>NC_091286.1:162386524-168211524 GCF_032444005.1 Ranitomeya imitator
GTTGTTATTTGCTGTACAGGAGTCTGCGCTATTGTGATCCCTTGGCCATGCGCTGTGAGCGCTTCCTGTCTTCTGACCTCATTTCATGTCGGCCGTTGCGGTTAGCGATGGACATGAATCCCAGACCCACAGTGTGTTTTTAAAAAATCACACTGCGGTGCTGGGATTCGTGCCCTGGTGCACTAAATATGTTTGCCGCTCACACATGTCCTTACACCTGCTTCAGACTGGGCGGCCTCATCTGATCCCTTATCGCCTGCCGCGGCCATGAGGACACCCAGTCTGAAGAAGGCGGAAGGAGATGAGTGAACACAGGCAAACATATGCACTGCACATGCCCATCAATCACACCCTCGCTGTCCAAAAAAATAAGACACCGAGGGCCGTTGTTTCGAGCAGGGGAGATGCACAGGCGCAGCCAGCTAACCAATGATGTCAAAAGACGGGCAGCGCTAACAAGGGTGGTGCTGCGTGTCATTACAAAGGAAAGTCACACCTCAGGGACATTGTAATGGTCTCTAATGAGACACATTTTGTACGTGTTGAGTTCCACGTGGGCAAGGAGAAAAAGTCAGCCACCTCGTACAAATGCAGCAGTACTGCTGTACAAGGTGGCTGATATACATAGAAACACCTGTGGGTGGGGGGCAGGCTCCCTTCAATTTCAGTTCATGTGCCTGCGTGGCGTTTGCAGGTCACGTTGCAAGCTACACAGCAGGGGAACAGCTGGCGTTGCTGAACCCCACTGACACATTGACTGGTGTTTTTCTCTGTGCAGATTGCATGTCCGGGCAAAAACTAGCGGTGTTAGAGCCCAGGGTCAGCAGGAGGAGGAGGAGAGGAGCAAAGTGTAGGCCGAAGCCTGCACTGGTGGCAGCTTTTGGTCGGTTGTGCCAGCGTGGCTTGTGCTGGACACGATGCCGGCTACACAGCGGGGGAACAGCAGGCGGTGCTGAACCCCACTAACACATTGGCTGGTGTTTTTCTCTGTGCAGCTAGCATGTCCGGGCAGAAACTGGCGTTGTTTGAGCCCAGGGTCAGCAGGAGGAGGAGAGGAGCAGAGTGTAGGCCGAAGCCTAGTTGAACCAATTTCAAAGGTTACCTTTAACCCCCCCCTCAGGTGTTGCAAGGTACAAGAGCCACACCTTGTGCAGCATTAATGCTGCACAAGTAAAAGGTTGCTCTATTTGTTTTGCTCCTTGCACACGCTGACTAAAACACGTACACTATTTAGCCCATTATACTGTCAAACAGTTGTGGAGGCGTGACTTGTCTTTTTAACGAGACGCAGCACAGGTGTCAAAATTTGCACCTAGGTACTGGGCGCAGATTCCTGAGCGTTGTTATTTGCTGTACAGGAGTCTGCGCTATTGTGATCCCTTGGCCATGCGCTGTGAGCGCTTCCTGTCTTCTGACCTCATTTCATGTCGGCCGTTGCGGTTAGCGATGGACATGAATCCCAGACCCACAGTGTGTTTTCAAACAATCACACTACGTGGCTGGGATTCGTGGCCTTGTGCAGTAAATAGGTTTGCCGCTTACACATGTCCTTACACCGGCTCCAGACTGGGCGGCCTCAGCTGATCCCTTATCGCCTACCACGGCCAGGAGGCCGCACAGTCTGAAGAAGGCGGAAGGAGATGAGTTAAGACAGGCGAACATATGCACTGCTCGTGCCCATAAACCACACCCTCGCTGACAAAATAAATATGACAACGAGGGGCGTTGTTTCTAGCAGGGCGGATGCACAGGCGCAGCCAGCTAACCATGATGACAAAAGACGGGAAACGCTACCAAGGGGGGTGCTGCGTATCATTACAAAGGAAAGTCACACCTCAGGGACAGTGGAATGGTCTCAATGAGACACATTTTGTACGTGTTGAGTTCCACGTGGGCAAGGAGAAAAAGTCAGCCACCTTGTACAAATGCAGCAGTACTGCTGTACTAGGTGGCTGTTATACATAGAAACACCTGGGGGGGTGGGGCCAGGTTCCCTTTTAATTTCAGTTCCTGTGCCTGCATGGCGTTTGCAGGTCACGTTGCCGGCTACACAGCAGGGGAACAGCTGGCGTTGCTGAACCCCACTAACACATTGGCTGGTGTTTTTCTCTGTGCAGCTAGCACTTCCGGGCAAAAACTAGCGGTGTTTGAGCCCAGGGTCAGCAGGAGGAGGAGAGGAGCAGAGTGTAGGCCGAAGCCTGCACTGGTGGCAGCTTTTGTTCTGTTGTGCCAGCGTGGCTTGTGCTGGACACGTTGCCGACTACACAGCAGGGGAACAGCTGGCGGTGCTGAACCCCACTGACACATCACCTAGTGTTTTTTTCTGTGTAGACAACACTTCCAGGTGGCAACTGACAGTGTTGAAACCCAGGGAATCAAAGAGGAGCAGAGTGTAGGCCGAAGCCTGCAGTGGAGCAAGTTGAAAGGGAACCTTTAACCCCCCCCCCCAGGCATTTGTTGCTGAAAGAGCCATCTTGTACAGCAGTAATACTGCACATGGAAAATGGTGGCTCCGAAAATTATGCTCCTTGCAAACGCTGAAGTACACACTCATATAATGTGTCCCCTCACACCGTCAAACCATCCCGGAAGTGGGACTTTCCTTTGTAATGTGACACAGCACAGCCGTCATTCCAACCCCCTTGGTGCCGGGCACCACCTCCTCAACGTTGTTTGGTTCTGTCACGGAGCCCGCACTGTAATGTTATCCCTTGGCCATGCACAGTTAGCGGTGCCCGTCTTCTGACATCATGTAGGTGTCAGGCTGGCAGTGCCTGTGCGTCCAAGCTGCCCGAGATCCAACCTTGCAGTGTCATCTAATGTAGTCCCACTGCGGGCCAGGGATCCATGGGCATGCGCAGTGCATATCATCGCCTCTCACTCACCTCCTTCCTGCTTCTTCAGACTGTGCGGCGTCACGGCCGTGGCATGCTATTAGGGATCAGCTGACGCCGCCTAGTCTGAAGAAGCGTGAAGAAGGGGAGTGAGAGGCTAGTATATGCACTGCGCATGGCCATGGATACCAGGCCCACTGTGGGATCACATTAGACGACACTGCGAGGTGTGATTTCGGGCAGCGTGGACGCACAGGCGCAGCCAGGACGACAACAAATGATGTCAGAGGACGGGCAGCGCAAACTGTGCATGGCCAAGGGATAACATAACAGCGCAGGGTCCATGACGGAATCAAACAACGCTAAGGAGGCAGCGCACGGTGCCAAGGGGGTAGCAATGACGGCTGTGCTGTGTCACATTACAAAGGAAAGTCCCACCTCCGGGACGGTTGGACGGTGTGAGGGGACACATTACATGAGTGTGTAGTTCAGCGTTTGCAAGGAGCATAATTTCAAGAGCGACCTTTCCCTTGTGCAGTATTAGTGCTGCACATGGTGGCTCTTTCAGTAACAAACGCCTAGGGGGGGGGGGGGACAGGTCCCCTTACATTTTAGTTGTGCCAGCGTGGCGGTCGCATGACACGTTGCCGGATACACAGCTGGGGATCAGCTGACGTTACTGAACCCCAATAACAGAGGAGCGACTGTTGACTGTGCACACAGCACTTCCAGGCACCAACTGGCGGTGTTAGAGCCCAGGGACAGCAGGAGGAGCAGATTGGAGGTATTGCCGCACACACAGCTGGGGATCAGCTGACGTTACTGAACCCCAATAACAGAGGAGCGACTGTTGACTGTGCACACAGCACTTCCAGGCACCAACTGGCGGTGTTAGAGCCCAGGGACAGCAGGAGGAGCAGAGGAACAGAGTGTAGGCCGAAGCCTGATTGGAGCAAGTTGAAAGGAAACCTTTAACCCCCCCCCCCCAAGACGTTTGTAGCTGAAAGAGCCATGTTGTGCAGCACTAAGGATGCAAAAGGAAAAGGTTGCTCTTTTAATTATGCTCCTTGCAAACACCGAAGTAAACACTAAAAATGTGTCCCTTTATACCGTTAAACCGTTCCGGAGGTGCGAATTTCCTTCGTAATGGGACACAGCACAGCTGTCATTCCTATCCCCTTGATGCCGTGCGCTGCCTCCTCAGCGTTGTTTTAAGCTGCCACGGAGCCTGCGCTGTTCTGTTAGCCCTTGGCCATGCCCAATTAGCGCTGCCTGTCTTCTGACATAATTTGGTGTCAGGCTGTCAGTGCCTGTGCGTCCACGCTGCTCCAGATCCCACCTCGCAGTCTCATCTAACGTAATCCCACTGCGGGCCTTGGAACCATGGGCATGCACAGTGCATAACCTCGACTCTCACTCCCCTCCTTCCCTCTTCTTCAGACTGTGCGGTGTCACGGCCGTGGCATGCTAGGGATCAGCTGACGGCGCACAGTCTAAAGAAGGCGGAGGGAAATGAGCGAGAGCCCGAGGGGAAGATATGCACTGCGCATGCCCATGGATCCCAGGCCCGCAGTGTGACTCAATCAGAAGACACTGCGAGGCGGGATCTCGGGCACCGCGGCCGCACAGGCGCAGCCAGCCTGACACCAAATTATGTCAGAAGACAGGCAGCGCAAATAGGGCATGCCCAAGGGATAACAGAACAGCGCAGGCTCCGTGACAGCTTAAAACAACGCTGAGGAGGCAGCGCATGGCACCAAGGGGGTAGGAATGACGGCTGTGCTGCGTCACATTACGAAGGAAAGTCCCAGCTCCGGGACGGTATAACGGTATCAGTGAACACATTTTATAAGTGTTAAGTTCTGCGTGTGCAAAGAGCTAAAAAAAAAGAGCTACCTTTTCCTTGTGCAGCATTACTGCTGCACAAGATGGCTCTTTCAGTAACAAACGACGGGGGGGGGGGGGGGGGACAGGTTCCCTTACATTTAGGTTGTTGTGCCAGCGTGGCGGTCGCAGGACACATTGCCGGCTACACAGCTGGGGATCAGCTGACGTTACTGAAACCCAATAACACTGGGTCGTATGTTTTTACTGTGCAGCCTGCACTTCTGAGCCGCAACTGGCGGTGTTGGAGCCCAGGAATAGCAGTTCAGGTGGTAGAAAGATGAACACAGCAGGAGACCTGGATGACACCCAATTACTTAATCAGGCAGAGGAGTGGCAAATTCCTGCGAGATCCAGGCCTGGTTCATTTTCAGGAAAGTAAGCCGGTCAACGTTATCGGAGGATAGTCGCATGCGACGGTCTGTTAGTACACCACCTGCGGCACTAAAGACACGTTCCGATAAGACACTAGCCGCAGGGCAAGCCAGCACCTCCAATGCATACTGGCTTAGCTCTGGCCATGTATCCAGCTTAGAGACCCAAAACTTGAACGGGGAAGAGCCGTCTGGGAGTACAGTAAGAGGGCAAGCCATGTAGTCTGTCACCATCTGACGGAACCGTTGCCTCCTGCTGACTGGAGCCGCCGGTGATGGTGTAGACATTTGGGGCGGGCACACAAAAGTGTGCCAGAGTTGTGCCATACTGGGCTTGCCTTGGGCAGAGGCACTGCTTCTGCTCCCTCTTTGGGCAGAGCCTCCCCCACTGCCTCGACGCACTGAGCTGCTTTGTAAAGCACTAGCAGCACTCCTCTCAGTTGGACAGGAGAAGATGATGGAATTCACCAGTGTGTCGTGGTACTCCCGCAATTTACGCTCCCGGGTCAACGCAGGGATGAGGTTTTGGACGTTGTCCCGGTAGCGAGGATCGAGGAGGGTGAACACCCAATAATCAGGCATGTTGAGAATGTGGTCGATGCGGCGGTCGTTTCTCAGGCACTGCAGCATGAAATCCACCATGTGCTGCAGAGTGCCAACCGGCCCAGAAACGCTGTCCCCTGCTTGAGACATGATCTCTGCCCGCTCGTCATCACCCCACCCTCGCTGTACACACTGACCACTGGACAATTGTGTCGCTCCCTCCTCTGGACGGAGCTCTTCCTCCTCCATTGACTCCTCCTCATCCTCCTCACAAATTGGCCCCTGCGTACCCCTTTGTGAGGAACCACGTGGCGCTGACTCTCCAGAAGCTGATGGAAAAGGTGACTCCTCATCCTCCACCTCTTCCACCACATCATCCCTTAACCCTTGCAAAGTTTGCTGAAGCAGGCAGATAAGGGGGACAGTCATGCTGACTAGTGCATCATCTGCACTTGCCATCCGCGTGGAATAATCAAAAGGACGCAAAACCTGGCAGACGTCCTTCATAGTGGCCCACTCTGTGGTTGTGAAGTCTGATCGGCGCTGACTGCGACTTCTTTGCGCCTGATGCAGCTGGTACTCCATAACTGCTTGCTGCTGCTCACACAACCGCTCCAACATATGTAACGTGGAATTCCACCGGGTAGGTAGGTCACATATGATGCGGTGTTCCGGAAGGCGGAATCGGCGCTGCAGAGCAGCAATGCGGGATCTGGCCAAGCTGGAACGCCGCAAGTGAGCACACTCTAGGCGGACCTTGTGCAGCAGGGCATCAAGATCCGGATAGTCCCTCAGAAAACTCTGCACAACCAAATTGAGCACATGTGCCAGACATGGGATGTGAGTGAGGTTGCCAAGGGCCAAAGCTGCCACCAGATTTCGGCCATTGTCACACACTACCATGCCTGGCTGGAGATTCGCTGGCAGTAACCACACATCGCTCTCCTGCTTTATGGCATTCCAGAGCTCCTGCGCTGTGTGGCTTCGATGCCCCAATGAAACTAGTTTCAAGACGGCCTGCTGACGTTTGGCCACGGCTGTGCTCATGTCGGTCATAGGTAAACGTTCACGGGTCCATGTGGGGGTGGACTGTGACGGATCCTGCAGAGAGGAATCAGAGGAACTGGTGTAAGAGGAGGAGTCGATGCGTACAGACTGGATTCCTGCAATCCTTGGAGTGGGCAGGACACGTCCTGCGCCACTCGCACGATCTGTACCTGGCTCAACAACATTAACCCAATGGGCAGTGAGGGAAACATATCGCCCCTGTCCATGCTGACTGGTCCACGCATCGGTGGTGAGGTGGACCTTGCTACTGACGGCGTTCAGTAGCGCATGTTTTATGTTTGCCTCAACATGCCTGTGCAGGGCAGGGACAGCCTGCCTGCTGAAGTAAAAGCGGCTGGGCACCTTGTACTGTGGGACTGCCAATGCCATCAAGTCACGGAAGCTGTCAGTCTCCACCAGCCTGAACGAGAGCATTTCCAGGGACAACAGTTTGGCAATGCCTGCATTCAGAGCCTGTGCTCGGGGGTGGTTGGCCGAGAATGCCCGCCTTTTCTCCCATGCCTGTACTACCGATGGCTGTAGAGTAGACTGGGAGTGTGAGGATGACTGGGAAGGTGGTGCTGTGGGTGGAATTACACAAGGTCTCTGGGAGGAAGCCAAACCAGCTGTGCGTGAGCTGGAGGAAGAGGCAACACGAGCTGAAGAGGTGGTAGCTGCCGCTGTTGGTTGGCCTACATCTTCAGTGTGTTTCTGTAACTCCACCGCGTGCCTGGTCCGCACATGTTTCCACATATTTGTGGTATTGAGGTTGCTGACATTTTTCCCTCTTTTTACTTTATGATGACACAGCTTGCATTTGACAAAACAAATGTCATCTGCAACTGTGTCAAAAAAGGACCAGGCACTGCAAGTCTTGGGAGCGCCCTTTTTGGCTTTGGAAAGAGACAGGCTCCTAACGGGTGCCAAAGTGGAGGCTACAGGCTCCGCAGTCTTCCCCCTCCCTCTCCCTCTTTGGCCCGTAAGAGGAAGCTCTTCCTCTGAGCTGCTCCCACCACCTTCCTGTTCCTCACGCCACGATGGGTCAAGGACCTCATCATCTCCACTACCCTCTGCCACCAACTGCTCCTCCTGGGTAGTCTCAGCAGCACAGTACGCACGAGAAAGCGGCACCTGAGTTTCATCATCAGATGCGTACTGCGCTGTGGTCACCGGAGGCACTGGCCCACCTGCCTCTTCAGAGTCAGAGAGAAAAAGGTGTTGGGCATCACTGCACACTGCCTCTTCTTCCATTTCTCCAATGCTGCTTGGCTGGCCCCCTGTTTCCAAGCCAAGAGATTCAGAGAACAGAAGTAGAGACGGCTCCTGTCCTGGGCTCTCTGACTGCCTGGCCAATTTGGCAGGTGGTGAAGAGACAGATGGCTGCTCTCCAGTGCTCTGTGCCTGAGAGGATGTGGCACTAACTGAAGTCGATGCCGAGGCGTTAGCTGCCATCCACCCGACAACGGCTTCAATTTGGTCTTCACGCAGCAGCGGTGCACGGCGCTCTCCGACAAAGCTGCGCATGAAGGACTGTTCCCTGCTGAAACTGAGTGACGACGAGTCACCGGCGCCCGCAGCAGGCACAGAATCACCACGTCCTCTCCCTGCTCCTCTCCCTGCTCCGCGCCCACGCCCACGTGCCTTACTCCCTGCCCTCTTCATCTTGGTTGACAGATAAAGATAAGCAGAAAAGTACTAAGGCCTTAGTGTGCTTATTCCTGTAATGCTCCTCCTAACAGGTGTAAGAAACACTAATGTTGTAAATTGTGGACTAAACTTTATTATTTTTCAAATGTGGCCTACACAAGTGTAAGTTGTGTTTGGTGAACTTAACCTTTTTTTTGGTGCAGATCGGGCTACAGAGCTAGTTTAAATCACACGGAGACCGTGCAGACAGCCGTAAACGGCGCTGCAAGGCCAAGAAACCCTCCTCTAGGTTATCCTATATAGTGTTTTTCCACTATTTAGCTGGATACAAGTGGAAAGACACTAATAGGAATTTTTTTTTTCAAATTTTAAACTGGCTGCACTATTTGAAAAAAAGGAAATTGTTTTTCAAGGTATGAGGCAGTAACGCACCCTGAGCTGAATCCAACCGGCTATGGCTGCACACAGACTACAGGGCGAGCTGGGCTCACACGGAGACCGTGCAGACAGCCGTAAACGGCGCTGCAAGGCCAAAAAACCCTCCTCTAGGTTATCCTATATAGTGTTTTTCCACTATTTAGCTGGATACGAGTGGAAAGACACTAATAGGAATTTTTTTTTTCAAATTTTAAACAGGCTGCACTATTTGAAAAAAAGGAAAATTTTTCTCAAGGTATGAGCCAGTAACGAACCCTGAGCTGAATCCAACCGGCTATGGCTGCACACAGACTACAGGGCGAGCTGGGCTCACACGGAGACCGTGCAGACAGCCGTAAACGGCGCTGCAAGGCCAAAAAACCCTCCTCTAGGTTATCCTATATAGTGTTTTTCCACTATTTAGCTGGATACGAGTGGAAAGACACTAATAGGAATTTTTTTTTTCAAATTTTAAACAGGCTGCACTATTTGAAAAAAAGGAAAATTTTTCTCAAGGTATGAGCCAGTAACGAACCCTGAGCTGAATCCAACCGGCTATGGCTGCACACAGACTACAGGGCGAGCTGGGCTCACACGGAGACCGTGCAGACAGCCGTAAACGGCGCTGCAAGGCCAAAAAACCCTCCTCTAGGTTATCCTATATAGTGTTTTTCCACTATTTAGCTGGATACGAGTGGAAAGACACTAATAGGAATTTTTTTTTTCAAATTTTAAACAGGCTGCACTATTTGAAAAAAAGGAAAATTTTTCTCAAGGTATGAGCCAGTAACGAACCCTGAGCTGAATCCAACCGGCTATGGCTGCACACAGACTACAGGGCGAGCTGGGCTCACACGGAGACCGTGCAGACAGCCGTAAACGGCGCTGCAAGGCCCAAAAACCCCCCTCTAGGTTATCCTATGTAGTGTTTTTCCACAATAGAGCTGGAGACTGGTGGAAAAACACTAATAGGAAATTTGAGAAAAAATGTGCAGCAGGCTGCACTAAGAGCAAAAAAGAACAACTGTGTGAGGCAGTGTGAACCCCCCCTGAGCTGAATACAACCGGGTATATGGCTGCACACAGACTACAGAGTGAGCTGCACACACACACACACAGAGACCTTGCAGAACGCTGTTAAAACAGCGCTGCAAGGCAAGAGCAAGGTGAACAGTGAAGAACACACAGCGTTTTGCTAAATTAGCCTTTGGAAAGGAAAATAAAGCAATTAGCTAGCTCAACTGGCCCTCAGTTAGAACACAGCGTCCTGTCCCTAACTGAAATCACAGCAGAGTGAGCGCAAAATGGCGGCAGCGCTTTTTTATAGTGCAGAGTGACATCATTTCAGCAGCCAATCCAAGCCTTGCCAGTACTTACATGCCCACCATGCTAAACAGGATGTGCCCACACTTTCATTCATTCCTCATTGGCTGCTGCGTTCAATTTGAATTCTGGGAACTTCCGATTCCGGTATCCGATACGCGGGAAGTATCGGAATTCAGTATCGGAATTCCGATACCGCAAATATCGGCCGATACCCGATACTTGCGGTATCGGAATGCTCAACACTAGTAAGGAGGTGTGCAGGATTCCTTCTGCGCAGTTAGAACGTAGGTGGCATTACCAGACAGGTTTTGGGTACAGGTGGAGGACCAAGAGGAGGTTGAGGAGGCAGAAGCAGTGGGGGAACTTATATGTCACAACTTTCTGTCTGTATCTGGTTTTCGGCGTGACAATGCATATGTTTGCTTTAACCATTTTTTCTTTTCCCCCTAATTTGAGCTAGGATACTGTTGGCTGTTACCTGGATGGAGCCTTCTCAGTTCCCTGCTCTGCTTTGCAGCCGTACATGGGTGGTTAGGTCTTTTCTATTGCTTGACCATCCGCATGACGCTGTGGAAGCTGTCCGCGAGTTGTGAGGTCATTTGCAGCTGGTGCATGACTTTCCACATGTGTCAGTGCATGCAGTCACAGCCTGGTGCCCTGAGCCTCAGTTCCTGCACTGATTGTGCTGTAATGGTTTCTGTGTGTGCTAAGGGCATGCGAGGCCACACCTCCCCTGCTTTTATCAGGGTTAGGGTGTGTACTTGAAATGCTGTCCCCAGCCAATTGCTAAGGGGAAGCTCCTATAGAAAGTTCCCCAGCCCTATGGGCAGGGCCTGAGCTACTCGCAAAGCTCCTGAACTTGTTTTTGTGTTCCTGCACCTCTCCTGTCTATGTTTTGGTACCAAAGTGCTTGCCTTGATTCCTGCTTTGTCCTGTTCTGGTGCCTGTCCTGGAGGCGGTAAATCCAGGCCCGAATCCTTCATCCTGTACCTGTCTTGTACCTGAACTTGTCTGAACTGTGTCTGCTGTGATTGTGTCCTGGAATCCCTCTGCATCTGAAGCCTCACTTCCAGTGACTTTGAGTCTCTTGAAACCGGTGTTTCTGCTGAGCATCTACTACTTTATGCTCTGACTACCATGCGGTGTTAACCCCGTCTGGCTCACGTCCAGTACGGCGGTGCTTGCACCATCACGCTTGAGTTCCTTCCTAGGTCCCATGCCGGAACCTGATGACCACTGCCTGGAGCTTGGAGCCTGATGACTGGTGGTGACTGTAGGTCATGTTGGATGTCCGGAACCGAACGACTCCTGTCTGATGTCTGCCGGTGACCCTGGGTCCAGATGTCTTGGTGTCCTGTCTGTACCCTGATGTCCTGCCTGTGTCCTGATGACCTCATGGACCCTTATGTCCTGACGTTCTTGTGTGTCCTGATGTCTTACATGCATCCTGATGACCTCGTGTTCCCTGATGTCCTGATGTCCTTCCTGTGTTCGATGTCCTGATGTAAATGATGACCTGGGCTGCCACGCCAGTGTCCCAACTGTTGACCTGGGCTGCCACACCAGTGTCCCAGATGTCTATCCAATATTCCTGTGTCCTGATGCCCTGCCTGTATACTAATGTCCTGAGGTCTTTCCTGAGTCCAGATGTCCTGATGTCCTGGCTGTATCCTGATGTCTTGCCTGCGTCCTGATGTCCTCGTGTACCCTGATGTCCTGATGTCCCGCCTATGTGTGCCTCAGTGATCCGTTGGTGCCTTGGGGTCCACTGGGTGGTACCATTCTGGAGGTGTGGAATCAGGAGCCTGACATCGTCATGTTTTGTTTATGTACTGTGTAACTTTGCTTTAGTAAGTTTTACTGTCTCTATACCTGAAGTTGTGTGGTGTAATCAAGTCCTACGTGTCTCTTTCCTTGTCCACATGCTCAGCTGCCACAAAGCCCCGGTCTCTGCCCTCTCCTAGTTCGGGTAGGCTCGGGTCCCCCTCAAGGGTACAAAGGGTCCGTATTGCGTATTGCGTGGTTGGTCGGCATGGGGGCATCTATGGGCTGGGCGGCACCAGCGGCTGCAGCTGATCATGACATTATAGATACAGAGGATCAACGTGCAACTCGTGGGGATGGCAAGACTTGGACAGCAGCCTCTTCTCCTGCTGTCACCATAGTTACCCAGTACCCAGTCACTGACATGTAACGCCCCTGTCCATGTCTACTCGTCCAAGTGTCTGTGGTGAAATGCACCCTGTCACACACAGAGTTTCTCAAGGAAGTGGTGATGTTGTGTGCGACATGCTGGTGTAGTGCAGGCACAGCTTTCTTTGAGAAGTAGTGGCGACTGGGCATCTGGTACTGGGCACTGTGACAGACATAAGGTCTCAAAAATCCTCTTTGTCCACCAGGCGGAAAGGCAGCACTTCTGCAGCCAACAGCTTGCATATGGTGAAATTCAACCTCTTAGCTTTGTCATGGCTAGGAGGAAATGGTCTTTTACTTGTCCACATCTGAGAGACCGAGGGCTGGCTGCCGTGCTTAGACAGGGCTGAGTAGGGTGTCCCCGGCAAGCTGCTGGTGTGTGAGGAAGGTGCAGGCAGAGATATTATGTTGCGTTGATCAAAATATGGTGGTCTCGATGTCGAAGAGCGCTCAACACCAGCAGGTGTTTCCACTTGCAAATGTACTGACGACCTGCCAATCACACTGGCTGTTGCGGGTAAAGAGGTGGAAGGTCTGGGTTCAAAACCATGTGCAACTGCTGTCCCCACAGTCACAGAGGATGAAGAGGCCGCGGATGCACTTGATGATGGAGCAGATGGTGGTTGGCTCGGCCCACTAGGCTGCATTGTTGCACAGTGAGATTTCCACTGCAACTTATGCCTCATATCCATGTGACGGTTCATGCATGAAGTACTCAAACTACCTATTCATTTTTTTGGCCTCAGACAACATGAGTTGGGTCATCCTTTGCGATCTCAAAAAATGCCCAGACTATGCAAAGCTTAGAGCCCATGTGACCTGAAGAGCCACCACGACTTGTTCTCAGAGGCAGAGTTGTGGTTGAGGATGCAGTTGTTGACATGCTTCCAGTACTCCGTCTCTGTCCAGGAAGGCGCAACCTAACCTCGTCGTCACTAGCAATCTTCTCCACCTCCTCTGCTGACCTCATGGACTGGTGGACTGTGGGTTGACAGTAAATGGGGTCTCCAACCTCGTCATCATCACCCTGTGTGTTCTCACACCCGTCATCCTCAGAGCCAACCTCTTCCTGCCCTGACCGAAAAGTCAAGTTTTTGCTCCAATCAGGTATCTCAGTCTCATCATCATCTTCCTCTTTGTCTCCACCAACAGAAGTTACAGTTTGGAAACGAGGGTGTCACGGGGAGCCTAGGTCGGCAAAGCTAATAACCCGGGCCCCTGCGATATCTGTTGTGAATTCCGCTCTTGGGTTCCCTCCGGTGGTTTCTAGTGGTATGGCTGCTCCTTGGAGTTAGCTGTCATCAGCTGCCTCCACTTATCTTCTCTTCTGCTCGGCTATTTAGGTCTGGCTCTGTCTTCGGCCAGTGCCACTTGTAAATGGTTTCTGGTTGGATTCACATCTCTTTGGAGTTCCCTGTTATCCTGACCAGTTCAGCTAAGCTAAGTTTTTGCTTGCTCTTTTCTGTCCATAGATTGTGGACTTATCCATTCTGTGCTTTCTATGTTTGTCCAGCTTATCAGTGTGAATTTATTCTGTCTTGCTGGAAGCTCTGGGAGGCAGATTTGCCCTCCACACCTTTAGTCAGGTGTGGAGTTTTTTTTTTAAACTCTGCATGGATTTTGTAGTGTTTTATACTGACCGCACAGTATTCCATCCTGTCCTATCTATTTAGCTAGACTGGCCTCCTGTGCTCATCCTGGTTTCATTCTGTGTATGTCTTTTCCCTCTCCACTCACAGTCATTATTTGTGGGGGGCTAATCTATCCTTTGGAGATTTTCTCTGAGGCAAGATAGTTTTCCTGCTTCTTTCTTTAGGGGTAGTTAGCTCTTAGGCTGTGACGAGATGCCTAGGGAGAGTTAGGAGCATTCCACGGCTACTTCTAGTGTTGTGTTGAGCTTAGGGACTGCGGTCAGTACAGTTACCACGTCCTTCAGAGCTCGTTCCATGTTGCTCCTAGACCACCGTATCATAACAGTACAAGTGGCCAAAAATGAATTAAATGCATCTCAAAAGAAGGAAAAGAAAGTTCTGAACCATTTTTTTCTGTGCTTTGGTTTGTCTTTTTTTTTTCTTTTCCTCTTGATATCTGGGTGGTTCAGGATATATGCTTTGGCATGGATGTTCAGGGTTTGTTTTCTCGTGTGGATCAACTTGCTGCAAGAGTACAGAGTATCCAGGACTATGTTGTCCAGACTCCGGCTTTAGAGCCCAGAATTCCTACTCCTGATTTGTTTTTTGGGAACAGATCCAAGTTTTTGAACTTTAAAAATAACTGCAAATTGTTTTTTGCTTTGAAACCCCGTTCTTCTGGTGATCCCATTCAGCAAGTAAAAATCATCATATCCTTGCTGCGTGGTGACCCTCAAGACTGGGCTTTTTCTCTTGAAACAGGGGATCTGGCATTATTGAATGTAGATGCATTTTTTCAAGCGCTCGGATTATTGTATGACGAACCTAATTCTGTGGATCATACAGAAAAAAAACCCTGTTGGCCTTGTGTCAAGGTCAGGAAGCGGCAGAGTTATACTGCCAGAAATTTAGAAAATGGTCTGTGCTCACTAAATGGAATGAAGAGGCTCTGGCTGCTATTTTCAGAAAAGGTCTTTCTGAAACCCTTAAAGATGTTATGGTGGGCTTTCCTACGCCTGCCGGTTTGAGCGAATCTATGTCTCTAGCCATTCAGATTGATCGGCGTCTGCGCGAGCGCAAAGCTGTGCACCATATGGCAGTATCCTCTGAGCAAAGTCCTGAACCTATGCAATGTGATAGGATTTTGACTAGAATAGAACGGCAGGAATTCAGACGTCAGAATAGGCTGTGTTTTTACTGTGGTGATTCGGCTCATGTTATCTCTGATTGCCCTAAGCGTACTAAGAGAGTCGCTAGGTCTGTTACCATTAGTACTATACAGCCTAAATTTCTCTTATCTGTGACCCTGATTTGCTCATTGTCGTCCTTTTCTGTCATGGCATTTGTGGATTCAGGCGTTGCCCTGAACTTAATGGACTTAGCATTTGCCAGGCGCTGTGGTTTTTCCTTGCAGCCTTTGCAGAGCCCTCTTCCTTTGAGGGGCATTGATGCTACACCCTTGGCCAAGGATAAACCTCAGTACTGGACACAGATGACTATGTACATGGCTCCTGCACATCAGGAAGATTGCCGTTTTCTGGTGTTGCATAACCTGCATGATGTTGTTGTACTGGGATTTCCATGGTTACAGGAACATAATCCGCTGCTGGATTGGAAAACTATGTCGGTGACTAGTTGGGGTTGTCGAGGAAGTACATAGTGACGTTCCTTTGATGTCAATTTCCTCTTCCCCCTCTTCTGAGGTTCCTGAGTTTTTGTCGGATTTCCAGGATGTATTTGATGAGCCCAAGTCCAGTTCCCTTCCTCCACATAGGGACTGTGATTGTGCTATTAACTTGATTCCTGGTTGTAAGTTCCCTAAGGGCCGACTTTTCAATCTGTCTGTGCCAGAGCATGCCGCCATGCGGAGCTATGTTAAGGAATCTTTGGAGAAAGGGCATATTTGGCCCACTTCGTCACCATTGGGAGCGGGTTTCTTTTTTGTTGCTAAGAAGGATGGCTCCTTGAGACCCTGTATTGATTATCGTCTTCTTAATAAGATCACGGTCAAATTCCAATACCCCTAGCCTTTGCTTACTGATTTGTTTGCTCAGATTAAGGGGGCTAGTTGGTTTACTAAGATTGACCTCCGAGGGGCATATAATCTTGTTCGTATTAAACAGGGTGATGAATGGAAAACTGCATTTAATACGCCCGAAGGCCATTTTGAATACCTTGTGATGCCACTTGGGCTCTCTAAAGCTCCATCTGTGTTCCAGTCTTTCATGCATGATATTTTCCGCAATTATCTTGATAAATTCATGGTCGTATATTTGGACCACCCTGTGGTCGGCGCTCATAGCAATACTGTAATTCACCTACATAGAGGCGATCTGAGCATCACTCCTATGGAGTAGAGTCAATCAGGCTATGCCAGCTTCTAGCCTCCCATGGAGGCTATTGAAGCATGGCAAAAGTAAGTTTTTAAAAATATGAAAAAAATAAAACAATATATAAAAGTTCAAATCACCTCCCTTTTGCCCCATTCAAAATAAAACAATACAAAAAATCAAACCTACACATATTTGGTATCGCTGCTTTCAAAATCACCAGATATATCAACAACAAAAAATAATTAACCTAATCGCTAAACAGCATAGCAAGAAAAAAATTAAAAACGCCAGCATTACGTTTTCTTGGTCGCCGCAACATTGCATTAAAATCAAAAGAACGTATCTGCACTGAAATTATATAATTAAAAATGTCATCTTGGCATGCAAAAAATAAGCCCTCACCCAACCCAAGATCACGAAAAATAGAAACGCTACGGATATAGGAAAATTGCACAATTTTTTTTTTACCACTTAAATAAAAAATAACCTAGACATACTAGGTGTCTATGAACTTGTAATATAAACATAAGGATGAATGACCTCGGGGAGATCAAAACATCCAACACCGCGGAGACACCATCACGTGTTTCTCAACGCAGTGATCCAGAACACTGCTCCCATCCCTTATGGGAAATAGGCAAATGCATGTAGAAAAGCCGCGGAGACACCATCACGTGTTTCTCAACGCAAGCAATAAATAGCCAGGTCTTTCACCGGGAAGGAACAACCACGGGAAGGGCAGCATCCAAAACCATCTATGCCAAAACATGGTATCCATCCACAGACAGCTGTTTCGGGGTATTTGCCCCTCATCAGTGTGGAGTAGGAAACTGGCTATTAGGAGCAGTGCCTAGTGAAAGGACTATAAACATAAGGATAAATTACCTCGGGGAGATCAAAACATCCAACACCACGGAGACACCATCATGTGTTTCTTACTGCAGTGATCCAGAACATTGCCCCCATCCCTTATGGTGCACATTGTTTGGATCTGGTGACGCCTTTAAGGTACAGGAACTCCTAAGTATTCCTCTTCACGTTCTTTTCCTTTTTTTAATCATGGCACATTGCACATTGCTCTCTTTGCTTCATCATTGGCACATTGCACTTTTGCACGAATTTTAGCCAACTATATTTGCTCACGCCGTGGGTTATATATTTAGCCCCATATTCCTTGTTTTTACACATTTTTTACATAATTTTTATATTTTTTTATTATCACTTGTGGAATACATTTACATTCAAATTTTATCTGTAGGAGTCCTGTGTAATAATTTTTCCTTTTATGGTGCACCTTATGCCTATTTAGGTTTTTTATACATATTGGTGATTTTTTATAGATGTCACTTTTTGTATTATTATTTTATGTTTTCAAACATGTGCACATAAAATATGTTGTTACCCCTACAAATAAAGTAAAATTTTTAAACGTATATCCATGCTACTAATTTCTTTGGGTTGGGTCTATAGTTCTGGTGGTTGTTTTTTGCTCAAAATGAACAAGGGCTGGATGACAGCAGCAGAACATAACCTCAAATCCAGTGTTTTTTGGCAATTTTTTTGTCTATTCCCATGCACCCCTTAACTCTCAAACATGGGCGTATGGATCAGGATTTCGACTTTTTTGTGTCGTCCTCCTTCTCCTCCTCCCCCACCACCACCATATCAACAGGGTGATCATGCTACCCTAGCTATAAATTTTGTAAGGGTGTTTATGATGCTCTCATTAACAATTTTTGGAGGCCTACCTCGAACATTCTTTGATATATATGTCTACTCCAGAGATGGAAAATGTTTTTCAGCCCATGCACTGGCATGGGCATTACCACTATAGGATACCCACTCCTTAATAATGGGAAAAATGTTTTCTGAGGCTCTCCACTACATCTATTCAAAAGGGTAATGGAGTGCCATCCCCTGCACTTAGTGCATATGCTTTACCAGTGTAGGAGACCCACTCCTTAGTAAAGGGGAAAATGCTTTTCTGATGCTCCACCTTCTAGTTGAGGGAACATTTTTGGAAACCAAAAGAGCCAGTGGGTTCTATTAGTAATATATGATCCATTGCCTTGTTGTGGACTGGCTATCAGGTGGTTGTCACTTAGGGAGTTCTCATACTGCATACAGAATTTCACAGTTGGGACAGGATACTTTGCACAGTAAGTAAAGAAGATGCTAGTCTTTTCCAAATCAGGCTGAGTAGATGTGAAATGCTCCACTATATTCCCCAGCAGTAGATTTGAGCGACTTTTATTTTTTTTGGATCGAGTCAGGTTTCGCGAAACCCGACTTTGTCAAAAGTCAGATTGGGTGAAATCGGCCGATTATCGGGAAAAGTCAGGGCCGACTGAAACACGAAACCCAATGCAAGTTAATGGGGAATCAAAGTCGGCAGTGAGTGGAGGACAGGAAAACACCTACAGTGCCCATTTTAATGCCAAAAACATCAATTCATAATACTTAAGCTTGTCAATCTTAATTTACTTTATAAGAATAGTTAGGCATTGAAAACTGTGGGTCATTTGGCTAAAGTTGTGGGGGGGGGGGGGTAGGGCTGGCTCAAGATTTTCGTGGGCCCAGGAAACGCGGAATACGTCACGGCGGTGGAGCAGGGAGAGGTAAGTATTTCAACTTTGCAAGTGCTGTGATCCTGAGCAAGCAGGGGGGCACTCGTTGGCACTGGCACAGGGCCCCTCATAGTATGGCGGTGTGTTTGACGGCGAATGGCGCCTCCCACTGGCAGAGACACTTTTGCGTACTATGAGGGGCCCTGTGCCAGTGATGTTGCCAATGAGTATGCCCCCCCCCCACCTGATGAAGGAACCTGCACTTTCATCTGCACCTTCCTCTTTGTCCCGTGTAAGGTGGTATAGTATGCGGGAAGGGGAACCTGACTTTCAGCAGGGTCAGATTCTGGCTGTGTAGAGTGCAAGGGGAATGTAGTGGTCTGGGTCAATGTACCAGCAGACTCATCTAGCAGTGGCTGGCCAATGGGCAGGATAAAAAGGAAACACAGATATAGGCCCAAATAATAAAGTAGGCTAAATGCAGTATAAAATTTGGAACAGGACTAAACAGGCGGCATTGCTTTGTTCAGTGAAGGAAAACTGTAATGAGTGGCAGACACAGTTAGTAGGCCCAAATAATAAAGTAGGCTAAATGCAGTTCAAAATTGGTAACAGGACTAAACAGGCGGCATTGCTTTGTTCAGTGGAGGAAAACTGTAATGAGTGGCAGACACAGTTAGTAGGCCCAAATAATAAAGTAGGCTAAATGCAGTTCAAAATTGGTAACAGGACTAAACAGGCGGCATTGCTTTGTTCAGTGGAGGAAAACTGTAATGAGTGGCAGACACAGTTAGTAGGCCCAAATAATAAAGTGGGCTAAATGTCTGCCAAAAAATTGTTCATAAATAAACAGGTGACATTGCTTTGCTCAGTGTCGGAAAATTGTAATGAGTAGCAGACTAAGTTAGTAGGCCCAAATAATAAAGTGGGCTAAATGTCTGCCAAAAAATTGTTCATAAATAAACAGGTGGCATAGCTAGGTACAGGGGTGGGCTCCTCTGCTTAGTAGCAGACAGTGGTAGTAGGTGCAAAGTATTAACTGGTCTAAATGGAGGCCAGGGCCCCTGTATATTTTAACTATCATCTATCATTTCAACAAATTTGTATTGGCAGTGCCATTGAAGGATTTAACAGCACAGACTACACAGTGGTGGAGCAGGGAGAGGTAAGTATTGCAAGTGGTAGAGCACTATTCGAGCTGGGGGGGAACACTCTCTCGTGGGCGGTGGTACTGGCACAGGGCCCCTCATATTACGACGGTGTGTCTGATGTTGGTTATGCACCACCACCGTCAGAGACACTTCATTGTACTATGAGGGACCCTGTGCCAGTACCGTCGCCCAAGAGTGGGCCCACCCACCTGCCCAGGCAAACAGCACTCGCACAGGTGCTTGCTCCAGGTGGTGACCGCGGCCCTGTGGAGGGAGTCAGCCCTTTTAGGGAGGTGTAAAAATGGCCTATGGTGGACATTCAGCAGCTGCAAATGGAGGAATTGGAGAAGTCAGTAAGAGGAGGCCAAAAGCAAGACATTTTTCAGGCAAGCTACGTGTCAGCAGGAGAAGGTGGGGCAAAATAACTTTTAAATCCATGAATGGTTCATTTTAATGAAGGTTAGATCACATAATGTGTAAAGAGCTCCATGGAGTAACCTGTAGTGTCGCCTGACGCATCCTTCATTTTTGGTTTGGGTGAAGGACACGAGGAAACATCTTGTTCCTGACCGGGAGCATCCACTGACGACTCGCTGCTTTTATATTTGGAACTTTCTGAAGAGGAGGCGAAAGAGCTAGAGGCTGAATCAGCAAGGAAAGCCAAAACTTTTTCCTGCTGCTCCGGCTTTAAAAGCTGTTTTCCTACTCCCAGATAAGGGAGCCTTCAAGGCCTTGTGTAGCTAGATGATGACGCTGGCTCAACACCTCCAGCCTTAGGTGCTATTGTGCTTTTGCCACTACCACCAGATGCACCACCACCACCACCACCACCACCACCATCAGTACCAGCTGGCAACTACCGGCCCATGGGCTCTTCCACCAGACTTCCTCATTATTTGGAAAATCTAACCAAAATAACAACCGTTATACGGTACTGTAAAACAAGGTAGAAGGTGTATATAAACTTGTTGAGAATTTAAATCTCCCTTTTTTGGGGGGAGACTGAACCAAAACTCAGGCCCTGTGCATAAAACAACAAAATGGAAGTGACAGAAAGTGGCTGGCTGATATACGACAAACTAACAGGACTGAAGTATATCCACTTTGTGAGAATTTGAATCTCACTTTTTTGGGGGGAGACTGAACCAAAACTCAGGCCCAGTGAATAAAACAACACAATGTAAGTGGCAGAAAGTGGCTGGCTATTATACGACAAACTAACAGGACTGAAGTATATCCACTTTGTGAGAATTTGAATCTCCCTTTTTTGGGGGGGAGACTGAACCAAAACTCAGGCCCAGTGTATATAACAACGCAATCTAAGTGGCAGAAAGTGGCTGGCTGACATACGACAAACTAACAGGACTGAAGTATATCCACTTTGTGAGAATTTGAATCTCACTTTTTTTGGGGGAGACTGAACTAAAACTCAGGCCCAGTGTATAAAACAACACAATGTAAGTGGCAAAAAGTGGCTGGAAGATATATGAAAAAATACAAGGACTGTAGTACAATTTCAATCTCCCTACAATGATCTCAGGAAAAGTATTGCAGCAATAAAAAGGACTGCTGCACACAAAAGTGTGGACAAATAAACAAGATAACTGTGCAGAAAGGAGCAACAGGATTTTTGCTTTTAAAAAAGCAGTTGGTTTGCACAGCAGTGTGCAAACAGCAACGCAGCTATCAGGGAGCCTTATAAGCCTTATACAGAGCTGATGCACAAAAATATAGCCTCCACTGTCCCTGCAAAAAAATGGTGGTGTTGGACAGTGGAAATCGCTACAGCACAAGCAGTTTGGGGGTTAATCTTTCCTCCCTAACTATATGCCTTCTTCTGATGAAGCTGCAGCAACCTCTCCCTATGCTAAGATCGGCAGACGTAAGATGGCGGTCGGCGTGCACACCCCTTTATAGCCCATGTGGTGCCGCAGAAAGCAAGCCAATCACTGTCATGCCCTTCTCTAAGATGGTGGGGATCGAGACCTATGTCATCACGCTGGCCACACTCTGCATCCACTTTCATTGGCTGAAAAATGGCGCTGAAAGCGTCATATGAAACGCGACTTTTGCTTCCAGATCGCCAACCTCATGGCCGATCCCACACTCGGATCGGGTCGGGTTTCATGAAAACCCGATTTTGACGAAAGTCGGTGATTTTTTAATTTGTCCAATCCATTTCGCTCAACCCTACCCATCAGGGTTTATGAAATAACAGTCCTTGAGGTTGCTGCTACATTAAACTAGTCACTTTTTTCAGGGGAAATTCAAATAGATTGTATTCTGTTATAATAATACCAATCTTATCTGCACTTTGTCTACAGTCAGGTGTGGCAGTAGAGATAGCGTATGACAGGCATCTAGTCGGGGATTATTACATTATAAATTCTAAGCCTTGCTTCTGCTTTTTTACATTGACCAATTCATGTTTTTGACAGTGCTCTGTACTCAGAAACTCATTAAAGCTGGCATTGTTACTTGCATTCCTCCAGTGTTTTTACTGCCACATTCAACAAAAAAATCTTCTCAACGCCGATTCAAATCCCTTCTATATTTTACTGCTCTTATCTGCAATTCGTTCTACACTCTACGTGAGGTGTAGCAGTTGGAATAGTGTATGAGAGGCATCTAGTCAGGAATTATTGCCTTATAAATGCTAAGCCTTACTGCTTCTTTTTTTCACAGACTTATTGACTAATTCATGTTTTTTATGTTGCTATGTACTCAGAAGTTCATCAAAGCTGCCAGTATTTGTCATGATCCCAGTGCAGGTTTTGACCTGCACGCCAGGGGTTAATGTTTTGATCACAGTTCAGGCTCTGACCTGTACACCAGGGGTTTATTATTGTGGCCTCTCCAAGGTTTGGGGACAGCTTCTTATAGCCCTGGAAGCTCTAATCTCCGTCAGTTAAACTTTTGCTATTGGCTGAGTGTGTTGACCCCTGTGTGCCTGTGCCTTTTGCCTGTATTCTAGCTTTCTTGTATGGTTCTGACTCACCTCTGTTTCCCGGTGTGATCTTGCCTTTTGATTCTGTACTGTGTATCTGCTTCTTCGGTTTTATGACTCCTGCTACGTCCCTGACTATTCTTGATTAACCTGCTCCTTATGTGCCGTGTTACCTCTCTCGTTTACTGACCTTGGCTTGTCTTGGATTCAATCACCTTCTGGTGCCCCATCCTTTCCCTGGTGTCCGGTTACCCCCTTTCCTTTCTCCTCTGCTCAATGTCCCTGTAGTATCCTGCATCCTCCAGCAACAGGACGCTATGCCCCACCCCCTGTGGTCACGTGATCACAGGTACTGTCAGTACACTCACCACCTGGCTTTCTGCTCACTCCAGCTCTGCAATTTTGATGTTTTCTTGCCCAGCTCTCGGGTGCTGTGAGTACAGCTGTCACAGACCGTCTGAGGCTCTGGGCTCTCACTGTCATGGTATCATAAACCACTGGGAAGTGTGATATGAACAGGTGATTCAGAACCACAATGGACCTAGTGGTTAAGAGCACACAAAGTGACCTGATAGTTACTAACATAGGACGAGCTCTGAGACGTGGGAACTCTGCTGACCGCAATCCCTAATCCTATCATACCACACTAGAGGTAGCCGTGGATTGCGCCTAACGCTCCCTATGCAACTCGGCACAGCCTGAGAAACTAACTAGCCCTGAAGATAGAAAAATAAGCCTACCTTGCCTCAGAGAAATTCCCCAAAGGAAAAGGCAGCCCCCCACATATAATGACTGTGAGTTAAGATGAAAATACAAACACAGAGATTAAATAGATTTTAGCAAAGTGAGGCCCGACTTACTGAATAGACCGAGGATAGGAAAGATAGCTTTGCGGTCAGCACAAAAACCTACAAACAACCACGCAGAGGGGCAAAAAGACCCTCCGCACCGACTAACGGTACGGAGGTGCTCCCTCTGCGTCTCAGAGCTTCCAGCAAGCAAGAAAAACCAATATAGCAAGCTGGACAGAAAATATAGCAAACAAAAGTAACACAAGCAAAACTTAGCTTATGCAGGGCAGACAGGCCACAAGAACGATCCAGGAGAAAGCAAGACCAATACTGGAACATTGACTGGAGGCCAGGAACAAAGAACTAGGTGGAGTTAAATAGAGCAGCACCTAACGACTTAACCTCGTCACCTGAGGAAGGAAACTCAGAAACCGCAGCCCCACTCACATCTACCAGAGGAAGCTCATAGACAGAACCAGCCGAAGTACCACTCATGACCACAGGAGGGAGCTTGACCACAGAATTCACAACAGTACCCCCCCCTTGAGGAGGGGTCACCGAACCCTCACCAGAGCCCCCAGGCCGACCAGGATGAGCCAAATGAAAGGCACGAACCAGATCGGCAGCATGAACATCAGAGGCAAAGACCCAGGAATTATCTTCCTGACCATAACCCTTCCACTTAACCAGGTACTGGAGTTTCCGTCTCGAAATACGAAAATCCAAAATCTTCTCCACTATATACAACCAAAACCGGGGCAGGAGGATCAACGGATGGAACCACAGGCGCCACGTATCTCCTCAACAATGACCTATGGAATACGTTATGGATGGAAAAAGAAGCTGGAAGGGTCAAACAAAAAGACACAGGATTAAGAACCTCAGAAATCCTATACGGACCAATGAAACGAGGCTTAAAATTAGGAGAGGAAACTTTCATAGGAATATAACGAGATGACAACCAAACCAAATCCACAACACGAAGTCGGGGACCCACACAGCGCCTGCGGTTAGCGAAACGTTGAGCCTTCTCCTGAGACAATGTCAAATTGTCCACCACATGAGTCCAAATCTGCTGCAACCTATCCACCACAGTATCCACACCAGGACAGTCGGAAGACTCAACCTGCCCTGAAGAGAAACGAGGATGGAAACCAGAATTGCAGAAAAACGGTGAAACCAAAGTAGCCGAGCTGGCCCGATTATTAAGGGCGAACTCAGCCAAAGGCAAAAAGGACACCCAATCATCCTGATCGGCAGAAACAAAACATCTCAGATATGTTTCCAAGGTCTGATTGGTTCGTTCAGTCAGGCCATTTGTCTGAGGATGGAAAGCCGAGGAAAAAGACAAATCAATGCCCATCCTAGCACAAAAGGCTCGCCAAAACCTCGAAACAAACTGGGAACCTCTGTCAGAAACGATGTTCTCCGGAATGCCATGTAAACGAACCACATGCTGGAAGAACAATGGCACCAAATCAGAGGAGGAAGGCAATTTAGACAAGGGTACCAAATGGACCATCTTAGAGAAGCGATCACAAACAACCAAAATGACCGACATTTTTTGAGAGACGGGGAGATCCGAAATAAAATCCATAGAGATATGTGTCCAAGGCCTCTTCGGGACTGGCAAGGGCAAAAGCAACCCACTGGCACGAGAACAGCAGGGCTTAGCCCGAGCACAAATCCCACAGGACTGCACAAACGAACGCACATCCCGCGACAGAGACGGCCACCAAAAGGATCTAGCCACCAAATCTCTGGTACCAAAGATTCCAGGATGACCAGCCAACACCGAACAATGAACCTCAGAGACAACTCTACTCGTCCATTTATCAGGGACAAACAGTTTCTCCGCTGGGCAACGGTCAGGTCTATTAGCCTGAAATTTTTACAGCACCCGCCGCAAATCAGGGGAGATGGCAGACAAAATTACCCCCTCTTTGAGAATACCCGCCAGCTCAGACAAACCCGGAGAGTCGGGCACAAAACTCCTAGACAGGGCATTTGCCTTCACATTTTTAGAGCCCGGAAGGTACGAAACCACAAAGTCAAAACGGGAGAAAAACAGCGACCAACGAGCCTGTCTAGGATTCAACCGTTTGGCAGACTCGAGATAAGTCAAGTTCTTGTGATCAGTCAAGACCACCACGCGATGCTTAGCTCCTTCAAGCCAATGACGCCCCTCCTCGAATGCCCACTTCATGGCCAACAACTCTCGATTGCCAACATCATAATTACGCTCAGCAGGCGAAAACTTCCTGGAAAAGAAGGCGCATGGTTTCATCACCGAGCCATCAGAACTTCTTTGCGACAAAACAGCCCCTGCTCCAATCTCAGAAGCATCAACCTCGACCTGGAACGGGAGCGAAACATCTGGTTGGCACAACACAGGGGCAGAAGAAAAACGACGCTTCAACTCTTGAAAAGCTTCTACAGCAGCAGAAGACCAATTGACCACATCAGCACCCTTCTTGGTTAACTCAGTCAACGGTTTAGCAATACTAGAAAAATTATTGATGAAGCGACGATAAAAATTAACAAAGCCCAGGAACTTTTGCAGACTCTTCAGAGATGTCGGCTGAGTCCAATCATAAATGGCCTGAACTTTAACAGGGTCCATCTCGATAGTAGAAGGGGAAAAAATGAACCCCAAAAATGAAACCTTCTGAACACCAAAGAGACACTTTGACCCCTTCACAAACAAAGCATTCGCACGCAGAACCTGGAACACCATTCTGACCTGCCTCACGTGAGACTCCCAATCATCCGAGAAGACCAAAATATCATCCAAGTATACAATCAGGAATTTATCCAGGTACTCTCGGAAGATGTCATGCATAAAGGACTGAAACACTGATGGAGCATTAGAAAGCCCAAATGGCATAACCAGGTACTCAAAATGGCCCTCGGGCGTATTAAATGCTGTTTTCCATTCATCGCCCTGTTTAATACGCACAAGATTATACGCACCACGAAGATCTATCTTGGTGAACCAACTAGCCCCCTTAATCCGAGCAAACAAATCAGACAGCAGCGGCAAGGGGTACTGAAATTTGACCGTGATTCTATTTAGAAGGCGGTAATCAATACAAGGTCTCAGCGAACCATCCTTCTTGGCCACAAAAAAGAACCCTGCTCCCAATGGCGACGACGACGGGCGAATATGACCCTTCTCCAAGGATTCCTTTACGTAACTCCGCATAGCGGCGTGTTCAGGCACAGACAAATTAAACAGTCGACCTTTAGGAAACTTACTACCAGGAATCAAATCTATAACACAATCACAGTCCCTATGCGGAGGTAGGGCACTGGACTTGGGCTCATCAAATACATCCTGGTAATCCGACAAGAACTCTGGGACCTCAGAAGGGGTGGATGATGAAATAGACAGAAAAGGAACATCACCATGTACCCCCTGACAACCCCAGCTGGACACAGACATTGATTTCCAATCCAATACTGGGTTATGGACTTGTAGCCATGGCAACCCCAACACGACCACATCATGCAGATTATGCAACACCAAAAAGCGAATATCCTCCTGATGCGCAGGAGCCATGCACATGGTCAGCTGGGTCCAGTACTGAGGCTTATTCTTGGCCAAAGGCGTAGCATCAATTCCTCTCAATGGAATAGGATACTGCAAGGGCTCCAAGAAAAACCCACAGCGCCTAGCATACTCCAAGTCCATCAAATTCAGGGCAGCACCTGAATCCACAAATGCCATGACAGAATAGGATGACAAAGAGCAGATCAAAGTAACGGACAAAAGAAATTTCGACTGTACCGTACCAATGGTGGCAGACCTAGCGAACCGCTTAGTGCGCTTAGGACAATCGGAGATAGCATGAGTGGAATCACCACAGTAAAAACACAGCCCATTCTGACGTCTGTGTTCTTGCCGTTCAGCTCTGGTCAAAGTCCTATCGCACTGCATAGGCTCAGGTCCATGCTCAGATAATATCGCCAAATGGTGCACAGTTTTACGCTCACGCAAGCGTCGACCGATCTGAATGGCCAAAGACATAGACTCATTCAGACCAGCAGGCATAGGAAATCCCACCATGACATCCTTAAGGGCTTCAGAGAGACCTTTTCTGAAAATTGCTGCCAGCGCACATTCATTCCATTGAGTGAGCACAGACCACTTTCTAAACTTCTGACAATATATCTCTACCTCATCCTGACCCTGAGACAGAGCCAGCAAATTTTTCTCAGCCTGATCCACTGAATTATGTTCATCATACAGCAATCCGAGCGCCAGAAAAAACGCATCAATATTACATAATGCAGGATCTCCTGGCGCAAGGGAAAATGCCCAGTCTTGAGGGTCGCCACGTAATAAAGAAATAATGATCTTAACTTGTTGAACTGGGTCACCAGAGGAGCGGGGTTTCAAAGCCAGAAACAGTTTACAATTATTCTTAAAACTCAGAAACTTAGCTCTATCTCCAGAAAACAAATCAGGAATAGGAATTCTTGGCTCTAACATAGAATTCTGAACCACAAAGTCTTGAATATTTTGTACTCTTGCAGTGAGATGATCCACACAAGAAGACAGATCTTTAATGTCCATCACTACACCTGTGTCCTGAACCACCCAAATGTCTAGGGGAAAAGAAAGACAAAACACAGTACAGAGAAAAAAAAATGGTCTCAGAACTTCTCTTTTCCCTCTATTGAGAAGCATTAGTACTTTGGGCCTCCAGTACTGTTATGAACAGGTGATTCAGAACCACAATGTACCTAGTGGTTAAGAGCACACAAAGTGACCTGATAGTTACTAACATAGGACGAGCTCTGAGACGTAGGAACTCTGCTGACCGCAATCCCTAATCCTATCATACCACACTAGAGGTAGCCGTGGATTGCGCCTAACGCTCCCTATGCAACTCGGCACAGCCTGAGAAACTAACTAGCCCTGAAGATAGAAAAATAAGCCTACCTTGCCTCAGAGAAATTCCCCAAAGGAAAAGGCAGCCCCCCACATATAATGACTGTGAGTTAAGATGAAAATACAAACACAGAGATTAAATAGATTTTAGCAAAGTGAGGCCCGACTTACTGAATAGACCGAGGATAGGAAAGATAGCTTTGCGGTCAGCACAAAAACCTACAAACAACCACGCAGAGGGGCAAAAAGACCCTCCGCACCGACTAACGGTACGGAGGTGCTCCCTCTGCGTCTCAGAGCTTCCAGCAAGCAAGAAAAACCAATATAGCAAGCTGGACAGAAAATATAGCAAACAAAAGTAACACAAGCAAAACTTAGCTTATGCAGGGCAGACAGGCCACAAGAACGATCCAGGAGAAAGCAAGACCAATACTGGAACATTGACTGGAGGCCAGGAACAAAGAACTAGGTGGAGTTAAATAGAGCAGCACCTAACGACTTAACCTCGTCACCTGAGGAAGGAAACTCAGAAACCGCAGCCCCACTCACATCCACCAGAGGAAGCTCATAGACAGAACCAGCCGAAGTACCACTCATGACCACAGGAGGGAGCTTGACAACAGAATTCACAACAGAAGTGCCCACCTGGTGGTTTCTCCTGATAGTTTCCCTTGATAGTATCACTTGCATTCCTCCAGAGTTTGTAGCCGCCATGTACACCAAAAAATCTTTTCAGAGCTCTTTCAAATACCTTCTATACTCTACAGTAATACATCTCTTATCTGCGATTATCCTACGGTTAGGTTTTGCAGTAGGTATAAAGTATGACAGGCATCTAGTCACGTGTTATTGCCTTAGAAATTCTAATCCTTGCTGCGACTTTTTTGTATGGACTTATTGACTGATTCATGTTTTTGTGGTGCTCTGTACTCAGAAATTCATAAAAGCAGAAAAAAATCAGCTGATTTAATGTGCCCATTCACAGTTTATCTCCAGCATCTGTATGTTAGAGGTATTGGTGGGAGACTTTTTGCTGCTGGAGCAGGAATGACCACTTTTGAATGCTCAAGTGCTTTTTTTCCATCTACAATATTTCTGGTTGCTTCTTGAAGTATGATTGGGGTCATTGTCCTGCTAGCTGGAAGACCCATGACCCAGGATGCAAACCCAGATTTGTGACCCCAGGAACTACATTGCAACCCAAACTACTTTGGAAATCTTCATATTTCATGATACATTGCACACAGTCAAGGTACCCAAGGCCAGATGCAGCAAAACAACCCCAAAATATCTTTGAACCTCCAACATATTTTACTGTAACTACTGTGTTTCTTTATTTGCAGGTCGTCATTTGGGAACCGTCTGCTGGCCTTTTATAAATTGTGAGGGCCACCTGCTGGCCCTTCAAGTTTCAACCGTTACAGTTTTAATACAAAATAGAAAATGTGCCCACCTCAGATGGATAAATTATATTGCAGTACCAATATACAGGTATGAACAGCAAAACCATCTGCTGGCCCTCGAAAAATGAGTGAGGGTTGGCTGCTGGCCAGCTAAAATTAAAATGAGGACTGCCTCATGGCCCTCTGACAATAGTGAGGCCCACCTGCTGGCCCTCTAACATTAGTAAGTGCCACCTGATGACCCTCTACAAATAATAGCCCTAAAAAAAATTGTAATTTCAGAGTTCCACTTTCATAAATTTAGCATGTGTCTTATCATATCCCACATGGCCAGATAAGGTATTAAAATGATAAAAGTACTTTTTACAGTGGAATTTTTTTTCATCATTGAAAGCAATGCAAACATGCAAAAATGCAGCAAACACACTACGTGTGAACATAGCCCAAGGTGTTTTTTTCTATTATTTATGTTGCCTTATATACAAGTCATTATCCTAGAAAGAATGTTTCTTAACATTTTTTCCATTCAAATCCATTTTAACTGTCTTTAAAAGTGGCGTAATACTCTGACAACATTGTTCCCAGCAGTGATCTGGGATTCATAAATGCTTTCAGGGGTCTTCCCTGTGCTGTTCATTCCCATGCCATTTCAGTGTAATTTCCATCATTGTCAGCTAAAAAAAGACCTTCAGAGGAGAGGGGCCACCGTAAAAATGCTTGAGTTTCCTATTGACTTCCATTATACTCGTTACTCGGGTCGAGGTTCCATCACTAGTGGTTTCTTAAGATAGCTGATATATTCACAATGAGGAAGAGAAAGAAGAGGAGTTGCTGCCATTAGAACTATGGAGGCAGACAGAGAGGGATGACAAATTTTTAAAAGGCAAACCTTATTACATAGCAATACATTGTCAACAATACAATACTATATTATTCCCAAGTGGTCTGACATGACAGAAAAACTATGTGCACAAAGCCTTAGGCTACGTTCACACTAGCGTTCGGCTAGTGTGTGTCGCGCTAGCGTCGGGCGACGCAGCGGCGACGCACGCGTCATGCGCCCCTATGTTTAACATGGGGGACGCATGCGTTTTTGCTTGTTGCGTTTTCCGACACGTGCGTCTTTTTTGACGCTAGCGTCGGACCAAGAAAACGCAACAAATTGCATTTTTCTTGCATCCGATTTTCGTCAAAAAACGACGCACGCGTTTTTGCGTGCGTTTGCACGCGTTTTTCGGTGCGTTGTGCGTTGCGTCGCCGACGCAGCGGCGCACAACGCTAGTGTGAACGTAGCCTTAATGCTCCTATCCACAAACCTGTTTAATGTTTCTAAATTAACTTTGTTTTGATATATTTGCATATGTATTTTTTCTAGAGCTACTGAAATTCTACAGAGAAGTCAATAGCAATAATTTCAGAAAATACACCATACTTAGAGCATGCCAAGGCTTTATGTGGACTTTTTACTTGATGTGGACTTTAGCTCTTCAAGTTCATACAAGAAGCAACATCTTGAGCACCTTCACCTGGAAGCCTGTTTTCACTTTCCTGACCAGGTCAATTTTTTTCAATTCTTACCAGTGTCATTTAATGATGCAATAATTCTGTTTTTAATAATTCTGCTTCAATGGATCCCAGTGATTCTGAAAGAGGTTTTTTGAGACATATTGTTCTTTATGATAGCCGTAAAATTTGTTCAATGATTTGCGTTTATCTCTGAAAATGTTGAAAATTTGGCGAAAATTTTTTAAATTTTGCAATTTTCAAACTTTAGATTTTTATGGCATTTAGACCCCCTTCACAACTTAGTTTTTTATGTCTGTATGCGGTCTGTTTTGTAAAGACCACAAGTACGGACACACGTACACCCATTGTATTCAATGGTGGTTCGTACATGTCAGGTTTTTCACTCGAATCATACGTTCATGTGAAAAATCTGCAGACATTCTTTTTTTCCACGCAAAACAGATGAAATGCTATCTGCACATATGTACACTGATGTCACATGGATGACATCTGTTTGTCATATGTGTGACACGTACTGGCACCTGGGAAAAATGGAGTAGGGTCCCCCTTCATTTTTCTAACCAGCTGAGGGAAAGCCAACAGCTGGGGCTGATGTTAATATTCTGAGAAGGGTCCAATAAAGGTTTCCATGCTATTGCTATGAGCTCACAGCTGTTTTCTTAGCCTTTACTGGCTATTATAGTGGGACCCACCCAAGAAAATTGGTGTGAGGAGCCATCTTTATTTACTTAGTAGAAAGGCTAAACAGACCACTGATATTAAAAACCTTTGAAGGGACCATCAATATTGGCTTCCTCCCAGACTAAGAACATCAGTCCTCAGCCTCCCCAGAAATGGCACATTCATTAGATGCCCCAATTATGTTGCTTAGCCTTTGCTCTTCCCACTTGCCATGGTGTAGTGGCAAGTGGGGTAATTGTTGTGGGGTTAAAGTCAGCTGTTTATGTCCTCTGACATCAAGTCCATAGGGTAGTAATGGAGAGGTGTCGATTACACCCCCCCATTACTAACCTCATAGTCAAATTTAATAAAGACACAGACAGACTAGCAACAGCAGGGATTTTTCCTATTAGTCAATTTTGATCACTGTGACAGGCGCTATCACAGTGATCAAAAGCCAATAAATAGTATGTCATCCCTACTGTGTCATCACCTTAGTCAGATTACTTTTTTATTTCATCATTTTCCCCTATTGCGCTAGGGGACATCACTAACATTGTGACATATGCTCCTCTAATCTACTAGATAAAAAGTAACCCAGCGCTAACTATTATTGACTGGACAATCACAGTGATTGCCATCGGGTAGTTCACCCCCTTGTGGCGAAGTGCAGGATTGGTCCGCAGTGACCGGAAATAGCTGCGCAGTGTATGTACAGTAGTTTGCATTATCGCACTTCACGCACTTCGCACTTCTCATTTTTACAACACCATTTTGTTTAGAGACCACATCTCATTTGAAGTCATTTTGAGGGGTCTATATGATAGAAAATACCCAAGTGTGACACCATTCTAAAAACTGCACCCCTCAAGGTGCTCAAAACCACATTCAAGAAGTTTATTAACCCTTCAGGTGTTTCACAGGAATTTTTGTAATGTTTAAATAAAAATTAACATTTAACTTTTTTTCACAAAAAATTTAATTCAGCTCCAATTTGTTTTATTTTACCAAGGGTAACAGGAGAAAATGGACCCCAAAAGTTGTTGTACTATTTGTCCTGAGTACACCGATACTCTATATGTGGGGGTAAACCACTGTTTGGGCGCATGACAGAGCTTGGAAGCGAAGGAGTGCCATTTGACTTTTCAATGCAAAATTGACTGGAATTGAGATGGGATGCCATGTTGCGTTTGGAGAGCCCCTGATGTGCCCAAACATTGAAACCCCCCACAAGTGACTCCATTTTGGAAAGTAGACCCCCTAAGGAACTTATCTAGAGGTGTGGTGAGAACCTTGACCCACCAAGTGCTTCACAGAAGTTTATAATGCAGAACCGTAAAAATAAAAAATCATATTTTTTCACAAAAATTATCTTTTTGCCCCCAATTTTTTATTTTCCAAGGGTAAGAGAAGAAATTGGACACCAAATGTTGTTGTACAATTTGTTCTGAGTACGCTGATACCCTATATGTGGGGGTAAACCACTGTTTGGGCGCATGGGAGAGCTCGGAAGGGAAGGAGCACTGTTTTACTTTTTCAACGCAGAATTGGCTGGAATTGAGATCGGACGCCATGTCGCTTTTGGAGAGCCCCTGATGTGCCTAAACAGTGGAAACCCCCCAATTATAACTGAAACCCTAATCCAAACACACCCCTAACCCTAATCCCAACCCTATTCCCAACCGTAAATGTAATCCAAACCCTAACCGTAACTTTAGCCCCAACCCTAACCCTAACTTTAGCCCCAACCCTAACTGTAGCTTTAACCCTAGCCCCAACACTAACCCTAGCCCTAACCCTAACCCTAACCCTAGCCCTAACCCTAACCCTAATCCTAGCCCTAATAGGAAAATGGAAATAAATACATATTTTTAATTTTTCCCTAACTAAGGGGGTGATGAAGGGGAATTTGATTTACTTTTATAGTGGGTTTTTTAGCGGATTTTTATGATTGGCAGCCGTCACACACTGAAAGACGCTTTTTATTGATAAAAATATTTTTTGCATTACCACATTTTGAGAGCTATAATTTTTCCATATTTTGGGTCCAAAAAGTCATGTGAGGTCTTGTTTTTTGCGAGACGAGTTGACGGTTTTATTAGTAACATTTTCGGGCACGTGACATTTTTTGATCGCTTTTTATTCCGATTTTTGTGAGGCATAATGACCAAAAACCAACTATTCATGAATTTCTTTTGGGGGAGGTGTTTATACTGTTCCGCGTTTGGTAAAATTGATAAAGCAGTTTTATTCTTCAGGTCAGTACAATTACAGCGATACCTCATTTATATAATTTTTCTATGTTTTGGCGCTTTTATACGATAAAAACTATTTTATAGAAAAAATAATTATTTTTGCATCGCTTTATTCTGAGGACTATAACATTTTTAGTTTTTTGCTGATGATGCTGTATGGTGGCTCGTTTTTTGCGGGACAAGATGACATTTTCATTGGTACCATGGTTATTTATATCCGTCTTTATGATCACGTGTTATTCCACTTTTCGTTCGGCGGTATGATAATAAAGCGTTGTTTTTTGCCTCGTTTTTTTTTTCTTACGGTGTTTACTGAAGGGGGTAACTAGTAGGACAGTTTTATAGGTTGGGTCGTTACGGACACGGCGATACTAAATATATGTACTTTTATTGTTTGTTTTTTTTATTTAGATAAAGAAATGTATTTTTAGGAATAATTTTTTTTTTTCATTATTTAGGAATTTTTTTTTATTATTTTTTTTTACACAGTTGGAAATTTTTTTTTTACCTTTTTACTTCGTCCCAGAGGGGGACATCACAGATCGCTGATCTGACAGTTTGCACAGCACTGCAGGTTTACCAAGCGCCTGCTCTGAGCAGGCACTTGGTAAGCCACCTCCCTCCCTACAGGACCCAGATGCTGTGGCCATTTTGGATCCGGGCCTGCTGCAGGGAGAGAGGTAAGAGACCCTCGCAGCAACACGATCACATCGCGTTGCTGCTGGCATCTCAGGGAAGCCCGCAGGGAGCCCCCTCCCTGCACGATGCTTCCCTGTACCGCTGGCACACTGCGATCATGTTTGATTGCGGTGTGCCAGGGGTTAATGTGCCGGGGCGGTCCGTGACCGCTCCTGGCACATAGTGCCGGATGTCAGCTGCGATAGGCAGCTGACACCCGGTCGCCATTGGCCGCGCTCCCCCCGTGAGCACGGCCGATCGCGTATGACGTACTATCCCGTCGGTGGGCATACGGGCCCACCCCACCTCGACGGGATAGTACGTCAGATGTCAGAAAGGGGTTAAATGGCTATGCCCATCTCAGGCTCTCATGGTAGAGATGATTAAAAACTCATACTGGCTCTGGCAAAGGTAGGTAGGGCTGCAAAAATTAGAGTTACAGAAAAATCATAGCTCACATTGCAACACTGCTCGTGCAAATCCCAATCATTTCTGTTAATTATGGAAACAATGTAGAACTCTTTTTTTTCACAGTTCAACTAACTGCAGCCAGAACCTGAATTTAGTTGTTCTTGCCTAATCCATGAATGACTAGTTGATGATAACCCTTTTAATTTAAAAATATAATTTCTTACTGGGGAGCACAATTACACTTATGTCTAAACTTAAAATTATAGTAATCAAGCAAAGAAGATTAAAAAACTACACACTAGTTATACATAAAATATGCAAGCACACCTAAACAGATAGATGACAATTACTACTAAGGCGTTGTTTGATAATTATATTTCAGAGTAACATGATCTGTAAATGACTTTGCAATTCCCATATCAAATGATGACCTGCATGCATAATTTATTATAACATTGTTTATTGATGTTCATTACAAACTGTTAATGAGGTATCATCTTCTCATAGAATAATGGCATTTAGTGTGAGCATAAAGCATCCATCCTACCTGCCGTGAGATTTGTTTCTTCAGCAGGATTACCTAGGTTTCAAGGTGGTAGAACATAACATTCACTTGGATATTTAAAGCGAAACTTCACTTTGCTAAACTTCTTCTTAGGCCCATGTCACACTCAGCGTAGGGAAATACTGTCTGTATTTTACATGCGTAATACGCAGAAATGTTCCCAAAATAGTGATCTGTATGTCATCCGTAGGCAGGGTGTGGCAGCGTATTTTGCACATGTACTTCTGCGTATGTAATCTAAATAAACATAAACCATATAAGGTACCATAGGTGAAATGGTGCTGTCGAGACCAACTTCAGTACGCATGTCTCACTTCAGTGCACCAACAGGACTCTCCCTATCAAATATATATCACATTAGAAAAAATGGAGATAGGTCCAAAAGTAGCAAAATTACAAATTTATTAAATATACATCAACAAATATAAAATACAAGACTAGAATCGGGAAAATATAGGGCAGAAGTCCTGACAAACAAGATGGAAAACGGCCAACATGGGTAAGGAAACAGGCTAAGTGCCGTAAGTAAATAAAGAACCCAGGGTAGTATATCAGTATTAAGTCCAAGGACTAGTATGAATCAGATATAATATATAGTGCGCACTACCATTTGACTGCGACCCGGTTTATTAACCACCAAATGTGCTTACCCATGATATGCCAGGTCAGGACCGGTGCCCCCGCCACCACCGACGCGCGTTTCGCCTTCTTTGTCAAGGTGCGGTAGTGTGCCGTATGTCCAGCCACCCTTAAATACCCCACAATGCCATGCTCACTTGTACGGCGCATGTCTGCAGATCAGTGTGCCGGTGATTGCATCACCTCCGGCAAACATCCGACACGTGAGCCAGGGAGAAGAATAGAACGCCGCTGGATCTCACATGTCAGCGTTGGTATGCCTTAAGCGATGCCCCAGAGCGCATCGATCCGAGACATGCGCACATGAGCATGGAAGGATATTATAACAGAGGGGATACCAGAAGTGAACGGATACATAGTGCTGCAGATCGGACATATCAAAATATTATACAGGTATTTAGACACATATATAAAATAATAATATACAACAAAAGAGAGCCATAAAGAGGAATAATAACCAATGTGAAAATAATCAAAAACAACACGAAATATGCATCATAAAAAAGAAAATTAATAGGTCAAAAAACCTGACAAGTGCACAGTGTATATATTCATATACCCCTATATAGTGTATATAATACACATTACAAATGCTATAAAAGTGCACACAAAATGCTATACAGAAAAGATATATGCAAATAATATAAACAGAAAAAGTATATATATACACACACAGTTCCATCAACATATAATAGAACAGCATCATAAAAATGCGAAGGTTGTGCCACCAGTGATGAACTCTTCCTCCTAATATCGGGCTCAGAATGATCCAATGGTGCCGGATACATGACGATGCATCCATATATACAAAAATATGCTATGAACTAAAATATAAAGGAAAAACAAAATAAATTATAATCAAAACACACACGACACTATAAAAGAGTGCAGAGACAAGGAGACACCAATATTACAAATAAGAACTAAAGCTCAAATGCTCATTGAGACCTGCCGGTGACATCGTGTCAAGTGTCACAATCCACCGGCATTCTCTCTGAGCAAGTAAACGTCCCAAATCACCCCCTCTTATGCCAGCATGAAGCTGATCAATGCCCCAGACACGATTTCAGGGTGTGGGAGGATGTGAGCACCCTGAAATCGATTCCAAGACATTTTCGCCTGAAACATGACTGTAATTCAGGGGGATTTAGAGCCTGGGGCATTGATCAGATTCATGCTGGCATAAGAGGGGGTGATTTGGGACGTTTACTTGCTCAGAGAGAATGCCGGTGTGTTGTTTTTGATTATTTACACATTGGTTATTATTCCTCTTTATGGCTCTCTTTTGTTGTATATTATTATTTTATATACTGTGGGGCAAAAAAGTATTTAGTCAGTCAGCAATAGTGCAAGTTCCACCACTTAAAAAGATGAGAGGCGTCTGTAATTTACATCATAGGTAGACCTCAACTATGGGAGACAAACTGAGAAAAAAAAATCCAGAAAATCACATTGTCTGTTTTTTTATCATTTTTTTTGCATATTATTGTGGAAAATAAGTATTTGGTCAGAAACAAACAATCAAGATTTCTGGCTCTCACAGACCTGTAACTTCTTCTTTAAGAGTCTCCTCTTTCCTCCACTCATTACCTGTAGTAATGGCACCTGTTTAAACTTGTTATCAGTATAAAAAGACACCTGTGCACACCCTCAAACAGTCTGACTCCAAACTCCACTATGGTGAAGACCAAAGAGCTGTCAAAGGACACCAGAAACAAAATTGTAGCCCTGCACCAGGCTGGGAAGACTGAATCTGCAATGGCCAACCAGCTTGGAGTGAAGAAATCAACAATGGGAGCAATAATTAGAAAATGGAAGACATACAAGACCACTGATAATCTCCCTCGATCTGGGGCTCCACGCAAAATCCCACCCCGTGGGGTCAGAATGATCACAAGAACGGTGAGCAAAAATCCCAGAACCACGCGGGGGGACCTAGTGAATGAACTGCAGAGAGCTGGGACCAATGTAACAAGGCCTACCATAAGTAACACACTACGTCACCATGGACTCAGATCCTGCAGTGCCAGACGTGTCCCACTGCTTAAGCCAGTACATGTCCGGGCCCATCTGAAGTTTGATAGAGAGCATTTGGATGATCCAGAGGAGTTTTGGGAGAATGTCCTATGGTCTGATGAAACCAAACTGGAACTGTTTGGTAGAAACACAACTTGTCGTGTTTGGAGGAAAAAGAATACTGAGTTGCATCCATCAAACACCATACCTACTGTAAAGCATGGTGGTGGAAACATCATGCTTTGGGGCTGTTTCTCTGCAAAGTGGCCAGGATGACTGATCCGGGTACATGAAAGAATGAATGGGACCATGTATCGTGAGATTTTGAGTGCAAACCTCCTTCCATCAGCAAGGGCATTGAAGATGAAACGTGGCTGGGTCTTTCAACATGACAATGATCCAAAGCACAGCGCCAGGGCAACGAAGGAGTGGCTTCGTAAGAAGCATTTCAAAGTCCTGGAGTGGCCTAGCCAGTCTCCAGATCTCAACCCTATAGAAAACCTTTGGAGGGAGTTGAAAGTCCGTGTTGCCAAGCGAAAAGCCAAAAACATCACTGCTCTAGAGGAGATCTGCATGGAGGAATGGGCCAACATACCAACAACAGTGTGTGGCAACCTTGTGAAGACTTACAGAAAACGTTTGACCTCTGTCATTGCCAACAAAGGATATATTACAAAGTATTGAGATGAAATTTTGTTTCTGACCAAATACTTATTTTCCACCATAATATGCAAATAAAATGTTAAAAAAACAGACAATGTGATTTTCTGGATTTTTTTTTCTCAGTTTGTCTCCCATAGTTGAGGTCTACCTATGATGTAAATTACAGACGCCTCTCATCTTTTTAAGTGGTGGAACTTGCACTATTGCTGACTGACTAAATACTTTTTTGCCCCACTGTATGTGTCTAAATACCTGTATAATATTTTGATATGGCCGATCTGCAGCGCTATGTATCCGTTCACTTCTGGTATCCCCTCTGTTATAATATCCTTCCATGCTCATGTGTGCATGTCTCGGATCGATGCGCTCTGGGGCATCGCTTAAGGCATACCAACGCTGACATGTGAGATCCAGCGGCGTTCTATTCTTCTCCCTGGCTCACGTGTCGGATGTTGGCCGGAGGTGATGCAATCACCGGCGCACTGATCTGCAGACATGCGCCGTACAAGTGAGCATGGCATTGTGGGGTATTTAAGGGTGGCTGGACATACGGCACACTACTGCACCTTGACAAAGAAGGTGAAACGCGCGTCGGTGGCGGCGGGGGCATCGGTCCTGACCTGGCATATCATGGGTAAGCACATTTGGTGGTTAATGAACCGGGTCGCAGTCAGATGGTAGTGCGCACTATATATTATATCTGATTCATACTAGTCCTTGGACTTAATACTGATATACTACCCTGGGTTCTTTATTTACTTACGGCACTTAGCCTGTTTCCTTACCCATGTTGGCCGTTTTCCATCTTGTTTGTCAGGACTTCTGCCCTATATTTTCCCGATTCTAGTCTTGTATTTTATATTTGTTGATGTATATTTAATAAATTTGTAATTTTGCTACTTTTGGACCTATCTCCATTTTTTCTAATGTGATATATGCGTATGTAATCTGTATGACATCCGTAATGCGTTATTTTCTCGCAACCTTACAAAATGGACATTTAACGGATTTCAGGCCTGAATTTGATTTAAATCATCATCACCAACCCTATTTAAAGCCTCTGCAACAGGTGGCACCCTCCCATCTGGCCATTTTGTTGGTGTGCATCTGTTGGTGTATTGTTGTTACGTTGCCACCATGTCTGAGCTGCTGCATTTCACCACAACACAGCGGGTGTTATTATAACTGGGTGTTGTCTCGTCGCTTTGGCCAGCCATACCCCGTGATAGTTGATCCGCGAAGGAGAAGAATGTGGGTGCATCCACTTTTGAGACAACGCGTCAGTAAAGGACATTTTTAGAGGCTGTATAGAGCTCTGCGGGCACATCCTGACAAATGTTTTCTTTACTGTCAAATGACAATACCAACCTTTGACATCTTGTTGGAGACAGTACATCCAGGACTAACATTTCAGGACACCAGGATGCAAAAATGCATATCCGCAGAGGAGCGTCTTCTCCTTACCTTACGTTATGTATTCACCATCCTCACATACTGTATGTTGTTGATGTTTTCTTTTTTATGTTGTTTCTTAGCAGCTCCATAAAATTATATGTTTAAATTAGAGACAAAGCTGATACAAAATATGTATTTACAATGTTCAATTACATACCCAGTGAAGATTTTGCAAGTTACACTGTTTATCCTGCCTTTTTACATTTATACTGTTTTGTTTTTAACTCTGTTTTTTTTTTTTTTTTTAACTTAGCTAATCTTATTTGGTCTGTACTTTCAGCTTCATGTCAACTGGATTGTCCTATAGCGGACTACATCTGGAGTTTCTCATCGGAAGATCCACTATTTCTGGCATTGTGCGTGCAACATGTATGGAAATATGGTCAACTTGTCATGCCTGAGCCAAAAATGGATGATTGGCTCAAAATAGCCTGTGGATTTAATGTCACTTGCCAATTCCTTTACTGCATCGGAGCTCTTGATGGGAAACATATCAGGGTGAGTAAGCTGCCGAACTCGGGAACCCAATTCTTCAATTATAAGCAATTTTTCTCTGTAGTTCTGTTTGCTGTAGTTGACAGTAACTACAGGTTTATAATTGTAGATATTGGGGCCTATGGGCGAACTGGAGACTCTAGGGTCTTCAATTCGTCCATTATGGGTCGGCAACTACGTGAAAATCAGTTTGACCTCCCCTATCACAACAACTCCAAGGCTCCAATGCTAAAGCTGTGCCATATGTTCTTGTGGGAGATGATGCCTTCCAATTGACGAGGCATGTGATGAGGCCTTATCCCCAGCGCAACCTGGACCACCGGTGGCGGGTGTTCAATTTGAGGCTTTCCAGGAGGCGACTGGTGAAGTGTGCCTTCGGGATTCTGTGTGCCAAATGGCCTGTCCTCCAGTCTGCCATTCAGCTGAGTGAGGCTAATGTTAACGAAGTAATAAAAGCGTGTGTTGTTTTACACAAGTTTACGCGACATCATGATTGCTCCTTAGCTGATAGTGTTCAAGACATGTTGACGAATAATGTGGGTAGTCCTACACCACATGGCTTTCCTCCGTGGCGTCCCCTTTCTGGCCTAAAAGTGAGGGATATTTACGCAAATTATTTTGTTTCTCCTCAGGGTGCTACTCCCTGGAAGGATTATGCTGTATCTCAGTTGTAATTCTTTTGTTTATTCCTATACTATATATATATATATATATATACATATATATATATATATATATATATATATATATACAGTGGGGCAAAAAAGTATTTAGTCAGTCAGCAATAGTGCAAGTTCCACCACTTAAAAAGATGAGAGGCGTCTGTAATTTGCATCATAGGTAGACCTCAACTATGGGAGACAAACTGAGAAAAAAAAATCCAGAAAATCACATTGTCTGTTTTTTTAACATTTTATTTGCATATTATGGTGGAAAATAAGTATTTGGTCAGAAACAAACAATCAAGATTTCTGGCTCTCACAGACCTGTAACTTCTTCTTTAAGAGTCTCCTCTTTCCTCCACTCATTACCTGTAGTAATGGCACCTGTTTAAACTTGTTATCAGTATAAAAAGACACCTGTGCACACCCTCAAACAGTCTGACTCCAAACTCCACTATGGTGAAGACCAAAGAGCTGTCAAAGGACACCAGAAACAAAATTGTAGCCCTGCACCAGGCTGGGAAGACTGAATCTGCAATAGCCAACCAGCTTGGAGTGAAGAAATCAACAGTGGGAGCAATAATTAGAAAATGGAAGACATACAAGACCACTGATAATCTCCCTCGATCTGGGGCTCCACGCAAAATCCCACCCCGTGGGGTCAGAATGATCACAAGAACGGTGAGCAAAAATCCCAGAACCACGCGGGGGGACCTAGTGAATGAACTGCAGAGAGCTGGGACCAATGTAACAAGGCCTACCATAAGTAACACACTACGCCACCATGGACTCAGATCCTGCAGTGCCAGACGTGTCCCACTGCTTAAGCCAGTACATGTCCGGGCCCATCTGAAGTTTGCTAGAGAGCATTTGGATGATCCAGAGGAGTTTTGGGAGAATGTCCTATGTTCTGATGAAACCAAACTGGAACTGTTTGGTAGAAACACAACTTGTCGTGTTTGGAGGAAAAAGAATACTGAGTTGCATCCATCAAACACCATACCTACTGTAAAGCATGGTGGTGGAAACATCATGCTTTGGGGCTGTTTCTCTGCAAAGGGGCCAGGACGACTGATCCGGGTACATGAAAGAATGAATGGGGCCATGTATCGTGAGATTTTGAGTGCAAACCTCCTTCCATCAGCAAGGGCATTGAAGATGAAACGTGGCTGGGTCTTTCAACATGACAATGATCCAAAGCACACCGCCAGGGCAACAAAGGAGTGGCTTCGTAAGAAGCATTTCAAGGTCCTGGAGTGGCCTAGCCAGTCTCCAGATCTCAACCCTATAGAAAACCTTTGGAGGGAGTTGAAAGTCCGTGTTGCCAAGCGAAAAGCCAAAAACATCACTGCTCTAGAGGAGATCTGCATGGAGGAATGGGCCAACATACCAACAACAGTGTGTGGCAACCTTGTGAAGACTTACAGAAAACGTGTGACCTCTGTCATTGCCAACAAAGGATATATTACAAAGTATTGAGATGAAATTTTGTTTCTGACCAAATACTTATTTTCCACCATAATATGCAAATAAAATGTTAAAAAAACAGACAATGTGATTTTCTGGATTTTTTTTTCTCAGTTTGTCTCCCATAGTTGAGGTCTACCTATGATGTAAATTACAGACGCCTCTCATCTTTTTAAGTGGTGGAACTTGCACTATTGCTGACTGACTAAATACTTTTTTGCCCCACTGTATGTATATATATATATATATTGTTAGGAGTCGAGTTTCCTCTGCTGCACAGGGGGAATCTCGATCCGTGTCTGCTGCGGTCTCACATTCGGTATCGGCCGCAGTGGGCTCTGCTCAGCGGAGACGTCGCTCTCAGCGTCTCGCTGGGGCTGATTCGGTGCATAGGGTCACTACTGCCTTTTCTGGCTTTCCTATGGTACCCTGCACTGATCTGCGGCGAGCGAGCCTCTCTGGGACTAAGTCCTTGTTTACTCACACTGAGCATGCCCAGGGCAGGGTCTCCCATTGGAGGTCGAGGGCCACATGTTCGGTCACATGCTCAGGTGCTGCAGTACATTCCATTGGTCCTTCTGGAAGGTCCTGAAAGGGCAAAACATGCTCAGGTACTGCAGCACTTTCCATTGGTCCTTCTGGAAGGTCCTGAAAGGGCAAAAACTTCAGTAGCAGCTTCCTGTACTGCAACTATATAAACTGCGCATGACCGCACGGCCATGCGCTAGTATCGTCTTATGCTATATGCTTTGCGCCAATGTGGTCATGTAACATAGTAACATAGTTATGTGTTTGACATAGTATCATAGTATGTGTTTGAATGTGTTCAGGAACCCGGCTGAAATAAGCCCCTAGAATGCTGGCACCTCCAGCGAGGAGATTGTGTTTAAGTGTGTTCAGGGACCCGGCTGAAATAAGCCCCAAAATGCTGGCATCTCCGGCGAGGAGTTTTGTATGCATGCATGACCACTTACTGCTCACATCTGGGTAGTTGGCCTGTGCCTCTGTGAAAGTCTAACAGGGCACAGAGCTTTCCTCTCGCGGTTACTCTGTGAAGCTAACAGAGTTGGTATATACCGCCATATAGAGCCGCCATTATTTAGCAGCAGGTGCTTTCCTGCACGGTGGATCCCGGGTTGCGAACGCACCAATTCCATTTAATAAATTACATATTTGGTGCGTTCCGCCAACCCTAACATATATATATATATATATATATATATATATAAAATTCAACATTCAATTACTGAACTCTATGTGTTGATTTGACTTAATTTTTAGCTTTATATGAACATAATGATTGGCTATGATGTTATAATGATTGGATAAACACAAAGAATTTGGCTTGAAAAATAGTTTTTATAAATGATTGTGTTAGCCAATTTTAAACTTTCATTAAATATATTGCCAGCACATGTCTTTTGTGGACAATATAATTTTGCCAGAGAAAAATACTAAACAAAAACACTTTGCTATCACAGCAGATTATCAAATTGTGTGTATATCACACACAATTTGCAACAACAAAAAAAACATTTTTTAGAGATTATGATATGTTGGTGGAGGTGATGGCGGCAGTTCAGGTTGCTGCTCTTGTGGCCTTTGTTGGCCTAATTGCCCTTCATCCTGTTGTTGTGCTCTCTGTTGGGCCTGCCCCAAAATCTGACCTTGCTCAGATTGACCACTTGAGAACTGGTCATAAGGGCTCATACTATGGGCATCATGACGATAATATAAGTCATGTGTGTTATAACCCCCGCCAATATGACCATGTCGTCCAAACCCAGGTTGGGACCAGCCTCCAACACTGGGTCTAGACAAGTGGCCATATTGGTAAGGTTGCTGGAAGGATACCATTGGGTAATTAGTTGACATTGGTGGGTTCTGTTGGGGATAGGGTTGAGGTGTAGGCCCACGTGGAGGAGGTGCTGCAGATCCCTTTTGAGCATGCACTGGTTGATTTCTTGGCATACGTAAGAGGTTAGATGGTGACATCTGCCAACTCTCAATGCACTCAAACAAATTGCTGGGTCATTTGGGGGTGTGCATGCATCAAGAAGAATCTGCATGCTCCCTCTCACACGTAGCCTCACCTCATGGGGAATGGGATGGAGATACCGGGCCAGGCTACATGCAAATGACTCCTTACCTTCATCCTGAGTAGCCCTGGCCAAATAATTTAAGACACCAGTGTCCACATTTCTTCTGCTTGCACTAAGCTCTCTCCTTCTGAGGCCACGGCGTGAGGTCACAGCAGGCTGTGGTGAGGCCTCAAGAGGAACAGTTGGGCTGCTGCTGTGGCCAGTATCCTCGGGCATCTGTGAAGCTGGGGCATCTGTGGGTGGTGCTGCAACATCAGGACCAGGTGGATGAGAAACCTGAGGGGCATCCGAAGATGGATCTGGAGGGAGAATCCGAGAATGAGCTGTAGATGGTCCAGCCACCTCTTCTCCTTCACCAACAGGATCTATGAGTGCCTCTGAATCTGAACCTGTTGTCTCCCTCTCATTGAGGTTGGATTGAGTTCTATAATTTTAAAAAGATAAAAAAATAAAATTACAATTATCTATGCCCATTCCTAACATATGTGTACTGTGATGTGTGGTTTGTACTTACGGTCTGAGATCCATACTGGGATCCAGAAAGGACAGCCAGTCAAAATAAATGTATTTCCGTTTGGCATGAGCTGATGAGCCACTCCTGGACCGATGCTGCCTTTCACTTCGGTACTGGTCCCGAATACTTCTCCGACATCTCATAACATCTTCCACTGTAATGACAGAGAAGAAAATAATGTTTAAGCACATTGTTCACGTTGGTAACACAAGGTGTCATTGATTTCACAGATTTTACTATTCTATTCTAAGCTGCATTTCTAAGTTAATATCTGCAATTAGCAAAATAAACACACACAAATACCACAATCTCATAAAAGGGGACACCGTAGAATGTAAGTACACAAGAACAGGGTTCTGTCCCCTCTAGACCAGTTTGTCATTGTCAATTTGCTAACTGTAAGGCTAGGTTCACATTGCGTTCATTGACTACGTTAAACGGACTACGTTACACCGCGACATAACGTGGTGTATCGTAGTCCGTTAACGCCGCCATTGAATGCAATGGCGAACGCATCGCTAGCACACGCCCACAATGGGCGTGCGCTAGCGATGTGCCGTCATTTGAGTGACGGACCCGAGACGCGGGCTGCAGCGTTTCCGGGTCCGTCACTGCTAGCGCAGATGGAGCTAGCAGATGCTCCATCTGCGCTAGTGTGATGTAGTGCAGGCACTTGCGCTAGCAGCAGCCCGTTAGCATATTTGCTGAACGGGCTGCTGCTAACGCAATGTGAACCTAGCCTATGCAACATCTATAAATGTTGTACATAACCCCTTTATCATGTCCTGCAACATTACAGAAGTGCTGCAATATACATTCAAAATCAGGCTAACAAATATATCTGTCGGCAAATATTGTTCTTACTGCAGTTTGTAATATGAAATAGTTGATAATCAGGAGTGTACTTACTTAGTTGCCTCTGTCCCTCACATGGCCACTGGTCATAATTTTGGAAAAGGATCCCACAAATGCTCCTCCAAGCAGCCTCTTTCCAAGCCCGGTTGGCATAATTGGCAACCCGTTGGTCCCAAATCTCGGGCCTTTCCTGGACCAGGACCAGCAGCATATCCCCATTTATAAGTTTTGCCATGTTGCTTGCAACTCCGTGAAGGCGAGCGGCAGACTTCTGGGATGTCTGTCTGACTTTTTCAGCTAATTAGCATGTCTGAGCTTCCTGATTGAGGGCTTGGCACATTTCCTGGCACCTGGAGATGTCTGGTGTATTTCTCGCAAGTCACACTGCTGGTCCGTGTGTAATCCGTATTTTTCTCGCCCCCATTGACTTTCATTGGCGGATTTTTTGCGCAATACGCTGACAAACGCAGCATGCTGCGATTTTCTACGGCCGTAAAATACGGCCGAGAAATATATGGCAGATAGGAGCTGCCCCATAGAAAATTATTGGTCCGTGTGCAATGTGGAGTTTTTGCGCCTCTCATACGTCCGTAAAACTCGCTAGTGTGACGCTGGCCTTAAAGTAAACATGAAAATACATACACATCTTATTATATTAATAGAACTATTTCCATGGTATTGACAGATGTTTGTATTGCTATTCATATAATTGTAGACAATTAATTCCCTGCAGTGCAGATGTGTGCTCTGGTATTTTTTCACTACCACATCAAATTTATGTTGGCTAAGATACTGGACCCTAGACTTCTAATCGTTTGTTGGCTGTGGTATAGTAACATTTGAGATCATATACATGCATTTTGGCAGAGTTTAAATTTCATAGCATTATTAGTAATTGTTATTTATTATTCACCTGAGGAAGCTATGTATAGCAATTTATAGCAGGCTTCATGAAAGCAACAGCAAATGGATGATTTAAGCATTATAGTTAAGACACGCCTCCACTGTTCCTTGACAGATAGAGGTCCAAGTTGCTCTTCTATTGGGTTTGAAAATAGGTGGCAGGTGTTGCAGAGTGTGTCTTCTTGCAGTCACCGCTGTACATAGGAGAGCTTCAATCAGAAAGATATCTTGAGTAAACAGTATTTACTTCATACTGGATAAACATGAGATACAATTCAGTGTCACACAGTCCGTGCACTGAAGACAACACATTCATGAAGAAAAGCAAAACCGAAAGTAAGAAAACAACCAACCACTGAGAGCTTCCCTCCCCACATTACAGCAAGTATATAACTTTACACACTATCGCCATCTGCTGTCTGGTTAGTATAAAGTCCTCCTTTTACTAATAATAAGTCCCAATCTGTTGCATATGCCAACACCCTTTCTCAACAGTAAGGACTTATTCAATCAAACCCAACTTTTTTATTAGTCTCTGATGTTTATCAGCATTCAACGCCTTCGTGAAAATGTCTGCTGTCATTTCTTCAGTAGGACAGTACTCTAACTTCAAGACTCCGTGTTCCTGATGATCTCTCAAGAAATGATATTTCACATCAATATGCTTGGTTCTTGGATTGACTCTTTCCATCTGAGCAAGAACAAGACCTCCTTGATTGTCCTCTTTCAGTTTTGTTGGTGCCAACTGTGGTTGTCCTAATTCTGTCAACAATTGTCTTAAAGGGAACCTGTCACCCCGTTTTTTCAGATTGAGCTATAAATACTGTTAAATAGGGCCTGCGCTGTGCGTTACTATAGTGTATGTAGTGTACCCTGATTCCCCATGTATGCTGAGAAATACATTACCAAAGTCGCCGTTTTCGCCTGTCAATCAGGCTGGTCTGGTCAGGTGGGCGTCTTCACAGCGCTCTTTTCTTCCCCAGCTTTCCGTTGGTGGCGTAGTGGTGTGCGCATGTCCAGAGTTCCGACTTCCCTGCGCCCACGTGAAGACACAGCGCGCGATCTGCGCTGTAATCCCTTGCATCGGTGGGGGCAGCCATCTTCCTGGGGCCGCGCGTGCGCAGATGGAGTGCTCTGCTGCACGGGGCTTCAGGAAAATGGCCGCGGGATGCCGCGCGTGCGCATTAGAGATCGCGGCGGCCATTTTCCCAAAGCCTTCCCGAACTCGGCTTTGGGAAAATGGCCGCCGCGATCTCTAATGCGCACGCGCGGCATCCCGCGGCCATTTTCCTGAAGCCCCGTGCAGCAGAGCACTCCATCTGCGCACGCGTGGCCCCAGGAAGATGGCCGCCCCCACCGATGCAAGGGATTACAGCGCAGATCGCGCGCTGTGTCTTCACGTGGGCGCAGGGAAGTCGGAACTCTGGACATGCGCACACCACTACGCCACCAACGGAAAGCTGGGGAAGAAAAGAGCGCTGTGAACACGCCCACCTGACCAGACCAGCCTGATTGACAGACGAAAACGGCGACTTTGGTAATGTATTTCTCAGCATACATGGGGAATCAGGGTACACTACATACACTATAGTAACGCACAGCGCAGGCCCTATTTAACAGTATTTATAGCTCAATCTGAAAAAACGGGGTGACAGGTTCCCTTTAACCACAGTACTTCATGACTCGCGTGTGCTGCTGCAACATATTCTGCTTCTGTTGAAGATAGTGTCACAATTGACTGTTTCTTACTTGTCCAACTTATTGGTCCACCTGAAAGGAAAAAAATATGTCCACTGGTAGATCTTCTGTCAGTTGGATCTCCAGCCCAATCTGCATCAACATATCCTGTTAAAATGCAATCATCGCTTGTGGGTAATTTCAGCTTAACATTGCTAGTTCCTTTCAAATAACGTATTACTCTCTTCACGGTATTCCAATCAGCTTTATTTGGTTTTGATACCTTTCTACTCAGGATTCCTACTGCTGCTGCGATGTCTGGTCTTGTAACGGTTGCTAGATACAGTAGTTTTCCTATTGCTGTTCTGTATTCTTCATTATTTGGTAGCATATTTTTTTCACTGTTCATCTCTTTGAGATAATTAGTTTCCATTGGAGACTTTACTGTTTTTGCATCTTTTAATCCAAATTTTTCTGTTATGTCTTGAATCATGTGATTTGATTCAGTAGGAAACTTCCATCTTCTTCTCTTTCTACTTGTATTCCTAGATATTGTTTTACATTTCCCAAGTCTTTGATTTCGAAATGTTGCTTCAGGATTTTTAGAATGTTTTCGTTATCCCTTTCTTGTTCAAAACAAATCAAAATGTCGTCTCCATATATGAGTATGTAAATCTATCTATTAATCAGCCTTTTTGTGTATAAGCATGGATCAGCTTTGCTTCTTTGAAATTTTTCATTTGTAAGTACTTCCATGATTTTGTCATTCCACACTTTAGCTGCTTTGTTATGTTTGCTAATGACAGGTGTTATGAAGGCAATCCAGAAACACAGTGTGCTTAGCGATCAGAGCGCACACAGTGATCTGACAAATACCCAAAAATACAAGAACGAGCTCTGAGACGTGGAAACTCTGTAGACTGCACACCTGATCCTATCCTAAACACAACTAAAAGCGGCTGTGGATTGCGCCTAACAACTACCTAGGCAACTCGGCACAGCCTAAGAAACTAGCTAGCCTGAAGATAGAAAAATAGGCCTGACTTGCCCCAGAGAAATTCCCCAAAGGAAAAGGCAGCCCCCCACATATAATGACTGTGAGTAAGATGAAAAGACAAAACGAAGGGATGAAATAGATTCAGCAAAGTGGGGCCCGATATTCTAGGACAGAGCGAGGACAGTAAAGCGAACTTTGCAGTCTACAAAAAACCCTAAAGCAAAACCACGCAAAGGGGGCAAAAAAAAACCACCGTGCCGAACTAACGGCACGGCGGTACACCCTTTGCGTCTCAGAGCTTCCAGCAAAACAAAAGACAAGCTGAACAGAAAAAAAAGCAACAAAAAAGCAAAAAGCACTTAGCTATACAGAGCAGCAGGTCACAGGAACAATCAGGAGAAGCTCAGATCCAACACTGAAACATTGACAAGGAGCAAGGATAGCAGCATCAGGCGGAGTTAAGTAATGGAGCAGTTAACGAGCTCACCAGAACACCTGAGGAAGGAAGCTCAGAAGCTGCAGTACCACTTGTGACCACAGGAGTGAATTCAGCCACAGAATTCACAACAGTACCCCCCCCTTGAGGAGGGGTCACCGAACCCTCACCAGAGCCCCCAGGCCGACCAGGATGAGCCGCATGAAAGGCACGAACAAGATCGGAAGCATGAACATCAGAGGCAAAAACCCAGGAATTATCTTCCTGAGCATAACCCTTCCATTTAACCAGATACGGGAGTTTCCGTCTAGAAACACGAGAATCCAAAATCTTCTCCACAATATACTCCAATTCCCCCTCCACCAAAACCGGGGCAGGAGGCTCAACAGATGGAACCATAGGTGCCACGTATCTCCGCAACAACGACCTATGGAATACATTATGTATGGAAAAGGAGTCTGGGAGGGTCAAACGAAAAGACACAGGATTGAGAACCTCAGAAATCCTGTACGGACCAATAAAACGAGGTTTAAATTTAGGAGAGGAAACCTTCATAGGAATATGACGAGAAGATAACCAAACCAGATCCCCAACACGAAGTCGGGGACCCACACGGCGTCTGCGATTAGCGAAAAGTTGAGCTTTCTCCTGGGACAAGATCAAATTGTCCACTACCTGAGTCCAGATCTGCTGCAACCTATCCACCACAGAATCCACACCAGGACAGTCCGAAGACTCAACCTGTCCTGAAGAGAAACGAGGATGGAACCCAGAATTGCAAAAAAATGGAGAAACCAAGGTAGCCGAGCTGGCCCGATTATTAAGGGCGAACTCAGCCAACGGCAAAAAGGACACCCAATCATCCTGGTCTGCAGAAACAAAACATCTCAGATATGTTTCCAAGGTCTGATTGGTTCGTTCGGTCTGGCCATTAGTCTGAGGATGGAAAGCCGAGGAAAAGGATAGGTCAATGCCCATCCTACCACAAAAGGTTCGCCAAAACCTTGAAACAAACTGGGAACCTCTGTCAGAAACAATATTCTCAGGAATGCCATGCAACCGAACCACATGCTGAAAGAACAAAGGTACCAAATCAGAGGAGGAAGGCAATTTAGCCAAGGGCACCAGATGGACCATTTTAGAAAAGCGATCACAGACCACCCAAATGACTGACATCTTTTGAGAAACGGGAAGGTCAGAAATGAAATCCATCGGAATATGTGTCCAAGGCCTCTTTGGGACCGGCAAGGGCAAAAGCAACCCACTGGCACGAGAACAGCAGGGCTTAGCCCTAGCACAAATCCCACAGGACTGCACAAAAGTACGTACATCCCGTGACAGAGATGGCCACCAGAAGGATCTAGCCACTAACTCTCTGGTACCAAAGATTCCAGGATGACCAGCCAACACCGAACAATGAAGTTCAGAGATAAGTTTATTAGTCCACCTATCAGGGACAAACAGTTTCTCTGCTGGACAACGATCAGGTTTATTCGCCTGAAATTTTTGCAGCACCCGCCGCAAATCAGGGGAGATGGCAGACACAATGACTCCTTCCTTGAGGATACCCGCTGGCTCAGATAAACCCGGAGAGTCGGGCACAAAACTCCTAGACAGAGCATCCACCTTCACATTTTTAGAGCCCGGAAGGTACGAAATCACAAAGTCGAAGCGGGCAAAAAATAACGACCAACGGGCCTGTCTAGGATTCAAGCGCTTGGCAGACTCGAGATAAGTCAAGTTCTTATGATCAGTCAATACCACCACGCGATGCTTAGCTCCTTCAAGCCAATGACGCCACTCCTCGAATGCCCACTTCATGGCCAGCAACTCTCGATTGCCCACGTCATAATTACGCTCAGCGGGCGAAAACTTCCTGGAAAAGAAAGCACATGGTTTCATCACTGAGCAATCAGAACCTCTCTGTGACAAAACCGCCCCTGCTCCAATCTCAGAAGCATCAACCTCGACCTGGAACGGAAGAGAAACATCTGGCTGACACAACACAGGGGCAGAACAAAAACGACGCTTCAACTCCTGAAAAGCTTCCACAGCAGCAGAAGACCAATTAACCAAATCAGCACCCTTCTTGGTCAAATCGGTCAATGGTTTGGCAATGCTAGAAAAATTACAGATGAAGCGACGATAAAAATTAGCAAAGCCCAGGAACTTTTGCAGACTTTTCAGAGATGTCGGCTGAATCCAATCCTGGATGGCTTGGACCTTAACTGGATCCATCTCGATAGTAGAAGGGGTAAAGATGAACCCCAAAAATGAAACTTTCTGCACACCGAAGAGACACTTTGATCCCTTCACAAACAAAGAGTTAGCACGCAGGACCTGAAAAACCATTCTGACCTGCTTCACATGAGACTCCCAATCATCTGAGAAGATCAAAATGTCATCCAAGTAAACAATCAGGAATTTATCCAGATACTCACGGAAGATGTCATGCATAAAAGACTGAAACACAGATGGAGCATTGGCAAGTCCGAACGGCATCACTAGATACTCAAAATGACCCTCGGGCGTATTGAATGCAGTTTTCCATTCATCTCCTTGCCTGATTCTCACCAGATTATACGCACCACGAAGATCTATCTTAGTGAACCAACTAGCCCCCTTAATCCGAGCAAACAAGTCAGATAACAATGGCAAGGGATACTGAAATTTAACAGTGATCTTATTAAGAAGGCGGTAATCAATACACGGTCTCAGCGAACCATCCTTCTTGGCTACAAAGAAGAACCCTGCTCCCAGTGGTGATGACGATGGGCGAATATGTCCCTTCTCCAGGGATTCCTTCACATAACTGCGCGTAGCGGCGTGTTCGGGCACGGATAAATTAAATAATCGACCTTTAGGGAATTTACTACCAGGAATCAAATTGATAGCACAATCACAATCCCTATGCGGAGGTAGAGCATCGGACTTGGGCTCTTCAAATACATCCTGATAATCAGACAAGAACTCTGGGACCTCAGAAGGGGTGGATGACGAAATCGACAAAAATGGAACATCACCATGTACCCCCTGACAACCCCAGCTGGATACCGACATGGAATTCCAATCCAATACTGGATTATGGGTTTGTAGCCATGGCAACCCCAACACGACCACATCATGCAGATTATGCAACACCAGAAAGCGAATAACTTCCTGATGTGCAGGAGCCATGCACATGGTCAGCTGGGCCCAGTATTGAGGTTTATTCTTGGCCAAAGGTGTAGCATCAATTCCTCTCAATGGAATAGGACACCGCAAAGGCTCCAAGAAAAACCCACAACGTTTAGCATAATCCAAATCCATCAGATTCAGGGCAGCGCCCGAATCCACAAACGCCATGACAGAAAACGACGACAAAGAGCATATCAAGGTAATGGACAAAAGGAATTTGGACTGCACAGTACCAATGACGGCAGACCTAGCGGACCGCTTAGTGCGCTTAGGACAATCAGAAATAGCATGAGTGGAATCACCACAGTAGAAACACAGACCATTCAGACGTCTGTATTCCTGCCGTTCAACTCTAGTCATAGTCCTATCGCACTGCATAGGCTCAGGTTTAACCTCAGGCAATACCGCCAAATGGTGCACAGATTTACGCTCGCGCAAGCGTCGACCGATCTGAATGGCCAAAGACAAAGACTCATTCAAACCAGCAGGCATAGGAAATCCCACCATGACATCCTTAAGAGCCTCAGAGAGACCCTTTCTGAACAAAGCTGCCAGCGCAGATTCATTCCACTGAGTGAGTACTGACCATTTCCTAAATTTCTGACAATATACTTCTATATCATCCTGACCCTGGCACAAAGCCAGCAAATTTTTCTCAGCCTGATCCACTGAATTAGGCTCATCGTACAGCAATCCGAGCGCCAGGAAAAACGCATCGACACTACTCAATGCAGGGTCTCCTGGCACAAGAGAAAATGCCCAGTCTTGAGGGTCGCCGCGCAAAAAAGAAATAATAATCAAAACCTGTTGAATAGGATTACCAGAAGAATGAGGTTTCAAGGCCAGAAATAGCTTACAATTATTTTTGAAACTTAGAAACTTAGTTCTATCTCCAAAAAACAAATCAGGAATAGGAATTCTTGGTTCTAACATAGATTTCTGATCAATAGTATCTTGAATTTTTTGTACATTTATAACGAGATTATCCATTGAAGAGCACAGACCCTGAATATCCATGTCCACACCTGTGTCCAGAATCACCCAAATGTCTAGGGGAAAAAAAAAAGTGAACACAGAGCAGAAAAAAAAAAAAAAAAATGATGTCAGAACTTTTTCTTTCCCTCTATTGAGAATCATTAGTTTGGCTCCTTGTACTGTTATGTTTGCTAATGACAGGTGTTATGAAGGCAATCCAGAAACACAGTGTGCTTAGCGATCAGAGCGCACACAGTGATCTGACAAATACCCAAAAATACAAGAACGAGCTCTGAGACGTGGAAACTCTGTAGACTGCACACCTGATCCTATCCTAAACACAACTAAAAGCGGCTGTGGATTGCGCCTAACAACTACCTAGGCAACTCGGCACAGCCTAAGAAACTAGCTAGCCTGAAGATAGAAAAATAGGCCTGACTTGCCCCAGAGAAATTCCCCAAAGGAAAAGGCAGCCCCCCACATATAATGACTGTGAGTAAGATGAAAAGACAAAACGAAGGGATGAAATAGATTCAGCAAAGTGGGGCCCGATATTCTAGGACAGAGCGAGGACAGTAAAGCGAACTTTGCAGTCTACAAAAAACCCTAAAGCAAAACCACGCAAAGGGGGCAAAAAAAACCCACCGTGCCGAACTAACGGCACGGCGTACACCCTTTGCGTCTCAGAGCTTCCAGCAAAACAAAAGACAAGCTGGACAGAAAAAAAAGCAACAAAAAAGCAAAAAGCACTTAGCTATACAGAGCAGCAGGTCACAGGAACAATCAGGAGAAGCTCAGATCCAACACTGAAACATTGACAAGGAGCAAGGATAGCAGCATCAGGCGGAGTTAAGTAATGAAGCAGTTAACGAGCTCACCAGAACACCTGAGGAAGGAAGCTCAGAAGCTGCAGTACCACTTGTGACCACAGGAGTGAATTCAGCCACAGATTTCACAACACTGCTTGCTTTAAACCATATATGCTTTTCTGTAGTTTACAAACTTTGTTTGGATTTCTTTCATCTTTGAATCCTGGAGGTTGTTCCATATAAATGTCTTCTGTTAAATCTCCATTCAGAAAAGCTGTCTTTACATCCAGATGTCTCAGTTGCATCTGTTTCATTGCTGCAACTGTAAGTAAAGTTCTTATTGTAGTGTGTTTGACAACTGGAGCAAATGTCTCATCATAGTCTTCTCCAACAGGCAGTTTAGATATTTCTTCCCAAGAAGTAGGCTCATAGATTTTTCTTGTGCTTGTCTTGTATGAGAGACGTTTTGGTGGTTTTGCTTTGTTCTCTCTCATTGAACGTCTTGGTTCTGTGTCTGTTTGTAGTTGTGATTCTTCACTTTCAGTATTTTGTTCTTCATTAACTTCTACTTCTTTCTCAGCAGATATTTCTTCAGTTGTGTCATTATTGGTTTTCTCATTTTTTGTTTCAACTGAAATCATAATGTCTTCATTTAAATCTTCAATGAATGTCACACTGTTACTCACCGTAACTCTGTCTGTTTTGGGATCTAGGATTCTGTATCCTTTGCAATTTTCACTATATCCAACAAATATTCCTTCCATGGATCTGTTTTGAAGTTTGGAACGTTTTTCTGTTGGAATGAATATGAAAACTTTACATCCAAAAACTTTTAAATGATTGACACTTGGTTTCATACCTTGCCACAGTTCATATGGAGTTTTCGTCAGTTTTCTGGAAAAAAGTCTGTTCTGTAGATAAGTAGCTGTCATTGCTGCCTCACCCCAATATTTCTCTGGTAGTTTGGAATCAGTCAGCATACATCTTATCATCTCTGTTAGAGTTCTGTTTTTTCTTTCTGCTACTCCATTTTGTTCAGGTGTGTATGGAACAGTTTTCTGGTGTTCTATCCCATTTTGTCTTAAGTAGTCTTCTATTCTGTGACCTGTAAATTCACCTCCATTATCACTTCTGATGACAATTGGCTTCCTTTGAAATTTGTTACTTGATCTTGTTACATAGTCTACAAGTTTATCAAAAACTTCACTTTTGTTTTTAATTAAGTATGTGACTGTGTATCTTGAGTAATCGTCTATAAAAGTCAACATGTATCTATTGCCTCCTGATGTAGTCACTTTCATGGGTCCACATACGTCAGTATGCACCAAATCAAGTGGTCTTTCGCTTTTCATCTCACTTTCTTTTGGAATAGATATCCTTGTGGCTTTGGATTTTATACAACAATCACATCTTATGGTAATTGAGCAATCTGATATCTTTAAATCTTTTGTCAATTCTTTTCTCTGTAGTTCCCTTATACTGTCAGGGTGTCTATGTCCTAGACGTCTATGCCACATGTGAATACAGTTTTTGTGATCATGTGTACATACCTTCATCTGTTCCTTTGATGTGTCAAAATGATATAATTGTTCATCTGCCTTGACTTTGGTTATCACCTTGTTTCCTGCAATAATTGCACACTCATTGTCTTTGAATTTCACTGTAAGTCCTTTTGCTGTTAAACGTTTCACAGATAATAATCCGCCTTCCAATTTTGGAACATACAACACATCTTGTACAAGTATCTTTGAATCTTGCCCGAACTTGTTTGAACAATTTAGCATACCTTGTCCGATACCTTCTGCGGTTATTTTGCTTCCATCTGCAAGATAAATGGCTTCTTTCTTATCTAAATCAAGATCAGTAAAGAAATTCTTGTCACTTGTCATATGACTCGTTGCTCCTGAATCAATAAACCAACCAAGTGATGATTTCTTGTCTGTTACTTTAAATGTGCCATTCCAATTATTCTCACATGAATCGGAAATTGTGTTTTTTACTTTCTCTGTATGCTTATTATGTTGTAATTTTTGTTGTTCTGCTTTCCATATGGTACAGTCTTTCTTTAAATGACCTTTTTTCTTACATCTGAAGCATTCTCTTGTCTCTTTATTATAGGGTTTTTGGAATTCTGTAGCTTTAAGAGCGTTTTCACTGTCCTTTTCAGTAGAAGAATCATTTCTTTGTTCTTTTCTTCTCTGATATTCATCTATTAGTCTTGTTTTCACAAAATCTAATGTAATGTCAGTTTCTGGTCTCGTCTCAAGGGCATTTATCAAGGCTGTATACGAATCTGGTAAACTGCACAACAATATAGCTGCTACATGACTTTCTTTAACATCTTCACCAATAGATCTTAGCTGTGATATCACTTCCATCATTGAGAATATGTGCTTCTGCATATCGTCATTTGCACTCAATCTCATACAGTACAGCTTTCTTAATAAAAATAACTTATGATTCAAGCTAGGTCTTTCATACAGTTTTCTTAATGCTTCCCACATTCCCTTAGCTGTTTCTTCATTTCTTATATGTATTAATTGAGCATCATCCACTAATAAGCTAATGGTGGCTCTCGGTTTTATATCCTTCTTATCCCATGTCTGATTATCTTGATCTGGTCTTGCTGTAACAATTACTTCCCATTGATCATCCTTAGATAACAACATCTTTACTTTGAATTTCCATAACTGATAATTTTCACTATTCAGTTTAGCTACTGTAAATTTCAGTTCTGTGTTACTCATCATTAGTGTTGAGCATTCCGATACCGCAAGTATCGGGTATCGGCCGATATTTGCGGTATCGGAATTCCGATACTGAATTCCGATACTTCCCGCGTATCGGATACCGGAATCGGAAGTTCCCAGAATTCAAATTGAACGCAGCAGCCAATGAGGAATGAATGAAAGTGTGGGCACATCCTGTTTAGCATGGTGGGCATGTAAGTACTGGCAAGGCTTGGATTGGCTGCTGAAATGATGTCACTCTGCACTATAAAAAAGCGCTGCCGCCATTTTGCGCTCACTCTGCTGTGATTTCAGTTAGGGACAGGACGCTGTGTTCTAACTGAGGGCCAGTTGAGCTTGCTAATTGCTTTATTTTCCTTTCCAAAGGCTAATTTAGCAAAACGCTGTGTGTTCTTCACTGTTCACCTTGCTCTTGCCTTGCAGCGCTGTTTTAACAGCGTTCTGCAAGGTCTCTGTGTGTGTGTGTGTGTGCAGCTCACTCTGTAGTCTGTGTGCAGCCATATACCCGGTTGTATTCAGCTCAGGGGGTTTCACACTGCCTCACACAGTTGTTCTTTTTTGCTCTTAGTGCAGCCTGCTGCACATTTTTTCTCAAATTTCCTATTAGTGTTTTTCCACCAGTCTCCAGCTCTATTGTGGAAAAACACTACATAGGATAACCTAGAGGGGGGTTTTTGGGCCTTGCAGCGCCGTTTACGGCTGTCTGCACGGTCTCCGTGTGAGCCCAGCTCGCCCTGTAGTCTGTGTGCAGCCATAGCCGGTTGGATTCAGCTCAGGGTTCGTTACTGGCTCATACCTTGAGAAAAATTTTCCTTTTTTTCAAATAGTGCAGCCTGTTTAAAATTTGAAAAAAAAAATTCCTATTAGTGTCTTTCCACTCGTATCCAGCTAAATAGTGGAAAAACACTATATAGGATAACCTAGAGGAGGGTTTTTTGGCCTTGCAGCGCCGTTTACGGCTGTCTGCACGGTCTCCGTGTGAGCCCAGCTCGCCCTGTAGTCTGTGTGCAGCCATAGCCGGTTGGATTCAGCTCAGGGTTCGTTACTGGCTCATACCTTGCGAAAAATTTTCCTTTTTTTTCAAATAGTGCAGCCTGTTTAAAATTTGAAAAAAAAAATCCTATAAGTGTCTTTCCACTCGTATCCAGCTAAATAGTGGAAAAACACTATATAGGATAACCTAGAGGAGGGTTTTTTGGCCTTGCAGCGCCGTTTACGGCTGTCTGCACGGTCTCCGTGTGAGCCCAGCTCGCCCTGTAGTCTGTGTGCAGCCATAGCCGGTTGGATTCAGCTCAGGGTTCGTTACTGGCTCATACCTTGAGAAAAATTTTCCTTTTTTTGAAATAGTGCAGCCTGTTTAAAATTTGAAGAAAAAAAAATTCCTATTAGTGTCTTTCCACCAGTCTCCAGCTCAATTGTGGAAAAACACTACATAGGATAACCTAGAGGGTTTTTTTGGGGCCTTGCAGCGCCGTTTACGGCTGTCTGCACGGTCTCTGTGTGAGCGCAGCTCGCCCTGTAGTCTGTGTGCAGCCATAGCCGGTTGGATTCAGCTCAGGGTGCGTTACTGCCTCATACCTTGAAAAACAATTTCCTTTTTTTCAAATAGTGCAGCCAGTTTAAAATTTGAAAAAAAAAATTCTTATTAGTGTCTTTCCACTTGTATCCAGCTAAATAGTGGAAAAACACTATATAGGATAACCTAGAGGAGGGTTTTTTGGCCTTGCAGCGCCGTTTACGGCTGTCTGCACGGTCTCCGTGTGATTTAAACTAGCTCTGTAGCCCGATCTGCACCAAAAAAAAGGTTAAGTTCACCAAACACAACTTAACACTTGTGTAGGCCACATTTGAAAAATAATAAAGTTTAGTCCACAATTTACAACATTAGTGTTTCTTACACCTGTTAGGAGGAGCATTACAGGAATAAGCACACTAAGGCCTTAGTACTTTTCTGCTTATCTTTATCTGTCAACCAAGATGAAGAGGGCAGGGAGTAAGGCACGTGGGCGTGGGCGCGGAGCAGGGAGAGGAGCAGGGAGAGGACGTGGTGATTCTGTGCCTGCTGCGGGCGCCGGTGACTCGTCGTCACTCAGTTTCAGCAGGGAACAGTCCTTCATGCGCAGCTTTGTCGGAGAGCGCCGTGCACCGCTGCTGCGTGAAGACCAAATTGAACCCGTTGTCGGGTGGATGGCAGCTAATGCCTCGGCATCGACTTCAGTTAGTGCCACATCCTCTCAGGCACAGAGCACTGGAGAGCAGCCATCTGTCTCTTCACCACCTGCCAAATTGGCCAGGCAGTCAGAGAGCCCAGGACAGGAGCCGTCTCTACTTCTGTTCTCTGAATCTCTTGGCTTGGAAACAGGGGGCCAGCCAAGCAGCATTGGAGAAATGGAAGAAGAGGCAGTGTGCAGTGATGCCCAACACCTTTTTCTCTCTGACTCTGAAGAGGCAGGTGGGCCAGTGCCTCCGGTGACCACAGCGCAGTACGCATCTGATGATGAAACTCAGGTGCCGCTTTCTCGTGCGTACTGTGCTGCTGAGACTACCCAGGAGGAGCAGTTGGTGGCAGAGGGTAGTGGAGATGATGAGGTCCTTGACCCATCGTGGCGTGAGGAACAGGAAGGTGGTGGGAGCAGCTCAGAGGAAGAGCTTCCTCTTACGGGCCAAAGAGGGAGAGGGAGGGGGAAGACTGCGGAGCCTGTAGCCTCCACTTTGGCACCCGTTAGGAGCCTGTCTCTTTCCAAAGCCAAAAAGGGCGCTCCCAAGACTTGCAGTGCCTGGTCCTTTTTTGACACAGTTGCAGATGACATTTGTTTTGTCAAATGCAAGCTGTGTCATCATAAAGTAAAAAGAGGGAAAAATGTCAGCAACCTCAATACCACAAATATGTGGAAACATGTGCGGACCAGGCACGCGGTGGAGTTACAGAAACACACTGAAGATGTAGGCCAACCAACAGCGGCAGCTACCACCTCTTCAGCTCGTGTTGCCTCTTCCTCCAGCTCACGCACAGCTGGTTTGGCTTCCTCCCAGAGACCTTGTGTAATTCCACCCACAGCACCACCTTCCCAGTCATCCTCACACTCCCAGTCTACTCTACAGCCATCGGTAGTACAGGCATGGGAGAAAAGGCGGGCATTCTCGGCCAACCACCCCCGAGCACAGGCTCTGAATGCAGGCATTGCCAAACTGTTGTCCCTGGAAATGCTCTCGTTCAGGCTGGTGGAGACTGACAGCTTCCGTGACTTGATGGCATTGGCAGTCCCACAGTACAAGGTGCCCAGCCGCTTTTACTTCAGCAGGCAGGCTGTCCCTGCCCTGCACAGGCATGTTGAGGCAAACATAAAACATGCGCTACTGAACGCCGTCAGTAGCAAGGTCCACCTCACCACCGATGCGTGGACCAGTCAGCATGGACAGGGGCGATATGTTTCCCTCACTGCCCATTGGGTTAATGTTGTTGAGCCAGGTACAGATCGTGCGAGTGGCGCAGGACGTGTCCTGCCCACTCCAAGGATTGCAGGAATCCAGTCTGTACGCATCGACTCCTCCTCTTACACCAGTTCCTCTGATTCCTCTCTGCAGGATCCGTCACAGTCCACCCCCACATGGACCCGTGAACGTTTACCTATGACCGACATGAGCACAGCCGTGGCCAAACGTCAGCAGGCCGTCTTGAAACTAGTTTCATTGGGGCATCGAAGCCACACAGCGCAGGAGCTCTGGAATGCCATAAAGCAGGAGAGCGATGTGTGGTTACTGCCAGCGAATCTCCAGCCAGGCATGGTAGTGTGTGACAATGGCCGAAATCTGGTGGCAGCTTTGGCCCTTGGCAACCTCACTCACATCCCATGTCTGGCACATGTGCTCAATTTGGTTGTGCAGAGTTTTCTGAGGGACTATCCGGATCTTGATGCCCTGCTGCACAAGGTCCGCCTAGAGTGTGCTCACTTGCGGCGTTCCAGCTTGGCCAGATCCCGCATTGCTGCTCTGCAGCGCCGATTCCGCCTTCCGGAACACCGCATCATATGTGACCTACCTACCCGGTGGAATTCCACGTTACATATGTTGGAGCGGTTGTGTGAGCAGCAGCAAGCAGTTATGGAGTACCAGCTGCATCAGGCGCAAAGAAGTCGCAGTCAGCGCCGATCAGACTTCACAACCACAGAGTGGGCCACTATGAAGGACGTCTGCCAGGTTTTGCGTCCTTTTGATTATTCCACGCGGATGGCAAGTGCAGATGATGCACTAGTCAGCATGACTGTCCCCCTTATCTGCCTGCTTCAGCAAACTTTGCAAGGGTTAAGGGATGATGTGGTGGAAGAGGTGGAGGATGAGGAGTCACCTTTTCCATCAGCTTCTGGAGAGTCAGCGCCACGTGGTTCCTCACAAAGGGGTACGCAGGGGCCAATTTGTGAGGAGGATGAGGAGGAGTCAATGGAGGAGGAAGAGCTCCGTCCAGAGGAGGGAGCGACACAATTGTCCAGTGGTCAGTGTGTACAGCGAGGGTGGGGTGATGACGAGCGGGCAGAGATCATGTCTCAAGCAGGGGACAGCGTTTCTGGGCCAGTTGGCACTCTGCAGCACATGGTGGATTTCATGCTGCAGTGCCTGAGAAACGACCGCCGCATCGACCACATTCTCAACATGCCTGATTATTGGGTGTTCACCCTCCTCGATCCTCGCTACCGGGACAAGGTCCAAAACCTCATCCCTGCGTTGACCCGGGAGCGTAAATTGCGGGAGTACCACGACACACTGGTGAATTCCATCATCTTCTCCTGTCCAACTGAGAGGAGTGCTGCTAGTGCTTTACAAAGCAGCTCAGTGCGTCGAGGCAGTGGGGGAGGCTCTGCCCAAAGAGGGAGCAGAAGCAGTGCCTCTGCCCAAGGCAAGCCCAGTATGGCACAACTCTGGCACACTTTTGTGTGCCCGCCCCAAATGTCTACACCATCACCGGCGGCTCCAGTCAGCAGGAGGCAACGGTTCCGTCAGATGGTGACAGACTACATGGCTTGCCCTCTTACTGTACTCCCAGACGGCTCTTCCCCGTTCAAGTTTTGGGTCTCTAAGCTGGATACATGGCCAGAGCTAAGCCAGTATGCATTGGAGGTGCTGGCTTGCCCTGCGGCTAGTGTCTTATCGGAACGTGTCTTTAGTGCCGCAGGTGGTGTACTAACAGACCGTCGCATGCGACTATCCTCCGATAACGTTGACCGGCTTACTTTCCTGAAAATGAACCAGGCCTGGATCTCGCAGGAATTTGCCACTCCTCTGCCTGATTAAGTAATTGGGTGTCATCCAGGTCTCCTGCTGTGTTCATCTTTCTACCACCTGAACTGCTATTCCTGGGCTCCAACACCGCCAGTTGCGGCTCAGAAGTGCAGGCTGCACAGTAAAAACATACGACCCAGTGTTATTGGGTTTCAGTAACGTCAGCTGATCCCCAGCTGTGTAGCCGGCAATGTGTCCTGCGACCGCCACGCTGGCACAACAACCTAAATGTAAGGGAACCTGTCCCCCCCCCCCCGTCGTTTGTTACTGAAAGAGCCATCTTGTGCAGCAGTAATGCTGCACAAGGAAAAGGTAGCTCTTTTTTTTTAGCTCTTTGCACACGCAGAACTTAACACTTATAAAATGTGTTCACTGATACCGTTATACCGTCCCGGAGCTGGGACTTTCCTTCGTAATGTGACGCAGCACAGCCGTCATTCCTACCCCCTTGGTGCCATGCGCTGCCTCCTCAGCGTTGTTTTAAGCTGTCACGGAGCCTGCGCTGTTCTGTTATCCCTTGGGCATGCCCTATTTGCGCTGCCTGTCTTCTGACATAATTTGGTGTCAGGCTGGCTGCGCCTGTGCGGCCGCGGTGCCCGAGATCCCGCCTCGCAGTGTCTTCTGATTGAGTCACACTGCGGGCCTGGGATCCATGGGCATGCGCAGTGCATATCTTCCCCTCGGGCTCTCGCTCATTTCCCTCCGCCTTCTTTAGACTGTGCGCCGTCAGCTGATCCCTAGCATGCCACGGCCGTGACACCGCACAGTCTGAAGAAGAGGGAAGGAGGGGAGTGAGAGTCGAGGTTATGCACTGTGCATGCCCATGGTTCCAAGGCCCGCAGTGGGATTACGTTAGATGAGACTGCGAGGTGGGATCTGGAGCAGCGTGGACGCACAGGCACTGACAGCCTGACACCAAATTATGTCAGAAGACAGGCAGCGCTAATTGGGCATGGCCAAGGGCTAACAGAACAGCGCAGGCTCCGTGACAGCTTAAAACAACGCTGAGGAGGCAGCGCACGGCATCAAGGGGATAGGAATGACAGCTGTGCTGTGTCCCATTACGAAGGAAATTCGCACCTCCGGAACGGTTTAACGGTATAAAGGGACACATTTTTTGTGTTTACTTCGGGGTTTGCAAGGAGCATAATTAAAAGAGCAACCTTTTCCTTTTGCATCCTTAGTGCTGCACAACATGGCTCTTTCAGCTACAAACGTCTTGGGGGGGGGGGGTTAAAGGTTTCCTTTCAACTTGCTCCAATCAGGCTTCGGCCTACACTCTGTTCCTCTGCTCCTCCTGCTGTCCCTGGGCTCTAACACCGCCAGTTGGTGCCTGGAAGTGCTGTGTGCACAGTCAACAGTCGCTCCTCTGTTATTGGGGTTCAGTAACGTCAGCTGATCCCCAGCTGTGTGTGCGGCAATACCTCCAATCTGCTCCTCCTGCTGTCCCTGGGCTCTAACACCGCCAGTTGGTGCCTGGAAGTGCTGTGTGCACAGTCAACAGTCGCTCCTCTGTTATTGGGGTTCAGTAACGTCAGCTGATCCCCAGCTGTGTGTGCGGCAATACCTCCAATCTGCTCCTCCTGCTGTCCCTGGGCTCTAACACCGCCAGTTGGTGCCTGGAAGTGCTGTGTGCACAGTCAACAGTCGCTCCTCTGTTATTGGGGTTCAGTAACGTCAGCTGATCCCCAGCTGTGTATCCGGCAACGTGTCATGCGACCGCCACGCTGGCACAACTAAAATGTAAGGGGACCTGTCCCCCCCCCCCCCCTAGGCGTTTGTTACTGAAAGAGCCACCATGTGCAGCACTAATACTGCACAAGGGAAAGGTCGCTCTTGAAATTATGCTCCTTGCAAACGCTGAACTACACACTCATGTAATGTGTCCCCTCACACCGTCCAACCGTCCCGGAGGTGGGACTTTCCTTTGTAATGTGACGCAGCACAGCCGTCATTGCTACCCCCTTGGCACCGTGCGCTGCCTCCTTAGCGTTGTTTGATTCCGTCATGGACCCTGCGCTGTTATGTTATCCCTTGGCCATGCACAGTTTGCGCTGCCCGTCCTCTGACATCATTTGTTGTCGTCCTGGCTGCGCCTGTGCGTCCACGCTGCCCGAAATCACACCTTGCAGTGTCGTCTAATGTGATCCCACAGTGGGCCTGGTATCCATGGCCATGCGCAGTGCATATACTAGCCTCTCACTCCCCTTCTTCACGCTTCTTCAGACTAGGCGGCGTCAGCTGATCCCTAATAGCATGCCACGGCCGTGACGCCGCACAGTCTGCAGAAGCAGGAAGGAGGTGAGTGAGAGGCGATGATATGCACTGCGCATGCCCATGGATCCCTGGCCCGCAGTGGGACTACATTAGATGACACTGCAAGGTTGGATCTCGGGCAGCTTGGACGCACAGGCACTGCCAGCCTGACACCTACATGATGTCAGAAGACGCGCACCGCTAACTGTGCATGGCCAAGGGATAACATTACAGCGCGGGCTCCGTGACAGAACCAAACAACGTTGAGGAGGTGGCGCCCGGCACCAAGGGGGTTGGAATGACGGCTGTGGTGTGTCACATTACAAAGGAAAGTCCCACTTCCGGGATGGTTTGACGGTGTGAGGGGACACATTATATGAGTGTGTACTTCAGCGTTTGCAAGGAGCATAATTTTCGGAGCCACCATTTTCCATGTGCAGTATTACTGCTGTACAAGATGGCTCTTTCAGCAACAAATGCCTGGGGGGGGGGTTAAAGGTTCCCTTTCAACTTGCTCCACTGCAGGCTTCGGCCTACACTCTGCTCCTCTTTGATTCCCTGGGTTTCAACACTGTCAGTTGCCACCTGGAAGTGTTGTCTACACAGAAAAAACACTAGGTGATGTGTCAGTGGGGTTCAGCACCGCCAGCTGTTCCCCTGCTGTGTAGTCGGCAACGTGTCCAGCACAAGCCACGCTGGCACAACAGAACAAAAGCTGCCACCAGTGCAGGCTTCGGCCTACACTTTGCTCCTCTCCTCCTCCTGCTGACCCTGGGCTCAAACACCGCTAGTTTTTGCCCGGAAGTGCTAGCTGCACAGAGAAAAACACCAGCCAATGTGTTAGTGGGGTTCAGCAACGCCAGCTGTTCCCCTGCTGTGTAGCCGGCAACGTGACCTGCAAACGCCATGCAGGCACAGGAACTGAAATTAAAAGGGAACCTGGCCCCACCCCCCCAGGTGTTTCTATGTATAACAGCCACCTAGTACAGCAGTACTGCTGCATTTGTACAAGGTGGCTGACTTTTTCTCCTTGCCCACGTGGAACTCAACACGTACAAAATGTGTCTCATTGAGACCATTCCACTGTCCCTGAGGTGTGACTTTCCTTTGTAATGATACGCAGCACCCCCCTTGGTAGCGTTTCCCGTCTTTTGTCATCATGGTTAGCTGGCTGCGCCTGTGCATCCGCCCTGCTAGAAACAACGCCCCTCGTTGTCATATTTATTTTGTCAGCGAGGGTGTGGTTTATGGGCACGAGCAGTGCATATGTTCGCCTGTCTTAACTCATCTCCTTCCGCCTTCTTCAGACTGTGCGGCCTCCTGGCCGTGGTAGGCGATAAGGGATCAGCTGAGGCCGCCCAGTCTGGAGCAGGTGTAAGGACATGTGTAAGCGGCAAACCTATTTACTGCACAAGGCCACGAATCCCAGCCACGCAGTGTGATTTTTTGAAAACACACTGTGGGTCTGGGATTCATGTCCATCGCTAACCGCAACGGCCGACATGAAATGAGGTCAGAAGACAGGAAGCGCTCACAGCGCATGGCCAAGGGATCACAATAGCGCAGACTCCTGTACAGCAAATAACAACGCTCAGGAATCTGCGCCCAGTACCTAGGTGCAAATTTTGACACCTGTGCTGCGTCTCGTTAAAAAGACAAGTCACGCCTCCACAACTGTTTGACAGTATAATGGGCTAAATAGTGTACGTGTTTTAGTCAGCGTGTGCAAGGAGCAAAACAAATAGAGCAACCTTTTACTTGTGCAGCATTAATGCTGCACAAGGTGTGGCTCTTGTACCTTGCAACACCTGAGTGTGGTTAAAGGTAACCTTTGAAATTGGTTCAACTAGGCTTCGGCCTACACTCTGCTCCTCTACTCCTCCTGCTGACCCTGGGCTCAAACACCGCTAGTTTTTGCCCGGAAATGCTAGCTGCACAGAGAAAAACACCAGCCAATGTGTTAGTGGGGTTCAGCACCGCCAGCTGTTCCCCTGCTGTGTAGTCAGCAACGTGTCCAGCACAAGCCACGCTGGCACAACAGAACAAAAGCTGCCACCAGTGCAGGCTTCGGCCTACACTTTGCTCCTCTCCTCCTCCTGCTGACCCTGGGCTCAAACACCGCTAGTTTTTGCCCGGAAGTGCTAGCTGCACAGAGAAAAACACCAGCCAATGTGTTAGTGGGGTTCAGCAACGCCAGCTGTTCCCCTGCTGTGTAGCCGGCAACGTGACCTGCAAACGCCATGCAGGCACAGGAACTGAAATTAAAAGGGAACCTGGCCCCACCCCCCCAGGTGTTTCTATGTATATCAGCCACCTTGTACAGCAGTACTGCTGCATTTGTACAAGGTGGCTGACTTTTTCTCCTTGCCCACGTGGAACTCAACACGTACAAAATGTGTCTCATTAGAGACCATTACAATGTCCCTGAGGTGTGACTTTCCTTTGTAATGACACGCAGCACCACCCTTGTTAGCGCTGCCCGTCTTTTGACATCATTGGTTAGCTGGCTGCGCCTGTGCATCTCCCCTGCTCGAAACAACGCCCCTCGGTGTCTTATTTTTTTGGACAGCGAGGGTGTGATTGATGGGCATGTGCAGTGCATATGTTTGCCTGTGTTCACTCATCTCCTTCCGCCTTCTTCAGACTGGGTGTCCTCATGGCCGCGGCAGGCGATAAGGGATCAGATGAGGCCGCCCAGTCTGAAGCAGGTGTAAGGACATGTGTGAGCGGCAAACATATTTAGTGCACCAGGGCACGAATCCCAGCACCGCAGTGTGATTTTTTAAAAACACACTGTGGGTCTGGGATTCATGTCCATCGCTAACCGCAACGGCCAACATGAAATGAGGTCATAAGACAGGAAGCGCTCACAGCGCATGGCCAAAGGATCACAAGAGCGCAGACTCCTGTACAGCAACTAACAACGCTCAGGAAGCTGCGCCCATGCAAAAAGGTGTTGTTTTCGACACCTGTGCTGCTTTTCTTTAAAAAGACAAGTCACGCCTCCACTACTGATTAACAGTATAATGGGCTAAATAGTCTACGTGTTGCATTCAGCTTGTCCAAGTAGAAAAATTAATAGAGCAACCTTTTACTTGTGCAGCATTAATGCTGCAGAAGGAGTGGCTCTTGTACTTTGTAACACCTGAGGGGGGGTTAAAGGTAACCTTTGAAATTGGTTCAACTAGGCTTCGGCCTACACTCTGCTCCTCTCCTCCTCCTGCTGACCCTGGGCTCTAACAACGCTAGTTTTTGCCCGGAAATGCTAGCTGCACAGAGAAAAACACCAGCCAATGTGTTAGTGGGGTTCAGCACCGCCAGCTGTTCCCCCGCTGTGTAGCCGGCATCGTGTCCAGCACAAGCCACGCTGGCACAACCGACCAAAAGCTGCCACCAGTGCAGGCTTCGGCCTACACTTTGCTCCTCTCCTCCTCCTCCTGCTGACCCTGGGCTCAAACACCGCTAGTTTTTGCCCGGAAATGCTAGCTGCACAGAGAAAAACACCAGCCAATGTGTTAGTGGGGTTCAGCACCGCCAGCTGTTCCCCTGCTGTGCAGCTTGCAACGTGACCTGCAAACGCCACGCAGGCACATGAACTGAAATTGAAGGGAGCCTGGCCCCCACCCCCAGGTGTTTCTATGTATAACAGCCACCTTGTACAGCAGTACTGCTGCATTTGTACAAGGTGGCTGACTTTTTCTCCTTGCACACGTGGAACTCAACAAGTACAAAATGTGTCTCATTACAGACCATTCCACTGTCCCTGAGGTGTGACTTTCCTTTTTAATGACACGCAGCACCCCCATTGTTAGCGCTGCCCGTCTCCTGACATCATTGGTTGGCTGGCTGTGCCTGTGCGTCCCCCCTGCCCGACACAACGCCCCCCGTTGTCTCATATATTTTGACTGCGAGGGTGTGATTGATGGGCACGAGCAGTGCATATGTTCCCCTGTTTTCACTCCCCTCCTTCCGCCTTCTTCTGACTGTGCGGCCTCATGGCCGCGGCATGCGATAAGGGATCAGCTGAGGCCGCCCAGTCTGAAGCAGGTGTAAGGACATGTGTGAGCGGCGAACATATTTACTGCACAAGGCCACGAATCCCAGCACCGCAGTGTGACTTTAGGAAAAGCCACTGTGGGTCTGGGATTTATGGCCATCGTTAACCGCACCGGCCAACATGAAATGAGGTCATGAGACGGCCTGCACTAACAGGGTATTGCCAAGGGATAACACAAGAGCGCAGTTTCCTGTACTGCAAATAACAACGGTAAGGAATCTGCGCACAGCACCTAGGTGTAAATTTGTACACCTGTGCTGCGTCTCCTTAAAAAGACTAGTAGTCACGCCTCCACTACTGTTTGACAGTATAATGGGCTAAATAGTGTACGTGTTTAATTCAGCGTGTGCAAGGAGCAAAATTAAATAGAGCAACCTTTGACTTGTGCATCATTAATGCTGTTCAAGGTGTGGCTCTTGTACCTTGCAACACCTGAGGGGGGGGTTAAAGGTAACCTTTGAAATTGGTTCAACTAGGCATCGGCCAACACTCTGCTCCTCTACTCCTCCTGCTGACCCTGGGCTCAAACACCGCTAGTTTTTGCCCGGAAATGCTAGCTGCACAGAGAAAAACACCAGCCAATGTGTTAGTGGGGTTCAGCAACGCCAGCTGTTCCCCTGCTGTGTAGTCGGCAACGTGTCCAGCACAAGCCACGCTGGCACAACCGACCAAAAGCTGCCACCAGTGCTGGCTTCGGCCTACACTTTGCTCCTCTCCTCCTCCTGCTGACCCTGGGCTCAAACAACGCCAGTTTCTGCCCGGACATGCTAGCTGCACAGAGAAAAACACCAGCCAATGTGTTAGTGGGGTTCAGCACCGCCAGCTGTTCCCCCGCTGTGTAGCCGGCATCGTGTCCAGCACAAGCCACGCTGGCACAACCGACCAAAAGCTGCCACCAGTGCAGGCTTCGGCCTACACTTTGCTCCTCTCCTCCTCCTCCTGCTGACCCTGGGCTCTAACACCGCTAGTTTTTGCCCGGACATGCAATCTGCACAGAGAAAAACACCAGTCAATGTGTCAGTGGGGTTCAGCAACGCCAGCTGTTCCCCTGCTGTGTAGCTTGCAACGTGACCTGCAAACGCCACGCAGGCACATGAACTGAAATTGAAGGGAGCCTGCCCCCCACCCACAGGTGTTTCTATGTATAACAGCCACCTTGTACAGCAGTACTGCTGCATTTGTACAAGGTGGCTGACTTTTTCTCCTTGCACACGTGGAACTCAACAAGTACAAAATGTGTCTCATTAGAGACCATTACAATGTCCCTGAGGTGTGACTTTCCTTTTTAATGACACGCAGCACCCCCATTGTTAGCGCTGCCCGTCTCCTGACATCATTGGTTGGCTGGCTGTGCCTGTGCGTCCCCCCTGCCCGACACAACGCCCCCCGTTGTCTCATATATTTTGACTGCGAGGGTGTGATTGATGGGCACGAGCAGTGCATATGTTCCCCTGTTTTCACTCCCCTCCTTCCGCCTTCTTCTGACTGTGTGGCCTCATGGCCGCGGCATGCGATAAGGGATCAGCTGAGGCCGCCCAGTCTGAAGCAGGTGTAAGGACATGTGTGAGCGGCGAACATATTTACTGCACAAGGCCACGAATCACAGCACCGCAGTGTGACTTTAGGAAAAGCCACTGTGGGTCTGGGATTTATGGCCATCGTTAACCGCACCGGCCAACATGAAATGAGGTCATGAGACGGCCTGCACTAACAGGGTATTGCCAAGGGATAACACAAGAGCGCAGTTTCCTGTACTGCAAATAACAACGGTAAGGAATCTGCGCACAGCACCTAGGTGTAAATTTGTACACCTGTGCTGCGTCTCCTTAAAAAGACTAGTAGTCACGCCTCCACTACTGTTTGACAGTATAATGGGCTAAATAGTGTACGTGTTTAATTCAGCGTGTGCAAGGAGCAAAATTAAATAGAGCAACCTTTGACTTGTGCATCATTAATGCCGTTCAAGGTGTGGCTCTTGTACCTTGCAACACCTGAGGGGGGGTTAAAGGTAACCTTTGAAATTGGTTCAACTAGGCTTCGGCCTACACTCTGCTCCTCTACTCCTCCTGCTGACCCTGGGCTCAAACACCGCTAGTTTTTGCCCGGAAATGCTAGCTGCACAGAGAAAAACACCAGCCAATGTGTTAGTGGGGTTCAGCACCGCCAGCTGTTCCCCTGCTGTGTAGTCGGCAACGTGTCCAGCACAAGCCACGCTGGCACAACCGACCAAAAGCTGCCACCAGTGCAGGCTTCGGCCTACACTTTGCTCCTCTCCTCCTCCTCCTGCTGACCCTGGGCTCAAACAACGCCAGTTTCTGCCCGGACATGCTAGCTGCACAGAGAAAAACACCAGCCAATGTGTTAGTGGGGTTCAGCACCGCCAGCTGTTCCCCCGCTGTGTAGCCGGCATCGTGTCCAGCACAAGCCACGCTGGCACAACCGACCAAAAGCTGCCACCAGTGCAGGCTTCGGCCTACACTTTGCTCCTCTCCTCCTCCTCCTGCTGACCCTGGGCTCTAACACCGCTAGTTTTTGCCCGGACATGCAATCTGCACAGAGAAAAACACCAGTCAATGTGTCAGTGGGGTTCAGCAACGCCAGCTGTTCCCCTGCTGTGTAGCTTGCAACGTGACCTGCAAACGCCACGCAGGCACATGAACTGAAATTGAAGGGAGCCTGCCCCCCACCCACAGGTGTTTCTATGTATAACAGCCACCTTGTACAGCAGTACTGCTGCATTTGTACAAGGTGGCTGACTTTTTCTCCTTGCCCACGTGGAACTCAACACGTACAAAATGTGTCTCATTAGAGACCATTACAATGTCCCTGAGGTGTGACTTTCCTTTGTAATGACACGCAGCACCACCCTTGTTAGCGCTGCCCGTCTTTTGACATCATTGGTTAGCTGGCTGCGCCTGTGCATCTCCCCTGCTCGAAACAACGCCCCTCGGTGTCTTATTTTTTTGGACAGCGAGGGTGTGATTGATGGGCATGTGCAGTGCATATGTTTGCCTGTGTTCACTCATCTCCTTCCGCCTTCTTCAGACTGGGTGTCCTCATGGCCGCGGCAGGCGATAAGGGATCAGATGAGGCCGCCCAGTCTGAAGCAGGTGTAAGGACATGTGTGAGCGGCAAACATATTTAGTGCACCAGGGCACGAATCCCAGCACCGCAGTGTGATTTTTTAAAAACACACTGTGGGTCTGGGATTCATGTCCATCGCTAACCGCAACGGCCAACATGAAATGAGGTCATAAGACAGGAAGCGCTCACAGCGCATGGCCAAAGGATCACAAGAGCGCAGACTCCTGTACAACAACTAACAACGCTCAGGAAGCTGCGCCCATGCAAAAAGGTGTTGTTTTCGACACCTGTGCTGCTTTTCTTTAAAAAGACAAGTCACGCCTCCACTACTGATTAACAGTATAATGGGCTAAATAGTCTACGTGTTGCATTCAGCTTGTGCAAGTAGAAAAATTAATAGAGCAACCTTTTACTTGTGCAGCATTAATGCTGCAGAAGGAGTGGCTCTTGTACTTTGTAACACCTGAGGGGGGGTTAAAGGTAACCTTTGAAATTGGTTCAACTAGGCTTCGGCCTACACTCTGCTCCTCTCCTCCTCCTGCTGACCCTGGGCTCTAACAACGCTAGTTTTTGCCCGGAAATGCTAGCTGCACAGAGAAAAACACCAGCCAATGTGTTAGTGGGGTTCAGCACCGCCAGCTGTTCCCCCGCTGTGTAGCCGGCATCGTGTCCAGCACAAGCCACGCTGGCACAACCGACCAAAAGCTGCCACCAGTGCAGGCTTCGGCCTACACTTTGCTCCTCTCCTCCTCCTCCTGCTGACCCTGGGCTCAAACACCGCTAGTTTTTGCCCGGAAATGCTAGCTGCACAGAGAAAAACACCAGCCAATGTGTTAGTGGGGTTCAGCACCACCAGCTGTTCCCCTGCTGTGCAGCTTGCAACGTGACCTGCAAACGCCACGCAGGCACATGAACTGAAATTGAAGGGAGCCTGGCCCCCACCCCCAGGTGTTTCTATGTATAACAGCCACCTTGTACAGCAGTACTGCTGCATTTGTACAAGGTGGCTGATGTTTTCTCCTTGCCCACGTGGAACTCAACACGTACAAAATGTGTCTCTTTGAGACCATTCCACTGTCCCTGAGGTGTGACTTTCCTTTCTAATGATACGCAGCACCCCCCTTGGTAGCGCTTCCCGTCTTCTGACATCATTGGTTGGCTACTTGCGCCTGTTCGTCCGCCCTGCCTGAATAAAATGCTCCTCGTTGTCTTAATTATTTTGACTGCGAGGGTGTGATTGATGGGCACGAGCAGTGCATATCTTCGCCTGTCTTAACTCATCTCCTTCCGCCTTCTTCAGACTGTGCAGCCTCATGGCCGCGGCATGCGAGAAGGGATCAGCAGAGGCCGCCCAGTCTCAAGCAGGTGTAAGGACGTGTGTGAGCGGCCAAAATATTTACTGCTCAAGGCCACGAATCCCAGCACCGCAGTGTGGCTTTATGAAAAGACACTGTGGGTCTGGGATTTATGGCCATCGTTAACCGCACCGGCCAACATGAAATGATGTCATAAGATGGGCAGCGCTAACAGGGCATTGCCAAGGGATAACACAAGAGCGCAGACTCTTGTACAGCAAATAACAACGCTCAGGAAGCTGCGCCAAGCACCAAGGCGTTATTTTGGACACCTGTGCTGCGTCTCATCAAAAAACCAAGTCACGCATCCACTACAGTTTGACTGTAGAATGGGGTAAATTGTGTATGTCTTTCATTCAGCGTGTGCAAGTAGACAAATTAATAGAGCAACCTTTCACTTGTGCAGCATTAATACTGCACAAGGTGTGTCTCTTGTACTTTGTAACACCTGAGGGGGGGGGGTTAAAGGTTTCCTTTGAAATTGGTTCAACTAGGCTTCGGCCTACACTCTGCTCCTCTCCTCCTCCTCCTGCTTCAACACGGGCTCTAACATCGCTAGTTTTTGCCCGCAAGTGCTAGCTGCACAGAGAAAAACACACGCCATTGTGTTAGTGGGGTTCAGCAACGCCAGCTGTTCCCCCAGTGTGTAGCCGGCAAAGTGTCCTGCAAACGCAACGCAGACACAAAGCTGCCTCCAGTGCAGGCTTCGGCCTACACTCATCTCCCCCTGCTTACCCTTTGCTCCAACACCGCTAGTTGGGGCTCTAGGAAGACAATCTTTAATAGGCAAGGCAACGCATCTGGGTTCCAGCACCGCCAGCTGGTTCTCGGCAGTGTTCTTGTCACAGGTACTCCCTCGTGCCAAGCCTGGTTTCAGCACCGTCAGCTGTTTCCGGGTTGTGTCAAGCTCACTGAGACACCTATGCTTGCCTCGTCGTGGTGCGGTCGGGTTAGCCAACTCCAGGGTGCCTCCAGTTTAGGAGCTTCCTATGTGGGCTGCGTGAACTGGTAGTCAAGGCTGGTTCTGTAGTGCCAGTAGGCCCAGCTCCCCCTGTAGGACTGTTGGGGTTCGGTAACTGCGGCTGCCTCGCGGCCTAGCTGTTCTCTCCTCTCCTGTGGGCCTTGGGGTCCACCACCTGGTTCCAGCACCGTCAGCTGGTTCCGGGCCGAGCCTTTGGCTTAGGTGCCTCCTCCTGGGTATCCGAGTTCCGCCAACGCCAGGCGGTCCTTGGTAGTGCTTTTAAGCGCGGGCACCTACAGCTTAGTAACCGGGTTCCAGCACCGTCAGCTGGTCCTCGGTCGTGCCATTGGCTCTTGCACACTGGGGCAATGCATCCGGGTTCCAGCACCGCCAGCTGGTTCTCGGCAGTGTTCTTGTCACAGGTACTCCCTCGTGCCAAGCCTGGTTTCAGCACCGTCAGCTGTTTCCGGGTTGTGTCAACTTCACTGAGACGCCTATGCTTGCCCCGTCGTGGTGCGGTCGAGTTAGCCAACTCCAGGGTGCCTCCAGTTTAGGAGCTTCCTATGTGGGCTGCGTGAACTGGTAGTCAAGGCTGGTTCTGTAGTGCCAGTAGGCCCAGCTCCCCCTGTAGGACTGTTGGGGTTCGGTAACTGCGGCTGCCTCGCGGCCTAGCTGTTCTCTCCTCTCCTGTGGGCCTTGGGGTCCACCACCTGGTTCCAGCACCGTCAGCTGGTTCCGGGCCAAGCCTTTGGCTTAGGTGCCTCCTCCTGGGTATCCGAGTTCCGCCAACGCCAGGCGGTCCTTGGTAGTGCTTTTAAGCGCGGGCACCTACAGCTTAGTAACCGGGTTCCAGCACCGTCAGCTGGTCCTCGGTCGTGCCATTGGCTCTTGCACACTGGGGCAACGCATCCGGGTTCCAGCACCGCCAGCTGGTTCTCGGCAGTGTTCTTGTCACAGGTACTCCCTCGTGCCAAGCCTGGTTTCAGCACCGTCAGCTGTTTCCGGGTTGTGTCAACTTCACTGAGACGCCTATGCTTGCCCCGTCGTGGTGCGGTCGAGTTAGCCAACTCCAGGGTGCCTCCAGTTTAGGAGCTTCCTATGTGGGCTGCGTGAACTGGTAGTCAAGGCTGGTTCTGTAGTGCCAGTAGGCCCAGCTCCCCCTGTAGGACTGTTGGGGTTCGGTAACTGCGGCTGCCTCGCGGCCTAGCTGTTCTCTCCTCTCCTGTGGGCCTTGGGGTCCACCACCTGGTTCCAGCACCGTCAGCTGGTTCCGGGCCGAGCCTTTGGCTTAGGTGCCTCCTCCTGGGTATCCGAGTTCCGCCAACGCCAGGCGGTCCTTGGTAGTGCTTTTAAGCGCGGGCACCTACAGCTTAGTAACCGGGTTCCAGCACCGTCAGCTGGTCCTCGATCGTGCCATTGGCTCTTGCACACTGGGGCAACGCATCCGGGTTCCAGCACCGCCAGCTGGTTCTCGGCAGTGTTCTTGTCACAGGTACTCCCTCGTGCCAAGCCTGGTTTCAGCACCGTCAGCTGTTTCCGGGTTGTGTCAACTTCACTGAGACGCCTATGCTTGCCCCGTCGTGGTGCGGTCGGGTTAGCCAACTCCAGGGTGCCTCCAGTTTAGGAGCTTCCTATGTGGGCTGCGTGAACTGGTAGTCAAGGCTGGTTCTGTAGTGCCAGTAGGCCCAGCTCCCCCTGTAGGACTGTTGGGGTTCGGTAACTGCGGCTGCCTCGCGGCCTAGCTGTTCTCTCCTCTCCTGTGGGCCTTGGGGTCCACCACCTGGTTCCAGCACCGTCAGCTGGTTCCGGGCCGAGCCTTTGGCTTAGGTGCCTCCTTCTGGGTATCCGAGTTCCGCCAACGCCAGGCGGTCCTTGGTAGTGCTTTTAAGCGCGGGCACCTACAGCTTAGTAACCGGGTTCCAGCACCGTCAGCTAGTCCTCGGTCGTGCCATTGGCTCTTGCACACTGGGGCAACGCATCCGGGTTCCAGCACCGCCAGCTGGTTCTCGGCAGTGTTCTTGTCACAGGTACTCCCTCGTGCCAAGCCTGGTTTCAGCACCGTCAGCTGTTTCCGGGTTGTGTCAAGCTCACTGAGACACCTATGCTTGCCTCGTCGTGGTGCGGTCGGGTTAGCCAACTCCAGGGTGCCTCCAGTTTAGGAGCTTCCTATGTGGGCTGCGTGAACTGGTAGTCAAGGCTGGTTCTGTAGTGCCAGTAGGCCCAGCTCCCCCTGTAGGACTGTTGGGGTTCGGTAACTGCGGCTGCCTCGCGGCCTAGCTGTTCTCTCCTCTCCTGTGGGCCTTGGGGTCCACCACCTGGTTCCAGCACCGTCAGCTGGTTCCGGGCCGAGCCTTTGGCTTAGGTGCCTCCTCCTGGGTATCCGAGTTCCGCCAACGCCAGGCGGTCCTTGGTAGTGCTTTTAAGCGCGGGCACCTACAGCTTAGTAACCGGGTTCCAGCACCGTCAGCTGGTCCTCGGTCGTGCCATTGGCTCTTGCACACTGGGACAACGCATCCGGGTTCCAGCACCGCCAGCTGGTTCTCGGCAGTGTTCTTGTCACAGGTACTCCCTCGTGCCAAGCCTGGTTTCAGCACCGTCAGCTGTTTCCGGGTTGTGTCAACTTCACTGAGACGCCTATGCTTGCCCCGTCGTGGTGCGGTCGAGTTAGCCAACTCCAGGGTGCCTCCAGTTTAGGAGCTTCCTATGTGGGCTGCGTGAACTGGTAGTCAAGGCTGGTTCTGTAGTGCCAGTAGGCCCAGCTCCCCCTGTAGGACTGTTGGGGTTCGGTAACTGCGGCTGCCTCGCGGCCTAGCTGTTCTCTCCTCTCCTGTGGGCCTTGGGGTCCACCACCTGGTTCCAGCACCGTCAGCTGGTTCCGGGCCGAGCCTTTGGCTTAGGTGCCTCCTCCTGGGTATCCGAGTTCCGCCAACGCCAGGCGGTCCTTGGTAGTGCTTTTAAGCGCGGGCACCTACAGCTTAGTAACCGGGTTCCAGCACCGTCAGCTGGTCCTCGGTCGTGCCATTGGCTCTTGCACACTGGGGCAACGCATCCGGGTTCCAGCACCGCCAGCTGGTTCTCGGCAGTGTTCTTGTCACAGGTACTCCCTCGTGCCAAGCCTGGTTTCAGCACCGTCAGCTGTTTCCGGGTTGTGTCAACTTCACTGAGACGCCTATGCTTGCCCCGTCGTGGTGCGGTCGAGTTAGCCAACTCCAGGGTGCCTCCAGTTTAGGAGCTTCCTATGTGGGCTGCGTGAACTGGTAGTCAAGGCTGGTTCTGTAGTGCCAGTAGGCCCAGCTCCCCCTGTAGGACTGTTGGGGTTCGGTAACTGCGGCTGCCTCGCGGCCTAGCTGTTCTCTCCTCTCCTGTGGGCCTTGGGGTCCACCACCTGGTTCCAGCACCGTCAGCTGGTTCCGGGCCGAGCCTTTGGCTTAGGTGCCTCCTTCTGGGTATCCGAGTTCCGCCAACGCCAGGCGGTCCTTGGTAGTGCTTTTAAGCGCGGGCACCTACAGCTTAGTAACCGGGTTCCAGCACCGTCAGCTAGTCCTCGGTCGTGCCATTGGCTCTTGCACACTGGGGCAACGCATCCGGGTTCCAGCACCGCCAGCTGGTTCTCGGCAGTGTTCTTGTCACAGGTACTCCCTCGTGCCAAGGCTGGTTTCAGCACCGTCAGCTGTTTCCAGGTTGTGTCAAGCTCACTGAGACACCTATGCTTGCCTCGTCGTGGTGCGGTCGGGTTAGCCAACTCCAGGGTGCCTCCAGTTTAGGAGCTTCCTATGTGGGCTGCGTGAACTGGTAGTCAAGGCTGGTTCTGTAGTGCCAGTAGGCCCAGCTCCCCCTGTAGGACTGTTGGGGTTCGGTAACTGCGGCTGCCTCGCGGCCTAGCTGTTCTCTCCTCTCCTGTGGGCCTTGGGGTCCACCACCTGGTTCCAGCACCGTCAGCTGGTTCCGGGCCGAGCCTTTGGCTTAGGTGCCTCCTCCTGGGTATCCGAGTTCCGCCAACGCCAGGCGGTCCTTGGTAGTGCTTTTAAGCGCGGGCACCTACAGCTTAGTAACCGGGTTCCAGCACCGTCAGCTGGTCCTCGGTCGTGCCATTGGCTCTTGCACACTGGGGCAACGCATCCGGGTTCCAGCACCGCCAGCTGGTTCTCGGCAGTGTTCTTGTCACAGGTACTCCCTCGTGCCAAGCCTGGTTTCAGCACCGTCAGCTGTTTCCGGGTTGTGTCAACTTCACTGAGACGCCTATGCTTGCCCCGTCGTGGTGCGGTCGAGTTAGCCAACTCCAGGGTGCCTCCAGTTTAGGAGCTTCCTATGTGGGCTGCGTGAACTGGTAGTCAAGGCTGGTTCTGTAGTGCCAGTAGGCCCAGCTCCCCCTGTAGGACTGTTGGGGTTCGGTAACTGCGGCTGCCTCGCGGCCTAGCTGTTCTCTCCTCTCCTGTGGGCCTTGGGGTCCACCACCTGGTTCCAGCACCGTCAGCTGGTTCCGGGCCGAGCCTTTGGCTTAGGTGCCTCCTCCTGGGTATCCGAGTTCCGCCAACGCCAGGCAGTCCTTGGTAGTGCTTTTAAGCGCGGGCACCTACAGCTTAGTAACCGGGTTCCAGCACCGTCAGCTGGTCCTCGGTCGTGCCATTGGCTCTTGCACACTGGGGCAACGCATCCGGGTTCCAGCACCGCCAGCTGGTTCTCGGCAGTGTTCTTGTCACAGGTACTCCCTCGTGCCAAGCCTGGTTTCAGCACCGTCAGCTGTTTCCGGGTTGTGTCAACTTCACTGAGACGCCTATGCTTGCCCCGTCGTGGTGCGGTCGAGTTAGCCAACTCCAGGGTGCCTCCAGTTTAGGAGCTTCCTATGTGGGCTGCGTGAACTGGTAGTCAAGGCTGGTTCTGTAGTGCCAGTAGGCCCAGCTCCCCCTGTAGGACTGTTGGGGTTCGGTAACTGCGGCTGCCTCGCGGCCTAGCTGTTCTCTCCTCTCCTGTGGGCCTTGGGGTCCACCACCTGGTTCCAGCACCGTCAGCTGGTTCCGGGCCGAGCCTTTGGCTTAGGTGCCTCCTTCTGGGTATCTGAGTTCCGCCAACGCCAGGCGGTCCTTGGTAGTGCTTTTAAGCGCGGGCACCTACAGCTTAGTAACCGGGTTCCAGCACCGTCAGCTAGTCCTCGGTCGTGCCATTGGCTTTTGCACACTGGGGCAACGCATCCGGGTTCCAGCACCGCCAGCTGGTTCTCGGCAGTGTTCTTGTCACAGGTACTCCCTCGTGCCAAGCCTGGTTTCAGCACCGTCAGCTGTTTCCGGGTTGTGTCAAGCTCACTGAGACACCTATGCTTGCCTCGTCGTGGTGCGGTCGGGTTAGCCAACTCCAGGGTGCCTCCAGTTTAGGAGCTTCCTATGTGGGCTGCGTGAACTGGTAGTCAAGGCTGGTTCTGTAGTGCCAGTAGGCCCAGCTCCCCCTGTAGGACTGTTGGGGTTCGGTAACTGCGGCTGCCTCGCGGCCTAGCTGTTCTCTCCTCTCCTGTGGGCCTTCGGGTCCACCACCTGGTTCCAGCACCATCAGCTGGTTCTCGGCAGTGTCTTTTGCTCTTGTACCTTCTGCTCCCCATCCTGGTTCCAGTACCGTCAGCTGGTTCCGGGCAGAGCCTTTGGCTTAGGTGCCTCCTTCTGGGTATCCAAGTTCCACCAACGTCAGGTGGTCCTTGGTAGTGCTTTCAGGCACGGGTACCTCCTGCTTAGTAACCGGGTTCCAGTAACGTCAGCTGGTCCTTGGTAGTTCCATTGGCTCTTGGACCTTCGGCTACCCATCCGGGTTCCAGTACCGTCAGCTGGTTCTCGGCAGTGTCTTTTGCTCTTGTACCTTCTGCTCCCCATCCTGGTTCCAGTAACGTCAGCTGGTTCCGGGCAGAGCCTTTGGCTTAGGTGCCTCCTTCTGGGTATCCGAGTTCCGCCAACGTCAGGCGGTCCTTGGTAGTGCTTTTTAGCACGGGTACCTCCTGCTTAGTAACCGGGTTCCAGTAACGTCAGCTGGTCCTCGGTAGTTCCATAGGCTCTTGAACCTTCGGGTAGCCATTCGAGTTCCAGTTCCATCAGCTGGTTCTTGGCATTTTCTCAGCCTTCTTGTACCTTCTGCTACATTTCCAAGTTGAAGACCCTAACGTCGACGACCCGGAAGACCACCCCGATGACGACGACCCGGAAGACCACCCCGATGACGACGACGACGACGGCGGCGGAGACGACGACGGCGGAGACGACGACGGCTGAGACGACGACACTGGAGACGACGACCCTGGAGACGACAACATGGAAGACCGAGAAGCAGAAGAACAAGAGGCTGCAGAACAAAGAGCAGAAGAACATTAAGCATAAGACTTAATATCAGAGCAAAAGATATTATCTAAATTATTTGCAGAAGAAGACTAAGCAGTGTATGGGGGTGAGTCCGTTCCTCCTCGTGGTGCCCCTGGATAAAGCCTGATGCTGCAGGCCAAACTGAACGCGGACAAATGTAACTTTTGTGACTGGCAGAACGGAAGGTGTAATCTTCCAACTTTTATAGATAACAACTACGGGAATGCCTGTCACAAATGAGAATATGATGAAGAAGTAGAATAGGAAGAATAATAACAGTGGAATAAAAAGAATATGTAGAATAGGAAGAATAATAATAGTTGAAGAATATGAATATGAAGAATGTAATAAAAAAAAAAAAATAGGTAGAAGATGAAGAAGAAGATGAATAAGGTGAAGAAGTTGATGTCAAAGATGCTGATGATGATGAAGATGAAAGTGTGGGAAAAGGAAAAAAAAGAAGGGGAAGGTCGTGGAATAGTGAAACATCAATATCTGACAAAATAAAAAAAATTTACATAGTCAATATCTTTTTCAATCCGAACGTCTTTAAAAAAAAAAAAATCATGCTATTCTATTTGATTGGACTAATCCTCATTGCCTTTAATGTCTCCGCCACCTCCCCCATACATCCTACATTATTCTTAGTTGTTTTACTTCATGTAGAATGAACCTACAAGGAAAGAAAGGGTTTATTTTAATTCCGATATTTTGGTCCCATTGACTTGCATTGGGATCGGGTATCGGTATCGGCGATATCCGATATTTTTTGAATATCGGCCGATCCAAACCGATACCGATACTTTCCGATATCAGAAGGTATCGCTCAACACTACTCATCATCTTTATATAGTCTTACTTGTTTAGAGAGTTGTACTGAAGATATTCTCCTGTATGTCCTGTGAATTCTCTGCAATTATATCCAGCTCCTGGGATGCTGAATTCCTCTGTCACTCTGTATCTGGATTTAGTTCCTTCTGTTTACAGAGCTTATCTGTGTGCTCCGTTATCTGGGCTATAAACCAGGATCCTTCTGCCTGAGCTTGTAGTGCAGACCTGTAGTGTCAGGGGTGCCTGGGGTGATCTGGGATGTCTGGGGTGTCTGGGGTTATCTGGGGTGCTTGGGGTGCGTGGGCCCATAACCTGTTGCAGAGTGCGTCTTCTTGCAGTCACCGCTGTACTTAGGAGAGCTTCAATCAGAAAGATATCTTGAGTAAACAGTATTTACTTCATACTGGATAAACATGAGATACAATTCAGTGTCACACAGTCCGTGCACTGAAGACAACACATTCATGAAGAAAAGCAAAACCGAAAGTAAGAAAACAACCAACCACTGAGAGCTTCCCTCCCCACATTACAGCAAGTATATAACTTTACACACTATCGCCATCTGCTGTCTGGTTAGCATAAAGTCCTCCTTTTACTTATTATAAGTCCCAATCTGTTGCATATGCCAACAGCAGGTTGGTCTGGAGGCTTGGTCAGAAAGTAGTATGAAAACGATAAAGTGTGCCTTACAGGGGAGGCAGCTGCACTGTGACCTGTAAGTGGAGGGGGGCCCCTGCAGAGCGGCTTCTATTGAGGGCAATCTGGCCTGTTTCTCCAATCCTGAGTTCTGGGGGCCCCTGGCCAGATTGCCCTCATGTGCGGCGGGCAGCAACTCCCATACCTGCATGAGAAAATGTCAGTGGAGCGAAGCTGCAGGGATCTGTCCTCTTCTTACTGCCTGACACTTCGTCTCTGACAAAGGAGCACAGCTGGTTGACATCAGCATTCAGCGCGCACCTGTGTCAGAGAGAAAGCTGCCGGTGATGATGATGCTGAGGCTGCAGGGGAACTTGCAGAGAGGTGAGTGGTGGTGTATGTTTTTTTAATAATACATTGGTGTGACAATGATTGGAGTGGTAGAGAGGGCAATGATGGGGTGGTGGAGAGGGCAATGATGGCGGTGGTGTGGAAGAACAATGATTAGGGTGGTGGAGAAGGCAATGATGGAGGTGGTGGAGAGGGCAAGGATGGGGGTGCTGTGGAGAACAATGATTGGGGTACTGGGGAGAACAGTGATGAAGGTGGTGGTGAGGGAAATGATGGAGGTGGTGGGGAGGGCAATGATGGGGTGGTGGAGAGGGCAATGCTGTGGGTGGCAGAGAAAGCAATGATGGGGCAATGATGGGGTGGTGGCGAGGGCAATAATGTGGGTGGTGCAGAGAGCAATGATGGGGTGGTGGGGAGAGCAATGATGGAGGTGGTGAAGAGGGCAATGATGGAGGTGATGAAGAAGGCAATGATTGGGGTGGTGGAAAGGACAAGGGTGCAGGTGGTGGAGAGGGCAATAATGGAAATGACAGCGACAACAATGATGAGGGTGGTGGGGAGAACAATGATTTGAGTGCTGGAGAGAGCAATTATGGGGTGATGGAAAGGGCAATGATGGGTGTGGTGGAGAGGGCATTGATAGGGTAGTGGAGAGGGCAATGATATGGGTGGTGGAGAGAGCAATAATGGGGTGGTGGGGAGAGCAATGATGGAGGTAGCAAAGAGGGCTATGATGGGGTGGTGAAGAGGGCAATGATGAGGTGCTGGAGAAGGCAATATTGAGGTGGTGGAGAGGGCAATGATAGAGGTAGTGGAAAGGGCAATGATGGAAGTGGTGGAGAGGGTAATGATGGGAATGTTAGAGAGGGCAATGGTGGGAATGGTGGAGAGGGCAATGATGTGGATGGTGTAGAGGGTAATGATGGGAATGTGGAGAGAGCAATTATGATGTGGTGGGAACAGCAATGATGGAGGTCGTGAAGAGTGCAATGATTGAGGTGGTGGAGAGGGCAAGTGTGCAGGTGGTGGAGAGGGCAATGATGGGGGTGGTAGAGGGGGCAATGATTGAGGTGGTGTGGGTAAACAATAATTGGGGTGGTAGAGAAAGCAATGATGGAGGTGGAGGGGGAGAACAATGATTGAGGTGGTGGAGAGGGCAATGATGGGAGTGGTGGAGAGGGCAACGATGGGGCGGTGGATAGAGCAATGATGGAGGTGGTGGAGAAAGCAATGATGAGGTGGTGGACGGGCAGTGATGGAGGTGGTAGAGATGGCAATGATGGAGGTGGGGGGTGAACAATAATTGGGGTGGTGGAGAGAGCAACGATGGTGGTGGTGGAGGAAAACTATGATTGGGATGGTGGAGAGGGCAATGATGGAGGTCGTGAGGGAGAACAGTGATTGGGGTTGTGGAGAGGGCAATGATGGAAGTGGTGGAGAGGTCACAATGGAGGTGGCGGAGAGAGCAATAATGGAGATGGAGAAAAATGATTGGGGTGGTGGAGAGGGCAATGATGGGAGTGGTGGAGAGGGCAACGATGGGGCGGTGGATAGAGCAATGATGGAGGTGGTGGAGAAAGCAATGATGGAGGTGGTGTAGGGGTAGTGATGGAGGTGGTGGAGATAGCAATGATGGAGGTGGGGGGTGAACAATAATTGGGGTGGTGGAGAGAGCAACGATGGTGATGGTGGGGGAAAACTATGATTGGGATGATGGAGAGGGCAATGATGGAGGTGGTAGAGAGAGTAATGATGGAGGTCGTGAGGGAGAACAGTGATTGGGGTTGTGGAGAGGGCAATGATGGAAGTGGTGGAGAGGGCAAAATGGAGGGGGCGGAGAGAGTAATGATGGAGATGGAGGGGGAGAACAATGATTGGGGTGGTGGAGAGGGCAATGATGGGAGTGGTGGAGAGGGCAATGATGGGGCGGTGGATAGAGCAATGATGGAGGTGGTGGAGGGGGCAGTGATGGAGGTGGTGGAGATGGCAATGATGGAGGTGGGGGAAGTAATAATTGAGGTGGTAGAGAAAGCAATGATGGAGGTGGTGGGGAGAACAATGATTGGGGTGGTGGAGAGAGCAACGATGGTGGTGGTGGGGGAAAACTATGATTGGGATGATGGAGAGGGCAATGATGGAGGTGGTAGAGAGGGTAATGATGGAGGTCGTGAGGGAGAACAGTGATTGGGGTTGTGGAGAGGGCAATGATGGAGGTGGTGGAGAGGGCAAAATGGAGGTGATGGAGAGAGCAATGATGGAGGTGGAGGGGGAGAACAAAGATTGGGGTGGTGGAGAGGGCAATGATGGGAGTGGTGGAGAGGGCAATGATGGGTCGGTGGATAGAGCAATGATGGAGGTGCTGGAGGGGGCAGTGATGGAGGTGGTGGAGATGGCAATGATGGAGGTGGGGGAAGTAATAATTGAGGTGGTAGAGAGAGCAATGATGGAGGTTGTGGGGAGAACAATGATTGGGGTGGTGGAGAGAGCAACGATGGTGGTGGTGGGGGAAAACTATGATTGGGATGATGGAGAGGGCAATGATGGAGGTGGTAGAGAGGGTAATGATGGAGGTCGTGAGGGAGAACAGTGATTGGGGTTGTGGAGAGGGCAATGATGGAGGTGGTGGAGAGGGCAAAATGGAGGTGATGGAGAGAGCAATGATGGAGGTGGAGGGGGAGAACAAAGATTGGGGTGTTGGAGAGGGCAATGATGGGAGTGTTGGAGAAGGCAATGATGGGTTGGTGGATAGAGCAATGATGGAGGTGGTGGAGATGGCAATGATGGAGGTGGGGGTGAACGATAATTGGGGTGGTGGAGAGAGCAATGATGGTGGTGGTAGAGAGGGTAATGATGGAGGTTGTGAGGGAGAACAGTGATTGGGGTTGAGGAGAGGGCAATGAGGGAGGTGGTGGAGAGGGCAAAATGGAGGTGGTGGAGAGAGCAGTGATGGAGGTGGAGGGGGAGAACAATGATTGGGGTGGTGGAGAGGGCAAGCATGGAGGTGGTGGATAGGGCAATGATGAACATGGTGGGGGAGAACAATGATTGGGTTGGCAAAGAGGGCCAAGATGGAGGGTGGAGGAGGACAATGAGGAATGTGCTAGATTGCTATGGAAGTAATGGGGACTTATAATGGACTTATGAACAGGGGGAGGGGGAGGAGGACATTGAATATTTATGTAAAATGAATTGGGTGTTGGAGAAGGGTGCTAAGCCCCTGATAACATCCTCTTCCATCTCACATCTCTGCTATACGGGACTTAAAATTTATTGGGGAGAGGAGGGGGTAATGTGCATAGGACCCTTTACAATGAATTAAAACATGGGAGAAGACTCTCTCAGGGACTTGTAATGAGCTGGGAAGTGGCAGAGGATGCTCAGTACCTGATAATGTATTCTCCAACCCCAAAATTCATTATGATGCTATCAAGGACTTATAATGATGGCGGTGGCGGTGGTGTATCGTCCTCCCAGTCCCTCTCATCAGTTCCTGGATCACTTTGCCACCTGGCTTCCACACTTTCTCTCCTGTGACACCCCCACACTTATCATGGGTGATTTCAACATCCCCATTGCTTCTCCCCTCTCCCCATCTGCTTCTCACCTTTTATCTCTATCCTCCTCTTTCGGCCTCTCGCAGCATACTAACTCTCCAACGCATGAAGATGGAAACTCCCTTGACTTGGTCTTCTCCCGACTTTGCTCAGTGGATGATTTCACAAACTCCCCTCTCCCACTCTCTGACCACAACCTTCTTTCATTCTCTATCAAGAACTGCCATCCCGCTCAGGTCACCCCCACTCTCCACACTTATAGAAACATACAGGCCATTAACACCCAGAAACTTATGAAGAACTTGCAGTCCTCATTGGCCCCAATCTTCTCCATCTCATGTCCTGATTCTGCTCTGAAGCATTACAATGAAACCCTGCAAAGTGCCCTGGATGAAGCTGCACCTCCTATACATAGAACAACTCGGCACAGACGGCGACAACCGTGGCACACACTGCAAACACATTTCCTGCAGCGGTGCTCCAGGTGCACAGAACGTCTGTGGAGAAAATGTAATCTATCCGAAGATTTCATCCATTATAAGTTCATGCTAAAAACATACAATTCTGCCCTTCACCTCTCCAAACAAACCTATTTCAACACCCTCATCACCTCCCTGTTCAATAACCCTAAACGTCTCTTTGACACGTTCCAGTCCCTACTCAACCCAAGAGAGCAGGCCCCAACCACGGATCTCCGTGCTGACGATCTGGCCAATTACTTCAAAGAAAAAATTGATCACATTCGACAGGAAATCATCTCCCAATCTCTTCATACCATGCACTGTCCTCCCTCCCCCACTGCATCTAGTTCACTCTCTGACTTTGAACCAGTTACAGAAGAAGAAGTAAGCAGGCTCCTTGCATCTTCTCGCCGACCACTTGCATCAGTGACCCCATTCCGTCACATCTCCTCCAGTCCCTTTCCCCGGCTGTCACCTCTCACCTAACAAAAATATTCAACCTTTCCCTCACTTCCGGTATTTTTCCCTCCTCATTTAAGCATGCCATCATACATCCATTACTTAAAAAACCATCCCTCGATCAAAACTGTGCCGCTAATTATAGACCTGTCTCTAATCTTCCCTTCATCTCTAAACTCCTCGAACGCCTGGTCCACTCCCATCTTACCCGCTATCTCTCAGATAACTCTCTTCTTGACCCTCTTCAATCCGGTTTCCGCTCTTTACACTCTACTGAAACTGCCCTCACTAAAGTCTCTAATGATCTACTAACAGCTAAATCTAATGGTCACTACTCCATGCTAATTCTCTTGGATCTCTCTGCAGCATTCGAAACTGTGGATCATCAGCTCCTCCTCACTATGCTCCGCTCCATCGGCCTCAACGACACCGTTCTCTCTTGGTTCTCCTCCTATCTCTCTGACCGATCCTTCACTGTATGTTTTGCTGGTTCCTCCTCCTCTCACCTTCCCCTTACTGTTGGGGTTCCTCAAGGATCAGTCCTAGACAGTGGGGGGGGGGGCGGGCCGCCCCGGGCGGCACAATGCGGGGGGCGGCCGGCGCTGCAGGAGGAGGAAGGGAAAAAAAAAAAAAGACGCGGACCCTTTAAATCTTCAGGCGGCGCCGTCCGCCACCAAGACCAGGCTCCCCCCACCCCCGGCCCCCGCTCTAATACTCACCTCTCCTGGTTCCTGCGGCAGCTGCAGCGTCTTCAGCGCCCTCTGACTCTGCGACGTCTCAGGGCAGAGGGCGCGATGACGTCATCACTGTGCGCGCCGCTCAGCCTCTCTGTCCTGAGCGTTGCAGAGAAGGAGAGACGCTGACTGGCTGCACCGGACCTGCGCTAGGAACGGGAGAGGTGAGCATTTTTTTTTTTCTTTATGTCTGACTCTGGGGGCAATGGTGGAGACACTGGGGCAATACTGGAGACCATGGGGCAGATTGCTGGACACACCGGGGCAATACTGGAGACCATGGGGCAGATTGCTGGACACACTGGGGCAATACTGGAGACCATGGGGCAGAATGCTGGACACACTGGGGCAATACTGAAGACCATGGGGCAGAATGCTGGACACACTGGGGCAATACTGGAGACCATTGGGCAGAATGCTGGACACACTGGGGCAATACAGGAGACCATGGGGCAGATTGCTGGACACACTGGGGCAATACTGGAGACCCTGGGGCAGATTTCTGGACACATTGAGGCAATGCTGGAGACCCTGGGGCAGACTTCTGGACACACTGGGGCAGATTTCTGGACATACTGGGGCAATGCTGGAGACACTGGGGCAGATTTCTGGACACTGGGGAAGATTTCTGGACACGCTGGGGCAATGCTGTGCACGCTGGGGCAGATTGCTGTGCACGCTGGGGCAGATTGCTGTGCACGCTGGGGCAGATTGCTGTGCACGCTGGGGCAGATTGCTGTGCACGCTGGGGCAGATTGCTGTGCACGCTGGGGGCAATGCTGGACACACTGGGGGCAATGCTGGAGACCCTGGGGCAGATTTCTGGATATACTGGGGCAATGCTGGAGACCCTGGGGCAGATTTCTGGACACTGGGGCAATACTGGACACTGGGGCAGATTGCTGGACACGCTGGGGCAATGCTGGACACTGTGGCAGATTGCTGTGCACACTGTGGCAGATTGCTGTGCACACTGTGGCAGATTGCTGTGCACACTGGGGCAGATTGCTGTGCACACTGGGGCAATGCTGGAGACCCTGGGGCAGATTTCTGGACACACTGGGGCAATGCTGGACACTGGGGCAGATTGCTGGACACACTGGGGGTAATATGCTGGACACACTGGGGCAATGCTGGACAACATGGGGGTAATATGCTGGACACACTGGGGGCAGGACTTGAGGCATGGGCAGAATGTAGATACGGGGCATGATTGGAGACACGGGGCAGGATTGGATCATGGGGCAGGATTGGATCATGGGGCAGGACGGATACGATGGAGGCTGGTGGGGCAGGATGGGGAGATCATATGGGGTAGAATGGATACTCATGAGGGCAGGATGCGAGAACATATGGCTGGAGCCAGGAATGAGATAAACGGGGCCAGGGTGGGGAATATTATTATCATAGGGGGTAATTAAGGGATATTATTACTGCAGTGATGTATTTATTTAATTTTTTGAGTATACTGTTTTAAATGAGGGGGCGGTCCTGTTACTGTGCAGAGTGACACTATGTCACCTTTTTTTCTTCATGTGGTGTAATGTAGAAGTTGTGATAAATTAAGTAATGTGTTCTGCAAGCGGAGCTCGAGATAACTGTGTTATTTCCTGCAGAAACGAGTCCTGGCTGGAAGGAATGATGGCGGTCTGTGCTGGATGAAAGATGAAGGACTTCACCTAGAGACGTCACTGGTGAGTCAACGTTACCTATACACTGACACTATACACTGTATACTATATACAGCGGTCCTGTGTACAATGTCACCAGTGATCACTGTATTATCTATACATTATATACAGAGTTCCTGTGAATAATACCACCAGTGATCTCTGTATTACCTCTACACAGACACTGCATACTAAGTACAGATCTCCTGTGAATACTGGCACTTATGGTGATAGTATTGTGTTTTTTTTTTATTACTGATCAGTATTGCAGTATTCAGTCACTATGTGGTGGTAATATGTGGTCTGGAAATGGTGCGGTGGTATTTGTCCCTTGTATGTAGTATTATTCGGTCACTATGTGGTCTGGTCATGGTGTGGTGGTATTAAGTCACAGGTTTAGCATGTGGGGGTGACACCATTAGGCCCAGTTTAAGTTCTACAAAACAGGAAAACCATTTTTGGTAACCTTTGTGTGTATTGAGCCGGGGGAGGGAAGGCGCCAAACTCGGGAACAGCCCCGGGCAGCAAAAGCTCTAGCTACGCCTCTGGTCCTAGGCCCCCTCCTCTTCTCGTTGTATACTGCCCCTATCGGACAAACAATCAGTAGATCAGTACCATCTCTATGCTGACAACACCCAATTATACACCTCTTCTCCTGTTATCACGCCGACCTTTTTAGAAAACACCAGTGATTGTCTTACCGCTGTCTCTAACATCATGTCCTCCCTCTATCTGAAACTAAACCTGTCAAAAACTGAACTCCTCGTGTTCTCTCCCTCTACTAACCTACCTTTGCCTGACATTGCTATCTCCGTGTGCGGTTCCACCATTACTCCAAAGCAACATGCCCGCTGCCTTGGGGTCATCCTTGATTCCGACCTTTCATTCACCACCCACATCCGATCACTGGCTCGCTCTTCTTATCTGCATCTCAAAAACATTTCTAGAATTCGCCCTTTTCTTACTTTCGACTCTGCAAAAACTCTTACTGTCTTACTTATTCATTCTCGTCTGGACTATTGTAACTCTCTACTAATCGGCCTCCCTCTTACCAAACTCTCCCCGCTCTAATCTGTCCTGAATGCTGCTGCCAGGATCATATTCCTCACCAACCGTTACACCGATGCTTCTACCTTGTGCCAGTCATTACACTGGCTACCCATCCACTCCAGAATCCAGTACAAAACTACTACCCTCATCCACAAAGCACTCCATGGCTCAGTACCACCCTACATCTTCTCTCTGGTCTCAGTCTACCACCCTACCAGTGCCCTCCGCTCCGCTAGTGACCTCAGGTTAGCATCCTCAATAATCAGAACCTCCCGCTCCCGTCTCCAAGACTTTACACGTGCTGCGCCGATTCTTTGGAATGCACTACCTAGGTTAATACGATTAATCCCCAATCCCCACAGTTTTAAGCGTGCCCTAAAAACTCATTTGTTCAGACTGGCCTACTGCCTCAATGCATTAACCTAACGATCCCTGTGTGGCCTATTAAAAAAAAAAAATAAATAAAAAAATAAAAAAAACACAACATAATCAGGTTCCTCGCATCATGTTCTCATTCACTTTATGCAGTTAATAGCCCTCTGTGTCTGTACTGCTACATACTTAGGCAGTTAACTGGTTCATGCAACTTTACATGATAACCTGAGCCTTACACTATGGCTGGTCCGAATAACTATAGCAATTGTTACCATCCACCTCTCTTGTCTCCCCTTTTCCTCATAGTTTGTAAGCTTGAGAGCAGGGCCCTCATTCCTCCTGGTATCTGTTTTGAACTGTGATGTCTGTTATGCTGTAATGTCTATTGTCTGTACAAGTCCCCTCCATAATTTGTAAAGTGCTGCGGAATATGTTGGCGCTATAAAAATAAAAATTATTATTATTATTATTATTATATAATGATTGATAGAGACACAGGACATGGACTAAGGCTAAGTCTGCACGTTCAGGATTTGCAGGAGAAAAATCTGCTGCATGTCCTAATGTGTTGGCCAGAAGAAAGTTGCGTAAAATACATTTTTTCCCCACATTTTTGCCATGGTTTTGTTACATATTTCCCATAGCCATTAGCACGGGTGAAATATGCTGCAAAAAGTAACATTACGCAGATTTTATGTAGAAAAGCCGTGGAGACACCATCACGTGTTTCTCAACGCAAGCAATAAATAGCCAGGTCTTTCACCGGGAAGGAACAACCACGGGAAGGGCAGCATCCAAAGAGAAAAACCACCTATGCTAAAACATGGTATCCATCCACAGACAGCTGTTTTGGGATATTTATCCCTCATCAGTGTGGAGTAGGAAACTGGCTATTAGGAGCAGTGCCTAGTAAAAGGACTATAAACATAAGAATGAATGACCTCGGGGAGATCAAAACATCCAACACCGCGGAGACACCATCACGTGTTTCTCAACGCAGTGATCCAGAACACTGCCCCCATCCCTTATGGGAAATATGCAAATTCATGTAGAAAAGCCGCGGAGACACCATCATGTCTTTCTCAACGCAAGCAATAAATAGCCAGGTCTTTCAACGGGAAGGAACAACCACGGGAAGGGCAGCATCCAAAAAGGAAAAAAAACACCTATGTCAAAACATGGTATCCATCCACAGACAGCTGTTTCGGGGTATTTGCCCCTCAGCACAGGGAGGCCACACCCCGGCTTGCACAGAATGGAACAATACAGAGAAAAAAAAAACACAAAATTGAGCTTAACTTAAGTTGGTACACATGGAAAGGTTGAACGCATGGGGCAGAATGTCGATTCAGATGGGGCAGAATGTGGAGACAGATGGGGCAGAATGTGGAGTCAGGTGGGGCAGAATGTGGATTCAGATGGGGCAGAATGTGGAGACAGATGGGGCAGAATGTGGATTCAGATGGCGCAGAATGTGGAGTCAGATGGGGTAGAATATGGAGTCAGATGGGGCAGATTGTGGAGACAGATGGGGCAGAATGTGGATTCAGATGGGTCAGAATGTGGAGACAGATGGGGCAGAATGTGGAGTCAGATGGGGAAGGATGTGGATTCAGATGGGGCAGAATGTGGATTCAGATGGGGCATAATGTGGATTCAGATAGGGCAGAATGTGGATTCAGATGGGGCAGGATATGGATTCAGATGGGGCAGAATGTGAAGTCAGATGGGGCAGAATGTGGAGACAGATGGGGCAGAATGTGGAGACAGATGGGGCAGAATGTGGAGTCAGATGGGGCAGAATATGGATTCAGATGGGGCAGAATGTGGAGTCAGATGGGGCAGAATGTGGAGTCAGATGGGGCAGAATGTGGAGTCAGATGGGGCAGAATGTGGAGTCAGATGGGTCAGAATGTGGAGGTAGATGGGGCAGAATGTGGAGTCAGATGGGGCAGAATTTGAAGTCAGATGGGACAGAATGTGGAGACAAATGGGGCAGAATGTGGAGACAGATGGGGCAGAATGTGGAGGTAGATGGGGCAGGATCATGGGCAAGATGTGGATTTGGGTGGAAAATATTTTGGCAGGGGGGGCCCATTTGAAAGATTACACCAGGGCCCATAACTTTGTAGTTACGCCACTGCTTAAACCTTTAGTAATGGACTTAATTTTTAACTTAATGACTAAGCCATATTTTTTTAAATCTGACCAGTGTCTCTTTAAGGGGTAATAACTCGGGAACGGTTCAACGGATCCCGATGATTCTGAGACTGTTTTTCATTAAATATTGTACTTCTTGCTAGTGGTAAATTTTGAGTTGCGTATATTTATGAAAATATCAAATATTTGACACAAAATAGAACATTTTGCAATTTTCAAACTTTCAATTGTAATGCTCTTAAATCAAATAGTCATACCACAAAATAATTAATAAATAACATTTCCCATATATCTAGTATATCTCCACATGATTTTTTAAGCAATATATTTTTTAGGAAGTCAGAAGGGTTAAAAATTCATCAGCAATTTCTAATTTTTTCAACACAATTTACAAAACCATTTTTTCAGGGGCCACATCACATTTAAACTGACTTGGGGGGCCTATACGACAGAAAATGCCCAAAAGTGTCACCATTATAAAAACTACTATATTCTTCAAATTCCTCAAAAGCAATTTCAAGAAGTTTATTAACCCTTCAGGTGCTTCACAGGAATTAGTGATATGTGGAAGGAAAAAATGAACATGCTCGGGTGAGCATGTATGAACGAAGTATCGCTGGTGCTCAAGTGACATGCTCGAATCCCCGACCCTGTTAGACAGCCAACAAACATGAGTGGATTGACCATGTATGGCAGATGAAACTTGGTGCATACCCAAGCACCCGATGCAAAAGAGAGTAGAGAGTGCTTGCGCTCAATATTAGACGACATCCTCATCAATTTTTTTTACTTTTGAAAACACTCAATCAAATGAATGGCTATGGCAAGATGTTTGGAAACCTGTAATAATAAATCTTATAAGGTTTGTTTTGACAGGCCTTTGGTCTCAGCAAACATTTATTGCAACCATGCTTCAGATGAGGTTTGTATGTCTGCTAGTGATGGGCGAGCACTAAAATGCTTGGGTGCTCGTTGCTCAGGTCAGGCAAATTGGAATAGTAAGGTACTCAACCCGAGCAACGAGCAAAATATATGACTATGGGAAACCCGAGTTTTACCGCGATCCCCCGCGGGGGTTCTTTTAAGGTCTAAAAACATCTGGAAATAATAATATTAATAATCTTTATTTATATAGTGCCAACATATTCCGCAGCGCTTTACAGTTTAACCGTTTCAAACACAACAGTCATAGGTAACAACATTAACAATACAATAAAGCAAAATAAGACAACCCTGCTCGTGAGAGCTTACAATCTACAATGAGGTGGGGGAGGTACAAAGTACAGGTGTGTATTTACAATGATGTATTTACAATGATGGTCCGGCCATCTTCAGGGGGTGGGGGATAGATGGGGATAGTGAATGGGCTACACACACAAACATGAAATGACTTTGATTAGTTAACATGGTAGGCCGCTCTGAACAAATGTGTTTTGAGCGAGTGCCTAAAACTATGCAAGTTGTGGATGGTCCTAATATCTTGGGGTAGAGCATTCCAGAGGATAGGCGCTGCACGGGAGAAGTCTTGGAGTCGGGAGTGGGAGGTACGGATTAGTGCAGAGGTTAGCCGAAAGTCATTTGCAGAGCGCAGCGGTCAGCTAGGCTGATAGACCGAAATGAGGGAGGAGATGTATGGGGGTACCGCACTGTGGAGAGCTTTGTGGGTGAGAACAAGTACTTTGAATTGTATCCTGTAATGAATGGGCAGCCAGTGTAATGACTGGCGAAGAGCGGATGCATCTGAGTAACGATTAGCCAGATGGACAACCCTGGCTGCCGCATTAAGGATGGACTGGAGAGGGGAAAGTCGAGTGAGGCGGAGGCCAATTAATAGAGCGTTGCAGTAGTCCAGGCGGGAGTGGATCAGGGTGACAGTGAGGGTTTTTGCTGTCTCCATGCTGAGAAAAGGACGGATTCTAGAGATGTTCTTTAGGTGTAAGCGGCACGAGCGAGCAAGAGATTGTATGTGGGGGGTGAAGGAGAGATCGGAGTCAAACATTACACCCAGACAGCATGCCTGCTGCTGGGGTGTTATTATGGTGCCAACCACGGAGAGGGAAATCTCAGATTTAGGGAGGTTAGTAGAAGGCAGGAGCAGAAGTTCAGTTTTGGAGAGGTTGAGTTTCAGATAGAGAGCGGATATGATGTTGGAGACTGCAGACAGTCAGTGGCGTTCTGTAGTACAGCAGGGGTAAGGTCAGGGGATTACATGTATAGGTATGTGTCATCAGCATAAAGATGGTACTGAAAGCCAAATCTGCTGAAGGTCTGTCCAATTGGGGCTGTGTAGAGGGAGAAGAGAAGGGGGCCAAGTACTGAGCCCTGAGGTACTCCAACAGTGAGAGGAAGAGGAGATGAAGTGGAGCCAGAGAACAGAACACTGAAGGAGCGGTCAGAAAGGTAGGAGGAGAACCAGTAGAGAGCAGTGTCCTTAATGCCTAGTGACTGGAGCCTAGAGAGTAGGAGAGGGTGGGCAACAGTGTCGAAAGCTGCAGAACGGTCGAGGAGAATGAGCAGAGAGTGGTTACCGTTACATTTTGCTGTCAGAAGGTCATTGGTCACCTTGATGAGTGCAGTTTCTGTCAAATGTAGGGGGCGGCAACTGGACTGTGAAGGGTCTAGGAGGGAATGAGTGGAGAGGTAACGGGTAAGGCGGGAGTAGATCAGGTGCTCCAAGAGTTTTGAGATGAAGGGGAGATTGGAGGCCGGTCTGTAGTTGTTTGTGCAGGATGGGTCGAGGGTAGGTTTTTTTAGTAATGGAGTAATGATAGAGTGTTTGAAGGAGGAGGGGAAAATGACAGAGGAGAGGGAGTGATTAAAGATTGTAGTTAGGTGAGTTGTGACGACTGGATAGAGAGACTGGAGGAGGTGTGAGGGAATGGGGTCGGTGGTGCATGTAGTTGGACGAGAAGAGGAGAGGAGCTTGGAGACTTCTTCTTCTGTGATGGGATCGAATGTGGAGAGTGAGCCAGGGAAGATGCAGGGAGGGATGGGAGTCATTGCACTTGGTGTCTGGGAGCGGATTTCCTGATGGATATTATCTATTTTCTCTATAAAGTGGGAAGCCAGGTCATCAGCACAAATGTCTGTGATAGGGTCTTGTGCTTTTGGCCTGAGGAGGGAGTGAAAAGTGTTAAAAAGTTTCTTGGGGTTGTTGGATAGTGAGGAGATCAGGGGGGTGTAGTAGGTCTGTTTGGCGAGGTGAAGGGCAGAGCTATAGGTCCTTAACATAAATTTGAAGTGTATGAAGTCTTCTGGTGTGTGAGTTTTCCTCCATAAGCATTCAGCACTCCTAGAACATTGCTGGAGAAATCGGGTTTGCAATGTGAGCCAGGGCTGTTTTACTATGTGTTTGGAGGTTCTGAGGGTGAGGGGAGCTACTTGGTCAAGGGTGCTTCTAAGAGTGTCATTGTAGTGATGTACAGCCAGATCAGGACAGGACAAAGAAGAGATTGGGAACAATGATGAGTGTAAGGAGTCTGAAAGTGTATGAAGGTTAATGGCATGTAGATTTCTGAATGTGTGGTAGGTAGGAGAGTGCTGGGGTGGGCGAGGAATTGTGAGTGTGAAGGATAGAATGTTGTGGTCAGAGAGGGGAAGCGGTGAGTTATCTAGGTAGGAGATTGAACAGAGCCGGACAAAGACCAGGTCCAGGGTGTTACTGTCTTTGTGTGTTTCAGAGGTTGAGAGCTGTGAGAGGCCTAGAGAAGTGGTTAGTGATAGAAGCTGGGATGCAGATGTGGAAGTGGGGCTGTTAATGGGGATGTTGAAGTCTCCCAGGATAAGGGTTGGGAGTTCTGAGGACATGAAGTGCGGCAGCCAGGCAGAGAAATGGTCCAGGAAGTGTGTGGGTGAGCCTGGGGGCCGGTATATGACCACTACTCTGAGAAATGATGGAAACACTGCTCAAATGACACAGGAACATCATGGGGATCGCCCCTGGAAGTCTTTCTGTCTCCTAGATCACAGCTGTAAGCAATCTTGTCAGAGTTTTATCCCATTTTTATAGGTCCACCAAAAAACAAACAAAAACGAAACCAAAATGGATTTTGCTGGGGAATATGTTAAGTAACTTTGCCATGGTGTTTGGGTTGTCTCCTAGACAAATTAGCTTCAGCAAAACCTGTTTCCCCTTTGCTGAGGCAGTGCTGCATAGCTCCCAGCTTACATCTGATGTGGATGAATTGCTCTGAGATAGCACATCGGAGAAGGAGGATGAGGAGGATCAGGAGGTTATGCAGGAACTGATGTAGGAGGTGGGGGAACTCTAATACTGCTTCAGAAGTGGTGTACCGTGCCACCCTACAAAGTGGGACAGGATCCTATGTGTCACACCTGCCTTCCGTCCCTTAAAACACGCCTTACTGATTTTGTAATTGCTAGGTTTCTTGAAAGTTTATTTATATTAAAAGAAAAAAATTGGTCACTGGCAGCTATCAAAGAGGTTTTTGTGAGTTTACCGCACGGTAATGTAGCAGAAAAAAATGCAAAATTGTATGGACGACAATAAAATTCAATACAGAAAAATGTTTTAGAGACCACAAAAATGCTCACAGAACACATAATACTGTATATCTGACAAATGGAAGCATACAATTTTTTTAAAAGCTTCTGTTCACTTTTAGAGAGCATAAAAATGTTCACAGACCACGTATCACTATGTCTGAGAAATGGATGCCTACAAAATTTTTAAAAGCTTTTTAGCAGTTTCAGAGATCACATAAATGTTCACAGACCATGCAACACTGTATATCTGAGAAATGGAAGCTGTGGTAGATCGGCTCTCGGCTGCACATGGAGGTAATAAATGGAACAAGCATCTTTAAGGGTGCACTTTGTTTATTTAGTACAGAATAAACTAAGGTTTTAGGCACAAAAAAACCCACAGCCTTCTGGGCAAAACAAACAAAATGGTAGCACTTCGTGCAGTCCTTGATCTAGTGGGGAGGTCAGCCCACTCATACATAGTTTAATCTTTTCTGTGACATTCGGATGCAATTCTTGGACAATAAAGAAACAAGACAGAAGAAAAATCAATGCCTTCAAAATGTGGTACTGGAGAAGGATGTTATCAAGGCCATGGATAGCAAGAAGAGCAAATTTGGAACAAATCAAGCCAGACATGTCACTCGAAACAAGATTCACAAAGCTACGACTTGCCTACTTTAGACCTATCATATGAAGAGAGCAATCAGTGGAGAAAGACATAATGGTCCGAAGAATAGAAGGAAGAAGATGAAGAGGAAGACCAGCAATTAAATAGCTTGATACAATCAAAATAATGGCAGAGAAAGATCTATCTAGACTTGTATGAGATCGATCTTCCTGCAGATCTTTCGTCCTTCAAATCGTCATTGCTCAAGACCGAGCCAAAGGCCTTAGAGAAAAAAAAGTGCACTTCTGTATTTAGTGTTGCAGTGTGGATGATTTCTTATTCAGGAATCAAATGTATGTATATATCGGATCTTTTTTTATTTTTAGGGGCACATTGATGAGTGATCATTGCGGCTAAGTATGCAGGCTGCAGCGAGAGAGTTGTGGAGTTAGGACATTGACATGAAGGGCTGACAAGGTGAAGAAGAAAACAACATTAATCAGATAAGATGTGGGCAGTAAGATACTGAATGTAAATATTTATTTTACATCTACAGTGCCTACAAGTAGTATTCAACCCCCTGCAGATTTAGCAGGTTTAATAAGATGCAAATAAGTTAGAGCCTTCAAACTTCAAACAAGAGCAGGATTTATTAACAGATGCATAAATCTTACAAACCAAAAAGTTTTGTTGCTCAGTTAAATTTTTATAAATTTTAAACATAAAAGTGTGGGTCAATTATTATTCAACCCCTAGGTTTAATATTTTGTGGAATAACCTTTGTTTGCAATTACAGCTAATAATCGTCTTTTATAAGACCTGATCAGGCCGGCACAGGTCTCTGGAGTTATCTTGGCCCACTCCTCCATGCAGATCTTCTCCAATTTATCTAGGTTCTTTGGGTGTCTCATGTGGACTTTAATCTTGAGCTCCTTCCACAAGTTTTCAATTGGGTTAAGGTCAGGAGACTGACTAGGCCACTGCAACACCTTGATTTTTTGCCTCTTGAACCAGGCCTTGGTTATCTTGGCTGTGTGCTTTGGGTCGTTGTCTTGTTGGAAGATGAAATGACGACCCATCTTAAGATCCTTGATAGAGGAGCGGAGGTTCTTGGCCAAAATCTCCAGGTAGGCTGTGCTATCCATCTTCCCATGGATGCGGACCAGATTGCCAGGCCCCTTGGCTGAGAAACAGCCCCACAGCATGATGCTGCCACCACCATGCTTAACTGTAGGGATGGTATTCTTGGGGTCGTATGCAGTGCCATCCAGTCTCCAAACGTCACGTGTGTGGTTGGCACCAAAGATCTCGATCTTGGTCTCATCAGACCAGAGAACCTTGAACCAGTCAGTCTCAGAGTCCTCCAATTGATCATGAGCAAACTGTAGACGAGCCTTGACATGACGCTTTGAAAGTAAAGGTACCTTATGGGCTCGTCTGGAACGGAGACCATTGCGGTGGAGTACGTTACTTATGGTATTGACTGAAACCAATGTCCCCACTGCCATGAGATCTTCCCGGAGCTCCTTCCTTGTTGTCCTTGGGTTAGCCTTGACTCTTCGGACAAGCCTGGCCTCGGCACGGGAGGAAACTTTCAAAGGCTGTCCAGGCCGTGGAAGGCTAACAGTAGTTCCATAAGCCTTCCACTTCCGGATGATGCTCCCAACAGTGGAGACAGGTAGGCCCAACTCCTTGGAAAGGGTTTTGTACCCCTTGCCAGCCTTGTGACCCTCCACGATCTTGTCTCTGATGGCCTTGGAATGCTCCTTTGTCTTTCCCATGTTGACCATGTATGAGTGCTGTTCACAAGTTTGGGGAGGGTCTTAAATAGTCAGAAAAGGCTGGAAAAAGAGATAATTAATCTAAACATGTGAAGCTCATTGTTCTTTGTGCCTGAACTACTTCTTAATACTTTAGGGGAACCAAACAGCTGCCAGTGAGTGAAACAGGTGACACGATGAAATAACTCTCCGCGTGCACTGAGGAGTGTCAGTGCATCGGAGACAGGAGCAGAGCACCTGAGGAATGGGAGCCAGGTGAGTATGTGGTGCTCTTTATTTTCATGTGTATGGGATAGTTGGCTAGATATGGGGAGGTTATGCATGTCTCCTGCTGGACAAGAGGAGGCAAAAAACAAGCCCTCACATCACAGTCAGCAGAAATATAGAAAAAAATATAGCTCTCAAAATATGACAATGCCACATCTTGTTTTTGTTAAAAAAGCATCTTTTAGTGTGTGACAGCAGCCAAACATAAAAAAGATATAAATTTGATATCGCTGTTATCGCAACAACCCGAAGAATAAAGTCATCCAATCCCTTAAAACACACAATGAATGGTATAAAAAAAATAAAACCAATTCATGGCCTTCTATGACTTGTTCATTCTGCCTCCCAAAGATCGCGGTTAGGCTTGGCTGACATTTATCCTGCTCTCTGCACTGAGCGCTTACACCGGGGTTTCCATGTAAATGGTGTCACTTTGGACTCTTTCTGACCTACAGCAGTGTCCACCATTTAACAGACTTTTTAGGCATGCATGATAAAACATTAGATAGCACTCGGCTATGTTATACGGTCATGTGAGCAAGTCCTAATAGAAAGGTCTACATTCTGCACCTTTGAAGCTGGGCAAACTGAAAAGAGAAAACTCAAACTTAAGGTCTAAAAGAAAGGTACAGGGACTGATAGTTGTTTTAATAAAATTACCTTTATAGAACAGAAGTGGTAAACGGTAGCACTATGGCAAAAAATGTGCCCGTGCTTGGAATATAAAATCAATAAAAAAAAATAAAAACATGCAATGACGGAAAAAATAGTGGGCAAAAAAGGGAGATTAATGATGTTAAATATATAATGGTTACATAAGTAGAGCCTCAAATGGTACAAAAAGAACAACAATGTTAGATAATATTGTAGAAAACAACCATAAAAGGAATATACATAAGAAATATATACATGTATCAAAGGTTTTATTGAAAAGATATTTAGTGTAAAAAAATACTAATATATGTGTTTCTGATATATATATTTAATATTTACCCAGAATAGGGGCTCATACCCATTTAAAATTTACAAGAAAAAAAACTGTCTGATATCCGGACTGAAAAAACAGACGAGTGCTTAGCGAGTCTCATGCGAGTGTCATGCGAGTGTAATGCGAATGTCATAATCCGTATGACAAGTGTATGCAATTCGTATGCAATGCGATTTTACCATGAGGTCAGCTGGCATTTTCCCATGCTCAAGAAGCTCCTCTCTCAGCATTTAATTCATTCCTTAGTAGTTTACAACCGCGATGGTCGCATTAGCACCTCTCCCAGTTCTAAACTTTATATACCCCAAATATGCATTGCGGCGTGGGACTGAATGTACGCCGGACAGGTATGGGTATATTGTTAGTTTTTTATTTTATAATTTATTACAGGAGATAGAGGGCTTCATTTGGAATGGCAGACGAATAAAGATGACAAAACTGTGTGGTCTTTCACTTCATTAAAATACTTTATTCTGCATGTGTGTTTATCTAACCCTTTACAAACCTTAGGATTAGTAATGGATAGGTGTCTTATTGACATCTCTCCATTACTATTGGGCTTAATGTCACCTTACAATACAAAGATGACATTAACCCCTTATTACCCCATATGCCACCACTACAGGGCAGTGGGAAGAGAGAGGATAAGTGCAAGAATTGGTTCATCTTACAGATGCGCCTTTCCTGGGGTGGCTGGTGGCCGATGTTTTTAGCCAGGGGGGCCAATAACCATGGTCCCTCTCTAGGCTATTAATATCTGTCCTCAGTCGCTGGGTTTCCCTCTCTGGTGCAGAAAATTGCACGGGAGCCAACGCCAGTTTTTTCCGTAAATACATTATTTTATTAAATACATACAGGTCCCAAATTTTACACACAAATACTACGAACAGTATTAGTCACTGACATCTATAAATCTAACTGTTATGCTATGGTTTACCGTATGTAAACCATGTCTCCTATCCTGTCTGCTTCTGCAATGATTTTGCAGAAGCCGACTAATGAATTATAGGTTATTCTGCTATCTCTCTATGAAATGTAAAGATATATATATATATATATATATATATATATATATATATATATACATATATATGTCACTGATATATATATATATATAATTATTTATTATTATAGCGCCATTTATTCCATAGCTCTTTACATGTGAGAAGGGATATACATGATAAAAAACAAGTACAATAATCTTAACCAATATAAGTCCTGACTGGTACATGAGGAGAAAGGATCCTTTAGCGAGGGCTCACAATCTACAAGGGATGGGTGAGAATACAGTAGGCGAGGGTAGAGCTGGTTGTGCAGCGGTTTGGTCTATAGGTAATTACTGCAGGTTGTAGGCTTGTCGGTAGAGGTAGGTCTTCAGGTTCTTTTTGAAGGTTTCCACAGTAGGCGAGATTCTATGTTGGGGTAGAGAGTTCCAGAGTATGGGGGATGCACGGGAGAAATCTTGTATGTGATTGTGGGAAGAGGAGATAAGAGGGGAATATAGAAGAAGATCTTGTATCGGAGGTGCGTGCAGGTAAGTACCAGGACACGACTTCACAGATATATGGAGGAGACAGGTTGTGGATGGCTTTGTATGCCATGGTTAGGGTTTTGAACTGGAGTCTTTGGGCAATGGGGAGTCAGTGCAGGGATTTATAGTGGGGAAAGGCATGGGAATTAGGGGGGACAGGTGAATTAGTCAGGCAGCAGAGTTTAGAATAGATTGGAGGGGTACGAGAGAGTTAGAGGGGAGGCCACAGAGCAGGAGGTTGCAGTAGTCAAGGCGGGAGATGATGAGGGCATGGACTAGGGTTTTTGCAGATTCTTGGTGGAGGAATGTACGGATTCGGGAAATATTTTTGAGTTGAAGTCGGCAGGAAATGGAAAGGGCTTAGATATGTAGTTTGAAGGAGAGATCAGTGTCCAAGATTACACTGAGGCAGCGAGCTTGTGGGACATGGGAGAGTGGGCAGCCATTTACTTTAATGGATAGGTCTGTTGGGGGAGTCAAGTGAGATGGGGGAAAGATGATGAATTCTGTTTTGTCCATGTTAAGTTTTAGAAATCTAGAGGAGAAGAAGGATGAAATAGCAGACAGACATTGTGGGATTCTGGTTAGCAGGGTGGTGATATCTGGTCCAGAGATGTAGATCTTTGTGTCTTCGGCATAGAGACGATAGTGAAAGCCGTGAGATTCTATGAGCTAACCCAGGCCGAAGGTGTAAATGGAGAAGAGCAGGGACCCTAGGACTGAACCTTGCAGGACTCCGACAGATAGGGGACAAAGTGAGGAGGTGGTGTGTGAGTGGGAGATGTTGAGTATCCGGTCTGTTAGGTATGACAAGATCCAGGATAAGTCTGTGATGCCAAGGGATGAGAGGGCCTGTAATAATAGGGAATGGTCCACTGTGTCAAAGGCAGAGGACAGGTCCAGGAGGAGAAGGACAGAGTAGTGTCGCTTGGCCTTGGCAGTTAATAGGTCATTCGTGACCTTAATTAGGGCATTTTCAGTGGAGTGGTGTGACCGGAAGCCAGATTGTAAGCAGTCGAAGAAGGAGCAAGAAGAGAGGTGGGAGGACAGTTCAAAATGGACATGTTGTTCCAGTAGTTTTGAGGCATAGGGGAGAAGTGATATAGGGCGATAGCTAGATACAGAGGATGGGTCAAAAGAGGGTTTTTTGAGGAAAGGTGTGATTAAGGCATGCTTAAAGCTTGAGGGGAAGACACCAATTGTTAGTGATAGGTTGAAGAGATTGGTTAGGGTTGGGATGAAGACTGTGGTGAGGTTTGGGATGAAGTGGGATGGAATTGGGTCAAGTGCATAGGTGGTGAGATGCAATATTGAGAGTAGAGTGGAGAGTCGATCTTCTGTAGTGGTGGAGAAGTTGGTTTTGGAGGAGGAGGGCTAGGCATTTAGGAGAAAGGGCTCTGGGGGTTGTTGACCAAAACTGTCTCTGATGTTATCAATCTTCTGCTTGAAAAATAAGGCAAAGTCTTCAGCTGAGATGAGTGGAGAGGTGCTGGGGGACGGAGGGGAGAATTGAAACTGGTGAATAACTGTTTAGGGTTGTGAGACAGGGAGCATATGAGAGATGAGAAGTAGGTTCATTTCGCTGCAGCAAGTGAGGCCTTTAAAGTAGTGAGGGACTGTTTGAATGTGATGAAGTGTTCATTGGAGTGGGATCTTTTCCATCTCTGCTCAGCAGCCCTGGAAGCTCGCCTCAGTTCTTTGGTCAGGCTGGTGTGCCAGGGCTCTTTGTTGATTATGCACGCTACGGTATATGTGAGAGGGCCAATCAATTCCAGAGCTACAGCTGTTGTGGTGTTATACACAGCGGCAGCGGCATTCGCATAGTGTAGTGAACTTATGCCTGTAAGAAGCAGAAGGGATTCAGACAGTGAGTGTAGATTGAAGTGTTTAAGATTTCTGCGAGGGTGAGCAAGTTTGTGTGGTGGGGATTGTGGACAAGGAGTGGAAAGGGAAGAGAATGTGAGTAGGTTGTGATCCGAAAGAGTGTGAGGCAAGTTAGAGAGGTCAGATAGGGAGCAGAGGGGGGTGAAGATGAGGTCCAATGTGTGGCCATCTTTGCGAGTTGCTGCAGAAGACCATTGAGCGAGGCCGAAGGAGGAAGTGAGAGATAGAAGCTTAGTGGGAGCTGAGAGGGAAGTGTCATGTGGAATGTTGAAGTAGCCCATGATGATAGTGGGGATGTCCGCGGAAAGGAAATGAGGTAGCGATCTGGTAAAGTGGTCAAAGAAGGTGGTTGCTGGCCCTGGGGTGCAGTAAATGACAGCCAGTTGGAGGTTGGAGGGGGAATTGATGCCCACAGAGTGCATCTCAAAGGAAGGGAGGGTAATAGAAGGTGACAGTGGGATTGGGGTGAAGGAGCAGTTATCTGACAGGAGAAAACCAACTCTTCCACCATGCTTGCTGCTGGGGTGGGGTGTGTGGGAAAGGTGGCATCCACCATACGAGAGTGCAGCAGGAGATTCTGTGTCAGAAAGGGTGAGCCAGGTTTCGGTGATGGCGAGGAAGGAAAGTTTGTGAGTAATGAAAAGATCATGGATGTAGGAAAGTTTGTTGCAGACAGAGCGAGCGTTCCATAGTGCTCCTGTTAGTGGGACTGGGGAAGTGGGGGCTGGGAGAAAGGGTATAAGGTTAGGAAAGTTGTGATAGAGCATGGATGGGAGGTAGAAATGACTGTGGGAATGTGGTGAGGAGGACCAGGATTTGGAGCAATATCACCAGCAGTGAGGAGGAGCAGGGAAAGTATTAGCAGGTGGGACCAGGAGAGAGCATGAGGGGACTGTCTGTGTTTGGAGACAGAGGATTGTATGTTGAGGAACAGTTCAGAGGAGGAGGTGAGATGGATGGGGAGGATTGAAGAAGAGATGACCAGTTCCTTACTAGGTGTAGAGATTAAAGGGGTTAGTAGAAAGTGAAGGATTATAGGAGTGAGAGTGAAAACAAACAGAAACATTGTTTACAGTGACTATCCAGTTACCTTCAGTACCCTTCTAGTTCAATTCTGGAATTACTTGGAATTGATTCTGAGCATTAAACTTCTATGATACACTTATGTGATACACTGGGCAGACTGACGTCTTGGCAGACTTACGCTATACAATATACCTGCAACAAAGTGCATTCAGGTGTGAAGCAGAGGGGAGTGGTCTGTGCTCCTCTTGGTCACACAATTAAGAGAGCCAGATGTATATGTTCAAAGCAGAGTAAACAAGGTCATAAATAACATTGGGGATTTTGCAGGGTTCAGTTGAAAAGCATACCAAGTTTTGTTACAGACTGAGATATACAGTATATTTATATATCTAATCTATTCTTAACCTGTCAGTGTGATTTGACTGTACGCCGGACATGAATTACCGGCTTTTCAAAGGACACCGGTGTGCAAAAATCGGACAGCACTCGCATGGTGCGAGTGCTGTGCGATTTTTTTCTCACTTGTATTGGCAAGTCTTGTCTGAGATACGCAGCAAATCACAGCATGCTGCAATTTTTTTCTCAGTCCGATTTCAGCTAAGAAAAAAATTGCAAATGAGATGTCACCCATTGAATAACATTGGTCCGAGTGCAATCCGATTTTTTATGAGTTTTTAGTGAGTATGAGCCCTAAGATGTATACTCAGAATATAACTTTTAAGCTGGATCCACTCCTGATATTGGTATGCATATTTTGGGGCAAAATGCTAACGTCTGAAAATAGCCTAAATGTTTTACAATTTTAAGGGAAGTTATGCACCTACTGTTTCTTATAGCATACGAGGAAGGAATTGGCTAAATGTCAGAAAACAAAGAGTCACAATGAATGGTACATTCTCTAGATGGGATATATAAAGCAGTGGGTCACCACAGACATGTATGATAGGACCGATTCTTTTTAATCTTTTTATTAATGACCTAGTGGATGGGATTGAGAGTATTGTGTCAGTCTTTGCTAACGACACAAAACTATGTAGGGTATTAAAATCTGACCTTGACAATATTGCAAAACGATCTGGCTTAAACGACTGAATGGGCAAACACTTGGCAAATGAGGTTTAACCTAGATAAATTTCGAGTAATGCACCTGGGATGGAGTAATCCTATTGCTGCATTTACATTAAATGGGAGTGTACTCAGAACTACAGAACAGGAGAAGGACTTGGGTATTCTGGTTACAAGTAAGCTGAGCAGCAGTACTCAATGTCAAGTAGCAGCTACAAAAGCAAACAAGATTTTAGGGTGTATAAAAAGAGAAATAAAATCCCCTTATAAATCACTTAGAGGAGATCTCATTTACATGTATAAATATGTGTGTGGTCAGTAAAAAAAAACTGGCACATGACTTAATCCTTCAAAAGACTATACTAAAGATCGGGGGGCACTCATTACGGGTAGAAGAAAGGTGATTCCGGCAGCTAAATAGGAAAGGGTGCTTTACTGTTAGAGCAGTCAGAATGTGTAATGCCCTACCACAAGAGGTAGTAGTAAGATTTCCTCGATGCACATAACATTGTGGGTTATAGCTAAATTAGTGACAAAATGTACAACTGTTGGAGTAAGGTGGAACTTGATTGATTTAGGTCTTTTTTCAACCTATGGACTGTAACTATGCAGCTATGTTAGCATTTACATGAGCAGAACAGCTTATATTAAGAGTTGTTGTATTTGGCTACTCACATGGTGGAGACTTGTGTCAGATGAGCACAGATGGTGTTCCTCTTTCAGCTTCATCTTTGATTCATAGGGCATCTTTAGCCTAGACCACACATACTGTAGCATGCTCTCACCATACCAGGAAGGTTCAAGATGCTCTTGTAACTTACACATTGCGTGTAGTTAATAGTGACATCTGTATTTTCCAAATCAATATACTTCTTTACATTAAGTGCTCTTCTTATGCCCAGCATTAACACATTTTCTATTGTTTACAAGAGTACTATACATAGAGGTCAATCCAAAACACTACTATGCTTCGACATGTACTTGAAAGAAAAAAACAATAACAAATAAGTAAGATATATATTTAATTTTCTGAAAAAAAAAATATAAATAAAATACATAAACAAGCATACAAAAGATGAATTAACTTATTACTGGGTTCAGTGGCAATTTAATCCAAAGGTAAGCTTCATTCAAATGTCAGATTTTTTTTAACTATAAAATTATTTTGATCAGTAATTTTAATCTAAATTATTTTAAATTAATCTTAATTAATTAAATTAATTTAAGTCTCCAGAGTTGTGTCCCAGTGATCACATTAGAGAGGTTATTGGTCGGCAATTATATAGATAGCTCCAGTAGTGAATCTTAATTGCATGCCCAAGTGTATTCAACAGGAAGAACATTTCTTCGACTGCTACTAATAATCTCATTGATAACATGAAAAGGTATGTGAGAACATAGATTTCTGCACAAGACTCTCATATTTGGTTACTTGATACTTAATAAATTAAGATATTTTGATAATTCTGCTTCCACTGCTTGATCGTTTTCATGTCATTTCATTAAAATGACAATCAATTCAGTAACTTTTGTATATATATATATATATATATATATATATATATATATATATATATATATATACACAGTGGGTACAGAAAGTATTCAGACCCTCTTAAATTTTCCACTGTCTGTTTCATTGCAGCCATTTGGTAAATTCAAAAAAGTTCATTATTTTTCACATTAATGTACACTCAACAGTTACATTTTTACCGATTGCTATCATTCATTATCCTTTTTCTTTTTTATTTGGCCTAGACCGCCATGACCTCTTCTTCCATCCATAATTCATTCATACAACATGTAACACAACCCCCTCCTCACATCCCCCCACCTCTACACAAGCCAGTGCCCTAGACAGTAATAATTCCCCTTTGTGCAATGTACAGTAATATTACTCTCCTTGTGTGATTCACACAATAAAAGTGCCCCTTCTGTGTCCCTATACAGAAATAATAATCCCTCTGAAATTCCTCATAGTAACAGTGCCCCTCCTTACAGTTATACAGCACCCTATAGTAATAATGTTACTGTGTGCCTCCTTATAATAATTGTCCTTGACCCCTTATAGTACAAACACCTCGGTGCATTGTTATAATAATTATAATATTACCAACTGTGCTCTCCCTATAATGATATTGATTCCCCAGTGTGCCTCCCTAAAATATTGCCCCTGAGCAGGGGCGCACATAGAAATCACAGGAACCCTTTGCAAAAGTCCTATCACGGAACATAGGCTCAGTCACAAAAGGGCAGACTTTCCAACTTTAGGAGAAACAAATATATTGCAGACCTTACTCAGTTATTTTGCCCCCTACTGAATCCCCTTAGTGTTCTTGCCCACTGTGTATAGTGTTCCCACATTCCTCCACATATACCACACAATAAGATGGTCACCCCTGCCCCCTACATAATATGAGAGTTACCCCAGCCCCCCAACACAGTATGATGGTCCCTACGCAGCATGATGGTCTCCACAGCCCCCAACACAGTATGATGGTTCCCCACACATTATAACAGTTATCCCACAGCCCCTACCCCACACACAGTTTAATGGTCACTATATATGGTAATGGTCACCACACACATTATGGTGGTCCCCTCCACAGCCTTCCATTTATTATGATGATCGCCCACACAGTAAAATGGTCCCAGCACAGTTCTTCACATAGTACGAGGGTTCTTCAAAGCCCAATACAGTATGATGGTTCCCCAATACCTCTGTAAAGTATATTTGTCCCCCTACACCACTATAAAATATGAAGATCTCTCAAAAGGCCCCTATATAGTGTATGATTGTCTGCCCACAAGCCCAGTATAGTATGATCATCTGCCCGCAACCCCAGCATAGTATGATCGTCTGCCCACAACACCAATACAGTGTGATGAAATCCCCATACAGTATTATGTGTCCCCACAGCCTCAATACAGAATGATGGTCCCCCCCACATCCTACCATATAGTATATTGGTCCCCACAGCCCCAATACAGTTTGATGGTCTCCGCATATCCTTCCACATAGTATATTCATCCTCCACAGCTCAAATCCAGTATGATAGTCCCCCCATAGCCTTCCATATGGTATGATGGTCACTCCATAGTGTCCCCCAGATTGTATGATGGTCCCCCATACAAAATGATGGTGCCCCATATCCGCGAAACAATGATAATCACCACAGCCCCCTATATATTATTATAATCCCCCCTCAGGACTCTATATAGTATGATGGTCCCTCACAGCCACAATACTGTCATGATCCGGGTCGGAGTTTTCCATGTTTCTCTTGCTCCGGCCTGGTCATGGTGGGGTTAACTATTCCTGCCTCTCTTTGAATTGGGAGTGGTTATTTCTTGGTTCTCTTGCAGCTTGTGTCAGTGATAGTTTTGGGCTTACTGAGACTGCTACCTGTGAAACCTCTGTGTTCCTTTGCCTCTGACCTCCCTTACCTGTACCTGACCTGTCTCCTGTACCCGACCTAGTTTGACTCTGGTGTGTATCCCTTCTGTTTGTGACCCGGGTAAGACTCTGACTTTGTCTCCTGCTTCCCGTTTTTGTTACCACGGGTCTGTCTGGCTTTTTGACCTTTTGGCTTACTCTGACTCTGATCTCTGTCTCACGTCTCTGGTACCTTTGCTGCTGGCTGGTTTGGACCCTCGGCTTGTATATTGATCATGAGTTCTGTTTTTCCCCCTTTAAACTATACGCTTACCGACTGTTAAGGACTTGGCTTGTTTTGACCACTCTCTGTCGCCACCTGGTGGCGCAGTGCAGCTTGCACTGGGCTGCGGTGTGGCGAGTGTGACCTCTTTTCCTGTCACCCACTCTCCTTCAGGGAGTCTGCACATACCTGCATTGCTGCACCAAGACAAATACAGTATGAAGGTCCCCCATAGAAACCCATATAGTATGATGCCCCCCACAGGTCCCTATATAGTAAGATGGTTCCCCACAGCTTTCTCATATCTTCCCTGTCTCACAACCCTAAACAGCTTTGCATCACTTTCTCTACTCCGTCCCCCTGCACCCCCTCCCTCCCCTCTCATTTCTGCTGAAGACTTTGCCTCTATCTTTAAACAGAAGATCGATATGATCAGAGAAAGATTTGGCCCACAGCTCCCACTGCCCCTCTTAGCTGCTCACCCCTGCTCCTCCAAAACCAGCTTCTCCACCATGACAGAAGATCAGCTCTCCACCCTCCTGTCAATATCACACCTCACCACCTGCACGCTCGACCCGCTCCTGTCCCACCTCATCCCTAACCTTTCCACGGTCTTCATCCCAACCCTATTGCACCTCTTCAACCTCTCACTCACAACAGGTGTCTTCCCCTCAAGCATGCCAAGATCACACCCATCCTCAAAAGCCCTCCGTCGACCCATCCTCTGTGTCTAGCTATCGCCTGATATCTCTTCTCCCTTATGCCTCCAAATTGCTGGAGCATCACGTCCACCTTGAACTGTCCTACCACATCTCCTCCTGCTCCCTCTTTGATCGGTTACAATCTTGCTTCCGTCCCCATCACTCAACTGAAACTGCCCTAACCAAAGTCACCAATAATCTACTAACTGCCAGGAGCAAGCGACACTACTCTGTCCTCCTTCTCCAGGACCTGTCTTCTGCCTTCCACACTGTGGACCACTCCCTTCTGCTACAAATCCTCTCATCTCTTGGCATCACAAACTTGGCCCTTTCCTGGATCTCATCATATCTGACAGACCGAACATTCAGTGTCTCCCTCCCCCACACCACCTTCTCACTTCGCCCCTTGTCGGTGTTCCTCAAGGCTCTGTTCTAGGACCCCTACTCTTCTCCATCTACACTTTCGGCCTGGGACAGCTCATAGAATCCCACGGTATGCAGTACCATCTCTACGCCGATGACACGCAGATCTACCTATCTGGACCTGACCTCACCTCCTTACTTACCAAAATCACGCACTGTCTGTCTGCTATTTCAGCCTTCTTTTCTGCTCGCTTTCTACAACTGAACATGGACAAAGCAGAATTCATCATCTTTCCCCCATCTCACTCCATCCCTCCACCAGACCTAGCCATCAATGTCAATGCCTGCTCACTTTCCCCAGTCCCACACGCCCAGAGCCTTGGGTGATCTGTTATGACCTGGTGGTCAGGACAATAATGGACCTGGAGGTTAAGAGCACACGGAATAACCTGATAGTTAGTGATAATATAGGACAAGCTCTGGGACGTGGGAACTCTGCTGACCGCAATCCCTAATCCTATCAACCACACTAGAAATAGCCGTGGATTGCTCCTAACGCTCCCTATGCAACTCGGCACAGCCTAAGGAAGTAGCTATCCCTAAAGATAGAAAAATAAAGCCTACCTTGCCTCAGAGAAATTCCCCAAAGGAAAAGGCAGCCCCCCACATATAATGACTGTGAGTAAAGATGAAAATTCAAACACAGAGATGAAATAGATTTAGCAAAGTGAGGCCCGACTTACTGAACAGACTGAGGATAGGAAAGGTAGCTTTGCGGTCAGCACAAAAACCTACAAAAAGACCACGCAGAGTGCGCAAAAAGACCCTCCACACCGACTCACGGTGCGGAGGCGCTTCCTCTGCGTCCCAGAGCTTCCAGCAAGCAAGAAAAATCCAAATAGCAAGCTGGACAGAAAAATAGCAGACCAGAGAAAAACAAGCAGTCACTTAGCTTCTGCTGGGAAGACAGGTAACAAGAACGATCCAGGAGTGAACTAGACCAATACTGGAACATTAACAGGTGGCCTGGAGCAAAGATCTAAGTGGAGTTAAATAGAGGAGCAAGCTAACGAATTAACCTTGTCACCTGTGAAAGGAAACTCAGAAACACCCACAGCCACCAGAGAAAGTCCATGGACAGAACCAGCCGAAGTACCATTCATGACCACAGGAGGGAGCCCGACAACAGAATTCACAACAGTACCCCCCCTTGAGGAGGGGTCACCGAACCCTCACCAGAGCCCCCAGGCCGACCACGACGAGCCAAATGAAAGGCACGAACCAGATCGGCAGCATAAACATCAGAGGCAAAAACCCAGGAATTATCTTCCTGACTATAACCCTTCCACTTGACCAGGTACTGGAGTTTCCGTCTCGAAATACGAGAATACAAAATCTTCTCCACCACATACTCCAACTCCCCCCAACCAACACCGGGGCAGGAGGATCAACGGATGGAACCACAGGCGCCACGTATCTCCGCAACAACGACCTATGGAACACATTATGGATGGCAAAAGAAGCAGGAAGGGCCAAACAAAATGACACAGGATTGATAACCTCAGAAATCTTATACGGACCAATGAAACGAGGCTTAAACTTAGGAGAGGAAACCTTCATAGGAACATAACGAGATGACAACCAAACCAAATCCCCAACTCGAAGTCGGGGACCCACACAACGCCGGCGGTTAGCGAAACATTGAGCCTTCTCCTGGGACAATGTCAAATTGTCCACCACATGAGCTGGCCCGATTATTAAGGGCGAACTCAGCCAACGGCAAAAAGGACACCCAATCATCCTGATCAGCAGAAACAAAGCATCTCAGATATGTTTCCAAAGTCTGATTAGTTCGTTCGGTTTGGCCATTTGTCTGAGGATGGAAAGCCGAGGAAAAAGACAAATCAATGCCCATCCTGTTGTGAATTCTGTGGCAGAGCTCCCTCCTGTGGTCACAAGTGGTACTTCGGCTGATTCTCTCTGGGAGCTTCCATTTGTGGAGGAAACTGGTACTGCTGCTTCTGAGTTTCCTTCCTCAGGTGATCTGGTGAGGTCGTTAGGTGCTTCTCTACTTAACCCCACCTAATGCTTTGATTCATGCTTCCTGTCAATGTTCCAGTGTTGGACTTGTGTTTCTCTGGATCATTCCTGTGGCCTGCTGCTCTGCATAGCTAAGTGCTTCTTTGCTATTTGTTGCTATTTTTTCTGTCCAGCTTGTCTATTTGTTTTGCTGGAAGCTCTGGGACGCAAAGGGTGTACCTCCGTGCCGTTAGTTCGGTACGGAGGGTCTTTTTGCCCCTTTGCGTGGTTTTCTTTAGGGTTTTGTGTAGACCACAAAGTTATCTTTCCTATCCTCGTTCTGTCTAGAATATCGGGCCTCACTTTGCTGAATCTATTTCATCCCTACGTTTGTCTTTTCATCTTACTCACAGTCATTATATGTGGGGGGCTGCCTTTTCCTTTGGGGTATTTCTCTGAGGCAAGGTAGGCTTATTTTTTCTATCTTCAGGCTAGTTAGTTTCTCAGGCTGTGCCGAGTTGCATAGGGAGCGTTAGGCGCAATCCACGGCTGCCTCTAGTTGTGTTTGGAGAGGATCAGGGATTGCGGTCTGCAGAGTTCCCACGTCTCAGAGCTCGTTCTATTATTTTGGGTTATTGTCAGATCACTGTATGTGCTCTGACCTCCATGTCCATTGTGATACTGAATTGCCTTTCATAACAGTACAGGAAGCCTAAAGTACTAATGATTCTCAATAGAGGGAAAAAAGAAGTTCTGAGACCATTTTTTTTTCTTGGCTTTGTGTTTTGTCTTTTTTTCCCCTAGACATTTGGGTGGTTCAGTACACAGGTGTAGCGATGGAAATTAGAAGTCTGTCTTCATTTGTCGATCAGCTCTCGGCAAGAGTACAAAAGATTCAAGACACTATTGATCAGAAATCTATGTTAGAACCAAGAATTCCTATTCCTGATTTGTTTTTTGGAGATAGAACTAAGTTTCTGAGTTTCAAAAATAATTGTAAGTTATTTCTGGCCTTGAAACCTCGTTCCTCTGGTGATCCAGTTCAACAGGTTTTGATTATTATTTCTTTTTTGCGCGGCGACCCTCAGGACTGGGCATTTTCTCTTGCGCCAGGAGATCCTGCATTAAGTAATATCAATGCGTTTTTCCTGGTGCTCGGATTGCTGTACGATGAGCCTAATTCAGTGGATCAGGCAGAAAAGAATTTGCTGGCTCTTTGTCAGGGTCAGGATGAGATAGAGGTATATTGCCAGAAATTTAGAAAATGATAGGACTTTGACCAGAGTTGAACGGCAAGAACACAGACGTCTGAATGGGCTGTGTTTCTACTGTGGTGATTCCACTCATGCTATCTCTGATTGTCCTAAGCGCACTAAGCGGTTCGCTAGGTCTGCCACCATTGGTACGGTACAGTCAAAATTTCTTCTGTCCGTTACCTTGATCTGCTCTTTGTCATCATATTCTGTCATGGCGTTTGTGGATTCAGGCGCTGCTCTGAATTTGATGGACTTGGAATATGCTAAGCGTTGTGGGTTTTTCTTGGAGCCCTTGCAGTGTCCTATACCATTGAGAGGTATTGATGCTACGCCTTTGGCCAAGAATAAGCCTCAATACTGGACCCAGCTGACCATGTGCATGGCTCCTGCACATCAGGAGGATATTCGCTTTCTGGTGTTGGATAATCTGCATGATGTGGTCGTGTTGGGGTTGCCATGGCTACAAGCCCATAATCCAGTATTGGATTGGAAATCCATGTCGGTGTCCAGCTGGGGTTGTCAGGGGGTACATGGTGATGTTCCATTTTTGTCAATTTCGTCATCCACCCCTTCTGAGGTTCCAGAGTTCTTGTCTGATTACCGGGATGTATTTGATGAGCCCAAGTCCGATGCCCTACCTCCGCATAGGGATTGTGATTGTGCTATCAATTTGATTCCTGGTGGTAAATTCCCAAAAGGTCGACTGTTTAATTTATCCGTGCCTGAGCACACCGCTATGCGCAGTTATGTGAAGGAATCCCTGGAGAAGGGGCATATTCGCCCGTCATCGTCGCCATTAGGAGCAGGGTTCTTTTTTGTAGCCAAAAAGGATGGTTCGCTGAGACCTTGTATAGATTATCGCCTTCTTAATAAGATCACTGTTAAATTTCAGTACCCCTTGCCTTTGTTATCTGATTTGTTTGCTCGGATTAAGGGGGCTAGTTGGTTCACCAAGATTGATCTTCGTGGTGCGTATAATCTGGTGCGAATCTGGTGCGAGGCGATGAATGGAAAACTGCATTTAATACGCCCGAGGGTCATTTTGAGTATCTAGTGATGCCATTCGGACTTGCCAATGCTCCATCAGTGTTTCAGTCCTTTATGCATGACATCTTCCGAGAGTACCTGGATAAATTCCTGATTGTGTACTTGGATGACATTTTGATCTTCTCGGATGATTGGGAGTCTCATGTGAAACAGGTCAGAACGGTTTTTCAGGTCCTGCGTGCTAATTCTTTGTTTGTGAAGGGATCAAAGTGTCTCTTTGGTGTGCAGAAGGTTTCATTTTTGGGGTTCATCTTTTCCCCTTCTACTATCGAGATGGATCCTGTTAAGGTCCAAGCCATCCATGATTGGACTCAGCCAACATCTCTGAAAAGTCTGCAAAAGTTCCTGGGCTTTGCTAATTTTTATTGTCGCTTCATCTGCAATTTTTCTAGTATTGCCAAACCATTGACCGATTTGACCAAGAAGGGTGCTGATTTGGTCAATTGGTCTTCTGCTGCTGTGGAAGCTTTTCAAGAGTTGAAGCGTCGTTTTTCTTCTGCCCCTGTGTTGTGTCAACCTGATGTTTCTCTTCCGTTCCAGGTCGAGGTTGATGCTTCTGAGATTGGAGCAGGGTCTGTTTTGTCGCAGAGAGGTTCTGATTGTTCAGTGATGAAACCATGCGCTTTTTTTTCCAGGAAGTTTTCGCCTGCTGAGCGGAATTATGATGTGGGCAACCGAGAGTTGCTGGCCATGAAGTGGGCATTCGAGGAGTGGCGTCATTGGCTTGAAGGAGCTAAGCATCGCGTGGTGGTATTGACTGATCATAAGAACCTGACTTATCTCGAGTCTGCTAAGCGTTTGAATCCTAGACAGGCTCGTTGGTCGCTGTTTTTCGCCCGTTTTGACTTTGTGATTTCGTACCTTCCGGGCTCTAAAAATGTGAAGGCGGATCCTCTGTCTAGGAGTTTTGTGTCCGACTCTCCGGGTTTATCTGAGCCGGCGGGTATCCTCAAGGAAGGAGTAATTGTGTCTGCCATCTCCCCTGATTTGCGGCGGGTGCTGCAAAAATTTAAGGCTAATAAACCTGATCGTTGTCCAGCGGAGAAACTGTTTGTCCCGGATAGGTGGACAAATAAAGTGATCTCTGAGGTTCATTGTTCGGTGTTGGCTGGTCATCCTGGAATCTTTGGTACCAGAGAGTTAGTGGCTAGATCCTTTTGGTGGCCATCTCTGTCGCGGGATGTGCGTTCTTTTGTGCAGTCCTGTGGGATTTGTGCTCGGGCTAAGCCCTGCTGTTCTCGTGCCAGTGGGTTGTTTTTGCCCTTGCCGGTCCCGAAGAGACCTTGGACACATATCTCTATGGATTTTATTTCAGATCTTCCCGTCTCTCAAAAGATGTCAGTCATTTGGGTGGTCTGTGATCGCTTTTCTAAGATGGTCCATCTGGTACCCTTGTCCAAGTTGCCTTCCTCCTCTGATTTGGTGCCATTGTTCTTCCAGCATGTGGTTCGTTTGCATGGCATTCCAGAGAATATCGTTTCTGACAGAGGTTCCCAGTTTGTTTCGAGGTTTTGGCGAGCCTTTTGTGGTAGGATGGGCATTGACTTGTCTTTTTCCTCGGCTTTTCATCCTCAGACTAATGGCCAGACCGAACGAACCAATCAGACCTTGGAAACCTATCTGAGATGCTTTGTTTCTGCCGATCAGGATGACTGGGTGTCCTTTTTGCCTTTGGCTGAGTTCGCCCTTAATAATCGGGCCAGCTCGGCTACCTTGGTTTCGCCATTTTTCTGCAATTCTGGTTTCCATCCTCGTTTCTCTTCAGGGCAGGTTGAGTCTTCGGACTGTCCTGGTGTGGATACTGTGGTGGACAGGTTGCAGCAGATTTGGACTCATGTAATGGACAATTTGACCTTGTCCCAGGAGAAGGCTCAACGTTTCGCTAATCGCAGACGCCGTGTGGGTCCCCGACTTCGTGTTGGGGATCTGGTTTGGTTATCTTCTCGTCATATTCCTATGAAGGTTTCCTCTCCGAAGTTTAAACCTCGTTTCATTGGTCCTTATAGGCTTTCTGAGGTTATTAATCCTGTGTCTTTTCGTCTGACCCTCCCAGATTCTTTTTTCATACATAACGTCTTCCATAGGTCATTGTTTCGGAGATACGTGGCACCTATGGTTCCATCTGTTGACCCTCCTGCCCCGATTTTGGTGGAGGGGGAATTGGAGTATATTGTGGAGAAGATTTTGGATTCTCGTGTTTCAAGACGGAAACTCCAGTATCTGGTTAAATGGAAGGGTTATGCTCAGGAGGATAATTCCTGGGTTTTTGCCTCTGATGTCCATGCTCCCGATCTTGTTCGTGCCTTTCATGTGGCTCATCCTGGTCGGCCTGGGGGCTCTGGTGAGGGTTCGGTGACCCCTCCTCAAGGGGGGGGGGTACTGTTGTGAATTCTGTGGCAGAGCTCCCTCCTGTGGTCACAAGTGGTACTTCGGCTGATTCTCTCTGGGAGCTTTCGTTTGTGGAGGAAACTGGTACTGCTGCTTCTGAGTTTCCTTCCTCAGGTGATCTGGTGAGGTCGTTAGGTGCTTCTCTACTTAACCCCACCTAATGCTTTGATTCATGCTTCCTGTCAATGTTCCAGTGTTGGACTTGTGTTTCTCTGGATCATTCCTGTGGCCTGCTGCTCTGCATAGCTAAGTGCTTCTTTGCTATTTGTTGCTATTTTTTCTGTCCAGCTTGTCTATTTGTTTTGCTGGAAGCTCTGGGACGCAAAGGGTGTACCTCCGTGCCGTTAGTTCGGTACGGAGGGTCTTTTTGCCCCTTTGCGTGGTTTTCTTTAGGGTTTTGTGTAGACCGCAAAGTTATCTTTCCTATCCTCGTTCTGTCTAGAATATCGGGCCTCACTTTGCTGAATCTATTTCATCCCTACGTTTGTCTTTTCATCTTACTCACAGTCATTATATGTGGGGGGCTGCCTTTTCCTTTGGGGTATTTCTCTGAGGCAAGGTAGGCTTATTTTTTCTATCTTCAGGCTAGTTAGTTTCTCAGGCTGTGCCGAGTTGCATAGGGAGCGTTAGGCGCAATTCACGGCTGCCTCTAGTTGTGTTTGGAGAGGATCAGGGATTGCGGTCTGCAGAGTTCCCACGTCTCAGAGCTCGTTCTATTATTTTGGGTTATTGTCAGATCACTGTATGTGCTCTGACCTCCATGTCCATTGTGATACTGAATTGCCTTTCATAACACCATCCTAGCACAAAAAGATCGCCAAAACCTCGAAACAAACTGGGAACCTCTGTCAGAAACGATGTTCTCCGGGATACCATGTAAACGAACCACATGCTGGAAAAATAATGGCACCAAATCAGAGGAGGAAGGCAATTTAGACAAAGGTACCAAATGGACCATCTTAGAAAAGTGATCACAAACCACCCAAATGACCGACATCTTTTGAGAGACGGGGAGATCCGAAATAAAATCCATAGAAATATGAGTCCAGGGCCTCTTCGGGACCGACAAGGGCAAAAGCAACCCACTGGCACGAGAACAGCAGGGCTTAGCCGGAGCACAAGTCCCACAGGACTGCACAAAAGAACGCACATCCCGTGACAAAGACGGCCACCAAAAGGATCTAGCCACCAAATCTCTGGTACCAAAGATTCCAGGATGCCCAGCCAACACCAAACAATGAATCTCAGAGATAACTCTACTAGTCCATCTATCAGGGACAAAAAGTTTCTCTGCTGGGCAACGGTCAGGTCTATAAGCCTGAAATTTTTGCAGCACCCGCCGCAAATCAGGGGAGATGGCAGACAAAATTACTCCCTCTTTGAGAATACCCGCCGGCTCAGGAACACCCGGAGAGTCAGGCACAAAACTCCTTGACAGGGCATCAGCCTTCACATTCTTAGAGCCCGGAAGGTACGAAACCACAAAATCAAAACGGGAGAAAAATAACGACCATCAAGTCTGTCTCGGATTCAACCATTTGGCAGACTCAAGATAAGTCAAATTCTTGTGATCTGTCAAGACCACCACGCGATGCTTGGCTCCTTCAAGCCAATGACGCCACTCCTCGAATGCCCACTTCATGGCCAACAACTCTCGATTACCAACATCATAATTGCGCTCAGCAGGCGAAAACTTTCTAGAAAAGAAAGCACATGGCTTCATCACCGAGCCATCAGAACTTCTTTGTGACAAAACAGCCCCAGCTCCAATCTCAGAAGCATCAACCTCAACCTGAAACGGGAGCGAAACATCTGGCTGGCACAACACAGGGGCAGAAGAAAAACGACGCTTGAACTCCTGAAAAGACCAATTGACCACATCAGCACCCTTCTTGGTCAAATCAGTCAACGGTTTAGCAACAGTAGAAAAATTAGCGATGAAGCGCCGATAAAAATTAGCAAAGCCCAGGAACTTTTGCAGGCTCTTCACAGATGTCGGCTGAGTCCAATCGTAAATGGCTTGGACTTTAACAGGGTCCATCTCGATAGTAGAAGGGGAAAAAATGAACCCCAAAAATGAAACCTTCTGAACTCCAAAGAGACACTTTGACCCCTTCACAAACAAGGAATTCGCACGAAGGACCTGGAACACCATTCTGACCTGCTTCACATGAGACTCCCAATCATCCGAAAAGACCAAAATATCATCCAAATACACAATCAGGAATTTATCCAGGTACTCTCAGAAGATGTCATGCATAAAGGACTGAAATACTGATGGAGCATTGGAAAGCCCGAATGGCATAACCAGGTACTCAAAATGGCCCTCGGGCGTATTCAATGCTGTTTTCCATTCATCGCCTTGTTTAATACGCACAAGATTATACGCCCCTCGAAGATCTATCTTGGTGAACCAACTAGCCCCTTTAATACGAGTAAACAAATCAGACAGCAACGGAAAATGATACTGAAATTTGACTGTAATTTTATTGAGAAGGCGGTAATCAATACAAGGTCTCAAAGAACCATCCTTCTTGGCCACAAAAAAGAACCCTGCTCCTAACGGTGATGACGACGGGCGAATATGGCCTTTCTCCAAGGATTCCTTTATATAACTCCGCATAGCGGCGTGTTCTACCAGGAATCAAATTAATTGCACAATCGCAATCCCTATGAGGAGGTAGAGCACTGGCTTTGGGCTCATCAAATACATCCCGATAATCCGACAAAAACTCTGGAACTTCAGAAGGAGTGGAAGATGAAATAGACAAAAATGGAACATCACCATGTACCCCCTGGCAACCCCAGCTGGACACAGACATAGATTTCCAGTCCAATACTGGATTATGAACCTGTAGCCATGGCAACCCCAAAACAACCACATCATGCAGATTATGCAACACCAGAAAGCGGATATCCTCCTGATGTGCAGGAGCCATGCACATGGTCAATTGGGTCCAGTACTGAGACTTATTCTTGGCCAAAGGCGTAGCATCAATTCCTCTCAATGGAATAGGCTACTGCAAGGGCTCCAAGAAAAAACCACAGCGCCTAGCATACTCCAAGTCCATCAAATTCAGGGCAGCGCCTGAATCCACAAATGCCATAACAGAATTGGATGACAAAGAACAAATCAGAGTAACGGACAATAGAAATTTAGACTGTACCATACCAATGGTGTCAGACCTAGCGAACCGCTTAGTGCGCTTAGGACAATCGGAGATAGCATGAGTGGATTCACCACAGTAAAAACACAGCCCATTCCGACGTCTGTGTTCTTGCCGTTCAGCTCTGGTCAAAGTCCTATCACATTGCATAGGCTCAGGCCCATGCTCAGATAGTACCACCAAATGGTGCACAGCTTTACGCTCACGCAAGCGTCGATCGATCTGAATGGCCGAAGACATAGACTCATTCAGACCAGCAGGCATGGGAAATCCCACCATGACATCCTTAAGGGCTTCAGAGAGACCCTTTCTGAAGATTGCTGCCAGGGCACATTCATTCCACTGAGTGAGCACAGACCACTTTCTAAACTTCTGACAATATATCTCCGATTCATCCTGACCCTGACACAGAGCCAGCAAGATTTTCTCTGCCTGATCCACTGAATTAGGTTCGTCATAAAGCAATCCAAGCGCCAGGAAAAACGCATCAACATCACGCAATGGCGGATCTCCTGGCGCAAGGGAAAATGCCCAGTCTTGAGGGTCACCACGTAACAAAGAAATAATGATCTTTACTTGTTGAACAGGGTCACCTGAGGAGCGAGGTTTCAAGGCAAGAAACAATTTACAATTATTTTTGAAATTCAAGAACTTAGATCTATCACCAAAAATCAAATCAGGAATTGGAATCCTAGGCTCTGACATCGGATTCTGAACCACAAAATCTTGAATGTTTTGTACAGTTATAGTGAGATTATCCATCAAAGAGGACAGACCTTGAATGTCCATGTCTACACCTGTGTTCTGAACCACCCAGATGTAAAGGGGAAAAGAGAGACAAAACACACTGCAAAGAAAAAAAAAATGGTCTCAGAACTTCTCTTATCCCTCTATTGAGATGCATTAGTACTTTGGGCCACCTGTACTGTTATGACCTGGTGGTCAGGACAATAATGGACCTGGAGGTTAAGAGCACACGGAATGACCTGATAGTTAGTGAAAATATAGGACGAGCTCTGGGACGTGGGAACTCTGCTGACCGCAATCCCTAATCCTATCAACCACACTAGAAATAGCCGTGGATTGCTCCTAATGCTCCCTATGCAACTCGGCACAGCCTAAGGAACTAGCTAGCCCTAAAGATAGAAAAATAAAGCCTACCTTGCCTCAGAGAAATTCCCCAAAGGAAAAGGCAGCCCCCCACATATAATGACTGTGAGTAAAGATGAAAATACAAACACAGAGATGAAATAGATTAACCAAAGTGAGGCCCGACTTACTGAACAGACTGAGGATAGGAAAGGTAGCTTTGCGGTCAGCACAAAAACCTACAAAAAGACCACGCAGAGGGCGCAAAAAGACCCTCCACACCGACTCACGGTGCGGAGGCGCTTCCTCTGTGTCCCAGAGCTTCCAGCAAGCAAGAACAATCCAAATAGCAAGCTGGACAGAAAAATAGCAAACCAGAGAAAAACAAGCAGTCACTTAGCTTCTGCTGGGAAGACAGGTAACAAGAACGATCCAGGAGTGAACTAGACCAATACTGGAACATTGACAGGTGGCCTGGAGCAAAGATCTAAGTGGAGTCAAATAGAGGAGCAAGCTAACGAATTAACCTCGTCACCTGTGGAAGGAAACTCAGAAACACCCTCAGCCACCAGAGAAAGTCCATGGACAGAACCAGCCAAAGTACCATTCATGACCACAGGAGGGAGCCCGACAACAGAATTCACAACAGTAATCCTCAACTCTGCCCTCTCTTTCAAGCCACATATCCAAGCCCTTGCCTCCTCCTGCCGTCTCAAACTCAAAAATATTTCCCGGATCCACGCATTCCTTGACTGCGACACCGCAAAACACTAGTGCATGCCCTCATCATCTCTCGCCTCGACTACTGCAACCTCCTACTCTCTGGACTTCCCTCTAGCACTCTGGCACCACTCCAATCCATCCTACACTCTGCTGCCCGACTAATCTACCTGTCTCCCCTCTATTCTCCAGCCTCTCCCTTATGTCAAGCCCTTCACTGGCTTCCTATCGCCCAGAGACTCCAGTTCAAAACCCTTACAATGACATACAAAGCCATCCACAACCTATTTCCTCCATACATCTGTGACATGGTCTCCCGGTACCTACCTACACGCAACCTCCGATCCTCTCAAGACCTCCTTCTCTACTCCCCTCTCATCTCTTCTTCCCACAACCGCATCCACAACTTCTCACGTGCTTCCCCTATAATCTGGAATTCTCTACCCCAACACATCAGACTCTCGCCTACCATAGAAACCTTCAAAAAGAACCTGAAGACTCACCTCTTCCGACAAGCCTACAGCCTGCAGTGATCCTGAACCTACTGAACCGCCACACAACCTGCCCTACCCTCTCCTAGTGTTTCATCACCCATCCCCTGCAGACTGTGAGCCCTCATGGGTAGGGTCCTCCCTCCTTTTGTACCCATGTGTCTTGTTTTTTTGCTCTTGTTTAATGTATTTGTCTATATTTGCCCCGTATTCACATGTAAAGTGCCATGGAATAAATGGCGCTATAAAATGTATAATAATAATGTATAATAATAATAGTATGATTTTCCCCACACAGGCCCCTATATAGTATAATGGGTACCCAACAGACCCCTATATGGTATGATCCCCACAGCCCACAAAAAATAAATAAATAAAAACTTCCAGCAGGCAGGAAGAAACTTCAGGATTTCGGAGTAAGTGATAGAGTATGGAGCCGGCATCTCCGTGCTCCACCACAGCTGCAAAAAGTATCTAAGTAACTAAGTCAAAATTCCTGCAGCCCACACCTGGACCAGCCCATCTGGCATTTGCCAGAATTTCCAGATGGCCAGTCCGGCCCTGGCTGCAATGAAACAAAGAGTGAAAAATTTAAAGGGGTATGAATACTTTCTGTACCCACTGTATATATGTATATATATGTATATATATATATATATATATACATATATATATATATATACGTAAGTATATTCTCTATATATTATGTGTGTCCGTATGTATCTGCATCTATATATACTGTATGTATAGCTGTATGTATCATAGAATCATAGCATCAAAGAATGGTAGAGTTGGAAGGGACCTCCTGGGTCATATGATTCAACCCCCTGTTCAAAGCAGGATTCACTAAATCATCCCAGACAGATGTCTCTCCAGCCTCTGTTTGCTACATTGTTCCGGCTGCTCCCTACAAAGACTGTGAACAGAGAACTGGTTTCTGCCCATGGACCTCTACTGCTCAAGTAACTACTTGTCTCGGGCCACCGTATAATGCGTGCGTGCCGCCTAAAAGAAACCAGATGACTTATCGAGAACTTTACCTTTACTTACCCACTTACTTCAGCTGGGATCTGTCCAGCCCCAGCATTGCACAATACTTCTTCTCTCCCTGCTATTCAGAGCCCCTGGCAGAGATCGAGGACTCTCTATCATCGCCAAGAACCGATCCACCAACACCTACAAGCCTGCATCTTTTCAATCACGTGCTGACCGTGTCGGCACCACCGTGCACATATGAGACTCCTCACTCTGAAGCCGCCAGACCGATAAGTTTACTACTGTGGAACATTGCTTATACCCTTTGCCCTCACTCCCTCTGTCGGTGTAACAAAAGCGTTAATACCACCTGTCTATACCTTTCCTTCTTCCTGCGTGGAGTATACCCCTGTTATAGTAAAGATAATTTTAACACTTGCTCTGCCTCCTATCCGTTACTGCATCCGGCAACCTGCTCACATCAGGGCAATGGAGGTACTTGCAATGGCAGTAGCATAGCATCGGACGAGATGCATTCCCTGGTGGGAGCACGGAACCACAATTCCTAACATCATTTTATTTTTATCAATTAAAAAAAAAAGCAAAATGAAAGAACTAAAGAGAAGACTAAATTAAATCAATATTTGAAGTGACCACCCTTTTCCTTCAAAACAGCATAAAATATAAATTCTTCTATGTATTTTTGCCAAAAGTTTCTAAAGGAACTCAGCAAGAAGGTTGTGCCAAATGTCTTGGAAATCTAACCATAAATCTACTTGTAGGGGTAGCTTTGAGCACATCCTTTTGCGTTTTCATGCAAACCCAGACGGATTAATTTATCCTGACATCAGATCTCTGTGAGGGCCATATCATCACTTTCCATCTTCTTGTTCCTCTTTATGCTGACATTGGCGTAATGGGGTGTTATCTTGCTGCAGAGTAAATTTATAGCCAATCAGATGCCTTCATGATGGTATTACATGATGGATAAGTTTTTGCCTGTATTTCCCAACATTGAGAACAAGAACAAATCCCCAAACTCCATGTGCTGAAAGGAAAGAACCTCGACTATGCTTCAATTGCTTCACGGTCACCTGCAGACACTCATTATTCTATTGCTCTCTAGCTCTTCAGCAAACAAATTACTTTCCATTGTAAGAATGGAAAGACTAAGCACAGCAGCAAACACAAGAAAGTCATACTACATACTACAGTCATTAGGAAGTTCTCTCTCAGGAAAAGATTTCAAAGCAGTGTGTCCTGTCCTTAAGATGTCCTGTTCAAGCTCTTTTGAAGAAGTTCCAATAAATGGGCAACATTGAGGACTGTAATGCAGTGATGGGCCAACAAACCTTAAGGTACGGTCACATTAAGCGACGCTGCAGCGATATAGGCAACGATGCCGATCGCTGCAGCGTCGCTGTTTCGTCGCTGTGTGGTCGCTGGAGAGCTGTCACACAGACAGTTCTCCAGCGACCAACGATGCCGAAGTCCCCTGGTAACCAGGGTAAACATCGGGTTACTAAGCACAGGGCCGCACTTAGTAACGCGATGTTTACCCTGGTTACCATTGTAAATGTAAAAAAAAAAAACAGTACATACTTACATTCCGGTGTCTGTCCCCCGGCGTCAGCTTCCCTGCACTGTGTCAGCGCCGGCCGGCCGTAAAGCAGAGCGGTGACGTCACCGCTGTGCTTTACGGCCGACCGGCGCTCACAGTCAGTGTGGGAAGCTGATGGTGAGGGGACAGACACCGGAATGTAAGTATGTAGTGTTTGTTTTTGTTTACATTTACAATGGTAACCAGAGTAAACATCGGGTTACTAAGCGCGGCCCTGTGCTTAGTAACCCAATGTTTACCCTGGTTACCAGTGAAGACATCGCTGAATCGGCGTCACACACGCCGATTCAGTGATGTCTGCGGGAGATCCAGCGACGAAATAAAGTTCTGGCCTTTCTGCTCCGACCAGTGATGTCACAGCAGGATCCAGATCGCTGCTGCGTGTCAAACACAACGATATCGCTATCCAAGACGCTGCAACGTCACGGATCGCTAGCGATATCGTTGTTAAGTTGTTCAGTGTGAAGGTACCTTTAGTGCAGCAGATAAAAAACACATCCTGCTTACTTGCCTTCAAAATGTCCAGGAGAACTATCAGCTCAGAACCGAGGGCAACCAGTAGTACCAAGCTACACACCTACTATTTGACCAGAATGCCATACATTCACTTTGCATTCTGTAAATTAAAAAAATAAACTATATAAACATACTTGTTTAGTGATTCTTACTGGGGTATATTCCATGAGATATCTGAAACTGTCCCCAGGCAGTCTTTAGACAGGCTAAAGTAGGCAGCTGTGTAGAGCAGAAACAAAGATAAGGGAAATCTTGAAAGAGAGACTAGAACGTGCACCCTTGCAGTACTGAATCATATAATTCACAAAGCTAGAGCCTGATTGATGGAATTTTTTTTATCGTGTTTCTAAAGGCCTGAAGCTAGCCTTGATCATCCACACTGAACATATGTCCACATATTCCCTTGGGCAGTGTTCCTAATGTGTGCATCCATGTGGCTGTATTTGTTTAGAGTGTGCTCCCACTGATCTAATTGGACCTTTCCCATGACCCTTTGCTTCCTTAAGTTTGCCACTTGCTGCTACCAAATGAGGGGGGCTATAACCAAGGGTGCCTACATGCAAATGAATGGGGATATTTGCTCAGCCTGATGGTTACTCTAAATGCAATGTTGCTGAGAACCTCACTCTAGGACAGTTATAAAGGAGTTGCAAACATGTCCCATCTGTTAGAATCCTGCGCTGATTTATGTGCGCATTGAATTTGCTATAACACTGTTTCTGTTAATAAACTTGATATATTAGACTTAATATATTGTACGCATTAATGTAAAGTACTTTATTAAATCAGGGATACTACAAGTACAATATAGAAGGCATAATAATGTAACAATAACCAGTCTGACCTCAGTAAAATTTGCACAGTATTATTTCCCATGAATACGATCACACAAAGAAGACTTTATGTTTTCTGAAAAAAGTCAAAACTTCATAAAATATATTGCGTTGTTTTTTAGCATTATTGTATTTTTTTAAAAGTAGTAAGCAATAATAGTTTTTTTTAGAATTTTTTTATAGTAAAGTTCTAACATGCTTAATGTATTACATGATTAATTCTTGCGTTTGAGCAAAAAAATAATATTACTTAATAAAACTTACCGTAGCTTTCACTATCACTACTACTGATGATGTTTACTATTATTATTATTATTAGCTTTTTATGGATAAATTTAACACATAATTTGCAGGATGATGAGCACAGTGAGTACACAACACAATAGGTTCACCCACTATTATGCTATCTGGAATGTTTTTAGACAATGTAAAGCACTTAAGGCGTCCAGCAGATGTCCTCACAACAACAGATGTGTGGCTTGTTCCCTTTGGACTTTTGTGCAACCTGCTTGGAAAAAAAAAGCAAAGTGTGCTGCGTGTTTACACGTTCTGTAAAGACCGACCTTCAGGCACATTTGACATACAATCTTGAAAGAAGTGAACTTATTGATTTGCAAAATAATGTGTTTCAGATCTCTAAAATAGGTGATAAATATTTTGGTTCAGCACCTGACGCGTTACTGTTTTTTTTTCAAAGCGCGTATAAAATTACATCTATGTTTGTTATTCTTGTTGTTTCGCTTCATTAAGAACAAAAGACTCAGATGTAAGCTAAGAGAAATCTTCCCAGTCCCGAGAGATTTCAGTAAGTCAGCTTGTCATGCTGGATTCCCGACCAACAGTTTTGAGATGTCTGTTAACTTGTTTTTAAGATAATATAAATATTTCATAACAAATGGATGAAAGATGTCAAATTTCCACAATGAACAAGATGTTGAGCAGAGTTCGACGAGGGGCATCTATTGCTTATATATAATAAACTAGCTATTGAACCCGTTCTACGCCCGGGTGGCGAGCATTTATATTGGTATATGGTCTCTATCCTGGTATGTGCTGCTCCCTCCTGTGTCCCCATCCTGTCATGAGCTGCTCCATCCTGCGTCCCCATCCTGTTATGCGCTGCTCCCATCCTGCGTCCCCAACCTGTCATGCGCTGCTCCCATCCTGCGTCCCCATCCTGTCATGCGCTGCTCCCATCCTGCATCCCCATCCTGTCATGCGCTGCTCCCATCCTGCGTCCCCATCCTGTCATGCGCTGCTCCCATCCTGCGTCCCCATCCTGTCATGCGCTGCTCCCATCCTGCGTCCCCATCCTGTCATGCGCTGCTCCCATCCTGCGTCCCCATCCTGTCATGCACTGCTCCCATCCTGCGTCCCCATCCTGTCATGCCCTGCTCCCATCCTGCGTCCCCATCCTGTCATGCGCTGCTCCCATCCTGCGTCCCCATCCTGTCATGCGCTGCACCCATCCTGCATCCCCATCCTGTCATGCTCTGCTCCCATCCTGCGTCCCCATCCTGTCCTGCGCTGCACCCATCCTGCGTCCCCATCCTGTCATGCGCTGCTCCCATCCTGCGTCCCCATCCTGTCATGCGCTGCTCCCATCCTGCGTCCCCATCCTGTCATGTGCTGCTCCATCCTGCGTCCCCATCCTGTCATGTGCTGATCCCATCCTGCGTCCCCATCCTGTCATGCGTTGCACCCATCCTGCATCCCCATCCTGTCATGCGCTGCTCCCATCCTGCATCCCCATCCTGTCATGCGCTGCTCCCATCCTGCGTCCCCATCCTGTCATGCGCTGCTCCCATCCTGCGTCCCCATCCTGTCATGCGCTGCACCCATCCTGCGTCCCCATCCTGTCATGTGCTGCACCCATCCTGCGTCCCCATCCTGTCATGTGCTGCTCCATCCTGCGTCCCCATCCTGTCATGTGCTGCACCCATCCTGCGTCCCCATCCTGTCATGTGCTGCTCCATCCTGCGTCCCCATACTGCCTCTGACCCGCTCGGCGCCGAGTGCTGGGGGACCTGAGCAGGCGGGGACACCGGCGCGCTGTGGGGGTCAGGTGCCGGTATCGCCGCCAGCTCAGGCCCCCCAGCACTTACTATATTCAACTGTCCTCCATTCCGCCGGTGTGCGCCGCCATCTTCCCGGTCATCTGGCTGTGACTGGTCAGTCAGAGGGCGGCGCCGGCGTGCATTAAGTGCGTCATCGCGCCCTCTGAACTGAAGGTCACAGGCCGAGGGGCGGGAAGATGGCGGCGCACAGCGGTGGAACGGAGGACAGGTGAATATAGCCGATACTCACCCTCCTGGCGGTCCCTGCTTCTCTGTTGGAGATCGCGGTGTGCGTTCAGTGTTAACGCATACCGCGATCTCCCGGGAGCGTCACTCTGTGAGGCCCAGACTGCGCCGGCGCTTGCGCTTGCGCAGTCTGTAAAGGCTTCGGACAGAGTGACGCTCCCAGCGTTATATTATAGATGTTCCCCTTTGACAGGCCTCGCCTTTTATGAGTTGCCCTCATCTCTGCAGTCATCAGGTGATTTTAACCCATTATTGCATAAGTCAGGTGCAGAAGATACCCATGGCAGTTGGTCACCTGCTGAAGGTCCCTGTTTTAGCACTCTTACGAAGCCTGGCTGGGCTGGGAGACAGGACAATACACTGCCATATAAGCGATCAAATAATAACTACCGTATATACTCGAGTATAAGCCGACCCGAGTATAAGCCGACCCCCCTAATTTTGCAACAAAAAACTGGGAAAACTTATTGACTCGAGTATAAGCCTAGGGTGGAAAATGCAGCAGCTACCGTTAAATGTCAAAAATAAAAATAGATACCAATAAAAGTAAAATTAATTGAGACATCAGTAGGTTAAGTGTTTTTGAATATCCATATTGAATCCAGAGCTCCATATAATACTCCATACAGTTCATTATGGCCCCTGTTGTGAATTCTGTGGCCAAGCTCCCTCCTGTGGTCGTGAGTGGTACTTCGGCTGGTTCTGTCTATGAGCTTCCTTTGGTGGATGAGAGTGGTACTGCGGCTTCTGAGTTTCCTTCCTCAGGTGATGAGGTTAAGTCGTTAGGTGCTGCTCTATTTAACTCCACCTAGTGCTTTGATCCTGGCCTCCAGTCAATGTTCTAGTATTGGTCTTGCTTTCTCCTGGATCGTTCCTGTGGCCTGTCTATCCTGCATAAGCTAAGTTTTGCTTGTGTTATTTTTTTGTTTGCTATTTTTTCTGTCCAGCTTGCTATATTGGTTTTTCTTGCTTGCTGGAAGCTTTGGGACGCAGAGGGAGCACCTCCGTACCGTTAGTCGGTGCGGAGGGTCTTTTTGCCCCCTCTGCATGGTTGTTTGTAGGGTTTTGTGTTGACCGCAAAGCAATCTTTCCTATCCTCGGTCTGTTCAGTAAGTTGGGCCTCACTTTGCTAAATCTATTTCATCTCTGCGTTTGTATTTTCATCTCAACTCACAGTCATTATATGTGGGGGGCTGTGTTATGGCTGGCAATCAGGCAACACAGCGTGCAGTAATCAGCGCACATACAGAGATCTGGCAATAACCAAAAACAATAGGACGAGCTCTGAGATGTGGAATCTCTGTAGACTGCAGTACCTGATCTATCCTCACACAACTATAAGCAGCAGTGGATTGCGCCTAACACTACCTATGCAACTCGACACTGCCTGAGGAGCTGACTAGCCTGAAGATAGAAATACAAGCCTGACTTACCTCAGAGAAATACCCCAAAGGAATAGGCAGCCCCCCACATATAATGACTGTTAGCAAGATGAAAAGACAAACGTAGGAATGAAATAGATTCAGCAAAGTGAGGCCCGATATTCTAGACAGAGCGAGGATAGCAAAGAGAACTATGCAGTCTACAAAAAACCCTAAAACGAAAACCACGCAAAGGGGCAAAAAGACCCACCGTGCCGAACTAACAGCACGGCGGTGCACCCCTTTGCTTCTCAGAGCTTCCAGCAAAAGATAATAGCAAGCTGGACAGAAAAAACAGAAAACAAACTAGAAGCACTTATCTAGCAGAGCAGCAGGCCCAAGGAAAGATGCAGTAGCTCAGATCCAACACTGGAACATTGACAAGGAGCAAGGAAGACAGACTCAGGTGGAGCTAAATAGCAAGGCAGCCAACGAGCTCACCAAAACACCTGAGGGAGGAAGCCCAGAGACTGCAATACCACTTGTGACCACAGAAGTGAACTCAGCCACAGAATTCACAACAGTACCCCCCCCCTTGAGAAGGGGTCACCGAACCCTCACCAGAACCCCCAGGCCGACCAGGATGAGCCACATGAAAGGCACGAACAAGATCTGGGGCATGGACATCAGAGGCAAAAACCCAGGAATTATCTTCCTGAGCATAACCCTTCCATTTGACCAGATACTGGAGTTTCCGTCTAGAGACACGAGAATCCAAAATCTTCTCCACAATATACTCCAATTCCCCCTCCACCAAAACAGGGGCAGGAGGCTCCACAGATGGAACCATAGGTGCCACGTATCTCCTCAACAACGACCTATGGAATACATTATGTATGGAAAAGGAGTCTGGGAGGGTCAGACGAAAAGACACCGGATTGAGAATCTCAGAAATCCTATACGGACCAATAAAACGAGGTTTAAATTTAGGAGAGGAAACCTTCATAGGAATATGACGAGAAGATAACCAAACCAGATCCCCAACACGAAGTCGGGGTCCCACACGGCGTCTGCGATTAGCGAAAAGCTGAGCCTTCTCCTGGGACAAGGTCAAATTGTCCACTACCTGAGTCCAGATCTGCTGCAACCTATCCACCACAGAATCCACACCAGGACAGTCCGAAGACTCAACCTGTCCTGAAGAGAAACGAGGATGGAACCCAGAATTGCAGAAAAATGGAGAGACCAAGGTAGCCGAGCTGGCCCGATTATTAAGGGCGAACTCAGCCAACGGCAAAAATGACACCCAATCATCCTGGTCAGCGGAAACAAAACATCTCAGATATGTTTCCAAGGTCTGATTGGTTCGTTCGGTCTGGCCATTAGTCTGAGGATGGAAGGCCGAGGAGAAAGATAGGTCAATGCCCATCCTACCACAAAAGGCTCGCCAGAACCTCGAGACAAACTGGGAACCTCTGTCAGAAACAATATTCTCAGGAATGCCATGTAAACGAACCACATGCTGGAAGAACAAAGGCACCAAATCAGAGGAGGAAGGCAATTTAACCAAGGGCACCAGATGGACCATTTTAGAAAAGCGATCACAGACCACCCAAATGACCGACATTTTTTGAGAAACGGGAAGGTCAGAAATGAAATCCATCGAAATATGTGTCCAAGGCCTCTTCGGGACCGGCAAGGGCAAAAGCAACCCACTGGCACGTGAACAGCAGGGCTTAGCCCTAGCACAAATTCCACAGGACTGCACAAAAGCACGCACATCCCGTGACAGAGATGGCCACCAGAAGGATCTAGCAACCAACTCCCTGGTACCAAAGATTCCTGGATGACCGGCCAGCACCGAACAATGAAGTTCAGAGATAACTTTACTAGTCCACCTATCAGGGACGAACAGTTTCTCGGCCGGACAACGATCAGGTTTATTAGCCTGAAATTTCTGCAACACTCTCCGCAAATCAGGGGAGATGGCAGACACAATGACTCCTTCCTTGAGGATACTCGCCGGCTCAGATAACCCCGGAGAGTCGGGCACAAAACTCCTAGACAGAGCATCCGCCTTCACATTTTTAGAGCCCGGAAGGTATGAAATCACAAAATCAAAACGAGCAAAAAATAACGACCAACGGGCCTGTCTAGGATTCAAGCGCTTGGCAGACTCAAGATAAGTAAGGTTCTTATGATCAGTCAAAACCACCACGCGATGCTTAGCACCCTCAAGCCAATGACGCCACTCCTCGAATGCCCACTTCATGGCCAGCAACTCTCGGTTGCCCACATCATAATTACGCTCAGCAGCAGAAAATTTCCTGGAAAAGAAAGCACATGGTTTGAACACTGAGCAACCAGAACCTCTCTGTGACAAAACCGCCCCTGCACCAATCTCAGAAGCATCAACCTCGACCTGGAACGGAAGAGAAACATCAGGTTGACACAACACAGGGGCACAGCAAAAACGACGCTTCAACTCCTGAAAAGCTTCCACGGCAGCAGAAGACCAATTAACCAAATCAGCACCCTTCTTGGTCAAATCGGTCAATGGTCTGGCAATGCTAGAAAAATTACAGATGAAGCGACGATAAAAATTAGCAAAGCCCAGGAATTTCTGCAGACTTTTTAGAGATGTCGGCTGAGTCCAATCCTGGATGGCCTGAACCTTAACCGGATCCATCTCGATAGTAGAAGGGGAAAAGATGAACCCCAAAAATGAAACTTTCTGCACACCGAAGAGACACTTTGATCCCTTCACGAACAAGGAATTAGCACGCAGTACCTGGAAAACCATTCTGACTTGCTTCACATGAGACTCCCAATCATCTGAGAAGATCAAAATGTCATCCAAGTAAACAATCAAGAATTTATCCAGATACTCACGGAAAATGTCATGCATAAAAGACTGAAAAACAGATGGAGCATTGGCAAGTCCGAACGGCATCACCAGATACTCAAAATGACCCTCGGGCGTATTAAATGCCGTTTTCCATTCATCTCCCTGCCTGATTCTCACCAGATTATACGCACCACGAAGATCAATCTTAGTAAACCAACTAGCCCCCTTAATCCGAGCAAACAAGTCAGAAATCAATGGCAAGGGATACTGAAACTTAACAGTGATCTTATTAAGAAGGCGGTAATCAATACACGGTCTTAGCGAACCATCCTTCTTGGCTACAAAAAAGAACCCTGCTCCCAATGGTGACGACGATGGGCGAATATGTCCCTTCTCCAGGGACTCCTTCACATAACTGCGCATAGCGGTGTGTTCAGGTACGGACAAATTAAATAAACGACCCTTAGGGAATTTACTACCAGGAATCAAATCGATAGCACAATCACAATTCCTATGCGGAGGTAGGGCATCAGACTTGGACTCTTCAAATACATCCTGAAAGTCCGACAAGAACTCTGGGATGTCAGAAGGAATGGATGACGAAATTGACAAAAATGGAACATCACCATGTACTCCCTGACAACCCCAGCTGGTTACCGACATAGAGTTCCAATCCAATACTGGATTATGGGTTTGTAGCCATGGCAACCCCAACACGACCACATCATGCAAATTATGCAGTACCAGAAAGCGAATAACTTCCTGATGTGCAGGAGCCATGCACATGGTCAGCTGGGCCCAGTACTGAGGCTTATTCTTGGCCAAAGGTGTAGCATCAATTCCTCTCAACGGAATAGGACACCGCAAAGGCTCCAAGAAAAATCCACAACGTTTAGCATAATCCAAATCCATCAGATTCAGGGCAGCGCCTGAATCCACAAACGCCATGACAGAATACGATGACAAAGAGCACATTAAGGTAATGGACAAAAGGAATTTGGACTGTACAGTACCAATAACGGCAGAGCTATTGAACCGCCTAGTGCGTTTAGGACAATTAGAAATAGCATGAGTAGAATCACCACAATAGAAACACAGTCTGTTCAGACGTCTGTGTTCTTGCCGTTCTACTTTAGTCATAGTCCTGTCGCACTGCATAGGCTCAGGTTTACTCTCAGACAATACCGCCAGATGGTGCACAGATTTACGCTCGCGCAAGCGACGACCGATCTGAATGGCCAAGGACATAGACTCATTCAAACCAGCAGGCATAGGAAATCCCACCATTACATCCTTAAGAGCTTCAGAGAGACCCTTTCTGAACAAGGCCGCTAGTGCAGATTCATTCCACAGAGTGAGTACTGACCACCTCCTAAATCTCTGACAATATACTTCTACATCATCCTGACCCTGGCATAAAGCCAGCAGATTTTTTTCAGCCTGATCCACTGAATTGGGCTCATCGTAAAGCAATCCCAGCGCCTGGAAAAATGCATCAACATTACTCAATGCAGAATCTCCTGGTGCAAGAGAAAACGCCCAGTCCTGTGGGTCGCCACGCAAAAAAGAAATAATAATCAAAACCTGTTGAATAGGATTACCAGAAGAATGAGGTTTCAAGGCCAAAAATAGCTTACAATTATTTCTGAAGCTCAGGAACTTAGTTCTGTCACCAAAAAACAAATCAGGAATCGGAATTCTTGGTTCTAGCATCGATTTCTGATCAATAGTATCTTGAATCTTTTGTACATTTACAACGAGATTATCCATTGAGGAGCACAGAGCCTGAATATCCATGTCCACAGCTGTGTCCTGAAGCACTCTAATGTCTAGGGGAAAAAAAAGACTGAAGACAGAGCTAAGAAAAAAAAATGATGTCAGGATTTCTTTTTTCCCTCTATTGGGAATCATTGGTGTGGCTCCTTGTACTGTTATGGCTGGCAATCAGGCAACACAGCGTGCAGTAATCAGCGCACATACAGAGATCTGGCAATAACCAAAAACAATAGGACGAGCTCTGAGATGTGGAATCTCTGTAGACTGCAGTACCTGATCTATCCTCACACAACTATAAGCAGCAGTGGATTGCGCCTAACACTACCTATGCAACTCGACACTGCCTGAGGAGCTGACTAGCCTGAAGATAGAAATACAAGCCTGACTTACCTCAGAGAAATACCCCAAAGGAATAGGCAGCCCCCCACATATAATGACTGTTAGCAAGATGAAAAGACAAACGTAGGAATGAAATAGATTCAGCAAAGTGAGGCCCGATATTCTAGACAGAGCGAGGATAGCAAAGAGAACTATGCAGTCTACAAAAAACCCTAAAACGAAAACCACGCAAAGGGGCAAAAAGACCCACCGTGCCGAACTAACAGCACGGCGGTGCACCCCTTTGCTTCTCAGAGCTTCCAGCAAAAGATAATAGCAAGCTGGACAGAAAAAACAGAAAACAAACTAGAAGCACTTATCTAGCAGAGCAGCAGGCCCAAGGAAAGATGCAGTAGCTCAGATCCAACACTGGAACATTGACAAGGAGCAAGGAAGACAGACTCAGGTGGAGCTAAATAGCAAGGCAGCCAACGAGCTCACCAAAACACCTGAGGGAGGAAGCCCAGAGACTGCAATACCACTTGTGACCACAGAAGTGAACTCAGCCACAGAATTCACAACAGGGCTGCCTTTTCCTTTGGGGTATTTCTCTGAGGCAAGCTAGGCTTATTTTTCTTTCTTAGGGCTAGCTAGTTTCTCAGGCTGTGCTCGAGGCGCTTAGGTCTGGTCAGGATCGCTCCACGGCTACCTCAAGTGTGGTTGGATAGGATTAGGGATTGCGGTCAGCAGAGTTCCCACGTCTCAGAGCTCGTCCTATGTTTTTGGTAATTGTCAGGTCACTTTGTGTGCTCTGAACTTCAATGTCCATTGTGGTTCTGAATTACCTGTTCATAACAGGCCCCATAAGATGCTCCATATACAAATATGCCCCATATAATTCTCCATGCAGTTCTTTATGGCCCCATAAGATGCCCCATATAATGCTCCATTCAGTTCATTATGGCCCCATAGATGCCCCATATAATGCTCCATGCAGTACTTTATGGCCCCATAAATGCCCCATATAATGCTCCATGCAGTTCTTTATGGCCCCATAGATGCTCCATATAATGCTCCATGCAGTTCTTTATGGCCCCATAGATGTCCCATATAATGCTCCATGCAGTTCTTTATGGCCCTATGTAATGCTCCGTATATTGCTCCATGCAGTTAATTATGACCCCATAGATGCCCCATATAATGCTCCATGCAGTTCTTTATGGCCCCATAGATGCCCCATATAATGCTTCATGCAGTTATGTCCCCATAGATGCCCCATATGATGCTCCATGCAGTTATGTCCCCATATACGCTTCATAAAATGCTTCATGCAGTTCTTTAAGGCCCCATAGATGCTTCATATAATACCCCATATAATGCTCCATGCAGTTGAGGCCCCATAGATGCCCCATATAATGCTCCATGCAGTTCTTTATGGCCCCATAAACGATCCATATAGCATTGTGCCACATGTAATGCTGCTGCACTAAAATAAAAAAAAATGACATACTCACCTCTTGAAGCTCATCAAGAGAATGCCAAGAGTGTGCAAAGCAGTCATCAAAGCAAAAGGTGGCTACTTTGAAGAACCTAGAATGTAAGACATCATTTCAGTTGTTTCACACTTTTTTGTTAAGTATATAAATCCACATGTGTTAATTCATAGTTTTGATGCCTTCAGTGTGAATGTACAATTTTCATAGTCATGAAAATACAGAAAAATCTTTAAATGAGAAGGTGTGTCCAAGCTTTTGGTCTGTACTGTATGTAAAACGAAAAAAAAATTAAAATCAATGGTGGGTGTCACAATATTCTGAGACCCAATAAATAGTATATTCTTCCGTCAAATGAATCGTGTGAAAGTTTATTTTTTCGCAGCAAAGCTGATATTTTTATTGATACCTTTTTGGTTCACATACAACGTTTTGAATGCTTTTTACTGCATTTATATTGTTTTTTCTTTTTCGGCATTAAATGTAAGATTTAATAAATGTTAGATTTTGATAAATCACAATTGTACAGAGACCAATGTCAAATATGTTTATTTTTTCCTTAATTTTTGAAACGGGAAAAGGGAAGGGGGAATTTAACTTTAATTTAATTTTTAAATCTTTTTTTTTTCATTTTACTTGAACTTTTACTACAGTATTGCACAATACGGTATATGAAAATAACTGAACTCACACACCAAGATGACAGCAAGGGGGGCTTTTCATGGGGCGCGTCTGCTCGCACTCACCGCTCCATTCAGGTAAACCATGGTATCTATAGTCACATTCTGTGACTGATCTTCTATGCAGCTGCAGGTCACGATATGGTTAGGTCCTATATTAAGCAATTGATTCGGTCTTTCATTTAACCATTGATTCTACTGAGACATATGTGCACTGATCATTGCGGTTTTTTGGTTTCCTGATGTACCTCTATGTACATGTATTTGCCCCTCTAGTACATTCTACGGGTTATATATATATAATATTTAATATATGCCACTGTTTTAGTTATTCTTTGTAACATTATGTACATTTGAATATTATATATTTTGATTCAACGTATGCGGTGTTCGTGTGGGCTGATACACATTGTGTGTGGTTAGCGCCACTTTGCCATCCTTTTTCTTCTTTTTTTGTCCCTATGTATTACTAATAAAAATATCTTTTTGAACTACTCTATACATCTTTTTGTAGTCTTTTCCATTACTATATTGATCCTCGTAGTTCGGTTTTTTCTCCTTTGTTGTATTCCTCATTTACTGAATGGTCAGCCATTTTTGTTTTTTTATTTTTTCATTTATCAAGCTTTGCGATATCTTCTGGTTTTTACGTATTCTACTACATTGCTTGTGAAGTGTGCATTTCCTTACATATATACATGAGTATATGTGTATATATATACATGAGTATATATATATATATGTATATGTGTATATATACATATATACATATATATATATATATATATATATATATATATATATATATATATATACACTGCTCAAAAAATAAAGGGAACACTTAAATAACAGAATCTAACTCCAAGTATATCAAACTCCTGTGAAATCAAACTGTCCAGTTAGGAAGCAACACTGTTTGACAATCAATTTCACATGCTGTTGTGCAAATGGAATAGACAACAGATGGAAATTATTGGCAATTATCAAGACACACTCAATAAAGGAGTGGTTCTGCAGGTGGGGACCACAGACCACATCTCAGTACCAATGCTTTCTGGCTGATGTTTTGGTCACTTTTGAATGTTGATTGTGCTTTCACACTCATGGTAGCATGAGACGGACTCTACAACCCACACACGTGGCTCAGGTAGTGCAGCTCATCCAGGATGGCACATCAATGCGAGCTGTGGCAAGAAGGTTTGCTGTGTCTGTTAGCATAGTGTCCAGAGGCTGGAGGCGCTACAAGGAAACAGGCCAGTACACTAGGAGATGTGGAGGGGGCTGTAGGAAGGTAACAACCCCGCAGCAGGACCGCTACCTCAGCCTTTGTGCAAGGAGGAACAGGAGGAGCACTGCCAGAGCCCTGAAAAATGATATCCAGCGGGCCACAAATGTGCATGTGTCGGCACAAATGGTTAAAAACCGACTCTAGGAGGATGGACTGATGGCCTGACAGTTACAGATGGGGGTTGTGCTCACAGCCCAACACTGTGCTGGACGCTTGGCATTTGCCACAGAACACTAGGATTGGCAAATTTCGCCACTGGCACCCTTTGCTCTTCACAGATGAAAGCAGGTTCACACTGATCACATGTGACAGGTGTGACAGAGTCTGGAGACACCGTGGAGAGCGATCTGCTGCCTGCAACATCCTTCAGCATGATCGTTTGGGCAGTGGGTCAGTAATGGTATGAGGCGGCATTTCTTTGGAGGGCTGCACAGCCCTCCATGTGCTCACCAGAGATAACCTGACTGCCATCAGGTACCATGATGAGATCCTCAGACCCCTTGTGAGACCATATGCTGGTGCGGTTGGCCCTGGGTTCCTCTTAATGCAGGACAGTGCCAGACCTCATGTGGTTATAGTGTGTCAGCAGTTCCTGCACGATGAAGGCATTTAAGCTATGGACTGGCCCGCCCGTTCCCCAGACCTGAATCCTATTTAACACATCTAGTACATCATGTCTTGCACCATCCACCAACATCACGTTGCACCACAGACTGTCCAGGAGTTGGCCTCATCAGGAGCATGCCCAGGCATTGTATGGAGGTCATGCAGGCATGTGGAGGCCAGACACACACTACTTCCCTTAAAGGGGTATGCAGATATTATTTTTTTCACACACCGGTGCTCTATATCGATGTCACGTCCCCTACCTTTCATTCTCTAATAGATTCACCCTCATTTTTTTACAGCAATTAGCACTATAGTCTTTTAAACAGAGCTAACACTTACTTCACCAGCAATCACTTTACGGTATGTACTTCCGTTGTTTTCCTCTGACTTTTCATGTGACTGTGTCATGATGTATTTGTTTTCTCTGAACCATGTTTTTCCATAGTAATGCCATGAATTTTTGTATATACGATATTTAAATTTTTTACCTATTCATATATTATTTTCATAATTTGTAACCTACAGTAACTGATGAAGGTCATGTGTTTATGACCGAAACGTTTGCTGTTACTGCACCTCCACTTGGAATAATAAAATATCACCTATATAAAGTTGAGTGCCAGGTTTTTCTTATATGTACACACTACTGAGCATCATTTCCTTGTTTGGAGGCATTTCCACTGAAGTTGGATCAGCCTCTAATTTGATTTTCCATTTTGATTTTGAGTATCATTCCAAATCCAGGCTTCCATTGGTTAATAAATTTGATTTCCATTGATGATTTTTGTGTGATTTTGTTGTCAGCACATTCAACTTTGTACAGAACAAAGTATTCAATGAAAATATTTAATTCATTCAGATCATTTCGCCCCTTGTCAGTCGGTGTTCCTCAAGGCTCTGTTCTAGGACCCCTACTCTTCTCCATCTACACTTTTGGCCTGGGACAGCTCATAGAATCCCACGGTATGCAGTACCATCTCTACGCTGACGACACGCAGATCTACCTCTCCGGACCTGACCTCTCCTCCTTGCTTACCAAAATCCCGCACTGTCTGTCTGCCATTTCAGCCTTCTTTTCTGCTCGCTTTCTACAACTGAACATGGACAAAACAGAATTCATCATCTTTCCCCCATCTCACTCTACCCCTCCACCAGACCTATCCATCAATGTCAATGGCTGCTCACTATCCCCAGTCCCACACGCCCGGTGCCTCGGGGTGATCCTCGACTCTGCCCTCTCTTTCAAGCCACATATCCAAGCCCTTGCCTCCTCCTGTCGTCTCAAACTCAAAAATATTTCCCGGATCCGTGCTTTCCTTGACCGCAACACTGCAAAAACGCTAGTGCATGCCCTTATCATCTCCCGCCTCGACTACTGCAACCTCCTACTCTCTGGACTCCCCTCTAGCACTCTGGCACCACTCCAATCCATCCTACACTCTGCTGCCCGACTAATCCACCTGTCCCCCCGCTATTCCCCAGCCTCTCCCCTGTGTCAAGCCCTTCACTGGCTTCCTATCGCCCAGAGACTCCAGTTCAAAACCCTCACACTGACATACAAAGCCATCCACAACCTGTCTCCTCCATACATCTGTGACATGGTCTCCCGGTACCTACCTACACGCGACCTCCGATCCTCCCAAGACCTCCTTCTCTACTCCCCTCTCATCTCTTCTTCCCATAACCGCATCCAAGACTTCTCCCGTGCTTCCCCCATACTCTGGAACTCTCTACCCCAACACATCAGACTTGCGCCTACCATAGAAACCTTCAAAAAGAACCTGAAGACTCATCTCTTCCGACAAGCCTACAGCCTGCAGTGATCCTCAACCTACTGAACAGCCGTACAGCCAGCTCTTCCCTCTCCTAGTGTATCCTCACCCACCCCCTGCAGACTGTGAGCCCTCGCGGGCAGGGTCCTCCCTCCTTATGTACTCGTGTGCCTTGTTATCTGCTCATGTTTAATGTATTTGTCTATATTTGCCCCGTATTCACATGTAAAGCGCCATGGAATAAATGGAGCTATAAAAATGTATAATAATAATAATAATAATCTAGAATGTTTTATTTGAGTGTTCCCTTTATTTTTTTGAGCAGTGTATGTCAGTGAGACACACATGTATATATATTTATATTTAATACAGAACTAGATAGCAGAAAAGCCGGTAATTCAATTGTCGGCTTTTGCTATCTCCTTATCAAACTCGACAGGATGTGAGACATGGTTTACATACAGTAAACCATTTCATATCCATTATTTGTTAACATATTCCTCACTACTAATGTTAGAAGTGTCTGTGTGCACAATTTGGGAGCTCTAGGTGTTAAAATAAAGGGTTAAATTATGGAAAAAACTGGAGTGGGCTCCCGCGCAATTTTCTCCGCCAGAGTGGGAAAGCCAGTGACTGAGGGCAGATATTAATAGCCTAGAGAGGGACCATGGATATTGCTCCCCTCAGCTAAAAACATCTGCCCCCAGCCAGCCTAGAAAAGGCACATCTGTAAGATGCGCCTATTCTGGCACTTAGCCTTTCTCGTCCCACTCCTGAGTAGTGGTGGGATATGGGGTAATAAAGGGTTAATGTCACCTTGCTAATGTAATGTTACAGGAAGCCTGGTTAATAATGGAGAGGTGTCATTAAGACACCTATACATTATTAATCCAATAATAATAAAGGGTTAAAAAAACACACACACATTAGGAAAAAAGTATTTTAGTGAAATAAATACACATGGTGTTGTAATAGCTTTATTATACGCTCAGTGCAAATGATGACCCTTGTCATCTGAAAAAAAAGTTAAAGTAAAGAAACAACAATATCTCATACCTGTCCGCCGTACAGTCATGTTCCATGATGTAAATCCATCTGAAGGGGTTAAATAATTTTACAACCAGGAGCCTGCTAATGCAGCTGCCCCTGGCTGTAAAAACTGGGGAATGAATAGAATGCAGGGGAATGTAGCTTCGTAGACTTGCGGTGATGCTCCCCCTGGTTGCATAAACTCATATGAACTCTAGTGTGGAAATTTTTCGGAATATTACCTTGCCTACATTCCATTCATTCCCCAGTCGTTTACAGCCATGAGTTGCTGCATTAGGAGGCTCCTGGTTGTAAATGTATTTAACCCCTTCAGATGGATTTACAGCGTTGGACATGACTGTACGGTGGACAGGTATGGGATATTGTTGCTTTTTAATTTTCCTTTTTTTTTCAGAAGAAAGAGGGTCGTCAGTTGGCTTGAGCGTGCAATAATGATATTTAAACCCCATGTGTTTATTTATTTTATTAAATACTTTATTCATAATGTGTGTGTGTTTTTAACCCTTTACTGCTATTGGATTAATAATGGATAGGTCTCTTATTGACATCTCTCCATTATTAACCAGGCTTAATGTCACCTTACATTAGCAAGGTGACATTAACCCCTTATTACTCCATATCCCACCGCTACAGGGGAGTGGAAAGAGAGTGGCTAAGTGCCAGAATAGGCGTATTACAGATGTGCCTTTTCTGGGGTGGCTGGGGGCAGATGTTTTTAGCCAGGGGGAGGGAAGCTTGGACCCTCTCTAGGCTATTAATATCTGCCCTCAGTCACTACCTTTCCCACTCTGGCTGAGAAAATTGCATGGGAGCCCACGCCTGTTTCTTCTGTGATTTAACCCTTTATTTTAACACCTAGAGCTTCCAAATTTTGCACACACAAACTACTAACATTATTGGTGAGGAATATGTAAAAATATAATGAATATGAAATGGTTTACTGTATGTAAACCATGTCTTATATCCATATTTGGTAAGAAGTTAGCAAAAGCCGGCAATTGAATTAACGGCTTTATGCTATCTAGCTCTGTATTAAATATAAATATACTGTATATATATATATATATATATATATATATATATATATATGTGTCTCACTGACATATATATATATATATAAATATATATATATTTATATAGACTGTATATATGTTTTCACGAATATTTGAGCCCATGGATCCATTATAAGTCCATTTTGCAAGCCGGTGAGAAAATCTCGCCATATGGATGCCATATGGATGACACACGGATACTTTTTGGAGAAAAAAATCGCATCCTCGCATTGAATATAGATCAATGTTCAGGAACTTTTCTGAATATCTCGGCCATAAAAAATGGACCGTATTTTTATACGTTGTGTGTGACGCCGGCCTTACTATTAGACCGGTGTCACACTGGCCTATTGCATCCAATGCGAGATCATCGGATGCGATATGCTAATGACACTCAGCTCCTGCTCGCAGCAGAGCAGGAGCCTAGTGTCATGCATCTGTGCTCCGATTCTCTCGCACAGGGAGGATCGGAGCACAGCTGCGGAGGAGGCGGAGAAATGAATTTCTCCATCTCCTCCATTGCTGGGGTCCGATTATAACGCACATCACTTGGATGATATCCGAGTGGTGTGCGCTGTCTCACTCACACTCATAGGCTTATATGGGTGCGAGTGAGCCGAGAGTTTTCCTCGGTCCGAGACAATTGCAGCATGCTGCGATTGTCTCGGACCGAGGAAAACGTCCGACAAAAAGTCGGCTGCTGGGAGCTGCCCCATAGCTTAACATTGGTCCGAGTGCAATGCGATTTTTTATCGCATTGCTCTCGGCCGTTTAAAACGCCAGTGTGATGCCGGCCTTAGGGATGAGAAAAAAACTAAAATGTTCATATGCTCTTAAAGGGACACTGTCACCTGAATTTGGAGGGAACAATCTTCAGCCATGGAGGCGGGGTTTTGGGGTTTTTGATTCACCCTTTCCTTACCCGCTGGCTGCATGCTGGCTGCAATATTGGATTGAAGTTCATTCTCTGTCCTCCATAGTACACGCCTGCACAAGGCAAGATTGCACCTTGTGCAGGCATGTACTACGGAGGACAGAGAATGAACTTCAATCCAATATTGCAGCCAGCATGCAGCCAGCGGGTAAGGAAAGGGTGAATCAAAAACCCCAAAACTCCGCCTCCATGGCTGAAGATTGTTCCCTCCAAATTCAGGTGACAGTGTCCCTTTAACTCAAACTGAGCAATTTCTCATTTTGAATAATGAATATAATGGGACTCAGTGGGAAATCCAAGCAATTCTCTCGCATACCCTACAAGGAAGCCTGGGTGGGGTGGAAAGGTAGAAATGGATGGAAAAGTGCTGAATGGAAAGAGAATAGCATGGGGAAGACCCCTTGAAGAATTTCTAGCTCCAAAATTGCTGCTGAGAACAATGGTGTCACACTTTTACTCCACTTTAAGGACTGATAATAAAACATTCAAAATTGAAGAGAAATTGGAGTTTACAGGAAAAAATCTTAAACATTTTTTCTTGTATAGTGACTTGTATATAAGGAAAAATGTAAAAAAGATTTAAAAAAATAATCATTTAAGTAAACAAAAATTGAAGTTTTTATTAAAAAATTGGAAATTTCAGTGTAATTTATGAAGGAAGCAAGAACTACCAAGCATTTGATGGAAGAGGGACTCACATATAACCTGTATAAGACATAAAGGAGGGCCTTATACACATTCTGTTCAAGTGGTAGTGTAGTGGTTTTCTTAGACTCAGTGCACACAGTGCAAAGCTTGACAAAAAATACAAGCTGAGTCTTCAACACACCCTTGAAAGTACCAACAGTAGTGTCTCATTCAAATATTATGAACAAAGTGTAGGTGTGGTACTTCCACACACATAAAAGGTATGTGCTAAGTGTAAAGCATGCCAAAAAATAGAAGCTGGGTCATCCATACTCCTTTGAAAGTATCACCTGTAGTGTCTCACTCAAATATTGTGAGCAAAGTGTGGTTGTGGTACTCCCACACTCATAGAAGGTCTGCACAGAGTGCAAAACCTGACAAAAATTGCAAACAGGGTCATCTATACACCCTTCAAGGCACCAACTGTAGTCTCTCATTCAAATATTAAAAAATGTAGTTGCAGTACTCACACACTCATAAAGGCACCTCACACAGAGGAAAGTCATTAAAAAATTATAAAAAAGTAATCCATACACTCTTGAAGGCATCAACTTGAGTGCCTCATAAAAAAATGAGAAAGTGTAATAGTTTTACTCCAACACTCATAAAAGGTCTGCACTAAGTGCAAAGCCTTTCCAAACTGTACAAGCTTGGTCACGCATACACCCTTGAAGGTACCAACTGAAGTTTCTCATTCACATATTGTGAACAAAGTGTAGTAGTGGTAGTCCAATATTCATAAACAGTTTTCACAAAGTGCAAAGCCTGCATAAAATATTACAGTCAGGGTCATCATTACAACATTGAAGGCACCAATTGTAGTCCCTCATCCAAATATTAAGAAAGTGTTAAAGGCACCAACTGGAGTGTCTCATAAAAGAATTAAGAAAGTGTAATTGTAGAACTTCTACATTCATAAAGGCTTTGCACGCACTGCAAAGCCCGGAAAACCTTTAAGGAGGGAAATACAGTCACACATAGACCCTTGAAGACAACAACTGGCAGGCATCATTTAAGTATTTTGAAAGTGTAGTTGACGTACTACTATACTCATAAGGGCTTTGTGTGAAGTGAAAAGCCAGAAAAAAATATAAGGAGTGTCATCCAGTCATCCATAGACCCTTGAAAGCATCAACTGGCAGGCCTCATTAAAATATGGAAATTAAAAACACATTATGTGCTACTGTCATTTGGTGGTGTGGAAAATTCAGGACTAATCCAGGCTTTGTTCATATTATCAGAGTAAGCCTGTCAGTATTTTCTGTTGACGGCCAAAAACTCTTACAGTAGGGCAGCATGATACCTCCAAAGCATAAAGGAACAGCTCATCCCAGGTGTCCAGGTTTGAGACCCAAATATTGAAGGATGCAGCGGAACTAGGGAGTACGCTGGTTATGTCGGACAGCTATTGCTTGACTATCTTTAAAAATGTTTCCCTCCTTGTCAAAAATACCCAATCATCAGGGCATGGACGCAGGGAGGGTGTGATGAAATTGGTCTTGACCTTTGATGGTGTACCCCTGCCTCTGCTGTACCTGATGTGTGTCTCCCTCGCCCCTCCTCCTTGATTGGGCAAGGAAGCTTTCCCCCTGCTGCTAGCATTGTCTAATGGGAATTTTTTCAGCATATTTTCCGCAATGGCCTTCTGGTATAGCACCATTTTAGTAGACCTCTCCACCTAAGGAAAGCGAGATGCAAGGTTCTCCTTGTAGCATGGGTCTAGCAGGGTGAATAACCAGTCCTTTTTGTTTTAGCCAAGATGAATGTAATGTGAGGGTCATGGGAAAGGCAGCAATACATAAGGTCGGCCATATGTGCCAAGCTCCCTACAACTAACACTTCCCTGTCTCCATTATTATGACTAATTATGACTACTTTCCATTTCCTCCTCCTGCATCTCTTCCTCCTCATTCCCCTCCTCAGCTCATCCATGTAGGAGAGATGGGAAGAAGTTTGTGTGGGTACTAGCTAGCAATCAGCTCCTGTTCCTCCTCCTTCTCAGCCTTCTCCTCCTTATTGTTACACAATATGCGCTGGGCAGATGAGATGTGGCTGGGTTGGGTAGTATCTCCCTGTCTCATGTCTTCCTGGCGTAGGAGGTGGAGGAAACACTGATAGAAGTAGGGCCAGCAATCCTCGACGACAAAATATACTGATGCACACCCTGTCGCTCTCCATTCTGTCTCCTTTCTCCTCTCCTTTCTGGCTTCTTCGCGCCACACCGTCACTCATTTGGTCATCATTGCATCTTATAATTACTGTCTCTTGCACTGAAATCCCAGACCTCTTCACACTAGGGATGACTCTGACGAGGCCTGGGATGGTTCTGCACAATAAGGTGACCTTACACGTGCATGTGTAGAGCTGTGTTGGGCCTTGTCAAATCCATGCCGGGCCTCATCAGAGCTGAAAGTTCTAGTGAAGCATAAAAAAGGAACAGGGATTTCAGTGCAAGAGCCAGTGATAAGAACATGAGATGGGGACCTAACAGGTATCAGTGAGGCTTCTGTAACACTAGCAGTATTTGGTCAGTATTTTACATCAGTATTTGTAAGCCAAAACCAGGAGTGGGTGATAAATGCAGAAGTGGTGGATATGTTTCTATTATACTTTTCCTCTTGTTCCACTCCTGGTTTTGGCTTACAAATACTGATGTAAAATACTGACCAAATACTGAATGTGTGAAGGCAGCCTAAGGAACAAAGGGGCCAGAAAGGTAAGCATCAAGTTGAGTTTAGATTTTTTTTTTTTTTTTTTTTTTTTTTACACCTTATATTTGTTATGTTCTGGGGTATAAAGTGACTCTAGACCATAATAAAGGACATTCAATTTCAGGAGAATTACTTCTTTTTAAATCGAATTTCCCAGTACAATCCAGGTGAAAGGGCAAATTTAAATTTTGCCTGATCTACTAATTTCTAATAAATATGTTATGAAAAATATATTGTAGGAAACTAGTACCACCAATATAAATACTGACAATGTGAATATGGGACAATTAAATGGAAAATAAATAACCCTAAAAATATTCAAACTGATGAAAAGTATGCATATGAACTAAACACTCATGCTAAAATATTATACACCTCAAGGGTAAACTTTCATACCTATAACTGTCTTCTCCCACTGAAATGAGAGCCCACTCTGATGTGCGTTTTGGCAGTATGCCTTCATCTGGTTGTGATGCCATCCTAGTAGAGGGGCATTCTTATACTAGCAATGTCCAATGATTGCGCTATTGGGATGGAGGTGTATTGTTGTGATGCATGCGTCATACTAAAGATTTCCAAAACCCCTCCATAGTATTTGTCATGCCACATTTGACGTAATAGTCACAAGGTCCAACGGAAGAGCCTGGCATAAAGATACAGGCATCTGCCGGTGCCTGAAACTCCAGGAAATGCATGATTACTACAAAGACATAAACAACTAAGAAGATTAAATTAATGATCAATGGGCATACTAGAACAAATACTGTGCCTAAAACAATGCAAAAAAATTACGTATCCAAGCAGAAGATTTACACAATACTACTCATGTAGAAAAATAAGCAATAAATTCATATTGGACCTACAAACCTCATTAACGTTTGAGTCAATAAATGCTTTCCACAAGATATATATGGGTGGTGAAAAATATACATAGTATATATATCTATCCATATACTGTATATATACATATAAATACATTCATATATATATATATATATATATATATATATACATACATGCATATACAGTAGGTACGGAAAGTATTCAGACCCCTTTACATTTTCCACTCTGTTTCATTCCATTTGGTAAATTCAGAAAAGTTCATTTTTTTTCTCATTAGTGTACACTCTGCACCCCATCTTGACTGAAAAAAACAGAAATGTAGATGTCAAGTTCCCGCCTCTGCACAGGGGGAATCTTGAACCATCTCTGCTGCAGCTTCCCATTCTTCTCCAGCCGCAGTGGAACCTGCTCAGCGGAGATGTCGGTCCCAGCGTCTGGCTCAAGCTGATACTCTGCGACTGGTTACTGCTGCCCTTCCAGGCTCTGCCTTTGTAGCCAGCAATGATCAGCAAGTCTTTCTGGGACTAAGTCCTGCTTTTCCCATACTGAGCATGACCACGGGATGACCTCCCATTGGAGGTCGGGGGTCACATGCTCATGTACTGTTGTGGCTCCTGTTGGACCATCTGGAAGGTCCGGTAGCACTGCTGCTATAAAAGGTTTTCATGACCGCTCGGCCATGCGCTAGTGTATACTTGAAAACGTGTGTGTATATGTGTGACTGTCGCTCTTTAATCATCCCCCTTCCTAGTGTTGTTGACTACTCGCGAATGGTGGATGCTTACTATCTAGCGCCCGACAGTGCTACCTGCACCTAACACACGATACAGCGTCTGATTGCATTGACCGCCAGTGCGGCGCCGTGTGCTAATGCAAATGGAGCGCTTTCCTGACCCAGGTCTGGGTGGTTAGTGGCGTCCACCAGAGCAGCACTGCACGCACTCTTGTGCATTTAATTATTGTTTCTTTTTAACTCTGACACCCCAGTAGTGGTGTCGAGTTCAAGAGGTCTAGAGGAACTCTTTCCCTGAGTCTTGGGATAGAGTTCTGTGACTCCTTGCTTGCGCTCTTTGTGCAGTACTGTGGCCCTGTGATGCAACAGGGTTCGCTTCCTTCATACCGGGTGAAGCTAACCCGTGTGTGTATCCACATTATACCACCATATAGTCCGTCATTACTCAGCAGCAGGTTCCATGTCTGCACAGTGGACCCCGGGCTGCGAACGCACCTAATACCATCTTCCTAATTATTTGGTACATTCCGCTAGCCCTAACAGTAGAATTTTTTGAAAATGTAATAACAAAGAAAAACTGAAATATCATGTGGTCATAAGTATTCAGACCCTTTGCTCAATAGCACCCGTTTGAGCTTGTACAGCCATGAGTTTTCTTGAGAATGATGCAACAAGTTTTTCACACCTGGATTTGTGAGTCCTCTGCCATCTTCCTTGCAGATCCTCTCAAGTTCTGTCTGGTTGGATGGTGAATGTTGGTGAGCAGCCATTTTCAGGTCTCTCCAGAGATGCTCAATTGGGTTTAGGTCAGGGCTCTGGCTGGACCAGTTAAGAATGGTCACAGATTTGTTCTGAAGCCACTCCTTTGTTATTTTAGCTGTGTGCTTAGGGTCATTGTCTTGTTGGAAGGTGAACTTTAGGCCAAGTCTGAGGTGCAGAGCACTCTGGAACAGGTTTTCATCCAGGATATCTCTGTATTTGGCCGCATTCATGTTTCCTTCAATGACAACCTGCTGTCCTGTCCCTGCAGCTGAAAAACACCCCCACAGCATGATGCTGCCACCACCATGTTCCACTGCGATTGCATTGGGTAGGTGATGTGCAGTGCCTGGTTTTGTCCACACATACTGCTTAGAATTATCACCAAAAAAATCTATCTTTGCCTCATTAGATCACAGAATCCTATTTCTCATAGTCTGGGAGACCTTCATGTGTTTTTAGGAAACGCTATGCAGGCTTTCATATGTCTTGCACTGAGGAGAGGCTTCCATTGGGCCACTCTGCCATAAAGGTCTGACTGGTGGAGGGCTGCAGTGATAATTGACTTTGTGGAACTTTCTCCCATCTCCCTACTGCATCTCTGGAGCTCAGCAACAGTGATCTTGGGGTTCCTCTTTACCGCTCTCACCAGAGCACTTCTCCCATGATTGCTAAGTTTGTCTGGACGGCCAGGTCTAGGAAGACCCAAACTTCTTCTATTTAAGGCTTATGGAGGCCACTGTGCTCTTAGGAACACTGAGTACTGCAGAAATTCTGTTGGAGCCTTGGCCAGCTCTGTCCCTTGCCACAATTCTGTCTCTGAGCTCCTTGGCCAGTTCCTTTGACCTCATGATTCTCATTTGGTCTGACATGCACTGTGAGCTGTGAGGTCTTATATAGACAGGTGTGTGCCTTTGCAAATCAAGTCCTATCAGTTTAATTAAATACAGCTGGCCTTCAATGAAGGAGTAGGACCATCTCAAGGAGGATCACAAGGAAATGGACAGCATGTGACTTAAATATGAGTGTCTGAGAAAGGGGTCTGAATACTTATGACCATGTGATATTTCAGTTTTTCTTTTTTAGTAAATTTGCAAAAATTTCTACATTTGTGTTTTTTTCAGTCAAGATAGGGTGCAGAGAGTACATTAATGAGAAAAAATGAACTTTTTTGAATTTACCAAATGGCTGCAATGAAACAAAGAGTGAAAAATTTAAAGGGGTCTGAATACTTTCCGTATGCACTATATGTACATACACATATATACACATACATACAGTATATACAAACATATACATCTTACTGTATATATATATATATATATGTATATATATATATACATACATATATTTATATATACACACACAAAAAAAATAAATATATATATATATATATACAGTGGGGCAAAAAAGTATTTAGTCAGTCAGCAATAGTGCAAGTTCCACCACTTAAAAAGATGAGAGGCGTCTGTAATTTACATCATAGGTAGACCTCAACTATGGGAGACAAACTGAGAAAAAAAAATCCAGAAAATCACATTGTCTGTTTTTTTTAACATTTTATTTGCATATTATGGTGGAAAATAAGTATTTGGTCAGAAACAAACAATCAAGATTTCTGGCTCTCACAGACCTGTAACTTCTTCTTTAAGAGTCTCCTCTTTCCTCCACTCATTACCTGTAGTAATGGCACCTGTTTAAACTTGTTATCAGTATAAAAAGACACCTGTGCACACCCTCAAACAGTCTGACTCCAAACTCCACTATGGTGAAGACCAAAGAGCTGTCAAAGGACACCAGAAACAAAATTGTAGCCCTGCACCAGGCTGGGAAGACTGAATCTGCAATAGCCAACCAGCTTGGAGTGAAGAAATCAACAGTGGGAGCAATAATTAGAAAATGGAAGACATACAAGACCACTGATAATCTCCCTCGATCTGGGGCTCCACGCAAAATCCCACCCCGTGGGGTCAGAATGATCACAAGAACGGTGAGCAAAAATCCCAGAACCACGCGGGGGGACCTAGTGAATGAACTGCAGAGAGCTGGGACCAATGTAACAAGGCCTACCATAAGTAACACACTACGCCACCATGGACTCAGATCCTGCAGTGCCAGACGTGTCCCACTGCTTAAGCCAGTACATGTCCGGGCCTGTCTGAAGTTTGCTAGAGAGCATTTGGATGATCCAGAGGAGTTTTGGGAGAATGTCCTATGGTCTGATGAAACCAAACTGGAACTGTTTGGTAGAAACACAACTTGTCGTGTTTGGAGGAAAAAAGAATACTGAGTTGCATCTATCAAACACCATACCTACTGTAAAGCATGGTGGTGGAAACATCATGCTTTGGGGCTGTTTTTCTGCAAAGGGGCCAGGACGACTGATCCGGGTACATGAAAGAATGAATGGGGTCATGTATCGTGAGATTTTGAGTGCAAACCTCCTTCCATCAGCAAGGGCATTGAAGATGAAACGTGGCTGGGTCTTTCAACATGACAATGATCCAAAGCACACCGCCAGGGCAACGAAGGAGTGGCTTTGTAAGAAGCATGTCAAGGTCCTGGAGTGGCCTAGCCAGTCTCCAGATCTCAACCCTATAGAAAACCTTTGGAGGGAGTTGAAAGTCCGTGTTGCCAAGCGAAAAGCCAAAAACATCACTGCTCTAGAGGAGATTTGCATGGAGGAATGGGCCAACATACCAACAACAGTGTGTGGCAACCTTGTGAAGACTTACAGAAAACGTTTGACCTCTGTCATTGCCAACAAAGGATATATTACAAAGTATTGAGATGAAATTTTGTTTCTGACCAAATACTTATTTTCCACCATAATATGCAAATAAAAAGTTAAAAAAACAGACAATGTGATTTTCTGGATTTTTTTTTCTCAGTTTGTCTCCCATAGTTGAGGTCTACCTATGGTGTAAATTACAGACACCTCTCATCTTTTTAAGTGGTGGAACTTGCACTATTGCTGACTGACTAAATACTTTTTTGCCCCACTGTATTTATACACTGCTCAAAAAAGTGAAGGGAACACTAAAATCCCACATCCTAGATATCACTGAATGAAATATTCCAGTTGTAAATCTTCCTTCATTACATAGTGGAAAGTGTTGAAAACAATAAAACCTAAAAATTATCAATGTAAATCAAAACTAATATCCCGCAGAGGTCTGGAGTTGGAATGATTCTCAAAATCAAAGTGGAAAATGAAGTTACAGGCTGATCCAACTTCAGTGGAAATGCCTCAAGGCAAGGAAATGATGCTCAGTAGTGTGTGTGGCCTCCACATGCCTGTATGACCTCCCTACAATGCCTGGGCATGATCCTGATGTGGTGGTGGATGGTCTCCTGGGGGATCTCCTCCAAGACCTGGACTAAAGCATCCACCAACTCATGGACAGTCTGTGGTGCAACATGACGTTGATGGATGATGCGAGACATGATGTCCCAGATGTGTTCAATCAGATTCATGTCTGGAGAATGGGTGGGCCACTCCATAGCTTCAATGCCTTCATCTTGCAGGAACTGCTGACAAACCCCAGCCACATGAGGTCTGGCATTGCCCTGCATTAGGAGGAACCCAGGGCCAACCGCACCAGCATATGATCTCACAAGGGGTCTGAGGATCTCATCTCGGTGCCTAATTGCAGTCAGGCTATCTCTGGCAAGCACATGGAGGGCTGTGCGGCCCTCCAAAGAAATGCCACCCCACACCATTACTGACCCACTGCCAAACTGGTTATGCTGAAGGATTTTGCAGGCAGCAGATCACTCTCCATGGCATCTACAGACTCTGTCACGTCTGTCCCATGTGCTTATTGTGAACCCACTTTCATCTGTGAAGAGCAGAGGGCTCCAGTGGTGAATTTGCCAATCCTAGTGTTCTGTGGCAAATACCAAGCATCCTGCACGGTATTGGGCTGATAGAATAACCCCCACCTGTGGACGTCCGGCACTCAGACCATCCTCATGGAGTCGATTTCTAACCGTTTGTGCAGACACATGCACATTTGTGGCCTGCTGGAGGTCATTTTTCAGGGCTCTGGCAGTGCTTCTCCTGTTCCTCCTTGCACAAAGGCTGAGGTAGCAGTCCTGCTGCTGGGTTGTTGCCCTCCTACAGCCCCTCCACGTCTCCTGGTGTACTGGCCTGTCTCCTGGTAGTGCCTCCAGCCTCTGGAAACCTTCTTGCCACAGCTCGCATTGATCTGCCATCATGGATGAGCTGCACTATCTGAGCCACTTGTGTGGGTTGTAGAGTCCATCTTATGCTGTAACAAGAGTTGTGGGGGCACCACAGGAAATATGTACTGGGATCCAACCTCGACCTAAATTTGTACTCAACCAACTAATCCAGGAAGAAAGTATAGGTCATAGAGAGGGGATCACCAAGAGACATGGACACTTAACTGAAATTTATTGGATACAAAAAGAACACGTACAAAACATTAAAAATATTAAATAGTCACACGTGCGACATACCAAAGCAGAACATGAGCTCATTAGAAAGCTTTATGCTACAAACCCAACTTTCAGTGTGTGCAAACATATAAGTTAATAAACAGCATACCAGCACATATTTTATGGCACATCCTTAACATAATCAAAGATGTACATATAGTAAGCACCTGTACATTATCCCAAACAACCCCAAGTCCACCTGTTATATATACAAAAACTATGAACAGCTTTACCAAATGTAAGCTGCAGATATACAAGTGTTAATAGCAAAAATACTGGGCCCAAATAGAAAAAGTAATACATTTGAATAAAAAAGTATTGAAAGGTAAAAAATGAGTAATTGAAGCCAGGTAGTTGAGAGAAAAGTGCCCATAAGGGATATTCACCTATGAGATTTCCATAGAAAATATCATGGAACCACCAAAGCGCCAGTAAGCTTAGCACACATGGAGTCAGATTGAGCGGTAGAGACCAGACGCGTGTCGCCACCCACGGCGGCTTCGTCAGGGGTGATGACAAATGCTCTACACTATACGGCAAGTATTCTTCTGGTTACCCTATGTAGAAGAGACTTTACCAACCGCTCATTTGATTATTCTATAAACACCGTACATCTGTTTTAGAAACTAACCGCTTAAAAGGCAATATTGTGATCAAGGCCACTGGTTGGCCGAAACGTCAATTGCCTGTTGTTTTACCTTCCTCACCATATTCCAATAAATTTTTCACCTGAATCAATTCCATTGAACTGTACTAGTGCAGTGTTTGTTTATTCTACTATTGATGGGACTACTGGCTCCATTCCCTTTCCTCGTCAGCCTCCACGATAGTCGAGTGCTAGCTTTTTTGTCTCCTCTAAATTGTCATATAGTGATGCTCGTAGACTCTAAGACTATGCACTAAGTGCAAAGCCTGCCAAAAATGACATGCAGTGTCATTCATACATCCTTGAAGGCACCAAATGTAGTGACACATTCAAATATTATGAACAAAGTGTAGTTGTGGTACTCCCACACTTATAAAGACTCTGTACACAGTGCAACACCAAAAAAAGATATAAGGAGGGTCATCCATACACCCTTGAAGCCACCAAATGGAGTGCCTCATAGAAATTGAGAAATTGTAGTTGAGGCACTTTTACACTCATAAAGGCTCTGCACATATTACAGAAAAGATGCAGTAAAGAGAGTAATACAGTAATCCATAGACCCTTGAAGGTAACAACTGGCAAGTGTCATGGTTTGGACAAGGTTAATGCCCTGCCCTCTCAGGGTTAATTGTTGTGGCCTCCTTTTGGATCTGGGAGGGATATTTATACCCATGCTGGACTAGGATTCTCTGTCAGTTATACTTTCATTTTGTCTGTGTGCCTGACCCCCTGGTGTGCGTGCGCATACTGAGTTGTCTGTTTGCTCTCCGTGCTTTATCTGGTCTGTTTGATCCTCTTGCCTCCCCTCTTTGTGTTTCTATTAACTTGCTTACTCAGCTTTCTGACCTCTGGCTTCCACCTGACTATCCTTCTGTCTCACCCTCCAGTACCTTGCTTGTCCCCTAGTTATTGACCTTGGCACGTTTGACTCCTCTCCGGCGCCGTTCGCCTCCTTTGCACCCCGCGGTGCCTGGCTACGCCCCTGGCCACTCTCCCTCTGTCACATGGTTAAGGCCCTGCTTGCTACCCAGTGAGTTTTCTGCCGTTCTTCTCTGGGCTCCATTACTGCGGTGAGTAGCCTCCCGGCAGTAGTTACACCCGGGAGCCTTGACACTATAACTGACCGTACAGTCTCTTCCAGGTGGTTAGGTGAGAGTTTATTATGGATCCGGTACGGGCTTTCACAGGGCAGGTTAATGAGCTCTCCCAATTTATGCAAAAGCTGTCCATGTAGCAGCAAGCCTTGGTTTACTCTCACCAGCAATTGCAGAGAGATATGACGGGCACTCTACAGGGTCCTGATCCGTTGGGGACTTGGGATGGGGGCCCCACTGATGTATTCATAGTGGACCCCGAACCACCGGTAAAGCTACCTGACACTTTTTCTGGGGATAAAAAATTGTTTAGGGTTTTTAAAGAGGGGTGCAAGTTGTTTCTTGAGCTATGTCCCCGATCTTCTGGTAATGATAAGCAGAAGGTGGGGATCGTTATGTCCTTGTTAAGGTGGGCTCCACAGGCCTGAGCTTTTTCTCTCTTTCCCTCTGCTCCTGAACGTATGTCAGTGAACCTGTTCTTTGAGGCTTTGGGGCACCTTTATGACAAGCCTGATAGAGGGCGTCAGGCATAGGATAACGTGATAAGTGTGATACAGGGGACGCACTCAGCCGAATGGTTCTGCTTAGAGTTTAGACGCTGGGCCGCTGAAGTATCCTGGAATGACGCTACCTTGAGGGGGTTTTTCTGCAGGGGCCTGTATGACCGTTTACAGGACGCTCTGGCATTACTGTTGTGAATTCTGTTGTCGAGCTCCCTCCTGTGGTCGTGAATAGTACTTCGGCGAGTTTTGTCTATGGACTCCCTCTGGTGGCTGTGAGTGGAGCTGCTGCTTCTGAGGTTCCTTACACAGGTGACGTGGTTTATCCTGTGGTTGGCTGCTCTATTTAACTCCACTCAGATCGTTACTCCATGCCAGCTGTCAATGTTCCTGCATTTGTTCAGTTCGCTCTTGGATCTTTCTGACGACCTGTCTATTCCAGCAGAAGCTAAGTTCCTGATAGTTATTATTTGTTCATTGTTTCCTTGTCCAGCTGGTTATCATGATTTTGTCTTGCTAGCTGGAAGCTCTGGGATGCAGAGTGGCACCTCCGCACCGTTAGTCGGTGCGGAGGTCTTTTTGCACACTCTGCGTGGTCTTTTGTAGTTTTTTGTGCTGACCGCAAAGATACCTTTCCTATCCTCTGTCTGTTTAGTAAGTCTGGCCTCCCTTTGCTGAAATCTGTTTCATTTCTATGTTTGTGACTTTATCTTAACTCACAGTCAATATATGTGGGGGGCTTCCTTTAACTTTGGGGAATTTCTCTGAGGCAAGGTAGGCTTTATTTTCTATCTCTAGGGCTAGCTAGCTCTTAGGCTGTGAAGAGGCGTCTAGGGAGAGTCAGGAACGCTCCACGGCTATTTCTAGTGTGTATGATAGGATTAGGGGTTGCGGACAGCAGAGCTCCCACATCCCAGAGCTTGTCTCGTGTCAGTTTAACTATCAGGTCGTGCCGGGTGCTCCTAACCACCAGGTCATAACATTACAGCTGGCCCAAAGTATTAATGCATCTCAATAGAGGGATAAGAGAAGTTCTGAGACCATTTTTTTTTCTTTGCACTGTGTTTTGTCTATCTTTTCCCCTAGACCTTTGGGTGGTTCAGGACACAGGTGTAGATATGGACATTCAAGGTCTGTCCTCTTGTGTGGATCATCTCACTGCAAGGGTACAAAACATTCAAGATTTTGTGGTTCAGAATCCGATGTTAGAGCCTAGAATTCCTATTCCTGATTTATTTTCTGGGGATAGATCTAAGTTCTTGAATTTCAAAAATAATTGTAAACTGTTTCTAGCTTTGAAACCCCGCTCCTCTGGTGACCCCGTCCAACAAGTAAAAATCATTATTTCTTTGTTGCGTGGTGACCCTCAAGACTGGGCATTTTCCCTTGCGCCAGGAGATCCTGCATTGCGTGATGTTGATGCGTTTTTTCTGGCGCTTGGATTGCTTTATGATGAACCAAATTCAGTGGATCAGGCAGAGAAAATCTTGCTGGCTTTGTGTCAGGGTCAGGATGAAGCGGAGGTGTACTGTCAGAAGTTTAGAAAGTGGTCTGTGCTTACTCAGTGGAATGACTGTCCCCTGGCGGCAATTTTCAGAAAGGGTCTTTCTGAAGCCCTTAAGGATGTCATGTAGGGATTTCCCACGCCTGCTGGTCTGAATGAGTCTATGTCCTTGGCCATTCAGATCGATCGGCGCTTGCGTGAGCGCAAAGCTGTGCACCATTTGGCGGTATTACCTGAGCTTAAACCTGAGCCTATGCAGTGTGGTAGGACTTTGACCAGAGCTGAACGGCAAGAACACAGACGTTGGAATGGGCTGTGTTTTTACTGTGGTGAATCCACTCATGCTATCTCCGATTGTCCTAAGCGCACTAAGCGGTTCGCTAGGTCTGCCACCATTGGTACGGTACAGTCTAAATTTCTATTGTCCGTTACTCTGATTTGCTCTCTGTCGTCCTATTCTGTTATGGCATTTGTGGATTCAGGCGCTGCCCTGAATTTGATGGACTTGGAGTTTGCCAGGCGCTGTGGTTTTTTCTTGGAGCCCTTGCAGTATCCTATTCCATTGAGAGGAATTGATGCTACGCCTTTGGCCAAGAATAAGCCTCAGTACTGGACTCAATTGACCATGTGCATTACTCCTGCACATCAGGAGGATATTCGCTTTTTTTGTTGCATAATCTGCATGATGAGGTCGTTTTGGGGTTGCCATGGCTACAGGTCCATAATCCAGTGTTGGATTGGAAATCTATGTCTGTGTCCGGCTGGGGTTGTCAGGGGGTACATGGTGATGTTCCATTGTTGTCAATTTCGCCTTCCACTTCTTCTGAAGTCCCTGAGTTTTTATCAGATTACCGGGATGTATTTGAAGAGCCCAAATCCGGTGCCCTACCTCCTCATAGGGATTGCGATTGTGCTATTAATTTGATTCCTGGTAGTAAGTTTCCTAAGGGCCGACTGTATAATTTATCTGTGCCAGAGCACACCGCTATGCGGAGTTATATAAAGGAATCCTTGGAGAAGGGTCATATTCGCCCGTCGTCACCATTGGGAGCAGGTTTCTTTTTTGTGGCCAAGAAGGATGGCTCTTTGAGACCTTGTATTGATTACCGCCTTCTTAATAAGATCACAGTCAAATTTCAGTATCCTTTGCCGCTGCTGTCTGATTTGTTTCCTCGGATTAAGGGGGCTAGTTGGTTCACCAAGATAGATCTTCGAGGGGCATATAAAGACCGTTTGTCTTTACTGGTGAATCACTACCTGGTGTTTTTTCTCTTTTTTTGGTCCCGAGTTTGGTTAGGCCATGTATTGGGTGTTGTTTGTGGTATAGTATCTTTATACATGTAGAGGGACTTATAGGGCCTTAAGGGTGAGTCGACGGTGAGCGGGGGCGCCATATTGCGTCCAAGAGGGTGCCAACCTCCGGAGGCAGGCAGGGAATATTTGTAGGGACGTGTAGGGTTTTTGCTATCGGCCCCGTTGTCCCTCCCACCCTTTGCCCTTTATAAACTTTTTTGGGCCAGGTTTTTTAATTGACCCACCCCCATTTAGAGGGGTCTGGGTGTTGTGTCAGTCTTTTATCCTTATTTTGTTTAATAAAGTTTATTGGATAGATTAGTTTTCTTTGTTTTTCTTGGTTTAATACTAATTTGGATTATCAGATATTATACTTTCTACTGTTTTTTGACTACTATGGCTGGTTTTCTATCAGGGCCTATCTGTTCTGAATCATGGGTGAGTGAGGCGGATCGGGTGTTTTCAGTTGACTCAGGCTACACGGGTACCGACTCGAGCCCATCCATATACTCCACATTTAAAGAACTTACTGGATGCTATAAAAAATATTTGAAATCTTTATGGGAAACAAAAGCTTTGGAGAATTATATTAAGAACAACATTGTACCAAAGGGATTGCGTGTAAATATATCTCCATCACCAAGAGTAAGCAACCCCGTCCTTTTGAAGGCCTGGCGGGAAGAGTCCATAGCCTCATCTGTTAGGTTCATGAAATTACTGCTAGAGGAAGAAAAAAAGATTCTAGAAACCACATCTAAACAACTGAATGAATTAATAGAGAAGACACTACTGTTTAAATCTGATCCTGAGTTTAATAAAAAGGAGAGTAATCTACAGATCTCAGTAGAACGTTATCAAAACCAACTTAAGAATCGTAAACATACACAATTCATACGAGACTCAGAAGAGTTTAAAACTAATAGTGCGTATAATTTCTCAGGAGGCGTAGATATCGCCTCTGAAATTTCTTCCTCTGAGGCAGAGGGCTCAGACACAGAGAGGCCGGGAGGATTTTGGAGACAAAGAGGTAGAGGTGGGCCTTCATCATATAGGGGAAAAGGAAAATGGCAGAAACAAAGAGGATATACGGGCAGATATCAAGGAGGCAGAGGTCGGGAGCAGGGCTTCATGGGCCAAGGGAATGTAACCACGGGCTTTGGGGCACCTACGAGACCTTTAGTCCCAATGCCATCATCTTCCTCATTATCCACCTCTACACACTCTTCGTCTTTTTTAGAGCAGAGGGCCCCAACGGGGTACGAGTTGAGGAAACGAATGTAATGAATATATATGATGAGAACCAAATCATAAATCTCAGTAGCCATATGTTATCACCTGGTGAAATTAGTGTGCTAAGAAAGGGACTTACATTTGTTCCTACAACATGGTACAATACATTAACATAGTAACATAGTTAGTAAGGCCGAAAAAAGACATTTGTCCATCCAGTTCAGCCTATATTCCATCATAATAAATACCCAGATCTACGTCCTTCTACAGAACCTAATAATTGTATGATACAATATTGTTCTGCTCCAGGAAGACATCCAGGCCTCTCTTGAACCCCTCGACTGAGTTCATTTAGTAACATAGTTAGTAAGGCCGAACTATGGGTGAAGGATTTAAATCTCTACTGTCGTAAATTAAAATGGAAGAAGTTTTTTTCTTTGCATAACAAACAACAATGTTTAGAATTGGGTATATCAGAAGAGGACCTGGAGGGGCTTAATGTTCTGACGGGCCTTCTGGAGGACAGTGAGAGGGAGAGAGGACTAGGTCCACAGACTGACCTAAAATTAAAAAGCAATCGTATGCCTCCCCCAGGTGATTACACGAATATTGACATTTTTTTGAGAGTGGTCGAGGATGACCTTAAAAAAATAGGCCGACTGAATGGGGATACATCACCAAATTTGAATAGTGAGGAATGGGAGGCCTTGGAGAAACTAGAGAAGAATGACCAGATCATTGTCAAATCATCTGATAAAGGTGGCAATTTGGTCATCCTCGACCACCAGAGATATGTGGGAATGTGTAGATCTATCCTTGATGACAGGGAGACATATGGTGTACTTGAGAATGACCCTACGGATAGGTTTATTGGGTCATTAATGACTATCTTAGACATTGGTCTACGTGACAAATTGATTTCCTACAACGAGTATAAGTTTTTGGTTCCTCGTACCCCGACAATCCCTACTTTTTATGCCCTCCCAAAGGTCCATAAGGGTCTCTCCCCCTTAAAAGGCCGCCCCATAGTTTCAGGTGTTGGTTCATTGAGCCAGAATGTTGGTATTTATATCGATAACATCTTACGTCCATTTGTAACATCATTACCCTCATACGTGCGTGATACATCGGACCTGCTCCAAAAAGTAGACGGTGTGGTGGTCGAACAGGGGACCATTTTGGGTTCAATAGATGTCGAGGCTTTATATAGCAGCATTCCTCACAGTATGGGCCTGAAGGCATTGGAGTACTATCTAAGGACAAGAGCCGTCTTTTTTGAGAAACACAGTAAATTTGTAGTAGAGTTGATGGAGTTTGTCCTAACCCACAACTACTTCCTGTTTAACGGTAAGTACTTCCACCAGCTCAGGGGGACCGCGATGGGTTGCTCTTGTGCACCCTCGTATGCAAATCTCCTCCTGGGCTGGTGGGAGGAAACCGTAGTGTTCTCTGGGGTAGAAGAATGGTGGACTGACAAGATATCGGCTTGGTATCGATACATAGACGATGTCTTGGTCATGTGGAATGGTACAGCAAATGAGTTTAACAGCTTTGTACAAGGGTTGAATGATAATTGCTTTGGGTTAAAGTTTACATCTGAGAATGATGAACATGAATTAGCGTTCTTGGATGTTAAAATTACCATTAATGCCAGTGGTACATTGGATACAAGGCTATTTCGTAAACCGACATCTAGTAACGCCCTGCTTCGGTGGGAGAGTCATCACCCAGTTCCCCTGAAAAGGGGGATCCCTCGGGGACAATATTTAAGAGTAAGAAGGAACTGCTCTGACCCTGCTATCTTTAGGACACAAGCATACGATCTGAGGGAGAGGTTCCGTGAGCGTGGGTATCCGGATGAGGTCTTAGACCCGGCCTTTAGGAATGCTATGAGTAGAGAGAGACATACGCTCCTACAGACACATAGAGAACTAGAGGCAGAGAATACCCCTAGGATTATTGGAACCTATGACAACCAAACGAACCGGGTATTTAGTGTCCTTAAAAAGCATTGGGGGATCTTACAGCTGGATGAAACCCTGGCGGATATCATCCCAAATAGACCCCAGATTACCTTCCGCAGAGGACAGTCTTTGAAAGATCGGCTCGTACACAGCCACTATAAGAGACCGAAACAAGAGGGAACTTGGCTTGATAGACGCATCAATGGTACGTTCAGATGTGGTAACTGTTCGTTCTGTGATTATGTAACACCATGTAAGAGCTTTAAGAGTGCACAGAATGGGAGAAACTTCTTCTGTAGAGACTTTGCTAATTGCAAAACCATTGGTGTGGTCTATATGGCTACGTGTACATGCCCGAAGAATTATATAGGGAAGACCAAAAGGGAGTTGAGAAGGAGGATCGGGGAACACTTGGGAGATATCAAAAATAACAGAGATACCCCCGTAGCACGGCATGTTTGGGAGGTACACCAGGGTGACAGCAAGACTCTCTCATTCTGTGTTCTGGAAGTAATAAAACAGAATGGTAGGAGAGGTGATTGGGATAGGGTCATCCTGCAAAAGGAAACACAATGGATATTTAGGATGGATTCAGTAGCCCCAGGAGGACTTAACGAGCGGCTTACTTTTGGTTGTTTTGTGTGAATTGTTTTCGTCAGGTTTGTCTTCGCTCCCCTTTTCCCCTGATTTAAAATAATACAGCGCTGCAGACCTAGTAGATGGCCTGCAGGAATGTTCATAAGAGTATAGGAATGTGGTGCACAATGTGCATACTCTTTATCATCTACGTTTAATGGACTTAGGGTAGTGTGGTTGCGGGTTTTTGGTCTCTGCTGACTATAGTTCACCGCATACTTATACATGTACACTATATATTGAGTGTATTTTTCAGAATTTAAATATCATATGGAGGTGATATATGCATAAAAATACATCTATATGTATTGTTATTTTTATACAATTAGTGTACATGGTTAACAAACTATTTGTATGTGGTGCTTTTATAAGTTATACATGGAAACCACGTGTTGTGTGGTGGGTAGTACAGCATCACATGCCAATATTTTTTGTAAACGCCATATCTTCTTTTTTTTTTTTTTTTTTTTTTTTTCTTAAGTACATGTAAGGGCCGCCAGGTTTTAAGGGATTGCCAATAGGTGTCCATAATATTATACTTGGGCCATGTGTATGTGACGGTGCAGCTGTGATTACATGTAAGGGGTCCTTTAAATATAACCAATGGCGCAATCACTACGCTTCTAGGGCGCAAAATGTGCCAGCTATAATGTTTAACATGTGTGGTTTAATGTCCCTGTGTAACCCCGGTATAGTTGTCCTCCGTTGCTGTGGCTCCAGTATGGGTGTCCCTTATACAGCTGGGTGGGTATGAATATCGCACCCAGCTGTATGCAAAGGTGTTTATGGCATTATTTACATTAGCCTTAAGTCGGCGTCGATGCGCTTTTGCTGTTTGTCCAGGGATGAGATGCCGGACAGAAACATTGCGCCCAGGCACATGCGCTGTTGGAGCGGGGTGGACATGAATATGAACATGAATATTTTTTTTTTTTTTTTTAAGCGGCGAACACAGGTGGTAATTAGCCCCTTAACCCTTTGTCCCTATTGGGGAGGGGGGGAGGAGACTATTTAATGGCGTTTTAGTCAGTGTTTCCTTGACCTGCAACCAGGCACAACATGTATCTCTGATGTGATCTATTCACACAGTATCTCTTTTTCCCATATGCCTCCTGAGGAACCACATCATGGGGGGGAAACGCGTAGAGGCGAGACCTGAACACAGATAAGTGTTTCAGGCCTTTTAAGTTTATATGTTTTTCACCAGTTGTGTGTTTTTTTTTTTTTTGTTTTTTTTTTTGTTTTTCTCCCCGCAACCATTGTATTTGCATACGAGTACTTTACCAATTGCGATCATAATATAGTTGTATTCGTTAAGCTGTTATATACATCTTTCCTATTGCCGTGCAAGCATTGGTTTAAGTATTGTTGCTATTTGCTTTATCTTTAGGGTCTGACCGAGCTATAGGGACCTATTTATCTGGGTCACTAGTATAGCCCCTAAGGCACCACCCGTATTTAGTATCCCGATATATCTTCTTTTAGGGATTCAGCCAGGGTTAATAGGGGCAGCCGCCGAGGAGCGGGGGCGCCATGTGCGTTCAAGAGGGTGCCAACCTCCGCTGACAGGTAGGGAGACTCGGTTAGGGACTCCTTAGGGTGTATTAGCCTTAGTTTCAGGCGTTATACTTTAGCATTAGGGATTGGTACGGTCAGACCGTTTGTCTTTACTGGTGAATCACTACCTGGTGTTTTTTCTCTTTTTTTGGTCCCGAGTTTGGTTAGGCCATGTATTGGGTGTTGTTTGTGGTATAGTATCTTTATACATGTAGAGGGACTTATAGGGCCTTAAGGGTGAGTCGACGGTGAGCGGGGGCGCCATATTGCGTCCAAGAGGGTGCCAACCTCCACAGGCAGGCAGGGAATATTTGTAGGGACGTGTAGGGTTTTTGCTATCGGCCCCGTTGTCCCTCCCACCCTTTGCCCTTTATAAACTTTTTTGGGCCAGGTTTTTTAATTGACCCACCCCCATTTAGAGGGGTCTGGGTGTTGTGTCAGTCTTTTATCCTTATTTTGTTTAATAAAGTTTATTGGATAGATTAGTTTTCTTTGTTTTTCTTGCATATAATCTTGTGCGAATTAAACAGGGCGATGAATGGAAAACAGCATTTAATACGCCCGAGGGCCATTTTGAGTACCTGGTTATGCCATTCGGACTTTCTAATGCTCCATCTGTGTTTCAGTCCTTTATGCATGACATCTTCTGAGAGTACCTGGATAGATTCATGATTGTATATTTGGATGACATTTTGGTCTTTTCGGATGATTGGGAGTCTCATGTGAAGCAGGTCAGAATGGTGTTCCAGGTCCTTCGTGCGAATTCCTTGTTTGTGAAGGGGTCAAAGTGTCTCTTTGGAGTTCAGAAGGTTTCATTTTTGGGTTTCATTTTTTCCCCTTCTACTATCGAGATGGACCCTGTTAAAGTTCAGGCCATTTATGATTGGACTCAGCCGACATCTGTGAAGAGCCTGCAGAAGTTCCTGGGCTTTGCTAATTTTTACCGTCGCTTCATCGCTAATTTTTCTAGTATTGCTAAACCGTTGACTGATTTGACCAAGAAAGGTGCTGATGTGGTCAATTGGTCCTCTGCGGCTGTAGAGGCTTTTCAGGAGTTGAAGTGTCGTTTTTCTTCTGCCCCTGTGTTGTGCCAGCCAGATGTTTCGCTCCCGTTTCAGGTTGAGGTTGATGCTTCTGAGATTGGAGCAGGGGCTGTTTTGTCGCAAAGAAGTTCTGATGGTTCGGTGATGAAACCATGTGCCTTCTTTTCTAGAAAATTCTCGCCTGCTGAGCGCAATTATGATGTTGGCAATCGAGAGCTGTTGGCCATGAAGTGGGCATTCGAGGAGTGGCAACATTGGCTTGAAGAAGCTAAACATCGCATGGTGGTCTTGACGGATCACAAGAATTTGACTTATCTCGAGCCTGCCAAACGGTTGAATCCTAGACAGGCTCGATGGTCGCTCTTTTTCTCCCGTTTTGATTTTGTGGTTTCATACCTTCCGGGATCTAAGAATGTGAAGGCTGATGCCCTGTCAAGGAGTTTTGTGCCTGACTCTCCGGGTGTTCCGGAGCTGGCGGGTATTCTTAAAGAGGGGGTAATTTTGTCTGCCATTTCCCCTGGTTTGCGGCGCGTGCTGCAGAAGTTTCAGGCTGATAGACCTGACCGTTGTCCAATGGAGAAACGGTTTGTTCCTGATAGATGGACTAGTAGAGTTATCTCTGAGGTTCATTGTTCGGTGTTGGCTGGTCATCCTGGAATCTTTGGTACCAGAGATTTGGTGGCTAGATCCTTTTGGTGGCTATCTTTGTCACGGGATGTGCGTTCTTTTGTGCAGTCCTGTGGGACTTGTGCTCGGGCTAAGCCCTGCTGTTCTCGTGCCAGTGGGTTGCTTTTGCCCTTGCCGGTCCCGAAGAGGCCCTGGACGCATATTTCCATGGATTTTATTTCTGATCTCCCTGTTTCTCAAAGGATGTCGGTCATTTGGGTGGTTTGTGATCGCTTCTCTAAGATGGTCCATTTGGTACCCTTGTCTAAATTGCCTTCCTCCTCTGATTTGGTGCCATTGTTTTTCCAGCATGTGTTTCGTTTGCATGGCATTCCGGAGAACATCGTCTCGGACAGAGGTTCCCAGTTCGTTTCGAGGTTTTGGCGGTCCTTTTGTGCTAAGGTGGGCATTGATTTGTCTTTTTCTTCGGCTATCCATCCTCAGACAAATGGCCAAACCGAACGAACTAATCAGACTTTGGAAACATATCTGAGATGCTTTGTTTCTGCTGATCAGGATGATTGGGTGTCCTTCTTGCCGTTGGCTGAGTTCGCCCTTAATAATCGGGCCAGCTCGGCTACTTTGGTTTCTCCTTTTTTCTGTAATTCTGGTTTCCATCCTCGTTTCTCTTCTGGGCAGGTTGAGCCTTCGGACTGTCCTGGTGTGGATAATGTGGTGGACAGGTTGCAGCAAATTTGGACTCATGTGGTGGACAATTTGACATTGTCCCATGAGAAGGCTCAACGTTTTGCTAACCGCCGGAGCTGTGTTGGTCCCCGACTTCGTGTTGGGGATTTGATTTGGTTGTCATCTCGTCATGTTCCTATGAAGGTTTCCTCTCCTATGTTTAAGCCTCGTTTCATTGGGCCATATAAGATTTCTGAAGTTCTTAATCCTGTGTCATTTCGTTTGGACCTTCCAGCTTCTTTTGCCATCCATAATGTGTTCCATAGGTCGTTGTTGCGGAGATACGTAGCGCCTATGGTTCCCTCCGTTGATCCTCCTGCCCCGGTGTTGGTCGAGGGGGAGTTGGAGTATGTGGTGGAGAAGATTTTGGATTCTCGTGTTTCGAGACGGAAACTCCAGTACCTGGTCAAGTGGAAGGGTTATGGTCAGGAAGATAATTCCTGGGTTTTTGCCTCTGATGTTCATGCTGCCGATCTAGTTCGTGCCTTTCATTTGGCTCATCCTGATCGGCCTGGGGGCTCTGGTGAGGGTTCGGTGACCCCTCCTCAAGGGGGGGCACTGTTGTGAATTCTGTTGTCGAGCTCCCTCCTGTGGTCGTGAATGGTACTTCGGCGAGTTCTGTCTATGGACTCCCTCTGGTGGCTGTGAGTGGAGCTGCTGCTTCTGAGGTTCCTTACACAGGTGACGTGGTTTATCCTGTGGTTGGCTGCTCTATTTAACTCCACTCAGATCGTTACTCCATGCCAGCTGTCAATGTTCCTGCTTTTGTTCAGTTCGCTCTTGGATCTTTCTGATGACCTGTCTATTCCAGCAGAAGCTAAGTTCCTGATAGTATTTATTTGTTCATTGTTTCCTTGTCCAGCTGGTTATCATGATTTTGTCTTGCTAGCTGGAAGCTCTGGGATGCAGAGTGGCACCTCCGCACCGTTAGTCGGTGCGGAGGTCTTTTTGCACACTCTGCGTGGTCTTTTGTAGTTTTTTGTGCTGACCGCAAAGATACCTTTCCTATCCTCTGTCTGTTTAGTAAGTCTGGCCTCCCTTTGCTGAAATCTGTTTCATTTCTATGTTTGTGACTTCATCTTAACTCACAGTCAATATATGTGTGGGGCTTCCTTTACCTTTGGGGAATTTCTCTGAGGCAAGGTAGGCATTATTTTCTATCTCTAGGGCTAGCTAGCTCTTAGGCTGTGAAGAGGCGTCTAGGGAGAGTCAGGAACGCTCCACGGCTATTTCTAGTGTGTGTGATAGGATTAGGGGTTGCGGTCAGCAGAGCTCCCACATCCCAGAGCTTGTCTCGTGTCAGTTTAACTATCAGGTCGTGCCTGGTGCTCCTAACCACCAGGTCATAACACATTACACTCTCCCGCGATACCCTGGAGGATGCCATGACACAGGTCGTCTGTATGGACTGGAGGCTTCATGCTGGAGGAGTGATGCAGCAGGAGACCTCATTATACTCCAACCTGTGTGACACTGCCTCCATCCCTGAGGCCAGGGAGGTTGGGGCTATTTCGATGATGGAGAGAGAGAGAGAAAACACCGCAGAGACAACCAACTATGCTTCTACTGTGGAGCCTATGGATATTGGAAAAGGGACTGTCCCTATTGTCCTTCTTCTGCTAAGCCATCGGGAAGCGCCTAAGTCTGGGTAACGATCGAGGAAGTTACCCAGACTACCAGGTACATTTTCCCTCACTTGCTAAAATTTTGCTTCAGGTGGAATTGGAACTTGCTGGTGGTCCTGTCATGACCACCGCCTTTGTTGACTGCGATTCTACCATTAACCTGATCAATGCCCGGGTGGTGACTCTTAATAAGATAGGGACAGTCAGGCTTAAGAATCCTGTTAAAATTGTGGCTATTGACTCATCTCCTCTCACCTGGGATGAAATTTGTTTCATGTCTGAAGTTTTTTCTCAGAAAGTGTGTTCTACTCATGTGGAAAAATTAAGTTGTTTTCTTCTAGAACATTTGCCTGCTGGAGTGGTACTAGGAATGCATTGGCTTCAACGCCATAATCTTATTATTGATTGGGTAATGAGGGAGATCACTCAGTGGGGATGTAAGGAAAACTGTATAAGTTATAACCTGGTTCGTCTTGTCACCCCTGTAAAATCTGTATCTGTGCCATCTGTCGGTCCGGAATACCTGAAGGACTGTGAAGATGTGTTTTACGAAAGCGAGGCCAAGGTACTTCCACCATATAGACCTTTTGATTGTGCCATTGATTTAGTCCTGGGGGCCAAGTTACCCAAGGCTCGCCTGTTTAATTTGTCCGGACCTGAGCATCAAGCCATGAAGGAGTACATAGCAGAGAATCTCTGCAAGGGGCATATTCAGCCTTCTGTTTCACCCGTGGCAGCGGGGTTCTTTTTCGTAAAAAAGAAAGATGGTGGTTTGCGGCCGTGCCTCGACTTTCGGGAGCTGAACAAGATTATGGTAAAAAACACATACCCTCTTGACCGATTTATGTAACCAACTCATGGGGGCCAAATGGTGCTCTAGGCTCAATTTACAAGGGGCTTATAACCTTATAAGGGTCCGGGAAGGGGATGAATGAAAAACAGCATTCCTGATGACTAAGGAGAAAACTTAGTTATGCCCTTTGGTCTCACTAACGCTCCATCCATTTTTCAAAATGTCATGAATGTTATTTTCTCTGACCTGATTGGGCATTATGTGTCATCTACCTGGATTACATTTTAATGTACTCATTTGACAGCCAAACCCACTTGTACCATCTGAATATGATTCTTAGGAGACTCAGGGAGAATCATTTATATGCTAAACTGGAAAAATGTTAATTTTTTTGTGCAAGAACTGTCTTTTCTGGGTTTAATTGTGTCAGGGGAGGGATTCCGCATGGATCCTGAAAAGGTCTTGGCCATCACAGTTTGGGTGCAGCGTCATGACTTGCAGGGGTTGCAGCGATTTTTGGGCTTTGCTAACTTCAAAAGGAAGTTCATTAAGGGTTTTCCACAGGTGGTAAAGCATTTGATGGACCTCATCCTCAAAGGGGCCGATGTGAAAAATTGGTCCATGGCTGCAAAAAATTCTTTCATGACACTAAAAAAATGTTTTACTTCAGCTTCTGTGTTGGTACAACCCGATCCATCACGACCCTTTATTATGGAGGTTGACCCTTCTGAGGTGGGGGTGGGGGCAGTTTTGTCTCAGGGTCCTTCCACACTCACTAATCTGAAGCCATGCACCTTCTTTTCTAAAAAATTCACTCCGGCCGAGAGAAATTATGATGTCGGCAACAGGGAATTGTTGGCAGTTAAGTTGGCTTTTGGAGAATGGAGGCATTTCCTGGAGGGGGCTGTCCACCCCATTACAGTCATCAATGATCATAAAAATATGGCCTATATTGAGTCTGCCAAGAGATTTGCCCCAGACAGTCTCGGTGGGCACTCTTTTTTCTCGATTTCAATTTGCCATCACATTCCTTCCGGTATCCAAAAATACTAAGGCTTATGCTTTATCCCACAGCTTTGTTTCTGTTTCCCCTCCAGAACCTCCTTCCTCCATTCTTTAGTCAGGAGTAGTGGTTGCTGAAATCTCATCCAATTTTCAGAGAGAGATTTTAGAGACACAAACCTTGGGTCCTGGTAGTAAACCTCCAGGTAAATTGTTTGTACCGGAACAGGAGTTTTATGATTCTGTGTGAAGTGCCCAACCAGGAATTGCAGCTACGCGGGGGGCAGATGCTAGAGGTTTCTGGTGGACCTCTATGGTATCAGATGTTAAAAGGTTTGTGACTGCATGTGGGGTGTGCACCCGTTCCAAGAGTTCTCATACCCAGCCAGGAAAATGGTGCATTTGCCAATTCCGGATAGGCAATGGACACATTTGGCCATGGACTTTATCACAAATCTCACTCCTTCCAGGGGCAACTCAGTGGTATGGCTGGTGGTGGATGGGTTCTCCAAACAAGCCCACTTTGTACTCTTACCCGCATTACCATCTGCTGAAACCTTGGCCCGCTTATTTATACAGCATGTTGTTCAATTGCATGGAGTGTCTGTGAATGTGGTGTCAGGCAGAGGAATGCAGCTTGTGGCCAGGTTTTGGAGGGCTTTTTGTAACAAGATGGGGATTACGCTGTCTTTCTTCTCTGCCTATCACCCGGAGACTAATGGACAGACTGAACGCAAGAACCAATCCTTAGAGCTAATTTTGAGAAGCCTGGCATCTTCCAGAAAGGAGGACAGGTGTGAGTTATTGCCCATGTCACAATTTGCGTTCAACTCTCGTGTGAGTCAGTCCACTGTAAAGTCTCCCTATCAGGTCAACTATGGGTTTGACCCACATTTTCGGGAATTTTCCCGCATGGATTTAGGTTGCCCTGGAGCTGAATACATGGTACAACATTTCAAAACTCTTTGGAGGGAGGTTCAGACGAACATCTCTAAAGCCCAGAAAAGGTGCAAACAATTTGCAGACAGGAGGAGGGAGCCAGGTCTGGCGTTTGTAGTAGAAGAGAAGGTGTGATTATCCACCTGTAATATTAAGCTTAAGATACCCTCTATGAAGCTGGGCCCCAAGTTTATTGGTCCATATAAAATTGTGGAGGCAGTTAATCCGGTCGCCTACAGACTACAGCTGCCCACCTTCTTCAAAATATCTGATGTCTTCCACAGGTCCCTGTTAAAGCCAGTGGGGACAGTTAGGGAAGATTTCCTCATCCGATACTCCACCAGTAATTGGTAGAGGGACAGCTGGAGTACGAGGTAGGGCGCATCATTGAATCTCGGGGGGTGCGCCGGAGCTCCAGTATCTGATACATTGAAAAGGGTATTCTCTTGAGGATTGGTCATGGGTCCCGGCCTGTTCGGTGCACGCCGATCGTCTGGTGCAGGCCTTCCATGCCAGATATCCAGAGAAGCCTGGGCCTCCTTTTGGATCTGGGAGGGATATTTATACCCACACTGGACTAGGATTCTCTGTCAGTTATACTTTCGCTTTGTCTGTGTGCCTGACCCCCTGGTGTACGTGTGCATAGTGAGTTCATTATTTGTTCTCTGTGCTTAATCTGGTCTGTTTGATCCTCTCAGCTTCCCTGCTTTGTGTTTCTATTCATTTGCTTACTCGACTTTCTGACCTCCAGCTTCCACCTGACTATCCTTCTCTCTCACCATCCAGTACCTCGCTTGTCCCCTAGTTATTGACCTCAGCATGTTTGACTACTCTCCGGCGCCATTCGCCTCCTTTGCACCACTGTGCCTGGCTCCGCCCATGGCCACTCCCCCTCTGTCACATGGTTAAGGTCCTGCTTGCTACCCGGTGAGTTCTCCGCCATTCTGCTCTGGGCTCCCTTACTGCAGCGAGTAGCCTTCCAGCAGTAATTACACCCAGGAGCCTTGACAGCAAGCCTCATTCAATTATTTTGAAAGTGTAGTTGATGTACTCCTACACTCAAAGGCTTTGCAAAAAGTGAATGAATGCCAGAAGAAAATGATAAGGAGGGTAAAACAGTAATCCTCTTCAGGTGTCCGCTTCTTCTCCTTCTTTGGAAGACTGTGGGGCTGCCTCGACCTCCTTCCTGGAGCCTGATTCTTAGGTGTCTGAACTGTAAGTGACCTGGCTTTGGGTAGTGCTGGATCCCCTGATATGTTGCTATGGGCGACAGCCCCCTTTGTCACTGCACCAACAACTGCTCCCACAAAGAATGTGGGATGACAGTCTGATAATTTTATAAGTGTTCATCCTGTTCCCTTCTTTCTCGGATCACACGCTCTGTACACCTGTGATGTGGCTCCTCCATTTTGAGGAAAATGACCCTGGTTCCAGTCATCAACTCTTGCAGATTTCGAGGCAAGTGTTCCATCTCTACTTCCTGCTGGTTTAACAAGATGTGATGACAGGTCACAAGTTCTTCTCGGACCCCCATCTCCACTATCGATTATAGCGACCTCCCCCTAGGATTACATTTTTCGGTACCTTGCTGCTAGTGGCCTGCTAGCATGTCTCCAGCTCTGGCCCTGGCTCACCTCCTTCTCTTTTCTAACCAGCCTAGATCCTGCAGTCTGCTCACCAGTTTCTGGATCCTGGCAGTCCGCAAGAACCCCAGCGGTGGTGGTTCTAGGAAATTGGCTGGTTCCGGACCACAGGCATCCTGCCACCTCTGCTGACTTGCCAGTTTGGTCTGGCTACCATATTCCTCCTGTCAATCCCATGGGAGTCTACCAGGATTCTGCCATCTTTGTCGCCTTGTCATCCACTAAGTACGTTAAACTGTATGTATTACTAATTCCATTCAGAAAAAAATTTGTAATGGTTTTTGGAGATCTGGAATGCTCTACCCCAAGATATTAGGACCATCCACAATTTGCATAGTTTTAGGCGCTCGCTCAAAACACATTTGTTCAGAGCGGCCTATCACGTTCACTAATCAAAGTCATTTTATGTTTGTGTGTGTGTAGCCCATTCACTATCCCTATCTATTCCCCAACCCCTGAAGATGGCTGGACCATCATTGTAAATACATCATTGTAAATACACACCTGTACTTTGTATCTCCCCATCCTCATTGTAGATTGTAAGCTCTCACAAGCAGGGTCGTCTTATTTCACTTTAATTATTGTATTGTTAACGTTGTTACTTATGACTTTTGTGTTTGAAACTGTTAAACTGTAAAGCGCTACGGAATATGTTGGCGCTATATAAATAAAGATTATTATTATTATTATTATTATTTGTATACCACTGTAATGTAACACTAACCACTTTAACTCCTTAACCCTCGAAAGTATTTTAATTTCTGCGTTTTCGTTTTTTCCTCCCCTTCTTCCCAGAGCCATAACTGTTTTATTTTTCAGTTAATATGGCCTTGTGAGGGCTTGTTTTTTTTGAGTGACAAGTTGTAATTTTGAAAGACACCATTGGTTTTAACATCATGTACTGGAAAACGGAAAAAAAATTCCAAGTGCGTTGAAATTGCAAAAAAAGTGCAATCTCACAGTGGTTTTTTTGTTGTTTTCTTTTACCATGTTCACTAAATGCTAAAACTGATCTACTATTATCATTCTCCATTACAAGTTCATAGACACCAAACATGTCAAAGTTCTTTTTTATTTAAGGGGTGAAAAAAAATTCCAAAGTTTGTTAAAAAAACAAACAAAAAAAATTGCCCCATATTCCGATGCCCATAGCGTCTCCATTTTTGTGATCTCAGGTTGAGTGAGGGCTTATTTTTTGTGCACCGAGCTGACTTTTTTAACCCCTTACCGGCATCGGACGTACTATACCGTCCGATGCCGGCTCCCCTGCTTTGATGCAGGGCTCCGCGGTGAGCCCGCACCAAAGCCGGGACATGTCAGCTGTTTTGAACAGCTGACATGTGCCCGTAATAGGCGCGGGCAGAATCGCGATCTGCCCGCACCTATTAACTAGTTAAATGCCGCTGTCAAACGCAGACAGCGGCATTTAACTACCGCTTCCGGCCGGGCGGCCGGAAATGACGTCATCGCCGACCCCCGTCACATGATCGGGGGTCGGCGATGCTTGTGAATGGTAACCATAGAGGTCCTTGAGACCTCTATGGTTACTGATTGCCCGTCGCTGTGAGCGCCACCCTGTGGTCGGCGCTCACAGCACACGTGCAATTCTGCTACATAGCAGCGATCACACAGCACACAGACAGCTCTCCAGCGACCAACGATGCCGAGGTCCCCGGGTAACCAGGGTAAACATCGGGTTACTAAGCGCAGGATTGCGCTTAGTAACCCGATGTTTACCCTGGTTACCAGCGTAAAAAAAAACCAAACAGTACATACTTACATTCCGGTGTCTGTCCCTTGCCGTCTGCTTCCCGCACTCACTGACTGCCGGCCGTAAAGTGAAAGCACAGCACAGCGGTGACGTCACTGCTGTGCTCTGCTTTCACTTTACAGCCGGCAGTCAGTGAGTGCGGGAAGCAGACGGCAAGGGACCTGACGGACACCGGAATGTAAGTATGTACTGTTTTTTTTTTTTTACATTTACGCTGGTAACCAGGGTAAACATCGGGTTACTAAGCGCGGCCCTGCGCTTAGTAACCCGATGTTTACCCTGGTTACAAGCGAACGCATCGCTAGATCGGTGTCACACACACCGATCTAGCGATAACAGTGGGAGATCCAGCGACGAAAGAATGTTCCAAACGATCTGCTACGACGTACGATTCTCAGCAGGATCCCTGATCGCTGCTGCATGTCAGACACAGCGATATCGTATGGATATCGCAGGAACGTCACGAATCGTACCGTCGTAGCGACAAAAGTGCCACTGTGTGACGGTACCCTTATATACGAAAAAGTAGGTGATTGATTCTCTTTAAGATAAAGGTGACAACTGAGAGCCTCCAATTGTTTAACCAGCAGATGAATAAACAGTAGTACATCAGGGTAAAAATGTTTGATGAGATTGAAATGAAATAATTTGCTTGAGATTATAAAGATCTACAATACAAGACAATATATCACTGATGGAAATTACCAGAATTTTGGATCAATATCAGCAGTTCATCATCAGTATTTTCAGTGATGTCATTGGGAGATCACTCTTATGCTTTCAGTTGCAGTATTTACACCCACTTTAGTGAACTGACAAAAAGCAAATGGGGATTCAAAGACAGCCTACCAGTAAATGGAAGCAGGAACATTCTCTGTACATGCATAAAACAATCCCAATGTAATTAGTTTATCGACATACAGTATATCACAAACTGAACTGTCTGTTCTAGAAAAAGGTCTTACATTTTTCCCGAGTGTCAATTTTGATGTTTTAACTGCTTTTAAAGATGTTAACATTTTTGCTAGATCATTAAATTCGAAAAAAAAAATTCATAACATGAAGTTGCATAATTTATTTTCTACAGCAACTGAACAAGAGGCATTATGAATGAAGCTGGTAAAGTTGGGAAAATTTACTTGAATTTTACTTGTATTTTCCAGAAAGTAATTTTTTTGTAATGCACTCACGTGAAATGTGACCTTATAACATGCAATGTCGGCCAGGACTTTGGGTTTTATTAAGCCTGACAAGTATTTACCTAAGACAGAACACCTGAGTAGGTTAGAAATCCCTCCTCTAACAGTGCATGCGCAGGATAATATCTCACAAAGTCATGACGCCTTCCCCTTACAATGAGTACTCTAGCATGAACAGGGACGTCCCATGCCTAATATGGGTGGAAATCCTAGCATAGCTTGAAGATGCCTGGGGTTTCAGCACTTGGCGAATGTAAGAAGAGGCCCTGAAGCCCGTTTGGGGAACACTGAGCTGTGGAGGTGAGTTTCTTTTTTTTATACTGCTTATTTTTATTATTCTCTTGGGTCTCAAATTGTGGGATATTCAATTTGAGAAGAATAAATGCAATGTGAACAAAATTTCCCTATACCCATCCAGTATAGGTAATATAGGCAAGATTCCTTCAACTATACTTCCATATTCTAAATAATTTCCTCCATTATCCACCTGCCCTATTGTTGAGCTTTTTGTACAATTGGTCACAAAAGAACTCGAGCAGATAATGCCAGGTGTCCTATATGACAACTTTACCCATTAAGAACGTCCTTGTCTTAACAAACTGAAAGGTCAGTAGAATGTAGTATACAAGCCTTATTATTTTTTGGCCCAGACAGATGCATGAATCATAAACCTATCATCAACTTAAAGTCAAAACACGTTATAAAAAAATGTATAACCCTTTATTATCTTTCAGTTCTGAATGGCTAAAGATCCTCCCAGCGGCCTACAGTAATGAAATCCTTATAAATGCTCTACTGGATGCATTGATCAGTACTGAACCAACAGACCCAACCTCATACCAACTTAAAGAAAATCCATAAGAATTCAAACGTGCCTCCAGTAAGACATATCATTTCACGTAGAGAAGCCTAATGGAGAATGTCAGTAAATACGTTGATGCTCAAACGTTTACTGGAAGGTTTATATCAAACATCCATAACACAAAGGACCAATTAGAAAAAATTGACAGTTTACATGTGAGGAGGATTCATATTTCTTAACATGCACCATTGAATTTCTTTACATGAGCATCAGACACTCAGATGGATTGCATGATGTTATCTTTTTCCTCCAAGCAAGTAATATTGACTATGTACTGTATATGTATATAAATTTTCAGTTTCTGGAATTCATATACAAAAACAAAACTTATTGTGCGCTCTCACCTGCAGATATATTCTTGGGACTATGAGAGAGGAATTTCTTTCTGCTGGCTCCTTTTCCAGAATTGGTACATTGTTTGATCTGTCACGTGTCATTCGCTGAACTATAGATCTGGATCAACATGTTAGGGCATGTTAAGGCCTCTTCCACACTTCCATCTTATAGCTCCCGTCGAAATCTGAAAAAACAGGATCCAGCAATTTTTTCTGCTGGATCCTGTTTTTCCCATAGACTTGCATTAGCGACGGATTGTGATGGATGGCCACACGTTTCATTCATCGTAAACTGGATCCGTCATAAAACTGCTGTCCGTCGGGCGGAAAATTGCTGAGCGACGGGTCCTGCGCTGCCCGTCATTGACTATAATGGACGCCTGTGGGCGCAGGATCTGTCGCTGACTGTGAAAAGCAGGAATCCAGCGACGGTTCCGTCTTTTGAAACTGAGCATGCGTGGAAGAATTTCTCTCGCTTGCTCTCTCTTTTTACTATTGATGCTGCCTATGCAGCATCAATAGTAACAAGATATAATGTTAAAAATAAAAAAAATAAAAAAAATCACAATATTCTTACCTTCTAGCATCCCGCCCAGCGTTACCGATGCTCCCATCAGCTAGAGTTCCCAGTAATGCATTGCAAAATGACTCGATGACATCGCAGTCTCGCGAGACCGCTACATCATCAGAGGTCATTGCACGCAAGGCATTACTGGGAACGCTAGCTACTGGGAGCATCGGTAACGCTGTGTTGGATGCCGGAAGGTAAGAATATTGTGATTTTTTATTTTTTTTATTATTTTTAAACCTGGGTTGTGTTGTGTATGCGTTGTCGCAGCGGAAAACTGCTGCGAAGACGCATAAACAACAGGTGCACATAGCCTCGATGGGTCCATCAGAAAAACGGGCCCAGTGCACCTGTTTTTTTACAATCTGCACAGGATCCGTCATTTCAACATTTTGACGGATCCTGTGTAGATTGTAAAAACGGAAGTGTGAAAGAAGCCTTAGGATATGGGTTGAACTAGATGGACTTAAAGTCTTCCTTCAACCTTAAAAGCTATGATACTATGTATAGGCCTAATGATTTTTACATGGAAGTCTGGGTTTCTGGATTGCCATTGAAACACCACTTTAACACAAACGAATTGGAGTAGCTAATTGCGCCTCTGCAACACTATGTTGTTAGGCCTAATGATTTTTAAGTTGAAATCTGGCCTTTTGATTTGCCACTGTAACAAAGTTTTAGCACAAATGATTTGGAGTAGCTAATGGGGCTTCGGGAGACTGCCACACAGTTTTTGCGCAATCTACATCCATGCTGGAAGATCAGTTTCACACAGGACAAGTACACTGTGAGCAAAACAAGAGGTCTGCTTTTTATATGGCCAGGAGCATGTGACTTTGGCAACTAATCACAGAAGACCTTGTGTCATGACATTTTGGATGGTTTTTATGCCCTGATTGGTTGCTGGAATCAACACACAAAGTTAAGCAGAAAAAAAAGGGTGCCCCACTCCTGTAATCTCTTCAGACCCTCCTTTATCATCTCCACATCATCTCCCCTCAAACATGTCCCCCGTCCACCCCGCTCATCAATACAGCACCACTATCCTAGCCAAAGTCATAGTGGAAATGCGATGATTTACCGAACTGTGACTGACTGTTGCCGACTTTGAGTAAAATTGCTTGTGCAGCGGTCGCGTGGGCTGGGGTACTCGGTAGCCAGGCAGGCAGTCTATCAGGGATTTCACAGTGGCGATTAACAAATGAAAGGGGAATATTTACAGGGAATAATATTTTATGATTGTATCATGATGCCAGCTGAGGTATCTGGCCAGGGATGGCCAGCGCAGCAAGTGGGGTCCCTAGGGGATAGATGGTAATGCAGCAAGATGAATCATGCCCCTCAGCAGGAGCATATCCCTGGGGTAGTGATGGAAGGTGTAGTGAGCAGTGCTGCAGAAAGAAGCAAGGAGGAAAAGGAATTCAGTCTTTACTAGTGATGAGCGAGTATACTCGTTGCTCGGGTTTTCCTGAGCTCGCTCTGGTCACCTACGAGTATTTATGACTGCTCAGAGATTTAGTTTTCATTGCGGCATCTGAGTGATTTACAGCTACTAGCCTGCTTGATTCCATGTGGGGATTCCCTAGCAACCAGGCAACACCCACATGTACTCAGCCTAGCTAGTAACTGTAAATCATTCAGCTGCCGCGATGAAAACTAAATCTCCGAGCAGTCAAAAATTCTGGGAGGTCACCCGAGCATGCTCGGGAAAACCCGAGCAACGAGTACACTCACTCATCACTAGTCTTTACCTTTACTGATGATGGATGCAGGTTGAATGGTTGAATCCAGGGGTTCTGGTCACTAGGCCTGGGGTCTGATTAGTCTAGAAGCAGCTGGAGTCCGCTCCACCCAGTGGGTAGAAAAAGCCTTCCATTCTATGTCAGTCTCTTTGGAGATTCAACAGGTTATCAGCTGATCTGTACTCCCTGCTTGTCTATTCTGCAGCAGCTCCAGCCAGCATACATTGTGGGCTCTGCAAGCTGTTCTCTGTCCCAGCTCTAGACCCTCTATAATGTGATGCTTCTAGTGCTGCAGGGGTGGCCAGAGAACCTGCAGTTGCCCGGTTTCCAGTTTCTGCTCTCAGAATTTGAAATCCCTGGTAGCCAAGGGCTCTGGTGCTCTGTTCTCTTTTTAATCCTGGGCCGAGCTCTCCATAGCTGCAATCCCTGGAAAACTCCACTTGCTTCTTCTTTCGTCTCTCACACTACACTCCACTCTCTTACCCCCAGCCAGAAGAGACAGTTACCCTACACACTAGGCGCTTGTGCCCCCCCTTCTGGTCAGGGATCAGGCTTGTGTGCATGCATGGTTTACTTAATGTAGGGAGCTCCATTTACTTCCAGACATGATACTACCACCAGTTATGGAGGTGATAGCATTGTGGCAGCCAGACCGCAGGGGCGCCACACTTGTTACAGTGAACACAAATCCAAATGTGCTACGTTCGTGCAAAATTTGAGATTGGTGAATGTTTTCTGAACATGTTCTCTCATCTCTAGTCGCTCCTTCCACAGTCGCTTTAACATGTGCAGAGTGGAACTCCACTGTTTCGACACAACACAAATCAAATGGTTAACCGGTAGTCTCAAAGACCTGAATACCGATGCAATGACCTGCTGGTTGCGATCTGCGGAAGTGAACACACAGCATACATGCTTTCTGCAACAGAGCATCCAGGATGGGATAGTGGTGGAGAAATTGCTGTACCACCAATTTGAGAATGTGAACCATGCAAGGTACATGTGAGAGATTGCCCCGGCATAAGGTCGCAACCAGGTTTGCTAATGGTGTTCCTTGGCTCAAGGTTTAGTGGAGATAGCCATTGCTCAAACTCTGCCTGGATAGCTATCCACAACTACTAACCTGTGACAGCGATCTCCATGGCATATTAATTTTAACACTGCCTGATTTTGGTGCACCCTGGTTGCGCAGTACAGAGATGGAGGGGATTTTATCTGCACTGTGGAAACCTGTCTCATTAAGGGAGAGGTTGAGGGTGCAGGTGGAGGCCCTAAAAAAGTGGAGGAGGCAGAAGCAGTGTAGAAAGTGTTAGATACATAGTCATGCAAGCCTTGGGGATCCCAAGACTTGTGGAGCAGCCCCTAGACAGCCTGCCCCCACAACCACCATAGTCACCCAGTGCCCAGTCAATGAGATGTAACTCCACTGCCCATGTTTGCTCGCCTATGTGTCATTGGTGAAATGCACCCTGGCAAACATACATTTTATCAGGTTTGACAGGGTCACTGGTGCCCTATGTGAGGGGAGATACTGTATGTGTCGAAAAGGTTATCCCGTGTGATGTGAAAGCCATAAGTTTTCCTCCAGCATGATATGTTCTGAGAATAAATCAGTCGCTTCAAGGCACTGGCTTTCATGGTGAGTAGGTCAAAGATGGGTGGGATACCTACTCACCATATCTCCACCTCAAGGGTGTGGTTGGAGGGAGTTAAATGTCCATCCAGTGGTTTTTTTTCCCATCTGTGCAGTCTTGGAGGAAGGAAGCTTCCAGACTGAAGCTCCAGTGAGAGCTGTGTTGTGTGTTTGTCCCAGAAGGCGGGAACCATACTAGGAATGACTATGACTTTTTATTTTCATTTGTGCCAGAAAAGCTGTTTTGTTATGATTTTGGGCTTTATGGTTTATGAAGCAATAAACCACCTAGATACTCTAACCTAAAATGGTGAACTGAGAAAGATGTGGTGTGCTTTGTGAAAGAAAAACAGCAGGCATCTCCACTTCCGTAACATCTGATGGGCTCTCACTAACCCCAACTGTAGAGGTAAACAAGTGGAGATTTTGAGGCTGGAGACCTGTGTGAGAACACTTGCACCAGTGACAGAGGAGGAAGAAGCAGCAGATGCGGTTGCTGGGATGGACAGTGGCCCGCTAGCCCACATTTTAGTGCAGTGTGATTTCCAGACTAAATAATATTGATCATGCATGTTCCGTTTCATGCTTTTAGTAGTCAAATTATTGCAATTTTTTGCTCTCTATTGAGCTGTTTTTTGCAAGTGTGGCAGATAAATTGAGTTGGGTCATCCATTTTGGTTTTGAAAAATGCCCAGGCAAGGCCACCCTGGCCGTCTCTGCGGACCGCAGACTCGCAATCGGTGCTGGCCACAGCCACAGTTGTGGATGAGGATGTAGTGCTTGCATCACTCTGTGTCTGTGTGGCAAGCCACAATGTAACCTACTCGTCTTCCTTCTCCTCCACCTCCTCTGCTGAGCTACTCTGCTGCATGCATTTGTTCTCCCACTTATAGCTTTCATAGTCACCCTCCTCCTCTTCATGCCCTGACAGCACAATACAGTTTGTGTGAGGCTCAGGTATCTGAGTCTCATCAGTATAATCTCTCACCTTGATGGTTAACATCTGCTGATGAAGGTCTGGATTCTGCTCAGACCTTGCTTCGTCCTGCCCCAGATCCAACAGGAAAAAATTTTGGGCATGCTTTCCTCCTCTGGATTTTGTGAATCTTTGGAGCCGACCTCTGATGCCCATGGAAAATAATGTATGAACAGCTCTGCAGACTGGCCCCTCTGTTGGTTCCCCACAGTAAGTTGGGCGGTTGGAAAGTTGTGATGCGGAGGGAAACAAAGGTGACTGGGGTGCTAATTCTGTAGATTGTACTGTGTGTGATGTAAAGGTGGAGGAAGAGGAGGAGAGGCCACTTGATGCAACTCTTGCCATCCACTGGAGCACATTCTGTTTCAGACCCTCATCTACAAGGCATAACACTGTGTGGCTGCCCCAGAAAGGTAGTCAAATAGCCCGTGCAGTAACAGATGTGGTCTGTTGTTTTTGGAAAGGATAAGATTGTGTTTGTTCAGTAGTGCATTCTGTAACATTACCATCTAACCCACATACACGTCAAACACCAAGCCAAATCTCTCTTCCACCACAACCTTGCTTTTTCCCAATCATGTTGCATGTACCCTTCCCCTTTTAACTAGCTGTTTGACAACCTTAGGCTCAGACCTGTCAGTCACCTGTTACTAAATTAACAACCAGTATTTATTTTCTGAGATAGTGTGCCTTCATAGCACTATTAGCCCTAACGATTTTGATTAGCAAATGGGGCCTCCTGTCTACACCTCAATATTAGCCATAATGATTCTGATTAGCAAATGGGCCTTCTGAGTCCTGAATGCAACACAATATTAGCCCAAACAATTTTGAGTAGGAAATGTGAACTACTGCCTGCACAACAATATTAGCACAAACTAGTTAGGTGATGGAAAGTCTATTTCACATGGGGCAGGATTCTATCTTACTATATGACAAGTAAATTTGCAGCAGCAGCAGTAGAGGCCTCTCTGCACTGTTACACTTAGAAAATGGCACCAGCAATATGGACAAGTGAATTTGGCAGCCCATGACAGAAGCCCTAGTGTCATGACGTCGTGGATGGTGTCTGCGCCCTGATTGGCTGTACACACGTTAATTTATTGAATAACAAAAAAAATTACACTTCGCCTCTCTCCTCTGACTTATACACACCCCCTCCCCTTATAAAACATCTCCACCCAGCTCATCATACAGACGCACTACTAACTACCTAACCAAAGTCATAACAAAAGCATTAGTGGAAGCGCGATCATTTACCATATTTTGCCGACTTTGAGGGAAAATGCTCAGGAAACTGAACATGAATCTAATTGTGCTACGTTCATGCCATATTTAAAATTGGCAACTGTTTTCTGAACAAGTTCACTCATCTCTGCTAAGAAGGAGGAGAATCCATTACCCAGTTTTATCACAACATTCTCTAACAAATCAGAGGAAGTGAAGAAAATCCTGGAAAAGCACTTGCCCATTCTTCTTATGAATGAGGATATCAGTGATAAGATCAAGGTTTTCCCACAAATAACTTACAGGAAGGGCAGATCTTTGTTGGTCCATAGCAGCTACTTCACAATGGCAGCCTCTACATGGCTGGATTCAAAAAGCTGTTATAGATATGGACCTGTAAAATGTGTGATTCAATCTGTACAAAGACAAAAGATTCATGGCTAATGATAGGCATCATTTATCCCAACCTGTCAGATGACAAATGCACTATCAGGATGCAGCAGACCCCCACTATAAATACATTAAATGAGGTATTGGTTGATATTTTGGCCAAAATAGATAAGCTTGCAACCCAACGTCAAGGGTCCTCATACCTGAGATTCCTAAAACTAATTTCAAAAGCAGCAACATAGAAAAATTAAGAAAAACATACCATAAGGAAACAGTCTTACCAAAACCAGTCAGATAACAAATGCACTAACAGGATGTAGCAGGCCCACACTGTAGAGGGGACACTTTGTATCACACATACCTGTATTACTGGCGTTCTACTCAAGCCTTATTTGTGTGCATTTTTTCTACTAGGCAGCCAACCTTTCCATATTTTGGTAGGTGTCTGGGTGGCAGTTTCTATCAGTAGTTTGCACCTTGCTGCCCCTTCCTTTATAGTGGAGGCCTGCTGCATCCTGCTAGTGCATTTGCCATCTGACAGGTTTTGGTAAGGCTGTTTCCTCATGGTATGTTATTTTTACTTTTTCTATGTTGCTGCTTTATCATTTACGCCATCAGACATTTTCCTAATTTCTGCTCCAAAGGAGTTATATATAAGAACACATGAAAGTAAAGTTGGGAATATGTGGGAAAAGCGAGTAGAGAGTTATGCAAGAGGGTGGGTGAGCACTTGAGGGACACCATTATCAAGAGAGATACACCAGTAGCTAAGCATGTAAATCTTGTGCATCAGGGGGGATATCAAAGCATTGAAATTCATGGGAATTGATAAGATTGAAAGCCAGTGTAGGAGGGGCAATTGGGACAAATAGATTTTACAGACAGAAGCCAAATGGATCTTCTGACTAAATACCCTGTATCCCATCGAACAGAAAGAACAATTGACCATTAGTTATTTCCTGTAGAGTAAAGTTATTTAAGGGATTACTAGATTTAGGGACAACCATCACGGAGTGGGGTCTCTATTTGTGCACGTTTCTTTAGGGCGCCATCCTTCACTGCTAGGTAAGCTAATGCTTCTAGCTAGGATGTGTAGCATTACCCAAAACACCCTCACACCACGTCTGAATTGGCTGCATCTCCAATGTGTCACATGTTTGTGCATTTAAGTCCGTCCAATGCCCTCAAAGATACTAATCTTCCTTCCACTTACCTGGGTCCTGCGTCCCCTATCTCATCCTCCCCAGATGTAACTTCCCTGAGTGTTCGATTATTAGCCTCTCTGTAATGTCCGTTGTACACTGCTCCAAAAAATAAAGGGAATACTAAAATACCACATCCTAGATGTCACTGAATAAAATATTCCAGTTGTAAATCTTTATTCACTACATAGTGGAAAGCGTTGAGAACAATAAAATATAAAAACAATCAATATAAATCAAAATTAATATCTTACGGAGGCCTGGATTTGGAACGATACTCAAAATCAAAGTGGAAAATCAAATTACGGGCTGATCCAACTTCAGTGGAAATGCCTCCAAACAAGGAAATGATCATCAGTTGTGTGTGTGGCCTCCACATGCCTGTATGACCTCCATACAATGCTTGGGCATGTTCCTGATGAGGCGGCGGATGGTCTCCTGAGGTATCTCTTCCCAGACCTGGAATAAAGCATCTGCCAAATCCTGGACAGTCTGTGGTGCAACGTGACATTGGTGGATGGTGCGAGACATGATGTCCCAGATGTGTTCAATTGGATTCAGGTCTGGCGAACGGGGGAGCCAGTCCATAGCTTCAATGCCTTCATCTTGCAGGAACTGCTGACATACTCAAGCCACATGAGGTATGGCATTGTACTGCATTAGGAGGAACCCAGGGCCAATCGCACCAGCATATGGTCTCACAAGGGGTCTGAGGATCTCATCTCGGTACCTAATGGCAGTCAGGCTCTGGCGAGCACATGGAGGGCTGTGCGGCCCTCCAAAGAAATGCCACCCCACACCATTACTGACCCACTGCCAAACTGGTTATGCTGAAGGATGTTGCAGACAGCAGATCGCTCTCTACGGCGTCTCCAGACTCTATCACTTCTGGTACATGTGCTCAGTGTGAACCTGCTCTCATCTGTGAAGAGCACAGGGCACCAGTGGCAAATTTGCCAATCCTGGTGTTCTGTCACAAAAGCCAAGCATCTTGCATGGTGTTGGGCTGTGAGCACAACCCCCATCTGTGGACATTGGGCACTCAGACCATCATCATGGAGTCGGTTTCTAACCGTTTGTGCCGACACATGCACATTTGTGGCCTACTGGAGGTCATTTTGCAGGGCTCTGGCATTGCTCCTCCTGTTCCTCCTTGAACAAAGGCTGAGGTAGCGGTCTGGCTGCTGGGTTGTTGCCCTCCAATGGCCCCCTCCATGTCTCCTGGTGTACTGGCCTGACTCCTGGTAGCATCTCCAGCCTCTGGACACTATGCTAACAGACTGAGAAAACTTACTTGCCACAGCTCACATTGATGTGCCATACTGGATGAGCCACTTGTGTGGGTTGTAGAGTCCGTCTCATGCTACCACGAGTGTGAAAGCACAGCCAACATTCAAAAGTGACCAAAACATCAGCCAGAAAGCATTGGTACTGAGATGTGGTCTGTGGTCCCCACCTGCAGAACCACTCCTTTATTGAGTGTGTCTTGATAATTGCCAATAATTTCCATCTGTTGTCTATAACATTTGCACAACAGCACATGAAATTGATTGTCAAACAGTGTTGCTTCCTAAGTGGACAGTTTGATTTCACAGAAGTTTGATTTATTTGGAGTTATATTCTGTTGTTTAAGGCTACTTTCACACATCAGGCTTTTTCCTTCCGGCCCATTCCGGCTCTTTTTTGAAAAACCGGAACTGGCGAAAAAAACCCGGATCCTGTTTTTTCCCTTTAACTTGCATTGGCGCCGGATTGCACCGCATGGCCCTCTGCTCTTTCCATTTTTTTCCAGATCCAGCAGAAATTTACTTTCTGGGATCTGGAAAAAACGTCTACAGTAACGTTTTTTTGTCAGCTGCGAAAAAGCCGGAAGGGCCGGATCTGGCACTTCCAGCTTTTTGCTGCAATGCAAGTCTATGGGCGCCAGAATGCACCGGATCCGGAAAAAGACGGATCCAGTGACCTGATCTGGTTTTTTAATTAGAGCATGCTCAGAAACAATTGCCCGGCCCACAGAACACATATATAAATAATCCCAGTGAGGCCCTCACTCATTACCAGCCATCAAGAGAGCCAGGCAGCAAGAGATCCTGCCTGCCAGCAAGAGAGTCTGCCTGCCACAGACTCTGCCAGCCAGCCACAGACTCTACCAGCAAGTCACAGACTCTGCCAGCCAGGCTGCCAGCCACAGACTCTGACAGCCAGCAACAGACTCTGCAAGCAAGCCACAGACTCTGCCAGCAAGCCACAGACTCTGTCAGCCAGCCTGCCAGCCAGCCATGTCTTCTGGGAGCCCTCCCCCGCGTCGGCAGTGCATTGAGGTAAATAAATATTTTTTTTGCCCTATCTATCCATCTATCCATCTATCTATCTATCTATCTATCTATCTATCTATCTATCTATCTATCTATCTATCTATCTATCTATCTATCCCATATCTATCTATCTATCTATCTATCTATCTATCTATCTATCTATCTATCTATCTATCTATCCCATATCTATCTATATATATATATTTTATTAATTAATGTATTTATCAATCTATCATTTTTTTAAAACAGGAAGCTGCAGCAGAAGAAGACCAAAGGGGTGGAGAGAGACCTGGAGTGGGATCGCAATTGTTAAGTTTCATGCATACATCACAGAACCACAACCTCACACCACACTCAACACATAAAAACCAAAGTTCATTACAGAAATAACGCTGCACACAACACATACAAACTGATCATTACAGACATCACACAACATATAACACATGCAAACTGATCATTACAGGCATCACACAACATACAACACATACAAACTGATCATTATAGACATCACAGTGCACACAACACCTAAAAAGCCAACATACAAGCACATACCGTATATACTCGAGTATAAGCCGAGATTTTCAGCCCAAATTTTTGGGCTGAAAGTGCCCCTCTCGGCTTATACTCGAGTCACGGTAGCGGTGGGGTCGGCGGGTGAGGGGGTGAGGGCGCTGAGGCATACTTACCTAGTCCCAGCGATCCTCGCGCTGTCCCTGCCGTCCCACGGTCTTCTATGCTGCAGCTTCTTCCCCTCTTCAGCGGTCACGTGGGACCGCTCATTAGAAAAATGAATAGGCGGCTCCACCTCCCATAGGGGTGGAGCCGCCTATTCATTTCTCTAATCAGCGGTGCCGGTGACCGCTGATAGAGAAAGAATCTGCGGCACCGAAGACCGTGTGACAGGCAGAGGGAGCCGGACGTCGGGACCAGGTAAGTATGTAATATTCACCTGTCCGCGTTCCAGGCGCCGGGCGCCGCTCCATCTTCCCTGCGTCGCTCCGCTCTGAATGTTCAGGTCAGAGGGCGCGATGACGCATATAGTGTGCGCGGCACCCTCTGCCTGATCAGTCAGTGCGGAGAGACACCGGGACCGGACGCTGGGAGCTGCAATCAGCGAGGTGAGTATGGCTTTTTTTTTTTTTATTGCAGCAGCAGCGGCCATGGCACAGATTTATGTGGAGCATCTATGGGGAAATAATGAACGGTGCAGAGCACTATATGGGGCACAGCCAAGGGGGAATAAGGACAGTGCAGAGCACTATATGGGGCACAGCCAAGGGGGAATATGAACGCTGCAGAGCACTATATGGGGCACAGCCAAGGGGGAATATGGACAGTGCAGAGCACTATATGGGGCACAGCCTAGGGGGAATATGAACAGTGCAGAGCACTATATGGGGCACAGCCAAGGGGGAATATGAATGGTGCAGAGCACTGTATGGGGCACAGCCAAAGGGAAATATGAACGGTGCAGAGCACTATATGGGGCACAGCCAAGGGGGAATATGAACAGTGCAGAGCACTGTATGGGGCACAGCCAAGGGGGAATATGAACAGTGCAGAGCACTGTATGGGACACAGCCAAGGGGGAATATGAACAGTGCAGAGCACTATATGGGGCACAGCCAAGGGGGAATATGAATGGTGCAGAGCACTGTATGGGGCACAGCCAAAGGGAAATATGAACGGTGCAGAGCACTATATGGGGCACAGCCAAGGGGGAATATGAACAGTGCAAAGCACTGTATGGGGCACAGCCAAGGGGGAATATGAACAGTGCAGAGCACTGTATGGGACACAGCCAAGGGGGAATATGAACGGTGCAGAGCACTATATGGGGCACAGCCAAGGGGGAATATGAACAGTGCAGAGCACTATATGGCACAGCTATGGGGCAATATGAACAGTGCAGAGCACTATATGGCACAGCTATGGGGAAATAATGAACGGTGCAGAGCACTATATGGCACAGCTATGGGGAAATAATGATCTATTTTTGTTTTTGAAATTCACCGGTAAATGCTGCATTTCCACCCTAGGCTTATACTCGAGTCAATAGGTTTTCCCAGTTTTTTGTGGCAAAATTAGGGGGGTCGGCTTATACTCGGGTCGGCTTATACTCGAGTATATACGGTAATTTTATTTTGTTTTTCTTATAGTCTTCTGATTCTGGTGCTCGATCCGGAGGTCCTCAGAGCGGCTCCCAGGGTTGTCGGCATGCGAATAAGTGGGGTCATCATTGTGTAAGCACTTTTTTTTTTTTTTTTTTAAACTTTATCTCATTTTGAATCTAACGTTTTGTTTTTTCTTTATTGACAGGCTTCACAGCATGCTCCTGAGACAGACGGTGAGGAGTCGGGCTAAACATCGACCTCCTCATCGATCTGATCCGAGAGAGGGAGCCGCTGTTGAACATGGGTGACCGCCGCCACGCTAATATAATTGTGACCCGTCAGCTCTGGGAGCAAGTGTGCCAACAGCTTGTAGACAACTGGGAGGACCTCGATGCTCGGGCCCAGAATCAAGCACGCAAGTGTTCACAGTTCAGTTATGTTGCTGGATTTAAAGTGTTGTATACTAACCAATTTGTGCTTTCACTTTTCAGGCAAGAGGATTGTCGAGCAGTGTCAGTCGATCATGGATCGCTTCAAGAAGGAGTTCAACAAAGAGATGCGGGCCCCGAGTGGATCTGGAGGACGCAGGAGCAAATATAAATATGCAAGGGCCCTGTCGTTCCTCAGGTCAACGATAGTGAGCCTAAGGTAAAAATTACCCACCCCATTTAATAACCAATGTTTACATGTCTAACCCTTTTTTGGTGTTTCAGCCAGGGCCATGCAATATCAATATATTAATTATATATTTTTTTCTCTTTGTTCCACAGCACTGTCGGCAGTAGGGTTGAGCGACTTTTCTTTTCATAGGATCGGGTCGGGTTTCACGAAAGAGTCGGGTCGAGTGAAATCGAGTGAAATCAACCGATCCTATAGAAAAGTTGGGGTCGGTGTCGGCCGAAACACGAAACTCAATGCAGTGCATTGGGTTTCTAATGGTTCCCAGGGTCTGAAGGAGAGGAAACTCACCTTCAGGCCCTGGGATCCATATTTAAGTGTAAAATAAAGAATTAAAATAAAAAATATTGATATACTTACCCTCGGACGCGCCCTAGTACTAACCGGCAGCCTTCCTTCCTAAGAATGACGTCGCGGCTTGTGATTGGTCGCGTGAGCGGTCAAATGGGCGTCACGCGACCAATCACAAGCCACGATGTCATCTAAGGTCCTTCAGGTGCTGATTCTTAGGAAGGAAGGCTACGGGTTAGAACCAGGGCGCGTCCGAGGGTGAGTATATACCTATTAGGAATATACTCACCCTCAGACGCTTCCTTCCTAAGAATTAGCGCCTGAAGGACCTTAGATGATGTCGCGGCTTGTGATTTGTCGCGTGACCGCCCATGTGACCGCTCACACGACCAATCACAAGCCGTGACGTCATCGAAGGCCCTTCAGGCGCTCATTCTTAGGAAGGAAGGCTGCCGGTGAGAACCAGGGCGCGTCCGAGGGTGAGTATATCAATATTTTTTTATTTTTATTCTTTATTTTACACTTAAATATGAATTCTGATACCGATTCCCGATATCTTAAACATATCGGAACTCGGTATCGGAATTCCGATTCCAGATCAGAAGATCGCCGACCTCATGGCCGACCCCACACAGGGGTCGGTCGGGTTTCATGAAACCCGACTTTGCCAAAAGTCGGCGACTTCTGAATCTGGCCGACCCGTTTCGCTCAACCCTAGTCGGCAGTACTCGGTAACCTGCAGCAGAGTTGAACACTTCTGGGGCGATCCCTCAGGAGTCTGCCACCGTGGGACACTTCGACAGTCCCGGCCCCTCTGCGCCTTCCCAGCATTCCCTCAGATCTGATCCCTCGGTCCCATCCAACAGCGCTGGAGCATCCTGGCCGCCTGCGTTGCATGAATCTGCTGGTGAGGATATAGCTTTTCCTGTACCCCACCCTTCTGATGCTGCCACCTCTAGTACACCTGTGGCTTCGGGGCGGCAGCGCCAGAGGGGTCAGGTACAGAGCTATGGCCACAGGTTTTAATTTGATAAACAAAAGTATTCTTCAGTTGCATACACTTCTGCAATGGATGCATTCAGATGCAAGTCAATCACTGAACCACACTTTTTTCCGGTCGCTACTTGAGCGCATGGATAAGCTATCTCCTGATCAGCAGATGCAAGTAATGCAATCGTGCCACTCTGCTCTAGCGCTTGTTACCTCCCAAGCCACCACATATGCCCCCCTCCTGAACCTGCCCCCCCTCCAGCCACTGTCCCTCCAGCCACTACCAGCATCCTGCCCCTGACCCGTACCAGCATCCTGCCCCTGACCCGTATCAACATCCCGCCTCATACCAGTCCCCATCAACATCATCCGCGCCTCCTCTACCTGCCCACTACCATCAGTCTCCTTCACCCATCATGCCACTATCACAACCCTCTACTCCACCCATCACCTCTTCTGCCTCCCAATCCATCCACTCCACCCCTCAAACCTTCCAAATTCCAAATTCTATTCCCGGCTTCATGTCCACCCGTTCTCTTTCTTTCTCCAGCCCTTCATTGCTACCTACTGATCCTTCACCACCACCACATTCATCTCTCGACACACCCAATGTCGAAGTGTCCCAATCTGACAGCCCATCCAGCAATATCTCCACCCGAACTATGCAAACTTATTTATAATATAAAGCTGGGAGCGTCACTCTGTCCGAAGCCTTTATAGACTGCGCAAGCGCAAGCGCCGGCGCAGTCTGGACCCCACAGAGTGACACTCCCAGGAGATCGCGGTATGCGTAAGCACTGAATGCACACCGCGATCTCCAACGGATAGCAGGGACGCGCCAGGAGGGTGAGTATGAGCTATATTCACCTGTCCCGTTCCAGCGCTGCCCGCCGCTCTGTTCTCCGGGTCCTCTGCCTGTGACGTTCACAGTTCAGAGGGTGCAATGACGCGCTTAATGCGCGCCACCCTCTGACTGAACAGTCACAGCCAGAGGACCCGGAACACGGTGCAGCACGCAGCGCTGGAACGGGGCAGACAGGTGAATATAGCAAGTGTCGGGGGCCTGAGCTAGCGGCGATACCGCCACCTGACCCCCACAGCGCGCCGGTGTCCCCGTCTGCTCAGGCCCCCCAGCACTCGGCGCCCAGTGATGATAGGTGAGTATGGTATTCCATATACTATGGAGCATCTTATGGGGCCATCAACCATAATGGAGCAGTGTACGGGGGCATATACTATGGAGCATCTTATGGGGCCATCAACCATAATGGAGCAGTGTACGGGGGCATATACTATGGAGCATCTTATGGGGCCATCAACCATAATGGAGCAGTGTACGGGGGCATACTGTATACTATGGAGCATCTTATGGGGTCATCAACCATAATGGAGCAGTGTATGGGGGCATATACTATGGAGCATCTTATGGGGGCCATAAACCTTTATGGAGCAGTGTACGGGGCACATAATATGGAGCATCTTATGGGGCCATAAACCTTTATGGAGCAGTGTACGGGGCATATACTATGGAGCATCTTATGGGGGCCATAAACCTTTATGGAGCAGCGTATGGGGCATATAATATGGAGCATCTTATGGGGGCCATAAACCTTTATGGAGCAGTGTACGGGGCATATACTATGGAGCATCTTATGGGGGCAATAAATCTTTATGGAGCAGTGTACGGGGCATATAATATGGAGCATCTTATGGGGCCATCAACCATAATGGAGCAGTGTACGGGGGCATATACTATGGAGCATCTTATGGGGCCATCAACCATAATGGAGCAGTGTACGGGGGCATACTGTATACTATGGAGCATCTTATTGGGCCATCAACCATAATGGAGCAGTGTATAGGGGCATATACTATGGAGCATCTTATGGGGGCCATAAACCTTTATGGAGCAGTGTACGGAGCATATAATATGGAGCATCTTATGGGGCCATAAACCTTTATGGAGCAGTGTACGGGGCATATACTATGGAGCATCTTATGGGGGCCATAAACCTTTATGGAGAAGCGTATGGGGCATATAATATGGAGCATCTTATGGGGGCCATAAACCTTTATGGAGCAGTGTACGGGGCATATACTATGGAGCATCTTATGGGGGCAATAAACCTTTATGGAGCAGTGTACAGGGCATATAATATGGAGCATCTTATGGGGGCCATAAACCTTTATGGAGAAGTGTATGGGGCATATACTATGGAGCATCTTATGGGGGCCATAAACCTTTATGGAGCAGCGTATGGGGCATATGGATGGGAGCAGCAAATTACAGAATGGTGGTGCAGGATGGGAGCAGCACATGACAGAATAGGGCAGCACATGACAGAACGGGGGTGCAGGATGGCAGCAGCACATGACAGAACGGGGGTGCAGGATGGAAGCAGCACATGACAGAACCGGGGCGCAGGATGGGAGCAGCACATGACAGAACGGGGGCGCAGGATGGCAGCAGCACATGACAGAACGGGGGTGCAGGATGGGAGCAGCACATGACAGAACGGGACGCAGGATGGGAGCAGCACATGACAGGATGGGGGCGCAGGACGGGAGCAGCAAATGACAGAATCGAGGCGCAGGATGGGTGCAGCACATGTCAGAATGGGGGTGCAGGATGGGAGCAGCACATGACAGAATGGGGGCGCAGGATGGGTGCAGCACATGACAGGATGGGGGCGCAGGATGGAGCAGCTCATGACAGGATGGGGACGCAGGATGGAGCAGCACATGACAGGATGGGGACGCAGGATGGAGCAGCACATACCAGGATGGAGACCATATACCAATATAAATGCTCGCCACCGTAGAACGGGTTCAATAGCTAGTAAAAATTATATTTGTTTAAAAATGTTGTTTAATAAAACTGTTTGGTTGAAAAATCAGTCTTTTATTTATAAGGTATAAGGTTAAATAATTTGGATAAAACAAGGTTTAATAATGTGGTTAGAGGTTAAATACTTTGGGTACAACCCAAAAAGGTACACAACTTTGGTAAAATAAGGTTAAAGGTACAAGAAGGTAAAATACTTTTTGTAACCAAAACAGGTACACAACTTGGGTAAAATAAGGTTAAAGGTAAAAGAAAGTAAAATACTTTGGGTACAAAAAAAACAGGTACACAACTTGGGTAAAATAAGGTAAAGGTAAAAGAAGGTAAAATACTTTGGGTACAACCAAAACAGGTACGCAACTTGGGTAAAAAAAGGTAAAATACTTTGGCTACAACCCAAACATGTACACAACTTGGGTAAAAAAAGGTAAAATACTTTGGTTTACAAGGTCCAAGACATATTGTTCAAACTCTCTCATCCTGCCAATCTACTCTTCCTTCAGGTGAAATAAAGTATTCTGCAAATTTGTCCCTCATTCGGGAAACTGACACAGAACTTCTATACGTAATGTTGTGATAATCAGCCAAGGTGGTTTCTTCAGAGTGGTCTTCAATGGAAATATGTTCCTTGCATATCACATAATTGTGCAGGACTACACACGCTTTCACCACCTTGTCAACAGTCTCAGTCTACAAGTTTATAGCTGTCAATAGAACTCGCCATTTGGCGGTCAAAATCCCAAAAGCGCACTCCACCATTCTGAGTACTTGTGTGAGGCGGTAATTAAAAATTCTTTCAGTCTGCGTTCATCCACTACTGGAGTAGGGTTTCAGCAGGTGTTCCGAGAGCTGGAAGGCTTCATCCCCAACACAAACAAAAGGCATTGGTGGCCCAGAGGTTTGAGGCAGTGGTCTGGGGAGGGAATTGGAAGGTGTTTCCATACAGGTGACGGCCAGTTGCAGACAATTTGAAAACTCAATGGAGAAGTATTTTTTTTAGTTGGAATATTCTGATCCTGATTCAGCCGATGCGGATATGTTTCCCATCCACTTCACCCAAGCAATTGAGAAACTGACAAACTTGCTGGAATTTATCGACAACAGTATATCCAACCAACTCTCCATTGTGGGATGTGGTATAAATTCACCATGCAAACAGTCCCACAATGCACGGCATGTGTGCTTGACAATTCCCACTATGGTGGAAATTCCCAGTCGAAATTGAAAATGTAGTGACTAGGGTTGAGCGAAACGGGTCGTTCATTTTCAAAAGTCGCCGACTTTTGGCAAAGTTGGGTTTCATGAAACCCGATCCGACCCCTGTGCGGGGTCGGCCATGCGGTACGCGACTTTCGCGCCAAAGTCGCGTTTCAGTGACGCGAAAAGCGCCATTTCTCAGCCAATGAAGGTGAACGCAGAGTGTGGGCAGCGTGATGACATAGGTCCTGGTCCCCACCATCTTAGAGAAGGGCATTGCAGTGATTGGCTTGCTGTCTGCGGCGTCACAGGGGCTATAAAGGGGCGTTCCCGCCGACCGCCATATTACTGCTGCTGAGCTGAGCTTAGGGAGAGGTTGCTGCCGCTTCGTCAGAAGCAGGGATAGCGTTAGGCAGGGTCCATTAACCACCAAACCACTTGTGCTGTAGCGATTTCCACTGTCCAACACCACCTTCGGTGTGCAGGGACAGTGGAAGCTACATTTTTTTTTTCTCAGCGCTGTAGCTCATTGGGCTGCCCTAGAAGGCTCCCTGATAGCTGCATTGCTGTGTGTACGCCGCTGTGCAAACCAACTGCTTTTTTCAAAGCACAAATCCTGTTGTTCCTTCCGTTCTGCACAGCTATCTTTTTTGTTTGTCCACACTTTTTATTTAATTTGTGCATCAGTCCACTCCTTATTGCTGCCTGCCATACCTGGCTGAGATTACTGCAGGGAGATAGTAATTGTAGGACAGTCCCTGTTTTTTTTTTTTTTTTTTTGTGGGAGATTAAGATTGGCATTTCTGCTAGAGTGCCATCCCTGTGTGTGCCATCTCTCACTCAGTGGGCCATAGAAAGCCTATTTATTTTTTTGCTTGATTTGGGTTCTAAATCCTACCTGAAAAAATCAATAAATCAATCAGTGGGAGTAAAATATTGGCCTCTGGGCTTGTGTGCCACTCCTGACTCCTGTGTGTGCCATTTCTCACTCAGTGGGCCATAGAAAGCCTATTTATTTTTTTGCTTGATTTGGGTTCTAAAATCTACCTGAAAAAATCACTACATCAATCAGTGGGAGAAAAATATTGGCCTCTGGGGTTGTGTGCCACTCCTGACTCCTGTGTGTGCCATCTCTCACTCAGTGGGCCATAGAAAGCCTATTTATTTTTTTGCTTGATTTGGGTTCTAAAATCTACCTGAAAAAATCACTACATCAATCAGTGGGAGAAAAATATTGGCCTCTGGGCTTGTGTGCCACTCCTGACTCCTGTGTGTGCCATCTCTCACTCAGTGGGCCATAGAAAGCCTTTTTATTTTTTTTGCTTGATTTGGGTTCTAAATCCTACCTGAAAAAATCAATAAATCAATCAGTGGGAGAAAAATATTGGCCTCTGGGCTTGTGTGCACTCCTGACTCCTGTGTGTGCCATCTCTCACTCAGTGGGCCATAGAAAGCCTATTTATTTTTTTGCTTGATTTGGTTTCTAAAATCTACCTGAAAAAATCACTACATCAATCAGTGGGAGAAAAATATTGGCCTCTGGGCTTGTGTGCCACTCCTGACTCCTGTGTGTGCCATCTCTCACTCAGTGGGCCATAGAAAGCCTATTTATTTTTTTGCTTGATTTGGGTTCTAAATCCTACCTTAAAAAATCAATAAATCAATCAGTGGGAGTAAAATATTGGCCTCTGGGCTTGTGTGCCACTCCTGACTCCTGTGTGTGCCATCTCTCACTCAGTGGGCCATAGAAAGCCTATTTATTTTTTTGCTTGATTTGGGTTCTAAATCCTACCTGAAAAAATCAATAAATCAATCAATGGGAGTAAAATATTGGCCTCTGGGCTTGTGTGCCACTCCTGACTCCTGGGTGTGCCATCTCTCTCTCTCTCTCTCAAATTGTGGGCCATAGAAAGCCTATTTATTTTTTTGCTTGATTTGGGTTCAAAAATCTACCTGAAAAAATCAGTACATCAATCAGTGGGAGAAAAATATTGGCCTCTGGGCTTGTGTGCCACTCCTGACTCCTGTGTGTGCCATCTCTCACTCAGTGGGCCATAGAAAGCCTATTTATTTTTTTGCTTGATTTGGGTTCTAAATCCTACCTGAAAAAATCAATAAATCAATCAATGGGAGTAAAATATTGGCCTCTGGGCTTGTGTGCCACTCCTGACTCCTGGGTGTGCCATCTCTCTCTCTCTCTCTCAAATTGTGGGCCATAGAAAGCCTATTTATTTTTTTGCTTGATTTGGGTTCAAAAATCTACCTGAAAAAATCAGTACATCAATCAGTGGGAGAAAAATATTGGCCTCTGGGCTTGTGTGCCACTCCTGACTCCTGTGTGTGCCATCTCTCACTCAGTGGGCCATAGAAAGCCTTTTTATTTTTTTGCTTGATTTGGGTTCTAAAATCTACCTGAAAAAATCACTACATCAATCAGTGGGAGAAAAATATTGGCCTCTGGGCTTGTGTGCCACTCCTGACTCCTGTGTGTGCCATCTCTCACTCAGTGGGCCATAGAAAGCCTATTTATTTTTTTTGCTTAATTTGGGTTCTAAATCCTACCTGAAAAAATCAATAAATCAATCAGTGGGAGTAAAATATTGGCCTCTGGGCTTGTGTGCCACTCCTGACTCCTGTGTGTGCCATCTCTCACTCAGTGGGCCATAGAAAGCCTATTTATTTTTTTGCTTGATTTGGTTTCTAAAATCTACCTGAAAAAATCACTACATCAATCAGTGGGAGAAAAATATTGGCCTCTGGGCTTGTGTGCCACTCCTGACTCCTGTGTGTGCCATCTCTCACTCAGTGGGCCATAGAAAGCCTATTTATTTTTTTGCTTGATTTGGGTTCTAAATCCTACCTTAAAAAATCAATAAATCAATCAGTGGGAGTAAAATATTGGCCTCTGGGCTTGTGTGCCACTCCTGACTCCTGTGTGTGCCATCTCTCACTCAGTGGGCCATAGAAAGCCTATTTATTTTTTTGCTTGATTTGGGTTCTAAATCCTACCTGAAAAAATCAATAAATCAATCAATGGGAGTAAAATATTGGCCTCTGGGCTTGTGTGCCACTCCTGACTCCTGGGTGTGCCATCTCTCTCTCTCTCTCTCAAATTGTGGGCCATAGAAAGCCTATTTATTTTTTTGCTTGATTTGGGTTCAAAAATCTACCTGAAAAAATCAGTACATCAATCAGTGGGAGAAAAATATTGGCCTCTGGGCTTGTGTGCCACTCCTGACTCCTGTGTGTGCCATCTCTCACTCAGTGGGCCATAGAAAGCCTATTTATTTTTTTGCTTGATTTGGGTTCTAAATCCTACCTGAAAAAATCAATAAATCAATCAATGGGAGTAAAATATTGGCCTCTGGGCTTGTGTGCCACTCCTGACTCCTGGGTGTGCCATCTCTCTCTCTCTCTCTCAAATTGTGGGCCATAGAAAGCCTATTTATTTTTTTGCTTGATTTGGGTTCAAAAATCTACCTGAAAAAATCAGTACATCAATCAGTGGGAGAAAAATATTGGCCTCTGGGCTTGTGTGCCACTCCTGACTCCTGTGTGTGCCATCTCTCACTCAGTGGGCCATAGAAAGCCTTTTTATTTTTTTGCTTGATTTGGGTTCTAAAATCTACCTGAAAAAATCACTACATCAATCAGTGGGAGAAAAATATTGGCCTCTGGGCTTGTGTGCCACTCCTGACTCCTGTGTGTGCCATCTCTCACTCAGTGGGCCATAGAAAGCCTATTTATTTTTTTTGCTTAATTTGGGTTCTAAATCCTACCTGAAAAAATCAATAAATCAATCAGTGGGAGTAAAATATTGGCCTCTGGGCTTGTGTGCCACTCCTGACTCCTGTGTGTGCCATCTCTCACTCAGTGGGCCATAGAAAGCCTATTTATTTTTTTGCTTGATTTGGGTTCTAAAATCTACCTGAAAAAATCACTACATCAATCAGTGGGAGAAAAATATTGGCCTCTGGGGTTGTGTGCCACTCCTGACTCCTGTGTGTGCCATCTCTCACTCAGTGGGCCATAGAAAGCCTATTTATTTTTTTGCTTGATTTGGGTTCTAAAATCTACCTGAAAAAATAGCTACATCAATCAGTGGGAGAAAAATATTGGCCTCTGGGCTTGTGTGCCACTTTTGACTCCTGTGTGTGCCATCTCTCACTCAGTGGGCCATAGAAAGCCTTTTTATTTTTTTGCTTGATTTGGGTTCTAAATCCTACCTGAAAAAATCAATAAATCAATCAGTGGGAGAAAAATATTGGCCTCTGGGCTTGTGTGCACTCCTGACTCCTGTGTGTGCCATCTCTCACTCAGTGGGCCATAGAAAGCCTATTTATTTTTTTGCTTGATTTGGGTTCTAAAATCTACCTGAAAAAATCACTACATCAATCAGTGGGAGAAAAATATTGGCCTCTGGGCTTGTGTGCCACTCCTGACTCCTGTGTGTGCCATCTCTCACTCAGTGGGCCATAGAAAGCCTATTTATTTTTTTGCTTGATTTGGGTTCTAAATCCTACCTTAAAAAATCAATAAATCAATCAGTGGGAGTAAAATATTGGCCTCTGGGCTTGTGTGCCACTCCTGACTCCTGTGTGTGCCATCTCTCACTCAGTGGGCCATAGAAAGCCTATTTATTTTTTTGCTTGATTGGGGTTCTAAATCCTACCTGAAAAAATCAATAAATCAATCAGTGGGAGTAAAATATTGGCCTCTGGGCTTGTGTGCCACTCCTGACTCCTGGGTGTGCCATCTCTCTCTCTCTCTTAAATTGTGGGCCATAGAAAGCCTATTTATTTTTTTGCTTGATTTGGGTTCCAAAATCTACCTGAAAAAATCAGTACATCAATCAGTGGGAGAAAAATATTGGCCTCTGGGCTTGTGTGCCACTCCTGACTCCTGTGTGTGCCATCTCTCACTCAGTGGGCCATAGAAAGCCTTTTTTTTATTTTTTATTTGGTTTCTAAATTGTCCCTGAAAAAATCATTTTATTTTATTTGGTTTCTAAATTCTTCCTGAAAAAATCATTTTATTTTATTTTGTTTCTAAAGTCTCCCTGAAAAAAAAAAAAACAGTGGGAGATTAATATTGCCCTTTCTGCTTGTGTGCCAGTCTTGACTCCTGGGTGTGCCATCTCTCTCTCAAATTGTGGGCCATAGAAAGCCAATTTATTTTTTTGCTTGATTTGGGTTCCAAAATCTACCTGAAAAAATCAGTACATCAATCAGTGGGAGAAAAATATTGGCCTCTGGGCTTGTGTGCCACTCCTGACTCCTGTGTGTGCCATCTCTCACTCAGTGGGCCATTGGAAAGCCTTTTTTTTTATTATTTGGTTTCTAAATTGTCCCTGAAAAAATCATTTTATTTTATTTGGTTTCTAAATTCTTCCTAAAAAAAATCATTTTATTTTATTTTGTTTCTAAAGTCTCCCTGAAAAAAAAAAAAAAAAAAACAGTGGGAGATTAATATTGCCCTTTCTGCTTGTGTGCCAGTCTTGACTCCTGGGTGTGCCATCTCTCTCTCTCTCTCAAATTGTGGGCCATAGAAAGCCTATTTATTTTTTTGCTTGATTTGGGTTCCAAAATCTACCTGAAAAAATCAGTACATCAATCAGTGGGAGAAAAATATTGGCCTCTGGGCTTGTGTGCCACTCCTGACTCCTGTGTGTGCCATCTCTCACTCAGTGGGCCATAGAAAGCCTTTTTTTTTTTTATTTGGTTTCTAAATTGTCCCTGAAAAAATCATTTTATTTTATTTGGTTTCTAAATTCTTCCTGAAAAAATCATTTTATTTTATTTTGTTTCTAAAGTCTCCCTGAAAAAAAATAAAATAAAATAAAACAGTGGGAGATTAATATTGCCCTTTCTGCTTGTGTGCCAGTCTTGACTCCTGGGTGTGCCATCTCTCTCTCTCTCTCAAATTGTGGGCCATAGAAAGCCTATTTATTTTTTTGCTTGATTTGGGTTCCAAAATCTACCTGAAAAAATCAGTACATCAATCAGTGGGAGAAAAATATTGGCCTCTGGGCTTGTGTGCCACTCCTGACTCCTGTGTGTGCCATCTCTCACTCAGTGGGCCATAGAAAGCCTTTTTTTTTTTATTTGGTTTCTAAATTGTCCCTGAAAAAATCATTTTATTTTATTTGGTTTCTAAATTCTTCCTGAAAAAATCATTTTATTTTATTTTGTTTCTAAAGTCTCCCTGAAAAAAAAAAAAAAATAAGTGGGAGATTAATATTGACATTTGTGCTTGAGTGACAGTCCTGCGTGTGTGGCATCTCTGTGATTTGGTGCCACAGAAAACAGAGTGTGTAACAATGTGCCTGATTTTCCTTGTGGTCTCACCAACCTGTAAAGGGATATTGAAATCATACTGAAGTTATAGGTCACCGTGTAAGTTGTTTGACAGCAACAAATAAAGTTACTTTGGTTAAGTTTTTAAAAGAATGAGGAAGTCTGGTGCAAGAGGTCGTGGCCGTGGGCGTTCATTGTCAGCTGGTAATGATGGTAGTGGTAGTGGAGCATCAGGTGGTCGTGGGAAAAAAAATATTCCACCTAAGTCTGGAGCTGTGGAGCCAGGTTCGTCGTCTGGCTACACAAGGCCTCGAACGCCTAATCATAGACGTTGCAACAAGGTGGAACTCAACACTGCACATGCTTCAGAGACTGTGCCAACAGAGGCGGGCTGTTATGTTTTTGTGGGAGGATACACATACACGGGCAGGCAGTAGGATGGCAGACATGGAGTTGTCAGGTGTGCAGTGGTCGAAGATACAAGACATGTGTCAAGTCCTTCAGTGTTTTGAGGAATGCACACGGCTGGTTAGTGCAGACAACGCCATAATAAGCATGAGCATCCCCCTAATGTGTCTGCTAATGCAAAGTTTGACGCACATAAAGGATCAGGCGTCTGCACCAGAGGAAGAGGAAAGCCTTGATGACAGTCAGCCATTGTCTGGTCAGGGCAGTGTACAGGACGAGGTAGCGGGCGAAGAGGAGGTGGAGGACGAGGAGGATGATGGGGATGAGTATATTTTTAATGAGGAAGCTTTCCCGGGGGCACTGGAAATTGGTTGCGTGGCAAGGCCGGGTTCTGTTTTTTTGAGGGACACAAATGACGTAGATTTGCCTGAAACTGCCCCTCAACCAATCACAACCGCAGATTTGACAACTGGAACTTTGGCACACATGGCGGATTATGCCTTATGTATCCCCAAAAGGGACACACGCATTACTAAAATGATGAACGATGACGATTACTGGTTGGCCTGCCTCCTTGATCCACGCTATAAAGGCAAATTGCAAAATATTATGCCACATGAGAACTTGGAACTAATATTAGCAACCAAACAATCAACTCTTGTTGATCGTTTGCTTCAGGCATTCCCAGCACACAGCGCACGTGATCGTTCTCACACGAGCTCCAGGGGGCAGCAGACCAGGAGTGTTAGGGGTGCACACATCAGAAGTGGCGTTGGACAGAGGGGTTTTCTGACCATGTTGTGGAGTGATTTTGCTATGACCGCAGACAGGACAGGTACTGCTGCATCAATTGAAAGTGACAGGAGACAACATTTGTCCAGTATGGTTACTAACTATTTTTCATCCCTTATCGATGTTCTCCCTCAACCGTCATTCCCATTTGATTACTGGGCATCAAAATTAGACACCTGGACAGAATTGGCAGAATATGCATTGCAGGAGCTTGCTTGCCCGGCAGCTAGTGTCCTATCAGAAAGAGTATTCAGTGCTGCAGGTTCAATATTAACCGAAAAAAGGACTCGTCTGGCTACCCAAAATGTTGATGATCTAACATTCATTAAAATGAACCACAACTGGATTTCGAATTCTTTTGCCCCTCCTTGCCCGGCAGACACCTAGGTTTCCTATGAAAAGCTCTTGCCTGTGGACTACTGTGAATTACTTTTCGAATGTCTAATTTGCTGCAGCTGATTGTCCAGCATACGACATGTTTACACCTCCCTAAATGGCCCCTGGAACCAATTTTAAATTGCCTACAGCCAGCCCATTTTATTATGTTAGGACTTCGAAGCCTGTCTGCGGCCCGTTCTTTCAACTACTACGACACTGACCTGTCTACTGCTGCCCGTGTACTCCTGGAACCAATTATAAAGTGCCTACAGCCTGTCCAATTTTATTATGTTAGGCCTTCGAAGCCTGTCTGCGGTCCCTCCTTCCACTAGGCCTCCACTGACCTGTCTCCTGCTGCCCGTGTACCCCTGGAACCAATTATAAAGTGCCTACAGCCTGTCCAATTTTATTATGTTAGGCCTTCGAAGCCTGTCTGCGGTCCCTCCTTCCACTAGGCCTCCACTGACCTGTCTACTGCTGCCCGTGTACCCCTGGAAACAATCATAAATTGCCTACAGCCAGCCCATTTTATTATGTTAGGCCTTCGAAGCCTGTCTGCGGCCCGTTCTTTCAACTACTACTACACTGACCTGTCTACTGCTGCCCGTGTACTCCTGGAACCAATTATAAAGTGCCTACAGCCTGTCCAATTTTATTATGTTAGGCCTTCGAAGCCTGTCTGCGGTCCCTCCTTCCACTAGGCCTCCACTGACCTGTCTCCTGCTGCCCGTGTACCCCTGGAACCAATTATAAAGTGCCTACAGCCTGTCCAATTTTATTATGTTAGGCCTTCGAAGCCTGTCTGCGGTCCCTCCTTCCACTAGGCCTCCACTGACCTGTCTACTGCTGCCCGTGTACCCCTGGAAACAATCATAAATTGCCTACAGCCAGCCCATTTTATTATGTTAGGCCTTCGAAGCCTGTCTGCGGCCCGTTCTTTCAACTACTACTACACTGACCTGTCTACTGCTGCCCGTGTACTCCTGGAACCAATTATAAAGTGCCTACAGCCTGTCCAATTTTATTATGTTAGGCCTTCGAAGCCTGTCTGCGGTCCCTCCTTCCACTAGGCCTCCACTGACCTGTCTCCTGCTGCCCGTGTACCCCTGGAACCAATTATAAAGTGCCTACAGCCTGTCCAATTTTATTATGTTAGGCCTTCGAAGCCTGTCTGCGGTCCCTCCTTCCACTAGGCCTCCACTGACCTGTCTCCTGCTGCCCGTGTACCCCTGGAACCAATTATAAAGTGCCTACAGCCTGTCCAATTTTATTATGTTAGGCCTTCGAAGCCTGTCTGCGGTCCCTCCTTCCACTAGGCCTCCACTGACCTGTCTCCTGCTGCCCGTGTACCCCTGGAACCAATTATAAAGTGCCTACAGCCTGTGCAATTTTATTATGTTAGGCCTTCGAAGCCTGTCTGCGGTCACTCCTTCCACTAGGCCTCCACTGACCTGTCTACTGCTGCCCGTGTACCCCTGGAACCAATTATAAAGTGCCTACAGCCTGTCCAATTTTATTATGTTAGGCCTTCGAAGCCTGTCTGCGGTCCCTCCTTCCACTAGGCCTCCACTGACCTGTCTACTGCTGCCCGTGTACCCCTGGAACCAATTATAAAGTGCCTACAGCCTGTCCAATTTATTATGTTAGGCCTTCGAAGCCTGTCTGCGGTCCCTCCTTCCACTAGGCCTCCACTAACCTGTCTACTGCTGCCCGTGTACCCCTGGAAAGTGGAAACAATCATAAATTGCCTACAGCCAGCCCATTTTATTATGTTAGGCCTTCGAATCCTGTCTGCGGCCCGTTCTTTCAACTACTACTACACTGACCTGCCTACTGCTGCCCGTGTACTCCTGGAACCAATTATAAAGATCCTACAGCCTGTCCAATTTTATTATGTTAGGCCTTCGAAGCCTGTCTGCGGTCCCTCCTTCCACTAGGCCTCCACTGACCTGTCTACTGCTGCCCGTGTACCCCTGGAAACAATCATAAATTGCCTACAGCCAGCCCATTTTATTATGTTAGGCCTTCGAAGCCTGTCTGCGGCCCGTTCTTTCAACTACTACTACACTGACCTGTCTACTGCTGCCCGTGTACTCCTGGAACCAATTATAAAGTGCCTACAGCCTGTCCAATTTTATTATGTTAGGCCTTCGAAGCCTGTCTGCGGTCCCTCCTTCCACTAGGCCTCCACTGACCTGTCTCCTGCTGCCCGTGTACCCCTGGAACCAATTATAAAGTGCCTACAGCCTGTCCAATTTTATTATGTTAGGCCTTCGAAGCCTGTCTGCGGTCCCTCCTTCCACTTGGCCTCCACTGACCTGTCTCCTGCTGCCCGTGTACCCCTGGAACCAATTATAAAGTGCCTACAGCCTGTGCAATTTTATTATGTTAGGCCTTCGAAGCCTGTCTGCGGTCACTCCTTCCACTAGGCCTCCACTGACCTGTCTACTGCTGCCCGTGTACCCCTGGAACCAATTATAAAGTGCCTACAGCCTGTCCAATTTTATTATGTTAGGCCTTCGAAGCCTGTCTGCGGTCCCTCCTTCCACTAGGCCTCCACTGACCTGTCTACTGCTGCCCGTGTACCCCTGGAACCAATTATAAAGTGCCTACAGCCTGTCCAATTTTATTATGTTAGGCCTTCGAAGCCTGTCTGCGGTCCCTCCTTCCACTAGGCCTCCACTGACCTGTCTACTGCTGCCCGTGTACTCCTGGAACCAATTATAAAGTGCCTACAGCCTGTCCAATTTTATTATGTTAGGCCTTCGAAGCCTGTCTGCGGTCCCTCCTTCCACTAGGCCTCCACTGACCTGTCTACTGCTGCCCGTGTACCCCTGGAAACAATCATAAATTGCCTACAGCCAGCCCATTTTATTATGTTAGGCCTTCGAAGCCTGTCTGCGGCCCGTTCTTTCAACTACTACTACACTGACCTGTCTACTGCTGCCCGTGTACTCCTGGAACCGATTATAAAGTGCCTACAGCCTGTCCAATTTTATTATGTTAGGCCTTCGAAGCCTGTCTGCGGTCCCTCCTTCCACTAGGCCTCCACTGACCTGTCTACTGCTGCCCGTGTACCCCTGGAAACAATCATAAATTGCCTACAGCCAGCCCATTTTATTATGTTAGGCCTTCGAAGCCTGTCTGCAGCCATTTCTTTCAACTACTACTACACTGACCTGTCTACTGCTGCCCGTGTACTCCTGGAACCAATTATAAAGTGCCTACAGCCTGTCCAATTTTGTTATGTTAGGCCTTCGAAGCCTGTCTGCGGTCCCTCCTTCCACTAGGCCTCCACTGACCTGTCTCCTGCTGCCCGTGTACCCCTGGAACCAATTATAAAGTGCCTACAGCCTGTCCAATTTTATTATGTTAGGCCTTCGAAGCCTGTCTGCGGTCCCTCCTTCCACTAGGCCTCCACTGACCTGTCTACTGCTGCCCGTGTACCCCTGGAAACAATCATAAATTGCCTACAGCCAGCCCATTTTATTATGTTAGGCCTTCGAAGCCTGTCTGCGGCCCGTTCTTTCAACTACTACTACACTGACCTGTCTACTGCTGCCCGTGTACTCCTGGCACCAATTATAAAGTGCCTACAGCCTGTCCAATTTTATTATGTTAGGCCTTCGAAGCCTGTCTGCGGTCCCTCCTTCCACTAGGCCTCCACTGACCTGTCTACTGCTGCCCGTGTACCCCTGGAAACAATCATAAATTGCCTACAGCCAGCCCATTTTATTATGTTAGGCCTTCGAAGCCTGTCTGCGGCCCGTTCTTTCAACTACTACTACACTGACCTGTCTACTGCTGCCCGTGTACTCCTGGAACCAATTATAAAGTGCCTACAGCCTGTCCAATTTTATTATGTTAGGCCTTCGATGCCTGTCTGCGGTCCCTCCTTCCACTAGGCCTCCACTGACCTGTCTCCTGCTGCCCGTGTACCCCTGGAACCAATTATAAAGTGCCTACAGCCTGTCCAATTTTATTATGTTAGGCCTTCGAAGCCTGTCTGCGGTCCCTCCTTCCACTAGGCCTCCACTGACCTGTCTCCTGCTGCCCGTGTACCCCTGGAACCAATTATAAAGTGCCTACAGCCTGTGCAATTTTATTATGTTAGGCCTTCGAAGCCTGTCTGCGGTCACTCCTTCCACTAGGCCTCCACTGACCTGTCTACTGCTGCCCGTGTACCCCTGGAACCAATTATAAAGTGCCTACAGCCTGTCCAATTTTATTATGTTAGGCCTTCGAAGCCTGTCTGCGGTCCCTCCTTCCACTAGGCCTCCACTGACCTGTCTACTGCTGCCCGTGTACCCCTGGAACCAATTATAAAGTGCCTACAGCCTGTCCAATTTTATTATGTTAGGCCTTCGAAGCCTGTCTGCGGTCCCTCCTTCCACTAGGCCTCCACTGACCTGTCTACTGCTGCCCGTGTACCCCTGGAAACAATCATAAATTGCCTACAGCCAGCCCATTTTATTATGTTAGGCCTTCGAATCCTGTCTGCGGCCCGTTCTTTCAACTACTACTACACTGACCTGTCTACTGCTGCCCGTGTACTCCTGGAACCAATTATAAAGTGCCTACAGCCTGTCCAATTTTATTATGTTAGGCCTTCGAAGCCTGTCTGCGGTCCCTCCTTCCACTAGGCCTCCACTGACCTGTCTACTGCTGCCCGTGTACCCCTGGAAACAATCATAAATTGCCTACAGCCAGCCCATTTTATTATGTTAGGCCTTCGAAGCCTGTCTGCGGCCTGTTCTTTCAACTACTACTACACTGACCTGTCTACTGCTGCCCGTGTACTCCTGGAACCGATTATAAAGTGCCTACAGCCTGTCCAATTTTATTATGTTAGGCCTTCGAAGCCTGTCTGCGGTCCCTCCTTCCACTAGGCCTCCACTGACCTGTCTACTGCTGCCCGTGTACCCCTGGAAACAATCATAAATTGCCTACAGCCAGCCCATTTTATTATGTTAGGCCTTCGAAGCCTGTCTGCAGCCATTTCTTTCAACTACTACTACACTGACCTGTCTACTGCTGCCCGTGTACTCCTGGAACCAATTATAAAGTGCCTACAGCCTGTCCAATTTTGTTATGTTAGGCCTTCGAAGCCTGTCTGCGGTCCCTCCTTCCACTAGGCCTCCACTGACCTGTCTCCTGCTGCCCGTGTACCCCTGGAACCAATTATAAAGTGCCTACAGCCTGTCCAATTGTATTATGTTAGGCCTTCGAAGCCTGTCTGCGGTCCCTCCTTCCACTAGGCCTCCACTGACCTGTCTACTGCTGCCCGTGTACCCCTGGAAACAATCATAAATTGCCTACAGCCAGCCCATTTTATTATGTTAGGCCTTCGAAGCCTGTCTGCGGCCCGTTCTTTCAACTACTACTACACTGACCTGTCTACTGCTGCCCGTGTACTCCTGGAACCAATTATAAAGTGCCTACAGCCTGTCCAATTTTATTATGTTAGGCCTTCGAAGCCTGTCTGCGGCCCGTTCTTTCAACTACTACTACACTGACCTGTCTACTGCTGCCCGTGTACTCCTGGAACCAATTATAAAGTGCCTACAGCCTGTCCAATTTTATTATGTTAGGACTTCGAAGCCTGTCTGCGGCCCGTTCTTTCAACTACTACGACACTGACCTGTCTACTGCTGCCCGTGTACTCCTGGAACCAATTATAAAGTGCCTACAGCCTGTCCAATTTTATTATGTTAGGCCTTCGAAGCCTGTCTGCGGTCCCTCCTTCCACTAGGCCTCCACTGACCTGTCTCCTGCTGCCCGTGTACCCCTGGAACCAATTATAAAGTGCCTACAGCCTGTCCAATTTTATTATGTTAGGCCTTCGAAGCCTGTCTGCGGTCCCTCCTTCCACTAGGCCTCCACTGACCTGTCTACTGCTGCCCGTGTACCCCTGGAAACAATCATAAATTGCCTACAGCCAGCCCATTTTATTATGTTAGGCCTTCGAAGCCTGTCTGCGGCCCGTTCTTTCAACTACTACTACACTGACCTGTCTACTGCTGCCCGTGTACTCCTGGAACCAATTATAAAGTGCCTACAGCCTGTCCAATTTTATTATGTTAGGCCTTCGAAGCCTGTCTGCGGTCCCTCCTTCCACTAGGCCTCCACTGACCTGTCTCCTGCTGCCCGTGTACCCCTGGAACCAATTATAAAGTGCCTACAGCCTGTCCAATTTTATTATGTTAGGCCTTCGAAGCCTGTCTGCGGTCCCTCCTTCCACTAGGCCTCCACTGACCTGTCTACTGCTGCCCGTGTACCCCTGGAAACAATCATAAATTGCCTACAGCCAGCCCATTTTATTATGTTAGGCCTTCGAAGCCTGTCTGCGGCCCGTTCTTTCAACTACTACTACACTGACCTGTCTACTGCTGCCCGTGTACTCCTGGAACCAATTATAAAGTGCCTACAGCCTGTCCAATTTTATTATGTTAGGCCTTCGAAGCCTGTCTGCGGTCCCTCCTTCCACTAGGCCTCCACTGACCTGTCTCCTGCTGCCCGTGTACCCCTGGAACCAATTATAAAGTGCCTACAGCCTGTCCAATTTTATTATGTTAGGCCTTCGAAGCCTGTCTGCGGTCCCTCCTTCCACTAGGCCTCCACTGACCTGTCTCCTGCTGCCCGTGTACCCCTGGAACCAATTATAAAGTGCCTACAGCCTGTCCAATTTTATTATGTTAGGCCTTCGAAGCCTGTCTGCGGTCCCTCCTTCCACTAGGCCTCCACTGACCTGTCTCCTGCTGCCCGTGTACCCCTGGAACCAATTATAAAGTGCCTACAGCCTGTGCAATTTTATTATGTTAGGCCTTCGAAGCCTGTCTGCGGTCACTCCTTCCACTAGGCCTCCACTGACCTGTCTACTGCTGCCCGTGTACCCCTGGAACCAATTATAAAGTGCCTACAGCCTGTCCAATTTTATTATGTTAGGCCTTCGAAGCCTGTCTGCGGTCCCTCCTTCCACTAGGCCTCCACTGACCTGTCTACTGCTGCCCGTGTACCCCTGGAACCAATTATAAAGTGCCTACAGCCTGTCCAATTTATTATGTTAGGCCTTCGAAGCCTGTCTGCGGTCCCTCCTTCCACTAGGCCTCCACTAACCTGTCTACTGCTGCCCGTGTACCCCTGGAAAGTGGAAACAATCATAAATTGCCTACAGCCAGCCCATTTTATTATGTTAGGCCTTCGAATCCTGTCTGCGGCCCGTTCTTTCAACTACTACTACACTGACCTGCCTACTGCTGCCCGTGTACTCCTGGAACCAATTATAAAGATCCTACAGCCTGTCCAATTTTATTATGTTAGGCCTTCGAAGCCTGTCTGCGGTCCCTCCTTCCACTAGGCCTCCACTGACCTGTCTACTGCTGCCCGTGTACCCCTGGAAACAATCATAAATTGCCTACAGCCAGCCCATTTTATTATGTTAGGCCTTCGAAGCCTGTCTGCGGCCCGTTCTTTCAACTACTACTACACTGACCTGTCTACTGCTGCCCGTGTACTCCTGGAACCAATTATAAAGTGCCTACAGCCTGTCCAATTTTATTATGTTAGGCCTTCGAAGCCTGTCTGCGGTCCCTCCTTCCACTAGGCCTCCACTGACCTGTCTCCTGCTGCCCGTGTACCCCTGGAACCAATTATAAAGTGCCTACAGCCTGTCCAATTTTATTATGTTAGGCCTTCGAAGCCTGTCTGCGGTCCCTCCTTCCACTTGGCCTCCACTGACCTGTCTCCTGCTGCCCGTGTACCCCTGGAACCAATTATAAAGTGCCTACAGCCTGTGCAATTTTATTATGTTAGGCCTTCGAAGCCTGTCTGCGGTCACTCCTTCCACTAGGCCTCCACTGACCTGTCTACTGCTGCCCGTGTACCCCTGGAACCAATTATAAAGTGCCTACAGCCTGTCCAATTTTATTATGTTAGGCCTTCGAAGCCTGTCTGCGGTCCCTCCTTCCACTAGGCCTCCACTGACCTGTCTACTGCTGCCCGTGTACCCCTGGAACCAATTATAAAGTGCCTACAGCCTGTCCAATTTTATTATGTTAGGCCTTCGAAGCCTGTCTGCGGTCCCTCCTTCCACTAGGCCTCCACTGACCTGTCTACTGCTGCCCGTGTACTCCTGGAACCAATTATAAAGTGCCTACAGCCTGTCCAATTTTATTATGTTAGGCCTTCGAAGCCTGTCTGCGGTCCCTCCTTCCACTAGGCCTCCACTGACCTGTCTACTGCTGCCCGTGTACCCCTGGAAACAATCATAAATTGCCTACAGCCAGCCCATTTTATTATGTTAGGCCTTCGAAGCCTGTCTGCGGCCCGTTCTTTCAACTACTACTACACTGACCTGTCTACTGCTGCCCGTGTACTCCTGGAACCGATTATAAAGTGCCTACAGCCTGTCCAATTTTATTATGTTAGGCCTTCGAAGCCTGTCTGCGGTCCCTCCTTCCACTAGGCCTCCACTGACCTGTCTACTGCTGCCCGTGTACCCCTGGAAACAATCATAAATTGCCTACAGCCAGCCCATTTTATTATGTTAGGCCTTCGAAGCCTGTCTGCAGCCATTTCTTTCAACTACTACTACACTGACCTGTCTACTGCTGCCCGTGTACTCCTGGAACCAATTATAAAGTGCCTACAGCCTGTCCAATTTTGTTATGTTAGGCCTTCGAAGCCTGTCTGCGGTCCCTCCTTCCACTAGGCCTCCACTGACCTGTCTCCTGCTGCCCGTGTACCCCTGGAACCAATTATAAAGTGCCTACAGCCTGTCCAATTTTATTATGTTAGGCCTTCGAAGCCTGTCTGCGGTCCCTCCTTCCACTAGGCCTCCACTGACCTGTCTACTGCTGCCCGTGTACCCCTGGAAACAATCATAAATTGCCTACAGCCAGCCCATTTTATTATGTTAGGCCTTCGAAGCCTGTCTGCGGCCCGTTCTTTCAACTACTACTACACTGACCTGTCTACTGCTGCCCGTGTACTCCTGGCACCAATTATAAAGTGCCTACAGCCTGTCCAATTTTATTATGTTAGGCCTTCGAAGCCTGTCTGCGGTCCCTCCTTCCACTAGGCCTCCACTGACCTGTCTACTGCTGCCCGTGTACCCCTGGAAACAATCATAAATTGCCTACAGCCAGCCCATTTTATTATGTTAGGCCTTCGAAGCCTGTCTGCGGCCCGTTCTTTCAACTACTACTACACTGACCTGTCTACTGCTGCCCGTGTACTCCTGGAACCAATTATAAAGTGCCTACAGCCTGTCCAATTTTATTATGTTAGGCCTTCGATGCCTGTCTGCGGTCCCTCCTTCCACTAGGCCTCCACTGACCTGTCTCCTGCTGCCCGTGTACCCCTGGAACCAATTATAAAGTGCCTACAGCCTGTCCAATTTTATTATGTTAGGCCTTCGAAGCCTGTCTGCGGTCCCTCCTTCCACTAGGCCTCCACTGACCTGTCTCCTGCTGCCCGTGTACCCCTGGAACCAATTATAAAGTGCCTACAGCCTGTGCAATTTTATTATGTTAGGCCTTCGAAGCCTGTCTGCGGTCACTCCTTCCACTAGGCCTCCACTGACCTGTCTACTGCTGCCCGTGTACCCCTGGAACCAATTATAAAGTGCCTACAGCCTGTCCAATTTTATTATGTTAGGCCTTCGAAGCCTGTCTGCGGTCCCTCCTTCCACTAGGCCTCCACTGACCTGTCTACTGCTGCCCGTGTACCCCTGGAACCAATTATAAAGTGCCTACAGCCTGTCCAATTTTATTATGTTAGGCCTTCGAAGCCTGTCTGCGGTCCCTCCTTCCACTAGGCCTCCACTGACCTGTCTACTGCTGCCCGTGTACCCCTGGAAACAATCATAAATTGCCTACAGCCAGCCCATTTTATTATGTTAGGCCTTCGAATCCTGTCTGCGGCCCGTTCTTTCAACTACTACTACACTGACCTGTCTACTGCTGCCCGTGTACTCCTGGAACCAATTATAAAGTGCCTACAGCCTGTCCAATTTTATTATGTTAGGCCTTCGAAGCCTGTCTGCGGTCCCTCCTTCCACTAGGCCTCCACTGACCTGTCTACTGCTGCCCGTGTACCCCTGGAAACAATCATAAATTGCCTACAGCCAGCCCATTTTATTATGTTAGGCCTTCGAAGCCTGTCTGCGGCCTGTTCTTTCAACTACTACTACACTGACCTGTCTACTGCTGCCCGTGTACTCCTGGAACCGATTATAAAGTGCCTACAGCCTGTCCAATTTTATTATGTTAGGCCTTCGAAGCCTGTCTGCGGTCCCTCCTTCCACTAGGCCTCCACTGACCTGTCTACTGCTGCCCGTGTACCCCTGGAAACAATCATAAATTGCCTACAGCCAGCCCATTTTATTATGTTAGGCCTTCGAAGCCTGTCTGCAGCCATTTCTTTCAACTACTACTACACTGACCTGTCTACTGCTGCCCGTGTACTCCTGGAACCAATTATAAAGTGCCTACAGCCTGTCCAATTTTGTTATGTTAGGCCTTCGAAGCCTGTCTGCGGTCCCTCCTTCCACTAGGCCTCCACTGACCTGTCTCCTGCTGCCCGTGTACCCCTGGAACCAATTATAAAGTGCCTACAGCCTGTCCAATTGTATTATGTTAGGCCTTCGAAGCCTGTCTGCGGTCCCTCCTTCCACTAGGCCTCCACTGACCTGTCTACTGCTGCCCGTGTACCCCTGGAAACAATCATAAATTGCCTACAGCCAGCCCATTTTATTATGTTAGGCCTTCGAAGCCTGTCTGCGGCCCGTTCTTTCAACTACTACTACACTGACCTGTCTACTGCTGCCCGTGTACTCCTGGAACCAATTATAAAGTGCCTACAGCCTGTCCAATTTTATTATGTTAGGCCTTCGAAGCCTGTCTGCGGTCCGTCCTTCCACTAGGCCTCCACTGACCTGTCTACTGCTGCCCGTGTACCCCTGGAAACAATCATAAATTGCCTACAGCCAGCCTATTTTATTATGTTAGGCCTTTGAAGCCTGTCTGCGGCCCGTTCTTTCAACTACTACTACACTGACCTGTCTACTGCTGCCCGTGTACTCCTGGAACCAATTATAAAGTGCCTACAGCCTGTCCAATTTTGTTATGTTAGGCCTTCGAAGCCTGTCTGCGGTCCCTCCTTCCACTAGGCCTCCACTGACCTGTCTACTGCTGCCCGTGCACCCCTAGAACCAATTTTAAATTGCCTACAGCCAGCCCATTTTATTATGTTAGGCCTTCGAAGCCTGTCTGCGGTCCCTCCTTCCACTAGGCCTCCACTGACCAGACCACTGCTGCCCGTGTACCCCTGGAACCAATTTTAAATTTTATTATGTTAGGCCTTCGAAGCCTGTCTGCGGCCCGTTCTTTCTACTACTACTACACTGACCAGTCTACTGCTGCCCGTGTACCCCTGGAACCAATGTTAAAGTGCCTACAGTCCAATATTTTTTTATGTTAGGCCTTCGAAGCCTGTCTGTGGCCCGTTCTTTCTACTACTACTACACTGACCAGTCTACTGCTGCCCGTGTACCCCTGGAACCAATGTTAAAGTGCCAACAGTCCAATTTTTTTTATGTTAGGCCTTCGAAGCCTGTCTGCGGCCCGTTCTTTCTACTACTCCTACACTGACCAGACCACTGCTGCCCGTGTACCCCTGGAACCTATTTTTTATTGCATAGAGCATCCTTTTTTTAATAGTAGGCGTACAAAGTCTGTCTGCGGTCCACTATTGAAATTGTCCTCCACTGCCCAGAGCAATGCTGCCTGTGTACCCCTGTAACCTTTTTTAAGCTGCAGTGAGCCACATTTTTGGTTTAAGGCCTACTACCTGTGTCTGTCTGCGCCACTCAATTCAGCTGTGTTCCTTTTAAAAAAGCTGAGCGTCAATAGTCTTGTTTTCAGCCTTTAGGAATTTTAAAACTGCATTGGGGGTACAACTTTGGTAGGGCCTACTAACGGTGTCTGCCGCCCCAAGGTGTGCCCCAGGTTTCGTCCACATTGCTTCGGTCTTCCGACTCTCGTTTAGTAGTTGTTGAAAACTACACTGCATTAGGCCTACAAATTGGTTATGGGGTGTAGAGACGGTGTGTTCCACTCCAAGGTGTTCCCCAGGTTTCCTCGCCATTGCTTCGGTCTTCCGACTCTCGTTTAGTAGTTGTTGCAAACTACACTGCATTAGGCCTACAAATTGGGTATGGGGTGTAGAGACGGTGTGTTCCACTCCAAGGTGTTCTCCAGGTTGCCTTTCCTGAGCTTCTATCTTCAGGCTCTCGTTTAGTAGTTGTTGGAAACTACACTGCATTAGGCCTACAAATTGGGTATGGGGTGTAGAGAGATGGTGTGTTACACTCCAAAGTGTTCCCCAGGTTTCGTTCACATTGCTTCAGTCTTCCGACACTCATTTAGTAGTTGTAGAAAACTACACTGCATTAGGCCTACAAATTGGGTATGGGGTGTAGAGACGGTGTGTTCCACTCCAAGGTGTTCCCCAGGTTTCCTCGCCATTGCTTCGATCTTAATGCTCTCGTTTAGTAGTTGTTGGAAACTACACTGCATTAGGCCTACAAATTGGGTATGGGGTGTAGAGACGGTGTGTTCCACTCCAAGGTGTTCTCCAGGTTGCCTTTCCTGAGCTTCTATCTTCAGGCTCTCGTTTAGTAGTTGTTGGAAACTACACTGCATTAGGCCTACAAATTGGGTATGGGGTGTAGAGAGATGGTGTGTTACACTCCAAAGTGTTCCCCAGGTTTCCTCGCCATTGCTTCGATGTTAATGCTCTCGTTTAGTAGTTGTTGGAAACTACACTGCATTAGGCCTACAAATTGGGTATGGGGTGTAGAGACGGTGTGTTCCACTCCAAGGTGTTCTCCAGGTTGCCTTTCCTGAGCTTCTATCTTCAGGCTCTTGTTAAATAGTGGTTAAATGGAACAACTGCATTTGGCGTACTAGTTGGTTTGGGGCCTACTAACAGTGTCTGCCGCTCCTTGCTGTTCTCCTGGTTTCCTGTCCTGAAATTCCATTTTCAGGCTCTCGTTAAGTAGTTGTTAATGCTAGACTGCATTTGGCCTACTAGTTGGGTTGGGGCCTGCTATCGGTGTCTGCCACTCCTTGCTGTTCTCCTCCACTGAACAAAGCTGTGCCGCCTGTTTACTACGGTTGCCAATTTTGAACTGCATTTCAACTACTTACTGATTTGGGCCTACTCTCTGTGTCAGCCTCTCATTCCAGTTGTCCTCCACTGCAATGCCCCCTGGTTAGTCCTGTGTTACCAATTTTGAACTGCATTTAGCCAACTTTATTCTTTGGGCCTATATCTGTGTTTCCTCCTCATCCTGCCCATTGCCCAGCCAGTGATAGATGAGTCTGCTGGTACATTGACCCATAACGCAAAATTCCCCGTGCACGCTACACAGCAAGATTGTGACCCTGCTGAAAGTCAGGTTCCTCTTCCCGCATACCATACCACCTTACACGGGGACAAAGAGGAAGGTGCAGATGAAAGTGCAGGTTCCTTCATCAGGTGGGGGGAGGAATACTAGTTGGCGACGTCACTGGCACAGGGCCTCTCATAGTACGCAAAAGTGTTGCTGCCGGTGGGAGGCGCCCCCGCCGTGCAAACACACCGCTATACTTTGAGGGGCCCTGTGCCAGTGCCAATGCCAACTTGTGGGCCCCCCCTGCTTGCTCAGGATCACAGCACTTGCAAAGTTTAAATACTTACCTCTCCCTGCTCCACTGCCGTGACGTGTTCCAGATTTCCTGGGCCCACTAATTACTTGAACCAGCCCTACCCCCCACAACTTTAGCCAAATGACCCCCAATTTCAAATGCCTTCCAATTATTATAAGGTAAATTACGATTGACAAGCTTCTGTAACAAGAATGGATGTTTTTGCCATTAAAATGGGCAGTGTAGGTGTTTTCCTGGCCTCCACTCACTGCCGACTATGCTCCCCCATTGACTTGCATTGGGTTTCGTGTTTCGGGCGATACCCGACTTTTCGAGATAATCGGCCGATTCCACTCGACTCGACTTCTAAGATAGTCGGGTTTCGCGAAACACGGCTCGACTCTAAAAAGGTCAAGGTCGCTCAACCCTAGTAGTGACGAAAGGGATTCTCCAGTTGCAAGGAATCTGTGAATAAAAGCAAGGCAAAAATTATTACAAAATACCAGCAATAACATTAAGTCAGCTTTAACAGTAGGAGATACAGTAAAAATTATTCATAAAAAAGAACACTAAAAACTATTCTAAAAAAAATACCAGCAACAACATTAAAGTGTGCTTTACAGGAGGAGATACGATTAAAACGGCTTACCGAAGAGTGACCATCAGACGCTCCGCCGGTGAAATGGAGAATCGGCAATACGTGTCACTCCTTCGGATGAGATGTGCAATTCAGTCCACCAATAGATCAAAGTTCTCCGCGTTCATCCGCACATATGAGAAAAATTTCTCTGGGTCTCCTTGTAGCTCCATGTACAGTGTAGAAAACACCCAATGTGTCATTCTCTGTGCAGTGATGGGGTGGATCCAAAACGCCGTCTCCGCAGATGCATAATGTGCTGTCTCTCTCGCTCCTTCTCCAGAACAATTGTTTTCAAGCGGTTCGCCTCCACAGTGAAATCCACTTTGATCTTCAGAATATTCGCAATAACGACATCCATCTTGCTCTCAAAACACTTGCTCCTCTACAACCTGTCACAGATGGGCTGTAGGAACACTGTATATATAGGTTTTCAGTGGCCAATCACATTTGGGAGCCTCTCCTGGGCATTTTTAAAAACCGGATCCATAAAAAAAACCGATAAAGAAACGGATGCAAAACTGATGGAGTGGATCCGGTTTATCGCCGGTTCCGTTAGCCGGATCCGGCGGAAAACGGGATCAGTTTCATCAGTTTTTTACATTTTATGCTGGATCCGGTGTTGCGGTGCGAAGCCGGAACCAACATGACAGCAAAAACCTAATGTGTGAAAGTAGCATAAGTGTTCCCTTTATTTTTTTGAGCAGTGTATATAAGTTTGACCCTGAAGGTTTTTATTCTCTGCACATCACTTTTGAACTCTGACTGTAGAAATTGTATAAAAACAAAACTTGAGAAGTGTGTAGTCTTCTTCCATTATACCTTCTCCCTAGTGCTAGTTTTACAGAAACATGGCTAAGTATGCGCTTTGGGGTTGTGCTTAGTGGTAAAGCATGTGAGGATAGCAGTCATCTCTTCATATATTGTTTAACTTAATGGTAGCGAAAGGATATGCTGGTAACAACTCCTCATCTTTGCTGTGTGAGTGGAGCGCAATCCAGAACGTCCACCGGAAGTGACGTGTGTCATGGTGAGCATAGGGTGCCCGGACATGTATTCCATTTCCTGGAAGTGGCATACAGTAAACTGATGTGGCATCACATGACAATGACACCGCTGGACCAACAGTGTCTATAGGCAGAATCCAGGACGGTACCGCACAGAACTTGCAGCCTGTATTTTAAAAGGCGTGAGAAACCATATCCTCCATAAGCAGACAACCCTAATGATTATATTATGAGCTAAAACCAGGATTAAACCCCACTAAGATATTGGCAGAGTGGAAAATATGAATAACCACATGAACAAGGGGGTGAGACCGTTAATGTACTGTATGTATACATTTATGTCTGTTATCTGTGTCCAGTCACCAGTGATTTACACTGGGCATCTATGTGATTTTGGTATTCTGCTTAACTCCTTAACATCCAATGACGTGCAGAGTCCGTCATTGGACGCCTCCCCCTGTTTGGTGCGGGCTCCGGTGATGAACCCGCACCTTTGCCGCACATGACAGCTGATCTGATCATCTGACATGTGCCCCTAACAGATGCGTGTGGAATCGCGATCTATGCGCGCCTTTTAAAATGTTAAATGACACTGTCAAGCTCTGATTTAACATGCACACTCAGGAAGCGCGTCATTACCTCCTTCCATCGGCGCCCGTGTCACATGACCGCAAGTCGCTGATGGGTTGGCATGACAACTCGGGGTCAACAGGAGACCCCTTTGGTTGTCATAGTCTGATAGCTATGTACAAGAAAAAAGTTTTTAAGGTGGGCACCATCAAAGGATTATACTACTAAATGTCATGGGTTCACTACCAAGCATGTAATATGTGTACTATATATTTAAAGAAGAAAGCACATGCAAAAATGGTTGGAACTCCACAAATAGATTTTTTCTAAAAAGTACAAAAGTTTATTTTCACACAGAAATACTACACACAATTAAAAACATCTAAAAAGCTACTCCAAAGAGTAGATGACTCCAGTCTTCCATAATGAGGTATTTCATTCAAAGTGTACCCATGTTCCCCACCCTCACTCCTCCATATTCTGGCTGCACCGCTGCTTAAGGGACCAGGGGGCGACCGTAGTGGACCAGTTAGGGTAAAGTATATAGCTTTCGCCCAGTGTTTGATTTGCTAATCATACTAGTGATCTGCAATGCCATTTGATTTTGGTGATTTTGGTGTGGGCATCTCTTTGGGCCAAATACTAGGCTGATTAAGATCAATGTATTTGTGTGCACTCCGATTACACTATCTGTTGGCAGCATTGCCATAACGTAAGAGATTGTCACACTATCTGGGCCCCATTATCTAGAAAGCGTTTGCTCTACATGTATACATGGTGTAGTCCACCCTTAAACGGAATATCGCTACCCCAAGGGTTCCGTTTATTTGAAATTTTCCTTGTTAATGATATATGCGGCATTTGTATTAAGTAATTAATTTGGTGCAAGTAAAAGTTTACAGCCAGGTAATATTTATGTACATGGGTACACTTTGAATGAAATACCTCATTATGGAAGACTGGAGTCATCTACTCTTTGGAGTAGCTTTTGAGATGTTTTTAATTGTGTGTAGTATTTCTGTGTGAAAATAAACTTTTGTACTTTTTAGAAAAAATCTATTTGTGGAGTTCCAACCGTTTTTGCATGTGCTTTCTTCTTTAAAGGGAACCTGTCACCCCGTTTTTTCAGATTGAGATATAAATACTGTTAAATAGGGCCTGCGCTGTGCGTTACTATAGTGTATGTAGTGTACCCTGATTCCCCACCTATGCTGAGAAATACATTACCAAAGTCGCCGTTTTCGCCTGTCAATCAGGCTGGTCAGGTCAGGTGAGCGTGGTGACATCGCTCTTTTCTTCCCCAGCTTTCCGTTGGTGGCGTAGTGGTGTGCGCATGTCCAAGTTCCGAATTCCCTGCGCGCACGTGAAGAAACAGCGCGCGATCTGCGCTGTTATCCCTTTCATCGGTGGGGGCGGCCATCTTCCTGGGGCCGCGCGTGCGCAGATTGAGTGCTCTGCTGCACAGGGCTTCAGGAAAATGGCCGCGGGATGCCGCGCGTGCGCAGAAGAGATCGCGGCGGCCATTTTCCCAAAGCCGAGATGCAAACTCGGCTTTGGGAAAATGGCCGCCGCGATCTCTTCTGCGCACGCGCGGCATCCCGCGGCCATTTTCCTGAAGCCCCGTGCAGCAGAGCACTCAATCTGCGCACGCGCGGCCCCAGGAAGATGGCCGCCCCCACCGATGAAAGGGATAACAGCGCAGATCGCGTGCTGTTTCTTCACGTGCGCGCAGGGAATTCGGAACTTGGACATGCGCACACCACTACGCCACCAACGGAAAGCTGGGGAAGAAAAGAGCGATGTCACCACGCCCACCTGACCTGACCAGCCTGATTGACAGGCGAAAACGGCGACTTTGGTAATGTATTTCTCAGCATAAGTGGGGAATCAGGGTACACTACATACACTATAGTAATGCACAGCGCAGGCCCTATTTAACAGTATTTATATCTCAATCTGAAAAAACGGGGTGACAGGTTCCCTTTAAATGTATAGCCTGATAGCTATGAGCGCCGTCCAGGCTCGGACTGGGGCACCGGGACACCGGAGAATCCTCCGGTGGGCCCCGCCCCTGCCTCCTTCATTTGTCCCTGCCCTGCATGCGGTGCACAGTTTATTTATTCTTTAGCCAGCGGCCCGGCCCCGGCGCACAGGCTGTACGGAAGAATGTGAAGTGCTGCTGTGCAAGCAGCCGCACAGCAGCTGCTCGCTCCTTCACATGATCATCTCGCACTGCTGCCGATGGCGACGCCGCGTCTGTGCTCTTGATAAGAGCGGCCCGTGCGCAGCGTGGTGCGAGTGCCAACCTCACTGACTTCAGCCAGCACACAGCACAGTCGGAGAAAACAGCTAACTGACTGTGTGAGTCAGAGAGGAGAAGACAGGGAGCACGCACTGCACTGAGTCTGCAGCACGGGTCATCACCGACCTGTTTCTTATTACTTTGCCCGCCCTCGACTCCACCTCTTCTTCATTAAAGGGAACCTGTCACCCCGTTTTTTGAGATTGAGCTATAAATACTGTTAAATAGGGCCTGCGCTGTGTGTTCCTATAGTGTATGTAGTGTACCCCGATTCCCCATGTATGCTGAGAAATAACTTACCAAAGTCGCCGTTTTCGCCTGTCAATCAGGCTGGTCAGGTCGGGAGGGCGTGGTGACATCGCTGGTTCTTCCTCAGCTTTACGTTGGTGGCGTAGTGGCGTAGTGGTGAAGACACAGCGCGCGATCTGCGCTGTCATCCCTTTCGTCGGTGGGGGCGGCCATCTTCCTGGGGCCGCGCGAGCGCAGATCGAGTGCTCTGCTGCACGGGGCTTCAGGAAAATGGCCGCGGGATGCCGCGCGTGCGCATTAGAGATCGCGGCGGCCATTTTCCCAAAGCCGAGTTTGCATCTCGGCTTTGGGAAAATGGCCGCCGCGATCTCTAATGCGCACGCGCGGCATCCCGCGGCCATTTTCCTGAAGCCCCGTGCAGCAGAGCACTCGATCTGCGCACGCGCGGCCCCAGGAAGATGGCCGCCCCCACCGACGAAAGGGATGACAGCGCAGATCGCGCGCTGTGTCTTCACCACTACGCCACTACGCCACCAACGTAAAGCTGAGGAAGAACCAGCGATGTCACCACGCCCTCCCGACCTGACCAGCCTGATTGACAGGCGAAAACGGCGACTTTGGTAAGTTATTTCTCAGCATACATGGGGAATCGGGGTACACTACATACACTATAGGAACACACAGCGCAGGCCCTATTTAACAGTATTTATAGCTCAATCTCAAAAAACGGGGTGACAGGTTCCCTTTAAAACTCTGGAGTCTGGACTAAGGGTGTTCTAATGCTGATTGGCTGACAGATGCAGGCAGGAGCAGCCAATCAGCATTAGTTTTCTTTGTGTGACCTCACAGTCACACAGGTCATAGCACACCTCAATGAGCTGTGCTGTGATTGGTCTTCTGTCCTCCTGCCCCAGCAGCACAGGCACACAGGCGTGCACTGTCTGCACTACTATGATCGGAGGCTGAGGAGCTGAGGGACGTCACATTTTTGTTGATGATTGCAGCCAGTCAGTAAGGACCTTACTGCCCCAGTGGGGCAGATTGTTGGACACACTGGAGGTAGTGCTGAACACACTGGGGCAGATTGCTGGACACACTGGGGCAATGCTGAACACACTGGGGCAGATTGCTGGACACACTGGGGGCAGTGCTGGACACACTGGGGGCAGTGCTGGACACACTGGGGGCAGTCCTGGACACACTGGGGCAATGATGGACACACTGGGGCAATGCTGGACACACTGGGGCAGATTGCTGGACACACTGGGGGCAGTGCTGGACATACTGGGGCAGATTGCTGAACACACTGGGGCAATGCTGGGCACACTGGGGCAATCCTGGACACACTGGGGCAATGCTGGACACACTGGGGCAATGCTGGACACACTGGGGCAGATTGCTGGACACACTGGGGCAGATTGCTGGACACACTGGGGCAGATTGCTGGACACACTGGGGCAGATTGCTGGACACACTGGGGCAATGCTGGACACACTGGGGCAGATTGCTGGACACACTGGGGGTAATATGCTGGAAACACTGGGGCAGATTGTTGGACACACTGGGGCAATGCTGGACACACTGGGGCAATGCTGGACATACTGGGGCAATGCTGGACATACTGGGGCAGATTGCTGGACACACTGGGGGTAATATGCTGGAGACACTGGGGCAGATTGCTGGACACACTGGGGCAATGCTGGACACACTGGGGCAATGCTGGACACACTGGGGCAGATTGCTGGACACACTGGGGGCAATGCTGGACACACTGGGGCAATATGCTGGACATACTGGGGCAGATTGCTGGACACACTAGGGGAAATGCTGGACACACTGGGGCAATATGCTTGACATACTGGGGAAGATTGCTGGACACACTGTTTGGGGGCAATGCTGGACATATTGGGGAAGATTGCTGGACACACTGGGGGTAATATGCTGGACACACTGGGGGTAATATGCTGGACACACTGGGGACAGGACTGGAGGCATGGGCAGAATGTAGATACGGGGCATGATTGGAGACACGGGGCAGAATGAAAGACATGGGGCAGGATTGGATCATGGGGCAGGATGGATACGATGGAGACAGATGGGGCAGGATGGGGAGATCATATGGTGTAGAATGGATACTCATGAGGGCAGGATGCCAGAACATATGGCTGGAGCCAGGAATGAGATAAACGGGGCCAGGATGGGGGATATTATTACCATAGGGGCTAATTAAGGGATATTATTACTGCAGTGATGTATTTATTTTATTTTTTGAGTATACTGTTTTAAATGGGGGGGGCGGTCCTGTTACTGTGCAGAGTGACACTATATCCCCTTTTTTTCTCCATGTGGTGTAATTTAGAAGTTGTGAAAAATTAAATAATGTGTTCTGCAAGCGGAGCTCGAGATAACTGTGTTTTTTCCTGCAGAAACGAGTCCTGGCTGGATGAAATGATGGCGGTCTGTGCTGGATGAAAGATGAAGGACTTCACTTAGAGACGTCACTGGTGAGTCAGTGTTACCTATACACTGACACTATACACTGTATACTATATACAGAGGTCCTGTGTACAATGTCACCAGTGATCACTGTATTACCTATACATTATATACAGAGCTCCTGTGTATAATACCACCAGTGATCTCTGTATTACCTGTACACAGACACTGCATACTAAGTACAGATCTCCTGTGAATACTGGCACTTATGGTGATAGTATTGTTTTGTTTTTTATTACTGATCAGTATTGTAGTATTCAGTCACTATGTGGTGGTAATATGTGGTCTGGAAATGGTGTTGTGGTATTTGTCCCTTGTATGTGCTATTTGGTCACCAAGTGGTGGTAATATGTGGTCTTGACATGGTGCGGTGGTATTTGTCCCTTGTATGTAGTATTATTCGGTCACTATGTGGTGTGGTCTGGTCATGGTGTGGTGGCATTTCTTCCTGTATGTGGTGGTATTGGTCTTCGTATAGTGGATTGTGTTGTGTATGGCAGTCATTTGTTCTCTCTGATATTAATTAGGAGAAGATTCTTTATTTCCATTAGAGTTTTAATGCTTTGTACACAGCGGCGGAGATGCACTTACAGGGGGTTTCCTGTGGAAAAAAAGTAATCACCTCTCCACAGGATAAGTGATAACGTATTGATTGGTGGGGGTCTGACTGCTTGGACCCATTCAGCAAAATGTGGAACTTTTTATCCCCATTAGACTGGAGTGGCATGTCCGACTAGATCACTGATCCATTCATTCCCTCAGTGGCTGCACTTATTTTTTTCTGGAAGCCCCAAAGAGAATGAATGGAGCTGCGGTCAGACATCCCACCTGCCGCTGCATTTTAAAATAGTGATAAAGGTGTCCTGTCAGGGATAAAACTTCCCCATTCTTCCGATCGGTGCAGTTTCTAATGGTTGGGTCTAAGCGATCACCTATCCTGTGGAGCCCATGGATCAGTGATAACTTGTTTTAACCAAGAACCCCATTAATGTAAACTACCGTAATTATACATCCCAGTTATTGGGGCACACGGTAGATGTGCAGCAGCTGCCGGTGTTTTACAGCCGATGCTCCACTATAATGACAGATATTTGCATATAGCTGTAGGGTGGGCCCCTAGAGTCTATTCCTCTGGTGGGCCCCAGACACCCCAGTCCGACGCTGGCGCCGTCCAGCGGTCGGTGCTCATGTCAAGTGAGCATATCTGCTACATAGAGCATGGCTGCAGCCCTGCTCTATGTAGCACAAGTGATCAGATGATCGCAGCTTCTAGTCTCCCATGGGGACTATTGAAGCACGTAAAATATAAAAAAAATGTTATTAAAAAAAAAAAATGTTCAAATCACCCCTCTTTTGCCCAATCTATCAATATAATAAAATAATTAATCCAATCAGTAAACGGCGTAATGAAAGAAAAATTGAAAAGCCGGAATTAGGTTGTTTTTTTTTCGCTACAACATGGAAATAAAAAGCAATAACAGGCGATCAAAAGATCATATATACACCAAAATGGTATCAATAAAAAAGTCAGCTTGGCACGCAAAAAATAAGCCTTCACCTGGCCACAGAACCCAAAAAATGGAGACACTCTAGGCCTTGGAAAATGACATTTTTTTTTAGCATTTAGTGAACATGGAAAAAAAAAATCCAAAAAACAATTGTGGGATTGCACTTTTTCTGAAATTTCACTGCATTTGGAATTTTTTTCCCATTTTTCAGTACATGACATGGTAAAATAAATGGTTCCATTCAAAAGTACAACTCATCCCGCAAAAAACAAGCCTTAAGATGGCCAAATTGATGGAAAAATAAAAAAAGTTATGGCCAAGGGAAGAAGGGGAGCAAAAAAAGACACAAAAACAGAAATACTCCTGATCCTTATGGCGTTAAGACAAATGGGGAACATATGTTTACATTCTGGTGTTTGCAGTGGTGGATATACCATCTAAGGGGTGTATAAGTGCTAACCTCACCTGTGCCAGAAGTACAAGTTAAGCTTCTCTAAACATTTACATCCAGAAAACTGGCCGATAGATGTTACTGCGCAAGCGCCGCCGCTGTTTTCTTGAAGCCATTTTTTTTCCTTCCACAAAATGGCACTGCCAGTGGTGCAGTAGCATCTATTGGACAGTTTTCTGGATGTTAATTTTTTTTTCAAGCCTCACAATATCCACAATATCATAGGTATTATCAACAATATTACATATCAAGATTGTTATCAACAGTAATATCAACACTATTATATGTCTGAGGAGGCCAGGGTGGTAGCCATGGCAAGGAGCTGCTGCATCACCATAACCTGGCACCCCACAAAGGAAACATAAAGTCCCATCTGCTGTGTACAATGCTTATCAAGCAGAGCACTCACATTAGATTCCAGGGCTCCTTCGGATTCTGCAATCCCAGCTCCAGATTCATGGCCCACATAAACAACTCCAGACTCGATGTTCATACTCAACAGTTCAACTTTGCTTGAAAACAGGGCTCTTGGCACAGATGTAGCACACTTCACGTACTTTGTCATTCCTTGAGCTTTTCCTGTCTTTTCTGACAGAACTTACATTCTGAAAGCACTAGTATACCTGTCCCTTCTGACATCTCACGTCCCACAGATACTTCTTTCTCTTCTGCGGCGTCCGTGACCTAGGTCCACTATCTTCCTCCCATTCACCCCTGTCCTATTTCAATAGGAAAAGGTAAAAGACCTGCTCAGCTCTGCCTAGTCCTGGCCGTAGGCCCAGGATCCTATTTGGAAATGGTTACTTCATAAGCGTGTAACCACTCCCATGCTGCTTAGCCTGGGGTCCTCATTGCCTCAGTAATCTTTACCCCCACAGCTATCCATCTGTCTTCTCTCACTGCTGCATCACTACTCCTCACTAAACAGGAAGGCTCACCACTATAACCCACTGCTCTGCACTACAGCCATCTGTAACTCCTTCATGTCTTGTCTATGCTTGTGCTAGCACTCTCATTCCCTATCTCTAGTGTGCCCCACTATTCTATGCCCAATATTATTCTATGCTATTTCTACGCTTCTATTGTATCCCTAATCCTATACACAATACATGTAAAGTACATTCACATTAAAATAAAAGTAAACAAATACATTAACATGCACAAACTCTGTGGAACCGCATTTATTTAATGTGAACACTGTTCAAGGAGGGGGAGGCATATGACGGCCTCAATGCTTTATCCACCAAGCCACTTAGTTATAACGTTTGCCTTATGGCATAATGTCCAGCATGCTATAAGAATTGTCCATCACAAATTGCTCCTGGATCATTAGGTGAATTTACTTTAGGAGGATTTTTAAAAATTGTTCTTTATTTATGGCAGTGCTCTTAGGGACAATTGTAAGTGAACCCACAGCCTTGAAAGAAAAGCAACCACAGGTAATAGTTACAGTGAGTATGGAAAGTATTCAGACCCCTTGAAATTTTTCACTCTTTGTTTCATTGCAGCCATTTGGTAAATTCAAAAAAGTTCATTTTTTTCTCATTAATGTACACTCTGCACCCCATCTTGACTAGTGTTGAGCGATACCTTCCAATATTCGGAAGTATTGGTATCGGATTGGATAGGCCGATATCGACAAAATATCGGATATCGCTGATACCGATACCCGATACCAATGCAAGTCAATAGAACAAAAATATTGGAATTAAAATAAACCCTTTCTTTTCTTGCGGTTAATTCCACATGAAGGAAAGCAACAAAGAATAACGCAGAATGTATCGGGGGAGGTGGAGGAGACATTAAAGGCATAGAGGTTTAGCCCAAATCAAATGGAAGAGCAGGAATTAATTTTTTTTTTAAGACGTTCGGAGTTACAAAGATATTGACTATGTTTCGATGTTTTATATTTTGTCAGATATTTATGTTTCACTACTTCCATGCTCTGCACCTTTTTTTACTTCTCCCACACTTTCCTCTTCATCATCCTCAGCAGCAGCATCTTTTTCATCAACATCTTCTTCACCTTATTCATCTTCTTCACCTTCTTCCTATTATTCTTTTTGTAAAAATCCTCCATATTCTTCTTATTCAACTCTTATACCTCTTCATATTCTACTTCTTCATCTTCCTCATATTCTTCTTCTTCATAATATTCTTATTTGTGACAGGCATTGCTGTAGTTGTTATCTATAAATGTTTGAAGATTACACCTTCCGTTCTGCCTGTCACAAAAGATTTACAACAGTATTTGCCAATGTTCAGTTTTGCCTGCAGCAGCAGGTATTTTCCAGGGGCACCACGAGGAGGAATGGACTCACCCCCATACACTGCTTAGTCTTCTTCTGCTTATAATTTAGATAATATCTTTTGCTCTGATTTTTAGTCTTATGCTTAATGTTCTTCTGCTTTTTGTTCTGCAGCTTCTTGTTCTTTTGCTTCTCGGTCTTCAGGGTCATCATCTTTAGGGTGTTGAACTTGGAACTGTAGCAGGAGGTACAAGAAGGCTGAGGAACTGCCGAGAACCAGCTGACGGTACTGGAACTTGAATGGCGACCCGAAGGTAGAAGAGCCAATGGCACGACCGAGGACCAGCTGACGGTACTGGAACCCGGTTACTAAGCAGGAGGTACCCGTGCCTGAAAGCACTACCAAGGACCACCTGACGTTGGTGGAACTCAGATACCCAGAAGGAGGCACCTAAGCCAAAGGCTCTGCCCCGAACCAGCTGATGGTGCTGGAACCAGGATGGGGAGCAGAAGGCAGAAGAGCAAAAGACACTGCCGAGAACCAGCTGACGGTACTGGAACTCGAATGGCGACCCGAAGGTAGAAGAGCCAATGGCATGACTGAGGACCAGCTGACGGTACTAGAACCGGTTACTAAAGCAGGAGGTACCCGTGCCTGAAGGCACTACTAAGGACCACCTGACGTTGGTAGAACTCGGATACCCAGAAGGAGGCACCTAAGCCAAAGGCTCTGCCTGGAACCAGCTGACGGTGCTGGAACCAGGGGGACCTAGTCAAGATTGTCTTCCCAAGAACCAGCTTATGGTGCTGGATAGGCAGCAGAAGCTCCACAGGAAAAGAAACAAAAGCTAGGCTGCGAGCCGGCCACAGTTACCGAAAAACCATAGTCCTACAAGGGGAGCTTGTCCTATTGGCACTACTGAACCAGCCTTGATTGCCACCTCCCGCAGCCCACATAGGAAGCACCTAAACTGCAGGCACCATGGAGTCGGCTAACCCGACCGCAACATGACAGGACAATGTTTTGGAGTCTAAGTGACCTTGACACTACCCGGAAACAGCAGGAGTGCAGGAACCAGGCTGGACAGGAGGGAGTACCCGTGCCAAAGACACTTCTGAGCAGCAACTGGCGGTGTTGGAGCCCAGCATCATAGCTAGAAACTGACTGTAATAATTGCCGTACACACAGCTGGGGATCAGCTGACGCTACTGAACCCCAATAACAGAGGAGCAGCTGTTAACTGTGCACACAGCACTTCCGAGCACGAACTGGCGGTGTAAGTGCCCAGGGACAGCAGGAGGAACAGAGTGTAGGCCTGAAGCCTGCACTGGAGGGAGTTTAATATCTGATGTTGTGCCAGCGTGGCGGTCGCATGACACATTGCGGATACACAGCTGGGGATCAGCTGACGTTACTGAACCCCAATAACAGAGGAGCAGCTGTTAACTGTGCAGACAGCACTTCCGAGCATGAACTGGTGGTGTAAGTGCCCAGGGACAGCAGGAGGAGCAGAGTGTAGGCCGAAGCCTGCACTGGAGGCAGATTAATATCTGATGTTGTGCCAGCGTGGCGGTCGCATGACACATTGCCGCACACACAGCTGGGGATCAGCTGACATTACTGAACCCCAATAAAACAGCAGCAAGTGTTGACTGTGCAGACAGCACTTCCGAGTACGAACTGGCGGTGTAAGTGCCCAGGGACAGCAGGAGGAGCAGAGTGTAGGCTGAAGCCTGCATTGGAGGTAGTTTAATATCTGATGTTGTGCCAGTGTGGCGGTCGCATGACACATTGCCGCACAAACAGCTGGGGATCAGCTGACGTTACTGAACCCCAATAACAGAGGAGCAGCTGTTAACTGTGCAGACAGCACTTCCAAGCACGAACTGGCGGTGTAAGTGCCCAGGGACAGCAGGAGGAGCAGAGTGTAGGCCGAAGCCTGCACTGGAGGCAGTTTAATATCTGATGTTGTGCCAGCGTGGTGGTCACATGACACATTGCCGCACACACAGCTGGGGATCAGCTGACATTACTGAACCCCAATAAAACGGCAGCAAGTGTTGACTGTGCAGACAGCACTTCCGAGTACGAACTGGTGGTGTAAGTGCCCAGGGACAGCAGGAGGAGAAGAGTGTAGGCCGAAGCCTGCACTGGAGGCAGTTTAATATCTTATGTTGTGCCAGTGTGGCGGTCGCATGACACATTGCCGCACAAACAGCTGGGGATCAGCTGACGTTACTGAACCCCAATAACAGAGGAGCAGCTGTTGACTGTGCAGACAGCACTTCCGAGTACGAACTGGCGGTGTAAGTGCCCAGGGACAGCAGGAGGAGCAGAGTGTAGGCCGAAGACTGCACTGGAGGCATTTTAACATCTGATGTTGTGCCAGCGTGGCGGTCGCATGACACATTGCCGGATACACAGCTGGGGATCAGCTGACGTTACTGAACCCCAATAACAGAGGAGCAGCTGTTAACTGTACAGACAGCACTTCCGTGCACGAACTGGTGGTGTAAGTGCCCAGGGACAGCAGGAGGAACAGAGTATAGGCCGAGGTCTGCACTGGAGGCAGTTTAATATCTGTTGTGTCTGTGTGGCGGTCGCAGGACATGTTGCTGGCTACACAGCAGGGGAGCTGCTGGCGTTACTGAACCCCACTGACACATGAGCAAGTGTTTTTCTCTGTGCAGCCTGCAATTCCGAGCACCAATTGGCGGTATTGAAGCCCAGGGAATCTAGGAAGAGCAGAGTATAGGCCGTGGCCTGAAATGGAGGGAGGTTAATGTCTGTTGTGTCTGCGTGGCGTTCGCAGGACACGTTGCTGACTACACAGCAGGGGAACAGCTGTCATTACTGAACCCCACTGACACATGAGTGCTCATATCGGTCAGATCAGGTAAGTTTTCACGGGTCCATGTGGAGGTGGACCGTGATGGCTCCTGCAGCGATGATTCTGAGGAACTGGAGTATGAGGAGGAGTCAATGTGCACAGACTGGATTCCTGCAATCCTAGGAGTTGGCAGAACACGTAGAGCACCACTCTCACGATCTGTACCCGGCTCCACAACATTAACCCAATGGGCGGTGAGGAAAAGGTATCGTCCCTGTCCATGGTGACTGGTCCACGCATCGGTGGTGAGGTGGACCTTGCTACTGACGGCGTTTAGTAGCGCATGTTTAATGTTTCCTTATACATGCTTTTGCAGGGCAGGGACGGCTTGCCTGCTAAAATAAAAGCGGCTGGACACATTGTATTGTGGGACTGCCAATGCCATCAATTTACGGAAGCTGTCAGTCTCCATCAGCCTGAATGAGAGCATTTCAAGGGACAGAAGTTTTGCAATGCCTGCATTCAGAGCCTGTGCTCGTGGGTGGTTTGCCGAGAATGGCCGCCTTTTCTCCCATACCTGTGCTACCGATGGCTGTAGCGTGGGCTGGGAGTGTGAAGATAACTAGGAACGTGGTGCTGTGGGTGGAATTACACTGGGTCGCTGGACAACGGTGCCAGAGGTTCTTCCATGGCGATCCTGTGAGGAAGCCGAACCAGCTGTGTGTGAGCTGGAGAAAGAAGCAACAACATGAGCTGAAGAGGTGGTAGGTGCCGCTGTAGGTTGGCCTAGGTCTTCAGTGTGTTTTTGTAACTCCACCGCGTGCTTGGTCCGCACATGTTTCCACATATCTGTGGTATTGAGGTTGCTGACACTCTTCTCACGTTTGATTTTCTGATGACACAGCTTGCATTTGACAAAGCAAATGTCATCTGCAACTGTGTCAAAAAAGGACCAGGCACTGCAAGTCTTGGGAGCGCCCACTTTGGCTTTCGGAAGAGGCATGCTCCTAATGGGTGCCGAAGTGGAGGCTACAGGCACCGCAGTCTTCCCCCTCCCTCTCCCTTTTTGGGCCGTTCGGGGAATCTCTTCCTCAGAGCTGCTTCCACCACCTTTCTGTACCTCACGCCATGATGGGTCAAGGACCTCTTCATCTACGCTAACCTCTTCCACCAACTGCTTCTCCTGGGTAGTCTCGGCAGCAGAGTACGCACCAGAAAGTGGCACCTGCGTCTCATCATCAGATGCGTACTGAGGTGTGCTGACCAGAGGCACTGTCCCACCCGCCTCTTCAGATTCAGAGAGACAAAGCTGTTGGGCATCACTGCATACTGCCTCTTCTTCACATTTCCAAGCCAAGAGATTCAGAGAAAAGAAGTAGAGATGACTCCTGTCCTGGGCTCTCTGACTGCCTGGGCAATTTGGCAGGTGGTGAAGAGACAGATGGTTTCTCTTCAGTGCTCTGTGCCTGAGAGGATGTGGCACTAATTGAAGTCGATGCGTTAGCTGCCATCCATCCGACAATGGCTTCAATTTGTTCATCCCGCAGCAGTGGGGTACGGCGAGCTCCTACAAAGCTGCGCATGAAGGTCTGTTCCCTGCTAAAACTGGGGGATTATGAGTCACCGATGCCCGCAGCAGGCACAGAATCCCCAAATCCTCTCCCTGCTCCACGCCCACGACCATGTGCCTTACTCCCTGCCTTCTTCATCTTGGTAGACTGATAAAGATAGGCAGAATAGTACTAAGGGCTTAGTGTGCTTATTCCTGAACAGCTGCTAACAGGTATAAGAAACACTAATTTTATAAAGTTTGGACTACACTTTAATATGAGCTAATGTGGCCTACACAACTGTAAAGTCGAGTGTTTGGTGAACTTTATAAACTTTTGGTTTGTTTACCAGAACAGACACTACAGAGTGAGCTACACTCACACACAGACCGTGCAGACAGCCGAGAACGGCGCTGCAAGGCCAAGAAAAGCTCCTCTATCTAATCCTGTATAGTGTTTTTCCACACTCTAGCAGGATACGGATGGAAAACCACTAATAGGATAAATTTGAAAAAATGTGCAGCAGGCTGCACTAATTGAGAAACGGACAATGGAACGGTATGAGGCAGTGACGCACCCTGAGCTGACGACAACCAGCTGTGGAGTTAGAACAGACTACAGAGTGAGCTGCACTCACACACAGACTGTAAAGACAGCTGAGAATGGCGCTGCAAGGCCAAGAAAAGCTCCCCTATCTAATCCTATATAGTGTTTTTCCACAATCTAGCAGGATATGGATGGAAAGCCACTAATAGGATAAATTTGAAAAAATGTGCAGCAGGCTGCACTAATTGAGAAACGGACAATGGAACAGTATGAGGCAGTGACGCACTCTGAGCTGACTACAACCTGCTGTGGTGGTAGAACAGACTACAGAGCAAGCTGCACTCACACACAGACCATGCAGACAGCCGTGAACGGCGCTGCAAGGCCAAAACAAGCTCCTCTATTTAATCCTATATAGTGTTTTTCCACAATCTAGCAGGATATGGAGGGAAAGCCACTAATAGGATAAATTTGAAAAAATGTGCAGCAGGCTGCACTAATTGCAAAAAAGGACAATGGATTGAGCAGTATGAGGCAGTGACACACCCTGAGCTGACCACGACCGGCTGTGGCTGTGGACAGACTACACAGCGAGCTGCACTCACACACACAGAGACCTTGCAGACAGCTGTGAACAGCGCTGCAAGGCAAAACCAAGGTTCTCACACAGCGGTTACTAAATTAGCCTGGGTAAAGCACAATGAAGCAAATTGCTATCTCAAAACTGGCCCTCAGTCAGAACACGGCGTCCTGCCCCTAACTGAATTCACAACAGAGTGAACCCAAAATGGCGGCGGCAACTTTTATAGGGCGTCGTAACATCATTTCAGCAGCCAATCACAGCCATGCTAGTAGTTACTTGTCCACCATGCAGAACAGGATGTGCCTACACTTGTAATCATTCCTCATTGGCTAAATTGAATAAAACTGGGACTTTGCATTATGGGAACTTCCGATTCCGGTATCTGATATACTAAAAGTATCGGAACTCGGTATCGGAATTCCAATACCGAGAATATCAGCCGATACCCGATACCCGATACTTGCGGTATCGGAATGCTCAACACTAATCTTGACTGAAAAAAAAACAGAAATGTAGAAATTTTTGCAAATTTCCTAAAAAACTGAAATATCATATGGTCATAAGTATTCAGACCCTTTTGCTCAGACACTCATATTTAAGTCACATGCTGTCCATTTCCTTGTGATCCTCTTTGAGATGGTTCTACTTCTTCTTTGGAGTCTAACTGTGTTTAATTAAACTGATAGGACTTGATTTGGAAGGGCACACACCTGTCTATATAAAACCTCATAGCTCACAGTGCATGTCAGACCAAATGAGAATCATGAGGTGAAAGGAACTGGCAAAGGAGCTCAGAGAGAGAATTGTGGCAAGGCAAAGATCTGGCCAAGGTTACAACAGAATTTCTGCAGTACTCAAGGTTCCTAAGAGCACAGTGTCCTCCATAATCCTTAAATGGAAGAAGTTTGGGACCATCAGATGTCATCCTAGACCTGGCCGTCCAGCCAAACTAAGCAATCGTGGGAGAAGAGCCTTGGTGAGAGAGGTAAAGAAGAAATCCAAGATCATTGTGGTTGAGCTCCAGAGATGCAGTAGGGAGATGAGAGAAATTTCCACAATGTCAACTATCACTGTATCCATCCACCAGTCAGGCCTTTATGGCAGAGTGGCCTGACGGAAGCCTCTCCTTAGTGCAAGACATATGAAACATGGTGGTGGCAGCATCATGCTATGGGAGAGTTTTTCAGCTGCAGGGACAGGACGACTGGATGCCATTGAAGGAAACATGAATGCGGCCAAGTACAGAGATATCCTGAATGAAAACCTCTTACAGAGTGCTCTTGACCTCAGACTTGGCTGAAGGTTCACCTTCCAGCAAGATAAATACCCTAAGCACGCAGCTAAAATAGCAAAGGAGTGGCTTCAGTACAACTCTGTCACTATTCTTGACTGGCCCAGCCAGAGCCCTGACCTAAACCAATGGAGCATCTCTGGAGAGACCAGAAAATGGCTGTGCACCAACGTTCACCATCCAACCTGACGGAACTGGAGTGGATCTGCAAGGAAGAATGGCAGAGGATCCCCAAATCCAGGTGTGAAAAACTTGTTGCATCATTCCCAAGAAGACTCATGGCTGTAGTAGCTCAAAAGGATGCTTCAAATCAATACTGAGCAAAGGGTCTGAATACTTATGGCCTTGTGATATTTCTGTTTTTCTTTTTTAATAAATTTGCAAAAAATTTTACATTTCTGTTTTTTTCAGTCAAGATGGGGTGCAGACTGTACATTGATGGAGTGCAGAGTGTATATTAATGAGAAAAAAATTAATTTTTGTGAATTTATCAAATGGCTGCAATGAAGCAAAGAGTGAAAAAATTAAATGGGTCTGAATACTTTCTGTATGCACTTGACCGCGTATGGCCAATAAAGGATCCTTTCCGTAAAGCATCCCCCACCCCCAACTACCTTGCCCCTCTTAACCCCTCCATCTATTACCCAGGAAAACACACCACCACGTTAATTTCTTTTTGGATAATTTGGCCACAGCGGCCATTTTATTAACAAACAAATACATAAATAACAACATGTAAACAGTAAATATATAAAACCTCGAGGGGGGGGGCTCTTGGAGCTAAAAAATCTGGCTCATAATAGGCAGAGAGCCTACCCAAAATTTTTACAAAAAACACGTATTTACCCTCAGCCATAACCACCAGCTCGAGGGCACCATGTAACCCATTTCGGGCAAACCAACCACAAAGCTCCCGAGGTAAACACCCCGTCCAGAGCCCGTACCAAAAGCCAGATCAACCCTATCAGCATCATCACCAACTCCAAGAACCCCACCCCCCGCCAACGCCACTGTGACAATAATACAGAATGCTTGCCTTCAATAAATCAACAGAAAAGAAATATAATTCAAAAGACTTTTTTTTTTTTTTTTTTTTTTTACCTTAAGAATTGACGAACTCGCCGATCTTGCCTAAAGCTACGTTGCCTCATAGAACCGCTAAAACAGGGAGGGTGGGAGGGACTCACTTCGCCCGTCTAAGGTAACTGATCTCCCCTTTTCCCGCACTTTCCCAAGCCCCCACCTCCCTTTTTGCATAAATCCCCACCCCAAATCCTACTCTTCCAATCCCCGGGCTCCTTTACTCAATAACACCTTTATTTTTTAAAAGAAAACCTACTGCACTGCTCCCATGGCAACGCAGTCATGTGGGGGCCTCCTTTTAGCTGCGCCCCATACAGCCCCCCCTCTTGACCGCGTATGGCCAATAAAGGATCCTTTCCGTAAAGCATCCCCCACCCCCAACTACCTTGCCCCTCTTAACCCCTCCATCTATTACCCAGGAAAACACACCACCACGTTAATTTCTTTTTGGATAATTTGGCCACAGCGGCCATTTTATTAACAAACAAATACATAAATAACAACATGTAAACAGTAAATATATAAAACCTCGAGGGGGGGGCTCTTGGAGCTAAAAAATCTGGCTCATAATAGGCAGAGAGCCTACCCAAAATTTTTACAAAAAACACGTATTTACCCTCAGCCGTAACCACCAGCTCGAGGGCACCATGTAACCCATTTCGGGCAAACCAACCACAAAGCTCCCGAGGTAAACACCCCGTCCAGAGCCCGTACCAAAAGCCAGATCAACCCTATCAGCATCATCACCAACTCCAAGAACCCCACCCCCCACCACACACGAACAGCCCTGACCACCTCAGGCTCGTGAGTGCCCCACCACCGCCAAAGCTCTTTCAACTCCTTCCTGTAGACCGAGCGCCCATAAATCCATCCCGATCTCGTTAAGATGCACTCCATCATCCCTCCAAAAATTTCCGACCCCGGCCTCCAGCTCGAAATGCCTCACGGCAATACCCCCATTCCGGGACACAAAACTCGCCACCATCCTGTTCAATTTTACCCTGGCTCTGTTAATCCCTTTATGGGAACGGGCCTCCCGCCACGTCTTCCGCGGCACAATGTCTGACCACACAGTCAGCATACCGGGAAAAGATACCCACAGCCTCAACAAGTCATAACGGATATCCCGAATGAGTTCCCTCACGGGTTTTGCCCCCAAATCATTACCCCCCAAGTGAACCACTAAAATATCCGGAGGGCGATCCAGACGGGCGGCGCGGGAGAATTCCGGCAAAAAACTACGCCACGACATACCACGAGTCCCCATCCAACGGATGATCACTGCCTCTCGGCCGAAACCCAGTTGCCTACCATTCGCGCGCGCATCGGCCCGGAGGGCGCCCCAATAAACGAAAGAGTGTCCGACAATCCACGCCAAAAGAGGGGTACGACCTGAAAAACACAACCATAATTAACAATCCGCAAAGACGTCCCTCTTCACCCCGCATTGTTGATTTAATGCCGCACATAAGACAGGTAACGATTAGAACTCCATCTGCCTATTTTCTTGATCACCTCCGGCCCAAGGCCCAAACCATCGGCCTCAGATGCGGCCCCAATCCTAAAAGAATGCGAGCCGAAATTTTCCGGGTTAACACCCAGCAAACCCAAGCCCTTCTTCAAAATGGCTACAAACTGGAAACGTGACAAGAAATCCCCCTCTTGGTGTTGCAACAGAGGGCCTGACCTGACTGATGACAAATTCCAATATGCCTCTAAGCAGCGTTGCGGACACATCCCGCTACCCGCCACCCTTCCTAGCACTACTTTCTTTCCCCTACCTAGCTGATCCGTCTTTGAACGCCTTATCCAAAAGGCAACTCCCCCTTCCCAAAAAACCACATCTTCCGCCAAAAGACCACCTGACCTGTCCTTGCTCGGGGAAACCAATTCACCCAGACGCAAAGCACCAAAAAACGCTAGAGAAAAGGCCAATTGAAACAGTACCACCTCAAACTGAGATGAACAAATTACGCCCAAGGCCTCCCCTAACCGCTGCAACAACCCAAAAGAAATGGGCCTGCGCTTATCAAAAGTCGAATTACCCTTACGAAAACCTTTCAACGCCTGCCATATAACAAAGTCCTTTGTGACGTCCCTCAATCCTTGCAACTGAAAACCAAAAGCCAAACCTGCTATAAACTTGTTTAACCTAGACACGGACCAACCCCACTCCACGACCTTACCTACCAGTGCCAATAACGCCATTGCCCTGTCGCTATCTGACTCAGCCGAGCCGCATTGAAACAACCAACTTTCCCACATGGCCCATGACGCCGCATAATCTGACCATGTCCTGTTTGACACCGAGGCTTGGATCAATCGGCCTCCCCTTCCGTAACCACCTGCCACAGATGCAAAGGACATGCTGCTCCTGCCGCCTCCGAATCTGGAGCCAAATCCCGGAATCGGTCCCACTGCAAACGAGACAAAGCATCAGCTATATTGTTCTGAACTCCTGGCACGTGCACCGCCGTAATCCATGCATTCAACTCCAAGCATCTCAGTACCAACTCCCTGACCAACCTAATTACTGGAGGGGAAGAAGAAGATAAGCTGTTAATCACGGCCACCACGCTCGAGTTATCGCAATGGAAACGTACTCGCCGATCACGAAAGCTGTCACCCCAAACAAACACTGACACCACAATCGGGAACAACTCCAACAATGCCAAATTCTTGGTGAGCCCCTTCTTTCGCCAATCCTCTGGCCACACCCCGACGCTCCATTTTCCTCCACAGTAGGCCCCATAACCAACTCCACCTGCTGCGTCTGTGTTTATATCGCAATCAAAAGCATTCAGATCCTCCTGCTGAATAAGCGACCTGCCATTATAGCCTTCCAAAAAACGTTGCCAAACAAGAAGGTCCTCCTTATGCTCTCTACCCAAACAAATAAAATGATGAGCCGACCGAACTCCAGCCGTCGCCCTGGACAATCTGCGGCAAAATATCCTGCCCATTGGCATAATACGACAAGCAAAATTCAGGCGGCCCAGCAGCGACTGCAACTCCTTCAATGAAGTCTTCCGCAATTTTCCAATCCGACTCACCTCTCGCTTAAGCAACTCCAACTTATCATCAGGCAACCTACACTCCATTTTCTCAGAATCAATGAGAATCCCTAAGAAACTCAAGACCGTGCAGGGGCCCTCCGTTTTTCCCTGTGCCAAAGGAACACCAAACTGTCCGGCCACCCATTCCATGGTCCCAAGTAAATGACAGCACACTGCTGAATCCGGTGGACCAACAAACAAAAAATCATCCAAATAGTGAATGACAGAAGGAACGGCCGATACATCTCTCACTACCCACTCTAAAAAGGTACTGAAAGTCTCAAACAATGCACAGGAAATAGAACATCCCATAGGCAAACACCTATCCAAGTAAAAACCACCCTCCCACCAACAACCTAACAAAGGAATGCTCTGCGGGTGCACCGGCAAGAGCCTAAATGCTGACTCGATGTCCGTTTTTGCCAGCAATGCTCCAGGCCCGTACATTCGCACCCACCGAACAGCCGCATCAAACGATGTGTAAACAACGGAGCACAACTCCTCCGCAATCCCGTCATTAACCGAGGATCCTTTGGGATATGAAAGATGCTGAATTAGCCGGAACTTGTTCGGCTCCTTCTTGGGCACCACCCCAAGCGGGGAAACAATTACACCCGCCATGGGCAACGAACTAAAAGGCCCCGCCATTCTTCCCAGCTCAACCTCTTTTGCCAATTTAGCCGAAACCACCTCCGCATGCAAGCCAGCTGATCTCAAATTTTTTGTAGAAAAAGGAACAACATGCATCGGGTGAGGGATCTTAAACCCCTCAAGAAAACCGTCCCTAATAACCTCCGCCTTTTTAACATCCGGGTATCTACTTAGATAGGGGGCCATCTTTTGAACCCTCACCGGAGTCACCCCCTTGACCGCCACCCACTGATAGCTTACCACGTGATTTCTTGAAACACTTAGCGGCTCCGTGAGAGGCCCCGTTGCAATGGGAGCACACGTGTTTAAATTTACAAGTGGTGCCATACTTGCACTGGCCCTCATTAAACTGCCAGCATGTCCCAGATTTTTCCTTTGAACCCTGAGACCCGTGTCCTCCACTTTGTCCTGACTGCTGACTGCTACCCCCCCCTCCCCCCTGAAAGGACTGCCCATAACGCACCGGAGCCATCACCTTCAGCCACAACCCGATGTCTTTTTGGTCCCACCTTATCTCCGGCCTCACTGCTTTTCGCTGCCTGAACTGTTCATCGTATCTCAGCCAAGCCTGGCCCCCGTAGGTACGATGCGCTTCACCAATAGCATCCAAATAACAAAACAGGCCCGAGCAATTCTCGGGGAATTTCTCCCCTATAACACTCGCTAGAATGGCAAAGGCCTGCTGCCAGTTAACGAACGTCTGAGGAATAAGGCGCCAACGCCTCTTTTCTTCCTCTTCCTTTTTGCTGTCGTCTTTCTTTCCTTTATCCAAGTTAAATTTTTCTAAAGGAAGGAGAGAGAAAATCTCTACGTATTCATCTTTCCAAATCTTTTCCTTGACTTCTTTCTTCAAATGGGCCCCCAGCGGACCCTCAAAACACACATATACCTCGCCTTTTGCCCTGTCGTCTAACTTAACGGTATCACCTTTTCCCGTTTCCGTTTGTACCGACACCGACACCCCCGCCACAGAAACAGGTGTCCCGCTACCCGAGCTCGCAATCTTGTTCGAACCCCCTGCTACGCCCCCGGCAACTGACACCCAGGCACCAGCGGGCGACGATCCCACACTGTTAGCAACTGAGCTACCCCCGCCCCCATCCAATCTACGCAAAATCTGCGACATACCCGCTAGAAGTTCTCTGACCCCCGGGACCTCATTACAGCCCCCACCCCGCTCCACCACACCCGAAACACCCGGCACTGGGGAAAGACTGGACATGTACTCACGTGGCTGCGCAGGTGCTGTGTCCCCACCAGCCGTGCTTCCTGAATCCTGCTGGTCCATTTCGTCGCGATGTTCGTTCCCGGAATCATCGCTGCCGCTCATCTGCCCCAGGCCCGCGCCCCTGGCCTCCACGTCACCAGGGGGGACCGAGACTGGCGAAGGCGACCGGTCCCTCGACCTCCTGCTGGATCTGGATCTGTCCGGCTCCGTGATTCCTCTGCCTCCAGCCGCTGGATTGTCTCCTCTGGACGCCGCTCCTGCGGCCCGACCGCGACCCGCTCCTTGCCGTGATGCCGCCGCTGTCCTGCCCGATAGTCTGCTCTGCCGTCCTGTCGCAGAGCCAGGTGCACTGGGGGGATGGGATCCGGGTGCCCCCGCCGCAATTGCGCCCGCCGCGATACTCCCCGGCTCCTGCCTGGTGGATGCTGCCGCCGCCGCTGGGCTCCTTCCCCGTCCCCCTGCTCGTGTTGCCGCCACCGCGGGAGGTGCTCCCCGGCGGGTAGAAGCTGCTGCTATCGGTGCTGCGGCGCCGCCGCGCCCTCTGCTAGGCCGCACCGGAAGTGCGGCCCTGACATCCTGTGCAGCGCCGGCGTCCTGCCGCGTCTGCACCGCTCGCCCAGCACCGCGCCGCCTCGCGCCGGCAGGGCCGCCAGGTGGATTCCTGCCGGGGGAGGGGGCGGGCAAGGTGGATCGGCCACGTCCCCCAGCCCCCGCAGGGTCCCTGGAGGGGCTCCGCGGCCTGCGCCTGCCGCGCGGTGTAGTGTCGGGGGACAGCCTGTCTGGCGGCCTAGACCGCCTGGTTCTGCTGCCCCGGCTCCCGCTGTCCTGGCTCCCACTGCCTCCGAGCAGCCCTGTGAGCTGCTCCTCCAGCCATCCGGCCCTCCTGGAACTGGCCTCCCGACGAAGCTGAGCTACCAGGCTGTCCACAGAAGACATGGTGAGAGGGATGTGGCAGCAGGTCCACTCACTTCGCCCGTCTAAGGTAACTGATCTCCCCTTTTCCCGCACTTTCCCAAGCCCCCACCTCCCTTTTTGCATAAATCCCCACCCCAAATCCTACTCTTCCAATCCCCGGGCTCCTTTACTCAATAACACCTTTATTTTTTAAAAGAAAACCTACTGCACTGCTCCCATGGCAACGCAGTCATGTGGGGGCCTCCTTTTAGCTGCGCCCCATACAGCCCCCCCTCTATATATGAGGTATTCAACACAGTCTTAAAGGAAATTCATTGGAGAAAATAAATGTTCAGGAAGTACAGGGATTGGACTGCAGAAGGACGGGTTAAGGTTTTCTTGTTTATCCTACTTTACTTAATTATATAGCTCCATTTGTGTTTACCATTTAAAATCCCTGCAGTATGACATTGAAAGTTGGCAAGAAAGCGGTGTATGCAAATCAAACCAACACAAACACTGGAAGGACATATAAACTCCTTACAGAAGTTGTCCTTAGTGAGATTTGAACCCAGGACTCCTGCGCTGCAATGCATTAGGGATAACCAGTGAGACACCATGTTGCACTACCTGAAGTTGCATTATCTACTTATACAGTACATAATTTTATATTGCTATGTATTTTCAATGACTGTTTTATAGGAAAAGTGTAACTTCTGCTGGCGCTTCCGCATGGTTCTCCTCTCCCACCATGTGGGGATGCAGGCTTACTTACCTCCTCGACCCCAGATGCAGCAGCTTCCTCAAGTGCTTTCTTCTCCTTCCTTGGATGTGCTGCACTGAGTTCCAGTGGTGTGACTAGTGCGAGCACGTGCACGCTCCCCTGTTTTTAAAGGGGCAGCGCATGAACATGACAAACTGCCCCCAGGTGGGAGGCATTTAGTTAATGTGTGCACTTGCAAGGTGTCTCCCAGCCAACAGCTGGACGGGATCTTGCATAAAGGGCACCTTCCCCAATTGAGAGGTGCCTGAGCAACCCCTATAGTTTAGTGCTTACAAAAAGTTACCTAGTAAGGTACGAAGTGACGCAAGGGGTAGTAGAAAAAAGTTAATTTTTATTGAAAAAATCTATTTTAAAAATGACATAACATTAAAAGACAGGACGATGGCATGGATAGGACCTCCAAGAGAATCAGGATGGGACACAATAATAGAATTTGATGTGCAAAAGTCTATATGCAATACATCAGCACACGTGGGTGGACCTAAAACAGTCTCATGGCAGAAGCCCCCCTTAGTAGTCCTATAACAAGCAGTGGAGGGTATTAATAAATAGCAGAATGTATAGATTAGAGTCCTCGTCTCAGGAAATGGGCCTATTTATAGAGCAGCTTATACCATACTTATTGTAGAATCAATGGTAGCTTGGCAATAGGAACAGTATATGTTCCTTTAATATAGAACAAAAAAATCAGGTGATTTTTCAAGACAGCCACTAGATGGCAATAAGATATAACGTCTGCAATTATGGTACATGTGAAGGAAGCCACATAGGGTGTAAAAAGCTAAAGATTAAGCTGTTGGTCGTTAATAATAATAATAATAATAATCTTTATTTATATAGCGCCAACATATTCCGCAGCGCTTTACAGTTTAACAGTTTCAAACACAAAAGTCATAAGTAACAACGTTCACAATACAATAATTAAAGCAAAATAAGACGACCCTGCTCGTGAGAGCTTACAATCTACAATGAGGTGGGAGAGATACAAAGTACAGGTGTGTATTTACAATGATGTATTTACAATCATGGTCCAGCCATCTTCAGGGGTTGGGGAATAGATGGAGATAGTGAATGGGCTACACACACACAAACATAACATAACTTTGATTAGTGAACGTGATAGGCCGCTCTGAACAAATGTGTTTTGAGCGAGCGCCTAAAACTATGCAAATTATGGATGGTCCTAATATCTTGGGGTAGAGCATTCCAGAGGATTGGCGCAGCACGGGAGAAGTCTTGGAGTCGGGAGTGGGAGGTACGGATTAGGTTGTTACCTGAGAAGGAGAGAAAGGGGTCACATCCCACGCCCGACGAGCACCATTTCGCCTTATGGCTTCTTCAAACCAGAGGGGCGTAATCTGCCTGAGCAACCCCTATATTTTAGTGTTAGCTGTGTTGGTGGTGCAACCGTATGTTGCCAGGTCCCTGTCCCCAGCCTTTATTACTTTTCTATTCCATGCTCCCATAGTCTTTTAAAGTGATTTCCCTTTTCCAGTGTCATGTTAGATCAGTATAGGTGGTCCTTGTTTTCTATGTCTGCTTCGGTGGTGTCCATATCCTGAAATTGCATCTGCAGCATCTGTACCCCATGGCCGCATCGGCAGTGCCAGAACTGATTACTAAGTGGCTGTCCTATCTGCACAGTCTGAGCCTGTCTCAAGTGGCCATCCTATCTGAACCAGTCCCAAGTGGCCTTCTGGCCTGTCTAAGAATCTGATTAATGGCTTAGACACTTGGGGGCAGCTGCTACTGCTGGATGCCACCCTGTAGTGGCACCTGGCAGCTAACTGCCACACAAGCCTGACCTCACCACTAGCGGCTCCAGTGAACAGAAAGGTAGCTGCTTTCTCATATCCCTCCAGGGTAGGTCTGGTCCGTGGCACAGTGGGTCCACTAACCACGTGCCCCACCTGCGTGGGTAACAAAAAGCTGGAGAAACCTCCATCAGTTTTCTTTTTACGTACGAGAAGAAAATGATGAAACTCTAATGATAAGCTGATGAAAATATGATCCAAAACACAGAAAATATTGCTCAGGTTTTATGATACTAGAAAAATCACTGACATCTGAATGATGCCTTAGTAATATCAAAGTGACTTCAACATACTGTATATGGCTGTGGCTAAATGGATGCTAATGTGGCACCCCAGAAGTCCGGATGCCACAATAGTATTTTCTTCCTCACGGGGGAGGTGATGCCTAGAAACAATGAGGGATCCCTTAATCAGGTAATGCTAACATGCAACACCGTCCTGACTCCAGACCAGAAGAGGGTGCTCTAAACCCGGTTTCAGGGGAACTTCCCTATAAATTCTGGCCTGTGGAAGGGGTTAGACAGTCTGATAGGGACAGTGAGAGGAGAGGAGGCGAAGGAGAGAAGCCTTGGGTCTGGAGCTGCGAGTGGGCTCACCTCAGAGGAAAAGCACCAAGAGACCGGACACAGGGGTCCGTGGTGGTGTGGGAATTGCAGGCCCAGCCACTGAACCTAGAGGGCAGGAGATTGCAAGTCTCCTGTCCCATCTGGGTACCGTCACACAGTGCAATTTTGATCGCTACGACGGCACGATTCGTGACGTTACATCATCGCTTAATTATCGCTCCAACATCGTAGACTGCGGTCACACTTCACTATGCACGGCGCTGGAGCGATAATTTCATGACGTATTTGCGATGTAGAAGTCGTATGGGACAGTCGTACGGTCGTGTCACACAAGACGATTCAGAGCAAATTTTGCATTATCTGTGCGTGACGTTGTTCACTAGGGGCGTGTTGTGCTGCTAGCTAGTGTGCTGATAGGCCAAAGGTTCTGTGCACACAATTGGTTGGAAAATTTGTCACCTGAGCGCTATTGTTCCCAATGCCACCTCACTGCTTTCAAAATTTCCTTTCTTCACTTCGTACTTGGACACTTGGTGGACCTGGACATCGGATTTTTGTACTTCTCAGAATATACCACGCTTTGCACCGCAGCTTCGAGGTATGTAAACCGCTTGGGCGTGGTGGATGGAACGCTGTATGGTCGGCATGAGTGCTTCGTTCCGCCACTGAAGCGAAGCGGATGGTACGCTGTTGTGACTGGAGGGCTACAGCGTGGCAGATGGTACGCTGTATGGTCGGCAGGAGCACTTCGTTCCGCCGCTGAAGCAAAGCGGATGGTACGCTGTTGTGACTGGTGGGCTAGAGCATGGCAAATGGAACAATGTGTGGTCAGCATGAGCGCTTTGTGCGGCTGCTTGTATGTATGTGGTGGTTCGCTGTTGTGGGTTATGGTGGGCTAGATCATGGCAAATGGAACAATGTGTGGTCAGCATGAGCGCTTTGTGCGGCTGCTTGTATGTATGGGGTGGTACGCTGTTGTGAGTTATGGTGGCCTAGGGCGTGGCAGATGGAACAATGTGTGGTCAGCATGAGCGCTTTGTGCGGCTGCTTGTATGTATGTGGTGGTTCGCTGTGACAATGTGTGTAATGTGTTTATTGTGTGACTGCTGTAGCGAAGCGGGCGGTACGCTGTTGTGGGGTTATGGTGGCCTAGGGCGTGGCAGATGGAATAATGTATGGTCGGCATGAGTGCTTTGTGCGACTGCTGTAGTGAAGCGGGCGGTACGCTGTTGTGGGTTATGGTGGCCTAGGACGTGGCAGATGGAACAATGTATGGTTGGCATGAGTGCTTTGTGTGACTGCTGTAGTGAAGCGGGTGGTGGAATAGGGCGTGGCATATGGGAAAATGAATGCTGTTTTTCAAAGTGGCGTTTGCACCTCTGTGACGTTTTTTTTGTTTTTTGTCCACCTTTCGCTGTTGCTGTTTTAATGTACTATTTGTCAAACGCCTAACTTTATTTGTTTTTATTTTTACAGATGTCAAATCGTATAGAATTTATACGCGATTTCCTGGAGATCTACCAGTCTTTCCCATGCCTTTGGAAGATAAAATCGCCTGAGTATTCTAACAGGGAAAAGCGTAAGGCCGGATATTCCAAGCTGATCGAATTATACAATCTCCATGCACCGGAAGAGCAAGCCACAGAAACAGTAGTAAAGAAGAAAATTCAGGCGCTGCGCACGGTCTGGAGGAAGGAGCTCAATAAGGTCCTTCACAGTTCCAAGTCTGGGTCTTCAACAGAAGAGGTTTATGTCCCGAAGCTATGGTATTTTGATTACCTGAATTTTCTTCGGGACCAAGAGGTGCCACGGTCATCAACGTGTTTGCGGTTGTTGGCACCCGTGGAACCGACAGTACCTCAGAACCACGTCGAGCTGGACTCACAAGGGCAACCAGTAAGTACATCTTTGCAGCACTGTTTCACCAATGTGGCCTATAATTCGATATTATTTTTCAGCATTTTCTCCATCTGATTATACCATGAATTCGAAGTTTTATCATTTTTCTGTACAGACCATAACCCTGTCGCAGAAAAGTATTACATGGCGACATTCTTAACCCATACCATCTATATATAGCAACTTTTCACATGTATACAAATATATATTTTTTATGCGGTTAGGCTGGTGTACCTCGTTTCTTTTTTGTTTTTAATAATTTCCTTTTTTATTTTCTCCCTAGGAGGAGAGTGCACAGGACAGTGGACAGGACAGTGCACAGGACAATGCACAGGACTGCTCCACAAGTGAAATAGTGGAGGCTGCACCTGCACGGCGTCAATGGAGGCAGGGTTCAAGGAAGCGGAAAGCCACCTCGGACGTCTCCCATGAACTGTTGAGCATGGCAAAAAAGGTGTTGAGGCGCAAAACCAGCCCTGCTTTGGAGGGTTTTGGACTGTACATCGCTGATAAACTTTCTACAATGGAAGCAAGGCAGCGAACTTTAACCGAGCGTCTTATTTTTGAGGCTGTTAGTAAGGGATTGGATGGCAGTTTGGATGAAAACACACGGTTGGTTTCTTCCCGTCCAATCGAGCGGCCAGAGTCCGCATATTGTCCACCATATTGGCCACAAACACCAGTATGGCCCAATTTCCCCGTGTCCCACTTTGGCCCGTCACCCCAAAACTCATACCCGACAATGCCGTCTCCCATTTCTTCGCCCATCAGGCACCTTCATGTTCGCAACGAAGATTCGGTGTACCACGATGTGTTATTTTTATTTTTTTTTTATTTTCTTACGGATTTTTAAATTGTAATGTTGTTAAGAATTGGTTCATAATAAAAACTTTTCATTTAACTTCACTCTCAACAGCTTGATTGGTGGGATATATATATATTTTTAAATTAACAAACTTTTTTTAGCTGTACAACACACAACCAAAAATGTTCAGACACTTGGTTTCTATTTTGGCCCCGCCGCCAACTGTTGGCACATGTCCCGAAGCTTCTGCAGCTCCCCCATTGCCACATTCTGCTGCTCCTGAATCCGCGCCATAGTGTGTTAGGTCTCGAGTTCCCACTTCTGCACAGGGGGAATCTCGGGCCGTCTCCGCTGCGGTCTCCCATTCCTATCCAGCCGCAGTGGAGTCTGCTCAGCTCGGTCTCGCTCTGTACAGAGAGTTACTGCTGCTTCTTCAGCTCCTGCCATTAAAGTCAGTGCTGGTCAGCAACGAGCGGACTTCTCTAGGACTAAGTCCTTGTTTGCGCACACTGAGCATGCCCAGGGCAAGATCTCCCGTTGGAGATCGAGGGTCATGTGCTCAAGCTCTGCAGCGCATTCCATTGGTCCTCTTGGCAGGTCTTGGAAGGGCAAAGTTTCTGTGGCCGCTTCCTGTCCTGCAACTATATAAACTGCGCATGACCGCACGGCCATGCGCTAGTGTACAATTATTATGTGTGTGTAGATGGATGTATGTCGATGGATGAAAGCTCCTAAGTACCCCTCCCTAGAGTTGTTGATTGCTCGCGGATGATGGTAGCTCTCTAGCGCCCGACTATCCATCTGTATGTTACACACATCACAGCGTCCTATAGCTGTGCCTGCCAGTACGGCGCCGTGCGCTTGCCTTGCGCTTTCCATGCGCTTTCCATACCCAAGCCTGGGTGGTTAGTGGCGTCCGTCAGTGCGGCATCGCACGCACTCTTGTGCTCATTTATTACTAATAAGGTTCATTACACACCCAGTTGCGGTGTTGTGCCAGCAAGGGTCTAATCGGACTTCAATCCCTTTCGGGGTTAAGTTCGCTGACTACTTGCTCGCGCTCTATGTGCGGTACCGCGGTCCTGTGACTTAACAGGATCGCTTTCTTCACGTTGGGTGAGGTTTAACCCACGTGTTTATAATTTTAGTACCGCCATATAGTCTGTCATTCACTAGCAGCGGGTTTCGCCTGCACGGTGGACCCCGGACTGCGAACGCATCTATATCATCTTACTTGGTGCGTTCCGCCAGTCCTAACATTACACTAGCGCCAGGGTCTGGCTAGTGATGACAGACAAACAGCAATCCTTCCGGTATATCCAGCAGCTGGAGGGTAGGTTGGCGGCTCTCGAGAGCGCAACCTCAGCTGTGGATGTGACCGCAGTTGCTGTACATGCTGCCAGCGTGGCTGCAGCAACTTTGTCCATTGCCACCCCTGTTCCGACATTTTCTCGCCTCCCGCTGCCAGAAAAATTTTCTGGTGATAGCAAATTTTGTAGGGGATTTGTGAGTCAGTGCTCTATTCATCTTGAGCTCCTGGCTGCACGCTTCCCCACAGAGCGGGCTAAGGTGGGATTTATAGTGTCTCTCTTGTCGGACAGGGCGTTGGAATGGGCTACGCTGCTGTGGGAGCGTGGCGATCATGTGGTGCAGAGTGCTCCGCTGTTTTTGAGCAGTCTGAAACAGGTCTTTTTAGGACCTCAAGTCACCAATGATACTGCGCTCCAACTGCTGGCATTAACTCAGGGTGAGTCCTTGGTCAGTCAGTTTGCCGTCCAATTCCGCACTTTAGCTTCTGAGCTGGATTGGTCGGATAAAGCTCTTATCCCCATATTTTGGAGGGGCTTGGCTGACCACGTAAAGGACGCTCTGGCCACTAGGGAGATTCCTACCACACTGGAGGAGTTAATAACAGTCTCCACTCGAATTGATCTCCGTTTTAACGAGCGGAGGTTAGAGCGAGCCCAGTGTAGGCAGAGGTTTCGGCTGGCTCCTGCTTTCGCCAAACCTCTGGAATCTCCGGTCCTGGTTCCTGAGTCACATGAGGCCAGAGATGTGTCACAAGCGGGATCTAAGTCCCGGACCGCTTGTGCACTCAGGGTCTGTCATGTTTGCCAGCAGTCAGGACATCTAGCCACCAGATGTCCTCAGCGGTCGAGGAAACGTCAGCGTCTAGTGGTCGTAGGTGGAGGTACACTAGACACGGCGACGTTTGCCTCTAAATTGTAGTTTAAGGGGACAATTACTATAGGCTCATTCTCCCACTCAGTAGAGCTCTGCGTGGATTCTGGGGCGGAGGGCAATTTTATGTCTTCTGCCTTCGCCCAACGTCACGCAATACCCCTGGTTATGCTAGCTCAACCTGTAACGGTACGAGTGGTGAATGGGTCGACACTGCCCTCACGGATAACACACCAGACCATCCCTTTTACTCTGTCCATGTCGCCATCTCATCAGGAGATTATTTCTCTGCTCGTCATTCCAGAGGGAATTGATGAGATTCTGTTGGGAATACCTTGGCTGCGGTACCACTCTCCTCATATCAAGTGGTCCTCAGGCAGAATTCTGGGATGGGGTGAATCTTGTGGGGGTAGGTGTCAGAGGGAGTGCGTTCAGGTTGCTACAACAGAGGTACCCGCAGATCTATCCTCTCTCCCCAAGCAGTATTGGTCTTATGCAGATGTGTTCTCCAAAAAGGCGGCGGAGACCCTTCCGCCCCATCGCCCCTATGACTGTCCTATTGACCTCTTGCCTGGTGCTGAGCCTCCCCGGGGTAGAGTCTATCCGCTATCTCTCCCGGAGACGGAGGCAATGTCACAGTACATCCAGGAAAATCTGGCAAGAGGGTTCATCAGGAAGTCAGTGTCACCTGCTGGGGCAGGATTCTTCTTCGTGCAGAAGAAGAATGGGGAATTGCGTCCATGCATAGACTACAGGGGTCTTAACGCCATCACCGTTAAGAATAAGTACCCTTTGCCTCTGATATCCGAGCTATTCGATAGGCTTCGGGGAGCAAGGGTATTTACTAAATTAGATCTGCGGGGTGCTTACAACCTGATTCGCATCCGTGAGGGGGACGAATGGAAGACGGCGTTTAACACCAGGGATGGGCACTATGAATATCTGGTGATGCCCTTCGGGCTCTGTAATGCCCCAGCCGTTTTCCAAGACTTTGTGAACGATATCTTCCGGGATATGCTTTCCACCTCGGTCGTAGTCTATCTGGATGATATTCTCATCTACTCTCCAGATATTGACTCCCACCGGAGAGATGTTAGCAAAGTCTTCGACCTCCTACGGGCAAACTCTCTCTATGCCAAGTTGGAGAAGTGTATGTTTGAGCAGCAGTCCTTACCTTTCCTAGGCTACATCATCTCAGCCCAGGGATTGGCTATGGATCCTGCCAAACTACAGGCTGTGATGGACTGGCAAGAACCCCATTCTCTTAAAGCGGTGCAGCGCTTTATGGGATTCATCAATTATTATCGCCAGTTCATCCCGCACTTCTCAACTTTGGTAGCTCCCTTGGTTGCCCTCACCAAAAAGGGGGCGAATCCCAAATTGTGGTCTGAGGAGGTCTCCAAGGCCTTTATCTCTATAAAGTCACACTTCGCTAGCGCTCCCATTCTACATCGCCCCGATGTTGATAAGCCATTTATCATGGAGGTGGATGCCTCTTCAGTTGGTGCTGGAGCAGTCCTCTTCCAAAAGGATGCTCAAGGTCGGAAGCATCCATGCTTCTTTTTCTCCAAGACCTTCGCACCAGCAGAGAGGAATTATTCCATCGGGGACAGGGAGTTGCTAGCCATGAAGTTGGCTTTCTCGGAGTGGAGACATCTCTTGGAGGGAGCACGTTTTCCCTTCCAAGTCTTCACAGACCACAAAAATTTGGTGTACCTGCAGACAGCTCAGCGGTTGAATTCTCGCCAGGCCAGATGGTCCTTGTTCTTCTCCCAGTTTCATTTCACCCTCCATTTCCTTTCTGGGGAGAAGAACATTCGGGCCGACGCTCTCTCTCGCTCCGTTGTGTCATCTGCGGAGGAGGAGGAGGAGCCTCGGCTTATTGTCCCCACCGAGAGCTTGAGAACTGTGGCTCCGGTTTCGCTGGAGTCTGTGCCCCCGGGCAAGACTTTTGTTCCATCCAGTTTGCGACCGGAGGTTCTTTCTTGGGCGCACTCGTCCAGGGTGGGTGGACATTTTGGTACTAAAAGGACATCTGAGCTACTGGCGAGGACATACTGGTGGCCGCATATGGCCCGTGATGTTGGGGAGTATGTTCGGGCGTGTGTCTCTTGCGCCAGGAACAAGACTCCTCGGCAACGGCCAGCTGGTTTGCTTTATCCTCTGCCCGTGGCGGACAGGCCCTGGGAGATGGTCGGGATGGACTTTGTGGTGGGCTTGCCCAAGTCTCGTAACTGCACCATTATCTGGGTGATCACCGACCATTTTTCCAAAATGGTGCATTTGGTGCCTCTTCCACGGCTACCATCTGCACGGGCATTGGCTGTCTTGTTTATCAAGCATATCTTTCGCCTACACGGTATGCCAGACAAAATTGTTAGTGACCGGGGTCCCCAGTTTGCGTCTCGATTCTGGAGAGAGCTTTGTCGTCTACTCAGTATTGAGTTAAATCTCTCTTCGACATATCATCCAGAGACGAATGGGTTGGTTGAAAGGGCCAACCAGACCTTGGTCACATATCTGCGACATTTTGTTTCTGCCAGGCAGGATGACTGGGCATCCTTGCTACCGTGGGCAGAGTTTGCACTTAACAATGCCGTAGCCGACTCCACCGGTCAGACTCCATTCCTCTTAAATTACGGCCAGCATCCGCGTGTTCCTGTGCCCATGCCTGTGTCTTCCGCTGACTCCAGGGTGGGAGACTGGGCTGTGGAGGCACGGGACATTTGGGATCGCACGCAGGATGCCATTCGGGCCTCCAAGGAGAGAATGAGGTTCTCCGCCGATGTTCATCGGCGCCCCGCTCCGACCTTTGCCCCTGGCGACTTGGTGTGGCTCTCCGCCCGTAACATCAGGCTGCGAGTTGAGTACACTAAGTTTGCTCCTCGCTACTTGGGTCCCTTCAAGGTTCTCAAACAGGTTAATCCCGTGGTCTACCGTCTGGCTCTTCCTCCACGCTTGGGTATCACCGACACCTTTCACGTATCCCTCTTGAAACCCGTATACATGTCCCGGTTTTCCGAGTCATCTGCCGGGACATCGGGTTCGTCTACGGAAGATTATGAGGTGAACGCTATTTTGGGGTGCAAGGTGGTACGCGGCAAAAAGTTCTATTTGGTGGATTGGAAGGGTTATGGCCCAGAGGACAGGTCATGGGAACCTGCTGAAAACATTCGGGCCCCACAGCTCATTGCTGCCTTCGAGCGTAGCGAGGCCCAAGGAGGGGGGGGGCCCTAGGAGGGGGGGTAATGTTAGGTCTCGAGTTCCCACTTCTGCACAGGGGGAATCTCGGGCCGTCTCCACTGCGGTCTCCAATTCCTATCCAGCCGCAGTGGAGTCTGCTCAGCAGGGACGTCGGTCCCAGCGTCTTGCTCGGTCTCGCTCTGTACAGAGAGTTACTGCTGCTTCTTCAGCTCCTGCCATTAAAGTCAGTGCTGGTCAGCAACGAGCGGACTTCTCTGGGACTAAGTCCTTGTTTGCGCACACTGAGCATGCCCAGGGCAAGATCTCCCGTTGGAGATCGAGGGTCATGTGCTCAGGCTCTGCAGCGCATTCCATTGGTCCTCTTGGCAGGTCTTGGAAGGGCAAAGTTTCTGTGGCCGCTTCCTGTCCTGCAACTATATAAACTGCGCATGACCGCACGGCCATGCGCTAGTGTACAATTATTATGTGTGTAATAAAAAAACACAAGAACAAAAGCAGTCCAAAAAGTCCAATTATATGCAAAATATCAAAAATGTTTATTAAGAATATAGGTGAACAGACAGCAGGGAATGGATTCCCCATGATAGCCTCAACACATCTAGAAAGGGCACAGATAGGTGTGCAGCAGAATATCCCATACAAGGCATAATATACAGCCCATTCAGTAAGCACATATAACAGTCAAGTGACATGCATCGCTATAAAGCATAAACATATGAATGGTACATACCCGTAGATAAAGATAGTGGTCACTGCGCACACCTAATCGCGCCCACCCCAACGCGCGAATCAGGGGCATCTGGGGGCTATATCTTGGATCTGCTAGTACAAGCTGACACCCCTTGAGAAAGGCATCCGCCGAAACGCGCGTTGGGGTGGGCGCGATTAGGTGTGCGCAGTGACCACTATCTTTATCTACGGGTATGTACCATTCATATGTTTATGCTTTATAGCGATGCATGTCACTTGACTGTTATATGTGCTTACTGAATGGGCTGTATATTATGCCTTGTATGGGATATTCTGCTGCACACCTATCTGTGCCCTTTCTAGATGTGTTGAGGCTATCATGGGGAATCCATTCCCTGCTGTCTGTTCACCTATATTCTTAATAAACATTTTTGATATTTTGCATATAATTGGACTTTTTGGACTGCTTTTGTTCTTGTGTTTTTTTATTGTATTCTGAATTGCAGTCTGTCCACTATAAGTCCTTTTCCAGTGCCTGAACTCTACGATTTATGATCTTTGAATATTGATTATAGGCGCTGGTATGTGTTTTCTTTCGTATAATTGAATTATTATGTGTGTGTGTAGATGGATGTATGTCGATGGATGAAAGCTCCTAAGTATCCCTCCCTAGAGTTGTTGATTGCTGGCGGATGATGGTAGCTCTCTAGCGCCCGACTATCCATCTCTATGTTACAAACATCACAGCGTCCTATAGCTGTGCCTGCCAGTACGGCGCCGTGCGCTTGCCTTGCGCTTTCCATACCCAAGCCTGGGTGGTTAGTGGCGTCCGTCAGTGCGGCATCGCACGCACTCTTGTGCTCATTTATTACTAATAAGGTTCATTACACACCCAGTTGCGGTGTTGTGCCAGCAAGGGTCTAATCGGACTTCAATCCCTTTCGGGGTTAAGTTCGCTGACTACTTGCTCGCGCTCTATGTGCGGTACCGCGGTCCTGTGACTTAACAGGATCGCTTTCTTCACGTTGGGTGAGGTTTAACCCACGTGTTTATACTTTTAGTACCGCCATATAGTCTGTCATTCACTAGCAGCGGGTTTTGCCTGCACGGTGGACCCCGGACTGCGAACGCATCTATATCATCTTACTTGGTGCGTTCCGCCAGTCCTAACATAGTGTGGATAAGCCTTTCTATTCCGGCTTCCAGATCCTCCTTGTTCACACTGACGTCAGCTGTGGGTCAAAAAACATAACATTAATAACACAGTAGTGTCCCGATGTGTCTTTGCTTCTGTGAAGGAAAAAAACAAAACTGTCAGCATATATGGCAATATTGACTGCGGGGGGGGGGGGGTGTTGGGGGTGAAAGAGGGGGCCTGCAACCAAATCAAAATCACTTTATTGTGGGAACCTACTAGGATGTTGAGGCACGGAGGGCACTTCGGGATCAGAGTCCGTGTCGAATGCCTCGTGCTGTCGGCGGCGGCGCTGTTTCTTTGCCTCTGTGAAGGTTAAAAAAAAAAGGTCTGTCAGCATATATGGCAACACTGGCTGCCGGGGGAGGGGGGAAGAAGAGGGGACCTGCAACCAAATCCAAATCACATTATTGTGGGAACCTACTAGGATCTGGAGGAGTTGAACCTGAGGGCTCTGGGACATCAGAGGCGGTGTGTGATGCCTCGTGGCGGCGGCGCTGTGTCTTTGCCTCTGTGAAGAAAAAAAAAAAAAAGGTCTGTTAGCATATATGAATATATCAAAAATCTAATATTGCACAGGGGTAAAGTAGCATAAATCATATAACGCCCCATAAAAATCTATTTATTTCAAAAATATTAAAAAACCACCAACCTGTGGTTTACCCAAAATATCACAAAAAACACACCATGAAAAAACTGGTTGGGAAAACTGTTAACCCTACGATGGTATCTATACTGGTACCTGCCTACCTGCGGGGGTTGGCGCCCTAGGGGAAACATTATGGTGCCCCCACTCCACGGCGGCTGGCCCTATGGTCCCTATTGAACCCTTTAAGATCCCAGGTCCCACTACCCAATCGTATATCTAAAGGAACCCTTCACAACTATACATAAACACTCCTATATAATAAGGGTTAACTAGACCCCAAACCGTGCCATAAAAACAATAAGGAACATGTAAGAGAGGAGATACATAGATAAATGAAAGCAGCCTTGGAGCACTTGATTTCTACTCCACTAAACATACAATATTCTCATCAACAGACTGCAAACATGCTCTTCAGTCATATATATTGATATGCTGGTGAGTGTGTCTCCACATAAGGACGTAATTATTAGTATACTCATCAAGCCACAGCATGTCATCCTCCTCTCCCCAGTACCGCCTCAACGCGTTTCGCCTCGTCGGCTCATCAGGAGGCCCTGATCAACAAACATGTGTCCCGATGATAGCAGATAGGGTTGAATAAATGATGCTGTTACCTCTAATTTAAAGGATCAGTCCGGGCTGCGGGGACCTCCAATATCCGGTCCAATATCTGATGAGCCGACGAGGCGAAACGCGTTGAGGCGGTACTGGGGAGAGGAGGATGACATGCTGTGGCTGGATGAGTATACTAATAATTACGTCCTTATGTGGAGACACACTCACCAGCATATCAATATATATGACTGAAGAGCATGTTTGCAGTCTGTTGATGAGAATATTGTATGTTTAGTGGAGTAGAAATCAAGTGCTCCAAGGCTGCTTTCATTTATCTATGTATCTCCTCTCTTACATGTTCCTTATTGTTTTTATGGCACGGTTTGGGGTCTAGTTAACCCATAGTCTATAGGAGTGTTTATGTATAGTTGTGAGGGGTTCCTTTAGATATACGATTGGGTAGTGGGACCCGGGATCTTAAAGGGTTCAATAGGGACCATAGGGCCAGCCGCCGTGGAGTGGGGGCGCCATAACGTTTCCCCTAGGGCGCCAACCCCCGCAGGTAGGCAGGTACCAGTATAGATACCATCGTAGGGTTAACAGTTTTCCCAACCAGTTTTTTCACGGTGTTTTTTTTGTGATATTTTGGGTAAACAACAGGTTGGTGGTTTTTTAATATTTTTGAAATAAATAGATTTTTATGGGCTGTTAGCATATATGGCAACACTGGCTGCCGGGAAAGGGGACCTGCAACCAAATCCAAATCACATTATTGTGGGAACCTACTAGGATCTGGAGGAGTTGACCCGGAGGGCTCTGGGACATCAGAGGCGGTGTGTGATGCCTCGTGGCGGCGGTGCTGTGTCTTTGCCTCTGTGAAGGAAAAAAAAAAAAAAAAAAAAAAAGGTCTGTTAGCATATATGGCAACACTGGCTGCTGGAGGAGGGGGGGGGGGGGAAGGGGACCTGCAACCAAATCCAAATCACATTATTGTGGGAACCTACTAGGATCAGTTGTCGTTGACCCGGAGGGCACTGGGACAGTTGACCCGGAGGGCACAGATCCAGAAGAGGCTGTGCGGGATGCCTCGTGGCGGCGGCGCTGTCTCTTTGCCTCTGTGAAGGAAAAAAAAAAAAAAAAAAAGGTCTGTTAGCATATATGGCAACACTGGCTGCTGGAGGGGGGGGGGGGAAGGGGACCTGCAACCAAATCCAAATCACAATATTGTGGGAACCTACTAGGATCAGTTGTCGTTGACTCGGAGGGCACTGGGACAGTTGACCCGGAGGGCACAGATCCAGAAGAGGCTGTGCGGGATGCCTCGTGGCGGCGGCGGCGCTGTCTCTTTGCCTCTGTGACGGAAAAAAAAAAAAAAAATGCCTGTTAGCATATATGGCAACACTGGCTGCCGGGGGAGGGTGGGGGGGAGGGGGGACCTGCAACCAAATCCAAATCACATTATTGTGGGAACCTACTAGGATCTGGAGGAGTTGACCCGGAGGGCTCTGGGACATCAGAGGCGGTGTGTGATGCTTCGTGGCGGCGGCGCTGTGTCTTTGCCTCTGTGAAGGAAAAAAAAAAAAAAATAGGCCTGTTAGCATATATGGCAACACTGGCTGCCGGGGGAGGGGGGGGAGGTGGACCTGCAACCAAATCCAAATCACATTATTGTGGGAACCTACTAGGATCAGTTGTCGTTGACCCGGAGGGCACTGGGACAGTTGACCCGGAGGGCACAGATCCAGAAGAGGCTGTGCGGGATGCCTCGTGGCGGCGGCGCTGTCTCTTTGCCTCTGTGAAGGAAAAAAAAAAGTTCGGTCAGCAGTTAGCTGTGCCACATAGTACTTTTCACCGTTCATACTGCCCCATAGCTGTGGCACATAGTGGCTCTGCAATGTTCAAACTGTCCCATAGCTGTGCCACATAGTGGCTCTGCAACGTTCAAACTGCCCCATAGCTGTGGCACATAGTGGCTCTGCAACGTTCAAACTGTCCCATAGCTGTGCCACATAGTGGCTCTGCAACGTTCAAACTGTCCCATAGCTGTGCCACATAGTGGCTCTGCAACTTTCAAACTGCCCCATAGCTGTGCCACATAGTGGCTCTGCAACGTTCAAACTGCCCCAAAGCTGTGGCACATAGTGGCTCTGCAACGTTCAAACTGTCCCATAGCTGTGCCACATAGTGGCTCTGCAACTTTCAAACTGTCCCATAGCTGTGGCACATACTTTTGGGTACCTGCGTACTGACCTCTGCGAATCTCCTGGCGAAGCTCCTGCAGGCGCTCTGGGCTTTTGGACTTGAGATCGCCCCATTTTTTCACAATCTGGGCCTTGCTGCGAGTTATCCCAAACCGCTTCCTGAGGCCCTCAGACACCACACGGACAACTTCCTCCTTGTGCTGGTTGCGGTGCAGCACCAGCCCTGTTGTTTCGTACTGCATCCGATCCATTGTTCCAATAAGGAACTTGAGCTCTGGGATGCCCATAGGAGGATCACGGCGACTGGCAGCCATTATCAGGATGTCAGGGAACCAAAACAAGCTAGCGCAGGCACGCCGGAACGCTGTAACGTCATCACGCCGTCATAGACCACGAGCGTACATTACGTGCCGCTCCGGCGTTATATAACCATCCTTCGAACGGCATTTACTATGTGCGTTCCTTCCGTACCGCTCAGCCGTCACAAATGTGACGCTGTCCATAAACGGCAACGTTATTGCGATGCCGATCGCGCGGCAGGACGGCGGAGTCAAGCTCCTCCTCTGGTCGTTGCCGTTCAGGGTCATTCAATCTAAAATGGCGGCGAGATTGCGTTCTGCTCCTCTGGGGCAGCCAGAGCTCCTTTTTTTTGTTAGCAAGATGGATGCCCTGGATTATGAGGGTCTGGAGAGTCGCCCTGCCCACCCAAACATCCACAAGCGGGAAGTGCTTGGCCGCATTAGCAGAATGATGAAGAGGAGGTTTGGCGTCCGCCGCAGTCAGCTTCAGCTGCGGAAAAAGTGGGCTGACCTCCGCTACAAAACGCCACAAATTTTTGCTGAGTTGCGTGCGGAGGCAAGGCGAGGCAAGTACTAGTATGGGGGGATTGGGAGATGCACGCTGTCAGGAGGGGGGGGATTGGGAGGGAGGCTTGCGCTCATGGTTGCCAACGTGACCTCAAATGAATTTAAAAACATGCCCCGTTTTTGTAAAATTTAGTTATTTTCCAAGCAGAATATGCGTTGTCCGTGAGAAAACTTGTCGGGTTCCCTAATCTCAACCACCATCTTGAAATTATTAAGATGTCCGTAATTTTTAGTTTCTCAATTTACCAAAAATATTATCGGAGGAGGTTGGCTTACTGATGAAATAATACGTTTTCCAAAGACAGGCAGACCATTGAACACCAGAGCCCACAGAAATGTCAGAGTATCGCACCCCTGTAAAGTGTGATCTCTATTTTATGTTTCAGTATATTGTAAGCTTTGATCTGCAGCACTCAACATTTGTGTGTAAACATTGCGATTCTTTACTTTAGGTGTAGAGAGACAGCGGCGGCAAGTGATACCAGCCATTGCCACCAGTACCCCATCTTCTGACACCAGTGGGAGCCCACAGTCCGGGACATCACGTAAGTTCACAATCATTGATTGCATTTTTTTTAACATCATACGGGACATAACAGGGTAGCTGAAATATTTGAAGACATTACCGGCGCAGTAATGACCAGGCGGCCTACCACACCTCCACCATCTGTTGCGACCATGCACCCTCGCACCCCTGCGAAGTGTGATATAAATTTTCAGTTTCAGTATATTGTTAGCTTTGATCTGCATCACTCTACATGTGTTTTTAAAGATTGCGTTTGTTTACTTTATGTGTAGAGAGACAGCGGCGGCAACGTATACCAGCCATAGCCAGCAGCACCACAGCATCCACCACCAGTGGGAGCCCAGAGCCCGGGACGTCACGTAAGTTAACAATCATTGATTGCAATTTTTTTGTACCTGCATACGTGTCATAAGAGGGTTGCGGAAATATTTGAATACATTACAGACGCAGTAATGACCCAGCGGCCTACCACGCCTCCACCATCTTTAGAGAGCAGGCGGCCTCGCACCCCTACACCACCCTCAACACCTCCCTTCCACCACTCCTCTTCCTCCCCCAGGTCGGCGGCATTCTCACCAGAAGCTAACATACGTAAGTGACGAAAACAGCGAGCGCTTCCCAACGGCGTGTTCCATAGTTAACCAGATCTGTTATTATTTCCTTTTAGGTGCTGCAGCAGTGGCCAGATCTCTGGGATGGGAAATTAGCAGCTCTGGTTCTGGCAATGAGGAACCGGCGTCCCTTCTCCGTAAGTATCAAGATAATACGAGTGGTTATCTGCGGGATGTCACAATAGACAACTAAAACTGTAAAATTTAATAAAATAAACATCGCCCTGTGGGGCCAGACCAAACTGAAATTTACAACACACTAAATTTGGTCCTGCCCCAGAGGTCGAGATGTATTTTCAGCGGAATCAACGTTAGTTCTCCAACCTCTTCTATCCACAGAACCGCCCACCGTGAGAGAGCTCATGGCGAGACAATTGCGCCTGGAGCGGACAGCAGCGCTCCTGCAGCAGACAGCAGCGCTCCTCCAGGCTCAAGTAGAGCAGCAGGGCGTGACGCTGCGACACCTGTTGGGGCGTGGAAGGAGATAATTTATTTTTTTTTTTTTGGTTATGTAATATTTTGTTGTTAAATAGTTAAATACCAAGAAATTGTTACAAAAAAACAAAAAATCTTCGCATTCTTTCTTTAATGTTTACCGAGCTATAAGGGTTAACAGCACCATTTTATAGGCATCTCATTTAAAGTAATTTAGAGAGGTTTATATGATTTAAAATACGATTATGTGTGGGTAAACCATTGATTGGGTGCATGCATGGCAGAGCTTGAAATGGAAGGAAGTCGCCATTTGACTTTGGAATGCAATCTAGACCGATCGCTGTAACGTACTATCCCGTCAATGGGGATTATCGAGTCACAGGACACCTTGACGGAATAGGACGTCATATGAGTTGCCCACTTTATCTAAACTGAACAACCAAGAATTACGGGAGTAATAAATACAATTTAATTTTATTACACAAAAGACAGTGACCTACTCGCCATATTAAATTGTGGACACGAAAGCATAACCTACATATTGTTGAGTAAACAGCAAAGCAAAAAGAAATATTTTTTTATACGGCGCGATCCTGCCAGGGTACAGCTCCAGAACCATTAAAGTACTGACAGTATTTTTCGCGACAGTCCCTTGCATCGTCTGCCTGTCTGCCAGATCCAAGTGCTTGAAGAGCTGTTAAATTATCAGGTTGTGTACGCCATTCCCCGGGCACAATATCTCCGGTTCTTGGGTCCACTGCATCAATAAACGAAGGAGGAGAATAGGAGCTCGTATCATGACGTCTCAGGAAATTATGGAGCACACAGCATGCCAAAACCACTAAGTCTATAGACGGCAGCTTCAAGTTGATAGCTGTGTGGAACACTCTAAACCGATTTGCCATAATCCCAAAGGCATTTTCAACCACACGACGGGCCCTCGACAACCGGTAATTAAAGATTCTGCGCTCCGGTGTGAGTGTTCTCTGTGCAAATGGCTTCAGCAAATCTGGATGAAGAGGGAAAGCTTCGTCTGCGATGAAAACAAAATTGAGGTTTGCTTTTGTGTCTTCATTTAGCGGCAACTGCAGTTGATTGTTCCTCAAGCTTTCCCCAAATGAAGTGTGTTCAAAAACTCCACCGTCGGAGACTCGACCATTCATGCCAACATCCACATCGACGAACTCATAGTTCGCATTGACAAGGGCCATGAGGATCACACTGAAATATCCTTTGTAGTTGAAAAAAAAGGATCCAGAGTTGGCTGGTTGCGTGATGCGCACATGCTTTCCATCTAATGCACCACCGCAGTTTGGAAACTGCCACAGCTCATCAAAATCGGAAGCAATCCTCTTCCAGTCATCAGCCGTCTTGGGAAACTGCAAGATGAGAAGGAAACATGTACAAATTAGGTCAAATATATTGTTGTGCACATACACTCTCATGTGGACATCCTAGAGTGATTGAGGCGCAGTATGGATTAGTATAACAAAGTCAACAACCCTGAGTATGCAGGCAGCCATTTTATCAGATGGCTTCGGTGACTGAGAGGGGGTGCTAAACAATATATCGAAATTATATAATCAATAAAATAACGTTGGGAGCAGCAAATACAAGAAGGGTGGCGCAGGGTTGGAGCAGCACATATCAGAATGGAGCCGCAAAATGGTTGCATCACATGTCAGAATGGAGGCGCAGGATCACAGCAGCACATGTCAGAATGGGGGCGCAGGATGGGAGCAGCACATGATAGGATGTAGAACATATACCAATAGAAATGCGCGCAACCAGGGCGTAGAACGGGTTAAATAGCTAGTATAATATATCGACATAACACAGCAGCCAAAAAAATATAGTAGTACCTCCATATAATGCCTTAAGCTGTGCACAATGGCCTCGCATGTCTCCGGAATCACAACGCTCAGGAAAGGTCTGGAAACAGCTGCGGAAAACTGCAAATCCTGAAGAGACCTTCCTGTTGCCAGGAACCGCAGTGTCACCGCCAACCTTTCATCCATGGGCACGGCTGCACGCATCGGCGTATCACGCCTTTGTATGAGTGGCGTAACAGCAGACAGTATTATTTTGAAGGATTCCTCTGACATCCGAAGGTAGTTTCGGAAATCATGAGGGTTATTGTCACGTAACTCTCTTATGAGACCCATGTGTGACAATGTGGATCTTTTCTGCAGCCAGCTCTGGGTCCACATGCGACGTTTTCGTTTAGGACGTCTCTCCTCTTGGAGACGTGCTGCCTCAAACACCAGGGCAGCAGCAACAACAGAACTCTAATCGGAAGTGAGCATAGTTCCTAAAAAGAAAACAAACGTACAATAAATACATGTGCTTACAAAACAATGTTTTGACCATTGATCTAATAACTATATATGTTACTACTGGCATTAAATGGGGCAGTCAACCATCTCGATCTGTAAAAGGATTAATTAATTGGGCCACGCTACAGCTGTGTTCCTGAGGTTCTCTGGCCTACCCTACTCTCCATAAAGGAACAATCGACCACACTCCAGCGTTTATCCCCGTTGAAGCACAACATCTGCTACGCTGTAGCGTTATACATACCTTTTGCGGTAAAAGTCTGTAGTTATAGTAGTTATAAAAGTCCAGGGAATCCAGCGAATTTAGGAGTTCTGTTTCCAGCACGTGCTACAGAGAGAAATGAATAGAGCGCTCGACAGCTCCGGTTTCATCCGCTGGGAACAATAGTCCTTTGTTTGTCGAATGAGCGCACAGTATTGTACCGCCCAATCAGCACACGGGAGGTGGAGAATTTAGCGCTCCTACGTAGCCAGCTCCTCCGCCCTTTACATCGTATACAATATCGTGCACACCTTTGTTACGCCATGCGATCATGCCGCCACAGCGGGACACTAGACGACGAAAGAAAGTTTCAAACGATGTGCTACGACTAGTGTTGAGCATTCCGATACCGCAAGTATCGGGTATCGGCCGATACTTGCGGTATCGGAATTCCGATACCGAGATCCGATATTTTTGTGATATCGGGTATCGGTATCGGAAGTGTAAAATAAAGAATTAAAATAAAAAATATTGTTATATTCACCTCTCCGGCGGCCCCTGGACATCAGCGGGAGGATCCGGCGTCCGGCACGGCTTCTTTCTTCAAAATGCGCGCCTTCAGGACCTGTGGAATGACGTCCCGGCTTCTGATTGGTCGCGTGCCGCCCATGTGACCGCCACGCGACCAATCAGAAGCCGCGACGTCATTCCTCAGCTAAAGTCCTAGAATGAGCGCCTTCTAGGACCTGAGGAATGACGTCGCGGCTTCTGATTGGTCGCGTGGCGGTCACATGGGCGGCACGCGACCAATCAGAAGCCGGGACGTCATTCCACAGGTCCTGAAGGCGCGCATTTTGAAGAAAGAAGCCGTGCCGGACGCCGGATCCTCCCGCTGATGTCCAGGGGCCGCCGGAGAGGTGAATATAACAATATTTTTTATTTTAATTCTTTATTTTACACTTTAATATGGATCCCAGGGCCTGAAGGAGAGTTTCCTCTCCTTCAGACCCTGGGATCCATGAGGATACATTCCGATACTTGATGTCCCATTGACTTGTATTGGTATCGGATATCGGTATCGGCGATATCCGATATTTTTCGGGTATCGGCCGATACTATCCGATACCGATACTTTCAAGTATCGGACGGTATCGCTCAACACTAGCTACGACGTACGATTCACAGCGGGGTCCCTGATCGCAGGAGCGTGTCACACACTGCGATATCGTAACTATATCGCTCGAACGTCACAAATCGTGCCATCGTAGCGATCAAAATTGCACTGTGTGACGGTACCCTAACACCTGGTACCACAGCAAGTCAGGAGCCTGGGGCTGCCAGAGAGATAGGACAGTGCCCATGAAAGGTTCAGGTTATCAGCCATACAGGTTGAGAATATAGACACTGAGAGGACTCGTGCAGAGCTTCAGGCAGCAAGGGTTAGATATACAGTGCAGAAGGAAGCCTCCAAACCCAGGCTGCCCGGACCCCACCATCACCTGTTACCTGGACCCCAGACTGTACCTGAATTCTACCAGTAAAATGTAAAGGAAACTGCTATCCCTGTGTCCTGCAATTATTTCCTGCACCCCACCGTCAATCATCCCTCTTACCAACTACACCGGGAGCGCTGGGGATCAAGCTCTACCTGTGGGGAGCTATACCATCTAAGCTGCAAAACAATCAGCCCCAGAGGGCCCCTTTTAGCAGCGTCGGCCACCCCTGGCCGAATACCACAGGTGGCTTCACGAACCTTACTACTAGTGTTGAGCCACCTCCCCAGTGTTCGGGTTCGGTTCGGTTCGTCGAACAGGAACGTGTTCGACGAAATGTTCGTCGAACGTTCGACGAACACCGTCGAACCCCATTGAAACCAATGGCAGGCAAACACAAACACATACATACACATGGAAAACACATAGAAAACACCTTAAAAGGTGTCCAAAAGCTGACAAACTGCTCAGAAGACACAACAAACACATGGAAAAGTCACAACTACCTATAGTCATGCGAAAAGAAAAGAGGTGGAGGAGTAAAAGGAGGAGGAGACACAGATATAGGTATGTCATGCCCTTCTAAAATCAAGAAAGGCTTGAGTAAAAACGTAAACTCACTCTACCAACACCCAGACATCTTGACAAAAAAAAGAAAAAAAGAAATATCTTTATGTAGAATGGCAGCGGGTCCATTCAGAACACTTTCCTTAGAAGATGTAGTGGTACCCCCATTGGGAGTTGTGCCAAAAAATGAACCCAATACATTCAGACTAATCCACCATTTGTCATATCCAAGGGGCAGGTCAATAAACGACAACATCGACGTGGAACCAAGTACAGTACTATGTACTGTACCTCCTTTGACGAGGCAATCAGGCGGGTCAAGAAGTTGGTAAGGGGCACCCTAATGGCCAAAACAGTCATTGAGGGGGCGTTCCGGTTACTACCTGTGCCTCCGAATAGTGTCCTCCCATTGGGCTGCTTCTGTGAAGGAGCATACTACATAGATCGCTGTTTGCCCATGGGGTGCTCCATATCCTGCTCACTATTTGAGGCGTTTAGTTGCTTCCTCAAATGTGTCATCATGGACGTTTGTAAGGCGGCACATATTATCCATTACCTCGACGACTTCTTATGCCTGGGCCCAAAAGATTCGCCACAGTGTGAAAACTGGAGAGAGCTGGAGGGAGAGTGGACACCCCAGAGCCAAGGGGTTAGATTGAGAAAGAAAGAAGGCGGTGTAGCTTGCTTTTGGGTGGGGTACTCTGCTCAGTAGCAGAAATTGCTTCTAGGCCCAAAAGGATTTCCTGGGCCAAATGCCGTTAAAAAATAGTACTTTGGTAAACAGGCGTCATAGCTTGCTTCATGGGTGGGGTACGCTGCTGAGTTGCACCAAATTCTACTAGGCCCAAAAGGATTTCTTGGGCTAGATGCCATTAAAAAATAGTAGTTAGGTATACAGGCGGTGTAGCTTGCTTCATGGGTGTAGTGCACTGCTGAGTAGCACCAAATTCTACTAGGCCCAAAAGGATTTCTTGGGCTTGATGCCGTTAAAAAATAGTAGTTAGGTAAACAGGCGGTGTAGCTTGCTTCATGGGTGAAGTATGCTGCTGAGTAGCACCAAATTCTACTAGGCCCAAAAGGATTTCCTGGGCCAGATGCCATTAAAAAAACTGCTTAGGTAAACAGGCGGTGGGTGGGTGGGCTACTCTGCTGACTAGCAGACACTGAAGCTTTGGAGCAGACCTCTGAATCCCAGGCCAAAGTGTTACATCTATACTTACCTCTGCCGCTCCTGGCTCTGTCCCCGTCAGCGTCGCGCCCGCCGCCTCTTCCTCCTCTTCGGACGGCGCTCCCGCATCGCTCCCTGCTCTTTCATGGTCTGGGTCCCGGCACGTGTCTCTTCGGGGGCGCGCCGGTCTCCTCCCATCGTGTCCTTAGGGACCGGGTGTGCGCACGCTCTGCTTCTTCTCTTCTAGCTGCGACCTGACCCGGCAGCATTGCTGGGCCTATAGGAGGCAGCCACTTTGTATTTCAGGCCGCCCTTTCCGTTGTAAAGGCCCTGTTTGTTGAGTTTGGCTCGGAGCTTCTCTGTGTTTTGCTCTGCACCCAGGTCCTTCTTATCACTTTCCTCGCCTTAGTCCGGTTTCCTTGTCCTCAGGACCCTATTTAGAGTTTCTGCTGCCCTAGGGACTTTGGTGCTGCCTCCCCCGTTGGTGAGTATGACACTATAGGCATAGACTTTGGCAAGAATCGCTGATGTGAAAGTAGCCTTTTGCAGCAGATCGGGCAGTTTTTCTGCATCTGCCATGTATTGCATCACTTACGGCAACACTGCGTTTGGCCTCATTCATTCCCCATGGGATTTGTGGCACTTGCCGTGATACCTCCCAACTTTTGAAGAAGGGAAAGAGGTATAAAGTTTGCGGCGCACTAAGTGCGTCGTGGCAAATTTTAGGCCACACCTCTGACCACACCCATTTCACAACTAGTCACACCCATATCCACATCCCAACCATACCGATTTAGCACTGCTGATCACACTGTTTCATATACAATAATTATAAACAAAAATAATTATGGCCACACAGTGCTCCATACTGTATAATGGTCACACATGATGCTCTATACTGTATAATGGCCACACATGATGCTCCATATTGTTTAATTGCCACACATGATGCTCCATACTGTATAATGGCCATTGGCCACACATGATGCTCCATACTGTATAGTGACCCCACATGATGTTCAATACTGTATAATGGCCCCACATGATGCTCAATACTGTATAATGGTGACACATGATGCTCAATACTGTATAATGGCCACACATGATGCTCCATGCTGTATAATTGCCACACATGATGCTCCATACTGTATAATGGCCACACATGATACTCAATACTGTATAATGGCCACACATGATGCTCTATACTGTATACTGGCCTCACATCATGCTCAATATTGTATAATGGCCTCACATGATGCTCTATACTGTATAATGACCTCACATGATGCTCCATACTGTATAATGACCCCACATGATGCTCAATACTGTATAATGACCCCACATGATGCTCAATACTGTATAATGCCCCCTCCCATCTTTTTGCTTGGCTCATCTCCCTCCCATCCCATATGCATGGCTCATATCCCCCCTCCTCCTGTATGCATGGCTCATATTCCCCCCCTACTGTATGCATGGCTCATATTCCCCGCTCCTGTGACCCAGGACTTTAAAAAAAAAAACCTTGCTCAGGTGCCGCCCCCCCCGCATTGTCCCCGCCCTAGGCACATGCCCTCAAGTGCCTAGTGGCAAATACGGCCCTGCTTGTCCTCCTGCCCTGTGTACCTTATTTCCTTTTCCCAGGAGCTCATTGTCTAGCTTTTCCTTTTCCGTGGATCTCTTCCACATTTCCCTGTATTCGTTTCCGTGCTTTATTATATCCTCCTCTGTCGATCCCTGGTCCTGGCATCGTTGATACTTGAGACCTTCGAGCTTGCGCCCTAACGATCCTTGTGTAGGGGTTGGTCCATCTGGTTTACTCGCTCAAGGGAGGTTCGGTATTACGGTCCAGTGGGTCCACTCTTGTCTCTCACACCCCCCCAGGCGTAACACATAGTATGAGGAAACAACTCTGCAGACTACCCCACCCACCTGGAATTGATGATGGCAACATCATGTAAAACTCAGCAAGGAGACTAAATAAAAGAGTCTCCATTTTTTCCAAAAATTCGGCCACAGACACCACTTAAGTGGCATCAATTTCGCCAGAGTTTTTTAAAACAGTTGGTGAGGTGATTTTCAAAAATCATCAAGCTTTTAGTCTCCCCAAGATGACACAGGGGTAGAAAAGTCCTTGCGGATCCAGAATTTGTTCATCTTGATGAACCTTAGTCTGTCTACATTGTCACTGGACAGCCGCGTGCGCTTATCTGTCAGCACACCAGCAGCAGCGCTGAACAGACGTTCAGAGAGAACGCTGGCTGCAGGGCACGACAAGATCTCCAAGGCGTGAGTGGCAAGCTCAGGCCATTTTTCAAGATTGGAAGCCCAAAATGAGCAAGGGTCCAGTTCCACAGTCATGGCATCGATGTTAACTTGGAGATACTCTTGTACCATCCTCTATAGGCGTTGGCTGTGCGTCAGACTTCCTGTCTCCTGTGGCCTTGCAAAGGATGGTCTAGAAAAAATCTTGAAACAATTGGAAAAAATTGCTGTTACCACCAGATACGATGTTACTGTTACGGTTTGAGTGATGATTCGATAGTCCCACGGTTGGCAAGTTAGAACTCAGAGATTCACTACGTGCACCACTAGTGTTTTGTGGAAAAGCAGATGTTAGATTCTGTAACTCCTGCATGCGTGAATCCCTTTCTATGGCAGGAGTTATTTCGCCAAATTTGCTTTTGTACTGGGGATCTAAGAGTGTGGCAACCCAGTAGTCGGCATTACTTTGGATTCTGACAATCCAAGCGTCATGTTGCAGGTAGTGCAGCAAGAAGGCACTCATGTGTCTTGCACATCCAGGAGGACCAAATCCTTGTTGTCTTGGTGGTGGCGAGGTGAGAATCATGCTTCCTTTGTCAGCCCTCTCCCCCCAATCTCGCACAAAAGAAATTTGATCAAGGTCTCCCTCATGTGATGAGTCTTCCATGCCCAGCGTCAGTTCGCCCTCCACTTCTTCCTCGCCTCCTGTACCTTCCTCAACAGTTTGGCTGCTACCATGCGCCCTCGGTAATCCCTCTCCCCCAGCCTCCAATGCCAGCCGCCTTGGTGTTGCCAACCTTCTTGACCTTGGAGATATGATCCCTTCCGCATACGACTCCTCCTGTTCCTCCTCCTCCTCGTCTTGTTCCACCACCTGACTCCGAACACTGTGTAAGGTGTGCTCCAGCATGTAAATCACCGGAATGGTAATGCTGATAATGGCATGATCAGCACTAAACATCTTTGTCGCTATTTCAAAACTGTGCAGAAGGGTGCATAGGCCCCTGATCTGAGACCACTCCTGCAGCATGATTTGCCCCACCTCTTGATCTCGTTGGCCCAGGCTATATGTCATATCATATTGCACCAGGGCTCGTCGGTGCTGCCACAGTCGCTGCAACATGTGCAGAGTTGAATTCCACCGTGTGGGCACATCGCATTTCAGCCAGTGAACTGGCAGGCCCAACGACTTCTGTAGAGATGCACGTCGTCGAGCTGCGGGATGTAAACGGCGGTAGTGAGCACATAGCGACCGTGCCCTCTGCAGATGCCCATCTAGCCCGGGATAGTGGGATAAAAATTGCTGGACAACCAGGTTCAAAATGTTAGCCATACAAGGCACGTGTGTGACATTGCCCTGGCGAAGGTCCGCACCCAGGTTTGCAGCATTGTCGCACACAGCCTTCCCTGGCTGCAGGTTGAGTGGAGACAACCATTAATGGAACTCGGTCTCAAGATGCTGACCCCAACTCCTCAGCTGTGTGACTCATATTTCCCAGACATTTCAATGTAAACACTGCCTGATGCCGTTGAGCCCTGGTGACAGCATAGTGACGAAATGTGCAGGATTGCTTCTGAGCAGTTACAACGTGGGTGGCATTACCAGACAGGCTTTGGGTGCAGGTGGAGAACCGAGAGGAGGCTGAGGAGGCAGAAGCAGTGGAGGAACTTCTAGATACAGAGGATCGATGAGCAACTCGTGGCGATGGCAAGACCTGGACAGCAGCCCCTTCTCCTGATGTCGCCGTAGTTACCCAGTGCCCAGTCACCAACATGTAACGCCCCTGTCCATGTCTACTCATCCAAGTGTCTGTGGTGAAATGCACCCTGTCACACACAGATACCGATATCCGATACCAATACAAGTCAATGGGACACCAAGTATCGGAAGGTATCCTGATGGTTCCCAGGGTCTGAAGGAGAGGAAACTCTCCTTCAGGCCCTGGGATCCATATTAATGTGTAAAATAAAGAATTAAAATAAAAAATATTGATATATTCACCTCTCCGGCGGCCCCTGGACATCACCGCGGGTAACCGGCAGGCTTCTTTGTTTAAAATGAGCGTGTTTAGGACCTGAGGAATGACGTCGCGGCTTCTGATTGGTCGCGTGCTGTTGTGAATTCTGTGGCCAAGCTCCCTCCTGTGGTCGAGAGTGGTACTTCGGCTGGTTCTGTCTATGAGCTTCCTTTGGTGGATGAGAGTGGTACTGCGGCTTCTGAGTTTCCTTCCTCAGGTGATGAGGTTAAGTCGTTAGGTGCTGCTCTATTTAACTCCACCTGGTGCTTTGATCCTGGCCTCCAGTCAATGTTCTAGTATTGGTCTTGCTTCCTCCTGGATCGTTCCTGTGGCCTGTCTATCCTGCATTAGCTAAGTTTTGCTTGTGTTATTTTTGCTTGCTATTTTTTCTGTCCAGCTTGCTTTATTGGTTTTTCTTGCTTGCTGGAAGCTCTGAGACGCAGAGGGAGCACCTCCATACCGTTAGTCGGTGCGGAGGGTCTTTTTGCCCCTCTGCGTGGTTGTTTGTAGGTTTTTGTGTTGACCGCAAAGCTATCTTTCCTATCCTCGGTCTATTCAGTAAGTCGGGCCTCACTTTGCTAAATCTATTTCATCTCTGTGTTTGTATTTTCATCTTGCTCACAGTCATTATATGTGGGGGGCTGCCTTTTCCTTTGGGGAATTTCTCTGAGGCAAGGTAGGCTATTTTTTCTATCTTCAGGGCTAGTTAGTTTCTCAGGCTGTGCCGAGTTGCATAGGGAGCGTTAGGCGCAATCCACGGCTGCCTCTAGTGTGGTGTGTTAGGATTAGGGATTGCGGTCAGCAGAGTTCCCATGTCTCAGAGCTCGTCCTTTGTTTTTGGTAATTGTCAGGTCACTTTGTGTGCTCTGAACTTCAATGTCCATTGTGGTTCTGAATTACCTGATCATAACAGTACTGGAGGACAAAGTACTAATGCTTCTCAATAGAGGGAAAAGAGAAGTTCTGAGACCATTTTTTTTTCTTTGCACTGTGTTCTGTCTTTCTTTTCCCCTTTACATCAGGGTGGTTCAGAACACAGGTGTGGACATGGACATTCAAGGTCTGTTCTCTTTGATCGATAATCTCGCTATAAATGTACAGAATATTCAAGATTTAGTGGTTCAGAATCCTATGTTAGAACCTAAGATTCCTATTGAATTTTAAAAATAATTGTAAACTATTTCTGGCTTTGAAACCCCGCTCCTCTGGTGACCCAGTTCAACAAGTTAAGATCATTATTTCTTTATTACGTGGCGACCCTCAAGACTGGGCATTTTCCCTTGTGCCAGGAGATCCTGCATTATGTAATATTGATGCGTTTTTTCTGGCGCTCGGATTGCTGTACGACGAACCTAATTCAGTGGATCAGGCAGAGAAAAATTTGCTGGCTCTGTGTCAGGGTCAGGATGAAATAGAGATTTATTGTCAGAAGTTTAGAAAGTGGTCCGTGCTCACTCAATGGAATGAATGTGCGCTGGCAGCTATTTTCAGAAAGGGTCTCTCTGAAGCCCTTAAGGATGTCATGGTGGGATTTCCTATGCCTGCTGGTCTGAATGAGTCTATGTCTTTGGCCATTCAGATCGGTCAACGCTTGCGCGAGCGTAAATCTGTGCACCATTTGGCGGTATTATCTGAGCATGAACCTGAGCCTATGCAGTGCGATAGGACTTTGACCAGAGCTGAAAGGCAAGAACAGAGACGTCAGAATGGGCTGTGTTTCTACTGTGGTGATTCCACTCATGCTATCTCCGATTGTCCTAAGCGCACTAAGCGGTTCGCTACGTCTGCCACCATTGGTACGGTACAGTCGAAATTTCTTTTGTCCGTTACTTTGATCTGCTCTTTGTCTTCCTATTCTGTCATGGCATTTGTGGATTCAGGCGCTGCCCTGAATTTGATGGACTTGGAGTTTGCTAGGCGCTGTGGGTTTGTCTTGGAGCCCTTGCAGTGTCCTATTCCATTGAGAGGAATTGATGCTACGCCTTTGGCCAAGAATAAGCCTCAGTATTGGACCCAGCTGACCATGTGCATGGCTCCTGCGCACCAGGAGGATATTCGCTTTCTGGTGTTGCATAATCTGCATGATGTGGTCGTGTTGGGGTTGCCATGGCTACAAGTCCATAACCCAGTATTAGATTGGAAATCAATGTCTGTGTCCAGCTGGGGTTGTCAGGGGGTACATGGTGATGTTCCATCTCTGTCAATCTCATCATCCACCCCTTCTCCACCCCTTCTGAGGTCTCAGAATTCTTGTCTGATTACCAGGATGTATTAGATGAGCCCAAGTCCAATGCCCTACCTCCGCATAGGGATTGTGATTGTGCTATCGATTTGATTCCTGGTAGTAAGTTTCCTAAAGGTCGACTGTTTAATTTATCTGTACCTGAGCACGCCGCTATGCGGAGTTACGTGAAGGAGTCTTTGGAGAAGGGTCATATTCGCCCGTCATCGTCGCCATTGGGAGCAGGGTTCTTTTTTGTGGCCAAGATGGATGGTTCGCTGAGACCTTGTATTGATTACCGCCTTCTAAATAAAATTACGGTCAAATTTCAGTACCCCTTGCCGCTGCTGTCTGATTTGTTTGCTCGGATTAAGGGGGCTAGTTGGTTCACCAAGATAGATCTTCGTGATGCGTATAATCTTGTGCGTATTAAACGGGGCGATGAATGGAAAACAGCATTTAATACGCCCGAAGGCCATTTTGAGTACCTGGTTATGCCATTCGGACTTTCTAATGCTCCATCAGTGTTTCAGTCCTTTATACATGACATCTTCCGAGAGTACCTGGATAAATTCCTGATTGTATACTTGGATGATATTTTGGTCTTCTCGGATGATTGGGAGTCTCATGTGAAGCAGGTCAGAATGGTGTTCCAGGTCCTGCGTGCTAATTCTTTGTTTGTGAAGGGGTCAAAGTGTCTCTTTGGTGTTCAGAAGATTTCATTTTTGGGGTTCATTTTTTCTCCTTCTACTATTGAGATGGACCCTGTTAAAGTTAAGGCCATTTATGATTGGACTCAGCCAACATCTCTGAAGAGTCTGCAGAAGTTCCTGGGCTTTGCTAATTTTTATCGTCGCTTCATCGCTAATTTTTCTAGCACTGCTAAACCGTTGACTGATTTAACCAAGAAGGGTGCTGATGTGGTCAATTGGTCTTCTGCTGCTGTGGAAGCTTTTCAGGAGTTGAAGCGTCGTTTTTCTTCTGCCCCTGTGTTGTGCCAACCAGATGTTTCGCTTCCGTTCCAGGTCGAGGTTGATGCTTCCGAAATTGGAGCAGGGGCTGTTTTGTCGCAGAGAAGTTCTGATTGCTCGGTGATGAAACCATGCGCCTTCTTTTCAAGGAAATTTTCGCCTGCTGAGCGAAATTATGATGTTGGCAATCGAGAGTTGCTAGCCATGAAGTGGGCATTCGAGGAGTGGCGTCATTGGCTTGAAGGAGCTAAGCATCGCGTGGTGGTCTTGACTGATAACAAAAACTTGACTTATCTCGAGTCTGCCAAACGGTTGAATCCTAGACAGGCTCGTTGGTCGCTGTTTTTCTCCCATTTTGACTTTGATACCCGATACTTGCGGTATCGGAATGCTCAACACTAGTGGCGACTGGGCATCTGGTACTGAGGCACTGTGGCGGACATAAGGTCTCGAAAATCCTGTGTCCACCAGGTGGAAAGGCAGCATTTCTGTAGCTAACAGCTTGCAGATGGAGAAATTCAACCTCTTAGCTTTGTCATTGCTAGGAGGAAATGGTCTTTTACTTGTCCACATCTGAGGGACTGAGGGCTGGCTGCCGTGCTTAGACGAAGTTGAGTAGGGTGTCCCCGGCAAACTGCTGGTCTGTGAGGAAGGTACAGGCGGAGATGTTATGTTGCCTTGATCAAAATGTGGTGATGTTGGAGAGCGCTCAACACCAGCAGGTGTTTCCACTTGCAAATGTCCTGACAACCTGCCAATCACACTGGCTGTTGCGGGTAAAGAGGTAGAAGGTCTGCATCCAAAACCGTGTGCGACTGCTGTCCCCACAGTCACAGAGGATGAAGAGGAAGTGGATGCACTTGATGGGGCAGATGGTGGTTGACCCGGCCCACTAGGCCGCATTGTAGCACAGTGAGCTTCCCACTGCAACTTATGCCTTATACCCATGTGACGGTTCATATATGAAGTACTCAAGCTAGTGATTTTTGGGCTACTCTGCTGACATGCAGACACTGCTCCTAGGCCCTAAACTATTAACTGGATTAGATGCAGTGAAAATAGAGATACATAGGCAGTGTAGTTAGTTTCACATAAATACAAATATTTTGGCCTGCACTCTATAGTTGAGTCGGGGAGCTGGTGCGACAGACCTTAGGGTCTAAGACTAGTATTACGTTAGGATCCACCGCACTCCCTATGTGGAATATCTTGTACAGAAATCCAATTTTTTGAAATTTGCTAATTTATTTACGTGCAAAAAAACAGTCAATCAGGTATATCAGATCAAAACAGAATTATTACAAAAATAGTGAATGCGACTCGGTATGATTTCGACGTTTCGACCCTTCCCGGGTCTTACTCTGAGGTCGCACTGTGAATATAAAACGGTATATACAAATCTTAAGCTAAATAACAGACAATAGATATATACAACAAAACAGACAAGCGTATAGTACAATATATACAATATGGTTTGATTCCTTAGTTAGTACTCCCCAATAAGAAAAAGTCTATACTATGAGGCTAGGCCATGGTTAATAGTGTAGAGGGAGTATGTCTAGTGACATGGTATCTACGAGAACTTCAATCTCATAAAGCAAGGTTATTACCTTAGTCCAGGCTACGTGAATAGTTCCTATGGTAGGAAGGATGTTGTCCCTGTGATGTCCAGGGGCTAAGGAGAATGATAATTATATTAATACCCGGTGGTAAATATTTTTGGTCTGGATCGAATACATATATCTAAGATAGTGGTAAATTACCAGGTATGGTTTCTTTGATATTTAAGTGCAGCCTAGTGATTGATCTGTCTCCGGATATGACCTGAAAAGTCACATACAACTGTAAGAGACAGTGGGTGATAGTATCCCGAAGAGACTAGGTAAAGTAATTACCTCAATAGAAATAGACAGCGACGTGTCAGCGTCTTGCTGATATTTGTTTTTTAACTTAGGGGCTGGTTCGACTCTGGGTATAACCTGGAAAATTATTACAGATATGGTGGTAATGAAATAAATGTAGCTTGCAGTGCCCCATGGTAATGATAAAGGGTAATTACATTGTCTGGCAGTAACGGTGTGTAGGTTCTAGGTAGAAGGTAAGGTGGTGCATGCAGCCTTATGGATATTTTGTTTCCAGGAAAAGCCTGAAATACCATAAGTTAGTATAGTGAAATATAGTTATATTGTTGGAGGTGTCCCAGGGAGAGTGAAACAGATTATTACCTTGAGTGGAGGTAACAGCGGCGCATCAGCGTCTTGCTGTTGTCTAAAAAGGCATTCAATCCTATGGGGACCAAAATGAAACATTAAGTATTTATGAAACACACACACACACACACGAAACTCCACAATACAATGTTTGCACAGTAACTGCCTCTAGGCAGAAGATGATGATGGTGGTAGTAGTTGGTGCATTTGAGCCCCAGTCATGAAGCTGAAGGTAAGGGGGAAAATTATTATTTACAAACAGCAGGAAACTGAGGTACAGGATTACACTCCCGGTTGAAGATTGCTGTGTACCTGTTAACAGGAAGATATTAGTAACCTCTGGTTTTATTAGGTCTGAATATTTCTTCTTCAGCACTATGCTCTGTTTCTGCTGTAAGGGGGTGAAGAGGAAGACGAGCCCAAAGGAGGGTGCTTTCCCTGCTCCTTACCTGGAACCACAGGAAAACTGCAGCGCCGCGCTCCCCGAGAGAGAGTGCTCCCCGTGAGGGGATACCACCATAGTGAAGGCTGTATGTGAGGGTGTGGACTCGGAAGCCTCTGTAATCAGAGAAGACTTTTCCCCTGACAGTGCAGAGACAGTGACCCAAGCGCGCAGCCCCGGTGACCGCAATGACAAGCCAAGACCTCTGAGTGTGATAAGTAAACTGTCCAAGGTGTGTGTAGCATTGCTACTGCAGAGAGACTGCCAGCCCAATATACAGAGACTTGTGCAGCAGTGTGACTGTGCTACTTCCTGCTTTCAGTTTCACTCTGAGAAAAAGACTGCAAAGATTTAACCCTGGAGTCTCCAGTTCCCAGGAGACAGAGGAGAGATTTCAGAATCTTCTAGTGCTGCTGGTGTATGTACCCACATTGGAATAAGGGCCCTCCAGTCAGGACCTCGCTGGACTGATAAGTTACAAGAACACTCGTTAACCATTTCTATTCCACTTAACTGTTTCCTAGCTTCAGTTAGCTTGCTGTGTATTGTTAGACTGTTTTCTTTATCTCTACTAACCCCCTGTTTTCTCCCTGCGAGGAGAATCTTACTCCTGTTAAAAAAAAAACCCTCAACAGTTTGTCTGTCTGTTCCGTGGTGACATACTCAACCCTGCACCCTATTACACTGCCCTGAGGTAATTCTTCCTCCTAAAGGTGCAATGATAGTCATCCTCATATGAAGACTATTAACTCCCCTTATCGTGTCAGCCCCCTTTTTAAGCAAAGCAGGCAGGGAGAAGGTAGATAATTCCTTCTCCTACAAAATGGCCTCCTCCTCTCAAGATGTCTGACCACCAACTGCCATTTCAAATTAAAACTATCTCACAGGAATTGGCACCTCCCCCTTCTATTTGACTGTAGAGCTGCATTCATTAGCTGACTGCCCGGAGGTGTTTTTACAGAACCTTCTGCATATTAAAACAGAGCTGGGTCACCTGAGCAAGCCTATGAGATTAACCCTTTTTGTGTTGCCTGTCAGCAGGTCTCACAATGTATTTAAAATGCACAGTCCACATAAAAAAAATCACAGCATTTATATGAAAACACACTATATATCCGGTATCCCATAGAAATGGCCACTTTGTGGGATACCACAGGTGCATGTAGCATCTGTGAAAAAAGCTGATACAACATGGACAAGCAACACCATACCTCCCAACCGTCCCGGATCTAGCAGGACTGTCCCGATTTTGACAGTCAGCTCCACGATCTCGGGTGGGACATTAGTGGTCCCGCACTGGTTGGAAGGTGTGTAATATCACCCGGTGAGCTCCCTGAGTCCCTGTGATGAGGTCACAGGGTGGGAGGAGTCAGGGGTCACATGATCGGGAGGACCTCCGTGTACAGGACTCTGCTGGTTGTCATGGCGCCGGACGAGGGTAAGCGTAAGTGTAAGGTCAGGAGGTGTTTACTGTGTGGATATAGCAGAGCCGTGTGTGTACGAGGTGTATGTATCAGGGCAGTGTGTTAAATGTGTATGGAGCGGAGTTGTGTGTGTAAGAGGTGGACGGAGCCATGTGTACGAGGTGTACGGAGCACAGCCGTGTGTGTACGAGGTGTACGGAGCGGAGCAGCGCTTGAAAGGTGTATGGAGCAGAGTCGTGTGTGTAAGACGTGTACGGAGCGGAGCCATTTGTGTAAGAGGTGTGCGGATCGGACCAGAGTGTGAAAGGTGTATGTAGCAGAGTCGTGTGTGTTCGAGGTGCACGGAGCACAGCCACGTGTGTATGAGGTGTGTGGAGCAGAGCCATGTGTGTACAAGGTATATGGAGTGGAGCAGCATGTGAAATGTGTATGGAGCAGAGCCGTGTGTGTACGAGGTGTACGGAGTGGTGCCATGTGTGTACGAGGTGTACGGAGTGGAGCCGTGTGTGTACGAGGTGTACGGAGCGGAGCCGTGTGTGTACGAGGTGTACGGAGTGGTGCCATGTGTGTACGAGGTGTATGGAGCAGAGCCGTGTGTGTACGAGGTGTACGGAGCGGAGCCGTGTGTGTACGAGGTGTACGGAGTAGAGCCGTGTGTGTACGAGGTGTACGGAGCAGAGCCGAGTGTGTACGAGGTGTACGGAGTGGAGCCGCATGTGCAAGGTGTATGGAGCGCAGTTGTGTGTGTATGAGGTGTATGGAGCGCAGCCGTGTGTGTACGAGGTGTACGGAGTGGAACCATGTGTGTACGAGATGTATGGAGAGGAGCTGTGTGTGTATGAGGTGTACGGAGCGGAGCTGTGTGTGTAAGAAGTGTATGGATCGGAGCATGTGTGTACGAGGTGTACGGAGCGGAGCGTGTATGTACCAGGTGTACGGAGCAGAGCCGTGTGTACGAGGTGTACGGAGCGGAGCCATGTGTGTACAAGGTGTATGGGGAAGAGCCGTGTGTGTATGAGGTGTATGGGGAGGAGCCGTGTGTGTATGAGGTGTACGGAGCGGAGCCGTGTGTGTACGAGGTGTACGGAGCGGAGCCGCATGTGCAAGGTGTATGGAGCGGAGTTGCATGTGTACGAGGTATCTGGAGCAGATGCTGGCTGTGTCGGATCGGAGCAGATATTGCTCCTCGCTCTGACACTGACTGGCACAGGAGACACGGAGAGGTCTTATATCAGTGGCATATCACAGCTGCAGTGACGTGAGCAGTCAGCGGCGCAGCTGGATGACACCATTCAGCGCCGTGGGAGTGGAAACTGCCGACTGCTGCGAGGGTGTGCGGTGAAAGGTATGTGTGTGTAGTGATGGAGAAGGCAATGATGGGGATGGGGTAACCATGTGTGGTCATTATACTGTACCCAGCATTGTGTGGGGCCATTATACTGTATGGAGCATCGTGTGGAGCCATTATACTGTATGGACCATCACGTGGGGCAAGTATACTGTACGCAGCATCATGTGGGGTCATTATACAGTAAGGAGCATAATGTGGAGCCATTATATAGTAAGGAACATCATGTGTGGCCATTATACAGTATGGAGCACCATGTGGAGCCATTATATAGTAAGGAGCATCATGTGTGGCCATTATACAGTATGGAGCATCATGTGTGGCCATTATACAGTACGCAGCATCATGTGTGGCCATTATACAGTATGAAGCATCATGTGGGGCTATTATACAGTATGGAGCATAATGTGGCCATTATACAATATGAAGCATCATGTGTGGCCATTATACAGTATGAAGCATCATGTGGGGCTATTATACAGTATGGAGCATAATGTGGCCATTATACAGTATGGAGCATCATGTGTGGTCATTATACAGTATGGAGCATCATGTGTAGCCATTATACAGTATGGAGCATTATGTGGCCATTATACAGTATGGAGCATCGTGTGTTGCCATTATAGAGTATGGAGCATTATGTGGCCATTATGCAGTATGGAGCATCATGTGTGGCCATTATACAGTATGGAGCATCATGTGTTGCCATTATAGAGTATGGAGCATAATGTGGCCATTATACAGTATGGAGCATCATGTGTGGCCATTATACAGTATGGAGCACTGTGTGGCCATTATACAGTATGGAGCATCATGTGTGGCCATTATACAGTATGCAGCATCATGTGGGCCCATTATACTGTATGGAGCATCACGTGGGGCCAGTACACTGTACGCAGCATCATTTGGGGCCATTACACAGTATGGAGCATCATGTGTGGCCATTATACAATATGGAGCATATGTGGCCATTATAAAGTATGGAGCATCATGTGGGCCCATTATACTGTATGGAGCATCACGTGGGGCCAGTACACTGTACGCAGCATCATTTGGGGCCACTATACAGTATGGAGCATCATGTGCGGCAAATATACAGTATGGAGCATCATGTGTAGTAGCCATTATATAGTATGGAGCATCATGTGTAGCCATTATACAGTATGGAGCATTATGTGGCCATTATACAGTATGGAGCATCATGTGTGGCCATTATACAGTATGGAGCACTGTGTGGCCATTATACAGTATGGAGCACTGTGTGGCCAATATACAGTATGGAGCATCATGTGGAGCCATTATACAGTATGGAGCATCATGTGTGGCCATTATACAGTATGCAGCATCATGTGGGCCCATTATACTGTATGGAGCATCACGTGGGGCCAGTACACTGTACGCAGCATCATTTGGGGCCATTATACAGTATGGAGCATCATGTGTGGCCATTATACAGTATGGAGCATCATGTGTGGCCATTATACTGTATGGAGCATCACATGGGGCCAGTGCACTGTACGCAGCATCATTTTGGGCCATTATACAGTATGGAGCATCATGTGTGGCCATTATACAGTATGCAGCATCATGTGGGCCCATTATACTGTATGGAGCATCACGTGAGGCCAGTGCACTGTACGCAGCATCATTTGGGGCCATTATACAGCATGGAGCGTCATGTGTGGCCATTATACAGTATGGAACATCACGTGGGGCTAGTACACTGTACACAGCATCATTTGGGGCCATTATACAGTATGGAGCATCATTTGGGGCCTTTATACAGTATGGAGCATCATGTTTGGCCATTATACAGTATGGAGTAAGGGTGTGGTTGGGACATAACTAGTTGTGAAATGTGTGTGGTCAGAGGTGTGGCTAAAATTTGCCCTAACTTTGTCCCTCTTTCCCTTCCTCAAAAGTTGGGAGGTATGGCAACACGACAACTAAATTAAGCCTTAGGTCACATTCACACTAGCAGTATTTGGTCAGTATGTTACATCAGTGTTTGTAAGCCAAAACCAGGAGTGGGCTATAAATACAGAAGTGGTGATGTGTTTCTGTTATACTTTTCCTTTGATTTATTCATTCCTTTTGGCTTACAAATACTGATGTAAAATACTGACAAAATACTGAACGTGTGAACATGGCCTTATACAGTGAATTGTAGCATGCCAGACTGTAATTCTCAATCTAATAAATAACTTTATAATGTATGCTAAGAAATTGTAATCACAAGCTGTAATAAAGATGTAAAAATGTGCAAGGGAGTTTGCAGAATCCAACAATTAGATTAATAATGAAGTGGTTACCAAACATTATTTTAGCACAGATGTTAAACCATTCATCTTCAACAAATTATACATTTCTCAAAAGTGTACTGAACATTTTAACCTACACTCAAGCAAACTATCCGGAAGCTGTAGTAGACTAATATACTGTAACTGTAAGCAATTTAAGCCATCAATTAAACAATTCCCAGTGTGTGGCTAAGGCACAAGTTTCAAGTAACTACTCATCTGTCTAAACAGAAGCAGATGTTGTAGCAATGTAGTTGTAGAAGACATCCTTCAAAGAGTAGATAAAAACATCTGCTCACAAGGTTAACAAGCAAAGATGGTCAGCAGCTTCCTCAGCTGGTTCTGACAATCACTCTGACATATGGTCCCATATAGTCACTTCTGACCAACACGTCTCAGTCCTTGAACCTCTAACTGCTTCTAATGGGACTATTTACATGAATTTGGTACCTGAACATGTTTTATTTTTGGAGATTGGCAAGGTATTTAAAATGTGTTAAACAAGTGGTTTGTGAACCTGATATGTACATTCAAAAAGGTGCCACAAGAGCTACAAGTTCCCAGTTTCCATAGCGGGTCCTATGTCAGCATAAGACTAGACGTGTGTATAATAGGGTCAAGATGGCTGCTCATTTCCAAAGCTAAGTAAGCCTCCTTCATTATCACAAACAGTTTTTAGACAGAGAATAACCGACTTAGTTACTGAAGTCATTAGTTAACCTTCCCATCTTACACACAGCTTGAGTCATGTTCCAACAAGGGAAATGCTATACTGTGTTCGATGCAGGGGCGTAACAATTGCGGTCACAGAGTGTGCTATAATGACCATCAGCCTTTCAGAGGCTGACAGCTGACCATCATGGACAGCATATGATGTCACTGTTATGCACTGTCCCATCCCCTATGTGACCACTATAGAAGAAGAGGACGTTGCTCATCAAAAGAGCGGGATAGGTGAGAATAATCTTTCTTTTTTTGGCTTTTTTAACATTTTTCTGTGTTGTAGAAGATTGCCAGGATGAGGGACATTATTACATGGAGGGGCCAGAATGGGACATAATTAAAGGAAATGGTTAGGTTGGAGGACATTATTCTAGGAAGGGCCTAGGATGGGGGACATTATTTTAGGAAGGATGACATTTTTACAGGATGGAGGCCATTATGGGGGACATTACTACAGAGCAGATTACATTATTACAGAACAGGGGACATTACTACAATATGAGGGACAGGATAGGGATTATTATTTTAGGAAGGGACCAGATGGGGGACATTATTACAAGATGGAGTGTATAATTAAAGGATGGGAACCAGGACAGCGGACTTTATTACAGGACAGAGGACATTACAGAATTATTATCATAGGGAGAAGTGAAGATGGAGACATTATTACAGTATAGAGGCAAGGATGTGGGACATTATTACAGGATAGGTGACAGTGGTTTAGTATGAGAGCCAGAAAAGGGGACATTTTTCAGGATGTGGAACACAATTATATGATATGGGCTGGGAAGACAGACTTTTTTAAAGGACAGATGACATTACAGAATGGGGTCAGGATGAGGATTTCATGATAAGAAGGGTCTGGGATGGGGACTTTATTACAGGATGGAGGCCAGGATGGTGGACATTATTACAGGACAGAGGACAATATTACACTATGAGGGCCAGAATAGGAATCATTATTACAGGAAGCTGCCAGGATGAGGGACATTATTATAAGATGAGAGACATTATTAAAGGATGAAAACCGAGATTTGGGACATTATAAGGGGCCAGGATAAGTGACATTTTTACAGGGCAGCAGATATCATAATAGGATGAGGGCAAGGAAGGGGACATTATTAAATGGTGTGATTCAGGACAGAGGACAATATTTCAGTATGAGAGCCAGGGCGGAGGACATTACAGGATGGAGGCCAGGACTGATGACATAATTATTATATTATAGCATTGTCCACAATAAAAATCATGGTTTTCTTGCATCTTCTAAAAAAAACTGGGAATAGGTTTACGAGCTCATTTTGAGTCAATCTTTAATATAAAAAGGTTTAACTTGCTCATTTTTAATAATACCAGCCTATAGCTGTACCCTACCTCCTTGCTGGCACCTAAGTCAAAGTGGAGGTCTGTGCCTGTTATTGATCCTTCCATGGGCTCATCCATCTGTTCTGCTAAGAGTCACTCCCATCTCATCTGCCCATAAAATCTTTGAGACCTTTGCTAGTGTGGGCCCAAGTCCACATTTTGCACCAGGGCCTTTAGCACTCTAATTATGCCCCCGGTCAGAAACAAACTAGAAGAGCATCTGTCAATACCCCAAACTAGAAATTTTAAATGAAGATTGGCTCACTTTTTAGAGAAGAATCATACACTGCATAACTTACTTTTGTCAACATTTTATTTGTCTCGACCATCATGTTAAATAATTGAAGCAATTTTTATGTATTTACTGTGTATATTTTTCAATTCAAGTGATTGGCTCATCATTAGTGATGGGTGAACCTGTGGATGTTTGGGTCCGGGGGTTAGACCGAACATCTAAAAAAAAGTTTGGTTCAAATGAATGGGGTTCCGAACGTCCGCTGTTTGCGACGCTTTCATCTGCATGACATCACGGTAAACACAGGCTCTAGTCGGCGATAAGATCATTACCGCCAGTCAGAGAGCTGTGGTTCCTAAAAAGGTTACCGCCAGTCGCAGACATCGGCTGATGAGAGAGTACTACTCCCATCAGCCTAAGCCTGCTGACACTGATAACAGCGATAGCAGATGCCACTGCTGAGAGTATTCATCAGCTGGTGCCTATGCTATAAATAAATAATTTAAAAAAAAATCTCTTGTATTTTTGATAACCAGTGCAGGCAAAACTGACAGCTGTGGGCTGCATCCCCAGCTAGTTATCAAGAATAGAGGGGCTCAAAACCATTTTTTGCAATCATTTAAATAAATAATAATAAAAAACATTTTTGTCAACCAGCCAAACTAAAGCAAACAGCTGCGGGCTAGTATTCCTAGACTGGTAAGGGGCCATGCATATTGCCCCCCGGCCTAAAAATAGCAGTTTGCAGGCATCCCAAAGGCTACGCAGACAGCTTCATGCTGATATTAATAGCCTAGGAAAGGGACATGAATAATGGCCCCCAACCAGACTAAAACATCAGGTCACAGCCACCCCAGAAATGGTACTTCAATAAAATGCTAATAATAACTTTATGGGGGCACCACAGAATATGAAAAGCTGGGATCCAACCTTGACCTCAGAAAGACGAATATGCACAAAAACAAGAAACAGCAGAGGCCATATGAAATGGGTATCACCAAACAGCATGGATTTGTGCAAGAAAAAACACAACTTTATTAAGGTGAAAACACAGGACAAAAACATTTAAAAACATCTAAAAACAATTAGAACAATACCTATAATAAGGCAAATGCCTGTACAAAAAGTGAAAAGGGGAAGACATGTAGACATGTATCTCAAACTCCTATATGGACAGCATATTCACAAGGTGCATAAAGTGTATACAGAGCATATAAAGGCCTTAAATTGCCAGTGTAGCCGCACATAAGGAATAAAGGTGTTGAGGTACAAAAGTTCTTTAAACATGCAGTATACCAATTCTGAGCATGGCACCCTGAGATCAATAGTGAGGCACCTTAAATAGATGGCATATAATGCAATATGCATCAACTAGCAGCAGTACCTGGGTACAAACAGGAAAATACACCAAACTATGCATCAGAAGTGATTTCCATCACAAAATATATATTTAGTAAAACAAGCGTAGACGCCCTATGTCCCACAGTACTAGAATGTGCGCACAAATGACAAACAGAGTCATGATGTTGTACTATCATTAGGCCCAATACCTAAGTGCGCATCATGCAAGACTACAATGTCCCCATCACACCTCGGGTATAATAACCCTATAATGACACAGACAGGCACAGAAAAGAAGCGAATACCCTACGCATGTCGCCACTGACGAAGCCACTGCTGTACGGACCCCAAACTTTACTATTCAGGTTCACCCATCTCTACTTATCATGCCAATGCAGTAGCTTTTTAAATTTCACACAACTCTGAGAACAGTTGACCACCTTTCTAAAAAACAAGTCATTAGCTGGTAGTACTGTGAGAAAACTGTGACTGCCCATGCATTTCTCCTGCAATGGTCGCTGCAGCGGAAGTGTATCTAATAAAGGAGAATTAAATATATGGTGGTCCATACAACAGAAAGATGTGTTGTGGGCACATAATAACAGATTTTTCTTTGTGAGATAATCTCTTTCATTTTTGAAACAATTTTAAAAATCTTCACAAATAGAACAGTTCATGTAGATATACAGTATAGCAGCTTTAGATTTATATAAGCAAATCATTCCAGCAGTCATTCTTACAATAATACATCTGTGTTTGCATTTTTAAAGGAAATCACCCCCTGTATACTGTACAGAATATCATGTTAGAGTTAACTATTCTAAAAAAAAACCCGTTAGCAAAAACATTTCCAAAATATTAGTGCCAGATGGCTTTAATGTATACATGGTGTATATATTACTTTCATGTGCATGTATTACATGTAATATTATAAATTGATCATCATTAAAGTGATAGCTTGTGAGCTGTAATGAGCTATATATTAATGTAGCGTAATAAAACAGGATTGCCAAAGAGAGGGAATAGGATGATTTAAATTCTGAAAGACGGCTCAATTCCTAAAGCAACTACTGATTGCAGCAATACCAACACACCATTAATAATGAACCTTTTTTAAACTGCATGTGCCATGAGATGCCTGATATTGCTCCCAGAAAAATAAAAAAAGGATCCGTTGACTTCTGTTTGGAAACAGCAAACATAGATAGAGAGGACCAAGTCTATAAAATTTAAAAAAAGGAAAAAAAATCAGCAAAAATACACAAAGTGGAGGATTGCCATAAAATGTGCCATTTTATGTGACAACACTAAACATGCCGTAAATATCTTACACAGTTTAAGCATTTGTACCCAACTTGAACTTAACCAATGGATGGCATAGTTTTTTTCAATATTTTGTATCCACAAATGGAGCATGTTGGTAATCTTCCCTGTTGTTTTTTTTTTAAATACAAAACATACTTACAGCTTTTCAAGATGTGCACTTGTATACTGTTGGTGCCACTACTTCATTTCTACAGCCTCATATGCAAAATCCTGATATTTCTTATTTAAGACTGTTGACAGGGTTCCTTTTCACCTGATGATGTTGTCATAGGTGATCCTAGTAAACCATCCAAGCCCTCGTACACCATGTTCCAAATTATTGCAGAAATGATATTTTTCTCGGATTTTCCTAAATGGTCGGTGCAACTAACTGTCAGTCTAATAAAAGTCATCACCTGTTAGAGTATACATCAAATTTTATTGAAGAAACCTCCCAATGATAACAGTATAATCTCCGAAATGAATAAAAACTCAAAATGCACTGTTCCAAATAATTAGGCACAGTAGAATTTCGAAACATTTGATATGTTTTGAAGAACTGAAAATGCTCATTTGTGGAATTTGCAGCATTAGGAGGTCACATACACTGAACAAAAAAACTATTTATCTACAAAACATCCTAACAGGCCAAGTTACATGTTAACATAGGAACCCTTCTTTGATATCACAATTCTTGCATCCATTGAACTTGTGAGTTTTTGGAGAGTTTCTGCTTGTATTTCTTTGCATGAAGTCAGAATAGCCTCCCAGAGCTGCTGTTTTGATGTGAACTGCCTCCCACCCTCATATATCTTGTGCTTGATGATACTCCAAAGCTTCTCTATAGGGTTGAGGTCAGGGGAAGACAGTGGCCACACCATCTCCTTTTATGGCCATAGCAGCCAAAGACTTAGAGGTATTTTTTGCAGCATGAGATGGTGCATTGTCATGCATGAAGATGATTTTGCTTCTGAAGGCACGTTTTTGCTTTTTATACTGGAGCGCCCTCAGACACAGGGCCACGGGTTACTCGATATTGGTCCTCTCTGTACAAGTTCTGGGGTTGTCACGGTGGCTAGACCCGGTCCGTGACCGTGCTAACGGGCGTCCAATAAAAAGTGATAGTGCGTAGTGCAGGACGCGAGGAATAACAAGGATACAGGGTTGCAGTTTCTTTACCTTTTACTGAAGGTTTCGGGATCCGCAATACAGAGCACTGCTAACAGGGCTGGCTGAGACCGGCCGGTCCAAAGGCACATCCAGAGTTCCCTTTGCAGGTGGAAATCAGTGTCTACCTTCTAGCACCTGTGTGTTGTAGTTCTTCCCTGCTGAGCTTTCGGGATAGTCCTCACAACTTCTGTTCTCGTTCTTTCTAGATCTTTCTCTCTCCGTCCCCCAGATGATATGGCTATGACGCACCCGTATGACAGGTAGGCCAGGAGTTATTCTGGGACCCTAGTGATGCCCCTCTCCCACAATTGCCTTCTATGTCCTTCTAGGTGATTTTAAGTCAGACAGCCAACCTGTAATCAACTGTCCTGCCGCTGTTTGAAGTAATGCGTGGAGTCTGTTACTTCCTCGGTGCTCCAGCCACCGGCTACGTGCCTCAGAAGGATGTTGCCGTTCAAGGGGCACGACTCCTTCTGGTTCTATCTCCTTGTGCTATGATCCCACTTCTCACTTCTCCACAATATCCTTCTCTTCGTGTCCTTTCTTGAGATACCGCCGCAAGGTAGTGCAGGCGCGGTCCCGTAACAATCTGTCCTTTCTGCTAGGTACCTGCCAGATTCCCAGTTCTGACAGGTCCTCCCTGGAGCTCTCCCAGGCTGCATTCTGACCTAACTTCCTATCCGACCCCTAGTTTTACCAGTGTGAGGAGTGGCCTAATAAATAAAACCTTTTTCCTCCCCCTAGTGGCCGGAGTGTGAAGTGTAATGTGTGCTTGTGATACCTGGTCAGATGAACTCCTTTAGTGCCATCAGACGTACCATCACTCCCCTTAGTGGCAGAGCGACATTACTGCAATGACCAGGTCTCTGGGGCGCTGCAATACCATGGAACAAAGTTGTAAGTCAGAAACTCTATACACTTTGCAGAGGTAATTTTCACACCGTCAGGAACCTTAAAGGGCTCTACCAGCTGTTTCCCCATGTTTCCGGCCCAAAACATGACTCCTCCACCTCCTTGCTGACGTTTCAGCCTTGTTGGGACATGGTGGCCATCCACCAACCATCCACTACTCGTCCTTCTGGACTATCCAGGGTAGCTCGACACTCATCAGTAAACAAGACTGTTTGAAATTTAGTCTTCATGTATGTCTTTGCCCACTGAAACCATTTTTGCTTGTGAACACTGTTTAGGGGTGGCCGAATAATAGGTTTATGCACCACAGCAAGCCTTTGGAGGATCCTACACCTTGAGGTTCGAGGGACTCCAGAGGCACCAGCAGCTCCAAATATCTGTTTGCTGGTTTGTAATGGCTTTTTAGCAGCTGCTCTATTAATTCGATGAACTTGCCTGGCAGAAACCTTCCGTATTCTGCCTTTATCAGCACAAAATCTGTCTGTGCTCAGAATCAGCCACAAATCTCTTAACAGTATGATAATAGCTCTTAAGTTTTTGGGAAATATCTAATGTTTTCATTCCTTGACCAAGGCATTGCACTATTTGATGCTTTTCTTTCCCATGTTACTTGAAAACTGTGGTCTGCTTAATAATGTGGAACATCATTTTTAAGTATTTTTCCTTTAATTAGAATCACCTGGAAAACATTATCACATGTGTTTAAGATTGATTTCAGTGATCCATTGAGCCCTAAGACACAATACCATCCATGAGTTTCTTTGAAAAACAAAGCAATTAAATCTTTATGACACTTAAATCCAATTTGCATAATAATTTGGAACATGGTGTACACATCAATGGTCGATAGAAGCACAAAAATCAAAGGGAGAAAGAATTCTTAACACAAAAAATGTATTAGTAGCAATGCTTTATTAGACAACTGGTATACAAAAAATCATAAAAATGAACTGAATTCTGCTATCAAACAATTTGTACTGAATGGTGTTAAAGTAGGTACAAAACACTGTATGTGTTAGGGTTGGCGAATTGTACTAAATATAAATTATGATGAAGCGCGATTGCAACCCAGGGTCCACCGTGTGGAGATGGAAAACTGCAGCTAATGTGAACAATGGCGGATCACACAGCGGGTGATAGCTAGCTCGCACTGAGTTAAACGTCACTCAGTGTATAGTGCACAAAGCTGTATCACTCGCATACAGCAACAGAAAAGATGCTCTGCAGTAGAGCTGTGTCACTCGCACAAAGTAACAGAGCAGGTATGGTGCTAAACATGATCCCTGTTAACATCACTGGAGAACGCTATCCTCACAGGGGCAAGGGAACAGTTAGTGGACATAATCACAGCATGTGCACGTAAAAGAACTCCCCTCCAGAGGTGCCAGAATTCTAAAGTCTATTTGCCTGCCCTGAATTCACCCAAACTCCCATCCGGAGGTGCCAGAATTCTAAAGGCTTTACGCCTGCCCTGAGCACATGCAGACAAGTCCACACTACCGTTATGTTCCACACACTCATAAGATACAAATGATCTTAGTGTGCTCCAGGAAACCTTTCATACGTTCCAATTCAAGTCCAGTCAGACAGGAACTTGTGGACCAATCCGGAACTTCCATGTCACCTGAGCAGCTGACGACCGACCACCAATGAGAGGTCGTCATCTCACGAGCATGCTCAGTAGGTGATTTCTGGACTTTGCCTCTGGAATGCCTGCTTGCTGCTGCCTATTGCCAGTTAAAATAGCTTTGGCTGGAGAGTCAGCAGTAACCAAGCGAACAGCATGAGTCTGGGCAAGATGCTGAGACCAACGTCTTTGCTGAGCAGCTCACACTGTGGCTGAAGCAAAATGGCAGAGGCAGACAAGGCTTGGAATCTACCCAGTGCATTGGGAGTATCTCAGCACCTAATATTACCCCCTCGCTAGACCCCCCCCTCGCCCCGACATTTGTCACGCTTGAAAGCCACAGTAAGCTGAGGGGCACAAATGTGCTCAATCGGCTCCCAGGTCCTATCCACTGGCCCATGACACTTCCAGTCCACCAAAAATAATTTTTGCCATGCGCCACCTTGGACCCGACAATGGCATTGACCTCAAAATCATCTGAGGACGTATCTGAGCTCCTGACAGGAGTCCTGGACAATTGGGTCATGTATACGAGATTCAACGGAGAAACATGGAAGGTGTCAGCGATGTTCAGATGTGGAGGAAGGCTGAGACAATATACCACATGGTTCACCTGTTCCAGAACCTTAAAAGGTAGTGGGGAGCAAATTTAGTGGACTCTACACGCAGCCTGATGTTACGAGCAGAGAGCCACACTAAACCGCCAGAGGTAAAAACTGGAGCAGGATGACAATGCGCATTGGCGGAGACCCTCATCCTCTCCTTAGAAACCCTAATGGCATTGTCTGTGTGATCCCAGATGTCACGCGCCTCCACTGCCCAATTCACCATCCTAGGATCAGAGGAGAGACGGGCATGGGCGCAGGCACACGCAGATGCTGATAGTAATTAATGAGGAACGGCATCTGCCCAGTGGAGTCAGAGACAGAGTTATTTAACGCAAACTCCACCCAGGCCAGCAAAGATGCCCAGTCATCATGCCTGGCAGAAACAAAATGCCGTAAGTATGTGATGAGAGTCTGGTTGGCCCTCTCACCGGCCCATTCGTCTCAGAATGGTACGCCGAAGAGAGATTGAGCTCTATACTAGGCAGCTGACAAAGCTCCCTCTAGGACCAAGACGTGAATTGAGGACCCCCATCGCTGACAATCTTGTCAGGCATCCCATGAAGGCGGGAAATGTGTTTTACGAACAGTACCGCCAAGGCCTGTGCCAAAGGCACACGTGGAAGAGGGAACAAATGTATCATTTTGGAGAAATTGAGAGTGACCACCCAAATAACTCTGTTGTTGCAAGATTTGGGCAAATCCACAATAAAATCCATCCTGGCCATCACCCAAGGCATATCTGTCACCGGCAAAGGATGTAACAAGCTCACAGGTCTCTGCTGGGAAGACAAATTCCTTGCACATGAAACACAAGCCTGAACATATTTCCCTTACATCCCGTGTCATCTGAAGCCACAAATAAGTTCTCGCCAACAGCTCATTGGTCATCTTGATGTCGAAATGCCCTCCAACCTTGAAGGCGTGAGCCTAAGATAGGACCTCCGAACGCAGGTTAGGTGGTACATAAGATTTGCCCTGGGGCACCTGCTCCAGAGACACCAGAGACACCATTCGAAGACTCTCTGATAGGAAAATAAGCCATGGCTTGTCCCCCTCCTTGGAAGAGAAAACGGAACTGGATAGGGCATTGGCACATAAATTCTTCTCCCCAGAGAGAAAGTGAAAGGTGAAGTTAAAGCAGGAGAAGTATAAGGACCACCTGGCCTAGTGAGAATTCAGCCGCATCTGCAAATAAAGCAGATTCTTGTGGTTGGTAAACCCCTGAAAGGGGTACAGTGATCCCTTTAGGAGATGTCTCCACTCACAGAAGGCTAACTTCATAGCCAGTAACTCCCTGTCCCCAATGAAATAGATTCTCTCTGCCGGTGTGAAGGTCTTAGAGAAGAAGAAACATGGGTGTTTCCGACCTTGAGCATCCTTCTGATATAGGACTGCTCCCGCACCGACGGAAGAGGCATCCACCTCCAATATGAAGGGCTTATCCACATCGGGCCGATGTAGTACAGGAGCCTTAGCGGAGTAGATCTTCACTGAATTGCCTTGGAGACCTCCTCAGACCACTGCTTGGGGTTAGCTCCCTTCTTGCTGAAGACTACCAGAGGAGCTACTAGGGTAGAGAAGTGTGGGATGAACTGCCGATAATAGTTGATAAACCCCATAAAGTGATGCACCGCTTTAAGGGAATGCGGCTTTTGCAAGTTCATCACAGAGTCCAATTTGGCAGGATCCATGTCCAACCCCTTGGTCAAGATAATATACCCCAGGAAAGGCAAAGATTTTAGCTCAAATACACACTTCTCTAACTTAGCGAAAATGGAATTAGTGCTTAAGAGTTCGAAGACTTTACAGACATCTCTTCAGTGAGCATCAATATCTGGAGAGTAAATAGGTATATCATCCAGATATACTAGTACCGAGGTGGATAACCACTCCCGAAAGATGTCATTAACAAAGTCTTGGAAGACGGCAGGAGAGTTACAGAGACCGAACGGCATTACCAGATATTCATAAAGACCGTCCCGAGTGTTAAACGCGGTCTTCCATTCATCCCGTTCTAGAATACGTAATAAGCTGTACGCACCACGTAGATACAGTATAACCTGGAAAATACCCTAGCCCCTTGCAGTCTGTCAAAGAGCTCCGAGATGAGAGGCAGAGTTTATTTATTATTGATGGTATTAGCATTTAACCCCCTATAGTCAATGCATGGACAAAGTTCCCCGTTCTTCTTCTGAACAAAGAAGTAGCCGGCCTCAGCAGGAGACAATGTGAGTTGAATGGTGACGCAACCAAGTTACACCCAACAATTCTTTGTCTATACCCTCAGGAATGACCAATAAGGAAATTATCTACTTATGCTTTGGATATATAGCAAAGGGAGAGAGTAATGGTCTGATGTGTGATCTGAGAGGATAGAGCGGAGCCATTTACCACCTGGATGGTGAGCGACTTGGTGAGCATTATTAGAGGTATTGCATGCCATTGGGTGAAAGCGGAGGACATAAAATTACCCTCAGCCCAGAATCCATGCAAACCTCAATACTGTGGGAGGTCGATCCATAAGAAAGTGTAGCCTAAAAGATAGTTTGGAGGACATCTCCGCCATGTCTAGTGAGGCTCCTAGATGTGGTCATTTCTCTGCCACTTGGGACACCTGTTGGCTTAGTCGCCTGCGTGCCTTCAGACATGGCGGTCGGGTGTGTGCAAGTGCAACGAAACCTAGAATTCGCTCGTGATACCTCCATGGCCTCCACGGGCTTGCTAGACTGAGCCGGAGACCCCAGAGGTTTGGCAAAATTTGGAGCAAGCCCTAACCTCTGCCTACACTGGGCTCGCTCCAACCTTCATTCGGCAAACCGAAGGTCGATGCGAGTAGAGACTGATATTAGGTCCTCCAGTGTAGCAGGAATCTTTCTAGTGGCCAGGGCATCCTTTACATCAGGGGTGGGGTACCTCAGGCTCCAGGGCCATTTAAGGCCCCTGGTGACCTTTTATTAGACCCCCGAGCAGATTCTCAGGGACCACATTCTTGAGCAGGGAGATGTATTTTGCCACCAACTCATTAATTTACTCTTGCTCTGTTAGCATACACATGCAGTGTTCACTGATGAACACTGAAGGGCATGAAATGAAAGATTATGTCCTGAAACCAGTACCAGAGTCAGGATGTACTTTGTGGGCAGAGTGTGTGCGGCCCCCAAAGGATGGTATAAATATCCAAATGGCCCGTGGCAGAAAAAATATTCCCCACTCCTGTTTTACATGATCAGCTAGCCCCTTCCAGAATACCGGGATTAGGACTTTATCCAACCACTCCAACTCGGTTGCTACAGTCCGAAATTGGATTGCAAACTGGCTGACTATGGAGGAGCCCTGGGTTAACGTCAAGAGTTGGAGCACGGAGCCATGGGTAACACGAGGACCTAAGAAGACATGTTTCAGAGCACTCAGAAAGCGAGAGACGCTCTGCACCACATGGTCATAGTGCTCCCACAGCGGCGTAGCCCACTCCCACCCCTGTCTGTTAATAAAAAGGCCACAAACCCCACCTCTCTGATGGGAAACATGATGCCAGTAGCTTAATTGAATAGCTCACTGGTTCACAAATCCCTGACAGACTTTGCTGTCCCCCGATAACTTATTGGGCAGGGGAAAGTGCGTAAGAGAAGGAAAAGGGGTGGCAGTGGACACTCTGGTCACAGCCTCACTAACTGCTTGAGCCACTACTATGGTAACATCCACTGCTGTAGTCGAGCGCTCAAGAGCAGACAACCTGCCCTCCAGCTGCTGGATGTAACGCTGTAGACGCTGCTCGTCCGCCATTGCTAGCCAGACCCTGGTGCTAAGATACTGTTATTGTTTGCAGATCGCACTAAATATAACATAGTAACATAGTTAGTAGTAACATAATTAGTAACATAGTTAGTAAGGCCGAAAAAAGACATTTGTCCATCCAGTTCAGCCTATATTCCTTCATAATAAATCCCCAGATCTACGTCCTTCTACAGAACCTAATAATTGTATGATACAATATTGTTATGCTCCATAGTAACATAGTTAGTAAGTATAAATTATGATGAAATGCGATCGCAACCCGGGGTCCACCGTGTAGAGATGGAAAACTGCAGCTGATGTGAACAATGGCAGACCACACAGCGAATGATAGCTAGCTCACACTGAGTTAAACGTCACTATAACGGCACACGAATCTATGTCATTTGCACACAGTAACAGAGCAGGTATGGCGCTAAACATGATCCCTGTTAACTTCACAGGAGAGTTCTACTCTCACAGGGGCAAAGGAACAGGTAGTGAACACAATCACAGTGTGTGCACCCACACAAACTGCCCTCTGGAGGTACCAGAATTCTAAAGGCTATAACCCTGCCCTGAATTCACCCAAACTCCTATCCGGAGGTGCAGGAATTCTAAAGGCTTTACGCCTGCCCTGAGCACACGCAGACAAGGGTGACCAGAAAAATATCCACAGGAAAATTGCCCACATGAAAATTGCCCACATGAAAAATGCCCACAGGAAAAATGCCCACAGGAAAATTCCCCACACGGAAAAGTCCCCACACGGAAAATTCCCCACACGGAAAATTCCCCACATGGAAAATTGCCAATTACAGCATCACAAAACTTTCAGATCTATGATATGACACCTCATACACACACGGCTCCTGTCCATACATCTCGTACACACATGGTACCACTCCGTACACCTCATATACACACGGCTCCTCTCCATACATCTCATACACACGGCACTACTCCGTACACCTCGTACACACACTGCTCCGCTCCATACACATTGCACACGCTGCTCCGCTCTGTATACTTTGCACACACACGGCTCCGCTGCGTACACCTCATACACATACAGCTCCTCTCCATACACCTCGTACACACACGGCTCCGCTTTATACACATTGCACACGCTGCTCCGCTCCTTATACCTTGCACATGCATGGCTCTGCTCCGCACACCTCGTACACACGTGGCTCTGCTCTGTACACCTCGTAGACACGTGGCTCTGCTCCGTATACCTTGTACACACACGACTCTGCTCCATACACCTTTCACACTCTGCTCTGATCCGCACACCTCTTACAAATATGGCTCCGCTCCGTACAGCTTTCACACGCTGCTCCGCTCTGTACACCTCGTACACACGCGGCTGTGCTCCGTACACCTCGTACACATGGCTCCGTACACCTCTTACACACGACTCCGCTCCGTACACCTTTCACATGCTACTCCACTCCATACACCTCGTACACACACGGCTGCACTCGGTACACCTCATGCACATGGCTCCGTACACCTCTTACACACCAGGCTCCGCTCCGTACACCTCGTACACACATGGCTGCGCTCTGTACATCTCATGCACACGGCTCCGTACACCTCTTACACAGACGGCTCCGCTCCGTACACCTCTTACACACACGGCTCCGCTCCGTACACGTCTTACACACACGACTCCGCTCCGTACACCTCGTACACCCACGGCTGCGCTCCGTACACCTCTTGCACACGGCTCCATACACCTCTTACACACACGGCTCCGCTCCGTACACCTCTTACACATACGGCTCTGCTCCGTACACCTCGTACACACGGTTGCGCTCCGTACACCTCATGCACATGGCTCCGTACACCTTTTACACACACAGCTCTGCTCCGTACACGTCTTACACACATGGCTCTGCTCCGTACACCTCGTACACCCACGGCTGCGCTCCATACACCTCATGCACATGGCTCCGTACACCTCTTATACGCACAGCTTCGCTCCGTACACCTCGTACACACACATGGCTGCTCTCCGTACACGTCTTACACACACGACCACGCTCCGTACACCTCATACACCCATGGCTGCGCACTGTACACCTCATGCACACGGCTCCGTACACCTATTACACACACGGCTCCGCTCCATACACGTCTTACACGCACGACTCCGCTCTATACACCTTTCACACACTGCTCCGATCCATACACCTCGTACACACACGGCTCTGCTACATCCACACTTTAAACACCTCCTGGCCTCACACATACACTTACTCTCCTCTGGCGCCATGGCAACCAGCAGAGTCCTGTACACGTAGGTCCTCCCTATCTATCATGTGATCCCTGACTCCTCCCATCCTGTGACCTCATCACAGGTCCTGTTCGCACAGAGCAGCCATTACGTGGTGTGCTGCTCTGCGTGTGCAGCCTGTGCAGGGACTCAGGGAGCTCTCAGCTGACCGGGTGATATCACATACCTCCCAACCAGTGCGGGACAATTAATGTCCCGCCCGGGATTGTGGGGCTGACTGTCAAAACCTGGACGGTTGGGAGGTATGCTAGTGTATGTGTTCCCGTTCTGACCCTAATGCATAATTAAAAACAATAACATTCTACTCACCTTTCCTCAGACACCTGTACCCCCTGTAATAATTATATATTGTTCTCCTGCCCTGCAGAGTATCTCACCTATAATTCTATATTATTCTCCTGCCCTGCAGAGTAGCTCACCTATAATTCTATATTGTTCTCCTGCCCTGCAGAGTATCGCATCTATAATTCTATATTATTCTCCTGATCTGCAGAGCATCTCACCTATAATTCTATATTATTCTCCTGCCCTGCAGAGCATCTCACATATACCTGCATACTATCCCTCTGTCCTGCAGAGCATTTAGCCTATAGCTCTATGCTATTCTCTGTTCTGCAGAGCATCTCACTTACAACTCTCTACTGTTTTCCTGTGGGTATTCATGTCTGTGGGCACTTTTCACATATCATGTGAACACCTTGCACCTGAAATATCATAGATCTGAAACTTTGTGATGATGCAATTGGCAATTTTCCATGTGGGGAATATTCCGTGTGGAGAATTTTCCGTGAGTGACCAAGACCAAGACCAAGTGGCCACTGGTTCTGGTGAATTTGACAGTCTTTCATAAGAACAAGGTCACCTATTTTCAGATTAGGCCTAGTAGATTGACACTTCGTCCGTGGCTGCAGGGTAGACAAATATTGTTTGCGCCACCTGTCCCAGAAAGTATTTGCAAGACTTTGTACCTGTCTCCATTGGTGCTGGTAGATGTCCTTGGCGTTGAATCTTCCTGGAGGGGCACTGGACAGTCCCATTTTCTGAGTAAGGAGAGTAGCTGGAGTCAGAAACAAGGGCTCTTCCGAGTTGAGTTTTCTCAATACGCTGCTTGCCTGTATTGGAGCCTTGTTAATAACATATTGGATTTCTGCAAAGTAGGTTTCTCTTTGAACAGTGAGGATGATGTGGTTTCTAGAAAATTTGAAGTCGGAGGTAACATAGGTATTTTTACAAAGATGCCAACCTTTACATTTTTTCGTGTCACAAGTTCTGGTGGTGCTGAACGAGCAAGCTATATGGGCCAGACAGGTAATGGCTCGAATAAGTGATTTCCAACTTGAAAATTTATCAAACCTGTGAGACCCAAGATGGATAGCAGAGGTCGTTGTATGAAGTGTAGACATCTGAAGGCGAATTTCAGCATCTGAGCCTTTTCCTACCAGTTCAAAAGTGTCCGGAAAACATTCCTCAGTGTCATGTTGTGCTTCCTAGTCGACTTACATTGACTGCTCTAATTGCATGATCTGCGGGATTCTGGTCCATGGGTATGTAATGCCACTGTTTCGGATGAACTGATCACCTTATTCATAGCACTCTGTTATTGACATAAATGGAGAATCGCATAGTTTCGCTGTGGATATATCCTAGAACTACTTTGCTCTCTGAGTAGAACTTGGCCTGTGTCAGGTCGATATCCATCTCGGATGCGATGAAATCCGCTAACTCAACTGCTAAGACAGCAGCACCAAACTCTAACCTGTGTATAGTGTGCTCTGGTTGTGGTGCGAGTTTGGACTTCCCCATAATGAACCCAATATGGCTCTGACATTTGCAGTCTACAGTTTTGAGATAGGCAGCAGTGGCAATTGCTTTGCTAGAAGCATCAGCAAATACATACAGTCTTTGGCTTTATATTTCTGTAAACGGCACAGGAGTGTATGGTCTTGGCACGCTCGCGTTGGAAAGAGTTGCTAAAGAGTTCTTCCATCCTTCCAACTGGATCCCCTTATCAGGTGGCAAAGGTGTGTAACACCCCAGGGTCCTAGTTGTTACAGTGGCATTGCTTTCCTCACGGGGAGGGTAATGTCACGCTTTGAAGCAGGCAAAGATCTTCTCCATCAGGTAGGAGGCTTAAGCTACCTGTCATACAGGTTAGTGTCCCACCTTTATGGAGGACAGAAAGAACTGTGAGGACCTTGATAGAAGCCACAGGCAGCCAGGGACTACACCAAAGCACTGGTAGGAAGGCTTTCATCTCCACCTGGTAAAGAGACTCTGAACTTGCTTCTAAGCCGGCCGGACCCTGCCTGTACCTGTGATCTGGTACCCTGGACTGTGGATTCCTGAAGTCTCCAGTAAACCAGGTAAAGATACTGCAAACCTGTGTCCTCTGTTCTTTACTGCACCATTAGCCATCCTCATCTACACACCGGGAGCCCAGGGGACCTACTTCACCTGTGGGAAGTTATACCATCTTAGCTGCCATAATATCACCCCAGAGGACCCCTTTAAGCAGCGTCAGTCCCCACTGACCAAATACCACAGGTGGCGTCACGAACACAAACTTTATTTCAAAGCTCTTTAAAGACATTCCTTTAACATGGGCGCCCAGGGCCATGGACCGGGTCGCTGCCACCATGACATCTCTCTTTAAGTACCAGACCCGGGTACCAAGTCCCCACGGCCCTAGCGGGCATTCCAGGTGCATCCCAGTCAGATGTTTCCCTAGTTAAGTCTCTTAGTAGGGCCTTGCCTTGTATAAAGACAGGAGCTGCGAAACCCAAGGGATCATACAGACTGTTGATGGTAGACAGGACACCTCTACGTGTGAAAGGCCTTTCTTCCGGGCTGACCTGAAAGGTGAAAGTGTCTGACTGTAGATTCCAGAGAAGCCAGAGGCTGCGTTGCATTGGTGCGGGTCTGACCCCAAGTCCAGGTCTCTGAGTCCATTACATAAGTCCTGAGATGGGAATGCTACCATGATTGCTTGCCAGTTTGAGGCTATTTTGTGAAGCCAGAGGTTCGAGCAGGCAAGCATCTCCTGGGCTCTCCTGAGAAGACTGATGGCAGTCTCATTTGAAGCCATGGCTTTCAGACAGTCGTCAATAGGGTTGAGAGACTTTTACTTTTTTAGGATCGAGTCGGGTTTCGCGAAACCCGATTTTGTCAAAAGTAGGGTTGGGTGAAATCGGTCGATTATTGCGAAAAGTCGTGGATCAACCGATACACGAAACCCAATGTAAGTCAATGGGGAATCAAAGTCGGCAGTGAGTGGAGGACAGGAAAACACCTACAGTGCCCATTGTAATGTCAAAAACATAAATTCTTTTCACTTAAGCTTGTGAATCTTAATTTACCTTATAATAATAGTTAGGCATTGAAAATTGGGGGTCATTTGGCTAAAGTTGTGGGGGGGTAGGGCTGGTTCAAGTTTTTCGTGATCCCAGGAAACACGGACTACGTCACGGCGGTGGAGCAGGGAGAGGTAAGTATTAAAACTTTGCAAGTGCTGTGATCCCGAGCAAGCAGGGGGGGCCCACTTGTTTGCATTGGCACTGGCACAGGGCCCCTCAAAGTACGGCGGTGTGTTTGACGGCGGGTGGCGCCTCCCACCAGCAGAGACACTTTTGCGTACTATGCGGGGCCCTGTGCCAGTGACGTTGCCAACGAGTATGCCCCCCCTCCTGATGAAGGAACCTGCACTTTTATCTGCACCTTCCTCTTTGCCCCCGTGTAAGGTGATATAGTATGCGGGAAGGGGAACCTGACTTACAGCAAGGTCAGATTCTGGCTGTGTAGAGTGCAAGGGTAATGTAGTGGTCTGGGTCAATGTACCAGCAGACTCATCTAGCAGTGGCTGGGCAATGGGCAGGATGAGGAGGGATATAGTCCCAAAGAATAAAGTAGGCTAAATGCAGTTCAAAATTGGTAACAGGACTAAACAGGCGGCATAGCTTTGTTCAGTGGAGGAAAACTGTAATGAGTGCCATACACAGTTAGTAGGCCCAAGTAATAAAGTAGGCCAGATGAAGTTCAAAATTGGTAACAGGAGTAAACAGGCGGCACTGCTTTGTTCAGTGGAGGAGAACACCAAGCAGCGGCAGACACCGTTAGTAGGCCCAACCAAAGAAGTAGTCCAAATGCAGTTTAATATCTGATATAGGCCGAAAGCCTGAAGATTGAAGCTCAGCTTTGTTCAGTCGAGAAAAGCAAGCAGCGGCAGACACCGTTAGTAGGCCCAACCAAACAAATAGGCCAAATGCAGTTTAATATCTGATACAGGCCGAAAGCCTGAAGATTGAAGCTCAGCTTTGTGCAGTTGAGAAAAGCAAGCAGCCGCAGACACCGTTAGTAGGCCCAACCAAAGAAGTAGTCCAAATGCAGTTTAATATCTGATATAGGCCGAAAGCCTGAAAATTGAAGCTCAGCTTTGTTCAGTCGAGGATAACACCAAGCAGCGGCAGACACTGTTAGTAGGCTCAACCAAACAAGTAGTCCAAATGCAGTTTAATATCTGATATAGGCCAAAAGCCTGAAGATTAAAGCTCAGCTTTGTTCAGTTGAGAAAAGCAAGCAGCCGCAGACACCGTTAGTAGGCCCAACCAAAGAAGTAGTCCAAATGCAGTTTAATATCTGATATAGGCCAAAAGCCTGAAGATTGAAGCTCAGCTTTGTTCAGTCGAGGATCACACCAAGCAGCGGCAGACACCGTTAGTAGGCCCAACCAAACAAGTAGTCCAAATGCAGTTTAATATCTGATATAGGCCGAAAGCCTGAAGATTGAAGCTCAGCTTTGTTCAGTCGAGGATAACACCAAGCAGCGGCAGACACTGTTAGTAGGCCCAACCAAACAAGTAGGCCAAATGCAGTTTAGTATCTGATATAGGCCGAAAGCCTGAAGATTGAAGCTCAGCTTTGTTCAGTTGAGAAAAGCAAGCAGCCGCAGACACCATTAGTAGGCCCAACCAAAGAAGTAGTCCAAATGCAGTTTAATATCTGATATAGGCCGAAAGCCTGAAGATTGAAGCTCAGCTTTGTTCAGTCGAGGATAACACCAAGCAACGGCAGACACCGTTAGTAGGCCCAACCAAACAAATAGGCCAAATGCAGTTTAATATCTGACACCGGATGAAAATTGAGGCTAAGCTTTGTTCAGTGGAGGACAACTGTAATGGCAGACACAGTTAGTAGGCCTAAATAAGTAAGCAGGCAAAATGCAGTTCAAAATTGGTAAGTGGAGTACATAGGCAGCATAGCTTTGTTCAGCGGAGGACAACTGTAATAAGTGGCTTAGACAGACAGAGTAGGCCCACAATTAAAAAAGGTGGCTAATTGCAGTTAAAAATTGGTAAGAGGAGTACACAGGCGGCATAGCGTGGAGGAGGACAAGTGTAATTACTGGCTCTGACACACTGAGTAGGCCTAAAATAAAAAAGAAGGCTACATTCAGTTCACAATTGGTAAGAGGACTACAGAGGCGGCATTGCTGGGTTCAGCGGTGGAGGACAACTGTTGTGAGAGTCTGACACAGTAACTAGTCCCAAATAAGTAAGTAGGCTAAATGCTGTTCTAAATTGGTAAGAGGAGAACACAGGCAGCATAGCTTGGTTCAGTGGAGGAGGACAACTGTAATAAGTGGCTCAGACAGACTGAGTAGTCCTAAAATAAAACAGTTGGCTGAATGCAGTTCCAAATTGGTAACAGGAGTACAGAGGCGGCATAGCTTGGTTCAGCGGAGGACAACTGTAATAAGTGGCTCAGACAGACAGAGTAGGTCTAAAATATAAAAAGTAGGCTAATGTCAGTTCAAAATTTGTTTGAGTAGTACACAGGCGGCATAGCTTTGTTCAGCGGAGGACAGTTGTAATGTGTGGCACAGACAGACAGAGGCTTAAATTAAAAAAAGGTGGTTTCATGCAGTTCAAAACTGCTACCAGGACTAACCAGGCGACCTAGCTTGTTTCAGCGGGGGACAGATGTATTGTGTGGCACAGACAGACAGACAGAGGCCAAAAATAAAAAAAGGTGGCTTCATGCAGTTCAAAACTGCTAGCAGGACTAACCAGGTGGCCTAGCTTTTTTCAGGGGGGGGGACAGTTGTAATGTGTGGCACAGACAGACAGACATACAGATAGACAGAGGCCTAAAATAAAAAAGGTGGCTTCATGCAGTTCAAAACTGCTAGCAGGACTAACCAGGCGGCCTAGCTTGCTTCAGGGGGGGACAGTTGTAATGTGTGGCACAGACAGACAGACAGACAGAGGCCTAAAATAAAAAAGGTGGCTTCATGCAGTTCAAAACTGCTAGCAGGACTAACAAGGCGGCCTAGCTTGTTTCAGGGGGGACAGTTGTAATCTGTGGCGCAGACAGACAGACAGACAGAAGCCTAACATAAAAAAAGTGGTTTCGTGCAGTTCAAAACTGTTAGCAGGACTAACCAGGCGGCCTAGCTTGTTTCAGGGGGGGACAGTTGTAATGTGTGGCACAGACAGACAGACAGACAGAGGCCTAAAATAAAAAAGGTGGTTTTATGCAGTTCAAAACTGCTAGCAGGACTAACCAGGCAGCCTAGCTTGTTTCAGGGGGGGACAGTTGTAATGTGTGGCACAGACAGACAGACAGAGGCCTAAAATAAAAAAAAGGTGGTTTCATGCAGTTCAAAACTGCTAGTAGGACTAACCAAGTGGCCTAGCTTGTTTCAGGGGGGGACAGTTGTAATGTGTGGCGCAGACAGACAGACAGAGAGACAGACAGACAGAGACCTAAAATAAAAAAAGATGGCTTCATGCAGTTCAAAACTGCTAGCAGGACTAACCAGGCGGCCTAGCTTGTTTCGGGGAGGACAGTTGTAATGTGTGGCACAGACAGACAGACATACAGACAGACAAAGGCCTAAAATAAAAAAAGGTGGTTTCATGCAGTTCAAAACTGCTAGCAGGACTAACCTGACGGCCTAGCTTGTTTCAAGGGGGAACAGTTGTAATGTGTGGCGCAGACAAACAGACAGACAGACAGAGGCCTAAAATAAAAAAGGTGGCTTCATGCAGTTCAAAACTGCTAGCAGGACTAACCAAGAGGCCTACCTTGGTTCAGCGTGGGAGGACAACTGTTATAAGTGGCTAACACAGTTACTAGGCACAAAAAAGTAAGTAGGCTACATGCAGTTCACAGATGGTAACAGGAGTACACAGGTGGCAAAGGTTTGTTCAGCGGAGGACAACTGTTATAAGTGGCTGACACAGTTAGTAGGCCAAAATACTAAAGTGGGCTAAATGTCAGCCAAGGAATTGGTCATAAATAAACTGGTGGCATAGCGAGGTACAGGGGTGGGTTCCTCTGCAGAGTTGCAGACAGTGGTAGTTGGCGCAAAGTATTAAGGGGTACAAATGGAGGCCAGGGCCCCTGTATATTTTACTATCATCTATCATTGCAACAAATTTTTAATGGCAGTGCCATTTAAGGATTTAACAGCACAGACTACACAGTGGTGGGGCAGGGAAAGGTAAGTTTTGCAAGTGGTAGAGCACAGTTTGAGCTGGGGGAACACTCTCTCATGGGCGGCGGTACTGGCACAGGGCCCCTCATATTACGACGGTGTGTCTGACGTTGGTTGTGCACCACCACCGTCAGAGACACTTCATTGTACTATGTGGGACCCTGTGCCAGTGCCGTAGCCCAAGAGTGGGCACACCCACCTGTCCAGGCAGAAGGCTCTCGCACGGATGCTTGCGCCAGATGGTGACTACGGCCCCCTGGGGGGTGTCAGCCCATTTAGGGAGGTATAAAAATGGCCTATGGTAGACATTCAGCAGCTGCAAATAGAGGAATTGGAGAAGGCAGTAAGAGGAGGCCAAAATCAAGACTTTTTTCAGGCAAGCTACGTGTCAGCAGGGGAAGGTGGGGCAAAATAATTAGAAATCCATGATTGGTTCATTTTAATGAAGGTTAGATCATCAACATTTCGGGGAGCCAGAAGTGTCCTTTTTTCGGTTAGTATTGAACCAGCAGCACTGAAGACTCTTTCTGAGAGCTGGGCAAGCAAGCTCCTGTAATGCATATTCTGCCAATTCGGGCCAGGTGTGTAGTTTAGATGCCCAGTAATCAAAGGGGAATGACCTGTGAGTAGTGTTGAGCATTCCGATACCGCAAGTATCGGGTATCGGCCGATACTTGCGGTATCGGAATTCCGATACCGAGATCCGATATTTTTGTGATATCGGGTATCGGTATCGGAAGTGTAAAATAAAGAATTAAAATAAAAAATATTGTTATATTCACCTCTCCGGCGGCCCCTGGACATCTGCGCGAGGAACCGGCGTCCGGCACGGCTTCTTTCTTCAAAATGCGCGCCTTTAGGACCTGTGGTATGACGTCCCGGCTTCTGATTGGTCGCGTGCCGCCCATGTGACCGCCACGCGACCAATCAGAAGCCGCGACGTCATTCCTCAGCTAAAGTCCTAGAATGAGCGCCTTTTAGGACCTGAGGAATGACGTCGCGGCTTCTGATTGGTCGCGTGGCGGTCACATGGGCGGCACGCGACCAATCAGAAGCCGGGACGTCATTCCACAGGTCCTAAAGGCGCGCATTTTGAAGAAAGAAGCCGTGCCGGACGCCGGATCCTCCCGCTGATGTCCAGGGGCCGCCGGAGAGGTGAATATAACAATATTTTTTATTTTAATTCTTTATTTTACACTTTAATATGGATCCCAGGGCCTGAAGGAGAGTTTCCTCTCCTTCAGACCCTGGGATCCATGAGGATACATTCCGATACTTGATGTCCCATTGACTTGTATTGGTATCGGATATCGGTATCGGCGATATCCGATATTTTTCGGGTATCGGCCGATACTATCCGATACCGATACTTTCAAGTATCGGACGGTATCGCTCAACACTACCTGTGAGGGAGAAAATCGATAATGGCGGAAAAATAGTTGGTAACCATACTGGACAAATGCTGTCTCCTGTCACTTTGAATCGATGCAGCAGTACCTGTCGTGTCTGCGGTCATTGTGAAATCACTCCACAACCTGGTCATAAAACCCCTCTGTCGAACGCCACTTCGGCTTTGTGAACCTCTAACACCTGTGCATTATAACACCTGATATAACACCTGAGTTATATCAATGTGCATTTTTTCTGCTAGGCAACCAACCCCTGCAATGTTTGTTTGGGGTGGCTGTTTTTATCAAGTAGTTTGCACCTGTGCCGCTCCTAGCCTTTATCAGTGGAGGCCTGCTGCATCCTGCTAAGTGTGCATTTGTCATCAGACAGGGTTTTGGTAAGGCCGTATCTCATGGTATGCATTTTTTCAGAGTTTTTTCTATGTTAGCTGTTTTTTGATATTAGTGGTAGGACCCGCAATATTATGGGGACCCTTGACGTTGGGTTGCGGGCTTACTTTATTTTGGCCAAAATATTAAACCAATACCTCATATAGTGTATGTGTTTATCATATGCATGCATTTTTTTGCACTATATGATATCCTTTTCTGCAAGATGTGGCCAGGCCTCTTTATGTTGGCTAGGTTTTTCTGGGGCGTCTGTCACTGTGCGCTGCATTTTATAGTGCTGGGCAGCCCGCCTGTTAATACAAGGGGCGTCATCAATAGGTTGCATACAGACACTGTGCACCACACCTATCAGTGTGACTGGCGTCCTATGTGAGTTATATCAATGTGTATTTTTTCTGCTAGGCAGCCAACCCCTGCAATGTTTGGTTGGGGTGGCTGTTTTTATCAAGTAGTTTGCACCTGTGCCGCTCCTAGCCTTTATCAGTGGAGGCCTGCTGCATCCTGCTATGTGTGCATTTGTCATCAGGCCGTATCTCATGGTATGCATTTTTTCTGAGTTTTTTCTATGTTAGCTGTTGCTTGCTTGGTAGCCAATATTTGCTCAAGGTTCTCATGTGGCATGATATTTTGTCATTTTCCTTTGTATCGTGGATCCAGGAGGCAGGCCAACCAGTAATCGTCATCGGTCATCATTTTGATAATGCGGGGGTCCCGTTTTAGGATACGCAAGGCATACTCTGCCATGTGGGCCAAAGTTCCAGGTGTCAATTCACTGCTTGTGCTGGGTTGAGGAGCACTTTCTTGAAAATCTACATCACTTGTGGCCCGCAAAAACCCTGTACCTGACCTTGCAATGCCACCAGTTTCTATTGCCCCCTGAGAAGCATCCTCCTCCCATAAATATTCATCCCCATCATCCTCCATCTCCTCCTCTTCATCCTTCACCTCGTCCCGGAGACTTCCCTGAGCAGACAATGGCTGACTGTCATCAAGGCTTCCCTCCTCCTCAGCTGCAGACGCCTGCTCCTTGATGTGCGTCAAACTTTGCATCAGCAGACGCATTAGTGGGATGCTCATGCTTATGATGGCATCGTCTGCACTGACCAGCCATGTGCATTCCTCAAAACACTGAAGGACTTGACACAGGTCTTGGAGCTTCGACCACTGCACACCACGCAACTCTATGTCTGCCATCCAACTGCCTGCCCGTGTATGTGCATCCTTCCACAAATACATGACAGCACGCCTCTGTTTGCACAGCCTCTGAAGCATGTGCAATGTGGAGTTCCACCTTGTTGCAACGTCGATTGATAGGCGGTGCTAGGGAAGATTCAGCGATCGCTGATGGTTCAGCACACGGCTGGAGTGTAGGGGTGACCGGCGGATATGCGAGCAAAGTCTGTACACCTTCAGGAGCAGGGCTGGTAAATCAGGGTAATTTTTGAGGAAGTACTGCACCACCAGGTTCAAGGTGTGAGCCAGGCAAGGTATGTGTTTCAGTTCTGAAAGGGCTATGGCAGCCATAAAATTCCTTCCGTTATCACTGACTACCTTACCTGCCTCAAGATGTATACTGCCCAGCCATGACTGAGTTTACTCGGCCAGTACTTCCGCGGTGTGTCTGTTGTCGCCCAAACACTTCATTTGCAGCACAGCCTGCTGACGCTTACCACAAGCTGTTTGATAATGGGACACCTCGGGTGCAACACTGGCAGCTGTGGATGGAGTGTTCGTGCGACTGCGCTCTGTGGACGAGCTTTTGCTTCTGGAGGAGGAGGAGGGGGTGAACGCCTACAGCCAACTGTTTCCTAGACTGTGGGCTAGGCAGAACTGTCCCACTATGGCTGTCCTCTGTGGACCCTGCATCCACCACATTAACCCAGTGTGCCATGATGGACACGTAACGTCCCTGGCCATGCCTACCGGTCCATGCATCTGCTGTGAGGTGCACCTTTCTACTGACCGAATGCCTCAGTGCATGGACAATGCGTTCTTTGACATGTTGGTGGAGTGCTGGGATGACTTTTCTCACAAAGAAGTGTCGACTGGGTAGGTCATAGTGTGGTACTGCGTAGGCCATCAGGGCTTTGAAAGCTTCGCTTTCAACCAACTGGTAGGGCATCATCTCTAACGAGACTAGTCGAGCAATGTAACCATTCAAACCCTGTGTATGTGGATGAGAGGAAGAGTACTTTCTTTTCCTATCGAGAGTCTCTTGTAGGCTGAGCTGGACTGGAGAGCTGCATATGGTGGAACTAGCGGGGGTGGTGGTGGACATGGCAGATTGAGAGAGGCTTGGTGATGGTATTCTTGATATGGGCCTACCTACAGTGTTTCAAACCAAGAACCTTGTGATTCCCTGACTGCTTTGGCCTTGCGACAATACCTCCACATTAGCTACTGGTGGTGTCATAACCGATGGGCTTTCAGTGAGGGAAGCAATGTTGTGTTGCTGACTAGCTTCAATATGAGCAGGTGCACCAATGGTACAGGACGTTTGGTAGTTAGTCCATGCTTCCAAGTGCCTGCTGGTTAAATGTCTACGCAGGCATGTTGTATTTAAATTTTTAACATTCTTCCCTCTGCTAAAGGTCTTGGAGCATTTCTTACATATAACTTTGGACTGATCATTCGGATCTTGGTTAAAAAATTGCCACACTGCACTCGTCCTACTATGGAATACCTTTTCAGGCTTTGCACGCTGTGCTACTGTCACCAGATGACCACGCTGTCCTACACCTGTTGTGGTTTTTGACACACGTTTTTGGCCTGATATGGGCCTGCCAAATGACAGCTTTTGCGATGTAGATGGCTGCTGCAGATCATTCTCCTCCGCTTCTGAGCTACAGGCAGCGGCATCCTCTTCCCCCAATGGCTGCCAATCTGGGTCAACAACTGGGTCATCTATCACCTCCTCTTCAATGTCATGTGCAACGTCCTCTGTGTCACCGTGTAAGGTTCTCTAGCGTTTGGGACTGGGCACCATAGTCTCATCAGGGTCAGATTCTGGATCAGTACACAGCGAGGGCAATGTAGTGATCTGAGTCAATGGAACAGCATAATAATCTAGCTGTGGCTGTGCATCTGTGTACTCCATGTCCGATTCATCTTGTAATGGGCTTTTATCAATTTCCCTCTCTAACCCAGGCACGGTATGTGTAAAGAGCTCCATGGAGTAAAGTGTAGTGTTGCCTGCCGCATCCTTCACTTTTGTTTTGGGTGAAGGACACTACTTTTTCCGGACCAGGAGCAACCACTGACGACTCATTGCTTTTAGATTTCGAACCTTCTGAAGAGGAGGCTGAGTCAGCAAGGAAAGCCAAAACATGTTCCTGCTGCTCCGGCTTTAAAAGCTGTTTTCCAACTCCAAGATAAGGGAGCCTTCGAGGCCTTGTGTAGCCAGACGATGATGCTGGCTCAACACCTCGAGCCTTTGGTGCTATCTTGCTTTTCCCAGTACCACCAGATGCTCCACTACCACCACCACCATCAGTACCAGCTGGCAACGACCGCCCACGGCCTCTTCCACAGGACTTCCTCATTTTTGGTTGAAATGTTTCCAAAATAACAACCGTTATATGGTAGTGTTAAACAAGGTAGAAGGTGTACATTAACTTTTGGAGAATTTATATCTCCCTTTTTTGGCGGGAAGACTGCAGCCAAAAACAGGCCCTGTGTATTACACTACACAATATCAGTGGCAGAACGTGGTTGCCAGATATGCGACCAACAGAACAGACATATATAAACTTGTGGGCAATTTAAAACTCCCTTTTTTTTTGGGGGGGGGAGAATGCAGCAATAAAAAATCCCTGTGTACAGTACACAATGTCAGTGGCAGAACGTGGCATTTCAGATATACGACCAACAGAACTGATGTATAGAAACTTGTGGGCATTTTAACTCTCCCTTTTTTTTTGGGGGGGGGGGGGAGAATGCAGCAAAAAAACAAGCCATGTGTACACTACACAATGTCAGTGGCAGAACGTGGCTAGCAGATATATGACAAACAGAACTGACATATAGAAACTTATGGGCAATTTAACTCACCCTTTTTTGGGGGAGAGAATGCAGCAAAAAAAAAAAACAGGCCCTGTGTATTACACTACACAATGTAAGTGTCAGAACGTGGCTGGCAGATATACGACCAACAGAACTGACGTATAGAAACTTGTGGGCAATTTAACTCTCCCTTTTTGGGGGGGGGAGAATGCAGCAAAAAAACAAGCCCTGTGTACACTACACAATGTCAGTGGCAGAACATGGCTGGCAGATATATCGAAAAATACAAAGGCTGTAGTACAATTGCAATCTCCCTACAATGATCAAAGGACAAGTATGACAGCAATAAAAAGGACTGCTGCACACAAAAGAGTGTGGACAAAGAAACAAGAGAAAACTGTGCAGAAAGGAGCAACAGGATTTTTGCTTTTAAAAAAGCAGTTGGTTTGCACAGCGGCGTACAAACAGCAATGCAGCTATCATGGAGCCTTAGAATGCAGCCTAATAAGCTACAGAGCTGATGCACCAAAATAAAAAAACTCCGCTGTCCCTGCAAAGAAAGGTTGTGTTGGACAGTGGAAATCGCTACAGCACAAGCAACCTCTCCCTATTCTAAGATCGGCAGAAGTAAGATGGTGATCGGCATGCACGCCCCTTTATAGCCCCTGTGACGCCACAGAAAGCAAGCCAATCACTGCCATGCCCTTCTCTAAGATGGTGGGGACCGAGAACTATGTCATCACGCTGCCCACACTCTGCGTGCTCCTTCATTGGCTGAGAAATGGCACTGAAAGCGTCATACAAAACACGACTTTTGCGCACAGATCGCCGACCTCATGGCCGATCTCACGAAACTCGACTTTGCCAAAAGTCGGCGATTTTTGAAATTGTCTGATCCGTTTCGCTCAACCTTAGTCGTCAACATAAAAGTCTTTTTCTATGAATTGTCTGACATCTGATCCATACACTGTTTCTCCTTCTTGAGCTGACCTTTTGAGCCCGTAAATGGCAACTGCAGGTAAAGGACTATTGCTAAAGATGTGCACTCTCATGCGATACTCTGTGACTTCATTAGTAGGATCATTGTCTCTGCACCAGAAAAATCTTAGGAAGTTTGTGTTTTTCTCTCTCACAAGAAAACAATAGAACATTTGCTGAATGTCAGAGATGAAGGCAATGTAATCCTTACAGAAGTGCATAGGTACTTCCAGGAGTTTGTTATTGAGGTCTGGTCCTGTAAGTAGAACGTCATTCAAGGAGACATCATCAAACTTAGCACTAGAATCAAACACCACTCTTGTCTGGCCTGGTTTCTTAGGGTGATATACTCCAAACATGGGTAGGAACCAGCATTCTTCAGAGTCTTTGAGAGCGGGAGCTAGCTCTGCATGGCAATTTTCAAAAATCTTTGACATGAAGGAGAAAAAGCGATCTTTCATCTCTGGATTCTTTTGTAGATTATGTTTGCGAGAGGAGAAATATTTTAATGGCTGATCTCTGTTGTTCGGTAGACATGGTCTGTGGGTTTTGAAGGGAAGAGGTGCTACCCAGCTACTGGTCTCATCTTTAACAAGTCCCTTGTTCATTACTTTTAAGAACAACTTGACCCCTACCGACATCGCCACTTGGTTGTCCTGCTTAGTTCTCTGGAAGATTATGCACCCTAAGTGATCCTCATAGCTTCCCAACACTATACTGCTGTCATGAGTAAAGTCTATGAAATGATTGGGCAGTTGGATGCTGTGTGGTACTTCTATGACATGGAACTCATTTTTACAAGGTTTAAACAGAGATGGGCATCCTTTCTCCAATGTATTTGTCAGCATGCTTGTCACAGAAGATGGGGCGTGCATGCGCCCCAAGCATACATTTCCAATTGTTACCCATCGTAGGTCTAGCTTTTGGCCATAGGGATCATTGTGGAGTCCATTGATAGGACGTCTCACTTTATAAACCGGCAATATATCTCTCCCCAACAGCAGGATGATCTGGGCCCGATGGTCGAGTTCCAGTATAAGGTGTGCTATGCATTTTAAGTGAGCATGATGGATTGCTACATCTGGCATAAGGATTTCAGATCTGTTGTCTGAGATCTGGTTACACTCGATGAACGTAGGTAGTGGCAGGTAGTCAGTAGTAGGGTTGAGCGAAACGGATCGGTCAATTTCATAAGTCACCGACTTTCGGCAAAGTCGAGTTTCATGAAACCCGACCCAAACCCAGTGTGGGATCGGCCATGCGGTACGCGATCTTCGTGCCAAAGTGGTGTTTCATATGACGCGTTCAGCGCCATTTCTCAGCCAATGAAGGTGGTCGCAGAGTGTGGGCAGCGTGATGACATAGGTCTCAGTCCCCACCATCTTAAAGAAGGGCATTACAGTGATTGGCTTGCTTTCTGCGGCATCACAGGGGCTATAAAGGGGCATGCACGCCGACCGCCATCTTACTTCTGCCGATCTGAGCATAGGGAGAGGTTGCTATAGCTTCGTCAGAAGCAGGGATATTGTTAGGAAGGGAATATTAACCCCCAAACCGCTTGTGCTGTAGCGATTTCCACTGTCCAACACCACCTTTTCTTTGCAGGGACAGTGGAGGCTAGATTTCTGTGCATCAGCTCTGTAGTTTATAAGGCTCCCTGATAGCTGCATTGCTGTTTGTACGCCGCTGTGCAAACCAACTGCTGTTTTCAAAGCAAAAATCCTGTTGCTCCTTCTTTTCTGCACAGTTCTCTTGTTTCTTTGTCCACACTCTTGTGTGCAGCAGTCTTTTTTATTGCTGCCATACTTGTCCTTTGATCATTGTAGGGAGATTGAAATTCTACTACAGCCCTTGTATTTTTTGTTATATCTGCCAACCACTTTCTGCCACTCAAACTGTGTAGTGTAATACAGTGGGCCTGATTTTTTCCTGCATTCTCCCACACATAAAAAAGGGAGATTTATATTGCCACTGAGTGCATCTGCGTCAGTCCTGTTTGTGGCATCTGTCATCCACTTTCTGCCACTCAAACTGTGTAGTGTAATACAGTGGGCCTGATTTTTTCCTGCATTCTCCCATACATAAAAAGGGAGATTTATATTGCCACTGAGTGCATCTGCATTAGTCATGTTTGTGGCATCTATCATCCACTTTCTGCCACTCAAACTGTAGTGTAATACAGTGGGCCTGATTTTTTCCTGCATTCTCCCACACATAAAAAAGGGAGATTTGTATTGCCACTGAGTACATCTGTGTCAGTCCTGTTTGTGGCATCTGTCATCCACTTTCTGCCACTCAAACTGTGTAGTGTAGTGGGCCTGATTTTTTCCTGCATTCTCCCACACATAAAAAAGGGAGATTTATATTGCCACTGAGTGCATCTGCATCAGTCCTGTTTGTGGCACCTGTCATCCACTTTCTGCCATTCAAACTGTGTAGTGTAATACAGTGGCCGTGATTTTTTCCTGCATTCTCCCACACATAAAAAAGGGAGATTTGTATTGTCACTGAGTGTATCTGCGTCAGTCCTGTTTGTGGCATCTGTCATCCACTTTCTGACACTCAAACTGTGTAGTGTAATACAGTGGGCCTGATTTTTTCCTGCTGTCTCCCACACATAAAAAGGGAGATTTATATTGCCACTGAGTGCATCTGCGTCAGTCCTGTTTGTGGCATCTGTCATCCACTTTCTGCCACTCAAACTGTGTAGTGTAATTCAGTGGGCCTGATTTTTTCCTGCATTCTCCCACACATAAAAAAGGGAGATTTGTATTGCCACTGAGTGCATCTGCATCAGTCCTATTTGTGGCATCTGTCATCCACTTTATGCCACAAAACCTGTGTAGTGTAATACAGTGGGCCAGATTTTCCCAGCAGTCTCACACACCTATAAAGGGAGATTTAAACTCACAAGTTTACGTACACCTTCTAACTGGTTTTACAGTACCATATAACGTTTGTTAGTTTGGTTACATTTTTCCAAGAATGAGTAAGTCTGGTGGAAGAGGTCGTGGCCGTGTGCGGTCATTGCCAGCTGGTAATGATGGTAGTGGTGGTGGAGCATCAGGTGGTCGTGGGAAAAGCAATATAGCACTTAAGTCTCGAGTTGTTGAGCCAGCGTCATCGTCTGGCTACACAAAGCCTCGAACGCTCCTTTTTCTGGGAGTAGGAAAACCGCTTTTAAAGCCGGAGCAGCAGGAACAAGTTTTGGCTTTCCTTGCTGACTCTGCTTCTAGCTCTTTCACCTCCTCTTCGGAAAGTGGAAAATTTAAAAGCAGCGCGTTGTCAGTGGATGCTCCCGGTCAGGAACAAGTTGCTTCCTTGTGTCCTTCACCCAGAACAACAGAGAAGGATGCGTCAGGCGACTCAACAGGTTACTCCATGGAGCTCTTTACACATACCGTGCCTGGGTTAGAAAGGGAAATTGTTAACAGGCCATGCCCATTACAAGATGAATTGGACATGGAGTGCACAGATGCACAGCCACAGCTAGATTATTATGCTGTTCCATTGACTCAGATCACAACATTGCCCTCGCAGTGTACTGAGCCAGAATCTGACCCTGATGAGACTATGGTGCCCCGTCCCGAACGCTATAGCACCAGCTTACACGGTGACACAGAGGAAGGTGCACAGGACATAGAAGAGGAGGTGATAGATGACCCAGTTGTTGACCCCAATTGGCAGCCATTGGGGGAACAGGGTGCCACCAGCAGTACCTCTGAAGCGGAGGAGGAGGAGCCACAGCAGGCATCAACATCGCAACAGCTTTCATCTGGCAGGCCCATATCTGGCCAAAAACGTGTGTCAAAACCAAAAACAGTTGTAGGACAGTGTGGCCATCCGGTTAAAGTAGCTCAGTGTGCAATGCCTGAAAAGGTATCCGATAGTAGGAAGAGTGCAGTCTGGCAATGTTTTAACCAAGATCCAAATGATCAGTGCAAAGTCATCTGTAAGAAATGCTCAAGGACCTTCAGCAGAGGTCAGAATGTGAAAAATCTAAATACAAGTTGCATGCATAGACATTTAACCACCATGCACTTGCGAGCCTGGACTAACTACCAAAAGTCCCGTAACGTTGTTGCACACTCTCACAATGAAGCTAGTCAGCAACGCTACATTCCTTCCCTCACTGTAAGCCCACCATTTACGACACCACCTGCAGCAAATGTAGAGGTTTCGTCGCAAGGTCAAAGCAGTCAGGGAATCACCAGGTTCATGGTAGGAAACACTGTATGTAGGCCAACTGCAAGAATACCATCACCAACCCTCTCTCTGTCTGCCATGTCCACCATCACCCCTGCTAGTTCCACCATTTGCAGCGCTCCAGTCCAGCTCACCCTACAAGAGACTCTAGTTAGGAAAAAGAAGTACTCATCCTCTCATCCGCGTACACAGGGTTTGAACGGCCACATTGCTAGACTAATCTCGTTAGAGATGATGCCCTACCGGTTAGTTGAAAGCGAAGCTTTCAAAGCCCTGATGGACTAGGCAGTGCCACGCTATGACCTGCCCAGTCAACACGTCTTTGCGAGAAAAGCCATCCCAGCCCTCCACCAGCATGTTAAAGACCGCATTGTCCATGCACTCCGGCAATCTGTCAGTAGAAAGGTGTACCTCACAACAGATGCATGGACCAGTAGGCATGGCCAGGGATGTTACGTGTCCATCACGGCACACTGGGTTAATGTGGTGGATGCAGGGTCCACAGGGGACAGCCATATTGGGACAGTTCTGCCTAGCCCACGGTCTATGAAACATTTGGCTGTAGGCGTTTGCCCCCCCTCCCCCTACTCCTCCTCCTCCAGCAGAAGCGAGAGCTCGTCCACAGACTGCAGTCACACAACCACTCCATCCGCAGCTGCCACTGTTGCACACGAGGTGTCCCATTATGGAACAGCTAGTGGCAAGCGTCAGCAGGCTGTGCTGCAAATGAAGTGTTTGGGCAACAACAGACACACCGCGGAAGTTCTGTCCAAGTTCTTGCAGCAAGAAACTCAGTCATGGCTGGGCAGTGCACATCTTGAGGCAGGCAAGGTGGTCAGTGATAACGGAAGGAATGTTATGGGTGCCATAGCCCTTTCACAACTGAAACACATTCCTTGCCTGGCTCACACCTTGAACCTGGTGGTGCAGTGCTTCCTGAAAAGTTATCCGGGGTTACCCAACCTGCTCCTGAAGGTGCGCAGACTTTGCTCGCACATCCGCCGTTTGCCTGTACACTCCAGCCGTATGCAGAACCATCAGCGATCTTTGAAGCTTTCCCAGAACCGCCTAATAATCGATGTTGCAACAAGGTGGAACTCCACACTGCACATGCTTCAGAGGCTGTGCGAACAGAGGTGTGCTGTTATGTATTTGTGGGAGGATACACATACACGGGCAGGCAGTTGGATGGCAGACATGGAGTTGTCAGGTGTGCAGTGGTCGAAGCTACAAGACCTGTGTCAAGTCCTTCAGTGTTTTGAGGAATGCACATGCCTGTTTAGTGCAGACGACGCCATCATAAGCATGAGCATCCCCCTAATGCGTCTGCTGATGCAAAGTTTGACGCACATAAAGGAGCAGGCGTCTGCAGCCGAGGACGAGGGAAGCCTTGATGACAGTCAGCCATTGTCTGGTCAGGGAAGTCTACTGGACGAGGTGGCGGGCGAAGAGGAGGAGGACGAGGAGGATGATGGGGATGAATAGTTTTTGGATGAGGAAGCTTCTCGGGGGGCAATAGAAACTGGTGGCGTTGCAAGGTCAGGTTCAGGGTTTTTGAGGGAGACAAGTGATGTTGATTTGCCCGTAAGTGCTCCTCAACCCAGCACAAGCAGTGAATTGACACCTGGAACATTGGCCCACATGGCGGATTATGCCTTGCGTATCCTAAAAAGGGACCCCCGCATTATAAAAATGATGACCGATGACGATTACTGGTTGGCCTGCCTCCTGGATCCACGCTATAAAGGGAAATTGCAAAATATCATGCCACATGAGAACCTTGAGCAAATATTGGCAACCAAACAAGCAACTCTTGTAGACTGTTCGATTCAGGCATTCCCAGCACACAGCGGTGGTGATGGTTCTCACACAAGCTGCAGAGGGCAACATGGCAGAGGTGGCATTGGACAGAGGGGTTTTCTGACCAGGTTGTGGAGTGGTTTCTCAATGACCGCAGACAGGACAGGTACTGCAGCATCAATTCAAAGTGACAGGAGACAACATTTGTCCGGTATGGTTACTAACTATTTTTCCTCCCTTATCGATGTTCTCCCTCACCCGTCATTCCCATTTGATTACTGGGCATCCAAAATAGACACCTGGCCTGAATTGGCAGAATATGCATTGCAGGAGCTTGCTTGCCCAGCAGCTAGTGTGCTATCAGAAAGAGTATTCAGTGCTGCTGGTTCAATACTGACCGAAAAAAGGAGTCGTCTGGCTACCAAAATGTTGATGATCTAACCTTCATTAAAATGAACCAATCATGGATTTCTAATTATTTTGCCCCACCTTTCCAGGCTGACACCTTGCTTTCCTGTAAAAAGGTCTTTCTTTTGGACTGGTCTTACTGACTGTTCCAATTTCTCCATTTGCAGCTGCTGTATGTCCAGCATACGACATTTTTACACCTCCCTAAATGGGCTGACTCCTCCCAGGGGGCCGTGGTCACCACTTGTCGCAAGCACCCGTGAGATTGCCATTTGTTTAAAGAGGTGGGTGTGCCCACTTTTGGGCGACGGCACTGGCACAAGGTCCCTCATAGTACAATGAAGTGTCTCTGGCGGTGGTGTTGCGCACCCAATGTCAGACACCGTTGTAACATGAGGGGCCCTGGGCCAGTACCGCCGGCCAGGAGAGAGTGTTCCCCCCCAAGCTCAAACAGTGCTCAAAATTATCTCTCACTGCTCCACCACTGTTTAGTCTATGCGGTTAAATCCTTCAATGGCACTGCCAATACCAATTTGTTGACATATATGATGCTAGTAATAATATTCAGGGGCCCTGTCCTACATTTACACCAGTTAATACTTTGCGCCAAATACCACTGTCTGCAAGTCAGCAGAGGAGCCCACCCCTGTACCTAGGTATGCCACCTGTTTATTTGTTAAATTTTTTTTTGCCAGACATTAACCTCAATTTATTATTTTGGCATACTAACTGTGTCAGACACTCCTTCCAATTGTCCTCCGCTGACAACACCAATGCTGCCTGTGTACCCATGGAACCTATGTAAATCTGCATAGAGCCAACTTTTTTTATTTTAGGCCTAGTAAGTCTGTCTGCGGTCCCTCCTTCCAATTGTCCTCCACTGACCACACCAATGCTGCCTGTGTACCCATGGGACCTATGTAAATCTTCATAGAGCCAACTTTTTTTATTTTAGGCCTAGTAAGTCTGTCTGCGGTCCCTCCTTCCAATTGTCCTCCACTGACCACACCAATGCTGCCTGTGTACCCCTGGAACCTATTTAAAAGTGCATAGAGCCTACTTTTTTTATTTTAGGCCGAGTAAGTCTGTCTGCAGTCCCTCATTCCAGTTGTCCTCCGCTGACCACACCAATGCTGCCCGTGTACCCCTAGAACCTTTTTTAAACTGCTTTGAGCCAACTTTTTGGTTTAAGGCCTACTACCTGTGTCTGTCTACGCCACTCAATACAGCTGTCCTCCTCTTAAAAAAGCTGAGCTTCAATTGTCAGGTTTTCAGCCTATCGGAATTTGAAAACTGCATTGGGACTACTAGTTTGGTTGGGGCCTACCAACGGTGCCTGCCGCTCCTTGCTGTTCTCCTGGTTTTTATTCATTAGCTTCAATCTTCAGGCTTTCGTCCTATGTTTTTTAAAATATTAAACTGCATTTGGCCTACTAGTTTGGTTGGGGCCTACTAACGGTGTCTGCCGCTCCAAGGTGTTCTCCTGGTTTACTTTCCTGAGCTTCAATCTTCAGGCTTTCATTAAATAGTTTTAATATTACACTGCATTTGGCCTAGTAGTTTGGTTGGGGCCTACTAACGGTGTCTGCCGCTCCAAGGTGTTCTCCTGGTTTCTTTCCAGAGCTTCTATCTTCAGGCTTTCATTAAGTAGTTTTAATATTACACTGCATTTGGCCTACTAGTTTGGTTGGGGTCTACTAACGGTGTCTGCCGCTCCAAGGTTTTCTCCTGGTTTCCTTTCCTGAGCTTCTATCTTCAGGCTTTCATTAAGTAGTTTTAATATTACACTGCATTTGGCCTACTAGTTTGGTTGGGGCCTACTAACGGTGTCTGCCGCTCCAAGGTGTTCTCCTGGTTTCCTTTCCTGAGCTTCTATCTTCAGGCTTTCATTAAGTAGTTTTAATATTACACTGCATTTGGCCTACTAATTTGGTTGGGGCCTACTAACGGTGTCTGCCGCTCCAAGGTTTTCTCCTGGTTTCCTTTCCTGAGCTTCTATCTTCAGGCTTTCATTAAGTAGTTTTAATATTACACTGCATTTGGCCTACTAGTTTGGTTGGGGCCTACTAACGGTGTCTGCCGCTCCTTGCTGTTCTCCTCCACTGAACAAAGCAGTGCCGCCTGTGTACTCCTGTTACCAATTTTGAACTGCATTTAGCCTACTTACTGATTTGGGCCTACTCACTGTGCCAGCCTCTCATTACAGTATTCCTCCACTGAACAAAGCAATGCCGCCTGGTTAGTCCTGTTACCAATTTTGAAATGCATTTAGCCCACTTTATTATTTGGGCCTATATCTGTGTTTCCTCCTCATCCTGCCCATTGCCCAGCCAGTGCTAGATGAGCCTGCTGGTACATTGACCCAGACCACTACATTCCCCTTGCACGCTACACAGCCAGAATCTGACCCTGCTGAAAGTCAGGTTCCCCTTCCCGTGTTCTATACCACCTCACACGGGGACAAAGAGGAAGGTGCAGATGAAAGTGCAGGTTCCTTCATCAGGTGGGGGGAATATTCATTGGCGACATCACTGGCACAGGGCCCCTCATAATACGCAAAAGTGTCGCTGCCGGTGGGAGGCACCCCCGCCATGCAAACACACCGCCGTACTTTGTGCCAGTGCCAATGCGAACGAGTGGGCCCCCCCTGCTTGCTTAGTATCCACTGCCACTGCCGTGACGTGGTCCACGTTTCCTGGGCCCACTAAATACTTGAACCAACCATACCGCCCACAAGTTTAGCCAAATGACCCCCAATTTCCAATCCCTAACTATTATTATAAGGTAAATTAAGATTGACAAGCTTCAGTAACAAGAATGGATGTTTTTGCCATTAAAATGGGCACTGTAGGTGTTTTCCTGGCCTCCACTCACTGCCAACTATGCTTCCCCATTGACTTGCATTGGGTTTCGTGTTTCGGTCGATCCCCGAATTTTCGCGATAATCGTCCGATTTCACTCAACTCGACTTTTGAGATAGTCGGGTTTCGCGAAACCCGACTCGATCCTAAAAAAGTAAAAGTCACTCAACCTTACTCAGTAGCTTTCCTGCCTGCTGTTGTCACAGTACCTGAACACGTCTTTAATGGGTAGGGAGTGCTTGACCCTTTGATGTTGAATAGGTCAAAGAATGTTGATCTAGCCAAGGATCGATTACTTTAATCTTCCAAGATAGCATACCAGTCATACCGCTTTGTCTCTTTAGCCTTTGGGGTACACTCTGACGAGGCATATTTTTGAACAGGACCTACTGTCTATTGTCACTTTGCAGACTTCTGTACATTGTGAAGTGATATTTGCCATAGCTGTATCAGTGTTCCTTTCCTCCCCGCCATTCTCACTGTCAGCTGATGCATTTTGCATACTCCATTGAGCAGGGCCAGGGTGCAGAGCAGTGTTAGGATCTGTGGTGCCACATTCTGTGATTTTACATTGACATTGCAATCCATGGCGAGATGAGTTGTAGCAGATACCGTTTTCTTTCAGGAAGCTTCTGCGATCTGGCATAGATTTTCCTCTGAAGGCTCTGCATTTTAGGAGAGGATGAGGCTTCTGATGGAGTGGGCACTGCTTGACAGGGTCCTCCACCTTTGTCTCTGATTGAGAGCAGCCAGCAGACCTATAATTAGAACCTGGAGTAGAAAGATAAGTCTTGTGCACTGCCACAAACGTTTTGCGTGGATTTGTGGCTGGTGATGGTGTGGCATATGACATTGCAAAGTCAAAACTGGGATCATTTCTAATTCTTGCTTGTTGATGTATAAAGTTTAAAAAAAGGAGAAGGGAGGGATGGACCACTATGCTTGTATTTATACGTGGAACCATGTGTGAGCCACCTCTCCTGTAGATTGTAGGGCAACTTTTGGACTATAGGGTTAACACCTTTGGCTGTGTCGAGGAATGCCCTGTAGGTCATCTTTGTATTTGGCAACTTGGACTTCCATTATCAGGTCGCTTACTTCTCTAAGTTTCTGGAGACCTTTGTTAGATATTTTAGGAACGTCATTGATTCTTTTGAACCAGGCTTTTTCTATTACCTCTGCTGAGCCCTAACACTCATCCAGCCTCTTCCAGATCTCTTTGAGGCCAGTCTCGGGGCAGTTTATATTAATGTCTCTGATCCTTGCTGCATGTTTGACTGACTCTTCTCCCAGGTATTTGACTAAAGGCCCCTTCACATTAAGCGACGCTGCAGCGATACCGACAACGATCCGGATCGCTGCAGCGTCGCTGTTTGGTCGCTGGAGAGCTGTCACACAGACAGCTCTCCAGCGACCAACGATGCCGGTAACCAGGGTAAACATCGGGTAACTAAGAGCAGGGCCGCGCTTAGTAACCCGATGTTTACCCTGGTTACCATCCTAAAAGTAAAAAAAACAAACACTACAAACTTACCTACCGCTGTCTGTCCCCGGCGCTCAGCTGCTCTGCACTCCTCCTGTACTGACTGTGAGCACAGCGGCCGGAAAGCAGAGCGGTGACGTCACCGCTCTGCTTTCCGGCTGACCGACGCTCACAACCAGTGCAGGAGGAGTGTAGAGCACAGCGCCGGGGACAGACAGCGGTAGGTAAGTATGTAGTGTTTGTTTTTTTTACTTTTAGGATGGTAACCAGGGTAAACATCGGGTTACTAAGCGCGGCCCTGTGCTTAGTTACCCGATGTTTACCCTGGTTACCAGTGAAGACATCGCTGAATCGGTGTCACACACGCCGATCCAGCGATGTCAGCAGGGAGTCCAGCGACGAAATAAAGTTCTGGACTTTCCTCAGCGACCAACGATCTCCCAGCAGGGGCCTGATCGTTGGTCGCTGTCACACATAGCGATTTCCTTAACGATATCGTTGCAACGTCACCAAAAGCAACGATATCGTTAACGATATCGTTATGTGTGAAGGTACCTTAAGAGGTCAATCTCTTCTCTGTGTTGTAGCTCTAAGTCGCTAGCGACATTTTGGAAGGAAGCTTTCCAAGTTCTATAATCTTCGGCTTGATCAGTGAAAGTCCCTTGGCAACCAGTTCACGTCATGTGAAGAACTTAGCAAATTCTGTTGTGAATCGATTGACAGCAGAGTATACTGGTGATGGGTTGCCCTGATAGTGATGTGAGGTGTCTTCTTACCTGTTAGTATCCTCTGAGTGGCGCCACCCAGTGTCGTATTGCTTTGGTCTCACGTGTGATGTGTCAGAAAGGGGATTTATGTTGGTTACCTGGTGAGGGACAAGGTAGTCATTAGCAGAGTTGTTTTGCTCCACATTTTCAAGTTTGTATCTGTCCTTTAGCTGAGCCTCATGACGACTCTCACTCGCTTCACTGGAAATGTCGTGTTCTTGTTTTGGTACTAGTTCAGGGTTATAGTTTGGATCAGGAAGTTCATTAACGTACTGAGATGTGTGTTGTGGTGAATCTTGCAGTAGAAACTCAAGACTCAACATACTGCTTCGACTATGCAACTCAGGGTTTTACGCGGCTTCTAGCCATTCTGCTTCTGCGAGGGCAGCGGCAGCTCCTTTTTTTGATGCTAGGCTTTCTAAGGCGGCATCCACATGTGCCTATTCTAACTGTGACCTTCTCTCTTAATCGACTCTCTCATCATCTATGTGTGCTTTCTCTAATTTAAGTTGCATATCTTGGTCAGCAAAGCTTGCATGCATTTTGGCGGCTTCAGCATTTGCGCAGGCAATGGCGACCATGCTACTGATGGATGTCTTTGAGGAGACAGAAGTAACCGATCTTGTCCTGTGTCATTTGTGGAACATGGTGTCTGGGGGAAGTGCTGGCTGTGCAGAGATTGCTGTAGCTGTATTAAGTCTCCGCGTAGCCAGTAACTGGAATCCCACTAGCTGGATGGTTGCCGTTTCACTGTTCTGTCCTCACTAAATGAGGCAGGCTCTTGTAGCTATACAGGCAGCTAAACCGCTATACCGGAGTCCAATAAGGAGACTGTGGTTGAGTCAGTACTTTTAATGAACGTGATAGTATATGGCTTAGTGAAACTGAGAACAATCAGAATACATACAATCAGTGCATGATACAGCAGAAATACATTTTACACGTTATACATTGTGCATGAACATTTACAAAGCTAGCATCTGAGCTAGGGATATTGACTAAGCTAGGCTAATATAATAATAGAAATTGCCCATAGAGAGCATGAATATGAAGCACCCACCAGGGCCTAGGGGTTATTTGGTACCGGGTCTGGTGGCCACGGTGGCAATGACCCGGTCAGTGGCCCTAGGTGTCCAAGTAAAAGGGAAGGACTTTAAAGGGGTTGTTGAATTAAAAAATAAAGTTTGTTCGTAACTAGGGTTGAGCAAAACGGATCGTTCATTTTCAAAAGTCCCCGACTTTTGGCAAAGTCGGGTTTCATGAAACCCGACCCGACCCCAGTGTGGGGTCAGCCATGCGGTACGTGACTTTCACGCCAAATTCGCGTTTCAATGACGCTAAAAGCGCCATTTCTCAGCCAATGAAGGTGGACGCAGAGTGTGGGCAGTGTGATGACATAGGTCCTGGTCCCCACCATCTTATAGAAGGGCATTGCAGTGATTGGCTTGCTTTCTGCGGCGTCACAGGGGCTATAAAGAGGCGTTCCCGCCGACCGCCATCTTACTGCTGCTGATCTGAGCCTAGGGAGAGGTTGCTGCCGCTTCGTCAGAAGCAGGGATAGCGTTAGGCAGGGTCCATTAACAACCAAACCGCTTGTGCTGTAGCGATTTCCACTGTCCAACACCACCTTTTGTTTGCAGGGACAGTGGAAGCTACATTTTTTTTTCCTCAGCGCTGTAGCTCATTGGGCTGCCCTAGAAGGCTCCCTGATAGCTGCATTGCTATGTGTACGCCGCTGTGCAAACCAACTGCTTTTTTCAAAGCACAAATCCTGTTGTTCCTTCCTTTCTGCACAGCTATCTTTTTTTGTTTGTCCACACTTTTTATTTAATTTGTGCATCAGTCCACTCCTTATTGCTGCCTGCCATACCTGGCTGAGATTACTGAAGGGAGATAGTAATTGTAAGACAGTCCCTGTTTTTTTTTTTTTTTTTTTTAATTCTCCCTAAAAAATTAAGTTGTGGGAGATTAAGATTGGCATTTCTGCTAGAGTGCCATCCCTGTGTGTGCCATCTCTCTCACATAGTGGGCCATAGAAAGCCTTTTTATTTTTCTGTTTTTTTGGGGGGGGGTTTATAAATTCTCCCTGAAAAAAAAAAACAGTGGGAGATTAATATTGGCCTTTGGGCTTGTGTGCCAGTCCTGAGTGTGCCATCTCTCTCTCAAATAGTGGGCCATAGAAAGCCTATTTATTTATTTATTTATTTTTTATTTGTTTTCTAAATTCTCCCTGAAAAAATAAAAAAAAATCAGTGGGAGATTAACATTGGCCTTTCAGCTTGTGTGCCAGTCCTGACTCCTGGGTGTGCCATCTCTCTCTCTCAAATAGTGGGCCATAGAAAGCCAATTTTTTTTTTTATTTGGTTTCTAAATTCTCCCTGGAAAAATAAAAAAAAAATCAGTGGGAGATTAATATTGGCCTTTCAGCTTGTGTGCCAGTCCTGACTCCTGGGTGTGCCATCTCTCTCTCTCAAATAGTGGGCCATAGAAAGCCTATTTTTTTTTATTTGGTTTCTAAATTCTCCCTGAAAAAATAAAAAAAAATCAGTGGGAGATTAATATTGGCCTTTCTGCTTGTGTGCCACTCCTGACTCCTGGGTGTGCCATCTCTCTCTCTCAAATAGTGGGCCATAGAAAGCCTATTTTTTTATTTGGTTTCTAAATTCTCCCTGGAAAAATAAAAAAAATCAGTGGGAGATTAATATTGGCCTTTCAGCTTGTGTGCCAGTCCTGACTCCTGGGTGTGCCATCTCTCTCTCTCAAATAGTGGGCCATAGAAAGCCTATTTTTTTTTTAATTTGGTTTCTAAATTCTCCCTGAAAAAATAAAAAATTTTTATTTGGTTTCTAAATTCTCCCTGAAAAAATCAATTTTTTTTCTTTGGTTTCTAAATTCTCCCTGAAAAAAAAAAAAAAAAAGTGGGAGATTAATATTGACATTTGTGCTTGAGTGACAGTCCTGCGTGTGTGGCATCTCTCTCATTTGGTGCCACCGAAAACAGAGTGTGTAACATTGTGCCTGATTTTCCTTGCGGTCTCACCCACCTGTAAAGGGATATCTAAATCATACTGAAGTTATAGCTCACCGTGTAAGTTGTTTGACAGCAACAAATACCATTACTTTGCTTACGTTTTTAAAACAATGAGGAAGTCTGGTGGAAGAGGTCGTGGCCGTGGGCGTTCATTGTCAGCTGGTAATGATGGTAGTGGTAGTGGAGCATCAGGTGGTCGTGGGAAAAAAAATATTGCACCTAAGTCTGGAGCTGTGGAGCCAGGTTCGTCGTCTGGCTACAGAAGGCCTCGAACGTTCCCTTTTCTGTGAGTAGGAAAACCGCTTTTAAAGCCGGAGCAGCAAGAGCAAGTTTTGGCTTACCTTGCTGACTCAGCCTCTAGCTCTTTTGCCTCCTCTTTTGAAACTGGTAAATGTAAAATCAGCGCATCGTTAGTGGATGTTAACGGTCAGGGACAAGTCACTTCCTTGTCCTCTTCAGCAAAAACAACAACAGAGAAGGATGCAGCAGGCGACACAACGGGTTACTCCACGGAGCTCTTTACACATACCGTCCCTGGCTTAGAAAGTGAAACAGTTAACATGCCATGCCCATTACAAGTTGAATCTGACATGGAGTGCACTGATGCACAGCCACAGCCAGACTACTATGCTGGTCCTTTGACTCAGACCACAACATTGCCCTCGCAGGGTACTGATCCAGAATCAGACCCTGATGAGACTATGTTGCCCCGTCACGAACGCTATACCACCGACTTACACGGTGACACAGACGAAGTTGCGCACGAGCTAGAAGAGGAGGTTATAGATGACCCAGTTGTTGACCCCGATTGACAGCCATTGGGGGAACAGGGTGCAGGCAGCAGTAGTTCTGAAGCGGAGGAGGAGGGGCCGCAGCAGGCATCAACATCGCAACAGGTTCCATCTGCCGGGCCCGTAGATGTGACAAAACGCGTGGCAAAGCCAAAACCTGTTGGAGGACAGCGTGGCAATCCGGTTAAAGCTCAGTCTGCAATGCCTGAAAAGGGATCCGATGCTCGAAAGAGTGCAGTCTGGCATTTTTTTAAACAACATCCAATTGATCAGCGCAAAGTCATCTGTCAAAAATGTTCAACTACCTTAAGCAGAGGTCAGAATCTGAAAAGTCTCAATACAAGTTGCATGCATAGACATTTAACCACCATGCATTTGCAAGCCTGGACTAACTACCAAACGTCAGCAACGCTACATCCCTGCCGTCACTGTAAGGCCACCATTTTCCGCACCACCTGCAGTATCTGTGCAGGTTTCTTTGCCTGGCCAAAGCAGTCAGGGTCAGGGAATCACCAGTTTCGTAGTAGGAAACACTGCATCTAGTGCACCGGCGGAAACAATACCGTCTCCAACCGTCTCTCAGTCTGCCATGTCCACCGGCACACCCGCTAGTTCCACGATCTCCAGCTCTCCAGTCCAGCAAACCCTACATGATACTCTGGTTAGAAAAAGGAAGTACTTATCCTCGCATCCGCGTACACAGGGTTTGAACGCCCACATAGCTAGACTAATCTCGTTAGAGATGATGCCCTACCGGTTAGTTGAAAGTGAAGCTTTCAAAGCCCTCATGGACTACGCTGATTCACGCTACGAGCTACCCCTGTCGACACTTCTTTTCGAGAAAAGCCATCTCAGCCCTCCACCACCATGTTAAAGAGCGCATCGTCCATGCACTCAGGCAATCTGTGAGTACAAAGGTGCACCTGACAACAGATGCATGGACCAGTAGGCATGGCCAGGGACGTTACGTGTCCATCATGGCATGGCATGGCATGGCATGGCATCATGAATGTGGTGGATGCAGGGTCCACAGGGGACATCAATTTCGGGACAGTTCTGCCTAGCCCACGGTCTAGGAAACAGTTGACTGTAGGTGTTCGCACCCCCTCCTCCTCTTCCTTCTGCAGAAGCGAGAGCTCGTCCACAGACCGCAGTCGCCCAACCACTCCATCCGCAGCTGCCACTGTTGCACACCAGTTGTCCCATTATGGGCCACCTACTGGCAGGCGTCAGCAGGCTGTATTGGCTATGAAGTGTTTGGGCGACAACAGACACACCGCGGAAGTTTTGTCCGAGTTCTTGCAGACAGAAACGCAGTCGTGGCTGGGCACAGTAGATCTTGAGGCAGGCAAGGTAGTGAGTGATAACGGAAGGAATTTCATGGCTGCCATCTCCCTTTCCCAACTGAAACACATTCCTTGCCTGGCTCACACCTTAAACCTGGTGGTGCAGTGCTTCCTGAAAAGTTATCCGGGGTTATCCGACCTGCTCCTCAAAGTGCGCGGACTTTGCTCACATATCCGCCGTTCGCCCGTACACTCCAGCCGTATGCAGACCTATCAGCGGTCTTTGAACCTTCCCCAGCATCGCCTAATCATAGACGTTGCAACAAGGTGGAACTCAACACTGCACATGCTTCAGAGACTGTGCGAACAGAGGCGGGCTGTTATGTTTTTGTGGGAGGATACACATACACGGGCAGGCAGTAGGATGGCAGACATGGAGTTGTCAGGTGTGCAGTGGTCGAAGATACAAGACATGTGTCAAGTCCCTCAGTGTTTTGAGGAATGCACATGGCTGGTTAGTGCAGACAACGCCATAATAAGCATCCCCCTAATGCGTCTGCTGATGCAAAGTTTGACGCACATAAAGGATCAGGCATCTGCAGCCTAGGAAGAGGAAATCCTTGATGACAGTCAGCCATTGTCTGGTCAGGGCAGTGTACAGGACGAGGTAGCGGGCGAACAGGAGGAGGAGGACAAGGAGGATGATGGGGATGAGTATTTTGTTAATGAGGAAGCTTCTCCGGGGCCACTGGAAATTGGTGGCGTGGCAAGGCCGGGTTCTGGTTTTTTGAGGGACACAAGTGACGTAGATTTGCCTGAAACTGCCCCTCAAGCAAGCACAACCGCAGATTTGACAACTGGAACTTTAGCACACATGGCGGATTATGCCTTACGTATCCTCAAAAGGGACACACGCATTACGAAAATGATGAACGATGACGATTACTGGTTGGCCTGCCTCCTTGATCCTCGCTATAAAGGCAAATTGCAAAATATTATGCCACATGAGAACTTGGAACTAGTGTTGAGCATTCCGATACCGCAAGTATCGGGTATCGGCCGATATTTGCGGTATCGGAATTCCGATACTGAATTCCGATACTTCCCGCGTATCGGATACCGGAATCGGAAGTTCCCAGAATTCAAATTGAACGCAGCAGCCAATGAGGAATGAATGAAAGTGTGGGCACATCCTGTTTAGCATGGTGGGCATGTAAGTACTGGCAAGGCTGGGATTGGCTGCTGAAATGATGTCACTCTGCACTATAAAAAAGCGCTGCCGCCATTTTGCGCTCACTCTGCTGTGATTTCAGTTAGGGACAGGACGCTGTGTTCTAACTGAGGGCCAGTTGAGCTTGCTAATTGCTTTATTTTCCTTTCCAAAGGCTAATTTAGCAAAACGCTGTGTGTTCTTCACTGTTCACCTTGCTCTTGCCTTGCAGCGCTGTTTTAACAGCGTTCTGCAAGGTCTCTGTGTGTGTGTGTGTGTGCAGCTCACTCTGTAGTCTGTGTGCAGCCATATACCCGGTTGTATTCAGCTCAGGGGGGGTTCACACTGCCTCACACAGTTGTTCTTTTTTGCTCTTAGTGCAGCCTGCTGCACATTTTTTCTCAAATTTCCTATTAGTGTTTTTCCACCAGTCTCCAGCTCTATTGTGGAAAAACACTACATAGGATAACCTAGAGGGGGGTTTTTGGGCCTTGCAGCGCCGTTTATGGCTGTCTGCACGGTCTCCGTGTGAGCCCAGCTCGCCCTGTAGTCTGTGTGCAGCCATAGCCGGTTGGATTCAGCTCAGGGTTCGTTACTGGCTCATACCTTGAGAAAAATTTTCCTTTTTTTCAAATAGTGCAGCCTGTTTAAAATTTGAAAAAAAAAAATCCTATAAGTGTCTTTCCACTCGTATCCAGCTAAATAGTGGAAAAACACTATATAGGATAACCTAGAGGAGGGTTTTTTGGCCTTGCAGCGCCGTTTACGGCTGTCTGCACGGTCTCCGTGTGAGCCCAGCTCGCCCTGTAGTCTGTGTGCAGCCATAGCCGGTTGGATCCAGCTCAGGGTTCGTTACTGGCTCATACCTTGAGAAAAATTTTCCTTTTTTTGAAATAGTGCAGCCTGTTTAAAATTTGAAAAAAAAAAAATTCCTATTAGTGTCTTTCCACCAGTCTCCAGCTCAATTGTGGAAAAACACTACATAGGATAACCTAGAGGTTTTTTTTGGGGCCTTGCAGCGCCGTTTACGGCTGTCTGCACGGTCTCTGTGTGAGCGCAGCTCGCCCTGTAGTCTGTGTGCAGCCATAGCCGGTTGAATTCAGCTCAGGGTGCGTTACTGCCTCATACCTTGAAAAACAATTTCCTTTTTTTCAAATAGTGCAGCCAGTTTAAAATTTGAAAAAAAAAATTCCTATTAGTGTCTTTCCACTTGTATCCAGCTAAATAGTGGAAAAACACTATATAGGATAACCTAGAGGAGGGTTTTTTGGCCTTGCAGCGCCGTTTACGGCTGTCTGCACGGTCTCCGTGTGATTTAAACTAGCTCTGTAGCCCGATCTGCACCAAAAAAAAAGTTAAGTTCACCAAACACAACTTAACACTTGTGTAGGCCACATTTGAAAAATAATAAAGTTTAGTCCACAATTTACAACATTAGTGTTTCTTACACCTGTTAGGAGGAGCATTACAGGAATAAGCACACTAAGGCCTTAGTACTTTTCTGCTTATCTTTATCTGTCAACCAAGATGAAGAGGGCAGGGAGTAAGGCACGTGGGCGTGGGCGCGGAGCAGGGAGAGGAGCAGGGAGAGGACGTGGTGATTCTGTGCCTGCTGCGGGCGCCGGTGACTCGTCGTCACTCAGTTTCAGCAGGGAACAGTCCTTCATGCGCAGCTTTGTCGGAGAGCGCCGTGCACCGCTGCTGCGTGAAGACCAAATTGAAGCCGTTGTCGGGTGGATGGCAGCTAACGCTTCGGCATCGACTTCAGTTAGTGCCACATCCTCTCAGGCACAGAGCACTGGAGAGCAGCCATCTGTCTCTTCACCACCTGCCAAATTGGCCAGGCAGTCAGAGAGCCCAGGACAGGAGCCGTCTCTACTTCTGTTCTCTGAATCTCTTGGCTTGGAAACAGGGGGCCAGCCAAGCAGCATTGGAGAAATGGAAGAAGAGGCAGTGTGCAGTGATGCCCAACACCTTTTTCTCTCTGACTCTGAAGAGGCAGGTGGGCCAGTGCCTCCGGTGACCACAGCGCAGTACGCATCTGATGATGAAACTCAGGTGCCGCTTTCTCGTGCGTACTGTGCTGCTGAGACTACCCAGGAGGAGCAGTTGGTGGCAGAGGGTAGTGGAGATGATGAGGTCCTTGACCCATCGTGGCGTGAGGAACAGGAAGGTGGTGGGAGCAGCTCAGAGGAAGAGCTTCCTCTTACGGGCCAAAGAGGGAGAGGGAGGGGGAAGACTGCGGAGCCTGTAGCCTCCACTTTGGCACCCGTTAGGAGCCTGTCTCTTTCCAAAGCCAAAAAGGGCGCTCCCAAGACTTGCAGTGCCTGGTCCTTTTTTGACACAGTTGCAGATGACATTTGTTTTGTCAAATGCAAGCTGTGTCATCATAAAGTAAAAAGAGGGAAAAATGTCAGCAACCTCAATACCACAAATATGTGGAAACATGTGCGGACCAGGCACGCGGTGGAGTTACAGAAACACACTGAAGATGTAGGCCAACCAACAGCGGCAGCTACCACCTCTTCAGCTCGTGTTGCCTCTTCCTCCAGCTCACGCACAGCTGGTTTGGCTTCCTCCCAGAGACCTTGTGTAATTCCACCCACAGCACCACATTCCCAGTCATCCTCACACTCCCAGTCTACTCTACAGCCATCGGTAGTACAGGCATGGGAGAAAAGGCGGGCATTCTCGGCCAACCACCCCCGAGCACAGGCTCTGAATGCAGGCATTGCCAAACTGTTGTCCCTGGAAATGCTCTCGTTCAGGCTGGTGGAGACTGACAGCTTCCGTGACTTGATGGCATTGGCAGTCCCACAGTACAAGGTGCCCAGCCGCTTTTACTTCAGCAGGCAGGCTGTCCCTGCCCTGCACAGGCATGTTGAGGCAAACATAAAACATGCGCTACTGAACGCCGTCAGTAGCAAGGTCCACCTCACCACCGATGCGTGGACCAGTCAGCATGGACAGGGGCGATATGTTTCCCTCACTGCCCATTGGGTTAATGTTGTTGAGCCAGGTACAGATCGTGCGAGTGGCGCAGGACGTGTCCTGCCCACTCCAAGGATTGCAGGAATCCAGTCTGTACGCATCGACTCCTCCTCTTACACCAGTTCCTCTGATTCCTCTCTGCAGGATCCGTCACAGTCCACCCCCACATGGACCCGTGAACGTTTACCTATGACCGACATGAGCACAGCCGTGGCCAAACGTCAGCAGGCCGTCTTGAAACTAGTTTCATTGGGGCATCGAAGCCACACAGCGCAGGAGCTCTGGAATGCCATAAAGCAGGAGAGCGATGTGTGGTTACTGCCAGCGAATCTCCAGCCAGGCATGGTAGTGTGTGACAATGGCCGAAATCTGGTGGCAGCTTTGGCCCTTGGCAACCTCACTCACATCCCATGTCTGGCACATGTGCTCAATTTGGTTGTGCAGAGTTTTCTGAGGGACTATCCGGATCTTGATGCCCTGCTGCACAAGGTCCGCCTAGAGTGTGCTCACTTGCGGCGTTCCAGCTTGGCCAGATCCCGCATTGCTGCTCTGCAGCGCCGATTCCGCCTTCCGGAACACCGCATCATATGTGACCTACCTACCCGGTGGAATTCCACGTTACATATGTTGGAGCGGTTGTGTGAGCAGCAGCAAGCAGTTATGGAGTACCAGCTGCATCAGGCGCAAAGAAGTCGCAGTCAGCGCCGATCAGACTTCACAACCACAGAGTGGGCCACTATGAAGGACGTCTGCCAGGTTTTGCGTCCTTTTGATTATTCCACGCGGATGGCAAGTGCAGATGATGCACTAGTCAGCATGACTGTCCCCCTTATCTGCCTGCTTCAGCAAACTTTGCAAGGGTTAAGGGATGATGTGGTGGAAGAGGTGGAGGATGAGGAGTCACCTTTTCCATCAGCTTCTGGAGAGTCAGCGCCACGTGGTTCCTCACAAAGGGGTACGCAGGGGCCAATTTGTGAGGAGGATGAGGAGGAGTCAATGGAGGAGGAAGAGCTCCGTCCAGAGGAGGGAGCGACACAATTGTCCAGTGGTCAGTGTGTACAGCGAGGGTGGGGTGATGACGAGCGGGCAGAGATCATGTCTCAAGCAGGGGACAGCGTTTCTGGGCCAGTTGGCACTCTGCAGCACATGGTGGATTTCATGCTGCAGTGCCTGAGAAACGACCGCCGCATCGACCACATTCTCAACATGCCTGATTATTGGGTGTTCACCCTCCTCGATCCTCGCTACCGGGACAACGTCCAAAACCTCATCCCTGCGTTGACCCGGGAGCGTAAATTGCGGGAGTACCACGACACACTGGTGAATTCCATCATCTTCTCCTGTCCAACTGAGAGGAGTGCTGCTAGTGCTTTACAAAGCAGCTCAGTGCGTCGAGGCAGTGGGGGAGGCTCTGCCCAAAGAGGGAGCAGAAGCAGTGCCTCTGCCCAAGGCAAGCCCAGTATGGCACAACTCTGGCACACTTTTGTGTGCCCGCCCCAAATGTCTACACCATCACCGGCGGCTCCAGTCAGCAGGAGGCAACGGTTCCGTCAGATGGTGACAGACTACATGGCTTGCCCTCTTACTGTACTCCCAGACGGCTCTTCCCCGTTCAAGTTTTGGGTCTCTAAGCTGGATACATGGCCAGAGCTAAGCCAGTATGCATTGGAGGTGCTGGCTTGCCCTGCGGCTAGTGTCTTATCGGAACGTGTCTTTAGTGCCGCAGGTGGTGTACTAACAGACCGTCGCATGCGACTATCCTCCGATAACGTTGACCGGCTTACTTTCCTGAAAATGAACCAGGCCTGGATCTTGCAGGAATTTGCCACTCCTCTGCCTGATTAAGTAATTGGGTGTCATCCAGGTCTCCTGCTGTGTTCATCTTTCTACCACCTGAACTGCTATTCCTGGGCTCCAACACCGCCAGTTGCGGCTCAGAAGTGCAGGCTGCACAGTAAAAACATACGACCCAGTGTTATTGGGTTTCAGTAACGTCAGCTGATCCCCAGCTGTGTAGCCGGCAATGTGTCCTGCGACCGCCACGCTGGCACAACAACCTAAATGTAAGGGAACCTGTCCCCCCCCCCCCGTCGTTTGTTACTGAAAGAGCCATCTTGTGCAGCAGTAATGCTGCACAAGGAAAAGGTAGCTTTTTTTTTTTAGCTCTTTGCACACGCAGAACTTAACACTTATAAAATGTGTTCACTGATACCGTTATACCGTCCCGGAGCTGGGACTTTCCTTCGTAATGTGACGCAGCACAGCCGTCATTCCTACCCCCTTGGTGCCATGCGCTGCCTCCTCAGCGTTGTTTTAAGCTGTCACGGAGCCTGCGCTGTTCTGTTATCCCTTGGGCATGCCCTATTTGCGCTGCCTGTCTTCTGACATAATTTGGTGTCAGGCTGGCTGCGCCTGTGCGGCCGCGGTGCCCGAGATCCCGCCTCGCAGTGTCTTCTGATTGAGTCACACTGCGGGCCTGGGATCCATGGGCATGCGCAGTGCATATCTTCCCCTCGGGCTCTCGCTCATTTCCCTCCGCCTTCTTTAGACTGTGCGCCGTCAGCTGATCCCTAGCATGCCACGGCCGTGACACCGCACAGTCTGAAGAAGAGGGAAGGAGGGGAGTGAGAGTCGAGGTTATGCACTGTGCATGCCCATGGTTCCAAGGCCCGCAGTGGGATTACGTTAGATGAGACTGCGAGGTGGGATCTGGAGCAGCGTGGACGCACAGGTACTGACAGCCTGACACCAAATTATGTCAGAAGACAGGCAGCGCTAATTGGGCATGGCCAAGGGCTAACAGAACAGCGCAGGCTCCGTGACAGCTTAAAACAACGCTGAGGAGGCAGCGCACGGCATCAAGGGGATAGGAATGACAGCTGTGCTGTGTCCCATTACGAAGGAAATTCGCACCTCCGGAACGGTTTAACGGTATAAAGGGACACATTTTTAGTGTTTACTTCGGTGTTTGCAAGGAGCATAATTAAAAGAGCAACCTTTTCCTTTTGCATCCTTAGTGCTGCACAACATGGCTCTTTCAGCTACAAACGTCTTGGGGGGGGGGTTAAAGGTTTCCTTTCAACTTGCTCCAATCAGGCTTCGGCCTACACTCTGTTCCTCTGCTCCTCCTGCTGTCCCTGGGCTCTAACACCGCCAGTTGGTGCCTGGAAGTGCTGTGTGCACAGTCAACAGTCGCTCCTCTGTTATTGGGGCTCAGTAACGTCAGCTGATCCCCAGCTGTGTGTGCGGCAATACCTCCAATCTGCTCCTCCTGCTGTCCCTGGGCTCTAACACCGCCAGTTGGTGCCTGGAAGTGCTGTGTGCACAGTCAACAGTCGCTCCTCTGTTATTGGGGTTCAGTAACGTCAGCTGATCCCCAGCTGTGTGTGCGGCAATACCTCCAATCTGCTCCTCCTGCTGTCCCTGGGCTCTAACACCGCCAGTTGGTGCCTGGAAGTGCTGTGTGCACAGTCAACAGTCGCTCCTCTGTTATTGGGGTTCAGTAACGTCAGCTGATCCCCAGCTGTGTGTGCGGCAATACCTCCAATCTGCTCCTCCTGCTGTCCCTGGGCTCTAACACCGCCAGTTGGTGCCTGGAAGTGCTGTGTGCACAGTCAACAGTCGCTCCTCTGTTATTGGGGTTCAGTAACGTCAGCTGATCCCCAGCTGTGTATCTGGCAACGTGTCATGCGACCGCCACGCTGGCACAACTAAAATGTAAGGGGACCTGTCCCCCCCCCCCCAGGCGTTTGTTACTGAAAGAGCCACCATGTGCAGCACTAATACTGCACAAGGGAAAGGTCGCTCTTGAAATTATGCTCCTTGCAAACGCTGAACTACACACTCATGTAATGTGTCCCCTCACACCGTCCAACCGTCCCGGAGGTGGGACTTTCCTTTGTAATGTGACGCAGCACAGCCGTCATTGCTACCCCCTTGGCACCGTGCGCTGCCTCCTTAGCGTTGTTTGATTCCGTCATGGACCCTGCGCTGTTATGTTATCCCTTGGCCATGCACAGTTTGCGCTGCCCGTCCTCTGACATCATTTGTTGTCGTCCTGGCTGCGCCTGTGCGTCCACGCTGCCCGAAATCACACCTCACAGTGTCGTCTAATGTGATCCCACAGTGGGCCTGGTATCCATGGCCATGCGCAGTGCATATACTAGCCTCTCACTCCCCTTCTTCACGCTTCTTCAGACTAGGCGGCGTCAGCTGATCCCTAATAGCATGCCACGGCCGTGACGCCGCACAGTCTGAAGAAGCAGGAAGGAGGTGAGTGAGAGGCGATGATATGCACTGCGCATGCCCATGGATCCCTGGCCCGCAGTGGGACTACATTAGATGACACTGCAAGGTTGGATCTCGGGCAGCTTGGACGCACAGGCACTGCCAGCCTGACACCTACATGATGTCAGAAGACGGGCACCGCTAACTGTGCATGGCCAAGGGATAACATTACAGCGCGGGCTCCGTGACAGAACCAAACAACGTTGAGGAGGTGGCGCCCGGCACCAAGGGGGTTGGAATGACGGCTGTGCTGTGTCACATTACAAAGGAAAGTCCCACTTCCGGGATGGTTTGACGGTGTGAGGGGACACATTATATGAGTGTGTACTTCAGCGTTTGCAAGGAGCATAATTTTCGGAACAACCATTTTCCATGTGCAGTATTACTGCTGTACAAGATGGCTCTTTCAGCAACAAATGCCTGGGGGGGGGGGGTTAAAGGTTCCCTTTCAACTTGCTCCACTGCAGGCTTCGGCCTACACTCTGCTCCTCTTTGATTCCCTGGGTTTCAACACTGTCAGTTGCCACCTGGAAGTGTTGTCTACACAGAAAAAACACTAGGTGATGTGTCAGTGGGGTTCAGCACCGCCAGCTGTTCCCCTGCTGTGTAGTCGGCAACGTGTCCAGCACAAGCCACGCTGGCACAACAGAACAAAAGCTGCCACCAGTGCAGGCTTCGGCCTACACTCTGCTCCTCTCCTCCTCCTGCTGACCCTGGGCTCAAACACCGCTAGTTTTTGCCCGGAAGTGCTAGCTGCACAGAGAAAAACACCAGCCAATGTGTTAGTGGGGTTCAGCAACGCCAGCTGTTCCCCTGCTGTGTAGCCGGCAACGTGACCTGCAAACGCCATGCAGGCACAGGAACTGAAATTAAAAGGGAACCTGGCCCCACCCCCCCAGGTGTTTCTATGTATAACAGCCACCTAGTACAGCAGTACTGCTGCATTTGTACAAGGTGGCTGACTTTTTCTCCTTGCCCACGTGGAACTCAACACGTACAAAATGTGTCTCATTGAGACCATTCCACTGTCCCTGAGGTGTGACTTTCCTTTGTAATGATACGCAGCACCCCCCTTGGTAGCGTTTCCCGTCTTTTGTCATCATGGTTAGCTGGCTGCGCCTGTGCATCCGCCCTGCTAGAAACAACGCCCCTCGTTGTCATATTTATTTTGTCAGCGAGGGTGTGGTTTATGGGCACGAGCAGTGCATATGTTCGCCTGTCTTAACTCATCTCCTTCCGCCTTCTTCAGACTGTGCGGCCTCCTGGCCGTGGTAGGCGATAAGGGATCAGCTGAGGCCGCCCAGTCTGGAGCAGGTGTAAGGACATGTGTAAGCGGCAAACCTATTTACTGCACAAGGCCACGAATCCCAGCCACGCAGTGTGATTTTTTGAAAACACACTGTGGGTCTTGGATTCATGTCCATCGCTAACCGCAACGGCCGACATGAAATGAGGTCAGAAGACAGGAAGCGCTCACAGCGCATGGCCAAGGGATCACAATAGCGCAGACTCCTGTACAGCAAATAACAACGCTCAGGAATCTGCGCCCAGTACCTAGGTGCAAATTTTGACACCCGTGCTGCGTCTCGTTAAAAAGACAAGTCACGCCTCCACAACTGTTTGACAGTATAATGGGCTAAATAGTGTACGTGTTTTAGTCAGCGTGTGCAAGGAGCAAAACAAATAGAGCAACCTTTTACTTGTGCAGCATTAATGCTGCACAAGGTGTGGCTCTTGTACCTTGCAACACCTGAGGGGGGTTAAAGGTAACCTTTGAAATTGGTTCAACTAGGCTTCGGCCTACACTCTGCTCCTCTCCTCCTCCTGCTGACCCTGGGCTCAAACACCGCTAGTTTTTGCCCGGAAGTGCTAGCTGCACAGAGAAAAACACCAGCCAATGTGTTAGTGGGGTTCAGCACCGCCAGCTGTTCCCCTGCTGTGTAGTCGGCAACGTGTCCAGCACAAGCCACGCTGGCACAACAGAACAAAAGCTGCCACCAGTGCAGGCTTCGGCCTACACTTTGCTCCTCTCCTCCTCCTGCTGACCCTGGGCTCAAACAACGCCAGTTTCTGCCCGGACATGCTAGCTGCACAGAGAAAAACACCAGCCAATGTGTTAGTGGGGTTCAGCACCGCCAGCTGTTCCCCTGCTGTGTAGCTGGCAACGTTTCCTGCAAACGCCACGCAGGAACATGAACTGAAATTGAAGGGAGCCTGCCCCCCACCCCCCCAGGTGTTTCTATGTATAACAGCCACCTTGTACAGCAGTACTGCTGCATTTGTACAAGGTGGCTGACTTTTTCTCCTTGCACACGTGGAACTCAACAAGTACAAAATGTGTCTCATTACAGACCATTACAATGTCCCTGAGGTGTGACTTTCCTTTTTAATGACACGCAGCACCCCCATTGTTAGCGCTGCCCGTCTCCTGACATCATTGGTTGGCTGGCTGTGCCTGTGCGTCCCCCCTGCCCGACACAACGCCCCCCGTTGTCTCATATATTTTGACTGCGAGGGTGTGATTGATGGGCACGAGCAGTGCATATGTTCCCCTGTTTTCACTCCCCTCCTTCCGCCTTCTTCTGACTGTGCGGCCTCATGGCCGCGGCATGCGATAAGGGATCAGCTGAGGCCGCCCAGTCTGAAGCAGGTGTAAGGACATGTGTGAGCGGCGAACATATTTACTGCACAAGGCCACGAATCCCAGCACCGCAGTGTGACTTTAGGAAAAGCCACTGTGGGTCTGGGATTTATGGCCATCGTTAACCGCACCGGCCAACATGAAATGAGGTCATGAGACGGCCTGCACTAACAGGGTATTGCCAAGGGATAACACAAGAGCGCAGTTTCCTGTACTGCAAATAACAACGGTAAGGAATCTGCGCACAGCACCTAGGTGTAAATTTGTACACCTGTGCTGCGTCACCTTAAAAAGACTAGTAGTCACGCCTCCACTACTGTTTGACAGTATAATGGGCTAAATAGTGTACGTGTTTAATTCAGCGTGTGCAAGGAGCAAAATTAAATAGAGCAACCTTTGACTTGTGCATCATTAATGCTGTTCAAGGTGTGGCTCTTGTACCTTGCAACACCTGAGGGGGGGGTTAAAGGTAACCTTTGAAATTGGTTCAACTAGGCTTCGGCCTACACTCTGCTCCTCTACTCCTCCTGCTGACCCTGGGCTCAAACACCGCTAGTTTTTGCCCGGAAATGCTAGCTGCACAGAGAAAAACACCAGCCAATGTGTTAGTGGGGTTCAGCACCGCCAGCTGTTCCCCCGCTGTGTAGCCGGCATCGTGTCCAGCACAAGCCACGCTGGCACAACCGACCAAAAGCTGCCACCAGTGCAGGCTTCGGCCTACACTTTGCTCCTCTCCTCCTCCTCCTGCTGACCCTGGGCTCAAACACCGCTAGTTTTTGCCCGGAACTGCTAGCTGCACAGAGAAAAACACCAGCCAATGTGTTAGTGGGGTTCAGCACCGCCAGCTGTTCCCCTGCTGTGTATTCGGCAACGTGTCCAGCACAAGCCACGCTGGCACAACAGAACAAAAGCTGCCACCAGTGCCGGCTTCGGCCTACACTTTGCTCCTCTCCTCCTCCTGCTGACCCTGGGCTCAAACAACGCCAGTTTCTGCCCGGACATGCTAGCTGCACAGAGAAAAACACCAGCCAATGTGTTAGTGGGGTTCAGCACCGCCAGCTGTTCCTCTGCTGTGTAGTCGGCATCGTGTCCAGCACAAGCCACGCTGGCACAACTGACCAAAAGCTGCCACCAGTGCAGGCTTCGGCCTACACTTTGCTCCTCTCCTCCTCCTGCTGACCCTGGGCTCAAACAACGCCAGTTTCTGCCCGGACATGCTAGCTGCACAGAGATAAAAAAAACAGCCAATGTGTTAGTGGGGTTCAGCACCGCCAGCTGTTCCCCTGCTGTGTAGCTGGCAACGTGTCCTGCAAACGCCACGTAGGCACATGAACTGAAATTGAAGGGAGCCTGCCCCCCACCCCCCCAGGTGTTTCTATGTATAACAGCCACCTTGTACAGCAGTACTGCTGCATTTGTACAAGGTGGCTGACTTTTTCTCCTTGCACACGTGGAACTCAACAAGTACAAAATGTGTCTCATTACAGACCATTACAATGTCCCTGAGGTGTGACTTTCCTTTTTAATGACACGCAGCACCCCCATTGTTAGCGCTGCCCGTCTCCTGACATCATTGGTTGGCTGGCTGTGCCTGTGCGTCCCCCCTGCCCGACACAACGCCCCCCGTTGTCTCATATATTTTGACTGCGAGGGTGTGATTGATGGGCACGAGCAGTGCATATGTTCCCCTGTTTTCACTCCCCTCCTTCCGCCTTCTTCTGACTGTGCGGCCTCATGGCCGCGGCATGCGATAAGGGATCAGCTGAGGCCGCCCAGTCTGAAGCAGGTGTAAGGACATGTGTGAGCGGCGAACATATTTACTGCACAAGGCCACGAATCCCAGCACCGCAGTGTGACTTTAGGAAAAGCCACTGTGGGTCTGGGATTTATGGCCATCGTTAACCGCACCGGCCAACATGAAATGAGGTCATGAGACGGCCTGCACTAACAGGGTATTGCCAAGGGATAACACAAGAGCGCAGTTTCCTGTACTGCAAATAACAACGGTAAGGAATCTGCGCACAGCACCTAGGTGTAAATTTGTACACTTGTGCTGCGTCACCTTAAAAAGACTAGTAGTCACGCCTCCACTACTGTTTGACAGTATAATGGGCTAAATAGTGTACGTGTTTAATTCAGCGTGTGCAAGGAGCAAAATTAAATAGAGCAACCTTTGACTTGTGCATCATTAATGCTGTTCAAGGTGTGGCTCTTGTACCTTGCAACACCTGAGGGGGGGGTTAAAGGTAACCTTTGAAATTGGTTCAACTAGGCTTCGGCCTACACTCTGCTCCTCTCCTCCTCCTGCTGACCCTGGGCTCAAACACCGCTAGTTTTTGCCCGGAACTGCTAGCTGCACAGAGAAAAACACCAGCCAATGTGTTAGTGGGGTTCAGCACCGCCAGCTGTTCCCCCGCTGTGTAGCCGGCATCGTGTCCAGCACAAGCCACGCTGGCACAACCGACCAAAAGCTGCCACCAGTGCAGGCTTCGGCCTACACTTTGCTCCTCTCCTCCTCCTCCTGCTGACCCTGGGCTCTAACACCGCTAGTTTTTGCCCGGACATGCAATCTGCACAGAGAAAAACACCAGTCAATGTGTCAGTGGGGTTCAGCAACGCCAGCTGTTCCCCTGCTGTGTAGCTTGCAACGTGACCTGCAAACGCCACGCAGGCACATGAACTGAAATTGAAGGGAGCCTGCCGCCCACCCACAGGTGTTTCTATGTATAACAGCCACCTTGTACAGCAGTACTGCTGCATTTGTACAAGGTGGCTGACTTTTTCTCCTTGCCCACGTGGAACTCAACACGTACAAAATGTGTCTCATTAGAGACCATTACAATGTCCCTGAGGTGTGACTTTCCTTTGTAATGACACGCAGCACCACCCTTGTTAGCGCTGCCCGTCTTTTGACATCATTGGTTAGCTGGCTGCGCCTGTGCATCTCCCCTGCTCGAAACAACGCCCCTCGGTGTCTTATTTTTTTGGACAGCGAGGGTGTGATTGATGGGCATGTGCAGTGCATATGTTTGCCTGTGTTCACTCATCTCCTTCCGCCTTCTTCAGACTGGGTGTCCTCATGGCCGCGGCAGGCGATAAGGGATCAGATGAGGCCGCCCAGTCTGAAGCAGGTGTAAGGACATGTGTGAGCGGCAAACATATTTAGTGCACCAGGGCACGAATCCCAGCACCGCAGTGTGATTTTTTAAAAACACACTGTGGGTCTGGGATTCATGTCCATCGCTAACCGCAACGGCCAACATGAAATGAGGTCATAAGACAGGAAGCGCTCACAGCGCATGGCCAAAGGATCACAAGAGCGCAGACTCCTGTACAGCAACTAACAACGCTCAGGAAGCTTCGCCCATGCAAAAAGGTGTTGTTTTCGACACCTGTGCTGCTTTTCTTTAAAAAGACAAGTCACGCCTCCACTACTGTTTAACAGTATAATGGGCTAAATAGTGTACGTGTTGCATTCAGCTTGTGCAAGTAGACAAATTAATAGAGCAACCTTTTACTTGTGCAGCATTAATGCTGCAGAAGGAGTGGCTCTTGTACTTTGTAACACCTGAGGGGGGGTTAAAGGTAACCTTTGAAATTGGTTCAACTAGGCTTCGGCCTACACTCTGCTCCTCTCCTCCTCCTGCTGACCCTGGGCTGTAACAACGCTAGTTTTTGCCCGGAAATGCTAGCTGCACAGAGAAAAACACCAGCCAATGTGTTAGTGGGGTTCAGCACCGCTAGCTGTTCCCCCGCTGTGTAGCCGGCATCGTGTCCAGCACAAGCCACGCTGGCACAACCGACCAAAAGCTGCCACCAGTGCAGGCTTCGGCCTACACTTTGCTCCTCTCCTCCTCCTCCTGCTGACCCTGGGCTCTAACACCGCTAGTTTTTGCCCGGACATGCAATCTGCACAGAGAAAAACACCAGTCAATGTGTCAGTGGGGTTCAGCAACGCCAGCTGTTCCCCTGCTGTGTAGCTTGCAACGTGACCTGCAAACGCCACGCAGGCACATGAACTGAAATTGAAGGGAGCCTGCCCCCCACCCACAGGTGTTTCTATGTATAACAGCCACCTTGTACAGCAGTACTGCTGCATTTGTACAAGGTGGCTGACTTTTTCTCCTTGCCCACGTGGAACTCAACACGTACAAAATGTGTCTCATTAGAGACCATTACAATGTCCCTGAGGTGTGACTTTCCTTTGTAATGACACGCAGCACCACCCTTGTTAGCGCTGCCCGTCTTTTGACATCATTGGTTAGCTGGCTGCGCCTGTGCATCTCCCCTGCTCGAAACAACGCCCCTCGGTGTCTTATTTTTTTGGACAGCGAGGGTGTGATTGATGGGCATGTGCAGTGCATATGTTTGCCTGTGTTCACTCATCTCCTTCCGCCTTCTTCAGACTGGGTGTCCTCATGGCCGCGGCAGGCGATAAGGGATCAGATGAGGCCGCCCAGTCTGAAGCAGGTGTAAGGACATGTGTGAGCGGCAAACATATTTAGTGCACCAGGGCACGAATCCCAGCACCGCAGTGTGATTTTTTAAAAACACACTGTGGGTCTGGGATTCATGTCCATCGCTAACCGCAACGGCCAACATGAAATGAGGTCATAAGACAGGAAGCGCTCACAGCGCATGGCCAAAGGATCACAAGAGCGCAGACTCCTGTACAGCAACTAACAACGCTCAGGAAGCTGCGCCCATGCAAAAAGGTGTTGTTTTCGACACCTGTGCTGCTTTTCTTTAAAAAGACAAGTCACGCCTCCACTACTGATTAACAGTATAATGGGCTAAATAGTCTACGTGTTGCATTCAGCTTGTGCAAGTAGAAAAATTAATAGAGCAACCTTTTACTTGTGCAGCATTAATGCTGCAGAAGGAGTGGCTCTTGTACTTTGTAACACCTGAGGGGGGGTTAAAGGTAACCTTTGAAATTGGTTCAACTAGGCTTTGGCCTACACTCTGCTCCTCTCCTCCTCCTGCTGACCCTGGGCTCTAACAACGCTAGTTTTTGCCCGGAAATGCTAGCTGCACAGAGAAAAACACCAGCCAATGTGTTAGTGGGGTTCAGCACCGCCAGCTGTTCCCCCGCTGTGTAGCCGGCATCGTGTCCAGCACAAGCCACGCTGGCACAACCGACCAAAAGCTGCCACCAGTGCAGGCTTCGGCCTACACTTTGCTCCTCTCCTCCTCCTCCTGCTGACCCTGGGCTCAAACACCGCTAGTTTTTGCCCGGAAATGCTAGCTGCACAGAGAAAAACACCAGCCAATGTGTTAGTGGGGTTCAGCACCGCCAGCTGTTCCCCTGCTGTGCAGCTTGCAACGTGACCTGCAAACGCCACGCAGGCACATGAACTGAAATTGAAGGGAGCCTGGCCCCCACCCCCAGGTGTTTCTATGTATAACAGCCACCTTGTACAGCAGTACTGCTGCATTTGTACAAGTTGGCTGATGTTTTCTCCTTGCCCACGTGGAACTCAACACGTACAAAATGTGTCTCTTTGAGACCATTCCACTGTCCCTGAGGTGTGACTTTCCTTTCTAATGATACGCAGCACCCCCCTTGGTAGCGCTTCCCGTCTTCTGACATCATTGGTTGGCTACTTGCGCCTGTTCGTCCGCCCTGCCTGAACAAAATGCTCCTCGTTGTCTTAATTATTTTGACTGCGAGGGTGTGATTGATGGGCACGAGCAGTGCATATCTTCGCCTGTCTTAACTCATCTCCTTCCGCCTTCTTCAGACTGTGCAGCCTCATGGCCGCGGCATGCGAGAAGGGATCAGCAGAGGCCGCCCAGTCTGAAGCAGGTGTAAGGACGTGTGTGAGCGGCCAAAATATTTACTGCTCAAGGCCACGAATCCCAGCACCGCAGTGTGGCTTTATGAAAAGACACTGTGGGTCTGGGATTTATGGCCATCGTTAACCGCACCGGCCAACATGAAATGATGTCATAAGATGGGCAGCGCTAACAGGGCATTGCCAAGGGATAACACAAGAGCGCAGACTCCTGTACAGCAAATAACAACGCTCAGGAAGCTGCGCCAAGCACCAAGGCGTTATTTTGGACACCTGTGCTGCGTCTCATCAAAAAACCAAGTCACGCATCCACTACAGTTTGACTGTAGAATGGGGTAAATTGTGTATGTCTTTCATTCAGCGTGTGCAAGTAGACAAATTAATAGAGCAACCTTTCACTTGTGCAGCATTAATACTGCACAAGGTGTGTCTCTTGTACTTTGTAACACCTGAGGGGGGGGTTAAAGGTTTCCTTTGAAATTGGTTCAACTAGGCTTCGGCCTACACTCTGCTCCTCTCCTCCTCCTCCTGCTTCAACACGGGCTCTAACATCGCTAGTTTTGCCCGCAAGTGCTAGCTGCACAGAGAAAAACACACGCCATTGTGTTAGTGGGGTTCAGCAACGCCAGCTGTTCCCCCAGTGTGTAGCCGGCAAAGTGTCCTGCAAACGCAACGCAGACACAAAGCTGCCTCCAGTGCAGGCTTCGGCCTACACTCATCTCCCCCTGCTTACCCTTTGCTCCAACACCGCTAGTTGGGGCTCTAGGAAGACAATCTTTAATAGGCAAGGCAACGCATCTGGGTTCCAGCACCGCCAGCTGGTTCTCGGCAGTGTTCTTGTCACAGGTACTCCCTCGTGCCAAGCCTGGTTTCAGCACCGTCAGCTGTTTCCGGGTTGTGTCAACTTCACTGAGACGCCTATGCTTGCCCCGTCGTGGTGCGGTCAAGTTAGCCAACTCCAGGGTGCCTCCAGTTTAGGAGCTTCCTATGTGGGCTGCGTGAACTGGTAGTCAAGGCTGGTTCTGTAGTGCCAGTAGGCCCAGCTCCCCCTGTAGGACTGTTGGGGTTCGGTAACTGCGGCTGCCTCGCGGCCTAGCTGTTCTCTCCTCTCCTGTGGGCCTTGGGGTCCACCACCTGGTTCCAGCACCGTCAGCTGGTTCCGGGCCGAGCCTTTGGCTTAGGTGCCTCCTCCTGGGTATCCGAGTTCCGCCAACGCCAGGCGGTCCTTGGTAGTGCTTTTAAGCGCGGGCACCTACAGCTTAGTAACCGGGTTCCAGCACCGTCAGCTAGTCCTCGGTCGTGCCATTGGCTCTTGCACACTGGGGCAACGCATCCGGGTTCCAGCACCGCCAGCTGGTTCTCGGCAGTGTTTTTGTCACAGGTACTCCCTCGTGCCAAACCTGGTTTCAGCACCGTCAGCTGTTTCCGGGTTGTGTCAACTTCACTGAGACGCCTATGCTTGCCCCGTCGTGGTGCGGTCGAGTTAGCCAACTCCAGGGTGCCTCCAGTTTAGGAGCTTCCTATGTGGGCTGCGTGAACTGGTAGTCAAGGCTGGTTCTGTAGTGCCAGTAGGCCCAGCTCCCCCTGTAGGACTGTTGGGGTTCGGTAACTGCGGCTGCCTCGCGGCCTAGCTGTTCTCTCCTCTCCTGTGGGCCTTGGGGTCCACCACCTGGTTCCAGCACCGTCAGCTGGTTCCGGGCCGAGCCTTTGGCTTAGGTGCCTCCTCCTGGGTATCCGAGTTCCGCCAACGCCAGGCGGTCCTTGGTAGTGCTTTTAAGCGCGGGCACCTACAGCTTAGTAACCGGGTTCCAGCACCGTCAGCTAGTCCTCGGTCGTGCCATTGGCTCTTGCACACTGGGGCAACGCATCCGGGTTCCAGCACCGCCAGCTGGTTCTCGGCAGTGTTTTTGTCACAGGTACTCCCTCGTGCCAAACCTGGTTTCAGCACCGTCAGCTGTTTCCGGGTTGTGTCAAGCTCACTGAGACACCTATGCTTGCCTCGTCGTGGTGCGGTCGGGTTAGCCAACTCCAGGGTGCCTCCAGTTTAGGAGCTTCCTATGTGGGCTGCGTGAACTGGTAGTCAAGGCTGGTTCTGTAGTGCCAGTAGGCCCAGCTCCCCCTGTAGGACTGTTGGGGTTCGGTAACTGCGGCTGCCTCGCGGCCTAGCTGTTCTCTCCTCTCCTGTGGGCCTTGGGGTCCACCACCTGGTTCCAGCACCGTCAGCTGGTTCCGGGCCGAGCCTTTGGCTTAGGTGCCTCCTCCTGGGTATCCGAGTTCCGCCAACGCCAGGCGGTCCTTGGTAGTGCTTTTAAGCGCGGGCACCTACAGCTTAGTAACCGGGTTCCAGCACCGTCAGCTAGTCCTCGGTCGTGCCATTGGCTCTTGCACACTGGGGCAACGCATCCGGGTTCCAGCACCGCCAGCTGGTTCTCGGCAGTGTTTTTGTCACAGGTACTCCCTCGTGCCAAACCTGGTTTCAGCACCGTCAGCTGTTTCCGGGTTGTGTCAAGCTCACTGAGACACCTATGCTTGCCTCGTCGTGGTGCGGTCGGGTTAGCCAACTCCAGGGTGCCTCCAGTTTAGGAGCTTCCTATGTGGGCTGCGTGAACTGGTAGTCAAGGCTGGTTCTGTAGTGCCAGTAGGCCCAGCTCCCCCTGTAGGACTGTTGGGGTTCGGTAACTGCGGCTGCCTCGCGGCCTAGCTGTTCTCTCCTCTCCTGTGGGCCTTGGGGTCCACCACCTGGTTCCAGCACCGTCAGCTGGTTCTGGGCCGAGCCTTTGGCTTAGGTGCCTCCTCCTGGGTATCCGAGTTCCGCCAACGCCAGGCGGTCCTTGGTAGTGCTTTTAAGCGCGGGCACCTACAGCTTAGTAACCGGGTTCCAGCACCGTCAGCTGGTCCTCGGTCGTGCCATTGGCTCTTGCACACTGGGGCAACGCATCCGGGTTCCAGCACCGCCAGCTGGTTCTCGGCAGTGTTTTTGTCACAGGTACTCCCTCGTGCCAAGCCTGGTTTCAGCACCGTCAGCTGTTTCCGGGTTGTGTCAAGCTCACTGAGACACCTATGCTTGCCTCGTCGTGGTGCGGTCGGGTTAGCCAACTCCAGGGTGCCTCCAGTTTAGGAGCTTCCTATGTGGGCTGCGTGAACTGGTAGTCAAGGCTGGTTCTGTAGTGCCAGTAGGCCCAGCTCCCCCTGTAGGACTGTTGGGGTTCGGTAACTGCGGCTGCCTCGCGGCCTAGCTGTTCTCTCCTCTCCTGTGGGCCTTGGGGTCCACCACCTGGTTCCAGCACCGTCAGCTGGTTCCGGGCCGAGCCTTTGGCTTAGGTGCCTCCTCCTGGGTATCCGAGTTCCGCCAACGCCAGGCGGTCCTTGGTAGTGCTTTTAAGCGCGGGCACCTACAGCTTAGTAACCGGGTTCCAGCACCGTCAGCTAGTCCTCGGTCGTGCCATTGGCTCTTGCACACTGGGGCAACGCATCCGGGTTCCAGCACCGCCAGCTGGTTCTCGGCAGTGTTTTTGTCACAGGTACTCCCTCGTGCCAAACCTGGTTTCAGCACCGTCAGCTGTTTCCGGGTTGTGTCAAGCTCACTGAGACACCTATGCTTGCCTCGTCGTGGTGCGGTCGGGTTAGCCAACTCCAGGGTGCCTCCAGTTTAGGAGCTTCCTATGTGGGCTGCGTGAACTGGTAGTCAAGGCTGGTTCTGTAGTGCCAGTAGGCCCAGCTCCCCCTGTAGGACTGTTGGGGTTCGGTAACTGCGGCTGCCTCGCGGCCTAGCTGTTCTCTCCTCTCCTGTGGGCCTTGGGGTCCACCACCTGGTTCCAGCACCGTCAGCTGGTTCCGGGCCGAGCCTTTGGCTTAGGTGCCTCCTCCTGGGTATCCGAGTTCCGCCAACGCCAGGCGGTCCTTGGTAGTGCTTTTAAGCGCGGGCACCTACAGCTTAGTAACCGGGTTCCAGCACCGTCAGCTAGTCCTCGGTCGTGCCATTGGCTCTTGCACACTGGGGCAACGCATCCGGGTTCCAGCACCGCCAGCTGGTTCTCGGCAGTGTTTTTGTCACAGGTACTCCCTCGTGCCAAACCTGGTTTCAGCACCGTCAGCTGTTTCCGGGTTGTGTCAAGCTCACTGAGACACCTATGCTTGCCTCGTCGTGGTGCGGTCGGGTTAGCCAACTCCAGGGTGCCTCCAGTTTAGGAGCTTCCTATGTGGGCTGCGTGAACTGGTAGTCAAGGCTGGTTCTGTAGTGCCAGTAGGCCCAGCTCCCCCTGTAGGACTGTTGGGGTTCGGTAACTGCGGCTGCCTCGCGGCCTAGCTGTTCTCTCCTCTCCTGTGGGCCTTGGGGTCCACCACCTGGTTCCAGCACCGTCAGCTGGTTCTGGGCCGAGCCTTTGGCTTAGGTGCCTCCTCCTGGGTATCCGAGTTCCGCCAACGCCAGGCGGTCCTTGGTAGTGCTTTTAAGCGCGGGCACCTACAGCTTAGTAACCGGGTTCCAGCACCGTCAGCTGGTCCTCGGTCGTGCCATTGGCTCTTGCACACTGGGGCAACGCATCCGGGTTCCAGCACCGCCAGCTGGTTCTCGGCAGTGTTTTTGTCACAGGTACTCCCTCGTGCCAAGCCTGGTTTCAGCACCGTCAGCTGTTTCCGGGTTGTGTCAAGCTCACTGAGACACCTATGCTTGCCTCGTCGTGGTGCGGTCGGGTTAGCCAACTCCAGGGTGCCTCCAGTTTAGGAGCTTCCTATGTGGGCTGCGTGAACTGGTAGTCAAGGCTGGTTCTGTAGTGCCAGTAGGCCCAGCTCCCCCTGTAGGACTGTTGGGGTTCGGTAACTGCGGCTGCCTCGCGGCCTAGCTGTTCTCTCCTCTCCTGTGGGCCTTGGGGTCCACCACCTGGTTCCAGCACCGTCAGCTGGTTCCGGGCCGAGCCTTTGGCTTAGGTGCCTCCTCCTGGGTATCCGAGTTCCGCCAACGCCAGGCGGTCCTTGGTAGTGCTTTTAAGCGCGGGCACCTACAGCTTAGTAACCGGGTTCCAGCACCGTCAGCTGGTCCTCGGTCGTGCCATTGGCTCTTGCACAAAGGGGCAACGCATCCGGGTTCCAGCACCGCCAGCTGGTTCTCGGCAGTGTTCTTGTCACAGGTACTCCCTCGTGCCAAGCCTGGTTTCAGCACCGTCAGCTGTTTCCAGTTTGTGTCAAGCTCACTGAGACACCTATGCTTGCCTCGTCGTGGTGCGGTCGGGTTAGCCAACTCCAGGGTGCCTCCAGTTTAGGAGCTTCCTATGTGGGCTGCGTGAACTGGTAGTCAAGGCTGGTTCTGTAGTGCCAGTAGGCCCAGCTCCCCCTGTAGGACTGTTGGGGTTCGGTAACTGCGGCTGCCTCGCGGCCTAGCTGTTCTCTCCTCTCCTGTGGGCCTTGGGGTCCACCACCTGGTTCCAGCACCGTCAGCTGGTTCCGGGCCGAGCCTTTGGCTTAGGTGCCTCCTCCTGGGTATCCGAGTTCCGCCAACGCCAGGCGGTCCTTGGTAGTGCTTTTAAGCGCGGGCACCTACAGCTTAGTAACCGGGTTCCAGCACCGTCAGCTGGTCCTCGGTCGTGCCATTGGCTCTTGCACACTGGGGCAACGCATCCGGGTTCCAGCACCGCCAGCTGGTTCTCGGCAGTGTTCTTGTCACAGGTACTCCCTCGTGCCAAGCCTGGTTTCAGCACCGTCAGCTGTTTCCGGGTTGTGTCAAGCTCACTGAGACACCTATGCTTGCCTCGTCGTGGTGCGGTCGGGTTAGCCAACTCCAGGGTGCCTCCAGTTTAGGAGCTTCCTATGTGGGCTGCGTGAACTGGTAGTCAAGGCTGGTTCTGTAGTGCCAGTAGGCCCAGCTCCCCCTGTAGGACTGTTGGGGTTCGGTAACTGCGGCTGCCTCGCGGCCTAGCTGTTCTCTCCTCTCCTGTGGGCCTTGGGGTTCACCACCTGGTTCCAGCACCGTCAGCTGGTTCCGGGCCGAGCCTTTGGCTTAGGTGCCTCCTCCTGGGTATCCGAGTTCCGCCAACGCCAGGCGGTCCTTGGTAGTGCTTTTAAGCGCGGGCACCTACAGCTTAGTAACCGGGTTCCAGCACCGTCAGCTAGTCCTCGGTCGTGCCATTGGCTCTTGCACACTGGGGCAACGCATCCGGGTTCCAGCACCGCCAGCTGGTTCTCGGCAGTGTTTTTGTCACAGGTACTCCCTCGTGCCAAACCTGGTTTCAGCACCGTCAGCTGTTTCCGGGTTGTGTCAAGCTCACTAAGACACCTATGCTTGCCTCGTCGTGGTGCGGTCGGGTTAGCCAACTCCAGGGTGCCTCCAGTTTAGGAGCTTCCTATGTGGGCTGCGTGAACTGGTAGTCAAGGCTGGTTCTGTAGTGCCAGTAGGCCCAGCTCCCCCTGTAGGACTGTTGGGGTTCGGTAACTGCGGCTGCCTCGCGGCCTAGCTGTTCTCTCCTCTCCTGTGGGCCTTCGGGTCCACCACCTGGTTCCAGCACCGTCAGCTGGTTCTCGGCAGTGTCTTTTGCTCTTGTACCTTCTGCTCCCCATCCTGGTTCCAGTACCGTCAGCTGGTTCCGGGCAGAGCCTTTGGCTTAGGTGCCTCCTTCTGGGTATCCAAGTTCCACCAACGTCAGGTGGTCCTTGGTAGTGCTTTCAGGCACGGGTACCTCCTGCTTAGTAACCGGGTTCCAGTAACGTCAGCTGGTCCTTGGTAGTTCCATTGGCTCTTGGACCTTCGGCTACCCATCCGGGTTCCAGTACCGTCAGCTGGTTCTCGGCAGTGTCTTTTGCTCTTGTACCTTCTGCTCACAGCGCATGGCCAAAGGATCACAAGAGCGCAGACTCCTGTACAGCAACTAACAACGCTCAGGAAGCTTCGCCCATGCAAAAAGGTGTTGTTTTCGACACCTGTGCTGCTTTTCTTTAAAAAGACAAGTCACGCCTCCACTACTGTTTAACAGTATAATGGGCTAAATAGTGTACGTGTTGCATTCAGCTTGTGCAAGTAGACAAATTAATAGAGCAACCTTTTACTTGTGCAGCATTAATGCTGCAGAAGGAGTGGCTCTTGTACTTTGTAACACCTGAGGGGGGGTTAAAGGTAACCTTTGAAATTGGTTCAACTAGGCTTCGGCCTACACTCTGCTCCTCTCCTCCTCCTGCTGACCCTGGGCTGTAACAACGCTAGTTTTTGCCCGGAAATGCTAGCTGCACAGAGAAAAACACCAGCCAATGTGTTAGTGGGGTTCAGCACCGCCAGCTGTTCCCCCGCTGTGTAGCCGGCATCGTGTCCAGCACAAGCCACGCTGGCACAACCGACCAAAAGCTGCCACCAGTGCAGGCTTCGGCCTACACTTTGCTCCTCTCCTCCTCCTCCTGCTGACCCTGGGCTCTAACACCGCTAGTTTTTGCCCGGACATGCAATCTGCACAGAGAAAAACACCAGTCAATGTGTCAGTGGGGTTCAGCAACGCCAGCTGTTCCCCTGCTGTGTAGCTTGCAACGTGACCTGCAAACGCCACGCAGGCACATGAACTGAAATTGAAGGGAGCCTGCCCCCCACCCACAGGTGTTTCTATGTATAACAGCCACCTTGTACAGCAGTACTGCTGCATTTGTACAAGGTGGCTGACTTTTTCTCCTTGCCCACGTGGAACTCAACACGTACAAAATGTGTCTCATTAGAGACCATTACAATGTCCCTGAGGTGTGACTTTCCTTTGTAATGACACGCAGCACCACCCTTGTTAGCGCTGCCCGTCTTTTGACATCATTGGTTAGCTGGCTGCGCCTGTGCATCTCCCCTGCTCGAAACAACGCCCCTCGGTGTCTTATTTTTTTGGACAGCGAGGGTGTGATTGATGGGCATGTGCAGTGCATATGTTTGCCTGTGTTCACTCATCTCCTTCCGCCTTCTTCAGACTGGGTGTCCTCATGGCCGCGGCAGGCGATAAGGGATCAGATGAGGCCGCCCAGTCTGAAGCAGGTGTAAGGACATGTGTGAGCGGCAAACATATTTAGTGCACCAGGGCACGAATCCCAGCACCGCAGTGTGATTTTTTAAAAACACACTGTGGGTCTGGGATTCATGTCCATCGCTAACCGCAACGGCCAACATGAAATGAGGTCATAAGACAGGAAGCGCTCACAGCGCATGGCCAAAGGATCACAAGAGCGCAGACTCCTGTACAGCAACTAACAACGCTCAGGAAGCTGCGCCCATGCAAAAAGGTGTTGTTTTCGACACCTGTGCTGCTTTTCTTTAAAAAGACAAGTCACGCCTCCACTACTGATTAACAGTATAATGGGCTAAATAGTCTACGTGTTGCATTCAGCTTGTGCAAGTAGAAAAACTAATAGAGCAACCTTTTACTTGTGCAGCATTAATGCTGCAGAAGGAGTGGCTCTTGTACTTTGTAACACCTGAGGGGGGGTTAAAGGTAACCTTTGAAATTGGTTCAACTAGGCTTCGGCCTACACTCTGCTCCTCTCCTCCTCCTGCTGACCCTGGGCTCTAACAACGCTAGTTTTTGCCCGGAAATGCTAGCTGCACATAGAAAAACACCAGCCAATGTGTTAGTGGGGTTCAGCACCGCCAGCTGTTCCCCCGCTGTGTAGCCGGCATCGTGTCCAGCACAAGCCACGCTGGCACAACCGACCAAAAGCTGCCACCAGTGCAGGCTTCGGCCTACACTTTGCTCCTCTCCTCCTCCTCCTGCTGACCCTGGGCTCAAACACCGCTAGTTTTTGCCCGGAAATGCTAGCTGCACAGAGAAAAACACCAGCCAATGTGTTAGTGGGGTTCAGCACCGCCAGCTGTTCCCCTGCTGTGCAGCTTGCAACGTGACCTGCAAACGCCACGCAGGCACATGAACTGAAATTGAAGGGAGCCTGGCCCCCACCCCCAGGTGTTTCTATGTATAACAGCCACCTTGTACAGCAGTACTGCTGCATTTGTACAAGGTGGCTGATGTTTTCTCCTTGCCCACGTGGAACTCAACACGTACAAAATGTGTCTCTTTGAGACCATTCCACTGTCCCCGAGGTGTGACTTTCCTTTCTAATGATACGCAGCACCCCCCTTGGTAGCGCTTCCCGTCTTCTGACATCATTGGTTGGCTACTTGCGCCTGTTCGTCCGCCCTGCCTGAATAAAATGCTCCTCGTTGTCTTAATTATTTTGACTGCGAGGGTGTGATTGATGGGCACGAGCAGTGCATATCTTCGCCTGTCTTAACTCATCTCCTTCCGCCTTCTTCAGACTGTGCAGCCTCATGGCCGTGGCATGCGAGAAGGGATCAGCAGAGGCCGCCCAGTCTGAAGCAGGTGTAAGGACGTGTGTGAGCGGCCAAAATATTTACTGCTCAAGGCCACGAATCCCAGCACCGCAGTGTGGCTTTATGAAAAGACACTGTGGGTCTGGGATTTATGGCCATCGTTAACCGCACCGGCCAACATGAAATGATGTCATAAGATGGGCAGCGCTAACAGGGCATTGCCAAGGGATAAAACAAGAGCGCAGACTCCTGTACAGCAAATAACAACGCTCAGGAAGCTGCGCCAAGCACCAAGGCGTTATTTTGGACACCTGTGCTGCGTCTCATCAAAAAACCAAGTCACGCATCCACTACAGTTTGACTGTAGAATGGGGTAAATTGTGTATGTCTTTCATTCAGCGTGTGCAAGTAGACAAATTAATAGAGCAACCTTTCACTTGTGCAGCATTAATACTGCACAAGGTGTGTCTCTTGTACTTTGTAACACCTGAGGGGGGGGTTAAAGGTTTCCTTTGAAATTGGTTCAACTAGGCTTCGGCCTACACTCTGCTCCTCTCCTCCTCCTCCTGCTTCAACACGGGCTCTAACATCGCTAGTTTTGCCCGCAAGTGCTAGCTGCACAGAGAAAAACACACGCCATTGTGTTAGTGGGGTTCAGCAACGCCAGCTGTTCCCCCAGTGTGTAGCCGGCAAAGTGTCCTGCAAACGCAACGCAGACACAAAGCTGCCTCCAGTGCAGGCTTCGGCCTACACTCATCTCCCCCTGCTTACCCTTTGCTCCAACACCGCTAGTTGGGGCTCTAGGAAGACAATCTTTAATAGGCAAGGCAACGCATCTGGGTTCCAGCACCGCCAGCTGGTTCTCGGCAGTGTTCTTGTCACAGGTACTCCCTCGTGCCAAGCCTGGTTTCAGCACCGTCAGCTGTTTCCGGGTTGTGTCAACTTCACTGAGACGCCTATGCTTGCCCCGTCGTGGTGCGGTCGAGTTAGCCAACTCCAGGGTGCCTCCAGTTTAGGAGCTTCCTATGTGGGCTGCGTGAACTGGTAGTCAAGGCTGGTTCTGTAGTGCCAGTAGGCCCAGCTCCCCCTGTAGGACTGTTGGGGTTCGGTAACTGCGGCTGCCTCGCGGCCTAGCTGTTCTCTCCTCTCCTGTGGGCCTTGGGGTCCACCACCTGGTTCCAGCACCGTCAGCTGGTTCCGGGCCGAGCCTTTGGCTTAGGTGCCTCCTCCTGGGTATCCGAGTTCCGCCAACGCCAGGCGGTCCTTGGTAGTGCTTTTAAGCGCGGGCACCTACAGCTTAGTAACCGGGTTCCAGCACCGTCAGCTAGTCCTCGGTCGTGCCATTGGCTCTTGCACACTGGGGCAACGCATCCGGGTTCCAGCACCGCCAGCTGGTTCTCGGCAGTGTTTTTGTCACAGGTACTCCCTCGTGCCAAACCTGGTTTCAGCACCGTCAGCTGTTTCCGGGTTGTGTCAAGCTCACTGAGACACCTATGCTTGCCTCGTCGTGGTGCGGTCGGGTTAGCCAACTCCAGGGTGCCTCCAGTTTAGGAGCTTCCTATGTGGGCTGCGTGAACTGGTAGTCAAGGCTGGTTCTGTAGTGCCAGTAGGCCCAGCTCCCCCTGTAGGACTGTTGGGGTTCGGTAACTGCGGCTGCCTCGCGGCCTAGCTGTTCTCTCCTCTCCTGTAGGCCTTGGGGTCCACCACCTGGTTCCAGCACCGTCAGCTGGTTCCGGGCCGAGCCTTTGGCTTAGGTGCCTCCTCCTGGGTATCCGAGTTCCGCCAACGCCAGGCGGTCCTTGGTAGTGCTTTTAAGCGCGGGCACCTACAGCTTAGTAACCGGGTTCCAGCACCGTCAGCTAGTCCTCGGTCGTGCCATTGGCTCTTGCACACTGGGGCAACGCATCCGGGTTCCAGCACCGCCAGCTGGTTCTCGGCAGTGTTTTTGTCACAGGTACTCCCTCGTGCCAAACCTGGTTTCAGCACCGTCAGCTGTTTCCGGGTTGTGTCAAGCTCACTGAGACACCTATGCTTGCCTCGTCGTGGTGCGGTCGGGTTAGCCAACTCCAGGGTGCCTCCAGTTTAGGAGCTTCCTATGTGGGCTGCGTGAACTGGTAGTCAAGGCTGGTTCTGTAGTGCCAGTAGGCCCAGCTCCCCCTGTAGGACTGTTGGGGTTCGGTAACTGCGGCTGCCTCGCGGCCTAGCTGTTCTCTCCTCTCCTGTGGGCCTTGGGGTCCACCACCTGGTTCCAGCACCGTCAGCTGGTTCTGGGCCGAGCCTTTGGCTTAGGTGCCTCCTCCTGGGTATCCGAGTTCCGCCAACGCCAGGCGGTCCTTGGTAGTGCTTTTAAGCGCGGGCACCTACAGCTTAGTAACCGGGTTCCAGCACCGTCAGCTGGTCCTCGGTCGTGCCATTGGCTCTTGCACACTGGGGCAACGCATCCGGGTTCCAGCACCGCCAGCTGGTTCTCGGCAGTGTTCTTGTCACAGGTACTCCCTCATGCCAAGCCTGGTTTCAGCACCGTCAGCTGTTTCCGGGTTGTGTCAAGCTCACTGAGACACCTATGCTTGCCTCGTCGTGGTGCGGTCGGGTTAGCCAACTCCAGGGTGCCTCCAGTTTAGGAGCTTCCTATGTGGGCTGCGTGAACTGGTAGTCAAGGCTGGTTCTGTAGTGCCAGTAGGCCCAGCTCCCCCTGTAGGACTGTTGGGGTTCGGTAACTGCGGCTGCCTCGCGGCCTAGCTGTTCTCTCCTCTCCTGTGGGCCTTGGGGTCCACCACCTGGTTCCAGCACCGTCAGCTGGTTCCGGGCCGAGCCTTTGGCTTAGGTGCCTCCTCCTGGGTATCCGAGTTCCGCCAACGCCAGGCGGTCCTTGGTAGTGCTTTTAAGCGCGGGCACCTACAGCTTAGTAACCGGGTTCCAGCACCGTCAGCTGGTCCTCGGTCGTGCCATTGGCTCTTGCACACTGGGGCAACGCATCCGGGTTCCAGCACCGCCAGCTGGTTCTCGGCAGTGTTCTTGTCACAGGTACTCCCTCGTGCCAAGCCTGGTTTCAGCACCGTCAGCTGTTTCCAGTTTGTGTCAAGCTCACTGAGACACCTATGCTTGCCTCGTCGTGGTGCGGTCGGGTTAGCCAACTCCAGGGTGCCTCCAGTTTAGGAGCTTCCTATGTGGGCTGCGTGAACTGGTAGTCAAGGCTGGTTCTGTAGTGCCAGTAGGCCCAGCTCCCCCTGTAGGACTGTTGGGGTTCGGTAACTGCGGCTGCCTCGCGGCCTAGCTGTTCTCTCCTCTCCTGTGGGCCTTGGGGTCCACCACCTGGTTCCAGCACCGTCAGCTGGTTCCGGGCCGAGCCTTTGGCTTAGGTGCCTCCTCCTGGGTATCCGAGTTCCGCCAACGCCATGCGGTCCTTGGTAGTGCTTTTAAGCGCGGGCACCTACAGCTTAGTAACCGGGTTCCAGCACCGTCAGCTGGTCCTCGGTCGTGCCATTGGCTCTTGCACACTGGGGCAACGCATCCGGGTTCCAGCACCGCCAGCTGGTTCTCGGCAGTGTTCTTGTCACAGGTACTCCCTCGTGCCAAGCCTGGTTTCAGCACCGTCAGCTGTTTCCGGGTTGTGTCAAGCTCACTGAGACACCTATGCTTGCCTCGTCGTGGTGCGGTCGGGTTAGCCAACTCCAGGGTGCCTCCAGTTTAGGAGCTTCCTATGTGGGCTGCGTGAACTGGTAGTCAAGGCTGGTTCTGTAGTGCCAGTAGGCCCAGCTCCCCCTGTAGGACTGTTGGGGTTCGGTAACTGCGGCTGCCTCGCGGCCTAGCTGTACTCTCCTCTCCTGTGGGCCTTGGGGTTCACCACCTGGTTCCAGCACCGTCAGCTGGTTCCGGGCCGAGCCTTTGGCTTAGGTGCCTCCTCCTGGGTATCCGAGTTCCGCCAACGCCAGGCGGTCCTTGGTAGTGCTTTTAAGCGCGGGCACCTACAGCTTAGTAACCGGGTTCCAGCACCGTCAGCTAGTCCTCGGTCGTGCCATTGGCTCTTGCACACTGGGGCAACGCATCCGGGTTCCAGCACCGCCAGCTGGTTCTCGGCAGTGTTCTTGTCACAGGTACTCCCTCGTGCCAAGCCTGGTTTCAGCACCGTCAGCTGTTTCCGGGTTGTGTCAAGCTCACTGAGACACCTATGCTTGCCTCGTCGTGGTGCGGTCGGGTTAGCCAACTCCAGGGTGCCTCCAGTTTAGGAGCTTCCTATGTGGGCTGCGTGAACTGGTAGTCAAGGCTGGTTCTGTAGTGCCAGTAGGCCCAGCTCCCCCTGTAGGACTGTTGGGGTTCGGTAACTGCGGCTGCCTCGCGGCCTAGCTGTTCTCTCCTCTCCTGTGGGCCTTGGGGTCCACCACCTGGTTCCAGCACCGTCAGCTGGTTCCGGGCCGAGCCTTTGGCTTAGGTGCCTCCTCCTGGGTATCCGAGTTCCGCCAACGCCAGGCGGTCCTTGGTAGTGCTTTTAAGCGCGGGCACCTACAGCTTAGTAACCGGGTTCCAGCACCGTCAGCTGGTCCTCGGTCGTGCCATTGGCTCTTGCACACTGGGGCAACGCATCCGGGTTCCAGCACCGCCAGCTGGTTCTCGGCAGTGTTCTTGTCACAGGTACTCCCTCGTGCCAAGCCTGGTTTCAGCACCGTCAGCTGTTTCCGGGTTGTGTCAAGCTCACTGAGACACCTATGCTTGCCTCGTCGTGGTGCGGTCGGGTTAGCCAACTCCAGGGTGCCTCCAGTTTAGGAGCTTCCTATGTGGGCTGCATGAACTGGTAGTCAAGGCTGGTTCTGTAGTGCCAGTAGGCCCAGCTCCCCCTGTAGGACTGTTGGGGTTCGGTAACTGCGGCTGCCTCGCGGCCTAGCTGTTCTCTCCTCTCCTGTGGGCCTTGGGGTTCACCACCTGGTTCCAGCACCGTCAGCTGGTTCCGGGCCGAGCCTTTGGCTTAGGTGCCTCCTCCTGGGTATCCGAGTTCCGCCAACGCCAGGCGGTCCTTGGTAGTGCTTTTAAGCGCGGGCACCTACAGCTTAGTAACCGGGTTCCAGCACCGTCAGCTAGTCCTCGGTCGTGCCATTGGCTCTTGCACACTGGGGCAACGCATCCGGGATCCAGCACCGCCAGCTGGTTCTCGGCAGTGTTTTTGTCACAGGTACTCCCTCGTGCCAAACCTGGTTTCAGCACCGTCAGCTGTTTCCGGGTTGTGTCAAGCTCACTGAGACACCTATGCTTGCCTCGTCGTGGTGCGGTCGGGTTAGCCAACTCCAGGGTGCCTCCAGTTTAGGAGCTTCCTATGTGGGCTGCATGAACTGGTAGTCAAGGCTGGTTCTGTAGTGCCAGTAGGCCCAGCTCCCCCTGTAGGACTGTTGGGGTTCGGTAACTGCGGCTGCCTCGCGGCCTAGCTGTTCTCTCCTCTCCTGTGGGCCTTCGGGTCCACCACCTGGTTCCAGCACCGTCAGCTGGTTCTCGGCAGTGTCTTTTGCTCTTGTACCTTCTGCTCCCCATCCTGGTTCCAGTACCGTCAGCTGGTTCCGGGCAGAGCCTTTGGCTTAGGTGCCTCCTTCTGGGTATCCAAGTTCCACCAACGTCAGGTGGTCCTTGGTAGTGCTTTCAGGCACGGGTACCTCCTGCTTAGTAACCGGGTTCCAGTAACGTCAGCTGGTCCTTGGTAGTTCCATTGGCTCTTGGACCTTCGGCTACCCATCCGGGTTCCAGTACCGTCAGCTGGTTCTCGGCAGTGTCTTTTGCTCTTGTACCTTCTGCTCCCCATCCTGGTTCCAGTAACGTCAGCTGGTTCCGGGCAGAGCCTTTGGCTTAGGTGCCTCCTTCTGGGTATCCGAGTTCCGCCAACGTCAGGCGGTCCTTGGTAGTGCTTTTTAGCACGGGTACCTCCTGCTTAGTAACCGGGTTCCAGTAACGTCAGCTGGTCCTCGGTAGTTCCATAGGCTCTTGAACCTTCGGGTAGCCATCCGAGTTCCAGTTCCATCAGCTGGTTCTTGGCATTTTCTCAGCCTTCTTGTACCTTCTGCTACATTTCCAAGTTGAAGACCCTAACGTCGACGACCCGGAAGACCACCCCGATGACGACGACCCGGAAGACCACCCCGATGACGACGACGACGACGGCGGAGACGACGACGGCGGAGACGACGACGGCTGAGACGACGACGGCGGAGATGACGACACTGGAGACGACGACCCTGGAGACGACAACATGGAAGACCGAGAAGCAGAAGAACAAGAGGCTGCAGAACAAAGAGCAGAAGAACATTAAGCATAAGACTTAATATCAGAGCAAAAGATATTATCTAAATTATATGCAGAAGAAGACTAAGCAGTGTATGGGGGTGAGTCCGTTCCTCCTCGTGGTGCCCCTGGATAAAGCCTGATGCTGCAGGCCAAACTGAACGCGGACAAATGTAACTTTTGTGACTGGCAGAACGGAAGGTGTAATCTTCCAACTTTTATAGATAACAACTAGGGGAATGCCTGTCACAAATGAGAATATGATGAAGAAGTAGAATAGGAAGAATAATAACAGTGGAATAAAAAGAATATGTAGAATAGGAAGAATAATAATAGTTGAAGAAAATGAATATGAAGAATGTAATAAAAAAAAAAATATAGGTAGAAGATGAAGAAGAAGATGAATAAGGTGAAGAAGTTGATGTCAAAGATGCTGATGATGATGAAGATGAAAGTGTGGGAAAAGGAAAAAAAAGAAGGGGAAGGTCGTGGAATAGTGAATCATCAATATCTGACAAAATAAAAAAAATTTACATAGTCAATATCTTTTTCAATCCGAACGTCTTTAAAAAAAAAAAAAATCATGCTATTCTATTTGATTGGACTAATCCTCATTGCCTTTAATGTCTCCGCCACCTCCCCCATACATCCTACATTATTCTTAGTTGTTTTCCTTCATGTAGAATGAACCTACAAGGAAAGAAAGGGTTTATTTTAATTCCGATATTTTGGTCCCATTGACTTGCATTGGGATCGGGTATCGGTATCGGCGATATCCGATATTTTTTGAATATCGGCCGATCCAAACCGATACCGATACTTTCCGATATCGGAAGGTATCGCTCAACACTACTTGGAACTAATATTAGCAACCAAACAATCAACTCTTGTTGACCGTTTGCTTCAGGCATTCCCAGCACACAGCGCCCGTTATCGTTCTCACACGAGCTGCAGGGGGCAGCAGACCAGAAGTGTTAGAGGTGCAGAAATCAGAAGTGGCGTTGGACAGAGGGGTTTTCTGACCAGTTTGTGGAGTGATTTTGCTATGACCGCAGACAGGACAGGTACTGCTGCATCAATTCAAAGTGACAGGAGACAACATTTGTCCAGTATGGTTACTAACTATTTTTCATCCCTTATCGATGTTCTACCTCAACCGTCATTCCCATTTGATTACTGGGCATCCAAATTAGACACCTGGCCAGAATTGGCAGAATATGCATTGCAGGAGCTTGCTTGCCTGGCAGCTAGTGTCCTATCAGAAAGAGTATTCAGTGCTGCAGGTTCAATATTAACCGAAAAAAGGACTCGTCTGGCTACCCAAAATGTTGATGATCTAACCTTCATTAAAATGAACCACAACTGGATTTCGAATTCTTTTGCCCCACCTTGCCCGGCCGACACCTAGCTTTCCTATGAAAAGGTATTGCCTGTGGACTACTCTGAATGACTTTACCAATCTTGTAATTTGCAGCAGCTGATTGTCCAGCATACGACATGTTTACACCTCCCTAAATGGCGAAACTCCCCACACGGGGCAGTGGTATCGCCACTTGGCGCAAGCACCCGTGAGAGTGCTGTTTGTCTGAAGAGGTGGGTGTGCCCGCTTTTGGTCGACGGCACTGCCACTGGGTCCCTCATAGTACAATAAAGTGTCTCTGGCGGTGGTGGTGCGCACCCAACGTCAGACACACTGTTGTAACATGAGGGGCCCTGGGCCTGTACCGCCGGCCACAAGAGAGTTCCCCCACCCCCAGCTCAAACATTGCTCTACCACTTGCACAATTATCTCTCACAGTTCCACCAATGTTTAGTCTATGCGCTGACATCCGTAAATTCCTGCCACTGACAATACCATTGTGTTGACATGTATGATGGTACTTAACATAGTCAGGGGCAGTGTCCTATATTTACTTAAGTAAATACTTTGTGCCAAATTACTAGGTCTGAAACTATGCAGAGGAGCCCACACCTGTACCTAATGATTGCACCCTTTTGTGTTTTCGTTTTGTTGTAATGCGAGACATTAACATGTATTTATTGTTTGGGACTACTAACTGGCAGACACTCATTACAATCGGCCTCCGCTGACAACACCAATGCTGCCTGTGTACCCCTGCAAGAGAATTCAAAGTGCCTACAGCCCAATTTTATTATGTTAGGCCTTCGAAGCCTGTCTGCGGTCCCTCCTTCCACTAGGCCTCTACTGACCTGTCTACTGCTGCCCGTGTACCCCTGGAACCAATTATAAAGTGCCTACAGCCCAATTTTATTATGTTAGGCCTTCGAAGCCTGTCTGCGGTCCCTCCTTCCACTAGGCCTCCACTGACCTGTCTACTGCTGCCCGTGTACCCCTGGAACCAAGTATAAAGTGCCTACAGCCAAATTTTATTATGTTAGGCCTTCGAAGCCTGTCTGCGGTCCCTCCTTCCAATAGGCCTCCACTGACCTGTGTACTGCTGCCCGTGTACCCCTGGAACCAATTTTAAAGTGCCTACAGCCCAATTTTATTATGTTAGGCCTTCGAAGCCTGTCTGCGGTCCCTCCTTCCACTAGGCCTCCACTGACCTGTCTACTGCTGCCCGTGTACCCCTGGAACCAATTATAAAGTGCCTACAGCCAAATTTTATTATGTTAGGCCTTCGAAGCCTGTCTGCAGTCCCTCCTTCCACTAGGCCTCCACTGACTTGTCTACTGCTGCCCGTGTACCCCTGGAACCAATTTTAAAGTGCCTACAGCCCAATTTTATTATGTTAGGCCTTCGAAGCCTGTCTGCGGTCCCTCCTTCCACTAGGCCTCCACTGACCTGTCTACTGCTGCCCGTGTACCCCTGGAACCAATTATAAAGTGCCTACAGCCCAATTTTATTATGTTAGGCCTTCAAAGCCTGTCTGCGGTCCCTCCTTCCACAAGGCCTCCACTGACTTGTCTACTGCTGCCCGTGTACCCCTGGAACCAATTATAAAGTGCCTACAGCCAAATTTTATTATGTTAGGCCTTCGAAGCCTGTCTGCGGTCCCTCCTTCCACTAGGCCTCCACTGACCTGTGTACTGCTGCCCGTGTACCCCTGGAACCAATTTTAAAGTGCCTACAGCCCAATTTTATTATGTTAGGCCTTCGAAGCCTGTCTGCGGTCCCTCCTTCCACTAGGCCTCCACTGACCTGTCTACTGCTGCCCGTGTACCCCTGGAACCAATTATAAAGTGCCTACAGCCAAATTTTATTATGTTAGGCCTTCGAAGCCTGTCTGCGGTCCCTCCTTCCACTAGGCCTCCACTGACCTGTCTACTGCTGCCCGTGTACCCCTGGAACCAATTATAAAGTGCCTACAGCCAAATTTTATTATGTTAGGCCTTCGTAGCCTGTCTGCGGTCCCTCCTTCCACTAGGCCTCCACTGACCTGTCTACTGCTGCCCGTGTACCCCTGGAACCAATTTTAAAGTGCCTACAGCCTAATTTTGTTATGTTAGGCCTACTACGCCTGTCTGCGGTCCCTCCTTCCAATACTCCTCCACTGACCACACCACTGCTGCTCATGGACCCCTGGAACCTATTTTTAATTGCATAGAGCATCCTTTTTTTAATAGTAGGCGTACAAAGTCTGTCTGCGGTCCACTATTGAAATTGTCCTCCACTGACCAGAGCAATGCTGCCTGTGTACCCCTGTAACCTTTTTTAAACTGCATTGAGCCACATTTTTGGTTTAAGGCCTACTACCTGTGTTTGTCTGCGCCACTCAATACAGCTGTCCTCCTTTGAAAAAAGCAGAGCGTCAATAGTCTTGTTTTCAGCCTCTAGGAACTTGAAAACTGCATTGGGGCTACTACTTCGGTAGGGCCTACTAACGGTGTCTGCCGCTCCAAGGTGTTCCCCAGGTTTCGTCTACATTGCTTCGATCTTCCGACTCTCGTTTAGTAGTTGTTGAAAACTACACTGCATTAGGCCTACAAATTGGGTATGGGGTGTAGAGACGGTGTGTTCCACTCCAAGGTGTTCCCCAGGTTTCGACTACAGCCCACTACTGGCTTAGTGATAGAAAGCAGAGGGTGGTTATAAATGGTATAGTCTCTAACTGGGTCGCTGTGACCAGTGGGGTACCGCAGGGGTCAGTATTGGGACCTGTTCTCTTCAACATATTCATTAATGATCTGGTAGAAGGTTTACACAGTAAAATATCGATATTTGCAGATGATACAAAACTATGTAAAGCAGTTAATACAAGAGAAGATAGTATTCTGCTACAGATGGATCTGCATAAGTTGGAAACTTGGGCTGAAAGGTGGCAGATGAGGTTTAACAATGATAAATGTAAGGTTATACACATGGGAAGAGGGAATCAATATCACCATTACACACTGAACGGGAAACCACTGGGTAAATCTGACAGGGAGAAGGACTTGGGGATCCTAGTTAATGATAAACTTACCTGGAGCAGCCAGTGCCAGGCAGCAGCTGCCAAGGCAAACAGGATCATGGGGTGCATTAAAAGAGGTCTGGATACACATGATGAGAGCATTATACTGCCTCTGTACAAATCCCTAGTTAGACCGCACATGGAGTACTGTGTCCAGTTTTGGGCACCGGTGCTCAGGAAGGATATAATGGAACTAGAGAGAGTACAAAGGAGGGCAACAAAATTGATAAAGGGGATGGGAGAACTACAATACCCAGATAGATTAGCGAAATTAGGATTATTTAGTCTAGAAAAAAGACGACTGAGGGGCGATCTAATAACCATGTATAAGTATATAAGGGGACAATACAAATATCTCGCTGAGGATCTGTTTATACCAAGGAAGGTGACGGGCACAAGGGGGCATTCTTTGCGTCTGGAAGAGAGAAGGTTTTTCCACCAACATAGAAGAGGATTATTTACTGTTAGGGCAGTGAGAATCTGGAATTGCTTGCCTGAGGAGGTGGTGATGGCGAACTCAGTCGAGGGGTTCAAGAGAGGCCTGGATGTCTTCCTGGAGCAGAACAATATTGTATCATACAATTATTAGGTTCTGTAGAAGGACGTAGATCTGGGTATTTATTATGATGGAATATAGGCTGAACTGGATGGACAAATGTCTTTTTTCGGCCTTACTTACTAACTATGTTACATTGCTTCAATCTTCTGACTCTCGTTTAGTAGTTGTTGAAAACTACACTGCATTAGGCCTACAAATTGGGTTTGGGGTGTAGAGACGGTGTGTTCCACTCCAAGGTGTTCCCCAGGTTTCCTCTCCATTGCTTCGGTCTTCCGACTCTCGTTTAGTAGTTGTTGAAAACTACACTGCATTTGGCCTACAAATTGGGTATGGGGTGTAGAGACGGTGTGTTCCACTCCAAGGTGTTCCCCAGGTTTCCTCTCCATTGCTTCAATCTTAAAGCTCTTGTTTAGTAGTTGTTGAAAACAACACTGCATTCGGCCTACAAGTTGGCTCTGGGGTGTAGAGACGGTGTCTTCCGCTCCAAGGTGTTCCCCACGTTGCCTCTCCATTGCTTCAATCTTAAAGCTCTTCTTAAGTAGTTGTTGAAAACAACACTGCATTCGGCCTACAAGTTGGGTCTGGGGTGTAGAGACGGAGTCTTCCGCTCCAAGGTGTTCCCCAGGTTTCCTCTCCATTGCTTCGGTCTTCCGACTCTCGTTTAGTAGTTGTTGAAAACTACACTGCATTAGGCCTACAAATTGGGTATAGGGTGTAGAGACAGTGTGTTCCACTCCAAGGTGTTCCCCAGGTTTCCTCTCCATTGCTTCGGTCTTCCGACTCTCGTTTAGTAGTTGTTGAAAACTACACTGCATTCGGCCTACAAGTTGGGTCTGGGGTGTAGAGACGGTGTGTTCCACTCCAAGGTGTTCTCCAGGTTTCCTCTCCATTGCTTCGATTTTCTGGCTCTCGTTTAGTAGTTGTTGAAAACAACACTGCATTCGGCCTACAAGTTGGGTCTGGGGTGAAGAGACGGTGTGTTCCACTCCAAGGTGTTCCCCAGGTTGCCTCTCCATTGCTTCGATCTTCTGGCTCTCGTTTAGTAGTTGTTGAAAACAACACTGCATTCGGCCTACAAGTTGGGTCTGGGGTGTAGAGATGGTGTGTTCCACTCCAAGGTGTTCCCCAGGTTTCCTCTCCATTGCTTCGGTCTTCCGTCTCTCGTTTAGTAGTTGTTGAAAACAACACTGCATTCGGCCTACAAGTTGGGTCTGGGGTGTAGAGACGGTGTGTTCCACTCCAAGGTGTTCTCCAGGTTTCCTCTCCATTGCTTCGATCTTCTGGCTCTCGTTTAGTAATTGTTGAAAACAACACTGCATTCGGCCTACAAGTTGGGTCTGGGGTGTAGAGACGGTGTGTTCCACTCCAAGGTGTTCCCCAGGTTGCCTCTCCATTGCTTCGATCTTCTGGCTCTCGTTTAGTAGTTGTTGAAAACAACACTGCATTCGGCCTACAAGTTGGGTCTGGGGTGTAGAGACGGTGTGTTCCACTCCAAGGTGTTCCCCAGGTTTCATCTCCATTGCTTCGGTCTTCCGACTCTCGTTTAGTAGTTGTTGAAAACTACACTGCATTAGGCCTACAAATTGGGTATGGGGTGTAGAGACGGCGTGTTCCACTCCAAGGTGTTCCCCAGGTTTCCTCTCCATTGCTTCGGTCTTCCGACTCTCGTTTAGTAGTTGTTGAAAACTACACTGCATTAGGCCTACAAATTGGGTATGGGGTGTAGAGACGGTGTGTTCCACTCCAAGGTTTTCCCCAGGTTTCCTCTCCATTGCTTCAATCTTAAAGCTCTTGTTTAGTAGTTGTTGAAAACAACCCTGCATTCGGCCTACAAGTTGGCTCTGGGGTATAGAGATGGTGTCTTCCGCTCCAAGGTGTTCCCAGGTTGCCTCTCTATTGCTTCAATCTTAAAGCTCTTCTTAAGTAGTTGTTGAAAACAACACTGCATTCGGCCTACAAGTTGGGTCTGGGGTGTAGAGACGGTGTCTTCCGCTCCAAGGTGTTCCCCAGGTTGCCTCTCCATTGCTTCAATCTTAAAGCTCTTCTTAAGTAGTTGTTGAAAACAACACTGCATTCGGCCTACAAGTTGGGTCTGGGGTGTAGAGACGGTGTCTTCCGCTCCAAGGTGTTCCCCAGGTTGCCTCTCCATTGCTTCAATCTTAAAGCTTTTCTTAAGTAGTTGTTGAAAACAACACTACATTCGGCCTACAAGTTGGGTCTGCGGTGTAGAGACGGTGTCTTCCGCTCCAAGGTGTTCCCCAGGTTTCCTCTCCATTGCTTCGGTCTTCCGACTCTCGTTTAGTAGTTGTTGAAAACTACACTGCATTAGGCCTACAAATTGGGTATGGGGTGTAGAGACGGTGTCTTCCACTCCAAGGTGTTCCCCAGGTTTCCTATCCATTGCTTCGATCTTCTGGCTCTCGTTTAGTAGTTGTTGAAAACAACACTGCATTAGGCCTACTAGTTGGGTTGGGGCCTTCTATCTGTGTCTGCCTCTCCTTGCTGTTCTCCTACAGTGAACAAAGCTGTGCCGCCGCTTTACTACTGTTGCCAATTTTGAACTGCATTTAGAATACTTACTGATTTGGGCCTACTCTCTGTGGCAGCCTCTCATTCCAGTTGTCCTCCACTGAACAAAGCAATGCCCCCTGGTTAGTCCTGTTACCAATTTTGAACTGCATTTAGCCCACTTTATTCTTTGGGCCCATATCTGTTTCCCCCTCATCCTGCCCATTGCCCAGCCAGTGATAGATGAGTCTGCTGGTACATTGACCCATAACGCAACATTCCCCGTGCACGCTACACTGCAAGATTGTGACCCTGCTGAAAGTCTGGTCCCCCTTCCCGCATACCATACCACATTAAACGGGGACAAAGAGGAAGGTGCAGATGAAGGTGCAGGTTCCTTCATCAGGTGGGGGGAGGAATACTCGTTGGCGATGTCACTGGCACAGGGCCTCTCATAGTACGCAAAAGTGTTGCTGCCGGTGGGAGGCGCCCCCGCCATGCAAACACACCGCTGTACTTTGAGGGGCCCAGTGCCAGTGCCAACGAGTGGGCCCCCCCTGCTTGCTCAGGATCACAGCACTTGCAAAGTTGAAATACTTACCTCTCCCTGCTCCACTGCCGTGACGTGGTCCAGATGTCCTTGGCCCACTAATTGCTTGAACCAGCCCTACCCCCCACAACTTTAGCCAAATGACCCCCAATTTCAAATGCCTTACAATTATTATAAGCTAAATTACGATTGACAAGCTTCAGTAGCAAGAATGGATGTTTTTACCAATACAATGAGCTCTGTACATGTTTTCCTGGCCTCTACTCACTGCCAACTATGCTCCCCCATTGACTTGCATTGGGTTTCGTGTTTCGATCCCCGACTTTTCGCGATAATCGGCCGATTCCACTCGACTCGACTTTTGAGATAGTCGGGTTTCGCGAAACCCGGCTCGACTCTAAAAAGGTCAAGGTCGCTCAACTCTATTCGTAACATCACCTGTGGTATTTGGTCAGGGTTAACCAACGCTGCTTAAAGGGGTCTCCTGGGGTGGTGGTACTGCAGCAGGGATGGTATGGCTTCCTACAGGTGAAGCTAAGTCCCCATGGCTCCCGCTCTAGTAGGAACTGATGGTAGATGGTGTAGAAAGAATCAGAGGACACAAGGTTGCAGTCTGTTTACCTTTTTACTGGGGTAAGGCAGCCACAGTCCAGGGTACGGATCACAGGCGCTGGTGTGGTCTGGCCAGCTGGGAAGTGATTCAGGAATCCGCCTAGCCAGGTGGGGTTGGAAGCCTTCCTCTCTGCACTATTGTAGTCCCTTGCTACCTTAGGCCTCACACAAGGTCCTCACTTTCTCTCTCTCCCTTTTAGGTAGGACACTACCCGCATGGCAGGTAACTCAAGCCATTTTACAGGTGTCTCTCTTGTTGACTCTGGGCTCTATGTGTTACTGTGCCTTCGGGTGTTAATGGTGGACACGTGACCTGCAATCTCCTGTCTGCCGGTTTCTGCTGTGGGGCATGCAGGTACCCCCACAACCTCTTTCTTCCAGTCACTGGTATTCTGTGCTACAGCGTGGAGGGAGCCCATGCGCAGCTCCCCTCCAGCTCCTCAGTTTTCCAGTGCTTCTCTTCGCCTATCAGTCTCCTACTGACTGCTCTGTCTCTCTCTTTCCTTTCCCAGGAGCTGCAGAACCACAGGTCTGCACATCCCCAGCTTTTCTCACAGGAGCTGCAGTACCTCACATCTGCATGGCTCCAGCTCTCTTCCTCACACCTCTCACAGACTATTCTCTAACTCCTCCTCAAGCCAGAATATATATCTTGGTAAACTCCCCTGAAACCGGATTCAGAGCTCCGCCTTCTGGCCTGGAGTCAGAAGAGTGTTGCATGTGCTGGTTACCTGTTACAAGGATCCATCCTCACTTCCAAGCATGGCATCACCCTCCCCGAGAGGAAGGCAATACCACTGTAACAACCGTTTACCTGGGGTGTTACAAATACATACCGGCAATGCAATCGCAAGGGGACAGCAATGGATGAGCTCCTTTCTGGATACAGGATGAAGAAAAATGGAGGGAGATGGAGGCTGAGCTATCATAATGCATTGCAAAAAGAGGGGAGGAGAATCAGACAGAAAATAGAAAAAACTGAAAATAGGACTGTGAACATGACTCTGACCACTAGAGAGTGCCGAACCACTACAAATAAAGATTATGAATATGCGAGTTTCTCTATACTCATACTAAAGAATAACTGCAAAATTATCCATACAGATAATCAGCGGTAACAAATTAGATGTCGGAGACAGAACAGTTTATGAGAGCATCTTTCTGGCTTTCATAGACTTGGATTGAGAGCTGGTGATGTAGCTTCTGTCTTCTGTCCATTCATAAGCTGTGCTCACTAAATGGTGCTGTGCGACCGGAGTTGTTACGAAAAAGGATGAAGACGCTGAAGGGTGAGTATGTGACTGGGGGCAGGATATTTACATTTAAAGCACTACTCCAGCTGTAAAAAAAAAAAAATGCTAGAGTGGTGCTTTAAGCTTTGGAGCTTATTACTATACTAGCTATTGAACCCGTTCTACGCCCAGGTGGCGAGCATTTATATTGGTATATGGTCTCCATCCTGTCATGTGCTACTCCATCCTGCGTCCCCATCCTGTCATGAGCTGCTCCATTCTGCGTCCCCATCCTGTCATGTGCTGCCCCATCCTGCGTCCCCATCCTGTCATGTGCTGCACCATCCTGCGTCCCCATCCTGTCATGTGCTGCTCTATCCTGCGTCCCCATCCTGTCATGTGCTGCTCCATCCTGCGTCCCCATCCTGTCATGTGCTGCTCCATCCTGCATCCCCATCCTGTCATGTGCTGCACCATCCTGCGTCCCCATCCTGTCATGTGCTGCTCTATCCTGCGTCCCCATCCTGTCATGTGCTGCTCCATCCTGCGTCCCCATCCTGTCATGTGCTGCTCCATCCTGCGTCCCCATCCTGTCATGTGCTGCTCCATCCTGCGTCTCCATCCTGTCATGTGCTGCTCCATCCTGCGTCCCCATCCTGTCATGTGCTGCTTCCATCCTGCACCCCCGTTCTGTCATGTGCAGATCCTGTGCACACGCTACCTGATTCCTTTCCGCCGCCATTTTCTTGGTCCTCCTGCTGCCGGAATCGGTGCCTGCGCAGTCCGCAGTTTCCGGCGCCATTTTCTTGAAGACACACTGCAGCAGGACCAAGAAAATGGCGGCGGAAAGGAATCAGGTGACGTAAGTAACAAATTGCTGTGACATGAACTGCCACAGCATCATCAGGGCGCAATCATGTCCACGGTGTCCTTAGTCCGGGTTACGGATCATAAATGTCCCCCTGCTCCCGGCAGTCCACGCTTTCCGGCGCCATTTTTTTTTTCCTGACACTGGCTATAATGTAACGCTAGGAGCGTCGCGCCTGCACAGTCTACGTATAAAGGCTTCGGACAGAGTGACGCTCCCAGTGTTATATTATAGATAATACCCTGGCACTGTTGTTTTCTGGCTATTTTGTGTGTACTATTACTGACTGAAGTCAAAATACGCAGAGGGTGGAAAAAGTGTTCATTGTGGTCTGGCCCAAATGAATGGTTTACATAATCTACAAACAATGTATTTCTGGGTATTTTCTGTAGATCTGATTTTTATTCACTAAGTTATATCCATCCAGGCACAGTTTCTTTTCAGATACTAGTGAGATCTATGATAGATGACACATCATTTCCTTCATATTCCTGTCATTTGGTAGGACAAGATGCTGTTTTTACTTACCTGGAGCCCAAGACTCTTAAGTACTGTACATAAAGGGAGCCTCTCATAATTAAGGGATATTTCCGACATATGCATAGAACTTGCCATATGATAAATGTCTCATAAGCATGGGTCCATAGGTAAGCAGTTTTGCTGTGCCCTCTGCCATGAGTCTATAAAACAAAACTTTATTTACAATGGCTTCTGTGGAGAGTAGCAGGACTAAATTAGTGATTGGTGTTTGGGGATTATGAATTGGGGATCATAGACCTACCAGACATACCCTGTAAATGTGCCATGAATTATTATAATAGACTACATTTTTAAACTACAAACAGTACCAAAAAGTACTATATTAAAACCAAACACACATTAAACACCGCAAATTATTTTGAAGCACAGAGCAAAACTGGTATTCTGTTAAACCCTTCACCCCCAAGCCTGTATTCTCCTTTCTGGCCAGGCCAAATTTTTCAATTATGACCAGTGTTAATTTTTGGAGTAATAATTTTGGAATGCTTCAACATATCTCAATTAGAGTTGAGCAACTTTTACTTTTTTAGGATCGAGTCGGGTTCTCATAAAAAATGTAGTGGTTTATTGAATTGTCCGCAAAAAAAACACATTTTTTTTGCAGCAAAACATAAAAATAGATGAAATAGTTACGCACAGATTGTCCATTTGTAAATATCAGTGCTTGTTACTAGAGATGAGCGACTTTTACTTTTTTAGGATCGAGTCGGGTTTTGCAAAACCCGATGGGTGAAATCGGTCGATTATTTCGAAAAGTCGGGGGCCGACTGAAACGTCAAACCCAATGCAAGTCAATGGAGAATCAAAGTCGACAGTGAGTGGAGGACAAGAAAACACCTACAGTGCCCATTTTAATGCCAAAAACATCAATTCTTATCAATCTTAATTTACTTTATAATAATAGTTAGGCATTGAAAACAGGGGGTCATTTGGCTAAAGTTGTGGGGGGGTAGGACTGGCTCAAGATTTTCGAGGGCCCAGGAAACGCGGAATACGTCACGGCGGTGGAGCAGGGAGAGGTAAGTATTTCAAGTTTGCATGTGCTGTGATCCTGAGCAAGCAGGGGGGGTCAACTCATTGGCACTTGGCACGGGCACAGGGCCCCTCATAGTACGGTGGTGTGTTTGACGGTGGGTGGCGCCTCCCACTGCCAGAGACACTTTTGCGTACTATGAGGGGCCCTGTGCCAGTGACGACGCCAACGAGTATGCCCCCCACCTGATGAAGGAACCTGCACTTTCATCTGCACCGTCCTTTTTGTCCCCGTGTAAGGTGGTATAGTATGCTGGAAGGGGAACCTGACTTTCAGCAGGGTCAGATTCAAGCTGTTTAGAGTGCAAGTGGAATGTAGTGGTCTGGGTCAATGTACCAGCAGACTCATCTAGCAGTGGCTGGGCAATGGGCAGGATGAGGAGGAAACACAGATATAGGCCCAAATAATAAAGTAGGCTAAATGCAGTTCAAAATTGGTAACAGAACTAAACAAGCGGCATAGCTTTGTTCAGTGGAGGACAACTGTAATGAGTGGCGCAGACACAGTTAGTAGGCCCAATATAAAAAAGTAGGCTAAATGCAGTTCAAAATTGGTAACAGGACTGTTATGATCTGGTGGTTTAGGAACAACATGAGACAAGCTCTGAAGGAGGTGGTATCTGTACTGACCACAAATCCTGAACCTAGCAGCGCAACTAAAAATAGCCGTGGGGGGTACCTGACGCTCCCTAGACCCCTCGGCACAGCCTAAGATCTAACTTCCCCTAAAGATGGAAACAGGAAACCTATCTTGCCTCAGAGAAAATCCCCAAAGGAAAGATAGCCCCCCACAAATATTGACGGTGAGAGGAGGGGAAAATAACATACGCAGAAATGAAATCAGATTTTAGCATAGGAGGCCAGTCTAGCTTGATAGATAGGACAGGAAAGGATACTGTGCGGTCAGTATAAAAACTACAAAACAATCCACACAGAGTTTACAAAATCTCCACACCTGACTAAAGGTGTGGAGGGTAAATCTGCTTCCCAGAGCTTCCAGCTAAGAGAAATAATCCATACTGACAAGCTGGACAAATATAGAATGCACAGTACAATAAGTCCACAACATGTGGACTGAAATGAGCAAAGCCAGAACTTATCTTTGCAGAACTGGTCAGGAAACCAGGAGAATCCAAGCAGAGATGTGAATCCAGCCAGGAAACATTGACAAGTGGCACAGGCTGAAGAAATAGCCAGACTTAAATAGCTGAGCAGAAGAGATGATAAGTGGAGGCAGCTGATGACAGCTAACTCCAAGGAGCAGCCATACCACTAGAAACCACAAGAGGGAGCCCAAGAGCAGAACTCACAAAAGTGCCACTTACAACCACCGGAGGGAGCCCAAGAGCGGAATTCACAACAGTACCCCCCCCCCCTTGAGGAGGGGTCACCAAACCCTCACCAGAGCCCCCAGGCCGATCAGGACGAGCCAAGTGAAAAGCACGAACCAAATCGGTAGCATGGACATCGGAGGCAACAACCCAAGAATTATCCTCCTGGCCATAACCCTTCCACTTGACAAGATACTGAAGCCTCCGCTGAGAATCCAAAATCTTCTCAACCTCATATTCCAACTCTCCCTCAACCAACACCGGGGCAGGAGGGTCAACCGAGGGAACAACGGGCACCACATATCTCCGCAACAAAGATCTATGGAAAACATCATGAATGGCAAAAGAGGCAGGAAGAGCCAAACGAAAAGACACCGGATTAATAATTTCAGAAATTTTATAAGGACCAATAAACCGAGGCTTAAACTTAGGAGAAGAAACCTTCATAGGAACTTGACGAGAAGACAACCAAACCAAGTCCCCCACATGCAGCCGGGGACCAACACGCCGACAGCGGTTAGCAAAACGTTGAGCCCTTTCCTGAGACAACGTCAAATTGTCCACCACATGAGTCCAAATCTGCTGCAGCCTGTCCACCACAGAATTAACACCAGGACAATCAGAAGGCTCAACCTGCCCAGAAGAAAAACGAGGATGAAAACCAAAATTACAAAAGAAAGGTGAAACCAAAGTAACCGAACTAGCCCGATTATTAAGGGCAGACTCGGCCAATGGCAAGAAAGACACCCAATCATCCTGATCAGCAGACACAAAGCATCTCAAATAGGTCTCCAATGTCTGATTAGTTCGCTCAGTTTGGCCATTAGTCTGAGGATGAAACGCCGAAGAAAAAGACAAATCAATGCCCATCCTAGCACAAAAGGCCCGCCAAAATCTAGAGACAAACTGAGAACCTCTGTCAGACACAATATTCTCCGGAATGCCATGCAAATGAACCACATGCTGAAAAAACAATGGAACCAGATCTGAAGAGGAAGGCAACTTAGGCAAAGGTACCAGATGGACCATTTTAGACAACCAGTCACAAACAACCCAGATAACAGACATCTTCTGGGAAACAGGAAGATCCGAAATAAAATCCATGGAAATATGCGTCCAGGGCCTCTCAGGGACCGGCAAAGGCAAAAGCAACCCACTAGCACGGGAACAGCAAGACTTGGCCCAGGCGCAAGTCCCACAGGACTGCACAAAAGCACGCACATCGCGAGACAAGGAAGGCCACCAAAAGGACCTAGCAACCAAATCTCTGGTACCAAAAATCCCAGGATGACCAGCCAACACTGAACAATGAACCTCAATTACCTTACTTGTCCATCTATCAGGAACAAACAGCTTCCCCACTGGACAGCAGTCAGGCCTATCAGCCTGAAATTCCTGAAGCACCCGCCGCAAATCAGGGGAGATAGCAGAAAGAATCACCCCCTCCTTAAGAATGCCAACCGGCTCCAGGACTCCAGGAGAATCAGGCAAAAAACTCCTAGAGAGGGCATCAGCCTTAACATTCTTAGATCCCGGAAGATACGAGACCACAAAATCAAAACGGGAGAAAAACAGGGACCATCGAGCCTGTCTAGGATTCAGCCGCTTGGCCGACTCGAGGTAAATCAGATTCTTATGATCGGTCAGGACCACAACACGGTGTTTAGCTCCCTCAAGCCAAGGTCGCACTCCTCAAACGCCCACTTCATAGCCAACAACTCCCGATTGCCGACATCATAATTCCGTTCCGCAGGCGAAAACTTTCTGGAAAAAAAAGCACACGGTTTCATCAAAGAACCATCAGACTCCCTCTGAGACAAAACGGCCCCTGCCCCAATCTCAGAAGCGTACACCTCAACCTGAAAAGGAAGAGAAACATCCGGTTGACGCAACACAGGGGCAGAAGTAAATCAGCGTTTAAGCTCCTGAAAGGCCTCAACGGCCTCAGAAGACCAATTCGTCACATCAGCGCCTTTCTTCGTCAAATCAGTAAGGGGCTTAACCACACTGGAAAAGTTGGCAATGAAACGGCAATAGAAATTAGCAAAGCCCAAAAATTTTTGAAGACCCTTCACAGATGTGGGTTGGATCCAGTCATGAATAGCTTGGACATTAACAGGATCCATTTCTATAGACGAGGGAGACAAAATAAAACCCAAAAAAGAGACCTTCTGAACTCCGAATAGGCACTTAGACCCCTTCACAAATAAAGCATTATCACGAAGGATCTGGAACACCATCCTGACCTGCTTCACATGAGACTCCCAATCATTGAAAAAAATCAAAATATCATCCAAATATACGACCATGAATTTATCAAGATAATTGCGGAAAATATCATGCATGAAAGACTGGAACACAGATGGAGCATTAGAGAGCCCCAATGGCATCACAAGGTATTCAAAATGGCCTTCGGGCGTATTAAATGCAGTTTTCCATTCGTCACCCTGTTTAATACGAACAAGATTATATGCCCCTCAGAGGTCAAATCAACTAGCCCCCTTAATCTGAGCAAACAAATCAGTAAGCAAAGGCAAGGAGTATTGGAATTTGACCGTGATCTTATTAAGAAGACGATAATCAATACAGGGTCTCAAGGAGCCATCCTTCTTAGCAACAAAAAAGAAACCCGCTCCCAATGGTGACGAAGAGGGCCGAATATGCCCTTTCTCCAAAGATTCCTTAACATAGCTCCGCATGGCGGCATGCTCTGGCACAGACAGATTGAAAAGTCGGCCCTTAGGGAACTTACAACCAGGAATCAAGTTAATAGCACAATCACAGTCCCTATGTGGAGGAAGGGAACTGGACTTGGGCTCATCAAATACATCCTGGAAATCCGACAAAAACTCAGGGACCTCAGAAGAGGGGGAAGAGGAAATTGACATCAAAGGAACGTCACTATGTACTCTTCGACAACCCCAACTAGTCACCGACATAGTTTTCCAATCCAGCACCGGATTATGTTCCTGTAACCATGGAAATCCCAGTACAACAACATCATGCAGGTTATGCAACACCAGAAAACGGCAATCTTCCTGATGTGCAGGAGCCATGTACATAGTCATCTGTGTCCTGTACTGAGGTTTATCCTCTGCCAAGGGTGTAGCATCAATGCCCCTCAAAGGAATAGGGCTCTGCAAAGGCTGCAAGGAAAAACCACAGCGCCTGGCGAATTCTAAGTCCATTAAGTTCAGGGCAGCGCCTGAATCCACAAATGCCATGACAGAAAAGGACGACAATGAGCAAATCAGGGTCACAGATAAGAGAAATTTAGGCTGTATAGTACTAATGGTAACAGACCTAGCGACTCTCTTAGTACGCTTAGGGCAATCAGAGATAACATGAGCCGAATCACCACAGTAAAAACACAGCCTATTCTGACGTCTGAATTCCTGCCGTTCTATTCTAGTCAAAATCCTATCACATTGCATAGGTTCAGGACTATGCTCAGAGGATACTGCCATATGGTGCACAGCTTTGCGCTCGCGCAGACGCCGATCAATCTGAATGGCTAGAGACATAGAATTGCTCAAACCGGCAGGCGTAGGAAAGCCCACCATAACATCTTTAAGGGTTTTAGAGAGACCTTTTCTGAAAATAGCAGCCAGAGCCTCTTCATTCCATTTAGTAAGCACAGACCATTTTCTAAATTTCTGGCAGTATAACTCTGCCGCTTCCTGACCTTGGCACAAGGCCAACAGGGTTTTTTCTGCATGATCCACAGAATTAGGTTCGTCATACAATAATCCGAGCGCTTGAAAAAATGCATCTACATTCAATAATGCCGGATCCCCTGTTTCAAGAGAAAAAGCCCAGTCTTGAGGGTCACCACGCAGCAAAGATTTGATGCTTTTCACCTACTGAATGGGATCACCAGAAGAACGGGGTTTCAAAGCAAAAAACAATTTGCAGTTATTTTTAAAGTTCAAAAACTTGGATCTGTCCCCAAAAAACAAATCAGGAGTAAGAATTCTGGGCTCTAAAGCCGGAGTCTGGACAACATAGTCCTGGATACTCTGTACTCTTGCAGCAAGTTGATCCACACGAGAAAACAAACCCTGAACATCCATGCCAAAACATATATCCTGAACCACCCAGATATCAAGAGGAAAAAATAAAGACAAACCAAAGCACAGAAAAAAAAATGGTTCAGAACTTTCTTTTCCTTCTTTTGAGATACATTTAATTCATTTTGGGCCACTTGTACTGTTATGATCTGGTGGTTTAGGAACAACATGAGACAAGCTCTGAAGGAGGTGATATCTGTACTGACCGCAAACCCTGAACCTAGCAGCGCAACTAAAAATGGCCGTGGGGGGTACCTGACTGTTGTGAATTCTGTGGCAGAGCTCCCTCCTGTGGTCACAAGTGGTACTTCGGCTGGTTCTCTATGTGAGCTTCCGTTGGTGGAGGAAAGTGGTACTGCGGCTCCTGAGTTTCCTTCCTCAGGCATGTGATGAAGTCGTTAGGTGCTGCTCTATTTAACTCCACCTAGTGGAGGAAGTTAGCTATGCAGAGCAGCAGGCCACAGGAACGATCCAGGAGGAAACAGGTCCAATACTAGAACATTGACTGGAGGCCAGGATCAAAGCACTAGCTGGAGTTAAATAGAGCAGCACCTAACGACTTCACCACATCACCTGAGGAAGGAAACTCAGAAGCCACAGTACCACTTTCCTCCACCAACGGAAGCTCACAGAGAGAACCAGCCGAAGTACCACTTGTGACCACAGGAGGGAGCTCTGCCACAGAATTCACAACACCTGACGCTCCCTAGACCCCTCGGCACAGCCTAAGATCTAACTTCCCCTAAAGATGGAAACAGGAAACCTATCTTGCCTCAGAGAAAATCCCCAAAGGAAAGATAGCCCCCCACAAATATTGACGGTGAGAGGAGGGGAAAATAACATACGCAGAAATGAAATCAGATTTTAGCATAGGAGGCCAGTCTAGCTTGATAGATAGGACAGGAAAGGATACTGTGCGGTCAATATAAAAACTACAAAACAATCCACACAGAGTTTACAAAATCTCCACACCTGACTAAAGGCGTGGAGGGTAAATCTGCTTCCCAGAGCTTCCAGCTAAGAGAAATAATCCATACTGACAAGCTGGACAAATATAGAATACACAGAACAATAAGTCCACAACATGTGGACTGAAATGAGCAAAGCCAGAACTTATCTTTGCAGAACTGGTCAGGAAACCAGGAGAATCCAAGCAGAGATGTGAATCCAGCCAGGAAACATTGACAAGTGGCACAGGCTGAAGAAATAGCCAGACTTAAATAGCTGAGCAGAAGAGACGATAAGTGGAGGCAGCTGATGACAACTAACTCTAAGGAGCAGCCATACCACTAGAAACCACAAGAGGGAGCCCAAGAGCAGAACTCACAAAAGTGCCACTTACAACCACCGGAGGGAGCCCAAGAGCGGAATTCACAACACAGGACTAAACAGGCGGCCTAGCTTTGTTCAGTGGAGGACAACTATAATGAGTGGCGTAGACACAGTTAGTAGGCCCAAATAGGGTTGAGCGAAACGGGTCGGCCAGATTCAGAAGTCGCCGACTTTTGGCAAAGTCGGGTTTCATGAAACGCGACCCCTGTGTGGGGTCGGCCATGAGGTCGGCGATCTTCTGATCTGGAATCGGAATTCCGATACCGAGTTCCGATATGTTTAAGATATCGGGAATCGGTATCGGAATTTATATTTAAGTGTAAAATAAAGAATAAAAATAAAAAAATATTGATATACTTACCCTCGGGCGTGCCCTGGTTCTCTCCGGCAGCCTTCCTTCCTAAGAATGAGCACCTGAAGGGCCTTCGATGACGTCGCGGCTTGTGATTGGTCGCGTGAGCGGTCACATGGGCGTCACGCGACCAATCACAAGCTGCGATGTCATCTAAGGTCCTTCAGGCGCTAATTCTTAGGAAGGAAGCGTCCGAGGGCGCGTCCGAGGGTGAGTATATTCCTAATAGGTATATACTCACCCTCGGACGTGCCCTGGTTCTAACCTGCAGCCTTCCTTCCTAAGAATCAGCGCCTGAAGGACCTTAGATGACGTCGCGGCTTGTGATTGGTTGCGTGACGCCCATGTGACCGCTCACGCGACCAATCACAAGCCGCGACGTCATCGAAGGCCCAGCTGCTAGTGTGCTATCAAAAAAAGTCTTCAGTGCTGCTGGTTCAATACTGACCAAAAAAAGGACATGTCTTTCTACCAGAAATGTTGATGATCTAACCTTCATTAAAATGAACCAATCATGGATTTTAAATTATTTTGCCCCACCTTCCCCTGCTGACACGTAGCTTGCCTGAAAAATGTCTTGCTTTTAGCCTCCTCTTACGGACTGCTCCAATTCCTCCATTTGCAGCTGCTGAATGTCCACCATAGGCGATTTTTTTACCTCCCTAAATGGGCTGACTCCCCCCACAGGGCCGTGGTCACCACTTGGCGCAAGCACCTGTGCAAGTGCCGTTTGACTGGACAGGTGGGTGTTCCCACTCTTGGGCGAAGGCACTGGCACAGGGTCCCTCATAGTACAATGAAGTGTCTCTGACGGTGGTGGTGCACAACCAACGTCAGATACAGCGTCGTAATATGAGGGGTCCTGTGCCAGTACCGCTGCCCACGAGAGAGTGTTCCCCCTCAGCTCGAACAGTGCTCTACCACTTGCAAAACTTACATCTCCCTGCTCCACCACTGTGTAGTCTGTGCTGTTAAATCCTTCAATGGCACTGCCAATACAAATTTGTTGAAATGATAGATGATAGTAAAAATATACAGGGGCCCTGGCCTCCATTTAGACCAGTTAAAACTTTGCGCCAACTACCACTGTCTGCTACTCAGCAGAAGAGCCCACCCCTGTACCTAGCTATGCCACCAGTTTATTTATGAATATGAATGTTATGAATATGAATATTTTGGCAGACATTTAGCCCACTTTATTATTTTGGCCTACTAACTGTGTCTGCCACTCATTACAGTTGTCCTCCACTGAATAAAGCTATGCCGCCTGTGTACTCCTGTTACGAATTTTGAACTGAATTTAGCCTACTTTTTTATTTTAGGCCTACTAAGTCTGTCTGAGCCACTTATTACAGTTGTCCTCCACTGAACAAAGCAATGCCGCCTGTGTACTCCTGTTACCAATTTTGAACTGCATTTAGCCTGCTTACTTATTTGGGCCTAGTAACTGTGTCAGCCTCTCCTTACAGTTGTCCTCCACTGAACAAAGCAATGCCGCCTGTGTACTCCTGTTACCAATTTTGAACTGCATTTAGTTTACTTACTTATTTGGGCCTAGTAACTGTGTCAGCCTCTCATTACAGTTGTCCTCCACTGAACAAAGCAATGCCGCCTGTGTACTCCTGTTTCCAATTTTGAACTGCATTTAGCCTACTTTTTTATTTTAGGCCTACTAAGTCTGTCTGAGCCACTTATTACAGTTGTCATCCACTGAACAAAGCAATGCCGCCTGTGTACTCCTGTTACCAATTTTGAACTGCATTTAGCCTACTTTTTTATTTTAGGCCTGCTAAGTCTGTCTGCGCCACTCATTACAGTTGTCCTCCTCCACTGAACAAAGCAATGCCGCCTGTGTACTCCTGTTACCAATTTTGAACTGCATTTAGCCTACTTTTTTATTTTAGGCCTACTAAGTCTGTTTGAGCCACTTACTACAGTTGTCATCCACTGAACAAAGCAATGCTGCCTGTGTACTCCTGTTACCAATTTTGAACTGCATTTAGCCTACTTTTTTATTTTAGTTCTACCAAGTCTATCTGAGCCACTTATTACAGTTGTCCTCCAATGAACAAATCAATGCTGCCTGTGTACTCCTGTTACCAATTTTGAACTGCATTTAGCCTACTTTTTTATTTTAGGTTTACTAAGTCTGTCTGAGCCACTTATTACAGTTGTCCTCCTCCACTGAACAAAGCAATGCCGCCTGTGTACTCCTGTTACCAATTTTGAACTGCATTTAGCCTACTTTTTTATTTTAGGCCTGCTAAGTCTGTCTGCGCCACTCATTACAGTTGTCCTCCTCCACTGAACAAAGCAATGCCGCCTGTGTATGTTGTGAGTTCTGTTTTTGGGCTCCCTCTGGTGGTTACTGATGGTACTGGGTGACTTGTCTTTCCTGGGTCTCTGGGTTCCACCTGTTCCATCAGGATATGGGAGTTTCCTATTTAACCTGGCTTTGCTGGCATTTCCTCGCCGGTTATCAATGTATCCAGTGTGTCTTGTTACCTCTGCTCCCTGCTCCTAGAACCTTCTGGTCAAGCTAAGTTTGGATTTTCCTGTTTTGGTGTTTTGCTTTATTTGGTTTTTAGTCCAGCCTGCAGATATGTGATTATTGCTGCTGGTTGCTCTAGTGGGCTGAAATTGCTCCTCATGTACCATGAGTTGGCACATGAGTTCAAGTAATTTCAGGATGGTTTTTTGAAGGGTTTTTCGCTGACCGCGCAGTTCACTTTTGTATCCTCTGCTATCTAGCTTTAGCGGGCCTCATTTTGCTGAAACTGTTTTCATACTGCGTATGTGCTTTCCTCTCATTTCACCGTCATTATATGTGGGGGGCTGCTATTTCTGTGGGGTATTTCTCTGGAGGCAAGAGAGGTCTGTGTTTCTTCTAATAGGGGAAGTTAGATCTTCGGCTGGAGCGAGACGTCTAGGATCATCGTAGGCACGTTCCCCGGCTACTTTTATTTGTGTGTTAGGTTCAGGGTCGCGGTCAGCTCAGGTTCCATCGCCCTAGAGCTTGTTTGTATCTGTGCTTGTCCTTTAGTGATCCCCTGCCATTGGGATCATGACAGTATAACCGGCCCACAAAGTGTTAATTGTATTGGCTGAAGTAGGAGGATAAGTAGTCTGAGGAAGTTTTTTTTTTTTTTTTTTTTTTTTTCCCTCAGAGTTTGCTGCCTAGCCTTATTGCAGCCTGGCTACTTCCTCCTCCTCTTAATCTTTGAATGGCTCTGATCCCAGCTGTTTATCATGGACGTCCAGAGTTTGGCTTCCAGCCTGAATAATCTTGCCGCTAAGGTTCAAAATATACAGGATTTTGTTGTACATGCTCCTATGTCTGAACCTAGAATTCCTGTCCCAGAGTTTTTTTCTGGAGATAGATCTCGTTTTCTGAATTTTAGGAACAATTGCAAGTTGTTTCTTTCTTTGAAATCTCGCTCCTCTGGAGACCCTGCTCAGCAAGTCAAGATTATTATATCTTTCCTGCGGGGTGACCCTCAGGATTGGGCATTTGCATTGGCACCAGGGGACCCTGCGTTGCTTAATGCGGATGCGTTTTTTCTGGCATTGGGTTTGCTCTATGAGGAACCTAACCAAGAGATTCAGGCTGAAAAAGCTTTGTTGGCCCTCTCTCAGGGGCAAGATGAAGCAGAAATTTATTGTCAAAAATTTCGGAAGTGGTCGGTGCTTACTCAGTGGAATGAGTGCGCCCTGGCTGCAAGGTTCAGAGATGGCCTTTCTGAGGCCATTAAAGATGTTATGGTGGGGTTCCCTGCGCCTACTGGTCTGAATGAGTCTATGACTATGGCTATTCAGATTGATCGGCGTTTACGGGAGCGCAAACTTGTGCACCATTTGGCGGTGTCGTCTGAACCGTCACCTGAGATAATGCAATGTGATAAAATTCAGTCCAGAAGTGAACGGCAAAATTATAGGCGGAAAAAAAGGTTGTGCTTTTATTGTGGTGATTCAGCTCATGTTATATCAGCATGCTCTAAACGCACAAAAAAGGTTGATAAGTCTGTTGCCATTAGTACTTTACAGTCTAAGTTCATTCTGTCTGTGACTCCGATTTGTTCATTATCATCCATTTCCGTCGATGCCTATGTGGATTCAGGCGCTGCCCTGAGTCTTATGGATTGGTCATTTGCCAATCGCTGTGGGTTTAGTCTGGAGCCTCTGGAAGTCCCTATTCCTTTGAAGGGAATTGACTCTACACCTTTGGCTATGAATAAACCTCAGTACTGGACACAAGTTACCATGCGTATGACTCCCGTTCATCAGGAGGTGATTCGCTTCCTGGTACTGTATAATTTGCATGATGTCCTAGTGCTTGGTCTGCCATGGTTACAAACTCATAATCCAGTCCTTGACTGGAAATCGATGTCTGTGTTAAGCTGGGGTTGTCAGGGGGTTCATGATGATGCACCTCCGATTTCTATCGCTTCATCTACTCCTTCTGAGATTCCTGTGTTTTTGTCTGACTATCGGGATGTTTTTGAGGAGCCTAAGCTCAGTTCGCTTCCTCCTCACAGGGATTGCGATTGTGCTATAAATTTAATTCCAGGCAGTAAATTTCCTAAAGGTCGTTTGTTCAATCTGTCAGTGCCAGAGCATACTGCTATGCGGGATTATGTTAAGGAGTCCTTGGAAAAGGGACATATCCGTCCATCTTTGTCCCCTTTGGGAGCAGGTTTTTTTTTCGTGGCCAAAAAAGATGGTTCCTTGAGGCCTTGTATAGATTATCGTCTTTTGAATAAAATTACCGTAAAATATCAGTATCCTTTGCCATTGTTGACTGATTTGTTTGCTCGCATTAAGGGGGCTAAATGGTTCACTAAGATTGATCTTCGGGGTGCGTATAATCTTATACGAATAAAGCAAGGTGATGAGTGGAAAACCGCATTTAATACGCCTGAGGGCCATTTTGAGTATTTGGTAATGCCTTTCGGACTTTCTAATGCTCCTTCAGTCTTCCAGTCCTTTATGCACGATATTTTCCGTGAATATCTGGATAAATTTATGATTGTGTATTTGGATGATATTTTGGTTTTTTCTGATGACTGGGAGTCTCATGTTCAGCAGGTCAGGAAGGTGTTTCAGGTCCTGCGGGCCAATTCCTTGTTTGTAAAAGGCTCAAAGTGTCTCTTTGGAGTCCAGAAGATTTCTTTCTTGGGGTATATTTTTTCCCCTTCTACTATTGAGATGGATCCCGTCAAGGTTCAGGCTATTTGTGACTGGACGCAGCCTACATCTCTTAAGAGTCTACAGAAGTTCTTGGGCTTTGCTAATTTCTATCGTTGTTTTATAACTAATTTTTCTAGTGTTGTTAAGCCTTTGACGGATTTGACTAAGAAGGGTGCTGATGTTGCTAATTGGTCTCCTGCGGCTGTGGAGGCCTTTCAGGAACTTAAGCGCCGGTTTTCTTCTGCTCCTGTGTTGCGTCAGCCAGATGTTTCGCTCCCTTTTCAGGTTGAGGTTGATGCTTCCGAGATTGGAGCGGGGGCGGTTTTGTCACAGAGAAGCTCCGATGGCTCAGTGATGAAGCCATGCGCGTTTTTTTCTAGAAAGTTTTCGCCGGCTGAGCGGAATTATGATGTTGGTAATCGGGAACTTTTGGCCATGAAGTGGGCATTTGAGGAGTGGCGTCATTGGCTAGAGGGTGCTAGACATCGTGTGGTGGTCTTGACTGATCACAAAAATTTGATTTACCTTGAGTCTGCCAGGCGTCTGAATCCTAGACAGGCTCGTTGGTCACTGTTTTTCTCTCGTTTCAATTTTGTGGTTTCATACCTGCCAGGTTCAAAGAATGTGAAGGCGGATGCTCTTTCTAGGAGTTTTGTGCCTGACTCCCTTGGAAATTCTGAGCCCTCTGGTATCCTTAGGGATGGGGTGATTTTGTCTGCTGTCTCCCCAGACTTGCGACGTGCTTTGCAGGAGTTTCAGGCGGGTAAACCTGATCGTTGTCCGCCTGAGAGACTGTTTGTTCTGGATAATTGGACCAGTAGAGTCATCTCCGAGGTCCATTCTTCTGCGTTGGCAGGTCATCCTGGAATATTTGGTACAAGAGACTTGGTGGCCAGGTCTTTTTGGTGGCCTTCCTTGTCGAGGGATGTGCGTTCTTTTGTGCAGTCTTGTGAGGTTTGTGCTCGGGCTAAGCCTTGCTGTTCTCAGGCCAGTGGATTGTTGTCACCTTTGCCTATCCCGAAGAGGCCTTGGACGCACATTTCCATGGACTTTATTTCGGATCTCCCTGTCTCTCAAAAAATGTCCGTCATCTGGGTTGTGTGTGATCGCTTTTCTAAAATGGTTCATCTGGTACCCTTGCCTAAGTTACCTTCCTCCTCTGAGTTGGTCCCTCTGTTTTTTCAGAATGTGGTTCGTTTGCATGGGATTCCTGAGAACATCGTTTCTGACAGGGGATCCCAGTTTGTGTCTAGATTTTGGCGGACGTTCTGTGCTAAGATGGGCATTGACTTGTCCTTTTCGTCTGCATTCCATCCTCAGACGAATGGCCAGACTGAACGAACTAATCAGACCTTGGAAACTTATTTAAGGTGTTTTGTTTCTGCTGATCAGGATGACTGGGTTACCTTTTTGCCGCTGGCCGAGTTTGCCCTTAATAATCGGGCTAGTTCTGCTACCTTGGTTTCTCCTTTCTTTTGTAATTCGGGGTTTCATCCTCGTTTTTCCTCTGGTCAGGTGGAACCTTCTGATTGTCCTGGAGTGGACATGGTGGTGGATAGGTTGCATCGGATTTGGAGTCATGTGGTGGACAATTTGAAGTTGTCCCAGGAGAAGGCTCAGCAGTTTGCTAATCGCCGTCGCCGCGTGGGTCCTCGACTTCTTGTTGGGGACTTGGTGTGGTTGTCTTCTCGTTTTGTTCCTATGAAGGTCTCTTCTCCTAAGTTCAAGCCTCGGTTCATCGGTCCCTATAGGATCTTGGAAATTCTTAACCCTGTGTCGTTTCATTTGGATCTCCCGGCATCGTTTGCTATTCATAATGTATTCCATCGGTCGTTGTTGCGGAAGTATGAGGTACCTGTTGTTCCTTCGCTTGAGCCTCCTGCTCCAGTGCTGGTGGAGGGAGAATTGGAGTATGTTGTGGAGAAGATCTTGGATTCTCGTGTTTCCAGACGGAAACTCCAGTATTTGGTCAAGTGGAAGGGTTATGGTCAGGAGGATAATTCTTGGGTGGTTGCCTCAGATGTTCATGCTGATGATTTGGTTCGCGCTTTTCATAGGGCTCATCCTGGTCGCCCTGGTGGTTCTCGTGAGGGTTCGGTGACCCCTCCTCAAGGGGGGGTACTGTTGTGAGTTCTGTTTTTGGGCTCCCTCTGGTGGTTACTGATGGTACTGGGTGACTTGTCTTTCCTGGGTCTCTGGGTTCCACCTGTTCCATCAGGATATGGGAGTTTCCTATTTAACCTGGCTTTGCTGGCATTTCCTCGCCGGTTATCAATGTATCCAGTGTGTCTTGTTACCTCTGCTCCCTGCTCCTAGAACCTTCTGGTCAAGCTAAGTTTGGATTTTCCTGTTTTGGTGTTTTGCTTTATTTGGTTTTTAGTCCAGCCTGCAGATATGTGATTATTGCTGCTGGTTGCTCTAGTGGGCTGAAATTGCTCCTCATGTACCATGAGTTGGCACATGAGTTCAAGTAATTTCAGGATGGTTTTTTGAAGGGTTTTTCGCTGACCGCGCAGTTCACTTTTGTATCCTCTGCTATCTAGCTTTAGCGGGCCTCATTTTGCTGAAACTGTTTTCATACTGCGTATGTGCTTTCCTCTCATTTCACCGTCATTATATGTGGGGGGCTGCTATTTCTGTGGGGTATTTCTCTGGAGGCAAGAGAGGTCTGTGTTTCTTCTAATAGGGGAAGTTAGATCTTCGGCTGGAGCGAGACGTCTAGGATCATCGTAGGCACGTTCCCCGGCTACTTTTATTTGTGTGTTAGGTTCAGGGTCGCGGTCAGCTCAGGTTCCATCGCCCTAGAGCTTGTTTGTATCTGTGCTTGTCCTTTAGTGATCCCCTGCCATTGGGATCATGACATGTGTACTCCTGTTACCAATTTTGAACTGCATTTAGCCTACTTTTTTATTTTAGGCCTACTAAGTCTGTTTGAGCCACTTACTACAGTTGTCATCCACTGAACAAAGCAATGCTGCCTGTGTACTCCTGTTACCAATTTTGAACTGCATTTAGCCTACTTTTTTATTTTAGTTCTACCAAGTCTATCTGAGCCACTTATTACAGTTGTCCTCTGCTGAACAAAGCAATGCCGCCTGTGTACTCCTGTTACCAATTTTGAACTGCATTTAGCCTACTTACTTATTTGGGCCAAGTAACTGTGTCAGCCTCTCCTTACAGTTGTCCTCCACTGAACAAAGCAATGCCGCCTGTGTACTCCTGTTACCAATTTTGAACTGCATTTATCCTACTTTTGTATTTGGGCCTACTAACCGTGTCAGCCACTCATTACAGTTGTTCTCCACTGAATAAAGCAATGCCACCTGTTTAGTCCTGTTACCAATTTTGAACTGATTTTAGCCTACTTTTTTTTATTTTGGGCCTACTAACTGTGTCTGCGCCACTCATTACAGTTGTTCTCCACTGAATAAAGCAATGCCACCTGTTTAGTCCTGTTACCAATTTTGAACTGCAATTAGCCTACTTTATTATTTGGGCCTATTTCTGTGTTTCCTCCTCATCCTGCCCATTGCCCAGCCACTGCTAGATGAGTCTGCTGGTACATGGACCCAGACCACTACATTACCCTTGCACTCTACACAGCCTGAATCTGACCCTGCTGAAAGTCAGCTTCCCCTTCCCGCATACTATACCTCCTTACACGGGGACAAAGAGGAAGGTGCAGCTGAAAGTGCAGGTTCCTTCATGAGGTGGGGGGCATCCTCGTTGGCACTGGCACAGGGCCCCTCACAGTACACAAAAGTGTCTCTGGCAGTGGGAGGCGCCGCCCGCCGTCAAACACACCACCGTACTATGAGGGGCCCTGTGCCAGTGCCAACTAGTGGGCCCCCCTGCTTGCTCAGGATCACAGCACTTGCAAAGTTGAAATACTTACCTCTCCCTGCTCCACTGCTGTGACGTATTCCGCGTTTCCTGGGCCCACAAAAATCTTGAACTAGCCCTACCCCCCACAACTTTAGCCAAATGACCCCCTGTTTTCAATGCCTAACTATTATTATAAAGTAAATTAAGATTGAAAAGCTTCAGTAATACGAATTGATGTTTTTGGCATTAAAATGGGCACTGTAGGTGTTTTCCTGTCCTCCACTCACTGCCGACTTTGATTCCCCATTGACTTGCATTGGGTTTCGTGTTTCAGTCGGCCCCCGACTTTTCGCAATAATCGGCGAAACCTGACTCGATCCTAAAAAGTAAAAGTCGCTCAACTCTAATAATCAGCATTTGTGGAGCATTATACGGGACAAATGTCTGTATGGAGCATCTTATGGGGCCATAATCAGCATTTGTGGAGCATTATACGGGGCAAATGTCTGTATGGAGCATGTTATGGTGCTATAATCAGCGTTTGTGGAGCATTATATGGGGCAAATGTCTGTATAAAGCATCTTATGGGGCCATAATCAACATTTGTGCAGCATTATATAGGGCATATTTTAATAAGGAGCATCTTATGGGGCCCAACATAAACTCTATGGAGCATTATATGGGGCTCCTGATTCAATATGGATATTTAAAAACACTTAAACTACTGATGTCTCAATTAATTTTACTTTTATTGGTATCTATTTTTATTTTTGAAATTTACCAGTAGCTTCTGCATTTTCCACCCTAGGCTTATACTCGAGTCATTAAGTTTTCCCAGTTTTTTGTGGCAAAATTAGGGGTGTCGGCTTATACTCGGGTCGGCTTATATTCGAGTATATACGGTACTTAAACATTGTAAGCACACTGTCCTCGTATGTTGTATGTGGTAATTCCTGAAGAAGGGGACATAAGAGCCCTGAAATGCGTTGAATAAACCACTTTTTTAATTCTAGTATCAACTGGACCCTCATCATTATTGCGGCAGCACGGATTTAACCACACTTCCTGTAGTATACTCCTTGTGGAGAGTGACATACCAGCTCTTCAGAGAGGAAGAGGACTTGAACTCTATAGTGCTACCTTTTGGAAGTAGGGATCCTACAAATCATAATCAACCCTTTAACAATATTTTATGCTATGAAAACATACAGATATCCACATATACATGTCAATCTCACAAAATTAGAATATCAGGAAAAAATTATTTTATTTCAGTTCTTCAATACAAAAAGCGAATCTCATATATTAGAGTCATTACAAACAGTGATGTATTTCAAGTGTTTATTTATGTTAATGTTGATGATTATGGCTTACAGCCAATGAAAACCCAGAAGTCATTATTTCAGCAAATTAGAATACTTTATAACACCAGCTTGAAATAATGATTTTAAAATCCGAAATGTTGGCCTACTGAAATGTAAATTCAATAAATGCACTCAATACTTGTTCGGGGGTTCCTTTGGCATCAATTACTGTGTCAATGTGGCGTGGAATGGAGGCGATCAGCCTGTGGCGCTGCTGAGGTGTTATGGAAGCCCAGGTTGCTTTGATAACAGCATTCAGCTCGCCTGTATTGTGGGGTCTGGTGTCTTTCATCTTAGTCTTGACAATACCCCATAGATTCTCTATGGGGTTAAGGTCAGGCGAGCTTGCTGGCCAATCAAGCACAGTGATACTGTTGTTTCTAAACCAGGAATTTGCACTTTTGGCAGTGTGGACAGGTTCTAAGTTCTGCTGGAGAATGTAATTTCCATCTCCAAAAAGCTTGTCGACAGAGAGAAGCATGAAGTGCTCTAAAATTTCCTGGTAGATGCCTGCGCTGATTTTGTTCTTGATAAAACACAGTGGACTTACACCAGCAGATGTCATGGTTTCACCTGCAACACACTACACATTAATCCTTCATTACTATGGAATAATCCAAGGCATGTATTGTTACAGCGACATGACATATGGGGTGGATATCTTTATGTTCTATTCGCATAAAATAATGAAATAAATATTTTTCATGGATGGATGTTGCCGGAAGCCTGTTTTCCGATGATTGCTACTATTGTTATTAGGTCACGTTCACACATTCAGTATTTGGTTAGTATTTTAAATCAGTATTTGTAAGCCAAAACCAGGAGTGGAACAATCAGAGGAAAAGTATGGAAACATATGCACCACTTCTGTATTTTTCATCCACTCCTGGATTTGACTTACAAATACTGATTTAAAATACTAACCAAGTACTGAACATGTGAACGTTGACTTATAAGTACTAATGCTATATGTGAAAAACATGGATAACATGTATATACAAAAATTGATATGTGAATGAAGCCTAAGGCTATGTGCACATGTTGCGGAGGCGGAATGGGGTGAAGAATTTTCTGCACAAAATCCGCATCTCCTGGCAGAAACCGCAGGTGCAGATTTGCCGTGGATTTTGTGCATTTTTTATGTGGAATTGATGCGGATTTTGTGCGGATTTTCTGCGGTTTTTACTACTGCAGATTTCTATCATGGAAGGGTGCAGAAACGCTACAGATCCGCACAAAAGAAGTGACATGCACTTCTTTTAAACCTGCAACTTTTCCACCTGGAGATTTTTCCGCACTGTCTGCACAGTTTTTTTTCCCCATTGATTTACATTGTACCGTAAATCACAGTGCGGATCTGCAGAGTTTCTGCGCGGAAAAATCCGCTGCGGATCCACACTAATTCCGCATCGTGTGCACATAGCCTTAGAATTAGGGGCCGATTATTACGTCACACCTGGGTGTAATAGGTTTATCTAATACTCCTGGGTGCCAGTCCTAGCCCACATGGGGTGCATGCACTGAGATTGCTCCTTCCACCCATCGCTACATCGATAAATGTTACCCACATGGAGCACCAATGTGTCTGATATAAATGATCGTAATTATATCTCAACAATCACTGTTTTTCAAACGCATATTTGTTAAGTCATGTGCATAATCTGATATTTATAATGCAGAAGAGCTAGGACATCAGTAAAATGTGGATGGACAGGGGCAGCTTTTAGAAAAGCACACAGTAGGTGGGATTCAACCAAATACTAATTCTCCAAAGTTAATTATAAATCATTTGTCATTTTTTTTCCTTTGTTCACGTTATTTTTCTTAATCTCTCTAAAGTTTAACACCCCAGCAGGCTACAATGTTGCATTTGGGACAATTTTGCCTTGTAACCAATTTTGTTTAAGATTTATTTTTTTTGTGTTTTTTTTTTTTAACGTAACCATCAATATAAACCAAGTTTTGAAACAACAATTAAACTGATTAACAGAGACTTGAAGAATTATGTCAGCAGTCTCCTCTGGACTGCTCTGGACTTTACCACTGCCACACGGTAAGGTCACAGATGTCATGTTTATTTCGCTAACATCTCTACAACTGACATTAGCTACATATTAACTTTAAAGCTAAATAGTATTTTGAAGATTTCAGTTATCTTTGTTATTTATTTCCTTTTTTCGAAATTTTTATTTAAAAATAAAAACGATTAAATCAAAAATACTTTTAGGCCATGTTCACACAGTGCGTTTTTTACTGCGGAACCGCAGCGGTATTGCCGCTGCGGTTCCGCAGCAGTTTTCCATGCAGGGTACATAACAATGTAACCCTATGGAAAACAGTCACTGCTGTGCACATGGTCCGTAAATTCGTTTAAAAAGCCGCGCAGAATAGCTGCGGCAAAAAAGAAGGAGCATGTCACTTCTTTTTCCTGAACCGCAGCGGTTCTGCACCCATAGACCTCCATTGTGAGGTCAAAATCGCAGTAAAACCCGCAGATCAAAAATATATCTGCGGGTTTTACTGCGATTTGATGTGCAGAACCGCTGCAGCAGGAAGTGCGGGGGAGCGGGCGGAAGTGCGTGGGCGGAGTGTGGCTGCCCCCCGTGCTCCGATCCCGCCCCCCCGTGCTCCGATGCCCCCCCCCCCGTGCTCCGATGCCCCCCCAGTGCTCCGATGCCACCCCCGTGCCCTAATCTCCCCCCCTTATACTTACCCGGCGTCCCGGTGTCCGTCCGGCCGTCTTCTCCCTGGGCGCCGCCATCTTGCAAAATGGCGGGCGCATGCGCAGTGCGCCCGCCGAATCTGCTGGCCGGCAGATTCGCTCCAAAGTGCATTTTGATCACTGAGATATAACCTATCTCAGTGATCAAAATAAAAAAATAGTAAATGACACCCCCCCCCCACTTTGTCACCCCCATTGGTAGGGACAATAAAAAAAATTAAGAATTTTTTTTTTTTTTTTCACTAAGGTTAGAATAGGGGTAGGGGTAGGGTTAGGGGTAGGGGTAGGGTTAGGGGTAGGGTTAGGGGTAGGGTTAGGGTTAGGGTTAGGGGTAGGGTTAGGGTTAGGGTAGGGTTAGGGTTAGGGTTAGGGGTAGGGTTAGGGGTAGGGTTAGGGTTAGGGGTAGGGTTAGGGTATTTTCAGCCATTTTAGCCCTAAAAAGCTTCCTAGGAAACACACAGTCTCTGCATAGAAAACTGCATAAAAAAAGGATAAAAAAACGCATCAAAAAACGCATCAAAAAACGCATCAAAAAAGGACAAAAAAAGGACCTGCGTTTTCTGCCAAGAGCTGCAGTTTTTAAAAAAAACTGTCCTGAAAAAAAAAGGATGGAAATCCTGAACGTGTGAACATACCTTAAGATCAAAATCAGTTAACAGATATGATGTTTTAGTAAGACTCCTACAATAAGATAAGAATAAGTTGTGAGGCGTTAATTCTTTAATAAAATGAGTACTAGACAGACACAAAAAGAAGAGGGTCCCTGAGCAAGATCATTATACAGTCATGGACAAAAATTTTGAGAATGAGACAAATATTAATTTTTCCAAAGTCTACTGCTTCATTTTTTCAAATGGCAATTTGCATATACTCCTGAATGTCAGAGTGATCAGCTTAACAGCAATTACTGTACTTGCAAAGTCAATATTTGCCCAGAAAATGAACTTTAACCCCCAAAACACATTTCAACATCATTGCAGTCCTGCCTTAAAAGGAGCAGCTAACATAGTTTTAGTGATTGATCCATTAACACAGGTGTGGGTGATGATGAGGACAGGGCTGGCGATCAATCAGTCATGATTAAGTAAGAATGACATCACTGGACACTTTAAAAGGAGGCTGGTGCTTGGTATCATTGTTTCTCTTCAGTTAACCATGGTTATCTCTAAAGAAACACGTGCAGCCATCATTGCACTGCACAAAAATGGCCTAACAGGGAAGAGTATCGCAGCTACAAAGATTGCACCTCAGTCAACAATCTATCGCATCATCAAGAACTTCAAGGAGAGATTTTCCATTGTTCTCAAAATGGCTCCAGGGCGCCCAAGAAAGACCAGCAAGCGCCAGGACCGTATCTTAAAACTGTTTCAGCTGCGGGATCGGACTACCAGCAGTGCCGAGCTTGCTCTGGAATGGCAGCAGGCTGGTGTGAGTGCTTCTGCACACACTGTGAGGCGCAGACTGTTTGAGCAAGGCCTGGTTTCAAGGAGGGCAGCAAAAAAGCCACTTCTCTCCAGAAAAAACATCAGGGACCAACTGATATTCTGCAAAAGGTACAGGGAGTGGACTGCTGAGGACCGGGGTAAAGTCATTTTCTCTGATGAATCCCCTTTTCGATTGTTTGGGACATCTGGAAAACAGCTTATTCGGAGAAGAAGAGGTGAGCGCTACCACCAGTCTTGTCTCATGCCAACTGTAAAGCATCCTGAAACCATTCATGTGTAGGGCTGATTCTCAGCCAAGGGAATCGGCTCACTCACAGTCTTGCCTAAAAACACAGCCATGAATAAAGAATGGTACCAGAATGTCCTCCAAGAGCAACTTCTCCCAACCATCCAAGAGCAGTTTGGCGCCCAACAATGCCTTTTCCAGCATGATGGAGCACCTTGCCATAAAGCAAAGGTAATAACTAAATGGCTCATGGAACAAAACATAGAGATTTTGGGTCCATGGCCTGGAAACTCCCCAGATCTTAATCCCATTGAGAACTTGTGGTCAATCATCAAGAGACGCGTGGACAAACAAAAACCAACAAATTCTGGCAAAATTCAAGCATTGATTATGCAAGAATGGACTGCTATCAGTCAGGATTTGGTCCAGAAGTTGATTGAGAGCATGCCAGGGAGAATTGCAGAGGTCTTGAAGAAGAAGGATCAACACTGCAAATATTGACTTGCTGCATTAACTCATTCTAACTGTCAATATAACCTATTGGTACTCATAATATGATTGCAATTATATTTCTGTATGTGATATAAACATCAGACAAACACTAATAAAAACCAGAGGGCAGCAAATCATGTGAAAATATAATTTTGGTGTCATTCTCAAAAATTTTGGCCATGACTGTATGGTCTCTTTTATTTCATTAGCTCATCATAAGGCACCTCTTTGGGTATGTGCACATGCTGTGGATTTTGCTGCGGATCCGCAGCAGTTTCCCATGCGTGTACAGTACAATGTAAACCTATGGGAAACGAAATCCGCAGTGCACATGCTGCGGAAAAAAACGTGCGGAAATGCAGCGGTTTATTTTCCGCAGCATGTCAATTCTTTGTGCGGAATCCGCAGCGGTTTTACACCTGCTCCAAAAGAAAACTGCAGATGTAAAACCGCAGCGGAATCCGCAATAGAAACCGCGATAAATCCGCAGGAAAAACCGCAGCGGTTTTGCACTGCGGATTTATCAAATCCTCTGCGGAAAAATCCGCAGAGGATCTTTTTATGTGTGCACATACCCTTTATGTGTTTGTGACAGAAGCTGCTTGTTGTTTTCGAGGTATGCCCCCCTACCTTTCAAACTCGTGTGCAGTTACATAGGTTGCATCAGTGGTATGTCCACCCATGAAATGAATGTTTAGCATCAGGGATGTGGAGCGCCCCCCAGACACAGGGCCACGAGTTCTCGGTACCGGGCCTCTCTGGTTCGGTTCTGAGGCTGTCACAGTGGCTAGACCCAGTCCGCGACCCTGCTAAGGGGCATCCAATAAAGGTGGTGCAGTCTGTCAGGGGTTCGTGACACCACCTGTGGTGTTCGGTCAGGGTGACCGACGCTGCTGTGGGGTTCGCTGGGGTGATGGAATGGCAGCTAGATGGTATACCTTCCTACAGGTGAAGTATCTCCCCAGGGCTTCCCAGTAAGGTGGATGGTAATGGTGTAGGGTGCAGTCAATAACGAGGACACAGGGTTGCAGTCTCTTTACCTCTTTACTGAAGACTTCAGGATCCTCAATCCAGAGCACGCTTAACAGGGCTATCGGAGACCGGCCGGTCCCATGGGCACATCCAGAGTTTCCTTCGCAGATGGAAATCGTTGCCTACCACTAGCGCCTGTGTGTTGTAGTCCTACCCTGCTGAGCATTCGGAATAGTCCTCACAACTGCTGTTCTCGTTCGTTCATTCTCTACAGCTCTCTCTCTCTTTGGTTCCAGATGTTTCTAGTTCAACGTCCCCCAGATATGTTATGGCTAGGACGCACCCGTATGATGGGAAGGCCTGGAGGTCTTCCGGGACCCTAGAGACGCCCCTCTCCCTCTGTTGCCCCATATGTCTTCGTAGGTGTAGTAAGGTAGACAGCCTACCTATAATTAACTGTCCTGCGGAGTTCGAAGTAAGGCCTAGAGTCAGTTACTCCCGCGGTGTTCTGGCCAACGGCTACGCGCCTCAGTAGGATGTTGCCTCGGTCTCACGGCACGACGCCTACTGGTACTCCTTTGTGCTTTAACTCGTTTACACTGTTCCACAATATCCTTCCCTTCGTGTCTCTCTCTTGGATACCGCCGCGGGGTTTGCAGGCGCGGTTCGGTTACGTTCTGCTCTGTTCGCTAGGCACTTGCCAGGTTCCCACGCCCGACAGGGACCCCCCTGTGTCTTCTCCCTGCAACACCCCCTGCCACGGGATGTTGCCTGAATCCAACCCAGTCAGCTTCTGACTAACTTCCTCCCCAACCCCTAGTTTTACCAGTGTGAGGAGTGGCCCAATAAATAAAGCCTTTTTCTCCCCCTAGTGGCCGGAGTGTGAAGTGTAATGTGTTCTGGTGATACCTGGTTAGGAGAAGTCCTTTAGTGCCATCAGACGTACCATCACTCCCCTTAGCGGCAGAGCGTCATACTGCAACGACCAGGTCTCTGGGGCGCTGCAGATGCATCTGCCATGAGTCTCTCCTCACAATAATTAATCAATCCCTTCATGACCAGGTGTCTACTTTTTTGCATTGGTTGCATTTTTGGAGATTTGTAACTTCTTTTTGTTTTTCTGTCAATGGACTCAAGTGAGGGGTTGTTTTTTGGAATGCTAAGATGATGCATTTATTGATACCAGTCTGGAACATTGTGATCTCTTGTTATTGTACTTCTGGGGAGGTACATTGAACAAAAAAACTAAATTCTGCCATTTCAATATTTTTCCTTTCAAGGCATTTACCTCAGTTTACCTCATAGGTAAATTAATAATATATGTTTATACATACTGTAGGTATTTTATTTTATTTATTCCTTTTTGAATTGGTAAAAGGGGGAATTTAAACTTTAAGGCCGGCGTCACACTCAGCGTAGGCAAATACGGTCCGTTTTTTATGGCCGTATACGCGCGTAATACGCAGAAATGTCCCAGAAATAGTGTTCCTTAGGTAATCCGTTGCCAAGGTGTGGTCGCGTATTTTGCACATGTAATGTTGCGTATGTGATCCGTATGTAATCCGTAATGCGTATTTTACATGCAACATCACAAAATGGACATTTAACGGTTTTCTGGCCTGCAATTAATTTAAATCATCATCACCAACCCTATTTAAAGGGAACCTGTCACCTGAATTTGGCGGGACCGGTTTTGGGTCATATGGGTGGAGTTTTCGGGTGTTTGATTCACCCTTTCCTTACCCGCTGGCTGCATGCTGGCCGAAATATTGGATTGAAGTTCATTCTCTGTCCTCCGTAGTACACGCCTGTGCAAGGCAAGATTGCTACACAACCAGTGTATTGAATGCGACACTTGGAGCTGGATACGTCTGTGTGTATTGGCTCTTGAAGCAATGCCTCCAGCAGCAGTCAACTCCTTGTGAATCTCCCCCAAATTTTTGACTGACCTTTTCTTAACAATCCTTTCAAGGCTGCGCTTATTGTGGTAGCCTGTGCACCTTTGTCTACCACATTTTTTCTTTCCACTCAACTTTCCATTAATATGCTTGGATACAGCACTCTGTGAACAGTCAGATTCTTTACCAATGACCTTTTGTGGCCTACCCTCTTTGTGGAATGTGTCAATGACTGCCTTCTGGACATCGGTCAAGTCAGCCATCTTCCCCATGATTGTGGAGCCAACTGAAACAGACTAAGGGGCCTTTTTAAATGGTTAGGAAGCTTTTGCAGATGTTTTTTGTTAATTATTCTAATTTACTGAGATTTAATGAGATAATTACTTTTGGTTTTTCATAGGCTGAAAGCCATAATCATCAACATTAACAGAAATAAATACTTGAAATAGATCACTCTGTTTGTAATTACTCTATATATGAGTTTCACTTTTTGTATTGAAGAACTGAAATAAATTAACTTTTTGATGATGTTCTAACTTAGTGAGAAGCACTTGTATACACACAGAATGGATAGATATATAGATTCTAATTTACTGAGATTTACTGAGATAATGATTTTTGGGTATTCATTGGCTGTAAGCCATAATCATCAACATTAACAGAAATAAACACTTGAAATAGATCGCTCTGCTTGTAATTACTCTATATAATATATGGTATGTTTCAATTTTTGTATTGAAGAACTGAAATAAATCTATCTATTATCTACTTAATAATACTTTTGTGGCAGCGCAATTATTTTTCCGCACTTTTACCGAATTTCACCGACTTTTTCCCATTTTAAGAAAAAATGCTTGTGTTTCCGATCACAAATTTGAATGTGCCATATTCTTGCCGAATTTATGCTTGGTGATCGATTTCCAAACATATTCGCTCATCTCTATTAGTGGGTACGCCACTAGTTTCCTTGACCATCTTTTAATACTTTTCTCTCGTTTGCAAAAATACCCGGTCAAGAGGGTATAGACACTGAGAGGGTGTCATGAAATTGACCCAGGCCTCTGACTGCACCTGGTGTGTATCTCTCTCACCTCTTCTTCTTGGTTGGGCCAGGGAACAAGGCCGGCGTCAGCACCCGGGCAAGTGCCGGGGCCCTGGCAAGACTGTGGGGCCCATAACGGTAAGACACTTATTATGCCGACATTGCAGACACTGATGTGCAGCGAATCATGCACTCCTGGGGGCCCCTGAAGCCGGACTACATCATTCCCGAGTCCGACACTCCCTCCCTGTGCTTGTGTGCTGTGTGCTGTGTGTGACTCCAGCCAGGACTCGGAGGCGGAGCTGGAGCGGATTTATGATTCCCGGCACTGGCAGCAGGAGGCGGGACTCACTGACTGGGACTCACTGCAGCATGAATACTCACCAATCACCGTCCATGGGGATAGAAGAGTTACTTCCGGGACGGCGGTCATCACTTCGGGGTAAGAGTGAGGAGTTCGTCATCCTAAGAGCAGCGCTGACACACAGATCTCGTCGTGACACGGTCCAGGACCCGGGTCCACCGTCCAGTTCCAGCACAGCGAGCAGCAGAAGATGAGCAGCATTCGTCAGTGCATGTGCACAGATCCTGTGTCCACAACGGTTGGGGGCGACAGTGTTGGCGTGGTGGTGGGTGAGCTGGGCTGCCTGTGTTATATACTACGTGGGCTGCCTGTGTTATATACTATGTGGGCTGCCTGTGCTATATACTACATGGCTGTGCTATATGCTACGTGGCTGCCTGTGTTATATACTACGTACGTGGGCTGCCTGTGTTATATACTACGTACGTGCCTGGGCTGCCTGTGTTATATACTACGTGGGCTGCCTGTGTTATATACTACGTACGTGGGCTGCCTGTGTTATATACTATGTGGCTGTGCTATATACTATGTGGCTGTGCAATATATTACGTAACTGGGCAATATACTATGTGGCTGTGCAATATATTACGTAGCTGGGCAATATACTATGTGTCTGTGCTATATACTACGTGTCTGTGCTATATACTATGTGGCTGTGCTATATACTACGTGGCTGGGCAATATACTATGTGGCTGGGCAATATACTATGTGACTGGGCAATATACTACGTGGCTGGGCAATATACTACGTGTCTCTGCTATATACTACGTGGGCTGTGCTATATACTACGTGGCTGTGCTATTTACTATGTGGCTGTGTTATATACTATGTGGGCTGTGCTATATACTACGTGGCTGTGTTATATACTACATGGGCTGTGCTATACGCTACGTGGGCTGTGCTATACGCTATGTGGACTGTGCTATATTTCTCTGCTGTATCTGTGCATCATGAATCATGGTATGTGTTAAAGAGGGGGGCCCACTGAGACTCTTTTGCCCGGGGCCCTCAAAAACCTGGAGCTGGCCCTGGCCATGAAGCTTGCCATCTTGCTGCTAGCGTTGTCTGATGGGAATTTTTTCAACATATCTTTTACAATGGAATTCTAGTATAGCATCATTTTAAAAGACCTCTCCATCTCAGGAAGAAGAGATGCAAAATTTTCCTTGTAGCGTTGGTCTAGAAGAGTGAACAACCAGTATTCTTTTTTGACCAAGATGAATGTAATGCGAGGGTCATGGGAAAAGCAGTACATAAAGTCTGCCATATGTGCCAAGGACTCTACAGCAATTGCTTCCCTGTCTCCACCTTGATGACTACTCTCCTCCTCCTCCTCCTCTTCCATCTCTTCCTCTTCATTCCCCTCCTCAGCCCAACCATGCAGGAGAAACAATGCAAACTTTGTGTGGGTACTATCCTCTTATGCACTCAGCTCGTCTTCCTCTTCTTCAGCCTCTACCTCCTCATTGTTAACCAAGCTGCGCTGGGCAGATGAGATAAGATGTGGATGGGCAGTATCTCCCTATTTCATATCTTCCTCCGTCTCCCTCTGGTCAACATGCAAAGCTTCATGTTTAATTGTGAGCAGCGACTGTTCAAGTAGGCACAGAAGTGGGATTGTTGTGCTGACTATGGCGGCATCACCGCTCACCATCTTTGTGGAGTCAAAAGCCTTGGAGAACCAAGCACAAATGTCAGACATCCATACGGAGTCTTCAGTTGTTATGTGCGAATTCTTATAAGTATACCAATGGGTGTGTTGGAGAAGGTATTCCACAATGGGCCTCTGCTGGTCACAAATCATTGCCAACATGTGCAGTGTGGAGTTACAGTGTGGTGAGCTGGCAATTGCATGCGCTGCTGCAGCACTGCCATAGTAGCGGCATCTGTAGCCAACTTGCAGTAATGGGTGCTGACACTGCATACCTTAATTTGAATCTCTGGCAAATCTGGTTAGGTTTCAGTAACTGCTGAACTACCAAGTTGGTCACATGCCAAGCATGGTATGTGTGAGAACTTGCCAAGCTTCACGGTCACCACCAGGTTATAACAAAGGACCATGCCTGGTTGGAAGTTCAGTGGCATAAACCACAGATCTGTCTGGTTTGTTATTCCATTAAGTAACTCTGCTGCAGTATGTGGTTTGTCTCCTAGACAAATTGGCTTCAGCGGAGCATGTTGCTGCTTTGCTGAAGCAGTGCTGCAGTTGATGTGGACGACAGGCTCTGAGAAAGTACATCAGAGATGGAGGGTGAACAGGAGCAGGAGGGGGGCAGGAACTGTTGTAGGTGGTGGAGGAAACTCTGTTCGAAGTAGCACTAGCTTTCCTCAGCCATACCAGGGTGTGACTCGGCCCCAGCACCCACAATGTTCACCCAGTGAGCTGCCAGGGAAATGGAGCGCCCTGGCTACAAGCTCTTATCCACATGTAAGGTCTTAAGTGGACAATTCCAATAAGTGCGTTGGTAATGGCATGGGTTATGTTCTTGGATATGTGTCGGTATAAGGTGGGAATGCCAAATCAGGAAAAAAAGTGGCAACTGGGGAGCGAATACTGAGAGACGGCTGACACCATGAGTAAGCGGAAATCCTCCAGATCAACAAGATGAAACAACAACATTTCCACAGCTAGCAGCCTGGAAATGTGGCTGTTTAGCCTTTGGGCCTGTGGGTGGTTGGCTGCAAACTTTCTCTTTAGTTCAAAAGCCTGGGGTAGGGACAGATGAATGCTGTGGGGTGACAAGGATTTGTAATTGCCTGATGATGGCAAGTCAGAATGTGCAAAGTAGGACAGGAACATATGTGTCAAGGATGGGAGTGTTTCTTGTGCTCCAGCAACAGGCGTAGTCTCACCTTCACCATGTCCACAGCATCTGCGTGCACCATCACCAGCACTTCCACTTCCCCATCCCTTACCACACACTTTATGCATTTTGTAATTGCTAGGTCTCTTGAATCCAAGTTTATTTTTAATAAAATAAAAAAAATTGGCCACCTGCAGCAGTCAAAGTGATTTTTGGGAGTTTAATGCCACCGTAATGTAACAGAAAGAATATAAAAGTGTATAGATGGCAATCAAATTCAATTCAGAAAAATGTTTTGGCACTCTTTGGCATTTTAGATGCCAGAGAAACGTACCACAAAGCACAAAATACTGTATGGGTGAGAAATAAAACCCAGCAAAATTTTGAATTTTTTTTGTAGTGTTATATAACACAAAAAGTAGTATTCCATTTTTTCACTCCCTCAAAAAAATGCCGCTATATATTTGGCAAGGGAATGCACAGCCCTAATCCCAGTCTTCTGATTGTATTCAGCCTCTCCCCCTGCCCCTGCGACTCTCTCTCCTTCCCTAGTCTAAGTGCAGATTGTGTGTGATATAAACATTGAAGCAAACGGTTAGTCCTTAGAAGGGCTGTTAGTATGATGGTTCAGCTTCAGCACTACTATCAGCACTACAGGCCTCTGATTCATTATACTGTGCACACAGGCCTAGCCAAGAACTCTCCCCTCCAACATGAACTGTCACTGAGCTGTGCAATGGCTATCAGTGTACCGAGCCGGGTGGCGCCTGTTCTTTTATAACCCTTGATGATGTCACACAGCCAGCCAATCACAGTAATGCTACAACTAAGATGGCTACAGTATTACAGTGACATGCACGTAATCCCCACATGCTTATTTGCTGTGAACATGATGCCAAAAATGCGACTTTTACATAGAGCACCGCCCAATACTCATTGATTAATGAGTACCTCCAAGCACTGTGATACTCGAGTGATGACCGAGTATCACTGAGCACGTTCGCTCATCCCTAGTCTTTGGTTATGCGTTCATAGGATATTTAAGACATCAGCAAACCCATAAAACCCGATTTCCTTGGCAAAGCTGCATCAGGAAAAAGCCAGCGATTGTCATTAGGGATATTGCTATCTTTTGTAATATAGTTTATGTAAGATGCTAGCATCTTTTTACTATAATGTAAACTATAACTTGCATGAAGATTCCAATCAGAAGCTGCCTGGAGAACAAATATTCTACTTGTTTTAACAGCTTCACAGTTTCCAAACTTTAAAGAGATTGAAAAAAGTAACAAAACACTGAACACGTGCAATGCAATGTCTTATTTTCACTGCTCTGTACTATGTTCACTTTTCTGGCAGGTTTGCTGCACTTTCTTTTTGGCAGGTTCAAAGCAGAATTTGCCCGAAAAACACATCATGTGCACCTTAGGTATACAGTGTATTGAAAAAGTATTTATAACCTGTGAACCTTTCCATATTTTCTCACATTACACCCAGAAATTTAAATTTGCTGTATTCGAATTTTACGTGATACACCAACACAAAGTAGCAAGTGTTTGTGAAGTGCAAAGGAAATGATACATGGTTTTGAAATAGTTTTACTAACATAAATCTTAAAATTATGAAGAGCAATGGCATTCAGCCCCCTGTAGTCTGACAGCCCTAAATAAAATCCTGAGAGACTAGTTGCCTCTGGAAGTCAATTAATTTGTAAATTGAGTTCACCTGTGCGTCATTTATTCTCAGTGTAACTCCAACCATCTCCTGAACTGAGCATGACAGCTGCATAGAAATACATACTGTCACTCTCATGTCAGGAAAGCCAACAGCCAACAGCCCTTAGGCACATACTCCATGAATCTGTCCTTCACAGAAGAGTGGCAAGAAGAAAGCTTTTTTTTTTTAAAGCATGCTATAAGAAGTCCTGTTTGCAATTTGCAAGAAGTCATGTAAGGGACATAGCTAGAATTTGGCAGAAGGTGCTCTGGTCAGAAGAAATCAAAGTAGAAACTTTTGGGATAAATGCAAAACCCTATGTGTGTCAGAAAGCCCCATTCTCACCATCAAACATGGTGGTGGCAGCATCTTGCAGTGGGAATGTTTTTCTTCAAAAGAGACAGGAAATCTGGTCATAGCTGATGGAAAGATGGATGGGACTAAATATAGTGAAATCCTGCTAAAAACTGCAAAATACTTGACACTAGGGTTAAAAGGCCAATGCAGAATAGTGTGTAGTATACAGCTGGCATTCACTTAAGGACACTATTCTATTATTCCTCAGGTCAGTAAAAAGGCATATTGATGATTATTATTATTATTATACATTTTTATAGCGCCATTTATTCCATGGCGCTTTACATGTGAATACGGGGCAAATATAGACAAATACATTAAACATGAGCAGATAACAAGGCACACGAGTACATAAGGAGGGAGGACCCTGCCCGCGAGGGCTCACAGTCTGCAGGGGGTGGGTGAGGATACACTAGGAGAGGGAAGAGCTGGCTGTGCGGCTGTTCAGTAGGTTGAGGATCACTGCAGGCTGTAGGCTTGTCGGAAGAGATGAGTCTTCAGGTTCTTTTTGAAGGTTTCTATGGTAGGCGCAAGTCTGATGTGTTGGGGTAGAGAGTTCCAGAGTATGGGGGAAGCACGGGAGAAGTCTTGGATGCGGTTATGGGAAGAAGAGATGAGAAGGGAGTAGAGAAGGAGGTCTTGGGAGGATCGGAGGTCGCGTGTAGGTAGGTACCGGGAGACCATGTCACAGATGTATGGAGGAGACAGGTTGTGGATGGCTTTGTATGTCAGTGTGAGGGTTTTGAACTGGAGTCTCTGGGCGATAGGAAGCCAGTGAAGGGCTTGACACAGGGGAGAGGCTGGGGAATAGCGGGGGGACAGGTGGATTAGTCGGGCAGCAGAGTGTAGGATGGATTGGAGTGGTGCCAGAGTGCTAGAGGGGAGTCCAGAGAGTAGGAGGTTGCAGTAGTTGAGGCGGGAGATGATAAGGGCATGCACTAGCGTTTTTGCAGTGTTGCGGTCAAGGAAAGCACGGATCCGGGAAATATTTTTGAGTTTGAGACGACAGGAGGAGGCAAGGGCTTGGATATGTGGCTTGAAAGAGAGGGCAGAGTCGAGGATCACCCCGAGGCACCGGGCGTGTGGGACTGGGGATAGTGAGCAGCCATTGACATTGATGGATAGGTCTGGTGGAGGGGTAGAGTGAGATGGGGGAAAGATGATGAATTCTGTTTTGTCCATGTTCAGTTGTAGAAAGCGAGCAGAAAAGAAGGCTGAAATGGCAGACAGACAGTGCGGGATTTTGGTGAGCAAGGAGGAGAGGTCAGGTCCGGAGAGGTAGATCTGCGTGTCGTCAGCGTAGAGATGGTACTGCATACCGTGGGATTCTATGAGCTGTCCCAGGCCGAAAGTGTAGATGGAGAAGAGTAGGGGTCCTAGAACAGAGCCTTGAGGAACACTGACTGACAAGGGGCGAAGTGAGGAGGTGGTGTGGGGGAGGGAGACACTGAATGTTCGGTCTGTCAGATATGACGAGATCCAGGAAAGGGCCAAGTCTGTGATGCCAAGGGATGAGAGGATTTGTAGCAAAAGGGAGTGGTCAACAGTGTCAAAGGCAGAAGACAAGTCCAGGAGAAGGAGGACAGAGTAGTGTCGCTTGCTCCTGGCAGTTAGTAGGTCATTGGTGACTTTAGTTAGGGCAGTTTCAGTTGAGTGATGGGAACGGAAGCCTGATTGTAACCGATCAAAGAGGGAGCAGGAGGAGAAGTGGGAGGACAGTTCAAGATGGACGTGTTGCTCCAGCAATTTGGAGGCATAAGGGAGAAGAGATATTGGGCGATAGCTAGACACAGAGGATGGGTCGAGGGAGGGCTTTTTGAGGATGGGTGTGATCTTGGCATGCTTGAAGGATGAGGGAAAGACACCTGTTGTGAGTGAGAGGTTGAAGAGGTGCGTTAGGGTTGGGATGAAGACCGTGGAAAGGTTAGGGATGAGGTGGGATGGGAGCGGGTCAAGCGTGCAGGTGGTGAGGTGTGATCTTGACAGGAGGGTGGAGAGCTGATCTTCTGTCATGGTGGAGAAGCTGGTTTTGGAGGAGCAGGGTTGAGCAGCTAAGAGGGGCAGTGGGCGCTGTGGGCCAAAGCTTTCTCTGATCGTATCGATCTTCTGTTTAAAGAAAGAGGCGAAGTCATCAGCAGAAATGAGGGGGGAGGGAGGAGGTGCGGGGGGACGGAGTAGAGAATTGAAAGTGTTGAAAAGCTGTTTAGGGTTGTGGGACAGGGAGGATATGAGGGATGAGAAGTAAGTTTGTTTTGCGGCAGTGAGCGCAGACTTGAAGCTGGCGAGGGACTGCTTGTATGCAGTGAAGTGGTCGGCAGAGTGGGATCGCTTCCATCTCCGCTCAGCAATCCTGGAAGCCCGTCTCAATTCTTTGGTCAGGCTGGTCAGCCAGGGCTGCCTGTTAATTGTACGAGTTTTACTATGCATGAGTGGGGCGGCCGAATCGAGTGTTGTTGTTATTGTGGTGTTATAAAAAGTGGCAGCAGCATCTGTGTCATGAAGGGAAGCTATGTCTGTGAGAGGGAGAAGGGACTCAGAGAGTGATTGTAAGTTGAGATGTTTGAGATTTCTGCGAGGGTGAGTGAGTTTGTGGAGTGGGGGTTGCACACTAGGAGAGGAGAGGGACGAGAATGTCAGTAGGTTGTGGTCAGACAGGGGGAGGGGTGTGTTAGTGAGGTTAGTAAGGGAGCAGAGGCGGGTGAAGATGAGGTCCAGCGTGTGGCCATCTTTGTGAGTGGCCTCAGAGGACCATTGAGTGAGGCCAAAGGAGGCAGTCAGTGATAAAAGTTTAGAGGTAGCTGAGGTGAAAGTGTCAATGGGGACATTGAAATCACCCATGATGATAGTGGGGATGTCAACAGAGAGGAAATGAAGTAGCCAGGTGGTGAAGTGGTCGAGAAAGGTGGAGATGGCTAGTTCTGGGGGGCGGTAGATGACAGCAAGCTGGAGGTTGGAGGGGGAATAGATGCGGACAGAGTGCACCTCAAACGAGGGAAGAGTAGTGGAGGGTGGTAGCGGGATTGGAGAGAAGGAGCAGGTGTCGGACAGGAGCAAGCCAACTCCTCCACCGCGTTTGTTGCTGGGGCGAGGGGTGTGAGAGAGGTGGAATCCGCCATAGGAGAGCGCAGCTGGAGAGGCCGAGTCAGAGGGGGTGAGCCAGGTTTCAGTGAGGCCGAGGAAGGAGAGTTTGTTGGTGATGAAGAGGTCATGGATAAATGGCAGTTTGTTGCAGATGGAGCGTGCGTTCCACAGTGCTCCAAGTAGGGGGAGCTGAGGAGTGGGGGCTGGATGAATGGGTATGAGGTTGTCGTGGTTGGGAAAACGTGCGGAGGATCGTGGCAGGGGGTTAGAAACGAGTGTGGGGATGAATTGGGGAGGGCCGGGATTTGGGGATATGTCACCAGCAATGAGGAGTAACAGACAGATCATTAGAAGGTGGGAGCAGGATAGGACATGATGCGGCCGTGTGTGTCTGGATAAAAAGGATTGTATGTGGAGGAACAGTTCTGAGGGGAAGGTGAGATGGCTGGGGAGTATGGAGGAAGAAATGACTAGTTCCTTACTAGGAGGAGGGATTGCAGGAGATTGTAAGAAGGAAAGTAGTATGGGGGTGAAAGAGAAAAGAAACCGAAACATTGTAGTGGTTGGTATTGTGTTACCTTCCAGTCAATTCCTGTCCAATTCAGTCTAATTCAGAATCATAATTAATAAGATGTAATTTAAAAGATGGAAGTTAAAAGATGATTTGCAGCAGACTGAGTCTGTAGCAGACTCCTGCATGTGAATATATCCCCAGTTAAGGGCAATCAGGTGTGAATGAGGAGGTGGCTGGGTATGGGAGACCAGATGTAGAGAGTTAAGCAAAGGTCATAAAGTGAGGGAGGGGTAAGACTGACCACTCAAAGAGATGCCAGGATCACACAATGAGATACATGAAAACAGGTCATGGAAAACAAGCTGATAGGTAAGAAAGCATACTAAAAGGATTATATGTGCTGCACCAAGACACTCAGATCCAGGGGAAGCATAGAAAAGCCAGTGCAATATACAGAGACATTCAGAAGCCAGGGAGAGCTGGGTAAAGTCAGTGCATACCTGTGGGAAGAGGAGAACAGCTCGATTAGATGGTGCAGATGATGATAATATTGTAGTAGTGATAAGTAGCCAAATGCATTCTAGAATTCAGTCTAATTCAGAATCATAATTAAAAAGATGTAATTTAAAAGATGGAAGTTAAAAGATGATTTGCAGCAGACTGAGTCTGTAGCAGACTCCTGCATGTGAATATATCCCCAGTTAAGGGCAATCAGGTGTGAATGAGGAGGTGGCTGGGTATGGGAGACCAGATGTAGAGAGTTAAGCAAAGGTCATAAAGTGAGGGAGGGGTAAGACTGACCACTCAAAGAGATGCCAGGATCACACAATGAGATACATGAAAACAGGTCATGGAAAACAAGCTGATAGGTAAGAAAGCATACTAAAAGGATTATATGTGCTGCACCAAGACACTCAGATCCAGGGGAAGCATAGAAAAGCCAGTGCAATATACAGAGACATTCAGAAGCCAGGGAGAGCTGGGTAAAGTCAGTGCATACCATGGAAAATCAATGCAGTATACAGAGACATTCGGGAGCCAGGGAGAGCTGGGTAAAGTCAGTGCATACCATGGAAAATCAATGCAGTATACAGAGACATTCGGGAGCCAGGGAGAGCTGGGTAAAGTCAGTGCATACCATGGAAAATCAATGCAGTATACAGAGACATGGCCATTAATTTTTTTTTTTGCTGTCTTGTGATAAATTATTTGAAAATAAAAAACTTAAACAGAGTATATATGTTTAGACATAGTTTTGAATGTAACCATAGCGTTGCCAGAAGAGGGTCAGCTAGGGCAAACCCTGTAGTTCTGAGATAAAATTTTAATGATACCAGGCAAAAAAAGACAAACAAAAGCCTTAGTGTTAATGAGCATGATCTGTTCACTTAGTCATAACAAAACTTTATTACTTTGGACAGCATCCAAAGAAAGTCGTACATGCTGCTACCACTTTTATAATAGTTTATTAAACTATATCTTTGAAGACTCTCTACTAGTAAAATTTCCCTTCATTGACTTAATTCATTCAGTGTTCACTCGATTTGTGGCCTTCTAAATAGCCCTCTACAGTTTAGATAACTGTTTCTGTGACAGCTACCATTTCCATCATACATGTGAATGCTTGGCTTTGCCTATCATTCATGTGTTCCTTTGGTGAGGGTGGAATGAGCCGCTGCCAAATGCATCTGGCAGCAGCTCATCTGATTGCATAGAAAAGGATCAATCCAATTACCTCCCCCCCAACATCAGCTGTCAGAGGAGAATCATGAGGCCTCCATTCACGTGGGATTGCTAATGTTGTGTTCAGCAAAAATCTAATGTAAGTAAAGTTATTAAACATCTTTGGAAAGATAAACTTGGGTGTCTAAATGTGGCAGCTATTCCCCTTAAATTAGTAAAGCAACGACTTTCTCTCAATAAGAGCAAATATTTGTATTGTAGCGATTGTATATTGTAGAGTACTAACATGATGAATTGATTAGAGATAAATGTATATTTATTACACTGGAAATTTATAAAATACCTAGATACTCATGAATATGAATTTTTAATGATTTGCATTGTACGAATTCAACAAAGTGGTGAGCAGTCAGGCACATATTGCTGTATTGTAGTTAGCCAGGAAAAAACTCTCACATTGTCGCTCATTTCTGATACCGCAGCAGCTTGCTATCCAGTGTTCTGCATGTTGTCTTCATGATATTCACTCAGCTTTCTTGCATTCTCTTCTGTGATATTTACCGTATTTTTCTGACCATAAGTCGCACTTTTTTTCCTCCAAATTTGGGAGGAAAGTGTGGGTACATCTTATGGTCGGAATGTAACATGTGGGGAGGGGCAGCAGCAGAGTGGGATCGCACTGTGATCCCACTTGCAGGAGGCAGAAAAATGTCCCAGCTGCCCAGAATCCAGTGCTGGGGAAACCATGTGGTCCCCATGATTAAGGTGCAGTGAATATTCATTAGCCGCTTCCCCGCCCACCTGTCAGCTGTGCAGTGAGCAAATGAATAGTCCTTCACTTAAACAGGGACACACATGGTTTCCCCAGTGCTGGATTCCTGCAGCAGCTGGGGAGATCTGTGTGTCTGGTGGAGGAGGAGGAGGCAGCAGGAGGCCAGAGGGGACAAGATCACTGCATACCTGCCTGGCTGTGCTGGATGCTGAGTCATAAGGACCTTTGTGATGTTATGAAGTGGGCGGGCTGGAGCATCACATGGCAGCACAGTGCCCTCCCTCTTCTGATGTCATCACAGGTCCTTCAGACTCCCCACTAGAATCTGCAAGCTTCCATTACCTGTGCTATGGAAAGGCAACAAGAGGGAGGGCTGTGCAGTCATGGGATGCTCCAGCTTTTCACCTCACCACAGTGGCTGGCTGGCGTAGTCTTTACAACACCCAATAAAGCACTCTGCCACTCCTTTGGTGAACTATAACTCCCAGCATGCCATAGGATCTGCAGGACATCTTGGGAGTTGTAGTTCACCAAATGGAATCTTAAAGCAGCACTTCAGTGTTAGTTTTCAGTTCTGGAGTTGTGCTTTAAATATAAGCCCTGTGCCCCTGTTCTTATACCTTATACCGTTCTCACCCTCCAACATCTTCATATAGTAATTTACAGAAACCACACTGGTCCCGCAGAACCATCTTCTACCCGCAGCTTCCAACATAATACCATACTATTATATATAATAACGCCACATATAATGGTATGTTATTAAATGTTACCACTTTTTTTTTTGCTTCCACCTCTAAAACCTAGGTGCGTCTTATAGTCCGGTGCATCTTATAGTCCAAAAAATATGGTACTAAGCACCAAGGCTTCAGATGCCAAGTAGGCCTCAGACATCCATTATAATGTCATCTTGTAATAATAAGCATTGTGGCATCTGAGGCCTACCTGAACCTCACTGAAGAGGACACCGAAGAAATTCACAAAAAGGGCATGCAGAGCACTAGATGATGGGCTGTAGTGGAAGGACAGGTGAGTGGAGATGTGAGTATTGAATTTTCACACCAAGTGTATAATGCTCTAGGGTCATGAGAGATTCCAAAGCATAATAAGGAACATTTGATTTGAAAATCTTTGCTACAAATCGAATCTCCAATTTTGGCAGAATTACTCATCACTAATATTGATTGTAGTGTAATAAAAATGCAAATGTAATGCCAGGGACCACTCTGACCGAGGGTTGTTACAGTGCCCCCAAACACTACAGAAAAAGATACCTGGCCCAGTGTGTGTGTTGTTATCTCTTGTAGTTTCATCTGCAGACTGCATACTGCCGCTTGACAAGGCAAACCAGGACCCGACAAAATAGAGATGAATGAGACTTCAAGTAGGAAAATTAACTTTTCTTTACTAATCAAACTGGTAAAAAATATGTACATCCAGTAGCACTTACAGAGTATATCTGGGACTTTACAAAACCCAAAACTGTACCATAGCACTATCAGTAAGGTAATTGCAACCTACCTGCCTATTGTGCATGGCACCGTTCTTCCCTGGCACACAGCTGCTGGGGATTCACAAGCCTCTGCTGAAGTCTCATCTGCAGAGCGGAGGCTTCTTTTCCGCTCCGGGACTTCCACCATCATTCTGATTGACAGCCGGATCCCCGCTGCCTAACTGGCTGAACTCCCACACCGTCGCGTCAGCAGAGACAGCTGAATCCCCGACAGAAGAGGTATATGACCCCTCTATACAGTTCTGTGATGGGAAAGAACATCACCGTGCACAACAGGCAGGTAGGTTACAATTTGCTAAATTTTGCTTTTTTTTTGTAAAGTCCAGGATACCCCCTTTAAGCGATGCATCTTCTATTCAAATAAGAGGAATATGTTTGATGGGTACATGTGGTGGCAAATTTCTATTAATGTTTGTTGCATTGAAAGAGCAGGTTAATATGCAGGCCTTCATATTCCCTTCTTGTGAGGCTGTTTGGGTTGCTATGGCTCCTAACAACTATTAACTTCCAAGTTATATAGTCTCTGCATCTTTGTACCTGTTAATTATGACCCCACTTTGGCTACACTCGTAACCTATTAAACTGGTATTGATAATGCTTGCTGTGAGCACTCCAAACAGAAAAACTGACCAGCACATCCAAACTGGGGTGAACAGGTGCTAGCTAACACCACAAATCTTAAGGAAAGTTGTATTCTGAAATGTTAACCCCTTTACCCCCAAGGGTGGTTTGCACGTCAATGACCAGGCCAATTTTTACAATTCTGACCACTGTCCCTTTATGAGGTTATAACTCCGAAACGCTTCAATGGATCCTGGTGATTCTGACATTGTTTTCTCGTGACATATTGTACTTCATGATAGTGGTAAAATTTCTTTGATAGTACCTGCGTTTATTTGTGAAAAAAACGGAAATTTGGCGAAAATTTTGAAAATTTCGCAATTTTCAAACTTTGAATTTTTATGCAATTAAATCACAGAGATATGTCACACAAAATACTTAATAAGTAACATTTCCCACATGTCTCCTTTACATCAGCATAATTTTGGAAACAAATTTTTTTTTTGTTAGGGAGTTATAAGGGTTAAAAGTTGACCAGCAATTTCTCATTTTTACAACACCATTTTTTTTTAGGGACCACGTCTCATTTGAAGTCATTTTGAGGGGTCTATATGATAGAAAATTCCCAAGTGTGACACCATTCTAAAAACTGCACCCCTCAAGGTGCTCAAAACCACATTCAAGAAGTTTATTAACCCTTCAGGTGTTTAATAGGAATTTTTGGAATGTTTAAATAAAAATGAACATTTAACTTTTTTACACAAAAAATTTACTTCAGCTCCAATTTGTTTTATTTTACCAAGGGTAACAGGAGAAAATGGACCCGAAAAGTTGTTGTCCAATTTGTCCTGAGTACGCTGATACCCCATATGTGGCAGTAAACCACTGTTTGGGTGCATGGGAGAGCTCGGAAGGGAAGGAGCACCGTTTGACTTTTCAATGCAAAATTGACAGGAATTGAGATGGGACGCCATGTTGCGTTTGGAGAGCCCCTGATGTGCCTAAACATCGAAACCCCCCACAAGTGACACCATTTTGGAAAGTAGACCCCCTAAGGAACTTATCTGGATGTGTGGTGAGCACTTTGACCCACCAAGTGCTTCACAGAAGTTTATAATGCAGAACCGTAAAAATAAAAAATCATATTTTTTCACAAAAATTATATTTTTGCCCCCAATTTTTTATTTTTCCAAGGGTAAGAGAAGAAATTGGACCTCAAAAGTTGTTGTCCAATTTGTCCTGAGTACGCTGATACCCCATATGTGGCAGTAAACCACTGTTTGGGCGCATGGGAGAGCTCGGAAGGGAAGGAGCGCCGTTTGACTTTTCAATGCAAAATTGACAGAAATTGAGATGGGACGCCATGTTGCGTTTGGAGAGCCACTGATGTGCCTAAACATTGAAACCCCCCACAAGTGACACCATTTTGGAAAGTAGACCCCCTAAGGAACTTATCTAGAGGTGTGGTGAGCACTTTGACCCACCAAGTGCTTCACAGAAGTTTATAATGCAGAACCGTAAAAATAAAAAATCATATTTTTTCACAAAAATTATAATTTTGCCCCCAATTTTTTATTTTTCCAAGGGAAAGAGAAGAAATTGGACCTCAAAAGTTGTTGTCCAATTTGTCCTGAGTACGCTGATACCCCATATGTGGCAGTAAACCACTGTTTGGGCGCATGGGAGAGCTCGGAAGGGAAGGAGCGCCGTTTGACTTTTCAATGCAAAATTGACAGGAATTGAGATGGGACGCCATGTTGCGTTTGGAGAGCCACTGATGTGCCTAAACATTGAAACCCCCCACAAGTGACACCATTTTGGAAAGTAGACCCCCTAAGGAACTTATCTGGATGTGTGGTGAGCACTTTGACCCACCAAGGGCTTCACAGAAGTTTATAATGCAGAGCCATAAAAATAAAACAAAATTTTTTTCCCACAAAAATTATTTTTTAGCCCCCAGTTTTGTATTTTCCCTAGGGTAACAGGAGAAATTGTCCAATTTGTCCTGAGTATGCTGATACCCCATATGTGGGGGGGGAACCACCGTTTGGGCGCATGGGAGGGCTCGGAAGGGAAGGAGCGCCATTTGGAATGCAGACTTAGATGGAATGGTCTGCAGGCGTCACATTGCGTTTGCAGAGCCCCTAATGTACCTAAACAGTAGAAACCCCCCACAAGTGACACCATTTTGGAAAGTAGACCCCCTAAGGAACTCATCTTGATGTGTTGTGAGAGCTTTGAACCCCCAAGTATTTCACTACAGTTTATAACGCAGAGCCGTGCAAATAAAAAATATTTTTTTTCCACAAAAATTATATTTTAGCCCCCAGTTTTGTATTTTTCCAAGGTTAGCAGGAGAAATTGGACCCTAAATGTTGTTGTCCGATTTGTCCTGATTACGCTGATACCCGATATGTGGGGGGGAACCACCGTTTGGGCGCATGGGAGGGCTCGGAAGGGAAGGAGCATCATTTGGAATGCACACTTAGATGGATTGGTCTGCAGGCGTCACATTGCGTTGGCAGAGCCCCTAATGTACCTAAACTGTAGAAAGCCCCCACAAGTGACCCCATATTGGAAACTAGACCCCTCAATGAACTTAACTAGATGTGTTGTGAGAACTTTGAACCCCCAAGTGTTTCACTACAGTTTATAACGCAGAGCCGTGAAAATAAAAAATCTTTTTGTTTTCCCACAAAAATTATTTTTTAGCCCCCAGTTTTGTATTTTCCCAAGGGTAACAGGAGAAATTGGTCCACAAAAGTTGTTGTCCAATTTGTCCTGAGTACGATGATACCCCATATGTGAGGGTAAACCCCTGTTTGGGCACACAGGAGAGCTCGGAAGGGAAGGAGCACTGTTTTTCTTTTTCAACGCAGAATTGGCTGGAATTGAGATCGGACGCCATGTCGTGTTTGGAGAGACCCTGATGTGCCGAAACAGTGGAAACCCCCCAATTATAACTGAAACCCTAATCTAAACACACCCCTAGCCCTAATTCCAACGGTAACCCTAACCACACCTCTAACCCTGACACACCCCTAACCCTAATCCCAACCCTATTCCCAACTGTAAATGTAATCTAAACCCTAACCCTAACTTTAGCCCCAACCCTAACTGTAGCCCCAACCCTAACCCTAGCCCTAACCCTAGCCCTAACCCTAGCCCTAACCCTAGCCCTAATCCTAGCCCTAACCCTAACCCTAACCCTAGCCCTAACCCTAACCCTAGCCCTAACCCTAACCCTAGCCCTAACCCTAACCCTAGCCCTAACCCTAGCCCTAGCCCTAACCCTAGCCCTAATGGGAAAATGGAAATAAATACATTTTTTTTTATTTTTCCCTAACTAAGGGGGTGATGAAGGGGGGTTTGATTTACTTTTATAGCGAGTTTTTTAGCGGATTTTTATGATTGGCAGCCGTCACACACTGAAAGACCCTTTTTATTGCAAAAAAATATTTTTTGCAATACCACATTTTGAGAGCTATAATTTTTCCATATTTTGGTCCACAGAGTCATGTGAGGTCTTGTTTTTTGTGGGACGAGTTGACGTTTTTATTGAAAACATTTTCGGGCACGTGACATTTTTTGATCGCTTTTTATTCCGATTTTTGTGAGGAAGAATGACCAAAAACCAGCTATTCATGAATTTCTATTGGGGGAGGCGTTTATACCGTTCCGCGTTTGGTAAAATTGATAAATCAGTTTTATTCTTCGGGTCAGTACGATTACAGTGATACCTCATTTATATAATTTTTTTATGGTTTGGCGCTTTTATACGATAAAAACTATTTTACAGAAAAAATAATTATTTTTGCATCGCTTTATTCTCAGGACTATAACTTTTTTATTTTTTTGCTGATGATGCTGTATGGTGGCTCGTTTTTTGCGGGACAATATGACGCTTTCAGCGGTACCATGGTTATTTATATCTGTCCTTTTGATCGCGTGTTATTCCACTTTTTGTTCGGCGGTATGATAATAAAGCGTTGTTTTTTGCCTCGTTTTTTTTTTTTTTTTCTTACGGTGTTTACTGAAGGGGTTAACTAGTGGGACAGTTTTATAGGTCGGGTCGTTACGGACGCGGCGATACTAAATATGTGTACTTTTATTGTTTTTTTTTTTTTTAGATGAAGAAATGTATTTATGGGAATAATATTTTTTTTTTCATTATTTTGGAATATTTTTTTTTATTTTTTTTTACACATTTGGAAATTTTTTTTTTACTTTTTTACTTTGTCCCAGGGGGGGACATCACAGATCAGTGATCTGACAGTTTGCACAGCACTCTGTCAGATCACTGATCTGACATGCAGCGCTGCAGCCTTCACAGTGCCTGCTCTAAGCAGGCTCTGTGAAGCCACCTCCCTCCCTGCAGGACCCGGATCCGCGGCCATCTTGGATCCGGGGCTGGAGGAAGCAGGGAGGGAGGTGAGACCCTCGCAGCAACGCGATCACATCGCGTTGCTCCGGGGGTCTCAGGGAAGCCCGCAGGGAGCCCCCTCCCTGCGCGGTGCTTCCCTGCACCACCGGCACATCGCGATCATCTTTGATCGCGGTGTGCCAGGGGTTAATGTGCCGGGGGCGGTCCGTGACCGCTCCTGGCACATAGTGCCGGATGTCAGCTGCGATAAGCAGCTGACACCCGGCCGCGATCGGCCGCGCTCCCCCCGTGAGCGCGGCCGATCGGCTATGACGTACTATCCCGTCCAGGGTCAGATAAGCCCAGGGCACCTCGACGGGATAGTACATCTAAGGTCACAGAGGGGTTAAGAATGGAAAATCTAGAAAAAACGGAACTGCATTACTACCATAGAAAATAGGCAAGTGCTACGTTATGTATACATGAAATTTTGGAAAATTTGAACTACAATATTGCACACTGGGGTGTGGTGGGTCGCCGGAGCTCTTTTTGAGGTAACTTCATGTGCTTTTTAATTTAATCTTATGCAATCATTGTATGCAGCTTTACATTGTCACTGTTTGCTTACCCTAGGTAAGCAGTTTTTTGCAGTTGCTTTCTGTTGTACTAGTGTCTTTCTTCACTGGACACCATCATGCCAACTATACTTAATGCCTATTTGCCCTCATTCATCAACCAGCCTATTATTATTATTATTATTATTATTATTAACAACTTTGTAATGTATTACTATTGAGGTGATGTCTGTTTTTATTGGGACATCAGCATTTATTGACGCAGCATGGCTTAATATATTTTTTAAGATTTATGCATTGTCGTAACCACAGCGCCACTGGGGGAGTAGCGGTCACAAGGGTCTTCAATTGGATTGAGAGTATAATAAACTATTACAACACCATGTGTCTTTATTTCATTAAAATACTTTTTTCCTAATGTGTGTGTGTTTTATTAACCATTTACTAGTTTTGGACTAATAATGGATAGGTGTCTTATTGACGCCTCTCCATTATTAACCAGGCTTAATGTCACCTTACAACCCTTTATTACCCCATATCCCACCGCTACAGGGGAGTGGGAAGAGAGTGGCCAAATGCCAGAATAGGCGCATCTTCCAGATATGCCTTTTCTGGGGTGACTGGGGGCAGATGTTTTGAGCCGGGGGGGGGCAATATTCATGGTCCCTCTCTAGGCTATTAATATCTGCCCTCAGTCACTGGCTTTACCATTCTGGCGGAGAAAATTGCGCGGGAGCCCACGCCTTTTCTTCCCGTGATTTAACCCTTTATTTTAACAGCTAGAGCCACCAAATTTTACACAAAGACACTTCTTACAATAGTCTTCAGGAATATGTAATAAAATAACGGATATGAAATGGTTTACTGTATGTAAACCATGTCTCATATCCTGTCGGGTTTGTGAAGGAGATAGCAAATGCCGACAATAGAATTACCAGCTTTTCTGCTATCTAGCGCTGCATTAAGTATAAATATATATATACTAGATTGTGGCCCGATTCTAACGCATCGGGTATTCTAGAATATGCATGTCCCTGTAATATATGGACAATGATGATTCCAGAATTCGCGGCAGACTGTGCCCGTTGCTGATTGGTCGAGGCAACCTTTATGACATCGTCGCCATGGCAACCATTATGACATCATCGTCGCTGTGCCCGTTGCTGATTGGTCGAGGCCGCCAGGCCTCGACCAATCAGAGAGCAGGGATTTCCAGGACAGACAGACAGACAGACAGACGGAAAAACCCTTAGACAATTATATATATAGATATATATACATATATAGGTATCTCACTGACATATATATATATATATATATATATCTATTCTATGTGTATATATCTATTCTATTCTATTCTAAACTGTCAGTGTGATTTTACTGTACACCGCGCTGAATTGACGGCTTTTCAAAGGACACTGGTGCGTAAAAATCGGACAGCACTCGCATGGTCCGAGTGCTGTGCGATTTTTTTTCTCGCACCCATTGACTTACATTGGCGAGTCTCGTCCGAGAATCACAGCAATATGCAGCATGCTGCGATTTTTTTCTCAGTCCGATTTCGGCTGAGAAAAGAATCGCAAATGAGATGACACCTATTGAATAACATTGGTCCGAGTGCAATCCGATTTTTTATTGGATTGCACTCATCTGTTTTCCTTGCAAGTGGAAATGAGCCCTTAAAGATAGCACTGCGGCCAGCTCACTGATACAAATGGATGTTTTTTGACCTAATTAAGCACTTTGCACTTTTCTGATACTTATATATTGACCGACGCTACTTAGGCTGTCGTCACACTAGTAGTATTTGGCCAGTATTTTACATCAGTATTTGTAAGCCAAAACCAGGAGTGGAACAATTAGAGGAAAAGTATAATAGAAACATATGCACCACTTCTGCATTTATCACCCACTCCTGGTTTTGGCTTACAAATACTGATGTAAAATACTGACCAAATACTGCTAGTGTGACGTCAGCCTTATGCTTAAAGGGACACTGTCACCTGCATTTGGAGGGAACAATCTTCAGCCATGGAGGCGGGGTTTTGGGGTTTTTGATTCACCCTTTCCTTACCCGCTGGCTGCAATCTTGCCTTGCGCAGGCCTGTACTATGGAGGACAGAGAATGAACTTCAATCCAATATTGCAGCCAGCATGCAGCCAGCGGGTAAGGAAAGGGTGAATCAAACACCCAAAAACCCCGCCTCCATGGCTGAAGATTGTTCCCTCCAAATTCAGGTGACAGTGTCCCTTTAAACCTGTATTCATGTTTGCCTACCCAGCGAACAATTCCCTATTTTATTATTCTTGTCAACTTTTTGATAAATAAAAGTTTAACTTCTTTAAACTCCTTTTTCTCTTGTTTCAAATGCCATGTTTTGGAGTGGTTTCATAGACCTGAAACCAGGACAAGGGGGCATCCTCTGCGTTTGGAGGAAATAAGGTTTAAGCATAATAACAGACGCGGATTCTTTACTGTAAGAGCAGTGAGACTATGGAACTCTCTGCCGTATGATGTTGTAATGAGTGATTCATTACTTAAATTTAAGAGGGGACTGGATACCTTTCTGGAAAAGTATAATGTTACAGGGTATATACACTAGATTCCTTGATAGGGCGTTGATCCAGGGAACTAGTCTGATTGCGGTATGTGGAGTCGGGAAGGAATTTTTTTCCCCAATGTGGAGCTTACTCTTTGCCACATGGTTTTTTTTGCCTTCCTCTGGATCAACATGTTAGGGCATGTTAGGTTTGGCTATGGGTTGAACTAGATGGACTAATAGTCTTCCTTCAACCTTAATAACTATGTAACTATGTAACATACATGTGACTGTTTAGCACCCACCTGGTGCGCAGTCTCATTAATTAGTATGATTCTGGTTTTCTTGTTTCTAACAAGGGCATTTTAGCAGCTGCGCTCTTAAAGTACCAATTAAAATCCAAGTCACTTACCCTGTCTAATACTTACCTTCTCACATTTTCATCTGTTTTTGCCACCCCTCCAGTATTTCTTCTGCAGTTTGTGACATGCCGGCTGCTCCAGTTTTTCATGGAGCGAGCACGAGATCACTAATTGTGATGAGAGAATTTGTTCGGAAAACAAATGCCAAACATAAATTCGTCAAGAATAAGAAACATTCGGATTCGTGATCAGAAACACGAGCAAAATTTTATGAAATCGGTAAAAATCGGTAACATTTGGTAAAAGTGTGGGAAAATATTGACGTTACCACAAAAGTATTTTCAGCACTTCTGCAACGATAATGGTGGTGTATCATGAGCGTTGCATATATGTTTGATGAGGGGAGGGGGTTTGCAAAGCTCAACGGTGTAGCATTCTTGTATACTTTTTTTCCCCTAACTTAAAGTCTGCACATTGCGGCTAGCCAATCAGGGCACAGGAAACTTCCATAAAGTCCTGACACCATTGCTTGTGTCATTAGATGCTAAAATCATGTGTCCCTCTCCATATAAAGAGCGGACATCTTGTTTTAGTTCCATTTTGACACTGTAGCAGCGCAGAGAGGCTGCTCCTGACAATGGAACTTTTAGCAGCAAGATTTTAGCTAGCTAGGTGGTTGTATATTAGTCAGATCATGTAGCTAGCTAGTGTCCAGTGTGGATGTTAAATTTACCTTCCAGCAGTTTTTTTTTGCCATTACTGAGGTCCACAGTAAAAACCAGCAGGGCACATGTCCTAGAAAAGTGTTGTGCACTGTTCTATTTTTCTCCATGTATGAGTATAGCATTCTAAATAATATTTTTTCACTAGCTAAATGTTTAACAGCTTGCTGTATCCCAGATTTTAGCTAGTTAGCTTGGCGGTTGTATATCAGTCAGATAGTGTAGCCAGCTAGTGACCAGTGTGGTTGTTAAATTTACCTTCCAGCATTTTTTTGGCGATTACTGAGGTCCACAAACAAAGCCCGCAGGGCACATGTCATACGAGTGTGTTGTGCATTGCTTCTATTGTGCTCCATGCACAAGTATAGCATTCTAAATAATAATTTTTTACTAGCTAATTGTGAAACAGCCAGCTGTATCCCACCTTGTTATTTAGTGCTGTGATGATATTAAACTGTCTGCAGACCTAGGGCACATTAAAACAAATTATAATTTTTCAGTTGCAAAAAGTTAGACAGACCGCCGTATCACACTTATTTTGTTGGCTTGAAATTAAGCTGTCTGCAGATCTCATGAACAAAACTAAAAAAAAATTCTGTTGCTAAATGTCATCCAGTAGGGGACCTAACTTTAAAATAGTTTGTAGCATCTAGTGTGTTATAGAGGCCTGATCCAGAGGCCACAAAAAAATTATTCTGTTCATAGTGTTATACATTAGGGGACCTGACAGTTTGTAGCATCTAGTGTGTTATAGAGGCCTGATCCAGAGGCCACCAAAAATTATTCTGTTCCTAGTGTTATACATTAGGGGACCTGACTTTGAAATAGTTTGTAGCATTTAGTGTGTTATAGAGGCCTGACACAGAGGCCCCAAAAATTATTTTGTTCTTAGTGTCATACAGTAGGGGACATCTCACATTCATATAGTTTGTAGCAGCTTGTGTTTTATAGAGACCTGATCCAGAGACCACAAAAAATTCTTGTGTTCCTAACGTCATACAGTAGGGACATCTGACTTTCAAATTGCTTGTAGCATATCTTCTTTGTCATTCAGGCCTCATCCACACTCAAACAATTCTTTCTTCTGTGACTAACAATAAACAGCATGCCATATTTCACCTTGGAATTTACTGCCGCTGAAATTCAGCTGATTGTAGAGGTCTGAGCACTATGCCTGGGAAAAAGCAAAGCTGTGGTGGAAGGGGAATTAGGCATGGTGTCCAAGGTGTATGTGAAGTAGGTGGTAAGGTTATTGAAAGCACTAGTGAACCAACAACGTCACATCCTATGCAAAGACATCTGACAACTTCTGTTACTGGATGGGCTATTCCACTACCTTTCTTTGGCAAATGCACAGCAGTATGCCTTGTTGATGAGGCCCAGAAAGAGCATGTGCTCGAGTCGATGGCAAGTGCAGCTTCAAGTGGCCTCTCCTCCTCTTCCGCCATCTCAACATCATACCCAGTAAAGTCCACAGAGGTGACACCCAAATTACCCTTGCTTTCCCCCGCGTCCCAACTCTCCAACCATACAACTGACTGTACAAAAAAACAAATAGAAGAATCTGAAGAGCTGTTCACACATTCTATGCCATGGTCATCAGAAGCATACTCAAAAGCTTCATAGAGTCAAGAGGAAAAAATCAGCCCCAATGCCCCAAAGTGTTTTAGCTTGGATCCGTGGCAGGATAAAGTAGGGTCAGAGCAGCATCCTGACCCTCGCCATCAGACATTAACCCCTGGGAGAATGTGATCCTGTTGAGACTCAGTTATCTTAGGCTCAAGCAGAGTGTGCTGTACTGTCAGGGCAGGAAGAGGAGGAGGGCAACTCCAAGGATGAGGAATGTGATAACACAGAGGATGATGATGATGTGGTGTTAGATCCCAGCTGGCATGATCAATGAGGCATACAGCTTAGTAGGTCATCTGAGGAGGAAGACAACGAGGTTATATTGCGACATATGTTGAAAACATGCACTGATGCAGCCACAATGCATCCTCAGCCACAACTGTGCATGTGACCAGCAGCAATCGCGGGTCTGCAGCTCGTAGTGGTGGCAAGGGTTGCCTAGCCTGGGCCTTTCTTGACACTTTGAGCCAACTCATGTAATCTGTCAACGTTGCTAAAAAAAAAAGTAGAGGTAAAAGTGCAATAATTTGACTATGACATGTATGAACCTTCACGTGCGCTATCAACATGCGTTACTTTGGGAATCCCTCAACAACCATCAGCCAACCAATCAATCACATCTGCTGCTTCTTTTTCCTCCTCTACTACTGTGCCACTATTGATACGCAGATTTTTGGCCGCAGAACCTTGGGTTCTTTACCAGCTCCACTCATGCTGACTGTAAGCCCGCCATCAGCTGTAATATAAGTGGACATGCCTGCTGTTTTAGACCCATCTCTGAAAATGAGCAAACCACAACATTCTCAATCCACCATAACACCTCCACCTGCACCTCTCTCATGGTCCAGCAGTTTGTTCCATACACCTTATTCTGCCCTCTCTCATCACTGCAGCCAGCCCATGGAACCACAGTTGTGGTCACATAAAAGACAGTTTCCTCCTACACATGACAAAGCTAAGAGGTTCAACTCCACCATTTCCAATCTGTTGGCCCCGGAAATGCCTTTACGTCTGGTAGAAACAGATGGTTAATGAATGTTGATGGCCGTTGCAGTCCCCCAGTAACAATTGTCCAGTCACTATTACTTTTCTAAGAAAGCTGTGCTTGTGCTACACCAGCATGTTGCAGACATCATCACCCAATCCTTGACTAAATCTCTGTCTGCCAGGGTTCATTTCACCACACACACCTGGACGAGTAAGTATGGCCAAGCGTGTTACATTGTGCTGACTGGGCACTGGGTGATTGGCTGTGGGGACATGTGCTGCTCCACAAGTCTTGGAATCCCTACGGCTTGCAGAACAAACCTCTAGATTTCACATTTCCACCACTACTTCTGCCTCCTCTTCTATCTCCTCTTGGAACTCCATCTGCACCCTCAACCTCTGCTTTAATGAGTCACATGTTCCAACAGTACAGAGCGAATCCCCACCACTTCCATACTGCACAGCCAGGGCTCACCGCAATCAGGCAGTGTTAAAACTGATATGCTTTGGAGATCGCAGTCATACAGCTGAAGAGTTGTGGACAGGTCTCCAGGCTGAGTTTGATCAAAGGCTGTCTCCAGTGAACCTGCATCCAGGGAAGGTCGTGTCCGATGACGGTGCAAACCTGGTGGTGGTCCTAATGCATGGCAAGCTCACACATGTTCCTTGCATGGCTTACGTCCTCAAACTGCTGGTACAATCATTTTCTACACCACTATCCTGGCCTGGGTGATCTGCTCCAGAAAACATGGAAGCTGTGTGCTCTTTTCCGTCTTTCATACCCCTCAGGTCATCGACATGCATCGATACAGAGGTCTTTCTCCATGCCAATTAACAGGTTGATATGCGATGTGCTGACATGGTGGAATTCCACTTTGCACATGTTGCAGCGACTGTGGCAGCAGCAACAAGCCCTATGTCATGTCGTATAGCCAGGGCCATCACAGTACAGACGTGGTGCATATCACGTTTACGGAGTGGGGACATTTTAAGGACCTCTGCTCTATTCTACACAGTTTCAAAATGGCTACTAAGATGGTTAGCACTGATGGCGCCATCATCAGCATCACTATTCTGGTCATCTATATGCTGGAGCAGACATTGAATAGCCTGCTGGAGGAGATGATAGTCCATCTCCTCCTGCAGGCTATTCAAACTCACCCGGAGGTACCCAGCCACCAACTCAGCATGGGCTTGGACCTCATGGTAGATATATACATATAGATACCTATGAGTGCCTTCTTGCTGCAAAATGATCCCTATATACAGTTGTGGCCAAAAGTATTGACACCCCTGCAATGCTGTCAGATAATACTCAGTTTCTTCCTGAAAATGATAGCAATCACAAATTCTTTGGTATTATTATCTTCATTTAATTTGTCTTGAATGAAAAAACACAAAAGAGAATGAAGCAAAAAGCAAAACATTGATCATTTCACACAAAACTCCAAAAATGGGCCAGGCAAAAGTATTGCCACCCTCAGCCTAAAACTTGGTTGCACAACCTTTAGCCAAAATAACTGCGACCAACCGCTTCCGGTAACCATCAATGAGTTTCTTACAATGCTCTGCTGGAATTTTAGACCATTCTTCTTTGGCAAACTGCTCCAGGTCCCTGATATTTGAAGGGTGCCTTCTCCAAACTGCCATTTTTAAATCTCTCCACAGGTGTTCTATGGGATTCAGGTCTGGACTCATTGCTGGCCACTTTAGAAGTCTCCAGTGCTTTTTGTCAAACCATTTTCTAGTGCTTTTTGAAGTGTGTTTTGGGTCATTGTCCTGCTGGAAGACCCATGACCTCTGAGGGAGACCCAGATTTCTCACAATGGGCCCTACATTATGCTGCAAAATTTGTTGGTAGTCTTCAGACTTCATAATGCCATGCACACAGTCAAGCAGTCCAGTGCCAGAGGCAGCAAAGCAACTCCAAAATATCATGGAACCTTCGCCATGTTTGACTGTATGGACCGTGTTCTTTTCTTTGAATGCCTCTTTTTTTCTCCTGTAAACTCTATGTTGATGCCTTTGCCCAAAAAGCTCTACTTTTGTCTCATCTGACCAGAGAACATTCTTCCAAAACAGCAAAACCGTAGAAAAGAGTGGGCACTCACCATACATAAATATTCAGTCTTTATTATGACCACATGTCAATTGCAAGAGTAGCAGGGAGAAACGTGATGTAAAAAGATGACGGCCGTTTCGCGCTGTGGCAGCACCAGATTCCTGTAATTGCCATTTACGCTGGATATCTGACATACACATGCACAGGTGTATCCACTAGTAGTTGGTGCGGCAATCTGTTTTTTTCTTTTCCTTTTGAATTCTTCCAAAATGTTTTAGGCTTTTTCAGGTAAGTTTTGACAAACTCCAGCCTGGCTTTTTTATGTCTCGGGGTAAGAAGTAATAATATAATAATAATAATAATTTTTATTTATATAGCGCCAACATATTCCGCAGCGCTTTACAAATTATAGAGGGGACTTGTACAGACAATAGACATTACAGCATAACAGAAATACAGTTCAAAACAGATACCAGGAGGAATGAGGGCCCTGCTCGCAAGCTTACAAACTATGAGGAAAAGGGGAGACACGAGAGGTGGATGGTAACAATTGCTTTCGTTATTCGGACCGGCCATAGTGTAAGGCTCGGGTGTTCATGTGAAGCTGCATGAACCAGTTAATTGCCTAAGTATGTAGCAGTAACGACACAGAGGGCTATTAACTGCATAAAGTGAATGAGAACATGATACGAGGAACCTGATTGTTTTTTGTTTTTTTTTAAATAGGCCACACAGGGATTGTTAGGTTACTTCCTGGGTCTCCTACCATACAGTCCATTTACATTCATACGCCGACGGATAGTACGGGTTGACACTGTTGTACCCTCGGACTGCAGGGCAGCTTGAACTTGTTTGGATGTTAGTCGAGGTTCTTTATCCAACATCCGCACAATCTTGCGTTAAAATCTCTTGTCAATTTTTCTTTCCGTCCACATCTAGGGAGGTTAGCCACAGTGCCATGGGCTTTAAACTTCTTGATGACACTGCACACGGTAGACACAGGTATTGCCAACACCTGTTACTTGCCACAGGTAAGTTACAGGTGCTGTTAATTACACAAATTAGAGAAGCATCACATGAGTTTTCGGACAGTGCCAATACTTTTGTCCACCCTCTTTTTTATGTTTGGCGTGGATTTATATCCAATTTGGCTTTAGGACAATTCTTTCTTTTTTTTTCATTTAAGACAAATTAAATGAAGATAATAATAACAAAGAATTTGTGTTTGCAATCATTTTCAGGAAGAAACTGAGTATTATCTGACAGAATTGCAAGGGTGTCAATACTTTTGGCCACAACTGTACTTATGATTATGAATACTGCTGACCACTGGGCTGCCACTCTGTTGGACCCACATTATAAAACCAAATTTTTCAGATGCTTCCTGCCCTGGAAAGAACCCGCAAATGCTGGAGTATCGAAATACGCTTTTACGCAAACTTAAGAGAGCTTTCCCCCAAGACAGCAGTGAAGCACACAGTTCGCTTCGCAGCTCTAGACTTCCAACCTCCAGCACGTCAATTCGTCAAAGCCAAAACATTAGCAGCAGCAGTAGTGTAAGTGGAAGAAGCAATTTCTGTGAGTCCTTTGAAACGTTTTTTTAGACCAACTTGTGCACCAGCACAACAGAGTCCAAGTCTTATACGTGGTGAATGAATGGAGAGGATGGTGCAGGAGTATCTAGAACTGAAAATAAATACCATCAGGGAGGGTTAGGACCCTTTCACATTTTGGTCTAGCAAAATGGATGAGTGGCGTGAGCTCACCTCACGCGCCTTGAAGGCTTTATCATGGCCGGCAGTCAGTGTTTTGGCCGGCAGTCAGTGTTTTCTCAGAACATGTTTTCAGTGCTGCTGGTGGTATCCTGACAGATAAGCACTGTCTGCTGTCCCCTGAAAGTGTAAAACACCTAAATTTCATCAAGATGAATAAGTAATGGATCTCCAAGGACTTTTGAACCCTAATCAAAGACTGTAAAGACTAGGTGATATTGTGTTTTTTAGTGTGCTGCATTAATGTCACGTAACTGCACTCTGTGATATCTTTAGTGCGGCTTCTGTGCCCGATGTTGCTGCTGCTGATGTTAACACAAACTTGTGGAAAAGTGAACAGTCATGGTTGGTCTGCATCTGCTGGATTGGCTGTGGTGGAAGACGTGTCGGTGCCAATTATACTACTTCTATTCTTGTGACATTTATGCCACTTCGGAGGTTTCAGGCCCTCATTTTTTAAAATGTGAAAACTCCAGGTTGGGTGTCCATCTGCTGTATTGGGCATAGTAGAAGACCTGTCATTCCCTATTATTCTATATCTACTCTCGTGAAATTTATGGCACTTTCGTTGTGTAAGGCGTTCATTTTTTTAAATGTGAACACTCCTAGTTGGGTGTCCATCTGCTGGATTGGGTGTATTGGAAGACCTGTTGGTCCCTATGATACTATTTCTACTCTTGTGGAATGTATGCCACTTCTGTGGTGTAAGGCCCTCATTTGTTTAAATGTGAACACTCCTGGTTGGGTGTTTATCTTTTGAATTGGATGTAGTGAAAGATCTGTCAGTCCCTATTATACTATTTCTACTCTGGTGAAATATGTTGCCACTTTGGTAGTATCTGCCATTAATTTTTGAAAATGTGTATACTCCTGGTTTGGTCTCCTTCATTTGTGTTGCCTGTAGCAGTAGGCCTCCGAGACTGTCAGGCCTCCACTGATCCCTCACCCACCTCGTCTTGCTGTGACATTCAATTGAAAGCTGTAAATGCTGCCCCAGGCCCAGATACCTCATGCCTGGTTGATTGTTGCAGTGCCATTCTACATTTTGTACTTTGAGTGTTTTGAAGCCACTTTCCTGATGTCTGTACCTCATTTGATGTGTTTTGGCAGCATTTGGGTCCATTATAAGGTGTTGTGCATGTGTTTGTTTTTGCCTCCCATTAACATGAATGGTGTTCGGTTATGTTCGGCAAAGATTCGACAAATGAATGAATCGGTGAATATTACAAATTCAGTGATCGTAATCCAAACTGAACATTGAAATATTTGCTCATCTCTACCTGTGATACCTCATCCAGCTTCTAATTGAGAAGCATTGTTATATTTGGTGTTAGAAGTGCGGGCAGCAATTGCAGGGAACACATGTGACTGCTACAGAAGTTCTACATGTCTTGGGTGAAGGCAGGTATATGCCAGTCAGCAATATCAGACAACATAGATGACATGATTAAACACATGGTGCAAGCCAAACAACAGCAGCAGCAATAACTGCAGCAGCAGCAACAACAGCTGTCAGAACAGGGGACAAATAAGCTACTATGCAACAGTTCCAGCAACAGCAGCAACAGCAGCAGCAGATTGAATTACTCACATAGTCAATTTTCTGTCCAGAAGGTGGTAAGGAGAATCTAGCAGAAAATAACCCTTGCTGTGACTGCTATATAAGTTCTACATGTCTTGGATGGAGATGGGTATATGGCAGTGAGCAACATCAGACAGCATGGATGACATGATTAAACACATGGTGCAAGCCAAACAACAGCAGCAGCAATAACTCTAGCAAGTGATTAGGAAAGTCTAGCAGAAAATGACCCCTGCTGTGACTGCTACAGAAGTTCTATGTGTCTTGAGTGAAGGCGGGTATATGCCAGTGAGCAACATCAGACAGCATGGATGATATTATTAAACACATTGTGCAAGCCAAGCAACAGCAGCAGCAATAACTGCAGCAGCAACAACACCTGTCATAAAAGGGGACAAATAAGCTACTATGCAACAGTTCCAGTAACAGCAGCAACAACAGCAGCAGTAGATTGAATTACTCACATAGGCGATTCTCTGTCCAGAAGATGGTAAGGAGAGTCTAGCAGAAAATGACCCCGGTGATGCCGTAGAGGCCCTTTTAACCATTTTTGAAAGTGTCACCGATAGGAAGAAAATCGCACTAGAGCATTGGTTGGTAATCCTGGCACCATAGTTAATGTGTTAGCCGCAAAAAGCCTATTATAATTTAGGCTTAAATAACGCCAAAGAATGTGAGATATTAAAAACGGAAATTTTGGCCCGCTTAAAAGGGTAACAATGACTGTCAGGTCACAGTGGGTTCACCCCTGGGCATATCACCGGGACAAACGCTTTCACTCCCAAATGGTGGATTTACTGCACCTCATTCAAAAATTATTGCATTCCGAGTCCTCTAGCACAGTACAGATGGTATAGCGAGTTGTAATGAACCGGTTCATGCACTCCCTACTGAGGCCAATACAGACTTGGGTTTCCTATGGAGGTCCCAGGAATGCCGATGATCTAGTCGGACTGGTTGAAAAGTGTCAGTGGGTTGATGATTTTTTGTGAAGGCAACCTCCTCCATACTGGGGGTTCCATCAGGGGGCAGATGCTCAATAGGAAGGAGGGCATCCAAAGTACAAGGGGGCGGCGGAGGTCATGCCAAAGGCTCATCAGGAGATGTAATTTCCTGGAAATGTCATGGACCAGGTAATACAGATTTCCATTGTCCCCAACCAGTGAGTAAATGGACTGTAACATGGGACACCGGTCTACATACTACACATATCGAGCCTGTAGTGTGGACTGTCCACATAGCGAGTGGCCCATAGCTTGTCCCGTGAAAGTGAATGGTCTGCAAATGACTGAACTACTAGACTCAGGGAGTTTGGTTACCCTCATGAGGGACACACTCCCTTTCTAACTGATCACTTGGAAGAAGGAGGGTGTTGGCTGCCTTCACGGGGATTCTAAAAACTGTCCAGTGGCCAGAGTGGTCATTGAGATGACCGAGGTACTGAATCTCATGTGGTCAGAATGGTCCAGGATTTATTGCACCCAATTATCATAGGCCGAGACTTTGTATTGTTTTAAGACTTATGGGGTTGGGGCAGAGACATAGATTGCTCAGGCACAAGATAGGTTGGCCCTAAAGAAGTCTCACCACCCCCAGAGTCTGATGGGTTTGCTTTCTGTGTAATCATGAAGGTGAGGAGGCAGTATCTCCTGAGGCTGACAGTCCTGGGATGGGATGATCCTAAAATATGTTAGGTCTGCCCAATATAGGGACCTCACTCTAAAAAAGGCATTTAATATTTTTACCGTTATAAAAGGCATTCTGCAGGAGCTGGGGGCTGACACCAGTTTTCCCTATTTTTTGATGAGTGGGGACTTATTGTACTGGGTTACTAAGGATGAGAGAGGAAATAGTGAAGCAATTGTTGGTACAGGACCCTATAAGTGGACGGTGTTGGACATGGCTATTCCTTTGTCCTGGGTGGCCATCTCGGTGTGGACAAAACTCAAGAATGGGTAACTCAGAGGTCCTATAGGAGTGAGCGTCATTGGGACATCCTAAGGCATTGCAAGTCCCGTTCCACCTGCCAGTTAAATGCTCAACCTCTCATTTTCAAAATTCTCACGTGCCACTGTTCATCATACAGGTGCCATGGAACTGGTCAGGCATCTGGTTATGTCTGCAAGGGGGCATCAATATTTAGTGGTTGTCTTCAACTATGCTAAGAGGTACCCAGAAGCAGTTCCCCTGATTAACTCGTCCTCAAAAGTATAGTCCGCAAGTTGGTCCACATCTTTGCCCAGACAGGACTAGTGAGTGAGATCTTGATGGAGAAAGGAACAACATTAAAGAGTAAAATGATGAGGGAGCTTTGTAAGGCTTGCAAATTACACAACTGAAGATGTCAGTTTACCATCCACAGACGGACAACCTTGTGGAATGGTTTAATAAAACCTTGAGAACATAGTATAAGCAGGAATTAAACTTAAAACATAACTTTTAATGTATAACCAAATAAAGGAATATATTAAATAAACTGTCACCCAAAATAAAACCTTAAAAAAGTATGCTTAAAGTCAAAGAAAAGGACTGATGAGACTGAGACTGTCTGCTCCTGTATCTGTTATTCTCTGTCTGGGAGGTTCCACAAGCCTTTAACAGATTTCTTTCACTTGAACTCCTGTAGGGTCGATAGCCATGTGGTCTCCTTGAGATAGCAAAGGAAAACTGTGAAGCTGATGTCACATGCCACTGGAGTGTCATCGAACATGTCACCTAAATGCAGGAGAGACTTACAAAGGTAATGCCTATATTAAAGTCTCCAGTCACAAGAGGCTCAATCCAGGGTCTGGTCTACAACTGGTCAGCTAGGGTGGACGCAGTTCAATCCCCAGGGACCGAGTCCTCCTGCTTTTTCCCATGGTAGAGAGTAAGTTTTTGGTCCAATGGCAAGGCCCCAGAGGTGGTAGAAGCTGTGTGAACAGAACTACAAGGTTCATCAACTGGGAGGATAAAAACCGGTTCCAGGTCTACCACGTCAATCTTATCAAGGCATGGCATGACCCTGTTGAAACTCCATGTTTGCTAGTTAAGCCAGAAGGGGACATTGAAGCTGTCACAGTAACTGACATGCTATTGAAGGTCCTAAATCAGCAGTACAGATGTCATAAGACACATATGGGTGAACTTGAACCCTACTGAATTCCCAAGGCCTAGACCTGAACTTACTTTCAAGGAAGTCAACCATATGCTGAATCTTGGAGTCATTGAGGAATCTAATGGAAGGCAGTCTAGCCTGATTCTCCTTATTCCAAAACACAAAGGCAAATGGAGATTCTGCAATGATTATCGGAAGCTGAAAGAAGTTGTTAGGTCTCGAGTTCCCGCTTCTGCACAGGGGGAATCTCGAGCCATCTCCGCTGCGGTCCCCCATTCCTATCCAGCCGCAGTGGAGCCTGCTCAGCAGGGACGTCGGTCCCAGCGTCTTGCTCGGTCTCACTCTGTTCAGAGAGTTACTGCTGCTTCTTCAGCTCCTGCCATTAAAGTCAGTGCTGGTCAGCAGCGAGTGGACTTCTCTGGGACTAAGTCCTTGTCTGCGCACACTGAGCATGCCCAGGGCAAGATCTCCCGTTGGAGATCGAGGGTCATGTGCTCAGACTCTGCAGCGCATTCTATTGGTCCTCTTGGCAGGTCTTGGAAGGGCAAAGTTTCTGTGGCCACTTCCTGTCCTACAACTATATAAACTGCGCATGACCGCACGGCCATGCGCTAGTGTACAATTTAATACGTGCGTTTGTTGTGAGTGCAAGTCGTTCATTAAATACCCCTACCCTATTGTATGACTGTTCGCGTATGGTGTATGGCTGCTATCTAGCGCCCGACTAATCACTCAACGTGTCACACACGTATCAGCGTCTATTGCTGTGACCGCCAGTGCGGTGCCACGCGCCAGTGTGCGCTTCCTGACCCACGTCTGGGTGCTTAGTGGTACCTGCCAGCACGGCACAGTTCGCACTTCGGTGCTATAATTATATATTTCCTTACACACCCAGTAGCGGTGTAGTGCCAGCAAGGGTCTAATCGGACTACAATCCCTGTTGGGGTTAAGTACGCTGACCACTTGCTCGCGCTCTATGTGCGGTACCGCGGTCCTGTGACGCAACAGGATCGCTTTCTTCACGCTGGGTGAGGTTTAACCCACGCGTGTATACTTTTGGGTACCGCCATATAGTCTGTCATTTCCTAGCAGCAGGTTTCACCTGCACGGTGGACCCCGGACGGCGAACGCATCTATATCATCTCTCTTGGTGCGTTCCGCCAGTCCTAACATTACACTAGCGCCAGGGTCTGGCTAGTGATGACAGACAAACAGCAATCTCTGTGGTATATCCAGCAGCTGGAGGGTAGGTTGGCGGCTCTCGAGAGCGCGACTTCAGCTGTGGATGTTACTGCAGTAGCAGTACAGGCTGCCAGCGTGGCTGCAGCTACTATGTCCATTGCCACCCCTGTTCCGACATTATCTCGCCTCCCGCTGCCAGAAAAATTTTCTGGTGATAGCAAGTTTTGTAGGGGATTTGTGAGTCAGTGCTCTATTCACCTCGAGCTCGTTTTCCCACAGAGCGGGCTAAGGTGGGATTTATTCTGTCTCTATTGTCGGACAGGGCGTTGGAATGGGCTACGCCGCTGTGGGAGCGTTGCGATCATGTGGTGCAGAGTGCTCCGCTGTTTCTGAGCGCTCTGAAACAGGTCTTTTTAGGACCTCAAGTCACCCATGATACTGCGCTCCAATTGCTGGCATTAACTCAGGGTGAGTCCTTGGTCAGTCATTTTGCCGTCCAATTCCGCACCTTAGCATCTGAGCTGGATTGGTCGGATAAAGCTCTTATCCCCATATTTTGGAGGGGCTTGGCTGACCACGTAAAGGACGCTCTGGCCACTAGGGAGATTCCTGCCACCCTGGAGGAGTTAATAACTGTCTCCACTCGAATTGACCTCCGTTTTAACGAGCGGAGGTTAGAGCGAGCCCAGTGTAGGCAGAGGTTTCGGCTGGCTCCTACTTTCACCAAACCTCTGGAATCTCCGGTCCTGGTTCCTGAGCCACATGAGGCCAGGGAAGTGTCACAAGCAGGATCTAAGTCCCGGACCGCTTGTGCACTCAGGGTCTGTCATGTTTGCCAGCAGTCAGGACATCTAGCCACCAGATGTCCTCAGCGGTCGAGGTGGAGGTACACTAGACACGGCGACGTTTGCCTCTAAGTTGTCCTTTAAGGGGACAATTACTATTGGCTCATTCTCCCACTCGGTAGAGCTCTGCGTGGATTCTGGGGCGGAGGGCAATTTTATGTCTTCTGCCTTTGCCCAACGTCACACAATACCCCTGGTAATGCTTGCTCAACCAGTAACGGTGCGAGTGGTGAATGGGTCGACATTGCCCTCACAGATAACACACCAGACCATCCCTTTTACTCTGTCCATGTCGCCATCTCATCAGGAGATAATTTCTCTGCTCGTCATTCCGGAAGGAATTGATGAGGTCCTGTTGGGAATACCTTGGCTACGGTACCACTCTCCTCATATCGAGTGGTCCTCAGGCAGAATTCTGGGTTGGGGTGAATCTTGTGGGGGTAGGTGTCAGAGGGAGTGCGTTCAGGTTGCTACTACTGAGGTACCCGCAGATCTATCCTCTCTCCCCAAGCAGTATTGGTCTTATGCAGACGTGTTCTCCAAAAAGGCGGCGGAGGTCCTTCCGCCTCATCGCCCCTATGACTGTCCTATTGATCTCTTGCCTGGTGCTGAGCCTCCCCGGGGTCGAGTTTATCCGCTATCTCTCCCGGAGACGGAGGCAATGTCACAGTACATCCAGGAAAATCTGGCAAGAGGATTCATTAGGAAGTCAGTGTCACCTGCTGGGGCAGGGTTCTTCTTCGTGCAGAAGAAGAATGGGGAATTGCGCCCATGCATAGACTACAGGGGTCTTAACGCCATCACCGTTAAGAATAAGTATCCTTTGCCCTTGATATCTGAGTTATTCGATAGACTTCGGGGAGCAAGGGTATTTACTAAATTAGATCTGCGGGGTGCTTACAACCTGATTCGCATCCGTGAGGGGGATGAATGGAAGACGGCCTTTAACACCAGGGATGGGCACTATGAATATCTGGTGATGCCCTTCGGGCTCTGTAATGCCCCAGCCGTTTTCCAAGACTTTGTGAACGATATCTTCTGGGATATGCTTTCCACCTCGGTCGTAGTCTATCTGGATGATATTCTCATCTACTCTCCAGATATTGACTCCCACCGGAGAGATGTTTGCAAAGTCTTCAACCTCCTACGGGCAAACTCCCTCTATGCCAAGTTGGAGAAGTGTATGTTTGAGCAGGAGTCTTTACCTTTCCTGGGCTACATCATTTCGGCCCAGGGATTGGCTATGGATCCTGCCAAACTACAGGCAGTGATGGACTGGCAGGAACCCCATTCTCTGAAAGCGGTGCAGCGCTTTATGGGGTTCATAAATTACTATCGTCAGTTCATCCCCCACTTCTCAACCCTGGTAGCTCCCTTGGTATCCCTCACCAAGAAGGGAGCGAATCCTAAATTGTGGTCCGAAGAGGTCTCCAAGGCCTTCACTTCTATTAAGTCCCACATTGCTAGCGCTCCCATCTTACATCGTCCCGATGTGGATAAGCCAATCCTAATGGAGGTGGATGCCTCATCCGTTGGTGCAGGAGCAGTCCTCTATCAAAAGGATGCTCAAGGTCGGAAGCACCCATGCTTCTTCTTCTCAAAGACATTCTCACCAGCGGAGAGAAATTACTCCATCGGGGATAGGGAGCTGCTGGCAATGAAGTTGGCCTTTTCGGAATGGAGACATCTCTTGGAGGGTGCTCAGTTCCCATTCCAAGTCTTCACGGACCACAAGAATTTGGTCTATTTACAGACAGCCCAGCGGCTGAATTCTCGTCAGGCCATATGGTCCTTGTTTTTCTCCCGGTTCCACTTCACTCTACATTATCTCGCCGGGGAGAAGAACATTCGTGCTGACGCTCTTTCTCGCTCCCTGGTGTCAACTGTGGAGGAGGAGGACGAGCCTCGGCTCATTGTCCCTTCAGAGAGTCTGAGAACCGTAGCTCCGGTTTCGCTTGAGTCTGTGCCTCCGGGCAAGACTTTTGTTCCCATCAATTTGCGTCCGGAGGTTCTCTCGTGGGCTCATTCGTCCAGAGTGGGTGGACACTTTGGGGCAAAGAGGACATCTGAGTTGTTGGCGAGAATGTATTGGTGGCCACATATGGTTCGTGACGTAGGAGACTACGTTCGGGCATGTGTCTCTTGTGCCAAAAATAAGTCTCTCCGTCAACGGCCAGCTGGGTTGTTATACCCTCTGCCGGTGGCAGACAGGCCCTGGGAGATGGTCGGGATGGACTTTGTGGTGGGTTTGCCCAAGTCACGTGGCTGTACTGTCATTTGGGTTATCACCGACCATTTTTCTAAAATGGTGCATTTGGTGCCGCTTCCTCGGCTACCTTCTGCACGGGCCTTGGCAGCATTGTTTGTTAAACACATCTTCCGTCTTCACGGTATGCCAGACAAAATTGTCAGTGACCGGGGTCCCCAGTTTGCGTCTCGGTTCTGGAGAGAGCTTTGTCGCCTTCTCAGTATCGAGTTGAATCTCTCTTCGGCATATCATCCCGAGACGAATGGGTTGGTGGAGAGAGCCAACCAGACCTTGGTCACATATCTGCGACATTTTGTCTCTGCTAAGCAAGATGACTGGGCATCTTTGCTACCGTGGGCGGAGTTTGCTCTTAACAATGCTGTAGCTGACTCCACTGGACAGACTCCATTCCTCCTTAACTATGGTCAGCATCCGCGGGTACCTGTGCCCATGCCCGTGTCTTCCGCCGATTCCAGGGTGGCAGACTGGGCTGTGGAGGCACGGGACATTTGGGATCGCACTCAGGATGCCATTCAGGCTTCCAAGGAGAGAATGAGGTCCTCCGCCGATGTTCATCGGCGCCCCGCTCCGACCTTTGCTCCTGGCGACTTGGTGTGGCTCTCCGCCCGTAACATCAGGCTGCGAGTTGAGTCCACTAAGTTTGCTCCTCGCTACTTGGGTCCCTTCAAGGTTCTCGAACAGGTTAATCCTGTGGTCTACCGCCTGGCTCTTCCTCCACGCTTGGGTATCACCGACACCTTTCATGTGTCCCTCTTGAAACCCGTATACATGTCCCGGTTTTCCGAGTCATCTGCCGGGACATCGGGTTCGTCTACGGACGATTACGAGGTGAACGCTATTTTGGTGTGTAAGGTGGTACGCGGCAAAAAGTTCTATCTGGTGGATTGGAAGGGTTATGGTCCAGAGAACAGGTCATGGGAGCCTGCTGAAAACATTCGGGCCCCACAGCTCATTGCTGCCTTCGAGCGTAGCGAGGCCCAAGGAGGGGGGGGGCCCTAGGGGGGGGGGGTAATGCTAGGTCTCGAGTTCCCGCTTCTGCACAGGGGGAATCTCGAGCCGTCTCCGCTGCGGTCCCACATTCCTATCCAGCCGCTGTGGAGCCTGCTCAGCAGGGACGTCGGTCCCAGCGTCTTGCTCGGTCTCACTCTGTTCAGAGAGTTACTGCTGCTTCTTCAGCTCCTGCCATTAAAGTCAGTGCTGGTCAGCAGCGAGTGGACTTCTCTGGGACTAAGTCCTTGTCTGCGCACACTGAGCATGCCCAGGGCAAGATCTCCCGTTGGAGATCGAGGGTCATGTGCTCAGACTCTGCAGCGCATTCTATTGGTCCTCTTGGCAGGTCTTGGAAGGGCAAAGTTTCTGTGGCCACTTCCTGTCCTGCAACTATATAAACTGCGCATGACCGCACGGCCATGCGCTAGTGTACAATTTAATACGTGTGTTTGTTGTGAGTGCAAGTCGTTCATTAAATACCCCTACCCTATTGTATGACTGTTCGCGTATGGTGTATGGCTGCTATCTAGCGCCCGACTAATCACTCAACGTGTCACACACGTATCAGCATCTATTGCTGTGACCGCCAGTGCGGTGCCACGCGCCAGTGTGCGCTTCCTGACCCACGTCTGGGTGCTTAGTGGTAGCTGCCAGCACGGCACAGTTCGCACTTCGGTGCTATAATTATATATTTCCTTACACACCCAGTAGCGGTGTAGTGCCAGCAAGGGTCTAATCGGACTACAATCCCTGTTGGGGTTAAGTTCGCTGACCACTTGCTCGCGCTCTATGTGCGGTACCGCGGTCCTGTGACGCAACAGGATCGCTTTCTTCACGCTGGGTGAGGTTTAACCCACGCGTGTATACTTTTGGATACCGCCATATAGTCTGTCATTTCCTAGCAGCAGGTTTCACCTGCACGGTGGACCCCGGACTGCGAACGCATCTATATCATCTCTCTTGGTGCGTTCCGCCAGTCCTAACTGAAGTCTCGACGTATATCCGATGCCATGTGACGATGAGCTGATCGAGAGACAAGGTCCAGCAAGGTATATAACCACCTGGGATCTAATGAAGAGATTTTGGCAAATCCCCATGTCACAAGAAGCCAAGGAGAAAAGCGCTTTCTCCACACCCGAATGGTGCTTCCAATAAGTCTGGATGCCATTCGGACTGCAGGGCGCTTCGGCCACTTTCCAGAGGGCCATGGACAGGATCCTCGCACCCCATAAGAATTTTGCTGTGGCATACCTGGATGACATTGTAATCTCCAGCCTGGATTGTGAAATTCATCAAGGAAAGGTCCAGGTGGTGTTTGATGCTCTCAGGAAGGTGGGGTTCTCTGTACTTCCCCAAAAATGTGACATGGGGAAAGAAGAGGCCATGTACCTTGGATATGTAGTAGGCAGAGGCAAAATCAATCTCCAGATCAATAAAGTGGATGCAATCCAGAATTGTCCGAACCACTCTCAAAAAAACAAAATAAGGGGCTTTCTGAAATTAAAGGTGTACTACAGGAAGTTCATTCAAAACTTTACTATGGTGGCCACAACCGTGACCAACCTTGTGTCACCTGCTGGTTTCTATCCCTGCAGGATTTCCGCTTCCATGTAGAACATAGAGCCTGGATGTTACATGTTAATGACGATGTTCTCTAGAGAATTCTGTCTCTGGTGGTAGAAGGTGCAATCACCATGGCTTTAGGCAGAGGGAGGAGGTATGTAAGGTGGTAGCTGGATACATAATGAATGGGAGATATGTCTCAAAGAGGTGGATGTGACTTGTGATGTAACCCTGGAGTAGTGCTCTAGTACACATAGTACTAAAAGGGGTAATCAGCCATGACATGGCCGGGTTTAATGTGAGCAGCTGAAGAGCTGGGCAGGACATCTGATCACCATATCTCTACTGATGGGTGTGGTTAAAATTGTAAAATGGAGCCTGTTTGTCTCACACGTGGTCTGTGTGTGGAGGCATGCAGATCTCCAGAAGTGTCTTTGCTGTCTTTCCTAAAGGTCAAAGAAGCTGGATTCTAAATTGAAGCAGATGAACTTGCACTACTTTGGAATGGACTTTTTACTCTATGCTCTACTGTTTGCCAGACAAGGGCCATGTTTAACCCCTTAGGGACAGAGCCAATTTGCAGCTTAATGACTAGGCCAATTTTTACAATTCTGACCACTGTCAATTTATGAGGTTATAACTCTGGAATGCTTTAACGGATCCCACTGGTTCTGAGAATGTCTTGCTTTTATTTATGAAAAAATGGAAATATGGGGAAATTTTTTAAAATTTCACAACTTTCAAACTTTTAGTTTTTATGCCCTTAAATCAGAGAGATATGTCACACAAAATAGTCAATAAATAACATTTCCCACATGTCTACTTTACATCAGCACAATTTTGGAAACAAAATTTCTTTTGTTAGGAAGTTATAAGGGTTAAACGTTGACTAGCGATTTCTCATTTTTACAACACCATTTTCTTTAGAGACCACATTACATTTGAAGTCACTTTGAGGGATGTACATGACAGAAAATACCCTACTGTGACACCATTCTAAAAAAATGCACCCATCAAGGTGCTCAAAACCACATTCAAGAAGTTAATTAACCCTTTACATGCTTCACAGTAACTGAAGCAATGTGGAAGGAAAAAATGAACATTGAATTTTTTTCACAATGTATTTCAGGACCAGTTTTTTTTATTTTCACAAATGTAAAAAGAGAAAATGAACCATAAAATTTGGTGTGCCACGTCTCCTGAATACGCCGATACCCCATATGTGGAGGTAAACCACTGTTTGGGCGCATGGCAGAGCTCAGAAGGGAAGGAGCATCGTTTGACTTTTTCAATGCAGAATTTGCTGGAATTGAGATCAGACACCATGTTGCGTTTGGAGAGCCCCTGATGTGGCTAAACACTGGGAATCCCCCATAGGCGACACCATTTTGGAAACTAGACCCCCCAAGGAAGTTATCTAGATGTGTGGTGAGCACTTTGAACCCCCAATTATTTTACTAAAGTTTATAACGCAGAGCCATGAAAATAAAAAAAATTTTTTCCACAAAAATGATTTCTTTGCCCCCAATTTTGTATTTTCACAAGGGTAACAAGAGGAATTGGACCCCAAAAGTTGTCCAATTTGTCCTGAGTACACTGATACTCCATATGTGGGAGAAAACTACTGTTTGGTCACACGTCGGGGCTCGGAAGGGAAGTAGTGATATTTTGGAATGCAGACTTTGATGGAATGATCTGCGGGCGTCATGTTGCGTTTGCAGAGCCACTGATGTGCCTAAACAGTAGAAACCCCCCACAAGTGACCTCATTTTGGAAACTAGACCCCCCAAGGAACTTATCTAGATGTGTTGTGAGAACTTTGAACCCCCAAGTGTTTCACTAAAGTTTATGACGCAGAGCTATAAAAATACACAAAGAAAATGGGAGACGTTTATTAGCATCCTGGATAGGACCTGTGCACAGTATATACCGTATGGGAATAAACATACTAGAAATAGGAGGAAACCAATATGGCTAAATAGAGCTGTAAGGGGCGCAATAAGTGACAAAAAGAAAGCATTTAGAGAATTACAGGAAGTAGGTAGTGAGGAGGCATTAAATAAATACAAAAAATTAAATAAATTCTGTAAAAAGCAAATCAAGGCAGCAAAGATTGAGACAGAGAGACTCATTGCCAGAGAGAGTAAAAATAATCCCAAAATATTCTTTAACTACATAAATAGTAAGAAACTAAAAAATGATAGTGTTGGCCCCCTTAAAAATAGTCTGGGTGAAATGGTGGATGAGGATGAGGAAAAAGCCAATATGCTAAATGACTTTTTTTTCATCAGTATTTACAAAAGAAAATCCCATGGCAGACAATATGACTAGTGATAAAAATTCCCAATTAAATGTTACCTGCTTAACCCAACAGGAAGTGCGGCGGTGTCTAAAAATCACTAAAATTGACAAATCTCCGGGCCCGGATGGGATACACCCTTGAGTACTGCAGGAATTAAGTACAGTCATTGATAGACCATTATTTTTAATCTTTAAAGACTCCATAATAACAGGGTCTGTACCACAGGACTGGCGTATAGCAAATGTGGTGCCAATATTCAAAAAGGGGACAAAAACTGAACTCGGAAATTATAGGCCAGTAAGCTTAACCTCTACTGTGTTTAAAATCCTGGAGGGCATTCTAAGGGATGCTATACTGGAGTATCTGAAGAGGAATAACCTCATGACCCAGTATCAGCACGGGTTTACTAGGGATCGTTCATGTCAGACTAATTTGATCAGTTTCTATGAGGAGGTAAGTTCCGGACTGGACCAAGGGAACCCAGTGGACATAGTGTATATGGACTTTTCAAAAGCTTTTGATACGGTGCCACACAAAAGGTTGATACATAAAATGAGAATAATGGGGATAGGGGAAAATATGTGCAAGTGGGTTGAGAGCTGGCTCAGGGATAGGAAACAAAGGGTGGTTATTAATAGAGCACACTCGGACTGGGTAGCGGTTAGCAGTGGGGTACAACAGGGGTCAGTATTGGGCCCTCTTCTTTTTAACATATTTATTAATGACCTTGTAGGGGGCATTCAGAGTAGAATTTCAATATTTGCAAATGACACTAAACTCTGCAGGGTAATCAATGCAGAGGAGGACAAGTTTATATTACAGAATGATTTATGTAAACTAGAAGCCTGGGCTGATAAATGGCAAATGAGCTTTAATGGGGATAAATGTAAGGTCTGTTGTGAATTCTGTGGCAGAGCTCCCTCCTGCGGTCACAAGTGGTACTTCGGCTGATTCTCTCTGTGAGCTTCCGTTGGTGGAGGAAAGTGGTACTGCGGCTTCTGAGTTTCCTTCCTCAGGTGATGTGGTGAAGTCGTTAGGTGCTGCTCCATTTAACTCCACCTAGTGCTTTGATCCTGGCTTCCATTCAATGTTCTAGTATTGGACCTGTTTCCTCCTGGATCGTTCCTGTGGCCTGCTGCTCTGCATAGCTAAGTTCCGCTTTTGCTTTTTGTTTGCTGTTTTTTTCTGTCCAGCTTGCTTATTTGTTTTCTCGTGCTTGCTGGAAGCTCTGGGACGCAGAGGGTGTACCTCCATGCCGTTAGTTCGGTACGGAGGGTCTTTTTGCCCCCTTTGCATTGTTGTTTGTAGGGTTTTGTGTTGACCGCAAAGTTACCTTTCCTATCCTCGCTCTGTTCAGAAAGTTGGGCCTCACTTTGCTAAATCTATTTCATCTCTACGTTTGTCTTTTCATCTTAACTCACAGTCATTATATGTGGGGGCTGCCTTTCCCTTTGGGGTATTTCTCTGAGGCAAGGTAAGCTTATTTTCTATCTTCAGGCTAGCTAGTTTCTCAGGCTGTGCCGAGTTGCATAGGGAGCGTTAGGCGCAATCCACGGCTGCCTCTAGTTGTGTTGGAGAGGATTAGGGATTGCGGTCAGCAGAGTTTCCACGTCTCAGAGCTCGTTCTATGTTTTTGGGTTATTGTCAGGTCACTGTATGTGCTCTGACTCCTATGTCCATTGTGGTACTGAATTACCAGACCATGACATTACTGGAAGCCAAAAGTACTAATGATTCTCAATAGAGGGAAAAAAGAAGTTCTGAGACCATTTTTTTTTCTGCACTGTGTTTTGCCTTTTTTTCCCCTAGACATTTGGGTGGTTCAGGACACAGGTGTGGACATGGACATTCAGGGTCTGTGCTCTTCAATGGATAATCTCGTTATAAATGTACAAAAGATTCAAGATTTGGTGGTTCAGAAGCCTATGTTAGAACCAAGAATTCCTATTCCTGATTTGTTTTATGGTGATAGAGCCAAGTTTGTGAATTTCAAAAATAATTGCAAACTGTTTCTGGCCTTGAAACCTCGCTCCTCTGGTGACCCAGTTCAACAAGTGAGAATTATTATTTATTTTTTGCGTGGCGACCCTCAAGACTGGGCATTTTCCCTTGCGCCAGGAGATCCTGCATTGAGTAATGTTGATGCGTTTTTCCTGGCGCTCGGATTGCTGTACAATGAGCCTAATTCAGTGGATCAGGCAGAGAAAAATTTGCTGGCTCTGTGTCAGGGTCAGGATGAGATAGAGGTATATTGTCAGAAATTTAGAAAGTGGTCCGTACTCACTCAATGGAATGAAGGTGCGCTCGCAGCTATTTTCAGAAAAGGTCTCTCTGAAGCCTTAAGGATGTCATGGTGGGATTTCCTATGCCTGCTAGTCTGAATGAGTCTATGTCTTTGGCCATTCAGATCGGTCGACGCTTGCGTGAGCGTAAATCTGTACACCATTTGGCGGTATTACCTGAGCTTAAACCTGAGCGTATGCAGTGCGATAGGACTTTGACCAGAGTTGAACGGCAAGAACACAGACGTCTGAATGGGCTGTGTTTCTACTGTGGTGATTCCACTCATGCTATCTCTGATTGTCCTAAGCGCACTAAGCGGTTCGCTAGGTCTGCCACCATTGGTACGGTACAGTCAAAATTTCTTCTGTCCGTTACCTTGATCTGCTCCTTGTCATCGTATTCTGTCATGGCATTTGTTGATTCAGGCGCTGCCCTGAATTTGATGGACTTGGAGTATGCTAGGCGTTGTGGGTTTTTCTTGGAGCCCTTGCAGTGTCCTATTCCATTGAGAGGAATTGATGCTACGCCTTTGGCCAAGAATAAGCCTCAGTACTGGACCCAGCTGACCATGTGCATGGCTCCTGCACATCAGGAGGTTATTCGCTTTCTGGTGTTGCATAATCTGCATGATGTGGTCGTGTTGGGGTTGCCATGGCTACAAGTCCATAATCCAGTAAAAGATTGGAAATCCATGTCTGTGTCCAGCTGGGGTTGTCAGGGGGTACACGGTGATGTCCCTTTTCTGACTATTTCGTCATCCACCCCTTCTGAGGTTCCAGAGTTCTTGTCTGATTACCGGGATGTATTTGATGAGCCCAAGTCTGATATCCTACCTCCGCATAGGGATTGTGATTGTTCTAATGATTTTATTCCTGGTAGTAATTTCCCAAAAGGTCGACTGTTTAATTTATCTGTGCCTGAGCACGCCGCTATGCGGAGTTATGTGAAGGAGTCCTTGGAGAAGGGGCATATTCGCCCGTCATCGTCGCCATTAGGAGCAGGGTTCTTTTTTGTAGCCAAGAAGGATGGTTCACTGAGACCTTGTATAGATTACCGCCTTCTAAATAAGATCACGGTTAAATTTCAGTACCCCTTGCCGTTGTTATCTGATTTGTTTGCTCGGATTAAGGGGGCTAGTTGGTTCACCAAGATAGATCTTCGTGGTGCGTATAATCTTGTGCGTATTAAGCGAGGCGATGAATGGAAAACTGCATTTAATACGCCCGAGGGCCATTTTGAGTATCTAGTAATGCCATTCGGACTTGCCAATGCTCCATCAGTGTTTCAGTCCTTTATGCATGACATCTTCCGAGAGTACCTGGATAAATTCCTGATTGTGTACTTGGATGACATTTTGATCTTTTCGGATGATTTGGAGTCTCATGTGAAGCAGGTCAGAACGGTGTTCCAGGTCCTGCGTGCTAATTCTTTGTTTGTGAAGGGATTAAAGTGTCTCTTTGGTGTTCAGAAGGTTTCATGTTTGGGGTTCATCTTTTCCCCTTCTACTATCGAGATGGACCCTGTTAAGGTCCAAGCCATCCATGATTGGACTCAGCCGACATCTCTGAAAAGTCTGCAAAAGTTTCTGGGCTTTGCTAATTTTTATCGTCGCTTCATCTGCAATTTTTCTAGTATTGCTAAACCATTGACCGATTTAACCAAGAAGGGTGCTGATGTGGTCAATTGGTCTTCTGCTGCTGTGGAAGCTTTTCAAGAGTTGAAGCGTCGTTTTTCTTCTGCCCCTGTGTTGTGTCAACCAGATGTTTCGCTTCCGTTCCAGGTCGAGGTTGATGCTTCTGAGATTGGAGCAGGGGCTGTTTTGTCGCAGAGAAGTTCTGATTGCTCGGTGATGAAACCATGCGCCTTCTTTTCCAGGAAGTTTTCGCCTGCTGAGCGAAATTATGATGTGGATAATCGAGAGTTGCTGGCCATGAAGTGGGCATTCGAGGAGTGGCGTCATTGGCTTGAAGGAGCTAAGCATCGTGTGGTGGTCTTGACTGATCATAAGAACTTGACTTATCTCGAGTCTGCCAAGCGGTTGAATCCTAGACAGGCTCGTTGGTCGCTGTTTTTTGCTCGTTTTGACTTTGTGATTTCGTACCTTCCGGGCTCTAAAAATGTGAAGGCGGATGCTCTGTCTAGGAGTTTTGTGCCCGACTCTCCGGGTTTATCTGAGCCGGCGGTTATCCTCAAAGAGGGAGTAATTGTGTCTGCCATCTCCCCTGATTTGCGGCGGGTGCTGCAAAAATTTCAGGCTAATAAACCTGATCGTTGCCCAGCGGAGAAACTTTTTGTCCCTGATAGGTGGACGAATAAAGTTATCTCTGAGGTTCATTGTTCGGTGTTGGCTGGTCATCCTGGAATCTTTGGTACCAGAGAGTTAGTGGCTAGATCCTTTTGGTGGCCATCTCTGTCGCGGGATGTGCGTACTTTTGTGCAGTCCTGTGGGATTTGTGCTCGGGCTAAGCCCTGCTGTTCTCGTGCCAGTGGGTTGCTTTTGCCCTTGCCGGTCCCGAAGAGGCCTTGGACACATATCTATATGGATTTTATTTCAGATCTTCCCGTCTCTCAAAAGATGTCAGTCATTTGGGTGGTCTGTGATCGCTTCTCTAAGATGGTCCATTTGGTACCCTTGTCTAAATTACCTTCCTCCTCTGATTTGGTGCCATTGTTCTTCCAGCATGTGGTTCGTTTACATGGCATTCCAGAGAATATCGTTTCTGACAGAGGTTCCCAGTTTGTTTCGAGGTTTTGGCGAGCCTTTTGTGGTAGGATGGGTATTGACTTGTCTTTTTCCTCGGCTTTCCATCCTCAGACTAATGGCCAGACCGAAGGAACCAATCAGACCAAACATATCTAAGATGCTTTGTTTCTGCTGATCAGGATGACTGGGTGTCCTTTTTGCCTTTGGCTGAGTTCGCCCTTAATAATCGGGCCAGCTCGGCTACCTTGGTTTCGCCGTTTTTCTGCAACTCTGGGTTCCATCCTCGTTTCTCTTCAGGGCAGGTTGAGTCTTCGGACTGTCCTGGTGTGGATACTGTGGTGGACAGGTTGCAGCAGATTTGGACTCATGTAGTGAACAATTTGACCTTGTCCCAGGAGAAGGCTCAACGTTTCGCTAATCGCAGACGCTGTGTGGGTCCCCGACTTCGTGTTGGGGATTTGGTTTGGTAGTCTTCTCGTCATATTCCTATGAAGGTTTCCTCTCCTAAGTTTAAACCTCGTTTCATTGGTCCGTATAGGATTTCTGAGGTTCTTAATCCTGTGTCTTTTCGTCTTACCCTTCCAGATTCTTTTTCCATACATAACGTATTCCATAGGTCATTGTTGCGGAGATACGTGGCACCTATGGTTCCATCTGTTGATCCTCCTGCCCCGATTTTGGTGGAGGGGGAGTTGGAGTATATTGTGGAGAAGATTTTGGATTCTCGTGTTTCAAGACGGAAACTCCAGTATCTGGTTATGTGGAAGGGTTATGCTCAGGAAGATAATTCCTGGGTCTTTGCCTCTGATGTCCATGCTCCCGATCTTGTTCGTGCCTTTCATATGGCTCATCCTGGTCGTCCTGGGGGCTCTGGTGAGGGTTCGGTGACCCCTCCTCAAGGGGGGGGTACTGTTGTGAATTCTGTGGCAGAGCTCCCTCCTGTGGTCACAAGTGGTACTTCGGCTGATTCTCTCTGTAAGCTTCCGTTGGTGGAGGAAAGTGGTACTGCGGCTTCTGAGTTTCCTTCCTCAGGTGATGTGGTGAAGTCGTTAGGTGCTGCTCCATTTAACTCCACCTAGTGCTTTGATCCTGGCTTCCAGTCAATGTTCTAGTATTGGACCTGTTTCCTCCTGGATCGTTCCTGTGGCCTGCTGCTCTGCATAGCTAAGTTCCGCTTTTGCTTTTTGTTTGCTGTTTTTTTCTGTCCAGCTAGCTTATTTGTTTTCTCGTGCTTGCTGGAAGCTCTGGGACGCAGACGGTGTACCTCCGTGCCATTAGTTCGGTACGGAGGGTCTTTTTGCCCCCTTTGCGTGGTTGTTTGTAGGGTTTTGTGTTGACCGCAAAGTTACCTTTCCTATCCTCGCTCTGTTCAGAAAGTTGGGCCTCACTTTGCTAAATCTATTTCATCTCTACGTTTGTCTTTTCATCTTAACTCACAGTCATTATATGTGGGGGCTGCCTTTCCCTTTGGGGTATTTCTCTGAGGCAAGGTAGGCTTATTTTCTATCTTCAGGCTAGCTAGTTTCTCAGGCTGTGCCGAGTTGCATAGGGAGCTTTAGGCGCAATCCACGGCTGCCTCTAGTTGTGTTGGAGAGGATTAGGGATTGCGGTCAGCAGAGTTTCCACGTCTCAGAACTCGTTCTATGTTTTTGGGTTATTGTCAGGTCACTGTATGTGCTCTGACTCTTATGTCCATTGTGGTACTGAATTACCAGATCATGACAAAGGTCATGCACTTGGGTAGAAGTAATAAGATGTATAATTATGTGCTTAATTCTAAAACTCTGGGCAAAACCGTCAATGAAAAAGACCGGGGTGTATGGGTGGATGACAAACTCATATTCAGTGGCCAGTGTCAGGCAGCTGCTACAAAGGCAAATAAAATAATGGGATGCATTAAAAGAGGCATAGCTGCTCATGAGGAGAACATAATTTTACCTCTATACAAGTCACTAGTTCGACCACACTTAGAATACTGTGCACAGTTCTGGTCTCCAGTGTATAAGAAAGACATAGCTGAACTGGAGCGGGTGCAGAGAAGAGTGACCAAGGTTATTAGAGGACTGGGGGATCTGCAATACCAAGACAGGTTATTACACTTGGGGCTATTTAGTTTGGAAAAACGAAGACTAAGGGGTGATCTTATTTTAATGTATAAATATATGAGGGGACAGTACAAAGACCTTTCTGATGATCTTTTTAATTATAGACCTGAAACAGGGACAAGGGGGCATCCTCTACATTTGGAGGAAAAAAGGTTTAAGCATAATAACAGACGCAGATTCTTTACTGTAAGAGCAGTGAGACTATGGATATGATGTTGTAATGAGTGATTCATTACTTAAATTTAAGAGGGGACTGGATACATTTCTGGAAAAGTATAATGTTACAGGGTATATACCCTAGATTCCTTGATAGGGCGTTGATCCAGGGAACTAGTCTGATTGCCGTATGTGGAGTCGGGAAGGAATTTTTTTCCCCCTAGGGGAAGCTTACTCTTTGCCACATGGGTTTTTTTTGCCTTCCTCTGGATCAACATGTTAGGGCATGTTAGGTTAGGCTATGGGTTGAACTAGATGGACTTATAGTCTTCCTTCAACCTTAATAACTATGTAACTATGAAAATAAAAAATCAATGTTTTTCCCACAAAGATGATTTTTTAGCCCCCAATTTGTCCTGAGTACACTGATACCCAATATGTGGGGGTAAACTACTGTTTAGGCATACGGCAGAGCTCGGAAGGGCACGGAGCACCTTTTTACTTTTTCAACACAGAATTGGCTGGAACTGAGATCGGATTCCATGTCTCGTTTGGAGATACCCTGATGTGCCTAAACAGTGGAAACTCCCCAATTCTAACTCCAACCCTAACCCCAACACACCCTTAACCCTAATCCCAACCCTAACATAGTCCTAACCACACCCCTAACCACACCCCTAACCCTAATCCCAGCCCTAACCATACCCTTAACCCTAATCCCAACCCTAACCCTAATCCCAACCGAAAACCTAATCCAAACCCTAACCCCAACTCTAGACCCAACACTAACCCCAACTTTAGCCCCAACCTTAACCCTAATCTTAACTTTAGCCTCAACGCTAACCCTAAATTTAGCCCCAATCCTAACCCTAACACACCCCTAACCTTAATCCCAACCCTACCCCTAATCTCAACCCTAACCCTAATCCCAACCCTAACACTAACAATACCCCTAACCCTAACTTTAGCCCAAATCTCTTTAGCTCAACTCTAACCCTAATGGAAAAATGGAAATAAATATTTTTTTTTATTTCATTATTGTTCTCTAACTAAGAGGGTGATAAAGTGGAGTTGTATTTACTATTTTTTTATTTTGATCACTGTGATAGGCTTCATCACAGTGATCAAAATGAACCAATAGGAAAAATCTCCTATTGTTGCCGCGTGCTCGCCAGCAGATCTTACCAGAAGAAGGCACTGGCGGCTGTGGGGGGAACCAGAAGGACCCAGAGACACAGGGAGGTACCGGGGAGGGGATCAGGGACCCTATTTCTCTCTCCTCTGATGTGCAATCACATCAGAGGAGAGAGAAATTAAATGGCAAATCTGACTTTTTTTTTGGGGGGGTCACCGTTATACGGTTAATAACGGTGATGGCAACCCCGGGGTCGGTAAAAACCGACCCAAATCATTTTCTCTGGGGTCTTGGCTACCCTCAGCAGCTGAGATACCAGAGAAAATCTGACTCTGGGGGTCGCTATACAATTTTTCCACAGCACTGTGGTTTAAGTACCCTTAACTACCGCCGTTAAAACACATATCGGTGGTCGTTAAGGGGTTACGTTTTTCTGTGAAGCGGTTTATGTGGAGTGACATAGACCAGCTGGTCTTTTAAATAAAAACGTTCCATGTGATACCTCATCCTGCTCTAAAGTGAATAGCATTGTTTCAATATATATGTATATATATATACACACACACAAAAGTATCAAATAGTATCAAAGTAAGAGAGTAGGATTTTGTAATTTGTGCACATTTAATACAACTTTGTCTTACTCCTTTAATTACTAAATTGTTTTGAAAATCAGGACCCACAATTAGAATAAAAAAAACAAATCAGAACACTTGAATAAAATAAATAACTGTACACAAAGCAGAATAACCTCCTCCCAAAATTATTATGGCATAGGCAAAAAAAAAGCTTAATAAAGCTAAGCAACATATTTTTTTTACTATGAAAACACTATTTTACTATGAAACACATTTTTTTTAGCAATGGAAAATCTTTTTAAAAGTGCCCATGCAGCGCCCCAGAGATCTGGTCGTTGCAGTATGACACTCTGCCACTAAGGGGAGTGATGGTACGTCTGATGGCACTGAAGGAATTCCACTGACCAGGTATCACCAGCACACATTACACTTCACACTCTGGCCACTAGGGGGAGAAAAAGGCTTTATTTATTGGGCCCCTCCTCACACTGGTAAAACTAGGAGTTGAATAGAAAGTTAGTCAGAAGCTGACTGGGTTGGATTCAGGCAACATCCGGTGGCAGGGGGTGTTGCAGGGAGAAGACACAGGGGGGTCCCTGTCAGGCATGGGAACCTGGCAGGCACCTAGCGACCAGAACAGAACATTCTGGCGTCTCTAGGGTCCCAGAAGACCTCCAGGCCTTCCCATCATACGGGTGCGTCCTAGCCATAACATACCTGGGGGACGTTGAACTAGAAACATCTGGAACACATTAGAAAGAACGAACGAACGAGAACAGAAGTTGTGAGGACTATTCCGAATGCTCAGCAGGGTAGCACTACAACACACAGGCGCTATTGGTAGGCAACGATTTCCACCTGCAAAGGGAATTCTGGAAGTGCCCATCGGACCGGCCGGTCTCAGATAGCGCTGTTAAGTGTGCTCTGGATTGCGGATCCTGAAGTCTTCAGTAAAGAGGTAAAGAGACTGCAACCTTGTGTCCTCGTTATTGACTGCACCTCACACCATCACTATCCACCTTACTGGGAAGCCCTGGGGACATACTTCACCTGTGGGAAGGTATACCATCCAGCTGCCATTCCATCACCCCAGCGGACCCCACAGCAGCATCGGTCACCCTGACCGAACACCACAGGTGGCGTCACGAACCCCTGACAGACTGTACCACCTTTATTGGACGCCCCTTAGCAGGGTCGCGGACCGGGTCTAGCCACAGTGACAGCTCCAGAACCAAACCAGAAGAGGCCCGGTACCGAGAACGTGTGGCCCTGTGTCTGGGGGCGCTCCAACTTGGCGTCACGAACAGGATCGTACTTAAGCCTGAGAAGCAGGTCATGTGTGCCTTGGAATTGTGATTGAAACGTGTTTGGACAATTATTTATTGCAAGGACTGTGTAATGCTGATTGTCGCTTGATTCCCGCCAAAACCGGCGCCATTGCCGCGCCACGAGGAGCGCAGGAGAAGAAGGAGGGCGCGTCATGGGAGGAGATCGAGAAAACCGCGCGAACAGCAGCATCCGCCCCCTCCGACTACGGCTGCAGGATGACAAGCTCAGGAATGGAGGAGCTCAAACCCCAGAAAATGGAGGAGCCTCGTGTGTGTGCTGCTGCAGGGCCAGGTGAGGAGACGGCGACCAGCGAGTGCCTGAACGACGATGAAGTGACCCAGGATCACTGCAACCCAGCGGAGCCGGACCAAGGCTTACCACCACAGGGGGATCCGGATCCCCTGGAATTGCTGGAGGAGGCATTGAACCACCCGACTCCAGGCGAGGGGTCAGCGACGGCGAAGAAATGGAAGTCAGAGCTGTGCAAGAAGATCGCACAGGGAGCGCCGTGGTCAGAGCCGCCGCAGACTCCAGCGTCCTCGTCAGCAGAGCCGATCGACATCGGTGGAACCACATCAGATGCAGGTACCAAAAGCGACCCTGCCCCGCCGACCGATCCAGCTCCGGTGACCGCTCCCCATCCCAGCTGTGACCAGCCTCCCGATATCTATGGGCGAACCGTTAGACGTGAGTCCCGAGGGGGTGATCTTTGAATGGGATGGATCTAGGATTCAGCCAGACGGGTCCAGACAGGAGGGCTCTTACGTTGTTGGGCTTACCTGGGAGCAGTACAGACAATGCTTAGTTGCACAATGGGAAGACCGAGAACAAACGAAACAGACTACTCAAAGAGTATCGAAATCTAAGACTAAACGTGGCAAAGGGGATCCGGTGAGGCGAGGGACAGTGTTAGCCTTTCACCCGAAGAAGGGTTGGGGCTTCATCCTGGAGCAGGGAGTGCCGACCGAAATCTTTGTGGCCAACTATAATGTGGAAACTCAGTCCCGTGGTGGGGCCCCTAATCGAAGCTTGTGCAGGGGGGACCATGTGACCTACACCCGCCACCGGAGTGAGCAGGGGTGGTATGCCAAGAATGTCCAACGATATGAGCCTACTGTGGCGCCCCCTACTGCCGCGACTGAGATTAATGACAGACGTTTCCTGGTATTTGACCTAGCGGATGCTAGCATTACTACCACCGTGCGTATCGGTGTTCCTGCAGGATCTGCTATAAAAATTGACATCCATATCAAACCTGTTAATGACTTGACCACACTGGAGAGACAAACCCATCACGGTGATACGGCATTGGACGAGAATTCGGATACAGACCTTCCCCGGTCAGGAAGTGTGCGTTTCCGACTGGTGCCATGCAACCCACCGTCGCAGCAATAAACCTCGAAGAACCGAGTATGTACATAATTAACTGTTTCCTGTTTGCTGCTTTAAACCCGTCTAACTCTTAAAGGGGTCCCTTTGTTTACCTGGGATCCCTCTTCTTTTTGTTTGTTCATCATTGTTTCCAAAGACTGCCGGATCATGAACAGTGAATGAATCCAAAACTGCTTTGTATATAGTTTGCACCGTCTTAAAGGTGCTCTCTACTGATTTTACACAGAAAGAAGACTTTGCGAAGATAATGCTTCTGGACATGACGCAGAAGGTCTTGCTTTCATTGGACTTGCAGACAGAGAGAATCTGCACTACCTCAGAGAGACTTGGTTCCCTCTTAAAGGGAATGTTCACATGTTGCACTGAAGTTATAATGTTGCCTTGAGAAAAGTTGGAATGTTAATAATGTTGAAATTTAAAATAGTTTGATAATGTTGATAGAGATTGAGGACAGAAAAAATTGAAAGTAAACCAGTAGGGGTCAGAGAGAGAGTCCTCCTGAGAACTGTAGAACGATAGTTGGTTGCTGAAAGAGAGACAATGACAGTAGGCCCGACCCAGGAGCTAGGCGGTCCTGCATTGGTGAAGCTAGAAAGGAAAGACAAGTTGAGTTATTTTATAGTATTTTATAGTAGGCCTTTAGTGGGTTCAGCTTATACGCCCTTAAAGGAAAAGTTAACTTATTGTTCAGAATTTGCACTGAGTAGAATACCCGGTTGGGTGAAAAGAGTTATTTATAGTCATAATGTTATTTAAAAATATTTAATCTTGTTTTGTTTGAAACGTTCAAGTGTCCTCACCTCTCATAAAGGGAAGCATTGTTCTATTTACTTGTATTAAAGGGCCACTGTCACCCCCCTCCAGCCGTTATAAACTAAAAGAGCCACATTGTGCAGCAGTAATGCTGCATTCTAACAAGGTGGCTCTTTTAGTTTTTGTTTCTGTTATTGCCCCAATAAATATATTTATAATTCTGCTGAAATACCTGTCTTTGTCCATGGAGGCGGGACTGAAGCCTGCTCTTAGAAGCGCCCAATTGCCGTCAGTCATCTCTTGTGTAGATTTTCGCCGCCCCCTCAGAGCTGTTATTGTGTGAATTCCGTCGCCTGCGCTCTGCTCTTCTGCCTTGCGCAGGCGCATAGAGCATTATCTGTCCGAGCGCTGGTGCCGGGTTCCTTTCTGCGCTTGTGCGGGCAGTGCAGCCACCCTGTTACTGAATCCCCGCCCCGCACTTTGTTATGCATTATGCACAGTGCGGGGCTGGGATTCCTGGGCATGCACACTGCGCTTTTCAGACGCTCCCCAGGTCCCCCGCCTTTCAGCGTTGCCGGAATATACAGGTATCCTTGCCGGCGTTTGGAACAGCCGCACAGAACAATGCTGGAAGGCGGGGGACCTGTGGAGCTTCTGACAAGCGCAGTGCGCATGCCCAGGAATCCCAGCCCCGCACTGTGCATACTGCATAACACAGTGCGGGGCAGGGATTCAGTAACAGGCTGGCCGCACTGACTGCACAGGCACAGAAAGGAACCCAGCACCAGTGCTTGGACGGATAATGCTCTACGCGCCTGCGCAAGGCAGAAGAGCAGAGCGCAGGCGCCGGATTTCACACAATAACTGCGCTGAGGGGGCGGCGAAAATCAACCCAACAGATGACTGACAGCAGTTGGGCGCTTCTAAGAGGAGGCTTCAGTCCTGCCTCCATGGACAAAGACAGGTCTTTCAGCAGAATTATAAATACATTTATTGGGGCAATAACAGAAACAAAAACAAAAAGAGCCACCTTGTTAGAATGCAGCATTACTGCTGCACAAGTGGCTCTTTTAGTTTATAACGGCTGGAGGGGGGTGACAGTGGCCCTTTAAGCATTTCAAAATTTTGTATGTCTTTTGCTGAATTGTATTGTTGTTCTTCTTCCCAGTCCAGGAGTACTGGATTTAACCAGGGGGGAGTTTAGCGCCCCAGAGATCTGGTCGTTGCAGTATGACACTCTGCCACTAAGTGGAGTGATGGTACGTCTGATGGCACTGAAGGAATTCCACTGACCAGGTATCACCAGCACAGATTACACTTCACATTCCGGCCACTAGGGGGAGCAAAAGCTTTATTTATTGGGCCCCTCCTCACACTGGTAATATTAGGGGTTGGATAGAAAGTTAGTCAGAAGCTGACTGGGTTGGATTCAGGCAACATCCCGTGGCAGGGGGTGTTGCAGGGAGAAGACACAGGGGGGTCCCTGTCAGGCGTGGGAACCTGGCAGGCAGCTAGCGACCAGAACAGAACGTTACGGAACCGCGCCTGCACACCCCGCGGCGGTATCCTAAGAAAGAGACACAAAGCGAAGGATATTGTGAGACAGTGAGAAACGAGATCAAGCACAAAGGAGAGCCAGTAGGAGTCGTGCCGTGAGACCGAGGCAACATCCTACTGAGGCGCGTAGCTGGTGGCTTGAACACCGAGGGAGTAACTGACTCTACGCCTTACTTCAAACTCCGCCGGACAGCTAATTATAGGTTGGCTGTCCCACCTAAACACCTACGAAGACACAGGGGGCAACAGTGGGAGAGGGGCGTCTCTAGGGTCCCGGAAGACCTACAGGCCTTCCCGTCATACGGGTGCGTCCTAGCCATAACATACCTGGGGGACGTTGAACTAGAAACATCTGGAACACATTAGAAAGAACGAACGAACGAGAACAGAAGTTGTGAGGACTATTCCGAATGCTCAGCAGGGTAGCACTACAACACACAGGCGCTATTGGTAGGCAACGATTTCCACCTGCAAAGGGAATTCTGGAAGTGCCCATCGGACCGGCCGGTCTCAGATAGCCCTGTTAAGTGTGCTCTGGATTGCGGATCCTGAAGTCTTCAGTAAAGAGGTAAAGAGACTGCAACCTTGTGTCCTCGTTATTGACTGCACCTCACACCATCACTATCCACCTTACTGGGAAGCCCTGGGGACATACTTCACCTGTGGGAAGGTATACCATCCAGCTGCCATTCCATCACCCCAGCGGACCCCACAGCAGCGTCGGTCGCCCTGACCGAACACCACAGGTGGCGTCACGAACCCCTGACAGACTGTACCACCTTTATTGGACGCCCCTTAGCAGGGTTGCGGACCGGGTCTAGCCACCGTGACAGCGTCACGAACAGGATCGTACTTAAGCCTGAGAAGCAGGTCATGTGTGCCTTGGAATTGTGATTGAAACGTGTTTGGACTGTGATTTATTGCAAGGACTGTGTATTGCTGATTGTCGCATGATTCCCGCCAAAACCGCCGCCATTGCCGCGCCACGAGGAGCGCAGGAGAAGAAGGAGGGCGCGTCATGGGAGGAGATCGAGAAAACGGCGCGAACAGCAGCATCCGCCCCCTCCGACTACGGCTGCAGGATAACAAGCTCAGGAATGGAGGAGCTCAAACCCCAAAAAATGGAGGAGCCTCGTGTGTGTGCTGCTGCAGGGCCAGGTGAGGAGACGGCGACCAGCGAGTGCCTGAACGACGATGAAGTGACCCAGGATCACTGCAACCCAGCGGAGCCGGACCAAGGCTTACCACCACAGGGGGATCCGGATCCCCTGGAATTGCTGGAGGAGGCATTGAACCACCCGACTGCAGGCGATGGGTCGGCGACGGCGAAGAAATGGAAGTCAGAGCTGTGCAAGAAGATCGCACAGGGAGCGCCGTGGTCAGAGCCGCCGCAGACTCCAGCGTCCTCGTCAGCAGAGCCGATCGACATCGGTGGAACCACATCAGACGCAGGTACCAAAAGCGACCCTGCCCCGCCGACTGATCCAGCTCCGGTGACCGCTCCCCATCCCAGCTGTGACCAGCCTCCCGTTACCGAGATTGGGGTGACAACCCTGTACGCCATGAAGGGGATACTGCCCCCGCTCCCGATATCTATGGGCGAACTGTTAGACGTGAGTCCCGAGGGGGTGATCTTTGAATGGGATGCACCTAGGATTCAGCCAGACGGGTCCAGACAGGAGGGCTCTTACGTTGTTGGGCTTACCTGGGAGCAGTACAGACAATGCTTAGTTGCACAATGGGAAGACCAAGAACAAACGTAACAGACTACTCAAAGAGTATCGAAATCTAAGACTAAACGTGGCAAAGGGGATCCGGTGAGGCGAGGGACAGTGTTAGCCTTTCACCCGAAGAAGGGTTGGGGCTTCATCCTGGAGCAGGGACTGCTGACCGAAATCTTTGTGGCAACTATAATGTGGAAACTCAGTCCCGTGGTGGGGCCCCTAATCGAAGCTTGTGCAGGGGGGACCATGTGACCTACACCCGCCACCGGAGTGAGCAGGGGTGGTATGCCAAGAATGTCCAACGATATGAGCCTACTGTGGCGCCCCCTACTGCCGCGACTGAGATTAACGACAGACGTTTCCTGGTATTTGACCTAGCGGATGCTAGCATTACTACCACCGTGCGTATCGGTGTTCCTGCAGGATCTGCTATAAAAATTGACATCCATATCAAACCTGTTAGTGACTTGACCACACTGGAGAGACAAACCCATCACGGTGATACGGCATTGGACGAGAATTCGGATACAGGCCTTCCCCGGTCAGGAAGTGTGCGTTTCCGACTGGTGCCATGCAACCCACCGTCGCAGCAATAAACCTCGAAGAACCGAGTATGTACATAGTTAACTGTTTCCTGTTTGCTGCTTTAAACCCGTCTAGGGTTAACTCTTAAAGGGGTCCCTTTGTTTACCTGGGATCCCTCTTTTTTTTGTTTGTTCATCATTGTTTCCAAAGACTGCCGGATCATGAACAGTGAATGAATCCAAAACTGCTTTGTATATAGTTTGCACCTTCTTAAAGGTGCTCTCTACTGGTTTTACACAGAAAGAAGACTTTGCGAAGATAATGCTTCTGGACATGACGCAGAAGGTCTTGCTTTCATTGGACTTGCAGACAGAGAGAATCTGCACTACCTCAGAGACACTTGGTTCCCTCTTAAAGGGAATGTTCACATGTTGCACTGAAGTTATAATGTTGCCTTGAGAAAAGTTGGAATGTTAATAATGTTGAAATTTAGAATAGTTTGATAATGTTGATAGAGATTGAGGACAGAAAAAATTGAAAGTAAACCCGTAGGGGTCAGAGAGAGAGTCCTCCTGAGAACTGTAGAACGATAGTTGGTTGCTGAAAGAGAGACAATGACAGTAGGCCCGACCCAGGAGCTAGGCGGTCCTGCATTAGTGAAGCTAGAAAGGAAAGACAAGTTGAGTTATTTTATAGTATTTTATAGTAGGCCTTTAGTGGGTTCAGCTTATACGCCCTTAAAGGAAAAGTTAACTTATTGTTCAGAATTTGCACTGAGTAGAATACCCGGTTGGGTGAAAAGAGTTATTTATAGTCATAATGTTATTTAAAAATATTTAATCTTGTTTTGTTTGAAACGTTCAAGTGTCCTCACCTCTCATAAAGGGAAGCATTGTTCTATTTACTTGTTTTAAAGGGCCACTGTCACCCCCCTCCAGCCGTTATAAACTAAAAGAGCCACCTTGTGCAGCAGTAATGCTGCATTCTAACAAGGTGGCTCTTTTAGTTTTTGTTTCTGTTATTGCCCCAATAAATATATTTATAATTCTGCTGAAATACCTGTCTTTGTCCATGGAAGTGGGACTGAAGCCTGCTCTTAGAAGCGCCCAATTGCCGTCAGTCATCTCTTGTGTAGATTTTCGCCGCCCCCTCAGCGCTGTTATTGTGTGAATTCCGGCGCCTGCGCTCTGCTCTTCTGCCTTGCGCAGGCGCATAGAGCACTATCTGTCCGAGCGCTGGTGCCGGGTTCCTTTCTGCGCCTGTGCGGGCAGTGCAGCCACCCTGTAACTGAATCCCCGCACTTTGTTATGCATTATGCACAGTGCGGGGCTGGGATTCCTGGGCATGCGCACTGCGCTTCTCAGACGCTCCCCAGGTCCCCCGCCTTTCAGCGTTGCCGGAATATACAGGTATCCTTGCCGGCGTTTGGAACAGCCGCACAGAACAATGCTGGAAGGCGGGGGACCTGTGGAGCGTCTGACAAGCGCAGTGCGCATGCCCAGGAATCCCAGCCCCGCACTGTGCATACTGCATAACACAGTGCGGTGCGGGGATTCAGTAACAGGCTGGCCGCACTGACCGCACAGGCGCAGAAAGGAACCCAGCACCAGCGCTCGGACGGATAATGCTCTATGCGCCTGCGCAAGGCAGAAGAGCAGAGCGCAGGCGCCGGATTTCACACAATAATTGCGCTGAGGGGGCGGCAAAAATCAACCCAACAGATGACTGACAGCAGTTGGGCGCTTCTAAGAGGAGGCTTCAGTCCTGCCTCCATGGACAAAGACAGGTATTTCAGCAGAATTAAAAATACATTTATTGGGGCAATAACAGAAACAAAAACTAAAAGAGCCACCTTGTTAGAATGCAGCATTACTGCTGCACAAGGTGGCTTTTTTAGTTTATAACGGCTGGAGGGGGGTGACAGTGGCCCTTTAAGCATTTCAAAATTTTGTATGTCTTTTGCTGAATTGTATTGTTGTTCTTCTTCCCAGTCCAGGAGTACTGGATTTAACTGGGGGGGGGGAGTGCAGCGCCCCAGAGATCTGGTCGTTGCAGTATGACACTCTGCCACTAAGTGGAGTGATGGTACGTCTGATGGCACTGAAGGAATTCCACTGACCAGGTATCACCAGCACACATTACACTTCACACTCTGGCCACTAGGGGGAGCAAAAGGCTTTATTTATTGGGCCCCTCCTCACACTGGTAATACTAGGGGTTGGATAGAAAGTTAGTCAGAAGCTGACTGGGTTGGATTCAGGCAACATCCCGTGGCAGGGGGTGTTGCAGGGAGAAGACACAGGGGGGTCCCTGTCAGGCGTGGGAACCTGGCAGGCACCTAGCGACCAGAACAGAACGTTACAGAACCGCGCCTGCACACCCCGCGGCGGTATCCTAAGAAAGAGATACGAAGCGAAGGATATTGTGAGACAGTGAGAAACGAGATCAAGCACAAAAGAGAGCCAGTAGGAGTCGTGCCGTGAGACCGAGGCAACATCCTACTGAGACGCGTAGCCGGTGGCCGGAACACCGACGGAGTAACTGACTCTACGCCTTACTTCAAACTCTGCAGGACAGTTAATTATAGGTTGGCTGTCTCACCTAAACACCTACGAAGACATAGGGGGCAACAGTGGGAGAGGGGCGTCTCTAGGGTCCCAGAAGACCTCCAGGCCTTCCCATCATACGGGTGCGTCCTAGCCATAACATACCTGCGGGACGTTGAACTAGAAACATCTGGAACACATTAGAAAGAACGAACGAATGAAAACAGAAGTTGTGAGGACTATTCCGAATGCTCAGCAGGGTAGCACTACAACACACAGGCGCTATTGGTAGGCAACGATTTCCACCTGCAAAGGGAATTCTGGAAGTGCCCATCGGACCGGCCGGTCTCAGATAGCCCTGTTAAGTGTGCTCTGGATTGCGGATCCTGAAGTCTTCAGTAAAGAGGTAAAGAGACTGCAACCTTGTGTCCTCGTTATTGACTGCACCTCACACCATCACTATCCACCTTACTGGGAAGCCCTGGGGACATACTTCACCTGTGGGAAGGTATACCATCCAGCTGCCATTCCATCACCCCAGCGGACCCCACAGTAGCGTCGGTCGCCCTGACCGAACACCACAGGTGGCGTCACGAACCCCTGACAGACTGTACCACCTTTATTGGACGCCCCTTAGCAGGGTCGCGGACCGGGTCTAGCCACCGTGACAGCTCCAGAACCGAACAAGAAGAGGCCCGGTACCGAGAAAGCATGGCCCTGTGTCTGGGGGCGCTCCACCCACATTATAGAGTCTGAAGTCAAAGGAGCACAGCAGTGCCCTACCGCCTGATAAATGCTGTGCCCAATCATTAGGAGATCTGTGCAGCCAGCCAAACATTGCTGCAGTTTTCCCTCTTCCTGCCTGACATTGCTCAGTCAGATCAGCACAGAGCAGCAGACAAAGCTAAATGCCATGTGCACATCACGTTCAGCTTGGCCTTCATGGAGAGAACTGTGCATCAATTGCATCAATTTATATCTGCACTTTTCTCTCCGTTCCTAGCAAGAGAGGAAACTGAGTTTATGCACATTCAGGTTTCTTACAGCCAAATGCTTGAATGTACAATTAAATAATGTTAGAAATGAGAGCTCCCTCATGATTATTAACGTGCATTGTGATGTACATCTTTCAGAGACCTGACCTTCAAAATAAATGCAATATATTGTATATATCATGTGGGCACATGCATGAATGTATATTTGTACTATTACTATAATATTTATTTCACTTATTTTGTTTGCTTTTATAGCATCATCATATTCCACAGCATTTTACAGACATCCTCATCACTGTCTACATTTGGGATTACAATCTAAATTCCCTATGAGTATGTATTTGAAGTGTGGAAGGAAAACAGGATACCCGGAGGAAACTGACACAAACACGGGGAGATTATACTAAATTCTTGCAGCAGCTACCCTTGGTGGGATTTGACCACTATTGCCTATATTGCAATATACAAGTGTCTTGAGCAAAACAGTACTACATACTACTGAGTATATGAAATGGTCACCTTGTATACATCAGAGACACCGGCATTGAAAACATATGGGTTATTCACTATAATATCATTTGGTTCTTTTTAAACAGTGTGTCGATCCACACAATCAATGTGGAAGATTTTTTTTAAAGATATTCATTCCACGCAACTCAGTAATGGCTGATGTTGAAATTTTAATACCCATTTTTGGACATAACTACCTCTTTTCTGAAGGAAACCTTGGCATTCTTTCAACTCATTTGACAAATTAAATTATTTTTGCAAAGCAGAACACTGTAGAACAATGCTAATTATTCTAATTGAATCAGCCAGGACTTTGTTTAAAGAAACATTCACATGGTATAATCAACACATATTTAATTTTAATTTGTAATTCCTTCAGGGCTTATAAGGAACTAGAGTTGGAAATGTTTCCAGTATTGTTATCACGGCTAAGTAACTCTTTCAAGTGGTTTGATTAAGTAGAATTGTAAAAAAATGTCTCACGTGGTTATCTACATGCTTTTTAATATAATATTGGAACTGTGGCAGAAACCTATAACATAAAATTTGGCACATGACTATTGTACATATAATGTGTGAATTGTAAGAATTTCCGGACCACCCTTTAGAAAGAGCAGACTTGACTTACTAAAATTGGTATGAAACTAGAGTTCTCACATTATTAGCTGCTTCCAAATCAACAGCCTAAAATCAATTAACAAAATGTATTTTATGTAAAAAGATTTTGATGATTTTAGAGTTAAATGGCGTTAAAGTACCGTAGTCTTCCATGTATTACAGGAGTCTTTCTTGTGAGAAGGGATCAGTTGCAACTAGAGAGAATAACACTGACCTACAGGAATCAGGTGTAACTATAAGTGAATCTCCAAACTTTAAGTTAAACAAGCTTATGCAGTAAAGAAGTCACATAACTAATTTCATAACGCACAGGTATAAAAATATTAATTTTACTTGGTGAATTTGCTTTTTTAGATATTAAGGAAGTTCTACACAAGCAAATCTCCAAGCATAATTCACCTTGTTAGGCTACGTTCACATTAGCGTCGCGTCGCTGTTGCGTCGGCGACGCAGCGGCGACGCAGCGGCGACGCAGCGGCGACGCGCCCCTATGTTTAACATAGGGGACGCGTGCGTCTTTTTGCACGCGTTTTCCGACACGTGCGTCGTTTTAGACGCTAGCGTCGGACGCAAGAAAACGCTACAAGTTGCATTTTTCTTGCGTCCGATTTCGTCAAAAAACGACGCACGCGTCGCAAAACGCTCGCGTTTTTGCGCACGTTTGCACGCGTTTTTCCGTGCGTCGCGCGTTGCGTCGCCGACGCAGGGCGGCGCAACGCTAGTGTGAACGTACCCTTACTATGACTATGAGTAGGGCCTTGAAGTTTAAGAAATTTCACAAAAGAAAATAGCCTTGGCTCTATGCCAAGAAAACCATGTATTAATAAAAGGCTACTTAAGTATCTTAGCATAATGAACCTAAAAAGGGAAAATAAGGACATATAAAAGGATGACCACTCTAACCCATGATAAAGTTAGCTTGGTTCAGTAGAACTTTGGAGGTTTGGATGTTGCAAACACACATACAGTCTGAGTAAAACTAAAGCTGGCCATACACAACATATAGTGTTAGGTGTCGAGTTCCCGCTGCTGCACAGGTGGAATCTCGAACTATGTCCACTGCAGTCGTTCATTCTTCTCCAGCCGCAGTGGAGCCTGCTCAGCAGAGACGTCAGTCCCAGCATCTGGCTCAGGCAGATACTGTGTGCTTGGTTACTGCTGCCCTTCCAGGTCCAGCCATTGTAACCAGCACTGATCAGTGGCGAGCAGACGCTCCTGGGACTAAGTCCTGCTTTTTATCTACTGAGCGTGCCCAAGGGACGACCTCTCATTGGAGGTTGGGGGTCACATGCTCAGGTCCTGAAGCAGCTCCTATTGGATCACTAGGAAGGTCTCAGAGAGCTTCCGCTATACAAGGTTTGCATGGCTGCACGGCCATGCTCTAGTATAAACTTCATAATTTGTGTGTGTAGATGAATGACTGTCAATGGATAAAAGCTCCTTAATTATTCTCATTCCTTGTGTTGTTGACTGCTCGCGAATGGTGGAAGCTATCTAGCACCTGACAGTGCTACCCGCACACGTAGCACACATTACAGTGCCTTTTTGCAGTGCTGGTCTGTATGGCACCTTGCGCAATCAGTGCGCTTTCCTGACAGCCTGTCAGTGTAGGATGGGAATTCCGGCTTGGACTCTGCATCTGACTCAGGGCGTCCGTAGGCGTAGGCTCAAAAGCCACCGAGGATCAGAGCGAGTCCAATCACCAGTTTAGTGGGGGTGATTCATTGGGATCCCACTAGTGTCTTGCAGCTGCACCCTGTGACTGCTAACAGGGTGCAGCGTATTTTGGCGACTCTCTGAAGCAACAGAGTTCGCTTCCATTCACACTGTGTGAAGTCTAACCCACGTGTGAGCAAGTGTCCATCCGCCATTACTCAGCAGCAGGTACCATCTCTGCATGGTGGACCACGAGCTGTTAACGCACCTCATATCTACCTCTTTATTATTTGGTGCGTTCCGCTAGCCCTAACATATAGTTAGCGGCCAAACTGTTTCGGTGACAGAGTTCTCTGCTGACTCTCCCATATACAGGAATGTTCTGCATTACTGTGTTTTCTATGAAAAGGTCCTACCAAAATCCATCTTCACACAGAAAAAGAGGGGTATAAATACAAAGCATAAGTGTATATATCAAAATACGTCTGCTGAACGCATTAGCTAACAGTAGGTATAGCACAAGCTCTTTAAGTTGCATTCCATCATTCTCACACCGCCCTTCCCACTAACATGCCTGGCAGAGGAGTTGGTTTTCTCCTGTCAGACAACTGCTCCTTTACCCCAGTTCCACTGCCACCCTCCGTTACCTTACCTTTTTTTAAGGTGCACTGTGTGCGCATCTACTCCCACCCTATAATTTCCAACTGGCTGTCATTTACCACCCCCAGGGCTATTCACCACCTTCTTCCACCACTTCACCACCTGGCTACTTAATTTCCTGTCTGCTGACATCCCCACTATCATCTTGGGCGACTTCAACATTCCAAATGACACTTCCCTCTCAACTGCAAAAAAACACTGTGAGCAGTAATAAAGGCGGTGAAAGGTAGGTCCCCAAACCGTTTAATAGTAGAAATGAAACCTTGCACTCAATTTAAAGACGTGGTGATTTTTTGTAGTATGCTTTACAAACGTTTTGGTCACATTTGACCTTCATCAGTGACTACAACAGTAAAAAGGTGATATTCAAACAAACACAAAATAAAATAACAGAAATATATACAGTACATAGTATTAGTCATAACAGTTGTAGCATGGCTAACGGGTGTGTGGTCGACGGGAGGTATGTGTCACATAGGTACCTTGTCGCTGTAATGTAACCCGGAATATTTCTTTGTTATACATAACCATATATTTGTGTTTCAGGACCTGTGGTGATGTCAGACCACATGGCTAATCATGTGATAGGTTACTGGGTGTGGTTAGTCCTATATAAGTTAGGCTAATGCTTAACACAGTAGAAATGTGAGGAGGTGAAACCCTCCTGAGTGTGTCAAGGCTCCAGGACTGAGCCGGAAGGACTGGACATTTGTTTTTCTTTTTCTGAGCCAAAGGCTATTTGTTTTCTGTTATTTCGCCACGTGGTTTATGATGCAATAAACCCTATGAACTTTTCAAGAAACGTGCCTCCTGCGTCTCAGACATCGCACCCGAGTGAGTGAAATCCCTACAATTGGTGGAGAATGCGGGCAGCGTGCCCAGCGGAGACGAAGAGTCTGTTATTGGATGTCCTGGGTCAAGTCTGTGGTAAGCCAGCAAGCATTGCCGGGGAAAATGGAGGACCTGCTGAAACACTTGCTCCAGTCGCAGCAAGAGAGCAACAGGCTGTTGATGCAGCAGATTCAACAGAACCAGCAGCAGATACAACAGAGCCAGCAGGAGCAACGGCAGCAGATGCAGCTTCTGGCAACCGCCATCCAGGGCAAGACGAGCGCCCCAACCCCAGGTCTGGCTGATGACACCCACGTCCGGAAGACGGTAAGACGCGAGTTGCAAAAAATGACTCCCGGGGATGATGTTGAGGCCTTCCTGACGGTGTTTGAGAGGGTCGCTGAGCGGGAAAAACTTCCGCCAGAGCAGTGGGCAGAGGTACTGGCGCCATACCTGACGGGAGAACCCCAGAAGGCGTACTATGATTTGACCTTGCAGGATGCCAAAGAGTATCACAAATTGAAAGCCGAGATTCTCGCACGTTTGGGGGTGACACTGACTGTCAGGGCACAGCGAGTTCACTGCTGGGCCTATCACCGGGACAAACCACCTCGTTCCCAAATGTTTGATCTGTTGCACCTGATTCAGAAATGGCTGCAGCCAGAGTCATCTACACCTGCACAGATGGTAGAACGGGTGATGATGGATCGGTTTGTCCATTCCCTCCCGAGGCCTATACAGTCTTGGGTTGCCCAGGGTGATCCCCAGAATGCCGATGAGCTGATCGGACTGGTTGAGAGATACCAAGGGTTGGAAGGCTCCTTCGGGAGGCAGCCCATGCCGTACTGGGGGTCCCAGAAGGGAGCTGAGTCCCAAAAAGGGGTGGTGCGTCCAAGGTCACAAAGGGTGGGGGAGGTGGTGCCCAAGGTCCCTATGGGTGATATTATTTGTTGGAGGTGCCACGGGCCAGGACATATAGCTGCCCGTTGTTCCCAGACCACTGAGCAGATGGACTGCAGCATGGGACGCCGTTGTTCATACTATGCGTATCCAGCCTGTAGTGTGAACTCTCCGTCCAATGAGGGACCTCAAGCGTGTCCCGTAATGGTGAACGGTCGAGCAGTAACGGCACTGTTAGACTCGGGGAGACTAGTGACCCTGGTGAGGGCCACTTTTCCTCTCCACCTGCTCCCAGGAAAGAAGGTCGGAGTGCGGTGCATACATGGTGATGCAAAGGACTTCCCTATGGCCAGGGTGGACATTGAAACGGCATGTGGCACTGAGTCCCACATAGTCGGCGTCGTTCAGGACTTGTTGCACCCTACAATTTTTGGCCGGGATTTCTGTTTGTTTTGGGATTTGTGGGGGAAAGGTTCTGAGCTCCCTAGCAAGAGTAGGGAACCAATGAACCCTGGAAGGGTGTCGCCACACCCAGAGTCAGACAGTTTTCCTTTTTGTGTCCTGGTTGGAGATGAGGAGGAAGTGTCCCCTGCATCTGACATTCTGGAGTTAGAGGTATCCGGTGAAAATTTTGGTACTGCCCAACATAGGGACCCCACTCTGAGGGAAGCCTTTAATAATGTCACAGTTATTGACGGGGTGGTACAGGAGCCGGGGGCAGACACAAGATTTCCCCATTTTCTGATGAGTGGGGAGTTGTTGTACCGGGTCACGAAAATAAGGGAGGAATTGGTAGAGCAGTTGGTAGTGCCGGGTCCGTATAGACGGAAGGTGTTGGACATGGCCCATTCACACATCTTGGGTGGACACCTAGGGGTGGAAAAAACGCAGGAACGGGTTGTACAGAGGTTCTATTGGCCTAGGTGTCACCGGGAAATAGTGAACTATTGCAGGTCCTGCCCTACATGTCAGCTAACTGCTCCCACTCCTCATTTCCGGAACCCCCTTGTGCCACTGCCCATTATTGAGGTACCGTTCGAGAGAATTGCCATGGACTTGGTCGGACCCTTAGTTAAATCAGCTCGGGGCCATCAGTATATATTAGTCATCCTGGACTATGCCACACGCTATCCTGAGGCAATTCCCTTGAGAAATTCTTCCTCAAAGAGCATAGCCCGCGAGTTGGTCCATGTCTTTTCCCGGACAGGTCTGCCGAAGGAGATCCTGACTGACCAGGGTACACCTTTCATGAGCAAGGTGATGAGGGAGTTATGCAAAGCCCTGAAAATCTCCCAGTTGAGGACCTCGTTGTACCATCCCCAGTCAGATGGCCTTGTTGAGAGATTTAACAAGACTCTGAAGAGCATGCTGAGAAAAGCTATTGAGAAAGACGGTAGAGACTGGGATTGTCTCTTACCCTATCTGATGTTTTCCATTCGTGAAGTTCCACAGGCCTCCACAGGGTTCTCACCATTTGAGCTTCTATATGGCCGACATCCGCGAGGACTCCTGGATATAGCCAAGGAAACCTGGGAAGCCGAAGTCACGCCCCACAGAAGCGTCATTGAGCATGTGGCCCTGATGTAGCAGAGGATTGCAAAGGTGATGCCTATCGTGAAAGATCACCTCCTCCAGGCACACGAAGCTCAGGCCAGGGTCTACAACCAGTCTGCAAGAGTGAGGCAGTTCAATCCGGGAGACCGAGTTCTTGTGTTAGTTCCGACGGTGGAAAGTAAGTTCTTGGCCAAATGGCAAGGGCCATATGAGGTCATCGAGAAACTTGGTGAGGTAAATTATAAAATTCACCAACCGGGAAGACGGAAACCATTCCAAGTTTACCATGTCAACCTCATCAAGCCATGGCAAGATAGAGAGCCGACAGTAACTCCGTCTTTGCTAAGCAACCCAGAAGATGAGGTTGGAGCAGTTACTATAGCGGAGATGCTATCAAAGACCCAGAAACAGCAGTGTCGGGAGTTACTCCAGAAAAACAGGGACCTGTTTTCAGAGTTGCCGGGATACATGAAGGTCATAGAGCACGAGGTCCTAACAGAGCCACATGTGCGGGTGAATTTGAAACCCTATCGTATTCCTGAGGCTCGTCGAGAAGTTATCTCCAAGGAAGTGGAGCGTATGTTGAAGCTTGGAGTCATTGAGGAGTCGAAGAGCGGTTGGTCGAGCCCAATTGTCCTGGTCCCAAAACCTGATGGAGAGTGGAGATTTTGCAACGACTATCGGAAGTTGAATGAGGTCTCCAAGTTTGATGCTTATCCCATGCCCCGCGTTGATGAGCTCATCGAAAGGCTCGGGCACGCCAGATATATATCCACCTTGGATTTGACAAAGGGGTATTGGCAGATCCCCATGGCACAGGAAGCCAAGGAGAAGACGGTCTTTTCGACACCTGATGGATGCTTCCAGTATGTCCGGATGCCGTTTGGCCTACAGGGAGCTCCGGCGACCTTCCAGAGGGCTATGGATAGAGTCCTTGCACCCCATAAGGCCTACACTGCTGCGTACCTAGATGATATCGTCATCTTTAGCCCGGACTGGGAGAGTCATCTGGAGAAAGTCCAAGCGGTGTTTGATGCTCTAAGAGAGGCGGGGTTTACAATAAACCCGAAGAAGTGTGCCTTGGGTAAGGAAGAAGCTAAATACCTAGTCTATATAGTGGGTCGTGGAGAAATAAAGCCCCAAATCAGGAAAGTGGAGGCAATCCAAACGTGGCCGAAACCACTTTCAAAAAAGCAAGTTAAAGCCTTTCTGGGAATCGTGGGCTATTACAGGAGGTTCATCCCGAACTTCGCCACAGTGGCTGCGTTAAATGGTCCGAAGAGACAGAGTCAGCCTTCCAAGAGTTGAAAGGGGCTCTATGTAAGCAGCCCGTTCTGATGGCCCCAGACTTCAAGAAAGAATTTATTCTTCAGACAGATGCCTCAGATGTTGGGGTAGGAGCAGTCCTTTCCCAAGAGCTACATGGGGAGGAGCATCCTGTTCTCTATCTGAGTAGAAAGCTGTCCTCATCTGAGAGGAACTACTCAGTCGCTGAAAAAGAGTGTTTGGCCATAAAGTGGGCGGTGGACACGTTACGGTACTATCTGCTGGGTCGTCAATTAAGACTAATATCTGACCATGCCCCACTTAGATGGATGAGGGAAACAAAGGGCAGAAATGCTAGGATCACCCGTTGGTTCTTAGCCCTGCAGGACTTTAGTTTCCATGTGGAACATAGGGCCGGAAAGCTGCACGGTAATGCGGATGCCCTATCAAGAATCCCTTGTTTAGTTGGGGAAAGTGCCAAGCCCCACGGCTTTAGGCAGAGGGGGGAGGTATGTAGCATGGCTATTGGGTGTGTGGTCGATGGGAGGTATGTGTCACATAGGTACCTTGTCGCTGTAATGTAGCCCGGAATATTTCTTTGTTACACATAACCATATATTTGTGTTTCAGGACCTGTGGTGATGTCAGACCACATGGCTAATCATGTGATAGGTTACTGGGTGTGGTTAGTCCTATATAAGTCAGGCTAATGCTTAACACAGTAGATATGTGAGGAGGTGAAACCCTCCTGAGTGTGTCAAGGCTCCAGGACTGAGCCGGAAGGACTGGACATTTGTTTTTCTTTTCCTGAGCCAAAGGCTATTTGTTTTCTGTTATTTCGCCACGTGGTTTATGATGCAATAAACCCTATGAACTTTTCAAGAAACGTGCCTACTGCGTCTCAGACGTCGCACCCGAGTGAGTGAAATCCCTACACAGTATATAGGCGTAATATGCAAATCATAGCGTAACACAGTTCAACAGTGCCCAGTTTTCAAAGATATAGATCTGGAAAAAGAGATCATGCAATTATATGGGACGTACCATACTATATGGGGTAGTGTATTTAGGATATCCTTAGGGAGAGTCCCTAGTATGCCCGTCTCTAATTGAGAAATTACTGTTAAAATATCCCGTTTATGTGAAAGCATCATAAGTGCGCTGAAGGGAACATTTACTTATAGAGGATTAGGAGGGTAGTAGATGCATGGTATTTTGGTCTGAAAAGTAAAAATAAGTCCTAATGTGTTTCGGTTCTTATAAAAAGGTTAGAGCAAGTATCGAGGAATGGCCAATATTTGCGGCATCGGAATTCCGATACCGAGCTCCGAAACTTTCAGTATATCGGATACCGGAATCGGAAGTTCCCATAATGCAAAGAGCCAGTTTCATTTAATTCAGCCAATGAGGAATGATTAGAAGTGTGGGCACATCCTGTTCTGCATGTTAGGCATGTAACTACTGGCATGGCTGTGATTGGCTGCTGAAATGATGTCATGATACACTATAAAAGTCGCCGCCGCCGCCATTTTGAGTTCACTCTGCTGTGAATTCAGTTAGGGACAGGATGCTGTGTTCTAACTGAGGGCCAGTTTAGAGATAGCGATTTGCTTCATCGTGCTTTACCCAGGCTAATTTAGCAACCGCTGTGTGAGAACCTTGTTTTTGCCTTGCAGCGCTGTTCACAGCTGTCTGCAGGGTCTGTGTATGAGTGCAGCTCACGCTGTTGTCTGTTCTACAGCCACTGCTGATTGTAGTCAGCTCAGCGTGCATCACTGCCTCATATTGTTCAATTGTCCTTTTTTGTATTAGTGCGGCCTGCAGCACATTTTCCTGTTTTTCTCCTATTAGTGGGTTTCCATCCATATCCTGCTAGATTGTGGAAAAACACTATATAGGAGTACATAGAGGAGCTTTTTTTGGCCTTGCAGTGCCGTTCACAGCTGTCTGCATGGTCAGTGTGTGAGTGCAGCTCACTCTGTAGTCTGTTCTGCCGCCACAGCCGGTTGTAGTCAGCTCAGGGTGCGTCACTGCCTCATACTGTTCCGTTGTCCTTTTTTCAATTAGTGCTGCCTGCTGCACCTTTTTCAAATTTAGCCTATTAGTGGGTTTCCATCCGTATACTGCTAGATTGTGGAAAAACACTATATAGGAGTACAAAGAGGAGCATTTTTGGCCTTGCAGCGCCATTCACGGCTGTCTGCACGGTCTGAGTGTGAGTGCAGCTCACTCTGTAGTCTGTTCTGCGAAAAAAAAAAATTAATAAAGTTCACCAAACACTCCATTTTACAGTTGTGTAGGCAACATTAGCTCATGTTAACCCCTTTACCCCCAAGGGTGGTTTGCACGTTAATGACCGGGCCAATTTTTACAATTCTGACCACTGTCCCTTTATGAGGTTATAACTCTGGAACGCTTCAACAGATCCCAGTGATTCTGACATTGTTTTCTTGTGACATATTGTACTTCATGGCAATGGTAAAAATTCTTTGATAGTACCTGCGTTTATTTGTGAAAAAAATGGAAATATGGCGAAAATTATGAAAATTTCGCAATTTTCCAACTTTGAATTTTTATGCAATTAAATCACAGAGATATGTCACACAAAATACTTAATAAGTAACATTTCCCACATGTCTACTTTACATCAGCACAATTTTGGAGCCCAAAATTTTTTTTGTTAGGGAGTTATAAGGGTTAAAAGTTGACCAGCAATTTCTCATGTCTACAACACCATTCTTTTTTAGGGACCACATCTCATTTGAAGTCATTTTGAGGGGTCTATATGATTGAAAATACCCAAGTGTGACACCATTCTAAAAACTACACCCCTCAAGGTGCTCAAAACCATATTCAAGAAGTTTATTAACCCTTCTGGTGCTTCACAGGAATTTTTTGAATGTTTAAATAAAAATGAACATTTAACTTTTTTTCACAAAAAATTTAATTCAGCTCCAAATTGTTTTATTTTTCCAAGGGTAACAGGAGAAAAAGGACCACAAACATTGTTGTACAATTTGTCCTGAGTATGCCGATACCCCACATGTGGGGGTAAACCACTGTTTGGGCGCATGGCAGAGCTCGGAAGCGAAGGAGCGCCATTTGACTTTTCAATGCAAAATTGACTGGAATTGAGATGGGACGCCATGTTTCGTTTGGAGAGCCCCTGATGTGCCTAAACATTGAAACCCCCCACAAGTGACACCATTTTGGAAAGTAGACCCCCTAAGGAACTTATCTAGAGGTGTGGTGAGCACTTTGACCCACCAAGTGCTTCACAGAAGTTTATAATGTAGAACCGTAAAAATAAAAAATCATATTTTTTCACAAAAATTATCTTTTCACCCCTAATTTTTTATTTTCCCAAGGGTAAGAGAAGAAATTGGACCCCAAAAGTTGTTGTACAATTTGTCCTGAGTACGCTGATACCCCGTATGTGGGGGTAAACCACTGTTTGGGCGGATGGGAGAGCTCGGAAGGGAAGGAGCGCCGTTTGACTTTTCAATGCAAAATTGACAGGAATTGAGATGGGACGCCATGTTGCGTTTGGAGAGCCACTGATGTGCCTAAACATTGAAACCCCCACAAGTGACACCATTTTGGAAAGTAGACCCCCTAAGGAACTTATCTAGAGGTGTGGTGAGCACTTTGACCCACCAAGTGCTTCACAGAAGTTTATAATGCAGAACCGTAAAAATAAAAAATCATATTTTTTCACAAAAATTATCTTTTCGCCCCCAATTTTTTATTTTCCCAAGGGCAAGAGAAGAAATTGGACACCAAAAGTTGTTGGTCAATTTGTCCTGAGTACGCTGATACCCCATATGTGGGGGTAAACTACTGTTTGGGCGGATGGGAGAGCTCGGAAGGGAAGGAGCGCCGTTTGACTTTTCAATGCAAAATTGACAGGAATAGAGATGGGACGCCATGTTGCGTTTGGAGAGCCACTGATGTGCCTAAACATTGAAACCCCCCACAAGTGACACCATTTTGGAAAGTAGACCCCCTAAGGAACTTATCTAGAGGTGTGGTGAGCACTTTGACCCACCAAGTGCTTCACAGAAGTTTATAATGCAGAGCTGTAAAAATAAAACAAAAATGTTTTCCCACAAAAATTATTTTTTTAGCCCCCAGTTTTGTATTTTCCCGAGGGTAACAGGAGAAATTGGACCCCAAAATTTGTTGCCCAATTTGTCCTGAGTGTGATGATACACCATATGTGGGGGGAACCACTGTTTGGGCGCATCAGAGGGCTCGGAAGGGAAGGAGTGCCATTTGAATGCAGACTTAGATGGAATGGTCTGCAGGTGTCACATTGCGTTTGCAGAGCCCCTAATGTACGTAAACAGTAGAAACCCCCCACAAGTGACACCATTTTGGAAAGTAGACCCCCTAAGGAACTTATCTAGATGTGTGGTGAGTGCTTTGACCCACTAAGGGCTTCACAGAAGTTTATAATGGAGAGCCGTAAAAATAAAACAAACATTTTTTCCCACAAAAATTATTTTTAGCCCCCAGTTTTGTATTTTCCCGAGGGTAACAGGAGAAATTGGACCCCAAAATTTGTTGTCCAATTTGTCCTGCGTGCGCTGATACCCCATATGTGGGGGAAACCACTGTTTGGGCGCATGGGAGGGCTCGGAAGAGAAGGAGCTCCATTTGGAATGCAGACTTAGATGGAATGGTCTGTAGGTGTCACATTGCATTTGCAGAGCCCCTAATGTACCTAAACAGTAGAAAACCCCCACAATTGACACCATTTTGGAAACTAGACCCCCTAAGGAACTCATCTAGATGTGTTGTAAGAGCTTTAAACCCCCAAGTGTTTCACTACAGTTTATAACACAGAGCCTTGAAAATAAAAAATCTTTTTTTCCCCACAAAAATAATATTTTAGCCCCCAGTTTTGTATTTTCCCAAGGGTAACAGGAGAAATTGGACCCCAAAAGTTGTTGTCCTATTTGTGCTGAGTACGCTGACACCCCATATGTTGGGGTAAACCCCTGTTTGGGAGAGCTCGGAAGGGAAGAAGCACTGTTTTACTTTTTAAACGCAGAATTGGCTGGAATTGAGATCGGACGCCATGTTGTGTTTGGAGAGCCCCTGATGTGCCTAAACAGTGGAAACTCCCCAATTATAACTGAAACCCTAATCCAAACACACCCCTAACCCTAATCCCAACAGTAACCCTAACCACACCCCTAACACACCCCTAACCTTAATCCCAACCCTATTCTCAACTGTAAATGTAATCTAAACCCCAACTGTAACTTTAGCCCCAACCCTAACCCTAGCCCTAACCCTAGCCCTAACCCTAACCCTAGCCCTAACCCTAGCCCTAACCCTAGCCCTAACCCTAGCCCTAACCCTAACCCTAGCCCTAACCCTAGCCCTAACCCCAGCCCTAACCCTAACCCTAGCCATAACCCTAGCCCTAACCCTTGCCCTAACCCTAACCCTAGGCCTAACCCTAGCCCTAATGGGAAAATGGAAATAAATACATTTTTTTAATTTTTCCCTAACTAAGAGGGTGATGAAGGGGGGTTTGATTTACTTTTATAGCGCTTTTTTTAGAGGATTTTTATGATTGGCAGCCGTCACACACTGAAAGACGCTTTTTATTGCAAAAAATATTTTTTGCCTTACCACATTTTGAGAGCTATAATTTTTCCATATTTTGGTCGTCCACAGAGTCATGTGAGGTCTTGTTTTTTGTGGGACGAGTTGACGTTTTTATTGGTAACATTTTCGGGCACGTGACATTTTTTGATCGCTTTTTATTCTGATTTTTGTGAGGCAGAATGACCAAAAACCAGCTATTCATGAATTTCTTTTGAGGGAGGCGTTTATACCGTTCCGCGTTTGGTAAAATTGATAAGGCAGTTTTATTCTTCGGGTCAGTACGATTACAGCGACACCTCATTTATATAATTTTTTTATGTTTTGGCGCTTTTATACGATAAAAACTATTTTATAGAAAAAATAATTATTTTTGCATTGCTTTATTCTCAGGACTATAACTTTTTTATTTTTTTGCTGATGATGCTGTATGGCAGCTCGTTTATTGCGGGACAAGATGACGTTTTCAGCGGTACCATGGTTATTTATATCTGTCTTTTTGATCGCGTGTTATTCCACTTTTTGTTCAGTGGTATAATAATAAAGCGTTGTTTTTTGCCTCGTTTTTTTTTGCTTTTTCTTACGGTGTTTACTGAAGGGGTTAACTAGTGGGCCAGTTTTATAGGTCGGGCCGTTACGGACACGGCGATACTAAATATGTGTACTTTTATTGTTTTTTTTTTAATTTAGATAAAGAAATGTATTTATGGGAATAATATATATATTTTTTTCATTATTAAGGAATATATATATATTTTTTTTTTTACACATTTGGAAAAAATTAGTTTTACTTTTTTACTTTGTCTGAGGGGGGGACATCACAGATCGGTGATCTGACAGTTTGCACAGCACTCTGTCAGATCACCGATCTGACTTACAATGCTGCAGGCTTCACAGTGCCTGCTCTGTGCAGGCACTGTGAAGCCACCTCCCTCCCTGCAGGACCCGGATGCTGCGGCCATCTTGGATCCGGGCCTGGAGCAGGAAGGGAGGTATGCAGACCCTCGCAGCAACGTGATCACATCGCATTGCTGCGGGGGGCTCAGGGAAGCCCGCAGGGAGCCCCCTCCCTGCACGATGCTTCCCTGCACCGCCGGCACATAGCGATCATGTTTGATCGCCATTTGCCGGGGGTTAATGTGCCGGGGGCGATCCGTGACCGCTCCTGGCACATAGTGCCGGATGTCAGCTGCGATATGCAGCTGACACCCGGCCGCGATCGGCGGTGCTCCCCCCGTGAGCGCCGCCGATCGCGCTGGACGTACTATCCCGTCGGTGGTCATAGGGGCCCACCCCACCTCGACGGGATAGTATGTCCGATGTCAGAAAGGGGTTAAAGTCTAGTCCACACTATAGAAAATTAGTGTTTCTTATACCTGTTAGGAGCTGGTCAGGAATAAGTACACTAAGCCCTTAGTACTTTTCTGCTTATCTTTATCAGTCTACCAAGATGAAGAAGGCAGGGAGTAAGGCACGTGGTCGTGTTTGTGGAGCAGGGAGAAGACGTGGGGCTTCTGTGACTTCTGCGGCCACCGGTGACTCATCCCCCAGTTTTAGGGAACAGTCCTTCATGCGCAGCTTTGTAGGAGAACGCCGTACCCCGCTGCTGTGGGATGAACAAATTGAAGCCGTTGTCAGATGGATGGCAGCTATCGCATCGATTTCAATTAGTGCCACATCCTCTCAGGCACAGAGGACTGGAGAGCACCCATTTGTCTCTTCACCACCTGCCAAATTGCTCAGGCAGTCAGAGAGCACAGGACAGGATCCATCTCTACTTCTGTTCTCTGAATCTCTTGGCTTGAAAAGAGAGAACCAGCCAAAAAGCATTCCAGAAATGGAAGAAGAGGCAGTATGCAGTGGTGCCCAACAGCTTTTTCTCTCTGAATCTGAAGAGGTGGGTGGGCCAGTGCCTCCGGTCAGCACACCTCAGTACGCATCTGATAATCAGACTCAGGTGCCACTTTCTGGTGCGTACTGTGCTGCTGAGACTACCCAGGAGAAGCAATTTGTGGAGGAGGGTAGTGTAGATCATGAGGTCCTTGACCCATCATGGTGTAAGGTACAGGAAGGTGGTGGGAGCAGCTCTGAGGAAGAGATTCTCCGAATGGCCCAAAGAGGGAGAGGGAGGGGGAAGACTGCATTGCCTGTAGGCTCCACTTTGACACCCATTAGGAGCATGCCTCTTCCAAAAGCCAAAATGGGCGCTCCCAAGACTTGCAGTGCCTGGTCATTTTTTTACACAGTTGCAGATGACATTTGCTTTGTCAAATGCAAGCTGTGTCATTAGAAAGTCAAAAGAGGGAAAAGTGTCAGCAACCTCAATACCACAAATATGTGGAAACATGTGCGGACCAAACATGTGGTGGAGTTACAAAAACACACTGAAGACCTTGGCCTACCAACAGCGGCACCTACCACCTCTTCAGCTCATGTTGTAGCCTCTTCCTCCAGCTCACACACAGCTGGTTCGGCTTCCTCACAGGATCACCATGCAAGAACCTCTGGCACTGTTGTCCAGATACCCAGTGTAATTCCACCCACAGCACCATGTTCCCAGTCACCCTCACACTCCCAGCCCAGTCTACAGCCATCGGTAGCACAAGCATGGGAGAAAAGGCAGCCATTCTCGGCAAACCAACCCCGAGCACAGGCTCTGAATGCTGGCATTGCAAAACTACTGTCCCTTGAAATGCTCTCATTCAGGCTGGTGGAGACTGACACCTTCTGTAACTTGATGGCATTGGCAGTCCCACAATACAACGTGCCCAGCCGCTTTTATTTCAGCAGGCAAGCCATCCATGCCCTGCAAAAGGATGTGGAGGAAAACATTAAACATGTGCTACTAAACACCGTCAGTAGCAAGGTCCACCTCACCACCGATGCGTGGATCAGTCACCATGGACAGGGATGATACCTTTCCCTCCCTGCCCATTGGGTAAATGTTGTGGAGCTGGGTACAGATCTTCAGAGTGGTGCTGCACGTGTTCTGCCAACTCCAAGGATTGCAGGAATCCAGTCAGTACACATTGCCTCCTCCTCATACTCCAGTTCCTCTGAATCATCGCTGCATGAGCCGTCACGGTCTACCTCCACCTTGACCCGTGAATGCTTACCTGTTACGACCGATATGAGCACAGCCATGGCCAAACGTCAACAGGCCATACTGAAATTAATTTCTATGGGGAATCGAAGCCACACAGCGCAGGAGCTCTGGAATGCCATCAAGCAGGAGAGCGACGTGTGGTTTGTGACAGTGAATCTCCAGCCAGGCATGGTAGTGTGTGACAGTGGCCGAAATCTGGTGGCAGCTCTGGCCCTAGGCAATCTCACTCACATCCCATGTCTGGCACATGTGCTCAACTTGGTCGTGCAGAGTCTTTTAAAGAACGATTCGGATCTTGATGCACTGCTGCTAGAGTGTGCTCACTTGCGGCGTTCCAGCATGACAAGATCGCGCCTTGCAGCGCTGCAGCGCCGATTCCGCATTCCGGAACATCGCATCATATGTGACCTACCCACCAGGTGGAATTCAACGTTACATGTGTTGGAGCGGTTGTGTGAGCAGCAGCAAGCAGTAATGGAGTACCAGCTGCATCAGGCGCAAAGAAGTCGCACTGCGCACCGTTCAGACTTCACAACCACTGAGTGGGCCACTATGAAGGACGTTTGCCAGGTTTTGCGTGTCTTCAATGATTCCACGTGGATGGCGAGTGCAGATGATGCACTAATCAGCATGAATGTCCCCCTTATCTGCCTGCTTGAAAGAACACTGCAAGCGCTAAGGGATGAGGTGGTGGAAGAGGTGAAGGATGAGGAGTCATAAATTCCATCTACTTCTGGACAGTCTGCGCTACATGGTTCCTCACAAAAGCCTAGGCAGGGGACACTTTGTGAGGAGGATGAGGAGGAGTCAATGGAGGAGGAAGACATCTTTACAGAGGAGGGAGTTACACAATGCTCCAGTAGTCAGTATGTAGAGGGAGGGTGGAGTGATGCAGAGCAGGCAGAGATCATGCCTCAAGCAGGGGACAGCGTTTCTTGGCCAGTTGGCAGTCTGCAGCACATGGTTGACTTCATACTGCAGTGCCTGAGAAACGACCGCCGCATCGCCCACATTCTCAACACGGCTGATTATTGGGTGTATACCCTACTAAATCTGCTCTACCAGGACAACTTACAAACCCTCATAACACCGTTGAACCAGGAGCGTAAAATGCGGGAGTACCAAGACACACTGGTGCATTCCATCATCTTCTCTAGTCCAACTGAGAGCAGTGCTGCTAGTGCTTTACAAAGCAGCTAAGTGTGTCGAGGCTGTGGAGGAAGCTCAGCACATACAGGAGAAGAAGCAGTGCCTCAGCACATAGCAAGACCAGTATGGCCCAACTGTGGCAAACTTTTGTGTGCCCGCCACAAATGTCTACACCATCACAGATGGCTCCAGTCAGCAGGAGGCAACGTTTCCGTCAGATGGTGACAGACTACATGTCTTGCCCTCTCAGTGTACTCCCACACGGCTCTTCCCCATTCAAGTTTTGGGTCTCTAAGCTGGATACATGGCCAGAGCTTAGCCAGTATGCATTGGAGGTGCTGGCCTGACCTGCTGCTAGTGTATTATCAGAATGCGTCTTTAGTGCCACAGATGGGGTCCAAACAGACCGTCGCATGTGACTATCCTCCGATAACGTTGACCGGCTTACTTTTCTGAAAATGAACAAGGCCTGGATCTTGCAGGAATTTGCCAGTCCTCTTCCAGATTAAATACTTGGTTGGCAACAGTACCAGGTCTCCTGTTGTGTTCATGTTTCTACCATCTGAACTGTAATCCCTGGCTCCAACACTGCCAGTTGCTGCTCAGAAGTGCCGTCTGCACAGTCAACACATGACCCAGTATTATTGGGTTTCAGTAACGTTAGCTGATCCCCTGCTGTGGATCCGGCAATTGCTCCTGCTTTCTCCACACTCACACTACTACAGAAATTAAAGGGAACCTGTCCCCCCAGGCATTTGTAACTGAAAGAGCCACCTTGTGCAGCACAAATGCTGCACCAGGAAAAGGTGGCTCTTTTAGTTTTGCTCCTTGCACACGCTGAACTTAACACTTATAAAATATGTGTACCCTCATACCGTGAAACCGTACCGGAGTTGGGACTTTCCTTCGTAGTGAGACGCAGCACAGCCAGCATTCATACCCCCTTGGTGCTTGGCGCCGCCCCCTCAATGCTGTTTGAATCTGTCCCGGAGCCTGCGCTGTTATTTTAAACCTTGGGCATGCACAGTTAGCGCTACCCGTCTTCTGACATCATTTGATGTCAGGCTGACTGCTCCTGTGCGGTCGCGCAGCCCGAGATCCTGCCCCACAATGTCTTCTGATTTATTCATACTGCGGGGCTGGGATTCATGCATATCTTTGCCTGTCACTCATCTCCTTCCGCCTTCTTCAGATCTTCAGACTGATCCCTAATCACATGCCACGGCCGCACAGTCTGAAGAAGGCGGAAGGAGATGAGTGAGAGGCGAAGATATGCACTGCGCATGCCCATGAATCCCAGCCCCACAGTGTGAATAAATCAGAAGACACTGCAGGTCGTGATATCGGACAGCGCGGCCGCACAGGCGCAGTCAGCCTGACACCAAATGATGTCAGAAGACGGGCAGCGCTAACTGCGCATGCCCAAGGTTTAACATAATAGTGCTGGCTCTGGGACAGATTCAAACAAAGCTGAAGAGGCGGTGCCTGGCACCAAGGGGGTATGAATGCCGGCTGTGCTGCGTCTCATTACGAAGGAAAGTCCCACCTCCGGTACTGTTTCACGGTATAAGGGGACATATTTTATAAGTGTTTAGCTCAGCGTGTGCAAGGAGCAGAACTAAAAGAGCCACCTTTTCCTTGTGCAGCATTACTGCCGCACAAGGTGGCTCTTTCAGTTACTAATGCCTGGGGGGTTAAAGGTTACCTTTCAAATTGCTCCAATTAGGCCTCAGCCTACACTCTGTTTGTCATTTAATCCCTGGGCTCCAACACCGCCAGTTGCTGCTATGAAGTGTCTTTGGCACGGGTACTTCCTCCTGCCCAGCCTGGTTCCAGCACACCAGCTGTTTCCGGGTAGTGTCAAGGTCACTTTGCCTCCAATACGTTGCCTTGTCGGGTTGCGGTCGGGTTAGCCGACTCTATGGAGCCTGCAATTTAGGTGCTTCCTATTTGAGCTGCGGGAACTGGCAATCAAGGCTGGTTCCGTATTGCCAATAGGACAAGCTACCCCTGTAGGATTGTGGATTTTCAGTAACTACGGCCAGCTCGCGGCCTAGCAACTTTATTTTTCCTGTGGACCTTCTGCTGCCTATCTGAGTTCCAGCACCATTAACTGGTTCTTAGGAAGACAATCTTAAATAGGTCCCCCTGGTTCCAGTAATGTCAGCTGGTCCTCAGTTGTTCCATTGGCTCTTGTACCTTCTGCTACCCATCCGGGTTCCAGTACCGTCAGCTGGTTCTCGGCAGTGTCTTTTGCTCTTGTACCTTCTGCTGCCCATCCTGGTTCCAGTACCGTCAGCTGGTTCCAGGCACAGCCTTTGGCTTAGGTGCCTCCTTCTGGATATCCGAGTTCCACCATCATCAGGTGGTCTTTGGTAGTGCTTTCTGGCACGAGTACCTCCTGCTTAGGAACCGGGTTCCAGTAACGTCAGCTGGTCCTCGGTAGTTCCATTGGCTCCTGTACCTTCGGCTACCCATTCGGGTTCCAGTACCGTTAGCTGGTTCTCAGCAGTGTCTTTGGCTCTTATACCTTCTGTTCCCCATCCTGGTTCCAGTACCGTCAGCTGGTTCCGGGCAGAGCCTTTGGCTTAGGTGCCTCCTACTGGGTATCCGAGTTCCACCAACGTCAGGTGGTCCTTGCTAGTGCTTTCTGGCATGGGTTTCTCATGCTTAGTAACCGGGTTCCAGTACTGTCAGCTGGTCCTCGGTAGTTCCATTGGCTCTTGAACCTTTGGGTAGCCATCCGGGTTTCAGTACCAACAGCTGGTTCTCGGCATTTCCTCAGCCTTCTTGTACCTTCTGCTACATTTCCAAGTTCAAGACTCTAAAGACGATGACCCTGAAGACCACCCCTAAAACGAGGATGACCCCAGTGACAACAACCCCTGAGATGACAACCCTGGAGACGACGACCCTGAAGACCACCCCGAAGATGACGACGACCCCGGAGACGACGACCCTGGAGACGACGACCCTGGAGACGACGACCCTGAAGACCGAGTTGCAGAAGAAGAAGAAGCTGCAGAACAAAGAGCAGAAGAACATTAAGCATAAGACTAAAAATCAGAGCAAAATATATTATCTAAATTATAAGCAGAAGAAGACTAAGCAGTGTATGGGGGTGAGTCCGTTCCTCCTCGTGGTGCCCCGGGAAAAAGCCTGCTGCTGCAGGCCAAACTGAACATGGACAAATCCTGTTGTAACTCTTTTGTGACAGGCAGAACGGAAGGTGTAATCTTCAAACTTTTATAGATAACAACTACAGGAATGCCTGTCACAAGTTAGAATATGATGAAGAAGTAGAATATGAAGAAGAATAATAGTTTAATAAAAAGAATATGAATTATGTAACAAAAAAGAATAATAGGAAGAAGGTGAAGAAGAAGAAGATGAATAAGGTGAAGAAGAAGTTGATGTAAAAGATGCTGCTGCTGAGGATGATGAAGAAGAAAGTGTGGGAGAAGTAAAAAAGAAGGTGAAGAGCATGGAAGTAGTAAAACATAAATATCTGACAAAACATAAAAAATCTTAACATAGTCAATATCTTTGTAACTCCGAACGTCTTAAAAAAAAAATTCCTGCTATTCTATTTGATTGGGCTAAACCTCTATGCCTTTAATGTCTCCGCCACCTCCCCCAATACATCCTACATTATTCTTAGTTGTTTTCCTTCATGTAGAATTAACCTACAAGGAAAGAAAGGGTTTATTTTAATTCCGATATTTTGGTTCCATTGACTTGCATTGGTATTGGGTATCGGTATCGGCGATATCCGATATTTTTCGAATATTGGTCAATCCAATCCGATACCGATATTTTCAGATATCGGAAGGTATCGCTCAACACTAGTGGTAAGGTTTTTATCTTCCTGTAGGTTTTTCAACACATGTCTTTCTGCCGTCGAGAGATTAGGTGGATAGAACAATTTACCATTCTTAATATCCTTTCTTAAAGTCTGAAAAGACTTTTGTACAAAACACATAAAGGGCTCTCATGGCATGAGAGGCATGAGGTGGACGGAAGTGACTTTTATTCCGTAAGCCTAGATTCTGTGATGACAGAAGTTTAGAGTTCGTATTGATAGGAGGACAGTTACTGCCCAATATAGGTGTGTTACAAAAGTGCACTTTTAGTCTTAATAGGCGAAAGAAACGTTGAAGGTCCATTTCCATGTGAAAAGTTCGACATCTATACGTGGGACAGGAGAGTCCCTTCTGCAGTACACTGTATTCAGTGATGCTTGGGGATACAGTGTATGCAGCCCCAAAGCAAGTTTTGCATGGGCTTCATGAAGGCCCCCTATCGAGTGTTGATGATGGGTAAATGCAGCTTTTAGCATGGTTCAGGTTGATTTTGTTTCCTTAAAGTGATATACACATCTATTTTACTTTGGTGATATGAATCTCTTGTGGTGACTTTCTGTCACTGTCTCATTTTGTGCTGCACCCTTAATTGATTCACTATTCTTTCTATTATTTTTTGGTGGGTAGCACGAGATGGTGGGTGTCTTTGTCTCCATTGAGCAACACAGTTATATAGGAACAGTTATTGATTATATGCACTCACACTTTCAATCATTCTGCTGCTACTTCCTGCTCTTTCCTACCACTATAATATATGTGGACTCTGTGTGTTACAAATGTTTTGTCACTATCAAGCATTGTATTTGATTTGATTTTTACTACATTCTTGTTGTGCTTTACATGTTTTTTTGGAAAACATTTTTTTATTATTTTATTATGGGATGTTTTTTGCTCTTTTTTTCCTTTGGTATGGTTATGCATTATGAGAGTGTCCCGAGCTACTATAGCCCCCATCACCACTTGGCATGACGGTTTGAGTAAGGCTGGTTTCACACTTGCGTTTTAAAACTCAGCGTTTTTAACGCAAACGCATTTGATGCAAAAACGCGTTTAAACGCGTTTAAACGCGGTTTTCCCTGTGTTTGCGTTTTTGAAACGCATAATGAGAAGTGTGTGACAGCTGCCAATCATCAAAATCAAATAGAAAACCCACTATAAACATAAATACTTAGGGTTAGGGTTAGGGTTAGGATCCCTAGTAACCCTAGGGATTCAAATTCAAATTCAAATTCAAATGAGCTTTATTGGCAGGACTAAGTACATGTTAGCATTGCCAAAGCATATGGTAAAAATACGGGGGTGGGGGAGGGGGGGCATATAGAGGTCCAGGGAATATCAAATTCCTTTTAGAGGATAGGGGATGTTTCCAGGGTGGGGTATAGGAGTCCATGACATATCGGGCTCTTTAGTCGGGGGATAGGGATATGTCCAGTGTTGGGGTACGGGAGTCCATGACATATCAGGCTCCTCTTAGTCTGTGGCAGGCACTGACATATTCCGCTGCTACGGCCACTGCACTTTCCTCTTCCCCCAGTATTATCAGCAGTTTCTCTTCCTCCTCCTTGGAGGTGAAATCTGGGAGGAGATCAGACAGCCTCTTGAAGTGAGTGTCCCTCACTGCGGAGTATTTGGGGCACCTCAGCAGGAAGTGGGCCTCATCCTCCACGGCCTCCTGGGGGCACTGCTGGCAGAGTCTGTTCTCTCGAGGCTTGTAGTTCTGTCGGTGCCGCCCGGATTCGATGATTAGGCTGTGGGCGCTCAGTCTGTACCGGCTCAGGATCTGTCGATCTTTGGGGTTTTCTAGTTTCTCTAGATATGGGGCCAGTTTGTACTCCCTCTGTAGATTCCGGTATATTGTCAGTTTCTGGGATTTGTTTATGTCGTTCCTCCAGATGCTGAGATATTCCTCTTTGACTTTGTGTACCATTTTCTGGATTTCACCTTTTGTCAGGCCATTGAGGTTGATGGCTTGGTCAGACTGGCTTTGGGTACTTTTCCTTGGGAGGCTTCCTGAGGCTTCCTGGTGTAGGAAGGCTTTGTGATGGTAGGAGCTGGGACTGCTACTTTGTAGATGAGCCTTGAATGACAGCGCCTTCTTCTTTATTGCGATGTGTAGTGGGAATCTGCCCAGCTCTGCTCGGCAGGCGCTATTTGATGTGCTCCGATGGACTTGGAGAAGATCCTTGCAGAACTCTAGGTGGAATATTTCTGTCGGCTCAGCGTCCCACTTTGACCAGTTTGGGTATGAGACTGGGCCCCAGACCTCACTACCGTATAGAAGAATTGGGGCAATGATGGAGTCAAAAATTTTTAGCCATATGGTTACTGGTGCCTTGAGGTGGTACAGACGCCTTCTGATGGCATAGAAGGCTTTGGATGCCTTGTCTTTTAGTGACTCTATGGCTTGCTTGAAGCTCCCTGACTGGCTGAGTTCTAGGCCCAGGTAGGTGTACCTGTTGGTTTCAGTAAGTGGACGGTTGTCTATCATAAAGGTAGGATTGCCAGTGGGTTTCTGCTTTCTTTTCTGGAACACCATGATATTAGTTTTTTTCTCGTTGATTGGCAGTGCCCGTGTGCTGCTGAAGGTCTCTAGGATTTTCAGATGATCTTGGAGGCCTTTCTCAGTTGGTGATAACAGCACGAGGTCATCTGCATACAGCAGAAATTTCACCTGGATGTCATGGAGGGTGAGTCCTGGTGCTGAGGAGGACTCTAGGGCCACTGCCAGCTCGTTGATGTAGATGTTAAAGAGCGTTGGACTGAGGCTGCAGCCCTGTCTCACTCCTCGACTTTGTTGGAAATAGGCTGTCCTCCTTCCGTTGACCTTCACACTGCAACTGTTCTCTGTGTAGGAGCTTCGGATGACATCATATGTTTTCCCTCCTATTCCGCTCCCCAGCAATTTTAGGAATAGTCCTGGGTGCCACACTGAGTCGAAGGCCTTCTTGAAGTCCACAAAACAAGCGTATATCTTCCCGTTCTTTGTATTGTGGACGTGGCTCTTGATGAGGCTGTGCAGAGTGTAGATGTGGTCAGTGGTGCGGTGGTTTGGCATGAACCCTGCTTGGCTCTTGCTGAGGACGTTGTGCTCGGTGAGGAAGGTGAGGATCCTCTTGTTCAGGATGCAGTTGAAGAGTTTACCCAGGTTGCTGCTGACACATATCCCTCGGTAGTTTGCTGGGTCGTACTTGTCCCCATTTTTGTGTATAGGGGTTATGAGGCCTTGGTTCCATTTTTTGGGGAAGCAGCCGGCCTGCAGTACAATATTAAATAGTTTTGTTATCGCAGCCTGGATGTCTGGAGGGCTGTATTTCAGCATTTCTGGGAGGATCCCATCTGGACCATTGGCTTTTTTACCTTTTATCTGTGTGATCCTTTCTGTTATTTCTGTCAGTGTGATTGGTGTATCCAGAGGATTTTGGAAATCTTTGAACTTTTCCTCCATATCTTTCAGTTTTTTCACAAGCTCTTTTTGTGCCAGGTTCAGGTCTTCACTTGGGATGTCATTGTAGAGGTCCTTGAAGTACTGGAGCCAGATGTTGCCGCTCTGGATGTGGAGGCTGTTGCTTTTCTGGTTGGATCCAAGGTGATTCCACAGTTCCCAAAATTTGTTGTCTTCAAGGGCATCTTGGAGTTGGAGGAGTTTGGTAGAGATGTCGTTTTGCTTTTTCTTTCTGAGGATGGCTTTGTAATTTCGTTGTACGATGTGGTAGGCTTCTCTCAGAGTGGGGTTATTGGGGTCTCTGTGTTTTTTATTTGAGGCCATTCTTAGGGCCTTCCGTATGGTCTTGCATTCTTTGTCAAACCAGTTGTTGGGATTTTGTTTACTCGGTCTCTTGTTGATGATTCTTTTCAGGTCAGACATTTCTGCCATGGCATATAGAATGTCGTTAAGGTCTCTTACCGCTAGGTGTACATTGGAGCTTCTCCTTGATCTCTGGTCTGTTGATGGCATCTTTGTATTTTGGGGCCGACATCTTGGACCATTTGAAGGATGGTGGCAGGCTAAAGAGGCCGGTCTTTTGCGGGGTTTGTGAGGGTGATTTCTTTGTGGATTTGATGTATAGGAGCAGTTGGTTATGGTCTGACAGATGTGTTTGTGGGGTGACTATAAGGGCGCCAATATTTGTAGGGTCCATATCTGTGATGGCATAGTCTATCACACTGCTGCCCACATGGGAGTTTAGGGTATGTCTTCCCAGTGAGTCTCCCTTGGTGCGGCCATTGAGGATACGAAGTCCAAGGCTTCGGCATAGGTTCAACAGCGTTCTGCCACTTTTATTAACTGTGCAATCATAGCTGTTCCTGTCGGTGTGCACTGGGTTGTCACAGTCGGTATCTGCTCCAAGTATATAGATGTTTCCATCAGTGGTCAGGTAGTCTCTTTCTCTTCCCGTTCTTGCGTTGAGGTCTCCGTAGATGAGAACGTTCCCAAGAGTCTGGAAATGGGCAGCTTCGGGATACTAACCCTAACCCTAACACAAACTCTAACCCTAACCCTAACACAAACCCTAACCCTAGGGATCCTAACTCTAACACAAACCCTAACCCTAACCCTAGGGATCCTAACCCTAACACAAACCCTAACCCTAACCCTAGGGATCCTAACCCTAACCCTAACACAAACCCTAATTCTAACACAAACTCTAACCCTAACCCAACCTCTAACCCAAACTGTAAAACAAACTCTAACCCAAACGCTAACCCAAACTCTAACACAAACTCTAACCCAAACTCTAACACAAACTCTAACACAAACCCTAACCATAACCCTAACCCTAGGGATCCTAACCCTAACCCTAACATAAACTCTAACCCTAACTCTAACCCTAACACAAAACCTAACCCTAACCCTAGGGCTCCTAACCCTAACACAAACCCTAACCCTAACCCTAGGGATCCTAACCCTAACCCTAACACAAACCCTAACCCTAGGGATCCTAACCCTAACACAAACCCTAACACAAACTCTAACCCTAACCCAAACTCTAACCCAAACTGTAAAACAAACTCTAACCCAAACTCTAACCCAAACTCTAACACAAACTGTAACACAAACTCTAGTACAAACCCTAACACAAACCCTAACACAAACCCTAACCCTAACACAAACCCTAGCCCTAGGGATCCTAACCCTAACACAAACTCTAACCCTAACCCTAACACAAACCCTAACCCTAACCCTAACACAAACCCTAACCCTAACCCTAGGGATCCTAACCCTAACCCTAACCCTAACACAAACCCTAACGCAAACCCTAACCCTAGGGATCCTAACCCTAACACAAACCCTAACCCTAACACTAACCCTAACCCTAGGGATCCTAACCCTAACCCTAACACAAACTCTAACCCTAGCCCTAACACAAACCCTAACCCTAACCCTAGGGATCCTAACCCTAACACAAACCCTAACCCTAACACAAACCCTAACCCTAGGGATCCTAACCCTAACCCTAACACAAACTCTAACCCTAACCCTAACACAAGCCCTAACCCTAACCCTAACCCTAGGGATCCTAACCCTAACCCTAACACAAACTCTAACCCTATCCCTAACAAAATCCCTAACCCTAACCCTAACACAAACCCTAACCCTAACCCTAGGGATCCTAACCCTAACACAAACCCTAACCCTAACACAAACCCTAACCCTAACCCTAACCCTAGGGATCCTAACCCTAACCCTAACACAAACCCTAACCCTAAACCTAACACAAACCCTAACCCTAGGGATCCTAACCCTAACACAAACCCTAACCCTAACACAAACCCTAACCCTAACCCTAGGGATCCTAACCCTAACCCTAACACAAACTCTAACCCTAACACAAGCCCTAACCCTAACACTAACCCTAGGGATCCTAACCCTAACCCTAACACAAACTCTAATCCTAACCCTAACACAAGCCCTAACCCTAACCCTAGGGATCCTAATCCTAACCCTAACACAAACTCTAACCCTAACCCTAACCCTAGGGATCCTAACCCTAACCATAACACAAACTCTAACCCTAACTCTAACCCTAACCCTAACACAAACCCTAACCCTAACACAAACTCTAACCCTAACCCTAACACAAACCCTAACCCTAACCCTAACATAAACCCTAACCCTAGGGATCCTAACCCTAACACAAACCCTAACCCTAACCCTAACACAAACCCTAACTCAAATTCAAATTCAAATTCAATTCAAATTCAAATGAGCTTTATTGGCAGGACTAAGTACATGTTAGCATTGCCAAAGCATATGGTAAAAATACGGGGGTGGGGGAGGGGGGGCATATAGAGGTCCAGGGAATATCAAATTCCTTTTAGAGGATAGGGGATGTTTCCAGGGTGGGGTATAGGAGTCCATGACATATCGGGCTAGGGATCCTAACCCTAACACAAACTCTAACCCTAACCCTAACACAAGCCCTAACCCTAACCCTAGGGATCCTAACCCTAACCCTAACACAAACTCTAACCCTAACCCTAACAAAAACCCTAACCCTAACACAAGCCTTAACCCTAACCCTAGGGATCCTAACCCTAACACAAACCCTAACCCTAACACAAACCCTAACCCTAATTATAGGGATCCTAACCCTAACCCTAACACAAACCCTAACCCTAACCCTAACACAAACCCTAACCCTATGGATCCTAACCCTAACACAAACACTAACCCTAACACAAACCCTAAACCTAACCCTAAACCTAGGGATCCTAACCCTAATCCTAACACAAACTCTAACCCTAACCCTAACACAAACCCTAACCCTAACACAAACCCTAACCCTAGGGATCCTAACCCTAACCCTAACACAAACCCTAACCCTAGGGATCCTAACCCTAACCCTAACACAAACCCTAACCCTAACACAAACTCTAACCCTAACCCAAACTCTAACCCAAACTGTAAAACAAACTCTAACCCAAACTCTAACACAAACTCTAACACAAACTGTAACACAAACTCTAGCACAAACCCTAACACAAACCCTAACCCTAACCCTAACACAAACCCTAGCCCTAGGGATCCTAACCCTAACCCAAACTCTCACCCTAACCCTAACACAAACCCTAACCCTAACACAAACCCTAACCCTAATCCTAGGGATCCTAACCCTAACCCTAACCCTAACACAAACCCTAACGCAAACCCTAACCCTAGGGATCCTAACCCTAACACAAACCCTAACCCTAACCCTAACACAAACCCTAACCCTAACCCTAGGGATCCTAACCCTAACCCTAACACAAACTCTAACCCTAGCCCTAACACAAACGCTAACCCTAACCCTAGGGATCCTAACCCTAACACAAACCCTAACACAAACCCTAACCCTAACCATAGGGATCCTAACCCTAACCCTAACACAAACTCTAACCCTAACCCTAACACAAGCCCTAACCCTAACCCTAACCCTAGGGATCCTAACCCTAACCCTAACACAAACTCTAACCCTATCCCTAACAAAATCCTTAACCCTAACCCTAACACAAACCCTAACCCTAACCCTAACCATAACACAAACCCTAACCCTAACACAAACCCTAACCCTAACCCTACCCTAGGGATCCTAACCCTAACCCTAACACAAACCCTAACCCTAACACAAACCCTAACCCTAGGGATCCTAACCCTAACACAAACTCTAACCCTAACCCTAACACAGACCCTAACCCTAACCCTAGGGATCCTAACCCTAACCCTAACACAAACTCTAACCCTAACCCTAACACAAGCCCTAACCCTAACACTAACCCTAGGGATCCTAACCCTAACCCTAACACAAACTCTAACCTAACCCTAACACAAGCCCTAACCCTAACCCTAGGGATCCTAATCCTAACCCTAACACAAACTCTAACCCTAACCCTAACACAAGCCCTAACCCTAACCCTAACCATAGGGATCCTAACCCTAACCCTAACACAAACTCTAACCCTAACTCTAACCCTAACCCTAACACTAACACAAACCCTAACCCTAACACAAACTCTAACCCTAACCCTAACACAAACCCTAACCCTAACCCTAACCCTAACACAAAACCTAACCCTAGGGATCCTAACTCTAACACAAACCCTAACCCTAACTCTAAAACAAACCCTAACTCTAACCGTAACCCTAACCCTAGTGATCCTAACCCTAACACAAACTCTAACCCTAACCCTAACACAAGCCCTAACCCTAACCCTAACCCTAGGGATCCTAACCCTAACACAAACCCTAACCCTAACCCTAACACAAACCCTAACCCTATGGATCCTAACCCTAACACAAACCCTAACCCTAACACAAACCCTAAACCTAACCCTAAACCTAGGGATCCTAACCCTAATCCTAACACAAACTCTAACCCTAACCCTAACACAAACCCTAACCCTAACACAAACCCTAACCCTAACCCTAGGGATCCTAACCCTAACCCTAACCCTAACACAAACCCTAACGCAAACCATAACCCTAGGGATCCTAACCCTAACACAAACCCTAACCCTAACCCTAACACAAACCCTAACCCTAACCCTAGGGATCCTAACCCTAACCCTAACACAAACTCTAACCCTAGCCCTAACACAAACCCTAACCCTAGGGATCCTAACCCTAAAACAAACCCTAACCCTAACCCTAACACAAACCCTAACCCTAGGGATCCTAACCCTAACCCTAACACAAACTCTAACCCTAACACAAACCCTAACCATAACCCTAACACAAACCCTAACCCTAACCCTAGGGATCGTAACCCTAACGCTAACCCTAACACAAACCCTAACGCAAACCATAACCCTAGGGATCCTAACCCTAACACAAACCCTAACCCTAACACAAACCCTAACCCTAGGGATCCTAACCCTAACCCTAACACAAACTCTAACCCTAGCCCTACCACAAACCCTAACCCTAACCCTAACCCTAGGGATCCTAACCCTAACACAAACCCTAACCCTAACCCTAACACAAACCCTAACCCTAACCCTAGGGATCCTAACCCTAGCCCTAACACAAACTCTAACCCTAACCCTAACAGAAGCCCTAACCCTAACCCTAACCCTAACACAAACCCTAACTTTAACCGTAACCCTAAACCTAGGGATCCTAACCCTAACCCTAACACAAACTCTAACCCTAACCCTAACACAAGCCCTAACCCTAACCCTAACCCTAGGGATCCTAACCCTAACCCTAACACAAACCCTAGCCCTAGGGATCCTAACCCTAACCCAAACTCTAACCCTAACCCTAACACAAACCCTAACCCTAACACAAACCCTAACCCTAATCCTAGGGATCCTAACCCTAACCCTAACCCTAACACAAACCCTAACGCAAACCCTAACCCTAGGGATCCTAACCCTAACACAAACCCTAACCCTAACCCTAACACAAACCCTAACCCTAACCCTAGGGATCCTAACCCTAACCCTAACACAAACTCTAACCCTAGCCCTAACACAAACGCTAACCCTAACCCTAGGGATCCTAACCCTAACACAAACCCTAACACAAACCCTAACCCTAACCATAGGGATCCTAACCCTAACCCTAACACAAACTCTAACCCTAACCCTAACACAAGCCCTAACCCTAACCCTAACCCTAGGGATCCTAACCCTAACCCTAACACAAACTCTAACCCTATCCCTAACAAAATCCCTAACCCTAACCCTAACACAAACCCTAACCCTAACCCTAACCATAACACAAACCCTAACCCTAACACAAACCCTAACCCTAACCCTACCCTAGGGATCCTAACCCTAACCCTAACACAAACCCTAACCCTAACACAAACCCTAACCCTAGGGATCCTAACCCTAACACAAACTCTAACCCTAACCCTAACACAAACCCTAACCCTAACCCTAGGGATCCTAACCCTAACCCTAACACAAACTCTAACCCTAACCCTAACACAAGCCCTAACCCTAACACTAACCCTAGGGACCCTAACCCTAACACAAACTCTAACCTAACCCTAACACAAGCCCTAACCCTAACCCTAGGGATCCTAATCCTAACCCTAACACAAACTCTAACCCTAACCCTAACACAAGCCCTAACCCTAACCCTAACCATAGGGATCCTAACCCTAACCCTAACACAAACTCTAACCCTAACTCTAACCCTAACCCTAACACTAACACAAACCCTAACCCTAACACAAACTCTAACCCTAACCCTAACACAAACCCTAACCCTAACCCTAACCCTAACACAAAACCTAACCCTAGGGATCCTAACTCTAACACAAACCCTAACACTAACTCTAACACAAACCCTAACTCTAACCGTAACCCTAACCCTAGGGATCCTAACCCTAACACAAACTCTAACCCTAACCCTAACACAAGCCCTAACCCTAACCCTAACCCTAGGGATCCTAACCCTAACACAAACCCTAACCCTAACCCTAACACAAACCCTAACCCTATGGATCCTAACCCTAACACAAACCCTAACCCTAACACAAACCCTAAACCTAACCCTAAACCTAGGGATCCTAACCCTAATCCTACCACAAACTCTAACCCTAACCCTAACACAAACCCTAACCCTAACACAAACCCTAACCCTAACCCTAGGGATCCTAACCCTAACCCTAACCCTAACACAAACCCTAACGCAAACCCTAACCCTAGGGATCATAACCCTAACACAAACCCTAACCCTAACCCTAACACAAACCCTAACCCTAACCCTAACCCTAGGGATCCTAACCCTAACCCTAACACAAACTCTAACCCTAGCCCTAACACAAACCCTAACCCTAGGGATCCTAACCATAAAACAAACCCTAACCCTAACCCTAACACAAACCCTAACCCTAGGGATCCTAACCCTAACCCTAACACAAACTCTAACCCTAACACAAACCCTAACCATAACCCTAACACAAACCCTAACCCTAACCCTAACCCTAGGGATCGTAACCCTAACGCTAACCCTAACACAAACCCTAACGCAAACCATAACCCTAGGGATCCTAACCCTAACACAAACCCTAACCCTAACCCTAACACAAACCCTAACCCTAGGGATCCTAACCCTAACCCTAACACAAACTCTAACCCTAGCCCTAGCACAAACCCTAACCCTAACCCTAACCCTAGGGATCCTAACCCTAACACAAACCCTAACCCTAACCCTAACACAAACCCTAACCCTAACCCTAGGGATCCTAACCCTAGCCCTAACACAAACTCTAACCCTAACCCTAACAGAAGCCCTAACCCTAACCCTAACCCTAACACAAACCCTAACTCTAACCGTAACCCTAAACCTAGGGATCCTAACCCTAACCCTAACACAAACTCTAACCCTAACCCTAACACAAGCCCTAACCCTAACCCTAACCCTAGGGATCCTAACCCTAACCCTAACACAAACCCTAGCCCTAGGGATCCTAACCCTAACCCAAACTCTAACCCTAACCCTAACACAAACCCTAACCCTAACACAAACCCTAACCCTAATCCTAGGGATCCTAACCCTAACCCTAACCCTAACACAAACCCTAACGCAAACCCTAACCCTAGGGATCCTAACCCTAACACAAACCCTAACCCTAACCCTAACACAAACCCTAACCCTAACCCTAGGGATCCTAACCCTAACCCTAATACAAACTCTAACCCTAGCCCTAACACAAACGCTAACCCTAACCCTAGGGATCCTAACCCTAACACAAACCCTAACACAAACCCTAACCCTAACCATAGGGATCCTAACCCTAACCCTAACACAAACTCTAACCCTAACCCTAACACAAGCCCTAACCCTAACCCTAACCCTAGGGATCCTAACCCTAACCCTAACACAAACTCTAACCCTATCCCTAACAAAATCCCTAACCCTAACCCTAACACAAACCCTAACCCTAACCCTAACACAAACCCTAACCCTAACACAAACCCTAACCCTAACCCTACCCTAGGGATCCTAACCCTAACCCTAACACAAACCCTAACCCTAACACAAACCCTAACCCTAGGGATCCTAACCCTAACACAAACTCTAACCCTAACCCTAACACAAACCCTAACCCTAACCCTAGGGATCCTAACCCTAACCCTAACACAAACTCTAACCCTAACCCTAACACAAGCCCTAACCCTAACACTAACCCTAGGGATCCTAACCCTAACCCTAACACAAACTCTAACCTAACCCTAACACAAGCCCTAACCCTAACCCTAGGGATCCTAATCCTAACCCTAACACAAACTCTAACCCTAACCCTAACACAAGCCCTAACCCTAACCCTAACCATAGGGATCCTAACCCTAACCCTAACACAAACTCTAACCCTAACTCTAACCCTAACCCTAACACTAACACAAACCCTAACCCTAACACAAACTCTAACCCTAACCCTAACACAAACCCTAACCCTAACCCTAACCCTAACACAAAACCTAACCCTAGGGATCCTAACCCTAACACAAACCCTAACCCTAAACCTAACACAAACCCTAACTCTAACCGTAACCCTAACCCTAGGGATCCTAACCCTAACACAAACTCTAACCCTAACCCTAACACAAGCCCTAACCCTAACCCTAGGGATCCTAACCCTAACACAAACCCTAACCCTAACCCTAACACAAACCCTAACCCTATGGATCCTAACCCTAACACAAACCCTAACCCTAACACAAACCCTAAACCTAACCCTAAACCTAGGGATCCTAACCCTAATCCTAACACAAACTCTAACCCTAACCCTAACACAAACCCTAACCCTAACACAAACCCTAACCCTAACCCTAGGGATCCTAACCCTAACCCTAACCCTAACACAAACCCTAACGCAAACCCTAACCCTAGGGATCCTAACCCTAACACAAACCCTAACCCTAACCCTAAAACAAACCCTAACCCTAGCCCTAACCCTAGGGATCCTAACCCTAACCCTAACACAAACTCTAACCCTAGCCCTAACACAAACCCTAACCCTAGGGATCCTAACCCTAAAACAAACCCTAACCCTAACCCTAATACAAACCCTAACCCTAGGGATCCTAACCCTAACCCTAACACAAACTCTAACCCTAACACAAACCCTAACCCTAACCCTAACACAAACCCTAACCCTAACCCTAACCCTAGGGATCGTAACCCTAACGCTAACCCTAACACAAACCCTAACGCAAACCATAACCCTAGGGATCCTAACCCTAACACAAACCCTAACCCTAACACAAACCCTAACCCTAGGGATCCTAACCCTAACCCTAACACAAACTCTAAACCTAGCCCTAGCACAAACCCTAACCCTAACCCTAACCCTAGGGATCCTAACCCTAACACAAACCCTAACCCTAACACAAACCCTAACCCTAACCCTAGGGATCCTAACCCTAGCCCTAACACAAACTCTAACCCTAACCCTAACAGAAGCCCTAAACCTAACCCTAACCCTAACACAAACCCTAACTCTAACCGTAACCCTAAACCTAGGGATCCTAACCCTAACCCTAACACAAACTCTAACCCTAACCCTAACACAAGCCCTAACCCTAACCCTAACCCTAGGGATCCTAACCCTAACACAAACTCTAACCCTAACCCTAACAAAAACCCTAACCCTAACACAAACCTTAACCCTAACACTAGGGATCCTAACCCTAATACAAACCCTAACCCTAACACAAACCCTAACCCTAACCCTAGGGATCCTAACCCTAACCCTAACACAAACCCTAACCCTAACCCTAACACAAACCCTAACCCTATGGATCCTAACCCTAACACAAACCCTAACCCTAACACAAACCCTAAACCTAACCCTAAACCTAGGGATCATAACCCTAATCCTAACACAAACTCTAACACTAACCCTAACACAAGCCCTAACCCTAATCCTAACCCTAGGGATCCTAACCCTAACCCTAACACAAACTCTAACCCTAACCCTAACACAAGCCCTAACCCTAACCCTAACCCTAACCCTAGGGATCCTAATCCTAACCCTAACACAAGCTCTAACCCTAACCCTAACACAAACCCTAACCCTAGGGATCCTAACCCTAACTCTGACCCTAACCCTAACCCTAACCCTAGGGATCCTAACCCTTACACAAACCCTAACCCTAACCCTAGGGATCCTAACCCTAACCCTAACACAAACCCTAATTCTAACACAAACCCTAACCCTATCACAAGCCCTAACCCTAACACTAACCCTAGGGATCCTAACCCTAACCCTAACACAAACTCTAACCCTAACCCTAACACAAGCCCTAACCCTAACCCTAACTCTAGGGATCCTAATCCTAACCCTAACACAAACTCTAACCCTAACCCTAACACAAGCCCCAACCCTAACCCTAACCATAGGGATCCTAACCCTAACCCTAACACAAACTCTAACCCTAACTCTAACCCTAACCCTAACCCTAACACAAACCCTAACCCTAACACAAACTCTAACCCTAACCCTAACCCTAACCCTAACACAAACTCTAACCCTATCCCTAACAAAATCCCTAACCCTAACCCTAACACAAACCCTAACCCTAACCCTAGGGATCCTAATCCTAACACAAACCCTAACCCTAACACAAACCCTAAACCTAACCCTAACCCTAGGGATCCTAACCCTAACCCTAACACAAACCCTAACCCTAACCCTAACACAAACCCTAACCCTAGGGATCCTAACCCTAACAAAATCCCTAACCCTAACCCTAACACAAACCCTAACCCTAACCCTAGGGATCCTAACACTAACACAAACCCTAACCCTAATACAAACCCTAACCCTAACCCTAACCCTAGGGATCCTAACCCTAACCCTAACACAAACTCTAACCCTAACCCTAACACAAGCCCTAACCCTAACCCTAACCCTAGGGATCCTAATCCTAACCCTAACACAAACTCTAACCCTAACCCTAACACAAGCCCTAAACCTAACCCTAACCATAGGGAACCTAACCCTAACCCTAACACAAACTCTAACCCTAACTCTAACCCTAACCCTAACCCTAACACAAACCCTAACCCTAACACAAACCCTAACCCTAACCCTAACCCTAACCCTAACCCTAACCCTAACACAAACTCTAACCCTATCCCTAACAAAATCCCTAACCCTAACCCTAACACAAACCCTAACCCTAACCCTAGGGATCCTAACCCTAACACAAACCCTAACACAAACCCTAACCCTAACCTTAGGGATCCTAACCCTAACCCTAACACAAACCCTAACCCTAACACAAACCCTAACCCTAGGGATCCTAACCCTAACAAAATCCCTAACCCTAACACAAACCCTAACCCTAACCCTAGGGATCTAACCCTAACCCTAACCCTAACACAAACCCTAACCCTGGGGATCCTAACCCTAACACAAACCCTAACCCTAACCCTAACACAAACCCTAACCCTAACCCTAACACAAGCCCTAACCCTAACCCTAACACAAGCCCTAACCCTAACCCTAGGGATCCTAACCCTAACCCTAACACAAACTCTAACCCTAACCCTAACACAAGCCCTAACCCTAACCCTAGGGATCCTAATCCTAACCCTAACACAAACTCTAACCCTAACCCTAACACAAGCCCTAACCCTAACCATAGGTATCCTAACCCTAACCCTAACACAAACTCTAACCCTAACTCTAACCCTAACCCTAACACTAACACAAACCCTAACCCTAACACAAACTCTAACCCTAACACAAACCCTAACCCTAACCCTAACACAAACCCTAACCCTAGGGATCCTAACCCTAACACAAACCCTAACCCTAACACAAACCCTAACTCTAACCGTAACCCTAACCCTAGGGATCCTAACCCTAACACAAACTCTAACCCTAACCTTAACACAAGCCCTAACCCTAACCCTAGGGATCCTAACCCTAACCCTAACACAAACTCTAACCCTAACCTTAACAAAAACCCTAACCCTAACACAAACCTTAACCCTAACCCTAGCAATCCTAACCCTAACACAAACCCTAACCCTAACACAAACCCTAACCCTAACCCTAGGGATCCTAACCCTAACCCTAACACAAACCCTAACCCTAACCCTAACACAAACCCTAACCCTATGGATCCTAACCCTAACACAAACCCTAACCCTAACACAAACCCTAAACCTAACCCTAAACTTAGGGATCCTAACCCTAATCCTAACACAAACTCTAACCCTAACCCTAACACAAACCCTAACCCTAACACAAACCCTAACCCTAGGGATCCTAACCCTAACCCTAACACAAACCCTAACCCTAGGGATCCTAACCCTAACCCTAACACAAACCCTAACCCTAACACAAACTCTAACCCTAACCCAAACTCTAACCCAAACTGTAAAACAAACTCTAACCCAAACTCTAACACAAACTCTAACACAAACTGTAACACAAACTCTAGCACAAACCCTAACACAAACCCTAACCCTAACCCTAACACAAACCCTAGCCCTAGGGATCCTAACCCTAACAAAAACTCTAACCCTAACCCTAACACAAACCCTAACCCTAACCCTAACACAAACCCTAACCCTAACCCTAGGGATCCAAATTCAAATTCAAATTCAAATGAGCTTTATTGGCAGGACTAAGTACATGTTAGCATTGCCAAAGCATATGGTAAAAATACGGGGGTGGGGGAGGGGGGGCATATAGAGGTCCAGGGAATATCAAATTCCTTTTAGAGGATAGGGGATGTTTCCAGGGTGGGGTATAGGAGTCCATGACATATCGGGCTCTTTAGTCGGGGGATAGGGATATGTCCAGTGTTGGGGTACGGGAGTCCATGACATATCAGGCTCCTCTTAGTCTGTGGCAGGCACTGACATATTCCGCTGCTACGGCCACTGCACTTTCCTCTTCCCCCAGTATTATCGGCAGTTTCTCTTCCTCCTCCTTGGAGGTGAAATCTGGGAGGAGATCAGACAGCCTCTTGAAGTGAGTGTCCCTCACTGCGGAGTATTTGGGGCACCTCAGCAGGAAGTGGGCCTCATCCTCCACGGCCTCCTGGGGGCACTGCTGGCAGAGTCTGTTCTCTCGAGGCTTGTAGTTCTGTCGGTGCCGCCCGGATTCGATGAGTAGGCTGTGGGCGCTCAGTCTGTACCAGCTCAGGATCTGTCGATCTTTGGGGTTTTCTAGTTTCTCTAGATATGGGGCCAGTTTGTACTCCCTCTGTAGATTCCGGTATATTGTCAGTTTCTGGGATTTGTTTATGTCGTTCCTCCAGATGCTGAGATATTCCTCTTTGACTTTGTGTACCATTTTCTGGATTTCACCTTTTGTCAGGCCATGGAGGTTGATGGCTTGGTCAGACTGGCTTTGGGTACTGTTCCTTGGGAGGCTTCCTGAGGCTTCCTGGTGTAGGAAGGCTTTGTGATGGTAGGAGCTGGGACTGCTACTTTGTAGATGAGCCTTCAATGACAGCGCCTTCTTCTTTATTGCGATGTGTAGTGGGAATCTGCCCAGCTCTGCTCGGCAGGCGCTATTTGATGTGCTCCGATGGACTTGGAGAAGATGCTTGCAGAACTCTAGGTGGAATATTTCTGTCGGCCCAGCGTCCCACTTTGACCAGTTTGGGTATGAGACTGGGCCCCAGACCTCACTACCGTATAGAAGAATTGGGGCAATGATGGAGTCAAAAATTTTTAGCCATACGGTTACTGGTGCCTTGAGGTGGTACAGACGCCTTCTGATGGCATAGAAGGCTTTGGATGCCTTGTCTTTTAGTGACTCTATGGCTTGCTTGAAGCTCCCTGACTGGCTGAGTTCTAGGCCCAGGTAGGTGTACCTGTTGGTTTCAGTAAGTGGACGGTTGTCTATCATAAAGGTAGGATTGCCAGTGGGTTTCTGCTTTCTTTTCTGGAACACCATGATATTAGTTTTTTTCTCGTTGATTGGCAGTGCCCATGTGCTGCTGAAGGTCTCTAGGATTTTCAGATGATCTTGGAGGCCTTTCTCAGTTGGTGATAACAGCACGAGGTCATCTGCATACAGCAGAAATTTCACCTGGGTGTCATGGAGGGTGAGTCCTGGTGCTGAGGAGGACTCTAGGGCCACTGCCAGCTCGTTGATGTAGATGTTAAAGAGCGTTGGACTGAGGCTGCAGCCCTGTCTCACTCCTCGACTTTGTTGGAAATAGGCTGTCCTCCTTCCGTTGACCTTCACACTGCAACTGTTCTCTGTGTAGGAGCTTCGGATGACATCATATGTTTTGCCTCCTATTCCGCTCCCCAGCAATTTTAGGAATAGTCCTGGGTGCCACACTGAGTCGAAGGCCTTCTTGAAGTCCACAAAACAAGCGTATATCTTCCCGTTCTTTGTATTGTGGACGTGGCTCTTGATGAGGCTGTGCAGAGTGTAGATGTGGTCAGTGGTGCGGTGGTTTGGCATGAACCCTGCTTGGCTCTTGCTGAGGACGTTGTGCTCGGTGAGGAAGGTGAGGATCCTCTTGTTCAGGATGCAGTTGAAGAGTTTACCCAGGTTGCTGCTGACACATATCCCTCGGTAGTTTGCTGGGTCGTACTTGTCCCCATTTTTGTGTATAGGGGTTATGAGGCCTTGGTTCCAGTTTTTGGGGAAGCAGCCGGCCTGCAGTACAATATTAAATAGTTTTGTTATCGCAGCCTGGATGTCTGGAGGGCTGTATTTCAGCATTTCTGGGAGGATCCCATCTGGACCACTGGCTTTTTTACCTTTTATCTGTGTGATCCTTTCTGTTATTTCTGTCAGTGTGATTGGTGTATCCAGAGGATTTTGGAAATCTTTGAACTTTTCCTCCATATCTTTCAGTTTTTTCACAAGCTCTTTTTGTGCCAGGTTCAGGTCTTCACTTGGGATGTCATTGTAGAGGTCCTTGAAGTACTGGAGCCAGATGTTGCCGCTCTGGATGTGGAGGCTGTTGCTTTTCTGGTTGGATCCAAGGTGATTCCACAGTTCCCAAAATTTGTTGTCTTCAAGGGCATCTTGGAGTTGGAGGAGTTTGGCAGAGATGTCGTTTTGCTTTTTCTTTCTGAGGATGGCTTTGTAATTTCGTTGTACGGTGTGGTAGGCTTCTCTCAGAGTGGGGTTATTGGGGTCTCTGTGTTTTTTATTTGAGGCCATTCTTAGGGCCTTCCGTATGGTCTTGCATTCTTTGTCAAACCAGTTGTTGGGATTTTGTTTACTCGGTCTCTTGTTGATGATTCTTTTCAGGTCAGACATTTCTGCCATGGCATATAGAATGTCGTTAAGGTCTCTTACCGCTAGGTGTACTCCTTCTGGGTTGAGTTCATACACGTTATTATGGAAACATTGGAGCTTCTCCTTGATCTCTGGTCTGTTGATGGCATCTTTGTATTTTGGGGCCGACATCTTGGACCATTTGAAGGATGGTGGCAGGCTAAAGAGGCCGGTCTTTTGCGGGGTTTGTGAGGGTGATTTCTTTGTGGATTTGATGTATAGGAGCAGTTGGTTATGGTCTGACAGATGTGTTTGTGGGGTGACTATAAGGGCGCCAATATTTGTAGGGTCCATATCTGTGATGGCATAGTCTATCACACTGCTGCCCACATGGGAGTTTAGGGTATGTCTTCCCAGTGAGTCTCCCTTGGTGCGGCCATTGAGGATACGAAGTCCAAGGCTTCGGCATAGGTTCAACAGCGTTCTGCCACTTTTATTAACTGTGCAATCATAGCTGTTCCTGTCGGTGTGCACTGGGTTGTCACAGTCGGTATCTGCTCCAAGTATATAGATGTTTCCATCAGTGGTCAGGTAGTCTCTTTCTCTTCCCGTTCTTGCGTTGAGGTCTCCGTAGATGAGAACGTTCCCAAGAGTCTGGAAATGGGCAGCTTCAGTCTTTAGGGTCTCAAAGCTGTCTGGGTTGAAGTATGGAGACTCTGGAGGAGCTACGTACACTGCACAGAGGTAGATGTCGGCCACGGATGTGAGGATGGAGCGGCTTATTCTTATCCAGATATGGCTGTCTCCTCTCTTCACTGCTCTGATATGTTCATGGAGCTCTTCTTTGTACCATACTAATATTCCTCCTGAGCTCCGGCCCTGTTTGATGTTTTTGTTTTTCAGGGCGGAGACAGAGAATTCCCTGTATCCGATGGGGACATAGGATTCATTATTGGCCTTAGTCCATGTTTCAAGGAGGATCTGTATATCAATGTCTTTCAGTGTTTGGTTAAAGTCTGGGTCATTTGTCTTGTATCCAAAGGCTGAGGTGTTCAGGCCCTGGATGTTCCAGCTACTAATGATTAGAGTTGACATTGTGTAGCTGTATACCTTGTAATGGGCTGTCCTGCATAGGACATCTTGGGTTGCTGACTGGTGAACTTGTTGTAGGCAATTGGTCCAGTCGCGTGAGTTTCTTGCATATGGAGCTGATCATGGTCTTTATTTCTGCCAGCTCACTGCTCTGTTTCACTCTGTGTGGGGAGGGTGGTGTCTTCCATGGTTTGTGTCTCTCATAGACTGGTTTTCCATACAGGTTGCAGTTTTCAGTTCGTTGAGCATATTCCATATTAGGTCTGTTAGTTGGTGCTCTTCCTATAGGTTTTCGGTTTGTATGGGTTCTTGGTCCAGGGACTCTGTTGAGTACAATGTCTTTAAGTTCTTTGGCAAGAAGGCTGACTCCTTGGTTGTTAAGATGTTTGTCATCATACAGGTGGTGGAGGTTTATGATGGGCTGTTGTGCCAGGGTGATGTCTAGCATCGTATTGATCTTGGCTATTAGTTCTCTGTTGACGTCTTGGGTGATGTATTGGAAGGAATCTTTTCTTGGCAGCAGAGATGACAGGATGATCTTGCTGCTGGGGAACTTCTGTTGTGTGGTCTCTGCCAGCTGACACAATTGTCCTGCTACCTGCTGGTGTTGGTCCTGGAGATTGTTGGTGCCAGTATGTATGATGATGTGGTTTGGGTTGGTGAAATATGGATTGTCAATTACGGCCTTTGCTTGTTCTATAGTTGAGCAGCGGATTTTGGAGACCTTTTTTCCTGGGAAGAGTCGCCTTGTATTGAGGTATTTTCCGTTGGAGTCTATAATCAGGACTATATCCGGACATGTTGGTTGGCTGCTCCTATGGGAGATTCTGTTTACGTTCTTCTTGTTGCTCTGTCCTGTTGTTGTGGTCTGCTTTTGTTCTAGACTTGGGGTTTGTTTGGTGCTTGGGTCTGGCCCATCCTGTGGTTCTTGGTTATTTTCTCTTTTGCCCTCAATATATAGGCAATTATTTAAGTTAGTGGTGGTTTGGCTGTTAGCTCTCATTGTGTCTTCACCTGTCTCCTTCCCTGGGTCCCCCTCCTGTGTTAGGGGTGGTGTCTGGCTCTTTAGGTTTTCTATTTCTCCTTTTAATTTAGCATTTTCTTGCCATAGTTCATATAGTTCATGTTTGATTTCCTGCACCGCTGAGTCCAGTACACACCTCAGTTTGGTTATCTCTGCATCTGTTGGGTCATTTGTCTGTCTTTGGATCTGTTCCTTAAGCAGTGTGAAGTCCCTCTCCAGCTGGGACAGGCATTCTCTGAGGGTGTCCAATGAGGGGAGTGCATTATTAGGGCTTTGGGCTGCAGGGGGGTCCCTGGTGGTCTTTTTTGTACGTGTGGGCCCATCACTCTTTCTACGTGCTGGCTTTACTATTTTATATTTTTGAGCCTTGAGTTTGATATGAGGGAAGATTTCCTCAAATGCCTCGAGGTTGTCCTCATTGCCCTGCATGACTATTATGCCAGAGTGGTATAGATTGATGGTGAGTGAGATATCCTTGTTTTGTGGGTCTTTTACTCTGATTTGTCGGCCCCTGTTGATGCCATTTTTTAGAATGTTTTTATAGTATTTGCACAAGGCTGTGTGCCATGCCTCAGGCTGCTCACTATAGAAGAGATAATTTGTTTTTCTATTCTCTTTCTTAGTAAAGTCTGCAAAGAGAGTTTCTGGTTCCTCTTTGATGATGGAATGTTTTATGGCCTTTTTTTCTCTCAAGCTCCTGTGATCTCTGGGATATGTTATCTCCTTGACGCCTGAGACCCTGCCATCTGCTGGAGCTGAGGCACTGACCTCTATAGGGGGCTTAGCTATAGTGCTGGGATTTTCATTATCCAAAATATTATTTCTTTCCATGTTGCTTATTTTATATTGTGCTTGTTTTCTGGGGAGATTCTATAGGTTTTGATTCTATAGAGTTCAATGCTAAAGGGTTTGAGATGCAGAGAGATGGCCTTACCTCTTGGTGTTTAGCTCTGGGGTCTTCCAGCTTTCATATGCTCTGCTGCTTGAATCCTGTGCAGGGGGTAGATCTTCCTTATCATCGAAATTCCTCTTTTATCCTGGTTTATATTTTTCTTTCTTTCTTGGGTGTATTTTAGTCCTGCTCGCTTTTGCCTTCCATGGAGCACGTATTTTCCAAGTTTCGTCTTACAGGTTGCCCATTACAAGGTATAAATTGCTTAAATTTCAGGAGCTCATGTCAAATGCAGCTTACTCCTGATCCTAACCCTAACCCTAACCCTAACACAAACCCTAACGCAAACCCTAACCCTAGGGATCCTAACCCTAACACAAACCCTAACCCTAACCCTAACACAAACCCTAACCCTAGGGATCCTAACCCTAACCCTAACACAAACTCTAACCCTAACCCTAACACAAGCCCTAACCCTAACCCTAGGGATCCTAATCCTAACCCTAACACAAACTCTAACCCTAACCCTAACACAAGCCCTAACCCTAACCATAGGGATCCTAACCCTAACCCTAACACAAACTCTAACCCTAACTCTAACCCTAACCCTAACACTAACACAAACCCTAACCCTAACACAAACTCTAACCCTAACCCTAACACAAACCCTAACCCTAACCCTAACACAAACCCTAACCCTAGGGATCCTAACCCTAACACAAACCCTAACCCTAACCCTAACACAAACCCTAACTCTAACCGTAACCCTAACCCTAGGGATCCTAACCCTAACACAAACTCTAACCCTAACCCTAACACAAGCCCTAACCCTAACCCTAACCCTAGGGATCCTAACCCTAACTTTAACACAAACTCTAACCCTAACCCTAACAAAAACCCTAACCATAACACAAACCTTAACCGTAACCCTAGGGATCCTAACCCTAACACAAACCCTAACCCTAACACAAACCCTAACCCTAACCCTAGGGATCCTAACCCTAACACAAACCCTAACCCTAACACAAACCCTAACCCTATGGATCCTAACCCTAACACAAACCCTAACCCTAACACAAACCCTAAACCTAACCCTAATCCTAGGTATCCTAACCCTAATCCTAACACAAACTCTAACCCTAACCCTAACACAAACCCTAACCCTAACACAAACCCTAACCCTAACCCTAGGGATCCTAACCCTAACCCTAACACAAACCCTAACCCTAGGGATCCTAACCCTAACCCTAACACAAACCCTAACCCTAACACAAAATCTAACCCTAACCCAAACTCTAACCCAAACTGTAAAACAAACTCTAACCCAAACTCTAACACAAACTCTAACACAAACTGTAACACAAACTCTAGCACAAACCCTAACACAAACCCTAACCCTAACCCTAACACAAACCCTAGCCCTAGGGATCCTAACCCTAACACAAACTCTAACCCTAACCCTGACACAAACCCTAACCCTAACCCTAACACAAACCCTAACCCTAACCCTAGGGATCCTAACCCTAACCCTAACCCTAACACAAACCCTAACGCAAACCCTAACCCTAGGGATCCTAACCCTAACACAAACCCTAACTCTAACCGTAACCCTAACCCTAACCCTAGGGATCCTAACCCTAACCCTAACACAAACTCTAACCCTAGCCCTAACACAGACGCTAACCCTAACCCTAGGGATCCTAACCCTAACACAAACCCTAACCCTAACCCTAGGGATCCTAACCCTAACCCTAACACAAACTCTAACCCTAACCCTAACACAAGCCCTAACCATAACCCTAACCCTAGGGATCCTAACCCTAACCCTAACACAAACTCTAACCCTATCCCTAACAAAATCCCTAACCCTAACCCTAACACAAACCCTAACCCTAACCCTAACCCTAACACAAACCCTAACCCTAACACAAACCCTAACCCTAACCCTAACCCTAGGGATCCTAACCCTAACCCTAACACAAACCCTAACCCTAACACAAACCCTAACCCTAGGGATCCTAACCCTAACACAAACCCTAACCCTAACCCTAACACAAACCCTAAATCTAACCCTAGGGATCTTAACCCTAACCCTAACACAAACTCTAACCCTAACCCTAACACAAGCCCTAACCCTAACACTAACCCTAGGGATCCTAACCCTAACCCTAACGCAAACTCTAACCCTAACCCGAACACAAGCCCTAACCCTAACCCTAGGGATCCTAATCCTAACCCTAACACAAACTCTAACCCTAGCCCTAACACAAGCCCTAACCCTAACCCTAACCATAGGGATCCTAACCCTAACCCTAACACAAACTCTAACCCTAACTCTAACCCTAACCCTAACACTAATTCAAATTCAAATTCAATTCAAATTCAAATTCAAATTCAAATTCAAATGAGCTTTATTGGCAGGACTAAGTACATGTTAGCATTGCCAAAGCATATGGTAAAAATACGGGGGTGGGGGAGGGGGGGCATATAGAGGTCCAGGGAATATCAAATTCTTTTTAGAGGATAGGGGATGTTTCCAGGGTGGGGTATAGGAGTCCATGACATATCGGGCTCTTTAGTCGGGGGATAGGGATATGTCCAGTGTTGGGGTACGGGAGTCCATGACATATCAGGCTCCTCTTAGTCTGTGGCAGGCACTGACATATTCCGCTGCTACGGCCACTGCACTTTCCTCTTCCCCCAGTATTATCGGCAGTTTCTCTTCCTCCTCCTTGGAGGTGAAATCTGGGAGGAGATCAGACAGCCTCTTGAAGTGAGTGTCCCTCACTGCGGAGTATTTGGGGCACCTCAGCAGGAAGTGGGCCTCATCCTCCACGGCCTCCTGGGGGCACTGCTGGCAGAGTCTGTTCTATCGAGGCTTGTAGTTCTGTCGGTGCCGCCCGGATTCGATGAGTAGGCTGTGGGCGCTCAGTCTGTACCGGCTCAGGATCTGTCGATCTTTGGGGTTTTCTAGTTTCTCTAGATATGGGGCCAGTTTGTACTCCCTCTGTAGATTCCGGTATATTGTCAGTTTCTGGGATTTGTTTATGTCATTCCTCCAGATGCTGAGATATTCCTCTTTGACTTTGTGTACCATTTTCTGGATTTCACCTTTTGTCAGGCCATGGAGGTTGATGGCTTGGTCAGACTGGCTTTGGGTACTTTTCCTTGGGAGGCTTCCTGAGGCTTCCTGGTGTAGGAAGGCTTTGTGATGGTAGGAGCTGGGACTGCTACTTTGTAGATGAGCCTTGAATGACAGCGCCTTCTTCTTTATTGCGATGTGTAGTGGGAATCTGCCCAGCTCTGCTCGGCAGGCGCTAACACAAACCCTAACCCTAACACAAACTCTAACCCTAACCCTAACACAAACCCTAACCCTAACCCTAACCCTAACACAAAACCTAACCCTAGGGATCCTAACCCTAACACAAACCCTAACCCTAACACAAACCCTAACTCTAACCGTAACCCTAACCATAGGGATCCTAACCCTAACACAAACTCTAACCCTAACCCTAACACAAGCCCTAACCCTAACCCTTACCCTAGGGATCTTAACCCTAACAAAAACTCTAACCCTAACCCTAACAAAAACCCTAACCCTAACACAAACCTTAACCCTAACCCTAGGGATCCTAACCCTAACACAAACCCTAACCCTAACACAAACCCTAACCCTAACCCTAGGGAACCTAACCCTAACCCTAACACAAACCCTAACCCTAACACAAACCCTAACCCTATGGATCCTAACCCTAACACAAACCCTAACCCTAACACAAACCCTAAACCTAACCCTAAACCTAGGGATCCTAACCCTAATCCTAACACAAACTCTAACCCTAACCCTAACACAAACCCTAACCCTAACACAAACCCTAACCCTAACCCTAGGGATCCTAACCCTAACCCTAACACAAACCCTAACGCAAACCCTAACCCTAGGGATCCTAACCCTAACACAAACCCTAACCCTAACACAAACCCTAACCCTAACCCTAGGGATCCTAACCCTAACCCTAACACAAACTCTAACCCTAGCCCTAACACAAACCCTAACCCTAGGGATCCTAACCCTAAAACAATCCCTAACCCTAACCCTAACACAAACCCTAACCCTAGGGATCCTAACCCTAACCCTAACACAAACTCTAACCCTAACACAAACCCTAACCCTAACCCTAACACAAACCCTAACCCTAACCCTAGGGATCCTAACCCTAACGCTAACCCTAACACAAACCCTAACGCAAACCATAACCCTAGGGATCCTAACCCTAACACAAACCCTAACCCTAACCCTAACACAAACCCTAACCCTAACCCTAGGGATCCTAACCCTAACCCTAACACATACAAATTCAAATTCAAATTCAAATGAGCTTTATTGGCAGGACTAAGTACATGTTAGCATTGCCAAAGCATATGGTAAAAATACGGGGGTGGGGGAGGGGGGGCATATAGAGGTCCAGGGAATATCAAATTCTTTTTAGAGGATAGGGGATGTTTCCAGGGTGGGGTATAGGAGTCCATGACATATCGGGCTCTTTAGTCGGGGGATAGGGATATGTCCAGTGTTGGGGTACGGGAGTCCATGACATATCAGGCTCCTCTTAGTCTGTGGCAGGCACTGACATATTCCGCTGCTACGGCCACTGCACTTTCCTCTTCCCCCAGTATTATCGGCAGTTTCTCTTCCTCCTCCTTGGAGGTGAAATCTGGGAGGAGATCAGACAGCCTCTTGAAGTGAGTGTCCCTCACTGCGGAGTATTTGGGGCACCTCAGCAGGAAGTGGGCCTCATCCTCCACGGCCTCCTGGGGGCACTGCTGGCAGAGTCTGTTCTATCGAGGCTTGTAGTTCTGTCGGTGCCGCCCGGATTCGATGAGTAGGCTGTGGGCGCTCAGTCTGTACCGGCTCAGGATCTGTCGATCTTTGGGGTTTTCTAGTTTCTCTAGATATGGGGCCAGTTTGTACTCCCTCTGTAGATTCCGGTATATTGTCAGTTTCTGGGATTTGTTTATGTCGTTCCTCCAGATGCTGAGATATTCCTCTTTGACTTTGTGTACCATTTTCTGGATTTCACCTTTTGTCAGGCCATGGAGGTTGATGGCTTGGTCAGACTGGCTTTGGGTACTTTTCCTTGGGAGGCTTCCTGAGGCTTCCTGGTGTAGGAAGGCTTTGTGATGGTAGGAGCTGGGACTGCTACTTTGTAGATGAGCCTTGAATGACAGCGCCTTCTTCTTTATTGCGATGTGTAGTGGGAATCTGCCCAGCTCTGCTCGGCAGGCGCTAACACAAACCCTAACCCTAACACAAACTCTAACCCTAACCCTAACACAAACCCTAACCCTAACCCTAACCCTAACACAAAACCTAACCCTAGGGATCCTAACCCTAACACAAACCCTAACCCTAACACAAACCCTAACTCTAACCGTAACCCTAACCATAGGGATCCTAACCCTAACACAAACTCTAACCCTAACCCTAACACAAGCCCTAACCCTAACCCTAACCCTAGGGATCTTAACCCTAACAAAAACTCTAACCCTAACCCTAACAAAAACCCTAACCCTAACACAAACCTTAACCCTAACCCTAGGGATCCTAACCCTAACACAAACCCTAACCCTAACACAAACCCTAACCCTAACCCTAGGGAACCTAACCCTAACCCTAACACAAACCCTAACCCTAACACAAACCCTAACCCTATGGATCCTAACCCTAACACAAACCCTAACCCTAACACAAACCCTAAACCTAACCCTAAACCTAGGGATCCTAACCCTAATCCTAACACAAACTCTAACCCTAACCCTAACACAAACCCTAACCCTAACACAAACCCTAACCCTAACCCTAGGGATCCTAACCCTAACCCTAACACAAACCCTAACGCAAACCCTAACCCTAGGGATCCTAACCCTAACACAAACCCTAACCCTAACACAAACCCTAACCCTAACCCTAGGGATCCTAACCCTAACCCTAACACAAACTCTAACCCTAGCCCTAACACAAACCCTAACCCTAGGGATCCTAACCCTAAAACAATCCCTAACCCTAACCCTAACACAAACCCTAACCCTAGGGATCCTAACCCTAACCCTAACACAAACTCTAACCCTAACACAAACCCTAACCCTAACCCTAACACAAACCCTAACCCTAACCCTAGGGATCCTAACCCTAACGCTAACCCTAACACAAACCCTAACGCAAACCATAACCCTAGGGATCCTAACCCTAACACAAACCCTAACCCTAACCCTAACACAAACCCTAACCCTAACCCTAGGGATCCTAACCCTAACCCTAACACATACAAATTCAAATTCAAATTCAAATGAGCTTTATTGGCAGGACTAAGTACATGTTAGCATTGCCAAAGCATATGGTAAAAATACGGGGGTGGGGGAGGGGGGGCATATAGAGGTCCAGGGAATATCAAATTCTTTTTAGAGGATAGGGGATGTTTCCAGGGTGGGGTATAGGAGTCCATGACATATCGGGCTCTTTAGTCGGGGGATAGGGATATGTCCAGTGTTGGGGTACGGGAGTCCATGACATATCAGGCTCCTCTTAGTCTGTGGCAGGCACTGACATATTCCGCTGCTACGGCCACTGCACTTTCCTCTTCCCCCAGTATTATCGGCAGTTTCTCTTCCTCCTCCTTGGAGGTGAAATCTGGGAGGAGATCAGACAGCCTCTTGAAGTGAGTGTCCCTCACTGCGGAGTATTTGGGGCACCTCAGCAGGAAGTGGGCCTCATCCTCCACGGCCTCCTGGGGGCACTGCTGGCAGAGTCTGTTCTATCGAGGCTTGTAGTTCTGTCGGTGCCGCCCGGATTCGATGAGTAGGCTGTGGGCGCTCAGTCTGTACCGGCTCAGGATCTGTCGATCTTTGGGGTTTTCTAGTTTCTCTAGATATGGGGCCAGTTTGTACTCCCTCTGTAGATTCCGGTATATTGTCAGTTTCTGGGATTTGTTTATGTCGTTCCTCCAGATGCTGAGATATTCCTCTTTGACTTTGTGTACCATTTTCTGGATTTCACCTTTTGTCAGGCCATGGAGGTTGATGGCTTGGTCAGACTGGCTTTGGGTACTTTTCCTTGGGAGGCTTCCTGAGGCTTCCTGGTGTAGGAAGGCTTTGTGATGGTAGGAGCTGGGACTGCTACTTTGTAGATGAGCCTTGAATGACAGCGCCTTCTTCTTTATTGCGATGTGTAGTGGGAATCTGCCCAGCTCTGCTCGGCAGGCGCTAACACAAACCCTAACCCTAACACAAACTCTAACCCTAACCCTAACACAAACCCTAACCCTAACCCTAACCCTAACACAAAACCTAACCCTAGGGATCCTAACCCTAACACAAACCCTAACCCTAACACAAACCCTAACTCTAACCGTAACCCTAACCCTAGGGATCCTAACCCTAACACAAACTCTAACCCTAACCCTAACACAAGCCCTAACCCTAACCCTAACCCTAGGGATCCTAACCCTAACCCTAACAAAAACTCTAACCCTAACCCTAACAAAAACCCTAACCCTAACACAAACCTTAACCCTAACCCTAGGGATCCTAACCCTAACACAAACCCTAACCCTAACACAAACCCTAACCCTAACCCTAGGGAACCTAACCCTAACCCTAACACAAACCCTAACCCTAACCCTAACACAAACCCTAACCCTATGGATCCTAACCCTAACACAAACCCTAACCCTAACACAAACCCTAAACCTAACCCTAAACCTAGGGATCCTAACCCTAATCCTAACACAAACTCTAACCCTAACCCTAACACAAACCCTAACCCTAACACAAACCCTAACCCTAACCCTAGGGATCCTAACCCTAACCCTAACACAAACCCTAACGCAAACCCTAACCCTAGGGATCCTAACCCTAACACAAACCCTAACCCTAACACAAACCCTAACCCTAACCCTAGGGATCCTAACCCTAACCCTAACACAAACTCTAACCCTAGCCCTAACACAAACCCTAACCCTAGGGATCCTAACCCTAAAACAATCCCTAACCCTAACCCTAACACAAACCCTAACCCTAGGGATCCTAACCCTAACCCTAACACAAACTCTAACCCTAACACAAACCCTAACCCTAACCCTAACACAAACCCTAACCCTAACCCTAGGGATCCTAACCCTAACGCTAACCCTAACACAAACCCTAACGCAAACCATAACCCTAGGGATCCTAACCCTAACACAAACCCTAACCCTAACCCTAACACAAACCCTAACCCTAACCCTAGGGATCCTAACCCTAACCCTAACACATACAAATTCAAATTCAAATTCAAATGAGCTTTATTGGCAGGACTTAGTACATGTTAGCATTGCCAAAGCATATGGTAAAAATACGGGGGTGGGGGAGGGGGGGCATATAGAGGTCCAGGGAATATCAAATTCCTTTTAGAGGATAGGGGATGTTTCCAGGGTGGGGTATAGGAGTCCATGACATATCGGGCTCTTTAGTCGGGGGATAGGGATATGTCCAGTGTTGGGGTACGGGAGTCCATGACATATCAGGCTCCTCTTAGTCTGTGGCAGGCACTGACATATTCCGCTGCTACGGCCACTGCACTTTCCTCTTCCCCCAGTATTATCAGCAGTTTCTCTTCCTCCTCCTTGGAGGTGAAATCTGGGAGGAGATCAGACAGCCTCTTGAAGTGAGTGTCCCTCACTGCGGAGTATTTGGGGCACCTCAGCAGGAAGTGGGCCTCATCCTCCACGGCCTCCTGGGGGCACTGCTGGCAGAGTCTGTTCTCTCGAGGCTTGTAGTTCTGTCGGTGCCGCCCGGATTCGATGAGTAGCCTGTGGGCGCTCAGTCTGTACCGGCTCAGGATCTGTCGGTCTTTGGGGTTTTCTAGTTTCTCTAGATATGGGGCCAGTTTGTACTCCCTCTGTAGATTCCGGTATATTGTCAGTTTCTGGGATTTGTTTATGTCGTTCCTCCAGATGCTGAGATATTCCTCTTTGACTTTGTGTACCATTTTCTGGATTTCACCTTTTGTCAGCGCCTTCTTCTTTATTGCGATGTGTAGTGGGAATCTGCCCAGCTCTGCTCGGCAGGCGCTATTTGATGTGCTCCGATGGACTTGGAGAAGATGCTTGCAGAACTCTAGGTGGAATATTTCTGTCGGCCCAGCGTCCCACTTTGACCAGTTTGGGTATGAGACTGGGCCCCAGACCTCACTACCGTATAGAAGAATTGGGGCAATGATGGAGTCAAAAATTTTTAGCCATACGGTTACTGGTGCCTTGAGGTGGTACAGACGCCTTCTGATGGCATAAAAGGCTTTGGATGCCTTGTCTTTTAGTGACTCTATGGCTAGCTTGAAGCTCCCTGACTGGCTGAGTTCTAGGCCCAGGTAGGTGTACCTGTTGGTTTCAGTAAGTGGACGGTTGTCTATCATAAAGGTAGGATTGCCAGTGGGTTTCTGCTTTCTTTTCTGGAACACCATGATATTAGTTTTTTTCTCGTTGATTGGCAGTGCCCATGTGCTGCTGAAGGTCTCTAGGATTTTCAGATGATCTTGGAGGCCTTTCTCAGTTGGTGATAACAGCACGAGGTCATCTGCATACAGCAGAAATTTCACCTGGGTGTCATGGAGGGTGAGTCCTGGTGCTGAGGAGGACTCTAGGGCCACTGCCAGCTCGTTGATGTAGATGTTAAAGAGCGTTGGACTGAGGCTGCAGCCCTGTCTCACTCCTCGACTTTGTTGGAAATAGGCTGTCCTCCTTCCGTTGACCTTCACACTGCAACTGTTCTCTGTGTAGGAGCTTCGGATGACATCATATGTTTTGCCTCCTATTCCGCTCCCCAGCAATTTTAGGAATAGTCCTGGGTGCCACACTGAGTCGAAGGCCTTCTTGAAGTCCACAAAACAAGCGTATATCTTCCCGTTCTTTGTATTGTGGACGTGGCTCTTGATGAGGCTGTGCAGAGTGTAGATGTGGTCAGTGGTGCGGTGGTTTGGCATGAACCCTGCTTGGCTCTTGCTGAGGACGTTGTGCTCGGTGAGGAAGGTGAGGATCCTCTTGTTCAGGATGCAGTTGAAGAGTTTACCCAGGTTGCTGCTGACACATATCCCTCGGTAGTTTGCTGGGTCGTACTTGTCCCCATTTTTGTGTATAGGGGTTATGAGGCCTTGGTTCCAGTTTTTGGGGAAGCAGCCGGCCTGCAGTACAATATTAAATAGTTTTGTTATCGCAGCCTGGATGTCTGGAGGGCTGTATTTCAGCATTTCTGGGAGGATCCCATCTGGACCACTGGCTTTTTTACCTTTTATCTGTGTGATCCTTTCTGTTATTTCTGTCAGTGTGATTGGTGTATCCAGAGGATTTTGGAAATCTTTGAACTTTTCCTCCATATCTTTCAGTTTTTTCACAAGCTCTTTTTGTGCCAGGTTCAGGTCTTCACTTGGGATGTCATTGTAGAGGTCCTTGAAGTACTGGAGCCAGATGTTGCCGCTCTGGATGTGGAGGCTGTTGCTTTTCTGGTTGGATCCAAGGTGATTCCACAGTTCCCAAAATTTGTTGTCTTCAAGGGCATCTTGGAGTTGGAGGAGTTTGGTAGAGATGTCGTTTTGCTTTTTCTTTCTGAGGATGGCTTTGTAATTTCGTTGTACGGTGTGGTAGGCTTCTCTCAGAGTGGGGTTATTGGGGTCTCTGTGTTTTTTATTTGAGGCCATTCTTAGGGCCTTCCGTATGGTCTTGCATTCTTTGTCAAACCAGTTGTTGGGATTTTGTTTACTCGGTCTCTTGTTGATGATTCTTTTCAGGTCAGACATTTCTGCCATGGCATATAGAATGTCGTTAAGGTCTCTTACCGCTAGGTGTACTCCTTCTGGGTACTCTAACCCTAGCCCTAACACAAACCCTAACCCTAACCCTAACCCTAGGGATCCTAACCCTAACACAAACCCTAACCCTAACCCTAACACAAACCCTAACCCTAACCCTAGGGATCCTAACCCTAGCCCTAACACAAACTCTAACCCTAACCCTAACACAAGCCCTAACCCTAACCCTAACCCTAACACAAACCCTAACTCTAACCGTAACCCTAACCCTAGGGATCCTAACCCTAACCCTAACACAAACTCTAACCCTAACCCTAACACAAGCCCTAACCCTAACCCTAACCCTAGGGATCCTAACCCTAACCCTAACACAAACTCTAACCCTAACCCTAACAAAAACCCTAACCCTAACACAAACCTTAACCCTAACCCTAGGGATCCTAACCCTAACACAAACCCTAACCCTAACACAAACCCTAACCCTAACCCTAGGGATCCTAACCCTAACACAAACCCTAACCCTAACCCTAACACAAACCCTAACCCTATGGATCCTAACCCTAACACAAACCCTAACCCTAACACAAACCCTAAACCTAACCCTAAACCTAGGGATCCTAACCCTAATCCTAACACAAACTCTAACCCTAACCCTAACACAAGCCCTAACCCTAATCCTAACCCTAGGGATCCTAACCCTAACCCTAACACAAACTCTAACCCTAACCCTAACACAAGCCCTAACCCTAACCCTAACCCTAACCCTAGGGATCCTAATCCTAACCCTAACACAAACTCTAACCCTAACCCTAACACAAACCCTAACCCTAGGGATCCTAACCCTAACACAAACCCTAAGCCTAACCCTAGCCCTAGGGATCCTAACCCTAACACAAACCCTAACCCTAACCCTAGGGATCCTAACCCTAACACAAACCCTAATTCTAACACAAACCCTAACCCTATCACAAGCCCTAACCCTAACACTAACCCTAGGGATCCTAACCCTAACCCTAACACAAACTCTAACCCTAACCCTAACACAAGCCCTAACCCTAACCCTAACCCTAGGGATCCTAATCCTAACCCTAACACAAACTCTAACCCTAACCCTAACACAAGCCCTAACCCTAACCCTAACCATAGGGATCCTAACCCTAACCCTAACACAAACTCTAACCCTAACTCTAACCCTAACCCTAACCCTAACACAAACCCTAACCCTAACACAAACTCTAACCCTAACCCTAACCCTAACACAAACCCTAACCCTAACACAAACCCTAACCCTAACCCTAGGGATCTTAACCCTAACACAAACCTAACCCTAACCCTAACACAAACCCTAACCCTAACCCTAACACAAACCCTAACTCTAACCGTAACCCTAACCCTAGGGATCCTAACTCTAACCCTAACACAAACTCTAACCCTAACCCTAACACAAGCCCTAACTCTAACCCTAACCCTAGGGATCCTAACCCTAACCCTAACACAAACCCTAACCTTAACCCTAACACAAACCCTAACCCTATGGATCCTAACCCTAACACAAACCCTAACCCTAACCCTAACCCTAGGGATCCTAACCCTAACACAAACCCTAACCCTAACCCTAGGGATCCTAACCCTAACCCTAACACAAACCCTAATTCTAACACAAACCCTAACCCTATCACAAGCCCTAACCCTAACACTAACCCTAGGGATCCTAACCCTAACCCTAACACAAACTCTAACCCTAACCCTAACACAAGCCCTAACCCTAACCCTAACCCTAGGGATCCTAATCCTAACCCTAACACAAACTCTAACCCTAACCCTAACACAAGCCCTAACCCTAACCCTAACCATAGGGATCCTAACCCTAACCCAAACTCTAACCCTAACTCTAACCCTAACCCTAACCCTAACACAAACCCTAACCCTAACACAAACTCTAACCCTAACCCTAACCCTAACACAAACCCTAACCCTAACACAAACCCTAACCCTAACCCTAGGGATCTTAACCCTAACACAAACCTAACCCTAACCCTAACCCAAACCCTAACCCTAACCCTAACACAAACCCTAACTCTAACCGTAACCCTAACCCTAGGGATCCTAACTCTAACCCTAACACAAACTCTAACCCTAACCCTAACACAAGCCCTAACTCTAACCCTAACCCGAGGGATCCTAACCCTAACCCTAACACAAACCCTAACCTTAACCCTAACACAAACCCTAACCCTATGGATCCTAACCCTAACACAAACCCTAACCCTAACACAAACCCTAAGCCTAACCCTAAACCTAGGGATCCTAACCCTAACCCTAATACAAACTCTAACTCTAACCCTAACACAAGCCCTAACCCTAACCCTAACCCTAGGGATCTTAACCCTAACCCTAACACAAACTCTAACCCTAACACAAGCCCTAACCCTAACCCTAACCCTAGGGATCCTAATCCTAACCCTAACACAAACTCTAACCTTAACCCTAACACAAACCCTAACCCTAGGGATCCTAACCCTAACACAAACCCTAACCCTAACCCTAACCCTAGGGATCCTAACCCTAACACAAACCCTAACCCTAACCCTAGGGATCCTAACCCTAACCCTAACACAAACCCTAATTCTAAGACAAACTCTAACCCTAACCCAAACTCTAACCCAAACTGTAAAACAAACTCTAACCCAAACTCTAACCCAAACTCTAACACAAACTCTAACCCAAACTCTAACACAAACGCTAACACAAACCCTAACCCTAACCCTAACCCTAGGGATCCTAAGCCTAACACAAACTATAACCCTAACCCTAACACAAACTCTAACCCTAACCCTAACACAAACCCTAACCCTAACCCTAGGGATCCTAACCCTAACACAAATCCTAACCCTAACCCTAGGGATCCTAACCCTAACCCTAACACAAACCCTAGCCCTAGCCCTAGGGATCTTAACCCTAACCCTAACACAAACCTTAACCCTAACACAAACTCTAACCCTAACCCAAACTTTAACCCAAACTGTAAAACAAAATCTAACCCAAACTCTAACACAAACTGCAACACAAACTCTAGCACAAACCCTAACACAAACCCTAACCCTAGGGATCCTAACCCTAACCCTAACACAAACTCTAACCCTAACCCTAACACAAACCCTATCCCTAACCCTAACACAAACCCTAACCCTAACCCTAGGGATCCTAACCCTAACGCTAACCCTAACACAAACCCTAATGCAAACCATAACCCTAGGGATCCTAACCCTAACACAAACCCTAACCCTAACACAAACCCTAACCCTAGGGATCCTAACCCTAACCCTAACACAAACTCTAACCCTAGCCCTAACACAAACCCTAACCCTAACCCTAACCCTAGGGATCCTAACACTAACACAAACCCTAACCCTAACCCTAACACAAACCCTAACCCTAACCCTAGGGATCCTAACCCTAACCCTAACACAAACTCTAACCCTAACCCTAGAACACGACCTAACCCTAACCCTAAGCCTAGGGATCCTAACCCTAACCCTAACAAAAACTCTAACCCTATCCTTAACAAAATCACTAACCCTAACCCTAACGCAAACCCTAACCCTAACCCTAGGGATCCTAACCCTAACACAAACCCTAACCCTAACACAAACTCTAACCCTAACCCTAGGGATCCTAACCCTAACCCTAACCTTTACAAAAACCCTAACCCTAACCCTAACACAAACCCTAACCCTAGGGATCCTAACCCTAACACAAACCCCAACCCTAACCCTAACCCTAACACAAACCCTAACCCTAACCCTAGGGATCCTGACCCTAACCCTAACACAAACTCTAACCCTAACCCTAACACAAGCCCTAACCCTAACCCTAGGGATCCTAACCCTAACACAAACCCTAACCCTAACCCTAACAAAAACCCTAACCCTAACCCTAGGGATCCTAACCCTAACCCTAACACAAACCCTAACCCTAACACAAACCCTAACTCTAACCGTAACCCTAACCCTAGGGATCCTAACCCTAACTCTAACCCTAACCCTAACACAAGCCCTAACCCTAAACCCTAACCCTAGGGATCCTAACCCTAACCCTAACACAAACTCTAACCCTAACCCTAACAAAAACCCTAACCCTAACACAAACCTTAACCCTAACCCTAGGGATCCTAACCCTAACACAAACCCTAACCCTAACACAAACCCTAACCCTAACCATAGGGATCCTAACCCTAACCCTAACACAAACCCTAACCCTAACCCTAACACAAACCCTAACCCTATGGATCCTAACCCTAACACAAACCCTAACCCTAACACAAACCCTAAACCTAACCCTAAACCTAGGGATCCTAACCCTAACACAAACTCTAACCCTAACCCTAACACAAGCCCTAACCCTAACCCTAACCCTAGGGATCCTAACCCTAACCCTAACACAAACTCTAACCCTAACCCTAACACAAGCCCTAACCCTAACCCTAACCCTTACCCTAGGGATCCTAATCCTAACCCTAACACAAACTCTAACCCTAACCCTAACACAAACCCTAACCCTAGGGATCCTAACCCTAACACAAACCCTAACCCTAACCCTAGGGATCCTAACCCTAACACAAACCCTAACCCTAACCCTAGGGATCCTAACCCTAACCCTAACACAAACCCTAATTCTAACACAAACTTTAACCCTAACCCAAACTCTAACCCAAACTGTAAAACAAACTCTAACCCAAACTCTAACACAAACTCTAACCCAAACTCTAACACAAACCCTAACACAAACCCTAACCCTAACCCTAGGAATCCTAACCCTAACCCTAACACAAACTCTAACCCTAACCCTAACACAAACTCTAACCCTAACACAAACCCTAACCCTAACCCTAGGGTCCTAACCCTAACACAAATCCTAACCCTAACCCTAGGGATCCTAACCCTAACACAAACCCTAACCCTAACACAAACTCTAACCCTAACCCAAACTCTAACCCAAACTGTAAAACAAACTCTAACCCAAACTCTAACCCAAACTCTAACCCAAACTCTAACACAAACTGAAACACAAACTCTAGCACAAACCCTAACCCTAACACAAACTCTAACCCTAACCCTAACACAAACCCTAACCCTAACCCTAGGGATCCTAACCCTAACACAAATCCAACCCTAACCCTAGGGATCCTAACGCTAACCCTAACCCTAACCCTAACCCTAGGGATCCTAACCCTAACCCTAACACTAACACAAACCCTAACCCTAACCCTAACACAAACCCTAACCCTAGGGATCCTAACCCTAACACAAACCCTAACCCTAACACAAACCCTAACCTTAACCCTAGGGATCCTAACCCTAACCCTAACACAAACTCTAACCCTAACCCTAGCACAAGCTCTAACCCTAACCCTAGGGATCCTAACCCTAACACAAACCCTAACACAAACCCTAACCCTAACCCTAGGGATCCTAACCCTAACACAAACCCTAACCCTAACAAAAACCCTAACCCTATGGATCCTAACCCTAACACAAACCCTAACCCTAACACAAACCCTAAACCTAACCCTAAACCTAGGGATCCTAACCCTAACCCTAACACAAACTCTAACCCTAACCCTAACACAAGCCCTAACCCTAACCCTAACCCTAGGGATCCTAACCCTAACCCTAACACAAATTCTAACCCTAACCCTAGCACAAGCCCTAACCCTAACCCTAACCCTAACCCTAGGGATCCTAATCCTAACCCTAACACAAACTCTAACCCTAACCCTAACACAAACCCTAACCCTAGGGATCCTAACCCTAACACAAACCCTAACCCTAACCCTAACCCTAGGGATCCTAATCCTAACCCTAACACAAACTCTAACCTTAACCCTAACACAAACCCTAACCCTAGGGATCCTAACCCTAACACAAACCCTAACCCTAACCCTAGGGATCCTAACCCTAACACAAATCCTAACCCTAACCCTAGGGATCCTAATCCTAACCCTAACACAAACACTAATTCTAACACAAACTCTAACCCTAACCCAAACTCTAACCCAAACTGTAAAACAAACTCTAACCCAAACTCTAACCCAAACTCTAACACAAACTCTAACCCAAACTCTAACACAAACCCTAACCCTAACCCTAACCCTAGGGATCCTAACCCTAACCCTAACACAAACTCTAACCCTAACCCTAACCCTAACACAAACTCTAACCCTAACCCTAACACAAACCCTAACCCTAACCCTAGGGATCTTAACCCTAACCCTAACACAAACCCTAACCCTAAGACAAACTCTAACCCTAACCCAAACTCTAACCCAAACTGTAAAACAAACTCTAACCCAAACTCTAACCCAATCTCTAACCCAAACTCTAACACAAACTGTAACACAAACTCTAGCACAAACCCTAACACAAACCCTAACCCTAACACAAACCCTAACCCTAGGGATCCTAACCCTAACCCTAACACAAACTCTAACCCTAACCCTAACACAAACCCTAACCCTAACCCTAACACAAACCCTAACCCTAACCCTAGGGATCCTAACCCTAACCCTAACACAAACCCTAACGCAAACCATAACCCTAGGGATCCTAACCCTAACACATACCCTAACCCTAACCCTAACCCTAACCCTAGGGATCCTAACCCTAACCCTAAAACAAACTCTAACCCTAGCCCTAGGGTTAGGGTTTGGGTTAGGGTTAGGATCCCCAGGGTTAGGGTTAGGGTTTGTGTTAGAGTTTGTGTTAGAGTTTGTGTTACAGTTTGTGTTACAGTTTATGTTACAGTTTGTGTTACAGTTTGTGTTTTAGGTTTAGGGTTAGGGTTTGTGTTGGGGATAGGGTTAGGATCCCTAGTGTTAGGGTTAGGGCTAGGGTTAGGGCTAGGGTTAGGATCCCTAGGGTTAGGGTTAGGGTTAGAGTTTGTGTTACAGTTTGTGTTACAGTTTGTGTTAGAGTTTGTGTTAGAGATTGTGTTACAGTTTGTGTTACAGTTGGTGTTTTAGGGTTAGGGTTAGGGTTAGGGTTTGTGTTAGGGTTAGGGTTAGGATCCCTAGGGTTAGGGTTAGGGCTAGGGTTAGGGCTAGGTTTAGGGCTAGGGTTAGGGTTTGTGTTAGGGTTAGGGTTAGGATCCCTAGGGTTAGGGCTAGGGTTAGGGTTAGGGCTAGGGTTAGGGTTAGGGTTAGGGTTAGGGTTATGGTTAGGGCTAGGGTTAGGGTTAGGGTTTGTGTTAGGGTTAGGATCCCTAGGGTTAGGGTTAGGGTTTGTGTTAGGGTTAGGGTTAGTATCCCTAGGGTTAAGGTTAAAGTTTGTGTTACAGTTTGTGTTACAGTTTGTGTTACAGTTTGTGTTTTAGGGTTCAGGTTAGGGATAGGGTTTGTGTTAGGGTTAGGTGTTGTGAATTCTGTGGCAGAGCTCCCTCCTGTGGTCACAAGTGGTACTTCGGCTGGTTCTCTCTGTGAGGTTCCGTTGGTGGAGGAAAGTGGTACTGCGGCTTCTGAGTTTCCTTCCTCAGGTGATGTGGTGAAGTCGTTAGGTGCTGCTCTGTTTAACTCCACCTAGTGCTTTGATCCTGGCCTCCAGTCAATGTTCTAGTATTGGACCTGTTTCCTCCTGGATCGTTCCTGTGGCCTGCTGCTCTGCATAACTAAGTTACTCTTTGCTATTTGTTTGCTGTTTTTTTCTGTCCAGCTTGTGAATTTGTTTTTTACTGCTTGCTGGAAGCTCTGGGACGCAGAGGGTGTACCTCCGTGCCGTCAGTTCGGTACGGAGGGTCTTTTTGCCCCCTTTGCGTGGTTTTTGTAGGGTTTTGTGTTGACCGCAAAGTTACCTTTCCTATCCTCGCTCTGTTCAGAAAGTTGGGCCTCACTTTGCTAAATCTATTTCATCTCTACGTTTGTCTTTTCATCTTAACTCACAGTCATTATATGTGGGGGCTGCCTTTTCCTTTGGGGTATTTCTCTGAGGCAAGGTAGGCTTATTTTCTATCTTCAGGCTAGCTAGTTTCTCAGGCCGTGCCGAGTTGCATAGGGAGCGTTAGGCACAATCCACGGCTGCCTTTAGTGTGGTCGGAGAGGATTAGGGATTGCGGTCAACAGAGTTCCCACGTCTCAGAGCTCATTTTTTGGGTTATTGCCAGGTCACTGTATGTGCGCTGACCTCTATGTCCATTGTGGTACTGAATTACCTTTCATAACAGTACTGGAGGCCCAAAGTACTAATGATTCCCAATAGAGGGAAAAAAGAAGTTCTGAGACCATTTTTTTTTCTTTGCACTGTGTTTTGCCTTTTTTTTCCCCTAGACATTTGGGTGGTTCAGGACACAGGTGTAGCAATGGACATTCTACATTTGTCTGTCTTCATGTGTGGATCTGCTCACGGCAAGAGTACAAAGTATTCAAGACTTTGTGGTTCAGAATTCTATGTTAGAACCAAGAATTCCTATTCCTGATTTGTTTTTTGGAGATAGAACTAAATTTCTGAGTTTCAAAAATAATTGTAAACTATTTCTGGCTTTGAAACCTCGCTCCTCTGGTGACCCAGTTCAACAAGTTAGGATCGTTATTTCTTTTTTGCGTGGCGACCCTCAGGACTGGGCATTTTCTCTTGCGTCAGGAGATCCTGCATTAAGTAATATCGATGCATTTTTCCTGGCGCTCGGATTGCTGTACGATGAGCCTAATTCTGTGGATCAGGCAGAGAAGAATTTGCTGGCTCTGTGTCAGGGTCAGGATGAAATAGAGGTATATTGTCAGAAATTTAGAAAGTGGTCCGTACTCACTCATTGGAATGAAGGGTCGCTCACAGCTATTTTCAGAAAAGGTCTCTCTGAAGGCCTTAAGGATGTCATGGTGGGATTTCCTATGCCTGCTGGTCTGAATGAGTCTATGTCTTTGGCCATTCAGATCGGTCGACGCTTGCGCGAGCGTAAATCTGTGCACCATTTGGCGGTATTACCTGAGCTTAAACCTGAGCCTATGCAGTGCGATAGGACTTTGACCAGAGTTGAACGGCAAGAACACAGACGTCTGAATGGGCTGTGTTTCTACTGTGGTGATTCCACTCATGCTATCTCTGATTGTCCTAAGCGCACTAAGCGGTTCGCTAGGTCTGCCACCATTGGTACGGTACAGTCAAAATTTCTTCTGTCTGTTACCTTGATCTGCTCTTTGTCATCGTATTCTGTCATGGCATTTGTGGACTCAGGCGCTGCTCTGAATTTGATGGACTTGGAGTATGCTAGGCGTTGTGGGTTTTTCTTGGAGCCCTTGCAGTGTCCTATTCCATTGAGAGGAATTGATGCTACGCCTTTGGCCAAGAATAAGCCTCAGTACTGGACCCAGCTGACCATGTGCATGGCTCCTGCACATCAGGAGGTTATTCGCTTTCTGGTGTTGCATAATCTGCATGATGTGGTCGTGTTGGGGTTGCCATGGCTACAAGTCCATAATCCAGTATTAGATTGGAAATCCATGTCTGTGTCCAGCTGGGGTTGTCAGGGGGTACATGGTGATGTCCCATTTCTGACTATTTCATCATCCACCCCTTCTGAGGTTCCTGAGTTCTTGTCTGATTACCGGGATTTATTTGATGAACCCAAGTCCGATACCCTACCTCCGCATAGGGATTGTGATTGTGCTATCGATTTGATTCCTGGTAGTAAATTCCCAAAAGGTCGACTGTTTAATTTATCTGTGCCTGAGCACGCCGCTATGCGGAGTTATGTGAAGGAGTCTTTGGAGAAGGGGCATATTCGCCCGTCATCGTCGCCATTAGGAGCTGGGTTCTTTTTTGTAGCCAAGAAGGATGGTTCACTGAGACCTTGTATAGATTACCGCCTTCTAAATAAGATCACGGTTAAATTTCAGTACCCCTTGCCATTGTTATCTGATTTGTTTGCTCGGATTAAGGGGTCTAGTTGGTTCACCAAGATAGATCTTCGTGGTGCGTATAATCTTGTGCGTATTAAGCGAGGCGATGAGTGGAAAACTGCATTTAATACGCCCGAGGGCCATTTTGAGTATCTAGTAATGCCATTCGGACTTGCCAATGCTCCATCAGTGTTTCAGTCCTTTATGCATGACATCTTCCGAGAGTACCTGGATAAATTCCTGATTGTGTACTTAGATGACATTTTGATCTTCTCGGATGATTGGGAGTCTCATGTGAAGCAGGTCAGAACGGTGTTTCAGGTCCTGCGTGCTAATTCTTTGTTTGTGAAGGGATCAAAGTGTCTCTTTGGTGTTCAGAAAGTTTCATTTTTGGGGTTCATCTTTTCCCCTTCTACTATCGAGATGGACCCTGTTAAGGTCCAAGCCATCCATAATTGGACTCAGCCGACATCTCTGAAAAGTCTGCAAAAGTTCCTGGGCTTTGCTAATTTTTATCATCGCTTCATCTGCAATTTTTCTAGTATTGCTAAACCATTGACCGATTTGACCAAGAAAGGTGCTGATTTGGTCAATTGGTCTTCTGCTGCGGTGGAAGCTTTTCAAGAGTTGAAGCGTCGTTTTTCTTCTGCCCCTGTGTTGTGTCAACCAGATGTTTCACTTCCGTTCCAGGTCGAGGTTGATGCTTCTGAGATTGGAGCAGGGGCTGTTTTGTCGCAGAGAAGTTCTGATTGCTCGGTGATGAAACCATGCGCCTTCTTTTCCAGGAAGTTTTCGCCTGCTGAGCGAAATTATGATGTTGGCAATCGAGAGTTGCTGGCCATGAAGTGGGCATTCGAGGAGTGGCGTCATTGGCTTGAAGGAGCTAAGCATCGCGTGGTGGTCTTGACTGATCATAAGAACTTGACTTATCTCGAGTCTGTCAAGCGGTTGAATCCTAGACAGGCTCATTGGTTGCTGTTTTTTGCCTGTTTTGATTTTGTGATTTCGTACCTTCCGGGCTCTAAAAATGTGAAGGCGGATGCTCTGTCTAGGAGTTTTGTGCCCGACTCTCCGGGTTTGTCTGAGCCGGCGGGTATTCTCAAAGAGGGAGTAATTGTGTCTGCCATCTCCCCTGATTTGTGGCGGGTGCTGCAAAAATTTCAGGCTAATAAACTTGATCATTGCACCAGCGGAGAAACTGTTTGTCCCTGATAGTGGACGAATAAAGTTATCTCAGAGGTTCATTGTTCGGTGTTGGCTGGTCATCCTGGAATCTTTGGTACCAGAGAGTTAGTGGCTAGATCCTTTTGGTGGCCATCTCTGTCGCGGGATGTGTGTACTTTTGTGCAGTCCTGTGGGATTTGTGCTCGGGCTAAGCCCTGCTGTTCTCGTGCCAGTGGGTTGCTTTTGCCCTTGCCGGTCCCGAAGAGGCCTTGGACACATATCTCTATGGATTTTATTTCAGATCTTCCCGTCTCTCAAAAGATGTCAGTCATTTGGGTGGTCTGTGATCGCTTCTCTAAGATGGTCCATTTGGTACCCTTGTCTAAATTGCCTTCCTCCTCTGATTTGGTGCCATTGTTTTTCCAGCGTGTGGTTCGTTTACATGGCATTCCAGAGAATTTCGTTTCTGACAGAGGTTCCCAGTTTGTTTCGAGGTTTTGGCGAGCCTTTTGTGGTAGGATGGGCATTGACTTGTCTTTTTCCTTGGCTTTCCATCCTCAGACTAATGGCCAGACCGAACGAACCAATCAGACCTTGGAAACATATCTGAGATGCTTTGTTTCTGCTGATCAGGATGACTGGGTGTCCTTTTTGCCTTTGGCTGAGTTCGCCCTTAACCCCTTTACCCCCAAGGGTGGTTTGCACGTTAATGACCAGGCCAATTTTTACAATTCTGACCACTGTCCCTTTATGAGGTTATAACTCCGAAACGCTTCAACGGATCCTGGTGATTCTGACATTGTTTTCTCGTGACATATTGTTCTTCATGATAGTGGTAAAATTTCTTTGATAGTACCTGCGTTTATTTGTGAAAAAAACGGAAATTTGGCGAAAATTTTGAAAATTTCGCAATTTTCAAACTTTGAATTTTTATGCAATTAAATCACAGAGATATGTCACACAAAATACTTAATAAGTAACATTTCCCACATGTCTCCTTTACATCAGCATAATTTTGGAACCAATTTTTTTTTTTGTTAGGGAGTTATAAGGGTTAAAAGTTGACCAGCAATTTCTCATTTTTACAACACCATTTTTTTTTAGGGACCACGTCTCATTTGAAGTCATTTTGAGGGGTCTATATGATAGAAAATGCCCAAGTGTGACACCATTCTAAAAACTGCACCCCTCAAGGTGCTCAAAACCACATTCAAGAAGTTTATTAACCCTTCAGGTGTTTAATAGGAATTTTTGGAATGTTTAAATAAAAATGAACATTTAACTTTTTTACACAAAAAATTTACTTCAGCTCCAATTTGTTTTATTTTACCAAGGGTAACAGGAGAAATTGGACCCAAAAAGTTGTTGTCCAATTTGTCCTGAGTACGCTGATACCCCATATGTGGCAGTAAACCACTGTTTGGGCGCATGGGAGAGCTCGGAAGGGAAGGAGCGCTATTTGACTTTTCAATGCAAAATTGACAGGAATTGAGATGGGACGCCATGTTGCGTTTGGAGAGCCACTGATGTGCCTAAACATTGAAACCCCCCACAAGTGACACCATTTTGGAAAGTAGACCCCCTAAGGAACTTATCTGGATGTGTGGTGAGCACTTTGACCCACCAAGTGCTTCACAGAAGTTTATAATGCAGAACCGTAAAAATAAAAAATCATATTTTTTCACAAAAATTATATTTTTGCCCCCAATTTTTTATTTTTCCAAGGGTAAGAGAAGAAATTGGACCTCAAAAGTTGTTGTCCAATTTGTCCTGAGTACGCTGATACCCCATATGTGGCAGTAAACCACTGTTTGGGCGCATGGGAGAGCTCGGAAGGGAAGGAGCGCAGTTTGACTTTTCAATGCAAAATTGACAGAAATTGAGATGGGACGCCATGTTGCGTTTGGAGAGCCACTGATGTGCCTAAACATTGAAACCCCCCACAAGTGACATCATTTTGGAAAGTAGACCCCCTAAGGAACTTATCTAGAGGTGTGGTGAGCACTTTGACCCACCAAGTGCTTCACAGAAGTTTATAATGCAGAACCGTAAAAATAAAAAATCATATTTTTTCACAAAAATTTTATTTTTGCCCCCAATTTTTTATTTTTCCAAGGGTAAGAGAAGAAATTGGACCTCAAAAGTTGTTGTCCAATTTGTCCCGAGTACGCTGATACCCCATATGTGGCAGTAAACCACTGTTTGGGCGCATGGGAGAGCTCGGAAGGGAAGGAGCGCCGTTTGACTTTTCAATGCAAAATTGACAGGAATTGAGATGGGACGCCATGTTGCGTTTGGAGAGCCACTGATGTGCCTAAACATTGAAACCCCCCACAAGTGACACCATTTTGGAAAGTAGACCCCCTAAGGAACTTATCTGGATGTGTGGTGAGCACTTTGACCCACCAAGGGCTTCACAGAAGTTTATGATGCAGAGCCATAAAAATAAAACAAAATTTTTTTCCCACAAAAATTATTTTTTAGCCCCCAGTTTTGTATTTTCCCTAGGGTAACAGGAGAAATTGGACCCCAAAAGTTGTTGTCCAATTTGTCCTGAGTACGCTGATACCCCATATGTGGGGGGGAACCACCGTTTGGGCGCATGGGAGGGTTCGGAAGGGAAGGAGCGCCATTTGGAATGCAGACTTAGATGGAATGGTCTGCAGGCGTCACATTGCGTTTGCAGAGCCCCTAATGTACCTAAACAGTAGAAACCCCCCACAAGTGACACCATTTTGTAAAGTAGACCCCCTAAGGAACTCATCTTGATGTGTTGTGAGAGCTTTGAACCCCCAAGTATTTCACTACAGTTTATAACGCAGAGCCATGCAAATAAAAAATATTTTTTTTTCCACAAAAATTATATTTTAGCCCCCAGTTTTGTATTTTTCCAAGGTTAGCAGGAGAAATTGGACCCTAAATGTTGTTGTCCAATTTGTCCTGAGTACGCTGATACCCGATATGTGGGGGGGAACCACCGTTTGGGCGCATGGGAGGGCTCGGAAGGGAAGGAGCATCATTTGGAATGCAGACTTAGATGGATTGGTCTGCAGGCGTCACATTGCGTTTGCAGAGCCCCTAATGTACCTAAACAGTAGAAACCCCCCACAAGTGACCCCATATTGGAAACTAGACCCCTCAATGAACTTATCTAGATGTGTTGTGAGAACTTTGAACCCCCAAGTGTTTCACTACAGTTTATAACGCAGAGCCGTGAAAATAAAAAATCTTTTTGTTTTCCCACAAAAATTATTTTTTAGCCCCCAGTTTTGTATTTTCCCAAGGGTAACAGGAGAAATTGGTCCACAAAAGTTGTTGTCCAATTTGTCCTGAGTACGCTGATACCCCATATGTTGGGGTAAACCCCTGTTTGGGCACACAGGAGAGCTCGGAAGGGAAGGAGCACTGTTTTACTTTTTCAACGCAGAATTGGCTGGAATTGAGATCGGACGCCATGTCGTGTTTGGAGAGCCCCTGATGTGCCGAAACAGTGGAAACCCCCCAATTATAACTGAAACCCTAATCTAAACACACCCCTAACCCTAATTCCAACGGTAACCCTAACCACACCTCTAACCCTGACACACCCCTAACCCTAATCCCAACCCTATTCCCAACTGTAAATGTAATCTAAACCCTAACCCTAACTTTAGCCCCAACCCTAACTGTAGCCCCAACCCTAACCCTAACCCTAGCCCTAACCCTAGCCCTAACCCTAGCCCTAACCCTAACCCTAGCCCTAACCCTAACCCTAGCCCTAACCCTAGCCCTAACCCTAAGCCTAACCCTAGCCCTAACCCTAGCCCTAACCCTAGCCCTAACCCTAACCCTAGCCCTAACCCTAGCCCTAACCCTAGCCCTAACCCTAGCCCTAACCCTAGCCCTAACCCTAGCCCTAACCCTAGCCCTAATCCTAACCCTAGCCCTAGCCCTAACCCTAGCCCTAACCCTAGCCCTAGCCCTAACCCTAGCCCTAACCCTAGCCCTAACCCTAACCCTAACCCTAATCCTAGCCCTAACCCTAGCCCTAATGGGAAAATGGAAATAAATACATTTTTTTTTATTTTTCCCTAACTAAGGGGGTGATGAAGGGGGGTTTGATTTACTTTTATAGCGAGTTTTTTAGCGGATTTTTATGATTGGCAGCCGTCACACACTGAAAGACCCTTTTTATTGCAAAAAATATTTTTTGCAATACCACATTTTGAGAGCTATAATTTTTCCATATTTTGGTCCACAGAGTCATGTGAGGTCTTGTTTTTTGCGGGACGAGTTGACGTTTTTATTGAAAACATTTTTGGGCATGTGACATTTTTTTATCGCTTTTTATTCCGATTTTTGTGAGGAAGAATGACCAAAAGCCAGCTATTCATGAATTTCTATTGGGGGAGGCGTTTATACCGTTCCGCGTTTGGTAAAATTGATAAATCAGTTTTATTCTTCGGGTCAGTACGATTACAGCGATACCTCATTTATATCATTTTTTTATGGTTTGGTGCTTTTATACGATAAAAACTATTTTACAGAAAAAATAATTATTTTTGCATCGCTTTATTCTCAGGACTATAATTTTTTTATTTTTTTGCTGATGATGCTGTATGGCGGCTCTTTTTTTGCGGGACAATATGACGCTTTCAGCGGTACCATGGTTATTTATATCTGTCCTTTTGATCGCGTGTTATTCCACTTTTTGTTCGGCGGTATGATAATAAAGCGTTGTTTTTTGCCTCGTTTTTTTTTTTTTTTTCTTACGGCGTTTACTGAAGGGGTTAACTAGTGGGACAGTTTTATAGGTCGGGTCGTTACGGACGCGGCGATACTAAATATGTGTACTTTTATTGGTTTTTTTTTTATTTAGATGAAGAAATGTATTTATGGGAATAATATTTTTTTTTTTTTTTCATTATTTTGGAATATTTTTTTTTATTTTTTTTACACATTTGGAAAATTTTTTTTTAACTTTTTTACTTTGTCCCAGGGGGGGACATCACAGATCAGTGATCTGACAGTTTGCACAGCACTCTGTCAGATCACTGATCTGACATGCAGCGCTGCAGCCTTCACAGTGCCTGCTCTAAGCAGGCTCTGTGAAGCCACCTCCCTCCCTGCAGGACCCGGATCCGCGGCCATCTTGGATCCGGGGCTCGAGCAGGGAGGGAGGTGAGGAGACCCTCGCAGCAACGCGATCACATCGCGTTGCTGCGGGGGGCTCAGGGAAGCCCGCAGGGAGCCCCCTCCCTGCGCGGTGCTTCCCTGCACCGCCGGCACATCGCGATCATCTTTGATCGCGGTGTGCCAGGGGTTAATGTGCCGCTCCTGGCACATAGTGCCGGATGTCAGCTGCGATAAGCAGCTGACACCCGGCCGCGATCGGCCGCGCTCCCCCCGTGAGCGCGGCCGATCGGCTATGACGTACTATCCCGTCCAGGGTCAGATAAGCCCAGGGCACCTCGACGGGATAGTACGTCTAAGGTCACAGAGGGGTTAATAATCGGGCCAGCTCGGCTACCTTGGTTTCACCGTTTTTCTGCAACTCTGGGTTCCATCCTCGTTTCTCTTCAGGGCAGGTTGAGTCTTCGGACTGTCCTGGTGTGGATACTGTGGTGGACAGGTTGCAGCAGATTTGGACTCATGTAGTGGACAATTTGACTTTGTCCCAGGAGAAGGCTCAACGTTTCGCTAATCGCAGACGCTGTGTGGGTCCGACTTCGGGTTGGGGACTTGGTTTGGTTATCTTCTCGTCATATTCCTATGAAGGTTTCCTCTCCTACGTTTAAACCTCGTTTTATTGGTCCGTATAGGATTTCTGAGGTTCTTAATCCTGTGTCTTTTCGTCTGACCCTTCCAGATTCTTTTTCCATACATAAAGTATTCCATAGGTCATTGTTGCGGAGATACGTGGCACCTATGGTTCCATCTGTTGATCCTCCTGCCCCGGTTTTGGTGGAGGGGGAGTTGGAGTATATTGTGGAGAAGATTTTGGACTCTCGTGTTTCAAGGCGGAAACTCCAGTATCTGGTTAAGTGGAAGGGTTATGCTCAGGAAGATAATTCCTGGGTCTTTGCCTCTGATGTCCATGCTCCCGATCTTGTTCGTGCCTTTCATATGGCTCATCCTGGTCGTCCTGGGAGCTCTGGTGAGGGTTCGGTGACCCCTCCTCAAGGGGGGGGTACTGTTGTGAATTCTGTGGCAGAGCTCCCTCCTGTGGTCACAAGTGGTACTTCGGCTGGTTCTCTCTGTGAGCTTCCGTTGGTGGAGGAAAGTGGTACTGCGGCTTCTGAGTTTCCTTCCTCAGGTAATGTGGTGAAGTCGTTAGGTGCTGCTCTATTTAACTCCACATAGTGCTTTGATCCTGGCCTCCAGTCAATGTTCTAGTATTGGACCTGTTTCCTCCTGGATCGTTCCTGTGGCCTGCTGCTCTGCATAGCTAAGTTCCTATTTGCTATTTGTTTGCTGTTTTTTTCTGTCCAGCTTGTGAATTTGTTTTTTACTGCTTGCTGGAAGCTCTGGGACGCAGAGGGTGTACCTCCGTGCCGTTAGTTCGGTACGGAGGGTCTTTTTGCCCCCTTTGCGTGGTTTTTGTAGGGTTTTGTGTTGACCGCAAAGTTACCTTTCCTATCCTCGCTCTGTTCAGAAAGTTGGGCCTCACTTTGCTAAATCTATTTCATCTCTACGTTTGTCTTTTCATCTTAACTCACAGTCATTATATGTGGGGGCTGCCTTTTCCTTTGGGGTATTTCTCTGAGGCAAGGTAGGCTTATTTTCTATCTTCAGGCTAGCTAGTTTCTCAGGCCGTGCCGAGTTGCATAGGGAGCGTTAGGCGCAATCCACGGCTGCCTTTAGTGTGGTCGGAGAGGATTAGGGATTGCGGTCAACAGAGTTCCCACGTCTCAGAGCTCGTTCTTGTTTTTTGGGTTATTGCTAGGTCACTGTATGTGCGCTGACCTCTATGTCCATTGTGGTACTGAATTACCTTTCATAACAGTTAGGATCCCTAGGGTTAGGGCTAGGGTTAGGGTTAGGGCTAGGGTTAGGGTTAGGATCCCTAGGGTTAGGGTTAGGGTTAGAGTTTGTGTTAGAGTTTGTGTTAGAGTTTGTGTTAGAGTTTGTGTTAGAGTTTGTGTTAGAGTTTGTGTTACAGTTTGTGTTTTAGGGTTAGGGTTAGGGTTTGTGTTAGGGTTAGGATCCCTAGGGTTAGGGTTAGGGTTAGAGTTTGTGTTAGAGTTTGTGTTACAGTTTGTGTTACAGTTTGGGTTAGAGTTTGTGTTTTAGGGTTAGGGTTAGGGTTGGGGGATGGCTTATAAGTGTGTATTCTTGTGTTTTTCTATAAAAACGCATGCAAACGCATGTGCTTAAAAACGCATGCGTTTACATAGACATCAATAGGTTTTTTTTACCGCGAAAAACCGCATGCGTTTTTTTCGCGGCAAAAAAACGCCGCTAAACGCCGCTAAAATTACTACATGTTGCATTTCTGCAACAAAACGCATGCAGTGAAAAAACGCATGCGTTGCAAAAACGCATCAAAACACATGCAAAAAAAACGCATGCGTTTTTAATGTTAAGAATAGGGGAAAAAACGCATGCGTTTTTTTTGCGTTTTTTACTGCAAAAAAAAAAACGCAAATGTGAAACCACCCTAAAATATGATTTCTGTTCTGAAGGTATTGTTCTTAAGCTTTTTGGATATAGCTATTAAACACACAAGTACCAACAGGGTTAAACCTAAAGAAGGAAATCATGTTTCATTATTAGTTTAGTATATGATATATTTTAAAATGAAACAGAGGAAAAGGAAAAAAATAATTATTTTTTTATTTATTTTTCCTTTTTTCTTTAGATCTTTCAGGTTATCCAACTACAGTCTTACAGTTTTGTATTGTTGTCTTTATGCTTTTGATTATGTTGGTTTTATCTCAACTCGGATTCACACACATGCATTTTAATTATCTCATTATGCTAATTTGTGTCTGCCACACTTAATAGCCTCATTTCTGTTTTCCTTTTTTTCAAAAAACTGAGTCTAAGAACACATACAGTGTTCGAAACGTGTACAGTTCTTCATTCTTCTGGTACCCGTCCATTTGCCACACCGGCTATCAATACTTTGTCGCAACTGAAAAATGCCTGTTTTAATGGACTTAATAAAACTTTTTATTTTATCTGCTGAAGCTTGATCTTTTCCAACCCACATGCATGGTAATTCAGATGCCCTGTATAATCTTCCTTGTTTAGTGACTGAAGGTGTCAAAACCGCCAGCTTTGGGCAGAGGTAAAGATATGTGTCACTTAAGTTATTAGCTTAAGCGATATGAACCTAAGAAAATGCTACAGCACACTAGCTGAGCTGGGTTAATCGGCCATGCTAAGGGCTAGATTTAGTGAACAGTGAAAAGTGGGTGGGAGGCTGTTCACTATAACTCCACCCAGGGGAGGAGACCAGAAGGTAAATACAAGACCTCTGGCTCATTCAGACTTTGGTGCCTCTGAAGATCTCCAGAGCTGTGCTCACGTCAAAGAGAGTTAAACCTTGTTGGGACATACTAAAAGAATGAAGAAAAGGAATAAAGAAAAAGAATGAACATAATAACTTATAGGTCCAAAGAGATGAAGAGGTATTATAGATTTCTTATGCATCTTGGATATGAAATGAACATTATTAATATGTAGTGTAAGATATCACTTACTGCATGTGTTGGGGGACACTCCCTTAGCAACGGGATTCAGTCACACAGGCACGTTTTTCTCACATAAACAGTCCATGCGGTTTATTTTGCAGTCATAAACCGGGTTATGCACAGTTGATTGTATACTTCATAGAACACAATAGGCACCAACAGATGACATTAAGTTGCAGTCTCTAAACATGCTGGACCTCTCACTTCAACCAGTTACCATGGGTGACCGTACGCCAAACAGTTCATCAATGTCCATGGAACACAACAAGCACCAACAGTCTGTTCCACTGGCAGATACTTCTCTGCCGTTATGATAACCCCCTTCCCGGGTGTTACTTTTCTGGGGCTCCTGTGCCACATGCTGACCTCCTGTCAGTTCTTTCTCCTGGGAAGCTGCCGAACTGGGATCATCATCCCGGACAATGCCTTGCTCACCTGGCCACCTGACAGTCCAGATCCTCAAACGGGCAGTAGCTCCCCCAATGAATGCATACATTCAGCCTTTCCGTGAGCTCTTCAGGACGTCTGTCCCCACCTGGGACAGTCCCAGACACAGGCCACTGCGTGTGCTGTACAGGATGTCCGTCCCCACCTGGGACTGTCCAACACACAAGTCTCTCAGTGCGCTATTCAAGGATATGATCCTACTCCCAGGATCTCCCAACACACAGGTCTTCAGATCCACGGCCTCTCTGTGTGCTATTCAGGGATCCAGTCCACACACAGTACACACAAGCCATCCAGGATCTACACACTCCCCATTACAGAACATGTGACCAAACCCTGGTCACATCATGTAGTTGTAACCACTCCCATAGATGAGTGGTGTGTGTGGTTAGCCAGACCCATCCAGCTCTCCTGCTAACCCTGCAAGCCTCCCTTTACAAACTACACAAATACATGTGGGACTACATTTCCCAGAACAAAATAATTACTGGCTTACAGCGCAGACTCCCTCTGCGACACATACCAGTGATTTACAAGCCTGCCAGCAACTGTTTCACCCTCATAATCACAGATACGCCTCCGAGCGCATCCCGAGGTGCACCTACAGCACCCCCTAGCTGTAACAGGGGTCACTGCATCACAGTAGACAATTATGAAATCAACATAGATCCCATATAAACAGTTGTATATTATATTCCCTGAGCTTTATAGGTGGGGAATGAACATGGAATATATGTAGGTACTAGGGGGAAGAACACATTCCCCATATAAACAGGTGTATATTATATTCCCTGAGCTTTATACATGGGCAATGAACATGAAATATATGTAGATAATAGGAGAATGAACACATTCCCCATATATACAGGTGTATATTACATTCCCTGAAATTTATAATGAACACATATCCCATATATACATGTATGTACTATATTCCCTGAGCTTTATAGGTGGGAAATGAACATGAAATATACACTCCCTGACAAAACTTATGTCGCTTATCCATGTTTTGTAAATCAAAGCTTATAACCTACATTAAATTCATCCATTGGTTGCAAAAATTATTCTTTTGAAAGCTGAAACCCTGCAAAATGTGGTTTAGGTTAAGAAAATAAATTGGCATCAGTGCAGAAATACTGATCAGATTTTGACAAGACAAAAGTTTTGTCGCCCACAGAAAATTTCTTTGTAATTCAAACAAATAATTAACTTAAAATATATATATATATATATATATATATATATATATATATATATATATATATATATATATATATATATTGCATAACATTGGTGAATGAAGTTGTGTTGCTATTAGAGTCATATTTAATATTTTGAGTGACTTCCATGAGCTTGAAGGACTGCATCCATGCGGTTCAACAATGATTCATACAATTTATTAATGAAGTCATCAGGAATAGCAAAGAATGCAGTCTTACATGCCTCCCAGAGTTCATCTAGATTCTTTGGTTTTGTCTTCCAAGCTTCCTGTTTCATCCTACCCCAAACATGTGTTCATGTCTGGTGACTGGGCTGGCCAGTCCTTGAGCACCTTGATCTTTTTTTGCCTGGAGGAACTTTGTTGCAGATGTGGATGTATGAGTTGGAGCACCATCTTGCTGCAGAATTTGACCCCTTTTATGATTTTGAATATAAGAGGTAGCTAATACTTCTTGATATTTTAGGCTATTGATGTTGCCTTCCACCTTGCAAATGTTTTGCACACCCCCATACTGAATGTAATCCCAGACCATGATCTTTCCAGCACCAAATGTAACTGTTTTCTGGGTGTATTTTGGATCCATACGTTCTCCAGTAGGTCTTCTGCAGTATTTGTGGCAGCTGTGGTGTAATTCTACTGAAGATTCATCAGAGAAATCCACATTCTGCCACTTTTCCAGCGTCTATCTATTTAGGAGGCTGTGGGACTTTGCAAATGCCACACTTTTTTTAGTTGCCTTTTGTTTAGTGCTGGCTTCTGGGCACTGATTCGACCATGGAGGCCATTTCGAGACAGAATCCTACAAACTGTTCTAGTTGACACAGGGACTTGAGGTGACTAGGCCTGTTGGAGCTCTGCTGCAGTGGAAGAGGGGCTTACTTTGGATTTTCTAATCAACAAACATTCCTCCTGAGCAGTTGTCTTGCGGGGTCTACTGGACCTGGGCTTGTCAAACATATCTCCAGTCTCTTTAAATCTTTTTTTAATTCTTTGTACTTGATGCTGAGACACGTTAAAGGTGCCAGCAACCTCTGCAGTGGATCTGGTCTTCAGCCTCTTGACAATCCAGGCTTTGGTCACAGGGTGGCTTTTTGGCATGTTTTTAGAGCTCAAGTTGCAGTTCAAGTGAAGGTCTGGGGTGCTGGATTTCTTTATATTCACACACACTAATTAACCCATCATTTACTGAGCACAGGTGAGGATGTAAACTAGGATTTGGTGCATTATATGACCAGGCGACATAACTTTTGTCTTGCCAAAATCTGACCATTCTGTGTCCATTAACTGATCAATATTTCTGCATTGATGCCAATTTATTTTATTAACCTAAACCACATTTTGGAGGGTTTCAGTTTTCAAAAATATAATTTATACAGCCAATGGATGAATTTAATGTCAGGTTATAAGCTTTTATATACACAACATGGATAAGTAAGCGACATAAGTTTTGTCAGGGAGTGTATAGGTGGGGAATGAACATGGAATATATGTACATAATAGAGGAATGAACTCATATCCCATATATACAGGTATATATAATATTTCCTGAGCTTTATAGGTGGGAATGAACATGAAATATATGAAGATAATAGAGGAATGAACACATATCCCTTATAAACAGGTATATATTATACTCCCTGAGCTTTATAAGTGGGGAATGAACATAAAATACATGTAGATAATAGAGGAATGAACACATATCCCATGTATACAGGTGTATATTACATTCCCTCGCAAACTCACAAGGGTTCCAGTACATTTCACAGAAATTCGCCAGCATTTCACCAGCAAAACTTAAGGAAAGGGTATTTGTTGGTCCTCAGATCAGAGAGCTTGTGAGAGATGATGTGTTTGAAGGAACTCTAAATGATAACTAATTGGGATCTTGAAAAGCTTCAAGTGAATCTGTGCAAACTTCTTAGGAAAAAAAAAATCCAGAATATGTTGAAGGTGTTGGGGAACTGCTAAATGCATACCAGTGTCTTGGATGTTGCATGTCAATGAAAATGCACTTTTTGCATTCACATTTAATTTCTTCCCTCAAAATCTTGGGGATGTAAGCGATGAACAAGGCGAGTGGTTTTACCAGGACATTGAAGTAATGGAACACCACTACCAGGGTGTTTGGAATGACTCAGGGACGGCAGATTACTGTTGGATGTTAACCCCTTCATGCCATGCGCCGTACTAGTACGGTGCACCAATCACCATGGTCTTGCGCTGAGCGCCATGGTGATCGGAAGCGGGTGTCAGCTGTATATGACAGCTGACACCCTGCAACAATACCCACGACGGGCGCCAGCACCGATCGTGGGCAATTAACCCCTCTGATGCTGCTGTCAGTAGTGACAGCGGCATAGAGGGGGATCGCGCAGGGACAGGGGCTCCCTGCGCTTTTCCACCGGAGCAACGCGATGCGATAGCATTGTTCCGGTGATCCGGAAGGAGTCCCCGGATCCAAGATGGCCGCAGGACTACTTCCGGGTCACGAAGTGAGGTGGCTAGCTGGCGCCTGCTCAGCGCACGCGCCGGAAAGCCTCCTGCACTGCCTGTCAGATCGCTGATCTGACACAGTGCTATGCAAAGTGTCAGATCAGCGATCTGATGAAATATAGTGATGTCCCACCCTGGGACAATGCTAGAAAGGTAAACAAAAAAAAATAGAATGTATATATAAAAAAAATCCCAAAATAAAAAAATAAAAAATTCCCAATGAATCCATTTATTTATGTAAATTAAAAAAACAATTAAAGTACACATATTTGGTATTGCCGCGTCCATAACGACCCGCTCTATAAAATTATCCCACTAGTTAGCCCCTTCAGTGAGCACCGCAAAAATTAAATAAAAAACGAGGCAAAAACCAACGCTTTATGATTATACTGACAAACAAAAAGTGTAATAACACGCGATCAAAAAAACGGATATAAATAATCATGGTACCGCTGAAAACGTCATCTTGTCCCACAAAAAAAAAGCTACCATACAGCATCATCAGCAAAAAATAAAAAAGTTATAGCTCTCAGAATAAAGTGATGCAAAAACAATTATTTTTTATGTAAAATAGTTTTTATTGTGTAAAAGCGCCAAAACATTAAAAAAGTGATATAAATGAGGTATCGCTGTAATCATACTGACCTGCAGCTGCTTTATCAATTTTACCACACGTGGAACTGTATAAACGCCCCCCCTTAAAAGAAATCGGAAATAAAAAGCGATCAAAAAATGTCATGTGCCCGAAAATGGTACTAATGAAAACGTCAACTCGTCCTGCAAAAAACAAGACCTCACTTGACTCTGTGGGCCAAAATATGGATAAATTATAGCTCTCAAAATGTGGTGTTGAAAAAAACTATTTTTTGCAATAAAAAGCGTCTTTTAGTGTGTGATGGCTGCCAATCATAAAAATCTGCCAAAAAGTGATATAAAAGTAAATCAAACCCCCTTTCATCACCCCCTTAGTTAGGGAAAAATAATAAAATTTTAAAAAATGTATTTATTTCCATTTTTCCATTAGGGTTAGGGCTAGGGTTAGGGCTAGGGCTAGGGTTAGTGTTAGGGCTAGGGTTAGGGCTAGGGTTAGGGTTGTGGTTAGGCCTAGGGTTAGGGCTAGGGTTAGGGATAGGGCTAGGGTTAGGGTTGGGGTTAGGGCTAGGGTTAGGGTTGGGGTTAGGGCTAGGGTTGGGGTTAGTTAGGGTTGGGGCTAAAGTTATGGTTAGGGTTAGGGTTGCATCTAAAGTTAAGGTTGGGGCTAAAGTTAGGGTTGGGGCTAAAGTTAGGGTTTGGATTACATTTACGGTTGGGATTAGGGTTATGATTAGGGTTATGGTTGGGATTAGGGTTAGGGGTATGTTTGGGTTAGGGTTTCAGTTAGAATTGGGGGGTTTCCACTGTTTAGGCACGTCAGGGATTCTCCAAACTCGACATGGCGTCCGATCTCAATTCCAGCCAATGCTGCATTGAAAAACTAAAACAGTGCTCCTTCCCTTCCGAGCTCTCCCGTGTGCCCAAACAGGGGTTTACCCCAACATATGGAGTATCAGCGTACTCAGGACAAATTGGTCAACAAATTTTGGGGTCCAATTTCTCCTGTTACCCTTGGGAAAATACAAAACCGGAGGCTAAAAAATAATTTTTGTGGAAAAATTTTGTTTTTTTATTTTCACGGCTCTGTGTTATAAACTGTAGTTAAACACTTGGGGGTTCAAAGTTCTCACAACACATCTAGATAAGTTCCTTGGGGGTCTAGTTTCAAATATAGCATCACTTGTGAGGGGTTTCTACTGTTTAGGTACATCAGGGGCTCTGCAAATGCAACATGACGCCTGCAGACCAATCCATCTAAGTCTGCATTCCAAACGGCACTTCTTCCCTTCCGAGCTCTGCCATGCGCCCAAACAGTGGTTTCCCCCCACATTTTGGATATCAGCGTACTTAGGACAAATTGAACAACAACTTTTGGCATCCAATTTTTTCTGTTACCCTTGGGAAAATTAAAATTTGGGGGCTAAACTATAATTTTCTTGGAAAAAAATATATTTTTTATTTTATTTTATTTACGTTATAAACTGTAGTGAAAAACTTGGGGGTTCAAAGTTCTCACAACACATCTAGATAAGTTCCTTGGAGGGGTCTAGTTTCCAATATGGGGTCACTTGTGGGGGGTTTCCACTGTTTAGGCACATCAGGAGCTCTCCAAACACGACATGGGTTCCGATCTCAATTCCAGCAAATTTTGCACTGAAAAGTCAAACGGCGCTCCTTCCCTTCCGAGCTCTGCCATGCGCCCAAACAGTGGTTTACCCCCACACACGGGGTATCGTCGTATTCAGAACAAATTGGACAACAACTTTTGTGGTCCAATTTGTCCCTATTACTCTTGGAAAAATAAAAAATTTGGGGCGAAAAGATTATTTTTTGTGAAAAAAATATGATTTTTTTTTATGGCTCTACATTATAAACTTCTGTGAAGCACTTGGTGGTTCAAAGTGCTCACCACACATCTAGATTAGTTCCTTAGGGGGTCTACTTTCCAAAATGGTGTCACTTGTGGGGGGCTTCCACTGTTTAGGCACATCAGGGGCTCTTCAAACGCGACATGGTGTCCGATCTCAATTCCAGCAAATTTTGCATTGAAAAGTGAAACGGCGCTCCTTCCCTTCCGAGGGAAGTGGTTTACCCCCACAAACGGGATATCAGCGTACTCAGGACAAATTGTACAACGACTTTTGTGGTCCAATTTCTCCTGTTACCCTTGTTAAAATAAAACAAATTGGATCTGAAGTAAAAATTTGGTGAAAAAAAGTTAAATGTTCAATTTTTTTTAAACATTCCAAAAATTCCTGTGAAGCACCTGAAGGGTTATTAAACTTTTTGAATGTGGTTTTGAGTGCCTTGAGGGGTGCAGTTTTTAGAATGGTATCACTTTTGGGCATTTTCTGTCATATAGACCCCTCAAAGTCACTTCAAGTGTGAGGTGGTCCCTAAAAAAAATGGTTTTGCAAATGTTGTTGTAAAAATGAGAAATCGCTGGTCAACTTTTAACCCTTATAACTCCCTAACAAAAAAAAAATAGTTTTTCCAAAATTGTGCTGATGTAAAGCAGACATGTGGGAAATGTTGCATATTAACTATATTATGTGCTATAACTCTCTAATTTAAGGGCATAAAAACTAAAAGTTTGAAAATTGCTAAATTTTCACAATTTTTGCCAAATTTTCATTTCTTTCACAAATAAATGCAAGTCATATCAAAGAAGTTTTACCACTATCATAAAGTACAATATGTCACGAGAAAACAATCTCAAAATCACCAGGATCCGTTGAAGCGTTTCAGAGTTATGACCTCATAAAGTGACAGTGGTCAGAATTGTAAACATTGGCCCTGTCACTTAGGTGAAAACAGGCTTCGAGGTGAAGGGGTTAAAGAGGGACAACCCTGAAAAAAACGTATCAAGGACAGTCTAATGTCAAGTACTTTTAATTTATGCTCATACTATGGTTTCTATTATGCATGTTAAATTATTTTGGTTCAATAAAAACTGTTTTGTAAGGTGAAGCATTTTTTGTGATATGTAGATTACTGCTTTCTTAATGCCGCCAGTCCTAAACTTTATAATAATGATGCTGCTCATTGGAAACTATTCGTGCTGCAGAAAAACTATATCCATTTTTGAAATGAGAACAAAAAGATGATTCAGAAAAGTACAAAGTCACATGCAATGATTTAAAAAAATATTTTGTTGTAGACATGTGTTTCATTCATGATTACAACCGAACCCCCCTTATCCAGTATTTTAATAATGATGTCTGAGCTTTTTGAAGATTTTGAAATGCAATTTGTTCTGCTTTTGAAAAGTTATTTAACCAATATAATATTCAGATTCACACAGAGGCATTTTAATTATCTTATTATGCTAATTTGTTTCTGCCACACTTTATAGTCTCCTTTCTGTTTTCCTTTTGCCACAAAACTGAATCTGAGAATACACGCAATGTTCGAAAAGCATACAATTTTTAATTCTTCTGGTAGCCTTTCTTTTGCCATATCATTTTAAGAGACTGGTTAGTAGAGAATCATTTGGATTTTCAAGCTTGGCACTATGTTCCCTGAGGGGTTAAATGAATTAGTCATGAGAACTAGTGATAAGCGAATATACCCGTTGTTCAGGTTTTCCAGAGCACGCTCGGGTGGTCTCCTCAGCTGAATGATTTACAGCTACTAGCCAGGCTGAGTACATGTGGGGGTTGCCTGGTTGCTAGGGAATCCCCACATGTATTGAAGCTGGCCAGTAGTTGTAAATCATTTAGCTGCGGTGATGAAAACTAAATCTCCGAGCACTTACAATTACTCAGAGACCACCCGAGCAATGAGTATAGTCGCTCATCACTAAAGGACAGGCCGGAGCGAGCCGCCCCCTCCCCCCCACGGCTAAGCGAAGGCCAGCATGACAATGGGTTGGAGAGGAGGGGGTGGGGCTGAAAGGGTTAACAGTATAGGGGGCGGGGGAGATAGTTGAAGAGAGGGTTAGGGAAGTGTCAGGGGGCGGGGGCCGGTCAGTTCCCGCTCACCAGCACTGAAAGCAGCAGCATGTCAGGTGTGGACGCTGTGCTGCAGAGCCTGAGGGCGGCTGCAGCCTCTCGGCCTCCCGGATGGCTGGAGGTGCAGGTGGCCCACCTGCTGGACGGCGGCACCGGCGGCAGCGGATCCCCGCCGGCGGTCCCCCATCTTGATCGGCGGGCTCGGCGGACACGGCCCCCCGAGCGCCTATCGCCGGATCCTGGGCCTAGCGCCCCCCTCCCGGGACCCTCCAGGCCGGGCGCCGGTAAGAGCAGCGGCGACTAGGCCCCGGCCTGGGAGGAATCCGACTGCCAGGGGGGGCGCAGCGGCGGTTGCTAGGCCCTCACCTCGTGGTGCGGTGGGGGTGGAGCCAAGACACTCCGGGCAGCGCTTGGGGCCTAGAGCAGCGGGAGGCCGCGGCGGTGCCGGTTCCGCCGCGCGGTCTGCCTCGGCGGTGAGAGCGGGGCCCAGAGGAGCGGTGGATGGAAGCGGGGCGGGCGGCCCGAGGCAGGACGGCGCTGGGTCGGCCCCTACTACAGTGGCGGGGGTCCCCCTGCTCCAGGGCCTTGGAGCGGACAGCCTCTTACGGCGGCCTGGACTGCGGCTGGCGCCGGTCAGCAAGATGTGCCCTCGCCGGTCCAGGCGGCGTCTCCCCCCATCGCGGGGAGTCCGAATCCAGTGTCTCACGGGCCAGCTGCGTCCGGGAGCAGCGGGTCTGACGGACACCTCCAAGGCACATCGTTGGACGGGTCGGTGGCGGATTGGGCCGTTCGTGGACGTCCGGATACCAGCACTCAGGCTGGAGGGACCACAGATCCCTTGCAGCCCGGTGAGTATGCGTCTGTGTCTCGTGCTTGTTCTTATGATGCTAGTGCGCCTGCGTTTAGTGGTGGTCAGGGAGCGCTTAGCGGCGTAGCTGCGGCAGGGGTAGCAGGCGGCGGTGAAGCGGCAGGGGTGCGGGAGCTTTTGGTTAATGTGCAGAACCTGCTAGCTAGATTGGATCGTGATGTGGCTCCGCAGGGTTTTTTGGGTGCTTGGTCTGGTGTAACACGGAGTCCGGTTAGTGCGGCAGCAGCGCAGGCCGAGGTTGCGGAGCCAGTTTCGGTTTCTGTGCAGACTGAGAAGGAGAAGGAGTGTAGGGTCCACTTAGATGATAGGGCGCACGGCGAGGTATACGTGTGTTTTGAGGGCCCGTTGGGGGCGCATCTTAAGAAAGAGGTCAGGGAAAAGATTAGTAAGGATGAGTACGTGGAAATTTTTTCACTGCTCCCCTTGGAGAAATTTAACATTGACAAGGGGAAGGAGGATTTAAAAAAGGAGGAGGAAGAAAAGCGGCGTTGGCGTTTGATTCCCCAGACTTTTGCTAATTGGCTTCAAGCTTTTGCCATTTTGGCCAGTGTTATTGGTGAGAAGGCTCCGGAGAATTGCTCGGGGCTATTTTGCTACATGGATTCCATCAGTGAGGCTCATAGGGTGTATGGCGGTCAGGCGTGGCTGAGATACGATGAGCAGTTTAGGCAGAGAAAAGCTGTGCGGCCGGCTATTAGGTGGGACCAGAAAGATATTGGTCTCTGGTTGCACGTGATGGCGCAGTACAAGTTCGGCCATCCCTTTCAAGGGGGGGCCGGTGGGTCCGGCCATGGATCTCAGTCCGGTGCAGGGAGCTCCTCAGGCAACGCCGGTCAGGCAGGAGGACAGAAGTTGGGTGTCTGCTGGCAATTTAATGAGGGACAGTGCAAATTTGGAAGCAATTGTAGATTTAAACATTTGTGCTCCCACTGCAGTGGTTCCTCCCACGGAGCCGCAAAATGCTTTAAGAAGGGCAAGGCAAAAGCAGGTCCAGGTAATTCCCATGGGGGAGACTCCGGTGATGGTGGAAAGGATGGTCCCTTATCTAAGTAGGTACCCGGATAAGGAAAAGGCGGCACTGTTACTGTCCGGTTTTACGGAAGGTTTTGTTATTCCAGCACCTCCTTTTGTGGTTCCCGTTGTTAGGAAAAATCTGCATTCAGCCTTGTTACACTCTGAGGTGGTTTCAGAGAAGTTACGTAAGGAGGTGGCTTTGGGCCGCATGGCTGGCCCTTTTGACCATGCTCCGTTTGAGGACTTAGTTGTTTCCCCTCTGGGGGTGGTCCCTAAGAAGGAAGCGGGAAAATTTCGCCTTATCCAGCACCTGTCGTATCCTAAGGGTAGGTCGGTGAACGACGGCATTGATCCTGATTTGTGCTCGGTGGTTTACGCATCGTTTGATGAAGCGGTAGCTTGGGTGCAGAGATGCGGAAAAGGTGCCCTGTTGGCAAAGACGGACATAGAAGCCGCTTTTCGATTGTTGCCGGTTCATCCGTCTAGCGTTAGACTTCTTGGATGTTTTTGGGAGAAAAAATTTTTTGTTGACAGATGTTTGCCCATGGGTTGTTCGCTGTCTTGTGCTCTGTTCGAGGCGTTTAGTTCCTTTTTGGAATGGGTGGTACGGGACGTGTCTGGTTGCGATGCGGTCCTACACTACCTAGACGATTTTTTGTGCATCGGCCCGGCGGGGTCCGATTGCTGTGCAAGGATTTTGAATGCGATTGAATGGGTGGCTTTGCGGTTCGGGGTCCCGCTGGCACCGGGTAAGACGGAAGGCCCGAGTACGTGCTTGTGTTTCTTAGGCATAGTCATCGATACCGTGCGGTGGGAGTTTCGTTTGCCTGAGGACAAATTGACGGGCCTACGGGAAGACGTTGTGCGAACTGGTCGCCTGCGTAAGGTGCCTTTGCGAGACCTGCAATCTCTGCTCGGTAAGCTTAATTTCGCTTGTCGAGTCATGCCAATGGGGCGAGTTTTCTCTAGGAGGTTGGCTAGCGCTACGGCGGGAGTTAAGGCTCCTCACCATTTTGTGCGGTTATTAGCTGAGCACAAGGAGGATTTGGCAGGGTGGAGTGAGTTCCTGAAGTCATATAATGGTAGGTCGTTGTTTATGGTGGGCGTGATTGACAACGAGTCGTTGGAATTATTCACTGACGCAGCCGGAGGTTCGGGTTTTGGAGCATATTTCCAAGGGCAATGGTGCGCGGCAAAGTGGCCTGCAAGTTGGATTTCTACTGGTTTAGTTCGTAACATTGCTCTCCTGGAGATTTTCCCTATTTTGGTAGCGGTGCACTTGTGGCAAGATAATTTTCGGAACAGGCGTGTTCGTTTTCGTTGCGATAACATGGGGGTGGTTTGCGCGATTAATAGTTTGTCTGCATCTTCGCAGCCGGTGGTTTGCGTGTTACGGCGTTTGGTGCTGTTGTGTTTGAATTTGAACGCGCATGTCACAGCGTCGCATGTGCCGGGAGTTCATAACTCCATCGCTGACTCTCTTTCTCGTTTGCAGTTCGATCGTTTTCGGTCATTGGCCCCGGAGGCGGAGATGGTCGGTTTGGAGTGCCCTCCAGAACTTTGGCTAGCGGTGTCCGGGACGCTCAGGCATTGATTAAGGCGTCGTTGGCTCCCAGAACCTGGGAGGCTTATCAGGCAACTTGGCGGGAGTGGGAGTTTTTGCTAGCAGCGGAATCTGGTGGGTGGAGCTACCAGGATCAGATCGGGATCCTGTTGTCATGGTTGAGCCGGGGGGCATCAGCGGGTTGGTCTCCCGCAAAAGTGTCAAGAGTCATGGCGGCCCTGGCCTTTGGTTGCAAATTGCGGGGTCAGGACGATATCACCAAGTCCTTTTTGGTGCAGAGGGCCGTAAGAGGTTTTAGGCGGCGGCCCAGAGGAACAGATTCTAGGAGGCCGGTGTCTTTTAACGTTTTGGAAAAATTGGACGAAGCATTGTCATCACTGTGTTCTTCGTTTTTTGAGCTTTGTTTATTTCGGCTGGCTTTTTCATTGGCCTTTTTTGGGGCCTTTAGAGTAGGAGAGTTGGTGGCACCAAACAAAAAAGGGCCGGGGGGTTTATTGGCCAGGGACGTATTGTTGGCTGGGGGCCAGGTGGAGTTATGGTTGCGAAGGTCAAAGTCGGATCAGGAGGGGCGGGGCAGCAGAATTGTGGTGGGCTCAGTTGCGGGGTCCGTTATGTGTCCAGTCTCTTGCCTTAGCAACTTTTGGGGCCTGCAGCCTAAGCGGGATGGGGCATTGTTATGTCACCAGGATGGTTCCTGCTTGTCTCGATACCAGTTCACGGCGGTTTTCAAAAAGGCGATTTCCTCGGTGGGGTTGGATGGGGCTTGTTTCGCCCCTCACTCCTTCCGGATAGGTGCCGCAACTGAAGCGGCAATTGGGGGATTGGAGGATTCCGCCATTCGTAGGATCGGTAGGTGGCGCTCCAACCGCTTTAGAAGTTATGTGCGGCCACAGGGGGTGGTCGATGGGGTTTTATAGGCTTTATGGAGCGTTTTGCTGCAGTACGGGACAGTTGTTAAGTTTGTGTTTGTTTTCCAGGTCACCAAGGTTTATTGGTGTGGATTCTTGGACACTCGTACGTGCACTGGGGAGCTCTGCGAGCCGACGTTCGGATGGAGGGCAAGCAACTCGGATTTGATTGAAGCGTCGCAGTCATCCGGTGGCTCGGTTTTCGGGGTATGGCCTGGAATCGCGTGTTGCGGGAAATCCAGAACAGTGTGAGACTGGACAGAGCTCCCGACGTTTTGGTTTTGCACGTGGGGGGTAACGATCTTGGGGTCCGACCTTTTCGGGAGTTGGTTAGAGACATCAAACAGGACTGTTTACGTTTGTGGGTTTTGTACCCGGGATTGACTGTCGTCTGGTCCGAAATCGTGCCGCGGAAACGGTGGAAGCACATGCGGTCTTTGCAAAAAATTGATAAGGCCCGCATAAAGGTGAACAGGGCGGTGTCTGCCTTTGTGGTTAGGAATGGGGGTGCGGCGGTCAGACATTTTGAATTGGAATCTGGAAATGGGGAGTATTGGTTGGCGGACGGCGTGCATTTGAATGCTGTAGGAATGGATTTTTGGGCTCTCGGGTTACAGGAGGGCATTGAGAAGGCCATAGCTTTTCGGTCGGGTGGGGTCTCAGGCCTTTAAGGTTTTCAAAGGCCTCTCGTTGTGGCGGTTGGGGGGAGTCCTTGGAGTTGGTGGAAATTGGTGTGGGGGGTCCATAGGTATATGGCTCCTCTGTTCTGAAGTTTATTATGTTTTGGATCTGGTGATTGGTGGTGGGGAGTTCCGGCAGGGGTGGTCGGATCTCATGTTTTTACCGCGAACAGTGAACCCTCTTGCGGGGTTTTTGGTGCTCCCGAGCCAGGCTTACAACGGCTGGGAGTAAAATATGGTTTGAGTTATGTTCGCGGTATGGTTAAAATCACCAGATTCTTTTGGGCTCCAAGGACTTCCCCTAGTTTTGAAATGTATGCTTTTACATTAATTGTTAACCATTGTTTTTGTTTAATAAACAGGCTGCTGTGGCCTACATAATTCCAAAGAAACTCTTGTCTCTGTCTTAATTGGGAGAAGGGGTTCGGGTGGTCGCGCTGGGGGAAAAAAGGTAAGGGATGGTAAGAGTGTCAGTAGGGGGTATCTCCCTCTTTCCCAAGAAGCTTCGACAATACCAGGGTCAAGGACAGGCCGGAGCGAGCCGCCCCCTCCCCCCCACGGCTAAGCGAAGGCCAGCATGACAATGGGTTGGAGAGGAGGGGGTGGGGCTGAAAGGGTTAACAGTATAGGGGGCGGGGGAGATAGTTGAAGAGAGGGTTAGGGAAGTGTCAGGGGGCGGGGGACGGTCAGTTCCCGCTCACCAGCACTGAAAGCATCCCTCCCTCCCGCCCTTTTTGGTTTGTGGTTCTGTGGGTGTAAATTACTCGCGGTGAGCGGGTGGTTTTAGTATGCACATGGTTCTTTTTGGGTCATTGCGGCCTGGGCGGTTGGGGGGAGTCCTTGGAGTTGGTGGAAATTGGTTTGGGGGGTCCATAGGTATATGGCTCCTCTGTTCTGAAGTTTATTATGTTTTGGATCTGGTGATTGGTGGTGGGGAGTTCCGGCAGGGGTGGTCGGATCTCATGTTTTTACCGCGAACAGTGAACCCTCTTGCGGGGTTTTTGGTGCTCCCGAGCCAGGCTTACAACGGCTGGGAGTAAAATATGGTTTGAGTTATGTTCGCGGTATGGTTAAAATCACCAGATTCTTTTGGGCTCCAAGGACTTCCCCTAGTTTTGAAATGTATGCTTTTACATTAATTGTTAACCGTTGTTTTTGTTTAATAAACAGGCTGCTGTGGCCTACATAATTCCAAAGAAACTCTTGTCTCTGTCTTAATTGGGAGAAGGGGTTCGGGTGGTCGCGCTGGGGGAAAAAAGGTAAGGGATGGTAAGAGTGTCAGTAGGGGGTATCTCCCTCTTTCCCAAGAAGCTTCGACAATACCAGGGTCATGAGAACATGCCCCAAATAGAACTTATGTTTTTGAATGTTTTTACGTCTTAATCTCTTTATTTTTTTGGGTAGTGGGGGAAACTTTTTTTTCCTTTGGAAAGGATTTTTGGGGAATTTTTTTTCCTTTTCAAATACTTCTTCACTTTTTCATCTAGAGATTGTTTAAATAATAATCTTTTATTCTTTTTTTATATTATGATTATAAACTATTCATTTGTTATTCTATTGTGTGCCAAGGTTTTGATAATCACCAGTTGATAGGACATGTACTTTTTTTGAATCACAGTTTACTTTATAAGTTGTTGTATATACTTCTTGTGACGCTAGTCACTACTTACGGACAGGCTGCGAGGCTGGGTAATCAAAAAGGGCCAGGTCAAAAGCCAGGAGTCATAGACAGAGAGGTGATACAAAACAATAGTCAGGTCACAGTTTAAGAGTTAACATACCAGGAAGACAGTGGATTAAGCAAAGGGTTGAGGTAAATGGATGTTCAGAGAGTAGTCCTAGGTCAGGCAGCAGTAGATCAGAGCACTGAGCACAGTGAAACAAGGCAAACACACACCAGTGAGCAAGAAGCTACAATTGCAACTAGTCTGAGGCAGAGAGTTAGCTAATACTGTATATACTCGAGTATAAGCCGAGATTTTCAGCCCAAATTTTTGGGCTGAAAGTGCCCCCCTCGGCTTATACTCGAGTCACGGTAGCGGTGGGGTCGGCGGGTGAGGGGGAGAGGGCGCTGAGGTATACTTACCTAGTCCAAGCGATCCTCGCGCTGTCCCTGCCGTCCCACGGGCTTCGGCGCTGCAGCTTCTTCCTCTCTTCAGCGGTCACGTGGGACTGCTCATTAGAAAAATGAATAGGCGGCTCCACCTCCCATAGGGGCGGAGCTGCCTATTCATTTCTCTAATCAGCGGTGCCGGTGACCGCTGATAGAGAAAGAAGCTGCGACACCGAAGACAGCTGTGACAGGCGGGGACAGCGCGAGGATCGCCAGGACTAGGTAAGTATGTTATATTCACCTGTCCACGTTCCAGCCGCCAGGCGCCGATCCATCTTCCCGGCGTCTATCTGCGCTCTGACTGTTCAGGTCAGAGGGCGCGATGACGCACTAGTGTGCGCGGCGCCCTCTGCCTGATCAGTCAGTGCAGAGAGACGCCGGGACCGGACGCTGGGAGCTGCAATCAGCGAGGTGAGTATGGCTTTTTTTTTTTTTTATTGCAGCAGCAGCGGCCATGGCACAGATTTATACCGAGCATCTATGGGGCAATATGAGCGCAGCAGAGCACAGTATGGGGCAGATATGGGGATATATGAATGCAGCAGAGCACAGTATGGGGCAGATATGGGGATATATGAACGCAGCAGAGCACAGTATGGGGCAGATATGGGGATATATGAACGCAGCAGAGCACAGTATGGGGCAGATATGGGGATATATGAACGCAGCAGAGCACAGTATGGGGCAGATATGGGGATATATGAATGCAGCAGAGCACAGTATGGGGCAGATATGGGGATATATGAACGCAGCAGAGCACAGTATGGGGCAGATATGGGGATATATGAACGCAGCAGAGCACAGTATGGGGCAGATATGGGGATATATGAACGCAGCAGAGCACAGTATGGGGCGGATATGGGGATATATGAACGCAGCAGAGCACAGTATGGGGCGGATATGGGGATATATGAATGCAGCAGAGCACAGTATGGGGCAGATATGGGGATATATGAACGCAGCAGAGCACAGTATGGGGCAGATATGGGGATATATGAACGCAGCAGAGCACAGTATGGGGCAGATATGGGGATATATGAATGCAGCAGAGCACAGTATGGGGCAGATATGGGGATATATGAACGCAGCTACTGATGTCTCAATTAATTTTACTTTTATTGGTATCTATTTTTATTTTTGAAATTCACCGGTAGTTGCTGCATTTCCACCCTAGGCTTATACTCGAGTCAATAAGTTTTCCCAGTTTTTTGTGGCAAAATTAGGGGGGTCGGCTTATACTCGGGTCGGCTTATACTCGAGTATATACGGTAGCCTGGCAATTATCTGAATAGGAGATACCTGGAAGAAGCTCAGGCAACACCTCACTCCGATTGGATGACTAAACTGTTGTTCAAGACAGTGACAGCTCAGCATGCTCCAGGATCCGATTGGGCAGCTGAGCTGTCCATCAAATACTGACAGCTCAGCAAACTGCTGCTCTAGATTATATGGCAGACAGTAATTCAATGCATTCAGACACACTAAAGGGTGGAGTCATGACACTTTTTTCTATGATAGCCTGAGGAAGAAACAAGATAAATTTTGAAAAAATGTGACATTTTTAATAATTGTTTTCTGTTTCTATCTTCTCATCCTTGTCTTTATTGTGACAGTGTCAACCACAATTTTTTTTGTTATTTTTTGCCTCGCAATAATTAGTAAATTGAGTCTGTCCATGAGTAATTTATTTTTAGTATAACTACAGCTGTACTGTGAAGGATTCAGAGGTTTGTTTGAGAACATTAGGGATCAAATAGCATTATGAAAACCAGGGAACACACCATACAGGTCAGAGATAAAGTTGTGCGGAGAAGCGTAAAGCAGGGTTAGGTTATAAAAAATAGCCCAAGCTCTGAACATCTCACACAGCACTGGTCAATTCATTATACAAAAAAGGAAGGAGTACGGCACGATTGTAAACCTACCAAGACATGATTGTCTACCTTAACTGACATACCAAGCAAGGAGAGTACTAACTTGAGAAGCAGCCAAGAGGCCTATAGTCATTCTGGAGGAGCTGGAGAGATCCACAGCTCAAGTGGGAGAATTTGTCCACAGGACACCTATTAGTCGTATACTCCACAAATCTGTTCTTCATGGACGAGTAGCAAGAAGAGAGCCATTTTTGAATGAAAGCCATAAGAAGTCCCATTTACAGTATGCAAAAAGCCAAATAAGGGACACAGCTAGTGTGATGGAAATATATCTATCATGTAGATCTCACTTGCATGTATACTCCTTTATAAACATATATACACTATAATCAATTGCTTAAAATGGCTGACATAAACTGATATAAGCCAGACCGACTGTTCGGGGATTTCCAGCAGAAAGTGGATTAAGTGATGATCAGATGTCTCAACTTTGTCCTAGATGCAGAAAAATGCAGAGAGCTACATTTTAGTTGCTTACTCAGCATTCATATGTGCATTAATCACAATATTCCATATATTTAGATAACCAATAACAGAGGAGCTAGGCAATATGGTAAATAACTAACCACCCCTAACCACCTCCTTTCTATATGCAATTATAAATCCATGTATGTACAATAAATCATCAGTATTGGTGGAATGTTATTTTCACAATGTTGTGCAGTCTCATTCCTTGAGCACTCAAAATACTCAGTCTTATTGGGAATGGCCGCAGCACACACAGGGATAGATTTATCCAAACCAAATTTCCATAACACTAGCATTTGGAAGAAGTTGCTCTGGTCAGGTGAGACCAAAGTACAACATTTTGGGCTAAATGCAAATGCTATGTGGCAGAAAACAGACACTGTGCATCACTCTGAAAAACACCAGCCCCTGTCAAACATGGACAGTGCATGGACAAATAAGGTGATGGCAGCATTATGCTGTGGGGATGCATTTCTTCAGCAGGGACAAGGAAACTGGCCAGAGTTGATAGGGAGATTGGTGGAGCTAAATACAGGTCAATTCTGGAAAACCTGCCAGGAGGCTGCAAAAGACTTAAGACTGGGATGTAGGTTCACATTTCAGCAGGACAACGACTCTAAACATAATAACAGAGCTACAATGTAAAGGTTTAGACCAAAGCATATGCATGTGTTTAAATGGTCCAGTCAAAGACCAGACCTAAATCCCATTGAGAATCTGTGGCAAGACTTGAAAATTGCTGTTCACAGTCACTCTTTATTAGAGATGAGCGAACCTTTCAAAGTTAGGTTCAGCGAACCTGGTACAGTTCGTTTAACATACCAAACCCAATTGAATTCAATGTGATGCAAAATCAAACGCATAGACAACACCTTTAGGGGGGGCCAAAAAGCTGCCAAAACAGCGAGCAGACACCAGGAAAATTGGCATCAATTGACTCAGAGTGCAAATAGTATAATTATGCAGCATGGGTGCATGGCACTGGACCTAGCAAAGGGCTTGGACCAGCACTTGTAGCTTAAAAATTGTTCAGTAACAGGTGAACAGGTAGATGAGTGACATGTGTAAGCCTGGTGCAATGAGAGCCCTGCAAAATTCATACAACACACATGAAGGAGACCCAACTTGGAGTCCAAACATTTCCAAAAATTAGGGGCAAACATCAGGAAAATTGGCATCTATTGACCAACAGTAGAAATTTGGTAATGGCACAGCAGCAGTCAGCCATGGGCCATGCATGAGGTATCAGGGTCTGGGGAAGCATTTAGCACTTTATATTTAAGTTTAAATAAAGGCCAGTTAGGTGAAGGACCAGTGTAAGCCTGTTGTGCTGAGAGCCCTGATACCTTATGCAACAGCTCAAACTGCTTTTTAAATCAGCCACACTCATGTGGCACAAATATCAGCTTGATAGACCACTAATGTTAGAAAAATGGATGGTAACACAGGTATTTGACTGAAAGTAAGTACAGGCCTACTGGTCAGGGAGCCCTACTGCTACAGTAAACTCACATGAAGGAGACCCAACTTGGAGTCTACATATTATTGTCACATACTACCAAAGTGGCATACATTTCCCCATCCACTTGCCATCCACTGGAGCACATGCTCTTTCTGGCCCTCCTCTACAAGGCATACCACTGTGTTTCTGCCAAAGAAATTATAGCCCGTTCAGTAACAGATGCTGTCAGCTGTCTTTGCATATGATGAGATTGTGTTTGTTCAGTAGTGTTTACAGTAACATTACCACTGAACCCACTTTTACTTCAAACACCCAGCCTATTTCCTCTTCCACCTTGACCTTGCTTTTTTGCACTCATGTTGGATGTTCCCTTCCCCTCTTTTAACTAGCTGTTTCACAACCCTAGGTCCAGACCTATCAGTCACCTATCTTACTAAATTATCATTCAGTATTTATTTGCCGAGATAGTGTGTCTGGACCACACTACTAGCACAAAGGATTCAGATTCAGAAATGTGGGCTGGTGTCTGTACTAAGTTATTAGCACAAACAATTTAGATTATGAAATGTGACCTCCTGCATGCACCACTGGTACGTGCACCATGTGGCCTGGTGCCAGCACCACAGTATTAGCCAAAACAATTTACATTAGGAAATGTGGACTCCTGACTGCACCACAGTATTTACAAAAATGAGTTAGATTATGAAATGTGGCCTCCTTCCTGCACCACAGTATTAGCAGAAAGGATTTAGATTATGAAATGTGGCCTTGTGCTTGCACTACAGTATTAGCACAAACTATTTAGATTATGAAATGTGGCCTCCTGCCTGCACAACAGTATTAGCACAAATGATTTAGATTCTGATTGTCGCCTCCTTTCTGCACCACAATAGTAGCACAAAAGATTTAGATTCTGAAATGTGGCCTCCTGCCTGCACCATAGTGTTAGCACAAACTATTAAGATTATGAAATGTTGCCTTCTGCTTGCACTACAATCTTAGCACAAATGATTTAGATTATGAAATGTGGCCTCCTGTCTGCACCACTCTATTAGCACAAGCAATTTAGATTATGAAACTTGAACTAGTGCCTGCATCACAGTATTATCAAAAATTATTTAGATTAGGAAATGTGGCCTTCTGTCTGCACCACAATATTAGCACAAAATAGATAGATTAGGAAATACGGCCTCCTGCCTGCACCACAGTATAAGCCAAAATTATTTACATTAGAAAATGTGGCAACACAGTGTTAGGAGTCGAGTTTCCTCTGCTGCACAGGGGGAATCTCGATCCGTGTCTGCTGCGGTCTCCCATTCGGCATCGGCCGCAGTGGGGCCTGCTCAGCGGAGGCGTCGCTCCCAGCGTCTCGCTGGGACTGATTCTGTGCAGAGGGTTACTGCTGCCTTTTCTGGCTCTCCTGTTGTACCCTGCACTGATCTGCGGCGAGCGGGACTAAGTCCTTATTTGCACACACTGAGCATGCCCAGGGCAAGATCTCCCGTTGGAGATCGAGGGTCACATGCTCAGGTACTGCAGCACGTCCCATTGGTCCTCCAGGAAGGTCCTGAAAGGGCAAAACTTCGGTAACAGCTTCCTGTGCTGCAACTATATAAGCTGCGCATGACCGCATGGCCATGCGCTAGTATTGTCTTGAAAATATATGTGTGTGTGTAGATGGATGTATGTCGAAGGATGAAAGCTCCTAAGTATCCCTCCCTAGTGTTGTTGTCTGTTTGCGGATGATGGTAGCTATCTAGCGTCCGACTAGCCATCAGCACAAAACACACATAACAGCGTCTAGTTGCTGTGACCGCCTGTACGGCGCCGTGCGCTTTCCTTACCCAAGCCTGGGTGGTTAGCAGCGTCCGTTTGTGCGGCACCGCACGCACACTCGTGCCTTTATATTCTATTTATTAGTTTCCTTACACACCCAGTTGCGGTGTTGTGCCAGCAAGTGTCTAATCGGACTTCAATCCTGAGTAGGGGTTGAGTTTGCTGACTTCTTGCTCGCGCTCTATGTGCTGCGGTCCTGTGACGTAACAGGATCGCTTCCTTCACGCAGGGTGAAGTTAACCCATGTGTGTATATTTAGTACCACCATATAGTCCGTCTTACTAGCAGCAGGGTCTTTACCTGCACGGTGGACCTCGGACTGCGAACGCACCTAGTTTCATATCATCTATACTTGGTGCGTTCCGCCGGTCCTTAACACACAGTATTTGCACAAACAATTTAGATTAGGAAATGTGGCCTCCTGTCTTCACCATGATATTAACACAAATGAGTTAGATTAGGAAATGTGGCCTCTTACCCGCACCAGTTATAGCAGAAACTATTTAGATTAGGAAATGTGGCCTCCTGTCTGCAACACACTATTAGCCAAAATTATTTAGATTAGGAAATGTGGCCTCCTGCCTGCACTACAATATTGACACTAACAAGTTAGATTGAGAAATGTGGCCTCCTGCCTGCACCACAATATTAGCCCAAATGATTTTGATTAGGAAATGTGGCCTTGTGCCTTTAACACACTATTAATACAAATGAGTTAGATTAGGAAATGTGGCCTCCTGCCTGCTCCACACTATTAGCACAAATGAGTTAGATGCTGGAAGGTCAATTTCCCACAGGATCCTATCTAGCTGAACTAGCTGACAATAAACCGCTATCTAATTATCTGACTACTTGCAGAAGCATTAGGAGCAGCCTCTGTGCCCTGTTACACAGATATAATGGTGCTAAAACAACATGTACACTTTTTAAATGGAGAGGGACATGTGACAGAAGTCCTTGTGTCTGGAAGTTGTGGATGGTTTCTGCGCCCCTATTGGCTGTGGGAATTTCCACCCATTAAGTTAAAAAAAATAACTTACACTCCAACTCTACTCCCCCTCTTCCACTTCCCCCCACTCCCTCCCCTCATCAAAGATGTCATTCCCGCTCATCATATAGCACCACGAACCTAGCCAAAATCCTAACAAAAGCATTAGTGGAAATGCGATCATTTACCGAACTGCTCCCAATTTTGTCAACTTGAGAAAAAATGCTCAGAAACAATGCTCAAACATGAATCCGAATGTGCTATGCTCTTTCCCAATTTGAGATTGGTGAAAGTTTTCTAAATAAGATCACTCATCACTACTCTCAGTCCAATTTCACTGAGCTAGAACTAATTTGCAAAGAAGAATGGGCAAAAATTCAGCCTGCAGATATTCAAAGCTGATAGGGACATATACCAAAAGACTTGCAACAGTAATTGCAGCAAAAGGTGGTCCTACAAAGTATTGACTCAAAGGGGCTGAATACAAATGCTTGTGACAATTTTCAAATATGTATTTTTTAAATATTTAAAAAACATATACCATTGCATTTACGCTTAACAAATATTTGCTACTTTGTGTTGGTATATCAGATGATAAAATGCCAATAAAATAAATTTATGTTTGTACATGTATTGTGAAAAAATGTGGAAATGTTCACGATGTAGGAATACTTTTTCAAGGCACTGTATATGTCAGGTCTTTAAAGGATATTGAGCTAAACCTGGATGTTCACTGATACTTTGAACTTTTTAGATTGTCTTTGTCCAATTTTTGCTTTACATTTCCATTTTTGACCTATTATTGCGTATGTATTGAGATACTTATTAAATTATCTGATTTGTACAATAACAATACTGTAATAAATAGGTAAATATGCATTAGAAAACTTGTACATACAAACAATTGCGGTATCTAAAAAAGTGTCAACCTAAAGTTTCATTTTGCTCAGCATTGCTACCAATTTTTTTCTTAAGAAGATAATATTGATAGAAATGATAATAAGCAAATGGCTATTTTTGTGTATGAAGGCAGATTTTTATTATTTTACTGTCAAAGCACTACTTATGGACTATAGTATAGTCAACCAAGAGGTACAGCCACAGTCCTGTATAAATGTTTCACACAGGGGTGCATTCATTCAGTTCCAGTGTAAGCTGTACATGGCTTTGTTTTTGCATTTCATACTTTTTGTTATGTTGCCAAAGTTTTAGAGCTTGAAGGTCCTTAGCTTGGCAGCTGCCATTTTTCCCACAACAAGTCTCAGCAATCACAGCCGCCTTTGAACAGCAGTGCTTTGTTTGATAGAGTTCAATTTTCCTTTGAAAAACTGTCACACGTGTTTCTGTGATGTAAAATGCATTTTCCAGACACTTGCATTGTCCCGACATCATCCATTCTGCACGCAAGTCTAACACATGTGCACTTGTTGGTAATTGGAAAGCCTTCTCTCTAAAAAAGATAAAATGATATGCTTTCTCCCTAAGGAAACAGGAAGTTGATGACAGTGACCAGTGTCATGACCTGCCAGACCCCACTCTCTCTACTGTAACATAATCCCCTTGCAGTTGTGTGGAAAAAAGGAAAAGATTCCTAACCCTTGCTTTGCAAATCATGGATTGTGATGACAAGCAAAACCTAGTAAAAATCAACACTTTGACCTCTACCATCAAATTGGCCTCTTCCACAGAGATTTACTACCGGTTGAGTCTGTGTTCCAGCTTATTGCAGCAGTATAGGGACCTCACTGACTTCATGGAGCTCATCGATATGTGCCACCTGCTGCTCTGTCATACATATATATATATATTATGTATACATTGGATGAGGTTTTCAGCTGTTTTATTTCTATAAAACCGTTGTTTATCTATGTTACAACTGTATTTAATTAAAGGGTGTCTCTCATTATAGTTTTTTCAGATGCGCATCGGTCCCCAGCCTCCTGGCATATTACTTGCTGGGGAAGAGCTAACCTGCTGGATTGATAGTTCAGAGCAGCAGCATAAATGCACTCTTTGCTTGTACTGTCCATTCTCCGATGCTGCTACTTGAAGCAGCTTTGCCTTAGCATAAGATGAGTATAGTACTGGCTGGGATTGGGGATTTGGAGCTAATATCGCTCTTCAGAGAGTTCAGCCAGCTTAAGAGAAGTGCTTACAAGTTCTATACAATACAGCTTGTGTAAGCACTGGACTTATTGCTGAGGAGACCAGCCATTGTTTCAGCCTGGCGGCGGTGGCCGTCTGCTAAGCAATGATCTATAAGCAATAAAGAAGAAAATTATTATTATTATTATTTATTATGAGTTATATCTTACCTTATGGTATAAATTCGCCTACCATCGAAACCTTCAAAAAGAACCTGAAGACCCACCTCTTTCGACAAGTCTACAACCTGCAGTAACCACCGATCGACCAAACCGCTGCACGGCCAGCTCTATCCTCACCTACTGTATCCTCACCCATCCCGTGTAGATTGTGAGCCCTCGCGGGCAGGGTCCTCATTCCTCCTGTACCAGTTATGACGTATTGTTTAAGATTATTGTACTTGTTTTTATTATGTATACCCCTCCTCACATGTAAAGCGCCATGGAATAAATGGCGCTATAACAATAAATAATAATAATAATAATAAATTATAACAGGAAGTAAATTGGAAAACTGCTTGATATTACTAGCACTTTCTATTTATTCACTTTTTTCAAGTTGGAAGAAAACTTTTCACTTCTAAGATCTTAGGTATGCCAAAATAGGACACATGACAGATTTTTTTTAAGAATACAAAGGCATCACTCAACAATTGTGTTGAAGTCTAACAACCCTTCACTTATCACAAGCATGAATAACTGTTTACAAACAGACATTGTGTTCAAGTTTTTGTTTTCATTATTCATTATGTTTTATGGACATTATCAAAACTGTTTTGATGATTTGTATTTAAAGAGAAACTGCAGGTTTTTGCTATGTAATCTGGGAATAGCATGACATAAGAATTAAAACACAGATTTCAGGCTGTGTGCTGTTGTTTACTTGCCCAGTAGGTTTTATCATTTGGTGGTTATTGTTGTCCGGACTAAAGCAGCATGTGCATGCTAATCCGACTCCGCCCCCTAGGGTGATAAGCAGCTCACTGTCTATAAACAATGTGAATACAGAGCCTGGTGTAAGCAGGGTTAGCTTTGTCAGCCCTGCTGCATTGCTAAATCTAAAAACTCTGATTGCATCAGAACCACTGCATCTAGTAAACTAAGTGATACATCCTTAGATTCAGGGTTTCTTTCCCTACATTATGCTGCTCTCAGATGAGGTAGCAAACACCTGCTGACAGATTCCTTTTAAAGGTATTGTATCAAGTTAATAAGCTATTCTATATCATGAGATGCCTAGCGGCTTCCTGAGAACTGGAAAAGCCCAGTCTGAAAGGTGTGGAGATTGGAGATTGAGCATGCACACCTTACTCCTGTCAATCTCTATCGCTAGATTTTGATGAGTGCAGTACTCTTTTATCTCCAACAGTCCTTTTTAGCATGTGGTCCTCTGCAGCATTTATTCTTTACCTCCATTCCATTTGTATGGGGCTCTTTGAAGCACCATTATCATGACTGAATGGAATTTTAGTGGTCGGACTCCAAGTGATCAAAAAGTTCATCTTTATCCTAACGATAGTTGGTAACTCATTAAGTTGGTATCTTACAGAGCTTGTTTCACCATTATAAGGGTTTCGGGCTCCCACCCTTTCACACCTGGTGTGCAAATGACTGATGAGACTCCTTTTCAACTTGCACCTGGCTTTTCTAAGGCTGACGTCATACTAGAGAGTTTAATAGACGTATGAGATGCGCAAAAACAACGAATTACACACGGTCCAATGATTCTCTATAGGGCAGCTCTTATCTGCCGTATATTTTGCAGCCGTATTTTACGGGCTGAAAAAATAGCAGCATTCTGCGTTTGTCAGCGTATTGCGCAAAAAATCCGCCAATGAAAGTCTATGGGGTGAGAAAAATACGGATTACACACAGACCATAAGTGTGACTTGCGAGAAATACGCAGCGGTGTTCTATAGAAAAGCCAATAATTCAGTGCCATGTACAATAAAATCACACTGACAGTTTAGAATAGAATAGATAGAATAAATGTCTACACATAGTATAGAAAAATATTTAGAATTGAGAGTCCTCAGTGATTGATATCTTTTAATGGCTAACTGAAAAGATGGCAACAAATTGCAAGCTTTCGAGACTACTCAGGCCTCTTCATCAGGCATAGACTGAAAGAAATTCTGGAGAATCACATATTTATGCACAAAACATAGTAACATAGTAACATAGTTAGTAAGGCCGAAAAAAGACATTTGTCCATCCAGTTCAGCCTATATTCCATCATAATAAATCCCCAGATCTACGTCCTTCATCACAGAAACACAAACATCACAGAAAAACAAAAAAAAATGGATAAGACAGGTGACATGAAGCAGAATTACCATGGGTGATAAACATTTATGTCAATAAATATTGGACCAGTTCTTAGATATGGAATGTTTATTGTCCTCTGATTGGGGTCTGGTTCTGTTGTGATGACCCCACATGGTCTGAAGGGCAAATTCCTTAGTTCCTTAGTTGATGTAAAAAGACATAAATCCATGCGACATATTCATTCCTGCACTAAGACTGTGAAAGGTCATCATCAGTTTATATTCCCATATTCTTCTGTCTCTTTGAGATTTGAAGCTACCTTTTAAAGCAAGTAATTTCATGTCCATAATGTTATGATTGGGAAGACAAAAATGTATTGCCACAGGTAGATCCATTCTTTTTTCTCTTATTGTATGGCGGTGAGAATTCATCCTTGTCCTCACTGGTCCAATATTTATGGACATAACTGTTTATCACACATGGTAATTCTGCTTCATGTCACCTGTCTTAAGGCCCCTTCACATTAAGCGACGCTGCAGCGATACCGACAACGATCCGGATCGCTGCAGCGTCGCTGTTTGGTCGCTGGAGAGCTGTCACACAGACAGCTCTCCAGCGACCAACGATGCCGGTAACCAGGGTAAACATCGGGTAACTAAGCGCAGGGCCGCGCTTAGTAACCCGATGTTTACCCTGGTTACCATCCTAAAAGTAAAAAAAAACAAACACTACATACTTACCTACAGCCGTCTGTCCTCCAGCGCTGTGCTCTGCACTCCTCCTGCACTGTGCTCTGCACTCCTCCTGCACTGGCTGTGAGCGTCGGTCAGCCGGAAAGCAGAGCGGTGACGTCACCGCTCTGCTTTCCGGCCGCTGTGCTCACACAGACAGTACAGGAGGAGTGCAGAGCACAGCGCTGGAGGACAGACAGCGGTAGGTAAGTATGTAGTGTTTGTTTTTTTTTACTTTTAGGATGGTAACCAGGGTAAACATCGGGTTACTAAGCGCGGCCCTGCGCTTAGTTACCCGATGTTTACCCTGGTTACCAGTGAAGACATCGCTGGATCGGTGTCACACACGCCGATCCAGCGATGTCAGGAGGAGTCCAGCGACGAAATAAAGTTCTGGACTTTATTCAGCGACCAACGATCTCCCAGCAGGGGCCTGATCGTTGGTCGCTGTCACACATAACGATTTCATTAACGATATCATTGCTACGTCACAAAAAGCAACGATATCGTTAACAATATCGTTATGTGTGAAGGTACCTTTATCCATGTTTTTTTTTTCTGTGATGTTTTGTGCATAAATATGTGATTCTCCAGAATTTCTTTTAGTCTATGCCTGATCAGTCTCGAATGCTTGCAATTTGTTATCATCTTTTCAGTTCGCCATTAAAAGGTATAAACCACTGAGGACTCTCAATTCTAAATATTTTTCTATCTACTGGCTAACACGGTACTAAGATATATATCTTTCCTGTACACATAGTATAGGTATGTATATATTAGTAGGGTTGAGCGACCTTTACTTTTATAGGATCGTGTCGGGTTTCACGAAACCCGACTTTTTCAAAAGTCGGGTCGAGTGAAATCGGCCGATCCTATAAAAAAGTCGGGGTCGGGGTCGGCCGAAACTCGAAACCCAATGCAGTGCATCGGGTTTCCAATGGTTCCCAGGGTCTGAAGGAGCGGAAACTCTCCTTCAGGCCTTGGGATCCATATTTAAGTGTAAAATAAAGAATTAAAATAAAAAATATCGCAATACTTACCCTCTGACGCGCCCTGGTACTAACCGGGAACCTTCCTTCCTTAGAATCAGCCTTCCAGGACCTTGCGGTGACGTCGCGGTGATGTCGCGGCTTGTGATTGGTCGCGCGGCCGCCCATGTGACCGCTCGCGCGACCAATCACAAGCCGCGACGTCACCGCGACGTCACCGAAGGTCCTGGAAGGGCTGATTCTTAGGAAGGAAGGCTGCCGGAAAGAAGCAGGGCGCGTCCGAGGGTGAGTATATTCCTATTAGGTATATACTCACCCTCGGACGCGCCCTGCTTCTTTCCGGTAGCCTTCCTTCCTAAGAATCAGCCCTGGTATATACTCACCCTCGGACGCGCCCTGCTTCTTTCCGGCAGCCTTCCTTCCTAAGAATCTGCCCTTCCAGGACCTTCGGTGACGTCGCGGTGACGTCGCGGCTTGTGATTGGTCGCGCGAGCGGTCACATGGGCGGCCGCGCGACCAATCACAAGCCGCGACGTCACCACGACATCACCGCAAGGTCCTGGAAGGCTGATTCTAAGGAAGGAAGGTTCCCGGTTAGTACCAGGGCGCGTCAGAGGGTAAGTATGGCGATATTTTTTATTTTAATTCTTTATTTTACACTTAAATCTGAATTCCGATACCAATTCCCGATATCTTAAACATATCGGGAATCGGTATTGGAATTCCGATTCCAGATTCAGAAGATCGCCGACTTCATGGCCGACCCCACACAGGGGTCGGGTCGGGTTTCATGAAACCCGACTTTGCCAAAAGTCGGCGACTTCTGAAAATTGCCGACCCGTTTCGCTCAACCCTATATATTAGTATGTCAGTGAGACACACACACACACATATATATATATATATATATTTATATATATTTATTACAGTGCTAGATTGCTTAAAAGCCGGTAATTCAATTGCCAGATTTTGCTATCTCCCTATCAAACCCAACAGGATATGAGACATGGTTTACATACAGTAAACCATTTCATATCTGTTAAATTTTGACATATTCCTCACTAAGGCTGGTTTCACATTTGCGTTTAAAAACACAGCGTTTGAAACGCAAACGCATTTGGTGAAAAAACGCGTTTAAACGTGGCGTTTTTTAGGCGCATGAGTTTTTGCATGTTTTAACACAAACGCAGCATTTTGATGCGTTTACATGCGTTTACATGTGTTTTTTCATGCGTTTGCATTTTTGAAACGTGACAGCTGCCAATCATCAAAATCAACTAGAAAACCCACTATAAACAGAAATACCTAGGGTTAGGGTTAGAGTTAAGGTTAGGGTTAGGATTATTATTATTATTATTATTATTTATTGTTATAGCGCCATTTGTTCCATGGCGCTTTACATGTGAGGAGGGGTATACATAATGAAAACAAGTACAATAATCTTAAACAATACAAGTCATAACTGGTACAGGAGGAATGAGGACCCTGCCCGCGAAGGCTCACAATCTACAAGGAATGGGTGAGAATACAGTAGGTGAGGGTAGAGATGGTCATGCAGCGGTTTGGTCAATCGGTGGTTACTGCAGGTTGTAGGCTTGTCGGAAGAGGTGGGTCTTCAGGTTCTTTTTGAAGGTTTCGATGGTAGGCGAATTTATACCATAAGGTAAGATATAACTCATAATAAATAATAATAATAATAATAATTTTCTTCTTTATTGCTTATAGATCATTGCTTAGCAGACGGCCACCGCCGCCAGGCTGAAACAATGGCTGGTCTCCTCAGCAATAAGTCCAGTGCTTACACAAGCTGTATTGTATAGAACTTGTAAGCACTTCTCTTAAGCTGGCTGAACTCTCTGAAGAGCGATATTAGCTCCAAATCCCCAATCCCAGCCAGTAACTGCAGGTTGTAGGCTTGTCTGAAGAGGTGGGTCTTCAGGTTCTTTTTGAAGGTTTCGATGGTAGGCGAGAGTCTGATGTGTTGTGGTAGAGGGTTCCAGAGTAGGGGTGATACGCAAGAGAAATCTTGTATACGATTGTGGGAAGAGGAGATAAGAGGGGAGTAGAGTAGGAGATCTTGTGAGGATCGGAGGTTGCGGGTAGGTAAGTACCGGGAGACGAGGTCACAGATGTATGGAGGAGACAGGTTGTGGATGGCTTTGTACGTCATGGTTAGGGTTTTGTAGTGGAGTCTCTGGGCAATGGGGAGCCAGTGAAGGGATTGACAGAGGGGAGAGGCCGGGGAATAGCGGGGGGACAGGTGGATTAGTCGGGCAGCAGAGTTTAGAATAGATTGGAGGGGTGCGAGAGTGTTAGAGGGGAGGCCACAGAGCAGGAGGTTGCAGTAGTCAAGGCGAGAGATGATGAGGGCATGGACTAGGGATTCTAACCCTAACCCTAACCCTAAAACACAAACTCTAACCCTAACCCTAAAACACAAACTCTAACCCTAACACAGACTCTAACCCTAACCCTAACACAAACTCTAACACAAATTCTAACACAAAATCTTACCCTAACCCTAACACAAACTCTAACACAAACTCTAACAGAAACTCTAACCTAACCCTAACCCAAACTCTAACCCTAACCCTAACACAAACTCTAACACAAACTCTAACCCTAACCCTAAAACACAAACTCTAACCCTAACCCTAACCCAAACTCTAACCCTAACCCTAACCCAAACTCTAACCCTAACCCTAACATTAACCCTAAAACACAAACCGTAACCCTAACTCTAACCCTAACACAAACTCTAACACAAACTCTAACCCTAACCCAAACTTTAACCAGAATCCTAACCCTAAAACACAAACTCTAACCCTAACTCTAACTCTAACACAAACTCTAACACAAACTCTAACACAAACTCGAACCCTAACCCTAACCCAAACTCTAACCCTAACCCTAAAACACAAACTCTAACCCTAACCCTAACACAAACTCTAACCCTAACCCTAACACAAACTCTAACCCTAACACAAACTCTAACCCTAACACAAACTCTAACCCTAACTGGCCTAGCCAGTCTCCAGATCTCAACCCTATAGAAAACCTTTGCAGGGAGTTGAAAGTCCGTGTTGCCAAGCGAAAAGCCAAAAACATCACTGCTCTAGAGGAGATCTGCATGGAGGAATGGGCCAACATACCAACAACAGTGTGTGGCAACCTTGTGAAGACTTACAGAAAACGTTTGACCTCTGTCATTGCCAACAAAGGATATATTACAAAGTATTGAGATGAAATTTTGTTTCTGACCAAATACTTATTTTCCACCATAATATGCAAATAAAATGTTAAAAAAACAGACAATGTGATTTTCTGGATTTTTTTTTCTCAGTTTGTCTCCCATAGTTGAGGTCTACCTATGATGTAAATTACAGATGCCTCTCATCTTTTTAAGTGGTGGAACTTGCACTATTGCTGACTGACTAAATACTTTTTTGCCCCACTGTATATATATATATATGGCATCAAAACTATGAATTAACACATGTGGAATTATATACTTAGCAAAAAATTGTGAAACAGCTGAAATATGTCTTATATTCTAGGTTCTTCAAAGTAGCCACCTTTTGCATTGATGACTGCTTTGCACACTCTTGGCATTCTCTTGATGAGCTTCAAGAGGTAGTCACCGGAAATGGTCTTCCAACAATCTTGAAGGAGTTCCCAGAGATGCTTAGCACTTGTTGGCCCTTTTGCCTTCACTCTGCGATCAAGCTGACCCCAAACCATCTCGATTGGGTTCAGGCCTGGTGACTGTGGTGGCCAGGTCATCTGGTGTACCACCCCATCACTCTCCTTCTTGGTCAAATAGCCCTTATACAGCCTGGAGGTGTGTTTGGGGTCATTGTCCTGTTGAAAAATAAATGATGGTCCAACTAAACACAAACTGGATGGAATAGCATGCCATTGCAAGATGCTGTGGTAGCCATGCTGGTTCAGTATGCCTTCAATTTTTAATAAATCCCCAACAGTATCACCAGCAAAGCACCCCCACACCATCACACTTCCTCCTCCATGCTTCACAGTGGGAACCAGGCATGTAGAGTCCATCTGTTCACCTTTTCTGCGTCGCACAAAGACACGGTGGTTGGAACCAAAGATCTCAAATTTGGACTCATCAGACCAAAGCACAGATTTCCACTGGTCTAATGTCCATTCCTTGTGTTCTTTAGCCCAAACAAATCTATTCTGCTTGTTGCCTGTGCTTAGTAGTGGTTTCCTAGAAGCTATTTTACCATGAAGGCCTGCTGCACAAAGTCTCCTCTTAATAGTTGTTGTAGAGATGTGTGCTGCTAGAACTCTGTGTGGCATTGACCTGGTCTCTAATCTGAGCTGCTGTTAACCTTCGATTTCTGAGGCTGGTGACTTGGATAACCTTATCCTCAGAAGCAGAGGTGACTCTTGGTCTTCCTTTCCAGGGGTGGTCCTCATGTGAGCCAGTTTCTTTGTAGCGCTTGATGGTTTTTGTCACTGCACTTGGGGACACTTTCAAAGTTTTCCCAATTTTTCAGACTGACTGACCTTCATTTCTTAAAGGGAACCTGTCACCCCCGTTTTTCCAGATTGAGATATAAATACTGTTAAATAGGGCCTGCGCTGTGCACACCTCTACGCCACCAAAGGAAAGCTGGGGAAGAAAAGAGCGATGTCACCACGCCCACCTGACCTGACCAGCCTGATTGACAGGCGAAAATGGTGACTTTGGTAATGTATTTCTCAGCATAGGTGGGGAATCAGGGTACACTACATACACTATAGTAACGCACAGCGCAGGCCCTATTTAACAGTATTTATATCTCAATCTGAAAAAACGGGGTGACAGGTTCCCTTTAAAGTAATGATGGCCACTCATTTTTCTATACTTAGCTGCTTTTTTGTTGCCATAATTCAAATTCTAACAGTCTATTCAATAGGACTATCAGCAATGTATCCACCAGACTTCTGCACAACACAACTAATGGTCCCAACCCCATTTATAAGTCAAGAAATCCCACTTATTAAACCTGACAGGGCACACCTGTGAAATGAAAACCATTCCCGGTGACTACCTCTTGAAGCTCATCAAGAGAATGCCAAAAGTGTGCAAAGCAGTCATCAAAGCAAAAGGTGGCTACTTTGAAGAACCTAGAATATAAGACATAATTTCAGTTGTTTCACACTTTTTTGTTAAGTATATAATTCCACATGTGTTAATTCATAGTTCTGAGGCCTTCAGTTTGAATGTACAATTTTCATAGTCATGAAAATACAGAAAAATCTTTAAATGAGAGGATGTGTCCAAACTTTTGGTCTGTACTGTATATATATATATATATATAACTAAGCGCAGTAACCCGATGTTTACCCTGGTTACCAGCGTAAAAGTAAAAAAAACTAACACTTCATACTTACCTACCGCTGTCTGTCCTCCGGCGCTGTGCTTCTCTGCACTCCTCTGCACTGACTGAGCACAGCGGCCGAAAAGCAGAGTGGTGACGTCACCGCTCTGCTTTCCGGCCGCTGTGCTCACAGCCAGTGCAGGAGGAGTGCAGAGAAGCAGAGCGTCGGGGAGAGACAGCGGTAGGTAAGTATGAAGTGTTTTTTTTTTTTTACTTTTACGCTGGTAACCAGGGTAAACATCGGGTTACTGCGCTTAGTTACCCGATGTTTACCCTGGTTATCAGTGAAGACATCGCTGGATCGGTGTCACACACGCCGATCCAGCGATGTCAGCGGGAGATCCAGCGACGAAATAAAGTTCTGGACTTTATTCAGCGACCAACGATCTCCCAGCAGGGGCCTGATCGTTGGTCGCTGTCACACATAACGATTTCCTTAACGATATCGTTGCTACGTCACAAAAAGCAACAATATTGTTAACGATATCGTTAAGTGTGACGGTACCTTAAGACAAGAATATTATGGAAGCATCTGCATATTGGATCAATATCTGGATGATAACAGTACCACAAGAATCTTCTTCATTTTGGCTCTGTTTTTGGAAATCCAAATAAGTGACCTAAATTGCAGTCATAACAAGTGTTTAAATAATATACAGTAAGTACAAAATACTCTGTGTGTGTACATCCAAAAGAATTATTCTACCTATATGTAACACTACTGTACTATAAATGAAATTACTTCAAATATTTTGTGAAAGATAATGAACACTGGCTGACGTTGAAATCCTCAATTTTATGTAACTTTTAAATTCTTATTTAGGCAAACAGGAGCTTAGGTAATAATGTTGCAAACTGCAATATTATTTTCCAAAATCACGACCAATGAAGATCTTTTCAGATATGATTTATGTGTAAGTAATATTAACATATCAATTGCATGGGCCTTGATGTCAGTGACATGATTTATTGCTGGTTTATGTGTGGGAGAGCCTCACAGGGCATTTTAGCCTTTTTTATGCTATTGAGTGACATAGGATTTATTTACAAGGCTGTCCCACACTTAAAAGGTCAGCATTGTGACAGCAGTGATAACTATTATCCTCCTGCCATATATCTGTAGGTCAATCCAGGAAAGGATTTTTTTTTTCCTTGGTCACTACATAATGAGCTGCTTTCTCTACGATCAATGATTAAATCGATGAGAATGTTTCAGATTAAAACTATTTGCAGAAACCATTTTTAACCATCTCTCCCACTATGGTAAAACGTACACTTAATGCTTAGTGCTTTATGTTAAGCAGAAAAGTACACAGCTTGCCAAAATTAGTTGCAAGGTAGAATATTTACTCTTTGTTTTTTTGTGTTATGTAGTATTTCTAAACTATACACAAAATTTAGATAGGTAAAGGTTAAAATAAAATAAAATATATATGTGTATATATACAGTATATATACAACTCTGGCAAAAATTAGGAGACCACTAAAGACCACAACATTTTCAGTTTGTATGATTTTTCTCTTTATAGGTATATTTTTGAGTAAAATGTAAATTATTCTTTTATTCTATAAACTTCTCACAACATGTCTCTGAATTTCCAAGCAATACATTTTGTATTTTATTTCTGAAAAGGAGAAATGGTCAAAATAAAAAAAACAGTGCTTTCAGACCTCAAATAATGCAAAGAAAACAAGTTCATAATCATTTAGAAACAACAATGCTAATGTTTTAACTCAGGAAGAGTTCAGATATCAATATTTTGTGGCATAACCATGATTTTTAATCACAGCTTTCATGCGTCTTGGCATGCTTTCCAATAGTCTTTCACACTGCTTCTGGCGCAAAAATTTAAGCAGTTCTTTGTTTGATGGCTTGTGACTTTCCATCATTCTCCTGATAACATTCCAGAGGTTTTCAATGGGGTTCAGGTCTTGAGATTGGGCAGCCCATGACAGGGTTTTGATGTGGTGGTCTCTTAATTTTTGCCAGAGCTGTATATATATACACACATGTGGTCAAAATTGTTGGTACCCTTCTTTTAATGACAGAAAAACCCACAGTCACAGTAATAACTTGAATCGGACAAAAGTAATAATAAATAAAAAAAATCTATGACATTGAACACATGAAAGTCAGACATTGCTTTTCAACCATGCTTCCACAGAATAAAAAAAAAAAAAACCTCATGAAATAGGCCTGGACAGAAATGACGGTACCGTTAACTTAATATTTTGTTGCACAACCTTTTGAGGCAATCACTGCAATCAAACGATTCCTGCAACTGTCAATGAGACTTCTGCACCTCTCGACCGGTATTTTGGCTCACTCCTCAAGAGCAAACAGCTCCAGTTGTCTGGTGTTTGAAGGTTGCCTTTTCCAGATGGCATGTTTCAGTTCTGGATTCCAAAGATGATCAAATAGGATTTACGTTAGGGCTCATAGAAGGCCACTTCAGAATATTCCATATTTTCCTCTTAGCCATTCTTGAGTGTTTTTAGCTGTGTGTTTTGGGTCATTATCCTGTTGCAAGATCCATGACCTGTGACTGAGACCTAGCTTTCTGACACTGGGCAGCACATTTTGCTCTAGAATCCCTTGATAGTCTTGAGATTTCATTGTACCCTGCACAGATTCTAGACACCCTGTGCCAGATGCAGCAAATCAACCCCAGAACATAACAGAGCCTCCTCCATGTTTCACAGTAGGGACTGTGTTCCTTTCTTGATATGCTTCATTTTTCCCTCTGTGAACATAGAGCTGATATGCCTTGCCAAAAGTTATATTTTTGTCTCATTTGTCCATAGGACATTCTCCCAGAAGCATTGTGGATTGTTAACATGTAGTTTGGCAAATTCAGGTCTGGCTTTTTTATTATTTTTTTTTCAACAATAGTGTCCTCCTTGGTTGTCTCCCACGAAGTCCACTTTGGCTCAGACAATGACGGATGGTGCTATCTGACACTGATGTTCCTTGAGCTTGAAGTTCACCTTTAATCTGTTTAGAAGTTTTTCTGGGCTCTTTTGTTCCCATTCATATTATCTGCCTCTTTGATTTGTCATCAATTTTCCTCCTGCGGCCACGTCCAACCTTCATATTTTTTAATAATATGTGCAACTGTTGTCACAGGAACATCAAGCTGCTTGGAGATGGTCTTAAAACTTTTACCTTTTAACATGTTTGTCTATAATTTTCTTTCTTATTTCCTGAGACAACTCATTCCTTTGCTTCCTCTGGTCTATGTTGAGGGTGATACACACCATGTTATCAAACAGTACAGTGAGCATCTGTAGCCCTAACAAGAGGCTTACTCACTGATTCCAAGATTGTAGACACCTGTGATGCTAGTTAGTGGACACACCTTGATTTAAAATGTACATTTTATCACATTATTTTCAGGGGTACCATCATTTTTTTCCAGGCCTATTTCATGAATTTTTATTTTTTTTTTAATTCTATGGAAGCATGGTTGAAAAGCAATGTCTGACTTTCATTTGTTCATTGTCATAGATTTTGTCATGATCCAGGTCGGGGTTTGTTTCTTGTTATTTTCTCCTTGGTCTGGTCACGCGGGGGTTAACCTTCTCTGCCTCGTTTTGGGTTCTGTGTGGCTATTTCAGTCTGCTGTGGCCTGCAGACCAATGTCAGTGATAGTTCATGCTCCCAGGCTAGAGCAGCTGACACCTTGATACCTTGTTTGTCCTCTGCCCATGCACTCTGTTCCCGTGATTTCCCTTTCCTGCCATCCCACTTTGTGTTAGTGCTCGCACCCTGGTCTTAGACCTTTTGGTATGTGGCCCAGCTTGTCTTCTGACCTGTTTTACTGTCTCTCGTCTCTGTTATATCTGCTCCCATCTGGCTGTGATTTCTGGCTTGTATTTGACCATGTGTATTGCTGTGACCTCTGGTACTTCTTGCTCTGACGGCTTCTGACTCGGCTCGTCTGACCACTCTTTCACCACTTGGTGGCGCTTGTGCTGCTGCTCAGTGGTGTTATGCTGTGTGTGCAACCTCTCTTGACTCACCAGCATCCCCTGTTGAAGGTTTCACTATGCTGCACTGCAGCAGCATTACAGATTTTTTATTTATTATTACTTTTGTCATATTCAAGTTATTTCTGTGGCCATTGTGGATTTTTCTGTCATTAAACGAGGGGTACCAACAATTTTGACCACACGTTTGTGTGTGTGTATATATATATATATATATATATATATATGTGTGTGTGTGTGTGTGTGTGTGTGAGTGTGTACTGCTCAAAAAAATAAATGGAATACTTAAACAACACAATGTAACTCCAAGTCAATCACACTTCAGTGAAATCAACCTGTCCAGTTATGAAGCAGCACTGATTGTGAATCAATTTCTCCTTCTGTTGTGCAAATGGAGCAGACAACAGGTAGAAATTATAGGCAATTAGCAAGACAACTACTATAAAAGAGTGGTTCAGCAAGTGGTGACCACAGACTATTTCTCTGTTCTCATCCTTTTTTGGATGTTCTTTTGTTCACTTTGACATTTTGTCATTGCTTTCACCCCTAGAGGTACAGTAGCAACCCACAGAAGTTGCTCACTTAGTGAAGCTCATGCAGGATGGTTCCTCAATGCATGCTGTAGCAATAAGGAGAGCTGTGTCTGTCATCACAGTGTCCAGAGCATGGAGAAGATATCAGGAGACAAGCCAGTACACCAGGAGATGTGGAAGGAGGCAGTAGGAGGACAAAAACCCAGCAGCAGGACTGCTACCTCCTCTGGCATTAGGAGGAGCAATGCCAGAGCCCTGTAAAATGACCTCCAGCAGGCCACTATCATCCATATGTCTGCTCAAACTGTCAGAAACAGGCTCAATGACGGTGATATGAGGGCCCAGGATCCACAAGTGGGTGTTGTGCTTATAGCCTAAAACCATGCAGGAAGATTGGCATTTGCCAGATAACACCAAGATGGTCAGATTCAACTGTCCTGTTCACTGATGAGAGCAGGTTCACACTGAGCACATGTGACAGACGTGACAGAGTCTGGAGACGCCATGGATAACGTTCTGCTGTTTGCAACATCCTCCAGTATGACCGGTTGGCAGTGAGTCAGTGATGGTGCGGGTAGGCATTTCTTTGGAGGGCTGCACAGCCCTCTGTGTGCCTGCCAGTAGTATCCTGACTGCCATTAGTTACCAGGATAAAATCCTCAGACTCATTGTGAGACAATATGCAGGTGCACTAGGCCCTTATGATGCATTCCAATGCTAGGCTTCTTGTGGCTAAAGTGTGTCAGAAGTTCCGGCATGATTAAGGCATTAATGCTATGGACAGGCCTGCCCGTTCCTCTGACCTGAATCAAATCGAGCACATCTGGGACATTATGTCTCAATCCATACACCAATACCATGTTGTATCACAGACTGTCCAGGAATGGACTGATGATTTAATCCAGGTCTGTGAGGCAATCCCTCAGGAGAACATCCGCAGAATCATTAAGTCCATGCCCAGGCATTGTAAGCAGGTCATGCAGGCATGTGGATGCCACATACACTACTGAGCATAATTTCATTCTCTTGAGATATTTCCACTAAAGTTGGGTTAGTCTGTAATTTGATTTTCCATTTTGATTTTGAGTATCATTTCAAATCCAAACCTCCTTTGATTTACATTGATCATTTTTATGCTTTTTTCCCCACGTATTCCACTATGTAATGAATAAAGATTTGCAGCTGGCATATTTCATTAAGTGATATCTAGGATGTGGTATTTTAGTGTTCCCTTTATTTTATTGTGTAGTGTATATATTCAGTAGCATGGAAAGGTTTGGACACCACTGGTCAAATTTACTGTTATTGTGAACAGTTAAGCAAGATGAAAATGGAATGATCTCTAAAAAGCTTAAAGTTAAAGATGACACATTTCCTTTATATTTTACGCCCCCAAAATATGTTCATCTCTTACATTTAAAAAATTGCAAAAAAGGAAAATGGGCAATATCCATTTTTTCTAAATGGGCGGATGCAATTATTTAAATAAATAATTAAAAAAACAGCCAAGCTAAAGCAGATAGCTAAGAGATGGTATTCTCAGACTTTGATTGGAGTCATGGATATTGGCCCTCCCCAAGCCTAATACTAGCAGCCCGAAGCTGATATTTTCCTGGTGATTTTAGTAAATGGTTGTCAGCTATCTGGATGAATTTTGTGTTTCATATTGTTTTATCCCTTTATGTGATAGTTTTCAACATTTTTGCATATTTTGTCATGGGTAGTGTTGAGCATTCCGAAACCGCAAGTATCGTGTATCGGCCAATATTCGCAGTATCGGAATTCCGATACTGAGTTCCGATACTTTCAGTGTATCGGAAACCGGAATCGGAAATTCCCATCTTGCAAACTCCCGGGTTTTTATGAATCAGCCAATGAGGAATGATTTGAAGTGTGGGCTCATCCTGTTCTGCATGGTGGGCATGTAACTACTGGCAGGGCTGTGATTGGCTGCTGAAATGATGTCACGACGCCCTTTAAAAGTCGCCGCCGCCATTTTGCGCTCACTCTGCTGTGAATTCAGTTAGGGACAGGACACTGTGTTCTGACTGAGGGCCAGTTTAGAGATTGCGATTTGCTTAATTGTGCTTAATCCAGGCTAAATGAGCAACCACTGTGTGTTCACCTTGCTTTTGCCTTGCAGCGCTGTTCACAGCTGTCTGCAAGGTCTGTGTGTGTGAGTGCAGCTCACTCTGCTGTCTGTCCATAGCCACAGCCGGTTGTGGTCAGCTCAGGGTGCTTCACTGCCTCATACTGCTAAATCCTTTTTTTTTTTGGCAATTAGTGCAGCCTGCTGCACATTTTTTCAAATATATCCTATATTAGTGGCTTTCCATCTGTATCTGTTGTGAATTCTGCTCTTGGGTTCCCTCCGGTGGTTATGAGTGGTAGTGCTGCTGTCTTTGGATCGCAGCATTTATCAGGTGTGTCCACTTATTGCTGGGCTATTTAGTCTTGCTTGATCCTTTAGTCAGTGCCAGTTGGCCATTGTTTTTGGAGGATTCACATCCCTGACTGGTCTCTCCTGTTTTGCTGTTCTTTTCAACAAAGATAAGTTCTGGCTTTGTTTTTGCTGTCCACATGCTGTGGGCTTTATAGTTCTGTGCATTTTCTTGTTTTGTCTTGTCCAGCTTTGTGTGTGTAAGGATTTTTTGCAGCCAAGCTGTATCTCTGGAGATGCAGATATACCCTCCATGTCTTTAGTCAGATGTGGAGTTTTGTATTTTCTGTGGTGGATATTTTCTAGTGTTTTAATACTGACCGCATAGTTCTCTGTCCTATTCTTTCTTTTTAGCTAGTAAGGCCTCCTTTGCTAATCCTGATTTCAGTCTGTGTATGTCATTTCCCTCTCCTCTCACAGTCAATATTTGTGGGGGGCTGTCTATCCTTTGGAGATTTTCTCTGAGGCAAGATAGTTTTCCCGTTTCTATCTTTAGGGGAAGTTAGTCCTTAGGCTGTGTCGAGGTGTCTAGGGAGTGTTAGGTACATCCCACGGCTACTTCTAGTTGCGGTGCTAAGTTCAGGGTCTGCGGTCAGTACAGGTACCACCTTCTCCAGAGTACGTCACATGCTGCTCCTAGGCCACCGGATCTGTTATGCTGTGCTATCAGGCAACACAGTGTGCAGTAATCAACGCACATACAGTGATATGGCAATAACCCAAAAACAATAGAACAAGCTCTGAGACGTGGAATCTCTGCAGACTGCAATACCTGAACCTATCCTAACACAACTAAAAGCAGCAGTGGATTGCGCCTAACACTACCTATGCAACTCGGCACTGCCTGAAGAGCTGACTAGCCTGAAGATAGAAATACAAGCCTGACTTGCCTCAGAGAAATACCCCAAAGGAATAGGCAGCCCCCTACATATAATGACTGTTAGCAAGATGAAAAGACAAAACGTAGGAATGAAATAGATTCAGCAAAGTGAGGCCCGATATTCTAGACAGAGCGAGGATAGCAAAGAGAACTATGCAGTCTACAAAAAACCCTAAAGCAAAACCACGCAAAGGGGGGCAAAAAGACCCACCGTGCCGAACTATCGGCACGGCGGTGCACCCTTTGCGTCTCAGAGCTTCCAGCAAAAGAGAATAGCACAGCTGGACAGAAAAAACGGGAACAAAAACAAAGTAACACTTATCTAGCAGAGCAGCAGGCCACAGGAAAGATGCAGTAGCTCAGATCCAACACTGGAACATTGACAAGGAGCAAGGAAGACAGACTCAGGTGGTGTTAAATAGCAAGGCAGCCAACGAGCTCACCAAAACACCTGAGGGAGGAAGCCCAGAGGCTGCAATACCACTTGTGACCACAGGAGTGAATTCAGCCACAGAATTCACAACAGTACCCCCCCTTGAGGAGGGGTCACCGAACCCTCACCAGAACCCCCAGGCCGACCAGGATGAGCCACATGAAAGGCACGAACAAGATCTGTGGCATGGACATCAGAGGCAAAAACCCAGGAATTATCCTCCTGAGCATAACCCTTCCATTTGACCAGATACTGGAGTTTCCGTCTAGAGACACGAGAATCCAAAATTTTCTCCACAATATACTCCAATTCCCCCTCCACCAAAACAGGGGCAGGAGGCTCCACAGATGGAACCATAGGTGCCACGTATCTTCTCAACAACGACCTATCATTATGTATGGAAAAGGAGTCTGGGAGGGTCAGACGAAAAGACACCGGATTGAGAATCTCAGAAATCCTATACGGACCAATAAAACGAGGTTTAAATTTAGGAGAGGAAACCTTCATAGGAATATGACGAGAAGATAACCAAACCAAATCCCCAACACGAAGTCGGGAACCCACACGGCGTCTACGATTAGCGAAAAGCTGAGCCTTCTCCTGGGACAAGGTCAAATTGTCCACTACCTGAGTCCAGATCTGCTGCAACCTGTCCACCACAGAATCCACACCAGGACAGTCCGAAGACTCAACCTGTCCTGAAGAGAAACGAGGATGGAACCCAGAATTGCAGAAAAATGGAGAGACCAAGGTAGCCGAGCTGGCCCGATTATTAAGGGCGAACTCAGCCAACGGCAAAAATGACACCCAATCATCCTGGTCAGCAGAAACAAAACATCTCAGATATGTTTCCAAGGTCTGATTGGTTCGTTCGGTCTGGCCATTAGTCTGAGGATGGAAGGCCGAAGAAAAAGATAGGTCAATGCCCATCCTACCACAAAAGGCTCGCCAGAACCTCGAGACAAACTGGGAACCTCTGTCAGAAACAATATTCTCAGGAATGCCATGCAAACGAACCACATGCTGGAAGAACAAAGGCACCAAATCAGAGGAGGAAGGCAATTTAACCAAGGGCACCAGATGGACCATTTTAGAAAAGCGATCACAGACCACCCAAATGACCGACATCTTTTGAGAAACGGGAAGGTCAGAAATGAAATCCATCGAAATATATGTCCAAGGCCTCTTCGGGACCGGCTAGGGCAAAAGCAACCCACTGGCACGTGAACAGCAGGGCTTAGCCCTAGCACAAATCCCACAGGACTGCACAAAAGCACGCACATCCCGTGACAGAGATGGCCACCAGAAGGATCTAGCCACTAACTCTCTGGTACCAAAGATTCCTGGATGACCAGCCAGCACCGAACAATGAAGTTCAGAGATAACTTTACTAGTCCAACTATCAGGGACGAACAGTTTCTCGGCCGGACAGCGATCAGGTTTATTAGCCTGAAATTTCTGCAACACTCTCTCCGCAAATCAGGAGAGATGGCAGACACAATGACTCCTTCCTTGAGGATACTCGCCGGCTCAGATAACCCCGGAGAGTCGGGCACAAAACTCCTAGACAGAGCATCCGCCTTCACATTTTTAGAGCCCGGAAGGTACGAAATCACAAAATCAAAACGAGCAAAAAATAACGACCAACGGGCCTGTCTAGGATTCAAGCGCTTGGCAGACTCGAGATAAGTAAGATTCTTATGATCAGTCAATACCACCACGCGATGCTTAGCTCCCTCAAGCCAATGACGCCACTCCTCGAATGCCCACTTCATGGCCAGCAACTCTCGGTTGCCCACATCATAATTACGCTCAGCAGCAGAAAATTTCCTGGAAAAGAAAGCACATGGTTTCAACACTGAGCAACCAGAACCTCTCTGTGACAAAACCGCGCCTGCTCCAATCTCAGAAGCATCAACCTCGACCTGGAACGGAAGAGAAACATCTGGTTGACACAACACAGGGGCACAGCAAAAACGACGCTTCAACTCCTGAAAAGCTTCCACAGCAGCAGAAGACCAATTAACCAAATCAGCACCCTTCTTGGTCAAATCGGTCAATGGTCTGGCAATGCTAGAAAAATTACAGATGAAGCGACGATAAAAATTAGCAAAGCCCAGGAATTTCTGCAGACTTTTCAGAGATGTCGGCTGAGTCCAATCCTGGATGGCCTGGACCTTAACCGGATCCATCTCGATAGTAGAAGGGGAAAAGATGAACCCCAAAAATGAAACTTTCTGCACACCGAAGAGACACTTTGATCCCTTCACGAACAAGGAATTAGCACGCAGTACCTGGAAAACCATTCTGACTTGCTTCACATGAGACTCCCAATCATCAGAGAAGATCAAAATGTCATCCAAGTAAACAATCAGGAATTTATCCAGATACTCACGGAAAATGTCATGCATAAAAGACTGAAAAACAGATGGAGCATTGGCAAGTCCGAACGGCATCACCAGATACTCAAAATGACCCTCGGGCGTATTAAATGCCGTTTTCCATTCATCTCCCTGCCTGATTCTCACCAGATTATACGCACCACGGAGATCAATCTTAGTAAACCAACTAGCCCCCTTAATCCGAGCAAACAAGTCAGATATCAATGGCAAGGGATACTGAAACTTAACAGTGATCTTATTAAGAAGGCGGTAATCAATACACGGTCTTAGCGAACCATCCTTTTTGGCTACAAAAAAGAACCCTGCTCCCAATGGTGATGACGATGGCGAATATGTCCCTTCTCCAGGGATTCTTTCACATAACTGCGCATAGCGGTGTGTTCAGGCACGGACAAATTAAATAAACGACCCTTAGGGATTTTACTACCAGGAATCAAATTGATAGCACAATCACAATTCCTATGCGGAGGTAGGGCATCAGACTTGGGCTCTTCAAATACATCCTGAAAGTCAGACAAGAACTCTGGGATGTCAGAAGGAATGGATGACGAAATAGACAAAAATGGAACATCACCATGTACTCCCTGACAACCCCAGCTGGTTACCGACATAGAGTTCCAATCTAATACTGGATTATGGGTTTGTAGCCATGGCAACCCCAACACGACCACATCATGCAGATTATGCAGTACCAGAAAGCGAATAACTTCCTGATGCACATGGTCAGCTGGGCCCAGTACTGAGGCTTATTCTTGGCCAAAGGTGTAGCATCAATTCCTCTCAACGGAATAGGACACCGCAAAGGCTCCAAGAAAAATCCACAACGTTTAGCATAATCCAAATCCATCAGATTCAGGGCAGCGCCTGAATCCACAAACGCCATGACAGAATACGATGACAAAGAGCATATCAAGGTAATGGACAGAAGGAATTTGGACTGTACAGTACCAATGACGGCAGAGCTATCGAACCGCCTAGTGCGCTTAGGACAATTAGAAATAGCATGAGTGGAATCACCACAGTAGAAACACAGCCTGTTCAGACGTCTGTGTTCTTGCCATTCAACTTTAGTCATAGTCCTGTCGCACTGCATAGGCTCAGGTTTACTCTCAGACAATACCGCCAGATGGTGCACAGATTTACGCTCGCGCAAGCGACGACCGATCTGAATGGCCAAGGACATAGACTCATTCAAACCAGCAGGCATAGGAAATCCCACCATGACATCCTTAAGAGCTTCAGAGAGACCCTTTCTGAACCAAGCCGCCAGTGCAGATTCATTCCACAGAGTGAGTACTGACCACTTCCTAAATTTCTGACAATATACTTCTACATCATCCTGACCCTGGCAAAAAGCCAGCAAATTTTTCTCAGCCTGATCCACTGAATTAGGCTCATCGTAAAGCAATCCAAGCGCCTGGAAAAACGCATCAACATTACTCAATGCAGGGTCTCCTGGCGCAAGAGAAAACGCCCAGTCCTGTGGGCGCCGCGCAAAAAAGAAATAATAATCAAAACCTGTTGAATAGGATTACCAGAAGAATGAGGTTTCAAGGCCAGAAATAGCTTACAATTATTTTTGAAGCTCAGGAACTTAGTTCTGTCACCAAAAAACAAATCAGGAATAGGAATTCTTGGTTCTAGCATAGATTTCTGATCAATTGTATCTTGAATAGTGTTGAGCGATACCGTCCGATACTTGAAAGTATCGGTATCGGATAGTATCGGCCGATACCCGAAAAATATCGGATATCGCCGATACCGATATCCGATACCAATACAAGTCAATGGGACATCAAGTATCGGAAGGTATTCTCATGGTTCCCAGGGTCTGAAGGAGAGGAAACTCTCCTTCAGGCCCTGGGATCCATAGGGATGTGTAAAATAAAGAATTAAAATAAAAAATATTGATATATTTACCTCTCCGGCGGCCCCTGAACTCAGCGCGGGTAACCGGCAGGCTTCTTTGTTCAAAATCAGCGCTTTTAGGACCTGAGAATCACATCCCGGCTTCTGATTGGTCGCGGGCCGCCCATGTGACCGCCACGCGACCAATCACAAGCCGCGACGTCACCGCAAGCTATTAGCGCGCTCATTTTTGAAAAATGAGCGCGTTAATGACTTTCAAAGATGTAGCGGCTTGTGATTGGTCGCGGCCACGCGACCAATCACAAGCCGCGACGTCACCGCAAGCTATTAACGCGCTCATTTTTAAAAATGAGCGCGTTAATGGCTTTCAAAGACGTAGCGGCTTGTGATTGGTCGCGTGGCCGCGACCAATCACAAGCCGCGACGTCACCGCAAGCTATTAACGCGCTCATTTTTGAAAATGAGCGCGTTAATGACTTTCAAAGACGTAGCGGCTTGTGATTGGTCGCGTGGCCGCGACCAATCACAACCCGCTACGTCTTTGAAAGCCATTAACGCGCTCATTTTTAAAAATGAGCGCGTTAATAGCTTGAGGTGACGTCGCGGCTAGTGATTGGTCGCGGCCACGCGACCAATCACAAGCCGCTACGTCTTTGAAAGCCATTAACGCGCTCATTTTTAAAAATGAGCGCGTTAATAGCTTGCGGTGACGTCGCGGCTTGTGATTGGTCGTGGCCACGCGACCAATCACAAGCCGCTACGTCTTTGAAAGCCATTAACGCGCTCATTTTTAAAAATGAGCGCGTTAATAGCTTGCGGTGACGTCGCGGCTTGTGATTGGTCGCTGCCGCGACCAATCACAACCCGCTACGTCTTTGAAAGCCATTAACGCGCTCATTTTTAAAAATGAGCGCGTTAATAGCTTGCGGTGACGTCGCGGCTTGTGATTGGTCGCGTGGCGGTCACATGGGCGACCAATTTTGAACAACGAAGCCTGCCGGTTACCCGCGGACTCACCAGGGGCCGCCGGAGAGGTAAATATATCAATATTTTTTATTTTAATTCTTTATTTTACACATCTCTATGTATCCGATACCGATACCCGATACCACAAAAGTATCGGATCTCGGTATCGGAATTCCGATACCGCAAGTATCGGCCGATACCCGATACTTGCGGTATCGGAATGCTCAACACTAACCTTGAATCTTTTGTACATTTATAACGAGATTATCCATTGAGGAGCACAGAGCCTGAATATCCATGTCCACAGCTGTGTCCTGAAGCACTCTAATGTCTAGGGGAAAAAAAAAAAAAAACTGAAGACAGAGCTGAGGAAAAAAAAAAAATGATGTCAGGACTTCTTTTTTCCCTCTATTGAGAATCATTGGTATGGCTCCTTGTACTGTTATGCTGTGCTATCAGGCAACACAGTGTGCAGTAATCAGCGCACATACAGTGATATGGCAATAACCCAAAAACAATAGAACAAGCTCTGAGACGTGGAATCTCTGCAGACTGCAATACCTGAACCTATCCTAACACAACTAAAAGCAGCAGTGGATTGCGCCTAACACTACCTATGCAACTCGGCACTGCCTGAAGAGCTGACTAGCCTGAAGATAGAAATACAAGCCTGACTTGCCTCAGAGAAATACCCCAAAGGAATAGGCAGCCCCCCACATATAATGACTGTTAGCAAGATGAAAAGACAAAACGTAGGAATGAAATAGATTCAGCAAAGTGAGGCCCGATATTCTAGACAGAGCGAGGATAGCAAAGAGAACTATGCAGTCTACAAAAAACCCTAAAGCAATACCACGCAAAGGGGGGCAAAAAGACCCACCGTGCCGAACTAACAGCACGGCGGTGCACCCTTTGCGTCTCAGAGCTTCCAGCAAAAGAGAATAGCACAGCTGGACAGAAAAAACGGGAACAAAAACAAAGTAACACTTATCTAGCAGAGCAGCAGGCCACAGGAAAGATGCAGTAGCTCAGATCCAACACTGGAACATTGACAAGGAGCAAGGAAGACAGACTCAGGTGGAGTTAAATAGCAAGGCAGCCAACGAGCTCACCAAAACACCTGAGGGAGGAAGCCCAGAGGCTGCAATACCACTTGTGACCACAGGAGTGAATTCAGCCACAGAATTCACAACACGGATCATAACATGTATCCTGCTAGATTGTGGAAAATCACTATATAGGATTAGATAGAGGAGCTTTGTTTGGCCTTGCAGCGCCGTTCGCGGCTGTCTGCACGGTCTGTGTGAGTGCAGCTCACTCTGTAGTCTGTCCGCAGCCACAGCCGGTTGTGTTCAGCTCAGAGTGCGTCACTGCCTCATACTGCTGAATCCATTGTCCTAAATTGCAATTAGTGCAGCCAGCTGCACCTTTTTTCAATAATATCCTATTAGTGTCTTTCCATACGTATAACGATAGATTGTGGAAAAACACTATATACGTTTAGATAGAGGAGCTTTTCTTTGCCTTGCAGCGCCATTCACGGCTGTCTGCATGGTCTGTGTGTGAGTACTGTTGTGAATTCTGTTGTCGGGCTCCCTCCTGTGGTCATGAATGGTACTTCGGCTGGTTCTGTCCATGGACTTCCTCTGGTGGGTGTTTCTGAGTTTCACAGGTGACGAGGTTAATTCGTTAGCTGCTGCTCTATTTAACTCCACTTAGATCTTTGCTCCATGCCACCTGTCAATGTTACAGTATTGGTCTAGTTCACTCCTGGATCGTTCTTGTGACCTGTCTTCCCATCAGAAGCTAAGTTCCAGCTTGTATTTCTTTGGTTTGCTATTTTTCTGTCCAGCTTGCTATTTAATTTGTTGTCTTGCTTGCTGGAAGCTCTGGGACGCAGAGGGAGCGCCTCCGCACCGTGAGTCGGTGCGGAGGGTCTTTTTGCGCCCTCTGCGTGGTCTTTTTGTAGGTTTTTGTGCTGACCGTAAAGTAACCTTTCCTATCCTCGGTCTGTTCAGTAAGTCGGGCCTCACTTTGCTAAATCTATTTCATCTCTGTGTTTGTATTTTCATCTTTACTCACAGTCATTATATGTGGGGGGCTGCCTTTTCCTTTGGGGAATTTCTCTGAGGCAAGGTAGGCTTTATTTTTCTATCTTCAGGGCTAGCTAGTTTCTTAGGCTGTGCCGAGTTGCATAGGGAGCGTTAGGCGCAATCCACGGCTATTTCTAGTGTGTTTGATAGGTTTAGGGATTGCGGTCAGCAGAGTTCCCACGTCCCAGAGTTTGTCCTTATTATCAGTAACTATCAGGTCATTCCGTGTGCTCTTAACCACCAGGTCCATTATTGTCCTGACCACCAGGTCATAACAGTACAGGTGGCCAAAAGTACTAATGCATCTCAATAGAGGGAAAAGAGAAGTTCTGAGACCATTTTTTTTCTTTGCAGTGTGTTTTGTCTCTATTTTCCCCTTTACCTCTGGGTGGTTCGGGACACTGGTGTAAACATGGACATTCAAGGTCTGTCCTCTTGGATGGATAATCTCACTACAAGGATACAAAACATTCAAGATTTTGTGGTTCAGAATCCGATGTCAGAGCCTAGGATTCCAATTCCTGATTTGTTTTTTGGTGATAGATCTAAGTTCTTGAATTTCAAAAATAATTGTAAATTGTTTCTTGCCTTGAAACCTCGCTCCTCAGGTGACCCTGTTCAACAAGTAAAGATCATTATTTCTTTGTTACGTGGTGACCCTCAAGACTGGGCATTTTCCCTTGCGCCAGGAGATGCGGCATTGCGTGATGTTGATGCGTTTTTCCTGGCGCTTGGATTGCTTTATGACGAACCTAATTCAGTGGATCAGGCAGAGAAAATCTTGCTGGCTCTGTGTCAGGGTCAGGATGAAGCGGAGATATATTGTCAGAAGTTTAGAAAGTGGTCTGTGCTCACTCAGTGGAATGAATATGCCCTGGCAGCAATCTTCAGAAAGGGTCTCTCTGAAGCCCTTAAGGATGTCATGGTGGGGTTTCCCATGCCTGCTGGTCTGATTGAGTCTATGTCCTTGGCCATTCAGATCGATCGACGCTTGCGTGAGCGTAAAGCTGTGCACCATTTGGCGGTACTATCTGAGCATGGGCCTGAGCCTATGCAATGTGATAGGACTTTGACCAGAGCTGAACGGCAAGAACACAGACGTCGGAATGGGCTATGTTTTTACTGTGGTGATTCCACTCATGCTATCTCCGATTGTCCTAAGCGCACTAAGCGGTTCGCTAGGTCTGCCACCATTGGTACGGTACAGTCTAAATTTCTATTGTCTGTTACTCTGATTTGCTCTTTGTCATCCTATTCTGTTATGGCATTTGTGGATTCAGGCGCTGCCCTGAATTTGATGGACTTGGAGTATGCTAGTCGCTGTGGTTTTTTCTTGGAGCCCTTGCAGTATCCTATTCCATTGAGAGGAATTGATGCTACGCCTTTGGCCAAGAATAAGCCTCAGTATTGGACCCAATTGACCATGTGCATGGCTCCTGCACATCAGGAGGATATCCGCTTTCTGGTGTTGCATAATCTGCATGATGTGGTCGTTTTGGGGTTGCCATGGCTACAGGTTCATAATCCAGTATTGGACAGGAAATTTATGTCTGTGTCCAGCTGGGGTTGCCAGGGGGTACATGGTGATGTTCCATTTTTGTCTATTTCGTCTTCCACTCCTTCTGAAGTTCCAGAGTTTTTGTCGGATTATCGGGATGTATTTGATGAGCCCAAAGCCAGTGCCCTACCTCCTCATAGGGATTGCGATTATGCAATTAATTTGATTCCTGGTAGTAAGTTTCCTAAGGGCCGATTGTTCAATTTATCTGTGCCAGAACACGCCGCTATGCGGAGTTATATAAAGGAATCCTTGGAGAAAGGCCATATTCGCCCGTCGTCATCACCGTTAGGAGCAGGGTTCTTTTTGTGGCCAAGAAGGATGGTTCTTTGAGACCTAAATCTGTTCTGGAATATATGATATTCTGCAAGCACTAGTATTCCTACATGAAAGGGGAAAAGTTTCTCATAACAACATTTGCTTGTCGTCTGTGTTTGTAAGTGAAGATGGGCACTGGAAATTAGGTGGAATGGAAATGGTCTGTAAACTAACAGAGGTAACTGCAGAGTCCGCAGAGTTTGGCATTTTGCCAGGATCTTTAAGCCATGCTCGAGATGCTTTCTTGTGGATTCTTTACTGTTAGGGCAGTGAGAATCTGGAATTGCTTGCCTGAGGAGGTGGTGATGGCGAACTCAGTCGAGGGGTTCAAGAGAGGCCTGGATGTCTTCCTGGAGCAGAACAATATTGTATCATACAATTATTAGGTTCTGTAAAAGGACGTAGATCTGGGGATTTATTATGACGGAATATAGGCTGAACTGGATGGACAAATGTCTTTTTTCGGCCTTACTAACTATGTTACTATGTTACTATGTTACCGCCTTCTTAATAAAATTACAGTCAAATTTCAGTATCCTTTTCCGTTGCTGTTGATTTGTTTGCTCGTATTAAAGGGGCTAGTTGGTTCACCAAGATAGATCTTCGAGGGGCGTATAATCTTGTGCGTATTAAACAAGGCGATGAATGGAAAACAGCATTTATTACGCCCGAGGGCCATTTTGAGTACCTGGTTATGCCATTCGGGCTTTCCAATGCTCCATCAGTATTTCAGTCCTTTATGCATGACATCTTCCGAGAGTACCTGGATAAATTCCTGATTGTGTATTTGGATGATATTTTGGTCTTTTCGGATGATTGGGAGTCTCATGTGAAGCAGGTCAGAATGGTGTTCCATGTCCGTCGTGCGAATTCCTTGTTTGTGAAGGGGTCAAAGTGTCTCTTTGGAGTTCAGAAGGTTTCATTTTTGGGGTTCATTTTTTCCCCTTCTACTATCGAGATGGACCCTGTTAAAGTCCAGGCCATTTACGATTGGACTCAGCCGACATCTGTGAAGAGCCTGCAAAAGTTCCTGGGCTTTGCTATTTTTTATCGGCGCTTCATCGCTAATTTTTCTACTGTTGCTAAACCGTTGACTGATTTGACCAAGAAGGGTGCTGATGTGGTCAATAGGTCTTCTACGGCTGTAGAGGCTTTTCAGGAGTTGAAGCGTCGTTTTTCTTCTGCCCCTGTGTTGTGCCAGCCAGATGTTTCGCTTCAGTTTCAGGTTGAGGTTGATGCTTCTGAGATTGGAGCAGGGGCTGTTTTGTCGCAAAGAAGTTCTGATGGCTCGGTGATGAAGCCATGTGCTTTCTTTTCTAGAAAGTTTTCGCCTGCTGAGCGTAACTGTGATGTTGGTAATCGTGAATTGTTGGCCATGAAGTGGGCATTCGAGGAGTGGCATCATTGGCTGGAAGGAGCCAAGCATCGCGTGGTGGTCTTGACAGATCACAAGAATTTGACTTATCTTGAGTCTGCAAAACGGTTGAATCCGAGACAGGCTCGATGGTTGTTATTTTTCTCCCGTTTTGATTTTGTGGTTTCGTACCTTCCGGGCTCTAAGAATGTGAAGGCTGATGCCCTGTCAAGGAGTTTTGTGCCTGACTCTCCGGGTGTTCCTGAGCCGGCGGGTATTCTCAAAGAGGTGGTAATTTTGTCTGCCATCTCCCCTGATTTGCGGTGGTGCTGCAAAAATTTCAGGCTGATAGACCTGACCGTTGCCCAGCGGAGAAACTGTTTGTCCCTGATAGATGGACTAGTAGAGTTATCTCTGAGATTCATTGTTCAGTGTTGGCTGGGCATCCTGGAATCTTTGGTACCAGAGATTTGGTGGCTAGATCCTTCTGGTGGCCGTCTTTGTCGCGGGATGTGCGTTCTTTTGTGCAGTCCTGTGGGACTTGTGCTCAGGCTAAGCCCTGCTGTTCTCGTGCCAGTTGGTTGCTTTTGCCCTTGCCGGTCCCGAAGAGGCCCTGGACGCATATTTCTATGGATTTTATTTCGGATCTCCCCGTCTCTCAAAAGATGTTGGTCATTTGGGTGGTTTGTGATCGCTTTTCTAAGATGGTCCATTTGGTACCTTTGTCTAAATTGCCTTCCTCCTCTGATTTGGTGCCATTATTTTTCCAGCATGTGGTTCGTTTACATGGTATCCCGGAGAACATCGTTTCTGACAGAGGTTCCCAGTTTGTTTCAAGGTTTTGGCGATCCTTTTGTGCTAGGATGGGCATTGATTTGTCTTTTTCCTCGGCTTTCCATCCTCAGACAAATGGCCAAACCGAACGAACTAATCAAACTTTGGAAACATATCTGAGATGCTTTGTTTCTGCTGATCAGGATGATTGGGTGTCCTTTTTGCCGTTGGCTGAGTTCGCCCTTAATAATCGGGCCAGCTCGGCTACTTTGGTTTCGCCGTTTTTCTGCAATTCTGGTTTCCATCCTCGTTTCTCTTCAGGGCAGGTTGAGTCTTCAGACTGTCCTGGTGTAGATACTGTGGTGGATAGGTTGCAGCAGATTTGGACTCATGTGGTGGACAATTTGATATTGTCCCAGGAGAAGGCTCAACGTTTCGCTAACCGCCGGTGCTGTGTGGGTCCCCGACTTCGTGTTGGGGATTTGGTTTGGTTGTCGTCTCGTTATGTTCCTATGAAGGTTTCCTCTCCTAAGTTTAAGCCTCGTTTCATTGGTCCGTATAAGATTTCTGAGGTTATCAATCCTGTGTCATTTCGTTTGGCCCTTCCTGCTTCTTTTGCCATCCATAATGTGTTCCATAGGTCGTTATTGCGGAGATACGTGGCGCCTGTGGTTCCATCCGTTGATACTCCTGCCCCGGTGTTAGTAGAGGGGGAGTTGGAGTATGTGGTGGAGAAGATTTTGGATTCTCGTGTTTCGAGACGGAAACTCCAGTACCTGGTCAAGTGGAAGGGTTATGGTCAGGAAGATAATTCCTGGGTTTTTGCCTCTGATGTTCATGCTGCCGATCTGGTTCGTGCCTTTCATTTGGCTCATCCTGGTCGGCCTGGGGGCTCTGGTGAGGGTTCGGTGACCCCTCCTCAAGGGGGGGGTACTGTTGTGAATTCTGTTGTCGGGCTCCCTCCTGTGGTCATGAATGGTACTTCGGCTGGTTCTGTCCATGGACTTCCTCTGGTGGGTGTTTCTGAGTTTCACAGGTGACGAGGTTAATTCGTTAGCTGCTGCTCTATTTAACTCCACTTAGATCTTTGCTCCATGCCACCTGTCAATGTTCCAGTATTGGTCTAGTTCACTCCTGGATCGTTCTTGTGACCTGTCTTCCCATCAGAAGCTAAGTTCCAGCTTGCATTTCTTTGGTTTGCTATTTTTCTGTCCAGCTTGCTATTTAATTTGTTGTCTTGCTTGCTGGAAGCTCTGGGACGCAGAGGGAGCGCCTCCGCACCGTGAGTCGGTGCGGAGGGTCTTTTTGCGCCCTCTGCGTGGTCTTTTTGTAGGTTTTTGTGCTGACCATAAAGTAACCTTGCCTATCCTCGGTCTGTTCAGTAAGTAGGGCCTCACTTTGCTAAATCTATTTCATCTCTGTGTTTGTATTTTCATCTTTACTCACAGTCATTATATGTGGGGGGCTGCCTTTTCCTTTGGGGAATTTCTCTGAGGCAAGGTAGGCTTTATTTTTCTATCTTCAGGGCTAGCTAGTTTCTTAGGCTGTGCCAAGTTGCATAGGGAGCGTTAGGCGCAATCCACGGCTATTTCTAGTGTGTTTGATAGGTTTAGGGATTGCGGTCAGCAGAGTTCCCACGTCCCAGAGCTCGTCCTTATTATCAGTAACTATCAGGTCATTCCGTGTGCTCTTAACCACCAGGTCCATTATTGTCCTGACCACCAGGTCATAACAGAGTACTGCACTCACTCTGTAGTGTCTGTTCTGCAATACAAACCCAAAGTTCACCAAACACTCCACTTTACTGTCGTGAAGGCCACATAAGCGCATAATAAAGTCTAGTCCACACTCCATAAAATAAGTGTTTCTTATACCTGTTAGCAGCTGTTCAGGAATAAGCACACTAAGCCGTTAGTACTTTTCTGCCTATCTTTATCACTCAGTCTATCACGATGAAGAAGGCAGGGGGTAAGGCACGTGGGCATGGGCATTGAGCAGGGAGAGGACGTGGGGATTCTGCGCCAGCTGAGGGCACCAGTAACTCATCATCCCCCAGTTTCAGCAGGGAGCAGACCTTCATGCGCAGCTTTGTCGGAGCTCGCCGTACCCTGCTGCTGCGGGACGATCAAATTGAAGTCGTTGTTGGATGGATGGCAGCTAACGCATCGACTTCAATTAGTGCCACATCCTCTCAGGCACAGAGCACTGAAGAGCAACCATCTGTCTCTTCACCACCTGCCAAATTGCCCAGGCAGTCAGAGAGACTAGGACAGGAGCCATCTCTACTTCTGTTCTCTTAATCTCTTGGCTTGGAAACAGGGGGCCAGCCAAGCAGCATTAGAGAATCAGAAGAAGAGGCTGTATGCAGTGATGCCCAACAGCTTTGTCTCTCTGAATCAGAAGAGGCGGGTGGGACAGTGCCTCCGGTTACAACTACTCAGTACGCATCAGATGAGGAGACCCAGGTGCCAGTTTCTGGTGCGTACTGTGCTGCTGAGACTGCCCAGGAGAAGCAGTTGGTGGCAGAGGGTAGCGTAGATGATGAGGTCCTCGACCCATCATGGCGTGAGGAACAGGAAGGTGGTGGGAGCAGTTCTGAGGAAGAGATTCCACGAACGGCTGGGAGAGGGAGGAGGAAGACTGCGACGCCTGGAGCCTCCACTTCGGCACCCATTAGAAGCATGCCTCTTCCAAAATCCAAAGCAGGCGCTCCCAAGACTTGCAGTGCCTGGTCCTTTTTTGACAGAGTTGCAGATGACATTTGCTTTGTCAAATGCAAGCTGTGTAGTCAGAAAATTAAATGAAGTAGAAATGTCAGCAACCTCAATACTAGTGTTGAGCGATACCGTCCGATACTTGAAAGTATCGGTATCGGATAGTATCAGCCGATACCCAAAAAGTATCGGATATAGCCGATACCGATATCCGATACCAATACAAGTCAATGGGACACCAAGTATCGGAAACTCTCCTTCAGGCCCTGGGATCCATATTAATGTGTAAAATAAAGAATTAAAATAAAAAATATTGATATATTCACCTCTCCGGCGGCCCCTGGACATCACCGCGGGTAACCGGCAGGCTTCTTTGTTTAAAATGAGCGCGTTTAGGACCTGAGAATGACGTCGCGGCTTCTGATTGGTCGCGTGCCGCTCATGTGACTGCCACGCGACCAATCAGAAGCCGCGACGTCATTCGCAGGTCCTAAATTCCTAGAATGAGGAGTTTAGTGCCTAAGAATGACGTTGCGGCTTGTGATTGGTTGCGTGGCGGTCACATGAGCGGCACGCGACCAATCAGAAGCCGCGACGTCATTCTCAGATCCTAAACGCGCTCATTGTAAACAAAGAAGCCTGCTGGTTACCAGCGGTGATGTCCAGGGGCCGCCGGAGAGGTGAATATATCAATATTTTTTATTTTAATTCTTGATTTTACACATCACTATGGATCCGATATCGATTCCCGATACCACAAAAGTATCGGAACTCGGTATCGGAATTCCGATACCGCAAGTATCGGCCGATATCCGATACTTGCGGTATCAGAATGCTCAACACTACTCAATACCTCAAACATGTGGAAAAATGTGCGGACCAAGCACGCGGTGGAGTTACAAAACCACAATGAAGACCTAGGCCAACCTACAGCGGCACCTACCACCTCTTCAGCTCGTGTTGTTGCCTCTTCCTCCAGCTCACACACTGCTGGTTCGGCATCCTCACAGGATCGCAATGGAAGAAACTCTGGCACTGTTGTACAGAGACCCACTGTAATTCCACCCACAGCACCACGTTCCCAGTCATCCTCACACTCCCTGCCCAGTCTACAGCCATCAGTAACACAGGTATGGGAGAAAAGGCGGCCATTCTCGGCAAACCACCCACGAGCACAGGCTCTGAATACAGGCATTGCCAAATTTCTGTCACTGGAAATGCTCTCATTCAGGCTGATGGAGACTGACAGCTTCCGTAACTTGATGGCATTGGCAGTCCCACAATACAATGTGCCCAGCCGCTTTTATTTCAGCAGGCAAGCCGTCCCTGCCCTGCAAAAGCATGTGGAGGCAAACATCAAACATGCGCTACTAAACGCCGTTAGTAGCAAGGTCCACCTCACCACCGATGCGTGGACCAGTCACCATGGACAGGGACGATACCTTTCCCTCACTGCCCATTGGGTCAATGTTGTGGAGCCGGGTACAGATCTTGCAATTGGCGATGTACATGTTCTGCCAACTCTAAGGATTGCAGGAATCCAGTCTGTACACATTGACTCCTCCCCATACTCCAGTTCCTCTGAATCATCGCTGCAGGAGCCGTCACAGTCCAACTCCACATCGACCCGTGAACTCTTACCTGTTACGACCGATATGAGCACAGCCGTGGCCAAACGTCAACAGGCCATATTGAAATTAATTTCTTTGGGGAATCGAAGCCACACAGCGCAGGAGCTCTGCAATGCCATCAAGCAGGAGAGCGACGTGTGGTTTGTGCCAGCGAATCTCCAGCCAGGCATGGTAGTGTGTAACAATGGCCGAAATCTGATGGCAGCTCTGGGCCTAGGCAACCTCACTCACATCCCATTTCTGGCACATGTGCTCAACTTGGTCGTGCAGAGTTTTTTGAGGGACTATCCGGAGCTTGATGAACTGCTGCACAAGGTCCTCCTAGAGTGTGCTCACTTGCGGCGTTCCAGCATGGCAAGAACGCGCATTGCAGCTCTGCAGCGCCATTTCCACCTTCCGGAACATCGCATCATATGTGACCTACCCACCAGGTGGAATTCAATGTTACATATGTTGGTGCGGTTGTGTGAGCAGCAGCCAGCAGTAATGGAGTACCAGCTGCATCAAACGCAAAAAAGTTGCACTGTGCGCCGTTCAGACTTCACAACCACAGAGTGGGCCACTATGAAGACCATCTGCCAGGTTTTGCATGCCTTCGATAATTCCACGCGGATGGCGAGGGCATATGATGCACTAGTCAGCATGACTATCTCCCTTATCTGCCTGCTTGAAAGAACACTGCAAGTGCTAAGGGAGGAGGTTGTGGAAGAGGTGGAGAATGAGGAGTCACAAATGCCATCTGCTTCTGGACAGTCTGCGCAACGTGATTCCTCACAAAGGCCTAGGCAGGGGACACTTTGTGAGGAGGATGAGGAGGAGTCAAAGGAGGAGGAAGACATCTGTCCAGAGGAGCGAGTTACACAATGCTCCAGTAGTCAGTATGTAGAGCAAGGGTGGGGTGATGCAGAGCAGGCAGAGATCACGCCTCAAGCAGGGAAAAGCGTTTCTTGGCCAGTTGGCAGTCTGCAGCACATGGTTGATTTCATGCTGCAGTGCCTGAGAAATGACCAACGCATCGCCCACATTCTCAAAACGGCTGATTTTTGAGTGTACACCCTCCTAGATTCTCGCTATCGGGACAACTTACAAAGCCTCATAACACCATTGAACCGGGAGCATAAAATGCGGGAGTACCAAGACACACTGGTACATTCCATTATCTTCTCCAGTCCAACCGAGAGCAGTGCTGCTAGAGCTTTACAAAGCAGCTCAGTGGGTCGAGGCAGTGGAGGAAGCTCTGCACAAAGAGGGAGCAGAAGCAGTGCCTCAGCACACGGCAAGACCAGTATGGCTCAACTGTGGCAAACTTTTGTGTGCCCGCCAGAAATGTCTACACCATCACAGACGGCTCCAGTCAGCAGGAGGCAACGTTTCCTTCTGATGGGGACAGACTACATGTCTTGCCCTCTCAGTGTACTCCCAGATGGCTGTTCCCCCTTCAAGATTTGGGTCTCTAAGCTGGATACATGGCCAGAGGTTAGCCAATATGCATTGGAGGTGCTGGCTTGCCCTGCTGCTAGTGTATTATCAGAACACGTCTTTAGTGCCGCAGGTGGTGTACTAACAGACCGTCGCATGCGACTATCCTCCGATAACGTTGACTGGCTTACTTTTCTGAAAATGAACAAGGCCTGGATCTCACAGGAATTTGCCACTCCTCTTCCAGATTAAATAATTGGTTGGCAACAGTATCCAGAGGTCCTGTTGTGTTCATGTTTCTACCACCAGAACTGTAATACCTGGGCTCCAACACCACCAGTTTCTGCTCAGAAGTGCTGTCTGCACTATTAACACATGACCCAGTGCTATTGCGTTTCAGTAGCATCAGCTGATCCCCAGCTGTGTATCCTGAAATTGCTCCTGCTACCTCCACATTCACATTACATCAGATATTAAACTTGCTCCTATTAGGCCTCAACCTACTCTCTGCTTCTACTGGATTCCCTGGGCTCCAACACAGCCAGTTGCAGCTTGATAGTGCTGTCTGCACAGAGAAAAACACTAGCTCATGTTTTAGTGGGGTTCAGCAATGTCAGCTGCTCCCCAGCTGTGTATGCGGCAATTGCTCCTGCTACCTCCACACTCACAATACTTCAGGTATTAAACTTGCTCCAATTAGGCTTCGGCCTACACCCTGATTTACCCTGGGATCCAACACCACCAGTTGGTGCTCGGAAGTGCTGTCTACACAGAGAAAAGCACTAGCTCCTGTGTTAGTGGGGTTCAGCAATGTCAGCTGCTCCCCTGCTGTGTATCTGGCAATTGCTCCTGCTACCTCCACACTCACACTGCTTCAGATATTAAAATGACTCCAATTAAGCATCGACCTACACCCTGATTGACCCTGGGCTCCAACACTGCTAGTTGCTGCTCAGAAGTGCCGTCTGCACAGTCAACACTTGCTGCCGTGTTATTGGGTTTCAGTAACGTCAGCTGATCCCCAGCTGTGTATCCGGCAATTGCTCCTGCTACCTCCACATTCATATTACATCAGATTTAAAACTTGCTCCAATTAGGACTCGGCCTACACCCTGATTGACCCTGGACTCCAACACCGCCAGTTGGTGCTCGGAAGTGCTGTCTGCGCAGAGAAAAACACTAGTTCCTGTGTTACTGGGGTTCAGTAACATCAGCTGCTCCCCTGCTATGTATCCGGCAATTGCTCCTGCTACCTCCACACTCACACTACTTCAGATTTTAAACTCGCTTCAATTAGGCCTCGGCCTACACCCTGATTGACCCTGGGCTCCAACATCGCCAGTTGGTGCTCAGAAGTGCTGTCTGCACAGAGAAAAACACTAGCTCCTGTGTTATTGGGGTTCAGTAAAGTCAGCTGCTCCCCTGCTGTGTATCCGGCAATTTCTCCTGCTCCCTCCACACTCACACTACTTCAGATATTAAACTTGCTCCAATGAGGCCTCGACCTACACCCTGATTGACCCTGAGCTCCAATACCGCCAGTTGGTGCTCGGAAGTGCTATCTGCACAGAGAAAAACACTAGCTCCTGTGTTAGTGGGGTTCAGTAACGTCCGCTGCTCCCCTGCTGTGTATGCGGCAATTTCTCTTGCTCCCTCCACACTCACATTACTTCAGATATTAAACTTGCTCCAGTTAGGCCTCGGCCTACACCCTGATTGACCCTGGGCTCCAACACCACCAGTTGCTACTTGGGAGTGCTGTCTGCACAGTCAACATTTGCTGCCATGTTATTGGGGTTCAGTAAGGTCAGCTGATCCCTTGCTGTGTATCCGGCAATTTCTCCTGCTCCCTCGACACTCACACTACCACAGATTTGAAACTTGCTCCAATTAGGCCTCGGCCTACACCCTGATTTACCCTGGGATCCAACACCACCAGTTGGTGCTCGGAAGTGCTGTCTACACAGAGAAAAGCACTAGCTCCTGTGTTAGTGGGGTTCAGCAATGTCAGCTGCTCCCCTGCTGTGTATCTGGCAATTGCTCCTGCTACCTCCACACTCACACTGCTTCAGATATTAAAATGACTCCAATTAGGCATCGACCTACACCCTGATTGACCCTGGGCTCCAACACTGCTAGTTGCTGCTCGGGAGTGCTGTCTGCACAGTCAACACTTGCTGCCGTGTTATTGGGTTTCAGTAACGTCAGCTGATCCCCAGCTGTGTATCCGGCAATTGCTCCTGCTACCTCCACATTCATATTGCATCAGATATTAAACTTGCTCCAATTAGGCATTAGCCTACACTCTGCTTCTACTGGATTCCCAGGGCTCCAACTCCTCCAGTTGCTGCTCAGAAGTGCCGTCTGCACAGTCAACACTTGCTGACGTGTTATTGGGTTTCAGTATCGTCAGCTGACCCCCTGCTGTGTATTCGGCAATTTCTCCTGCTCCCTCCACACTCACACTACCACAGATTTAAAACTTGCTCCAATTAGGACTCGGCCTACACCCTGATTGACCCTGGACTCCAACACCGCCAGTTGGTGCTCGGAAGTGCTGTCTGCGCAGAGAAAAACACTAGTTCCTGTGTTACTGGGGTTCAGTAACATCAGCTGCTCCCCTGCTATGTATCCGGCAATTGCTCCTGCTACCTCCACACTCACACTACTTCAGATTTTAAACTCGCTCCAATTAGGCCTCGGCCTACACCCTGATTGACCCTGGGCTCCAACACCGCCAGTTGGTGCTCAGAAGTGCTGTCTGCACAGAGAAAAACACTAGCTCCTGTGTTATTGGGGTTCAGTAAAGTCAGCTGCTCCCCTGCTGTGTATCCGGCAATTTCTCCTGCTCCCTCCACACTCACACTACTTCAGATATTAAACTTGCTCCAATGAGGCCTCGACCTACACCCTGATTGACCCTGGGCTCCAATACCGCCAGTTGGTGCTCGGAAGTGCTATCTGCACAGAGAAAAACACTAGCTCCTGTGTTAGTGGGGTTCAGTAACGTCCGCTGCTCCCCTGCTGTGTATGCGGCAATTTCTCTTGCTCCCTCCACACTCACATTACTTCAGATATTAAACTTGCTCCAGTTAGGCCTCGGCCTACACCCTGATTGACCCTGGGCTCCAACACCACCAGTTGCTACTTGGGAGTGCTGTCTGCACAGTCAACATTTGCTGCCATGTTATTGGGGTTCAGTAAGGTCAGCTGATCCCTTGCTGTGTATCCGGCAATTTCTCCTGCTCCCTCGACACTCACACTACCACAGATTTGAAACTTGCTCCAATTAGGCCTCGGCCTACACTCTGTTTAATCCTGTAATCCATGGGATCCAACACCACCAGTTGGTGCCCGGAAGTGCTGTCTGCACAAAGAAAAACACTAGCTCCTGTGTTAGTGGGGTTCAGTAACGTCGGCTGCTCACCTGCTGTGTATCCAGCAATTTTTTCTGCTCCCTCCACACTAAGACTGCAACAGATATTAAACTTTCTCCAATTAGGCCTCGGCCTACACTATGCTTCTAGCATTGACCCTGGGCTCCAACACCGCCAGTTGCTGCCCCTAAGTGCTGTCTGCACAGTCAACAGTTGCTCCTCTTTTATTGGGGTTCAATAATGCCGGCTGCTCTCCTGCTGTGTGTGCGCCAATTTCTCTACTCAGTTTCTAGCATTGACCCTGGGCTCCAACACCGCCAGTTGCTGCTCGGAAGTGCTTTCTGCACAGTCAACAGTCGCTCCTCTGTTATTGGGGTTCAGTAAAGCCAGCTGCTCCCCTGCTGTGTGTACGGCAATGTCTCCTGCTCCCTCCGCACTAAGACTACAACAGATATAACATTTTCTCCAATTAGGCCTCGGCCTACACTCTGCTTCTAGCATTGACCCTGGGCTCCAACACCACCAGTTGCTGCCTGGAAGTTTGTCTGCACAGTTAACACTTGCTCCTCGGTTATTGGGGTTCTTTAATGTCAGCTGCTCCCCTGCTGTGTGTGGGGCAATTTCTCCACTCAGTTTCTAGCATTGACCCTGGGCTCCAACACCGCCAGTTGCTGACCAGAAGTGCTGTCTGCACAGTCAACACTTGCTCCTCTGTTATTGGGGTTCAGTAATGCTAGCTGCTCCCCTGCTGTGTGTGCGGCAATTTCTCCACTCAGTTTCTAACATTGACCCTGGGCTCCAACACCGCCAGTTGCTGCCTGGAAGTGCTGTCTGCACAGTCAACAGTGGCTCCTCTGTTATTGGTGTTCAGTAACACCAGCTGCTCACCTGCTGTGTGTGGGGCAATTTCTCCACTCAGTTTCTAGCATTGACCCTGGGCTTCAACACCGCCAGTTGCTGCCTGGAAGTTCTGTCTGCACAGTCAACAGTTGCTCCTCTGTTATTGGGGTTTAGTAACGCCAGCTGCTCCCCTGCTGTGTGATTGCGGCAATGTCTCCTGCTCACTCCACACTAAGACTACAACAGATATAAAACTAAAAGAGCCACCTTGTGCAGCTCTAATGCTACACAAGGAAAAGGTGGCTCTTTTAGTTCTGCTCCTTGCACACTCTGAACTAAACACTTATAAAATGTGTCCCCTCATACCGTGAAAGTCCCGGAGGCAGGACTTTCCTTCGTAATGAGACGCAGCACAGCCGTCATTTATACCCCCTTGGCACCATGCATGCCTCCTGAGCGTTGTTTGGACATGTCCTGGAGCTTGCGCTGTTATGTTATCCCTTGGCCATGCGCAGTTAGCGCTGCCCATCTTCAGACATCATTTGATGTCAGGCTGACTGCACCTGTGCGGCCTCGCTGCCTGAGATCCCACCCCGCAGTGTCTTCTGATTTATTCACACTGCGGGGTTGGGATTCCTGGGCATGCGCAGTGCATAAGTTCGCCTGTCACTCATCTCCCTCCGTCTTCATCAGACTGTGCAGCATCAGCTGATCCCTAATCACTGTGGCATGCGCTTAGGGATCAGCTGACGCCACACAGTCTGAAGAAGGCGGAAGGAGATGAGTGAGAGGCAAAGATATGCACTGCGCATGCCCATGAATCCTAGCCCCGCAGTGTGAATAAATCAGAAGACACTGCCGGGCGGGATATCGGGCAATGCGGCTGCACAGGCACAGTCAGCCTGACAACAAATGATGTCAGAAGACGGGCAGCGCTAACTGCGCATGCCAAAGGGATAACATAACAGCGCAGGCACCGGGACAGATTCAAACAACGCTGAGGAGGCGGCAACCGGCGCCAAAAGGGTATGAATGCCTGCTGTTCTGCATCTCATTACGAAGGAAAATCCCACCTCCGGGACGGTTTCACGGTATGAGGGGTCACATTTTATAAGTGTTAACTTCAGCGTGTGCAAGGAACATAAGTAAAAGAGCCACCTTTTCCTTGTGCAACATTCGTGCTGCACAAGGTGGCTCTTTTAGTTACAAACGCCTTGGGGGGATTACAGGTTCCCTTTCAACTTGCTCCAATTAGGCCTCAGCCTACACTCTGTTTATCCTTTAATCCCTGGGCTCCAACACCGCCAGTTGCTGCTCGGTAGTGCTGTCTGCACAGTCAACACCTGCTTCAGTGTTATTGGGGTTCAGTAACGTCAGCTGATCCCCAGCTGTGTATCCGACAAATGTTCCTGATCCCTCCACGCTCACACAACTACAGATTAGAAACTTACTCCAATTAGACCTCGGTCTACACTCTGTTTCTACTGTAATCCCTGGGCTCCAACACCGCCAGTTGCTGCTTGGAAGTAGGGTTGAGCGAAACGGATCGGTCATTTTCATAAGTCGCCGACTTTTGGCAAAGTCGGGTTTCATGAAACCCGACCCGATCCCTGTGTGGGGTCGGCCACGTGGTCGGTGACCATCGCGCCAAAATCGCATTTCATATGACGCGTTCAGCACCATTTCTCAGCCAATGAAGGTGGACGCAGAGTGTGGGCAGCGTGATGACATAGGTCTCAGTCCCCACCATCTTAGAGAAGGGCATTACAGTGATTGGCTTGCTTTCTGTGGTGTCACAGGGGCTGTAAAGGGGCGTGCACGCCGACCGCCATCTTACTTCTGCTGATCTGAGCATAGGGAGAGGTTGCTGCCGCTTTGTCAGAAGCAGGGATCATGTTAGGCAGGGAATATAAACCCCAAAACTGCTTGTGCTGTAGCGATTTCCACTGTCCAACACCACCTTTTCCTTGCAGGGACAGTGGAGGCTAGATTTCTGTGCATCAGCTCTGTAGCTTATTAGGCTGCCTTATTAGGCTCCCTGATAGCTGCATAGCTGTTTGTACGCCGCTGTGCAAACCAACTGCTTTTTTCAAAGCACAAATCCTGTTGCTCCTTCCTTTCTGCACAGCTATCTTGTTTGTTTGTCCACACTTTTGTGTGCAGCAGTTCTTTTTATTGCTGCCTGCCATACTTTTCTGAGATTACTGAAGGGAGATAGTAATTGTAGTACAATCCCTTTTTTTATATATATATATACAGTGGGGCAAAAAAGTATTTAGTCAGTCAGCAATAGTGCAAGTTCCACCACTTAAAAAGGTGAGAGGCGTCTGTAATTTACATCATAGGTAGACCTCAACTATGGAAGACAAACTGAGAAAAAAAAAATCCAGAAAATCACATTGTCTGTTTTTTTAACATTTTATTTGCATATTATGGTGGAAAATAAGTATTTGGTCAGAAACAAAATTTCATCTCAATACTTTGTAATATATCCTTTGTTGGCAATGACAGAGGTCAAACGTTTTCTGTAAGTCTTCACAAGGTTGCCTCACACTGTTGTTGGTATGTTGGCCCATTTCTCCATGCAGATCTCTTCTAGAGCAGTGATGTTTTTGGCTTTTCGCTTGGCAACACGGACTTTCAACTCCCTCCAAAGGTTTTCTATAGGGTTGAGATCTGGAGACTGGCTAGGCCACTCCAGGACCTTGAAATGCTTCTTACGAAGGCACTCCTTCGTTGCCCTGGCGGTGTGCTTTGGATCATTGTCATGTTGAAAGACCCAGCCACGTTTCATCTTCAATGCCCTCGCTGATGGAAGGAGGTTTGCACTCAAAATCTCACGATACATGGCCCCATTCATTCTTTCATGTACCCGGATCAGTCGTCCTGGCCCCTTTGCAGAGAAACAGCCCCAAAGCATGATGTTTCCACCACCATGCTTTACAGTAGGTATGGTGTTTGATGGATGCAACTCAGTATTCTTTATCCTCCAAACACGACAAGTTGTGTTTCTACCAAACAGTTCCAGTTTGGTTTCATCAGACCATAGGACATTCTCCCAAAACTCCTCTGGATCATCCAAATGCTCTCTAGCAAACTTCAGATGGGCCCGGACATGTACTGGCTTAAGCAGTGGGACATGTCTGGCACTGCAGGATCTGAGTCCATGGTGGCGTAGTGTGTTACTTATGGTAGGCCTTGTTACATTGGTCCCAGCTCTCTGCAGTTCATTCACTAGGTCCCCCCGCGTGGTTCTGGGATTTTTGCTCACCGTTCTTGTGATCATTCTGACCCCACGGAGTGGGATTTTGCGTGGAACCCCAGATCGAGGGAGATTATCAGTGGTCTTATATGTCTTCCATTTTCTAATTATTGCTCCCACTGTTGATTTCTTCACTCCAAGCTGGTTGGCTATTGCAGATTCAGTCTTCCCAGCCTGGTGCAGGGCTACAATTTTGTTTCTGGTGTCCTTTGACAGCTCTTTGGTCTTCACCATAGTGGAGTTTGGAGTCAGACTGTTTGAGGGTGTGCACAGGTGTCTTTTTATATTGATAACAAGTTTAAACAGGTGCCATTACTACAGGTAATGAGTGGAGGAAACAGGAGACTCTTAAAGAAGAAGTTACAGGTCTGTGAGAGCCAGAAATCTTAATTGTTTGTTTCTGACCAAATACTTATTTTCCACCATAATATGCAAAAAAAATGATAAAAAAACAGACAATGTGATTTTCTGGATTTTTTTTTCTCAGTTTGTCTCCCATAGTTGAGGTCTACCTATGATGTAAATTACAGACGCCTTGAATATATATATATATATTCAAGCCACTTTCTGCCCCTGAAACTGTGTAGTGTGAAAGAGTGGGCCTGTATTTTTCTGCACTATCCCACACCTAAAAAGGGAGATTTATATTGCCAATCAGTGCATCTGTGCCAGTCCAGTCTGTTGTATCTGTCAGTCATTTTGTGCCACAGAAACAATACTGTAAAACAGTGGTCCAGATTTATTCACTAGTCTCCCATTAAAAAAAAAAGAAGGGGAGATTAATATTGGCAAATCTGTGCATCTGTGCCAGTCCAGTCTGTGGTATCGGTCTGCTATTTTGTGCCACTGAAACAATACTGTAAAACAGTGGGCCAGATTTATTCACTAGTCTCCCATCAAAAAAAAAAAAAGAAGCGGAGATTAATATTGGCAAATCTGTGCATCTGTGCCAGTCCAGTCTGTGGTATCGGTCTGTCATTTTGTGCCACTGAAACAATACTGTAAAACAGTGGGCCAGATTTATTCACTAGTCTCCCATCAAAAAAAGAAAGAAGGGGAGATTAATATTGGCAAATCTGTGCATCTGTGCCAGTCCAGTCTGTGGTATCGGTCTGTCATTTTGTGCCACTGAAACAATACTGTAAAACAGTGGGCCAGATTTATTCACTAGTCTCCCATCAAAAAAAGAAGGGGAGATTAATATTGGCAAATCTGTGCATCTGTGCCAGTCCAGTCTGTGGTATCGGTCTGTCATTTTGTGCCACTGAAACAATACTGTAAAACAGTGGGCCAGATTTATTCACTAGTCTCCCATCAAAAAAAGAAAGAAGGGGAGATTAATATTGGCAAATCTGTGCATCTGTGCCAGTCCAGTCTGTGGTATCGGTCTGTCATTTTGTGCCACTGAAACAATACTGTAAAACAGTGGGCCAGATTTATTCACTAGTCTCCCATCAAAAAAAGAAGGGGAGATTAATATTGGCAAATCTGTGCATCTGTGCCAGTCCAGTCTGTGGTATCGGTCTGTCATTTTGTGCCACTGAAACAATACTGTAAAACAGTGGGCCAGATTTATTCACTAGTCTCCCATCAAAAAAAAAAAGAAGGGGAGATTTTTATTTCCAGTGTGTGCATCTGCGTCAGTCCTGTTATTGGCATATCTGTCAGCCACTGTCTGCCACTGAAACTGTGTACTGTAATACAGTGGGCCTGATTTTCCCTGCAGTCTCACACACCTATAAAGGGAGATTTAAATTCACAACAATTTTGTGTCCACCTTGTAACTGGTTTTACAGTACCAAATACCGTTAGTTTGGTTACATATTTCCAAGAATGAGGAAGTCTGGTGGAAGAGGTCGTGGCCGTGGGCATTGCCAGCTGGTAATGATGGTAGTGGTGGTGGAGCATCAGCTGGTCGTGGGAAAAGCAATATAGCACCTAAGTCTCGAGTTGTTCAGCCACCGCCATCGTCTGGCTACACAAGGCCTCGAACGCTCCATTTTCTGGGAGTAGGAAAACCGCTTTTAAAGCCAGAGCAGCAGGAACAAGTTTTGGCTTTCCTTGCTGACTCTGCCTCTAACTCTTTTGCCTCCTCTTCGGAAAGTGCAAAATGTAAAAGCAGCGCGTCATCAGTGGATGTTCCCGGTCAGGGACAAGTCGCTTCCTTGCGTTCTTCACCCAGAACAACAGAGAAGGATGTGTCAGGCGACACAACGGGTTACTCCATGGAGCTCTTTACACATACCGTTCCTGGGTTAGAAAGGGAAATTGTTAACAGGCCATGCCCATTACAAGATGAATCGGACATGGTGTGCACAGATGCACAGACACAGCCTGATTATTATGCTGTTCCTTTGACTCAGATCACAACATTGCCCTCGCAGTGTACTGATCCAGAATCTGACCCAGATGAGACTATGGAGCCCCGTCACGAACGCTATAGCACCGGCTTACACGGTGACACAGAGGAAGGTGCACAGGACGTAGAAGAGGAGGTCATAGATGACCCAGTTGTTCAGCCCGATTGGCAGCCATTGGGGGAACAGGGTGCAGCCGGCAGTAGCTCTGAAGCGGAGGAGAAGGAGCCGCAGCAGGCATCAACATCGCAACAGGTTCCATCTGGCCCATATCTGGCCAAAAACATGTGGCAAAACCAAAACCAGTTGTAGGATAGCGTGGGCATCCGGTTAATGTAGCTCAGTGTGCAATGCCTGAAAAGGTATCCGACAATAAGAAGAGTGCAGTCTGGCATTTTTTTTAACCAAGATCCAAATGATCAGTGCAAAGTCATCTGTAAGAAATGCTCAAGGACCTTCAGCAGAGGTCAGAATGTTAAAAATCTAAATACAAGTTGCATGCGTAGACATTTAACCACCATGCACTTGCAAGCCTGGACTAACTACCAAACGTCCCTTGTTGCACCCTCTCACAATGAAGCTAGTCAGCAACGCTACATTCCATCCCTCACTGTAAGCCCACCGTTTACCACACTACCTGCAGAAAATGTGGAGGTTTCGTCGCAAGGCCAAAGCAGTCAGGGAAACACCAGGTTCTTGGTAGGAAACACTGTATGCAGGCCAACAGCACGAATACCATCACCAACCCTCTCTCAGTCTGCCATGTCCACCGGCACCCCCGCTAGTCACACCATATGCAGCTCTCCAGTCCAGCTCACTCTACAAGAGACTCTCGTTAGGAAAAGGAAGTACTCATCCTCTCATCCACGTACACAGGGTTTGAACGCCCACATTGCTAAACTAATCTCGTTAGAGATGATGCCCTACCGTTTAGTTGAAAGCAAAGCTTTCAAAGCCCTGATGGACTACGCTGTACCACGCTACGAGCAACCCAGTCGACACTTTTTTTCGAGAAAAGCCATCCCAGCCCTCCACCAGCATGTAAAAGACTGCATTGTCCATGCACTCAGGCAATCTGTGAGTAGAAAGGTGCACCTGACAACAGATGCATGGACCAGTAGGCATGGCCAGGGGCGTTACGTGTCCATTACGGCACACTGGGTTAATGTGGTTGATGCAGGGTCCACAGGGGACAGCAATATTGGGACAGTTCTGCCTAGCCCATGGTCTAGGAAACAGTTGGCTGTAGGCGTTCGCCCCCTCCTCCTCCTACTCGTCCTCCAGCAGAAGCGAGAGCTCATCCACAGACCGCAGTCGCACGACCACTCCATCCGCAGCTGCCACTGTTGTACACAAGGTGTCCCATTATGGAACAGCTAGTGGCAAGCGTCAGCAGGCTGTATTGGCAATGAAGTGTTTGGGTGACAACAGACACACCGCGGAAGTTCTGTCTGAGTTCTTCCATCAAGAAGCTCAGTCATGGCTGGGCAGTGTACATCTTGAGGCAGGCAAGGTAGTGAGTGATAACGGAAGGAATTTTATGGCTGCCATAGGCCTTTTACAACTGAAACACATTCCTTGTCTGGCTCACACCTTAAACCTGGTGGTGCAGTGCTTCCTGAAAAGTTATCCGGGGTTACCCGACCTGCTCCTGAAGGTGCACAGACTTTGCTCGCACATCCGCCGTTCGCCCGTACACTCCAGCCGTATGCAGAACCATCAGCGATCTTTGAACCTTCCCCAGCATCGCCTAATCATCGACGTTGCAACAAGGTGGAACTCCACACTGCACATGCTTCAGAGACTGTGTGAACAGAGGCGTGCTGTTATGTATTTGTGGGAAGATACACATACACGGGCAGGCAGTTGGATGGCAGACATGGAGTTGTCAGGTGTGCAGTGGTCGAAGCTACAAAACCTCTGTCAAGTCCTTCAGTGTTTTGAGGAATGCACACGGCTGGTTAGTAGAGTTGAGCGACCTTGACCTTTTTAGAGTCGAGCCGGGTTTCGCGAAACCCGACTATCTCAAAAGTCGGGTCGAGTGAAATCGGCCGATTATGACGTAAAGTCGGGATCGACCGAAACACGAAACCCAATGCAAGTCAATGGGGCAGCATAGTCGGCAGTGAGTGGGGGCCAGGAAAACACCTAGAGTGCCCATTTTAATGTCAAAACCATCCATTCTTCTTAATGAAGCTTGTCAAGCGTAATTTACCTTATAATAATTGGAAGGCATTTGAATTGGGGGTCATTTGGCTAAAGTTGTGGTGGGTAGGGCTGGTTCAAGTAATTAGTGGGCCCAGGAAATCTGGACCACGTCACGGCAGTGGAGCAGGGAGAGGTAAGTATTTCAACTTTGCAAGTGCTGTGAACCTGAGCAAGCAGGGGGGGCCCACTCGTTGGCATTGGCACTGGCACAGGGCCCCTCAAAGTACAGCGGTGTGTTTGCACGGCGGGGGCGCCTCTCACCGGCAGCAACAATTTTGCGTACCATGAGAGGCCCTGTGCCAGTGACGTCGCCAACTAGTATTCCTCCCCCCACCTGATGAAGGAACCTGCACTTTCATCTGCACCTTCCTGTTTGTCCCCGTGTAAGGTGGTATGGTATGCGGGAAGGGGGACCTGACTTTCAGCAGGGTCACAATCTTGCAGTGTAGCGTGCACGGGAAATGTTGCGTTATGGGTCAATGTACCAGCAGACTCATCTATCACTGGCTGGGCAATGGGCAGGATGAGGAGGAAACACAGATATAGGCCCAAAGAATAAAGTGGGCTAAATGCAGTTCAAAATTGGTAACACAGGACTAATCAGGGGGCATTGCAGTGGAGGACAACTGGAATGAGAGGCTGACACAGAGAGTAGGCCCAAATCAGTAAGTAGTCGAAATGCAGTTCAAAATTGGCAACAGTAGTAAACAGGCGGCACAGCTTTGTTCAGTGGAGGAGAACAGCAAGGAGTGGCAGACACCGATAGTAGGCCCCAACCCAACTAGTAGGCCAAATGCAGTCTAACATTAACAACTACTTAACGAGCGCCTGAAAACGGAATTTCAGGACAGGAAACCAGGAGAACAGCAAGGAGCGGCAGACACCGATAGTAGGCCCCAAACCAACTAGTACGCCAAATGCAGTTGTTCCGTTTAACCACAATTTAATGAGAGCCTGAAGATAGAAGTTCAGGAAAGGCAACCTGGAGAACACCTTGGAGTGGAACACACCATCTCTCTACACCCCATACCCAATTTGTAGGTCTAATGCAGCGTAGTTTCCAACAACTACTAAACGAGAGCATGATGATCGAAGCATTGGCGAGGAAACCTGGGGAACACCTTGGAGTGGAACACACCATCTCTCTACACCCCATACCCAATTTGTAGGCCTAATGCAGCGTAGTTTCCAACAACTACTAAACGAGAGCCGGAAGATCGAAGCAATGGAGAGGAAACCTGGGGAACACCTTGGAGTGTAACACACCATCTCTCTACACCCCATACCCAATTTGTAGGCCTAATGCAGCGTAGTTTCCAACAACTACTAAACGAGAGCCGGAAGATCGAAGCAATGGAGAGGAAACCTGGGGAACACCTTGGAGTGTAACACACCATCTCTCTACACCCCATACCCAATTTGTAGGCCTAATGCAGCGTAGTTTCCAACAACTACTAAACGAGAGCCGGAAGATCGAAGCAATGGAGAGGAAACCTGGGGAACACCTTGGAGTGGAACACACCATCTCTCTACAGTGGAACACACCATCTCTCTACACCCCATACCCAATTTGTAGGCCTAATGCAGCGTAGTTTCCAACAACTACTAAACGAGAGCCGGAAGATCGAAGCTCAGGAAAGGCAACCTGGGGAACACCTTGGAGTGGAACACACCATCTCTCTACACCCCATACCCAATTTGTAGGCCCAATGCAGCGTAGTTTCCAACAACTACTAAACGAGAGCCGGAAGATCGAAGCTCAGGAAAGGCAACCTGGGGAACACCTTGGAGTGTAACAAACCCTCTCTCTACACCACGGAAGGGCTGATTCTTAGGAAGGAAGGCTGTCGGAAAGAAGCAGGGCGCGTCCGAGGGTGATTATATTCTTATTAGGTATATACTCACCCTCGGACGCGCCCTGCTTCTTTATTTGTAATGAATGTTTATTTGCAATGTGGTTTTGACTTACTCTATTTTTTTGGTAAATAATGATTTTATTATTTTCATTGTTTTGCATCTTCTTGGCAATAATATAAAGAAGACGCGACAGGACAACACTCGGTGGATGCCATATCTGTGTTTAAAATTGAAAAAACCTTTCAGTTAACTACTTGCAGGAGAAAGTTATTGTAGCTGGTGGCCATTTTTAGTACTGTACCAGATTTTTGTTGTATGTGTTTGTTTTTAATGTTAAAATGTCTGCATTTGATATCTCTCCAGTATTTTCTTTTTTATAAGCAAAATACTTATTTTTATATTTTCTGATGTTGGTTCCAGGGGTACACGGGCAGCAGTGGTGTGGTCAGTGGAGGCCTAGTGGAAGGAGTGACCGCAGACAGGCATCGAAGGCCTAAAATAATAACACATGGCTGTAGGCAATTTTAAATTGGTTACAGGGGTACACGGGCAGCAGTGGTGTGGTCAGTGGAGGCCTAGTGGAAGGAGTGACCGCAGACAGGCATCGAAGGCCTAAAATAATAACACATGGCTGTAGGCAATTTTAAATTGGTTCCAGGGGTACACGGGCAGCAGTGGTGTGGTCAGTGGAGGCCTAGTGGAAGGAGTGACCACAGACAGGCATCGAAGGCCTAAAATAATAACACATGGCTGTAGGCAATTTTAAATTGGTTACAGGGGTACACGGGCAGCAGTGGTGTGGTCAGTGGAGGCCTAGTGGAAGGAGTGACCGCAGACAGGCATCGAAGGCCTAAAATAATAACACATGGCTGTAGGCAATTTTAAATTGGTTCCAGGGGTACACGGGCAGCAGTGGTGTGGTCAGTGGAGGCCTAGTGGAAGGAGTGACCGCAGACAGGCATCGAAGGCCTAAAATAATAACACATGGCTGTAGGCAATTTTAAATTGGTTCCAGGGGTACACGGGCAGCAGTGGTGTGGTCAGTGGAGGCCTAGTGGAAGGAGTCACCGCAGACAGGCATCGAAGGCCTAAAATAATAACACATGGCTGTAGGCAATTTTAAATTGGTTACAGGGGTACACGGGCAGCAGTGGTGTGGTCAGTGGAGGCCTAGTGGAAGGAGTAACCGCAGACAGGCATCGAAGGCCTAAAATAATAACACATGGCTGTAGGCAATTTTAAATTGGTTCCAGGGGTACACGGGCAGCAGTGGTGTGGTCAGTGGAGGCCTAGTGGAAGGAGTGACCGCAGACAGGCATCGAAGGCCTAAAATAATAACACATGGCTGTAGGCAATTTTAAATTGGTTACAGGGGTACACGGGCAGCAGTGGTGTGGTCAGTGGAGGCCTAGTGGAAGGAGTGACCACAGACAGGCATCGAAGGCCTAAAATAATAACTCATGGCTGTAGGCAATTTTAAATTGGTTACAGGGGTACACGGGCAGCAGTGGTGTGGTCAGTGGAGGCCTAGTGGAAGGAGTGACCACAGACAGGCATCGAAGGCCTAAAATAATAACACATGACTGTAGGCAATTTTAAATTGGTTACAGGGGTACACGGGCAGCAGTGGTGTGGTCAGTGGAGGCCTAGTGGAAGGAGTGACCGCAGACAGGCATCGAAGGCCTAAAATAATAACACATGGCTGTAGGCAATTTTAAATTGGTTCCAGGGGTACACGGGCAGCAGTGGTGTGGTCAGTGGAGGCCTAGTGGAAGGAGTGACCGCAGACAGGCATTGAAGGCCTAAAATAATAACACATGGCTGTAGGCAATTTTAAATTGGTTCCAGGGGTACACGGGCAGCAGTGGTGTGGTCAGTGGAGGCCTAGTGGAAGGAGTCACCGCAGACAGGCATCGAAGGCCTAAAATAATAACACATGGCTGTAGGCAATTTTAAATTGGTTACAGGGGTACACGGGCAGCAGTGGTGTGGTCAGTGGAGGCCTAGTGGAAGGAGTAACCGCAGACAGGCATCGAAGGCCTAAAATAATAACACATAGCTGTAGGCAATTTTAAATTGGTTCCAGGGGTACACGGGCAGCAGTGGTGTGGTCAGTGGAGGCCTAGTGGAAGGAGTGACCGCAGACAGGCATCGAAGGCCTAAAATAATAACACATGGCTGTAGGCAATTTTAAATTGGTTTCAGGGGTACACGGGCAGCAGTGGTGTGGTCAGTGGAGGCCTAGTGGAAGGAGTGACCACAGACAGGCATCGAAGGCCTAAAATAATAACTCATGGCTGTAGGCAATTTTAAATTGGTTACAGGGGTACACGGGCAGCAGTGGTGTGGTCAGTGGAGGCCTAGTGGAAGGAGTGACCACAGACAGGCATCGAAGGCCTAACATAACAAAAATTTCAATACAATGGTATTGTCAGTGGCAGGCATTGAAGGATGTCAGCGCATAGACTAAACATTGGTGGAGCTGTGAGATAATTTTGCAAGTGGTAGAGCACTGTTTGAGCTGGGGTGGGGGGAAACTGTCTTGTGGCCGGCGGTACAGGCCCAGGGCCCCTCATATTACAACGGTGTGTCTGACGTTGGGTGCGCACCACCACCGCCAGAGACACTTTATTGTACTAGGAGGGACCCAGTGGCAGTGCCGTCGACCAAAAGTGGGCTCACCCACCTCTTCAGACAAACTGCACTCTCACGGGTGCTGTCGCCAAGTGTCGATACCACGGCCCCGTGTGGGGAGTTTGGCCATTTAGTGAGGTGTAAACATGTCGTATGCTGGACAATCAGGTGCAGAAAATTACGAGATTGGAAAAGGCATTCAGAATAGTCCACAGGCAAGACCTTTTCATAGGAAAGCTAGGTGTCAGCCGGGCAAGGTGGAGCAAAAGATTTCGAAATCCAGTTGTCGTTCATTTTAATGAAGGTTAGATCATCTACATTTTGGGTAGCCAGACGAGTCCTTTTTTCTGTTAGTATTGAACCTGCAGCACTGAATACTCTTTCTGATAGGACACTAGCTGCCGGGCAAGCAAGCTCCTGCAATGCATATTCTGCCAATTCTGGCCAGGTGTCTAATTTTGATGCCCAGTAATCAAATGGGAATGACGGTTGAGGGAGAACATCGATAAGGGATGAAAAATAGTTTGTAACCATACTGGACAAATGTTGTCTCCTGTCACTTTGAATTGATGCTGCAGTACCTGTCCTGTCTGCGGTCATAGCAAAATCACTCCACAACCTGGTCAGAAAACCCCTCTGGCCAACGCCACTTCTGATTTCTGCCCCTCTAACTCCTCTGGTCTGCTGGCCCCTGCAGCTCGTGTGAGAACGATCACGGGCGCTGTGTGCAGGGAATGCCAGAAGCAAACGGTCAACAAGAGTTGATTGTTTGGTTGCTAATATTAGTTCCAAGTTCTCATGTGGCATTATATTTTGCAATTTGCCTTTATAGCGAGGATCAAGGAGGCAGGCCAACCAGTAATCGTCATCATTCATCATTTTAGTTATGCGTGTGTCCCTTTTGAGGATACGTAAGGCATAATCCGCCATGTGGGCCAAAGTTCCAGTTCTCAAATCTGCGGTTGTGCTTGGTTGAGGGGCAGTTTCAGGCAAATCCACGTCACTTGTGTCCCTCAAAAAACCAGAACCCGGCCTTGCCGCGCCACCAATTTCCAGTGGCCCCGTAAAAGCTTCCTCATTAAAAATATAATCATCCCCATCATCCTCCTCGTCCTCCTCCTCCTCTTCGCCCGCTACCTCGTCCTGTACACTGCCCTGGCCACACAATGGCTGACTGTCATCAAGGCTTTCCTCTTCCTCAGCTGCAGACGCCTGATCCTTTATGTGCGTCAAACTTTGCATCAGCAGACGCATTAGGGGGATGCTCATGCTTATTATGGCTTTGTCTGCACTAACCAGCCGTGTGCATTCCTCAAAACACTGAAGGACTTGACACATGTCTTGAATCTTCGACCACTGCACACCTGACAACTCCATGTCTGCCATCCTACTGCCTGCCCGTGTATGTGTATCCTCCCACAAAAACATAACAGCCCGCCTCTGTTCACACAGTCTCTGAAGCATGTGCAGTGTTGAGTTCCACCTTGTTGCAACGTCTATGATTAGGCGATGCTGGGGAAGGTTCAAAGAACGCTGATAGGTCTGCATACGGCTGGAGTGTACGGGCGAACGGCGGATATGTGAGCAAAGTCCACGCACTTTGAGGAGCAGGTCGGATAACCCCGGATAACTTTTCAGGAAGCACTGCACCACCAGGTTTAAGGTGTGAGCCAGGCAAGGAATGTGTTTCAGTTGGGAAAGGGAGATGGCAGCCATGAAATTCCTTCCGTTATCACTCACTACCTTGCCTGCCTCAAGATCTACAGTGCCCAGCCACGACTGCGTTTCTTTCTGCAAGAACTCGGACAGAACTTCCGCGGTGTGTCTGTTGTTGCCCAAACACTTCATAGCCAATACAGCCTGCTGACGTTTGCCAGTAGCTGCCCCATAATGGGAGACCTGGTGTGCAACAGTGGCAGCTGCGGATGGAGTGGTTGTGCGACTGCGGTCTGTGGACGAGCTCTCGCTTCTGCAGGAGGACGAAGAGGAGGAGGAGCGGGTGCGAACGGCTACAGCCAATTGTTTCCTAGACCGTGGGCTAGGCAGAACTGTCCCAAACTTGCTGTCCCCTGTGGACCCTGCATCCACCACATTTACCCAGTGTGCCGTGATGGACACGTAACGTCCCTGGCCATGCCTACTGGTCCATGCATCTGTTGTCAGGTGCACCTTTGTGCTCACAGATTGCCTGAGTGCATGGACGATGCGCTCTTTAACATGCTGGTGGAGGGCTGGGATGGCTTTTCTGGAAAAAAAGTGTCGACTGGGTAGCTCGTAGCGTGGTACAGCGTAGTCCATCAGGGCTTTGAAAGCTTCGCTTTCAACTAACCGGTAGGGCATCATCTCTAACGAGATTAGTCTAGCTATGTGTGCGTTCAAACCCTGTGTACGCGGATGCGAGGCTAAGTACTTCCTTTTTCTAACCATAGTCTCATGTAGGGTGAGCTGGACTGGAGAGCTGGAGATCGTGGAACTGGCGGGGGTGCCGGTGGACATGGCAGACTGAGAGACGGTGGGAGATGGTATTGTTGCCACCGGTGCCCTAGATGCAGTGTTTCCTACTACGAAACTGGTGATTCCCTGACCCTGACGGCTTTGGCCTGGCAAAGAAACCTGCACAGATACTGCAGGTGGTGCGGAAAATGGTGGCCCTACACTGCCGGAAGGGATGTTGCGTTGCTGACTAGCTTCATTGGCCGAGGGTGCTACAACCTTAAGGGACGTTTGGTAGTTAGTCCAGGCTTGCAAATGCATGGTGGTTAAATGTCTATGCATGCAACTTGTATTGAGACTTTTCAGATTCTGTCCTCTGCTTAAGGTAGTTGAACATTTTTGACAGATGACTTTGCGCTGATCAATTGGATGTTGTTTAAAAAAATGCCAGACTGCACTCTTTCTAGCATCGGATACCTTTTCAGGCATTGCAGACTGAGCTTTAACCGGATGGCCACGCTGTCCTCCAACAGGTTTTAGCTTTGCCACGCGTTTTGGGCAAGATACGGGCCCGGCAGATGGAACCTGTTGCGATGTTGATGCCTGCTGCGGCCCCTCCTCCTCCGCTTCAGAACTGCTGCCGCCTGCACCCTGTTCCCCCAATGGCTGCCAATCGGGGTCAAGAACTGGGTCATCTATTACCTCTTCTTGTAGCTCGTGTGCAACTTCGTCTGTGTCACCGTGTCGGTCGGTGGTATAGCGTTCGTGATGGGGCAACATAGTCTCATCAGGGTCTGATTCCTGATCAGCACCCTGCGAGGGCAATGTTGTGGTCTGAGTCAAAGGACCAGCATAGTAGTCTGGCTGTGGCTGTGCATCAGTGCACTCCATGTCAGATTCAACTTGTAATGGGCATGGACTGTTAACTGCTTCACTTTCTAAGCCAGGGACGGTATGTGTAAAGAGCTCCATGGAGTAACCCGTTGTGTCGCCTGCTGCATTCTTCTCTGTTGTTGTTTTTGCTGAAGAGGACAAGGAAGCGACTTGTCCCTGACCGTGAACATCCACTAACGACGCGCTGCTTTGACATTTACCAGTTTCACGAGAGGAGGCAAAAGAGCTAGAGGCTGAGTCAGCAAGATAAGCCAAAACTTGCTCTTGCTGCTCCGGCTTTAAAAGCGGTTTTCCTACTCCCAGAAAAGGGAGCGTTCGAGGCCTTGTGTAGCCAGACGACGAACCTGGCTCCACAGCTCCAGACTTAGGTGCAATATTTTTTTTCCCACGACCAGCTGATGCTCCACCACTACCACTACCCTCATTACCAGCTGACAATGAACGCCCCCGGCCACGACCTCTTCCACCATACTTCCTCATTGTTTTAAAAACGTAAACAAACTAACGGTATTTGTTGCTGTCACACAAATTACACGGTGAGCTATAACTTCAGTATGATTTAGCTACCCCTTTACAGGTGAGTGAGACCACAACGAAAATCAGGCACAATGTTACACACTCTGTTGTTGGTGGCAACAAATGAGAGAGATGCCACACACGCAGGACTGTCACTGAAGCACAAATGTAAATATTAATCTCCCACTGATTTGATTTTTTTTTTTTTTCAGGGAGACTTTAGGAAAAAAAAAATAGAATAAAATGATTTTTTCAGGAAGAATTTAGAAACCAAAGAAAATAAAATGATTTTTTCAGGGAGAATTTAGAAAACAAATAAAACAAAAAAAGGCTTTCTATGGCCCACTGAGTGAGAGATGACGCACACAGGAGTCAGGAGTGGCACACAAGCCCAGAGGCCAATATTGTTCTCCCAATGATTGATGTAGTGATTTTTTCAGGTAGATTTTGGAACCCAAATCAAGCTAAAAAAAATAATAGGCTTTCTATGGCCCACAATTGGAGAGAGAGAGAGAGAGAGAGATGGCACACCCAGGAGTCAAGACTGGCACACAAGCAGAAAGGGCAATATTAATCTCCCACTGATTTGTTTTTTTTTTTGTTTGTTTTTTCAGGGAGACTTTAGGAAAAAAAAAATAGAATAAAATGATTTTTTCAGGAAGAATTTAGAAACCAAATAAAACAAAATGATTTTTTCAGGGAGAATTTGGAAAACAAATAAAACAAAAAAAGGCTTTCTATGGCCCACTGAGTGAGAGATGACGCACCCCGGAGTCAGGAGTGGCACACAAGCCCAGAGGCCAATATTTATCTCCCACTGATTGATGTAGTGATTTTTTCAGGTAGATTTTGGAACCCAAATCAAGCTAAAAAAAATAATAGGCATTCTATGGCCCACAATTGGAGAGAGAGAGAGAGATGGCACACCCAGGAGTCAAGACTGGCACACAAGCAGAAAGGGCAATATTAATCTCCCACTGATTTGTTTTTGTTTTTTGTTTTTCAGGGAGACTTTAGGAAAAAAAAAATAGAATAAAATGATTTTTTCAGGAAGAATTTAGAAACCAAATAAAATAAAATGATTTTTTCAGGGAGAATTTAGAAAACAAATAAAACAAAAAAAGGCTTTCTATGGCCCACTGAGTGAGAGATGACGCACACAGGAGGCCAATATTTATCTCCCACTTTTTTTTTTTTGTTCCAGGGAAAATTTATAAACCCAATAAAAAAAATAATAAATAGGCTTTCTATGGCCCACTATCTGAGAGACAGAGAGAGATGGCACGCTTAGGACTGGCACACAAGCCCAAAGGCCAATATTAATCTCCCTTTTTTTTTAAGGGAGAATTTATAAAACCAAAAAAAAATAAATAAATAGGCTTTCTATGGCCCACTATTTGTGAGAGAGATGGCACGCTCAGGACTGGCACACAAGCCCAGAGGCCAATATTAATCTCCCACTTTTTTTTTTTTTCCAGGGAAAATTTATAAACCCAATAAAAAAATAAAAAAATAAATAGGCTTTCTATGGCCCACTATCTGAGAGAGAGAGATGGCACGCTTAGGACTGGCACACAAGCCCAAAGGCCAATATTAATCTCCCACTGATTGATTTATTGATTTTTTCAGGTAGAATTTAGAACCCAAATAAAGCAAAAAAAAAAAAATGGGCTTTCTATGGCCCACTGAGTGAGTGATGATGCAGACAGGAGTCAGGAGTGGCACACAAGCCCTGAGGCCAATATTTTTCTCCCACTGATTGATGTAGTGATTTTTTCAGGTAGATTTTAGAACCAAAATCAAGCAAAAAAATAAATAGGCTTTCTATGGCCCACTGAGTGAGTGATGATGCACACAGGAGTCAAGAGTGGCACACAAGCCCTGAGGCCAATATTTTTCTCCCACTGATTGATGTAGTGATTTTTTCAGGTAGATTTTATAACCCAAATCAAGCAAAAAAATAAATAGGCTTTCTATGGCCCACTGAGTGAGAGATGACACAGAGAGGGATGGCACTCTAGCAGAAATGTCAATCTTAATCTCCCACAAAAAAAAAAAAAAACAGGGAGTGTCCTTCAATTACTATCTCCCTGCAGTAATCTCAGCCAGGTATGGCAGGCAGCAATAAGGAGTGGACTGATGCACAAATTAAATAAAAAGTGTGTACAAACCAAAAAGATAGCTGTGCAGAAAGGAAGGAACAAGAGGATTTGTGCTTTGAAAAAAGCAGTTGGTTTGCACAGCGGCGTACACACAGCAATGCAGCTATCAGGGAGCCTTCTAGGGCAGCCCAATGAGCTACAGCGCTGAGGGGGAAAAAAAAAAAAATGTAGCTTCCACTGTCCCTGCACACCGAAGGTGGTGTTGGGCAGTGGAAATCGCTACAGCACAAGCGGTTTGGTGGTTAATGGACCCTGCCTAACGCTATCCCTGCTTCTGACGAAGTGGAAGCAACCTCTCCCTAAGCTCAGATCAGCAGCAGTAACATGGCGGTCGGCGGGATCTCCCCTTTATAGCCCCTGTGACGCCACAGACAGCAAGCCAATCACTGCAATGCCCTTCTCTAAGATGGTGGGGACCAGGACCTATGTCATCACGCTGCCCACACTCTGCGTTTACCTTCATTGGCTGAGAAATGGCGCTTTTCGCGTCATTGAAACGCGACTTTGGCGCGAAAGTCGCGTACCACATGGCCGACCCCGCACAGGGGTTGGATCGGGTGTCATGAAACCCGACTTTGCCAAAAGTCGGCGACTTTTGAAAATGAACGACCCGTTTCGCTCAACCCTACTGGTTAGTGCAGACAACACCATAATAAGCATGAGCATCCCCCTAATGCGTCTGCTGATGTAAAGTTTGACGCACATAAAGGAGCAGGTGTCTGCAGCCGAGGACGAGGGAAGCCATGATGACAGTGAGCCATTGTCTGGTCAGTGAAGTCTACTGGACGAGGTGGCGGGCAAAGAGGAGGAGGACGAGGAGGATGATGGGGATGAGTATTTTTTGGATGTGGAAGCTTCTCAGGGGGCAATAGAAACTGGTGGCGTTGCAAGGCCAGGTTCAGGGTTTTTGAGGGAGGCAAGTGACGTTGATTTGCTCAAAAGTGCTCCTCAACCCAGCTCAAGCAGTGAATTGACAACTGGAACATTGGCCCACATGGCGGATTATGCCTTGCGTATCCTAAAAAGGGACCCCCGCATTATAAAAATGATGACCGATGACGATTACTGGTTGGCCTGCCTCCTGGATCCACGCTATAAGGGGAAACTGCAAAACATCATGCCACATGAGAACCTTGAACAAATATTGGAAACCAAACAAGCAACTCTTGTTGACCGTTTGATTCAGGCATTCCCAGCACACAGCGCCGGTGATGGTTCTCACACGAGCTGCAGGGGGCAACAGGGTAGAGGTGTTAGAGGTGCACAAATCAGAAGTGGCGTTGGACAGAGGGGTTTTCTGACCAGGTTGTGGAGTGATTTCGCAATGACCGCAGACAGGACAGGTGCTGCAGCATCAATTCAAAGTGACAGGAGACAACATTTGTCCAGTATGGTTACTAACTATTTTTCCTCCCTATAGATGTTCTCCCTCACCCATCATTCCCATTTGATTATTGGGCATTAGGGTTGAGCGAAACGGGTCGGCCAGATTCAGAAGTCGCCGACTTTTGGCAAAGTCGGGTTTCATGAAACCCGACCCGACCCCTGTGTGGGGTCGGCCATGAGGTCGGCGATCTTCTGATCTGGAATCAGAATTCCGATACCGAGTTCCGATATGTTTAAGATATCGGGAATCGGTATCGGAATTCATATTTAAGTGTAAAATAAAGAATAAAAATAAAAAAATATTGATATACTCACCCTCGGACGCGCCCTGGTACTAACCGGCAGTCTTCCTTTCTAAGAATGAGCGCCTGAAGGGCCTTCGATGACGTCGCGGCTTGTGATTGGTCGCGAGAGCGGTCACATGGGCGGTCACGCGACCAATCACAAGCCACGACGTCATCTAAGGTCCTTCAGGCGCTAATTCTTAGGAAGGAAGCGTCCGAGGGCGCGTCCGAGGGTGAGTATATTCCCAATAGGTATATACTCACCCTCGGACGCGCTCTGGTTCTAACCCGCAGCCTTCCTTCCTAAGAATCAGTGCCTGAAGGACCTTAGATGACGTCGCGGCTTTTGATTGGTCGCATGACGCACATGTGACCGCTCACGCGACCAATCACAAGCCACGACGTCATCGAAGGTCCTTCAGGCGCTCATTCTTAGGAAGGAAGGCTGCCGGTTAGAACCAGGTCGCGTCCGAGTGTAAGTATATCAATATTTTTTATTTTGATTCTTTATTTTACACTTAAATATGGATCCAGGGCCTGAAGGAGAGATTCCTTAGAAACCCAATGCACTGCATTATGTTTCGTGTTTCGGCCGACCCGACCCCGACTTTTCTATAGGATCGGCCGATTTCACTCGACCCAACTTTTGAAAAAGTCGGGTTTCGTGAAACCCGACCCGATCCTATAAAAAGAAAAGTCGCTCAACCCTACTGGGCATCCAAAATAGACACCTGGTCTGAATTGTCCGAATATGCATTGCAGGAGCTCGCTTGCCCAGCAGCTAGTGTGCTATCAGAAAGAGTATTCAGTGCTGCTGGTTCAATACTGACCGAAAAAAGGACTCGTCTGGCTACCCAAAATGTTGATGATCTAACCTTCATGAACCACTCATGGATTTCTAATTATTTTGCCCCACCTTTCCCGGTTGACACCTAGCTTTCCTTTAAAAAGGTCTTGCTTTTGGACTGGTCTTACTGAGTGTTCTGATTTCTCCATTTGCAGCTGCTGTATGTGCAGCATACGACATGTTTACACCTCCCTGACTGACTCCCCCCACGTGGCCGTCGTCTCGCCACTTGGCGAAAGCACCCGTGAGAGTGTCGTTTGTCTGAAGAGGTGGGTGTGCCCACTTTTGGTCGACGGCACTGGCACCGGGTCCCTCATAGTACAATGAAGTGTCTCTGGCGGTGGTGGCGCGCACCCAACGTCAGACACACCGTTGTAACATGAGGGGCCTTAGGCCAGTACCGCCGGGCACAAGAGTGCTCCCCACCCCCCAGCTCAAACTGTGCTCTACCACTTGCAAAATTATCTGTCACTGCTCCACCGCTGTTGAGTCTATGCGGTGAAATCCTTCAATGCCTAGCACTGACAATACCAATTTGTTGACATGTATGATGCTACCTAAAATATTCAGTGGCCCTGTCCTACATTTACACCAGTAAATACTTTGCACCAAATAACAATGTCTGAAAGTCAGCAGAGGAGCCCACCCCTGTACCTAAGTATGCCACCCTTTTTTTTGTTTGTTTTGTTTTTTTGGAAGACATTAACATCTATGTATTACTTTGGAGTACTAACTGTGTCAGACACTCCTTCCAATTGTCCTCCGCTGACCACACCACTGCTGCCTGTGCACCCCTGTTAGATAATTGAAACTGCATTGAGCCTACTTTTGTTATTTTAGGCCTACTAAGTCTGTCTGCGGTCCCTCCTTCCAATAGTCCTCCGCTGACCACACCAATGCTGCCTGTGTACCCCTGGAACCTAATTAAAGTGCATAGAGCCTACTTTTTTATTTTAGGCCTACTAAGTGTGTCTGCGGTCACTCCTTCCAATTGTCCTCCATTGACCACACCAATGCTGCCTGTGTACCCCTGCAAGATAATTGAAACTGCATTGAGCCTACCTTTTTTTTATGTTAGGCCTACTAAGTCTGTCTGCTGTCCCTCCTTCCAATAGTCCTCCACTGACCACACCAATGCTGCCTGTGTACCCCTGGAAGCTATTTAAAAGTGCATAGAGCCTACTTTTTTTATTTTAGGCCTAGTAAGTCTGTCTGCAGTCCCTCCTTCCAATAGTCCTCCACTAACCACACCAATGCTGCCTGTGTACCCCTGCAAGATAATTGAAACTGCATTGAGCCTACTTTTTTTTATGTTAGGCCTACTAAGTCTGTCTGCGTCCCCCCCTCCTTCCAATTGTCCTCCACTGACCACACCAATGCTGCCTGTGTACCCCTGGAACCTAATTAAAAGTGCATAGAGCCTACTTTTTTATTTTAGGCCTATTAAGTCTGTCTGCAGTCCCTCCTTCCAATTGTCCTCCACTGACCACACCAATGCTGCCTGTGTACCCCTGGAATCTCTTTAAAAGTGCATAGAGCCTTCTTTTTTATTTTAGGCCTACTAAGTCTGTCTGTGGTGCCTCCTTCCAATAGTCCTCCGCTGACCACACCAATGCTGCCTGTGTACCCCTGGAACCTAATTAAAAGTGCATAGAGCCTACTTTTTTATTTTAGGCCTACTAAGTCTGTTTGCGGTCCCTCCTTCCAATAGTCCTCCGCTGACCACACCAATGCTGCCTGTGTACCCCGGGAACCTAACTAAAAGTGAATAGAGTCTACTTTTTTTATTTTAGGCCTACTAAGTCTGTCTGCAGTCCCTCCTTCCAATTGTCCTCCACTGACCACACCATCGCTGCCTGTGTACCCCTGGAACCTATTTAAAAGTGCATAGAGCCTCCTTTTTTTATTTTAGGCCTACTAAGTCTGTCTGCGGTCTCTCCTTCCAATAGTCCTCCGCTGGCCACACCAATGCTGCCTGTGTACCTCTGGAACCTAATTAAAAGTGCATAGAGCCTACTTTTTTATTTTAGGCCTACTAAGTCTGTCTGCGGTTCCTCCTTCCAATAGTTCTCCGCTGACTACACCAATGCTGCCTGTGTACCCCTGGAACATAATTAAAAGTGCATAGAGCCTACTTTTTTATGTTAGGCCTACTAAGTCTGTCTGCGGTCCCTCCTTCCAATAGTCCTCCGCTGACCACACCAAAACTACCTGTGTACCCCTGGAACCTATTTAAATGTGCATAGAGCCACCTTTTTATGTTAGGCCTACTAAGTCTGTCTGCGGTCCCTCCTTACAATAGTCCTCCGCTGACCACACCAATGCTGCCTGTGTACCCCTGCAAGATAATTGAAACTGCATAGAGCCACATTTTTTTATGTTAGGCCTACTAAGTCTGTCTGCGGTCCCTCTTTCCAATAGTCCTCCACTGACCACACCAATGCTGCCTGTGTATCCCTGCAAGATAATTGAAACTGCATTGAGCCTACTTTTTTTATGTTAGGCCTACTAAGTCTGTCTGCGGTCCCTCCTTCCAGTAGTCCTCTACTGACCACACCAATGCTGCCTGTGTACCTCTGCAAGATAATTGAAACTGCATTGAGCCTCCTTTTGTTATTTTAGGCCTACTAAGTCTATCTGCGGTCCCTCCTTCCAATAGTCCTCCGCTGACCACACCAATGCTGCCTGTGTACCCCTGCAAGATACCGTATATACTCGAGTAAAAGCCATCCCGAGTAGAGTTGAGCGAAACGGGTCGTTCATTTACAAAAGTCGCCGACTTTTGGCAAAGTCGGGTTTCATGAAACCCGATCCGACCCCTGTGCGGGGTCAGCCATGCGGTACGCGACTTTCGCGCATAAGTCGCGTTTCAATGACGCGAAAAGCACCATTTCTCAGCCAATGAAGGTAAATGCAGAGTGTGGGCAGCGTGATGACATAGGTCCTGGTCCCCACCATCTTAGAGAAGGGCATTGCAGTGATTGGCTTGCTGTCTGCGGCGTCACAGGGGCTATAAAGGGGCGTTCCCACCGACCGCCATGTTACTGCTGCTGATCTGAGCTTAGGGAGAGGTTGCTGCCGCTTCATCAGAAGCAAGGATAGCGTTAGGCAGGGTCCATTAACCACCAAACCGCTTGTGCTGTAGCGATTTCCACTGTCCAACACCACCTTCGGTGTGCAGGGACAGTGGAAGCTACATTTTTTTTTTTCCCTCAGCGCTGTAGCTCATTGGGCTGCCCTAGAAGGCTCCCTGATAGCTGCATTGCTGTGTGTACGCCGCTGTGCAAACCAACTGCTTTTTTCAAAGCACAAATCCTCTTGTTCCTTCCTTTCTGCACAGCTATCTTGTTTGTTTGTCCACACTTTTTATTTAATTTGTGCATCAGTCCACTCCTTATTGCTGCCTGCCATACCTGGCTGAGATTACTGCAGGGAGATAGTAATTGAAGGACAGTTCCTTTTTTTTTTTTGTGGGAGATTAAGATTGGCATTTCTGCTAGAGTGCCATCCCTGTCTGTGCCATCTCTCACTCAGTGGGCCATAGAAAGCCTATTTATTTTTTTGCTTGATTTGGGTTCTAAAATCTACCTGAAAAAATCACTACATCAATCAGTGGGAGAAAAATATTGGCCTCAGGGCTTGTGTGCCACTCCTGACTCCTGTGTGTGCCATCTCTCACTCAGTGGGCCATAGAAAGCCTATTTATTTTTGTTGCTTGATTTGGGTTCCAAAATCTACCTGAAAAAATCACTACATCAATCAGTGGGAGAAAAATATTGGCCTCAGGGCTTGTGTGCCACTCCTGACTCCTGTGTGCATCATCACTCACTCAGTGGGCCATAGAAAGCCTATTTTTTTTTTTTGCTTTATTTGGGTTCTAAATTCTACCTGAAAAAATCAATAAATCAATCAGTGGGAGATTAATATTGGCCTTTGGGCTTGTGTGCCAGTCCTAAGCGTGCCATCTCTCTCTCTCAGATAGTGGGCCATAGAAAGCCTATTTATTTTTTTATTGGGTTTATAAATTTTCCCTGAAAAAAAAAAAAAAAAAGTGGGAGATTAATATTGGCCTCTGGGCTTGTGTGCCAGTCCTGAGCGTGACATCTCTCTCACAAATAGTGGGCCATAGAAAGCCTATTTATTTATTTTTTTTTTTGGTTTTATAAATTCTCCCTGAAAAAAAAAAGGGAGATTAATATTGGCCTTTGGGCTTGTGTGCCAGTCCTAAGCGTGCCATCTCTCTCTCTCAGATAGTGGGCCATAGAAAGCCTATTTATTATTTTTTTTATTGGGTTTATAAATTTTCCCTGAAAAAAAAAAAGTGGGAGATTAATATTGGCCTCTGGGCTTGTGTGCCAGTCCTGAGCGTGCCATCTCTCTCACAAATAGTGGGCCATAGAAAGCCTATTTATTTATTTTTTTTTTGGTTTTATAAATTCTCCCTGAAAAAAAAAGGGAGATTAATATTGGCCTTTGGGCTTGTGTGCCAGTCCTAAGCGTGCCATCTCTCTCTCTCAAATAGTGGGCCATAGAAAGCCTATTTATTATTTTTTTTATTGGGTTTATAAATTTTCCCTGAAAAAAAAAAAAGTGGGAGATTAATATTGGCCTCTGGGCTTGTGTGCCAGTCCTGAGCGTGCCATCTCTCTCACAAATAGTGGGCCATAGAAAGCCTATTTATTTTTTTGGTTGATTTGGGTTCTAAATTCTACCTGAAAAAATCAATAAATCAATCAGTGGGAGATAAATATTGGCCTCTGGGCTTGTGTGCCACTCCTGACTCCTGTGTGCGTCATCTCTCACTCAGTGGGCCATAGAAAGCCTATTTTTTGTTTTATTTGTTTTCTAAATTCTCCCTGAAAAAATCGTTTTATTTTATTTGGTTTCTAAATTCTTCCTGAAAAAATCATTTTTTTTTTATTATTTTTTTTTTCTAAAGTCTCCCTAACAAAAAAAAAAAAAAAATCAGTGGGAGATTAATATTGCCCTTTCTGCTTGTGTGCCAGTCTTGACTCCTGGGTGTGCCATCTCTCTCTCTCTCTCTCCAATTGTGGGCCATAGAAAGCCTATTATTTTTTTTGCTTGATTTGGGTTCTAAAATCTACCTGAAAAAATCACTACATCAATCATTGGGAGAACAATATTGGCCTCTGGGCTTGTGTGCCACTCCTGACTCCTGTGTGCGTCATCTCTCACTCAGTGGGCCATAGAAAGCCTATTTTTTGCTTTATTTGTTTTCTAAATTCTCCCTGAAAAAATCGTTTTATTTTATTTGGTTTCTAAATTCTTCCTGAAAAAATCATATTTTTTTATTATTTTTTTTTCTAAAGTCTCCCTGAAAAAAAAAAAAAAATCAAATCAGTGGGAGATTAATATTGCCCTTTCTGCTTGTGTGCCAGTCTTGACTCCTGGGTGTGCCATCTCTCTCTCTCTCTCTCCAATTGTGGGTCATAGAAAGCCTATTATTTTTTTAGCTTGATTTGGGTTCCAAAATCTACCTGAAAAAATCACTACATCAATCATTGGGAGAACAATATTGGCCTCTGGGCTTGTGTGCCACTCCTGACTCCTGTGTGCGTCATCTCTCACTCAGTGGGCCATAGAAAGCCTATTTTTTTTTTTTTCTAAATTCTCCCTGAAAAAATCATTTTATTTTATTGGGTTTCTAAATTCTTCCTGAAAAAATCTTTTTTTTTTTTTTTTCTAAAGTCTCCCTGAAAAAACAAAAACAAAAAACAAATCAGTGGGAGATTAATATTGCCCATTCTGCTTGTGTGCCAGTCTTGACTCCTGGGTGTGCCATCTCTCTCTCTCTCTCTCTCCAATTGTGGGCCATAGAAAGCCTATTATTTTTTTAGCTTGATTTGGGTTCCAAAATCTACCTGAAAAAATCACTACATCAATCATTGGGAGAACAATATTGGCCTCTGGGCTTGTGTGCCACTCCTGACTCCTGTGTGCGTCATCTCTCACTCAGTGGGCTATAGAAAGCCTATTTTTTGCTTTATTTGTTTTCTAAATTCTCCCTGAAAAAATCATTTTATTTTATTTGGTTTCTAAATTCTTCCGGAAAAAAATCATTTTTTTTTATAATTTTTTTTTTCTAAAGTCTCCCTGAAAAAAAAAAAAAAAAAAAATCAGTGGAAGATTAATATTGCCCTTTCTGCTTGTGTGCCAGTCTTGACTCCTGGGTGTGCCATCTCTCTCTCTCTCTCTCCAATTGTGGGCCATAGAAAGCCTATTATTTTTTTGCTTGATTTGGGTTCCAAAATCTACCTGAAAAAATCACTACATCAATCATTGGGAGAACAATATTGGCCTCTGGGCTTGTGTGCCACTCCTGACTCCTGTGTGCATCATCTCTCACTCAGTGGGCCATAGAAAGCCTATTTTTTGCTTTATTTGTTTACTAAATTCTCCCTGAAAAAATCATTTTATTTTATTTGGTTTCTAAATTCTTCCGGAAAAAATCATTTTTTTTTATTATTTTTTTTTTCTAAAGTCTCCCTGAAAAAAAAAAAAAATCAAATCAGTGGGAGAATAATATTGCCCTTTCTGCTTGTGTGCCAGTCTTGACTCCTGGGTGTGCCATCTCTCTCTCTCTCTCCAATTGTGGGCCATAGAAAGCCTATTATTTTTTTAGCTTGATTTGGGTTCCAAAATCTACCTGAAAAAATCACTACATCGATCATTGGGAGAACAATATTGGCCTCTGGGCTTGTGTGCCACTCCTGACTCCTGTGTGCGTCATCTCTCACTCAGTGGGCCATAGAAAGCCTATTTTTTGTTTTATTTGTTCTCTAAATTCTCCCTGAAGAAATCATTTTATTTTATTTGGTTTCTAAATTCTTCCTGAAAAAATCATTTTTTTTTATTATTTTTTTTTCTAAAGTCTCCCTGAAAAAAAAAAAAAAATCAAATCAGTGGGAGATTAATATTGCCCTTTCTGCTTGTGTGCCAGTCTTGACTCCTGGGTGTGCCATCTCTCTCTCTCCAATTTTGGGCCATAGAAAACCTATTATTTTTTTAGCTTGATTTGGGTTCCAAAATCTACCTGAAAAAATCACTACATCAATCATTGGGAGAACAATATTGGCCTCTGGGCTTGTGTGCCACTCCTGACTCCTGTGTGCGTCATCTCTCACTCAGTGGGCCATAGAAAGCCTATTTTTTGCTTTATTTGTTTTCTAAATTCTCCCTGAAAAAATCGTTTTATTTTATTTGGTTTCTAAATTCTTCCTGAAAAAATCATATTTTTTTATTATTTTTTTTTTCTAATGTCTCCCTGAAAAAAAAAAAAAAATCAAATCAGTGGGAGATTAATATTGCCTTTTCTGCTTGTGTGCCAGTCTTGACTCCTGGGTGTGCCATCTCTCTCTCTCTCTCTCCAATTGTGGGTCATAGAAAGCCTATTATTTTTTTAGCTTGATTTGGGTTCCAAAATCTACCTGAAAAAATCACTACATCAATCATTGGGAGAACAATATTGGCCTCTGGGCTTGTGTGCCACTCCTGACTCCTGTGTGCGTCATCTCTCACTCAGTGGGCCATAGAAAGCCTATTTTTTTTTTTTCTAAATTCTCCCTGAAAAAATCATTTTATTTTATTGGGTTTCTAAATTCTTCCTGAAAAAATCTTTTTTTTTTTTTTTTTTTTCTAAAGTCTCCCTGAAAAAACAAAAACAAAAAACAAATCAGTGGGAGATTAATATTGCCCTTTCTGCTTGTGTGCCAGTCTTGACTCCTGGGTGTGCCATCTCTCTCTCTCCAATTTTGGGCCATAGAAAACCTATTATTTTTTTAGCTTGATTTGGGTTCCAAAATCTACCTGAAAAAATCACTACATCAATCATTGGGAGAACAATATTGGCCTCTGGGCTTGTGTGCCACTCCTGACTCCTGTGTGCGTCATCTCTCACTCAGTGGGCCATAGAAAGCCTATTTTTTGCTTTATTTGTTTTCTAAATTCTCCCTGAAAAAATCGTTTTATTTTATTTGGTTTCTAAATTCTTCCTGAAAAAATCATATTTTTTTATTATTTTTTTTTTCTAATGTCTCCCTGAAAAAAAAAAAAAAATCAAATCAGTGGGAGATTAATATTGCCTTTTCTGCTTGTGTGCCAGTCTTGACTCCTGGGTGTGCCATCTCTCTCTCTCTCTCTCTCCAATTGTGGGCCATAGAAAGCCTATTATTTTTTTAGCTTGATTTGGGTTCCAAAATCTACCTGAAAAAATCACTACATCAATCATTGGGAGAACAATATTGGCCTCTGGGCTTGTGTGCCACTCCTGACTCCTGTGTGCGTCATCTCTCACTCAGTGGGCTATAGAAAGCCTATTTTTTGCTTTATTTGTTTTCTAAATTCTCCCTGAAAAAATCATTTTATTTTATTTGGTTTCTAAATTCTTCCGGAAAAAATCATTTTTTTTTATAATTTTTTTTTTCTAAAGTCTCCCTGAAAAAAAAAAAAAAAAAAATCAGTGGGAGATTAATATTGCCCTTTCTGCTTGTGTGCCAGTCTTGACTCCTGGGTGTGCCATCTCTCTCTCTCTCTCTCCAATTGTGGGCCATAGAAAGCCTATTATTTTTTTTGCTTGATTTGGGTTCCAAAATCTACCTGAAAAAATCACTACATCAATCATTGGGAGAACAATATTGGCCTCTGGGCTTGTGTGCCACTCCTGACTCCTGTGTGCGTCATCTCTCACTCAGTGGGCCATAGAAAGCCTATTTTTTGCTTTATTTGTTTACTAAATTCTCCCTGAAAAAATCATTTTATTTTATTTGGTTTCTAAATTCTTCCTGAAAAAATCATTTTTTTTTATTATTTTTTTTTCTAAAGTCTCCCTGAAAAAAAAAAAAATCAAATCAGTGGGAGATTAATATTGCCCTTTCTGCTTGTGTGCCAGTCTTGACTCCTGGGTGTGCCATCTCTCTCTCTCTCTCCAATTGTGGGCCATAGAAAGCCTATTATTTTTTTAGCTTGATTTGGGTTCCAAAATCTACCTGAAAAAATCACTACATCAATCATTGGGAGAACAATATTGGCCTCTGGGCTTGTGTGCCACTCCTGACTCCTGTGTGCGTCATCTCTCACTCAGTGGGCCATAGAAAGCCTATTTTTTGTTTTATTTGTTCTCTAAATTCTCCCTGAAGAAATCATTTTATTTTATTTGGTTTCTAAATTCTTCCTGAAAAAATCATTTTTTTTTATTATTTTTTTTTCTAAAGTCTCCCTGAAAAAAAAAAAAAATCAAATCAGTGGGAGATTAATATTGCCCTTTCTGCTTGTGTGCCAGTCTTGACTCCTGGGTGTGCCATCTCTCTCTCTCTCTCCAATTTTGGGCCATAGAAAACCTATTATTTTTTTAGCTTGATTTGGGTTCCAAAATCTACCTGAAAAAATCACTACATCAATCATTGGGAGAACAATATTGGCCTCTGGGTTTGTGTGCCGCTCCTGACTCCTGTGTGCGTCATCTCTCACTCAGTGGGCCATAGAAAGCCTATTTTTTGCTTTATTTGTTTTCTAAATTCTCCCTGAAGAAATCATTTTATTTTATTTGGTTTCTAAATTCTTCCTTAAAAAATCATTTTATTCTATAATTTTTTTTTCTAAAGTCTCCCTGAAAAAAAAAAAAAAAAACAAATCAGTGGGAGATTAATATTGCCCTTTCTGCTTGTGTGCCAGTCTTGACTCCTGGGTGTGCCATCTCTCTCTCTCTCTCCAATTTTGGGCCATAGAAAACCTATTATTTTTTTAGCTTGATTTGGGTTCCAAAATCTACCTGAAAAAATCACTACATCAATCATTGGGAGAACAATATTGGCCTCTGGGCTTGTGTGCCACTCCTGACTCCTGTGTGCGTCATCTCTCACTCAGTGGGCCATAGAAAGCCTATTTTTTTTTTTTTTCTAAATTCTCCCTGAAAAAATCATTTTATTTTATTGGGTTTCTAAATTCTTCCTTAAAAAATCTTTTTTTTTTTTTTTTTTCTAAAGTCTCCCTGAAAAAACAAAAACAAAAAACAAATCAGTGGGAGATTAATATTGCCCATTCTGCTTGTGTGCCAGTCTTGACTCCTGGGTGTGCCATCTCTCTCTCTCTCTCCAATTTTGGGCCATAGAAAACCTATTATTTTTTTAGCTTGATTTGGGTTCCAAAATCTACCTGAAAAAATCACTACATCAATCATTGGGAGAACAATATTGGCCTCTGGGCTTGTGTGCCACTCCTGACTCCTGTGTGCGTCATCTCTCACTCAGTGGGCCATAGAAAGCCTATTTTTTGCTTTATTTGTTTTCTAAATTCTCCCTGAAAAAATCGTTTTATTTTATTTGGTTTCTAAATTCTTCCTGAAAAAATCATATTTTTTTTTTTTTTTTTTTTTCTAATGTCTCCCTGAAAAAAAAAAAAAATCAAATCAGTGGGAGATTAATATTGCCCTTTCTGCTTGTGTGCCAGTCTTGACTCCTGGGTGTGCCATCTCTCTCTCTCTCTCTCCAATTGTGGGTCATAGAAAGCCTATTATTTTTTTAGCTTGATTTGGGTTCCAAAATCTACCTGAAAAAATCACTACATCAATCATTGGGAGAACAATATTGGCCTCTGGGCTTGTGTGCCACTCCTGACTCCTGTGTGCGTCATCTCTCACTCAGTGGGCCATAGAAAGCCTATTTTTTTTTTTTCTAAATTCTCCCTGAAAAAATCATTTTATTTTATTGGGTTTCTAAATTCTTCCTTAAAAAATCTTTTTTTTTTTTTTTTTTTCTAAAGTCTCCCTGAAAAAACAAAAACAAAAAACAAATCAGTGGGAGATTAATATTGCCCATTCTGCTTGTGTGCCAGTCTTGACTCCTGGGTGTGCCATCTCTCTCTCTCTCTCTCTCCAATTGTGGGCCATAGAAAGCTTATTATTTTTTTAGCTTGATTTGGGTTCCAAAATCTACCTGAAAAAATCACTACATCAATCATTGGGAGAACAATATTGGCCTCTGGGCTTGTGTGCCACTCCTGACTCCTGTGTGCGTCATCTCTCACTCAGTGGGCTATAGAAAGCCTATTTTTTGCTTTATTTGTTTTCTAAATTCTCCCTGAAAAAATCATTTTATTTTATTTGGTTTCTAAATTCTTCCGGAAAAAATCATTTTTTTTTATAATTTTTTTTTTCTAAAGTCTCCCTGAAAAAAAAAAAAAAAAAAATCAGTGGGAGATTAATATTGCCCTTTCTGCTTGTGTGCCAGTCTTGACTCCTGGGTGTGCCATCTCTCTCTCTTTCTCTCTCTCCAATTGTGGGCCATAGAAAGCCTATTATTTTTTTAGCTTGATTTGGGTTCCAAAATCTACCTGAAAAAATCACTACATCAATCATTGGGAGAACAATATTGGCCTCTGGGCTTGTGTGCCACTCCTGACTCCTGTGTGCGTCATCTCTCACTCAGTGGGCCATAGAAAGCCTATTTTTTGCTTTATTTGTTTACTAAATTCTCCCTGAAAAAATCATTTTATTTTATTTGGTTTCTAAATTCTTCCTGAAAAAATCATTTTTTTTTATTATTTTTTTTTTCTAAAGTCTCCCTGAAAAAAAAAAAAATCAAATCAGTGGGAGATTAATATTGCCCTTTCTGCTTGTGTGCCAGTCTTGACTCCTGGGTGTGCCATCTCTCTCTCTCTCTCCAATTGTGGGCCATAGAAAGCCTATTATTTTTTTAGCTTGATTTGGGTTCCAAAATCTACCTGAAAAAATCACTACATCAATCATTGGGAGAACAATATTGGCCTCTGGGCTTGTGTGCCACTCCTGACTCCTGTGTGCGTCATCTCTCACTCAGTGGGCCATAGAAAGCCTATTTTTTGTTTTATTTGTTCTCTAAATTCTCCCTGAAGAAATCATTTTATTTTATTTGGTTTCTAAATTCTTCCTGAAAAAATCATTTTTTTTTATTATTTTTTTTTCTAAAGTCTCCCTGAAAAAAAAAAAAAAATCAAATCAGTGGGAGATTAATATTGCCCTTTCTGCTTGTGTGCCAGTCTTGACTCCTGGGTGTGCCATCTCTCTCTCTCTCTCTCCAATTTTGGGCCATAGAAAACCTATTATTTTGTTAGCTTGATTTGGGTTCCAAAATCTACCTGAAAAAATCACTACATCAATCATTGGGAGAACAATATTGGCCTCTGGGCTTGTGTGCCGCTCCTGACTCCTGTGTGCGTCATCTCTCACTCAGTGGGCCATAGAAAGCCTATTTTTTGCTTTATTTGTTTTCTAAATTCTCCCTGAAGAAATCATTTTATTTTATTTGGTTTCTAAATTCTTCCTTAAAAAATCATTTTATTCTATAATTTTTTTTTCTAAAGTCTCCCTGAAAAAAAAAAAAAAACACAAATCAGTGGGAGATTAATATTGCCCTTTCTGCTTGTGTGCCAGTCTTGACTCCTGGGTGTGCCATCTCTCTCTCTCTCTCCAATTTTGGGCCATAGAAAACCTATTATTTTTTTAGCTTGATTTGGGTTCCAAAATCTACCTGAAAAAATCACTACATCAATCATTGGGAGAACAATATTGGCCTCTGGGTTTGTGTGCCGCTCCTGACTCCTGTGTGCGTCATCTCTCACTCAGTGGGCCATAGAAAGCCTATTTTTTGCTTTATTTGTTTTCTAAATTCTCCCTGAAGAAATCATTTTATTTTATTTGGTTTCTAAATTCTTCCTTAAAAAATCATTTTATTCTATAATTTTTTTTTCTAAAGTCTCCCTGAAAAAAAAAAAAAAAAAAACAAATCAGTGGGAGATTAATATTGCCCTTTCTGCTTGTGTGCCAGTCTTGACTCCTGGGTGTGCCATCTCTCTCTCTCTCTCCAATTTTGGGCCATAGAAAACCTATTATTTTTTTAGCTTGATTTGGGTTCCAAAATCTACCTGAAAAAATCACTACATCAATCATTGGGAGAACAATATTGGCCTCTGGGTTTGTGTGCCGCTCCTGACTCCTGTGTGCGTCATCTCTCACTCAGTGGGCCATAGAAAGCCTATTTTTTGCTTTATTTGTTTTCTAAATTCTCCCTGAAGAAATCATTTTATTTTATTTGGTTTCTAAATTCTTCCTTAAAAAATCATTTTATTCTATAATTTTTTTTTCTAATGTCTCCCTGAAAAAAAAAAAAAAAAACAAATCAGTGGGAGATTAATATTGCCCTTTCTGCTTGTGTGCCAGTCTTGACTCCTGGGTGTGCCATCTCTCTCTCTCTCTCCAATTTTGGGCCATAGAAAACCTATTATTTTTTTTAGCTTGATTTGGGTTCCAAAATCTACCTGAAAAAATCACTACATCAATCATTGGGAGAACAATATTGGCCTCTGGGCTTGTGTGCCACTCCTGACTCCTGTGTGCGTCATCTCTCACTCAGTGGGCCATAGAAAGCCTATTTTTTGCTTTATTTGTTTTCTAAATTCTCCCTGAAAAAATCGTTTTATTTTATTTGGTTTCTAAATTCTTCCTGAAAAAATCATATTTTTTTATTATTTTTTTTTTCTAATGTCTCCCTGAAAAAAAAAAAAAAATCAAATCAGTGGGAGATTAATATTGCCCTTTCTGCTTGTGTGCCAGTCTTGACTCCTGGGTGTGCCATCTCTCTCTCTCTCTCTCCAATTGTGGGTCATAGAAAGCCTATTATTTTTTTAGCTTGATTTGGGTTCCAAAATCTACCTGAAAAAATCACTAGATCAATCATTGGGAGAACAATATTGGCCTCTGGGCTTGTGTGCCACTCCTGACTCCTGTGTGCGTCATCTCTCACTCAGTGGGCCATAGAAAGCCTATTTTTTTTTTTCTAAATTCTCCCTGAAAAAATCATTTTATTTTATTGGGTTTCTAAATTCTTCCTTAAAAAATCTTTTTTTTTTTTTTTTTTTTTTCTAAAGTCTCCCTGAAAAAACAAAAACAAAAAACAAATCAGTGGGAGATTAATATTGCCCATTCTGCTTGTGTGCCAGTCTTGACTCCTGGGTGTGCCATCTCTCTCTCTCTCTCTCCAATTGTGGGCCATATAAAGCCTATTATTTTTTTAGCTTGATTTGGGTTCCAAAATCTACCTGAAAAAATCACTACATCAATCATTGGGAGAACAATATTGGCCTCTGGGCTTGTGTGCCACTCCTGACTCCTGTGTGCGTCATCTCTCACTCAGTGGGCCATAGAAAGCCTATTTTTTGCTTTATTTGTTTACTAAATTCTCCCTGAAAAAATCATTTTATTTTATTTGGTTTCTAAATTCTTCCTGAAAAAATCATTTTTTTTTATTATTTTTTTTTTCTAAAGTCTCCCTGAAAAAAAAAAAAATCAAATCAGTGGGAGATTAATATTGCCCTTTCTGCTTGTGTGCCAGTCTTGACTCCTGGGTGTGCCATCTCTCTCTCTCTCTCCAATTGTGGGCCATAGAAAGCCTATTATTTTTTTTAGCTTGATTTGGGTTCCAAAATCTACCTGAAAAAATCACTACATCAATCATTGGGAGAACAATATTGGCCTCTGGGCTTGTGTGCCACTCCTGACTCCTGTGTGCGTCATCTCTCACTCAGTGGGCCATAGAAAGCCTATTTTTTGTTTTATTTGTTCTCTAAATTCTCCCTGAAGAAATCATTTTATTTTATTTGGTTTCTAAATTCTTCCTGAAAAAATCATTTTTTTTTATTATTTTTTTTTCTAAAGTCTCCCTGAAAAAAAAAAAAAAATCAAATCAGTGGGAGATTAATATTGCCCTTTCTGCTTGTGTGCCAGTCTTGACTCCTGGGTGTGCCATCTCTCTCTCTCTCTCTCCAATTTTGGGCCATAGAAAACCTATTATTTTGTTAGCTTGATTTGGGTTCCAAAATCTACCTGAAAAAATCACTACATCAATCATTGGGAGAACAATATTGGCCTCTGGGCTTGTGTGCCGCTCCTGACTCCTGTGTGCGTCATCTCTCACTCAGTGGGCCATAGAAAGCCTATTTTTTGCTTTATTTGTTTTCTAAATTCTCCCTGAAGAAATCATTTTATTTTATTTGGTTTCTAAATTCTTCCTTAAAAAATCATTTTATTCTATAATTTTTTTTTCTAAAGTCTCCTTGAAAAAAAAAAAAAAACACAAATCAGTGGGAGATTAATATTGCCCTTTCTGCTTGTGTGCCAGTCTTGACTCCTGGGTGTGCCATCTCTCTCTCTCTCTCCAATTTTGGGCCATAGAAAACCTATTATTTTTTTAGCTTGATTTGGGTTCCAAAATCTACCTGAAAAAATCACTACATCAATCATTGGGAGAACAATATTGGCCTCTGGGTTTGTGTGCCGCTCCTGACTCCTGTGTGCGTCATCTCTCACTCAGTGGGCCATAGAAAGCCTATTTTTTGCTTTATTTGTTTTCTAAATTCTCCCTGAAGAAATCATTTTATTTTATTTGGTTTCTAAATTCTTCCTTAAAAAATCATTTTATTCTATAATTTTTTTTTCTAAAGTCTCCCTGAAAAAAAAAAAAAAAAAAACAAATCAGTGGGAGATTAATATTGCCCTTTCTGCTTGTGTGCCAGTCTTGACTCCTGGGTGTGCCATCTCTCTCTCTCTCTCCAATTTTGGGCCATAGAAAACCTATTATTTTTTTAGCTTGATTTGGGTTCCAAAATCTACCTGAAAAAATCACTACATCAATCATTGGGAGAACAATATTGGCCTCTGGGTTTGTGTGCCGCTCCTGACTCCTGTGTGCGTCATCTCTCACTCAGTGGGCCATAGAAAGCCTATTTTTTGCTTTATTTGTTTTCTAAATTCTCCCTGAAGAAATCATTTTATTTTATTTGGTTTCTAAATTCTTCCTTAAAAAATCATTTTATTCTATAATTTTTTTTTCTAATGTCTCCCTGAAAAAAAAAAAAAAAACAAATCAGTGGGAGATTAATATTGCCCTTTCTGCTTGTGTGCCAGTCTTGACTCCTGGGTGTGCCATCTCTCTCTCTCTCTCCAATTTTGGGCCATAGAAAACCTATTATTTTTTTTAGCTTGATTTGGGTTCCAAAATCTACCTGAAAAAATCACTACATCAATCATTGGGAGAACAATATTGGCCTCTGGGCTTGTGTGCCACTCCTGACTCCTGTGTGCGTCATCTCTCACTCAGTGGGCCATAGAAAGCCTATTTTTTGCTTTATTTGTTTTCTAAATTCTCCCTGAAAAAATCGTTTTATTTTATTTGGTTTCTAAATTCTTCCTGAAAAAATCATATTTTTTTATTATTTTTTTTTTCTAATGTCTCCCTGAAAAAAAAAAAAAAATCAAATCAGTGGGAGATTAATATTGCCCTTTCTGCTTGTGTGCCAGTCTTGACTCCTGGGTGTGCCATCTCTCTCTCTCTCTCTCCAATTGTGGGTCATAGAAAGCCTATTATTTTTTTAGCTTGATTTGGGTTCCAAAATCTACCTGAAAAAATCACTAGATCAATCATTGGGAGAACAATATTGGCCTCTGGGCTTGTGTGCCACTCCTGACTCCTGTGTGCGTCATCTCTCACTCAGTGGGCCATAGAAAGCCTATTTTTTTTTTTCTAAATTCTCCCTGAAAAAATCATTTTATTTTATTGGGTTTCTAAATTCTTCCTTAAAAAATCTTTTTTTTTTTTTTTTTTTTTTCTAAAGTCTCCCTGAAAAAACAAAAACAAAAAACAAATCAGTGGGAGATTAATATTGCCCATTCTGCTTGTGTGCCAGTCTTGACTCCTGGGTGTGCCATCTCTCTCTCTCTCTCTCCAATTGTGGGCCATATAAAGCCTATTATTTTTTTAGCTTGATTTGGGTTCCAAAATCTACCTGAAAAAATCACTACATCAATCATTGGGAGAACAATATTGGCCTCTGGGCTTGTGTGCCACTCCTGACTCCTGTGTGCGTCATCTCTCACTCAGTGGGCTATAGAAAGCCTATTTTTTGCTTTATTTGTTTTCTAAATTCTCCCTGAAAAAATCATTTTATTTTATTTGGTTTCTAAATTCTTCCGGAAAAAATCATTTTTTTTTATAATTTTTTTTTTCTAAAGTCTCCCTGAAAAAAAAAAAAAAAAAAATCAGTGGGAGATTAATATTGCCCTTTCTGCTTGTGTGCCAGTCTTGACTCCTGGGTGTGCCATCTCTCTCTCTCTCTCCAATTGTGGGCCATAGAAAGCCTATTATTTTTTTTGCTTGATTTGGGTTCCAAAATCTACCTGAAAAAATCACTACATCAATCATTGGGAGAACAATATTGGCCTCTGGGCTTGTGTGCCACTCCTGACTCCTGTGTGCGTCATCTCTCACTCAGTGGGCCATAGAAAGCCTATTTTTTGCTTTATTTGTTTACTAAATTCTCCCTGAAAAAATCGTTTTATTTTATTTGGTTTCTAAATTCTTCCTGAAAAAATCATATTTTTTTATTATTTTTTTTTTCTAAAGTCTCCCTGAAAAAAAAAAAAATCAAATCAGTGGGAGATTAATATTGCCCTTTCTGCTTTTGTGCCAGTCTTGACTCCTGGGTGTGCCATCTCTCTCTCTCTCTCCAATTGTGGGCCATAGAAAGCCTATTATTTTTTTAGCTTGATTTGGGTTCCAAAATCTACCTGAAAAAATCACTACATCAATCATTGGGAGAACAATATTGGCCTCTGGGCTTGTGTGCCACTCCTGACTCCTGTGTGCGTCATCTCTCACTCAGTGGGCCATAGAAAGCCTATTTTTTTTTTCTAAATTCTCCCTGAAAAAATCATTTTATTTTATTGGGTTTCTAAATTCTTCCTGAAAAAATCTTTTTTTTTTTTTTTTTTTTTCTAAAGTCTCCCTGAAAAAACAAAAACAAAAAACAAATCAGTGGGAGATTAATATTGCCCATTCTGCTTGTGTGCCAGTCTTGACTCCTGGGTGTGCCATCTCTCTCTCTCTCTCTCTCTCTCCAATTGTGGGCCATAGAAAGCCTATTATTTTTTTAGCTTGATTTGGGTTCCAAAATCTACCTGAAAAAATCACTACATCAATCATTGGGAGAACAATATTGGCCTCTGGGCTTGTGTGCCACTCCTGACTCCTGTGTGCGTCATCTCTCACTCAGTGGGCTGTAGAAAGCCTATTTTTTGCTTTATTTGTTTTCTAAATTCTCCCTGAAAAAATCATTTTATTTTATTTGGTTTCTAAATTCTTCCGGAAAAAATCATTTTTTTTTATAATTTTTTTTTTCTAAAGTCTCCCTGAAAAAAAAAAAAAAAAAAATCAGTGGGAGATTAATATTGCCCTTTCTGCTTGTGTGCCAGTCTTGACTCCTGGGTGTGCCATCTCTCTCTCTCTCTCCAATTGTGGGCCATAGAAAGCCTATTATTTTTTTTGCTTGATTTGGGTTCCAAAATCTACCTGAAAAAATCACTACATCAATCATTGGGAGAACAATATTGGCCTCTGGGCTTGTGTGCCACTCCTGACTCCTGTGTGCGTCATCTCTCACTCAGTGGGCCATAGAAAGCCTATTTTTTGCTTTATTTGTTTACTAAATTCTCCCTGAAAAAATCATTTTATTTTATTTGGTTTCTAAATTCTTCCTGAAAAAATCATTTTTTTTTATTATTTTTTTTTTCTAAAGTCTCCCTGAAAAAAAAAAAAAAATCAAATCAGTGGGAGATTAATATTGCCCTTTCTGCTTGTGTGCCAGTCTTGACTCCTGGGTGTGCCATCTCTCTCTCTCTCTCCAATTGTGGGCCATAGAAAGCCTATTATTTTTTTAACTTGATTTGGGTTCCAAAATCTACCTGAAAAAATCACTACATCAATCATTGGGCGAACAATATTGGCCTCTGGGCTTGTGTGCCACTCCTGACTCCTGTGTGCGTCATCTCTCACTCAGTGGGCCATAGAAAGCCTATTTTTTGTTTTATTTGTTCTCTAAATTCTCCCTGAAGAAATCATTTTATTTTATTTGGTTTCTAAATTCTTCCTGAAAAAATCATTTTTTTTAATTATTTTTTTTTCTAAAGTCTCCCTGAAAAAAAAAAAAAAATCAAATCAGTGGGAGATTAATATTGCCCTTTCTGCTTGTGTGCCAGTCTTGACTCCTGGGTGTGCCATCTCTCTATCTCTCTCCAATTATGGGCCATAGAAAACCTATTATTTTTTTAGCTTGATTTGGGTTCCAAAATCTACCTGAAAAAATCACTACATCAATCATTGGGAGAACAATATTGGCCTCTGGGCTTGTGTGCCGCTCCTGACTCCTGTGTGCGTCATCTCTCACTCAGTGGGCCATAGAAAGCCTATTTTTTGCTTTATTTGTTTTCTAAATTCTCCCTGAAGAAATCATTTTATTTTATTTGGTTTCTAAATTCTTCCTTAAAAAATCATTTTATTCTATAATTTTTTTTTCTGAAGTCTCCCTGAAAAAAAAAAAAAAAAACAAATCAGTGGGAGATTAATATTTACATTTGTGCTTCAGTGACAGTCCTGCGTGTGTGGCATCTCTCTCATTTGTTGCCACCAAAAACAGAGTGTGTAACATTGTGCCTGATTTTCCTTGCGGTCTCACCCACCTGTAAAGGGGTAGCTAAATCATACTGAAGTTATAGCTCACCGTGTAAGTTGTGTGACAGCAACAAATACCGTTAGTTTGGTTACGTTTTTAAAACAATGAGGAAGTCTGGTGGAAGAGGTCGTGGCCGGGGGCGTTCATTGTCAGCTGGTAATGAGGGTAGTGGTAGTGGTGGAGCATCAGGTGGTCGTGGGAAAAAAAAAATTGAACCTAAGTCTGGAGCTGTGGAGCCAGGTTCGTCGTCTGGCTACACATTGCCTCGAACGCTCCCTTTTCTGGGAGTAGGAAAACCGCTTTTAAAGCCGGAGCAGCAAGAGCAAGTTTTGGCTTATCTTGCTGACTCAGCCTCTAGCTCTTTTGCCTCCTCTCGTGAAACTGGTAAATGTAAAAGCAGCGCGTCGTTAGTGGATGTTCACGGTCAGGGACAAGTCGCTTCCTTGTCCTCTTCAGCAAAAACAACAACAGAGAAGAATGCAGCAGGTGACACAATGGGTTACTCCATGGAGCTCTTTACACATACCGTCCCTGGCTTAGAAAGTGAAGCAGTTAACAGTCCATGCCCATTACAAGTTGAATCTGACATGGAGTGCACTGATGCACAGCCACAGCCAGACTACTATGCTGGTCCTTTGACTCAGACCACAACATTGCCCTCGCAGGGTAATGATCAAGAATCAGACCCTGATGAGACTATGTAAGAAAATACCAACAAAAATCTGAGTGACATAGTGTAAATAAAAGGATGACTAATTAATGACGTATCATATTGTCACTACCAATGGGACCTGTAAGTGGCCAATCGTCAAAAATGACAAACAAAAACCCAAAAGAACAAAGGACGATCAAAAGGCCAGGAATTAAATATAAAAATATACAACTTTATTGAAGAACATAGTATATTATATATAAAACCAGAAAGGATCAGTGGATAAGACCATGGTGCATATAAACAAAACTAGATGGGATGGGTGATCCGCGGCCGAAGATAATACATAGCATTCATGACATGCATGGAATAAAGAAATGCGTATTAACATATCATTCATCGTGGTCATGAACATGCCAAAAAATCTGCAAGTATAAATATAAATATAAATAACTCCATAACCCCAACGGGTAGTATAATGGAAAACACCAGGATATAACTATATATATATGTTAGCCACACACAGTAGATGGAATACAAGGTGCTGGCAGGATACAAGTACCCTAATGACGTATACCTCTAAAATATAGAAATGCAAGGTGCTGACGGGATACAAGTACCCTAGTGGCGCATACCTCAGACCGGAGAGAAAATCACCCAGAGTGGCAACGGAGGGGTACAGAGAGGAGTCCGCGGTCACCACATCACCCCGACGCGCGTTTCGGCAGAGCCTTCGTCAGGGGGCGTGATGATACTACAGGATGTGCGGTTTAAGAACGAGACCCAACCAATGGAAAGAGACCGGAAGTGATGCAAGATGTATATCAAAGTAGGGCAGTGCCGGATGCCAAAAACCTAGTATAATAATGCTGGTAATCCATACTATGATAGTAATCATAACTGTGAATATACGCCACATCCACTGGGCGAAGAAATAAATAAAGAAAACACAAGGGATGTTACGGAAGCGGCGCATGCGCACTCAACTCCCAACCTCGCACATCGGCGTCCACGTCAAAGGGAGGCGGAGCCACAGTGCTACGAGGCACAGCGGGAGCCACATCACCATGGAGACGCGGAAAGCCGAGTAGCGCGGCGGGCAGGGCGGGCATGCGCACACGAACAATCCCTAAAGATGACAGAACTATACCAAACATGGCATGGAGAGTATGAATATGGCATAAATGTAAGAACAGTATAGGCACACTGACAAAGGCACTACATATATCAAGTAGAACAGTCACATATAATATCTATCAGAAGACAACTGTGTATGAACGATGTAGACATCAGACGTTTTCCGGATGCATGATTCAACGGACGAATCAGATGATAAGCCAAACAAAGAAATAAAGTGGTGGGACCTCAAACTAAAAAATGAAAAAATGACAAATAGTTAAAAATAGAAAAACACACATAAATAAAAACACACGTATTGTTATAGCACAGATGGAAAGACTAACAATGCAGCAGGACAGCTTCACAAAAAAGGGGCAAAACTGATTTGTTCATTAAGTCCCTTAGGATGTAGTGTACCCAGCCTCCATATCCAGCGGGACTCAAGCTGGGCAAGACGCTGTGATACCTTACCCCCACGGATATTAGTAGCCAGTGTATCAATACCCCTAATCCTTAAAAGGGTGGCATCGCAATTATGATGCAAAAAGAAATGACGGGGAATGGTCTTTAATACAGAAGGATCAATAGTCCCAGCTGCAGCTGTTATCCCCAGAACATGTTCCCTAATGCGAATTTTGAAAGGGCGGGTAGTTAATCCAATGTAGATTAATCCGCAGGGACATATGGCAAAGTAAATAACATTGCGTGTAGTACAGTTGATGGATTTCCTAATATCAAAATTTCTGGATCTGTCGGAATTAAAGAAGGAATTGCATTTCTCAACATTAGGGCAGGCCACGCAATGTCCACACGGGGTGCAACCTAATTTACGAGGATATTGATCCAAAAAGGTGGTTTTAATATTGCCAACATAGTGGCTATGCACCAAAAGATCCCGTAAATTTTTGGATCTTCTTGTGGTAATGGCGGGCCTGCTCGGTAGATATTGGGACAGAATAGGATCCATCCGTAAAATTGGCCAGGATTTATTAAGGGCTGCTCGAACGGCTGGAAATTGGTTATGGTAGTCCGTAACAAAACGAATCTTCCCGTCGGGTAGTTTCGCGTTAGATTTATAGATCAAGTCATGGCGGGAGGAATGCCTGGCTCGATTGTACGCCTTTTTAACCATACGATGGCTATACCCCCTTTGATAGAATCTCTTTTTCAAATCATCTGCTTGCCTTTCAAAATCCCCAATGTCAGAACAGATCCGCCGAAGACGGAGGAACTGTCCTGTAGGTACGGATTGAACAACATGTCTAGGATGGGCAGAGGAGGCGTGCAAGAGAGAATTGGTAGAAGTGGATTTCCTGTAGATGTCAGTTTGTAATAAGTTGGCGCTGTCACGCTTAATTAGGACATCCAGAAATTCGACACTATGACTATCATGATGGTAAGTAATACGTACATTGATTGAATTATTGTTCAAGGAACTCATAAACTCCTGTAAAGAATGTATGGGGCCCTGCCAGATCATGAAAACGTCGTCTATGTACCGCGTCCAAAGAAGGACACGGTCGATAGACGAGGCAGGATCTGACAGGGAGAGGTCCCTCTCCCACAGCCCAAGGAACAGATTAGCATAGGACGGCGCAAAGGCCGCTCCCATTGCTGTTCCTTGGAGCTGTAGGAAGAAGGACCCCTTAAAAGTAAAAAAATTATGGGTCAAAGCAAATTCAAGTACCTCCAAAACAAAATTTTGAAAAGAAATAGGGAAATTGGACATGTTGAGGTAATATTTGGTCGCCCTGAGGCCGTCATGGTGCCTAATGCTAGTGTACAAAGATTCAACATCGGCCACCACCAAGACGGACTCAGGGTCAATTTCAATACCGTCGATTAATTTGAGGAAAGCACCTGTATCTTTAAGGAATGATGGAAGACTCTCCACGCAAGGTTGCAGGATAGAATCAATCCATCGACCGACATGCTCCAAGAAGTTCCCCCCTCCGGAAACTATAGGACGTCCAGGTGGTGAAGTACTATTCTTATGAATTTTGGGCAGTAGGTAGAGGGTAGGAATGGTGGGTTCGTTGACAACTAAAGCAGTTGACAATTCTTTTGTAATCACCTCTGACTCTACTGCCCGATCCAGGATCAATTGCAACTGTGTTTTAAATGTAGATAAAGGATTATAAGTTAGTTTTTTATAGCACACTTTATCATTAAGCTGACGATAAACTTCTTTTTCGTACATGGATGTTGGCCATACGACTATATTTCCACCTTTATCAGCTGGTTTAAATTCGACGTCTGGTAGTTTTTGAAGTTTTTGAAGGCAGTCTCGCTCACGGCGGGATAAATTGTCCTTCGTAATAGACCTTGGAATATCCACAAGGTCTTTAGTGACCATCTGGACAAATAGGTCCACATTGGCACAAGTAGAGAGAGGGGGGAACTTCTTGGATCTAGGGCGAATCGATGGAGGTATCTTACCATTAATTGGTGTATGATGTTCAGCGTAGAGTTCCTCCAAGATTCTCAGGGTGGATTGTTCCTCCTCTGTAGGGAATAGAGTATGTAAATTACCATCATGAAAGTGCTTTTTGAAAAGTAATGATCTGGCAAAAATGTGTAGATCCTTGATAGCCAGAAAAGTGTCAAATCTGGAAGCTGGGGAAAAGGTAAGGCCCTTGCTTAATAAGGCCAACTCTGTGGCAGAAAAATTATGATGACTGAGATTAATTACCTTATTATCCCTCTTGGGACCAACAGGCGAACCACGATCATTCCTTCTGTATGGATGATAGTTGTGTTCACGTGTCCTCTTATAATTAGCCCCAGATCGAGTAGTGAATGTAGAGGAAGCCGAATCAGAATGTTCACTAATAGAGGAGACGGATGAGACTGAAGGAGTGCGTTTAGTCCGCTTGGGTCTAGATAATGCAGATTTCCAGAAAAAGACATTGTTGCTCTGGAAATCCTGTGTGTCACGATTAAATTTTGAAGTTTGAGTCTCATTAATATTTTTAACCAAAGCATCCAGTGTCTTTTCTAATTGTAACTCAAAATTTTTAAATAATTCATTTGGACATTTAGATTTAAATTCAGACAAAGCTATATCGATTGATAAGTCCAGTTTGGTAATGGACTTGGAGTTCAGATCAATCAGAAGTTGAATAAAAGTAGTGGAGCAGTTAGTGCACGCCTCCTCCCACATCGAGACAAAGATGTCATCCTCCACTGGGAAGGCAGGAATTACTTTGATACGTAGACCGCGAGGAATAATCTGGCGGGATTTATATTTTTCGAGAAATGCACGATTCCACCATATTTTAGTTCTTTTGACAAATAATGTTTTGAGATCCGAAAACTGATTGTCCCAATTGTGAATGCCGGACTGCTGCGAGTCAGTGGTCTCACCACCAAACACATGTTCAATCTGGTTAAGCCAAACCTTCTCCTTGGCTTTATAGTCCATTATGTTGGAGCAGGAGTAACCTGTGCAGAACACAGTAACAACAATGTAAGAAAATACCAACAAAAATCTGAGTGACATAGTGTAAATAAAAGGATGACTAATTAATGACGTATCATATTGTCACTACCAATGGGACCTGTAAGTGGCCAATCGTCAAAAATGACAAACAAAAACCCAAAAGAACAAAGGACGATCAAAAGGCCAGGAATTAAATATAAAAATATACAACTTTATTGAAGAACATAGTATATTATATATAAAACCAGAAAGGATCAGTGGATAAGACCATGGTGCATATAAACAAAACTAGATGGGATGGGTGATCCGCGGCCGAAGATAATACATAGCATTCATGACATGCATGGAATAAAGAAATGCGTATTAACATATCATTCATCGTGGTCATGAACATGCCAAAAAATCTGCAAGTATAAATATAAATATAAATAACTCCATAACCCCAACGGGTAGTATAATGGAAAACACCAGGATATAACTATATATATATGTTAGCCACACACAGTAGATGGAATACAAGGTGCTGGCAGGATACAAGTACCCTAATGACGTATACCTCTAAAATATAGAAATGCAAGGTGCTGACGGGATACAAGTACCCTAGTGGCGCATACCTCAGACCGGAGAGAAAATCACCCAGAGTGGCAACGGAGGGGTACAGAGAGGAGTCCGCGGTCACCACATCACCCCGACGCGCGTTTCGGCAGAGCCTTCGTCAGGGGGCGTGATGATACTACAGGATGTGCGGTTTAAGAACGAGACCCAACCAATGGAAAGAGACCGGAAGTGATGCAAGATGTATATCAAAGTAGGGCAGTGCCGGATGCCAAAAACCTAGTATAATAATGCTGGTAATCCATACTATGATAGTAATCATAACTGTGAATATACGCCACATCCACTGGGCGAAGAAATAAATAAAGAAAACACAAGGGATGTTACGGAAGCGGCGCATGCGCACTCAACTCCCAACCTCGCACATCGGCGTCCACGTCAAAGGGAGGCGGAGCCACAGTGCTACGAGGCACAGCGGGAGCCACATCACCATGGAGACGCGGAAAGCCGAGTAGCGCGGCGGGCAGGGCGGGCATGCGCACACGAACAATCCCTAAAGATGACAGAACTATACCAAACATGGCATGGAGAGTATGAATATGGCATAAATGTAAGAACAGTATAGGCACACTGACAAAGGCACTACATACATCAAGTAGAACAGTCACATATAATATCTATCAGAAGACAACTGTGTATGAACGATGTAGACATCAGACGTTTTCCGGATGCATGATTCAACGGACGAATCAGATGATAAGCCAAACAAAGAAATAAAGTGGTGGGACCTCAAACTAAAAAATGAAAAAATGACAAATAGTTAAAAATAGAAAAACACACATAAATAAAAACACACGTATTGTTATAGCACAGATGGAAAGACTAACAATGCAGCAGGACAGCTTCACAAAAAAGGGGCAAAACTGATTTGTTCATTAAGTCCCTTAGGATGTAGTGTACCCAGCCTCCATATCCAGCGGGACTCAAGCTGGGCAAGACGCTGTGATACCTTACCCCCACGGATATTAGTAGCCAGTGTATCAATACCCCTAATCCTTAAAAGGGTGGCATCGCAATTATGATGCAAAAAGAAATGACGGGGAATGGTCTTTAATACAGAAGGATCAATAGTCCCAGCTGCAGCTGTTATCCCCAGAACATGTTCCCTAATGCGAATTTTGAAAGGGCGGGTAGTTAATCCAATGTAGATTAATCCGCAGGGACATATGGCAAAGTAAATAACATTGCGTGTAGTACAGTTGATGGATTTCCTAATATCAAAATTTCTGGATCTGTCGGAATTAAAGAAGGAATTGCATTTCTCAACATTAGGGCAGGCCACGCAATGTCCACACGGGGTGCAACCTAATTTACGAGGATATTGATCCAAAAAGGTGGTTTTAATATTGCCAACATAGTGGCTATGCACCAAAAGATCCCGTAAATTTTTGGATCTTCTTGTGGTAATCGACGGTATTGAAATTGACCCTGAGTCCGTCTTGGTGGTGGCCGATGTTGAATCTTTGTACACTAGCATTAGGCACCATGACGGCCTCAGGGCGACCAAATATTACCTCAACATGTCCAATTTCCCTATTTCTTTTCAAAATTTTGTTTTGGAGGTACTTGAATTTGCTTTGACCCATAATTTTTTTACTTTTAAGGGGTCCTTCTTCCTACAGCTCCAAGGAACAGCAATGGGAGCGGCCTTTGCGCCGTCCTATGCTAATCTGTTCCTTGGGCTGTGGGAGAGGGACCTCTCCCTGTCAGATCCTGCCTCGTCTATCGACCGTGTCCTTCTTTGGACGCGGTACATAGACGACGTTTTCATGATCTGGCAGGGCCCCATACATTCTTTACAGGAGTTTATGAGTTCCTTGAACAATAATTCAATCAATGTACGTATTACTTACCATCATGATAGTCATAGTGTCGAATTTCTGGATGTCCTAATTAAGCGTGACAGCGCCAACTTATTACAAACTGACATCTACAGGAAATCCACTTCTACCAATTCTCTCTTGCACGCCTCCTCTGCCCATCCTAGACATGTTGTTCAATCCGTACCTACAGGACAGTTCCTCCGTCTTCGGCGGATCTGTTCTGACATTGGGGATTTTGAAAGGCAAGCAGATGATTTGAAAAAGAGATTCTATCAAAGGGGGTATAGCCATCGTATGGTTAAAAAGGCGTACAATCGAGCCAGGCATTCCTCCCGCCATGACTTGATCTATAAATCTAACGCGAAACTACCCGACGGGAAGATTCGTTTTGTTACGGACTACCATAACCAATTTCCAGCCGTTCGAGCAGCCCTTAATAAATCCTGGCCAATTTTACGGATGGATCCTATTCTGTCCCAATATCTACCGAGCAGGCCCGCCATTACCACAAGAAGATCCAAAAATTTACGGGATCTTTTGGTGCATAGCCACTATGTTGGCAATATTAAAACCACCTTTTTGGATCAATATCCTCGTAAATTAGGTTGCACCCCGTGTGGACATTGCGTGGCCTGCCCTAATGTTGAGAAATGCAATTCCTTCTTTAATTCCGACAGATCCAGAAATTTTGATATTAGGAAATCCATCAACTGTACTACACGCAATGTTATTTACTTTGCCATATGTCCCTGCGGATTAATCTACATTGGATTAACTACCCGCCCTTTCAAAATTCGCATTAGGGAACATGTTCTGGGGATAACAGCTGCAGCTGGGACTATTGATCCTTCTGTATTAAAGACCATTCCCCGTCATTTCTTTTTGCATCATAATTGCGATGCCACCCTTTTAAGGATTAGGGGTATTGATACACTGGCTACTAATATCCGTGGGGGTAAGGTATCACAGCGTCTTGCCCAGCTTGAGTCCCGCTGGATATGGAGGCTGGGTACACTACATCCTAAGGGACTTAATGAACAAATCAGTTTTGCCCCTTTTTTGTGAAGCTGTCCTGCTGCATTGTTAGTCTTTCCATCTGTGCTATAACAATACGTGTGTTTTTATTTATGTGTGTTTTTCTATTTTTAACTATTTGTCATTTTTTCATTTTTTAGTTTGAGGTCCCACCACTTTATTTCTTTGTTTGGCTTATCATCTGATTCGTCCGTTGAATCATGCATCCGGAAAACGTCTGATGTCTACATCGTTCATACACAGTTGTCTTCTGATAGATATTATATGTGACTGTTCTACTTGATGTATGTAGTGCCTTTGTCAGTGTGCCTATACTGTTCTTACATTTATGCCATATTCATACTCTCCATGCCATGTTTGGTATAGTTCTGTCATCTTTAGGGATTGTTCGTGTGCGCATGCCCGCCCTGCCCGCCGCGCTACTCGGCTTTCCGCGTCTCCATGGTGATGTGGCTCCCGCTGTGCCTCGTAGCACTGTGGCTCCGCCTCCCTTTGACGTGGACGCCGATGTGCGAGGTTGGGAGTTGAGTGCGCATGCGCCGCTTCCGTAACATCCCTTGTGTTTTCTTTATTTATTTCTTCGCCCAGTGGATGTGGCGTATATTCACAGTTATGATTACTATCATAGTATGGATTACCAGCATTATTATACTAGGTTTTTGGCATCCGGCACTGCCCTACTTTGATATACATCTTGCATCACTTCCGGTCTCTTTCCATTGGTTGGGTCTCGTTCTTAAACCGCACATCCTGTAGTATCATCACGCCCCCTGACGAAGGCTCTGCCGAAACGCGCGTCGGGGTGATGTGGTGACCGCGGACTCCTCTCTGTACCCCTCCGTTGCCACTCTGGGTGATTTTCTCTCCGGTCTGAGGTATGCGCCACTAGGGTACTTGTATCCCGTCAGCACCTTGCATTTCTATATTTTAGAGGTATACGTCATTAGGGTACTTGTATCCTGCCAGCACCTTGTATTCCATCTACTGTGTGTGGCTAACATATATATATAGTTATATCCTGGTGTTTTCCATTATACTACCCGTTGGGGTTATGGAGTTATTTATATTTATATTTATACTTGCAGATTTTTTGGCATGTTCATGACCACGATGAATGATATGTTAATACGCATTTCTTTATTCCATGCATGTCATGAATGCTATGTATTATCTTCGGCCGCGGATCACCCATCCCATCTAGTTTTGTTTATATGCACCATGGTCTTATCCACTGATCCTTTCTGGTTTTATATATAATATACTATGTTCTTCAATAAAGTTGTATATTTTTATATTTAATTCCTGGCCTTTTGATCGTCCTTTGTTCTTTTGGGTTCCTGATGAGACTATGTTGCCCCATCACGAACGCTATACCACCGACCGACACGGTGACACAGACGAAGTTGCACACGAGCTACAAGAAGAGGTAATAGATGACCCAGTTCTTGACCCCGATTGGCAGCCATTGGGGGAACAGGGTGCAGGCGGCAGCAGTTTTGAAGCGGAGGAGGAGGGGCCGCAGCAGGCATCAACATCGCAACAGGTTCCATCTGCCGGGCCCGTATCTTGCCCAAAACGCGTGGCAAAGCCAAAACCTGTTGGAGGACAGCGTGGCCATCCGGTTAAAGCTCAGTCTGCAATGCCTGAAAAGGTATCCGATGCTAGAAAGAGTGCAGTCTGGCATTTTTTTAAACAACATCCAATTGATCAGCGCAAAGTCATCTGTCAAAAATGTTCAACTACCTTAAGCAGAGGGCAGAATCTGAAAAGTCTCAATACAAGTTGCATGCATAGACATTTAACCACCATGCATTTGCAAGCTTGGACTAACTACCAAATGTCCCTTAAGGTTGTAGCACCCTCGGCCAATGAAGCTAGTCATCAACGCAACATCCCTTCCGGCAGTGTAGGGCCACCATTTTCCGCACCACCTGCAGTATCTGTGCAGGTTTCTTTGCCAGGCCAAAGCAGTCAGGGTCAGGGAATCACCAGTTTCGTAGTAGGAAACACTGCATCTAGGGCACCGGTGGCAACAATACCATCTCCCACCGTCTCTCAGTCTGCCATGTCCACCGGCACCCCTGCTAGTTCCACGATCTCCAGCTCTCCAGTCCAGCTCACCCTACATGAGACTATGGTTAGAAAAAGGAAGTACTTAGCCTCGCATCCGCGTACACAGGGTTTGAACGCCCACATAGCTAGACTAATCTCGTTAGAGATGATGCCCTACCAGTTAGTTGAAAGCGAAGCTTTCAAAGCCCTGATGGACTACGCTGTACCACGCTACGAGCTACCCAGTCGACACTTTTTTTCCAGAAAAGCCATCCCAGCCCTCCACCAGCATGTTAAAGAGCGCATCGTCCATGCACTCAGGCAATCTGTGAGCACAAAGGTGCACCTAACAACAGATGCATGGACCAGTAAGCATGGCCAGGGACGTTACGTGTCCATCACGGCACACTGGGTGAATGTTGTGGATGCAGGGTCCACAGGGGACAGCAATTTTGGGACAGTTCTGCCTAGCCCACGGTCTAGGAAACAGTTGGCTGTAGCCGTTCGCACCCCCTCCTCCTCCTCCTCGTCCTCCTGCAGAAGCGAGAGCTCGTCCACAGACCGCAGTCGCACAACCACTCCATCCGCAGCTGCCACTGTTGCACACCAGGTCTCCCATTATGGGGCAGCTACTGGCAAACGTCAGCAGGCTGTATTGGCTATGAAGTGTTTGGGCGACAACAGACACACCGCGGAAGTTCTGTCCGAGTTCTTGCAGAAAGAAATGCAGTCGTGGCTGGGCACTGTAGATCTTGAGGCAGGCAAGGTAGTGAGTGATAACGGAAGGAATTTCATGGCTGCCATCTCCCTTTCCCAACTGAAACACATTCCTTGCCTGGCTCACACCTTAAACCTGGTGGTGCAGTGCTTCCTGAAAAGTTATCCAGGGTTATCCGACCTGCTCCTCAAAGTGCGTGGACTTTGCTCACATATCCGCCGTTCGCCCGTACACTCCAGCCGTATGCAGACCTATCAGCGTTCTTTGAACCTTCCCCAGCATCGCCTAATCATAGACGTTGCAACAAGGTGGAGCTCAACACTGCACATGCTTCAGAGACTGTGCGAACAGAGGCGGGCTGTTATGTTTTTGTGGGAGGATACACATACACGGGCAGGCAGTAGGATGGCAGACATGGAGTTGTCAGGTGTGCAGTGGTCGAAGATTCAAGACATGTGTCAAGTCCTTCAGTGTTTTGAGGAATGCACACGGCTGGTTAGTGCAGACAACGCCATAATAAGCATGAGCATCCCCCTAATGCGTCTGCTGATGCAAAGTTTGATGCACATAAAGGATCAGGCGTCTGCAGCTGAGGAAGAGGAAAGCCTTGATGACAGTCAGCCATTGTCTGGCCAGGGCAGTGTACAGGACGAGGTAGCGGGCGAAGAGGAGGAGAAGAACGAGGAGGATGATGGGGATGATTATATTTTTAATGAGGAAGCTTTTCCGGGGCCACTGGAAATTGGTGGCGCGGCAAGGCCGGGTTCTGGTTTTTGGAGGGACACAAGTGACGTGGATTTGCCTGAAACTGCCCCTCAACCAAGCACAACCGCAGATTTGAGAACTGGAACTTTGGCCCACATGGCGGATTATGCCTTACGCATCCTCAAAAGGGACACACGCATTACTAAAATGATGAACGATGACGATTACTGGTTGGCCTGCCTCCTTGATCTTCGCTATAAAGGCAAATTGCAAAATATAATGCCACATGAGAACTTGGAAATAATATTAGCAACCAAACAATCAACTCTTGTTGACCGTTTGCTTCTGGCATTCCCTGCACACAGCGCCCATGATCGTTCTCACACGAGCTGCAGGGGCCAGCAGACCAGAGGTGTTAGAGGGGCAGAAATCAGAAGTGGCGTTGGCCAGAGGGGTTTTCTGACCAGGTTGTGGAGTGATTTTGCTATGACCGCAGACAGGACAGGTACTGCAGCATCAATTCAAAGTGACAGGAGACAACATTTGTCCAGTATGGTTACAAACTATTTTTCATCCCTTATCGACGTTCTCCCTCAACCGTCATTCCCATTTGATTACTGGGCATCCAAATTAGACACCTGGCCAGAATTGGCAGAATATGCATTGCAGGAGCCTGCTTGCCCGGCAGCTTGTGTCCTATCAGAAAGAGTATTCAGTGCTGCAGGTTCAATACTAACAGAAAAAAGGACTCGTCTGGCTACCCAAAATGTAGATGATCTAACCTTCATTAAAATGAACCACAACTGGATTTTGAAATCTTTTGCCCCACCTTGCCCGGCTGACACCTAGCTTTACTATGAAAAGGTCTTGCCTGTGGACTATTATGAATGACTTTTCCAATATCGTAATTTGCTGCACCTGATTGTCCAGCATACGACATGTTTACACCTCCCTAAATGGCCAAACTCCCCACACGGGGCCGTGGTATCGCCACTTGGCGCAAGCACCCGTGAGAGTGCTGTTTTTTTTCTGAAGAGGTGGGTGTGCCCGCTTTTGGTCAACGGCACTGCAACTGGGTCCCTCATAGTACAATAAAGTGTCTCTGGCGGTGGTGGTGCGCACCCAACGTCAGACACACCGTTGTAATATGAGGGGCCCTGGGCCTGTACCGCCAGCCACAAGACAGTTCCCCCCCCCCAGCTCAAACAGTGCTCTACCACTTGCAAAATTATCTCTCACAGCTCCACCAATGTTTAGTCTATGCGCTGACATCCTTCAATGCCTGGCACTGACAATACCATTGTATTGACATTTTTGTTATGTTAGGCCTTCGAAGCCTGTCTGCGGTCCCTCCTTCCACTAGGCCTCCACTGACCATTGTACTGCTGCCCGTGTACCCCTGGAACCAATTTTAAATTGCCAACAGCCCAATTTTGTTATGTTAGGCCTTCGAAGCCTGTCTGCAGTCCCTTCTTTCTACTACTACTACACTGACCTGTCTGAAGTCCCTCCTTCCAATAGTCCTCCACTAACCACACCAATGCTGCCTGTGTACCCCTGCAAGATAATTGAAACTGCATTGAGCCTACTTTTTTTTATGTTAGGCCTACTAAGTCTGTCTGCGTCCCCCCCTCCTTCCAATTGTCCTCCACTGACCACACCAATGCTGCCTGTGTACCCCTGGAACCTAATTAAAAGTGCATAGAGCCTACTTTTTTATTTTAGGCCTATTAAGTCTGTCTGCAGTCCCTCCTTCCAATTGTCCTCCACTGACCACACCAATGCTGCCTGTGTACCCCTGGAACCTCTTTAAAAGTGCATAGAGCCTCCTTTTTTATTTTAGGCCTACTAAGTCTGTCTGTGGTGCCTCCTTCCAATAGTCCTCCGCTGACCACACCAATGCTGCCTGTGTACCCCTGGAACCTAATTAAAAGTGCATAGAGCCTACTTTTTTATTTTAGGCCTACTAAGTCTGTTTGCGGTCCCTCCTTCCAATAGTCCTCCGCTGACCACACCAATGCTGCCTGTGTACCCCGGGAACCTAACTAAAAGTGAATAGAGTCTACTTTTTTTATTTTAGGCCTACTAAGTCTGTCTGCAGTCCCTCCTTCCAATTGTCCTCCACTGACCACACCAATGCTGCCTTTGTACCCCTGGAACCTATTTAAAAGTGCATAGAGCCTCCTTTTTTTATTTTAGGCCTACTAAGTCTGTCTGCGGTCTCTCCTTCCAATAGTCCTCCGCTGGCCACACCAATGCTGCCTGTGTACCTCTGGAACCTAATTAAAAGTGCATAGAGCCACCTTTTTATGTTAGGCCTACTAAGTCTGTCTGCGGTCCCTCCTTACAATAGTCCTCCGCTGACCACACCAATGCTGCCTGTGTACCCCTGCAAGATAATTGAAACTGCATAGAGCCACATTTTTTATGTTAGGCCTACTAAGTCTGTCTGCGGTCCCTCTTTCCAATAGTCCTCCACTGACCACACCAATGCTGCCTGTGTATCCCTGCAAGATAATTGAAACTGCATTGAGCCTACTTTTTTTATGTTAGCAATACCTCAAAAACCTAGTAGATATATATACCAGGCTACAGAATGTTTATGTTCAAAAGTAGAAAATTTTATTAACATAAATAAAATATGCATACACAATGATAAAAACAGGATGCCTCAAATCCAAAACACCGGCACCATGGGTGCTTAAAAGGTATGTAGCCCATAAAGATATCACTTTGGAACAAAATATGCAAGGATCATTTCCATTATAATCATTATGACTGATATTTTGTGGCTACATAACGATATGTCTATGATCTAGTAGGGTGCTGGGGGGGAGATTGCTATACTCCGGTACTGCAGCTGTATAGAATTGCTAAACAAGCCTATTATATGTGTATATGTTGTATATTAATAATACTAACAATTATGCCTTGTATTTCCCGGCCCAGTGAGTGTTTGGAGGTAACTATGTCTCTTGATTAGGTTGCTGCTGGGGCTTTGGAGTGTACTTTGCCTTCACTTATCAGGGTTAGATATTGGGACCATATTGGTTATGGGATTTTGACTATCTATTTCCATGATGTTGCACTTTATGTATCTATATACATTTATAACCTGGTCGTGAGGTGTATATGCTCTGGTAATATATATATATACAAGGCATAATTGTTAGTATTATTAATATACAACATATACACATATAATAGGCTTGTTTAGCAATTCTATACAGCTGCAGTACCGGAGTATAGCAATCTCCCCCCAGCACCCTACTAGATCATAGACATATCGTTATGTAGCCACAAAATATCAGTCATAATGATTATAATGGAAATGATCCTTGTATATTTTGTTCCAAAGTGATATCTTTATGGGCTACATACCTTTTAAGCACCCATGGTGCCGGTGTTTTGGATTGGAGGCATCCTGTTTTTATCATTGTGTATGCATATTTTATTTATGTTAATAAAATTTTCTACTTTTGAACATAAACATTCTGTAGCCTGGTATATATATCTACTAGGTTTTTGAGGTATTGCTATTGTGAATGTGTTCTATATTCACTTCTTTGGACTAATATGTATAAATTTTTTTTATGTTAGGCCTACTAAGTCTGTCTGCGGTCCCTCCTTCCAATAGTCCTCTACTTACCACACCAATGCTGCCTGTGTACCTCTGCAAGATAATTGAAACTGCTTTGAGCCTCCTTTTGTTATTTTAGGCCTACTAAATCTATCTGCGGTCCCTCCTTCCAATAGTCCTCCGCTGACCACACCAATGCTGCCTGTGTACCCCTGCAAGATACCGTATATACTAGAGTAAAAGCCGTCCCAAGTAGAGTTGAGCGAAACGGGTCGTTCATTTACAAAAGTCGCCGACTTTTGGCAAAGTCGGGTTTCATGAAACCCGATCCGACCCCTGTGTGGGGTGAGCCATGCGGTACGCGACTTTCGCGCCAAAGTCGCGTTTCAATGACGCGAAAAGCGCCATTTCTCAGCCAATGAAGGTAAATGCAGAGTGTGGGCAGCGTGATGACATAGGTCCTGGTCCCCACCATCTTAGAGAAGGGCATTGCAGTGATTGGCTTGCTGTCTGCGGCGTCACAGGGGCTATAAAGGGGCGTTCCCGCCGACCGCCATGTTACTGCTGCTGATCTGAGTTTAGGGAGAGGTTGCTGCCGCTTCGTCAGAAGCAAGGATAGCGTTAGGCAGGGTCCATTAACCACCAAACCGCTTGTGCTGTAGCGATTTCCACTGTCCAACACCACCTTCGGTGTGCAGGGACAGTGGAAGCTACATTTTTTTTTTTTCCTCAGCGCTGTAGCTCATTGGGCTGCCCTAGAAGACTCCCTGATAGCTGCATTGCTGTGTGTACGCCGCTGTGCAAACCAACTGCTTTTTTCAAAGCACAAATCCTCTTGTTCCTTCCTTTCTGCACAGCTATCTTGTTTGTTTGTCCACACTTTTTATTTAATTTGTGCATCAGTCCACTCCTTATTGCTGCCTGCCATACCTGGCTGAGATTACTGCAGGGAGATAGTAATTGAAGGACAGTTCCTTTTTTTTTTTTTTGTGGGAGATTAAGATTGGCATTTCTGCTAGAGTGCCATCCCTGTTTGTGCCATCTCTCACTCAGTGGGCCATAGAAAGCCTATTTATTTTTTTGCTTGATTTGGGTTCTAAAATCTACCTGAAAAAATCACTACATCAATCAGTGGGAGAAAAATATTGGCCTCAGGGTTTGTGTGCCACTCCTGACTCCTGTGTGTGCCATCTCTCACTCAGTGGGCCATAGAAAGCCTATTTATTTTTGTTGCTTGATTTGGGTTCCAAAATCTACCTGAAAAAATCACTACATCAATCAGTGGGAGAAAAATATTGGCCTCAGGGCTTGTGTGCCACTCCTGACTCCTGTGTGCATCATCACTCACTCAGTGGGCCATAGAAAGCCTTTTTTTTTTTTGCATTATTTGGGTTCTAAATTCTACCTGAAAAAATCAATAAATCAATCAGTGGGAGATTAATATTGGCCTTTGGGCTTGTGTGCCAGTCCTAAGCGTGCCATCTCTCTCTCTCAGATAGTGGGCCATAGAAAGCCTATTTATTTTTTTATTGGGTTTATAAATATTCCCTGAAAAAAAAAAAAAAAGTGGGAGATTAATATTGGCCTCTGGGCTTGTGTGCCAGTCCTGAGCGTGCCATCTCTCTCACAAATAGTGGGCCATAGAAAGCCTATTTATTTTTTTTTGGTTTTATAAATTCTCCCTGAAAAAAAAAAGGGAGATTAATATTGGCCTTTGGGCTTGTGTGCCAGTCCTAAGTGTGCCATCTCTCTCTCTCAGATAGTGGGCCATAGAAAGCCTATTTATTATTTTTTTTATTGGGTTTATAAATTTTCCCTGAAAAAAAAAAAAAAAAAAGTGGGAGATTAATATTGGCCTCTGGGCTTGTGACCAGTCCTGAGCGTGCCATCTCTCTCACAAATAGTGGGCCATAGAAAGCCTATTTATTTTTTTGGTTGATTTGGGTTCTAAATTCTACCTGAAAAAATCAATAAATCAATCAGTGGGAGATAAATATTGGCCTCTGGGCTTGTGTGCCACTCCTGACTCCTGTGTGCGTCATCTCTCACTCAGTGGGCCATAGAAAGCCTATTTTTTGTTTTATTTGTTTTCTAAATTCTCCCTGAAAAAATCGTTTTATTTTCTTTGGTTTCTAAATTCTTCCTGAAAAAATCATTTTTTTTTTATTATTTTTTTTTTCTAAAGTCTCCCTGAAAAAAAAAAAAAATCAAATCAGTGGGAGATTAATATTGCCCTTTCTGCTTGTGTGCCAGTCTTGACTCCTGGGTGTGCCATCTCTCTCTCTCCAATTTTGGGCCATAGAAAACCTATTATTTTTTTAGCTTGATTTGGGTTCCAAAATCTACCTGAAAAAATCACTACATCAATCATTGGGAGAACAATATTGGCCTCTGGGCTTGTGTGCCACTCCTGACTCCTGTGTGCGTCATCTCTCACTCAGTGGGCCATAGAAAGCCTATTTTTTGCTTTATTTGTTTTCTAAATTCTCCCTGAAAAAATCGTTTTATTTTATTTGGTTTCTAAATTCTTCCTGAAAAAATCATATTTTTTTATTATTTTTTTTTTCTAATGTCTCCCTGAAAAAAAAAAAAAAATCAAATCAGTGGGAGATTAATATTGCCTTTTCTGCTTGTGTGCCAGTCTTGACTCCTGGGTGTGCCATCTCTCTCTCTCTCTCTCCAATTGTGGGTCATAGAAAGCCTATTATTTTTTTAGCTTGATTTGGGTTCCAAAATCTACCTGAAAAAATCACTACATCAATCATTGGGAGAACAATATTGGCCTCTGGGCTTGTGTGCCACTCCTGACTCCTGTGTGCGTCATCTCTCACTCAGTGGGCCATAGAAAGCCTATTTTTTTTTTTTCTAAATTCTCCCTGAAAAAATCATTTTATTTTATTGGGTTTCTAAATTCTTCCTGAAAAAATCTTTTTTTTCTTTTTTTTTTTTCTAAAGTCTCCCTGAAAAAACAAAAACAAAAAACAAATCAGTGGGAGATTAATATTGCCCATTCTGCTTGTGTGCCAGTCTTGACTCCTGGGTGTGCCATCTCTCTCTCTCTCTCTCTCCAATTGTGGGCCATAGAAAGCCTATTATTTTTTTAGCTTGATTTGGGTTCCAAAATCTACCTGAAAAAATCACTACATCAATCATTGGGAGAACAATATTGGCCTCTGGGCTTGTGTGCCACTCCTGACTCCTGTGTGCGTCATCTCTCACTCAGTGGGCTATAGAAAGCCTATTTTTTGCTTTATTTGTTTTCTAAATTCTCCCTGAAAAAATCATTTTATTTTATTTGGTTTCTAAATTCTTCCGGAAAAAATCATTTTTTTTTATAATTTTTTTTTTCTAAAGTCTCCCTGAAAAAAAAAAAAAAAAAAATCAGTGGGAGATTAATATTGCCCTTTCTGCTTGTGTGCCAGTCTTGACTCCTGGGTGTGCCATCTCTCTCTCTCTCTCTCCAATTGTGGGCCATAGAAAGCCTATTATTTTTTTTGCTTGATTTGGGTTCCAAAATCTACCTGAAAAAATCACTACATCAATCATTGGGAGAACAATATTGGCCTCTGGGCTTGTGTGCCACTCCTGACTCCTGTGTGCGTCATCTCTCACTCAGTGGGCCATAGAAAGCCTATTTTTTGCTTTATTTGTTTACTAAATTCTCCCTGAAAAAATCATTTTATTTTATTTGGTTTCTAAATTCTTCCTGAAAAAATCATTTTTTTTTATTATTTTTTTTTCTAAAGTCTCCCTGAAAAAAAAAAAAATCAAATCAGTGGGAGATTAATATTGCCCTTTCTGCTTGTGTGCCAGTCTTGACTCCTGGGTGTGCCATCTCTCTCTCTCTCTCCAATTGTGGGCCATAGAAAGCCTATTATTTTTTTAGCTTGATTTGGGTTCCAAAATCTACCTGAAAAAATCACTACATCAATCATTGGGAGAACAATATTGGCCTCTGGGCTTGTGTGCCACTCCTGACTCCTGTGTGCGTCATCTCTCACTCAGTGGGCCATAGAAAGCCTATTTTTTGTTTTATTTGTTCTCTAAATTCTCCCTGAAGAAATCATTTTATTTTATTTGGTTTCTAAATTCTTCCTGAAAAAATCATTTTTTTTTATTATTTTTTTTTCTAAAGTCTCCCTGAAAAAAAAAAAAAATCAAATCAGTGGGAGATTAATATTGCCCTTTCTGCTTGTGTGCCAGTCTTGACTCCTGGGTGTGCCATCTCTCTCTCTCTCTCCAATTTTGGGCCATAGAAAACCTATTATTTTTTTAGCTTGATTTGGGTTCCAAAATCTACCTGAAAAAATCACTACATCAATCATTGGGAGAACAATATTGGCCTCTGGGTTTGTGTGCCGCTCCTGACTCCTGTGTGCGTCATCTCTCACTCAGTGGGCCATAGAAAGCCTATTTTTTGCTTTATTTGTTTTCTAAATTCTCCCTGAAGAAATCATTTTATTTTATTTGGTTTCTAAATTCTTCCTTAAAAAATCATTTTATTCTATAATTTTTTTTTCTAAAGTCTCCCTGAAAAAAAAAAAAAAAACAAATCAGTGGGAGATTAATATTGCCCTTTCTGCTTGTGTGCCAGTCTTGACTCCTGGGTGTGCCATCTCTCTCTCTCTCTCCAATTTTGGGCCATAGAAAACCTATTATTTTTTTAGCTTGATTTGGGTTCCAAAATCTACCTGAAAAAATCACTACATCAATCATTGGGAGAACAATATTGGCCTCTGGGCTTGTGTGCCACTCCTGACTCCTGTGTGCGTCATCTCTCACTCAGTGGGCCATAGAAAGCCTATTTTTTTTTTTTTTCTAAATTCTCCCTGAAAAAATCATTTTATTTTATTGGGTTTCTAAATTCTTCCTTAAAAAATCTTTTTTTTTTTTTTTTTTCTAAAGTCTCCCTGAAAAAACAAAAACAAAAAACAAATCAGTGGGAGATTAATATTGCCCATTCTGCTTGTGTGCCAGTCTTGACTCCTGGGTGTGCCATCTCTCTCTCTCTCTCCAATTTTGGGCCATAGAAAACCTATTATTTTTTTAGCTTGATTTGGGTTCCAAAATCTACCTGAAAAAATCACTACATCAATCATTGGGAGAACAATATTGGCCTCTGGGCTTGTGTGCCACTCCTGACTCCTGTGTGCGTCATCTCTCACTCAGTGGGCCATAGAAAGCCTATTTTTTGCTTTATTTGTTTTCTAAATTCTCCCTGAAAAAATCGTTTTATTTTATTTGGTTTCTAAATTCTTCCTGAAAAAATCATATTTTTTTTTTTTTTTTTTTTTCTAATGTCTCCCTGAAAAAAAAAAAAAATCAAATCAGTGGGAGATTAATATTGCCCTTTCTGCTTGTGTGCCAGTCTTGACTCCTGGGTGTGCCATCTCTCTCTCTCTCTCTCCAATTGTGGGTCATAGAAAGCCTATTATTTTTTTAGCTTGATTTGGGTTCCAAAATCTACCTGAAAAAATCACTACATCAATCATTGGGAGAACAATATTGGCCTCTGGGCTTGTGTGCCACTCCTGACTCCTGTGTGCGTCATCTCTCACTCAGTGGGCCATAGAAAGCCTATTTTTTTTTTTTCTAAATTCTCCCTGAAAAAATCATTTTATTTTATTGGGTTTCTAAATTCTTCCTTAAAAAATCTTTTTTTTTTTTTTTTTTCTAAAGTCTCCCTGAAAAAACAAAAACAAAAAACAAATCAGTGGGAGATTAATATTGCCCATTCTGCTTGTGTGCCAGTCTTGACTCCTGGGTGTGCCATCTCTCTCTCTCTCTCTCTCCAATTGTGGGCCATAGAAAGCCTATTATTTTTTTAGCTTGATTTGGGTTCCAAAATCTACCTGAAAAAATCACTACATCAATCATTGGGAGAACAATATTGGCCTCTGGGCTTGTGTGCCACTCCTGACTCCTGTGTGCGTCATCTCTCACTCAGTGGGCTATAGAAAGCCTATTTTTTGCTTTATTTGTTTTCTAAATTCTCCCTGAAAAAATCATTTTATTTTATTTGGTTTCTAAATTCTTCCGGAAAAAATCATTTTTTTTTATAATTTTTTTTTCTAAAGTCTCCCTGAAAAAAAAAAAAAAAAAAATCAGTGGGAGATTAATATTGCCCTTTCTGCTTGTGTGCCAGTCTTGACTCCTGGGTGTGCCATCTCTCTCTCTCTCTCTCTCTCCAATTGTGGGCCATAGAAAGCCTATTATTTTTTTAGCTTGATTTGGGTTCCAAAATCTACCTGAAAAAATCACTACATCAATCATTGGGAGAACAATATTGGCCTCTGGGCTTGTGTGCCACTCCTGACTCCTGTGTGCGTCATCTCTCACTCAGTGGGCCATAGAAAGCCTATTTTTTGCTTTATTTGTTTACTAAATTCTCCCTGAAAAAATCATTTTATTTTATTTGGTTTCTAAATTCTTCCTGAAAAAATCATTTTTTTTTATTATTTTTTTTTTCTAAAGTCTCCCTGAAAAAAAAAAAAATCAAATCAGTGGGAGATTAATATTGCCCTTTCTGCTTGTGTGCCAGTCTTGACTCCTGGGTGTGCCATCTCTCTCTCTCTCTCCAATTGTGGGCCATAGAAAGCCTATTATTTTTTTAGCTTGATTTGGGTTCCAAAATCTACCTGAAAAAATCACTACATCAATCATTGGGAGAACAATATTGGCCTCTGGGCTTGTGTGCCACTCCTGACTCCTGTGTGCGTCATCTCTCACTCAGTGGGCCATAGAAAGCCTATTTTTTGTTTTATTTGTTCTCTAAATTCTCCCTGAAGAAATCATTTTATTTTATTTGGTTTCTAAATTCTTCCTGAAAAAATCATTTTTTTTTATTATTTTTTTTTCTAAAGTCTCCCTGAAAAAAAAAAAAAAATCAAATCAGTGGGAGATTAATATTGCCCTTTCTGCTTGTGTGCCAGTCTTGACTCCTGGGTGTGCCATCTCTCTCTCTCTCTCTCCAATTTTGGGCCATAGAAAACCTATTATTTTGTTAGCTTGATTTGGGTTCCAAAATCTACCTGAAAAAATCACTACATCAATCATTGGGAGAACAATATTGGCCTCTGGGCTTGTGTGCCGCTCCTGACTCCTGTGTGCGTCATCTCTCACTCAGTGGGCCATAGAAAGCCTATTTTTTGCTTTATTTGTTTTCTAAATTCTCCCTGAAGAAATCATTTTATTTTATTTGGTTTCTAAATTCTTCCTTAAAAAATCATTTTATTCTATAATTTTTTTTTCTAAAGTCTCCCTGAAAAAAAAAAAAAAAACACAAATCAGTGGGAGATTAATATTGCCCTTTCTGCTTGTGTGCCAGTCTTGACTCCTGGGTGTGCCATCTCTCTCTCTCTCTCCAATTTTGGGCCATAGAAAACCTATTATTTTTTTAGCTTGATTTGGGTTCCAAAATCTACCTGAAAAAATCACTACATCAATCATTGGGAGAACAATATTGGCCTCTGGGTTTGTGTGCCGCTCCTGACTCCTGTGTGCGTCATCTCTCACTCAGTGGGCCATAGAAAGCCTATTTTTTGCTTTATTTGTTTTCTAAATTCTCCCTGAAGAAATCATTTTATTTTATTTGGTTTCTAAATTCTTCCTTAAAAAATCATTTTATTCTATAATTTTTTTTTCTAAAGTCTCCCTGAAAAAAAAAAAAAAAAAAACAAATCAGTGGGAGATTAATATTGCCCTTTCTGCTTGTGTGCCAGTCTTGACTCCTGGGTGTGCCATCTCTCTCTCTCTCTCCAATTTTGGGCCATAGAAAACCTATTATTTTTTTAGCTTGATTTGGGTTCCAAAATCTACCTGAAAAAATCACTACATCAATCATTGGGAGAACAATATTGGCCTCTGGGTTTGTGTGCCGCTCCTGACTCCTGTGTGCGTCATCTCTCACTCAGTGGGCCATAGAAAGCCTATTTTTTGCTTTATTTGTTTTCTAAATTCTCCCTGAAGAAATCATTTTATTTTATTTGGTTTCTAAATTCTTCCTTAAAAAATCATTTTATTCTATAATTTTTTTTTCTAATGTCTCCCTGAAAAAAAAAAAAAAAAACAAATCAGTGGGAGATTAATATTGCCCTTTCTGCTTGTGTGCCAGTCTTGACTCCTGGGTGTGCCATCTCTCTCTCTCTCTCCAATTTTGGGCAATAGAAAACCTATTATTTTTTTTAGCTTGATTTGGGTTCCAAAATCTACCTGAAAAAATCACTACATCAATCATTGGGAGAACAATATTGGCCTCTGGGCTTGTGTGCCACTCCTGACTCCTGTGTGCGTCATCTCTCACTCAGTGGGCCATAGAAAGCCTATTTTTTGCTTTATTTGTTTTCTAAATTCTCCCTGAAAAAATCGTTTTATTTTATTTGGTTTCTAAATTCTTCCTGAAAAAATCATATTTTTTTATTATTTTTTTTTTCTAATGTCTCCCTGAAAAAAAAAAAAAAATCAAATCAGTGGGAGATTAATATTGCCCTTTCTGCTTGTGTGCCAGTCTTGACTCCTGGGTGTGCCATCTCTCTCTCTCTCTCTCTCCAATTGTGGGTCATAGAAAGCCTATTATTTTTTTAGCTTGATTTGGGTTCCAAAATCTACCTGAAAAAATCACTAGATCAATCATTGGGAGAACAATATTGGCCTCTGGGCTTGTGTGCCACTCCTGACTCCTGTGTGCGTCATCTCTCACTCAGTGGGCCATAGAAAGCCTATTTTTTTTTTTCTAAATTCTCCCTGAAAAAATCATTTTATTTTATTGGGTTTCTAAATTCTTCCTTAAAAAATCTTTTTTTTTTTTTTTTTTTTTTCTAAAGTCTCCCTGAAAAAACAAAAACAAAAAACAAATCAGTGGGAGATTAATATTGCCCATTCTGCTTGTGTGCCAGTCTTGACTCCTGGGTGTGCCATCTCTCTCTCTCTCTCTCCAATTGTGGGCCATATAAAGCCTATTATTTTTTTAGCTTGATTTGGGTTCCAAAATCTACCTGAAAAAATCACTACATCAATCATTGGGAGAACAATATTGGCCTCTGGGCTTGTGTGCCACTCCTGACTCCTGTGTGCGTCATCTCTCACTCAGTGGGCCATAGAAAGCCTATTTTTTGCTTTATTTGTTTACTAAATTCTCCCTGAAAAAATCATTTTATTTTATTTGGTTTCTAAATTCTTCCTGAAAAAATCATTTTTTTTTATTATTTTTTTTTTCTAAAGTCTCCCTGAAAAAAAAAAAAATCAAATCAGTGGGAGATTAATATTGCCCTTTCTGCTTGTGTGCCAGTCTTGACTCCTGGGTGTGCCATCTCTCTCTCTCTCTCCAATTGTGGGCCATAGAAAGCCTATTATTTTTTTAGCTTGATTTGGGTTCCAAAATCTACCTGAAAAAATCACTACATCAATCATTGGGAGAACAATATTGGCCTCTGGGCTTGTGTGCCACTCCTGACTCCTGTGTGCGTCATCTCTCACTCAGTGGGCCATAGAAAGCCTATTTTTTGTTTTATTTGTTCTCTAAATTCTCCCTGAAGAAATCATTTTATTTTATTTGGTTTCTAAATTCTTCCTGAAAAAATCATTTTTTTTTATTATTTTTTTTTCTAAAGTCTCCCTGAAAAAAAAAAAAAAATCAAATCAGTGGGAGATTAATATTGCCCTTTCTGCTTGTGTGCCAGTCTTGACTCCTGGGTGTGCCATCTCTCTCTCTCTCTCTCCAATTTTGGGCCATAGAAAACCTATTATTTTGTTAGCTTGATTTGGGTTCCAAAATCTACCTGAAAAAATCACTACATCAATCATTGGGAGAACAATATTGGCCTCTGGGCTTGTGTGCCGCTCCTGACTCCTGTGTGCGTCATCTCTCACTCAGTGGGCCATAGAAAGCCTATTTTTTGCTTTATTTGTTTTCTAAATTCTCCCTGAAGAAATCATTTTATTTTATTTGGTTTCTAAATTCTTCCTTAAAAAATCATTTTATTCTATAATTTTTTTTTCTAAAGTCTCCCTGAAAAAAAAAAAAAAACACAAATCAGTGGGAGATTAATATTGCCCTTTCTGCTTGTGTGCCAGTCTTGACTCCTGGGTGTGCCATCTCTCTCTCTCTCTCCAATTTTGGGCCATAGAAAACCTATTATTTTTTTAGCTTGATTTGGGTTCCAAAATCTACCTGAAAAAATCACTACATCAATCATTGGGAGAACAATATTGGCCTCTGGGTTTGTGTGCCGCTCCTGACTCCTGTGTGCGTCATCTCTCACTCAGTGGGCCATAGAAAGCCTATTTTTTGCTTTATTTGTTTTCTAAATTCTCCCTGAAGAAATCATTTTATTTTATTTGGTTTCTAAATTCTTCCTTAAAAAATCATTTTATTCTATAATTTTTTTTTCTAAAGTCTCCCTGAAAAAAAAAAAAAAAAAAACAAATCAGTGGGAGATTAATATTGCCCTTTCTGCTTGTGTGCCAGTCTTGACTCCTGGGTGTGCCATCTCTCTCTCTCTCTCCAATTTTGGGCCATAGAAAACCTATTATTTTTTTAGCTTGATTTGGGTTCCAAAATCTACCTGAAAAAATCACTACATCAATCATTGGGAGAACAATATTGGCCTCTGGGTTTGTGTGCCGCTCCTGACTCCTGTGTGCGTCATCTCTCACTCAGTGGGCCATAGAAAGCCTATTTTTTGCTTTATTTGTTTTCTAAATTCTCCCTGAAGAAATCATTTTATTTTATTTGGTTTCTAAATTCTTCCTTAAAAAATCATTTTATTCTATAATTTTTTTTTCTAATGTCTCCCTGAAAAAAAAAAAAAAAACAAATCAGTGGGAGATTAATATTGCCCTTTCTGCTTGTGTGCCAGTCTTGACTCCTGGGTGTGCCATCTCTCTCTCTCTCTCCAATTTTGGGCCATAGAAAACCTATTATTTTTTTTAGCTTGATTTGGGTTCCAAAATCTACCTGAAAAAATCACTACATCAATCATTGGGAGAACAATATTGGCCTCTGGGCTTGTGTGCCACTCCTGACTCCTGTGTGCGTCATCTCTCACTCAGTGGGCCATAGAAAGCCTATTTTTTGCTTTATTTGTTTTCTAAATTCTCCCTGAAAAAATCGTTTTATTTTATTTGGTTTCTAAATTCTTCCTGAAAAAATCATATTTTTTTATTATTTTTTTTTTCTAATGTCTCCCTGAAAAAAAAAAAAAAATCAAATCAGTGGGAGATTAATATTGCCCTTTCTGCTTGTGTGCCAGTCTTGACTCCTGGGTGTGCCATCTCTCTCTCTCTCTCTCCAATTGTGGGTCATAGAAAGCCTATTATTTTTTTAGCTTGATTTGGGTTCCAAAATCTACCTGAAAAAATCACTAGATCAATCATTGGGAGAACAATATTGGCCTCTGGGCTTGTGTGCCACTCCTGACTCCTGTGTGCGTCATCTCTCACTCAGTGGGCCATAGAAAGCCTATTTTTTTTTTTCTAAATTCTCCCTGAAAAAATCATTTTATTTTATTGGGTTTCTAAATTCTTCCTTAAAAAATCTTTTTTTTTTTTTTTTTTTTTTCTAAAGTCTCCCTGAAAAAACAAAAACAAAAAACAAATCAGTGGGAGATTAATATTGCCCATTCTGCTTGTGTGCCAGTCTTGACTCCTGGGTGTGCCATCTCTCTCTCTCTCTCTCCAATTGTGGGCCATATAAAGCCTATTATTTTTTTAGCTTGATTTGGGTTCCAAAATCTACCTGAAAAAATCACTACATCAATCATTGGGAGAACAATATTGGCCTCTGGGCTTGTGTGCCACTCCTGACTCCTGTGTGCGTCATCTCTCACTCAGTGGGCTATAGAAAGCCTATTTTTTGCTTTATTTGTTTTCTAAATTCTCCCTGAAAAAATCATTTTATTTTATTTGGTTTCTAAATTCTTCCGGAAAAAATCATTTTTTTTTATAATTTTTTTTTTCTAAAGTCTCCCTGAAAAAAAAAAAAAAAAAAATCAGTGGGAGATTAATATTGCCCTTTCTGCTTGTGTGCCAGTCTTGACTCCTGGGTGTGCCATCTCTCTCTCTCTCTCCAATTGTGGGCCATAGAAAGCCTATTATTTTTTTTGCTTGATTTGGGTTCCAAAATCTACCTGAAAAAATCACTACATCAATCATTGGGAGAACAATATTGGCCTCTGGGCTTGTGTGCCACTCCTGACTCCTGTGTGCGTCATCTCTCACTCAGTGGGCCATAGAAAGCCTATTTTTTGCTTTATTTGTTTACTAAATTCTCCCTGAAAAAATCGTTTTATTTTATTTGGTTTCTAAATTCTTCCTGAAAAAATCATATTTTTTTATTATTTTTTTTTTCTAAAGTCTCCCTGAAAAAAAAAAAAATCAAATCAGTGGGAGATTAATATTGCCCTTTCTGCTTTTGTGCCAGTCTTGACTCCTGGGTGTGCCATCTCTCTCTCTCTCTCCAATTGTGGGCCATAGAAAGCCTATTATTTTTTTAGCTTGATTTGGGTTCCAAAATCTACCTGAAAAAATCACTACATCAATCATTGGGAGAACAATATTGGCCTCTGGGCTTGTGTGCCACTCCTGACTCCTGTGTGCGTCATCTCTCACTCAGTGGGCCATAGAAAGCCTATTTTTTTTTTCTAAATTCTCCCTGAAAAAATCATTTTATTTTATTGGGTTTCTAAATTCTTCCTGAAAAAATCTTTTTTTTTTTTTTTTTTTTTTCTAAAGTCTCCCTGAAAAAACAAAAACAAAAAACAAATCAGTGGGAGATTAATATTGCCCATTCTGCTTGTGTGCCAGTCTTGACTCCTGGGTGTGCCATCTCTCTCTCTCTCTCTCTCTCTCCAATTGTGGGCCATAGAAAGCCTATTATTTTTTTAGCTTGATTTGGGTTCCAAAATCTACCTGAAAAAATCACTACATCAATCATTGGGAGAACAATATTGGCCTCTGGGCTTGTGTGCCACTCCTGACTCCTGTGTGCGTCATCTCTCACTCAGTGGGCTGTAGAAAGCCTATTTTTTGCTTTATTTGTTTTCTAAATTCTCCCTGAAAAAATCATTTTATTTTATTTGGTTTCTAAATTCTTCCGGAAAAAATCATTTTTTTTTATAATTTTTTTTTTCTAAAGTCTCCCTGAAAAAAAAAAAAAAAAAATCAGTGGGAGATTAATATTGCCCTTTCTGCTTGTGTGCCAGTCTTGACTCCTGGGTGTGCCATCTCTCTCTCTCTCTCCAATTGTGGGCCATAGAAAGCCTATTATTTTTTTTGCTTGATTTGGGTTCCAAAATCTACCTGAAAAAATCACTACATCAATCATTGGGAGAACAATATTGGCCTCTGGGCTTGTGTGCCACTCCTGACTCCTGTGTGCGTCATCTCTCACTCAGTGGGCCATAGAAAGCCTATTTTTTGCTTTATTTGTTTACTAAATTCTCCCTGAAAAAATCATTTTATTTTATTTGGTTTCTAAATTCTTCCTGAAAAAATCATTTTTTTTTATTATTTTTTTTTTCTAAAGTCTCCCTGAAAAAAAAAAAAAAATCAAATCAGTGGGAGATTAATATTGCCCTTTCTGCTTGTGTGCCAGTCTTGACTCCTGGGTGTGCCATCTCTCTCTCTCTCTCCAATTGTGGGCCATAGAAAGCCTATTATTTTTTTAACTTGATTTGGGTTCCAAAATCTACCTGAAAAAATCACTACATCAATCATTGGGCGAACAATATTGGCCTCTGGGCTTGTGTGCCACTCCTGACTCCTGTGTGCGTCATCTCTCACTCAGTGGGCCATAGAAAGCCTATTTTTTGTTTTATTTGTTCTCTAAATTCTCCCTGAAGAAATCATTTTATTTTATTTGGTTTCTAAATTCTTCCTGAAAAAATCATTTTTTTTAATTATTTTTTTTTCTAAAGTCTCCCTGAAAAAAAAAAAAAAATCAAATCAGTGGGAGATTAATATTGCCCTTTCTGCTTGTGTGCCAGTCTTGACTCCTGGGTGTGCCATCTCTCTCTCTCTCTCTCCAATTTTGGGCCATAGAAAACCTATTATTTTTTTAGCTTGATTTGGGTTCCAAAATCTACCTGAAAAAATCACTACATCAATCATTGGGAGAACAATATTGGCCTCTGGGCTTGTGTGCCGCTCCTGACTCCTGTGTGCGTCATCTCTCACTCAGTGGGCCATAGAAAGCCTATTTTTTGCTTTATTTGTTTTCTAAATTCTCCCTGAAGAAATCATTTTATTTTATTTGGTTTCTAAATTCTTCCTTAAAAAATCATTTTATTCTATAATTTTTTTTTCTGAAGTCTCCCTGAAAAAAAAAAAAAAAAACAAATCAGTGGGAGATTAATATTTACATTTGTGCTTCAGTGACAGTCCTGCGTGTGTGGCATCTCTCTCATTTGTTGCCACCAAAAACAGAGTGTGTAACATTGTGCCTGATTTTCCTTGCGGTCTCACCCACCTGTAAAGGGGTAGCTAAATCATACTGAAGTTATAGCTCACCGTGTAAGTTGTGTGACAGCAACAAATACCGTTAGTTTGGTTACGTTTTTAAAACAATGAGGAAGTCTGGTGGAAGAGGTCGTGGCCGGGGGCGTTCATTGTCAGCTGGTAATGAGGGTAGTGGTAGTGGTGGAGCATCAGGTGGTCGTGGGAAAAAAAAAATTGAACCTAAGTCTGGAGCTGTGGAGCCAGGTTCGTCGTCTGGCTACACATTGCCTCGAACGCTCCCTTTTCTGGGAGTAGGAAAACCGCTTTTAAAGCCGGAGCAGCAAGAGCAAGTTTTGGCTTATCTTGCTGACTCAGCCTCTAGCTCTTTTGCCTCCTCTCGTGAAACTGGTAAATGTAAAAGCAGCGCGTCGTTAGTGGATGTTCACGGTCAGGGACAAGTCGCTTCCTTGTCCTCTTCAGCAAAAACAACAACAGAGAAGAATGCAGCAGGTGACACAATGGGTTACTCCATGGAGCTCTTTACACATACCGTCCCTGGCTTAGAAAGTGAAGCAGTTAACAGTCCATGCCCATTACAAGTTGAATCTGACATGGAGTGCACTGATGCACAGCCACAGCCAGACTACTATGCTGGTCCTTTGACTCAGACCACAACATTGCCCTCGCAGGGTAATGATCAAGAATCAGACCCTGATGAGACTATGTTGCCCCATCACGAACGCTATACCACCGACCGACACGGTGACACAGACGAAGTTGCACACGAGCTACAAGAAGAGGTAATAGATGACCCAGTTCTTGACCCCGATTGGCAGCCATTGGGGGAACAGGGTGCAGGCGGCAGCAGTTTTGAAGCGGAGGAGGAGGGGCCGCAGCAGGCATCAACATCGCAACAGGTTCCATCTGCCGGGCCCGTATCTTGCCCAAAACGCGTGGCAAAGCCAAAACCTGTTGGAGGACAGCGTGGCCATCCGGTTAAAGCTCAGTCTGCAATGCCTGAAAAGGTATCCGATGCTAGAAAGAGTGCAGTCTGGCATTTTTTTAAACAACATCCAATTGATCAGCGCAAAGTCATCTGTCAAAAATGTTCAACTACCTTAAGCAGAGGGCAGAATCTGAAAAGTCTCAATACAAGTTGCATGCATAGACATTTAACCACCATGCATTTGCAAGCTTGGACTAACTACCAAATGTCCCTTAAGGTTGTAGCACCCTCGGCCAATGAAGCTAGTCATCAACGCAACATCCCTTCCGGCAGTGTAGGGCCACCATTTTCCGCACCACCTGCAGTATCTGTGCAGGTTTCTTTGCCAGGCCAAAGCAGTCAGGGTCAGGGAATCACCAGTTTCGTAGTAGGAAACACTGCATCTAGGGCACCGGTGGCAACAATACCATCTCCCACCGTCTCTCAGTCTGCCATGTCCACCGGCACCCCTGCTAGTTCCACGATCTCCAGCTCTCCAGTCCAGCTCACCCTACATGAGACTATGGTTAGAAAAAGGAAGTACTTAGCCTCGCATCCGCGTACACAGGGTTTGAACGCCCACATAGCTAGACTAATCTCGTTAGAGATGATGCCCTACCAGTTAGTTGAAAGCGAAGCTTTCAAAGCCCTGATGGACTACGCTGTACCACGCTACGAGCTACCCAGTCGACACTTTTTTTCCAGAAAAGCCATCCCAGCCCTCCACCAGCATGTTAAAGAGCGCATCGTCCATGCACTCAGGCAATCTGTGAGCACAAAGGTGCACCTAACAACAGATGCATGGACCAGTAGGCATGGCCAGGGACGTTACGTGTCCATCACGGCACACTGGGTGAATGTTGTGGATGCAGGGTCCACAGGGGACAGCAATTTTGGGACAGTTCTGCCTAGCCCACGGTCTAGGAAACAGTTGGCTGTAGCCGTTCGCACCCCCTCCTCCTCCTCCTCGTCCTCCTGCAGAAGCGAGAGCTCGTCCACAGACCGCAGTCGCACAACCACTCCATCCGCAGCTGCCACTGTTGCACACCAGGTCTCCCATTATGGGGCAGCTACTGGCAAACGTCAGCAGGCTGTATTGGCTATGAAGTGTTTGGGCGACAACAGACACACCGCGGAAGTTCTGTCCGAGTTCTTGCAGAAAGAAATGCAGTCGTGGCTGGGCACTGTAGATCTTGAGGCAGGCAAGGTAGTGAGTGATAACGGAAGGAATTTCATGGCTGCCATCTCCCTTTCCCAACTGAAACACATTCCTTGCCTGGCTCACACCTTAAACCTGGTGGTGCAGTGCTTCCTGAAAAGTTATCCAGGGTTATCCGACCTGCTCCTCAAAGTGCGTGGACTTTGCTCACATATCCGCCGTTCGCCCGTACACTCCAGCCGTATGCAGACCTATCAGCGTTCTTTGAACCTTCCCCAGCATCGCCTAATCATAGACGTTGCAACAAGGTGGAGCTCAACACTGCACATGCTTCAGAGACTGTGCGAACAGAGGCGGGCTGTTATGTTTTTGTGGGAGGATACACATACACGGGCAGGCAGTAGGATGGCAGACATGGAGTTGTCAGGTGTGCAGTGGTCGAAGATTCAAGACATGTGTCAAGTCCTTCAGTGTTTTGAGGAATGCACACGGCTGGTTAGTGCAGACAACGCCATAATAAGCATGAGCATCCCCCTAATGCGTCTGCTGATGCAAAGTTTGACGCACATAAAGGATCAGGCGTCTGCAGCTGAGGAAGAGGAAAGCCTTGATGACAGTCAGCCATTGTCTGGCCAGGGCAGTGTACAGGACGAGGTAGCGGGCGAAGAGGAGGAGAAGAACGAGGAGGATGATGGGGATGATTATATTTTTAATGAGGAAGCTTTTCCGGGGCCACTGGAAATTGGTGGCGCGGCAAGGCCGGGTTCTGGTTTTTGGAGGGACACAAGTGACGTGGATTTGCCTGAAACTGCCCCTCAACCAAGCACAACCGCAGATTTGAGAACTGGAACTTTGGCCCACATGGCGGATTATGCCTTACGCATCCTCAAAAGGGACACACGCATTACTAAAATGATGAACGATGACGATTACTGGTTGGCCTGCCTCCTTGATCTTCGCTATAAAGGCAAATTGCAAAATATAATGCCACATGAGAACTTGGAAATAATATTAGCAACCAAACAATCAACTCTTGTTGACCGTTTGCTTCTGGCATTCCCTGCACACAGCGCCCATGATCGTTCTCACACGAGCTGCAGGGGCCAGCAGACCAGAGGTGTTAGAGGGGCAGAAATCAGAAGTGGCGTTGGCCAGAGGGGTTTTCTGACCAGGTTGTGGAGTGATTTTGCTATGACCGCAGACAGGACAGGTACTGCAGCATCAATTCAAAGTGACAGGAGACAACATTTGTCCAGTATGGTTACAAACTATTTTTCATCCCTTATCGACGTTCTCCCTCAACCGTCATTCCCATTTGATTACTGGGCATCCAAATTAGACACCTGGCCAGAATTGGCAGAATATGCATTGCAGGAGCCTGCTTGCCCGGCAGCTTGTGTCCTATCAGAAAGAGTATTCAGTGCTGCAGGTTCAATACTAACAGAAAAAAGGACTCGTCTGGCTACCCAAAATGTAGATGATCTAACCTTCATTAAAATGAACCACAACTGGATTTTGAAATCTTTTGCCCCACCTTGCCCGGCTGACACCTAGCTTTACTATGAAAAGGTCTTGCCTGTGGACTATTATGAATGACTTTTCCAATATCGTAATTTGCTGCACCTGATTGTCCAGCATACGACATGTTTACACCTCCCTAAATGGCCAAACTCCCCACACGGGGCCGTGGTATCGCCACTTGGCGCAAGCACCCGTGAGAGTGCTGTTTTTTTTCTGAAGAGGTGGGTGTGCCCGCTTTTGGTCAACGGCACTGCAACTGGGTCCCTCATAGTACAATAAAGTGTCTCTGGCGGTGGTGGTGCGCACCCAACGTCAGACACACCGTTGTAATATGAGGGGCCCTGGGCCTGTACCGCCAGCCACAAGACAGTTCCCCCCCCCCAGCTCAAACAGTGCTCTACCACTTGCAAAATTATCTCTCACAGCTCCACCAATGTTTAGTCTATGCGCTGACATCCTTCAATGCCTGGCACTGACAATACCATTGTATTGACATTTTTGTTATGTTAGGCCTTCGAAGCCTGTCTGCGGTCCCTCCTTCCACTAGGCCTCCACTGACCATTGTACTGCTGCCCGTGTACCCCTGGAACCAATTTTAAATTGCCAACAGCCCAATTTTGTTATGTTAGGCCTTCGAAGCCTGTCTGCAGTCCCTTCTTTCTACTACTACTACACTGACCTGTCTGAAGTCCCTCCTTCCAATAGTCCTCCACTAACCACACCAATGCTGCCTGTGTACCCCTGCAAGATAATTGAAACTGCATTGAGCCTACTTTTTTTTATGTTAGGCCTACTAAGTCTGTCTGCGTCCCCCCCTCCTTCCAATTGTCCTCCACTGACCACACCAATGCTGCCTGTGTACCCCTGGAACCTAATTAAAAGTGCATAGAGCCTACTTTTTTATTTTAGGCCTATTAAGTCTGTCTGCAGTCCCTCCTTCCAATTGTCCTCCACTGACCACACCAATGCTGCCTGTGTACCCCTGGAACCTCTTTAAAAGTGCATAGAGCCTCCTTTTTTATTTTAGGCCTACTAAGTCTGTCTGTGGTGCCTCCTTCCAATAGTCCTCCGCTGACCACACCAATGCTGCCTGTGTACCCCTGGAACCTAATTAAAAGTGCATAGAGCCTACTTTTTTATTTTAGGCCTACTAAGTCTGTTTGCGGTCCCTCCTTCCAATAGTCCTCCGCTGACCACACCAATGCTGCCTGTGTACCCCGGGAACCTAACTAAAAGTGAATAGAGTCTACTTTTTTTATTTTAGGCCTACTAAGTCTGTCTGCAGTCCCTCCTTCCAATTGTCCTCCACTGACCACACCAATGCTGCCTTTGTACCCCTGGAACCTATTTAAAAGTGCATAGAGCCTCCTTTTTTTATTTTAGGCCTACTAAGTCTGTCTGCGGTCTCTCCTTCCAATAGTCCTCCGCTGGCCACACCAATGCTGCCTGTGTACCTCTGGAACCTAATTAAAAGTGCATAGAGCCACCTTTTTATGTTAGGCCTACTAAGTCTGTCTGCGGTCCCTCCTTACAATAGTCCTCCGCTGACCACACCAATGCTGCCTGTGTACCCCTGCAAGATAATTGAAACTGCATAGAGCCACATTTTTTATGTTAGGCCTACTAAGTCTGTCTGCGGTCCCTCTTTCCAATAGTCCTCCACTGACCACACCAATGCTGCCTGTGTATCCCTGCAAGATAATTGAAACTGCATTGAGCCTACTTTTTTTATGTTAGCAATACCTCAAAAACCTAGTAGATATATATACCAGGCTACAGAATGTTTATGTTCAAAAGTAGAAAATTTTATTAACATAAATAAAATATGCATACACAATGATAAAAACAGGATGCCTCAAATCCAAAACACCGGCACCATGGGTGCTTAAAAGGTATGTAGCCCATAAAGATATCACTTTGGAACAAAATATGCAAGGATCATTTCCATTATAATCATTATGACTGATATTTTGTGGCTACATAACGATATGTCTATGATCTAGTAGGGTGCTGGGGGGGAGATTGCTATACTCCGGTACTGCAGCTGTATAGAATTGCTAAACAAGCCTATTATATGTGTATATGTTGTATATTAATAATACTAACAATTATGCCTTGTATTTCCCGGCCCAGTGAGTGTTTGGAGGTAACTATGTCTCTTGATTAGGTTGCTGCTGGGGCTTTGGAGTGTACTTTGCCTTCACTTATCAGGGTTAGATATTGGGACCATATTGGTTATGGGATTTTGACTATCTATTTCCATGATGTTGCACTTTATGTATCTATATACATTTATAACCTGGTCGTGAGGTGTATATGCTCTGGTAATATATATATATACAAGGCATAATTGTTAGTATTATTAATATACAACATATACACATATAATAGGCTTGTTTAGCAATTCTATACAGCTGCAGTACCGGAGTATAGCAATCTCCCCCCAGCACCCTACTAGATCATAGACATATCGTTATGTAGCCACAAAATATCAGTCATAATGATTATAATGGAAATGATCCTTGTATATTTTGTTCCAAAGTGATATCTTTATGGGCTACATACCTTTTAAGCACCCATGGTGCCGGTGTTTTGGATTGGAGGCATCCTGTTTTTATCATTGTGTATGCATATTTTATTTATGTTAATAAAATTTTCTACTTTTGAACATAAACATTCTGTAGCCTGGTATATATATCTACTAGGTTTTTGAGGTATTGCTATTGTGAATGTGTTCTATATTCACTTCTTTGGACTAATATGTATAAATTTTTTTTATGTTAGGCCTACTAAGTCTGTCTGCGGTCCCTCCTTCCAATAGTCCTCTACTTACCACACCAATGCTGCCTGTGTACCTCTGCAAGATAATTGAAACTGCTTTGAGCCTCCTTTTGTTATTTTAGGCCTACTAAATCTATCTGCGGTCCCTCCTTCCAATAGTCCTCCGCTGACCACACCAATGCTGCCTGTGTACCCCTGCAAGATACCGTATATACTAGAGTAAAAGCCGTCCCAAGTAGAGTTGAGCGAAACGGGTCGTTCATTTACAAAAGTCGCCGACTTTTGGCAAAGTCGGGTTTCATGAAACCCGATCCGACCCCTGTGTGGGGTGAGCCATGCGGTACGCGACTTTCGCGCCAAAGTCGCGTTTCAATGACGCGAAAAGCGCCATTTCTCAGCCAATGAAGGTAAATGCAGAGTGTGGGCAGCGTGATGACATAGGTCCTGGTCCCCACCATCTTAGAGAAGGGCATTGCAGTGATTGGCTTGCTGTCTGCGGCGTCACAGGGGCTATAAAGGGGCGTTCCCGCCGACCGCCATGTTACTGCTGCTGATCTGAGTTTAGGGAGAGGTTGCTGCCGCTTCGTCAGAAGCAAGGATAGCGTTAGGCAGGGTCCATTAACCACCAAACCGCTTGTGCTGTAGCGATTTCCACTGTCCAACACCACCTTCGGTGTGCAGGGACAGTGGAAGCTACATTTTTTTTTTTTCCTCAGCGCTGTAGCTCATTGGGCTGCCCTAGAAGACTCCCTGATAGCTGCATTGCTGTGTGTACGCCGCTGTGCAAACCAACTGCTTTTTTCAAAGCACAAATCCTCTTGTTCCTTCCTTTCTGCACAGCTATCTTGTTTGTTTGTCCACACTTTTTATTTAATTTGTGCATCAGTCCACTCCTTATTGCTGCCTGCCATACCTGGCTGAGATTACTGCAGGGAGATAGTAATTGAAGGACAGTTCCTTTTTTTTTTTTTTGTGGGAGATTAAGATTGGCATTTCTGCTAGAGTGCCATCCCTGTTTGTGCCATCTCTCACTCAGTGGGCCATAGAAAGCCTATTTATTTTTTTGCTTGATTTGGGTTCTAAAATCTACCTGAAAAAATCACTACATCAATCAGTGGGAGAAAAATATTGGCCTCAGGGTTTGTGTGCCACTCCTGACTCCTGTGTGTGCCATCTCTCACTCAGTGGGCCATAGAAAGCCTATTTATTTTTGTTGCTTGATTTGGGTTCCAAAATCTACCTGAAAAAATCACTACATCAATCAGTGGGAGAAAAATATTGGCCTCAGGGCTTGTGTGCCACTCCTGACTCCTGTGTGCATCATCACTCACTCAGTGGGCCATAGAAAGCCTTTTTTTTTTTGCATTATTTGGGTTCTAAATTCTACCTGAAAAAATCAATAAATCAATCAGTGGGAGATTAATATTGGCCTTTGGGCTTGTGTGCCAGTCCTAAGCGTGCCATCTCTCTCTCTCAGATAGTGGGCCATAGAAAGCCTATTTATTTTTTTATTGGGTTTATAAATATTCCCTGAAAAAAAAAAAAAAAGTGGGAGATTAATATTGGCCTCTGGGCTTGTGTGCCAGTCCTGAGCGTGCCATCTCTCTCACAAATAGTGGGCCATAGAAAGCCTATTTATTTTTTTTTGGTTTTATAAATTCTCCCTGAAAAAAAAAAGGGAGATTAATATTGGCCTTTGGGCTTGTGTGCCAGTCCTAAGTGTGCCATCTCTCTCTCTCAGATAGTGGGCCATAGAAAGCCTATTTATTATTTTTTTTATTGGGTTTATAAATTTTCCCTGAAAAAAAAAAAAAAAAAAGTGGGAGATTAATATTGGCCTCTGGGCTTGTGACCAGTCCTGAGCGTGCCATCTCTCTCACAAATAGTGGGCCATAGAAAGCCTATTTATTTTTTTGGTTGATTTGGGTTCTAAATTCTACCTGAAAAAATCAATAAATCAATCAGTGGGAGATAAATATTGGCCTCTGGGCTTGTGTGCCACTCCTGACTCCTGTGTGCGTCATCTCTCACTCAGTGGGCCATAGAAAGCCTATTTTTTGTTTTATTTGTTTTCTAAATTCTCCCTGAAAAAATCGTTTTATTTTCTTTGGTTTCTAAATTCTTCCTGAAAAAATCATTTTTTTTTTATTATTTTTTTTTTCTAAAGTCTCCCTGAAAAAAAAAAAAAATCAAATCAGTGGGAGATTAATATTGCCCTTTCTGCTTGTGTGCCAGTCTTGACTCCTGGGTGTGCCATCTCTCTCTCTCTCTCCAATTGTGGGCCATAGAAAGCCTATTATTTTTTTAGCTTGATTTGGGTTCCAAAATCTACCTGAAAAAATCACTACATCAATCATTGGGAGAACAATATTGGCCTCTGGGCTTGTGTGCCACTCCTGACTCCTGTGTGCGTCATCTCTCACTCAGTGGGCCATAGAAAGCCTATTATTTGTTTTATTTGTTTTCTAAATTCTCCCTGAAAAAATCATTTTATTTTATTTGGTTTCTAAATTCTTCCTGAAAAAAATCATTTTTTTTATTATTTTTTTTCTCTAAAGTCTCCCTGAAAAAAACAAAAAAAACAAATCAGTGGGAGATTAATATTGCCCTTTCTGCTTGTGTGCCAGTCTTGACTCCTGGGTGTGCCATCTCTCACTCTCTCTCCAATTGTGGGCCATAGAAAGCCTATTATTTTTTTTGCTTGATTTGGGTTCTAAAATCTACCTGAAAAAATCACTACATCAATCATTGGGAGAACAATATTGGCCTCTGGGCTTGTTTGCCACTCCTGACTCCTGTGTGCGTCATCTCTCACTCAGTGGGCCATAGAAAGCCTATTTTTTTTTTTTTCTAAATTCTCCCTGAAAAAATCATTTTATTTTATTGGGTTTCTAAATTCTTCCTGAAAAAATCTTTTTTTTTTTTTTTTTTTTCTAAAGTCTCCCTGAAAGAACAAAAACAAAAAACAAATCAGTGGGAGACTAATATTGCCCTTTCTGCTTGTGTGCCAGTCTTGACTCCTGGGTGTGCCATCTCTCTCTCTCTCTCCAATTGTGGGCCATAGAAAGCCTATTATTTTTTTAGCTTGATTTGGGTTCCAAAATCTACCTGAAAAAATCACTACATCAATCATTGGGAGAACAATATTGGCCTCTGGGCTTGTGTGCCACTCCTGACTCCTGTGTGCGTCATCTCTCACTCATTGGGCTATAGAAAGCCTATTTTTTGCTTTATTTGTTTTCTAAATTCTCCCTGAAAAAATCATTTTATTTTATTTGGTTTCTAAATTCTTCCGGAAAAAATCATTTTTTTTTATAAATTTTTTTTTCTAAAGTCTCCCTGAAAAAAAAAAAAAAAAAAAAATCAGTGGGAGATTAATATTGCCCTTTCTGCTTGTGTGCCAGTCTTGACTCCTGGGTGTGCCATCTCTCTCTCTCTCTCCAATTGTGGGCCATAGAAAGCCTATTATTTTTTTTGCTTGATTTGGGTTCCAAAATCTACCTGAAAAAATCACTACATCAATCATTGGGAGAACAATATTGGCCTCTGGGCTTGTGTGCCACTCCTGACTCCTGTGTGCGTCATCTCTCACTCAGTGGGCCATAGAAAGCCTATTTTTTGCTTTATTTGTTTACTAAATTCTCCCTGAAAAAATCATTTTATATTATTTGGTTTCTAAATTCTTCCGGAAAAAATCTTTTTTTTTTATTATTTTTTTTTTCTAAAGTCTCCCTGAAAAAAAAAAAAATCAAATCAGTGGGAGATTAATATTGCCCTTTCTGCTTGTGTGCCAGTCTTAACTCCTGGGTGTGCCATCTCTCTCTCTCTCTCCAATTGTGGGCCATAGAAAGCCTATTATTTTTTTGCTTGATTTGGGTTCCAAAATCTACCTGAAAAAATCACTACATCAATCATTGGGAGAACAATATTGGCCTCTGGGCTTGTGTGCCACTCCTGACTCCTGTGTGCGTCATCTCTCACTCAGTGGGCCATAGAAAGCCTATTTTTTGTTTTATTTGTTTTCTAAATTCTCCCTGAAGAAATCATTTTATTTTATTTGGTTTCTAAATTCTTCCTTAAAAAATCATTTTATTCTATTATTTTTTTTTCTAAAGTCTCCCTGAAAAAAAAAAAAAAAAAAAACAAATCAGTGGGAGATTAATATTTACATTTGTGCTTCAGTGACAGTCCTGCGTGTGTGGCATCTCTCTCATTTGTTGCCACCAAAAACAGAGTGTGTAACATTGTGCCTGATTTTCCTTGCGGTCTCACCCACCTGTAAAGGGGTAGCTAAATCATACTGAAGTTATAGCTCACCGTGTAAGTTGTGTGACAGCAACAAATACCGTTAGTTTGGTTACGTTTTTAAAACAATGAGGAAGTCTGGTGGATGAGGTCGTGGCCGGGGGCGTTCATTGTCAGCTGGTAATGAGGGTAGTGGTAGTGGTGGAGCATCAGGTGGTCGTGGGAAAAAAAAAATTGCACCTAAGTCTGGAGCTGTGGAGCCAGGTTCGTCGTCTGGCTACACATTGCCTCGAACGCTCCCTTTTCTGGGAGTAGGAAAACCGCTTTTAAAGCCGGAGCAGCAAGAGCAAGTTTTGGCTTATCTTGCTGACTCAGCCTCTAGCTCTTTTGCCTCCTCTCGTGAAACTGGTAAATGTAAAAGCAGGGCGTCGTTAGTGGATGTTCACGGTCAGGGACAAGTCGCTTCCTTGTCCTCTTCAGCAAAAACAACAACAGAGAAGAATGCAGCAGGCGACACAATGGGTTACTCCATGGAGCTCTTTACACATACCATCCCTGGCTTAGAAAGTGAAGCAGTTAACAGTCCATGCCCATTACAAGTTGAATCTGACATGGAGTGCACTGATGCACAGCCACAGCCAGACTACTATGCTGGTCCTTTGACTCAGACCACAACATTGCCCTCGCAGGGTAATGATCAAGAATCAGACCCTGATGAGACTATGTTGCCCCATCATGAACGCTATACCACCGACCGACACGGTGACACAGACGAAGTTGCACACGAGCTACAAGAAGAGGTAATAGATGACCCAGTTCTTGACCCCGATTGGCAGCCATTGGGGGAACAGGGTGCAGGCGGCAGCAGTTCTGAAGCGGAGGAGGAGGGGCCGCAGCAGGCATCAACATCGCAACAGGTTCCATCTGCCGGGCCCGTATCTTGCCCAAAACGCGTGGCAAAGCCAAAACCTGTTGGAGGACAGCGTGGCCATCCGGTTAAAGCTCAGTCTGCAATGCCTGAAAAGGTATCCGATGCTAGAAAGAGTGCAGTCTGGCATTTTTTTAAACAACATCCAATTGATCAGCGCAAAGTCATCTGTCAAAAATGTTCAACTACCTTAAGCAGAGGGCAGAATCTGAAAAGTCTCAATACAAGTTGCATGCATAGACATTTAACCACCATGCATTTGCAAGCTTGGACTAACTACCAAACGTCCCTTAAGGTTGTAGCACCCTCGGCCAATGAAGCTAGTCATCAACACAACATCCCTTCCGGCAGTGTAGGGCCACCATTTTCCGCACCACCTGCAGTATCTGTGCAGGTTTCTTTGCCAGGCCAAAGCAGTTAGGGTCAGGGAATCACCAGTTTCGTAGTAGGAAACACTGCATCTAGGGCACCGGTGGCAACAATACCATCTCCCACCGTCTCTCAGTCTGCCATGTCCACCGGCACCCCTGCTAGTTCCACGATCTCCAGCTCTCCAGTCCAGCTCACCCTACATGAGACTATGGTTAGAAAAAGGAAGTACTTAGCCTCGCATCCGCATACACAGGGTTTGAACGCCCACATAGCTAGACTAATCTCGTTAGAGATGATGCCCTACCGGTTAGTTGAAAGCGAAGCTTTCAAAGCCCTGATGGACTACGCTGTACCACGCTACGAGCTACCCAGTCGACACTTTTTTTCCAGAAAAGCCATCCCAGCCCTCCACCAGCATGTTAAAGAGCGCATCGTCCATGCACTCAGGCAATCTGTGAGCACAAAGGTGCACCTGACAACAGATGCATGGACCAGCAGGCATGGCCAGGGACGTTACGTGTCCATCACGGCACACTGGGTGAATGTTGTGGATGCAGGGTCCACAGGGGACAGCAATTTTGGGACAGTTCTGCCTAGCCCACGGTCTAGGAAACAGTTGGCTGTAGCCGTTCGCACCCCCTCCTCCTCCTCCTCGTCCTCCTGCAGAAGCGAGAGCTCGTCCACAGACCGCAGTCGCACAGCCACTCCATCCGCAGCTGCCACTGTTGCACACCAGGTCTCCCATTATGGGGCAGCTACTGGCAAACGTCAGCAGGCTGTATTGGCTATGAAGTGTTTGGGTGACAACAGACACACCGCGGAAGTTCTGTCCGAGTTCTTTCAGAAAGAAATGCAGTCGTGGCTGGGCACTGTAGATCTTGAGGCAGGCAAGGTAGTGAGTGATAACGGAAGGAATTTCATGGCTGCCATCTCCCTTTCCCAACTGAAACACATTCCTTGCCTGGCTCACACCTTAAACCTGGTGGTGCAGTGCTTCCTGAAAAGTTATCCAGGGTTATCCGACCTGCTCCTCAAAGTGCGTGGACTTTGCTCACATATCCGCCGTTCGCCCGTACACTCCAGCCGTATGCAGACCTCTCAGCGTTCTTTGAACCTTCCCCAGCATTGCCTAATCATAGACGTTGCAACAAGGTGGAACTCAACACTGCACATGCTTCAGAGACTGTGCGAACAGAGGCGGGCTGTTATGTTTTTGTGGGAGGATACACATACACGGGCAGGCAGTAGGATGGCAGACATGGAGTTGTCAGGTGTGCAGTGGTCGAAGATTCAAGACATGTGTCAAGTCCTTCAGTGTTTTGAGGAATGCACACGGCTGGTTAGTGCAGACAACGCCATAATAAGCATGAGCATCCCCCTAATGCGTCTGCTGATGCAAAGTTTGACGTACATAAAGGATCAGGCGTCTGCAGCTGAGGAAGAGGAAAGCCTTGATGACAGTCAGCCATTGTCTGGCCAGGGCAGTGTACAGGACGAGGTAGCGGGCGAAGAGGAGGAGGAGGACGAGGAGGATGATGGGGATGATTATATTTTTAATGAGGAAGCTTTTCCGGGGCCACTGGAAATTGTTGGCGCGGCAAGGCCGGGTTCTGGTTTTTGGAGGGACACAAGTGACATGGATTTGCCTGAAACTGCCCCTCAACCAAGCACAACCGCAGATTTGAGAACTGGAACTTTGGCCCACATGGCGGATTATGCCTTACGTATCCTCAAAAGGGACACACGCATTACTAAAATGATGAACGATGACGATTACTGGTTGGCCTGCCTCCTTGATCCTCGCTATAAAGGCAAATTGCAAAATATAATGCCATATGAGAACTTGGAAATAATATTAGCAACCAAACAATCAACTCTTGTTGACCGTTTGCTTCTGGCATTCCCTGCACACAGCGCTCGTGATCGTTCTCACACGAGCTGCAGGGGCCAGCAGACCAGAGGTGTTAGAGGGGCAGAAATCAGAAGTGGCGTTGGCCAGAGGGGTTTTCTGACCAGGTTGTGGAGTGATTTTGCTATGACCGCAGACAGGACAGGTACTGCAGCATCAATTCAAAGTGACAGGAGACAACATTTGTCCAGTATGGTTACAAACTATTTTTCATCCCTTATCGACGTTTTCCCTCAACCGTCATTCCCATTTGATTACTGGGCATCCAAATTAGACACCTGGCCAGAATTGGCAGAATATGCATTGCAGGAGCTTGCTTGCCCGGCAGCTAGTGTCCTATCAGAAAGAGTATTCAGTGCTGCAGGTTCAATACTAACAGAAAAAAGGACTCGTCTGGCTACCCAAAATGTAGATGATCTAACCTTCATTAAAATGAACCACAACTGGATTTCGAAATCTTTTGCCCCACCTTGCCCGGCTGACACCTAGCTTTCCTATGAAAAGGTCTTGCCTGTGGACTATTATGAATGACTTTTCCAATATCGTAATTTGCTGCACCTGATTGTCCAGCATACGACATGTTTACACCTCCCTAAATGGCCAAACTCCCCACACGGGGCCGTGGTATCGCCACTTGGCGCAAGCACCCGTGAGAGTGCTGTTTTTTTTCTGAAGAGGTGGGTGTGCCCGCTTTTGGTCGACGGCACTGCCACTGGGTCCCTCATAGCACAATAAAGTGTCTCTGGCGGTGGTGGTGCGCACCCAACGTCAGACACACCGTTGTAATATGAGGGGCCCTGGGCCTGTACCGCCGGCCACAAGACAGTTCCCCCCCCCAGCTCAAACAGTGCTCTACCACTTGCAAAATTATCTCTCACAGCTCCACCAATGTTTAGTCTATGCGCTGACATCCTTCAATGCCTGGCACTGACAATACCATTGTATTGACATTTTTGTTATGTTAGGCCTTCGAAGCCTGTCTGCGGTCCCTCCTTCCACTAGGCCTCCACTGACCATTGTACTGCTGCCCGTGTACCCCTGGAACCAATTTTAAATTGCCAACAGCCCAATTTTGTTATGTTAGGCCTTCGAAGCCTATCTGCAGTCCCTTCTTTCTACTACTACTACACTGACCAGACCACTGCTGCCCGTGTACCCCTGGAACCAATTTTAAATTGCCAACAGCCCTATTTTTTTATGTTAGGCCTTCGAAGCCTGTCTGCGGTCCCTCCTTCCACTAGGCCTCCACTGACCACACCACTGCTGCCCGTGTACCCACGGAACCAATTTAAAATTGCCTACAGCCAGCCCAATTTTTTTCATTTAGGCCTTCGATGCCTGTCTGCGGTCCGTTCTTTCTACTACTACTACACTGACCAGGCCACTGCTGCCCGTGTTCCCCTGGAACCAATTTAAAATTGCCAACAGCAATGTGTTATTATGTTAGGCCTTCGATGCCTGTCTGCGGTCACTCCTTCCACTAGGCCTCCACTGACCACACCACTGCTGCCCGTGTACCCACGGAACCAATTTAAAATTGCCTACAGCCAGCCCAATTTTTTTATTTTAGGCCTTCGATGCCTGTCTGCGGTCCGTTCTTTCTACTACTACTACACTGACCAGGCCACTGCTGCCCGTGTTCCCCTGGAACCAATTTAAAATTGCCAACAGCAATGTGTTATTATGTTAGGCCTTCGATGCCTGTCTGCGGTCACTCCTTCCACTAGGCCTCCACTGACCACACCACTGCTGCCCGTGTACCCACGGAACCAATTTAAAATTGCCTACAGCCAGCCCAATTTTTTTATTTTAGGCCTTCGATGCCTGTCTGCAGTCCATTCTTTCTACTACTACTACACTGACCAGGCCACTGCTGCCCGTGTTCCCCTGGAACCAATTTAAAATTGCCAACAGCAATGTGCTATTATGTTAGGCCTTCGATGCCTGTCTGCGGTCACTCCTTCCACTAGGCCTCCACTGACCACACCACTGCTGCCCGTGTACCCCTGGAACCAATTTAATATTGCCTACAGCCAGCCCAATTTTTTTATTTTAGGCCTTCGATGCCTGTCTGCGGTCCGTTCTTTCTACTACTACTACACTGACCAGGCCACTGCTGCCCGTGTTCCCCTGGAACCAATTTCAAATTGCCAACAGCAATGTGTTATTATGTTAGGCCTTCGATGCCTGTCTGTGGTCACTCCTTCCACTAGGCCTCCACTGACCACACCACTGCTGCCCGTGTACCCCTGGAACCCAGCTGAAAGTGCATGTAGCCTCCTTTTTTTCTTTGTTTTATATTTAGAAAGCCCAGATGAACTATGCTGTGCAACAGTTCAAGCTAACCAGTCGACATTTCTTTTGCGAGAAAAGCCATCCCAGCCCTCCACCGGCATGAAAAAGTCTGCATTGTCATAGCACTCAGGCAATCAAACAGTAGAAAGGTGCACCTGACAAGAGACGCATGGACCAGTAGGCATGTCCACAAAAAGTTACGTGTCCATTACGGCGCACTGGGTTAATGTGTTGGATGCATGGTCCACAGGGGACAGCCTACAAAGTCTGTCTGCAGTCCCTAATTCCAATTTTCCTCCGCTGACCACACCACTGCTGCCCGTGTACCCCTGGAACCAATTTTACAGTGTCTACAGCCTAATTTTGTTATGTTATTATTATTATTATTATACATTTTTATAGCGCCATTTATTCCATGGCGCTTTACATGTGAATACGGGGCAAATATAGACAATTACATTAAACATGAGCAGATAACAAGGCACACGAGTACATAAGGAGGGAGGACCCTGCCCGCGAGGGCTCACAGTCTGCAGGGGGTGGGTGAGGATACACTAGGAGAGGGAAGAGCTGGCTGTGCGGCTGTTCAGTAGGTTGAGGATCACTGCAGGCTGTAGGCTTGTCGGAAGAGATGAGTCTTCAGGTTCTTTTTGAAGGTTTCTATGGTAGGCGCAAGTCTGATGTGTTGGGGTAGAGAGTTCCAGAGTATGGGGGAAGCACGGGAGAAGTCTTGGATGCGGTTATGGGAAGAAGAGATGAGAGGGGAGTAGAGAAGGAGGTCTTGGGAGGATCGGAGGTTGCGTGTAGGTAGGTACTGGGAGACCATGTCACAGATGTATGGAGGAGACAGGTTGTGGATGGCTTTGTATGTCAGTGTGAGGGTTTTGAACTGGAGTCTCTGGGCGATAGGAAGCCAGTGAAGGGCTTGACACAGGGGAGAGGCTGGGGAATAGCGGGGGGACAGGTGGATTAGTCGGGCAGCAGAGTGTAGGATGGATTGGAGTGGTGCCAGAGTGCTAGAGGGGAGTCCAGAGAGTAGGAGGTTGCAGTAGTCGAGGCGGGAGATGATAAGGGCATGCACTAGCGTTTTTGCAATGTTGCGGTCAAGGAAAGCACGGATCCGGGAAATATTTTTGAGTTTGAGACGACAGGAGGAGGCAAGGGCTTGGATATGTGGCTTGAAAGAGAGGGCAGAGTCGAGGATCACCCCGAGGCACCGGGCGTGTGGGACTGGGGATAGTGAGCAGCCATTGACATTGATGGATAGATGTGGTGGAGGGGTAGAGTGAGATGGGGGAAAGATGATGAATTCTGTTTTGTCCATGTTCAGTTGTAGAAAGCGAGCAGAAAAGAAGGCTGAAATGGCAGACAGACAGTTCGGGATTTTGGTAAGCAAATAGGAGAGGTCAGGTCCGGAGAGGTAGATCTGCGTGTCGTCGGCGTAGAGATGGTACTGCATACCGTGGGATTCTATGAGCTGTCCCAGGCTGAAAGTGTAGATGGAGAAGAGTAGGGGTCCTAGAACAGAGCCTTGAGGAACACCGACTGACAAGGGGCGAAGTGAGGAGGTGGTGTGGGGGAGGGAGACACTGAATGTTCGGTCTGTCAGATATGACGAGATCCAGGAAAGGGCCAAGTCTGTGATGCCAAGGGATGAGAGGATTTGTAGCAAAAGGGAGTGGTCAACAGTGTCAAAGGCAGAAGACAAGTCCAGGAGAAGGAGGACAGAGTAGTGTCGCTTGCTCCTGGCAGTTAGTAGGTCATTGGTGACTTTAGTTAGGGCAGTTTCAGTTGAGTGATGGGAACGGAAGCCTGATTGTAACCGATCAAAGAGGGAGCAGGAGGAGAAGTGGGAGGACAGTTCAAGATGGACGTGTTGCTCCAGCAATTTGGAGGCATAAGGGAGAAGAGATATTGGGCGATAGCTAGACACAGAGGATGGGTCGAGGGAGGGTTTTTTGAGGATAGGTGTGATCTTGGCATGCTTGAAGGATGAGGGAAAGACACCTGTTGTGAGTGAGAGGTTGAAGAGGTGCGTTAGGGTTGGGATGAAGACCGTGGAAAGGTTAGGGATGAGGTGGGATGGGAGCGGGTCAAGCGTGCAGGTGGTGAGGTGTGATCTTGACAGGAGGGTGGAGAGCTGATCTTCTGTCATGGTGGAGAAGCTGGTTTTGGAGGAGCAGAGTTGAGCAGCTAAGAGGGGCAGTGGGCGCTGTGGGCCAAAGCTTTCTCTGATCGTATCGATCTTCTGTTTAAAGAAAGAGGCGAAGTCATCAGCAGAAATGAGGGGGGAGGGAGGAGGTGCGGGGGGACGGAGTAGAGAATTGAAAGTGTTGAAAAGCTGTTTAGGGTTGTGAGACAGGGAGGATATGAGGGATGAGAAGTAAGTTTGTTTTGCGGCAGTGAGCGCAGTCTTGAAGCTGGCGAGGGACTGCTTGTATGCAGTGAAGTGGTCGGCAGAGTGGGATCGCTTCCATCTCCGCTCAGCAATCCTGGAAGCCCGTCTCAATTCTTTGGTCAGGCTGGTCAGCCAGGGCTGCCTGTTAATTGTACGAGTTTTACTATGCATGAGTGGGGCGGCCGAATCGAGTGTTGTTGTTATTGTGGTGTTATAAAAAGTGGCAGCAGCATCTGTGTCATGAAGGGAAGCTATGTCTGTGAGAGGGAGAAGGGACTCAGAGAGTGATTGTAAGTTGAGATGTTTGAGATTTCTGCGAGGGTGAGTGAGTTTGTGGAGTGGGGGTTGCACACTAGGAGAGGAGAGGGACGAGAATGTCAGTAGGTTGTGGTCAGACAGGGGGAGGGGTGTGTTAGTGAGATTAGTAAGGGAGCAGAGGCGGGTGAAGATGAGGTCCAGCGTGTGGCCATCTTTGTGAGTGGCCTCAGAGGACCATTGAGTGAGGCCAAAGGAGGCAGTCAGTGATAAAAGTTTAGAGGTAGCTGAGGTGAAAGTGTCAATGGGGACATTGAAATCACCCATGATGATAGTGGGGATGTCAACAGAGAACATGTTAGGCCTACTACGCCTGTCTGCGGTCCCTCCTTCCAATACTCGTCCACTGACCACACCACTGCGGCCCGTGGACCCCTGGAACCTATTTTTAATTGCATAGAGCATCCTTTTTTTAATAGTAGGCGTACAAAGTCTGTCTGCGGTCCACTATTGAAATTGTCCTCCACTGCCCAGAGCACTGCTGCTTGTGTACCCCTGTAACTTTTTTAAGCTGCAGTGAGCCACATTTTTGGGTTAAGTCCTACTACCTGTGTCTGTCTGCGCCACTCAATTCAGCTGTGTTCCTTTGAAAAAAGCTGAGCGTCAATAGTCTTGTTTTCAGCCTCTAGGAATTTTAAAACTGCATTGGGGGTACAACTTTGGTAGGGCCTAACGGTGTCTTCCTCCCCAAGGTGTGCCCCAGGTTTCCTCGCCATTGCTTCGATCTTAATGCTCTCGTTTAGTAGTTGTTGGAAACTACACTGCATTAGGCCTACAAATTGGGTATGGGGTGTAGAGAGATGGTGTGTTCCACTCCAAGGTGTTCCCCAGGTTTCCTCTCCATTGCTTCGATCTTCATGCTCTCGTTTAGTAGTTGTTGGAAACTACACTGCATTAGGCCTACAAATTGGGTATGGGGTGTAGAGAGATGGTGTGTTCCACTCCAAGGTGTTCTCCAGGTTGCCTTTCCTGAGCTTCGATCTTCCGGCTCTCATTTAGTAGTTGTTGGAAACTACACTGCATTAGGCCTACAAATTGGGTATGGGGTGTAGAGAGATGGTGTGTTCCACTCCAAGGTGTTCCCCAGGTTTCCTCTCCATTGCTTCGATCTTCATGCTCTCGTTTAGTAGTTGTTGGAAACTACGTTGCATTAGACCTACAAATTGGGTATGGGGTGTAGAGAGATGGTGTGTTCCACTCCAAGGTGTTCTCCAGGTTGCCTTTCCTGAGCTTCGATCTTCCGGCTCTCGTTTAGTAGTTCTTGGAAACTACACTGCATTAGGCCTACAAATTGGGTGTTGGGTGTAGAGAGATGGTGTGTTCCACTCCAAGGTGTTCTCCAGGTTGCCTTTCCTGAGCTTCGATCTTCCGGCTCTCGTTTAGTAGTTGTTGGAAACTACGCTGCATTAGGCCTACAAATTGGGTAGGGGTGTAGAGAGATGGTGTGTTCCACTCCAAGGTGTTCCCCAGGTTTCGTCCACATTGCTTCGGTCTTCCGACTCTCGTTTAGTAGGTGTTGGAAACTACGCTGCATTAGGCCTACAAATTGGCTATGGGGTGTAGAGAGATGGTGTGTTCCACTCCAAGGTGTTCCCCAGGTTTCCTCGCCAATGCTTCGATCTTCATGCTCTCGTTTAGTAGTTGTTGGAAACTACACTGCATTAGGCCTACAAATTGGGTATGGGGTGTAGAGAGATGGTGTGTTCCACTCCAAGGTGTTCTCCAGGTTGCCTTTCCTGAGCTTCGATCTTCCGGCTCTCGTTTAGTAGTTGTTCGAAACTACACTGCATTAGGCCTACAAATTGGGTATGGGGTGTAGAGAGATGGTGTGTTCCACTCCAAGGTGTTCCCCAGGTTTCCTCTCCATTGCTTCGATCTTCATGCTCTCGTTTAGTAGTTGTTGGAAACTACGCTGCACTAGACCTACAAATTGGGTATGGGGTGTAGAGAGATGGTGTGTTCCACTCCAAGGTGTTCTCCAGGTTGCCTTTCCTGAGCTTCGATCTTCCGGCTCTCGTTTAGTAGTTGTTGGAAACTACGCTGCATTAGGCCTACAAATTGGGTATGGGGTGTAGAGAGATGGTGTGTTCCACTCCAAGGTGTTCCCCAGGTTTCCTCGCCAATGCTTCGATCTTCATGCTCTCGTTTAGTAGTTGTTGGAAACTACGCTGCATTAGGCCTACAAATTGGGTATGGGGTGTAGAGAGATGGTGTGTTCCACTCCAAGGTGTTCTCCAGGTTGCCTTTCCTGAGCTTCGATCTTCCGGCTCTCGTTTAGTAGTTGTTGGAAACTAAGCTGCATTAGGCCTACAAATTGGGTATGGGGTGTAGAGAGATGGTGTGTTCCACTCCAAGGTGTTCCCCAGGTTTCCTCGCCAATGCTTCGATCTTCATGCTCTCGTTTAGTAGTTGTTGGAAACTACACTGCATTAGGCCTACAAATTGGGTATGGGATGTAGAGAGATGGTGTGTTCCACTCCAAGGTGTTCCCCAGGTTTCGTCCACATTGCTTCGGTCTTCCGACTCTCGTTTAGTAGTTGTAGAAAACTACACTGCATTAGGCCTACAAATTGGGTATGGGGTGTAGAGAGATGGTGTGTTCCACTCCAAGGTGTTCTCCAGGTTGCCTTTCCTGAGCTTCGATCTTCCGGCTCTCGTTTAGTAGTTGTTGGAAACTACGCTGCATTAGGCCTACAAATTGGGTATGGGGTATAGAGAGATGGTGTGTTACACTCCAAGGTGTTCTCCAGGTTGCCTTTCCTGAACTTCTATCTTCAGGCTCTCATTAAATTGTGGTTAAATGGAACAACTGCATTTGGCGTACTAGTTGGTTTGGGGCCTACTATCGGTGTCTGCCACTCCTTGCTGTTCTCCTGGTTTCCTGTCCTGAAATTCCATTTTCAGGCTCTCGTTAAGTAGTTGTTAATGTTAGACTGCATTTGGCCTACAAGTTGGGTTGGGGCCTACTATCGGTGTCTGCCACTCCTTGCTGTTCTCCTCCACTGAACAAAGCTGTGCCGCCTGTTTACTACGGTTGCCAATTTTGAACTGCATTTCGACTACTTACTGATTTGGGCCTACTCTCTGTGTCAGCCTCTCATTCCAGTTGTCCTCCACTGCAATGCCCCCTGGTTAGTCCTGTGTTACCAATTTTGAACTGCATTTAGCCAACTTTATTCTTTGGGCCTATATCTGTGTTTCCTCCTCATCCTGCCCATTGCCCAGCCAGTGATAGATGAGTCTGCTGGTACATTGACCCATATCGCAAAATTCCCCGTGCACGCTACACAGCAAGATTGTGACCCTGCTGAAAGTCAGGTTCCTATTCCCGCATACCATACCACCTTACACGGGGACAAAGAGGAAGGTGCAGATGAAAGTGCAGGTTCCTTCATCAGGTGGGGGAGGAATACTAGTTGGCGACGTCACTGGCACAGGGCCTCTCATAGTACGCAAAAGTGTTGCTGCCGGTGGGAGGCGCCCCCGCCGTGCAAACACACCGCTGTACTTTGAGGGGCCCTGTGCCAGTGCCAATGCCAACGAGTGGGCCCCCCCTGCTTGCTCAGGATCACAGCACTTGCAAAGTTGAAATACTTACCTCTCCCTGCTCCACTGCCGTGATGTGGTCCAGATTTACTGGGCCCACTAATTACTTGAACCAGCCCTACCCCCCCACAACTTTAGCCAAATGACCCCCAATTTCAAATGCCTTCCAATTATTATAAGCTAAATTACGATTGACAAGCTTCTGTAACAAGAATGGATGTTTTTGCCATTAAAATGGGCAGTGTAGGTGTTTTCCTGGCCTCCACTCACTGCCGACTATGCTCCCCCATTGACTTGCATTGGGTTTCGTGTTTCGGGCGATACCCGACTTTTCGCCATAATCGGCCGATTCCACTCGACTCGACTAAGTGTTTTTGAATATCCATATTGAATCAGGAGCCCCATATAATGCTCCATACACTTCATGATGTGCCCATAAGATGCTCTATATAAAAATTTGCCACATATAATGCTCCATACAGTTCATTTTTGCCCCATAGATGCTCCATATAAAGCTGTGCCCCATATACAATGCTCTGCACCGTTCATTATTGCCCCATAGCTGTGCCATATAGTGCTCTGCACCATTCATTTTTGTCCCATAGCTCTGCCATATAGAGCTCTGCACCGTTCATTTTTGTCCCATAGCTCTGCCATATACTGCTCTGCACCGTTCATTTTTGTCCCATAGCTCTGCCATATAGTGCTCTGCACCGTTCATTTTTGTCCCATAGCTCTGCCATATAGTGCTCTGCACCTTTCATTATTGCCCCATAGCTGTGCCATATAGTGCTCTGCACCGTTCATTATTGCCCCATAGCTGTGCCATATAGTGCTCTGCACCTTTCATTTTTGTCACATAGCTGTGCCATATAGTGCTCTGCACCGTTCAGTTTTGTCCCATAGCTGTGCCATATAGTGCTCTGCACCTTTCATTTTTGTCCCATAGCTCTGCCATATAGTGCTCTGCACCGTTCATTTTTGCCCCATAGCTGTGCCATATAGTGTTCTGCACCGTTCATTATTGCCCCATAGCTGTGCCATGTAATGCTCTGCACCGTTCATTGTTGCCCCATAGCTGTGCCATATAGTGCCCTGCACCGTTCATTATTGCCCCATAGATGTGCCATATAGTGCTCGGCACCGTTCATTATTGCCCCATAGCTGTGCCGTATAGTGCTCTGCACCGTTCATTATTTCCCCATTGATGTACCATAGAAAGCTCTGCCATTGCTGCTGCTGCTGCAATAAAAAAATTAAAAAAATGCCATACTCACCTCTCTTGCTTGCAGCTCCCGGCGTCTCGTCCCGGCGTCTCTCCGCACTGACTGATCAGGCAGAGGGCGGCGCGCACACTATATGCGTCATCGCACCCTCTGACCTGCACAGTCAGAGCGGAGAGACGCTGGGAAGATGGAGCGGCGCCAGGAAGATGGAGCGGCGTCCGGCATGTGGAACGGGGACAGGTAAATATGACATACTTACCTGCTCCCGGCGTCCCGCTCCTTCTCCCGGACAGCTGGTCTTCGGTGCCGCAGCCTCTTCCTCTATCAGCGGTCACCGTTACCGCTGATTAGAGAAATGAATATCCGGCTCCACCCCTATGGGAGTGGAGTCCATATTCATTTTTCTAATGAGCGGTCCCACGTGACCGCTGAAGAGGGGAAGAGCTGCAGCACCCAAAGACCGAGGGACGGCAGGGGGAGCACCAAGATCGCCGGGACTAGGTGAGTATGCCTCAGCGCCCTCTCCCCCTCACCCACCGACCCTGCCGCCGACCGTGACTCAAATATAAGCCGAGAGGGGCACTTTCAGTCCAAAAATTTGGGCTGAAAATCTCGGCTTATACTCGAGTATATACGGTAATTGAAACTGCATTGAGCCTCCTTTTGTTATTTTAGGCCTACTAAGTCTGTCTGCGGTCCCTCCTTCTAATAGTCCTCCGCTGACCACACCAATGCTGCCTGTGTACCCCTGCAAGATAATTGAAACTGCATTGAGCCTACTTTTTTTATGTTAGGCCTACTAAGTCTGTCTGCAGTCCCTCCTTCCAATTGTCCTCCACTGACCACACCAATGCTGACCGTGTACCCATTTAACCTTTTTTAAACCTGCATCGAGCCAACTTTGTGGTGTAAGGCCTACTAGCAGTGTCTGGCTGCACCACTCAATACAGCTGTCCTCTTAAAAAAAATGACCTGCAATTATCAGGTTTTCAGCCTATCAGAATTTTAAAACAGCAGTGGGGCTACTAGTTTGGTGGGGGCCTACTAACAGTGTCTGCCGCTCCAAGGTGTTCTCCTGGTTGCCTTTCCTGAGCTTCTATCTTCAGTCTCTTGTTAAATAGTTGTTAAATGGAACAAATGCAGGGGGGCTACTAGTTTGGTTGGAGCCTACTAACAGTGTCTGCCGCTCCAAGGTGTTCTCCTGGTTTCCTTTCCTGAGCTTCTATCTTCAGGCTCTTGTTAAATAGTTGTTAAATGGAACAAATGCAGGGGGGCTACTACTTTGTTTGGGGCCTACTAACAGTGTCTGCCGCTCCAAGGTGTTCTCCTGGTTGCCTTTCCTGAGCTTCTATCTTCAGGCTCTTGTTAAATAGTTGTTAAATGGAACAATTGCATTTGGCCTACTAGTTGGGTTGGGGCCTACTAACGGTGTCTGCCGCTCCTTGCTGTTCTCCTGGTTTCCTGTCCTGAACTTCCATTTTCAGGCTCTCGTTAAGTAGTTGTTAATATTACACTGCATTTGGCCTACTAGTTGGGTTGGGGCCTACTAACGGTGTCTGCCGCACCTTGCTGTTCTCCTGGTTTCCTGTCCTGAACTTCCATTTTCAGGCTCTCATTAAGTAGTTGTTAATATTACACTGCATTTGGCCTGCTAGTTTGGTTGGGGCCTATTAACCTACTAACGGTGTCTGCCGCTCCTTGCTGTTCTCCTGGTTTCCTGTCCTGAACTTCGATCTTCAGGCTCTCATTAAGTACTTGTTAATATTACACTGAATTTGGTCTACTAGTTGGGTTGGGGCCTACTAACGGTGTCTGCCGCTCCTTGCTGTTCTCCTGGTTTCCTGTCCTGAACTTCGATCTTCAGGCTCTCGTTAAGTAGTTGTTAATATTACAATGCATTTGGCCTGCTAGTTTGGTTGGGGCCTACTAACGGTGTCTGCCGCTCCTTGCTGTTCTCCTGGTTTCCTGTCCTGAACTTCGATCTTCAGGCTCTCATTAAGTACTTGTTAATATTACACTGCATTTGGCCTACTAGTTGGGTTGGGGCCTACTGACGGTGTCTGACGCTCCTTGCTGTTCTCCTCCACTGAACAAAGCAGTGCCGCCTGTTTACTTCTGTTACCAATTTTGAACTGCATTTAGACTACTTACTGATTTGGGCGTACTCACTGTGTCAGCCTCTCTTTACAGTTGTCCTCCACTGAACAAAGCAATGCCACCTGTTTAGTCCTGTTACCAATTTTGAACTGCTTTTAGCCTACTTTTGTATTTGGGACTATATCTGTGTTTCCTCCTCATCCTGCCCATTGCCCAGCCAGTGCTAGATGACTCTGCTGGTACATTACATAGTTACATAGTTATTAAGGTTGAAGGAAGACTATATGTCCATCTAGTTCAACCCATAGCCTAACCTAACATGCCCTAACATGTTGATCCAGAGGAAGGCAAAAAAAACCCATGTGGCAAAGAGTAAGCTCCACATTGGGGAAAAAAAATTCCTTCCCGACTCCACATACGGCAATCAGACTAGTTCCCTGGATCAACGCCCTATCAAGGAATCTAGTGTATATACCCTGTAACATTATACTTTTCCAGAAAGGTATCCAGTCCCCTCTTAAATTTAAGTAATGAATCACTCATTACAACATCATACGGCAGAGAGTTCCATAGTCTCACTGCTCTTACAGTAAAGAATCCGCGTCTGTTATTATGCTTAAACCTTTTTTCCTCCAACCGCAGAGGATGCCCCCTTGTCCCTGTTTCAGGTCTATGATTAAAAAGATCATCAGAAAGGTCTTTGTACTGTCCCCTCATATATTTATAAATTAAAATAAGATCACCCCTTAGTCTTCGCTTTTCCAAACTAAATAGCCCCAAGTGTAATAACCTATCTTGGTATTGCAGACCCCCCAGTCCTCTAATAACCTTGGTCGCTCTTCTCTGCACCCGCTCCAGTTCAGCTATGTCTTTCTTAAACACCGGAGACCAGAACTGTGTACAGTATTCTAAGTGTGGTCGAACTAGTGACTTGTATAGAGGTAAAATTATGTTCTCCTCATGAGCATCTATGCCTCTTTTAATGCATCCCATTATTTTATTTGCCTTTGCAGCCGCTGCCTGACACTGGCCACTGAATTTAAGTTTGTCATCCACCCATACACCCAGGTCTTTTTCATTGACGGTTTTGCCCAGAGTTTTAGAATTAAGCACATAATTATACATCTTATTACTTCTACCCAAGTGCATGACCTTACATTTATCCCCATTAAAGCTCATTTGCCATTTATCAGCCCAAGCTTCTAGTTTACATAAATCATCCTGTAATATAAAATTGTCCTCCTCTGTATTGATTACCCTGCAGAGTTTAGTGTCATCTGCAAATATTGAAATTCTACTCTGAATGCCCCCTACAAGGTCATTAATAAATATGTTAAAAAGTAGAGGGCCCAATACTGACCCCTGTGGTACCCCACTGCTAACCGCTACCCAGTCCGAGTGTGCTCCATTAATAACCACCCTTTGTTTCCTATCCCTGAGCCAGCTCTCAACCCACTTGCACATATTTTCCCCTATCCCCATTATTCTCATTTTATGTATCAACCTTTTGTGTGGCACCGTATCAAAAGCTTTTGAAAAGTCCATATACACTACATCCACTGGGTTCCCTTGGTCCAATCCGGAACTTACCTCTTCATAGAAACTGATCAAATTAGTCTGACATGAACGGTCCCTAGTAAACCCGTGCTGATACTGGGTCATGAGGTTATTCCTCTTCAGATACTCCAGTATAGCGTCCCTTAGAATGCCCTCCAGGATTTTACCCACAGTAGAGGTTAAGCTTACTGGCCTATAATTTCCGAGTTCAGTTTTTGTTCCCTTTTTGAATATTGGCACCACATTTGCTATACGCCAGTCCTGCGGCACAGACCCTGTTATTATGGAGTCTTTAAAGATTAAAAATAATGGTCTATCAATGACTGTACTTAATTCCTGCAGTACTCGAGGGTGTATCCCATCCGGGCCCGGTGATTTGTCAATTTTAGTGATTTTTAGACGCCGCCGCACTTCCTGCTGGGTTAAGCAGGTGACATTTAATTGGGAATTTTTATCACTAGACATTTTGTCTGCCAAGGGATTTTCTTGTGTAAATACTGATGAAAAAAAGTCATTTAGCATATTGGCTTTTTCCTCATCCTCATCCACCATCTCACCCAGACTATTTTTAAGGGGGCCAACACTATCATTTTTTAGTTTCTTACTATTTATGTAGTTAAAGAATATTTTAGGATTATTTTTACTCTCTCTGGCAATGAGTCTCTCTGCCTCAATCTTTGCTGCCTTGATTTGCTTTTTACAGAATTTATTTAATTTTCTGTATTTATTTAATGCCTCCTCACTACCTACTTCCTTTAATTCTCTAAATGCTTTCTTTTTGTCACTTATTGCGCCCCTTACAGCTCTATTTAGCCATATTGGTTTCCTCCTATTTCTAGTATGTCTATTCCCATACGGTATATACTGTGCACAGGTCCTATCCAGGATGCTAATAAACGTCTCCCATTTTCTTTGTGTATTTTTGTGTCTCAGGATATCGTCCCAGTTAATTGCACCAAGATACTCTCTCATCCGTTGGAAATTTGCCCTCCTGAAGTTTAGTGTCCTTGTAACCCCTCTACTACACATCTTTTTAAAGGATACATGAAAACTTATTATTTTGTGATCGCTATTTCCCAAGTGACCCCCAACCCTTATATTTGATATGCGGTCTGGCCTGTTGGTTAATATTAGGTCTAGCAGTGCCCCCCTTCTTGTTGGGTCCTGAACCAGTTGTGAAAGGTAATTGTCTCTCATAATTGTCAAAAACCGATTACCTTTGCTGGAACTGCAGGTTTCTGTTCCCCAATCTATTTCAGGGTAGTTGAAGTCCCCCATAATAATGACTTCTCCTTGAGTCGCAGCTTCATCTATTTGCTTTACGAGGATATTCTCCATTGCTTCCATTACTTTTGGAGATTTATAACAAAACCCTATCAGTAATTTATTATTTTTTCCCCCTCCCCTTATCTCCACCCACAGGGATTCTACATTTTCATTAAATTCACCTATATTATCGCGCAGGATGGGTTTTAAGGATGATTTTACATATAGACACACCCCTCCCCCTCGCTTATCTGTGCGGTCATTTCTGAACAGGCTATAGCCCTGCAAGTTAACAGCCCAGTCATGGCTCTCATCCAGCCACGTTTCAGATATCCCCACCATGTCATAATTATGCTCCAACAACATTAGTTCTAATTCGTCCATTTTGTTGGCGAGGCTTCTGGCATTAGTATACATGCACTTTATGTTCCTCTCTGTACTTCTATTTCTTAAATTATTAACTGTTCTGACCCCATTGACCCAGACCGCTACATTCCCCTTGCACGCTACACAGCCAGATTCTGACCCTGCTGAAAGTGAGGTTCCCCTTCCCGCATACTATACCACCTTACACGGAGACAAAGAGAAAGGTGCAGATGAAAGTGCAGGTTCCTTTATCAGGTGTGGGGGGTACTCGTTGACGACGTCACTGGCACAGGGCCCCTCATAGTATGCAAAAGTGTCGCTGCCGGTGGGAGGCACCCCCACCGTGCAAACACACCGCCGTATTTTGAGGGGCCCTGTGCCAGTGCCAAGGCGAACGAGTGGGCCCCCCCCCCTGCTTGCTCAGGATCGCAGCACTTGCAAAGTTGAAATACTTACCTCTCCCTGCTCCACTGCCGTGACGTGGTCCACATTTCCTGGACCCACTAAATACTTGACCCAGCCATACCCTCCAAAACTTTAGCCAAATGACTCGACCCTAAAAAGGTAAAAGTCGCTCAACCCTACTCGGAAGTGCTGTCTGCACAGTCAACACCTGCTCCAGTGTTATTGGGGTTCAGTAATGTCAGCTGATCCCCAGCTGTGTGTCCGGCAATTGCTCCTGATCCCTCCAAACTCACACAACTACAGATTAGAAACTTGCTCCAATTAGGCCTCGGCCTACACTCTGTTTCTCCTGTAACCCCTGGGCTCCAACATCGCCAGTTGCTGCTCAGAAGTGTCTTTGGCATGGGTACTCCCTCCTGCCTAGCCTGGTTCCAGCACGCCAGCTGTTTCCGGGTAGTGTCAAGGTCACTTTGCCTCCAATACGTTGTCCTGTCGGGTTGCGGTCGGGTTAGCCAACTCTATGGTGCCTGTAGTTTAGGTGCTTCCTATGTGGGCTGCAGGAACTCGCAATCACGGCTGGTTCCGTAGTGCCAATAGGACAAGCTTCTCCTGTAGGACTGTGGATTTTCGGTAACTATGGCTGGCTCGTGGCCTAGCAATTTTTTTTTTCCTGTGGACCTTCTGCTACCTATCTGAGTTCCAGCACCATTAGCTGGTTCTTTGGAAGACAATCTTAAATAGGTCCACCTGGTTCCAGTACTGTCAGCTGGTTCCAGGCAGAGCCTTTGGCTTAGGTGCCTCCTTCTGGGTATCCGAGTTCCACCAACATCTGGTGGTCCTTGGTAGTGCTTTCTGGCATGGTACCTCCTGCTTAGTAACCGGGTTCCAGTTCCGTCAGCTGGTCCTCGGTAGTTCCATTGGATCTTGTACCATCTGCTACCCTTCCGGGTTCCAGTACCGTCACTTGGTTCTCGGCAGTGTCTTTTGCTCTTGTACCTTCTGCTCCCCATCCTGGTTCCAGTACCGTCAGCTGGTTCCAGGCAGAGCCTTTGGCTTAAGTGCATCCTTCTGGGTATCCAAGTTCCACCAACGTCTGGTGGTCCTTGGTAGTGCTTTCTGGCACGGGTACCTCCTGCTTAGTAACCGGGTTCCAGTACCGTCAGCTGATCCTCGGTAGTTCCATTGGCTCTTGTACCTTCGGGTAGCCATCCGGGTTCCAGTACCGTCAGCTGGTTCTTGGCAGTTCCTCAGCCTTCTTGTACCTTCTGCTACATTTCCAAGTTCAAGACCCCAAAGACGACGACTAGGGTCGAGCGAAACGGATCGTTCATTTTCAAAAGTCGCCGGGGGTGTGGGTGTGGGGTCGGCCATGCGGTACGCGATTTTCGCTCCAAAGTCGCGTTTCAATGATGCGAAAAGCGCCATTTCTCAGCCAATGAAGGTGGACGCAGAGTGTGGGCAGCGTGATGACATAGGTCTCAGTCCCCACCATCTTAGAGAAGGGCATTGCAGTGATTGGCTTCCTGTCTGCGGCATCACAGGGGCTATAAAGGGGCGTTCCCGCCGACCGCCATCTTACTGCTGCTGATCTGAGCATAGGGAGAGGTTGCTGCCGCTTCGTCAGAAGCAGGGATAGCGTTAGGCAGGGTCCACTAACCCCCAAACCACTTGTGCTGTAGCGATTTCCACTGTCCAACACCACCTTTTGTTTGCAGGGACAGTGGAGGCTAAATTTTTTTTCCTCAGCGCTGTAGCTCATTGGGCTGCCCTAGAAGGCTCCCTGATAGCTGCATTGCTGTTTGTACACCGCTGTGCAAACCAACTGCTTTTTTCAAAGCACAAATCCTGTTGTTCCTTCCTTTCTGCACAGCTATCTTGTTTGTTTTTCCACACTTTTTATTTAATTTGTGCAGCAGTCCACTCCTTGTTATTGCTGCCTGCCATACATTGCTGAGATTACTGCAGAGAGATAGTAATTGTAGGACAGTCCCTTTTTTTTTTTTTTTTTTTCGTTACATCTGTTCAAGCCACTTTCTGCCACAGAAAATATATTCTAATACAGTGGCCCAGATTTATTCACTAGTCTCCCTGAATAAAAAAAAAGGGTGCAGATTAAAATTGGCAAATCTGCATCGGTGGCAGTCCTGTGTGTGGCATCTGTGTCTCATTTTCTGGCACAGAAAACATACAGTCTAACAGTGGGCCTGATTTCTTGCCAATTCTCCCAGAAATAAAAAAAAATAGTGGGAGATTAATATTGCCATTTGTGCTTCAGTGTTGTGAATTCTGTGGCAGAGCTCCCTCCTGTGGTCACAAGTGGTACTTCGGCTGATTCTCTCTGTGAGCTTCCGTTGGTGGAGGAGAGTGGTACTGCGGCTTCTGAGTTTCCTTCCTCAGGTGATGTGGTGAAGTCGTTAGGTGCTGCTCTATTTAACTCCACCTAGTGCTTTGATCCTGGCCTCCAGTCAATGTTCTAGTATTGGACCTGTTTCCTCCTGGATCGTTCCTGTGGCCTGCTGCTCTGCTTAGCTAAGTTCCGCTTTGCCATTTTGTTTGCTGTTTTTTCTGTCCAGCTTGTCTATTTGTTTTTTACTGGAAGCTCTGGGACGCAGAGGGTGTACCTCCGTGCCGTTAGTTCGGTACGGAGGGTCTTTTTGCCCCCTTTGCGTGGTTTTTTGTAGGGTTTTGTGTTGACCGCAAAGTTACCTTTCCTATCCTCGCTCTGTTCAGAAAGTCGGGCCTCACTTTGCTAAATCTATTTCATCTCTACGTTTGTCTTTTCATCTTAACTCACAGTCATTATATGTGGGGGCTGCCTTTTCCTTTGGGGTATTTCTCTGAGGCAAGGTAGGCTTATTTTCTATCTTCAGGCTAGCTAGTTTCTCAGGCTGTGCCGAGTTGCATAGGGAGCGTTAGGTGCAATCGACGGCTGCCTCTAGTGTGGTTGGAGAGGATTAGGGATTGCGGTCAGCAGAGTTCCCACGTCTCAGAGCTCGTTCTATGTTTTTGGGTTATTGTCAGGTCACTGTATGTGCTCTGACCTCTATGTCCATTGTGGTACTGAATTACCTTATCATAACAGTACTGGAGGCCCAAAGTACTAATGATTCTCAATAGAGGGAAAAAAGAAGTTCTGAGACCATTTTTTTTTGTCTGCACTGTGTTTTGCCTTTTTTTCCCCTAGACATTTGGGTGGTTCAGGACACAGGTGTAGCGATGGACATTAAAGGTCTGTCTTCATGTGTGGATCAGCTCACGGCAAGAGTACAAAATATTCAAGACTTTGTGGTTCAGAATTCTATGTTAGAACCGAGAATTCCTATTCCTGATTTGTTTTTTGGAGATAGAACTAAATTTCTGAGTTTCAAAAATAATTGTAAACTATTTCTGGCTTTGAAACCTCGCTCCTCTGGTGACCCAGTTCAACAAGTTAGGATCATTATTTCTTTTTTACGTGGCGACCCTCAGGACTGGGCATTTTCTCTTGCGTCAGGAGATCCTGCATTAAGTAATATCGATGCGTTTTTCCTGGCGCTCGGATTGCTGTACGATGAACCTAATTCAGTGGATCAGGCAGAGAAAAATTTGCTGGCTCTGTGTCAGGGTCAGGATGAGATAGAGGTATATTGTCAGAAATTTAGAAAGTGGTCCGTACTCACTCAATGGAATGAAGATGCGCTCGCAGCTATTTTCAGAAAGGGTCTCTCTGAAGCCCTTAAGGATGTCATGGTGGGATTTCCTATGCCTGCTGGTCTGAATGAGTCTATGTCTTTGGCCATTCAGATCGGTCGACGCTTGCGTGAGCGTAAATCTGTGCACCATTTGGCGGTATTACCTGAGCTTAAACCTGAGCCTATGCAGTACGATAGGACTTTGACCAGAGTTGAACGGCAAGAACACAGACGTCTGAATGGGCTGTGTTTCTACTGTGGTGATTCCACTCATGCTATCTCTGATTGTCCTAAGCGCACTAAGCGGTTCGCTAGGTCTGCCACCATTGGTAGGGTACAGTCAAAATTTCTTTTGTCCGTTAACTTGTCATCGTATTCTGTCATGGCATTTGTGGATTCAGGCGCTGCCCTGAATTTGATGGACTTGGAGTATGCTAGGCGTTGTGGGTTTTTCTTGGAGCCCTTGCAGTGTCCTATTCCATTGAGAGGAATTGATGCTACGCCTTTGGCCAAGAATAAGCCTCAGTACTGGACCCAGCTGACCATGTGCATGGCTCCTGCACATCAGGAGGTTATTCGCTTTCTGGTGTTGCATAATCTGCATGATGTGGTCGTGTTGGGGTTGCCATGGCTACAAGTCCATAATCCAGTATTAGATTGGAAATCCATGTCTGTGTCCAGCTGGGGTTGTCAGGGGGTACATGGTGATGTCCCATTTCTGATTATTTCGTCATCCACCCCTTCTGAGGTTCCAGAGTTCTTGTCTGTTTACCGGGATGTAAAGTCCGATACCCTACCTCCGCAAAGGGATTGTGATTGTGCTATCGATTTGATTCCTGGTAGTAAATTCCCAAAAGGTCGACTGTTTAATTTATCTGTGCCTGAGCACGCCGCTATGCGGAGTTATGTGAAGGAGTCCTTGGAGAAGGGGCATATTCGCCCATCATCGTCGCCATTAGGAGCAGGGTTCTTTTTTGTAGCCAAGAAGGATGGTTCGCTGAGACCTTGTATAGATTACCGCCTTCTAAATAAGATCACGGTTAAATTTCAGTACCCCTTGCCATTGTTATCTGATTTGTTTGCTCGGATTAAGGGGGCCAGTTGGTTCACCAAGATAGATCTTCATGGTGCGTATAATCTTGTGCGTATTAAGCGAGGCGATGAATGGAAAACTGCATTTAATACGCCCGAGGGCCATTTTGAGTATCTAGTAATGCCATTCGGACTTTCCAATGCTCCATCAGTGTTTCAGTCCTTTATGCATGACATCTCCCGAGAGTACCTGGATAAATTCCTGATTGTGTACTTGGATGACATTTTGATCTTCTCGGATGATTGGGAGTCTCATGTGAAGCAGATCAGAACGGTGTTTCAGGTCCTGCGTGCTAATTCTTTGTTTGTGAAGGGATCAAAGTGTCTCTTTGGTGTTCAGAAGGTTTCATTTTTGGGGTTCATCTTTTCCCCTTCTACTATCGAGATGGACCCTGTTAAGGTCCAAGCCATCCATGATTGGACTCAGCCGACATCTCTGAAAAGTCTGCAAAAGTTCCTGGGCTTTGCTAATTTTTATCGTCGCTTCATCTGCAATTTTTCTAGTATTGCTAAACCATTGACCAATTTGACCAAGAATGGTGCTGATGTGGTCAATTGGTCTTCTGCTGCTGTGGAAGCTTTTCAAGAGTTGAAGCGTCGTTTTTCTTCTGCCCCTGTGTTGTGTCAACCAGATGTTTCGCTTCCATTCCAGGTCGAGGTTGATGCTTCTGAGATTGGAGCAGGGGCTGTTTTGTCGCAGAGAAGTTCTGATTGCTCGGTGATGAAACCATGCGCCTTCTTTTCCAGGAAGTTTTCGCCTGCTGAGCGAAATTATGATGTGGGCAATCGAGAGTTGCTGGCCATGAAGTGGGCATTCGAGGAGTGGCGTCATTGGCTTGAAGGAGCTAAGCATCGCGTGGTGGTCTTGACTGATCATAAGAACTTGACTTATCTCGAGTCTGCCAAGCGGTTGAATCCTAGACAGGCTCATTGGTCGCTGTTTTTTGCCCGTTTTGACTTTGTGATTTCATACCTTCCGGGCTCTAAAAATGTGAAGGCGGATGCTCTGTCTAGGAGTTTTGTGCCCGACTCTCCGGGTTTATCTGAGCCGTCGTGTATCCTCAAAGAGGGAGTAATTGTGTCTGCCATCTCCCCTGATTTGCGGCGGGTGCTGCAAAAATTTCAGGCTAATAAACCTGATCGTTGCCCAGCGGAGAAACTGTTTGTCCCTGATAGGTGGACGAATAAAGTTATCTCTGAGGTTCATTGTTGGCTGGTCATCCTGGAATCTTTGGTACCAGAGAGTTAGTGGCTAGATCCTTTTGGTGGCCATCTCTGTCGCGGGATGTGCGTTCTTTTGTGCAGTCCTGTGGGATTTGTGCTCGGGCTAAGCCCTGCTGCTCTCGTGCCAGTGGGTTGCTTTTGCCCTTGCCGGTCCCGAAGAGGCCTTGGACACATATCTCTATGGATTTTATTTCAGATCTTCCCGTCCCTCAAAAGATGTCAGTCATTTGGGTGGTCTGTGATCGCTTCTCTAAGATGGTCCATTTGGTACCCTTGTCTAAATTACCTTCCTCCTCTGATTTGGTGCCATTGTTCTTCCAGCATGTGGTTCGTTTACATGGCATTCCAGAGAATATCGTTTCTGACAGAGGTTCCCAGTTTGTTTCGAGGTTTTGGCGAGCCTTTTGTGGTAGGATGGGCATTGACTTGTCTTTCTCCTCGGCTTTCCATCCTCAGACTAGTGGCCAGACCGAATGAACCAATCAGACCTTGGAAACATATCTGAGATGCTATGTTTCTGCTGATCAGGATGACTGGGTGTCCTTTTTGCCTTTGGCTGAGTTCGCCCTTAATAATCGGGCCAGCTCGGCTACCTTGGTTTCGCCGTTTTTCTGCAACTCTGGGTTCCATCCTCGTTTCTCTTCAGGGCAGGTTGAGTCTTCGGACTGTCCTGGTGTGGATACTGTGGTGGACAGGTTGCAGCAGATTTGGACTCATGTAGTGGACAATTTGACCTTGTCCCAGGAGAAGGCTCAACGTTTCGCTAATCGCAGACGCCGTGTGGGTCCCCGACTTCGTGTTGGGGATTTGGTTTGGTTATCTTCTCGTCATATTCCTATGAAGGTTTCCTCTCCTAAGTTTAAACCTCGTTTCATTCGTCCGTATAGGATTTCTGAGGTTCTTAATCCTGTGTCTTTTCGTCTGATCCTTCCAGATTCTTTTTCCATACATAACGTATTCCATAGGTCATTGTTGCGGAGATACGCGGCACCTATGGTTCCATCTGTTGATCCTCCTGCCCCGGTTTTGGTGGAGGGGGAGTTGGAGTATATTGTGGAGAAGATTTTGGATTCTCGTGTTTCAAGACGGAAACTCCAGTATCTGGTTAAGTGGAAGGGTTATGCTCAGGAAGATAATTCCTGGGTCTTTGCCTCTGATGTCCATGCTCCCGATCTTGTTCGTGCCTTTCATATGGCTCATCCTGGTCGTCCTGGGGGCTCTGGTGAGGGTTCGGTGACCCCTCCTCAAAGGGGGGGTACTGTTGTGAATTCTGTGGCAGAGCTCCCTCCTGTGGTCACAAGTGGTACTTCGGCTGATTCTCTCTGTGAGCTTCCGTTGGTGGAGGAGAGTGGTACTGCGGCTTCTGAGTTTCCTTCCTCAGGTGATGTGGTGAAGTCGTTAGGTGCTGCTCTATTTAACTCCACCTAGTGCTTTGATCCTGGCCTCCAGTCAATGCTCTAGTATTGGACCTGTTTTCTCCTGGATCGTTCCTGTGGCCTGCTGCTCTGCTTAGCTAAGTTCCGCTTTGCTATTTTGTTTGCTGTTTTTTCTGTCCAGCTTGTCTATTTGTTTTTTCTTGCTTGCTGGAAGCTCTGGGATGCAGAGGGTGTACCTCCGTGCCGTTAGTTCGGTACGGAGGGTCTTTTTGCCCCCTTTGCGTGGTTTTTTGTAGGGTTTTGTGTTGACCGCAAAGTTACCTTTCCTATCCTCGCTCTGTTCAGAAAGTTGGGCCTCACTTTGCTAAATCTATTTTATCTCTATGTTTGTCTTTTCATCTTAACTCACAGTCATTATATGTGGGGGCTGCCTTTTCCTTTGGGGTATTTCTCTGAGGCAAGGTAGGCTTATTTTCTATCTTCAGGCTAGCTAGTTTCTCAGGCTGTGCCGAGTTGCATAGGGAGCGTTAGGCGCAATCGATGACTGCCTCTAGTGTGGTTGGAGAGGATTAGGGATTGCGGTCAGCAGAGTTCCCACGTCTCAGAGCTCGTTCTATGTTTTTGGGTTATTGTCAGGTCACTGTATGTGCTCTGACCTCTATGTCCATTGTGGTACTGAATTACCTTATCATAACACTTCAGTGCCAGTCGTGTGTGCCATCTCTCTCAAACTGTGGGCCACAGAAAGCCTAGTGTCTGCTTTTTTTATTTTGGTTTTTAAATTCTCCCTGAAAAAAAATAAATAGTGGGAGATTAATATTGGCATTTGTGCCTCAGTGCCAGTCGTGTGTGCCATCTCTCTCAAATTGTGGGCCACAGAAAGCCTAGTGTCTGCTTTTTTTATTTTGGTTTTTAAATTCTCCCTGAAAAAAAATAAATAGTGGGAGATTAATATTGGCATTTGTGCTTGAGTGCCAGTCGTGTGTGCCATCTCTCTCAAATTGTGTGCCACAGAAAGCCTAGTGTCTGTTTTTTTAATTTTGGTTTTTAAATTCTCCCTGAAAAAAAATAAATAGTGGGAGATTAATATTGGCATTTGTGCTTGAGTGCCAGTCGTGTGTGCCATCTCTCTCAAATTGTGGGCCACAGAAAGCCTAGTGTCTGTTTTTTTTATTTTGGTTTTTAAATTCTCCCTGAAAAAAAATAAATAGTGGGAGATTAATATTGGCATTTGTGCTTGAGTGCCAGTCGTGTGTGCCATCTCTCTCAAATTGTGGGCCACAGAAAGCCTAGTGTCTGTTTTTTTATTTTGGTTTTTAAATTCTCCCTGAAAAAAAATAAATAGTGGGAGATTAATTTTGGCATTTGTGCTTGAGTGCCAGTCGTGTGTGCCATCTCTCTCAAATTGTGGGCCACAGAAAGCCTAGTGTCTGTTTTTTTTATTTTGGTTTTTAAATTCTCCCTGAAAAAAAATAAATAGTGGGAGATTAATATTGGCATTTGTGCTTGAGTGCCAGTTGTGTTTGCCATCTCTCTCAAATTGTGGGCCACAGAAAGCCTAGTGTCTGTTTTTTTTATTTTGGTTTTTTAAATTCTCCCTGAAAAAAAATAAATAGTGGGAGATTAATATTGGCATTTGTGCTTGAGTGCCAGTTGTGTGTGCCATCTGTTGTGAATTCCGCTCTTGGGCTCCCTCTGGTGGTTGTAAGTGGCACTTTTGTGAGTTCTGCTCTTGGGCTCCCTCTTGTGGTTTCTAGTGGTATGGCTGCTCCTTGGAGTTAGCTCTCATCAGCTGCCTCCACTTATCGTCTCTTCTGCTCGGCTATTTAAGTCTGGCTCTGTCTTCAGCCAGTGCCACTTGTAAATGGTTCCTGGTTGGATTCACATCTCTTTGGAGTTCCCTGTTATCCTGACCAGTTCAGCTAAGCTAAGTTTTTGCTTGCCCTTTTCTGTCCATAGATTGTGGACTTATCCATTCTGTGCTTTCTATGTTTGTCCAGCTTATCAGTGTGAATTAATTCTGTCTTGCTGGAAGCTCTGGGAGGCAGATTTGCCCTCCACACCTTTAGACAGGTGTGGAGATTTTTTGTAAACTCTGCGTGGATTTTTGTAGTGTTTTATACTGACCGCACAGTATTCCATCCTGTCCTTTCTATTTAGTTAGACTGGCCTCCTGTGCTCATCCTGGTTTCATTCTGTGTATGTCTTTTCCCTCTCCACTCACATTCATTATTTGTGGGGGGCTAATCTATCCTTTGGAGATTTTCTCTGAGGCAAGATAGCTTTCCTGCTTCTATCTTTAGGGGTAGTTAGCTCTTAGGCTGTGACGAGATGCCTAGGGAGAGTTAGGAGCATTCCACGGCTACTTCTAGTGTTGTGTTGAGCTTAGGGACTGCGGTCAGTACAGTTACCACTTCCTTCAGAGCTCGTTCCATGTTGCTCCTAGACCACCGTATCATAACAGTACAAGTGGCCAAAAATGAATTAAATGCATCTCAAAAGAAGGAAAAGAAAGTTCTGAGCCATTTTTTTTTCTGTGCTCTAGTTTGTCTTTTTTTTTCTCTTTTCCTCTTGATATGTGGGTGGTTCAGGATATATGCTTTGGCATGGATGTTCAGGGTTTGTTTTCTTGTGTGGATCAACTTGCTGCAAGAGTACAGAGTATCCAGGACTATGTTGTCCAGACTCCGGCTTTAGAGCCCAGAATTCCTACCCCTGATTTGTTTTTTGGGGACAGATCCAAGTTTTTGAACTTTAAAAATAGCTGCAAATTGTTTTTTGCTTTGAAACCCCGTTCTTCTGGTGATCCCATTCAGCAGGTAAAAATCATCATATCCTTGCTGCGTGGTGACCCTCAAGACTGGGCTTTTTCTCTTGAAACAGGGGATCCGGCATTATTGAATGTAGATGCATTTTTTCAAGCGCTCGGATTATTGTATGACGAACCTAATTCTGTGGATCATGTGGAAAAAACCCTGTTGGCCTTGTGTCAAGGTCAGGAAGCGGCAGAGTTATACTGCCAGAAATTTAGAAAATAGTCTGTGCTCACTAAATGGAATGAAGAGGCTCTGGCTGCTATTTTCAGAAAAGGTCTTTCTGAAACCCTTAAAGATGTTATGGTGGGCTTTCCTACGCCTGCCGGTTTGAGCGAATGTATGTCTCTAGCCATTCAGATTGATCGGCGTCTGCGCGAGCGCAAAGCTGTGCACCATATGGCAGTATCCTCTGAGCAAAGTCCTGAACCTATGCAATGTGATAGGATTTTGACTAGAATAGAACGGCAGGAATTCAGACGTCAGAATAGGCTGTGTTTTTACTGTGGTGATTCGGCTCATGTTATCTCTGATTGCCCTAAGCGTACTAAGAGAGTCGCTAGGTCTGTTACCATTAGTACTATACAGCCTAAATTTCTCTTATCGGTGACCCTGATTTGCTCATTGTCGTCTTTTTCTGTCATGGCATTTGTGGATTCAGGTGCTGCCCTGAACTTAATGGACTTAGAATTCGCCAGGCGCTGTGGTTTTTCCTTGCAGCCTTTGCAGAGCCCTATTCCTTTGAGGGGCATTGATGCACCCTTGGCCAAGGATAAACCTCAGTACTGGACACAGATGACTATGTACATGGCTCCTGCACATCAGGAAGATTGCCGTTTTCTGGTGTTGCATAACCTGCATGATGTACCTTGTGATGCCATTTGGGCTCTCTAATGCTCCATCTCTGTTCCAGTCTTTCATGCATGATATTTTCCTCAATTATCTTGATAAATTCATGGTCGTATATTTGGATGATATTTTGATTTTTTCCGATGATTGGGAGTCTCATGTGAAGCAGGTCAGGATGGTGTTCCAGATCCTTCGTGATAATGCTTTATTTGTGAAGGGGTCTAAGTGCCTATTCGGAGTTCAGAAGGTCTCTTTTTTGGGTTTTATTTTTTCTCCCTCGTCTATAGAAATGGATCCTGTTAAGGTCCAAGCTATTCATGACTGGATCCAACCCACATCTGTGAAGGGTCTTCAAAAATTTTTGGGTTTTGCTAATTTCTATCGCCGTTTCATTGCCAACTTTTCCAGTGTGGTTAAGCCCCTTACTGATTTGATGAAGAAAGGCGCTGATATGACGAATTGGTCCTCTGAGGCTGTTGAGGCCTTTCAGGAGCTTAAACGCCGATTTACTTCTGCCCCTGTGTTGCTTCAACCGAATGTTTCTCTTCCTTTTCAGGTTGAGGTCGACGCTTCTGAGATTGGGGCAGGGGTCGTTTTGTCTCAGAGGGAGTCTGATGGTTCTTTGATGAAACCGTGTGCTTTTTTTTCCAGAAAGTTTTCGCCTGCGGAACGCAATTATGATTTCGGCAATCGGGAGTTGTTGGCTATGAAGTGGGCGTTTGAGGAGTGGCGACATTGGCTTGAGGGAGCTAAACACCGTGTTGTGGTCCTGACCGATCATAAGAATCTGATTTACCTCAAATCGGCCAAGCGGCTGAATCCTAGACAGGCTCGATGGTCCCTGTTTTTCTCCCGTTTTGATTTTGTAGTCTCGTATCTTCCGGGATCTAAGAATGTTAAGGCTGATGCCCTCTCTAGGAGTTTTTCGCCTGATTCTCCTGGAGTCCTTGAGCCGGTTGGCATTCTTAAGGAGGGGGTGATTCTTTCTGCTATCTCCCTTGATTTGCGGTGGGTGCTTCAGGAATTTCAGGCTGATAGGCCTGACCGCTGTCCAGTGGGGAAGCTGTTTGTTCCTGAAAGATGGACAAGTAAGGTAATTTCTGAGGTTCATTGTTCAGTGTTGGCTGGGCATCCTGGGATTTTTGGTACCAGAGATTTGGTTGCTAGGTCCTTTTGGTGACCTTCCTTGTCGCGTGATGTGCGTGCTTTTGTGCAGTCCTGTGGGACTTGCGCCCGGGCCAAGCCTTGCTGTTCCCGTGCTAGTGGGTTGCTTTTGCCTTTGCCGGTCCCTGAGAGGCCCTGGACGCATATTTCCATGGATTTTATTTCGGATCTTCCTGTTTCCCAGAAGATGTCTGTTATCTGGGTTGTTTGTGACCGGTTCTCTAAAATGGTCCATCTGGTACCTTTGCCTAAGTTGCCTTCCTCCTCAGATCTGGTTCCATTATTTTTTCAGCATGTGGTTCATTTGCATGGCATTCCGGAGAATATTGTTTCTGACAGAGGTTCTCAGTTTGTCTCTAGATTTTGGCGGGCCTTATGTGCTAGGATGGGCATTGATTTGTCTTTTTCTTTGGCGTTTCATCCTCAGACTAATGGCCAAACTGAACGAACTAATCAGACCTTGGAGACCTATTTGAGATGCTTTGTGTCTGCTGATCAGGATGATTGGGTGTCTTTCTTGCCATTGGCCGAGTTTGCCCTTAATAATCGGGCTAGTTCGGCTACTTTGGTTTCACCTTTCTTTTGTAATTTTGGTTTTCATCCTCGTTTTTCTTCTGGGCAGGTTGAGCATTCTGATTGTCCTGGTGTTGATTCTGTGGTGGACAGGCTGCAGCAGATTTGGACTCATGTGGTGGACAATTTGACGTTGTCTCAGGAAAGGGCTCAACGTTTTGCCAACCGCCGTCGGTGTGTTGGTCCCCGGCTTCGTGTGGGGGATTTGGTTTGGTTGTCTTCTCGTCATGTTCCTATGAAGGTTTCTTCTCCTAAGTTTAAGCCTCGGTTTATTGGTCCTTATAAAATTTCTGAAATTATTAATCCGGTGTCTTTTCGTTTGGCTCTTCCTGCCTCTTTTGCCATTCATAATGTTTTCCATAGATCTTTGTTGCGGAGATATGTGGTGCCCGTTGTTCCCTCGGTTGACCCTCCTGCCCCGGTGTTGGTTGAGGGAGAGTTGGAATATGAGGTTGAGAAGATTTTGTATTCTCGTTTTTCGAGGCGGAGGCTTCAGTATCTTGTCAAGTGGAAGAGTTATGGCCAGGAGGATAATTCTTGGGTTGTTGCCTCCGATGTCCATGCCACCAATTTGGTTCGTGCTTTTCACTTGGCTCGTCCTGATCGGCCTGGGGGCTCTGGTGAGGGTTCGGTGACCCCTCCTCAAGGGGGGGTACGGTTGTGAATTCCGCTCTTGGGCTCCCTCCGGTGGTTGTAAGTGGCACTTTTGTGAGTTCTGCTCTTGGGCTCCCTCTTGTGGTTTCTAGTGGTATGGCTGCTCCTTGGAGTTAGCTGTCATCAGCTGCCTCCACTTATCGTCTCTTCTGCTCGGCTATTTAAGTCTGGCTCTGTCTTCAGCCAGTGCCACTTGTAAATGGTTCCTGGTTGGATTCATATCTCTTTGGAGTTCCCTTTTATCCTGACCAGTTCAGCCAAGCTAAGTTTTTGCTTGCCCTTTTCTGTCCATAGATTGTGGACTTATCCATTCTGTGCTTTCTATGTTTGGCCAGCTTATCAGTGTGAATTAATTCTGTCTTGCTGGAAGCTCTGGGAGGCAGATTTGCCCTCCACACCTTTAGTCAGGTGTGGAGATTTTTTGTAAACTCTGCGTCGATTTTTGTAGTGTTTTATACTGACCGCACAGTATTCCATCCTGTCCTTTCTATTTAGTTAGACTGGCCTCCTGTGCTCATCCTGGTTTCATTCTGTGTATGTCTTTTCCCTCTCCACTCACAGTCATTATTTGTGGGGGGCTAATCTATCCTTTGGGGATTTTCTCTGAGGCAAGATAGCTTTCCTGCTTCTATCTTTAGGGGTAGTTAGCTCTTAGGCTGTGACGAGATGCCTAGGGAGAGTTAGGAGCATTCCACGGCTACTTCTAGTGTTGTGTTGAGCTTAGGGACTGCGGTCCGTACAGTTACCACTTCCTTCAGAGCTCGTTCCATGTTGCTCCTAGACCACCGTATCATAACAGCCATCTCTCTCAAATTGTGGGCTAAAAAAGCCTAGTGTCTGTTTTTTTTATTTAGGTTTTTAAATTCTCCCTGAAAAAAAATAAATAGTGTGAGATTAATATTGGCATTTGTGCTTGAGTGCCAGTCGTGTGTGCCATCTCTTTCAAATTGTGGGCCACAGAAAGCCTAGTGTCTGTTTTTTTTTTTTATTTTGGTTTTTAAATTCTCCCTGAAAAAAAAAAAAATAGTGGGAGATTAATATTGGCATTTGTGCTTGAGTGCCAGTCGTGTGTGCCATCTCTCTCAAATTGTGGGCCACAGAAAGCCTAGTGTCATTTTTTTTTTTTTTGGTTTTTAAATTCTCCCTGAAAAAAAATAAATAGTGGGAGATTAATATTGGCATTTGTGCTTGAGTGCCAGTCATGTGTGACATCTCTCTCAAATTGTGGGCCACAGAAAGCCTAGTGCCTGTTTTTTTTATTTTGGTATTTAAATTCTCCCTGAAAAAAATAAATAGTGGGAGATTAATATTGGCATTTGTGCTTGAGTGCCAGTCGTGTGTGCCATCTCTCTCAAATTGTGGGCCACAGAAAGCCTAGTGTCTGTTTTTTTGTTTTTTGTTTTTCAAATTCTCCCTGAAAAAAAATAAATAGTGGGAGATTAATATTGGCATTTGTGCTTGAGTGCCAGTTGTGTGTGCCATCTCTCTCAAATTGTGGGCCACAGAAAGCCTAGTGTCTGTTTTTTTATTTTGGTTTTTAAATTCTCCCTGAAAAAAAATGAATAGTGGGAGATTAATATTGGCATTTGTGCTTGAGTGCCAGTCGTGTGTGCCATCTCTCTCAAATTGTGGACCACAGAAAGCCTAATGTCTGTTTTTTTATTTTGGTTTTTAAATTCTCCCTGAAAAAAAATAAATAGTGGGAGATTAATATTGGCATTTGTGTTAGAAGTCGAGTTTCCTCTGCTGCACAGGGGGAATCTCGATCCGTCTCCGCTGCGGTCTCCCATACTCCTCCAGCCGCAGTGGAGTCTGCTCAGCAGGGACGTCGATCCCAGCGTCTCGCTCAGTCTGACTCTGTGCAAAGAGTTACTGCTGCTTTTCCTGCTTCTGCCATTGAAGCCAGTGCTGGGCAGCGGCGAGTGGACGTTTCTGGATCTAAGTCCTTATTTGCACACACTGAGCATGCCCAGGGCAAGATCTCCTGTTGGAGATCAAGGGTCACATGCTCAGGTACTGCAGCACATCCCATTGGTCCTTTTGGCAGGTCCTGAAAGGGCAAAACTTCTGTAGCTGTTTCCTGTGCTGCAGCTATATAAACTGCACATGACCGCACGGCCATGCGCTAGTATTGTCTTGTAAATATGTGTGTGTGTTGTGAGTGAAAGTCGCTCTTTAAATACCCTCCCTATTGAATGTCTGTTCGCGGAAGGTGTATGTTTGCTGTTGTGAATTCTGTGGCAGAGCTCCCTCCTGTGGTCACAAGTGGTACTTCGGCTGATTCTGTCTATGAGCTTCCGGTGGATGTGAGTGGTACTGCGGCTTCTGAGTTTCCTTCCTCAGGTATGTGGTGAAGTCGTTAGGTGCTGCTCTATTTAACTCCACCTAGTGCTTTGCTCCTGGCCTCCAGTCAATGTTCTAGTATTGGTCTTGCTTCCTCCTGGATCGTTCCTGTGGCCTGTCTGCTCTGCATAAGCTAAGTTTTGCTTGTGTTATTTTTGTTTGCTGTTTTTTCTGTCCAGCTTGCTTAATTGGTTTTTCTGGCTTGCTGGAAGCTCTGGGACGCAGAGGGAGCACCTCCGTACCGTTAGTCGGTGCGGAGGGTCTTTTTGCCCCTCTGCGTGGTTGTTTGTAGGGTTTTGTGTTGACCGCAAAGTTATATTTCCTATCTTCGGTCTGTTCAGTAAGTTGGGCCTCACTTTGCTAAATCTATTTCATCTCTGCGTTTGTATTTTCATCTCTACTCACAGTCATTATATGTGGGGGGCTGCCTTTTCCTTTGGGGTATTTCTCTGAGGCAAGGTAGGCTTATTTTTCTATCTTAGGCCTAGCTAGTTTCTCAGGCTGTGCCGAGTTGCATAGGGAGCGTTAGGCGCAATCCACGGCTGCCTCTAGTGTGGTTGGATAGGATTAGGGATTGCGGTCAGCAGAGTTCCCACGTCTCAGAGCTCGTCCTATGTCTTTTGGTTATTGTCAGGTCACTTTGTGTGCTCTGAACTTCAAGGTCCATTGTGGTTCTGAATTACCTAATCATAACAGTTTGCTATCTAGCGCCCGACTTATCCAACAGCACGTAACGCACATTACAGCTACCAGTTGCTGTGTCCGCCTGTACGGCGCCGTGCGCTTGCTCTGCGCTTTCCTGCCCCAAGCCTGGGTGGTTAGTGGCATCCGTCTGTGCGGCACCGCACGCACTCTTGTGCCTTTATATTATTATTTAGTTTCCTTACACACCCAGTTGCGGTGTTGTGCCAGCAAGTGTCTAATCGGACTTCAATCCTAGTTGGGGTTGAGTTCGCTGACTTATTGCTCGCGCTCTATGTGCGGTACCGCGGTCCTGTGACGCAACAGGATCGCTTCCTTCATGCAGGGTACAGTTAACCCGTGTGTGTATACTTGTAGTACCGCCATATAGTCCGTCTTACTAGCAGCAGGGTTTTTACCTGCACGGTGGACCTCGGACTGTGAAGCCACCTAGTTCCATTTCATCTTGTACTTGGTGCGTTCCGCCAGTCCTAACAATTTGTGCTTGAGTGCCAGTCATGTGTGCCATCTCTCTCAAATTGTGGGCCACAGAAAGCCTAGTGTCTGTTTTTTTAATTTTGGTTTTTAAATTCTCCCTGAAAAAAAATAAATAGTGGGAGATTAATATTGGCATTTGTGCTTGAGTGCCAGTCGTGTGTGCCATCTCTCTCAAATTGTGGGCCACAGAAAGCCTAGTGTCTGTTTTTTTATTTTGGTTTTTAAATTCTCCCTGAAAAGAAATAAATAGTGGGAGATTAATATTGGCATTTGTGCTTCAGTGCCAGTCCTGCGTGTGTGGCATCTGTCTCATTTTGTGCCACAGAAAACTGAGTGTGTAACATTGTGCCTGATTTTCCTTGCAGTCTCACCCACCTATAAAGGGATATCTAAATCCTACAGAAGTTTCAGTTCACCTTTAAAGTTGTTTTACAGTAACAAATACCGTTACTTTCGTTACGTTGTTAAAACAATGAGCAAGTCTGGTGGAAGAGGTCGTGGCCGTGGGCGTTCATTGCCAGCTAGTAATGATGGTAGTGGTGGTGGAGCATCAGGTGGTCGTGGGAAAAACAATATAGCACCTAAGTTTCGAGCTGTGGAGCCAGGTTCGTCGTCTGGCTACACAAGGCCTCGAACTCTCCCTTTTCTGGGAGTAGGAAAACCGCTTTTAAAGCCAGAGCAGCAAGAGCAAGTTTTGGCTTTCCTTGCTGACTCAGCCTCTAGCTCTTTTGCCTCCTCTTCTGAAACTGGTAAATGTAAAAGCAGCGCATCGTTAGTGGATGTTCACGCTCAGGGACAAGTCGATCCATTGTGTCCTGTTCAGCAAAAACAACAACAAATACCACCAGCTTACACGGTAACACAGATGAAGTTGCACATGAGATAGAAGAGGAGGTCATAGATGACCCAGTTGTTGACCCCGATTGGCAGCCATTGGGGGAACAGGGTGCAGGCAGCAGTAGTTCTGAAGCAGAGGAGGAGGGGCCGCAGCAGGCATCAACATCGCAACAGGTTCCATCTGCCGGGCCCGTATCTGTCCCAAAACATGTGGCAAAGCCAAAACCAGTTGGAGGACAGCGTGGCCATCCGGTTAAAGAAGCTCAGTCTGCAATGCCTGAAAAGGTATCCGATGCTAGAAAGAGTGCAGTCTGGCATTTTTTTAAACAACATCCAATTGATCAGCGCAAAGTCATCTGTCAAAAATGTTCAACTACCTTAAGCAGAGGTCAGAATCTGAAAAGTCTAAATACAAGTTGCATGCATAGACATTTAACCACCATGCATTTGCAAGCCTGGACTAACTACCAACGTCCCTTAAGGTTGTAGCACCCTCGGCCAATGAAGCTAGTCAGCAACGCTACATCCCTTCCGTCACTGTAAGGCCACCATTTTCCGCACCACCTGCAGTATCTGTGCAGGTTTCGTTGCCAGGCCAAAGCAGTCAGGGTCAGGGAATCACCAGTTTCGTAGTAGGAAACACTGCATCTAGTACACCAGCAAGAATTCCGTCTCCAACCGTCTCTCAGTCTGCCATGTCCACCGGCACCCCCGCTAGTTCCACGATCTCCAGCTCTCCAGTCCAGCTCACCCTACATGAGACTCTCGTTAGAAAAAGGAAGTACTCATCCTCGCATCCGCGTACACAGGGTTTGAACGCCCACATATCTAGACTAATCTCGTTAGAGATGATGCCCTACCGGTTAGTTGAAAGCAAAGCTTTCAAAGCCCTGATGGACTACGCTGAACCATGCTACGAGCTACCCAGTCGACACTTCTTTTCGAGAAAAGTCATCCCAGCCCTCCACCAGCATGTTAAAGAGCGCATCGTCCATGCACTCAGGCAATCTGTGAGTACAAAGGTGCACCTGACAACAGATGCATGGACCAGTAGGCATGGTCAGTGACGTTACGTGTCCATCACAGCACACTGGGTGAATGTGGTGGATGCAGGGTCCACAGGGGACAGCAATATTGGGACAGTTCTGCCTAGCCCACGGTCTAGGAAACAGTTGGCTGTAGCCGTTCGCCCCCCTCCTCCTATTCTTCATCCTCCTGCAGAAGCGAGAGCTCGTCCACAGACCGCAAACACACAACCACTCCATCCGCAGCTGCCACTGTTGCGCACCAGGTGTCCCATTATGGGGCATCTACTGGCAAGCGTCAGCAGGCTGTATTGGCTATGAAGTGTTTGGGCGACAACAGACACACCGCGGAAGTTCTGTCCGAGTTCTTGCAGAAAGAAACGCAGTCGTGGCTGGGCACTGTAGATCTTGAGGCAGGCAAGGTAGTGAGTGATAACGGAAGGAATTTCATGGCTGCCATCTCCCTTTCCCAACTGAAACACATTCCTTGCCTGGCTCACACCTTAAACCTGGTGGTGCAGTGCTTCCTGAAAAGTTATCCGGGGTTATCCGACCTGCTCCTCAAAGTGCGCAGACTTTGCTCGCATATCCGCCGTTCGCCCATACACTCCAGCCATATGCAGACCTATCAGCGGTCTTTGAACCTTCCCCAGCATCGCCTAATCATCGACGTTGCAACAAGGTGGAACTCAACACTGCACATGCTTCAGAGACTGTGCGAACAGAGGCGGGCTGTTATGAATTTGTGGGAGGATACACATACACGGTCAGGCAGTAGGATGGCAGACATGGAGTTGTCAGGTGTGCAGTGGTCGAAGGTACAAGACGTGTCAAGTCCTTCAGTGTTTTGAGGAATGCACACGGCTGGTTAGTGCAGACAACGCCATAATAAGCATGAGCATCCCCCTAATGCGTCTGCTGATGCAAAGTTTGACGCACATAAAGGAGCAGGCATCTGCAGCAGAGGAAGAGGAAAGCCTTGATGACAGTCAGCCATTGTCTGGTCATGGCAGTGTACAGGACGAGGTAGCAGGCGAACAGGAGGAGGAGGACGAGGAGGATGATGAGGATGAGTATTTTTTTAATGAGGAAGCTTCTCCGGGGCCACTGGAAATTGGTGGCGTGGCAAGGCTGGGTTCAGGTTTTTTGAGGGACACAAGTGACGTAGATTTGCCTGTAACTGCCCCTCAACCCAGCACAACCGCAGATTTGACAACTGGAACTTTGGCCCACATGGCGGATTATGCCTTACGTATCCTCAAAAGGGACCCACGCATTATTAAAATGATGACCGATGACGATTACTGGTTGGCCTGCCTCCTTGATCTTCGCTATAAAGGCAAATTGCAAAATATTATGCCACATGAGAACTTGGAACAAATATTAGCAACCAAACAATCAACTCTTGTTGACCGTTTGATTCAGGCATTCCCAGCACACAGCGCCGGTGATCGTTCTCACACGAGCTGCAGGGGCAGCAGACCAGAGGTGTTAGAGGTGCACAAATCAGAAGTGGCGTTGGACAGAGGGGTTTTCTGACCAGGTTGTGGAGTGATTTTGCTATGACCGCAGACAGGACAGGTTCTGCAGCATCAATTCAAAGTGACAGGAGACAACATTTGTCCAGTATGGTTACTAACTATTTTTCATCCCTTATCGATGTTCTCCCTCAACCGTCATTCCCATTTGATTACTGGGCATCCAAATTAGACACCTGGCCAGAATTGGCAGAATATGCATTGCAGGAGCTTGCTTGCCCAGCAGCTAGTGTGCTATCAGAAAGAGTATTCAGTGCTGCTGGTTCAATATTAACCGAAAAAAGGACTCGTCTGGCTACCCAAAATGTTGATGATCTAACCTTCATTAAAATGAACCAGTACTGGATTTCGAATCATTTTGGCCCCAACTTTCCCGACTGACACCTAGCTTTCCAATGAAAAGGTCTTGCTTCTGGACTGCTCTGACTGAGTTTTCCAATCTCGTAAATTGCAGCAGCTGTTTGTCCAGCATACGACATGTTTACACCTCCCTAAATGGCCAAACTCTCCCCACGGGGCCGTGGTCTCGCCACTTGGCGCAAGCACCCGTGAGAGTGCCGTTTGTCTGAAGAGGTGGGTGTGCACGCTTTTGGTCGACGGCACTGCCACTGGGTCCCTCATAGTACAATAAATTGTCTCTGGCGCTGGTGGCGCGCAACCAACGTCAGACACACCGTTGTAACATGAGGGGCCCTGGGCCTGTACCGCCGGCCACAAGACAGTTTCCCCACCCCCCAGCTCAAACAGTGCTCTACGATTTGCAAAATTATCTCTCACAGCTCCACCAATGTTTAGTCTATGCGCTGACATCCTTCAATGCCTGGCACTGACAATACCAATGTGTTGACATGTATGATGCTACTTAAAATAGTCAGGGGCAGTGTCCTATATTTACACCAGTAAATACTTTGTGCCAAATTACTAGGTCTGAAACTCAGCAGAGGGGCCCACCCCTGTACCTAAGTATGCCACCCTTTTGTTTTTTGGTTTTGTTGTATTGCGAGACATTAACATCTATTTATTTTTTGGGAGTACTAACTGTCAGACACTCATTACAATCGGCCTCCGCTGACAACACCAATGCTGCCTTTGTACCCCTGCAAGATAATTCCAAGTGCATAGAGCCTACTTTTGTTATGTAAGGCCTACTAAGCCTGTCTGCGGTCCCTCCTTCCAATAGTCCTCCACTGACCACACCACTGCTGCCCGTGTACCCCTGGAACCTATTTTCAAGGGCCTACAGCCTACTTTTGTTATGTTAGGCCTACTAAGCCTGTCTGCGGTCCCTCCTTCCAATAGTCCTCCACTGACCAGACCAATGCTGTCCGTGTACCCCTGGAACCCTTTTTTAAATTGCATAGAGCATCCTTTTTTTAATTGTAGGTGTACTAAGTCTGTCTGTGGTCCATAATTGAAATTGTCCTCCACTGACCAGAGCAATGCTGCCTGTGTACCCCTGTAACCTTTTTTAAACTGCATTGAGTCAAATTTTTTGTTTAAGGCCTACTACCTGTGTCTGTCTGCCCCACTCAATACAGCTGTCCTCCTCTGAAAATAGCTGAGCGTCAATAGTCTGGTTTTCAGCCTATAGGAATTTGAAAACTGCATTGGGGCTACTACTTCGGTAGGGCCTACTAACGGTGTCTGACGCTCCAAGGTGTTCTTTAGGTTGCCTCTCCATAGCTTCGATCTTCTAGCTCTCGTTAAGTAGTTGTTGAAACAACACTGCATGAGGCCTACAAGTTGGGTCGGGGTTGTAGAGACGGTGTCTGCTGCTCCAAGGTGTTCTCCAGGTTGCCTCTCTATAGCTTCGATCTTCTAGCTCTCTTTAAGTAGTTGTTGAAACAACACTGCATTAGGCCTACAAGTTGGGTCTGGGTTGTAGAGACGGTGTCTTCCGCTCCAAGGTGTTCTCCAGGTTGCCTCTCCATAGCTTCGATCTTCTAGCTCTCGTTAAGTAGTTGTTGAAACAACACTGCATTAGGCCTACAAGTTGGGTCTGGGTTGTAGAGACGGTGTCTGCCGCTCCAAGGTGTTCTCCAGGTTGCCTCTCTATAGCTTCGATCTTCTAGCTCTCGTTAAGTAGTTGTTGAAACAACACTGCATTAGGCCTACAAGTTGGGTCTGGGTTGTAGAGACGGTGTCTTCCGCTCCAAGGTGTTCTCCAGGTTGCCTCTCCATAGCTTCGATCTTCTAGCTCTCGTTAAGTAGTTGTTGGAACAACATTGCATTAGGCCTACAAGTTGGGTCTGGGTTGTAGAGACGGTGTCTTCCGCTCCAAGGTGTTCTCCAGGTTGCCTTTCCTGAGCTTCTATCTTCAGGCTCTTGTTAAATAGTTGTTTAATGGAACAACTGCATTTAGCCTACTAGTTGGGTTGGGGCCTACTAACAGTGTCTGCCGCTCCTTGCTGTTCTCCTGGTTTCCTGTCCTGAAATTCCATTTTCAGGCTCTCGTTAAGTAGTTGTTAATGTTACACTGCATTTGGCCTACTAGTTGGGTTGGGGCCTACTATCGGTGTCTGCCGCTCCTTGCTGTTCTCCTCCACTGAACAAAGCTGTGCCGCCTGTTTACTACTGTTGCCAATTTTGAACTGCATTTAGACTACTTACTGATTTGGGCCTACTCTCTGTGTCAGCCTCTCATTACAGTTGTCCTCCACTGCAATGCCCACATGGTTAGTCCTGTTACCAATTTTGAACTGCATTTAGCCCACTTCATTCTTTGGGCCTATATCTGTGTTTCCTCCTCATCCTGCCCATTGCCCAGCCAGTGATAGATGAGTCTGCTGGTACATTGACCAATAACGCAACATTCCCCGTGCACGCTACACAGCAAGATTGTGACCCTGCTGAAAGTCAGGTTCCTCTTCCCGCATACCATACCACCTTACACGGGGACAAAGAGGAAGGTGCAGATGAAAGTGCAGGTTCCTTCATCAGGTGGGGGGAGGAATACTCGTTGGCGACGTCACTGGCACAGGGCCCCTCATAGTACGCAAAAGTGTCGCTGCCGGTGGGAGGCGCCCCCACCGTGCAAACACACCGCCGTACTTTAAGGGGCCCTGTGCCAGTGCCAATGCCAACGAGTGGGCCCCCCCCTGCTTGCTCAGGATCACAGCACTTGCAAAGTTGAAATACTTACCTCTCCCTGCTCAACTGCCGTGACGTGGTCCAGATTTCCTTGGCCCACTAAATACTTGAACCAGCCCTACCCCCCACAACTTTAGCCAAATGACCCCCAATTTCCAATGCCTTACTATTATTATAAGGTAAATTAAGATTGACAAGCTTCAGTAACAAGAATGGATGTTTTTGCCATTAAAATGGGCACTGTACATGTTTTCCTGGCCTCCACTCACTGCCGACTATGCTCCCCCATTGACTTGCATTGGGTTTCGTGTTTCGGTCAATCCCCGACTTTTCGCGATAATCGGCCGATTCCACTCGACTCGACTGTTGAGATAGTTGGGTTTCGCGAAACCCGACTCGACCCTAAAAAACTAAAAGTCGCTCAACCCTAACGACGACCCTAAAGACCACCCCGAAGAAGACGACGACCCCGGAGACGACGATTCCGGAGACAACGACCCTGGAGACGATGACCCTGAAGACCGGGAAGCAGAAGAACAAGAAGCTGCAGAACAAAAGCATATTCTAAGGCATTTCGGTTAAACTTATGGTCTTGCATGATGACAACTTAATGCACTTTCAATTCATCACCAAGAAAATGGCATCACAACAACCAGACAGAAGTAATTACACTTAAAAAAAAAAATGCACAATACAAAATAATATTGTGGTACCGTGTTAGCCAGAAAAATTGATGTAAATACTTATGTCCCAAAAAATTGAGAAAAGTATTCAAGGAGTGATACCTTTATAGGCTAACCAGAGAAATTACATTTGCAAGCATTCAGAGCTTGATGAAGGGGCCTTTTGAGCTCTAAAGCTTGCAAATGTAATTTCTCTGGTTAGCCTATAAAGGTATCACTCCTTGAATAATTTTCCCAATTTTTTGGGACATAAGTATTTACATTAAAAATTGCAAACTTTTGGCCACCAGTGGATGTTCCCTGTGAAGAATGCTTTATATTCCCTTTCTCTTTTCTCTTCTATCTTGCTATCTATTAGCATGTGTTTCAGAAGTCTCTCTTTATAGTGCTGCATGTGGAAAACCTGTTTCCACAACTACAGATAAAAACCGCATATTTTAGTATTTGCATATTCATTCATGCTGAGTATACAGCTGAACACCCTTTGGCCCTCCACAAGTTATTCTAACTCCATGTTGAAAAAAAAAAATAGAAATTCCTATATAAATCAAAGCCGCACCAAATACTGATCTTGGGAGCTTAGCATAATACCTCGACTATGCAAGTCTTGGGTTTTGGTTCTAGTTTAGAAGTCCTTAAAGGGGTTGTCCACTATGTAACATGTGCCCCCATGCAATTTTTCAGCTAGAGATGAGAATTTTCCAAATTACCTTTAATTACTACAAGATTCTGTGAGGGACGCTATCTTTCGCTGTCATCTGATGCTGAGGTTGAGATTACTCTCACTTCTTGTGATGCCAACTCCAGCCTTGTTTAGGGAACTGGATTTTGACACATTAGCCAGACTCCCTCTGACTGCAGCCATGTGACCTAGATTGATTGTACTATGGGTGGTGCAGTCACCGCCCCTCACAGTTCCTGTGTATAACTGTGAAGATGTTCAGTTCAGTGAGCGTCTCCCTCCTGTCATTGATGTAAATGCTCATGGAACTAACATCACTTTCATCAGGAAGATTGGATGGAGTGAGTCAGTTATGCTTTACTGCTCCTCAGAAACCACCGGAGACTAGACGGAGGTGGACATGACTTGGGGATGGGTGGACTGAGAACTCCTGCAGCCTTTGTTTGTATTGCAGTGTAGATTTTAAACAAGAGTGATGTTGCTTTAAGAGGAAGGAGTTTAGATGTTTGTGCCTGGTGTATTACTGTGAGGAGGGTGGGGCTTATATAGGGGAGGCAACTCTGGCTCTCCCTCTTTCTCTCACACGATGGACAGGAGGAAACGTCTGCAGTCTCAGGGAGTATAATACTGGGGTTATCACCTCACATTATAGCTGATAGGAGTACATTCACTTCACACATCATATATTAGTGTAGTATCAGCTCCTACATCATATATGGGATCAATTTTTCCTCAGAAATTCATGTAGCCGCCATGTTCCCTCATGTGTACCTCCCTGCAGACATGGCTGATATACTATCCACATTCATCATGTATTAGTGTAGTCTCAGCTCTTACATCTTATTTGGGAGTAATATTACCTCAGAGATTCATGTAGCTGCCATGTTCCCTCATGGGTCTGTTACAAGTTGCCTCACACACTGCAGAGACAGCTCCTGTGTGACCTGCTTACAGACATGGCTGTTGTGTCTTATTTCTGCTGTATTGTGCAGAGTCTTCATGAGTTTTGTGTATCTGTGTGATGGGTCAGAGCATTGACACATACAGTGTCTGCTATTGGTAGCGTGGAGCTGGGCAGTTGCAGGGACTAGTCACTGGTGAGAGGGAGCAGTAAAGGGATGGTATATATATATACCTTATATATATATGAGGGTAAGAGGCTGCACTTCTTGTCTGTGCATTGCATGCTGCTGTCTGCTGATTCCCCCCTTCCCATTTATGGAGTCTGGTGACCTGCATGTGACCTCATCTCTGCTGCAGTACAGTCTGATGTGCTGGGTGATAACCAGGTTACTCTCACTATCTATATGTGATATATGAGAAAAGGCTCCATCTCTGCGCAGCATGCTTATCATGTATACAGACTTTGAGTACATGTTAGATCCTGGGTCTCCAGGTTATTTTCCTTGCTGCACATATAATCTGTACATGACTTCCAAATCCGTGCTTTATTTCTGGAGATAAGGCAGCCTTTAAGGCCCCTTCACATTTAGCGACGCTGCAGCGATACCGACAACGATCCGGATCGCTGCAGCGTCGCTGTTTGGTCGCTGGAGAGCTGTCACACAGACCGCTCTCCAGCGACCAACGATGCCGGTAACCAGGGTAAACATCGGGTAACTAAGCGCAGGGCCGCGCTTAGTAACCCGATGTTTACCCTGGTTACCATGCTAAAAGTAAAAAAAAAAAAACAGTACATACTTACCTACAGCCGTCTGTCCTCCAGCGCTGCGCTCTGCTTCTCTGCTCTCCTCCTGTACTGTCTGGGAGCCGGAAAGCAGAGCGGTGACGTCACCGCTCTGCTTTCCGGCTCACAGCCAGTACAGGAGGAGTGCAGAGCACAGCGCTGGAGGACAGACAGCTGTAGGTAAGTATGTACTGTTTGTTTTTTTTTACTTTTAGCATGGTAACCAGGGTAAACATTGGGTTACTAAGCGCGGCCCTGCGCTTAGTTACCCGATGTTTACCCTGGTTACCAGTGAAGACATCGCTGGATCGGTGTCACACACGCCGATCCAGCGATATCAGCAGGAGTCCAGCGACGAAATAAAGTTCTGGACTTTCTTCAGCGACCAACGATCTCCCAGCAGGGGCCTGATCGTTGGTCGCTGTCACACATAACGATTTCATTAACGATATCGTTGCTACGTCACAAATAGCAATGATATCGTTAACAATATCGTTATGTGTGAAGGTACCTTTAGTCCTATTATGTTGCATGCTGTCCTGCCTGATATATCCACCCCTTTTTCTGTATATACTTATGGCTGCAGGCAGCTTATCACAAGCCTGAAGCCTGAGTGGATTACCTGGAGCCTTACTATATATATTTTATCAGGTGTCAATAATTATTCGGGGAGTAATTCAGCACATGGTGGGGTGGTGAGTGGGCACTAATAACTCAGCACATGGCGGGGGCAGTGAGTGGGCACTAATAACTCAGCACATGGCGGGCAGTGAGTGGGCACTCCTAGTGTGATGCTGCACCTTGCTCTGGAGAACACATCATGGGCCCAGTTTTCAGCCCTGTCTCTTGTCTATTGTATGTAGGTAGTGTGACTGACTGGGGACACAGACCTTGCCATTTTCTGCACATACACTTATGGCTGCAGGCAGCTTATAGTAGACCTACATATTATATTTTCTTACGATGTATGTGCAGCTGGTGGTTAGAGAGCCTGTCTGTAACTGCTGTAGAGGAGCAGGCGGCTTCTTTATTGTTACAGCATATAACAGCATTGCCCATCATCGAATGTATCTGACCTTATGATGGGACATTTTCCAGGATCAACCTGTAATATACCTTGGTTGTAAACTTACATGGTGTTTTCATCTTCACTTATCCCACATCTTGTGCAGTTAGGGGGGGGGGAGGGGTCCTTGAAGTTGGTTATAAATTGGTCTGGGGGATCCATTGGGATATGGATTCCTCTTTTTGGAATTTAATTTGGTTCTTGATCTGGTGAATGGTAGAGGGGATTTTCAGCAAGGGTTTGTTGAATCCTCAGGAAGTTCAAGTGAACATTGGAACCCTGTGGTTATGGTGCTCCCGAGCTAGTGTGGTAACGGCTGGGAGTAATTGTTGGTACATTTTATGTTCACTTTTTGTTTGGTAATCACCAGATCTTATGAGCTTCAAGGACTCCTCCCAGCATGTTAATGTTCTTTATGCTTTGATGTTTTATTGTATGCTGTTTTTAATTCTTATATTGTCCCCTTCATATATTTGCAGGAATGGTGTATATCCACTGAGTGCTAAATTTTATATTACCTAAGATGGTGGATAGCACAGACTAAGTGGATTACCTGGAGCCGGGCAGTTGGGGGGTTCCTTGAAGTTCGTTACAAATTGGTCTGGGGGATCCATTGGGATATGGATTCTTCCTTTTGGTATTAAATATGGTTCTGATCTGGTGAAATGTGGAGGGGAGTTTCGGCAAAGGTTTGTCGGATCCTCGGGAAGTTCAAGTGAACATTGGAACCCTGTGGTTATGGTGCTCCCGAGCCAGTGGGGTAACGGCTGGGAGTAATTTTTGGTACATTTTATGTTCACTTTATGCTTGGTAATCTCCAGATCTTATGAGCTTCAAGGACTCCTCCCAGCTAGCTAAGGTTATTTATGCTTTGTTGGGTTATTGTATGTTTGTATTAATAAAGGTGTGTATTAAAAAAAAAAAAAAAAAGCACTTATTTGTTTCTTTTTTAGTGGGTCCTTGAAGCTAATTATAATTTGGTCAGTAGGGGTAACCATCTCAGGTATGGACCCTCTGTTTAGGGGGGGGATGTTCATCATAGTATCACCCCTTGTGTGGAGGAGTAAACATCTCGGGTGTGGCCCCTGGATGGAGGGGTGTACATCATAGTATGACCCTGTGGAATGGAGATGTAACCATCTTTGGTATGGCCCCCTGGTGTGGAGGAGTGACCATCATGGTATGGCCCCCTGGTCTCCAGAAGCATTTATATCTTACAAGACCCTGTTAGGGTAAAGTCCCTGTGGTCATGGCAATCATATTCTACATGCATACAAATTGGGTTATATGCCTGGGGTGTTGGACGAGGTCCTGAATAGTACCTGGACAGGTCATATGCCTGGGGTGTTGGACTATGTTCTGAATAGCACCTGGACAGGTTATATGCCTGGGGTATTGGACTGACGTCCTGAATAGCACCTGGACAGGTCATATGCCTGGGATGTTGGACTGATGTCCTGAATAGCACCTGGACAGGTTATATGCCTGGGGTGTTGGACTGACGTCCTGAATAGCACCTGGACAGGTCATATGCCTGGTGTGTTGGACGAGGTCCTGAATAGTACCTGTGACTTGAGAATGCTGAGGCACTGATTTTGACTGTTTATATTGACCAACTCCTATTTCTTTCAAGGTTGTTGTCTGGAGAATGCAGTAATCTGGAGCATCAAACTGAAGAGCAATGTACCTAATATGGATGCCCTGGAGTCAGTGGGAGTGACTAAGAGAAAAGTAATAAAATGCATCCCGATGCCCTTAAGCCAGTGGGAGCGGCTAGGGGTGAAGACATCAAGTGCATTGACACGAAGGGCAATGTGCCTATTCCCAATGCCTTTGTCCCAGTTGGAGAAGGTTAATGGTATATGTTATCAAGTGCCTGTAAAGCAATTAACAATGGCGTGGCAAGGTTATTAATAATGTCTTTGTAGACTTTTCTGCAATAGGCTTATTTCATTTACCATGTCCAAATATTGCAGAAATTATTTAAATTATTTAATGATCGGTTATAATGTCGATTTTATATTGTGTATGGCTTTTAATTACTCCTTGTTTATAGTATCTTTCTCTTTATATACACTCATCACTTTTTGGGTAGTAATAGTAAGTGGGTTTAAGAATTGGTTACTGCACAGCCCAGCTACTGTATGTAATGGTGGTTTCTTGAACTGAAATCTGTGAATTAGTGAGTTATTAGAGCTGGCTACAATACATGCAGTATAATAGTTTTTGAGGCATCACAGATGTCATTATACAGGTAGTCAGACTGTGGCTACCCCTTTGTTATGGTTTAGTTTCTGCATTCCCTATTATAGGATCCACATTGCAGGGTGTTTAGCGGCTGTTATTTTGCTGTAGTTACCATATTATCGATCATAATTTGGTAGTGTTGCATTGATAAAATTAATCTGTTGCAGTCCTGGAATTTTGTTCCTTATATGCACAGTCTTTCCATAGCATGCAGATCTGGTTGATGACTTTATTAGGCATGGGTGATGGGGGTCGAGTCCATTCAAGGTGTCAAATGGCCTCGCTGGTGGCGGTTTAGGAGTCAGGTGGAAGTTGCAGACAAGTTAAGGTGGACTCATTTTAACTAATAGAGGATGTAAAACCTCATGGTGTTGAGCAGGCTCGGCTTTGGTGGCCAGCCTCAAGGACGTTGTAATGGTAACATCAATCAGGGGCGGGCACAGTGGTTAAGCACAGGGTGAGGATAATAGGGTCATTGGTGCCCTGAAAGTTTACTGGCTCTGCTTGAATGGCAAGCCAGTGCGTGCCGCCCCTTTATGGCTGTCTGTCCTGGTGCTGTATGTCAGACAGCTGGGGATATCGCAGTACTTGTGAATCCCAATGTACTAGCACTCCACCTGACTCCTACTGTGATTATTTAATCCTGTGATTTGAATAAAAGCTGTGGCCATTTTGACAACCAAAATAATGTGTTTTGTGTATTTATTTTAGTACCTAGGTTTACAGTAGTTATGGTGGTTTTAAGAAGGAGTGGGGTCCATCCCATATCCAAAAGTCAAGAAACCACCGGAGACTAGACGGAGGTGGACATGACTTGGGGATGGGTGGACTGAGAACTCCTGCAGCCTTTGTTTGTATTGCAGTGTAGATTTTAAACAAGAGTGATGTTGCTTTAAGAGGAAGGAGTTTAGATGTTTGTGCCTGGTGTATTACTGTGAGGAGGGTGGGGCTTATATAGGGGAGGCAACTCTGGCTCTCCCTCTTTCTCTCACACGATGGACAGGAGGAAACATTACCCGCCCTCCCGCCCTGTTTATAATCTCTGTCCTTACACTTTTTAATTATTGCTTGTATAATGATAAATGCTTTATTGTATTTTTGAATTTGTCATTGTATATCTTGTACCAGGTTCAATTGTATATTGGCTATAAAGAGTTATTATTTGTGGCAACCTTCTAAGCCCAAGGGAAGGGCAATCCTTCAGCCATGGTTCCCTGGAGGTTTCCTCCACAGGGGGTTTTTCCTCTCCTGAGCGCTGTAGGATGACTCTTTGTGAGTCGGGGGTTTGCCAAGTTTAGTCCCATTAATGCTTTTGTAGGGACTCCTAATTTTTAAGTTTGCAAAAATGATTTAATTATAAAAAAAAAAAAAAAAAAAAGGTGTCAAATGAGACTTGGAATTTATAACCCGTCACGGCTTTGCGGTTTAGGAGTCAGGTGGAAGTTGCAGACAAGTTAAGGTGGACTCATTTTAACTAATAGAGGATGTAAAACCTCATGGTGGTGAGCAGGCTCGGCTTTGGTGGCCAGCCTCAAGGACGTTGTAATGGTAACATCAATCAGGGGCGGGCACAGTGGTTAAGCACAGGGTGAGGATAATAGGGTCATTGGTGCCCTGAAGGTTTACTGGCTCTGCTTGAATGGCAAGCCAGTGCGTGCCGCCCCTTTATGGCTGTCTGTCCTGGTGCTGTATGTCAGACAGCTGGGGATATCGCAGTACTTGTGAATCCCAATGTACTAGCACTCCACCTGACTCCTACTGTGATTATTTAATCCTGTGATTTGAATAAAAGCTGTGGCCATTTTGACAACCAAAATAATGTGTTTTGTGTATTTATTTTAGTACCTAGGTTTACAGTAGTTATGGTGGTTTTAAGAAGGAGTGGGGTCCATCCCATATCCAAAAGTCATGTCCTTTTAGGCTGGGGTCACACTTAGCGTAGGAAAATACAGTCCATTTTTTATGGGCGTAATACGCAGAAATGTTCCCTAAACAGTGTTCCGTATATAATCCTTTGGCAAGGTGTGGCAGCATATTTTGGTCATGTAATCCTGTGTATGTAATCCGTCTGGCATCGGTACTGCGTTTTTTTCTCGCAACCTTCCAAAATGGACATTTAACGGTTTTCAGGCCTGAAATTAATTTAAATAATCATCAGCAACCCTATTTAAGGCCTCTGCAACAGGTGGAACCCTCCAATCTGGCCATTTTGTTGCTGTGCTTCTGTTGGTGGTTCTTGGGCAACATGTCTGACCTACTGCATTTCACCCCAACTGAGCGGGTGTTATATAACTGGGTGTTGTCACGTCGCTTTGGCCAGCAATATCCAGTGATAGTGGATCCGCGGAGGAGGAGAAGAATGTGGGTACATCCGCTTTTGAGGCAAGGCCTCACTAAAGGCCATTTTCACCGACTATATACATCTCTGCAGACACATCCCGACAAATTTTACCAGTACTGTCGCATGAGTATATCCACATTTGATATTTTGTTGGAGACAGTGCGACCTGGCATTACATATCAGAACACCAGGAAGCGTAAATGTATATCTGAAGAGGAGCATCTTCTCCTTACTTTACGGTATGTATTCACCATCCTCACATACTCTATGTTGATGATGTTTTTCTAATCTAAATTTTTATTTTTTTGTTGGCCTAGCAGCTGAAGTAAATTGATTAATATTGTATGTCAAAATTATATTATATTCCAACTTAAAATATGTATTTAATTTTACATTTCTATAGCCAGTGTATATTTTTGAAGATACTGGTATCCTGCCTTTTTATATCCACACATTACTTGTGTTGCCTATGAATTTTCACAAGCTTTATAACATTGGTAATAATTGATATTTTTGTCTGCTTTCAGCTTCCTGTCAACTGGAATCTCTTATGCTGGCCTACATCTGGAATTTTTAATTGGGAGGTCCACTATCTCTGGCATAGTGCGGGCTACGTGTGTAGAAATTTGGTCCAGACTACACGAACTGGTGATGCCTATTCCCAAAATGGAAGATGGGTGACTTTCAGGACCTTTGTGATCTCCCACATTGCATTGGAGCCCTTGATGGGAAACACATCCGGGTGCGTAGGCCGCCGAACTCTGGGTCCCAATTCTACAATTATAAGCAGTATTTCTCTGTAGTGCTGTTAGCTGTAGTTGATAGTCACTACAGGTTTATAATTATAGATATTGGGGCCTATGGGAGAACTGGAGACTCTTGAGTCTTCAATTCTTCCATTATGGGTCAGCTTCTGTATGATAACCAGTTGGACCTACCACCACCACGTCAACTTCCAGGCTCCAATGTAGAAGCTGTGCCATATGTGCTTGTGGCAGATGAGTCCTTCCAGTTGACAAAGCATGTCATGAGGCCATATCCCTGTCGAAACCTGGACCACCAGCGGCGGATCATTAATTTGTGTTTATCATGGGAACGGCGACTGGTGGAGTGCGCCTTTGGCATTTTTTGTGCCAAATGGCGGGTCCTCTAGTCTGCAATTCAGTTGAGTGAAGCAAACGTCAATGAAGTTATTAAAGCTTGTGTAGTATTACATAACTTCATCAGACTACATGAGTGCTCCTCAGCTGATAGTGCTGAAGGCATGTTGCCCAATGTGGGTAGGTCTACACCACATGTCCTTCCTCAGCGTCGTCCCCTTTCTAGAATCAAAGTTCGGGATACTTTTACTAATTTTTTTCTTTCATCTCAGGGTGCTACTCCTTGGCAAGATAATGCTGTCTCTATGTTGTGATTTGTTTATATATATATATATATATATATATATATATATATATATATATATATATATCTAAAAAGATAACATTATGATACTTAACTGTGTGTGTTGAATTGACTTATTTCTCTAGTCACCTTCCACGACAGCCACTTCGGAGGTTGTCTTCCCCGCCCTAATAGGGGACAGGAACACAAGAGGTTAAATACCCCTCCCCTTCCTGCACTGCCAGTGTTTTCCTGTCCCCTATGGGGCATGAAGAGTTTCTGAAGGGGCTGCCGTGGCCGGCGACGGAGCTCCACTTACCCAGAAGCCGGGCGGCATGAAGGTCGGGTTTCCCTCCTTGATAATGCCGCTCCCGTCTCCTCTCTTCGGAGCGACTCGGGACCCTCCCGCCCCTCCGGCGCTCCCTTTGGGGGCAATGCGGGGCGGTGATGTGCTTGCCGGGGGCCTCCTGCAGCCCCCCGGTTCCCTCCTCCACAGCTGCAGCGCTGGAGGTGGCGCGCGTCCCGGGCTGGGGCCGGAGAGCCTGATGACTTCCGGGTTAAAGCGCGCCACTTCCGGTTCAACCAGGAAGCGTGCCATGGAGCGCACGCCGGCCGGCAATGGCGTCCAGCAGCAGAAGCACGCCATACAAACAGCGTCGGGGGCGTTCTTGGACCTACCCCAATCGGGCCACACGTGGGGGGAGGAGCACTGCACGCTGGACCACCGATCCTTATAAAAAGATCCGGGTAGCAAGGTAAGCTGTCTGACTGTTAGCAACCTGACGGACATGGACAGTGACAGACCCCCTTGCTCTGCATCTGCAGATGCCAGCGTTCCCCCTCCTACCAAAGTAAGTAGCAGGTGTTGGGCCCAGCTATCCCCTATATACATATGTGCTTTTATGTATATATGTATATATAGATATTCCTCTAAGTGGCTTAGCAAACCCTCTCTCTCTCTCTCTTAGGGAGAAAAGGTTTCCGACCCTAAAAAGTCAAGCCGCAAATGCAAAGTGTGTACGGCCAAACTCCCATCAACATACGGGAAAAAGCTCTGCCAATCCTGTACGGATGAGGTCCTGCGCGCCGAACAACCCTCGCTGTTGGATAGCATTAGATCCCTCATTAAAGATGAGGTCCATTCTTCTATGGCTACCTTCTCGCAGATGTCGGTGCCTCAGCCACCCCCTCCAAAAAAGAGGAAAAAAGCCCCAGTAGAATCCGACCCGGACTCGGGAGAAATCCAGTCCTCAGGTTCAGAGGATAACTGGGAAAACGAAGGCTCCACTTCTACCCCCACCTGTAGATCAGAAAACAAAAAATATTATTTTAGTTCTGAGGACATGAGTGAACTAATCGGTTTAGTAAGAAGCACCATGGGGGTAGAGGATGAAGAAGTTACACTCACAGTACATGATGAGATGTTTGAGGGTCTGAAACCCAAAGACCAAAAAGGGTTCCCGGTGCATAAGAACTTACGAGATCTAATTCTGCATGAATGGGACCTCCCTGAAAAACGTCTGACTATACCATCGGAACTGAAAAACCGGTACCCATTAGATGGGGATAACTCCTTATGGGAGACCCCGAAAGTAGATGTTCAGGTGTCTAGGGTAACTAAAAAAACTGCCCTCCCCTTTGAGGACTCTTCGCAACTCAAGGATCCGATGGATCGTAAAATAGAGAGTTTATTAAAAAAGTCCTGGGACACCTCCACAAATCTGCTAAAATCTAATATAGCCTCTACTTGCGTGGCCAGATCTCTATTTATCTGGTTACACAAACTTGAGGATCACTTGACTCAAGGCACCCCAAGAGAGGAGATTTTAGACTCCCTACCCTTACTACAGAAAGCTACAGGGTTCCTAGCCGATGCATCTGCTGAATCGGTTCGAGTAGCCGCGAAAGCTGCCGTTCTCTCTAACTCGTCCAGGAGAGCACTCTGGATAAAATCCTGGGGAGGCGATTTTGTCTCCAAGTCCAAATTATGTAGCATACCCTTTCAGGGTCATAATGTATTTGGACCCGTCCTGGACGATATTTTGGATAAGGCGGCAGATAAAAAGAAATCTCTCCCTGAGCAAAAGACCTAAAAAAAAACGCTTTTTTCGTCCCTCCCGTGATCAAACCTCACAGAGAGGAAAAGGCAAAACGGGAAGATGGAGTTATCCTAAGGGAGGCAGGGGAAAAAATATCCTGGCCCCTCAGGCTCAGCAAACCCCAGATTAACAATGACTGTACTCCGGTCGGGGGTCGACTCTCACGATTTTTCACCGAGTGGCAAAACATCTCCACAAATCAGTGGGTCCTTCGTACCATTCAAGAAGGATTAAAAATAGAATTCGTGAGACCACCCCCACATTGCGTAAAGATAACCTCCCTTCAAAACCCAGATCTCCAAAACTCCTTGTTACAAGATCTACAAAAATTAATACAATCAAATGTGATTTCTCAGGTGCCGAAGTTAGAGGAAGGACGTGGTCATTATTCACGCCTTTTTCTAATAACCAAGCCGTCGGGGAAGAACAGAATTATCATAAATTTGAAACCCTTAAACGATTCTGTCCGATACAGGAGATTCAAAATGGAGACAGTCAAATCCGTGATTCCCCTCATCGGTCAGGGTTGGATGATGGCGACTGTGGACCTGAGGGATGCGTACTACCATGTGCCAATCCATCCAGAGCACAGGAAATTCCTCAGGTTCGCAGTCTCCAAGGGTCACCAAATCAAACATTTTCAGTTCAATGTTCTCCCCTTTGGCATCTCTTCGGCCCCTCGGGTCTTCACAAAGATTATGGCGGAAGCGATAATCTTCATCCGTCAGCAGGGAATATGCATAGTCCCGTATCTAGACGACCTGCTTATCATGGCTCCATCTGCCTCCCGTCTGGAAACAGACGTATCAAAGTCCCTAGAGATATTACAAACCCTGGGTTGGAGCCCAAATCTGGAGAAATCGGAGGTCCATCCCTCCACAAGAAGAAAATTCCTGGGGGTGCTACTGGACTCGGATGTAAGAACATCTTTTCTACCCAAAGATCATCAAATCAACCTTGTCCGCAAGGTAATCAAATTCAGAGGCCAGCGTGCACCGACCCTCAGAGAATCGATGTCTGTACTAGGGTCCCTGACCGCATGTATACAATCGGTTTCCTGGGCCCAGGCTCACACACGAACTCTCCAGACTTATGTTCTCCTACATTCCAGGAGATGACAGACTCCATTGAATCAGAAGATTCTTCTCCCTGGCCATGTGAAATCGGCGCTAAAATGGTGGCTAGATTATCAAAATCTCCAGAGAGGGGTCAGCTGGGACCACCTTCCCCTAAAAACACTCCGCTCAGATGCCAGCAAAAGAGGCTGGGGTGCGGTGGTAGAGGGTTTCCACTTTCAGGGACAATGGACATCGGACATCAGCAGCAGCTCCTCGAATCTAAGAGAATTGAAAGCTGTGGAGGAGGCCCTAAAGGCATCATCAGCACTGATCAAAAATCATCACGTTCGTATTTACTCGGACAATATGACCACAGTGGCCTATCTACGACATCAGGGGGGGACAAAGTATGCCTCTCTAAAAGAAGTGGCCGCAAGAATATTCTTCTGGGCAGAGAGGAACCTTCTATCGGTCACAGCAGTACATCTGAGGGGATTGGACAACACTCAGGCGGATTTCCTCAGCAGGAAAGACGTTCATCCGGGAGAGTGGTCCCTAAACCAAGCAGTATTTCAGTCCCTAGCCGAAAAATGGGGTACTCCTGAGGTGGATTTATTCGCCAACAGGCAAAATGCGAAGGTGGAAACATTTTTCTCCCTTCATTACAAAGACAAGGCACAGGGAATAGATGCCTTTTCACACCAGTGGAAATTCAACCTTGCATATGCCTTTCCTCCCATTCCCATGCTGGCGAAAACCCTGCAAAAAATCAGGACAGACGAAGTGACCACAATCTTGGTTGCCCCATTGTGGCCCGGGAGGAGTTGGTACGGCGCCCTATTAGATATGGCCCTGGAAGGTCCCTGCCTTCTACCTCAAAAGACCGATCTCCTACACCAGGGTCCTCTACTACATCCGGACCTAAACAGACTGAACTTGGCTGCATGGCTACTGAAGCCACAATCTTAAAAGCTAAAGGACTCTCAGATGACGTAATCCAGACCCTTCAAAAAAGCAGAAAGGCAGTAACCAATGCCATCTACACTAAGGTCTGGAAAAAATTTACGTCCTGGTGCTTCCCAGAAGTTCCAGACCCCTTCAATCCTGATATAGCAAGGATCTTACAATTTTTACAGAAGGGCTTGGATATAGGCCTTACCCCTAGCACACTCAAAGTACAAGTATCGGCCCTTAGTAGCTTTTTTGACTCAAATTTAGCCAATCACCGCTGGATCAAGCGATTTATGACAGCCGCATCCAGAATTCGTCCTACACTCCGTACTAGGGTACCCTCCTGGGACCTCAATACTGTACTTAACGCACTAACCCAGGATCCATTCGAACCCCTGGATGCTATATCCATAAAAAACTTAACTTTGAAAACAATCTTTCTAGTCGCAATCACTACGGCTAGACGTATTGGTGAATTACAGGCCCTGTCAATACAGGAACCCTATTTAACGGTCACTGCGGATAGCATTGTACTAAAACTAGACCGATCCTTTTTACCCAAGGTGGTCTCAAATTTCCACAGAGATCAGGACATTCTACTTCCTTCTTTTTGCCCAAACCCCTCCAACCCTAAAGAACAGGCCTTCCACACCTTGGATGTTCGCAGGGTGGTTCTATTTTACTTACAACAAACTGAAGCCTGGCGAATTGATCAAAATTTATTCATTCAGTTCTCCGGACGAAATAAGGGAAAGAAGGCGGCAAAAAACACCATCGCAAACTGGATCAAACAGTCTATTTGCTTGGCTTATTCATCGCAGGGACTAGATCCACCTGCCTCTCTGAAGGCACACTCTACCCGAGCAATGGCAACATCGTGGGCAGAGAGGGGGAATGCCTCAGCAGAGCAGATATGCAGAGCCGCCACCTGGTCGTCCATCCATACGTTCACCAGACATTACCGGCTAAATTTCAATAGGGATTTAACGTTTGGCAGACGTGTTCTGCAGGCTGTAGTCCCTCCCTAGAGAAATTAGCTGTTGGTACTACTCCGAAGTGGCTGTCGTGGAAGGTGACTAGAGAAAATAGAATTATTCTTACCGTTAATTCGGTTTCTAGGAACCTTCCACGACAGCACTAATTTCCCTCCCTACCTGATATTCTTATTGGATGATTCCTGCACTTTTGTGGTAACTATACATGCTAATGTGTCCAGGAAAACACTGGCGGTGCAGGAAGGGGAGGGGTATTTAACCTCTTGTGTTCCTGTCCCCTATTAGGGCGGGGAAGACAACCTCCGAAGTGGCTGTCGTGGAAGGTTCCTAGAAACCGAATTAACGGTAAGAATAATTCTATTTTAAGAGATAGTTAAGAATCTAGTAATTGTGTATGGTGTTATAATGATTGGTACAACAAACATAAATTGGCTTTTGAATATTTTTTTGAATTTTAGCAAAAGCCAAATCCTTTTTTCAGAATACCATGTTTACATCATATAGCTTTTGTGGCCATTTAAACTTGGCGTAACAAAACTTCAAAATAAAAAAAGTGCTATCACAGCAGAATAACAAATCTGTGGATATCCAACAAAATTTGCAACCATAAGATTTTTTTTTACAGATTACGATAAGTTGGTGGAAGTGATGGCGGCAGTACGGGTTGTTGCTTTTGTGGCCTTTTTTGGGCCAATTGTCCTTCACCCTGTGTGAGTAATCTCTGTTACTCCTTCTCCAAATACTGTGCATTCTCATATTGGCCAGTTGTGGATTGGCCATAAGGGTTTACACTATCGGCCTCATGAGGATGGTAATAGTCACGTGACTCATACCCCCCCAATATGGCCATGTCGTCCCAACCCAGGTTGGGACCAGCCTCCAACACTGGGTCTGGACAAGTGGCCATATTGGGAAGGTTGCTGGTAGGATGGCATCTGGTAAGGTGTAGGCATTGGTGGGTTTTGGGGGAGAAGGGTTGAGTTGTAGGCACACATGGAGGAGGTGCTTCAGATCCCTCTTGAGCATGCACTTGTTGAGTTGTTTGAATACGCATGAGGTTACGTGGTGACTAGTGTTGAGCATTCCGATACCGCAAGTATCGGGTATCGGCCGATATTTGCGGTATCGGAATTCCGATACTGAATTCCGATACTTCCCGCGTATCGGATACCGGAATCGGAAGTTCCCAGAATTCAAATTGAACGCAGCAGCCAATGAGGAATGAATGAAAGTGTGGGCACATCCTGTTTAGCATGGTGGGCATGTAAGTACTGGCAAGGCTGGGATTGGCTGCTGAAATGATGTCACTCTGCACTATAAAAAAGCGCTGCCGCCATTTTGCGCTCACTCTGCTGTGATTTCAGTTAGGGACAGGACGCTGTGTTCTAACTGAGGGCCAGTTGAGCTTGCTAATTGCTTTATTTTCCTTTCCAAAGGCTAATTTAGCAAAACGCTGTGTGTTCTTCACTGTTCACCTTGCTCTTGCCTTGCAGCGCTGTTTTAACAGCGTTCTGCAAGGTCTCTGTGTGTGTGTGTGTGTGTGCAGCTCACTCTGTAGTCTGTGTGCAGCCATATACCCAGTTGTATTCAGCTCAGGGGGGGTTCACACTGCCTCACACAGTTGTTCTTTTTTGCTCTTAGTGCAGCCTGCTGCACATTTTTTCTCAAATTTCCTATTAGTGTTTTTCCACCAGTCTCCAGCTCTATTGTGGAAAAACACTACATAGGATAACCTAGAGGGGGGTTTTTGGGCCTTGCAGCGCCGTTTACGGCTGTCTGCACGGTCTCCGTGTGAGCCCAGCTCGCCCTGTAGTCTGTGTGCAGCCATAGCCGGTTGGATTCAGCTCAGGGTTCGTTACTGGCTCATACCTTGAGAAAAATTTTCCTTTTTTTCAAATAGTGCAGCCTGTTTAAAATGTAAAAAAAAAAATTCCTATTAGTGTCTTTCCACTCGTATCCAGCTAAATAGTGGAAAAACACTATATAGGATAACCTAGAGGAGGGTTTTTTGGCCTTGCAGCGCCGTTTACGGCTGTCTGCACGGTCTCCGTGTGAGCCCAGCTCGCCCTGTAGTCTGTGTGCAGCTATAGCCGGTTGGATTCAGCTCAGGGTTCGTTACTGGCTCATACCTTGCGAAAAATTTTCCTTTTTTTTCAAATAGTGCAGCCTGTTTAAAATTTGAAAAAAAAAAAATTCCTATTAGTGTCTTTCCACCAGTCTCCAGCTCAATTGTGGAAAAACACTACATAGGATAACCTAGAGGGTTTTTTTGGGGCCTTGCAGCGCCGTTTACGGCTGTCTGCACGGTCTCTGTGTGAGCGCAGCTCGCCCTGTAGTCTGTGTGCAGCCATAGCCGGTTGGATTCAGCTCAGGGTGCGTTACTGCCTCATACCTTGAAAAACAATTTCCTTTTTTTCAAATAGTGCAGCCAGTTTAAAATTTGAAAAAAAAAAATCCTATTAGTGTCTTTCCACTTGTATCCAGCTAAATAGTGGAAAAACACTATATAGGATAACCTAGAGGAGGGTTTTTTGGCCTTGCAGCGCCGTTTACGGCTGTCTGCACGGTCTCCGTGTGATTTAAACTAGCTCTGTAGCCCGATCTGCACCAAAAAAAAGTTAAGTTCACCAAACACAACTTAACACTTGTGTAGGCCACATTTGAAAAATAATAAAGTTTAGTCCACAATTTACAACATTAGTGTTTCTTACACCTGTTAGGAGGAGCATTACAGGAATAAGCACACTAAGGCCTTAGTACTTTTCTGCTTATCTTTATCTGTCAACCAAGATGAAGAGGGCAGGGAGTAAGGCACGTGGGCGTGGGCGCGGAGCAGGGAGAGGAGCAGGGAGAGGACGTGGTGATTCTGTGCCTGCTGCGGGCGCCGGTGACTCGTCGTCACTCAGTTTCAGCAGGGAACAGTCCTTCATGCGCAGCTTTGTCGGAGAGCGCCGTGCACCGCTGCTGCGTGAAGACCAAATTGAAGCCGTTGTCGGGTGGATGGCAGCTAACGCCTCGGCATCGACTTCAGTTAGTGCCACATCCTCTCAGGCACAGAGCACTGGAGAGCAGCCATCTGTCTCTTCACCACCTGCCAAATTGGCCAGGCAGTCAGAGAGCCCAGGACAGGAGCCGTCTCTACTTCTGTTCTCTGAATCTCTTGGCTTGGAAACAGGGGGCCAGCCAAGCAGCATTGGAGAAATGGAAGAAGAGGCAGTGTGCAGTGATGCCCAACACCTTTTTCTCTCTGACTCTGAAGAGGCAGGTGGGCCAGTGCCTCCGGTGACCACAGCGCAGTACGCATCTGATGATGAAACTCAGGTGCCGCTTTCTCGTGCGTACTGTGCTGCTGAGACTACCCAGGAGGAGCAGTTGGTGGCAGAGGGTAGTGGAGATGATGAGGTCCTTGACCCATCGTGGCGTGAGGAACAGGAAGGTGGTGGGAGCAGCTCAGAGGAAGAGCTTCCTCTTACGGGCCAAAGAGGGAGAGGGAGGGGGAAGACTGCGGAGCCTGTAGCCTCCACTTTGGCACCCGTTAGGAGCCTGTCTCTTTCCAAAGCCAAAAAGGGCGCTCCCAAGACTTGCAGTGCCTGGTCCTTTTTTGACACAGTTGCAGATGACATTTGTTTTGTCAAATGCAAGCTGTGTCATCATAAAGTAAAAAGAGGGAAAAATGTCAGCAACCTCAATACCACAAATATGTGGAAACATGTGCGGACCAGGCACGCGGTGGAGTTACAGAAACACACTGAAGATGTAGGCCAACCAACAGCGGCAGCTACCACCTCTTCAGCTCGTGTTGCCTCTTCCTCCAGCTCACGCACAGCTGGTTTGGCTTCCTCCCAGAGACCTTGTGTAATTCCACCCACAGCACCACCTTCCCAGTCATCCTCACACTCCCAGTCTACTCTACAGCCATCGGTAGTACAGGCATGGGAGAAAAGGCGGGCATTCTCGGCCAACCACCCCCGAGCACAGGCTCTGAATGCAGGCATTGCCAAACTGTTGTCCCTGGAAATGCTCTCGTTCAGGCTGGTGGAGACTGACAGCTTCCGTGACTTGATGGCATTGGCAGTCCCACAGTACAAGGTGCTCAGCCGCTTTTACTTCAGCAGGCAGGCTGTCCCTGCCCTGCACAGGCATGTTGAGGCAAACATAAAACATGCGCTACTGAACGCCGTCAGTAGCAAGGTCCACCTCACCACCGATGCGTGGACCAGTCAGCATGGACAGGGGCGATATGTTTCCCTCACTGCCCATTGGGTTAATGTTGTTGAGCCAGGTACAGATCGTGCGAGTGGCGCAGGACGTGTCCTGCCCACTCCAAGGATTGCAGGAATCCAGTCTGTACGCATCGACTCCTCCTCTTACACCAGTTCCTCTGATTCCTCTCTGCAGGATCCGTCACAGTCCACCCCCACATGGACCCGTGAACGTTTACCTATGACCGACATGAGCACAGCCGTGGCCAAACGTCAGCAGGCCGTCTTGAAACTAGTTTCATTGGGGCATCGAAGCCACACAGCGCAGGAGCTCTGGAATGCCATCAAGCAGGAGAGCGATGTGTGGTTACTGCCAGCGAATCTCCAGCCAGGCATGGTAGTGTGTGACAATGGCCGAAATCTGGTGGCAGCTTTGGCCCTTGGCAACCTCACTCACATCCCATGTCTGGCACATGTGCTCAATTTGGTTGTGCAGAGTTTTCTGAGGGACTATCCGGATCTTGATGCCCTGCTGCACAAGGTCCGCCTAGAGTGTGCTCACTTGCGGCGTTCCAGCTTGGCCAGATCCCGCATTGCTGCTCTGCAGCGCAGATTCCGCCTTCCGGAACACCGCATCATATGTGACCTACCTACCCGGTGGAATTCCACGTTACATATGTTGGAGCGGTTGTGTGAGCAGCAGCAAGCAGTTATGGAGTACCAGCTGCATCAGGCGCAAAGAAGTCGCAGTCAGCGCCGATCAGACTTCACAACCACAGAGTGGGCCACTCTGAAGGACGTCTGCCAGGTTTTGCGTCCTTTTGATTATTCCACGCGGATGGCAAGTGCAGATGATGCACTAGTCAGCATGACTGTCCCCCTTATCTGCCTGCTTCAGCAAACTTTGCAAGGGTTAAGGGATGATGTGGTGGAAGAGGTGGAGGATGAGGAGTCACCTTTTCCATCAGCTTCTGGAGAGTCAGCGCCACGTGGTTCCTCACAAAGGGGTACGCAGGGGCCAATTTGTGAGGAGGATGAGGAGGAGTCAATGGAGGAGGAAGAGCTCCGTCCAGAGGAGGGAGCGACACAATTGTCCAGTGGTCAGTGTGTACAGCGAGGGTGGGGTGATGACGAGCGGGCAGAGATCATGTCTCAAGCAGGGGACAGCGTTTCTGGGCCAGTTGGCACTCTGCAGCACATGGTGGATTTCATGCTGCAGTGCCTGAGAAACGACCGCCGCATCGACCACATTCTCAACATACCTGATTATTGGGTGTTCACCCTCCTCGATCCTCGCTACCGGGACAACGTCCAAAACCTCATTCCTGCGTTGACCCGGGAGCATAAATTGCGGGAGTACCACGACACACCGGTGAATTCCATCATCTTCTCCTGTCCAACTGAGAGGAGTGCTGCTAGTGCTTTACAAAGCAGCTCAGTGCGTCGAGGCAGTGGGGGAGGCTCTGCCCAAAGAGGGAGCAGAAGCAGTGCCTCTGCCCAAGGCAAGCCCAGTATGGCACAACTCTGGCACACTTTTGTGTGCCCGCCCCAAATGTCTACACCATCACCGGCGGCTCCAGTCAGCAGGAGGCAACGGTTCCGTCAGATGGTGACAGACTACATGGCTTGCCCTCTTACTGTACTCCCAGACGGCTCTTCCCCGTTCAAGTTTTGGGTCTCTAAGCTGGATACATGGCCAGAGCTAAGCCAGTATGCATTGGAGGTGCTGGCTTGCCCTGTGGCTAGTGTCTTATCGGAACGTGTCTTTAGTGCCGCAGGTGGTGTACTAACAGACCGTCGCATGCGACTATCCTCCGATAACGTTGACCGGCTTACTTTCCTGAAAATGAACCAGGCCTGGATCTCGCAGGAATTTGCCACTCCTCTGCCTGATTAAGTAATTGGGTGTCATCCAGGTCTCCTGCTGTGTTCATCTTTCTACCACCTGAACTGCTATTCCTGGGCTCCAACACCGCCAGTTGCGGCTCAGAAGTGCAGGCTGCACAGTAAAAACATACGACCCAGTGTTATTGGGTTTCAGTAACGTCAGCTGATCCCCAGCTGTGTAGCCGGCAATGTGTCCTGCGACCGCCACGCTGGCACAACAACCTAAATGTAAGGGAACCTGTCCCCCCCCCCCGTCGTTTGTTACTGAAAGAGCCATCTTGTGCAGCAGTAATGCTGCACAAGGAAAAGGTAGCTCTTTTTTTTTAGCTCTTTGCACACGCAGAACTTAACACTTATAAAATGTGTTCACTGATACCGTTATACCGTCCCGGAGCTGGGACTTTCCTTCGTAATGTGACGCAGCACAGCCGTCATTCCTACCCCCTTGGTGCCATGCGCTGCCTCCTCAGCGTTGTTTTAAGCTGTCACGGAGCCTGCGCTGTTCTGTTATCCCTTGGGCATGCCCTATTTGCGCTGCCTGTCTTCTGACATAATTTGGTGTCAGGCTGGCTGCGCCTGTGCGGCCGCGGTGCCCGAGATCCCGCCTCGCAGTGTCTTCTGATTGAGTCACACTGCGGGCCTGGGATCCATGGGCATGCGCAGTGCATATCTTCCCCTCGGGCTCTCGCTCATTTCCCTCCGCCTTCTTTAGACTGTGCGCCGTCAGCTGATCCCTAGCATGCCACGGCCGTGACACCGCACAGTCTGAAGAAGAGGGAAGGAGGGGAGTGAGAGTCGAGGTTATGCACTGTGCATGCCCATGGTTCCAAGGCCCGCAGTGGGATTACGTTAGATGAGACTGCGAGGTGGGATCTGGAGCAGCGTGGACGCACAGGCACTGACAGCCTGACACCAAATTATGTCAGAAGACAGGCAGCGCTAATTGGGCATGGCCAAGGGCTAACAGAACAGCGCAGGCTCCGTGACAGCTTAAAACAACGCTGAGGAGGCAGCGCACGGCATCAAGGGGATAGGAATGACAGCTGTGCTGTGTCCCATTACGAAGGAAATTCGCACCTCCGGAACGGTTTAACGGTATAAAGGGACACATTTTTAGTGTTTACTTCGGTGTTTGCAAGGAGCATAATTAAAAGAGCAACCTTTTCCTTTTGCATCCTTAGTGCTGCACAACATGGCTCTTTCAGCTACAAACGTCTTGGGGGAGGGGGGTTAAAGGTTTCCTTTCAACTTGCTCCAATCAGGCTTCGGCCTACACTCTGTTCCTCTGCTCCTCCTGCTGTCCCTGGGCTCTAACACCGCCAGTTGGTGCCTGGAAGTGCTGTGTGCACAGTCAACAGTCGCTCCTCTGTTATTGGGGTTCAGTAACGTCAGCTGATCCCCAGGTGTGTGTGCGGCAATACCTCCAATCTGCTCCTCCTGCTGTCCCTGGGCTCTAACACCACCAGTTGGTGCCTGGAAGTGCTGTGTGCACAGTCAACAGTCGCTCCTCTGTTATTGGGGTTCAGTAACGTCAGCTGATCCCCAGCTGTGTATCCGGCAATGTGTCATGCGACCGCCACGCTGGCACAACTAAAATGTAAGGGGACCTGTCCCCCCCCCCCTAGGCGTTTGTTACTGAAAGAGCCACCATGTGCAGCACTAATACTGCACAAGGGAAAGGTCGCTCTTGAAATTATGCTCCTTGCAAACGCTGAACTACACACTCATGTAATGTGTCCCCTCACACCGTCCAACCGTCCCGGAGGTGGGACTTTCCTTTGTAATGTGACGCAGCACAGCCGTCATTGCTACCCCCTTGGCACCGTGCGCTGCCTCCTTAGCGTTGTTTGATTCCGTCATGGACCCTGCGCTGTTATGTTATCCCTTGGCCATGCACAGTTTGCGCTGCCCGTCCTCTGACATCATTTGTTGTCGTCCTGGCTGCGCCTGTGCGTCCACGCTGCCCGAAATCACACCTCGCAGTGTCGTCTAATGTGATCCCACAGTGGGCCTGGTATCCATGGCCATGCGCAGTGCATATACTAGCCTCTCACTCCCCTTCTTCACGCTTCTTCAGACTAGGCGGCGTCAGCTGATCCCTAATAGCATGCCACGGCCGTGACGCCGCACAGTCTGAAGAAGCAGGAAGGAGGTGAGTGAGAGGCGATGATATGCACTGCGCATGCCCATGGATCCCTGGCCCGCAGTGGGACTACATTAGATGACACTGCAAGGTTGGATCTCGGGCAGCTTGGACGCACAGGCATTGCCAGCCTGACACCTACATGATGTCAGAAGACGGGCACCGCTAACTGTGCATGGCCAAGGGATAACATTACAGCGCGGGCTCCGTGACAGAACCAAACAACGTTGAGGAGGTGGCGCCCGGCACCAAGGGGGTTGGAATGACGGCTGTGCTGTGTCACATTACAAAGGAAAGTCCCACTTCCGGGATGGTTTGACGGTGTGAGGGGACACATTATATGAGTGTGTACTTCAGCGTTTGCAAGGAGCATAATTTTCGGAGCCACCATTTTCCATGTGCAGTATTACTGCTGTACAAGATGGCTCTTTCAGCAACAAATGCCTGGGGGGGGGTTAAAGGTTCCCTTTCAACTTGCTCCACTTAAGGCTTCGGCCTACACTCTGCTCCTCTTTGATTCCCTGGGTTTCAACACTGTCAGTTGCCACCTGGAAGTGTTGTCTACACAGAAAAAACACTAGGTGATGTGTCAGTGGGGTTCAGCACCGCCAGCTGTTCCCCTGCTGTGTAGTCGGCAACGTGTCCAGCACAAGCCACGCTGGCACAACAGAACAAAAGCTGCCACCAGTGCAGGCTTCGGCCTACACTCTGCTCCTCTCCTCCTCCTGCTGACCCTGGGCTCAAACACCGCTAGTTTTTGCCCGGAAGTGCTAGCTGCACAGAGAAAAACACCAGCCAATGTGTTAGTGGGGTTCAGCAACGCCAGCTGTTCCCCTGCTGTGTAGCCGGCAACGTGACCTGCAAACGCCATGCAGGCACAGGAACTGAAATTAAAGGGAACCTGGCCCCACCCCCCCAGGTGTTTCTATGTATAACAGCCACCTAGTACAGCAGTACTGCTGCATTTGTACAAGGTGGCTGACTTTTTCTCCTTGCCCACGTGGAACTCAACACGTACAAAATGTGTCTCATTGAGACCATTCCACTGTCCCTGAGGTGTGACTTTCCTTTGTAATGATACGCAGCACCCCCCTTGGTAGCGTTTCCCGTCTTTTGTCATCATGGTTAGCTGGCTGCGCCTGTGCATCCGCCCTGCTAGAAACAACGCCCCTCGTTGTCATATTTATTTTGTCAGCGAGGGTGTGGTTTATGGGCACGAGCAGTGCATATGTTCGCCTGTCTTAACTCATCTCCTTCCGCCTTCTTCAGACTGTGCGGCCTCCTGGCCGTGGTAGGCGATAAGGGATCAGCTGAGGCCGCCCAGTCTGGAGCAGGTGTAAGGACATGTGTAAGCGGCAAACCTATTTACTGCACAAGGCCACGAATCCCAGCCACGCAGTGTGATTTTTTGAAAACACACTGTGGGTCTTGGATTCATGTCCATCGCTAACCGCAACGGCCGACATGAAATGAGGTCAGAAGACAGGAAGCGCTCACAGCGCATGGCCAAGGGATCACAATAGCGCAGACTCCTGTACAGCAAATAACAACACTCAGGAATCTGCGCCCAGTACCTAGGTGCAAATTTTGACACCTGTGCTGCGTCTCGTTAAAAAGACAAGTCACGCCTCCACAACTGTTTGACAGTATAATGGGCTAAATAGTGTACGTGTTTTAGTCAGCGTGTGCAAGGAGCAAAACAAATAGAGCAACCTTTTAATTGTGCAGCATTAATGCTGCACAAGGTGTGGCTCTTGTACCTTGCAACACCTGAGGGGGGGGTTAAAGGTAACCTTTGAAATTGGTTCAACTAGGCTTCGGCCTACACTCTGCTCCTCTACTCCTCCTGCTGACCCTGGGCTCAAACACCGCTAGTTTTTGCCCGGAAATGCTAGCTGCACAGAGAAAAACACCAGCCAATGTGTTAGTGGGGTTCAGCAACGCCAGCTGTTCCCCTGCTGTGTAGTCGGCAACGTGTCCAGCACAAGCCACGCTGGCACAACCGACCAAAAGCTGCCACCAGTGCAGGCTTCGGCCTACACTTTGCTCCTCTCCTCCTCCTCCTGCTGACCCTGGGCTCAAACACCGCTAGTTTTTGCCCGGAAATGCTAGCTGCACAGAGAAAAACACCAGCCAATGTGTTAGTGGGGTTCAGCAACGCCAGCTGTTCCCCTGCTATGTAGTCGGCAACGTGTCCAGCACAAGCCACGCTGGCACAACAGAACAAAAGCTGCCACCAGTGCAGGCTTCGGCCTACACTTTGCTCCTCTCCTCCTCCTGCTGACCCTGGGCTCAAACAACGCCAGTTTCTGCCCGGACATGCTAGCTGCACAGAGAAAAACACCAGCCAATGTGTTAGTGGGGTTCAGCACAGCCAGCTGTTCCCCTGCTGTGTAGCTGGCAACGTTTCCTGCAAACGCCACGCAGGAACATGAACTGAAATTGAAGGGAGCCTGCCCCCCACCCCCCCAGGTGTTTCTATGTATAACAGCCACCTTGTACAGCAGTACTGCTGCATTTGTACAAGGTGGCTGACTTTTTCTCCTTGCACACGTGGAACTCAACAAGTACAAAATGTGTCTCATTACAGACCATTACAATGTCCCTGAGGTGTGACTTTCCTTTTTAATGACACGCAGCAACCCCATTGTTAGCGCTGCCCGTCTCCTGACATCATTGGTTGGCTGGCTGTGCCTGTGCGTCCCCCCTGCCCGACACAACGCCCCCCGTTGTCTCATATATTTTGACTGCGAGGGTGTGATTGATGGGCACGAGCAGTGCATATGTTCCCCTGTTTTCACTCCCCTCCTTCCGCCTTCTTCTGACTGTGCGGCCTCATGGCCGCGGCATGCGATAAGGGATCAGCTGAGGCCGCCCAGTCTGAAGCAGGTGTAAGGACATGTGTGAGCGGCGAACATATTTACTGCACAAGGCCACGAATCCCAGCACCGCAGTGTGACTTTAGGAAAAGCCACTGTGGGTCTGGGATTTATGGCCATCGTTAACCGCACCGGCCAACATGAAATGAGGTCATGAGACGGCCTGCACTAACAGGGTATTGCCAAGGGATAACACAAGAGCGCAGTTTCCTGTACTGCAAATAACAACGGTAAGGAATCTGCGCACAGCACCTAGGTGTAAATTTGTACACCTGTGCTGCGTCTCCTTAAAAAGACTAGTAGTCACGCCTCCACTACTGTTTGACAGTATAATGGGCTAAATAGTGTACGTGTTTAATTCAGCGTGTGCAAGGAGCAAAATTAAATAGAGCAACCTTTGACTTGTGCATCATTAATGCTGTTCAAGGTGTGGCTCTTGTACCTTGTAACACCTGAGGGGGGGTTAAAGGTAACCTTTGAAATTGGTTCAACTAGGCTTCGGCCTACACTCTGCTCCTCTACTCCTCCTGCTGACCCTGGGCTCAAACACCGCTAGTTTTTGCCCGGAAATGCTAGCTGCACAGAGAAAAACACCAGCCAATGTGTTAGTGGGGTTCAGCAACGCCAGCTGTTCCCCTGCTGTGTAGTCGGCAACGTGTCCAGCACAAGCCACGCTGGCACAACAGAACAAAAGCTGCCACCAGTGCAGGCTTCGGCCTACACTTTGCTCCTCTCCTCCTCCTGCTGACCCTGGGCTCAAACAACGCCAGTTTCTGCCCGGACATGCTAGCTGCACAGAGAAAAACACCAGCCAATGTGTTAGTGCGGTTCAGCACCGCCAGCTGTTCCTCTGCTGTGTAGTCGGCATCGTGTCCAGCACAAGCCACGCTGGCACAACTGACCAAAAGCTGCCACCAGTGCAGGCTTCGGCCTACACTTTGCTCCTCTCCTCCTCCTGCTGACCCTGGGCTCAAACAACGCCAGTTTCTGCCCGGACATGCTAGCTGCACAGAGAAAAACACCAGCCAATGTGTTAGTGGGGTTCAGCACCGCCAGCTGTTCCCCTGCTGTGTAGCTGGCAACGTGTCCTGCAAACGCCACGTAGGCACATGAACTGAAATTGAAGGGAGCCTGCCCCCCACCCCCCCAGGTGTTTCTATGTATAACAGCCACCTTGTACAGCAGTACTGCTGCATTTGTACAAGGTGGCTGACTTTTTCTCCTTGCACACGTGGAACTCAACAAGTACAAAATGTGTCTCATTACAGACCATTACAATGTCCCTGAGGTGTGACTTTCCTTTTTAATGACACGCAGCAACCCCATTGTTAGCGCTGCCCGTCTCCTGACATCATTGGTTGGCTGGCTGTGCCTGTGCGTCCCCCCTGCCCGACACAACGCCCCCCGTTGTCTCATATATTTTGACTGCGAGGGTGTGATTGATGGGCACGAGCAGTGCATATGTTCCCCTGTCTTCACTCCCCTCCTTCCGCCTTCTTCTGACTGTGCGGCCTCATGGCCGCGGCATGCGATAAGGGATCAGCTGGGGCCGCCCAGTCTGAAGCAGGTGTAAGGACATGTGTGAGCGGCGAACATATTTACTGCACAAGGCCACGAATCCCAGCACCGCAGTGTGACTTTAGGAAAAGCCACTGTGGGTCTGGGATTTATGGCCATCGTTAACCGCACCGGCCAACATGAAATGAGGTCATGAGACGGCCTGCACTAACAGGGTATTGCCAAGGGATAACACAAGAGCGCAGTTTCCTGTACTGCAAATAACAACGGTAAGGAATCTGCGCACAGCACCTAGGTGTAAATTTGTACACCTGTGCTGCGTCACCTTAAAAAGACTAGTAGTCACGCCTCCACTACTGTTTGACAGTATAATGGGCTAAATAGTGTACGTGTTTAATTCAGCGTGTGCAAGGAGCAAAATTAAATAGAGCAACCTTTGACTTGTGCATCATTAATGCTGTTCAAGGTGTGGCTCTTGTACCTTGCAACACCTGAGGGGGGGGTTAAAGGTAACCTTTGAAATTGGTTCAACTAGGCTTCGGCCTACAATCTGCTCCTCTACTCCTCCTGCTGACCCTGGGCTCAAACACCGCTAGTTTTTGCCCGGAAATGCTAGCTGCACAGAGAAAAACACCAGCCAATGTGTTAGTGGGGTTCAGCACCGCCAGCTGTTCCCCCGCTGTGTAGCCGGCATCGTGTCCAGCACAAGCCACGCTGGCACAACCGACCAAAAGCTGCCACCAGTGCAGGCTTCGGCCTACACTTTGCTCCTCTCCTCCTCCTCCTGCTGACCCTGGGCTCAAACACCGCTAGTTTTTGCCCGGAAATGCTAGCTGCACAGAGAAAAACACCAGCCAATGTGTTAGTGGGGTTCAGCACCGCCAGCTGTTCCCCCGCTGTGTAGCCGGCATCGTGTCCAGCACAAGCCACGCTGGCACAACCGACCAAAAGCTGCCACCAGTGCAGGCTTCGGCCTACACTTTGCTCCTCTCCTCCTCCTCCTGCTGACCCTGGGCTCTAACACCGCTAGTTTTTGCCCGGACATGCAATCTGCACAGAGAAAAACACCAGTCAATGTGTCAGTGGGGTTCAGCAACGCCAGCTGTTCCCCTGCTGTGTAGCTTGCAACGTGACCTGCAAACGCCACGCAGGCACATGAACTGAAATTGAAGGGAGCCTGCCCCCCACCCCCCCAGGTGTTTCTATGTATAACAGCCACCTTGTACAGCAGTACTGCTGCATTTGTACAAGGTGGCTGACTTTTTCTCCTTGCCCACGTGGAACTCAACACGTACAAAATGTGTCTCATTAGAGACCATTACAATGTCCCTGAGGTGTGACTTTCCTTTGTAATGACACGCAGCACCACCCTTGTTAGCGCTGCCCGTCTTTTGACATCATTGGTTAGCTGGCTGCGCCTGTGCATCTCCCCTGCTGGAAACAACGCCCCTCGGTGTCTTATTTTTTTGGACAGCGAGGGTGTGATTGATGGGCATGTGCAGTGCATATGTTTGCCTGTGTTCACTCATCTCCTTCCGCCTTCTTCAGACTGGGTGTCCTCATGGCCGCGGCAGGCGATAAGGGATCAGATGAGGCCGCCCAGTCTGAAGCAGGTGTAAGGACATGTGTGAGCGGCAAACATATTTAGTGCACCAGGGCACGAATCCCAGCACCGCAGTGTGATTTTTTAAAAACACACTGTGGGTCTGGGATTCATGTCCATCGCTAACCGCAACGGCCAACATGAAATGAGGTCATAAGACAGGAAGCGCTCACAGCGCATGGCCAAAGGATCACAAGAGCGCAGACTCCTGTACAGCAACTAACAACGCTCAGGAAGCTGCGCCCATGCAAAAAGGTGTTGTTTTCGACACCTGTGCTGCTTTTCTTTAAAAAGACAAGTCACGCCTCCACTACTGATTAACAGTATAATGGGCTAAATAGTCTACGTGTTGCATTCAGCTTGTGCAAGTAGACAAATTAATAGAGCAACCTTTTACTTGTGCAGCATTAATGCTGCAGAAGGAGTGGCTCTTGTACTTTGTAACACCTGAGGGGGGGTTAAAGGTAACCTTTGAAATTGGTTCAACTAGGCTTCGGCCTACACTCTGCTCCTCTCCTCCTCCTGCTGACCCTGGGCTCTAACAACGCTAGTTTTTGCCCGGAAATGCTAGCTGCACAGAGAAAAACACCAGCCAATGTGTTAGTGGGATTCAGCAACGCCAGCTGTTCCCCCGCTGTGTAGCCGGCATCGTGTCCAGCACAAGCCACGCTGGCACAACCGACCAAAAGCTGCCACCAGTGCAGGCTTCGGCCTACACTTTGCTCCTCTCCTCCTCCTCCTGCTGACCCTGGGCTCAAACACCGCTAGTTTTTGCCCGGAAATGCTAGCTGCACAGAGAAAAACACCAGCCAATGTGTTAGTGGGGTTCAGCAACGCCAGCTGTTCCCCTGCTGTGTAGCTTGCAACGTGACCTGCAAACGCCACGCAGGCACATGAACTGAAATTGAAGGGAGCCTGCCCCCCACCCACAGGTGTTTCTATGTATAACAGCCACCTTGTACAGCAGTACTGCTGCATTTGTACAAGGTGGCTGATGTTTTCTCCTTGCCCACGTGGAACTCAACACGTACAAAATGTGTCTCTTTGAGACCATTCCACTGTCCCTGAGGTGTGACTTTCCTTTCTAATGATACGCAGCACCCCCCTTGGTAGCGCTTCCCGTCTTCTGACATCATTGGTTGGCTACTTGCGCCTGTTCGTCCGCCCTGCCTGAATAAAATGCTCCTCGTTGTCTTAATTAGTTTGACTGCGAGGGTGTGATTGATGGGCACGAGCAGTGCATATCTTCGCCTGTCTTAACTCATCTCCTTCCGCCTTCTTCAGACTGTGCAGCCTCATGGCCGCGGCATGCGAGAAGGGATCAGCAGAGGCCGCCCAGTCTGAAGCAGGTGTAAGGACGTGTGTGAGCGGCCAAAATATTTACTGCTCAAGGCCACGAATCCCAGCACCGCAGTGTGGCTTTATGAAAAGACACTGTGGGTCTGGGATTTATGGCCATCGTTAACCGCACCGGCCAACATGAAATGAGGTCATAAGATGGGCAGCGCTAACAGGGCATTGCCAAGGGATAACACAAGAGCGCAGACTCCTGTACAGCAAATAACAACGCTCAGGAAGCTGCGCCAAGCACCAAGGCGTTATTTTGGACACCTGTTCTGCGTCTCCTCAAAAAACCAAGTCACGCATCCACTACAGTTTGACTGTAGAATGGGGTAAATTGTGTATGTCTTTCATTCAGCGTGTGCAAGTAGACAAATTAATAGAGCAACCTTTCACTTGTGCAGCATTAATACTGCACAAGGTGTGTCTCTTGTACTTTGTAACACCTGAGGGGGGGGTTAAAGGTTTCCTTTGAAATTGGTTCAACTAGGCTTCGGCCTACACTCTGCTCCTCTCCTCCTCCTCCTCCTGCTTCAACACGGGCTCTAACATCGCTAGTTTTTGCCCGCAAGTGCTAGCTGCACAGAGAAAAACACACGCCATTGTGTTAGTGGGGTTCAGCAACGCCAGCTGTTCCCCCAGTGTGTAGCCGGCAAAGTGTCCTGCAAACGCAACGCAGACACAAAGCTGCCTCCAGTGCAGGCTTCGGCCTACACTCATCTCCCCCTGCTTACCCTTTGCTCCAACACCGCTAGTTGGGGCTCTAGGAAGACAATCTTTAATAGGCAAGGCAACGCATCCGGGTTCCAGCACCGCCAGCTGGTTCTCGGCAGTGTTCTTGTCACAGGTACTCCCTCGTGCCAAGCCTGGTTTCAGCACCGTCAGCTGTTTCCGGGTTGTGTCAACTTCACTGAGACGCCTATGCTTGCCCCGTCGTGGTGCGGTCGAGTTAGCCAACTCCAGGGTGCCTCCAGTTTAGGAGCTTCCTATGTGGGCTGCGTGAACTGGTAGTCAAGGCTGGTTCTGTAGTGCCAGTAGGCCCAGCTCCCCCTGTAGGACTGTTGGGGTTCGGTAACTGCGGCTGCCTCGCGGCCTAGCTGTTCTCTCCTCTCCTGTGGGCCTTGGGGTCCACCACCTGGTTCCAGCACCGTCAGCTGGTTCCGGGCCGAGCCTTTGGCTTAGGTGCCTCCTCCTGGGTATCCGAGTTCCGCCAACGCCAGGCGGTCCTTGGTAGTGCTTTTAAGCGCGGGCACCTACAGCTTAGTAACCGGGTTCCAGCACCGTCAGCTGGTCCTCGGTCGTGCCATTGGCTCTTGCACACTGGGGCAACGCATCCGGGTTCCAGCACCGCCAGCTGGTTCTCGGCAGTGTTCTTGTCACAGGTACTCCCTCGTGCCAAGCCTGGTTTCAGCACCGTCAGCTGTTTCCGGGTTGTGTCAACTTCACTGAGACGCCTATGCTTGCCCCGTCGTGGTGCGGTCGAGTTAGCCAACTCCAGGGTGCCTCCAGTTTAGGAGCTTCCTATGTGGGCTGCGTGAACTGGTAGTCAAGGCTGGTTCTGTAGTGCCAGTAGGCCCAGCTCCCCCTGTAGGACTGTTGGGGTTCGGTAACTGCGGCTGCCTCGCGGCCTAGCTGTTCTCTCCTCTCCTGTGGGCCTTGGGGTCCACCACCTGGTTCCAGCACCGTCAGCTGGTTCCGGGCCGAGCCTTTGGCTTAGGTGCCTCCTCCTGGGTATCCGAGTTCCGCCAACGCCAGGCGGTCCTTGGTAGTGCTTTTAAGCGCGGGCACCTACAGCTTAGTAACCGGGTTCCAGCACCGTCAGCTGGTCCTCGGTCGTGCCATTGGCTCTTGCACACTGGGGCAACGCATCCGGGTTCCAGCACCGCCAGCTGGTTCTCGGCAGTGTTCTTGTCACAGGTACTCCCTCGTGCCAAGCCTGGTTTCAGCACCGTCAGCTGTTTCCGGGTTGTGTCAACTTCACTGAGACGCCTATGCTTGCCCCGTCGTGGTGCGGTCGAGTTAGCCAACTCCAGGGTGCCTCCAGTTTAGGAGCTTCCTATGTGGGCTGCGTGAACTGGTAGTCAAGGCTGGTTCTGTAGTGCCAGTAGGCCCAGCTCCCCCTGTAGGACTGTTGGGGTTCGGTAACTGCGGCTGCCTCGCGGCCTAGCTGTTCTCTCCTCTCCTGTGGGCCTTGGGGTCCACCACCTGGTTCCAGCACCGTCAGCTGGTTCCGGGCCGAGCCTTTGGCTTAGGTGCCTCCTCCTGGGTATCCGAGTTCCGCCAACGCCAGGCGGTCCTTGGTAGTGCTTTTAAGCGCGGGCACCTACAGCTTAGTAACCGGGTTCCAGCACCGTCAGCTGGTCCTCGGTCGTGCCATTGGCTCTTGCACACTGGGGCAACGCATCCGGGTTCCAGCACCGCCAGCTGGTTCTCGGCAGTGTTCTTGTCACAGGTACTCCCTCGTGCCAAGCCTGGTTTCAGCACCGTCAGCTGTTTCCGGGTTGTGTCAACTTCACTGAGACGCCTATGCTTGCCCCGTCGTGGTGCGGTCGAGTTAGCCAACTCCAGGGTGCCTCCAGTTTAGGAGCTTCCTATGTGGGCTGCGTGAACTGGTAGTCAAGGCTGGTTCTGTAGTGCCAGTAGGCCCAGCTCCCCCTGTAGGACTGTTGGGGTTCGGTAACTGCGGCTGCCTCGCGGCCTAGCTGTTCTCTCCTCTCCTGTGGGCCTTGGGGTCCACCACCTGGTTCCAGCACCGTCAGCTGGTTCCGGGCCGAGCCTTTGGCTTAGGTGCCTCCTCCTGGGTATCCGAGTTCCGCCAACGCCAGGCGGTCCTTGGTAGTGCTTTTAAGCGCGGGCACCTACAGCTTAGTAACCGGGTTCCAGCACCGTCAGCTGGTCCTCGGTCGTGCCATTGGCTCTTGCACACTGGGGCAACGCATCCGGGTTCCAGCACCGCCAGCTGGTTCTCGGCAGTGTTCTTGTCACAGGTACTGCCTCGTGCCAAGCCTGGTTTCAGCACCGTCAGCTGTTTCCGGGTTGTGTCAACTTCACTGAGACGCCTATGCTTGCCCCGTCGTGGTGCGGTCGAGTTAGCCAACTCCAGGGTGCCTCCAGTTTAGGAGCTTCCTATGTGGGCTGCGTGAACTGGTAGTCAAGGCTGGTTCTGTAGTGCCAGTAGGCCCAGCTCCCCCTGTAGGACTGTTGGGGTTCGGTAACTGCGGCTGCCTCGCGGCCTAGCTGTTCTCTCCTCTCCTGTGGGCCTTGGGGTCCACCACCTGGTTCCAGCACCGTCAGCTGGTTCCGGGCCGAGCCTTTGGCTTAGGTGCCTCCTCCTGGGTATCCGAGTTCCGCCAACGCCAGGCGGCCCTTGGTAGTGCTTTTAAGCGCGGGCACCTACAGCTTAGTAACCGGGTTCCAGCACCGTCAGCTAGTCCTCGGTCGTGCCATTGGCTCTTGCACACTGGGGCAACGCATCCGGGTTCCAGCACCGCCAGCTGGTTCTCGGCAGTGTTTTTGTCACAGGTACTCCCTCGTGCCAAACCTGGTTTCAGCACCGTCAGCTGTTTCCGGGTTGTGTCAAGCTCACTGAGACACCTATGCTTGCCTCGTCGTGGTGCGGTCGGGTTAGCCAACTCCAGGGTGCCTCCAGTTTAGGAGCTTCCTATGTGGGCTGCGTGAACTGGTAGTCAAGGCTGGTTCTGTAGTGCCAGTAGGCCCAGCTCCCCCTGTAGGACTGTTGGGGTTCGGTAACTGCGGCTGCCTCGCGGCCTAGCTGTTCTCTCCTCTCCTGTGGGCCTTGGGGTCCACCACCTGGTTCCAGCACCGTCAGCTGGTTCCGGGCCGAGCCTTTGGCTTAGGTGCCTCCTCCTGGGTATCCGAGTTCCGCCAACGCCAGGCGGTCCTTGGTAGTGCTTTTAAGCGCGGGCACCTACAGCTTAGTAACCGGGTTCCAGCACCGTCAGCTAGTCCTCGGTCGTGCCATTGGCTCTTGCACACTGGGGCAACGCATCCGGGTTCCAGCACCGCCAGCTGGTTCTCGGCAGTGTTTTTGTCACAGGTACTCCCTCGTGCCAAACCTGGTTTCAGCACCGTCAGCTGTTTCCGGGTTGTGTCAAGCTCACTGAGACACCTATGCTTGCCTCGTCGTGGTGCGGTCGGGTTAGCCAACTCCAGGGTGCCTCCAGTTTAGGAGCTTCCTATGTGGGCTGCGTGAACTGGTAGTCAAGGCTGGTTCTGTAGTGCCAGTAGGCCCAGCTCCCCCTGTAGGACTGTTGGGGTTCGGTAACTGCGGCTGCCTCGCGGCCTAGCTGTTCTCTCCTCTCCTGTGGGCCTTGGGGTCCACCACCTGGTTCCAGCACCGTCAGCTGGTTCCGGGCCGAGCCTTTGGCTTAGGTGCCTCCTCCTGGGTATCCGAGTTCCGCCAACGCCAGGCGGTCCTTGGTAGTGCTTTTAAGCGCGGGCACCTACAGCTTAGTAACCGGGTTCCAGCACCGTCAGCTAGTCCTCGGTCGTGCCATTGGCTCTTGCACACTGGGGCAACGCATCCGGGTTCCAGCACCGCCAGCTGGTTCTCGGCAGTGTTTTTGTCACAGGTACTCCCTCGTGCCAAACCTGGTTTCAGCACCGTCAGCTGTTTCCGGGTTGTGTCAAGCTCACTGAGACACCTATGCTTGCCTCGTCGTGGTGCGGTCGGGTTAGCCAACTCCAGGGTGCCTCCAGTTTAGGAGCTTCCTATGTGGGCTGCGTGAACTGGTAGTCAAGGCTGGTTCTGTAGTGCCAGTAGGCCCAGCTCCCCCTGTAGGACTGTTGGGGTTCGGTAACTGCGGCTGCCTCGCGGCCTAGCTGTTCTCTCCTCTCCTGTGGGCCTTGGGGTCCACCACCTGGTTCCAGCACCGTCAGCTGGTTCCGGGCCGAGCCTTTGGCTTAGGTGCCTCCTCCTGGGTATCCGAGTTCCGCCAACGCCAGGCGGTCCTTGGTAGTGCTTTTAAGCGCGGGCACCTACAGCTTAGTAACCGGGTTCCAGCACCGTCAGCTAGTCCTCGGTCGTGCCATTGGCTCTTGCACACTGGGGCAACGCATCCGGGTTCCAGCACCGCCAGCTGGTTCTCGGCAGTGTTCTTGTCACAGGTACTCCCTCGTGCCAAACCTGGTTTCAGCACCGTCAGCTGTTTCCGGGTTGTGTCAAGCTCACTGAGACACCTATGCTTGCCTCGTCGTGGTGCGGTCGGGTTAGCCAACTCCAGGGTGCCTCCAGTTTAGGAGCTTCCTATGTGGGCTGCGTGAACTGGTAGTCAAGGCTGGTTCTGTAGTGCCAGTAGGCCCAGCTCCCCCTGTAGGACTGTTGGGGTTCGGTAACTGCGGCTGCCTCGCGGCCTAGCTGTTCTCTCCTCTCCTGTGGGCCTTGGGGTCCACCACCTGGTTCCAGCACCGTCAGCTGGTTCCGGGCCGAGCCTTTGGCTTAGGTGCCTCCTCCTGGGTATCCGAGTTCCGCCAACGCCAGGCGGTCCTTGGTAGTGCTTTTAAGCGCGGGCACCTACAGCTTAGTAACCGGGTTCCAGCACCGTCAGCTAGTCCTCGGTCGTGCCATTGGCTCTTGCACACTGGGGCAACGCATCCGGGTTCCAGCACCGCCAGCTGGTTCTCGGCAGTGTTTTTGTCACAGGTACTCCCTCGTGCCAAACCTGGTTTCAGCACCGTCAGCTGTTTCCGGGTTGTGTCAAGCTCACTGAGACACCTATGCTTGCCTCGTCGTGGTGCGGTCGGGTTAGCCAACTCCAGGGTGCCTCCAGTTTAGGAGCTTCCTATGTGGGCTGCGTGAACTGGTAGTCAAGGCTGGTTCTGTAGTGCCAGTAGGCCCAGCTCCCCCTGTAGGACTGTTGGGGTTCGGTAACTGCGGCTGCCTCGCGGCCTAGCTGTTCTCTCCTCTCCTGTGGGCCTTCGGGTCCACCACCTGGTTCCAGCACCGTCAGCTGGTTCTCGGCAGTGTCTTTTGCTCTTGTACCTTCTGCTCCCCATCCTGGTTCCAGTACCGTCAGCTGGTTCCGGGCAGAGCCTTTGGCTTAGGTGCCTCCTTCTGGGTATCCAAGTTCCACCAACGTCAGGTGGTCCTTGGTAGTGCTTTCAGGCACGGGTACCTCCTGCTTAGTAACCGGGTTCCAGTAACGTCAGCTGGTCCTCGGTAGTTCCATTGGCTCTTGGACCTTCGGCTACCCATCCGGGTTCCAGTACCGTCAGCTGGTTCTCGGCAGTGTCTTTTGCTCTTGTACCTTCTGCTCCCCATCCTGGTTCCAGTAACGTCAGCTGGTTCCGGGCAGAGCCTTTGGCTTAGGTGCCTCCTTCTGGGTATCCGAGTTCCGCCAACGTCAGGCGGTCCTTGGTAGTGCTTTTTAGCACGGGTACCTCCTGCTTAGTAACCGGGTTCCAGTAACGTCAGCTGGTCCTCGGTAGTTCCATAGGCTCTTGAACCTTCGGGTAGCCATCCGAGTTCCAGTTCCATCAGCTGGTTCTTGGCATTTTCTCAGCCTTCTTGTACCTTCTGCTACATTTCCAAGTTGAAGACCCTAACGTCGACGACCCGGAAGACCACCCCGATGACGACGACGACGACGGCGGAGACGACGACGGCGGAGACGACGACGGCTGAGACGACGACGGCGGAGATGACGACACTGGAGACGACGACCCTGGAGACGACAACATGGAAGAACAAGAGGCTGCAGAACAAAGAGCAGAAGAACATTAAGCATAAGACTTAATATCAGAGCAAAAGATATTATCTAAATTATATGCAGAAGAAGACTAAGCAGTGTATGGGGGTGAGTCCGTTCCTCCTCGTGGTGCCCCTGGATAAAGCCTGATGCTGCAGGCCAAACTGAACGCGGACAAATGTAACTTTTGTGACTGGCAGAACGGAAGGTGTAATCTTCCAACTTTTATAGATAACAACTACGGGAATGCCTGTCACAAATGAGAATATGATGAAGAAGTAGAATAGGAAGAATAATAACAGTGGAATAAAAAGAATATGTAGAATAGGAAGAATAATAATAGTTGAAGAAAATGAATATGAAGAATGTAATAAAAAAAAAATATAGGTAGAAGATGAAGAAGAAGATGAATAAGGTGAAGAAGTTGATGTCAAAGATGCTGATGATGATGAAGATGAAAGTGTGGGAAAAGGAAAGAAAAAGAAGGGGAAGGTCGTGGAATAGTGAAACATCAATATCTGACAAAATAAAAAAAATTTACATAGTCAATATCTTTTTCAATCCGAACGTCTTTAAAAAAAAAAAAAATCATGCTATTCTATTTGATTGGACTAATCCTCATTGCCTTTAATGTCTCCGCCACCTCCCCCATACATCCTACATTATTCTTAGTTGTTTTCCTTCATGTAGAATGAACCTACAAGGAAAGAAAGGGTTTATTTTAATTCCGATATTTTGGTCCCATTGACTTGCATTGGGATCGGGTATCGGTATCGGCGATATCCGATATTTTTTGAATATCGGCCGATCCAAACCGATACCGATACTTTCCGATATCGGAAGGTATCGCTCAACACTAGTGGTGACAGCTGCCACCTCTCAATGTATTCAAATAACTCATAAGGGCTATTTGGGGGGGTGCATGCATCAAGAAGGATTTGAAAGCACCCTCTCACACGTAGCCTCATTTCATGGGGTAGGGGACGGAGGTACTGGGTCAGGCTCTGTGAATATGCCTCTTCACCCTCATCCTGAGTAGCCCTGGCCAGACAATTTAGGACGCCAGTGTCCACATGCCTCCTACTTTCCATAAGCTCTCTCCTTATGCGGCCACGGCGTGAAGTCACAGCAGGCTGTGGGGAGGTCTCCAGTGGGAACGTAGGGCTACTGCTGTTCCCAGGATCATCCTGGCTTATTGGAGCTGATGGTGCTGTGGGTGCTTGTACAGCATATGGCCCAGTTGTTGCGGGAGCTTGTGGTGCAGCAGAAGATGGACCAGGAGGGGGGGACCTGGAAGGATCCAAAGATGGGCCAGCCACCTCTTCCCCCTCCCTGACTGGATCAATCACAGCCTCTGAGTCGGAGGCAGTCTCCCTCTCAGTGAGGTTGGACTGAGTTCTGTTAGGAAAGTATTAGAATAATAAAATAAAATTTAATATATGAGCATTCAAAACATATGTGTAATGTGGTGTGAGGTTTGTACTTACCTTCTCAGATCCATACTGGGATCCAGAAAGGACAGCCTGTCAAAATAAATAAATTTTCGTTTTGTAGGAGCAGATGCCCAATCCTGGCCCGTTGCTGCCTTTCTCGGTGGTACTGGTCCCGAATGCTTCGCCATCGTCTCATAACATCTTCCACTGCAATGACAGAGACGAAAATAATGTATAAGGTCATTGTGCACAGTGGTACAACAAGGTGTCAGTGATTTTACATATTAATGTGGCCTAGTAAGCTGCATTTCTAACAAAATATCTTCAGTAATGATAATAAAATCACAAACAGCACAATAAGATTTAAGGGGATAGTGTGAAAACCTGCTAGTTACTGAATATTATTAGAGAAACATGAGTGAACTTACTTATTTGCTTCTGTGCCTCACGAGGCCGCTGTTCATAATCCGGGAAAAGGAGCCCACATATGCTCCTCCAAGCAGCCTCTTTTCTGGCCCGATTTAAATAATGGGCATCCCTTTGATCCCAAATTTCTGGCATCTATAGGACCAGGACCAGAAGCTTATCCACATTGATGATAGAAGCCATGATGCAGGTGACTCCTTGGAGGCGTGCGGGAGACTTCTGGCATGTCTGTCTGGCTTTTTAAGCTATTTAGCATGTCTAAGCTTCCTGATTGAGGGCTTGGCACATTTCCTGTCACCTGCAAAAATCTTGCGTATTTCTCTCAAGTCACACGCATTTCTCTCAAGTCACCTGTGTGCAATCCGTATTTTTCTCGCCCCCTTAGACTTTCATTGGTGGATTTTTTGCGCAATACACTGACAAATGCAGCATGCTGTGATTTTCTCAGCCCGTAAAATATGGCTGAGAAATATACGGCAGATAGGAGCTGCCCCATTGAGAATCATTGGTCCGTGTGCAATGTGTTGTTTTTGCACCTCTCATAGGTCAGTATTCCTCTTTATAGTGTGACTCTGGCCTTATTCTGGGGGCTGTCACAGTGGGTGCCTCAGCACAAATCCCTCTCCTCTCACACTGCCCTGCTCCTCATACAGCCTGCACTGTGTGCGTCTGTCTCCAGTCTCATGCTCACCATCCTGGGATCTTCTGAGACTGCAGCCTATAGTGCAAGAAGATAAAACAGCAAAGAGATGAGGAGTAAAAGAGAGTGACACAATAAACACCTAAAGAGCTGAGAAAATGAAAGGGATACCGGTCAAGGTTTATAGATGAGAGGAGAAGGGAGCATAGTTGACAACTGTTCATAAATTTACGGACAGTCCATGAAAACCCGAAGCTTTTCTCTGCTGTCTGTATTGTCCAGTAGAAAATAACACCGCCCGTGAATTTTTAACCCTACCCCTGAAGTTTGTATTGCACATGTGCAAAGTACAAACAGGACATGTCCCGAAAGAAGAAAAACGGATGTGGGAGTTGTGGGGGTGGCTGTCCTGCGGCTGCACTGTCAATGGAGCAGAGGCAGACCTGCATGTGGAACTCCATACAAGTGAAGCCAGACATGGAGTGCTGGCAGGCATCCTGCGGCTGGCCTGTCTGCTGCTACTCATCACGAAAAGTCAGACGAAGGCACGCCGCCAAAACGCGCGTAGGGGTAGTGGCACCATCTCCTGAGCCCTGGTAAGACTCTGCTATTTACTTTTGTCATGGTTGCTGCTAGTGCAGCGTGGTTTTGTTGCTGCTCATCATACATGTCTAACGCATGTCTATTTCACATATAGCGTGACCAACAATAAATGATCCCCACTATGGTACTATTTAAGAACAATATTTTATTAGACAAAACAAATTCCATAAAAAGATATATAAAAAATATCCATAACTGCATGTAACAATAGAGTGCAAATTCCTCAGACAAGGGACTATAATGCCATAGGTGATTTCACAAAAAGCATAGGCTGATATGTACAATGCATAGGTAGTGACAGTCTGCCAGTATACCAGCCACACTAGAAATCCAAATATGACACGCCTCCCGAAGAAGCATTGCGAAACGCGCGTCGGGGCAGAGGGACGCCGAGGTATTTCCACAGGCTGATTGCAAGGTAATCATTTCATCACTGCTGTGAGACTATTCATAGTTGGATTTCTAGTGTGGCTGGTATACTGGCAGACTGTCACTACCTATGCATTGTACATATCAGCCTATGCTTTTTGTGAAATCACCTATGGCATTATAGTCCCTTGTCTGTGGAATTTGCACTCTATTGTTACATGCAGTTATGGATATTTTTTATATATCTTTTTATGGAATTTGTTTTGTCTAATAAAATATTGTTCTTAAATAGTACCATAGTGGGGATCATTTATTGTTGGTCACGCTATATGTGAAATAGTCTTATGTGATGGTACAATACCCACCATATGGAAAGGGGTTATTATTAAGTTGAGCAACTGGTTGTGAATATATAATATTATTGGCTGTTGTTTAAACAGAGCTCACGATTATGGATCTTAGAGCCAAAGAAAGTTCTTGGCAGGCGAAAGCATCTAGCATGTTCAAGAAGGGTGCAGGTTCTTTTTCTACTACCTCTTCCTACAATCAACAGGAAAATGTGAAAAAATACAAAAATGCAGTACATAAAAAAATCAAAGTCTGGTGGACTAAGGTTACCCTAGAGAATTACATTGTGCAACAAATTATCCCAAGAGGATTGAGGATACACTTGTTTCCCACCTTTGACCTTAATGATGAGTCTCTCAAGGACAGATGGATTAGGTCTCCTAATACCTGCTCTTTCGAATTCATTAATATTATTATTGAGAGCAATGCAATTACACTGAAGAACATTGAAACTGAAATTGACTCCCTGCAGAAAATATTGCAGCAGGAGTTGAAGGCAGATCTCTTTCAAGAAATGATTGGTAAACTAGATAAAGATATTGAGAAATGGGAGGGAGCCATATCACAGAACAAACAGAAAAAATATGATAGAGACTTGACTGATTTTGAATCTGAAAAAGTGTTCAAGTGGTAAACTGTCTCCAACTCTTCTATGAGTGAAGGAGGGGAATCAAGTTATAGTGGATATAATGGACCTAAAACCCGTCAATTTACCAAGAAGGGACCTTCCCATGGAAATCAGAATCGGAGGGGCGACCCAGTTAAGGTAATTAATCTATCATCACAGGTATTGACAGATGCTCAGGAAAGTGTGTTGCAAAAAGGTCTTAACTTTTCCCCATCCTCTGTTTTAGACACGTTTACCACAATAAAAGATCTCCATTTATTTGCGAGAAAACTTATTTAAAAAAAATTGCATCATAAAGAGAACTTAAAGGGGGATGCCATTGATTACGGGGAGCAGGAGGCTCTGGAAGCACTTGTGTCACTCTTGGAAGAAAATACTACCAATACTAGTAAGTTTCCCATGAGTCTAATTAACAAATCCACTAAATTTCCACCACTCACCCTAGTTCTTGCAATAGATGCATTTACCAAAATGGTCACCCAGGATATTGAGGTTATGAAAGCACAACCGGGCAAATTTACTACAGGCAACCTCACCCGGAAGGAGAGAGTGGCCTTGAGGGAGTTGAGCAGTTGGGATGATGTTGTTTTCAAGATGGCAGATAAAGGTGGCAATGTAGTAATATGGCCCAATCAAATGCATGAAGTGCAAGCGGAAAACTGCTACACAACATACATGAATACAAACCACTCACTTATAACCCGATGATGAAATATAAGGAGAAATTGATTGATATCCTTATAACTGCCTATGAGAACAACGTCATCCCAAAGAAGCTCCTGGAAACGTACACTAAATTGCAGCCTAGATTGACAATGTTTTACCTGGTACCTAAGGTCCACAAAAACCCAAAGGACCCACTGGGTCGACCTATAGTGGCTGCAAACGAAGGCCTATGTGAGATAGCTTGTGATATTGTTGAACACTATTTGAAACCTCTTGTGATTCAACTACCCTCATATATCAAGGACACTACTGCTGCCTTGGGCCACCTGGAAAATATTCAATTGACTGAGGACATGGTACTGGTTACGGCCGATGTGGAGGCCTTGCATTCATGTATCAGACATACAGATGGCCTACAGGCAGTAGAAAAGTACTTAATATGCAGCAATATGGAGAGGGATATGTCGAAATTTATTCTCAAGCTACTTAAATTTATCTTAACCCACAATGCTTTCATGTTTGCGGGGAGGGTGTATTTGCAATTACAAGGCACAGCGATGGAGGCCTCTTGTGCCCCCTCGTATGCCAATTTGTTCATGGGAGCCTGGGAATGGTCTATATTCCAGGAAAACGAGATCCCGGGCATGGAGCGGATCCACAATTGGATACGCTTCATCGATGACATTATGTTCATCTGGGAAGGTCCCATTGAAGAACTTAATGCCTTAATGACTAGACTAAACCAAAATGATAAAAACATTAAACTCACTTACAAATATGGACGTGAGATTGACTTCTTGGATCTATTCATTACAGCCCTATCTGATGGACATTTATCAACTACAGTGTTCCGTAAACCCACGGCAACTAATTCTTTGCTACACGCATCGTCGCTACATCCAAAATCCACTACTAACAGTATACCGATTGGCCAATACTTACGTATCAAAAGGATCTGCTCCGAGGAGGAACAATTTGAGGCACAAGCCAAATCTTTAAGAAATAGATTCCAAGACAGGGGATATAATCGACGAGCTATTCAGAGGGGATATTGGAGAGCAAAAAATATTCCTAGACAACAACTTCTACATAAGAACCAAATTACCCCAATAACGGAAGGACAGGACAATCAGGTAAGGTTTATCACCAATTTCAGCAATGAATGGCATGACCTACGCAGTATTGTCCAGAAAAACTGGAAGATCTTGTTTACGGACCCCATACTGCGAAAACTCTTACCAGAACAACCTTCCGTAGTAGCTAGAAGAGCACCTAGTCTATGGGATATCTTGGTACATAATGCCTATGATCCCAAAAGAGTAGCCAGAGATAAGAGATCAACCGTTAGGCAGGGATTCTTCCCATGCAGTATCTGCATGGGTTGCGCTAACATGAAGAAAACTACCACCTTTCAAAACCACGATGGCACTAGGATTTTTGACATCAGGGCGCATATCACATGCTCATCTAGGGGTATTATATACCATGCAGTGTGCCCATGTGGGAAAGTTTATATCGGTATGACTAGTCGTGAACTGAAGGTTAGGGTCAGGGAACACTGCTTAGACATTGACAAGGCCAAAAATGCCATGGATGAGACTACGCTTAAAACCCTTCCCAAACACTTTAAGCGCCATCATCAGTGCAATTCCAGACTATTGTCAGTCACAGGTATTGATATGTTGGATCTAGGGGGGAGACATGGTAAAAGATTGGCAAAAAAGGAAAGCCAATGGATTTACAGATTGGGAACCTTGGTACCACAGGGCTTAAATGAGAGTTTTGGATTTGGTGCTTTTTTGTATGGGGTACTCTCAGAGGATAGTAGTATGGTAGGGGGTTTATTATTGATCTACCAGTTGGTTTTTGATAATTTCTCTCTTTTTTATGGGTTACTGTGGTTTTTTTTTACTAATTTTGTTCTTTTATGATTACTGCAGAGTGTCTATTGCTAATAACGTGAGATAACCATCTTCTTTGTTTGGACGGATAAAATTGGCCATCAACTGGAGGAAGATAATACCAAGAGATCATCACTACTTATCGGGAATGTATCTGCAAGCTATAAATCCCGTTGTCCTGCCCATGGGGGGACAAATAATTTTTTACTTTTTATGCTATATGTCTATGTATGATGAAGACACCGGTGCAGATTACCTTTTATAGTATTGGTTGTTATCAACCGCTTTTTAGATTTGCCATAAACACATGCACATGAGATTCACATTTAGCACATATTAAGATATATTTATACTAGGATGGGATTTAGCCCACTTTATAACCTGAGGGTTATTTTTAGTAGTTATATATTAACTGTTTACAGTAGATGGTGATTAAGTTCATGTCACAACCTGAGGGTTACCTTCAGCAACTAATTATAAGCAGTTTCACGATAGTTTTATTATTTTTATTTTATATATGTATTAGTACGTCCAGACATATTTTCACATTTTTTACACCCTGGTAGTTCTGACCTATACATTAGGCATTTACAGCATTTTATATCTAGTCACTTTTTGTATAGATATATATGGCAAATATAGCAATTTGCTACCTATATACATTACAGTATTGGGTCCTTTCTCTCTCCATGAGCGGTACGCATGCGCGGATTGCAGATCTGAGAAGAGTGCGGCTAGCGGTCGTTAGTGGCTGGGGAGGCCGCGTCACACCAAGGTGGACCCGGCGTCTCCGACCTCGTGACCGCGATCCGACTCTCCATTGGACACAGATGACTGCAGATCTACGCATGCGTCATTGAGCCCAGGGACAGAGAGCTCCGTACAGCGGCGCCCTATGGGCTTCACTCACTGGCACTTCCGGTTTCCGTACACCGCCGCACGCCGCACTTCCGGGTTTCGTATACCGCCGCACGCTGGTCTCAACAAACCACTTGTTAGTGCGTGTGGGGCTTGCGGCATCACTTCCTCCAGCTGAGCATAGTTTCCACATTATAACGGATCCAATCATTGAAGTGGCTTGCCCTATTTAATCCGGCTATCCCCCTGCCCTGACACGCCTCCCGAAGAAGCATTGCGAAACGCGCGTCGGGACAGAGAGACGCCGAGGTATTTCCACAGGCTGATTGCAAGGTAATCATTTCATCGCCACTTGCCGCACACCATATGTATGATATTAGTATTATTAGTTCAGGCAGTGTTAGCGATCAGGGCACATTAATAGGTCTATCTATTTCCTTAGAGCACTGGTACTGATTGCCCTTTAGCTCACACTGCTGTGAGACTATTCATATTTGGATTTCTAGTGTGGCTGGTATACTGGCAGACTGTCACTACCTATGCATTGTACATATCAGCCTATGTTTTTTGTGAAATCACCTATGGCATTATAGTCCCTTGTCTGTGGAATTTGCACTCTATTGTTACATGCAGTTATGGATATTTTTTATATATCTTTTTATGGAATTTGTTTTGTCTAATAAAATATTGTTCTTAAATAGTACCATAGTGGGGATCATTTATTGTTGGTCACGCTATATGTGAAATAGTCTTATGTGATGGTACAATACCCACCAAATGGAAAGGGGTTATTATTAAGTTGAGCAACTGGTTGTGAATATATGTCTAACGCATGGTAACGCTGACACGCCATTATGGCTTAATTTATTTGCTCTCAGCAATATATGTACTAAGTGTCACTACGTTCCCTATTGCAGTGGTAATGTCTATACAGCAATGTACCATGTTATGTATGTGTTACTAGGTAATGCCTGATCATCTGCTCAGTTATGGTGCCACTTTTGTTTTTTTGGCTCATTAACCAAACACTTTTTGTGGGTACTTTTTTAGATATTTGTATGTCTACTCTGTTCTAATAAAGATTGTTATATTTTTGTTCTAAATACGCTTCAGTCTCTATATGTTTCTACCTATTTAGCGTAGAACAGGTGCCTACTACTAACTGGTATGGATGATAAAAGTGATTACAGTTAGTTGGTTCACATATACCGTACTTACTTTTACAAACATCCTTCCATTTCTTTGGGGTATTGTTTAATTTTCATGCTACTCATCACGGTCTAGCTGATACAGGCAATACAGGTAGTAAGGGGACCTAATGCCAGTGCAGGCATTTTCCGCCTCACCCCTTGAACTGTTTCAAATACTCACCACTCTCCATTCCCCAATGCCAGTACTCCGGTGTCCACTCTCTGGTCTACTCCGCGTCTCTGATTTTCTGCGATGTAGAGGTTGTGCTGACTTCACTACAGCACACCCTTTGCACTGAAACAAGATGCTGAGGAGAGCTGACAGGAGCAACAGACACTAGAGGCTGGAGCACTGGCAGCAGGGAACGGGGTGAGGTGAGTATTTGATTATTTATTTTTGTGTCAATATATGTGGCCATTATTCTGTATGTAGAAATATATGGGGCAATTATTCTGTATGGAGCATTATATGGGGCCATTATTCTGCATATAGTAATATATGGGTACATTATTCTGTATGTAGGAATATATGGAGCATTATTCTGTATGAAGCAATATATGGGGACACTATTCTGTATGGAGCGAGCAATATATGGGGTCATTATAGTGGATGGAGAGTTATATGGGGCCCATTCTATATGGAGCATTAAGTGGGGCCATTATACTGTATGGAGCAATATACAGTGGGAAAGTATTCAGACCTGTTAAGGACCGGTGGAACGCACCAAGTATAGATGATATGAAACTAGGTGCGTTCGCAGTCCGAGGTCCACCGTGCAGGTAAAGACCCTGCTGCTAGTAAGACGGACTATATGGCGGTACTAAGTATACACACATGGGTTAACTTCACCCTGCGTGAAGGAAGCGATCCTGTTGCGTCACAGGACCGCAGTACCGCACATAGAGCGCGAGCAAGAAGTCAGCGAACTCAACCCCTACTCAGGATTGAAGTCCGATTAGACACTTGCTGGCACAACACCGCAACTGGGTGTGTAAGGAAACTAATAAATAGAATATATAGGCACGAGAGTGCGTGCGGTGCCGCACTGACGGACGCCACTAACCACCCAGGCTTGGGTAAGGAAAGCGCAGAGGAAGCGCACGGCGCCGTACTGGCGGACCCAGCAACTGGACGCTGTGATGTGTGTTACGTGCAGATGGCTAGTCGGGCGCTAGATAGTTACCATCATCCGCGAGCAGTCAACAACACTAGGGAGGGATACTTAGGAGCTTTCATGCATCGACATACATCCATCTACACACACACATTATCAAGACAATACTAGCGCATGGCCGTGCGGTCATGCGCAGTCTATATAGTTGCAGCACAGGAAGCAGCTACAGAAGTTTTGCCCTTTCAGGACCTGCCAAGAGGACCAATGGGATGTGCTGCAGTGCCTGAGCATGTGACCCTCAATCTCCAACGGGAGATCTTGCCCTGGGCATGCTCAGTGTGTGCAAATAAGGACTTAGTCCCAGAGAAGCCCGCTCGCCGCAGATCAGTGCAGGGTACAACAGGAGAGCCCGAAAAGGCATCAGTAACCCCCTGCACAGAATCAGTCCCAGCAAGACGCTGGGAGCGGCGCCTCCGCTGAGCAGAGCCCACTGCGGCCGAAGCAGAATGGGAGACCGCAGCAGACACGGATCGAGATTCCCCCTGTGCAGCAGAGGAAACTCAACTCCTAACAGACCCCTTTAAAATTTTCATTGTTTGTGTGACGCCCAAGAGACCGGGGTACCCAGCACCGGACCAATGGGGTCTGTCTCTTGAGGGGGGTGTCACGGGTGGCTTGACCCGGTGCTGTGGCCTCAGGCAATGCACAGTGTAAAGGGTATCGTGAGGGAACAGGCACTTACTTGATCAGCAGCAGGTTCTCCCAGCGGTGATGATCCCAATCCTGGATAGATGGCTATTGTCCAAATGAAAGACTGAGGCACTGAAACGTTTAACCAGTTTACTTTAACAAAAAAGGATTTACAACCAGTCCTGTCACCGGAGTCTGTATGGGAACTCTGAGTTACTTTGACCCTGCCGGGGTCTTCGCCTCTTATTGTACGCAATATCTGTGTGGCCCTGCTGCTGTATGTGAACTGGCTGCCGGCCCAATCTGTCCCCTCCGGGTCCTGGTTCGACGGGCAACCCGAGTCCTTTTATCGGCTTACCCCCTCCAGGAGTACCGCTGAACTCTGTGTCTGTTGCTGCGTCCGACCCTAGTGAAGCTGATATCACCTCACGTTTTTCCGGTTGCTGTATTATATGTAATGAATACAGCCACGGATCCGGTATCCGTCTTTGCGCCTGTTCTGGGTAGTGATTAATGCTACCCGGTTCTCACAATGTCCTTTTTCTCTATCCCTCTTCTCCTCAGGCCGGTGATTTAGGCCTGGTAACAGTCACAGGGCTGTTAGAGATTCAACTGTATGACCTCTCACTTTCAGCTCCTTAGCCCAACTGCCAGTTCTTCTCTCAGACCAGAATGGATCAAGGGGAGTCTCTGGAGCTCCCCCTTCTGGCCGGAGGTGGTAGTGCAGTCTTGCTATTTTAGTATTTGCATTTACTGTCAGTAACTATTTTTGTGGCAAATACCCCTAGGGGTGCCACATTCCCCCTTAGTTAAGAACAGTACTCCGGGACTGTGGGACAATAACATTTTGAAATAACAATTAATATGTACAGAGTCTTAAAAATGAAAAGTTACAAAAACCACTCGAGGAAACAAAAATATAGTTCTGTACAAAGTCACTTCAAATAGCGTCCATTAATACAGTTCTATCCTTGAAGGTATTAGGAAAGGCACTGTACTTAGTGTCCAGGAATTTAGTTCCATTTTTCCAACGGAGTTATCAATATAAAGTCTAAAGAAAGTTCAAAAAGAGCGAGGAGCAAAGTTCAAAAAGCAGTCTTTCCGGAGCTTTGATTTAGTGCCTCCGGGCTGATAAAAAGTTCAAGAATATGCAAGAAGTTCATGCAGACAAGTCTCTGTAGGCACTGGGCTTAAACGTTGCAGACTGATAACAATGACTATACTACATTTTCTGTTTAACTATATACGGCATAACATATATACAATTCACATTATGAGCTTTATAGTTGGTAATCTGCATACCTGGCCGGTAATTGACCCTGGGTACTACGCTGTGATCTACGTAATAGCGGTGTCTCTTCATGTGGTGTACTACTGTCTACTGCGGATGTAGTATCTGCCCGCTCTGCTAAAGATAATTCCACGACTATGGAGTTGGCAAGTCCACCGTGAATGGGATTACTCTGACCAGGAATCTGTTCTTCCTGGCCTGGAACCTCCTGTAGTACGGGGTCAGCCTCTTCCTGTCTTGGGACTTCTGGTATTGGGTTTGGTGTTGGGTAAAAGGCCACCATGGGAACCACTACTGCACCATGGTATGTTAGTAGGGTTTTGGGAAAGTCTCCTATACAGGTGTGATACACTTCCTCTTCTTTTTCCTTTACTGGTTGAACCTGTATGGGTTGAATAACTTCTGGTTCTGGCTGGACAACGTCTGGCTCTTTCAATGCTTCCGGACATAATTTAAGATTGTCTCTTGACACTAGTACAGATGTTAAGCCTCCGTTTTTGCTAATGAGACACATTTTAGGATTATCCACTCTTGTTGGTAAAACTGTGTAGGGTACGGCTTCCCACTGATTGTCCAGTTTATTGGTTCGACGATTTCTCTTGAGCACTTGGTCACCTGGTCTTAATGGGGTCGCTAGAGCATTCTGGTTGAAAGTTCGCTCTTGTCTTTCTCTAGTTTGCTGAAGGCTTCTTTCCACACTCTCTTGCACTTGGCGATACTGCTTTTGCCGTATGTTATCCCAATTGGAGTCTTGGACTTCTGCGTCTGGTTTCAGAATTCCCATTTCTAGATCGATTGGTAATTGGCCGGGTCTTGCACGCATAAGGTAAGCTGGGGTGCAATTGGTGGAACTCACCGGGACATGATTATACAGATCCACCAAGTCAGGCAATTTCTCTGGCCATTGATTCCTTTCTGCCTCAGGTAAAGTCTTTAGTAGTTCTATTACAATATGGTTCATCTTCTCGCATAAGCCGTTTGTTTGTGGATGATAGGCCGTCGTCCGGATCTTTTTGCAACCATACATATTACAGAATTCTCTGAAGATCTCTGATTCAAAGGCTGTACCTTGGTCGGTGAGAACCTGTTCCGGATATCCATGGGGTCTACAAAAGTACGTTTGGAACGCTTTGGCTGCTGTTTTTGCTGTCAGATCTTTTACGGGTACTACTACCAAGAAGCGTGAATAATGGTCCACGATGGTCAAGGCATAGACATAGCCAGACCGGCTTGGTGTCAACTTCACGTGGTCCATGGCTACAAGTTCAAGTGGTTGTTTGGTGATTATGGGCTGCAGTGGTGCTCTTTGGTTCTTTTGATCGTTTCTTCTGAGGTTGCACGGGCCACAATTTCTGCACCACTGTTCGATTGATTTTCTCATCCCGACCCAATAAAATCTTTCTCTTAGAAGTACTTCTAACTTTTTCCAACCGAAGTGACCAGCACCATTATGGTAAGCTTCGAGGACCATCTTGACATCTTGTTTAGGCACGATAATCTGCCAAACCAATTCATGTGTTTTCGGATTGGTGTACCTTCTACAGAGCTTCCCTTGATACAGGAACATTTTGCCTCTCTCTTTCCAGAGTTGATGCGTCTCTTCTGGGGCATCCTCATCGGGATATGCACTTTGCTCAGTTAACAGTTCCTTCACCAACTTCACAGCCGGATTGCTGTCTTGGGTGTCAGCCCATCTATGGTGTGCTAACGGATTTAAATTCACCTCTTGTTGTTTCTGATAGGTACTTGACTGATGATGTTTTGCCTTGGGATGATGGAAGGCTGGTAGTTCAATTTCTTCAAGCTCCCCCATTTCTTCTTCTACATCTCTCAAGTGTGGCATCCGGGATAGGGCATCGGCATTTCCATTCTTGCGACCTGCTCGATACTTGATCTTGAAGTTGTAATTAGATAACCGGGCTATCCATCGCTGTTCTAACGCACCTAATTTGGCTGTGTCCAGGTGGGTCAACGGATTGTTGTCAGTATAGACAATAAATTCTGCAGCGGCCAGATAGTGTTTGAAACGTTCAGTCACAGCCCAAACTACTGCCAGTAGTTCCAATTTGAAGGAGCTGTAATTTTCTGAATTTCTTTCAGTAGGCCGGAGCTTTCTACTTGCAAAGGCGATGACTTTCTCCCGACCTTCTTGCTTTTGTGACAGCACCGCTCCTAGTCCCACATTACTGGCATCGGTGTAGAGGATGAAAGGTTGATGGTAATCTGGGTATGCCAGAACCTCTTCTCCGGTTAGTGCCTTCTTTAGTTGTTCAAAGGAGTCTTCCCTTTCGTCGTTCCACTGAAAAGGAGGGTTTCGGTTTGAAGGTTTCTTCGTCTGCCCTACCAAGGTGTCTTGCAAGGGTGCTGCCAACTTGGTAAATCCTTTTATAAATCTGCGATAGTAACCCACCAATCCCAGGAATTGTCTCACTTCTTTTGCGCTGGTAGGTCTTGGCCAATCCCTTATGGCGCTTATTTTCTCGGGATCTGGTGCTACTCCCTCCGAACTCACGATGTGTCCCAGGTACTGTACCTTTGGCTTGAGAAGGTGACATTTGGATGGCTTGACTTTCATGCCATACCTGGATAAGGCTTCGAACACTTCTGCCAGGTCTATTAAGTAAGTCTTTGAGTAGACGATCACATCATCTAGGTACAGGAGGACGGTCTCGAAGTTCTTGTGTCCGAGGCAGCATTCCATCAGCCGCTGGAAGGTACCGGATGCGTTGCAGAGTCCGAACGGCATGCGATTAAATTCACATAGACCCATTGGTGTGGTGAATGCCGTCTTTTCCTTATCTCGCTCAGCCACAGGGACTTGCCAATACCCGCTTGTTAAGTCTAAGGTGGAAAAATAATTAGCAGATTTCAAAGCAGTTAAGGACTCTTCTATCCTAGGCAAGGGGTAGGCGTCTTTATGGGTGATGTTATTAATCTTCCGGTAGTCTACACACATTCTCATGGTTCCGTCCTTTTTTTTGTTTTTTGACAATCACTAGAGGGGCCGCCCAGGGGCTACAGCTGTCTCTTATTACCCCGGCCTGTTTCATCTCCCTCAGCATATCTTTTGCACATTGATAGTGAGCGGGCGGTATGGGTCTATATCTTTCTTTTATTGGGGGATGGTCACTGGTGGGGATTGTGTGTTCTACCCCTTCTATCCGTCCGAAGTCCAATGGGTGTTTACTGAAGACTTGTTCATATTCCGTCACTAGCCTATACACCCCTTGTTTTTGATGGGTAGGTGTTGAATTTATGCCCACGTGTAGCTGTTGGCACCAATCCTCCATTTCTCCATCTGAGCCATTGCCTTCCACCTGACAGGTTGGTTCTAAGGGCTCAATGGTTGTGATGGCATTGTTGTCAACAGTATATAGCTTTGCCATTGTAGCATACCTTGGCAAAGTGACCTCTTCCTCTCCACAGTTCAAAAGTCGTACCGGCACTCGTCCCCGGTGTACCTCGACTATCCCTCGTGCTGTGAGTATAGTGGGCCTGCTGTCGGTGTACACTGGTTCTATTAAGGCTTGATAATCTCGTCCCTTAGTACCAATGGCTGCTCTACACCATACCAGCATTTCTGTTTTTGGTGGGATTACAATAGATGTTGGATCACTTACCCTCACACTGCCGATTTCTCCACCTGCAACTTCTATCTGTTGCCTTAACATCAATACTTTTATTTCCCTCCGGAGAACTCTCTGCTGGCAGGATTGGGCAGTTTCAGCAATTTGCTGTAAGACAGAAATGACTTCGGAAAAGCAGTTCTCTAACACATTAATTCCTATCGATACAGTTGGTTCACAGTTCCGCCGGTCAACATCAACAACAATTATACCCTGTTTCTTCAATTCTACTTTACCAATCTTTATGGTCATCTCCCTGAATCCTAGTTTCGGTACCAACTTACCATTACTGGCCCATATATCTAGTTCAACATCAGAGGGCCCTTTATCAATATCTGCATCAGCCCAGTACCTCTTATAAAGGATATACGGTATAGATGAAATCTGGGAACCTGTGTCCAGCAAAGCGTTGAGGGGCATTCCGTCCAGCACGATAGGGATAATGGGTCGTCCTCCGATGTACCTGTCGTGCCAGGGTGTTGGGCCTTGAAAGTTCATTCCTGCGAAGCGGCCCGCATTCCCAGGGGATTCCCGTTTAAATCACAATCTCGTGCAAAGTGGCCTGGCTGCTGGCAACGGCGGCAAATGGGCTGTCCATCCGGTTGGTAGCGGTCGCAGGGTCGTCCTCTCCATGTCGGGTATCTCCGGGGTCTCATCCATGGAACACCTTCTCTACGGTTTGACAACTCCATCTTGGGTCCTCTCATCTCCTGCATGGTTTTAGCCATTGAAGCAACAACATCAGTTAAAGAGTCAAGCTTTTGTTGAAGAGCCTCATTAGTACTGGGCCCCAGGGGCTTAGCAATGGCCCCGGACATAGCTGATGTCACTGGTACTCCATGTTGTTGAGGAGCCTCTGCCATGAGTTGCGCAGGATCCTGATCCCGAGGTGCCTCTGCCAGCTGGAGACGTATAACGCTCTCCTTTAATTGGGCAAATGTCAATTCAGGGTTCTTAAAAACAAGCATGCTCACATGCCCCCGGTGAGAAGGGGTGTAGAGTCCCTCAATAAATTGATCTCTTAGCAGTTTATCCGCTCCGGTGTTAAAAATGGGTTCAGCCAGTGTAAGTGATTTAAGGGCTTCCTGCAGGTTTAAGGCAAAGTCTCTCACGCCCTCATTAACTTTTTGTTTGCAATTAAAGAATCGTACTTTAGCTTTGCTGCTGGCAGTGGTTTCAAATGTAGCTTTTAATCCAGCAAATATGCGTTCAACAGTGCCTTTTAGATCAGCTGCCCATGCTGTGACTTCTCGCTTAGCATGGCCACTTAACTGCATCATCAGGAGACTAACACGCTGAACTTCACCCACAGGGAACATGTCAAAATGGGCCAGCATCTTTTCTCTGAAATCGTCAAGGGTATTAGGCTCACCTTCATACATTGGAAGCCATGGGCCACCCGGGGTATATGGCATCAGCACCGGCATGATGGGCGCCACTCCTTGCACCGCTGCGCTACCGGACTCTCTATCGACACTCTGTCTTTCAGCTGCATTAGCGTCGCCGGGTGCTGCGGCGTCTCCGTGCTGCGACATACTGTGCCCCCTTAGTTAATCCGGACCCTTCCGGTCCTCCGCTTCCGTCGGGATAGTGTAGATTCGTTCCGCTGTGCAGCAGGATCGATTTTCCCCTTGCTCTGATGTCAGAGCGCTCAGCTTGGTGCCGCCCACAATGACACGCCCCCTGCTGCTCCCACCCACCGCGCTCTGTAATGGCGGATTCTGAAGTTTTTCAGTTAGACTGGGGCTCAGGTGATGGCGTAGCTCAATTAACAGTCTCGTGCCTAACGGTTATGAAGTGATTACCTCAGGGGATGGCGGCCATCTTTACTCCATTATAACCAATGGGGAAAAGTCACTTTCAATAGTTTTCAATGGAGAATGGATTTTTCTTTAATAAAGTCAATTTTCAAGATTTTTCATCCAAGTTTTCACAGTTTTGGGCTCCAATCACGGCACACAATACCCGGTATACGGGCTGGCTAGATCCTGTTCGTGACGCCAATTGTGACGCCCAAGAGACCGGGGTACCCAGCACCGGACCAATGGGGTCTGTCTCTTGAGGGGGGTGTCACGGGTGGCTTGACCCGGTGCTGTGGCCTCAGGCAATGCACAGTGTAAAGGGTATCGTGAGGGAACAGGCACTTACTTGATCAGCAGCAGGTTCTCCCAGCGGTGATGATCCCAATCCTGGATAGATGGCTATTGTCCAAATGAAAGACTGAGGCACTGAAACGTTTAACCAGTTTACTTTAACAAAAAAGGATTTACAACCAGTCCTGTCACCGGAGTCTGTATGGGAACTCTGAGTTACTTTGACCCTGCCGGGGTCTTCGCCTCTTATTGTACGCAATATCTGTGTGGCCCTGCTGCTGTATGTGAACTGGCTGCTGGCCCAATCTGTCCCCTCCGGGTCCTGGTTCGACGGGCAACCCGAGTCCTTTTATCGGCTTACCCCCTCCAGGAGTACCGCTGAACTCTGTGTCTGTTGCTGCGTCCGACCCTAGTGAAGCTGATATCACCTCACGTTTTTCCGGTTGCTGTATTATATGTAATGAATACAGCCACGGATCCGGTATCCGTCTTTGCGCCTGTTCTGGGTAGTGATTAATGCTACCCGGTTCTCACAATGTCCTTTTTCTCTATCCCTCTTCTCCTCAGGCCGGTGATTTAGGCCTGGTAACAGTCACAGGGCTGTTAGAGATTCAACTGTATGACCTCTCACTTTCAGCTCCTTAGCCCAACTGCCAGTTCTTCTCTCAGACCAGAATGGATCAAGGGGAGTCTCTGGAGCTCCCCCTTCTGGCCGGAGGTGGTAGTGCAGTCTTGCTATTTTAGTATTTGCATTTACTGTCAGTAACTATTTTTGTGGCAAATACCCCTAGGGGTGCCACATTTGTTTCATTGCAGCCATTTGGTACATTCAAAAAAATTCATTTTTTTCTCATTAATGTACACTCTGCACTCCATCTTGACTGAAAAAAACAGAAATATAGAAATTTTTGCAAATTTATTAAAAAAGAAAAACCGAAATATCACATGGTCCGAAGTATTCAGACCCATTGCTCAAACACTCATATTTAAGTCACATGCTGTCCAATTCCTTGTGATCCTCCTTGAGATGGTTCCACTCCTTCATTGGAGTCCAGCTGTGTTAAATTAAACTGATAGAACTTGATTTGGAAAGGCACACACCTGTCTTTATAAGACCTCTCAGCTCACTGTGCATGCCAGACAAAATGAGAATCATGAGGTTAAAGGAACTCACCAAGGAGCTCAGAGACAGAATTGTGGCAAGGCACAGATTTGGCCAAGGTTACAAAAGAATTTCTGCAGTACTCAAGGTTCCAAAGAGCACAGTGGCCTCCATAATCCTTAATTGGAAGAAGTTTCGGACCACCAGAAGTCTTCCTAGACCTGGCCATCCAGCCAAACTGAGCAATTGTGGGAGAAGAGCCTTTGTGACAGAGGTAAAGAAGAACCCCAAGATCACTGTGGCTGAGCTTCAGAGATGCAGTAGGGAGATGGGAGAAAGTTTCAAAAAGTTAACTGCAGCCCTCCATCAGTCGGGCCTTTATGGCAGAGTGGTCGGACGGAAGCCTCTCCTTAGTACAAGACATATGAAAGCCCGCATAGAGTTTGGTAAAAAACACATAAAGGACTCCCAGACTATGAGAAATAAGATTCTCTGGTCTGAAGAGATGAAGATAGACCTTTTTGGTGATAATTCTAAGTTGTATGTGTGGAGAAAACCAGCCACTGCTCATCACCTGCCAAATACAATCCCAACAGTGAAACATGGTGGTGGCAGCATCATGCTATGGGGGTGTTTTTTAGCTGCAGGGACAGGATGACTGGTTGCCATTGAAGGAAACATGAATGCGGCTAGGTACAGAGATATTCTGGATGGAAACTTCCTCCAGAGTGCTCTTGACCTCAGACTTGGCCGAAGGTTCACCTTCCAACAAGACAATGACCCTAAGCACACAGCTAAAATAATAAAATACTGGCTTCAGAACAACTCTGTGACCATTCTTGACTGGCCCAGCCAGAGCTCTGATCTAAACCCAATTGAGCATCTCTGGAGAGATCTGAAAATGGCTGTCCATTAACGTTCACCATCCAACCTGATGGAACTGGAGATGATTTGCAAAGATGAATGGCAGAGGATCCCTAAATCCAGGTGTGAAAAACTTGTTGCATCATTTCCAAGAAGACTCATGGCTGTGCTCGCTCAAAAGGGTGCTTCAATACTGAGCAAAGGGTCTGAATACTTATGACCATGTGATATTTCAGTTTTTCTTTTTTAATAAATTTGCAAACATTTCTATTTTTTGATTTTTTCAGTCAAGATGGGGTGCAGAGGGTACATTAACCCCTTTCTGCCATCTGCCATCCGTCCATGTGACTTGGGAATTACTTCACATGGATGGAATAGTACGTCATCACGATTGGCCGCGCACTCGGAGGAACATGATTGCAGCATTCTGGAGCCAGCACAGCGGCTGACAGCCCCTCTGCCATTGGATTGGAGACCCGCGGCGTGACGCAGGGTCCCGATCATTGCCATGGAGACCCAATGTTGTTATGAAGACATCCGGGTCTCCAGAGCTGAGAGACTTCCTGTCATACGCAGTGATGACATGTAGTGCTGACAGCTTCTTTAGCATGCAGTTGCTGCTTCATCTGCATGCTATAGAAGCGATCAACCTGCACAAAATGAGTGTCCCATAGTGGGACAAAATATAAAACATAGAATGAAGTAAAAAACATTTTTTTAAATAATTGTAAAAATATTTTAAAAAATAATAATTAAAAAATCAATATTTATTCTATCACTAAATAAATATTTGAATTAAAAAAATCTAAACCATACAAGAACACATATTTGATTGCTGCTGTTCTCTGTTGTTGTTAAGTACACATATTTGGTATTGCCGCGTCCGTAATGATCCGACCTATAAGTTAAACCCTTTAGTGAACACCATAAAAAAAGGCAAAAAACAATGCGCTATCATCATACCGCTGAACAAAAAGTGGAGTAACGTGATCAAAAAGATGGATATAAATAATGATGGTACTCCTGAAAAAGTCATCTTGTCCCACAAAAAACAATGCCCAATTCAGCTCCATCAGTGGAAAAATAATCTTAGAATAATGGGATGCAAAAATAATTATTTTTTATATAAAATAGTTTTTATTGCATAAAAGAGCCAAAACATTAAAAAAAATGATAGAAATGAGGTATTGCTGTAATCGTACTAACCCGAAGAATAAAACTGCCTTATCAATTTTACCACACATGGAACGGCATAAAAGCTTTCCCAAAATAAATTCATGAATTGCTGGTTTTTGCTCATTCTGCTTCCCAAAAATCGGAATAGAAAGTGATCAAAAAATATCATGTGCCAGAAAATGGAACCAATAAAATCATCGAACAGTGTGCTGCCTACCTGGCGCTCAAGTCCAACACATCGCTGATTGGGTTGACAGATTACTGGGAGTGGCTGGTGATGACCTAGTGGTCATGGTGCACATTGGCACAAATAACAAAGTTTGAGGTAGGTGGAAGGTCCTTAAAAACGATTTCAGGGAATTAGGCTGCAAGCTGAAAGCAAGGACCTCCAACGTGGTATTTTCCAAAATACTGCCTGTACCACGTGCCACGCCAGAGAGGCAACGGGAGATTAGGGAGGTTAATAAGTGGCTCAAGAATTGGTGTAGGAAGGTTTGGGTTCCTGGAGAACTGGGCTGACTTCTCAGTTGGCTACAGGCTCTACGCTAGGGACGGGCTGCCCCTCAATGGGGATGGTGCAGCTGTGCTGAGGGAGAGAATGGCTAGAAGGTTGGAGGAGTGTTTAAACTAGGGAATGGGGGGAGGGTATTCATTTTATAGGAGGGAAAGATAGTGTAGATTGAGACCTGGGCACAAATAAGGAAGTTGGGGGTGGCAGTGGCATGGGGGAGGGTTACAACAATTAATAATTTAAGAAACAATAGAGGTACAGAGAGATACATAAAGTGTATGTATACTAATGTCAGAAACCTCACAAACAAAATGGACGAATTAGAATTAATGTTGTTGGAGCATAATTATGACATGGTGGGGATATCTGAAACATGGCTGGATGAGAGCCATGACTGGACAGTTTAAAACCCATCCTGCATGATAATATAGGTGAATCTAATGAAAATGTAGAGCCCCTGTGGGTGGAGATGAAGGGAGGGGGAAAAAATAATAAATTACTGATAGGGGTTTGTTATAAGTTTCCAAAAATAATGGAAGCAACAGAGAATATCCTCATAAAGCAAATAGATGAAGATGCGACTCAAGGAGAAGTCATTATTATGGGGGACTTCAACTACCCTGAAATAGATTGGGGAACAGAAACCTGCAGTTCCAGCAAAGGTAATCGGTTTTTGACAACTATGAGAGACAACTGGTTCAGGACCCAACAAGAAGGGGGGCACTGCTAGACCTAATATTAACCAACAGGCCAGACCGCATAGCAAATATAAAGGTTGGGGTCACTTGGGGAATAGTGATGACAAAATAATACGTTTTCATGTATCCTTTAATAAGATGTGTAGTAGAGGGGTTACAAGGACACTAAACTTCAGGAGGGCAAATTTCCAGTGGATGAGAGATGATCTTGGTGCAATTAACTGGGACAATATCCTGAGACATAAAAATACACAAAGAAAATGGGAGACGTTTATTAGCATCCTGGATAGGACCTGTGCACAGTATGTACCGTATGGGAATAAACATACTAGAAATAGGAGGAAACTAATGTGGCTAAATAGAGCTGTAAGGGGCGCAATAAGTGACAAAAAGAAAGCATTTAGAGAATTAAAGGAAGTAGGTAGTGATGAGGCATTAAATAAATACAGAAAATTAAATAAATTCTGTAAAAAGCAAATCAAGGCAGCAAAGATTGAGACAGAGAGACTCATTGCTAGAGAGAGTAGAAATAATCCCAAAATATTCCTTAACTATGTAAATAGTAAGAAACTAAAAAATTATAGTGTTGGCCCCCTTAAAAATAGTCTGGGTGAAATGGTGGATAAGGATGAGGAAAAAGCCAATATGCTAAATGACTTTTTTTCATCACTGTTTACACAAGAAAATTCCATGGCAGACAATATGATCAGTGATAACAAAAATTCCCCATTAAGTGTCACCTGCTAAAACCCAGCAGGAAGTGCGGCGGCTGTTATGAACTGGTGATTCAGAACCACAATGGACCTGGTGGTTAAAAGCACACAAAGTGACCTGATAGTTACTAATTACATAGGACGAGCTCTGAGACGTGGGAACTCTGCTGACCGCAATCCCTAATCCTATCACACCACACTAGAGGTAGCCGTGGAGCGCTCCTGACCAGACCTAGGCGCCTCGGGCACAGCCTGAGAAACTAGCTAGCCCTGAAGATAGAAAAATAAGCCTACCTTGCCTAAGAGAAATTCCACAAAGGAAAAGGCTGCCCCCCACATATAATGACTGTGAGTAAAGATGAAAATACAAACACAGAGATGAAATAGATTTTAGCAAAGTGAGGCCCGACTTACTGAATAGACCGAGGATAGGAAAGATAGCTTTGCGGTCAACACAAAAACCTACAAACAACCATGCAGAGGGCGCAAAAAGACCCTCCGCACCGACTAACGGTACGGAGGTGCTCCCTCTGCGTCCCAGAGCTTCCAGCAAGCAAGACAAACCAATATAGCAAGCTGGACAGAAAAAATAGCAAACAAAAGTAACACAAGCAGAACTTAGCTTATGCAGGGCAGACAGGTCACAAGAACGATCCAGGAGAGAGAGCAACACCAATACTGGAACATTGACTGGAGGCAAGGAACAAAGAACTAGGTGGAGTTAAATAGAGCAGCACCTAACGACTTAACCTCGTCACCTGAGGAAGGAAACACAGAAGCCGCAGCCCCACTCACATCCACCAAAGGAAGCTCATAGACAGAACCAGCCGAAGTACCACTCATGACCACAGGAGGGAGCTTGACCACAGAATTCACAACAGTACCCCCCCTTGAGGAGGGGTCACCGAACCCTCACCAGAGCCCCCAGGCCGACCAGGATGAGCCAAATGAAAGGCACGAACCAGATCGGCAGTATGAACATCAGAGGCAAAGACCCAGGAATTATCTTCCTGACCATAACCCTTCCACTTAACCAGGTACTGGAGTTTCCGTCTCGAAATACGAGTATCCAAAATCTTCTCCACTATATACTCCAACTCCCCCGTTGTGATAAGGTAATTCAGTACCACAATGGACATAGAAGTCAGAGCACATACAGTGACCTGACAATAACCCAAAAACATAGAACGAGCTCTGAGACGTGGGAACTCTGCTGACCGCAATCCCTAATCCTCTCCAACCACACTAGAGGCAGCCGTGGATTGCGCCTAACGCTCCCTATGCAACTCGGCACAGCCTGAGAAACTAGCAAGCCTGAAGATAGAAAATAAGCCTACCTTGCCTCAGAGAAATACCCCAAAGGAGAAGGCAGCCCCCACATATAATGACTGTGAGTTAAGATGAAAAGACAAACGTAGAGATGAAATAGATTTAGCAAAGTGAGGCCCGACTTTCTGAACAGAGCGAGGATAGGAAAGGTAACTTTGCGGTCAACACAAAACCCTACAAAAAACCACGCAAAGGGGGCAAAAAGACCCTCCGTACCGAACTAACGGCACGGAGGTACACCCTCTGCGTCCCAGAGCTTCCAGCAAGCAAGAAAACACAAATAAGCAAGCTGGACAGAAAAAACAGCAAACAAAATAGCAAAAGCGGAACTTAGCTATGCAGAGCAGCAGGCCACAGGAACGATCCAGGAGGAAACAGGTCCAATACTAGAACATTGACTGGAGGCCAGGATCAAAGCACTAGGTGGAGTTAAATAGAGCAGCACCTAACGACTTCACCACATCACCTGAGGAAGGAAACTCAGAAGCCGCAGTACCACTCTCCTCCACCAACGGAAGCTCACAGAGAGAATCAGCCGAAGTACCACTTGTGACCACAGGAGGGAGCTCTGCCACAGAATTCACAACATCCCCCTCAACCAAAACCGGGGCAGGAGGATCAACGGATGGAACCACAGGTGCCACGTATCTCCGCAACAATGACCTATGGAATACATTATGGATGGAAAAAGAAGCTGGAAGGGTCAAACGAAAAGACACAGGATTAAGAACCTCAGAAATCCTATACGGACCAATGAAATGAGGCTTAAACTTAGGAGAGGAAACTTTCATAGGAATATAACGAGACGACAACCAAACCAAATCCCCAACACAAAGTCGGGGACCCACAAAGCGCCTGCGGTTAGCGAAACGTTGAGCCTTCTCCTGGGACAATGTCAAATTGTCCACTACATGAGTCCAAATCTGCTGCAACCTATCCACCACAGTATCCACACCAGGACAGTCCGAAGACTCAACCTGCCCTGAAGAGAAACGAGGATGGAAACCAGAATTGCAGAAAAACGGCAAACCAAAGTAGCCGAGCTGGCCCGATTAGGGCGAACTTAGCCAAAGGCAAAAAGGACACCCACTCATCCTGATCAGCAGAAACAAAACATCTCAGATATGTTTCCAAGGTCTGATTGGTTCGTTCAGTTTGGCCATTTGTCTGAGGATGGAAAGCCGAGGAAAAAGACAAATCAATGCCCATCCTAGCACAAAAGGCTCGCCAAAACCTCGAAACAAACTGGGAACCTCTGTCAGAAACGATGTTCTCCGAAATGCCATGTAAACGAACCACATGCTGGAAAAACAATGGCACCAAATCAGAGGAGGAAAGCAATTTAGACAAGGGTACCAAATGGACCATCTTAGAGAAGCGATCACAAACCACCCAAATGACCGACATCTTTTGAGAGACGGGGAGATCCGAAATAAAATCCATAGAGATATGTGTCCAGGGCCTCTTTGGGACCGGCAAGGGCAAAAGCAACCCACTGGCACGAGAACAGCAGGGCTTAGCCCGAGCACAAATCCCACAGGACTGCACAAACGAACGCACATCCCGCGACAAAGACGGCCACCAAAAGGATCTAGCCACCAAATCTCTGGTACCAAAGATTCCAGGATGACCAACCAACACCGAACAATGAACCTCAGAGATAACTCTACTCGTCCATTTATCAGGGACAAACAGTTTCTCCGCTGGGCAACGGTCAGGTCTATTAGCCTGAAATTTTTGCAGCACCCGCCTCAAATCAGGGGAGATGGCAGACAAAATTACCTCCTCTTTGAGAATACCCACCGGCTCAGGCAAACCCGGAGAGTCGGGCACAAAACTCCTAGAAAGGGCATCTGCCTTCACATTCTTAGAGCCCGGAAGGTATGAAACCACAAAGTCAAAACGGGAGAAAAACAGCGACCAACGAGCCTGTCTAGGATTCAACCATTTAGCAGACTCGAGATAAGTCAAGTTCTTGTGATCAGTCAAGACCACCACGCGATTCTTAGCTCCTTCAAGCCAATGAAGCCACTCCTCGAATGCCCACTTCATGGCCAGCAACTCTCGATTGCCAACATCATAATTACGCTCAGCATGCGAAAACTTCCTGGAAAAGAAGGCGCATGGTTTCATCACCGAGCCATCAGAACTTCTTTGCGACAAAACAGCCCCTGCTCCAATCTCAGAAGCATCAACCTCGACCTGGAACGGGAGCGAAACATCTGGCTGGCGCAACACAGGGGCAGAAGAAAAACGACGCTTCAACTCCTGAAAAGCTTCCACAGCAGCAGAAGACCAATTGACTACATCAGCACCCTTCTTGGTTAAATCAGTCAACGGTTTAGCAATACTAGAAATATTATTGATGAAGCGACGATAAAAATTAGCAAAGCCCAGGAACTTTTGCAGACTCTTCAGAGATGTTGGCTGAGTCCACTCATAAATGGCCTGAACTTTAACAGGGTCCATCTCGATAGTAGAAGGGGAAAAAATGAAACCCAAAAATGAAACCTTCTGAACACCAAAGAGACACTTTGACCCCTTCACAAACAAAGAATTAGCACGCAGGACCTGGAACACCATTCTAACCTGCTTCACGTGAGACTCCCAATCATCCGAGAAGACCAAAATATCATCCAAGTATACAATCAGGAATTTATCCAGGTACTCTCGGAAGATGTCATGCATAAAGGACTGAAATACTGATGGAGCATTGGAAAGCCCGAATGGCACAACCAGGTACTCAAAATGGCCCTCGGGCGTATTAAATGCTGTTTTCCATTCATCGCCCTGTTTAATACGCACAAGATTATACGCACCACGAAGATCTATCTTGGTGAACCAACTAGCCCCCTTAAACCGAGCAAACAAATCAGACAGCAGCGGCAAGGGGTACTGAAATTTGACTGTGATTTTATTTAGAAGGCGGTAATCAATACAAGGTCTCAACGAACCATCCTTCTTGGCCACAAAAAAGAACCCTGCTCCCAATGGCGACGACGACGGGCGAATATTACCCTTCTCCAAGGATTCCTTTACATAACTCCGCATAGCGTCGTGCTCAGGCACAGACAAATTAAACAGTCGACCTTTAGGAAACTTACTACCAGGAATCAAATCGATAGCACAATCGCAGTCCCTATGCGGAGGTAGGGCACTGGACTTGGGCTCATCAAATACATCCCGGTAATCCGACAAGAACTCTGGGACCTCAGAAGGGGTGAATGATGAAATAGACAGAAATGGAACATCACCATGTACCCCCTGACAACCCCAGCTGGACACAGACATAGATTTCGAATCCAATACTGGGTTATGGACTCCTCTTGGGCTATCTGCACAAAAGCTGTTCTACCCTGTATGCACACATGGATTTTTCCTCTCTGAACCCTGTTCACACAGGTAATATACAGATGATCAGGTTTTTAAATACATCAGATAGGGATTGCATACATTAGTTAGGACTGCTCTGATATGGGTATACCGTGAAGATTGGTAGAGCAGCTTAGTATACATTTTTTGCAAAAAACGTATCAACCAAATACCGTTATTTACATCTTTTACTAGCACTTGCGGATTACTGCAAAAAAATTTTTTTCAAACTGAGTGTTTTTGGTTTTACTATTCTCTTTTGTGTCTTTGGGTTATGGACTTGTAGCCATGGCAACCCAAACACGACCACATCATGCAGATTATGCAACACCAAAAAGCAAATATCCTCCTGATGCGCAGGAGCCATGCACATGGTCAATTGGGTCCAGTACTGAAGCTTATTCTTGGCCAAAGGCGTAGCATCAATTCCTCTCAATGGAATAGGATACTGCAAGGGCTCCAAGAAAAACCCACAGCGCCTAGCAAACTCCAAGTCCATCAAATTCAGGGCAGCGCCTGAATCCACAAATGCCATGACAGAATAGGATGACAAAGAGCAGATCAAAGTAACGGACAAAAGAAATTTCAACTGTACCGTACCAATGGTGGCAGACCTAGCGAAACACCTGGTGCGCTTAGGACAATCGGAGATAGCATGAGTGGAATCACCACAGTAAAAACACAGCCCATTCCGACGTCTGTGTTCTTGCCGTTCAGCTCTGGTCAAAGTCCTATCACACTGCATAGGCTCAGGTTTATGCTCAGATAATACCGCCAAATGGTGCACAGTTTTACGCTCACGTAAGCGTCGATCGATCTGAATGGCCAAAGACATAGACTCATTCAGACCAGCAGGCGTAGGAAATCCCACCATGACATCCTTAAGGGCTTCAGAGAGACCCTTTCTGAAAATTGCTGCCAGCGCACATTCATTCCATTGAGTGAGCACAGACCACTTCCTAAACTTCTGACAATATATCTCTACCTCATCCTGACCCTGACACAGAGCCAGCAAATTTTTCTCTGCCTGATCCACTGAATTAGGTTCATCATAGAGCAACCCGAGCGCCAGAAAAAACGCATCAATATCACATAATTCAGGATCTCCTGGCGCAAGGGAAAATGCCCAGTCTTGAGGGTCACCACGTAATAAAGAAATAATGATCTTAATTTGTTGAACTGGGTCACCAGAGGAGCCGGGTTTCAAAGCCAGAAATAGTTTACAATTATTTTTAAAATTCAGAAACTTAGCTCTATCTCCAGAAAATAACTCAGGAATAGGAATTTTAGGTTCTAACATAGGATTCTGAACCACTAAATCGTGAATGTTCTGTACACTTATAGTGAGATTATCCATCAAAGAGGACAGACCTTGAATGTCCATGTCTACACCTGTGTTCTGAACCACCCAGATGTAAAGGGGAAAAGAAAGACAAAACACAGTGCAAAGAAAAAAAAATGGTCTCAGAACTTCTCTTTTCCCTCTATTGAGAAGCATTAGTACTTTGGGCCTCCAGTACTGTTATGAACTGGTGATTCAGAACCACAATGGACCTGGTGGTTAAGAGCACACAAAGTGACCTGATAGTTACTAATTACATAGGACGAGCTCTGAGACGTGGGAACTCTGCTGACCGCAATCCCTAATCCTATCACGCTACACTAGAGGTAGCCGTGGAGCGCTCCTGACCAGACCTAGGCGCCTCGGGCACAGCCTGAGAAACTAGCTAGTCCTGAAGATAGAAAAATAAGCCTACCTTGCCTCAGAGAAATTCCCCAAAGGAAAAGGCAGCCCCCCACATATAATGACTGTGAGTAAAGATGAAAATACAAACACAGAGATGAAATAGATTTTAGCAAAGTGAGGCCCGACTTACTGAATAGACCGAGGATAGGAAAGATAGCTTTGCGGTCAACACAAAAACCTACAAACAACCATGCAGAGGGCGCAAAAAGACCCTCCGCACCGACTAACGGTACGGAGGTGCTCCCTCTGCGTCCCAGAGCTTCCAGCAAGCAAGACAAACCAATATAGCAAGCTGGACAGAAAAAATAGCAAACAAAAGTAACACAAGCAGAACTTAGCTTATGCAGGGCAGACAGGTCACAAGAACGATCCAGGAGAGAGAGCAAGACCAATACTGGAACATTGACTGGAGGCCAGGAACAAAGAACTAGGTGGAGTTAAATAGAGCAGCACCTAACGACTTAACCTCGTCACCTGAGGAAGGAAACTCAGAAGCCGCAGCCCCACTCACATCCACCAAAGGAAGCTCATAGACAGAACCAGCCGAAGTACCACTCATGACCACAGGAGGGAGCTTGAACACAGAATTCACAACAGGCGGCGTCCAAAAATCACTAAAATTGACAAATCTCCAGGCCTGGATGGGATACACCCCCGAGTACTGCAGGAACTAAGTACAGTCATTGATAGACCATTATTTTTCATCTTTAAAGACTCCGTAATAACAGGGTCTGTACCACAGGACTGGCGTACAGCAAATGTGGTGCCAATATTCAAAATGGGGACAAAAACTGAACTTGGAAATTATAGGCCAGTAAGCTTATCCTCTACTGTGGGTAAAATCCTGGAGGGCATTCTAAGGGATGCTATGCTAGTGTATCTGAAGAGGAATAACCTCATGACCCAATATCAGCATGGGTTTACTAGGGACCATTCCTGTCAGACTAATCTGATCAATTTCTATGAAGAGGTAAGTTCTGGACTGGACCAAGGGAACCCAGTGGATGTAGTGTATATGGACTTTTCAAAAGCTTTTGATACGGTGCCACACAAAAGGTTGATACATAAAATGAGAATAATGGGGATAGGGGAAAATATGTGTAAGTGGGTTAAGAGCTGGCTCAGGGATAGGAAACAATGGGTGGTTATTAATGGAGCACACTCGGACTGGATCACGGTTAGCAGTGGGGTACCACAGGGGTCAGTATTGGGCCCTCTTCTTTTTAACATATTTATTAATGACCTTGTAGGGGGCATGCAGAGTAGAATTTCAATATTTGCAGATGACACTAAACTCTGCAGGGTAATCAATACAAAGGAGGACAATTTTATATTACAGGATGATTTATGTAAACTAGAAGCTTGGGCTGAGAAATGGCAAATGAGCTTTAATGGGGATAAATGTTAGGTCATGCACTTGGGTAGAAGTAATAAGATGTATAACTATGTGCTTAATTCTAAAACTCTGGGTAAAACTGTCAATGAAAAAGACCTGGGAGTATGGGTGGATGACAAACTCACATTTAGTGGCCAGTGTCAGGCAGCTGCTACAAAGGCAAATACAATATTGTGATGCACCCCCTTTTTCCCCTTTTGCCCTGGAACCACCACTCTCAACTCTTCTATACATTCGTCTTTACTGGTAAGACTGTTCCATGTTTTTATCTTGAGCACTGGTTCACCTAAGCACGCTTTTCTTTGGTTTATGTATGTGTTTTTTTGGGATCCAAGAATTTTAACTTTATCATTAAAGGTTATGTTTTATATAGTGGTTATCCTCCATAGCTATTTTTGAATTGTCAAGCCCTGAGGGTATATGTACGGCGTAGCCTATTGCCCGCTATTTCTACTGATGCATTAAAAGAGGCATAGATGCTCATGTGGAGAACATAATTTTACCTCTATACAAGTCACTAGTTCGACCAAACTTAGAATACTGTATACAGTTCTGGTCTCCGGTGTATAAGAAAGACATTGCTGAACTAGAGCGGGTGCAGAGAAGAGCGACCAAGGTTATTAGAGGACTAGGGGGTCTGCAATACCAAGACAGGTTATTACACTTGGGGCTATTTAGTTTGGAAAAACGAAGGCTAAGGGGTGATCTTATTACAATGTATAAATACATGAGGGGACAGTACAAAGACCTTTCTGATGATCTTTTTCTTCATAGACCTGAGACTGGAACAAGGGGGCATCCTCTACGTCTGGAGGAAAGAAGGTTTAAGCATAATAACAGATGCAGATTCTTTACTGTGAGAGCAGTGAGACTATGGAACTCTCTGCTGTATTATGTAGTAATGAGTCAGGGCCGGCGTTAGCACCCGGCGTACCCGGGCAAGTGCCAGGGCCCTGGCAAGACAGGGGGGCCCATTCAGGGCCGGCGTTAGGGGCAGGCAGCTGCCTAGGTCCCCTGCTCCCCCAGGGGCCCCCCAGCTAGTGACACATCATGCAGCCGCTATGGGGCCTCTGTGAGGCAGGGGGTCCTGCCTGTCACCAGCGCCAACTCCCCCACTGCCGCATTGAACTATACTGGCATCTGTGTTATGAAAGGTTATTCAGTACCACAATGGACATAGAGGTCAGCGCACATACAGTGACCTGGCAATAACCCAAAAAACAAGAACGAGCTCTGAGACGTGGGAACTCTGTTGACCGCAATCCCTAATCCTCTCCAACCACACTAAAGGCAGCCGTGGATTGCGCCTAACGCTCCCTATGCAACTCGGCACGGCCTGAGAAACTAGCTAGCCTGAAGATAGAAAATAAGCCTACCTTGCCTCAGAGAAATACCCCAAAGGAAAAGGCAGCCCCCACATATAATGACTGTGAGTTAAGATGAAAGGACAAACATAGAGATGAAATAGATTTAGCAAAGTGAGGCCCAACTTTCTGAACAGAGCGAGGATAGGAAAGGTAACTTTGCGGTCAACACAAAACCCTACAAAAACCACGCAAAGGGGGCAAAAAGACCCTCCGTACCGAACTAACGGCACGGAGGTACACCCTCTGCGTCCCAGAGCTTCCAGCAAGCAGTAAAAAACAAATTGACAAGCTGGACAGAAAAAAACAGCAAACAAATAGCAAAGAGTAACTTAGCTATGCAGAGCAGCAGGCCACAGGAACGATCCAGGAGGAAACAGGTCCAATACTAGAACATTGACTGGAGGCCAGGATCAAAGCACTAGGTGGAGTTAAATAGAGCAGCACCTAACGACTTCACCACATCACCTGAGGAAGGAAACTCAGAAGCCGCAGCACCACTTTCCTCCACCAACGGAAGCTCACAGAGAGAACCAGCCGAAGCACCACCCGTGACCACAGGAGGGAACTCTACCACAGAACTCACAACAGTACCCCCCCCCCTTGAGGAGGGGTCACCAAACCCTCACCAGAGCTCCCAGGACGACCAGGATGAGCCATATGAAAGGCACGAACAAGATCGGGAGCATGGACATCAGAGGCAAAGACCCAGGAATTATCTTCCTGAGCATAACCCTTCCACTTAACCAGATACTGGAGTTTCCGCCTTGAAACACGAGAATACAAAATCTTCTCCACAATATACTCCAACTCCCCCTCCTCCAAAACCGGGGCAGGAGGATCAACAGATGGAACCATAGGTGCCACGTATCTCCGCAACAATGACCTATGGAATACGTTATGTATGGAAAAAGAATCTGGAAGGGTCAGACGAAAAGACACAGGATTAAGAACCTCAGAAATCCTATACGGACCAATAAAACGAGGTTTAAACTTAGGAGAGGAAACCTTCATAGGAATATGACGAGAAGATAACCAAACCAAGTCCCCAACCCGAAGTCAGGGACCCACACAGCGTCTGCGATTAGCGAAACATTGAGCCTTCTCCTGGGACAAAGTCAAATTGTCCACTACATGAGTCCAAATCTGCTGCAACCTGTCCACCACAGTATCCACACCAGGACAGTCCGAAGACTCAACCTGCCCTGAAGAGAAACGAGGATGGAACCCAGAGTTGCAGAAAAACGGTGAAACCAAGGTAGCCGAGCTGGCCCGATTATTAAGGGCGAACTCAGCCAAAGGCAAAAAGGACACCCAGTCATCCGGATCAGCAGAAACAAAGCATCTCAGATATGTTTCCAAGGTCTGATTGGTTCGTTCGGTCTGGCCATTAGTCTGAGGATGGAAAGCCGAGGAAAAAGACAAGTCAATGCCCATCCTACCACAAAAGCCTCGCCAAAACCTCGAAACAATCTGGGAACCTCTGTCAGAAACGATATTCTCTGGAATGCCATGTAAACGAACCACATGCTGGAAAAACAATGGCACCAAATCAGAGGAGGAAGGCAATTTAGACAAGGGTACCAAATGGACCATCTTAGAGAAGCGATCTCAGACCACCCAAATGACTGAAATCTTTTGAGAGACGGGAAGATCTGAAATAAAATCCATAGAGATATGTGTCCAAGGCCTCTTCGGGACCGGCAAGGGCAAAAGCAACCCACTGGCACGAGAACAGCAGGGCTTAGCCCGAGCACAAATCCCACAGGACTGCACAAAAGTACGCACATCCCGCGACAGAGATGGCCACCAAAAGGATCTAGCCACTAACTCTCTGGTACCAAAGATTCCAGGATAACCAGCCAACACCGAACAATGAACCTCAGAGATAACTTTATTCGTCCACCTATCAGGGACAAACAGATTCTCCGCTGGGCAACGATCAGGTTTATTAGCCTGAAATTTTTGCAGCACCCGCCGCAAATCAGGGGAGATGGCAAACACAATTACTCCCTCTTTGAGGATACCCGCCGGCTCAGATACACCCGGAGAGTCGGGCACAAAACTCCTAGACAGAGCATCCGCCTTCACATTTTTAGAGCCCGGAAGGTATGAAATCACAAAGTCAAAACGGGCAAAAAACAACGACCAACGAGCTTGTCTAGCATTCAACCGCTTGGCGGACTCGAGATAAGTCAAGTTCTTATGATCAGTCAAGACCACCACGCGATGCTTAGCTCCTTAAGCCAATGACGCCACTCCTCGAATGCCCACTTCATGGCCAGCAACTCTCGATTGCCCACATCATAATTTCGCTCAGCAGGCGAAAACTTCCTGGAAAAGAAGGCGCATGGTTTCATCACCGAGCAATCAGAACTTCTCTGCGACAAAACAGCCCCTGCTCCAGTCTCAGAAGCATCAACCTCGACCTGGAACGGAAGCGAAACATCTGGTTGACACAACACAGGGGCAGAAGAAAAACGACGCTTCAACTCTTGAAAAGCTTCCACCACAGCAGAAGACCAATTGACCACATCAGCACCTTTCTTGGTCAAATCGGTCAATGGTTTAGCAATACTAGAAAAATTGCAGATGAAGCGACGATAAAAATTAGCAAAGCCCAGGAACTTTTGCAGACTTTTCAGAGATGTCGGCTGAGTCCAATTATGGATGGCTTGGACCTTAACAGGGTCCATCTCGATAGTAGAAGGGGAAAAGATGAACCCCAAAAATGAAACCTTCTGAACACCAAAGAGACACTTTGATCCCTTCACAAACAAAGAATTAGCACGCAGGACCTGAAACACCGTTCTGACCTGCTTCACATGAGACTCCCAATCATCCGAGAAGATCAAAATGTCATCTAAGTACACAATCAGGAATTTATCCAGGTACTCTCGGAAGATGTCATGCATAAAGGACTGAAACACTGATGGAGCATTGGCAAGTCCGAACGGCATTACTAGATACTCAAAATGGCCCTCGGGCGTATTAAATGCAGTTTTCCACTCATCGCCTCGCTTAATACGCACAAGATTATACGCACCACGAAGATCTATCTTGGTGAACCAACTAGCCCCCTTAATCCGAGCAAACAAATCAGATAACAATGGCAAGGGGTACTGAAATTTAACCGTGATCTTATTTAGAAGGCGGTAATCTATACAAGGTCTCAGTGAACCATCCTTCTTGGCTACAAAAAAGAACCCTGCTCCTAATGGCGACAATGACGGGCGAATATGCCCCTTCTCTAAAGACTCCTTCACATAACTCCGCATAGCGGCATGCTCAGGCACAGATAAATTAAACAGTCGACCTTTTGGGAATTTACTACCAGGAATCAAATCGATAGCACAATCACAATCCCTATGCGGAGGTAGGGTATCGGACTTGGGCTCATCAAATAAATCCCGGTAATCAGACAAGAACTCAGGAACCTCAGAAGGGGTGGATGACGAAATAGTCAGAAATGGGACATCACCATGTACCCCCTGACAACCCCAGCTGGACACAGACATGGATTTCCAATCTAATACTGGATTATGGACTTGTAGCCATGGCAACCCCAACACAACCACATCATGCAGATTATGCAACACCAGAAAGCGAATAACCTCCTGATGTGCAGGAGCCATGCACATGGTCAGCTGGGTACTACACAAAAACCCAGACTCATAATGTAAGGTGGCCACGAACAATGTCTAGGCCCCTTTAAATACCTACTCCAGACAAATCAGTATAATCATAGGAGAACCACAGGAGTATATAGGAAAATATAAACTTTATTAACAGAAAAATATTAAAAACCACACGTTAAAAAACACCAATAGAAAACACCAGGAACACCCAAACACATATATAGTCAATACATATACTATATGGTGATATGATAATTGTGCCTTGTAATTATGGGTAAATGTTAAACACTAGAAGATCCATGGCACCCCCACCATCTCATAATAGGACAATGCCATCTGGTCCACCTATGTAGTAAGTGTCACTGACACTAAAAGAAGCTCCATTGCTCCAGACCAGATAATCATGCACCATGCTGACGCAGGGATGTGAACAATGCCATGGGAGGGACTGGTAATAATACATTGCTTGCCAGCATAAACAAGATCTCCCTCCAGACACCAACCATACCCGGATCTTACCATGCACAAAGGGGTCCCTGGATAGGGCGCAACCCCCGACGCGCGTTTCGCCGCTCCTATACTTGGCTTTCTCAAGGGGAGTGCCTTGTTTCTGCAGCCAGGACCTTTTAACATCACTTCCTGGGTCACATGACAATCATGTGACCGCAGGCTGTGTAGCGCTGTGAATGGCGGCGCATGCGCCGGCGGCCCACCCCCTGCCACCCCCCCAAGCCCGGCCCACGTCAGCGGACAGGCGAGTGGGTGCATGGGAACCATGGCAACCCAGTCACCCGCCGCAGACGCACATCGGCCGGACCCAGAAGGCGCAGGGGGGCGGAGCAAGCCGACGCACGCGCACCACAGCAAGTTAACCACGGCTAATAATCACACTACATCAACAGTGAAAAGATGAGCCTACATAAGCGTATGGACACCGCAAAAGAGACGGACAGGATCAGACATCATGGGTCATACAAAAGAATAACAACTATTATAACATAATATGTACAGTAATAGTAGTCCATAGCAATTCCATAATGTAGCACTATCCCGATGTTCTTTTCTGTCCCGTTCTTGAATCCACATCAGGAAGGGAAGAACAATAGGTCCAATTTCAAGTGCACTAAGTTAAAACAATAAACAAAAATAATAAATCATAAAAAAGAAGAAGAAACAAAACAACAACAACATATACAGAGGGGAACTCATTTATCGGGCCATATAAAACTCTAACTATCTAAAACATATTTATAGGAATGGGGCAAAATTCAAGGTCTCATTAAGACCATGGGGCTTGACCGTGTCCAGGGTCACAATCCACTTAAGTTCTCGCTGAGCAAGGAGCTGTTTCACATTTCCACCTCGTATACCCATGTGAACCAATTCAATCCCCCGGACCATAAAGCTTCTTGGATCACAATTGTGAACCTCCCTGAAATGTTTAGGGATCGTAGTTAACTCCGATATGTCCGCCACTGTCTTGGCCGCGCCAATGCCCCGCACATGCTCCCTCACTCTCACTCTTAGTTCTCTCGACGTCAGGCCCACATAAATAAGTGGGCACCCACAAGTGGCATAATATACCACATTCCTGCTAGTGCAGGAAATATAGTCTTTGATTTGGAATTCCCTTGTGCCGTCAGCAGAGTGAAAGGAGGTGCTGCGCTGGACATTGGCGCAGGCGAGACAGCGGCCACAAGTATGACAACCCCTACTCGGTCGTGTAGAGCCAAAAAGGCCTACTGTGGGTGCCGTATAATGGCTCTTTACCAAGAGATCTTTCAAATTTTTGGCCCTCCGTGGGGTCATGCGAGGATAGTCGGAAAGGTACGGACCCAGGGAGGGTTCCGTGCTGAGGATACGCCAATGTTTCCCAAGGATAGCTCTGATGTTGTCCCACTCATGATTGTACTCTGATATAAATCTAATTGTCTCATCTCCAATATCCCTCCTCTTCTTGTTGTAGAGCAGATGATTACGTGGGGTTCTCCTGGCCCTATTATACCCATGCCGAACACACCGCCTACTGTACCCCCTTTGATGGAACCGTTCACTTAGGTCCTTGGCCTGTCTTTCAAAGGTATGGTCAGTGGAGCAGATCCGCCTCATCCGGAGGAACTGTCCGACCGGGACGGCCCTAATGGTGGCTTGGCTGTGCCCAGATGAAGCATGAACCAATGAGTTCACTGCTGTTTCTTTTCGAAACACATCCGTTTCAATAGATAAATCAGGACCAACCTTAAGACAGATATCCAGAAAATCGATGGTATCATAATCATACTTATAAGTAAGCCTGATATTAAATGAATTCGAATTGAGCACAGCCATAAAATCCCTGAGTTGTTGTTCCGTTCCACGCCAAAAAAATAAAACGTCATCAATGTAGCGCAGCCAACACAGCACATGGTCGGCGGCCCCCGCCCCCGCGTCACCAAAAACCAACCTCTCCCAAAACCCCAGGAAGAGGTTGGCGTACGCGGGCGCGCAGGCCGCACCCATGGCTGCGCCACGCTTTTGTTGGTAAAAGAAATCCTTAAAAGTAAAAAAATTATGCGTTAGAACGAATTCCAACAACTCAAGGATAAGCTCACACAAAGGACCGTCCAGGTCGGAGGCCCCCAGGAAGAAGCGGACCGCCCGTAGACCATCAGTGTGTTCGATACAGGTATAGAGGGCCTCTACATCAGCTGTTACGAGGAGAGTCCCACTGTCCACAAAGACCCCGTCAACCCTAGTCAGGACGTCCGTTGTGTCCTTCACAAATGACGGTAGCGTTTCCACCAATGTTTTAAGATAATAATCTATAAATTTACATGCAGGGTCACATAGGCCCTGCATACCGGACACAATCGGACGTCCCGGGGGGCTGACCGGGTCCTTGTGGACCTTAGGCAGGAGGTAAAATGTTGGTACCTTGGGATATGCAACCATCAGGCCATCCAGGACTTTTTTGTTTATTATCCCCTTTTCAAAAGCTCGGCACAGAATTTTTTGTAGCTGCACAGAGAAGGAGACCACCGGGTTATGGGTAAGCCTTACATATACAGTCTCATTCCGGAGCTGTCTAAATGCCTCTTTTTCATATTTCACCACCGGCCAGACCACGATGTTTCCCCCCTTGTCAGCAGCCTTAAAGACCACATCATTCCATGATTGAAGTTGGCCAATGGCCTCTCTCTCATTTCTTGTTAAATTGTCAAACTGCCTCCGTGTGGACAATTTCTTGAGGTCCTCCGTTACTAATTTGGTAAAGACTTCCACTGCGGGGCATAATGACAAGGGGGGAAACCTCGTGGATCTGGGAAGTATAGCCGGTGGGAACTTACCTATAGACGTACCAGACTGTTCCTCCAATAGCTCCTCCAAAATCCGGAGAGTCTCCTCCTCCGTGCAGCCCAAAGTGTCCGACCCATGTCCCCTTCCAGAATGCAGTTTCTTCAAAATCAATTTACGTGAAAATAGGTGGAGGTCCTTTAAGGCTGTAAAAAAATTAAAGCCATTAGTTGGTGAAAAAGAAAGACCTCTACTCAAAACACTCAACTGGCTACTAGTGAGGACATGGTCGGACAAATTGATTACCTGCAAACCCCCCTGGGTCCGACCATCCGACTGTTTCCCTGCCGACCCTTTCTTTACATTTTGTCTAGTGGTCATTTTTCCACTCCCATGTGGACCATCCTTCATTTTTTCAGGGAGACCGTTCCTCCCTCCATGTTTGTCATCCATAGATGTGGTGGATTTATACGAGGCCGATCGAGATCTAGAACGTGACTCGTTCCGATAATATGAACGTGAGCGTTCATTCCCACTCCTCCATCTATACATTTTATTTGTCTGTTTATCGTTTATATCACGTTGAAATTTCTTTGATTTTATTTGTTGGATGTCCTCCACCCACTTCTGTACTTCCTTCTCGATATCACCATTAAATTTCTTAAGGGCTTCACTAGACATATCTCTTTTGATCGTCATCTGTAACGCCTCAATCTCCGTCTCCATATCTTTCAAAGAATTCGCATTCATTTCCTTGAGTATCTCCATAAATCCTACCGAACATTTACTAGCACAGTCCTCCCATCTTTCCCTGATATTAGAATCCTCCACTGGGAAGGATGGGAAGACCTGGACTCTTAAGCCTCTTGGAATGAGTCCCTTCTGCAGATATCTCTCAAGGAACGCATGGTTCCACCACACCTTAGTACGTTTCCTCAATAGATCCTTAAATGTTGCCACCGTTTCCTGTAAGCCCTTCGAGTTCCCCTCCGCGCCCAATTCATTGGTGTCATTAAAAACACTATCGATTTGTGTGAGCCATGTGCCGTCACGGGCTCTAAAATCCATATTTATAATGCTGGGGCCTGCTGTGAAAAACACAGAGAGAATTAGCACTACACAAAAACCCAGACTCATAATGTAAGGTGGCCACGAACAATGTCTAGGCCCCTTTAAATACCTACTCCAGACAAATCAGTATAATCATAGGAGAACCACAGGAGTATATAGGAAAATATAAACTTTATTAACAGAAAAATATTAAAAACCACACGTTAAAAAACACCAATAGAAAACACCAGGAACACCCAAACACATATATAGTCAATACATATACTATATGGTGATATGATAATTGTGCCTTGTAATTATGGGTAAATGTTAAACACTAGAAGATCCATGGCACCCCCACCATCTCATAATAGGACAATGCCATCTGGTCCACCTATGTAGTAAGTGTCACTGACACTAAAAGAAGCTCCATTGCTCCAGACCAGATAATCATGCACCATGCTGAGGCAGGGATGTGAACAATGCCATGGGAGGGACTGGTAATAATACATTGCTTGCCAGCATAAACAAGATCTCCCTCCAGACACCAACCATACCCGGATCTTACCATGCACAAAGGGGTCCCTGGATAGGGCGCAACCCCCGACGCGCGTTTCGCCGCTCCTATACTTGGCTTTCTCAAGGGGAGTGCCTTGTTTCTGCAGCCAGGACCTTTTAACATCACTTCCTGGGTCACATGACAATCATGTGACCGCAGGCTGTGTAGCGCTGTGAATGGCGGCGCATGCGCCGGCGGCCCACCCCCTGCCACCCCCCCAAGCCCGGCCCACGTCAGCGGACAGGCGAGTGGGTGCATGGGAACCATGGCAACCCAGTCACCCGCCGCAGACGCACATCGGCCGGACCCAGAAGGCGCAGGGGGGCGGAGCAAGCCGACGCACGCGCACCACAGCAAGTTAACCACGGCTAATAATCACACTACATCAACAGTGAAAAGATGAGCCTACATAAGCGTATGAACACCGCAAAAGAGACGGACAGGATCAGACATCATAGGTCATACAAAAGAATAACAACTATTATAACATAATATGTACAGTAATAGTAGTCCATAGCAATTCCATAATGTAGCACTATCCCGATGTTCTTGGCTGCAGAAACAAGGCACTCCCCTTGAGAAAGCCAAGTATAGGAGCGGCGAAACGCGCGTCGGGGGTTGCGCCCTATCCAGGGACCCCTTTGTGCATGGTAAGATCCGGGTATGGTTGGTGTCTGGAGGGAGATCTTGTTTATGCTGGCAAGCAATGTATTATTACCAGTCCCTCCCATGGCATTGTTCACATCCCTGCCTCAGCATGGTGCATGATTATCTGGTCTGGAGCAATGGAGCTTCTTTTAGTGTCAGTGACACTTACTACATAGGTGGACCAGATGGCATTGTCCTATTATGAGATGGTGGGGGTGCCATGGATCTTCTAGTGTTTAACATTTACCCATAATTACAAGGCACAATTATCATATCACCATATAGTATATGTATTGACTATATATGTGTTTGGGTGTTCCTGGTGTTTTCTATTGGTGTTTTTTAACGTGTGGTTTTTAATATTTTTCTGTTAATAAAGTTTATATTTTCCTATATACTCCTGTGGTTCTCCTATGATTATACTGATTTGTCTGGAGTAGGTATTTAAAGGGGCCTAGACATTGTTCGTGGCCACCTTACATTATGAGTCTGGGTTTTTGTGTAGTGCTAATTCTCTCTGTGTTTTTCACAGCAGGCCCCAGCATTATAAATATGGATTTTAGAGCCCGTGACGGCACATGGCTCACACAAATCGATAGTGTTTTTAATGACACCAATGAATTGGGCGCGGAGGGGAACTCGAAGGGCTTACAGGAAACGGTGGCAACATTTAAGGATCTATTGAGGAAACGTACTAAGGTGTGGTGGAACCATGCGTTCCTTGAGAGATATCTGCAGAAGGGACTCATTCCAAGAGGCTTAAGAGTCCAGGTCTTCCCATCCTTCCCAGTGGAGGATTCTAATATCAGGGAAAGATGGGAGGACTGTGCTAGTAAATGTTCGGTAGGATTTATGGAGATACTCAAGGAAATGAATGCGAATTCTTTGAAAGATATGGAGACGGAGATTGAGGCGTTACAGATGACGATCAAAAGAGATATGTCTAGTGAAGCCCTTAAGAAATTTAATGGTGATATCGAGAAGGAAGTACAGAAGTGGGTGGAGGACATCCAACAAATAAAATCAAAGAAATTTCAACGTGATATAAACGATAAACAGACAAATAAAATGTATAGATGGAGGAGTGGGAATGAACGCTCACGTTCATATTATCGGAACGAGTCACGTTCTAGATCTCGATCGGCCTCGTATAAATCCACCACATCTATGGATGACAAACATGGAGGGAGGAACGGTCTCCCTGAAAAAATGAAGGATGGTCCACATGGGAGTGGAAAAATGACCACTAGACAAAATGTAAAGAAAGGGTCGGCAGGGAAACAGTCGGATGGTCGGACCCAGGGGGGTTTGCAGGTAATCAATTTGTCCGACCATGTCCTCACTAGTAGCCAGTTGAGTGTTTTGAGTAGAGGTCTTTCTTTTTCACCAACTAATGGCTTTAATTTTTTTACAGCCTTAAAGGACCTCCACCTATTTTCACGTAAATTGATTTTGAAGAAACTGCATTCTGGAAGGGGACATGGGTCGGACACTTTGGGCTGCACGGAGGAGGAGACTCTCCGGATTTTGGAGGAGCTATTGGAGGAACAGTCTGGTACGTCTATAGGTAAGTTCCCACCGGCTATACTTCCCAGATCCACGAGGTTTCCCCCCTTGTCATTATGCCCCGCAGTGGAAGTCTTTACCAAATTAGTAACGGAGGACCTCAAGAAATTGTCCACACGGAGGCAGTTTGACAATTTAACAAGAAATGAGAGAGAGGCCATTGGCCAACTTCAATCATGGAATGATGTGGTCTTTAAGGCTGCTGACAAGGGGGGAAACATCGTGGTCTGGCCGGTGGTGAAATATGAAAAAGAGGCATTTAGACAGCTCCGGAATGAGACTGTATATGTAAGGCTTACCCATAACCCGGTGGTCTCCTTCTCTGTGCAGCTACAAAAAATTCTGTGCCGAGCTTTTGAAAAGGGGATAATAAACAAAAAAGTCCTGGATGGCCTGATGGTTGCATATCCCAAGGTACCAACATTTTACCTCCTGCCTAAGGTCCACAAGGACCCGGTCAGCCCCCCGGGACGTCCGATTGTGTCCGGTATGCAGGGCCTATGTGACCCTGCATGTAAATTTATAGATTATTATCTTAAAACATTGGTGGAAACGCTACCGTCATTTGTGAAGGACACAACGGACGTCCTGACTAGGGTTGACGGGGTCTTTGTGGACAGTGGGACTCTCCTCGTAACAGCTGATGTAGAGGCCCTCTATACCTGTATCGAACACACTGATGGTCTACGGGCGGTCCGCTTCTTCCTGGGGGCCTCCGACCTGGACGGTCCTTTGTGTGAGCTTATCCTTGAGTTGTTGGAATTCGTTCTAACGCATAATTTTTTTACTTTTAAGGATTTCTTTTACCAACAAAAGCGTGGCGCAGCCATGGGTGCGGCCTGCGCGCCCGCGTACGCCAACCTCTTCCTGGGGTTTTGGGAGAGGTTGGTTTTTGGTGACGCGGGGGCGGGGGCCGCCGACCATGTGCTGTGTTGGCTGCGCTACATTGATGACGTTTTATTTTTTTGGCGTGGAACGGAACAACAACTCAGGGATTTTATGGCTGTGCTCAATTCGAATTCATTTAATATCAGGCTTACTTATAAGTATGATTATGATACCATCGATTTTCTGGATATCTGTCTTAAGGTTGGTCCTGATTTATCTATTGAAACGGATGTGTTTCGAAAAGAAACAGCAGTGAACTCATTGGTTCATGCTTCATCTGGGCACAGCCAAGCCACCATTAGGGCCGTCCCGGTCGGACAGTTCCTCCGGATGAGGCGGATCTGCTCCACTGACCATACCTTTGAAAGACAGGCCAAGGACCTAAGTGAACGGTTCCATCAAAGGGGGTACAGTAGGCGGTGTGTTCGGCATGGGTATAATAGGGCCAGGAGAACCCCACGTAATCATCTGCTCTACAACAAGAAGAGGAGGGATATTGGAGATGAGACAATTAGATTTATATCAGAGTACAATCATGAGTGGGACAACATCAGAGCTATCCTTGGGAAACATTGGCGTATCCTCAGCACGGAACCCTCCCTGGGTCCGTACCTTTCCGACTATCCTCGCATGACCCCACGGAGGGCCAAAAATTTGAAAGATCTCTTGGTAAAGAGCCATTATACGGCACCCACAGTAGGCCTTTTTGGCTCTACACGACCGAGTAGGGGTTGTCATACTTGTGGCCGCTGTCTCGCCTGCGCCAATGTCCAGCGCAGCACCTCCTTTCACTCTGCTGACGGCACAAGGGAATTCCAAATCAAAGACTATATTTCCTGCACTAGCAGGAATGTGGTATATTATGCCACTTGTGGGTGCCCACTTATTTATGTGGGCCTGACGTCGAGAGAACTAAGAGTGAGAGTGAGGGAGCATGTGCGGGGCATTGGCGCGGCCAAGACAGTGGCGGACATATCGGAGTTAACTACGATCCCTAAACATTTCAGGGAGGTTCACAATTGTGATCCAAGAAGCTTTATGGTCCGGGGGATTGAATTGGTTCACATGGGTATACGAGGTGGAAATGTGAAACAGCTCCTTGCTCAGCGAGAACTTAAGTGGATTGTGACCCTGGACACGGTCAAGCCCCATGGTCTTAATGAGACCTTGAATTTTGCCCCATTCCTATAAATATGTTTTAGATAGTTAGAGTTTTATATGGCCCGATAAATGAGTTCCCCTCTGTATATGTTGTTGTTGTTTTGTTTCTTCTTCTTTTTTATGATTTATTATTTTTGTTTATTGTTTTAACTTAGTGCACTTGAAATTGGACCTATTGTTCTTCCCTTCCTGATGTGGATTCAAGAACGGGACAGAAAAGAACATCGGGATAGTGCTACATTATGGAATTGCTATGGACTACTATTACTGTACATATTATGTTATAATAGTTGTTATTCTTTTGTATGACCCATGATGTCTGATCCTGTCCGTCTCTTTTGCGGTGTTCATACGCTTATGTAGGCTCATCTTTTCACTGTTGATGTAGTGTGATTATTAGCCGTGGTTAACTTGCTGTGGTGCGCGTGCGTCGGCTTGCTCCGCCCCCCTGCGCCTTCTGGGTCCGGCCGATGTGCGTCTGCGGCGGGTGACTGGGTTGCCATGGTTCCCATGCACCCACTCGCCTGTCCGCTGACGTGGGCCGGGCTTGGGGGGGTGGCAGGGGGTGGGCCGCCGGCGCATGCGCCGCCATTCACAGCGCTACACAGCCTGCGGTCACATGATTGTCATGTGACCCAGGAAGTGATGTTAAAAGGTCCTGGCTGCAGAAACAAGGCACTCCCCTTGAGAAAGCCAAGTATAGGAGCGGCGAAACGCGCGTCGGGGGTTGCGCCCTATCCAGGGACCCCTTTGTGCATGGTAAGATCCGGGTATGGTTGGTGTCTGGAGGGAGATCTTGTTTATGCTGGCAAGCAATGTATTATTACCAGTCCCTCCCATGGCATTGTTCACATCCCTGCCTCAGCATGGTGCATGATTATCTGGTCTGGAGCAATGGAGCTTCTTTTAGTGTCAGTGACACTTACTACATAGGTGGACCAGATGGCATTGTCCTATTATGAGATGGTGGGGGTGCCATGGATCTTCTAGTGTTTAACATTTACCCATAATTACAAGGCACAATTATCATATCACCATATAGTATATGTATTGACTATATATGTGTTTGGGTGTTCCTGGTGTTTTCTATTGGTGTTTTTTAACGTGTGGTTTTTAATATTTTTCTGTTAATAAAGTTTATATTTTCCTATATACTCCTGTGGTTCTCCTATGATTATATGGTCAGCTGGGTCCAGTACTGAGGCTTATTCTTGGCCAAAGGCGTAGCATCAATTCCTCTCAATGGAATAGGACACTGCAAGGGCTCCAAGAAAAACCCACAACGCCTAGCATACTCCAAGTCCATCAAATTCAGAGCAGCGCCTGAGTCCACAAATGCCATGACAGAATATGATGACAAAGAGCAGATCAAGGTAACAGACAGAAGAAATTTTGACTGTACCGTACCAATGGTGGCAGACCTAGCGAACCGCTTAGTGCGCTTAGGACAATCAGAGATAGCATGAGTGGAATCACCACAGTAGAAACACAGCCCATTCAGACGTCTGTGTTCTTGCCGTTCAACTCTGGTCAAAGTCCTATCGCACTGCATAGGCTCAGGTTTAAGCTCAGGTAATACCGCCAAATGGTGCACAGATTTACGCTCGCGCAAGCGTCGACCGATCTGAATGGCCAAAGACATAGACTCATTCAGACCAGCAGGCATAGGAAATCCCACCATGACATCCTTAAGGGCTTCAGAGAGACCTTTTCTGAAAATAGCTGCGAGCGCACCTTCATTCCACTAAGTGAGTACGGACCACTTTCTAAATTTCTGACAATATACCTCTATTTCATCCTGACCTTGACACAGAGCCAGCAAATTCTTCTCTGCCTGATCCACAAAATTAGGCTCATCGTACAGCAATCCGAGCGCCAGGAAAAATGCATCGATATTACTTAATGCAGGATCTCCTGACGCAAGAGAAAATGCCCAGTCCTGAGGGTCACTACGCAAAAAAGAAATAACGATCCTAACTTGTTAAACTGGGTCACCAGAGGAGCGAGGCTTCAAAGCCAGAAATAGTTTACAATTATTTTTGAAACTCAGAAATTTAGTTCTATCTCCAAAAAACAAATCAGGAATAGGAATTCTCGGTTCTAACATAGAATTCTGAACCACAAAGTCTTGAATACTTTCTACTCTTGCCGTGAGCTGATCCACACATGAAGACAGACCTTTAATGTCCATTGCTACACCTGTGTCCTGAACCACCCAAATGTCTAGGGGAAAAAAAAGGCAAAACACAGTGCAAAGAAAAAAAAATGGTCTCAGAACTTCTTTTTTCCCTCTATTGAGAATCATTAGTACTTTTGGCCTCCAGTACTGTTATGAAAGGTAATTCAGTACCACAATGGACATAGAGGTCAGCGCACATACAGTGACCTGGCAATAACCCAAAAAACAAGAACGAGCTCTGAGACGTGGGAACTCTGTTGACCGCAATCCATAATCCTCTCCAACCACACTAAAGGCAGCCGTGGATTGCGCCTAACGCTCCTTATGCAACTCGGCACGGCCTTAGAAACTAGCTAGCCTGAAGATAGAAAATAAGCCTACCTTGCCTCAGAGAAATACCCCAAAGGAAAAGGCAGCCCCCACATATAATGACTGTGAGTTAAGATGAAAGGACAAACGTAGAGATGAAATAGATTTAGCAAAGTGAGGCCCAACTTTCTGAACAGAGCGAGGATAGGAAAGGTAACTTTGCGGTCAACATAAAACCCTACAAAAACCACGCAAAGGGGGCAAAAAGACCCTCCGTACCGAACTAACGGCACGGAGGTACACCCTCTGCGTCCCAGAGCTTCCAGCAAGCAGTAAAAAACAAATTGACAAGCTGGACAGAAAAAAACAGCAAACAAATAGCAAAGAGTAACTTAGCTATGCAGAGCAGCAGGCCACAGGAACGATCCAGGAGGAAACAGGTCCAATACTAGAACATTGACTGGAGGCCAGGATCAAAGCACTAGGTGGAGTTAAATAGAGCAGCACCTAACGACTTCACCACATCACCTGAGGAAGGAAACTCAGAAGCCGCAGCACCACTTTCCTCCACCAAAGGAAGCTCACAGAGAGAACCAGCCGAAGCACCACCCGTGACCACAGGAGGGAGCTCTGCCACAGAACTCACAACACATCTGCCGGTAAAGTTCAAAGCAAATGATGGAGGAGAGAGCGTCACCTGATGCTCCCTCTCCCATCATTCCCCACTCTGCCTCTGACACTGATGCTGTGGGTGCACGATGACATCATCGCACACTCGCCGTGTGTAAGGCAGTGCAGCGGCAGCCGCCGAGACCAGAGCAGGGAGCAGCGCGCAGCGCGGGTACTTTGAGAGGTGAGGAGTGTTTTTTTTGTAACTAACAGTAAGTACTGGACTATGGGGCCATTCTTGGGGGGAGGGAGATGTGCTGTATACTACATGTCTGTGCTATATACTACATGGCTGTGTTATATACTACAGGAAGGAGTTTTTTTCCCCAATGTGGAGCTTACTCTTTGCCACATGGGTATTTTTTGCCTTCCTCTGAATCAACATGTTAGGGCATGTTAGGTTAAGCTATGGGTTGAACTAAATGGACTTAAAGTCACCTTCAACCTTAATAACTATGTTACTATGTTAAAAAAATATCTCCCAGCCCCTCTACCCTAAATCGCCCGATACAGTATATCTCTCCTACACATTAAAATTTCCCCATACAGCAAATCTCCCCCGCACAGTAAATCTCGCCACCACAGTAAATTTCCCCCACACAGAGAAAATCTCCCCCACACACAGTAAATCTCACCCACACACAGTAACTCTCCACACACTTTGTAAATCTCCCTCACCACACACAGTAGATCTCCCTCACCACACACAGTAGATCTCCCCCACCACACACACAGTAATGGTATGTTTCCACGTGCCGTATTACATCCGGATTAGCTGCGGATGGAACGCTGCGTACAGCCTCAGCATTCAACCTGCAGCGTCCAGATGTTACAGCATAGTGGAGGGGATTTTATGAAATCCCATCTCCACTATGTGTACAAGCACGCATCCGGCGGCCCTGCGTTTGCGGACATGCGGCGCGTCTTTTTAGAATGCAACATGTCTGTTTACCTTGCGGCGACGCTCCGTCACCGCAAGGTAAATAGCAGGGCCCTATGTATGGGGTGTGGAGATTCCAGATGTGTGCAATGAACACATCCCGATTCACGGCGCGTACAGAATGGAGCGGCACTTTGGGTGGAGCAGGGTTTCCACTCCGCCCAAAGCGCCGTCATTACGGACTGTGGACACATACCCTAAGTCTCCCCTACACACAGTAATTCTCCCCCAGCTTCATTACACCAAATCTCTCTCACCACCTTAAATCTTCCCCATCACAGTAATTCTCCTCAGGTCCGATACACAGTAAATACCCCCTCACACAGTAAATCTCCCCCCACACAGTAAATCTCCCCTCCCCACACAGTATATCTCCACAACACAGTAAGGCCGGGGTCACACTACAGCGTAATACGGACGAGAGTTATGCTATAAAAAATTGCATAGCACTCGGACCAGTATTCTTCTATGGGGCAGCTCACATCCCCGTTTTTTTCCTCAGCCGTTTTCAGTGTGCGAGTGAAATCGCAGCAACGCTCGGCCGAGACTAGTCTCACTCACACCCATATAAGCCTATGGGTGCCAGTGAGAAAACACATATTACTCGGATATCATCCGAGTGATGTGCGTTATACGCTGACCCAGGCAATGAAGGAGATGCCCCAATCAGCAAATCTCCCACACACAGTAAATCTCCCCCACACAGTAAATCTCCCCCACACAGTAAATCTCCCCCACACAGCAAGTCTCCCCCACATAGTAAATCTCCCCCACAAAGTAAATCTCCCCCACACAGAAAATCTCCACCAGCCCCGTTACACTCAATCTCCCCCAACTGACACAAAATCTGCCCCACCCTAAAACTTCCCCCACCGTTAGATTTCAATTTCGTTGTCTCCAGTTCCAGTGTGGAGCACTTACCACTAATGCCCTTCATGCTTCTCCGTGCCAGCAAGTGATGTCAGCAGCGTGATCACATGATTTGAACACGCTGCTGATGTCACTCTGACCTGGCGGTCAAAACTTCAATTGTACTTGCGTCTCATCTTCTCAGGATGTACCAAACTGTAGATTTTGCCACTCCTAATATTGTAGCAATTTCTCGGATGGGTTTTTTCTGTTTTCACAGCTTAAGGATGGCTTGTTTCACCTGCATGGAGAGCTCCTTTGACCACATGTTTACTTCACAGCAAAACTTTCCAAATGCAAACAACACACCTGAAATCAACTCCAGGCCTTTTATCTGCTTAATTGAGAATGACATAACGAAGGGATTGCCCACACCTGTCCATGAAATAGCCTTGGAGTCAATTGTCCAATTACTTCTGGTCCCTTTAAAAACAGGGTGGCACATGTTAAGGAGCTGAAACTCCTAAACCCTTCATTCAATTTTAATGTGGATACCCTCAAATGAAAGCTGAAAGTCTGAACTTCAACTGCATCTGAATTGTTTTGTTTAAAATTCATTGTGGTAATGTCTATAACCAAAATTAGAAAAATGTTGTCTCTGTCCAAATACATATGGACGTAACTGTATATAGGGTAAAAGCTGTAATTTTTCTTCATGTAACATATGCATTTTCTGAACTCTTTTACAATTAAGATACATATTTTATCATAATTAAGAGCTGCCTAAAATTATATATAGAATTTCTTTCTTTATGATCTCTTTTCTTTTAAACAGATATTTTATAAAAATGTTCATTGTTAGCAATTATGCACGAAGAGAAAGATATTAATGTTTACTCAAATTATTCCTGGTATACAATACATTCCCAGAAATGTCTGACTCAGAGCAATGTTTTCCAATATAGATCAATTCTTTTCTGAGCATTACCATATGGATATGTTTCATCTAGGATTCTAAATTATTCTTATTGCTGATATGCATCCAAAATATTTATGTGTGTGGGACAGAACAACTGATTGAAAATATCAAATACACTTAGGGAAAAATGGTTGTCCAGGCCATGTATAAAACTAGGGATGTAGTACAACAAGCACAATTCTGTTTCATGTATACTCCATGTTTTCCCACTATCCCAGCAGTCATCATGTGAGTGCTTATATGTGATTTGAATATTTTGGATCAAATTCTGAATACAGATGCAAGAATTGAATTGCAGGACCTGTCCATCAGCCTAGTCAGTAATCTGTAAAAATAGCAAGTGTAAGGAAGCACCTCATCAGAAATAAGTTGATATGTTGGTAGTGGTTGCAAATTTACCAAAAATAGGATGATCCCAGTCCTCCATAAGATCCAAAGGTGGAGAAAGCGACAACAGTATCCAGTAGCAAAAAGTATCTTCTTCTCTATTAAAAAATTACATTATGCAGGAAGCAGCAACGTTCTGACCTTACAAGATAGATAGATATGTCCTTATTAGTGATGACAGAGCACTAAAATGCTCAAAAGCTCAGTACTCGAATTGAGAAGGTTGGACGCTCAGATTGGCTCGACTTGAGTAACAAGAATAATGGGAGTCAATGGGAAACTCAAGCGTTTTTCTGAAAGACCATAGCAAGAGGGCTGGAGGAAAATCACTAAAATGGATGGAAACAGAGCTCAAATGGAATGAGAACAGCATGGGGAAGACGCAGAGGTGTACATAGAGATCATGGGGCCCAATAGTGAAAGTCTGAATTTGGCCCCCTGCCAAAAAAAATAAAATCACACCGGGGCCTCAGCTCTTCACTCTCTGCCTCCAACAGCTGGTAGACATCCTCACATGTGCAACTACTTCTGGCCGGGCTCAGCATACACTGCTCTCTCTGGCTGGAAAGCTACGTCAGCCAGGAGGCGTGGCGTCCTTATGCAAGTCCAGCCAGAGAGTTCAGCCCGGAGCAGTGCAGGACTAGAAAGGAAGAGTTAGGGGGAGCCAGATACAGAGTGCTATCTCACTAGTCTTTTAGGTGCTTTCTCATATGTCAGTTTAACTAATAGCAATAATCCTTACGGCACATGCCGTATTGCATATTAATATCTAGTCATAGTTTGCACAATGCACTTTGCACTTTAGCACCTTAATATTATTTTGCCTTCTCCTCATCACACCCATCATTGCCTTCTCCCCCATCACCCCCATCATTGCATACACACAAAGATACACATAGCACCATTCACCTCTCTGCACGTTCCCCTGCAGTGATACGCACACACGCACACACACAGACACAGCAGACAGCACCTCTCACCTCTACGTATGCTCTTCCCCCGCCACAGCATCACCGTCACTGGCAGCTTCCTGTTACTGGCACAGCGACGGTGGTACTGCCGCCATTGGCAGTACGCCACTGGGAAGACGCATTGATGCATCTGACTCCCGAGTCCCTGCTGTGAACATTGTTGTCAGAATATTGCTCTACTTTTACTGACTGAAGCAGAAAGAAGCAGGACAGTTATGTTGATTAAGGTGTCATCACAGATCAACATCTTGGTTGATTCCTCAAAGATTTGGAGAGCCTCACAAATGTCAGACATTCATGCCAACTCGTCGGGCGTAATTTTCGGAAACTGACCAGAATGTTAATGGGCATGTTGTAGCTGGTATTCAACTACTGTCCACTGCTGCTTACAAAGCCTTGCCAACATGCATAATTTGGAGTTCTAGCTCAAAATCACGTTTCACACACCAGTCAGTGAGCTGGCATTTGAAAACACTGCTGCAGCATTGCCAGAGTGGCCCAGCTATAGCTGACTTTCGGAAATGGGTGCACACGTGATGTACCTTCACAAGGAGCTCAGGCAAATCTTTTCGTAGGTTTTTAAGAAACTGTTGAACCACTAAGTTGAGCACATGGGCCAGGCATGGTACATGTCCCAGCTTGCCAAGCTTCAGAGCTGCCACCAGGTTACTGCCTTTATCACACATGACCCTGCCTGGTTGTAGGTTAAGAGGCAAGATCTACAGATCTGTTTGGTCTGTTATACATTTTAACAACTCTGTAGCAGTGTGCTGTTTTCCACCTAAATAAATTAGTTTCAGCAGAGCCTGTTGCTGCTTCATAGAGGCAGTACCTCCAGATTGCAAATGATATAGACCATGTGCTCTGAGATGACAATTTGGAGATGGATAACATAGAAACTGGAGAGCAAAACAAGTGCAATACGGTCTTAACTCATAACAAGGCGAGTGTGAAATGGGGGTGCTTTCTCACCTGATGAGATTGCGAATTAGCAACATGTTACAAAGATAAATCAGAGATGGAGGATGAGGAGGAACTACGGCCCTCAATCCTCGGTGTCAGTAGCTTATGCGTCCCCTGAGAGTGGGACTCAGTCCCCGCCTTCAAGAGATTCCCCCATTGTGCCATAAAGGAAATGTAGCATCTTTGGCCACAAGCACTTATTCATGTGTTGGTCCCCAGTATCAGTGTTGGTCAAAGCACGGGCAATATTATCAAACACGTGTTGGTGGGGATGGCATTTCGAGAAAAATAGTGGCAGCTGGGGACCGAGTACTGAGGGACGGCCGCCACTATGAGGTTACGAAAACCTTAGTGTCCACAAGCCTATAAGGCAACATTTACAGGGCAGACAGTCTGGAAATATGGCCATTTAGTTTTTGGGCCTTTGTGTGGCTGGGTTTTTACTTTTGCTTTCCAAGGTCTGGGGTAGTAACATCTGAACGCTGCTTTGGGGCGAAGAATTAGACGTGGTTGATGATGGTGCTTGTAAAAGTTCAACGACAGGTGCAGGGTGGGGAACATCCTGCATCGGGGATAGGAGACTGGAAAGCAAGTAGGACAGGGGAAGAGGCAGTGGTGTCACCCACAGGCATTGATTATGGACCCAGGCATTCAGTCCACCTAGTCGGATGCTTTGATGACATATGATTAAGCATGCCGGTGGTGGTCACTCTGGAAATGGTCAGGCAACTGCTGATCTTGGTACTGCACAGGTTGCAAATGAGCATTCTTTTATCATCCGCACTTTCTTTAAAAAAGCTCCAGACTGGGGAACACCTAACCTTTGGCCTGGGAACTTTAAGTATATGGGTGCTCTGGGGAACAGTTGCCCACCTTCTCCCTCTTACCACCCCACTTCCTCTTCCCGTGTGTTGTGGTGCTGTGGATCCCTTCACCCATGTCCTGCTGGCCTTGCTCTGCATGGCATCTTACGAGGTTGGGTCATTGACTTCTTCATCCACCATCTTGTCTTCCACTTCCGCAATCTGGTCCTCCTGACTAGTTGACTTGACAACATTGCTTGCTGGCAACTGTGTCTCATCATCATATCTGTTGTGCACGCTCATGGTGCATGTGTTTTTGTTGACCCATTGTGCCACTGGGCCGGGCTTACCTAGGAGGGGCAAGCAGAGCAGTTCCTTTGTGTTCACTGGAGCTCCTGCTGGTGGAGTCAGGCTTGAGCTGCAGGTAATCGCCAAGTACCACCCCTAGGCAGTCTCCGTTACTGCACTTGCTGACCCAAGTGGTAAGGTATGGAAAAGCAGAAAAGACAGGCTCTGTTCATACTAATAGGTTCTGATTCCTCTGCATAATGGATACTCACACGGACACAAACTCAGGCTCCATTCAGACAACTAAACTTAGGATCCAATGCAGATTGGATACTGACACGGAGTCGCAAACAGAACTGATTCAGTGACTGTTAGGACAGTCCTGATACACCTGATACTCGGATAGGCACATGTTAAGACAGATATGTCATGGATACTGATTCAGGTACTGACCATACACAGACCAGGGGAAGAGTTTCAGGCACAGGCTGCACTAATACCAGGGACTTTGAGTTCAGGACTGGCCACACAAGGACCAGGGAATTCATGTTAAGACTTGTCACACAAGGACTAGAGACTTCAGGTTCATGACTGGCCACACGAGGACCAGGGAATATCAGTTCAGGACTCAGGCCACATCAGGACCAGAAATCTCATAACTCATTAGTAGGCCATTACAGTACTTAATGACTCAGGGTTGCTTGGCACCTCCTTATTGAGGAGGGTGCCTTTTAAAGAAGATACCTCTCACCATCTTCCTGACTAGGATGCTTCTCTCCATCAAGCCATACTCAGCATACGGGCGTAGTATCAGGAGCTTGGGATTGGAAAGTCTCTCTCCATTCATTGACATCAGCAACCACCCCAGAGGATTCGAGGCCAACTGGAGTTCCTCCTCCTGATTAGTGGATTGCAGAGACTTTGAAGATGCCACTGCCTTGATGTTATTGCTTGCTGATCCAGTAATATCATATCTACAAAGGCGCACACTTTGATTTCATTCCCCTTTTTCTCATCATTGTAATCCATATCTGGATTCATACTCCTGGCTTTAAATTCATATTCACTAAATTTGTCGCTGGTTTCCTGAAGATAGGTTTTCATAGACTCATAGAATCACTGAATGGTAGAGTTGGAAGGGACCTCCTGGGTCATCTGGTCCAACCCCCTGCTCAAAGCAGGATTCACTAAATCATCCCAGACATGTCTGTCCAGCCTCTGTTTGAAAATGTCCATGGAAGGAGAACACACCACCTCTCATGGCAGTCTGTTCCACTCATTGATCACCCTAACTGTCAAAAAGGTTTTCTTATATCTAATCTGTGTCTCCTCCCATTCAATTTCATCCCATTGCTTCTAGTCTTTCCTTGTGCAAATGAGAATAAAGATGATCCTTCTACAATGTGACAGCCTTTGAGATATTTGAAGGCAGATATTAAGTCTCCTCTCAGTCTTCTTTTTTGCAAGCTAAACATTCCCAATCCTGTAACCGTTCCTCATAGGACATGGTTTGCAGATCGGTCACCTTTCTGGTCGCTGTTCTCTGAACTTGCTCCAGTTTGTTGATGTCTTTTTTAAAATGTCGTGCCCAAAACAGGACACAGTATTCCAGATGAGATCTGACCAAAGAGGAGTAGAGGGCAATAATGACTTTGCGTGATCTAGACTGTATGCTTCTGTTAATACATCCAAGAATTGCATTTGCCTTTTTTGCTGCTGCATCACACTGTTGACTCATGTTCAGTTTATGATCTATTAGTATACCCAAGTCTTTTTCGCATGTGCTGTTTCTTAGCCCTATTCCTCCCATTCTGTATATGCTTTTTTCATTTGTATTGCCCAGATGTAGTACTTTGCATTTTTCCTTGTTAAAAACCATTCTGTTAGTTGCTGCCCACTGCTCCAGTTTATTTATATTTTTTTTAATCCTCTCTCTCTCTTCTCTAGTATTAGCTATCCCTCCTAACTTTGTATCATCAGCAAATTTAATCAGTGTACCCTCAATTCCTTCATCTAAATCATTGATAAAGATGTTGAACAATACAGGGCCAAAGACAGAACCCTGTGGTACCCCACTTGAGACTTTCTTCAAGAAGATGTGTATCAATAAGGATGTTCACACCCTTTGATTGCTGGGCCTTGCTTGTTTTGTTCTTTCTTTCTAGCATGTCATTCCAAAGAATTGTGAGAAAGATTGTTTCCAGGTTTTCCATTTTTTTGCTCAAGCCTTCTGCCTCCTGCCTTGCATTCACTTTCTTATCAATGTCAAGTGATAGAGAATCCAGTGCATGCTTTATTTTCTCAAAACCCCCATACAGAGCATGAACCACATAAAAATTTTCAGGCACTTGACAACAAAGTATTTTCCTAACGATGATTTCAATACATTCCAGTGATAAGTAGGACCAGAAAAAATGAATACTGATGGTGAACAAAGTCAAACAATTTTACAGTCTGTAGACAACACTTTGCTGTTTTTGCTCCCTCCAAGTTCAGGCTGTGTCTAGCATAGGGGACATAGATGGCAAACTCATTAAGTTAAAAAATCCTTGCTTGCATTCTAGTATATCATCCTGACCTATTTGAGGCAATATTGAATGACTGACCAAGGCAGTTTGATAGGGGAATTTTGTTCTCATTAAGAAAATCCACTACAGTGTCTATTAGATCCTTTGCTCCATCAGAAAAGATGGGGTATGAACATCAAAAAACGTTCCACAGGTTCACAGCCTTTGATGCATCAGACAGTAATGGTCATTTGATGTGTGTGAGAGATCTGGAGTGGAATCTACAGTTATTGAATAATACTTTGACTTTTACCTCTTTAAAAATTGTACAAACAACCTATTGTTCCAATAAATCAGTAAATTCATCACAAATATTTGCAGATAATGTGACGGATTCCCTTTTTCAGGATTTACATGCTCTTTGAGGGAAAAATTCACTCAGCAGCTCTAGAATACCTAAATATGTGCCATTTTTTTGCTGACCCAATAATCTGATAGTCTCAATGAAATGGCAGACATCTGGAGGCAGGAAAGCAAATTACAGAAACCACATGTGTCAATACTTTATCTCAATATTCCTGCTCTGAGCGATATTGCTCAACTAATAAAGAATCTACATTTACATGTTGTCAAGCATTTTCGATGTACTTGTCTGTTTTCATGTTTTACAGAATCATTGCCGTACTTCCAGTCATTGAACTCCGATGTAGCAAAGGGAGATTCTTTCTTGGACAATAGGAGACAAACAAAGCAGTACAAAATTTCTTGGAATAGTGAATAGAGTAGCCTTTCACGTTTTAACCCACTCATGACTGGAGGTAGTTGAGTTTTTGCGTTTTGGTTTTTTGCCCCTCTTCTTCCCAGAGCCATAACTTTTTTACTTTTCTGTAAATATGGCCCTGTGAGGGCTTGTTTTTTGCAGGACGAGTTGTACCTTTGAACAACAAAATTGGTTTTAACATATCTTGTACTGAAAAAAGGGAAAAAAATTCCAAGTGCGGTGAAATTGCAAAAAAGGCAAAACCACAGTTGTTTTTGTTTTGTTTTTTTACTATGTGCATTAAATGCTAAAACTGGCCTGCCATTGTGATTCTCAAGGTCATTACCAGTTGACAGTTTACAGACATCAAACATGTCTAGGTTCTTTTTTATCTAAGTGGTGAAAAAAAATTCCAAAGTTTGTAAAAAGAAAAATTGCACCATTTTCCGATACTCGTAGCATCTCCTTTTTTTGCGCTGAGCTGACGATTTTAATTATACCGTTTTGGTGCAGATCTTTTGATCGCCCGTAATCGCATTTTAATGCAATGTTGCTACAATGAAAAATATGTAATTCTGGCATTTTGACTTTTTTTCTCGTTACGCTCATTAGTGATCAGTAGTGATGAGTGAACGTGCTCGCCACTACTCATTACTCAGCCGAGTATCACTATGCTCGGTGTACTCGGCAAGCACCAAGTATTTCTGGGATTATTTGGCCAATGACAGTGCAGGGATTGTCAGCCATGCACTGTAATGCAGCAGCCATCTTTGTGGCGGTATTACAGTGATTGGCTGGCCGCACACTATAAGAGACCTGACGCCGCCCTGCTCACCGCATTCTGCTCCGGACTTAGCGAGTGTAGGGAGTGCTGCTGCTGAGATAGGGTCAGAATCATACTTTTAAGAGTAAGACCGGGATCACACACAGCGAGATACGGCCGAGTCTCGCTGGTTAAAACCAAGCTCTGGCACCGGCACCGGAGTGCCGGTGCCGGAGCTTGCTTTTAACCAGCGAGACTCGGCTGTATCTTGCTGTAGTATGACTCCGGCCTTAGTGTAGGTCTGCAGCTGTTCAGTCCACAACTCCTGAGAAACCAACAGTCCTTTTTAGGGCTAATTCGGGGATCCCGAGATTGCAGCGCTAGGTAGGCAGGGGAGTCTATCCCACATAAGTTCAAGGCCTGCAGGCACTGCATGTGAGCACATAGCTCACACTACATACGTCCAAAAAGCTCCATTACTGTCTGCTGCTGCTTATTTAATATATATCTAGCTGTAATTTTCTGTGGCTTTTTTTTCCTTCACCTGACACCTGTTCCTTTTATTCTAAAGGTACCGTCACACTAAGCGACGCTGCAGCAATACCGACAACGATCCGGATCGCTGCAGCATCGCTGTTTGGTCGCTGGAGAGCTGTCACACAGACAGCTCTCCAGCGACCAACGATCCCGAGGTCCCCGGTAACCATGGTAAACATCGGGTTACTAAGCGCAGGGCCGCGCTTAGTAACCCGATGTTTACCCTGGTTACCATCCTAAAAAGTAAAAAAAACAAACGCTACATACTTACCTACCTCTGTCTGTCCTCGGCGCTCTGCTTCTCTGGTCTGGCTGTGATCACAGCGGCCGGAAAGCAGAGCGGTGACGTCACCGCTCTGCTTTCCGGCTGCCCGGCGCACACAGCCAGACCAGAGAAGCAGAGCGCCAAGGACAGACAGCGGTAGGTAAGTATGTAGCGGTTGTTTTTTTTACTTTTTAGGATGGCAACCAGGGTAAACATCGGGTTACTAAGCGCGGCCCTGCGCTTAGTTACCCGATGTTTACCCTGGTTACCAGCGAAGACATCGCTGAATCGGTGTCACACACGCCGATTCAGCGATGTCTACGGGGAGTCCAGCGACCAAATAAAGTTCTGGACTTTCTTCCCCGACCAGCGACAGCACAGCAGGGGCCTGATCGCTGCTGCCTGTCACACTGGACGATATCGCTAGCGAGGACGCTGCAACGTCACGGATCGCTAGCGATATCGTCTAGTGTGACGGTACCTTAAAGCAATCCATTGCCCCCTTATTTTAACATTTATTTGCTTTCTCGCGTTGCCTACTACAGCCAGGTTATTGAAATCTAAGAACGTGTAAACCTACCTTTCTCTTTTGTCTCAGACACTAGATGTGAATGCGCCAAAAAAACTTTTTTTTGTGTTTAAGCCAACTTGTTGACACAATTTAGTTGTGCCCCAAAAAATCAAGGCCATATTTACATCAGTCTGTTACCTGAGGCTAACGGCTGGTGTATCGGTGGTGTAAAAATCGTAGCTTTGCAGGCATAAGTTTCATAGTTCTGTCTGGTAGCCTTGTTCCACTTTAAAAAAAAATCCAAAAACCATAAAAAAATATATGCAGTCTGTTATGTCAGGCTGAGGCCTGGTGTATCGGTGGTGTAAAAATCGTAGGTTCACAAGCATAAGTTTCATAGTTCTGTCTGATAGCCTTGTTCCACTCTTTTTTTGTTATTTTAAAAATTCTGAATTTTCCTTCAACATATGAACGAAAGACAAAAAATACAAATTTAGAGGTAATCAATTTATCATCCTACCCTTTATCCGAAGCACAATGTGATTTGCTTAAATTGGGGTTGAATTTTGTGCTTTGATTTTTTTACAGCCCTGAACGATATTCATCTTCTGTGCCGCAAACTTGTGTTAAAGAAATTACATAATCAAAGCAACCCACAATTGGGTCCAATGGGTGCTATTGAACAACAAGCCTTGGCGGCGTTGGAAGATCTACTGAATGAGCAGCAACTTGAGAATCAAGGTACTTTTCCCTCTTCGGTCGTGTCCACGTCTCTGACGTTCCCTCCCTTGTCTGGTTGTCCTCAAGTGGAAATCTTCTGCAGACTGGTAACAGAGGATCTGAGAATACCTCATAATATATGCAGTGATAACCTTACTGCTAGACAAAGACAAGCTTTGAGGGAGTTGCAATCATTGGACACGGTGGTGATAAAGCCAGCAGACAAGGGAGGGAACGTCATGATCTGGCCGATTGAGAAATACGAAAAGGAAGCATTTTGCCAGCTTAGAAATGTTTACCGTGTGCTTCCACAAAACCCCACACAGATGTTTCGGACTGAACTTGAGTTGATTCTAAATTGCGCCCACGAGTCTGGTATTGTCCCTAAAAAGGTTTTAGATGGACTACTACCTAAGTTTCCAAAAGTAGCCACTTTTTACCTTCTGCAGAAGGTACATAAAGATATGGCCAATCCCTCTGGGTGTGAAATAGTCTCTGGCATAGGAGGGCTGAGCAATAATGTTTGTACGTTTATTGATTATTACTTGAAACCTTTAGTTGAGACGCTCCCCTCCTATGTCAGAGACACAACTGATGTTCTCACCATGATTGATGGTGCCTCAATTGATGAAAATATGATGCTGGTGACGATTGACATCGAGTTACTATATACATCAATTAGACATACAGATGGTCTAAGGGCGGCCCGATTCTTCCTTGAGACGGCCAACTGGGATGGCCATTTTTCGGATTTTGTTTTGGATTTGTTGGAATTCATACTTACGCATTTTTTTTTTTCAAGGATCGTGGTTTTTTTTGCAGACCTAAGGTACTGCGATGGGCACGGCCTGTGCCCCATCGTATGCAAACCTGTTTCTCGTTTTTTGGGAAAGGCAGGTTTTCCAGGGTGACGAGGCATGGGCCGCCGACCCAGTGATAGGCTGGTTTCATTACATTGATGATGTATTGATGATTTGGGAGGGTGACGAAGCCAGCCTATTTAAATTCATGCAACAATTGAACAATAATTCTTTTAATTTAAAATTTACTTTTAATTGGCATAGAAAACACATTGATTTTTTGGATATAAGTCTGTTTGTTGGGGAGGATGGGAGAATAGAAACTGATTTGCACAGAAAAGATACCTCTGTGAATTCACTCCTACACGCCTCCTCGGCACACAGCTATTCCACAATTAAGGCCATTCCAGTTGGCCAGTATCTCAGGAACAAGAGGGTCTGCTGTACAGAGACTCGATTTGAGAGACAATCCACAATCTTGACAGAGAGGTTCAAGTCCAGGGGATACAGTGCCCGCTGTATAAAAGATGGGTATAGATGGGCACGGTCTACGGGCAGAAGTGATTTATTGAAACCATCTAGTAAAAAGGGAAACACGGGAGATTATGGGATGAGTTACATCTCTACATCTAATTGCTGCTGGGATCAGATCCGTGAGATCCTGAATAGACATTGGCCAGTACTGCGCACGGATTCTGTTTTGGCAGCCCATATACCACAATTTCCACGCATTTCGGAGCAAAAGCTTACGTGATCATCTAGTACGAAGCCATTATGTGGCAAAACAAAAAAGAATGTTCAAATATGGTGGCCCAAAGCACGGTTGCTTCCCCTGTGGATCGTGTGTGGCGTGCCCCAATGTCCTGAGATGTGAGACATTTAAGACATCTGACGGAAGCAGGGAATTTAGGATTCGTGAGCATATCTCCTGTAACACGACATATGTGGTTTATTATGCCACCTGTCCCTGTTCCCTGATATATCTGGGTTTCACATCCAGGGAACTAAAAATCAGAACCCATGAACATGTACATGACATTATAGCTGCCAAAGAGGTGCTGGATATTTCCACATTGAAAACGTTACCGAAGCACCTTAGGGAATTTCACGGATTTGATCCCCGTGGGTTGAGATTGAGGGGCATTGATTGTGTCCATGGATGGGTCAGGGGCGGCAACCTTAAGCAGATTCTCGCCCAGCGAGAATGTAGGTGGATCGTGACCCTTGACACTGTGTCCCCGAGGGGGTTGAATGAGAAGTTGACATTTGTGCCGTTCCTGTGATTTCTTCCATTTTGAGGTTTTGTGATGTCTTTTTCGGGGGGCCTTGCTCCCTCACAGTCTTTAGTAGTGTTTCAGTGCATGATGAGTTAAGTAGAATTATATATAAGATGTTTTTCTCTGATATCTTGATTTTTAATAATTGTTTGTTTCTGTTTTTTTCTGTTTTAGCTTATAAATTGTTCTTTTAGAGTGTATATAGGATACTTATGGACTAACCTTATTTATTGGGATTACATCCATTTGACCATCATAAGTTGGAGGACAGGAAGATGATATCAGCGACTAATCAGATTGTGTTTCTTAACAGTTGTCTTTTGTGTTACTTGCAGCCATTGTTTTGCTGTGGGTTTTCTTTGTTTAATGAATATATCATCTTTTATCATGTGCACTATTGTCATTTTAATTTTATCTTTTATTATATAATATTTGATATAATGCCAGGTATATGTACATATAGGTGCACATATTTCCTCAGTTTTATTGTTTATAGTATTGTATATAGAGAATTTTTTTTATGTCATTCTTTGCACATGTATTGTTGCATGGACAATTTTTAATAGTGATTGTCTTATTATATGGTCTTAAAACATGGTGTTTTTAAGACTCACTGTTCACTTTTTTGATATCATTATCAGTTCTTTATGTTGATATTCATATGAGTGATTATGTTGCTGATAGATTATGTTTTATAGCCACAGTGGAATCAGCATTGTGGCTCTGATCAGCAGGGTTACCTTGTTGCTTGTTTTCTTCTTGCCCACCATGAAAATGGCCGCTGATGGTGCGCGTGCGCATCGCAGCCTGTCCCACAACGCGTACCTCAGGAAGGTGACTTGAACGCACAGTGTGCAGGTCCTTGACGTCATTGGGTGCGCGTTCACCCGCATGCGCCTTCTTGATTAGCGTGCCATATCTTTATAAATAGAAAAGCAGTGACAGGATTGTTTTATTACATCCCCTTTGAGAAAGCCATCACGCGAAACGCACGTCAGGGGCTGTAGGAAGGATCTCTGCATTGTCCAGACTTACTATGGGTGAGCGTTGCTTTTGATTCAATATGTGTTTAAAGGGTATGGCGGTGCTTTATTAACACACGAGTGATTACTGCAGAATGTTAGAACTGTTGTGCACTTAGCCTTTGTTTCCCCTTTGTTTTGGAATTGATTTACAATATGATACATGCATGTGCCCTCCCAGGTCTTACACTGGAGCATGGATTTTTCCTTTTAGTACCATCTGTTGTTTCTTCCTTTATTTGCTAATTTATGGAAGCATATTATATGTAATTGAGATGTATGTCTAATAAAAGTTAAACTTTTTAATGAATTTTATGTGGGTATTACACATACTCTTTTTCCACTTGTATTGAATATGCTGTTTGGAGTATTTCACCCTGCGATATGCCATTAGGAGATACATGGGGAGGGTTTTTATGCCAATATACCCTTGGCCCTGATTAACATAATGTGCTGGACAATTATTGTTTATGCTTATGTCAGGCTGAGGCCTGGTGTATCTGTGTTTGAAAAATCGTAGCTTCGCAGGCATAAGTATCATAATTCTGTCTGCTAACTTTGATCCCCTTCAAAAAAAAAAAATTCTCCAAAATCCCTCCAAAAATTTATACAGTCTTTTATGTCAGGCTGAGGCCAGGTGTATCGGTGGTGGAAAAATCGTAGTTTCACAGGCATGCGTATCATAGTTCTGTGTGATAGCCTTGGTCTCCTTTTTTTACATTTTTTTTTAAATTCATCCAAAAAATAATAATTTTTTATATAATCTGTTATGTCATCGGTGGTGGAAAAATCATAGGTTCGCGGGCATAGGTTTCATAGTTCTGTCTGCTAGCCTTGTTCCACTCTTTTTTTGCTATTTTAAAAATTCTCCAAAACCCCCCCAAAAAATTATACAGTCTGTTATGTCAGGCTGAGGCCTGGTGTATCGTGAAGGAAAAATCGTAGCTTCGCAGGCATAAGTTTCATAGTTTTGTCTGCTAGCCTTGTTCCACTCTTTTTTGTTATTTTAAAAATTATCCAACCCCCCCAAAAAAAATTATACAGTCTGTTATGTCAGGCTGAGGCCTGGTGTATCTGTGTTTTAAAAATTGTAGCTTCACAGGCATAAGTATCATAGTTCTGTCTGCTAACTTTGTTCCCCTTTTTTAAAAAAATTCTCCAAAATTCCCCCAAAATGTATACAGTCTTTTATGTCAGGCTCAGGCCTGGTGTATCGGTGGTGGAAAAATCGTAGTTTTGCAGGCATACGTATCATAGTTCTATGTGCTAGCATTGGTCTCCTTTTTTTTTTTCTTTTTTTTAAATTCATCCAAAAAGAAAAAATATTTTATATAGTCTGTTATTCTGTGGTGGAAAAATCGTAGCTTTGAAGGCATACTGATCCGATATAATTTTGCTCCAAATAAATACATTTGTGTTGCGCTTTTGAAATAGTTCAGTAGTTAATTTAAAATGGGCAACGGATGAGGAAGTGGACGTGATGTTTATGGTGCATGCAGAGGACGAGGCCGTGGCCAAGCTGAAAGTAGGCCACAACAAATACCCACATCTTCTTGCTCGACTTTCCTGTCCCAGATTCTAGGGGATCACAGCACTCCACTATTTAAGCCATAGCAGTGTGTTAACGGTTGTTGGTTGGATAGCGGATAATGCTTCCAGTCACTTAGCCACCACCACCATGTCTTCCACATGGTCAAGTCAAAGTAGCCGTTAGTGTGGACCGGATATTCCTCACCATGATCCTCCTTCCTCCACCATGCCGAGTGCCCTGAGACAACTGATCTCACACTTGGACACTCCTTAGTGCTTTTCAGTTTTTCCTTTCAAGATTCCATACTCTCGGCCAGTCAACTTGAAGTGGGGCCATATGAGATCGCATGTAGCGATGCCCAAAGCTTTGACCAGCCACGGTCACACAAACGCAATAGTGGGAAAGTGTTTCAAGAGGTGGACGATGATGAGACACAATTGCCAGAAAGTCAGGAGGAGGAGCAGGGTGCGGATGTGGAAGACGAGGTGGTGGATGACATAGTGACTGATCCAACCTGGCAGGAGGACATGCAGAGCGAGGACATCAGCACACATGGGGAAGGAGGCATATCACCCCAACATGCAGGAAGAAGCAGTGTGGTGGCCACAGACAGAAGGCGTGCATCCGTTCCCCGTACCACCAACATGAGGGAATTTGCCATTCCAACTGTTAGGTCTTCCCAAGTCTGGTTATTTTTTAAAGACTCTGCCAAAAACCCCAAACAGGCCATTTGCAGCAACTACCATGCCAGCATCAGCAGGGGTAGCAAAACTACCAGCCTGACCACCACCAGCATGATCAGTCACATGGCAGCAAAGCACCCAACTTTGTGGGCCAAACCCCAGGCTCCAGTAACGCTGTCTGCAGGTGACACCACTGCTTGTTCCACTGTTTTTTTGAGTAGAAACCAATCCCCAGTCCACCGTGCATGGGAAGATGATTCTAGCGTGGCACCTGTTGCTGCCCACAGTCCAGCAGCACCATCATCAAGCCCGTCCATGTCCTTGTCCCAGCACAGCCTTCAGTTGTCTGTTGTGAATTCCGCTCTTGGGCTCCCTCCGGTGGTTGTAAGTGGCACTTTTGTGAGTTCTGCTCTTGGGCTCCCTCCGGTGGTTTTAAGTGGTATGGCTGCTCCTTGGATTTAGCAGTCTGCAGCTGCTTCCACTGATTGTCTTTCTGCTCGGCTATTTTTGTCTGGCTCTTCCCTTCAGCCAGTGCCACTTGTCAATGGTTCCTGGTTGGATTCACATCTCTCTTGGATTGCCCTGTTATCCTGACCAGTTCAGCAAAGTTAAGTCCTTGCTTGCTCTTTTCTGTCCACAGGTTGTGGACTTATCCATTCTGTGCTTTCTATATTTTGTCCAGCTTATCAGTATGGATTAATTCAGTGAAGCTGGAAGCTCTGGGAAGCAGATTTACCCTCCACACCTTTAGTCAGGTGTGGAGATTTTTGTAAACTCAGTGTTGATTTCTTGTAGTTTTTATACTGACCGCACAGTATTCCATCCTGTCCTATCTATCTAGCTAGATTGGCCTCCTGTGCTACATCCTGGTTTCATTCTGTGTATGTCTTTTCCCTCTCCACTCACAGTCATTACTTGTGAGGGGGCTATCTATCCTTTGGGGATTTCCTCTGAGGCAAGATAGTTTTCCTGTTTTTATCTTTAGGGGTAGTTAGTTCTCAGGCTGTGACGAGGTGCCTAGGGAGTGTCAGGAGCATCCCACGGCTACTTCTAGTGTTGTGTTGAGCTTAGGGACTGCGGTCAGTACAGGTACCACTTCCTTCAGAGCTCGTCCCATGTTGCTCCTAAACCACCGATTCATAACAGTACAAGTGGCCAAAAATGAATTAAAAGCATCTCAAAAGAAGGAAAAAAAAATTCTGAGATATTTTTTTTTCTGTGCTCTGTTTTGTCTTTTTTTTCCTCTTGATCTCTTGGTGGTTCAGGATTTATGCTCTGGCATGGATGTTCAGGGTTTGTTTTCTCGTGTGGATCAACTTGCTGCAAGAGTACAGAGTATCCAAGATTATGTTGTCCAGACTCCGGCTTTGGAGCCTAGAATTCCTACTCCTGATTTGTTTTTTGGGGACAGATCCAAGTTTTTGAACTTTAAAAATAACTGCAAATTGTTTTTTGCTTTGAAACCCTGTTCTTCTGGTGATCCCATTCAGCAAGTTAAAATCATCATATCCTTGCTGCGTGGTGACCCTCAGGACTGGGCATTCTCCCTTGAATCAGGGGATCTGGCATTGCTGAATGTAGACGCATTATTTCAAGCGCTCGGATTATTGTATGACGAACCTAATTCTGTGGATCATGCAGAAAAAACCCTGTTGGCCCTGTGTCAAGGTCAGGAAGCGGCAGAATTATACTGCCAGAAATTTAGGAAATAGTCTGTGCTTACTAAATGGAATGCGGATGCTCTGGCTGCTATTTTCAGAAAAGGTCTTTCTGAAGCCCTTAAAGATGTTATGGTGGGCTTCCCTACGCCTACTGGTTTGAGCGAATCTATGTCTCTAGCCATTCAGATTGATCGGCGTCTGCGCAAGCGCAAAGCTGTGCACCATATGGCAGTGTCCTCTGAGCAGAGTCCTGAGCCTATGCAATGTGATAGGATTTTGACTAGAACAGAACGGCAGGAATTCAGACGTCTGAATTTTACTGTGGTGATTCTGCTCATGTTATTTCTGATTGCCCAAAGCGTACTAGGAAGGTCGCTAGGTCTGTTACCATCAGTACTGTACAGCCTAAATTTCTTTTATCTGTGACCCTGATTTGCTCATTGTCGTCCTTTTCTGTCATGGCATTTGTGGATTCAGGCGCTGCCCTGAACTTAATGGACTTAGAATTCGCCAGGCGCTGTGGTTTTTCCTTGCAGCCTTTGCAGAGCCCTATTCCTTTGAGGGGCATTGATGCTACACCATTGGCCAAGGATAAACCTCAGTACTGGATGCAGATGACCATGTACATGGCTCCAGCACATCAGGAAAATTGCCGTTTTCTGGTGTTGCATAACCTGCATGATGTTGTTGTACTGGGTTTTCCATGGTTACAGGAACATAATCGGGTGCTGGATTGGAAAACTATGTCTGTGACTAGTTGGGGTTGTCAAGGGGTGCATAGTGACGTTCCTTTGATGTCAATTTCCTCTTCCCCCTCTTCTGAGGTCCCTGAGTTTTTGTCGGATTTCCAGGATGTATTTGATGAGCCCAAGTCCAGTTCCCTTCCTCCACATAGGGACTGTGATTGTGCTATTAACTTGATTCCTGGCTGCAAGTTCCCTAAGGGCCGACTTTTCAATCTGTCTGTGCCAGAGCATGCCGCCATGCGGAGCCATGTTAAGGAACCTTTGGAGAAGGGGCATATTCGGCCGTCTTCGTCACCATTGGGAGCGGGTTTCTTTTTTGTTGCTAAGAAGGATGGCTCCTTGAGACCCTGTATAGATTATCGTCTTCTTAATAAGATCACGGTCAAATTCCAATACCCCTTGCCTTTGCTTTCTGATTTGTTTGCTCAGATTAAGGGGCCTAGTTAGTTTACTAAGATTGACCTCCGAGGGGCATATAATCTTGTTCGTATTAAACAGGGTGACGAATGGAAAACTGCATTTAATACGCCCGAAGGCCATTTTGAATACCTCGTGATGCCATTCGGGCTCTCTAATGCTTCATCTGTGTTCCAATCTTTCATGCATGATATTTTCCACAATTATCTTGATAAATTCATGGTTGTATATTTGGATGATATTTTGATTTTTTCCGATGATTGGGAGTCTCATGTGAAGCAGGTCAGGATGGTATTCCAGATCCTTTGTGATAATGCTTTATTTGTGAAGGGGTCTAAGTGCCTATTCGGAGTTCAGAAGGTCTCTTTTTTGGGTTTTATTTTTTCTCCCTCGTCTATGGAAATGGATCCTGTTAAGGTCCAAGCTATTCATGACTGGATTCAACCCACATCTGTGATGAGCCTTCAAAAATTTTTGGGCTTTGCTAATTTCTATCGTCGTTTCATTGCCAACTTTTCCAGTGTGGTTAAGCCCCTTACTGATTTGACGAAGATAGGCCCGACCGCTGTCCAGTGGGGAAGCTGTTTGTTCCTGATAGATGGACAAGTAAGGTAATTTCTGAGGTTCATTGTTCAGTGTTGGCTGGTCATCCTGGGATTTTTGGTACCAGAGATTTGGTTGCTAGGTCCTTTTGGTGGCCTTCCTTGTCGCGCGATGTGCGTGCTTTTGTGCAGTCCTGTGGGACTTGCGCCCGGGCCAAGCCTTGCTGTTCCCGCGCTAGTGGCTTGCTTTTGCCTTTGCCGGTCCCTGAGAGGCCCTGGACGCATATTTGCATGGATTTTATTTTGGATCTTCCTGTTTCCCAGAAGATGTCTGTTATCTGGGTTGTTTGTGACCGGTTCTCTAAAATGGTCCATCTGGTACCTTTGCCTAAGTTGCCTTCCTCCTCAGATTTGGTTCCATAGTTTTTTCAGCATGTGGTTCGTTTGCATGGCATTCCGGAGAATATTGTGTCTGACAGAGGTTCTCAGTTTGTCTCTAGGTTTTGGCGGGCCTTTTGTGCTAGGATGGGCATTGATTTGTCTTTTTCTTCGGTGTTTCATCCTCAGACTAATGGCCAAACTGAGCGAACTAATCAGACCTTGGAAATCTATTTGAGATGCTTTGTGTCTGCTGATCAGGATGATTGGGTGGCTTTCTTGCCGTTGGCCGAGTTTGCCCTTAATAATCAAGCTAGTTCGGCTACTTTGGTTTCACCTTTCTTTTGTAATTTTGGTTTTCATCCTCGTTTTTCTTCGGGGCAGGTTGAGCTTTCTGATTGTCCTGGTGTGGATACTGTGGTGGATAGGCTGCAGCAGATTTGGACTCATGTGGTGGACAATTTGACGTTGTCTCAGGAAAGGGCTCAACGTTTTGCTAACCGCCGTCGGTGTGTTGGTCCCCGGCTTCATGTGGGGGATTTGGTTTGGTTGTCTTCTCGTCATGTTCCTATGAAGGTTTCTTCCCCTAAGTTTAAGCCTCGGTTTATTGGTCCTTATTAGAATTAAGCGACCTTGACCTTTTTAGAGTCGAGCTGGGTTTCGCGAAACCTGACTATCTCAAAAGTCGAGTCGAGTGGAATCGGCCGATTATCGCGAAAAGTCGGGGATCGACCGAAACACGAAACCCAATGCAAGTCAATGGGGGAGCATAGTTGGCAGTGAGTAGAGGCCAGGAAAACATGTACAGAGCCCATTGTCTTGGCAAAAACATCCATTCTTGCTACTGAAGCTTGTCAATCGTAATTTAGTTTATAATAATTGTAAGGCATTTGAAATTGGGGGTCATTTGGCTAAAGTTGTGGGGGGTAGGGCTGGTTCAAGCAATTAGTGGGCCCAGGACATCTGGACCACGTCATGGCAGTGGAGCAGGGAGAGGTAAGGATTTCAACTTTGCAAGTGCTGTGATCCTGAGCAAGCAGGGGGGGCCCACTCGTTGGCATTGGCACTGGCACAGGGCCCCTCAAAGTACAGCGGTGTGTTTGCACGGCGGGGGCGCCTCCCACCGGCAGCAACACTTTTGCGTACTATGAGAGGCCCTGTGCCAGTGACGTCGCCAACGAGTATTCCTCCCCCCACCTGATGAAGGAACCTGCACCTTCATCTGCACCTTCCTCTTTGTCCCCGTGTAATGTGGTATGGTATGCGGGAAGGGGGACCTGACTTTCAGCAGGGTCACAATCTTGCAGTGTAGCGTGCACGGGGAATGTTGCGTTATGGGTCAATGTACCAGCAGATTCATCTATCACTGGCTGGGCAATGGGCAGGATGAGGGGGAAACAGATATGGGCCCAAAGAATAAAGTGGGCTAACTGCAGTTCAAAATTGGTAACAGGACTAACCAGGGGGCATTGCTTTGTTCAGTGGAGGACAACTGGAATGAGAGGCTGACACAGAGAGTAGGCCCAAATCAGTAAGTATTCTAAATGCAGTTCAAAATTGGCAACAGTAGTAAACCGGCGGCACAGTTTTGTTCACTGTAGGAGAACAGCAAGGAGCGGCAGACACAGATAGAAGGCACCAACCCAACTAGTAGGCCTAATGCAGTGTTGTTTTCAACAACTACTTAAGAAGAGCCAGAAGATCGAAGCAATGGAGACGAAACCTGGGGAACACCTTGGAGTGGAATACACCGTCTCTACACCCCATACCCAATTAGTAGGCCTAATGCAGTGTTGTTTTCAACAACTACTAAAGTAGAGCCAGAAGATCGAAGAAATGGAGACTGGAGAAGAAACCTGGGGAACACCTTGGAGTGGAACACACCGTCTCTACACCCCATACCCAATTTGTAGGCCTAATGCAGTGTAGTTTTCAACAACTACTAAACGAGAGTCAGAAGATCGAAGCAATGTAGACGAAACCTGGGGAACACCTTGGAGTGGAACACACCGTCTCTACACGCCATACCCAATTTGTAGGCCTAATGCAGTGCAGTTTTCAACAACTACTAAACGAGAGTCAGAAGATCGAAGCAATGGAGAGGAAACCTGGGGAACACCTTGGAGTGGAACACACCGTCTCTACACCCCATACCCAATTTGTAGGCCTAATGCAGTGTAGTTTTCAACAACTACTAAACGAGAGTCAGAAGATTGAAGCAATGGCGAGGAAACCTGGGGAACACCTTGGAGCGGCAGACACTGTTAGTAGGCCCTACCGAAGCAGTAGCCCCAATGCAGTTTTCAAATTCCTATAGGCTGAAAACCAGACTATTGACGCTCAGCTGTTTTCAAAGGAGGACAGCTGTATTGAGTGGCGCAGACAGACACAGGTAGTAGGCCTTAAACCAAAAATGTGGCTCAATGCAGTTTAAAAAAGGTTACAGGGGTACACAGGCAGCATTGGTCTGGTCAGTGGAGGACAATTTCAATTATGGACCGCAGACAGACTTTGTACGCCTACTATTAAAAAAAGGATGCTCTATGCAATTAAAAATAGGTTCCAGGGGTCCACGGGCAGCAGTGGTGTGGTCAGTGGAGGAGTATTGGAAGGAGGGACCGCAGACAGGCGTAGTAGGCCTAACATAACAAAATTAGGCTGTAGGCACTTTAAAATTGGTTCCAGGGGTACACGGGCAGCAGTGGTGTGGTCAGCGGAGGACAATTTGAATTAGGGACTGCAGACAGACTTTGTGGTCTGTCCCCTGTGGACCATGCATCCAACACATTAACCCAGTGCGCCGTAATGGACACGTAACTTTTTGTGGACATGCCTTCTGGTCCATGCGTCTCTTGTCAGGTGCACCTTTCTACTGTTTGATTGCCTGAGTGCTATGACAATGCAGACTTTTTCATGCCGGTGCAGGGCTGGGATGGCTTTTCTCGCAAAAGAAGTGTCGACTGGGTAGCTTGAACCGTGGTACAGCGTAGTTCATCTGGGCTTTATAAATATAAAACAAAGAAAAAAAGTAGGCTCCATGCACTTTCATCTGGGTTCCAGGGGTACACGTCCAGCATTGGTCTGGTCAGTGGAGAACTATTGGAAGGAGGGACCGCAGACAGGCTTAGAAGGCCTAACATAATAAAATTGGGCTGTAGGCACTTTATAATTGGTTCCAGGGGTACACGGGCAGCAGTGGTCTGGTCAGTGGAGGCCTAGTGGAAGGAGGGACCGCAGACAGGTGTGGTAGGCCTAACATAATAAAATATGGCTGTAGGCACTTTAAAATTGGTTCCAGGGGTACATGGGCAGCAGTGGTCTGGTCAGTGGAGGCCTAGTGGAAGGAGGGCCCGCAGACAGGCTTCGAAGGCCTAACATAATAAAATTGGGCTGTAGGCACTTTAAAATTGGTTCCAGGGGTACACGGGCAGCAGTGGTCTGGTCAATGGAGGACTAGTGGAAGGAGGGACCGCAGACAGGCGTAGTAGGCCTAACATAATAAAATTTGGCTGTATACACTTGGAATTCTCTTGCAGGGGTACACAGGCAGCATTGGTGTTGTCAGCGGAGGCCGATTGTAATGAGTGTCTGCCAGTTAGTAGTCCCAAACAATAAATACATGTTAATGTCTCGCATTACAACAAAACGAAAACACAAAAGGGTGCAATCATTAGGTACAGGGGTGGGCTCCTCTGCGTAGTTTCAGACCTAGTAATTTGGCGAAATGTATTTACTTGGGTAAATATAGGACACTGCCCCTGACTATGTTAAGTACCATCATACATGTCAACACAATGGTATTGTCAGTGGCAGGAATTTAAGGATGTCAACGCATAGACTAAACATTGGTGGAACTGTGAGAGATAATTGTGCAAGTGGTAGAGCAATGTTTGACCTGGGGGTGGGGGAACTCTCTTGTGGCCGGCGGTACAGGCCCAGGGCCCCTCATGTTACAACAGTGTGTCTGACGTTGGGTGCGCATCACCACCACCAGAGACACTTTATTGTACTATGAGGGACCCAGTGGCAGTGCCGTCGACCAAAAGCGGGCACACCCACCTCTTCAGACAAACAGCACTCTCACGGGTGCTTGCGCCAAGTGGCGATACCACGGCCCCGTGTGGGGAGTTTGGCCATTTAGGGAGGTGTAAACATGTCGTATGCTGGACAATCAGCTGCTGCAAATTACGAGATTGGAAAAGTCATTCAGAGTAGTCCACAGGCAAGACCTTTTCATAAGAAAGCTAGGTGTCGGCCGGGCAAGGTGGGGCAAAAGAATTCGAAATCCAGTTGTGGTTCATTTTAATGAAGGTTAGATCATCAACATTTTGGGTAGCCAGACGAGTCCTTTTTTCGGTTAATATTGAACCTGCAGCACTGAATACTCTTTCTGATAGGACACTAGCTGCCGGGCAAGCAAGCTCCTGCAATGCATATTCTGCCAATTCTGGCCAGGTGTCTAATTTGGATGCCCAGTAATCAAATGGGAATGACGGTTGAGGGAGAACATCGATATGGGGTGAAAAATAGTTAGTAACCATACTGGACAAATGTTGTCTCCTGTCACTTTGAATTGATGCAGCAGTACCTGTCCTGTCTGCGGTCATAGCAAAATCACTCCACAACCTGGTCAGAAAACCCCTCTGTCCAATGCCACTTCTTATTTCTGCACCTCTAACACCTCTGGTCTGCTGGCCCCTGCAGCTCGTGTGAGAACGATCACGGGCGCTGTGTGCTGGGAATGCCTGAAGCAAACAGTCAAAAAGAGTTGATTGTTTGGTTGCTAATATTAGTTCCATGTTCTCATGTGGCATAATATTTTGCAATTTGCCTTTATAGCGAGGATCAAGGAGGCAGGCCAACCAGTAATCGTTATCGTTCATCATTTTAGTAATGCGTGTGTCCCTTTTGAGGATACGTAAGGCATAATCTGCCATGTGGGCCAAAGTTCCAGTTGTCAAATCTGTGGTTGTGCTTGGTTGAGGGGCAGTTTCAGGCAAATCTACGTCACTTGTGTCCCTCAAAAAACCAGAACCCGGCCTTGCCGCGCCACCAATTTCCAGTGGCCCCGGAAAAGCTTCCTCATTAAAAATATAATCATCCCCATCATCCTCCTCGTCCTCCTCCTCCTCTTCGCCCGCTGCCTCGTCCTGTACACTGCCCTGGCCAGACAATGGCTGACTGTCATCAAGGCTTTCCTCTTCCTCAGCTGCAGACGCCTGATCCTTTAAGTGCGTCAAACTTTGCATCAGCAGACGCATTAGGGGGATGCTCATGCTTATTATGGCGTTGTCTGCACTAACCAGCCGTGTGCATTCCTCAAAACACTGAAGGACTTGACACATGTCTTGTATCTTCGACCACTGCACACCTGACAACTCCATGTCTGCCATCCTACTGCCTGCCCGTGTATGTGTATCCTCCCACAAAAACATAACAGCCCGCCTCTGTTCGCACAGTCTCTGAAGCATGTGCAGTGTTGAGTTCCACCTTGTTGCAACGTCTATGATTAGGCGATGCTGGGGAAGGTTCAAAGACCGCTGATAGGTCTGCATACAGCTGGAGTGTATGGGCGAACGGCGGATATGTGAGCAAAGTCCACACACTTTTGTGGAGCAGGTCGGATAACCCCGGATAACTTTTCAGGAAGCACTGCACCACCAGGTTTAAGGTGTGAGCCAGGGAAGGAATGTGTTTCAGTTGGGAAAGGGAGATGGCAGCCATAAAATTCCTTCCGTTATCACTCACTACCTTGCCTGCCTCAAGATCTACTGTGCCCAGCCACGACTGCGTTTCTTTCTGCAAGAACTCGGACAGAACTTCCATGGTGTGTCTGTTGTCGCCCAAACACTTCATAGCCAATACAGCCTGCTGACGCTTGCCAGTAGCTGCCCCATAATGGGACAACTGGTGTGCAACAGTGGCAGCTGCGGATGGAGTGGTTGGGCGACTGCGGTCTGTGGACGAGCTCTCGCTTCTGCAGGAGGACGAGGAGGAGGAGGGGGTGCGAACGCCTACAGCCAACTGTTTCCTAGACCGTGGGCTAGGCAGAACTGTCCTGAAATTGATGTCCCCTGTGGACCCTGCATCCACCACATTCACCCAGTGTGCCGTAATGGACACGTAACGTCCCTGGCCATGCCTACTTGTCCATGCATCTGTTGTCAGGTGCACCTTTGTACTCACAGATTGCCTGAGTGCATGGACGATGCGCTCTTTAACATGCTGGTGGAGGGCTGGGATGGCTTTTCTCCTAAAAGAAGTGTCGACTGGGTAGCTCGTAGCGTGGTTCAGCGTAGTCTATCAGGGCTTTGAAAGCTTCGCTTTCAACTAACCGGTAGGGCATCATCTCTAACGAGATTAGTCTAGCTATGTGGGCGTTCAAACCCTGTGTACGCGGATGCGAGGATAAGTACTTCCTTTTTCTAACGAGAGTCTCATGTAGGGTGAGCTGGACTGGAGAGCTGGAGATCGTGGAACTAGCGGGTGTGCCGGTGCACATGGCAGACTGAGAGACGGTTGGAGACGGTATTGTTTCCGCCGGTGCCCTAGATGCAGTGTTTCCTACTACGAAACTGGTGATTCCGTTTCAGAACTACTGCCGCCTGCACCCTGTTCCCCCAATGGCTGCCAATCGGGGTCAACAACTGGGTCATCTACAACCTCCTCTTCTATCTCGTGTGCAACTTCATCTGTGTCACCGTGTAAGTCGGTGGTATAGCGTTCGTGACGGGGCACCATAGTTTCATCAGGGTCTGATTCTGGATCAGTACCCTGCGAGGGCAATGTTGTGGTCTGAGTCAAAGGAACAGCATAATAGTCTGGCTGCTGCTGTGCATCAGTGCACTCCATGTCCGATTCAACTAGTAATGGGCATGGCCTGTTAACTGTTTCACTTTTTAAGCCAGGGACGGTATGTATAAAGAGCTCCATGGAGTAACCCGTTGTGTCGCCTGCTGCATCCTTCTTTGTTGTTGTTTTTGCTGAAGAGGACAAGGAAGCGACTTGTCCCTGACCGTGAACATCCACTAACGACGCGCTGCTTTTACATTTACCAGTTTCAAAAGAGGAGGCAAAAGACCTAGAGGCTGAGTCAGCAAGGTAAGCCAAAACTTGCTCTTGCTGCTCCGGCTATAAAAGCGGTTTTCCTACTCACAGAAAAGGGAGCGTTCGAGGCCTTGTGTAGCCAGACGACGAACCTGGCTCCACAGCTCCAGACTTAGGTGCTATATTTTTTTCCCACGACCACCTGATGCTCCACTACCACTACCATCATTACCAGCTGGCAATGAACGCCCACGGCCACGACCTCTTCCACCAGACTTCCTCATTGTTTTAAAAACTTAACCAAAGTAACGGTATTTGTTGCTGTCAAACAACTTACACGGTGAGCTATAACTTCAGTATGATTTAGATATCCCTTTACAGGTGGGTGAGACCGCAAGGAAAATCAGGCACAATGTTACACACTCTGTTTTCTGTGGCACCAAATGAGAGAGATGCCACACACGCAGGACTGTCACTCAAGCACAAATGTCAATATTAATCTCCCACTGTTTTTTTTTATTTTTTCAGGGAGAATTTAGAAACCAAATAAAAAAAAAAATAGGCTTTCTATGGCCCACTATTTGAGAGAGAGATGGCACACTCTGGAGTCAGGACTGGCACGCAAGCAGAAAGGCCAATATTAATCTCCCACTGTTTTTTTTTATTTTTTCAGGGAGAATTTAGAAACCAAATAAAAAATAAATAAATAGGCTTTCTATGGCCCACTATTTGAGAGAGAGATGGCACACTCAGGAGTCAGGACTGGCACACAAGCAGAAAGGCCAATATTAATCTCCCACTGATTTTTTTTATTTTTTCAGGGAGACTTTAGAAACCAAATAAAAAAAATATATAGGCTTTCTATGGCCCACTATTTGAGAGAGAGATGGCACACTCAGGAGTCAAGACTGGCACACAAGCAGAAAGGCCAATATTAATCTCCCACTGTTTTTTTTTATTTTTTCAGGGAGAATTTGGAAACCAAATATATATAAAAAAATAGGCTTTCTATGGCCCACTATTTGAGAGAGAGAGATGGCACACTCAGGAGTCAGGACTGGCACACAAGCAGAAAGGCCAATATTAATCTCCCACTGTTTTTTTTTTTTCAAGGAGAATTTAGAAACCAAATAAAAAAAATAGATAGGCTTTCTATGGCCCACTATTTGAGAGAGAGATGGCACACTCAGGAGTCAGGACTGGCACACAAGCAGAAAGGCCAATATTAATCTCCCACTGTTTTTTTTTATTTTTTCAGGGAGAATTTAGAAACCAAATAAAAAAAATAGATAGGCTTTCTATGGCCCACTATTTGAGAGAGAGATGGCACACTCAGGAGTCAGGACTGGCACACAAGCAGAAAGGCCAATATTAATCTCCCACTGTTTTTTTTTATTTTTTCAGGGAGAATTTAGAAACCTCAAAATATAAAAATAGGGACGAAAGCGGCGCTAATTATCTGGTGCAGGGTATAGAAATCTGCCGCGAAGTAAAAACAATCACCACAAGATTGTAGGGGGTACTGGACATAAAATATATATATATGTACTTCGCGCTGATTAACCCAGTGTGCATACATACACAGGAAAATAAATAATAGTGGTGCGCTAAATAAGAAAATAGTACCAAAGTAGTACAGAGATCTGCAATTAGAAAATCAGTACCTTTAAAAGTAGAGTTCAGTCTTGTCACATATCGTGAGTTGACAAGGATTCCTGGGTGAAGATAGAGCGGTCTGCAGCAGGATACTTGAATCGGAGGGCTGCCCCGGCCGGTAGCAGTTCCTCCAAGCACCGAACCTTCAGTCTGAGGTGAAGACACAGCGTCCTGGGCTGATCGCGCCGTTTGGTGCGAACAAAGTGAAACGCCGCGTCTAGGACCTACGTGACGCAGTGAATCATGTGACCGCCCCACGTGACTACAAGGTTTGGTACCGATCGCGGTAAGGACCAACACAGCCTACGCGTTTCGAAAACAACTGTTTTCTTCCTCAGGGCTGGTCCTGTTCCGTCTTCAGGGTCCTTATATAGCATCCGAGATCTCATTCAATATAATCCAAACAGCTCTACTCCGCAATTCAGTCCCCTAGGGGTCAGCGTATCTAAAAGGAAAATCCATTTGCTCTCGGTCCTGGACATCGATTTAATATAGTTGCCACCTCTCCAATGTCGATTAACAATTTCAATGCCAGAGACCTCCATTGTTTGAACCGCGCCACCATGTACCTCTATAAAGTGCTTAGATAGTGGATGACCTTTGAACTTTTTCTTAATGTTACGTATGTGCTCATTTATTCTAATTTTGAGGGGTCTTTTTGTACGCCCCACATACAGCTTCTGACATGGGCACTTAATAGTATAGATTACTCCTGTTGTGGAGCACGTAATAAAATCTTTTATCTTAAAGTTCAAGTCCCCTTTCTCTATATTAAAAGTCCTATGTGTGTTAGTTTGCTTACACATGCTGCACTTGTGACATGGAAAAAAACCTTTCAGTACGCTGTGAAAAAATGAGTTTTTGACAAGAAATGGTTCATTCTGTACAGTTGGAGCCACCATCTTACCCAGATTCTGGGCTTTTTTATATACAAATCTGGGACAGGCCGATATTTGGTCCCCAATAATCCTATCATCCTTTAGTAGGTGCCAATGTTTATTTACTATTTTACGTAGTAAATGTGAGTTGGAATTATACTGAGTAATAATGGGGATATAGTCATTATTAGTTTTCAACTTGCCAGTAGGATTAATCAGATCTTGGCATGATTTAATCAAAGCACTCTCTTTTGACCTTTCCAAGGCATCCGGTCTATACCCTTTTTGCAGAAATGTTTTGGTCATTGTTTCAGCCTCCCTGTTGAAGTCTTCTTTTCTCGAACAATTCCGATGAATACGCATGAATTGGCTCTTGGGGATATTTAGCAACCAGGTTGGAAGATGGCAACTGTCCAAAGGGATAAAGCTATTGGTATCTGTAGGTTTGTAAAAAGTCCTTGTTTGGATAGCACCATTCTCGACAAAAATCTGCAAGTCTAAAAAAGTGATGACATCTGTGCTAATATTTGATGTGAATTTTAAAAAGAAATCATTTTTATTTAAATTATTTAAAAAATCATTAAGAGTGTTAGGTCCTCCTGACCATATAAAAACGATGTCATCAATAAACCGTTGCCAGAGGACCAGGTTCGCCCCCACTCGCCCTCCGGGGTAGATGGTGATGAATTTAGAAACCAAATATATATAAAAAAAATAGGCTTTCTATGGCCCACTCAGATGACAGATGGCACACAGAGAGACAGATGGCACACTCAGGAGTCAGGACTGGCACACAAGCAGAAAGGCCAATATTAATCTCCCACTGTTTTTTTTATTTTTTCAGGGAGAATTTAGAAACCAAATAAAAAAAATAGATAGGCTTTCTGTGGCCCACTATTTGAGAGAGAGATGGCACACTCAGGAGTCAGGACTGGCACACAAGCAGAAAGGCCAATATTAATCTCCCACTGTTTTTTTTTTTTCAGGGAGAATTTAGAAACCAAATATGCACAAAAAAAATAGGCTTTCTATGGCCCACTATTTGAGAGACAGATGGCACACTCAGGAGTCAGGACTGGCACACAAGCAGAAAGGCCAATATTAATCTCCCACTGTTTTTTTTATTTTTTCAGGGAGAATTTAGAAACCAAATAAAAAAAATAGATAGGCTTTCTATGGCCCACTATTTGAGAGAGAGATGGCACACTCAGGAGTCAGGACTGACACACAAGCAGAAAGGCCAATATTAATCTCCCACTGTTTTTTGTTTTTTTCAGGGAGAATTTAGAAACCAAATATACACAAAAAAAATAGGCTTTCTATGGCCCACTATTTGAGAGAGAGAGATGGCACACTCAGGAGTCAGGACTGGCACACAAGCAGAAAGGCCAATATTAATCTCCCACTGTTTTTTTTTTATTTTTTCAGGGAGAATTTAGAAACCAAATTTTTTTAAAAAATAAATAAATAGGCTTTCTATGGCCCACTATTTGAGAGAGAGATGGCACACTCAGGACTGGCACACAAGCCCAAAGGCCAATATTAATCTCCCACTGTTTTTTTTTCAGGGAGAATTTATAAACCCAATAACCCCTATGGCCCACTATGTGAGAGAGATGGCACACACAGGGATGGCACTCTAGAAGAAATGCCAATCTTAATCTCCCACAACTTATTTTTTTAGGGAGAATTAAAAAAAAAAAATAAAATAAAAGGGACTGTCCTACAATTACTATCTCCCTGCAGTAATCTCAGCCAGGTATGGCAGGCAGCAATAAGGAGTGGACTGATGCACAAATTAAATAAAAAGTGTGGACAAACAAAAAAAGATAGCTGTGCAGAAAGGAAGGAACAACAGGATTTGTGCTTTGAAAAAAGCAGTTGGTTTGCACAGCGGCGTACACACAGCAATGCAGCTATCAGGGAGCCTTCTAGGGCAGCCCAATGAGCTACAGCGCTGAGGAAAAAAAATGTAGCTTCCACTGTCCCTGCAAACAAAAGGTGGTGTTGGACAGTGGAAATCGCTACAGCACAAGCGGTTTGGTGGTTAATGGACCCTGCCTAACGCTATCCCTGCTTCTGACGAAGCGGCAGCAACCTCTCCCTAGGCTCAGATCAGCAGCAGTAAGATGGCGGTCGGCGGGAACGCCTCTTTATAGCCCCTGTGACGCCGCAGACAGCAAGCCAATCACTGCAATGCCCTTCTCTAAGATGGTGGGGACCAGGACCTATGTCATCACGCTGCCCACACTCTGCGTCCACCTTCATTGGCTGAGAAATGGCGCTTTTCGAGTCATTGAAACGCGACTTTGGCGCGAAAGTCGCGTCCCGCATGGCTGACCCCACACAGGGGTTGGGTCGGGTTTCATGAAACCCGACTTTGCCAAAAGTCGGCGACTTTTGAAAATGAACGATCCGTTTTGCTCAACCCTAGTCCTTATAAGATTTCTGAAATTATCAATCCGGTGTCTTTTCGTTTGGTTCTTCCAGCCTCTTTTGCCATTCATAATGTTTTCCATAGATCTTTGTTGCGGAGATATGTGGTGCCCGTTGTTCCCTCGGTTGATCCTCCTGCCCCGGTGTTGGTTGAGGGAGAGTTGGAATATGAGGTTGAGAAAATTTTGGATTCTCGTTTTTCGAGGCGGAGGCTTCAGTATCTAGTCAAGTGGAAGGGTTATGGCCAGGAGGATAATTCTTGGGTTGTTGCCTCCGATGTCCATGCCGCCCACACTCTGCGTCCACCTTCATTGGCTGAGAAATGGCGCTTTTCGAGTCATTGAAACGCGACTTTGGCGCGAAAGTCGCGTCCCGCATGGCTGACCCCACACAGGGGTTGGGTCGGGTTTCATGAAACCCGACTTTGCCAAAAGTCGGCGACTTTTGAAAATGAACGATCCGTTTCGCTCAACCCTAGTCCTTATAAGATTTCTGAAATTATCAATCCGGTGTCTTTTCGTTTGGTTCTTCCAGCCTCTTTTGCCATTCATAATGTTTTCCATAGATCTTTGTTGCGGAGATATGTGGTGCCCGTTGTTCCCTCGGTTGATCCTCCTGCCCCGGTGTTGGTTGAGGGAGAGTTGGAATATGAGGTTGAGAAAATTTTGGATTCTCGTTTTTCGAGGCGGAGGCTTCAGTATCTAGTCAAGTGGAAGGGTTATGGCCAGGAGGATAATTCTTGGGTTGTTGCCTCCGATGTCCATGCCGCCGATTTGGTTCGTGCTTTTCACTTGGCTCATCCTGATCGGCCTGGGGGCTCTGGTGAGGGTTTGGTGATCCCTCCTCAAGGGGGGGGGGGTATTGTTGTGAAATCCGCTCTTGGGCTCCCTCCGGTGGTTGTAAATGGCACGTTTGTGAGTTCTGCTCTTGGGCTCCCTCCGGTGGTTTTAAGTGGTATGGCTGCTCCTTGGATTTAGCAGTCTGCAGCTGCTTCCACTGATTGTCTTTCTGCTCGGCTATTTTTGCCTGGCTCTTCCCTTCAGCCAGTGTCACTTGTCAATGGTTCCTGGTTGGATTCACATCTCTCTTGGATTTCCCTGTTATCCTGACCAGTTCAGCAAAGTTAAGTCCTTGCTTGCTCTTTTCTGTCCACAGGTTGTGGACTTATCCATTCTGTGCTTTCTATGTTTTGTCCAGCTTGTCAGTGTGGATTAATTCAGCGAAGCTGGAAGCTCTGGGAAGCAGATTTACCCTCCACACCTTTAGTCAGGTGTGGAGATTTTTGTAAAATCTGTTTAGATTTTTTGTAGTTTTTATACTGACCGCACAGTATTCCATCCTGTCCTTTCTATCTAGCTAGACTGGCCTCCTGTGCTACATCCTGGTTTCATTCTGTGTATGTCTTTTCCCTCTCCACTCACAGTCATTACTTGTGGGGGGCTATCTATCCTTTGGGGATTTTCTCTGAGGCAAGATAGTTTTCCTGTTTCTATCTTTAGGGGTAGTTAGTTCTCAGGCTGTGATGAGGTGCCTAGGGAGTGTCAGGAGCATCCCACGGCTACTTCTAGTGTTGTGTTGAGCTTAGGGACTGCGGTCAGAACAGGTACCACTTCCTCCAGAGCTCGTCCCATGTTGCTCCTAAACCACCGATTCATAGCAGTTGTCTATACCCCAGTCATTGAAATGCAACCAGAAATACCCAGCCAATGCCCCACAGGCCACAGTTCTAAATTCTAACATTTCTCTTCTGCTTGCACTCGAAATGTTGCCTTTTAGGCTTGCTGAGGCGGAAGCTTTCCGCAACATGATGGCAGTGGCCGTCCAAAGGTACTCGGTCCCCAGTCGCCACTATTTCTCCCTGTGTGTCATATCGGCATTACACCTGCATGTGTCCCACAACATTACCCGTGCCTTCAACAATGCTGTTACTGGGAATCTCCACCTAACCATGGATATGCGGACAAGTACTTTTAGCCAGGCACGGTACATTTCACTGACAGCACACTGGGTTAACATAGTGGAAGCTGGGACCCAGTCAGACCTTGGGATGGAACACATCCTCCACATGCCAAGGATTGCAGGCCCTACGTCGATCAGGATTGCCCCCACAGTCTACAGTTCCTGCACCTCCTCCTTCTTCTCCTCCTCCTCTTCAGCCTCCATCTCTGAAATCAACACATCAGTCAGAGGCTGGAAGCACTGCACCACTGCCTCAGCCAAGTGGCAACAGGCTGTGCTGAAGCTAATCTGCATAGGTGACAAACCACACAATGAAGAAGAGTTGTGGACAGCGCTGAAAGAGCAGTCATATTTGGAGACCTCTGGTTGTCTTGCCAACCCATCGGTGACCTGCGGTCACGTGACAGGGGCCAGAAGCACGTGTTAGAATTTGACAGCGGCATTTAACAGGTTAACAGTGGCGGGAGGATCACGATTCCTCCCGCGGCTGTTAGTGGCACATTTCAGCTGTTGAAAACAGCTGACATGTGCCGGAAACGATGTGGGCTCACCGTCGGAGTCCACATCAAAGGTAGGGTGTATTATTACGCCCGATGTCGGAAAGGTGTTAAACACTAACATTGTTTGTTACATACCTTGCCTTCATATTCTCTATTCCGTTTTGTATACGGTGCAGGAGTTTGCAACGTTGCTATCATGATTCCAACATGATGAGGGCCAACTACAAATCCAGTAAGCTATTGTGTTAGTTTCATTAATGTTCCATAGGCCCGCATCTGTCTCATGTATTGTAAACACCTTTAGGCCCCCTTCACACTTCCTGATTATATCGATGCTGCAAAAAACGGTATTGTTGTTATCAGTGTTATGTGTCCATGTGACATATTTGTGTATGTGTGCGTTATCCGTGTGGCATCCATGCATCATCCGTGTGTAGGTGTGCGACATTCATGTACCGTCCATGTGGTGTCCGTGTGACAGGTACTGAAATAGAATGCAGAATAGAAATGACAGATTTTAAGGTGGCAAAGATGTGCAAAGAGATAGATAGATAGTGTTAGGGCTAGCGGAACGCACCAAATAATAAGACAGATAGAGTATGGTACGTTCGCAGCCCGGGGTCCACTGTGCAGAGATGGAACCTGCTGCCAAGTAATGACGGACTATATGGCGGTACAAAGTGAATACACACATGGGCTAACCTCACCCTGTGTGAAGGAAGCGAACCCTGTTACGTCAAAGGGCCGTGGTACCGCACCAAGAGCGCAAGCAACGAGTATCAGAACTCAATCCCAAGACACAGGATTTGAGTACATAGACCTCATGCGCTCGACACCGCTACTGAGGTGTCAGAGTGACAGCAATAGAAGCACAAGAGTGCATGCAGTGCCGCACTGGCGAACGCCACTAACCACCCAGGCTTGGGTCAGGAAAGCACTGTGAAAGCACAAGGCGCCGCACTGGCGGTCACAGCAATAAGACGCTGTATTGTGTGTTTACGTGCTGATGGCTAAGTCGGGCGCTAGCTAGCAAACATACACCTTCCGCGAACAGTCATCCAATAGGGAGAGTTATTTAAAGAGCGACTTTCACTCACAACACACACACATTTACAAATGTACACTAGCGCATGGCCGTGCGGTCATGCGCAGCTTATATAGTTGCAGCACGTTCAGGACCTTCCAATAAAGGACCAATGGGAAGCTGCTACCAAAGTTTTGCCCTTTCAGGACCTTCCTGGAGGACCAATGGGATGTGCTGCAGTACCTGAGCATGTGACCCTCGATCTCCAATGGGAGATCTTGCCCTGGGCATGCTCAGAAAGAGAAAAGCAGGACTTAGCCCAAAAGCACCTGCTCGCCGCTGCCCAACCCTGACTTCAATGGCAGAAGCAGGAAAAGCAGCAGTAACTCTTTGTACAGCGTGAGACTGAGCAAGACGCTGGGACCGACGTCTCTGCTGAGCAGACTCCACTGCGGCTGGATAAGAATGGGAGACTGCAGTGGAGATGGCTCGAGATTCCCCTTGTGCAGAAGCGGGAACTCGACACCTAACATTACCCCCCCTCCTTGGGCCTTGCTACGCTCGAAGGCAGCAATAAGCTGTGGGGCCCGAATGTTTTCAGCAGGCTCCCAGGACCTGTCCTCTGGGCCATAACCCTTCCAATCCACCAGATAGAACTTTTTGCCACGTACCACCTTGCTCCCCAAAATAACGTTCACCTCGTAATCGTCCGTAGACGAACCCGATATCCCGGCAGATGACTCGGAAAACCGGGACATGTATACGGGTTTCAAGAGGGACACATGAAAGGTGTCGGTGATACCCAAGCGTAGAGGAAGGGCCAGATGGTAGACCACAGGGTTAACCTGTTCAAGGACCTTGAAGGGACCCAAGTAGCGAGGTGCAAATTTAGTGGACTCAACACGCAGCCTGATGTTACGGGCGGAGAGCCACACTAAGTTGCCAGGAGCAAAGGTCGGAGCGGGACGCCGATGAGCATCGGCGGAGGACCTCATTCTCTCCTTGGAGGCCCGAATGGCATCCTGAGTGCGGTCCCAAATGTCCCGTGCCTCCACAGCCCAGTCTGCCACCCTGGAGTCAGCAGAAGACACAGGCATGGGCACAGGAACACGCGGATGCTGGCCGTAATTTAGGAGGAATGGAGTCTGACCGGTGGAGTCGGCTACGGCGTTGTTAAGCGCAAACTCTGCCTACGGTAGCAAGGATGCCCAGTCATCCTGCCTGGCAGAAACAAAATGTCGTAAATATGTGACCAAGGTCTGGTTGGCCCTCTCTACCAACCCATTCGTCTCGGGATGAAATGCCGAAGAGAGATTCAACTCAATACTGAGTAGACGACAAAGCTCTCTCCAGAATCGAGACGCAAACTGGGGACCCCGGTCACTAACAATTTTGTCTGGCATACCGTGTAGGCGAAAGATATGTTTGATGAACAAGACAGCCAACGCCCGTGCAGAAGGTAGCCGTGGAAGAGGCACCAAGTGCACCATTTTGGAAAAATGGTCGGTGATCACCCAGATAATGGTGCAGTTACGAGACTTGGGTAAGCCCACCACAAAGTCCATCCCGACCATCTCCCAGGGCCTGTCTGCCACTGGCAGAGGGTAAAGCAAACCAGCTGGCCGTTGCCGAGGGGACTTGTTCTTGGCGCAAGAGACACACGCCCGAACATATTCTGCGACATCACGAGCCATATGCGGCCACCAGTATGTCCTCGCCAGTAACTCAGATGTCCTTTTGGAACCAAAATGTCCACCCACCCTGGACGAGTGTGCCCAAGAGAGAACCTCCGGTCGCAAACTGGATGGTACAAAAGTCTTGCCCGGAGGTACAGACTCTAGCGAAACCGGGGCCACAGTTCTCAAGAAGGTCTTAGAAAAGAAGAAGCAAGGATGCGTCCGACCTTGAGCATCCATTTGGAAGAGGACTGCTCCAGCACCAACAGAAGAGGCATCCACCTCCATGATAAATGGCTTATCAACATCGGGGCGATGTAGGATGGGAGCGCTAGCGAAGTGTGACTTTATGGAGTTAAAGGCCTTGGAGACCTCCTCAGACCACAATTTGGGATTTGCCCCCTTCTTGGTGAGGGCAACCAAGGGAGCTACCAAAGTTGAGAAGTGCGGAATGAACTGGCGATAATAATTAATGAACCCCATAAAGCGCTGCACCGCTTTAAGAGAATGGGGTTCCTGCCAGTCCATCACAGCCTGTAGTTTGGCAGGATCCATAGCCAATCCCTGGGCAGAGATGATGTAGCCTAGGAAAGGTAAGGACTCCTGCTCGAACATACACTTCTCCAACTTGGCATAGAGGGAGTTTGCCCGTAGGAGGTCGAAGACTTTGCAAACATCTCTCCGGTGGGAGTCAATATCTGGAGAGTAGATGAGAATATCATCCAGATAGACTACGACCGAGGTGGAAAGCATATACCGGAAGATGTCGTTCACAAAGTCTTGGAAAACGGCTGGGGCATTACAGAGCCCGAAGGGCATCACCAGATATTCATAGTGCCCATCCCTGGTGCTAAAAGCCATCTTCCATTCGTCCCCCTCACGGATGCGAATCAGGTTGTAAGAACCCCGCAGATCTAATTTAGTAAATACCCTTGCTCCCCGAAGCCTATTGAAGAGCTCAGATATCAAGGGCAAAGGATACTTATTCTTAACGGTGATGGCGTTAAGATCCCTGTAGTCTATGCATGGACGCAATTCCCCATTCTTCTTCTGCACGAAGAAGAACCCTGCCCCAGCAGGTGACACTGACTTCCTAATGAATCCTCTTGCCAGATTTTCCTGGATGTACTGTGACATTGCCTCCGTCTCCGGGAGAGATAACGGATAGACTCGACCCCGGGGAGACTCAGCACCAGGCAAGAGATCAATAGGACAGTCATAGGGGCGATGGGGCGGAAGGATCTCCGCCGCCTTTTTGGAGAACACGTCTGCATAAGACCAATGCTGCTTGGGGAGAGAGGATAGATCTGCGGGTACCTCTGTAGTAGCAACCTGAACGCACTCCCTCTGACACCTACCCCCACAAGATTCGCCCCATCCCAGAATTCTGCCTGAGGAACACTCGATATGAGGAGTCCCAACAGGACCTCATCAATTCCCTCAGGAATGACGAGCAGAGATATAATCTTCTGATGAGATGGCGACATGGACAGAGTAAAAGGGATGGTCTGGTGTGTTATCTGTGAGGGCAGTGTCGACCCATTCACCACTCGTACCGTTAATGGTTGTGCTAGCATAACCAGGGGTATTGCGTGACGTTGGGCGAAGGCAGAAGACATAAAATTGCCCTCCACCCCAGAATCCACGCAGAGCTCTACCGAGTGGGAGAATGAGCCTATAATAATTGTCCCCTTAAAGGACAATTTAGAGGCAAACGTCGCCGTGTCTAGTGTACCTCCACCTACTACCACTAGACGCTGACGTTTCCTCGACCGCTGAGGACATCTGGTGGGTAGATGTCCTGACTGCTGGCAAACATGACAGACCTTGAGTGCACAAGCGGTCCGGGACTTAGATCCCGCTTGTGACACTTCCAAGGCCTCATGTGACTCAGGAACCAGGACCGGAGATTCCAGAGGTTTGGCGAAGGTAGGAGCCAGCCGAAACCTTTGCCTACACTGGGCTCGCTCTAACCTCCGCTCGTTAAAACGGAGGTCAATTCGAGTGGAGACAGTTATTAACTCCTCCAGTGTGGCAGGAATCTCCCTAGTGGCCAGAGCGTCCTTAACGTGATCAGCCAGGCCCCTCCAAAATATGGGGATAAGGGCTTTATCCGACCAGTCCAGCTCAGAAGCTAAAGTGCGGAATTGGACGGCAAAATGACTGACCAAGGACTCACCCTGAGTTAATGCCAGCAGTTGGAGCGCAGTATCATGGGTGACTTGAGGTCATAAAAAGACCTGTTTCAGAGTGCTCAGGAACAGCGGAGCACTCTGCACCACATGATCGCCACGCTCCCACAGCAGCGTAGCCCATTCCAACGCCCTGTCCGACAAGAGAGACACTATAAATCCCACCTTAGCCCGCTCTGTGGGAAAACGTGCAGCCAGGAGCTCGAGGTGAATAGAGCACTGACTCACGAATCCCCTACAAAATTTGCTATCACCAGAAAATTTTTCTGGCAGCGGGAGGCGAGATAATGTCGGAACAGGGGTGGCAATGGACAAGGTTGCTGCAGCCACGCTAGCAGCCGGTACAGCAACTGCGGTAACATCCACAGCTGAGGTTGAGCTCTCGAGAGCCGCCAACCTACCCTCCAGCTGCTGGATATACCGCAAGGATTGCTGTTTGTCTGTCATTACTAGCCAGACCCTGGCGCTAGTGTAATGTTAGGGCTAGCGGAACGCACCAAATAATAAGACAGATAGAGTATGGTGCGTTCGCAGCCCGGGGTCCACCGTGCAGAGATGGAACCTGCTGCCAAGTAATGACGGACTATATGGTGGTACAAAGTGAATACACACATGGGCTAACCTCACCCTGTGTGAAGGAAGCGAACCCTGTTACGTCACAGGGCCGTGGTACTGCACCAAGAGCGCAAGCAACGAGTCTCAGAACTCAATCCCAAGACACAGGATTTGAGTACATAGACCTCATGCGCTCGACACCGCTACTGAGGTGTCAGAGTGACAGCAATAGAAGCACAAGAGTGCATGCAGTGCCGCACTGGCGAACGCCACTAACCACCCAGGCTTGGGTCCGGAAAGCGCTGTGAAAGCACAAGGCGCCGCACTGGCGGTCACAGCAATAAGACGCTGTATTGTGTGTTTACGTGCTGATGGCTAAGTCGGGCGCTAGATAGCAAACATACACCTTCCGCGAACAGTCATCCAATAGGGAGGGTTATTTAAAGAGCGACTTTCACTCACAACACACACACATTTACAAATGTACACTAGCGCATGGTCGTGCAGTCATGTGCAGCTTATATAGTTGCAGCACGTTCAGGACCTTCCAATAAAGGACCAATGGGAAGCTGCTACCAAAGTTTTGCCCTTTCAGGACCTTCCTGGAGGACCAATGGGATGTGCTGCAGTACCTGAGCATGTGACCCTCGATCTCCAATGGGAGATCTTGCCCTGGGCATGCTCAGAAAGAGAAAAGCAGGACTTAGCCCCAAAAGCATCTGCTCGCCGCTGCCCAACACTGACTTCAATGGCAGAAGCAGGAAAAGCAGCAGTAACTCTTTGTACAGAATGAGACTGAGCAAGTCGCTGGGAACGACGTCTCTGCTGAGCAGACTCCACTGCGGCTGGATAAGAATGGGAGACCGCAGCGGAGATGGCTCGAGATTCCCCTTGTGCAGAAGCGGGAACTTGACACCTAACAGATAGATTCAGAAAAAAAGAGGCAGCACTCCAGTATTTTCAAAAATACGAAAGGGACTTTAATAGCTCTGTGGCGTGGCCACGTTTCGGCTACAATGAGCCTTTCTCAAACAATGTTGAGGGTGCACATAGAAATATTTAAAGAGGTGATACAATTAGACATGATTAACATATCATGTGCAAAAATATAAGGTAACTACTATATAATTGTCTAAGGGTCACTTCCGTCTGTCTGTCTGTCCTTCTGTCACGGTTATTCATTCGCTGATTGGTCTCGCCAGCTGCCGCGACCAATCAGCGACGGGCACAGTCCGGAAGAAAATGGCCGGTCCTTACTCCCCGCAGTCAGTGCCTGTCGCCCGCATACTCCCCTCTGGTCACCACTAACACAGGGCTAATGCCGGTGGTAACGGACTGCGTTATGCCATGGGTAACGCACTCCGTTACCGCTGCTATTAACCCTGTGTGTCCCCAACTTTTTACTATTGACGCTGCCTATGCGGAATCAATAGTAAAAAATGTAATGTTAAAAATAATAAAAAAAAACAAAACCCTGCTATACTCACCCTCCGTTGCAGCTCGCGCCGTCCGCCATCTTCCGTTGCAAGTTCCGGTGGCAGAAGGACCTGCCATGACGTCACGGTCACGTAACTGCGATGTCATCACAGGCCCTGCGCGCCTGCGTGACAAGGACTTGCCATGACGTCACGGTCATGTGACTGCGATGTCATTACAGGCCCTGCGCACCTGCGCGACAAAGACCTGCCATGACGTCACGGTCATGTGACCGCGACGTCATCACAGGTCCTGTGCTAATACCAACCCTGGGACCGGAACCTGCAGTGGACTACAAGGGCTCCCTTGGAAAGGTGAGTATGTGTTTATTTTTTATTTTTTCACCTGTGACAAACTTGGCTGGGCAATATACTACGTTGCTGGGCAATATACTATGTGACTTGTCAATATACTACATGACTCTCTGCTGTATACTACATCGCTGTGCAATATACTACGTGGCTGGGCAATATACTACGTCACTGGGCAATATACTACGTGGCTCTGTGCTGTATACTACATCACTGGGCAATATACTACTTGGCTGCACAATATACTACGTAACTGGGCAATATACCATGGGGCTGGGCAATATACTATGTGGCTGGGCAATATACTACGTGGCTGGGCAATAGACTACGTGGCTGGGCAATATACTACGTCACTAGGCAATATACTATGTAACTGGGCAATATACTACGTGGCTGGACAATATACTACATGACTAGGCAATATACTATGTGGCTGACCAATATATTACCTCACTGGGCAATATACTACGTGGCTGGGCAATATACTACGTAGCTCGGCAATATACTATGTAACTGGGCAATATACTACGTGGCTGCACAATATACTACGTCACTAGGCAATATACTACGTAACTGGGCAATATACTACGTGGCTGCGCAATATACTACGTAGCTCGGCAATATACGACGTCACTGGGCAATATACTACGTGGCTGCACAATATACTACGTCACTAGGCAATATACTACGTAACTGGGCAATATACTACGTGGCTGCGCAATATACTACGTAGCTCGGCAATATACTACGTCACTGGGCAATATACTACGTGGCTGCGCAATATACTACGTCACTATGCAATATACTACGTCACTGGGCAATATACTACGTCACTGGGCAATATACTACGTGACTGGGCAATATACTACGTGGCTGGGCAATATACTACGTGGCTAGCCAATATATTACGTCACTGGGCAATATACTACGTGGCTGGGCAATATACTACGTGGCTGGGCAATATACTACATGGGCTGTGCAATATACTACGTGGACATGCATATTCTAGAATACCCAATGCGTTAGAATCGGGCCACAATCTAGTATATCATATAAACATTTCAGTTCAGTGATATCCTTTATACATGATTTTTAAAGTGACAGTGCAATGTTTAAAAAGTTGTTTCATTAAACATTTATCATACAACTGTACTATTCATATTTAATTGTTATTATTACATCATGTGATTCATATTTGGACAAGGGGCTCAGCTGCAAACTGCTGTAGGATAAAAGAGAAAGAAAAATCTCTTCCCTCGCCATTCTCGGCATCCTGACATGCTTACTGCGCATGTCTGTGTGCGTCATCGTCTAATAGCCAATCGGAGGGCTATGAGGTCAGAGTGCCCTCATGTGTGCACAGTGCACATGCAGTATCGCAGCCGCCATCTTGGATGTGGTATACATTTGCCCTTTGTTTTAGCCCAAAAGAAATGTTTTCAACCTGATTAAAACGGAGTGCCAATTCAATTGGGGAACACCCATATGAGGGTTTATCACCCTTACCTCAGTAATCTAAACAGATCCCTTATTACGGAGATCCCTCAGGGACTAGTGGCGTCCTGGACAAGGAAGCCAGTCCTCACAGGTCGGAACCCCTGACCATGAACAACCCAGGCAATAATGGGTGTCTTTAACCATCCTGCCAAAATATGGACCTATCTTCTCCCATTTAAACATGAAATATAAGAGGCAAAACTCATACACATTAGCTCGTATTGGCTAATGATAATGAAATAACAGATCTGTTTTTACAGAAACATTTTAAGAAAAATAAAATCCCACAACAATTAGGCCGGAGTCACACTAAATGTATGAAAAATCAGTCCGAATCTCCCTACTAAGAGTTGCATGAGTGTATTGCGAGTGTCATGCAAGTGTCATGTGAGTGCAATCCGACATTTCACAACTAGCTTCCGATTTACATCTGAATTCAGTGCGATTGCTATCCAATTGCAATACGCTTTTAACATGTGCTTTTACATACAGCAATTCTCTGTAATTTACACATTGTTTTCAAAGTAAATATTTGTGAAATCACACAGACTCACACACATATACAGTATATGCAGCGCCCCAGAGACCTGGTCGTTGCAGTATGACACTCTGCCACTAAGGGGAGTGATGGTACGTTTGATGGCACTGAAGGAATTCTCCTGACCAGGTATCACCAGCACACATTATACTTCACACTCCGGCCCCTCCTCACACTGGTAAAACTAGGGGTTGGATAGAAAGTTAGTCAGAAGCTGATTGGGTTGGATTCAGGCACCATCCCCTGGCAGGGGGTGTTGCAGGGAGAAGACACAGGGGGGTCCCTGTCAGGCGTGGGAACCTGGCAGGTGCCTAGCGAACAGAGCAGAACGTAACTGAACCGCGCCTGCACCTCCTTGCGGCGGTATCCTAAGAAAGAGACAAGAAGGGAAGGATATTGTGGAACAGTGTAAACGGGATCAAGCAAAAAGGAGTACCAGTAGGAGTCGTGCCGTGAGACCGAGGCAACATTCTACTGAGGCGCGTAGCCGGTGGCCGGAAAACCGCGGGAGTAACTGACTTTAGGCCTTACTTCAAACTCCGCAGGACAGTTAATTATAGGTTGGCTGTCTACCTTAAATTTCCTAAGAAGACATAGGGGGCAACAGTGGGAGAGGGGCATCTCTAGGGTCCCGGAAGACCTCCAGGCCTTCCCGTCATACGGGTGCGTCCTACCCAAAACATACTGGGGGACGAGAAACTAGCAACATCTGGAACTAAAGAGAGAAAGAGCTGTAGAGAACGACGAATGAGAACAGCAGTTGTGAGGACTATTCCGAATGCTCAGCAGGGTAGGACTACAACACACAGGCGCAAGTGGTGGGCAACGATTTCCATCTGCGAGGGAAACTCTGGAAGGGCCCATCGGACCGGCCGGTCTCTGATAGCCCTGTTAAACGTGCTCTGGATTGAGGATCCTGAAGTCTTCAGTAAAGAGGTAAAGAGGTAAAGAGACTGCAACCTTGTGTCCTCGTTATTGCCTGCACCTCACACCATCACCATCTACCTTACTGGGAAACCCTGGGGACATACTTCACCTGTGGGAAGGTATACCATCCAGCTGCTATTCCATCACCCCAGCGGACCCCACAGCAGCGTCGGTCACCCCGACCGAACACCACAGGTGGTGTCACAAACCCCTGACAGACTGCATCACCTTTATTGGACGCCCCTTAGCAGGGTCGCGGACCGGGTCTAGCCACCGTGACAGCCTCAGAACCGAACCAGAGAGGCCCGGTACCAAGAACACGTGGCCCTGTGTCTGGGGGCGATCCATATATATGTATATATATATAATATAACGCTGGGAGTGTCACTCTGACCAAAGCCTTTATAGACTGCGCAAGCGCCGGCGCAGTCTGGACCCCACAGAGTGACGCAGCCCAGGATATCGCGGTATGCATAAGCACTGAATGCACACCGCGATCTCCAACGGAGAAGCAGGGACGTGCCAGGAGGGTGAGTATGCTATATTCACCTGTCCCGTTCCAGCGCTGCGTGCCGCTCCATCTTCCGGGTCCTCTGCCTGTGACGTTCAGTTCAGAGGGCGCAATGACGCGCTTAATGCGCGCCGCCCTCTGACTGAACAGTCACAGCCAGAGGACCTGGAAGATGGAGCGGCGCGCAGCGCTGGAGCGGGACAGGTGAATATAGCAAGTGTCGGGGGCCTGAGCTAGCTGCGACTCCGGCACCTGACCCCCACAGCACGCCGGTGTCCCCGCCTGCTCAGACCCCCCAGCACTCGGCGCCCAGCGACGATAGGTGAGTATGTTATTTTTTTGTATATATCACAGCAGCATACGGGGCATATAATACTATGGAGCATCTTATGGGGGCCATCAACATTTATGGAGCAGTATATGGGGCATATACTATGGAGCATCTTATGGGGGCCATCAACCATAATGGAGCAGCATATGAGGCATATACTATGGAGCATCTTATGGGGGCCATCAACCATAATGGTGCAGCATATGAGGCATATACTATGGAGCATCTTATGGGGGCCATCACCCACAATGGTGCAGCATACTGGGCATATACTATGGAGCATCTTATGGGTGCCTTCAACCATAATGCAGCAGCATATGAGGCATATACTATGGAGTATCTTATGGGGGCCATCAACCATAATGGAGCAGCATATGAGGCATATACTATGGAGCATCTTATGGGGGCCATCAACCATAATGGTGCAGCACATGGGGCATATACTATGGAGCATCTTATGGGGGCCATCAACCATAATGCAGCAGCATATGAGGCATATACTATGGAGCATCTTATGGGGGCCATCAACCATAATGGAGCAGCATATGAGGCATATACTATGGAGCATCTTATGGGGGCCATCAACCTTTATGGAGCAGCGTATGGGGCATATGGATGGGAGCAGCAAATTACAGAACGGTGGCGCAGAATGGGAGCAGCACATGACAGAACGGGGCGCAGGATGGGAGCAGCACATGACAGGATGGGGGCGCAGGATGGGAGCAGCAAATGACAGGATGGGGGCGCAAGATGGTAGCAGCACATGACAAGATTAGGGCGCAGGATGGAAGCAAAACATACCAGGATGGAGACCATATACCAATATAAATGCTCGCCACCGGGGCATAGAACGGGTTCAATAGCTAGTATATATATATATATATATATATATATATATGTATATATATATATATATATATATATATACAGCTCTGGCAAAAATTAAGAGACCGCTGCAACATTTTCAGTTTGTCTGATTTTTCTCTTCATAGGTATATTTTTGAGTAAAATGTAAATTGTTCTTTTATTCTATAAACTGCTAACAACATGTCTCCGAAGTTCCAAGCAATAAATTTTGTATTTATTTATGAAAATGGGAAATCGTCAAAATAACGAAAAAATGCTTTGCTTGCAGACCTCAAATAAAGCAAAAAAACAAGATCATAATCATTTAGAAACAACAATACTAATGTTTTAACTCAGGAAGAGTTCAGAAATCAATATTTTGTGGAATAGCCATGATTTTTAATCACAGCTTTCATGCATCTTGGCATGCTTTCCAGCAGTCTTTAAAGTACGATTAGGAGGGTGCTCACCTCTCTAGAGAGGGTGCTCAGGTGAAAAATATGTTCAATATAAAATAAATAAACTCCGGCACACTGAGGATGCTGTGATAGTTTATATTATTTTATTCCAAGCAAAACAAGATGGTGGGTTTCCACAGGACAAGATTCTGCAGATTCTGTGACATACTTATATATTCAACGTTTCGGCATATTAGCCTTTTTCAAGAAACATCTGTCTTTCTGTAATATACATAAACAAACAAACATAAGAATATATCATAGTAGAAAAGACATTACACACCAGTTTTTCACACTGCATTTTGGTGGCCTTATGCCACTCCTGGTTCAAAAATTTAAGCAGTTTTTCTTTGTTTGATGGCTTGTGACTATCCATCTTCTTCTTGATTACATTCCAGAGGTTTTCAATGGGGTTCAGATATAGAGATTGGGCTCGCCATGACAGGGATTTGATGGTCTTTCATCCACACCTTGATTGACCTACCTGCGGGGCTTGGCGCATTGTCCTGCTGGAAAAACCAGTCCTCAGAGTTGAGGAACATTGCCTGAGCAGAAGGAATCAACTGTTTTTCCAGGATAACCTTGTATGCGGCTTGATTCATACGTCCTTCGCAAAGATTAACCTGCCCAATTCCAGCCTTGTTGATCCCCAGATCAACACCTGGTCAACAAATGGTTAGACCTGGAGAGGCGTACAAGCCACAGTGTCTTGCACACACTGTGAAATTTAGTGGAGGATGGGTGATGGTCTGGGGATGCTTCAGCAAGGCTGGAATTGGACAGGTTGTTCTTTGTGAAGGACATGTGAATCAAGCATATCTGGCCTGTAGGTAACCATTATTAGGAAGTGGGTGTCCCATACTGTTCGCCAATGCAGTGAATGCAAGGCCTGCCCAAAATTTGGACGCACCATAATACCCCTTTGATGAGATTTACATTGTTCCCATTGTTCCCATTATTGGGAAGTGGGTCTCCCATACTGTTTGCCTATGCAGTGAATGCAAGGGCTGCCAAAAATTTGGACCTACTCGAGAAGATGTGGGTGTTTGTTGTGGCGCAATTTCAGCTTGCTCATGGCCTTGGCCTCGGCTTCTGCATGCACCATCATCATCACCATCACGTCCAGTTCCCCATCCCTTGCCACATAGCTTGCCCATTTTAAATGGAGGACAATATTTTCCACGTTCACTACAAATGGCTGAATTTGGGGCGAAATTATATGTGATTCGTGTGACAGAAAACCACAGTTAAAATATCTGGTCTGTAGGTACATTAACTATTTTTTTCAGCAATCTGGTGTCAATAACTTGGGTAAGACACTGCAAAAAAATTAAATGGCACAATTTTGGGTGCACTGATATGTGATACATGTGGCGGACAAACCCCAGTTTAAAATTGCTGGATTTTTAGCACTGTAATATGGAAAGGATCTGGCTGTATTCCGCAGTACCAACATGCAAATGGAGCAGAAAAATGGTGTTCCCAGGATTGCTTTTAAATCACATAATCAGGATTAAGATTGATTAAAAATTATTCCTGGCCCCTGATACCGGGGGCTATGCCTACAAATATCTATAATAGGTAGCAGCAGCAGACAGAACTGGAATGGACCATCTTGCTATATGCACTGAATTCTGCCACATACACTGCCTGCCTGATATCTCTGCAGCTTTATTTGTCCTCAGAAGGACTGTTAGTTGAGATGGATATGTGTATTATTTATGGTATACCCACACTAAGTGCAAAGCAAACAAATCTCTCTTTAGCTCAGCAGCAACTCTCTCTACACTGCTTGTTTGCAGATCTGACTGTGACGAGCATGGTGGCACCAGGTCTGATATAGATCTGGTGATGCTGGGTCTGATATAGACCTGATGATGCTGTGCTGCCAGCCAATCATTGTAATGCCACAACCAACATGGCTGTGGCATTACACTGTGGGGTAGACAATCCCTGCATGTTCATTATCTCTCTAAAGAGCACCAAACATGCAGGGCGGTGACCTGAGTTCCCTCCGAGCAAAGCCAGAAATACTCGGCGAGCACCAAGTAATGATGAGTATGCTCGCTCATCACTAGTCCTAACCCCTCTTGATGGCATTGACATTTAGCTCCAGATTCTCCTGCACTATTCTCTCCAGTTGTTCATAATGTATCAGAATTGAACTCTGTTCTGCTGGTGCACGAGCTGGTCTAAAAAATGTATGACAACTCTCAGAAATTGCTTATGCTTCTTACACTGATGCTGCTGTTGCTAATGTTATTGCGTTCACAACTTGACATTCCTGGGGTTGGAAGTCTATAACTGCAATGCAAACTATGTGCCTCACTGCTGTCTTAGGAAAAAACACTCTTAAGATTGTCTACAAGTGTGTTTCGATACTAGAGCATGCGCACATCCCTTTCCAGGGGGATAAAGCATGTGGCTAAATGAACTCTTGTACCATGGATCTAAGCACTATTTCTAGCCCTAAGATTACGGGCATCATGTTGAAAATGCAGCAAGAAGGCGCTCGTGTAAGGCGATTCCATGAGCTCCAAGTCCATGCTGTGTTGGTGGTGGGGTAACATTCAAGGTGGCTTCCTCCGTCCCCTCTCACCTACCATGGACAACAGATAGGGGATCATTATACTATTCATCTCCTGACTGTTGCATGTCCATCACCTCCTCCTGATTCATTTGCTCCCCAGCTCCTACACATTTACTAACAGTTTGTCTAGTACCATGAACCCCCTCAATTGCTGTAAGCTACCCTCCCATGGCATCCGCCCGTGTGATGACAGTTTGGAAATTTGAGATATTATTATTCCTTCCAAATCCTCCTCTACTTCCACCTTTTCCTCTGGGACCACCACCTCCACACGCAGACTATTCAAAGTGTGCTCCAGAATGTAGATGTCCAGAATAGTGATGCTGATGATGATATCGTCAGCGCTAACCATCTTAGTAGCCATTTCGAAACTGTGCAGAAAGGTGCAGAGCTCCTTCATTTGTGCCCAGTGGCCACTTCACAAGCATGATTTGCACCACATCTGTACTGCATTGGCCCAGGCTATGCAAAAGGACACAGGTCTTATCGCTGCTGCCATAGTCACTGCAACATGTGCAGAGTAGAATTCCACCATGTTGGAACATTGCAAATCAAATGTTTAACTGCTATGCCAAAAGACCTCTGTAGCAATGCAAGTCGATGACCTGCAGTGTGCGATCATCAGAAGTGAGCACACAGCGAACATACTTTCTGCAGCAGCGTATCCAGGCCACGACAGTGGCAGTGAAATTGCTGTACCACAAGGTTGCATAGTTACATAGTTATTATTAAGGATGAAGGAAGACTATAAGTCCATCTAGCTCAACCCATAGCCTAACCTAACATGCCCTAACATGTTGATCCAGAGGAAGGCAAAAAAAAACATGTGGCAAAGAATATGCTCCACATTGGGGAAAAAAATTCCTTCCCGACTCCACATACGGCAATCAGACTAGTTCCCTGGATCAACGCCCTATCAAGGAATCTAGTGTATATACCCTGTAACATTATACTTTTCCAGAAAGGTATCCAGTCCCCTCTTAAATTTAAGTAATGAATCACTCATTACAACATCATACGGCAGAGAGTTCCATAGTCTCACTGCTCTTACAGGTTAAGAATGTGAGCCATGCAAGGTACGTGTGTGACGTTGCCACGGCGTAGGGCCGTCACCAGGTTTGCACCGTTATCTCACATTGATCTAACTCAGCCTGGATAGTTGTCCTCAACTCTTGAGCTGTGTGACTGCAATCTCCAAGTCATATTCATTTGAACATGGCTGCGCAGTACAGATGTGGGGGGATTATATCTGCACTGTTGTAACACATGTCAGATTAAGGAAGAGGCTGAAGGCACAGGTGGAGTCCCTAGAGGAGGTGGAGGAGCCAGAAGCAGTAGAGTAACTTTTAGATACAGAGGTTTGTCTCACAAATCTTGGGGATTTAAAGACTTGTTGTGTAGCCCCTTGATTGCTTGCCCTCACAGCTAGAGTTGAGCGACCTTGACCTTTTTAGAGTCGAGCCGGGTTTCGCGAAACCCGACTATCTCAAAAGTCGGGTCGAGTGAAATCGGCCGATTATGACGTAAAGTCGGGATCGACCGAAACACGAAACCCAATGCAAGTCAATGGGGCAGCATAGTAGGCAGTGAGTGGGGGCCAGGAAAACACCTAGAGTGCCCATTTTAATGTCAAAACCATCCATTCTTCTTAATGAAGCTTGTCAAGCGTAATTTACCTTATAATAATTGGAAGGCATTTGAAATTGGGGGTCATTTGGCTAAAGTTGTGGTGGGTAGGGCTGGTTCAAGTAATTAGTGGGCCCAGGAAATCTGGACCACGTCACGGCAGTGGAGCAGGGAGAGGTATTTCAACTTTGCAAGTGCTGTGAACCTGAGCAAGCAGGGGGGGCCCACTCGTTGGCATTGGCACTGGCACAGGGCCCCTCAAAGTACAGCGATGTGTTTGCACGGCGGGGGCGCCTCCCACCGGCAGCAACACTTTTGCGTACTATGAGAGGCCCTGTGCCAGTGACGTCGCCAACGAGTATTCCTCCCCCCACCTGATGAAGGAACCTGCACTTTCATCTGCACCTTCCTCTTTGTCCCCGTGTAAGGTGGTATGGTATGCGGGAAGAGCAACCTGACTTTCAGCAGGGTCACAATGTTGTTGTGTAGCGTGCACGGGGAATGTTGCGTTATGGGTCAATGTACCAGCAGACTCATCTATCACTGGCTGGGCAATGGGCAGGATGAGGAGGAAACACAGATATAGGCCCAAAGAATAAAGTTGGCTAAATGCAGTTCAAAATTGGTAACACAGGAATAACCAGGGGGCATTGCAGTGGAGGACAACTGGAATGAGAGGCTGACACAGAGAGTAGGCCCAAATCAGTAAGTAGTCGAAATGCAGTTCAAAATTGGCAACCGTAGTAAACAGGCGGCACAGCTTTGTTCAGTGGAGGAGAACAGCAAGGAGTGGCACACACCGATAGTAGGCCCCAACCCAACTAGTAGGCCAAATGCAGTCTAACATTAACAACTACTCAACGAGCGCCTGAAAACGGAATTTCAGGACAGGAAACCAGGAGAACAGCAAGGAGTGGCAGACACCGATAGTAGGCCCCAAACCAACTAGTACGCCAAATGCAGTTGTTCCGTTTAACCACAATTTAATGAGAGCCTGAAGATAGAAGTTCAGGAAAGGCAACCTGGAGAACACCTTGGAGTGGAACACACCATCTCTCTACACCCCATACCCAATTTGTAGGCCTAATGCAGTGTAATTTCCAAGAACTACTAAACGAGAGCCGGAAGATCGAAGCTCAGGAAAGGCAACCTGGAGAACACCTTGGAGTGGAACACACCATTTCTCTACACCCCATACCCAATTTGTAGGCCTAATGCAGTGTAGTTTCCAACAACTACTAAACAAGAGCCGGAAGATCGAAGCTCAGGAAAGGCAACCTGGAGAACACCTTGGAGTGGAACACACCATCTCTCTACACCCCATACCCAATTTGTAGGCCTAATGCAGTGTAGTTTCCAACAACTACTAAACGAGAGCATGAAGATCGAAGCATTGGCGAGGAAACCTGGGGAACACCTTGGAGTGGAACACACCATCTCTCTACACCCCATACCCAATTTGTAGGCCTAATGCAGCGTAGTTTCCAACAACTACTAAACAAGAGCCGGAAGATCGAAGCTCAGGAAAGGCAACCTGGAGAACACCTTGGAGTGGAACACACCATCTCTCTACACCCCATACCCTATTTGTAGGCCTAATGCAGTGTAGTTTCCAAGAACTACTAAACGAGAGCCGGAAGATCGAAGCTCAGGAAAGGCAACCTGGAGAACACCTTGGAGTGGAACACACCATCTCTCTACACCCCATACCCAATTTGTAGGCCTAATGCAGTGTAGTTTCCAAGAACTACTAAACGAGAGCCGGAAGATCGAAGCTCAGGAAAGGCAACCTGGAGAACACCTTGGAGTGGAACACACCATCTCTCTACACCCCATAGCCAATTTGTAGGCCTAATGCAGCGTAGTTTCCAACAACTACTAAACGAGAGCATGAAGATTGAAGCATTGGCGAGGAAACCTGGGGAACACCTTGGAGTGGAACACACCATCTCTCTACACCCCATACCCAATTTGTAGGCCTAATGCAGCGTAGTTTCCAACAACTACTAAACGAGAGCCGGAAGATCGAAGCTCAGGAAAGGCAACCTGGAGAACACCTTGGAGTGGAACACACCATCTCTCTACACCCCATACCCAATTTGTAGGCCTAATGCAGTGTAGTTTCCAACAACTACTAAACGAGAGCCGGAAGATCGAAGCTCAGGAAAGGCAACCTGGGGAACACCTTGGAGTGTAACACACCATCTCTCTCCACCCGATACCCATTTTGTAGGCCTAATGCAGTGTAGTTTTCTACAACTACTAAACGAGAGTCGGAAGACCGAAGCAATGGCAAGGAAACCTGGGGAACACCTTGGAGTGTAACACACCATCTCTCTCCACCCCATACCCAATTTGTAGGCCTAATGCAGCCTACTTTCCGACAACTACTAAACGAGAGCATGAAGATCGAAGCTCAGGAAAGGCAACCTGGGGAACACCTTGGAGTGTAACAAACCCTCTCTCTACACCACGTAAGGGCTGATTCTTAGGAAGGAAGGCTGTCGGAAAGAAGCAGGGCGCGTCCGAGGGTGATTATATTCTTATTAGGTATATACTCACCCTCGGACGCGCCCTGCTTCTTTATTTGTAATGAATGTTTATTTGCAATGTGGTTTTGACTTACTCTATTTTTTTGGTAAATAATGATTTTATTATGTTCATTGTTTTGCATCTTCTTGGCAATAATATAAAGAAGACGCGACAGGACAACACTCGGTGGATGCCATATCTGTGTTTTAAATTGAAAAAAACTTTCAGTTAACTACTTGCAGGAGAAAGTTATTGTAGCTGGTGGCCATTTTTAGTACTGTACCAGATTTTTGTTGTATGTGTTTGTTTTTAATGTTAAAATGTCTGCATTTGATATCTCTCCAGTATTTTCTTTTTTATAAGCAAAATACTTATTTTTATATTTTCTGATGTTGGTTCCAGGGGTACACGGGCAGCAGTGGTGTGGTCAGTGGAGGCCTAGTGGAAGGAGTGACCGCAGACAGGCATCGAAGGCCTAAAATAATAACACATGGCTGTAGGCAATTTTAAATTGGTTCCAGGGGTACACGGGCAGCAGTGGTGTGGTCAGTGGAGGCCTAGTGGAAGGAATGACCGCAGACAGGCATCGAAGGCCTAAAGTAAAAAAATTGGGCTGGCTGTAGGCAATTGTAAATTGGTTCCAGGGGTACACGGGCAGCAGTGGTGTGGTCAGTGGAGGCATATTGTAAGGAGTGACCGCAGACAGGCATCGAAGGCCTAAAATAATAACACATGGCTGTAGGCAATTTTAAATTGGTTCCAGGGGTACACGGGCAGCAGTGGTGTGGTCAGTGGAGGCATATTGTAAGGAGTGACCGCAGACAGGCATCGAAGGCCTAAAATAATAACACATGGCTGTAGGCAATTTTAAATTGGTTCCAGGGGTACACGGGCAGCAGTGGTGTGGTCAGTGGAGGCCTAGTGGAAGGAGTGACCACAGACAGGCATCGAAGGCCTAAAATAATAACACATGGCTGTAGGCAATTTTAAATTGGTTCCAGGGGTACACGGGCAGCAGTGGTGTGGTCAGTGGAGGCCTAGTGGAAGGAGTGACCGCAGACAGGCATCGAAGGCCTAAAGTAAAAAAATTGGGCTGGCTGTAGGCAATTTTAAATTGGTTCCAGGGGTACACGGGCAGCAGTGGTGTGGTCAGTGGAGGCCTAGGGGAAGGAGTGACCGCAGACAGGCATCGAAGGCCTAAAATAATAACACATGGCTGTAGGCAATTTTAAATTGGTTCCAGGGGTACACGGGCAGCAGTTGTGTGGTCAGTGGAGGCCTAGTGGAAGGAGTGACCGCAGACAGGCATCGAAGGCCTAAAATAATAACACATGGCTGTAGGCAATTTTAAATTGGTTCCAGGGGTACACGGGCAGCAGTGGTGTGGTCAGTGGAGGCCTAGTGGAAGGAGTCACCGCAGACAGGCATCTTAGGCCTAAAATAATAACACATGGCTGTAGGCAATTTTAAATTGGTTCCAGGGGTACACGGGCAGCAGTGGTGTGGTCAGTGGAGGCCTAGTGGAAGGAGTCACCGCAGACAGGCATCGAAGGCCTAAAATAATAACACATGGCTGTAGGCAATTTTAAATTGGTTCCAGGGGTACACGGGCAGCAGTGGTGTGGTCAGTGGAGGCCTAGTGGAAGGAGTGACCGCAGACAGGCATCGAAGGCCTAAAGTAAAAAAATTGGGCTGGCTGTAGGCAATTTTAAATTGATTCCAGGGGTACACGGGCAGCAGTGGTGTGGTCAGTGGAGGCCTAGTGGAAGGAGTGACCGCAGACAGGCATCGAAGGCCTAACATAACAAAAATGTCAATACAATGGTATTGTCAGTGGCAGGCATTGAAGGATGTCAGCGCATAGACTAAACATTGGTGGAGCTGTGAGATAATTTTGCAAGTGGTAGAGCACTGTTTGAGCTGGGGTGGGGGGAAACTGTCTTGTGGCCGGCGGTACAGGCCCAGGGCCCCTCATATTACAACGGTGTGTCTGACGTTGGGTGCGCACCACCACCGCCAGAGACGCTTTATTGTACTAGGAGGGACCCAGTGGCAGTGCCGTCGACCAAAAGCGGGCTCACCCACCTCTTCAGACAAACTGCACTCTCACGGGTGCTGTCGCCAAGTGTCGATACCACGGCCCCGTGTGGGGAGTTTGGCCATTTAGTGAGGTGTAAACATGTCGTATGCTGGACAATCAGGTGCAGAAAATTACGAGATTGGAAAAGGCATTCAGAATAGTCCACAGGCAAGACCTTTTCATAGGAAAGCTAGGTGTCAGCCGGGCAAGGTGGGGCAAAAGATTTCGAAATCCAGTTGTGGTTCATTTTAATGAAGGTTAGATCATCTACATTTTGGGTAGCCAGACGAGTCATTTTTTCTGTTAGTATTGAACCTGCAGCACTGAATACTCTTTCTGATAGGACACTAGCTGCCGGGCAAGCAAGCTCCTGCAATGCATATTCTGCCAATTCTGGCCAGGTGTCTAATTTTGATGCCCAGTAATCAAATGGGAATGACGGTTGAGGGAGAACATCGATAAGGGATGAAAAATAGTTTGTAACCATACTGGACAAATGTTGTCTCCTGTCACTTTGAATTGATGCTGCAGTACCTGTCCTGTCTGCGGTCATAGCAAAATCACTCCACAACCTGGTCAGAAAACCCCTCTGGCCAACGCCACTTCTGATTTCTGCCCCTCTAACTCCTCTGGTCTGCTGGCCCCTGCAGCTCGTGTGAGAACGATCACGGGCGCTGTGTGCAGGGAATGCCAGAAGCAAACGGTCAACAAGAGTTGATTGTTTGGTTGCTAATATTAGTTCCAAGTTCTCATGTGGCATTATATTTTGCAATTTGCCTTTATAGCGAGGATCAAGGAGGCAGGCCAACCAGTAATCGTCATCATTCATCATTTTAGTTATGCGTGTGTCCCTTTTGAGGATACGTAAGGCATAATCCGCCATGTGGGCCAAAGTTCCAGTTCTCAAATCTGCGGTTGTGCTTGGTTGAGGGGCAGTTTCAGGCAAATCCACGTCACTTGTGTCCCTCAAAAAACCAGAACCCGGCCTTGCCGCGCCACCAATTTCCAGTGGCCCCGGAAAAGCTTCCTCATTAAAAATATAATCATCCCCATCATCCTCCTCGTCCTCCTCCTCCTCTTCGCCCGCTGCCTCGTCCTGTACACTGCCCTGGCCAGACAATGGCTGACTGTCATCAAGGCTTTCCTCTTCCTCAGCTGCAGACGCCTGATCCTTTATGTGCGTCAAACTTTGCATCAGCAGACGCATTAGGGGGATGCTCATGCTTATTATGGCGTTGTCTGCACTAACCAGCCGTGTGCATTCCTCAAAACACTGAAGGACTTGACACATGTCTTGAATCTTCGACCACTGCACACCTGACAACTCCATGTCTGCCATCCTACTGCCTGCCCGTGTATGTGTATCCTCCCACAAAAACATAACAGCCCGCCTCTGTTCACACAGTCTCTGAAGCATGTGCAGTGTTGAGTTCCACCTTGTTGCAACGTCTATGATTAGGCGATGCTGGGGAAGGTTCAAAGAACTCTGATAGGTCTGCATACGGCTGGAGTGTACGGGCGAACGGCGGATATGTGAGCAAAGTCCACGCACTTTGAGGAGCAGGTCGGATAACCCCGGATAACTTTTCAGGAAGCACTGCACCACCAGGTTTAAGGTGTGAGCCAGGCAAGGAATGTGTTTCAGTTGGGAAAGGGAGATGGCAGCCATGAAATTCCTTCCGTTATCACTCACTACCTTGCCTGCCTCAAGATCTACAGTGCCCAGCCACGACTGCGTTTCTTTCTGCAAGAACTCGGACAGAACTTCCGCGGTGTGTCTGTTGTCGCCCAAACACTTCATAGCCAATACAGCCTGCTGACGTTTGTCAGTAGCTGCCCCATAATGGGAGACCTGGTGTGCAACAGTGGCAGCTGCGGATGGAGTGTTTGTGCGACTGCAGTCTGTGGACGAGCTCTCGCTTCTGCAGGAGGACGAAGAGGAGGAGGAGGGGGTGCGAACGGCTACAGCCAATTGTTTCCTAGACCGTGGGCTAGGCAGAACTGTCCCAAACTTGCTGTCCCCTGTGGACCCTGCATCCACCACATTTACCCAGTGTGCCGTGATGGACACGTAACGTCCCTGGCCATGCCTACTGGTCCATGCATCTGTTGTCAGGTGCACCTTTGTGCTCACAGATTGCCTGAGTGCATGGACGATGCGCTCTTTAACATGCTGGTGGAGGGCTGGGATGGCTTTTCTGGAAAAAAAGTGTCGACTGGGTAGCTCGTAGCGTGGTACAGCGTAGTCCATCAGGGCTTTGAAAGCTTCGCTTTCAACTAACCGGTAGGGCATCATCTCTAACGAGATTAGTCTAGCTATGTGTGCGTTCAAACCCTGTGTACGCGGATGCGAGGCTAAGTACTTCCTTATTCTAACCATAGTCTCATGTAGGGTGAGCTGGACTGGAGAGCTGGAGATCGTGGAACTAGCGGGGGTGCCGGTGGACATGGCAGACTGAGAGACGGTGGGAGATGGTATTGTTGCCACCGGTGCCCTAGATGCAGTGTTTCCTACTACGAAACTGGTGATTCCCTGACCCTGACTGCTTTGGCCTGGCAAAGAAACCTGCACAGATACTGCAGGTGGTGCGGAAAATGGTGGCCCTACACTGCCGGAAGGGATGTTGCGTTGCTGACTAGCTTCATTGGCCGAGGGTGCTACAACCTTAAGGGACGTTTGGTAGTTAGTCCAGGCTTGCAAATGCATGGTGGTTAAATGTCTATGCATGCAACTTGTATTGAGACTTTTCAGATTCTGTCCTCTGCTTAAGGTAGTTGAACATTTTTGACAGATGACTTTGCGCTGATCAATTGGATGTTGTTTAAAAAAATGCCAGACTGCACTCTTTCTAGCATCGGATACCTTTTCAGGCATTGCAGACTGAGCTTTAACCGGATGGCCACGCTGTCCTCCAACAGGTTTTGGCTTTGCCACGCGTTTTGGGCAAGATACGGGCCCGGCAGATGGAACCTGTTGCGATGTTGATGCCTGCTGCGGCCCCTCCTCCTCCGCTTCAGAACTGCTGCCGCCTGCACCCTGTTCCCCCAATGGCTGCCAATCGGGGTCAAGAACTGGGTCATCTATTACCTCTTCTTGTAGCTCGTGTGCAACTTCTTCTGTGTCACCGTGTCGGTCGGTGGTATAGCGTTCGTGATGGGGCAACATAGTCTCATCAGGGTCTGATTCTTGATCAGCACCCTGCGAGGGCAATGTTGTGGTCTGAGTCAAAGGACCAGCATAGTAGTCTGGCTGTGGCTGTGCATCAGTGCACTCCATGTCAGATTCAACTTGTAATGGGCATGGACTGTTAACTGCTTCACTTTCTAAGCCAGGGACGGTATGTGTAAAGAGCTCCATGGAGTAACCCGTTGTGTCGCCTGCTGCATTCTTCTCTGTTGTTGTTTTTGCTGAAGAGGACAAGGAAGCGACTTGTCCCTGACCGTGAACATCCACTAACGACGCGCTGCTTTGACATTTACCAGTTTCACGAGAGGAGGCAAAAGAGCTAGAGGCTGAGTCAGCAAGATAAGCCAAAACTTGCTCTTGCTGCTCCGGCTTTAAAAGCGGTTTTCCTACTCCCAGAAAAGGGAGCATTCGAGGCCTTGTGTAGCCAGACGACGAACCTGGCTCCACAGCTCCAGACTTAGGTGCAATATTTTTTTTCCCACGACCAGCTGATGCTCCACCACTACCACTACCCTCATTACCAGCTGACAATGAACGCCCCCGGCCACGACCTCTTCCACCATACTTCCTCATTGTTTTAAAAACGTAAACAAACTAACGGTATTTGTTGCTGTCACACAAATTACACGGTGAGCTATAACTTCAGTATGATTTAGCTACCCCTTTACAGGTGAGTGAGACCACAACGAAAATCAGGCACAATGTTACACACTCTGTTGTTGGTGGCAACAAATGAGAGAGATGCCACACACGCAGGACTGTCACTGAAGCACAAATGTAAATATTAATCTCCCACTGATTTGATTTTTTTTTTTTTTTAAGGGAGACTTTAGGAAAAAAAAAATAGAATAAAATGATTTTTTCAGGAAGAATTTAGAAACCAAATAAAATAAAATGATTTTTTTAGGGAGAATTTAGAAAACAAATAAAACAAAAAAAGGCTTTCTATGGCCCACTGAGTGAGAGATGACGCACACAGGAGTCAGGAGTGGCACACAAGCCCAGAGGCCAATATTTATCTCCCACTGATTGATGTAGTGATTTTTTCAGGTAGATTTTGGAACCCAAATCAAGCTAAAAAAAAAATAGGCTTTCTATGGCCCACAATTGGAGAGAGAGAGAGAGATGGCACACCCAGGAGTCAAGACTGGCACACAAGCAGAAAGGGCAATATTAATCTCCCACTGATTTGTTTTTTTTTTTTTTTTTTCAGGGAGACTTTAGGAAAAAAAAAATAGAATAAAATGATTTTTTCAGGAAGAATTTAGAAACCAAATAAAATAAAATGATTTTTTCAGGGAGAATTTAGAAAACAAGTAAAACAAAAAAAGGCTTTCTATGGCCCACTGAGTGAGAGATGACGCACACAGGAGTGGCACACAAGCCCAGAGGCCAATATTTATCTCCCACTGATTGATGTAGTGATTTTTTCAGGTAGATTTTGGAACCCAAATCAAGCTAAAAAAATAATAGGCTTTCTATGGCCCACAATTGGAGAGAGAGAGAGAGATGGCACACCCAGGAGTCAAGACTGGCACACAAGCAGAAAGGGCAATATTAATCTCCCACTGATTTGTTTTTTTTTGTTTTTTTTTCAGGGAGACTTTAGGAAAAAAAAAATAGAATAAAATGATTTTTTCAGGAAGAATTTAGAAACCAAAGAAAATAAAATTATTTTTTCAGGGAGAATTTAGAAAACAAATAAAACAAAAAAAGGCTTTCTATGGCCCACTGAGTGAGAGATGACGCACACAGGAGTCAGGAGTGGCACACAAGCCCAGAGGCCAATATTTATCTCCCACTGATTGATGTAGTGATTTTTTCAGGTAGATTTTGGAACCCAAATCAAGCTAAAAAAATAATAGGCTTTCTATGGCCCACAATTGGAGAGAGAGAGCGAGAGATGGCACACCCAGGAGTCAAGACTGGCACACAAGCAGAAAGGGCAATATTAATCTCCCACTGATTTGTTTTTTTTTGTTTTTTTCAGGGAGACTTTAGGAAAAAAAAAATAGAATAAAATGATTTTTTCAGGAAGAATTTAGAAACCAAAGAAAATAAAATGATTTTTTCAGGGAGAATTTAGAAAACAAATAAAACAAAAAACGGCTTTCTATGGCCCACTGAGTGAGAGATGACGCACACAGGAGTCAGGAGTGGCACACAAGCCCAGAGGCCAATATTTATCTCCCACTGATTGATGTAGTGATTTTTTCAGGTAGATTTTGGAACCCAAATCAAGCTAAAAAAAATAATAGGCTTTCTATGGCCCACAATTGGAGAGAGAGAGAGAGATGGCACACCCAGGAGTCAAGACTGGCACACAAGCAGAAAGGGCAATATTAATCTCCCACTGATTTGTTTTTGTTTTTTTTTTTCAGGGAGACTTTAGGAAAAAAAAAATAGAATAAAATGATTTTTTCAGGAAGAATTTAGAAACCAAATAAAATAAAATGATTTTTTCAGGGAGAATTTAGAAAACAAATAAAACAAAAAAAGGCTTTCTATGGCCCACTGAGTGAGAGATGACGCACACAGGAGTCAGGAGTGGCACACAAGCCCAGAGGCCAATATTTATCTCCAACTGATTGATGTAGTGATTTTTTCAGGTAGATTTTGGAACCCAAATCAAGCTAAAAAAATAATAGGCTTTCTATGGCCCACAATTGGAGAGAGAGAGAGAGAGATGGCACACCCAGGAGTCAAGACTGGCACACAAGCAGAAAGGGCAATATTAATCTCCCACTGATTTGTTTTTTTTTTTGTTTTTTTTCAGGGAGACTTTAGGAAAAAAAAAAATAGAATAAAATGATTTTTTTCAGGAAGAATTTAGAAACCAAAGAAAATAAAATGATTTTTTCAGGGAGAATTTAGAAAACAAATAAAACAAAAAAAGGCTTTCTATGGCCCACTGAGTGAGAGATGACGCACACAGGAGTCAGGAGTGGCACACAAGCCCAGAGGCCAATATTTATCTCCCACTTTTTTTTTTTTGTTCCAGGGAAAATTTATAAACCCAATAAAAAAAATAATAAATAGGCTTTCTATGGCCCACTATCTGAGAGACAGAGAGAGATGGCACGCTTAGGACTGGCACACAAGCCCAAAGGCCAATATTAATCTCCCTTTTTTTTTAAGGGAGAATTTATAAAACCAAAAAAAAATAAATAAATAGGCTTTCTATGGCCCACTATTTGTGAGAGAGATGGCACGCTCAGGACTGGCACACAAGCCCAGAGGCCAATATTAATCTGCCACTTTTTTTTTTTTTTCCAGGGAAAATTTATAAACCCAATAAAAAAAAATAAAATAAATAGGCTTTCTATGGCCCACTATCTGAGAGAGAGAGATGGCACGCTTAGGACTGGCACACAAGCCCAAAGGCCAATATTAATCTCCCACTGATTGATTTATTGATTTTTTCAGGTAGAATTTAGAACCCAAATAAAGCAAAAAAAAAAAAAATGGGCTTTCTATGGCCCACTGAGTGAGTGATGATGCACACAGGAGTCAGGAGTGGCACACAAGCCCTGAGGCCAATATTTTTCTCCCACTGATTGATGTAGTGATTTTTTCAGGTAGATTTTAGAACCAAAATCAAGCAAAAAAATAAATAGGCTTTCTATGGCCCACTGAGTGAGTGATGATGCACACAGGAGTCAAGAGTGGCACACAAGCCCTGAGGCCAATATTTTTCTCCCACTGATTGATGTAGTGATTTTTTCAGGTAGATTTTATAACCCAAATCAAGCAAAAAAATAAATAGGCTTTCTATGGCCCACTGAGTGCGAGATGACACAGACAGGGATGGCACTCTAGCAGAAATGTCAATCTTAATCTCCCACAAAAAATAAAAAACAGGGAGTGTCCTTCAATTACTATCTCCCTGCAGTAATCTCAGCCAGGTATGGCAGGCAGCAATAAGGCCGGCGTCACACACAGCGTAAAACAATACGGTCCGTATATTACGGCCGTAATACGCTGAAAAGTCCCCAAAAAAATGGTCCGTTGCTCCTCCGTAGGCAGGCTGTGTCAGCGTTTTTTGCGCATGGCATCCTCCGTATGTAATCCGTATGGCATCCGTACTGCGTGGTTTTCTCGCAGGCTTGCAAAACCAACATACCGCTATAGAAGTGATCCATGTGTCCCAAAAAGAAAAGAATATATATATATATATATATATATATATGTCAGTAGACACATATATGCATATATATTAATACTTATTCCAGCGCTATACAGCTTGAAAGCCGGTAATTCAATTACCGGCTTTTTCTTTCTCCTTCATAAAACCCGACATGATTTGAGACATGGTTTACATACAGTAAACCATGTCTTCTCTCCATTTTTTTTGCAGATTCCACACTACTAATGTCAGTAGTGTGTATCTGCAAAATTTGGCCGTTCTAGCTCTTAAAATAAAGGGTTAACTGGCGGAAAAAATTGGCGTGGGCTCCCGCGCAATTTTCTCCGCCAGAGTAGTAAAGCCAGTGACTGAGGGCAGATATTAATAGCCTGGAGAGGGTCCACGGTTATTGGCCCCCCCCTGGCTAAAAATATCTGCCCCCAGCCACCCCAGAACAGGCACATCTGGAAGATGCGCCTATTCTGGCACTTGGCCACTCTCTTCCCATTCCCGTGTAGCGGTGGGATATGGGGTAATGAAGGGTTAATGCCACCTTGCTATTGTAAGGTGACATTAAGCCTAATTAATAATGGAGAGGCGTCAATTATGACACCTATCCATTATTAATCCAATTGTAGTGAAGGGTTAAATAAAACACAAACACATTCTTTAAAATTATTTTAATGAAATAAAAACAATGGTTGTTGTAGTATTTTATTCAACGCCCAATCCAGTCACTGAAGACCCTCGTTCTGTGAGTAAAGAAACATAATAAACCAACAATATACTTACCCTCCGCAGATCTGTAACGTCCAACGATGTAAATCCTTCTGAAGGGGTTAAAACATTTTGCAGCAAGGAGCTGTGCTAATGCAGGCTGCTCCTCGCTGCAAAACCCCAGGGAATGAGGCTAAAAATAGATCAATGATCTATATTTAGCATCATTTGCTGTGAGGCGCCCTCTGCTGGCTGTTCATAGATCGTGGGAAATTACCTAGAAAGCTCCCTGGCTCCCTGGCTTTCTAGGTAATTTCCCACGATCTATGAACAGCCAGCAGAGGGCGCCTCACCGCAAATGATGCTAAATATAGATCATTGATCTATTTTTAGCCTCATTCCCTGGGGTTTTGCAGCGAGGAGCAGCCTGCATTAGCACAGCTCCTTGCTGCAAAATGTTTTAACCCCTTCAGAAGGATTTACATCGTTGGACGTTACAGATCTGCGGAGGGTAAGTATATTGTTGGTTTATTATGTTTCTTTACTCACAGAACGAGGGTCTTCAGTGACTGGATTGGGCGTTGAATAAAATACTACAACAACCATTGTTTTTATTTCATTAAAATAATTTTAAAGAATGTGTTTGTGTTTTATTTAACCCTTCACTACAATTGGATTAATAATGGATAGGTGTCATAATTGACGCCTCTCCATTATTAATTAGGCTTAATGTCACCTTACAATAGCAAGGTGGCATTAACCCTTCATTACCCCATATCCCACCGCTACACGGGAATGGGAAGAGAGTGGCCAAGTGCCAGAATAGGCGCATCTTCCAGATGTGCCTGTTCTGGGGTGGCTGGGGGCAGATATTTTTAGCCAGGGGGGGGCCAATAACCGTGGACCCTCTCCAGGCTATTAATATCTGCCCTCAGTCACTGGCTTTACTACTCTGGCGGAGAAAATTGCGCGGGAGCCCACGCCAATTTTTTCCGCCAGTTAACCCTTTATTTTAAGAGCTAGAACGGCCAAATTTTGCAGATACACACTACTGACATTAGTAGTGTGGAATCTGCAAAAAAAATGGAGAGAAGACATGGTTTACTGTATGTAAACCATGTCTCAAATCATGTCGGGTTTTATGAAGGAGAAAGAAAAAGCCGGTAATTGAATTACCGGCTTTCAAGCTGTATAGCGCTGGAATAAATATTAATATATATACATATATGTGTCTCACTGACATATATATATATATATACCTATTCTATGTGTACACATTTATTATATCTATTGGACTGGAAGCTGTCAGTGTGATTTTACTGTACACCGCACTGAATTACCGGCTTTTCTCTCTAACAGCGCTGCGTATTTCTCGCAAGTCACACTGCTTGTCCGTGTGTAATCCGTATTTTTCACGCTTCCATAGACTTTCATTGGCGTATTTCTTGCGCAGTACGGTGACAAACGCAGCATGCTGCGATTTTGTACGGCCGTAGAAAGCCGTATAATACTGATCAGTAAAATACGGCAAATAGGAGCAGGGGCATAGAGAATAATTGTGCCGTATTTTTTGCGAGTTTTACGGACGTAGATTCTGCGCTCTTACGTCCGTAAAACTCGCATGTGTGACGGCGGCCTAAGGAGTGGACTGATGCACAAATTAAATAAAAAGTGTGTACAAACCAAAAAGATAGCTGGGCAGAAAGGAAGGAACAAGAGGATTTGTGCTTTGAAAAAAGCAGTTGGTTTGCACAGCGGCGTACACACAGCAATGCAGCTATCAGGGAGCCTTCTAGGGCAGCCCAATGAGCTACAGCGCAGAGGGGGAAAAAAAAAAAAATGTAGCTTCCACTGTCCCTGCACACCGAAGGTGGTGTTGGGCAGTGGAAATCGCTACAGCACAAGCGGTTTGGTGGTTAATGGACCCTGCCTAACGCTATCCCTGCTTCTGACGAAGCGGCAGCAACCTCTCCCTAAGCTCAGATCAGCAGCAGTAACATGGCGGTCGGCAGGAACGCCCCTTTATAGCCCCTGTGACGCTGCAGACAGCAAGCCAATCACTGCAATGCCCTTCTCTAAGATGGTGGGGACCAGGACCTATGTCATCACGCTGCCCACACTCTGCGTTTACCTTCATTGGCTGAGAAATGGCGCTTTTCGCGTCATTGAAACGCGACTTTGGCGCGAAAGTCGCGTACCGCATGGCCGACCCCGCACAGGGGTCGGATCGGGTTTCATGAAACCCGACTTTGCCAAAAGTCGGCGACTTTTGAAAATGAACGACCCGTTTCGCTCAACCCTACTCACAGCTACCAGAATCAATCAGTACCCATTGAGCAAGATCTAACGTCTCTGCCTATGTTTGCTCTTTCTCATCCAGGTATCAGTGGTAAAATGCACCTTGACAGACATAGATTTTTTTCAGGTAATGAGTGATGCTGTCTGCGACATGCTGCTGTAGTGCAGCGCAGTGTTATGATCTGGTAATTCAGTACCACAATGGACATAGAAGTCAGAGCACATACAGTGACCTGACAATAACCCAAAAACATAGAACGAGCTCTGAGACGTGGGAACTCTGCTGACCGCAATCCCTAATCCTCTCCAACCACACTAGAGGCAGCCGTGGATTGCGCCTAACGCTCCTTATGCAACTCGGCACAGCCTGAGAAACTAGCTAGCCTGAAGATAGAAAATAAGCCTACCTTGCCTCAGAGAAATACCCCAAAGGAAAAGGCAGCCCCCACATATAATGACTGTGAGTTAAGATGAAAAGACAAACGTAGAGATGAAATAGATTTAGCAAAGTGAGGCCCGACTTTCTGAACAGAGCGAGGATAGGAAAGGTAACTTTGCGGTCAACACAAAACCCTACAAACAACCACGCAAAGGGGGCAAAAAGACCCTCCGTACCGAACTAACGGCACGGAGGTACACCCTCTGCGTCCCAGAGCTTCCAGCAAGCAAGAAAAAACAAATAAGCAAGCTGGACAGAAAAAAACAGCAAACAAATAGCAAAAGCGGAACTTAGCTATGCAGAGCAGCAGGCCACAGGAACGATCCAGGAGGAAACAGGTCCAATACTAGAACATTGACTGGAGGCCAGGATCAAAGCACTAGGTGGAGTTAAATAGAGCAGCAGCTAACGACTTCACCACATCACCTGAGGAAGGAAACTCAGAAGCCGCAGTACCACTCTCCTCCACCAACGGAAGCTCACAGAGAGAATCAGCCGAAGTACCACTTGTGACCACAGGAGGGAGCTCTGCCACAGAATTCACAACAGCGCAGGCACATCTTTCTTAGAGAAGTAATGGCGACTGGGCAACTGGCAAGGCAGCATTTCTGAGAGACCGAGGGCTGGTTGATGTGCTGAGACAGGGTGGAGTAGACTGAAATAGGACAAACTGCTGGACTGTGTGATACAGGTGTAGATGTTATAGTTGCAGTGCAGCAGTGACCTTGCTGTGCACTGAGATGGCAGTGACCAAGGAAAAGGTTCAAAATAATGTCTTGTTTATTGTTCAGCATACTCACAAACAGAAAGTAAACTAGTCCTCTGGTACGCAGCTGGGAAATTGAAGACAGTCTGCGACCAGTTGCCGTGTACAAACTACATCACTGTGTACGCTAGGGTGTCAGGCTTTAGACTCGGCCTGGCCATGTGTTTGCTCCACACAGAAAGAGCTCTGCGCAAGTCTGCTCGGTCTGCTTTCAAGACCAACACTGACACATCCCTCCCTATACTACAGGGCTTTTAATCAGTCACTGCTTCACCATTTGTAATCACAGCTACACCTGTGACTGCATTCTGTTGTCGGGCTCCCTCCTGTGGTCATGAATGGTACTTCGGCTGGTTCTGTCCATGGACTTCCTCTGGTGGGTGTTTCTGAGTTTCCTTCCTCAGGTGACGAGGTTAATTCGTTAGCTAGCTGCTCTATTTAACTCACTTATATCTTTGCTCCATGCCACCTTTCAATGTTCCAGTATTGGTCTAGTTCACTCCTGGATCGTTCTTGTGACCTGTCTTCCCAGCAGAAGCTAAGTTCCAGCTTGTATTTCTTTGGTTTGCTATTTTTCTGTCCAGCTCGCTATTTTTTTTGTTGTCTTGCTTGCTGGAAGCTCTGGGACGCAGAGGGAGCGCCTCCGCACCGTGAGTCGGTGCGGAGGGTCTTTTTTGCGCCCTCTGCGTGGTCTTTTTGTAGGTTTTTGTGCTGACCGCAAAGTAACCTTTCCTATCCTCGGTCTGTTCAGTAAGTCGGGCCTCACTTTGCTAAATCTATTTCATCTCTGTGTTTGTATTTTCATCTTTACTCACAGTCATTATATGTGGGGGGCTGCCTTTTCCTTTGGGGAATTTCTCTGAGGCAAGGTAGGCTTTATTTTTCTATCTTCAGGGAGCGTTAGGCACAATCCACGGCTGTTTCTAGTGTGTTTGATAGGATTAGGGATTGCGGTCAGCAGAGTTCCCATGTCCCAGAGCTCATCCTTTATTATCAGAAACTATCAGGTCATTCCGTGTGCTCTTAACCACCAGGTCCGTTATTGTCCTGACCATCAGGTCATAACAGTACAGGTGGCCCAAAGTACTAATGCATCTCAATAGAGGGATAAGAGAAGTTCTGAGACCATTTTTTTTTCTTTGCAGTGTGTTTTGTCTCTCTCTTCCCCTTTACCTCTGGGTGGTTCAGGACACTGGTGTAAACATGGACATTCAAGGTCTGTCCTCTTGGATGGATAATCTCACTACAAGGGTACAAAACATTCAAGATTTTGTGGTTCAGAATCCAATGTCAGAGCCTAGGATTCCAATTCCTGATTTGTTTTTTGGTGATAGATCTAAGTTCTTGAATTTCAAAAATAATTGTAAATTGTTTCTTGCCTTGAAACCTCGCTCCTCAGGTGACCCTGTTCAACAAGTAAAGATCATTATTTCTTTGTTACGTGGTGACCCTCAAGACTGGGCATTTTCCCTTGCGCCAGGAGATCCGGCATTGCGTGATGTTGATGCGTTTTTCCTGGCACTTGGATTGCTTTATGACTAACCTAATTCAGTGGATCAGGCAGAGAAAATCTTGCTGGCTCTGTGTCAGGGTCAGGATGAAGCGGAGATATATTGTCAGAAGTTTAGAAAGTGGTCTGTGCTCACTCAGTGGAGTGAATGTGCCCTGGCAGCAATCTTCAGAAAGGGTCTCTCTGAAGCCCTTAAGGATGTCATGGTGGGGTTTCCCATGCCTGCTGGTCTGAATGAGTCTATGTCCTTGGCCATTCAGATCGATCGACGCTTGCGTGAGCGTAAAGCTGTGCACCATTTGGCGGTACTATCTGAGCATGGGCCTGAGCCTATGCAATGTGATAGGACTTTGACCAGAGCTGAACAGCAAGAACACAGACGTCGAAATGGGCTATGTTTTTACTGTGGTGATTCCACTCATGCTATCTCCGATTGTCCTAAGTGCACTAAGCGGTTCGCTAGGTCTTCCACCATTGGTACGGTACAGTCTAAATTTCTATTGTCTGTTACTCTGATTTGCTCTTTGTCATCCTATTCTGTTATGGCATTTGTGGATTCAGGCGCTGCCCTGAATTTGATGGACTTGGAGTATGCTAGGCGCTGTGGTTTTTTCTTGGAGCCCTTGCAGTATCCTATTCCATTGAGAGGAATTGATGCTACGCCTTTGGCCAAGAATAAGCCTCAGTACTGGACCCAATTGACCATGTGCATGGCTCCTGCACATCAGGAGGATATCCGCTTTCTGGTGTTGCATGATCTGCATGATGTGGTCGTTTTGGGGTTGCCATGGCTACAGGTTCATAATCCAGTATTGGACTGGAAATCTATGTCTGTGTCCAGCTGGGGTTGCCAGGGGGTACATGGTAATGTTCCATTTTTGTCTATTTCGTCTTCCACTCCTTCTGAAGTTCCAGAGTTTTTGTCGGATTATCGGGATGTATTTGATGAGCCCAAAGCCAGTGCCCTACTTCCTCATAGGGATTGCGATTGTGCAATTAATTTGATTCCTGGTAGTAAGTTTCCTAAGGGCCGATTGTTCAATTTATCTGTGCCAGAACATGCCGCTATGCGGAGTTATATAAAGGAATCCTTGGAGAAAGGCCATATTCGCCCGTCGTCATCACCGTTAGGAGCAGGGTTCTTTTTTGTGGCCAAGAAGGATGGTTCTTTGAGACCTTGTATTGCTTGCCGCCTTCTTAATAAAATTACAGTCAAATTTCAGTATCCTTTGCCGTTGCTGTCTGATTTGTTTGCTCGTATTAAAGGGGCTAGTTGGTTCACCAAGATAGATCTTCGAGGGCCGTATAATCTTGTGCGTATTAAACAATGCGATGAATGGAAAACAGCATTTATTACGCCCGAGGGCCATTTTGAGTACGTGGTTATGCCATTCGGGCTTTCCAATGCTCCATCAGTATTTCAGTCCTTTATGCATGATATCTTCCGAGAGTACCTGGATAAATTCCTGATTGTGTATTTGAATGATATTTTGGTCTTTTCGGATGATTGGGAGTCTTATGTGAAGCAGGTCAGAATGGTGTTCCAGGTCCTTCGTGCGAATTCCTTGTTTCTGAAGGGGTCAAAGTGTCTCTTTGGAGTTCAGAAGGTTTCATTTTTGGGGTTCATTTTTTCCCCTTCTACTATCGAGATGGACCCTGTTAAAGTCCAGGCCATTTACGATTGGACTCAGCCGACATCTGTGACGAGCCTGCAAATGTTCCTGGGCTTTGCTAATTTTTATCGGCGCTTCATCGCTAATTTTTCTACTGTTGCTAAACCGTTGACTGATTTGACCAAGAAGGGTGCTGATGTGGTCAATTGGTCTTCTGCAGCTGTAGAGGCTTTTCAGGAGTCGAAGCGTCGTTTTTCTTCTGCCCCTGTGTTGTGCCAGCCAGATGTTTCGCTTCCATTTCAGGTTGAGGTTGATGCTTCTGAGATTGGAGCAGGGGCTGTTTTGTCGCAAAAAAGTTCTGATGGGTCGGTGATGAAGCCACGTGCTTTCTTTTCTAGAAAGTTTTCGCCTGCTGAGCGTAACTATGATGTTGGTAATCGTGAGTTGTTGGCCATGAAGTGGGCATTCGAGGAGTGGCGTCATTGGCTGGAAGGAGCCAAACATCGCATGGTGGTCTTGACAGATCACAAGAATTTGACTTATCTTGAGTCTGCCAAACGGTTGAATTCGAGACAGGCTCGATGGTCGTTATTTTTCTCCCGTTTTGATTTTGTGGTTTCGTACCTTCCGGGCTCTAAGAATGTGAAGGCTGATGCCCTGTCAAGGAGTTTTGTGCCTGACTCTCCGGGTGTTCCTGAGCCGGCGGGTATTCTCAAAGAGGGGGTAATTTTGTCTGCCATCTCCCCTGATTTGCGGCGGGTGCTGCGAAAATTTCAGGCTGATAGACCTGACCGTTGCCCAGCGGAGAAACTGTTTGTCCCTGATAGATGGACTAGTAGAGTTATCTCTGAGATTCATTGTTCAGTGTTGGCTGGGCATCCTGGAATCTTTGGTACCAGAGATTTGATGGCTAGATCCTTCTGGTGGCCGTCTTTGTCACGGGATGTGCGTTCTTTTGTGCAGTCCTGTGGGACTTGTGCTCGGGCTAAGCCCTGCTGTTCTCGTGCCAGTGGGTTGCTTTTGCCCTTGCCGGTCCCGAAGAGGCCCTGGACGCATATTTCTATGGATTTTATTTTGGATCTCCCCGTCTCTCAAAAGATGTCGGTCATTTGGGTGGTTTGTGATCGCTTTTCTAAGATGGTCTATTTGGTACCATTGTCTAAATTGCCTTCCTCCTCTGATTTGGTGCCATTATTTTTCCAGCATGTGGTTCGTTTACATGGTATCCCGGAGAACATCGTTTCTGACAGAGGTTCCCAGGTTGTTTCGAGGTTTTGGCGATCCTTTTGTGCTAGGATGGGCATTGATTTGTCTTTCTCCTCGGCTTTCCATCCTCAGACAAATTGCCAAACCGAACGAACTAATCAAACTTTGGAAACATATCTGAGATGCTTTGTTTCTGCTGATCAGGATGATTGGGTGTCCTTTTTGCCGTTGGCTGAGTTCGCCCTTAATAATCGGGCCAGCTCGGCTACTTTGGTTTCGCCGTTTTTCTGCAATTCTGGTTTCCATCCTCGTTTCTCTTCAGGGCAGGTTGAGTCTTCGGACTGTCCGGGTGTAGATACTGTGGTGGATAGGTTGCAGCAGATTTGGACTCATGTGGTGGACAATTTGACATTGTCCCAGGAGAAGGCTCAACGTTTCGCTAACTGCCGGCGCAGTGTTGGTCCCCGACTTCGTGTTGGGGATTTGGTTTGGTTGTCGTCTCGTTATGTTCCTATGAAGGTTTCCTCTCCTAAGTTTAAGCCTCGTTTCATTGGTCCGTATAAGATTTCTGTGGTTATCAATCCTGTGTCATTTCGTTTGGCCCTTCCTGCTTCTTTTGCCATTCATAATGTGTTCCATAGGTCGTTATTGCGGAGATACGTGGCGCCTGTGGTTCCATCCGTTGATCCTCCTGCCCCGGTGTTGTTTGAGGGGGAGTTGGAGTATGTGGTGGAGAAGATTTTAGATTCTCGTGTTTCGAGACGGAAACTCCAGTACCTGGTCAAGTGGAAGGGTTATGGTCAGGAAGATAATTCCTGGGTTTTTGCCTCTGATGTTCATGCTGCCGATCTGGTTCGTGCCTTTCATTTGGCTCATCCTGGTCGGCCTGGGGGCTCTGGTGAGGGTTCGGTGACCCCTCCTCAAGGGGGGGTACTGTTGTGAATTCTGTTGTCGGGCTCCCTCCTGTGGTCATGAATGGTACTTCGGCTGGTTCTGTCCATGGACTTCCTCTGGTGGGTGTTTCTGAATTTCCTTCCTCAGGTGACGAGGTTAATTCGTTAGCTGGCTGCTCTATTTAACTCCACTTAGATCTTTGCTCCATGCCACCTGTCAATGTTCCAGTATTGGTCTAGTTCACTCCTGGATCATTCTTGTGACCTGTCTTCCCAGCAGAAGCTAAGTTCTAGCTTTTATTTCTTTGGTTTGCTATTTTTCTGTCCAGCTCGCTATTTTTATTGTTGTCTTGCTTGCTGGAAGCTCTGGGACGCAGAGGGAGCGCCTCCGCACCGTGAGTCGGTGCGGAGGGTCTTTTTTGCGCCCTCTGCGTGGTCTTTTTGTAGGTTTTTGTGCTGACCGCAAAGTAACCTTTCCTATCCTCGGTCTGTTCAGTAAGTCGGGCCTCACTTTGCTAAATCTATTTCATCTCTGTGTTTGTATTTTCATCTTTACTCACAGTCATTATATGTGGGGGGCTGCCTTTTCCTTTGGGGAATTTCTCTGAGGCAAGGTAGGCTTTATTTTTCTATCTTCAGGGCTAGCTAGTTCCTTAGGCTGTGCCGAGTTGCATAGGGAGCGTTAGGCGCAATCCACGGTTATTTCTAGTGTGGTTGATAGGATTAGGGATTGCGGTCAGCAGAGTTCCCATGTCCCAGAGCTCGTCCTTTATTATCAGAAACTATCAGGTCATTCCGTGTGCTCTTAACCACCAGGTCCATTATTGTCCTGACCATCAGGTCATAACATCCCTCATGGCCTCACTACGCCTCTGTGCGCATTATGGAGAGCACAAACAGCGCCCCCTAGCTGTAACAGGGGTCACTGCTTCACATATTCTCTGTTATGACCTGGTTGTCAGGAAAATAATAGACCTGGTGGTTAAAAGCACACGGAATGACCTGATAGTTACTGATAATATAGGACGAGCTCTGGGACGTGGGAACTCTGCTGACCGCAATCCCTAATCCTATCAACCACACTAGAAATAGCCGTGGATTGCTCCTAATGCTCCCTATGCAACTTGGCACAGCCTAAGGAACTAGCTAGCCCTAAAGATAGAAAAATAAAGCCTACCTTGCCTCAGAGAAATTCCCCAAAGGAAAAGGCAGCCCCACACATATAATGACTGTGAGTACAGATGAAAATACAAACACAGAGATGAAATAGATTTAGCAAAGTGAGGCCCGACTTACTGAACAGACTGAGGATAGGAAAGGTAGCTTTGCGGTCAGCACAAAAACCTACAAAAAGACCACGCAGAGGGCGCAAAAAGACCCTCCGCACCGACTCACGGTGCGGAGGCGCTCCCTCTGCGTCCCAGAGCTTCCAGCAAGCAAGACAACAATAAAATAGCAAGCTGGACAGAAAAATAGCTAACCAAAGAAATACAAGCTGGAACTTAGCTTCTGCTGGGAAGACAGGTCACAAGAACGATCCAGGAGTGAACTAGACCAATACTGGAACATTGACAGGTGGCATGGAGCAAAGATCTAAGTGGAGTTAAATAGAGGAGCCTGCTAACGAATTAACCTCGTCACCTGTGGAAGGAAACTCAGAAACACCCACAGCCACCAGAGAAAGTCCATGGACAGAACCAGCCAAAGTACCATTCATGACCACAGGAGGGAGCTCGACAACAGAATTCACAACAATTCTCCCCCCGTTCATACCTGTGGGGTTGAATATTTGTTACCCCGTATGGGTGCGAGACAGGACATCTGCATGCCCCTGTGACATCCCCACCTGACATTACACTAAGAAAACAAAGTAGAGCCATTGATTGGTGCATAGATCCCTCCCCTTTGCGTTTTTCCTCAATACTTCCTTATGGGACCACCCATTCCATTCTCCATTGCAGAGGCCAAGCCCTCTTTTCTGATTAACCGTAGATTTGGGCCAGTTTTGGGTGGTCTCGACCTTGTTTATTTTGGGTTCACTAACCCCGCAGGTCACCCCATCACCTAAGTACCGGCCTTCGAGCCCTTGGTACCGTTTACTCCGTACTCTTACCTGTGCCCTGGTGACTATGTCTGTATTGTGTCGCCCCCCGAACCTGAGCCTCCCGACACTGCTGTCTAGCGAGCGCTCTAATTTACGCTGACCCCCGGCCACATCCTCATGCACACATCCTCAGTCGCCTCCACGACCATACACTCCCAGCTCTTCTCATACCTGCGTTTTTTAATTCTGCGTCTCTGTGTGGGACCCTGTGGTAGATATCTCTGACTTGACATCTTCGGGTTCTGCTCCCGAAATAACATTTTCATCCTTGCCTGCCAGCACCTCTATGGGGAGCATATCAGGATTACACTCTGTCCCTAGGTTGACGACCCCTATGGCAGGTATATCAACATCTTCGGGTTCTATGCCTGAAACAACATCCTTCACCCCTTCTGCCAATACCTCAAGCGGAAGCCTATCGGGATTACACTCTGTCCCTAGGTTGGCGACCCCTATGGCAGGTATCTCAAAATCTCCGGGTTCTATGCCCGGCACAACCTTTACTGTGAGAGGGTTGAACCTGGTCTCCCACAGGGACCAAAACTGTAGCAAGTCTCCCCAACACAGTGCTATATGGAAGGGTCTTCTCCACTCCCACCACATGTTTAAAGTCCCCACATGGTGTAGAAAGTTGATCTCAGCGGTCAGGTACTCCCTGGCAGGGCCGGCGTTAGGGGCAGGCAGACTAGGCAGCTGCCTAGGGCCCCCGCTGCCCTAGGGGCCCCCAGCCAGGGGCGGACACACTGCTGATGGCACTGCTCTAGGGCCCAGAGGTGTAGGGGGGCCCCTGCAGGCAGGCCCGGTATTATGCAGGATCGGGCCCCTCTCAGTCCCTCCTATAATCATGGAACACCCAGTGCCAGGGAGAGAGCGGGGCGTGAAGTGCAGGAGATCAAAAAGGGGGCGTGTCATGCAGGGAGAGACGCTGGCCAATGAACGCTTCCCTTACCTCACCATGACCAGACTGAGGAGAGCGCTCACTGGTTGCTGTCCTCCTGCATGGCGCGTCCCAATCGTGAGTACTCACCCCTACAGTCAGGTGAGGTGCCCCACCGCACAGCACATAGATACAGCAGTGGAGGAAGAGAGCCTTAGGGGGTCTTCTGCTCCCTCCACTGTTCTGTCCCCAGCAGGCTGAAGTCTCCTCACTGTGAAGAGATGGGGGAGGAGGCTCACTGCATGGGACAGCAGGTAGAACCAGGGGGCTGATATCAGTGCTGTCTGCACTGTGCCCCATCCCCCACAATGGGGTCTGCAGCCCTCTGCAACTGAACTATTGTGACCTCATCCAGGGCTCATCTGATCACCTATACGAGATTAGTATGTGTGTATATATGTGCTTGTATGTATGTATGTGTGTGTGCATCTGTGTGTATGTTTCTATCTGTCTGTATATCTGTGTATGTATGTACGGCATATGTGTGTATGTATGGTATATTTGTATGGCTGTGTGTATGCATGTACAGTATGTGTATGTCTATGTGTGTATGTATGTACAGTATCTGTGTATCTGTGTATGTGCAATAAATTTCTTTGGATATATGGTATATATGTATGTTTATGTGCATGTACATACAGTATATGTGTATGTATATGTGTGTACAGTATGTGTATACTATGTGTATATACTGTATGTGTGTATGTATGGTACATGTATGTGTATCTGTATGTTCGGTATATGTATATATGTACGGTATGCGTATTTGGTGTATGTATGGTATATGTATGTACAGTATGTGTGTACTATATGTGCATATAACTATCTGTATATGTACGGTATATGTGTGTGTATGCATGTAAGGTATGTGTATGTATGTACGGTATATGTATGTGTATCTGTGTGTATGTATGGTATATGTATGTACGGTATTTGTGTGAATGTACGGTATATGCATGTGTGTATGTACGGTATGTGTATGTATGACGGTATATGTATGTGTATCTGTGTGCATGTAAGGTATATGTATGTGTTTGCATATACTGTATTTGTATGTATATCTGTGTGTATGTACGGTGTATGTATGTACAGTATATGCCGGAACAAAAATCATTGTTCTCATCAGCACATCGCCCAGTTAAAACTGCAGATATGCTGCTAAGATGATACTGTATGGGGACAGATTTTACTAGTGATCATTCTGTCCCCATCATTATTCCTCAGCCAGTGTAAAGAGGCTGGAAACAAGCGGCGAATAACTTCAATATTGTTAATCACACTCGTTTAGTGGCCTGAAATCAGCGCATGTAGCTACAACCAAAATGTTTCTGTTTGAGGGTGCAATATGTTATTATTTGCCTAGGGCCCCACTTTGCCTAAAACCGGCCCTGCTCCCTGGTTTCCGCATACATACCCACCACCTCCACTTTCCATCCTTTGGAGTTATCCACGGCAACAAGTGACTTATGGACCAATGTCACTATGCTCTCTGAGTCCAGGAGAGCCTTTGTGCGGCACCCATTCAGAATCACCTGGCACAGTCACGGTTCGCTGCTGGCAGTGCCCATAGTGGGGACATAGACTGGCTGGACATGCATGGATACATAGCGAGTCCATGGGCTCAGATGTCACAGAACAGTTACTAGCCCCATGTCCAGGCTCTGGTACCACATCCTGAGTGCGTTTGATTATAAAATGATTTCTGGTGCCTGCACCAGATATTATCCCAAATGATTTGGATTTTGAAATGAGGCCTAGTGCCTGCACCAGACTATTATCTGAAATGATTTGGATCATGAAATTAGGCCTGGTGGCTGCACCAGACTAGCCCCTTCCCAACCTAAGACCCATATGGTGCGTCATGAAAACCTATGCCAATCCGACCTGTGACGCAGCATATGCGTCATGGTGGGATCGCGTTCCTGCAGGTCGGGTGAAAGGGTTAACTGAAATTTCACCCGACCTGCAGGAACAGGAGGAGTTGTACTTGAGCCTGGGGAAGGGGGGGTGGCTATGCCCCCGTGGCTACGATCGCTCTGATTGGCTGTTGAAAGTGAAACAGTCAATCAGAGAAATCGTAATATTACAATCCAGCCATGGCCAATGCTGCAAAATCATCGTCCATGGCTGGAGACCGCAATCTTCCCCCACTGCCGTCAGTCTTTCCTCCTCTCCATCATGTCCTCCGCTGCCGTCCTCTTCCCTCCGTTCTGTCTTCCGCTCCCCCTGCTGTCCGCTCTCACCCCCCATACCTCCCAAGTCTCGGTGTCCCTCCTGGTGCCTGTCGGTCTTCTCCCATGGGTGTCCCCATCTTCCAAAATGGCAGGCGCATGCGCAGTGTGCCCGCCGAATCTGCCGGCCAGCAGAATTGTTCATTCATTCAAGGTACATTTTGATCACTGTGATACACTCTATCACAGAGATCAAAATAAAAAAACAGTAAATAATCCCCCTTTATCACCCCCATAGGTAGGGAAAATAATGAAATAAAGAAAATATATTTATTTTTATTTTTCCACTAGGGTTATGGTTAGAATTAGGGTTAGGGTTAGAAATAGGGTTAGAATTAGGGTCAGGGTTAGAATTAGGGTTAGGGTTGGGGTTGGAATTAGAATTAGGGTTAGAATTAGGCTATGTGCACACGATGCGGATTTGGCTGCGGATCCGCAGCAGATTGGCCACTGCAAATTCGCAGCAGTTATCCATCATGTTTACAGTACCATGTAAATCTATGGGAAACCAAATTTGCTGTGCCCATGGTGCGGAAAATACCACGTAGAAATGCTGCATTGTATTTTCTGCAGCATGTCAATTCTTTGTGTGGATTCCGCTGTTCCTCAATAGCAGTCAGCACAAAAAACACTGGAAATCCACAGTAAATTTTTCAAATATGGTGAGGAAAAATCCACACACGAATCCGCAACGTGGGCACATAACTTTAGGGTTAGGGTTGGAATTAGAGTAAGGGTTGGCAATAGGGTTGGGGTTGGAATTAGATTTAGGGTTGGAATTAGGGTTAAAATTAGGGTTAGGGTTGGAATTAGGGTTAAAATTAGGGTTAGGGGTGTGTTGGGGTTAGGGTTAGACTTGTGGTTAGGGTTATGGTTAGGGTTGTGATTAGGGTTAGGGGTGTGTTGGGGTTAGGGTTGTGGTTAGGGGTGTGTTGCGGTTAGGGTTGTGATTAGGGTTATGGTTAGGGTTGGCATTTGGATTAGGGGTGTGTTGGGGTTAGTGTTGGAGTTTGAATTGGGGGAGTTCCACTGTTTAGGCACATCAGGGGGTCTCCAAACGCGACATGGCGCAACCATTGATTCCAGCTAATTTTGCATTCAAAAAGTCAAATGGTTCTTCCTCCATTCCAAGCCCTAACATGTGCCCAAACATTGGTTTACCCAAACATATGGGGAATAAGCGTACTCAGGAAAAATTGCACAACTTTGGGGTCTAATTTCTCCTGATACCCTTGGGAAAATAAAAAGCTGGAGGTTAAAATAATTTTTTTGTGGGAAAAAAGATTTTTTATGTTCACGGCTCTGTGTTATAAAATTCTTTGAAGAACTTGGGGGTTCAATATGCTCATCACACATCTAGATAAGTTCCTTTGGGGGTCTAGTTTCCAAAATGGGGTCACTTGTGGGGGGTTTCTACTGTTTAGACACATCTGGGGCTCTGCAAGCGCAATGTGACGCCGCAGACCATTCCATTAAAGTTGGCATTTCAAAACTTCACTACTTCCCTTCTGAGCTCTGACGTGTGCCCAAACAGTGGTTTACCCCCACATATGTAGTATGAGCGTACTCATGACAAACTGGACAACAACTTTTGGTTCCATTTTCTCCTGTTACCCTTGTGAAAATAAAAAATTGCGGGCAAAAAAAAATGATTTTTTTTTTTGAGGAAAAAAAATGAATTTTTTTATTTTCACGGCTCTGCGTTACAAACTTCTGTGACGCACTTGGGGTTCAAACTGCTCACCACACATCTAAATAATTTCCTTGTGGTGTCTAGTTTCCAAAATGGGGTCACTTGTCGGGGGTTTCTAATGTTTAGGCACATCAGGAGCTCTCCAAATGTAACATGATGCCCGCAGACCATTCCATCAAAGTCTGCGTTTCAAAACGTCACTACTTCCCTTCCGAGCCCCGACTTGTGCCCAAATAGTGATTCCCCCCACATATGGTGTGTCAGCGAACTCAAGACAAGCTGGACAACAACTTTGGGGTCCAATTTCTCCTGATACCCTTGTGAAAAAAAAACTTGTGGGCTGAAATATTATTTTATGAGAAAAAAAATGATTTTTTTATTTTCACGGCTCTGCGTTATAAACTTCTGTGAAGTACTTGGGGGTTCAAAGTGCTCACGACACATCTAGATAAGTTCCTTGGGGGGTCTAGTTTCCAAAATGGGGTCACATGTGGGGGTTTCTACTGTTTAGGCGCATCAGGGGTTCTCCAAATACGACATGGTGTCAGCTAATGATTGGAACTAATTTTCCATTCAAAAAGTCAAATGGCGCTCCTTCCTTTCTGAGCCCTGGCGTGCGCCCAAACAGTGGTTTACTCCCAGATATGAGGTATCGGCTCAGGAGAAATTGCCCAACAGATTTTATGATCTATTTTATCCTGTTGCCCATGAGAAAGTGAAAAAATTGGGGCTAAAAAATTTTTTTGTGAAAAAAAAGGACTTTTTAATTTTTACGGATCAATTTGTGAAGCACCTGGGGGTTCAAAGTGCTGACTATGCATCTAGATAAGTTCCTTGGGGGGTCTATTTTCCAAAATGGGGTCACTTGTAGGGGAACTCTAATATTTAGGCACACAGGGGTTCTCCAAACGCGACATGGTGTCCGCTAAAGATTGATTTCCTTCCATGTTGCTTCTGCTGCTATGAAACACCTGAAGGGTTAATAAACTTCTTGAATGTGGTTTTTAACACCTTGAGGGGTGCAGTTGTTAGAATGGTGTCAATTTTCAGTTTTTTCAGCCATATAGACCCCTCAAACTGGCTTCAAATGTGAGGTGGTCCCTAAAAAATGGTTTCATAAATTATGTTGTAAAAATGAGAAATAGCTGGTCAAATTTTAACCCTTATAACGTCCTATAGAAAAAAAATTTGTTTCCAAAATTGTGCTGATGTAAAGTAGACATGTAGAAAATGTTATTTATTAACTATTTTGTGTCACATAACCCTCTGGTTTAGCAGAATAAAAATCCAAAATTTGAAAATTGCGAAATTTTCAAACTTTTCGCCAAATTTCCACAAATAAATGCAAAATTATCTACCTAAATTTATGACTAACACGAAGCCCAATATGTCATGAAAAAACATTCTCAAAATCGCTAAAATCCGTTGAAGCGTTCCTGAGTTATTACCTCATAAAGGGACACTAGTCAGAATTGCAAAAAATGGCTAGGTCATTAAGGTCAAAATAGGCTGGGTCATGAAGAGGCTAGTATTTGGATTATGAAATGAGTAGAGATGGGAGGACCCCTGGTTGTTCCAGTCTGGCGGGTTTGGACTAATAGTTAAAAAAAAGTTTGGGTTTGGGTACCAGAACAGTATTCGGACCCGAAACCGAACCTAGACCCCATTCACTTGAATGGGGACCAGAACATCCAGTGTTTGCCATGCTGTCATGTGTATGACAGCGCTGCAAACACTGCTTCTGATTGGCATTAAAGTCAACACCGCCAGTCAGACAGCCACGGTTCCCACTGTCAAATGACAGCATGAGCCCGCAGCTGTGATCGGAGGTAAAAAGTTTAAAGGTTTACCTTCGGTCACTGGAGTCAGTTGATGGGACTACTGAGTATTCATCCACCGGTGTCTGAGCTCTAAATGAATAATTTAAAAAATAGGCATTCTTTCCCCTGTATTTTTGATAACCAGCCAGGCAAAACTGCAGCTGGGGGCTGCAACCCTCAGCTGTCAGCGTTAGCAAGGCTGGTTATGAAGAACCACTCTGTTTTTTAAAAAATTTTCCAGCCAGCCAAGCTAAAGCAGACAGCTGGGAGCTGGTATTCTAAGGCTGGCAAGGGTCCATGGATATTGGCCCCACAGTATTAGTCACCTAATGCCCATTCAATTGAAAACCTTGTATACTGTAATAAAACAAAAATAAAAAACAATCATATGTCTCACCTGTCCGATATTCTGTTCCATGCCGTAATCCATGTCTGGGAATGATCAGCTTTCATCCTGGATGGTGCCAAGATGCCCATCGCTAGTGCTCACCTACCAATCACCAAGAATTCTCCCTCTTACACATCTGTTACCACTTACTCTGCACTCATTACCTGTATTAATTGCACCCAGGCTTAAACTCGTCCACAGATGAACAGGAAAATCTTCTGGTGGACCCATGTGCAAAAGTGGGCCACACTCTCTTATATGAGCAGTAATTGGCACAATACACTCGATTCACTGTGTACAGACCAAGGCAGCATCTTATTCATTTAACACTCTATCCAGTTCATTCAAATTTGTGATTGAGGATAATGTTACATTTTCATGTAGTTGAAAAGTGGGCATCTGGAGTTAGTTTATGGTGGGCCTGTTATTTGTAAAAAATAACAGCTGGCATCAAACCATAGGGTTGGTAATGGAGAGGTGTCTATCAGACACACCTATTACTAACCTAGTAATAAAAAAATTAAAAGACACATAAAAAAATACTTTATTTGAAAAAACCTCCCCCACACTTTCTCTGGTTCCCAATTTATGAAAAAAAGCCATGCAGGTCCATCGTAGTTCAGGTAATGTGCCGTAGTCCACAAATGGAAACCTAAAAAACTATAAATTACTAACACCAGGACAGAGCAGGGCAAAGCCCCCAAATGGGCACACTTAAGGTGATGCACTACTTCTGGGGTGGCAGCAGATCGGTATTTTTAGGCTGGGAAGGGCCCAATAACCATGAACTTTCCTAACTTGATAATATCAACCCACAGCTGTCTGCTTTACCTTTGCTGGTTATACTTTTTTTTTTTGCCTATGCTTGACATAGCTGTGATTGAGCCAGAAGTGCCCACCCAAAAAAGCTCGTTGATTGGCTGCACTGCAGCCTTTCCTCAAGCTTTGCTCATGCTGCCTAACCCAAACAGTAACACGGACTTCCTGGAGACCATGTGTTCGGGGACCACTAGGTGTTCTGTACAGACCCCAAAATTTACTGTTTGAGTTTGCCCATCCCTAAACTTGATGCCTTTCATAGGCTTAAAAACCAGCAGTTGTTGTACATGTCCCTACTTTACTGGCCTATGAAATTTCTTTTATCTCAACTATGATTGACAACAAAGGCATCTGGTAACAAAGCCATTATTAGCTAGTTATCACTAAGGAGATAAAAAGCAGAATCTTAGGTAGTATTTAGGTTGATTAAGTTATTGTTCTGTCTTTTGAAAAATTCAGCTCTAAATAACTAAAGTAGAAGGCAGCACTCTACTTCAGAGCAGTACACATGGAAAATGTGTTGCTCCAGACTGGAAGAGAAAATAACAACAGTGATTCGGTTTCTGGATCTTAGTTGTTCTAAATAATCAACACCAAGTGTGGACAATACATTTTCCAGAGGGGCCACATGAGAGACCGTGATTGTTGTTAATGGATGAATCAATAGTTTGAAATCAGTTCTGCTCAATATTAATATTAAGATATTAATTAGAATTATAATAATTATTTTATATTAATATTATCACTTAATATTGAATAGAATTCTTCCTTTTTAGCATCCCAACAAAATAAAAGGTGCATCACAAATTATGCTGAAGTTGACTAGACATATGGGAAATGGGCTCCTTGCTCCCCATTGTAATCCTAAGGATGCAGATAGCAGTGAAATAGGAAAGCGAACAGTGAGGGAGGGCAGTGGGTGAGGGCATGGTTCGGCCTGTGTGGGTGAGGGCATGTTTTGACCTGTGGGCCAGGGTTTTCAGTCCGTCGGTTCAGTCAGTCCGTGGCTGGACTGGAAAAGCCAAAGAGCCAGATGTGGCCCATGGGCTGCAATTTTGTCCAACTCTGATCAACGTAATTATTTTGTACCATAGCTTGAGTTTTATGTTTTTAACTTTCATTAACTCTCAGAAGTCTGGTCTTAAAAGTTCACAGTAGCAGAGGATGAGTACTGCATTAAGCTTACCCAGTCAGTCAGAAGGCAGGGCATTCTACTCGCTAGGCTGCACACCAACCTCAGTGGCAGTTAGTGTCTTTTACCTTCAGTGGCTGCTGTTACCTTGCCTATATTACCTAACCTGTTCTGTCTATAAACTATTGTATTGACTCTGAGTACTGCACATTGATATACTGATGTTGAACTTTTCAAATCTTATACTTGTAAATGTTATGGTCATGACTCTTGGCGATTGTTGACTACTATGCTGTTTTGACTTCTGTATAAAACTTCTGATATTTGCATTTTTTCCATTTCTAGATCATGGTTACACACTTTTCTGGGGACTATAACTTGTGGATTCAACTGCAACAAAGTTAAACCTTTCTTTTTTTTAAAAAAATTTGTTTATTTATTAAACATAGAATAAAATTACAGTATACATATTTGTCCTTGTCGTTAATCTGCGTGGTTACATTACAGGGATTGAAAGGACAGAACATACATATGTCAATCATTTCACATATAGAAAACATATGTACTAAATTATGAAACAGTCAGAACATAGGGTTCTTGAACTATAACCAAACTAAACCTCCAGAACTACTAAACCGCCACTTAAGCAAAGTTGAATACATTATTTATTTTGTTCCTTTCCCATTGCGCAATATTTGCAGATCAAAGGACCAGGTAAACCACATTTCTCCCAATTAGTCAGGTCACAGAGTGAGATGAGAGGCGTTCCATCTATCCCAAATTTTGCTGAACTTATACGGGCAGCCCCTATTTTGATAAAGAGTGCTCTCATAGGGGACGACTGCATTCACCAGTTCAATCCAGGACCTAACGGAGGGGGGTGAATTCCCCATCCACCGCATAGCTAGCAACTTCCTTGCCAAGAAAAGTGTTTCTCGTAGAAAAATCCCCGTATAGTGTTCCCAGGCCTCCTCGTCCCACACTCCAAACAGGCAAATTAAGGGTTCAAGAGGAATTTACAGTATTGAAGCTAATAATGACGTCGCCTCCCTCCAGTAATGAGAGACTATGGGGCACTGCCATATCATGTGTATAAAATCAGCGTCAGGTGAGTGGCAACGCAAACATTCCGACGTCAAGTATCGACCCATCCGACAAAGTCTCAACGGAGTCAAATATGACTGGTGGATTATATATAATTGGGTCATCTTATTATTGGCTGATGGGGAGACTCTGAGGGGGGATTCCAAAATATCCTCCCATTCCTCACTTTGCATATCAGGAAAAAGCCCCTCCCATTTGCCTCTCACCGAATCCACAACAGAGCTCGTTCCCGCTGATAGCAGATATGTGTATAGGGACGAGATAAGACCCTGAGGTCCCTGGGACTTAAAGGGGTTGTCCACTACTTTCAATTAACCCCCCAATGTACCCCCGGGGCCCCTAATGAATTGTGCCATTACCTTCTGTTGACGTTTTCGCCTGTGAGCGGCGCTATGGCTGCAGCTGGGTAAGGGTCACATGACCCCCAGACTGCAGCCGCCGCTCATTTCCGCCAACGTCACGTCAATTTCCAGGCTCTAGAAATTGATGCGACGTCAGCAGCAGGCGTGACCAGCCCCCACAGTCTGCAGTCACTCAGGAAGAGTGACTGGGCTGGGGGCGGGGCTGGGGGCTGCCTGCAGGGCTGTGCTGAGGGCGGGCGGGGCTCTGTGTGTGCTCACTGCTCAGTGGCATGCTGGGATCTGAGGACGGGGCTGTGCTGCGGTCGCCGGGGGTCTGCCCGCCGGCGCCTGTGTTTCTGCCCGCCGGTGCTTGTGCCCGCCGGCGCCGGTGCTTGTGCCCGCCGGTGTTTCTGCCCGTCGATGCTTGTGTGCGCCGGTGCTTGTGCCCGCCGGCGCCGGTGTTTCTGCCCGCCGGTGCTTGTGCCCGCCGGTGCTTGTGCCCGCCGGCGCTTGTGACCACCGGCGCTGTGCTTGTGTGTGTGTGCCGGCGCTGTGCGTGTGTGTGTGTGCCGGCGCTGTGCCTGTGTGTGTGTGTCGACGCTGTGCCTGTGTGTGTGTGTGTGCCGGCGCTGTGCGTGTGTGTGTGTGCGCCGACGCTGTGCGTGTGTGTGTGTGTCGGCGCTGTGCCTGTGTGTGTGTGTGTGCCGGCGCTGTGCGTGTGTGTGCCGGCGCTGTGTGTGTGTGTGTCGGCGCTGTGCATGTGTGTGTGCCGGCGCTGTGCGTGTGTGTGTGTGCGCCGACGCTGTGCGTGTGTGTGTGCGCCGACGCTGTGTGTGTGTGCCGGCGCCGTGTGTGTGTGTGTGTGCCGACGCTGTGCGTGTGTGTGCAGGCATTGTCCGATGGGACTACAAGTCCCATCGGGCTCTGCCTGCTACACTGACAGTGAGTGACACATTAGCCAATGATGGGACAGTAGTAGTCCCATCATCCGGCTAATGTGTTGAATGTAAAAAAAAACAAAAACACAGTACATACATACAACACACACCATGCGACTACATGCACCATACGACGACATGCACCATGCGACATGCTGCATGCACCATGCGACGACATGCACCATGCGACGACATGCACCATGCGGCGACATGCACCATGCGACAACATGCACCATGCGACAACATGCACCATGCGACAACATGCGACATGACCATGCGACGACATGCGACATGCACCATGCGACGACATGCGCCATGCGACGACATGCGCCATGCGACGACTTGCACCATGCGACAACATGCACCATGCGACAACATGCGACATGCACCAAGCGGCTACATGCACCATGCGACGACATGCGACATGCACCATGCGGCGACATGCACCATGCGGCGACATGCTACATGCACCATGCGCCGACATGCGACATGCACCGTGCGACGACATGCGCCATGCGACAACATGCACCATGCGACGACATGCGACATGCACCATGCGCCGACATGCTACATGCACCATGCGCCGACATGCGACATGCACCATGCGACATGCACCATGCGACGACATGCGACATGCACCATGCGACGACATGCACCATGCGGCGACATGCTACATGCACCATGCGCCGACATGTGACATGCACCATGCGACATGCACCATGCGGCGACATGCACCATGCGACGACATGCGACATGCACCATGCGACGACATGCACCATGCGGCTACATGCACCATGCGCCGACATGCACCATGCGACATGCACCATGCGACGACATGCACCATGCGACGACATGCACCATGCGACGACATGCACCATGCGGCGACATGCTACATGCACCATGCGCCGACATGCACCATGCGACGACATGCACCATGCGACGACATGCGCCATGCAACGACATGCACCATGCGACGACATGCGACATACAGTACATACATACTACAGACATATAGTACATATAACATAGAGTACATACTCACCCTCACTTGTCACTTTGTTCCCCGAAGCCATTGTCACCTGTAAAAAATATTAAAATAATAAACAAACAATATACTCCCTGTCTGCAGAAATCCAATTAAAACGAGTGTCCCACGACGATCTCCCGTGGAGAGCAGGAGCATCAGTTGATGCGACCACTCTCCAGAGGCTCCAGGAACACAATGATGGAAGGTATCCTTCCATCATGTATTCCTCACAAGGTATTCCTACGCCCCTGTGAGAAAATAGTCCCTAGTCTCACTATTGGCATTGCTGGGTGAGACATTTTCCCACGCAACAAATGCCATAAAGTGAGCCCAGTGAACTAGAGTAACCTCAGTGATGCACTGCAGGAACCATTGTCTCCTGTCAGTGTGTCACTGAAGGTCCTATAGAGCAGTGACATCACCCGATGTCACTGTTCTATAGGGGAGATCGTCGTGGGACACTCGTTATTAATTGGACTGCGTCGGACAGGGAGTATACGGTTTATTATTTTACTTTTTTTTGCAGGCGCTGAAGTATGGTAAGTATGGTTAAATGAAGAATATTAAAATACTTTTTTCCAAATGTGTGTGTGTTTTATTAAACCTTTCTTACTATTGGATTAGTAATGGATAGGCGTCTTATTGACGCCTCTCTGTTATTAACCCGGCTTAATGTCACCTTACAATAGCAAGGTGACATTAACCCCTTATTACCCCATATCCCACCGCTACTCGGGAGTGGGAAGAGAGGGGCTAAGTGCCGGAATTGGCGCATCTTACAGGTGCGCCATTTCTGGGATGGCTGCGGACTGGTATTTGTAGCGGGGGGGGGGCCAATATCCATGGCCCCTCTCTAGGCTATGAATATAAGCCCGCAGCTGTCTGCGTAGCCTTTCTGGCTATAAAATATAGGGGGACCCCACGTCATTTTTTTGGGGGGTCCCCCTATTTTAATAGCCAGTAAAGGCTATGCAGACAGCTGCGGGCTGATATTCATGGCAGGCTACAAATATTGGCCCCCGGCCGTCGGCTTTCCCCCTCTGGCGCAGAGAATTGCGCGGGAGCCCACGCCGTTTTTTTCTTTATTTTTAAAAAATTCAACGCTCATTAAGGCCTCTTTTACTCTTGTGTCGGTACAGGTCCGTCGCTATGCGTCGGGCCGACGTACCGACGCATGTTGTGAAATTTGTGCACGAAGTGGGCAGCGGATGCAGTTTTTCAACGCATCCACTGCCCATTCTGAAGTGCGGGGAGGAGGGGGCGGAGTTTCTGCCGCGCATGCGCGGTAGAAAATAGCGGGCGCAACGGCCAAAAAAACGTTCACTTGAACGTTTTTTCGTGCCGACGGTATTCCAAAACACGACTGATCCGTAGCACGACGGACGCGACTTGTGGCCATCTGTCGCTAATACAAGTCTATGGGTGAAACGCATCCTGCGAGCACATTTGCAGGATCCGTTTTTTTCCACCGGAACGTTTTTTTTTTGCCAGATCCGTTTTTTTCCGCCGGATGTTTTTTTTTTTCCACCAGATCTGTTTTTTCCACCGGATCCGTTTATTTTCGCCGAATCCTTTTTTTTTACGCCAGATCCGTTTTTTCTCATAGAGTTGTATTAGCGCCGGATTACACCTGATGGCCACACGTTTCATCCGTTTTTTGCAGGATACGTCAAAAAAGCTGTTTCCGCCAGACGGAAAACACATACAGAGAAACGGTTTTTCGGTACGTCGAAAAAATGCACAGCGACGGATCTAGCAAAAAACGGATGAAACGTGTGGCCATCAGGCGCACTCCGGCGCTAATACAACTCTGAGAAAAAAATGGATACGACAGAAAAAAAAAGATCCGGCGAAAAAAAACGGATCCTGCAAATGTGCTCGCATATAGTATATAAGACAGCCTCCCCCATAGAATATAATACACCCCCCATAGTATATAAGACAGCCTCCCCCATAGAATAGAATATACCCCTGCAGTAGTATATAACACAGCCACATCTATAATATAACACTGGGAGCATCACTCTGTCCGAAGCCTTTATAGACTGCGCAAGCGCCGGCGCAGTCTGGACCTCATAGAGTGACGCTCCCAGGAGATCGAGGTATGCGTAAACGGAGAGGCAGGGACGCGCCAGGAGGGTAAGTATAAGCTATATTCACCTGTCCCCGTTCCAGCGCTGTGTGCGGCTCCGTCTCCCGGGTCCTCTGCCTGTGATTTTCACAGTTCAGAGGGCGCGATGACGCACTTAATGCGCGCCGCCCTCTGACTGAACAGTCACAGCCAGAGGACCCGGAAGAAGTGGCGTGCAGCGCTGGAACAGGGGACAGGTGAATATAGCAAGTGTCGGGGGCCTGAGCTAGCGGCAATACCGGCACCTGACCCCCACAGCGCGCCGGTGTCCCCGCCTACTAAGGCCCCCCAAAACTCGGCGCCCAGCGACGATAGGTGAGTATGTTATTTTTTTTATATATATATATCGCAGCAGCATACGGGGCATATAATACTATGGAGCATCTTATGGGGGTCATCAACATTTATGGAGCAGTGTACGGGGCATATACTATGGAGCATGTTATGGGGGCCATGAACCATAATGGAGCAGTGTACCGGCCATATGCATGGGAGCAGCAAATTACAGAACGGTGGCGCAGGATGGGAGCACATGACAGAACGGGGGCGCAGGATGGGAGCAGCGCATGTCAGAATGGGGCTGCAGGATGGAGCAGCACATGACAGGATGGAGACCATATACCAATATAAATGCTCGCCACCTGGGCGTAGAACGGGTTCAATAGCTAGTAGTATATAACACGGCCTCCCCCATAGAATATAATATACCTCCCATAGTATATATCAAAGCCCGCATATAATATAGCACAACTTGCATAGTATATAGCACAGCCCGCATAGTAGTATACAGCACAGCCCATGTAGTAGTACACAGCACAGCGCGGGTCGTAGTATATACAGCACAGCCCGTGTAGTAGTATACAGCACAGCCCGTGTAGTAGTATACAGCACAGTCCGGGTCGTAGTATATACAGCACAGCCCACGTAGTAGTATATACAGCACAGCCCGCGTAGTAGTATATACAGCACAGCCCGCGTAGTAGTATACACAGCACAGCCCACACAGTGGTATATACACAGCACAGCCCACACAGTGGTATATACACAGCCCACACAGTGGTATATACACAGCACAGCCCACACAGTGATATATACACAGCACAGCCCACACAGTGGTATATACACAGCACAGCCCACACAGTGGTATATACACAGCCCACACAGTGGTATATACAGCGCAACCCACATCTCATCCCCCCGATAATGGCTCCACACTCTCCTCACCTTTCCTCTTGCCTGCGCTGCTCCTTTCTCGGCGGCTGCAGTCTGCCCGGGACACAGCAGGTGTGCGATGATATGACGTCATCGCGCACCCGCAGTGTCAGAGGCAGAGCAGGGAATGATGGGAGAGGGAGCGTCATTGCATTGCATTGCATCATTGCATTGAACTATACCGGCGTCATAGACGCCGGTATAGTTGAATGCGGCGGCGGCACTGGCGGAAGGAGGGGGAAAGAGTGCAGCGGCCCACTACTGGCACCGGCCCTTCTGGCATTTGCCAGAAGTGTCCGATGGCCAGTTCGGCCCTTGTCACCACCCACACACTTCCCTCCTCCTGAACTGCAGCGTTTCTCGGACCCACATCCGCAGCAAAACTGCAGATATTTTTTACATCTCAATGAAAGTGTAAGGCCGGAGTCACACTACAGCGAGATACAAGCTCTGGCACCGGCACTCCGGGGCGGAGCGTGCGGCTCCATTTATTGCTGTGCGGCTGCACGCACTGCTCCAGAGTGCCGGTGCCAGAGCTTGGTTTTAACCTGTGAGACTCGGCCATATCTCGCTGTGTGTGATCCCGGCCTAAGGGTGCAGAAACGCTGCAGTTCGGCACAAAAGAAGTGACATGCTGCGGAGAAAAAAAAAAGCTGCGTTTCGGTGCGGTCTTTTCCGCAGCACGTGCACAACAAGTCTGAGGCTCCCATAGACTTGCATAGGTTGTGCACTACACTGCGGATTTGCTGCAATTCTGTGCGGCAAAAAACGCTGCGGATCTGCAATCAAATCGGCAACGTGTGCACACAGCCTTAGCATTTAGTGAGCCTAGCAAAAAGGCAAGCAAAAAACAAGTGTGGGATTGCACTTTTTTTGCAATTTCATCGCACTTTGAATTTTTTTCACATTTTCTGTTACACGATATGGTAAAACTAATGGTGTCGTTCAAAAGTAGAACTTGTCCCACAAAAGATAAGCCCCCACATGGCCATATTGACGGAAACATTATGGCTCTGGAAAGAAGGGGAGCGATAAACGAAAAAAAGCTCCAGGGGTGAAGGGGTTTAGAAACATGGATATGGACATATCTATGGAAATAGACATGTAGATATATAGATCTATCTGTATGTATTTATCCCATATCTATCTAATTCTATCTATCTGTCTGTCTGTGTCTATCTATCGATCTATCAATCTATCTATCTATCTATCTATCTATCTATCTATCTATCTATCTATCTATCTATCTATCTATCTATCTATTATCTGTCTGTCTATTATCTATCTATCCCACATCTATCTATCTATCTATCTATCTATCTATCTATCTATCTATCTATCTATCTATCTATCTATCCCATATCTATCTCTCTCTCTCTATCTAATATCTATCTATCTATCTTATATCTATCTATCTATCTATCTATCTAATATCTATCTATCTATCTAATATCTATCTATCTATCTAATATCTATCTATCTATCTATCTAATATCTATCTATCTATCCCATATCTCTCTCTCTATCTCCTATCTATCTATCTATCTATCTATCTATCTATCTATCTATCTATCTATCTATCTATCTATCTATCTATCTAATATCTATCTATCTATCCCATATCTCTCTCTCTATCTCCTATCTATCTATCTATCTATCTATCTATCTATCTCTGTGTGTAATGGAGTGTGGGTTGGACAAATGTAAAAGACGAGTTGGACAGAAATGACACCACAAATCTTTTTGAAGAGAGAGGAGGGAGAGGAGGGAGGGGTTTGGGTGTGTTTTTGGAGAGGGTGTGCTAGTTTCGGGCTTAGTGGCAGTGCAAAGCATCATGGAACTTGTAGTATTAGGTCACAATAAGGAAGTTGTTGATTAACCCCATGAGAGCTGAATCCAGCACTGAAGATGTGCTGCTACAGCATGATAACAGCTCATATTGCTAAAATAAACACAGTAGATGTTTTCAGTGGCACATAATAGCAAGATTTATGAAAAAAAAACAAAAAACTTTATAGTAGTGGATAACTTCTTTAAGAATACCTATCAGAGGTAAAGATGAGATGTTACGGTTCATCCCCTCATTCCTGACAGATGACTGAACGGCAGATCTGAGTTGCAGGTATCGAAAAAATTGAGATCTTGGAAGGTCATATTTATTTTGTAGTTGTTCAAAGGACATAAAAACCCCCTGATCATATAAATCTCCCATCAAAAGAACCCCGTAGGAAACCCAAAATTTTGTAGATGGGTGATTCACCAGCGTCGGGAAATAACCATTATCCCATAGAGGCATCTCGGCCACAATGTCCCCAAATCCAGTAACTTTTTTAATTTTCTTCCAAGTGGATCTCGCCAATCGAATCATGGGCAGCAAACCAGGAGCACTTATTTTCCCCGATTCCAAAAGACCCAGCGGACATTTAGCACCAACAGAACTAACTAAGTGATTTTCAGAATTAGGAAGATAGTTATGAGGCATCCATTTACATAATGCTTTAACCTGTCCCGCCAAATAATATAAAAAAAAATCTGGCAGTGCCGCTCCTCCCTCCTGTTTAGGTCTTTGCAAAGTAGTTAGTTTGAGCTTTGGGCCTGCCTTTCCCCCACACAAATGAAGTAACGTGAGAATTTAAACTGGTAAAGAAGAATTTTGGTACAGTTACTGCACTATGTTGAAGCCAATAGTTGAATTTAGGGAGCACAATCATTTTTATGAGATTAATTCGGCCTGCTACGGACAATGGAAGCTTACTCCAAGATGCAAATTTCAGTTTAGTGTATTCCAACAGGGGGAGAACATTGAGCTGTAGGTCCAACCCACTGCGCTGGGACATGTAGATACCCAGGTACTTAAATTTAGACACTATGGGCAGTAAAGAAAGAGTACTAAGATTGGGTGCTGGGTGTTGAGATAAAGGTAATAGGGCAGATTTATCCCAATTAATATATAGGCCTGAGAACCCACTGAATTTATCTATGGTAGCAATTATTTCTGGCAACGTTTCTTCTGCCCTATCCATGAATATTATCATATCATCAGCATACAAACCAATGATGTCGGTGCGGTCCGCTATCTTAATACCATCAATACCAGGGGTTGAGCGCAAGCGCACAGCTAATGCCTCTATTGCTAGAGCAAATAGGGCCGGAGAGAGGGGGCACCCTTGACGGGTTCCCCTATATAGTGAAAAAGGTTCAGACATAGAGCCGTTGACAACTATACGGGCCTTGGGTTTCAGATATAACACACCAACCCATTTCAAAAATTTCTCCCCAAAGCCATATTTATGCAGACAAGCGGACAAAAAGGGCCATTCAAGTGAGTCGAACGCCTTGGCTGCGTCCAGTGATGCCATGCCCAGGCATTGTCTGGTAACAAAGAACTGTACTGAATCACCGACTGGACCCGTCTAATATTTATAGAGGTGCTCTTACCGGGCATAAAGCCAGTTTGATCTGGATGTATAATATCCAGTATAATGGAGTTCAACCTGGTAGCCAGTATCTTGGCAAGGATCTTATAATCCACATTTCCCAAGGATATAGGACGATAGGATCCGCATTCCAAAGGATCTTTCCCCTCCTTCTTAAGTACAATAATGTGTGCCTCATAAAAAGTATCTGGTAGACACCCTCCCTTCCATATCTCTTTAAATACTTTCAATAGAAGCGGAGCCAGCATCCCCCGGTATTTCCTATACAACTCTACAGGGAAGCCATCTGGCCCAGGGGCCTTTCCAGAGGCCATATCTGTTATAGCTTGCTCCACTTCCTCCAGGGTAAATTCAGCGTCCATAAAGGTCTGCTGGGCGGAACTCAGCACAGGGAGTGTTATATCGGACAAATATCCCAGACAATCGGAAACACCAAAACCGCTCTTAGATTCATACAGCCCCTTATAATAGTTATAAAAACATTGAAGTATTCCCTCAGTAGTGGAATTCAATGAGCCGTCCGGTGAGCGAATTTGTTAGATGTATTGTGTTGACGCACCAAGTAGGCCAGAAATTTCCCCGCCTGATTCCCCATTTCAAAGTACGATTGTCGCATAAAAAACAACTTACTCTTAGACTTGGTGTTTATGTGTTGGGTGTATAGTCTTTGCAGAGTCAACCACTCAACCCTATTATCATTAGTCTGGTCAGCTGTATATGTTGCCTCAGCATTTCTCAAACGTTGTTCAATCTCATCGTCCTCCCTCGATGTTACCCTTTTAATATATGAAATTGTAGAAGACAGACAGCCCCTCAGATATGCCTTAAGTGTATCCCAAAATAAGTTAATATTCTAAAGTTCTGAGTGGGACTGAATGAAGCAGTTCAGCTGGTCAACTGTCCTATCGTCCGAATCTATTAGTTTAAGCCAAAAGGGATTCAATTTCCATACTCTACCATTATTTAACGTCCCAAACACAAGTTTAAGAATAATCGGACTATGATCCGAGGTCCCTCTATTACCGTGTTCCACGCTATCCACCCACCGCACCAGGTCGCCGGATCCGAAGATATAATCTATGCGAGAGAGGGAACTTCTAGTGGATGAGTGGCAGGTATATCCCCTCTCCCCGGGGTGATGCATCCTCCATAGATCTATCCAGCTGCAACCTTCCATGAACAGTGTTAACTGAGTCGGGGTCGAGGAAGAAGAAGAAGACAAAGGTTCCCCAGGCGACCCATCTCCCAATCGCATTCTATCTAAATTACTGTCCATAACTAAGTTGAAGTCACCCATACAAATAACATGTGCTTCCGGGTAGCTTAATGCAAAGCTCATTGCCATCTTAAGTACTGAAGTATTAGCCGGGGGGGGGGAGGGGGTTATATATGCATAGTATGACGTATTCGCGGGAATTAATTAATGCATGGACAAAAACAAAACGTCCCTCTAGATCTCGCCGAGTCGTCTGGGCCTCCCATTGGACATCTTTGTGTACTAATAGTGATACCCCTCTCGAGTAGCTAGTGTGAAACGCGTGAGCATACCACTGTACCCATGGTTTCTGTACACCTCTGGCTGTATCTCTGGTTAGGTGTGTCTCTACCAGGGCCACAATATGAGGATGATATCGTCTAATTTGAGAGAACACCTTGATTTTCTTCCGGGGTGATTTAATACCCCGAATGTTCCATGTCATACATATCAACTCAGACCCCATATCCAGCCATTAAAAAACATGGTATGCATTGATGGTGAGAAAAGTCCGCTAATTACGCATGGGAAGTCATAATGGCTTTGGAGGCGGCTCTTACCCAAATACCTACTAAAACTAATTAAATCTAACAGAAAAGAAAAACAACAACTTAACAAAAACTGAACAGTAGAGGAGTAAGATCCTGTACTCCTACAGTCAAATATAAAAGGGGATACCCTCACTGAATCCAGCATCCGGTATTGTTAACAACCTTAGCACCCACTTAGAGAGCTCCGTTTATGCTACCATTAGACAAGGAGCATAAATTAGGAGTCTTTTACATTAGACACCCCGTGAGACCGCAACCATTCGGCCGCCTTCGCTGGATCCGTGAAGAATAAGGTGGAACCATCATGAACAATGCGCAGTCGAGCCGGATAAAGCATGGAGTAGATAATACTCTTATCTCTAAGTTGTTTCTTGATGTCCATGAACCGCGCCCGCTGTTTTTGGAGTTCCATGGAAAAATCCGGAAAAATCGATATGGTAGCATTGTTGAATTTAATAGGGCCCTTCTGTCGCGCCAAACGAAGAACAGCATCTCTGTCTCTACAGTTGAGAAGACGTGCCAGGAAGGGTCGGGGTGGAGTTCTAGGGGGAAGAGGTCTCGTTGGGACCCTATGGGCCCTCTCCACTGCAAATGTTGAAGAAAATTCATCCCCCAGGGAGGCCTTAAGCCAGTCCTCCCGAAATTGTTCGGGTTGCTGACCCTCCGAACGCTCCGGCAGACCAATAATTCGAATATTATTGCGACGCAGTCTGTTTTCCAAGTCATCTGCCTTTTGTTTCCAGGCGTTTACAGAGCCAGCGGCTCCATGGGGGTGATGGTATCCTCTATATGAGACACTCTTGTTTCAACCTCCGAAATACGCCCTCTCATAGCTTGCATATCATGCCGCAGACGACCCACAGTTAAACCTTTCTTGAAAGGGTGAAAAGCAAAGTTTCTTTGTTGGCTTCACACCCCAATATTTTTATCACCATGCTGACTGTGGAATTCCTGTTTACTTCTAAGGTGAGCAGAACAAAACAATATGTCTTCTGAAACTACACAGCAGTGTATGAACATTGAAAAATTGTACCTTTAATAATATTCATATGCCTTGTAGCATATGACAGAAAAACGACTGGCACATCCAAACTAGTGTGAATAGGTGCATACCAGGAGCAGCTACCTCCATCTACAATATACAAAAAAAGGTTGCACTCTATCGTGCCAAAGCATGTCAAATATGAAATACATGATATATTAAATAGGAAAATGGCTTTTTGAATATTAGGAAAAATTTGTGAGACGCTTTGCACAGAATTTGGCCAAATAGTGTGAGCCCATCAACCATTGTCAAGGTGGTCTCATTAGTCTGATGGGTCCCTGACCTCCCTGTCCAAATGTGAACAATTACCGAAGGTTAATGTCTGTATGCTTGGGTGAACGTGGACACCTCTCTCAGCAAAGCCTACATATGGATTGGCCGGAACCAAGTGTGATTAGATGTAATTAAAAACCACATGGTGAAGGGAGGAGTGCTCAGTCAGTAAGCTAACATAGAAATGACAGAAAAAAATGACTAGCACATCCAAACTAGTGTGAATGGGTGCATACCAGGAGCAGCTACCTCCATCTACAATATACAAAAAAAAGGTTGCACTCTATCGTGCCAAAGCATGTGAAATATGAAATACATGAAATATGAATAGCAAAATGGCTTTTTGAACATTAGGAAAAATTTTTGAGACGCTTTGCACAGAATTTGGCCAAATAGTGTTAGCCCATGAACCATCGTCAAGGTGGTCTCATTAGTCTGATGGGTCCCTGACCTCCCTGTCCAAATGTGAACACTTACCGAAGGCTAATGTCGGTATGCTTGGGTGAATGTGGACACCTATCTCAGCAAAGCCTACATATCGGTTGGCCAGAACCAAGTGTGATTAGATGTAATTAAAAACCACATGGTGAAGGGAGGAGTGCTCAGTCAGTAAGCTAACATTGGAATGACAGAGAAACAACTAGTTTGGATGTGCCAGTTGTTTTTCTGTCATTTCTATGTTAGCTTATTGACTGAGCACTCCTCCCTTCACCATGTGGTTTTTAATTACATCTAATCACACTTGATTCCTGCCAACCCATATGTAGGCTTTGCTGAGAGAGGTGTCCACATTCACCCAAGCATACAGATATTAGCCTTTGTTAAGTGTTCATATTTGGATAGGGGTGGTCTCATTAATCTGCTGGGTCCCTGATTCCCAGTCCAAATGTGAACACTTACCAAAGGCTAATGTCTGTATGCTTGGGTGAATGTGGACACTTCTGTCAGCAAAGGGACCCATTAGTCTAATGAGACTACCTAGACGATGGTTGATGGGCTCACACTATTTGGCCAAATTCTGTGCAAAGCGTCTCACAAATTTCCCCTAATGTTCAAAAAGCCATTTTGCTATTCATATTTCATGTATTTCATATTTGACATGCTTTGGCACGATACAGTGCAATCTTTTTTTGTATATTGCCTTGTAGCATAGTTGCTTTTTCCCCATGCCCTCGGAAAAATATATTGTTTGGCAGAGACAGCCTTTTTCCTGTTCCATTTCTTGCAGAATACAAGCAAGGGAGGGACAGGAAACCTTTCCCACATTCCCTTATTTCATAGTTAGGTCATCTGGCGAAAGAACGGCATGAAGATATCTGATTTGATATAAAAACTAAAATAAGTTTGCCTATTAGAAAACTACTAAAAATTAATGACATGAGCTTTAATAGCTTTAGATACTGGGTTTTTAAACTCTTAGGCATTTATTTTAGCACTGACTCCTAGAATCTTAATTTTTAATCATAGTAAATAGAAATTTTCCTTAGTAATAGCACACATTGTCTACATGTGTTTTATGTAATAATATTATATTTCTAAAGGCTGTTGGCAAGGCTTAATAAATGCAATGTCTTTGTTCTATGGAGGAAACAAAAGTGTTTCTTTAGAATGTCAAAATTTGGCTACACCATAAAATAACAGTGAGGTGATGTCTAAACCTTCAGCCTTTACCCTAAAGGATGTTTCATTGCTGCATTAGGAGGTATACAAAAGAAATTAGTTGGCTCTTGCCTGCTAAAATGTGCTAAGATTTTTTGATCCATTTGGAGTACAGTCTACTAATTGTTTTTAGATTCTAGAATATAAAGCAGCAGCCTGAATCTTGTGATGGAAGAGAAGATGGTGGTTTCTGAGAATGGTGTGTATTATAAGTCTATGTAATAGGGAATTGTGATGAATATGTATTTGTTAAACTATCAATTATTTTATTGATTTATCATTATAATCATATAAATATTACAGGGGGAGAGATTACTACACGGGAACGCATGTGATACTAAACTGGGGGAGTGATTCACTATTATACTAATGGGATGAGATAGAATAGCAAGAATAAGACATCTATCTCTCTTGCTGTCTGTGTAATTATTATGATTTATGAGCTAATAGCTTACATGTAATTTATGTAATACATATAGAAATACATTATTTTGTGTATGGATGAAGGCAATTGACTCATTATACACCAGCCCATCTTAAAGAAGTTGTCCACTACTATAAAGTTTTTTTTTTTCATAAATCTTGCTATTATGTGCCACTGAAAACATCTACTGTGTTTATTTCAGCAATATTACCTGTTATCATGCTGTAGCAGCACATCTTTAGTGCTGGATCCAGCTCTCATGGGGTTAATCGACAACTTCCTTTCTCCTGAGTTATTGTGGTCTAATACTACAAGTTCCATGATGCATTGCACTCGCATGTAACTCTGCACCTGGCACACCCACTCCAAAACACACCCAAACCCCTCCCTCCTCTCCCTCCTCTCTGTTCAGGCTGATGAGGAGAGGTCACATCTTGGTCACAAGCTGTAAGCAGCAGCACCAAGAACTGCACAACCAATGTGATCAAGCTTTGAGCTTTTTTTCTTTCTCATCTATTTCATAGTATAGTTTAGTATACATATATGATATACTGTAAAGAGATCTCACTGCGTATATGTCTTAGATATGTAAATTACACAGTGCATGTGTGGGTATATATGTCCATCTACATAAACTTGTGTGCATGTATATATTATGTGTGTTCTTATTTTACACTTTGTGCTCATATACAGGCGCAGTCCGGCCGCAGATTGGCCCCCCACTACTTCCGTTCCGTCAGTGCCCCCTCTATACTCCCTTCCAGTCAGTGCCCACATAGCATTTTAGGACTGCGTTTCTCTGTGGCATAACGCAGTTTAATGCAGTCCTTTAACGCTGTCATTAATCGTCTAAGTATGCCCAATTTTTTACTATTGATGCTGCCTATGCAGCATCAATAATAAAAACAAATGATGTTAAAAGTAATACAAAAAAAAAATTACATTATATTCTCACCTTCCGCGCCAGCCTTTCACACTACTCGCGATGATCCGGTCCAAATAATGCATTGCGGCAATGCCCGAACATGACGTAGCGTTCTCGCGAGACCGCTATGGATCGCCCCCAGACACAGGGCCACGCATTTCGGTACCGGGCCTCTATGGTTCGGTTCTGAGGCTGTCACGGTGGCTAGGCCCGGTCCGCAACCCTGCTAAAGGGCGTCCAATGGAGGTAGTGGTACAGTCTGTCAGGAGTTCGTGACGCCACCTGTGGTGTTCGGTCAGGGTGACCGACGCTGCTGTGGGGTCCACTGGGGTGATGGAATGGCAGCTGGATGGTATAACTTCCCACAGGAGAAGTGTGTCCCCAGGGCTTCCCAGTAAGGTGGATGTTGATGGTGTGAGGTGCAGGCAATAACGAGGACACAAGGTTGCAGTCTCTTTACCTCTTTACTGAAGACTTCAGGATTCTCAGTCCAGAGCACGTTTAACAGGGCTATCAGAGACCGGCCGGTCCGATGGGCACTTCCAGAGTTTCCTTCGCAAATGGAAATCGTTGCCTACCACTAGCGCCTGTGTGTTGTAGTCCTACCCTGCTGAGCATTCGGAATAGTCCTCACAACTGCTGTTGTCGTTTGTTCGTTCTCTACAGCTCTCTCTCTCTTCAGTTCCAGATGGTACTAGTTTCTCGTCCCCCAGTATGCTTTGGCTAGGACGCACCCGTATGACGGGAAGGCTTGGAGGTCTTCCGGGACCCTAGAGACGCCCCTCTCCCAATGTTGCCCCCTATGTCTTCTTAGGAAATTTAAGGTAGACAGGCAAACTATAATTGACTGTCCGGCGAAGTTTGAAGTAAGGCTTGAAGTCAGTTACTCCTGCGGTGTTCCGGCCACCGACTACGCGCCTCAGTAAGATGTTGCCTCTCTCTCTCGGCACGACTCTTACTGGCTCTCCTTTGTGCTTGATCTCGTTTACACTGTTCCACAATATCCTTCCCTTCGTGTCTCTCTCCTGGATACCGCCGCAGGGTGTGCATGCGTGGTTCCGTTACGTTCTGTTCTGTTCGCTAGGCACCTGCCAGGTTCCCACGCCTGACATGGACCCCCTTGTGCCTTCTCCCTGCAACACCCCCTGCCACGGGATGTTGCCTGGTTCCAACCCAGTCAGCTTCTGACTAACTTCCTCCCCAGCCCCTAGTTTTACCAGTGTGAGGAGTGGCCCAATAAATAAAGCCTTTTTCTCCCCCTAGTGGCCGGAGTGTGAAGTGTAATGTGTTCTGGTGATACCTTGTCAGGAGAACTCCTTAGTGCCATCAGACATACCGCCACTCTCCTTAGCGGCAGAGTGCCATACTGCAACGACCAGGTCTCTGGGGCGCTGCAGCTACATCATCACGTGTTATGGCAGCAAGGCATTACTGGCAACGGAATGTCACGACATGGCCTGGATGCAGGGGACGCCGGAAGGTGAGTATATAACTATTTTTTATTTTATTTCTTTTTTTTTTTAACAGGGATATGGTGCCCACATTGCAATATACTACGTGGGCTTTGTTATATACTACGTGGGCTGTATTATATACGACATACATATTCTAGAGTACTCGATGCGTTACAATCTGGCCAACATCTAGTAAATCTTATTCACGCAGCGTTTCCCAGTTGAAAACAAAATGGCAAAATACTATTCAGAAACTTGTGTTAACGCTGTGATAAAGTGCATAGTGCTAATAAGGTGATACGTATAGTGCTTACTCATGTGTGTTTGGTGCCTGCTGAGTACGTAGCTCCAACGCACGTTTTACAATATTTGCTTCTTCGGGAGGCTTGTGTACTGCTGCTTCAGATTGTTGTGTCATCACTAGTGTTGAGCATTCCGATACTGCAAATATCGGGTATCAGCTGATATTCACTGTATCGGAATGCCGATACCAAGTTCCGATATTTTTGTGATATCGGAAATCGGAATCGGAAGTTCCTATAGTGCAATTATGCAGTATAATGAATTGTGGGCGGTGCGTGGACGGTGCGTGGGTGGAGACTGGGTGCGTGTGTGCGGGCGGTGTCTGTGCGTGACCGTGGGGCTCTCTGCATGTGTGCCGGGGCTCTATACGGCGGGCGTGGTGTCTGCAGCAGGCGTGATCTCTGTGTGGCGGACGTGGTCTCTGTACGGTGTGCGGGGTCTCTGCGGGATGTGCGGGGTGTCTCTGCGGGGCATGCGGCATGTCTCTGTGCGGGGTGTCTCAGTGCCTACTACACTGACAGTGATTGACACATTAGCCAATGATGGGACAGTAGTAGTCCCATCATCCAGCTAATATGTTGAATGAAAAAAAAAAAACTCCATACATACTCCATACATACTTCATAGTTACATAGTTATTAAGGTTGAAGGAAGACTATATGTCCATCTAGTTCAACCCATAGCCTAAGCTAACATGCCCTAACATGTTGATCCAGAGGAAGGCAAAAAAACCCCATGTGCAAAGAGTAAGCTCCACATTGGGGAAAAAAATTCCTTCCCGACTCCACATACGGCAATCAGACTAGTTCCCTGGATCAACGCCCTACATACATGACATACAGTACATTAAATCCCCAAAGCCAGTGTCATCTGTAAAAATGGTGAAAAAAACAGACAACCAATATACTCCCTGTCCGCAGAAATCCACGAGTGTCCCACGAAGATCTCCCGTGGAGAACAGCAGCAACAGCTGTTGCAACCGCTCTCCAGGGGCCCAGAAACACAATGACGGGAGGAAGGGATTCCTCCGCCGCTGTAAAAAAAATAGTACCTAGCCTCACTTATGGCATTGCTGCATGAGAAATTTTCCCATGCAGCAATTGCCATAAAGTGAGACCTTGTCCTAAGGTAACCTCTCAGTGATGCACTGCATGAGCCATTGTCTCCTGTCAGTGTGTCACTGAGGGTCCTATAGAGCAGTGACATCACCCGATGTCACTGTTCTATAGGTGAAATCATCATGGGACACTCGTTATTAATTGGACTACGGCAGACAGGTAGTATACGGTTTATTATTTTACGTTTTTTGCAGGCACTGAAGTATGGTAAGTATGGTTAAATGAAGAATATTAAAACACTTTTTTCCGAATGTGTGCGTGTTTTATTAACCCTTTCTTACTATTGGATTAATAATGGATAGGCGTCTTATTGACGCCTCTCCGTTATTAACCCGGCTTAATGTCACCTTACAATAGCAAGGTGACATTAACCCCTTATTACCCCATATCCCACCATTACACGGGAGTGGGAAGAGAGGGGCTAAGTGCCGGAATTGGCGCATCTTACAGATGCGCCATTTCTGGGGCGGCTGCAGACTGGTATTTGTAGCCGGGGGGGGGGCAATATCCATGGCCCCTCTCTAGGCTATGAATATCAGCCCGCTTTTAAACCTATAAGAATACAGTCCAAATCCTCAGGATACTCAAAATGATATTTCTGTGGACTATATACCATAATGGAAGCAAAATTCCAAAATTTACAAATATAACAATTTTTATTTAAATATCATAGTAAACGGTAACATCATATTGATAATAAATCCGTGAGAAAAACCAGTAACAAACAAAAAAACAGAAGACAGAAAATTGTGCCAGGCAGCAAAACGCAGGGTAAAAACCACACCACAATTGATATCTGGGATACCAAGTGTTTAAACAGCCATGGCTTATTAAGTCATAATGGACCTAAAGAGAAGGGTTCAAACATAATATGAAGGAACTAGGGTAATATAGTCTATCGTGTACACCAGGGCGACTGACTAATTTGAACCACTAGCACAACAGGTAAAGGAAAAATAAACAATAGTATGTTAACCTGCTATACCTGTAGCCATGCCTGGTCTATAGAAGGTGGGTAAATCCTGCTGCCGTGCTGCCAAGCGCCTCGACGCGCGTTTCGCTCGATGAGCTTCATCAGGAGGCGTGGTGTCATGATCCCAATGGCAGGGGATCACAAAAGGACAAGCACAAAAAACAAAACAAGCTCTAGGGTGATGGAAACTGAGCTGACCGCGATCCTGAACCTAACACACAACTAGCTGTAGCCGGGGAACGTGCCTACGATGATTCCTAGACGTCTCGCGCCAGCCGAAGGACTAACTTCCCCTATTAGAAGAAACACAGACCTCTCTTGCCTCCAGAGAAACACCCCACAGAAATAGCAGCCCCCCACATGTAATGACGGTGAAATGAGAGGAAAGCACATACGTAGTTATGAAAACAGATTCAGCAAAATGAGGCCCGCTAAAGCTAGATAGCAGAGGATACAAAAGTGAACTGCGCGGTCAGCGAAATACCCTACAAAAAAACCATCCTGAAATTACTTGAACTCATGTGCCAACTCATGGAACATGAGGAGTAATATCAGCCCACTAGAGCAACCAGCAAAAAGGAATCACATATCTGCAAGCTGGACTAAGACAAAAAATTAAGCAAAACGTGGAACAGGAAAATCAAAAACTTAGCTTGTCCTGAAGATTACAGAAGCGGGAAGCAGAGGTAACAAGACACACTGATTACATTGATACCCGGCGAGGAAATGACAAGAAAGCCAGGTTAAATAGGAAACTCCCATATCCTGATAGAACAGGTGGACACCAGAGACCGCAGAAAGCACACAAGTCACCCAGTACCATCTGTAACCACCAGAGGGAGCCCAAAAACAGAATCCACAACAGTACCCCCCCCTTGAGGAGGGGTCACCGAACCCTCACGAGAACCACCAGGGCGACCAGGATGAGCCCTATGAAATGCACGGACCAAATCAGCAGCATGAACATCAGAGGCAACCACCCAAGAATTATCCTCCTGACCATAACCCTTCCACTTGACCAAATATTGGAGTTTCCGTCTGGAAACACGAGAATCCAAGATCTTCTCCACAACATACTCCAATTCTCCCTCCACCAGCACCGGAGCAGGAGGTTCAAGCGAAGGAACAACAGATACCTCATACCTCCGCAACAACGACCGATGGAACACATTATGAATAGCAAACGATGCCGGGAGATCCAAACGAAACGACACAGGGTTAAGAATTTCCAAGATCCTATAGGGACCGATGAACCGAGGCTTGAACTTAGGAGAAGAGACCTTCATAGGAACAAAACGAGAAGACAACCACACCAAGTCCTTAACATGAAGTCGAGGACCCACGCGGCGACGGCGATTAGCAAACTGCTGAGCCCTCTCCTGGGACAACTTCAAATTGTCCACCACATGACTCCAAATCTGATGCAACCTATCCACCACCATGTCCACTCCAGGACAATCAGAAGGCTCCACCTGACCAGAGGAAAAACGAGGATGAAACCCCGAATTACAAAAGAAAGGAGAAACCAAGGTAGCAGAACTAGCCCGATTATTAAGGGCAAATTCGGCAAGCGGCAAAAAGGTAACCCAGTCATCTTGATCAGCAGAAACAAAACACCTTAAATAAGTTTCCAAGGTCTGATTAGTTCGTTCCGTCTGACCATTCGTCTGAGGATGGAATGCAGACGAAAAGGACAAATCAATGCCCATCTTAGCACAGAACGTCCGCCAAAATCTAGACACAAACTGGGATCCCCTGTCAGAAACGATGTTCTCCGGAATCCCATGCAAACGAACCACGTTCTGAAAAAACAGAGGGACCAACTCAGAGGAGAAAGGTAACTTAGGCAAGGGTACCAGATGAACCATCTTAGAAAAGCGGTCACACACAACCCAGATGACGGACATTTTTTGAGAGACAGGGAGATCCGAAATAAAGTCCATGGAAATGTGCGTCCAAGGCCTCTTCGGGATAGGCAAAGGTGACAACAATCCACTGGCCCGAGAACAGCAAGGCTTAGCCCGAGCGCAAACTTCACAAGACTGCACAAAAGAACGCACATCCCTCGACAAGGAAGGCCACCAAAAAGACCTGGCCACCAAGTCTCTAGTACCAAATATTCCAGGATGACCTGCCAACACAGAAGAATGGACCTCGGAGATGACTCTACTGGTCCAATTATCCGGAACAAACAGTCTTTCCGGCGGACAATGATCAGGTTTATCCACCTGAAACTCCTGCAAAGCACGTCGCAAGTCTGGGGAGACAGCCGACAAAATCACCCCATCCCTAAGGATACCAGTGGGCTCAGAATTTCCAGGGGAGTCAGGCACAAAACTCCTAGAAAGAGCATCCGCCTTCACATTCTTTGAACCTGGCAGGTATGAAACCACAAAATCGAAACGGGAGAAAAACAGTGACCAACGAGCCTGTCTAGGATTCAGACGCTTGGCAGACTCAAGGTAAATCAGATTTTTGTGATCAGTCAAGACCACCACACGATGTCTAGCACCCTCAAGCCAATGACGCCACTCCTCAAATGCCCACTTCATGGCCAAAAGCTCCAGATTACCAACATCATAATTCCGCTCAGTGGGCGAAAACTTTCTAGAAAAGAACGCACATGGCTTCATCACTGAGCAATCGGAGCTTCTCTGCGACAAAACCGCCCCCGCTCCAATCTCGGAAGCATCAACCTCAACCTGAAAAGGAAGCGAAACATCTGGCTGACGCAACACAGGAGCAGAAGAAAACCGGCGCTTAAGTTCCTGAAAGGCCTCCACAGCCGCAGGAGACCAATCAGCAACATCAGCACCCTTCTTAGTCAAATCCGTCAAAGGCTTAACAACACTAGAAAAACCAGTTATGAAACGACGATAAAAATTAGCAAAGCCCAAGAACTTCTGTAGACTCTTAAGAGATGTAGGCTGCGTCCAGTCACAAATAGCCTGAACCTTGACGGGATCCATCTCAATAGTAGAAGGGGAAAAAATATACCCCAAAAAAGAAATCTTCTGGACTCCAAAGAGACATTTAGAACCCTTTACAAACAAAGAATTGGCCCGCAGGACCTGAAACACCTTCCTGACCTGCTGAACATGGGACTCCCAGTCATCAGAAAAAACCAAAACATCATCCAAATACACAATCATAAATTTATCCAGATATTCACGGAAAATATCGTGCATAAAGGACTGGAAGACAGAAGGAGCATTAGAAAGTCCAAAAGGCATCACCAAATACTCAAAATGGCCCTTAGGCGTATTAAATGCGGTTTTCCACTCATCACCCTGCTTTATCCGCACAAGATTATACGCACCCCGAAGATCAATCTTAGTGAACCATTTAGCCCCCTTAATGCGAGCGAACAAATCAGTCAACAATGGCAAAGGATACTGATATTTGACTGTAATCTTATTCAAAAGACGGTAATCTATACAAGGCCTCAAGGAACCATCTTTTTTGGCCACGAAAAAAAAACCTGCTCCCAAAGGGGACGAAGATGGACGGATATGTCCCTTTTCCAAGGACTCCTTAACATAATCCCGCATAGCAGTATGCTCTGGCACTGACAGATTGAACAAACGACCTTTAGGAAATTTACTGCCAGGAATCAAATCTATAGCACAATCGCAATCCCTGTGAGGAGGAAGCGAATTGAGCTTTGGCTCCTCAAAAACATCCCGATAATCAGACAAAAATACAGGAACCTCAGAAGGAGTAGATGAAGCGATAGAAATCGGAGGTGCATCATCATGAACCCCCTGACATCCCCAGCTTAACACAGACATCGTTTTCCAGTCCAAGACTGGGTTATGAGTTTGTAACCATGGCAGACCAAGCACTAAGACATCATGTAAATTATACAGTACCAGGAAGCGAATCACCTCCTGATGAACGGGAGTCATACGCATGGTCACTTGTGTCCAGTACTGAGGTTTGTTCATAGCCAAAGGTGTAGAGTCAATTCCTTTCAAAGGAATAGGGACTTCCAGAGGCTCCAGACTAAACCCACAGCGGTTGGCAAATGACCAATCCATAAGACTCAGGGCAGCGCCTGAATCCACATAGGCATCGACAGAAATGGCTGATAATGAACAAATCAGAGTCACAGACAGAATGAACTTAGACTGTAAAGTACTAATGGCAACAGACTTATCAACCTTTTTTGTGCATTTAGAGCATGCTGATATAACATGAGCTGAATCACCACAATAAAAACACAACCCATTTTTCCGCCTATAGTTTTGCCGTTCACTTCTGGACTGAATTCTATCACATTGCATTGTCTCAGGTGCCTGTTCAGAAGACACCGCCAAATGGTGCACAGGTTTGCGCTCCCGTAAACGCCGATCAATCTGAATAGCCATAGTCATAGACTCATTCAGACCTGTAGGCGCAGGGAACCCCACCATAACATCTTTAATGGCCTCAGAAAGGCCATCTCTGAATCTTGCAGCCAGGGCGCACTCATTCCACTGAGTAAGCACCGACCATTTCCGAAATTTCTGACAATATATTTCTGCTTCATCTTGCCCCTGAGAGAGAGCCAATAAAGCTTTTTCAGCCTGAATCTCTAGGTTAGGTTCCTCATAGAGCAAACCCAATGCCAGAAAAAACGCATCCACATTGAGCAACGCAGGATCCCCTGGTGCCAATGCAAATGCCCAATTCTGAGGGTCACCCCGCAGGAAAGATATAACAATTTTGACTTGCTGAGCAGGGTCTACAGAGGAGCGAGATTTTAAAGAAAGAAACAACTTGCAATTGTTCCTAAAATTCAGAAAACTAGATCTATCTCCAGAAAAAAACTCTGGGATAGGAATTCTAGGTTCAGACATAGGAGCATGTACAACAAAATCTTGTATATTTTGAACCTTAGCAGCAAGATTATTCAGGCTGGAAGCCAAACTCTGGATGTCCATGATAAACAGCTGAGGTCAGAGCCATTCAGGGATTAAGAGGAGGTAAGGCGCAGCCAGGCTGCAATTAAGGCTATGCAGCAAACTCTAAGGGGAAAAAAAAAAAAACCTCCTCAGACTACTTTTCCTCCTACTTCAGCCAATACGATTACCACTTTTTGGCCGGCTATATTGTCATGATCCCAATGGCAGGGGGTCACAAAAGGACAAGCACAAAAAACAAAACAAGCTCTAGGGTGATGGAAACTGAGCTGACCGCGATCCTGAACCTAACACACAACTAGCTGTAGCCGGGGAACGTGCCTACGATGATTCCTAGACGTCTCGCGCCAGCCGAAGGACTAGCTTCCCCTATTAGAAGAAACACAGACCTCTCTTGCCTCCAGAGAAACACCCCACAGAAATAGCAGCCCCCCACATGTAATGACGGTGAAATGAGAGGAAAGCACATACGTAGTTATGAAAACAGATTCAGCAAAATGAGGCCCGCTAAAGCTAGATAGCAGAGGATACAAAAGTGAACTGCGCGGGCAGCGAAAAACCCTACAAAAAAAACATCCTGAAATTACTTGAACTCATGTGCCAACTCATGGAACATGAGGAGTAATATCAGCCCACTAGAGCAACCAGCAAAAAGGAATCCCATATCTGCAAGCTGGACTAAGACAAAAAAATTAAGCAAAACGTGGAACAGGAAAATCAAAAACTTAGCTTGTCCTGAAGATTACAGAAGCGGGAAGCAGAGGTAATAAGACACACTGATTACATTGATAGCCGGCGAGGAAATGACAAGAAAGCCAGGTTAAATAGGAAACTCCCATATCCTGATAGAACGGGTGGACACCAGAGACCGCAGAAAACACAAGTCACCCAGTACCATCTGTAACCACCAGAGGGAGCCCAAAAACAGAATCCACAACAGCGTGGCTAGTGCGGCAGAAGAAGTTCCCTATATAGTGCGTGTAATCAGATTTTAATGGAGGGCCGGTGTGTGGCATATGGCAGGTATTATGGGACGAGTGAGTGCAGGGGTGCATTCGTGCACTGTTATTCGTGTATTTTTTTATTCAAAGTACTTTTTTTTTTAAGTACTCGGCAGTTATAACATGGCAGAATATAATCAAGCATCTCTTCTCTCTTCATACAGGTAAACATATCATTCATTCTCTGAGCTGAAATATCCTGCATGTCTATTGCTCCAGTCCCTGACAGCAAGCAGCTTGGATGGTAAACATATCATTCATTCTCTGAGCTGAAATATCCTGCATGTCTATTGCTCCAGTCCCTGACAGCAAGCAGCTTGGATGGTAAACATATCATTCATTCTCTGAGCTGAAATATCCTGCATGTCTATTGCTCCAGTCCCTGACAGCAAGCAGCTTGGATGGTAAACATATCATTCATTCTCTGAGCTGAAATATCCTGCATGTCTATTGCTCCAGTCCCTGACAGCAAGCAGCTTGGATGGTAAACATATCATTCATTCTCTGAGCTGAAATATCCTGCATGTCTATTGCTCCAGTCCCTGACAGCAAGCAGCTTGGATGGTATCTGAGTCATTCTATCTTCGGCATTGAATCCTGCATGTATCTATATATGTTAGTCATCCTATTATGCCTTTGTTTGTGTTTATAGATATTTAACTCACTTTTGCATGTCCTTACTCAGAGAGATCACATAACTGTTTCAAAGCGGTTTATGATCCATGTAGACCTGGACATTTGTTTATCTGATCACTACATTTATTGTGTCCTGTTGTCTCAACTGAGTTAGATTGATTGCTAACGAGCTTTAACCCAAAAAAAAAAAAAAAGAGAGATCTAAGGGCTAGCCTTCTATAAATGTAGACTTAGCTTGGGGATGCATTCGTGCACTGTTATTCGTGTATTTTTTATTCAAAGTACTTTTTTTTCTAAGTACTCGGCAGTTATAACATGGCACTTAGACAGGGCAGGAGACAGGTAAGACAATCTGTATCTAATCCATATTCACTTGAAACAGCACAAATTCTCACCATATTTATTTGTATAATCTATGTTCTGGCTGCTGCATTCACTCACATTCACCGCCCTCGCATTAACTCTCTACACTCCATCCATATCGGTCCCTCTGTCCTTGCCTCTCCTATGTATAGCACTCATGCTCTATTCACATTGCTTAACAGCACAGATCCATTCAGTCCCACCATCCAACACAAGAGACGCTCTCACAAATCACTTAACCATCTGCTCACTCTTTCGATCCTCCTTCTCCTAGTTGCTGGAGACATCTCTCCAAACCCCGGCCCCCCATGTTATAGCCAGTCAAACCTCCCAATTGCTACACCCAGAAACCCCTCTAACCTTATTAATATTCCCTGCATGCCTTCTGTCTTTCAATTGTGCCCTTTGGAATTCTCGCTCTGTGTGTAATAAACTCTCCTTCATTCATGACTTCTTCCTTTCTAATTCTCTTAATCTCCTGGCTCTTACTGAAACCTGGATTCAGCAGTCAGACACCACCGCGGCTGCTGCTCTTTCATATGGTGGACTACACTTTTCTCATACCCCAAGATCAGACAACAGAGCAGGTGGAGGCGTTGGCCTGCTCCTTTCACCCAAATGTACTTTCCAAGTTATCCCCCAAGTACCCTCACTTGTCTTCCCTTCCTTTGAGGTCCATGTGGTCAGACTCTACGTCCCCTTCTCCATGCGAGTGGCGGTGGTGTATCATCCTCCCGGCCCCTCTCATCAGTTCCTGGATCACTTTGCCACCTGGCTTCCACACTTTCTCTCCTGTGACACCCCCACCCTTATCATGGGTGATTTCAACATCCCCATTGCCTCTCCCCTCTCCCCATCTGCTTCTCACCTTTTATCTCTATCCTCCTCTTTTGGCCTCTCGCAGCATACTAACTCTCCAACACATGAAGATGGAAACTCCCTTGACTTGGTCTTCTCCCGACTTTGCTCAGTGGATGATTTCACAAACTCCCCTCTCTCGCTCTCTGACCACAACCTTCTTTCATTCTCTATCAAGAACTGCCATCCCGCTCAGGTCACCCCCACTTTCCACACTTATAGAAACATACAGGCCATTAACACCCAGAAACTTATGAAGAACTTGCAGTCCTCATTGGCCCCTATCTCCTCCATCTCATGTCCTGATTCTGCAATGAAGCATTACAATGAAACCCTGCAAAGTGCTCTGGATGAAGCTGCTCCTCCTATACATAAAACAACTCGGCACAGACGGCAACAATCGTGGCACACGCTGCAAACACGTTTCCTGCAGCGGTGCTCCAGGTGCGCAGAACGTCTGTGGAGAAAATCTAATCTACCCGAAGATTTCATCCATTATAAGTTCATGCTAAAGACATACAATTCTGCCCTTCACCTCTCCAAACAAACCTACTTCAACACCCTCATCACCTCCCTGTCCAATAACCCTAAACGTCTCTTTGACACGTTCCAGTCCCTACTCAACCCAAGAGAGCAGGCCCCAACCACGGATCTCCGTGCTGACGATCTGGCCAATTACTTCAAAGAAAAAATTGACCACATTCGACAGGAAATCATCTCCCAATCTCTTCATACCATGCACTGTCCTCCCTCCCCCACTGCATCTAGTTCACTCTCTGACTTTGAAGCAGTTACAGAAGAAGAAGTAAGCAGGCTCCTTGCATCTTCTCGCCCGACCACTTGCACTAGTGACCCCATTCCATCACATCTCCTCCAGTCCCTTTCCCCGGCTGTCACCTCTCACCTAACAAAAATATTCAACCTTTCCCTCACTTCCGGTATTTTTCCCTCCTCATTTAAGCATGCCATCATACATCCATTACTTAAAAAACCATCCCTCGATCAAAACTGTGCCGCTAATTATAGACCTGTCTCTAATCTTCCCTTCATCTCTAAACTCCTCGAACGCCTGGTCCACTCCCGTCTTACCCGCTATCTCTCAGATAACTCTCTTCTCGACCCTCTTCAATCTGGCTTCCGCTCTTTACACTCTACTGAAACTGCCCTCACTAAAGTCTCTAATGACCTACTAACAGCTAAATCTAATGGTCACTACTCCATGCTAATTCTCTTGGATCTCTGCAGCATTCGACACTGTGGATCATCAGCTCCTCCTCACTATGCTCCGCTCCATCGGCCTCAAGGACACCGTTCTCTCCTGGTTCTCCTCTTATCTCTCTGACCGATCCTTCACTGTATGTTTTGCTGGTTCCTCCTCCTCTCACCTTCCCCTTACTGTTGGGGTTCCTCAAGGATCAGTCCTAGACCCCCTCCTCTTCTCGTTGTATACTGCCCCTATTGGACAAACAATCAGTAGATTTGGTTTCCAGTACCATCTCTATGCTGACGACACCCAATTATACACTTCTTCTCCTGATATCACACCGACCTTTTTAGAAAACACCAGTGATTGTCTTACCGCTGTCTCTAACATCATGTCCTCCCTCTATCTGAAACTAAACCTGTCAAAAACTGAACTCCTCGTGTTCTCTCCCTCTACTAACCCACCTTTGCCTGACATTGCCATCTCCGTGTGCGGTTCCACCATTACTCCAAAGCAACATGCCCGCTGCCTTGGGGTCATCCTTGATTCTGACCTTTCATTCACCCCCTACATCCGATCACTGGCTCGCTCTTCTTACCTGCATCTCAAAAACATTTCTAGAATTCGCCCTTTTCTTACTTTCGACTCTGCAAAAACTCTTACTGTTTCACTTATTCATTCTCGTCTGGACTATTGTAACTCTCTACTAATCGGCCTCCCTCTTGCAAAACTCTCCCCGCTCCAATCTGTCCTGAATGCTGCAGCCAGGATCATATTCCTCACCAACCGTTACACCGATGCCTCTACCCTGTGCCAGTCATTACACTGGCTACCCATCCACTCCAGAATCCAGTACAAAACTACTACCCTCATCCACAAAGCACTCCATGGATCAGTACCACCCTACATCTCCTCCCTGGTATCAGTCTACCACCCTACCCGTGCCCTCCGCTCCGCTAATGACCTCAGGCTAGCATCCTCAATAATCAGAACCTCCCACTCCCGTCTCCAAGACTTTACACGTGCTGCGCCGATTTTTTGGAATGCACTACCTAGGTTAATACGATTAATCCCCAATCCCCACAGTTTTAAGCGTATCTTAAAAACTCATTTGTTCAGACTGGCCTACCGCCTCAATGCATTAACCTAATGATCCCTGTGTGGCCTATTTATAATAAATAAAAAAAAAAAAAAAAAAAAAAGGTTCCTCGCATCATGTTCTCATACACTTTATGCAGTATTAGCCCTCTGTGTCTGTACTGCTACATACTGGTTCATGCAGCTTTACATGAACACCTGAGCCTTACACTATAGCTGGTCCGAATAACTAAAGCAATTGTTACCATCCACCTCTCGTGTCTCCCCTTTTCCCCATAGTTTGTAAGCTTGCGAGCAGGGCCCTCACTCCTCCTGGTATCTGTTTTGAACTGTATTTCTGTTATGCTGTAATGTCTATTGTCTGTACAAGTCCCCTCTATAACTTGTAAAGCGCTGCGGAATATGTTGGCGCTATATAAATAAAAATTATTATTATTATTATTATAGGAGCGGCCGTGTATCCGCAGTAGTTAGCCCATAAGGACCGCAAGAGTAAACTGGCTACCAAGATGTAAAAAAGGACCTTCCAAATGTTGCACCAGTTTCATTACTCCCAAATAGTCACATGATTTAGTCATGTGATTGGTAAGAGTGTCCATAGTGCACAAAAGGACCTTATAAATTCCGGGCCAATGGAAATGCTCAATTGCGGTCACATGTGGCCCATTTGTAAAATACATGGCAGCAGCATAATACACCAATAGGCGCATTATTCCGTGATATCGTGCTCCCGCAGGATCGGCGCCGACATCCAGCACCGCATGCAACCAAAGGGAAGAGCATGTGTCATCCCCTTGGTAACTACAGTAGCCAGATGCCGCGACGAACACGGGACCACGACAGCGCACATAAGCAATGCGTCTGATTGAAGAAAAAGTAAGTAATTGTTAAAACAATTAATAAAGAGTAATGTATATATAAAGAAAGTATATTGCATAACACAGACTGAATAGAATCGAACATAGATATAACAGTAGGTTATTAATATAACAAAATATATTTAGAAAATAAGGTACTGGTCTTAATAATCAATTAAATATGGTCCAAACGATATTGGATTCAAATAGATCGCTGGTATTATTGTTCTTCAGTCACAGTTCTTTTTTGTATGCAATATCCGTATGAGTAACTCCAAAGTCACACAATGGCTTCAGACGTCCTGCAAATCTCCATGATATATAACAGCACCATGAATATATCCAGATTGAAGATGGAATACTTGAGTGAGGAAGTTTTTATGGGAAAGAAGTATATGATCACTAATCTGAAAAACTAATACAGATAGCAGACAGTTAAAAACAACATAAATATTATACATAAGTAAGTAAGATAAAAGAGAACTAATTAAAATAGCGCCATAAAGATGTTATCAAGAAAATATTTACAAAAAAGACTTGAAGCTAACAAACTCATTAAGACCAAAGGGAGTAACGGTATTTAGAGTAACCATCCATTTAGTTTCTATTTGTAAGACCTTGCATTTAGCATCGCCCCCTCTATTGCCCATGTAGATTCTATCGATGCCACAAACTTTAAGACCCCTCGGGTTACAATTGTGATGTTCACGGAAGTGTCTAGGGATGTTTTTGAGATTCGCATATTCATTATCTACCTTTTTAGCATTTGTAATATCCCGTATATGCTCTTGTATACGGACCTTCAGAGTTCTGGTGGTCATGCCTATATAGATTAGATTGCAGGGGCATGTAAGATGGTATATAACACATTCTGTATTGCAAGAAATGTGATGAACAATCTTGAAGGATTTATCCCCTTTAGCATTTAAGAATGAAGTAGTTTGGGGGATATACAGTGGGGCAAAAAAGTATTTAGTCAGTCAGCAATAGTGCAAGTTCCACCACTTAAAAAGATGAGAGGCGTCTGTAATTTACATCATAGGTAGACCTCAACTATGGGAGACAAACTGAGAAAAAAAAATCCAGAAAATCACATTGTCTGTTTTTTTATCATATTATTTGCATATTATGGTGGAAAATAAGTATTTGGTCAGGAAACAAACAATCAAGATTTATGGCTCTCACAGACCTGTAACTTCTTCTTTAAGAGTCTCCTCTTTCCTCCACTCATTACCTGTAGTAATGGCACCTGTTTAAACTTGTTATCAGTATAAAAAGACACCTGTGCACACCCTCAAACAGTCTGACTCCAAACTCCACTATGGTGAAGACCAAAGAGCTGTCAAAGGAATACAGAAACAAAATTGTAGCCCTGCACAAGGCTGGGAAGACTGAATCTGCAATAGCCAACCAGCTTGGAGTGAAGAAATCAACAGTGGGAGCAATAATTAGAAAATGGAAGACATTCAAGACCACTGATAATCTCCCTCGATCTGGGGCTCCACGCAAAATCCCACCCCGTGGGGTCAGAATGATCACAAGAACGGTGAGCAAAAATCCCAGAACCACGCGGGGGGACCTAGCGAATGAACTGCAGAGAGCTGGGACCAATGTAACAAGGCCTACCATAAGTAACACACTACGCCACCATGGACTCAGATCCTGCAGTGCCAGACGTGTCCCACTGCTTAAGCCAGTACATGTCCGGGCCCGTCTGAAGTTTGCTAGAGAGCATTTGGATGATCCAGAGGAGTTTTGGGAGAATGTCCTATGGAAACTGGAAACTGTTTGGTAGAAACACAACTTGTCGTGTTTGGAGGAAAAAGAATACTGAGTTGCATCCATCAAACACCATACCTACTGTAAAGCATGGTGGTGGAAACATCATGCTTTGGGGCTGTTTCTCTGCAAAGAGGCCAGGACGACTGATCCGGGTACATGAAAGAATGAATGGGGCCATGTATCGTGAGATTTTGAGTGCAAACCTCCTTCCATCAGCAAGGGCATTGAAGATAAAACGTGGCTGGGTCTTTCAACATGACAATGATCCAAAGCACACCGCCAGGGCAACGAAGGAGTGGCTTCGTAAGAAGCATTTCAAGGTCCTGGAGTGGCCTAGACAGTCTCCAGATCTCAACCCTATAGAAAACCTTTGGAGGGAGTTGAAAGTCCGTGTTGCCAAGCGAAAAGCCAAAAACATCACTGCTCTAGAGGAGATCTGCATGGAGGAATGGGCCAACATACCAACAACAGTGTGTGGCAACCTTGTGAAGACTTACAGAAAACGTTTGACCTCTGTCATTGCCAACAAAGGATATATTACAAAGTATTGAGATGAAATTTTGTTTCTGACCAAATACTTATTTTCCACCATAATATGCAAATAAAATGATAAAAAAACAGACAATGTGATTTTCTGGATTTTTTTTTCTCAGTTTGTCTCCCATAGTTGAGGTCTACCTATGATGTAAATTACAGACGCCTCTCATCTTTTTAAGTGGTGGAACTTGCACTATTGCTGACTGACTAAATACTTTTTTGCCCCACTGTATTTGCAGATAGAACATGTCCCACAAGCGTATGAACCCCAGGATGGGCCTTACCGTTACTCCCTTTGGTCTTAATGAGTTTGTTAGCTTCAAGTCTTTTTTGTAAATATTTTCTTGATAACATCTTTATGGCGCTATTTTAATTAGTTTTCTTTTATCTTACTTAGTTATGTATAATATTTACCGTATTTTTCTGACCATAAGACGCACTTTTTTTTCTCCAAATTTGGGAAGAAAGTGTGGGTGCGTCTTATGGTCGGGATGTAGCATATGGGGAGGGGGGCAGCAGTGAGTGGGATCGCACTGTTATCCCACTTCAGGATGTCCCCACTGCCCACAATCAGTGCTGGGGAAACCATGTGGTCCCGATGATTAAGTGCAGTGAATATTCATTAGATACTCCCCGCCCACCTATCAGCTGAGCAGTGAGCTGGGAGAGGCAAAAGAATACTGCACTTAAGCAGGGACACACATGGCCTCCCCAGCGCTGATTCCTGCAGCAGCTGGGGAGATCTGTGTGTCCGGGGGAGAGGAGGCAGCAGCAGCAGGGTCTGGGGGAGAGGAGATCTCTGTACCTTCCTGGGCTGGAGCTGAGTGCTGTGCAGTGTGCACAAGGAGGACCTGTGATGATGTCAGAAGTGGGCGGGCTGGAGCATCACATGGCAGCACAGAGCCCTCCCTCTTCTTGACATTATCACAGGACCTTCAGACTCCAACACTAGAATCTGCTGGCTTCCATTACCTGTGCTGTGGAAAGGCAACAAGAGGGAGGGCTCTGTGTGCAGTCATGGGATGCTTTTACCTCACCACAGTGTGGCTGGCTGCCACAATTAAGAGGTTAGTCTTTCCAAAACACAATAAAGCACTCTGCCACTTCTTTAGTGAACTATAACTCCCAGCATGTCATAGGATCTGCAGGACATGCTGGGAGTTATAGTTCTCCCATTGGATTTTAAAGCAGCACTCCAGTGTTATTTTGCAGTGCTGGAGTGGTGCTTTAAATATAAGCCCTGTGCCCCCATTCTTATACTCACCCTCCAGCATCTTCATATAGTACTGTACAGACACCACACTGGTCCCGCAGCTTCCAACATAATAACATACTATTATATGTGGTGTTATTATATATAATAGTATGTTATTAAATATTTTACCACATTTTTTTGCTTCAAATATTTTTTTCCCTATTTTCCACCTCTAAAACCTGGGTGCGCCTTATAGTCCGGTGCGTCTTATAGTCCGAAAAATACAGGTTTGTTGTTTTTAACTGTCTGCTATCTGTATTAGTTTTTCAGATTAGTGATCATATACTTCTTTCCCATAAAAACTTCCTCACTCAAGTATTCCATCTTCAATCTGGATATATTCATGGTGCTGTTATATATCATGGAGATTTGCAGGACGTCTGAAGCCATTGTGTGACTTTGGAGTTACTCACACGGATATTGCATACAAAAAAGAACTGTGACTGAACAACAATAATACCAGCGATCTATTTGAATCCAATATCATTCGGACCATATTTAATTGATTATTAACCCCTTAATCCCATATGACGTACTATCCCGTCGAGGTGGGGTGGGCTTTAATTCCCACCGACGGGATAGTGCGTCATAGGCGATCGGCCGCGCTCACGGGGGGAGCGCGGCCGATCGCGGCCGGGTGTCAGCTGACTATCACAGCTGACATACGGCACTATGTGCCAGGAGCGGTCACGGACCGCCCCCGGCACATTAACCCCTCGCACACCGCGATCAAACATGATCGCAATGTGCCGGCGGTATAGGGAAGCATCGCGCAGGGAGGGGGCTCCCTGCGGGCTTCCCTGAGCCCCCCGCAGCAACGCGATGCGATCGCGTTGCTGTGAGGGTCTCCTACCTCCTTTCTCTTTGCTGGACCTGGATCCAAGATGGCCACGGCATCCGGGTCCTGCAGGGAGGGAGGTGGCTTCACAGAGCCTGCTCAGAGCAGGCACTGTGAAGCCTGCAGTGCTGCAAGTCAGATCGGTGATCTGACAGAGTGCTGTGCAAACTGTCAGATCATTGATCTGTGATGTCCACCCTGGGAAAAAGTAAAAAAGTTTAAAAAAAAATTTCCAAATGTGTAAAAAAAATTAAAAAAAAATATTCCTAAATAATGAAAAAAAAAAAATATTATTCCCATAAATACATTTCTTTATCTAAATACTAAAAAACAAAACAATAAAAGTACACATATTTAGTATCGCCGCGTCCGTAACGACCCGACCTATAAAACTGACCCACTAGTTAACCCCTTCAGTAAACACCGTAAGAAAAAAAAAACGAGGCAAAAAACAACGCTTTATTATCATACCGCCAAACAAAAAGTGGAATAACACGCGATCAAAAAGACAGATATAAATAACCATGGTACCGCTGAATGCGTCATCTTGTCCCGCAAAAAATGAGCTGCCATACAGCATCATCAGCGAAAAAATATAAAAGTTATAGTCCTGAGAATAAAGCGATGCAAAAAAGATTATTTTTTCTATAAAATAGTTTTTATCGTATAAAAGCGCCAAAACATAAAAAATTTATTTAAATGAGGTATCGCTGTAATCGCACTGACCCGAAGAATAAAACTGCTTTATCAATTTTACCAAACGCGGAACGGTATAAATTCCTCCCCCAAAAGAATTCATGAATAGCTGGTTTTTGGTCATTCTGCCTCACAAAAATCGTAATAAAAAGCGATCTAAAAATGTCACGTGCCCAAAAATGTTACCAATAAAAACGTCAACTCGTCCCACAAAAAACAAGACCTCACATGACTCTGTGGACCAAAATATGGAAAAATTATAGCTCTCAAAATGTGGTAACGCAAAAAATATTTTTTGCAATAAAAAGCGTCTTTCAGTGTAAATCAAACCCCCCTTCATCACCCCCTTAGTTAGGGAAAAATTAAAAAAATTTATTTATTTCCATTTTCCCATTAGGGCTATGGTTAGGGCTAGGGTTAGGGTTAGGGTTAAGGTTAGGTTTAGGGTTAGGGCTAGGGTTAGGGCTAGGGCTAGGGCTAGGGTTAGGGCTAGGGCTAGGGTTAAGGTTAGGGCTAGGGTTAGGGCTAGGGTTATGGCTAGGGTTAGGGTTGGGGCCACAGTTAGGGTTGGGGCTAAAGTTAGGGTTAGGGTTGGGGCTAAATTTACGGTTTAGATTACATTTACAGTTGGGAATAGGGTTGGGATTAGGGTTAGGGGTGTGTCAGGGTTAGAGGTGTGGTTAGGGTTACTGTTCGGATTAGGGTTAGGGGTGTGTTTGGATTAGGGTTTCAGTTATAATTGAGGGGTTTCCACTGTTTAGGCACATCAGGGTCTCTCCAAATGCGACATGGCGACCGATCTCAATTCCAGCCAACTCTGCGTTGAAAAAGTAAAACAGTGCTCCTTCCCTTCCGAGCTCTCCCGTGTGCCCAAACAGGGGTTTACCCCAACATATGGGGTATCAGCATACTCGGGACAAATAGGACAACAACTTTTGGGGTCCAATTTCTCCTGTTGCCCTTGGGAAAATTCAAAACTGGGGGCTAAAAAATATTTTTTTGTGGGAAAAAAGATTTTTTATTTTCAAGGCTCTGCGTTATAAACTGTAGTGAAACACTTGGGGGTTCAAAGTTCTCACAACACATCTAGATGAGTTCCCTGGGGGGTCTAGTTTCCAATATGGGGTCACTTGTGGGGGGTTTCTACTATTTAGGTACATTAGGGGCTCTGCAAACGCAATGTGACACCTGCAGACCATTCCATCTAAGTCTGCATTCCAAATGGCGCTCCTTCCCTTCCGAGCCCTCCCATGCGGCCAAACAGTGGTTCATATGGGGTATCAGCGCACTCAGGACAAATTGGACAACAACTTTTGTGGTCGAATTTCTCCTCTTACCCTCGGGAAAATACAAAACTGGGGGCTAAAAAATAATTTTTGGAGGAAATTTTTTTTTTTTTTTTCACGGCTCTGCGTTACAAACTGTAGTGAAACACTTGGGGGTTCAAAGCTCTCACAACACATCTAGATGAGTTCCTTAGGGGGGTCTACTTTCCAAAATGGTGTCACTTGTGGGGGGTTTCTACTGTTTAGGTACATTAGGGGCTCTGCAAACGCAATGTGACACCTGCAGACCATTCCATCTAAGTCTGCATTCCTTCCCTTCCGAGCCCTCCCATGCGGCCAAACAGTGGTTCCCCCATACATATGGGGTATCAGCGCACTCAGGACAAATTGGACAACAACTTTTGGGGCCGAATTTCTCTTCTTACCCTCGGGAAAATACAAAACTGGGGGCTAAAAAATAATTTTTGTGGGAAAAAATTTTTGTTTTATTTTTACGGCTCTGCATTATAAACTTCTGTGAAGCCCTTGGTGTGTCAAAGCGCTCAAAACACATCTAGATAAATTCCTTAGGGGGTCTACTTTCCAAAATGGTGTCACTTGTGGGGGGTTTCAATGTTTAGGCACATCAGTGGCTCTCCAAACGCAACATGGCGTCCCATCTCAATTCCTGTCAATTTTGCATTGAAAAGCCAAACGGCGCTCCTTCCCTTCTGAGCTCTCCGATGCGCCCAAACAGTGGTTTACCCCCACATATGGGGTATCAGCGTACTCAGGACAAATTGTACAACAACTTTTGTGGTCCAATTTCTTCTCTTACCCTTGGAAAAATAAAAAATTGGGGCGAAAAGATAATTTTTGTGAAAAAATATGATTTTTTATTTTTACGGTTCTGCATTATAAACTTCTGTGAAACACTTGGTTTGTCAAAGTGCTCACCACACCTCTAGATAAGTTCCTTAGGGGGTCTACTTTCCAAAATGGTGTCACTTGTGGGGAGTTTCAATGTTTAGGCACATCAGGGGCTCTCCAAACGCAACATGGTGTCCCATCTCGATTCCAGTCAATTTTGCATTGAAAAGTCAAATGGCGCTCCTTCGCTTCCGAGCTCTGTCATGCGCCCAAACAGTGGTTTACCCCACATATGGGGTATCGGTGTACTCAGGACAAATTGTACAACAACTTTTGTTGTCCATTTTCTCCTGTTACCCTTGGTAAAATAAAACAAATTGGAGCTGAAGTAAATTTTTTGTGAAAAAAAGTTAAATGTTCATTTTTATTTAAACATTCCAAAAATTCCTGTGAAGCACCAGAAGGGTTAATAAACTTCTTGAATATGGTTTTGAGCACCTTGAGGGGTGCAGTTTTTAGAATGGTGTCACACTTGGGTATTTTCTATCATATAGACCCCTCAAAATGACTTCAAATGAGATGCGGTCCCTAAAAAAAAATGGTGTTGTAAAAATGAGAAATTGCTGGTCAAATTTTAACCCTTATAACTCCCTAACAAAAAAAAAATTTGGTTCCAAAATTGTGCTGATGTAAAGTAAGCATGTGGGAAATGTTACTTATTAAGTATGTTGTGTGATATATCTCTGTGATTTAATTGCATAAAAATTCAAAGTTGGAAAATTGCAAAATTTTCATAATTTTTGCCAAATTTCCGTTTTTTTTCACAAACAAACACAGGTACTATCAAAGAATTTTTACCACTATCATGAAGTACAATATGTCCCGAGAAAACAATGTCAGAATCACTGGGATCTGTTGAAGTGTTCCAGAGTTATAACCTCATAAAGGGACAGTGGTCAGAATTGTAAAAATTGGCCCGGTCATTAACATGCAAACCACCCTCGGGGCTTAAGGGGTTAAGACCAGTACCTTATTTTCTAAATATATTTTGTTATATTAATAACCTACTGTTATATCTACGTCCGTTCGATTCTATTCAGTCTGTGTTATGCAATATACTTTCTTTAGATATACATTACTCTTTATTAATTGTTTTAACAATTACTTACTTTTTCTTCAATCAGACGCATTGCTTATGTGCGCTGTCGTGGTCCCGTGTTCGTCGCGGCATCTGGCTACTGTAGTTACCAAGGGGATGACACATGCTCCTCCCTTTGGTTGCATGCGGTGCTGGATGTCGGCGCTGATCCTGCGGGAGCACGATATCACGGAATAATGCGCCGATTGGTGTATTATGCTGCTACCATGTATTTTACAAATGGGCCACATGTGACCGCAATTGAGCATTTCCATTGGCCCGGAATTTGTAAGGTCCTTTTGTGCACTATGGACACTCTTACCAATCACATGACTACATCATGTGACTATTTGTGAGTAATGCTATTGGTGCAACATTTGGAAGGTCCTTTTTTACATCTTGGTAGCCAGTTTACTCTTGCGTTCCTTATGGGCTAACTACTGCGGATACACGGCCGCTCCTATGACATCACTCGTCCCATAATACCTGCCACATGCCACACACCGGCCCTCCATTAAAATCTGATTGCACGCACTATATAGGGAACTTCTTCTGCCGCACTAGCCACCTCTCCTGACGAAGCTCATCGGGCGAAACGCGCGTCGAGGCGCTTGGCAGCACGGCAGCAGGATTTACCCACCTTCTATAGACCAGCCATGGCTACAGGTATAGCAGGTTAACATACTATTGTTTATTTTTCCTTTACTTGTTGTGCTAGTGGTTCAAATTAGTCAGTCGCCCTGGTGTACACGATAGACTATATTACCCTAGTTCCTTCATATGTTTGAACCCTTCTCTTTAGGTCCATTATGACTTAATTAGCTATCGCTGTTTAAACACATGGTATCCCAGATATCTATTGTGGTGTGGTTTTTACCCTGCGTTTTGCTGCCTGGCACAATTTTCTGTCTTCTGTTTTTTTGTTTGTTACTGGTTTTTCTCACGGATTTATTATCAATATGATGTTACCGTTTACTATGATATTTAAATAAAATTTGTTATATTTGTAAATTTTGGCGTTTTGCTCCCATCATGGTATATAGTCCTCAGAAATATCATTTTGAGTATCCTGAGGATTTGGACTGTATTCATATAAGTTTAAATGCTTTTTTGTCGCTCCGGCAGCATACACTAATTTTGGAAGAAAATTTATAGGTTGTGTATCAGCCCGCAGCTGTCTACGTAGCCTTTCTGGCTATAAAATATAGGGGGACCCCACGTCATTTTTTAAATTTTAATAGCCAGTAAAGGTTGCGCAGACAGCTGTGGGCTGATCTTCATAGCAGGCTACAAATATTGGCCCCTGGCCATCGGCTTTCCCCCTCTGGCGCAGAAAATTGCGCGGGAGCCCACGCCGTTTTTTCCGCTTTCTTTTTTATTTTTTAAATTCAATGCTCATTAAGACCTCTTTCACTATTGCGTCAGTACGGGTCCGTCGCTATGCGTTGGGCTGACGTACCGACGCACGTTGTGAAATTTGTGCACGACGTGGCCAGCGAATGCAGTTTTTCAACGCATCCGCTGCCCATTCTGAAGTCCGGGGAGGAGGGGGCGGATTTTCTGACGTGCATGCGCCAAAAAAAACGTTCACTTGAACATTTTTTCGTGCCGACGGTCCGCCAAAACACGACAGATCTGTTGCACGACGGAAGCGACGTGTTGCCATTTGTCGCAATCCGTCGCAAGTCTATGGGTACAAAACGCATCCTGCAAGCACATTTGCAAGATCCGTTTTTTTCCACCGGATCATTTTTTTCCGCCAGATCCGTTTTTTTTTCTCATAGAGTTGTATTAGCGCCGGAGTGTGCCTGATGGCCACACGTTTCATCCGTTTTTTGCTAGATCCGACGCTGTGCGTTTTTTCGACGGACAGAAAAACCGTTCCTCTGTATGTGTTTTCCGTCCGCCGGAAACAGCTTTTTTTGATGGACCCTGCAAAAAACAGATGAAACATGTGGCCATCAGGCGCAATCCGGCGCTAATACAACTCTATGAGAAAAAAACGGATCTGGGGGAAAAAAACAATCCGGTGGAAAAAACGGATCCTGCAAATGTGCTCGCAGGATGCGTTTTACCCATAGACTTGTATTAGCGACGGATCGCGACGGATGGCCACACGTCGTGTCCGTTGTGCAATGGATCCGTCGTGTTTTGGCGGACCGTTGGCACGAAAAAACGTTCAAGTGAACTTTTTTTGGCTGTCGCGCCCCCCATTTTCTGCGCGGCAGAAACTCCGCCCCCTCCTCTCCGCACTTCAGAATGGGCAGTGGATGCATTGAAAAACTGCATCCGCTGCCCACGTAGTGCACAAATTTCACGTACGTCGGTCCGACGCATAGCGACGGACCCGTACAGATGCAAGAGTGAAAGAGGCCTTAACGAGCGTTGAATTAAAAAAAAAAAAAAAAAAAAAAGCGGAAAAAAATGGCGTGGGCTCCCGGGCAATTTTCTGCGCCAAAGGGGGAATGCCGACAGTCGGGGGCCAATATTTGTAGCCTGCTATGAATACCAGCCCACAGCTGTCTGCATAGACTTTACTGGCTATTAAAATAGGGGACCCCCAAAAAATGACGTGGGGTCCCCCTATATATTATAGCCAGAAAGGCTACACAGACAGCTGCGGGCTGATATTCATAGCCTAGAGAGGGGCCATGGATATTGCCCCCCCCCCCGGCTACAAATACCAGTCCGCAGCCACCCCAGAAATTCCGGCACTTAGCCCCTCTCTTCCCACTCCCGAGTAGTGGTGGGATATGGGGTCATAAAGGGGTTAATGTCACCTTGCTATTGTAAGGTGACATTATGCCGGGTTAATAATGGAGTGGCGTCAATAAGACGCCTATCCATTATTAATCCTAGAGTAGTGAAAGAGTTAAAAACAAAATAAAGACACAGCCAGAAAAAAGTATTTTATTATTCTTAATTTCACCATACTTACCATGCTTCAGCGCCTGCAAAAAACATAAAATAATAAACCGTATACTACCTGTCTGCTGTAGTCCAATTAATAACGAGTGTCCCACGACGATCTCCCCTATAGAACAGTGACATCGGGTGATGTCACTGCTCTATAGGACCCTCAGTGACACACTGACAGGAGACAATGGCTCCTTCAGTGCATCACTGAGGTTACTATAGTTCACTGGTCTCACTTTATGGCAATTGCTGCGTGGGAAAATTTCTCACACATCAATGGCATAAAGTGAGACTAGGGACTATTTTCTCACAGGGGCGTAGGAATACATTGTGAGGAATACAATGTGGAAGGATACCTTCCATCATTGTATTCCTGGAGCCCCTGGAGAGCAGTCACATCAGCTGATGCTCCTGCTCTCCACGGGAGATCGTCGTGGGACACTCGTTTTAATTGGATTTCTGCGGATCAGGAAGTATAGTGTTTGTTTATTATTTTAATATTTTTTACAGGTGACAATGGCTTCGGGGAACAAAGTGACAAGTGATGGTGAGTATGTACTCTGTTATATGTACTGTATGTCTGTCTGTATGTATGTATGTACTGTATGTCACATGTCGCATGTCCCATGTCGCATGTCCCATGGTGCATGTTGTCCCATGCCGCATGTTGTCCCATGTCGCATGCCCCATGTCGCATGTTGTCGCATGGTGCATGTTGTCACATGTCATCGCATGTTGCCGCCTGTCGCATGCTGCATGTTGCATGTCATCGCATGTTGCATGTCATATGTTGCATGTCGCATGTAGTTGCATGGTGTATGTCACATGGTGCATGTCACCGCATGGTGCATGTCGTCGCATGGTGCATGTCATCGCATGGTGCATGTTGTTGCATGTCGCATGCCGTCGCATGGTGTGTGGTGCATGTCGTCGCATGGTGCATGTCATCGCATGTCGCATGGTGCATGTCGCATGTCATTGCATGGTGCATGTCATTGCATGGTGCATGTTGTCGCTTGGTGCATGTCATCGCATGGTGCATGTCGTCGAATGTCGCATGTCGTCACATGGTGCATGTCGTCGCATGGTGCATGTTGCATGTCGTTGCATGTCGTCGCATGGTGCATGTTGCATGTCACTTGTTTACTCAAAAATATACCTATAAAGAGAAAAATCAGACAAACTGAACATTTTGCAGTGGTCTCTTAATTTTTGCCAGAGCTGTATATATGTATTCTATGTGTATATATCTATTCTATCTTTTCTATTCTAACCTGTCAGTGTGATTTTACTGAACACTGCACACAAATTACCAGCTTTTATGCTATCTCTTACCGAATGTTACCGACTTTTTACAATTTTAAGAAAAATGCTCATGTTACCAATCACGAATCCGAATGTACCATGTTCATGCCGAATTTATGTTTGGCGATTGTTTTCCGTACATATCCGCTCATCTCTACTCATGCACAGCAGTGTATGAGAGCAGTCAGTGTCTCATTGACTGTGCCTGTGAGACTCAGTTTAGAGCTGGATCTCACAGACCTCCGTACCCTGAGGTCATCAGCACATGAACTCAGGGTACCATGGTAATCAACGGGACTAGTGATTTTCATTGCGACGGTCCGATGGTTACTAAGAGGGTCTTAGTTGATACTGCAGGGAGTCAGCTGTCATGTACATCTGGCACGTGCTAGAATCGCCACCAACGGGCGCTATTCCCTTATTCCCCATTGCCATTTTAAAACAGCAATGAGGGAATTAGTACTCTTAACAACCACCATTTTACTGCATATCAGAGGTCGTTAAGGGGTTAAGTCTATGAATCTGTCTGCCAGAAACTTTCCTCATTATGCCTTTATCTTCACAAACCCCTTTGTGCTCTGTATTAGCCACAAATCCCTTCACAGGACGATGATCACACTTAATTATTTAAGAAATAGCTAATGTCTTCATACTTTGCCCAAGGCATTGCACTATTTGACGCTTTTTGGCAGCAGGGAGATCCGTTATTTTTCGCATATTGCTTGAAACTTGTGGCCTTTTTAATAATGTACAATGTCCTTCTTAAGTATTTTTCCTTTAATTAGGCTCACCTGGCAAACTAAATATCCGGTATCTGAGTCCAGTGATCCAAAGAGTTCTGAGACTCACTACCAGTCATGAGATGAGTTTATTTGAAAACATAAAAATTACATCTTTATGGCACTAAAATTTAATTAACATAATAATTAGTGATGAGCCAATAGTGAAATATTCGGATTTGGGAAAATCGGCACAAATAATTTCTAATATCCATGTATTCGTACCGAATAACAAATCCAATGAAAGTCAATGGAAAATACGAATATTTTTCTGCTGGACCCAACAAGCAGGTCTGTGGGCATGAAAAAAAAAGCTGAAATGGATTGAAAAAGCTAAAACTAAATGTGAGCAGTAGGGTTGAGCGAAACGGGTCGGCCATTTTCAGAAGTCGCCGACTTTTGGCAAAGTCGGGTTTCATGAAACCCGACCCGACCCCTATGTGGGGTCGGCCATGAGGTCGGCGATCTTCTGAATCTGGTATCGGAATTCCGATACCGAGTTCCGATATGTTTGCAATATCGGAAATCGGTATCGGAATCCATATTTAAGTGTAAAATAAAGAATTAAAATAAAAAATATTGCTATACTCACCCTCTGACGCGCCCTGGTACTAACCGTCAGCCTTCCTTCCTTAGAAGGAATGAAGCAGGGCGCGTCCGAGGGTGAGTATATACCTAATAGGAATATACTCCCCCTCGGACGTGCCCTGCTTCTTTCCGGCAGCCTTCCCTCCTAAGAATCAGTGCTTGAAGGACCTTCGGTGACGTCGCGGCTTGTGATTGGTTGCGCGACCGCCCATGTGACCGCTCGTGCGACCAATCACAAGCCGCGACGTCATCTAAGGCCCTTCACGCGCTGATTCTAAGGAAGGAAGGCTGCCGGTTAGTACCAGGGCGCGTCAGAGAGTGAGTTTCCTCTCCTTCAGACCCTGGGAACCATTGGGAACCATTGGAAACCCAATGCACTGCATTGGGTTTCGTGTTTCGGCCGACCCCGACCCTGACTTTTCTATAGGATCGGCCGATTTCACTCGACCCGACTTTTGAAAAAGTCGGGTTTCGTGAAACCCGACCCGATCCTATAAAAGTAAAAGTCGCTCAACCCTAGTGAGCAGCATGGAAAAGGTGCCTGCATGCCTTTCTGACTCGTATATGGTATCTGGGAATAATGTTTGTCAGACTATTGCGCTGGTTTTACAGATTTTTAAAAAGATCTACCAAACCAAACCAAATTTTTTTTTAAAGGGAAAAATGCTAAGAAACATTTTTTCCTTCCTAATTACATATATATAATGCAATATAAAAATATAAAAAAACTATACCTTCCCTTTAGCATATGTTTACACAGAGTGTTTTGGCATGGAGCGTTTTGACTTTAGTTTTTCCTTTAACATTTGTGAGGGCTCTCACACCTACATATGGGAAGTCCCTCCCTCATGCCATATTGTTAGAAAGATAGTGGAATACATATTCCCCATTCCTTTGCAATGACATTTCAATCATGCTCATTTGAATTTTGGGTATCACCTGCCACCACCACCATGTACACCGCCATGTCATTATGCAGCCCTCGCTTAGAATTGCAGAGTGCCAGCAGGTGCCGTGAAGCCTGAGTTTGGTAATGGCCCTCCAGTGGCCCTGTATCACAAATTTGGGAGAGCTCTCACTCCTACATTTGGGAGGTCCTTCCCTCATGCCAATAGTTAGCAAGATTGTGGAATACATATTCCCCATCCCTTTACAATGCCATTTCATACATGCTCATTTGAATTTTGGGCTTCGCCCGCCATCAACACCACCACCACATTCCCCGCCATGTCATTATGCGGCCTTCACTTCACATTTTCAGAGGGCCACCAGGTGCTGCTAAACCTGCATTTTTTAAGGTCCAGAGTTCATTTTTGCCACCAGACCCCAATGGGACCACTGTCATAGTGGTTGAAGCCGCTGAAAGGTGAATTTAATACAGGAGTTGGGGAAGCTGTATGATCAATGTCAGGAAATTGGATTCTACCAGACACCAAAAGCATTAGAATTACAGTACAGACCAAAAGTTTGGACACACCTTCTCATTTAAAGATTTTTCTGTATTTTTATGACTATGAAAATTATAAATTCACACTGAAGGCATCAAAACTATGAATTAACACATGTGGAATTATATACTTAACAAAAAAGTGTGAAACAACTGAAAATATATCTTAAATTCTAGGTTCTTCAAAGTAGTCACCTTTTGCTTTGATGACTGCTTTGCACACTCTTGGTATTCTCTTGATGAGCTTCAAGAGGTAGTCACCGGAAATGGTTTTCACTTCAGAAGTGTGCCCTGTCAGGTTTAATAAGTGGGATTTCTTGTCTTATAAATGGGGTTGGAACCATCAGTTGTGTTGTGCAGAAGTCTGGTGGATACACAGCTGTTAGTCCTACTGAATAGACTGTTAGAATTTGTATTATGGCAAGAAAAAAGCAGCTGAGTAAAGAAAAACAAGTGGCCATCATTACTTTAAGAAATGAAGGTCAGTCAGTCCGAAAAATTGGGAAAACTTTGAAAGTGTCCCCAAGTGCAGTTGCAAAAACGATCAAGTGCTACAAAGAAACTGGCTCACATGAGGACTTGGAGCGCCCCCAGACACAGGGCCACAGGTTACTCAATACCGGTCCTCTCTGTCTCAGTTCTGGGGTTGTCATGGTGGCTTGACCCGGTCCGTGACCCTTGACCCTGTCAAGGTTTTGTGACGCCACCTGTGGTATTCGGTCAGGGTGACCAACGCTGCTTGGGGCCCGCTGGGGTGAGGTGATGGCAGCTAGATGGTATACCTTCCCACAGGTGAAGTATGTTCCCAGGGCTTCCCAGTAAGGTGGATAGTGATGGTGTGAGATGCAGACAATAACGAGGACACAGGGTTGCAGTCTCTTTACCTCTTTACTGGTGACTTCGGGGTCCTCACTCCAGAGCACAGTTAACAGGGCTGTCTGAGACCGGCCGGTCCGAAGGCACATCCAGAATTCCCTTTGCAGGTGGAAATCGTTGCCTACAACTAGCGCCTGTGTGTTGTAGTGCTTCCCTGCTGAGCATTCGGGATAGTCCTCACAACTTCTGTTCTCGTTCTTTCTCGTTCTTTCTAGTTCTTTCTATTCTCCGTCCCCCAGGTTTGTTATGGCTAGGACGCACCCGTTTGACGGGAAGGCTCGGAGCTCTTCCGGGACCCTAGAGACGCCCCTCTCCACGCGTTGCCCCCTATGTCTGCTTAGGTGATGTAAGGTAGACAGCCAACCTATAATTAACTGTCCTGCGGTATTTGAAGTAAGGCATAAAGTCAGTTACTTCCTCGGTGTTCCGGGCACCGGCTACGCGCCTCAGTAGGATGTTGCCGTTCTCCGGGCACGACTCCTACTGGCTCTCCTTTGTGCTTGATCTTGTTTCTCACTGTCCACAATATCCTTTGCTTCGTGTCCTTTCTTTGGATGCCGCCGCAGATAGCGCAGGTGCGGCTCCGTAACGTTCTACCCTTGTCGCTAGGTGCCTGCCAGGTTCCCACGCCTGACAGGGACCCCCCTGAATTTTCCCCCACAACACCCCCTGCCACGGGATGTTGCCTGAACAAAACCCAGTAAGCTTCTGACTAACTTCCTATCCAACCCCTAGTTTTACCAGTGTGAGGAGTGGCCTAATAAAAAAAACCTTTTGCTCCCCCTAGTGGCCGGAGTGTGAAGTGAAATGTGTGCTGGTGATACCTGGTCAGATGAACTCCTTTAGTGCCATCAGATGTACCATCACTCCCCTTAGTGGCAGAGCGATACTACTGCAAAGACCAGGTCTCTGGGGTGCTGCAGACTGCCCCAGGAAAGGAAGACCAAGAGTCACCTCTGCTTCTGAGGATAAGTTTATCCGAGTCACCAGCCTCAGAAATTGCAGGTTAACAGCAGCTCACATTAGAGACCAAGTCAATGCCACACAGAGTTCTAGCAGCAGACACATCTCTACAACAACTGTTAAGAGGAGACTTTGTGCATCCGGCCTTCATGGTAAAATAGCTGCTTGGAAACTACTGCTAAGGACAGGCAACAAGCTGAAGAGACTTGTTTGGGCTAAAGAACACAAGGAATGGACATTAGACTAGTGGAAAATCTGTGCTTTGGTCTGATGAGTCCAAATTTGAGATCTTTGGTTCCAGCCACCGTGTCTTTGTGCGACACAGAAAAGGTGAACGGGTGGACTCTACATGCTTGGTTCCCACCGTGAAGCATGGAGGAGGAGGTGTGATGGTATGGGGGTGCATTGCTGGTGACACTGTTGGGGATTTATGCAAAATTGAAGGCATACTGTACCAGCATGGCTACCACAGCATCTTGCAGCGGCATGCTATTCCATACGATTTGCGTTTAGTTGGACCATCATTTATTTTTCAACAGGTCAATGACCCCAAACACACCTCCAGGCTATTTGACCAAGCAGGAGAGTGATGGGGTGCTACGCCAGATGACCTGGCCTCCACACAACCCAATTGAGATGGTTTGGGGTGAGCTGGACCACAGAGTGAAGGCAAAAGGGCCAACAAGTGCTAAGCATCTCTGGGAACTCATACAAGATTGTTTGAAGACCATTTCCGGTGACTACCTCTTGAAGCTCATCAAGAGAATGCCAAAAGTGTGCAAAGCAGTCACCCAAGAAAAAGGTGGTTACTTTGAAGAACCTACAATATTAGACATATTTTCAGTTGTTTCACACTTTTTTGTTAAGTATATAATTCCACATGTGTTAATTCATAGTTTTGATGCCTTCAGTGTGAATTTACAATTTTCATAGTCATAAAAATACAGAAAAATCTTTAAATGAGAAGGTGTGTCCAAACTTTTGGTCTGTACTGTATATTCTGAATTCAGTGTATGCAAGTGAGGGCCTGTATTGTGATCAGTCTCTCAGGCCTGAAACCCATGTCAGGAACATGTTACAATCCTCATTTATCTTGGAAGCAGCCTCCTCAAGGAAAAGAGACACGAATGCCATTGACCAATCTGCAAAGCCTATGCACTTGTGGAAACTATCTAACCAGACAGAATGTATGGTTTGCATGATTTTGAGCAACAATAATTACAGGATATGTCTCAGAGAGTGTTGAGATCTGTGGAGTCTATTACTCAGGCAGTGCGACAGAGCACAGGTAAAGGCCTTAGTGTGGCAATTACCTTGTTCCAAAATGTGCAAAGTTGTGGCCTGAATAGGTTTGTGAAGTGTATTAACCCAGTCTCTTAGACAAGCTAAAAAAAAAAAAAAGAAACTGGCCAATGCCCCACCACTAGGGTTGAGCGACTTTTACTTTTATAGGATCGGGTCGGGTTTCACGAAACCCGATCCTATAAAAAAAGTCGGGGTCGGCCGAAACACGAAACCCAATGCAGTGCATTGGGTTTCCAATGGTTCCCAGGGTCTGAAGGAGAGGAAACTCTCCTTCAGGCCCTGGGATCCATATTTAAGTGTAAAATAAAGAATTAAAATAAAAAATATTGCTATACTCACCCTCTGACGCGCCCTGGTACTAACCGGCAGCCTTCCTTCCTTAGAATCAGCGCGTGAAGCGCCTTAGATGACGTCGCGGCTTGTGATTGGTCGCGCGACCGCCCATGTGACCGCTTGCGTGACCAATCACAAGCCGCTACGTCACCGAAGGTCCTTCAAGCGCTGATTCTTAGGAAGGAAGGCTGCCGGAAAGAAGCAGGGCGCGTCCGAGGGTGAGTATATTCCTATTAGGTATATACTCACCCTCGGATGCGCCCTGCTTCTTTCCGGCAGCCTTTTTTCCTAAGAATCAGCGCTTGAAGGACCTTCGGTGACGTCGTGGCTTGTGATTGGTCGTGCGAGCAGTCACGTGACCAATCACAAGCCGCGACGTCATCTAAGGCCCTTCACTCGCTGATTCTAAGGAAGGAAGGCTGCCGGTTAGTACCAGGACCCGTCAGAGGGTGAGTATAGCAATAGTTTTTATTTTAATTCTTTATTTTACACTTAAATATGGATTCCGATACCGATTTCCGATATTGCAAACATATTTTTGCACCCAGGCATTCCGCCCACCTACTGGGGTGCTGAGTATATGAGCAGTATATGGTGTATGCTAACAGAGGTATTATGTTGAATTTCCCTTTTATAAAGGGATGTGTGGGTAAGATTTTTTAACTCACAGCATATATATAGAGCATGTGTCATTACTCAGATTATTATTCTGTTTAAGGCTGAAACCTGAAGAATTGTGTGGAGCATATTAATGCATTCATGTACTAAAATATCTAAGGGCAGACCCAAAAATCAACATCAAGCTCCCAGATGCACGCTTAAAGTGACCTTGAGAAGGCCAACGCAATAAACAAATTATAATAATTGAATATAGAGATTGAGAGTAGAAATTTGAAATTTGCACAATGTACAAAGGTTTCCAAAAATTAACCAAAGGGGTTTGTATCATACACGCTGAAAAACACTGTGATAAGAACATCACAGTGCACTTTGCAGTTATTACAAGAGTTATATAAAAAAAATAATGTTCTATTGTGTATCTTTATCTAGCAGTTGTGTGTCTGGTGCAAAGCCTGATGAGATATGCAAACATGGCTATTTATCTCTAATTCTCGTGAATCTGCTGTTGCCATGCGTCATATAGGTGATATCTTTAAAAAAAATTGCCACACGTTGCTAGATATATTGAATTTGTACATAAAACTTCTGTGAGGGTACTTGCCAAAAATCAGGCCAATGAATTTATTTTTCAAAAGTATAAAGCATTCAATATGAGAAAGGGTGACGTCCAGGGACGTGGCTTTGGTGGCGCCCACCAAGACTGTGTTACAATCAGAATGTGACTGAATCTTGTTCTAGCTTCCTGTCAAAATATGGTCAGCGTGCTACACCACTGACCAACCCAGACAATTGCAAGGATGTTATGGGATGGACAAAGGATTCAGCCTGTTGACAAGCCGCACCATTAAGTCTTACACATGGTTTAGTGTCTGTAGTCAAGAAGCTGGGCCTCTGAATTCTCAACCTAGTCCTCCTTCCTTGCACCATCAAGAGTCCCAGAGGATCTATGACCCCAATGCTGGGCACTCTGAGGAACTGTTTACGTTCCCTTGTAACTTGTCAGGCCTCTCAATGTGCACCATTAAAGAGGGTCATGAAGAGGTGGAGTGCAGTGATGCTCAAACATTTGAGCACCCACGGCCAGGAGAAAACCAGGTTGGGGATGGTCAAATCATGTCTGAAGTGGTGGAGTATAATCATGATGCACAGTTGCCATCATGTCAGCCTCAAATCGCACCTCAGATTCAGGAATTGGAAGATGATGTGGCCGATTATGAAGCCACTGATCCAACCTGGCACGGTGGCATGCCTGACAAGCACAGCAGTGCAGACAGAGATTGGTCCATAGCACAAAAACAGGCAAGAAGAGATTATTTTTGACCAGAGGCAGAATTCGGTCAACTGTTCCACAGAGCCACAGTCCAGAAATATTGCAATCGCACAGCCGTTATACGTTAGACCCTTTCTGCTTCAGGGGTATTGAATGCCACACCGTATAAGCCTTTAGTCACAATAGAAAAAAAGTAATCGCTATATAAGCTCCACCTGGGTGCTGCTTCATGAAAAAAACAATTTGTATAAGAGTATCCAGAACAAGAAAAGTAACAGCGCACTCACCGGTGTTGAGCAAAAAGCGATTTATTCACATGAAATCATGCGGTGCAGTGGATCTGTTGAAGTGCTTGCAGCACGAAACAGCTGTCATCCGTATGTGTTTCACTACCCTCCCTGCACCGCATGATTTCATGTGAATAAATCACTTTTTGCTCAACACCGGTGAGTGCGCTGTTACTTTTCTTGTTCTGGATACTCTGTTCCACAGAGCCTACTGCTCTCATCTAGATAACAGGCCAAGGGTGCATTGTTCCTCTGTATGGCAGTTTTTTTCTGAAATTCCTTCAGACAAAACAACTGTAATTGCAGCATCTGCCAAACCAAGCAAAGAAGAGGCAAGAACACTGCCAACCTGAGCACCACCAACATGCAAACGCACATGGTAGCCAAGCAGCCCAGTAGGTGGGCGGAACGCCTGGGTACAAAATCTTTATCTAATGGTGAAACCACTGCCCCTTCCCCTGGGTTATGGCCTTCCAAATCTGCAGTCCATGAAGCTGACGCTGATGCCTCCCGTCCACTACCTGCAGTTGCACAGACACAACAGTCAGCAACCACGTCTAGTTCATTGTCCCAGAGCAGCGTTCACTTGTCCCTGCCCTAGACATTTAACAGAAAGTAGAAATTTCGACCCACAAACCCACCGGCTTTAACGCTAAGCACCCACATAGGCAGACTGGTTATGTTGCCATTTTGACTTGGGGGAACTGAGTCTTTCTGCCACCTCTTGGTGGTTTCAGCCCCATGGTACTTGATTACCATTCAACACTATTTTTCCCAGTGTGCCTTCAATGTGATACATAAGCACGTATTACAGAATATCAGCCGTGCTCAGGTCAATGCAGTCACAGGGAAGGTCTACTTTACTACAGACACGTGGACAAGTTCTTGTGGATAGGGATGTTACTTTTCCCATATGGCACACTGGCTGAATCTGGTGAAGTCTGAGACAGGGTCAGAGGTTGGGACATCACACATCTTACCCACACCAAAAATAGGAGTCCCAACTGACATCAGGGTTTTAATGTCCTCATATTACAGTTCCTATCTCTCCTCCTCCTCACCGAAAGTAGCCTCCCTATCACTCCCCAGCTGGGTGGTCTGCAGTACTGCCTTGGTGAAGTGGCAGCATGCTCTGCTAAAGCTCATTTGTTTAGGTGATAAAGTTCAAAACGCAGCCGAGCTGTTGAAATGGATAAAGGAATTGATCAGTTGCTCTCCCCGCTGAACCTCCAACCAAAACCTACTTACCAAAGTACAGAATGTCAGCGTACATTTACGAAAATCATCTCAGGCTTTTGGCAGACTAGCTTTGCTGCACCAGTGCTTTAATTTGCCTTGTCGCCAACTGATTTGTGACCTGCCCACAAACTATAATTCAAATTTAATAATAATAATAATAATAATAAAAAATAATCATAATATTATTTCTATAGCGTCAACATTTTCCACAGCTCTTTACATTTTAGAGGGAGGGGACTTTTACAGACATTAAAATACATTACAGAATAGCAATAATCACATAAGCAAGAGATACCAAGAGGAATGAGGGCATTGCTCGCAAGCTTACAATCTATGTGGAAATAGGGGAGACGCAAAAGGTGGATGGCAACAATTGTTTTCATTGTTTTGACCAGCCATAATATAAGAAATATGATGTTCATGTAATGCTGCATGCACCGGTTACCAACCAGTATGTGTAAAAGTACAGACACAATGGGCTATTAAATGCATAAAGTGAGTGAGAACAAGATACAAAGATCTTGGTTATGAAGAAAATTTTCAATGGGCAACACGGGAATAGTTAGATAAATGTGTTGAGGCAATCGGCAAATAATATGTTGGCAAGGCTTAGTGAGCAGCAGAGAGCAGTGTCTGAATTCCAGCTTCTCAATGCCTGTCAGAGTAACACTCAACCCCCACATACAACAGCTGCCGAATGGGTTTGGATCAATGACATTTATGAGGTTCCTGATAACTTGAGTACTGCACCAAGATGGCGAGCGCTGATGATGCTATTGTCAGCGTAACCATCATACTGCTGTGTCTATAAAACATTAGCTGCAGAATCTCAAAGAGGAAGCTTTGAATGCCAAGCAGGTGGATATGGAGCAAGATTGTACAGTGGCTGATACCACACAGCCCAGCCTCACACAATATTCTCAAGCCACATTGGGAGATGACGAGTAATAGTAGGAGAATAAGGATGAGGAGGAACAGGAGTTTTTGGTCTGCACTACAGAGGAGACTCCCAATCCAAGCTTCATGCCTGCCAGCATGGATGGCCTGAAGAGGAGAATGAGAAGGAGGCTATGCGTCATGAGGAGGAAAGGATGGTTAGTGTTCTTCCTTGTGAGGACACTGGATGTTTTACTCTTTGTAGTCTGCCACACATGGCAGAGTTCATGTCCAGATGCCTTTCCCAAGACCCTTGCATGAAGCATATTTTGTCCAACATGAAATACTGGCTGTGCACCTTTCTTGATTGACCGTACAAGGAGAAATTTGCTTCTCTCATGTCAGGGGCAGACGTGCCATTTTCAGTGGATTTATGCCAGAGGGCCAATGTGGAAGACTTGCTAAAAAGATTACCCTCAGAAAACATTGCTAGCTGAGGTACCGGCTCTTGTCATCCACAAGGATTACAGGGGAGGGTCACGCACCCCAGGTGCACCTCAGGGGGTAGGGGGATGTCCACCAACTGGCACATTTTTATGAGACCGTCACATCATCAATGGCTATCTGTGGGTGTAACTATGACAAGGATGGAGAAGGTGACAAAAATGGTGTAGGACTACTTAAGTGCCCATACCAGCGTCCTTCCTTATTATTCAGTGCCCTTTAACTATTGGTTTTCCAAGCTGAACATTTGCCCGCTCGACCTCTCATTCTACACCTTGAAGGTGCTGTCATGCCCTGCTGCAAGTCTGTGGTCTGAGCAGGTTTTTAGTTTGGCTGGTGCAATCATAATGGATAAGAGCACATGCCTGTCAATGGAAAATGCCAGACTCTTCTAAAATTGAATAAGGGCTGGATTTCTGGTGACTTTGTAAGCCCTACGAATGACAGCAACGTAATATTAATGCAGCCCAAATGTTTTTTGTTTGGGAAGTTGTCTAAACATCCATCCCTTACCATCCAAACCCATTTTGTTCATTAAATCACCTCCTCCTCCTGCTTTTTCAACAAGCACTTAGTGGTCATATATGTATACCCCACATAGCTAATGTTTTGTACTTTGTGAAAACTTGACATAGTGCAATGATGAAAGATAACCTCTACCCGGATTGCACCAGTTGCACAACTGCTAGATAAAGATATGCTATTTTTAAACCAATAGAAATTATGATTGTTTTTTAGATCTCCTCAAAGTTTTGCAGAACTCAATATAGGTCAGCGACCCACACCCACTCGGCAGTTATGTTTGGGGGCTGAGTGTTACTCTGATGGGCATTTAGAAGCTGGAATTCAGAGACTACCCTCTGGTTCTCACTAAACCTTGCCAACATATGGGAGGTTGAATTCCAGTGTGTGGGCAGGTCACAAATCAGTCGGTGACAAGGCTGTCATGGTTTGCTGGGTTTGCAGGTTAGGTGGTTTAAGAGTTAATGTGGATGGCCTCTCTTTGGGATCTTGGGAGGGTTTTCATAGCCTCATTGTGGGGTCATTCTCTGTTGTTTATACTCTGAGCTGAGTGTTTCTGATCCTGTTCTGCCTGTGCTTTGTGCCTATCTTTGTATGCCTGCTTGGTTTTTGATCTGGTCTCGTCCCTGTTAAAGTCTTCCGTCTGCTGATTCTGTACCTCGCCGCCCTTTTTGTGTATGACCTTTGGCTACATCTTGATCTTCCTTTGGTTATCCTTGCTGTTATTTGCTGCCCTCTTTGTGTATGACCTTCGGCTACGTCCTGAGATCCCTCTGACTATTCCTACTGTACCACACTGCCCTCTGTGTATGACATTGTTGCTTTGCTGACCTGACTACTGTTAACTCCTCTTCACTTTTTCTTTCCTGCACTGCTGTCGGCTCCCAGTGGGGCTTTGCAGTAGCTCCGCCCCCTTCTCTGACGTGCGGTCACTTGACCGCAGGTCTTGTTGGTGCAAAGTATTCCAGAACACCTCCACTCTCCTCAGGTCCAGGCTCCTGGCTGCTGATACCTATGATTGACACAGGACCCTCGACCCCTTGTACCTGCGGGTAAGAGTCCTCTGCATTTCCCTTTCTCCATCCTCTGTAGCTGAGGTAGTGGTTACCGAAAGTCTTCATCTGACAAAGTCAAATTAAAGTGCTGCTTCAGCAAAGCTAGACTGGCAAAAGCCTGAGATGACTTTCAGAAATGTGCACTGACACAGCATACCTTGGCAAATAGGTCAGGAAAGTTAGGGTATGTTTTTAAAAAATGCTGCACAACCAAGTTGAGCACATGGGCCATGCATAGCACGTGTACCAGCTTGCAGAGCTTTAAAGCTCCCACCAAGTTACATCCATTATTGCACACAACCAGACCTGGTTGGAGGTTTACAGGAAAGAGGCACTGATCAATCTGTTCTTTTATGCCTTTCAGCAGCTCGGCTGCATTGTGAGCTTTATCACCTAAACAGATGAGCTTCAGCAGTGGCAGTGCTGTAGATTTCTCAGCTGGGGAGTGATGGGGAGGCTAGTTCCGATGAAGATGAGGAGGAGAGACAAGAAGTGGAACAAGAGGAGACTAAAACCCTGATGGAAGTTGGGCCCAGGTGTCATGATTCCAATGGCAGGGAATCACAAAAGGACAAGCACCAACGAGCTCTAGGGTGATGGAACCTGAGCTGACCGCGACCCTAAACCTGAACACACAAATAACAATAGCCGGGGAACGTGCCTACGTTGATCCTAGACGTCTCGCACCAGCCGAAGATCTAACTTCCCCTATTAGAAGAAACACAGACCTCTCTTGCCTCCAGAGAAATACCCCACAGAAATAGCAGCCCCCCACATATAATGACGGTGAAATGAGAGGAAGGCACATACACAGTATGAAAACAGATTCAGCAAAATGAGGCCCGCTAAAACTAGATAGCAGAGGATACAAAAGTAAACTGCGCGGTCAGCAAAAAACCCTTCAAAAAACCATCCTGTAATTACTTGAACTCATGTTCCAACTCATGGAACATGAGGAGCAATTACAGCCCACTAGAGCAACCAGCAGCAAAGAAACAATTACATGCAAGCTGGACAAGACAAAAATAAAGCTAAACGTGAAACAAGAAAATCAAAAACTTAGCTTGTCCTGAAGATTACTGAAGCCAGAAGCTGAGGTAACAAAACACTCTGATAACCTTGATAGCCGGCGGGGAAATGACAAGAAAGCCCGGTTAAATAGGAAACTCCCAAATCCTAATAGAACCGGTGGACACCAGAGACAGCAGAACACAAATCACCCAGTACCATCAGTAACCACCAGAGGGAGCCCAAAAACAGAACTCACAACACCCAGGCCGCTATTCTTGGTGTGGGTAAGATGTGTGATGTCCCAGCCTTTGACTCTGTCAGAGACTCCACCAGGTTAACACAATGTGCCATCAGGGAAATGTATTGTCCCTGGCCACAAGAACTTGCCACATGTCTGTGGTTAGGTGGACCTTCCCTGTGACTGCGTTGGCCAGAGCATTATGTAACACGTAATTATGTAACGCGGGGACGGCACACCGAGAAAAATAGTGTCGGCTGGGAATCGAATACCGTGGGGCTGCCACAGCCAAAAGCTCTTGGAAAGACTCAGTTCCCACAAGTTAAAATGACAACATTTCAATGGTTAGCAATCTGGTAATGTGGGTGTTTAGCGTTTGGGCCTGTGGGTGGGTGGCTGGATATGTCTGCTTTCTGGCAAATGTCTTGGGCAGGGACAACTGCACTGGCACAATGAACTGGACGTGGTTGATGACTGTTGTGTGTGTGCAACTGCTGGTTGTGGGCAGGAGGCATCAATGCCTTCTTCATGGTCAGCAGATTGGGAAGGCCGTAACACTGGGGAAGGGGCTTTAGTTTGACCCTCAGACACAGATTTTGTACCCAGATGCTGCAAATTACAGCTGTTTTATCTCAAGCATTTTCAGAAACAACTGCCATACTGAGGAACAATGCACCATTGGTCTGTTATCTAGCTGAAGAGGGTGGCCTCTGTGGAACAGTTGACCGAGTTCTCCCACTGGTCAAACCACTAACTCTTCTTGCCTGTTTTCTTACTACAGATGCATCCCTCTCTACACTTCTGTGCTCGCTAGGCATGCCACCATACCAGGTTGGATCAGTGACCTCATCGACCACGTTTTCTTCCAATTCCTCAATCTGATTCTCCCTCTGAGTTGCGATTTGAGGCTGACCTAATGGCAACTGTGCCTCATGATTATCCTCCACCTCTTCAGACATGAATTGGTCATCCCCAATGTGGCTTTCTCCTGCCCGTGGGTGCTCAAATGTTTGGTCATCATGGCACTCCACCTTCTCATGACCCTCTTTAATGGTGCACGTTGAGTGACAAATTACAAGGGAAAGTAAACAGTTCCTCAGAGTGGCCTTCGTTGTCTCCTTTGACTATTGATGTGGGGAGGAAGGAGGAGCTGGTTGAAGATATAAAGGTGCAGCCTCTTGGCTACTGAGACTGGACCATGTGGAAGACTTCGTAGTGCTGCTTGTCAACACACTGGAGCCTTTGTCTGCCATCCAACCCACAACATCCTCGTGCTTGTCTGGGTTAGTTAGTAATATTAATTTTATTTCTATAGCGCCAACATATTGCGCAGCACTTTACATTTTAGAGAGGACTTGTACAGACAATAGACAGCATAACAATAAACACATAGATCAAAACAGATACCAAGAGGAATGAGGGCCCTGCTCGCAAGCTTACAATCTATGAGGAAAAAGTGGTGTAGCGTGCTGACCAAATTTTGACGGGAACCTAGAATGAAATACAGTCACCTTTGGATCTGTCACACTGCCTTGGCAGACACCACCACATCCACGTCCTTTAATGTCACCCTTTCTCATCTTGAATGCGATATGCTTATAAAACAAAAAAAGGACCCCTCCAGAGTCTTGTGTACAAATTCAATGTATCTAGCAATGTGTGTCTATTTTTATGGAGATCGCAGCTTGATTAAACATGGCAACAGCAGACTGACGTAAATTACAGGTAAATAGGCACGTTGCCATATCTCCGCAGGCTTTGCACCAGTCGCATAACTACTAGATAAAGATACGCTATTTTTTAAACCAATATAAAATTATGATTTTTTTTTCAATCGTCTTACTGACACACTCCAAATATGAAGTAATGAAGATTATTATCCCAGCTAAATTGTCACGTAAGATTATGTCTACCCGGATTGCACCTGTCGCACAACTGCTAGACAAATATTAGGTATTTTAAGGAACAGACGAGGAATATTATTTAGCAATTATATTTTAAAATGTATGTTACTGTATGCTGCAACTGAGGAATGTTATTTTCCAGTAAAAAAAAAAATAAAATTATAGGCTGCTACACAGTAGCACTGTGTAGCTCCCAAAAAAAACGGTTTTGTATAGGCTGGTACTACCTAACATTATTTCCCTCTACAAATAGTTGATTTTTATATTTTGGCAGTGTATGAAATCCTTCCTAACTGACACTAACCCCACAGTCTGTTCCTTATACTAACTACTGTATAACACAGTGGAAAATAGCAAAGATCTGCAGCATGTACTTGCAATACTGAGAACACCCAGGTGCCTGCCTTTCACCCTATTAAATCTCTCCCTACTTAAATCCCCACCTAACAAACAAGTAATCTCTTCACAATCTTCAGCTCTTAAAAGAGTTTTTTGGAATAAATAACGCTCATTATAACCTCCTATCGCTCTCCTTACGCTCTTTTCACTCTCCTTATGCTGAAACTACACTCTCCCTATGCTGGTTCTGGCTGCAATGTGCATAAGATGGCGCCGGCAGCCTTTGAAGAGTCCTTATGACGCTGGACAGCCTTCAGTCTGTGCTAGAGTATTCTGCTTTGCATCCTGCTCCTGATTACTCCTTGGCTTGCACCTGCTCCTCCATCTGTGAACCTGTGTTGGAGATCCTGCTACTCTGCTCTGAGTTCCTGCTGCATTCACCAGTGTTCAGTAATCCTCCTTCATCTGCTGCTCTTGTTACTTCCTTCTGCATATGCTGGACATGTAAGCTGTTTCTGCTCTGCAAAATTAGAGACTTTTAACCAGGCCTCCCTGGTTGAGCTAAAGATTTGCTTTGAACTGCCTTATAAGAATTTCTATCTGTGTTTGGACTACCATGGACATATTCTTGTCAAGTTTCCTATAGACTGCTGAGCTGCGTTTGATATTTGCACCAAGTGTTGTACTTGAGTTTCCCTCTGCACCTGTTTGTATCACCGTGTTTAATATAGACTTTACCACTTATAAAACTGTGTCTTGTAGTCATCTTGATCCACGCAAAGAGTCTCCTGAGTTATCCCTTATAATTATTACACACTCTGTGCTTAGGCTTGCTGTTGTTTCTCCAGCTTTTGCCATTAAAGCCAGTGCTGGGCAGCAGCGAGTGGACGCTTTTGGGACTAAGTCCTGCTTTTTCCCTACTGAGCATGCTCAGGGTGAGATCTCCCATTGGAGATCGAGGGTCACATTCTCAGATGCTGCATCGGTTCCCATTGGTCCTCCTGGAGGGTCCTGGAAGGGCTGACTTCTGTGGCAGCTGCCCATTGGTCCTTTATTGGAAGGTCCTGAACGTATAAGCTTCGCATGACCGCACGGCCATGCGGTAGTGTACAATTGTATATGTGTGTTTGTTGTGAGTGCAAGTCGTTCATTAAATACCCCTACCCTATTGTATGACTGTTCGCATAAAGTGTATGGCTGCTATCTAGCGCCCAACTAACCACTCAACGTGTCACACACGAATCAGCGTCTATTGCTGTGACCGCCAGTGCGGCGCCACGTGCCAGTTGTGCGCTTCCTGACCCACATATGGGTGCTTAGTGGTGTCTGCCAGCACGGCACAGTTCGCACTTCGGTGCTCTAACTATCAGTTACCTAACACATCCAGTTGCGGTGTTGTGCGCAAGTAGTCTGAATGGACTTCAACCCTGAGTCTTGGGATTGAGTTCGCTGACTCTTTGCTTGCATTCTTTAGTGCGGTATTGTGGACCTGTGGCTTTACAGGGTTTGCTTCCACCGCCATATAGCGCTGCCATTTACTAGCAGCAGGTTTTCACCTGCACGGTGGACCCTGGACTGCGAACGCACCTATTAATATTTCATCTTATACTTGGTGCGTTCTGACAGTCCTAACAGAACACTAGCGCCAGGGTCTGGCTAGTAAATGGCTGATGAAAAGCATTTACAGCGGTACATCCAGCAGCTGGAGGGAAGGTTGGCGGCTCTAGAGCGTTCAACCTCAGCTGTGGATGTCACTGCTGTCGCTGTTCAGGCTGCAGGTGTAGCCGCAGCCAGTTTGTCCGCTGCCACCTCTGCCCTGACTTTATCCCGTCTCCCGCTTCCTGACAAGTTTGCTGGTGACAGTAAACAATGTCGCGGATTCGTGAGCCAGTGCTCCATACACCTTGAGCTCCTGGCATGACGTTTCCCAACAGAACGGGCGAAAGTGGGATTTATTCTATCTCTCTTGTCGGGCAGGGTGTTGGAGTGGGCAATGCCACTTTGGGAGCGTGATCATCGTGTGGTACAGAGTGCTCCTCTCTTCCTGGACGCTCTGAAGCAGGTCTTTTTAGGACCTCGTGTTACCCACGATACCGCACTTGACTATTACTCAGGGCTCGTCCGTGGTCAGCCAGTTTGCCATCCAGTTCCGGACTCTAGCTTCAGAATTAGAGTGGCCAGACAAAGTTCTAATTCCGGTGTTCTGGAAGGGACTAGCAGAACACGTGAAGGACGCCTTGGCCACCAGGGAGATACCGCCACACTGGAGGAGCTTATTTCAGTATCTACCCGCATCGACCTCCGTTTTCTCGAGTGGAGGTTAGAGCGGACCCAGTGTAGGCAGAGATTTCGGCTGGCTCCCACCTTCGCCAGACCTCTTGAGTCTCCTGTCTTGGCGTCCAACTCCCATGAGGCCATGGAGGTTTCTCGAGCGGGACCTAAGTCTCAGGCCGCTCAACTACCCATGGTTTGCAAAAATTGTCACCAACTAGGACATTACGCCAATAAACTTCCACGGCAGTCGGGAAACGATCGTGTCTAGTAACCATTGGGGAGGTTCACTAGACACAGCTGCATTTTCCTCCAAACTGTCCTTTAAAGGGACAATCATGTTTGGCTCTTCCACTCTAACAGTCAAGCTTTGTGTGGATTCAGGAGCAGAGGGAAACTTCATGTTCTCTGCTTTTGCTCTGCGCCACGCTATACCACTAGTAATGCTCACCAAACCTGTAACAGAGTTGTGAATGGGGCGACACTTCCACTGCAAATCACACATCAGACTGTTTCATTTTCATTGTCCATGTCCCCTTCCCACCAGGAGATTATTTCCCTTCTTGTCCTTCCCGAGGGAATGGATGAGATTTTGCTGGGAATACCCTGGCTCCGTTTCCACTCCCCACATATTGAGTGGTCCTCAGGGAGAATATTGGGTTGGAGTAAGTCTTGTATGGGCAGGTGTGTGAGTGAGTGTATACAGGTTTCTACTACCGAGGTACCCGCAGACCTTTCTTCTCTTCCCAAGTGCTATTGGTGCTATGCTGACGTATTCTCTAAAAAGGCTGCAGAGACTCTACCGCCTCATCGCCCCTACGACTGTCCTATTGATCTCTTGCCTGGAGCTGAACCTCCTCGGGGAAGGGTATATCCCCTCTCTCTCCCTGAGATGGAGGCTATGTCTTAATACATCCAGGAGAATTTGGCAAGTGGGTTCATTAGGAAGTCAGTGTCTCCTGCAAGGGCGGGATTCTTCTTCGTACAGAAAAAGAACGGGGAATTACGTCCTTGCATCGATTACAGGGGTCTTAATGCTATCACCATTAAAAATAAGTACCTGTTGCCCCTGTTTCTGAGCTCTTTGACAGGCTAAGGGGAGCAAAGGTATTCACCAAACTATATCTGCGGGGTGCCTACAACCTGATTCGCATCTGTGAGGGGGAAGAATGGAAAATGGCTTTTAATACCAGGGATGGGCACTATGAGTATCTGGTGATGCCCTTCGGGCTCTGTAATGCCCCAGCCGTTTTTCAGGACTTTGTCAATGATATCTTTCGGGATATGCTTTCCACCTCGGTCGTAGTCTATCTGGATGATATTCTCATCTTCTCTCCAGATATTGACTCCCACCCGAGAGATGTTGGCAGAGTCTTCGAACTCTTATGGGCGAATTCCCTTTATGCAAAGTTGAAGTGTGTGGTTGAGCAGGAGTCTTTACCTTTCCTGGGCTATATCATCTCTGCCCAGGGATTGGCTATGGATCCTGCCAAACTGCAGGCTGTGATGGACTGGCAAGAATCCCATTCTCTTAACCCCTTCCCGACCTTTGACGCACCGTATGCTTCATGAAAAACTGTGCCATTCCGACCTGTGATGCAGCATATGCGTCATGGCTGGATTGGGCACCTGCAGGCCGGGTGAAAGGGTTAACTGTAATTTCACCCAGCCTGCAGGGACAGGAGGAGTTGTACTTTAGCCCAGGGGGGTGGCTTCACCCCCCCATGGCTATGATCGCAGTTGTAAAACCGCAGTGAAAATGCGCAGAAAAACCGCGGTAAATCCGCGATAAATCCACAGCGGTTTAGCACTGCGGATTTATCAAATCCGCTGCGGAAAAATCCGCAGAGGAGCAGAATACGTGTGCACATACCGTACCCTAACCCTAACCCTAGTTCTAACTCCAACCTTAGTGGAAAAAAAAAAAATGTTTTTTATTATTGTCCCTATCCTTGGGGGTGACAAAGGGGGGGGGGGGGTCATTTACTGTTTTTTTTTATTTTGATCACTGTGAGGTTTTATCACAGTGATCAAAATTCACATTGGAACGAATCTGCCGGCGGACAGATTAGGCGGGCGCACTGCGCTTGCGCCCGCCATTTTGGAAGATGGCGGCGCCCAGGAAAGAAGACGGACGGACCCCGGGAGGCTCGGTAAGTATGATGGCGTATGATGGCGTGGGCAGGGGGAGCACAGGGGGGTAGATCGGAGCATGGGGGGTGGATCGGAACATGGGGGGGTGGATCGGACTATGGGGGATTGGCTGTTGAAAGTGAAACTGCCAATCAGAGCGATTTGTAATATTTCACCTAAAAAACTGGTGAAATATTACAATCCAGCCATGGCCGATGCTGCAATATCATCGGCCATTGCTGGAAACACTGATGTGCACCCACCCCACCCCACCGATCGCCCCCCAGCCCTCCGATCTGTGGTCCGCTCCCCCGTCCTACTTACCGAGCCTCCCGGGGTCCGTCCGTCTTCTTTCCTGGGCGCCGCCATCTTCCAAAATGGCGGGCGCAAGCGCAGTGCGCCCGCCTAATCTGTCCGCCGGCAGATTCGTTCCAATGTGAATCTTGATCACTGTGATAAAACCTCACAGTGATCAAAATAAAAAAAAACTGTAAATGACCCCCCCCCCCCCCCTTTGTCACCCCCAAGGGTAGGGACAATAATAAAATAAACATTTTTTTTTTTTCCACTAAGGTTGGAGTTAGAACTAGGGTTAGGGTTAGGGTACGGTATGTGCACACGTATTCTGCTCCTCTGCGGATTTTTCCGCAGCGGATTTGATAAATCCGCAGTGCTAAACCGCTGTGGATTTATCGCGGATTTACCGCGGTTTTTCTGCGCATTTCACTGCGGTTTTACAACTGCGATTTTCTATTGGAGCAGTTGTAAAACTGCTGCGGAATCCGCAGAAAGAAGTGACATGCTGCGGAATGTAAACCCCTGCGTTTCCGTGCAGTTTTTCTGCAGCATGTGTACAGCGATTTTTGTTTCCCATAGGTTTACATTGAACTGTAAACTCATGGGAAACTGCTGCGGATCCGCAGCGTTTTCCGCAGCGTGTGCACATACCTTTAGAATTAGGCTATGTGCACACGGTGCGGATTTGGCTGCGGATCCGCAGCAGTGTTCCATCAGGTTTACAGTACCATGTAAACATATGGAAAACCAAATCCGCTGTGCCCATGGTGCGGAAAATACCACGCGGAAACGCTGTGTTGTATTTTCCGCAGCATGTCAATTCTTTGTGCGGATTCCGCAGCGTTTTACACCTGTTCCTCAATAGGAATCCGCAGGTGAAATCCACACAAAAAACACTGGCAATCCGCGGTAAATCCGCAGGTAAAACGCAGTGCCTTTTACCCGCTGATTTTTCAAAAATGGTGCTGAAAAATCTCACACGAATCCGCAATGTGGGCACATAGCCTTAGAGTTAGGGTTGGGTTGGAATTAGGGTTGTGGTTAGGGTTAGGGGTGTGTTGGGGTTAGGGTTGTGGTTAGGGGTGTGTTGGGTTAGGGTTGTGGTTAGGGTTATGGCTACAGTTGGGATTAGGGTTAGGGGTGTGTTGGGGTTAGTGTTGGAGGTAGAATTGAGGGGTTTCCACTGTTTAGGTACATCAGGGGGTCTCCAAACGCAACATGGCGCCACCATTGATTCCAGCCAATCTTGTATTCAAAAAGTCAAATGGTGCTCCTTCACTTCCGAGCCCCGACGTGCACCCAAACAGTGGCTTACCCCCACATATGGGGTACCAGCATACTCAGGACAAACTGCGCAACAATGATTGGGGTCCAATTTCTCCTGTTACCCTTGAGAAAATAAAAAATTGCTTGCTAAAACATCATTTTTGAGGAAAGAAAAATGATTTTTTATTTTCACGGCTCTGAGTTGTAAACGTCTATGAAGCTCACCACATATCTAGATAAGTTCCTTGGTGGGTCTAGTTTACAAAATGGAGTCACTTGTGGGGGGTTTCTACTGTTTAGGCACACCAGGGGCTCTGCAAACGCAACGTGACGTCCGCAGACCATTCCATCAAAGTTTGCATTTCAAAAGTCACTACTTCCCTTCTGAGCCCAGACGTGTGCCCAAACAGTGGTTTACCCCCACATATGGGGTATCAGCGTACTCAGGAGAAACTGGAAACCAACATTTGGCATCCAATTTCTCCTGTAACCCTTGGGAAAATAAAAAATTCTGGGCTAGAAAATTATTTTTGAGGAAAGAAAACGTATTTATTTTCACGGCTCTGCGTTATAAACTTCTGTGAAGCACTTGGGGGTTGAAAGTGCTCACCACATATCGAGATAAGTTCCTTTCAGGGTCTAGTTTCCAAAATGGGGTCACTTGTGGGGGATTTCTACTGTTTAGCCACATCAGGGGCTCTGAAAACCCAACGTGACGCCCGTAGAGCATTCCATCAAAGTCTGCATTTCAAAACGTCACTACTTTACTTCCGAGCCCCGGCATGTGCCCAAACTGTAGTTTACCCCCACATATGGGCTATCACCGTATTCAGGAGAAACTGGACAACAAATATTGGGGTCAAATTTCTCCTGTTACCCTTGGGAAAATAAAAAATTGCGGGCTAAAAAATCATTTTTGAAAAAATAATTTTTTTTTTTTATTTTCATGGCTCTGCGTTATAAACTTCTGTGAAGCACTTGAGGTTTCAAAGTGCTCACCACACATCTAGATTAGTCCTTTTGGGGTCTAGTTTCCAAAATGGGGTCATTTGTGGGGGATCTCCAATGTTTATGCACACAGGGGCTCTCCAAACGCGACATGGTGTCCGCTAATGATTGGAGCTAATTTTCCATTTAAAAAGCCAAATGGCGTGCCTTCCATTCCGAGCCCCGCCGTGCGCCCAAACAGTGGTTTACCGCCACATATGGGGTATCTGCATACTCAGGACAAACTGGACAACAATATTTGGGGTCCAATTTCTCCTATTACCCTTGACAAAATAGGAAATTCCAGGCTAAAAAATCATTTTTGAGGAAAGAAAAATTATTTTTTATTTTCATGGCTCTGCGTTATAAACTTCTGTGAAGCACCTGGGGGATTAAAGTGCTCAGTATGCATCTAGATCAGTTCCTTGGGGGGTCTAGCTTCCAAAATGGGGTCACTTGTGGGGGAGCTCTAATGCTTAGGCACACAGGGGCTCTCCAAACGCGACATGGTGTCCGCTAACAATTGGAGCTAATTTTCCATTCAAAAAGTCAAAAGGCGCGCCTTCCCTTCCGAGCCCTGCCGTGCGCCAAAACAGTGGTTTACCCCCACATATGAGGTATCGGCGTACTCGGGAGAAATTGCCCAACAAATTTTAAGATCCAATTTATCCTATTGCCCATGTGAAAATTAAAAAATTGAGGCTAAAAGAATTTTTTGTGAAAAAAAGTACTATTTCATTTTTACGGATCAATTTGTGAAGCACCTGGGGGTTTAAAGTGCTCACTAGGCATCTAGATTAGTTTCTTTGGGGCGTCCAGTTTCCAAAATGGGGTCACTTGTGGGTGTGCTCCAATTTTTAGGCACACGGGGGCTCTCCAAACGTGACATGGTGTCCGCTAAAGAGTGCAGCCAATTTTTCATTCAAAAAGTCAAATGGCGCTCCTTCCCTTCCAAGCCCTGCTGTGCGCCCAAACAGTGGTTTATCCCCACATATGAGGGATCAACGTACTCAGGACAAATTGGCAACAACTTTCGTGGTTCACTTTCTCCTTTTACCATTGGGAAAATAAGCAAATTGTTGCTAAAAGATAATTTTTGTGACTAAAAAGTTAAATGTTCATTTTTTCCTTCCATGTTGCTTCTGCTGCTGTGAAGCACCTGAAGGGTTAATAAACTTCTTGAATGTGGTTTTGTGCACCTTGAGAGGTGCAGTTTTTAGAATGGTGTCACTTTTGGGTATTTTCAGCCATATAGACCCCTCAAACTGACTTCAAATGTGAGGTGGTCCCTAAAAAAAATGGTTCTGTAAATTTCATTGTAAAAATGAGAAGTCGCTGGTCAAATTTTAACACTTATAACTTCCTAGCAAAAAAAAATTTTGTTTCAAATTGTGCTGATGTAAAGTAGACATGTGGGAAATGTTATTTATTAACTATTTTGTGTCACATAACTCTCTGGTTTAACAAAATAAAAATTCAAATTGTGAAAATTGCGAAATTTTCAAAATTTTCGCCAAATTTCCGTTTTTATCACAAATAAACACAGAATTTATTGACCTAAATTTACCACTAACATGAAGCCCAATATGTCCCGAAAAAATAATCTGAGAACCGCTAGGATCCATTGAAGCGTTCCTGAGTTATTACATCATAAAGGGACACTGGTCAGAATTGCAAAAAACGGCCAGGTCATTAAGGTCAAAATAGGCTGGGTCATGAAGGGGTTAAAACGGTGCAGCGCTTTTTGAGGTTCATAAATTACTATCGTCAGTTCATCCCCCACTTCTCAACTTTGGTAGCTCCCTTGGCATCCCTCACCAAGAAGGGAGCGAATCCCAAATTGTGGTCGAAAGAGGTCTCCAAGGCCCTCACTTCTATAATTTCCTATTTTGCTAGCGCTCCCATCTTACATCGTCCCAATGTGGATAAGCCATTCCTTATGGAGGTGGATGCCTCATCCGTTCGTGCTGGAGCAGTCCTCTATCAAAAGGATGCTCAAGGTTGGAAGCATCCATGCTTCTTCTTCTCAAACACCTTCACACCAGCGGAGAGAAATTACTCCATCGGGGATAGGGAGTTGCTAGCAATGAAGTTGGCCTTTTCGGAGTGGAGACATCTTTTGGAAGGTGTTCGGTTTCCCTTCCAAGTCTTCACGGACCACAAAAATTTGGTCTATTTGCGTACAGCCCAGCGGCTGAATTCTCGTCAGGCCAGATGGTCCTTGTTCTTCTCCCAGTTCCTCTTCACTCTCTATTATCTCGCCGGGGAGAAGAACATTCGTGCTGGCACTCTCTCTCGCTCCCTTGTGTCAACTGAGGAGAAGGAAGAGGAGCCTCGGCTTATTGTCCCTTCGGACAGTCTGAGAACCATAGCTCCAGTTTCGCTAGAGTCTGTGCCTCCGGGCAAGACTTTTGTTCCCATCAATTTGTGACCGGAGGTTCTCTCTTGAGCTCATTCGTCCAGAGTGGGTGGACACTTTGGGGCAAAGAGGACATCTGAGTTGCTGGCGAGAATGTACTGGTGGCCACATATGGTTTGTGATGTTAGAGACTATGTTCGGGCATGTTACTCCTGTGCCAAAAATAAGTCTCCTCGTCAACGGCCAGCTGGATTGTTATATCCTCTGCCGGTGGCAGACAGGCCCTGGGAGATGGTCGGGATGGACTTTGTGGTGGGTTTGCCCAAGTCACGTGGCTGTACTGTCATTTGGGTAATCACCAACCATTTTTCTAAAATGGTGCATTTGGTGCCGCTTCCTCGGCTACCTTCTGCACGGGTCTTGGCAGCGTTGTTTATTAAACATATCTTCCGCCTTCACGGTATGCCGGACAAAATTGTCAGTGATCGGGGTCCTCAGTTTGCGTCTCGGTTCTGGAGAGAGCTTTGTCATCTTCTCAGTATTGAGTTAAATCTCTCTTCTGCCTATCATCCCGAGACGAATGGGTTGGTAGAGAGAGCCAACCAGACCTTGGTCACATATCTGCGACATTTTGTCTCTGCCAGGCAGGATGACTGGGCATCCTTGTTACTGTGGGCAGAGTTCGCCCTTAAGAACAATGCTGTAGCCGATTCCACCAGTCAGACTCCATTCCTCCTTAACTATGGTCAGCAACCGCGGGTACCTGTGCCCATGCCCGTGTCTTCCGCCGATTCCAGGGTGGCAGACTGGGCTGTGGAGGCACGGGACATTTGGGATCGCACTCAGGATGCCATTCGGGCTTCCAAGGAGAGAATGAGGTCCTCCGCTGATGCACATCGGCGCCCCGCTCCGACCTTTGCTCCTGGCGACTTAGTGTGGCTCTCCGCCCGTAACATCTGGCTGCGAGTTGAGTCCACTAAGTTTGCACCTCGCTACTTAGGTCCTTTTAAGGTCCTCGAACAGGTTAATCCTGTGGTTTACCGTCTAGCCCTTCCTCCACGCCTAGGTATCACTGACACCTTTCATGTGTCCCTCCTTAAGCCCGTGTACATGTCCCGGTTTTCTGAGTCATCTACCGGGACGTCGGGTTCGTCTACGGACGATTACGAGGTGAACGCTATTTTGGGGTGCAAGGTGGTTCATGGCAAAAAATTTTATTTGGTGGACTGGAGGGGTTAGGGTCCTGAGGATAGATCCTGGGAGCCTGCTGAGCACATTCGGGCTCCGCAGCTCATTGCTGCCTTCAAGCGTAGCGAGGCCCTAGGGGGGTGGGTAATGTTGGGGGTCGAGTTCCCACTTCTGCATAGGGGGAATCTCGGGCCGTTTCTGCTGCGGTCTCCCATTCTTCTCCTGCCGCAGTGAAACCTGCTCAACAGAGACGTCGGTCCTTGCGTCTGGCTCAGTCTCACTCTGTGCTTCGGCTTGCTGTTGCTTCTCCAGCTCTTGCCATTAAAGCCAGTGCTGGGCAACAGCGAGTGGACGCTTTTGGGACTAAGTCCTGCTTTTTCCCTTCTGAGAATGCCCAGGGTGAGATCTCCCATTGGAGATCGAGGGTCACATGCTCAGATGCTGCAGCGGTTCCCATTGGTCCTCCTGGAGGGTCCTGAAAGGGCTAACTTCTGTGGCAGCTGCCCATTGGTCCTTTATTGGAAGGTCCTGAACGTATAAGCTTCGCATGACCGCACGGCCATGAGCTAGTGTACAATTGTATATGTGTGTTTGTTGTGAGTGCAAGTTGTTCATTAAATACCCCTACCCTATTGTATGACTGTTCGAGTAAGGTGTATGGCTGCTCTCTAAGCGCCCGACTAACCACTCAACGTGTCACACATGAATCAGCGTCTATTGCTTTGACCGCCAGTGCGGCGCCACGCGCCAGTTGTGCGCTTCCTGACCCACGTCTGGGTGCTTAGTGGTGTCTGCCAGCACGGCACAGTTCGCACTTCGGTGCTCTAACTATCAGTTACCTAACACATCCAGTTGCGGTGTTGTGCACAAGTAGTCTGAACGGACTTCAACCCTGAGTCTTGGGATTGAGTTCGCTGACTCCTTGCTTGCATTCTTTAGTGCGGTATTGCGGACCTGTGGCTTTACAGGGTTCGCTTCCACTGCCATATAGCGCTGCCATTTACTAGCAGCACGTTTTCACCTGCACGGTGGACCCCGGACTGTGAACGTACCTATTAATATTTCATCTTATACTTGGTGCGTTCCATCAGTCCTAACAATTAGAATATCATAAAAAAGTGAAACATATTATATAAAGTCATTACAAATAGAGTGATCTATTTCAAGTGTTTATTTCTGTTGGTGATTATGGCTTGCAGCCAATGAAAATGCAATAGTCATTATGTCAGTGAATTAGAGTAATTAACAAAAAACACCTGCAAAGGCTTCCTAAGCATTTAAAAAGGTCCCTTAGTCTCTTTCAATGGGTTCCACAATCATGGGGAGGACTGCTGACTTGACAGATGTCAAGAAGGCAGTCTTTGACAAACTCCACAAGAAGGGTAAGCCACAAAATGTCATTGCTAAAGAAGCTGGCTGTTCATTGTTGTATCCCAGCTAGTGTTGAGCATTCCGATACTGCAAGTATCGGGTATCGGCCAATATTTGCGGTATCTGAATTCCGATACCGAGTTCCGATACTTTCATTATATCGGATACCGGAATCGGAAGTTCCCATAATTCAAAGAGCCAGTTTCATTTAATTCAGCCAATGAGGAATGATTAGAAGTGTGGGCACATCCTGTTCTGCATGGTAGGAATGTAACTACTGGCACGGCTGTGATTGGCTGCTGAAATGATGTCATGATGCACTATAAAAGTCGCCGCCACCATTTTGGGCTCACTCTGCTGTGAATTCAGTTAGGGAAAGGATGCTGTGTTCTGACTGAGGGCCACTTTAGAGATAGCGATTTGCTTCATTGTGCTGTACCCAGGCTAATTTAGCAACCGCTGCGTGAGAACCTTGCTTTTGCCTTGCAGCGCTGTTCCCAGCTGTCTGCAAGGTCTCTGTGTGTGTGAGTGCAGCTCACTCTGTAGTCTGTCTGCAGCCACCGCTGGTTGTAGTCGGCTCAGAGTGCGTCACTGCCTCATACTGTTCAATCCATTGTCCTTTTTTGCAATTAGTGCAGCCTGCTGCACATTTTTTCAAATTTATCCTATTAGTGGCTTTCCCTCCGTATCCTGCTAGATTGTGGAAAAACATTATATAGGATTACATAGAGGAGCTTGTTTTGGCCTTGCAGCGCCATTCACGGCTGTCTGCACGGTCTGTGTGTGAGTGCAGCTCACTCTGTAGTCTGTTCTACCGCCACAGCCGGTTGTAGTCAGCTCAGGGTGCGTCACTGCCTCATAGGCCGGCCTCACACTCAGCGTTGAAAAATACGGTCCGTATTTTACGGCCGTAATACGCCTCAAAATTAGAAATACCATGATCCGTAAGAACTCCATAGGCAAGATGTGGTCACGTATTTTGCGCATGTAATGTTGCGTATGTAATCCGTATGCCCACTGTAATGCGTATTTTTCACGGGAACCTGACAAAATGGACATTTAACGGTTTTTAAGGGTGAAATTGATTTAAATTACCCTCATCAACCCTATTTAAGGCCTCTTCAACAGGTGGCTCACACCCATATGGTCATTTTGTGGTTTGACATCTGTTGTAGTGTTGTGGTAACATTTGTACCATGTCTGACCACCTGTCTCGTCGGTTTGTGCACCCATACCCTGTGATTGTGGATCCGCGAAGGAGGAGCAGAAGAATGTGGGTGCATCCTCTTCTGATTAAACTAGGGTTGAGCGAAACGGGTCGGCCAGATTCAGAAGTCGCCGACTTTTAGCAAAGTCGGGTTTCGTGAAACCCGACCCGACCCCTGTGTGGGGTCAGCCATGAGGTCGGCGATCTTCTGATCTGGAATTGGAATTCCGATACCGATTCCCGATATGTTTAAGATATCGGGAATCGGTATCGGAATTCATATTTAAGTGTAAAATAAAGAATAAAAATAAAAAAAATATTGATATACTCACCCTCGGACGCGCCCTGGTTCTCACCGGCAGCCTTCCTTCCTAAGAATGAGCGCCTGAAGGGCCTTCGATGACATCGCGGCTTGTGATTGGTCACGTGAGCGGTCACATGGGCGGTCACGCGGCCAATCATAAGCCGCGATGTCATCTAAGGTCCTTCAGGCGCTAATTCTTAGGAACGAAGCGCCCGAGGGCGCGTCCGAGGGTGAGTATATTCCTAATAGGTATATTCTCACCCTCGGACGCACCCTGGTTCTAACCCGCAGCCTTCCTTCCTAAGAATCAGCGCCTGAAGGACCTTAGATGACGTCGCGGCTTGTGATTGGTCGCGTGACGACCATGTGACCGCTTATGCGACCAATCACAAGCCGCGACGTCATCGAAGGTCCTTCAGGCGCTCATTCTTAGGAAGGAAGGCTGCCGGTAAGAACCAGGGCGCGTCCGAGGGTAAGTATATCAATATTTTTTATTTTGATTCTTTATTTTACACTTAAATATGGATCCCAGGGCCTGAAGGAGAGTTTCCTCTCCTTCAGACCCTGGGAACCATTAGAAACCCAATGCACTGCATTGGGTTTCGTGTTTCGGCCGACCCCGACCCCGACTTTTCTATAGGATCGGCCGATTTCACTTGACCCGACTTTTGAAAAAGTCGGGTTTCGTGAAATCCGACCCGATCCTATAAAAAGAAAAGTCGCTCAACCCTAGACTAAACGCCTCACTAAAGGCCATTTTCATCTGCTATATACAGCTCTGCGGGAACATCCAGAAAAGTTTTATCTCTACTGTCGCATGACAATCCAAACATTTGACAGATTGTTGGAGATATTACGCGCAGGAATCACATTTCAGGACACAAGGATGCGCAAAGCCATCTCCGCTGAGGAGCGTCTTCTCCTCACGTTACGGTATGTGTTCTACATCCTCACATACTGTATGTTGATGATCTTTTTTTCTTTTGGGTTTTTTTTTCAATCTGTTTTTGGCCGGAATATGTGTACATTATGTCCCAAGCAGATGTGACAAAGTGACGTAACTGTTATAGTTAAGCCCCTTAAGGACATTTTTCCCTTTCCAGCGTTAATCTAGTATCAGACAAATGCAAATATGATTGTGCTTATTCATGTTTTGTGTTCACTCTTGAAACATACCTTATTTTTTTTTTTTGTTTTCACTTACAGATTCCTGTCCACAGGATTGTCCTTTGTGGGTCTCCACCTGGAATTTTTGATTGGCCGGTCCACCATTTCTGGCATTGTGCGGTTAACCTGTCGCCAAATATGGGATAGACTCAAGGACCTTGTGATGCCTGACCCAAAACAGGCTGATTGGCTCAAAATAGCCCGTGGGTTCCAGGTCAATTGTGACTTCCCAAACTGCATTGGAGTGGTGGATGGGAAACATATCAGGGTACGTAAGCCGCCGAACTCTGGCTCCCAATTCTACAACTATAAGCAGTTTTTCTCTGTAGTTCTGTTAGCTGTAGTTGACAGTAACTACAGGTTTATAATTGTAGACATTGGGGCCTATGGCCAAACTGGAGACTCTAGGGTCTTCAATTCGTCTATAATGGGTCGGCGGCTACGTGACAACCAGTTAGACCTCCCACCACCACAACAACTCCCAGGCTCCACTGCAGAAGCACTGCCTTTTTTTGGTGAGAGATGAGGTGTTCCAACTCACCAGACACGTCATGAGGCCTTATCCCCGGCGCAACCTGGACCACCGTCAAAGGATATTTAATTTGCGCCTTTCTAGAGCGCGCAGACTGGTGGAGTGCGCCTTTGGTATTCTGGTGGCCAAATGGCGTGTCCTACAGACTGCCATACAGCTCAGTGAGGCTACAGTAAATGAAGTAATCAAAGCATCAGTAATGTTGCACAACTATACCCGCATACATGATTGCTTCTCAGATGGTAATGATGAACACATGTTGCGTAGTGTAATTAGGCAAACACCACATGGCCCTCCTCACGCCGTCCCCTTTCTGGCCTAAAAGTTAGGGATTTATTGACCAATTTTTTTTGTTTCTCCTCAGGGTTCTACTCCCTGGCAAGATTATGCTGTTTCTCAGTTGTGACTTCATTATTTTAAAGATATGTTTGAGAAATATACTATTTTCATCCACTGAAACAGTACTGTGTGTGTTTTGTTTCCTTAATGACCATATGTTTATGTTTTCTGAATATGTGTGTGATGCAAAAATTATTAATCCACAAACATCAATTGGCTTTTGTGATAACTTTTTACTAACATACCAAGCCTTTTTTTGGTAACTTTAAACCATATTTTTGGCATATGGTTTTTTTTATCCCTTTTTTGGGGGGGCTTTCAAACAAGGAACCACGACAAAGTGGAAATGGTGGCCAAACACAAAATTAACATGGTAGGCAGCTCCCAAAAAAACAAAACAAAACAAAACAAAATGCAGCCAAAACAAAAAACAATTACAGATCCCTGTAAGTTGGTGGGGGAGATGTTGACAGCTCTGGGTCCTGGTCAGGGGGCCTTTGTTGTGCCGATGGAAGTTCATCCTGTGAGGATGCAGTGGCTTGTGGGCCAGAATACTGGCCTTGTCCATATTGGCCAGTTGTGTGGTGACCATAAGCCAATTGTCTCTGTGCATCATGCTGACGTACATATTGGCTTGCATCATACCCCAACCCAAAATGGCCATGTTGTCCAAACCCAGGTTGGGACCAGCCAACATCACTGGGTCTGGAAAAGTGGCCATATTGGGATTGGGGGTTGTAGCCTGCCGTTTGGTAGTCTGATGGCCTTTGTAGATTTTGGGACCGGAGGGGTTGAGGTGGAGGCATACGTGGAGTAGGTGCTGCAAATCCTGATTGATTCTGCTCCTGTTGAGGGAATTGAAGGCGCAAGCGGTTGGTTTGGGAAAGCTGCCTTCGCTCCAGATATTCAAACACCTCATAGGGGTTATTTGGAGGGGTGCTTAAATAAATTAGGATTTATACAAAAACCACCAGACTTGTCACATGTAAATGGCCGGGAGCATATAAATACCACTCCCCCACTATCATAGACCACACCACAATGGTAGGTAGGGAAACTCCAAAACATATAAAACACAAAAAACCGGAGTACAGAAATCCCAAAACACATGTTTACCAATATATAAACTTTATTAACAATAAACAACAATACCATTAAAATGTATCAATTGCCATCATAGCACATATAACACAGGAGAAGATTCAAATGGAGAGCCCATAGGTATACCAGTGGGGCGGGGAAGTCCAGTTGTCCCAAAGAGATGGGCATACGTGGATAGAAATTTCAAATAGACTGGGCGCATGTAGAGGGGTTAAACCCCATAGTCACAAATAAGTAGAGCAGCTAAACATGCATAAATATGCCCCCACAATGAGCCACAGTCAAGTCACAAATTAAGGTAACTTACCCATATCAGAGGCAAGAGGACACTCCCCGCTCGACTGGCAGCCCCCTCAGGCTGGCAGGGGGCTGCCAGTCGAGCGGGGAGTGTCCTCTTGCCTCTGATATGGGTAAGTTACCTTAATTTGTGACTTGACTGTGGCTCATTGTGGGGGCATATTTATGCATGTTTAGCTGCTCTACTTATTTGTGACTATGGGGTTTAACCCCTCTACATGCGCCCAGTCTATTTGAAATTTCTATCCACGTATGCCCATCTCTTTGGGACAACTGGACTTCCCCGCCCCACTGGTATACCTATGGGCTCTCCATTTGAATCTTCTCCTGTGTTATATGTGCTATGATGGCAATTGATACATTTTAATGGTATTGTTGTTTATTGTTAATAAAGTTTATATATTGGTAAACATGTGTTTTGGGATTTCTGTACTCCGGTTTTTTGTGTTTTATAAATTAGGATTTGCATACACCCTCTCACACGTAGCCTCACCTCACAGGGAAGGGGTCTAAGGTAACGGGCAAGGCTGCGGGAAAAGGCCTCCTCTCCATCATCTGTGGCTGCCCTGGCCAAAAAATTGAGGACCCCAGCATCAACATCCCTTCTTCTGGCTTCCAGCTCTCTCCTTCGGCGGGATCTCCGTAAAGGCCCAGCTGCCTGTGGGGATGAGACCAGTGGGCCTGTAGGGCTGCTGCTCTGGCCATGTTCCTCAAGCCTTTCCACATCATGTGCTGCTGAGTGTGGTGGTGCTGCATCTTCCTCACTTGCTGCTGCCTGCAGTGATGATGATGCTGAAGGGTCCTCAAGGATGGATGCTGAAGAATCAAAAGATGGTCCTGCCACATCTTCATCCACACTTACAGGATCTATGAGAGCCTCAGATTCCGATCCGGTTTCCCTCTCTGTGAGGTTAGACTGTGTTCTGTTAATAAAACAATAAAAGGTAATTTGTTTGTGGCCATTGTTTAATTACACATGTGTGTGCAATATTACCAACAAAAAAAAACACAACCTCAGATCAGCACAACATCTCCTTCTCTACTCCCCTCTTATCTCATATTCACACAAGAATATGAAAGATTTGTCTTGTGGATCCCCACAAATGTACCAAACACTATCACAACACATCATAATGTGGCATACCATTTCAAGCTAGACAAAAACCATGAAGACCCACCTCTTCAAACAATCAGATAACCTGCAGGAACAACCCATCCAACAAAACACTGCATGAACATCTCTAAACTCGCATACTACATTCTCACCCATCCCTTGTTGAAGCTTGGGATGCTTTGCAGGCAGGGTCCTCTCTCCTCCAGGACACTTTTTGCATTTATGCTTGTTTACATTATTGTTGGCACTATATTGACACATAAGGATGTAAGGACATGTAATTCGCAATGTTATAACCCTAAACCACAAAACAGACTAAGATTTTGATTAATTACAAATGTGTTGAGAGGTTTTTACTTACAGCCTAAGATCCATACTGACATTCAAAAAGGAAAGACGGTCATAGTAAATATATTTCCGCTTCTTCAGTGGGGCTGCTGACCCACTTCTAGCCCGCTGCTGTGTTTCCCGCCGGTATTGGTCCTGGATGCTGCGCCATCGTGTCATAACATCATCCACTGCAATTACATGGTCAGAAATATTGTTCAATATCATTCTGAACATAGCTTATTCCAGTTGTCAGTGATATATTTTTTGTTTTTTTTCAAATTTGTTTCTAGCACCAGAATTTCCATGGTGCTGCAGATGATAAAGGGGTTACATGCAGAGGTCTATATATCGCCCACAGTTAATAACTTTACAGTAACAGACTGGTAGAGAGAGGAGAGAACCCTGTTCTTGCAAACATACATTAGGTAAGATTTGGGATAGGAAAGGAAAATGCCTTGTGCAATAATGAGCCTAATGTGCGAAATTATGTCAAAATAAGACAAGGGACAACACCCCTCTGGACGGGGGTATGAGGCCAAGAAAATATTTAGCAGGGCAAGATCAAGATTACCTATGTCCAGAAACACTTTTGCATGTTACTCAGCTTTAGAAATTGCCAAAAATGGCCATAAATGACATATAAAGATAAAAATGATTGTTCAAGTAATCATGTAGGGAAAGCATTTTGTAAAGTTCAATCTTGTGAATACATGAGTGTACTTACATAGACTTGTCTGCTCCGCACGTGGCCGTTGGGCATAATTGGGGAATAGGAGCCCACAGATGGCCCTCCAAGCTGCTTCTTTCCTGGCCTGGTTTGAGTAGTTGGGATCCTGCTGGTCCCATATTTCTGGTCTTTCTTGGACCTGGATGAGGAGCCTATCCACGTTAATAATGGATGCCATGCTGCTTGGAACTCTGTGGAGGCAAGCACCAGACTTCCGGGATATCTGTGTGGCTTTTTGAGCTAATTAGCATGTCTGAAATTCATGATTGAGGGCTTGGCTCAATTCCTTGCACCTGGCGATGTCTGGAGATGTATGGCGTATTTCACGCAAGTCACACTGTTGGTCCGTGTGTAATCCGTATTTTTCTCACCCCCATAGACTTTCATTGGCGATTTTTTATTGCGCAATACGGTGACAAACGCAGCATGCTGAGATTTTCTACGGCCATAGAAGCCCATATAATACGGATCCGTAAAATACGGCAGGTAGAAGCTTGGCCATAGAGTTTCATTGTACCGTGTGCAATCCGTATTTTCTGCACCTCTCTACGTCCGTAAAACTCGCTGTTAAGGACTGGCGGAACGCACCAAGTATAGATGATATGAAACTAGGTGCGTTCGCAGTCCGAGGTCCACCGTGCAGGTAAAAACCCTGCTGCTAGTAAGACGGACTATATGGCGGTACTATAAGTATACACGCACGGGTTAACTTCACCCTGCGTGAAGGAAGCGATCCTGTTGTGTCACAGGACCGCGGTACCGCACATAGAGCGCGAGCAAGAAGTCAGCGAACACAACCCCAACACAGGATTGAAGTCCGATTAGACCACTTGCTGGCACAACACCGCAACTGGGTGTGTAAGGAAACAATTAAAAAGTATATAAAGGCACGAGAGTGCATGCAGTGCCGCACTGACGGACGCCACTAACCACCCAGGCTTGGGTAAGGAAAGCGCAGAGGAAGCGCACGGCGCCGTAACGTGCTGTTGGATAAGTCGGGCGCTAGATAGCAAACATACACCTTCCGCGAACAGTCATCCAATAGGGAGGGTATTTTAAAGAGCGACTTTCACTCACAACACACACACATATTATCAAGACAATACTAGCGCATGGCCGTGCGGTCATGCGCAGTTTATATAGTTGCAGCACAGGAAGCTGCTACTGAAGTTTTGCCCTTTCAGGACCTTCCTGGAGGACCAATGGAATGTGCTGCAGTACCTGAGCATGTGACCCTCGATCTCCAACTGGAGATCTTGCCCTGGGCATGCTCAGTGTGTGCAAATAAGGACTTAGTCCCAGAGAAGCCCGCTCGCCGCAGATCAGTGCAGGGTACAACAGGAGAGCCAGAAAAGGCAACAGTAACCCTTTGCACAGAATCCGTCCCAGCAAGACGCTGGGAGCGACGCCTCTGCTGAGCAGAGCCCACTGCGGCCGGTACAGAATGGGAGACCGTAGCAGACAGGGATCGAGATTCCCCTTGTGCAGCAGAGGAAACTCGACTCCTAACACTCGCTAGTGTGAGGCCGGCCATACCGTTCCATTGTCTGTTTCTCAATTAGTGCAGCCTGCTGCACATTTTTTCAAATTTATCCTATTAGTAGCTTTCCCTCCGTAACCTGCTGGATTTGGGAAAAACACTATATAGGATTACATAGAGGAGCTTGTTTTGGCCTTGCAGCGCTGTTCACGTCTGTCTGCATGGTCTGTGTGTGAGTGCAGCTCACTCTGTGTTCTGCAAAAAAAATTAAATAAATAAAGTTCACCAAACACACCACTTTACAGTTGTGTAGGCCACATTAGCTCATATAAAAGTCTAGTCCACACTTTAGAAAATTAGTGTTTCTTATACATGTTACGAGCAGTTCAGGAATAAGCACACTAAGCCCTTAGTACTTTTCTGCCTATCTTTATCAGTCTACCAAGATGAAGAAGGCAGGGAGTAAGGCACGTGGGCGTGGAGCAGGGAGAGGACATGGGGACAGGAGCCATCTCTACTTCTGTTCTCTGAATCTCTTGGCTTGGAAAGAGGGGGCCAGCCAAGCAGCATTGGAGAAATGGAAGAAGAGGCAGTATGCAGTGATGCCCAACAGCTTTGTCTCTCTGAGTCTGAAGAGGCGGGTGGACCAGTGCCTCCGGTCAGCACACCTCAGTACGCATCTGATGATGAGACTCAGGTGCCACTTTCTGGTGTGTACTGTGCTGCCGAGACTACCCAGGAGAAGCAGTTGGGGGAACAGGGTAGTGTAGATGATGAGGTCCTAGACCCATCGTGACGTGAGGTACGGGAAGGTGGTGGGAGCAGCTCTGAGGAAGAGATTCCCTGAATGGCCCAAAGAGAGAGAGGGAGGGGGAAGACTGCGGTGCCTGTAGCCTCCACTTCGGCACCCATTCGGAGCATGCCTCTTCCAAAAGCCAAAACGGGCGCTCCCAAGACTTGCAGTGCCTGGTCCATTTTTGACACAGTTGCAGATGATATTTGCTTAGTCAAATGCAAGGTGTGTAATCAGAAAGTCAAGAGGCAAAAGTGTCAGCAACCTCAATACCACAAATATGTGGAAACATGTGTGGACCAAGCATTCGGTGGAGTTACAAAAATACACTGAAGACCTAGGCCAACCTACAGTGGCACCTACCACCTCTTCAGCTCATGTTGTTGCCTCTTCCTCCAGCTCACACACAGCTGGTTCGGCTTCCTCACAGGATCGCCATGGAAGAACCTCTGGCACTGTTGTCCAGAGACCCAGTGTAATTCCACCCACATCACCACGTTCTCAGTCATGCTCACACCCCCAGCCCAGTCTACAAGCATTGGTAGAAAACGCATGGGAGAAAAGGCGGCCATTCTCGGCAAACCACCCCCGAGCACAGGCTTTGAATGCTGGCATTGCAAAACTACTGTCCCTTGATATGCTGTCATTCAGGCTGGTGGAGACTGACACCTTCCGTAACTTGATGGCAATGGCAGTCCCACAATACAATGTGCCCAGCCGCTTTTATTTCAGCAGGCAAGCCGTCCCTGGCCTGCAAAAGCACGTGCTACTGAACACCGTGAGTAGCAAGGTCCACCTCACCACCGATGCGTCCACCAGTCACCATGGACAGGGGCGATACCTTTCCCTCACTGCCCATTGGGTTAATGTTGTGGACCTGGGTACAGATCGTGCGAGTGGCACAGGACGTGTTCTGCCAATTCCAAAGATTGCAGGAATTCAGTCTGTACACATTGCCTCATCCTCATACTCCAGTTCCTCAGAATCATCGCTGCAGGAGCCGTCACGGTCTACCTCCACCTTATGTTCAACCGCCAGTTCAACCGCCAGTTGGTGCTCGAAAGTGCAGGCTGCACAGAGAAAAACACTCACTCATGTGTCAGTGGGGTTCAGTAACGCCAGCTGTTCCCCTGCTGTGTAGCCAGCAATGTGTCCTGTGACCACCACGCAGAGACAACAGATATTAAACTGCCTCCAGTGCAGGCCTCGTCCTACACTCTGCTCCTCCTAGATTCCCTGGGCTCCAATACCGCTAGTTGGTGCTCGGAAGTGCTGACTGCACAGAGAAAAACACTCGCTCATGTGTCAGTGGGGTTCATTAACGCCAGTTGTTCCCCTGCTGTGTAGCCAGCAACGTGTCCTGCGAGCGCCACGCAGATGCAACAACAGATATTAAACTGCCTCCAGTGCAGGCCTCGGCCTAAACTCTGCTCCTCCTGGATTCCCTGGGCTCCAATACCACCAGTTGGTGCTCGGAAGTGTTGGCTGCAGAGAGAAAAACACTCGCCACTGTGTCAGTGGGGTTCAGTAATGTCAGCTGTTCCCCTGCTGTACAGCCGGCAATGTGTCCTACGACCACCATGCTTACACTACAATAGATATTAAAGGGAACCTGTCCCCCACAAGGCGTTTGTAACTAAAAGAGCCACCTTGTGCGGCACTAATGCTGCACACGGAAAAGGTGACTCTTTTCATTATGCTCCTTGCACACGCTGAAGTTAACATTTATAAAATGTGTCCCCTTATACCCTGAATCCGTCCCGAAGGCTAGACTTTCCTTCTTAATGAGACGCAGTGCAGCTGTCATTCACACCCCCTTGGCGCCATGCACCGCCTCCTCGCATTGTTTGAATCTGTGCCGGAGCCTGCGCTGTTATATTGTCCCTTGGCCCTGCGCAGTTAGCGCTGCCCGTCTTCAGACATAATTTGTTGTCTGGCTGGCTGCGCCAGTTCGGTCACCCTACCCAAAATCTTCAGATTTATTGACACTGTGGGCCTGTGATTCATGGGCATGCGCAATGCATTTATTCACCTCTCACTCATCTCCTTCCACCTTCTTCTGACTGTGCCATATCACGGCCGTGGCATGCAATTTGGGATCAGCTGGTGCGGCACAGTCTGAAGAAGGCAGAAGGAGATAAGTGAGAGGCGAAGATATGCACTGCGGATGCCCATGAATCCCAGGCCCGCAGTGTGAATAAATCAGAAGACACAGTGGGGCGGGATTTCTGGCAGGGTAGTCGCACAGGCTCAGCCAGCCTGACAACAAATTATGTCTGAAGACGGGCAGCGCTAGCTGCGCATGGCCAAGGGATAACATAACAGTGCAGGCTCCGGGACAGATTCAAACAATGCTGAGGAGGCGGCGCACGGCACCAAGGGGGTGTTTATGACAGCTGCACTGCGTCTCATTAAGAAGGAAAGTCCCGCCTCCGAGCCGTTTTCAGGGTATGAGGGGACACATTTTATAAGTGTTAGCTTCAGCGTGTACAAGGAGCATAATGAAAAGAGGCACCTTTTCCTTGTGCAGCATTAGTGCCGCACAAGCAGGCTCTTTTAGTTGCAAACACCTTTGGGGGTTAAAGGTTCCCTTTCAACTGGCTCCAATTAGGCCTCGGCCTATACTCTGCTTCACCTGGATTCCCTGGGCTCCAACACCGCCAGTTGCTGCTCAGAAGTGTCTTTGTCACGGGTAGTCCCTCCTGCCCATCCTGGTTCCAGTACCGTCAGATGGTTCTGGGCAGGATCTTTTGCTCTTATACCTTCTGCTCCCCATCCTGGTTCCAGTACCGTCAGCTGGTTCTGGGCAGAGCCTTTGGCTTAGGTGCCTCCTTCTGGGTATCTGAGTTCCACCAACGTCAGGTGGTCCTTGGTAGTGCTTTCTGGCACGGGTACATCCTGCTTTGTACCCGGGTTCCAGTAACGTCAGTTGGTCCTCGGTTGTTCCATTGGCTCTTGTACCTTCGGCTAGCCATGCGGGTTCCGGTACCGTCAGCTGGTTCTCGGCAGTGTCTTTTGATCTTGTACCTTCTGCTACATTTCCAAGTTCAGGACCCTAAAGATGACGACCCTAAAGACCAAGAAGCAGAAGAACAAGAAGCTGCAGAACAAAACGCAGAAGAATATTAAGCATAAGACTAAAAATCAGAGCAAAAGATATCTAAATTATAAGCAGAAGAAGACTAAACAGTGTATGGGGATGAGTCCGTTCCTCCTCGTGGTGCCCCCGGAAAAAACCTGCTGCTGCAGGCCAAACTGAACGCGGACAAATCATGTTGTAAATCTTTTGTGACAGGCAGAACAGAAGGTGTAATCTTCAAACTTTCATAGATAACAACTACAGGAAGGCCTGGCTGTCACAAATAAGAATATGATGAAGAAGAAGAAGATGATGAAGAAGTTGATTATGAAGAAGAATAATAGTTGAATAAAAAGAATATGAAGAATGTAAAAGTAAAATAATACGACGAAGGTGAAGAAGAAGAAGATGAATAAGGTGAAGGAGAAGTTGATGGAAAAGATGATGCTGCTGAGGATGATGAAGAAGAAAGTGTGGGAGCAGTTAAAAAGAAGGTGAACAGCATGGACGTAGTGAAACATAAATATCTGATGAAATATAAAAAATCATAGCATAGTCAATAGCTTTGTAACTCCGAACGTCTTAAAAAAAAAAAATTAATTCCTGCTATTCCATTTGATTGGGCTAAACCTCTATGCTATTAATGTCTCCTCCACCTCCCCCAATACATCCTACATTATTCTTAGTTGTTTTCCTTCATGTACAATTAACCTACAAGGAAAGAAAGGGTTTATTTTAATTCCGATATTTTTGTCCCGTTGACTTGCATTGGTATCGGGTATCTGTATCAGCGATATCCGATATTTTTTTAACATCGGCCGATCCAATCTGATACCAATACTTTAGGATATCGGAAGGTATCGCTCAACACTAATCCCAGCATATTAATGGAAAGTTGAGTGGATGGAAAAAGTGTGGTAGAAAAGCAACTATGATAACCACAGCCTTGAAAGGATTGTTAAGAAAATGCCATTCAAAAATTTTGGGGAGATTCACAAAGAGTGGACTGCTTCTGGAGTCATTGCTTTAAGAGCCACCACACACAGACATATCCAGGACATGGGCTACAAGTGTGACATTCCTTGTGTCAAGTCACTTATGACCAATAGACCATGCCAGAATTGTCTTACCTGGTCCAAGGAGAAAAAGAACTGGACTGTTGCTCAGTGGTCCAAGGTGTTGTTTTCACATGAAAGTAAATTTTGCATTTCATTTGGAAATCAAGGTCCCAGAGTCTGCAGGAACAATGGAGAGGCACACAATGCAAGCTGCCTGAGGTCTAGTGTGACGTTTCCACAATCAGTGATGGTTTGGGGAGCCATGTCATCTGCTGGTGTAGGTCCACTGTGTTTTATCAAGACCAAAGTCAGTTCAGCTGTCTACCAGGAAATTTTAGAGCACTTCATGCTTTCCTCTGCCAACAATCTTTTAGGAGATTGAAATTTAATTCTCCATCAGGACTTGGCATGAGGCCACACTTCCAAAAGTACCAATACCTGGTTTAGAAACAACAGTATCATTGTGCTTGATTGGCCTGCAAACTTGCCTGACTTTAACCCCATAGTGAATCTATGGGGTACTGTCAAGAGGAAGATGAGAGACAATAGACCCAACAATGCAGATGAGCTGAAGGCTGCTATAAAAGCAACCTGGGCTTCCCAAACACCTCAGCATTGAGTACATTTACTGAACATACATTTCAGTAGGCCAACATTTTGGATTTTAAAATCATTTTTCAAACTGATGTTATAAAGTATTCTAATTTACTGAGATAATGGTTTTTGGGTATTCATTGGCTGTAAGCCATAATCATCAACATTAACAGAAATAAACACTTGAAATAGATCACTCTGTTTGTAATGATGTTTAAAATATGAGTTTCACCTTTTGTATTGAAAAACTGAAATAAATTAACTCTTTGATTATATTCTAATTTTGTGAGACGCACCTGTGTGATAGAAATATATATATCATGTAGATCTCACTTGCATATATACTCACAGCTAATATATACATTATAATTAATGGCTTAAAATGGCTGACATAAACTGATATAAGCCAGACAGACTGTATGGGGGTTTTCCAGGCAAAAGCGGAAGAACACCAGATGTATTAAGTGCTGATCAGATGTCTCAACTTTGTCCTAAATGCCGAGAGCTACATTTTAGTTGCTTAATCAGCATTCATATGTGCATTAATCACAATATTCCATATATATTTAGATAACCAATAACAGAGGAGTTAGACAATATGGTAATTAACTAACCACCCCTTTCTATATGCAATTATAAAACTATGTACTGTATGTACAATAAATGATCAGTATTGATGGAATGTTATTGTCACAATGTTGTGCAGTCTCATTCTTGAGCGCTCAAAATACTCAGTCTTATTGGGAACGGCCGCAGCACACACGGGATAGATTTATCCAACCCAAATTTCCATAACACCTGTACTTAATTTTCTGGAACAATTTCAAGGTTGACAAAACATTGAAAAAATGTGGTATACGAACAAAAAACAGGCATTCCTATGGGGGCTAAATACTCCCCTTCGCTGGCCAATTTAACTATGGCGTATTGGGAGCGAAAATACATTTTATTGTGTGAATAATCCCTTTGCTGAGGCTCTTGTCTGGTACGGCAGATACATAGATGACACCCTAATAATTTTTTTTGGGGGGTGATGTATCTGCCGTACCAGACTTTATTGAATATTTCAATGCAAATGAATATGAAATTAGATTTACCCACAGATGGGATGTCAATGAAATGTCGTTCTTGGATTTGGATTTGGTGGGGGTAACTAACCAAATTATTGGGCGCAAGACACATGTTAAACGCCTGAGTGGGAACACTATATTACACGCAAGAAGTAGTCACCCAAGACACACCATTAAATCTATCCTGGTGGGAGAAGATACAAGATTAAAGAGGAATTGTAGTGGGGAAACAAATAGAGATAAGGAATTTCATCATTTGGGGGCCAGGCTAAAGAAATGGGAGTATCCCAATTGGACCCTAGAAAGAGCCCATACAATAGTAGGGAGTAAGTCTAGAGATAGCCTCCTTAGATCTGATACAGAAAATAGAGAGGGCAAAGCAAAAAGGAAAAATAAACCATTTTTTCAGTACAGCACTCAATTTCTTGAAATCAAAAATATAATCTTATAAAGGTTGCCCATTCTGCAGGAGGATGATGTGCTCTCAGAAATTCTAAAAGATGGATTGAATGTAGTGGCAAGGACAGCGCCAACAATTGGTAGTGCATTATCCCCGAGTTTTTTCGCTCCTCAGTCGGTATCGAAAACCTGGTTAGAATATAAGGGTTTTTTCAAGTGTGGTGTTACCGCATGTAGTACTTGTCGAAATGCCGTAACAAAAAATACTTTTCAAAATAGAGAGGGAATAACATCAAGGATTTTATTAATTGTCACACCAGTAATGTTGTATACAAGATTGATTGCATCTCCTGTAATGAGTCTTACATAGGATGTACCACTAGAAAGTTAAAGAGAATATCGGAGTATTTGAGGGATGTAGGCAGTACTAATGCTGGGAATCGCAACATGTCAGCAGTTGCCAAACATTTTGTTACATACCATGAAGGAGATACAGTGGGGCAAAAAAGTATTAAGTCAGTCAGCAATAGTGCAAGTTCCACCACTTAAAAAGATGAGAGGCGTCTGTAATTTACATCATAGGTAGACCTCAACTATGGGAGACAAACTGAGAAAAAAAAAATCCAGAAAATCACATTGTCTGTATTTTTAACATTTTATTTGCATATTATGGTGGAAAATAAGTATTTGGTCAGAAACAAAATTTCATCTCAATACTTTGTAATATATCCTTTGTTGGCAATGACAGAGGTCAAACATTTTCTGTAAGTCTTCATAAGGTTGCCACACACTGTTGTTGGTATGTTGGCCCATTCCTCCATGCAGATCTCCTCTAGAGCAGTGATGTTTTTGGCTTTTCGCTTGGCAACACGGACTTTCAACTCCCTCCAAAGGTTTTCTATAGGGTTGAGATCTGGAGACTGGCTAGGCCACTCCAGGACCTTGAAATGCTTCTTACGAAGCCACTCCTTCGTTGCCCTGGCGGTGTGCTTTGGATCATTGTCATGTTGAAAGACCCAGCCACGTTTCATCTTCAATGCCCTTGCTGATGGAAGAAGGTTTGCACTCAAAATCTCACGATACATGGCCCTATTCATTCTTTCATGTACCCGGATCAGTCGTCCTGGCCCCTTTGCAGAGAAACAGCCCCAAAGCATGATGTTTCCACCACCATGCTTTACAGTAGGCATGGTGTTTGATGGATGCAACTCAGTATTCTTTTTCCTCCAAACACGACAAGTTGTGTTTCTACCAAACAGTTCCAGTTTGGTTTCATCAGACCATAGGACATTCTCCCAAAACTCCTCTGGATCATCCAAATGCTCTCTAGCAAACTTCAGACGGGCCCGGACATGTACTGGCTTAAGCAGTGGGACACGTCTGGCACTGCAGGATCTGAGTCCATGGTGGCGTAGTGTGTTACTTATGGTAGGCCTTGTTACATTGGTCCCAGCTCTCTGCAGTTCATTCACTAGGTCCCCCCGCGTGGTTCTGGGATTTTTGCTCACCGTTCTTGTGATCATTCTGACCCCACGGGGTGGGATTTTGCGTGGAGCCCCAGATCGAGGGAGATTATCAGTGGTCTTGTATGTCTTCCATTTTCTAATTATTGCTCCCACTGTTGATTTCTTCACTCCAAGCTGGTTGGCTATTGCAGATTCAGTCTTCCCAGCCTGGTGCAGGGCTACAATTTTGTTTCTGGTGTCCTTTGACAGCTCTTTGGTCTTCACCATAGTGGAGTTTGGAGTCAGACTGTTTGAGGGTGTGCACAGGTGTCTTTTTATACTGATAACAAGTTTAAACAGGTGCCATTACTACAGGTAATGAGTGGAGGAAAGAGGAGACTCTTAAAGAAGAAGTTACAGGTCTGTGAGAGCCAGAAATCTTGATTGTTTGTTTCTGACCAAATACTTATTTTCCACCATAAAATGCAAAAAAAATGATAAAAAAACAGACAATGTGATTTTCTGGATTTTTTTTTCTCAGTTTGTCTCCCATAGTTGAGGACTACCTATGATGTAAATTACAGACGCCTTTCATCTTTTTAAGTGGTGGAACTTGCACTATTGCTGACTGACTAAATACTTTTTTGCCCCACTGTATGTCCACTATGAAGATTCAGGGCATCGAACAGGTTAAAATGTCACAGCGTGGAGGGGATGTTAAGAGACGGCTTCTCACCAGAGAAGCGTTTTGGATATACAACCTGCAAACTAGATATCCGTCTGGTCTCAACCGAAAAAATGAAATTACAGTGGGGCAAAAAAGTATTTAGTCAGTCAGCAATAGTGCAAGTTCCACCACTTAAAAAGATGAGAGGCATCTGTAATTTACATCATAGGTAGACCTCAACTATGGGAGACAAACTGAGAAAAAAAAATCCAGAAAATCACATTGTCTGTTTTTTTATCATTTTATTTGCATATTATGGTGGAAAATAAGTATTTGGTCAGAAACAAACAATCAAGATTTCTGGCTCTCACAGACCTGTAACTTCTTCTTTAAAAGTCTCCTCTTTCCTCCACTCATTACCTGTAGTAATGGCACCTGTTTAAACTTGTTATCAGTATAAAAAGACACCTGTGCACACCCTCAAACAGTCTGACTCCAAACTCCACTATGGTGAAGACCAAAGAGCTGTCAAAGGACACCAGAAACAAAATTGTAGCCCTGCACCAGGCTGGGAAGACTGAATCTGCAATAGCCAACCAGCTTGGAGTGAAGAAATCAACAGTGGGAGCAATAATTAGAAAATGGAAGACATACAAGACCACTGATAATCTCCCTCGATCTGGGGCTCCACGCAAAATCCCACCCCGTGGGGTCAGAATGATCACAAGAACGGTGAGCAAAAATCCCAGAACCACGCGGGGGGACCTAGTGAATGAACTGCAGAGAGCTGGGACCAATGTAACAAGGCCTACCATAAGTAACACACTACGCCACCATGGACTCAGATCCTGCAGTGCCAGACGTGTCCCACTGCTTAAGCCAGTACATGTCCAGGCCCGTCTCAAGTTAGCTAGAGAGCATTTGGATGATCCAGAGGAGTTTTGGGAGAATGTCCTATGGTCTGATGAAACCAAACTGGAACTGTTTGGTAGAAACACAACTTGTCGTGTTTGGAGGAAAAAGAATACTGAGTTGCATCCATCAAACACCATACCTACTGTAAAGCATGGTGGTGGAAACATCATGCTTTGGGGCTGTTTCTCTGCAAAGGGGCCGGGACAACTGATCCGGGTACATGAAAGAATGAATGGGGCCATGTATCGTGAGATTGAGTGCAAACCTCCTTCCATCAGCAAGGGCATTGAAGATGAAACGTGGCTGGGTCTTTCAACATGACAATGATCCAAAGCACACCGCCAGGGCAACGAAGGAGTGGCTTCGTAAGAAGCATTTCAAGGTCCTGGAGTGGCCTAGCCAGTCTCCAGATCTCAACCCTATAGAAAACCTTTGGAGGGAGTTGAAAGTCCGTGTTGCCAAGCGAAAAGCCAAAAACATCACTGCTCTAGAGGAGATCTGCATGGAGGAATGGGCCAACATACCAACAACAGTGTGTGGCAACCTTGTGAAGACTTACAGAAAACGTTTGACCTCTGTCATTGCCAACAAAGGATATATTACAAAGTATTGAGATGAAATTTTGTTTCTGACCAAATACTTATTTTCCACCATAATATGCAAATAAAATGTTAGAAAAACAGACAATGTGATTTTCTGGATTTTTTTTTCTCAGTTTGTCTCCCATAGTTGAGGTCTACCTATGATATAAATTACAGACGCCTCTCATCTTTTTAAGTGGTGGAACTTGCACTATTGCTGACTGACTAAATACTTTTTTGCCCCACTGTATGTATCACCATTGTTAGAATACTCATCAATCGCTTTGTGTATATATATTTTAATTTTTGTAATTGATTTTGTAGCTTTGCTCATTTAAATGAAATGCTATGTATATATGTGAGGGGAGGAAGTTCCGTTCAGGACTTGCAGTGCTAGTCAGGTGACTTGAACTGCTTTCAGGATTGGTCTGGGAACATTAGAAAAGAAGGGTTGTGTCTCACATAGAATTATGCATTGATTAAGATCGGACTCGATCGAAACGCGTCGCATATTCCTCTGTACCTAAGCATTCGCATGTACGCAAGGATCCATTGAATTGGAAGAATTTTAAGGAATTAAAAAAGAATGACTGTTTTATGGAGCTGGAACGCCTTTTCCTCTGTTGCTGTTGACAAAACTTTAGAATGTAAGACCCAGTTCAGCTAGATTGTCAGAAAAATAAAAAAAAGTAAATGAAAATGAAGACACAGACCAAATTTTCTCTTCACAAACATCTGAAAATGTTTACATTTTTTTAACAATGTAATCATTGCCCATGCGCCACCCTTAGCAGCCATTTTCCCGGATCCACTGCATAGGAAACCATGTAAGTGCGGGGACTCTGGGCTTTCACAAAATGTCGGCAGAGCCTCCACAGCACTGAGCACCAGCAGTGCCGCGCCACACATCGAAACACCCCCTCATCCCAGCCTGCAGCCTGCAGCAATGCTCCACTCTTGCCTCCTCTAGTATCTACCCTGGGACCGCACTTCACCGCAGCCACCACCCTCCGTAAGCAATAATTTGCATGGATTATGAGAAGCACCAACATTTAAAAAAAAAAAAAAAGATTTTTTTCCTCTGTTTCACCTCAAAATTTGGTATGCGTCTTATAATCCCCAAAATATGGTAAAGTACATCATTAACATAATCATTCTTAGCTGAAAAATCATATTGACAGGTCATAATTATTGCATATTGAATCCAAAGAAACAAATGCAGAATTACATTATTTTGCTCCATTTGTATTTTTTTTTTTTTTTTACTTTTTTCTGTTTCATTTTATGGTAAAGAGAATAGTGTCATACAAAGCTACCACTCGTCCTCCAAACAATAAGCTCTCATACAGATATGTCGAGAGAAATATAAAATATGTTATGTCTCTTGGAAAAAATAAAAGGAAATAATAAAAACACAGAGATGAAACGTAGCCTCATTAACAAGGGGTTAAAATCCTGAGTAGAGATGAATACATTTTGAATCCATTTCAATTTGTGCCAATTCTTGTACTAAGTTCCTGTTTTCCAGCCTAAAAGATGCACTGGGCAAAATGATTTGCCAGATGTAATATTTGCTTATAAAGAATAACAAAAAATTAATTTCCCCTTGGTATTCCATGATCTGGCAAATCTGCAAATGAAGCACAATGGTTCACTCATCTCACACAACATTATTTAAAAAAAAATATTTATGAACACATGTGCCTAGAGGAAAGCAGGTGTGAGGACTCTTTAAGATTACAATTTGTTATACTGCCTTTGCAGAAACTGAGCCTTATCTGTCTACCACAAGGAATTCCATTTTTTTCTGTCCCACCTTTGATTTGTTCTATCTTTCCCAGACTACAAACAATAAAGTTAGGTACCAAAGTCCATCACCAGTTGATTTAAGATTATTTTTGTTAAATATTATCAAAACACTGATCACAAAATCACAAGTAAAAATGGTCAACATTAGAGAAATCAAGATGTCCTAAAAGACTAACTAGCACATGTTCAAATATGATTATATTTAGGGATTTCTGTCAATTACTGCACAATAATATGCACACTTGTTAGTACAATTTCATAGAAAATCACATTACCAATTCTTTGAAAAAAGTAAAATCACCAATTTGAAATCATGTTTCCATAAATTGCACCAAGTATCATGATGGCGCCACTTAGACAAGAAGCTGATTGTGCATGACAGCACCACTAAGGCTAGGTTAACATCGCGTTAGGGCAATCCGTTTAATGGATCCATTAAACGGATGCGCTAATGATGAGCCCCAAATTGTCTTTATTTTTACAATCGCGTTAACTCTTTCAATAACGCATGGTTGCATTGTGTAGGCCTGCGTTAGCAATAGAGTTCTATTCTGAGTGAACGCTTCTGTTCGCTGTGCGTTCGTCTTAACGGACCCGAAAACACGGTAGTCCGCGTTCGAAGGTGCGTCAGATAATAGCGGACCATCACTAACGCATGCCGATTTTTACATGCGTTAGGATCCGTTACGCTAATGGAAGTCTATGGGTGCATTAACGGATCCGCTTACATTGCGTTAACGCTGCTTATTATTATTATTTTATTATTATTATACATTTTTATAGCGCCATTTATTCCATGGCGCTTTACATGTGAATACGAGGCAAATATAGACAAATACATTAAACTTGAGCAGATAACAGGCACACGGGTACATAAGGAGGGAGGACCCTGCCCGCGAGGACTCACAGTCTGCAGGGGATGGGTAATGAAACACTAGGAGAGGGTAGGGCAGGTTGCGCGGCGGTTCAGTAACTTCAGGATCACTACAGGCTGTAGGCTTGTCGGAAGAGATGAGTCTTCAGGTTCTTTTTGAAGGTTTCTATGATAGGCGAGAGTCTGATATGTTGGGGTAGAGAGTTCCAGAGTATGGGGCAAGCACGGGAGAAGTCTTGGATGCGGTTGTGGGAAGAAGAGATGAGAGGGGAGTAGAGAAGGAGGTCTTGAGAGGATCGGAGGTTGCGTGTAGGTAGGTACCGGGAGACCATGTCACAGATGTATGGAGGAGAAAGGTTGTGGATGGCTTTGTATGTCATTGTGAGGGTTTTGAACTGGAGTCTCTGGGTGATAGGAAGCCAGTGAAGGGCTTGACATAGGGGAGAAGCTGGGGAATAGCGGGGAGACAGGTAGATTTGTCGGGCAGCAGAGTGTAGGATGGATTGGAGCGGTGCCAGAGTGCTAGAGGGGAGTCCAGAGAGTAGGAGGTTGCAGTAGTCGAGGCGGGAGATGATAAGGGCATGCACTAGCGTTTTTGCGGTGTCGCGGTCAAGGAAAGCACGGATCCGGGAAATATTTTTGAGTTTGAGACGGCAGGAGGAGGCAAGGGCTTGGATATGTGGCTTGAAAGAGAGGGCAGAGTCGAGGATCACCCCGAGGCACCGGGCGTGTGGGACTGGGGAAAGTGAGCAGCCATTGACATTGATGGATAGGTCTGGTGGAGGGGTAGAGTGAGATGGGGGAAAGATGATGAATTCTGTTTTGTCCATGTTCAGTTGTAGAAAGCGAGCAGAAAAGAAGGCTGAAATAGCAGACAGACAGTGCGGGATTTTGGTAAGTAAGGAGGTGAGGTCAGGTCCGGATAGGTAGATCTGCGTGTCATCAGCGTAGAGATGGTACTGCATACCATGGGACTCTATGAGCTGTCCCAAGCCAAAAGTGTAAATGGAAAAGAGTAGGGGTCCTAGAACAGAGCCTTGAGGAACACCGACTGACAAGGGGCGAAGTGAGGAGGTGGTGTGGGGGAGGGAGACACTGAATGTTCGGTCTGTCAGCTATGACGAGATCCAGGAAAGGGCCAAGTCTGTGATGCCAAGAGATGAGAGAATTTGTAGCAAAAGGGAGTGGTCCACAGTGTCAAAGGCAGAAGACAGGTCCAGGAGAAGGCGGACAGAGTAGTGTCGCTTGCTCCTGGCAGTTAGTAGGTCATTGGTGACTTTAATTAGGGCAGTTTCAGTTGAGTGATGGGAACGGAAGCCTGATTGTAACCGATCAAAGAGGGAGCAGGAGGAGAGGTGGGAGGACAGTTCAAGATGGACGTGTTGCTCCAGCAATTTGGAGGCATAAGGGAGAAGAGATATCGGGCGATAGCTAGACACAGAGGATGGGTCGAGGGAGGGCTTTTTGAGGATGGGTGTGATCTTGGCATGCTTGAAGGATGAGGGGAAGACACCTGTTGTGAGTGAGAGGTTGAAGAGGTGCGTTAGGGTTGGGATGAAGACCATGGAAAGGTTAGGGATGAGGTGGGATGGGAGTGGGTCAAGCGTGCAGGTGGTGAGGTGTGATCTTGACAGGAGGGTGGAGAGCTGTTCTTCTGTCATGGTGGAGAAGCTGGTTTTGGAGGAGCAGGGTTGAGCAGCTAAGAGCGGCAGTGGGCGCTGTGGGCCAAAGCTTTCTCTGATCGTATCGATCTTCTGTTTAAAGAAAGGGGTGAAGTCTTCAGCAGAAATGAGGGGGGAGGGAGGAGGTGCTGGGGGACGGAGTAGAGAATTGAAAGTGTTGAAAAGCTGTTTAGGGTTGTGAGACAGGGAGGATATGAGAGATGAGAAGTAAGTTTGTTTTGCGGCAGTCAGTGCAGACTTGAAGCTGGCGAGGGACTGCTTGTATGTAGTGAAGTGGTCGGCAGAGCGGGATTGCTTCCATTTCCGCTCAGCAATCCTGGAAGCCCGTCTTAATTCTTTGGTCAGGCTGGTCAGCCAGGGCTGCCTGTTAATTGTACGAGTTTTACTATGCATGAGCGGGGCGGCCAAATCGAGTGTTGCTGTTATTGTGCTGTTATAAAAAGTGGCAGCAGCATCTGTGTCATGAAGGGTGGCTATGTCTGTGAGAGGGAGAAGGGACTCCGAGAGTGATTGTAAGTTGAGATGTTTGAGATTTCTGCGAGGGAGTTTGTGGAGTGGGGGTTGCACATTAGGAGAGGAGAGGGAAGAGAATGTCAGTAGGTTGTGGTCAGACAGGGGGAGGGGTGTGTTAATGAGATTAGTAAGGGAGCAGAGGCGGGTGAAGATGAGGTCCAGCGTGTGGCCATCTTTGTGAGTGGCCTCAGAGGACCATTGAGTGAGGCCAAAGGAGGCAGTCAGTGATAGAAGTTTAGAGGCAGCTGAGGTGGAAGTGTCAATGGGGATATTGAAATCACCCATGATGATAGTGGGGATGTCGACAGAGAGGAAATGAAGTAGCCAGGTGGTGAAGTGGTCGAGAAAGGTGGAGATGGCTAGTTCTGGGGGGCGGTAGATGACAGCCAGCTGGAGGTTGGAGGGGGAGTAGATGCGGACAGAGTGCACCTCAAACGAGGGAAGATTAGCGGAGGGTGGTAACGGGATTGGAGTGAAGGAGCAGGTGTCAGACAGGAGCAATCCAACTCCTCCACCACGTTTGTTGCTTGGGCGAGGGGTGTGAGAGAGGTGGAATCCGCCATAGGAGAGCGCAGCTGGAGAGGCAGAGTCAGAGGGGGTGAGCCAGGTTTCAGTGAGGCCGAGGAAGGAGAGTTTGTTGGTGATGAAGAGGTCATGGATAAATGTCAGTTTGTTGCAGATGGAGCGTGCGTTCCATAGTGCTCCAGGTAGGGGGAGCGGGGGAGTGGGGGCTGGATGAATGGGTATGAGGTTGTCATGGTTGGGAAAATGTGCGGAGGATCGTGGCAGGGGGTTAGAAATGAGTGTGGGGATGAGTAGGGGAGGGCCGGGATTTGGGGATATGTCACCAGCGATGAGGAGTAGCAGGCAGAATATTAGAAGGTGGGAGCAGGATAGGACATGATGTGGCCGTGTGTGTCTGGAGAAAAAGGATTGTATGTGGAGGAACAGTTCTGAGGAGAAGGTGAGATGGCTGGGGAGTATGGAGGAAGAAATGACTAGTTCCTTACTAGGAGGAGGGATTGCAGGAGATTGTAAGAAGGAAAGTAGTATGGGGGTGAAAGAGAAAAGAAACCGAAACATTGTAGTGGTTGGTGTTCTGTTACCTTCCAGTCAATTCCAGTCCAATTCAGTCTAATTCAGAATCATAATTAAAAAGATGTAATTTAAAAGATGGAAGTTAAAAGATGATTTGCAGCAGACTGAGTCTGTAGCAGACTCCTGCATGTGAATATATCCCCAGTTAAGGGCAATCAGGTGTGAATGAGGAGGTGGCTGGGTATGGGAGACCAGATGTAGAGAGTTAAGCAAAGGTCATAAAGTGAGGGAGGGGTAAGACTGACCACTCAAAGAGATGCCAGGATCACACAATGAAATACATGAAAACAGGTCATGGAAACAAGCTGATAGGTAAGAAAGCATACTAAAAGGATTATATGTGCTGCACCAAGACACTCAGATCCAGGGGAAGCATAGAAAAGTCAGTGCAATATATAGAGACATTCAGAAGCCAGGGAGAGCTGGGGAAAAGTTACTGCATACCATGGAAAATCAATGCAATATATAGAGACATTCAGAAGCCAGGGAGAGCTGGGGAAAAGTTACTGCATACTTGTGGGAAGAGGAGAACAGCTCGATTAGATGGTGCAGATGATGATAATATTGTAGTAGTGATAAGTAGCCAAATGCATTCTAGAATTCAGTCTAATTCAGAATCATAATTAAAAAGATGTAATTTAAAAGATGGAAGTTAAAAGATGATTTGCAGCAGACTGAGTCTGTAGCAGACTCCTGCATGTGAATATATCCCCAGTTAAGGGCAATCAGGTGTGAAAGAGCTTAGAAATCAGCTTAGAAACGGATCCGTTAAACGCATTGCCCTATCGCGATGTGAACCTAGCTTAAGCTGTTAAATTTAGTGATGAGGAGGCACTAAAAATGCTTGAGTGCTCAGCACTCGAATAGAGCAGGTCAGAAACTCGGACAGGTTCAACTCGAATAAAGAGTATAATGAATGTCAATGGGCAACTGTTTCCAGAAGACCCTGACAGGAGGGCTGGGGGTGGATTGCTAAAATGGATGGAAACACTGCTCTGATGAATTGGGAACATCACATGGAAGACGTGTCTGATTCCCAGGTTGCTGCTGGGATCAATGTTGTCAGAGGATTACTTCGCTTGGACAAAACTGAGGATAAAATGAAACATTATTTCCAGTTCACCACCTGACAGCACACTGGAGGACGTCCTTCTTATCCTTGATGGGACAGGAACACGAGAGGTTAAAAGGACCCTCCGCCTACCACCCTTCAGTGTTTTTCCTGTCCCATCAGGGATAGGAACGGACGAGAGGATCTGTTGTTCTGTGTGGGGGGGACGTGGATCAGGGGGGCTCAGCCTCACCCTTCCCTCCATGAGACACCCACTGGCTGACACCCGCCCGAGGGTCCCTCAGCCTACCAGTGTAGCGCTGCTCCTGGGTTGGGGATCGCTTCTCCCTGGCGGGGGCTCTTGATCTCTCCGTTCGTCCCCTGGTGTGCGCGGCCCAGCGGCGGCCTCTGCTGGTGTCGGCGTCTCCATGCGGCCGCTGGGGGAACCAGTTCATCGCCGCACCTTCCTCTCTTTCCGGCCGCACGTCACTTCCGGTTTGCGGCTGAGGGGGATGGACGGCGTCTCTGCTACAGGAAGTGCAGGGAAAAGAGCGGTGGAGAACGCTGGAGCATCGTTTTGAAGTGAGGAACAGAATAAAAGGTATGGTGCAGGGGCAGTAGCGATCTCTAGAGCATCATGGAGGACGCAGCTAGAGCAGAGGGGCAGGAATCAGCAGCGCTAGTAAGTAGGGAAGCCCTGGGTAAAAAAAAAAAAAAAAAGAACGCTAGTGTTTGCTATATATATATATATATATATATATATATATATATATATATATATATATATCCTCATAGGCAGCCTCCCTATCTGAGAAATCGGTAAAGAAACCCAGTAGGAATAAGAAGTGTCCTATCTGTGCGGTTAAGCTAAAGGATTCCTGGCAGAAACCCCTATGTGAAGCATGCACCTGCAAAGTCATAGGAGAGGAACAGGCGTCTCTTATGTCTAATATGAGAGCCATGATAAGGTAGGAAGTTCAGGCTTCAGTCTCAAGTCTGGTACTCCCTCACGTCTCACCTTCACCTTCACCTTCGGAGAGGCCGAGGAAAAGACCGAGGGTCGAGTACTCTTCCATAGACTCATCATCCTGTGGGTCGGAGGTAGAGGAGGAAGATGAGAGTAGAGATCCCCCGGAGAAAGAGAGAAGATATTTGTTCTCTGCCACAGACACAGGAGAACTGTTGGAAGCAGTGCGGCATACCATGCAGATTGAGGAGCCGCAGCCATCTTGCTCCGTTCAAGATGAAATGTTTGGGGGCTTGCGCTCACAGACATCTAAAGTCTTCCCTGTAAACTCCCATATCAGATCTATGATTCCGGAGGAATGGGAGGAAGCCGAGAAAAGACTGACGATCCCTAAGGACTTCAGACTTCGCTTGCCGTTCGATCCAGAGGAAGTTAAGGAGTGGGTCGATGTACCAAAGATTGACATACCCTTGGCTAAAGTCTCCAAAAGGACGGCGATTCCGTTTGAAGACTCGTCCAATTTGAAAGAGCCCATGGACAGGAAGGCAGATGGCCTTCTAAAAAGGGCCTGGGAAAGTTCCTCGGCGATTATTGGAGCTAATATTGCAGCGACATCAGTAGCCCGCTCTATGGACCTTTGGCTAGATGATCTTAAAGATCAATTGATAGCCAAAACTCCCAGAGATACTATTCTAAAATCCCTACCTTTGCTAAAACTAGCAACTACCTTCTTGGCAGACGCATCTGCTGAATCAGTCAGGTCCGCGGCTAGAGGGCAATCTCTATCTAATGCAGCCCGTAGAGCTATTTGGCTTAAGAGCTGGTCGGGGGACATGCACTCTAAAAATAAGTTGTGTTCTATACCCTTTTCCGGGGGCAGGGTCTTCGGACCGGTCCTCGACGATATTCTAGAAAAAGCCGCAGATGTCAAGAAGGGTTTCCGGAAGAAAAGCCTAAAAAATACCAGCCCTTTCGGAGACCCCGCTATAATCAAAAACCCGATTATAGGGGTAAGGGAAAGCAGGGTAGGTGGAGCTACCAGAAAGGAGGGGATAACAGGTCTAAAAATAAAGAAGCGAGCTACTCGGGACCGGGGTCTAGCTACCGTAGGAAATGACGCCATCAGAGTAGGGGACCGTCTGACATGATTTCTGGGAGGATGGAGGGAGATTACAAAAAGTCCATGGGTTCTACAAATCGTATCCCAGGGGTACAAAATAGAGTTTACATCCCTTCCTCCCGAAAGATTCCTGGTATCCAGCTCTCATTTAAAACTGTCATCCCCCATGTGGTCAGACATTCAAGACCTTTTAAAAATGGCGGCTATCGTTCCGGTACCCACTCAGGAAGAGTGCAGGGGTCACTACTCCAATCTCTTCTCGATAACAAAACCATCGGGAGAATCGAGAACGATTATAAATTTGAAACATCTGAACAATTAGGTCCTTTACAAAAGGTTCAAGATGGAGTCGATTCGGTCTACCATCCCTCTATTGGGGAAAGACATGGTAATGTGCACACTGGACTTAAAGAGTGCATATTACCATGTACCCATTTATCAAAATCATCAGAGGTTCCTGCGGTTCGCGGTAAACTTGGAAGGAAAGATCTTCCATTTCCAATTCCGCTGTCACCCCTTCGGCCTGGCTTCCGCTCCCAGGGTTTTTACAAAAACTTATGGTGGAAGTGGTCGCTTTCCTGAGGAATCAGGATATAATGGTGGTTCCCTACTTAGACGACTTCTTAATAGCAGCAGACTCAGAAGTCCAGCTCAGGGTCAATTGTCAGTCTCTCATCTCAACATTGCAGAATCTGGGATGGATTATAAATTGGGAGAAGTCAGATCTAATCCCAAAACCCAGAATAAAATTCTTGGGAGTCATGCTCGATTCACAAGCAAGAATGTCATTTCTTCCAGAAGACAGGCTAAAGGGCATAATACAGAAGATCCGTCACTTTTCTCGGGGTCGACATACGATCAGAGACGGGATGAAAATACTAGGTCTGATGACGGCCTGTATTCCCTGCGTGAGATGGAGCCAGTTTCATTCTCGACAGCTTCAGAGGGGAGTTCTGAGGAGCTGGAACAGAAGGCAGAACTCACTCAACCCTGAGCCTTACTCCGCAAGTCAAAAGATCTCTGGTATGGTGGACTCTTTCCAGAAACCTCCGACTGGGGGTGCCATGGCTTCAGACACCAAGCGTATCAGTTACAACAGATGCCAGTCAGCTCGGTTGGGGAGGTCATGTACTGGGAAGATATTTTCAAGGTCGCTGGGGAAAGGAAGACAACAACCAGTCATCAAACCACAGAGAGCTACAGGCGGTTTGGGAGGTCTTGACGTGAAGGTCTTCTCAGACAACACGACAACGGTAGCCTTCCTGCGGCATCAAGGCGGTCCAAGGCATCTGGCGTTACAAAACCTGGCGGAACGCATATTCCAGTGGGCAGAAAGGTCAGTTCTGTCCATCTCGGCGATCCACCTGGAGGGCTCCAAGAACCAGTTGGCAGATTTCCTCAGGAGGAAAAACGTATCCCCCACGGAGTGGGAACTGAACAACGAGGTGTTCAAGGATCTGTGTCAACGTTGGGGGATGCCGACGGTGGACCTATTTGCTACAAGAGGAAACGCGAAGCTCAAGATCTTCTATTCCTTAAACCCTTGGGAGAGTCCAGCCGCGATCGATGCCTTCTCACAACCCTGGAACCGCGGTTTTCTGTATGCATTCCCTCCTCTAGCAATGATCCCGAGGGCACTCAGAAAGATCTGCGTGGACGGGGCCAAAGTCATACTCATAGCTCCTCACTGGCCGAAACGAAGTTGGTTTCCATTGCTAAGAAAACTGTCAGTGGAAGAGCCCCTCCTGTTACCAGAAAGAGAGGATCTTCTTCTGCAAGGTCCAGTTCTACACCAGAATCCGGTAGCACTTCAGCTGGCGGCCTGGATCCTGAACGGAAGGTCTTGAGAGCAAAAGGGCTTTCGGATGATGTCATTTCTACCCTTCAAGCCAGCCGGAAGCCGGTGACATCGGCTATCTATACCAAAATATGGAAGCGATTCTGTGGGTTTTGCGGAGAGACGACAGTTGACACTGACCATCCAAATATCCCCAAAATTCTTGACTTTCTGCAGTCAGGGTTTCAAAAAGGTCTTAGACCAAGTACATTAAGGGTCCATATAGCGGCCCTGAGTGTATTCTTTGATTCTTCCCTGTCTGCCCATTCCTGGATTAGTAGATTCTCTAGAGCAGTCCAGAGATTAAAACCATTGATTAGAAAGTCAGTCCCGCCGTGGGATCTGAACTTGGTTCTAAATTTCCTATGTGAACAGGCGTGGGATGTAACAGGGGATATAGGAATTGATAAACTTTCCCTTAAAACTGCATTTTTAGTTGCGATCACGTCGGCAAAAAGATTCGGGGAACTACAGACTCTGTCGGTGCAGAATCCATATTTGCAGATATTCGAGGACAAACTAGTACTCAGACTCCGGCGTTTCTCCCTAAAGTTGTGTCAGATTCCAATATGAATCAGGAGATTGTTTTACCATCTTTTTGCCAGTTCCCTAAAAATCAGAAGGAGAGTTTTTACCACAACTTAGACGTAAGAGACTCGGTGCTCAGGTACCTCGATTTATCCAAACCCTGGAGACGGGACAACAATATGTTAGTCCAGTTCAGGGGTCCAAATAAAGGTAGAAAAGCGTCTAAAGCGACTATCGCACGGTGGATAAAATCCACAATCAATTTAGCTTATAAAGCTAGAGGACAAGATTCCCCGGTTAACATTAAAGCCCATTCATCTAGGGCCATGGCCACATCATGGGCGGAGAAAGGGGGGGGCGACGGCAGATCAGATCTGCAGAGCTGCATCATGGTCTATCCTTAGTACCTTTTCTAAACACTATAAGTTAGATATAGTGTCACCGCAGTTGGCTTTCGGTAGAAAGGTACTGCAAGCGGTGGTCCCTCCCTAGATACCATTCTCCTTTGGTATTTCTCCAGTGTGCTGTCAGCTGGTGAACTGGAAAACAGTAATTAGACCTACTGGTAATTGTATTTCCAGGAATCCATCCTGACAGCACTATTAGTTCCCTCCCTAATGTATCAGCTTTATACTCATGTGATGTAACATTTGTATGATTGATTATTTTGTTGGAATAAACCTGTGTTTTTGCATCCATCCAGATGTGTTACTTTGGAAAAGCACTGAAGGGTGGTAGGGGGAGGGTCCTTTTAACCTCTCGTGTTCCTGTCCCATCAAGGATAAGAAGGACGTCCTCCAGTGTGCTGTCAGGATGGATTACTGGAAATACAATTACCAGTAGGTCTAATTACTGTTTTCCTGTATTTTGACTTTTATGTAAGGAAAAAATAAAAAGAGAAAAAATAACGCCTCCTCCGCTCCTAAAAAGCCAGGCCATGTCTCACCTCATTTCCCCATTACCTATGAATACAGTAGATGACATAGTAGAGGGGTTTATAAAATTACACAGACCTGTAGTCACCGGTAAATGTAATTGTGACATTTTACTATTTTATCTGGGCATGTGGTGTATGTGACATGGACAGACATATCCTGTTTCATTTATGAAGGAACAACTCTGACACTCACAAAGCATATGAAAACAATGCAAGAACTGTAAAAAATTAAAAGGAAGAGGGACTCCAATACACATGGCATTAGACATAAAGGAAGGCCTCATTCACATTTTGATAAAATTGTTAGGAAGTGGGACTCCTAGACTCATAAAGCCTATGCGATAAGTGCAAAGGCTGCCAAAAATTTGAAGGAGGGACATTTATACACCCTGGAAGACATGCAGAGGAGTGCCTCAGAAATAAAAATGTTTTCCCATTTTTAAAAAGTGGGTCTTCAAGGCTGGTAAATCTTATGTACAAAGTGCAAGGGCTGAAACCATTTACCCTTTGTCACGCTGCAGCTATGCAGGATGATGCAAGCTCCACTAGATGGCAATAGAGGGGAGCAGACCTGCCGCCAAGCTACCACGAGGTGGCAGCAGAATAGTCAAACAAGCCTGGTCAAAACCTAGAGAGTAGCGCAGTACAAAGGGAAAACACCAAATACAGAGTCAGCAGGGCGCCAGAGGGTCAGTAACAGTCAGAAGCCGCACTACCAGAAGCAAGAGACGAAATCAGGTCAGGACCAAAGCCGAGTCAAACACCTGGAGATCCAAATACAAAAGGAAACATTAAGTTGGGATGACGTGAGATGAAAGAACAGACATGAGCAAAGTCAGCAGGACAAGTCAGTGTAATACCAGAGTCAGACACTCATGCCATAGGCAGAAAATATAACTGACACCACCTGCAGGATGCAGCAGAGCTAAATAGTAAACCTGAACCCTGAATGAGGCAGAGCAAAGTTAACCGCTGACATGACCAGACAGGGAAAGGGGGAGAAAGGACTCAAAACCCGGTCTGGATCATGACAGTACCCTCCTCTCAAGGGGGGGCCACCGGACCCCCATGTTTCCCAGGGTAACATGCATGAAATGCCCGAACCAATCAATCAGCATGGAAAGATCATGCCGTGACCCAAGATCAATCCTCAGGACCGTAACCCCTCCAGTGAACCAAATACTGAAGTGAACTGCAAACCATCTGAGAGTCAACAATCCGTTCAAATTCATACTCATTTTTACCACTCAAAAAGACAGGAGGCAGAGGGGATGGAGACCCAGCAGATGAAGGAACACATGACTTAAGAAGGGACTTATGGAATACATTGGGGATCCGAAGCAACAGAGGTAAACGTAAACGGAAGGCAACTGGATTGACAATCTCAATGATCTCTTAAGGACCAATAAACTTAGGCCCCAGCTTCATAGAGGGAACTTTCAGACGTATGTTTTTGGTAGACAACCACACTTTGTCTCCTACCAGCAACTTAGGTCCCAAAGATCACTGCTTATCAGCAAAATGTTTTTATTTGCCCAGAGCTACCATAATGCTCTACCGAACCTCCCTCCACACCTCCTCCAACCGTTGAACCGCCGAATCAGCCCCTGGACACCCCGAATCCAGCCTGGAAAATTCACCAAAATTGGTTGAAAACCATAGTTACAGAAGAACAGATAGGTGCCGGTGGACTGATTAACCCGATTATTAAGGAGCTGGCATCTGCAGCCGAGGAGGAGGGAAGCCTTGATGACAATCAGCCATTGTCTGCTCAGGGAACTCTCTTGGATGAGGTGGCGGATGAAGAGGAGGAGGATGATGGGGATGAATATTTATGGGAGGAGGATGCTTCACAGGGGGGCAATAGAAACTGGTGGCATTGCAAGGTCAGGTACAGGGTTTTTGCGGGACACAAGTGATGTTGATTTGCAAGAAAGTGCTCCTCAACCCAGCACAAGCAGTGAATTGCCACCTAGAACATTGGCCCACATGGCTGAGTATGCGTTTCGTATCTTAAAAAGGGATCCCCGCATTATCAAAATGATGACTGATGACGATTACTGGCTGGCCTGCCTCCTGGATCCACGATATAAAGGAAAATTACAAAATATCATTCCACATGAGAACCTTGAGCAAATATTGGCTACCAAACAAGCAACTCTTGTAGACAGTTTGGTTCAGGCATTCCCGACACACAGGGGCGGTGATGGTTCTCACACGAGCCGTAGGGGGCAACATGGCAGAGGTGTTAGAGGTGCACAAATCTGAAGTGGCATTGGACAGAGGGGTTTTATGACCAGGTTGTGGAGTGATTTCGCAATGACCGCTGACACGACAGGTACTGCTGCATTGATTCAAAGTGACAGGAGACAGCATTTGTCCAGTATGGTTACGAACTACTTTTCCTCCCTTATCGATGTTCTCCCTCACAGGTCATTCCCCTTTGATTACTGGGCATCTAAAATAAACACCTGGCCTGAATTGGCAGAATATGCATTACAGGAGCTCGCTTGCCCTGCTTCTAGTGTGCTATCAGAAAGAGTCTTCAATGCTGCTGGTTCAATACTGACCGAAAAAAGGACACGTCTTGCTGCCCAGAATGTTGATGATCTAACCTTCATTAAAATGAACCAATCATGGATTTCAAATTATTTTGCCCCACCTTCTCCTGCTGACACATACCTTGCCTGAAAAATGTCTTGCTTTTGGCCTCCTCTTACTGACTTCTCCAATTCCGCCATTTGCAGCTGCTGAATGTCCACCATGGACCATTTTTATACCTCCCTAAATGGGCTGATTCCCCCCACAGGGCCTTGGTCACCACCTGGCGCAAGCACCCGTGCGAGTGCTGTTTGCCTGGACTGCTGGGTGTGCCCACTCTTGGGCGATGGCACTGGCACAGGGTCCCTCATAGTACAATGAAATGTCTCTGATGGTGGTGGTGCACAACCAATGTCAGACACACCGTCGTAATATGAGGGGCCCCGTGCTAGTATCACCGCCCACGAGAGAGTGTTCCCCCCCAGCTTGAACAGTGCTCTACCACTTGCAATACTTACCTCCCCCTGCTCCACCACTGTGTAGTGTGTGCTGTTAAATCCTTTAATGGTACTGCCAATACAAATTTGTTGAAATGATAGATGATAGTTAAAATATACAGGGGCCCTGGCCTCCATTTCGACCAGTTAATACTTTGCCCCTACTACCACTGTCTGCTACTCAGCAGAGGAGCCCATCACAGTACCTAGCTATGCCGCCTGTTTAGTCCTGTTACCAATTTTGAACTGCATTTAGCCTACTTTATTATTTGGGCCTAACAACTGTGTCTGCGCCACTCATTACAGTTGTCCTCCACTGAACAAAGCTTTGCCGCCTGTTTAGTCCTGTTACCAATTTTGAACTGCATTTAGCCTACTTTTGTATTTGGGCCTACTAACTGTGTCTGCGCCACTCATTACAGTTGTCCTCCACTGAACAAAGCTATGCCGCCTGTTTGGTTCTGTTACCAATTTTGAACTGCATTTTGCCTAATTTGTATTTGGGCCTAATAACTGTGTCTGTGCCACTCATTACAGTTGTTCTCCACTGAACAAAGCTCGGCCACCTGTTTAGTCCTGTTACCAATTTTGAACTGCATTTAGCCTACCTTTTTATTGTGGTCCTACAAACTGTGTCTGCACCACTCATTACAGTTGTCCTCTACTGAACAAAGCTATGCCGCCTGTTTAGTCCTGTTACCAATTTTGAATTGCATTTAGCCTACTTTTATATTTGGGCCTACTAACTGTATCTGCGCCACTCATTACAGTTGTCCTCCACTGAACAAAGCTATGCCGCCTGTTTAGTCCTGTTATCAATTTTGAACTGCATTTAGCCTACTTTTTTATTGTGGGCCTACAAACTGTGTCTGCACCACTCATTACAGTTGTCCTCCACTGAACAAAGCTATGCCACCTGTTTAGTCCTGTTACCAATTTTGAACTGCTTTTAGCCTACTTTTTTATTTTAGGTCTACAAACTGTTAGGAGTCGAGTTCCCACCGCTGCACAGGGGGAATCTCGAACCATGTCTGCTGCGGTCTCCCATTCTGCATCGGCCGCAGTGGAGCCTGCTCGGCGGAGACGTCGGTCCCAGCGTCTCACTGAATCTGATACTGTGCAAAGGGTTACTGCTGCCTCTCCAGGCTCTACTATTGTACCCTGCACTGGTCTGTGACAAGCAGGCTTTTCTGGGACTAAGTACTGCTTTGCACACACTGAGCATGCCCAGGGTAAGATCTCTCAGTGGAGATCAAGGGTCACATGCTCAGGTACTGCAGCAACTTCCATTGGTCCTCCAGGAAGGTCCTGTACCTTGTCAAGTTCTGTGGTAGCCATCCATTGGTCCTTCTGGGAAGGTCCTGTAGGTGCTACAGCTATAAGAGGTTCTCATGACCGCATGGCCATGCGCTAGTATCAAATATGTACGAGCTCAGCGCTAGTGTGGTCGTGTGTGTGGTCAGGGACCTGGCTGAAATAAGCCCCTAGAATGCTGGCACCTCAGGCGAGGAGTTTATGTCTGAATTCAGGGCTGGCTAATAGCCATTAGAATTCCGGCTCCACCGGAGTGGAGCTGCTTGTTGGTTGGACTGCATGACCACTGTCAGCTCTACACAGTAGCTGTGTCCCCTGTGAGCTAAACAAGGCACAGCGTTCTCTCTACTATGGGCTCTGTGAAGTAACAGAGTTCGTTTGTACTAATTTGCTTCGCCGCCTTGCTTAGCAGCAGGTTCTTTCCTGCACAGTGGATCCCGTGTTGCGAATGCACCTCTCTCATCTAATAAATATATTCGGTGCGTTCCGCCAACCCTAACAGTAACTGGGTCTGCGCCACTTATTACTGTTGTCCTCCACTGAACAAAGCAATGCCGCCTGTTTAGTCCTGTTACCAATTTTGAACTGCATTTAGCCTACTTTTGTATTTGGGCCTACTAACTGTGTCTGCGCCACTCATTGCAGTTGTCCTCCACTGAACAAAGCAATGCCGCCTGTTTAGTCCTGTTGCCAATTTTGAACTGCTTTTAGCCTACTTTTTTATTTTGGGCCTATTAACTGTGTCTGCACCACTCATTACAGTTGTCCTCCACTGAACAAAGCTATGCCGCCTGTTTAGTCCTGTTACCAATTTTGAACTGCATTTAGCCTACTTTATTGTTTGGGCCTATATCTGTGTTTCCTCCTCATCCTGCCCATTGCCCAGCCATAGCTAGATGAGTCTGCTGGTACATTGACCCAGACCACTACATTCCCCTTGCACTCTACACAGCCAGAATCTGACCCTGCTGAAAGTCAGTTTCCCCTTCCCACATACTATACCACCTTACACGGGGACAAAGGGGAAGGTGCAGATGAAAGTGCAGGTTCCTTCATCAGGTGGGGGGGGCATACTCTTTGGCGACGTCACTGGCACAGGGCCTCTCATAGTACGCAAAAGTGTCTCTGGCAGTGGGAGGTGCCACCCGCCGTCAAACACAGCGCCGTACTATGAGGGGCCCTGTGCCAGTGCCAAGTGCCAACGAGTGCCCCCCCCTGCTTGCTCAGGATCACAGCACTTGAAATACTTACCTCTCCCTGCTCCACCACCGTGACGTATTCCGCGTTTCCTGGGCCCATGAAAATCTTGAGCCAGCCCTACCCCCCCACAACTTTAGCCAAATGACCCCCTGTTTTCAATGCCTAACTATTATTATAAAGTAAATTAAGATTGACAAGCTTAAGAAATAAGAATTGATGTTTTTGGTATTAAAATGGGCACTGTAGGTGTTTTCCTGTCCTCCACTCACTGCCGACTTTGTTTCCCCATTGATTTGCATTGGGTTTCGTGTTTCGGTCGGCCCCCGACTTTTCGAAATAATCGGCCAATTTCATTCAACTCGACTTTTGACAAAGTCGGGTTTCGCGAAACCCGACTTGATCCTAAAAAAGTAAAAGTCGCACAATTCTAGTGTTGATGTTTATACATTACTATTTCTATGATATTGGTCACTTAGCCTTGTTATGTATCTGACATAAATTATGCCACTTTGAAGCCATACCCGCTGGTCTTTTTCCTGTACTTGATTCCTTTTTTCATAGTTTGTGTATGTTTTTATGGATATTGTTACATATGTGTTAAAATAAAATTTGTATTGTGTAAACCAGCTTTAAAAGTGTCTGTTTTGGTGAGATTTGAAGATACTGCTCTGTGTTGGTATATATTATTAAGTTCACTTATTGGCGTTGATATTGGGCTTCATGTTAGTAGTAAATTTAGATCGATAATTTTTGCATTTATCTGTGAAAAAATCAGGAAATTTGGTGAAAATTTTGAAAATTTTGCAATTTTCAAATTTTTAATTTTTATTCTGTTAAACCAGAGAGTTGTGTGACACAAAATAGTTAATAAATAGCATTACCCACATGTCTACTTTACATCAGCACAATTTTGGAAGGAACATTTTTTTTTGCTAGGAAGTTATAAGGGTTAAAATTTGACCAGCAATTTCTCATTTTTACAACAAGATTTGCAAAACCATTTTTTTATGGACCACCTCACATTTGAAGTTAGTTTGAGGGGTCTATATGACTGAAAATACCTAAAACTGACACCATTCTAAAAACTGCACCCCTCAAGGTGCTCAAAACCACATTCAAGAAGTTTATTAACCCTTCATGTGCTTCACAGCATCAGAGGCAACATGGAAGGAAAAATGAACATTTAACTTTTTAGTCACAAAAATCTTTTAGCAACAATTTTTTTATTTTCCCAAAGGTAAAAGGAGAAACTGGACCCCGAAAGTTATTGCACAATTTGTCCTGAGTATGCCGATATCCCATATGTGGGGGGAGAACCACTGTTTGGATACACGACAGGGCTCGGAAGGGAAGGAGTGCCATTTGACTTGTTAAATGAAAAATTGGCTCCAATCTTTAGCAGACACCATGTCGTGTTTGGAGAACCCCTGTGTGCCTAAATATTGGAGCTACACCAAAAGTGACCCCATTTTGGAAACTAGACCCCCAAGGAACTTATCTAGATGCATAGTGAGCACTTTAAACCCCAAGGTGCTTCACAAATTGATCCGTAAAAATGAAAAAGTACTTTTTTTCACAAAAAGTTTATTTTAGCCTCAATTTTTTCATTTTCTCATAGGCAACAGGATAAATTGGATCCTAATCTTTGTTGGGCAATTTCTCATGAATACAACGATACCTCACATGTGGGGGTTAACTACTGTTTGGGCACACGGCAAGGCTCGGAAGGGAAGGAGCGCCATTTGACTTTAGAATAAAAAATTAGCTCCAATTATTTAGCGGACACCATGTCGCGTTTGGAGAGACCCTGTGTGCCTAAACATTGGAGCACCCCCACAAATGACCCTATTTTGGAAACTAGACCCCCCAAGGAACTTATCTAGTTGCAGAGTGAGCACTTTGAACCACCAGAGGCTTCACAAATTCATCCGTAATAATAAAAGGAAAGGAGCACCATTTGACTTTCTGAATGAAAAATTAGCTCCAGTCGTTAGCAGACACCATGTCGCGTTTGGAGAGCCCTTGGGTGCCTAAACATTGGAGCTCCCCCACAAGTGATCCCATTTTGGAAACTAGACTTCCAAAGGAACTAATATAGATGTGCAATGAGGACTTTGAACCCCCAAGTGCTTCACAGAAGTTTATAACGCAGAGCCGTGCAAATAAAAAATCATTTTTCTTTCCTCAAAAATTATTTTTTAGCCCACAATTTTTTATTTTCACAAGGGTAACAGGAGAAATTGGACCCCAAAAGTTGTTGTCCAGTTTGTCCTAATGCAAAGCAAGGCAAACACTGGAGGCTGGTAAACAATTGTATACTCATACTAACACATATAGTTATATGATGAGACCAGCCTATGTATGGAAAAAGTGTAGGACACACTAATGTTAATGAGCAAAACCACTACGAAAATAGTGTCAGAGTCCAAAAATACATATAAAAATATATTTATTGAATACAAAAAACAGACAAAGTCAGCAAGGTAGGGGATGTGAAAAACAACCTCATGGAACCTAGGAGAAAGACAGTGAACCCCGGATGGTAATAAAACAATCAACCCACAGATGGTGTGAGACATTAAGGTAGGCTAACATATAACATTGTAACACACTGTCAAATGGTTACATCAAGGTAGTAGTATAATAATCAATAGTAATGATAATAAATACCCATAGACAGGTGTAAGTACAGATGATGGAAGTGAACATACCACAAAGAAGTAGGGGATCACGTCAGCTCCAGCCCACCCAAACGCGCATTTCGGCAAAGTCCTTCCTCAGGGGGCGTGCCAGGTACTGAGGCCGGTGGAATATACTGTATAGTAGCCAAGCCGCTGGGTCCCACCAATGAGCGGACGCATCACGGCTAACCGGCCGCACCAGTCCACGCCAGCCACACACGGGCCCATGTGTGTCAGCACAGAATCGCGGACCGGAAGCGGAAAGACGCGAACCGCGCATGACCGCAAGTATGCCGGCGGCCATTTTAATTGAGGGCCAACAGAATCGCCACAGATACATGCATAAAGTGCATGGGAACATGGCACAAACAATGCGTTCCCATTCACAAACCTATGGCACCCCATGCACAATGCAGAAGATAACAATAACACCATATGGGAACATGTCAGACAATCGGGGCATCAATACATAAAACTGTGCAGGTATTCAAAAATAGCACACAATATGTAATACATTAATAATGATTAATAGAAAGCTGTATAACCGCACAGGAAGAATAATGGCAGAAATGTATAACCAGAGATATATATAACGGTGGCCATTTCGGAAGACGGATTCATCACAATTACACATATTAAGTATTTGAATATAGAACACAAACAATACATTCCTAATCACCATAAGATGACATACTACACACCATGTAGAAGAATCTGTATACCAATATCATTGTGTGGAAATATACATAGTAACCAGGACTAAGGCTGGTTTCACACTTGCGTTTTGATCTGCAGCATTTGTACCGCAAAAAAACGCATGCGTTTTTTCCCCTATGTTTAACATTAAAAACGCATGCGTTTTTTTTTTGCGCGTTTGACCGCGTTTTACGACGCATGCGTTTTTTGGCTGCATGCGTTCTTTTGCAGAAATGTAACGTAGTAATTTTCAGAGGCATTTTTTTGACGCAAGAAAACGCATGCGAACGCATGCGGTTTTTTTACGTCAAAAAATACAATGGTGTCTATGGAAACACATGCGTTTTTGCGTGCATGCGTTTGCGTGCGTTTTTGAACATATGCGTTTCAATTAAGATAACCATGTCTAGACACTGATCAGACACCCCCTACCAACAAGGTTATAAAAGGGAGGTTGGGGAAAGTTTCAGGACACTTCTCATCAGACTCTCAAGAAGACAGGACACCGGCAGGACGCATTTTGGAGGACAAGACCCAAATCAATGTGAGTATATCCTAACCAATGCCGTTATTTTCTTTTTTTTGGCTCTACATGTCCTAATTTCTGACATTTATTTCTTTCTACATGCATCAGAATGTCTTCTGCGGAGTCTTCATCAGTAAGTATTGACTGTCACATCGACACGTGTGACAATTTGATTTTTCCTATTTTTTAGAGCACTTCTACTGAGGCACAGACTGGCCCGGAGCAGCGGAGTCAAGGTCCGGTGGGAAGATGGCAGCGGGTATGTATAAAAGGCTGACTGTCCTCATTGTAAAATTCTTTAATCTTCCTTTCTTTACCCTCGTATTTCTTTAAATTTTTCTTCTGGAATCCTTTTGTATGTTGACTTTCGTATTCATGCCATTTCTCATCATCTGTTCTCTTTCTTTTCCTTATGTGATTGAGCAAACTTTAATGATTGTCTTTAATTTTTAGGGTTCACGACAGGACGATGACCTTATCGACAACGACCTCCTAATAACCCTGGTCCATGAGCGAATTCCGTTGTGGGACAGCCGGGATACACTGCATTCGATGAACACCACGCTCCGCCGTTTATGGAATGAGGTGGCCCAAGCGTTGTGGGGTGGATGGGACAATGCCACGCCACGGGTCCGTAGTGCATTTGGTAAGTATTGCACTGCACTGTGAAGCAGCAGAGACCTTTGCCGTGCTCTCTTGACTGTGTGTGATGAAATAAAATCCCCGGAGTTTCTCTCATCACACACAGTTGTCTTTGAACGGCAAAAATTCCATTTCCTGACCATAATGTTTTTTTTTTAACAGTGGACAAAGTCAAAACACGTTGGCGTTCCATGAAGGACCGCTTCAACAAGGACCTGCACCAAGAGAGTCATGCTCCAAGTGGTTCAGGAGCAAGGATCAGACTGTACAAGTATCATCACGTGCTGTCATTTTTAAGACCGGTCCTTCTCCAGAGAATGTAAGATTTTCTCACATGCTTTCAGTTGTATTGTATTCACATAATCTGTATTTTAAAATTCCACAGGATTTAGCGTCTGGTTATTGTTTGGTATTAATTTTCTGTTTCATTTTTTCACAGCACACACAGCACGACTGTCGGCCCAGGTTCTGGAGCGGTCCTTCTTCCGGCAGCCACGGACCCGTCCCAGCAATCCAGCAGCGCAGCAGCAGGTGGGCCTTCCACACTAACTGGAGACCAGGGAGCTGGCCCATCAGGTCTTCCCCTTTCGCCGTCCTCTTTCACTGCACCCTTTTTTTGGGGCTCATCCCGGCAGCGACAGAGGGCTTCGGACAGGTCACTCATGCCCGAGTTTTTGCACTTGAGCTCGGTTTTACACGAAGCAGTCAAGGCTTTAGGTGACCGAATGGATGTTTCTCATAACCTCTTGAATTGCCGTATCCAGGAGGTCACCAAAAGCCTTGATCAAGTGAAAGCCGACCTCCAGAGGCCAGCTCATCATTTTTTCAATCAAATTGAGCAGAGCATGTCGGAACACCTTAGCCCTGATCTCCAGCTCATTGTGATGCAGGCCTGCAATGCTGCTTTTGTGCAGGCTATGCAGCAGAGTCATTATTTACAGCAGACAATGGCGGCATATCTAACTGTGCCGTCACTGTCACGATTAACCTAAATGCCGACCTCTGCTGCATACCACTGCACGGCCATCTCAATTCCTTCAACAGGCAGACTCCACTACAGCGCCAACACCATGACGAGTGCAGTTGGACATCCCACCGCCACCACCGTGACCTCCGCTGCTCCGGCTTGGACCTCCTCCACTGACACCACGATGCAGCAGGACCCTGGCGTGGCTTTTCGGACCGGCCCTACCACGATGCAGCAGGACCCTGGCATGGCTTTCAGGACCGCCCCCACCACGATGCAGCAGGACCCTGGCGTGGCTTTCAGGACTGCCCCACCACGATGCAGCAGGACCCTGGTGTGGCTTTCAGGACCGCCCCCACCACGATGCAGCAGGACCCTGGCAGGGCTTTATGTTCCCCCCCACCACGACGCAGCAGGACTCTGGCATGGCCGAGTGCTCGACAAGCGCAATGGACTGTGAGACAGTGCAGCCGGACCCTGACGGGTCTCCCGCCACCACACTACAGCATATGAGCCCGCCAAGACGTCCCCCTACCAGGCAAACCCAAAGAAAAACTCAGAAAAAAAACCTCTTAGTATTCCTCCCCCTTCACCCACCGATGTGTCTGTAATGTCAGTTTTGTCTCACCCTTCCAGTGCGTCTCAAGCCTCTCATGGGTCAAGCCCCATCCCCGAACTTCCAGACCCTTCTAGTTTCATTGCCCCTTCTCCTGCCACCTCTGCGTCGTCCACGGTTAGCCAGGCCTCAGTTCTTCATACCCCCCGTTTACATCACTCAACCCCAAGCCGGCGCGGTTCAAAAAAATAAGTTTTTTACATTGTTAACAAAATAAGAAAAGTTTGATTTGCCACAATTATGTTTGGTTTATTGTGTCTTTTGCCACCGGCAACACACAGCGTGCGCCAAGAAACTTCGCCACACACTTTTTTTGGGGGCCACTACATATCTCCGGGAAGGTAAAAATACAAGACTGCAGCTATATGTGTGTCTTTAGTATAAAGATAAATGAACCAAAAAAAGGTAATAAGCCAGCTCACCATAGACGCAGGTGCACGGAACTCCGATGCAGGAAATCGAATGTAGTCCAGAGGAAAAAAAAAAAAGGGGTTGAGTTCCAGCTCCGTAAAATGCAAAAGTTTAATGAAGTCCAACAATAAAAATGAGACACATAGCTATGCTCCCTCCGGTGAACATCTCAATGTGAGGAGCCATTTGAGATGTTCACCGGAGGGAGCATAGCTATGTGTCTCATTTTTATTGTTGGACTTCATTAAACTTTTGCATTTTACGGAGCTGGAACTCAACCCCTTTTTTTTTTTTCCTCTGGACTACATTCGGTGTCTTTAGTATACAGATATGAGGTGGCCCCAAAAATATAACATGTATCTACATAATATCTTTTTGTATATGCCTAGTGTGGCAGTATGAACAGAAAATGGTGGAAATACTGAATATACTCTACTGAACAGGTCAGGTGTCCAAAAACTCAAAAGTTATGACACCTGACCTGTTGAGTAGATAACTGCCTTGTATAACCACCATTTTCTCTTCTTTATACATAATCTATTACCCACCAATTGAGGGGACAATGGTTGTCACACGCTACATATCTATGCTCACCTGCCCAGGTTTCAGAAATAGTGAATTCATGAGCCTGTATATGTTTGTCATGAATTCATTATTTCTGACACCTGACTTGATGAGTATAGATAGCGTGACAGTGATTGTCTCTCCATTTTGTGTCCTATGGATATCATGATGCAATGACGTCAACAAACTTACCAATAAAGCAACATGGGTATTACTTTCAGTATGTGGCCAGTGGTTTATATCAGGAGTGAAAAAATTAGAGGTAAATTATGATATTTACATAATAACTGCACCACTGCCTGTATGTCCCACTCCTGGTTTTGGATTATAAAAAATGATATTAAATACAGATCTAATTTAAACTGCCTGTTTTTGGGTAACCTTGGTTTGGAGAGGAAAAAGATAAGAGACACGGTCAACACAACCAACACGAAAGTTTATTAATCTGAAATATTATTTTAATTTTAGAAAATTACTGGTACAGAAAAAGATACAACAGGACATTTAAACAACATTGTCCTGCCATGACACCCGTCCAATATCTGAATCAAAATAGGCAGCAAATTGGTCCCGCATGAGACCAACGGCTGCAGTTGACCGCAGCGGGTGATGCTGGAAATCAGGCAGAGGGTGTGCAACTGGTTCATCCAGTTCAATGTGGGGTCGTTCCTTAGTAATTATTTAATTATGGAGAACCACACAGGCTTTGACTACTTCGTCAACTGTTTCTACTTTTAGATTTATGGCTGATGCAAGAATGCGCCATTTAGCGACCAGAATGCCAAAGGTGCACCCTAGGGTTGAGCGAAACGGGTCGGCCAGTTTCAGAAGTCGCCGACTTTTGGCAAAGTCGGGTTTCATGAAACCCGACCCGACCCCTGTATGGGGTCGGCCATGAGGTCGGCGATCTTCTGAATCTGGAATTGGAATTCCAATACCGATTCCCAATATGTTTAAGATATCGGGAATCGGTATCGGAATTCAGATTTAAGTGTAAAATAAAGAATAAAAATAAAAAATATTGCTATACTCACCCTCGGATGCTCCCTGGTTGTAACCAGGAGCCTTCCTTCCTAAGAATGCGCGCCTGAAGGACCTTTCAATGACATCGCGGCTCGTGATTGGTCGCGTGAGCGGTCACATGGGCGTCACGCGACCAATCTCAAGCCGCGACGTCATCGAAAGGTCCTTCAAGAGCTGATTCTTAGGAAGGAAGGCTGCGGGTTAGAACCAGGGCGCGTCCGAGGGTGAGTATATACCTATTAGGAATATACTCACCCTCGGTCGCGCCCTGGTTCTAACCCGCAGCCTTCCTTCCTAAGAATCAGAGCTTGAAGGACCTTTCGATGACGTCGCGGCTTGTGATTGGTCGCGTGACGCCCATGTGACCGCTCACGCGACCAATCACGATCTGCGACATCATCGAAAGGTCCTTCAAGCGCTGATTCTTAGGAAGGAAGGCACCCGGTTACAACAAGGGCACGTCCGAGGGTGAGTATAGCAATATTTTTTATTTTTATTCTTTATTTTACACAATAATATGGATCGCAGGGCCTGAAGGAGAGTTTCCTCTTCTTCAGACCCTGGGAACCATTAGAAACCCAATGCACTGCATTGGGTTTCGTGTTTCGGCCGACCCCGACCCCAACTTTTCTATAGGATCGGCCAATTTCACTCGACCCGACTTTTGAAAAAGTCGGGTTTCGTGAAATCCGACCCGATCCTATAAAAACAAAAGTCGCTCAACCCTAGTGCACTCTACTGTTCTTCGGGCCCTGGTCAGTCTGTAGTTGAAGATCCTTCGAGTGTGGTCCAAGTCACGACTGGAATAGGGCTTCAGTAGATTTTCACACATCTGGAAGGCCTTATCCCCAACCATAACAAATGGCAGCGGTGGGCCTTGAGTGTTGGGGAGAGGCTGTGGAGGGGGAAAATTAAAATTGTTGCCATACACACGCCGGCCCATATCCGAGCTTCTTGAAAGTCTGGGAATCGTTGCCACGGCCAAAAGTTCCAATGTCCATGGCGATGAAGCGACAATACGCATCAGCTATTGCCATGAGCACCACAGAAAAATATTTTTTGTAGTTGAAAAACTCAGATCCGGTTCTGGCAGGTTTGATAATGTGGATGTGCTTTCCATCCACCACTCCTAAACAGTTGGGGAAATCACACACATTCAAGAATTTAACAGCAATTTCACGCCACATGTCCGTGGTGGGTAGCGGTATAAATTCATTACGGAGTGCATTCCATAAAGCCCGAGAGGTGTCCACAACTATTCCCGACAGGGTGGATATTCCAAGCGGGTATTGGAAGTGGAGGGAAGATAAACTCTCCCCTGTGGCAAGAAATCTAGAAGAAAAACACAAACAAAAAACAACATTACAATCTACTCTTTTTATGGTGTGGTTAAAAATTTTTTTTTTTTTTTAAATGAGAAAAACACAAAAATTACATGTCAGATTAACCCAAACTTGGACTGTCATTGGTTTAGATTTTGAACGTACCTTAATGTCACCAGCAGACGTTCCTCGGGTGGAATCGCTCTACGGAGCCATGTGTCCTGTCGCCATATGGCTCCTTGGACATGAGACAGCAAATCCTGGAACGATTCTTGCGACATTCTCGTGTAATCCTGGAATTTCTCCGGGTTGGCATTCAGCTCGGCATAGAGCGTGTGTTAGGCCCCACGGCTCTCACGCACTTCAATGATGGGGTGCCTCCAAAAACGCCTACGTTGTCTCCTTCTCCAACTTTCGCGGTTTCACTCTTGCTCCCAAGCAAAAGCACAGGCAAGAAACATCTTGAAGCTGAAATCCAGGTTGAAATAAAAGCTCTCGATGCGAAGATCCATCATGACACAGGATACAGTAGCAAGCTGTTAAAATTTAAGTAGCCGTAGGGTCTATGTATAGAGATCCCATCATTTACGCCCTCTCTAGTCCCATTGGTGGTGTCTGGTTATCATGTTTTTGTTCTTGTGAAATTTCCTTTTGGTTGCGCCAAAAAAACGCAAATGCATGAAAAACGCATGTAAACGCGTTAAAACGCTGCGTTTTTTTAAACACATGCGTTAACGCATGCGTCAAAAAAACGCTGCGTTTGAACACTTTTACATGTGTTTTTTCATGCATTTGCAGATGCGTTAAAAACGCTGCAGATCAAAACGCAAGTGTGAAACCAGCCTTACAGATGTAAAAATAAAAAATAAAAACTCATTACAATAAAAAATAAATATAAATACACACAAAAAACATAATATAAAATAAATAATAACATATACAGAACAATAAATGCAAAAGATACACAAGATCCCGATGCATGTATATAATCCACAAAATTTACGTATAAATGTACACGCAGCTACTGTATATAACAACTAGGGTTGAGCGACTTTTCCTTTTTTTGGGTCGAGTCGGTTTTTGCAAAACCCAACTATCTCAAAAGTCGAGTCGAGTGAAATTGGCCGATTTCCTCGAAAAGTCGAGGATCGACCGAAACACGAAACCCAATGCAAGTCAATGGGGAAGCATAGTCGGCAGTGAATGGGGGCCAGGAAAACACCTACAGTGCCCATTTTAATGGCAAAAACATCCATTCTTGGTACTGAAGCTTGCCAATCTTAATTTAGCTTATAATAATAGTTAGGCATTGGAAATTGGGGGTTATTTGGCTAAAGTTGAGGGGGGTAGGGCTGGTTCAAGTATTTAGTGGGCACAGGAAATGTGGACCACGTCACGGCAGTGGAGCAGGGAGAGGTAAGTATTTCAACTTTGCAAGTGCTGTGATCCTGAGCAAGCAGGGGGGCCCACTCGTTTGCATTGGCACTGGCACAGGGCCCCTCAAAGTATGGCGGTGTGTTTGCATGGTGGGGGCGCCTCCCACCGGCAGCGACACTTTTGCATACTATGAGGGGCCCTGTGCCAGTGACATCGCCAACAAGTATCCCCCCCCCACCTGATGAAGGAACCTGCACTTTCATCTGCACCTTACTCTTTGTCCCTGTGTAAGGTGGTATAGTATGCGGGAAGGGGAACCTGACATTCAGCAGGGTCACATTCTGGCTGTGTAGCGTGCACGAGGAATGTAGCGTTCTGGGTCAATGTACCAGCAGACTCATCTTTCACTGGCTGGGCAATTGGCAGGATGAGGAGGAAACACAGATATAGGCCCAAATAACAAAGTGGGCAAAATGCAGTTCAAAATTGGTAACAGGACTAACCAGGGGCCATTGCTTTGTTCAGTGGAGTACAACTGTAATGGGAGGCTGACACAGTGAGTAGGCCAAATCAGTAAGTAGGCTAAATGCAGTTCAAAATTGGTAACAGAAGTAAACAGGCGGCACTGGTTTGTTCAGTGGAGGAGAACAGCAAGGAGCGTCAGACACCGTTAGTAGGGCCAACAAAACAAGTAGGCCAAATGCAGTGTTATATTAAAAACAATTTAACAAGAGCCTGAAGATAGAAGCTAGAGAAAGACAACCTGGAGAACACCTTGGAGCGGAAGACAACGTTTGTAGAACCCAGACCCAACGTGTAGGCCTAATGCAGTTTTATTTCAACAACTACTTAACAAGAGCATGAAGATAGAAGCTATGGAGAGGCAACCTGGAGAACACCTTGGATCGGCAGACACCGTCTCTACAACCCAGACCCAACTTGTAGGCCTAATGCAGTGTTGTTTCAACAACTACTTAACGAGAGCTTGAAGATAGAAGCTAGGGAGAGGCAATCTGGAGAACACCTTGGAGCGGCAGACACCATCTCTACAACCCAGACCCAACTTGTAGGCCTAATGCAGTGTTGTTTCAACAACTACTTAACAAGAGCTTGAAGATAGAAGCTAGGGAGAGGCAACCTGGAGAACACCTTGGAGCGGCAGACACCGTCTCTACAACCCAGACCCAACTTGTTGGCCTAATGCAATGTTGTTTCAACAACTACTTAACGAGAGCTTGAAGATAGAAGCTAGGGAGAGGCAACCAGGAGAACACCTTGGAGCGGCAGACACCGTCTCTACAACCCAGACCCAACTTGTAGGCCTAATGCAGTGTTGTTTCAACAACTACTTAACGAGAGCTTGAAGATAGAAGCTAGGGAGAGGCAACCTGGAGAACACCTTGGAGCGGCAGACACCGTCTCTACAACCCAGACCCAACTTGTAGGCCTAATGCAGTATTGTTTCAACAACTACTTACCAAGAGCATGAAGATAGAACCTAGGGAGAGGTAACCTGGAGTACACCTTGGAGCTGCAGACACAGTTTGTAGACCCCAACGAAACTTGTGGCCCCAATGCAGTTTTAAAATTCCGACAGGCTGAAAACCAGACAATTGCAGCTCATTTTCTTTTTAAGAGGAGGACAGCTGTATTGAGTGGCGCAGACAGACACTGCTAGTAGGCCTTACAACACAAAGTTGGCTCGCTGCAGGTTTAAAAAAGGTTACATGGGTACACAGGCAGCATTGGTGTGGCCAGCAGAGGACAATTTGAAGGAGGGACCGCAGACAGACTTAGTAGGGCTAAAATAAATAAATTAGGCTCAATGCAGCTTCGATTATGTGGTAGGGGTACACAGGCAGCATTGCTGTGGCCAGCGGAGAACAATTTGAAGGAGGGACCGCAGACAGACTTAGTAGGGCTAAAATAAATAAATTAGGCTCAATGCAGCTTCGATTATGTGGTAGGGGTACACAGGCAGCATTGGTGTGGTCAGCGGAGGACAATAGGAAGGAGGGACTGCAGACAGACTTAGTAGGCCTAAAATAAATAAATTAGGCTCAATGCAGCTTCGATTATGTGGTAGGGGTACACAGGCAGCATTGGTGTGGTCAGCGGAGGACAATTAGAAGGAGTGTCTGACACAGTTAGTACTCCCAAAAAATAAATAGATGTTAATGCCTCGCAAATCAACAAAACAAAAAAAAAAGGGTGGCATACTTAGGTACAGGGGTGGGCTCCTCTGCTGACTTTCAGACATAGCAATTTGGCGCAAAGTATTTACTTGTGTAAATATAGGACACGGCCCCTGACTATTTTAACTAGCATCATACATGTCAACAAATTGGTATTGTCAGTGCCAGGTATTGAAAGATTTCAGCGCATAGACTAAACATTGGTGGAGCTGTGAGAGATAATTTTGCAAGTGGTAGAGCACTGTTTGAGCTAGGGGGGGACACACTCTTGTGGCCGGCGGTACAGGCCCAGGGCCCCTCATGTTACAACGGTGTGTCTGACGTTGGATGTGCGCCACCACCGCCAGAGACACTTCATTGTACTATGAGGGAGCCAGTGGCAGTGCCGGCGACCAAAAGTGGGCACACCCACCTCTTCAGACAAATGGCACTCTCACAGGTGCTTGCACCAAGTGGTGAGACCACGACCCCGTGGGGGGAGTTAGCCCATTTTGGGAGGTGTAAACAAGTCGTATGCTGGACAAACAGCAGCTGCAAATTAAGAGATTGGAACAGTCAGTAAGACCAGTCCACAAGCAAGACCTTTTTATAGGAAAGCTAGGTGTCAGCCGGGAAAGGTGGGGCAAAATAATTCGAAATCCATGAGTGGTTCATTTTAATGAAGGTTAGATCATCAACATTTTGGGTAGCCAGACGAGTCCTTTTGTCGGTCAATATTGAACCAGCAGCACTGAAAACTCTTTCTGATAGCACACTAACTGCTGGGCAAGCAAGCTCCTGCAATGCATATTCTGCCAATTCAGGCCAGGTGTCTATTTTGGATGCCCAGTAATCAAATGGGAATGACGGTTGAAGGAGAACATCGATAAGGGATGAAAAATAGTTAGTAACCATACTGGACAAATGTTGTCTCCTGTCACTTTGAATTGATGATGCAGTACCTGTCCTGTCTGCGGTCATTGCGAAATCACTCCACAACCTGGTCAGAAAACCCCTCTGTCCAACGCCACTTCTGATTTGTGCACCTCTAACACCTCTGTCCTGTTGCCCCCTACTCGTGTGAGAACCATCACCAGCGCTGTGTGCTGGGAATGCCTGAATCAAACGGTCAACAAGAGTTGCTTGTTTGGTTGCCAATATTTGTTCGAGGTTCTCATGTGGCATGATATTTTGCAATTTGCCTTTATAGCGAGGATCAAGGAGGCAGGCCAACCAGTAATCGTCATCGGTCATCATTTTTATAATGCGTGGGTCCCTTTTGAGGATAGCAAGGCATAATCCGCCATGTGGGCCAATGTTCCAGTTGTCAAATCTGCGCTTGTGCTGGGTTGAGGGGCAGTTTCTGGCAAATCAACGTCAATTGTCTCCCTCAAAAACCCAGAACACGGCCTTGCTACGCCATCAGTTCCTATTGCCCCCTGAGAAGCTTCCTCATCCAAACAATGCTCATCCCCATCATTCTCCTCATCCTCCTCCGCCACCTCGTCCTGTAGACTGCCCTGAACAGACAATGACTGACTGTCATCAAGGCTTCCCGCGTCCTCAGCTGCAGACGCCTGCTCCTTTATGTGCGTCAAACTTTGCATCAGCAGACGCATAAGGGGGATGCTCATGCTTATTATGGCATTGTCTGCAGTAACCAGCCGTGTGCATTCCTCAAAACACTGAAGGACTTGACACAGGTCTTGTAGCTTCAACCACTGCACACCTGACAACTCCATGTCTGCCATCCAACTGCCTGCCCATGTATGTGTATCCTCCCACAAATACATAACAGCACACCTCTGTTCACACAGTCTCTGAAGCATGTGCAGTGTGGAGTTCCACCTTGTTGCAACGTCAATGATTAGGCGATGCTGGGGAAGGTTCAAAGACCGGTGGATATGCGAGCAAAGTCTGCGCACTTTGAGGAGCAGGTCGGGTAACCCCGGATAACTTTTCAGGAAGCACTGCACCACCAGGTTTAAGGTGTGAGCCAGGCAAGGAATGTGTTTCAGTTGGGAAAGGGCTATGACAGCCATAACATTCCTTCCGTTAGCACTCACTACCTTGCCTGCCTCAAGATGTACAGTGCCCAGCCATGACTGAGTTTCTTCCTGCAAGAACTCGGACAGAACTTCCGCGGTGTGTCTGTTGTCACCCAAACACTTCATTGTCAATACAGGCTGCTGAGGCTTGCCACTAGCTGTTCTATAATGGGACACCATGCAACAGTGGCAGCTGCAGATGGAGTGGTCGTGCAACTGCAGTCTGTGGACGAGCTCTCGCTTCTGCAGGAGGATGAGGAGGAGGAGGAGGGGGGCCAACGCCTACAGCCAACTGTTTCCTAGACCGTGGGCTAGGCAGAACTGTCCCAATATTGCTGTCCCCTGGTGACCCTGCATCCACATTAACCCAGTGTGCCGTGATGGAGACGTAACGGCCCTGGCCATGCCTACTGGTCCATGCATCTGTTGCCAGGTGCACCTTTGTACTCACAGATTGCCTGAGTGCATGGACGATGCGGTGTTTTACATGCTGGTGGAGGGCTGGGATGGCTTTTCTCGAAAAGAAGTGTCGACTGGGTAGCTCGTAGCGTGGTACAGCGTAGTCCATCAGGGCTTTGAAAGCTTTGCTTTCAACTAACCGGTAGGGCATCATCTCTAACGAGATTAGTCTAGCAATGTTGGCGTTCAAACCCTGTGTATGCGGATGCGAGGATGAGTACTTCCTTTTCCTAATGAGAGACTCATGCAGGGTGAGCTGGACTGGAGAGCTGCAGATGGTGGAACTAGCGGGGGTGCCGGCGGACATGGCAGACTGAGAGAGGGTTGGAAATGGTATTCTTGCTGAAGCCCTACATACAGTGTTTCCTACCACGAACCTGGTGATTCCCTGACTGCTTTGGCCTTGCGACGAAACCTCCACATTTAGTGCAGGTGGTGCGGTAAACGTTGGGCTTACAGTGAGGGAAGGGATGTAGTGTTGCTGACTAGCTTCATTGTGAGAGGGTGCAAAAACGTTAAGGGATGTTTGGTAGTTAGTCCAGGCTTGCAAGTGCATGATGTTTAAATGTCTATGCATGCAACTTGTATTTAGACTTTTAACATTCTGACCTCTGCTGAAGGTCCTTGAACATTTTTTACAGATGACTTTGCACTGATCATTTGGATCTTGTTTAAAAAAATGCCAGACTGCACTCTTCCTACTCTCGGATACCTTTTCAGGCATTGCATACTGATTTTCTTTAACCGGATGTCCACGCTGTCCTACAACTGGTTTTGGTTTTGCCACATGTTTTTGGCCAGATATGGGCCGCCAGATGGAACCTGTTGCGATGTTGATGCCTGCTGCAGCTCCTCCTCCTCCTCCGCTTCAGATCTACTGCCGCCTGCACCCTGTTCCCCCAGTGGCTGCCAATCAGGGTCAACAACTGGGTCATCTATGACCTCCTCTTCTATGTCCTGTGCACCTTCCTCTATGTCACCGTGTAAGCCGGTGCTATAGCGTTCGTGACGGGGCTCCATAGTCTCATCAGGGTCAGATTCTGGATCAGTACACTGCGAGGGCAATGTTCTGATCTGAGTCAAAGGAACAGCATAGTAATCTGGCTGTGGCTGTGCATCTGTGCACTCCATGTCCGATTCATCTGGTAATGGGCATGGCCTGTTAACAATTTCCCTTTGTAACCCAGGAACGATATGTGTAAAGAGCTCCATGGAGTAACCCATTGTGTCGCCTGACGCATCCTTCCCTTCCTTGTTCTTGGTAAAGAAGTCAAGGATGCAACTTGTCCATGACCGTGAACATTCACTGACGATGCGCTGCTTTTACATTTATCAGTTTCCGAAGAGGAGGCGAAAGAGCTAGAGGCAGAGTCAGCAAGGAAAGCCAAAACTTGTTCCTGCTGCTCTGGCTTTAAAAGCATTTTTCCTACTCCCAGAAAAGTGAGCGTTCGAGGCCTTGTGTAGCCAGACGATGACGCTGGCTCAACAGCTCAAGACTTAGGTGCTATATTGCTTTTCCCATGACCACCTGATGCTCCACCACCACTACCATCATTACCAGCTGGCAATGAACGCCCACGGCCACGACCTCTTCCACCAGACTTCCTCATTGTTTGAAAAGGAACCAAACAAACGGTATTTGTTACTGTAAAACCAGTTACAAGGTATACTCAAACTTGCGGTGAATTTACATCTCCCTTTATAAGTGGGTGAGACTGCAGGGAAAATCAGGCCCACTGTATAACAGTACACAGCTTAAGTGGCAGACAGATATGCCACTAACAGGACTGACGCAGATGCACACACTACCTATAAAAATCTCCCCCTTTTTATTTTTTCTGGGAGAATATTGAAGAAATCAGGCCCACTGTTATACAGTAGGTTTTCTGTGGCAGAAAATGAAAGACAGATGCCACACACAGGACTGGCAGTGATGCAGATTTGCCAATCTTAATCTCCCATTTGTTTTATTTTTTCTGGGAGAATTGTGAAGCAATCAGGCCCACTGTTATACAGTAGGTTTTCTGTGGTAGAAAATGAAAGACAGATGCCACACACAGGACTGGCAGTGATGCAGATTTGCCAATCTTAATCTCCCACTTGTTTTATTTTTTCTGGGAGAATTGTGAAGCAATCAGGCCCACTGTTATACAGTAGGTTTTCTGTGGCAGAAAATGAAAGACAGATGCCACACACAGGACTGTCAGTGATGAAGAGATATAACAAAATAAAAGGGACTGTACTACAATTACTATCTCCCTACAGTAATCTCTGAAAAGTATGGCAAGCAGCAATAAAAAGGACTGCTGCACACAAAAGTCAAAAGTATGGACAAACAAACAAGATAGCTGTGCAGAAAGGAAGGAGCAACAGGATTTGTGCTTTGAAAAAAGCAGTTGGTTTCAACAGCGGCGTACAAACAGCAATGCAGCTATCAGGGAGCTTTATAAGGCAGCCTAAGCTACAGAGCTGAAGCACCCAAAAAGAACGCCACTGTCCCTGCAAACAAAAGATGGTGTTGGGCAGTGTAAATTGCTACAGCACAAGTGGTTTGGGGGTTAATGTACCCTGCCTAACGCTATCCCTGCTTCTGAGGAAGCGGCAGCAACCTCTCCCTATACTCAGATCAGCAGCAGTAAGATGGCGGTCGGCGTGCATGCCCCTTTATAGCCCCTGTGACGCCACAGAAAGCAAGCCAATCACTGTAAGGCTGGTTTCAGACTTGCGTTTTTAAACGCATGCGTTTTTTTTAAAAAACGCATGGTGAAAAAATGCATGTAAACGCAGCGTTTACACGCGTTTACATGCGTTTTTGCATGCGTTTGCGTTTTTTTGAACATTTCACAAAAAAATTCAAGGAGCCAAAAAAAAATAACCTGACACCACCAATGGGAATAGAGAGGGCGTATATGATGGGCTCTCTATATATTGACCCTAGGGGTACAGAAATTTTAACAGCTTGCTACTGTTTCCTGTGTCATGATGGATCTTTCCATGGAGAGCTTTTATTTCAACCTGGATTTCAGCTTCAAGATTTTTCTGGCCTGTGCTTTTGCTTGGGAGCAAGACTGAAACTGCCAAAGATGGAGAAGGAGACAACGTAGGCGTTTTTGGAGGCACCCCATCATTGAAGTGCGTGAGAGCCGTGGAGCCTATCACACGCTCTATGCGGAGCCGAATGCCAACCCGGAGAAATTCCAGGATTACACGAGAATGTCGCAAGAATCGTTCCGGGATTTGCTAACTCGTGTCCAAGGAGCCATACGGCGACAGGACACACGGCTCCGTAGAGCGATTCCACCCGAGGAATGTCTGCTAGTGACATTAAGGTACGTTCAAAATCTAAACCAATGACAGTCCAAATTTTGGTTATGACATGTATTTTATGTGTTTTTTTCTTTTTGTTATTTTTAAACACACCATAAAAAGAGTAGATTTTAATGTTGTTTTTTTTGTTTCTTTTTCTTCTAGATTTCTTGCCACAGGAGAGAGTTTATCTTCCCTCCACTTCCAATACCGCCTTGGAATATCAACCCTGTCCGGAATAGTTGTGGACACCTGTCGTGCGTTATGGAATGTACTCCATGAGGAGTTTATACCAGTACCCACCGTGGACATGTGGCGTGAAATTTCCGATAAATTTTTGAATGTGTGTGATTTCCCCAACTGTTTAGCGGCGGTGGATGGAAGGCACATCCGCATTATCAAACCTGCCAGAACCGGATCGGAGTTTTTTAACTACAAAAAATATTTTTCGGTGGTGCTCATGGCAATAGCGGATGCGGACTGTCGCTTCATCGCCGTGGACATTGGAGCTTTTGGCCGTGGCAATGATTCCCAGACTTTCAAGAGCTTGGATATGGGCCGTCAGGTGTATGGCAACAATTTTAATTTTCCCCCTCCACAGCCTCTCCCCAACACTCAAGGCCCACCGCTGCCATTTGTTATGGTTGGGGATGAGGCCTTCCAGATGTGTGAAAATCTCCTGAAGCCATATTCTAGTCGGGACTTGGACCACACTAGAAGGATCTTCAACTACAGACTGACCAGGGCCCGAAGAACAGTAGAGTGCACCTTTGGCATTCTGGTTGCTAAATGGGGCATTCTTGCAACAGCCATAAATCTAAAAGTGGAAACAGTGGACGAGGTGGTAAAAGCCTGTGTGGTTCTACACAATTACCTAATTGCTAAGGAGCGACCCCACATTGAACTGGATGAACCAGTTGCACACCCACTGCCTGATTTTCAGCATCACCCGATGCGGTCAACTGCAGCCGTTGGTCTTATGCGGGACCAATTTGCGGCCTATTTTGTTTCCGATATTGGACGGGTGTCATGGCAGGACAATATTGTGTAAATGTAAATGTCCTGTTGTATGTTTATCTTTACCAATTATTATATACTGATAAAAATATTTCAAATTAATAAACTTGAGTGTTGGTTGTGTTGACCGTGTCTCCTATCTTTTTCCTCTCTAAACAAAGGTTTACCAAAGACGGTCAGTAGATATGTATATCATATTTTGTAATCCAAAACCAGGAGTGGGTGATAGATGATGAGGTAATAGTTATTATTTTAATATCATAATTGAACTCTTATATTGTTGCACTCCCTATTTTGATTTACAAATAATGATATAAAACACTGGCCGCATACTTCTAATAATGGCAACCATGTTGATTTATTGGTAACCATGTTGATTTATTGGTAATCTTGTTGACGTCATTGCGTCAAGACTGAGACAATCACTGTCACGCTATCTATACCCATCAAGTCAAGTGTCAGAAATAATGAATTCGTGATAAACATATACATGCTCATGAATTCACAATTTCTTACACCTGGCCAGGTGAGCATAGATATGTAGCGTGTGACAACCATTGTCACCTCATTTGTTAGGTATAAAGAAGAGAATATGGTGAATATACAAAGCAGTTATCAGGTGTCTTAACTTATGAGTTTTTGGACACCTGACCTGTTCAGTAGAGTACTGAACTTGATTTCCACCATTTTCTCTTTGTACTGTCACACTAGGTACAAAAAAAGAGTATGGAAATAACTGTTATATTTTTTGGGCCAACTCATATCTGTATACTAAAGACACACATATAGATGTAGTCTTGTATTTTAAACTACTGGAGATATGTTTTGGCCCAAAGAATAAGTGTGTGGCGAAGTTTATTGGTGTGTATTGACGGCGGCGATAGACACAATAAACCAAACATAATTGTGGCAAATTAACATTTTTTTATTTAGTTAACAAACAAATTTAAAAACTTATTTTTTCGTACCGCGACGGGTTGTACCGTGACGGCTTGGGGTAGAGTGATGTAAATGGGGGTGTTAAGAACTGAAGCCTGGCTTACCGTGGAGGAGGCAGAGGTGGCAGGAGAAGGGGCAATGAAACTGGAAGGGTCTGGAAGTTCGGGGATGGGGCTTAACACATGAGAGGCTTGAGACGCACTGGAAGGGTGAGACAAAACTGACAATACAGACACATCGGTAGGTGATGGGGAGGAATACTAAGAGTTTTTTGTTTTTTATAGGTTTTTGGAGTTTTCTTTTGTGTTTTCCTGGTAGGGGGACGTCTTGGTGGGCTCATATGTTGTTGTGTGGTGGCGGGAGACACGTCAGGGTCCGGCTCTACTATCTCACAGTCCATTTCAATTGTGGATCGCTCGGCCACGCCAGAGTCCAACTGCATCGTAGTGGGGGGAAACATAAAGCCCTGCCAGGGTCCTGGTGCATCTTTGGGGAGGGGGAACATAAACCCCTCCCAGGGTCCTGCTGCATTGCTGGAGGGGGGAACATAATGCCCTCCCAGGGTCCTGCTGCATTGCTGGTGGGGGGGAACATAAAACCCTCCCAGGTTCCTGCTGCATTGCTGGTGGGGGGGAACATAAAGCCCTGCCAGGGTCCTGCTGCATCGGGGTGGGTCCTGCCCGAAAAGCCATGCCTGGGTCCTGCTGCATCGGGGTGGGTCCTGCCCGGAAAGCCATGCCTGGGTCCTTCTGCATCGGGGTGGGTCCTGCCCGGAAAGCCATGCCTGGGTCCTGCTGCAGCGGGGGGGCGGTCCGATACGCCATGCCTGGGTCCTGCTGCATCGGGGGGTGTCCGGCCCGGAAAGCCATGCCTCGGTCCTGCTGCATCGGGGGGGCCGTTCTGATACGCCATGCCTGGGTCCTGCTGCATCGGGAGGGGGCCGGGCCGAAAAGCCACACCAGGGTCCTGCGGCATCGTGGTGTCAGTGGAGGAGGTCCAAGCCGGAGCAGCGGTTGTCACGGTGGTGGCGGTGGGATATCCAACAGCACTCGTCATCGTGTTGGTGCTGTAGTGGAGTACACCTGTGGATGGAATAGAGTTGGCCGTGCACTGGTATGCAGCAGAGGTAGGAATGGAGGTTAATCGTGACAGTGACGGCACAGTTGGATATGCCTCCACTGTCTGCTGTACATTGCGACTCTGCTGCATAGCCTGCACAAAAGCAACATTGTAAAAGCAGATGTATAGAGCACTGACTCACGAAACCCCTACAAGACTTACTATCACCAGAAATTTTTTCTGGTAGCGGGAGGCAAGATAGAGTCGGTACAGGGGTAGCAGTGGACAAGGTAGCTGCAGCCACGCTAGCAGCCTGAACAGCGACAGCAGTGACATCCACAGCTGAGGCTGAACGCTCTAGAGCCGCCAACCTTCCCTCCAGCTGCTGGATGTACAGCTGTAAACGATGTTCGTCCGCCATTTAGTAGCCAGACCTTGGCGCAAATATTATGTTAGGACTGGCGGAATGCACCAAGTTTAAGATGTGATAGTATTAGGTGCATTCGCAGTCCGAGGTCCACCGTGCAGGTGAAAACCCTGCTGCTAGTAGAGACGGATGATATGGTGGTACAATGTGGATACACACATGGGTTAACTTCACCCAGTGTGAAGGAAGCGAACCCTGTTGCGTCACAGGGCCGCGGTACCACACCAAGAGCGCAAGCAAGGAGTGTCAGAACTCAATCCCAAGACTCAGGATTTGAGTTCGTAAAGACCTCATGCGCTCGACACCACTACTGGGGTGTCAGAGAGACAGAAATAATAGTTTTTAGGAAGCACGAGAGTGCGTGCGGTGCCGCGCTGGCGGACACCACTAACCACCCAGGCTTGGGTCAGGAAAGCGCAGAGAAAGCGCACGGCGCCGCACTGGCGGTCACAGCAATTAGACGCTGTAATGTGTGTAACGTGCTGATGGCTTGGACGGGCACTAGATAGCTTCCATCATTCGCGAACAGTCAACAACACTAGGAATGGGAATGATTTAGGAGCTTTCATCCATCGACATACATCCATCTACACACACACACATTATCAAGTCAATACTAGCACATGGCCGTGCGGCCATGCGAGCCTTAAATAGTTGCAGCACGTTTAGGACCTTCAAAGAAGGACCAAAGGAGTTGCTGCAGTACCTGAGCATATGACCCCAGATTTCCACTGAGAGATCTTGCCCTGGGCATGCTCAGAGTGCAAAGCGGGACTTAGTCCTAGCACCTACAAGGACCTTCCATGAAGGACCAATGACCTAGCTTCAGTATCAGATCATGTGACCCTTGATCTCCACTGAGAGATCTTACTCTGGGCATGCTCAGAACGTGAAAAGCAGGACTTAGTCCCAGAAGCGTCTGCTCGCCGCTGCCCAGCACAGACTTCAAAGGCAGAAGCAGGAAATGCAGCAGTAACTCTTAGCACAGAGTCAGACTGAGCGAGACGCTGGGATCGATGTCTCCGCTGAGCAGGCTCCACTGCGGCAAGAGAAGAATGGGATACTGCAGTGGACATGGCCCGAGATTCCCCCCGTGCAGAGGCAGGAACTCGACCCCTAACACGCAGAGCCGTGAAAATAAAAAATCATTTTTCTTTCCTCAAAAATTATATTTTAGCCCACAATTTTTTAATTTCACAAGAGTAACAGGAGAAATTGGACCCAAAAAGTTGTTGTCCAGTTTGTCCTGAGTACGCTGATATCCCATTTGTGGGGGGGAACCACTGTTTGGGCACACGTCAGGGCTCGGAAGGGAAGTAGTGACTTTTGAAATGCAGACTTTGATGGAATGGTCTGCGGGCGTCACGTTGTGTTTGCAGAGCCCCTGATGTGCCTAAACAGTAGAAACCCCCCACAAGTGACCCCACTTTGAAAACTAGACCCCCAAAGGAACTTATCTAGATATGTGGTGAGCACTTTTAACCCCTAAGTGCTTCAGAGAAGTTTACAACGCAGAGCCGTGAAAATAAAAAATCTTGTTTCTTTCCTCAAAAATTATGTTTTAGCAAGCAATTTTTTATTTTCACAAGGGTAACAGGAAAAATTGGACCCCAATAATTGTTGCCCAGTTTGTCCTGAGTATGCTGGTACCCCATATGTGGGGGTAAACCACTGTTTGGGCGCACGTCAGGGCTCGGAAGGGAGGGAGCACTATTTGACTTTTTGAATGCAAGATTGACTGGAATCAATGGTGGCGCCATGTTGCGTTTGGAGACCCCCTTATGTTCCTTAACAGTGGCAACCCCTCATTTCTAACAACAACACACCCCTAACCCTAATCCCAACTCTAGCCATAACCCTAATCACAACCCTGACCCCAACACACCCCTAACCACAACCCTAACCCCAACACACCCCTAACCCTAATCCCAACCCTAACTCCAACCCCAATCCCAACCCTAATCCTAACCCTAATCCAAACCCTAACCCCAACACACCCCTAACCCTAACCATAACCCTAACCACAGCCTAATCTTAACCCTATTTCCAACCCTAGCCCTAATTCCAACCCTAACACTAAGGCTATGTGCCTACGTTGCGGATTCATGTTAGATTCTTCCGCACCATTTTTGAAAAATCCGCAGGTAAAAGGCACTGCGTTTTACCTGCGGATTTACCGCGGATTTCCAGTGTTTTTTGTGCAGATTTCACCTGTGGAATCCTATTGAGGAACAGGTGTAAATTGCTGCAGAATTCGCACAAAGAATTGACATGCTGCGGAAAATACAACACAGCGTTTCCGCGCTGTATTTTCCGCACCATGGACACAGCGGATTTGGTTTTCCATAGGTTCACATGGAAAACTGCTACGAATCCGCAGCGGTCAATCCGCTGCGGATCCGCAGCCAAATCCGCACCGTGTGCACATAGCCTAATTCTAACCCTAACCCTAGTTCTAACTCTAATTCTAGCCATAACCCTAACCCTAAGGCCAGGTTCACACTGCGCTAGCAGCAGCCCATTCAGCACATACGCTAACGGGCTACTGCTAGCGCAAGAGCCGACGTTTGCATCGCGCTAGCGCAGATAGAGCATCTGCTAGCTCTACCTGCGCTAGCAGTGACGGACCCGGAAACGCTGCAGCCCGCGTCTCCGGGTCCGTCACTCAATAACGGCACATCCCTAGCGCACGCCCATTGTCGGCGTGCGCTAGCGATGCGTCCGACATTGCTGTCAATGGCGGCCGTAACGGACTACGTTACACCGCGTTTATGCCACGGTGCAATGTAGTGTGTTATGACCTGGTGGTTAAGAGCACACGGAATGACCTGATAGTTACAAATAATATAGGATGAGCTCTGAGACGTGGGAACTCTGCTGACCGCAATCACTAATCCTATCACACACACTAGAAATAGCCGTGGATTGCTCCTAACGCTCCCTATGCAACTCGTCACAGCCTAAGGAACTAGCTAGCCCTGAAGATAGAAAAATAAAGCCTACCTTGCCTCAGAGAAATTCCCCAAAGGAAAAGGCAGCCCCCCACATATAATGACTGTGAGTAAAGATGAAAATACAAACACAGAGATGAAATAGATTTAGCAAGCAGGAACTTAGCTTCTGCTGGGAAGACAGGTCACTAGAACGATCCAGGAGTGATCTAGACCAATACTGGAACATTGACAGGTGGCAAGGAGCAAAGATCTAAGTGGAGTTAAATAGAGCAGCCAGCTAACGAATTAACCTTGTCACCTGTGGAAGGAAACTCAGAAGCCGCAGTCCCACTCACAACCAACAGAGGAAGCCCATGGACAGAACCAGCCGAAGTACCATTCATGACCACAGGAGGGAGCTTGACAACAGAATTCACAACAGTAGTCCGTCTAACGGACTGCTTAGACGCAGTGTGAACTAACCCTAACCCTAGTGGGGCAAAAAAAAAAATATATATATATTTTCATTATTTTATTATTGTCCCTACCTATGGGGGTGATAAGGGGGGGGGTTATTTATTATTTTTTTATTTTGATCGCTGTGATAGGTTCTATCACAGCGATCAAAATGTACCTGTAATGAATCAGCCGGCCGACAGATTCGGCGGGCGCACTGCGCATTTTGGAAGATGGCGGCGTCCATGGAACAGACGGACGGACACCGGGAGGGACACAGGAGGTCGGTAAGTATGAGGTGGGGTATCGGACAGCGGGGGGGGAGATCGGACTGCGGGAGGAGCAGACAGGAGGACGGAGGGGAGCGGAGGACACTAGATGACAGGACTGGGGACGGAGGGGAGGAGATCGGTGGTGGTGGGGGGGTCAGATCACAATCTCCAGCCTTGGCTGATGCTACTGCAGCATCGGCCATTGCTGGATTGTAATATTTCACCAATTTTCATTGGTGAAATATTACTATCGCTCTGATTAAAAGTGAAAGTGAAACATCAATTTCAACAGCCAATCAGAGCGATCGAAGCCACGGGGGGGGGCGTAGCCACCCCCCCTGGGCTCAAGTACAACTCCCCCTGTCCCTGCAGGCCAGGTGAAATTACAGTTAACCCTATCACCCAGCCTGCTGGAGCGCAATCCGACCATGACGCACATGCTGCATCACAGGTCGGATTGGCACAGGTTTTCATGATGCATACTGTGCGTCAAAGGTCAGGAAGGGGTTAAGGAATTTCACAACTGTGATGGCACCCTTTTTCGGGTGAGGGGTATTGATTCCTTGAAGATTAATATCAGGGGTGGTGATCTGTCCAGGAGATTAGGCATACCTCCCAACTTTTGAAGATGGGAAAGAGGGACAAAGTTTGCGGCACGCTCCGTGTCAAATTTTAGGCCACGCCCCCTGACCACACCCATTCATAATTAGTCACACCCATATCCACGTCCCAACCACACCCATTTAGCACTGCTGACCACACTGTTTCATATACAATAATTATAAACAAAAAATTATGGCCACACAGTGCTCCATACTGTATAATGGCCACACATGATGCTCCATACTGTATGATGACCACACATGATGCTCCATACTGTATAATGGCCGCACATGATGCTCTATACTGTATAATGACCGCACATGATTCTCCATACTGTATAATGACTGCACATGATGCTCCATACTGTATAATGACCACACATGATGCTCAATACTGTATAATGACTGCACATGATGCTCCATAGTGTATAATGGCCCCACATGATTCTCCATACTGTATAATGACCGCACATGATGCTCCATACTGTATAATGGCTCCACATGATGCTCCAATCTGTATAATGACCACACATGATGCTCCATACTGTATAATGGCCACACATGATGCTCCATACTGTATAATGACCGCACATGATGCTCCATACTGTATAATGACTGCACATGATGCTCCATACTGTATATTGGCTGCACATGATGCTCCATACTGCATATTGGCTGCACATGATGCTCCATACTGTATAATGACCCCACATGATGCTCAATACTGTATAATGACCACACATGATGCTCAATACTGTATAACGACTGCACATGATGCTCCATAGTGTATAATGGCCCCACATGATTCTCCATACTGTATAATGACCGCACATGATGCTCCATACTGTATAATGGCTCCACATGATGCTCCAATCTGTATAATGACCACACATGATGCTCCATACTGTATAATGGCCACACATGATGCTCCATACTGTGTAATGACTGCACATGATGCTCCATACTGTATAATGACTGCACATGATGCTCCATACCGTATATTGGCTGCACATGATGCTCCATACTGCATATTGGCTGCACATGATGCTCCATACTGTATAATGACCCCACATGATGCTCAATACTGTATAATGACCGCACATGATGCTCCATACTGTATAACGGCCCCACATAATTCTCCATACTGTATAACGGCCCCACATGATGCTCCATACTGTATGATGACCACACATGATGCTCCATACTGTATAATGGCCACACATGATGCTCCATACTGTATAATGACCGCATATGATGCTCCATACTGTATAATGACTGCACATGATGCTCCATACTGTATATTGGCTGCACATGATGCTCCATACTTTATATTGGCTGCACATACTGTATAATGACCCCACATGATGCTCAATACTGTATAATGACAGAACATGATGCTCCATACTGTATAATGGTGTTAGGGCTAGCGGAACGCACCGAGTAGAAATAGATGTTTATTATAAATGGTGCGTTCGCAGCCCGGGGTCCACCGTACAGGAAGAACCTGCTGCTAGTGAATGGTGGCACAATATGGCGGTATAGACTAGCTCTGTTACCTCACAGAGCAGCCGCGAGAGGAAAGCACTGCGCCCTGTTAGCTTCAGAGGAGCACAAGCTTACTGCCAAGCTGATAGCAGTCTGTGGTTAAGCAACATGCAATCTCCTCACCGGAGAAGCCGGTATTCTAGGGGCTTATTTCAGCCGGGTCCCTGAACACTCTCATACAATCTCCTCACCGGAGGTGCCGGTATTCTAGGGGCTTATTTCAGCCGGGTCCCTGAACACACTTATGCATAACCACACTGGCGCAAAGCACATATGACTTGATACTAGCGCATGGCCGTGCGGCCATGCGAGCCTTAAATAGTAGCAGCATGTTTAGGACCTTTCAAAGAAGGACCAATGGAGTGCTGCAGCACCTGAGCATGTGACCCTAGATCTCCACTGAGAGATCTCGCCCTGGGCATGCTCAGAGTGCAAAGCAGGATTTAGTCCTAGCAGCTACAAGGACCTTAACTGCAGTATCTGATCATGTGACACTCGATCTCCACTCAGAGATCTTACTCTGGGCAAGCTCAGAATGTGAAAAGCAGGACTTAGCCCCAGAAGCATCCGCTCGCCGCTGCCCAGCACTGACTTCAATGGCAGAAGCAGGAAACGCAGCAGTAACTCTTAGCACAGAGTCAGACTGAGCGAGACGCTGGGACCGACGTCTCCGCTAAGCAGGCTCCACTGCGGCAGGAGAAGAATGGGAGACCGCAGCGGAGATGGCCCGAGATTCCCCCTGTGCAGAGGCAGGAACTCGACCCCTAACATTAACCCTCCTCCTAGGGCCCCCCCCTCCTTGGGCCTCACTACGTTCGAAGGCAGCAATAAGCTGCGGAGCCCGAATGTGCTCAGCAGGCTCTCAGGGCCGTAACCCTTCCAGTCCACCAAATAAAATTTTTTGCCACGTACCACCTTGCACCCCAAAATAGCGTTCACCTCGAAATCGTCGGTAGACGAACCCGATGTCTCGGCAGATGACTCAGAAAACTGAGACATGTATACGGGCTTAAGGAGGGGACACATGAAAGGTGTCGGTGATACCAAGGCGTGGAGGAAGGGCCAGACGGTAGACCACAGGATTAACCTGTTCGAGGACCTTGAAGGGACCCAAGTGGCGAGGTGCAAACTTAGTGGACTCTACACGCAGCCTGGTGTTACGGGCGGAGAGCCACACTAAATCGTCAGGAGCAAAGGTCGGGGCAGGACGCCGATGTGCATCGGCGGAGGACCTCATTCTCTCCTTCGAGGCCCGAATGGCATCTTGAGTGCGGTCCCAAATGTCCCGTGCCTCCACTGCCCAGTCTGCCACCCTGGAGTCAGCAGAGGACACGAGCATAGGCACAGGAACCCACGGATGCTGGCCGTAATTAAGGAGGAAAGGAGTCTGACCGGTGGAGTCGGCTACAGCGTTATTAAGGGCGAACTCTGCCCATGGTAATAAAGATGCCCAGTCATCCTGCCTGGCAGAAACAAAATGTCGTAGATATGTGACCAGAGTCTGATTGGCCCTCTCTACCAACCCATTCGTCTCGGGATGATATGCGGAAGAGAGATTTAACTCAATGCTGAGAAGACGACAAAGCTCTCTCCAGAACCGAGATGCAAAGTGGGGACCCCGGTCACTGACAATTTTGTCTGGCATGCCGTGTAGGCGGAAGATGTGTTTTATGAACAACGCTGCCAAGGCCCGTGCAGAAGGTAACCGTGGGAGCGGCACCAAATGCACCATTTTTGAGAAATGATCGGTAATAACCCAAATGACGGTACAGCCGCGAGACTTGGGCAAACCCACTACAAAGTCCATTCCGACCATCTCCCAGGGCCTGTCTGCCACCGGCAAGGGATAGAGTAACCCAGACGGCCGTTGTCGAGGAGACTTATTTTTGGCGCATGAGACACACGCCAGAACGTAATCTCTGACATCGCGGAGCATATGCGGCCACCAGTTCGTCCTCGCCAGCAGCTCAGATGTCCTTTTTGTCCCAAAGTGTCCACCCACCCTGGAGGAATGAGCCCAAGAGAGAACCTCCGGTCGCAAATTTATGGGCACAAAAGTCTTGCCCGGAGGCACAGACTCAAGCGACACCGGAGCCACGGTTCTCAAGCTCTCAGAAGGAACAATAAGCCGAGGCTCTCCTTCCTCCTCCTCAGATGACACAACAGAGCGAGAAAGAGCATCAGCTCGAATGTTCTTCTCCCCAGCGAGATAATGGAGGGTGAAGTGGAATCGGGAGAAGAATAAGGACCATCTGGCCTGGCGAGAATTTAGCCGCTGGGCTGTTTGCAAATATAGCAAATTTTTGTGGTCTGTAAAAACTTGAAAGGGAAAACGAGCCCCCTCCAAGAGATGTCTCCACTCTGAGAAAGCCAATTTCATCGCTAGCAACTCCCTGTCCCCGATGGAATAATTCCTCTCCGCTGGTGTGAAGGTCTTGGAGAAGAAGAAGCACGGATGCTTCCGACCTTGAGCATCCTTTTGGAAGAGGACTGCTCCAGCACCAACGGAAGAGGCATCCACCTCCATTATAAACGGCTTATCGACATCGGGATGATGTAGGATGGGAGCGCTAGCAAAATGAGACTTAGTAGAAGAAAAGGCCCTGGAGACCTCTTCAGACCACACTTTGGGATTTGCTCCCTTCTTGGTGAGGGCTACCAAGGGAGCTACCAAAGTTGAGAAATGGGGAATGAACTGGCGGTAATAATTTATGAACCTCATAAAGCACTGCACCGCTTTAAGTGAATGGGGTTCTTGCCAGTCCATCACAGCCTGTAGTTTGGCAGGATCCATAGCCAATCCCTGGGCAGAGATGATATAGCCCAGGAAAGGTAAAGACTCCTGCTCAAACACACACTTCTCTAACTTTGCGTAAAGAGAGTTTGCCAGTAAGAGGTCGAAGACTCTGCCAACATCTCTCCGGTGGGAGTCAATATCTGGAGAGAAGATGAGAATATCATCCAGATAGACTACGACCGAGGTGGAAAGCATATCCTGGAAGATGTCGTTGACAAAGTCTTGGAAAACGGCTGGGGCACTACAGAGCCCAAAGGGCATCACCAGATACTCATAGTGCCCATCTCTGGTGTTAAACGCCGTCTTCCATTCGTCCCCCTCACGGATGCGAATCAGGTTATAAGCTCCCCGCAGGTCTAATTTGGTAAATACCTTAGCTCCCCGTACCCTATCAAAAAGCTTAGAAATCAGGGGCAGCGGGTACTTATTCTTAACGGTGATGGCGTTAAGACCCCTGTAGTCTATGCAAGGACGCAATTCTCCATTCTTCTTCTGTACGAAGAAGAACCCTGCCCCTGCTGGTAACACTGACTTCCTAATAAACCCTCTTGCCAAATTCTCCTGGATGTATTGGGACATAGCCTCCGTTTCCGGGAGAGAGAGGGGATAGACACGTCCCCGAGGAGGTTCTGCTCCAGGCAAGAGATCTATAGGACAGTCATAGGGACGGTGAGGCGGAAGGGTCTCCGCGGCCTTTTTGGAGACGATGTCTGCATAAGACCAATAGTATTTGGGGAGAGAAGAGAGATCTGCGGGTATCTCAGTGGTGGAAACCTGAACGCACTCTTTCACACATCTGCCCTTACAGGATTCACTCCAACCCAATATCCTCCCAGAGGTCCACTCAATATGTGGGGAGTGGAAACGGAGCCAGGGTATTCCCAGCAGAATCTCATCCATTCCCTCGGGAAGGACAAGAAGGGAAATAATCTCCTGGTGGGATGGGAACATGGCTAACGTGAAAGGGACAGTCTGATGTGTGATCTGTAACGGAAGTGTCGACCCATTCACCACTGTAACGGTTACTGGTTTGGCAAGCATAACCAGAGGTATTGCGTGGCACAGAGCAAAAGCAGAAGACATAAAATTTCCTTCTGCTCCTGAATCCACACAAAGCTCTACTGTAAGAGTGGATGTGCCTAACAGGATTGTCCCTTTAAAGGACAATTTGGAGGAAAATACCGCTGTGTCCAGTGAACCTCCTCCAATGGTCACTAGACGCGATCGTTTTCCCGACCGCCGTGGACATTTATTAGCGTAATGTCCCGGTTGCTGGCAATTTTTACACACCACAGGTACTCGAGCGGTCTGAGACCTAGGTCCCGCTTGAGAAACCTCCATGGCCTCATGGGAGTCGGACGCCATAACAGGAAATTCTAGAGGTTTGGCAAAGGTGGGAGCCAGCCGAAACCTCTGCCTACACTGGGTCCGCTCCAACCTCCGCTCGTTAATACGGAGATCAATGCGGGTAGCTATAGTAATAAGCTCCTCCAGTGTGGCGGGAATCTCCCTGGTGGCCAAGGCGTCCTTTACATGATCTGCCAGTCCTTTCCAGAACACCGGAATAAGGACTTTATCCGGCCATACCAGCTCAGAAGCTAGAGTCCGGAATAGGATGGCGAACTGGCTGACCATGGACGAAGCCTGAGTAATTGCCAACAATTGGAGCGCGGTATCGTGGGTGACACGGGGTCCCAAAAAGACCTGCCTCAGAGCGTCCAGGAAGATAGGAGCACTCTGTACCACACGATCACCACGTTCCCAAAGCGGCGTTGCCCACTCCAACGCCCTGCCCAACATAAGAGACAAAATGAATCCCACCCTCGCCCGTTCCGTAGGAAAACGTGCAGCCAGCAGCTCGAGATGTATGGAGCACTGGCTCACGAATCCCCGACATAGCTTACTGTCACCAGCAAACTTGTCTGGAAGCGGGAGACGGGATAAGGTCGGAGCAGGGGTGGCAGCGGACAAACTGGCTGCAGCTGCACTTGCAGCCTGAACAGCGACAGCAGTAACGTCCACAGCTGAGGTTGCACGCTCTAGAGCCGCCAACCTACCCTCCAACTGCTGGATGTACCGCTGTAGACGCTGACCGCCCGCCATTTACTAGCCAGACCCTGGCGCTAGTATTCTGTTAGGGCTAGCGGAACGCACCAAGTAGAAATAGATATTTATTATAAATGGTGCGTTCGCAGCCCGGGGTCCACCGTACAGGAAGAACCTGCTGCTAGTGAATGGTGGCACAATATGGCGGTATAGACTAGCTCTGTTACCTCACAGAGCAGCCGCGAGAGGAAAGCACTGCGCCCTGTTAGCCTCACATGAGCGCAAGCTTACTGCCAAGCTGATAGCAGTCTGTGGTTAAGCAACATGCAATCTCCTCACCGGAGAAGCCGGTATTCTAGGGGCTTATTTCAGCCGGGTCCCTGAACACTCTCATACAATCTCCTCACCGGAGGTGCCGGTATTCTAGGGGCTTATTTCAGCCGGGTCCCTGAACACACTTATGCATAACCACACTGGCGCAAAGCACATATGAATTGATACTAGCGCATGGCCGTGCGGCCATGCGAGCCTTAAATAGTTGCAGCATGTTTAGGACCTTTCAAAGAAGGACCAATGGAGTGCTGCAGCACCTGAGCATGTGACCCTAGATCTCCACTGAGAGATCTCGCCCTGGGCATGCTCAGTGTGCAAAGCAGGATTTAGTCCTAGCAGCTACAAGGACCTTAGCTGCAGTATCTGATCATGTGACCCTCGATCTCCACTCAGAGATCTTACTCTGGGCATGCTCAGAATGTGAAAAGCAGGACTTAGCCCCAGAAGCGTCCGCTCGCCGCTGCCCAGCACTGACTTCAATGGCAGAAGCAGGAAACGCAGCAGTAACTCCTAGCACAGAGTCAGACTGAGCGAGATGCTGGGACCGACGTCTCCGCTGAGCAGGCTCCACTGCAGCAGGAGAAGAATGGGAGACCGCAGCGGAGATGGCCCGAGATTCTCCCTGTGCAGAGGCAGGAACTCGACCCCTAACATGGCCTCACTACGTTCGAAGGCAGCAATAAGCTGCAGAGCCCGAATGTGCTCAGCAGGCTCCCAGGACCTATCCTCAGGGCTGTAACCCTTCCAGTCCACCAAATAAAATTTTTTGCCACGTACCACCTTGCACCCCAAAATAGCGTTCACCTCGAAATCGTCGGTAGACGAACCCGATGTCTCGGCAGATGACTCAGAAAACTGAGACATGTATACGGGCTTAAGGAGGGACACATGACCCCTAACAAATGGCTCCACATGATGCTCCATTCTGTATAATGACCACATATGATGCTCCATACTGTATAATGACTGCACATGATGCTCCATACTGCATATTGGCTGCACATGATGCTCCATACTGTATAATGACCCCATATGATGCTCAATACTGTATAATGACCGCACATGATGCTCCATACTGTATAATGGCTCCACATGATGCTCCATTCTGTATAATGACCACACATGGTGCTCCATACTGTATAATGACCGCACATGATGCTCCATACTGTATACTGGCTGCACATGATACTTCGTACCATATAATGGTGACACATAGCTACTCCTACACACGCGGCTGTGCTCCGTACACTTTGCACACACAGCTCCGCTCTGTACTCCTTGTACACATACAACTCCGCCCCGTACACCTCGCACACACACGGCTCCGCTCTGTACACCTTGTACACATACAACTCCGCTCCGTACACCTCGCACACACACGGCTCCGCTCCATACACCTCGCACACACATGGCTCCGCTCCGTACACCTCACACACACGGCTCCGCTCTGTACACCTTGCACACACACGGCTCCGCTCTGTGCACCTCGCACACACACGGCTCCACTCTGTACACCTCGCACACACACGGCTCCGCTCCGTACACCTCGTACACATACAACTCCGCTCTGTACACCTCACACACACACGTGTTGTGAATTCCGCTCTTGGGCTCCCTCCGGTGGTTGTAAGTGGCACTTTTGTGAGTTCTGCTCTTGGGCTCCCTCTTGTGGTTTCTAGTGGTATGGCTGCTCCCTGGAGTTAGCTGTCATCAGCTGACTCCACTTATCGTCCGCTATTTAAGTCTGGCTCTTTCTTCAGCCTGTGCCACTTGTCAATGTTTCCTGGCTGGATTCACATCTCTGCTTGGATTCTCCTGGTTTCCTGACCAGTTCTGCAAAGATAAGTTCTGGCTTTGCTCATTTCAGTCCACATGTTGTGGACTTATTGTTCTGTGCATTCTATATTTGTCCAGCTTGTCAGTATGGATTTTTTCTGTTAGCTGGAAGCTCTGGGAAGCAGATTTACCCTCCACACCTTTAGTCAGGTGTGGAGATTTTGTAAGCTCTGTGTGGATTGTTTTGTAGTTTTTATACTGACCGCACAGTATCCTTTCCTGTCCTATCTTTCAAGCTAGACTGGCCTCCTATGCTAAAATCTGATTTCATTTCTGCGTATGTTATTTTCCCCTCCTCTCACCGTCAATATTTGTGGGGGGCTATCATTCCTTTGGGGATTTTCTCTGAGGGAAGATAGGTTTCCTGTTTCCGTCTTTAGGGGAAGTTAGATCTTAGGCTGTGCTGAGGGGTCTAGGGAGCGTCAGGTACCCCCCACGGCTATTTTTAGTTGTGCTGCTAGGTTCAGGGTTTGCGGTCAGTACAGATACCACCTCCTTCAGAGTTTGTCTCATGCTGTTCCTAAACCACCAGATCATAACAGTACAAGTGGCCAAAAATGAATTAAATGTATCTCAAAAGAAGGAAAAGAAAGTTCTGAACCATTTTTTTTCTGTGCTTTGGTTTGTCTTTTTTTTTCCTCTTGATATCTGCGTGGTTCAGGATATATGTTTTGGCATGGATGTTCAGAGTTTGTTTTCTCGTGTGGATCAACTTGCTGCAAGAGTACAGAGTATCCAGGACTATGTTGTCCAGACTCCGGCTTTAGAGCCCAGAATTCCTACTCCTGATTTGTTTTTTGGGGACAGATCCAAGTTTTTGAACTTTAAAAATAACTGCAAATTGTTTTTTGCTTTGAAACCTCGTTCTTCTGGTGATCCCATTCAGCAGGTGAAAATCATCATATCCTTGCTGCGTGGTGACCCTCAAGACTGGGCTTTTTCTCTTGAAACAGGGGATCCGGCATTATTGAAGGTAGATGCATTTTTTCAAGCGCTCGGATTGTTGTATGACGAACCTGATTCTGTGGATCATGCAGAAAAAACCCTGTTGGCCTTGTGTCAAGGTCAGGAAGAGGCAGAGTTATACTGCCAGAAATTTAGAAAATGGTCTGTGCTCACTAAATGGAATGAAGAGGCTCTGGCTGCTATTTTCAGAAAAGGTCTTTCTGAAACCCTTAAAGATTAAGTGGGCTTTCCTACGCCTGCTGGTTTGAGCGAATCTATGTCTCTAGCCATTCAGATTGATCGGCGTCTGCGCGATCGCAAAGCTGTGCACCATATGGCAGTATCCTCTGAGCATAGTCCTGAACCTATGCAATGTGATAGGATTTTGACTAGAATAGAACGGCAGGAATTCAGACGTCAGAATAGGCTGTGTTTTTACTGTGGTGATTCGGCTCATGTTATCTCTGATTGCCCTAAGCGTACTAAGAGAGTTGCTAGGTCTGTTACCATTAGTACTATACAGCCTAAATTTCTCTTATCTGTGACCCTGATTTGCTCATTGTCGTCCTTTTCTGTCATGGCATTTGAGGATTCAGGCGCTGCCCTGAACTTAATGGACATAGAATTCGCCAGGCACTGTGGTTTTTCCTTGCAGCCATTGCAGAGCCCTATTCCTTTGAGGGGCATTGATGCTACATCCTTGGCCAAGGATAAACCTCAGTACTGGACACAGATGACTATGTACATGGCTCCTGCACATCAGGAAGATTGCCGTTTTCTGGTGTTGCATAACCTGCATGATGTTGTTGTGCTGGGATTTCCATGGTTACAGGAAAATAATCCGGTGCTGGATTGGAAAACTATGTCGGTGACTAGTTGGGGTTGTCGAGGAGTACATAGTGACGTTCCTTTGATGTCAATTTCCTCTTCCCCCTCTTCTGAGGTCCCTGAGTTTTTGTCGGATTTCCAGGATGTATTTGATGAGCCCAAGTCCAGTTCCCTTCCTCCACATAGGGACTGTGATTGTGCTATTAACTTGATTCCTGGTTGTAAGTTCCCTAAGGGCCGACTTTTCAATCTGTCTGTGCCAGAGCATGCCGCCATGCGGAGCTATGTTAAGGAATCTTTGGAGAAAGGGCATATTCGGCCCTCTTCGTCACCATTGGGAGCGGGTTTCTTTTTTGTTGCTAAGAAAGATGGCTCCTTGAGACCCTGTATTGATTATCGTCTTCTTAATAAGATCACGGTCAAATTCCAATACCCCTTGCCTTTGCTTACTGATTTGTTTGCTCAGATTAAGGGGGCTAGTTGGTTTACTAAGATTGACCTCCGAGGGGCATATAATCTTGTTCGTATTAAACAGGGTGATGAATGGAAAACTGCATTTAATACGCCCGAAGGCCATTTTGAATACCTTGTGATGCCATTTGGGCTCTCTAATGCTCCCTCTGTGTTCCAGTCTTTCATGCATGATATTTTCCGCAATTATCTTGATAAATTCATGGTCGTATATTTGGATGATATTTTGATTTTTTCCAATGATTGGGAGTCTCATGTGAAGCAGGTCAGGATGGTGTTCCAGATCCTTCGTGATAATGCTTTATTTGTGAAGGGGTCTAAGTGCCTATTCGGAGTTCAGAAGGTCTCTTTTTTGGGTTTTATTTTTTCTCCCTCGTCTATAGAAATGGTTCCTGTTAAGGTCCAAGCTATTCATGACTGGATCCAACCCACATCTGTGAACGGACTTCAAAAATTTTTGGGCTTTGCTAATTTCTATCGCCGTTTCATTGCCAACTTTTCCAGTGTCGTTAAGCCCCTTACTGATTTGACGAAGAAAGGCGCTGATGTGACGAATTGGTCCTCTGAGGCTGTTGAGGCCTTTCAGGAGCTTAAACGCCGATTTACTTCTGCCCCTGTGTTGCGTCAACCGGATGTTTCTCTTCCTTTTCAGGTTGAGGTCGACGCTTCTGAGATTGGGGCAGGGGCCGTTTTGTCTCAGAGGGAGTTTGATGGTTCTTTGATGAAACCGTGCGCTTTTTTTTCCAGGAAAGTTTTCGCCTGCGGAACGCAATTATGATGTCAGCAATCGGGAGTTGTTGGCTATGAAGTGGGCGTTTGAGGAGTCGCGACATTGGCTTGAGGGAGCTAAACACCGTGTTGTGGTCCTGACCGATCATAAGAATCTGATTTACCTTGAGTCGGCCAAGCGGCTGAATCCTAGACAGGCTCGATGGTCCCTGTTTTTCTCCCATTTTGATTTTGTGGTCTCGTATCTTCCGGGATCTAAGAATGTTAAGGCTGATGCCCTCTCTAGGAGTTTTTCGCCTGATTCTCCTGGAGTCCTGGAGCCGGTTGGCATTCTTAAGGAGGGGGTGATTCTTTCTGCTATCTCCCCTGATTTGCGGCAGGTGCTTCAGGAATTTCAGGCTGATAGGCCTGACCGCTGTCCAGTGGGGAAGCTGTTTGTTCCTGATAGATGGACAAGTAAGGTAATTTCTGAGGTTCATTGTTCAGTGTTGGCTGGTCATCCTGGGATTTTTGGTACCAGAGATTTGGTTGCTAGGTACTTTTGGTGGCCTTCCTTGTCTCGCGATGTGCATGCTTTTGTGCAGTCCTGTGGGACTTGCGCCCGGGCCAAGCCTTGCTGTTCCCGCGCTAGTGGGTTGCTTTTGCCTTTGCCGGTCCCTGAGAGGCCCTAGACGCATATTTCCATGGATTTTATTTCGGATCTTCCTGTTTCCCAGAAGATGTCTGTTATCTGGGTTTTTTGTGACCGGTTCTCTAAAATGGTCCATCTGGTACCTTTGCCTAAGTTGCCTTCCTCCTCAGATCTAGTTCCATTGTTTTTTCAGCATGTGGTTCATTTGCATGGCATTCCGGAGAATATTGTGTCTGACAGAGGTTCTCAGTTTGTCTCTAGATTTTGGCGGGCCTTTTGTGCTAGGATGGGCATTGATTTGTCTTTTTCTTCGGCGTTTCATCCTCAGACTAATGGCCAAACTGAGCGAACTAATGAGACCTTGGAGACCTATTTGAGATGCTTTGTGTCTGCTGATCAGGATGATTGGGTGTCTTTCTTGCCATTGGCCGAGTTTGCCCTTAATAATCGGGCTAGTTCGGCTACGTCGGTTTCACCTTTCTTTTGTAATTTTGGTTTTCATCCTCGTTTTTCATCTGGGCAGGTTGAGCCTTCTGATTGTCCTGGTGTTAATTCTGTGGTGGACAGGCTGCAGCAGATTTGGACTCATGTGGTGGACAATTTGACGTTGTCTCAGGAAAGGGCTCAACGTTTTGCTAACCGCCGTCGGCGTGTTGGTCCCCACCTTCGTGTGGGGGATTTGGTTTGGTTGTCTTCTCGTCATGTTCCTATGAAGGTTTCTTCTCCTAAGTTTAAGCCTCGGTTTATTGGTCCTTATAAAATTTCTGAAATTATTAATCCGGTGTCTTTTCGTTTGGCTCTTCCTGCCTCTTTTGCCATTAATGATGTTTTCCATAGATCTTTGTTGCGGAGATATGTGGTGCCCGTTGTTCCCTCGGTTGACCCTCCTGCCCTGGTGTTGGTTGAGGGAGAGTTGGAATATGAGGTTGAGAAGATTTTGGATTTTCGTTTTTCGAGGCGGAGGCTTCAGTATCTTGTCAAGTGAAAGGGTTATGGCCAGGAGGATAATTCTTGGGTTGTCGCCTCCGATGTCCATGCTACCGATTTGGTTCGTGCTTTTCACTTGGCTCGTCCTGATCGGCCTGGGGGCTCTGGTGAGGGTTTGGTGACCCCTCCTCAAGGGGGGGGTACTGTTGTGAATTCCGCTCTTGGGCTCCCTCCGGTGGTTGTAAGTGGCATTTTTGTGAGTTCTGCTCTTGGGCTCCCTCTTGTGGTTTCTAGTGATATGGCTGCTCCCTGAAGTTAGCTGTCATCAGCTGCCTCCACTTATCGTCCGCTATGTAAGTCTGGCTCTTTCTTCAGCCTGTGCACTTGTCAATGTTTCCTGGCTGGATTCACATCTCTGCTTGGATTCTCCTGGTTTCCTGACCAGTTCTGCAAAGATAAGTTCTGGCTTTGCTCATTTCAGTCCACATGTTGTGGACTTATTGTTCTGTGCATTCTATATTTGTCCAGCTTGTCAGTATGGATTTTTTCTGTTAGCTGGAAGCTCTGGGAAGCAGATTTACCCTCCACACCTTTAGTCAGGTGTGTAGATTTTGTAAACTCTGTGTGGATTGTTTTGTAGTTTTTATACTGACCGCACAGTATCCTTTCTGTTGTGAATTCTGTGGCTGAATTCACTCCTGTGGTCACAAGTGGTACTGCAGCTTCTGAGCTTCCTCCCTCAGGTGTTCTGGTGAGCTCGTTAACTGCTTCATTACTTAACTCCGCCTGATGCTGCTATCCTTGCTCCTTGTCAATGTTTCAGTGTTGGATCTGAGCTTCTCCTGATTGTTCCTGTGACCTGCTGCTCTGTATAGCTAAGTGCCTTTTGCTTTTTTGTTGCTTTTTTTCTGTCCAGCTTGTCTTTTGTTTTGCTGGAAGCTCTGAGACGCAAAGGGTGTACCGCCGTGCCGTTAGTTCGGCACGGTGGTTTTTTTTGCCCCCTTTGCGTGGTTTTGCTTTAGGGTTTTTTGTAGACTGCAAAGTTCGCTTTACTGTCCTCGCTCTGTCCTAGAATATCGGGCCCCACTTTGCTGAATCTATTTCATCCCTACGTTTTGTCTTTTCATCTTACTCACAGTCATTATATGTGGGGGGCTGCCTTTTCCTTTGGGGAATTTCTCTGGGGCAAGTCAGGCCTATTTTTCTATCTTCAGGCTAGCTAGTTTCTTAGGCTGTGCCGAGTTGCCTAGGTAGTTGTTAGGCGCAATCCACAGCCGCTTTTAGTTGTGTTTAGGATAGGATCAGGTGTGCAGTCTACAGAGTTTCAACGTCTCAGAGCTCGTTCTTGTATTTTTGGGTATTTGTCAGATCACTGTGTGCGCTCTGATCGCTAAGCACACTGTGTTTCTGGATTGCCTTCATAACACCTGTCATTAGCAAACATAACAGTACAAGGAGCCATACTAATGATTCTCAATAGAGGGAAAGAAAAAGTTCTGACATTATTTTTTTTTTTTTTTTCTGCTCTGTGTTCACTTTTTTTTTTTCCCCTAGACATTTGGGTTATTCTGGACACAGGTGTGGACATGGATATTCAGGGTCTGTGCTCTTCAATGGATAATCTCGTTATAAATGTACAAAAAATTCCAAGCGCTGTGGATTAGACTGGGGTGGAAAGAGATGGTTTGCATAGCTCCGCCTACTGCAAAGGATTCTGGGTAAACCTGCTATTCTTTGTATTATGCTGCTTGCAAGTACTTTCCGTTTCAGGAAAGCATCCACTATGTATTTCCTTTAAGTAGAGGGCTTTTCGGTCTCTTTCGTCCCGCTACATTTAGCCCAACTTGGGTCTCTCCCTAAGGTGGCTAGCATGTGTGTATCGCTTGCTCACCGAGCCCCACTCCATACAGCCAACCAATTCCAGCCCTGTGCTGATGAGGGCCTAAAGCCCGAAACACGTGTCCACAGGTAGGAATTGGTTGGCTGTGTAAATTTAGAAACTAATCTGCAGCATTGCACGCTTGGCGGTTCCAAGCGCTGTGGATTAGACTGGGGTGGAAAGAGATGGTTTGCATAGCTCCGCCTACTGCAAAGGATTCTGGGTAAACCTGCTATTCTTTGTATTATGCTGCTTGCAAGTACTTTCCGTTTCAGGAAAGCATCCACTACCAAAAATTTCAAGATACTATTGATCAGAAATCTATGTTAGAACCAAGAATTCCTATTCCTGATTTGTTTTTTGGAGATAGAACTAAGTTTCTAAGTTTCAAAAATAATTGTAAGCTATTTCTGGCCTTAAAACCTCATTCTTCTGGTAATCCTATTCAACAGGTTTTGATTATTATTTCTTTTTTGCGCGGCAACCCTCAAGACTGGGCATTTTCTCTTGCGCCAGGAGACCCTGCATTGAGTAGTGTCGATGCGTTTTTCCTGGCGCTCGGATTGCTGTACGATGAGCCTAATTCAGTGGATCAGGCTGAGAAAAATTTGCTGGCTTTGTGCCAGGGTCAGGATGATATAGAAGTATATTGTCAGAAATTTAGGAAATGGTCAGTACTCACTCAGTGGAATGAATCTGCGCTGGCAGCTTTGTTCAGAAAGGGTCTCTCTGAGGCTCTTAAGGATGTCATGGTGGGATTTCCTATGCCTGCTGGTTTGAATGAGTCTTTGTCTTTGGCCATTCAGATCGGTCGACGCTTGCGCGAGCGTAAATCTGTGCACCATTTGGCGGTACTGCCTGAGGTTAAACCTGAGCCTATGCAGTGCGATAGGACTATGACTAGAGTTGAACGGCAGGAATACAGACGTCTGAATGGTCTGTGTTTCTACTGTGGTGATTCCACTCATGCTATTTCTGATTGTCCTAAGCGCACTAAGCGGTCCGCTAGGTCTGCCGTCATTGGTACTGTACAGTCCAAATTCCTTCTGTCCATTACCTTGATATGCTCTTTGTCGTTGTTTTCTGTCATGGCGTTTGTGGATTCGGGCGCTGCCCTGAATCTGATGGATTTGGATTATGCTAAACGTTGTGGGTTTTTCTTGGAGCCTTTGCGGTGTCCTATTCTATTGAGAGGAATTGATGCTACACCTTTGGCCAAGAATAAACCTCAATACTGGGCCCAGCTGACCATGTGCATGGCTCCTGCACATCAGGAAGTTATTCGCTTTCTGGTGTTGCATAATCTGCATGATGTGGTTGTGTTGGGGTTGCCATGGCTACAAACCCATAATCCAGTATTGGATTGGAATTCCATGTCGGTATCCAGCTGGGGTTGTCAGGGGGTACATGGTGATTTTCCATTTTTGTCGATTTCGTCATCCACCCCTTCTGAGGTCCCAGAGTTCTTGTCTGATTATCAGGATGTATTTGAAGAGCCCAAGTCCAATGCTCTACCTCCGCATAGGGATTGTGATTGTGCTATCAATTTGATTCCTGGTAGTAAATTCCCTAAAGGTCGATTATTTAATTTATCCGTGCCCGAACACGCCGCTATGCGCAGTTATGTGAAGGAATCCCTGGAGAAGGGACATATTCGCCCATCGTCATCACCACTGGGAGCAGGGTTCTTCTTTGTAGCCAAGAAGGATGGTTCGCTGAGACCGTGTATTGATTACCGCCTTCTTAATAAGATCACTGTTAAATTTCAGTATCCCTTGCCATTGTTATCTGACTTGTTTGCTCGGATTAAGGGGGCTAGTTGGTTCACTAAGATAGATCTTCGTGGTGCGTATAATCTGGTGAGAATCAGGCAAGGAGATGAATGGAAAACTGCATTCAATACGCCCGAGGGTCATTTTGAGTATCTAGTGATGCCGTTCGGACTTGCCAATGCTCCATCTGTGTTTCAGTCTTTTATGCATGACATCTTCCGTGAGTATCTGGATAAATTCCTGATTGTTTACTTGGATGACATTTTGATCTTCTCAGATGATTGGGAGTCTCATGTGAAGCAGGTCAGAATGGTTTTTCAGGTCCTGCGTGCTAACTCTTTGTTTGTGAAGGGATCAAAGAGTCTCTTCGGTGTGCAGAAAGGTTCATTTTTAGGGTTCATCTTTACCCCTTCTACTATCGAGATGGATCCAGTTAAGGTCCAAGCCATCCAGGATTGGATTCAGCCGACATCTCTGAAAAGTCTGCAAAAGTTCCTGGGCTTTGCTAATTTTTATCGTCGCTTCATCTGTAATTTTTCTAGCATTGCCAAACCATTGACCGATTTGACCAAGAAGGGTGCTGATTTGGTTAATTGGTCTTCTGCTGCTGTGGAAGCTTTTCAGGAGTTGAAGCGTCGTTTTTGTTCTGCCCCTGTGTTGTGTCAGCCAGATGTTTCTCTTCCGTTCCAGGTCGAGGTTGATGCTTCTGAGATTGGAGCAGGGGCGGTTTTGTCACAGAGAGGTTCTGATTGCCCAGTGATGAAACCATGTGCTTTCTTTTCCAGGAAGTTTTCGCCCGCTGAGCGTAATTATGATGTGGGCAATCGAGAGTTGCTGGCCATGAAGTGGGCATTCGAGGAGTGGCGTCATTGGCTTGAAGGAGCTAAGCATCGCGTGGTGGTATTGACTGATCATAAGAACTTGACTTATCTCGAGTCTGCCAAGCGCTTGAATCCTAGACAGGCCCGTTGGTCGTTATTTTTTGCCCGCTTCGACTTTGTGATTTCGTACCTTCCGGGCTCTAAAAATGTGAAGGCGGATGCTCTGTCTAGGAGTTTTGTGCCCGACTCTCCGGGTTTATCTGAGCCAGCGGGTATCCTCAAGGAAGGAGTCATTGTGTCTGCCATCTCCCCTGATTTGCGGCGGGTGCTGCAAGAATTTCAGGCGAATAAACCTGATCGTTGTCCAGCAGAGAAACTGTTCGTCCCTGATAGGTGGACTAATAAACTTATCTCTGAACTTCATTGTTCGGTGTTGGCTGGTCATCCTGGAATCTTTGGTACCAGAGAGTTAGTGGCTAGATCCTTCTGGTGGCCATCTCTGTCATGGGATGTACGTACTTTTGTGCAGTCCTGTGGGATTTGTGCTAGGGCTAAGCCCTGCTGTTCTCGTGCCAGTGGGTTGCTTTTGCCCTTGCCGGTCCCAAAGAGGCCTTGGACACATATTTCGATGGATTTCATTTCTGACCTTCCCGTTTCTCAAAAGATGTCAGTCATTTGGGTGGTCTGTGATCGCTTTTCTAAAATGGTCCATCTGGTGCCCTTGGCTAAATTGCCTTCCTCCTCTGATTTGGTACCTTTGTTCTTTCAGCATGTGGTTCGGTTGCATGGCATTCCTGAGAATATTGTTTCTGACAGAGGTTCCCAGTTTGTTTCAAGGTTTTGGCGAGCCTTTTGTGGTAGGATGGGCATTGACCTATCCTTTTCCTCGGCTTTCCATCCTCAGACTAATGGCCAGACCGAACGAACCAATCAGACCTTGGAAACATATCTGAGATGTTTTGTTTCTGCAGACCAGGATGATTGGGTGTCCTTTTTGCCGTTGGCTGAGTTCGCCCTAAATAATCGGGCCAGCTCGGATACCTTGGTTTCTCCATTTTTTTGCAATTCTGGGTTCCATCCTCGTTTCTCTTCAGGACAGGTTGAGTCTTCGGACTGTCCTGGTGTGGATTCTGTGGTGGATAGGTTGCAGCAGATCTGGACTCAGGTAGTGGACAATTTGATCTTGTCCCAGGAGAAAGCTCAACTTTTCGCTAATCGCAGACGCCGTGTGGGTCCCCGACTTCGTGTTGGGGATCTGGTTTGGTTATCTTCTCGTCATATTCCTATGAAGGTTTCCTCTCCTAAATTTAAACCTCGTTTTATTGGTCCGTATAGGATTTCTGAGGTTCTCAATCCTGTGTCTTTTCGTTTGACCCTCCCAGACTCCTTTTCCATACATAATGTATTCCATAGGTCGTTGTTGCGGAGATACGTGGCACCTATGGTTCCATCTGTTGAGCCTCCTGCCCCGGTTTTGGTGGAGGGGGAATTGGAGTATATTGTGGAGAAGATTTTGGATTCTCGTGTTTCTAGACGGAAACTCCAGTATCTGGTTAAATGGAAGGGTTATGCTCAGGAAGATAATGCCTGGGTTTTTGCCTCTGATGTTCATGCTTCCGATCTTGTTCGTGCCTTTCATGCGGCTCATCCTGGTCGGCCTGGGGGCTCTGATGAGGGTTCGGTGACCCCTCCTCAAGGGGGGGGTACTGTTGTGAATTCTGTGGCTGAATTCACTCCTGTGGTCACAAGTGGTACTGCAGCTTCTGAGCTTCCTCCCTCAGGTGTTCTGGTGAGCTCGTTAACTGCTTCAATACTTAACTCCGCCTGATGCTGCTATCCTTGCTCCTTGTCAATGTTTCAGTGTTGGATCTGAGCTTCTCCTGATTGTTCCTGTGACCTGCTGCTCTGTATAGCTAAGTGCCTTTTGCTTTTTTGTTGCTTTTTTTCTGTCCAGCTTGTCTTTTGTTTTGCTGGAAGCTCTGAGACGCAAAGGGTGTACCGCCGTGCCGTTAGTTCGGCACGGTGGTTTTTTTTTGCCCCCTTTGCGTGGTTTTGCTTTAGGGTTTTTTGTAGACTGCAAAGTTCGCTTTACTGTCCTCGCTCTGTCCTAGAATATCGGGCCCCACTTTGCTGAATCTATTTCATCCCTACGTTTTGTCTTTTCATCTTACTCACAGTCATTATATGTGGGGGGCTGCCTTTTCCTTTGGGGAATTTCTCTGGGGCAAGTCAGGCCTATTTTTCTATCTTCAGGCTAGCTAGTTTCTTAGGCTGTGCCGAGTTGCCTAGGTAGTTGTTAGGCGCAAACCACAGCCGCTTTTAGTTGTGTTTAGGATAGGATCAGGTGTGCAGTCTACAGAGTTTCCACGTTTCAGAGCTCGTTCTTGTATTTTTGGGTATTTGTCAGATCACTGTGTGCGCTCTGATCGCTAAGCACACTGTGTTTCTGGATTGCCTTCATAACACCTGTCATTAGCAAACATAACACCTTTCCTGTCCTATCTATCAAGCTAGACTGGCCTCCTATGCTAAAATCTGATTTCATTTCTGCGTATGTTATTTTCCCCTCCTCTCACCGTCAATATTTGTGGGGGGCTATCTTTCCTTTGGGGATTTTCTCTGAGGCAAGATAGGTTTCCTGTTTCCATCTTTAGGGGAAGTTAGATCTTAGGCTGTGCCGAGGGGTCTAGGGAGCGTCAGGTACCCCCCACGGCTATTTTTAGTTGCGCTGCTAGGTTCAGGGTTTGCGGTCAGTACAGATACCACCTCCTTGAGAGCTTGTCTCATGTTGTTCCTAAACCACCAGATCATAACACACACGGCTCCATTCTGTACACCTCGCACACACACGGCTCCGCTCCGTACACCTCGCACATACACGGCTCCGCTCCGTACACCTCGCTCACACACGGCTCTGCTCCGTACACCTCGCACACACACAGCTCTGCTACATCCACACTGTACACCTCCTGACCCCACACAAGGCAGCATACTTACCCCATCCTGCGGCTGCAGCACCGTGTGGCAAGTTGGCAACCAGCACAGGCAGCCGAGTCCAGCAATCCATGGAGGTCCTGATCATGTGACCCCTGACTCCCCCCCTCCTGTGACCTCATCACAGGTCCTGTGCAGAGAAAGCAGGCAGCCATATGGAAGGGTAAGGGCCCAGGGATTAACACAAGGGGGTGTGTCGGTCCTGCTGTCTGCGGGATCAGAGCATCCCGTGCTGGACAGCAGGGCAAAGGCTCAAAACGGGGACAATCCCGCACAATGAGGGACAGTTGGGAGCTATGCCCCTGACTCCTCCCGATCATGTGACCCCCTGACTCCTCCCATCCTCTCACCTCATCACAGGTCCTGTGCGCACAGAGCAGCCGATATGTGTTGTGCTGCTCTGCGGATGCAGGGACTCAGGGAGCGGACCGGGTATATTACACACCTCCCAACCAGTGCGGGACAACTAATGTCCCGCCCGGGATCGCGGGGCTGACTGTCAAAATCAGGACAGTCGCGCTGGATCCGGGACGGTTGGGAGGTATGGATTATATAGACTGGAGACGAGATGGATCTGGCAATTGAATACGGTCCACCCTTTTGGACTTAATGAATGTATTTCATTTGCCCCTTCCTTTGTTCTTCTGGCTGCTAAGTACATCAGGCGTTTTATTCACCCCATGTTTCCTTTTTATTTGATTTTAATAAATTGTTTTTATCTGTAGTGATCTTCGTTTGCCAGGATGCTCGCAGAATGAATTATGGATCTCCATCCAGTTATTCTGTTTCAATATAGTTATACGTTTTTTATAGTATCTAAATAAAATTTATATATGTATTTCTTTTTGTATGTATTTTTTGTATGTGATGTTCTGTATATGTTGGTTTAATCCATCTATTGTCGTATTATGGTTGTAGTGGCTCATGTACTCATCTTTCGTCACAGTGCATTGGGACATTGGGGCATGGTGTGGTTGTTATTAGGGTTGAGCGACTTTTACTTTTATAGGATCGGGTCGGGTTTCAAAAGTCGGGTCGAGTGAAATCGGCAGATCCTATAAAAAAGTCAGGGTCGGGGTCGGCCGAAACTCGAAACCCAATGCAGTGCATTGGGTTTCCAATGGTTCCCAGGGTCTGAAGGAGAGGAAACTCTCCTTCAGGCCCTGCGATCCATATTTAAGTGTAAAATAAAGAATTAAAATAAAAAATATCGCTATACTCACCCTCGGACGCGCCCTGGTACTAACCGGGAACCTTCTTTCCTTCGAATCAGCACTTGCAGGACCTTGTGGTGACGTCGCGGCTTGTGATTGGTCGCGCGACCGCCCATGTGATGGCTCGCGCGACCAATCACAAGCCGCGACGTCACCGCAAGGTCCTGCAAGCGCTGATTCGAAGGAAGGAAGGCTGCCGGAAAGAAGCAGGGTGCGTCCGAGGGTGAGTATATTCCTATTAGGTATATACTCACCCTCGGACGCGCCCTGCTTCTTTCCGGCAGCCTTCCTTCCTAAGAATCAGCGCTTCCAGGACCTTGCGGTGACGTCGCGGCTTGTGATTGGTCGCGCGAGCGGTCACATGGGCGGTCGTGCGACCAATCACAAGCCGCGACGTCACCGCAAGGTCCTGCAAGCGCTGATTCGAAGGAAGAAAGGCTGCCGGTTAGTACCAGGGCGCGCCAGAGGGTGAGTATAGCGATATTTTTTATTTTAATTCTTTATTTTACACTTAAATATGGATTCCGATACCGATTTCCGATATTGCAAACATATCGGAACTCGGGATCGGAATTCCGATACCAGATTCAGAAGATCGCCGACTTCATGGCCGACCCCACACAGGGGTCGGGTCGGGTTTCATGAAACCCGACTTTGCCAAAAGTCAGCGACTTCTGAAAATGGCCGACCCGTTTCGCTCAACCCTAGTTGTTATATATGTGCGTGTACATTTATACGTAAATTTTGTGGATTATATACATGCTGTTACAGAACCCCCCAGCACCAAGAATGTTATGCAGTATATGTATGTATAATAGTTTCCATGTGAAATGCATCAGTCCACAGGCTGCGCCCCTGGACAAGATATTGTCTTTCTGACCTCCCCCCACCTTTGTAATTCCTACAGTAAATATTGGCAGGCCCCCTGCGGCTATTGTAATGTATGTCTGGCCAGCTGTTTTTCTATTGGCCTGCCCTGTGTATCTGTGTTATATATTCTGTGTGCTGTAAATAAAGGTGGTTCTTTTAGACTGGAAATTCGTGGAGTAGCAGTCAGCTTTTATATGCTCTCACGTAATCAAGGAATTCCAGCCAGCGTTTTTCATTCAGACTCCAGCCAAAACAGAGTGGACCTCCTGAAACCCGGGGTGGTACTGAAAGAGGTACCCCAGCTTGGTAGACCCCGTTACACTGGTGGCAGCAGTGGGATGTGATATCCCTTCTACAGGAGGAAATGAATGAATGGAAGACAACTACCAGAAGTTAAAGAGGACTACATTAAAAGATCTGGTGGAAGCCCGAGGGTTAATCGCCAGCAACAAAAGAAAAGCGGATTTGATAGCAGCCATCATGGAACACGACAGTGCAGCGCCCCCCAATGTGAACGTGGAGGAGACTGAATTCCAGAGGGAGGTAAAGAACTGACTGGCGTTCTATGGCCCAAACCCTGCAGTAGAGATCATATGAGAGGTGATGGCTGATGTGCGTACTGATCTGAAGGAAGAGACGGCCTAGCGGACCAGGATAGAGCTAACCAAGATGGAGATGGCAGAGTGGACCAAAGTGGAGCTGGCCAAGATGGAGATGGCAGAGCGGAGATAGGAGAGTCAGCGAGCAAGGGGAGCTCTGGCCTCCGCCTAGGTACCTTCAACAGTACGCCACAAAAAGATCCAGTATAATGCCTTCCGACAGTTGGGGGAGGCAGAGGAAGACATTGATGGCTTTCTGCAGGACTTTGAGCGGCAGTATGCCCTTCATCAAGTGAAGCCAGAGGAACGGGTTCAGATTCTGGCCAGCAAGCTGACAAGCCGGGCAGCGGACGCCTATCGCACGGTACCCGATGACGACTGTATGGACTATGAGCAGATCAAAGAAGTGATCTTGGCCCGGTATGTGCTGACACCAGAGGCATACCGCCAAAAGTTCCGCGGACTTATAAAACGAGTAACCGATACCCACACTGAATGGGCCTGTAAATTACGGCAGTCACTGCTACAGTGGGTACAAGAGAGCCAAGCAACCACTAAGGAGGACGTCCTCCAGCTCTTCTTGTTAGAACGATTCTTTAATGGACTAAACCTCGAGACACAGGAATGGCTTCGGGACAGGCGGCCAAGGACTCTTGAGGAAGCCGCTCGTCTGGCCGATGAACATCATGACGCCAGGAGGCCTCAGTTGTCCGGATCAAAGATGGTCACGAGGGGTCCGCCCATGGAACTGGAGGGCCCCAAACCACCGAAGATTGTAGGGGGACCAGCTAGAAACCCGGCCTACCACAGTTTCCCTGGGGCACGATGCCACACCTGCCGTCAGCTGGGCCACTGCAAAGACAATGTCCCAAATGTCCCAACCGGTCTCAGCATACCCAGTGGCCAAAGGCGGGAACAGCTACCTTCCGCTGGGTCGCTGTACACTGCTACCAAGGCGAAGCTGACCCGGCATTGGGGACTACAACTAACCAAGGGGTGGAAGACATGGAGGAAGTGCTGCATGAAGTAGACCCCGTGCAGGCGGCCCGGGCAGATAATCGACAACAGCATCGACAGGTCGTGTGGGTTAATGGGAAACGCATGCAGGGAATAAGAGATTCCGGAGCAACTTTGACCCTTGTGAAGCCTTATCTCGTCCGGGACCAAGAGAAGACGGACCGGACAATGGCAGTCCGTGTAGCAGGGGGAGCCATACATCGACTGCCCACTGCCAGGATTCGCCTGAACTGGGGAGTTGGGGATGGCCTTGTTGAGGTCGGCTTGATGGAGGATTTGCTTGCAGACGTTTTGCTGGGAAATGACTTGGGGCCCATGTTGTCTGCCTTCTCAGTTGCCCCTCTGGCTGAGACATATCCTGTGACCACCCGGAGACAAGCTCGAGCTGGTGGAGGCGGAATCACACTCAGAGGAGGCCCAGGTAAGACATCCCAGCCCTACATGTATTCCCATAGCCAGACACATTTCTTGGGCCACCCCAGATGAATTTAAGAGGGAGTTACTTGAGGATCCTTCATTGGAGGGATATCGTGGGAAGGCACAGGAGGGGAGAGGGGTACTGGAAGGGGAACAGTTTATATGGAAGCAGGGAGTCCTCTACCGGATCACAGAGCAGCACCACACAGGGATGAACCCCACTATAAAACGACAGCTGGTAGTTCCCAAGAAGTATAGGCAGGAGTTACTGCGAATCTCTCATGACACACCTTTGGCCGGGCACTTCGGCGTCAGTCACACCAGGCATTGTCTGACACAAAACTTCATTTGGCCAGGGGTAACAAATGATGTTCATCAATACTGCCAGACCTGTGACAGTTGCCAGCGCATTGGCAAGAGGGGAGATCGATGCAAGGCCAAATTACGCCCCCTCCCCATTGTGGAGGAACCATTTAGCCGAGTAGCGGTCGATCTGATATGGCCGTTAGCCAAACCCAGTCCATCAGGGAAAAGGTATATATTGACAGTGGTAGATTATGCCACACGGTATCCAGAGGTGGTTGCGTTACCTAACATACTGGCAGAGACGGTGGCGGCTGCCCTGCTCCAGGTTTTCTCACGGGTTGGATTTCCCTGGGAGATTATCTCAGACCAGGGTACCCAGTTTACAGCAGAGGTGACCAACCAACTGTGGAAGCTGTGCGGCGTAAAGTCTATTAGAAGCGCCCCGTACCACCCGCAAACCAATGGGTTGTGTGAACGCTTTAAAGGGATGTTAAAGCAACTCATTGAGACTTTTACCAGGACCTACAGGGACTGGGAAAAATTCTTGTCTCACCTCCTGTTTGCCTATCGAGAGGTGCCCCAAGAATCCACGGGGTTCTCCCCATTCGAACTGGTATACGGGAGACGGGTAAGGGGACCCCTAGACTTAGTGCTAGAACACTGGGAAGGGGAGGGCAACATAGAAGGGGTACCTATTGTACCCTATGTGCTGGAATTCCGGGACCGCCTACAGGAGCTGACCCAGGCTGTATGTGTGAACATGCAGGTGGCCCAGCGGCGCCAGCGCGTATGGTACGATCGGAGGGCCAGAGAGCGCACCTTGGAAATAGGGCAGAAGGTCCTGGTGTTAGAGCCCACTAGGCAGAACAAGTTCCAAACTGCATGGCAGGGGCCCTATCAGGTAGTGGGGAATATAGCCGACACCACCTATAATGTCGCCATTTGTGACGACCCCAGGGTTATCCGCATGTTCCATGTGAATATGCTGAAGCCCTATCGGGAGCGCCCTGAAGAGGTAGTGGCCATCTGTGCACCTGAAGCAGAGGATTTAGCTGGACTTCCCTTGCCTGATGACTTAGGGGAGAGGACTCAGTCTAAAACATGGGACCAGGTACACTGGGGTGAAGACTTAGGTCCCCGGGAGAGACAGCAGGCGGAGGAGTTGTTGAGGCAGCGACAGAGGATGTTTTCGGGGAAACCCGGGTACACTCACCTGGCACAACACAAGGTAGAGACCCAGGATCAGACCCCCCTGCGACAAGCCCCCTTCCGCGTCCCTGAGTCTGTACGAGAAGGGATGCGACAAGAGATACAAGAGATGTTGCGTTTAGGGGTCATTGAAGAGTCAGATAGTCCCTGGGCATCCCCTGTAATGTTAGTGCCCAAGAAGGATGGGACTACACGGTTTTGTGTAGACTATCGTAAGCTCAATGAGAAAACAGTGACAGATGCATATCCCATGCCGCATGTGGATGACTTTTTAGACCGGCTGGCAGGGGCAAAGTATTTGACCACCATCGATCTATGCAAAGGCTACTGGCAGATTCCCCTTAGTCCTGATGCTATTCCCAAGTCAGCATTTGTCACCCCGTTTGGCTTATTCTTGTTTTGAGTTATGCCATTCGGGATGAAGACTGCCCGGCGACCTTCCAGAGGCTGGCTGACCGGCTTCTGGATGGTCTCCAGGACTATGCATGTGCCTACCTGGATGACATCGCCATCTACAGCGCGACATGGGAAGAGCATCTAAATCACCTAGAGACAGTATTAGACAGGATCCACAAGGCTGGAATCACCCTGAACCCAAACAAGTGTCACGTGGGCAAAGCAGAGGTTCAGTATTTAGGGCATTGGGTGGGAAGTGGGAAACAGAGACCAGAACCAGCCAAGATTGAGGCCATAGTCAAATGGCCCAACCCACGCACTAAAACCCAGGTCATGGCGTTTCTAGGGACAGCGGGGTATTACAGGAAATTTGTTCCCAATTACAGCAGCGTAGCCAAGCCCCTCACTGATCTGACCCGTAAGAACCAACCCCGCCAGGTAACCTGGACCCCAGAGTGTGAGGAAACCTTCCGCCAGCTAATGGACACCCTCACCAATACCCCTGTATTGGCCGCACCCGATCCAACTAAACGTTTCCTTGTTCACACAGACGCTTCTATGTTTGGATTGGGGGCAGTACTAAGCCATGTCGGGCCGGACGGCCAAGAACACCCGGTAGCTTACCTGAGTCGGAAACTACTGCCCCGTGAAGTGAGCTATGTGGCCATCGAAAAGGAGTGCCTGGCAATAGTATGGGCACTCAAAAAGTTACAACCATATTTGTATGGATGACAGTTTTCCCTCCTAACGGACCATAATCCCCTAGTCTGGCTTAATCGGGTCTCTGGAGACAGCGCCAGATTACTGCGGTGAAGTTTAGCCCTACAACCTCTGGACTTCACCATCCACTACCGACCCGGCAAACAAATCGGTAACGCCGATGGACTAAGTCGACAAACGGAACTCGTACCAACCCCATAAACTTCGGTCATCCCCAAACCGATCCGTTAAGGATCAGACTGTGTATGCCGATTGCGTCGCTGAAAAGGGGAGCCGTGTTACAGAACCCCCCAGCACCAAGAATGTTATGCAGTATATGTATGTATAATAGTTTCCATGTGAAATGCGTCAGTCCACAGGCTGCACCCCTGGACAAGATATTCTCTATCTGACCTCCCCCCACCTTTGTAATTCCCACAGTAAATATTGGCAGGCTCCGGCCCCCTGCGGCCATTGTAATGTATGTCTGGCCAGCTGTTTTTCTATTGGCCTGCCCTGTGTATCTGTGTTATATATTCTGTGTGCTGTAAATAAAGGTGGTTCTTTTAGACTGGAAATTCGTGGAGTAGCAGTCAGCTTTTATATGCTCTCACGTAATCAAGGAATTCCAGCCAGCATCTTTCATTCAGACTCCAGCCAAAACAGAGTGGACCTCCTGAAACCCGGGGTGGTACTAAAAGAGGTGCTCGAGCTTGGTAGACCCCGTTACACATGCATCAGAATCTTGTGTATTTTTTGCATTTATTGTTCTGCATATGTTATTATTTGTTTTATATTATGTTTTTTGTGTGTATTTATATTTATTTTTTATTGTAATGAGTTTTTATTTTTTATTTTTATATCTGTTAGTCCCGGTTACTATGTATATTTCCACACAATGATATTGGTATACGGATTCTTCTACATGGTGTGTGTTCTATATTCAAATACTTTAATATGTGTAATTGTTATGAATCCGTCTTCCAAAATGGCCACCGTTATATATATATCTCTGGTTATACATTTCTGCCATTACTCTTCCTGTGCGGTTATACAGCTTTCTATTAATCATTATTAATGTATTACATATTGTGTGCTATTTTTGAATACCTGCACAGTTTTATGTATTGATGCCCCGATTGTCTGACATGTTCCCATATGGTGTTATTGTTATCTTCTGCATTGTGCATGGGGTGCCATAGGTTTGTGAATGGGAATGCATTGTTGGGAACGCTGGGGTTGAGGGTGCAGGCTCCAGGTCTTTCATGGGCACCGCCATCCTCTTCAGCAGTGCCTCTTTCTCTGGCTCCACTGGGGCTGTGAGCACTGGTGGCAAGGTCTGGGGCTTTATGGTCATCACTCTTTTTCACAAGGACTCCTTCCATGCTGTAAACGCTGCCACCTGGGTGCGCAGGAGTTGTCAGGCCAACTCCTCCATCTCTGCACCGAGGAGCTCTGGATCCAATGCCATCATCTGGTCCGGGGTTTCTTCTGGCAAACCGGGGAATGATTCTAGCCTCTAACCCTGATGAAGCCAGTATCACTGGCGAAACATGTCGGGGAGGTCTAGTTATTTTAGTAGCTAACTTGTGGAATGTGTATAATCTATATATATAATTGTCTAAGGGGTACTTCCATCTGTCTGTCTGTCTGCAACTTCCGTAACGGAAATCCCGCGTTGCTGATTGGCCTCGCAAGCTGCCTGTCGTGGCTGCCGCGACCAATCAGCGACGGCCACAGTCCGATTAGTCCCTCCCTACTCCCCTGCAGTCAGTGCCCGGCACCCGCATACTCCCCTTCAGTCACCGCTCACATAGGGTTAATGCCAGCGGTAACGGACCGTGGTGTAACACACTCCGTTAATGCAGCTATTAACCCTGTGTGACCAACTTTTTACTATTGATGCTGCGTATGCAGCATCAATAGTAAAAAGATCTAATGTTACAAATAATAATAATAAAAGAAAGGTTATTCTCACCCTCTGACATCGCGCCCTGTCCTCGGCAGTGCAAGCGGCAGGTTCCGGTGCCAAGGATGCTATGCGAGAAGGACCTGCCATGACGTAACGGTCATGAGACCGCGACGTCATCACAGGTCCTGCGCTCATACCAACCGTGGGACCGGAAGCTGACGCGTGCACTGCACACAGGCGCCAGGACTTCAAGGGGCCTTCGGAAGGTGAGTATATGTTTATTTTTTATTTTAAGTCTTTTTTAACCACGCATATAGTACCCACATTGTTATATACTACGTGGGCTGTGTTACATACTGCGTGGGCTCTGTTATATACTACATCTCTGTGCTATATACTATGTAGCTGGGGAATATACAACGTGACTGTGCAATATACAACATGGCTGTGCAATATACTATGTGCTCTGTGGACCCCTAAAAGCATTGGTGCAATGCAAAACAGCGGTCATCCTCCATGTTTCTTGCTTCCTCCTGCTTACCACTTTATGTCCCGCGATATGGAATAAAAGACTATTTTATGAAACGGTGAACAGCGCTTTTTCTTAAGTTTTTCTGGCACCTTATTCTGCTACAGAAGCTAAGTGCCTCCATATTCCTATGAACTAGATGGAGGGTTACAAGAGGTCTCTGTGCACACTGGTTTAGCTGACATGTGCAGTTTACTCTTTTGGATTTGATAGCAACCTTATACCTACTATAATTAGTATGTAAAAAGAAGAAGAAACACCCGGACTCGCAAACTAGAGAATATCCATAGCTGCTGGGATCAAGACAGCCAGGTGCCAGGCCTGTCATACAATATAAACAATTGTGCTCAAAAAAAGGAATGATACCACGCTTAAGGATATGTATCTGCCAGAGAGTCATGTGCACAGATAACGTATGAGAGATATGATCCCTCACTGCCACCCTAGTACATGCCCAGATGGGTCTCTGCTGTGAGTGCCAGAGGGCGTGAAACATAAATGTACAATATACAGTGTATGAACATGCACAGCAATGTGCGGTACCTGTACCAATAGCTGAAATCTTAAATAAAAGAAGCTTGGGACCACCAGAAGTCTTCCTAAACCTGGCCGTCCAGCTAAACTGGGCAATCATGGAAGAAGAGCCTTGGTGAGAGAGTTAAAGAAGAACCCCCAAGATCACTGTTGCTGAGCTCCAGAGATGCAGTAAACAGAAGGGAGAAAGTTCCACAAAGTCAACTATCACTGCATACCCTCCACCAGTCGGGCTTCTATGGCAGAGTGGCCCGATGGAAGCCTCTCCTCAGTACAAGACATACGAATGCCTGCATAGAGTTTGCTAAAAAACACATGAAGGACTCCCAGAATATGAGAAATAAGATTCTATGGTCTGATGAGATGAAGATAGACCTTTTTGGTGATAATTCTAAGGGATATGTGTGGAGAAAACCAGGCACTACTCATCACCTGTCCAATGCAATGCCAACAGTGAAACATGGTTGCAGCATCATGTTTTAGGGGTGTTTTTTTAGCTGTAGGGACAGAATGGCTGGTTGCCATTCAAGAAAACATGAATGCAGCCAAGTACAGAGATATCCTGGATGAAAACCTCTTCCAGAGTTCTTTTGACTAGGGTTGAGCAAAACGGATCGGACATTTTCAAAAGTCGCCGACTTTCGGCAAAGTCGGGTTTCGTGAAACCCGATCCTAGTGTGGGATCGGCCATGAGGTCAGCAATCTTCGCGCCAAAGTCACGTTTCGTATGACGCTTTCAGCACCATTTCTCATCCAATGAAGGAGGATGCAGAGTGTGGGCAGTGTGATGACATAGGTCTCGGTCCCCACCATCTTAGAGAATGGCATTACAGTGATTGGCTTGCTTTCTGCGGCATAACAGGGGCTATAAAGGGGCGTGCACGCAGACCGCCATCTTACTTCTGCCAATCTTAGCATAGGGAGAGGTTGCTGCAGCTGCATCAGAAGAAGGGATATAGTTAGGGAGGGAAGATTAACCCCGAAACTGCTTGTGCTCTAGCGATTTCCACAGTCCAACACCACCTTTTGTTTGCAGGGACAGTGGAGTTTTGTTTTTTTTGTGCATCAGCGCTGTAGCTTATTAGGCTGCCTTATAAAGCTCCCTGATAGCTGCATTGCTGTTTGAACGCCGCTGTGCAAACCAACTGCTTTTTTAAAAGCAAAAATCCTGCTGCTCCTTTCTGCACAGTTCTCTTGTTTCTTTGTCCACACTTTTGTGTGCAGCAGTCCTTTTTATTGCTGCCATACTTGTCCTTTGATCATTGTAGGGAGATGATGCATCTGCCAGCCACGTTGTGCCACTTACATTGTGTAGTGTAATACACTGGGCCTGATTTTTGTTGCAGTCTCCCCCAAATAAAAGGGAGATTTAAATTGGCACTAAGTGGATCTATGTCACAGTTCTGTTAGTTTGTCGTACATCTTCCAGACACGTTCTGCCACTTACATTGTGTAGTGTAATACACTGGGCCTGAGTTTTGTTGCAGTCTTCCCCCCAAAAAAGGAGATTTAAATTGGCACTAAGTGGATCTGGATCGCCCCCAGACACAGGGCCATGCGTTCTCGGTACCGGGCCTCTCTGGTTCGGTTCTGAGGCTGTCACGGTGGCTAAACCCGGTCCGCGACCCTGCTAAGGGGCGTCCAATAAAGGTGGTGCAGTCTGTCAGGGGTTCGTGACGCCACCTGTGGTGTTCGGTCAGGGTGACCGACGCTGCTGTGGGGTCCGCTGGAGTGATGGAATAGCAGCTGGATGGTATACCTTCCCATAGGTGAAGTATGTCCCCAGGGCTTCCCAGTAAGGTGGATGGTGATGGTGTGAGGTGCAGGCAATAACGAGGACACAAGTTTGCAGTCTCTTTACCGCTTTACTGAAGACTTCAGGATCCTCAATCCAGAGAGAAATCATTGCCCACCACTAGCGCCTGTGTGTTGTAGTCCTACCCTGCTGAGCATTCGGAATATAGTCCTCACATCTGCTGTTCTCGTTCGTTCGTTCTCTACAGCTCTCTCTCTTTCTTTAGTTCCAGATGTTGCTGGTTTCTCATCCCCCAGTATGTTTTGGCTAGGACGCACCCGTATGACGGGAAGGCCTGGAGGTCTTCCGGGACCCTAGAGATGCCCCTCTCCCACTGTTGCCCCCTATGTCTTCTTAGGAAATTTAAGGTAGACAGCCAACCTATAATTAACTGTCCTGCGGAGTTTGAAGTAAGGCCTAAAGTCAGTTATGCCACCGGCTACGCGCCTCAGTAGGATGTTGCCTCGGTCTCACGGCACGACTCCTACTGGTACTCCTTTTTGCTTGATCTCGTTTACACTGTTCCACAATATCCTTCCCTTCTTGTCTCTTTCTTAGGATACCGCTGCAAGGAGGTGCAGGCGCGGCTCCGTTACGTTCTGCTCTGTTCGCAAGGCACCTGCCAGGTTCCCACGCCTGACAGGGACCCCCCTGTGTCTTCTCCCTGCAACACCCCCTCCACGGGATGTTGCCTGAATCCAACCCAGTCAGCTTCTGACTAACTTTCTATCCAACCCCTAGTTTTACCAGTGTGAGGAGGGGCCCAATAAATAAAGCCTTTTGCTCCCCCTAGTGGCCGGAGTGTGAAGTGTAATGTGTGCTGGTGATACCTGGTCAGGAGAATTCCTTCAGTGCCATCAGACGTACCATCACTCCCCTTAGTGGCAGAGTGTAATACTGCAATGACCAGGTCTCTGGGGCGCTGCACTCCCCCCCGGTTAAATCCAGTACTCCTGGACTGGGAAGAAGAACAACAATACATAGCAGCAAAAGACATACAAAATTTTTGAAATGCTAAAACAAGTAAATAGAACAATGCTTCCCTTTATGGGAGGTGAGAACACTTGAACGTTACAAACAAAATTAAATATTTTTAAATAACAGGTTGACTATAAATAACTCTCAGTACCCAGCCGGGTATTCTACCAAGTGCAAACGCTGAACAATAATTTAACCTTTTCCTTCAAGGGCGTATAAGCTGAACCCACTAAAGGCCTACTATAAAATACTATATAAATATCTCAACTTTTCTTTCTGTTCTAACTTCCCCAATGCAGGACCGCCTAGCTCCTTGGCTGGGCCTACTGTCATTGTGCCGACCATCTTTCTACAGTTCTCAGGAGGACTCTCTCTCTAACCCCAGAAGCATTATCTTCGCAGTCTTCTTTCGCTTGTAAAACCAGTAGCGAACACCTTTAAGAAGGTGCAAACTATATACAAAAACAGTTTTGAATCATTCACTGTCCATGATCCGGCAGTCTTTGGAACAATGATAACTCTGTGCAAAAAGTAGAAAAAGAACTATAAACAATAGGGATCCCGGGTAAACAAAGGGACCCCTAGGAGTTAACCCTGGACGGGTTTAAGCAGCAGCAAGAAACAGTTAACTATTTACATTTTCGGGTCTCCGAGGTTTAGGGCTGTAATAGGTGACGTGACATCAGCTGGTGGCGACCACGTCCCGGCCGGGGAAGGTCTGGCTCTGTGTCACTGTCCAGCACCGTCGTCGTTGGATCAGCAGCGGTCTGGGTACGAGCGGTGATGCCGATGCCAGACTCCGCAAGCAGGGCACCACACGCCGGGGTGGTAGTGCTGGGTCCTGTGGGGTCAGGGGTCAGTGGAGTCCCGCCACCAGTTTCGGTCGTGATCATAGATGGCGCGACCACTAGCGCACAGCGTTTGACTCTCTTAGCATACCACCCTCGCTCACTCCAGTGGCGGGTGTAGGTCACATGGTCCCCTCTCTACAAGTTTCGGAGTGGAGGTACACTGCGGGACTGGGGTTCCACGTTGCAGCTAGTCACATAGACCTCGGTTAGCAGCCCTGGCTCTAATATGAAGCCGCAACCCCTCCCCCGGTGGAAGGCCAGCAAAATCCCTTGTTTTATCAAACTCTCAGGGCAGCAATTGACGAGGGGCACCCATTCCTCTGATCGGACAGTCTGTTCCATTCGTTCCCGGTCTTCACATTGTGAGATCAAGCTTCGTCTATACTGATCCCAGGTGAGCCTGATGACATAGGAACCCTCCTGTCGAGACCCGTCTGGTTGAAACCGGGGAGCATTCCACTCAAAGAACACTCCCCTGGGGCTGATGTCGATCGGTATACCCAGAGGTGTCGGTAGTGGGGGCAGGATCCCCTTCATGGCATAAAGGGCCGCCACCACAATCTCAGTAGCGGGAGACCAGTCATCAATGGGCCGGGGAGCGGTCACCGGAGCCGGAGCGGTCGGTGGGGCAGGGTCGCTTTTGGTACCTGCGTCTGATGTGGTTCCACCAATGTCGGTCGGCTCCGCTGACGAGGATGCCGGAGTCCGCTGCGGCCCTGACCACGGCTCCCCCCGGGCGGCCTTCCAGCACAGCTCCGACTTCCATTTCCTCGCCGCCGACGACCCCCCATCTGGAGTCGGGTGGTCCGATGCCTCCTCCGGCAACTCCAGGGGATCCGGGTTCCCCTGTGATGGCAAGCCCTGGTCCGGCTCCGCTGGGCTGCGGTGCTCCCGGGTCACTTAGTCGTCGTTCAGGTACCCGCTGGTCGTCAGCTCTGTTCCTGGGTCCGCAGCGGCACACACAGGAGGCTCCGCCATTTTCTGGGGTTTGAGCTCCTCCATTCCTGAGCTCGTCCCCCTGCAGCCGTAGTCGGAGTGGGCGGATGTTGCTGTTCGCGCCATTTTCTCGATCTCCTCCCATGACATGCCCTCCTTCTTCTCCTGCGCTCCTCGTGGCGCGGCAATGGCGGCGGTTTTGGCGGGAATCATGCGTCAATAGCAGTACAGTCTTTGCAATAAATCACAGTCCAAACACGTTTTAATCACAGTCCCAAGGCACACATGACCTGCTTCTCAGGCTTAAGTACGATCCTGTTCGTGACGCCAAGTTGATTCGCCCCCAGACACAGGGCCACGCGTTCTCGGTACCGGGCCTCTCTGGTTTGGTTCTGAGGCTGTCACGGTGGCTAGACCCGGTCCGCGACCCTGCTAAGGGGCGTCCAATAAAGGTGGTGCAGTCTGTCAGGGGTTCGTGACGCCACCTGTGGTGTTCGGTCAGGGTGACCGACACTGCTGTGGGTTCCACTGGGGTGATAGAATAGCAGCTGGATGGTATACCTTCCCACAGGTGAAGTATGTCCCCAGGGCTTCCCAGTAAGGTGGATGGTGATGGTGTGTGGTGCAGGCAATAACGAGGACACAAGGTTGCAGTCTCTTTACTGAAGACTTCAGGATCCTCAATCCAGAGCACGTTTAACAGGGCTATCAGAGACAGGCCGGCCTGATGGGCACTTCCAGAGTTTCCCTCGCAGATGGAAATCGTTGCCCACCACTAGCGCCTGTGTGTTGTAGTCCTACCCTGCTGAGCATTCCGAATAGTCCTCACAACTGCTGTTCTCGTTCGTTTTCTACAGCTCTCTCTCTTTCTTTAGTTCCAGATCTTGCTAGTTTCTCGTCCCCCAGTATGTTTTGGCTAGGACGCACCCGTATGACGGGAAGGCCTGGAGGTCTTCCGGGACCCTAGAGACGCCCCTCTCCCACTGTTGCCCCTATGTCTTCTTAGGAAATTTAAGGTAGACAGCCAACCTATAATTAACTGTCCTGCGGAGTTTGAAGTAAGGCCTAAAGTCAGTTATGCCACCGGCTACGCGCCTCAGTAGGATGTTGCCTCGGTCTCACGGCACGACTCCTACTGGTACTCCTTTTTGCTTGATCTCGTTTACACTGTTCCACAATATCCTTCCCTTCTTGTCTCTTTCTTAGGATACCGCCACAAGGAGGTGCAGGCGAGGCTGCATTACGTTCTGCTATGTTCGCTAGGCACCTTCCAGGTTCCCACGCCTGACAGGGACCCCCCTGTGTCTTCTCCCTGCAACACCCCTTGCCACGGGATGTTGCCTGAATCCAACCCAGTCAGCTTCTGACTAACTTTCTATCCAACCCCTAGTTTTACCAGTGTGAGGAGGGGCCCAATAAATAAAGCCTTTTGCTCCCCCTAGTGGCCGGAGTGTGAAGTGTAATGTGTGCTGGTGATACCTGGTCAGGAGAATTCCTTCAGTGCCATCAGACGTACCATCACTCCCCTTAGTGGCAGAGTGTCATACTGCAACGACCAGGTCTCTGGGGCGCTGCAGATCTATGTCACAGTTCTGTTAGTTTGTCGTACATCTTCCAGCCACGTTCTGCCACTTACATTGTGTAGTGTAATACACTATGCCAGTTTTGTTCCAGTCTCCCCCCTCAGAAAAAGGGAGATTAAAATTCTCCACAAGTTTATATACACCTTCTACCTTGTTTCACAGTACCATATAACGGTTGTTGTTTTGGTTAGATTTTTCCAAAAATGAGGAAGTCTGGTGGAAGAGGCCATGGGCGGGCGGGCGTTGCCAGCTGGTACTGATGGTGGTGTTGGTGGTGGTGGAGCATCTGGTGGTAGTGGGAAAAGCAAAATAGCACCAAAGGCTCGAGGTGTTGAGCCAGCGTCATTGTCTGGCTACACAAGGCCTCGAAGGCTCCCTTATCTGGGAGTAGGAAAACAGCTTTTAAAGCTGGAGCAGCAGGAAAAAGTTTTGGCTTTAATTGCTGACTCAGCCTCTAGCTCTTTCGCCTCCTCTTTCACCCGAACCAAAAGTGAAGGATGCGGCAGGCGAAACTACAGTTTACTCCATGGAGCCCTTTACACATACTGTGCCTGGGTTAGAGAGGGAAATTGTTAAAAGCCCATTACAAGATGAATCGGACATGGAGTGCACAGATGCACAGCCACAGCTAGATTATTATGCTGTTCCATTGACTCAGATCACTACATTGCCCTCGCAGTGTACTGAGCCAGAATCTGACCCTGATGAGACTATGGTGCCTGTTGTGAATTCTGTTGTCGAACTCCCTCCTGTGGTCGTGAATGGTACTTCGGCGAGTTCTGTCTATGGGCTCCCTCTGGTGGCTGTGAGTGAAGCTGCTGCTTCTGAGGTTCCTTACACAGGTGACGTGGTTTATCCTTTGGTTGGCTGTTCTATTTAACTCCTCTCAGATCGTCACTCCATGCCAGCTGTCAATGTTTTTGCATTGGTTCAGTTCGCTCCTGGATCTCTCTGGTGACCTGCCTTCTCCTGCAGAAGCTAAGTTCCTGATAATAATAATAATAATAATAATAGTCATTATTTGTTCACTGTTTTCTTGTCCAGCTGGTTTTCATGATTTTGTCTTGCTAGCTGGAAGCTCTGGGATGCAGAGTGGCCCCTCCGCACCGTGAGTCGGTGCGGAGGTCTTTTTTGCACACTCTGCGTGGTCTTTTGTAGGTTTTTGTGCTGATTGCAAAGTTACCTTTCCTATCCCCTGTCTATTTAGTAAGTCTGGCCTCCCTTTGCTGAAACCTGTTTCATTTCTGCGTTTGTGACTTTCATCTTTACTCACAGTCAATATATGTGGGGGGCTTCCTTTACCTTTGGGGAATTTCTCTGAGGCAAGGTAGGCTTTATTTTCTATCTCTAGGGCTAGATAGTTCTTAGGCTGTGACGAGGCGCCTAGGTCTGGTCAGGAGCGCTCCACGGCTATTTCTAGTGTGTGTGATAGGATTAGGGCTTGCGGTCAGCAGAGCTCCCACATCCCAGAGCTCGTCCTGTATGAGGTTTAACTATCAGGTCATTCCGGGTGCTCCTAACCACCAGGTCATAACAGTACAGCTGGCCCAAAGTATTAATGCATCTCAATAGAGGGATAAGAGAACTTCTGAGACCATTTTTTTTTCTTTGCACTGTGTTTTGTCTTTCTTTTCCCCTAGACCTTTGGGTGGTTCAGGACACAGGTGTAGATATGGACATTCAAGGTCTGTCCTCTTGTATGGATCATCCCTCTGCAAGGGTACAAAACATTCAAGATTTTGTGGTTCAGAATCCTATGTTTCAGCCTAAAATTCCTATTCCTGACTTGTTTTCTGGGGATAGATCTAGGTTCTTGAATTTCAAAAATAATTGTAAACTGTTTCTAGCTTTGAAACCCCGCTCCTCTGGTGACCCCGTTCAACAGGTAAAAATCATTATTTCTTTGTTGCGTGGTGACCCTCAAGACTGGGCATTTTCCCTTGCGCCAGGGGATCCGGCATTGCGTGATGTTGATGCGTTTTTTCTGGCGCTTGGATTGCTTTATGATGAACCAAATTCAGTGGATCAGGCAGAGAAAATCTTGCTGGCTTTGCGTCAGGGTCAGGATGAAGCGGAGGTGTACTGTCAGAAGTTTAGAAAGTGGTCTGTGCTTACTCAGTGGAATGAATGTGCCCTGGCGGCAATTTTCAGAAAGGGTCTTTCTGAAGCCCTTAAGGATGTCATGGTGGGATTTCCCACGCCTGCTGGTCTGAATGAGTCTATGTCTTTGGCCATTCAGATCGATCGGCGCATGCGTGAGCGCAAAGCTGTGCACCATCTGGCGGTATTCTCTGAGCATAGGCCTGAGCCTATGCAGTGTGATAGGACTTTGACCAGAGCTGAACGGCAAGAACACAGACGTCGGAATGGGCTGTGTTTTTACTGTGGTGAATCCACTCATGCTATCTCCGATTGTCCTAAGCGCACTAAGCGGTTCGCTAGGTCTGCCACCATTGGTACGGTACACTCTAAATTTCTTTTGTCCGTTACTCTGATTTGCTCTCTGTCGTCCTATTCTGTAATGGCATTTGTGGATTCAGGCGCTGCCCTGAATTTGATGGACTTGGAGTTTGCCAGGCGCTGTGGTTTTTTCTTGGAGCCCTTGCAGTATCCTATTCCATTGAGAGGAATTGATGCTACGCCTTTGGCCAAGAATAAGCCTCAGTACTGGACTCAATTGACCATGTGCATGGCTCCTGCACATCAGGAGGATATTCGCTTTTTGGTTTTGCATAATCTGTATGATGTGGTCGTTTTGGGGTTGCCATGGCTACAGGTCCATAATCCAGTGTTGGATTGGAAATCTATGTCTGTGTCCAGCTGGGGTTGTCAGGAGGTACATGGTGATGTTCCATTGCTCTCAATTTCACCTTCCACTCCTTCTGAAGTCCCTGAGTTTTTATCAGATTACCGGGATGTATTTGAAGAGCCCAAATCTGTTGCCCTACCTCCTCATAGGGATTGCGACTGTGCTATTAATTTGATTCCTGGTAGTAAGTTTCCTAAGGGCCGTCTGTTTAATTTATCTGTGCCAGAGCACGCCGCTATGCGGAGTTATATAAAAGAATCCTTGGAGAAGGGTCATATTCGTCCGTCGTCGTCACCATTGGGAGCAGGGTTCTTTTTTGTGGCCAAGAAGGATGGTTCTTTGAGACCTTGTATTGATTACCGCCTTCTTAATAAGATCACAGTCAAATTTCAGTATCCTTTGCCGCTGCTGTCTGATTTATTTGCTCGGATTAAGGGGGCTAGTTGGTTCACCAAGATAGATCTTCGTGGTGCGTATAATCTTGTGCGAATTAAACAGGGTGATGAATGGAAGACGGCATTTAATACGCCCGAGGGCCATTTTGAGTACCTGGTTATGCCATTCGGGCTTTCTAATGCTCCATCTGTGTTTCAGTCCTTTATGCATGACATCTTCCGAGAGTACCTGGATAGATTCATGATTGTATATTTGGATGACATTTTGGTCTTTTCGGATAATTGGGAGTCTCATGTGAAGCAGGTCAGGATGGTGTTCCAGGTCCTTCGTGCGAATTCCTTGTTTGTGAAGGGGTCAAAGTGTCTCTTTGGAGTTCAGAAGATTTCATTTTTGGGTTTCATTTTTTCCCCTTCTACTATAGAGATGGACCCTGTTAAAGTTCAGGCCATTTACGATTGGACTCAGCCGACATCTGTAAAGAGCTTGCAGAAGTTCCTGGGCTTTGCTAATTTTTATCGTCGCTTCATCGCTAACTTTTCCAGTGTTGCTAAGCTGTTGACTGATTTGACCAAGAAAGGTGCTGATGTGGTCAATTGGTCCTCTGCGGCTGTAGATGCTTTTCAGGAGTTGAAGCGTCGTTTTGCTTCTGCCCCTGTGTTGTGCCAGCCAGATGTTTCGCTCCCTTTTCAGGTGGAGGTTGATGCTTCTGAAATTGGAGCAGGGGCTGTTTTGTCGCAAAGAAGTTCTTATGGCTCGGTGATGAAACCCTGTGCCTTCTTTTCTAGAAAATTCTCGCCTGCTGAGCGCAATTATGATGTGGGCAATCGGGAGTTGTTGGCCATGAAGTGGGCATTCGAGGAGTGGCGACATTGGCTTGAAGGAGCTAAACATCGCGTGGTGGTCTTGACGGATCACAAGAATATAACTTACCTCGAGTCTGCCAAACGGTTGAATCCTAGACAGGCTCGATGGTCGCTCTTTTTCTCCCGTTTTGATTTTGTGGTTTTGTGAAGGCTGACGCCCTGTCAAGGAGTTTTGTGCCTGACTCTCCGGGTGTTCCGGAGCCGGCGGGTATTCTTAAACAAGGGGTAATTTTGTCTGCCATTTCCCCTGATTTGCGGCGTGTGCTGCAAAAGTTTCAGGCTGATAGACCTGACCGTTGTCCTACGGAGAAACTGTTTGTCCCTGATAGATGGACTAGTAGAGTTATCTCGGAGATTCATTGTTCAGTATTGGCTGGTCATCCTGGAATCTTTGGTACCAGAGATTTGGTGGCTAGAATCTTTTGATGGCCTTCTTTGTCACGGGATGTGCGTTCTTTTGTGCAGTCCTGTGGGATTTGTGCTCGGGCTAAGCTCTGCTGTTCTCGTGCCAGTGGGTTGCTTTTGCCCTTGCCGATCCCGAAGAGGCCCTGGATGCATATTTCCATGGATTTTATTTCTGATCTCCCTGTTTCTCAAAAGATGTCGGTCATTTGGGTGGTTTGTGATCGCTTCTCTAAGATGGTCCATTTGGTACCCTTATCTAAACTGCCTTCCTCCTCTGATTTGGTGCCATTGTTTTTCCAGCATGTGGTTCGTTTGCATGGCATTCCAGAGAACATCGTCTCGGGCAGAGGTTCCCAGTTTGTTTCGAGGTTTTGGCGGTCCTTTTGCGCTAAGATGGGCATTGATTTGTCGTTTTCTTCGGCTTTCCATCCTCAGACTAATGGCCAAACCGAACGAACTAATCAGACTTTGGAGACATATCTGAGATTCTTTGTTTCTGCTGAACAATAGTAGCAATTGGATACGATAAAACTTGACTTTTATTAACTAATATTAAAAAGTACTAAATAAATGCGACATATGCACCAAAACAAAAAATATGTACACGGAGGAAAGGGACCAAAGTGAGGAAGTGCCCTATACCCTAACACAGAAGGGAAGACAAACATAGACACAAATATAAAATGACAGTACTGATTTTAAGTTGAACTGGTAATGTACCAGCAACCAATGGTAGTGCAGCAAAACTACACTATTAAAGTGCAGTAGGGAAGCGCTATTCCTCCTAATCCCTATGGAGAGAATGCAAATTTAAATCAAAAGAATAATGCATCACAAAACTATCTACCATAAGGGATAACAAGATATGGCCTGATATCTACTAATTCCATCTATGCAGGCTAATGTCAAGACATGCATATATCAATACCACTCGGAGGATACTTGATGGAAATCAAGTTACAGCCCGCAGTGTTATATCAGGAGGCTTTTTTATAAAAAATGTGAGGACAGCATTAATCACTGATGCGGGTCCATAGCCTATAATGTCACACCTGGGGACTGAACCGCTATATTGTGATTGTGTGCGTCCCAGTTATAAACCATACCACACAGTACTGTCAATTAGTAGCAGCATAGCAATGGGGCTTCGAAGCCAACATTATGACAAATGCACAGTAGTCCGCATTCTTGTAAATATGGAACCATCTTGCCCCCTATAATATTAATGGGCGTTCCCTTACAGTAGAACTACAGATGCTAAAAATAGCTTAAATGTGTATACGTCATTAACATTGATCCAAACAAGCAACCAATGTGTACACTAAATATTCCCAAATGATGGGTAGATCTCACCAAAGATATTGGAGAAGTTCCTGACTGTCTGGAGTTCTCCCGTAATGGTGAAGCAAAACTAGAAGCCCCGGCTATGGACAGCGTCTCCCGACGCGTTTCATCCTTATGGAGTCATCAGGGGAGTTAAAAGACCTGTACTTGCCGCTATCATCGGTCTCCCCCCTTCTGTGCCGCTTTATGCCTTCAGATTTCTGGCACGTCTAAGAGGCTCCGCCCCCGGCGTGTGACGCATGCCTGGTTCAAAGGAGTACTTCCGGTATGCTCGGAACATTTATCTACATAGAAGAACGCAAGCATCCCAGGGAGGTGGAACGCAAAGCGCTCCCCTCCACCCAGTACTGGCGCTTATGAGGGTCATTCTCTTAACCCTTTCCATACCGAAAAGACTGGGAATGCATAGTGCGCTGCTGAACGCATCAGCGCGCACTGCAAACCAATGGAGAGACGCATGCAAAGACAGAGAAGTCTGAATATGAATAACAGACATTTATGCATGGGCCCAACACTCAAAATAAAAAACGAATACAATTCATGTTCGCTTCGTCCTTTATCTATCACCCATGTCATGATACAGGTTTTACTCAACCTCCATATTCTAGACACAAAAAGAATGTTCTCATTGGCGTGAGTGTGCTGTTACAATTATAAAAGAGACATATGGAGTGGTGGCTCAGAATTTTAGAGAGAAGATGTATTTATATGTAAAAGGGGCCATACTAATTGGTACCTAGGTTATAAAAAGCAATCCTAAGCATGATTCTAAAAATGTACAGGACACCACTAGATGACCCTGAAACGAAATTACCCTGAAACTAACTGCTCCCTGCCTGACAGCGGAGGTTGGCACCCTAGGAGACCCTGCGCAGATGGCGCCCCCACTCAATGACGGCTGTCCCAAACTGTTAAACCCTACAAGCACCCTACTTCAAAAAGAGGAAAAAAGGAAAGTAGGAACAAAAAATAAAGGTAAAACTAAAATTGTGTAAACAAAGGGTAAAATAAAAATACACAATAGGGAAATATGGTATAATAACCCTAAAGCTGGGTCCTGCCTGCCGTGGGGGTTGGCACCCTATGTTCCTGCGCAAATGGCGCCCCCACTCCTCGAAGGCTGACCCTAGATCTTAGTGTTTGTACAATATCAAACAGGTGCCATAGGAATGGAATATGTAGGGGTAACTGATATCAAAGGGGTTTATCCAAAGAAAAAGACAAAATTAAATAAAAATAAAAAAAAAAAATCATAAGGCTACAAAAAGCAGTTATACGGCTGTATCTCATTCATACCCAAAGGTTGGACCGTTCTGAAAGTGAATATCCATCTACTCTCCTTTTGGAGAATGAGTTTGTCCCAATCACCCCCTCTTATTGGCGGCAGAATTTTTTCTATCCCGACAAAAGAAATTTTCTGGGGGTTACCCTGGTGGGCCCGGTTCATGTGGGTTGCCACAGGGGTTTCTCTTTTATTGGCAATGTCACGGAGATGCTCACCAACTCTCCTACGGAACTCTTTTAGTTTTGCCAACATACTCCAAGCCGCATTCACAGGTGGCTTTGTATACCACTCCTTTCGAGCGACAATTAATAAAATGCCGGATGGAGTAAGTGGTGCCTGTGACATTGCCACGGAAGACTTTCGTGTTCGTGATTGAGGCACATGCCTTACAATCCCCACACTTAAAACAACCCTTCACCTGGTTCATAAAAGTGGGTGTGCATGTGGGCTGGTTGTGGCTGTGAACCAATCTATCAGATAAAGATCTACCTTTTTTGTAGGTAATTTGAGGAAACGATGAAATGTGTTTCTTTATGTCATTGTCCATTAGGAGAATCGGCCAATGTTTGAGCAGAACATCTCTAATGTCGCCGGCCCTGTTAGAAAAACGAGTAATAAAACGAATAAAATTTTCATCGTCTGGTCTCTCTCGGGGTGTTAACAAATGTTTTCTCTCCTTTTTGGCCGATTCTTTGTAGGCTTTTTTGAGAACCCCTTCCGGATAACCTCTTTCTAAAAACCTATTTTTTAGGTCTGCCGCTTGTTCATGAAAGGTATCCATGTTGGAACAGTTTCTGCGGATTCTCAAATATTGCCCCTTTGGAATCCCTCTTTTTAGGGGGACGGGATGATTGCTTTCCCAGCGGAGGAGAGAATTAGTGGCTGTATCTTTCCTATGAGTTTTTGTTTCTATTTCTCCATCTTCTTTCTTTTCTATGCATATGTCTAGAAGCGCTAATTTGGTTGCACTTACTTGATAGGTGAAACGTAGGCCTATATTGTTATTGTTAAGGCTCTCTACATAGTTGCCAAATTCAGTGGCGTTTCCTCTCCAAATTACCAGCACGTCGTCAATATATCTTAGCCACATGACGATTCTCTCATCTGGACAGGACATAGAGTCCCCAAAGACCATTGTTTCCTCCCACCAGCCCAGGAGCAAATTAGCATATGAAGGCGCACAAGGGCTGCCCATAGCGGTGCCCCTGAGCTGGTGGAAGTACTTGCGGTAAAAAAGAAACACATTTCTAGTCAAACAAAATTCCAAAGCCTCCAAGACAAATTTGTTGTGCTTGTCAAATTGTATACCTCTGGTACTTAGATAGTGGTTCACAGCCATGAGACCCTTATCATGAGGGATGGATGAGTATAGTGCCTCGACATCTATACTCCCCAAGATCATGTCTGGATCTAAACAAATGCCATCTAGTTTGCCCAAAAGATCTGTGGTGTCCCGTACAAAAGAATTCAAAGAACTAACGAAGGGTTTCAAAATTTTGTCTATATAAATACCCAGTCTCTCAGTCAGACTGTTATTGCTGGAGACAATGGGTCTGCATTTTAAGGGATTCGTACCCTTATGAATCTTGGGGAGGCAGTAAAACGTTGGAACCACTGGATTCTTTGGCACCAAAAACTCTCTCTCATCCTTGCCCACCACTCCATTGTCATATCCTTTTTCAACGATAGATTTTAACTCATTCATGTGCTCACTGAGGGGGTTCTTTTTGAGGATCTTATAGTCCTCTTTACTATCCAGCAAAGAGAGGCATAAAGTGTGATAATTTGTTGTGTCCATGACCACAACATTTCCCCCTTTATCAGAGGGTTTTATGGTGATGTTCTGATCTTTTTCCAGGTCACACAAGCATGCCATTTCATTCTTGGATAGATTATATGAGGTCCTGAGTTGCATACCAGGCAATTTCATAATGTCCTCAGTAACCAAATTCAGAAAGATGTCAATGGAACTCAGATCGCCCATAGGTGGTGGCATTTTCGAGCTTTTGTTTTTTAAGCAAGTAAAGGGTCCTCTCCCATCTGATATAGGATCAGGATCCCCTAGATGGTATAACAAACGTACGTCTTGTAATAGGTCATCCGTAATTCCTAATTCAGTACATTGTCTCTTGTCTTCTTTTAGGAAGAACTTCTTCCATTTTAGACGTCTTACAAATAAATTGAGGTCCTTAATTACCTCAAAAGTGTCCATATCAGAAGTTGGTAGGAATGAGAGGCCCTTGCTTAATAATCTGAGTTCGTTGTCACTAAGTGATCTTGAGGACAAGTTGATTACCTGTGTACTCAGGTGGGTGGGTTGGAGCGGCTTCTGAGGGGGTAACTTAGGTCTAAAAAACCGTTCCCGGCAGGAGACCTCTTGTTGTTACCTCGACCCCAGTTGCCTCCCCTTCCTTTACCTCTACCTCTCCCTCTTTGCCCACTTGGTCTAGCGTCACTGTCAGAGACTTCTGCTTCTGAGGAGGAAATATCCGTCTCAGTTCTTCGTGGAAACTTACTTGTTGAGAACGAGTAAGCTTTATTTTCTTTGAACTCTTGTAGGTCTCTTATAAAGAACTTATGTTTTTTGTCCTTTAAATGATACTGGAACCTTTCTATAGAGTTCTGTAATTGTGTCTCCTTTTTAGAGAAATCAGGTTCAGAAGAGAACTTTTTGGTTACTTCAATTTGTTCCAGATTCGTTTAATACAATTAAGTTTTGTTTTTCCTCCTCTAGCAGAAGTCTCATGAGTCTCACGGAGCTATATGTAGCTTCTTTTTCCCATTTTGCTAATAACCCGGGGTTCTTATAGCGATAGCCTGGTGCCAGAGTAATTCTCAGATGTCTAGGGACAATACCGGATTTTATGTAATTGTCTAAACTCTGCACTTCCCACCAGGAGGCTATCTGATCTTTATACACCCTAGTAAGTTCTTTAAAAGCTGCATTGAATGTGGGTACATACTTTTTCTGTGTAAATGTCCTATCGGAAAACACATCCCTAGCCTCTGAGAACCATTGGTTAGTGTCAATGCCTGTGGTGAGAAAACCTGCCATGCCACGTATGTATATGTATCAGCAGGGTGAATAATCCAAAAAGTAACACTTGAACAATAGTAGCAATTGGATACGATAAAACTTGACTTTTATTAACTAATATTAAAAAGTACTAAATAAATGCGACATATGCACCAAAACAAAAAATATGTACACGGAGGAAAGGGACCAAAGTGAGGAAGTGCCCTATACCCTAACACAGAAGGGAAGACAAACATAGACACAAATATAAAATGACAGTACTGATTTTAAGTTGAACTGGTAATGTACCAGCAACCAATGGTAGTGCAGCAAAACTACACTATTAAAGTGCAGTAGGGAAGCGCTATTCCTCCTAATCCCTATGGAGAGAATGCAAATTTAAATCAAAAGAATAATGCATCACAAAACTATCTACCATAAGGGATAACAAGATATGGCCTGATATCTACTAATTCCATCTATGCAGGCTAATGTCAATACATGCATATATCAAAACCACTCGGAGGATACTTGATGGAAATCAAGTTACAGCCCACAGTGTTATATCAGGAGGCTTTTTTATAAAAAATGTGAGGACAGCATTAATCACTGATGCGGGTCTATAGCCTATAATGTCACACCTGGGGACTGAACGGCTATATTGTGATTGTGTGCGTCCCAATTATAAACCATACCACACAGTACTGTCAATTAGGGTTGAGCGACCTTGACCTTTTTAGAGTCGAGTCGTGTTTCGCGAAACCCGACTATCTTAGAAGTCGAGTCGAGTGGAATCGGCCGATTATCGCGAAAAGTCGGGTATCGCCCAAAACACGAAACCCAATGCAAGTCAATGGGGGAGCATAGTCGGCAGTGAGTGGAGGCCAGGAAAACACCTACACTGCCCATTTTAATGGCAAAAACATCCATTCTTTTTACTGAAGCTTGTCAATCGTAATTTAGCTTATAATAATTGGAAGGCATTTGAAATTGGGGGTCATTTGGCTAAAGTTGTGGGGGGTAGGGCTGGTTCAAGTAATTAATGGGCCCAGGAAATCTGGAACGCATCACGGCAGTGGAGCAGGGAGAGGAAAGTATTTCAACTTTGCAAGTGCTGTGATCCTGAGCAAGCAGGGGGGGCCCACTCGTTGGCACTGGCACTGGCACAGTGTTTGCACGGCGGGGGCGCCTCCCACCGGCAGCAACACTTTTGCGTACTATGAGAGGCCCTGTGCCAGTGACGTCGCCAACTAGTATTCCTCCCCCCACCTGATGAAGGAACCTGCACTTTCATCTGCACCTTCCTCTTTGTCCCCGTGTAAGGTGGTATGGTATGCGGGAAGAGGAACCTGACTTTCAGCAGGGTCACAATCTTGCTGTGTAGCGTGCACGGGGAATTTAGCGTTATGGGTCAATGTACCAGCAGACTCATCTATCACTGGCTGGGCAATGGGCAGGATGAGGAGGAAACACAGATATAGGCCCAAAGAATAAAGTGGGCTAAATGCAGTTCAAAATTGGTAACACAGGACTAACCAGGGGGCATTGCAGTGGAGGACAACTGGAATTGTTGAGGGAGGATCTAAAGTGATCCTTCACGGTTGACTCAGTGATTTCCAGATTAATCTAAAGGGCGTTGCCGGCAACTGAAAATGACCAGACGGAGACTCGTGCCTCTGTGTGGGGGATCGAGCAGATCTCTGGGCCCCGTTTATTGTCTGACTTTTCATAGTCATAGAAATTATACTTCAACCAATCAGCATAAGAACACGTTCACAGTTCTTAACCTATAAGAATACAGGAAAAACTTAACCCATGAGGATACAGGAAAAATGGGAACTACAGATATGGTCATGTCTTTTTGGCATAGAAAAACATATTAACAGATGCCTCAGTCTTGTATAGCGATACCCCCACGAGTCTCTTATCTGGCTCACTTGAGTTAGAATACTCAAGGTCTTTATACCAATTATGAACCATAGACTAGCTGAATAACAAAATATTATCTTCGTGAGAAACAGGACAGTTATTTCATAGCAGCTGTAATCTTCTACCTAAGTAAATAACAGAATTTATCTTTAACCAAAAACAAAATGGAGTCAAAGCACAAAATGGAGAATCTTTCATAATTTGTTCCTTCACAGAATGAGAGGCTGACACAGAGAGTAGGCCCAAATCAGTAAGTAGTCGAAATGTAGTTCAAAATTGGCAACCGTAGTAAACAGGCGGCACAGCTTTGTTCAGTAGAGGAGAACAGCAAGGAGTGGCAGACACCGATAGTAGGCCCCAACCCAACTAGTAGGCCAAATGCAGTCTAACATTAACAACTACTTAACGAGAGCCTGAAAATGGAATTTCAGGACAGGAAACCAGGAGAACAGCAAGGAGTGGCAGACACCGATAGTAGGCCCCAACCCAACTAGTACGCCAAATGCAGTTGTTCCATTTAACCACAATTTAATGAGAGCCTGAAGATAGAAGCTCAGGAAAGGCAACCTGGAGAACACCTTGTAGTGTAACACACCATCTCTCTACACCCCATACCCAATTTGTAGGCCTAATGCAGTGTAGTTTCCAACAACTACTAAACGAGAGCAGGAAGATCGAAGCAATGGCGAGGAAACCTGGGGAACACCTTGGAGTGGAACACACCATCTCTCTACACCCCATACCCAATTTGTAGGCCTAATGCACTGTAGTTTCCAACAACTACTAAACGAGAGCATTAAGATTGCAGCAATGGCGAGGAAACCTGGGGAACACCTTGGAGTGGAACACACCATCTCTCTACACCCCATACCCAATTTGTAGGCCTAATGCACTGTAGTTTCCAACAACTACTAAACGAGAGCATTAAGATCGCAGCAATGGCGAGGAAACCTGGGAAACATCTTGGAGTGGAACACACCATCTCTCTACGCCCCATACCCAATTTGTAGGCCTAATGCACTGTAGTTTCCAACAACTACTAAACGAGAGCATTAAGATCGCAGCAATGGCGAGGAAACCTGGGGAACACCTTGGAGTGGAACACACCATTCTCTCTACACCCCATACCCAATTTGTAGGCCTAATGCACTGTAGTTTCCAACAACTACTAAACGAGAGCATTAAGATCGCAGCAATGGCGAGGAAACCTGGGGAACACCTTGGAGTGGAACACACCATCTCTCTACACCCCATACCCAATTTGTAGGCCTAATGCACTGTAGTTTCCAACAACTACTAAACGAGAGCAGGAAGATCGAAGCAATGGCGAGGAAACCTGGGGAACACCTTGGAGTGGAACACACCATCTCTCTACACCCCATACCCAATTTGTAGGCCTAATGCAGTGTAGTTTCCAACAACTACTAAACGAGAGCAGGAAGATCGAAGCAATGGCGAGGAAACCTGGGGAACACCTTGGAGTGGAACACACCATCTCTCTACACCCCATACCCAATTTGTAGGCCTAATGCACTGTAGTTTCCAACAACTACTAAACGAGAGCAGGAAGATCGAAGTAATGGCGAGGAAACCTGGGGAACAACTTGGAGTGGAACACACCATCTCTCTACACCCCATGCCCAATTTGTAGGCCTAATGCACTGTAGTTTCCAACAACTACTAAACGAGAGCATTAAGATCGCAGCAATGGCGAGGAAACCTGGGGAACACCTTGGAGTGGAACACACCATCTCTCTACACCCCATACCCAATTTGTAGGCCTAATGCACTGTAGTTTCCAACAACTACTAAACGAGAGCATTAAGATCGCAGCAATGGCGAGGAAACCTGGGGAACACCTTGGAGTGGAACACACCATCTCTCTACACCCCATACCCAATTTGTAGGCCTAATGCACTGTAGTTTCCAACAACTACTAAACGAGAGCATTAAGATTGCAGCAATGGCGAGGAAACCTGGGGAACACCTTGGAGTGGAACACACCATCTCTACACCCCAGACCCAACTTGTAGGCCGAATGCAGTGTTGTTTTCAACAACTACTTAAGAAGAGCCTGAAGATCAAAGCTCAGAAAAGGCAACCCGGGGAACACCTTGGAGCGGCAGACACTGGTAGTAGGCTGTAAACCCCAAATTTTGGTCAATGGAGTTTATAAAATGTTCCAGGGGTACACAGGCAGCATTGGTGTGGTAAGCGGAGGACAATTTATATTTGGGACTGCAGACAGACTTTGTAGGCTGTCCCCTGTGGACCATGCATCCACAACATTAACCCAGTGCGCCGTAATGGACATCTAACCTTTCGTGGACATGCCTACTGGTCCATGCATCTGTTGTCAGGTGCACCTTTCTACTATTAGATAGCCAGAGAGCATGGACAATGCAGATTTTTACATGATGCTGTAGTGCTGGGATGGCTTTTCTTGCAAAAGAAGTGACGACTGGGTAGCTCTTACCATGGTACAGCGTAGTCCATCTGGGCTTTATAATTGTAAAATAGAGACAAAAAAATGGCTGTATGCACTTTAAAATAGGTTACAGGGGTACACGGGCGGCAGTGGTCTGGTCAGTGTAGTTGTAGTAGAAAGAAGGGACCGCAGACAGGCTTCAAAGGCCTAACATAACAAATTGGACAGGCTGTAGGCACTTTTACATTGGTTCCAGGGGTACACGGGCAGCAGTACAATGGTCAGTGGAGGCCAAGTGGAAGGAGGGACCGCAGACAGGCTTCGAAGGCCTAACATAAAAAAATAGGGCTGTTGGCAATTTAAAATTGTTTCCAGGGGTACACGGGCAGCAGTACAATGGTCAGTGGAGGCCTAGTGGAAGGAGGGACCGCAGACAGGCTTCGAAGGCCTAACATAACAAAAATAGGGGTGCAGGCAATTTAACATTGGTTCCAGGGGTACACGGGCAGCAGTGGTCTGGTCAGTGTAGTAGTAGTAGAAAGAAGGGACTGCAGACAGGCTTCGAAGGCCTAACATAACAAAATTGGGCTGTTGGCAATTTAAAATTGGTTCCAGGGGTACATGGGCAGCAGTACAATGGTCAGTGGAGGCCTAGTGGAAGGAGGGACCGCAGACAGGCTTCGAAGGCCTAACATAACAAAAATGTCAATACAATGGTATTGTCAGTGCCAGGCATTGAAGGATGTCAGCGCATAGACTAAACATTGGTGGAGCTGTGAGAGATAATTTTGCAAGTGGTAGAGCACTGTTTGAGCTGGGGGGGGCAAACAGTCTTGTGGCCGGCGGTACAGGCCCAGGGCCCCTCATATTACAACGGTGTGTCTGACGTTGGGTGCGCACCACCACCGCCAGAGACACTTTATTGTACTATGAGGGACCCAGTGGCAGTGCCGTCGACCAAAAGCGGGCACACCCACCTTTCAGAAAAAAAACAGCACTCTCACGGGTGCTGGCGCCAAGTGGCGATACCACGGCCCCGTGTGGGGAGTTTGGCCATTTAGGGAGGTGTAAACATGTCGTATGCTGGACAATCAGGTGCAGCAAATTACGATATTGGAAAAGTCATTCATAATAGTCCACAGGCAAGACCTTTTCATAGGAAAGCTAGGTGGGGCAAAAGATTTCGAAATCCAGTTGTGGTTCATTTTAATGAAGGTTAGATCATCTACATTTTGGGTAGCCAGACGAGTCCTTTTTTCTGTTAGTATTGAACCTGCAGCACTGAATACTCTTTCTGATAGGACACTAGCTGCCGGGCAAGCAAGCTCCTGCAATGCATATTCTGCCAATTCTGGCCAGGTGTCTAATTTGGATGCCCAGTAATCAAATGGGAATGACGGTTGAGGGAGAACGTCGATAAGGGATGAAAAATAGTTTGTAACCATACTGGACAAATGTTGTCTCCTGTCACTTTGAATTGATGCTGCAGTACCTGTCCTGTCTGCGGTCATAGCAAAATCACTCCACAACCTGGTCAGAAAACCCCTCTGGCCAACGCCACTTCTGATTTCTGCCCCTCTAACACCTCTGGTCTGCTGGCCCCTGCAGCTCGTGTGAGAACGATCACGGGCGCTGTGTGCAGGGAATGCCAGAAGCAAACGGTCAACAAGAGTTGATTGTTTGGTTGCTAATATTATTTCCAAGTTCTCATGTGGCATTATATTTTGCAATTTGCCTTTATAGCGAGGATCAAGGAGGCAGGCCAACCAGTAATCGTCATCGTTCATCATTTTAGTAATGCGTGTGTCCCTTTTGAGGATACGTAAGGCGTAATCCGCCATGTCGGCCAAAGTTCCAGTTCTCAAATCTGCGGTTGTGCTTGGTTGAGGGGCAGTTTCAGGCAAATCCACGTCACTTGTGTCCCTCCAAAAACCAGAACCCGGCCTTGCCGCGCCAACAATTTCCAGTGGCCCCGGAAAAGCTTCCTCATTAAAAATATAATCATCCCCATCATCCTCCTCGTCCTCCTCCTCCTCTTCGCCCGCTACCTCGTCCTGTACACTGCCCTGGCCAGACAATGGCTGACTGTCATCAAGGCTTTCCTCTTCCTCTGCTGCAGACGCCTGATCCTTTATGTGCGTCAAACTTTGCATCAGCAGACGCATAAGGGGGATGCTCATGCTTATTATGGCGTTGTCTGCACTAACCAGCCGTGTGCATTCCTCAAAACACTGAAGGACTTGACACATGTCTTGAATCTTCGACCACTGCACACCTGACAACTCCATGTCTGCCATCCTACTGCCTGCCCGTGTATGTGTATCCTCCCACAAAAACATAACATCCCGCCTCTGTTCGCACAGTCTCTGAAGCATGTGCAGTGTTGAGTTCCACCTTGTTGCAACGTCTATGATTAGGCGATGCTGGGGAAGGTTCAAAGAACGCTGATAGGTCTGCATACGGCTGGAGTGTACGGGCGAACGGCGGATATGTGAGCAAAGTCCACGCACTTTGAGGAGCAGGTCGGATAACCCCGGATAACTTTTCAGGAAGCACTGAACCACCAGGTTTAAGGTATGAGCCAGGCAAGGAATGTGTTTCAGTTGGGAAAGGGAGATGGCAGCCATGAAATTCCTTCCGTTATCACTCACTACCTTGCCTGCCTCAAGATCTACAGTGCCCAGCCACGACTGCGTTTCTTTCTGCAAGAACTCGGACAGAACTTCCGCGGTGTGTCTGTTGTCGCCCAAACACTTCATAGCCAATACAGCCTGCTGACGTTTGCCAGTAGCTGCCCCATAATGGGAGACCTGTTGAGCAACAGTGGCAGCTGCGGATGGAGTGATTGTGCGACTGCGGTCTGTGGACGAGCTCTCGCTTCTGCAGGAGGACGAGGAGGAGGAGGAGGGGGTGCGAACGGCTACAGCCAACTGTTTCCTAGACCGTGGGCTAGGCAGAACTGTCCCAAAATTGCTGTCCCCTGTGGACCCTGCATCCACAACATTCACCCAGTGTGCCGTGATGGACACGTAACGTCCCTGGCCATGCCTACTGGTCCATGCATCTGTTGTCAGGTGCACCTTTGTGCTCACAGATTGCCTGAGTGCATGGACGATGCGCTCTTTAACATGCTGGTGGAGGGCTGGGATGGCTTTTCTGGAAAAAAAGTGTCGACTGGGTAGCTCGTAGCGTGGTACAGCGTAGTCCATCAGGGCTTTGAAAGCTTCGCTTTCAACTAACCGGTAGGGCATCATCTCTAACGAGATTAGTCTAGCTATGTGGGCGTTCAAACCCTGTGTACGCGGATGCGAGGCTAAGTACTTCCTTTTTCTAACCATAGTCTCATGTAGGGTGAGATGGACTGGAGAGCTGGAGATTGTGGAACTAGCGGGGGTGCCGGTGGACATGGCAGACTGAGAGACGGTGGGAGATGGTATTGTTGCCGCCGGTGCCCTAGATGCAGTGTTTCCTACTACGAAACTGGTGATTCCCTGACCCTGACTGCTTTGGCCTGGCAAAGAAACCTGCACAGATACTGCAGGTGGTGCAGAAAATGGTGGCCCTACACTGCCGGAAGGGATGTTGCGTTGATGGCTAGCTTCATTGGCCGAGGGTGCTACAACCTTAAGGGACGTTTGGTAGTTAGTCCAAGCTTGCAAATGCATGGTGGTTAAATGTCTATGCATGCAACTTGTATTGAGACTTTTCAGATTCTGCCCTCTGCTTAAGGTAGTTGAACATTTTTGACAGATGACTTTGCGCTGATCAATTGGATGTTGTTTAAAAAAATGCCAGACTGCACTCTTTCTAGCATCGGATACCTTTTCAGGCATTGCAGACTGAGCTTTAACCGGATGGCCACGCTGTCCTCCAACAGGTTTTGGCTTTGCCACGCGTTTTGGGCAAGATATGGGCCCGGCAGATGGAACCTGTTGCGATGTTGATGCCTGCTGCGGCCCCTCCTCCTCCGCTTCAGAACTGCTGCCGCCTGCACCCTGTTCCCCCAATGGCTGCCAATCTGGGTCAACAACTGGGTCATCTAATTACCTCTTCTTGTAGCTCGTGTGCAACTTCGTCTGTGTCACCGTGTCGGTCGGTGGTATAGCGTTCGTGATGGGGCAACATAGTCTCATCAGGGTCTGATTCTTGATCATTACCCTGCGAGGGCAATGTTGTGGTCTGAGTCAAAGGACCAGCATAGTAGTCTGGCTGTGGCTGTGCATCAGTGCACTCCATGTCAGATTCAACTTGTAATGGGCATGGACTGTTAACTGCTTCACTTTCTAAGCCAGGGACGGTATGTGTAAAGAGCTCCATGGAGTAACCCGTTGTGTCGCCTGCTGCATTCTTCTCTGTTGTTGTTTTTGCTGAAGAGGACAAGGAAGCGACTTGTCCCTGACCGTGAACATCCACTAACGACGCGCTGCTTTTACATTTACCAGTTTCACGAGAGGAGGCAAAAGAGCTAGAGGCTGAGTCAGCAAGATAAGCCAAAACTTGCTTTTGCTGCGCCGGCTTTAAAAGCGGTTTTTCTACTCCCAGAAAAGGGAGCGTTCGAGGCCTTGTGTAGCCAGACGACGAACCTGGCTCCACAGCTCCAGACTTAGATGCAATATTTTTTTTCCCACGACCACCTGATGCTCCACCACTACCACTACCCTCATTACCAGCTGACAATGAACGCCCCCGGCCACGACCTCTTCCACCAGACTTCCTCATTGTTTTAAAAACGTAACCAAACTAACGGTATTTGTTGCTGTCACACAACTTACACGGTGAGCTATAACTTCAGTATGATTTAGCTACCCCTTTACAGGTGGGTGAGACCACAACGAAAATCAGGCACAATGTTACACACTCTGTTTTGGTGGCAACAAATGAGAGAGATGCCACACACGCAGGACTATCACTGAAGCACAAATGTAAATATTAATCTCCCAGTTTTTTTTTTTTTTTTTTTTTTTTTTCAGGGAGACTTTAGAAACAAAATAAAATAAAATGAGTTTTTCAGGAAGAATTTAGAAACCAAATAAAATAAAATGATTTCTTCAGGGAGAATTTAGAAAACAAATAAAACAAAAAATAGGCTTTTTATGGCCCACTGAGTGAGAGATGACGCACACAGGAGTCAGGAGTGGCACACAAGCCCAGAGGCCAATATTTTTCTCCCAATGATTGATGTAGTGATTTTTTCAGGTAGATTTTGGAACCCAAATCAAGCAAAAAAAAAATAGGCTTTCTATGGCCCACAATTGGAGAGAGAGAGAGAGATGGCACACCCAGGAGTCAAGACTGGCACACAAGCAGAAAGGGCAATATTAATCTCCCACTGATTTTTTTTTTTTTTCAGGGAGACTTTAGAAAAAAATAAAAATAAAAAAAAATGATTTTTTTTCTGGAAGAATTTAGAAACCAAATAAAATAAAATGATTTTTTTCAGGGAGAATTTAGAAAACAAATAAAACAAAAAATAGGCTTTCTATGGCCCACTGAGTGAGAGATGACGCACACAGGAGTCAGGAGTGGCACACAAGCCCAGAGGCCAATATTTTTCTCCCAATGATTGATGTAGTGATTTTTTCAGGTAGATTTTGGAACCCAAATCAAGCTAAAAAAATAATAGGCTTTCTATGGCCCACAATTGGAGAGAGAGAGAGAGATGGCACACCCAGGAGTCAAGACTGGCACACAAGCAGAAAGGGCAATATTAATCTCCCACTGATTTTTTTTTTTTTTTCAGGGAGACTTTAGAAAAAAAAATAATAGAATAAAATGATTTTTTCAGGAAGAATTTAGAAACCAAATAAAATAAAATGATTTTTTCAGGGAGAATTTAGAAAACAAATAAAACAAAAAATAGGCTTTCTAGGGCCCACTGAGTGAGAGATGACGCATACAGGAGTCAGGAGTGGCACACAAGCCCAGAGGCCAATATTTTTCTCCCAATGATTGATGTAGTGATTTTTTCAGGTAGATTTTGGAACCCAAATCAAGCTAAAAAAATAATAGGCTTTCTATGGCCCACAATTGGAGAGAGAGAGAGAGATGGCACACCCAGGAGTCAAGACTGGCACACAAGCAGAAAGGGCAATATTAATCTCCCACTGATTTGATTTTTTTTTTTTCAGGGAGACTTTAGAAAAAAAAAATAATAAAAAAAAATGATTTTTTCAGGAAGAATTTAGAAACCAAATAAAATAAAATGATTTTTTCAGGGAGAATTTAGAAAACAAATAAAACAAAAATAGGCTTTCTATGGCCCACTGAGTGAGAGATGACGCACACAGGAGTCAGGAGTGGCACACAAGCCCAGAGGCCAATATTTATCTCCCACTGATTGATTTATTGATTTTTTCAGGTAGAATTTAGAACCCAAATCAACCAAAAAAATAAATAGGCTTTCTATGGCTCACTATCTGAGAGAGAGAGATGGCACGCTTAGGACTGGCACACAAGCCCAAAGGCCAATATTATTCGCCCTTTTTTTTTTTTCAGGGAGAATTTATAACACAAAAAAATAAAAAATAAATAGGCTTTCTATGGCCCACTATTTGTGAGAGAGATGGCACGCTCAGGACTGGCACACAAGCCCAGAGGCCAATATTAATCTCCCACTTTTTTTTTTTTTTTTCAGGGAAAATTTATAAACCCAATAAAAAAAATAATAAATAGGCTTTCTATGGCCCACTATCTGAGAGAGAGAGATGGCACGCTTAGGACTGGCACACAAGCCCAAAGGCCAATATTAATCTCCCTTTTTTTTTCAGGGAGAATTTATAAAACAAAACAAAAAAAATAAATAGGCTTTCTATGGCCCACTATTTGTGAGAGAGATGGCACGCTCAGGACTGGCACACAAGCCCAGAGGCCAATATTATTCTCCCACTTTTTTTTTTTTTTTTCAGGGAAAATTTATAAACCCAATAAAAAAAATAATAAATAGGCTTTCTATGGCCCACTATCTGAGAGAGAGAGAGATGGCACGCTTAGGCTTTCTATGGCCCACTATTTGTGAGAGAGATGGCACGCTTAGGACTGGCACACAAGCCCAAAGGCCAATATTAATCTCCCACTGATTGATTTATTGATTTTTTCAGGTAGAATTTAGAACCCAAATAAAGCAACAACAAAAAAATAGGCTTTCTATGGCCCACTGAGTGAGTGATGATGCACACAGGAGTCAGGAGTGGCACACAAGCCCTGAGGCCAATATTTTTCTCCCACTGATTGATGTAGTGATTTTTTCAGGTAGATTTTGGAACCCAAATCAAGCAAAAAAATAAATAGGCTTTCTATGGCCCACTGACTGAGAGATGGCACACACAGGAGTCAGGAGTGGCACACAAGCCCTGAGGCCAATATTTTTCTCCCACTGATTGATGTAGTGATTTTTTCAGGTAGATTTTAGAACCAAAATCAAGCAAAAAAATAAATAGGCTTTCTATGGCCCACTGAGTGAGAGATGACACAGACAGGGATGGCACTCTAGCAGAAATGCCAATCTTAATCTCCCACAAAAAAAAAAAAAAAAAGGAACTGTCCTTCAATTACTATCTCCCTGCAGTAATCTCAGGCAGGTATGGCAGGCAGCAATAAGGAGTGGACTGATGCACAAATTAAATAAAAAGTGTGGACAAACAAACAAGATAGCTGTGCAGAAAGGAAGGAACAAGAGGATTTTTGCTTTGAAAAAAGCAGTTGGTTTGCACAGCGGCGTACACACAGCAATGCAGCTATCAGGGAGCCTTCTAGGGCAGCCCAATGAGCTACAGCGCTGAGAAAAAAAAAAAATGTAGCTTCCACTATCCCTGCACAACGAAGGTGGTGTTGGACAGTGCAAATCGCTACAGCACAAGCGGTTTGGTGGTTAATGGACCCTGCCTAACGCTATCCCTGCTTCTGACGAAGTGGCAGCAACCTCTCCCTAAGCTCAGATCAGCAGCAGTAACATGGCGGTCGGCGGGAACGCCTCTTTATAGCCCTTGTGACGCCTCAGACAGCAAGCCAATAACTGCAATGCCCTTCTCTAAGATGGTGGGGACCAGGACCTATGTCATCACGCTGCCCACACTCTGCGTTTACCTTCATTGGCTGAGAAATGGCGCTTTTCGCGTCATTGAAACGCGACTTTGGCGCGAAAGTCGCGTACTGCATGGCCGACAACGCACAGGGGTCGGATCGGGTTTCATGAAACTCGACTTCGCCAAAAGTCGGCAACTTTTGAAAATGTTCGACCCGTTTCGCTCAACCCTACTGTCAATTAGTAGCAGCATAGCAATGGGGCTTCGAAGCCAACATTATGACAAATGCACAGTAGTCCGCATTCTTGTAAATATGGAACCATCTTGCCCCCTATAATATTAATGGGCGTTCCCTTACAGTAGAACTACAGATGCTAAAAATAGCTTAAATGTGTATACGTCATTAACATTGATCCAAACAAGCAACCAATGTGTACACTAAATATTCCCAAATGATGGGTAGATCTCACCAAAGATATTGGAGAAGTTCCTGACTGTCTGGAGTTCTCCCGTAATGGTGAAGCAAAACTAGAAGCCCCGGCTATGGACAGCGTCTCCCGACGCGTTTCATCCTAACGGAGTCATCAGGGGAGTTAAAAGACCTGTACTTGCCGCTATCATCGGTCTCCCCCTTCTGTGCCGCTTTATGCCTTCAGATTTCTGGCGCGTCTAAGAGGCTCCGCCCCCGACGTGTGACGCATGCCTGGTTCAAAGGAGTACTTCCGGTATGCTTGGAACATTTATCTACATAGAAGAACACAAGCATCCCAGGGAGGTGGAACGCAAAGCGCTCCCCTCCACCCGGTACTGGCGCTTATGAGGGTCATTCTCTTAACCCTTTCCATACCGAAAAGACTGGGAATGCATAGTGCGCTGCTGAACGCATCAGCGCGCACTGCAAACCAATGGAGAGACGCATGCAAAGACAGAGAAGTCTGAATATGAATAACAGACATTTATGCATGGGCCCAACACTCAAAATAAAAAATGCCGGGGGCGGAGCCTCTTAGACGCGCCAGAAATCTGAAGGCATAAAGCGGCACAGTCTGGCTTCTGGTTGTTGTTTGAGGTACCAAGGTATACATTATATGTTTGATTGTTTATCAATAAAGTTTGTTACATTTTTTAACATTCCTTGTGCCATAGTTTTTATGGTATTGTGTGATGAGGTATCTTTACGGAATGTGACCACGCTTGTATAGCTTAGGCTAATAGGATTAATATGTATGCAACTATATGTTCTGTTTTTCGACAGAGAATCCGTATTTACAGTATGGACTATAAAGGCAGAGAATCCACCTGGCGACAGAAGGCTTCTAATATGTTTAAACCTGGAAAAAACATATACGCCCCCGGAAGAAGACCTGGCGAAACGCGCGTCGGGGTGGGACGCTTACCGGGTCCTGGGCACTCTATAGGTAATATACATTTTATTTATTTATTTCATATACTTTATAGGCGCTTTGGCACTATTTGGATAGCCCACTGTACCTACGGCCATATCCTTTAGTTGTTCTACCATTTAGGCGTGTGCCAGTGGTTAGATTCAGATGTGGTATGGGGAGGATTTGGTCTATTAAATCTTGTATTATACTCTTGCCATGATGTATATGCCATAAGTATTGTTTTGTGCCCTATCTCGGTGGCTTCTGGTTGTTGTTTGAGGTACCAAGGTATACATTATATGTTTGATTGTTTATCAATAAAGTTTGTTACATTTTTTAACATTCCTTGTGCCATAGTTTTTATGGTATTGTGTGATGATGCACTTTAATAGTGTAGTTTTGCTGCACTACCATTGGTTGCTGGTACATTACCAGTTCAACTTAAAATCAGTACTGTCATTTTATATTTATGTCTATGTTTGTCTTTCCTTCTGTGTTAGGGTATAGGGCACTTCCACACTTTGGTCCCTTTCCTCCGTGTACATATTTTTTGTTTTGGTGCATATGTCGCATTTATTTAGTACTTTTTAATATTAGTTAATAAAAGTCAAGTTTTATCGTATCCAATTGCTACTATTGTTCAAGTGTTACTTTTTGGATTATTCACCCTGCTGATACATATACATTTGTTTCTGCTGATCAGGATTATTGGGTGTCTTTCTTGCCTTTGGCTGAGTTCGCCCTTAATAATCGGGCCAGCTCGGCTACTTTAGTTTCTCCTTTTTTCTGTAATTCTGGTTTCCATCCTCGTTTCTCTTCAGGGCAGGTTGAGCCTTCGGACTGTCCTGGTGTGGATGCGGTGGTGGACAGGTTGCAGCAGATTTGGACTCATGTGGTGGACAATTTGACATTGTCCCAGGAGAAGGCTCAACGTTTCACTAACCGCCGGCGTTGTGTTGGTCCCCGACTTCGTGTTGGGGATTTGGTTTGGTTGTCATCTCGTCACATTCCTATGAAGGTTTCCTCTCCTAAGTTTAAGCCTCGTTTCATTGGACCATATAAGATTTCTGAAATTCTTAATCCTGTGTTATTTCGTTTGGACCTTCCAGCTTCTTTTGCCATCCATAATGTGTTCCATAAGTCGTTGTTGCGGAGATACGTGGCGCCTATGGTTCCCTCCGTTGATCCTCCTGCCCCGGTGTTGGTCGAGGGGGAGTTGGAGTATGTGGTGAAGATTTTGGATTCTCGTGTTTCGAGACGGAAACTCCAGTATCTGGTCAAGTGGAAGAGTTATGGTCAGGAAGATAATTCCTGGGTTTTTGCCTCTGATGTTCATGCTGCCGATCTTGTTCATGCCTTTCATTTGGCTCATCCTGATTGGCCTGGGGGCTCTGGTGAGGGTTCGGTGACCCCTCCTCAAGGGGGGGTACTGTTGTGAATTCTGTTGTCGAACTCCCTCCTGTGGTCATGAATGGTACTTCGGCGAGTTCTGTCTATGGGCTCCCTCTGGTGGCTGTGAGTGAAGCTGCTGCTTCTGAGGTTCCTTACACAGGTGACGTGGTTTATCCTTTGGTTGACTGTTCTATTTAACTCCTCTCAGATTGTTACTCCATGCCAGCTGTCAATGTTTTTGCATTGGTTCAGTTCGCTCCTGGATCTCTCTGGTGACCTGCCTTCTCCTGCAGAAGCTAAGTTCCTGATAGTCATTATTTGTTTACTGTTTTCTTGTCCAGCTGGTTTTCATGATTTTGTCTTGCTAGCTGGAAGCTCTGGGATGCAGAGTGGCCCCTCCGCACCGTGAGTCGGTGCGGAGGTCTTTTTTGCACACTCTGCGTGGTCTTTTGTAGGTTTTTGTGCTTATCGCAATGTTACCTTTCCTATCCTCTGTCTATTTAGTAAGTCTGGCCTCCCTTTGCTGAAACCTGTTTCATTTCTGCGTTTGTGACTTTCATCTTTACTCACAGTCAATATATGTGGGGGGCTTCCTTTACCTTTGGGGAATTTCTCTGAGGCAAGGTAGGCTTTATTTTCTAACTCTAGGGCTAGATAGTTCTTAGGCTGTGACGAGGCGCCTAGGTCTGGTCAGGAGCGCTCCACGGCTATTTCTAGTGTGTGTGATAGGATTAGGGCTTGCGGTCAGCAGAGCTCCCACATCCCAGAGCTCGTCCTGTATGAGGTTTAACTATCAGGTCATTCCGGGTGCTCCTAACCACCAGGTCATAACAGGTGCCCCTTCACGAACGCTATAGCACCTTACACGGTGACACAGAGGAAGGTGCACATGACATTGAAGAGGAAGTGATAGATGACCCAGTTGTTGACCCAGATTGGCAGCCATTGGGGGAAGAGGGTGCGACTGCCAGTAGCTCTGAAGCGGAGGAGGATGATCCGCAGCAGCCATCTACATCGCAACAACTTTCATCTGGCAGGCCCGTATCTGGCCAAAAATATTTTTCAAATCCAAAAACAGTTTTAAGACCCCGTGGCCACCCGGTGAAAATAGCACAGCGTGCAATGCCTGAAAAAGTAATCCATAGTAGGAAGAGTGCAGTGTGGGCATTTTTTAACCAAGATCCGAATGATAAGTGCAAAGTTATCTGTAAGAAGTGCTCAAAGACCTTTAGAAGAGGGAAGAATCTCCAAAGTATAAATACAACGTGCATGCGTAGACATTTAACCAGCATGCACTTGCAAGCCTGGACTAACTACCAAACGTCCAGTACCGTTGGTGCACCTGCTCAGAATGAAGGTAGTCAGCAACGCTACATTGCTTCCCTCACAGTAAGCCCCCCGGTTAGGACATCACCAACTGCAAATGTTGAGGTATCGTCGCAAGGCCAAAGCAGTCAGGGAATCACAAGATTCTTGGTAGGAAACACTGTACGTAGGCCAACATCAAGAATACCATCACCAACCCTCTCTCAATCTGCCATGTCCACCACCCCCAGAGCTAGTTCCACCATAAGCAGCTCTCCAGTCCAGCTCACCCTACAAGAGACTCTCACTAGGAAAAGAAAGTACTCATCCTGTCATCCCCGTACACAGGGTTTGAATGCCCACATTGCTAGACTAATCTCGTTAGAGATGATGCCCTATCGTTTGGTTGAAAGTGAAGCTTTCAAAGCACTGGTGGCATACACAGTACCACGCCATGACCTACCCAATCGACACTTCTTTGTGAGAAAAGCCATCCCAGCCCTCCACCAGCATGTCAAATGCAGCGCCTCAGAGATCTGGTTGTTGCAGTAACATCGCTCTGCCACTAAGGGGAGTGATGGTACGTCTGATGGCACTGAAGGGATTCTACTGACCAGGTATCACCAGCACACATTACACTTCACACTCCGGCCACTAGGGGGAGCAAAAGGCTTATTTATTGGGCCACTTCTCTCATTGGTAAAACTAGGGGTCGGACAGGAAGTTAGGCAGAACGAAGCCTGGGAGAGCTCCAGGGAGGACCTGTCAGAACTGGGAAATCTGGCAGGTACCTAGCGAAAGGACAGATTGTTACGGAACCGTGCCTGCACTACCTTGCGGCGGTATCCTAAGAAAGAGACATGAAGCGAAGGATATTGTGGAACAGTGAGAAACGAGATCAGCACAAAGGAGAGCCAGTAGGAGTCGTGCCCCGAGAATGGCAACATCTTACTGAGGCGCATAGCCGGTGGCCGGAGCACTGAAGAAGTAACAATCTCCACGCGTTACTTCAAACAGCGGCAGGACAGTTAATTACAGGTTGGCTGTCTACCATACAACACCTAAGAAGGACATAGGAGGCAATCGTGGGAGAGGGGCGACACTAGGGTTCCAGAATAACTCCAGGCCTACCTGTCCTGAAGGTGCGTCCTAGCCATAACATACCTGGGGGACGGAGAAGAGAAAGATCTAGAAAGAACGAGAACAGAAGTTGTGAGGACTATCCTGAATGCTCAGCAGGGAAGCACTACAACACACAGGCGCTAGTGGGTAGACACTGATTTCCACCTGCAAGGGGAACTCTGGATGTGCCTTCGGACCGGCCGGTCTCAGACAGCCCTGTTGACAGTGCCCTGGATTGAGGATCCTGAAACCTTCAGGAAAAGGTAAAGAAACTGAACCCTGTGTCCTTGTTATTCCTCGCACTACGCACCATCACCCTTTATTGGATGCCCCTTAGCAGGGTCACGACCGGGTCCAGCCACCGTGACAACCCCAGAACTGAGACAGAAAGGACCGGTACCGAGTAACCTGTGGCCCTGTGTCTGGGAGCGATCCAACTTGGCGTCACAAACAGGATTGTACTTTAGCCTGAAGAATCAGGTCATGTGTGCCTTGGAACTGTGATTGAACTGTGACTTATTGCAAAGACTGTGTACCGCTATTTGCCGCCAAAAATCCGCCATTGCCGCGCCGTGTGGAGCGCGAAGGGAGGAGCCATAGCTTCGTGGGTGGAGCCGGCTGGAAAAGTGCACGGAGCGGAAGACGCGGTGAGGTGCCGACCCCGGAAGGAGAACCCCGACAGATTAGCAAGGGGGAGGAACGGCCATGTCGGATCCCGGAAGAGTGGAGGCGGCGGCCACAGCTGTAGACTCGGGAGCACTTCCGGATTCCGCGGTAAGCACAGCCATAAACCCGGTATCATTGCTAGAGGCCGCGGGGCTTACCGCTCCCACCAACCAGCCGGATAGTGCCGCCGCTACAGCAGCCATAATGCCCTTCTCTATGCCGTACCTACCAGGGGCCGCCTGGCTCCCACGATACTTTGGAGAAGCTCATATGTTAACTGACTTTAAAGAAGGGATTTGTAGCCTGCTCGAGTTTTATCCTTTGACGGAGCCTCAGAAGGTTCATATGATAATCGGCCAACTCTTTGGAGCGGCATTGAGGGAAGTAAAGTCCTGGCCCGCTGCGGACAAGAAAACTGCGCAACAAGTATTTGCCAAGCTTAAAGCCACCTTTGACACACGCACCGCTACTGAAATTAAATTGACGTTCTATGGGTGCAAGCAGCGGCCGCAGGATAGCTTAAGGGACTATGCCCTTAATCTGCAGGAGGCGCTGCGGGCCATCAAGCAAAGTGACCCAAACAGCATGCAAGATGAAGATAAACTCCTGAAAGAGCGGTTCATCGAGAGGCTCCTGTGCAGTAACCAGAGGGCCCAGCTACACTTTCTGGCCATGCAGAATTCAGATCTGACTTTCGTGCAATTCAAAGATAAAGCTATCCAGGCGCTACCGGAGTGGCAGCCCAGCCGTGTCACACTTCCCAGGCGACAAGCCCTCACATACCACCAGGAGGTGGCGCCGGACGCACCTGTCTCCGCCGAGGCCGATGCCCAGATCCTGGACGACGACTCCCCTGCAGGACTGCACCTCCAGGTGCTGCCCTAGCCCGGACCATCCAGTCCCTACAGGAGGCCCCCAAGGAGAAGATCCAGCTGGCTTCCAGACCGGAGGATGTCCCCTGGCAACGACCAAAGAGGGTTCCATCGACCAGAGGCAGAGACAACGATCGTTTTCATCAGGATGGACGACCTATCTGCCGCCGCTGCCATCAGGTGGGCCATCTTGCAAGGTACTGTCAGTTAAACGAGCAACCCCTGGGGCCAAGGGCCAACACCCAGGAATAGAACGCCCAGGCCCGCAAAATTGGAGAGCCAAATACGTCGGGAGGCGTCCTGTTCTCCCCATCGTGATCGACGGTATCCCCATGAACGCTTTGCTGGACAGCGGTTCCCAGGTGACAACTATGCCCTACATTCTTTATAGGCATTATTGGGAGGACACTGACATCACCCGTGCCCCTGATGATGATTTCATCATAATAGCTAGCAATGGTCAGCCACTGCCGTAAGTGGGATATAAAGAGGTCACTATTAAGGTGGGGCGGGTAGAATGGGAGGCCCAAGGAATTGTCATTGTTGATATTGACCGGCGTGATCGTAACCCCATGATGACTATCGGTACTAATGTCATGGAAAATTGTCTTGCCGAAGTTATTGTTTTGTTGCAGCAAGTGGCAGAAACAGCTGGTCACAGTGAACAACGTGCCTTACAGAAAGAAATCAGAGCCCTAATGCGGAGACAGCAAGTGGAGCTGACTGGTGGTGAAATTGGCTGGGTCACAGTGAGTGATTCGAACCCCATTGCAATACCCCCCAGGAGTGAAATGTTAATATGGTGTTGGGCAGCCATAGGTCTCGGGGGTAAAGACTATCAGGCCCTGGTAGAACCTGTGTATTCGGAGAATAGGCCTACCCTCCTGACAGCCAGAGGGGTGGTTGACGTCCGCAAGGGGAGGGTGCCGGTACGTGTTCTTAACTGCGGGGAGGAGGAAGTCCACCTAACTAAATGTCACACTTGCCAAGCTGTTTACTGCTAATAACAGTGTGATACAGGCACCCGGGCCCTTGGCTCCGTCCAAGTCGGTGGAGGACAACGGCTCTGCAGAGCAATCAAAAGATTGGTGCCAAGAATTACATGTGGGCACTGATGCTACTCCATCTCACCAGATACAGGGGGCCTACAGGGTGGTTCATGAGTATGAGTATTCAGCAAACACCCCCTTGATTTTGGGCGGGTAAAAGGGATTCAACATCACATCCCCACAGGAGATCACCCGCCCGTAAAAGAAAGATACCGTCCTGTACCCACAGCTCATTATCAGTGTGCCAAGGACATGTTGCGAGAGATGAAGGAGGCTGGGGTAGTGAGAGACAGCTGTAGCCCCTGGGCAGCTCCATTAGTCCTCGTTAGAAAGAAAGATGGCACCATGAGGATGTGTGTGGATTATAGGCAATTAAACCGCATTACACATAAGGACGCATACCCCCTGCCTAGGATAGAGGAGTCCTTGGCTGCGTTAAAGTCTGCTAATTACTTCTCTACTTTAGATCTCACCAGTGGGTATTGGCAGGTTCCCATGGCAGAGGCGGACAAAGAAAAGACAGCCTTCACGACGCCGATGGGTCTCTGCGAGTTCAACTACATGTCCTTCGGATTGTGTAACGCCTCGGGGACATTCCAGAGGATGATGGAGTGCTGTTTGGGACACAAGAACTTTGAGACCGTGCTGCTGTATCTGAACGATGTCATTGTCTTCTCTAACACCTATGAAGACCATCTGAAGCACCTGGCCGAGGTCTTTGAAGCGCTGTCCAACTTAAAGGTGAAACAGTCCAAATGCCATCTGCTCAAACCCACAGTACAGTACCTGGGCCATGTGGTGAGTGCCGAAGGAGTGGCCCCAGACCCCAACAAGGTCACGGCGATCAAGGACTGGCCGCAGCCCAGTAACATTCATGAGGTCCGGCAGTTCCTCGGGTTGGTGGGTTACTACCGGAGGTTTATCAAGGACTTCACCAAGAAGGCCGCGCCGTTGCAAGACCTGTTGGTGGGCCAGCCCAAGACACCCAAGGGTAAGAATACCCCGCTGGATTGGAACGACGGACTGGAAGGATCGTTCACTTGCTTAAAATCGGCATTAACGGGAGAGGAAGTACTAGCCTACCCGGAATACGACCAACCATTTGTATTGTACACGGACGCCAGCAACGTGGGGCTGGGAGCAGTGCTGTCCCAGGTCCAGAAGGGCAAGGAACGAGTAATCGCTTATGCCAGCAGGAAGCTTCGCCCCACTGAAAGGAACCCAGACAACTACAGTTCCTTCAAGCTGGAGTTCCTCGCAGTCGTTTGGGCCGTGACGGAGAGGTTCAAGCACTATTTGGCCTCAGCGAAATTCACCGTCTTCACGGATAATAATCCACTTACGCACTTGGACACAGCGAAACTCGGCGCCTTGGAGCAGCGGTGGATGGCCCAGTTGTCCAATTACGACTTCACCATCAAGTACCGGACGGGGCACAAGAATGCAAATGCCGATGCATTGTTCCGAATGCCTCACCTACCCGAAACGGAGGAAGACCCAGAAGCATTTGAAGAAGTGGAGCTGCCCGCTTTCCATCGTCCCAAGGCAACTCAGTGTTCCCATCAGGTGGAGAACAGGCACAGAAACAAACAGGGCGCCCCGTTGAATCCCCTGCCCCACCACGGGTGGACAGAGAACCAGGATGGTGACCCTGCGGTCTGTCGGGTGAAGGAGCTCCTGACGCAGGCAGGTTTGCATCCTGGCCCGGATGATCCACCGGAGACATTACAGTTGTGGAAGGAGAGGGGCAAACTGTTACTTCACGATGGCAAGCTGTGCCGAAGGAACATCGACTCTCGCACCCATGAATTAGTGTGGCAGATTGTGGTCTCCAGACAAATTGTGCCCATGGTCCTGGGAGCGTACCATGACGGGGTAGGACACTTCGGATGGAGGAAGCTGGAGAGGCTACTCCGTGGGAGGTTTTACTGGGTCGGCATGAGGAAGGCCATCGAGAAGTGGTGTCGAGAGTGTGGCCCCTGTAGCCTACGCTGGAAGGATCGTGACAGCCAACGGGCTCCCTTGCAGCCCATCATCACCAAACGGCCACTCGAGTTGGTCGCGCTGGATCACGTAAAGCTAACACCTAGCCGGTCAGGGTATATCTACGCTCTCGCCATTGTGGACCACTATTCCAGATTCCTGGTAGTTGTACCAGTCAAAGATCTGACAGCTAGGACGGCTGCCAAAACCTTCCAGCAGTACTTCTGTCGACCCCATGGGTACCCAGAGAAGGTGTTGACCGATCAAGGGCCACATTTGAGGCGGAGGTGTTCCAGGAGTACTGCAATTTGTACGGGTGTAAGAAGATCAGAACCACGCCGTACCATCCACAGACCAACGGGATGTGTGAGAAGATGAACCAAGTGGTGATCGACTTACTGAAAACCTTACCTGTAGAGGAGCGGAACTTGTGGCCTACAAAGTTACTAGACTTGGTGGACATGTACAACCACATCCCGGTGAATTCCACCAACTGCACCCCAGCGTACCTGATGCGAAGAAGGTCTAGCAAGTTACCCATCGATCTGGACATGGGGGTTCTGACCCCCGAAGATATATCACCAGATGTGGATTGGGATACCGAGAGGCAGAAGAAGTACCGCAAAGTACAGGAATGTGTGGAAAAGAGTCTCGCTCAGGCCAGACAGAAGCAAGAGAGGGACTACAACCAGCATGCTCCCGCGGCTCCATTGGCACCTGGTGAGCAAGTACTAAAAAGAAAGAGGAGACTACACAAGCTTGATGGTCAATGTGAAGCGGAACCGTATATCATTCTCCCCTCCGACTTCGACAATACAAAGGTCTGTCTCATCAGTAAAGATGGAGGAGAGACCTCAGCGGCCATATCCCGAGACCACCTGAAAATATGCCCTGATAAGCTGAAAGATGGGGAAATAGATCCCAGGACTTCTCCGCCCGTGGAAGAAGAGAAGATGATACACACTGTTCTTGGCGATTTTCCCCAGTCCTGGACTCAAATAAATCAGGCCATTGTGGTACCTGTCCTAACGTTCCATCAACCGAAACCGCCAGAACTAAATGTGGTGCCAGGGCAGCTGGACCCGCCAGCGCAACCGACCCCACCAGAAGATGCGATGCCAATGGTCGAACCAGCGGGTCCTCCCTCTGTCATCAGTGAATCTGCCATGCCCACCACTTATAGTGGTAGCACTGAGGACGCCAGTATGCCAGTGCTGCCCAGACTCACTAGAAGTGTAGCTAGAAGACAGTGCACTACACTAGCGATAGCAAGCGTAGCGGGTCCTGTCAGGCCAGTAGCAACCCCTGCGCTGTGGAGGTCCACGCGTAGCACCAAGAATCAGACTCCACTTCGTTATAGACCTTGGCGATACTAACGATAGTTGTTATTTGGTTGAAAATGCTTGTGTAAATATCTGTGTTATAGGTCAAAAATGGACAATGGTGTGATGGACAGTGAATCACTCCAAAACTTTCACAGGGGCCCCTTTGTTTACCCAGGGTCCCTGCTATTCTATGGTTGCACCTACAGAACTGGGAGTCATGGACTGTGCATGACCAATCTTTTTCAAGCGTCCTTACCTTCCATAACGGAAAGCACTGTTATATTTATTTGTTCATAGTATATATATAAGAATTTATGTGTGTTTCCTATTAGCATGTATTGTTGTTCTTCTTTTCCCAGTCCGGGAGTACTGGATTTAACCTGGGGGGGAGTGCAGCGCCACAGAGATCTGGTCGTTGCAGTAACATCGCTCTGCCACTAAGGGGAGTGATGGTACGTCTGATGGCACTGAAGTGATTCTACTGACCAGGTATCACCAGCACACATTACACTTCACACTCCGGCCACTAGGGGGAGCAAAAGGCTTATTTATTGGGCCACTTCTCACACTGGTAAAACTAGGGGTCGGACAGGAAGTTAGGCAGAACGAAGCCTGGGAGAGCTCCAGGGAGGACCTGTCAGAACTGGGAAATCTGGCAGGTACCTAGCGAAAGGACAGATTGTTACGGAACCGTGCCTGCACTACCTTGCGGCGGTATCCTAAGAAAGAGACACGAAGCGAAGGATATTGTGGAACAGTGAGAAACGAGATCAGCACAAAGGAGAGCCAGTAGGAGTCATGCCCCGAGAATGGCAACATCTTACTGAGGTGCATAGCCGGTGGCCGGAGCATCGAAGAAGTAACAGTCTCCACGCATTACTTCAAACAGCGGCAGGACAGTTAATTACAGGTTGGCTGTCTACCATACAACACCTAAGAAGGACATAGGAGGCAATCGTGGGAGAGGGGCAACACTAGGGTTCCAGAATAACTCCAGGCCTACCTGTCCTGAAGGTGCGTCCTAGCCATAACATACCTGGGGGACGGAGAAGAGAAAGATCTAGAAAGAACGAGAACAGAAGTTGTGAGGACTATCCTGAATGCTCAGCAGGGAAGCACTACAACACACAGGCGCTAGTGAGTAGACACTGATTTCCACCTGCAAGGGGAACTCTGGATGTGCCTTTGGACCGGCCGGTCTCAGACAGCCCTGTTGACAGTGCCCTGAAATCTTCAGTAAAAGGTAAAGAAACTGAACCCTGGGTCCTCGTTATTCCTCGCACTACGCACCATCACCCTTTATTGGACGCCCCTTAGCAGGGTCACGACCGGGTCCAGCCACCGTGAGAACCCCAGAACTGAGACAGAAAGGACCGGTACCGAGTAACCTGTGGCCCTGTGTCTGGGGGCGATCCACAAAGACCGCATTGTCCATGCACTGAGGCAATCAGTCAGTAGAAAGGTGCACCTCACAGCAGATGCATGGACCAGTGGGCATGGCCAGGGACGTTACGTGTCCATCACGGCACACTGGGTTAATGTGGTGGATGCAGGGTCCACAGGGGACAGCCATAGTGGGACAGTTCTGCCTAGCCCACGGTCCAGGAAACAGTTGGCTGTAGGCGTTCGCCATCCCTCCTCTTTCTCCAGAAGTGAAAGCTCATCCACAGAGCACAGTCGCATGACCACTCCATCCGCAGCTGCCAGTTTTGCACACGAGGTGTCCCATTATGGAACAGCTAGTGGTAAGCGTCAGCAGGCTGTGCTACAAAAGAAGTGTTTGGGTGACAACAGACACACCGCGGAAGTACTGGCCGAGTACTTGCAGCAAGAAACTCAGTCATGGCTGGGCAGTGCACATCTTGAGGCAGGCAATGTAGTCAGTGATAACGGAAGGAATTTTATGGCTGCCATAGCCCTTTCAGAACTGAAACACATTCCTTGCCTGGCTCACACCTTGAACCTGGTGGTGCAGTGCTTCCTGAAAAATTATCCGGAGTTACCCGCCCTGCTCCTGAAGGTGCGAAGACTTTGCTCGCACATCCGCCGGTCGCCCGTACACTCCAGCCGTATGCAGAACCATCAGCGGTCTTTGAACCTTCCCCAGCATCGCCTAATAATCGACGTTGCAACAAGGTGGAACTCTACACTGTACATGCTTCAGAGGCTGTGTGAACAGAGTCGTGCTGTCATTTATTTGTGGGAGGAAACACATACACGGGCAGGCAATTGGATGGCAGACATGGAGTTGTCTGGTGTGCAGTGGTCGAAGCTCCAAGACCTCTGTCAAGTCCCTCAGTGTTTTGAGGAGTGCACACGGCTGGTAAGTGCAGATGACACCATCATAAGCATGAGCATCCCACTAATGCATCTGCTGATGCAAAGTTTGACGCACATCAAGGAGCAGGCGTCTGCAGCCGAGGAGGAGGGATGCCTTGATGACAGTCAGCCATTGTCTGGTCAGGGAACTCTCCTGGACGAGGTGGCAGACGAAGAGACGGAGGAGGAAGAGGATGATGGGGATGAATATTTATGGGAGGAGGATGCTTCTCAGGGGGCAATAGAAACTGATGGCATTGCAAGGTCAGGTACAGGGTTCTTGCGAGCCACAAGTGTAGTTGATTTGCAAGAAAGTGCTCCTCAACCCAGCACAAGCAGTGAATTGACACCTGGAACATTGGCCCACATGGCAGAGAATGCCTTACGTATCCTAAAAAGGGACACCCGCATTATCAAAATGATGACCGATGACGATTACTGGTTGGCCTGCCTCCTGGATCCACGATACAAAGGAAAATTACAAAATATCATGCCACATGAGAACCTGGAGCAAATATTGGCTACCAAACAAGCAACTCTTGTAGACCGTTTGGTTCAGGCATTCCCAGCACACAGAGGCAGTGATGGTTCTCACACAAGCTGTAGGGGGCAACATGGCAGAGGTTTTAGAGGTGCACAAATCCAAAGTGGATGGGACAGAGGGGTTTTATGACCAGGTTGTGGAGTGATTCCACAATGACCGCAGACACGACAGGTTCTGCTGCATCAATTCAAAGTGACAGGAGACAGCTTTTGTCCAGTATGGTTACCAACTATTTTTCCTCCCTTATCGATGTTCTCCCTCACAGGTCATTCCCCTTTGATTACTGGGCATCTAAAATAGACATCTGGCCTGAATTGGCAGATTATGCATTACAGGAGCTCGCTTGCCCAGCTGCTAGTGTGCTATCAGAAAGAGTCTTCAGTGCTGCTGGTTCAATACTGACCGAAAAAAGGACTCGTCTGGCTACCCGAAATGTTGATGATCTAACTTTCATTAAAATGAAACAATCATGGATTACAAATTATTTTGCCCCACCTTCCCCTGCTGACACGTAGCTTGCCTGAAAAATGTCTTGCTTTTGGCCTCCTCTTCCTGACTGCTCCAATTCCTCCATTTGCAGCTGCTGAATGTCCACCATAGGCCATATTTATACCTCCCTAAATGGGCTGACTCCCCTCACAGAGCCGTGGTCACCACTTGGCGCAAGCACCCCTGCGAGTGCCATTTGCCTGGACAGGTGGGTGTGCCCACTCTTGGGCGACGGCACTGGCACAGGGTCCCTCATAGTACAATGAAGTGTCTCTGATGGTGGTGGTGCACAACCAACGTCAGACACACCATTGTAATATGAGGGGCCCTGTGCCAGTACCACCGTCCACGAGAGAGTGTTCCCCCCCAGCTCGAACAGTGCTCTACCACTTGCAAAACTTACCTCTCCCCAGGGCCGGACTGGGACTTAAATTCAGCCCTGGCATTTGAAGTTACAGAGGCCCACTTGTCACATGGTGACTGTATAATATCTTTGTAAACTTGTAGGCAGGGCTGGTTTTAGGCAAAGTGGGGCCCTAGGCTAAGTTTAAAATGGGGCCCCAAATGCTAACATATTGCACATCACACACAAGCATTTCGGTTGTATTTACATACTCTGAGTTCAGGCCGCTAAATGAGTTTGATTGACAATACTGAAGTTGTTCAACACTTGTTTCCCGGCCTCTTTCCACCAGCTGAGGAATAATGATGGGACAGAACCATCACTAACAGATCACTAACAGATCACCATACAGTATCATGTTATCAGCAGCACATCTACAGTTTACACCGGTGATGTGCTGCTGAGAACAAGGATTTTGGTTCCGGCAAAAACTATCTGAATATGCAGCATTTTACTTGTTTAGTAAAATACACCCCATAGTCCTCCATATATTATAATGTGCACCACAGTCCTCCATATAGTATAATGCACTCCCTTTAGTCCTCCATATATTAAAATACACTGCTCAGTCCTCCACATAGTATATTACACTCCTCACAGTCCTTCATACAGCATAATACACTCCTCATAGTGCTCCATATAGTATAATGCTCCGCCATAGTCATCCATGTTGAACAATTCACTTCCCATAGTATAATGCACCCCATAGTTCTTCTTATAGTATAACGTATTCCCCATAGTCCTCAATACAGTATAATGCAGCCACCACCCTACAGAGTATAATGCAGCCACTCCAGAGTATAATGCAGCCACCCCGGAGTATAATGTAACCCCGCAAAGAATATAATGCAGCCCCCCCATAGAGTACAATGCAATCACCTCTCATAGAATATAAATATAATACAGCCCCCCATAGAATATAATGTAGCCCCGAATAGAATAGAATACAGCCCACCTCCCCATTGAATATAATGCAGCCCCATCAAAAAGTATGATGCAATCATACCTCGTAAAATCTAATACAGCCCCCCATAGAATATAATGCAGCCCACCTCCCCATAATATATAATGTAGCCCCCATAGAATATAATGCAGACCCCATAGTATATAAGACAGCCTCCCCCATAGAATATAATATATCCCCCACCATAGTATATAACACAGCCTCCCCCATAGAATAGAATATATCCCCGCAATAGTGTATAACACAGCCACATAGTATATAACACGGCCTCCCCCATAGAATATAATATACCTCCCATAGTATATATCAAAGCCTGCATATAATATAGCACAAATTGCATAGTATATAGCACAGCCTGCATAATATAGCACAGCCCACGTAGTAGTATACAGCACAGCCCATGAAGTAGTATACAGCACAGCCCACGTAGTAGTATATTCAGCACAGCCCACGTAGTATATACACCACTGCCCGCGTAGTAGTATAAACAGCACAGCCCACGTAGTAGTATATACAGCACAGCCCGCATAGTAGTATATACAGCACAGCCCGCGTAGTAGTATACACAATACAGCCCACACAGTGGTATATACACAGCACAGCCCACACAGTGGTATATACACAGCACAACCCACACAGTGTTATATACAGCACAGCCCACACAGTGGTATATACACAGCACAGCCCACACAGTGGTATATACACAGCACAGCCCACACAGTGGTATATATACAGCACAGTCCACACAGTGGTATATACACAGCACAGCCCACATAGTGGTATACACAGCACAGCCCACACAGTGGTATATACACAGCACAGCCCACACAGTGGTATATACACTGCACAGCCCACACAGTGGTATACACACAGCACAGCCCACACAGTGGTATATACACAGCACAGCCCACACAGTGGTATATACACAGCACAGCCCACACAGTGGTATATACAGCACAGCCCACACAGTGGTATATACAGCACAGCCCATACAGTGGTATATACACAGCACAGCCCACACAGTGGTATATACACAGCACAGCCCACACAGTGGTATATACAGCACAACCCACATCTCATCCCCGCGATAATGGCTCCACAGTCCAGTTAAAAAAAAACAAAAAAACACTCTCTCCTCACCTTTCCTCTTGCCTGCGCTTCTCCTGGCTCCTGTCTCGGTGGCTGCAGTCTGCCTGGGACACAGCAGGTGCCTGATGATATGACGTCATCGCGCACCCGCAGTGTCAGAGGCAGAGCGGGGAATGATGGGAGAGGGAGCGTTAGCGGACGCTCTCTCCTCCATCATTGCATTGAACTATATAGTATAGTTGAATGCGGCGGTGGCGCGGCACTGGCGGGGGGACGGGGGAAAGAGTGCAGCGGCCCACTACTGGCACCGGCCCTTCTGGCATTTGCCAGAAGTGCCCGATGGCCAGTTCAGCCCTGCCTCTCCCTGCTCCACCACTGTGTAGTCTGTGCTGTTAAATCCTTCAATGGCACTGCCAATACAAACTTGTTGAAATGATTGATGATAGTAAAAATATACAGGGGCCCTGGCCTCCATTTAGACCAGTTAATACTTTGTGCCAACTACCACTGTCTGCTACTCAGCAGAGGAGCCCACCCCTGTACCTAGCTATGCCACCAGTTTATTTATGAACATTTTTTTGGCTGACATTTAGCCCACTTATTATTTTGGCCTACTAACTGTGTCAGCCACTTATTATAGATGTCCTCCACTGAACAAAGCAATGCCGCCTGTGTACTCCTATTAACAATTTTGAACTGCATTTAGCCTACTTTTTCTATTTTAGGCCTACTAAGTCTGTCTGAGCCACTTATTACAGTTGTCCTCCACTGAACAAAGCAATGCTGCAAGTTTAGTCTTGTTAGCAATTTTGAACTGCATTTAGCCTACTTACTTTTTGGGGCCTACTAACTGTGTCAACCTCTCATTACAGTTGTCCTCCACTGAACAAAGCAATGCCGCCTGTTGAGTCCTGTTACCAATTTTGAACTGGACTTAGCCTACTTTCTTATTTGGGCCTATATCTGTGTTTCTTCCTCATCATGCCCATTGCCCAGCCACTGCTAGATGAGTCTGCTGGTACATTGACCCAGTCCACTACATTCCCCTTGCACTCTACACAGCCAGAATCTGACCCTGCTGAAAGTCAGGTTCCCCTTCCCGCATACTATACCACCTTGCACGGGGACAAAGAGGAAGGTGCAGATGAAAGTGCAGGTTCCTTCATCACATGGGGGAGCATAGTCATTGGCACTGGCACAGGGCCCCTCATAGTACGCAAAAGTGTCACTCGCAGTGGGAGGCGCCGCCCGCCGTCAAACACACCGCCGTACTATGAGGGGCCCTGTACCAATGCCAACTAGTGCCCTCCCCGCTTGCTCAGGATCGCAGCACTTGCAAAGTTCAAATACTTACCTCTCCCTGCTCCACCGCTGTGACGTATTCCGTGTTTCCTGGGCCCACGAAAATCTTGAGCCAGCCCTACCCCCCCACAACTTTAGCCAAATGAGCCTCTGTTTTCAATGCACTTGCATTGGGTTTCGTGTTTTGGCCGACCCCTGACTTTTCGCAATAATCGGCTCGATCCTAAAAAAGTAAAAGTCTCTCAACTCTACTCTTGACCTCAGACTTGGCCAAAGGTTCATCTTCCAACAAGACAATGACCCTAAGCACGCAGCTAAAATAACAAAGGAGTGGCTTCAGAAAAACTCTGTGACCATTCTTGATTTGCCCAGCCAGAGCCCTGACCTAAACCCAATTGAGCATCTCTGGAGAGACCTGAAAATGGCTGTCCACCAACATTCACCATCCAACCTGACGGAACTGTAGAGGATTTGCAAGGAAGAATGGCAGAAGATCCCCAAATCCAGGTGTGAAAAACTTGTTGCATCATTCCCAAGAAGACTCATGGCTGTACTAGCTCAAAAGAGTGCTTCTACTCAATACTGAGCAAAGGGTCTGAATACTTCTGACCGTGTTATATTTCGGTTTTTCTTTTTTTATAAATTTGCACAAATTTCTACATTGCTTTTTTCAGTCAAGATGGGGTGCAGAGTATACATTAATGAGAAAAAAATGACCTTTTCAAAATTTACCAAATGGCTGCAATATTTTCTGTACCCACTGTATATCACCCTACATAAAATATTAATTAGAAGCACTCAGGACTAGGGTTGAGCGAAACGGGTCGGTCATTTTCATAAATCGCCGACTTTTGGCAAGTGTGGGGTAGGCCATGTGGTACGCGACTTTCGCGCCAAAGTCGCGTTTCAATGACGCGAAAAGTGCCATTTCGCAGCCAATGAAGGTGGACGCAGAGTGTGGGCAGCGTGATGACATAGGTCTCAGTCCTCACCATCTTAGAGAAGGGCATTGCAGTGATTGGCTTGCTTTCTGCGGCGTCACAGGGGCTATAAAGGGGCATTCCCGCCAACCGCCATCTTACTGCTGCTGATCTGAGCATAGGGAGAGGTTGCTGCCGCTTCGTCAGAAGCAGGGATAGCGTTAGGCAGGGTACATTAACCCCCAAACCGCTTGTGCTGTAGCAATTTCCACTGTCCAACACCACCTTTTCTTAGCAGGGACAGTGGAGGCTAGATTTTTTTTTCCTCAGCTCTGTAGCTCATTGGGCTGTCCTAGAAGGCTCCCTGATAGCTGCATTGCTGTATGTACACCGCTGTGCAAACCAACTGCTTTTTTCAAAGCACAAATCCTGTTGCTCCTTCCTTTCTGCGCAGCTATCTTGTTTGTTTGTCCACACTTTTGACTTTCTTGTGCAGCAGTCCACTCCTTGTTATTGCTGCCTGCCATACTTTGCTGAGATTACTGCAGGGAGATAGTAATTGTAGGACAGTCCCTTTTTTTTTTTTTTTTGTTTCGTTATATCTATTCAAGCCACTTTCTGCCACAGAAAATATACTCTAATACAGTGGCCCAGATTTATTCACTAGTCTCCCTGAAGAAAAAAAAAAGGGTGCAGATTAAAATTGGCAAATCTGTATCAGTGGCAGTCCTCTGTGTGGCATCTGTGTCTTATTTTCTGGCACAGAAAACATACAGACTAACAGCGGGCCTGATTTCTTGCCGATTCTCCCATAAATAAAAAAAAAAAATAGTGGGAGATTAAGATTGGCAATTTTGACTCAGTGCCAGTGCTGTGTGTGGCATCTGTCTCTAATTTTGTGCCACATTAAACCTAGTGTGTAATACTGGGCCAGATTTCTTTTAAATTCTCCCTGAAAAAAAAATAGTGGGAGATTAAGATTGGCATTTCTGCTTCAGTGCCACTCCTGTGTGTGCCACCTGTCTCAAATTTTGTGCCACATTAAACCTAGTGTGTTATACTGGGCCAGATTACTTTTAAATTCTCCCTGAAAAAAAAATAGTGGGAGATTAAGATTGGCATTTCTGCTTCAGTGCCATTCCTGTGTGTGCCACCTGTCTCAAATTTTGTGCCACATTAAACCTAGTGTGTAATACTGGGCCAGATTTCTTTTAAATTCTCCCTGAAAAAAAAATAGTGGGAGATTAAGATTGGCATTTCTGCTTCAGTGCCACTCCTGTGTGTGCCACCTGTCTCTAATTTTGTCCCACATTAAACCTAGTGTGTAATACTGGGCCAGTTTTTTTTTTTTTTAAATTATCCCCCCAAAAAAAAAAAATTGGGAGATTAAGATTGGCAATTCTGCCTCATTGCCAGTGCTGTGTGTGGCATCTGTCTCTAATTTTGTGCCACAGAACATATACTGTATAAGAGTGGGCCACATTTCTTCAATATTCTCCCAGAAAAAATAAAAAGGGGGAGATTTTTATTGGTAGTGTCTGCATCAGCGTCAGTCCTGTTAGTGGCATATCTGTCTGCCACTGAAGCTGTGTACTGTTATACATTGGGCCTGATTTTCCCTGCAGTCTCACCCACCTATAAAGGGATATATAAATCCAACAGAAGTTTGAGTTCACCTTGTAACTGGTTTTACAGTAACAAATACCATTAGTTTGGTTACGTTTTTCAAACAATGAGGAAGTCTGGTGGAAGAGGTTGTGGCCGTGGGCGGTCATTGCCAGCTGGTAATGATGGTAGTGGTGGTGGAGCATCAGGTGGTCGTGGGAAAAGCAATATAGCACCTAAGTCTCGAGTTGTTGAGCCAGGTTCGTCGTCTGTCTACACAAGGCCTCGAACGCTCCCTTTTCTGGGAGTAGGAAAACCGCTTTTAAAGCCGAAGCAGCAAAGAACAAGTTTTGGCTTTCCTTGCTGACTCAGCCTCTAGCTCTTTCGCCTCCTCTTCTGAAACTGCTAAATGTAAAAGCAGCGCGTCGTTAGTGGTTGTTCACGGTCAGGGACAAGTCGCTTCCTTGCCTTCTTCACCAAGAACAACAGAGAAGGATGCATCAGGCGACACAACGGGTTACTCCATGGAGCTCTTTACACATACCGTTCCTGGGTTAGAAAGTGAAACAGTTAACAGGCCATGCCCATTACAAGTTGAATCGGACATGGAGTGCACAGATGCACAGCCACTATGCTGTTCCTTTGACTCAGACCAGAACATTGCCCTCACAGTGCACTGATCCAGAATCAGACCCTGATGAGACTATGGTGCCCCGTCACGAACGCTATACCACCGGCTTACTCGGTGACACAGACGAAGTTGCACACGAGATAGAAGAGGAGGTCATAGATGACCCAGTTGTTGACCCCGATTGGCAGCCATTGGGGGAACAGGGTGCAGGCAGCAGTAGCTCTGAAGCGGAGGAGGAGGAGCCGCAGAAGACATCAACATCGCAACAGGTTCCATCTGCCAGGCCCGTATCTGGCCCAAAACGCGTGGCAAAACCAAAACCAGTTGTATGACAGCGTGGACATCCGGTTACAGAAACTCAGTCTGCAATGCCTGAAAAGGTATCCGATAGTAGAAAGAGTGCAGTCTGGCATTTTTTTAAACAACATCCAAATGATCAGCGCAAAGTCATCTGTCAAAAATGTTCAACTACCTTAAGCAGAGGTCAGAATCTTAAAAGTCTAAATACAAGTTGCATGCGTAGACATTTAACCACCATGCATTTGCAAGCCTGGACTAACTACCAAACATCCCTTAAGGTTGTAGCACCCACGGCCAATGAAGCTAGTCAGCAACGCTACATCCCTTCCCTCACTGTAAGCCAACCATTTCCCGCACCACCTGCAGTAAATGTGCAGGTTTCGTCGCCAGGCCAAAGCAGTCAGGGAATCACCAGTTTCGTAGTAGGAAACACTGCATGTAGGGCACCAGCAAGAATACCATCTCCAACCCTCTCTCAGTCTGCCATGTCCACCAGCACCCCCGCTAATTCCACAATCTGCAGCTCTCCAGTCCAGCTCACTCTACATGAGACTCTCGTTAGGAAAAGGAAGTACTCATCCTCGCATCTGCGTACACAGGGTTTGAACGCCCACATTGCTAGACTAATCTCATTAGAGATGGTGCCCTACCGGTTATTTGAAAGCAAAGCTTTCAAAGCCCTGATGGACTACGCTGAACCACGCTACGAGCTACCCAGTCGACACTTCTTTTCGAGAAAAGCCATCCCAGCCCTCCACCAGCATGTAAAAGACCGCATCGTCCATGCACTCAGGCAATCCGTGAGTACAAAGGTGCACCTGACAACAGATGCATGGACCAGTAGGCATGGCCAGGGACGTTACGTGTCCATCACGGCACACTGGGTTAATGTGGTGGATGCAGGGTCCACAGGTGACAGCAATATTGGGACAGTTCTGCCTAGCCCACGGTCTTGGAAACAGTTGGCTGTAGGCGTTCGCCCCCCCTCCTCCTCCTCCTCATCCTCCTGCAGAAGCGAGAGCTCGTCCACAGACTGCAGTCGCACGAGCACTCCATCCGCAGCTGCCACTGTTGCACACGAGGTGTCCCATTATGGGACAGCTAGTGGCAAGCGTCAGCAGGCTGTATTGGCAATGAAGTGTTTGGGCAACAACAGACACACCGCGGAAGTTCTGTCCGAGTTCTTGCAGAAAGAAACTCAGTCGTGGCTGGGCACTGTACATCTTGAGGCAGGCAAGGTAGTGAGTGATAACGGAAGGAATTTTATGGCTGCCATAGCCCTTTCACAACTGAAACACATTCCTTGCCTGGCTCACACCTTAAACAAGGTGGTGCAGTGCTTCCTGAAAAGTTATCTGGGGTTACCCGACCTGCTCCTCAAAGTGCGCAGACTTTGCACGCATATCCATAGTTCGCCCGTACATTCCAGCAGTATGCAGAACCATCAGCGGTCTTTGAACCTTCCCCAACATCGCCTAATCATCGACGTTGCAACAATGTGGAACTCCACACTGCACATTCTTCAGAGACTGTGTGAACAGAGGCGTGCTGTTATGTATTTGTGGGAGGATACACATACACGGGCAGGCAGTTGGATGGCAGACATGGAGTTGTCAGGTGTGCAGTGGTCGAAGGTACAAGACCTGTGTCAAGTCCTTCAGTGTTTTGAGGAATGCACATGGCTGGTTAGTGCAGAAAATGCCATAATAAGCATGAGCATCCCCATAATGCGTCCGCTGATGCAAAGTTTGACGCACATAAAGGAGCAGGCGTCTACAGCCGAGGAAGAGGATAGCCTTGATGACAGTCAGCCATTGTCTGGTCAGGGCAGTCTACAGGACGAGGTAGCGAACGAGGAGGAGGAGGACGAGGAGGATGATGGGGATGAGTATTTTTTTAATGAGGAAGCTTCTCCGGGGCCAATAGAAACTGGTGGCGTTGCAAGGCCGGGTTCAGGTTTTTTGAGGGAGAAAAGTGACGTAGATTTGCCTGAAACTGCCCCTCAACCCAGCACAACCGCAGATTTGACAACTGGAACTTTGGCCCACATGGCGGATTATGCCTTACGTATCCTCAAAAGGGACCCACGCATTATTAAAATGATGACCGATGACGATTACTGGTTGGCCTGCCTCCTTCATCCTCGCTATAAAGGCAAATTGCAAAATATCATGCCACATGAGAACCTCGAACAAATATTAGCAACCAAACAAGCAACTCTAGTAGACCGTTTGATTCAGGCATTCCCAGCACACAGCGCCGGTGATGGTTCTCACACGAGCTGCAGGGGGCAACAGGGCAGAGGTGTTAGAGTTGCACAAATCAGAAGTGGCGTTGGACAGAGGGGTTTTCTGACCAGGTTGTGGAGTGATTTCGAAATGACCGCAGACAGGACAGGTTCTGCAGCATCAATTCAAAGTGACAGGAGACAACATTTGTCCAGTATGGTTACTAACTATTTTTCATCCCTTATCGATGTTCTCCCTCAACCGTCATTCCCATTTGATTACTGGGCATCCAAAATAGACACCTGGCCTGAATTGGCAGAATATGCATTGCAGGAGCTTGCTTGCCCAGCAGCTAGTGTGCTACCAGAAAGAGTATTCAGTGCTGCTGGTTCAATATTGACCAAAAAAAGGACTCGTCTGGCTACCCAAAATGTTGATGATCTAACCTTCATTAAAATGAACCACTCATGGATTTTGAATTATTTTGCCCCACCTTTCTTGGCTGACACCTAGCTTTCCTATAAAAAGGTCTCGCTTGTGGACTGGTCTTACTGACTGTTCCAATCTCTTAATTTGCAGCAGCTGTTTGTCCAGCATACGACATGTTTACACCTCCCTAAATGGGCTAACTCCCCCCATGATGCCGTGGTCTCGCCACTTGGCGCAAGCACCTGTGAGAGTGCCGTTTGTCTGAAGAGGTGGGTGTGCCCGTTTTTGGTCGACAGGCACTGCCATTGGGTCCCTCATAGTACAATATAGTGTCTCTGGCGGTGGTGGCACGCAACCAATGTCAGACACACCGTTGTAACATGAGGGGCCCTGGGCCTGTACCACCGGCCACAAGAGAGTTCCCCCCCAGCTCAAACACTGTTCTACCACTTGCAAAATTATCTCTCACAGCTCCACCAATGTTTAGTCTATGCGCTGACATCCTTCAATGCCTGGCACTGACAATACCAATTTGTTGACATGTATGATGCTAGTTAAAATAGTCAGGGTCAGTGTCCTATATTGACACCAGTAAATACTTAGCGCCAAATTACTATGTCTGAAACTCAGCAGAGGAGCCCACATTAACATGTATTTATTTTTTGGTAGTATTAACTATGTCAGACACTCCTTCCAATCGTCCTCCGCTGACCACACCAATGCTGCCTGTGTACCCCTGCAAGATAATTCAAACTGCATTGAGCCTATTTTTTATTTTAGGCCTACTAAGTCTGTCTGCAGTCCCTCCTTCCAATTGTCCTCCGCTGACCACACCATTGCTGCCTGTGTACCCCTGCAAGATAATTCAAACTGCTTTGAGCCTATTTTTTAAAATTTTAGGCCTACTAAGTCTGTCTGTGGTCCCTCCTTCCATTTGTCCTCCGCTGAGCACACCAATGCCGACCGTGTACCCATGTAACTTTTTTTCATCCTGCAGTGAGCCTATTTTGTGGTGTAAGGCCTACTAGCAGTGTCTGTCTGTGCCACTTAATACAGCTGTCCTCCTCTAACAAAAAAAAAAAAAAAGGCTGAAAAAAAAAGGCTGATTTTCAGCTTGTCAGAATTATAAAACTCCATTGGGGCCACAAGTTTCATTGTGGTCTACAAACTGAGTCTTCCGCTCCAAGGTTTTCTCTCTGTTGCCTCTCTCTCGCTTCTATCTTGAAGCTCTTGTTAAGTAGTTGTTGAAACAACACTGCATTAGGCCTACAAGTTGGGTCTGGGTTGTAGAGACGGTGTCTGCCGCTCCAAGGTGTTCTCCTGGTTGCCTTTCCTGAGCTTCAATCTTCAGGCTCTTGTTAAATAGTTTTTTAATTGAACAACTGCAGTGGGGCTACTAGTTTGGTTGGGGCCTACTAACGGTGTATGCCGCTCCGTGCTGTTCTCCAGGTTTCCTGTCCTGAAATTCCATTTTCAGGCTCTCGTTAAGTAGTTGTTGAAACAACACTGCATTAGGCCTACAAGTTGGGTCTGTGTTGTAGAGACGGTGTCTGCCGCTCCAAGGTGTTCTCCAGGTTGCCTCTCCCTAGCTTCGATCTTGAAGCTCTCGTTAAGTAGTTGTTGAAACAACACTGCATTAACCTACAAGTTAGGTCTGGGTTCTAGAGACGGTGTCTGCCGCTCCAAAGTGCTGTCCAGGGTGCCTCTCCCTAGCTTCTATCTTCAAGCTTTTGTTAAGTAGTTGTTGAAACAACACTGCATTTGGCCTACAAGTTGAGTCTGGGTTGTAGGGAGGGTGTCTGCCGCTCCAAGGTGTTCTCCAGGTTGCCTCTCCCTAGCTTCTATCTTCAAGCTCTTGTTAAGTAGTTGTTGAAACAACACTGCATTTGGCCTACAAGTTGGGTCTGGGTTGTAGAGACGGTGTCTGCCGCTCCAAGGTGTTCTCCAGGTTGCCTCTCCCTAGCTTATATCTTTGAAGCTCTCGTTAAGTAGTTGTTGAAACAACACTGCATTAGGCCTACAAGTTGGGTCTGGGTTCTACAAACGGTGTCTTCCGCTCCAAGGTGTTCTCCAGGTTGCCTTTCCCTAGCTTCTATCTTCAGGCTCTCGTTAAATTGTTTTTAATATAACACTGCATTTGGCCTACTTGTTTTGTTGGCCCTACTAACGGTGTCTGCCGCTCCTTGATGTTCTCCTACACTGAACAAACCAGTGCCGCCTCTTTACTTCTGTTACCAATTTTGAACTGCATTTAGCCTACTTACTGATTTGAGCCTACTCACTGTGTCAGCCTCTCATTACAGTTGTACTCCACTGAACAAAGCAATGCCCCCTGGTTAGTCCTGTTACCAATTTTGAACTGCATTTAGCCCACATTATTATTTGGGTCTATATCTGTGTTTCCTCCTCATCCTGCCCATTGCCCAGCCAGTGATAGATGAGTCTGCTGGTACATTGACCCAGAACGCTACATTCCCAGTGCACGCTACACAGCCAGAATGTGACCCTGCTGAAAGTCAGGTTCCCCTTCCCGCATAACATACCACCTTACACGGGGACAAAGAGGAAGGTGCAGATGAAAGTGCAGGTTCCTTCATCAGGTGGGGGGGGGAATACTCGTTGGCATTGTCACTGGCACAGGGCCCCTCATAGTACGCAAAAGTGTCGCTGCAGGTGGGAGGCGCCCCCGCCGTGCAAACACACCGCCATACTTTGAGGGGCCCTGTGCCAGTGCCAATGCCAACGAGTGGGCCCCCCCTGCTTGCTCAGGATCACAGCACTTGCAAAGTGTAAATACTTACCTCTCCCTGCTCCACTGCCGTGACGTGTTCCAGATTTCCTGGGCCCACTAAATACTTGAACCAGCCCTACCCCCCACAACTTTAGCCAAATGACCCCCAATTTCCAATGCCTTACTATTATTATAAGGTAAATTAAGATTGATAAGCTTCAGTAACAAGAATGGATGTTTTTTCCATTAAAATGGGCACTGTAGGTGCTTTCCTGGCCTCCACTCACTGCCGACTATGCTCTCCCATTGACTTGCATTGGGTTTCGTGTTTCGGTCGATCCCCGGTAATCGGCAGATTCCACTCGACTCGACTTTTGAGATAGTCGGGTTTCGCGAAACCCGACTCGACCCTAAAAAACTAAAAGTCGCTCAACCCTACTCAGGACTATTTCATTTGTTGTTTTTCCTTGTGTCATCTGGATAACATCCCATGACATAAAGCCATTTTAATGATTTTTGTATGCATGATTATAATTTTCATAACTATTGTGTTGATGTTCATGTATATATTGCCCAGTATCACTAGAGGGTGCTGTTGCAGGAGGTTTGTAAAATATTAGTTCTTCGCATGTTTTTATTTTTTTTCATATATTTATTCTTGATAATTTTATGTCCATTCCTCATTTTGAAGATAAATCATAAAATATATACTGCTGCTGACCCATTTGTTCCAGCTACTGTAAAATAAATATTAAACATAATATTACTCGGAAAATTCTATGTCCTAATGCCACAAATCATAGTAAAATTGAAATTCTGCTGGAAAAGTGTTTGATCATAAGAAATGCTCAACAAGATTGGGGTTAGACTATCAACCGAATCTGTCAACTGTATTTGGAAGATACTTATGGTCAGTGAACTATTGTCCGCCAAATGTTCTGGTAAATGTAGATACAGAAGAACAACAACAAATGGGAAGGAATGATTACATTTTAAGTAAAGAAAGCTGAAAAAGTACATGACATTTAACAAATACTTGCAGAGGATGCTTAAAAAACATGGAATTGTAATATGTTCATCAACTGTTCGTTTAATAATTTTGGATTCTGGCCTTTGAAAAAAAATAAGTTGGCTAGTAAACTGATAAATAAAAGACAGAATTCATAAGAAACTTTGGTATGCATTATTTTTATTTTATTTTCTAAAATGTACATATTTTCCAATGTTCTGGCAGCTACTACAACAGCTCAGATGATAGTCAGGAGAACACTGCATCATTCAGCCCATTAAGCACTGCACTCAAGCAATGATTAGAGTTGAGCAACTTTTACTTTTTTAGGATCGAGTCGGGTTTCGCGAAACCCGACTTTCTCAAAAGTCGGGTCGGGTGAAATCGGCCGATTATTGCGAAAAGTCGGGGGTCGGCCGAAACACGAAACTCAATGCAAGTCAATGGGGAATCAAAGTCGGCAGTGAGTGGAGGACAGGAAAACACTTACAGTGCCCATTTTAATGCCAAAAACATCAATTCGTATTTCTTAAGCTTGTCAATCTTAATTCACTTTATAATAAAAGTTAGGCATTGAAAACAGGGGCTCATTTGGCTAAAGTTGTGGGGGGGTAGGGCTGGCTCAAGATTTTCGTGGGCCCAGGAAACGCGGAATACGTCACGGCGGTGGAGCAGGGAGAAGTAAGTATTTCAACTTTGCAAGTGCTGCGATCCTGAGCAAGCAGGGGGGGCCACTAGTTGTCACTGGCACAGGGCCCCTCATAGAACGGCGGTGTGTTTGACGGCGGGTGGCACCTCCCACTGCCAGAGACACTTTTGCGTACTATGAGGGGCCCTCTGCCAGTGCCAACGAGTATGCCCCCCTCACCTGATGAAGGAACCTGCACTTTCATCTGCACCTTCCTCTTTGTCCCCGTGTAAGTTGGTATAATATGCAGGAAGGGGAACCTGTTATGATCTGGTGGTTAGGACAAATAGTGGACCTGGTAGTTAGAGCACCAGGAAAGACCTGATAGTACATTAACACAGGACAAGCTCTGGGAAGTGGAACCTCTGCTGACCGCAATCCCTAATCCTATCACGCACACTAGAAATAGCCGTGGAGCGCTCCTATCATGACCTAGGCGCCTCGTCACAGCCTCAGAACTAGCTAGCCCTAGAGATAGGAAAAATAAGCCTATCTTGCCTCAGAGAAAATTCCCCAAAGGAAAAGGCAGCCCCCCACATATATTGACTGTGAGTAAGATGAAATCACAAACACAGAGATGAAATAGATTTAGCAAAGAGAGGCCCGACTTACTAAACAGACAGAAGATAGGAAAGGTCACTTTGCAGTCAGCACAAAACCCTACAAAAGCCACACAGAGAGTGCAGGGAAAAATACCGTCCGCACCGACTAACGGAGCGGAGGCGCCCCTCCGCGTCCCAGAGCTTCCAGCAAGCAAGGCAAAATTCACATAAGCATGCTGGACAGAAAAAATAGCAAACAAGAAAAAAGCAAAGCAAAACTTAGCTTCTGCTGGAGGAAACAGGTAACCAGAAAGATCCAGGAGCGAACTAGACCAATGCTACAACATTGACAGCCGGCATGGGGCAAAGATCCAAGCGGAGTCAAATAGAGCAGCCCACCAACGAATTAGCCTCGCCACCTGTGGAAGGAAACTCAGAAACACCCACAGGCACCAGAGAAAGTCCATGGACAGAACCAGCCAAAGTACCACTCATGACCACCGGAGGGAGCCCGAAAACAGAATTCACAACAGTACCCCCCCCTTGAGGAGGGGTCACCGAACCCTCACGAGAGCCCCCAGGCCGACCAGGATGAGCCAAATGAAAGGCACGAACCAGATCGGCCGCATGAACATTAGAGGCAAAAACCCAGGAATTATCCTCCTGACCATAACCCTTCCACTTGACCAAGTACTGGAGTTTCCGTCTCGAAATACGAGAATCCAAAATCTTCTCCACCACATACTCCAACTCCCGCTCAACCAACACCGGAGCAGGAGGGTCAACGGATGGAGCCACAGGCGCCACGTATCTCCGCAATAACGACCTATGGAACACATTATGGATGGCAAAAGAATCTGGAAGGGCCAAACAAAATGACACAGGATTGATAACCTCAGAAATTTTATACGGACCAATGAAACGAGGCTTAAACTTAGGAGAGGAAACCTTCACAGGAACATTACGAGATGACAACCAAACCAAATCCCCAACACGAAGTCGGGGACCCACACAGCGTCGGCGGTTAGCGAAATGTTGAGCCTTCTTCTGGGACAATGTCAAATTGTCCACCACATGAGTCCAAATCTGCTGCAACCTATTCACCACAGTATCTACACCAGGACAGTCCGAAGACTCAACCTGCCCTGAAGAGAAACAAGGATGGAAACAAGAATTGCAGAAAAACGGCGAAACCAAAGTAGCCGAGCTGGCCCGATTATTAAGGGCAAACTCAGCCAACGGCAAAAAGGACACCCAATCATCCTGATCAGCAGAAACAAAGCATCTCAGATATGTTTCCAACGTCTGATTAGTTCGTTCGGTTTGGCCATTTGTCTGAGGATGGAAAGCCGAGGAAAAAGACAAATCAATGCCCATCCTAGCACAAAAGGATCGCCAAAACCTCGAAACAAACTGAGAACCTCTGTCCGAAACGATGTTCTCCGGGATGCCATGTAAACGAACCACATGCTGGAAAAACAATGGCACCAAATCAGAGGAGGAGGCAATTTAGACAAGGGTACCAAATGGACCATCTTAGAAAAGCGATCACAAACCACCCAAATGACTGACATCTTTTGAGAGACAGGGAGATCCGAAATAAAATCCATAGAAATATGCGTCCAGGGCCTCTTCGGGACCGGCAAGGGCAAAAGCAACCCACTAGCACGAGAACAGCAGGGCTTAGCCCGAGCACAAGTCCCACAGGACTGCACAAAAGAACGCACATCCCGTGACAAAGAAGGCCACCAAAAGGATCTAGCCACCAAATCTCTGGTACCAAAGATTCCAGGATGCCCAGCCAACACCAAACAATGAAGCTCAGAAATAACTCTGCTAGTCCATTTATCAGGGACAAACAATTTCTCTGCTGGGCAACGGTCAGGTCTATCAGCCTGAAATTTTTGCAACACCCGCCGCAAATCAGGGGAGATGGCAGACAAAATTATCCCCTCTTTGATAATACCTGCCGGCTCAGAAACACCCGGAGAGTCAGGCACAAAACTCCTTGACAGGGCATCAGCCTTCACATTCTTAGAGCCCGGAAGGTATGAAACCACAAAATCAAAACGGGAGAAAAATAACGCCCATCGAGCCTGTCTCGGATTCAACCGTTTGGCAGACTCAAGATAAGTCAAATTTTTGTGATCTGTCAAGACCACCACGCGATGCTTGGCTCCTTCAAGCCAATGACGCCACTCCTCGAATGCCCACTTCATGGCCAACAATTCTCGATTACCAACATCATAATTGTGCTCAGCAGGCGAAAACTTTCTAGAAAAGAAAGCACATGGCTTCATTCCCGAGCCATCAGAACTTCTTTGCGACAAAACAGCCCCTGCTCCAATCTCAGAGGCATCAACCTCAACCTGAAACGGGAGCGAAACATCTGGCTGGCACAACACAGGGGCAGAAGAAAAACGACGCTTCAATTCCTGAAAAGCCTCTACAGCCGCAGAGGACCAATTGACCACATCAGCACCCTTCTTGGTCAAATCAGTCAACGGTTTAGCAACACTAGAAAAATTAGCGATGAAGCGACGATAAAAATTAGCAAAGCCCAGGAACTTTTGCAGGCTCTTCACAGATGTCGGCTGAGTCCAATCATGAATGGCCTGGACTTTAACAGGGTCCATCTCGACAGTAGAAGGGGAAAAAATGAACCCCAAAAATGAAACCTTCTGAACTCCAAAGAGACACTTTGACCCCTTCACAAACAAGGAATTAGCACGAAGGACCTGGAACACCATTCTGACCTGCTTCACATGAGACTCCCAATCATCCGAAAAGACCAAAATATCATCCAAATACACAATCTACATAGTAACATAGTAACATAGTTAGTAAGGCCGAAAAAAGACATTTGTCCATCCAGTTCAGCCTATATTCCATCATAATAAATACCCAGATCTACGTCCTTCTACAGAATCTAATAATTGTATGATACAATATTGTTCTGCTCCAGGAAGACATCCAGGCCTCTCTTGAACCCCTCGACTGAGTTCGCCATCACCACCTCCTCAGGCAAGCAATTCCAGATTCTCACTGCCCTAACAGTAAAGAATCCTCTTCTATGTTGGTGGAAAAACCTTCTCTCCTCCAGACGCAAAGAATGCCCCCTTGTGCCCGTCACCTTCCTTGGTATAAACAGATCCTCAGCGAGAGATTTGTATTGTCCCCTTATATACTTATACATGGTTATTAGATCGCCCCTCAGTCGTCTTTTTTCTAGACTAAATAATCCTAATTTCGCTAATCTATCTGGGTATTGTAGTTCTCCCATCCCCTTTATTAATTTTGTTGCCCTCCTTTGTACTCTCTCTAGTTCCATTATATCCTTCCTGAGCACCGGTGCCCAAAACTGGACACAGTACTCCATGTGCGGTCTAACTAGGGATTTGTACAGAGGCAGTATAATGCTCTCATCGTGTATCCAGACCTCTTTTAATGCACCCCATGATCCTGTTTGCCTTGGCAGCTGCTGCCTGGCACTGGCTGCTCCAGGTAAGTTTATCATTAACTAGGATCCCCAAGTCCTTCTCCCTGTCAGATTTACCCAGTGGTTTCCCATTCAGTGTGTAATGGTGATATTGATTCCCTCTTCCCATGTGTATAACCTTACATTTATCATTGTTAAACCTCATCTGCCACCTTTCAGCCCAAGTTTCCAACTTATCCAGATCCATCTGTAGCAGAATACTATCTTCTCTTGTATTAACTGCTTTACATAGTTTTGTATCATCTGCAAATATCGATATTTTACTGTGTAAACCTTCTACCAGATCATTAATGAATATGTTGAAGAGAACAGGTCCCAATACTGACCCCTGCGGTACCCCACTGGTCACAGCGACCCAGTTAGAGACTATACCATTTATAACCACCCTCTGCTTCCTATCACTAAGCCAGTTACTAACCCATTTACACACATTTTCCCCCAGACCAAGCATTCTCATTTTGTGTACCAACCTCTTGTGCGGCACGGTATCAAACGCTTTGGAAAAATCGAGATATACCACGTCCAATGACTCACCGTGGTCCAGCCTATAGCTTACCTCTTCATAAAAACTGATTAGATTGGTTTGACAGGAGCGATTTCTCATAAACCCATGCTGATATGGAGTTAAACAGTTATTCTCATTGAGATAATCCAGAATAACATCCCTCAGAAACCCTTCAAATATTTTACCAACAATAGAGGTTAGACTTACTGGCCTATAATTTCCAGGTTCACTTTTAGAGCCCTTTTTGAATATTGGCACCACATTTGCTATGCGCCAATCCTGCGGAACAGACCCTGTCGCTATAGAGTCCCTAAAAATAAGAAATAATGGTTTATCTATTACATTACTTAGTTCTCTTAGTACTCGTGGGTGTATGCCATCCGGACCCGGAGATTTATCTATTTTAATCTTATTTAGCCGGTTTCGCACCTCTTCTTGGGTTAGATTGGTGACCCTTAATATAGGGTTTTCATTGTTTCTTGGGATTTCACCTAGCATTTCATTTTCCACCGTGAATACCGTGGAGAAGAAGGTGTTTAATATGTTAGCTTTTTCCTCGTCATCTACAACCATTCTTTCCTCACTATTTTTAAAGGGGCCTACATTTTCAGTTTTTATTCTTTTACTATTGATATAGTTGAAGAACAGTTTGGGATTAGTTTTACTCTCCTTAGCAATGTGCTTCTCTGTTTCCTTTTTGGCAGCTTTAATTAGTTTTTTAGATAAAGTATTTTTCTCCCTATAGTTTTTTAGAGCTTCAATGGTGCCATCCTGCTTTAGTAGTGCAAATGCTTTCTTTTTACTGTTAATTGCCTGTCTTACTTCTTTGTTTAGCCACATTGGGTTTTTCCTATTTCTAGTCCTTTTATTCCCACAAGGTATAAACCGCTTACACTGCCTATTTAGGATGTTCTTAATCTGGAATTTATCCAGGTACTCTCGGAAGATGTCATGCATAAAGGACTGAAATACTGATGGAGCATTGGAAAGCCCGAATGGCATCACCAGGTACTCAAAATGGCCCTCGGGCGTATTAAATGCTGTTTTCCATTCATCGCCCCGTTTAATACGCACAAGATTATACGCCCCTCGAAGGTCTATCTTGGTAAACCAACTAGCCCCTTTAATATGAGCAAACAAGTCGGACAGCAACGGCAAAGGATACTGAAATTTGACAGTAATTTTATTAAGAAGGCGGTAATCAATACAAGGTCTCAAAGAACTATCCTTCTTGGCCACAAAAAAGAACCCTGCTCCCAACGGTGATGACGATGGGCGAATATGGCCTTTCTCCAAGGATTCCTTTATATAACTCCGCATAGCGGCGTGTTCTGGCACAGATAAATTGAACAATCGGCCCTTAGGAAACTTACTACCAGGAATCAAATTAATTGCACAATCGCAATCCCTATGAGGAGGTAGGGCACTGGCTTTGGGCTCATCAAATACATCCTGATAATCCGACAACAACTCCGGAACTTCAGAAGGAGTAGAAGACGAAATTGACAAAAATGGAACATCACCATGTACCCCCTGGCAACCCCAGCTGGACACAGACATAGATTTCCAGTCCAATACTGGATTATGGACCTGTAGCCATGGTAACCCTAAAACGACCACATCGTGCAGATTATGTAACACCAAAAAACGGACATCCTCCCGATGTGCAGGAGCCATGCACATGGTCAATTGGGTCCAGTACTGAGGCTTATTCTTGGCCAAAGGCGTAGCATCAATTCCTCTCAATGGAATATGATGCTGCAACGGCTCCAAGAAAAAACCACAGCGCCTAGCATACTCCAAGTCCATCAAATTCAGGGCAGCGCCTGAATCCACAAATGCCATAACAGAGTAGGAAAACAAAGAACAAATCAGAGTAACGGACAATAGAAATTTTGACTGTACCGTACCAATGGTGACAGACCTAGCGAACCGCTTAGTGCGCTTAGGACAATTGGAGATAGCATGAGTGGAATCACCACAGTAAAAACACAGCCCATTCCGACGTCTGTGTTCCTGCTGTTCAGCTCTGGTCAAAGTCCTATCGCACTGCATAGGCTCAGGCCCATGCTCAGATAGTACCGCCAAATGGTGCACAGTTTTACGCTCACGCAAGCGCCGATCGATCTGAATAGCCAAAGACATAGACTCATTCAGACCAGCAGGCATGGGAAATCCCACCATGACATCTTTAAGGGCTTCAGAGAGACCCTTTCTGAAGATTGCTGCCAGGGCACATTCATTCCACTGAGTGAGCACAGACCACTTTCTAAACTTCTGACAATATATCTCTGCTTCATCCTGACCCTGACACAGAGCCAGCAAGATTTTCTCTGCCTGATCCACTGAATTAGGTTCGTCATAAAGCAATCCTAGCGCCAGGAAAAACGCATCCACATCACGCAATGCCAGATCTCCTGGCGCAAGGGAAAATGCCCAGTCTTGAGGGTCACCACGTAACAAAGAAATAATGATCCTTACTTGTTGAACAGGATCACCTGAGGAGCGAGGTTTCAAAGCTAGAAACAATTTACAATTATTTTTGAAATTCAAGAACTTAGATCTATCACCAAAAAATAAATCAGGAATTGGAATCCTAGGCTCTGACATCAGATTCTGAACCACAAAATCTTGACTGTTTTGTACCCTTGTAGTGAGATTATCCATCCAAGAGGACAGACCTTGAATGTCCATGTCTACACCTGTGTTCTGAACCACCCAGAGGTAAAGCGGAAAAGTGAGACAGAACACGCAGCAATGAAAAAAAAAATGGTCTCAGAGCTTCACTTATCCCTCTATTGAGATGTATCAATACTTTTGGCCAGCCTACTGTTATGATCTGGTGGTTAGGACAAATAGTGGACCTGGTAGTTAGAGCACCAGGAAAGACCTGATAGTACATTAACACAGGACAAGCTCTGGGAAGTGGAACCTCTGCTGACCGCAATCCCTAATCCTATCACGCACACTAGAAATAGCCGTGGAGCGCTCCTATCATGACCTAGGCGCCTCATCACAGCCTCAGAACTAGCTAGCCCTAGAGATAGGAAAAATAAACCTATCTTGCCTCAGAGAAAAATCCCCAAAGGAAAAGGCAGCCCCCACATATATTGACTGTGAGTAAGATGAAATCACAAACACAGAGATGAAATAGATTTAGCAAAGAGAGGCCCGACTTACTAAACAGACAGAAGATAGGAAAGGTCACTTTGCAGTCAGCACAAAACCCTACAAAAGCCACACAGAGAGTGCAGGGAAAAATACCTTCCGCACCGACTAACGGAGCGGAGGCGCCCCTCTGCGTCCCAGAGCTTCCAGCAAGCAAGGCAAAATTCACATAAGCATGCTGGACAGAAAGAATAGCAAACAAGAAAAAAGCAAAGCAAAACTTAGCTTCTGCTGGAGGAAACAGGTAACCAGAAAGATCCAGGAGCGAACTAGACCAATGCTACAACATTGACAGCCGGCATGGGGCAAAGATCCAAGCGGAGTCAAATAGAGCAGCCCACCAACGAATTAGCCTCGCCATCTGTGGAAGGAAACTCAGAAACACCCACAGGCACCAGAGAAAGTCCATGGACAGAACCAGCCGAAGTACCACTCATGACTACCGGAGGGAGCCCGAAAACAGAATTCACAACAGGAACCTGACTTTCAGCAGGGTCAGATTCTGGCTGTGTAGAGTGCAAGGGGAATGTAGTGGTCTGGGTCCATGTACGAGCAGACTCATCTAGCAGTGGCTGGGCAATGGGCAGGATGAGGAGGAAACACAGATATAGGCTCAAATAAGAAAGTAGGCTAAATCCAGTTCAAAATTGGTAACAGGACTAAACAGGCGGCATTGCTTTATTCAGTGGAGGACAACTGTAATGAGAGGCTGACACAGTTAGTAGGCCCCAAAAAGTAAGTAGGCTAAATGCAGTTCAAAATTGCTAACAGGACTAAACTGGCGGCATTGCTTTGTTCAGCGGAGGACAACTGTAATGAGGGGCAGACACAGTTAGTAGGCCCAAATAAGAAAGTAGGCTAAAAGCAGTTCAAAATTGGTAACAGGACAAAACAGGCGGCATAGCTTTGTTCACTAGAGGACAACTGTAATGAGGGGCAGACACAGTTAGTAGGCCCAAATAAGAAAGTAGGCTAAATGCAGTTCAAAATTGCTAACAGGACTAAACTGGCGGCATTGCTTTGTTCAGCGGAGGACAACTGTAATGAGGAGCAGACAGTTACTAGGCCCAAATAAGTAAGTAGGCTAAATGCAGTTCAAAATTGGTAACAGGAGTACACAGGCGGCATAGCTTTGTTCAGTGGAGGACAACTGTAAGTAGTGGCTAACACAGTTAGTAGGCACAAATAAGAAAGTAGGCTAAATGCAGTTCACAATTGGTAACGGGAGTACACAGGCGGCATTGCTATGTTCATTGGAGGACAACTGTAATAAGAGGCTCAGGCAGACTTAGTAGGCCTAAAATAAAAAAGTAGGCTAAATGCAGTTCACAATTGATAACAGAAGTACACAGGCGGCATTGCTTTGTTCAGTGGAGGACAACTGTAACAAGTGGCTCAGACAGACTTAGTAGGCCTAAAATAAAAAAGTAGGCTAAATACAGTTCACAATTGGTAACAGGAGTACACAGGCGGCAAAGCTTTTTTCAGCGGAGGAGGACAACTGTTATGAGAGGCTCACACAGTTACTAGGACCAAGTAAGTAAGTAGTCTAAATGCAGTTCAAAATTGGTAATAGGAGTACACAGGCAGCATAGCTTTGTTCAGCGGAGGAGGACAACTGTTATGAGAGGCTCACACAGTTACTAGGCCCAAGTAAATACGTAGGCTAAATGCAGTTCAAAATTGGTAATAGGAGTACACAGTAGTGTAACATGTAATCCCTTAAAACATAGATTTATTAATATATATATCCAAAGGAAAAGGGAGTACCAACCGAATAAAATATAAATATTTTATTGATAACAATTAAAATGAAATAATACAAAACATATACTGTATATAAAAGAGTAGGAACAAGGCAGAGTAGCCCTCGAGCAATCCCAGTATAGGTTAAATAACCAGGTATATACATATCAAGTACATCATGTCCAGTGAATAATAATAGTATACACATCAACAGGTACAAATTTTCATAGTAGTTAATGCAATATTGCAAATAGGGTCCATATACCTATGTGTATGCGTAGATATAGCTCAAAGAAATATATATGTCGGTAGTTCCATAGATAATAAGAAGTCTAATGAGTAAATGGAGTATGCTGAACACGGTACTACAAGAGAGGGAACTACAAAAAGTGTCAGTGCACTATGGGTTAAAGTAGTAATATCAAAAGGATCAAGATAAATGTAAAGTGCCGATGTATATAGGAATAAGAGGCTTGTGCAGCAAGCTGAAGGCAGCACTACAAGAAGGGAGACTGCAAAAGTGTCAGTGCACTATAGACTAAAGTGGCAGTATGCATGTGCAAATATGAAGCTAGTGCTACAAGACATGTGGCATAGGGACGAGCTATAGGAATAATAAGACACTAGGTGTGGATACCTGTGGATGAAGGGATCGCTGGAGAGAGGAAAACCCCGACGCGCGTTTCGCACCGTAGCTTCTTCCTGGGGGTTGCGGTAATGTAGGGGACACAGTGCGGACCTTATATATGCGGCGGTTGTCTAGGCGCTGGCGTCCATAGAGCGCGGACCAGGAAGCGGCAGATCCAGCGTCCCACGTCACCAAGTCCCGCCCACCTCCGACGCGTCAGAGAGGAGGGGAACAGGGCGACGCTGCGGGACACGTTACCACGGCAACCCGATGCGGCCGACGGGCGCAAGCGCACTACGCTGCAAATAGGAAGCACCGATGGACGGTTGCAAGGAGACATAGGAAAGAACAGTAGTACAGATGCGCTGCGTATGTAAGTGGTGACGTGTTGCTGGGAAGTGTGGGAGTGGTGCTGGGAGGGAAGGAGTGTTGTGGGAAGGTGGTGTGAAAAAATGAAGGGGATGAATGAAAGGGAGATAAGTGTCTAGCCAATGCTAGACAAAAGCAGATGGTGCACACCTATAATAATATATAAAGGTACAGAGGAAAACCAAGCATGTGTAAGAATAAGGGTAATATATGGAAAATATGTACACTCAAGATGGGGTGAGATGCCAGAGGGGGAGAAACAAAAAAGATAAATATGAAGATAACACAATATAACAACATGGTGTACTGTAAATAAACAGGATTATTAAAATATTTTTAAATATTTTGTAGGTGACAAAATTCTTCTCCCGTGCATGACGAAGGCCTGGACGGACGACACCACACGAAGAGGGGAAGAAGGTAAGTAGCAGCAACTGGTCACATCACATTCGCATGAATAGGATAAAACATACTAAAAAAGAAGAACAACACACAGTATTAGTAACACATATATAAAATAAACATACAAAAATTAGTTAAAAAGAACATATAACATAAACGTCTGTATAAGAATCACACAAACGTCTATGTGTATAGGATAAAATAGGTATACAATTAAAACAGCACTATGAAGTTAATCATTTAAAGAAAAGGAGCAAAGCTTATGACTTCATTAAGGCCTCTAGGTTGAAGTGAGCCTATCCTCGAGATCCATTTGGTCCACAGTCCACGTTTATGCCCCCCGTTTCTCCGGGCAATATGATTGATTTGTTCCAGGACCTAGTAATCAAAGATGTTGAGGCCATTTTATATCGTAAGCCAATAAAGAATCTGTCACATATGGAGGAATCCGCAATACGGGAAATGCAGCAGTGGGAGGATGTCATTATTAGAAAAGCGGACAAGGGGGGCAACATAGTCCTGCTTGACAAAAGTTATTATGTCAATGAAGCTATGTCCCAACTAAACGACAAAAATACCTATATTTCTTTGGACCACAATCCAACAGAGAAGTACAAAGAAAAATTAAGATGTTTATTAAATAAATATGTGTCTAAGGGCACTTTGCTAAAAAGCAGAGCTGAAAAATTATTTCCCATCCATCCCTCTACACCGCATTGGTATAGTCTGCCTAAAGTGCACAAGAACGCTACTCATCCTCCAGGTCGCCCGATAATCTCCGGGATTGGGTCACTGACGGAACCCTTGTCCCAATTTCTCGACTGGCTCCTTAAACCATTGCTGCATAAAATCCCCTCGTTTGTAAAGGATTCAGGGGACTTTTTGGTGGCTCTGCAATCTATTAACTGGCAACCATCTTATGTATTAACCTCTATTGACGTTGTTAGCCTTTATACGAGGATTCCGCAGGAGAAAGGCATTGCGGCTATTGATACCATTCTTTCAAATACGAACAAGGATCAGGATTTCGTTGCGTTTATTGTTGAAAGTTTACGGTTCATCTTGTCCCATAATGCTTTTAAATTTGGCGAAAAGTGGTTCCTACAACGCACCGGTACCGCAATGGGTACGCCCGTGGCTTGCGTTTTTGCCAACTTATTTTTGGCTGCGTTTGAAGAAAAGTATATTACCTCTATCACGAACCCTTTTTTGAAATTTATTCGTTTATTTCTTAGATTCGCAGACGATATTTTTATCGTCTGGGATGGGTCTCATAATGATTTTGACTTGTTCGTTGAGTATCTGAATGAAGTGAATAATGAGAACATGCAATTCACAGCCTGTTACGGCGGTAATACCCTTGAATTTCTGGACGTTAAACTTAATATTACAGATGGGAGATTGAATACGCAAGTCCATAAAAAATCAACTGCAACAAACAGTTTGTTGCATTTTTCTAGTGCGCACCCGCAACACACTAAAAATAGTCTCCCATATAGTCAAATGGTACGTTACAGGAAAATTAATAACAACGAGACAAGCTTCGAACACCAGTTAATGGAATTAAAAAATGACTTCTTAAAAAGAAATTATCCTCCCCAGATTTTAGTAACAGCAGAACAACGCGTTAAACAGCTCACCCAAAATGAATTACTAAAAACCCGTAAACGCAAAAAACAGGTCCCTCGCAAAGTCGACGAGCAACAAAAAAGATTTACGTTTACTTTTACGCATAGCCCTATCGATAAAAATATTTATGCAGCCATAAATAAAAATTGGCATATTTTGCAAAACGACCGGGATTTGGCAGCAATAGCCATGAGTCGTCCAAGATTCGGTTATAAGCGGACGAGAAATTTGGGGGATTTGCTAGTCAACAATAGATTATCTTCGACGGGTAACAATTGGCTTACGCGGTCACAACCAACAGGTAACCACAGATGCGGCAACTGTAAGTTTTGTCACTTAAGACTCCTAGACAATCCAATTCGTGTAGGTCCTGTTTGCCATTCTGTTCGGCATTTAATTACATGCAAAACCCAATATGTTGTCTATTTAATTCTCTGCCCATGTCTTTTTTACTACATCGGCAAAACAATACGGCCGATGGTCACTAGATTCAAAGAGCATTATAATTCAGTGTTATCCGGCAAAGGGTGCCCTCGGTTTATTAAACATATGCAGGATTATCATAATGCGAACCCTAATGTGTTACGGTTCGCTGGCTTAGAAATAGTTAAATGTCCCGTGCAAGGCGGAGATCGCAATAAAATCTTACTGCAGCGAGAGGCAAAGTGGATAATGGATACTAATGCTCAGGGCCCCATCGGCCTTAATGATAAATTAGACATGTCGATTTTTTTGTAAGGTTAGACATGATTTTTTTTTGTAAGGTTAGACATGATTTTTTTGTAAAGTTAGACATGATTTTTTCATATATGTCTTATAATGTTGTAATTTACATGTGCTTGTTAATAGTGTTTTGCACTTAACCCTACGTGTTTTTATCTCACACACCTGTTAATGATACGTCAGCTGGTCCTCTATAAAGGATATGACGTTTTTAATTGTGCACCTGGACCCGTTGAAGCGCATTTGCGCGAAACGATCGTCGTCCACCTCTCCTCCTCCCAGCACCATCTCCCGATCCCAGCCGCCTCTCCAAAAGTGTTCTGTTTTATCGCATCATGAATAAAGGACTTTAATTCAGCAGCTTTTCTGGGTGAGTGCCACATATTCTTCTTTTTTACTATATGGAATGGACTTGATTTTTCTATGTGGAGCACCGCCGTAGTCTGCTTTATCTGTGCTTGCTACACGAATCCTGCGCAGACATTGTGCTGCTTTGCGTCAAAGATTGGGTGCATTTTGAGCCTGGTGCCGTCTATATTCTTTGTTTTGTCAATTTTATATGCTCTACCAGTGTTGAGACTGAGCACAGGCTGTGATAATTTGCACGAAAGGTGTTTTTTTTTTTTTTTTTTTTTTTTTTTTACTGCAATGAACATCAATCAAGAGGATGTTATGGATTCAGAGGCAAGCACTTCAGAGGAGTGTGGCTTATTGGCTGGACGGGAGGGTGCGGAGGAGTTCTTTATGGATTGTAACCATAAGGAAGATTTGTTATTAATAAGCACGAAATTACTGGAAACTAAAATTTATTCTCTGGCAGAGAGAGAAATTAGGATGTATTGGACAATTAAATCTCTAAATTCCTATACAGAGTGCGGAAGAGTTCCAAGAGGACTACGTGTTTTTAAAGAAATTTCCCAATTTGCTGAAGATCCGGCATTTCAGCAAGCATGGGATGAAATACACTTGCAATGCTCTCGAAATTTATTAGCATTGGTCATCGCACAAAATGAGAAGGAATATACTATTCTTTGTGAACAATTAGACAAAGCCAAGCAGGAATTAAAATCTCGTTTGACGGATAATCTGTATAAACTGTTCCTCAAAAAACTGGAGAAGAAATTAGTACTAATCCAAATTGAGACAAAACAACAAAAGAAAGATAAATTTTTGAGGGATAAGAAGGACTTCGAAACTGGCCAAGTTTTTACTTGGAATAAAAACAAAAGAAGGAATTTTCAAAGACAGCGTCATCCTAAAAAATTCAACAAACGCAAGCCATACAAAGACGGGTGGATCACGGACTCGGATTCTAGTGGTGTCGAAGATCACGTAAATGAGATTACCCCCGTCACTACATCGGTGGGAGCGAAGGGCCCTTTAGAAAAAAGATCAGACGGGGTGGCAGAAAAAAATGCGCAGAAAAAGCGCAAGCAGGTTTCATGGAGGAAATAACGTCTAATGAACTCCAGATAATAAACTTGTCTAATAAGATTCTATCTCCCACACAGAAGACTGTGCTATCTTTAGGCCTTAATTTTTGCATTCCGGACGAATTTAATCTAACTAACTTTAAAATCGATCTTTTTAAGGCTACACGAAAATTACATTTACAAAAATATTTCGCTGGCTCTAAAAACCGGAGCAATAAGCCGCATACCACGTCAACGGAAAATCCGGCCACTATTGGAACTTTGGGCTTCATTGCGTTTCCTCCCGCTGATCCACAGGACCTGGAAGACGCATGGATGTTGGCCAATCTTGACGAATCTTCGCAGAACAGCATTGGACCTACAGCTGCTGAGGACATAGATTTAGGTGTTGAGCCTTTTAAAGGTGGCCTACAGTCCACGTTTATGCCCCCCGTTTCTCCGGGCAATATGATTGATTTGTTCCAGGACCTAGTAATCAAAGATGTTGAGGCCATTTTATATCGTAAGCCAATAAAGAATCTGTCACATATGGAGGAATCCGCAATACGGGAAATGCAGCAGTGGGAGGATGTCATTATTAGAAAAGCGGACAAGGGGGGCAACATAGTCCTGCTTGACAAAAGTTATTATGTCAATGAAGCTATGTCCCAACTAAACGACAAAAATACCTATATTTCTTTGGACCACAATCCAACAGAGAAGTACAAAGAAAAATTAAGATGTTTATTAAATAAATATGTGTCTAAGGGCACTTTGCTAAAAAGCAGAGCTGAAAAATTATTTCCCATCCATCCCTCTACACCGCATTGGTATAGTCTGCCTAAAGTGCACAAGAACGCTACTCATCCTCCAGGTCGCCCGATAATCTCCGGGATTGGGTCACTGACGGAACCCTTGTCCCAATTTCTCGACTGGCTCCTTAAACCATTGCTGCATAAAATCCCCTCGTTTGTAAAGGATTCAGGGGACTTTTTGGTGGCTCTGCAATCTATTAACTGGCAACCATCTTATGTATTAACCTCTATTGACGTTGTTAGCCTTTATACGAGGATTCCGCAGGAGAAAGGCATTGCGGCTATTGAAACCATTCTTTCAAATACGAACAAGGATCAGGATTTCGTTGCGTTTATTGTTGAAAGTTTACGGTTCATCTTGTCCCATAATGCTTTTAAATTTGGCGAAAAGTGGTTCCTACAACGCACCGGTACCGCAATGGGTACGCCCGTGGCTTGCGTTTTTGCCAACTTATTTTTGGCTGCGTTTGAAGAAAAGTATATTACCTCTATCACGAACCCTTTTTTGAAATTTATTCGTTTATTTCTTAGATTCGCAGACGATATTTTTATCGTCTGGGATGGGTCTCATAATGATTTTGACTTGTTCGTTGAGTATCTGAATGAAGTGAATAATGAGAACATGCAATTCACAGCCTGTTACGGCGGTAATACCCTTGAATTTCTGGACGTTAAACTTAATATTACAGATGGGAGATTGAATACGCAAGTCCATAAAAAATCAACTGCAACAAACAGTTTGTTGCATTTTTCTAGTGCGCACCCGCAACACACTAAAAATAGTCTCCCATATAGTCAAATGGTACGTTACAGGAAAATTAATAACAACGAGACAAGCTTCGAACACCAGTTAATGGAATTAAAAAATGACTTCTTAAAAAGAAATTATCCTCCCCAGATTTTAGTAACAGCAGAACAACGCGTTAAACAGCTCACCCAAAATGAATTACTAAAAACCCGTAAACGCAAAAAACAGGTCCCTCGCAAAGTCGACGAGCAACAAAAAAGATTTACGTTTACTTTTACGCATAGCCCTATCGATAAAAATATTTATGCAGCCATAAATAAAAATTGGCATATTTTGCAAAACGACCGGGATTTGGCAGCAATAGCCATGAGTCGTCCAAGATTCGGTTATAAGCGGACGAGAAATTTGGGGGATTTGCTAGTCAACAATAGATTATCTTCGACGGGTAACAATTGGCTTACGCGGTCACAACCAACAGGTAACCACAGATGCGGCAACTGTAAGTTTTGTCACTTAAGACTCCTAGACAATCCAATTCGTGTAGGTCCTGTTTGCCATTCTGTTCGGCATTTAATTACATGCAAAACCCAATATGTTGTCTATTTAATTCTCTGCCCATGTCTTTTTTACTACATCGGCAAAACAATACGGCCGATGGTCACTAGATTCAAAGAGCATTATAATTCAGTGTTATCCGGCAAAGGGTGCCCTCGGTTTATTAAACATATGCAGGATTATCATAATGCGAACCCTAATGTGTTACGGTTCGCTGGCTTAGAAATAGTTAAATGTCCCGTGCAAGGCGGAGATCGCAATAAAATCTTACTGCAGCGAGAGGCAAAGTGGATAATGGATACTAATGCTCAGGGCCCCATCGGCCTTAATGATAAATTAGACATGTCGATTTTTTTGTAAGGTTAGACATGATTTTTTTTTTGTAAGGTTAGACATGATTTTTTTGTAAAGTTAGACATGATTTTTTCATATATGTCTTATAATGTTGTAATTTACATGTGCTTGTTAATAGTGTTTTGCACTTAACCCTACGTGTTTTTATCTCACACACCTGTTAATGATACGTCAGCTGGTCCTCTATAAAGGATATGACGTTTTTAATTGTGCACCTGGACCCGTTGAAGCGCATTTGCGCGAAACGATCGTCGTCCACCTCTCCTCCTCCCAGCACCATCTCCCGATCCCAGCCGCCTCTCCAAAAGTGTTCTGTTTTATCGCATCATGAATAAAGGACTTTAATTCAGCAGCTTTTCTGGGTGAGTGCCACATATTCTTCTTTTTTACTATATGGAATGGACTTGATTTTTCTATGTGGAGCACCGCCGTAGTCTGCTTTATCTGTGCTTGCTACACGAATCCTGCGCAGACATTGTGCTGCTTTGCGTCAAAGATTGGGTGCATTTTGAGCCTGGTGCCGTCTATATTCTTTGTTTTGTCAATTTTATACACCTATAATAATATATAAAGGTACAGAGGAAAACCAAGCATGTGTAAGAATAAGGGTAATATATGGAAAATATGTACACTCAAGATGGGGTGAGATGCCAGAGGGGGAGAAACAAAAAAGATAAATATGAAGATAACACAATATAACAACATGGTGTACTGTAAATAAACAGGATTATTAAAATATTTTTAAATATTTTGTAGGTGACAAAATTCTTCTCCCGTGCATGACGAAGGCCTGGACGGACGACACCACACGAAGAGGGGAAGAAGGTAAGTAGCAGCAACTGGTCACATCACATTCGCATGAATAGGATAAAACATACTAAAAAAGAAGAACAACACACAGTATTAGTAACACATATATAAAATAAACATACAAAAATTAGTTAAAAAGAACATATAACATAAACGTCTGTATAAGAATCACACAAACGTCTATGTGTATAGGATAAAATAGGTATACAATTAAAACAGCACTATGAAGTTAATCATTTAAAGAAAAGGAGCAAAGCTTATGACTTCATTAAGGCCTCTAGGTTGAAGTGAGCCTATCCTCGAGATCCATTTGGTCTCGAGCTGAGCCAGTCTGGTTTTAAAATTTCCACCTCTAGAGTCCTTCAGTATCCTGTCAAACCCCCCGGGACGTCCCATTGTCTCAGGGGGGTAGGACTTTGTGAACAGGTCAATAAATTCCTCGACTTTCATCTAAAACCTATGGTGGAAAATCTCCTGTCATACATTCAGGACACAGGTGATGTACTTCGCAAGCTGATGGATATTCCACTGGAGGATGATATGTGGTTGGTAACCTTTGACGTAGAGTCACTGTATACTTCCATTCGCCATGACGACGGGATTGAGGCTGTGAGAAGCTTTCTCCACATGTCAAGCAATGACAACGATCTGATCGAATTTCTTCTCACTTTACTGGAGTATGCCCTTAGTCATAATTTTTTTATGTTTAAGGAAGTCCTCTATCTCCAATTGCAGGGGACTGCTATGGGGGCTGCATTTGCGCCCTCTTACGCAAACCTATTCATGGGGTCTTGGGAGCGTACAATCTTCCTGACTGATGTCATCCCTCTGGGTACGCTTTATAGATGACATTTTTGTCATCTGGCAGGCTTCTGAGGAGGACCTAATTTCCTTCATTCAGCTCCTGAACAACAACACACTAAACATCAAGCTGACCTGCAAATATAGTCAATCACATATTGACTTTTTGGATACCAGGATCTTCAAAGGAGAGGATGGGTTCTTACACACTGAAGTATTCAGAAAGGAGACCTCTGTCAACTCAGTGCTACACGCCACCTCATCACACCCTAGACCTCTCAAGGACAGTATACCGTATGGGCAGTTTTTAAGGACTAGGAGAATCTGTTCTACGGAATCCTCGTTTCAAACTCAGTCCTCTGAATTGGCACAGCGATTCTTACAAAGGGGATACTCAAATCGGACAATCCATCGGGGTTGGTCTAAAGCCAGTAATAAGACAAGAAGTGATTTGTTAAAACAGAAACCGAGAGAGTCTTTAAATACACCAAACTTGGTGAGATTTATCTCAAATTACAATGAAAAATGGAAACCTATGAGGCAAGCCCTCTCTAAATTTTGGCCCATCATTATGAGTGACCCAGTACTGGCGAAAAGTGTCCCTGATGTACCAACGATCACATACAGGAGATCACAGAATCTCAAGGATATGCTGGTCCACAGCCAAAACAAGGGGACTACCACTCGTAATGCCTTCAAATCCAGAGGACCATGTTGGGGCTTCTTTCCCTGTAAAAAATGTTTGGCTTGCAGAAACATGGACCGAGCCCATGAATTTAAAGATACTCAAGGTAGGATTTTCCATATCACACATAACATCACATGTGGCATGGACTGTGTGATATATTATGCCACTTGCCCGTGCCATCTCATATATATTGGAATGACCTCCAGACAATTAAGAGTATGGACTCGAGAACATGTCCGGGATATAACCAATGCTCGTGAGGTGACTGACCTAACACTTCTGAAACCAATACCACGACATTTCCGATCAGCTCACAATTGCGACCCTAGTGCATTGAGGGTAATTGGCATTGACAGGATACTGAAGGACTCTAGAGGTGGAAATTTTAAAACCAGACTGGCTCAGCTCGAGACCAAATGGATCTCGAGGATAGGCTCACTTCAACCTAGAGGCCTTAATGAAGTCATAAGCTTTGCTCCTTTTCTTTAAATGATTAACTTCATAGTGCTGTTTTAATTGTATACCTATTTTATCCTATACACATAGACGTTTGTGTGATTCTTATACAGACGTTTATGTTATATGTTCTTTTTAACTAATTTTTGTATGTTTATTTTATATATGTGTTACTAATACTGTGTGTTGTTCTTCTTTTTTAGTATGTTTTATCCTATTCATGCGAATGTGATGTGACCAGTTGCTGCTACTTACCTTCTTCCCCTCTTCGTGTGGTGTCGTCCGTCCAGGCCTTCGTCATGCACGGGAGAAGAATTTCGTCACCTACAAAATATTTAAAAATATTTTAATAATCCTGTTTATTTACAGTACACCATGTTGTTATATTGTGTTATCTTCATATTTATCTTTTTTGTTTCTCCCCCTCTGGCATCTCACCCCATCTTGAGTATACATATTGTCCATATATTACCCTTATTCTTACACATGCTTGGTTTTCCCCTGTACCTTTATATATTATTATAGGTGTGCACCATCTGCTTTTGTCTAGCATTGGCTAGACACTTATCTCCCTTTCATTCATCCCCTTCATTTTTTCACACCACCTTCCCACAACACTCCTTCCCTCCCAGCACCACTCCCACACTTCCCAGCAACACGTCACCACTTACATACGCAGCGCATCTGTACTACTGTTCTTTCCTACGTCTCCTTGCAACCGTCCATCGGTGCTTCCTATTTGCAGCATAGTGCGCTTGCGCCCGTCGGCCGCATCGGGTTGCCGTGGTAATGTGTCCCGCAGCGTCGCCCTGTTCCCCTCCTCTCTGACGCGTCGGAGGTGGGCGGGACTTGGTGACGTGGGACGCCGGATCTGCCGCTTCCTGGTCCGCGCTCTATGGACGCCAGCGCCTAGACAACCGCCGCATATATAAGGTCCGCACTGTGTCCCCTACATTACCGCAACCCCCAGGAAGAAGCTACGGTGCGAAACGCGCGTCGGGGTTTTCCTCTCTCCAGCGATCCCTTCATCCACAGGTATCCACACCTAGTGTCTTATTATTCCTATAGCTCGTCCCTATGCCACATGTCTTGTTGCACTAGCTTCATATTTGCACATGCATACTGCCACTTTAGTCTATAGTGCACTGACACTTTTGCAGTCTCCCTTCTTGTAGTGCTGCCTTCAGCTTGCTGCACAAGCCTCTTATTCCTATATACATCGGCACTTTACATTTATCTTGATCCTTTTGATATTACTACTTTAACCCATAGTGCACTGAAACTTTTTGTAGTTCCCTCTCTTGTAGTACCGTGTTCAGCATACTCCATTTACTCTTTAGACTTCTTATTATCTATGGAACTACCGACATATATATTTCTTTGAGCTATATCTACGCATACACATAGGTATATGGACCCTATTTGCAATATTGCATTAACTACTATGAAAATTTGTACCTGTTGATGTGTATACTATTATTATTCACTGAACATGATGTACTTGATATGTATATACCTGGTTATTTAACCTATACTGGGATTGCTCGAGGGCTACTCTGCCTTGTTCCTACTCTTTTATATATATGTTTTGTATTATTTCATTTTAATTGTTATCAATAAAATATTTATATTTTATTCGGTTGGTACTCCCTTTTCCTTTGGATATATGCGATTTTTTGGTGGTACACCGTGTGTATTTATTGGTCTAATTTTGGGTAAATTTATTAGTATATATTAAAAATACCGTAACCCAGTGAAACACAAAAAACAAATAAGAAAAAACAGGATCCAATTGCGCACCTATCCTGTCAGATAACCCTACACTTGGCTGCTATCCCTACCTATCAGTGGAGGTTGGCACCCTAATAGATCGATTTGGCGCCCCCACTCAACGACGGCTGACCCCAACTCACCCTGTTAAATATCTAGCGAGCTACAGGTGGGCCATATAAGGTGGGCCATATAAGCCATATAAAGAGATGAAGGAAGGTCTGAAAAAATACTAAGGTGCACAAGCAAGAAAAAACATTAATAAACAACCCCAAAGCTGTATAGCATCCTGCAACAAAGCTTCTTATGTATGCTAAATACAAGCAAAAATCCTGTCACATAAGAGCTAAACCCAATTGTGCTGGCTAAAGGAAACCCAAAATAAACAAATACAGTCAGCACCACAAGAGGTTACAGATTAAAGCCCAATGGCATTAATGGCCAGGGTAGGAAAAATAACCTCAAGTTAACCAGGTTCAATATATGTCAGCAGACTGTTAATAGCAGATCCTCTTAGAACAGTCTGAGGCAATATATGCCACTAGTGCCAGGATAGATAATAGGTAGTGTGACACAACATACATAACTGATGTAGAAAAATAATGTTCTTGTCACAGATGCTTGCCTGCCCAAGCATCATGGCGCCTGTATCCATGGCATATTGGTTCTGACATCTCTGCCTCCTGAGGAACCGTCTAACGGGGAAACGCATCGGGGCTGGTACCTGGCAGCTAAGTAGATCTGGGCTGATGCCCTCCCCTGGCTGCCTTGTATATTATGTGTATTAATATGCTGAGACTGTACATTATTGTTACGTTGATCTTCTTTTAGTCTGATGCCTAGGGAAGGAATAGAGATTTTTTCTATTGTACTCTGTGACAAGAACATTATTTTTCTACATCAGTTATGTATGTTGTGTCACACTACCTATTATCTATCCTGGCACTAGTGGCATATATTGCCTCAGACTGTTCTAAGAGGATCTGCTATTAACAGTCTGCTGACATATATTGAACCTGGTTAACTTGAGGTTATTTTTCCTACCCTGGTCATTAATGCCATTGGGCTTTAATCTGTAACCTCTTGTGGTGCTGACTGTATTTGTTTATTTTGGGTTTCCTTTAGCCAGCACAATTGGGTTTAGCTCTTATGTGACAGGATTTTTGCTTGTATTTAGCATACATAAGAAGCTTTGTTGCAGGATGCTATACAGCTTTGGGGTTGTTTATTAATGTTTTTTCTTGCTTGTGCACCCTAGTATTTTTTCAGACCTTCCTTCATCTCTTTATATGGCTTATTGTTTTCCCACCTGTAGCTCGCTAGATATTTAACAGGGTGAGTTGGGGTCAGCCGTCGTTGAGTGGGGGCGCCAAATCGATCTATTAGGGTGCCAACCTCCACTGATAGGTAGGGATAGCAGCCAAGTGTAGGGTTATCTGACAGGATAGGTGCGCAATTGGATCCTGTTTTTTCTTATTTGTTTTTTGTGTTTCACTGGATTACGGTACTTTTAATATATACTAATAAATCTATGTTTTAAGGGATTACATGTTACACTACTTAATATTTTTCCCTAGGTTATATATATTTTTTCTTTGTACGTTGAGCTTTAATAGGAGTACACAGGCAGCATTGTTTTGCTCAGTGGAGGACAACTGTAATAAGTGGCTGACACAGTTAGTAGGCCAAAATAATAAAGTGGGCTAAATGTCAGCCAAAAAAATGTTCATAAATAAACTGGTGGCATAGCTAGGTACCAGTATTAACTGGTCTAAATGGAGGCCAGGGCCCCTGTATATTTTTACTATCATCTATCATTTCAACAAATTTGTATTGGCAGTGCCATTGAAGGATTTAACAGCACATACTACACAGTGGTGGAGCAGGGAGAGGTAAGTTTTGCATGTGGTAGAGCACTGTTCGAGCTGGGGGAAACACTCTCTCGTGGGTGGCGGTACTGGCACAAGGCCCCTCATATTACGACGGTGTGTCTGACGTTGGTTGTGCACCACCACCATCAGAGACACTTCATTGTACAATGAGGGACCCTGTGCCAGTGCTGTCGCCCAAGAGTGAGCACACCCACCTGTCCAGGCAAACGGCACTCACACAGGTGCTTGCGCCAAGTGGTGACCACGGCCCTGTCGGGGGAGTTAGCCCATTTAGGGAGATATGAAAATGGCCTATGTTGGACATTCAGCAGCTGCAAATGGAGGAATTGGAGCAGTCAGTAAGAGGAGGCCAAAAGCAAGACATTTTTCAGGCAAGCTACGTGTCAGCAGGGGAAGATGGGGCAAAATAATTTGAAATTGATAATTGGTTCATTTTAATGAAGGTTAGATCATCAACATTTCGGGTAGCCAGACGTGTCCTTTTTTCGGTCAGTATTGAACCAGCAGCACTGAAGATACTTTCTGATAACACACTAGCAGCTGGGCAAGCGAGTGTTAGGAGTCGAGTTTCCTCTGCTGCACTGGGGGAATCTCGATCCGTCTCCGCTGCGGTCTCCCATTCTTCTCCAGCCGCGGTGGAGTCTGCTCAGCAGGGACGTCGATCCCAGCGTCTCGCTCAGTCTGACTCTGTGCGAAGAGTTACTGCTGCTTTTCCTGCTTCTGCTATTGAAGCCAGTGCTGGGCAGCGGCGAGTGGACGTTTCTGGATCTAAGTCCTGCTTTTCTCTGTCTGAGCATGCCCAGGGCAGGATCTCCCATTGGAGATCGAGGGTCACATGCTCAGGTATTGCAGCACATCCCATTGGTCCTCTTGGCAGGTCCTGGAAGGGCAAAACTTTTGGAGCTGCTTCCTGTGCTGCTACTATATAAACTGCGCATGACCGCACGGCCATACGCTAGTATTGTCTTGTAAATATGTGTGTGTGTTGTGAGTGAAAGTCGCTCTTTAAATAACCCTCCCTATTGAATGTCTGTTCGCGGAAGGTGTATGTTTGCTATCTAGCGCCCGACTTATCCAACAGCACGAAACACACATTACAGCTACCAGTTGCTGTGTCCGCCAGTACGGCGCCGTGCGCTTGCTCTGCGCTTTCCTGACCCAAGCCTGGGTGGTTAGTGGCATCCGTCAGTGCGGCACCGCACGCACTCTTGTGCCTTTATATTATTATTTATGTTCCTCTGACACACCCAGTTGCGGTGTTGTGCCAGCAAGTGTCTAATCGGACTTCAATCCTGTGTAGGGGTTGAGTCCGCTGACTTCTTGCTCGCGCTTTATGTGCGGTACTGCGGTCCTGTGACGCAACAGGATCGCTTCCTTCACGCAGGGTGAAGTTAACCCATGTGTGTATACTTAGTACCGCCATATAGTCCGTCTTACTAGCAGCAGGGTCTTTTACCTGCACGGTGGACCTCGGACTGCGAACGCACCTAGTTTCTTATTATCTATACTTGGTGCGTTCCGCCGGTCCTTAACATAATACTAGCGCCAAGGTCTGGCTAGTAAATGATGGACGATCAGCGTTCTCAGCGGTACATCCAGCAGCTGGAGGGAAGTTGGCGGCTCTTGAGCGTTCAACCTCAGCTGTGGATGTCACTGCTGTCGCTGTTCAGGCTGCTAGTGTTGCTGCAGCCAGCTTGTCCACTGCCGCTCCTGTCCCGACTCTAACTCGCCTCCCGCTTCCAGAGAAATTCTCTGGTGACAGTAAGTCTTGTAGGGGTTTCGTGAGTCAGTGCTCTATCCATCTCGAGCTTCTGGCCTCTCGTTTCCCTACAGAGCGGGCTAAGGTGGGATTTATAGTGTCTCTTCTATCGGACAGGGCGTTGCAGTGGGCTACGCCGCTATGGGAGCGTAACGATCATGTGGTACAGAGTGCTCCGTTGTTTCTGAGCACTCTGAAACAGGTCTTTTTAGGACCTCGTGTCACCCATGATACGGCGCTCCAATTGTTGGCATTGACTCAGGGCTCGTCCTTGGTCAGTCATTTTGCCGTCCACTTCCGCACCTTAGCATCTGAGCTGGAGTGGTCGGATAAAGCTCTCATTCCAATATTTTGGAGGGGGCTGGCTGACCACGTTAAGGACGCCCTGGCCACTAGGGAGATTCCCGCCACACTGGAGGAATTAATAACTCTATCCACTCGTATTGATCTCCGTTTTAACGAGCGGAGGTTAGAACGAGCCCAGTGTAGGCAGAGGTTTCGGCTGGCTCCCACCTTCGCCAAACCTTTGGAATCTCCAGACCAGGCTCCTGAGCGCCATGAGCCTGTGGTAGAGTCACGAGCGGGATCTAAGTCCCGGACCTCTCGTGCACTCCAGATTTGTCATCTTTGCCAACAGTCAGGACATCTTGCCTCCAGATGTCTCCAGCGGTCGAGGAAACGTTAGTGTCTAGTGGTAGTTGGTGGAGGTGCACTAGACACGGCGACGTTTGCCTCCAAATTGTCCTTTAAGGGGACAATAACATTGGGCTCATCCTCTCACTCGGTAGAACTCTGCGTGGATTCTGGGGCGGAGGGCAATTTTATGTCTTCAGCCTTCGCCCAACGTCACGCAATTCCTCTGGTCATGCTATCTCAACCAGTAACGGTACGAGTGGTGAATGGGTCGACACTGCCCGCACAGATTACACATCAAACTATCCCTTTTACTCTGTCCATGTCACCATCTCATCAGGAGGTTATATCTCTACTCGTCATTCCTGAGTGAATTGATGAGGTTCTCTTAGGGATACCTTGGTTACGGTACCACTCTCCTCACATCGAGTGGTCCTCAGGCAGAATTCTGGGATGGGGTGAATCTTGTGGGAACAGGTGTCATCGAGAGTGCGTTCAAGTTGCTACTACAGAGGTACCCGCAGATCTTTCCTCTCTCCCCAAGCAATATTGGTCTTATGCAGACGTGTTCTCCAAAAAAGCAGCGGAGACCCTTCCGCCCCATCGCCCCTATGACTGTCCTATTGATCTCTCGCCTGATGCTGAGCCTCCCTGGGGTCGAGTCTATCCATTATCTCTCCCGGAAACGGAGGCAATGTTTCAGTACATTCAAGAGAATTTGGCAAGAGGGTTCATCAGGAAGTCAGTGTCACCTGCTGGGGCAGGGTTCTTTTTCGTGCAGAAAAAGAGTGGAGAACTACGTCCATGCATAGACTACAGGGGTCTTAATGCTATCACAGTTAAGAACAAGTACCCTTTGCCTTTGATATCTGAGCTTTTTGATAGGCTTCGGGGAGCTAGAGTGTTTACTAAACTAGATCTGCGGGGTGCTTATAACCTGATTCGCATCCGTGAGGGGGACGAATGGAAAACGGCGTTTAACACCAGAGATGGGCACTATGAGTATCTGGTGATGCCCTTCGGGCTCTGTAATGCACCTGCCTTTTTCCAAGACTTTGTCAACGACATCTTCCGGGATATGCTTTCCACCTCAGTTGTAGTCTATCTGGATGATATCCTCATCTTTTCTCCAGATATTGACTCCCACCGGAGAGATGTTGGCAGAGTCTTCGACCTCCTACGGGCAAACTCTCTTTATGCGAAGTTGGAGAAGTGTGTGTTTGAGCAGGAGTCCTTACCTTTCCTGGGCTATATCATCTCTGCCCAGGGATTGGCTATGGATCCTGCCAAGCTACAGGCTGTGATGGACTGGCAAGAGCCCCATTCTCTTAAAGCAGTGCAGCGCTTTATGGGGTTCATAAACTATTACCGCCAGTTCATTCCCCTCTTCTCAACTCTGGTAGCTCCCTTGGTGGCCCTCACCAAGAAGGGAGCGAATCCCAAATTGTGGTCGGAAGAGGTCTCCAAGGCCTTCACTTCTATTAAGTCCCACTTTGCTAGCGCTCCCATCTTACATCGTCCCGATGTCGATAAGCCATTCCTAATGGAGGTGGATGCCTCGTCCGTTGGTGCTGGAGCAGTCCTCTATCAAAAGGATGCTCAAGGTCGGAAGCATCCATGCTTCTTCTTCTCTAAGACCTTCACGCCAGCAGAGAGAAACTACTCCATCGGGGACAGGGAGTTGCTAGCAATGAAGTTGGCCTTTTCGGAGTGGAGACACCTTCTGGAGGGTGCGCGGTTTCTCTTCCAAGTTTACACGGACCACAAAAATTTGGTCTATTTACAAACAGCCCAGCGGCTAAATTCTCGCCAGGCCAGATGGTCCCTGTTCTTCTCCCGGTTCCACTTTTCCCTTCATTATCTCGCCGGGGAGAAGAATATCCGTGCTGACGCCCTCTCTCGCTCCCTTATGTCAACTGAGGATGAGGAAGAGGAGCCTCGGCTTATTGTCCCTTCCGAGAGCCTGAGAACCGTAGCGCCGGTTTCGCTAGAGTCTGTGCCTCCGGGCAAGACTTTTGTGCCCATTAATTTGCGACCGGAGGTTCTCTCTTGGGCTCATTCGTCCAGGGTGGGTGGACACTTTGGGACAAAGAGGACATCTGAGCTACTGGAGAGGACGTACTGGTGGCCGCATATGGTCCGGGATGTCAGGGATTATATTCTGGCGTGTGTCTCCTGCGCCAAAAATAAATCTTCGCGTCAAAGGCCAGCTGGGTTGCTCTATCCCTTGCCGGTGGCAGATAGGCCCTGGGAGATGGTCGGGATGGACTTTGTTGTGGGTTTACCCAAGTCTCACGGCTGTACCATCATTTGGGTCATCACCGATCATTTCTCAAAAATGGTGCATTTGGTGCCGCTACCACGGTTACCTTCTGCACGGGCCTTGGCGGCGTTGTTCATCAAACACATCTTCCGCCTACATGGTATGCCTGACAAAATTGTCAGTGACCGGGGTCCCCAGTTTGCGTCTCGGTTCTGGAGAGAGCTTTGTCGTCTTCTCAGTATTGAGTTCAATCTCTCTTCCGCTTATCATCCCGAGTCAAATGGGTTGGTAGAGAAGGCCAACCAGACCTTGGTCACATACCTGCGACATTTTGTTTCAGCCAGGCAGGATGACTGGGCATCCTTGCTATCATGGGCAGAGTTTGCACTGAACAACGCCGTAGCCGACTCCACTGGACAAACCCCATTCCTCCTCAACTATGGTCAGCATCCACGGGTACCTGTGCCTATGCCTGTGTCTTCCGCCGACTCCAGGGTGGCAGACTGGGCTGTGGAGGCACGGGATATTTGGGACCGCACTCAGGATGCCATTCGGGCCTCTAAGGAGAGAATGAGGTCCTCCGCCGTTGCTCATCGGCGCCCCGCTCCGACCTTTGCTCCTGGCGACTTGGTGTGGCTCTCCGCCCGTAACATCAGGCTGCGAGTTGACTCCACTAAATTTGCTCCTCGCTACTTGGGTCCGTTCAAGGTCCTCGAGCAGGTTAATCCTGTGGTCTATCGTTTGGCCCTTCCGCCACGCCTGGGTATCACCGACACCTTTCATGTGTCCCTCTTGAAACCTGTGTATGTGTGTTAGGTCTCGAGTTCCCGCTTCTGCACAGGGGGAATCTCGAGCCATCTCCGCTATGGTCTCCCATTCTTATCCAGCCGCAGTGGAGTCTGCTCAGCAGGGACGTCGGTCCCAGCGTCTTGCTCAGTCTCACTCTGTACAGAGAGTTACTGCTGCTTCTTCAGCTTCTGCCATTAAAGCCAGTGCTGGTCAGCAGCGAGCAGACTTCTCTGGGACTAAGTCCTTGTCTGCACACACTGAGCATGCCCAGGGCAAGATCTCCCGTTGGAGATCGAGGGTCATGTGCTCAGGCCCTGCAGCACATTCCATTGGTCCTCTTGGCAGGTCTTGGAAGGGCAAAGTTTCTGTGGCCACTTCCTGTGCTGCAACTATATAAACTGCGCATGACCGCACGGCCATGCGCTAGTGTACATTTGCATACGTGTGTTTGTTGTGAGTGCAAGTCGTCCTTGGATACCCCTTCCCTATTGAATGTCTGTTCGCGGAAGGTGTAAGGTTGCTATCTAGCGCCCGACTTATCCTACAGCACAAATCACACATTACAGCGTCCAGTTGCTGTGACCGCCAGTACGGCGCCGTGCACTTCCTCTGTGCTTTCCTTACCCAAGCCTGGGTGGTTAGTGGCGTTCGTCAGTGCGGCACCGCATGCACTCTTGTGCCCTAAATATTGTTATTTTCCTTACACACCCAGTTGCGGTGTTGTGCCAGCAAGGGTCTAATCGGACTTCAATCCTAGTTGGGGTTGAGTTCGCTGACTACTTGCTCGCGCTCTATGTGCGGTACCGCGATCCTGTGATGCAACAGGATCGCTTCCTTCACGCTGGGTGAAGTCTAACCCACGTGTGTATACTTATGAGTACCGCCATATAGTCCGTCATTACTTGGCAGCAGGTTCCATCTCTGCACGGTGGACCCCGGGCTGCGAACGCACCATACTCTATCTGTATCATTATTTGGTGCGTTCCGCTAGCCCTAACAATGTGTCCCGGTTTTCCGAGTCATCTGCTGGGACATCGGGTTCGTCTACGGACGATTATGAGGTGAACGCTATTTTGGGGTGCAAGGTGGTACGTGGCAAAAAATTTTATTTGGTGGACTGGAAGGGTTATGGCCCTGAGGACAGGTCCTGGGAGCCTGTTGAGCACATTCGGGCCCCGCAACTCATTGCTGCCTTCGAACGTGGCGAGGCCCAAGGAGGGGGGGGCCCTAGGAGGGGGGGTAATGTTAGGAGTCAAGTTTCCTCTGCTGCACTGGGGGAATCTCGATCCGTCTCCGCTGCGGTCTCCCATTCTTCTCCAGCCGCGGTGGAGTCTGCTCAGCAGGGACGTCGATCCCGGCGTCTCGCTCAGTCTGACTCTGTGCGAAGAGTTACTGCTGCTTTTCCTGCTTCTGCTATTGAAGCCAGTGCTGGGCAGCGGCGAGTGGATGTTTCTGGATATAAGTCCTGCTTTTCTCTGTCTGAGCATGCCCAGGGCAGGATCTCCCGTTGGAGATCGAGGGTCACATGCTCAGGTATTGCAGCACATCCCATTGGTCCTCTTGGCAGGTCCTGGAAGGGCAAAACTTCTGGAGCTGCTTCCTGTGCCGCTACTATATAAACTGCGCATGACCGCACGGCCATGCGCTAGTATTGTCTTGTAAATATGTGTGTGTGTTGTGAGTGAAAGTCGCTCTTTAAACAACCCTCCCTATTGAATGTCTGTTCGCGGAAGGTGTATGTTTACTATCTAGCGCCCGACTTATCCAACAGCACGAAACACACATTACAGCTACCAGTTGCTGTGTCCGCCAGTACGGCGCCGTGCGCTTGCTCTGCGCTTTCCTGACCCAAGCCTGGGTGGTTAGTGGCATCTGTCAGTGCGGCACCGCACGCACTCTTGTGCCTTTATATTATTATTTATGTTCCTCTGACACACCCAGTTGCGGTGTTGTGCCAGCAAGTGTCTAATCGGACTTCAATCCTGTGTAGGGGTTGAGTCCGCTGACTTCTTGCTCGCGCTTTATGTGCGGTACTGCGGTCCTGTGACGCAACAGGATCGCTTCCTTCACGCAGGGTGAAGTTAACCCATGTGTGTATACTTAGTACCGCCATATAGTCCGTCTTACTAGCAGCAGGGTCTTTTACCTGCACGGTGGACCTCGGACTGCGAACGCACCTAGTTTCTTATTATCTATACTTGGTGCGTTCCGCCGTTCCTTAACAGCAAGCTCCTGTAATATATATTCTGCCAATTCAGGCCAGGTGTCTATTTTAGATGCCCAGTAATCAAAGGTGAATGACCTGTGAGGGAGAACATCAATAACGGAGGAAAAATAGTTCGTAGCCATACTGGACAAATGCTGTCTCCTGTCACTTTGAATTGATGCAGCAGTACCTGTTGTGTCTGCGGTCATTGCGAAATTACTCCACAACCTGGTCATAAAACCTCTCTGTCCAATGCCACTTCGGATTTGTGCACCTCTAACAACTCTGCCATATTGCCCCCTACATCTCGTTTGAGAACCATCACCGCCTCTGTGTGCTGGGAATGCCTGAACCAAACGGTCTGCAAGAGTTGCTTGTTTGGTCGCCAATATTTGCTCCAGGTTCTCATGTGGCATGATATTTTGTAATTTTCCTTTGTATCGTGGATTCAGGAGGCAGGCCAACCAGTAAGTGTCATCGGTCATCATTTTTATAATGTGGGGGGTCCCTTTTTAGGATATGCAAGGCATACTCAGCCATGTGGGCCAATGTTCCAGGTGTCAATTCACTGCTTGTGCTGGGTTGAGGAGCACTTTCTTGCAAATCAACTTCACTTGTGGCCCGCAAAAACCCTGTACCTGACCTTGCAATGCCACCAGTTTCTATTGCCCCCTGAGAAGCATCCTCCTCCCATAAATATTTATCCCCATCATCCTCTTCCTCCTCTTCCTCTTCATCCGCCACCTCGTCCAGGAGAGTTCCCTGAGCAGACAATGGCTGACTGTCATCAAGGCATCCCTCCTCCTCAGCTGCAGACGCCTGCTCCTTGATGTGCCTCAAACTTTGCATCAACAGATGCATTAGTGGGATGCTCATGCTTATGATGGTGACGTCTGCATTTACCAGCCGTGTGCATTCCTCAAAACACTGAAGGACTTGACAGAGGTCTTGGAGCTTCGACCACTGCACACCAGACAACTCCATGTCAGCCATCCAACTGCCTGCCCGTGTATGTGTATCCTCCCACAAATACATTACAGCACACCTCTGTTCGCACAGCCCCTGAAGCATGTGCAGTGTGGAGTTCCACCTTGTTGCAATGTCGATTATTAGGCGGTGCTGGGGAAGATTCAGCGATCGCTGATGGCTGCATACAGCTGGAGTGTACGGGTGACCGGCGGATGTGCGAGCAAAGTCTTCGCACCTTCAGGAGCAGGGCTGGTAACTCCGGATAATTTTTCAGGAAGCACTGCACCACCAGGTGACTACCTTGCCTGCCTCAAGATGTACACTGCCCAGCCATGACTGAGTTTCTTGCCCCAAGTACTCGGCCAGTACTTCCGCAGTGTGTCTGTTGTCGCTCAAAAACTTCATTTCCAGCACAGCCTGCTGACGCATACCATTAGCTGTTCCATAATGTGACACCTTGTGTGCAACACTGGCAGCTGCGGATGGAGTGGTCGGGCGACTGCGCTCTGTGGACGAGCTTCTGGAGGAGGAGGAGGAGGGGTGTCGAACGCCTACTGCCAACTGTTTCCTAGACCGTGGGCTAGGCAGAACTGTCCCACTATGGCTGTCCCCTGTGGACCTTGCATCCACCACATTAACCCAGTGCGCCGTAATGGACATGTAATGTCCCTGGTCATGCCTACTGGTCCATGCATCTGTTGTGAGGTGCGCCTTTCTACTGACTGATTGCCTGAGTGCATGAACAATGCAGTCTTTGACATGCTGGTGGAGGGCTGGGATGGCTTTTCTCGCAAAGTGTCGACTGGGTAGGTCATAACGTGGTACTGTGTAGGCCATCAGGGTTTTGAAAGCTTTGCTTTCAACCAAACGGTAGGGCATCATCTCTAACGAGATTAGTCTAGCAATGTGGGCGTTCAAACCCTGTGTATGCAGATGAGAGGATGAGTACTTTCTTTTCCTAGCGAGAGCCTCTTGTAGGGTGAACTGGACTGGAGAGCTGCATATGGTGGAACTAGCGCTGGGGGGGGTGGACATGGAAGATTGAGAGAGGGTTGGTGATGGTTTTCTTGATGTTGGCCTACGTACAGTGTTTCCTACCAAGAACCTTGTGATTCCCTGACTGCTTTGGCCTTGCGACGATACCTCCACATTTGCTGCTGGTGGTGTCCTAACCGGTGGGCTTACTGTGATGGAAGTAATGAAGCGTTGCTGACTACCTTCATTCTGAGTAGGTGCACCAACGGTACGGGACGTTTGGTAATTAGTCCAGGCTTGCAAGTGCATGCTGGTTAAATGTCTACGCATGCACGTTGTATTTAAACTTTGGAGATTCTTCCCTCTGCTAAAGGTCTTTGAGCACTTCTTACTAGGGTTGAGCGAAACAGATCGGACAATTTCAAAAATCGCGTTTCGTATGACGCTTTCAGAGCCATTTCTCATCCAATGAAGATGGGAGCAGAGTGTGGGCTGTTATGGGCCTGGTGGTTAGGAGCACCCAGAACGACCTGATGGTTAAACTCACACAGGACAAGCTCTGGGAAGTGGAAGCTCTGCTGACCGCAACCCCTAATCCTATCACACAACTAGAAATAGCCGTGGAGCGTACCTAACACGACCTAGATGCCTCTTCACAGCCTAAAAGCTAACTAGCCCTGAAGATAGAAAATAAAGCCTACCTTGCCTCAGAGAAATTCCCCAAAGGAAAAGGCAGCCCCCCACATATATTTACTGTGAGTTAAGATGAAAGTCACAAACACAGAAATGAAACAGGTTTCAGCAAAGGGAGGCCAGACTTACTAAACAGACTGAGGATAGGAAAGGTATCTTTGCGGTCAGCACAAAAACTACAAAAAGACCACGCTGAGTGTGCAAAAAGACCTCCGCACCGACTCACGGTGCGGAGGTGCCACTCTGCATCCCAGAGCTTCCAGCTAGCAAGGAAAAATCATGATAGCCAGCTGGACAAGGAAACAATGAACAAATAATTAACTAGCAGGGACTTAGCTTCTGCTGGAGTAGACAGGTCACCAGAAAGATCCAAGAGCGAACTGAACCAGTACAAGATCATTGACAGCTGGCATGGAGTAACGATCTGAGTGGAGTTAAATAGAGCAGCCAGCCAAAGAATAACCTACGTCACCTGTGGAAGGAACCTCAGAAGCAGCAGCTCCACTCACCGCCACCAGAGGGAGTCCATGGACAGAACTCGCCGAAGTACCATTCATGACCACTGGAGGGAGTTCGATAACAGAATTCACAACAGTACCCCCCTTGAGGAGGGGTCACCGAACCCTCACCAGAGCCCCCACGCTGATCAGGACGAGCCAAATGAAAGGCACGAACTAGATCGGCAGCATGAACAGCAGAGGCAAAAACCCAGGAATTATCTTCCTGACCATAACCCTTCCACTTGACCAGGTACTGGAGTTTCCGTCTCGAAATACGAGAATCCAAAATCTTCTCCACCACATACTCCAACTCCCGCTCAACCAACACCGGAGCAGGAGGATCAACGGAGGGAACCATAGGCGCCACGTATCTCCGCAATAGCGACCTATGGAACACATTATGGATGGCAAAAGAAGCTGGAAGGGCCAAAAAAAAGACACAGGATTGAGAACTTCAGAAATCTTATACGGACCAATGAAACGAGGCTTAAACTTAGGAGAGGAAACCTTCATAGGAACATAACGAGATGACAACAAAACCAAATCCCCAACACGAAGTCGGGGACCAACACAACGCCGGCGGTTAGCGAAACGTTGAGCCTTCTCCTGGGACAATGTCAAATTGTCCACCACATGAGTCCAAATCTGCTGCAACCTGTCCACCACCGTATCCACACCAGGACAGTCCGAAGGCTCAACCTGCCCTGAAGAGAAACGAGGATGGAAACCAGAATTATAGAAAAAAGGCGAAACCAAAGTAGCCGAGCTGGCCCGATTATTAAGGGCGAACTCAGCCAAAGGCAAGAAGGACACCCAATCATCCTGATCAGCAGAAACAAAGGATCTCAGATATGTTTCCAAAGTCTGATTAGTTCGTTCGGCTTGGCCATTTGTCTGAGGATGAAAAGCCGAAGAAAAAGACAAATCAATGCCCATTTTAGCACAAAAGGACCGCCAAAACCTTGAAACAAACTGGGAACCTCTGTCCGAGACGATGTTCTCTGGAATGCCATGCAAACGAACCACATGCTGGAAAAACAATGGCACCAAATCAGAGGAGGAAGGCAATTTAGACAAGGGTACCAAATGCACCATCTTAGAGAAGCGATCACAAACCACCCAAATGACCGACATCCTTTGAGAGACAGGGAGATCTGAAATAAAATCCATGGAAATATGCGTCCAGGGCCTCTTCGGGACTGGCAAGGGCAAAAGCAACCCACTGGCACGAGAACAGCAGGGCTTAGCCCGAGCACAAGTCCCACAGGACTGCACAAAAGAACGCACATTCCGTGACAAAGAAGGCCACCAAAAGGATCTAGCCACCAAATCTCTGGTACCAAAGATTCCAGGATGACCCGCCAACACCGAACAATGAACCTCAGAGATAACTTTACTAGTCCATCTATCAGGGACAAACAGTTTCTCCGCTGGACAACGGTCAGGTCTATCAGCCTGAAACTTCTGCAGCACGTGCCGCAAATCAGGGGAGATGGCAGACAAAATTACCCCCTCTTTGAGAATACCCGCCAGCTCAGGAACACCCGGAGAGTCAGGCACAAAACTCCTTGACAGGGCATCAACCTTCACATTCTTAGAGCCCGGAAGGTACGAAACCACAAAATCAAAACGGGAGAAAAACAGCAACCATCGAGCCTGTCTCGGATTCAACCTTTTGGCAGACTCGAGATAAGTCAAATTCTTGTGATCCGTCAAGACCACCACGCGATACTTGGCTCCTTCAAGCCAATGTCGCCACTCCTCGAATGCCCACTTCATGGCCAACAACTCTCGATTGCCAACATCATAATTGCGCTCACAGGCGAGAATTTTCTAGAAAAGAAGGCACATGGTTTCATCACCGAGCCATTAGAACTTCTTTGTGACAAAACAGCCCCTGCTCCAATCACAGAAGCATCAACCTCGACCTGAAACGGGAGCGAAACATCTTGCTGGCACAACACAGGGGCAGAAGAAAAACGACGCTTCAACTCCTGAAAAGCCTCTACAGCCGCAGAGGACCAATTGACCACACCAGCACCTTTCTTGGTCAAATCAGTCAACGGTTTAGCAACACTAGAAAAATTAGCGATGAAGCGACGATAAAAATTAGCAAAGCCCAGGAACTTCTGCAGGCTCTTCACAGATGTCGGCTGAGTCCAATCATAAATGGCCTGAACTTTAACAGGGTCCATCTCGATAGTAGAAGGGGAAAAAATGAAACCCAAAAATGAAACCTTCTTAACCCCAAAGAGACATTTCGACCCCTTCACAAACAAGGAATTCGCACAAAGGACCTGGAACACCATTCTGACCTGCTTCACATGAGACTCCCAATCATCCGAAAAGACCAAAATATCATCCAAATATACAATCATGAATCTATCCAGGTACTCTCGGAAGATGTCATGCATAAAGGACTGAAACACAGATGGAGCATTAGAAAGCCCGAATGGCATAACCAGGTACTCAAAATGGCCCTCGGGCATATTAAATGCTGTTTTCCATTCATCGCCCTGTTTAATTCGCACAAGATTATACGCCCCTCGAAGATCTATCTTGGTGAACCAACTAGCCCCCTTAATCCGAGCAAACAAATCAGACAGCAGCGGCAAAGGGTACTGAAATTTGACTGTGATCTTATTAAGAAGGCGGTAATCAATACAAGGTCTCAAAGAGCCATCCTTCTTGGCCACAGAAAAGAACCCTGCTCCCAACGGTGATGACGACGGGCGAATATGACCTTTCTCCAAGGATTCCTTTATATAACTCCGCATAGCGGCGTGCTCTGGCACAGATAAATTAAACAGTCGGCCCTTAGGAAACTTACTACCAGGAATCAAATTAATAGCACAATCGCAATCCCTATGAGGAGGTAAGGCACCGGATTTGGGCTCTTCAAATACATCCCGGTAATCTGACAAAAACTCAGGGACTTCAGAAGGAGTGGAAGGCGAAATTGACAGCAATGGAACATCACCATGTACCCCCTGACAACCCCAGCCGGACACAGACATAGATTTCCAATCCAATATTGGATTATGGACCTGTAGCCATGGCAACCCCAAAACGACCACATCATGCAGATTATGCAACACCAAAAAGCGAATATCCTCCTGATGTGCAGGAGCCATGCACATGGTCAATTGAGTCCAGTACTGAGGCTTATTCTTGGCCAAAGGCGTAGCATTAATTCCTCTCAATGGAATAGGATACTGCAAGGGCTCCAAGAAAAAATCACAGCGCCTGGCAAACTCCAAGTCTATCAAATTCAGGGCAGCGCCTGAATCCACAAATGCCAAAACAGAATAGGACGACAGAGAGCAAATCAGAGTAACGGACAAAAGAAATTTAGACTGTACCGTACCAATGGTGGCAGACCTAGCGAACCGCTTAGTGCGCTTAGGACAATCGGAGATAGCATGAGTGGATTCACCACAGTAAAAGCACAGCCCATTCCGACGTCTGTGTTCTTGCCGTTCTGCTCTGGTCAAAGTCCTATCACATTGCATAGGCTCAGGCCTATGCTCAGAGAATACCGCCAAATGGTGCACAGCTTTGAGCTCACGAAGCGCCGATCGATCTGAATGGCCAAGGACATAGACTCATTCAGACCAGCAGGCGTGGGAAATCCCACCATGACATCCTTAAGCACTTCAGAAAGACCCTTTCTGAAAATTGCCACCAGGGCACACTCATTCCACTGAGTAAGCACAGACCACTTTCTAAACTTCTGACAGTACACCTCCGCTTCATCCTGACCCTGACACAAAGCCAGCAAGATTTTCTCTGCCTGATCCACTGAATTTGGTTCATCATAAAGCAATCCAAGCGCCAGAAAAAACGCATCTACATCACGTAATGCAGGATCTCCTGGCGCAAGGGAAAATGCCCAGTTTTGAGGGTCACCACGCAACAAAGAAATAATGATTTTTACTTGTTGAACGGGGTCACCAGAGGAGCGGGGTTTCAAAGCTAGAAACAGTTTACAATTATTTTTGAAATTCAGGAACTTAGATCTATCTCCAGAAAACAAATCAGGAATTGGAATTCTAGGCTCTAACATCGGATTCTGAACCACAAAATCTTGAATGTTTTGTACCCTTGCAGTGAGATGATCCACACAAGAGGACAGACCTTGTATGTCCATATCTACACCTGTGTCCTGAACCACCCAGAGGTTTAGGGGAAAAGAAAGACAAAACACATTGCAGAGAAAAAAAATGGTCTCAGAACTTCTCTTATCCCTCTATTGAGATGCATTAATACTTTGGGCCAGCTGTACTGTTATGTACCTGGTGGTTAGGAGCACCCGGAACGACCTGATGGTTAAACTCACACAGGACAAGCTCTGGGAAGTGGGAGCTCTGCTGACCGCAACCCCTAATCCTATCACACAACTAGAAATTGCCGTGGAGCGTACCTAACACGAGCTAGACGTCTCTTCACAGCCTAAGAGCTAACTAGCCCTAAAGATAGAAAATAAAGCCTAACTTGCCTCAGAGAAATTCCCCAAAGGAAAAGGCAGCCCCCCACATATATTGACTGTGAGTTAAGATGAAAGTCACAAACACAGAAATGAAACAGGTTTCAGCAAAGGGAGGCCAGACTTACTAAACAGACTGAGGATAGGAAAGGTATCTTTGCGGTCAGCACAAAAACTACAAAAAGACCACGCAGAGTGTGCAAAAAGACCTCCGCACCGACTCACGGTGCGGAGGTGCCACTCTGCATCTCAGAGCTTCCAGCTAGCAAGGAAAAATCATGATAGCCAGCTGGACAAGGAAACAATGAACAAATAATTAACTAGCAGGGACTTAGCTTCTGCTGGAGTAGACAGGTCACCAGAAAGATCCAAGAGCGAACTGAACCAGTACAAGAACATTGACAGCTGGCATGGAGTAACGATCTGAGTGGAGTTAAATAGAGCAGCCAGCCAAAGAATAACCTACGTCACCTGTGGAAGGAACCTCAGAAGCAGCAGCTCCACTCACCGCCACCAGAGGGAGTCCATGGACAGAACTCGCCGAAGTACCATTCATGACCACAGGAGGGAGTTCGATAACAGAATTCACAACAGTGGGCAGTGTGTTGACATAGGTCTCTGTCACCACCATCTTAGAGAAGGGCATTACAATAATTGTCTTGCTTTCTGCGGCGTAACAGGGGTTACAAAGGGGCGTGCATGCAGACCGCCAACTTACTTCTGCCATCTTAGCATAGGGAGAGGTTGCTGCAGCTGCATCAGAAGAAGGGATATAGTTAGGGAGGGAAGATTAACCCCGAAACTGCTTGTGCTCTAACGATTTCCACTGTCCAACACCACCTTTTGTTTGCAGGGACAGTGGAGTTTTTTTTTTTGTGCATCAGCGCTGTAGCTTATTAGGCTGCCCTATAAGGCTCCCTGATAGCTGCATTGCTGTTTGTACACCGCTGTGCAAACCAACTGCTTTTTAAAAGCAAAAATCCTTTTGCTCCTTTCTGCACAGTTCTCTTGTTAAATTGTCAACACTTTTGTAAGCAGCAGTCCTTTTTATTGCTGCCATACTTGTCCTTTGATCATTGTAGGGAGATTGAAATTGTACTACAGCCCTTGTATTTTTTGATATATCTGCCAGCTACGTTGTGCCACTTACATTGTGTAGTGTAATACACAGGGCCTGTTTTTTGCTGCAGTCTCCCCCAAAAAATGTGAGATTTAAATTGACAACAAGTTTCTATACGTCAGTTTTGTTTGTTGTATATCCGACAGCCACGTTGTGCCACTTACATTGTGTAGTGTAATACACAGGGCCTGTTTTTTCCGCAATCTCCCCCCCAAAAAAGTGAGATTTAAAGTGACAACAAGTTTCTATACGTCAGTTCTGTTTGTCGTAGATCTGCCAGCCACATTGTGCCACTTACATTGTGTAGTGTAATACACAGGGCCTGTTTTTTACCGCAGTCACCCCCCAAAAAAGGGAGATTTAAATTGACAACAAGTTTCTATACGTCAGTTCTGTTTGTCGTATATCTGCCAGCCACATTCTGCCACTTACATTGTGTAGTGTAATACACAGGGCCTGTTTTTTTCCACATATATAGCAAAAGAAGTCTAGCACTCAACTTCAGTAACCGTAGAAACGATTTATTGGTAGCACAAGAAACGTTTCAGTCCCTTGGGACTTTCATCAGTCACTACAATAATATAAACAAAAGTAAAGAAAAAAGAAGTACATCCTGTACAAAAACAACTAAAGTATATACAAAGTAACATAAATAAACAGACATGGTTAGCATGAAGTAGGTCAAAGGAAAATATATTTCTAACTAGTAAAAATGAAACAGAGGAAACGGTAGCAAATACCCAGGCTAGGTGTCAAAATATAAGAACAATGTGACTATGCCAAAAAGTGGGACAGAGAAAGTGGAGTAGGACGGACACACATACCATGCATATGAGGGCCAATCTGGCCACCCAATGAACTAGAGTTGAACACTACGTAAAAGATAATAGCGCCTGTAATGTGGGGAAACATAATGGAAAAAACCATAAGGGGAATGCCCACCAATGAGGGTAGAGAAGAAAAGAAAGATACCAAATTACTTACAACCGTAGAGCGCCCCAAAACAAACGGAAATAGGGGCGGAACTAACAACTGTAAGAAAGACAAGGAGGCTGCAGTAAACATACTGTGGATCAGCCATGGTATAGGTAAAATATGGAAAGACTCAAATAGATACCTGGAGAACAGAGATCAAATGGTGGGTAATGACCACCTGCAGGAAAACACACCCGCAACTAGGGAGAGGAACAAGATGAGAGCGATAAGTATAGACAAGGGAGAGGAGCCATCATCCGAGGCAAAAGCGCACAATACCTGAGCAGACTGGAGAGAGAGGGGAGGAGAACCGCCTCCAGACACGGCGTCCACCGCAAGTCTGAGCGGTGAGAGTCTAGCCAGGAATATATAGCGCCAGAAGCAGACGCCGAGAGAAGGGGGGGGCGGGACCGGAAGCCGGAAGTGACGTAGCGTCGGCTCATGTGGGACGGAAGCGCAGGGTGAAGCGGTTCACCTAGAATGTGCGTTCCACAACAGTGACAGGCGCTCACAGCCGGCAAAAAGGGGAGGTATCAAGGGAGGAGGGGAGTAAGAGGGATTAACCAGGTATCAGCGTAGAAGAAAAAGGAAATAAAATATAGGAGCGATATGACCACAGGGAGGACGAGGAGGAAAACAAAAAAGATAGGACAGGCAGATACACGGAGGGGGAGAGGGAAACCACAGAAGGAGAATAATGGAGAATAAGAGAATATGATACGGGGAACACCGCTTATGGTAATGAGAACGAAGGAGTGCCTGTAAACATAAAAAGCACAACACTATATACAGCAGTGGTGGGTACATAGAATGCTTATCCCCAGATAGGTGAGCTTAGTGGTGCCTAGATAAAGACGTGATGAGGAGTCCTCTGGAAGATATCGGTTGGCAGAGACATAGTTGGTGAGAAGTACAGTGTGCCCATCATTTTAATATAGACGATTCTAGAGAAAACAGAAACAAGTGTTAATGACCTGATACATACTGTAATGAAAATAATAACAAATATCAGAAAAATTGGCAATAGGTGAAATAAACATTTTAGGTAAAGGCCGATAACTCGTATTCTCTATTAAGACCTTTAGGTGCCAGCGTATCAAGTGTGTGGATCCAAAACGCCTCACGTTTTTTAAGGGTAAGGATCCTGTTGCCTCCCCGACGTGGAAGTGGTACTTGTTCTAAAATGAGGAATTTTAACTGAGAGATATTGTGTCCAGCAGCAGCAAAGTGGTGGGGTATCGGTAAAAGGAGGTTATTACAGCGAATAGTAGACTTATGTTTCGACACTCTGTCACGGATGGATTGGGATGATTCTCCTACATACAGTAAACCACATGGGCACTTTAAGACATAGACCACATAGGATGAACTACACATAAAATAGCCATGGATTTTAAATTCTTTCCCGGAGCGTGGATGTGAGATGGTTTCACCCCTAAGGACATTATTGCACTGCGCGCAATGCAAACACGGGAAGGTACCCCTTCTTGGAGTGTTCAAAAAAAGTTGACGTGTGATAGTACTGGGGCCTATATCCGCTCTGACTAGGGTATCTCTTAGGTTGGGAGCCCGTTTAAAACAGGGAAGAAATGGTTCTTTAAATTCTGGAACATCGGGATAGGCCGTCGATAGTAAGGGCCAGTGTCTACGTATGGCTTTGTGTATTATGTACACGGATGGGTGGAACCCATGCACAAACGGGATACGTTTGGTAATGTCCCTCTTGGCTGTAGTGGATATATTTTGGGAGTTTTCTAGTAAGGGAAGAGGATAGCCCCTAGCCTGGAACTTTTTAGTCATACCCTCAATGCGTAACTCTCTAGTTTCTGTATTAGATACAATCCGTTGTACCCTCTGGTATTGTGCTCGTGGTATGGATTTCTTAATGGAGGGGGGATGGAGACTATTGAAGTGTAACAGACTATTTCGGTCCGTGCTTTTGAAGTATATATATTGATGGTTTGGGAACCTAAGTCTTAGCACCTATTTGTAGCAGTGCACATGGTGTTTTCTCTTCACGTGTTTTTTTCCACAGTCTCCCCCCCAAAAAAGGGAGATTTAAATTTCCAACAACTTTATATACACCTTCTACCTTGTTTTACAGTAACATATAACGGTTGTTATTTTGGTTAGATTTTCCCAAAAAATGAGGAAGTCTGGTGGAAGAGGCCGTGAGCGGTCATTGCCAGCTGGTACTGATGGTGGTGGTGTAGCATCTGGTGGTAGTGGGAAAAGCAAAATAGCACCTAAGGCTGGAGGTGTTGAGCCCGCGTCATCGTCTGGCTACACAAGGCCTCGAAGGCTCCCTTATCTGGGAGTAGGAAAGCAGCTTTTAAAGCTGGAGCAGCAGGAAAATGTTTTGGCTTTCCTTGCTGAATCAGCCTCTTGCTCTTTCGCCTCCTCTTCCGAAAGTTCAAAAAATAAAAGCAGCGAGTCGTAAGTGGATGCTCCCGGTCAGGACCAAGTCGATTCCCTGTGTCTTTCACACAAAGCAAAAGTGAAGGATGCGGCAGGTGACACTACAGTTTACTCCATGGAGCTCTTCACACAGCTTTAATCTGGCAGGCCCGTATCTGGCCAAAAACGTTTGACAAAACCAAAAACACTTTCAGGACAACGTGGCCATCCGGTGAAAGGAGAACAGCGTGCAATGCCTGAAAAGGTATTCGATAGTAGGAAGAGTGCAGTGTGGGACTTTTTAACCAAGATCCGAATGATCCGCGTAAAGTTATCTGTAAGAAATGCTCAAAGACTTTTCGGAGAGGGAAGAATGTCCAAAATTTAAATACAATGTGCATGCGTAGACATTTAACCAGCATGCACTTGCAAGCCTGGACTAACTACCAAATGTCCCGTACAGTTGGTGCACCTGCTCAGAATGAAGGTAGTCAGCAACGCCACATTGCTTCCCTCACAGTAAGCCCACCGGTTAGGACACCACCAGCAGCAAATGTGGAGGTATCGTCGCAAGGCCAAAGCAGTCAGGAAATCACAAGGTTCTTGGTAGGAAACGCTGTAGGTAGGCCAACATCAAGAATACCATCACCAACCCTCTCTCAATTTGCCATGTCCACCAACACCCCCGCTAGTTCCACCATATGCAGCTCTCCAGTCCAGCTCACCCTACAAGAGACTCTCGTTAGGAAAAGGAAGTACTCATCCTCTCATCCGTGTACACAGGGTTTGAACGCCCATATTGCTAGACTAATCTCGTTAGAGATGATGCCCTATTGTTTGGTTGAAAGCGAAGCTTTCAAAGACCTGATGGACTACGCAATACCACGCTATGACCTACCCAGTCGACACTTCTTTGCGAGAAAAGCCATCCCAGCCCTCCACCAGCATGTCAAAGACCGCATTTTCCATGCACTCAGGCAATCAGTCAGTAGAAAGGTGCACCTCACAAAATATGCATGGACCAGTAGGCATGACCAGGGACGTTACGTGTCCATCACGGCGCACTGGGTTAATGTGGTGGATGCAGGGTCCACAGGGGACAGCCGTAGTGGGACAGTTCTGCATAGCCCACAGTCTAGAAACAGTTGGCAGTAGGCGTTCGACACCCCTCCTTCTCCTCCTCCAGAAGCGAAAGCTCGTCCACAGAGCACAGTTGCCCGACCATTCCATCCGCAGCTGCCAGTGTTGCACACGAGGTGTCACATTATGGAACAGCTAGTGGTAAGTGTCAGCAGGCTGTGTTGGAAATGAAGTGTTTGGGCGACAACAGACACACCGCGGAAGTACTGGCCGAGTACTTGTGGCAAGAAACTCAGTCATGGCTGGGCAGTGTACATCTTGAGGCAGGCAAGGTAGTCAGTGATAACGGAAGGAATTTTATGGCTGCCATAGCCATTTCAGAACTGAAACACATACCTTGCCTGGCTCACACCTTGAACCTGGTGGTGCAGTGCTTCCTGAAAAATAATCCGGCGTTACCAGCCCTGCTCCTGAAGGTGCGAAGACTTTGCTCTCACATCCGCCGGTCGCCCGTACACTCCAGCGATCATTGAAGCTTCCTCAGCACCGCCTAATAAACGACGTTGCAACAAGGTGGAACTCATAATAATAATAATAATAATTTTTATTTATATAGCGCCAACATATTCCGCAGCGCTTTACAAATTATAGAGGGGACTTGTACATACAATAGACATTACAGCATAACAGAAATACAGTTCAAAACAGATACCAAGAGGAGTGAGGGCCCTGCTCGTAAGCTTACAAACTATGAGGAAAAGGGGAGACACGAGAGGTGGATGGTAACAATTGCTATAGTTATTCGGACCAGCCATAGTGTAAGGCTTGGGTGTTCATGTAAAGCTGCATGAACTCATCACTGCACATGCTTCAGAGGCGTGCTGTAATGTATTTGTGGGAGGATACACATACACGGGCAGGCAGTTGGATGGCAGACATGGAGTTGTCTGGTGTGCAGTGGTCGAAGCTCCAAGACCTCTGTCAAGTCCTTCAGTGTTTTGAGGAATGCACATGGCTGGTAAGTTCAGACGACGCCATCATAAGCAGGAGCATCCCACTAATGCGTCTGCAAATGCAAAGAAACGCACATTAAGGAGCAGGTGTCTGCGGCCGAGGAGGAGGGAAGCCTTGATAACAGTCAGCCATTGTCTACTCAGGGAACTCTCCTGGACGATGTGGCAGATGAAGAGGAGGATGAGGAGGAGGAGGATGATGGGAATGAATATTTATGGGAGGAGGATGCTTCTCAGGAGGCAATTGAAACTGGTGGCGTTGCAAGGTCAGGTACAGGGTTTTTGCGGGAGACAAGTGATGTTGATTTGCAAGAAAGTGCTCCTCAATCCAGCACAAGCAGTGAATTGACACCTGGAACATTGGCCAACATGGCTGAGTGTGCCTTGCGTATCCTAAAAAGGGGCCCCCACATTATAAAAATGATGACCGATGACGATTACTGGTTGGCCTGCCTCCTGGATCCACGATACAAAGGAAAATTACAAAATATCATGCCACATGAGAACCTGGAGCAAATATTGGCTACCAAACAAGCAACTCTTGTAGACCATTTGGTTCAGGAATTCCCAGCACAGCGGCGGTGATGGTTCTCACACGAGCTGTAGGGGGCAACATGGCAGAGGTGTTAGAGGTGCACAAATCCGAAGTTGCGTTGGACAGAGGGGTTTTATGACCAGGTTGTGGAGTGATTTCGCAATGACCGCAGACACGACAGGTACTGCTGCATCGAATCAAAGTGACAGGAGACAGCATTTGTCCAGTATGGTTACGAACTATTTTTCCTCCCTTATCGATGTTCTCCCTCACAGGTCATTCCCCTTTGATTACTGGGCATCAAAAATAGACACCTGGCCTGAATTGGCAGAATATGCATTACAGGAGCTCGCTTGCCCAGTTGCTAGTGTGCTATCAGAAACAGTCTTCAGTGCTGCTGGTTCAATACTGACCGAAAAAAGGACTCATCTGGCTACCCGAAATGTTGATGATCTAACCTTCATTAAAATGAACCAGTCATGGATTTCAAATTATTTTGCCCCACCTTCCCCTGCTGACACGTAGCTTGCCTGAAAAATGTCTTGATTTTGGCCTCCTCTTACTGACTGCTCCAATTCCTCCATTTGCAGCTGCTGAATGTCCACCATAGGCCATTTTTATACCTCCCTAAATGGTCTTACTCCCCCCACAGGGCCGTGGTCACCACTTGGTGCAAGCACCCGTGCGAGTGCCGATTGCCTAGACAGGTGTGTGTGCCCACTTTTGGGCGACGGCACTGGCACTTGGTCCCTCATAGTACAATGAAGTGTCTCTGACGATGCTGCTGCACACCCAACGTCAGACACACCGTTGTAATATGAGGAAGAAAAGCTTAGGAAGAAAAGCTTAGGAAGAAAAGCATGGCGATTGCAGAGGTGACAACCAGGGCCCATCCGAGGGTAAGTATATCAATATTTTTTATTTTTATTCTTTATTTTACACATTAATATGGATCCCAGGGCCTGAAGGAGAGTTTCCTCTCCTTCAGACCCTGTGAACCATTACGGATACCTTCCGATATTTGTGTCCCATTGACTTGTATTGGTATCGGATATCGGTATCGGCGATATCCGATATTTTTCGGATATCGGCCGATACCATCCGATACCGATACTTTCAAATATCGGACGGTATCGCTCAACACTACCTCTTACCAGTTTTGAACTGCATTTAGCCTACATTTTGATTTTTTAGGTCTACTAAGTCTGCGTGAGCCTCTCACAACAGTTGTCCTCCTCCGCTGAAGAAAGCTAAGCCACCTGTTCACTCCTGTTACCAATTTTTAACTGCTTTGAGCCAACTTTTTTATTTTAGGCCTATTAAGTCTGTCTGCGCCACTCATTACAGCTGTCCACCATTGAACAAAGCTATGCCGCCTGTGTACTCCAGTTACCAATTTTGAACTGCACTTAGCCTACTTACTTATTCAGGCCTACTAACTGTGTCTGCCTCCCATTACAGTTGTCCTCCACTGAACATAGCTGAGCCTCAATTTTCACCGTTTCAGATATTAAACTGCATTTGGCCTACTTGTTTGGTTGGGCCTACTAACAGTGTCTGCCACTCCTTGCTTTTCTCCTCCACTGAACAAAGCTGAGCCTCAGTTTTCACCATTTCAGATATTAAACTGCATTTGGCCTACTTGTTTGGTTGGGCCTTCTAACGGTGTCTGCCGCTCCTTGCTTTTATCCTCCACTGAACAAAGCTGAGCCTCAATTTTCACCATTTCAGATATTAAACTGCATTTGGCCTACTTGTTTGGTTGGGCCTACTAATGGTGTCTGCCGCTCCTTGCTTTTCTCCTCCACTGAACAAAGCTGAGCCTCAATTTTCACATTGTTTCAGATATTAAACTGCATTTGGCCTACTTGTTTGGTTGGGCCTACTAATGGTGTCTGCTGCTCCTTGCTTTTCTCCTCCACTGAACAAAGCTGAGCCGCCTGTTTACTCCTGTTACCAATTTTGAACTGCATTTGGCCTACTTTATTACTTGGGCCTACTAACTGTGGCTGCCACTCATTACAGAGTTCCTCCACTGAACAAAGCAATGCCACTTGTTTGGTCCTGTTACCACTTTTGAACTGCATTTAGCCTACTTTATTATTTGGGCCTATATCTGTGTTTCCTCCTCATCCTGCCCATTGGCCAGCTGTTATGAAAGGCAATTCAGTATCACAATGGACATGGAGGTCAGAGCACATACAGTAATCTGACAATAACCCAAAATAATAGAACGAGCTCTGAGACGTGGGAACTCTGCAGACCGCAATCCCTAATCCTCTCCAAACAACACTAGAGGCAGCCGTGGATTGCGCCTAACTCTACCTATGCAACTCGGCACAGCCTGAGAAACTAACTAGCCTGAAGATAGAAAATAAGCCTACCTTGCCTCAGAGAAATACCCCAAAGGAAAAGGCAGCCCCCCACATATAATGACTGTGAGTTAAGATGAAAAGACAAACGTAGGGATGAAATAGATTCAGCAAAGTGAGGCCCAACTTTCTTAACAGAGCGAGGATAGGAAAGATAACTTTGCGGTCTACACAAAACCCTAAAGAAAACCACGCAAAGGGGGCAAAAAGACCCTCCGTACCGAACTAACGGCACGGAGGTACACCCTTTGCGTCCCAGAGCTTCCAGCAAAACAAATAGACAAGCTGGACAGAAAAAATAGCAAACAAATAGCAAAGAAGAACTTAGATATGCAGAGCAGCAGGCCACAGGAATGATCCAGGGAAAAACAAGTCCAACACTGGAACATTGACAGGAAGCATAGATCAAAGCATTAGGTGGAGTTAAGTAGAGAAGCACCTAACGACCTCACCAGATCACCTGAGGGAGGAAACTCAGAAGCCGCAGTACCAGTTTCCTCCACAAATGGAAGCTCCCAGAGAGAATCAGCCGAAGTACCACTTGTGACCACAGGAGGGAGCTCTGCCACAGAATTCACAACAGTACCCCCCCTTGAGGAGGGGTCACCGAACCCTCACCAGAGCCCCCAGGCTGACCAGGATGAGCCACATGAAAGGCACGAACAAGATCGGGAGCATGGACATCAGAGGCAAAAACCCAGGAATTATCTTCCTGAGCATAACCCTTCCATTTAACCAGATACTGGAGTTTCCGTCTTGAAACATGAGAATCCAAAATCTTCTCCACAATATACTCCAATTCCCCCTCCACCAAAACCGGGGCAGGAGGGTCAACAGATGGAACCATAGGTGCCACGTATCTCCGCAACAATGACCTATGGAATACGTTATGTATGGAAAAAGAATCTGGGAGGGTCAGACGAAAAGACACAGGATTAAGAAACTCAGAAATCCTATACGGACCAATGAAACGAGGTTTAAACTTAGGAGAGGAAACCTTCATAGGAATATGACGAGAAGATAACCAAACCAGATCCCCAACACGAAGTCGGGGACCCACACGGCGTCTGCGATTAGCGAAACGTTGAGCCTTCTCCTGGGACAAGGTCAAATTGTCCACTACATGAGTCCAAATCTGCTGCAACCTGTCCACCACAGTATCCACATCAGGTCAGGACAGTCCGAAGACTCAACCTGTCCTGAAGAGAAACGAAGCATCTCAGATAGGTTTCCAAGGTCTGATTGGTTCGTTCGGTCTGGCCATTAGTCAGAGGATGAAAAGCCGAGGAAAAAGACAAGTCAATACCACAAAAGGCTCGCCAAAACCTCGAAACAAACTGGGAACCTCTGTCAGAAACGATATTCTCTGGAATGCCATGCAAACGAACCACATGCTGGAAGAACAATGGCACCAAATCAGAGGAGGAAGGCAATTTAGACAAGGGTACCAGATGGACCATCTTAGAAAAGCGATCACAGACCACCCAAATGACTGACATCTTTTGAGAGACGGGAAGATATGAAATAAAATCCATAGAGATATGTGTCCAAGGCCTCTTCGGGACCGGCAAGGGCAAAAGCAACCCACTGGCACGAGAACAGCAGGGCTTAGCCCGAGCACAAATCCCACAGGACTGCACAAAAGTACGCACATCCCGCGACAGAGATGGCCACCAAAAGGATCTAGCCACTAACTCTCTGGTACCAAAGATTCCAGGATGACCAGCCAACACCGAACAATGAACCTCAGAGATAACTTTATTCGTCCACCTATCCGGGACAAACAGTTTCTCCGCTGGACAACGATCAGGTTTATTAGCATGAAATTTTTGCAGCACCCGCCGCAAATCAGGGGAGATGGCAGACACAATTACTCCTTCCTTGAGGATACCCGCCGGCTCAGATAAACCCGGAGAGTCGGGCACAAAACTCCTAGACAGAGCATCCGCCTTCACATTTTTAGAGCCCGGAAGGTACGAAATCACAAAGTCAAAACGGGCGAAAAACAGCGACCAACGAGCCTGTCTAGGATTCAAACGCTTAGCAGACTCGAGATAAGTCAAGTTCTTATGATCAGTCAATACCACCACGCGATGCTTAGCTCCTTCAAGCCAATGACGCCACTCCTCGAATGCCCACTTCATGGCCAGCAACTCTCGGTTGCCCACATCATAATTTCGCTCAGCAGGCGAAAACTTCCTGGAAAAAAAAGCGCATGGTTTCATCACTGAGCAATCAGAACCTCTCTGCGACAAAACAGCCCCTGCTCCAATCTCAGAAGCATCAACCTCGACCTGGAACGGAAGAGAAACATCTGGTTGACACAACACAGGGGCAGAAGAAAAACGACGCTTCAACTCTTGAAAAGCTTCCACAGCAGCAGAAGACCAATTGACCAAATCAGCACCCTTCTTGGTCAAATCGGTCAATGGTTTGGCAATACTAGAAAAATTGCAGATGAAGCGACGATAAAAATTAGCAAAGCCCAGGAACTTTTGCAGACTTTTCAGAGATGTCGGCTGAGTCCAATCATGGATGGCTTGGACCTTAACAGGGTCCATCTCGATAGTAGAAGGGGAAAAGATGAACCCCAAAAATGAAACCTTCTGCACACCAAAGAGACACTTTGATCCCTTCACAAACAAAGAATTAGCACGCAGGACCTGAAAAACCGTTCTGACCTGCTTCACATGAGACTCCCAATCATCCGAGAAGATCAAAATGTCATCCAAGTACACAATCAGGAATTTATCCATGTACTCTCGGAAGATGTCATGCATAAAGGACTGAAACACTGATGGAGCATTGGCAAGTCCGAATGGCATCACTAGATACTCAAAATGACCCTCGGGCGTATTAAATGCAGTTTTCCATTCATCGCCTCGCCTGATTCGCACCAGATTATACGCACCACGAAGATCTATCTTGGTGAACCAACTAGCCCCCTTAATCCGAGCAAACAAATCAGATAACAATGGCAAGGGGTACTGAAATTTAACAGTGATCTTATTAAGAAGGCGATAATCTATACAAGGTCTCAGCGAACCATCCTTTTTGGCTACAAAAAAGAACCCTGCTCCTAATGGCGACGATGACGGGTGAATATGCCCCTTCTCCAGGGATTCCTTCACATAACTGCGCATAGCGGTGTGCTCAGGCACGGATAAATTAAACAGTCGACCTTTTGGGAATTTACTACCAGGAATCAAATTGATAGCACAATCACAATCCCTATGCGGAGGTAGGGCATCGGACTTGGGCTCATCAAATACATCCCGGTAATCAGACAAGAACTCTGGAACCTCAGAAGGGGTGGTTGACGAAATTGACAAAAATGGAACATCACCATGTACCCCCTGACAACCCCAGCTGGACACCGACATGGATTTCCAATCCAATACTGGATTATGGGCTTGTAGCCATGGCAACCCCAACACGACCACATCATGCAGATTATGCAACACCAGAAAGCGAATAACCTCCTGATGTGCAGGAGCCATGCACATGGTCAGCTGGGTCCAGTATTGAGGCTTATTCTTGGCCAAAGGCATAGCATCAATTCCTCTCAATGGAATAGGACACTGCAAGGGCTCCAAGAAAAACCCACAACGCTTAGCATATTCCAAGTCCATCAAATTCAGGGCAGCGCCTGAATCCACAAACGCCATGACAGAATACGATGACAAAGAGCAGATCAAGGTAACGGACAGAAGAAATTTTGACTGTACCGTACCAATGGTGGCAGACCTAGCGAACCGCTTAGTGCGCTTAGGACAATCAGAGATAGCATGAGTGGAATCACCACAGTAGAAACACAGCCCATTCAGACGTCTGTGTTCTTGCCGTTTAACTCTGGTCAAAGTCCTATCGCACTGCATAGGCTCAGGTTTAAGCTCAGGTAATACCGCCAAATGGTGCACAGATTTACGCTCACGCAAGCGTCGACCGATCTGAATAGCCAAAGACATAGACTCATTCAAACCAGCAGGCATAGGAAATCCCACCATGACATCCTTAAGGGCTTCAGAGAGACCCTTTCTGAACATAGCTGCCAGCGCAGATTCATTCCATTGAGTGAGCACTGACCACTTTCTAAATTTCTGACAATATACCTCTATCTCATCCTGACCCTGACAAAGAGCCAGCAAATTCATTTCTGCCTGATCCACTGAATTAGGCTCATCGTACAGCAATCCGAGCGCCAGGAAAAACGCATCGATATTACTTAATGCAGGATCTCCTGGCGCAAGAGAAAATGCCCAGTCCTGAGGGTCGCCGCGCAAAAAAGAAATAATAATCAAAACCTGTTGAACTGGATCACCAGAGGAACGAGGTTTCAAGGCCAGAAATAGCTTACAATTATTTTTGAAACTCAGAAACTTAGTTCTATCTCCAAAAAACAAATCAGGAATAGGAATTCTTGGTTCTAACATAGATTTCTGATCAATAGTGTCTTGAATCTTTTGTACTCTTGCCGAGAGCTGATCCACAAATGAAGACAGACTTCTAATGTCCATCGCTACACCTGTGTACTGAACCACCCAAATGTCTAGGGGAAAAAAAAGGCAAAACACAGTGCAAAGAAAAAAAAATGGTCTCAGAACTTCTTTTTTCCCTCTATTGAGAATCATTAGTACTTTTGGCTTCCTGTACTGTTATGAAAGGCATCAGTATCACAATGGACATGGAGGTCAGAGCACATACAGTGATCTGACAATAACCCAAAATAATAGAACGAGCTCTGAGACGTGGGAACTCTGCAGACCGCAATCCCTAATCCTCTCCAAACAACACTAGAGGCAGCCGTGGATTGCGCCTAACTCTACCTATGCAACTCGGCACAGCCTGAGAAACTAACTAGCCTGAAGATAGAAAATAAGCCTACCTTGCCTCAGAGAAATACCCCAAAGGAAAAGGCAGCCCCCCACATATAATGACTGTGAGTTAAGATGAAAAGACAAACGTAGGGATGAAATAGATTCAGCAAAGTGAGGCCCAACTTTCTTAACAGAGCGAGGATAGGAAAGATAACTTTGCGGTCTACACAAAACCCTAAAGAAAACCACGCAAAGGGGGCAAAAAGACCCTCCGTACTGAACTAACGGCACGGAGTTACACCCTTTGCGTCCCAGAGCTTCCAGCAAAACAAATAGGCAAGCTGGACAGAAAAAATAGCAAACAAATAGCAAAGAAGAACTTAGCTATGCAGAGCAGCAGGCCACAGGAATGATCCAGGGAAAAACAAGTCCAACAATGGAACATTGACAGGAAGCATAGATTAAAGCATTAGGTGGAGTTAAGTAGAGAAGCACCTAACGACCTCACCAGATCACCTGAGGGAGGAAACTCAGAAGCCGCAGTACCAGTTTCCTCCACAAACGGAAGCTCCCAGAGAGAATCAGCCGAAGTACCACTTGTGACCACAGGAGGGAGCTCTGCCACAGAATTCACAACAGCCAGCCACTGCTAGATGAGTCTGCTGGTAGATTGACCCAGACCACTACATTCCCCGTGCACTCTACACGGCCAGAATCTGACCCTGCTGAAAGTTAGGTTCCCCTTCCCGCATACTATACCACCTTACACGGGGACAAAGAGGAAGGTGCAGATGAAAGTGTAGGTTCCTTCATCAGGTGGGGGGGCATACTCGTTGGCACTGGCACAGGACCCCTCATAGAACGCAAAAGTGTCTCTGGCAGTGGGAGGCGCCGCCCACCGTCAAACACACCGCTGTAATATGAGGGGCCCTGTGCCATTGCCAACTAGTGGGCCCCCCTGCTTGCTCAGGATCGCAGCACTTGCAAAGTTGAAATACTTACCTCTCCCTGCTCCACCGCCGTGACGTAGTCCGCGTTTCCTGGGCCCACGAAAAACTTGAACCAGCCCTACCCCCCCCCCCACAGCTTTAGCCAAATGACCCCAAATTTTCAATGACTTACTATTATTATAAGGTAAATTAAGATTGACAAGCTTAAAGGTACCGTCACATTAAGCGACGCTGCAGCGATATAGACAACGATGCAGATCGCTGCAGCGTCGCTGTTTAGTCGTTGTGTGGTCGCTGGAGAGCTGTCACACAGACAGCTCTCCAGCGACCAACGATGCCGAAGTGCCCGGGTAACCAGGGTAAACATCGGGTTACTAAGCGCAGGGCCGCGCTTAGTAACCCGATGTTTACCCTGGTTACCATTGTAAATGTAAAAAACAAAACAAAACTACATACTTACATTCCGGTGTCTGTCGCATCCCCCAGCGTCAGCTTCCCTGCACTGTGTCAGCGCCAGCCATAAAGTAGAGCGGTGACGTCACTGCTGTGCTCTTCTTTACGGCCGGCCGGCGCTGACACAGTGCAGGGAAGCTGACGCCGGGGGACCCGACAGACACCGGAATGTAAGTATGTAGTGTTTGTTTTTTTTTACATTTACAATGGTAACCAGGGTAAACATCGGGTTACTAAGCGCGGCCCTGCGCTTAGTAACCCGATGTTTACCCTGTTTACAAAAGAAGACATCGCTGGATCGGCGTCACACACGCCGATTCAGTGATGTCAGCGGGTGATCCAGCGACGAAATAAAGTTCTGGCCTTCTAGCTCTGACCAGCGATGTCACAGCAGGATCCTGATCGCTGCTGTGTGTCAAACACAACGATATCGCTATCCAGGATGCTGCAACGTCACGGATCGCTATCGTTATCGTTCTAAAGTTGCTCAGTGTGAAGGTACCTTTAGTAACAAGAATTGATGTCTTTGGCATTAAAATGGGCACTGTAGGAGTTTTCCTGTCCTCCACTCACTGCCGACTTTGATTCCCCATTGACTTGCATTGGGTTTCGTGTTTCGGCCGATCCCCGACTTTTCGCAATAATCGGCCGATTTCACCAGACCTGACTTTTGACAAAGTCGGGTTTCGCAAAACCCGACTTGATCCTAAAAAAGTAAAAGTCGCTCAACTCTACTTCTTACAGATAACTTTGCACTGATCATTCGGATCTTGGTTAAAAATGCCCACACTGCACTGTTCCTACTATGGATTACATTTTCAGGCATTGCACGCTGTGCTACTTTCACCAGATGGCCACGGTGTCCTAAAACTGTTTTTGGATTTGACAAAAATTTTTGGCCAGATACGGGCCTGCCAGATGAAAGCTGTTGCGATGTAGATGGCTGCTGCAGATCATCCTCCTCCACTTCGGAGCTACTGGCAGCGGCACCTTCTTCCCCCAATGGCTGCCATTCTGGGTCAACAACTAGGTCATCTATCACCTCCTCTTCAATTTCATGTGCACTGTGCACCTTCCTCTGTGTCACCGTGTAAGGTGCTATAGCGTTCGTGACGGGGCACCATAGTCTCACCAGGGTCAGATTCTGGCTCAGTACACTGCGAGGGCAATGTAGTGATCTGAGTCAATGGAACAGCATAATAATCTAGCTGTGGCTGTGCATCTGTGCACTCCATGTCCGATTCATCTTTTTATCTTGAGCTTTTCTTCATCTTGAGCTTTTAACAATTTCCCTCTCTAACCCAGGCACGGTATGTGTAAAGAGCTCCATGGAGTAAACTGTAGTTTCGCTGCCGCATCCTTCACTTTTGGTTTGGGTGAAGGACACCAAAAGTGGGCAGAGCAAAGTACGCCTGCGCCGGAGCCGCGGCGTGAAGACCAGAAGAGGACGTCTTTTAATGAAGATGGGAGGCGCCGCAGCGGACCGGAGACGCCCGTTTGACCTTACCAGCAGCGGGACCGCCCCTGGGTGAGTATAATATAACGTCTTTTTCTCCTCTTTCTGGTAACATCGGGGCTTATCTACAGCATTCCAGAGTGCTGTAGATAAGCCCCTGATGCCGGTGGGCTTACCTCACCCGCGATTTTCGGGGTGACAGGTTCCCTTTAAATCTCCCTTTTATTTGGGGGAGACTGCAACAAAAATCAGGCCCAGTGTATTACACTACAAAATGTAAGTGACAGAACGTGGCTGGAAGATGTACGACAAACTAACAGAAAACTGTGACATAGATCCACTTAGTGCCATTATAAATCTCCCTTTTTTGGGGGGGAGACTGCAACAAAACTCAGGCCCAGTGTATTACACTACACAATGTAAGTGGCAGAACGTGGCTGAAAGATGTACAACAAACTAACAGAACTGTGACGTAGATCCACTTAGTTCCAATTTAAATCTCCCTTTTATTTGGGGGAGACTGCAACAAAAATCAGGCCCTACACAATGTAAGTGGCAGAATGTGGCTGGAAGATGTACAACAAACTAAAAGAACTGACGTAGATCCACTTAGTGGCAATTTAAAACTCCCCTTTTCGGGGGGGGTGGGGGGAGACTGCAACAAAACTCAGGCCCAGTGTATTACACTACACAATGTAAGTGGCAGAACATGGCTGGAAGATGTACAACAAACTAACAGAACTGTGACATAGATCCACTTAGTGCCAATTTAAATCTCCCTTTTTTGGGGGGAGACTGCAACAGAACTCAGGCCCAGTGTATTACACTACACAATGTAATGGCAGAACGTGGCTGGAAGATGTACGACAAACTAACAGAACTGTGAAGTAGATCCACTTAGTGCCATTATAAATCTCCCTTTTTTGGGGGGGGAGACTGCAACAAAACTCAGGCCCAGTGTATTACACTACACAATGTAAGTGGCAGAACGTGGCTGAAAGATGTACGACAAACTAACAGAACTGTGACGTAGATCCACTTAGTGCCAATTGCAATCTCCCTTTTTTTGGGGGGGAGACTGCAACAAAACTCAGGCCCAGTGTATTACACTACACAATGTAAGTGGCAGAACGTGGCTGGAAGATGTACGACAAACTAACAGAACTGTGACGTAGATCCACTTAGTGCCAATTAAAATCTCCCTTTTTTGCGGGGGAGACTGCAACAAAACTCAGGCCCAGTGTATTACACTACACAATGTAAGTGGCAGAACATGGCTGGAAGATATATCAAAAAATACAAGGGTTGTAGTACAATTTCAATCTCCCTACAATGATCTAAGGACAAGTATGGCAGCAATAAAAAGGACTGCTGCTCACAAAAGTGTGGACAAAAAAACAAGAGAACTGTGCAGAAAGGAGCAACAGGTTTTTTTGCATTTAAAAAAGCAGTTGGTTTGCACAGTGGTGTACAAATAGCAATGCAGCTATCAGGAAGCCTTATAGGGCAGCCTAATAAGCTACAGAGCTGATGCACCAAAAAATAAACTCCACTGTCCCTGCAAAGAAAAGGTGGTGTTGGACAGTGGAAATCGCTACAGCACAAGCAGTTTTGGGGTTAATCTTCCCTCCCTAACTATATCCCTTCTTCTGATGAAGCTGCTGCAACCTCTCCCTATGATAACATAAGCAGGAGTAAGATGGCGGTCGGAGTGCACGCCCCTTTATAGCCCCTGTGACGCCGCAGAAAGCAAGCCAATCACTGTAATGCTCTTCTCTAAGATGGTGGGGACCGAGACCTTTGTCATTACGCTGCCCACACTCTGCGTCCTCCTTCATTGGATGAGAAATGGCGCTGAAAGCCTCATACGAAACGCGACTTTAGCGCAAAGATCGCCGACCTCATGGCCGATCCCACACTAGGATCGGGTCGGGTTTTGAAAATGTCCGATCCGTTTCGCTCAACCCTAGTAATGATATTTATAGGTAGCTTTTACAATGTTCAGGAATCAGGATAGAATAAAGCAGTAGAGATCAATTCTAAATTATTATCCTTCATCAGTACAACTGAGGACATTACAAGTAATTTATGGGGCAGGAAATGTTCAGTATGTTATAAGTGTCAACAAGGAAATGCTTCGATAAACTGTTGCACTGTCTGGACAATAGAGATGAGCGAATATGTCATTGTTCGGTTTGGATTACGATCGTCGAATTTGCAATTTTCACTGAACATAACCGAACGCCATTTAGGTCAATAAGAGGCAAAAACAAAAGCATGCACAACACCTTATAATGCCCCAAATGCTGACAAAACAAATCAAATTAGGGGCAGACACCAGGATAGTGGCTTCAATTCACCCACAGTACTAATTGTAGCATGGCAATGCAGCAGTCAGCCAGGTATGAGGTATTGGGGTCTGGGACAGAATTTATAGCTTTTAATTGAACATCACAGTAAGATGAGGTGGGTGAGAGATCAGTGTAGGCCTCCTTTGCTGGGTGCCCTCATACCACATGCAACACCTCTACCTGCTTTCATGCTGAGCCACACTCAGGTGGCACAGATATCCGTTTTGTAGACTACCTTTGTCATAAAAATTTAAGAATAGTAACACAGGTAGTTGAGTCCAAGGAAGTGGAGGCCTGACGGTCTCTGAGGCCTACTGCTACAGGCAACAAGCATGAAGGAGACCCAACCAGGAGTGTTCACATTTCCCAAAATTATTGGCAGACACCAAAAAAGTGCCATCAATTTCACTACAGTAGAAATAGTATAATAGGAACTAAAATGTCTTCAAATAGACTCAATCCAGCAGATGGACACCCAACCAGGAGTGATCACATTTAAACAAATAAGGGCCTTACACCACAGAAGTGGCATCAATTTCGCAAGAGTATAAATAGTATAATAGGGACTGCCATGTCTTCCACTATTTTAAAAAATGAGGCCTGACACCACCGAAATGGAATAACTGTCATGAGACTAGAAATAGTATAATTGGGACCGAGACGTCATCCACTACAACTAACCAAGCAGATGTAGACCAACCATGAGTGTTCACGTTTTCACAATTTTGTATTCACAGCAGCAGCAGGCACAGAAGCCACACTAAAGATATCACAGAGTGTAGTTACATGACATTAATGCATCAAGCTAAAAAAAATGCAATATCACCTAGTCTGTACAGCCACCGATTGGGGTGCAAAAGTCCTTGGAGATCCATTACTTGTTCATCTTGATGAAAGTTAAGGTACCTTCACACATAACGATATTGTTAACGATATCGTTGCTATTTGTGACGTAGCAACGATATCGTTAATGAAATCGTTATGTGTGACAGCGACCAACGATCAGGCCCCTGCTGGGAGATCGTTGGTCGCTGAAGAAAGTCCAGAACTTTATTTTGTCGCTGGACTCCTGCTGACATCGCTGGATCGGCGTGTGTGACACCGATCCAGCGATGTCTTCACTGGTAACCAGGGTAAACATCGGGTAACTAAGCGCAGGGCCGCGCTTAGTAACCTGATGTTTACCCTGGTTACCATGCTAAAAGTAAAAAAAAACAAACACTAGATACTTACCTACAGCCGTCTGTCCTCCAGCGCTGTGCTCTGCACTCCTCCTGTACTGGCTGTGAGCCGGAAAGCAGAGCGGTGACGTCACCGCTCTGCTTTCCGGCTCACAGCCAGTACAGGAGGAGTACAGAGAAGCAGAGCGCAGCGCTGGAGGACAGACGGCTGTAGGTATCTAGTGTTTGTTTTTTTTACTTTTAGCATGGTAACCAGGGTAAACATCGGGTTGCTAAGCGCGGCCCTGCGCTTAGTTACCCGATGTTTACCCTGGTTACCGGCATCGTTGGTCGCTGGAGAGCGGTCTGTGTGACAGCTCTCCAGCGACCAAACAGCGACGCTGCAGCGATCCGGATCGTTGTCGGTATCGCTGCAGCGTCGCTTAATGTGAAGGGGCCTTTAGGCAGTCTACACTTTCAGGGGACAGCCAGCTGTGCTTATCCGTCAAGACACCACCAGCAGAACTGAAGACACATTCTGAGAGAACACTGGCTGCCGGACACGATAAAACCTCCAAGGTGTGTGAGGCGAGCTCAGACCACAGATCCATGTTGGAAAACCAAAATGTGAAAGGGTTAAAACTCTCCCTGATATAGTATTGATATTGATTTCTAGATACTCCTGCACAATCCTCTCCATTTGCTCACCACGTGTACGACTTGAACTCTGTTGTGCTGGTCCATGAGTTGGTCTAAAAAAGTGTCAAAGGACTCGCAGGAATTGCTTCTTCCACTTCCAGCACTGCTGCTGCTGCCGTTAATATTTTGGCATTGACAAATTGATGTGCCGGAGGTTGGAAGTCTAGAGCTACAATGCAAACTGTGTGCTTCACTGGTGTCTTGGGGAAAAGCTCTCTTAAGGTTCTGCAAAAGCATGTTTCAATACGCCAGCATTTGCGGGTCCCTCTCCAGGGCGGGAATCATCTGGCAAAATTTGGTTTTATAAAATGGATCTAACAGAGTGGCAACCCAGTAGTCAGCAGTATTCCTAATCATAACTATACTAGGATCATGTTAAAGACAGTGAAGCAAGAAGGCACTCATATGTCAGGCTCTACCATGAGGTCCAAGCCCATATTGTGTTGGTGGTTGGGAACAATGAGGCTCACTTCCTCTGTCCCCTTCCACCAACCACGAACAGAGAAGGGAGGATTAACCTCTTCATTTGACAGTTGCTAGCTCAGCTGGCAGTCTTGCTGGAAGGCAGGGTGTGGCAAGGCTCTTGCTGGAAGGTAGGCAGGGCTCTTGCTGGAAGGCAGGCAGGGTTCTTGCTGGAAGGCAGGCAGGCAAAGCTCTTGCTGGAAGCCAGGCTAGGCTCTTGCTGGAAGGCAGGGTGTGGCAAGGCTCTTGCTGGAAGGCAGGCAGGCTAGGCTCTTGCTGGCAGGCAGGATCTTGCTGGAAGGCAGGGTGTGGCAAGGCTCTTGCTGGAAGGCAGGCAGGCACTAGCTGGCAGTCTTGCTGGAAGGCAGGGTGTGGCAAGGCTCTTGCGGGAAGGCAGGCAGGCAGGCTAGGCTCTTGCTGGAAGGCAGGGTGTGGCAAGGCTCTTGCTGGAATGCAGGCAGGCTCTTGCTGGAAGGCAGGCAGGCTCTAGCTGGCAGGCAGGCTCTTGCTGGAAGGCAGGGTGTGGCAGGGTGTTGGCTCTCTTGCTGGAAGGCTGGAAATGAGTGAGGGCCTCAATTGCATTGCTTTATATATGTGTCCTGGGGCAGGCCTACAGGTTCTGAGCATGCTCAGATTAAAAAACTGGATCAGACCACCTGATCTGCCTTTTTCCGGATCCGGCGCATTCCAGCGTCCATAGACATGCATTGTTGCGAAAATCCGGAAGAGCCGAATCTGGCCTTTCCAGCTTTCTCGCCGCAGACAAAAAACGTTACAGTAGACATTTTTTCCAGATGCCGGAATCTAAATGTTTGCCGGATCCGAAAAAAAAGGAAGGAACGCTAGGCCATCTGGCGCAATCTGGCACTAATACAAGTCGATGGGCAAAACCGGTTTTTCTTTTTTGCCGGTTCCAGTTTTTCTGAAAAGAGCCGTAATCAGCTGGAATGAAAAAAACTGATGTATGAAAGCAGCCTAAAAGAAACTGAGGTTCTGTGTTTGAAGACCTGTGTCTCAATAGTTGGCATGGTAACAGAAGAGGAGGAAGAAGCAGCAAATGTGATTGATGGGGTGGCTGATGGTTGTTGAGGTCCACTGGTCCGCATTATTGAGCAGTGGGATTCCCAGTAAAGCATGTTGTTTGCGCATGTGAAGGTTCATACATGTAGTAGTTAAATCATTGCACTTTTTACCTCAACTCAGTTTTTTTGTAGTAAAGTTGGCAGATTATGTGAGTTGACTCATCTTTTGCAGTGTCAAAAAAGGCCCAGGCTAGGCAACCCTTGCCACTAGGGTTGAGCGAAACGGGTCGTTCATTTTCAAAAGTCGCCGACTTTTGGCAAAGTCGGGTTTCATGAAACCCAATCCGACCCCTGTGCGGGGTCGGCCATGCGGTACGCGACTTTCGCGCCAAAGTCGCGTTTCAATGACGCGAAAAGCGCCATTTCTCAGCCAATGAAGGTAAACGCAGAGTGTGGGCAGCGTGATGACATAGGTCCTGGTCCCCACCATCTTAGAGAAGGGCATTGCAGTGATTGGCTTGCTGTCTGCGGCGTCACAGGGGCTATAAAGGGGAGTTCCCGCCGACCGCCATGTTACTGCTGCTGATCTGAGCTTAGGGAGAGGTTGCTGCCGCTTCGTCAGAAGCAGGGATAGCGTTAGGCAGGGTCCATTAACCACCAAACCGCTTGTGCTGTAGCGATTTCCACTGCCCAACACCACCTTCGGTGTGCAGGGACAGTGGAAGCTACATTTTTTTTTTTTCCCCCTCAGCGCTGTAGCTCATTGGGCTGCCCTAGAAGGCTCCCTGATAGCTGCATTGCTGTGTGTACGCCGCTGTGCAAACCAACTGCTTTTTTCAAAGCACAAATCCTCTTGTTCCTTCCTTTCTGCACAGCTATCTTTTTGGTTTGTACACACTTTTTATTTAATTTGTGCATCAGTCCACTCCTTATTGCTGCCTGCCATACCTGGCTGAGATTACTGCAGGGAGATAGTAATTGAAGGACACTCCCTGTTTTTTTTTTTTTTTTGTGGGAGATTAAGATTGACATTTCTGCTAGAGTGCCATCCCTGTCTGTGTCATCTCTCACTCAGTGGGCCATAGAAAGCCTATCTATTTTTTTGCTTGATTTGGGTTATAAAATCTACCTGAAAAAATCACTACATCAATCAGTGGGAGAAAAATATTGGCCTCAGGGCTTGTGTGCCACTCTTGACTCCTGTGTGCATCATCACTCACTCAGTGGGCCATAGAAAGCCTATTTATTTTTTTGCTTGATTTTGGTTCTAAAATCTACCTGAAAAAATCACTACATCAATCAGTGGGAGAAAAATATTGGCCTCTGGGCTTATGTGCCACTCCTGACTCCTGTGTGCGTCATCTCTCACTCAGTGGGCCATAGAAAGCCTTTTTTTGTTTTATTTGTTTTCTAAATTCTCCCTGAAAAAATCATTTTATTTTATTTGGTTTCTAAATTCTTCCTGAAAAAATCATTTTATTCTATTATTTTTTTTTCCTAAAGTCTCCCTTTTAAAAAAAAAAAAAATCAAATCAGTGGGAGATTAATATTTACATTTGTGCTTCAGTGACAGTCCTGCGTGTGTGGCATCTCTCTCATTTGTTGCCACCAACAACAGAGTGTGTAACATTGTGCCTGATTTTCGTTGTGGTCTCACTCACCTGTAAAGGGGTAGCTAAATCATACTGAAGTTATAGCTCACCGTGTAATTTGTGTGACAGCAACAAATACCGTTAGTTTGTTTACGTTTTTAAAACAATGAGGAAGTATGGTGGAAGAGGTCGTGGCCGGGGGCGTTCATTGTCAGCTGGTAATGAGGGTAGTGGTAGTGGTGGAGCATCAGCTGGTCGTGGGAAAAAAAATATTGCACCTAAGTCTGGAGCTGTGGAGCCAGGTTCGTCGTCTGGCTACACAAGGCCTCGAACGCTCCCTTTTCTGGGAGTAGGAAAACCGCTTTTAAAGCCGGAGCAGCAAGAGCAAGTTTTGGCTTATCTTGCTGACTCAGCCTCTAGCTCTTTTGCCTCCTCTCGTGAAACTGGTAAATGTCAAAGCAGCGCGTCGTTAGTGGATGTTCACGGTCAGGGACAAGTCGCTTCTTTGTCCTCTTCAGCAAAAACAACAACAGAGAAGAATGCAGCAGGCGACACAACGGGTTACTCCATGGAGCTCTTTACACATACCGTCCCTGGCTTAGAAAGTGAAGCAGTTAACAGTCCATGCCCATTACAAGTTGAATCTGACATGGAGTGCACTGATGCACAGCCACAGCCAGACTACTATGCTGGTCCTTTGACTCAGACCACAACATTGCCCTCGCAGGGTGCTGGTCAAGAATCAGACCCTGATGAGACTATGTTGCCCCATCACGAACGCTATACCACCGACCGACACGGTGACACAGACGAAGTTGCACACGAGCTACAAGAAGAGGTAATAGATGACCCAGTTCTTGACCCCGATTGGCAGCCATTGGGGGAACAGGGTGCAGGCAGCAGCAGTTCTGAAGCGGAGGAGGAGGGGCCGCAGCAGGCATCAACATCGCAACAGGTTCCATCTGCCGGGCCCGTATCTTGCCCAAAACGCGTGGCAAAGCCAAAACCTGTTGGAGGACAGCGTGGCCATCCGGTTAAAGCTCAGTCTGCAATGCCTGAAAAGGTATCCGATGCTAGAAAGGGTGCAGTCTGGCATTTTTTTAAACAACATCCAATTGATCAGCGCAAAGTCATCTGTCAAAAATGTTCAACTACCTTAAGCAGAGGACAGAATCTGAAAAGTCTCAATACAAGTTGCATGCATAGACATTTAACCACCATGCATTTGCAAGCCTGGACTAACTACCAAACGTCCCTTAAGGTTGTAGCACCCTCGGCCAATGAAGCTAGTCAGCAACGCAACATCCCTTCCGGCAGTGTAGGGCCACCATTTTCCGCACCACCTGCAGTATCTGTGCAGGTTTCTTTGCCAGGCCAAAGCAGTCAGGGTCAGGGAATCACCAGTTTCGTAGTAGGAAACACTGCATCTAGGGCACCGGTGGCAACAATACCATCTCCCACCGTCTCTCAGTCTGCCATGTCCACCGGCACCCCCGCTAGTTCCACGATCTCCAGCTCTCCAGTCCAGCTCACCCTACATGAGACTATGGTTAGAAAAAGGAAGTACTTAGCCTCGCATCCGCGTACACAGGGTTTGAACGCACACATAGCTAGACTAATCTCGTTAGAGATGATGCCCTACCGGTTAGTTGAAAGCGAAGCTTTCAAAGCCCTGATGGACTACGCTGTACCACGCTACGAGCTACCCAGTCGACACTTTTTTTCCAGAAAAGCCATCCCAGCCCTCCACCAGCATGTTAAAGAGCGCATCGTCCATGCACTCAGGCAATCTGTGAGCACAAAGGTGCACCTGACAACAGATGCATGGACCAGTAGGCATGGCCAGGGACGTTACGTGTCCATCACGGCACACTGGGTAAATGTGGTGGATGCAGGGTCCACAGGGGACAGCAAGTTTGGGACAGTTCTGCCTAGCCCACGGTCTAGGAAACAATTGGCTGTAGCCGTTCGCACCCCCTCCTCCTCCTCTTCGTCCTCCTGCAGAAGCGAGAGCTCGTCCACAGACCGCAGTCGCACAACCACTCCATCCGCAGCTGCCACTGTTGCACACCAGGTCTCCCATTATGGGGCAGCTACTGGCAAACGTCAGCAGGCTGTATTGGCTATGAAGTGTTTGGGCGACAACAGACACACCGCGGAAGTTCTGTCCGAGTTCTTGCAGAAAGAAACGCAGTCGTGGCTGGGCACTGTAGATCTTGAGGCAGGCAAGGTAGTGAGTGATAACGGAAGGAATTTCATGGCTGCCATCTCCCTTTCCCAACTGAAACACATTCCTTGCCTGGCTCACACCTTAAACCTGGTGGTGCAGTGCTTCCTGAAAAGTTATTCGGGGTTATCCGACCTGCTCCTTAAAGTGCGTGGACTTTGCTCACATATCCGCCGTTCGCCCGTACACTCCAGCCGTATGCAGACCTATCAGCGTTCTTTGAACCTTCCCCAGCATCGCCTAATCATAGACGTTACAACAAGGTGGAACTCAACACTGCACATGCTTCAGAGACTGTGTGAACAGAGGCGGGCTGTTATGTTTTTGTGGGAGGATACACATACACGGGCAGGCAGAAGGATGGCAGACATGGAGTTGTCAGGTGTGCAGTGGTCGAAGATTCAAGACATGTGTCAAGTCCTTCAGTGTTTTGAGGAATGCACACGGCTGGTTAGTGCAGACAACGCCATAATAAGCATGAGCATCCCCCTAATGCGTCTGCTGATGCAAAGTTTGACGCACATAAAGGATCAGGCGTCTGCAGCTGAGGAAGAGGAAAGCCTTGATGACAGTCAGCCATTGTCTGGCCAGGGCAGTGTACAGGACGAGGTAGCGGGCGAAGAGGAGGAGGACGAGGAGGATGATGGGGATGATTATATTTTTAATGAGGAAGCTTTTCCGGGGCCACTGGAAATTGGTGGCGCGGCAAGGCCGGGTTCTGGTTTTTTGAGGGACACAAGTGACGTGGATTTGCCTGAAACTGCCCCTCAACCAAGCACAACCGCAGATTTGAGAACTGGAACTTTGGCCCACATGGCGGATTATGCCTTACGTATCCTCAAAAGGGACACACGCATAACTAAAATGATGAATGATGACGATTACTGGTTGGCCTGCCTCCTTGATCCTCGCTATAAAGGCAAATTGCAAAATATAATGCCACATGAGAACTTGGAACTAATATTAGCAACCAAACAATCAACTCTTGTTGACCGTTTGCTTCTGGCATTCCCTGCACACAGCGCCCGTGATCGTTCTCACACGAGCTGCAGGGGCCAGCAGACCAGAGGAGTTAGAGGGGCAGAAATCAGAAGTGGCGTTGGCCAGAGGGGTTTTATGACCAGGTTGTGGAGTGATTTTGCTATGACCGCAGACAGGACAGGTACTGCAGCATCAATTCAAAGTGACAGGAGACAACATTTGTCCAGTATGGTTACAAACTATTTTTCATCCCTTATCGATGTTCTCCCTCAACCGTCATTCCCATTTGATTACTGGGCATCAAAATTAGACACCTGGCCAGAATTGGCAGAATATGCATTGCAGGAGCTTGCTTGCCCGGCAGCTAGTGTCCTATCAGAAAGAGTATTCAGTGCTGCAGGTTCAATACTAACAGAAAAAAGGACTCGTCTGGCTACCCAAAATGTAGATGATCTAACCTTCATTAAAATGAACCACAACTGGATTTCGAAATCTTTTGCCCCACCTTGCCCGGCTGACACCTAGCTTTCCTATGAAAAGGTCTTGCCTTTGGACTATTCTGAATGCCTTTTCCAATCTCGTAATTTTCTGCACCTGATTGTCCAGCATACGACATGTTTACACCTCACTAAATGGCCAAACTCCCCACACGGGGCCGTGGTATCGACACTTGGCGACAGCACCCGTGAGAGTGCAGTTTGTCTGAAGAGGTGGGTGAGCCCGCTTTTGGTCGACGGCACTGCCACTGGGTCCCTCCTAGTACAATAAAGTGTCTCTGGCGGTGGTGGTGCGCACCCAACGTCAGACACACCGTTGTAATATGAGGGGCCCTGGGCCTGTACCGCCGGCCACAAGACAGTTTCCCCCCACCCCAGCTCAAACAGTGCTCTACCACTTGCAAAATTATCTCACAGCTCCACCAATGTTTAGTCTATGCGCTGACATCCTTCAATGCCTGCCACTGACAATACCATTGTATTGACATTTTTGTTATGTTAGGCCTTCGATGCCTGTCTGTGGTCATTCCTTCCACTAGGCCTCCACTGACCACACCACTGCTGCCCGTGTACCCCTGTAACCAATTTAAAATTGCCTACAGCCATGTGTTATTATTTTAGGCCTTCGATGCCTGTCTGCGGTCATTCCTTCCACTAGGCCTCCACTGACCACACCACTGCTGCCCGTGTACCCCTGTAACCAATTTAAAATTGCCTACAGCCATGTGTTATTATTTTAGGCCTTCGATGCCTGTCTGCGGTCACTCCTTCCACTAGGCCTCCACTGACCACACCACTGCTGCCCGTGTACCCCTGTAACCAATTTAAAATTGCCTACAGCCATGTGTTATTATTTTAGGCCTTCGATGCCTGTCTGCGGTCACTCCTTCCACTAGGCCTCCACTGACCACACCACTGCTGCCCGTGTACCCCTGGAACCAACATCAGAAAATATAAAAATAAGTATTTTGCTTATAAAAAAGAAAATACTGGAGAGATATCAAATGCAGACATTTTAACATTAAAAACAAACACATACAACAAAAATCTGGTACAGTACTAAAAATGGCCACCAGCTACAATAACTTTCTCCTGCAAGTAGTTAACTGAAAGGTTTTTTCAATTTTAAACACAGATATGGCATCCACCCAGTGTTGTCCTGTCGCGTCTTCTTTATATTATTGCCAAGAAGATGCAAAACAATGAAAATAATAAAATCATTATTTACCAAAAAAATAGAGTAAGTCAAAACCACATTGCAAATAAACATTCATTACAAATAAAGAAGCAGGGCGCGTCCGAGGGTGAGTATATACCTAATAAGAATATAATCACCCTCGGACGCGCCCTGCTTCTTTCCGACAGCCTTCCTTCCTAAGAATCAGCCCTTCCATGGTGTAGAGAGAGGGTTTGTTACACTCCAAGGTGTTCCCCAGGTTGCCTTTCCTGAGCTTCGATCTTCCGGCTCTCGTTTAGTAGTTGTTGGAAACTACGCTGCATTGGGCCTACAAATTGGGTATGGGGTGTAGAGAGATGGTGTGTTCCACTCCAAGGTTGTTCCCCAGGTTGCCTTTCCTGAGCTTCGATCTTCCGGCTCTCGTTTAGTAGTTGTTGGAAACTACGCTGCATTAGGCCTACAAATTGGGTATGGGGTGTAGAGAGATGGTGTGTTCCACTGTAGAGAGATGGTGTGTTCCACTCCAAGGTGTTCCCCAGGTTTCCTCTCCATTGCTTCGATCTTCCGGCTCTCGTTTAGTAGTTGTTGGAAACTACGCTGCATTAGGCCTACAAATTGGGTATGGGGTGTAGAGAGATGGTGTGTTACACTCCAAGGTGTTCCCCAGGTTTCCTCTCCATTGCTTCGATCTTCCGGCTCTCGTTTAGTAGTTGTTGGAAACTACGCTGCATTAGGCCTACAAATTGGGTATGGGGTGTAGAGAGATGGTGTGTTACACTCCAAGGTGTTCCCCAGGTTTCCTCTCCATTGCTTCGATCTTCCGGCTCTCGTTTAGTAGTTGTTGGAAACTACGCTGCATTAGGCCTACAAATTGGGTATGGGGTGTAGAGAGATGGTGTGTTCCACTGTAGAGAGATGGTGTGTTCCACTCCAAGGTGTTCCCCAGGTTTCCTCGCCAATGCTTCGATCATCATGCTCTCGTTTAGTAGTTGTTGGAAACTACGCTGCATTAGGCCTACAAATTGGGTATGGGGTGTAGAGAGATGGTGTGTTCCACTCCAAGGTGTTCTCCAGGTTGCCTTTCCTGAACTTCTATCTTCAGGCTCTCATTAAATTGTGGTTAAACGGAACAACTGCATTTGGCGTACTAGTTGGTTTGGGGCCTACTATCGGTGTCTGCCGCTCCTTGCTGTTCTCCTGGTTTCCTGTCCTGAAATTCCGTTTTCAGGCGCTCGTTAAGTAGTTGTTAATGTTAGACTGCATTTGGCCTACTAGTTGGGTTGGGGCCTACTATCGGTGTCTGCCACTCCTTGCTGTTCTCCTCCACTGAACAAAGCTGTGCCGCCTGTTTACTACTGTTGCCAATTTTGAACTACATTTCGACTACTTACTGATTTGGGCCTACTCTCTGTGTCAGCCTCTCATTCCAGTTGTCCTCCACTGCAATGCCCCCTGATTAGTCCTGTGTTACAAATTTTGAACTGCATTTAGCCCACTTTATTCTTTGGGCCTATATCTGTGTTTCCTCCTCATCCTGCCCATTGCCCAGCCAGTGATAGATGAGTCTGCTGGTACATTGACCCATAACGCAACATTTCCCGTGCACGCTACACTGCAAGATTGTGACCCTGCTGAAAGTCAGGTCCCCCTTCCCGCATACCATACCACCTTACACGGGGACAAACAGGAAGGTGCAGATGAAAGTGCAGGTTCCTTCATCAGGTGGGGGGAGGAATACTAGTTGGCGACGTCACTGGCACAGGGCCTCTCATGGTACGCAAAAGTGTTGCTGCCGGTGGGAGGCGCCCCCGCCGTGCAAACACACCGCTGTACTTTGAGGGGCCCTGTGCCAGTGCCAATGCCAACGAGTGGGCCCCCCCTGCTTGCTCAGGTTCACAGCACTTGCAAAGTTGAAATACTTACCTCTCCCTGCTCCACTGCCGTGACGTGGTCCAGATTTCCTGGGCCCACTAATTACTTGAACCAGCCCTACCCACCACAACTTTAGCCATATGACCCCCAATTTCAAATGCCTTCCAATTATTATAAGGTAAATTACGCTTGACAAGCTTCATTAAGAAGAATGGATGGTTTTGACATTAAAATGGGCACTCTAGGTGTTTTCCTGGCCCCCACTCACTGCCGACTATGCTGCCCCATTGACTTGCATTGGGTTTCGTGTTTCGGTCGATCCCGACTTTACGTCATAATCGGCCGATTTCACTCGACCCGACTTTTGAGATAGTCGGGTTTCGCGAAACCCGGCTCGACTCTAAAAAGGTCAAGGTCGCTCAACTCTACTTGCCACCTTTGCGAGCTGCAGATCCGCAGATGCTGCTGGTCACAGACACAGTTGTGGCTGTGGATTCATTGCTCGTCATGGCTGCATCACTTCATGTCTGCAACGTACGGTGCAATGTAACCTCCTCGTTTTCCTCCTCAGATGACCTACTTAGCTGTGTGCCTCTATGTTCACGCCAACTGGGATCTAACACCTCATCATTATCATCCTCTGTGTTATCACATTCCATGCCGTTGAACTCACCCTCCTCCTCTTCTTGCCCTGACAGCACAGTACAGTCTGTGTGAGCCTCAAATATCTGAGTCTCATCAGTACCACCTCCCCCCAGGGGTTAACATCTGATGATGAGGGTCAGGATGCTATTCGGACCCTACTTTGTCCTGCCCCGGATCTAAGTTAAAAGAATTTTGGGCATTGATGCAAATTTCCACCTCTTGACTCTGTGAAGCTGTAATGCTGTCAGCTGTGGGTTCGGTCTCTCATCATACGTCACTATGCACCTCACCCGCTCTGTGCCTGTTGTGGGTCTGGTCTCTGCTGTGCAGGTAGATCGGTGCTTATGGGAGAAGTTAGAAGGTTTATGAGCACCACAGATAAAGAAAATTATATTAAACAGGGATCAGTGTGCCTGCATATTATCACACTGGATGAGCTTTTCTTTGCTTCACTCACTCTGAGTGTGCGCAGTGAAGGCTCTTATACTTTTGTTTTTGTTCATGTTGGTACATGTGCTGTCCATACTGTCGCCTGCTCTCAAATGCCTCCACACTCATTGTACTATCTTTATTTGCATCATTGAAGTATGGAAGACACAATTGGTGTCCTGGGCGCATGCTCACTGGGACAATAGGAACGCCGGACTCCAGTCATGCCTCTCTTGGATATTTTAATTGATATGCAGCGCCTCTCGTCAGCTGGTAATACTTTATGCTCTGTGATACTAGGCATAAGAGGAGCGCTCTTCAGCCATGAACACATGGGCTACGTGCACAGTGAACAAGTCTGTAGGAAAATGTTCACAAGCCACCAAGAAACTTGAAGACACAAAAGAGCATAGTAGATCCAAAAACACTCAGTTTCAAAAAATCACAGTAATCCGCAAGTGCTAGTAAAAACACATCAGACAGGGATTGCATACATCAGTTAGGACTGCTCTGATATGGGTATACCTTGACGTTTGGTGGAGCAGCTTAGTATACATTTTTTGCAAAAAACGTATCAACCAAATACCCTGTTTTTTACATCTTTTTACTAGCACTTGCGGATTACTGTAAGTTTTTGAAACTGAGTGTTTTTGGTTCCACTATCCTCTCTTGTGTCTTTGAGTGTGGATTAAGCCTGTCTGACAAAGAGGATATGCTACAAACAATTTGATAGTCAGGTCCGCTACTGTATGACACTAGAAACAGAAGGCGTTTTTGGTGGCCAATGGATCAGGTCTCTATAACACAATAGATGCTACAAACTATTTGAAAGTCAGGTCCCCTACTGTATGACACTAGGGACAGAAGAATCTTTTGTGGCCTCTGTATCAGGCCTCTATAGCACACTAGATGCTTCAAACTATTTGAAAGTCAGGTCCTCTACTGTATGACACTAGAAACAGAAGGATTTTTTGTGGCCTATGGATCAGTCCTCTATAACACACTAGATGGTACAAATTAAGAAGCTTACAACCTGTAATGACCACATGTCCACCTCAACACCATCGGAGCTACTGAAACCCCAGACCTACTGTCTCCTTCCCCATAATTCTGTAGAATGTAAACCTGCAAGGGCAGGGTCCTCTTCCCTATGTATCAGTCTGTCATTGTTAGTTTTGTTTACTGTAAGTGATATTTGTATTTTGATGTAACCCCTTCTCATGTACAGCACCATGGAATTAATAGTGCTATATAAATAAATAATAATAATAAAACTATTTGAAAGTCAGTTCCCCTACTGTATAACACTAAGAACAGAAAAATTTTCTTGTGGCCTATGGATCATGCCTCTATAACCACTGAGTGCTACAAGCTAATGGAAAGTCAGGTCCCCTACTGCAGGGATGTCAAACTGCATTCCTCGAGGGCTGCAAACAGGATTTCCTTGCATTGCACAGGTGATAATTTAATCACCTGCAGAGAGTGATTACAGCACCTTGTGCAATGCTAAGGAAATCTTGAAAACGCGCATGGTTTGAGGCCCTCGAGGAATGCAGTTTGACACCCCTGCCCTACTGTATGACACTAAGAACAGAAGAATTTTTTTGTGGATTCTGCATCAGGCCTCTATAATGCATGATGTTAGGAGTCAAGTTCCTGCCGCTGCACAGGGGGAATCTCGAGCCGTGTCTGCTGCAGTCTCCCATTATGCATCGGCCACAGTGGAGCCTGCTCAGTGGAGACGTCAGTCCCAGCGTCTCATTGGATCTGATACTGTGCAAAGGGTTACTGCTGCCTCTCCATTCTCTGCTATTGTACCCTGCACTGGCCTGCGGCAAGCAGGCTTTTCTGCGAATAAGTCCTGCTTTGCACACACTGAGCATGCCCAGGGTAATATCTCTCAGTGGAGGTCTAGGGTCACATGCTCAGGTACAGCAGCGACTTCCATTGGTCCTCCAGGAAGGCCCTGTACCTGATCAAGTTCTGTGGCAGCCTTCCATTGGTCCTTCTTGGAAGGTCCTGTACATGCTGCAGCTATAAAAGGTTTGCATGACCGCACGGCCATGCACTAGTGTCAATTTATGTATGAGCTCAGCGCCAGTGTGGTCGTGTTTGTATGCAGTCAGGGACCCAGCTGAAATAAGCCCCTAGAATGCTGGCACCTATGGCGAGGAGTTTTATGTGAGTGGATTCAGGGCTGGCGTATAGCCATTAGAATTCCGGCTCCACCAGAGAGGAGCTGCGTGTTTGCATTTGACTGCATGACCACTAACTGCTCTACTAAGTAGCTGTGTTCCTCTGTGAGCTAAACAGGGCACAACGTTCTCTTTGCTAACAGACTCTGTGAAGTAACAGAGTTTGTTTATAGTACTATATTGTACCGCCATACTTAGCAGCAGGTTCTTTCCTGCACTGTGGATCCTGGGTTGAGCATGTACCTGCTACTACTAATAAATATATATATTCGGTGCGTTCCGCCAACCCTAACAGTACACTAGTGCCAGGATCTGGCTAAGTTATGGCGGATGAACAGCGATTGCAGGGGTACATCCAGTTGCTGGAGGGCAGGTTGGCGTCTCTCGAGCGTGCAACCTCGGCGGTGGATATCACCGCAAAAGCTGTTCAGGCTGCTAGCGTGGCTGTAGCAGCTTTACCCACTGCCACCTCTGTTCTGACCTTATCTCACCTCCCTTTGCCTGAAAAATACTCTGGGGACAGTAAGTCCTGTAGGGATTTCGTGAGCCAGTGTGGTATACATCTCGAGCTCCTGGCTTCACGTTTTCCCACAGAGCGGGCTAAGGTGGGATTTATAATCTCTCTCCTGTCGGACAGAGCCTTGGAGTGGGCTACGCTGCTGTGGGAGCGCAATGATCATGTGGTGCAGAGTGTTCCTCGGTTTCTGGGCACTCTGAAACAGGTCTTTTTGGGACCCCAAGTCACCCATGATACGGCTCTCCAACTACTGGCATTGACTCAGGGTTCGTCCATGGTCAGCCATTTTGCCGTCCACTTCCACTAACCGTTCGATTGGTAAATGGGTCAACACTACACTCACAGATTACACACCAAACCATTCCTTTCACTCTATCTGTGTCTCCTTCACATCAGGAGATTATCTTTCTGTTAGTCATTCCTGAGGGAATTGATGAGGTCCTGTTGGGGATACCATGGCTACACTATGATTCTCCTCATATAGAGTGGTCCTCAAGGAGAATTTTGGGATGGAGTAAATCCTGTGAGGGTAGATGTCAGAGGTAGAGTTGAGCGACTTTTGCTTTTTTAGGATCGAGTCGGGTTTCGCAAAAACCGATTATTGCAAGAAGTCGGGGGCCGACCGAAACACGAAACCCAATGCAAGTCAATGGGGAATCAAAGTCGGCAGTGAGAGGAGGACAGGAAAACACCTACAGTGCCCATTTTAATGCCAAAAACATCAATTCGTAATACTGAAGCTTGTCTATCTTAATTTACTTTCTAATAATAGTTAGGCATTGAAAACATGGGCTCATTTGGCTAAAGTTGTGGGGGGGTAGGGCTGGCTCAAGATTTTCGTGGGCCCAGGAAACTCGGAATACATCACGGCGGTGGAGCAGGGAGAGGTATGTATTTCAACTTTGCAAGTGCCGTGATCCTGAGCAAGCAGGGGGGCCCACTAGTTGGCACTGGCACAGGGCCCCTCATAGTACGGCGGTGTGTTTGATGGCGGGCGGCGCCTCCCACTGCCAGAGACACTTTTGTGTACTATGAGGGGCCCTGTGCCAGTGCCAATGATTATGCCCCCTTCACCTGATGAAGGAACCTACACTTCCATCTGCTCCTTCTTCTTTGTCCCCGTGTAAGGTGGTATACTATGCTGGAAGGGGAACCTGATTTTCATCAGGGTCAGATTCTGGCTGTGTAGAGTATAAGAGGAATGTAGTGGTGCGGGTCAATGTACCAGCAGACTCATCAAGCATTGGCTGGGCAATGGGCAGGATGAGGAGGAAACACAGATATAGGCCCAAAATCAAAAAGTAGGCTAAAAGGAGTTCAAAATTGGTAACAGGACTAAACAGGCGGCATAGCTTTGTTCAGTGGAGGACAACTGTAATAAGTGGCTCACACAGACTTAATAGGCCTAAAATAAAAAAGCAGGCTAAATGCAGTTCAAAATTGGTAAGAGGAGTACACAGGCGGCATAGCTTTGTTCAGCAGAGGAGGACAACTGTAATGAGAGGCTGACACAGTTACTAGGCCCAAATAAGTAAGTAGGCTAAATGCAGTTCAAAATTGGTAACAGGAGTACACAGGTGGCATAGCTTTGTTCAGTGGAGGACAACTGTAATAAGTGGCTGACACAGTTAGTAGGCCAAAATAATAAAGTGGGCTAAATGTCTGCCAAAAAATTGTTCAGAAATAAACTGGTGGCATAGCTAGGTACAGGGGTGGGCTCTTCTGTTGAGTAGCAGACAGTGGTAGTTGGCGCAAAGAATTAACTGGTCTAAATGGAGGCCAGGGCCCCTGTATATTTTTACTATCATCTATCATTTCAATAAATTTGTATTGGCAGTGCCATTGAAGGATTTAACAGCACAGACTACACAGTGGTGGAGCAGGGAGAGGTAAGTTTTGCAAGTCGTAGAGCACTGTTCGAGCTGGGGGGGAACACTCTCTCGTGGGTGGCGGTACTGGCACAGGACCCCTCATATTACGACGGTGTGTCTGACGTTGGTTGTGCACCACCACCATCAGAGACACTTCATTGTACTATGAGGGACCCTGTGCCAGTGCCATTGCCCAAGAGTAGGCACACCCACCTGTCCAGACAAAAGGCACTCACACGGGTGCTTGCACCAAGTGGTGACCACAGCCCTGTAAGGGGAGTCAGCCCATTTAGGGAGGTATAAAAATGGCCTATGCTGGACATTCAGCAGCTGCAAATGGAGGAATTGGAGCAGTGAGTAAGAGGAGGCCAAAAGCAAGACATTTTTAAGGCAAGCTACGTGTCAGCAGGGGAAGGTGGGGTAAAATAATTAGAAATCCATGATTGGTTCATTTTAAAGAAGGATAGATCATCAACATTTCGGGTAGCCCGACGTGTCCTTTTTTCGATCAGTATTGAACCAGCAGCACTGAAGACTCTTTCTGATAGTACACTAGCAGCTGGGCAAGCGAGCTCCAGTAATGCATATTCTGCCAATTCAGGCCAGGTGTCTATTTTAGATGCCCAGTAATCAAAGGGGAATGACCTGTGAGGGAGAACATCGATAAGGGAGGAAAAATAGTTGGTAACCATACTGGACAAATGCTGTCTCCTGTCACTTTGAATTGATGCAGCAGTACCTGTCGTGTCTGCGGTCATTGCGAAATCACTCCACAACCTGGTCATAAAACCCCTCTGTCCAACGCCACTTCGGATTTGTGCACCTCTAACACCTCTGCCATGTTGCCCCCTACAGCTCATGTGAGAATCATCACATGATAGTTGGCGCAAAGAATTAACTGGTCTAAATGGAGGCCAGGGCCCCTGTATATTTTTACTATCATCTATCATTTCAATAAATTTGTATTGGCAGTGCCATTGAAGGATTTAACAGCACAGACTACACAGTGGTGGAGCAGGGAGAGGTAAGTTTTGCAAGTCGTAGAGCACTGTTCGAGCTGGGGGGGGAACACTCTCTCGTGGGTGGCGGTACTGGCACAGGACCCCTCATATTACGACGGTGTGTCTGACGTTGGTTGTGCACCACCACCATCAGAGACACTTCATTGTACTATGAGGGACCCTGTGCCAGTGCCATTGCCCAAGAGTAGGCACACCCACCTGTCCAGACAAAAGGCACTCACACGGGTGCTTGCACCAAGTGGTGACCACAGCCCTGTAAGGGGAGTCAGCCCATTTAGGGAGGTATAAAAATGGCCTATGCTGGACATTCAGCAGCTGCAAATGGAGGAATTGGAGCAGTGAGTAAGAGGAGGCCAAAAGCAAGACATTTTTAAGGCAAGCTACGTGTCAGCAGGGGAAGGTGGGGTAAAATAATTAGAAATCCATGATTGGTTCATTTTAAAGAAGGATAGATCATCAACATTTCGGGTAGCCCGACGTGTCCTTTTTTCGATCAGTATTGAACCAGCAGCACTGAAGACTCTTTCTGATAGCACACTAGCAGCTGGGCAAGCGAGCTTCAGTAATGCATATTCTGCCAATTCAGGCCAGGTGTCTATTTTAGATGCCCAGTAATCAAAGGGGAATGACCTGTGAGGGAGAACATCGATAAGGGAGGAAAAATAGTTGGTAACCATACTGGACAAATGCTGTCTCCTGTCACTTTGAATTGATGCAGCAGTACCTGTCGTGTCTGCGGTCATTGCGAAATCACTCCACAACCTGGTCATAAAACCCCTCTGTCCAACATCACTTCGGATTTGTGCACCTCTAACACCTCTGCCATGTTGCCCCCTACAGCTCATGTGAGAATCATCACCACCGCTGTGTGCTGTGTATTTTCCTTTGTATCGTGGACCCAGGAGGCAGGCCAACCAGTAATCGTCATCGGTCATGCATTTTGATAATCCTTTTTAGGATACGCAAGGCATACTCAGCCATGTGGACCAATGTTCCAGTTGTCAATTCACTGCTTGTGCTGGATTGAGGAGCACTTTCTTGCAAATCAACATCACTTGTCTCCCGCAAAAACGCTGTACCTGACCTTGCAACGCCACCAGTTTCTATTGCCCCCTGAGAAGCATCCTCCTCCCATAAATATTCATCCCCATCACCCTCCTCCTCCTCCTCTTCATCCGCCACCTCATCCAGGAGAGTTCCCTGACCAGACAATGTCTGACTGTCATCAAGGCTTCCCTCCTCCTCGGCTGCAGACGCCTGCTCTTTAATGTGCGACAAACTTTGCATCAGCAGACAAATTAGTGGGATGCTCATGCTTATGATGGCGTCATCTGCACTTACCAGCCATGTGCATTCCTCAAAACACTGAAGGACTTGACTTAGGTCTTGTAGCTTTGACCACTGCACACCAGACAACTCCATGTCTACCATCCAACTGCCTGCCCATGTATGTGTATCCTCCCACAAATAAATGACAGCACGCCTCTGTTCGCACAGCCTCTGAAGCATGTGCAGTGTGGAGTTCCACCTTCAGGAACAGGGCTGGTAACTCCGGATAATTTTTCAGGAAGCACTGCACCACCAGGTTCAAGGTGTGAGCCAGGCAAGGTAGGTGTTTCAGTTCTGAAAGGGCTATGACAGCCATAAAATTCCTTCCGTTACCACTGACTACCTTTCCTGCCTCAAGATGTACACTGCCCAGCCATGACTGAGAGTACTCGGCCAGTACTTCCGCTGTGTGTCTGTTGTCGCCCAAACACTTCATTTGTAGCACAGCCTACTGACGCTTACCACTAGCTGTTCCATAATGGGACACCATGTGTGCAACACTCGCAGCTGCGGATAGAGTAGTCATGCGAATGCGCTCTGTGAAGGAGCTTTCGCTTCTGGAGGAGGAGGGGGGGCGAACGCCTACAGCCAACTGTTTCCTAGACCGTGGACTAGGCAGAACTGTCCCACTATGGCTGTGCCCTGTGGACCCTGCATCCACCACATTAACCCAGTGCGCCGTGATGGACACGTAACGTCCCTGGCCATGCCTTCTGGTCCATGCATCTGTTGTGAGGTGCACCTTTCTACTGACTGATTGCCTCAGTGCATGGACAATGCGGTCTTTGACATGCTGGTGGAGGGCTGGGATGGTTTTTCTCGAAAAGAAGTGTCGACTGGGTAGGTCATAGCGTGGTACTGCATAGGCCATCAGGTCTTTGAAAGCTTCGCTTTCAACCAACCGGTAGGGCATCATCTCTAACGAGATTAGTCTAGCAATGTGGACGTTCAAACCCTGTGTACGCGGATGAGAGGATGAGTACTTTCCTTTCCTAACGAGAGTTTCTTGTAGGGTGAGCTGGACTGGAGAGCTGCATATGGTGGAACTAGAGGGGGTGGTGGTGGACATGGCAGATTGATTGAGGGTTGGTGATGGTATTCTTGATGTTGGCCTACATACAGTGTTTCCTACCAAGAACCTTGTGATTCCCTGACTGCTTTGGCCTTGTGACGATACCTCCACATTTGCTGCTGGTGTTGTCCTAACCGGTGGGCTTACAGTGAGGGAAGCAATATAGCTTTGCTGACTACCTTCATTCTGAGCATGTGCACCAACGGCACGGGACGTTTGTTAATTAGTCCAGGCTTGCAAGTGCATGCTGGTTAAATGTCTAAGCATGCACGTTGTATTTAAATTTTGGAGATTCTTCCCTCTGCTAAAGGTCTTTGAGCATTTCTTACAGATAACTTTGCACTGAACATTCGGATCTTGGTTAAAAAATTCCAACACTGCACTATTCCTACTATGGAATGCCTTTTCAGGCATTGCACGCTGTGCTACTTTAACCGGATGGCCATGCTGTCCTAAAACTGTTTTTGGTTTTGACAAACGTTTTTGGCCAGATACGGGCCTGCCAGATGAAAGCTGTTGCAATGTAGATGGCTGCTGCGGATCATCCTCCTCCGCTTCTGAGCTACTGGCAGAGGCACCCTCTTCCCCCTATGGCTGCCAATCTGGGTCAACAACTGGGTCATCTATCACCTCCTCTTCAATGTCATGTGCACCTTCCTCTGTGTCACCATGTAAGGTTCTATAGCATTCGAGACGGGGCACCATAGTCTCATCAGGGTCAGATTCTGGCTCAGTACACTGCAAGGGCAATGTAGTGATCTGAGTCAATGGAACGGCAATATAATCTGGTTGTGGCTGTGCATCTGTGCACTCCATGTCCGATTCATCTTGTAATGGGCTTTTAACAATTTCCCTCTCTAACCCAGGTATGGTATGTGTAAAGAGCTCCATGGAGTAAACTGTAGTGTCGCCTGCCGCATCCTTCACTTTTGGTTTATGTGAAGGACACAAGGAAGCAACTTGTTCCTGACTGGGAGCATCCACTGACGACTCGCTGCTTTTATATTTGGAACTTTCTGAAGAGGAGGCGAAAGAGCTAGAGGCTGAGTCAGCAAGGAAAGCCAAAACATTTTCCTGCTGCTACATCTTTAAAAGCTGTTTTCCTACTCCAAGATAAGGGAGCTTTCGAGGCCTTGTGTAGCCAGACGATGACGCTGGCTCAACACCTCAAGCCTTTGGTGCTATTTTGCTTTTCCCACTACCACCAGATGCTCCACCACCACCACCATCAGTACCAGCTGGCAACGACCGCCCATGGCCTCTTCCATCAGACTTCCTCAATTTTGGAAAAATCTAACCAAAATAACAACCATTATATGGTACTGTGAAACAAGGTAGATGGTGTATATAAACTTGTTGAGAATTTAAATCTCCCTTTTTTGGGGGAGACTGCCACAAAACTCAGGCCCAGTGTATTACACTACACAATGTAAGTGGCAGAACGTGGCTGGAAGATATACGACAAACAGAACTGACGTAGATCCACTTAGTGCCAATTTAAATATCCCTTTTTTTGGGGGGGGAGACTGCAACAAAACTCAGGCCCATTGTATTACACTGCACATTGTAAGTGGCAGAAAGTGGCTGGAAGATGTATGACAAACTAACAAAACTGACGTAGATCCACTTAGTGCCATTTTTAATCTACCTTTTTTTGGGGGTGACTGCACCAAAACTCAGGCCCCAGTGTATTACACTACACAATGTAAGTGGCAGATTATGGCTGGAAGATATACGACAAACAGAACTGACGTAGATCCACTTAGTGCCAATTTAAATCTCCCTTTTTTTGGGGGGAGACTGCAACAAAAATCAGGCCCAGTGTATTACACTACACAATGTAAGTGGCAGAACGTGGCTGGAAGATATACGACAAACAGAACTGACGTAGATCCACTTTGTGACAATTTAAATCTCCCTTTTTTGAGGGGGAGACTGCAACAAAGCTCAGGCCCAGTGTATTACACTACACAATGTAAGTGGCAGAACATGGCTGGAAGATATACAACAAACAGAACTGACGTAGATCCACTTAGTGCTAATTTAAATCTCCCTTTTTTGGGAGGGAGACTGCAACAAAACTCAGGCCCAGTGTATTACACTACACAATGTAAGTGGCAGAACGTGGCTGAAAGATATAGGACAAACACAACTGACATATATCCACTTAGTGCCAGTTTAAATCTCCCTTTTTTTGGGGGGGAGACTGCAACAGAACTCAGGCCCAGTGTATTACACTACACAATGTAAGTGGCAGAACGTAGCTGGAAGATATAGGACAAACACAACTGACGTAGATCCACTTAGTGCCAGTTTAAATCTCCCTTTTTTTGGGAGGGAGACTGCAACAAAACTCAGGCCCAGTGTATTACACTACAAAATGTAAATGGCAGAACGTGGCTGGAAGATATACGACAAACAGAACTGACGTAGATCCACTTAGTGCCAATTTAAATCTCCCTTTTTTGGGGGGGAGACTGCAACAAAACTCAGGCCCAGTGTATTACACTACAAAATGTAAGTGGCAGAACGTGGCTGGAAGATATACGACAAACAGAACTGACGTAGATCCACTTAGTGCCAATTTAAATCTCCCTTTTTTGGGGGGGAGACTGCAACAAAATTCAGGCCCAGTGTATTACACTACAAAATGTAAGTGGCAGAACGTGGCTGGAAGATATACGACAAACAGAACTAACGTAGATCCACTTTGTGACAATTTCAATCTCCCTTTTTTGGGGGTGAGACTGCACCAAAACTCAGGCCCAGTGTATTACACTACACAATGTAAGTGTCAGAACGTGGTTGGAAGATATATAAAAAAATACAAGGGCTGTAGTACAATTTCAATCTCCCTACAGTGATCTCAGGACAAGTATGGCAGCAATAAAAAAGGACTGCTGCTCACAAAAGTGTTGACAAATTAACAAGAGAACTGTGCAGAAAGGAGCAACAGGATTTTTGCTTTTAAAAAAGCAGTTGGTTTGCACAGCGGCGTACAAACAGCAATGCAGCTCTCAGGGAGCCTTATAAGGCAGCCTAATAAGCTACAGCACTGATGCACAAAAATATAAACTCCACTGTCCCTGCAAAGAAAAGGTGGTGTTGGACAGTGGAAATCGCTACAGCACAAGCAGTTTCGGGGTTAATCTTCCCTCCCTAACTATATCCCTTTTTCTGATGCAGCTGCAGCAACCTCTCCCTATGCTAAGATCTGCAGAAGTAAGATGGCGGTCGGCGTGCATGCCCCTTTATAGCCCCTGTGATGCCGTAGAAAGCAAGCCAATCACTGTAATGCCCTTTTCTAAGATGGTGGGGACCGAGACCTATGTTATGACACTGCCCACACTCTGCGTTCTCCTTCATTGGATGAAAAATGGCGCTGAAAACGCCATACGAAACACGACTTTGGTGCGCTGATCGCCAACCTCATGGCCGATTCCACACTAGGATCAGGTCGGGTTTCACGAAACCCGACTTTGCCGAAAGTCGGCGATTTTTCAATTTGTCAGATCCGTATCGCTCAACCTTAGTCAGAGGTAGTGCGTTCAGGTTGTTACAACAGAGGTACCCGCAGATCTTTCCTCTCTCTCCAAGCACTATTGGCCCTATGCGGATGTGTTCTCCAAAAAGGCTGCGGAGACCCTTCCGACTCACTGCCCCTATGACTGTCCTATTGACCTCTTGCCTGGTGCTGAGTTTCCCCAGGGTTGAGTCTATCCGTTATCTCTCCCGGAGACTGAGGCAATGTCTCAGTACATCCAAGAGAATATGACAAGAGGATTCATTAGGAAGTCAGTGTAACCTGCAGGGGCTGGGTTCTTCTTCGTGCAGAAGAAGAGTGGAGACTTACGTCCATGCATAGACTACAGGGGTCTTACCCCCATCACCGTTAAGAACAAGTACCCACTACCCCTGATATCTGAGCTTTTTGATAGGCTGCGAGGAGCAAGGGTATTTACTAAATTAGATCTGCGTGGTGCTTACAACCTGATTCGCATCCGTGTGGGGGACGAATGGAAGATGGCTGTTTTAACACCAGGGATGGGCACTATGAATATCTGGTGATGCCCTTCAGGCTCTGTAATGCCCCAGCCATTTTCCAAGACTTTGTGAACAACATCTTCCGGGATATGCTCACCACCTTGGTCGTAGTCTATCTGGATGATATTCTCATCTACTCTCCAGATATTAACTCCTATCGGAGAGATGTTCGCAAAGTCTTTGACCTCTTACAGGCAAACTCTCTCTACGCCAAGTTGGAGAAGTGTGTGTTTGAGCAGGAGTCCTTGCCTTTCCTTGGTTATATCATCTCAGTCCAGGGTTTGGCTATGGATCCTGCCAAGCTACAGGCTGTGATGGACTGGCAGGAACCCCATACACTTAAAGCGGTGCAGTGCTTTATGGGGTTCATTAATTACTATAGCCAGTTCATTCCACACTTCTCTACTTTGGTAGCTCCCTTGGTTGCCCTCACCAAGAAGGGAGCAAATCCCAAGTTGTGGTCGGAGAATGTCTCCAAGGCCTTTCTCTCGATTAAGTTACACTTCGCTAGCGCTCCCATTCTACATCGCCCCGATGTAGATAAGCCATTTATCATGGAGGTGGATGCCTCATCCGTTGGAGCAGTCCTTTTCCAAAAGGATGCTCAAGGTCGGAAGCATCCGTGCTTCTTTTTCTCCAAGACCTTCACCCCGGCGGAGAGGATTTATTCCATCGGGGACAGGGAGTTGCTAGCCATGAAGTTGGCTTTCTCAAAGTGGAGATACCTCTTGCAGGGAGCTCGCTTTCCCTTCCAGGTATTCATTGACCACAAGAACTTGGTATATCTACAGACGGCCCTGCGGCTGAATTCTCGCCAGGCTAGATGGTCCCTGTTCTTCTCCCGGTTTCATTTTCCTCTTCATTTTCTCTCTGGGGAGAAGAACATTCGTGCCAACGCTCTCTCCTGCTCCGTAGCGTCATCGGAGGAGCAGAAGCCTTGGCTAATTGTCCCTTCTGAGAGTCTAAGAACTGTGGCTCCGGTTTCGCTAGAGTCCGTGCCAGCGAATTTGCGACCGGAGGTTCTCTCTTGGGCTCACTCGTCCAGAGTGGGTGGGCATTTCGGGACCAAAAGGACATCTGAGCTTTTGGCGAGGACATACTTGTGGCTGCATATGGCCCGTAACGTCAGGGACTATATTCGGGCATGCGTTTCCTGCGCCCAGAATCGGTCTCCTTGGCAACGGCCTGCTGGATTGCTTTACCCCTTGCCAGTGGCAGAAAGGCCCTGGGAGATGGTCGGGATGGACTTCGTGGTGGGCTTACCCAAGTCTCGTAGCTGCACTGTTATCTGGGTTATCACCAATCATTTCTCCAAGATGGTGCACTTGGTGCCGCTTCCACAATTACCTTCTGCACGGGCCTTGGTGGCGTTATTCATAAAACATATTTTCCGCTTACATGGAATGCCTGATAAAATTGTCAGTGACCAGGGTCCCCAGTTCGCATCTCGGTTTTGGAGAGAGCTCTGCCGTTTACTCAGCATAGAGTTGAATCTCTCCTCTGCATATCATCCCAAGACGAATGGGTTGGTAGAGAGGACCAACCAGACTCTGGTGACATAATTGCGACATTTTGTCTCTGCTAGACAGGATGATTGGGCATCTTTGCAACCTTGGGTGGAATTTACCTTGAACAATTCCGTAGCCGATTCCACTGGGCAGACTCCTTTTCTCCTTAATTACGGCCAGCATCCGCGTGTCCCTGTGCCCATGCCCGTGTCATCCACCGATTCTAGGGTGGTAGACTGGGCGGTGGAGGCACGCGACATTTGGGATCGCACACTGGATGCCATTCGGGCCTCCAAGGAGAGAATGAGGGTTTCTGCTGATACACACCGGCGCCCCACTCCGACCTTTGCTCCTGGCGACTTAGTGTGGCTCTCCACCCGTAACATCAGCCTGCGAGTTGAGTCCACTAAGTTTTCGCCTCGCTACATTGACCCATTCAAGGTTCTGGAACAGGTCAACCCTGTGGTCTACCGTTTGGCCATTCCTCCGCGCCTTGGTATCACCGACACCTTCCACGTCTCTCTCTTAAAGCCCTTCCATTTGTCCCGGTTTTCCGAGTCATCTGCCGTCAGATTCATCCACGGATCAGTTTGAGGTGAATGCTATCATAAGGTGCAAGGTGATATGTGGCAAGAAATTTTATCTGGTGGACTGGAAGGGTCACGGCCCAGCAGACATGACCTGGGAACCTGTGAAGCACATTCGGGCTCCGCTGGTCATTGCAGCTTTTGAGTGTAGCAAGGCTCAAGGAGAGGGGCCCTAGGAGGGGGGTAATGTTAGGAGTTGAGTTCCCGCCGCTTAACAGGGAGAATCTCGAGCCGTGTCTGCTGCGGTCTCCCATTCTGCATCGGCCGCAGTGGAGCCTGCTCAGTGGAGACGTCAGTCCCAGCGTCTCATTGGATCTGATACTGTGCAAAGGGTTACTGCTGCCTCTCCATTCTCTGCTATTGTACCCTGCACTGGTCTGCGGCAAGCAGGCTTTTCTGCGAATAAGTCCTGCTTTGCACACACTGAGCATGCCCAGGGAAATATCTCTCAGTGGAGGTCTAGGGTCACATGCTCAGGTACAGCAGCGACTTCCATTGGTCCTCCAGGAGGGCCCTGTACCTGATCAAGTTCTGTGGCAGCCTTCCATTGGTCCTTCTTGGAAGGTCCTGTACATGCTGCAGCTATAAAAGGTTTGCATGATCGCACGGCCATGCACTAGTGTCAATTTATGTATGAGGTCAGCGCCAGTGTGGTCGTGATTGTATGCAGTCAGGGACCCGGCTGAAATAAGCCCCTAGAATGATGGCACCTATGGCGAGGAGTTTCATGTGAGTGGATTCAGGGCTGGCGTATAGCCATTAGAATTCCGGCTCCACCGGAGAGGAGCTGCATGTTTGCATTTGATTGCATGACCACTAACTGCTCTACCAAGTAGCTGTGTTCCTCTGTGAGCTAAACAGGGCACAGCGTTCTCTTTGCTAACAGACTCTGTGAAGTAACAGAGTTTGTTTATAGTGCTATATTGTACCGCCATACTTAGCAGCAGGTTCTTTCCTGCACGGTGGATCCCGGGTTGCAAATGTACCTGCTACTACTAATAAATATATATATTCAGTGCGTTCCGCCAACCCTAACACACGAGATGCTACAAACTATTTGAAAGTCAGTTCCCCTACGGTATGACACTAGGAACAGAAGAATTTTCTTGTGGCCTATGGATCATTCCTCTATAACACACTAAATGCTACAAACTATTTGAAAGTCAGGTCCCCTAATGTATAACACTAGGAACAGAAGATTGTCTTTAAGGCCTATGGATCAACACACTAGATGCTACAAACTATTGGAAAGTCAGTTCCCCTACTGTATGAAACTAGGAACAGAATAAATTTTTTTATGAGGCAAGAACTTTATGCAATTATGAAGACTGAACTTTATACAGGTATGAGGACTGAACTTTACATGTGTATGAGGCCAAATCTGTACACAGATAGTAGGCTCGATCATTCTACAGCTATGAGCCCTGAACTTTACACAGCTATGAGGCCAGAACTTTATAAAGGTATTAGGCCAGAATGTTGTACAGGTATGAGACCAGAGCTTTATACAGGTATTAGGCCAGGTCTTTATACAGGTATTAGGCCAGAATGTTATACAGGTATTAGGCCAGAACTTTTTACAGATATGTGGCCAGAACTTTATACAGGTATATGGCCAGAGCTTTGTACAGGTATTAGGCCAGAACTTTATCCAGGTATGAGACAAGAACTTTATACAGGTATGATTCAAGAACTTTATACATATATGAGGCTAGAACTTTATACAGGAATGAGGCCAGAATGTTGTACAGGTATCAGGCCAGAACTTTATACAGGTATGATTCAAGAACTTTATACATATATGAGGCTAGAACTTTATACAGGAATGAGGCCAGAATGTTGTACAGGTATCAGGCCAGAACTTTATACATATATGTGACCAGAACTTTAAACAGGTATGAGGCCAGAAATTTATACAGGTATGATGCAAGAACGTTATACAGATATGAGTCCTTAACTTTATAAAGGTATGAGGCCAGAATGTTGTACAGGTATGAGACCAGAGCTTTATACAGGTATTAGGCCAGGTCTTTATACAGGTATTAGGCCAGAATGTTATACAGGTATTAGGCCAGAACTTTTTACAGATATGTGGCCAGAACTTTATACAGGTATATGGCCAGAGCTTTGTACAGGTATTAGGCCAGAACTTTATCCAGGTATTAGGCCAGAACTTTTTACTGGTATGAGGCCTGAACTTTATACAGGTATGAGGCCAGAACTTTATACAGGTATGAGGCCAGAACTTTATACAGGTTTGAGGCCACACCTTTATACAGGTATAAGACAGGAACTTTATACAGATATGAGGCTGGAAATTTATAACGGTATGAGGCCAGAATTTTATACAGATATTAGGCCAGAACTTTATCCAGGTATGAGGCCTGAACTTTATACAGGTATGAGGCCAGAACTTTATACAAGCATGATGCAAGAACTTTATACCGATATGAGGCCGGAATTTAATACATATCACCTTGAAATAGATGTGAAATTGGCAAGATGAAAGATTAATTAAATTGATTAAATGTGAATTAGCGCAGCAGGGCCGGCTCCAGGTTTTCGAGGGCCCCGGGCGAAAGAGTCTCAGTGGGCTTCCCCCCTTTAACCCCTTTACCCCCAAGGGTGGTTTGCACGTTAATGACCGGGCCAATTTTTACAATTCTGACCACTGTCCCTTTGTGAGGTTATAACTCTGGAACGCTTCAACGGATCCCAGTGATTCTGACATTGTTTTCTCGTGACATATTGTACTTCATGACAATGGTAAAAATTCTTTGATAGTACCTGCATTTATTTGTGAAAAAAATGGAAATTTGGCGAAAATTATGAAAATTTCGCAATTTTCCAACTTTGAATTTTTATGCAATTAAATCACAGAGATATGTCACACAAAATACTTAATAAGTAACATTTACCACATGTCTACTTTACATCAGCACAAATTTGGAACCAAAAATTTTTTTTGTTAGGGAGTTATAAGGGTTAAAAGTTGACCAGCAATTTCTCATTTCTACAACACCATTTTTTTTTAGGGACCACATCTCATTTGAAGTCATTTTGAGGGATCTATATGATAGAAAATACCCAAGTGTGACACCATTCTAAAAACTACACCCCTCAAGGTGCACAAAACCATATTCAAGAAGTTTATTAACCCTTCTGGTGCTTCACAGGAATTTTTTGAATGTTTAAATAAAAATGAACATTCAACTTTTTTTCACAAAAAATTTAATTCAGCTCCAATTTGTTTAATTTTACCAAGGGTAACAGGAGAAAATAGACCCCAAGCATTGTTGTACAATTTGTCCTGAGCACGACAATACCCCACATGTGGGGGTAAACTACTGTTTGGGCGCATGGCAGAGCTCGGAAGCGAAGGAGCGCCATTTGACTTTTCAATGCAAAATTGACTGGAATTGAGATGGGACGCCATGTTTCGTTTGGAGAGCCCCTGATGTGCCTAAACATTGAAACCCCCCACAAGTGACACCATTTTGGAAAGTAGACCCCTTAAGGAACTTATCTAGATGTGTGGTGAGCACTTTGACCCACCAAGTGTTTCACAGAAGTTTATAATGTAGAACCGTAAAAATAAAAAATCATATTTTTTCACAAAAATTAATTTTCGGCCCCCAATTTTTTATTTTCCCAAGGGTAAGAGAAGAAATTGGACCCCAAAAGTTGTTGTACAATTTGTCCTGAGTACGCTGATACCCCATATGTGGGGGTAAACCACTGTTTGGGCGGATGGGAGAGCTCGGAAGGGAAGGAGCGCTGTTTGACTTTTCAATGCAAAATTGACAGGAATTGAGATGGGACGCCATGTTGCGTTTGGAGAGCCACTGATGTGCCTAAACATTGAAACCCCCCACAAGTGACACCATTTTGGAAAGTAGACCCCCTAAGGAACTTATCTAGAGGTGTGGTGAGCACTTTGACCCACCAAGTGCTTCACAGAAGTTTATAATGTAGAGCCGTAAAAATAAAGCAAAAAATTTTTCCCACAAAAATTATTTTTTAGCCCCCAGTTTTGTATTTTCCCGAGGGTAACAGGAGAAAGTGGACCCCAAAATTTGTTGCCCAATTTGTCCTGAGTGCGATGATACACCACATGTGGGGGGAACCACTGTTTGGGCGCATGGGAGGGTTCGGAAGGGAAGGAGTGCCATTTGAATGCAGACTTAGATGGAATGGTCTGCAGGTGTCACATTGCGTTTGCAGAGCCCCTAATGTACCGAAACAGTAGAAACCCCCCACAAGTGACACCATTTTGGAAACTAGACCCCCTAAGGAACTCATCTAGATGTGTTGTGAGAGCTTTGAACCCCCAAGTGTTTCACTACAGTTTGTAACGCAGAGCCGTGAAAATTGAAAAAAAAAATCTTTCCCCCAAAAATTATTTTTTAGCCTCCAGTTTTGTATTTTCCCGAGGGTAAGAGGAGAAATTTGACCACAAAAGTTGTTGTCCAATTTGTCCTGAGTACGATGATACCCCATATGTTGGGGGGAACCACCGTTTGGGCGCATGGGAGGGCTCGGAAGGGAAGGAGTGCCATTTGGAATGCAGACTTAGATGGAATGGTCTGCAGGCGTCACATTGCGTTTGCAGAACCCCTAATGTACCTAAACAGTAGAAATCCCCCACAAGTGACCCCATATTGGAAACTAGACCCCCATGGAACTTATCTAGATGTGTTGTGAGAACTTTGAACCCCCAAGTGTTTCACTACAGTTTATAACGCAGAGCCGTGAAAATAAAAAATCTTTTTTTTTCCTACAAAAATTATTTTTTAGCCCCCAGTTTTGTATTTTCCCAAGGGTAACAGGAGAAATTGGACCCCAAAAGTTGTTGTCCAATTTGTCCTGAGTACGCTGATACCCCATATGTTGGGGTAAACCCCTGTTTGGGCACACGGGAGAGCTCGGAAGGGAAGAAGCACTGTTTTACTTTTTCAACGCAGAATTGGCTGGAATTGAGATCGGATGCCATGTCGCGTTTGGAGAGCCCCTGATGTGCCTAAACAGTGGAAACCCCCCAATTATAACTGAAACCCTAATCCAAACACACCCCTAACCCTAATCCCAACAGTAACCCTAACCACACCTCTAACCCTGACACACACCTAACCCTAATCCCAACCCTATTCCCAACTGTAAATGTAATCTAAACCCTAACCGTAACTTTAGCCCCAACCCTAACTGTAGCCTTAACCCTAGCCCCAACCCTAACTTTAGCCCCAACCCAAACTGTAGCCCTAACCCTAGCCCTAACCATAGCCCTAACCCTAGCCCTAACCCTAGCCCTAACCCTAGCCCTAACCCTAACCCTAGCCCTAACCCTAACCCTAGCCCTAACCCTAGCCCTAACCCTAGCCCTAGCCCAAACCCTAACCCTAGCCCTAGCCCTAACCCTAGCCCTAATGGAAAAATGGAAATAAATACATTTTTTAAATTTTTCCCTAACTAAGGGGTGTGATGAAGGGGGGTTTGATTTACTTTTATAGCGGGTTATTTAGCGGATTTTTATGATTGGCAGCCGTCACACACTGAAAGACGCTTTTTATTGCAAAAAATATTTTTTGCGTTACCACATTTTGAGAGCTATAATTTTTCAATATTTTGGTTCACAGAGTCATCTGAGGTCTTGTTTTTTGCGGGACGAGTTGACGTTTTTATTGGTAACATTTTCGGGCACGTTACATTTTTTGATCGCTTTTTATTCCAATTTATGTGAGGCAGAATGACCAAAAACCAGCTATTCATGAATTTCTTTTTTTGGGGGGGCGTTTATACCGTTCCGCGTTTGGTAAAATTGATAAAGCAGTTTTATTCTTTGGGTCAGTATGATTACAACAATACCTCACTTATATAATTTTTTTATGTTTTGGCGCTTTTATACGATAAAAACTATTTTATAGAAAAAATAATTATTTTTGCATCGCTTTATTCTCAGGACTATAACTTTTTTTTTTTTTGCTGATGATGCTGTATGGCGGCTCGTTTTTTGCGGGACAAGATGACGCTTTCAGCGGTATCATGGTTATTTATATCTGTCTTTTTGATCGCGTGTTATTCCACTTTTGGTTCGGCGGTATGATAATAAAGCGTTGTTTTTTGCCTCGTTTTTTTTTTTTTTCTTACGGTGTTTACTGAAGGGCTTAACTAGTGGGCCAGTTTTATAGGTCGGGCCGTTACGGACGCGGCGATACTAAATATGTGTACTTTTATTGTTTTTTTTTTTAATTTAGATAAAGAAATGTATTTAGGGGAATAATATATATATTTTTTTTCATTATTTAGGAATATTTTTTTTTATTTTTTTTTACACATTTTGAAATTTTTTTTTTTACTTTTTTACATTGTCCCAGGGGGGGACATCACAGATCAGTGATCTGACAGTGTGCACAGCACTCTGTCAGATCACTGATCTGACATGCAGCGCTGCAGCCTTCACAGTGCCTGCTCTGAGCAGGCTCTGTGAAGCCACCTCCCTCCCTGCAGGACCCGGATCCGCGGCCATCTTGGATCCGGGGCTGGAGGAAGCAGGGAGGGAGGTGAGACCCTCGCAGCAACGTGATCACATCGCGTTGCTGCGGGGGGCTCAGGGAAGCCCGCAGGGAGCCCCCTCCCTGCGGGAAGCTTCCCTATACCGCCGGCACATCGCGATCATCTTTGATCGCAGTGTGCCAGGGGTTAATGTGCCGGGGGCGGTCCGTGACCGCTCCTGGCACATAGTGCCGGATGTCAGCTGCGATCGCCGCCACCGATCGCACTGGACGTACTATCCCGTCCATGGTCATGGGGGCCCACCCCACCTCGACGGGATAGTACGTCCCATGTCAGAAAGGGGTTAACACATACCCCAATTTATGTTCCACAGATACGGCAGAGAAATGTATAGTACAATGCCAGATTTCACTTTTTTCATGAGTGACAGCTATTGTAAATTCTGCAGTGTATATATACAGGACAGGAGGAGTGGTACTGTGCAGTGTATATATACAGGAGGAAAGGTGCTGTGCAGTGTATATATACAGGAGAGGTGCTGTGCAGTGTATATATACAGGAGGAAAGGTGCTGTGCAGTGTATATATACAGGAGGAGCGGTACTGTGCAGTGTATATATACAGGAGGAGTGGTACTGTGCAGTGTATATATACAGGGGGAGAGGTGCTGTGCAGTGTATATATACAGGAGGAAAGGTGCTGTGCAGTGTATATATACAGGAGGAAAGGTGCTGTGCAGTGTACATATACAGGAGTAAAGGTGCTGTGCAGTGTACATATACAGGAGGAGCGGTACTGTGCAGTGTATATATACAGGGGGAGAGGTGCTGTGCAGTGTATATATACAGGAGGAGCGGTACTGTGCAGTGTATATATACAGGGGAGAGGTGCTGTGCAGTGTATATATACAGGAGAGGTGCTGTGCAGTGTCGTGAGCAGAGCGTTGTTGTATCAGAAAATCTTTTCTGTTTTGAGTTTTTCTATGAAACAAAGACTTTTCTACATAAACAACGTTGTTTGGTTTTGCGGCCCTAACAGATCTGTGCTACAAAGTAACAGGCGGCTCGGGCATTAATGAGGGATCTGATGCTGAATCCTTTCCACAAACCCTAATGACCCAATTAGTGCCCCGTCATTAGAAGCTCATTAAACGCCTCCCTGTCCCGAGCAGTCATGTACAGTATGGGGGAATCCTGCAGCCCACCCCCTGACTGCTCCATACCATACACTGCCCTCTGTCGCGCTCACTATTATCCTGTGCATTTCTCCTTCGTTACCCCATGTTACACTTGTCACCCTCCACTACAGAGTAGCAGGGCAACCAATGTCACAGGTCACCCCCTCCCGGACCCTAATGGCAGCAGGAAATGTCTGTTCCTCTATTGGGTTGGAACCTGATTTAATCAAGGAATAATGTGGATTTGTTGCCGGTGGCTGCAGGGGAAGGGTTAAGTGATGCCATGTCCTTGGTGGGAGCAGTGGCAGCTGCTGGGACCTGGAGGAGAGAAGCTGAGACTCCGGAGCAGAAATCACCCACATGCCAGCACTGGGCAGAGTCCCTCCAGTCACCAGCCTGGGGCCACGGGGCCCCAACGTACAGCCCACAGCTCAGTTTTATCCATGGCAGCAGCTCCCCTTCCTCCTGGCATCTGGTTAACCCCATTTATGCGGGTTGGATTGTTATCTTTAAGGTTCAGCAATAACCTTCATACAGATGGGAAGGGGTTAAGCTTCTTCCTACCCCACTGGTGCAGGTTTGGTGCAGCATGCATGTATTCTGGGAGAGCTGGGTGGCTGCAGGTTGCAGGCTGCACCCCACCAGCTGCTCCTCCAGACATCACCCACATTTTTAGGCAGCGGAGACAGAGAGCAGCAGACTGAGCCATAAGACCAACTGCAATCACTGCTGGATACCTTTGCACTCACTCAGGGACAGGCACTGGTAGGAGCTCCCCCGGAATCTGATAAGTTCAGCACTGCAGCCAGCCAGGGGCGGAGATCAGAGCAGGAGAATGTGCTCTCTCCGCCTACAAACAATGTCACACTGGCTGCCTTCTCTTAACCCCTATGTGTGCCTGCCTGGCTACACTGACTGAGTGAGAAGATGCTTGTGTCAGAGCTGGCACATAGGGGTTAAGAGAAGGCAGCCAGCAGTGACTTTGTGGGCGGAGAGAGCATGTTCTCCTGCTCTGCTCTCCAGATGTATCTATGACAGCGTGAGTGGGCCCCCTCTCTTCCCAGGGCCCCGGCATTTGCCCAGGTGCGCCAGGTGCTGACGCCGGCCCTGTTAGCGCTCATGCAGACATCTATGGGTTTCCGTCCGATCTCGGATCACAATGCATGGACTGGCTGTAGGTCTACCAAGCCGAGAGCGACAGCTTCCTATATTTCTATTAGGCGATTGTGCTCAGATCTGGAGACCTCCAGCCAGTCCATGCATTAGTGGTCTGTGCCCGAATTCAGCAAATTGTGATCGGCTATATACAATCTGATCAGCAATCATTTCACCAAGTGCTTACACAGGGATTCTATGCACACAGTATGCTCTGTGATATGATTATTCTGTATAAAATGTCAATGTTATCAGCAGCACATCTACTGTTTACACAGTACCACGTGCTGCAGTGCAATGATTTTAATGCTTGCCAATCCAATTAGGTCACAAACAAGCATTTTTTGGTATTGGGGTGATTGTCAGCTTATTTACTCAAGCCAATAATTGGCAAATGAGTGTTCTTACAAACTATCCCAATTATAAGCTTGTCAGAACAGACCTTTAGACTTTTGCAGCTCAGGAACCAATCCAAAAAAGATTTTGCTGCTGTTTACTGCATAGGGCTATAGAAGTTCACTATGATGGGCATAATGTTGCTACTTTTGCCAAATATTTCTGTTATGTAAAGCAGTGTTGATATTTCTGCAGGATTTTTGCAGTGTTTATAGTTAATGTGTCTACATTGTTAACATTTGGCACCATCACAAAACAGCTGTATTGAGCTCCAGCAGGGGCCAAATATAAACAGGGAATAGATAGGCCATCAATATGGTAAACCTGGAAGCCCCTTTAAATTCTCTATCAATTTAAATTGGGAACATGTGACTGAGTAAGTATGCAGTATTCTATCTTCTTATCCAAGTTGCATTTTTTTTTCAATAAATACAAGGATATCAGGAGTTGCTTGAAAACCCAGTGTATCTTTATTTAGTTGTAAATCATTTTGAGAATATAAAGTGTTAATGGTATAGTAGTCTATCACAGATGTCTGCACACATTGTGCAGAGGGGTTGTAAACATCAGAACACATGCTGCAAATATTTGCATGCATCACTTGCATGTTTATAGCAAAAAAAAAACAGAATAGCATCTGTCCCTTGTATAAAGCACATTTATTTTACCAATATGCATATATTTTAGTTTAGTTTTTCACAGCAAACGCAAATGTTATTTTATAGTTTCCTGAAGGAGGAAAGGCTCTTTTCATACCACAAAGTCTATTTTGTTTAATGGAATGGACAATAGAGACTATGGAAAATGTAATACCTTGAAGCATCAGACATGTATTTTTAAATCTATGCAAAGATTTAATCTAAAATTGACAAACATTTACATAGAAACATAAATCCTATGTTGTAAAAAGGCACATGTCCATCGATGTCAACTCTGGAGTATCAAGGGAGTGAATACCCAAGTCATAACATGTATGAAACATCAAACCATGGGGATGAAATTGTCAAATTGTAGACTGTTGTTAGATCTACCAGGGTTGTATTAAGATTTATTAGGTTACAGTTTTATATGTAACAAGAAAAATATATAAGGTTCAAAGATAATTTGTTGTATGCATGTCAATTGAATTGTAAAAATTATCTTTTTGAGCTTTTATAAAAAATCTACTAAACCCATATTTGTGTAAAAAATAGACAATATCACTAATTAGCATACAATTATCATACAGCTAGATAGATAGCATTTAGATAGATATAGAATGAAGTGGAAGCATTTAAAAATCCACTCACCTTTCTTGAATGGGCTGAGTGCAATATCAAATAAATCCAGATGTGTATTAAAGCGAATCTGAAGATTAATTCTGGAGAGATGCAAGTACAGTTGGATCATGATTTTGTGGGCTGTCCAGGGAATTTAATCTCCATTGAGCAAACGTTCATAGTGAAATTAAAGTATCAGAAAACATTTTAATGGTAGGTAGCCCAGTTCCATAGTTGTTGCTGTATAGCAACGGCTATGGAAAGGCTTAAATAGAATTTGAAGATCTGAAGTAGAGCTCCAATTCATGTAAAAATATCTGATAAAAATAAATTAAAGTTTTAAAATGTAACTGAATACGGATCATTTAAAGATAATTACTGGAGATTTGAAATACAAGTTCCCCAAATTTGCTGAAATTTTCCTTAGAATTTGTTTTGGGGCAAACTTTATTAAAAAACCTGTAATTGCCTTGAAAATATGTGCATAACACTCTGAATTCTCAGTTGAATCAATTGAACGAATTTGAGCTCTGTAATACAAACAAAGCCTTTTTAGTGTCCAGGTGACACAAAGCCTTTTTAGTGTCCAGGTGACTTTAAACAATTTGGATAGGGTAAAATAGTTGGCAACTAGCGGTTACCAGCATTTTCTTCTTAACCACACACAGTACTTTCAAACTTTGTAGGCTACTTATATTGTATTAATGTATTAATTATCCCATTTTGAGGGCAGATACATGCATTGCTCGTGTTTATACATAGGTGGTGCAAATGGAGAAATTTGCACAAGCCATCCAAAAATTATCCTTTTATTTAGAGAGACAAAATAGATGTATTGTTTTGAACATGAATAAGTTATTGTTTCTCAACTAAGAAAAATTGTCCCTTTTTTGTGTTGCCAACTGGTTTGCTAATCATAAAATGATTAGGCAATTACAAAACCTTTTTCTCAAGCTTTTCAAAAATGATCCCCTTTTTTAGAGAGGCAAAAGAGATGTACTGTTTTCAAACAGAAGAAACTAATTGCTTGTTGTCATCAAGTCCTATTTTGGGAGCTCTTTCATATTTGTGTACCCTCAAGAAAATACGGTTTCCATCAGTAGTACTGTCTAGCATAATAAAAAATTAAGTGGTTAGCCAGGATATATGTGGTTGGCATTGGCATGACTGTTCAGTGGCAGGAGCAGCATGGTAGAGAATTAGAATGGGACCAACAAGGAGATGTTTGACAATTTAGGGTTAGCAGTAGCAGCCCTGCTGGTACTAGTGCTGTTCTCTGGCTGCAGTAGAGAGTTAAGATGGGGTAGGCAAGTAGATGTGTCACTTAAGGCTAGGAACAGCAGCCCCAACAGCAACAGTACAGTTTAGAATTATGAAACAAATTGGACAACCAGGAAATGTGTGGCTAGTATGTTCTGTGGATGTGGCGCAGAAAGTTAGGCAAGAAAGGAAATGTGTGCAGTTTAGGATCAGAAATTGCAGCAACAGCAATACTACTACAGTGTGAATCATATGGTGGACAGGGAATAAGTTTCACAAAGCGGGAAGCAGGACTTATCTTCGAAGTAAGTGCAATTGAACTATGTTTTCGAAGCTGTAACAAATTCCCCATTGTTTGTTTATAGTAATGGTCTAAAAGCATGGCAATCCAATACTCATCACTTTGCTTCATATTAACAATACGTCTGTCCTCCCAGGAGCATAGCAGCATGAAGCATGCCATGCTCATCAGCATGGACTGAAGGTTCCATTGTTTAATTGCAATCACCCACTGCAACAGTTGGTTGCCATGGCCAGCATAGTTGTCACCATTTTCACTTTGACTGCTTGCCTCGTCTCCTGCCTTCGCTAAATATATGTCTCTCTCCACATCAACTGGCTAATCATCATCTTTCTACTCCTCTTCCTCCAAATCCTGTAGCATGTGATAGACCTTGGGTTTGCACAAGAGACACAGGGCAGCATCAATCAGGTGCAAATTGGTGTTCTTCCTCCATCTACCCTCTTGCATGTTGGTAAATGTTTTTTCCAGGATAAATAGCGCTATACATAATTGATTTCACACGTCTGCACTCTACTGAAAAATCTTATCACCTCTTCAAAATGCAAACCACATCTCTTAGCTGTGAAATTTGGATCTTAAAGTAAGTCATGTTCCAGTTTTACCTGCTGGAATATGCAGTCATTCACTTAACGCTGTTTGTACAAAAATTCTGCAACATATACAGCGTTGAGTTACAGCAGGTGGTAATGTCATAAACCAGGTGACTTTCTGTAAGCTTTTTTTTACAAATCAAGGGGCTTGTGCTTTGCGACAAAAGAACTATTGGAATGAGCTGGCCCATCTCTGGCTATTTTCACTACTTGCCTCAAGAGTATATATTTGTGAAAAAAAAGTTGCATTACTAATTTCATAACGTTGCTCATGTATGAAGTATGAACTATTTTGAACGAACGTAAGGCAGCCAAAATGTTCTAGGCACTGTTGCTCACAACAATTCTAACAATTGCAGTTCATGGTAAGCCAGTAAGTGGGTGAGTTGCCTTGATGCACAACAGCACGTCTTCCGCCATATGGCTTTTCTCCTGCAGATTTTCAAGTTGTAAAACTGCTTGGCAGCACTTTGCTTCACATGAACAAAAAGAAAGTGATTCCATGTGGAATCAATGATGTTGTGCTTTACAGCTGTTGAGGATGGAGCAATGTCGCTTGAACAGGACCCAGAGAAGGTGTAAGAAGAGACAGATAACAATTTCTTGGTGGTGGAAATAGGTGCCTTGGTGGTCTCACCACCAGTTTCAGATGTGGTGCTGCATCACTGTAGCTGAAAACATTCACCCAGTGAGCTGTGAAACTCAAGGATTGTCCCTGGCCATAATTGTGACTCCAGATAGCTACATGGCACTGCATTTTGGAGCTCAAATACAAGTCCTCAGAGTGGCCTATGTTCTCCTGCATGTGAAAACAAAGCTTTGGCACAACTTCCTGCACAAAATAATCATGGATTGGTAGCTTTGAGGGACGTTAAGCACATAATATAATTGCTCAAAAGGTATTTCAAATGGTAAAATTGCAGATACAAAAGAGTGTAATTAGAGTTCATTGTGGTTTGGCACTGATGAAGCGGTTTGACAACCTTGAAACGCGTTGACATAATAGACCGCATTTATGCTTTGCATTTGCCTGTGATTCTACCTTTGAACCTTGGCAGCATGGACTCTGAACCACCATGTTCCTCATTTATTGGATTATTGCTCAAAGGTAGCAGAATCCACAATCTGGTAAGGCAGCAACTGCACAGCCAGCAGCTTGCAAAGGTGTGAGTTTAGTTAGCAAACAAGTGATTGACTAGGACTGTACTCTTGATTCCTCAACAAACAATCAGGGATGAATATTTTCTGTTGGTGGTGTTAATGATGACACCAACCAGAAAAAACTAAAGAGTGCGACAAAACTGACAGAAGACAAGCATGGCCAGATAGGAGAGAAGGACAACTTGGTACTTGCTCTGGTTGCTGGCTGGCTTGAGTTTGCCAAATGTTCAGGTGATGTTGCTTCATGTCTTGATGAGGATTTTAAGTACGCTGTCTATATGAGCTAAAATTTCCACATCTTATTTCTTAATTTCCCCTTGCAAAGCCTGTAGAGTTCAAAATAATCATCTGGTGACAAAATGCAAAACAAAACCTCCTACACACAAGAAGCTTGCATGTATAACGTGCCACCACTGTGACCAGACTTATCAGGATTTGTAGAGGCTCCTCCACCAACAGCATGAGTGGCATCACCAGCTACGGAGCTGAGTGCAGCAAAAGTTCATTTGGCCCAAGAAGCTGTTTCTGATGCACCTTGCATGTAGGGTTAAGCGACTTTTAGTTTTTTAGGGTCGAGTCGGGTTTCGCGAAACCCGACTATCTCAACAGTCGAGTCGAGTATAATCGGCCGATTATCGCGAAAAGTCGAGGATCGACCGAAACACGAAACCCAATGCAAGTCAATGGGGGAGCATAGTCGGCAGTGAGTGGAGGCCAGGAAAACATGTACAAAGCCCATTTTAATGGCAAAAACATCCATTCTTGTTACTGAAGCTTGTCAATCTTAATTTACCTTATAATAATAGTAAGGCATTGGAAATTGGGGGTCATTTGGCTAAAGTTGTGGGGGGTAGGGCTGGTTCAAGTATTTAGTGGGCCCAGGAAATCTGGACCACGTCACGGCAGTGGAGCAGGGAGAGGTAAGTATTTCAACTTTGCAAGTGCTGTGATCCTGAGCAAGCAGGGGGGGCCAACTCGTTGGCATTGGCACTGGCACAGGGCCCCTCAAAGTACAGCGGTGTGTTTGCACGGCGGGGGCGCCTCCCACCGGCAGCAACACTTTTGCGTACCATGAGAGGCCCTGTGCCAGTGATGTCGCCAACTAGTATTCCTCCCCCCACCTGATGAAGGAACCTGCACTTTCATCTGCACCTTCCTCTTTGTCCCCGTGTAAGGTGGTATGGTATGCGGGAAGAGGAACCTGACTTTCAGCAGGGTCACAATCTTGCTGTGTAGCGTGCACGGGGAATGTTGCGTTATGGGTCAATGTACCAGCAGACTAATCTATCACTGGCTGGGCAATGGGCAGGATGAGGAGGCAACACAGATATAGGCCCAAAGAATAAAGTGGGCTAAATGCAGTTCAAAATTGGTAACAGGACTAACCAGGGGGCATTGCAGTGGAGGACAACTGTAATGAGAGGCTGACACAGAGAGTAGGCCCAAATCAGTAAGTAGTCTAAATGCAGTTCAAAATTGGCAACAGTAGTAAACAGGCGGCACAGCTTTGTTCAGTGGAGGAGAACAGCAAGGAGCGGCAGACACCGATAGTAGGCCCCAACCAAACTAGTAGGCCAAATGCAGTCTAACATTAACAACTACTTAACGAAAGCCTGAAAATGGAATTTCAGGACAGGAAACCAGGAGAACAGCAAGGAGCGGCAGACACTGTTAGTAGGCCCCAACCCAACTAGTAGGCCAAATGCAGTTGTTCCATTTAACAACTATTTAACAAGAGCCTGAAGATAGAAGCTCAGGAAAGGCAACCTGGAGAACACCTTGGAGCGGCAGACACCGTCTCTACAACCCAGACCCAACTTGTAGGCCTAATGCAGTGTTGTTTCAACAACTACTTAACGAGAGCTAGAAGATCGAAGCTATGGAGAGGACACCTAGAGAACACCTTGGAGTGGCAGACACCATTAGTAGGCCCTACCGAAGTTGTAGCCCCAATGCAGATTTCAAATTCCTATAGGCTGAAAACCAGACTATGGACGCTCAGCTTTTTTCAGAGGAGGACAGCTGTATTGAGTGGCGCAGACAGACACAGGTAGTAGGCCTTAAACAAAAAATTTCGCTCAATGCAGTTTTAAAAAGGTTACAGGGGTACACAGGCAGCATTGCTCTGGTCAGTGGAGGACAATTTCAATTATGGACCGCAGACAGACAGTACGCCTACAATTAAAAAAGGATGCTCTATGCAATATAAAATAGGTTCCAGGGGTACACGGACAGCATTGGTCTGGTCAGTGGAGGACTATTGGAAGGAGGGACCGCAGACAGGCTTAGTAGGCCTAACATAACAAAAGTAGGCTGTAGGCACTTTAAAATAGGTTCCAGGGGTACACAGGCAGCAGTGGTCTGGTCAGTGGAGGACTATTGGAAGGAGGGACCGCAGACAGGCTTAGTAGGCCTAACATAACAAAAGTAGGCTGTAGGCACTTTAAAATAGGTTCCAGGGGTACACGGGCAGCAGTGGTCTGGTCAGTGGAGGACTATTGGAAGGAGGGACCGCAGACAGGCTTAGTAGGCCTAACATAACAAAAGTAGGCTGTAGGCACTTTAAAATAGGTTCCAGGGGTACACGGGCAGCAGTGGTCTGGTCAGTGGAGGACTATTGGAAGGAGGGACCGCAGACAGGCTTAGTAGGCCTAACATAACAAAAGTAGGCTGTAGGCCCTTAAAAATAGTTTCCAGGGGTACACGGGCAGCAGTGGTCTGGTCAGTGGAGGACTATTGGAAGGAGGGACCGCAGACAGGCTTAGTAGGCCTAACATAACAAAAGTAGGCTGTAGGCCCTTAAAAATAGGTTCCAGGGGTACACGGGCAGCAGTGGTCTGGTCAGTGGAGGACTATTGGAAGGAGGGACCGCAGACAGGCTTAGTAGGCCTAACATAACAAAAGTAGGCTGTAGGCCCTTAAAAATAGGTTCCAGGGGTACACGGGCAGCAGTGGTGTGGTCAGTGGAGGACTATTGGAAGGAGGGACCGCAGACAGGCTTAGTAGGCCTAACATAACAAACGTAGGCTGTAGGCACTTTAAAATTGGTTCCAGGGGTACATGGGCAGCATTGGTCTGGTCAGTGGAGGACTATTGGAAGGAGGGACCGCAGACAGGCTTAGTAGGCCTAACATAACAAAAGTAGGCTGTAGGCCCTTAAAAATAGTTTCCAGGGGTACACGGGCAGCAGTGGTCTGGTCAGTGGAGGACTATTGGAAGGAGGGACCGCAGACAGGCTTTGTAGGCCTAACATAACAAAAGTAGGCTGTAGGCACTTTAAAATAGGTTCCAGGGGTACACGGGCAGCATTGGTCTGGTCAGTGGAGGACTATTGGAAGGAGGGACCGCAGACAGGCTTTGTAGGCCTAACATAACAAAAGTAGGCTATAGGTCCTTAAAAATAGCTTCCAGGGGTACACGGGCAGCAGTGGTGTGGTCAGTGGAGGACTATTGGAAGGAGGGACCGCAGACAGGCTTTGTAGGCCTAACATAACAAAAGTAGGCTGTAGGCACTTTAAAATAGGTTCCAGGGGTACACGGGCAGCATTGGTCTGGTCAGTGGAGGACTATTGGAAGGAGGGACCACAGACAGGCTTTGTAGGCTTAACATAACAAAAGTAGGTTGTAGGCACTTTAAAATAGGTTCCAGGGGTACACGGGCAGCATAGGTCTGGTCAGTGGAGGACTATTGGAAGGAGGGACCGCAGACAGGCTTAGTAGGCCTAACATAACAAAAGTTTGCTCTATGCACTTGGAATTATCTTGCAGGGGTACACAGGCAGCATTGGTGTTGTCAGCGGAGGCCGATTGTAATGAGTGTCTGACAGTTAGTACTCCCAAAAAATAAATAGATGTTAAGGTCTTGCAATACAACAAAACCAAAAAACAAAAGGGTGGCATACTTAGGTACAGGGGTGGGCTCCTCTGCTGAGTTTCAGACCTAGTAATTTGGCTCAAAGTATTTACTGGTGTAAATATAGGACACTGCCCCTGACTATTTTAAGTAGCATCATACATGTCAACACATTGGTATTGTCAGTGCCAGGCATTGAAGGATGTCAGCGCATAGACTAAACATTGGTGGAGCTGTGAGAGATAATTTTGCAAATCGTAGAGCACTGTTTGAGCTGGGGGGAACTGTCTTGTGGCCGGCGGTACAGGCCCAGGGCCCCTCATGTTACAACGGTGTGTCTGACGTTGGTTGCGCGCCACCACTGCCAGAGACACTTTATTGTACTATGAGGGACCCAGTGGCAGTGCCGTCGACCAAAAGCGTGCGCACCGACCTCTTCAGACAAACGGCACTCTCACGTGTGCTTGCGCCAATTGGCGAGACAATGGCCCCGTGGGGGGAGTTTGGCCATTTAGGGAGGTGTAAACATGTATGCTGGACAAACAGCTGCTGGAAATTACGAGATTGGAAAACTCAGTAAGAGCAGTCCAGAAGCAAGACCTTTTCATTGGAAAGCTAGGTGTCAGCCGGGAAAGGTGGGGCAAAATAATTCGAAATCAAGTAGTGGTTCATTTTAATGAAGGTTAGATCAACAACATTTTGGGTAGCCAGACGAGTCCTTTTTTTCGGTTAATATTGAACCAGCAGCACTGAATACTCTTTCTGATAGCACACTAGCTACTGGGCAAGCAAGCTCCTGCAATGCATATTCTGCCAATTCTGGCCAGGTGTCTAATTTGAATGCCCAGTAATCAAATGGGAATGACGGTTGAGGGAGAACATCGATAAGGGATGAAAAATAGTTAGTAACCATACTGGACAAATGTTGTCTCCTGTCACTTTGAATTGATGCTGCAGTACCTATCCTGTCTGCGGTCATAGCAAAATCACTCCACAACCTGGTCAGAAAACCCCTCTGTCCAACGCCACTTCTGATTTGTGCACCTCTAACACCTCTGGTCTGCTGCCCCCTGCAGCTCGTGTGAGAACGATCACCGGCGCTGTGTGCTGGGAATGCCTGAATCAAACGGTCAACAATAGTTGATTGTTTGGTTGCTAATATTTGTTCCAGGTTCTCATGTGGCATAATATTTTGCAATTTGCCTTTATAGCGAGGATCAAGGAGGCAGGCCAACCAGTAATCGTCATCGGTCATCATTTTAATAATGCGTGGGTCCCTTTTGAGGATACGTAAGGCATAATCCGCCATGTGGGCCAAAGTTCCAGTTGTCAAATCTGCGGTTGTGCTGGGTTGAGGGGCAGTTACAGGCAAATCTACGTCACTTGTGTCCCTCAAAAAACCAGAACCCGGCCTTGCCACGCCACCAATTTCCAGTGGCCCTGGAGAAGCTTCCTCATTAAAAATATACTCATCCCCATCATCCTCCTCATCCTCCTCCTCCTGTTCGCCCGCTACCTCGTCCTGTACACTGCCCTAACCCGACAATGGCTGACTGTCATCAAGGCTTTCCTCTTCCTCTGCTGCAGACGCCTGCTCCTTTATGTGCGTCAAACTTTGCATCAGCAGACGCATTAGGGGGATGCTCATGCTTATTAAGGCGTTGTCTGCACTTACCAGCCGTGTGCATTCCTCAAAACACTGAAGGACTTGACACATGTCTTGTACCTTCGACCACTGCACACCTGACAACTCCATGTCTGCCATCCTACTGCCTGCCCGTGTATGTGTATCCTCCCACAAATACATAACAGCCCGCCTCTGTTCGCACAGTCTCTGAAGCATGTGCAGTGTTGAGTTCCACCTTGTTGCAACGTCAATGATTAGGTGATGCTGGGGAAGGTTCAAAGACCGCTGATAGGTCTGCATATGGCTGGAGTGTACGGGCGAATGGCGGATGTGCGAGCAACGTCCGCGCACTTTGAGGATCAGGTCGGATAACCCCGGATAACTTTTCAGGAAGCACTGCACCACCAGGTTTAAGGTGTGAGCCAGGCAAGGAATGTGTTTCAGTTGGGAAAGGGCGATGACAGCCATGAAATTCCTTCCGTTATCACTCACTACCTTGCCTGCCTCAAGATCTACAGTGCCCAGCCACAACTGCGTTTCTTTCTGCAAGAACTTGGACAGAACTTCCGCGGTGTGTCTGTTGTCGCCCAAACACTTCATAGTCAATACAGCCTGCTGACGCTTGCCAGTAGCTGCCCCATAATGGGACACCTGGTGTGCAACAGTGGCAGCTGCGGATGGAGTGGTTGTGCCACTGCGGTCTGTGGATGAGCTCTCGCTTCTGCAGGAGGACGAGGAGGAGGAGGAGGGGGGGCGAACACCTACAGCCTACTGTTTCCTAGACCATGGGCTAGGCAGAACTGTCCCAATATTGCTGTCCCCTGTGGACCCTGCATCCACCACATTCACCCAGTGTGCCGTGATGGACACATAACGTCCCTGGCCATGCCTACTGGTCCATGCATCTGTTGTAAGGTGCACCTTTGTACTCACAGATTGCCTGAGTGCATGGACGATGCGCTCTTTAACATGCTGGTGGAGGGCTGGGATGGCTTTTCTCGAAAAGAAGTGTCGACTGGGTAGCTCGTAGCGTGGTTCAGCGTAGACCATCAGGGCTTTGAAAGCTTCGCTTTCAACTAACCGGTAGGGCATCATCTCTAACGAGATTAGTCTAGCTATGTGGGCGTTCAAACCCTGTGTACGCGGATGTGAGGATGAGTACTTCCTTTTTCTAACGAGAGTCTCATGTAGGGTGAGCTGGACTGGAGAGCTGGAGATCGTGGAACTAGCGGGGGTACCGGTGGACATGGCAGACTGAGAGACGGTTGGAGACGGTATTCTTGCCGGTGCCCTAGATGCAGTGTTTCCTACTACGAAACTGGTGATTCCTTGACCCTGACTGCTTTGGCCTGGCAACGAAACCTGCACAGATACTGCAGGTGGTGCGGAAAATGGTGGCCTTACAGTGACGGAAGGGATGTAGCATTGCTGACTAGCTTCATTGGCCGAGGGTGCTACAACCTTAAGGGACGTTTGGTAGTTAGTCCAGGCTTGCAAATGCATGGTGGTTAAATGTCTATGCATGCAACTTGTATTTAGACTTTTCAGATTCTTACCTTTGCTTAAGGTAGTTTGACATTTTTGACAGATGACTTTGCGCTGATCAATTGGATGTTGTTTAAAAAAATGCCAGACTGCACTCTTTCTAGCATCGGATACCTTTTCAGGCATTGCAGACTGAGCTTCTTTAACCGGATGGCCACGCTGTCCTCCAACTGGTTTTGGCTTTGCCACGCATTTTGGGCCAGATATGGGCCCGGCAGATGGAACCTGTTGCGATGTTGATGCCTGCTGCGGCCCCTCCTCCTCTGCTTCAGAACTACTGCCGCCTGCACCCTGTTCCCCCAATGGCTGCCAATCGGGGTCAACAACTGGGTCATCTATGACCTCCTCTTCTATCTCATGTGCAACTTCGTCTGTGTTACCGTGTAAGCTGGTGATATAGCGTTCGTGACGGGGCACCATAGTCTCATCAGGGTCTGATTCTGGATCAGTACAATGTGGTGGTCAACGAGGGCAATGTGGTGGTCTGAGTCAAAGGAACAGCATAGTAATCTGGCTGTGGCTGTGCATCTGTGCACTCCATGTCCGATTCAACTTGTAATGGGAATGGCCTGTTAACTGTTTCACTTTCTAACCCAGGAACGGTATGTGTAAAGAGCTCCATGGAGTAACCCATTGTGTCGCCTGACGCATCCTTCTCTGTTGTTGTTTTTGCTGAACAGGACAATGGAGCGACTTGTCCCTGAGCGTGAACATCCACTAACGACGTGCTGCTTTTACTTTTACCAGTTTCAGAAGAGGAGGCAAAAGAACTAGAGGCTGAGTCAGCAAGGAAAGCCAAAACTTGCTCTTGCTGCTCCGGCTTTAAAAGCGGTTTTCCTACTCCCAGAAAAGGGAGTGTTCGAGGCCTTGTGTAGCCAGACGATGAACCTGGCTCCACAGCTCGAGACTTAGGTGCTATATTGTTTTTCCCACGACCACCTGATGCTCCACCACCACTACCATCATTACCAGCTGGCAATGAACGCCCACGGCCACGACCTCTTCCACCAGACTTCCTCATTGTTTTAAAAACGAAACCAAAGTAACGGTATTTGTTACTGTAAAACAACTTACAAGGTGAACTGAAACTTCTGTAGGATTTAGATATCCCTTTATAGGTGGGTGAGACTGCAAGGAAAATCAGGCACAATGTTACACACTCGGTTTTCTGTGGCACAAAATGAGACAGATGCAACACACGCAGGACTGGCACTGAAGCACAAATGCCAATATTAATCTCCCACTATTTATTTTTTTTCAGGGAGAATTTAAAAACCAAAATAAAAAAAAGACACTAGGCTTTCTGTGGCCCACAATTTGAGAGAGATGGCACATACGACTGGCACTGAAGCACAAATGCCAATATTAACCCCTTCATGACCAGGGGATTTTTCGTTTTTCCGTGTTCGTTTTTCGCTCCCCTCCTTCCCAGAGCCATAACTTTTTTATTTTTCCGTCAATTTGGCCATGTGAGGGCTTATTTTTTGCGGGACGAGTTGTACTTTTGAAAGACATCATTGGTTTTAGCATGTCGTGTACTAGAAAACGGGAAAAAAATTCCAAGTGCGGTGAAATTGCAAAAAAAGTGCAATCCCACACTTGTTTTTTGTTTGGCTTTTTTGCTAGGTTCACTAAATGCTAAAACTGACCTGCCATTATGATTCTCCAGGTCATTACGAGTTCATAGACACCAAACATGACTAGGTTATTTTTTATCTAAGTGGTGAAAAAAAATTCCAAACTTTGCTAAAAAAAAAAAAAAAAAATTGCGCCATTTTCCGATACTCGTAGCGTCTCCATTTTTCGTGATCTGGGGTCGGTTGAGGGCTTATTTTTTGCGTGCCGAGATGACGTTTTTAATGATAGCATTTCGGTGCAGATACGTTCTTTTGATCGCCCGTTATTGCATTTTAATGCAATGTCGCGGCGACCAAAAAAACGTAATTCTGGCGTTTCAAATTTTTTTTCCGCTACGCTGTTTAGCGATCAGGTTAATACTTTTTTTTAATTGATAGATCGGGCGATTCTGAGCGCGGCGATACCAAATATGCGTAGATTTGATATTTTTTTTATTGATTTATTTTGATTGGGGCGAAAGGGGGGTGATTTAAACTTTTATGTTTTTTTTATTTTTTTCACATTTTTTTAAACTTTTTTTTTTTACTTTTGCCATGCTTCAATAGCCTCCATGAGAGGCTAGAAGCAGGCATAGCACGATCGGCTCTGCTACATAGCAGCGATCTGCTGATCGCTGCTATGTAGCAGAATTGCACGTGTGCTGTGAGCGCCGACCACAGGGTGGCGCTCACAGCGACGGGCAATCAGTAACCATAGAGGTCTCAATGACCTCTATGGTTACCATTCACAAGCATCGCCGACCCCCGATCATGTGACGGGGGTCGGCGATGACGTCATTTCCGGCCGCCCGGCCGGAAGCGGTAGTTAAATGCCGCTGTCTGCGTTTGACAGCGGCATTTAACTAGTTAATAGGTGCGGGCAGATCGCGATTTTGCCCGCGCCTATTACGGGCACATGTCAGCTGTTCAAAACAGCTGACATGTCCCGGCTTTGGTGCGGGCTCACCGCGGAGCCCTGCATCAAAGCAGGGGAGCCGGCATCGGACGGTATAGTACGTCCGATGCCGGTAAGGGGTTAATCTCCCACAAATTTTTTTTTTTCAGGGAGAATTTATAAACCAAAATAAAAAAAACAGACACTTGGCTTTCTGTGGCCCACAATTTGAGAGAGATGGCACACACGACTGGCACTGAAGCACAAATGCCAATATTAATCTCCCACAATTTTTTTTTTTTCAGGGAGAATTTATAAACCAAAATAAAAAAAACAGACACTTGGCTTTCTGTGGCCCACAATTTGAGAAAGATGGCACACACGACTGGCACTCAAGCACAAATGCCAATATTAATCTCCCACTATTTATTTTTTTCAGGGAGAATTTAAAAACCAAAATAAAAAAAAACAGACTCTAGGCTTTCTGTGGCCCACAATTTGAGAGAGATGGCACACACGACTGGCACTGAAGCACAAATGCCAATATTAATCTCCCACTATTTATTTTTTTGCAGGGAGAATTTAAAAACCAAAATAAAAAAAACAGACACTAGGCTTTCTGTGGCCCACAATTTGAGAGAGATGGCACACACGACTGGCACTCAAGCACAAATGCCAATATTAATCTCCCACTATTTATTTTTTTTCAGGGAGAATTTAAAAACCAAAATAAAAAAAACAGACACTAGGCTTTCTGTGGCCCACAATTTGAGAGAGATGGCACACACGACTGGCACTGAAGCACAAATGCCAATATTAATCTCCCACTATTTTTTTTTTCAGGGAGAATTTGAAAACCAAAAAAAAAAAAACAGACTCTAGGCTTTCTGTGGCCCACAATTTGAGAGAGATGGCACACACGACTGGCACTGAAGCACAAATGCCAATATTAATCTCCCACTATTTATTTTTTTTCAGGGAGAATTTAAAAACCAAAAAATAAAAAAACAGTTACTTTGCTTTCTGTGGCCCACAATTTGAGAGAGATGGCACACACAACTGACACTGAAGCACAAATGCCAATATTAATCTCCCACTATTTTTTTTTTATTTCTGGGAGAATTGGCAAGAAATCAGGCCCACTGTTAGACTGTATGTTTTCTGTGCTAGAAAATGAGACACAGATGCCACACACAGGACTGCCACTGATGCAGATTTGCCAATTTTAATCTGCACCTTTTTTTTTTATTCAGGGAGACTAGTGAATAAATCTGGGCCACTGTATTAGAGTATATTTTCTGTGGCAGAAAGTGGCTTGAACAGATGTAACAAAAAAAAAAAAGGGACTGTCCTACAATTACTATCTCCCTGCAGTTATCTCAGCAATGTATGGCAGGCAGCAATAACAAGGAGTGGACTGCTGCACAAATTAAATAAAAAGTGTGGACAAACAAACAAGATAGCTGTGCAGAAAGGAAGGAACAACAGGATTTGTGCTTTGAAAAAAGCAGTTGGTTTGCACAGCGGCGTACACACAGCAATGCAGCTATCAGGGAGCCTTCTAGGGCAGCCCAATGAGCTACAGCACTGAGGAAAAAAAAATGTAGCCTCCACTGTCCCTGCAAACAAAAGGTGGTGTTGGACAGTGGAAATCACTACAGCACAAGCGGTTTGGGGGTTAACGGACCCTGCCTAACGCTATCCCTGCTTCTGACGAAGCGGCAGCAACCTCTCCCTATGCTCAGATCAGCAGCAGTAAGATGGCGGTCGGCGGGAAAGCCCCTTTATAGCCCCTGTGACGCCGCAGACAGCAAGCCAATCACTGCAATGCCCTTCTCTAAGATGGTGGGGACTGAGACCTATGTCATCATGCTGCCCACACTCTGCGTCCACCTTCATTGGCTGAGAAATGGCGCTTTCGCGTCATTGAAACGCGACTTTGGCACAAAAGTCGCGTGTCGCATGGCCGACCCCACACAGGGATCGGGTCGGGTTTCATGAAACCCGACTGTGCCAAAAGTCGGCGACTTTTGAAAATGAACGATCCGTTTCGCTCAACCCTACTTGCATGCACTGTGTATTGCCAATGCTAAGCAAACTTTTCCTGTGATGACCTCACCTCCCCAACATACTTGTCTAGTTCCAGAATTTGATCACATCAGAATTATTATCATCTTTCTTTATCTGGTACTTGCCTCAGTGTGGGAAGTCCAGTGCTCTTTGTCTCACTCCCATGCCAGATTCCCACCCTGAGATTTCTCAAGGAACAGAGTGCTACTACCACTGATATTGTTCCTACCACCATGTGTTGTAGAGCCTGGTGTTTGGTGTTACAATATTATTCTCCATCTCCTCTGTTACCATGTTTTCTTAGAATAAAAGCTGACTGTTCATCTCTTCCAAAAAATTAACTGCAAGCAGTTTTTCTGCTGCAGCATATTCCGTGGCCCCCAGGGTGCTCTGGGTTAAGTAGCTAAGAAGCAGAACTGAAACAGGTGTCATTGATGGATTAAAATTTCCACTATGTACACCATTAAGTGTTATTGTAGTGGAGAAGGTAAACTGAGCAGAACTTTGACTGCATTTGATGCTTTCACTGTCACAGGGTACATCATCCTTGTATAATTGAGATACTGAATCGGACATATGCTTAGACACAGATTATAATGAGAGCTATCTTGGCTACTGCCTGGGCCATGGCCGGATTGCCCTCATTATAATATTTTGTGCTCCAGCATCTGTGTAACACATCTTTGGTCAGGGAGCTTTCCTGGAGCTCTGCTGCCGGCAATACAGAATGGCTGGTCAGCTCCAGGAGGGTTCCCTTCGCCTCTTCTGTGATGTGCTGTCACAATGACATCATTAACCGGCTCAATGACATCATCATACCAGCATATACGTGCTAGCTACAAGAAAAATTGGAGCCCTGGGGGAACAGAAGCAAGGTGACTATGTGATTTATTTATTTATATTTTTATTTACTTTTAAATGTGTTAGGGATGTGTGATGTGTGCATGTATATATGTGGCTATATGAGGGTTTATGCTATATTTAGGATGCCATGGGGGAACACACCGTATACAGGGGTTATGTAGGGGCTCATACTATATATAGGGGACTGTGTGTGGGGCTCATCCTGTATACAGTGAGCTATGCTAAACCAATTTAGGTAAAGACAAAAGCATATGGCTTATAGATATAAGGATAATTATGTGTGTGTGCATATATATATATATATATACATATATATATTGTAGCATAGCGACTGGTCATGTGAATGATGGATGGTATGTATCGCAGAGGTGGATGGCCCTGTGATGGAAGCCTGGGTATGTTTTGCTCAAGCAGATCTACTGCTTAGGGGTTTGTTTACATTGGGAAGGCTTCCAGGTGATTGGAGAGATGGGTGGGTTCAGTCACCTACAAACCCAGCCAAAGAGGCGTGTCTGAACACGTAAGATGGTTTTGTGTGTAAGGGCCTGTGGTGATGTCACGCTCACCTGACTAGCCATGTGACAGGTACCTAAGTGCAGTTACACCTATGTAAAGGAGGTGTGTGTAGCACATGGAAAGAGAGAGATTGAGTGAGGGAGTGAGTGTCTGTCAGGGTGGACACGCTTCCGTGTGTCCTGGCAGGACACTGCAGAATGGCCTGTGTGTTGGACGGTTCCAAGTGGGGACATCTTGGAAGCACATAGAGACCATTCCAGGCTGGAGAGCCTGCGTCTTGGACATAGCACGGACGGTCGGTGTTGGAGGCTCCTGGGAGTGGAGTTGTCCTGGAAGCACCTGGAGACCGTAGACCTGGACGGTCGGTGTTGGAGGCTCCTGTGAGTGGAGTTGTCCTGGAAGCACCTGGAGACCGTAGACCTGGATGGTCTGTGTTGAGGACCTGGGACTGACCTGAAGTCAGTGTAAGGAGTGGAACTTCTGAGAGATAACCCCAGACAACGGGATTATAATATACAGCAGAGAAGCCTATCTGCTACGTGAACTGTCTAATGTTTCATGGCTGTAATGAAATGGACTGTACCCTGTCTGGTTTATGCGGAGTTTAAATAAACCATATGGACTGATATGTGTAAGATATCGTGCCTGAAGTGTTTATCCTGCTGCCAAGCGAGTATCCCCAAGACCCGTAGCAGGTGAAACGCTACAATATATATACACAGACCAAAAATTTGGACCCTGAGGAAGGTCATTGTCCGAAACGATCGTCGGGGTGTGTGGACGGCCCCTGTGAACCCTCACATCAGTGTACTACGGTATGTAATACTCATATGATGTCTTTATTTCACAGGGATAGATCGGGAATTTTCCCCTATACCCTTTAGGTATCACTATGGTGCTGCTTAGTTTATTATATACTTGATAGGAGGATTTTTTAGCGGAAGGTCTGCCTCCCTAGGTATACTTTGGTGCTGATATTATTTCTATTGGACATTGTCCTGGAATTTACAGCACTATCCCCTTTGATGTGGGGGTTCTATGGGTCCATTCACACTTGCTGCTATTTTTTTACTTTTTTGCTATGGATGTTTCCCTTGCGCCATTTTTAGATTCTGATCTTTTATCTGTCTGTTGTACTGCCTTCAATAAAATATATTTTTGTATATATGTACATATGGACTTTTTGGTCGTTTTGTTCTGGCTCTTTTGCCCCCTCTCGTTCTTTATATGTCTGGTTTGCGACTAGTCCGCTTTATAAGTCCATCAAACCATAGCAGGCTGTGATTTTTTTCACTTATATTATTGTCCCATTGTGATTTATTTGCCATGCTGTTTTTGTGCGTGAATTGGTTGCTCTGTCACCTACTGCTGGTGCAGTCCCTGCGTGTCCCTGCTTCTTCCAGCGCTGCATATTCTTCCTGTACTGAGCGGTCACATGGTACCGCTCATTACAGTAATGAATATGCGGCTCCACCTCCCATAGGGGTGGAGCCACATATTATTTACTGTAATGAGCAGTAACGGTGACCGCTCAGTACAGGAAGAATATGCAGCTCCGGGAGAAGCAGGGACACAGCGCCAGGAGCAGGTAAGTATACGGGGAGGGGAGCACAGCGCTGCGCGATATTTACCTGCTCCTCGTTCCGGTGCGGCTCCATCATCAGCGTCGTCTGGCTGTGACGCTCAGGTCAGAGGGCGCGGTGACATTGTCAGCGCGTGCCCTCTGCTGAGCGTCAGTGCTGAGGACGGAGCCGCACCCGAACGAGGAGCAGGTAAAAGTGCCGGGGTCCTGAGCGACGGAGAGGTGAGTATGTGATTTTTTTTTTTTTATCGCAGCCACAGCATATGGGGCAAGTTACTGTATGGAGAATCTGTATGGGGCCATAACGATTGTGCAGCACTATAAGGGGCAGTGACTGTATGGAGCATCTTATGGGGCCATAACGATTGTGCAGCACTATAAGGGACAGTGACTGTATGGAGCATCTTATGGGGCCATAACGTTTGTGCAGCACTATAAGGGGCAGTGACTGTATGGAGCATCTTATGGGGCCATAACGATTGTGCAGCACTATAAGGGGCAGTGACTGTATGGAGCATCTTAGGGGGCCATAACAATTGTGCAGCATTATATGGGGCAAGTGACTGTATGGCTCATCTTATGGGGCCATAACGATTGTGCAGCACTATGGGGCCCTTATTACCCTTTATGCAGGATTATATTGGGCATATTTTAATATGGAGCATTTAATGGGGCCCATCAAACTTTATGGAGCATTATATGGCGCTCCTGATTCAATATTGATATTCAAAAACACTTAACCTACTGATGTCTCAATTAATTTTACTTTTATTGGCATCTATTTTTACTTTTGACATTTACCGGTAGCTGCTGCATTTTCCACCCTAAGCTTATACTCGAGTCATTAAGTTTTCCCAGTTTTTTGAGGCAAAATTAGGGGGTCGGCTTATACTCGGGTCGGCTTATACTTGAGTATATACGGTATATATTTAACAAAAAAGTGTGAAACTGAAATTATGTCTTATATTCTAGGTTCCTCAAAGTAGCCACCTTTTGCTTTGATGACTGCTTTGCACACTCTTGGCATTCTCTTGATGAGCTTCAAGAGGTAGTCACCGGGAATGGTTTTCACTTCACAGGTGTGCCCTGTCAGATTTTATAAGTGGGATTTCTTGCCTTATAAATGGGGTTGGGACCACGAGTTGTGTTGTGCAGAAGTCTGGTGGCTACACAGTAGTCCTACTGAATAGACTGTTAGAATTTGTATTATGGCAAGAAAAAAGCAGCTAAGTAAAGAAAAGTGAGTGGCCAGCATTACTTTAAGAAATGAAGGTCAGTCAGTCCGAAAAATTGGGCAAACTTTGAAAGTGTCCCCAAGTGCAGTGGCAAAAACCATTAAAGGGACACTGTCACCTGGATTTGGAGGGAACAATCTTCAGCCATGGAGGCGGGGTTTTGGGGTTTTTGATTCACCCTTTCCTTACCCGCTGGCTGCATGCTGCCTGCAATATTGGATTGAAGTTCATTCTCTGTCCTCCATAGTACACGCCTGTGCAAGGCAAGATTTCCTTGTGCAGGCGTGTACTACGGAGGACAGAGAATGAACTTCAATCCAATATTGCAGCCAGCATGCAGCCAGCGGGTAAGGAAAGGGTGAATCAAAAACCCAAAAACCCCGCCTCCATGGCTGAAGATTGTTCCCTCCAAATTCAGGTGACAGTGTCCCTTTAAGCGCTACAAAGAAACTGTCTCAAATGAGGACCTCCCCAGGAAAGGAAGACTAAGAGTCACCTTTGCTTCTGAGGATGCGTTTATCCGAATCACCAGCCTCAGAAATCACAGGTTAACATCAGCTCGGATTAGAGACCAGGTGAATGCCACATAGAGTTCTAGCAGCAGACACATCTCTACAACTGTTAAGAGGAGACTTTGTGCAGCAGGCCTTCATGGTAAACTAGCTGCTAGGAAACCACTGCTAAGGACAGGCGACAAGCAGGAGAGACTTGTTTGGGCTAAAGAACACAAGGAATGGACATTAGACCAGTGGAAATCTGTGCTTTGGTCTAATGAGTCCAAATTTGAGATCTTTGGTTCCAACCACCGTGTCTTTGTGCGACCAGAAAAGGTGAACGGATGGATTCTACATGCCTGGTTGCCGCCGTAAAGCATGGAGGAGGAGGTGCGATGGTGTGGGGGTGTTTTGCTGGTGACACTGTTGGGGATTTATTCAAAATTGAAGACATACTGAACCAGTCTGGCTACCACAGCATCTTGCAGCAGCATGCTATTCCATCCGGTTTGCGTTTGGTTGGACCATTTATTTTTCAACAGGACTATGACCCCAAACACACCTCTAGGCTGTGTAATAGCTATTTGACCAAGAAGGAGAGTGATGGGGTGCTACGCCAGATGACCTGGCCTCCACAGTTACCAGACCTGAACCCAGTCGAGATGGTTTGGGGTGAGCTGGACCGCAGAGGAAAGGCAAAAGGGCCAACAAGTGCTAAGCATCTCTGGGAACTCCTTCAAGATTGTTGGAAGAACATTCCCTGTGACTACCTCTTAAAGCTCATCAAGAGAATGCTAAGAGTGTGCAAAGCAGTCCTCAGAGCAAAAGGTGGCTACTTTGAAGAACCTAGAATATAAGACATAATTTCAGTTGTTTCATACTTTTTTGCTAAGTATATAATTCCACATGTGTTAATTCATAGTTTTGATGCCTTCAGTGTGAATATACCATTTTCATAGTCATGAAAAAACAGAAAAATCTTTAAATGAGAAGGTGTGTCCAAACTTTTGGTCTGTAAAATATATATATATATATATATATATATATATATATATATATATATATATATATAATCTCAATTCACTCATAGAAATACATATATGTATACCAGCAGACTAAAGTGGAGACCACTCGGTAAATACTTGAACCAAAAAAAGAGGAGACCGAGAACCGGTCAAAAAGTTACAGTACAAGTAGATTTTATATAACTAAAAATATCTTTATTTGGTCTGTTAGGGTATGTGGAGGCACAGAAGGCATTTTAAAACAATAAATAACACATGAACAAATTATTGCAAAAAGCAGCGTATAATTTTAAACAACAAAAAGCATGATTGCAATAGGCCTTTATAAAAGACTAGCTATTGAACCCATTCTACGCCCGGGTGGCGAGCATTTATATTGGTATATGGTCTCCATCCTGGTATGTGCTGCTCCATCCTGCGTCCCCATCCTGTCATGTGCTGCACCCATCCTGCGTCCCCATCCTGTCATGTGCTGCTCCATCCTGCGTCCCCATCCTGTCATGTGCTGCACCCATCCTGCGTCCCCATCCTGTCATGTGCTGCACCCATCCTGCGTCCCCATCCTGTCATGTGCTGCACCCATCCTGCGTCCTCATCCTGTCATGTGCTGCACCCATCCTGTGTCCCCATCCTGGTATGTACTGCACCCATCCTGCGTCCCCATCCTGCGTGCCCATCCTGTCATGTGCTGCACCCATCCTGCATCCCCATCCTGTCATGTGCTGCACCCATCCTGCGTCCCCATCCTGGTATGTGCTGCACCCATCCTGCGTCCCCATCCTGCATCCCCATCCTGTCATGTGCTGCACACATCCTGCGTCCCCATCCTGGTATGTGCTGCACACATCCTGCGTCCCCATCCTGTCACGTGCTGCACCATCGTGCGCCCCCATCCTGTCATGTGCTGCACCCATCCTGCATCCCCGTCCTGTCATGTGCTGCACCTATCCTGCGTCCCCATCCTGTCATGTGCTGCACCCATCCTGCGCCCCCATCCTGTCATGTGCTGCACCCATCCTGCGTCCCCATCCTGGTATGTGCTGCACCCATCCTGCGTCCCCATCCTGGTATGTGCTGCACCCATCCTGCGTCCCCATCCTGTCATGTGCTGCACCCATCCTGCGTCCCCATCCTGTCATGTGCTGCACCCATCCTGCGTCCCCATCCTGTCATGTGCTGCACCCATACTGCGTCCCCATCCTGTCATGTGCTGCACCCATCCTGCGTCCCCATCCTGTCATGTGCTGCACCCATCCTGCGCCCCCATCCTGTCATGTGCTGCACCCATCCTGCGTCCCCATCCTGCGTCCCCATCCTGTCATGTGCTGCACCCATCCTGCGTCCCCATCCTGCGTCCCCATCCTGTCATGTGCTTCACCCATCCTGCATCCCCATCCTGTCATGTGCTGCACCCATCCTGCGTCCTCATCCTGTCATGTGCTGCACCCATCCTGTGTCCCCATCCTGGTATGTGCTGCACCCATCCTGCGTCCCCATCCTGCGTCCCCATCCTGTCATGTGCTGCACCCATCCTGCATCCCCATCCTGTCATGTGCTGCACCCATCCTGCGTCCCCATCCTGGTATGTGCTGCACCCATCCTGCGTCCCCATCCTGCATCCCCATCCAGTCATGTGCTGCACCCATCCTGCGTCCCCATCCTGTCACGTGCTGCACCCATCGTGCGCCCCCATCCTGTCATGTGCTGCACCCATCCTGCGTCCCCGTCCTGTCATGTGCTGCACCCATCCTGCGCCCCATCCTGTCATGTGCTGCACCCATCCTGCGTCCCCATCCTGCGTCCCCATCCTGTCAGGTGCTGCACCCATCCTGCGTCCCCATCCTGTCATGTGCTGCACCCATCCTGCGTCCCCATCCTGTCATGTGCTGCACCCATCCTGCGTCCCCATCCTGCGTCCCCATCCTGTCATGTGCTGCACCCATCCTGCGTCCCCATCCTGGTTTGTGCTGCACCCATCCTGCGTCCCCATCCTGCGTCCCCATCCTGTCATGTGCTGCACCCATCCTGCGTCCCCATCCTGGTAGGTGCTGCACCCATCCTGCGTCCCCATCCTGGTATGTGCTGCACCCATCCTGCGTCCCCATCCTGGTATGTGCTGCACCCATCCTGCGTCCCCATCGTGTCATGTGCTGCACCCATCCTGCGTCCCCATCCTGTCATGTGCTGCACCCATCCTGCGTCCCCATCCTGGTATGTGCTGCACCCATCCTGCGTCCCCATCCTGTCATGTGCTGCACCCATCCTGCGTCCCCATCCTGTCATGTGCTGCACCCATCCTGCGTCCCCATCCTGTCATGTGCTGCACCCATCCTGCGTCCCCATCCTGTCATGTGCTGCACCCATCCTGCGTCCCCATCCTGTCATGTGCTGCACCCATCCTGCGTCCCCATCCTGGTATGTGCTGCACCCATCCTGCGTCCCCATCCTGTCATGTGCTGCACCCATCCTGCGTCCCCATCCTGGTATGTGCTGCAATCATCCTGCGTCCCCATCCTGTCATGTGCTGCACCCATCCTGCGTCCCCATCCTGTCATGTGCTGCACCCATCCTGCGTCCCCATCCTGTCATGTGCTGCACCCATCCTGCGTCCCCATCCTGTCATGTGCTGCACCCATCCTGCGTCCCCATCCTGTCATGTGCTGCACCCATCCTGCGTCCCCATCCTGGTATGTGCTGCAATCATCCTGCGTCCCCATCCTGTCATGTGCTGCACCCATCCTGCGTCCCCATCCTGTCATGTGCTGCACCCATCCTGCGTCCCCATCCTGTCATGTGCTGCACCCATCCTGCGTCCCCATCCTGTCATGTGCTGCACCCATCCTGCGTCCCCATCCTGTCATGTGCTGCACCCATCCTGCGTCCCCATCCTGTCATGTGCTGCACCCATCCTGCGTCCCCATCCTGGTATGTGCTGCAATCATCCTGCGTCCCCATCCTGTCATGTGCTGCACCCATCCTGCGTCCCCATCCTGTCATGTGCTGCACCCATCCTGCGTCCCCATCCTGTCATGTGCTGCACCCATCCTGCGTCCCCATCCTGTCATGTGCTGCACCCATCCTGCGTCCCCATCCTGTCATGTGCTGCACCCATCCTGCGTCCCCATCCTGGTATGTGCTGCAATCATCCTGCGTCCCCATCCTTCGTCCCCATCCTTGTATGTGCTGCAACCATCCTGCGTCCCCATCCTGTCATGTGCTGCACCCATCCTGCGTCCCCATCCTGTCATGTGCTGCAACCATCCTGCGTCCCCATCCTGTCATGTGCTGCAATCATCCTGCGTCCCCATCCTGTCATGTGCTGCAACCATCCTGCGTCCCCATCCTGTCATGTGCTGCAATCATCCTGCGTCCCCATCCTGCGTCCCCATCCTGGTATGTGCTGCACCCATCCTGCGTCCCCATCCTTCGTCCCCATCCTGTCATGTGCTGCAACCATCCTGCGTCCCCATCCTGTCATGTGCTGCACCCATCCTGCGTCCCCATCCTGTCATGTGCTGCAACCATCCTGCGTCCCCATCCTGTCATGTGCTGCAATCATCCTGCGTCCCCATCCTGCGTCCCCATCCTGGTATGTGCTGCACCCATCCTGCGTCCTCATCCTGTCATGTGTTGCACCCATCCTGCGTCCCCATCCTGTCATGTGCTGCACCCATCCGGGGGCCTGAGCAGGCGGGGACACCGGCGCGCTGTGGGGGTCAGGTGCCGGTATCGCCGGCAGCTCAGGCCCCACAGCACTTCCTATACTCACCTGTCTGTCCCGTTCCAGCGCTGCGCGCCGCCATCTTCCCGGTCTCCTGGCTGTGACTGTTCAGTCAGAGGGCGGCGCCGGCGCACATTAAGCGCGTCATCGCGCCCTCTGAACTGAAGGTCACAGGCCGAAGACCGGGAAGATGGCGGCGCTCAGCGGTGGAACGCAGGACAGGTGAATATGGCCGATACTCACCCTCCTGGCGGTTCCTGCCAGCTCCCAGCATTATATTATAGATGTATTAGTGCTAGTAAAAAGTTATTGTTATACTAGATGGCAGCCCGATTCTAAAGAATCGGGAGTCTAGAATCCATATATACTTTATTTATTCAAATGTAAGAATAATACAATTAATAAATAATAGTAAGAAAGAACAAAAATAATAGGCAGTATATGGAGAAAACACCAAACAAAAGTTCAAAATTGGTGTGAAAATGTCACTGAACCACTTCACAACTAAATATATATAGTTTTGGTAAATGGTATTATCATTTTTTTGACGAAATTCGGCAGGAGCTTGAAGAGCAACGTCACTGGGCCCGCCTCCACGCAGTAGAAACTTGCTGTGAGGTAAAAATTCAAAAATCACACCAAAATGGCGGGCGGAGTGTGTCACAGTACGGCACGTTTCTGATTGGTCGCTCGCAGCAGGCGGCAACCAATCAGACACTGGACACTGTTGACGTCACTTATCTCCGGACATTAGCTCCGGACATTAGCTCCGGACATTAGCTCCGGACATTAGCTCCGGACATTAGCTCCGGACATTGCCACGGAAGTTGGCACAAATTGCAGGGAGTAGTATTCTAGGCAATTATATATTAGACTAGATGGCAGCCCGATTCTAAAGAATCGGGAGTCTAGAATCCATATATACTTTATTTATTCAAATGTAAGAATAATACAATTAATAAATAATAGTAAGAAAGAACAAAAAATGGCTGCACTCACCAGCTCTTGACAATTCTTGTTATTTAAGGTACAGTTACACAGGATCCATGAACATGCTTATGAGGGGAGGGATGAAAGACATCAGACGACAACTTTGCATGTTGTGGCAAATGCCACAACAACGGTTCTTTGCTTAAGAACAATAATGTAAATAATAAATAATATGTATCAATAACTATGTATATTGGTATGTTCTATGACATTTTAAAATATTTCATTATTATGTGGAAAGGCTCTTAGTACCCATACTGGCGCATACTTGTGTGCCCATCAGGTATTTTCACAGTAATTTTACATCTGATGGGTTGGTATGAAACGTTTTTAATCATCTCTTGGGCTTAGCTAAGCCTTCATTTTAAATAATTCTAATAGGTACAACAGAAATAAAAGCCTTTTTGTGTACCCAAATTTTTTGTGTTTATTTTTACAGAAGTGTAAAATTTAAGAAATCAACGTTCATAGTACACCGATGGGATAATATAAGCATGCCCATCAACCACATCACGGTAGCCTTTGAACTGATGGGTCCTAACTAACTGATTCCTATTTCTTAAGTATCCAAAATATACAGTTGGGCATAAGCTGGAACTTGATCATCACTGGGATGTAGAGTTCCAGTACGATGATATATTTGTCCATGTATACGGAAACAGTAAGGGCCATGTCCAGGTGGAGGGGATATATTGGCACCCATGGAGGCGAAAGCAAATGAGCTGTTAATACTACGAATATTTTCCATGAGATTCTTACTGAACTCACTCTCCCCTGTCAGCAATCTTTTAAAGACCTCGGGATATTGGGGTATAGGTATATGCACTTTACTCTTGTGACAACACAGAGTAAAATTTTTATCTGCTGGTATCTCAGCATTAAAATGTAATGCTTCACAATGTTCACATAAATAGTTCATAGGACCACAGGAGTGTTCTACTATGGTACTGTCATCATTAGTAAAACCTGTAGGATGTTGAGGTACAGGTTGTGATAACGGAGCATTGGAATGTTTCTGTAAGCCAACATATATAAAGCGTGGACCTGGTAGAGGATCTTCACTGTCCACAGATTCAATCACTGAGGAGTTGGAAGGTGTATCGTGGTCAGAGTTTATTAATATGGAGGTGCAAGTGGTTTTTTTGCGCCATTCACGGCGTGCACCAGCTGCATTTGGTAATGGTTTGTTTGTTGCCTTAGAAGAGTCAGGTGTGAAGCATGTCTTATAAGCAGACTTAGTGTGCAGGCGACGGCGTTTATCATTTGGAGTGTAAGTAGGACAGTGTTTGCGCTTACGTGCAGATTTACCAACGGTTAAAGGAGCTTCAAGCTGCACACATTCTATGAATGGAGACAAAGAAGCTGTATTGTGGGCAGAATCTATGACTGAGGACGTGGAAATATTATGTTTGCAACGTTGAGAGCGTGCAGCAGCAGCTTTATTACTTAATCGATTAGTTTTGTCCTCAAAAGACTCATTAGTAATGCGTTTATTGCAAGCAGCATTAACAGTGTCCAGGCGCTTATGTCTGTCCTCTGTAGTCTCGTTAGCACGCGGTTTGTGCTTACGTGCGGCATCGGCGGCTTTTCGCTCAGCGTCATTGGTATACTTATTATCAGACCTGATGTTACGTGCGCCATCAGCAGCTTTGGGCTCTGTGTCATTAGTATACTTAACAGTGTCCAGGCGCTTGCATCTATCCTCTGTACTCTTGTTAACACGCTGTTTGCGCTTACGTCCGGCATCGGCGTCTTTTTGCTCTGCATTATTAGTATACTTTCTATCAGACCTAATCTTACGTGCGCCATCAGCAGCTTTGGGCTCTGTGTCATTAGTATCCTTACTATTAGAGCTCATGTTGGCTAAGCTAAACAGCTTTAAGCGTGGTGGTGGCAAACAGGTTAATAAGAGGCAGTGTCAGGTAGTAGGAAAATAGCCAGTTAATAATAGGCAATAGTTCTTTGCAGGAATGCAGATATTAATAAATAGGCAGTTTATATTGCAGAGAAATTGCTGGGCAATAATGGACAATGTCCTTATGTGGCAAATAATAGAGCAATATACCCAATGTGGCAAAGAAGAGGTTAATAAACGGCAGTCTCTCAGTATAACAGTCAGTGAATAATAGGCAGTATATGGAGAAAACACCAAACAAAAGTTCAAAATTGGTGTGAAAATGTCACTGAACCACTTCACAACTAAATATATATAGTTTTGGTAAATGGTATTATCATTTTTTTGACGAAATTCGGCAGGAGCTTGAAGAGCAACGTCACTGGGCCCGCCTCCACGCAGTAGAAACTTGCTGTGAGGTAAAAATTCAAAAATCACACCAAAATGGCGGGCGGAGTGTGTAATAGTACGGCACGTTTCTGATTGGTCGCTCGCAGCAGGCGGCAACCAATCAGACACTGGACACTGTTGACGTCACTTATCTCCGGACATTAGCTCCGGGACATTAGCTCCGGACATTAGCTCCGGACAGGAAGTTGGCACAAATTGCAGGAAGTAGTATTCTAGGCAATTATATATTAGATAGAGCAGCATATAATAATGGATATGGTAAGTCAAAATTGTACAGACCTCAACTTAAAGTGCATCGGTGCTAGTAATTCATTGTTGGCCCAAAAAATTATAATTATGAAAAAGAATACTGGAAAAAAGAACTAAAAGATGTAATGTAAAACGGATCAGCAAAACCAGGTAAATTATGTAGTGCTTCTCACTAAATTAGAATATCATCAAAAAGTTAATTTATTTCAATTCTTCAATACAAAGAAGATAATGACTCTTAGGTTTTCATTGGCTGTAAGCCATAATCATCAACATTAACAGAAATAAACATTTGAAATAGATCACTCTGTTTGTAGTGACTCTATATAATATGAGTTTCACATTTTATATTGAAGAACTGAAATAAAGTAACTTTTTATGATATTCTGATTTAGTGAGCAGCACTTGTATGATAGCCATTTTCATTTATACTGTATAGTTATCATCTATGGAAGCTGTAAGGGGCAATCATAGTGCTGTAATACTAAATAAGTATAGATATCCATACAAATGCTATTGTAGAGAGCTGCTAATAGTGTGGTGCCAAACCCTTTATTTTCTGAGAATAAAAGCTGATTGTTCATGTCTTCCAAAAAATTAACTGCAGGCAGCATTTCTGCTGTAGCATATTCCCTAGCCCCCAGGGTGCTGTGTGTTAGTGGGCTAAGAAGCAGAACAGAAACAGGTGTCGCTGAAGGAATGAAAATTCCGCTGTGTGCAATATTAAGTGTTATTGTAGTGGAGAATGTAGACTGAGCAGAACATTGACTCCATTTGATGTTTTCTGCCTGCCCAATTGTGCTGCCTACCCTGAGGGGTGTAATAGCTTGTATACGTGTAAATTGTATTCTATCTAGCTGTAGTATTTATATAAGTGTTTTTCAGTATCTGCTTTGTCTGTTATCTATCATTAGTTTTTTCAACACTTCAGCATAAGGTAAAGAATAGGTTATATTAGGGGGAGAAGTCAGTGAGCTGGGGCGCCATATTGCGTTTAAGTTAGGGTGCCAGCCTCTGCAGCAATATACAAAAAAAGGTTGCGTTCTATCGTGCCAAAGCATTGTCTAATATGAAATACATGAAATATGAATAGCAAAATGGCTTTTGAACATTAGGAAAAACACACTTGGTTCCTGCCAACCCATATGTAGGCTTTGCTGAGAGAGGTATCCACATTCACCCAAGCATACAGACATTAGCCTTTGGTAAGTGTTCACATTTGGACTGGGAATCAGGGACCCAGAAGATTAATGAGACAACCTTGACGATGGTTGATGGGCTCACACTAGGGTTGAGCGACTTAGTTTTTTAGGGTCGAGTTGGGTTTCGCGAAACCCGACTATCTCAAAAGTCGAGTCGAGTGGAATCGGCAGATTATCGCGAAAAGTCGGGGATTGACCGAAACACGAAACCCAATGCAAGTCAATGGGGGAGCATAGTTGGCAGTGAGTGGAGGCTAGGAAAACATGTACAGTGCCCATTTTAATGGCAAAAACATCCATTCTTGTTACTGAAGCTTGTCAATCTTAATTTACCTTATAATAATAGTAAGGCATTGGAAATTGGGGGTCATTTGGCTAAAGTTGTGGGGGGTAGGGTTGGTTCAAGTATTTAGTGGGCCCAGGAAATCTGGACCACGTCACGGCAGTGGAGCAGGGAGAGGTAAGTATTTCAACTTTGCAAGTGCTGTGATCCTGAGCAAGCAGGGGGGGCCCACTCGTTGGCACTGGCACAGGGCCCCTCAAAGTACGGTGGTGTGTTTGCACGGCGGGGGCGCCTCCCACCGGCAGTGACACTTTTGCGTACTATGAGGGGCCCTGTGCCAGTGACGTCGCCAACGAGTATTCCTCCCCCCACCTGATGAAGGAACCTGCACTTTCATCTGCACCTTCCTCTTTGTCCCCATGTAAGGTGGTATGGTATGCGGGAAGAGGAACCTGACTTTCAGCAGGGTCACAATCTTGCTGTGTAGCGTGCACGGGGAATGTAGTGGTCTGGGGCAATGTACCAGCAGATTCATCTATCACTGGCTGGGCAATGGGCAGGATGAGGAGGAAACACAGATATAGGCCCAAAGAATAAAGTGGGCTAAACGCAGTTCAAAATTGGTAACAGGACTAACCAGGGGGCATTGCTTTGTTCAGTGGAGGACAACTGTAATGAGAGGCTGACACAGTGAGTAGGCCCAAATCAGTAAGTAGGCTAAATGCAGTTCAAAATTGGTAACAGAAGTAAACAGGCGGCACTGGTTTGTTCAGTGGAGGAGAACATCAAGGAGCGGCAGACACCGATAGTAGGACCCAACCCAACTAGTAGGCCAAATGCAATTGTTCCATTTAACAACTATTTAACAAGAGCCTGAAGATAGAAGCTCAGGAAAGGCAACCTGGAGAACACCTTGGAGCGGAAGACACAGTCTCTACAACCCAGACCCAACTTGTAGGCCTAATGCAGTGTTGTTTCAACAACTACTTAACGAGAGCTAGAAGATAGAAGCTATGGAGAGGCAACCTGGAGAACACCTTGGAGCGGCAGACACCCTCTCTACAACCCAGACCCAACTTGTAGGCCTAATGCAGTGTTGTAACAACTACTTAACGAGAGCTAGAAGATAGAAGCTATGGAGAGGCAACCTGGAGAACACCTTGGAGCGGCAGACACCGTCTCTACAACCCAGACCCAACTTGTAGGCCTAATGCAGTGTTGTTTCAACAACTACTTAACGAGAGCTAGAAGATCGAAGCTATGGAGAGGCAACCTGGAGAACACCTTGGAGTGGCAGACACCGTCAGTAGGCCCTACCGAAGTAGTAGCCCCAATGCAGTTTTCAAATTCCTATAGGCTGAAAACCAGACTATTGACGCTCAGCTTTTTTCAGAGGAGGACAGCTGTATTGAGTGGCGCAGACAGACACAAGTAGTAGGCCTTAAACAAAAAATTTGGCTCAATGCAGATTAAAAAAGGTTACAGGGGCACACAGCCAGCATTGCTCTGGTCAGTGGAGGACAATTTCAATTATGGACCGCAGACAGACTTAGTATGCCTACAAGTAAAAAAAGGATGCTCTATGCAATTTAAAATAGGTTCCAGGGGTACACGGACAGCATTGGTCTGGTCAGTGGAGGATTATTGGAAGGAGGGACTGCAGACAGGCTTAGTAGGCCTAACATAACAAAAGTAGGCTCTATGCACTTGGAATTATCTTGCAGGGGTACACAGGCAGCATTGGTGTTGTCAGCGGAGGCCGATTGTAATGTGTGTCTGACAGTTAGTACTCCCAAAAAATAAATAGATGTTAATGTCTCTCAATACAACAAACCAAAAAAACAAAAGGGTGGCATACTTAGGTACAGGGTTGGGCTCCTCTGCTGAGTTTCAGACCTAGTAATTTGGCGCAAAGTATTTACTGGTGTAAATATAGGACACTGCCCCTGACTATTTTAAGTAGCATCATACATGTCAACACATTGGTATTGTCAGTGCCAGGCATTGAAGGATGTCAGCGCATAGACTAAACATTGGTGGAGCTGTGAGAGATAATTTTGCAAATCATAGAGCACGGTTTGAGCTAGGAGGGAACTGTCTTGTGGCCGGCGGTACAGGCCCAGGGCCCCTCATGTTACAACGGTGTGTCTGACGTTGGTTGCGCGCCACCACCGCCAGAGACACTTTATTGTACTATGAGGGACCCAGTGGCAGTGCCGTCGACCAAAAGCGTGCACACCCACCTCTTCAGAGAAACGGCACTCTCACGGGTGCTGGCGCCGTGGCGAGACCACGGCCCCGTGGGGGGAGTTTGCCTATTTAGGGAGGTGTAAACATGTCGTATACTGGACAAACAGCTGCTGCAAATTACCAGATTAGAAAACTCAGTCAGGCCAGTCCACAAGCAAGACCTTTTAATAGGAAAGCTAGGTGTCAGCCGGGAAAGGTGGGGCAAAATAATTTGAAATCCAGGAGTGGTTAATTTTAATGAAGGTTAGATCATCTACATTTTGGGTAGCCAGACGAGTCCTTTTTTCGGTTAATATTGAACCAGCAGCACTGAATACTCTTTCTGATAGCACACTAGCTGCTGGGCAGGCAAGCTCCTGCAATGCATATTCTGCCAATTCTGGCAAGGTGTCTAATTTGGATGCCCAGTAATCAAATGGGAAAGACGGTTGAGGGAGAACATCGATAAGGGATGAAAAATACTTAGTAACCATACTGGACAAATGTTGTCTCCTGTCACTTTGAATTGATGCTGCAGTACCTGTCCTGTCTGCGGTCATAGCAAAATCACTCCACAACCTGGTCAGAAAACCCCTCTGTCCAACGCCACTTCTGATTTGTGCACCTCTAACACCTCTGGTCTGCTGCCCCCTGCAGCTCGTGTGAGAACGATCACCGGCGCTGTGTGCTGGGAATGCCTGAATCAAATGGTCAACAAGAGTTGTTTGGTTGCTAATATTTGTTCCAGGTTCTCATGTGGCATAATATTTAGCAATTTGCCTTTATAGCGAGGATCAAGGAGGCAGGCCAACCAGTAATCGTCATCGGTCATCATTTTAATAATGCGTGGGTCCCTTTTGAGGATACGTAAGGCATAATCCGCCATGTGGGCCAAAGTTCCAGTTGTCAAATCTGCGGTTGTGCTGGGTTGAGGGGCAGTTACAGGCAAATCTACGTCACTTGTGTCCCTCAAAAAACCAGAACCCGGCCTTGCCACGCCACCACTTTCCAGTGGCCCTGGAGAAGATTCCTCATTAAAAAAATACTCATCCCCATCATCCTCCTCGTCCTCCTCCTCCTGTTCGCCCGCTACCTCGTCCTGTACACTGCCCTGACCCGACAATGGCTGACTGTCATCAAGGCTTTCCTCTTCCTCAGCTGCAGACGCCTGCTCCTTTATGTGCGTCAAACTTTGCATCAGCAGACGCATTAGGGGGATACTCATGCTTATTATGGCATTGTCTGCACTAACCAGCCGTGTGCATTCCTCAAAACACTGAAGGACTTGACACATGTCTTGTACCTTCGACCACTGCACACCTGACAACTCCATGTCTGCCATCCTACTGCCTGCCCGCGTATTTGTATCCTCCCACAAATACATAACAGCACGCCTCTGTTCGCACAGTCTCTGAAGCATGTGCAGTGTTGAGTTCCACCTTGCTGCAACGTCGATGATTAGGCGATGCTGGGGAAGGTTCAAAGACCGCTGATAGGTCTGCATACGGCTAGAGTGTACGGGCGAACGGCGGATATAACCCCGGATAACTTTTCAGGAAGCACTGCACCACCAGGTTTAAGGTGTGAGCCACCCAAAGAATGTGTTTCAGTTGGGAAAAGGCGATGGCAGCCATGAAATTCCTTCCGTTATCACTCACTACCTTGCCTGCCTCAAGATCTACAGTACCCAGCCACGACTGCGTTTCTTTCTGCAAGAACTCGGACAGAACTTCCGCGGTGTGTCTGTTGTCGCCCAAACACTTCATAGCCAATACAGCCTGCTGACGCTTGCCAGTAGCTGCCCCATAATTGGACATCTGGTGTGCAACAGTGGCAGCTGCGGATGGAGTGGTTGTGCGACTGCGGTCTGTGGACGAGCTCTCGCTTCTGCATGAGGAGGAGGAGGAGGAGGGGGGGCGAACGGCTACAGCCAACTGTTTCCTAGACCGTGGGCTAGGCAGAACTGTCCCAAACTTGCTGTCCCCTGTGGACCCTGCATCCACCACATTCACCCAGTGTGCCGTGATGGACACGTAACGTCCCTGGCCATGCCTACTGCTCCATGCATCTGTTGTCAAGTGCACCTTTGTACTCACAGATTGGCTGAGTGCATGGACGATGCGCTCTTTAACATGCTGGTGGAGGGCTGGGATGGCTTTTCTCGAAAAGAAGTGTCGACTGGGTAGCTCAGAGCGTGGTTCAGCGTAGTCCATCAGGGCTTTGAAAGCTTCGCTTTCAACTAACCGGTGGGGCATCATCTCTAACGAGATTAGTCTAGCTATGTGAGCGTTCAAACCCTGTGTACGCGGATGCGAGGATGAGTACTTCCTTTTTCTAACCAGAGTCTCATGTAGGGTGAGCTGGACTGGAGAGCTGGAGATCGTGGAACTAGCGGGGGTGCCGGTGGACATGGCAGACTGAGAGACGGTTGGAGACGGTATTCTTGCCGGTGCCCTAGATGCAGTGTTTCCTACTACGAAACTGGTGATTCCCTGACCCTGACTGCTTTGGCCTGGCAACGAAACCTGCACAGATACTGCAGGTGGTGCGGAAAATGGTGGCCTTACAGTGACGGAAGGGATGTAGCGTTGCTGACTAGCTTCATTGGCCGAGGGTGCTACAACCTTAAGGGATGTTTGGTAGTTAGTCCAGGCTTGCAAATGCATGGTGGTTAAATGTCTATGCATGCATCTTGTATTTAGACTTTTCAGATTCTGACCTCTGCTTAAGGTAGTTGAACATTTTTGACAGATGACTTTGCGCTGATCAATTGGATGTTGTTTAAAAAAATGCCAGACTGCACTCTTTCTAGCATCGGATCCCTTTTCAGGCATTGCAGACTGAGCTTCTTTAACCGGATGGCCACGCTGTCCTCCAACTGGTTTTGGCTTTGCCACGCGTTTTGGGCCAGATATGGGCCCGGCAGATGGAACCTGTTGCGATGTTGATGCCTGCTGCGGCCCCTCCTCCTCCGCTTCAGAACTACTGCCGCCTGCACCCTGTTCCCCCAATGGCTGCCAATCGGGGTCAACAACTGGGTCATCTATGAACTCCTCTTCTATCTCATGTGCAACTTCGTCTGTGTTACCGTGTAAGCCGGTGGTATAGCGTTCGTGACGGGGCACCATAGTCTCATCAGGGTCTGATTCTGGATCAGTACACTGCGAGGGCAATGTGGTGGTCTGAGTCAAAGGAACAGCATAGTAATCTGGCTGTGGCTGTGCATCTGTGCACTCCATGTCCGATTCAACTTGTAATGGGCATGGCCTGTTATCTGTTTCACTTTCAAAACCCAGGAACAGTATGTGTAAAGAGCTCCATGGAGTAACCCGTTGTGTCGCGCTGACGCATCCTTCTCTGTAGTTGTTTTTGCTGAACAGGACAATGGAGCGACTTGTCCCTGAGCGTGAACATCCACTAACGATGCGCTGCTTTTACATTTACTAGTTTCAGAAGAGGAGGCGAAAGAGCTAGAGGCTGAGTCAGAAAGGAAAGCCAAAACTTGCTCTTGCTGCTCCGGCTTTAAAAGTGGTTTTCCTACTCCCAGAAAAGGGAGCGATCGAGGCATTGTGTAGCCAGACGACGAACCTGGCTCCACAGCTCGAGACTTAGGTGCTATATTGTTTTTCCCACGACCACCTGATGCTCCACCACCACTACCATCATTACCAGCTGGCAATGAACGCCCACGGCCACGACCTTTTCCACCAGACTTCCTCATTGTTTTAAAAACGTAACCAAAGTAATGGTATTTGTTACTGTAAAACAACTTACAAGGTGAACTCAAACTTCTGTAGGATTTAGATATCCCTTTATAGGTGGGTGAGACTGCAAGGAAAATCAGGCACAATGTTACACACTCGGTTTTCTGTGGCACAAAATGAGATAGATGCCACACATGCAGGACTGGCACTGAAGCACAAATGCCAATATTAATCTCCCACTATTTTTTTTTTTTTTTTTTATTTCTGGGAGAATTGGCTGTATGTTTTCTGTGCCAGAAAATGAGACACAGATGCCACACACAGGACTGCCACTGATGCAGATTTGCCAATTTTAATCTGCACCCTTTTTTTTTTTTATTCAGGGAGACTAGTGAATAAATCTGGGCCACTGTAAGAGAGTATATTTTCTGTGGCAGAAAGTGGCTTGAACAGATGTAACGAAAAAAAAAAAAAAAAAGGGACTGTCCTACAATTACTATCTCCCTGCAGTAATCTCAGCAATGTATGGCAGGCAGCAATAACAAGGAGTGGACTGCTGCACAAATTAAATAAAAAGTATGGACAAACAAACAAGATAGCTGTGCAGAAAGGAAGGAACAACAGGATTTGTGCTTTGAAAAAAGCAGTTGGTTTGCACAGCGGTGTACAAACAGCAATGCAGCTATCAGGGAGCCTTCTAGGGAAGCCCAATGAGCTACAGCGCTGAGGAAAAAAATGTGGCCTCCACTGTCCCTGCAAACAAAAGTTGGTGCTGGACAGTGGAAATCGCTACAGCACAAGCGGTTTGGGGATTAATGGACCCTGCCTAACGCTATCCCTGCTTCTGACGAAGCGGCAGCAACCTCTCCCTATGCTCAGATCAGCAGCAGTAAGATGGCGGTCGGCGGGAACGCCCCTTTATAGCCCCTGTGACGCCGCAGACAGCAAGCCAATCACTGCAATGCCCTTCTCTAAGATGGTGGGGACTGAGACCTATGTCATCATGCTGCCCACACTCTGCGTCCACCTTCATTGGCTGAGAAATGGCGCTTTTGCGTCATTGAAACGTGACTTTGGCGCGAAAGTCGCGTACCGCATGGCCGACCCCACACAGGGATCGGGTCGGGTTTCATGAAACCCGACTGTGCCAAAAGTTGGCGACTTTTGAAAATGAACGATCCATTTCGCTCAACTCTACTTCATGATAGTGGTAAATTGTATTTGATATAATTTGCATCTTTTTATGAAAAAACTTAAATTTTGCAATTTTTGTACCCTTAAATCATACAGTGATATCACACAAAATAGTTAATAAATAACATTTCCCACATGCAAACTTTGCAACAGCACAATTTTGGAAACATAATTTTTTTTTGTTAGGATGGTATAAGGTTTAAAAGTTGATCAGCGATTTCTCATTTTCCAAGCAAAATATACAAAACCATTTTCTTTAGGGACCACCTCACATTTAAAGTGAGTTTGAGGGGGTCAATATAACAGAAAATACCCAAAAGTAAGACCATTCTAAAAACTTTACCCTCTCAATGTGCGCAAACCACATTCAAGAAGTTTATTAACCCTTCAGGTGCTTCACGAGAACTAAAGCAATGTGGAAGGAAAAAGTGAACATTTTAATTTTTTCACCAAAAAATGTAACCCCTTTCTGACATGTGACATACTATCCCATCAAGGTGGTATGGGCCCGTATGACCACCGATGGGATAGTACGTCATCACCAATCGAGGGGAGTGCGGCCAATAGGGGCCGGGTGTCAGCTGACTATCGCAGCTGACATCCGGCACTATGTGCCAGGAGCGGTCACGGACCGCTCCTGTACCATTAACCCCCGGAACACTGTGATCAAACATGATCGCAGAGTTCTGGCGGCATAGGAAAGCATCGCGCAGGGAGGGGGCTCCCTGCGTGCTTCTGAGACCCTCGGAGCAACACGATGTGATCGCGTTGCTCCGAGGGTCTCCTACCTCCTCCCTGCAGGCCCTGGATCCAAAATGGCTACGGGGGGCCTTCCGGGTCCTGAAGGGAGGTGGCTTGCAAGCGCTGGCAAGCCTCAGTGCAGTGCCTGTCAGATTGCTGATCTGACACAGTGCATTGCAAAGTGTCAGATCAGTGATCTGACAATATATAGTCATGTTCCCCCCTGGGGCAATGTTCTAAAGTAAAAAAAAAAATATATATTTACACTTGTATCCTTTAATAAGATGCGTAGTAGAGGGGTTACAAGGACACTAAACTTCAGGAATGCAAATTTCCAAAGGATGAGAGATGATTTTGGTGTAATTAACTGGGACGATATCCTGAGACATAAAAATACACAAAGAAAATGGGAAACGTTTATTAGCATCCTGGATAGGACCTGTGCACAGTATATACTGTACGGGAATAAACATACTAGAAATAGGAGGAAACCAATATGGCTAAATAGGGCTGTAAGGGGCGCAATAAGTGAAAAAAAGAAAGCATTTAGAGAATTAAATGAAGTAGGTAGTGAGGAGGCATTAAATAAATACAGAAAATTAAATAAATTCTGTAAAAAGCAAATCAAGGCAGCAAAGATTGAGACAGAGAGACTCATTGCCAGAGTAAAAATAATCCCAAAATATTCTTTAACTATGTAAATAGTAAGAAACTAAAAAATGATAGTGTTGGCCCCCTTAAAAATAGTCTGGATGAAATGGTGGATGAGGATGAGGAAAAAGCCAATATGCTAAATGACTTTTTTCATCAGTATTTACACAAGAAAATTCCATGGCAGACAATATGATCAGTGATAACAAAAATTCCCCATTAAGTGTCATCTGCTTAACCCAGCAGGAAGTACGTCGGCGTCTAAAAAACACACAAATAGACAAATCTCCAGGCCCGGATGGGATACACCCCTTAGTACTGCAGGAACTAAATACAGTCATTGATAGACCATTATTTTTAATCTTTAAAGACTCCATAATAACAGGGTCTGTACCACAAGACTGGCGTAGAGCAAATGTGGTGCCAATATTCAAAAAGGGCACAAAAACTGAACTCGGAAATTATAGGCCAGTAAGCTTAACCTCTACTGTGGGTAAAATCCTGGAGGGCATTCTAAGGGATGCTATGCTGGAGTATCTGAAAAGGAATAACCTCATGACCCAGTATCAGCACGGGTTTACTAGGGACCGTTCCTGTCAGACTAATCTGATCAATTTCTATGAAGAGGTAAGTTCTGGACTGGACCAAGGGAACCCAGTGGACGTACTGTATATGGAATTTTCAAAAGCTTTTGATACGGTGCCACACAAAAGGTTGATACATAAAATTAGAATAATGGGGATAGGGGAAAATATGTGTAAGTGGGTTAAGAGCTGGCTCAGGGATAGGAAACAAAGGGTGGTTATTAATGGAGCACACTCGGACTGGGTCGCGGTTAGCAGTAGGGTACCACAGGGGTCAGTATTGGGCCCTCTTCTTTTTAACCCCTTCAAGACCCAGCCTATTTTGACCTTAAAGACCTTGCCGTTTTTTGCAATTCTGACCAGTGTCCCTTTATGAGGTAATAACTCAGGAACGCTTCAACGGATCCTAGCGGTTCTGAGATTGTTTTTTCGTGACATATTGGGCTTCATGTTAGTGGTAAATTTAGGTCAATAAATTCTGCATTTATTTGTGATAAACACGGAAATTTGGCGAAAATTTTGAAAATTTCGCAATTTTCACATTTTGAATTTTTATTCTGTTAAACCAGAGAGATATGTGACACAAAATAGTTAATAAATAACATTTCCCACATGTTTACTTTACATCAGCACAATTTTGGAAACAAAATTTTTTTTTGTTAGGAAGTTATAAGGGTTAAAATTCGACCAGCGATTTGTCATTTTTACAACGAAATTTACAAAACCATTTTTTTTAGGGACCACCTCACATTTGAAGTCAGTTTGAGGGGTCTATTTGGCTGAAAATACCCAAAAGTGACACCATTCTAAAAACTGCACCCCTCAAGGTACTCAAAACCACATTCAAGAAGTTTATTAACCCTTCAGGTGCTTCACAGCAGCAGAAGCAACATGGAAGGAAAAAATGAACATTTAACTTTTTAGTCACAAAAATTATCTTTTAGCAACAATTTTTTTATTTTCCCAATGGTAAAAGGAGAAACTGAACCACGAAAGTTGTTGTCCAATTTGTCCTGAGTACGCTGATACCTCATATGTGGGGGTAAACCACTGTTTTGGCGCACGGCAGGGCTTGGAAGGGAAGGAGCGCCATTTGACTTTTTGAATCAAAAATTGGCTCCACTCTTTAGCGGACACCATGTCACGTTTGGAGAGCCCCCGTGTGCCTAAAAATTGGAGCTCCCCCACAAGTGACCCCATTTTGGAAACTAGACGCCCCAAGGAACTTATCTAGATGCATAGTGAGCACTTTGAACCCCCAGGTGCTTCACAAATTGATCCGTAAAAATGAAAAAGTACTTTTTTTTCACAAAAAAATTCTTTTAGCCTCAATTTTTTCATTTTCACATGGGCAACAGGATAAAATGGATCCTAAAATGTGTTGGGCAATTTCTCCTGAGTACACCAATACCTCACATGTGGAGGTAAACCACTGTTTGGGCACATGGTAAGGCTCGGAAGGGAAGGAGCGCCATTTGACTTTTTGAATGGAAAATTAGCTCCAATTGTTAGCGGACACCATGTCGCGTTTGGAGAGCCCCTGTGTGCCTAAACATTGGAGCTCCCGCACAAGTGACCCCATTTTGGAAACTAGACCCCCCAGGGAACTTATCTAGATGCATATTGAGCACTTTAAACCCCCAGGTGCTTCACAGAAGTTTATAACGCAGAGCCATGAAAATAAAAAATAATTTTTCTTTCCTCAAAAATGATTTTTTAGCCTGGAATTTCCTATTTTGCCAAGGATAATAGGAGAAATTGGACCCCAAATATTGTTGTCCAGTTTGTCCTGAGTACGCTGATACCCCATATGTGGGGGTAAACCACTGTTTGGGCGCACGGCAGGGCTCGGAAGGGATGGCACGCCATTTGGCTTTTTAAATGGAAAATTAGCTCCAATCATTAGCGGACACCATGTCACGTTTGGAGAGCCCCTGTGTGCCTAAACATTGGAGATCCCCCAGAAATGACACCATTTTAGAAACTAGACCCCCAAAGGAACTAATCTAGATGTGTGGTGAGGACTTTGAACCCCCAAGTGCTTCACAGAAGTTTATAACGCAGAGCCATGAAAATAAAAAAAAAAATTATTTTCTCAAAAATGATCTTTTAGCCTGCAATTTTTTATTTTCCCAAGGGTAACAGGAGAAATTTGACCCCAAAAGTTGTTGTCCAGTTTCTCCTGAGTACGCTGATACCCCATATGTGGGGGTAAATCACTGTTTGGGCACATGCCGGGGCTCGGAAGTGAAGTAGTGACGTTTTGAAATGCAGACTTTGATGGAATGCTCTGTGGGCGTCACGTTGCGTTTGCAGAGCCCCTGATGTGGCTTAACAGTAGAAACCCCCCACAAGTGACCCCATTTTGGAAACTAGACCCCCAAAGGAACTTATCTAGATGTGTGGTGAGCACTTTGAACCCCCAAGTGCTTCATAGAAGTTTATAATGCAGAGCCGTGAAAATAATAAATACGTTTTCTTTCCTCAAAAATAATTATTTAGCCCAGAATTTTTTATTTTCCCAAGGGTTACAGGAGAAATTGGACCCCAAAAGTTGTTGTCCAGTTTCTCCTGAGTACGCTGATACCCCATATGTGGGGGTAAACCACTGTTTGGGCACACGTCGGGGTTCAGAAGGGAAGTAGTGACTTTTGAAATGCAGACTTTGATGGAATGGTCTGCGGGTGTCACGTTGCGTTTGCAGAGCCCCTGGTGTGCCTAAACAGTAGAAACCCCCCACAAGTGACCCCATTTTAGAAACTAGACCCCGAAAGGAACTTATCTAGATGTGTGGTGAGCACTTTGAACCCCCAAGTGCTTCACAGACGTTTACAACGCAGAGCCGTGAAAATAAAAAATCATTTTTCTTTCCTCAAAAATTGTTTTAGCAAGCATTTTTTTAGATTCACAAGGGTAACAGGAGAAATTGGACCCCAGTAATTGTTGCGCAGTTTGTCCTGAGTATGCTGGTACCCCATATGTGGGGGTAAACCACTGTTTGGGCACACGTCAGGGCTCGGAAGTGAGGGAGCACCATTTGACTTTTTGAATACGAGATTGGCTGGAATCAATGGTGGCGCCATGTTGCGTTTGGAGACCCCTGATGTGCCTAAACAGTGGTAACCCCTCAATTCTACCTCCAACACTAACCCCAACACACCCCTAACCCTAATCCCAACTGTAGCCATAATCCTAATCACAACCCTAACCCCAACACACCCCTAACCACAACACTAACCCCAACACACCCCTAACCCTAACCACAACCCTAATTCCAACCCTAACCCTAACCCTAAGGCTATGTGCCAACGTTGCGGATTCGTGTGAGATATTTCCGCACCATTTTTGAAAAATCTGCGGGTAAAAGGCACTGTGTTTTACCTGCGGATTTTCCGCGGATTTCCAGTGTTTTTTGTGCGGATTTCACCTGCGGATTCCTATTGAGGAACAGGTGTAAAACGCCGCGGAATCCGCACAAAGAATTGACATGCTGCGGAAAATACAACGCAGCGTTCCCGCGCGGTATTTTCCGCACCATGGGCACAGCGGATTTGGTTTTCCATATGTTTGCATGGTACTGTAAACCTGATGGAACACTGCTGCGAATCCGCAGCCAAATCAGCACCGTGTGCACATAGCCTAATTCTAAAGGTATGTGCACACGCTGCGGAAAACGCTGCGGATCCGCAGCAGTTTCCCATGAGTGTACAGTTCAATGTAAACCTATGGGAAACAAAAATCGCTGTACACATGCTGCGGAAAAACTGCACGGAAACGCAGCGGTTTACATTCCGCAGCATGTCACTTCTTTGTGCGGATTCCGCAGCGGTTTTACAACTGCTCCAATAGAAAATCGCAATTGTAAAACCGCAGTGAAATGCGCAGAAAAAAACGCGGTAAATCCGCCATAAATCCGCAGCGGTTTAGCACTGCGGATTTATCAAATCCGCAGCGGAAAAATCCGCAGAGGACCAGAATACGTGTGCACATTCCTAACCCTAACCCTAACCCTACCCCTACCCCTAACCCTAACCCTAGCCCTAACCCTACCCCTAACCCTACCCCTACCCCTAGCCCTACCCCTAACCCTACCCCTAACCCTACCCCTAACCTTAACCCTACCCCTAACCCTAACCCTACCCCTAACCCTATTCTAACATTAGTGGAAAAAAAAAAATTTCTTTATTTTTTTATTGTCCCTACCTATGGGGGTGACAAAGGGGGGGGTCATATATTATTTTTTTTATTTTGATCACTGAGATATAATCTATCTCAGTGATCAAAATGCACTTTGGAACGAATCTGCCGGCCGGCAGATTCGGCGGGCGCACTGCGCATGCGCCCGCCATTTTGGAAGATGGCGGCGCCCGGGAGAAGACGGACAGGACCACGGCTGGATCGGTAAGTATGATAGGGTGGGGGGGACCACGGGGGGGGGGATTGGAGCACGGGGGGGGGGGAATCGGAGCGCGGGAGGGGTGGAACGGAGCGCGGGGGGCGTGGAACGGAGCACGGGGGGGCTGGAATGGAGCACGGGGGGTGGAACGGAGCACGGGGGGGGGGGTGGATCGGAGTGCAGGGGGGGTGATTGGAGCACGGGGGGGTGATTGGAGCACGGGGGAGCGGACACAAGCACGGGGGGGAGCAGAGCACTGGACGGAGGGGAGCCGGAGCAGTGTACCGGCCAGATCGGGGGGGTGGGGGGGCGATCGGTGGGGTGGGGTGGGGGCACACTAGTATTTCCAGCCATGGCCGATGATATTGCAGCATCGGCCATGGCTGGATTGTAATATTTCACCCGTTATAATGGGTGAAATATTACAAATCGCTCTGATTGGCAGTTTCACTTTCAACAGCCAATCAGAGCGATCGTAGCCACGAGGGGGTGAAGCCACCCCCCCTGGGCTAAACTACCACTCCCCCTGTCCCTGCAGATCGGGTGAAATGGGAGTTAACCCTTTCACCCGGTCTGCAGGGACGCGATCTTTCCATGACGCCGCATAGGCGTCATGGGTCGGATTGGCACCGACTTTCATGACGCCTACGTGGCGTCAAAGGTCGGGAAGGGGTTAACATATTTATTAATGACCTTGTAGGGGGCATTCAGAGCAGAATTTCAATATTTGCAGATGACACTAAACTCTGCAGGATAATCAATACAGAGGAGGACAATTTAATATTACAGTGTGATTTATGTAAACTAGAAGCTTGGGCTGATAAATGGCAAATGAGCTTTAATGGGGATAAATGTAAGTTCATGCACTTGGGTAGAAGTAATAAGATGTGCTTAATTCTAAAACTCTGGGCAAAACCATCAATTAAAAAGACCTGGGAGTATAGGTGGATGACAAACTCACTTTTAGTGGCCAGTGTCAGGCAGCTGCTACAAAGGCAAATAAAATAATGGGATGCATTAAAAGAGGCATAAATGCTCATGAGGAGAACATAATTTTACCTCTATACAAGTCACTAGTTCGACCACACTTACGATACTGTGTACAGTTCTGGTCTCCGGTGTATAAGAAAGACATAGCTGAACTAGAGCGGGTGCAGAGAAGAGTGACCAAGGTTATTAGAGGACTGGGGGGTCTGCAATATCAAAATAGATTATTATACTTGGGGCTATTTAGTTTGAAAAAACGAAGGCTAAGGGGAGATCTTATTTTAATGTATAAATATATGAGGGGACAGTACAAAGACCTTTCTGATGATCTTTTTAATCATAGACCTGAGACCGGGACAAGGGGGCATCCTCTACATCTGGAGGAAAGAAGGTTTAAGCATAATAACAGCCCGGATTCTTTACTGTAAGAGCAGTGAGACTATGGAACTCTCTGCTGTATGATGTTATAATGAGTCATTCATTACTTAAATTTAAGAGGGGACTGGATGCCTTTCTTGAAAAGTATAATGTTACAGGTTATATATACTAGATTCCTTGATAGGGCATTGATCCAGGGAACAAGTCTGATTGCCATATGTGGAGTCGGGAAGGAATATTTTTCCCCAATGTGGAGCTTACTTTTTGCCACATGGTTTTTTTTTGCCTTCCTCTGGATCAACATGTTAGGGCATGTTAAGTTAGGCTATGGGTTGAACTAGATGGACTTAAAGTCTTCTTTCAACCTTAATAACTACCTTAATAACTACCGTATACACTCGAGTATAAGCTGACCCGAGTATAAGCCGACCCCCCTAATTTTGCCACAAAAAACTGGGAAAACTTAATGACTCGAGTATAAGCCTAGGGTGGGAAATGCAGCAGCTACCGGTAAATTTCAAAAGTAAAAATAGATACCAATAAAAGTAAAATTAATTGAGACATCAGTAGGTTAAAGGTACTGTCACACTAGACGATATCGCTAGCGATCCGTGACGTTGCAGTGTCCTCGCTAGCGATATCGTCCAGGGTGACAGGCAGCAGCGATCAGGCCCCTGCTGGGAGATCGCTGGTCGGGGAAGAAAGTCCAGAACTTTATTTCGTTGCTGGACTCCCCGTAGACATCGCTGAATCGGCGTGTGTGACACCGATTCAGCAATGTCTTCGCTGGTAACCAGGGTAAACATCGGGTAACTAAGCGCAGGGCCGCGCTTAGTAACCCGATGTTTACCCTGGTTACCATCCTAAAAGTAAAAAAACAAACACTACATACTTACCTACCGCTGTCTGTCCTCCAGCGCTGCGCTGCGCTCTGCTCCCCTCCTGCTCTGGCTGTGAGCGTCGGTCAGCCGGAAAGCAGAGCGGTGACGTCACCGCTCTGCTTTCTGGCTGCCCGGCGCTCACAGCCAGACCAGAGAAGCAGAGCGCCGTGGACAGACAGCGGAAGGTAAGTATGTAGCGTTTGTTTTTTTACTTTTTAGGATGGTAACCAGGGTAAACATCGGGTCACTAAGCGCGGCCCTGCGCTTAGTTACCCGATGTTTACCCTGGTTACCGGGGACCTCGGGATCGTTGGTCGCTGGAGAGCTGTCTGTGTGACAGCTCTCCAGCGACCAAACAGCGACGCTGCAGCGATCCGGATCGTTGTCCGTATCGCTGCAGCGTCGCTATGTGTGACGGTACCTTAAGTGTTTTTTGAATATCCATATTGAATCAGGAGCCCCATATAATGCTCCATAAAGTTTGATGGGCCCCATTAGATGCTCCATATTAAAATATGCCCCATATACTCCTGCATAAATCTCCATAGAGATATTTGCCCTATATAGTGCTGCACAAGCGTTATGGCCTCATAGATGCTCCATACAGTCACTTGTCCCATATAATGCTGCACAAGCGTTATGGCCCCATAAGATGCTCCATACAGTCACTTGCCCCATATAGTGCTGCACAATCGTTATGGCCCCATAAGATGCTCCATACAGTCACTTGCCCCCTTATAGTGCTGCACAAGCGTTATGGCACCATAAGATGCTCCATACAGTCACTGCCCCATATAGTGCTGCACAATCGTTATGGCCCTATAAGATGCTCCGTACAGTCATTTGCCCCATATGCTTTTGCTGCCATAAAAAAAAAAATCACATACTCACCTCTCTTCACTCAGGACCCCCGGCACTTTCAATAGTTACCTGCTCCTCGTTCCGGTGCGGCTCCGTCTTCAGCACTGACGTTCAGCAGAGGGCGCGCACTGACCACGTTACCGCGCCCTCTGACCTGAGCGTCACAGCCAGAGGACGCTGAAGATGGAACCGCACCAGAACCAGGAGCGGTAAATATCGCGCAGCACTCCCCTCCCCGTATGCTCACCTACTGCTGGTGCGGTCCCTGCACGTCCCTGCTTCCTCCAGCGCTGCATCTTCTTCCTGTATTGAGCGGTCACAGTTACAGTACAGGAAGAATCTGCAGCGCTGGAAGAATCAGGGACATGCAGAGACCGCGCCAGCAGTAGGTGAGTATAATTAGACAGCCCCCGCTCCCCCTCCCCTGCCGGCCCCCGGGTATGACTCGAGTATAAGCCGAGAGGGGTACTTTCAGCCCAAAAAAACGGGTTGAAAATCTCGGCTTATACTCGAGTATATACGGTATGTTACTATGTGTAAAAAAAAAAAAAAAAAAAATTCCTAAATAAAGAAAAAAGAATATTGTTCCAATAAATACATTTTTTTAAATAAAAAAAAACAATAAAAGTACACATTTAGTATTGCTACGTCCGTAATGACCCGATCTATAAAACTGTCCCACTTGTTAACCCCTTCAGTGAACACGTAAAAAAAGGCAAAAAACAACGCTTTATTATCATACCGCCAAACAAAATGTGGAATAACACGTGATGAAAAAGAGGGATATAAAAAAAAAAATGGAACCCCTGAAAACGTCATCTTGTCCTGCAAAAAATGAGCGGCCATACAGCATCATCAGTGAGAAAATAAGTTATAGTCCTCAGAATAAAGCGATGCAAAAATAATTATTTTTTATATAAAATAAGTTTTATCGTATAAAAGCGCCAAAACATAAAAAAAATTATATAAGTGAGGTATTGTTGTAATCATACTGACCCAAAGAATAAAACTGCTTTATCAATTTTACCAAACGCGGAACGGTATAAACTCCCCCCCCAAAAAAAGAAATTCATGAATAGCTGGTTTTTGGTCATTCTGCCTCACATAAATTGGAATAAAAAGCGATCAAATAATGTCACATGTCTGAAAATGGTACCAATAAAAACATCAACTCGTCCCACAAAAAACAAGACCTCACATGACTCTGTGGACCAAAATATGGAAAAATTATAGCTCTCAAAATGTGGAGATGCAAAAACAATTTTTTGGAATAAAAAGCGTCTTTTAGTGTGTGATAGCTGCCAATCATAAATATCCACTAAACCCCCCCCCCCCCCGCTGTAAATAGTAAATCAACCCCCCACCCCTTCATCACCCTCTTAGTTAAGAAAAAATAATAAAATAAAAAAATGTATTTATTTCCATTTTCCCATTAGGGTTGGGGCTAAAGTTAGGGTTAGGATTGGGGCTAAAGTTAGGGTTAGGGTTGTGGCTAAAGTTAGGGTTAGGGCTATAGTTAGGGTTGGGGCTAAAGTTAGGGTTGGGGCTAAAGTTAGGGATGGGGCTAAAGTTAGGGATAGGGTTTGGATTACATTTACGGTTGGGATTAGTTTTAGGGGTGTGTCAGGGTTAGGGGTGTGGTTGGGGTTATGGTTGGGATTAGGGTTAGGGGTGTGTTGGAGTTAGGGGTATGGTTGGGATTAGGGTTAGGGGCGTGTTTGGGTTGGGGTTTCAGTTAGAATTGGGGGGTTTCCACTGTTTTGGCACATCAGGGCTCTCCAAACGCGACATGGCGTCCGATCTCAATTCTAGCCCATTTTGCATTGAAAAGTCAAACTGTGCTCCTTCCTTTCCAAGCTCTGCCATGCGCCCAAACAGTGGTTTACCCCCACATATTGGGTATCAGCGTACTCAGGACAAATTGATCAACAACTTTTGGGGTCCAATTTCTTCTGTTACCCTTGGGAAAATAAAAAATTGGGGCGAAAAGATCATTTTTGTGAAAAAATATGATTTTTTATTTTTACGGCTCTACATTACAAACTTCTGTGAAGCACTTAGTGGGTCAAAATGCTCACCACACATCTAGATAAGCTCCGTAGGGGGTCTACTTTCAAAAATGGTGTCACTTGTGGGGGGTTTCAATGTTTAGGCACATCAGGGGCTCTCCAAATGCGACATGGCGTCCTATCTCAATTACCGTCAATTTTGCATTGCAAAGTCAAATGGCGCTCCTTCCCTTCCGAGCTCTGCCATGCGCCCAAACAGTGGTTTATCCCCACATATGGGGTATTGGCGTACTTAGGTCAAATTGCACAACAACTTTTGGGGTCCAATTTCTCCTGTTACCCTTGGTAAAATAAAACAAATATGAGCTGAAGTAAATTTTTTGTTAAGAAAAGTTAAATGTTCATTTTTTGCTATCGTTTCTCCTTATGGAGAGTGACATACCATCTCTGGCTTGTCAAGGTAAGGAGGCTTATTCACCGTGCAATGTTCCTCTGGGAAATATAATATGCAAATTGCCTCTTCTGAGAAAAAGAGGACTTAAACTCTATAGCACCACCTGTTGGAAGTAGCTTGAGATCCTGATTTGGCTTTTATCCTAAGTCATATTGCATGACTCGTTTAAAGGGTTGATTGTGACTTGTAGGATCGCTACTTCCAACAGGTGGCGCTATAGAGTTTAAGTCCTCTTTTTCTCAGAAGAGGCAATTTGCATATTATATTTCCCAGAGGAGCATTGCACGGCGAATAAGCCTCCTTACCTTGACAAGCCAGACATGGTATGTCACTCTCCATAAGGAGAAACGATACCCCTTAGACCCCAGTCCAGAGCCCCTCACCTAGCCAAATTAGTTCTCATGCTTCGCACTGACGAGGGACAACAGCCCGAAATACCGTGTCTGCGAATTGAGATACTGATTTTGCTTTTATCCTAAGTCATATTGCACGACTCATTTAAAGGGTTGATTGTGACTTGTAGGATCGCTACTTCCAACAGGTGGCGCTATAGAGTTTAAGTCCTCTTTTTCTCAGAAGAGGCAATTTGCACATTTTTTGTTAAACATTCCAAAAATTCCTGTGAAACATCTGAAGTGTTAATAAACTTCTTGAATGTGGTTTTGAGCACCTTGAGGGGTGCAGTTTTTAGAATGGTGTCACACTTGGGTATTTTCTATCATATACAGTAGACCCCTCAAAGTGACTTCAAATGTGATGTGGTCCCTAAAAAAAAAAGTGTTGTAAAAATGAGAAATTGCTGATCAAATTTTAACCCTTATAACTCCCTAACAAAAAAAATTTTGGTTCCAAAATTGTGCTGATGTAAAGTAGACATGTGGGAAATGTTACTTATTAAGTATTTTGTGTGATATATCTCTGCGATTTAAGGGCATAAAAATTCAAATTTGGAAAATTATGAAGTTTTCTAAATTTTCGCCAAATTTCCATTTTTTTCACAAATAAATGCAGGTAATGTCAAAGTAATGTTACCGCTGTCATGAACTACATTATGTCAAGAATAAAAAGTGTCAGAATCATCAGGATCTGTTGAAGCATTCCAGAGTTATAACCTCGTAAATGGACAGTGGTCAGAATTGTAAAAATTGGCCCAGTCATTAACGTGCACACCACCCTTGAGTGTAAAGGGGTTAATTTGGAACCAATTTTTTTATTTTCACAAAGGTATCAGGAGAAAATGGACCACAAAATTTGTTGTGCAATTTCTCCTGAGTATGCCGATACTCCATATGTGAGGGAAAGCCACTGTTTGGGTGCATGGCAGGGCTCAGAAGGGAGGGAGCAAAGTTTGACTTTTTGAACACAAAATTGGCTGGAATCAATGGTGGTGTCATGTCACATTTGAAGACCCCCTGTTGTACCTAAACAGTGGAACCCCCCAATTCTAACTCTAACCCTAACTCCAACAGACCCTTAACCCTAATCCTGACCTTAACCATAACCCTAACCACAAACCTAATCCTAACACACTCCTAACCCTAATCCTAACCCTAACCGTAATCCCAACCATAACCACAACCTTAACCCTAGCCCAATCCTAGCCCTAGCCCCAACCCTAACTTTAGCCCCAACCCTAACCATAGCCCTAACCCTAGTCCAATCCTAACCCTATCTTTAGCTCAACCCTAACCCTAACTTTAGCCCAACGCTAACTCTAACTTTAGCCCAACTCTGACCTTAATGGAAAAAGGAAATAAATACTTTTTTAATGTTATTATTTTTACCTAACTAAGCGGGGGGGTGATAAAGGGGATTTGATTTCATATTTTTTTTTATTTTGATCACTGTGATAGGGTCTATCACAGTGATCAAGACAAACCAATAGGAAAATTTTCCTATTATCGCTGGGTGCGATAATTAATCACCCAATAATAATGGCAACCACAATACTGGGGCCGGTAAAAACCAACCTCAGTCATGTTCTCTGCGGTCTCAGCTACTCCTGGTAGCCAAGACCCCTGAGAAATTCCAACCCTGGGGGCGCTATACACTTGTTTCTCAACGCCATTAAAAAGCGGCACTGAGGCATAAGTACCCTCAACTTCCGCTGTTAAAAGGCGTATCAGCGGTCATTAAGAGGCTAAAGGGAATCTGTCATTAGGTTTTTGCTATCTCATCTGAGAGAAGCATAATGTAGGAAAAGAGAACCAGTATCTTTTAGTTTGCTGGATGTAGCAGTTGTGACACAGAGTTCTTAGATGTAGTATGAAGCAGAGCTCAAAAGCTAACAATGGTCCCACTATAGTTTTCTGTGTACATTGTCTATTGACTGTGAGTTGCTTACCAGAGGAGGAAGCATGGTTGGACCAATGCTCACATGTACTGTGGTCAGGGTAATGATAATCTCCTATTAATTAAACTTTCATTGTAAGTAAACAAGAGTACTCAGCACCTGCTGATATATTCCCTTTAACAAACCCCTATGTTTTATACTGGTTATGATATCCCCCGGATTGGTTTGGCTATACCATATGAACTAATTACAGCAGAGCATTATGGGGAAGCTAGCAAGGCCACGACTGAATCATTAACACACTCACTGAGTTTTCAGCAGTGTGTGAAATGGCGCTGTGCATTTCTTTTTATTTTTTTGTCAATCCTATTGAATCACACATTGATCAACTTTGTATGAAACCATGAAATGCAATTCATTCTTGATTGTCCACAGATTGATCTTCTTATTGGCCATCTTTTTCCAAGCATACCCAAAATGAAAAAAAAAATTGAAACAACTGAAACTTTAACCAAGTGAAACCTTGTTTAAACAAAACCCTTATTATTAATAATTGTGATCCTATCTTGTTGTTGAAATAACTTTGCACTGCTAAGACCCAAGAACTGCGTGGTATGTTATTATAAAATATGAAGACAAAAGCAGAAGTAATAAGAAATAAGTTCTGCTTTGTAGTCAGAATAGTCTGAATAATAATTTTAAAGTCTGTATCACAGACATTCAACACATCTGTTTGTATTATCAGCCAAAACAGAATGACAGCAATGCCAATCTTATTTCTTTCAAGTAAATATTGAATGAAGCTAATTACTCAATATACAAATTTTGTCTGATTACTGTTTACGATTCTTATAGGAATATTGAAGTATAGGCTCATTTTGTTTGTTAATTAAGCAATTAAATATTGACAAATGCTAATTTGAAATGATTACAGATAATGAAGAACAGAGCATGCAATGGGACAGATCTTTAGACACAATGGGGCAGATTTATATGACTAAGAAAAAGATCAAAAGAGTAAATTGTTCCCAATTTATTTCAAAGGGCATGCTAGCAATAAATTTGCCTAAATTTTACATTATCCTATGGTCACGAAATGAAATCAACACACCTCAACATCAATTTGTACAAAAGGATTGCAACATTTTTGTATTGAAAGCTTAAAAGTGTATTCTCAACTCTGAAAGTTCACCACAAGATAATTAAGGATCTGACTGCTCAGATCCCCAGAGATCCCGAGAATCAAGGCTCTCAAGAGCACCGTGTGAATGGAGCATTGGTTAATCATGCATTCATTCTTAGCTCCTTCATGAAGCAGGCAGTTTTAATTTTTGCGTTTTTATTTTTTCCTCATCTTCTTCTCAGAGCCAGAACTTTTTGATTAATAGGGTTTAATTTTTGTGGGAACTGTTGTAGTTTTGAATGACACCATTCATTTTACCACACAACGTACTGGAAAACAGGAAAAAATTCCAAGTGGAGAGAAATTGTGAAAAAAACGCAATTCTGACATTGATTTTTGAAAATTGTTTGATGGTGTAGTAAAAATTACCAGGAAATATGATTCTTCTCAACAGTATGATTTATGGTAAAACCAAACGTGTCCAGATGTTATATTCTTTAAATGCTGAATACAAAATCAGAGGCTTTAATGAAAAAATATTTTAACTTGTGTCTCCATTTTCTGAGGCCCATAAAACGTTTTTATGTTTCGGTCAATAGAGCTGTGTGTCAGTTTATTTTATGTGCAGCCCCCTAGAGACCTGGTCGTTGCAGTATGGCACTCTGCCGCTAAGGGGAATGGCGGTACGTCTGATGGCACTAAGGAGTTCTCCTGACCAGGTATCACCAGAACACATTACACTTCACACTCCGGCCACTAGGGGGAGAAAAAGGCTTTATTTATTGCGCCACTCCTCACATTGGTAAAACTAGGGGCTGGGGAGGAAGTTAGGCAGAAGCTGACTGGGTTGGATTCAGGCAACATCCCGTGGCAGGGGGTGTTGCAGGGAGAAGGCACAGGGGAGTCCCTGTCAGGCGTGGGAATCTGGCAGGTGCCTAGCGAACAGAACGTAACGAAACTGCGCCTGCACACCCTGTGGCGGTATCCAGGAGAGAGACACGAAGGGAAGGATACTGTGGAACAGTGTAAACGAGATCAAGCACAAAGGAGAGCCAGTAGGAGTCGTGCCGAGAGACAGAGGCAACATCTTACTGAGGCGCGTAGTCGGTGGCCGGAACACCGCAGGAGTAACTGACTTCAGACAAAGATGCTTACCTGTTCAAGGCCTCCAACAATTGCACTAACCAGGGTGCAGCGGACCCAAGTTAAGATGGCAAATACACAGGTGCAATAATACCGATAATGCAGCCACCCTACAATGAGGAATTGGCTGCTTGGTGCACCTGTGCAAACAAATAGTCTGTATGTGGCGTGTTCACACAGCAATGCAAAGTATATGGCTCAAAGCCTATTAATGACGCCATATAGCGGGCTTACCATAATGCATCCTGTGCAAACAGAGGCCACAGTGTACAGAGCCATCTAGGGCCCAGCCGCACCCTGGAAAAAATATACAGTGCACCAAAAACACTGTAATGCACAGGATGCATTATGGTAAGCCCGCTATATGGCGTCATTAATAGGCTTTGAGCCATATACTTTGCATTGCTGTGTGAACACCCCACATACAGACTATTTGTTTGCACAGGTGCACCAAGCAGCCAATTCCTCATTGTAGGGTGGCTGCATTATCGGTATTATTGCACCTGTGTATTTGCCATCTTAACTTGGGTCCGCTGCACCCTGGTTAGTGCAATTGTTGGAGGCCTTGAACAGGTAAGCATCTTTGCCTGTATACTGGTGTTTTTTTGTTTAGAATAGTGGAGGTCTTTCCTCTTATGGTGTTTTTTTAGTAACTGACTTCAGGCCTTACTTCAAACTCCGCCAGACAGTTAATTATAGGTTGGCTGTCTCCCATACTACACCTACGAAGACATAGGGGGCAACGCATGGAGAGGGGCATCTCTAGGGTCCCGGAAGAGCTCCGAGCCTTCCAGTCATATGGGTGGCGTCCTAGCCATAACATACCTGGGGGACGTTAGAAACTAGTAACATCTGGAACCAAATAATGAGAGAGCTGTAGAGAACGAACAAACGAGAACAGCAGTTGTGAGGACTATTACGAATGCTCAGCAGGGTAGGACTACAACACACAGGCGCTAGTGGTAGGCAACGATTTTCATCTGCGAAGGAAACTCTGGATGTGCCCATCGGACCGGCCGGTCTCAGAGAGCCCTGTTAAACGTACTTTGGATTTAGGATCCTGAAGCCTTCAGTAAAGAGGTAAAGAGACTGCAACCTTGTGTCCTCATTATTGACTGCGCTTTACACCATCGCCATCCACCTTCACCACTGGGAAGCCCTGGGGACATACTTCACCTGTGGGAAGGTATACCATCCAGCTGCCATTCCATCACCCCAGCGGACCCCATAGCAGCGTCGGTCACCCTGACCGAACACCACAGGTGGCGTCATGAACCCCTGACAGACTATACCACCCCCTTTACTTGACGCCCCTTAGCAGGGTCACGGACTGGGTCTAGCCACCGTGACAGCCTCAGCACCGAACCAGAGAGGCCCAGTACCGAGAACTCGTGGCCCTGTGTCTGGGGGCGATCCATATGCAGGTTGAAACTGTTTTTATTCATACCATTTTGGGATATATATGGCATTTTGATACAGCATTTTTGTGGTATTGAAGTGACGAAAAAAACCTGAAATTTTGATGTTCTTGAAATTTTTTCATTTATGGTGTTTACCGATAGGGTAGTTATTTTTACAATGTCATACATTAGACTGTTTTAAATGCAATGATATCAAATATGTGTATTTTTTATTATCTTTATTTTTAATGGGGGAAGAGTAGGGTGATTTGAACTTTTATGTTTTTTTCATATTTTTAAAACTTTTTTTAAATTCTCACTGAAATTGTTAGTCCCCTACTTCAACCTACGATTGTGTTAGGGTTTGCAGATCTTACCAAATACAAATTATGAGAACGTGCAATCGCAAACCGAGGTCCACCGTGAGGTGATAGATGAACCGCAGCTAGCAAACAATAGGGGAGCGATGCTGCGTGAAAACACCTTAAACACATGGAGATAAAAGTTACTCCATGTGGAAAATGTGCAAAGTACCTGCTGGGAAACTCCACAGAGTGGTACTAAAACAGAGAGCACTATATCCTGTTAGAGGTCACAGGGATATAGCAGGTAATAATTATAGTTGGGGTCCCTATAACTTCCCCAACTAGACTGGTGTTTGTGCTTGCTCTGAATCTCAGCTGTGCTAACCGCACACACGACCAGAATCAGATGCTAAGCCAAGCGGGGGTTCCCACCCTACACTGCCTGCCTAGACATACCGTCACTGTGCTAGTAGCGGCACACATGCACATAGGGTGGAAACATATCCACTGACACAAGCATAACAAAGGATCTTAGCACTCTGATGTGCACCCCAAAGACCCTTTTATAAGCTCCGCTTAAGACCAGTCAGACAGCACCTTGCTCGTGGAAAAATGTGGAGCTGCCACATCACCCGAGCAGCTGACGATCGACCACAAATGAGAGGTCGCCACCTCACAAGCATGCTCAGTGGGGTGATTTCTGGAAGGTCTGTTCGCTGCTGCCTATTGTTAGTTACTATAGCTTTGGCTGGAGAGCCAGCAGTAACTAAGTGAACAGCACGAGTCTGAGCAAGGCACTGAGACCGACGTCTCTGCTGAGCAGCACCCACTACGGCCGAGGCTGGAGGGGAGATCACAGAAGGAGACAAAGTTTGGAATCCACCCCGTACAGCGGGAGAATCCCAATGCCTAACATTGTCTCATTGCTTGTGTTATATAGAGCAATGCCATAGGCATTGCTGCATGTAGTAAAAATCATGATCTCCTTTGAAGTTCAGCCACAGGCAGAGTTTCAAGGAAACAACGTAATAACAAGCACCAGGGTCTTCAACAGACCTCCTTCTGTCATAGCAATCCATCAACGACCCGTCATGACGTCATGGGCGCAGTGATAGGCAGAGAAACTGCCGGCGCATGTTAAATTCCACTGTCAGAGAATGAAGCCCACGAACACCGGTGAATATTAGGGTATGTGTCCACGTTCAGGATGGCATCAGGATTTGGTCAGGATTTTATGCAGGTAAAATCCTGACCAAATCTGCACCTGGGGTCACTGGCAGGTCACCTGTGTTGTTCTTGCGTTGTTTCTGCATTGTAAGGATATGCTGCGTTCTGAAAAGATGCGCCGCAGGTCCGTATCCGCTGGTCTGCCGCATGTGTCTTTTAATGCATAGTGGAGATGGGATTTCATGAAATCCCCTTCACTAGGGTTGAGCGACCTTCACTTTTATAGGATCGGGTCGGGTTTCACGAAACCCGACTTTTGGAAAAGTCGGGTCGAGTGAAATCGGCCGATCCTATAAAAAAGTCGGGGTCGGCCGAAACTCGAAACCCAATGCAGTGCATTGGGTTTCCATGGTTCCCAGAGTCTGAAGGAGCGGAAACTCTCCTTCAGGCCCTGGTATCCATATTTAAGTGTAAAATATAGAATTAAAATAAAAAATATTGCAATACTTACCCTCTGACGTGCCCTGGTACTAACCGGCAGCCTTCCTCCTTCGAATCCGCGCTTCTAGGACCTTGCCGTGACGTCGCGGTGACGTCGCGGCTTGTGATTGGCTGCGCGGCCGCCCATGTGACCGCTCGCGCGGCCAATCACAAGCCGCGACGTCACCCGCGACGTCACCGAAGGTCCTGGAAGGGCTGATTCTTAGGAAGGAAGGCTGTCGGAAGGAAGCAGGGCGCTTCCGAGGGTGAGTATATACCTATTAGGACGTCACGGCAAGGTCCTAGAAGCGCGGATTCGAAGGAGGAAGGCTGCCGGTTAGTACCAGGGCGCGTCAGAGGGTAAGTATTGCAATATTTTTTATTTTAATTCTATATTTTACACTTTAATCTGAATTCCGATACCAATTCCCGATATCTTAAACATATCGGGAATCGGGATCGGAATTCCGATTCCAGATTCAAAAGATCGCCGACTTCATGGCCGACCCCCCACTGGGGTCGGGTCGGGTTTCATGAAACCCGACCTTGCCAAAAGTCGGCGACTTTTGAACAATTTCGACCCGTTTCGCTCAACCCTACCCTTCACTATGCTGTAACATCTGGACACTGCATGTTTGATGCTGCGGCTCTACGCGTTTCCTGAACGTGGAAACATACCCTAATAGGAAGGTCCTGGCTGCAACACACAGACATTACCTAACGGGTATGGGGCGAGCTCACCCTGTGAGTCGGCTTCATACACCCATTTGCAAATAGCATCGTACATGTACGGCAGGTGTTGTGAAGGGATTAATGGGAATGTTGGAAAAAGGCACTATGCCCAGCTCATAAATTGAATGCAGCAGCAGTGCATATGCTCGACCTCCATTCAGATGAAGCTCTTCAAAATCATAGTTCTCAGTATTAGTGGGCATCCCTATAGATAAAGGATACCTTTAAAGCTTGAAAATACCCCTTTTATAAATCTGTTTATATGTTGCTGGACAAACCCCTCATGATTCACTCATGATTCTCCACTCCTTTTTCCACTTTTAGTGTGCATATTGCAGAAACCCCAAATTTTGCTCAATTTATAACTTTTGCAAATTTTATGCAAATTGTGACTTTGTTTGACTGTTTATACCAAGCAATAGTATAAACTGCTTTATAAAGGACAACCTGTAATCCATATTTACATAAAAAATTGTATGATTTGCAGAAAATTTTTTAATATACACACATCAAATCCCAATATCAGATAAGATAAGACCAGTCTTTCAAGTGTTGCATGTAAATTATGATTTTTTTGAATTTACATTTTAAATATACTAAATATCATTCTTTTCAGTTTTAAGAAACACCTGGAGATCAATGTGTCAAATGTATGTTGTTATTGACTTTTTATGCATGTTAAAAATAGGTGAAAATGTATTTGTTTAATGTCATTTTCAAAATACCTATGACCTGTCTAGCATACAGTATGTGGCTATTTTGTAACATTTATATATAAAAAGCATTCATAAACATGTACTTCTTGCCAAAACAGTTAACTATGACGTCTTTTCTTATTTTTAAGTAGGTACTAAATGGTATATTAAATAGCATAAAACATTGATCATTTTTGTGGTCATTTACAACATGGAAGTGTTAAAAAATTGTGCAAAAACTGCTGTTGCCTAATTTTGTTTTGATTCCTTTTGTGGCACAAAATCAAATCTATCTTATCTAGTTATGGAATACACAAGACCTATAAAGGTGGTATCTGACATAAAGACATTTGCAACAGATAAGCCCTGTGAGTTGCCAAGCTGGACTCTGGATCTGACATATTATTCAAACACATTCCACAGATGCCAAATCAGATTAAGATCTGGGAAAATTTGGAAGCCAAAGTCAACTTTCAACTCTTCCTCATATGTGGTTCAGGTGGTGAAGTGGATTCCCTAGGCCAGGGGTCCCCAACTCCAGTCCTCAAGGCCCACCAACAGGTCATGTTTTCAGGATTTCCTTAGTCTTGCCCAGGTAATAATTGCATCACCTGTGCAATGCAAAGGAAATCCTGAAAACATGACCTGTTGGTGGGCCTTGAGGACTGGAGTTGGGGACCTCTGCCCTAGGCCATAGGTCAGGCTGAGCACCACAGTCAGAGGTGATGATTCGGCAGAGAAGGACTGGCTTTAAAGCACTTGGAGCAGCAAGAGAAAGTACACTTGGATATTCAGGATGGCAGGTAAATAAGTGGAGCTGAAACACTAGTGCAGTAGAGCCAAATGTGCGGACAGCACAAGGACAGAAGTAATAGGTTGGCAACCTGCCACCCTGTTGCAGCAATTGTTGCAGTGTGTTAGCAAAGTGGAACAGCAGAATTGTGTAGGCCCTTTAATATCTTGCTATAAAGTGTATTAATACACAATAATAGAAGAAACAAGTTAATTGACAGGAGACTTGAATAAGGATAGTTGAGAGTGCAACACCACTAGGGATATCAGAGATGAGTAGAGATAAGCGGTGTTTGAGTCGAACTGTTTGCCAATCTCAAATTTGAGCTGTTTTGGGTGGTGTTCGAGTCGTTCGACGAACCCGAACAATTTGCTTAAAATTCGGCTGTTCGAGTTTCTGTTCGATAACTGTTCGTTCAGCAAAAGCCTCGCTTGATTTGCACATTAAAACTGTTTATCATTGCTAATAGACTGTTTCAGTGTATAGTGGGCAGGGGATAGATCTGTGCTGAAATAACGCCAATCTCCATTTTTTTTTCTTTCCCGCATTTACAGTAGGGCAGTGCAGTCTCTCAGCCTATCAGCAGTGCACACACACACAGCAATGTGCATGTGATGCACACAAGCAAGGGCATGTGTCATTGGATGTGTATGTCACATGTCTATGCCCTATAAGAACCAGCCATTTGCCCCGTTGACACCATTTCCTCACTGCTGCAGCTTAGTGTTAGAGGGCACCTCTGCTGCTCTGGGCGCTATACAGACTAATAGTGTTTTTTTGGAGCCAATTGTCAGAGAAATAGGTATAGGGAGTTGGGAGGAGTCGGGACCAGTTGTAATATCAGCCCTTTTCAGGGTTGGCTACAGCAGTTCATATTACTGATTGCCAGGCAGGTCTGTGCCAGTGCTGTGCAAGTGTTTGTCACAGCATTTGGTGTAATCTAGCTCAGCCAATCCTTTTGGGCTAGTAGCATTGTCTGATAGTCATCTGAGTAGCCCGCCTGTAAAGCTAGCTATACCGCCTGTGTATCTCAATTTTCACTGCATCTAATCCAGTTGATTGTTTAGGGCCTAGGAGCAGTGTCTGCACGTCAGCAGAGTAGCCTGCCTGTGAAACAAACTACACCGCCTGTGTATCTCAATTTTTACTGCATCTAATCCAGTTGATTGTTTAGGGCCTAGGAGCAGTGTCTGCACGTCAGCAGAGTAGCCTGCCTGTGAAACAAACTACACCGCCTGTGTATCTCAATTTTCACTGCATCTAATCCAGTTGATAGTTTAGGGCCTAGGAGCAGTGTCTGCACGTCAGCAGTAGGGTTGAGCAACCTTGACCTTTTTAGAGTCGAGTCGGGTTTCGCGAAACCCGACTATCTCAAAAGTCGAGTCGAGTGGAATCGGCCGATTATCGCGAAAAGTCGGGGATCGACCGAAACACGAAACCCAATGCAAGTCAATGGGGGAGCATAGTCGGCAGTGAGTAGAGGCCAGGAAAACATGTACAGAGCCCATTTTAATGGTAAAAACATCCATTCTTGTTACTGAAGCTTGTCAATCTTAATTTGGCTTATAATAATTGTAAGGCATTTGAAATTGGGGGTCATTTGGCTAAAGTTGTGGGGAGTAGGGCTGGTTCAAGTAATTAGTGGGCCCAGTAAATCTGGACCACGTCACGGCAGTGGAGCAGGGAGAGGTAAGTATTTCAACTTTGCAAGTGCTGTGATCCTGAGCAAGCAGGGGGGGCCCACTCGTTGGCATTGGCACTGGCACAGGGCCCCTCAAAGTACAGCGGTGTGTTTGCACGGCGGGGGCGCCTCCCACCGGCAGCAACACTTTTGCGTACTATGAGGGGCCCTGTGCCAGTGACGTCGCCAACGAGTATTCCTCCCCCCACCTGATGAAGGAACCTGCACCTTCATCTGCACCTTCCTCTTTGTCCCCGTGTAAGGTGGTATGGTATGCGGGAAGGGGGACCTGACTTTCAGCAGGGTCACAATCTTGCAGTGTAGCGTGCACGGGGAATGTTGCATTATGGGTCAATGTACCAGCAGACTCATCTATCACTAGCTGGGCAATGGGCAGGATGAGGGGGAAACAGATATGGGCCCAAAGAATAAAATGGGCTAAATGCAGTTCAAAATTGGTAACAGGACTAACCAGGGGGCATTGTTTTGTTCAGTGGAGGACAACTGGAATGAGAGGCTGACACAGAGTAGGCCCAAATTAGTAAGTATTCTAAATGCAGTTCAAAATTGGCAACAGTAGTAAACCGGCGGCACAGCTTTGTTCACTGTAGGAGAACAGCAAGGAGCGGCAGACACAGATAGAAGGCCCCAACCCAACTAGTAGGCCGAATGCAGTGTTGTTTTCAACAACTACTAAACAAGAGCTTTAAGATTGAAGCAATGGAGAGGAAACCTGGGGAACACCTTGGAGCGGAACACACCGTCTCTACACCCCAGACCCAACTTGTAGGCCGAATGCAGTGTTGTTTTCAACAACTACTTAAGAAGAGCCAGAAGATCGAAGCAATGGAGAGGCAACCTGGAGAACACCTTGGAGTGGAAAACACCGTCTCTACACCCCAGACCCAACTTGTAGGCCGAATGCAGTGTTGTTTTCAACAACTACTAAACGAGAGCCAGAAGATTGAAGCAATGGAGAGGAAACCTGGAGAACACCTTGGAGCGGAAAACACCGTCTCTACAACCCAGACCCAAATTGTAGGCTGAATGCAGTGTTGTTTTCAACAACTACTAAAAACGAGAGCCAGAAGATTGAAGCAATGGAGAGGCAACCTGGAGAACACCTTGGAGCGGAAGACACCGTCTCTACACCCCAGAAACAACTTGTAGGCCGAATGCAGTGTTGTTTTCAACAACTACTAAAAACGAGAGCCAGAAGATTGAAGCAATGGAGAGGCAACCTGGAGAACACCTTGGAGCGGAAGACACTGTCTCTACACCCCAGACCCAACTTGTAGGCCGAATGCAGTGTTTTCAACAACTACTAAACGAGAGCTAGAAGCTCAAAGCTATGGAGAGGAAACCTGGGGAACACCTTGGAGCGGCAGACACCGTTAGTAGGCCCTACCGAACACCTTAAGTTTTCTATTTTCTTGTGTACACTAAGGACTTTTCTGCCTCATTGCACTTAATGTAATCCTTGCTTGGGGTCTCTGGACGTTATGGTACAACAATATCCAGCAAATAGCATTTGTGAGCATAAAATGAGCCACTCTGTCACACATTATTAGTAGTAGCCCCAATGCAGTTTTCAAATTCCTATAGGCTGAAAACCAGACTATTGACGCTCAGCTTTTTTAAAAGGAGGACAGCTGTATTGAGTGGCGCAGACAGACACAGGTAGTAGGCCTTAAACACAACATTTGGCTCAATGCAGTTTAAAAAAGGTTACAGGGGTACACGAGCAGCATTGGTCTGTTCAGTGGAGGACAATTTCAATTATGGACCACAGACAGAGTTTGTATGCCTACTATTAAAAAAAGGATGCTCTATGCAATTTAAAATAGGTTCCAGGGGTACACGGGCAGCAGTGGACAGGTCACTGAAGGACTAGTGGAAGGAGGGACCGCAGACAGGCGTAGTAGGCCTAACGTAACAAAATTTGGCTGTAGGCACTTTTACATTGGTTCCAGGGGTACACGGGCAGCAGTAGACAGGATACTGGAGGACTAGTGGAAGGAGGGACCGCAGAAAGGCGTAGTAGGCCTAACATAACAAAATTTGGCTGTAGGCACTTTTACATTGGTTCCAGGGGTACACGGGCAGCAGGGGTCTGGTCAGTGGAGGACTAGTGGAAGGAGGGACCGCAGATAGGCGTAGTAGGCCTAACATAACAAAATTTGGCTGTAGGCACTTGCAATTCTCTTGCAGGGGTATGCAGGCAGCATTGGTGTTGTCAGCGGAGGCCGATTGTAATGAGTGTCTGCCAGTTAGTACTCCAAAAAAATAAATAGATGTTAATGTCTCGCATTACAACAAAACCAAAACACAAAAGCTTGGAATACTTAGGTACAGGGGTGGGCCCCTCTACTGAGTTTTAGACCTAGTAATTTGGCGCTACTTATTTACTGGTGTAAATATAGGACACTGCCCCTGACTATGTTAAGTACCATCATACATGTCAACACAATGGTATTGTCAGTGCCAGGCACTGAATGATGTCAGCGCATAGACTAAACATTGGTGGAACTGTGAGAGATAATTGTGCAAGTGGTAGAGCAATGTTTGAGCTGGGGAGGGAACTCTCTTGTGGCCGGCGGTACAGGCCCAGGGCCCCTCATGTTACAACAGTGTGTCTGACGTTGGGTGCGCACCACCACCGCCAGAGACACTTTATTGTACTATGAGGGACCCAGTGGCAGTGCCGTCGACCAAAAGCCGGCACACCCACCTCTTCAGACAAATGGCACTCTCACGGGTGCTTGCGCCAAGTGGCGAGACCACGGCCCCGTGGGGGGAGTTTGGCCATTTAGGGAGGTGTAAACATGTCGTATGCTGGACAATCAGCTGCTGCAAATTACGCGATTGGAAAAGTCAGTCAGAGTAGTCCACCAGCAAGACCTTTTCATAGGAAAGCTAGGTGTCAGCTGGGCAAGGTGGGGCAAAAGAATTCGAAATCCAGTTGTGGTTCATTTTAATGAAGGTTAGATCATCCACATTTTGGGTAGCCAGACGAGTCCTTTTTTCGGTTAATATTGAACCTGCAGCACTGAATACTCTTTCTGATAGGACACTAGCTGCCGGGCAAGCAAGCTCCTGCAATGCATATTCTGCCAATTCTGGCCAGGTGTCTAATTTGGATGCCCAGTAATCAAATGGGAATGACGGTTGAGGGAGAACATTGATAAGGGATGAAAAATAGTTATTAACCATACTGGACAAATGCTGTCTCCTGTCACTTTGAATTGATGCTGCAGTACCTGTCCTGTCTGCGGTCATAGCAAAATCACTCCACAACCTGGTCAGAAAACCCCTCTGGCCAACGCCACTTCGGATTTCTGCACCTCTAACACCTCTGGTCTGCTGCCCCCTGCAGCACGTGTGAGAACGATCACGGGCGCTGTGTGCTGGGAATGCCTGAAGCAAATGGTCAACAAGAGTTGATTGTTTCGTTGCTAATATTAGTTCCAAGTTCTCATGTGGCATAATATTTTGCAATTTGCAATTATAGCGAGGATCAAGGAGGCAGGCCAACCAGTAATCGTCATCGTTCATCATTTTAGAAATGCGTGTGTCCCTTTTGAGGATACGTAAGGCATAATCCGCCATGTGGGCCAAAGTTCCAGTTGTCAAATCTGCGGTTGTGCTGGGTTGAGGGGCTGTTTCAGGCAAATCTACGTCACTTGTGTCCCTCAAAAAACCAGAACCCGGCATTGCCACGCCACCAATTTCCAGTGGCCCCGGAAAAACTTCCTCATTAAAAAAATACTCATCCCCATCCTCCTCCTCGTCCTCCTCCTCCTGTTCGCCCGCTACCTCGTCCTGTACACTGCCCTGACCAGACAATGGCTGACTGTCATCAAGGCTTTCCTCTTCCTCAGCTGCAGACGCCTGCTCCTTTATGTGCGTCAAACTTTGCATCAGCAGACGCATTAGGGGGATGCTCATGCTTATTATGGCGTTGTCTGCACTAACCAGCCGTGTGCATTCCTCAAAACACTGAAGGACTTGCCACATGTCTTGTATCTTCGACCACTGCACACCTGACAACTCCATGTCTGCCATCCTACTGCCTGCCCGTGTATGTGTATCCTCCCACAAAAACATAACAGCCCGCCTCTGTTCGCACAGTCTCTGAAGCATGTGCAGTGTTGAGTTCCACCTTGTTGCAACGTCTATGATTAGGCGATGCTGGGGAAGGTTCAAAGACCGCTGATAGGTCTGCATACGGCTGGAGTGTACGGGCGAACGGCGGATATGCGAGCAAAGTCCGCGCACTTTGAGGAGCAGGTCGGATAACCCCGGATAACTTTTCAGGAAGCACTGCACCACCAGGTTTAAGGTGTGAGCCAGGCAAGGAATGTGTTTCAGTTGGGAAAGGGAGATGGCAGCCATGAAATTCCTTCCGTTATCACTCACTACCTTGCCTGCCTCAAGATCTACAGTGCCCAGTCACGACTGCATTTCTTTCTGCAAGAACTCGGACAGAACTTCCGCGGTGTGTCTGTTGTCACCCAAACACTTCATAGCCAATACAGCCTTCTGACGCTTGCCAGTAGCTGCCCCATAATGGGACAACTGGTGTGCAACAGTGGCAGCTGCGGCTGGAGTGGTTGGGCGACAGCGGTCTATGGATGAGCTCTCGCTTCTGCAGGAGGACGAGGAGGAGGAGGAGGGGGTGCGAACGGCTACAGCCAACTGCTTCCTAGACCGTGGGCTAGGCAGAACTGTCCCAAAATTGCTGTCCCCTGTGGACCCTGCATCCACCACATTCACCCAGTGTGCCGTGATGGACACGTAACGTCCCTGGCCATACCTACTGGTCCATGCATCTGTTGTCAGGTGCACCTTTGTACTCACAGATTGCCTGAGTGCATGGACGATGCGCTCTTTAACATGCTGGTGGAGGGCTGGGATGGCTGTTCTCAAAAAGAAGTGTAGACTGGGTAGCTCGTAGCGTGGTACAGCGTAGTCCATCGGGGCTTTGAAAGCTTTGCTTTCAACTAACCGGTAGGGCATCATCTCTAACGAGATTAGTCTAGCTATGTGTGCGTTCAAACCCTGTGTACGCGGATGCGAGGCTAAGTACTTCCTTTTTCTAACCAGAGTCTCATGTAGGGTGAGCTGGACTGGAGAGCTGGAGATCGTGGAACTAGCGGGGGTGCCGGTGGACATGGCAGACTGAGAGACGGTTGGAGACGGTATTGTTGCCGCCGGTGCCCTAGATGCAGTGTTTCCTACTACGAAACTGGTGATTCCCTGACCCTGACTGCTTTAGCCTGGCAAAGAAGCCTGCACAGATACTGCAGGTGGTGCGGAAAATGGTGGCCTTACACTGACGGAAGGGATGTAGCGTTGCTGACTAGCTTCATTGGCCGAGGGTGCTACAACCTTAAGGGACGTTTGGTAGTTAGTCCAGGCTTGCAAATGCATGGTGGTTAAATGTCTATGCATGCAACTTGTATTTAGACTTTTCAGATTCTGACCTCTGCTTAAGGTAGTTGAACAGATGACTTTGCGCTGATCAATTGGATGTTGTTTAAAAAAATGCCAGACTGCACTCTTTCTAGCATCGGATCCCTTTTCAGGCATTGCAGACTAAGCTTTAACCGGATGGCCACTCTGTCCTCCAACAGGTTTTGGCTTTGCCATGCATTTTGGGCCATCTACGGGCCCGGCAGATGGAACCTGTTGCGATGTTGATGCCTGCTGCGGCCCCTCCTCCTCCGCTTCAGAACTACTGCCGCCTGCACCCTGTTCCCCCAATGGCTGCCAATCGGGGTCAACAACTGGGTCATCTATAACCTCCTCTTCTAGCTCGTGTGCAACTTCGTCTGTGTCACCGTGTAAGTCGGTGGTATAGCGTTCGTGACGGGGCAACATAGTCTCATTAGGGTCTGATTCTGGATCAGTACCCTGCGAGGGCAATGTTGTGGTCTGAGTCAAAGGACCCGCATAGTAGTCTGGCTGTGGCTGTGCATCAGTGCACTCCATGTCAGATTCAACTTGTAATGGGCATGGCCTGTTAACTGTTTCACTTTCTAAGCCAGGGACGGTATGTGTAAAGAGCTCCATGGAGTAATCCGTTGTCGCCTGCAGCATCCTTCTCTGTTGCTGTTTTTGCTGAAGAGGACAAGGAAGCGACTTGTCCCTGACCGTGAACATCCACTAACGACGCGCTGCTTTTACATTTACCAGTTTCAGAAGAGGAGGCAAAAGAGCTAGAGGCTGAGTTAGTAAGGTAAGCCAAAACTTGCTCTTGCTGCTCCGGCTTTAAAAGCGGTTTTCCTACTCCCAGAAAAGGGAGCGTTCGAGGCCTTGTGTAGCCAGACGACGAACCTGGCTCCACAGCTCGAGACTTAGGTGCTATATTGTTTTTCCCACGACCACCCGATGCTCCACTACCATCATTACCAGCTGGCAATGAAAGCCCACGGCCACGACCTCTTCCACCAGACTTCCTCATTGTTTTAAAAACGTCACCAAACTAACGGTATTTGTTACTGTCAAACAACTTACAAGGTGAACTCTAACTTCTGTATGATTTAGATATCCCTTTATAGGTGGGTGAGACCGCAAGGAAAATCAGGCACGATGTTACACACTCTGTTTACTGTGGCACCAAATGAGAGAGATGCCACACACGCAGGACTGTCACTCAAGCACAAAGGCCAATATTAATCTCCCACTGTTTTTTTCTTTTCAGGGAGAATTTAGATACCAAATTTTTTTTTTTTAAACTAGGCTTTCTATGGCCCACTATTTAAGAGAGATGGCACACACAGGACTGGCACTCTAGCAGAAATGCCAATCTTAATCTTCCACAACTTATTTTTTTAGGGAGAATTAAAAAAAAAAAAAAAAAAAAAGGGACTGTCCTACAATTACTATCTCCCTGCAGTAATCTCAGCCAGGTATGGCAGGCAGGCAGCAATAACAAGGAGTGGACTGCTGCACAAATTAAATCAAAAGTGTGGACAAACAAAAAAGATAGCTGTGCAGAAAGGAAGGAACAACAGGATTTGTGCTTTGAAAAAAGCAGTTGGTTTGCACAGCGGTGTACACACAGCAATGCAGCTATCAGGGAGCCTCCCAATGAGCTACAGCGCTGAGGAAAAAAAAATGTAGCTTCCACTGTCCCTGCAAACAAAAGGTGGTGTTGGACAGTGGAAATCGCTACAGCACAAGCGGTTTGGTGGTTAATGGACCCTGCCTAACGCTATCCCTGCTTCTGACGAAGCGGCAGCAACCTCTCCCTATGCTCAGATCAGCAGCAGTAAGGCTATGTTCAGATTAGCGTTGCGCGCCGCTGCGTCGGCGATGCAACGCACGACGCAAAAAAAACGCGTGCAAACGCACGTAAAAACGCTGCGTTTTGCGACGCGTGCGTCGTTTTTTTGACGAAATCGGACGCAAGAAAAATGCAACTTGTTGCGTTTTCTTGCGTCCGACGCTAGCGTCAAAAACGACGCACGTGTCAGAAAACGCAACAAGAAAAACGCATGCGTCCCCCATGTAAAACATAGGGGCGCATGACGCGTGCGTCGCCGCTGCGTTTCCCGACGCAGCGTCGGGAAACGCTAATCTGAACGTAGCCTAAGATGGCGGTCAGCGGGTACGCCTCTTTATAGCCCCTGTGACGCCGCAGACAGCAAGCCAATCACTGCAATGCCCTTCTCTAAGATGGTGGGGACCAGGACCTATGTCATCACGCTGCCCACACTCTGCGTCCACCTTCATTAGCTGAGAAATGGCGCTTTTAGCGTCATTGAAACGCGACTTTGGCGCGAAAGTCGCGTACCGCATGGCCGACCCCACACAGAGGTCGGGTCGGGTTTCGTGAAACCCGACTGTGCCAAAAGTCGGCGACTTTTGAAAATGAACGATCCGTTTCGCTCAACCCTAGTCAGCAGAGTAGCCTGCCTGTGAAACAAACTACACCGCCTGTGTATCTCAATTTTCACTGCATCTAATCCAGTTGATAGTTTAGGGCCTAGGAGCAGTGTCTGCAAGTCAGCAGAGTAGCCTGCCTGTGAAACAAACTATACCGCCTGTGTATCTCAATTTTCACTGCATCTAATCCAGTTATTAGTTTTGGGCCTAGTACCACAGTTTGGCCACTCAGTTCTGCTCGGTTTTCATCCATCGGTTGTTGTGCCAACAACTACAGATACAGAGTTGCTAATTGGTTAAGCACTAAAATGAGTGTCAAAAGGCCTGCTGCTGGTGGAAAGGGGAATAGGCATGTTGGAAAGGGAAAAAAAGGTTGTATCCGTGGGGTAGTGGTCAAGCAACATTAACATCTGCAGAAGAAAGACCATCTTCTAGCCAAAGTAAGATGTCTACTTCTTTTCATGGACAATCTGATATGATCCCTTTCTTACGACCATCGCTACAAGCATCGCCAAAAATTCCAGATGAGGCACAAAAACAGCAGGTGCTTGAACGGATATCAAGTGCTTGTTCAAGTGGGCTCTCCTCCATGTCAACTTCAACATCACAACTACTCCAGTCCTCAGAGTTGTCACCCCAATCGCACTTGCTTCCTCACAGCTCCCAGGTCTCCAGCTGCCCGTCTGAGCATGGGGTAACACACATGGTTGAGTCTGTAGAGCTGTTTACGCATACTATAGCCTGGGAATCAGAGGTCTGCTCCAGAGCATCTGTGAATCCAGACGAGGAAATGATCTGCACTGATGCCCAGAATCTTTGTGAGTCGTATCCAGGCCCAGATGAAGAAGGTTCTGAGCATAATGTAGACCCTCATTCCCAAACTGCAACTCCTGTTGGTGGAGACAATGAGTAAGATGATGATGAGACTGAGATACCTGATTGGAACAAAAACTTGACTTTCAGTCGGGGCAGGAAGAGGTTGGCTCTGAGGACAATGGGCGTGAGAACACATAGGATGATGATGACGAGTTTGTAGACCCCACTTACTGTCAACCCCCAGTCCCCCAGTCCGCCAGTCCATGGGGTCAGCAGAGGAGGTGGAGGAGGATGCTAGTGACGAGTCTGATGACGAGGTAACAGTGCGCCTTCCTGGACAGAGACGGAGTACTGGAAGCACGTCAACAACTGCATCCTCAACCCCAACTGTGCCTCAGACCAAAAGTCGTGGTGGCTCTTCAGGTCTACGGGCTCTAAGCCTTGCATAGCCTGGGCATTTTTTGACATCGCAAAGAATGACCCAACTCATGTTGTCTGTAAGATTTGTCAACAAAATCTCAGTAGAGGCCAAAAAATCACTAACTTGAGTACTTGTATGAACCGTCACATGGATATGAGGCATAAGTTGCAGTGGGAAACTCAATGTGCTACAATGCGGCCTAGTGGGCCGGGTCAACCACTGTCTGCCCCATCAAGTGCATCTGCATCCTCTTCATCCTCTGTGACTGTGGGGACAGCAGTCGCACATGGTTTTGGATGCAGACCTTCCACCTCTTTACCCGCAACAGACAGTGTGATTGGCAGGTTGTCAGGACATTTGCACACGGAAACACCTGCTGGTGTTGAGCGCTCTCCGACATCGACACCCCATTTTGATCAAGGCAACATAACATCTCTGCATGCACCTTCCTCACAGACCAACAGTTTGCCGGGGACACCCTACTCAACTCCGTCTAAGCACGGCAGCCAGCCCTCAGTCCCTCAGATGTGGACAAGTAAAAGACCATTTCCTCCTAGCCATGACAAAGCTAAGAGGTTGAATTTCTCCATCTGCAAGCTGTTGGCTACAGAAATGCTGCCTTTCCGCCTGGTGGACACAGATGATTTTCGTGACCTTATGTCCTTCGCAGTGTCCCAGTACCAGATGCCCAGTCATCACTACTTATCAAAGAAAGCTGTGGCTGCGCTACACCAGCATGTTACACACAACATCACCGCTTCATTGAGAAACTGTGTGTGACAGGGTGCATTTCACCACAGACACTTGGATGAGTAAACATGGACAGGGGCGTTACATGTCGGTGACTGGGCACTGGGCAACTACGGCGACATCAGGAGAAGGGGCTGCTGTCCGAGTCTTGCCGTCCCCACGAGTTGCTCATCGATCCTCTGTATCTAGAAGTTCCTCCACTGCTTCTGCCTCCTCAACCTCCTCTCGGTCCTCCACCTGCACCCAAAGCCTGTCTGGTAATGCCACCCACGTTGTAACTGGGCAGAAGGAATCCTGCACACCTCACTATGCTGTCACCAGGGCTCAACGGCATCAGGCAGTGATTACATTGAAATGTCTGGGAAATGTGAGTCACACAGCTGAGGAGTTGTGGTCAGCTCTGGAGACCGAGTTCCATCAATGGTTGTCTCCACTCAACCTGCAGCCAGGGAAGGTTGTGTGCGACAATGCTGCAAACCTGGGTGCGGACCTTCACCAGGGCAATGTCACACACGTGCCTTGTATGGCTAACGTTTTGAACCTGGTTGTCCAGCAATTTTTATCCCACTATCCCGGGCTAGATGGGCATCTGCAGAGGGCACGGTCGCTATGTGCTCACTACCGCCGTTTACATCCCGCAGCTCGACGACGTGCATCTCTACAGAAGTCGTTGGGCCTGCCAGTTCACTGGCTGAAATGCAATGTGCCCACACGGTGGAATTCAACTCTGCACAAGTTGCAGCGACTGTGGCAGCACCGACGAGCCCTGGTGCAATACGTTATGACGTATAGCCTGGGCCAACGAGATCAAGAGGTGGGGCAAATCACACTGTAGGACTGGTCTCAGATCAGGGACCTATGCACTCTTCCACACAGTTTTGAAATAGCAACGAAGATGTTTAGTGCTGATGATGCCATTATCAGCATGACCATCCCGGTGATTTACATGCTGGAGCACACCTTTCACAGTGTTCGGAGTCAGGTGGTGGAACAAGAGGAGGAGGAGGAAGAGGAACAGGAGGAGTCATATGCGGAAGGGATCATATCTCCAAGGTCAAGAAGGTTGGCAGCACCAAGGCGGCTGGCATTGGAGGCTGGGGGAGAGGGATTACCGATGGTACATGGTTGCAGCCAATCTGTTGAGGAAGGTGCAGGAGGTGAGGAAGAAGTGGAGGACAAACTGGCACTGGGCATGGAAGACTCATCAGATGAGGGAGACCTTGATCAAATTTCTGTTGTGCGAGGTTGGGGGGAGCGGGCAGACGAAGGAAGCATGATTCTCACCTCGCCACCAAGACAACAAGGACTTGGTCCTTCTGGATGCGCAAGACATGAGTGCCTTCTTGCTGCACTACCTGCAACATGACCCTCGGATTGTCAGAATCCAAAGTAATGCTGACTACTGGGTTGCCAACCTCTTAGATCCCCGGTACAAAAGCAAATTTGGCGAAGTAATTCCTGCCATAGAAAGGGATTCACGCATGCAGGAGTATCAGCAGGGACTTTTGCAGAATCCAACATCTGCTTTCCACAAAACACCAGTGGTGCACGAAGTGAATCTCTGTGTTCTAACTTGCCAACCATGGGACTATCAAGTCATCACTCAAACCGTAACAGTAACATCGTATCTGGTGGTAATAGCAATTTTTTCCAATCGTTTCAAGATTTTTTTAGACCATCCTTTGCAAGGCCACAGGAGACAAGAAGTCTGACGCACAGCCAACGCCTAGAGAGGATGGTACAAGAGTATCTCCAAGTTAACATCGATGCCATGACTGTGGAACTGGACCCTTGCTCATTTTGGGCTTCCAATCTTGAAAAATGGCCTGAGCTCGCCACTCACGCCTTGGAGATCTTGTCGTGCCCCGCAGCCAGCGTTCTCTCTGAACGTGTGTTCAGCGCTGCTGGTGGTGTGCTGACAGATGAGCGCACGCGGCTGTCCAGTGACAATGTAGACAGACTAACGTTCATCAAGATGAACAAATCCTGGATCCACAAGGACTTTTCTACCCCTGTGTCATCTTGGGGAGACTAAAAGCTTGATGATTTTTGAAAATCACCTCACCAACTGTTATAAAAAACTCTGGCGAAATTGATGCCACTTAAGTGGTGTTTGTGGCCGAATTTTTGGAAAAAATGGAGACTCTTTATTTAGTCCCCTTGCTGAGTTTTACATGACGTTGCCATCGTCAATTCCAGGTGGGTGGGGTCGTCTGCAGACTTGTTTACTCATACTATGGCCTGGGATTCAGAGGTCTGCTCCAAAACTTCAGTGTCTGCTAGTCAGCAGAGTAGCCCAGCCACCCACCGCCTGTTTACCTAAGTACTATTTTTAACGGCATCTGGCCCAGGAAATCCTTTTGGGCCTAGTAGAATTTAGTGCTACTCAACAGCGTACCCCACCCATGAAGCAAGCTACACCGCCTGTCTACCTAAGTATTATTTTTTAATGGCATCTGGCCCAGGAAATCTTTTTGGGCCTGGTAGCAATTTCTGCTACTCAGTAGCAGTACACCGCTACTCAGCAGCAGTACACAAGCTACACCGCCTTCTTTCTTTCTCAATCTAACCCCTTGGCTCTGGGGTGTCCACTCTCCCTCCAGCTCTCTCCTTCTCACAGGTGGACTATCACGTGTTTTCACACTGTGGCGAATCTTTTGGGCCCAGGCATAAGAAGTCATTGAGGTAATGGATAATATGTGCTGCCTTACAAACATCCATGACGACACATTCAAGGAAGCAACTAAACGCCTCAAATAGTGAGCAGGATATGGAGCACCGCATGGGCAAACAGCGATCTATGTAGTATGCTCCTTCACAGAAGCAGCCCAATGGGAGGACACTATTCGGAGGCACAGGTAGTAACCGGAACTCCCTCTCAATGTCTTTTTTGGCCATTAGGGTGCCCCTTACCACTTCTTTACCCGCCTGATTGCCTTGTCAAAGGAGGTACAGTATATAGTACAAGTTTGTCTGTCAGTACAGCTCTGACAGTTTGTACAGCATAGGAATGCTGATGTTTATCAAGCCAATCAGCCTGCAAAAAGAGAAAGTCTCCTAGTGGGATAAAGTAAAGAAGTAAAAAAAAAAAGTTAAAAAAATTGTACAAATATAAAAAAAAAAAATATCAAAATAAAAATTAAATATGTTGTACTCATAAATAAATATTTTTAGGGAAAAAAAAGTACACATATTTGGTATTGCTGCGTCCGGAATGAATAGAAATTTTCCTGCTAGTTAATTCCTTTAGTGAACACTGTTAAAAATAAATTACATGATGCAAAGAATGATGCTTTATCATCGTACCGCTGAACAAAAAGTAGAATAATACGTGATAAAAAGTACAGATGTTCATAAAAATGGTATAGCTGAAAACGTCTTATCTTGCAAAAAACAAACTGGCATTCAGCGCCATCAGAGTTATAGCTCTCAAAATAAAGAGATGCAAAAATAATTATTTTTTCTATAAAATATTTTTTATTGTGTAAAAGCGTCAAAACATAAAAAATAAATATATAAATGGGGTATCACTGTAATCGTATTGACCAGCATAACTGTACCTTATCAATTTTACCACATGCGAAATGGCATAAAAAAACAATTCCTGAATTGCTGGTGTTTGTTCATTCTGCCTCCCAAAAATCGGAATAGAAAGCGATCATAAAATGTCATGTGCCCAGAAGCGAAAGCAATAAAAATGTCTGACTTCGTCAACCGAAATATGGAAAAATTATAGCTTTTAAAATATGACAAAGTAAAAACTATAACTAACTATAACTAACTTTTTTGCAAAAAAAGCATATTTTACTGTGTGACAGGTGCCAAACATAAATAAAACAATATAAATCTGGTATTGCTGTATTTCTGTGTAAATATCTGAAGTAAGTGATTCAGATGGACCCCATGGTGTAAGATTCCCTATAATGAGGCAGATGGAGGAACTACGGATGCCATCTGACTTGTGATTTGACGGTATTCATCTCTTTAAGCATGCAGAAAAGCACAGTCAGCCACAGTATTTTGCACTTCTGAAAAGAAGGACAACACTGAACAGAGGCCATACGGAATCCAGAGTAACTCTGATGCCTCATTATAGTGAGTGGCTTCCTTGGGGGTTTCATCTAAATCACGTCACTCAGAGATTTAGATGGAAATCACGATATAAGTGCTCGGCATAGAGTGCCTAACAAAAGTTTCAAATCAATCCACAAAAAAATCAAGTCCTCACTCAGGTCCATCATCTGTCAACAGAAATATAAGGGCTTCCACATTACTTGTAGCATAAAGGCTTTGAGAAAGCCATATGGCTCCTCGCCCCCCCAAAAGAAATCCAATAAATTCTGTGCTCCAAAATCTAAATTTTCCCTTCCTTCTGAGCATCACATTTTGCCTAAACCGCAGTTGGCGTTCATGTGTTTGGCTTTCAGTAGCAATGAAAGGTCACCTAATTTACAGGTGCATGTCTCCAGAAGCACGATCTTGGCCAACATATTGGTCACTGTAATGTACTGGACACTACAACTTGCTTGTCGCTACAACAGCAGTTTCAATTTTCACTCAGCAACATCCACTGCTGCTTGCTTCTGGAAAACACACATGGAGTCAAAATCATCACTACACCTGTACATAAATTCCCAAAGGGTTGTATTTCCATAGTGAGGTCACTTGAAGTAGGGGATATTCTTCTCTTCTAGCCCTTGGGGCTTTGTATATCGAGTCAGCATACTATTCTTAGAAAATCTGTTCTCCGTAAGGCAAACAGTGCTCTGTCTCCCCAAAGTCTCACCATATGGTTAAGCAGTACTGTACAGCCACACAAAGGGTATTTCTTCCTTCAGCATAAATTGTGGGATTCACTTTGGCTCCATGTTTACCCATTTTCCAGTGAGAAAATGTAAAATCTGTGGCTAAAACAAAATTTTGTTGGTAAAAAATGTATTTTTTTCTTCACTGCCCAATGGTATAAAATTCTGAGACCCATCTGTGATGTCAATATGATCACTGCACCCATTGCTGAATTCATTGAGAAGTGTAGTTTGAAAAACGGGGTGGCTTATAGGGAGTTCTGCTTTTCAGGCACATCAGGAGCTCTATCAATGTGACATGGCACCCTGAAGCCATTCGAGCAAAATCTGAACTCCAATATTTCGCTTCTTCTGTTCTGAGCTTTGCACTGTGCTTCAAAAGTAGTTTTCGCTCACATATGGGATATCAGCATGTTCAGGAGAAATTACACAACTAATTGTGAGTTTCATTTTCTCCTGCTATCCTAGTGAAAATGTTAACATTTGGGCTAAAACAACATTTTTGTGGGAAATATATATTTTTTTCATTTTCACAGATCAACATTGTAAAATTCAGTGAAGCACCTGTGGGTTCAAGGTGCTCGCCACATATCTAGATAAATTTCTTGAGAGGTCTAGTTTCCAAAATGGGGTCACTTATAGTTTTTTTTCACTGTTTAGGCACATCAGGGGCTCTCCAAATGAGACATGACACACGCAGCTCAGTGTGTCAAAGTCTGTGTTCTAAATAGTGTTGAGCATTCCGATACCGCAAGTATCGGTTATCGGCCGATATTTGCGGTATCGGAATTCCGATACCGATTTCCGATATTTACCGCATATCGGATACCGGAATCGGAAGTTCCCAGAAATCAAACTGCACGCAGCAGCCGATGAGGAATGAATGGAAGTGTGGGCACATCCTGTTTAGCATGGTGGGCATGTAACTACTGGCAAGGCTGTGATTGGCTGCTGAAATGATGTCACGATGCACTATAAAAAACGCTGCCGCCATTTTGCGCTCACTCTGCTGTGATTTCAGTTAGGGACAGGACGCTGTGTTCTAACTGAGGGCCAGTTGAAATAGTGAATTGCTTCATTGCACTTTTCCCAGGCTAATTTAGCAACCGCTGTGTGTTCACCTTGCTCTTGCCTTGCAGCGCTGTTTTAACAGCAATCTGCAAGGTCTCTGTGTGTGTGTGTGTGTGTGTGTGTGTGTGTGTGTATGTGCAGCTCACTCTGTAGTCTGTGTGCAGCCATAGCCGGTTGTATTCAGCTCAGGGGGGGTTCACACTGCCTCATACTGTTCTATCCATTGTCCTTTTATGCTAATAGTGCAGACTGCAGCACATTTTTTCTCAAATTTCCTATTAGTGGATTTCCACCCGTCTCCAGCGAAATTGTGGAAAAACACTACATAGGATAACCTAGAGGAGGTTTTTGGGCCTTGCAGCGCCGTTTACGGCTGTCTGCACGGTCTCCGTGTGAGTGCAGCTCGCCCTGTAGTCTGTGTGCAGCCACAGCCGGTTGTCTTCAGCTCAGGGTTCGTCACTGTTTCATACCGTAAAAAACTTGTCCTTTTTTGCTCATAGTGCAGCCTGCTGCACATTTTTTCTCAAATTTCCTATTAGTGGCTTTCCACCTGTCTTCAGCTAAATTGTGGAAAAACACTACATAGGATAACCTAGAGGAGTGTTTTGGGCCTTGCAGCGCCGTTTACGGCTGTCTGCACGGTCTCCGTGTGAGTGAAACTTGCTCTGTAGCCCGATCTGCCCCCCCCAAAAAAAAGTAAAGTTCACCAAACACCACTTAACACTTGTGTAGGCCACATTTTATCAATAATAAAGTCTAGTCCACACTTTAGAAAATTAGTGTTTCTTACACCTGTTAGGAGGAGCATTTCAGGAATAAGCACACTAAAGCCTTAGTACTTTTCTGCTTATCTTTATCTGTCAACCAAGATGAAGAGGGCAGGGAGTAAGGCACATGGGCGTGGGCGCGGAGCAGGGAGAGGAGCAGGGAGTGGACGTGGTGATTCTGTGCCTGCTGCGGGCATCGGTGACTCATCATCACCCAGTTTCAGCAGGGAACAGTCCTTCATGCGCAGCTTTGTAGGAGAGCGCCGTGCACCGCTGCTGCGTGAAGATCAAATTGAAGCCGTTGTCGGATGGATGGCAGCTAACGCATCGGCATCAACTTCAATTAGTGCCACATCCTCTCAGGCACAGACCAAAGGAGACCAGCCATCTGTCTCTTCACCACCTGCCAAATTAGCCAGGCAGTCAGAGAGCCCAGGACAGGAGCCGTCTCTACTTCTGTTCTCTGAATCTCTTGGCTTGGAAACAGGGGGCCAGCCAAGCAGCATTGGAGAAATGGAAGAAGAGGCAGTGTGCAGTGATGCCCAACAGCTTTGTCTCTCTGACCCTGAAGAGGCGGGTGGGCCAGTGCCTCCGGTGACCACAGCGCAGTACGCATCTGATGATGAAACTCAGGTGCCGCTTTCTGGTGTGTACTGTGCTGCCGAGACTACCCAGGAGGAGCAGTTGGTGGCAGAGGGTAGTGGAGATGATGAGGTCCTTGACCCATCGTGGCGTGAGGAACAGGAAGGTGGTGGAAGCAGCTCTCAGGAAGAGATTCCCCGAACGGGCCAAAGAGGGAGAGGGAGGGGGAAGACTGCGGAGCTTGTAGCCTCCACTTTGGCACCCGTTAGGAGCCTGTCTCTTCCAAAAGCCAAAAAGGGCGCTCCCAAGACTTGCAGTGCCTGGTCCTTTTTTGACACAGTTGCAGATGACATTTGTTTTGTCAAATGCAAGCTGTGTCATCAGAAAGTCAAAAGAGGGAAAAGTGTCAGCAACCTTAATACCACAAATATGTAGAAACATGTGCGGACCAGGCACGTGGTGGATTTACAAAAACACACTGAAGACCTAGGCCAACCAACAGCGGCAGCTACCACCTCTTCAGCTCGTGTTGCCTCTTCCTCCAGCTCACACACAGCTGGTTCGGCTTCCTCCCAGGATCACCATGGAGGAACCTCTGGCACTGTTGTCCAGAGACCTAGTGTAATTCCACCCACAGCACCACGTTCCCAGTCATCCTCACACTCCCAGCCTAGTCTATAGCCATCGGTAGTACAGGCATGGGAGAAAAGGCGGCCATTCTCGGCAAACCACCCCCGAGCACAGGCTCTGAATGCAGGCATTGCCAAACTTCTGTCACTGGAAATGCTCTCATTCAGGCTGGTGGAGACTGACAGCTTCCGTGACTTGATGGCATTGGCAGTCCCACAGTACAAGGTGCCCAGCCACTTTTACTTCAGCAGGCAAGCCGTCCCTGCCCTGCACAAGCATGTGGAGGGACACATAAAACACATGCTACTGAACGCCGTCAGTAGCAAGGTCCACCTCACCACCGATGCGTGGACCAGTCAACATGGACAGGGGCGATACCTTTCCCTCACTGCCCATTGGGCTAATGTTGTTGAGCCGGGTACAGATCATGTGAGTCACGCAGGACGTGTCCTGCCCACTCCATGGATTGCAGGAATCCAGTCTGTACGCATTGACTCCTCCTCATACACAAGTTCCTCAGAATCATCGCTGCAGGAGCCATCACAGTCCACCTCCACATGGACCCTTGAATGTTTACCTGTTAAGACCGACATAAGCACAGCCGTGGCCAAACGTCAACAGGCCGTCTTGAAATTAGTTTCTTTGGGGAATCGAAGCCACACAGCGCAGGAGCTCTGGAATGCCATCAAGCAGGAGAGCGATGTGTGGTTTGTGCCAGCGAATCTCCAGCCAGGCATGGTAGTGTGTGACAATGGCCGAAATCTGGTGGCACCTTTGGCCCTTGGCAACCTCACTCACATCCCATGTCTGGCACATGTGCTCAATTTGGTTGTGTAGAGTTTTCTGAGGGACTATCCGGATCTTGATGCACTGCTGCACAAGGCCCGCCTAGAGTGTGCTCACTTATGGCGTTCCAGCTCGGCAAGATCCCGCATTGCTGCTCTGCAACGCCGATTCTGCCTTCCGGAACATCGCATCATATGTGACCTACCTACCAGGTGGAATTCCACGTTACATATGTTGGAGCGGTTGTGTGAGCAGCAGCAAGCAGTAATGGAGTACCAGCTGCATCAGGCGCAAAGAAGTCGCAGTCAGCACCGTTCAGACTTCACAACCACAGAGTGGGCCACTATGAAGGACGTCTGCCAGGTTTTGCATCCTTTCGATTATTCCACGCGGATGGCAAGTGCAGATGATGCACTAGTCAGCATGACTGTCCCCCTTATCTGCCTGCTTCAACAAACACTGCAAGCATTAAGGGATGATGTTGCGGAAGTTGTGGAGGATGAGGAGTCACATTTTCCATCAGCTTCTGTAGAGTCAGCGCCACGTGGTTCCTCACAAAGGGGTAGGCAGGTGACACTTTGTGAGGAGGAGTCAATGGAGGAGGAAGAGCTCCGTCCAGAGGAGGGAGTTACACAATTGTCCAGTGGTCAGTGTGTACAGCAAGGGTGGGGTGATGAAGAGCGGGCAGAGATCATGTCTCAAGCAGGGGACAGCGTTTCTGGGCCAGTTGGCAGTCTGCAGCACATGGTTGATTTCATGTTGCAGTGCCTGAGAGACGACCGCCGCATCGACCACATTCTCAACATGCCTGATTATTGGGTGTACACCCTCCTCGATCCTCGCTACCGGGACAACGTCCAAAACCTCATCCCAGCGTTGACCCGGGAGCGTAAAATGCGGGAGTACCACGACACACTGGTGAATTCCATCATCTTCTCCAGTCCAACTGAGAGGAATGCTGCTAGTGCTTTACAAAGCAGCTCAGTGCGTCGAGGCAGTGGAGGAGGCTCTGCACAAAGAGGGAGAAGCAGTGCCTCTGCCCAAGGCAAGACCAGTATGGCCCAACTGTGGAAAACTTTTGTGCGCCTGCCCCAAATGTCTACACCATCACCGGCGGCTCCAGTCAGCAGGAGGCAATGGTTCCGTCAGATGGTGACAGACTACATGTCTTGCCCTCTTACTGTACTCCCAGAGGGCTCTTCCCCTTTCAAGTTTTGGGTCTCTAAGCTGGATACATGGCCAGAGCTAAGCCAGTATGCATTGGAGGTGCTGGCTTGCCCTGCGGCTAGTGTCTTATCGGAACGTGTCTTTAGTGCCGCAGGTGGTGTACTAACAGACTGTCGCATGCGACTATCCTCCGATAACGTTGACTGGCTTACTTTTCTGAAAATGAACCAGGCCTGGATCTCGCAGGAATTTGCCACTCCTCTGCCTGATTAAGAAATTGGGTGTCATCCAGGTCTCCTGATGTGTTCATCTTTCTACCACCTGAACTGCAATTCCTGGGCTCCAACACCGCCAGTTGCGGCTCAGAAGTGCAGGCTGCACAGTCAAAACATACGACCCAGTGTTATTGGGTTTCAGTTATGTCAGCTGATCCCCAGCTGTGTAGCCGGCAATGTGTCCTGCGACCGCCACGCTGACACAACAACCTAAATGTAAGGGAACCTGTCCCCCCATCCCGGCGTCTGTTACTGAAAGCCACCTTGTGCAGCAGTAATGCTGCACAAGGAAAAGGTAGCTCTTTTAGTTTAGCTCCTTGCACACGCGGAACTTAACACTTATAAAATGTGTTCACTGATACCGTTATACCGTCCCAGAGGTGGGACTTTCCTTCGTAATGTGACGCAGCACAGCCATCATTCATACCCCCTTGGTGCCGTGCGCTGCCTCTTCAGCATTGTTTTAAGCTGTCACGGACCCTGCACTGTTCTGTTATCCCTTGGCCATGCCCAATTTGCGCTGCCTGTCTTCTGACATAATTTGGTGTCAGGCTGGCTGCGCCTGTGCGGCCGCGCTGCCCGAGATCCAGCCTCGCAGTGTCTTCTGATTTAATCACACTGCGGGCCTGGGATCCATGGGCATGCGCAGTGCATATCTTCCCCTCAGGCTCTCGCTCATCTCCCTCCGCCTTCTTCAGACTGTGCGCTGTCAGCTGATCCCTAATAGCATGCCACGGCCGTGACGCCACACAATCTGAAGAAGAGGGAAGGAGGGGAGTGAGAGGCGAGGATATGCACTGCGCATGCCCATGGATCCCAGGCCCACAGTGGGATTAAATTAGACGATACTGCGAGGTGGGATCTCGGGCAGCGTGGACGCACAGGCACTGACAGCCTGACACCTAAATGATGTCAGAAGATGGGCACCGCTAAGTGTGCATGGCCAAGGGATAACATAACAGCGCAGGCTCCGTGACAGCTTAAAACAACTCTGATGAGGTGGCGCACGGCACCAGGGGGATAGGAATGACGGCTGTGCTGCGTCCCATTACGAAGGAAATTCCCACCTCCGGGACGGTTTTACGGTATCAGGGGACACATTTTATAAGTGTTTACTTCTGTGTTTGCAAGGAGCATAATTAAAATAGCAACCTTTTCCTTTTGCATCCTTAGTGCTGCACAGGATGGCTCTTTCAGCTACAAACGCCTTTGGGGGGGTTAAATGTTCCCTTTCAACTTGCTCCAATCAGGCTTCGGCCTACACTCTGTTCCTCTGCTACTCGTGCTGTTCCTGGGCTCTCACACCACCAGTTGGTGCCTGGAAGTGCTGTGTGCACAGTCAACAGTCGCTCCTCCGTTATTGGGGTTCAGTAACGTCAGCTGATCCCCAGCTGTGTGTGCGGCAATACCTCCAATCTGCTCCTCCTGCTGTCCCTGGGCTCTAACACCGCCAGTTGGTGCCTGGAAGTGCTGTCTGCACAGTCAACAGTCGCTCCTCTGTTATTGGGGTTCAGTAACGTCAGCTGATCCCCAGCTGTGTATCCGGCAACGTGTCATGCGACCGCCACGCTGGCACAACTAAAATGTAAGGGAACCTGTCCCCTCCCTAGGCGTTTGTTACTGAAAGAGCCACCTTGTGCAGCACGAATACTGCACAAGGAAAAGGTGGCTCTTTAAATTATGCTCCTTGGAAACGGTGAACTACACACTTACGTAATGTGTCCCCTCACACCGTCAAACCGTCCCGGAGGTGGGACTTTCCTTTGTAATGTGACGCAGCACAGCCGTCATTCCTACCCCCTTGGCTCCGTGCGACGCCTCCAAAGCGTTGTTTGATTCTGTCACGGACCCTGCGCTGTTATGTTATCCCTTGGCCATGCACAGTTTGCGCTGCTCGTCCTCTGTCATTTGTTGTCGGCCTGGCTGCGCCTGTGCGTCCACGCTGCCCGAAATCCCACCTCGCAGTGTCATCTAATGTGATCCCACAGTGGGCCTGGGATCCATGGCCATGCGCAGTGCATATACTTGCCTCTCACTCCCCTTCTTCCCGCTTCTTCAGACTAGGCGGCGTCAGCTGATCCCTAATAGCATGCCACGGCCGTGACGCCGCACAGTCTGAAGAAGCAGGAAGGAGGGGAGTGAGAGGCGATGATATGCACTGCGCATGCCCATGGATCCCAGGCCCGCAGTGGGATTACATTAGATGACACTGCGAGGTTGGATCTCGGGCAGCTTGGACGCACAGGCACTGCCAGCCTGACACCTAAATGATGTCAGAAGACGGGCACCGCTAAGTGTGCATGGCCAAGGGATAACATTACAGCGCTGGCTCCGTGACAGAATCAAACAACGCTGAGGAGGTGGCGCAAGGCACCAAGAGGGTTGGAATGATGGCTGTGCTGTGTCACATTACAAAGGAAAGTCACACCTCCGGGACAGTTTAACGGTGTGAGGGGACACATTATATGAGTGTGTAGTTCAGCGTTTGCAAGCAGCATAATTTAAAGAGCCACCTTTTTCCTTTTGCAGTATTACTGCTGTACAAGATGGCTCTTTCAGCAACAAACGCCTGGGGGGGTTAAAGGTTCCCTTTCAACTTGCTCCAGTGCAGGCTTCGGCCTACACTCTGCTCCCACTGAAGTCCCTGGGATCTAACACTGCCAGTTGTTGCCTGGAAGTGCTAGCTGCACAGAGAAAAACACCAGCCAATGTGACAGTGGGGATCAGCAATGCCAGCTGTTCCCCTGCTGTGTAGCCGGCAACGTGACCTGCAAACGCCACGCAGGCACCTGAACGGAAATTAAAGGTAACCTGCCCCCCCCCCAGGTGTTTCTATGTATAACAGCCACCTTGTACAGCAGTAATGCTGCATTTGTACAAGGTGGCTGACTTTTTCTCCTTGCCCACGTCGAACTCAACACGTACAAAATGTGTCTCATTAGAGACCATTACACTGTCCCTGAGGTGTGACTTTCCTTTTTAATGACACGTAGCACCCCCTTGGTAGCGCTGCCCATCTTCTGACATCATTGGTTGGCTGCGCCTGTGCGTCCGCCCAGTCCGACACAATGCCCCTCGGTGTGTTATTTATTTTGACTGCGAGGGTGTGATTGATGGGCATGTGCAATGCATATGTTTGCCTGTCTTCACTCATCTCCTTCTGCCTTTTTCAGACTGTGCGGCCTCATGGCCGCGGCATGCGATAAGGGATCAGCTGAGGCCGCCCAGTCTAAAGCATGAGTGAGAGGCGAACATATTTACTGCGCAAGGCCACGAATCCCAGCCCCGCAGTGTGACTTTATGAAAACACACTGTGGGTCTGGGATTCATGGCCATCGCTAACCGCACCGGCCGACATGAAATGAGGTGAGAAGACAGGCAGCGCTCACAGCGCATGGCCAAGGGATAACACAAGAGAGCAGACTCCTGTACAGCAAATAACGACGCTCAGGAGGCTGCGCCGAGCACTAAGGTGGGATTTTTTGTCAGCTATGCTGCGTCTCATAAAAAAGGCAAGTCACGCCTCCAATACAGTTAGACTGTATAAGGGGCAACATTGTATACGTGTTTCATTCAGCGTGTGCAAGTAGAAAAATTCATAGAGCAACCTTTTACTTGTGCAGCATTAATGCTGCACAAGGTGTGGCTCTTGTAGTTTGTAACACATGAGGGTGGGTTAAAGGTTACCTTTGAAATTGGTTCAATTAGGCTTCGGCCTACATTCTGCTCCTCCTGCAGACCCTGGGCTCTAACACCGCCAGTTGGTGCCCGGAAGTGCTGGCTGCACAGAGAAAAACACCAGACAATGTGTCAGTGGGGTTCAGCAACGACAGCTGTTCCCCTGCTGTGTAGTCGGCAACGTGTCCAGCACAAGCCACGCTGGCACAACAGAACAAAAGCTGCCACCAGTGCAGGCTTCGGCCTACACTCTGCTCCTCTCCTCCCCTTGCTGACCCTGGGCTCTAACACCGCCAGTTTTTGCCCGGAAGTGCTGGCTGCACAGAGAAAAACACCAGACAATGTGTCAGTGGGGTTCAGCAACGCCAGCTGTTCCCCTGCTGTGTAGTCGGCAACGTGTCCAGCGCAAGCCACGCTGGCACAACAGAACTGAAATTAAAGGGAACCTGTCCCCCCCCAGGCGTTTGAATATATAACAGCCACCTTGTACAGCAGTAATGCTGCCTTTGTACAAGGTGGCTCATTAAGTTATTCTCCTTGCACACGTCGAACTCAACACGTCTGAAATGTGTCCCCCGTCCCTGAGGTGTGACTTTCCTTTGTAGTGACACGCAGCAACCCCCTTGGTAGCGCTGCCCGTCTTCTGACATCATTGTTTGGCTGGCTGCGCCTGTGCGTCCGCCCTGCCCGACATAACGCCCCTCATTGTCTTATTTCTTTTCACTGCGAGGGTGTGATTGATGGGTACGAGCAGTGCACATCTTCGCCTGTCTTCACTCCCCTCCTTCCGCCTTCTTCAGACTGTGCGGCCTCATGGCCGCGGCACGCGATAAGGGATCAGCGGAGGCCGCCCAGTCTGAAGCAGGTGTAAGGACATGAGTGAGAGGTGAACCTATTTACTGCGCAAGGCCATGAATCCCAGCCCCGCAGTGTGAATTTATGAAAAGACACTGCGGGTCTGGGATTCATGGGCATCGCTAACCGCACCGGCCGACATGAAATGAGGTCAGAAGACAGGCAGCGCTAACAGCGCATGGCCAAGGGATAACACAACAGCGCAGACTCCTGTACAGCAAATAACGACGCTCAGGAGGCTGCGCCCAGCACCAAGGTGGGATTTTTGACAGCTGTGCTGCGTCACATTAAGAAGGCAACTCATGCAGTTTGACTGTATAAGGGGCTAAATTATTTGACGTGTTTCATTCAGCGTGTGCAAGGAGCAAAATTTAAAGAGCAACCTTTAACTTGTGCAGCATTACTGCTGCACAAAATGTGGTTCTTCTAGTTTGTAACACCTGAGGGTGGGTTAAAGGTTACATTTGAAATTGGTTCAATTAGGCTTCGGCCTACACTCTGCTCCTCCTGCAGACCCTGGGCTCTAACACCACCAGTTGGTGCCTGGAAGTGCAGGCTGCACAGAGAAAAACACCCGCCATTGTGTCAGTGGGGTTCAGCAACGCCAGCTGTTCCCCCGCTGTGTAGCCGGCAACGTGTCCTGCAAACGCAACGCAGACACAAAGCTGCCTCTAGTGCAGGCTTCAGTCTACACTCTGCTCCCCCTGCTTAACCTTTGCTCCAACACCACTAGTTGGGGCTCTAGGAAGACAATCTTGAATAGGCAATGCATCCGGGTTCCAGCACCGTCAGCTCGTTCTCGGCAGTGTCTTTGTCACGAGTACTCCCTCCTGCCCAGCCTGGTTACAGCACCGTCAGCTGGTTCCGGGTAGGGTCAAGGTCACTTACACGCCTAGACGTTTGTCCCGTCGTGTTGCGGTCGGGTTAGCCAACTCCATGGTGCCTCCAGTTTAGGAGCTTCCTATGTGGGCTGCAGGAATTGGCAATCAAGGCTGGTTCTGTAGTGCCAGTAGCTCAAGCTCCCCCTGTAGGACTGTTGGTGTTCAGTAACTGCGGCAGCCTCGCGGCCTAGCTGTTCTCTCCTCTCCTGTGGACCTTCTGGTCCACATCCTGGTTCCAGCACCGTCAGCTGGTTCCGGGCAGAGCCTTTGGCTTAGGTGCCTCCTTCTGGGTATCCGAGTTCCGCCAACGCAGGCGGTCCTTGGTAGTGCTTTTAAGCGCGGGTACCTACAGCTTTGTAACAGTGTTCCAGCACCGTCAGCTGGTCCTCGGTGCCATTGGCTCTTGCACACTTGGGCAACGCATCCGGGTTCCAGTACCGTCAGCTGGTTCTCGGCAGTGTCTTTGACATAGGTATTCCCTCGTGCCCAGCCTGGGTCCAGCACCGTCAACTGGTTCCGGGTAGGGTCAAGGTCACTTAGACTCCAATACGTTGTCCCGTCGTGTTGCGGTCGGGTTAGCCAACTCCATGGTGCCTCCAGTTTAGGAGCTTCCTATGTGGGCTGCGGGAATTGGCAATCAAGGCTGGTTCTGTAGTGCCAGTAGGCCAAGCTCCCCCTGTAGGACTGTTGGTGTTCGGTAACTGCGGCAGCCTCGCGGCCTAGCTGTTCTCTCCTCTCCTGTGGACCTTATGGTCCACATCCTGGTTCCAGCACCGTCAGCTGGTTCCGGGCAGAGCCTTTGGCTTAGGTGCCTCCTTCTGGGTATCCGAGTTCCGCCAACGCCAGGCGGTCCTTGGTAGTGCTTTTAAGCGCGGGTACCTACAGCTTTGTAACTTTGTTCCAGCACCGTCGGCTGGTCCTCGGTCGTGCCATTGGCTCTTGCACAGTTGGCCAACGCATCCGGGTTCCAGTACCATCAGCTGGTTCTCGGCAGTGTCTTTTGCTCTTGTACCTTTTGCACCCCATCCTGGTTCCTGTACCGTCAGCTGGTTCTGGGCAGAGCCTTTGGCTTAGGTGCCTCCTTCTGGGTATCCGAATTCCACCAACGTCAGGTGGTCCTTGGTAGTGCTTTCAGGCACGGCTACCTCCTGCTTAGTAACCAGGTTCCAGTAACGTCAGCTGGTCCTCGGTAGTTCCATTGGCTCTTGGACCTTCGGGTAGCCATCCGAGTTCCAGTTCCATCAGCTGGTTCTCGGCATTTTCTCAGCCTTTTTGTACCTTCTGCTACATTTCCAAGTTCAAGACCCTAAAGACGACGACCCGGAAGACCACCCCTAAGATGACGATGACACCAGAGACGACAACCACTGAGATGACGACGACCCTGGAGACGACGACCCTGGAGACAACGACATGGAAGACCGAGAAGCAGAAGAACATGAGGCTGCAGAACAAAGAGCAGAAGAACATTAAGCATAACACTTAATATCAGAGCAAAAGATATTATCTAAATTATATGCAGAAGAAGACTAAGCAGTGTATGGGGGTGAGTCCGTTCCTCCTAGTGGTGCCCCTGGATAAAGCCTGATGCTGCAGGCCAAACTGAACACGGACAAATGTAACTTTTGCGACAGGCAGAACGGAAGGTGTAATCTTCAAACTTTTATAGATAACTACAGGAATGCCTGTCACAAGTGAGAATATGATGAAGAAGTAGAATAGGAAGAATAATAATAGCTGAAGAAAATGAATATGAAGAATGTAATTAAAAAATAGGTAGAAGATGAAGAAGATGATGATTAAGGTGAAGAAGAAGTTGATGTCAAAGATGCTGATGAAGATGAAAGTGTGGGAAAAGTTAAAAAAAAAGGTGAAGGGAGTGGAATAGTGAAACATCAATATCTGACAAAATAAAAAAAATCTTAACATAGTCAATATCATTGTAACTCCGAACGTCTTAAAAAAAAATTAAAATTCCTGCTATTCTATTTGATTGGGCTAAACCTCTATGCCTTTAATGTCTCCGCCACCTCCCCAAACACATCCTGCATTATTCTTTGTTGTTTTCCTTCATGTAGAATGAACCTACAAGGAAAGAAAGGGTTTATTTTAATTTCGATATTTTGGTCTCATTGACTTGCAATGGGATCGGGTATCGGGATCGGCGATATCCGATATTTTTTGAATATGGGCCGATCCAATCCGATACCGATTCTTTCCGATATCGGAAGGTATCGCTCAACACTAGTTCTAAAACATCACTCCTTTGTTTCTGAGACTTGCCATGCACCCAACTTGAAGTTCTCGACCACATATGGGGTATCAGCGTGCTCAGGAGAAATTGCAAATCAAATTTTGTTAACCTTGTGGAAATAAAAAAAATTGGGGCTAATAAAACATTTTTGTGGAGAAAATGTAATTTTTTTTATTTTCATGGCTCAGTGTTAGAAACTTCTGTGATGTACCTTGGGGTTCAACGTTCTCACCATACACATAGATACGTTACCTGAGAGGTCTAGTTTTCAATGTTGGGCGACTTGTAGTGGGTTTCCACTGTTAAAGCGCATCAGGGGCTCTCAAACGTGACATAGCATCTGCTAGTTATTCCAGCAAATTTTGCATTTAAAGTCAAATTACGCTCCTTCCCTTCCAAGCCCTGCCATGCACCCAAATAGTTGTTTTCCTCTACATATTGAGAATCAGAGTGCTAAGGAAAAATTGTACAACAAAATGTATGGTGCAATTTCTCCTGATACCCTAGTGAAAATGCAAAATTTGGGGCTAAAAAAATAGTTTTGTGGGAAAAATTAGATTTTCTCTGCTCTACGTTAGAAACTTCTCTGAAGTTTCTGGGGGTTCAAGATTTTCACCACATATCTAGATAATTTCCCTGAGTGGTCTCAATTTCAAAATGGGGTCACTTGTGGTCATTTCCACTTTTTAAGCACATCAGGGACTCTCCAAATGTGACACAGCGTTTGCTAATTATTCCAGCAAATTTTGCATTTAAAAAGTCAAATGGCGCTTTTTCCCTTCCAAGCCTTGTCATAAGGCCGGTGGGTTTTTTCTCTCCACATATTGGGTGTCATCATACTCAGGAGAAATTGCACAACAATTGTACAGTGCAGTTTTTCCTGTTGCCCTTATGAAAATGCAAAATTTGGGGCTAAAAAACATTTTTGTGGAAAAAGTGATTTTTTTTTTTTATTTTCACGGCTCAACGTTACAAATTTTTATGAAGCACGTGGAGGTCCAAGGTGCTCACTACATATCTAGATAAGTTCCCTGAGTGGTGTACTTTCCAAAAGTGTTTCACTTGTAGACTGTTTACAATGTTTAGGCACATTAGGGGCTTTCCAAACAAGACATGGTGTCCCCTAATTATTCCAGCAAATTTTACATTCAAAAAGTCAAATGGAGCTCCTTCCCTTTCGAGCCCTAAACAGTGTTTTCCCTGACAGGTGGGGCATCTGCATACTTAGGAATTAATTGCACAACAGATTTTGGTGTTTTCCTTTTACCTTTGCGAAAATAAAAAAAATTTGGTCTAAAGTAAAATTTTTCAGAAAAAAAGTTAAATGTTAATTTTTTTCCTTACACATTCGTTTAATTCCTGTGAAGCATCTGAAGGGATAATAAATTTCTTTAATGTGGTTTTGAACACCCTCAGGGGTGCAATTTTTAGAATTGTGTCAGTTTTGGGTATTTTCTGTCATATAGGCCCCTCAAAGTCATTTCAAATGTTATGTGATACCCAAAGAGAATGGTTTTGTAAATGTTGCTGAAAAAAATAGAAATCACTGGTCAACTTTTAACCCTTATAACTTTCTAACAAAATTAATTATGTTTCAAAAACTTTGCTTATGTAAAGTAGACATGTGGGAAATCTATTTGTTAACTATTATGTGTGACATAATTTTTATGCCCTTAAATCAAAGAGTTAAGTTTGAAAACTGCAACATTTTCAAAATTTTCACCAAATTTCCATTTTTTAAATAAGTAAACACAAGTCATATAAAAGAAATCTTACCACTATGATGAAGTACAATATGTCTCAAAAAAAATTCTCAGAATCACCGGGATCAATGGAAACATTTCAGAATTATTACCTGACTAGATGGTGGCCCGATTCTAACGCATCGGGTATTCTAGAATATGCATGTCCACGTAGTATATTGCCCAGACACATAGTATATTGCCCAACCACTTAGTATATTGCCCAGCCACGTACTATATTGCCCAGTCACGTACTATATTGCCCAGCTACGTAGCATATTGCCCAGTGACGTAGTATATTGCCCAGCCACATAGCATATTGCCCAGTCACGTAGTATATTGCCCAGTCACGTAGTATATTGCCCAGTCACGTAGTATATTGCCCCGTCACATAGTATATTGCCCAGCCACATAGTATATTGCCCAGCCACATAGTATATTGCACAGCGACGTAGTATACAGCACAGAGCCACGTAGTATACAACACAGACACGTAGTATACTGCCCAGTCACGTAGTATATTGGCCAGTCACGTAGTACATTGCCCAGCCACGTAGTATATTGCCCAGCCATATATGTAACAGGTTAAAAAAGACTTAAAATAAAAAATAAACATTCTCACCTACCGAGGGCCCCTTGTAGTCTTGGCGCTTGTGTGCGGTGCATGCGGCAGCTTCCGGTCCCAGGGTTGGTATGAGCGCAGGACCAGTCATGATGTCGCGGTCACATGACCGTGACATCATGGCAGGTCCTTGCATAGCATCCTTAGCACCGGAAGCTGCCGCTTGCACTGCCGAGGAGAGGGGGCGACGTCGAAGGGTGAGAATAACGTTTTTTTTATTATTATTATTTGTAACATTAAATATTTTGGTCACACAGGGTTAATTACTGCGTTAATGGAGTGCGTTACACTGCAATCCATTAACGCTGCCATTAACCCTGTTTGAGGGCTGACTGGAGGGGAGTATGGAGCGGGCACTGACTGCAGGGAGGAAGGAGCAGCAATTTTGCCGCCGGACTGTTCCCGTCGCTGATTGGTCGTGGCAATGGTTGTGGGCGTTTTGCCATGACCAATCAGCGACTTGGATTTCCATGACAGACAGAGGCCGCAACCAATGAATATCTGCGACAGAAAGAAGGACAGATGGAAGTGACCCTTAGACAATTATATAGTACTGTAGATAAAATAACACTGGTCAGAATTATAAAATTTTACTTGGTCATGAAGGTGCAAATAGCATGGCGGGGTAAAAGGTTTAATTGTATGACTATCTGTCCAAAAATTACTGATTTTTAAAATTTTTCATGACAATTTAATTTTTTTACATAAACACAAATCATATTGCCATAAATTTACCGCAAATGTGAAGCACAGTGTGTCACGACAAAAAAAATGAAAAAATAATTGGGATATGTTGATGTTATTACCACATAATGTATCACACAATGTATCACTGATCAGATTTGAAAATGTGGCTTGGTCAAAGAGGTTTTGGCATTAAGCAGCTAAACATCTAAATGTACTAATAATTTCTTTTGACGATTTTGAATTATGACACATTAATTCCTCCAGGCAAAATAAAGGCCACATAACAATAAATGCAAGGAGATAAGAAAACCTCATAAAAAATTCTGTGACTGCTCTCTGTTTGTTTGTGTGGTGAATAGTGTTGAGCATTCCGATACTGCAAGTATCGGGTATCAGCCGATATTTGCTGTATCGGAATTCCGATACCGAGTTCCGATATTTTTGTGATATCGGAAATCGGTATCGGAGTGTGCGGTGCGTATGGTTCCAAGAATCTGGAAGAGAGGAAACTCTCCTTCAGGCCCTGGGATCCATATTAATGTAAAAAATAAAGAATAAAAATAAAAAATATGGCAATACTCACCCCTCCGAAGAACCCTGGCTGTCACCTCTGCGAGCGTCCGCCTCCGTTCCTGAGAATGTAGTGAGTGAAGGACCTTCGATGACGTCGCGGTCAGGTGAGCGGTCACGTGAGCGGTCAGGTGACCAGTCACCTGATCGCGACGTCATCGAAGGTCCTTCACTCACAGCATTCTTAAGGACGGAGGCGGACGCTTGCAGCGGTGACAGCCAGGGTTCTTCGGAGGGGTGAGTATAGCCATATTTTTTATTTTTATTCTTTATTTTTTACATTAATATGGATCCCAGGGCCTGAAGGAGAGTTTCCTCTCCTTCAGACCCTGTGAACCATCGAGGATACATTCCGATATTTGTGTCCCATTGACTTGTATTGGTATCGGAACTCGGTATTGGCGAGATCCGATATTTTGCCGGTATCGGCCGATACCATCCGATACCGATACTTGCAAATATCGGAAGGTATCGCTCAACACTAGTGGTGAATCATTGGCAAACTGAAATAATAAATTAGGTATGCTAAAAGTAATATATATATATATATATATATATATATATATATATATATATATATATATATATATATATATATATATATATACACACAATTTTGACAATTTTTTTGTCTTAAAACGCAATTTTACCATCCACGTCCACCTCGACAAAAAACGATACCCATAAAGTGATACTGATTAAAATGTGCACAGATTGAAAACAACGAGCGGCTACAGCAGTATTTTTGTTGCATATATGCTTGTTAAATTTTACAGATGAATCAGTTGTGTAAAACTTTATTTTTTGGGGAGAGGGACCGATAGTTTTAGTTTCATATTCTCCCTCTCTTAACAAAAATTCCATGACTCTAAAAAACTAGGCTGACACAAAGTTACATGCTCAGAAAAGTAATTTGTAAGTAATAGATCCACTCCACTTTCATTTGGATACTTTTTCTCCTAACAAAACCTACTATAGACATGAGTTAAACGGAACCTGTCAGGTCCCTCATGCCCTCCCACCCAGCAGCATTCGCATTTGCATTACTAAAATCTCTGTCCAACCAGCCCTTTATAATGTTAGTCGATTAAAGGGAACCTGTCAGCAGGATTGTGCACAGTAACCTACAGACCGTGTCAGGTTGGCTCTGTTGAGGGGTCTGCATGTGGTGCTCTGCTTAGGTATTCATAATGCAGACTTCTGACAGGTCACTGATCCCTCACTGACCTGCTCTCTAGCTTACATAATGCATATATGTACATACTGCAAAAAAACCTTCTGCAAGCAGGTGTCAGGTTGGCACCTGCGCTGCAGCATAATCGCATGTTTACTATGTGTTAATAGATGTAGTTGAGGTTATCCTGAGGAGTATAAAAAAATCTATTTTAAAATGGCTCCCTCAGCGTCTGCGCTTTAGTAGCTATCGGTGTATATAGAGGTCATTCGATAGCTGCTATTGTGCAGACGCCGAGAAGAAAAGAAAAATTTCCTCCTATAAGAACGCGCCACCTGATCCTGCACAGTAGCAGCTATCGGGGATTGCCGCATTATGAATACCTAACCAGAGCACCATATAAAGGCCCCCCCACAGGCCGCCCTGGAGCATGAGCATATCATTAACTCAAAGATGAAAATAAAGATTAAACAACAACACCAAGACAGATTTGATCAACCACGCTATCATTTTAGTCAGTATAACGACGTCAACCTGATACTGTCTGTAGGTTACTGTGCACGACCCTGCTGACAGGTTCCCTTGAAATCCAAGTTTAAAAAAAAAGATTTAAAAGCTTAGTTTTACTTATGCTTATTAGGCCTGTGATTAGTAGGCGGGGCGTTAGTGTCCTCAGAGCTGTCGGTCATCTTTGTATGTTATCATGCCCCTCTGAGAATGATACCATAATTTGCATGAGTCGGCATCATCTCTAGGTCTGTATAAACAACGCACCTTGGTATAGCTTTCTTCAGGGAGATCATTTGCACGTCTGAAGCCGGGTGTATGCTTCCCGGCTTCAAAGGTACACTGAACATGAACGAATGTGCAGAAGACAGCACATATACATCTATTGCACTTTCAGTCATGCTCATTGTGCCTCTAGAGTCAAGAAGTGTACAACCGGCTTCAGAGCGCAATGTCTCTGCTGAATAGAGCCGCACGCATGAATGCAATTTGCAGGGACCAGGAGCTGATGCTGCCTCTTGAAAATCATATTATCATGCGTCAGGGGCATAACATGCGGAGAGGGCAGACTAGTCTGAAAAAACTAACGCCCCATTGAATAATCAAAAGCTTATTTAGCATAAGAAAAAATGAGAAGAAGAATAACATTAAGCAGGGAATTTAGTGATACATAATCAAACTATGCTGGGTTGGAGGACATAAGAGACATGACAGGTTCCCTTTAAACAGACTTTAGAAAATATGGATTATAAGAAAACAATCTATCTTTTCATTATGATCAAATACTGTATGTTAAATTATGAAATATATTAGGCATAAGGGTAAGTATATAACTGGTTGCTCATTTACCACATAGAGTAAAAATAATGACTTATTTTTTCAGCAGAATTAACTAGCAAATGCAACTTTTCACACTCTGTTGTTGTTCAAGCGCCTAAAACTATTTAAACACGATAATGCTCATGGGAAAAGAAGCATAACTTTGAAGAATGTGATAATTAGAGGCACTGTGCTGACTAAATTGTTTAAATCAAGTATTTAAAAGCAAGAAAAAGGTTGGAATGCAAGTTATCTACCTGTAGATACCAGTTTGTTAATAACACACTATCTCAAGTATTTCCTCAAGTTCAAACAGCTACTGGATGAAATTACTTTGATATTCCATGAACTTGTGAAATTTTATAGTGCTTGCATCTATATATTTTAGTTATAATTTTCAATTATCAAATGGAAAGAGGAAGGCATATCTAAAGAAGAATATAATGCTGTCTGCAGAACCTGCAGGGCATGAATCAGATTATCTAAAGCGGACAACGAATTAAGGCTTGCAAGAGATGTCAAAAGCAGTAAAAAAGGATTTGGGGGATATGTCAAAAGTAAAAGAAAAAAGTCAAAGATGCTATAGGATTTTTACAGGATGAAAATTATGAAATGGTAAGAAAGGATGTTGACAAGGCCGAACTTTTAAATTCCTATTTTGCATCTATTTGCTCTCAGAAAGGAAATGTAACATCAACTGATCTTCACTGTCCTATTAAAGGAGTAGAAGAATCCAGGATATCTATAAACAGAAAGATAATGAGGAAACACTTAGCTAGCATAAATGAATTCAAGTCTCTAGGTCCAGATGAATTGCACCCCAGAGTACTGAAGAAGATTGCAGAAGAGATTTTTGAACCACTCTCCATATTCTTTGAAAATTCTTGGAGAACAGGAGAAGTCCCAGAAGACTGGAGAAGAGCAAATGTCATTCCTATCTTCAAAAAGGGGAAGAAGGTGGACCCAGGAAACTATAGGCCGGTGAGTCTGACTTCCATACCAGGAAAGATTTTTGAACAAATTATTAAACAACATGTATGTAAGTACTTGGATAAGAATGAAGTGATTAACCAGAGTCAGCATGGGTTTGGAATTAATAAGTCATGTCAGACTAACTTAATTTCCTTCTATGACTGAACCACTGACTGGGTGGATGAGGGAAATGCTGTAGATATAGTTTATCTTGACTTCAGCAATGCATTTGACAAAGTATCTCACACTACCATATTGAAAAAATGACGAAGTATGGAATGGACAAGGCAACTGTTAGGTGGATTCGTAACTGGCTTAGTGATCGGACCCAAAGAGTGGTCGTAAATGGCTGCACATCCAGTTGGAAGAATGTCTCAAGAGGGGTACCACAATGTTCTGTCCTGGGTCCTGTGTTGTTAAACTGTTGTGAATTCTGTGGCAGAGCTCCCTCCTGTGGTCACAAGTGGTACTTCGGCTGATTCTCTCTGTGAGCTTCTGTTGGTGGAGTGAAGTGGTACTGCGGCTTCTGAGTTTCCTCCCTCAGGTGATCTGGTGAGGTAGTTAGGTGCTTCTCTACTTAACTCCACCTAATGCTTTGATCCTGGCTTCCTGTCAATGTTCCAGTGTTGGACTTGCTTTTCCCTGGATCTTTCCTGTGGCCTGCTGCTCTGCATAGCTAAGTTCTTCTTTGCTATTTGTTTGCTATTTTTTCTGTCCAGCTTGTCTAATTTATTGCTGGAAGCTCTGGGACGCAAAGGGTGTACCTCCGTGCCGTTAGTTCGGTACGGAGGGTCTTTTTGCCCCCTTTGCGTGGTTTTCTTTAGGGTTTTGTGTAGACCGCAAAGTTGCCTTTTCTATCCTCGCTCTGTTAAGAAAGTCGGGCCTCACTTTGCTGAATCTATTTCATCTCTACGTTTGTCTTTTCATCTTAACTCACAGTCATTATATGTGGGGGGCTGCCTTTTCCTTTGGGGTATTTCTCTGAGGCAAGGTAGGCTTCTTTTCTATCTTCAGGCTAGTTAGTTTCTCAGGCTGTGCCGAGTTGCATAGGCAGAGTTAGGCGCAATCCACGGCTGCCTCTAGTGGTGTTTGGAGAGGATTAGGGATTGCGGTCTGCAGAGTTCCCACGTCTCAGAGCTCGTTCTATCATTTTGGGTTATTGTCAGATCACTGTATGTGCTCTGACCGCTATGACCATTGTGGTACTGAATTGCCTTTCATAACAGTACAGGAAGCCAAAAGTACTAATGATTCTCAATAGAGGGAAAAAAGAAGTTCTGAGACCATTTTTTTTTCTTTGCACTGTGTTTTGCCTTTTTTTTCCCCTAGGCATTTGGGTGGTTCAGTACACAGGTGTAGCGATGGACATTAGAAGTCTGTCTTCATTTGTGGATCAGCTCTCGGCAAGAGTACAAAAGATTCAAGACACTATTGATCAGAAAGCTATGTTGGAACCAAGAATTCCTATTCCTGATTTGTTTTTTGGAGATAGAACTAAGTTTCTGAGTTTCAAAAATAATTGTAAATTATTTCTGGCCTTGAAACCTCGCTCCTCTGGTGATCCAGTTCAACAGGTTTTGATTGTTATTTCTTTTTTGCGCGGCGACCCTCAGGACTGGGCATTTTCTCTTGCGCCAGGAGATCCTGCTTTGAGTAATATCGATGCGTTTTTCCTGGCGCTCGGATTGCTGTACGATGAACCTAATTCAGTGGATCAGGCAGAGAAAAATTTGCTGGCTCTTTGTCAGGGTCAGGATGAGATAGAGGTATATTGCCAGAAATTTAGAAAGTGGTCCGTGCTCACTCAATGGAATTAATCTGCGCTGGCAGCTATGTTCAGAAAGGGTCTCTCTGAAGCCCTTAAGGATGTCATGGTGGGATTTCCTATGCCTGCTGGTTTGAATGAGTCTATGTCTTTGGCCATTCAGATCGGTCGACGCTTGCGTGAGCGTAAATCTGTGCACCATTTGGCGGTATTACCTGAGCTTAAACCTGAGCCTATGCAGTGCGATAGGACTTTGACCAGAGTTGAACGGCAAGAACACAGACGTCTGAATGGGCTGTGTTTCTACTGTGGTGATTCCACTCATGCTATCTCTGATTGTCCTAAGCGCACTAAGCGGTTCGCTAGCTCTGCCACCATTGGTACGGTACAGTCAAATTTCTTCTGTCCGTTACCTTGATCTGCTCTTTGTCATCGTATTCTGTCATGGCATTTGTGGATTCAGGCGCTGCCCTGAATTTGATGGACTTGGAGTATGCTAAGCATTGTGGGTTTCTCTTAGAGCCCTTGCAGTGTCCTATTCCATGGAGAGGAATTGATGCTACGCCTTTGGCCAAGAATAAGCCTCAATACTGGACCCAGCTGACCATGTGCATGGCTCCTGCACATCAGGAGGTTATTCGCTTTCTGGTGTTGCATAATCTGCATGATGTGGTCGTGTTGGGGTTGCCATGGCTACAAGCCCATAATCCAGTATTGGATTGGAAATCCATGTCGGTGTCCAGCTGGGGTTGTCAGGGGGTACATGGTGATGTTCCATTTCTGTCAATTTCGTCATCCACCCCTTCTGAGGTTCCAGAGTTCTTGTCTGATTACCGGGATGTATTTGATGAGCCCAAGTCCGATGCCCTACCTCCGCATAGGGATTGTGATTGTGCTATCAATTTGATTCCTGGTAGTAAATTCCCAAAAGGTCGACTGTTTAATTTATCCGTGCCTGAGCACGCCGCTATGCGCAGTTATGTGAAGGAATCCCTGGAGAAGGGGCATATTCGCCCGTCATCGTCACCATTAGGAGCAGGGTTCTTTTTTGTAGCCAAGAAGGATGGTTCGTTGAGACCTTGTATAGATTACTGCCTTCTAAATAAGATCACGGTTAAATTTCAGTACCCCTTGCCATTGTTATCTGATTTGTTTGCTCACATTAAGGGGGCTAGTTGGTTCACCAAGATAGATCTTCGTGGTGCGTATAATCTGGTGCGAATCAGGCGAGGAGATGAATGGAAAACTGCATTTAATACGCCCGAGGGTCATTTTGAGTATCTAGTGATGCCATTCGGACTTGCCAATGCTCCATCAGTGTTTCAGTCCTTTATGCATGACATCTTCCGAGAGTACCTGGATAAATTCCTGATTGTGTACTTGGATGACATTTTGATCTTCTCGGATGATTGGGAGTCTCATGTGAAGCAAGTCAGAACAGTTTTTCAGGTCCTGCGTGCTAATTCTTTGTTTGTGAAGGGATCAAAGTGTCTCTTTGGTGTGCAGAAGGTTTCATTTTTGGGGTTCATCTTTTCCCCTTCTACTATCGAGATGGATCCTGTTAAGGTCCAAGCCATCCATGATTGGACTCAGCCGACATCTCTGAAAAGTCTGCAAAAGTTCCTGGGCTTTGCTAATTTTTATCGTCGCTTCATCTGCAATTTTTCTAGTATTGCCAAACCATTGACCGATTTGACCAAGAAGGGTGCTGATTTGGTCAATTGGACTTCTGCTGCTGTGGAAGCTTTTCAAGAGTTGAAGCGTCGTTTTTCTTCTGCCCCTGTGTTGTGTCAACCAGATGTTTCTCTTCCGTTCCAGGTCGAGGTTGATGCTTCTGAGATTGGAGCAGGGGCTGTTTTGTCGCAGAGAGGTTCTGATTGCTCAGTGATGAAACCATGCGCTTTTTTTTCCAGGAAGTTTTCGCCTGCTGAGCGAAATTATGATGTGGGCAACCGAGAGTTGCTGGCCATGAAGTGGGCATTCGAGGAGTGGCGCCATTGGCTTGAAGGAGCTAAGCATCGCGTGGTGGTATTGACTGATCATAAGAACTTGACTTATCTTGAGTCTGCTAAGCGGTTGAATCCTAGACAGGCTCGTTGGTCGCTGTTTTTTGCCCGTTTTGACTTTGTGATTTCGTACCTTCCGGGCTCTAAAAATGTGAAGGCGGATGTTCTGTCTAGGAGTTTTGTGCCCGACTCTCCGGGTTTGTCTGAGCCGGCGGGTATCCTCAAGGAAGGAGTAGTTGTGTCTGCCATCTCCCCTGATTTGCGGCGGGTGCTGCAAAAATTTCAGGCTAATAAACCTGATCGTTGTCCAGCGGAGAGACTGTTTGTCCCTGATAGGTGGACCAATAAAGTTATCTCTGAGGTTCATTGTTCGGTGTTGGCTGGTCATCCTGGAATCTTTGGTACCAGAGAGTTAGTGGCTAGATCCTTTTGGTGGCCGTCTCTGTCGCGGGATGTGCGTGCTTTTGTGCAGTCCTGTGGGATTTGTGCTCGGGCTAAGCCCTGCTGTTCTCGTGCCAGTGGGTTGCTTTTGCCCTTGCCGGTCCCGAAGAGGCCTTGGACACATATCTCTATGGATTTTATTTCTGATCTTCCCGTTTCTCAAAAGATGTCAGTCATTTGGGTGGTCTGTGATCGCTTTTCTAAGATGGTCCATCTGGTACCCTTGTCTAAATTGCCTTCCTCCTCTGATTTGTTGCCATTGTTCTTCCAGCATGTGGTTCGTTTACATGGCATTCCAGAGAATATCGTTTCTGACAGAGGTTCCCAGTTTGTTTCAAGGTTTTGGCGAGCCTTTTGTGGTAGGATGGGCATTGACTTGTCTTTTTCCTCGGCTTTCCATCCTCAGACTAATGGCCAGACCGAACGAACCAATCAGACCTTGGAAACATATCAGAGATGCTTTGTTTCTGCTGATCAGGATGACTGGGTGTCCTTTTTGCCTTTGGCCGAGTTCGCCCTTAATAATCGGGCCAGATCGGCTACCTTGGTTTCGCCATTTTTCTGCAATTCTGGGTTCCATCCTCGTTTCTCTTCAGAACAGGTTGAGTCTTCGGACTGTCCTGGTGTGGATACTGTGGTGGACAGGTTGCAGCAGATTTGGACTCATGTAGTGGACAATTTGACCTTGTCCCAGGAGAAGGCTCAACGTTTCGCTAATCGCAGACGCCGTGTGGGTCCCCGACTTCGTGTTGGGGATCTGGTTTGGTTATCTTCTTGTCATATTCCTATGAAGGTTTCCTCTCCTAAGTTTAAACCTCGTTTCATTGGTCCGTATAGGATTTCTGAGGTTCTTAATCCTGTGTCTTTTCGTCTGACCCTTCCAGATTCTTTTTCCATACATAACGTATTCCATAGGTCATTGTTGCGGAGATACGTTGCACCTATGGTTCCATCTGTTGATCCTCCTGCCCCGGTTTTGGTGGAGGGGGAAATGGAGTATATTGTGGAGAAGATTTTGGATTCTCGTGTTTCTAGACGGAAACTCCAGTATTTGGTTAAATGGAAGGGTTATGCTAAGGAAGATAATTCCTGGGTTTTTGCCTCTGATGTCCATGCTCCCGATCTTGTTCGTGCCTTTCATGTGGCTCATCCTGGTCGGCCTGGGGGCTCTGGTGAGGGTTCGGTGACCCCTCCTCAAGGGGGGGGTACTGTTGTGAATTCTGTGGCAGAGCTCCCTCCTGTGGTCACAAGTGGTATTTCGGCTGATTCTCTTTGTGAGGTTCTGTTGGTGGAGGGAAGTGGTACTGCGGCTTCTGAGTTTCCTCCCTCAGGTGATCTGGTGAGGTCGTTAGGTGCTTCTCTACTTAACTCCACCTAATGCTTTGATCCTGGCTTCCTGTCAATGTTCCAGTGTTGGACTTGCTTTTCCCTGGATCTTTCCTGTGGCCTGCTGCTCTGCATAGCTCAGTTCTTCTTTGCTATTTGTTTGCTATTTTTTCTGTCCAGCTTGTCTAATTTGTTGCTGGAAGCTCTGGGACGCAAAGGGTGTACCTCCGTGCCGTTAGTTCGGTACGGAGGGTCTTTTTGCCCCCTTTGCGTGGTTTTCTTTAGGGTTTTGTGTAGACCGCAAAGTTGCCTTTTCTATCCTCGCTCTGTTAAGAAAGTCGGGCCTCACTTTGCTGAATCTATTTCATCTCTACGTTTGTCTTTTCATCTTAACTCACAGTCATTATATGTGGGGGGCTGCCTTTTCCTTTGGGGTATTTCTCTGAGGCAAGGTAGGCTTATTTTCTATCTTCAGGCTAGTTAGTTTCTCAGGCTGTGCCGAGTTGCATAGGCAGAGTTAGGCGCAATCCACGGCTGCCTCTAGTGTTGTTTGGAGTGGATTAGGGATTGCGGTCTGCAGAGTTCCCACGTCTCAGAGCTCGTTCTATGATTTTGGGTTATTGTCAGATCACTGTATGTGCTCTGACCGCTATGTCCATTGTGGTACTGAATTGCCTTTCATAACATTAAACATCTTTATCATTGATTTAGATGAAGGAATTGAGGGTTCACTGATTAAATTTGCTGATGACACAAAGCTAGGATGGATAGCTAATACTAGAGAAGAGAGAAAGGATTCAAACAGATATAAAAAAAACTGGAGCAGTGGGCAGCAACTAATAGAATGGTTTTAACAAGGAAAAATGCAAAGTAATATATCTGGGCAATAAAAATGAAAAAAGCATTTACAGAATGGGAGGCATAGGGCTAAGCAACAGCATATGTGAAAAATACTTGGGTGTACTAATAGATCATAAATAGTGATGAATATATTCATTACTTGAGATTTCTTGAGCATGCTCGGGGGTCCTCCGAGTATTTTTTAGTGCTCAGAGTTTTAGTTTTTCTTGCCGCAGCTGAATGATTTACATCTGTTAGCCAGCATGAGTACATGTGGGGGGGTTGCCTGGTTGCTAGGAAATCCCCACATGTTCTTATGCTGGCTAACAGATGTAAATTATTCAGCTGCGGCAAGAAAAACTAAAACTCCGAGCACTAAATAATACTCAGAGGACCCCTGAGCATTCTCGAGAAATCTCAAGGAACGAGTATATTCGCTCATCACTAATCATAAACTGAACATGAGTCAACAGTGTGATGCAGCAGCAAAAAAGGCAAATGCATTTCTGGGATGTATTAACAGAAGCATACAGTCTAGATCACGCGAAGTCATTATTGCCCTCTACTCCTCTTTGGTCAGACCTCATCTGGAATACTGTGTCCTGTTTTGGGCACCACATTTTAAAAAAGACATCAACAAACTGGAGCAAGTTCAGAGAAGAGCAATCAGAATGGTGACCGGTCTGCAAACCATGTCCTATAATGAATGGTTGCAGGATTTGGGAATTTTTAGCTTGCAAAAAAGAAGACTGAGAGGAGACTTAATAGCTGTCTACAAATATCTCAAGGGTTGTCACATTGTAGAAAGTTCATCTTTATTCTCATTTGCACAAGGAAAGACTAGAAGCAATGAGATGAAATTGAGTGGGAGGAGACACAGATTAGGTATTAGAAATAACTTTTTGACAGTTAGGGTGATCAATGAGGGTAGCAGGCTGCCACGAGAGGTGGTGAGTTCTCCTTCCATGGAAGTTTTCAAACAGAAGCTGAACAGACATCTGTCTGGGATGATTCAGCGAATCCTGCTTTGAGCACGAGGTTGGACCAGATGACGCAGGAGGTCCCTTCCAACTCTATCATTCTATAATTCAATGATTCTATGATTCTATGACCATAGACGTTTACACAGTACAAAAGAGAAAGTGAGAGGATTCTGTTGATCATTAGAGCTTACACTACACAGGAGAGAGGGAGAAGTCCCTTATGACCATAAGAGCTTACACTCAGATCTGTGATGGCCTAGGTACTGAACACCACTGTACAAAGTATGATAATTGACTAGATGACATAGGTGCAGGGTATTATGTGAAGGCCTGCATGGCAACACCCACTCTCTAATGTTTCTGCAGTGTGGAAAATGTGCAGTGCAAGGTTTATTTTTTGCCAAATGCAGATTGAATCTTTAAAGTTCAAACTCACTTTAATTTCAAGAAATTTGACTTGAATTGGATTGTCTACAGATTTATCCGCTCATCTCCAGTTAAAACATATACCGTATTTTCTGGTGTATAAGACGACTGGGCATATAAGACGACCCCCAACTTTTCCATATAGAATAAGGAGTTTGGGATATACCCGCCGTATAAGATGGGGCTATCTTATAAGCCCTGTTATCTTACACGGCGTGTGCAGTCCGGATGGTTCCCAGCATCTGGAGGAGAGGAGACTCTCCTTCAGGCCCTGGGATCCATATTCATGTAAAAAAAAAGAATAAAAATAAAAAATATGGGATATACTTACCCTACGCGTGACCGTGACGTCATCTAAGGTCCTTCGCTCAATGCATCCTTAGGAACGGAGGCCGCCGCTTGCCCGCTGAGAGCCTGGGGCCGTCGGAGGGTAAGTATATCCCATATTTTTAATTGTTATTCTTTTTTTTACATGAATATGGATCCCAGGGCCGGAAGGAGAGTCTCCTCTCCTCCAAACCCTGGGAACCATCCAGGACCACTCCCTGCACAAGATGACCCCCGACTTTTGAGATGATTATCTGGGGTTAAAAAGTCGTCCTATACGCTGGAAAATATGGTAGGTATTCATATTTTGCACATTCAAATCTCCTTTTAAATTTAAATGTATGTCCAAACTTGCACTTATTGAAATATTACTAGTGTTGAGCATTCCGATACCGCAAATATCGGGTATCGGCCGATATTTGCAGTATCGGAATTCCGATACCGAGTTCCAAAACTTTCAGTATATGGGATACCAGAATCGGAAGTTCCCATAATTCAAAGAGCCCGAATTCAGTCAATGAGAAATGATTAGAAGTGTGGGCACATCCTGTTCTGCATGGTAAACATGTAACTACTGGCATGGCTGTAATTGGCTGCTGAAATGATGTCATGATGCACTTTAAAAGTCGCCTATTTTGGGTTCACTCTGCTGTGAATTCAGTTAGGGACAGGATGCTGTGTTCTGACTGAGGGCCAGTTTATAGATAGCGATTTGCTTCATTGTGCTTTACCCAGGCTAATTTAGCAACCGCTGTGTGAGAACCTTGTTTTAGACTTTGTAGGAGATAGCCGGGATGAGCACAGGAGGCCAGTCTAGCTTGATAGATAGGACAGGATGTCCAAGGAAATCCAAAGAGATGTGAATCCAACCAGGAACCATTTACAAGTGGCACTGGCTGAAGGAACAGCCAGGCCTAAATAGCCGAGCAGAAGAGACGATAAGTGGAGGCAGCTGATGACAGCTAACTCCAAGGAGCAGCCATACCACTTGAAACCACAAGAGGGAGCCCAAGAGCAGAACTCACAAAAGTGCCACTTACAACCACCGGAGGGAGCCCAAGAGCGGAATTCACAAAAGTACCCCCCCTTGAGGAGGGGTCACCGAACCCTCACCAGAGCCCCCAGGCCGATCAGGACGAGCCAAATGAAAAGCACGAACCAAATCGGTGGCATGGACATCGGAGGCAACAACCCATGAATTATCCTCCTGGCCATAACCCTTCCACTTGACAAGATACTGAAGCCTCCGCCTCGAAAAACGAGAATCCAAAATCTTCTCAACCTCATATTCCAACTCTCCCTCAACCAACACCGGGGCAGGAGGGTCAACCGAGGGAACAACGGGCACCACATATCTCCGCAACAAAGATCTATGGAAAACATTATGAATGGCAAAAGAGGCTGGAAGAGCCAAACGAAAAGACACCGGATTAATAATTTCAGAAATTTTATAAGGACCAATAAACCAAGGCTTAAACTTAGGGGAAGAAACCTTCATAGGAACATGATGAGAAGACAACCAAACCAAATCCCCCACACGAAGCCGGGGACCAACACACCGACGGCGGTTAGCAAAACGTTGAGCCCTTTCCTGAGACAACGTCAAATTGTCCACCACATATTCAACACCAGGACAATCAGAAGGCTCAACCTGTGCAGAAGAAAACCGAGGATGAAAACCAAAATTACAAAAGAAAGGTGAAACCTAAGTAGCCGAACTAGCCCGATTATTAAGGGCAAACTCGGCCAACGGCAAGAAAGACACCCAATCATCCTGATCAGCAGACACAAAGCATCTCAAATAGGTCTCCAAGGTCTGATTAGTTCGCTCAGTTTGGCCATTAGTCTGAGGATGAAACGCTGAAGAAAAAGACAAATCAATGCCCATTCTAGCACAAAAGGCCCGCCAAAATCTAGAGACAAACTGAGAACCTCTGTCAGAGACAATATTCTCACAGATAAGAGAAATTTAGGCTGTATAGTACTAATGGTAACAGACCTAGCGACTCTCTTAGTACGCTTAGGGCAATCAGAGATAACATGAGCAGAATCACCACAGTAAAAACACAGCCTATTCTGACGTTTGAATTCCTGCCGTTCTGTTCTAGTCAAAATCCTAACACATTGCATAGGTTCTGGACTCTGCTCAGAGGATACTGCCATATGGTGCACAGCTTCGCGCTCGCGCAGACGCCGATCGATCTGAATGGCTAGAGACATAGATTCGCTCAAACCGGCAGGCGTAGGAAAGCCCACCATAACATCTTTAAGGGCTTCAGAAAGACCTTTTCTGAAAATAGCAGCCAGAGCCTTTTCATTCCATTTAGTGAGCACAGACCATTTTCTAAATTACTGGCAGTATAACTCTGCCGCTTCCTGACCTTGACACAAGGCCAACAGGGTTTTTTCTGCATGATCCACAGAATTAGGTTCGTCATACAATAATCCGAGCGCTTGAAAAAATGCATCAACATTCAATAATGCCGGATCCCCTGTTTCAAGAGAAAAAGCCCAGTCTTGAGGGTCACCATGCAGCAAGGATATGATGATTTTTACTTGCTGAATGGGATCACCAGAAGAACGGGGTTTCAAAGCAAAAAACAATCTGCAGTTATTTTTAAAGTTCAAAAACTTGGATCTGTCCCCAAAAAACAAATCTGGAGTAGGAATTCTAGGCTCTAAAGCCGGAGTCTGGACAACATAATCTTGGATACTCTGTACTCTTGCAGCAAGTTGATCCACACGAGAAAACAAACCCTGAACATCCATGCCAAAGCATATATCCTGAACCACCCAGATATCAAGAGGAAAAACAAGACAAACCAGAGCACAGAAAAAAAAATGGTTCAGAACTTTCTTTTCCTTCTTTTGAGATGCATTTAATTCATTTTTGGCCACTTGTACTGTTATGACGCGGTGGTCTAGGAGCAACATGGAACGAGCTCTGAAGGACGTGGTAACTGTACTGACCGCAGTCCCTAAGCTCAACACAACACTATCAGTAGCCGTGGAATGCTCCTAACTCTCCCTAGGCATCTCGTCACAGCCTAAGAGCTAACTACCCCTAAAGACAGAAGCAGGAAAACTATCTTGCCTCAGAGAAAATCCCCAAAGGATAGATTAGCCCCCCACAAATAATGACTGAGTGGAGAGGAAAAAGACATACACAGAATGAAACCAGGATGAACACAGGAGGCCAGTCTAGCTTGATAGATAGGACAGGATGGAATACTGTGCGGTCAGTATAAAACACTACAAAAATCCACGCAGAGTTTACAAAAAAATCTCCACACCTGACTAAAGGTGTGGAGGGTAAATCTGCTTCCCAGAGCTTCCAGCAAGACAGAATTAATTCATACTGATAACGCTGGACAAACAAAGAAAGCACTGAACGGATAAGTCCACAATCTGTGAACAGAAAAGCGCAAGCAAAAACTTAGCTTTGCTGAACTGGTCAGGATAACAGGGAAATCCAAAGAGATGTGAATCCAACCAGGAACCATTTACAAGTGGCACTGGCTGAAGGAACAGCCAGGCCTAAATAGCCGAGCAGAAGAGACGATAAGTGGAGGCAGCTGATGACAGCTAACTCCAAGGAGCAGCCATACCACTTGAAACCACAAGAGGGAGCCCAAGAGCAGAACTCACAAAAGTGCCACTTACAACAACTGGAGGGAGCCCAAGAGCGGAATTCACAACAGGCAGTGTGGCCGCACAGGCGCAGTCAGCCTGACACCAAATGATGTCAGAAGATGGGCAGCGCTAACTGCGCATGCCCAAGGTTTAACATAATGGCACTGGCTCTGGGACAGATTCAAACAATGCTGAGGAGGGTTCAGTATTCAGTAACACCAGCTGCTCCCCTGCTGTGTTTGCGGCAAAAACTCAAGTCTGCTCCTCCTGCATACCCTGGGCTCCAACACCGCCAGTTGCTGCCCGGAAGTGCTGTCTGCACAGTTAACAGTTGCCCCTCTGTTATTGGAGTTCAGCAACGCCAGCTGCTCCCCTGCTGTGTGTGTGGCAATAACTCAAGTCTGCTCCTCCTGCTTTCCCTGGGCTCCAACACTGCCAGTTGCTGCTTGGAAGTGCTGTCCGCACAGTCAACAGTTGCTCCTCTGTTAGTGGGGTTCAGTAACGCCAGCTGCTCCCCTGCTGTGTGTGCGGCAATAACTCAAGTCTGCTCCACCTGCATACCCTGGGCGCCAACACCACCAGTTGCTGCCCAGAAGTGCTGTTTGCACAGTCAACAGTTGCTCCTTTGTTATTGGGGTTCAGTAACGCCAGCTGTTCCCCTCCTGTGTGTGGCAAGTTCTCCTGCTCCCTCCACACTAAGACTACAACAGATATTAAATTTGCTCCAATTAGGCCTCGGCCTACACTATGCTTCTAGCATTGACCCTGGGCTCCAACACCGCCAGTTGCTGCTCAGAAGTGCTATCTGCACAGTCAGCAATTGCTCCTCTGTTATTGGGGTTCAGTAACACCAGCTGCTCCCCTGCTGTGTTTGCGGCAAAAACTCAAGTCTGCTCCTCCTGCATACCCTGGGCTTCAACACCGCCAGTTGCTGCCCGGAAGTGCTGTATGCACAGTCAACAGTTGCTCTTCTGTTATTGGGGTTCAGTAACGCCAGCTGCTCCCCTGCTGTTTGTGCGGCAATAACTCAAGTCTGCTCCTCTGGCTTTCCCTGGGCTCCAACACTGCCAGTTGCTGCTCGGAAGTGCTGTCTGCACAGTCAGCAATTGCTCCTCTGTTATTGGGGTTCAGTAACGCCAGCTGCTCCCCTGCTGTGTGCGGCAATAAATCAAGTCTGCTCCTCCTGCTTTCCCTGGGCTCCAACACTGCCAGTTGCTGGTCGGAAGTGCTGTCTGCACATTCAACAGTTGCTCCTCTGTTATTGGGGTTCAGTAATGCCAGCTGCTCCCCTGCTGTGTGTGAGGCAAAAACTCCAGTCTGCTCCTCCTGCATACCCTGGGCTCCAACACTGCCAGTTGCTGCTCAGAATTGCTGTCTGCATAGTCAACAGTTGCTCCTCTGTTATTAGGGTTCAGTACGCCAGCTGCTCCCCTGCTGTGTGTGAGGCAAAAACTCCAGTCTGCTCCTCCTGCATACCCTGGGATCCAACACCGCCAGTTGCTGCTCGGAAGTGCTGTTATTTTGCCTCTGTTATTGGGGTTCAGTAACGCCAGCTGCTTCCCTGCTGTGTGTGTGGCAATTTTGCCTGCTCCCTCCACATTCACACTACTACAGATTTGAAACATGCTCAAATTAGGCCTCGGCCTACACTGTGTTTCTCATGTAATCCCTGAGCTCCAACACTACCAGTTGCTGCCCAGAAGTGCCGTTTGCACAGTCAAAACTTCCTGCTGTGTTACTGGGGTTCAGTAACGTCAGCTGGTCCCCTGCTGTGTATCCGGTAATGTGTCCTGCGACCTCCACGCTGACACAACAACAGAAATTAAAGGGAACTTGTCCCCCCAGGCACTTGTAACTAAAAGAGCCACTTGTGCAGCACTAATGCTGCATTTGGACAAGGTGGCTCTTTTAGTTATTCTCCTTGCACACGCTGAAGTTATCACTTATAAAATGTGTCCCCTCGTACCTTCAAACCATCCCAGAGGTGTGACTTTCCTTCTTAATGACACGCAGCACAGCCATCATTCATACCCCCTTGGCGCCGGGTGCAGCCTCCTGAGTGTTGTTTGTTTGTGTAACGGAGCCTGTGCTGTTATCTAATCTCTTGGCCATGCGTAGTTAGCGCTTCCGATCTTCTGACATCATTTGTTGTGCGGCCGCTCTGCCCGAGATCACGCCCCATTCATGGGCATGCGCAGTGCATATCTTCGCCTCTCACTCATCTCCTTCCACCTTCTTCAGACTGTGCGGCATCAGCTGATCCCTAATCACATGATGTCAGAAGACGGGCAGTGCTAACTGCGCATGGTCAAGGGATAACATAACAGCGCAGGCTCACAAAGTACACAAACAAACAATGCTCAGGAGGCTGCGCCCGGCGCCAAGGGGGTATGAATGACAGCTTTGCTGCATCTCATTAAGAAGGAAATTCCCGCCCCCAGGATGGTTTCAAGGTATGAGGGGCCAACTTTTATCAGTGTTTCGTTCAGCGTCGGCAAGGAGCATAATTAAAAGAGCCACCTTTTCCTTGTGCAGCATTGCAGCTGCACAAGGTGGCTCTTCTAGTTACAAACGCCTGGGGGGTTAAAGGTTCCCTTTCAACTTGCTCCAATTAGGCCTCAGCCTACGCTCTGTTTGTCATTTAATCCCTGCGCTCCAACACCGCCAGTTGCTACTCTGAAGTGTCTTTGGCACGGGTACTCCCTCCTGCCCAGCCTGGTTCCAGCACGCCAGCTATTTCCGGGTAGTGGCAAGGTCACTTTGCCTCCAATACATTGTCCTGTTGTGTTGCGGTCGGGTTAGCTGACTCTATGGTGCCTGCAGTTTAGGTGCTTCCTATGTGGGCTGCGGGAACTGGCAATCAAGGCTGGTTCCGTAGTGCCAATAGGACAAGCTCCCCCTGTAGGACTGTGGATTTTTGGTAACTACGGCTGGCTCGCGGCCTAGCAACTTTTGTTTCTCCTGTGGACTTTCTTCTGCCTATCTGAGTTCCAGCACCATTAGCTGGTTCTTAGGAAGACAATCTTGAATATGTCCCCCTGGTTCCTGTACCGTCAGCTGGTTTTGGGCAGAGCCTTTGGCTTAGATGCCTCCTTCTGGGTATCTGAGTTCCACCAACATCTGGTGGTCCTTGGTAGTGCTTTCTGGCATGGGTACCTCCTGCTTACTAACCGGGTTCCAGTACCGTCAGCTGGTTCTCGGCATTTCCTCAGACTTCTTGTACCTTCTGCTACATTTCCAAGTTCAAGATCCTAAAGACGACGACCCTGAAGACCACCCCGAAGACGACGACGACCCCTGAGACGACGACCCTGGAGACGACGACCCTGGAGACCACCCCGAAGAAGACGACGACCCCGGAGACGACGACCCTGAAGACCGAGAAGCAGAAGAACAAGAAGCTGCAGAACAAAGAGCAGAAGAACATTAAGCATAAGACTAAAAATCAGAGCAAAAGATATTATCTAAATTATAAGCAGAAGAAGACTAAGCAGTGTATGGGGGGCGAGTCCGTTCCTCCTCGTGGTGCCCCTGGAAAAAGCCTGCTACTGCAGGCCAAACTGAACGCAGACAAATCCTGTTGTAACTCTTTTGTGACAGGCAGAACGGAAGGTGTAATCTTCAAACTTTTATAGATAGCAACTACAGGAATGCCTGTCACAAATAAGAATATGATGAAGAAGTAAAATATGAAGAAGAAGAATAGTTTAATAAAAAGAATATGAAGAATGTAACAAAAAAGAATAATAGGAAGAAGGTGAAGAAGAAGAAGATGAATAAGGTGAAGAAGAAGATGATGTAAAAGATGCTGCTGCTGAGGATGATGAAGAAGAAAGTGTGGGAGAAGTAAAAAAGAAGGTGAAGGGCATGGAAGTAGTGAAACAAATATCTGACAAAATATAAAAAATCTTAACATAGTCAATATCTCTGTAACTCCGAACGTCTTAAAAAAAAAAAAATTTCCTTCTCTTCCATTTGATTGGGCTTAACCTCTATGCCTTTAATGTCTCCTCCTCCTCCCCCAATACATCCTACATTATTCTTAGTTGTTTTCCTTCATGTAGAATTAACCTTCAAGGAAAGAAAGGGTTTATTTTCATTCTGATATTTTGGTCCTATTGACTTGCATTGGTATTGGGTATCGATATCGGCGATATCCGATATTTTTCGAATATCGGCCGATCCAATCCGATACCGATATTTTCAAATATTGGAAGGTATCGCTCAACACTAAATTTACACATCTTTGTGCATCCACTTCTCAGGTGACTTGATTTAACATCACATAAAAAATTCTCATTAACCTGTTATTATGCACAAAATATGCTCAAAATTTGTGAAGTGTTGATAGAGAAATAAAAGCACACACACATTTACAAAAGTAGAAAACTTGTGGAATTAGTAATTTACAGATTTTTTACTTGTACTTTCTCAAGTAGTTTTTAAAGCTCTAGGGTTCTTTCAGTTTTCCATCTATGAATGCTGTCCTTGTTTTTCAGTGATAGAATTTCCGTACCTTTGATAGTTGACATGGTAGCTTACATGTCCAAGATTTTCCCTGGACTGAGTGATCTAGAACTGAGTGATCCTCTCAAAAGCATGTAGACTTTTCCGAAATTGACTCAAGTATCGAATCAAGCTTGCCAATGCAAGACTATGAATCCGTGAAAAAAAATCAGCACTCAATCTACTTTGATTTAAAAATATAATTTTCTCTACAATTAAAATCATTTAGACATTTATGAAAAATAACACACATTTGGTTTCACAGAGTTTTTTTAATATATCTTGCAGCCTTTCATCCATTAAAGTAACAGATTTGCTTTTTAATTCTTAAGAGTGAAATAACGAATACTAGTAAACAGAAGAAGAAAAGTTGACATTGCTGGATCTGTTTAAGATCACTTTTCACCCAACGTGGCTTTGGGAAGGAAATGATTAGGATTTCTCATGGTATTTTATGATGGATTAGAAATGAATGCCTCAGTGCATATTTATGATGATTACGATTTAATGTAGTATAATAAAATGATTTACAATGATCTTCAAATTCAAGAGGTCAAAATGTCTGCTACTTGAAAAAGCAATTTAAACTATGGAAATTGTTGAGTTTTGTAGACTGAAGAGAAAAGTACTGAAAATAAACTAGATATTCAAAGTATCACACAAGATCTTGAGGCTGATCATTAATGGAGCTTTACAGGCAAAATAAAAAGTTCACCACCTGGATTCATAGAAGCAATGGATTAACGCAAAACGGCCATCGTCCTGTCTTTCTCTCCCCACATTCCTCCCCTGCACGCACAGGAATAAAGGACTATCATTTTTTATAGATTTGCTGAGTTACGTTCCTTCTTCATGCTTTTGCTGCACATCTAACTCATTTAGTCACATTATTATAACCTTCTCCCTAGATTTCATAAGTCATAATAGCAGAAACATAGGGCTTTGTCTTACAGTAAGTTAGCAGCAGGAATGTGTCCAAAAGTCAAACAATCATGTAACCACCCTTCTACTGACAGGCATCAATAGCAGCATGAAGAGATCCAGGATGAATAAAAATGTAATATTTATTAATAATTCTTTTAAAAAATTACAACAGTAGAAAAAAGAATTAAAAAAGCAGAAAATATTTCACACAAGAAGACACCACCCATTTCACAGATGTATTTCCAACCAGGTGTATACACAGCCAAAACTATTTGCATAAATAAAAAAAAATTAAATTATAATAAACAGTGCCTTGGTCCATCAGGCTACAAGAGTAAATTAAGCAAATAGTAAAAACCTAATTATAGCCAGTAATCCCCTAAGATAATACATGCATAAAAGCACACAATAGTGGGGGGGTACGCCAAGTGATATAGGATATAAAGTATAGCTACCTGGAGATCATGAAGGTGGCGTCTCCCCACCCCAACGCGTGTGTCACCGCTGGTTTCTTCAGGGGCGTGGGTAGGTGAGGGGCAATGTACAATATATATGTGTCCGCAACCAATTAGCTAAAAGTAAAGAGACGCACATGGTACCGTAGTGCATAAGAGCCCTGCCGAGTCCCGGAAGTGAAGTCCCTTCCAGGACAGCACCTTGATGATTTGCAAGCATGGAATGAAAGCGGGCATAGGGTCGGCGCTTTGGGAAATGATGTCGGGACTTTAAAGGGACTCTGTCACCTGAATTTGGAGGGAACAATCTTCAGCCATAGGGGCGGGGTTTTTGGGTGTTTGATTCACTCTTTTCTTACCCGCTGGCTGCATGCTGGCTGCAGTATTGGATTGAAGTTCATTCTCTGTCCTCCGTAGTACATGCCTACACTGGGTTAATGGCACACTGGGTTAATGTGGTGGATGCAGGGTCCACAGGGGACAGCCATATTGGGACAGTTCTGCCTAGCCCATGGTCTAGGAAACAGTTGGCTGTAGGCATTCGCCCCCTCCTCCTCGTCCTCCAGCAGAAGTGAGAGCTCGTCCACAGACCGCAGTCGCATGACCGCTCCATCCGCAGCTGCCACTGTTGCACATAAGGTGTCCCATTATGGAACAGCCAGTGGCAAGCGTCAGCAGGTTGTGTTGGGAATGAAGTGTTTGGGCGACAACAGACACACCGCGGAAGTTCTGTCTGAGTTCTTGCAGCAAGAAACTCAGTCATGGCTGGGCAGTGTACATCTTGAGGCAGGCAAGGTAGTCAGTGATAACGGAAGGAATTTTATGGCTGCCATAGCCTTTTCACAACTGAAACACATTCCTTGCCTTGCTCACACCTTGAACCTGGTGGTGCAGTGCTTCCTGAAAAGTTATCCAGGGTTACCCTACCTACTCATGAAGGTGCGAAGACTTTGCTCGCACACTTGCCGTTCGCCCGTACACTCCAGTCGTATGCAGAACCATCAGCGATATTTGAATCTTCCCCAGCACCGCCTAATAATCGACGTTGCAACAAGGTGGAACTCCACACTGCACATGATTCAGAGGCTGTGCGAACAGAGGCGTGCTGTTATGTATTTGTGGGAGGATACACATACATGGGCAGGCAGTTGGATGGCAGACATGGAGTTGTCAGGTGTGCAGTGGTCAAAGCTACAAGATCTGTGTCAAGTCCTTCAGTGTTTTGAGGAATGCAAACGCCTGGTTAGTGCAGATGACGCCATCATAAGCATGAGTATCCCCCTAATGTGTCTGCTGATGCAAAGTTTGATGCACATAAAGGAGCAGGCATCTGCAGCCGAGGACGAGGGTAGACTTGATGACAGTCAGCCACTGTCTGCTCAGGGAAGTCTCCTGGATGAGGTGGCGGATGAAGAGGAGAAGGACGAGGAGGATGATGGGGATGAATATTTATGGGAGGAAGCTTCTCAGGGGGCAATAGAAACTGGTGGCGTTGCAAGGTCAGGTACAGGGTTTTTGAGGGAGACAAGTGATGTTGATTTGCCAGAAAGTGCTCCTCAACCCATAACAAGCAGTGAATTGACACCTGGAACATTGGCCCACATGGCGGATTATGCCTTGCATATCCTAAAAAGGGACCCCCGCATTATCAAAATGATGACCAATGATGATTACTGGTTGGCCTGCCTCCTGGATCCACGCTATAAAGGGAAATTGCAAAATATCATGCCATATGAGAACCTTGAGCAAATATTGGCTGCCAAACAAGCAACTCTTGTACACCGTTTGGTTCAGGCATTCCCAGCACACAGCGGCGGTGATGGTTCTCACACGAGCTGCAGGGGGCAACATGGCAGAGGTGTTAGAGGTGCACAAATCTGAAGTGGCGTTGGACAGAGGGGTTTTATGACCAGGTTATGGAGTGATTTCACAATGACCGCAGATCCGACAGGTACTGCAGCATCAATTCAAAGTGACAACATTTGTCCAGTATGGTTACTAACTATTTTTCCTCCCTTATCGATGTTTTCCCTCACAAGTCATTCCCATTTGATTACTGGGCATCCAAAATAGACACCTGGCCTGAATTATCCGAATATGCATTGCAGGAGCTTGCTTGTCCAGAAGCTAGTGTCCTATCAGAAAGAATATTCAGTGCTGCTGGGTCAATACTGACTGAAAAAAGGAGGCGTCTGGCTACCCAAAATGTTGATGATCTAACCTTCATTAAAATGAACCAATCATGGATTTCTAATTATTTTGCCCCACCTTTCCCGGCTGACACCTAGCTTTCCAGTAAAAAGGTCTTGCTTTTGGACTGGTCTTACTGACTGTTCCAATTTCTCCATTTGCAGCTGCTGTATGTCCAGCATACGCCATTTTTACACCTCCCTAAATGGGCTGACTCCCCTCATGGGGCCGTGGTCACCACTTGGCGCAAGCACCGGTGCGAGTGCCGTTTGGCTGAAGTGGTGGGTGTGCCCACTTTTGGGTGACAGCACTGGCACAGGGTCCCTCATAGTACAATGAAGTGCGCACCCAACGTCAGATCAGACACACTGTTGTAACATGAGGGGCCCTGGGCCAGTACCGCCGGCCACGAAAGAGTGTTCCCCCCAGCTCAAACAGTGCTCTACCACTTGCAAAATTATCTCTCACTGCTCCACCACTGTTTAGTCTGTGCGGTTAAATCCTTCAATGGCACTGCCAATACCAATTTGTTGATATGTATGATGCTAGTAAAAATATTCAGGGGCCCTGTCCTACATTTACACCAGTTACAGTAATACTTTGCGCCAAATACCCATGTCTGCAAGTCAGCAGAGGAGCTCACCCCTGTACCTAGGTATGCCACCTGTTTATTTGTTAATATTTTTTTTTGCCAGACATTAACATCAATTTATTATTTTGGACTACTAACTGTGTCAGACACTCCTTCCAATTGTCCTCCGCTGACCACACCAATGCTGCCTGTGTACCCCTTGAACCTATTTAAACCTGCATCGAGCCAACTTTTTTATTTTAGGCCTAGTAAGTCTGTCTGCGGTCCCTCCTTCCAATTGTCCTCCGCTGACCACACCAATGCTGCCTGTGTACCCCTTGAACCTATTTAAAAGTGTATAGAGCCTACTTTTTTTATTTTAGGCCTAGTAAGTCTGTCTGCGGTCCCTCCTTCCAATTGTGTACCCCTGTAACCTTTCTTAAACTGCATTGAGCCAACTTTGTGATGTAAGGCCTACTACCAGTGTCTGCGCCACTCAATACAGCTGTCCTTCTCTTAAAAAAGCTGAGCTGCAATTGTCAGGTTTTCAGCCTATCGGAATTTGAAAACTGCATTAGGGCTACAAGTTTGGTTGGGTTCTATGTTGTGAATTCCATTCTGGAGCTCTCTCCTGTGGTTGCTAATGGTATTTTGTGAGTTCTGCCCTTGGGCTCCCTCTGGTGGTTTCAAGTGGAACTGCTGGTCCGTTAGGTAGCTGTAGCAGCTGCCTTCACTAATCGCCTTGCCTGGGTTTGTTATTTAAACCTGCTCTGGGCTTTAGTCCATGCCTGCTGTCAATGTTCTTGGTTGGATTTGGTTCTCTCCTTGGAATTTTCATATGGCCAGTCCTTGTCTGCAAAAGATAAGTTTTTGCTTGGTTTTGTTTGTCCATTCGTTTGGACTCTATTGCTTTGCAAATATGTTTATTTTTGTCCAGCTTGTCACTATGTCTTATTCAGGCTAGCTGGAAGCTCTGGGAAAGCAGATTTGCACCTCCACACCGTGAGTCGGTGTGGAGTTCATTTTTGTAGTCTCTGCGTGGATTTTGTAGTTTTTATACTGACCGCACAGTATCCTTTTCTCTCTGTCTATCTAGTTTAGTTTTGGCCTCCTTTGCTGAATTCTGATTTCATTTCTATGTTTGTCATTTCCCTCTCCATTCACAGTCAATATTTGTGGGGGGCTATCTTTCCTTTTGGGGGTTTTCTCTGAGGCAAGATAGCTTTCTATTTCCTTCATTAGGGGTAGCTATTTCTTAGGTTGTGAAGAGGTGTCTAGGGAGAGTCAGGAACATCCCACGGCTATTTCTAGTGTTGTTGTTCGGATTAGGGACTGCGGTCAGTAGAGATACCACCTTCTCAGAGCTCGCTCCATGTTGCATTTTAGCCACCAGGTCATCTCAGTGTGGCCTCTTAACCACCAGGTCATAACAGTTCTACTAACGGTGTCTGCCGCTCCAAGGTGTTCTCCAGGTTTACTGTCCTGAGCTTCTATCTTCAGGCTCTCATTAAGTAGTTTTTAATATAACACTGCATTTGGCCTACTAGTTTGGTTGGGGCCTACTAACGGTGTCTGCCGCTCCAAGGTTTTCTCTTGGTTTCCTGTCCTGGGCTTCAATCTTCAGGCTCTCATTAAGTAGTTTTTAATATAACACTGCATTTGGCCTACTAGTTTGGTTGGGGCCTACTAATGGTGTCTGCTGCTTCAAGGTTTTCTCTTGGTTTCCTTTCCTGAGCTTCAATCTTCAGGCTCTCATTAAGTAGTTTTTAATACAACACTGCATTTGGCCTACTAGTTTGGTTGAGCCTACTAACGGTGTCTGCCGCTCCAAGGTGTTCTCCTGGTTTCCTTTCCTGAGCTTCTATCTTCAGGCTCTCATTAAGTAGTTTTTAATATAACACTGCATTTGGCCTACTAGTTTGTTTGGGGCCTACTAACGGTGTCTGCCGATCTGGGTCATCCTCATCGAGATACTGCTGCAGCAGCTGGATTTGACTGATGCCAGATCGGTGAGCTGAATTTGCAGAACCCTGGTGATCTACTGGCGGTGGATGATGAGACGTGGAGGAAGGCATCATTAAAAAACAGGCCCAATTTAAAGAAGCGGGTCTTCTAGACTTGTAATGCCCATACGCTAAGTGTATGGGCTGACAAACATTTTTAAAAAAAATTGTTTATGGGCATCATAAACACCCTTGCAAAAAAGAAGAGTGGCTGTAGCAGCACAGAGCCCATTAACCCTGGTGATCTAGTGGCAGTGGATGATGAGACGTGGAGGAAGGCCTCGTTAAAAGATAGGCCCAATTTAAAGGAGTGTGTCTCATAGACTTGTAATGCCCATACACTAAGTGCGTTGGCTGAAAAACATTTTCCCCTGGGGGGGGGACACATCAACCTACTGTATAAATAATTGTTGTTACGAATATCCAAACACCCTTGCAAAACAATGTAGTGGCTGTTTCATTACAGAACACAGTCACCCTGGTGATCTAGGGGTGGTGAAGGAAGAGACGTGGAGTATGGCTTGTGAAAAAGATCATCCCAGTTTAAAGAGGCGGGTCTCCTATACTTGGAATGCCCATACACAAAGTGTATGGGTTGACAAACATTTCTCCATGGGGGGTAATTTTTTGCAAAAAAATGATTTACGGGCATCATAAACACTCTTGCAAAAAACTAAAGTGGCTCTAGCACCTCGGAACATGTTAACCCTGTTAACGACAGCCTTGTTGATGCTGGTATTTAATAACTGCCCTCTTCTGCTTACAAATCTTTTCCAACTTCTGCAGTGTAGAGTTCCAATGCGTAGGGACATAACACACTAGTCGGTGAGCCGAAAGCTGCAATAGCTGCAGAAGCACGGTAAGGGCGTCTGAAGCTGTGTTTGACTTTTTAAAATGAGCACACAGGCAGTGTACTTTCACAAGCAGATCCGGCAGCTTCAAGCAGCTTTTTAGAAACCGTTGAACAACGATGTTAAGCACATGGGCCAGGCATGGTACATGTGTCAGTTCACCTTGTCTCAGTGCCACCATCAGGTTCCTGCCATTGTCACACACAACTGTGCCTGACTGGAGGCTCAGTGGTGTCAGCCACAGATCTGCCTGCTCTTTCAGAGCTGTCCACAACTCTTCAGCATTGTGCAGTTTTTCACCTAAGCATATTAGCTTCAGCACAGCCTGTTGCCGCTTGGATTTGGCATTGCTGCAGTGCTTCCAGCTCAGGACTGATGTGCTCATTTCAGAGATGGAGGCTGAAGAGGTGGATGAGGAGGTGCAGGAGCTGTAGACTGCAGGGGCAACCCTGATTGACATAGGGCCAGCAATCCTTGGGGTTGGGAGGATGTGTTCCATCCCAAAGTCTGACTGGGTCCCGGCTTCCACTATGTTAACCCTGTGTGCCATCAGCAAAATGTACGGTCCCTGGCCACAAGCACTTGTCCACATGTCCGTGGTTAGGTGTACTTTCTCAGTAACTGTATTGTTGAAGGCAAGGGTAATGTTGTGGCACACATGCTAGTGTAATGCTGGGAAGGCACAGCGGGAGAAATAGTGGTGGCTGGAGACCGAGTACCTTGGGACGGCCGCCGCCATCAGGTTGCGGAAAGACTACATCGCCAATAGCCTAAAAGGCAACATTTCCAGTACAAGCAGATGAGAAATGTGTGAATTTAGCACTGTGGACTGTGGGCATTGGCGGCATATTTCCGCTTGCGTTACAATGACTGTGGTATGGACAACCGAAGGCTGTGCTGGGACAAGGATGTGGACGTGATTGATGATGGTGCTATTGGATGTGGGCAATGGCAAGTGCAGGGCAGGAGGCATCTTCGCATGCACTGTGGACAGGGGATTAACTTGCATGCACAACAGTGGAAGAAGCAGTGGTGGCACTCGCAGACACTGTTCCTGGAGGTTGGGATTGGGCCCACAAAGTCGGGTGCTTTGCTGCCATGTGCCTGATCATGCTAGTGGTGGTAAGGCTTGTAGTTTTGCTACCCATGCTGATGCTGGCATGACAAGGATTGCAAATGGCCTGTTTGGGGTTATCGTTAGAGTCTTTAATAATAGTGATCACAAAATAATAAGTTTTCATGTATCCTTTAATAAGTTGTGTAGTAGAGGGGTTACAAGGACACTAAACTTCAGGAGGGCAAATTTCCAATGGATGAGAAATGGTCTTAGTGCAATGAACTGGGACAATATCCTGAATATTTTGTGTATAAAAATACACAAAGAAAATGGGAGACGTTTATTAGCATCCTGGATAGGACCTGTGCACAGTATATTCCGTATGGGATAAAACATACTAGAAATAGGAGGAAACCAATATGGCTAAATAGAGCTGTAAGGGGCGCAATAAGTGACAAAAAGAAAGCATTTAGAGAATTAAAGGAAGTAGGTAATGATGAGGCATTAAATAAAAATACAGAAAAGCAAATTAAAGGCAGCTAAGATTGAGACAGAGAGACTCATTGCCAGAGAGAGTAAAAATAATCCCAAAATATTCTTTAACTACGTAAATAGTAAGAAACTAAAAAATGATAGTGTTGGCCCCCTTAAAAATAGTCTGGGTGAAATGGTGGATGAGGATGAGGAAAAAGCCAATATGCTAAATGACTTTTTTTCATCAGTATTTACACAAGACAATTCCATGACAGACAATATGATCAGTGAAACAAAAATTCCGCATTAAGTGTCACTTGCTTAACCCAGCAGGAAGTATGTAGGTGTCTAAAAATCACTAAAATTGACAAATCTCTGGGCCCGGATTGGATACACCCCCGAGTACTGCAGGAATTAAGTACAGTCATTGATAGACCACCATTTTTAATCTTTAAAGAGTCCATAATAACAGGGTCTGTACCACAGGAATGGCGTATAGCAAATGTGGTGCCAATATTCAAAAAGGGGGACAAAAACTGAACTCGGAAATTATAGGCCAGTAAGGTTAACCTCTACTGTGGATAAAATCCTGGAGGGCATTCTAAGAAATGCTATACAGGAGTATCTGAAGAGGAATAACCTCATGACCCAATACCAACATGGGTTTACTAGGGACCGTTCCTGTCAGACTAATCTCATCAATTTCTATGAAGAGGTAAATTACGGACTGGACCAAGGGAACCCAGTGGACGTAGTGTATATGGACTTTTCAAAAGCTTTTGATATGGTGCCACACAAAAGGTTGATACATAAAATGAGAATAATGGGGATAGGGGAAAATATGTGTAAGTGGGTTAAGAGCTGGCTCAGGGATAGGAAACAAAGGGTGATTATTAATGGAGCACACTCGGACTGGGTCGCGGTTAGCAGTGGGGTATCACAGGGGTCAGTATTGGGCCCTCTTCTTTTTAACATATTTATTAATGATCTTGTAGGGGGCATACAGAGTGGAATTTCAATATTTACAGATGACACTAAACTCTGCATGGTAATCAATACAGAGGAGGACAATTATATATTACAGGCTGATTTATATAAACTAGAAGCTTGGGCTGATAAATGGCAAATGAGCTTTAATGGGGATAAATGTAAGGTCATGCACTTGGGTAGAAGTAATAAGATGTATATTTATGTGTTTAATTCTAAAACTCTGGGCAAAACCGTCAATGAAAAAGACCTGGGTGTATGGGTGGATGACAAACTAATGTTCAGTGGCCAGTGTCAGGCAGCTGCCACAAAGGCAAATAAAATAATGGGATGCATTAAAAGAGGCATAGATGCTCATGAGGAGAACATAATTTTACTTCTATACAAGTCACTAGTTCGACCACACTCAGAATACTGTGTACAGTTCTGGTCTCCGGTGTATAAGAAAGACATAGCTGAACTGGAGCAGGTGCAGAGAAGAGCGACCAAGGTTATTAGAGGACTGAGGGGTCTGCAATACCAAGATAGGTTATTATACTTGGGGCTATTTGGTTTGGAAAAACGAAGGCTAAGGGGTGATCTTATGTTAATGTATAAATATATGAGGGGACAGTGCAAAGACATTTCTGATGATCTTTTTAATCATAGACTTGAGACAGGGACAAGGGGGCATCCTCTACGTCTGGAGGAAAGAAGGTTTAAGCATAATAACAGATGTGAATTCTTTACTGTAAGAGCAGTGAGACTATGAAACTCTCTGCCGTATGATGTTGTAATGAGTGATTCATTACTTAAATTTAAGAGGGGACTGGTTGCTTTTCTTGAAAAGTATAATGTTACAGGGTATATATATATATAGTAGATTCCTTGTTAGGGTGTTCCAGGGAACTAGTCGGATTGCCGTATATTGAGTCGGGAAGGAATTTTTTTCCCCAATGTGGAGCTTACTCTTTGCCACATGGTTTTTTTTTGCCTTCCTCTGGATCAGCATATTAGGGTATGTTCGGTTAGGCTATGGGTTGAACTAGATGGACTTAAAGTTTTCCTTCAACCTTAATAACTATGTTACTATGTTGCTATGTTTAAAAAATAACCAGACATGGGAAGACCTAACAGTTGGAATGGCAACTTCCGTCATGTTGGTGTGACAGGAACGGTTGCCCACCTTCTGTTTACAGCCACCACACTGTTTCTTTCTGCCTGAAGGGGTGCTACGCCTTCCTCCCCCTGTGTGCTGCTGTCCTCGCTTTTTAGGTCCCCCTGCCTGGTTGGGTTAGTTACTATATCATCCACCATGTCATCTTCCACTTCCGAACCCTGGTCCTCCTCCTTACTTTCTGGCAATTCTGTCTCATCATCATCCACCTCTTGTGACCGTGGCTGCTCAAATACTTGGTCATCACTTCATGGAATCTCATCTTGCCCTGCTTCAACTGGACAGGGCGAGAGGCTCGAATCTATAAATGAAAAAGTGAACAGCTCTTCGGAGTGTCCGAGTGTGGGATCAGTTGTCCCAGGGCACTCAGCATGGTGGGAGGAAGGAGGATCAGAGTGAGTAATATGCGGTCTAGATTCACGGCTACTCAGACTTGACTGTGTGGAAGACTTGGTGCTGGTGGTGGTGACCAAGTAACTGGAAGTATTATGCGCTTTCCATCCAACAACCTTTTCACACTGCTCTGGCTTTAATAGTGCTGTCTTGCTGCGGTCCCCTAGGAGTTCAGACACTAAGGTCCAGCGAGCAGATGTGGGTGTTTTTTGTGGTCCAATTTCAGATGGCCAAAGCCTGGGCCTCGTCCTGTACCATCACCATCACTTCCGTGTCGCTTGCAATGCGCCTTACCCATTGAAAATGGACCAGAATATTTTACACGTTCACAACAAATGGTTGAGTTGGGGGCGAACGTGTATGTGATACGTGTGTGGGAAAACCACAATTTAAACTATCTGGACTGTAGTTAAAAATGTATTTTGGTTATCAAATTGGTGTCAATAAGTAGGATAACAGACAGCAAAAACAATAGAAAATGTAGGCCTAAAGTGTCCAAAGTTTTAGCACAGATAGATGAGGCCTGTCATGGAGACACCACACTGCCAAATACATGGCCTGTATTTTTTTGTAATGCAAAATAGTGCTGTTTATAACTAGATTAAAAGACAGGAAAAACACTGGAATACCGTCCTAAAATGCCCAAACTTGGAGCACGCAGATATATGAGGCCTGTCACGGTGATACCACACTGCCAAATGTGTGGCCTCTATTTTTTTGAAGTCTGCTAACTAGTGTTGTATACAACTAGAGTAACAGACAGAAAAAACACTTGAATACCGGCCTAAAATGCCTAAACTTGGAGCACGCAGATACAGTGCCTTGCGAAAGTATTCAGCGCCCTGGAACTTTTAAACCTTTTCCCACATATCCTGCTTCAAACGTAAAGATACCAAATGTAAATTTTTGGTGAAGAATCAACAACAAGTGTAACACAATTGTGAAGTTGAATGAAATTTATTGGCTATTTTAAATTTTTGTGGAAATTGATAAACTGAAAAGTGTGTGTGGGGGGGGGGGTGCAATATTATTAGGCCCCTTTACTTTCAGTGCAGCAAACTCACTTCAGAAATTCATTGTGGATCTCTGAATGATCCAATGTTGTCCTAAACGCTTAATAATGGCAAATATAATCCACATGTGTGTAATCAAGTCTCAATATAAATGCACCTGCTTTGTGATAGTCTCAGGGTTCTGTTGAAGCACAGAGAGCATCATGAAGACCAAGGAACACAACAAGCAGGTCCGTCATACTGTTGTGGAGAAGTTTAAAGCTGGATTTGGATACAAAATTATTTCCAAAACTTTAAACATCCCAAGGAGCACTGTGCAAGTGATCATATTGAAATGGAAGGAGTATCATACCACTGCAAATCTACCAAGGCCCGGCCTTCCCTCTAATCTTTCATCTCAAACAAGGAGAAGACTGATCAGAGATGCAGCCAAGAGGCCCATGATCACTCTGGATGAACTGCGAAGATCTACATCTGAGGTGGGACAGTCTGTCCAAAATCGAACTTTTTGGCAACAATGCCAAACGATATGTTTGGCGTAAAGGCAACACAGCTCATCACCCTGAACACACCATCCCCACTGTCAAACCTGGTGGTTTCGACCTGTTTTTCTTCAACAGGGAAAGGGAAATTGGTTAAAGTTGATGGGAAGATGGATGGAGCCAAATACAGGACCATTCTTGAAGAAAACCTGTTGGAGTCTGCAAAAGACCTGAGACTGGAACGGAGTTTTGTCTTCCAACAAGACAATGATACCAAACATAAAGCAAAATCTACAATGGAATGGTTCACAAATAAAAGTATCCAGGTGTTAGAGTGGCCAAGTCAAAGTCCAGACCTCAGTACAATCGAGAATCTGTGAAAAGAGCTGATGATAACTGCTGTTCATAAACTATCTACAACAAACCTCACTGAGCTCGAACTCTTTGCTAATGAAGAATGGGAAAGAATTTCAGTTTCTCGATGTACAAAACTGATAGAGACATACCCCAAGTGACTTGCAGCTGTAATCGCAGCAAAAGGTGGCGCAACAAAGTATTCAGTTAGAGGGGGCGAATAATATTGCATGCCCCACTTTTCAGTTTTTGAATTTCCACAAAGATTTAAAATAACCAATAAATTTTGTTTAACTTCACAAATGTGTTCCACTTGTTGTTGATTCTTCACCAAAAAATTACATTTGGTATCTATATGTTTGAAGCATGATATGTGGCAAAAGATTGAAAAGTTCCAGGAGGCCGACTACATTTTCAAGGCACTGAATATGAGGCCTGTCACGGAGATACCACACTGCCAAATATGTGGCCCGTATTTTTTTGGAGGTCTGCTAAATAGTGCTGTATATAACTAAAGTAACATACAGGAAAAACACTGGAATACCAGCCTAAAATGCCCAAACTTGGAGCACACAGATATATGAGGCCTGTCACAAAGATACCACACTGCCAAATATGTGGCCTGTAATTTTTTTGAAGTCTGCTTAATAGTGCTGTATATAACTAGAGCAAAAGACAGGAAAAGCACTGGAATACTGGCCTAAAATGCCCAAGCTTGGAGCAAGCAGATATGACACCTGTCTCGAAGATATCACACTGCCAAATATGTGGTCCGTATTTTTTTTGGAGGTCTGCTAAATTGTGCTGTATATAACTAAAGTAACATACAGGAAAAACACTGGAATACCGGCCTAAAATGCCCAAACTTGGAGCACACAGATATATGAGGCCTGTCACGAAGATACCACACTGCCAAATATGTGGCCTGTATTTTTTTCTTAATGCAAAATAGTGCTCTATATAACTATAAAAGCAGACAGAGAAAACACTGGAATACCGGCCTAAAATGCCCAAACTTGGAGCACGCAGATATATGAAGCCTGTCACGGAAATACCACACTGCCAAATATGTGGCCTTTTTTTTTTTTAGGCCTGCTAATTAGTGCTGTTTATAACTAGAGCAACAGACAGGAAAAACACTGGAATACCGGCCTAAAATGCCCAACTTGGAGCACGCCGATATATGAGGTCTGTCACGGAAATACCACACTGTATTTTTTTGGAACTCTGCTAAATAGTGCTGTATATAGCTAAAGCAACAGCTAAAAAAACACTGGAATTCCTTGCTTAAAATGTCCAAACTTGGAATACGCAGATATATGAGGCCTGTCACAGAAATACCACACTGCCAAATATGTAATTTTTTTGAGGTCTGCTTAATAATGCTGTATATAACTAGAGCAACAGACAGGAAAAGCACTGGAATACTGGCCTAAAATGCCGAAGCTTGGAGCATGCAGATATATGATGTCTCTCACGGAAATATCACACTGCCAAACATGTGGCCTGTATTTTTTTTTTAGGTCTGCTAACCCCTGGAAGGGGTTTCCAAAACACAGCACCTACCTAGATCCAGCACAGGCTTCTCTGTGGACTGCTTTAAAAACAGAAAGAGGATATGTCACTCTTCAACCTTCCACAAGACCACTGCAGCCCAGGTTACTTTAGCAACAACTAGCTGAAGAGCCCGGCGTTGCCTGGGCATAGTAAATATCTGTGGTTAGTTATAGCACGTCACTTCTCTTATTTTCCCATCCCGCCTCTCATTTTCCCAATCACATCTCTCATTTTCTCCCTCACATCTCTCATTTTCTCCCTCACTCCTCTCATTCCCCCCTAACACTTGTCATTTCAACCTCACATCTGTCATTTTCTGATCACTCCATTATTTTTCCTCACTCCTCTCATTTTGCACTCACACCTTTTCATTTTCACCTCACACCTCTCATTTTCACCTCATCACCTCAGTATATACATGTTTGTCATCTCCCTTATATATAGTATACATCTGTATGTCATCTCCTGTATATAGTATATACCTGTATGTCATCTCCCCTGTATATATTATATACCTGCTGTGTGTCATCTCCCCTATATATAGTATATACCTGAATGTCATCTCCTTCTATATATAGTATATACCTGTATGTCATCTCCTCCTGTATATAGTATATACCTGTGTGTCATCTCCCCTGTATATAGTTATATATCTGTGTGTCATCTCCTCCTGTATATAGTATATACCTGCATGTCATCTTCTATATATAGCATATACCTGTATGTCATCTCCTCCTGTATATAGTATATACCTGTAGGTCATCTGCTCCTGTATATACTATATACCTGTATGTCATCTCCTCCTGTATATATATGTACCTGTATGTCATCTCCTCCTCTATATAGTATATACCTGTGTGTCATCTCTCCTGTATATAGTATATACCTGTGTGTCATCTCCTCCTGTATTAGACCTCATTCACACGTTATTTGCTCAGTATTTTTACCTCAATATTTGTAAGCTAAATTGGCAGCCTGATAAATCCCCAGCCAGCAGGAAGCCCTCCCCCTGGCAGTATATATTAGCTCACACATACACATAATAGACAGGTCATGTGACTGACAGCTGCCGTATTTCCTTTATGGTACATTTGTTGTAGTTTGTCTGCTTATTAATCAGATTTTTATTTTTGAAGGATAAGACCAGACTTGTGTGTGTTTTAGGGCGAGTTTCGTTTGTCAAGTTGTGTGTGTTGAGTTGCGTGTGGCGACATGTATGTAGCGACTTTTGTGAGATGAGTTGTGTGTGGCAACATGCGTGTAGCAACTTTTTGTGTCGAGTTGCATGTGACAGGTTAGTGTAGCAACTTGTGTGCAGCAAGTTTTGCGCATGGCGAGTTTTGCACGTGGCGAGTTTTGTGTGGTGCCTTTTGAGTATGTGCAAGTTTTGTGTGAAGAAATTTTGCATGTGTTGCAACTTTTGTGCATGTGGCAATTTTTCCGCATGTGCAAGTTTTGCGTGTGGCGAGTTTTCCATGAGGTGAGTTTTGCACTTGTGGCGAATTTTGCAAGAGCCTAGTTTTTGCATGTGGCGAGCTCTACGCGTGGTGAGTTTTGAGCGGCGACTTTTGTGTTTCAACTTTTATGTGGCGAGGTTGGAGAATGTGTGGTGAAATGTGTGCTGAGGGTGATATGTGTTCAAGCACGTGGAAGTGTGTGGCGCATTTTGTGTGTGTTCATATCCCCGTGTGTGGTGAGTATCCCATGTCGGGGCCCCACCTTAGCAACTGTACGGTATATACTCTTTGGCGCCATCGCTCTCACTCTTTACGTCCCCCTTGTTCACATCTGGCAGCTGTCAATTTGCCTCCAACACTTTTCCTTTCATTTTTTCCCATTATGTAGATAGGGGCAAAATTGTTTGGTGAATTGGAATGCGCGGGGTTAAAATTTCACCTCACAACATAGCCTATGACGCTCTCGGGGTCCAGACGTGTGACTGTGCAAAATTATGTGGCTGTAGCTTCAACGCCTCCAACACTTTTCCTTTCACTTTTTTCCCCATTATGTAGATAGGGGCAAAATTGTTTGGTGAATTGGAACGCGCGGGGTTAAAATTTCACCTCACAATATAGCCTATGACGCTCTCGGGGTCCAGTCGTGTGACTGTGCAAAATTTTGTGGCTGTAGCTGCGACGGTGCAGATGCCAATCCCGGACATACATGCACACATACACACATACACACATTCAGCTTTATATAGTAGATAGAAGATCGGAGGAAACAGGAGTATTTATGGTTAAAAAATAGTAAGCTTTATTACAAAAACATATCAAGTCATATAAATATATTCCAAAAAGTGATACTAAAACCGGATGATGTGCCAGATCAAAAGCGCAACCCTAATTACTCCTGTTTCCTATATATCTTCTATATTTCTATGGAGTGGGGTAACTTTGTTCCCTATGGCGTAACTGTACGCAATATCTAAAGCATTATGTGGTTGTCTGGTACCCTGTTTATACTTTAGCAACAATATAGCTAAGTACAACCCCTTTAAGTTTTCAAGGTGAAATGTTTCAAGTCTACAACTTTAAATTAAATTTTATGAAGAAAACTTGGCTTTGATCAGCATCATAGCAATAATGAAGAGTCAAGTATTTCTCATTCTCTGCAAAGATCTAGTCGCACAAGTATGTCAGAAAGAAAGCTTATCCACCTCACACAGTCCACATGTTAACCCTGCTGTACTGTTCGGGTCAATATGACCCGAAATGATTTTTGAGACCCTGTAGATTTTTTTATATGAGGATTTGAAACTAGTGGTATCTTGACTTCTCCTGATTTGTGGAGCTCTATATATTTTTTTGTTTGTTTACTTTTTGCTACACGCTGATTGTTTCACTTGTACTGTTCGGGTCAACATGACCCGATAGCATTTTATACTGTTCTACAGGTCTTGGATTTTTTCTGACTGCAAAAGTTATGTTTTTTTATGTGTACTTCATCTCAAAATGGTGGTGGTTTCACTGTTATTATCAGTAAACAAGTAATTATCTAGTATTATCCATTTGCTGTTTGTGAGAGAGGAGACTGGTTGTCTATCATTCAAAGGCTGGGGGTTTCACTGTTCACCATGACAAAGCCGTAAGTGATAGAGAAGACAGAAAGCCTGACATTATTTTGGATTATAATGCCACAAAGGGAGCAGTTGATACTTTAGACCAAGCAATATCAACATATATATGCAAACACAAAACCAATCGGTGGCCAATGATTTTATTTTATAACATACTGGACGTTTCTGCATACAATGCATTTGTCTTATGGAGACAAATCAATGCCGATTGGAACCGGAATACGCTGCATAAAGGAAGATTATTTCTTGAGGAATTGGGCAAATCCCTGGTTAGGCCATATATTGAGAGCAGAAAAGTGACCCCCAGAAGTGAAGGAACAACAGCCATTGTAAAAAGTGTCCAGCATGCTCCAGAAAGCGACTCCACATCAACGGCCTCCACCAGCACAGCTACCAGCAGCACAGCTACCAGCAAAAAAAGGAAGAGATGTAGCTTCTGTCCATCTTCCTGTGACAATAAGACTATTCTGACATGTGCTGGATGTTCAAAATATCTGTGTAAAGGACATGTGTCTTATTATTGTGTTCAGTGTAAAAAAGCATGAACATGTTCAGTTTTTCTTTTTTCTTTCTAAAAAGGTTGAAGTTTTTATGATTTTTCATTTGTTGATTTATAAATATTGTTTTCAAAAAGTTAAAATTTCATGTTTTAGTAATAGTAATGTAAAGCTTCTTTGTTGTTTGTGTGCAGAATGCCAACAATCAAAGATAATTGTAAAAAGCCTGTGTAACCTTTTTATGACAAAAAATAAATTAAGTTTAAATTTAAATTTTTCATTTGTTTATGATCAACCATGTTCACATACAGTATAATAATGAAAAAAGTATTCAAATAAAACTCTTAGAGTAGCTAAAAATCAAGAATTAATAGGTCGGGTCAAATTGACCCGGGAACAATACAAGTGTATAGCAAAGGCAAACAGAACAGCAGGGTTAATGTAGAATTGTAGTTGATTGAGAAGGTGTACTTGAAGGGTGTAAAGTGTGCTGTTGTAAGTTATTTCTACTTTGACAGATAAAAATAATAACATTCTCCAGATTACCCCTACTTAGTAAACTCAAAATTTTATTCTGAATATTTATAGCGCCCATTCAAGCATTGCTTTGTATTACCCAAGTCAATAATGCCATACCATGAGACTCAGAGCAAGTCCCATTCTCATTGACTAGTTACAGAAAAATCTAACACAATTGGAAGCTTCGACTCTGTGTTTTAGTATGTTACAAGTAGTGATGAGAGAGTATACTTGGTTATGCTCGTTACTCGCCCGAGCCTAGCTTTACTCACGGTACTCGGCGAGCACTGAGCATTTCCGGGTTTGCAAGGCGGAGCTCGGATCCCCACCCTGCATGTTTGGCGCTCTTTAGAGAGCCAATCAACATGCAGGGATTGTCTGACACACACTTTAATGCTGTAGCTGTCTTGGTTGTAGCATTACAGTGATTGGCTGGCTGTACAGCATCATTCAGTTCCTGATTCAGACAGTGTAGGGAAAGGTGCTGCCGAGATAAGGTCTGTCATGTCTCACGACTTAGGAAATCATTCAATGTTTGCATTGCTTGTGTTCAATCCTTCTTTCTAGGCAGAAGTTTGCCTTTCCCTGTATTTTGGCCCAACTCTCTCACTGTAGTCCTGTGATGTATGTGTGGCACCCCTAGGGGTATTTGCCACAAAAACAGTTACTGACAGTAAATACAAATACTAAAATAGCAAGACTGCACTACCACCTCCGGCCAGAAGGGGGAGCTCCAGAGACTCCCCTTGATCTATTCTGGTCTGAGAGAAGAACTGGCAGTTGGGCTAAGGAGCTGAAAGTGAGAGGTCATACAGCTGAATTTCTAACAGCCCTATGACAGTTTCCAGGCCCAAATCACCGGCCTGAGGAGAAAAGGGACAGAGAGAAAGGACATTGTGAGAGCCGGGTAGTATTAATCACTACCCAGAACAGGGGCAAAGACGGATACCGGATCCGTGGCTGTATTCATTAAATATAATACAGCAACCGGAAAAACGTGAGGTGAGATCAGCTTCACTAGGGCCGGACGCAGCAACAGACACAGAGTTCAGCGGTACTCCCGGAGGGGGTAAGCCAATAAAAGGACTCGGGTTGCCCGTCGAACCAGGACCCGGAGGGGACAGATTGGGCCGGCAGCCAGTTCACATACAGCAGCAGGGCCACACAGAAACTGCGTACAATAAGAGGCGAAGACCCCGGCAGGGTCGAAGTAACTCAGAGTTCCCATACAGACTCCGGTGACAGGACTGGTTGTAAATCCCTTTATGTTGAAGTAAACTGGTTAAACGTTTCAGTGCCTCAGTCTTTCATTTGGACAATAGCCATCTATCCAGGATCAGGATCATCACCGCTGGGAGAACCTGCTGTTGATCAAGTAAGTGCCTGTTCCCTCATGATACCCCTTACACTGTGCATTGCTTGAGGCCACAGCACCGGGTCAAGCCACCCGTGACATCTCCCTCAAGAGACAGACCCCATTGGTCTGGTGCTGGGTACCCCGGTCTCCTGGGCGTCACATATGTTTGTTCTAGCCCTTATTCTCCATTTTGTTATCATTCCTCCATCTGTATGCATCCTACTACATGTCCTCTGTTGAATATTCCTTTTTACCTGCTACTTTCATCATAATACAAGAATTTCAGTTAAAGCAACCCTCTTTTCCTGGAGTCTTCTTACATGAGATCGTGGCTGAGTTAAGCTGTCTGATTAATCGGTATGAACGTGAGTACAGGTGAATACGGAAGCGCCTAAAAAGAAAGGTCTATCCAGACACCACTACGTTCTACATATCCATGAGTCAGAATAGTAAAAAGGAATAGCCTGCCTTCAGAGACAGTAACTCAAGGTCTGTGCTGAACCTCAGTGGAAAGGACATTTCCCAGATAGATAGTAACCCAGTTCCCAGCCAGACCCCAGCGTGCATAGAAGCACACACTGCAGATAAACAGGAAGAAGTATAACCCTCATCCTCCACTCTTCCTGCCTGCAATCAAATCATGTCTGAAGCAAGGAATACAATGTCCCTACCAGACTTACAAACACAGGAAAGAGACCCAGATCCCCATCCACCAGCTAGCGAAAGGGGAAAACGTACAGTCAAACCTACATGGAAAGTCATGGAGAATTTAGAGACTGCAAAATGTGTCGTATATAGTGATGTGTCTTCACTGTGGGAGAAAGTGCTGAATCACATAGACACTGTATCAAGACCTGCTTCTCATGAGTTACCACTTGAGGGAGCCCTAAAACAATTATGCACAGCATACCAAATGTATATGGAGAAGACTGACCAATACATTATTCTCCTGAAAAAAACTGAATCTGCCAGAGACTTTAAACGAATTGCAAAGTTTCCAGCAGCTTAATTCTGAAAGAGACTGCACCGTACGTGACATTAAAACCAAGTTAGAGGCTAAAATTGCACGGACACCAGATGCATCAACTCGCTCATCTAAATTGTCCAAGCACTCAAAACACTCATCTAGGTCAAGTTCATCAAAATATTCCACTCTCAGCGAGCAGCTTATAAGAGCACGTGCTAAGGCAGAAACGTCTAAGATACAAGCTGCCTTTGCGCAAAGGAGAGCAGAAATGGATGCAGCCACAGCACAAAAGAGAGCAGAAATGGATGCAGCCACAGCACAAAAGAGAGCAGAAATGGATGCGGATGCAGCACGCAAGGAAGCTATGGAGAAGGAATGTGAGCACGCGACAGCCATGGCAGAGTTAAGGATCCTGGAGCGAGCCATCAGTGGAAGTCAAAGAGACAGCATCAGTTTGTGTGAAGTGGAGGCAGAAGACCCTATTGAACGCACAAGAGACTACGTGCTAAGCCAAAATGGCGAACCGCAGATCATTACTAACATTCCTGATGGCGTTCATGCTTCTCCAGGGCACCAGGATGCTGATCCACTTACAGAACCCTACATTCAAGGTCAGTACAATGCTCCCAAACTTGAACTTCCTTCGTATTCCAGTATGCGCCAAGACCCCGCATCTCACCAAACTCCACAGGCTAATATCTACACGCAACCCAATATGCCGGCAGGTCATTATACTCTCGACAACCGCGCAGTGCCAGCTCCGCATGTAGCAGAGATTATACCCACCAAACCGGTTGCTGGACTAAATGCATATGCCACTCCATACTTTCCCACGTTTCAAGGCCAGGACGTCTCCACCCCTATGTACAACACTGCTCAGCCTACATTCGTGCATCCTAAGTCAGAAAGAACAGACATGTCCGACTTCGCAAGGTACATGATTCGCCGCGAACTTACTAAAACCGGTCTCACAAGGTTTGACGACCAACCTGAAAATTACAGAGGTTGGAAAAATGCCTTTAGAACCGTAACTAGTGACCTTGGCATCACTGCTACCAAAGAGCTGGACCTGCTAATCAGATGGCTAGGACCACAATCCACAGAGCGTGTTAAAAGACTCAGGTCAGTACATATCAGTAATCCAACGGCTGGTCTCATGGCTGCATGGGAAAGACTAGAGAAAAACTTTGGCAGTCCAGAAGCCATAGAGGATGCACTGTTCAAGCGATTACAGAGTTTTCCAAAGATATCAAGCAAAGACAGTTCAAAGTTCCTAGAGCTCCGTGACTTGCTGTTAGAGCTCCAGCTGGCCAAGGCAGACACCCACCTACCTGGCCTCAGCTAACTGGACACTGCCCGTGGAGTAAATCCCATTATCTCCAAGCTACCGTGCAACGTACAAGAAAAGTGGACTACACTAGGGCCAAAATACAAGAAAGACCATCAAGTGTCATTTCCTCCATTCTCCTACTTCTGTGAGTTTATAAAAGACGTGGCAGAGCGTAAGAACGACCCAAGCTTTTCCTACGAAGAATCCAGTAGCCCAGCTTCACCTCCTTCTAAATACGTCAGCGCACGCTCGAATGACAGAAACCGCAGGGGTCCAGTGTCAGTGAAGAAGACGGATATTCTTCCCTTACCAACATCAGCCCCAGGCAAGAGTAACAAGGGTGAAAAGATAGAGAACCCAAATCGTGACTGTCCCATCCACAAGAAGCCACATCCCTTAAAAAAGTGCATCGGCTTCAAGAAGAAACCGCTCCAAGAATGTAAGGAGCTTCTAAAGAAGTTCGGGGTATGCTACAGATGTTGTGCTTCTACTGAACACCTTGCTAGAGACTGTTAAACTACAATTAAGTGCATGGAGTGTGACAGTGAGGACAACGTACAAGCACTCCACCCTTTCCGTCCTGACTCTACACTTACTCCTTCCCCCACCACAAGCCATGGCGGGGAGGACGCAGCTCAAACTGCAAGCCATACCACAATATCTTCTTCATGCACAGAAGTCTGCGGAGAAGACCTCTGGGACAAGTCCTGTGCGAAGATTTGCCTGGTGAACGTGTATCCCAACGGTCACCCAGAGAAAGCCGTGAAGGTGTATGTCCTTCTGGATGATCAGAGCAACCGATCACTTGCAAGGTCAGAACTCTTTGATATGTTTAACTTAAAGGGAAATGCTTACCCTTACACCTTAGGTACCTGCAGTGGTGTTAGAGGTTTCTGGGAGGAGAGCCAGTGGTCTTACAGCGACATCTCTCGAACACCGTCGAGATACCGTTACCTACACTGGTCGAGTGCAACCAGATTCCATCCAATCGAGAAGAGATCCCAACGCCAGAGGCTAGGGTTGAGCGAAACGGGTCGTTCATTTTCAAAAGTCGCCGACTTTTGGCAAAGTCGGGTTTCATGAAACCCGATCCGACCCCTGTGCGGGGTCGGCCATGCGGTACGCGACTTTCGCGCCAAAGTCGCGTTTCAATGACGCGAAAAGCGCCATTTCTCAGCCAATGAAGGTAAACGCAGAGTGTGGGCAGCGTGATGACATGGGTCCTGGTCCCCACCATCTTAGAGAAGGGCATTGCAGTGATTGGCTTGCTGTCTGCGGCGTCACAGGGGCTATAAAGGGGCGTTCCCGCCGACCGCCATGTTACTGCTGCTGATCTGAGCTTAGGGAGAGGTTGCTGCCGCTTCGTCAGAAGCAGGGATAGCGTTAGGCAGGGTCCATTAACCACCAAACCGCTTGCGCTGTAGCGATTTCCACTGCCCAACACCACCTTCGGTGTGCAGGGACAGTGGAAGCTACATTTTTTTTTTTCCCCCTCAGCGCTGTAGCTCATTGGGCTGCCCTAGAAGGCTCCCTGATAGCTGCATTGCTGTGTGTACGCCGCTGTGCAAACCAACTGCTTTTTTCAAAGCACAAATCCTCTTGTTCCTTCCTTTCTGCACAGCTATCTTTTTGGTTTGTACACACTTTTTATTTAATTTGTGCATCAGTCCACTCCTTATTGCTGCCTGCCATACCTGGCTGAGATTACTGCAGGGAGATAGTAATTGAAGGACACTCCCTGTTTTTTTTTTTTTTTTTTTTTGTGGGAGATTAAGATTGACATTTCTGCTAGAGTGCCATCCCTGTCTGTGTCATCTCGCACTCAGTGGGCCATAGAAAGCCTATTTATTTTTTTGCTTGATTTGGGTTATAAAATCTACCTGAAAAAATCACTACATCAATCAGTGGGAGAAAAATATTGGCCTCAGGGCTTGTGTGCCACTCTTGACTCCTGTGTGCATCATCACTCACTCAGTGGGCCATAGAAAGCCTATTTATTTTTTTGCTTGATTTTGGTTCTAAAATCTACCTGAAAAAATCACTACATCAATCAGTGGGAGAAAAATATTGGCCTCAGGGCTTGTGTGCCACTCCTGACTCCTGTGTGCATCATCACTCACTCAGTGGGCCATAGAAAGCCCATTTTTTTTTTTTTTTGCTTTATTTGGGTTCTAAATTCTACCTGAAAAAAATCAATAAATCAATCAGTGGGAGATTAATATTGGCCTCTGGGCTTGTGTGCCAGTCCTGAGCATGCCATCTCTCTCACAAATAGTGGGCCATAGAAAGCCTATTTATTTATTTTTTTTTGGTTTTATAAATTCTCCCTTAAAAAAAAAAAGTGAGATTAATATTGGCCTTTGGGCTTGTGTGCCAGTCCTAAGCGTGCCATCTCTCTCTGTCTCTCAGATAGTGGGCCATAGAAAGCCTATTTATTATTTTTTTTATTGGGTTTATAAATTTTCCCTGGAACAAAAAAAAAAAAAGTGGGAGATAAATATTGCCCTTTCTGCTTGTGTGCCAGTCTTGACTCCTGGGTGTGCCATCTCTCTCTCTCTCCAATTGTGGGCCATAGAAAGCCTATTATTTTTTTAGCTTGATTTGGGTTCCAAAATCTACCTGAAAAAATCACTACATCAATCAGTGGGAGATAAATATTGGCCTCTGGGCTTGTGTGCCACTCCTGACTCCTGTGTGCGTCATCTCTCACTCAGTGGGCCATAGAAAGCCTTTTTTTGTTTTATTTGTTTTCTAAATTCTCCCTGAAAAAATCATTTTATTTTCTTTGGTTTCTAAATTCTTCCTGAAAAAATCATTTTATTCTATTTTTTTTTTTCCTAAAGTCTCCCTGAAAAAAAAAAAAAAATCAAATCAGTGGGAGATTAATATTTACATTTGTGCTTCAGTGACAGTCCTGCGTGTTTGGCATCTCTCTCATTTGTTGCCACCAACAACAGAGTGTGTAACATTGTGCCTGATTTTCGTTGTGGTCTCACTCACCTGTAAAGGGGTAGCTAAATCATACTGAAGTTATAGCTCACCGTGTAATTTGTGTGACAGCAACAAATACCGTTAGTTTGTTTACGTTTTTAAAACAATGAGGAAGTATGGTGGAAGAGGTCGTGGCCGGGGGCGTTCATTGTCAGCTGGTAATGAGGGTAGTGGTAGTGGTGGAGCATCAGCTGGTCGTGGGAAAAAAAATATTGCACCTAAGTCTGGAGCTGTGGAGCCAGGTTCGTCGTCTGGCTACACAAGGCCTCGAACGCTCCCTTTTCTGGGAGTAGGAAAACCGCTTTTAAAGCCGGAGCAGCAAGAGCAAGTTTTGGCTTATCTTGCTGACTCAGCCTCTAGCTCTTTTGCCTCCTCTCGTGAAACTGGTAAATGTCAAAGCAGCGCGTCGTTAGTGGATGTTCACGGTCAGGGACAAGTCGCTTCCTTGTCCTCTTCAGCAAAAACAACAACAGAGAAGAATGCAGCAGGCGACACAACGGGTTACTCCATGGAGCTCTTTACACATACCGTCCCTGGCTTAGAAAGTGAAGCAGTTAACAGTCCATGCCCATTACAAGTTGAATCTGACATGGAGTGCACTGATGCACAGCCACAGCCAGACTACTATGCTGGTCCTTTGACTCAGACCACAACATTGCCCTCGCAGGGTGCTGATCAAGAATCAGACCCTGATGAGACTATGTTGCCCCATCACGAACGCTATACCACTGACCGACACGGTGACACAGACGAAGTTGCACACGAGCTACAAGAAGAGGTAATAGATGACCCAGTTCTTGACCCCGATTGGCTGCCATTGGGGGAACAGGGTGCAGGCGGCAGCAGTTCTGAAGCGGAGGAGGAGGGGCCGCAGCAGGCATCAACATCGCAACAGGTTCCGTATCTTGCCCAAAACGCGTGGCAAAGCCAAAACCTGTTGGAGGACAGCGTGGCCATCCGGTTAAAGCTCAGTCTGCAATGCCTGAAAAGGTATCCGATGCTAGAAAGAGTGCAGTCTGGCATTTTTTTAAACAACATCCAATTGATCAGCGCAAATTCATCTGTCAAAAATGTTCAACTACCTTAAGCAGAGGACAGAATCTGAAAAGTCTCAATACAAGTTGCATGCATAGACATTTAACCACCATGCATTTGCAAGCCTGGACTAACTACCAAACGTCCCTTAAGGTTGTAGCACCCTTGGCCAATGAAGCTAGTCAGCAACGCAACATCCCTTCCGGCAGTGTAGGGCCACCATTTTCCGCACCACCTGCAGTATCTGTGCAGGTTTCTTTGCCAGGCCAAAGCAGTCAGGGTCAGGGAATCACCAGTTTCGTAGTAGGAAACACTGCATCTAGGGCACCGGTGGCAACAATACCATCTCCCACCGTCTCTCAGTCTGCCATGTCCACCGGCACCCCCGCTAGTTCCACGATCTCCAGCTCTCCAGTCCAGCTCACCCTACATGAGACTATGGTTAGAAAAAGGAAGTACTTAGCCTCGCATCCGCGTACACAGGGTTTGAACGCACACATAGCTAGACTAATCTCGTTAGAGATGATGCCCTACCGGTTAGTTGAAAGCGAAGCTTTCAAAGCCCTGATGGACTACGCTGTACCACGCTACGAGCTACCCAGTCGACACTTTTTTTTCCAGAAAAGCCATCCCAGCCCTCCACCAGCATGTTAAAGAGCGCATCGTCCATGCACTCAGGCAATCTGTGAGCACAAAGGTGCACCTGACAACAGATGCATGGACCAGTAGGCATGGCCAGGGACGTTACGTGTCCATCACGGCACACTGGGTAAATGTGGTGGATGCAGGGTCCACAGGGGACAGCAAGTTTGGGACAGTTCTGCCTAGCCCACGGTCTAGGAAACAATTGGCTGTAGCCGTTCGCACCCCCTCCTCCTCCTCTTCGTCCTCCTGCAGAAGTGAGAGCTCGTCCACAGACCGCAGTCGCACAACCACTCCATCCGCAGCTGCCACTGTTGCACACCAGGTCTCCCATTATGAGGCAGCTACTGGCAAACGTCAGCAGGCTGTATTGGCTATGAAGTGTTTGGGCGACAACAGACACACCACGGAAGTTCTGTCCGAGTTCTTGCAGAAAGAAACGCAGTCGTGGCTGGGCACTGTAGATCTTGAGGCAGGCAAGGTAGTGAGTGATAACGGAAGGAATTTCATGGCTGCCATCTCCCTTTCCCAACTGAAACACATTCCTTGCCTGGCTCACACCTTAAACCTGGTGGTGCAGTGCTTCCTGAAAAGTTATCCGGGGTTATCCGACCTGCTCCTCAAAGTGCGTGGACTTTGCTCACATATCCGCCGTTCGCCCGTACACTCCAGCCATATGCAGACCTATCAGCGTTCTTTGAACCTTCCCCAGCATCGCCTAATCATAGACGTTGCAACAAGGTGGAACTCAACACTGCACATGCTTCAGAGACTGTGTGAACAGAGGCGGGCTGTTATGTTTTTGTGGGAGGATACACATACACGGGCAGGCAGTAGGATGGCAGACATGGAGTTGTCAGGTGTGCAGTGGTCGAAGATTCAAGACATGTGTCAAGTCCTTCAGTGTTTTGAGGAATGCACACAGCTGGTTAGTGCAGACAACGCCATAATAAGCATGAGCATCCCCCTAATGCGTCTGCTGATGCAAAGTTTGACGCACATAAAGGATCAGGCGTCTGCAGCTGAGGAAGAGGAAAGCCTTGATGACAGTCAGCCATTGTCTGGCCAGGGCAGTGTACAGGACGAGGTAGCGGGCGAAGAGGAGGAGGACGAGGAGGATGATGGGGATGATTATATTTTTAATGAGGAAGCTTTTCCGGGGCCACTGGAAATTGGTGGCGCGGCAAGGCCGGGTTCTGGTTTTTTGAGGGACACAAGTGACGTGGATTTGCCTGAAACTGCCCCTCAACCAAGCACAACCGCAGATTTGAGAACTGGAACTTTGGCCCACATGGCGGATTATGCCTTACGTATCCTCAAAAGGGACACACGCATAACTAAAATGATGAATGATGACGATTACTGGTTGGCCTGCCTCCTTGATCCTCGCTATAAAGGCAAATTGCAAAATATAATGCCACATGAGAACTTGGAACTAATATTAGCAACCAAACAATCAACTCTTGTTGACCGTTTGCTTCTGGCATTCCCTGCACACAGCGCCCGTGATCGTTCTCACACGAGCTGCAGGGGCCAGCAGACCAGAGGAGTTAGAGGGGCAGAAATCAGAAGTGGCGTTGGTCAGAGGGGTTTTCTGACCAGGTTGTGGAGTGATTTTGCTATGACCGCAGACAGGACAGGTACTGCAGCATCAATTCAAAGTGACAGGAGACAACATTTGTCCAGTATGGTTACAAACTATTTTTCATCCCTTATCGATGTTCTCCCTCAACCGTCATTCCCATTTGATTACTGGGCATCAAAATTAGACACCTGGCCAGAATTGGCAGAATATGCATTGCAGGAGCTTGCTTGCCCGGCAGCTAGTGTCCTATCAGAAAGAGTATTCAGTGCTGCAGGTTCAATACTAACAGAAAAAAGGACTCGTCTGGCTACCCAAAATGTAGATGATCTAACCTTCATTAAAATGAACCACAACTGGATTTCGAAATCTTTTGCCCCACCTTGCCCGGCTGACACCTAGCTTTCCTATGAAAAGGTCTTGCCTGTGGACTATTCTGAATGCCTTTTCCAATCTCGTAATTTTCTGCACCTGATTGTCCAGCATACGACATGTTTACACCTCACTAAATGGCCAAACTCCCCACACGGGGCCGTGGTATCGACACTTGGCGACAGCACCCGTGAGAGTGCAGTTTGTCTGAAGAGGTGGGTGAGCCCGCTTTTGGTCGACGGCACTGCCACTGGGTCCCTCCTAGTACAATAAAGTGTCTCTGGCGGTGGTGGTGCGCACCCAACGTCAGACACACCGTTGTAATATGAGGGGCCCTGGGCCTGTACCGCCGGCCACAAGACAGTTTCCCCCCACCCCAGCTCAAACAGTGCTCTACCACTTGCAAAATTATCTCACAGCTCCACCAATGTTTAGTCTATGCGCTGACATCCTTCAATGCCTGCCACTGACAATACCATTGTATTGACATTTTTGTTATGTTAGGCCTTCAATGCCTGTCTGTGGTCACTCCTTCCACTAGGCCTCCACTGACCACACCACTGCTGCCCGTGTACCCCTGTAACCAATTTAAAATTGCCTACAGCCATGTGTTATTATTTTAGGCCTTCGATGCCTGTCTGCGGTGACTCCTTCCAGTAGGCCTCCACTGACCACACCACTGCTGCCCGTGTACCCCTGTAACCAATTTAAAATTGCCTACAGCCATGTGTTATTATTTTAGGCCTTCGATGCCTGTCTGCGGTGACTCCTTCCACTAGGCCTCCACTGACCACACCACTGCTGCCCGTGTACCCCTGGAACCAATTTAAAATTGCCTACAGCAATGTGTTATTGTTTTAGGCCTTCGATGCCTGTCTGCGGTCACTCCTTCCACTAGGCCTCCACTGACCACACCACTGCTGCCCGTGTACCCCTGGAACCAATTTAAAATTGCCTACAGCCAGCCCAATTTTTTTACTTTAGGCCTTCGATGCCTGTCTGCGGTCACTCCTTCCACTAGGCCTCCACTGACCACACCACTGCTGCCCGTGTACCCCTGGAACCAATTTAAAATTGCCTACAGCCATGTGTTATTATTTTAGGCCTTTGATGCCTGTCTGTGGTCACTCCTTCCAGTAGGCCTCCACTGACCACACCACTGCTGCCCGTGTACCCCTGGAACCAATTTAAAATTGCCTACAGCCATGTGTTATTATTTTAGGCCTTCGATGCCTGTCTGCGGTGACTCCTTCCAGTAGGCCTCCACTGACCACACCACTGCTGCCCGTGTACCCCTGTAACCAATTTAAAATTGCCTACAGCCATGTGTTATTATTTTAGGCCTTCGATGCCTGTCTGCGGTGACTCCTTCCACTAGGCCTCCACTGACCACACCACTGCTGCCCGTGTACCCCTGGAACCAACATCAGAAAATATAAAAATAAGTATTTTGCTTATAAAAAAGAAAATACTGGAGAGATATCAAATGCAGACATTTTAACATTAAAAACAAACACATACCACAAAAATCTGGTACAGTACTAAAAATGGCCACCAGCTACAATAACTTTCTCCTGCAAGTAGTTAACTGAAAGTTTTTTTCAATTTAAAACACAGATATGGCATCCACCGAGTGTTGTCCTGTCGCGTCTTCTTTATATTATTGCCAAGAAGATGCAAAACAATGAACATAATAAAATCATTATTTACCAAAAAAATAGAGTAAGTCAAAACCACATTGCAAATAAACATTCATTACAAATAAAGAAGCAGGGCGCGTCCGAGGGTGAGTATATACCTAATAAGAATATAATCACCCTCGGACGCGCCCTGCTTCTTTCCGACAGCCTTCCTTCCTAAGAATCAGCCCTTACGTGGTGTAGAGAGATGGTGTGTTCCACTCCAAGGTGTTCTCCAGGTTGCCTTTCCTGAGCTTCGATCTTCCGGCTCTCGTTTAGTAGTTCTTGGAAACTACACTGCATTAGGTCTACAAATTGGGTATGGGGTGTAGAGAGATGGTGTGTTCCACTCCAAGGTGTTCTCCAGGTTGCCTTTCCTGAGCTTCGATCTTCCGGCTCTCGTTTAGTAGTTGTTGGAAACTACGCTGCATTAGGCCTACAAATTGGGTATGGGGTGTAGAGACATGGTGTGTTCCACTCCAAGGTGTTCCCCAGGTTTCCTCGCCAATGCTTCGATCTTCATGCTCTCGTTTAGTAGTTGTTGGAAACTACGCTGCATTAGGCCTACAAATTGGCTATGGGGTGTAGAGAGATGGTGTGTTCCACTCCAAGGTGTTCTCCAGGTTGCCTTTCCTGAACTTCTATCTTCAGGCTCTCATTAAATTGTGGTTAAACGGAACAACTGCATTTGGCGTACTAGTTGGTTTGGGGCCTACTATCGGTGTCTGCCACTCCTTGCTGTTCTCCTGGTTTCCTGTCCTGAAATTCCGTTTTCAGGCGCTCGTTGAGTAGTTGTTAATGTTAGACTGCATTTGGCCTACTAGTTGGGTTGGGGCCTACTATCGGTGTCTGCCACTCCTTGCTGTTCTCCTGGTTTCCTGTCCTGAAATTCCGTTTTCAGGCGCTCGTTGAGTAGTTGTTAATGTTAGACTGCATTTGGCCTACTAGTTGGGTTGGGGCCTACTATCGGTGTGTGCCACTCCTTGCTGTTCTCCTCCACTGAACAAAGCTGTGCCGCCTGTTTACTACGGTTGCCAATTTTGAACTGCATTTCGACTACTTACTGATTTGGGCCTACTCTCTGTGTCAGCCTCTCATTCCAGTTGTCCTCCACTGCAATGCCCCCTGGTTATTCCTGTGTTACCAATTTTGAACTGCATTTAGCCAACTTTATTCTTTGGGCCTATATCTGTGTTTCCTCCTCATCCTGCCCATTGCCCAGCCAGTGATAGATGAGTCTGCTGGTACATTGACCCATAACGCAACATTCCCCGTGCACGCTACACAACAACATTGTGACCCTGCTGAAAGTCAGGTTGCTCTTCCCGCATACCATACCACCTTACACGGGGACAAAGAGGAAGGTGCAGATGAAAGTGCAGGTTCCTTCATCAGGTGGGGGGAGGAATACTAGTTGGCGACGTCACTGGCACAGGGCCTCTCATAATACGCAAAAGTGTTGTTGCCGGTGGGAGGCGCCCCCGCCGTGCAAACACACCGCTGTACTTTGAGGGGCCCTGTGCCAGTGCCAATGTCAACGAGTGGGCCCCCCCTGCTTGCTCAGGTTCACAGCACTTGCAAAGTTGAAATACTTACCTCTCCCTGCTCCACTGCCGTGACGTGGTCCAGATTTCCTGGGCCCACTAATTACTTGAACCAGCCCTACCCACCACAACTTTAGCCAAATGACCCCCAATTTCAAATGCCTTCCAATTATTATAAGGTAAATTACGCTTGACAAGCTTCATTAAGAAGAATGGATGGTTTTGACATTAAAATGGGCACTCTAGGTGTTTTCCTGGCCCCCACTCACTGCCGACTATGCTGCCCCATTGACTTGCATTGGGTTTCGTGTTTCGGTCGATCCCGACTTTACGTCATAATCGGCCGATTTCACTCGACCCGACTTTTGAGATAGTCGGGTTTCGCGAAACCCGGCTCGACTCTAAGAAGGTCAAGGTCGCTCAACTCTACCAGAGGCTGCTCTTCATCATCAACATCTCAAGAGGATAGCAAACAAGATACCAGCCCTCAACAACAATGCAGATATCCTGATTCTGCTGGGCAGAGACATTCTCCGGCTGCACAAGGTACGTCAGCAAATTAACGGACCACACGATGCACCATTTGCCCAACGCTTAGATCTAGGCTGGGTAATCGTAGGCAATATTTGCATACACAAGATGAAGAGACCTAACAACATCTCCTCTTACAAAACACACATCTTGTCAAATGGTCGCAGCACCCATTTCCAACCATGCCCACATCACTACTGGGTGAAAGAGAAAGTGAGCAACACCAAGTGGCAACAGGAATCCTTCAACAACATGAACACACACCAGCCCTGGGATGAAAACCTCGGGTCATCAGTGTTCTACTCTACAAGTAGTGACAACAAGTTGGCACCCACAAGGGAAGATAAAGAATTCATAAAGGTTATGGATAAAGAATTTGCTCAAGATGACTCCAACAGTTGGGTAGCTCCTTTACCCTTTAGTTTCCCAAAAGTGAGGTTGCCGAACAACCTGCAGCAAGCAACTGCAAGGTTCTCATCCTTAAAGCGTACCCTAAAGAGGAAACCAGAGATGGAGAGGCATTTCATTGACTTTATGCAGAACATCTTTGACAGAGATCATGCTGAACCTGCGCCACCACTGAGGGAGGGAGAAGAATGTTGGTATCTTCCATCCTTTGGTGTCTATCACCCTCGCAAGCCTAATTAGATCAGAGTCGTGTTTGACTCCAGTGCTCAGTTTTAAAGCCTCTCTCTCAATAACCTGCTCCTAACTGGGCCCAACCTGAACAACAGCCTCCTTGGAGTATTGATCCGCTTCAGACAAGAACCTGTCGCCATAATGGCCGACATTCAGCAGATGTTTCATTGCTTCATCGTGAAAGAAGACAACAGAAACTATCTTAGGTTCCTATGGCACAAAGACAACAATGTCAACAATCCGGTCATAGACTACCGGATGAAGGTCCATGTCTTCGGCAATAGTCCCTCACCTGCTGTGGCGATCTATGGTCTGAGACGGACAGCCCAGGAAGGTGAGAGAGAGTACGGATCCGATGCTCGGCAATTTGTAGAGAAGAACTTCTACGTTGACGATGGGCTCAAGTCCTTACCCACAAGTGAAGATGCAATTGACCTACTCTCCAGGACACAGGAAATGCTATCCACATCAAACCTCAGACTCCACAAGATTATCTCTAACAGTCAAGAAGTAATGAACTTCCATCTGAGGACCATGCCACAAACCTAAAAGACCTCGACTTGGGTTCTGATGTTCCTCCAACACAGCGCAGCCTTGGTCTACTGTGGGATATCAAACGGGACACCTTCACCTTCCAAGTGTCACCCTATGACAAACCCTTTACCAAACGAGGAGTCCTATCTGTCATAAATAGCATCTATGATCCTCTCGGGTTTGTAGCACACGTCACTATTCAAGGCAAGATACTGTTAAGACAGCTTACGGCCGAGAACATGGATTGGGACACCCCGCTTCCAACTCAGAAACAGCAAAGGTGGGAAGCATGGAAGAAGTCTCTGGAGTTCTTACAGCAACTCCAAGTTCCACGTTGTTATTCTCCAAGATCACCTTTGACTGCAATCAGAAGAGAAGTCCATATTTTCTCTGATGCATCTACTGAAGCCATAGCCGCAGTAGCTTATCTGATGACCTTAGGAGCCAATAAGGTGCATTGTGGTTTCATCCTGGGTAAGACCAAATTAACTCCAAAGCCTGCACACTCTGTACCCAGACTCGAGCTTTGCGCTGCGTTATTGGCAGTAGAAATTGATGAAGTTGTACGAGACGAAATGGACATTACAATTGATTCCTTTACCTTCTACACAGACAGCAGGGTGGTACTCGGGTACATACACAACCAAACGAAGCAGTTCTATACATATGTGAGCAACAGAGTAGAGCGCATCAGAAGTTTTACTACCCCTGAGCAGTGGCATCACATCTCCACCGATTTAAACCCAGCCGACCGAGGTACAAGACTCACAGCTGCTTCTAAGCTTGGTGATAACGTGGTTTGCGCCTCCTAGTCTCCTGTATGAAGATTTCTGTGCTAACAACACCAAAAATGCTTATGAGCTGGTGGAACCAGAATCTGACAAGGAGATAAGACAAACTATCTCTGCTCACTATACTTCAATGACATCTAGGCAAGGTTTGAAGTCTCACCGCTTTGAACGCTTCTCAAGCTGGTCTTCCGTTGTACGAACTGTAGCTCGTCTTATCCACATTGCTCGCTGTTTTACAAAGGACAAGCTCTCAGGGTGCCATGGTTGGCACGTGTGTAAGAGTCGTCTTACTGCCGACGACAGACCATGCCGAACAAGTCATCATCAGGTGTGTGCAACAAGAAGAATATTCACAAGAGATTGGCAGTATTACCAAAGGAGTCAGTGTGTCCAAAAACAGCACCCTACTTGACTTGAACCCAGTAGTCGATCATCTCAAGTTTCTAAGAGTGGGTGGACGTTTAAATAAATCAGACCTATACGATAAGGAGCAGAACCCTATCGTCATTCCAGGTCGACATCACGTCACTACTCTGTTGATTCGGCACTATCACGAACGATTACAGCACCAATGTAGACATCTTACTGAAGGTGCCATCAGGTCTGCTGGCTTGTGGATCATGGGAATGAAAAGGTGCGTCTCCTCAGTTCTCCATAGATGTGTCAAATGTCGAAGGTTACGAGGAAAACACCAACAACAACAAATGGCGAACCTCCCAGCAGATCGACTGAGCACGGACCAACCGTTCTCATATGTTGGTGTAGACGTCTTCGGGCCATGGTTGGTTGTTACCAGGAAAACCCGTGGAGGAGCCGCGAACAGTAAGCGGTGCGCTGTCCTATTTACCTGTTTCAGTATCCGTGCAGTTCACATCGAGATAATTGAATCCATGGATACCTCCAGCTTCATCAATGCCCTAAGAAGATTCTTTTCCATCCGGGGACCTGCCAAGCAACTCCGGTCCGACTGCGGCGCAAACTTTGTAGGAGCCTGCAAGGAACTGCAGTTTGACAACTTCTTGTCCGACAATGGATGCACTTGGGTATTCAACCCTCCACACTCTTCACACATGGGTGGATCTTGGGAACGCATGATTGGTGTTGCACGAAGGATCCTCGACTCCTTGTTGCTGGACCATAAACTTCCCCTTACTCATGAAGTTCTGGTCACCTTTCTCGCAGAAGTGTCAGCCATAATAAATGCTAGACCTTTGGTTCCAGTATCATCCGACCCCGATGCTCCAGCGATCCTTACTCCAGCTACACTTCTTACACAGAAGACTGGAGCTACTACAGTTCCGCCTGGGAATTTCGATAACAAGGACATTTACAAACGTCAGTGGAGGCAAGTACAACATCTAGCTAACGTGTTTTGGCATCGCTGGAAGACTGAATATTTGCACTTGCATCAAAACCGTCACAAGTGGCAGACGCCCAGTCCCAATCTCCAAGAAGGAGACCTCGTTCTCTTAAAGGACAAAGAGGCTCATCGCAATGACTGGCCAATGGGACTTATCGCCAAGGTCCTACCCAGTGAGGACGGAAAGACTCGTAAGGTAGAAGTTAAGGTGACAAAAGGGGGCTCTACCCGAACCTTCTTCCGCCTGGTCACTGAACTCGTGCTGCTTCTACGAAAGGAGGACATCACATGAACTAACATGCTCCTGGACGTTGCTCAGGACGGGGAGCATTCCTCCTCGTCCCCCAGTTTTATTGAATATTGACATTTTCCATTGGATTGAACTGTTAACATTCCCATTGGATTCTGGGTTGGTGGAAGAGTTGGCATGTTTGCGGCTTCCCCAATCTGAAGATGGGTTTAATATATTTGGACTTATCTTTCGGTTTGATCTACGGGTCGACAACAACGAGTTTGGACTTTAAAATCTTTCATGTTTATTATTGCATGCATGTTTTCTTTCCTCTTGTTTTTTCAGGCTCGAATGACTTCGAAGAATTACGGACATCGTGAAATCCAAGGATTTCAGACGGGGAGTGTCATGTCTCACGACTTAGGAAATCATTCAATGTTTGCATTGCTTGTGTTCAATCCTTCTTTCTAGGCAGAAGTTTGCCTTTCCCTGTATTTTGGCCCAACTCTCTCACTGTAGTCCTGTGATGTATGTTTGTTGTCGCCCTTATTCTCCATTTTGTTATCATTCCTCTATCTGTATGCATCCTACTACATGTCCTCTGTTGAATATTCCTTTTTACCTGCTACTTTCATCATAATACAAGAATTTCAGTTAAAGCAACCCTCTTTTCCCGGAGTCTTCTTACATGAGATCGTGGCTGAGTTAAGCTGTCTGATTAATCGGTATGAACGTGAGTACAGGTGAATACGGAAGCGCCTAAAAAGAAAGGTCTATCCAGACACCACTACGTTCTACATATCCATGAGTCAGAATAAGGTCAGATTTGAGGTTTATCAGTTAGTGAGGGTATACTATAATAATCTTATTTTTTATATAATAATCTTTATTTTTATACAGCGCTAACATATTTCGCAGCACATTACAGTTTGCACACATTACCATCGCTGTCCCCATTGGGGCTCACAATCTAAATCCCCTATCTTTATGTCTTTGGAATGTAGGAGGAAACCGGAGTTCCCGGAGGAAACCCGAGTTCCCAGAGGAAACCCACGCAAACATGGGGAGAACATACATACTCCTTGTAGATCTTGTCCTTCGTGGGATTTGAACCCAGGACTCCAGTGCTGCAAGGCTTCAGTGCTAACCACTGAGCCACCGTGCTATCATTATATTTTACACAAATCCAGCTATACCAACAGAGTGTCTTATACAAATTTTGACACCATTTTGCTGCCCAAAAAATATTTAGCTGCCAAAAAAATATTTAGCTACACTTAAGATATTTAACACTGTGTTTTGTTCGCCACACGGATCGCATATCATTGCACTAAAAATGGTACCATTTCAGGCCTCCATAGAATTTTTTTGTTGTGTCATAGCCTACTTATTGACACAATTTTGGTGGCAAAAAAAAAAAAATACAGGTCACATATTGAACATTGTGGTATCTCAGTCAAACGCCTCTTCTATTTGTTGGCTGAATATTGTGGCATTGGAGTGCTCCATTCAACTGTTTTTGCTGGGTCTTACACTAATTCTATACAGTATTTTTCTGTTGAACAATGTGGTACCTCTGTCAGACGACTGATGTATCTGTGGGCCATAAATTTGATTATTTCAGGCCTCCATTCACCTTTTTTGCTGTGTGTTACCCCAGTTCTATACAGTATTTTTCTGTAAAAACAAAACAAAAATACAGGCCACATATTGAACAGTGTGATATCTCTGTCAGACGCCTGATCTATTTGCGGGCTACAAATTTGTGCATTTCAGTCCTACATTCACCTTTTTTGGCGGTGTGCTAGCCTAGTTCTATACAGTATTTTTTCTTTTAAAAAAAAAAAACATGCCACAGATTGAACAGTGTGGTATCTCCGTCAAATGCCTCTTCTATCTGTGGGCTAAAAACTGTGGCACTTGAGGGCTCCATTGAACTGTTTTTGCTGTGTTTTACCCTAGTTATTAACAACAGTTTGATAAAAAAAAGAATTGTAACCTTCAGTCCAGATATTTTAAACTGTGGTTTTAATGCACACTGATCACATATAAGTTTGCTCCAACTTCAGCCATTTGTAGTGAACATGGAAAATATTGTAGTCCATTTAAAATAGGCAAGGAGCATGGCAAGGGACGGGCAAGTGGACGTGATGCTGATGGTACATGCAGTGGCCGAGGCTGTGGGCAAGCTGAAATTGGGCCACAACAAACACCCACATCTTCTCGACCTTTCTGTCCTAATTACTAGGGGACCACAGCACACCACTATTGAACCCAGAGAAGTGTCAAAAGGTTGTTGGTTGGCCAGCGGAAATTGCTTCCAGTATATTTGCCACTGGCACCACCACATCTTCCACATGGTCAAGTCTGAGTAGCCTTGAGTCTGTACCACATATTACTCACCCTGATCCTCCTTCCTCCCACCATGCCAAGTGCCCGGAGACAACTGATCCCACACTTGGACACTCTGAAGAGATGTTCACTTTTCCATTTATAGATTTGGGCTTCTCGCTCAGTCCACTTGAAGCTTGGCAAGATAAGATCGCATGTAGCGATGCCCAAATATTTGAGCAGCTACGGTCACACGAAGGCGACGGTGGGAAAGTGTCACAATAGATGGACAATGATGAGACACAATTGCCAGAAAGTCAGGAGGAGGACCAGGGTGTGGATGTGGAAGATGAGGTGCTAGATGATATAGTAACTGACCCAACCTGGCAGTAGGACATGCAGAGCGAGGACAGCAGCAGACATGGGAAAGGAGGTGGTGCAGGCAGGAAGAATCAATGTTGTAGCCATAGACAGAAGACGAGCAACCAACATGACGGAAGTTGCTAGCCCAACTGTCAGATCTTCCCGAGTCAGGTTGTTTTTTAAAGACTGTCGATAACCCCAAATAGGCCATTTGCACCACCTGCCATGCCCGCATGAGCAGGGGTAGAAAAACTACCAGCCTGACCATCTCCAGCATGATCAGGCACATGGCAGCAAAGCACCCGACTTTGTAGGTCGAACCCCAGGCTCTAGGAACAGTGTCTGTGGGTGACACCACTGCTTCTTCCACTGTTGTGCGTGCAAGCCAATCCCCTGTCCATGGTGCACGTGAATATGCCTCCTGACCTTCACCTGTCATTGCCCACAGTCAACTAGCACCATCATCAAGCACGTCCACGTCCTTGTCCCAGCACAGCCTTCAGTTGTCCGTACCCGAATCATTGGAACCCAAGCGGAAAAACACAGCCAACTCCCCACAGGCCACACATTTCTCATCTGCTTGCGCTCAAAATGTTGCCTTTAAGGCTCATGGAGACAGAAGGTTTCCGCAATCTGATGGCGGCGGCTGTCCCAATGTACTCGGTCCCCAGCCCCCACTATTTCTCCCGGTGTGCAGTAGCGGCATTACACAAGCACATGTCCCAAAACATTACCTGTGCCCTCGACAGTGCTGTTACTGGGAAAGTACACCTAACCACGGACACGTGAACAAGTGCTTGTGAGCAGGGACGGTACATCTCACTGATGACACACTGGGCTAACATAGTGGAAGCCAGGACCCAGTCGAACTTTGGGATGGACCACGTCCTCCCGATGCCGAGGATTGCAGGCCCTAGATCAATTATGGTTGCCCCCACAGTCTACAACTCCTGTACCTCCTCCTCTTTAGCCTCCATCTCTGAAATGAGCACATCAGTCCCAAGCTAGAAGCACTGCTGCACCGCCTCAGCCAAGCGGTACCAGGTTGTGCTGAAGCTAATATGCTTAATGACAAACCGCACAATGCGGAAGAGTTGTGGAGACAGCTCTGAAAGAGCAGTCAGACTTGTAGCTGATACCGCAGAACCTACAGCCAGGCATGGTCATGTGTGACAATGGCTGGAATCTGGTGGCAGCTCTGAAGCGAGGTGAGCTCACACATGTACCATGCCTAGCTTATGTGCTTAACTTCGTCATTCAAAGGTTTCTCAAAAGCTACCCAGAGCTGCTTGTGAAAGCATGCTGCCTGTGTGCTCATTTTAGAAAGTCGGCTACAGCTTCAGCTGCCCTTGCCATTCTTCAGCAGCATTTGCAGCTTTCGGTTCACTGACTGGTGTGTGATGTCACTTCGCATTGGAATTCTACACTGCATGTGTTGGAAAGGATTTGTGAGCAGAAGAGGGAAGTTGTTGACTACCAGCATCATCAAGGCTGTCGTTATTCAGTTCAGACTCCACACATAAGACCTCAGGAGTGGACATGGATGTCAGACATATGTACCATCCTGCAAAACTGTGAGGACTCCACCAAGATGGTGAGCGGCGATGACGCCATAATTAGCATCACCATCCCACTTCTCAGCATTCTGAAAAGCTCTCTGCTCACAATGAAAGAGGATGCATTGCAGGCGGTGCAGGAGGACATGGAGCAAGGAACCATACAGGGTGATTATACACAGCCCAGCCTCATGTCGTCCCAGCGTGGATTGGTAGACAATGAGGAAAAGGAGGAGGAGGAACAGGAGCTACTTTCATACGCTATAGACAATACCAGGCTTGGACTGGCCCACCGGAGAACCGGAGGATTCTCCGGTGGGCCGAGTCACTGACACCTGCTGGCATACTGGCCAGCAGCTGCCTAGAGCCCCCACTGCTCCAGGGGCCCCTTGCCAGTGGCTATAGGGCCCCTGAGTCAAGGGGGCCCGCCCTGTGCCAGTAGCAGCAGCTGGAGACAGGATCATGTCCCCGCTGCTAAAGCCAAATGAATATTCACGCTTCCCCACGCCCCTATGGGCGTGGAAGAGGCGTGAATACCATTTCTCAAATAGCAGGCAGCGTTAGCCACATGGTGCAGATAACACTGCCCGCATGTAAAGCCGCACCACACACACACAGACTCACAAAGTACCGCACACCCACACACACACAGCACCGCACACATACACACACAGTCACACAGACTCACAGAGCAGCTCACCTCCCGGCGTCCTGCTTCCTGTCTGAGGCAGCCCAGCTGGATGACGTCATCATTCAGCGTGCTGTTGTCTCAGTCAGAAAGCTTCCAGGAAACCAGTGAGGATGAGGCTGCTGGAATGAGCTGCTGCTGCGGGGAGGTGAGCTGTGCTATGTGTGTGTGTGTGTGTGTGTGTGTGTGTGGTGAGGGACAATGATATTGGTGGGGGGAGACAATGTTGGAGGTGATGGGCAATGATGGTGGTTGGGGGAGACAATGATGGTGGAGGTGATGGGCAATGATGGTGGGGGGAATACAATGATGGAGGTGATGGGCAATGATGGAAGTGAGGGGATGCAATTATGGAAGTGATGGGCAGTGATGGTGGGGGAGACAATGATGAAGGTGATGGGCAATCAAGGTGAGGGAGGGAATGATGGAGGTGATGGTCAATGATGGTGGTGGTGGAGAGGCAATGATGGAGGTGAGGGGAGGCAATGATGGAAGTGATGGGCAGTGATGGTGGGGAGACAGTGATGGAGGTGATGGACAATGATGGTGGTGGTGGAGAGGCAATGATGGAAGTGATGGGCAGTGATGGTGGGGGAGACAATGATAATAATAATAATAATAATCTTTATTTTTATATAGCGCTAACATATTCCGCAGCGCTTTACAGTTTTGCACACATTATCATCACTGTCCCCAATGGGGCTCACATTCTAGAATCCCTATCAGTATGTCTTTGGAATGTGGGAGGAAACCGGAGTGCCCGGAGGAAACCCACGCAAACACGGAGAGAACATACAAACTCTTTGCAGATGTTGTCCTGGGTGGGATTAGAACCCAGGACCCCAGCACTGCAAGGCTGCAGTGCTAACCACTACGCCACCGTGCTGCCCACCTCCACAATGGTGGAGGTGATGGGCAATGAGGGTGAAGGGAAGCGATGGAGGTAATAGGTAATGATGGTATGGGAGGCAATGATGGAGGTGATAGGCAACGATGGTGGGGAGGCAATGATGGAGGTGATGGGCAATGATGGTGGTGGGGGGAGGCAATGATCGTGGTGATGGGCAATGGTGGTGGTGGGAGGCAATGATAGAGGTGATGAAATGGGCAATGGTGGTTGGGGAGGGAATCATGGAGGTGATAGGCAATGATGGTGGTGGGGGAGAGGCAATGATGGAGGTGATGGGCAATGGTGGTGATGGGAGGCAGTGATGGAGGTGATGAAATGGGCAATGATGATGGTGGGGGAGGCAATGATGGAGGTAATGGGCAAGAATGGTGGTGGGGAGGCAATGATGGTGGTGGGGGAGGCAATGATGCAGGTGATGAAATGGACAATCATGGTGTGGTTGGAGGCAATGATGCAGGTGGTAGAATGGGCAGTGATGGAGGTGGTGGGGGAGAATGATAGGGGTGGTGGGGGAGAAGACAATCATGCAGGTGGTGATGAGGACAATGATGGGGGTGGAGAGGGACTGCATTATACTTTATGAGGGGGCTACATTATATTCTGTGGGGGGACTGCATTATTCTCAGGGGACTACATTATATTATGGGGGGCTACATCATACTATGTGAGGGGGCTACAGTATACTCTATGGGGGGCTGCATTATATTCTGTGGTGGGGCTGCATTCTCTCAGTTGACTACATTATATTCTGTGGTGCAGAGGTCCCCAACATTTCTGACCTTGAGAGCCACATTCAGCTCTTATAGAGGGTCGCGAGCAACATCCAGCCTTGAGAAAGGGTCGCGAGCCACATTCAACTCCCGCCTCCCTCAAAATAGTGGCAACCAAAGCCCCCATTACAGGCATAATGGTAACCAAAGCTTTTCCACAAACATCAATCGTTCCAAAGCAGTACACAAAGATCCATAGGTTCCTACAATACCCCCATTCAGTATTCGCCTATAAAGCACTCCCAAGACACTGTCACATCCAGCTTCACACATCTCCTCTGACAGGTGGTATCATCTTGTCTCAGCATATCATACTTAAATCATCTCAAAACCCTTAAGACTACTAGATGTGTACCCATATCTGCTCTTCTGTGCAGGGATGCTCACAAAATTCACCATTTTCAGATGTGCTCTTCATATCCGTTTGCTAGAACTGGAGCTAATGCACCAAGCTGACAGACAGCCGCGAGCTACAATTCATGGGACCGTGAGCCACATGTGGCTCCCGAGCTACAGGATGGGGACCCCTGCAGTGTTGGCTGCATTATACTATATGAGGGGGCTGCATTATACCCTATGAGGGTGCTACATTATATTCTATGGTGGAGACTGCGATATACCTGAGGGGGTTGCATTATATTTTGTGGGGTGCTGCATTATATTCTATTAGAGGGGACTAGTGTTGAGCATTCCGATACCGCAAGTATCGGGTATCGGCCGATACTTGCGGTATCGGAATTCCGATACCGAGATCCGATACTTTTGTGGTATCGGGTATCGGTATCGGATACATAGAGATGTGTAAAATAAAGAATTAAAATAAAAAATATTGATATATTTACCTCTCCGGCGGCCCCTGGACTCAGCGCGGGTAACCGGCAGGCTTGGTTGTTCAAAATCAGCGCTTTTAGGACCTGAGAATCACGTCCCGGCTTCTGATTGGTCGCGGGCCGCCCATGTGACCGCCACGCGACCAATCACAAGCCGCGATGTCATTCGCAGGTCCTTAACGCGCTCATTTTTTAAAAATGAGCGCGGTAATGACTTTCAAAGACGTAGCGGCTTGTGATTGGTCGCGGCCACGTGATTCTCAGGTCCTAAAAGCGCTGATTTTGAACAAAGAAGCCTGCCGGTTACCCGCGCTGAGTTCAGGGGCCGCCGGAGAGGTAAATATATCAATATTTTTTATTTTAATTCTTTATTTTACACATCCCTATGGATCCCAGGGCCTGAAGGAGAGTTTCCTCTCCTTCAGACCCTGGGAACCATGAGAATACCTTCCGATACTTGATGTCCCATTGACTTGTATTGGTATCGGATATCGGTATCGGCGATATCCGATATTTTTCGGGTATCGGCCGATACTATCCGATACCGATACTTTCAAGTATCGGACGGTATCGCTCAACACTAGAGGGGACTGCGTTATATTTTATGAGGGGGCTAAATTATATTCTGCGAGGGGGCTACCCCAACCCTTGCTACATAATTAAGATGTGTGCTACCTTATATTATACCCTGATATTTGCCCTTTTTACTGTACAATTGGTGGTCTTGTGTCTATTTCTATGTAGCTACCTAGTGGGCCCCAATAATGATTTTCTCTGGTGGGCCCAAGGTGCTCCAGTCCGACGCTGGACAATACTACAAGTGTAACTGTCATACCATCAGTTCAGCGTGGATGGCCTGAAGACAGAGAGGAGGAGGAGAGCAGCATTGTCAGTCATCCTGTTGGTGAGGACACAGAAGCCTTGTCTGTTAGCAGTCTGGCATGCATGGCTAACTTTATTTTGCGCTGACTTTCCCGTGACCCTCGCATTATGAAAATTTTTGGTGACACTCATTACTGGTTGTTGACACTTCTAGACCCACACTACAAGGAGAACTTTCAATCTCTTCTTCCAGAGGCAGACAGATGTACTAAAATGGTGCAGTACCAGAGGGCCCTTGTTGCGGAATTATTAAAAAAATTCCCATCTGAAAGCGCTGGCAGCAGACGTCATGGTTCAACCAAGGAGTACAGGTGAGAGAAATACAACTCAAATTCAGCAGAGGCAGGGGAACACTGGCAAAGTACTGAGAGAGTTTTCTCAGACCCTCCCATCGCCCGGGCCCAGAGGTGTGGGGTACTGTCACAAGGAGTGCAAAGTTTGTGAAGATGCTGAGGGAGTACTTTGCTGACCGAAAAACGTCCTCCGTGATTCCTCTGTGCCTTTTAATTATTGGGTCCCAAAGCTGGATACGTTGCTTGATCTGGCTCTCTACGCCTTGAAGGTCCTGGCCTGCCCTGTCTCTAGCATTTTGTCAGAGCGAGTATTTAGTGATGCTGGTGGAATTATAACTGATAAGCGCATCCTCCTGACAACTGAAAATGCTGACAATGGCTGGATTGGGCGAGACCTCTGTACACCATCGCACGATAACAATGAACCCATACTCAAATGCTGAGTCTTTTTTTGGGAAGTATATTCCAATGCACCTCTTCACATCCACATCCTATGTTAGGACTGGCGGAACGCACCAAGTAAATAGTGAGATGTTATTAGGTGCGTTCGCAGTCCGGGGTCCACCGTGCAGGAGAAAACCTGCTGCTAGCAAATGGCAGCACTATATAGCGGTGGACGCGAACTCTGTTAAGTCACAGGGCCGAGGTACCGCACAAAGAGCGCAAGCAAGGAGTCACCAAACTCAGTCCCAAGACTCGGGATTTGACTCCGTCTAGACTACTTGCACTCAACATCGCTACTGGGTGTAAGAGATTAACTGCAATAATAGTTTTGAGCACAAGAGTGCGAGCTGTGCCGTACTGGCGGACGCCACCAACCAATCAGGCTTGGGCTAAGAAAGTGCTCTAATGGCGTGTGGTGCCATACTTGCGGTCACAGCAGTAGACGCTGTTGTGTGTTATAATGCTGACAGTTCAGCCGGACGCTAGATAGCAGCCATACACCATATGCAAACAGTCATACAATAGGGAGGGGATTTTAAAGAACGACTTGCACTCATCAACAAACACGTATACAAATGTACACTAGCACATGGTCGTGCGGTCATGCGAACCTTTTATAGCTGCAGCATGTACAGGACCTTCCCAGAAGGACCAATGGGAGGCTGCCACAGAAGTTGAGCACCTTCAGGACCTTCCTGGAGGACCAATGGGATCTGCTGCAGTATCTGAGCATGTGACCCTCGATCTCCAACGGGAGATCTTGCCCTGGGCATGCTCAGAAGGGGAAAAGCAGGACTTAGTCCCAAAAGCGTGTGCTCGCCGCTGCCCAGCACTGGCTTCAATGGCAGAAGCTGGAAAAGCAGCAGTAACCCTTTGCACAGAGTGAGACTGAGCAAGATGCTGGGACCGATGTCTCCGCTGAGCAGGCTCCACAGTGGCAGAAGAATGGGAGACCGCAGCAGAGATGGCCCGAGATTACTCCTGTGCAGAGGCGGGAACTCGACCCCCAACACCCTACTTCTTCTATTAAGGACAACATTCCAAAATCACAAATTTTATATATTCCATCCATCAGTCCCATGGTTGCAAGGCTGCTAAGGTCCATCCTGCTGCACTCTGTCAAGTGTAACAAGGGCAACTGGGGGTAGTTGTGGCCGAGCAATTTAAAGGCACAGTTTACCAACAGAGTCCACTGGGCAAGCGTTCAGCGACCACCCTCAGCCCCTTGTACATGTGATACGGGAGTGATGCAGTTTTTCCCCACAGATTACTTCTTTTGGTCACAGCAGTCCAGATTAGGGTTGAGCGACCTTGACCTTTTTAGAGTCGAGCCGTGTTTTGCGAAACCCGACTATCTTAAAAGTCGAGTCGAGTGGAATCGGCCGATTATCACGAAAAGTCGGGTATCGACCGAAACACGAAACCCAATGCAAGTCAATGGGGGAGCATAGTCGGCAGTGAGTGGAGGCCAGGAAAACACCTACACTGCCCATTTTAATGGCAAAAACATCCATTCTTGTTACAGAAGCTTGTCAATCGTAATTTAGCTTATAATAATTGGAAGGCATTTGAAATTGGGGGTCATTTGGCTAAAGTTGTGGGGGGTAGGGCTGGTTCAAGTAATTAGTGGGCCCAGTAAATCTGGACCACGTCACGGCAGTGGAGCTGGGAGAGGTAAGTATTTCAACTTTGCAAGTGCTGTGATCCTGAGCAAGCAGGGGGGGCCCACTCGTTGGCATTGGCACTGGCACAGGGCCCCTCAAAGTACAGCGGTGTGTTTGCACGGCGGGGGCGCCTCCCACCGGCAGCAACACTTTTGCGTACTATGAGAGGCCCTGTGCCAGTGACGTCGCCAACTAGTATTCCTCCCCCCCACCTGATGAAGGAACCTGCACTTTCATCTGCACCTTCCTCTTTGTCCCCGTGTAAGGTGGTATGGTATGCGGGAAGAGGAACCTGACTTTCAGCAGGGTCACAATCTTGCTGTGTAGCGTGCACGGGGAATGTTGCGTTATGGGTCAATGTACCAGCAGACTCATCTATCACTGGCTGGGCAATGGGCAGGATGAGGAGGAAACACAGATATAGGCCCAAAGAATAAAGTGGGCTAAATGCAGTTCAAAATTGGTAACACAGGACTAACCATGGGGCATTGCAGTGGAGGACAACTGGAATGAGAGGCTGACACAGAGAGTAGGCCCAAATCAGTAAGTAGTTGAAATGCAGTTCAAAATTGGCAACAGTAGTAAACAGGCGGCACAGCTTTGTTCAGTGGAGGAGAACAGCAAGGAGTGGCAGACACCGATAATAGGCCCCAACCCAACTAGTATGCCAAATGCAGTCTAACATTAACAACTACTTAACGAGAGCCTGAAAATGGAATTTCAGGACAGGAAACCAGGAGAACAGCAAGGAGCGGCAGACACTGTTAGTAGGCCCCAAACCAACTAGTACGCCAAATGCAGTTGTTCCATTTAACAACTATTTAACAAGAGCCTGAAGATAGAAGCTCAGGAAAGGCAACCTGGAGAACACCTTGGAGCGTAAGACACCGTCTCTACAACCCAGACCCAACTTGTAGGCCTAATGCAGTGTTGTTTCAACAACTACTTAACACGAGCATGAAGATTGAAGCAATGGAGAGGCAACCTGGAGAACACCTTGGAGCGGAAGACACCGTCTCTATGACCCAGACCCAACTTGTAGGCATAATGTAGTGTTGTTTCAACAACTACTTAACACGAGCATGAAGATTGAAGCAATGGAGAGGCAACCTGGAGAACACCTTGGAGCGGAAGACACAGTCTCTATGACCCAGACCCAACTTGTAGGCATAATGCAGTGTAGTTTTCAACAACTACTAAACGAGAGTAGAAAGATCGAAGCAATGTGGACGAAACCTGAAGAACACCTTGGAGTGTAACACACCGTCTCTCTACACCCCATACCCAATTTGTAGGCCTAATGCAGTGTAGTTTGCAACAAGTACTAAACGAGAGTACGAAGATTGAAGCAATGTGGACGAAACCTGGGGAACACCTTGGAGTGGAACACACCGTCTCTACACCCCATACCCAATTTGTAGGCCTAATGCAGTGTAGTTTTCAACAACTACTAAACGAGAGTAGGAAGATTGAAGCAATGTGGACGAAACCTGGGGAACACCTTGAAGTGGAACACACCCTCTCTCTACACCCCATACCCAATTTGTAGGCCTAATGCAGTGTAGTTTGCAACAACTACTAAACGAGAGTCGGAAGACCGAATCAATGGCGAGGAAACCTGGGGAACACCTTGGAGTGGGACACACCGTCTCTACACCCCATACCCAATTTGTAGGCCTAATGCAGTGTAGTTTCCAACAACTACTAAACGAGAGTCGGAAGACCGAAGCAATGGCGAGGAAACCTGGGGAACACCTTGGAGTGGGACACACCGTCTCTACACCCCATACCCAATTTGTAGGCCTAATGCAGTGTAGTTTTCAACAACTACTAAACGAGAATAGGAAGATCGAAGCAATGTGGACGAAAACTGGGGAATACCTTGGAGTGGAGCACACCGTCTCTCTACACCCCATACCCAATTTGTAGGCCTAATGCAGTGTAGTTTGCAACAACTACTAAACGAGAGTAGGAAGATCGAAGCAATGGAGAGGAAACCTGGGGCACACCTTGGGGCGGCAGACACCGTTAGTAGGCCCTACCAAAGTAGTAGCCCCAATGCAGTTTTAAAATTCCTAGAGGCTGAAAACAAGACTATTGACACTCTGCTTTTTTCAAAGGAGGACAGCTGTATTGAGTGGCGCAGACAGACACAGGTAGTAGGCCTTAAACCGAAAATGTGGCTCACTGCAGTTTAAAAAAGGTTACAGGGGTACACAGGCAGCATTACTCTGGGCAGTGGAGGACAATTTCAATAGTGGACCGCAGACAGACTTTGTACGCCTACTATTAAAAAAAGGATGCTCTATGCAATTAAAAATAGGTTCCAGGGGTCCACGGGCAGCAATGGTGTGGTCAGTGGACGAGTATTGGAAGGAGGGACCGCAGACAGGCGTAGTAGGCCTAACATAACAAAATTAGGTTGTAGGCACTTTAAAATTGGTTCCAGGGGTACACGGGCAGCAGTGGTGTGGTCAGCGGAGGACAATTTGAATTAGGGACTGCAGACAGACTTTGTAGGCTGTCCCCTGTGGACCATGCATCCAACACATTAACCCAGTGCGCCGTAATGGACACGTAACTTTTTGTGGACATGCCTACTGGTCCATGCGTCTCTTGTCAGGTGCACCTTTCTACTGTTTGATTGCCTGAGTGCTATGACAATGCAGACTTTTTCATGCCGGTGGAGGGCTGGGATGGCTTTTCTCGCAATAGAAATGTCGACTGGGTAGCTTGAACCGTGGTACAGCGTAGTTCATCTGGGCTTTCTAAATATAAAACAAAGAAAAAAAGGAGGCTCCATGCACTTTCAGCTGGGTTCCAGGGGTACACGGTCAGCATTGGTCTGGTCAGTGGAGAACTATTGGAAGGAAGGACCGCAGACAGGCTTCGAAGGCCTAACATAAAAAAATTGGGCTGTAGGCACTTTTAAATAGGTTCCAGGGGTACACGGGCAGCAGTGGTCTGGTCAGTGGAGGAGGAGTAGAAAGAAGGGACCGCAGACAGGCTTCGAAGGCCTAACATAAAAAAATTGGGCTGTAGGCACTTTTAAATAGGTTCCAGGGGTACACGGGCAGCAGTGGTCTGGTCAGTGGAGGAGTAGTAGAAAGAACGGACCGCAGACAGGCTTCGAAGGCCTAACATAATAAATTAGGGCTGTGGGCACTTTAACATTGGTTCCAGGGGTACACGGGCAGCAGTAGACTGGTCAGTGGAGGAGTAGTAGAAAGAACGGACCGCAGACAGGCTTCGAAGGCCTAACATAATAAAAATGGGCTGTATGCACTTTGAATTCTCTTGCAGGGGTACACAGGCAGTGGGCACCATTGGTGTTGTCAGCGGCGGCCGATTGTAATGAGTGTCTGCCAGTTAGTAGTCCCAAAAAATCAATACATGTTAATGTCTCGCATTACAACAAAAAGAAAAACCAAAAGGGTGCAATCATTAGGTACAGGGTTGGGCTCCTCTGCGTAGTTTCAGACCTAGTAATTTTGCACAAAGTATTTACTTGGGTAAATATAGGACACTGCCCCTGACTATGTTAAGTACCATCATACATGTCAACACAATGGTATTGTCAGTGGCAGTAATTTACGGATGTCAGCGCATAGACTAAACATAGGTGTAACTGTGAGAGAGAATTGTGCAAGTGGTAGAGCAATGTTTGAGCTGGGGGTGGGTGAACTCTCTTGTGGCCGGCGGTACATGCCCAGGGCCCCTCATGTTACAACAGTGTGTCTGACGTTGGGTGCGCACCACCACCGCCAGAGACACTTTAATATACTATGAGGGACCCAGTGGCAGTGCCGTAGACCAAAAGCGGGCACACCCACCTCTTCAGACAAACCGCACTCTCATGGGTGCTTGCGCCAAGTGGCGATACCACGGCCCCGTGTGGGGAGTTTGGCCATTTAGGGAGGTGTAAACATGTCGTATGCTGGACAATCAGCTGCTGCAAATTACGAGATTGGTAAAGTCATTCAGAGTAGTCCACAGGCAATACCTTTTCATAGGAAAGCTAGGTGTCGGCCCGGCAACGTGGGGCAAAATAATTCGAAATCCAGTTGTGGTTCATTTTAATGAAGGTTAGATCATCAACATTTTGGGTGGCCAGACGAGTCCTTTTTTCGGTTAATATTGAACCTGCAGCACTGAATACTCTTTCTGATAGGACACTAGCTGCCGGGCAAGCAAGCTCCTGCAATGCATATTCTGCCAATTCTGGCCAGGTGTCTAATTTGGATGCCCAGTAATCAAATGGGAATGACGGTTGAGGTAGAACATCGATAAGGGATGAAAAATAGTTAGTAACCATACTGGACAAATGTTGTCTCCTGTCACTTTGAATTGATGCAGCAGTACCTGTCCTGTCTGCGGTCATAGCAAAATCACTCCACAACCTGGTCAGAAAACCCCTCTGTCCAACGCCACTTCGGATTTCTGCACCTCTAACACTTCTGTTCTGCTGCCCCCTGCTGCTCGTGTGAGAACGATCACGGGCGCTGTGTGCTGGGAATGCCTGAAGCAAACGGTCAACAAGAGTTGATTGTTTGGTTGCTAATATTAGTTCCAAGTTCTCATGTGGCATAATATTTTGCAATTTGCCTTTATAGCGAGGATCAAGGAGGCAGGCCAACCAGTAATCGTCATCGTTCATCATTTTAGTAATGTGTGTGTCCCTTTTGAGGATACGTAAGGCATATTCCGCCATGTGGGCCAAAGTTCCAGTTGTCAAATCTGCGGTTGTGCTGGGTTGAGGGGCTGTTTCAGGCAAATCTACGTCACTTGTGTCCCTCAAAAAACCAGAACCCGGCCTTGCCACGCCACCAATTTCCAGTGGCCCCGGAAAAGCTTCCTCATTAAAAATATACTCATCCCCATCATCCTCCTCCTCTTCGCCCGCTACCTCGTCCTGTACACTGCCCTGACCAGACAATGGCTGACTGTCATCAAGGCTTTCCTCTTCCTCTGCTGCAGATGCCTGATTTTTTATGTGCGTCAAACTTTGCATCAGCAGACGCATTAGGGGGATGCTCATGCTTATTATGGCGTTGTCTGCACTAACCAGCCGTGTGCATTCCTCAAAACACTGAAGGACTTGACACATGTCTTGTATCTTCGACCACTGCACACCTGACAACTCCATGTCTGCCATCCTACTGCCTGCCCGTGTGTGCCTATCCTCCCACAAAAACATTACAGCCTGCCTCTGTTCGCACAGTTTCTGAAGCATGTGCAGTGTTGAGTTCCACCTTGTTGCAACGTCTATGATTAGGCGATGCTGGGGAAGGTTCAAAGACCGCTGATAGGTCTGCATACGGCTGGAGTGTACGGGCGAACGGCGGATATGTGAGCAAAGTCCGCGCACTTTGAGGAGCAGGTCGGATAACCCCGGATAAGTTTTCAGGAAGCACTGCACCACCAGGTTTAAGGTGTGAGCCAGGCAAGGAATGTGTTTCAGTTGGGAAAGGGAGATGGCAGCCATGAAATTCCTTCCGTTATCACTCACTACCTTGCCTGCCTCAAGATCTACAGTGCCCAGCCACGACTGCGTTTCTTTCTGCAAGAAGTCGGACAGAACTTCCGCGGTGTCTGTTGTCGCCCAAACACTTCATAGCCAATACAGCCTGCTGACGCTTGCCAGTAGCTGCCCCATAATGGGACAACTGGTGTGCAACAGTGGCAGCTGCGGATGGATTGATTGGGTGACTGCGATCTGTGGACGAGCTCTCGCTTCTGCAGGAGGACGAGGAGGAGGAGGGGGTGCGAACGCCTACAGCCAACTGTTTCCTAGACCGTGGGCTAGGCAGAACTGTCCCAAAATTGCTGTCCCCTGTGGACCCTGCATCCACCACATTCACCCAGTGTGCCGTGATGGACACGTAACGTCCCTGGCCATGCCTACTGGTCCATGCATCTGTTGTCAGGTGCACCTTTGTACTCACAGATTGCCTGAGTGCATGGACGATGCGCTCTTTAACATGCTGGTGGAGGGCTGGGATGGCTTTTCTCGAAAAGAAGTGTCGACTGGTTAGCTCGTAGCGTGGTACAGCGTAGTCCATCAGGGCTTTGAAAGCTTCACTTTCAACTAACCGGTAGGGCATCATCTCTAACGAGATTAGTCTAGCTATGTGGGCGTTCAAACCCTGTGTACGCGGATGCGAGGATAAGTACTTCCTTTTTCTAACCAGAGTCTCATGTAGGGTGAGCTGGACTGGAGAGCTGGAGAGCTGGAGATCGTGGAACTAGCGGGTGTGCCGGTTGACATGGCAGACTGAGAGACGGTTGGAGACGGTATTGTTTCCGCCTGTGCCCTAGATACAGTGTTTCCTACTACGAAACTGGTGATTCCCTGACCCTGACTGCTTTAGCCTGGCAAAGAAACCTGCACAGATACTGCAGGTGGTGCGGAAAATGGTGGCCTTACAGTGACGGCAGGGATGTAGCATTGGTGAGTAGCTTCATTGGCCGAGGGTGCTACAACCTTAAGGGACATTTGGTAGTTAGTCCAGGCTTGCAAATGCATGGTGGTTAAAGGTCTATGCATGCAACTTGTATTCAGACTTTTCAGATTCTGACCTCTGCTTAAGGTAGTTGAACATTTTTGACAGATGACTTTGCGCTGATCAATTGGATGTTGTTTGAAAAAATGCCAGACTGCACTCTTTCGAGCCTCGGATCCCTTTTCAGGCATTGCCGACTGAGCTTTAACCGGATGGACACGCTGTCCTCCAAAAGTTTTTGGCTTTGCCACGCGTTTTGTCCCATCTACGGGCCCGGCAGATGGAACCTGTTGCGATGTTGATGCCTGCTGCGGCCCCTCCTCCTCAGAACTACTGCCGCCTGCACCCTGTTCTCCCAATGGCTGTCAACAACTGGGTCATCTATAACCTCCTCTTCTAGCTCGTGCGCAACTTCGTCTGTGTCACCGTGTAAGTCGGTGGTAGAGCATTCGTGACGGGGCAACATAGTCTCATCAGGGTCTGATTCTGGATCAGTACCCTGCGAGGGCAATGTTGTGGTCTGAGTCAAAGGACCAGCATAGTAGTCTGGCTGTGGCTGTGCATCAGTGCAATCCATGTCAGATTCACCTTGTAATGGGCATGGCCTGTTAACTGCTTCACTTTCTAAGCCAGGGACGGTATGTGTAAAGAGCTCCATGGAGTAACCCGTTGTCGCCTGCTGCATCCTTCTCTGTTGTTGTTTTTGCTGAAGAGGACAAGGAAGCGACTTGTCCCTGACCGTGAACATCCACTAACGACGCGCTGCTTTTACATTTACCAGTTTCAAAAGAGGAGGCAAAAGAGCTAGAGGCTGAGTCAGCAAGGTAAGCCAAAACTTGCTCTTGCTGCTCCGGCTTTAAAAGCGGTTTTCCTACTCCCAGAAAAGGGAGCGTTCAAGGCCTTCTGTAGCCAGACGACGAACTTGGCTCCACAGCTCCAGGCTTAGGTGCAATATTTTTTTTCCCACGACCACCTGATGCTCCACTACCACTACCATCATTACCAGCTGACAATGAACGCCCACGGCCACGACCTCTTCCACCAGACTTCCTCATTGTTTTAAAAATGTAACCAAAGTAACGGTATTTGTTGCTGACAAACAACTTACACGGTGAGCTATAACTTCAGTATGATTTAGATATCCCTTTACAGGTGGGTGAGACCGCAAGGAAAATCAGGCACAATGTTACACACTCTGTTTTCGGTGGCACCAAATGAGAGAGATGCCACACACGCAGGACTGTCACTCAAGCAGAAATGTCAATATTGATCTCCCACTTTTTTTTTTTGATTTGTTCAGGGAGAATTTAGAAACCAAATAAAAAAAAAATTGCCTTTCTATGGCCCAGTGCCCACTATTTGAGAGAGAGAGATGGCACACCCAGGAGTCAAGACTGGCACACAAGCAGAAAGGGCAATATTAATCTCCCACTGATTTTTTATTTTTTATTTTTTCAGGGAGAATTTAGAAACACAATAAAAAAAAATAGGCTTTCTATGGCCCACTATTTGAGAGAGAGAGATGGCACACCCAGGAGTCAGGAGTGGCACACAAGCAGAAAGGGCAATATTAATCTCCCACTGATTTCTTTTTGATTTTTTCAGGGAGAATTTAGAAACACAATAAAAAAAAAAATAGGTTTTCTATGGCCCACTAGTTGAGAGAAAGGGATGGCACACCAAGGAGTCAGGACTGGCACAGAAGCCCAAAGGCCAATATTAATCTCCCACTGTATTTTTTTTTTTTATCAGGGAGAATTTATAAACCCCACAAAAAAAAACAGAAAAATGAAAAGGCTTTCTATGGCCCACTATGTGAGAGAGATGGCACACACAGGGATGGCACTCTAGCAGAAATGCCAATCTTAATCTCCCACAAAAAAAAACAAACAGGGACTGTCCTACAATTACTATCTCCCTGCAGTAATCTCAGCCAGGTATGGCAGGCAGCAATAAGGAGTGGACTGATGCACAAATTAAATAAAAAGTGTGGACAAACAAACAAGATAGCTGTGCAGAAAGGAAGGAACAACAGGATTTGTGCTTTGAAAAAAGCAGTTGGTTTGCACAGCGGCGTACACACAGCAATGCAGCTATCAGGGAGCCTTCTAGGGCAGCCCAATGAGCTACAGCGCTGAGGAAAAAAAAAAGTAGCTTCCACTATCCCTGCAAACAAAAGGTGGTGTTGGACAGTGGAAATCGCTACAGCACAAGCGGTTTGGTGGTTAATGGACCCTGCCTAACGCTATCCCTGCTTCTGACGAAGCGGCAGCAACCTCTCCCTATGCTCAGATCAGCAGCAGTAAGATGGTGGTCGGCGGGAACGCCCCTTTATAGCCCCTGTGACGCCGCAGACAGCAAGCCAATCACTGCAATGCCCTTCTCTAAGATGGTGGGGACCAGGACCTATGTCATCACGCTGCCCACACTCTGCGTCCACCTTCATTGGCTGAGAAATGGCGCTTTTCACGTCATTGAAACGCGACTTTGGCGCGAAAGTCGCGTACCGCATGGCCGACCCCACACAAGGGTCGGATCGGGTTTCATGAAACCCGACTTTGCCAAAAGTCGGCGACTTTTAAAAATGAACGATCCGTTTCGCTCAACCCTAGTCCAGATGTTTCGAAGCACACCAAGGCAACTGTTGTCCAACAGGGAAAACAAATTAGTTAATGAAAAGTGGTGTAGAAGAAGAAGAGCCTGAGTACAACACTCATTTTCCTACTCCCTGTCACACTCTTCAACTGCACCCACAGCAGCCAAAGATTAGAGGAATTCCACGCGTCGGGATTACCCCTTCAGAAGCGGGGGCCCTTTCAGGCTCCTGGGGCCCGTGTTGCAGTCCTTAGCCCTTTTGTCCAGTCCTTTGTTTTTAGCCCGTTGCAACAGACCTCTCCCATCCAGGGGGGTCTGGCAGTGCCCCGTCTCTAAAGCATTTCTATCCTGGCCAATGTATCCGGGCAGTTCTGAGGAAGCAACAGCTTCCTCTATCCTGGTAGCTGCAAGTCCAGCCCTCACCATTAACCCCTTTACCCCCAAGGGTGGTTTGCACGTTATGGACCAGGCCAATTTTTATAATTCTGACCACTGTCCCTTTATGAAGTTATAACTGTGGAACGCTTCCACGGATCCCGGTGATTCTGACACTGTTTTCTCGTGACATATTGTACTTCATGATAGTGAATTTTTATGCAATTAAATCACAGAGATATGTCACACAAAATACTTAATAAGTAACATTTACCACATGTCTACTTTACATCAGCACAAATTTGGAACCAAAATTTTGTTTTTGTTAGGGAGTTAAGGGTTAAAAGTTGACCAGCAATTTCTCATTTTTCCAACACCATTTTATTTTAAGGACCACATCTCATTTGAAGTCATTTTGAGGGGTCTATATGATAGAAAATACCCAAGTGTGACACCATTCTTAAAACTGCACCCCTCAAGGTGCTCAAAACCACATTCAAGAAGTTTATTAACCCTTCAGGTGTTTCACAGGAATTTTTGGAATGTTTAAATAAAAATTAACATTAAACTTTTTTTGACAAAAAAATTTACTTCAGCTCCAATTGGTTTTATTTTACCAAGGGTAACAGGAGAAAATGGACCCCAAACGTTGTTGTACAATTTGTCCTGAGTACACCGATACTCCATATGTGGAGGTAAACCACTGTTTGGGCGCATGATGATGTGCCTAAACATTGAGACCCCCCACAAGTGACACCATTTTGGAAAGTAGACCCCATAAGGAACTTATCTAGAGGTGTGGTGAGCACTTTGACCCACCAAGTGCTTTACAGAAGTTTATAATGCAGCACCGTAAAAATAAAAAATCATTTTTTTTTTTTCACAAAAATTATCTTTTCGCCCCCAATGTTTTATTTTCCCAAGGGTAAGAGAAGAAATTGGACCCCAAAAGTTGTTGTACAATTTGTCCTGAGTACGCTGATACCCGATACGTGGGGGTAAACCACTGTTTGGGTGCATGGGAGAGCTCGGATGGGAAGGAGCGCCGTTTGACTTTTCAATGCAAAATTGACAGGAATTGAGATGGGACGCCATGTTGCATTTGGAGAGCCACTGATGTGCCTAAACATTGAAACCCCCCACAAGTGACACCATTTTGGAAAGTAGACCCCTAAGGAACTTATCTAGATGTGTGGTGAGCACTTTCACCCACCAAGGGCTTCAAAGAAGTTTATAATGCAGAGCCGTAAAAATTAAACAAAAATTTCTTCCCACAAAAATTATTTTTTATCCCCCAGTTTTGTATTTTTCTTAGGGTAACAGGAGAAATTGGACCCCAAAAGTTGTTGTACAATTTGTCCTGAGAGCGCTGATACCCCATATGTGGGGGGGAACCAACGTTTGGGTGCATGGGAGGGCTCGGAAGGGAAGGAGCGCCATTTGGAATGCAGAATTAGATGGAATGGTCTGCAGGCGTCACATTGCGTTTGCAGAGCCCCTAATGTACCTAAACAGTAGAAACCCCCCACAAGTGACCCCATATTGGAAACTAGACCCCCCAAGGAACTTATCTAGATGTGTTGTGAGAACTTTGAGCCCCCAAATGTTTCACTGCAGTTTGTAACGCAGAGCCGTGAAAATAAAAAATCTTTTTTTTTCCCACAAAAATTATTTTTTAGCCCCCAGTTTTGTATTTTCCCAAGGGTAACAGGAGAAATTGGACCCCAAAAGTTGTTGTCCAATTTGTCCTGAGTACGCTGATACCCCATATGTTGGGGTAAACTCCTGTTTGGCCACACGGGAGAGCTCGGAAGGGAAGGAGCACTGTTTTACTTTTTCAACGCAGAATTGGCTGGAATTGAGATCGGACGCCATGTCGCGTTTGGAGAGCCCCTGATGTGAGTAAACAGTGGAAACCCCCCAATTATAACTGAGACCCTAATCCAAACACACCCCTAACCCTAATCCCAACGGTAACCCTAACCACACCTCTAACCCAGACACTCCCCTAACCCTAATCCCAACCCTATTCCCAACCGTAAATGTAATCCAAACCCTAACCCTAACTTTAGCCCCAACCCTAACTGTAGCCTTAACCCTAGCCTCAACCCTAGCCCTAGCCCTAACCCTAACCGGAAAATGGAAATAAATACATTTTCTTAATTTTTTAATTTTTCCCTAACTAAGAGGGTGATGAAGGGGGGTTTGATTTACTTTTATAGCGGGTTTTTTAGAGGATTATTATGATTGGCAGCCGTCACACACTGAAAGACGCTTTTTATTGCAAAAAATATTTTTTGCGTTACCACATTTTGAGAGCTATAATTTTTCCATATTTGAGTCCACAGGGGCATGTGAGGTCTTGTTTTTTTCCAGGACGATTTGATGTTTTTATTGGTAACATTTTCGGGTGCGTGACATTTTTTGATCGCTTTTTATTCCGATTTTTGTGAGGCAGAATGACCAAAAACCAGCTATTCATGAAATTCTTTTGGGGGAGGCGTTTATACCATTTCGCATTTGGCAAAATTGATAAAGCAGTTTTATTCTTCGGGTCAGTACGATTACAACGATACCTCATTTATATCATTTTTTTATGTTTTGTCGCTTTTATACGATAAAAACTATTTTATAGAAAAAATAATTATTTTTGCATCGCTTTATTTTGAGGACTATAACTTTTTAATTTTTTTGCTGATGATGCTGCATCGCAGCTCGTTTTTTGTGGGACAAGATGTCGCTTTCAGCGGTACCATGGTTATTTATATCTGTCTTTTTGATTGCGTGTTATTCCACTTTTTGTTCGGCAGTATGATAATAAAGCGTTTTTTTTTTGCCTCGTTTTTTTTTTCTTACGGTGTTTTACTGACAGTTTTATAGGTTGGGTCGTTATGGATGCGGCGATACTAAATATGTGTACTTTTATTGTTTTTTTTTTTTTATTTAGATAAAGAAATGTATTTATGGGAATAATATATATATATTTTTTCTTTATTTAGGAATTTTTTTGTTTTTATGCGCCCCAGAGATCTGGTCGTTGCAGTAACGTCGCTCTGCCACTAAGGGGAGTGATGGTACGTCTGATGGCACTAAAGGAGTTCTTCTGACCAGGTATCACCAGCACACATTACACTTCACACTCCGGCCACTAGGGGAAAAAAAAGGCTTTATTTATTGGGCCACTCCTCACACTGGTAAAACTAGGGGTTGGATAGGAAGTTAGTCAGAAGCTGACTGGGTTGGATTCAGGCAACATCCCGTGGCAGGGGGTGTTGCAGGGAGAAGATTCAGGGGGGTCCCTGTCAGGCGTGGGAACCTGGCAGGTACCTAGCGACCAGAACAGAACGTTACGGAACCGCGCCTGCACTACCTTGCGGCGGTATCCTAAGAAAGAGACACGAAGCGAAGGATATTGTGGAACAGTGAGAAATGAGATCGAGCACAAAGGAGAGCCAGTAGGAGTCATGCCCCTAGAACAGCAACTTCCTACTGAGGCGCGTAGCCGGTGGCCAGAACACCGAGGAAGTAACTGACTCTATGCCTTACTTCAAACTCCGCAGGACAGTTAATTATAGGTTGGCTGTCTACCTTACATCACCTAAGCAGACATAGGGGGCAACGCGTGGAGAGGGGCGTCTCTAGGGTCCCGGAAGAACTCCGAGCCTACCCGTCAAATGGGTGCGTCCTAGCCATAACATACCTGGGGGACGGAGAACTAGAAAGAACTGGAATGAATTAGAACGAACGAGAATAGAAGTTGTGAGGACTATCCCGAATGCTCAGCAGGGAAGCACTGCAACACACAGGCGCTAATGGTAGGCACTGATTTCCACCTGCAAAGAGAACTCTGGATGTGCCTTCGGACCGGCCGGTCTCAGACAGCCCTGTTAACTGTGCTCTGGATTGCAGATCCCGAAGTCTTCAGTAAAGAGGTAAAGAGACTGCAACCCTGTGCCCTCGTTATTGTCTGCACCTTACACCATCACCATCCACCTTACTGGGAAGCCCTGGGGACATACTTCACCTGTGGGAAGGTATACCATCACATCACCCCAGTGGACCCCAGGCAGCGTCGGTCACCCTGACCGAACACCACAGGTGGCGTCACAAACCCTTGACAGACTCGTATCACCTTTCATTGAACGCCCCTTAGCAGGGTCACGGACCGGGTCCAGCCACCGTGACATCCCCAGAACGGAGCCAGAGAGGACCGGTACTGAGTAACCCGCGGCCCTGTGTCTGGGGGTGCTTCACTTACACATGTGGAAAATTTTTTTTTTACTGTTTTACTTTGTCCCGGGGGGGGGGGGGGGGGGGGGGACATCACAGATCGCTGATCTCACAGTTTGCACAGCACTCTGTCAGATCACCGATCTCTCTGAGAGCACTGCAGGCTTACCAAATGCCTGCTCTGAGCAGGCACTTGGTAAGCCACCTCCCTCCCTGCAGGACCCGGATGCCGCGGCCATCTTGGATCCGGGCCTGCTACAGGGAGGGAGGTAAGGAGACGCTCGCAGCAACACGATCACATCGCGTTGCTGCGGGGGGCTCAGGGAAGCCCGCAGGGAGCCCCCTCCCTGCGCGACGCTTCCCTATACCGCCGGCACACCGCGATCATGTTTGATCGCGGTGTGCCTGGGGTTAATGTGCCGGTGGCAGTCCGTGACCGTTCCTGGCACATAGCGCCGGATGTCAGCTGTGATAGGCAGCTGACACCCGGCCACGATCGGCCGTGCTCTCCCCGTAAGCGCGGTCGATCGTGCTGGACGTACTATTCCGTCCGTGGGAATTAAGGCCCACCCCACATGGACGGAATAGTACGTCCGATGGCAGAAAGGGGTTAACCATTCACTGTCCCTAACTATCATATATACTCGAGTATAAGCTGACCCGAGTATAAGCCGACCCCTCTAATTTTGCCACAAAAAACTGGGAAAACTTAATGACTCGAGTATAAGCCTAGGGTGGAAAATGTGGCAGCTACCGGTAAATGTCAAAAATAAAAATAGATACCAATAAAATTAATTGAGACATCAGTAGGTTAAGTGTTTTTGAATATCCATATTGAATCAGGAGCCCCATTAAATGCTCCATATTAAAATATGCCTCATATAAACGTGCATAAAGGGTAATAAGGGCTCCATAAGATGCTCCATAGACACATTTGCCCAATATAATGCTGCACAAGCGTTATAGCCCCATAAGATGCTCCATACAGTCACTTGCCTCCTTATAATGCTGCACAATCATTATGGCCCCATAAGATGCTCCATACAGTCACTTGCCCCCTTATAGTGCTGCACAATCGTTATGGCCCCATAAGATGCTCCATACAGTCACTTGCCCCCTTATAGTGCTGCACAAGCGTTATGGCCCCATAAGATGCTCCATACAGTCACTTGCCCAATTATAGTGCTGCACAATCGTTATGGCCCCATAAGATGCTCCATAAGGTCACTTGCCCCATTATAATGCTGCACAATCGTTATGGCCCCATAAGATGCTCCATACAGTCACTTGCCCCATTATAGTGCTGCACAATCGTTATGGTCCCATAAGATGCTCCATACAGTCACTTGCCCCATTATAATGCTGCACAATCGTTATGGCCCCATAAGATGCTCCATACAGTCACTTGCCCCATTATAGTGCTGCACAATCGTTATGGCCCCATAAGATGCTCCAGTCAGTCACTTGCCCCATTATAGTGATGCACAAACATTATGGCCCCATAAGATGCTCCATACAGTCACTTGCCCCCTTATAGTGCTGCACAAGCGTTATGGCCCCATAAGATGCTCCATACAGTTACTTGCCCCATTATAATGCTGCACAATCGTTATGGCCCCATAATATGCTCCATACAGTCACTTGCCCCATTATAGTGCTGCACAATCGTTATGGCACCATAAGATGTTCCATACAGTCACTTGCCCCATTATAGTGCTGCACAATCGTTATGGCCCCATAAGATGCTCCATACAGTCACTTGCCCCCTTATAATGCTGCACAATCGTTATGGCCCCATAAGATGCTCCATAGACACATTTGCCCAATATAATGCTGCACAATCGTTATGGCCCCATAAGATGCTCCATACAGTCACTTGCCCCCTTATAGTGCTGCACAATCGTTATGGCCGCATAAGATGCTCCATACAGTCACTTGCCCCATTATAGTGATGCACAAACATTATGGCCCCATAAGATGCTCCATACAGTCACTTGCCCCCTTATAGTGCTGCACAAGCGTTATGGCCCCATAAGATGCTCCATACAGTTACTTGCCCCATTATAATGCTGCACAATCGTTATGGCCCCATAATATGCTCCATACAGTCACTTGCCCCATTATAGTGCTGCACAATCGTTATGGCACCATAAGATGTTCCATACAGTCACTTGCCCCATTATAGTGCTGCACAATCGTTATGGCCCCATAAGATGCTCCATAGACACATTTGCCCAATATAATGCTGCACAATCGTTATGGCCCCATAAGATGCTCCATACAGTCACTTGCCCCCTTATAGTGCTGCACAATCGTTATGGCCGCATAAGATGCTCCATACAGTCACTTGCCTCCTTATAATGCTGCACAATCATTATGGCCCCATTAGATGCTCCATACAGTCACTTGCCCCGTTATAGTGCTGCACAATCGTTATGGCCCCATAAGATGCTCCATACAGTCACTTTCCCCCTTATAGTGCTGCACAAGCGTTATGGCCCCATAAGATGCTCCATAGAGTCACTTGCCCCATTATAGTGCTGCAAAATCGTTATGGCCCCATAAGATGCTCCATACAGTCACTTGCCCCATTAAAGTGCTGCACAATCGTTATGGCCCCATAAGATGCTCCATACAGTCACTTGCCCCATTATAGTGCTGCACAATCGTTATGGCCCCATAAGATGCTCCATACAGTCACTTGCCCCCTTATAATGCTGCACAATCGTTATGGCCCCATAAGATGCTCCATGCAGTCACTTGCCCCATTATAGTGCTGCACAATCGTTATGGCCCCATAAGATGCTCCATACAGTCACTTGCCCTTTACAGTACTGCACAATCGTTATGGCCCCATAAGACGACCCATACAGTCACTTGCCCCCTTATAGTGCTGCACAATCGTTATGGTTCCATAAGATGCTCCATACAGTCACTTGCCCCTTATAGTGCTGCACAATCGTTATGGCCCCATAAGATGATCCATACAGTCACTTGCCCCATATGCTGTGGCTGCGATAAAAAAAAAAAAATCACGTACATCTCCGTCGCTCAGGACCCCGGCACTTTCACCTGCTCCTCGTTTGGGTGCGGCTCCGTCTAGCACTGACGTTCAGCAGAGGGCACGCACTGACCACATCATTGCGCCCTCTGACCTCAGCATCACAGCCAGAGGACGCTGATGACGGAGCCGCACCGGAATGAGGAGAGGTAAATATCGCGCAGCGCTGCGCTCCCCCTCCCCGTATACTTACCTGCTCCTGGTGCGGTGCAGTCCCTGCTTCCCCTGGCGCTGCACATTCTTCCTGTACTGAGCAGTCACGGTTACCGCTGATTACAGTAATGAATATGCGGCTCCACCCCTATGGGAAGGATTTAACAGCACAGACTACACAGTGGTGGAGCAGTGAGAGGTAAGTATTGCAAGTGGTAGAGCACTGTTTGAGCTGGGGGGAACACTCTCTCGTGGGCGGCGGTACTGGCACAGGGCCCCTCATATTACGACGGTGTGTCTGACGTTGGTTGTGCACCACCACCATCAGAGACACTTCATTGTACAATGAGGGACCCTGTGCCAGTGCAGTCGCCCAAGAGGGGGCGCACCCACCTGTCCAGGCAAACGGCACTCGCACGGGTGCTTGCGCCAGGTGGTGACCACGGCCAAGTGGGGGGGGAGTCAGAAGGTTAGATCATCAATATTCTGGGTAGCCAGACATGTTCGTTTTTCGATCAGTATTGAACCAGCAGCACTGAAGACTCTTTCTGATAACACACTAGAAGCAGGGCAAGCGAGCTCTTGTAGTGCATATTCTGCCAATTCAGGCCAGGTGTCTATTTTAGATGCCCAGTAATCAAAGGGGAATGACCTGTGAGGGAGAACATCGATAAGGGAGGAAAAGTAATTTGTAACTATACTGGACAAATGCTGTCTCCTGGCACTTTTAATCGATGCAGCAGTACCTGTCATGTCAGTGGTCATTGCGAAATCAATCCACAACCTGGTCATAAAACCCCTCTGTCCAACACCACTTCGGATTTGTGCACCTCTAACACCTCTGCCATGTTGCCCCCTACGGCTCGTGTGAGAACCATCACCGCCGCTGTGTGCTGGGAATGCCTGAACCAAATGGTCTGCAAGAGTTGCTTGTTTGGTTGCCAATATTTGCTCAAGGTTCTCATGTGGCATGATATTTTGTAATTTTCCTTTATATCGTGGATCCAGGAGGCAGGCCAACCAGTAATCATCATCGGTCATCATTTTGATAATGCGGAGGTCCCTTTTTAGGATACGCAAGGCATACTCAGCCATGTGGGCCAATGTTCCAGGTGTCAATTCCCTGCTTGTGCTGGGTTGAGGAGCACTTTCTTGCAAATCAACATCAGTTGTGTACCTGACCTTGCAACACCACCAGTTTCTATTGCCCCCTGTGAAACATCCTCCTCCCCTAAATATTCATCCCCATCCTCCTCCTCCTCTTCATTCGCCAACTCGTCCAGGAGAGTTCCCTGAGCAGACAATGGCTGACTGTCATCAAGGCTTCCCTCCTCCTCGGCTGCAGACGCCAGCTCCTTAATGTGCGTCAAACTTAGCATCAGCAGACGCATTAGTGGGATGCTCATGCTTATGATGGCGTCGTCTGCACTTACCAGCCGTGTGCATTCCTCAAAACACTGAAGGACTTGACAGAGGTCTTGGAGCTTCGACCACTGCACACCAGACAACTCCATGTCTGCCATCCAACTGCCTGCCTGTGTATATGTATCCTCCCACAAATTAATTACAGCACGCCTCTGTTCGCACAGCCTCTGAACCATGTGCAGTGTGGAGTTCCACCTTGTTGCAATGTCAATTATTAGGCGGTGCTGGGGAAGATTCAGCGATCGCTGATGGTTCAGCATACGGGTGGAGTGTACGGGCGACCGGCGGATGTGCGAGCAAAGTCTTCGCACCTTCAGGAGCAGGGCTGGTAACTCCGGATAATTTTTGAGGAAGCACTGCACCACCAGGTTCAAGGTGTGAGCCAGCCAAGATATGTGTTTCAGTTCTGAAAGGGCTATGACAGCCATAAAATTCCTTCCATTATCACTGACTATCTTGCCTGCCTCAAGATGTACACTCCCCAGCCATGACTGAGTTTGTTGCTGCAAGTACTCGGCCAGTACTTCCGCGGTGTGTCTGTTGTTGTCCAAACACTTCATTTCTAACACAGCCTGCTGACGCTTACCTCTAGCTGTTCGATAATGGGACACCTCGTGTGCAACACTGGCAGCTGCGGATGGAGTGGTCATGCGACTGTGCTCTGTGGATGAGCTTTCCTTCTAGAGGAGGAGAAGGAGGAGGAGGGGTGGTGAACACCTACAGCCAACTGTTTCCTAGACCGTGGGCTAGGCAGAACTGTCCCACTATGGCTGTCACCTGTGGACCCTGCATCCACCACATTAACCCAGTGTGCCTTGATGGACACATAATGTCCCTGGCCATGCCTACTGGTCCATGCATCTGTTGTGAGTAGTGTTGAGCATTCCTATACTGCAAATATCGGGTATCGGCCGATATTTGCTGTATCGGAATTCCGATACCGAGTTCCGATATTTTTGCGATATCGGAAATCGGAATCGGAAGTGTTCACAGTCATCTTCGGCATGTGCGGTGCGTATGGTTCCCAGGGTCTGAAGGAGGAAACTCTCCTTCAGGCCCTGGGATCCATATTCATGTAAAAAAGAATAAAAATAAAAAATATGGATATACTCACCCCTCCGACGGACCCTGGCTCTCCTTCAGACCCTGGGAACCATCCAGGATAGCTTCCGATACTTGTGTCCCATTGACTTGGGTATCGGTATCGGTGATATCCAATATTTTTTGGATATCGGCCGATCCCATCCGATACCGATACCTTTGAGTATCGGAAGGTATCGCTCAACACTAGTTGTGAGGTGCACCTTTCTACTGACTGATTGCCTCAGTGCATGGACAATGCGGTCTTGGACATGCTGGTGGAGGGCTGGGATGGCTTTTCTCGCAAAGAAGTGTTGACTGGGTAGGTCATAGCGTGGTACTGCATAGACCATCAGGGCTTTGAAAGCTTTGCTTTCAACCAACCGGTAGAGCATCATCTCTAACGAGATTAGGCTAGCAATGTGGGTGTTCAAACCCTGTGTACGCGGATGAGAGGATGAGTACTTTCTTTTCCTAACGAGAGTCTCTTGTAGGGTGAGCTGGACTGGAGAGGTGCATATGGTGGAACTAGCGGTGGTGGTGGTGGTGGACATGGCGGATTGAGAGAGGGTTGGTGATGGTATTCTCGATGTTGGCCTACATACAGTGTTTCCTACCAATAACCCTGTGATTCCCTGACTGCTTTGGCCTTGCGACGATACCTCCACATTTGCTGCTGGTGGGCTTACAGTGAGGGAAGCAATGTAGCGTTGCTGACTACCTTCATTCTGAGCAGGTGCACCAATGGTACGGGACGTTTACAGATAACTTTTGACTGATCATTCGGATCTTGGTTAAAAAAATTGCCACACTGAACTCTTCCTACTATGGAATACCTTTTCAGGCATTGCACGCTGTGCTGCTTTCACTGGATGGCCACACTGTCCTAAAACTGTTTTTGTTTTTGACAAAAGTTTTTGGCCTGATACGGGCCTGCAACATGACAGCTGTTGCGATGTAGGTGGCTGCTACGGATCATCCTCCTCCGCTTCTGAGCTACTGGCAGCGGCACCCTCTTCCCCCAATGGCTGCCAATCTGGGTCAACAACTGGGTCATCTATCACCTCCTCTTCAATGTCATGTGCACCTTCCTCTGTGTCACCGTGAAAGGTGCTATAGCATTCGGGATGGGGCACCATAGTCTCATCAGGGTCAGATTCTGGCTCAGCACACTGCGAGGGCAATGTAGTGATCTGAGTCAATGGAACAGCATAATAATCTAGCTGTGGCTGTGCATCAGTGCACTCCATGTCCGATTCATCTTGCAATGGGCAGCTAACAATTTCCCATTCTAACCCAAGCATGGTATGTGTAAAGAGCTCCATGGAGTAACCTGTAGTGTCGCCGGATGCATCCTTCACTTTTGGTTTGGGTGAAGGACACAAGGAAATGTCTTGTTCCTGATCGGGAGCATCCACTGACGACTCGCTGCTTTTAGATTTGGAACTTTCTGAAGAGGAGGTGAAAGAGCTAGAGGCTGAGTCAGCAAGGAAAGCCAAAACTTTTTCCTGCTGCTCCGGCTTTAAAAGCTGTTTTCCTACTCCCAGATAAGGAAGCCTTCGAGGCCTTGTGTAGCCAGACGATGACACTGGCTCAACACCTCCAGCCTTAGGTGCTATTGTGCTTTTGCCACTACCACCAGATGCACCATTACCACTAGGGTTGAGCGAATTGGGTCGTTCATTTTCAAAAGTCGCCGACTTTTGGCAAAGTTGGGTTCAAAGCACAAATCCTGTTGTTCCTTCCTTTCTGCACAGCTATCTTTTTTGTTTGTCCACACTTTTTATTTAATTTGTGCATCAGTCCACTCCTTATTGCTGCCTGCCATACCTGGCTGAGATTACTGCAGGGAGATAGTAATTGTAGGACAGTCCCTGTTTTTTTTTTTTTTTTTTGTGGGAGATTAAGATTGGCATTTCTGCTAGAGTGCCATCCCTGTGTGTGCAATCTCTCACTCAGTGGGCCATAGAAAGCCTATTTATTTTTTTGGTTGATTTGGGTTCTAAATTCTACCTGAAAAAAATCACTAAATCAATCAGTGGGAGATAATTATTGGCCTCTGGGCTTGTGTGCCACTCCTGACTCATGTGTGTGCCATCTCTCACTCAGTGGGCCATAGAAAGCCTATTTATTTTTTTGGTTGATTTGGGTTCTCAATTCTACCTGAAAAAATCAATAAATCAATCAGTGGGAGATAAATATTGGCCTCTGGGCTTGTGTGCCACTCCTGACTCCTATGTGTGCCATCTATCACTCAGTGGGCCATAGAAAGCCTATTTATTTTTTTTGTTGATTTGGGTTCTAAATTCTACCTGAAAAAAAATCACTAAATCAATCAGTGGGAGATAAATATTGGCCTCTGGGCTTGTGTGCCACTCCTGACTCCTGTGTGCGCCATCTCTCACTCAGTGGGCAATAGAAAGCCTATTTTTTTTAATTTGGTTTCTAAATTCTCCCTGAAAAAATCATTTTATTTTATTTGGTTTCTAAATTCTCCCTGAAAAAATCATTTTATTTTATTTCTTTTCTAAAGTCTCCCTGAAAAAAAAAAATCAGTGGGAGATTAATATTGCCCTTTCTGCTTGTGTGCCAGTCTTGACTCCTGGGTGTGCCATCTCTCTCTCTCAGATAGTGGGCCATAGAAAGCCTATTTTTTTTTGGTTGATTTGGGTTCTAAATTCTACCTGAAAAAATCAATAAATCAATCAGTGGGAGATAAATATTGGCCTCTGGGCTTGTGTGCCACTCCTGACTCCTGTGTGCGCCATCTCTCACTCAGTGGGCCATAGAAAGCCTATTTTTTTTTTTATTTGGTATCTAAATTCTCCCTGAAAAAATCATTTTATTTTACTTTGTTTCTAAAGTCTCCCTGAAAAAAAAAAAAAAAAAACGGGAGAATAATATTGACATTTGTGCTTGAGTGACAGTCCTGCGTGTGTGGCATCTCTGTGATTTGGTGCCACAGAAAACAGAGTGTGTAACATTGTGCCTGATTTTCCTTGCGGTCTCACCAACCTGTAAAGGGATATGGAAATCCTACTGAAGTTATAGCTCACCGTGTAAGTTGTTTGACAGCAACAAATAAAGTTACTTTGGTTAAGTTTTTAAAACAATGAGGAAGTCTGGTGCAAGAGGTCGTGGCCGTGGGGGTTCATTGTCAGCTGGTAATGATGGTAGTGGTAGTGGAGCATCAGGTGGTCGTGGGAAAAAAAATATTCCACCTAAGTCTGGAGCTGTGGAGCCAGGTTCGTCGTCTGGCTACACAAGGCCTCGAACGCTCTCTTTTCTGGGAGTAGGAAAACCGCTTTTAAAGCCGGAGCAGCAACAGCAAGTTTTGGCTTACCTTGCTGACTCAGCGTCTAGCTCTTTTGCCTCCTCTTCTGAAACTGGTAAATGTAAAAGCAGCGCGTCGTTTGTGGATGTTCACGGTCAGGGACAAGTCGCTTCCTTGTCCTCTTCAGCAAAAACAGCAACAGAGAAGGATGGAGCAGGCGACACAACGGGTTACTCCATGGAGCTCTTTACACATACCGTCCCTGGCTTAGAAAGTGAAGCAGTTAACAGTCCATGCCCATTACAAGTAGATTCTGACATGGAGTGCACTGATGCACAGCCACAGCCAGACTACTATGCTGGTCCTTTGACTCAGACCACAACATTGCCCTCTCAGGGTACTGATCCACAATCAGACCCTGATGAGACTATGTTGCCCCGTCACGAACGCTATACCACCGACCGACACGGTGACACAGACAAAGTTGCACACGAGCTAGAAGAGGAGGTTATAGATGACCCAGTTGTTGACCCCGATTGGCAGCCATTGGGGGAACAGGGTGCAGGCAGCAGTAGTTCTGAAGCGGAGGTGGAGGAGGGGCCGCAGCAGGCATCAACATCACAACAGGTTCCATCTGCCGGGCCCGTATCTGGCCCAAAACACGTGACAAAGCCAAAACCTGTTGGAGGACAGCCATCCGGTTAAAGCTCAGTCTGCAATTCCTGAAAAGGGATCCGATGCTAGGAAGAGTGTAGTCTGGCATTTTTTTTAAACAACATCCAATTGATCAGCGCAAAGTCATCTGTCAAAAATGTTCAACTAGCTTAAGCAGAGGTCAGAATCTGAAAAGTCTGAATACAAGTTGCATGCATAGACATTTAACCACCATGCATTTGCAAGCCTGGACTAACTACCAAACATCCCTTAAGGTTGTAGCACCCTCGGCCAATGAAGCTAGTCAGCAACGCAACATCCCTTCCGTCACTGTAAGGCCACCATTTTCCGCACCACCGGCAGTATCTGTGCAGGTTTCTTTGCCAGCCCAAAGCAGTCAGGGTCAGGTAATCACCAGTTTTGTAGGAGGAAATACGCATCTAGGGCACCGGCGGAAACAATAATATCTCCAACCGTCTCTCAGTCTGCCATATCCACCGGCACACCCGCTAGTTCCACGATCTCCAGCTCTCCAGTACAGCTCACCCTACATGAGACTCTGGTTAGAAAAAGGAAGTACTTAGCCTCGCATCCGCGTACACAGAGTTTTAACGCCCACATAGCTAGACTAATCTCGTTAGAGATGATGCCCTACCGGTTAGTTGAAAGCGAAGCTTTCAAAGCCCTGATGGAGTACGCTGAACCACGCTACGAGCTACCCAGTCAACACTTTTTTTCCAGAAAAGCCATCCCAGCCCTGCACCAGCATGTTAAACAGCGCATCGTCCATGCACTCAGGCAATCTGTGAGTACAAAGGTGCACCTGACTACAGATGCATGGACCAGTAGGCATGGCCAGGGACGTTACGTGTCCATCACGGCACACTGGGTGAATGTGGTGGATGCAGGGTCCACAGGGGACATCAATTTCGGGACAGTTGTGCCTAGCCCACGGTCTAGGAAACAGTTGGCTGTAGGCGTTCGCACCCCCTCCTCCTCCTCCTCGTCCTCCTGCAGAAGCGAGAACTCTTCCAGAGACCGCAGTCGCCCAATCACTCCATCGGCAGCTGACACTGTTGCACACCAGTTGTCCCATTATGGGCCAGCTACCGGCAAGCGTCAGCAGGCTGTATTGGCTATGAAGTGTTTGGGCGACAACAGACACACCGCGGAAGTTCTGTCCGAGTTCTTGCAGCAAGACATGCAGTCGTGGCTGGGCACAGTAGATCTTGAGGCAGGCAAGGTAGTGAGTGATAACGGAAGGAATTTCATGGCTGCCATCTCCCTTTCCCAACTGAAACACATTCCTTGCCTGGCTCACACCTTAAACCTGGTGGTGCAGTGCTTATTGAAAACTTATCCTGGGTTCTCCGACCTGCTCCTCAAAGTGCGTGGACTTTGCTCACATATCCGCCGTTCGCCTGTACACTCCAGCCGTATGCAGACCTATCAGCGGTCTTTGAACCTTCCCCAGCATCGCCTAGTCATAGACGTTGCAACAAGGTGGAACTCAACACTGCACATGCTTCAGAGACTGTGCCAACAGAGGCGGGCTGTTATGTTTTTGTGGGAGGATACACATACACGGGCAGGCAGTAGGATGGCAGACATGGAGTTGTCGGTTGTGCAGTGGTCGAAGATACAAGACATGTGTCAAGTCCTTCAGTGTTTTGAGGAATGCACACGGCTGGTTAGTGCAGACAACGCCATAATAAGCATGAGCATCCCCCTAATGTGTCTGCTGATGCAAAGTTTGACGCACATAAAGGATCAGGCGTCTGCACCAGAGGAAGAGGAAAGCCTTGATGACAGTCAGCCATTGTCTGGTCAGGGCAGTGTACAGGACGAGTTAGCGGGCGAAGAGGAGGTGGAGGACGAGGAGGATGATGGGGATGAGTATATTTTTAATGAGGAAGCTTTCCCGGGGGCACTGGAAATTGGTTGCGTGGCAAGGCCGGGTTCTGGTTTTTTGAGGGACACAAGTGACGTAGATTTGCCTGAAACTGCCCCTCAACCAAGCCCAACCGCAGATTTGACAACTGGAACTTTGGCCCACATGGCCGATTATGCCTTACGTATCCTCAAAAGGGACACACGCATTACTAAAATGATAAACGATGACGATTACTGGTTGGCCTGCCTCCTTGATCTTCGCTATAAAGGCAAATTGCAAAATATTATGCCACATGAGAACTTGGAACTAATATTAGCAACCAAACAATCAACTCTTGTTGACCGTTTGCTTCAGGCATTCCCAGCACACAGCGCCCGTGATCGTTCTCACATGAGCTCCAGGGGGCAGCAGACCAGGAGTGTTAGGGGTGCACACATCAGAAGTGGCGTTGGACAGAGGGGTTTTCTGACCAGGTTGTGGAGTGATTTTGCTATGACCGCAGACAGGACAGGTACTGCTGCATCAATTCAAAGTGACAGGAGACAACATTTGTCCAGTATGGTTACTAACTATTTTTCATCCCTTATCGATGTTCTACCTCAACCGTCATTCCCATTTGATTACTGGGCATCAAAATTAGACACCTGGCCAGAATTGGCAGAATATGCATTGCAGGAGCTTGCTTGCCTGGCAGCTAGTGTCCTATCAGAAAGAGTATTCAGTGCTGCAGGTTCAATATTAACCGAAAAAAGGACTCGTCTGGCTACCCAAAATGTTGATGATCTAACATTCATTAAAATGAACCACAACTGGATTTCGAATTCTTTTGCACCACCTTGCCCGGCCGACACCTAGCTTTCCTATGAAAAGCTCTTGCCTGTGGACTACTGTGAATTACTTTTCTAATGTCTAATTTGCTGCAGCTGATTGTCCAGCATACGACATGTTTACACCTCCCTAAATGGCCAAACTCCCCACACGGGGCCGTGGTATCGCGACTTGGCGCAAGCACCCGTGAGAGTGCAGTTTGTCTGAAGAGGTGGGTGTGCCCGCTTTTGGTCGACAGCACTGCCACTGGGTCCCTCATCGTACAATAAAGTGTCTCTGGCGGTGGTGGTGCGCACCCAACGTCAGACACACTGTTGTAACATGAGGGGCCCTGGGCCTGTACCGCTGGCCACAAGAGAGTTCACCCACCCCCAGGTCAAACATTGCTCTACCACTTCCACAGTTATCTCTCACACTTCCACCAATGTTTAGTCTATGCGCTGACATCCTTCCATTCCTGCCACTGACAATACCATTGTGTTGACATGTATGATGGTACTTAACATAGTCAGGGGCAGTGTCCTCTATTTACCACAGTAAATACTTTGCGCTAAATTAGTAGGTCTGAAACTACGCAGAGGATCCCACCCTTGTACCTAATGATTGCACCCTTTAGTGTTTTCGTTTTGTTTTAATGCGAGACATTCACATTCATTTATTGTTTTGGACTACTAACTGGCAGACACTCATTACAATCGGCCTCCGCTGACCAGACCACTGCTGCCCGTGTACCCCTGGAACCAATTTTAAATTGCCTACAGCCAGCCCAATTTATTATGTTAGGCCTCCGAAGCCTGTCTGCGGTCCCTCCTTCCACTAGGCCTCGACTGACCTGTCTACTGCTGCCCGTGTACCCCTGGAACCAATTATAAAGTGCCTACAGCCCAATATTTTTTTATGTTAGGCCTTCGAAGCCTGTCTGCGGCCCGTTCTTTCAACTACACTGACGAGTCTACTGCTGCCCGTGTACCCCTGGAACCAATGTTAAAGTGCCTATAGCCCAATATTTTTTTATGTTAGGCCTTCGAAGCCTGTCTGCGGCCCGTTCTTTCTACTACTCCTACACTGACCAGACCACTGCTGCCTGTGTACCCCTGGAACCTATTTAAAAGTGCCTACAGCCCAATATTTTTTTAGGTTAGGTCTTCGAAGCATGTCTGCGGCCCGTTCTTTCTACTACTACTACTACAATGACCAGACCACTGCTGCCTGTGTACCCCTGGAACCTATTTAAAAGTGCCTACAGCCCAATATTTTTTTATGTTAGGCCTTCGAAGCATGTCTGCGGCCCGTTCTTTCTACTACTCCTCCACTGACCAGACCACTGCTGCCCGTGTACCCCTGGAATCTATTTTTAATTGCATAGAGCATCCTTTTTTTAATAGTAGGCGTACAAAGTCTGTCTGCAGTCCACTATTGAAATTGTCCTCCACTGTCCAGAGCAATGCTGCCTGTGTACCCCTGTAACCTTTTTTAAGCTGCAGTGAGCCACATTTTTGGTTTAAGGCCTACTACCTGTGTCTGTCTGCGCCACTCAATACAGCTGTGTTCCTTTGAAAAAAGCTGAGCGTCAATAGTCTTGTTTTCAGCCTCTAGGAATTTTAAAACTGCATTGGGGCTACAACTTTGGTAGGGCCTACTAACGGTGTCTGCCGCCCCAAGGTGTGCCCCAGGTTTCGTCCACATTGCTTCGATCTTCCTACTCTCGTTTAGTAGTTGTTGGAAACTACACAGCATTAGGCCTACAAATTGGGTATGGGGTGTAGAGAGACGGTGTGTTACACTCCAAGGTGTTTCCCAGGTTTCCTCTCCATTGCTTCAATCTTAATGCTCTCGTTTAGTAGTTGTTGGAAACTACACTGCATTAGGCCTACAAATTGGGTATGGGGTGTAGAGACGGTGTCTTCCACTCCAAGGTGTTCTCCAGGTTGCCTTTCCAGAGCTTCTATCTTCAGGCTCTTGTTAAATAGTGGTTAAATGGAACAACTGCATTTGGCGTACTAGTTGGTTTGGGGCCTACTAACAGTGTCTGCCGCTCCTTGCTGTTCTCCTGGTTTCCTGTCCTGAAATTCCATTTTCAGGCTCTCGTTAAGTAGTTGTTAATGTTAGACTGCATTTGGCCTACTAGTTGGGTTGGGGCCTACTATCGGTGTCTGCCACCCCTTGCTGTTCTCCTCCACTGAACAAAGCTGTGCCGCCTGTTTACTACGGTTGCCAATTTTGAACTGCATTTCGACTACTTACTGATTTGGCCCTACTCTCTGTGTCAGCCTCTCATTCCAGTTGTCCTCCACTGCAATGCCCCCTGGTTAGTCCTGTGTTACCAATTTTTAACTGCATTTAGCCAACTTTATTCTTTGGGCCTATATCTGTGTTTCCTCCTCCTCCTGCCCATTGCCCAGCCAGTGATAGATGAGTCTGCTGGTACATTGACCCATAACGCAACATTCCCCGTGCACGCTACACAACAAGATTGTGACCCTGCTGAAAGTCAGGTTCCTCTTCCCGCATACCATACCACCTTACACGGTGACAAAGAGGAAGGTGCAGATGAAAGTGCAGGTTCCTTCATCAGGTGGGGGGAGGAATACTAGTTGGCGACGTCACTGGCACAGGGCCTCCCATAGTATGCAAAAGTGTTGCTGCCGGTGGGAGGCGCCCCCGCCGTGCAAACACACCGCTGTACTTTGAGGGGCCCTGTGCCAGTGCCAATGCCAACGAGTGGGCTCCCCCCTGCTTGCTCAGGATCACAGCACTTGCAAAGTTGAAATACTTACCTCTCCCTGCTCCACTGCCGTGACGTGGTCCAGATTTCTTGGGCCCACTAATTACTTGAACCAGCCCTACCCCCCACAACTTTAGCCAAATGACCCCAATTTCAAATGCCTTCCAATTATTATAAGCTAAATTACGATTGACAAGCTTCTGTAACAAGAATGGATGTTTTTGCCATTAAAATGGGCAGTGTAGGTGTTTTCCTGGCCTCCACTCACTGCCGACTATGCTCCCCCATTGACTTGCATTGGGTTTCGGTCGATACCCGACTTTTCGCGATAATCGGCCGATTCCACTCGACTCGACTTCTAAGATAGTCGGGTTTCACGAAACATGGCTCGACTCTAAAAAGGTCAAGGTCGCTCAACCCTAATTATCACCATCAGTACCAGCTCGCAACCACTGCCCACGGCCTCTTCCACCTGACTTCCTCATTTTTTGGAAAATCTAACCAAAATAACAACCGTTATATGGTACTGTAAAACAAGGTAGAAGGTGTATATGAACATGTTGAGATTTTAAATCTCGCTTTTTTTGAGGGAGACTGAACAAAAAAAAAATCAGGCCCTGTGCAAAAAACGCAACACAATTTAAGTGCCAGAAAGTGGCTGGCTGATTAAAGAATGCTGTAGATAAGCCCCTGGTGCCAGTGGCCTTAGCCTAAAGGCGAATTTTGGGGTGACAGATTCCCTTTGATAGCAGTATTATGTAGGAGCTTCGAGCCTGATTCCCCTGATAGGTCACATCCTAGGCTGTGTGTTGAGGTTTCCATAAAATCAGTGTTTTATCAGCAGGAAATAAACACTAGAGGACTAGGTGCCTCATGCCTTCTAGTCAACTTGCTCTGCAACCAACCAATGATTAGCAGCTTTCTGTCTATATAGAGTGTATACAGAAGACTACCAATAAGTGGTGTAGGTGGGGTTATACACAGCACAGCATTCTGCGTACTGTTAGTTCTGCAATAAGAGAAACCAATGTGAATAGTGGATGTCTTTGACCATTTAAATTAGGAAATATGGTTGTCCATCAGCACATGAAGCCACATCACTTGTATATTTGGGAAAAGCAAATTAGCAAGCAATCAGAGCAAGTCAGACAAGCAAACATATTTCCTTGCTTGCCCATTCTTCCTTTCTCCTAATGCTCATTTTTCTCTCAACCATGCGACACGCTCATCTATCACCTGGTTTGTGTTGAAGAGACCGCAGGAGCGTGAGATGTCGTCATGGACAGGAGGCAGATCAAGAGTTAACAGGTTTATTAACAACACGTATACTCCGTGCAAGGAGAGTAAGGACTCGGGAGGTGTGTAAGGAGATGGGAAGAACTGGGAGCTAGGACGGGATAGGACAGGGACGAACGAACGATAGTTCGATAGGAAGAAACAAAGACAGTAAAACTTATCAGTCTGTAGTCTTCTTGATCGCAGCATCTCGGTTTTCTAATGGTGGCCCCGACAACAGCAGCACGTGAAGTCTCAGAAGTGACTGTAGAGGACGAGGTTCCAATCCATGGAGCGGGTGATGAGTCTTTGAAAAATGGGGAGTTCTCCTGCACTCACGAACATCAAATGCTGTGCTCAGTCCAGTATGAAGTACCGCCGGAACAAGGCCTCACTCCACGGTGTATACAGGTACTTGGATAAGAGGCTCTAGACTACACACCTGCTTCTCACTGCACTGCGCTGCGCACTTGTTACAGTCACTGGTTGCAACTGAGAGTCACCTCTTGGCATGGAGGTTAGGGGGAAGCTGGCAGTCTGTCGTTCACTTACGGCAGGCCCGTACGCAGGGGATCTGTCAAGTTGGCCTACACTCAAGGGATGCTCTACTTTCACCGCTGATACTGCACCTGACTGTCCGCTTAGCTTTCCCAACTGGACTCTCCCCTTTTTCCCGCACGCAGTGCTTTTTCACCCAGCCCCACCTACCGCAGTCACATGCTGTCCTTGTCTGAAAATCTTCCCCTCTGCAACATTGTTGACAGTCCCGCTAGTTCTGAAACCGGTGTGAGAAAGGTATACTACATCTTGTTCTTCCTCTTGCAGTGACATCATCACATCATTATTATCCACCACTACTGCTTGATATACTCAGAGTACACCACACCCACCTACTCCATAGCATAACATAGCAGATATCTATCTATAAACAGGCATATGCTGCCAGCGATTTGCTTATGTGTAGGTTACTAAACCCCGACATTGGACTTTTTACTGTATGTCTGGATTCCTGTTCAGATTCACTAGTTTAACTCAGTCTGTATAAAGGCCAGATCACGAACGTCACCGCCATTATGCTATCATTTGTGTAGGGATAGGATGCCACTGGAGTGAAAGACATTGTAACTGTGTTGTCTGCAACCTATATCTGTAGTAGTACTGTGCTACTAGTGCATTCAAAGCTGTTGTGTGCACTCAGCACCAATATAAGAGGGAGTACTGTCCTTTAAGCTGCTGTGCGTACTTTGCACCCATATCTGTGGGACTACTGTCCTTTAAGCCGCTGTGCACTAATATCTGTGGGAGTATTGTCCTTTTAGCCGCTGAGTGTGCCCTGCACCCCACCTTGGTGGGAGTACTGTCCTTTAAACCGCTGTGTGTACTTTGCACCCCCCGCCTGTGGGAGTATGGTCTTTTAAGCTGCTGTATGTACTCTGCATCCCCCGCCTGTGGGAGTATGGTCCTTTAAGCCGCTGTGTATACTCTACACCCATATCTGTGTTAGTACTGTCCTTTAAGCTGCTGTGTGTACTCTGCACCCCCGCCTCTGGGAGTAAGGTCCTTTAAGCCGCTGTGTGTACTCTGCACCCATATCTATGGGAGTACTTTCCTTGTGTGTTTTTTAAAAATATATAATTGGCATCAACCCTTTTGCTGCCATTTCTAGGCAGAAATATTTTTTCTGTACTAGTGTGTGTTTTTTTGGTAGTCTTGGAAAAAAATAATTGCCAACAACTGTCTCATTGCCATTTCTAAGCCCCAAAAACCAATTTTCCTGAGTGCTGTCTGTTTTCTAGCACTGTTGAAAATAAATAAATCTACTCTTCCGTCATACCTATGCTAGTAGTGTTTAAAAACAACACTTCTAAAAATGAGGAGAGCATCCAATAGGGGCCGTGGCCATGGTGGTGCTGGTATAACTGCTTATGGTGGTGGTGGTGATGTAGCTGAAGCATGAAGAGGATGTGGTTGTTATGCACTTGCTACATGCCCAAATACAATACTTTTCTTTGGTGTACACAGGCAACAGGACATTATACGTCCTTTTGTATCCCCGAATACCACTGCACAAATGGTGAGGCCACAAGATGTTGAAAAGGTGTTAGATTGGATGGCTGAGAGTGGCTTCAGTTCTTTCACATTTTCATCCACCTGGTTCACTTCAGAAAGTGCACAGTTGGAACCTGAGGACAATGGCCATCCAACTTCCACCTCTCTTCTTGCAAATCAGTCAAGCAGTCTGAGCCCTAAGTCATGCAGCAGTCTATTCTGCTTTTTGATGACTATGCTGGCTGTGGTCCTGTGTCCCATACACCTAGCCCTGCACCAGAAGTGGAAGAAACTGAGTGCACTGATGCCCAAGCATTTGTTATGTTGGAGGATGAGTACATGGGAGGGCTGCTGCACACAGTCAGTGGACCACCCGCAGGACATGTCAGATGATGATGAAACTCAGTTGCCAACTGTAGCATCTTTCTGCAGTGTGCAGACCAGTAAGGAGAGCAGGGTTGAGGAGTTGGTGGAAGATGGTGCAGAGTATGATGATTCTAGACCCCACCCCAGTTTGGAGGAAGAGGAAGTGGCCATGCTGCCACAGCAGGACATCGAGTAAATCAGCTGTAGTGTAGTTGTTCAAACTCACTAATGAATATACTCTCATGGATAGTAGGAACGCAGCAGTGAGAGATTTCCTATATCTGTAACTTTTATTCAAAGTAGCTTAAAAACTCCAGACATAGAAAATAGTGACACAAAGAAAAATAAACACAATAATAAAGTGGCAGTGCTTAACTTCTTAACGTCCAATGACCAATATATCTGACATTGGCTGCCTCCTTCTTTTTAGTGTGGGCTCTGGCGATGAGCCTGCACCTTTTCCGGTACATGACAACTGATCTGTACAGCTGTCATGTGCCCCTAACAGCCGCGGGTGGAAATGCTATTCACCTGCGGCTGTTAACATGTTAAATGCCACGTTATTAGCCATAGGTAAGTGTTCACACTAGGCAGTCAGCTCAGGTACCTATCCGTTCTGAGATTACCTTGACGTTTGGTGGATGGGCTCACAACTTTTGGCCAAATCTTGTGCTAAGAATCTCATGTGTTTTTTCATATATTTCACAAGCCATTATGCTATTCCCATTTCATATATCTCACACATTTCCTTGCTCTAGCACAGTAAATTTTGAGTGCAGCCATTGATCTATTTGCTATATGACTTTTTTGGTTATGCACCAGTTCAGACTAGATTGCTGTTCAGTCAGTTTTTCTATACCTAACATGTTAAATACTGTCAAACTCTAACAGTGGCATTTACCATGCATGTGCAGGAAGCGGGTCATTAACGCCGCCCTTCATCGCCCGTGTCACATGACCGCAGGTCGCCGATGGGTTGGCATGACAACCCAAGGTCTGCAGTAGACCCCAGTGGTCGGCGCTCATAGCATAGCTGCAGCCCTGCTCTATGTAGCACAAGCGATCGGATGATCACAGCTTCTAGTCTCCCATGTACAAAATTGAAGCAAATAAAAAGTAAAAAAAAAGTTTTTAAAAATATAACAAAATTTAAAAGTTCAAATCACCCCCCATTCGCCCCACTCAAAATAAAGCAAAACAAAAAATATAATATACACTTATTTGGTATCGCCTTATTCAGAATTGCCTGATCTATCAATATATAAAAATAATTAATCCAATTGGTAAACGGCGTAGCAAAAAAAAAAAAAAAAATCACCGGAATTACATCTTTTTGGTCGCTGCAACCTTGAAATAAAATGCAATAACAGGCGATCAAAAGGTTGTATACACACCAAAATGGAATCAATAAAAACATTAGATAAGCATGCAAAAAATAAATCCTGACCCGGCCCCAGATTTTGAAAAATGGAGACGCTATTGGTTTCCGAAAATGGCATTTTTTTTTTTTATTTTTTTTTTACAAACTTTGAATTTTTTTTGACCACTTAAATAAAAAACAACCTAGACATGTTTGGGGTCTGTGAACTTGTAATGATCTGAAGAATCATGGTAGCAGGTCAGTTTTCACCTTTAGGGAACATAGTAAAAAAAATCCAAAAATGTCCCAACTAAATGTCATACCATCTACCCAAATATCTCAGATAGATGTTTTAGAGGTTGTAATTCTCCAGGAGACATGAAACCCATTTGGTGGACTTATCCAGTAGCAGCAGATCTGTGGCAGGAGGTGAAACATCTGGTAGAACGAAGGTTTAGCAGGACGATCCGATTTGATCCTTCTATTTTTTTTTTATTGGAGGCAAAATATCCGGGATTCACTAATGGTTGAATGGCTGCACCGATTCTTTGGAATGCACTACCTAGGTTAATACGATTAATCCCCAATCCCCACAGTTTTAAGCGTGCCCTAAAAACTCATTTGTTCAGACTGGTCTACCGCCTCAATGCATTAACCTAACGATCCCTGTGTGGCCTATTTATAATAATAAAAAAAAAAAAAAATAGTTCCTCGCATCATGCTCTCATACACTTTATGCAGTATTAGCCCTCTGTGTCTGTACTGCTACATACTTAGGCAGTTAACTGGTTCATGCAGCTTTACATGAACACCTGAGCCTTACACTATAGCTGGTCCGACTAACTAAAGCAATTGTTACCATCCACCTCTCGTGTCTCCCCTTTTCCTCATAGTTTGTAAGCTTGCGAGCAGGGCCCTCATTCCTCCTGGTATCTGTTTTGAACTGTATTTCTGTTATGCTGTAATGTCTATTGTCTGTACAAGTCCCCTGTATAATTTGTAAAGCGCTGCGGAATATGTTGGCGCTATATAAATAAAATTATTATTATATTATTATAATGGTTTCCATAGATTGGTAAATCTTTTATTTATGGCTGCTAAAATCCACACAGCGGCAAAGTGGAGATCCTCTTCACTTTCTATATCCTTAGTTAGAGAAAGGATGAATGCAATTTTATTGTATGAGTGTATTGAAGCTACTAGAGATGACACATGGGACTCCTTCTTTCAGATGTGGAATCCTTGGCTGGATTTGGATCCCAACGTACAACTAAATCAGGCCCTTAGTTTGTCTCCCTGATAGAATGAGACATCAAGATCTTCAGGGGGGTTGGCTATGTGGGGTGGAGTGTTGGATCACATGTTCCTGATGGACCAGACCCAAATGTGGATTATCAATGATCCTTGCTTTCCATAATATCTCTTAATATTATATTTCATGTATGGCATCATACAAATAATTTATGCTGTATTTATTGCGGATGTGGGTGAATAATTACATTATTGTTAAGTATATTGCATATTGTGGAGTACCTATTTGTTCCTTTCATGCTATCCCTCCCTTGTATTTGTCTTGTCTCCCCATGTGCTGATACTTTATGTATTCTTTGTTCATTGTTATAGAAATTCCTATCTCCCCTGCGAGGGAGATTTTTCCCGAACAGTTATAGATTATGGAATTGCACTTTTTTTGCTATTTCACCGCATTTTGGAATTATGTTTCCCGTTTTCCAATACAAGATATGGTAAAATCAATGATGCCGTTCAAAAGTACAGAAAAATAAACATGTTATGGCTCTGGGAAGGAGGGGAGCAAAAAATGGAATCACAAAAACAGAAATACGTATGGTCCATAAAGGGTTAAACCAGACCAGTGCTCAATAGTAAATGGTTTGATCTCACCAGTTCATTCATTTTTCCTTAGAAGGTTGAACACATGCAGGAGCAGATGAGAAGATTGTAAATGGGGAGAGGGGTTCCTATAATCCCTTGTCGTTCCCCGATATCGCTCCTGCCCTTGTAACAAGGTGGCACGAGATGGTAGTCGCAGGCAAAGCCACTCAAAGCAACAGTCCACAAGCACCTCGCCCATTGCACATAAAACCGACAAGACAGATGGGGTGACCCCAGGCAATTTACCTCTTCTCCACAGTGTCTGCAGTACGGACAATCAGGATCCAGGAACATAGTTGTAATCCAACAGGGAAACAATTTATTGTAAAATAAAAGAGGTAGAAAAAGTGGATGCAGTAAATGGAAGGAAACGTCCTGCTCTTTTCCTAGTATTCTTCACTGCCGTATCAGTGGCAGCAACAGCTACAGTCATGGTCCTAAAGCCGATTTCTGAATGCTTATAGTCCTCGGCGGGGCACTGCTCAGTCCCGGTGCCCACTTCACTGCTCATAGGTCCGGGGCAGTAGTTTCTGTCCCCCTCCTGGGGATTGGCAAGCTCCCGAGCACTGCTGAGCAACCGGCCCAGGTAAGCTTGCCCAGGGCACTGAACTAAGAGCAGGATCTTCCTGCTCCTTTTAGGGCTGTTAGCCCAACCTCCTGGGTTAACCCCTTCTGTGCTTGCCTCTAAGGCCGGTTTCACATTTGCGGCTGTGTCCGCAGCGTTTCTTACACATTTATCCGCATGCGTTGTGTATTCCTATATTTAACATTAGGGACGCATGCATCTGCGATCGGTTGCTCTTGCCGCTTTTTACGACGCATGTGTCGTTTCGTTGTCTGCGGTTTGGCGCGGTAAATGCTACATGTAGTAATTTTAGAGGCATCAATTTGCCGCCTAGAAACGTATGCAGTCGATTACGTAAGGAATGCGCAAAAAAAACGCATTGGTGTCTATGTGAACGCATGCGTTCACAAGCACATGCGTTTGCTTGCGTTTGTAAACGCATGCGTTGTATCCCAGGAAAACATGTCTAGACACTGATTAGCCACCCCTCACATGCAAAGGTGATAAAGGGAGGGAGTTGACATTTGCAGGTCACTACTCAGCAGACAGTGAACCAGACGAGACGCAGGCTACAACCTTGGAGGAAAACAAGACACTGAACAATGTGAGTATATCCTAGCCAATGCCTATGTTTTCTATTTTCTGTTTCTACATGTCCTAATTTCTGCCATTTCTTTCTTTCTGCATGCATCATAATGTCATCTTCTTCTGATGAAGATCAAATGCCTGGGCCTGCACAAGCGGAAAATGTCAGCGAAGTGAGTATTCACCTCCTCAGATTGGTAAGTATTCACTGTCACATCAACACATATGACAATTTTTTTTGTATGTTTTTTTAGAGCACTTCTTCCACTGCAGCAGAGGCTAAGCAGGAGGAGCGGGGTCACAGTCGGGTGGCATGGCGGCAGCGTGTACATATACGTGGCTGACTGTTTATTGTATCCACACTTGACAATTCTTGAATCTTCATTTCTTTACTTTTCTGTTTCTTTCCCTTTTACTTCTGCACTCTTTTTTTGCTTTCAATATTCATGCCATTTCTCTGCTTATGTTTTCTTTCTTCCTTATGTTAATGTCTCCAACATAGGGTTGAGCGAAACGGATCGTTCATTTTCAAAAGTCGCCGACTTTTGGCACAGTCGGGTTTCACGAAACCCGACCCGACCCCTGTGTGGGGTCGGCCATGCGGTACGCGACTTTCGTGCCAAAGTCGCGTTTCAATGACGCTAAAAGCGCCATTTCTCAGCCAATGAAGGTGGACGCAGAGTGTGGGCAGCGTGATGACATAGGTCCTGGTCCCCACCATCTTAGAGAAGGGTATTGCAGTGATTGGCTTGCTGTCTGCGGCGTCACAGGGGCTATAAAGAGGTGTTCCCGCCGACCGCCATCTTACTGCTGCTGATCTGAGCATAGGGAGAGGTTGCTGCCGCTTCGTCAGAAGCAGAGATAGCGTTAGGCAGGGTCCATTAACCACCAAACCGCTTGTGCTGTAGCGATTTCCACTGTCCAACACCACCTTTTGTTTGCAGGGACAGTGGAAGCTACATTTTTTTTTCCTCAGCGCTGTAGCTCATTGGGCTGCTCTAGAAGGCTCCCTGATAGCTGCATTGCTGTGTGTACACCGCTGTGCAAACCAACTGCTTTTTTCAAAGCACAAATCCTGTTGTTCCTTCCTTTCTGCACAGCTATCTTTTTTGTTTGTCCACACTTTTGATTTAATTTGTGCAGCAGTCCACTCCTTGTTATTGCTGCCTGCCATACCTGGCTGAGATTACTGCAGGGAGATAGTAATTGTAGGACAGTCCCTGTTTTTTTTTTTTTTTAATTCTCCCTAAAAAAATAAGTTGTGGGAGATTAAGATTGGCATTTCTGCTAGAGTGCCAGTCCTGTGTGTGCCATCTCTCTTAAATAGTGGGCCAAAGAAAGCCTAGTTTTTTTTTTTTTAGATGTGGTATCTAAATTCTCCCTGAAAAAATAAAAAAAAACGTGGGAGATTAATATTTGCTTTTCATCTTGTCTGCTAGTCCTGAGTGTGCCATCTCTCTTAAATAGTGGGCCATAGAAAGCCTAGTTGCTTTTTTTTTTTAAATTTGGTATCTAAATTCTCCCTGAAAAAAAAAAAAAAAAACAGTGGGAGATTAATATTGGCCTTTCTGCTTGTCTGCCAGTCCTGAGTGTGCCATCTCTCTTAAATAGTGGGCCATAGAAAGCCTAGTGTTTTTTTTTTTTAATTTGGTATCTAAATTCTCCCTGAAAAAAAAAAAACAGTGGGAGATTAATATTGGCCTTTGTGCTTGAGTGACAGTCCTGCGTGTGTGGCATCTCTCTCATTTGGTGCCACAGTAAACAGAGTGTGTAACATCGTGCCTGATTTTAATTGCGGTCTCACCCACCTATAAAGGGATATCTAAATCATACAGAAGTTAGAGTTCACCTTGTAAGTTGTTTGACAGTAACAAATACCGTTAGTTTGGTGACGTTTTTAAAACAATGAGGAAGTCTGGTGGAAGAGGTCGTGGCCGTGGGCGTTCATTGTCAGCTGGTAATGATGGTAGTGGTAGTGGAGCATCAAGTGGTCGTGGGAAAAAAAATATTGCACCTAAGTCTGGAGCTGTGGAGCCAGGTTCGTCGTCTGGCTACACAAGGCCTTGAACGCTCCCTTTTCTGGGAGTAGGAAAACCGCTTTTAAAGCTGGAGCAGCAAGAGCAAGTTTTGGCTTACCTTGCTGACTCAGCCTCTAGCTCTTTTGCCTCCTCTTCTGAAACTGGTAAATGTAAAAGCAGCGCGTCGTTAGTGGATGTTCACGGTCAGGGACAAGTCGCTTCCTTGTTGTTAGCCGGAGTATTACCACAGCAGCGCGTGTTACTTCATATAAGCAGCAGAATCCAACGTAAGGCAAACTGTGTTTAATATATGCAGCTTGAACTGGAACAAAATAAGAAAGCTTTGACAGTAACTACCGATATAATCTAGTCCATGTAACACATGTCTCTCTGTGAAGGAAACAGCAGCAGAATGATGCAATCAGTGAGAGTCCTCTGACCTTTTTGTACAAACTTTAACAATCACAGCATAGCTGACAAATGAACACTCATAGACATTCAATGCAGACTACAACAGGAATGGAGTTGTTGCATTTAAACTTATTCCAACACCCCCACTCAACAACTGCTTATCCTGTTAGTCCCATTGCAGTTCTGAATTCTTCAAACTTGGCTCTTGACAATGGCTTTGTCAAAACATCTGCTAACATCTTGTCAGATTCACAGTAAACGAACTTTAGAACTTCACGCTCTACTAAGTCACGCAAGTGATGATGTTTAACATCAATGTGCTTTGTTCTTGCACTTATCCTTTCACTGCTGGCGAGCTTGATACATCCTTGGTTGTCCTCATAGATAACAGTTGGTTCAGCTAGTGGTTTGCCGAATTCTTCCAAAAGTTGCTTCAACCAAATTAACTCTTGACTTGCATGAGCAGCTGATGTATATTCTGCTTCTGTAGAAGACAATGCAACTGACACTTGTTTTCTACTGGACCATGAGATTGAAGTGTGTCCTAACTTGAACAAGTAACCACTTGTTGATCTTCGATCACTTGAGTCTCCAGCCCAATCTGCATCTACATATCCTCTGAGAATTAGATCTCCTGATGCAGAAATCTTTAGACTTAACTCTTGGGTTGCCTTAAGATACTGAAGAAGTCTCTTAATTGCATTCCAATCTCTTTGGCGTGGCTTGCTTACACGTCGGCAGAGAATTCCCACTGTGGCTGAGATATCTGGACGGGTTGTGGTTGCTATGTATAGAAGTGCCCCCACTGCTTGTCTGTAACTGTCATTTGTGGGTAGCAGATCTTCTTCTCCTTCCAATTTTAGGTAAGATGGATCCATTGGAGTTGATATGCCTTTGGCTTCTGACATTCCAAACTGGTTTAGAACTGTGGAGATTTTAGAATTTTGATTAAGAAGAAAACTTCCATCTTCCTCTCTCTGGATTTGGATTCCCAAATAGTATGTCACATCTCCAAGGTCCTTGGTCTCGAAATGCTTGTTCAGAATTTGACCTAGTTTTGAAATTTCTCTCTCTTCTTGATGCGCTATTATTACATCATCCACATATAGAATAACATACATCCAATCTTGTGATACACCTTTTGTATACAAACATGGATCCGCTTGAGACCTTTTAAATCCTTCGTCGATTAACACTTTGTTCATCTTAGTGTTCCATGCTCTTGCTGATTGCTTAAGGCCGTAGAGAGATTTTTGCATTCTGCAAACAAGGTTCTCTTTACCCCTTTTAACATAGCCTTCTGGTTGAGTCATGTACAGCTCTTCTTCAATGTCTCCATGTAGAAAGGCTGTTTTGATGTCAAAATGTCTTACTTTCATCTGCTGAACAGCAGCTATGGATAATAAAGTTCTGAATGTAGTTTGCTTGGCAACTGGAGCAAAAGTAGCATCATAATCTTCACCATATTTTTGTGAATATCCTTTTGCGACCAATCTTGCTTTAAAACGGTGAACATTACCTTCGGAGTCATATTTGTTCTTAAAGACCCACTTACATCCAATTGCTTTCTTGCCTTGAGGTAGCTCTGTGAGCTCCCATGTTTTGAGCTTATGAAGGGATTCCATTTCTTCATCAGCAGCTTTTATCCATTTTTGCTTCTTATGAATAGGCAGTTTTTGCATTTCCTGCCATGACTGTGGCTCTTCTTCTGGAATTGATCTGACCATATAAGAAAGGCGTTTAGCTGGAATTCCTTTATTTGATCTTTCTGATCTTCTGATCTCCTGAGGTTGGCTTGGTTCTTCTGTTTCTTTTTCAGTACTTTCAGAGCATATCCAGACTTCAGTATTTTCTTTGAGATTCTCTTCAATGTCTGGAATCACTGACTGAAATTCTTGTTCCTTAGGTTGAATTATTTGCGTAACCTCATGAAATTTGAGCGATACTGAGTTTTCATCAATCACTACATCTCTGCTGATTGTTACTGTGTTGGTCTGTGGGTGCAGGATTCTGTATCCTTTCTGAGTTTCACTGTACCCCACAAGAACTCCTTCCTTTGCATGAGATTCCCACTTAGAACGTTTTTCTTTGGGAACATGCACAAAAGTTTTGCTTCCGAATATCCTGAGATGCTTCAGGTTGGGCTTCTCACAGTTCCATAGCTCATATGGAGTTTTACTTGTAGCTTTACTTGGCAGTCGATTTTGAAGATAGGTAGCAGTCATGATGGCTTCTCCCCAATATGTTGTAGGTAGGTTTCCATCAAATAGCATACTTCTTCCACTTTCACAAAGAGTTCGGTTCTTTCTCTCTGCTGTGCCATTCTGCTCTGGGTTGTATGGAACGGTTGTCTGGAACACGATTCCATTCTTTTTCAGGATGGTTTGCACTTTACCACTTGTATATTCAGTTCCATTATCTGCTCGCAGTACCTTTGGTATTCTTCCAAATTTGTTAAGAACTGCAGCAAGATATTCTTCAAGTTTCTGTGGAACTTCATCTTTACTTTGAAGTAGGTAAGTAACAGTATATCTGGAATAATCATCAATGAATGTGAGAAAATATCTCTTCTTGCTGGGAGTAAGAACACTCATTGGACCACACACATCTGTATGTATCAAATCCAGTATCTGTGCAGATTTAGTAGTGCTTACTTTAGGAAACGATTTTCTGGACATTTTCCCTTTTAGGCAACTTGTGCACTTCATTGTTTGATTACACTGGTTGATTGCAATACCATTTGCAAGTTGAGCTAGTTTCTTTACTGCTTCTGGATCTCTGTGGCCTAGGCGTCTGTGCCACACATGAATACAGTCCTTATGAAAATCTTGTCTAGCACTGTAAACAGTTTCATTGCATTTCAGCTGATAAAGTTCATCTTTGATTTTTCCTTCGGCAAGGGTATGACCCTTCTTTGAAATGATGCATCTGTCATCCTTAAATGTAACTATATTTCCCTGTTGTGCAAGCTTCTTTACAGATAAAAGGTTACTTTCAAGTTTGGGAACATACAGCACGTCTTTAATTGGGATTTTTCTGACTTGTGCTGAGGATTGAACTTGACAATGGAGATAACCATCTCCTATTCCTTCTGATGTCATATAGTGACCATTAGCTAAAATTACCTTTTCAGACTTGCTTTCATCTAGATTAATGAAGAAATCTTTATCACGTGTCATGTGAGCAGTCGCTCCAGAGTCAATACACCAAACATGGTTTGCATATGGGCTTGTGCTGACCCCAAATGCAGTCGCAATACATGCATCTTCCTTCTTTACAGCTGTTTTAACCTTTTGATGACTGTCCTGCTTTTTAAACTGATTCATTCTTGCTTTCCACACTCTGCAGTCTGCTTTAAGGTGACCAGGCTTTTTACAGACAAAACATTCACGAGTTTCCTTTAAATGACTCTGAGCTTTAGAAAAGTACTGTGTCTTTAATGCTGCTTCTGCTTTGCATATATTATTGCTAATAGTCTCTGACTTTCTCTTGTATTCATCTGCAAGTTTCCCTTTCACATATTCTAGTGTGAGTTCATCATCTGGTCTGGCATCTAATGCAGTCACAAGCGTGTCATAACTTTCTGGAAGACCACTTAATAGTAATGCAGCAACATGAAAATCTTTAATTTCTTCACCAATACCCCTTAGGCGCTCCACAATCTCTAGGGTGTTTCTGATATAGTCCTGCATATGCTGGCCATCACTTAATTTAGACTGATACAGCTTTCTCATAAGATATAGCTTATTGCTGAGATTTGACCTTTCATGCACTTTCTGTAATTCTTCCCACATTTTCTTTGCAGTATCACATTTGCATACATGTACAATCTGGTTATCATCTATGCTGAGGGAAATAGTGCTTTGTGCTTTCTGATCAGTCTCTAGCCAATCACCCGGTACTGGGTCAGGCACAGGCTGTTCAATACATTTCCATGTACCCTCTCTTATAAGTAACATCTTTACCTTGAATTTCCAGGAGCTGTAATTGTGATTTGTGAGACTTGGCACTGTGTACTTCACTGCATTCCTTTCTGTAGACATTCTTGTCTCTTGTACCCTTTTTTTTTTTTTGTTACTGGCCCTTTAAGCTGCGCTGTCCGGTGCTCTGTACACTGCGGTACCTTTGCGTTCCGGTGTCCTTGTATTCCGGGGGTTCCTCTGTGCTGTCTGCGCTTGGCTCGCTGCTTATTCCGGTGACTGGGCTTTTTACCATTTACTTTCCGGTGGCTGGGCCCATAACCTGTTAGCCGGAGTATTACCACAGCAGCGCGTGTTACTTCATATAAGCAGCAGAATCCAACGTAAGGCAAACTGTGTTTAATATATGCAGCTTGAACTGGAACAAAATAAGAAAGCTTTGACAGTAACTACCGATATAATCTAGTCCATGTAACACATGTCTCTCTGTGAAGGAAACAGCAGCAGAATGATGCAATCAGTGAGAGTCCTCTGACCTTTTTGTACAAACTTTAACAATCACAGCATAGCTGACAAATGAACACTCATAGACATTCAATGCAGACTACAACAGGAATGGAGTTGTTGCATTTAAACTTATTCCAACACTTGTCCTCTTCAGCAAAAACAGCAACAGAGAAGGATGGAGCAGGCGACACAACGGGTTACTCCATGGAGCTCTTTACACATACCGTCCCTGGCTTAGAAAGTGAAACAGTTAACAGGCCATGCCCATTACAAGTTGAATCTGACATGGAGTTCACTGATGCACAGCCACAGCCAGACTACTATGCTGGTCCTTTGACTCAGACCACAACATTGCCCTCGCAGGGTACTGATCCAGAATCAGACTCTGATGAGACTATGTTGCCCCGTCACGAACGCTATACCACCGACTTACACGGTGACACAGACGAAGTTGCACACGAGCTAGAAGAGGAGGTTATAGATGACCCAGTTGTTGACCCCAATTGGCAGCCATTGGGGGAACAGGGTGCAGGCGGCAGTAGTTCTGAAGCGGAGGAGGAGGGGCCGCAGCAGGCTTCAACATCGCAACAGGTTCCATCTGCCGGGCCCGTAGATGGCCCAAAACGCGTGGCAAAGCCAAAACCTGTTGGAGGACAGCATGGCCATCCGGTTAAAGCTCAGTCTACAATGCCTGAAAAGGGATCCGATGCTAGAAAGAGTGCAGTCTGGCATTTTTTTAAACAACATCCAATTGATCAGCGCAAATTCATCTGTCAAAAATGTTCAACTACCTTAAGCAGAGGTCAGAATCTGAAAAGTCTAAATACAAGTTGCATGCATAGACATTTAACCACCATGCATTTGCAAGCCTGGACTAACTACCAAACGTCCCTTAAGGATGTAGCACCCTCGGCCAATGAAGCTAGTCAGCAACGCTACATCCCTTCCGTCAGTGTAAGGCCACCATTTTCCTCACCACCTGCAGTATCTGTGCAGGTTTCTTTGCCAGGCCAAAGCAGTCAGGGTCAGGGAATCACCAGTTTCGTAGTAGGAAACACTGCATCTAGGGCACCGGCGGCAACAATACCGTCTCCAACCGTCTCTCAGTCTGCCATGTCCACCGGCACCCCCGCTAGTTCCACGATCTCCAGCTCTCCAGTCCAGCTCACCCTACATGAGACTCTGGTTAGAAAAAGGAAGTACTTAGCCTCGCATCCGCGTACACAGGGTTTGAACGCCCACATAGCTAGACTAATCTCGTTAGAGATGATGCCCTACCGGTTAGTTGAAAGCGAAGCTTTCAAAGCCCTGATGGACTACGCTGTACCATGCTACGAGCTACCCAGTCGACACTTCTTTTCGAGAAAAGCCATCCCAGCCCTCCACCAGCATGTTAAAGAGCGCATCGTCCATGCACTCAGGCAATCTGTGAGTACAAAGGTGCACCTGACAACAGATGCATGGACCATTAGGCATGGCCAGGGACGTTACGTGTCCATCACGGCACACTGGGTGAATGTGGTGGATGCAGGGTCCACAGGGGACAGCAATTTTGGGACAGTTCTGCCTAGCCCACGGTCTAGGAAACAGTTGGCTGTAGCCGTTCGCACACCCCCTCCTCCTCCTCCTCGTCCTCCTGCAGAAGCGAGAGCTCGTCCACAGACCGCAGTCGCCCAACCACTCCATCCGCAGCTGCCACTGTTGCACACCAGTTGTCCCATTATGGGTCAGCTACTGGCAAGCGTCAGCAGGCTGTATTGGCTATGAAGTGTTTGGGCGACAACAGACACACCACGGAAGTTCTGTCCGAGTTCTTGCAGAAAGAAACGCAGTCGTGGCTGGGCACTGTAGATCTTGAGGCAGGCAAGGTAGTGAGTGATAACGGAAGGAATTTCATGGCTGCCATCTCCCTTTCCCAACTGAAACACATTCCTTGCCTGGCTCACACCTTAAACCTGGTGGTGCAGTGCTTCCTGAAAAGTTATCCGGGGTTGTCCGACCTGCTCCTCAAAGTGCGCGGACTTTGCTCGCATATCCGCCGTTCGCCCGTACACTCCAGCCGTATGAAGACCTATCAGCGGTCTTTGAACCTTCCCCAGCATCGCCTAATCATAGACGTTGCAACAAGGTGGAACTCAACACTGCACATGCTTCAGAGACTGTGCGAACAGAGGCGTGCTGTTATGTATTTGTGGGAGGATACACATACACGGGCAGGCAGTAGGATGGCAGACATGGAGTTGTCAGGTGTGCAGTGATCGAAGATACAAGACATGTGTCAAGTCCTTCAGTGTTTTGAGGAATGCACACGGCTGGTTAGTGCAGACAATGCCATAATAAGCATGAGCATCCCCCTAATGCATCTGCTGATGCAAAGTTTGACGCACATAAAGGAGCAGGCGTCTGCAGCAGAGGAAGAGGAAAGCCTTGATGACAGTCAGCCATTGTCTGGTCAGGGCAGTGTACAGGACGAGGTGGCGGGCGAACAGGAGGAGGAGGATGATGGGGATGAGTTTTTTTTTTTAATGAGGAAGCTTTTCCGGGGCCACTGGAAATTGGTGGCGTGGCAAGGCCGGGTTCTGGTTTTTTGAGGGACACCTAGTGACGTAGATTTGCCTGAAACAGCCCCTCAACCCAGCACAACTGCAGATTTGACAACTGGAACTTTGGCCCACATGGCGGATTATGACTTACGTATCCTCAAAAGGGACACACACATTACTAAAATGATGAACGATGACGATTACTGGTTGGCCTGCCTCCTTGATCCTCGCTATAAAGGCAAATTGCAAAATATTATGCCACATGAGAACTTGGAACTAATATTAGCAACCAAACAATCAACTCTTGTTGACCGTTTGCTTCAGGCATTCCCAGCACACAGCGCCCGTGATCGTTCTCACACGAGCTGCAGGAGGCAGCAGGCCAGAGGTGTTAGAGGTGCAGAAATCAGAAGTGGCGTTGGACAGAGGGGTTTTCTGACCAGGTTGTGGAGTGATTTTGCTATGACCGCAGACAGGACAGGTATTGCAGCATCAATTCAAAGTGACAGGAGACAACATTTGTCCAGTATGGTTACTAACTATTTTTCATCCCTTATCGATGTTCTCCCTCAACCGTCATTCCCATTTGATTACTGGGCATCCAAATTAGACACCTGGCCAAAATTGGCAGAATATGCATTGCAGGAGCTTGCTTGCCCGGCAGCTAGTGTCCTATCAGAAAGAGTATTCAGTGCTTCAGGTTCAATATTAACCGAAAAAAGGACTCGTCTGGCTACCCAAAATGTGGATGATCTAACCTTCATTAAAATGAACCACAACTGGATTTCGAATTCTTTTGCCCCACCTTGCCCGGCTGACACCTAGCTTTCCTATGAAAAGGTCTTGCTTGTGGACTACTCTGACTGACTTTTCCAATCGCGTAATTTGCAGCAGCTGATTGTCCAGCATACGACATGTTTACACCTCCCTAAATGGCCAAACTCCCCCCCACGGGGCCGTGGTCTCGCCACTTGGCGCAAGCACCCGTGAGAGTGCTGTTTGTCTGAAGAGGTGGGTGTGCCCGCTTTTGGTCGACGGCACTGCCACTGGGTCCCTCATAGTACAATAATGTGTCTCTGGCGGTGGTGGTGCGCACCCAACGTCAGACACACTGTTGTAACATGAGGGGCCCTGGGCCTGTACCGCCGGCCACAAGAGAGTTCCCCCAACAGCTCAAACATTGCTCTACCACTTGCACAATTATCTCTCACAGTTCCACCAATGTTTAGTCTATGCGCTGACATCATTCAATGCCTGGCACTGACAATACCATTGTGTTGACATGTATGATGGTACTTAACATAGTCAGGGGCAGTGTCCTATATTTACACCAGTAAATAATTAGCTCCAAATTACTAGGTCTAAAACTCAGTAGAGGAACCCACCCCTGTACCTAAGTATTCCACCCTTTTGTGTTTTGGTTTTGTTGTAATGCAAGACATTAACATCTATTTATTTTTTTGGAGTACTAACTGGCAGACACTCATTACAATCGGCCTCCGCTGACAACACCAATGCTGCCTGCGTACCCCTGCAAGAGAATTGCAAGTGCCTACAGCCAAATTTTGTTATGTTAGGCCTACTACGCCTGTCTGCGGTCCCACCTTCCACTAGTCCTCCAGTGTCCTGTCTACTGCTGCCCGTGTACCCCTGGAACCAATTTAAAAGTGCCTACAGCCAAATTTTGTTATGTTAGGCCTACTACGCCTGTCTGCGGTCCCTCCTTCCACTAGTCCTCCAGTGATCTGTCCACTGCTGCCCGTGTACCCCTGGAACCTATTTTAAATTGCATAGAGCATCCTTTTTTTAATAGTAGGCATACAAACTCTGCCTGTGGTCCACAATTGAAATTGTCCTCCACTGAACAGACCAATGCTGCCTGTGTACCCCTGTAACCTTTTTTAAACTGCATTGAGCCAAATGTTGTGTTTAAAGCCTACTACCTGTGTCTGTCTGTGCCACTCAATACAGCTGTCCTCCTTTTAAAAAAGCTGAGCGTCAATAGTCTGGTTTTCAGCCTATAGGAATTTGAAAACTGCATTGGGGCTACTACTACTACTTCGGTAGGGCCTACTAACGGTGTCTTCCGCTCCAAGGTGTTCTCCAGGTTTCCTCTCCATTGCTTCAATCTTCTGGCTCTCGTTTAGTAGTTGTTGAAAACAACACTGCATTCGGCCTACAAGTTGGGTCTGGGGTGTAGAGATGGTGTGTTCCACTCCAAGGTGTTCCCCAGGTTGCCTCTCCATTGCTTCAATCTTAAAGCTCTTGTTTAGTAGTTGTTGAAAACAACACTGCATTCGGCCTACAAGTTGGGTCTGGGGTGTAGAGACGGTGTCTTCCGCTCCAAGGTGTTCTCCAGGTTGCCTCTCCATTGCTTCAATCTTCTGGCTCTCGTTTAGTAGTTGTTGAAAACAACACTGCATTCGGCCTACAAGTTGGGTCTGGGGTGTAGAGACGGTGTGTTCCACTCCAAGGTGTTCCCCAGGTTGCCTCTCCATTGCTTCAATCTTAAAGCTCTTGTTTAGAAGTTGTTGAAAAAAACACTGCATTCGGCCTACAAGTTGGGTCTGGGGTGTAGAGACGGTGTCTTCCGCTCCAAGGTGTTCCCCAGGTTGCCTCTCCATTGCTTCAATCTTAAAGCTCTTGTTTAGTAGTTGTTGAAAACAACACTGCATTCGGCCTACAAGTTGGGTCTGAGGTGTAGAGACGGTGTCTTCCGCTCCAAGGTGTTCTCCAGGTTTCCACTCCGTTGCTTCAATCTTAAGGCTCTTGTTTAGTAGTTGTTGAAAACAACACTGCATTCGGCCTACAAGTTGGGTCTAGGGTGTAGAGACGGTGTCTTCCGCTCCAAGGTGTTCCCCAGGTTGCCTCTCCATTGCTTCAATCTTAAAGCTCTTGTTTAGTAGTTGTTGAAAACAACACTGCATTCGGCCTACAAGTTGGGTCTGGGGTGTAGAGACGGTGTGTTCCGCTCCAAGGTGTTCCCCAGGTTGCCTCTCCATTGCTTCGATCTTCTGGCTCTCGTTTAGTAGTTGTTGAAAACAACACTGCATTCGGCCTACAAGTTGGGTCTGGGGTGTAGAGATGGTGTCTTCCGCTCCAAGGTGTTCCCCAGGTTGCCTTTCCAATGCTTCAATCTTAAAGCTCTTGTTTAGTAGTTGTTGAAAACACTGCATTCGGCCTACAAGTTGGGTCTGGGGTGTAGAGACGGTGTGTTCCACTCCAAGGTGTTCCCCAGGTTGCCTCTCCATTGCTTCGATCTTCTGGCTCTCGTTTAGTAGTTGTTGAAAACAACACTGCATTAGGCCTACTAGTTGGGTTTGGGCCTTCTATCTGTGTCTGCCGCTCATTGCTGTGCTCCTACAGTGAACAAAGCAGTGCCGCCGGTTTCACTACTGTTGCCAATTTTTAACTGCATTTAGAATACTTACTGTTTTGGGCCTACTCTGTGTCAGCCTCTCATTCCAGTTGTCCTCCACTGAACAAAACAATGCCCCCTGGTTAGTCCTGTTACCAATTTTGAACTGCATTTAGCCCACTTTATTCTTTGGGCCCATATCTGTTTCCCCCTCATCCTGCCCATTGCCCAGCTAGTGATAGATGAGTCTGCTGGTACATTGACCCATAATGCAACATTCCCCGTGCACGCTACACTGCAAGATTGTGACCCTGCTGAAAGTCAGGTCCCCCTTCCCGCATACCATACCACCTTACACGGGGACAAAGAGGAAGGTGCAGATGAAGGTGCAGGTTCCTTCATCAGGTGGGGGGAGGAATACTCATTGGCGATGTCACTGGCACAGGGCCCCTCATAGTACGCAAAAGTGTTGCTGCCGGTGGGAGGCGCCCCCGCCGTGCAAACACACCGCTGTACTTTGAGTGGCCCTGTGCCAGTGCCAATGCCAACGAGTGGGCCCCCCCTGCTTGCTCAGGATCACAGCACTTGCAAAGTTGAAATACTTACCTCTCCCTGCTCCACTGCCGTGACGTGGTCCAGATTTACTGGGCCCACTAATTACTTGAACCAGCCCTACCCCCCACAACTTTAGCCAAATGACCCCCAATTTCAAATGCCTTACAATTATTATAAGCTAAATTAAGATTGACAAGATTCAGTAACAATAATGGATGTTTTTGCCATTAAAATGGGCTCTGTACATGTTTTCCTGGCCTCTACTCACTGCCGACTATGCTCCTCCATTGACTTGCATTGGTTTTCGTGTTTCGGTCGATCCCCGACTTTTCGCGATAATCGGCCGATTCCACTCGACTCGACTTTTGAGATAGTCGGGTTTCGCGAAACCCGACTCGACTCTAAAAAGGTCAAGGTCGCTCAACCCTACTCCAACATTTATGTCCTTTTTTTTTTTTTAGGTTCCAGAACAGGATGAGGACCTCATAGACAATGACCACCTCATCTCTTTGGTCTCTTTGGTCCATGAGCGAGTCCCGTTGTGGGACACCCGGATTCCACAGCACTCGGACAACGTGACGATGTGGGATGGCTGGGACAATGCCCCTACTCGTGTCCAAAATGCATTTGGTAAGTATTGCAATGCAGTGTGAAGCAGCAGTGACCTTGGCCGTGCTCAGACAACTGTGTGTGATGAGAGAAACTCCTGAGAGTTTCTCTCATCACACACAGTTGTGTGAGCACGGCCAAAAGACCATTGTCTAACCATTATGTTTTGTTTTTTCAACAGTGCTCAAAGTCAAAACAAGTTGACGTTCGATGAAGGATCGCTTCAACAAGGACCTGCGTCAAGAGAGCCGTCTTCCTAGTGGTTCCGGAGCAAGGATCAGAAAATACAAATATCACCACATCCTTGCATTTTTGAGACCGGTCCTTGCCCAGAGAACGTAAGTATATTTTTGGTGGAAAAAAAATATGTTTTGTATTACATTAGGCTGCCGTCACACTAGCAGTTTTTGGTCACTATTTTACATCAGTATTTATAAGCCAAAACCAGGAGTGGGTGATAAATGCAGAAGTGGTGCATATGTTTTTATTATACTTTTCCTCACATTGTTCCGCTCGTGGTTTTGGCTTACCAATAGTGATGTCAAATACTGACCAAATACTGACAGTGTGACGACAGCCTACAAAACAGATCTATAGTCATCAAGTTAGGTGTCAGAAATAATGAATTCATGACACACAAATAAATGCCTCATGAATTCATTATTTCTGACACATGTCCTGGTGAGTATAGATATGCCTCGTATGACCTCCATTGTCCCTTCATATTTTACATCAGTATTTACAAGTAAAAAACAGGGTTGGGTGATTAATGCAGAAGTGGTGCATCTGTTTCGACTATATTTTTCCTCGGACTGTTGTACTCCTGGTTTTGGCTTCCAAAGTCTGATGTAAAACTCTGACCAAATACTACCAGTGTGACCTCAGCCTTAATCTGTATGTTTATATTCCACAGGAGCTTGCGTTTTGTAAATGTTTGGTATTAATTTTTTTTCTTCTTTTTTCACAGCACATGGAGCAGCACTGTTGGCCCAGGTTCTGGAGCGGTCCTTCATTAGACAGCCACAGACCCGTCCCAGCCATCCTCCAGCGCTGCTGCAAGTGGGCCTGCCACACTACCTGGAGACCAGGAAGCTGGTCCATTAGGTGTTCCTTTTTCCTAGTACTCTGCCTCTGCCCATTTTTTGGGCTCCTCCCAGCAGTGGCAGAGGTCATCGGACAGGTCCCTCATGCCCGAGTTTTTGCACTTGAGCTCGGCTTTCCACGAGACTCAAGGCGATGGGTGACCGACTGGATACTGCCATTAGCCATATGAGTACATGTATCCAGGAGGTTACCACAGCCCTTGCCCAAGTGAAAGCCGACCTCCAGAGGCCAGCACATCATTTTTTTAATCAAGTTGAACAGCGCATGTCGGAACACCTTACTCCCGATCTCCAGATTACTGTAATGCAGGCCTGCAATGCTGCTTACGTCCAGGCTATGCAGAAGAGTCGGTATTTTCAGCAAACAGTGGGGGCATTTCCACCTGTGCCCACCCTGTCAAGCTTTACCTCTATGCCAACCTCTGCTGCATACCATTGCATGGCCACCTCCATTCCAAGCACTGCCGGACACCACTATAGCACCACCACCATGCCGAGTGCTGTTGGACAGCCGACCACCACCACCATGACAACTTCTGCTCCTGCTTGGACCTCCTCCACTGACACCACCATGCAGCAGCCGCAGGACCCTGGCATGGCCTTCCCCAGGACCACTAAAATGCAGCAGCTGCCGGACCCTGGCCTGGCCTTCCCTGCCACCACAACAATGCCATTGCCAGACCCTGGCCTGGCGTTACCCGCCACCACAACAATGCTGCTGCCGGACCCTGGCCTGGCCTTACCCGCCACCACAACAATGCCGCTGCCAGACCCTGGCCTTACCTGCCACCACAACAATGCCGCTGCCGGACCCTGGCCTGGCTTTACCCACCACCACAACAATGCCGCTGCCGGACCTTGGCATGTCGTTCCCCGCCACCACAGAACTGGGCCGACTTCTCAGTTGGCTACAGGCTCTACACTAGGGACGGGCTGCACCTCAATGGGGAGGGTGCAGCTGTGCTGGGGGAGAAAATGGCTAGAAGGTTGGAGGAGTGTTTAAACTAGGAATTGGGGGGGAGGGTATTCATTTTATAGGAGGGGAAGATAGTGCAGATAGAGACCTGGGCACAAATAAGGAAGTTGGGGGTGGCAGTGGCATGGGGGGTGGGGTTAGAGCAGTTAATAATTTAAGAAAGAATAGAGGTGCAGAGAGATACATAAAATGTATGTATACTAATGTTGTTGGAGCATAATTATGACATGGTGGGGATATCTGAGACATGGCTGGATGAGAGCCATGACTGGGCTGTTAACTTGCAGGGCTATAGCCTGTTCAGAAATGACCGTACAGATAAGCGGAGGAGGTCCGCAGATCTGTAAAGTCCAACGAAAGCTTCCAGGCTTTCTAGGAAAGTTCCCACGATCTATGAACAGCCAGCAGAGGGCGCCTCACCGCAAATGAAGCTAAATATAGATCATTGACCTATTTTTAGCTTCATTCCCCGGGGTTTTGCAGCAAGGAGCAGCCTGCATTAGCGGAACTCCTTGCTGCAAAATGTTTTAACCCCTTCAGAAGGATTTACATCGTTGGACTTTACAGATCTGCGGAAGGTAAGTATATTGTTGGTTTATTATGTTTTTTCTTTTACAGAACGAGGGTCTTCAGTGATTGGATTGGGCGTTAAATAAAATATTACAACAACCTTTGTTTTTATTTCATTAAAATAATTTTTAATAATGTGTGTGTGTTTTTTTTTAACCCTTTCATTCAATTGGATTAATAATGGATAGGTGTCATAATTGACGCCTCTCCATTATTAATTAGGCTTAATGTCACCTTACAATAGCAAGGTGGCATTAACCCTTCATTACCCATATCCCACCGCTACACGGGAATGGGAAGAGAGTGGCCAAGTGCCAGAATAGGCGCATCTTCCAGATGTGCCTTTTCTGGGGTGACTGGGGGCAGGTGTTTTTAGCCAGGGGGGGGGCCAATAACCGTGGACCCTCTCCAGGCTATTAATATCTGCCCTCAGTCACTGGCTTTACTACTCTGGCGGAGAAAATTGCGCGAGAGCCCACGCCAATTTTTTCCGCCATTTAACCCTTTAATTTAGTAGATAGAACGGCCAAATTTTGCAGATACACACTACTGACATTAGTAGTGTGGAATCTGCAAAAAAAAAGGAGAGAAGACATGGTTTACTGTATGTAAACCATGTCTCAAATCATGTCGGGTTTAGGAAGGAGAAAGAAAAAGCCGGTAATTGAATTACCGGCTTTCAAGCTGTATAGCGCTGGAATAAATATTAATATATATACATATATGTGTCTCACTGACATATATATATATATATATATATATATATATATATACCTATTCTATGTGTACACATTTATTCTACCTATTGGACTGGAAGCTGTCAGTGTGATTTTACTGTACACCGCACTGAATTACCGGCTTTTCTCTCTAACACCGCTGCGTATTTCTCGCAAGTCACACTGCTTGTCCGTGTGTAATCCGTATTTTTCACGCTTCCATAGACTTTCATTGGCGTATTTCTTGCGCAGTACGGTGACAAACGCAGCATGCTGCGATTTTCTACGGCCGTTGAAAGCCGTATAATACTGATCAGTAAAATACGGCAGATAGGATCAGGGGCCTAGAGAATAATTGTGCCGTATTTTTTGCGAGTTTTACGGACGTAGTTTCTGCGCTCTTACGTCCGTAAAACTCGCAAGTGTGACGCCGGCCTTAGAGACAATTACCTTTCACAACTGGTTCAGGACCCAACAAGAAGGGGGGCACTGCTAGACCTAATATTAACCAACAGGCCAGACCGCATATCAAATATAAGGGTTAGGGGTCACTTGGGAAATAGCGAACACAAAATAATAAGTTTTCATGTATCCTTTAAAAAGATGTGTAATAGAGGGGTTACAAGGACACTGAACTTCAGGAGGGCAAATTTCCAACGGATGAGAGAGGATCTTGGTGCAATTAACTGGGACGATATCCTGAGACACAAAAATACACAAAGAAAATGGGAGACATTTATTAGCATCCTGGATAGGACCTGTGCACAGTATATACCGTATGGGAATAAACATACTAGAAATAGGAGGAAACCAATATGGCTAAATATATGTGTATGGGGCGCAATAAGTGACAAAAAGAAAGCATTTAGAGAATTAAAGGAAGTAGATAGTGATGAGGCATTAAATAAATACAGAAAATTAAAAAAATTCTGTAAAAAGCAAATCAAGGCAGCAAAGATTGAGACAGAGAGACTCATTGCCAGAGAGAGTAAAAATAATCCCAAAATATTCTTTAACTACATAAATAGTAAGAAACTAAAAAATGATAGTGTTGGCCCCCTTAAAAATAGTCTGGGTGAAATGGTGGATGAGGATGAGGAAAAAGCCAATATGCTAAATGACTTTTTTTCATCAGTATTTACACAAGAAAATCCCATGGCAGACAAAATGACTAGTGATAAAAATTCCCAATTAAATGTCACCTGCTTAACCCAGCAGGAAGTGCGGCGGCGTCTAAAAATCACTAAAATTGACAAATCTCCGGGCCCGGATGGGATACACCCTCGAGTACTGCAGGAATTAAGTACAGTCATTGATAGACCATTATTTTTAATCTCCATAATAACAGGGTCTGTATCACAGGACTGGCGTATAGCAAATGTGGTGCCAATATTCAAAAAGGGGACAAAAATTGAACTCGGAAATTATAGGCCAGTAAGCTTAACCTCTACTGTGGGTAAAATCCTGGGGGGCATTCTAAGGGATGCTATACTGGAGTATCTGAAGAGGAATAACCTCATGACCCAGTATCAGCACGGGTTTACAAGGAACCGTTCATGTCAGACTAATTTGATCAGTTTCTATGAAGAGGTAAGTTCCGGATTGGACCAAGGGAACCCAGTGGATGTAGTGTATATGGACTTTTCAAAAGCTTTTGATACGGTGCCACACAAAAGGTTGATACATAAAATGAGAATAATGGGGATAGGGGAAAATATGTGCAAGTGGGTTGAGAGCTGGCTCAGGGATAGGAAACAAAGGGTGTTTATTAATGGAGCACACTCGGACTGGGTAGCTGTTAGCAGTGGGGTACCACAGGGGTCAGTATTGGGCCCTTTTCTTTTTAACATATTTATTAATGACCTTGTAGGGGGCATTCAGAGTAGAATTTCAATATTTGCAGATGACACTAAACTCTGCAGGGTAATCAATACAGAGGAGGACAATTTTATATTACAGGATGATTTATGTAAACTAGAAGCTTGGGCTGATAAATGGCAAATGAGCTTTAATGGGGATAAATGTAAGGTCATGCACTTGGGTAGAAGTAATAAGATGTATAACTATGTGCTTAATTCTAAAACTCTGGGCAAAACCATCAATGAAAAAGACCTGGGTGTATGGGTGGATGACAAACTCATATTCAGTGGCCAGTGTCAGGCAGCTGCTACAAAGGCAAATAAAATAATGGGATGCATTAAAAGAGGCATAGATGCTCATGAGGAGAACATAATTTTACCTCTATACAAGTCACTAGTTCGACCACACTTAGAATACTGTGCACAGTTCTGGTCTCCGGTGTATAAGAAAGACATAGCTGAACTAGAATGGGTGCAGAGAAGAGCGACCAAGGTTATTAGAGGACTGGGGGGTCTGCAATACCAAGACAGGTTATTACACTTGGGGCAATTTAGTTTGGAAAATCGAAGACTAAGGGGTGATCTTATGTTAATGTATAAATATATGAGGGGACAGTACAAAGACCTTTCTGATGATCTTTTTAATCATAGACGTGAAACAGGGACAAGGGGGCATCCTCTGCGTTTGGAGGAAAAAAGGTTTAAGCATAATAACAGACACGGATTCTTTACTGTAAGAGCAGTGAGACTATGGAACTCTCTGCCGTATGATGTTGTAATGAGTGATTCATTACTTAAATTTAAGAGGGGACTGGATACCTTTCTGGAAAAGTATAATGTTACAGGGTTTTGCCTTCCTCTGGATCAACATGTAAGGGCATGTTAGGTTAGGCTATGGGTTGAACTAGATGGACTTATAGTCTTCCTTCAACCTTAATAACTATGTAACTATGTAACAACAATGCCACTGCAACGGCACATGGACCGTGACAGGTCAGCCACCACAGCCAGGCCGATACCAATGAGCCCAACAAGGCCCCCCAGACCGCAGCGCCGATCACAGAAAGGGAAAGGCAAAAAAAAACTAAAGAAGATAGCTATCCCTCCCCCTTCACCTCCCAATGTGTCTGCAATGTCTGGCTTGTCTCACCCTTCCAGTGTGTCTCTGTCCTCTCATGTGTATAGCCCAATCCCCGAATTTCCAGACCCCAGTAATTTTATTGCACCTTCTCCAGCCACTCCTGCGTCGTCCACAGTTAGCCAGTCCTTACAGCTTCACACCCCCCATTTCCGTCAATCAACCCCAAGCAGGCGCAGTTAATTTTTTTTTGGTTGTTTTGTTAAAATAAATAATCATGTTTTTGCCCCCAGTAAGGTTTGGTTAAGTGTGCATTTCGCCGCCGGCAACACACACACCGTGCGCCAAATAAAAAATGTGCCGCACACTTTATTTTTTTGCCACCTCCTAGCTCCTAAAGTTAGTAAGTACAACACCGCGGCTTTGTGTGTGTTTGGTATAGAGATATGAGGTGGTCCTAAGAAATAATACTTGTATTTTCTGCATAATCTCTTCTTTCTGTTTACATTACTCTGTGACTTTGTGTCGCAGACTGAAGAGAAAATTGTGGTAATACACAGCAGAATACACAGCAGAACTATACTCAACAGGTCATGTGTTAAAAAAATAATTAGTTATGACACCTGACCTAGTGAGTAGAGAAATGCCTTATATTACCTCAATTTTATCTTCTGTGTACATAAAATCTATTTCACACAAAGTGAAGGGACGATGGAGGTCATACAAGGCATATCTATACTCACCAGGACATGTGTCAGAAATAATGAATTCATGAGGCATTTATTTGTGCATCATGAATTCATTAATTCTGACACCTGACTTGATGACTATAGATCTGTTTTGTAGGCTGTCGTCACACTGTCAGTATTTGCTCACTATTTTACATCAGTATTGGTAAGCCAAAAACAGGAGTGGAACAATGCGAGGAAAAGTATAATAAAAAGATATGCACCACCTCTGCATTTATCAAACCCTCATGGTTTTGGCTTACAAATACTGATGTAAAGTACTGAACAAATACTGCTAATGTGACGGCACCAAACAGCCATCGTCTCTTCAGTCTGCGTCAAACAGCTACTGGTGAACCGAGTCCGGATGCAATGACGTCAACAACCTAAGGCCAAAAAACCAAAGTGGTTTTGATAGGAAATACATAGGAGACATGGTCAAGATAATAAAACATGTATTTTATTAACAACAAACATTAGTAACATTTAAAACTTAGCTGCATACATACAGACCCAAAGCCAACAGGACATTTTACCCAATATAGTCCTGCCATGCCACACGTCCTATCGCAGAATCAAAAAAGGCAGCAAATTCGTCCCACATGTGGCCAACTTCAACAGTTGACCGCAGCGGGTGATGCCGATAATCAGGCAAAGGGTTTGCAACTTGTTCATCAAGTTCAATGGTGGGTCACTCCTTAGCCAGAATGTAATTGTGGAGAACCACACAGGCTTTTACCACCTCATCCACTGTCTCCATTTTTAGATTTATGGCTTTTGCAAGAATGCACCATTTTGAGACCATAATCCCAAAGGCACACTCTACTGTTCTGCGGGCCCTGGTGAGTCTGTAGTTATAGATCCGTTTTGTGCAGTTCACGTCCTGACTTGAATATGGCTTCAATAGATTTTCACTCATCTGAAAGTCCTCATCCCCAACCATAACAAATGGCATCGGTGGGCCTTAAAGTGAACCTGTCACCCCGTTTTTTCAGTGCGAGAAAAAAATACTGTTAAATAGGGCCTGAGCTGTGCGTTACTATAGTGTATTTTGTGTACCCTGATTCCCCACCTATGCTGCCGAAATAACTTACCAAAGTCGCCATTTTCGCCTGTCAATCAGGCTGGTCAGGTCATATGGGCGTGGTGACATCGCTGTTTCTTCCCCCAGATCTTGCATATATTTCCGTTGGTGGCGTAGTGGTTTGCGCATGCCCATCTTCTGAATCCACTGGGCAGGAGAAGAAAAAATGCGCGATCTGTGCTATTTCCCTGGTGATCTGTGGGGGCGGCCATCTTCCTGAGGCCGCGCGCGCACGCATATGCAGTCTTCTGCTGTCCGGGGCTTCGGGAAAATGGCCGCAGGATGCCGCGCGTGCGCAGATGGAGATCGCAGTGGCCATTTTCCTTTAGCCGAGTTCGAATCTCGGCTTCAGGAAAATGGCCGCCACGATCTCCATCTGCGCACGTTGGCCGAGTTTTTGAACGTCTGGGAATCGTTGCCACAGCCAAAAGCATCAATGTCCACGGCGATGAAGCTGCATGTAAAGAAGCTGCGGAGATACCATCACGTGTTTCTCAACGCAAGCAGTGAATAGCCAGGCCTTTCCCTGGGAAGGAACAACCACGGGAAGGGCAGCATCCTATGAAGGAAAGCCACCTATGCCAAGCATGGTATCCATCCACAGACAGCTGTTTCGGGGTTTTTGCCCCTCATCAGTGTGGAGAAGGAATCTGGCTATTAGGAGCAGTGCCTAGTAAAAATGGCTATAAAGGCACAGATGATTGGCCTCGGAGAGACCAAAACATCCAACACCGCGGAGACACCATCACGTGTTTCTCAACGCAGTGATTCCAGAACACTGCCCCCATCCCTTATGGGAAATATGCAGATGCATGTAAAGAAGCTGCGGAGACACCATCACGTGTTTCTCGACGCAAGCAGTGAATAGCCAGGCCTTTCCCCGGGAAGGAACAACCACGGGAAGGGCAGCATCCTATGAAGGAAAGCCACCTATGCCAAGCATGGTATCCATCCCGAAACAGCTGTCTGTGGATGGATACCATGCTTGGCATAGGTGGCTTTCCTTCAAAGGATGCTGCCCTTCCCGTGGTTGTTCCTTCCCGGGGAAAGGCCTGGCTATTCACTGCTTGCGTCGAGAAACACGTGATGGTGTCTCCGCAGCTTCTTTACATGCATCTGCATATTTCCCATAAGGGATGGGGGCAGTGTTCTGGAATCACTGCGTTGAGAAACACGTGATAGTGTCTCCGCGGTGTTGGATGTTTTGGTCTCTCCGAGGCCAATCATCTGTGCCTTTATAGCCTTTTTTACTAGGCACTGCTCCTAATAGCCAGATTCCTACTCCACACTGATGAGGGGCAAAAACCCCGAAACAGCTGTCTGTGGATGGATACCATGCTTGGCATAGGTGGCTTTCCTTCATAGGATGCTGCCCTTCCCGTGGTTGTTCCTTCCCGGGGAAAGGCCTGGCTATTCACTGCTTGCATCGAGAAACATGTGATGGTGTCTCCGCAGCTTCTTTACATGCATCTGCATATTTCCCATAAGGGATGGGGGCAGTGTTCTGGAATCACTGCGTTGAGAAACACGTGATGGTGTCTCCGCGGTGTTGGATGTTTTGGTCTCTCCGAGGCCAATCATCTGTGCCTTCACGGCGATGAAGCGACAGTCCGCATCAGCTATTGCCATGAGAACTACTGAAAAATATTTTTTATAGTTGAAGAACTCTGATCCCGTTCTGGCTGGTTTGATAATCCGGATGTGCTTTCCATCCACTGCACCCAAACAGTTGGGGAAATCACACACAGTCCAGAATTTATCAGCAATTGTTATCCACATGTCCTCGGTGGGTATGGGTATAAATTCTTGACGGAGAACGTTCCACAAAGCACGGCAGGTGTCCAAAACTATTCTGGACAGGGTGGAAATTCCAAGCCGGTACTGGAAGTGGAGGGATGACAAGCTCTCTCCAGTTGCCAGAAATCTGTAATAAAATAAAGAAAAAATAACTTACAATCTATTCTATTTATGGTGTTATTCTGCTAAAGACAAAGGAAAAAAAAGAATACATGTCAGACCAACAATAATTATGACTGGCATTTGTTTAGAATTATTAAGTACCTTAAGGTAACCAGGAGATGTTCCTCTGCTGGAATCGCTCTACGGAGCTCGGTGTCCTGTCTCCGGATGACTCCTTGATCACGAGCAAGCAACTCCAAAAAAGAGTCTTGCGACATCCTGGTATATTCCGGGAATTTGTCCGGGTGGACATTAAGCTCGCCATACAGAGTGTGATATGCTCCACGGCTCTCCCGCAGTTCTATAATGGGGTGTTGCCAAAAATGCCTGCGCCGTGTCCTTCTCTGTCTTTCACGGTTTCGGTGTTGCTCCCAAGCAAACGCACAAGCAATAAAAAGCTTGATGCTTATATCCAGGTTAAAGTAAAAGCTATCCATGTGAAGATCCATCATGACACAGGATACAGTAGTACACTGGTAAGATTTCAGCAGTCCTAGGGTCTATCTATAGATATCCCATAATACACGCCCTCTGTTGTCCTAATGGCGGTGTCTGGTTATCTAGATTTTTCTCCTGTAAAATTTTCCACCATGCACAAAAAAAATGCAAACGCGTGAAATAATGCATGAAAACACAGCGTTTTTAAACTGCATGCGTTCCCGCATGCGCCTAAAAACCGCTGCGTTTGTTCGCGCTTCTGTGCGTTTTTTCCTGTACTTGCGTTCGTGGATTAAAAGCTGCGGATTCTAACGCAAATGTGAAAGTAGCCTAACATGTGCATAGCAAACACAGCACAATGTGGTACAACAGTAATACATAGCATGTACAACACATTTCACAGTATAGTGCAAAACACATAGACAATTTTAAGGGAACTTCCCAGTAAAACATTAAGATGCCGGTACACCATCCAGGTACCGCATAAAGTGCACAGGATCAGAACCTAGAAAAGAGGGGAAGCAATGAGGTTCTCCGCCATTTCCTTGCACCCTCACAAGGACAGTCCCCAAGTGTAGGCTGCAAAAGAATAGGAAAAATGCAAAAGAAGGAGATATCAGTAAAGGGGCAAACACTTTTTTACACTACTGTATTACACAATAAGTAGTGCACAATAAGACAAATAATCCAGGCAGATATTTTGTGAAAGTCTGCATCAGAGACAAAAGGATAGGAATTTTAATGCATCACCTATTCAACACTTGCTAGTGTCGGTATCCTTGATCACACTCACAATATAAATGTTTTTAATAGCTGCTGCCATTTCCTTCACATAGTGAGATGCAGAACCAAAGCTTTAGAATTAAAACATGGTAACTGAGAAACCAGGAATGGGAGCATTCTTTCTGAAAACACCCACATAGAAGGAAGCCTTTCATTTCCAATACAGTAACATTTGCATGGCTGCATTTAATCTGACAGTTATTTATGTGTAGGATAAAGCAAGAAGTTGATACTTGCCAGGTTTCACAGATGGCCTTTTTCTCATATGAACTGGTTACACTGGAACAAGTGGCTTCCAGTCTCCAAATGAGGAAATCATTCCAATATTCACAAATGTGAAATTATTAAAACTAGCTGACTAATGTAAGCTGTAAGTGCTAGGATGAGTGAAAATATTAAAATTTGATTCTCAGCAAATTGATTAGCCACAAATCGCGACAGTGCAAAGCCTCAAATTGCTGGGAAAAATGCTTTGAAGTCTCCTAGGACTGAAATGAACCCCTTTCAATCTCTTTAACACAATGAAATCCATAGCAATGTCCAAGTGATCTTAATGTCATGACCGCGCATACTTACTTTCTTTCTTCCATCCCTCGGCGCGCTTCCAACTCTGTCCCTCACCGCTCCTCCGCTGTGTTTTCATCCTTTCTTCACGCATGCGCACAGTCACGCCTCCTGCTCCGCAGGGCTTCCTGGGAGGTCGCGACCCGATGGCTCCGCCCTAATATGGCGGTGCCCATCGGGTATTTCTTCCCGGCGTCTTCCCAGGTAAGACGCCTGAACTTCTAAGGTTAATCGCTGTTCCTTGTTGTCAGCATTCCTGTGTCTTTCAGGCTCCTCCGTGTCTCCGCTATACGAGTCCTGTGTCTTTGCCCAGTGTCTCCGCCTTACCTGCCCTGTGCCTATGTTCCATGTCTACACCATACCTGCTCCGTGTCTTTTCCCGTGTCTCCGCCGTATTGGTCCTGTATCTCCGCCATACCTGCCCGGTGCTTGTGCCCGTATTTCCTCCATATCGGTCCTGTGTCTCTGCCATGCCTGCCCCGTATCTCCGTCTTACCTACCCTGTGCTAGAACCCCGTGTCTCCATCTTTCCAGTCCTGTGTCTCAATCATACCTACTCTGTGTCTCCGCCAGATCTGTCCCTGAGTCTCTGTCATTCTTGCCCTTTGTCTTTACATATACTTGTCCTGCGTTTAGTCTTGACTTCTTGGCTTTATTTCTTTTGTCTCCTTTTTTGTAGCATCATTTCTGTCCAAGTCCGGCTCCGGAAGTCCCATCATATACCCAGCTTTAGTCTCTTCCGTTCAGTCTTCTGTCTCCTTCTCCCTGACTTGGTCGCCCCTTTGGCTCTAGCAGTTGGTGCTCCATCCCCCTTGGGCCTGCTCCTAATGCTCCCTGTATAGGGGGTGGTTCCATCTGGTCCGCTCGTCCTTGGGGGCTCTAGAGCCACGACCCAGAGGGTCCACTCTCGGGTTCTATTCAGAATCCATACACTAAGTTCAGGCCATGGATCCCACTGGAGCATCTGCCACACAAAAGGAGCTAGTCTTTTTAAGGGAAAATCAGACCCGCATTATGGCCTTCATGAAGACTATGGATACTCGTGTTTCTTTGCTTTAGTCGTCTGATCCTGGGAATGCTTCTCAGTTAGCTGGCCTGCAGCAGGAGCTGGCTCAGCAGAGAGATACCCAGGCTCATATTCTTAGCTGTATGGCGTCGGTAGACGACCGGTTGGTTTCTTGACAATCGGCCGCTTCCACTTCTGCCTCTGTCTCTGCTCACCAGCCTCCTCCCCGCTTGGCAAAACCTCCATGGTTAGTGTTGAGCATTCCGATACCCCAAGTATCGTGTATCGGCTGATATTTGCGGTATCGGAATTCCGATACCGAGTTCCGATACTTTCAGTATATCGGATACCGAAATCGGAAGTTCCCATAATGCAAATAGCCAATTTCAATTAATTCAGCCAATGAGGAATGATTAGAAGTGTGGGCACATCCTGTTCAGCATGGTAGGCATGTAACTACAGGTAGGCATGTAACTACAGGCATGGCTGTGATTGGCTGCTGAAATGATGTCATGATGCACTATAAAAGTCGCCGCCGCCATTTTGGGTTCACTCTGCTGTGAATTCAGTTAGGGACAGGATGCTGTGTTTTGACTGAGGTCCAGTTTTGAGATAGCGATTTGCTTCATTGTGCTTTACCCAGGCTAATTTAGCAACCGCTGTGTGAGAACCTTGTTTTTGCCTTGCAGCGCTGTTCACAGCTGTCTGCAAGGTCTCTGTGTGTGTGCAGCTCACACTGTTGTTTGTTTTACAGCCCTAGTTGTAGTCAGCTCAGCGTGCGTCACAGCCTCATACTGTTCAATTGTCCTTTTTTGCATTAGTGCTGCCTGCAGTACATTTTTCCTGTTTTTCTCCTATTAGTGGGTTTCAATCCGTATCCTGCTAGATTGTGGAAAAACACTATATAGGATTACATAGAGCAGCTTTTTTTGGTCTTGCAGTGCCATTCACGGCTGTCTGCACGGTCTGTGTGTGAGTGCAGCTCACTCTGTAGTCTGTTCTGCCACCACAGCCGGTTGTAGTTAGCTCAGGGTGCGTCACTGCCTCATACTGTTCCATTGTCCTTTTTTCAATTAGTGCTGCCTGCTGCACATTTTTTCAAATTTATCCTATTAGTGGGTTTCCATCCGTATCCTGCTAGATTGTGGAAAAACACTATATAGGATTACATAGAGGAGCTTTTTTTTGGCCTTGCAGCGCCGATCACAGCTGTCTGCACAGTCTGTGTGTGAGTGCAGCTCAAAAAACCAAAGAAAAACAGGATTCATAAAAAATAACCTTTATTAATATATACTACTAAAAAACTCTAATCATTAAAACACAATAGCAGAAATGTGCCTATATGATCCTAGAACGACACTACGCTTTGTCCTACCTGGCAGCGGGGGTTGGCACCCTAGATAACGCTTGGCGCCCCCACTCCACGACGGCTCGCCCTCAGAATCCCTAGAGATCCCTACGATACAGGAAACCTGGAGCGACCTAATCAATGCCTAACGGACAAACCCTACCTGACAGTGGAGGTTGGCACCCTACTTTGAAACGGTTGGCGCCCCCACTCAGCGTCGACTAACCCTAGGATCCCTCAAAAATCCCTACAATGGAGATAAAGTTCAGAAAAAATGTCCCAATACACCCTGATAACCACGAAGAAAAATAAAAAATGTGAAACAAAAACATAAGAAAAATACCCCAACAAAATAATGTGATGTAATAAAGAGATCAGTATATCACAGATTGGGCTTAAATCTACAAAATCGGATATGCCCAGCTGATAAAGGGTATATCAGGATGCAATAAATAAATCTCACATCATCAAAATAAGAAAAGATGATAACAAATATCCAATAGGGGGACACATTTATATTTTAAAGTAAATCAGTACATGATAATGTTACCGAGACACAATCGTCTGTAACCGAGCAGGCAATATACAAATGTTTAAACAGATTGCCCAGAAAGCCCCCTTATATGGACAAAGAAATAGGCTATTACATCAATCTCCAATCATACAAGTACAAACGGCAATAATAAAGTGCAAAGTGCCAAAATGATAAAGGGCATAGGACCGATAATTATAGCAGCGTTATCGTCACAAAAAGCCCCGTACTGACTCAGACTTAACCCTTAATAATAAAGGGTGAGTGCAGCTCACTCTGTAGTCTGTTCTGCGAAAACAAAAAGTTTATAACGTTCACCAAACACTCCACTTTACAGTTGTGTAGGCCACATTAGCTTATATTAAAGTCTAGTCCACACTTTAGAAAATTAGTGTTTCTTATACCTGTTAGGAGCTGTTAAGGAATAAGCACACTAAGCCCTTAGTACTTTTCTGCCTATCTTTATCAGTCTACCAAGATGAAGAAGGCAGGGAGTAAGGCACGTGGTCGTGGGCGTGGAGCAGGGAGAGGACATGGGGATTCTGTGCCTGCTTCGGGCACTGGTGACTCATCATCCCCCAGTTTCAGCAGGGAACAGTCCTTCATGCGCAGCTTTGTAGGAGATCCCCGTACCCCGCTCCTGCGGAAAGAAGAAATTGAAGCAGTTGTCGGATGGATGGCAGCTAACTCATCGACTTCAATTAGCCACATCCTCTCAGGCACAGAGCACTGAAGAGCACCCATCTGTCTCTTCACCACCTGCCAAATTGCCCAGGCAGTCAGAGAGCCTAGGACAGGAGCAATCTCTACTTCTGTTCTCTGAATCTCTTGGCTTGGAAAGAGGGGGCCAGCCAAGCAGCATTTGAGAAATGGAAGAAGAGGCAGCATGCAGTGATGCCCAACAGCTTTGTCTCTCTGACTCTGAAGAGGCGGGTGGATCAGTGCCTCCGGTCAGCACACCTCAGTACGCATCTGATGATGAGACTCAGGTACCACTTTCTGGTGCGTACTGTGCTGCCAAGACTACCCAAAAGAAGCAGTTGTTGGAAGAGGGTAGTGTAGATGATGAGGTCCTTGACCCATCATGGCGTGAGGTACAGGAAGGTGGTGGCAGCAGCTCTGAGGAAGAGATTCCACGAACGGCCCAAAGAGGGAGAGGGAGGGGGAAGACTGCGTTGCCTGTAGCCTCCACTTCGGCACCCATTAGGAGCATGCCTCTTCCAAAAGCCAAAATGGGTGCTCCCAAGACTTGCAGTGCCTGGTCCTTTTTTGACACAGTTGCAGATGACATTTGCTTTGTCAAATGCAAGCTGTGTCATCAGAAAGTCAAAACAGGGAAAAGTGTCAGCAACCTCAATACCACAAATATGTGGAAACATGTGCAGACCTAGCACGTGGTGGAGTTACAAAAACACACTGAAGACCTAGGCCAACCAACAGCGGCACCTACCACCTCTTCAGCTCATGTTGTAGCCTCTTCCTCCAGCTCACACACAGCTGGTTCGGCTTTCTCACAGGATGGCCATGGAAGAACCTCTGGCACTGTTGTCCAGAGACCCAGTGTAATTCCACCCACAGCACCATGTTCCCAGTCATCCTCACACTCCCAGCCCAGTCTACAGCCATCGGTAGCACAGGCATGGGAGAAAAGGCGGCCATTCTCGGCAAACCACCCCCCGGGCACAGGGTCTGAATGCTGGCATTGCAAAACTACTGTCCCTTGAAATGCTGTCATTCAGGCTGGTGGAGACTGACACCTTCCGTAACTTGATGGCATTGGCAGTCCCACAATACAACGTGCCCAGCCGCTTTCATTTCAGCAGGCAAGCTGTCCCTGCCCTGCAAAAGCATGTGGAGGGACACATTAAACATGCACTACTAAACGCCATCAGTAGCAAGGTCCACCTCACCACTGATGCGTGGACCAGTCACCATGGACAGGGACGATACCTTTCCCTCACTGCCCATTGGGTCAATGTTGTGGATCCGGGTATAGATCTTGCGAGTGACGCTGTACGTATTCTGCCAACTCCAAGGATTGCAGAAATCCAGTCTGTACACATTGACTCCTCCTCATACTCCAATTCCTCTGAATCATCGCTGCAAGAGTCGTCACGGTCTACCTCCACCTTGACCCGTGAATGCTTACCTGTTACGACCGATATGAGCACAGCCGTGGCCAAACGTCAACAGGCCGTACTGAAATTAATGTCTTTGGGGAATCAAAGCCACACAGCGCAGGAGCTCTGGAATGCCATCAAGTAGGAGAGCGATGTGTGATTTGTGCCAGTGAATCTCCAGCCAGGCATGGTAGTGTGTGACAATGGCCGAAATCTGGTGACAGCTCTGGGACTAGGCAACCTTGCTCACATACAATGTCTGGCACATGTGCTCAACTTGGTCATGCAGAGTTTTTTAAGGGACTATCCGGATCTTGATGCACTGCTGAACAAGGTCTGCCTAGAGTGCGCTCACTTGCGGCGTTCCAGCATGGCAAGATCGCGCCTTGCAGCTCTGCAGCGCCGATTCTGCCTTCCAGAACATCACATCATATGTGACCTACCCACCAGGTGGAATTCTACATTACATATGTTGGAGCAGTTGTGTGAGCAGCAGCCAGCAGTAATGGAGTACCAGCTGCATCAGGCGCAAAGAAGTCGCACTGCACGCCTTTCAGACTTCACAACCACTGAGTTGGCCACTATGAAGGACATCTGCCAGGTTTTGCATGCCTTCGATGATTCCACGTGGATGGTGAGTGCAGATGATGCACTAGTCAGCATGACTGTCCTCCTTATCTGCCTGCTTAAAAGAACACTGCAAGCGCTAAGGGATTATGTTGTGGAAGAGGTGGAGGATGAGGAGTCACAAATGCCATCTGCTTCTGGACAGTCTGCGCAACGTGGTTCCTCCCAAAGGCCTAGGCAGGGGACACTTTGTGAGGAGGATGAGGAGGAGTCAATGGAGGAGGAAGACATCTGTCCGGGGGAGAGAGTTACACAAATCTCCAGTAGTCAGTATGTAGAGCGAGGGTAGGGTGATGCAGAGCAGGCAGAGATCACAGCTCAAGCAGGGTACAGCATTTCTTGGCCAGTTGGCAGTCTGCAGCACATGGCTGATTTCATGCTGCAGTGCCTGAGAAACGACCACCGCATCGCCCACATTCTCCACACGGCTGATTATTGGGTGTACACACTCCTAGATCCGCGCTACTGGGACAACTTACAAAGCCTCATAACACCGTTGAACCGGGAGCGTAAAATGCAGGAGTACATAGACACACTGGTGCATTCCATCATCTTTTCCAGTCCAACTGAGAGCAGTGCTGCTAGTGCTTTACAAACCAGCTCAGTGCTTTGAGGCAGTGGAGGAAGCTCAGAACAATCTTATCAATTTTAATCTTTAAAGACTCCATAATAACAGGGTGTGTACCACAGGACTGGCGTATAGCAAATGTGGTGACAATATTCAAAAAGGGGACAAAAACTGAACTCGGTAATTATAGGCCAGTAAGCTTAACCTCTACTGTGGGTAAAATTCTGGAGGGCATTCTAAGGGATGCTATACTGGAGTATCTGAAGAGGAATAACCTCATGACCCAGTATCAGCACGGGTTTACTAGGGACCGTTCATGTCAGACTAATCTGATCAGCTTCTATGAAGAGGTAAGTTCCGGACTGGACCAAGGGAACCCAGTGGACTTAGTGTATATGGACTTTTCAAAATCTTTGGAAACGGTGCCACACAAAAGGTTGATACATAAAATGAGAATAATGGGGATGGGGAAAATATGTGTAAGTGGGTTAAGAGCTGGCTCAGGGATAGGAAACAAAGGGTGGTTATTAATGGATATTGAGGATAGCATAGGGGGTGGCAGTGATTTATGTCTCCCTTTTGAGCACTTATCTCTACAATCAAGCAGGTCCCCTGATGATTAGCTTGGAGGAAACGCGTCGGGACTGACCGCAGGGAGAGTGCAGGGCATGTTTGTGCAGGGGTAGCTGTGGACTGCCCTTGTAAGGGCAGGAGTCTTGGGGATAGACTACTGTTAGCCCCATAGGGAATGACAGGGTATTGTCAGTTCCCTACATCATATTCCGGACTACTCCTTGCACAAGAGGGTTTCCGGATCTCCTGCCTATTCATCCTGGAGTTGGTGAGAATGTTCCATTTTTTACCTTAACTCTTATTAATGACACCGTGGTACAGGTGTTTTTCTGTTTTGCAATATCTGTTCATTTACATGCAACCAACTATATGTATTTGCCTCAAGATTCATGTGTATTTGTTTCTGGTAGTTGGCATTTGAATCATTTGTTGGTCTGCTTTTTATCCGCAAATGCCTCTGCAGGCGGTGTCTTTTGAATCCTATTAGGCTATGTGTCCACTTTCAGGATGGCCGGCGGTATCGCCGGAGCGGCTTAGCCGCTCTGCGGTAAGCCCCGCCCCCTTTCTGGGACGCGATGATGCCGGATGTGTTCACAGCACACATCCGGCATCATCGCTCCCCACCATAGCGCCCTGTGCTATATCTTGCGGCGACGCAGCGTCGCCGCAAGATATACGGACATGCTGCGATCTGAAAAGACGCGCAGCATGTCCGGAGTCGCAGGGCCGCCGCGTGCGTGTTACCACGCATAGTGGAGACGGGATTTCATTAAATCCCCTCCACTATGCTGTAACATCTGGACGCTGCGTGTTTGACGCTGCGGCTCTATGCAGCGTCAGACACGCAGCGTTTCCTGCACGTGGAAACAGACCCTTAGGGGTCTTTTGTCTGTGTCTCTTTGTTGAGACCTTACCCCATGTGTTTTTACATCACTTTTTGGGTGACTTATTTGTTTGTACTTTTATATTGTTCCAGTAAAAGTTACGTTTTATTTCCACTTGCGCTGTATTCAATATTTATTGCTCTAGTGGGTATATTTGTGTAGTTTTTCTACATACAGATTTTTTTTGCTATCTTTCGTGGTTATTAATGGAGCACACTCGGACTGGGTCACGGTTAGCAGTGGGGTATCACAGGGGTCAGTATTGGGCCCTCTTCTTTTTAACATATTTATTAATGATCTTGTAGGGGGCATACAGAGCAGAATTTCAATATTTACAGATGACGCTAAACTCTGCATGGTAATCAATACAGAGGATGACAATTACCGTATATACTCGAGTATAAGCCGACCCGAGTATAAGCTGACCCCCCTAATTTTGCCACAAAAAACTGGGAAAACTTATTGACTCGAGTATAAGCCTAGGGTAGGAAATGCAGCAGCTACCGGTGAATTTCAAAAATAAAAATAGATGCTCCATACCGTTCATTATTGCCCCATAAGATGCTCCATATAAAGCTGTGCCACATATAATGCTCCATACTGTTCATTATTGCCCCATAGATGTGCCATATAAAGCTGTGCCATATAGTGCTCTGCACCGTTCATTATTGCCCCATAGATGTGTCATATAAAGCTGTGCCATATAGTGCTCTGCACCGTTCATTATTGCCCCATAGATGTGCCATATAAAGCTGTGCCATATAGTGCTCTGCACCGTTCATTATTGCCCCATAGATGTGCCATATAAAGCTGTGCCATATAGTTCTCTGCACCGTTCATTATTGCCCCATAGATGTGCCATATAGTGCTCTGCACCGTTCATTACTACCCCATAGCTGTGCCATATAGTGCTCTGCGCCGTTCATTATTACCCCATAGCTGTGCCATATAGTGCTCTGCACCGTTCATTATTGCCCCATAGCTGTGCCATATAGTGCTCTGCACCGTTCTTTATTGCCCCATAGCTGTGCCATGTAGTGCTCTGCACCGTTCAGTATTGCCCCATAGCTGCCATATAGTGCTCTGCACCGTTCATTATTGCCCCATAGCTGTGCTATATAGTGCTCTGCGCCGTTCAGTATTGCCCCATAGCTGCCATATAGTGCTCTGCGCCGTTCAGTATTGCCCCATAGCTGCCATATAGTGCTCTGCGCCGTTCATCACTGCCCCATAGCTGCCATATAGTGCTCTGCGCCGTTCAGTATTGCCCCATAGCTGTGCCATAGATCGCTCTGCCATTGCTGCTGCTGCTGCAATAAAAAATTATGCCATACTCACCTGTCTTGCTTGCAGCTCCCGGCGTCCGGTCCCGGTGTCTCTCCGCTCTGACTGATCAGGCAGAGGGCGCCGCGCACACTATATACGTCATCGCGCCCTCTGACCTGCACAGTCAGAGCGCAGAGACGCCAGGAAATGGAGCGGCGCCGGGAAGACGGAGCAGCGCCCGGCGTGTGGAACGGGGACAGGTGAATATGACATACTTGCCTGCTCTCGGCGTCCCGCTCCCTCTGCCTGTCACACGGTCTTCGGTGCCGCAGCCTCTTCCTCTATCAGAGGTCACCGGCACCCAAAATTTTGGGCTGAAAATCTCGGCTTATACTCGAATATATATGGTATATATTACAGGCTGATTTATGTAAACTAGAAGCTGGGGCTGATAAATGGCAAATGAGCTTTAATGGGGATAAATGTAAGGTTATGCACTTGGGTAGAAGTAATAAGATGTATATTTATGTGCTTAATTCTAAAACTCTGGGCAAACCCGTCAATGAAAAAGACCTGGGTGTATGGGTGGATGACAAACTCATGTTCAGTGGCCAGTGTCAGGCAGCTGCCACAAAGGCAAATAAAATAATGGCATGCATTAAAAGAGGCATAGATGCATAGGAGGAGAACATACATGCTAGCCACCTTAGGGAGAGACCCAAGTTGGGCTAATTGTAGCGGGACGAAAGAGACCGAAAAGCCCTCTACTTAAAGGAAATACATAGTGCATGCTTTCCTGAAACGGAAAGTACTTGCAAGCAGCATAATACAAAGAATAGCAGGTTTACCCAGAATCCTTTGCAGTAGGCGGAGCTATGCAAATCATCTCTTTCCACCCCTGTCTAATCCACAGCGCTTGGAACCGCCAAGCGTGCAATGCTGCGGATTAGTTTCTAAATTTACACAGCCAACCAATTCCTACCTGTGGACACGTGTTTCGGGCTTTAGGCCCTCATCAGCACAGGGCTGGAATTGGTTGGCTGTATGGAGTGGGGCTCGGTGAGCAAGCGATACATACATGCTAGCCACCTTAGGGAGAGACCCAAGTTGGGCTAATTGTAGCGGGACGAAAGAGACCGAAAAGCCCTCTACTTAAAGGAAATACATAGTGCATGCTTTCCTGAAACGGAAAGTACTTGCAAGCAGCATAATACAAAGAATAGCAGGTTTACCCAGAATCCTTTGCAGTAGGCGGAGCTATGCAAATCATCTCTTTCCACCCCTGTCTAATCCACAGCGCTTGGAACCGCCAAGCGTGCAATGCTGCGGATTAGTTTCTAAATTTACACAGCCAACCAATTCCTACCTGTGGACACGTGTTTCGGGCTTTAGGCCCTCATCAGCACAGGGCTGGAATTGGTTGGCTGTATGGAGTGGGGCTCGGTGAGCAAGCGATACATACATGCTAGCCACCTTAGGGAGAGACCCAAGTTGGGCTAATTGTAGCGGGACGAAAGAGACCGAAAAGCCCTCTACTTAAAGGAAATACATAGTGCATGCTTTCCTGAAACGGAAAGTACTTGCAAGCAGCATAATACAAAGAATAGCAGGTTTACCCAGAATCCTTTGCAGTAGGCGGAGCTATGCAAATCATCTCTTTCCACCCCTGTCTAATCCACAGCGCTTGGAACCGCCAAGCGTGCAATGCTGCGGATTAGTTTCTAAATTTACACAGCCAACCAATTCCTACCTGTGGACACGTGTTTCGGGCTTTAGGCCCTCATCAGCACAGGGCTGGAATTGGTTGGCTGTATGGAGTGGGGCTCGGTGAGCAAGCGATACATACATGCTAGCCACCTTAGGGAGAGACCCAAGTTGGGCTAATTGTAGCGGGACGAAAGAGACCGAAAAGCCCTCTACTTAAAGGAAATACATAGTGCATGCTTTCCTGAAACGGAAAGTACTTGCAAGCAGCATAATACAAAGAATAGCAGGTTTACCCAGAATCCTTTGCAGTAGGCGGAGCTATGCAAATCATCTCTTTCCACCCCTGTCTAATCCACAGCGCTTGGAACCGCCAAGCGTGCAATGCTGCGGATTAGTTTCTAAATTTACACAGCCAACCAATTCCTACCTGTGGACACGTGTTTCGGGCTTTAGGCCCTCATCAGCACAGGGCTGGAATTGGTTGGCTGTATGGAGTGGGGCTCGGTGAGCAAGCGATACATACATGCTAGCCACCTTAGGGAGAGACCCAAGTTGGGCTAATTGTAGCGGGACGAAAGAGACCGAAAAGCCCTCTACTTAAAGGAAATACATAGTGCATGCTTTCCTGAAACGGAAAGTACTTGCAAGCAGCATAATACAAAGAATAGCAGGTTTACCCAGAATCCTTTGCAGTAGGCGGAGCTATGCAAATCATCTCTTTCCACCCCTGTCTAATCCACAGCGCTTGGAACCGCCAAGCGTGCAATGCTGCGGATTAGTTTCTAAATTTACACAGCCAACCAATTCCTACCTGTGGACACGTGTTTCGGGCTTTAGGCCCTCATCAGCACAGGGCTGGAATTGGTTGGCTGTATGGAGTGGGGCTCGGTGAGCAAGCGATACATACATGCTAGCCACCTTAGGGAGAGACCCAAGTTGGGCTAATTGTAGCGGGACGAAAGAGACCGAAAAGCCCTCTACTTAAAGGAAATACATAGTGCATGCTTTCCTGAAACGGAAAGTACTTGCAAGCAGCATAATACAAAGAATAGCAGGTTTACCCAGAATCCTTTGCAGTAGGCGGAGCTATGCAAATCATCTCTTTCCACCCCTGTCTAATCCACAGCGCTTGGAACCGCCAAGCGTGCAATGCTGCGGATTAGTTTCTAAATTTACACAGCCAACCAATTCCTACCTGTGGACACGTGTTTCGGGCTTTAGGCCCTCATCAGCACAGGGCTGGAATTGGTTGGCTGTATGGAGTGGGGCTCGGTGAGCAAGCGATACATACATGCTAGCCACCTTAGGGAGAGACCCAAGTTGGGCTAATTGTAGCGGGACGAAAGAGACCGAAAAGCCCTCTACTTAAAGGAAATACATAGTGCATGCTTTCCTGAAACGGAAAGTACTTGCAAGCAGCATAATACAAAGAATAGCAGGTTTACCCAGAATCCTTTGCAGTAGGCGGAGCTATGCAAATCATCTCTTTCCACCCCTGTCTAATCCACAGCGCTTGGAACCGCCAAGCGTGCAATGCTGCGGATTAGTTTCTAAATTTACACAGCCAACCAATTCCTACCTGTGGACACGTGTTTCGGGCTTTAGGCCCTCATCAGCACAGGGCTGGAATTGGTTGGCTGTATGGAGTGGGGCTCGGTGAGCAAGCGATACATACATGCTAGCCACCTTAGGGAGAGACCCAAGTTGGGCTAATTGTAGCGGGACGAAAGAGACCGAAAAGCCCTCTACTTAAAGGAAATACATAGTGCATGCTTTCCTGAAACGGAAAGTACTTGCAAGCAGCATAATACAAAGAATAGCAGGTTTACCCAGAATCCTTTGCAGTAGGCGGAGCTATGCAAATCATCTCTTTCCACCCCTGTCTAATCCACAGCGCTTGGAACCGCCAAGCGTGCAATGCTGCGGATTAGTTTCTAAATTTACACAGCCAACCAATTCCTACCTGTGGACACGTGTTTCGGGCTTTAGGCCCTCATCAGCACAGGGCTGAAATTGGTTGGCTGTATGGAGTGGGGCTCGGTGAGCAAGCGATACATACATGCTAGCCACCTTAGGGAGAGACCCAAGTTGGGCTAATTGTAGCGGGACGAAAGAGACCGAAAAGCCCTCTACTTAAAGGAAATACATAGTGCATGCTTTCCTGAAACGGAAAGTACTTGCAAGCAGCATAATACAAAGAATAGCAGGTTTACCCAGAATCCTTTGCAGTAGGCGGAGCTATGCAAATCATCTCTTTCCACCCCTGTCTAATCCACAGCGCTTGGAACCGCCAAGCGTGCAATGCTGCGGATTAGTTTCTAAATTTACACAGCCAACCAATTCCTACCTGTGGACACGTGTTTCGGGCTTTAGGCCCTCATCAGCACAGGGCTGGAATTGGTTGGCTGTATGGAGTGGGGCTCGGTGAGCAAGCGATACATACATGCTAGCCACCTTAGGGAGAGACCCAAGTTGGGCTAATTGTAGCGGGACGAAAGAGACCGAAAAGCCCTCTACTTAAAGGAAATACATAGTGCATGCTTTCCTGAAACGGAAAGTACTTGCAAGCAGCATAATACAAAGAAGATGTATTTAGAAGATGTATTATATTGATAAATCAAAGAGATGATTTGCATAGCTCCGCCTACTGCAAAGGATTCTGGGTAAACCTGCTATTCTTTGTATTATGCTGCTTGCAAGTACTTTCCGTTTCAGGAAAGCATGCACTAGGAGGAGAACATAATTTTACCTCTATACAAGTCACTAGTTCGACCACACTTAGAATACTGTGCACAGTTCTGGTCTCCGGTGTATAAGAAAGACATAGCTGAACTAGAGCGGGTGCAAAGAAGAGCGACCAAGGTTATTAGAGGACTGGGGGGTCTGCAATACCAAGATAGGTTATTACACTTGGGGCTATTTAGTTTGGAAAAACGAAGGCTAAGGGGTGATCTTATTTTAATGTATAAATATATGAGGGGACAGTACAAAGACCTTTCTGATGATCTTTTTAATCATAGACCTGAGACAGGGACAAGGAGGCATCCTCTACGTCTGGAGGAAAGAAGGTTTAGGCATAATAACAGATGCGGGTTCTTTACTGTAAGAGCAGTGAGACTATGGAACTCTCTGCCATATAATGTTGAAATGAGTGATTCATTACTTAAATTTAAGAGGGCATTGGATACCTTTCTTGAAAAGTATAATGTGGCAGAAATATATACTAGATTTCTTGATATGGCGTTGATCCAGGGAACTAGTCTGATTGCCGCATGTGGAGTCGGGAAGGAATTTTTTTCCCCAAAGTGGAGCTTACAATTTGCCACATGGGTTTTTTTTTGCCTTCCTCTGGATCAACATGTTAGGGCATGTTAGGTTAGCCTATGGGTTGAACTAGATCGACTTAAAGTCTTCCTTCAACCTTAATAACTATGTTACTATGTTACTATGTTACAAACAGGGAGCAGAAGCAGTGCCTCAGCACAAGGCAAGACCAGTATAGCCCAACTGTGGCAAACTTTTGTGTGCCCACCACAAATGTCTACACCATCACAGACGGCTCCAGTCAGCAGGAGGCAACGTTTCCATCAGATGGTGACAGACTACATGTCTTGCCCTCTCAGTGTACTCCCACACGGCTCTTCCTCCTTCAAGTTTTGGGTCTCTAAGCTGGATACATGACCAGAGCTTAGTCCATATGCATTGGAGGTGCTGGCTTGCCCTGCTGCTAGTGTATTATCGAAAGGCGTCTTTAGTGCCGCAGGTGGTGTACTAACAGACCGTCGCATGCGACTATCTTCCGATAACGTTGACCGGCTTACTTTTCTGAAAATGAACAAGGCCTGGATCTTGCAGGAATTTGCCAGTCCTCTTCCAGATTAAATACTTGGTTGGCAACAGTATCCAGGTCTCCTGTTGTGTTCATGTTTCTACCACCTAAACTGTAATCCCTGGGCTCCAACACCGCCAGTTGCTGCTCAGAAGTGCCTTCTGCACAGTCAACACATGACCCAGTGTTATTGGGTTTCAGTAACGTAAGCTGATCCCCTGCTGTGTATCCGGCAATTGCTCCTGCTACCTCCACACTCACACTACTACAGAAATTAAAGGGAACCTGTCCCCCCCAGGCGTTTGTAACCAAAAGAGCCACCCTGTGCAGCAGAATTGCTGCACCAGGAAAAGGTGGCTTTTTTAGTTATGCTCCTTGCACACGCTGAACTTAACACTTATAAAATATGTGTCCCCTCATACCGTGAAACTGTCCCGGAGGTGGGACTTTCTTCCGTAATGAGCCGGCATTCATACTCCCTTGGTGCTGGGCACCGCCTTCTCAGCATTGTTTGAATCTGTCCCGGAGCCTGCGCTGTTATGTTAAACCTTGGGCATGGGCAGTTAGCACTGCCCGTCTTCTGAAATTATTTGATGTCAGGCTGACTGCTCCTGTGCGGTCGCGCTGCCCGAGATCCCGCCCCGCAGTGTCTTCTGATTTATTCATAATGTGGGGCTGTGAATCATGGCCATGCGCAGTGCATATCTTTGCCTGTCACTCATCTCCTTCCACCTTCTTCAGACTGTGCTTCGTCAGCTGATGCCTAATCTCATACCACGGCCGTGACGCTGTCTGAAGAAGGCGGAAGGAGATGAGTGATAGGCGAAGATATGCACTGCGCATGCCCATGAATCCCAACCCCGCAGTGTGAACAAATCAGAAGACACTGCGAGTCGTGATCTTGGGCAGCGCGGCCGCACAGGCGCAGTCAGCCTGACACCAAATGATGTCAGAAGACGGGCATCTCTAACTGCGTATGCCCAAGGTTTAACATAACAGCGCAGGCTCCGGGCCAGATTCAAACAATGCTGAGGAGGCGGCATCCGGCGCCGAGGTGGTATGAATGTCGGCTGTTCTGCGTCTCATTATGAAGGAAAGTCCAACCTCCGGGACTGTTTCACGGTATGAGGGGACACATTTAATAAGTGTTTAGTTCAGCGTGTGCAAGGAGCATAACTAAAAGAGCCACCTTTTCCTTGTGCATCATCACTGCTGCACAAGGTGGCTCTTTCAGTTACTAATGCCTGTGGGGGGTTAAAGGTTCCCTTTCATCTTGCTTCAATTAGGCCTCAATCTACACTCTGTTTATCCTGTAATCCCTGGGCTCAAACACCACCTGTTGATGCTTGGAAGTTCTATTTGCACAGAGAAAAACACTTGCTCCTGTGTTAGTGGGGTTCAGTAATGTCAGCTGCTCCCCTGCTGTGTATAAGGCAATTGCTCCTGCTACCTCCACGCTGACACAATAACAGATATTAAACTGCCTAGAGTGCAGGCCTTGGCCTACACTCTGCTTCTCCTGGATTCCCTGGGCTCCAACACTGCCAGTTGCTGCTCGGAAGTGCCATCTGCATAGTCAACATTTGCTGCCATGTTATTGGGTTTCAGTAACGTCAGCTGCTCCCCTGCTGTATGTCCGGCAATTGCTCCTGCTACCTCCACACTCACACGACTTCAGATATTAAACTGTCTCCAATTAGGCCTCGGCCTACACCCTGATTGACCCTGGGCTACAACACCACCAGTAGCTGCGCGGAAGTGCTGTCTGCACAGAGAAAAACACTCACTCCTGTGTTAGTGGGGTTCAGTAACGTCAGCTGCTCCCCTGCTGTGTATACAGCAATAGCTTCTGCTACCTCCACACTCACACGAGTTCAGATATTAAACTGGCTCCAATTAGGCCTCGGCCTACACCCTGATTGACCCTGGGCTCCAAAACCACCAGTTGGTGCTCGGAAGTGCTGTCTGCACAGAGAAAAACACTTGCTCTTGTGTTAGTGGGGTTCAATAACGTCAGCTGCTCCCCTGCTGGGTATCCGACAATAGCTCCTGCTACCTGCACACTCACACGACTTCAGATATTAAACTTGCTCCAATTAGGCATTGGCCTTCACCCTGATTGACCCTGGGCTCCACCACTGCCAGTTGCTGCTCGGAAGTGCTCTCTGCACAGAGAAAAACACTCGCACCTGTGTTAGTGGGGTTCAGTAATGTCAGCTGCTCCCCTGCTGTGTATCCGGCAATAGCTCCTGCTACCTCCACACTCACACGACTTCAGATATTAAACTGTCTCCAATTAGACCTCAGCCTACACCCTGATTGACCCTGGTTTCCAACACCACCAGTTGGTGCTCGGAATCGCTGTCTGCACAGAGAAAACACTCGCTCCTGTGTTAGTGGGGTTCAGTAACGTCAGCCTCTCCCCTGCTGTGTATCTGGCAATAGCTTCTGCTACCTGCACACTCACACGACTTCAGATATTAAACTTGCTCCAATTAGGCATTGGCCTTCACCCTGATTGACCCTGGGCTCCACCACTGCCAGTTGCTGCTCGGAAGTGCTCTCTGCACAGAGAAAAACACTCGCACCTGTGTTAGTGGGGTTCAGTAACGTCAGCCTCTCCCCTGCTGTGTATCTGGCAATAGCTTCTGCTACCTCCACACTCACACGACTTCAGATATTAAACTGGCTCCAATTAGGCCTCAGCCTACACCCTGATTGACCCTGGGCTCCAAAACCGCCAGTTGGTGCTCGGAAGTGCTCTGCACAGAGAAAAACACTTGCTCCTGTGTTAGTGGGGCTCAGTAATGTCAGCTGCTCCCCTGCTGTGTATCTGACAATAGCTCCTGCTACCTCCACACTCACACGACTTCAGATATTAAACTTGCTCCAATTAGGCCTCGGCCTACACCCTGAGTGACCCAGGGCTCCAACACCGCCAGTTGCTGCTCGGATGTGCTGTCTGCATAGTCAACACTTGCTGCCGTGTTATTGGGGTTCAGTAACATCAGCTGCTCCCCTGCTGTGTATCCAGCAATAGCTCTTGCTACCTCCACACTCACACGACTTCAGATATTAAACTTGCTTCAATTAGGTCTCGGCCTACACCCTGATTGACCCTGGGCTCCAAAACCACCAGTTGGTGCTCGGAAGTGCTGTCTGCACAGAGAAAAACACTTGCTCTTGTGTTAGTGGGGTTCAATAACGTCAGCTGCTCCCCTGCTGGGTATCCGACAATAGCTCCTGCTACCTGCACACTCACACGACTTCAGATATTAAACTTGCTCCAATTAGGCATTGGCCTTCACCCTGATTGACCCTGGGCTCCACCACTGCCAGTTGCTGCTCGGAAGTGCTCTCTGCACAGAGAAAAACACTCGCACCTGTGTTAGTGGGGTTCAGTAACGTCAGCCTCTCCCCTGCTGTGTATCTGGCAATAGCTTCTGCTACCTCCACACTCACACGACTTCAGATATTAAACTGGCTCCAATTAGGCCTCGGCCTACACCCTGATTGACCCTGGGCTCTAACATTGCCAGTTGGTGCTTGGAAGTGCTGTCTGCACAGAGAAAAACACTCTCTCCTGTGTTAGTGGGGTTCAGCAACATCAGCTGCTCCCCTGCTGTGTATGTGGCAATAGCTTCTGCTACCTCCACACTCACACGTCTTCAGATATTAAACTGGCTCCAATTAGGCCTCGGCCTACACCCTGATTGACCCTGAACTCCAACATCGCCAGTTGCTGATCGGAATTGTTGTCTTCACAGAGAAAAACACTCGCTTCTGCGCTGGTGGGGTTCAGTAACGTCAGCTGCTCCCCTGCTGTGTATCCAGCAACAGCTTCTTCTATCTCCACATTCGCACGACTTCAGTTATTAAACTGGCTCCAATTATGCCTCTGCCTACACCCTGATTGACCCTGAACTCCAACATCGCCAGTTGCTGATCGGAATTGCTGTCTGCACAGAGAAAAACACTCGCTTCTGCGCTGGTGGGGTTCAGTAACGTCAGCCTCTCCCCTGCTGTGTATCTGGCAATAGCTTCTGCTACCTCCACACTCACACGACTTCAGATATTAAACTGGCTCCAATTAGGCCTCGGCCTACACCCTGATTGACCCTGGGCTCTAACATTGCCAGTTGGTGCTTGGAAGTGCTGTCTGCACAGAGAAAAACACTCTCTCCTGTGTTAGTGGGGTTCAGCAACATCAGCTGCTCCCCTGCTGTGTATGTGGCAATAGCTTCTGCTACCTCCACACTCACACGTCTTCAGATATTAAACTGGCTCCAATTAGGCCTCGGCCTACACCCTGATTGACCCTGAACTCCAACATCGCCAGTTGCTGATCGGAATTGTTGTCTTCACAGAGAAAAACACTCGCTTCTGCGCTGGTGGGGTTCAGTAACGTCAGCTGCTCCCCTGCTGTGTATCCAGCAACAGCTTCTTCTATCTCCACATTCGCACGACTTCAGTTATTAAACTGGCTCCAATTATGCCTCTGCCTACACCCTGATTGACCCTGAACTCCAACACCGCCAGTAGCTGCGCGGAAGTGCTGTCTGCACAGAGAAAAACATTCGCTCCTGTGTTAGTGGGGTTCAGTAATGTCAGCTGCTCCCCTGCTGTGTATACAGCAATAGCTTCTGCTACCTCCACACTCACACGAGTTCAGATATTAAACTGGCTCCAATTAGGCCTCAGCCTACACCCTGATTGGCCCTGGGCTCCAAAACTACCAGTTGGTGCTCGGAAGTGCTGTCTGCACAGAGAAAAACACTTGCTCTTGTGTTAGTGGTGTTCAGTAACATCAGCTGCTCCCCTGCTGTGTATCCGACAATAGCTCCTGCTACCTCCACACTCACACGACTTCAGATATTAAACTTGCTCCAATTAGGCATTGGCCTTCACCCTGATTGACCCTGGGCTCCACCACTGCCAGTTGCTGCTCGGAAGTGCTGTCTGCACAGAGAAAAACACTCGCTCCTGTGTTAGTGGGGTTCAGTAACGTCAGCTGCTCCCCTGCTGTGTATCCAGCAATAGCTTCTGCTACCTCCACACTCACACGACTTCAGATATTAAACTGGCTCCAATTAGGCCTCGGCCTACACCCTGATTGACCCTGGGCTCCAAAACCGCCAGTTGGTGCTCGGAAGTGCTCTGCACAGAGAAAAACACTTGCTCCTGTGTTAGTGGGGCTCAGTAATGTCAGCTGCTCCCCTGCTGTGTATCTGACAATAGCTCCTGCTACCTCCACACTCACACGACTTCAGATATTAAACTTGCTCCAATTAGGCCTCGGCCTACACCCTGAGTGACCCTGGGCTCCAACACCGCCAGTTGCTGCTCGGATGTGCTGTCTGCATAGTCAACACTTGCTGCCGTGTTATTGGGGTTCAGTAACATCAGCTGCTCCCCTGCTGTGTATCCGGCAATAGCTCTTGCTACCTCCACACTCACACGACTTCAGATATTAAACTTGCTTCAATTAGGTCTCGGCCTACACCCTGATTGACCCTGGTCTCCAACACCACCAGTTGGTGCTCGGAAATGCTGTCTGCACAGAGAAAACACTCGCTCCTGTGTTAGTGGGGTTCAGTAACGTCAGCCTCTCCCCTGCTGTGTATCTGGCAATAGCTTCTGCTACCTCCACACTCACACGACTTCAGATATTAAACTGGCTCCAATTAGGCCTCGGCCTACACCCTGATTGACCCTGAACTCCAACATCGCCAGTTGCTGATCGGAATTGCTGTCTGCACAGAGAAAAACACTCGCTTCTGCGCTGGTGGGGTTCAGTAACGTCAGCTGCTCCCCTGCTGTGTATCCGGCAATAGCTCCTGCTACCTCCACATTCACACGACTTCAGAAATGAAACTTGCTCCAATTAGGCATCGACCTACACCCTGATTGATCCTGGGCTCCAACACCGCCAGTTGCTGCTCGGAAGTGCTGTCTGCACAGAGAAAAACACTCGCTCATGTGTTAGTGGGGTTCAGTAACGTCAGCTGCTCCCCTGCTGTGTATCCGGCAATAGCTTCTGCTACTGCTCTCTCCACACTCACACGACTTCAGAAATGAAACTTGCTCCAATTAGGCCTCTGCCTACACCCTGATTGACCTAGGGCTCCAACACCGCCAGTTGCTGCTCGGAAGTGCTGTCTGCACAGAGAAAAACACTCACTCCTGTGTTAGTGGGGTACAGTAATGTCAGCTGCTCCCCTGCTGTGTATCCGGCAATAGCTCCTGCTACCTCCACACTCACACGACTTCAGAAATGAAACTTGCTCCAATTAGGCATCGGCCTACACCCTGATTGACCCTGGGCTCCAACACCGCCAGTTGTTGCTCGGAAGTGCTGTCTGCACAGAGAAAAACACTCGCTCATGTGTTAGTGGGGTTCAGTAACGTCACCTGCTCCCAAGCTGTGTATCCGGCAATTTCTCCTGCTACCTCCACACTCACACTACTACAGAAATTAAAGGGAACCCGTCCCCCCCAGGCATTTGTAACTGAAAAAGAAACCTTGTGCAGCACAAATGCTACATCAGGAAAAGATGGCTCTTTTAGTTATGCTCCTTGCACACGCTGAATTTAACACTTATAAAATATGTGTCCCCTCATACCGTGAAACCGTCCCGGAGGTGGGACTTTCCTTCGTAATGAAAGGCAACACAGTCGTCATTCATACATCCTTGTCGCCAGGTGCCACCTCTTCAGCATTGTTTGAATCTGTCACGGAGCCTGCGCTGTTATGTTAAACCTTGGGCATGGGCAGTTAGCGCTGCCCATCTTCTGACATCATTTGTTGTCAGGCTGACTGCGCCTGTGTGCCAGCGCTGCCCGAGATCTCGCCTCGCAGTGTCTTCTGATTTATTCACACTGCGGGGCTGGGTTTCAGGGCCATGCACAGTGCATATCTTTGCCTCTCACTCATCTTCTTCCACCTTCTTCAGACTGTGCAGTGTCAGCTGATCCCTAATCACATGCCACGGCCTTGACGCAGCAGAGTCTGAAGAAGGCGGAAGGAGATGAGTGAGAGGCGAAGATATGCACTGCGCATGCCCATGAATCCCAGCCCCGCAGTGTCTTCTGATTTATTCACACTGCAGGGCTGGGATTCATGGCCTTATGCAGTTCATATCTTCGCCTCTCACTCATCTCCTTCCGCCTTCTTCAGACTGTGCGGCATCAGCTGATCCCTAATCACGTGCCACGGCCTTGACGCAGCAAAGTCTGAAGAAGATGGAAGGAGATGAATGAGAGGCAAATATATGCACTGCGCATGCCCATGAATCCCAGCCCCGCAGTTTCTTCTGATTTATTCACACTGCAGGGCTGGGATTCATGGCCTAGTGCAGTGCATATCTTCGCCTCTCACTCATCTCCTTCCGCCTTCTTCAGACTGTGCGGCGTCAGCTGATCTGTAGAGGCTCCAACACCACCAGTTGCTGCTCAGAAGTGTCTTTGGCATGGGTACTCCCTCCTGCCCAGCCTGGTTCCAGCACGCCAGCTCTTTCCGGGTAGTGTCAAGGTCACTTTGCCTCCAATATGTTGTCCTGTCATGTTGCGGTCGGGTTAGCCGACTCTATGGTGCCTGCAGTTTAGGTGCTTCCTATGTGGGCTGCGGGAACTGGCAATCAAGGCTGGTTCCGTATTGCCAATGTGACAAGCTTCCCCTGTAGGACTGTGGGTTATCAGTTACTATGGCCAGCTCACGGCCTAGCAACTTTTTTCCTGTGGACCTTCTGCTGCCTATCTGAGTTCCAGCACCATTAGCTGGTTCTTAGGAAGACAATCTTGAATAGGTCCCCCTGGTTCCAGTACTATCAGCTGGTTCCGGGCAAAGCCTTTGGCTTAGGTGCATCCTTCTGGGTATCCGAGTTCCACCAACGTCAGGTGGTCCTTGGTAGTGCTTTCTGGCATGGGTACCTCCTGCTTAGTAACCGGGTTCCAGTACCGTCAGCTTATCTTCAGCAGTGTCTTTTGCTCTTGTACCTTCTGCTGTTATGATCCGGTGACTTAGGAGCTGCATGAGAACTTTCACTGGAGAAAGTGGCCACTGTACTGACCGTAATCCTGAACTTAACATCGGAACTAGAAGTAGCCGTGGAGTGTACCTAACACACCTAGACACCTCGTCACAGCCGGAGAACTAAATACCCCTAAAGATGGAAATAGGAATACTATCTTGCCTCAGAGAAAATCCCCAAAGGATAGACAGCCCCCCACAAATATTGGCGGTGAGTCGGAGAGGAAAAAACATACAGAGGCAGAAAAACAGGATTAGCACAGGAGGCCACTATAGCTAGATAGGACAGGATAGGACAGAGTTCTGTGCGGTCAGTATAAAACCCTTCAAAACATCCACAGCAGAATATACTAAAACTTCCTACATCTACTAAAAGATGCAGGAGCGTATATCTGCAACTCCAGTGAATCCTACAATCAGAGCAAGAATAAAACTGAAACAAGCACACCGGCAATGTGCCACAGAAACAAAAACCAAACACTTATCTTTGCTGAAATTGGCAGTGAGCAGGAGAAGCCAGAAAGTGATCCAACACCTAACAAGGAACATTGACAACTGGCAGGGACTAAAGAGTCTTGCAAAGCTAAATACCCCAGTCAGCCTTGCAATTAGCAGATACACCTGTCCAATCCTGCAGTCCAGGCAAACCTGCATTACCATCTACAACCACCGGAGGGAGCCCAAAAGTAGAATTCACAACATTCTGCTCCCCATCCTGGTTCCAGTACTGTCAGCTGGTTCCGGGCAGAGCCTTTGGCTTAGGTGCCTCCTTCTGGGTATCCGAGTTCCACCAACGTCTGGTGGTCCTTGGTAGTGCTTTCTGGCACGGCTAACTCCTGCTTAGTAACCTGGTTCCAGTACCATCAGCTGGTCCTCGGTAAGTCCATTGGCTCTTGGACCTTCGGGTAGCCATCCGGGTTCCAGTACCGTCAGCTGGTTCTCGGCATTTCCTCAGCCTTCTTGTACCTTCTGCTACATTTCCAAGTTCAAGACCCTAAAGACAAGACCACGCCGAAGAAGACGACGACCCCGGAGACGACGGCCCCGAAGACAACGACCCTGGAGACAACGACCCCGGAGACGACGACCCTGGAGAAGACGACCCTGAAGACCACCCCGAAGAAGACGACGACCCCAGAGACGACGACCCTGGAGACCAAGAAGCAGAAGAACAAGAAGCTGCAGAACAAAAAGCAGAAGAACATTAAGCAAAAGACTAAAAATCAGAGCAAAAGATGTTATCTAAATTATAAGCAGAAGAAGACTAAGCAGTGTATGGGGATGAGTCCATTCCTCCTCGTGGTGCCCCTGGAAAAAAGCCTGCTGCTGCAGGCCAAACTGAACGCAGACAAATCCTGTTGTAACTCTTTTGTGACAGGCAGAATGGAAGGTGTAATCTTCAAACTTTTATAGATCACAACTACAGGAATGCCTGTCACAAATAAGAATATGATGAAGAAGAAGAATATAAAGAAGATGAAGAAGTAAAATATGAAGAAGAATAATAGTTGTATAAAAAGACTATGAAGAATGTAAAAAAAAGAATAACAGGAAGAAGGTGAAGAAGACGAAGATGAATAATGTGAAGAAGAAGATGAAAAAGATGCTGCTGCTGAGGATGATGAAGAAGAAAATGTGGGAGAAGTAAAAAAGAAGGTGAAGAGCATGGAATTAGTGACACATACATATCTGACAAAATATAAAAAATCTTAACATAGTCAATATCTTTGTAACTCCGAACGTCTTAAAAAAAACCTTAATTCCTGCTATTCCATTTGATTGGGCTAAACCTCTATGCCTTTAATGTCTCCTGCACCTCCCCCAATACATCCTACATTATTCTTAGTTGTTTTCCTTCATGTAGAATTAACCTACCAGGAATGAAAGGGTTTATTTTAATTCCGATATTTTTGTCCCATTGACTTACATTGGTATTGGTATCGGCGATATCCGATATTTTTTGAATATCGGCTGATCCAATCCGATACCGATATTTCCGAATATTGGAAGGTATCGATCAACACTATCCATCGTACAATGTTGATCCCAAATTGTGTTGAGGGTTTTTAAATCAATGTCGCCTCCATTTTGAACTTTTGCCCAAGCAATACCCTACTGGTCGGACAAAAGTAGCCTTTTTGATTTCCCATTTGGAGGGTGATGCCTTGGCATGGGAGCGAGATGATCCCGTAGTCTCCCAGTTGTCTGTATTCTTGGAGACTTTTTGTTGAGTTTTCGATGAACCGGTACATCTGGCCTCTACTACGGAGGCTCTCTTTAATCAACATCAAGGCTCCCTAACTGTAGGCTAATATGCCATCCAGTTTCGCACCCTATCTTCCGATTTAGGCTGGAATAATGAGGCTTTGGTGGAAGCCTTCTGGCGGTGTCTCTCTGGGTGTGTAAAGGATGAGCATGCCGGTCAGGATACTCCAACGGTCTTGGAGGATTTAATTTCCTTGGCTACCCGTATTGATCTTAGTTACCAGGAGCGAGCCCAGGAGAGGAGACTTCTTCAGCCATCCCCTGCTACTTGTAGACCATTCTGTCCTCGATCCGGAACATCTTCCACGGCTTCCGCTCCTGAATCGATGCAAGTCGATCGTCTCAAGATGTCTGAACAACGACGTAAGGAGAGACCAACCCACGGGCTATGCTTCTATGCGGCAGCGCCTCTCATCTGTTGCGGACTTGTCCAGAACCTCCAGAAAACTTCTCCACCTAGGTCAGGTAAGAGAGGCCTCCCTAGGTGTATGTGATAACTCTCTACCCCTCACTTTGTCTGCTTTATTGCACATTTGTGGTAAGGGTTTCACTTTAGACGCTAATGTGGATTCAGGCGTGGCAGGAAATTTTATTAGGCTGGAGGAGGTTATTACATTTTCTGTTCCTGTCAGGACATTGGAGAACCCTCTGATTCTTGCTTCCGTAGATAAACCTTTACGGGAGACCATTACGCAAAGTTACACATGAGGTGGAACTTCAAGTAGGGGCTTTGCATAGGGAGAAAATCGCACTTTATGTTTTAGCCGATCTTTTTCATCCTTTACTTCTTGGTCTTCTTTGGTTGTGGAATCACGAGCCCTTTTTAGATTGGCATAATGGTAATGTTTTGCGCTGGGGAGAGTCCTGCCGGGAACGTTGTCTTCTTCCGGTGCGTCCTGTAGGTGTTTCTTCTGTTTCTTCTTCCTCCTCCACTTTGCCTTTAGTCTACAGTTCTTTCTCTGATGTTTTCAACAAAAGGGAGACTGATAGTCTTCCTCCGCGCCGACTCTATGATTGTCCCATTGATCTTGCTCCTGGTGCTACCCCTCCTAGAGGTAGGATCTATCCCCTCTCGCCTATAGAGACTCAAGCCATGTTGGAATATATTCAAGAGAATCTTGCTAAAGGTTTTATTCTGAAGTCCTCTTCCCCTGGCGGAGCATGCTTCTTCTTCGTTAAGAAGAAGGATGGCTATCTTTGTTCTTGTATAGATTATAGAGGTCTAAATAACATTACCGTGAAGAACAAATACCCGCTACCACTTATTCTGAACTCTTTGATCATCTGAGGGGAGCGCAGATTTTTACCAAACTTGATCTACGTGGAGCTTACAATCTGGTTCGAATTTGTGCTAGGGATGAGAGGAAGACCGCATTCAACACTCACGAAGGTCGTGGTTTGGCCTCTGTAACGCCCCAGCATATTCCAAGTGTTTGTAAATGACGTATTCCGGGATCTCCTCTACTCCAGTGTCGTGTTATATCTTGACGATATTCTCATCTTCTCTCCAAATCTTTCCACCCATAGAGGAGATGTTCATCAGGTTTTGCAACGACTAAAGGAAAGTCATCTTTTTGCGAAGATTGGGAAGTGCATTTTTGAGCAGTCCTCTCTGCCCTTTCTTGGTTACATCATCTCGAAGTCCGGTCTGTAGATGGATCTCGAGAAGGTATCTGCTGTTCTTAACTGGCCTCGTCCTCTTGGAATAAAAGCAATCCAACGTTTTCTTGGCTTTGCCAATTACTGTAGACAGTTCATTCTTCATTTCTCTTCGATTGTCAAGCCTATTTCTGCTCTTGTCCGCAAAGGAGTCAACTCCAATCTTTGGACCTCTGAAGCAGAAGACGCGTTCCAGTCTCTGAAACAAAACTTCGCTGCGGCTCCTGTGCTTTAACGTCCGGATGCGAATAGGCCATTTATCATCGAGGTCGATGCATCTTCCATCGGAGCTGGTGAGCTACTCTTGCAAAGATCCTCCGCTGGGCACTTGCACTTAGTTACTTGTGGATTCTTCTCCAAAGCCTTCTCTTCCCCAGAATGGAACTATTCTATAGGAGATAAGGAACTACTAGCTACTAAGTTAGCTTTAGAGGAGCGGCATTATCTTCTTGAAGGGGCCGTGCATCCTTTCGTCATATATACAGACCACAAAAATTTATCCTATGTTCAGTCTGCCCAGAGGCTCAGTCCACGGCAAGCTAGGTGGTCCTTATTCTTCGGACGGTTTGATTTTGAGCTTTATTTCCGACCCGGTAATAAGAACGTCAAGGCTGATGCTCTTTCCTGGTCCTTTCAGCCAATGGACGTAGAGGAATGCCCAGCAAATATCATCGATCCTGCGAGAATCATCACTTTAGCCCCTCTGAGGGTGGTCTCTCCACCACCTGGCAAGATGTTGGTGTTGGACCATGACAAGGAGAGAATTTTGCATTGGGGACATTCCTCCAAGTTTGCAGGACATACTGTAGTCAAGAAGACGCTCGCTCTTATCTCTCGCCACTAGGGTTGAGCGAAACGGATCGGACAAATTCAAAAATTGCCAACATTCGGCAAAGTCGGGTTTCATGAAACCCGACCAGATCCTAGTGTGGGATCGGCCATGAGGTCGGCGATCTTTGTGCCAAAGTCACATTTCATATGACACTTTCAGCGTAATTTTTCAGCCAATGAAGGAGGATGCAGAGTGTGGGCAGCGTGATGACGTAGGTCTCGGTCCCCACCATCTTAGAGAAGGGCATGACAGTGATTGGCTTGCTTTCCACGGCGTCACAGGGGCTATAAAGGGCCATGCACGCCGACCGCCATCTTACTTCTGCCGATCGTAGCATAGGGAGAGGTTGCCGCAGCTTCATCAGGAGAAGGGATATAGTTAGGGAGGAAAGATTAACCCTCGAAACTGCTTGTGCTGTAGCGATTTCCACTGTCCATCACCACCATTTGTTTGCAGGGACAGTGGAGGCTATATTTTTGTGCATCAGCTCTGTAGCTTATTAGGCTGCCTTATAAGGCTCCCTGATAGCTTCATTGCTGTTTGCTCGCCGCTGTGCAAACCAACTTCTTTTTTAAAAGCAAAAATCCTGTTGCTCCTTTCTGCACAGTTATCTTGTTTATTTGTCCACACTCTTTTGTGTGCAGCATTCCTTTTTATTGCTGCCATACTTTTCCTGAGATCATTGTAGGGAGAATGAAATTGTAATACAGTCCTTGTATTTTTTCATATATCTTCCAGCCACTTTCTGCCACTTACATTGTGTTGCTTTATACACTGGGCCTGAGTTTTGGTTCAGTCTCCCCCCAAAAAAGTGAGATTCAAATTCTCACAAAGTGGATATACTTCTGTCCTGTTAGTTTGTCGTATATCAGCCAGCCACTTTCAGCCACCTACATTGTGTTGTTTTTTGCAGAGGGCCTGATTTTTTGTTCAGTCTCCCCCAAAAAAGGGAGATTTAAAATCTCAACACGTTTATATACACCTTCTACCTTGATTTACAGTACCATATAACAGTTGTTATTTTGGTTAGATTTTCCAAAAATGAGGAAGTCAGGTGGAAGAGGCCGTGGGCGGTGGTTGCGAGCTGGTACTGATGGTGAGGGTGGTGCATCTGCTGGTAGTGGCAAAAGCACAATAGCATCTAAGGCTGGAGGTGTTGAGCCAGCATCATCGTCTGGCTACACAAGGCCTCGAAGGCTCCCTTATCTGGGAGTAGGAAAACGGCTTTTAAAGCCGGAGCAGCAAAAAAAAAGTTTTGGCTTTCATTGCTGACTCTGCTGCCTCTAGCTCTTTCGCCTCCTCTTCAGAAAGTTCCAAATATAAAAGCAGCGAGTCGTCAGTGGATGCTCCCGGTCAGGAATAAGATGTTTCCTTGTGTCCTTCACCCAAACCAAAAGTGAAGGATGCAGCAGGCGACACTACAGGTTACTCCATGGAGCTCTTTACACATACTGTGCCTGGGTTAGAACGGGAAATTGTTAACTGCCCATTACAAGATGAATCGGACACGGAGTGCACTGATGCACAGCCACAGCTAGATTAAAATGCTGTTCCATTGACTCAGATCACTACATTGCCCTCGCAGTGTACTGAGCCAGAATCTGAACCTGATGAGACTATGGTGCCCCGTCCCGAACGCTGTAGCACCTTACACGGTGACACAGAGGAAGGTGCACATGACATTGAAGAGGAGGTGATAGATGACCCAGTTGTTGACCCAGATTGGCAGCCATTGGGGGAAGAGGGTGCCGCTGCCAGTAGCTCAGAAGCGGAGGAGGATGATCCGCAGCAGCCATCTATATCGCAACAGCTGTCATCTGGCAGGCCCGTATCAGGCCAAAAACGTTTGTCAAAAACAAAAACAGTTTTAGGACAGCATGGCCATCCGGTGAAAGTAGCACAGCGTGCAATGCATGAAAAGGTATTCCATAGTAGGAAGAGTGCAGTGTGGCAATTTTTTAACCAAGATCCGAATGATCAGTCAAAAGTTATCTGTAAGAAATGCTCAAAGACCTTTAGCAGAGGGAAGAATCTTCAAAATGTAAATACAACGTGCATGCTTAGACATTTAACCAGCATGCACTTGCAAGCCTGGACTAACTACCAAACATCCCATACCGTTGGTGCACCTGCACAGAATGAAGGTAGTCAGCAATGCTACATTGCTTCCCTCACTGTAAGCCCACCGGTTAGGACACCACCAGCAGCAAATGTGGAGGTATCGTCGCAAAGCCACAGCAGTCAGGGAATCACAAGGTTATTAGTAGGAAACACTGTATGTAGGCCAACATCGAGAATACCATCACCAACCCTCTCACAATCCGCCATGTCCACTACCACCACCGCTAGTTCCACCATATGCACCTCTCCATTCCAGCTCACCCTACAAGAGACTCTCGTTAGGAAAAGAAAGTCCTCATCCTCTCATCCGCGTACACAGGGTTTGAATGCCCACATTGCTAGACTAATCTCGTTAGAGATGATGCCCTACCGGTTGGTTGAAAGCGAAGCTTTCAAAGCCCTGATGGCCTACGCAGTACCATGCTATGACCTACCCAGTCGACACTTCTTTGCGAGAAACACCATCCCAGCCCTCCACCAGCATGTCAAAGACCGCATTGTCCGTGCACTGAGGCAATCAGTCAGTAGAAAGCTGCACCTCACAACAGATGCATGGACCAGTAGGCATGGCCAGGGACATTACGTGTCCATCACGGCACACTGGTTAATGTGGTGGATGCAGGGTCCACAGGGTACAGCCATAGTGGGACAGTTCTGCCTAGCCCACGGTCTAGGAAACAGTTGGCTGTAGGCGTTCGCCACCCCTCCTCCAGAAGCAAAAGCTCGTCCACAGAGCGTAGTCGCACGACCACTCCATCCGCAGCTGCCAGTGTTGCACACGAGGTGTCCCATTATCGAACAGCTAGTGGTAAGTGTCAGCAGGCTGTGTTAGAAATGAAGTGGAAGTACTGGCCGAGTACTTGCATCAACAAGCTCAGTCATGGCTGGGCAGTGTACATGTTGAGGCAGGCAAGGTAGTCAGTGATAACGGAAGGAATTTTATGGCTGCCATAGCCCTTTCAGAACTTAAACACATACCTTGCCTGGCTCACACCTAGAACCTGGTGGTGCAGTGCTTCCTCAAAAATTATCCGGAGTTACCAGCCCTGCTCCTGAAGGTGCAAAGACTTTGCTCACAGATGCGCCGGTCGCCCGTACACTCCAGCCGTATGCTGAACCAACAGCAATCACTGAATCTTCCCCAGCACCGCCTAATAATCGACGTTGCAACAAGGTGGAACTCTGTTATGATCTGGTGGCCTAGGAGCAGCATGAGACGTACTCTGGAGAAGATGGTACCTGTACTGACCGCAGACCCTGAACTTAGCACCGCAACTAGAAGTAGCCGTGGGCAGTACCTAACACTCCCTAGACCCCTCGACACAGCCTAAGAACTAACTTCCCCTAAAGATAGAAACGGGAAAACTATCTTGCCTCAGAGAAAATCCCCAAAGGATAGACAGCCCCCCACAAATATTGACTGTGAGAGGAGAGGGAAATGACATACGCAGACTGAAATCAGGATTTAGCATAGGAGGCCATAGTAGCTAAAAAGAAAGTATAGGACAGAGTACTATGCGGTCAGTATTAAAACACTAGAAAATATCCACCACAGAAAATACAAATCTCCACATCTGACTAAAGACATGGAGGGTATATCTGCATCTCCAGAGACACAGCTTGGCTGCAAAAAATGCTTCACAGACAAAGCTGGACAAGACAAAACATGAAAATGCACTGAATTATAAGGTCCACAGCAGGTGGACAGCAAAAACAAAGCCAGAACTTGTCTTTGTTGAAATGAACAGCAAAACAGGAGAGACCAGGTATGGATGTGAATCCTCCTAAAACAATGGACAACTGGCAGGGACTAAAGGATCAAGCAAGACTAAATAGCCCAGTCCAAATTGCAAGTGGACACACCTGTTAAATGCTGCGATCCAAAGACAGCAGCACTACCACTCATAACCACTGGAGGGAGCCCAAGAGCAGAATTCACAACAGAACTCCACACTGCACATGGTTCAGAGGCTGTGCGAACAGAAGCGTGCTGTAATTAATTTGTGGGAGGAAACACATACACGGGCAGGCAGTTGGATGGCAGACATGGAGCTGTCTGGTATGCAGTGGTCGAAGCTCCAAGACCTCTGTCAAGTCCTTCAGTGTTTTGAGGAATGCACACGGCTGGTAAGTGCAGATGACGCCATCATAAACATGAGCATCCCACTAATGCGTCTGCTGATGCAAAGTTTGACACACATTAAGGAGCTAGCGTCTGCAGCCGAGGAGGAGGGAAGCCTTGATGACAGTCAGCCATTGTCTTCTCAGGAAACTCTCCTGGATGAGGTGGCGGACGAAGAGGAGGAGGAGGAGGAGGAGAATGATGGGGATAAATATTTATGGGAGGAGGATGCTTCACGGGGGGCAATAGAAACTGGTGGCGTTGCGAGGTCAGGTACAGGGTTTTTGCGTTGCACAAGTGATGTTGATTTGCAAGAAAATGCTCAACCCAGCACAAGCAATGAATTGACACCTGGAACATTGGCCCACATGGCTGAGTATGCCCCCGCATTATCAAAATGATGACCGATGACAATTACTGGTTGGCATGCCTCCTGGATCCACGATATAAAGGAAAATTGCAAAATATCATGCCACATGAGAACCTTGAGAAAATATTGGCTACCAAACAAGCAACTCTTGTAGACCGTTTGTTTCTGGCATTCCCAGCACACAGCGGCGGTGATGGTTCTCACACGAGCCGTAGGGGGCAACATGGCAGAGGTGTTAGAGGTGCACAAATCCGAAGTGGTGTTGGACAGAGGGGTTTTATGACCAGGTTGTGGATTGATTTCGCAATGACCGCTGACAAGACAGGTAGTGCTGCATCGATTCAAAGTGCCAGGAGACAGCATTTGTCCAGTATGGTTATGAACTACTTTTCCTCCCTTATCGATGTTCTCCCTCACAGATCATTCCCCTTTGATTACTAGGCATCTAAAATAGACACCTGGCCCGAATTGGCAGAATATGCATTACAGGAGCTCGCTTGCCCTGCTTCTAGTGTGCTATCAGAAAAAGTCTTCAGTGCTGCCGGTTCAATACTGATCGAAAAAAGGACACATCTGGCTACCCAGAATGTTGATGATCTAACAACATTAAAAAGAACCAATCATGGATTTCAAATTTTTTTGCCCCACCTTCTCCTGCTGACACGTAGCTTGCCTGAAAAATGTCTTGCTTTTGACCTCCTCTTACTGACTTCTCTAATTCCGCCATTTGCAGCTGCTGAATGTCCACCATAGGCCATTTTTATACCTCCCTAAATGGGCTGACTCCTCCCACAGGGCCGTAGTCACCACCTGGTGCAAGCACCCGTGCTAGTGCCGTTTGCCTGGACAGGTGGGTGCGCCCCCTCTTGGGCGACGGCACTGGCACAGGGTTCCTCATAGTACAATGAAGTGTCTCTGACGGTGGTGGTGCACAACCAACGTCAGACACAACGGCGTAATATAAGGGGCCCTGTGCAAGTACCGCCGCCCACGAGAGAGTGTTCCCCCCCAGCTCGAACAGTGCTCTACCACTTGCAATACTTACCTCTCCCTGCTCCACCACTGTGTAGTCTGTGCTCTTAAATCCTTCAATGGCACTGCCAATACAAATTTGTTGAAATGATAGATAATAGTTAAAATATACAGGGGCCCTGGCCTCCATTTAAACCAGTTAATACTTTGCGCCTACTACCACTGTCTGCTACTCAGCACAGGAGCCCACTCCAGTACCTAGCTATGCCGCCTGTTTAGTCCTGTTACCAATTTTGAACTGCTTTTAGCCTACTTTTTTATTTTGGGCCTACTAACTGTGTCTGCGCCACTCATTACAGTTGTCCTCCACTGAACAAAGCAATGCCGAATGTTTAGTCCTGTTACCAATTTTGAACTGCTTTTAGCCTAATTTTTTATTTTGGGCCTATTAACTGTGTCTGCGCCACTCAATGCAGTTGTCCTCCACTGAACAAAGCAATGCCGCCTGTTTAGTCCTGTTACCAATTTTGAACTGCATTTAGCCTACTTTATTATTTGGGCCTATATCTGTGTTTCCTCCTCATCCTGCCCATTGCCCAGCCACTGCTAGTTGAGTCTACTGGTATATTGACCCAGACCACTACATTCCCCTTGCACTCTACACAGCCTGAATCTGACCCTGCTGAAAGTCAGGTTCCCCTTCCCGCAGATGAGAGTGAAGGTTCCTTCATCAGGTGGGGGGCATACTCGTTGGCGACGTCACTGGCACAGGGCCCAACATAGTACACAAAAGTGTCTCTGGCAGTGGGAGGCGCCACCCGCCGTCAAACACACCGCCATACTATGAGGGGCCCTGTGCCAGTGCCAAGTGCCAGAGAGTGGCCACCCCCCCTGCTTGCTCAGGATCACAGCACTGGCAAAGTTGAAATACTTACCTCTCCCTGCTCCACCGCTGTGACGTATTCCGCGTTTCCTGGGCCCACGAAAATCTTGAGCCAGCCCTACCCCCCCACAACTTTAGCCAAATGACCCCCTGTTTTCAATGCCTAACTATTATTATAAATAATAAAGAAATAAGAATTGATTTTTTTGGCATTAAAATGGGCACTGTAGGTGTTTTCCTGTCCTCCACTCACTGCCGACTTTGATTCCCCATTGACTTGCATTGGGTTTCATGTTTCGGTCGGCCCCTGACCCAACTTTTGACAAAGTCGGGTTTCTCGATCCTAAAAAAGTAAAAGTCGCTCAACTCTACTTGCCACTATTGGTGGTCGTCCCATCGCCAGGATGTTTCGGAGTTCATTGCTTCTTGTCCTTCCTGTGCCAGAAACAAGGTTCCCAGACAACTTCCGTCCAGACTCTTGCATCCTCTGCCAGTGCCTTCAGTCCCTTGGAGCCATATCGCTATGGACTTTGTTACTGATTTGCCTCGTTCCTCGAATTGTACTGTCATCTTGGTAATCGTAGATCGGTTTTCCAAGATGGCCCACTTTGTTGCTTTGCCAGGTCTGCCTTCCGTTCCTGAGTTGGCAGAGATCTTTTTGCATCAAGTTTTCCGTCTTCATGGATTGGACCGAGGGGTCCAATTTTCCTGTCGTTTTTTGGAGACCTCTTTGCAGGTTAATGAAGATCAACTTGGATTTCTGTTCCGCCTACCATCCACAATCCAACTGTCAAGTGGAGCGAGTTAATTAAGTTCTAACTACCTACCTTCGACATTTCTCCAATGCTCACCAGGATGATTGGGTTTCTCTTCTCCCTCGGGCTGAGTTCGCTCATAACAATCTTCCAAGTGAATCTTCTTCTAAGTCTCCTTTCTTTGTAGTCTTTGGTCAACATCCTAACGTTCCTCTTCCTGTTTCTCTCACCTCGGGTGTACCGGCAGCAGATTTCTTGTCCTTGGAGTTCTCTAAAGTCTGGAAGGAGACCAAAGAGGCTCTTGAAAGAGCTATTTGCAGAATGAAGAGGTATGACGATAAGAAGCATCTGGACGATCCCCCATATTTTCCCGGAAATGAGGTTTGGCTTGCTTCACGTTATATTAAACTAAAGATTCCTTTTCACAAACTAGGTGCCCGTTACATTGGTCCCATTCCAGTTGCATCAATGACGTATCCTACAAATTGAGACTACCTGCTTCATTATGAATTCTCAATGCCTTCCATGTGTCTCTTCTCAAACCAGCAGTATTTAATGGTTTTCCTTCTTCTCCCTCTCACTCTCCTCAATGTAGCACTTCTGATGATGTCTTTAATGTAAAGGATATCCTTGCCAAAAAGATCATTAGGGGGAGAACGTATTTTTTGATTGATTGGGAGGAATTTGGTCCTGAGAAGAGATCGTGGGAGCCCCGAGAGACCATTAATGCTCCTCTTATCCTAAAGAGGTTTCTCTCTGGCACTAAAAAGAGGGGGAGTAAGAAGGGGGTACTGTCACGACCGCGCATACTTACCTGCCTTCTCCCATCCCTCGGTGAGCTTCCAACTCTGTCTATCGCCACTCCTCCGCTGTGTTTTCTGGTTCCCAACGCGTCCTTTCTTCACGCATGCGCAGTCGCACCTCCTGTGCCGCAGGGCTTCCTGGGAGGTCGCAACCCAAAGGCTCCGCCCCAATATGGCGGCGCCCATCGGGTATTTCTTCCCGTCATCTTCCCAGGTAAGACGCATGAACTTCTAAGGTTATTCACTGTTCCTGGTTGTCAGCGTTCCTGTGTCTCCTTCAGGCTCCTCCGTGTCTCCGCTATACCAGTCCTGTGTCTTTGCCCTCTATCTCCGCCTTTCCTGTCCTGTGCCTGTGCTCTGTGTTTCCACCATACCTGTCCTGTGTCTTTGCCCAGTGTTTCCGCCTTACATGCCCTGTGCCTGTGCTCCGTGTCTCCACCTTACCTGCTCCGTGCCTTTTCCTTGAGTCTTCACTGTATTGGTCCTGTGTCTCCGCCATACCTGCCCAGTGTTTGTGCCCGTATTTCTGCCATACCGGTCCTGTGTCTCTGCCATACCTGCTCCGCATCTCCATCTTACCTGCCCTGTGCCTGTACCCCATGTTTCCACCTTTCCAGTCTTGTGTCTCAATCATACCTACTCCAGGTCGCCACCAGATCTGGCCCTGAGTCTCTGTCTTTCTTGCCCTTCGTCTTTACATATACTTGTCCTGCATTTAGTCTTGTCTTCTTGGCTTTATTTCTTTTGTCTCCTTTTTTGCAGCATCATTTTTGTCCAAGTCCGGCTCTGGAAGTCCCATCATATACCCAGCTTTAGTCTTTTCCGGTTTGCCTTCTGTCTCCTTCTCCCTGACTTGGTCACTCCTTTGGCTCTAGCAGTTGGTGCTCCATCCCCCTTGGGCCTGCTCCTAACGCTACCTGTATAGGGGGTGGTTCCATCTGGTCTGCTTGTCCTCGGGGGCTCTAGAGCCACGACCCAGAGGGTCCACGCTCGGGTTCTATTCGGAATCCTTACACTTAACATATATGGCTATTGTATACAGATGGTAACCAGTGGTAATAAGCAGCCTATTTTAAAAACACACTGAATTGATATACTGTTTAGGCTTTTTAAAATGTAAAAATGGTTAAGAAACTATACTTTTTGGGGGCAGATGACTGCCGTGATAGTGTTTATACATAGGTAGGGTATACGGAATTCGCTATGGCTTTTTGGCAAGTAGTGATTCAATGCTTATCCCGCTTAGGGGATTAGTTACGGATTTGTTGTTTGCTAAATGAAGAAGCTATGACTTTTTAACAAGCCTTACAAAAATTATTATAGGGTTGGAAACAAAAGAATATTTTTTAACAGACATTCAAAATTTTTCCCTATTCTTGGGGTCAATATCAGGTTGGTTATTTGAAATGAGAAACAGCAATGTTCTTTTTTTTGACAAGCCACCCAAAATTTTTTCCAATTTTGAAATCAGCAACAAACTTGCTATTTATTAAATTAAGACAAAATTCTTTTTTTTTACAAGTGGTTCTGTAACACCCCAGGTAACCGGTTGTTACAGTGATGTTGCCTTCCTTTCGAGGAGGGGGATATCATGCGTGGAGGCAAAGAGGATTCTCTTTACCAGGTAATATTCAAAGTGGACACAGGAGTAAAACCAGGTATTACATATAAAGGAATAGCCAATGTATCAATAGTCCACCCATAAATAAATATCTAATAGTAAACCCGGCCACCACCTGTGTCAAAGTAGTATAGTGAAACCACTAAAAGAACAGAGAAAACATGCACCGAACATGAATCAAGCCAGAACAGAAGAAAGATGTCAGGGAATATTTAAATATATCACTTTTATTTTTGTATAGTAACAGACAGTAACCAAATAGCTATGTATATGTATAATTATAACATATGTTTACTTATGTGCACATATTAAAAAGGTATATATACATATATATATATATATATATATATATATATATATATATAGTGCAATTTCCAATTTGCACTAGGCAGGTCAAAAAATATTTTGTTTTGATAAACTGGATACCCCAGTAAACAAAATTGTAAGTATAGAAGTAGGGATCATATGTAAAAAATATATAAAAGTTTATATATATGAAAATACAAAGCAGAACCTGAATGTATAAAAAGTGTGTAAGTAAAAAACAGGAAAAATATTATAGAGGTGTATATTACCCCACAAGTGAAGTGATTTTATTTGTGTTAAATATAACATATAACATGCAGAGGATGCAAAAAAGAAAGTGCTACCTGCAAATTGTATAAGGAATGAGTTGCTATGCAAATTCTATGTATATAGAGTATGCAAGAAATGCAAACCAGAAGGTGCAATGTGCAGGTTATATAGGGGACGGCTTGCTATGTATGCCATGCATAATCTCCATCGAAGAAATACTAAACCGAGCATATGATCCAATGTTACTTACTTATAGAGCTGGGGGAGATATTTCCAGGACCGCCAATGTGAGACTATGTGCACCCCGATGCGCGTTTCGGACCCAAAAAGTTCCTTCGTCAGGTGGTATATTGAATAGTGACCGATGGGTTTATATAGCGTGTTGGTATGAGTCTAAATGCCGATGTCAGCATCCACAGCATGCACGGCGCATGCGCCGCCCAGATAACCCGAAAGTCCAAAACCCAGCGTCACGTGACCGGACGCACATGATAGTACATGGCGTTGACAAGGCAACTGCGACACTTCAATCCTGACCCCAGAGCACCGGGCGCGCATGCGCACTGCTGTGGGCCCGATATGGGCAGGGAGATGTAAGTATGACTCGTCTGCACCAATGCTCAATACCCGCCGTGTAAAAATCCTGTCAAAATCCTGGCCTATTATCCAAACTGATTATGTTAGTGACTTAACATCCTCTTCTACCTTTTTAACCAGAACTAAACCTCAGACAGGCTGCAAACCATGTGGAAAGTGCATGGCCTGTCCTAACGTGATGAGACCTCAGTCCTTCAAAAATGCTAAAGGAACAAAAACGTATAAGATCAAACATTCAATTACCGTATATACTCGAGTATAAGCCGAGATTTTCAGCCCAAATTTTTGGGCTGAAAGTGCCCCTCTCGGCTTATAGTCGAGTCACGGTGGGTGGCAGGGTCGGCGGGTGAGAGGGAGAGGGCGCTGAGGCATACTTACCTAGTCCCGGCGATCCTGGCGCTCTCCCTGCCGTCCCACGGTCTTCGGGTGCTGCAGCTCTTCCCCTCTTCAGCGGTCACGTGGGACCGCTCATTAGAAAAATGAATATGGACTCCACTCCCATAGGGGTGGGGCCGCATATTCATTTCTCTAATCAGCGGTAACGGTGACCGCTGATAGAGGAAGAGGCTGCGGCACCGAAGACCAGCTGTCCGGGAGAAGGAGCGGGATGCCGGGAGCAGGTAAGTATGTCATATTTACCTATCCCCGTTCCACACGCCGGGCGTCGCTCCATCTTCCCGGCGTCTCTCAGCTCTGACTGTTCAGGTCAGAGGGCGCGATGACGCATATAGTTTGCGCGGCGCCCTCTGCCTGATCAGTCAGTGCGGAGAGACGCCGGGACGGGACGCTGAGGAGCTGCAAGCAAGAAAGGTGAGTATGGCTTTTTTTTTATTGCAGCAGCACCAATGACACAGCTTTCTATGGTACATCAATGGGGCAGTAATGAACGGTGCAGAGCACTATATGGCAGAGCTATGGGACAAAAATGAACAGTGCAGAGCACTATATGGCACAGTTGTGGGACAAAAATGAACGGTGCAGAGCACTATATGGCACAGCTATGGGACAAAAATGAACGGTGCAGAGTAGGGATGAGCGACCTTTACTTTTATAGGATCGGGTCGGGTTTCACAAAACCCGACTTTTTCAAAAGTCGGGTCGAGTGAAATCGGCCGATCCTATAAAAAAGTCGGGGTCGTCCGAAACTCGAAACCCAATGCAGTGCATTGGGTTTCCATGGTTCCCAGGGTCTGAAGGAGCGGAAACTCTCCTTCAGGCCCTGCGATCCATATTTTAGTGTAAAATAAAGAATTAAAATAAAAAATATCGCAATACTTACCCTCTGACGCGCCCTGGTACTAACCGGCAGTCTTCCTTCCTTAGAATCAGCCTTCCAGGACCTGGCGGTGACGTTGCGGTGACGTTGCGGCTTGTGATTGGCCGCGCGGCCGCCCATGTGACCGCTCGCGCGACTAATCAGAAGCCGTGACGTCACCGAAGGTCCTTCAAGCGCTGATTCTTAGGAAGGAAGGCTGTCGGAAGGAAGCAGGGCGCTTCCGAGGGTGAGTATATACCTAATAGGAATATACTCACCCTCGGAAGCGCCCTGCTTCCTTCCGACAGCCTTCCTTCCTAAGAATCAGAGCTTGAAGGACCTTCGGTGACGTCACGGCTTCTGATTGGTCGCGCGAGCGGTCACATGGGCGGCCGCGCGGCCAATCACAAGCCGCGACGTCACCGCCAGGTCCTGGAAGGCTGATTCTAAGGAAGGAAGACTGCCGGTTAGTACCAGGGCGCGTCAGAGGGTAAGTATTGCGATATTTTTTATTTTAATTCTTTATTTTACACTTTAATCTGAATTCCGATACCAATTCCCGATATCTTAAACATATCGGGAATCGGTATCGGAATTCCGATTCCAGATTCAAAAGATCGCCGACTTCATGGCCGACCCCACACTGGGGTCGGGTCGGGTTTCATGAAACCCGACCTTGCCAAAAGTTGGCGACTTTTGAAAAATCTCGACCCGTTTCGCTCAACCCTAGTGCAGAGCACTATATGGCACAGCTATGGGACAAAAATGAACGGTGCAGAGCACTATATGGCACAGCTATGGGGCAATAATGAACGGTGCAGAGCACTATATGGCACGGCTATGGGGCAATAATGAACAGTGCAGAGCACTATATGGCAGAGCTATGGGGCAAAAATAAACAGTGCAGAGCACTATATGGCACAGCTATGGGGCAATAATGAACGGTGCAGAGCACTATATGGCACAGCTATGGGGCAATAATGAACGGTGCAGAGCACTATATCGCACAGCTATGGGGCAATAATGAACGGTGCAGAGCACTATATGGCACAGCTATGGGGCAATAATGAACGGTGCAGAGCACTATATGGCACAGCTATGGGACAAAAATGAACGGTGCAGAGCACTATATGGCACCGCTATGGGGCAATAATGAACGGTGCAGAGCATTGTATATGGGGCACAGCTTTATATGGAGCATCTATGGTGCAATAATGAACTGTATGGAGCATTATATGTGGCACATTTTTATATAGAGCATCTTATGGGTCCATCATGAACTGTATGGAGCATTATATGGGGCTCCTGATTCAATATGGATATTCAAAAACACTTAACCTACTGATGTCTCAATTAATTTTACTTTTATTGGTATCTATTTTTATTTTTGACATTAACCGGTAGCTGCTGCATTTTCCACCCTAGGCTTATACTCGAGTCAATAAGTTTTCCCAGTTTTTTGTGGCAAAATTATGGGGGTCGGCTTATATTCGGGTCGGCTTATACTCGAGTATATACGGTACTTGTACATCTCGCGCCGTAGTCTACTATGCCATGTGTCCCTGCTCCCTTTTATATGTAGGGATTAGGGTTGAGCAAAACGGGTCGAGATTTTTCAAAAGTCGCCGACTTTTGGCAAGGTCGGGTTTCATGAAACCCGACCCGACCCCAGTGTGGGGTCGGCCATGAAGTCGGCGATCTTTTGAATCTGGAATCGGAATTCCGATACCGATTCCCGATATGTTTAAGATATCGGGAATTGGTATCGGAATTCAGATTAAAGTGTAAAATAAAGAATTAAAATAAAAAATATCGCAATACTTACCCTCTGACGCGCCCTGGTACTAACCGGCAGTCTTCCTTCCTTAGAATCAGCCTTCCAGGACCTGGCGGTGACGTCGCGGTGACGTCGCGGCTTGTGATTGGCCGCGCGGCCGCCCATGTGACCGCTCGCGCGACCAATCAGAAGCCGTGACGTCACCGAAGGTCCTTCAAGCGCTGATTCTTAGGAAGGAAGGCTGTCGGAAGGAAGCAGGGCGCTTCCGAGGGTGAGTATATTCCTATTAGGTATATACTCACCCTTGGAAGTGCCCTGCTTCCTTCCGACAGCCTTCCTTCCTAAGAATCAGCGCTTGAAGGACCTTCGGTGACGTCACGGCTTCTGATTGGTCGCGCGAGCGGTCACATGGGCGGCCGCGCGGCCAATCACAAGCCGCGACGTCACCGCGACGTCACCGCCAGGTCCTGGAAGGCTGATTCTAAGGAAGGAAGACTGCCGGTTAGTACCAGGGCGCGTCAGAGGGTAAGTATTGCGATATTTTTTATTTTAATTCTTTATTTTACACTAAAATATGGATCGCAGGGCCTGAAGGAGAGTTTCCGCTCCTTCAGACCCTGGGAACCATGGAAACCCAATGCACTGCATTGGGTTTCGAGTTTCGGACAACCCCGACTTTTTTATAGGATCGGCCGATTTCACTCGACCCGACTTTTGAAAAAGTCGGGTTTCGTGAAACCCGACCCGATCCTATAAAAGTAAAGGTCGCTCATCCCTAGTAGGGATGACAACTCGCCAATTAAAAATCCGTACGCGGGAGCATGTGCGTGGTATACAGGCAGCAAAGGATATTGAAGACATAACAATACTGAAAACCATCCCCAAACATTTTAAGTTATATTATAACTGTGATGCTTCCCTTCTAAAAGTATTTGGGATAGACTAAATTAAACCAAATGAGAGGGGGGGGGGGAAATTAGTATACCTTTGGCACAGCTTGAAACAAAATGGATCTGGCTACTAGATACAGTCTCCCCTAACAGTCTGAATGAAAGCTTGAGTTCCGCCCCATTTTTATGATTAAATCGATCATCTTTTTTGTACTCCATACTTGCATATCTATCTACATGAATGTGTTTTATATATATTCATGTATCTATTTATACTTTTATATACATTCATATACTGTTTTATTTCCATTTTATCTTGTGTATATGTATATTTTTAATCTTTTATATTTTTATTTTATATATTTTTATTTAATTTTTATAAATTTTTTGACCGATATTGGTACGTTTATATGACACTAACCCTTTTATTGTTATATGATTCTAGGCAATTATACTACTTACCTTTGTGAGTGCTTATTCAACATTTCTTTATGGAACCTTCCCAGGAAACTCCTCTTCCATTATGTGGGATCATATCATACGGACATTTTTCTATGAATATTTGTTCCGGCTGAGAAATGCATATGTCATAAATTTATGCGATGTAATATTTAATATTTTCTTTTTGTGATACACCAGTACTTTAAAATGTAGGGAAGTATATTATTGTATGTATATTTTGCATATATATGGGTTCATTGTCTACTTTTTCCAATGTGGCAACTACTAATTTTGTGTTGAATAAAATTGGCATACACCTTTTTTGCATTTGACCAGTATTGAGTGTGCGGTAATTTTCTTCTGTGATTGACTTGACCATACGGTCAATTTACCAGCACCTCATTGTCCCTGACCTGAGTGCACACCATTCTTCTACTTACCAGGACAAACTCGGCGGCCTAGCTTGTTTCAGGGGGGGAGAGTTGTAATGTGTGGCGCAGACAGACAGACAGACAGATAGAGGCCTAAAATAAAAAAAGGTGGCAAATTGCGGTTATAAACTGCAACCAGGACTAACCCGGTGGCCTAGATTGTTTCGGGGGGGGGGGGGGGGAGTTGTAATGTGTGGCGCAGACAGACAGATAGACAGACAGACAGAGGCCTAAAATAAAAAAAAAGGTGGCAAAATGCGGTTATATACTGCTACCAGGACTAACCCGGCGGCCTAGATTGTTTCGGGGGGGGGGGGAGTTGTAATGTGTGGCACGGACAGACAGACAGACAGAGGCCTAAAATAAAAAAAGGTGGCAAAATGCGGTTCTAAACTGCTACTAGGACTAACCCGGCGGCCTAGCTTGTTTCAGGCGGGGAAGGTTTGTAATGTGTGGCGCAGACAAACAGAGAGACAGAGGCCTAAAATAAAAAAAGTAGGCTAAATGCGGTTCAAAACTGCTACCAGGACCAACTCGGCGGCCTAGCTTGTTTCACGGGGGGAGAGTTGTAATATGTGGCGCAGACAGACAGACAGAGGCCTAAAATAAAAGAAGGTGGCAAAATGCGGTTATAAACTGCTACCAGGACTAACCCGGCGGCCTAGATTGTTTCAGGGGGGGGGGAGTTGTAATGTGTGGCGCGGACAGACAGACAGACAGAGGCCTAAAATAAAAAAAGGTGGCAAAATGCAGTTCACAATTGGTTACAGGATTACTCAGGTGGCATAGATTTGTTCAGCGGAGGACAACTGTTATAAGTTGCTGACAGATAGTAGGCCTAAATACTATAGTTGGCTAAATGTCAGCCAATTAATTCATCATAATAAATAAACTGGTGGCATTGCGAGGTACAGGGTTGGGCTCCTATGCAGAGTTGCAGACAGTGGTACTTGGCGCAAAGCATTAAGGGGTCTAACTGGAGGCCAGGGCCCCTGTATAATTTAACTATCATCTATCATTGCAACAAACTTGTAATGGCAGTGCCATTTAAGGATTTAACAGCACAGACTACACAGTGGTGGGGCAGGTAAGTTTTGCAAGTGGTAGAGCACAGTTCGAGCTGGGGGGAACACTCTCTCGTGGGCGGCGGTACTGGCACAGGGCCCCTCATATTACGACGGTGTGTCTGACGTTGGTTGTGCACCACCACCATCAGAGACACTTCATTGTACTATGTGGCACCCTGTGCCAGTGCCGTCGCCCAAGAGCGGGAACACGGGTGTTTGCGCCAAGTTGTGACCACAGACCTGTGGGGGGAGTCAGCGTATTTATTGAGGTATAAAAAGAGCCTATGGTGGACATACAGCACCTGCAAATGGTGGAATTGGAGCAGTCAGTAAGAGGAGGCCAAATACAAGCAATTTTTCAGGCAAGCTACGAGTCTGCAGGTGAAGGTGGGGCAAAATAATTTGAAATCCATGATTGGTTTATTTTAATGAAGGTTAGATCATCAACTTTTCGGGGAGCCAGATGTGTCCTTTTTTCAGTCAGTATCGAACCAGCAGCACTGAAGACTCTTTCTGAGAGCACACTAGCAGCTGGGCAAGCAAGCTCCTGTAATGCATATTCTGCCAATTCGGGCCAGGTGTCTAGTTTAGATGCCCAGTAATCAAAGGGGAATGACCTGTGAGGGAGAACATCGATAATGGTGGAAAAATAGTTGGTTACCATCCTGGACAAATGCTGTCTCCTGTCACTTTGCATCGATGCAGCAGTACCTGTCGTGTCTGCGGTCATTGCGAAATCACTCCACAACCTGGTCATAAATCCCCTCTGTCCAACACCACTTTGGCTTTGTGCACCTCTAACACCTCTGACATGTTGCCCCCTACAGCTCATGTGAGAACCATCACCGCCGCTGTGTGCTGGGAATGCCAGAACCAAACGGTCTACAAGAGTTGCTTGTTTGGTTGCCAATATTTGCTCAAGGTTCTCATGTGGCATGACACTTTGTAATTTGCCTTTGTATCATGGATCCAGGAGGCATGCTAACCACAGTAATCGTTATCGGTCATCATTTTGATAATGTGGGGTCCCGTTTTACAATACACAAGGCATCCTCTGCCATGTGGGCCAAAGTTCCAGGTGTCAATTCACTGCTTGTGCTGGGTTGAGGAGCACTTTCTTGAAAATCTACATCACTTGTGGCCCGCAAAAAACCTGTACCTGACCTTGCAATGCCACCAGTTTCTATTTCCCCCTGTGAAGCATCCTCCTCCCATAAATATTCATCCCCATCATCCTCCTCCTCCTCCTCTTCATCTGCCACCTCGTCCAGGAAAGTACCCTGAGCAGACAATGGCTGACTGTCATCAAGGCTTCCCTCCTCCTCGGCCGCAGACGCCTGCTTCTTGATGTGCGTCAAACTTTGCATCAGCAGACGCACTAGTGGGATGATCATGCTTATGATGGCGTCGTGTGCACTTACCAGCCGTGTGCATTCCTAAAAACACTGAAGGACTTGACAGAGGTCTTGGACAACTCCATGTCTGCCATCCAACTGCCTGCCCGTGTATGTGTATCCTCCCACAAATACATAACAACACGCCTCTGTTCGCACAGCCTCTGAAGCATGTGCAGTGTGGAGTTCCACCTTGTTGCCACGTCGATTATTAGGCGGTGCTGGGGAAGATTCAGCGATTGCTGATGGTTAAGCATACGGCTGGAGTGTACGGGCGACCGGCGGATGTGGGAGCAAAGTCTGCGCACCGTCAGGAGCAGGGCTGGTAAATCTGGGTAATTCTTGAGGAAACACTGCACCACCAGGTTCAATGTGTGAGCCAGGCAAGGTATGTGTTTCAGTTCTGAAAGGGCTATGGCAGCCATAAAATTCCTTCCGTTATAACTACCTTGCCTGCCTGAAGATGTACACTGCCCAGCCATGACTGAGTTTGTTGCTGCAAGTACTCGGCCGGTACTTCCGTGGTGTGTCTGTTGTCGCCCAAACACTTCATTTGCAGCACAGCCTTTTGCCGCTTCACACTAGCTGTTCCATAATGGGACACCACGGTGCAACACTGACAGCTGCGGATGGAGTGGTCTTGCGACTGCGCTCTGTGGACGAGCTTTCGCTTCTGGAGGAGGAGGAGGAGGAGCAAACGCCTACAGCCAACTGTTTCTTAGACCGTGGGCTAGGCAGACTGGGCCAGTATTGTTGTCCCCTGTGGACCCTGCATCCACCACATTAACCCAGTGTGTGGTAATGGACACATAATGTCCCTGGCCATGCCTACTGGTCCTTGCATCAGTTATGAGGTGCGCCTTTCTACTGACCGATTGCCTGAGTGCATGGACAATGCGTTCTTTGACATGTTGGTGTAGTGCTGGGATGGCTTTTCTCGCAAAGAAGTGTCGACTGGGTAGGTCATAGTGTGGTACTGCGTAGGCCATCAGGGCTTTGAAAGCTTCACTTTCAACCAAACGGTAGGGCATCATCTCTAACGAGATTAGTCGAGCTATGTAGCCGTTCAAACCCTGTGTACGCGATGAGAGGAAGAGTGCTTTCTTTTCCTATCGAGAGTCTCTTGTAGGCTGAGCTGGACTGGAGAGCTGGATATGGTGGAACAAGCGGGGGTGGTGGTGGACATGGCAGATTGAGAGAGGCTTGGCAATGGTATTCTTGATGTGGGCCTACCGACAGTGTTTCCAACCAAGAACCTTGCGATTCCCTGACTGTTTTGGCCTTGCGACAATACCTCCACATTTGCTACTGGTGGTGTCATAACCAGTTGGCTTCCAGTTAGGGAAGCAATGTTGTGTTACTGACTAGCTTCAATAGGAGCAGGTGCACCAACGGTACGGGATGTTTGGTAGTTAGTCCATGCTTCCAAGTGCCTGCTGTTTAGATGTCTACGCATGCACGTTGTATTTAAATTTAGAACATTCTGCACTCTGCTAAAGGTCTTGGAGCATTTCTTACACATAACTTTGCACTGATCATTCGGATCTTGGTTTTAAAAATTGCCACACTGCACTCGTCCTACTATGGAATACCTTTTCAGGCTTTGCACGCCGTGCTACTGCCACCGGATTGCAACGCTGTACTACACCTGTTGTGGTTTTTGACACATGTTTTAGGCCTGATGCGGGCCTGCCAGATGACAACTTTTGCGATGTAGATGGCTGCTGCAGATCATCCTCCTCCGCTTCTGAGCTACAGGCTGCGGCACCCTCTTCCCCCAATGGCTGCCAATCAGGGTCAATAACTGGGTCATCTATCACCTCCTCTTCAATGTCATGGGCACTGTCCTCTGTGTCACCGTATAAGGTGCTATAGCGTTCGGGACTGGGCACCATAGTCTCATCAGGGTCAGATTCGGGCTCAGTACATTGCGAGGGCAAAGTTGTGATGTGAGTCAATGGAACAGCATAATAATCAAGCTGTGGCTGTGCATCTGTGCACTCCATGTCCGATTCTTCCTGTAATGGGCTTTTTACTATTTCCCTCTCTAACCCAGGCACGGTATGTGTAAAAGAGCTCCATGGAGTAAAGTGTAGTGTTGCCTGCCGCATCCTTCACTTTTGTTTTGGGTGAAGGACACAAGGAAGCAACTTTTTCCGGACATGGATCATCCACTGACGACTCGTTGGTTTTATATTTCGAAGCTTCTGAAGAGGAGGTGTAAGAGCTGGAGGCCGAGTCAGCAAGGAAAGCCAAAGCTTGTTCCTGCTGCTCCGGCTTTAAAAGCTGTTTTCCTACTCCCAGATAAGGGAGCCTTCTAGGCCTTGTGTAGCCAGACGATGACGCTGCCTCTACACCTTGAGCCTTTGGTGCTATCTTGCTTTTCCCAGTACCACCAGATGCTCCACTACCACCCCTATCATCATTACCAGTTGGCAATGACCGCACACGGCCTCTTCCACCAGACTTCCTCATTTTTGCTGAAATTTTACCAAAATAACAACCATTATATGCTACTGTTAAACAAGGTAGAAGGTGTATATTAACTATTGGAGAATTTATATCTTCCTTTTTTTGGCGGAAAGACAGCAGGAACAAACAGGCCCTGTGCATTACACCACACAATGTACAAGGCAGAACGTGGCTAGCAGTTTGGCTAGGCCAAACAGAACTCATGTAGATCCACAAAGTGGCAATTTTAAGCTCCATTTTTTTTGTGGTAGACTGCAGGTAACAACAGGCCCTCTGTGTTAAACTACACACACTGTAAAAAGCAGAATGTGGGTGGCAGATATACGCCAAACAGAACTCACGTTAATCCACTTAGTGGCAATTTGAGGCACCATTTTTTTTTGTTTTTGTGGGAGACTGCAGGTAACAACAGGCCCTCTGTGTTAAACTACACACACTGTAAAAAGCAGAACATGGGTGGCAGATGTACGCCAAACAGAACTCACGTTAATCCACTTAGTGGCAATTTAAAGCTCCCTTTTTTTGTGGTAGACTGCAGGTAACAACAGGCCCTCTGTGTTAAACTACACACACTGTAAAAAGCAGAATGTGGGTGGCAGATATACGCCAAACAGAACTCACGTTAATCCACTTAGTGGCAATTTGAGGCACCATTTTTTTTTGTTTTTGTGGGAGACTGCAGGTAACAACAGGCCCTCTGTGTTAAACTACACACACTGTAAAAAGCAGAACATGGGTGGCAGATGTACGCCAAACAGAACTCACGTTAATCCACTTAGTGGCAATTTAAAGCTCCCTTTTTTTGTGGTAGACTGCAGGTAACAACAGGCCCTCTGTGTTAAACTACACACACTGTAAAAAGCAGAATGTGGGTGGCAGATATACGCCAAACATAACTCACATTAATCCACTTAGTGGCAATTTAAAGCACTTTTTTTTGTTTTTGTGGGAGACTGAAGGTAACAACAGGCCTTCTGTGTTAAACTACACACACTGTAAAAAGCAGAACGTGGGTGGCAGATATACACCAAATAGAACTCAAGTTAATCCACTTAGGCTGGTTTCACACTTGCGTTTCAAAATGCATGCGTTTAAAAAAAAACACATGGTGAAAAAACGCATGTAAACGCGTGCAAACGCTGCATTTTTTTGACACATGCATTTTTGCATGTGGTGAAAAAACGCTGCGTTTTGACGGGTTTACATGTGTTTTTTCATGCGTTTCCGTTTTTTAAACGCATGCTGAGAAATGTGTGACAGCTGCCAATCATCAAAATAAAGTAAAAAACCCACTATAAACAGAAATAGTTAGGGTTAGGGGTAGGGGTAGGGATCATAACCCTAACCCTAACCCTAAAGGGATCCTAACCCTAACCCTACCCCTAACCTTAAGCCTAAAGGGATCCTAACCCTAACCCTAACCCTAAAGGGATTAGGGTTAGGGTTAGGGGTAGGGTTAGGGTTAGGATCCCTTTAGGGTTAGGGTTAGGGGTAGGGTTAGGGTTAGGATCCCTTTAGGGTTAGGGTTAGGGTTAGGGGTAGGGTTAGGGTTAGGGATAGGGTTAGGGTTAGGATCCCTTTAGGGTTAGGGTTAGGGGTAGGGTTAGGGGTAGGGTTAGGATCCCTTTAGGGTTAGGGGTAGGGTTAGGATCCCTTTAAGGTTAGGGTTAGGATCCCTTTATCACCTTTATGGTGGGGGGTGGCATATCAGTGTGTTTTCTGTTTTTTTTTAAATAAAAACGCATGCGTTTTTAACGCAAACAAACGCATGCACAAAAAAGCATGCGTTTCCATTGACTCCAATGTATTTTTTGACACAAAAAACGCATGAAAACGCATGCGTTTTTATGTGTCAAAAACGCCTCTCAAAAATACTACAAGTTGCATTTCTGAAAAAGAACGCATGCAGTATAAAAACGCATGCGTTTCAAAACGTGACCAAACGCGTACAAAAAAAAACGCATGCGTTTTCAATGTTAAATATAGGGAAAAAAACGCATGCGTTTTTTTGTGCAAAAAACGCTGCAGACAAAAATGCAAGTGTGAAACCACCCTTAGTGGCAATTTAAAGCTCCCTTTTTTTGTGGGAGACTGCAGGAAAAAACAGGCCCAGTGTATGATAACACACAATGTACAAGGGAGAACGTGGCTGCCAGATATATAAAAAAATACAAGGGCTGTAATAGAATTTCAATCTCCCTACAATGATCAAAGGACATCAAAGGACAAGTATGGCAGCAATAAAAAGGACTGCTGCACACAAAAAGAGTGTTGACAAAGGAACAAGAGAACTGCGCAGAAAGAAGCAACAGGATTTTTGTTTGAAAAAACCAGTTGGTTTGCACAGCGGCGTACACACAGCAATGCAGCTATCAGGGAGCCCTATAAGGCAGCCTAAGCTACAGAGCTGATGCACCAAAAAAAAAAAACGCCACTGTCCCTGCAAAGAAAAGGTGGTGTTGGACAGTGGAAATCGCTACAGCACAAGCGGTTTGGGGGTTAATATTCCCTGCCTATCTATATCCCTGCTTTTGGCGAAGCTGCAGCAACCTCTCCCTATGCTCAGATCGGCAGAAGTAAGATGGCAGTCGGCATGCACGCCACTTTATAGCCCCTGTGATGCCACAGAAAGCAAGCCAATCACTGCCATGCCCTTCTCTAAGATGGTGGGGACCGAGATCTATGTCATCACGCTGCCCACACTCTGCATCCGCTTTCATTGGCTGAGAAATGGCGCTTAAAGCGTCATACAAAATGCGACTTTGGCGCGCAGATCGTCGACCTCATGGCCGATCCCACAGTAGGATCTGGTCGGGTTTCACGAAAAGCGACTTTGCCAAAAGTCGGCGATTTATGAAAATGTCCCATCCGTTTTGCTCAACCCTACTAACGACAGTAAACCAGGTAAAGAATTTACAATTTGTGTCCTCCACTTATTCGTCGGCATACACCATCTTTGCCACACACCTTGGGAGCCTTGGGAACCCCGCTTCACCTGTAAGAAGCGTCAGCATCTAGCCACCATATCATCACCCCAGAGGACCCCTTTAAGCGGCATCGGTCCCTACTGACCGAGAACCACAGGTGACATCACAAAAATAGACTTTATACCAAAACCCCTTTAAAAAACCGTTCCCCTTTAATTGGGCACCCAGGGCCACGGACCGGGTCACACCCACCGTGATATCCCCTTAAAGACCGGACCCGGTACCGAGTACCCCACTGTACCCCACTGCCCTGGCGGGCGATTCAGTTCAAAAATCATACTTTTTTTTATGAGAACAGCAGCATCTTTTTTGAAAGTTCAAGTACTGCATCACTGTTTGCTGATATGTATCTGGTTGACTCAGCGGCAAATAAATCATCTGGTCTATCATGTCGTACATACTGTGATCACTGCTGCCTGAGCTACTTGCTGAAGCCATAGCGATGGCACTGGTGGGGGAGTGTTGGCTTTGTGTGAAGTGAAGAGTGGTCACCTGCTTGCTAAGACTTTTGATTGGCAAGTGGCAGTTCAGCAAAAGCTTTTCTGAGCAGTGAACATAGCTTTTCTTGTTACCACATCAATTTTGACTCCCTCTCAGAAGCCAAGTAAAATTCCCTATTTTGCTTATACACTGTATATATGGTCTATCCAATAAAAATCTCTTTATTTGATGCTAACAATAAGCCTTTCATTCTTCAAGCATAAGCATACAACTTAATGTTGCAACTGAGGGCCCTGTTGATTTACTTTTCGTACCTTGCTTCAATAGTTGGTCATCAGAGTCATCAACATTATCATAATTAATATCCAAATGACTACCAGCCTAGTCTGTTACTTTTCCTGTGATAATTCAATGCTTCTCTCCACAGTGACATTCTGCTGCTTCTCCTCTTCAAGAACGTGCTGCACATGCTGATGCGTGTAACACTGACCTCGACACAATGAACGTGTACAAGTTTCTGTTCTGCCTCCTGCCCCGTTGTAGCCTTGTGAGTATTGTATGTGTGTTATAAAGGGCTAGTGTGCGACACATGTCCTTCATCAACTAACAATTGTGGATTTCAAATTCAAGCTCCAAATTGCGGGCGGCTTTATACTGTTCGTACAGTTGCTTCAAAGCATGCAGCTTGAAATTTCAATATGTTGCAGTATTGCAAATCAGGCAGACCTTTTTGTTTTTGCAAAATCCGGAGGACATGCTTCAGGATGTAAGAACGGTTGAAATGCATAGACACTCTCATTGTCAGGGCCACCATATTTTTCAGTGGGTATTTTTCCTTAAGGCCCCTTTCACACATCAGTTTTTTGCTATCAGTTGCAATCCGTCGAATTTTGAAAAATAAACAATCCGGCGACTGATGCTGTCGGATCCGTTCTTTTCTCATAAACTTGTATTAGCGACAGATTGCAATGGATGGCCTCACGTTTCATCCGTCGTTCGCAGGATCCATCGACAATTGTTTGAGCGGCGGCCGGAGATGAAGGACAATGTAACTTTTTTTGTGGGCGTCGAAAAATCAGACAGCGACGGATCCGTCGCCGTCCGTCATTTGCTCGAATGGAAGCCTATGGGCGCCTGATCCGTCAAATGACAGAATCCGGCTACAGATTCCATTTTTTAAACTTTGCATGCTCCGATTTATTTAGGATCCAATTAGTCAGATCTGCTCGTCGGATCCGTCACATTGGTTTTTCACAATCTGCGACGGACCTGTCTATCCATCGAGCCAATGGATTGTGACTGATGGCAAAAAACTGATGTGTGAAAGAGGCCTAAGTTGCACTGTTAAATTCAGGATGTGCACCATGTAGATATCATGAGTTTGTTTGCTGAAATGTAGTGCAACTAGAATGTTTCGGGCATTGCTGCTTACAAGAATGCCTAGATTACAATTGATGGATAGCCATACAATGTGAGACTTGCTGTTTGATGCAGAGGAGCATCTCTTCTGCTTTATGACTTTTGTTACCTATGCTCACAAGCCGTAAAAACAACTTGACAGCTCTTAACCTTCTTAGAACTAAAAGACTGAAGGAAGGGGGTGAATACTATGAGTCTTCAAGTTCATTGAGGAGAATTCAGAAGAGATGTAGCATGAGGAGAATGTGCTTTGAAAGCGTATTATGGTACGGTGTTATGGTTTGGGATATTCTGGATGGGGTGATACCAAATATACATTTTAATGAGTACTTTGATTTTTTTTTATAATTTTTACATTTCTTTCAACTTCTTTATTTGGTCACTATTTGGGACTTTTACTTTTACTTGCTTAATCATTGACCAATTATTCACTTGTTTCATGTAATAATCTCCCCAATTCTTTAATAATGTCCCCCGTTCAGGCACTACTCACAAATATACTAAAGGAAAATAATAAAATAACTGATTCTTCTCACTTGTCCTTGCTCCCACACTGAGCAACATCCTGTTCTTGTCATAAGTGACACAGGGCAACAGGGCAGCAGAGTACAGTGACTTAATGTGTCAACAACAGTGATGGTTATTTTGACTGTTTGTTTCTGAGGGCTCCCTTCATTCCTGGTCCTGGTTATCATTATATCCTGGGTTTGAGGAGCTCCAGTGCTTTTCAGGCTACAGAATGCAGCCTCAGATGCCAAATGCAGCCATTGAGTTTGAGACCCTACATTACAAGGATTCATTACAATGCAATAATATTTTTGGCTATTTCCTAATCCATTATTATAAGTAAAGATTGCAATCTTAGTGTTAAATATAGTCAAGAATTTTACATAATCAAAATAATAATGCAACACTGGAGTTCATAAAGATTTTCTATAAATACAGTACCAAAGTAAAGCTTGAAAATGACAAATCAATTATTAACCTGGCTGCAATTTCTATTTAGGGGGGAAATTATTTCCCATATCTAAATATGACATCACAACAATTCCCTGATCAGTGACTCTTTCTCAGTAATCAGTACCCATAACCTGTGATTTTTAATCTTTCTTAAAAGGTCAAACATGGCATTTTGAACTATTCCAACTAATTCTTGCACAGAATATTAAAGTATTACTAATACTACAGTGGAGAAACCATTTCAAGAATGTCATTATTCTTTACAGTGATTGTTCCCTTGTCATAGTTACAGGTCTAGGTATAAAAAGATCAATAAACATTTATCTATAAACTAAACATATTAATTTAAAAATTAGATAGGTAGAATTTGATGCTCCGCAGCCCCAATTCAACATTCCTCACAGGTTCTCCCACCTACCATGTGCTGTTGATAAAACTGTGTTTTCTTTTGTGACAAGGGGCATTTGGGCCACCTCAGGCACCATGGTCCATGCGTGACTGTTATCTTTGCACCCCATAATGCTGAGACATACAAGTATACATGCAGCTACATTTGCTTTTATCTGTTATGGTAGGATTCACAAATAACCTACAAGAGCCAGTGGCAAGATCTGTGCACACTAAATGTATAGAGCGATCTTCAGAGCTGCTCTGTGGATGCAAGCTCTGGAGTTTAACTGCTGCAATAAGAGGTAGTTTTGATTACAATAACCCTTTAATTGCTACTATCAGGTCTGTCTATGATGTTTAAATAACTTATATATACTATCAAAAAATAACATAACATTCCATGTGTGGATATTCACTACACAAGTACTATATCCTACCAATAAATGTGAATAACCATGAACCAAAAAAGAATGTCTAAACAAAAGATTTAATTCAAGATAAAAAACACAAATATATATATGGGGAAGTAAGTCCATACACAATGGTAGTATTTATATAGTTCTTTTATAGGGAACTATCCATCTTACTTTTCTTTTTTAAGATAGCTTTCCATACCTTAGAATCCAATTGGCATATACAAGCAGAGAATGTAGTCAGAGGGGAGCCTGTAAATGATAATGGTAATCACTGTACAGCACAAGATCTGAAGAGTAAACTCAAGAATTGAATCATCGCAGAATAAAAACATGGTTGGACAAAACCTTCTTAGAGAACTATGAATCTCATCCCCAGAGAACTACTATTGTAACTCTTTCCTTCATATGGAAGAGACAATGATACTTTCACAACAAGCTCCCTCAATGGGTAAATTAGTAACATAGTAACATAGTTAGTAAGGCCGAAAAAAGACATTTGTCCATCCAGTTCAGCCTATATTCCATCATAATAAATCCCCAGATCTATGCCCTTCTACAGAACCTAATAATTGTATGATGCAATATTGTTCTGCTCCAGGAAGACATCCAGGCCTCTCTTGAACCCCTCGACTGAGTTCGCCATCACCACCTCCTCAGGCAAGAAATTCCAGATTCTCACCGCCCTAACAGTAAAGAATCCTCTTCTATGTTGGTGGAAAAACCTTCTCTCCTCCAGACGCAAAGAATGCCCCCTTGTGCCCGTCACCTTCCTTGGTATAAACAGATCCTCAGCGAGATATTTGTATTGTCCCCTTATATACTTATACATGGTTATTAGATCGCCCCTCAGTCGTCTTTTTTCTAGACTAAATAATCCTAATTTCGCTAATTTATCTGGGTATTGTAGTTCTCCCATCCCCTTTATATTAATTTTGTTGCCCTCCTTTGTACTCTCTCTAGTTCCATTATATCCTTCCTGAGCACCGGTGCCCAAAACTGTACACAGTACTCCATGTGCGGTCTAACTAGGGATTTGTACAGAGGCAGTATAATGCTCTCATCATGTGTATCCAGACCTCTCTTAATGCACCCCATGATCCTGTTTGCCTTGGCAGCTGCTGCCTGGCACTGGCTGCTCCAGTTAAGTTTATCATTAACTAGGATCCCCAAGTCCGTCTCCCTGTCAGATTTACCCAGTGGTTTCCCGTTCAGTGTGTAATGGTAATATTGATTCCTTCTTCCCATGTGTATAACCTTACATTTATCATTGTTAAACCTCATCTGCCACCTTTCAACCCAAGTTTCCAACTTATTCAGATCCAGCTGTAGCAGAATACTATCTTCTCTTGTATTAACTGCTTTACATAGTTTTGTATCATCTGCAAATATCGATATTTTACTGTGTAAACCTTCTACCAGATCATTAATGAATATGTTGAAGAGAACAGGTCCCAATACCGACCCCTGCGGTACCCCACTGGTCACAGCGACCCAGATAGAGACTATACCATTTATAACCACCCTCTGCTTTCTATCACTAAGCCAGTTACTAACCCATTTACACACATTTTCCCCCAGACCAAGCATTCTCATTTTGTGTACCAACCTCTTGTGCGGCACGGTATCAAACGCTTTGGAAAAATCGAGATATACCACATCCAATGACTCACCGTGGTCCAGCCTATAGCTTACCTCTTCATAAAAACTGATTAGATTGGGTTGACAGGAGCGATTTCTCATAAACCCATGCTGATATGGAGTTAAACAGTTATTCTCATTGAGATAATCCAGAATAACATCCTTCAGAAACCCTTCAAATATTTTACCAACCATAGAGGTTAGACTTACTGGCCTATAATTTCCAGGTTCACTTTTAGAGCCCTTTTTGAATATTGGCACCACATTTGCTATGCGCCAGTCCTGTGGAACAGACTCCGTCACTATAAAGTCCCTAAAAATAAGAAATAATGGTTTATCTATTACATTACTTAGTTCTCTTAGTACTCGTGGGTGTATGCCATCCAGACCCGGAGATTTATCTATTTTAATCTTATTTAGCCGGTTTCGCACCTCTTCTTGGGTAAGACTGGTGACCCTTAATATAGGGTTTTCATTGTTTCTTGGGATTTCACCTAGCATTTCATTTTCCACCGTGAATACCGTGGAGAAGAAGGTGTTTAATGTGTTAGCTTTTTCCTCGTCATCTACAACCATTCTTTCCTCACTATTTTTTAAGGGGCCTACATTTTCAGTTTTTATTCTTTTACTATTGATATAGTTGAAGAACAGTTTGGGATTAGTTTTACTCTCCTTAGCAATGTGCTTCTCTGTTTCCTTTTTGGCAGCTTTAATTAGTTTTTTAGATAAAGTATTTTTCTCCCTATAGTTTTTTAGAGCTTCAATGGTGCCATCCTGCTTTAGTAGTGCAAATGCTTTCTTTTTACTGTTAATTGCTTCTTTGTTAACAACTTCTTTGTTTAGCCACATTGGGTTTTTCCTTTTTCTAGTCCTTTTATTCCCACAAGGTATAAACCGCTTACAGTGCCTATTTAGGATGTTCTTAAAAATTTTCCATTTATTATCTGTATTCTTATTTCTGAGGATATTGTCCCAGTCTACCAGATTAAGGGCATCTCTAAGCTGGTCAAACTTTGCCTTCCTAAAGTTCAGTGTTTTTGTGACTCCCTGACAAGTCCCCCTAGTGAAAGACAGGTGAAACTGTACAATATTGTGGTCGCTATTTCCTAGATGCCCGACCACCTGCAGATTTGTTATTCTGTCAGGTCTATTAGATAGTATTAGGTCTAAAAGTGCTTGGTGTTACTTTGATATCACTCGAATATCTGTGTGCTCAGATGAACTTGGCACTCGGCGAGCTTTAGCCAATGCTCGAATTTTAATTTCGAATCACCACCTCACATATTTGGTGCTAGTAACACAACCAATAAGCTTGTGGAGATTGCCTGTGAGTCACTGTAACATTGTAACCATCTTGTTAGTGGCAATACTGTGATTGGTTACCTCATCAGTAGTGTTGAGCGATACCGTTCGATACTTGAAAGTATCGGTATCGGATAGTATCGGCCGATACCCGAAAAATATCGGATATCGCCGATACCGATATCCGATACCAATACAAGTCAATGGGACATCAAGTATCGGAAGGTATTCTCATGGTTCCCAGGGTCTGAAGGAGAGGAAACTCTCCTTCAGGCCCTGGGATCCATAGGGATGTGTAAAATAAAGAATTAAAATAAAAAATATTGATATATTTACCTCTCCGGCGGCCCCTGAACTCAGCGCGGGTAACCGGCAGGCTTCTTTGTTCAAAATCAGCGCTTTTAGGACCTGAGAATCACGTCCCGGCTTCTGATTGGTCGCGGGCTGCCCATGTGACCGCCACGCGACCAATCACAAGCCGCGACGTCACCGCAAGCTATTAACGCGCTCATTTTTAAAAATGAGCGCGTTGATGACTTTCAAAGACGTAGCGGCTTGTGATTGGTCGCGTGGCCGCGACCAATCACAAGCCGCGATGTCACCGCAAGCTATTAACGCGCTCATTTTTAAAAATGAGCGCGTTAATGGCTTTCAAAGACGTAGCGGCTTGTGATTGGTCGCGTGGCCGCGACCAATCACAAGCCGCGACGTCTTTGAAACCCATTAACGCGCTCATTTTTAAAAATGAGCGCGTTAATAGCTTGCGGTGACGTCGCGGCTTGTGATTGGTCGCGGCCACGCGACCAATCACAAGCCGCTACGTCTTTGAAAGTCATTAACGCGCTCATTTTTCAAAAATGAGCGCGCTAATAGCTTGCGGTGACGTCGTGGCTTGTGATTGGTCGCGTGGTGGTCACATGGGCGGCCCGCGACCAATCAGAAGCCGGGACGTGATTCTCAGGTCCTAAAAGCACTGATTTTGAACAACGAAGCCTGCCGGTTACCCGCGCTGAGTCCAGGGGCCGCCGGAGAGGTAAATATATCAATATTTTTTATTTTAATTCTTTATTTTACACATCTCTATGTATCCGATACCGATACCCGATACCACAAAAGTATCGGATCTCGGTATCGGAATTCCGATACCGCAAGTATCGGCCGATACCCGATACTTGCGGTATCGGAATGCTCAACACTACTCATCAGATGTTACAAAAGGACAGGCGCTGCCGTGCACAGCTCACTGACACCATTGCACAGCTCAGTGACAGCTCTTATTGGAGGGAGAGAGTGCTTGTCCATTCCTGTGTGTGCGCAGTATAATGAATTCAAGTCCTATTGTGCTGACACTGGTGTGGATGTAGAACCATCATACTACCGATCCTTCAAGGGACTAATCTTGTGCTTGTAGTCAGAGCGGAGCCTGTAAATGATAATGATAATCACAGTGCATTTGTCATTTGACAAGTTTTGGTGAGTTTGCTCTTCATGTTGTGTTTTTTTGAATTTTTCTATGTTAGCTGTTTTTGATATTAGAGTAGGACTCGCAAGTTGATGAGGACCTTTGACGTTGGGTTGCGGGCTTATCCATTTTGGCCAAAATTGTAACTAATACCTCATCTAATGTATTATATACATTATTTAATTTTTCATCTTTTTTGTACTTTTTATCATCCTTTTGCAGGGTGCTTGTCGTCTTTATGAATTTTGGGCAACATGTAGAATGTCGCAATGATAGGATCATCCACCCACATGTAACGTTTTTCATTGGGGTGATGATGTCAAGCTGACTTGCCCTGCAGAGTAAAGTCTGCAATTTAGACACAAATGTCTGTGTGGGGTCCGATGGTAACTTGGTATAAAACCGCCTATTATCAAGTTGTCTAATAGCTTCCTCTCGGTACATGTGGGTGGACCAAAGAACGACATTGCCCCCCTTATCCGCTTCCTTGATAGTGAAAGTCCCATTATTTCTCAACTCAGAGATGGCACGACTTTCTGCAGCAGGTAGATTGGATGGTGTACTAACCTTGGGGACCATGGCCATTATGTCCCATTTCACCAATTCATAAAAAATCTTGACAGCCGGAACTAATGTGAAGGAAGGTGCCCTCAAGGATTTTTTCTTGAATGGAAATTTGTTATGTGGAGCTGCAGTTTGGTTCTCCTCCAATAGGTCTATCAAATCTTGGAAAGCCTGACGTTCGTCCTGGGGAATGCTCTGTAACATGTCTGGTTTCTTGTACATAACCTGAAAGGTGATATTCCTGCAAAAAAGGTATAAGTCTTTGATGAGTGTAAACTTATCTACCCTATGTGTGGGGACAAATGTTAGGCCCCTCCGGAGAACTGACAATTCAACCTGTGGTAAAGGGTGATTAGACAAGTTAATAACCTGTAAAACATCACTCGGTACCTCTAAATCCATTGTTGGAATCTCCTGGGTGCCAATGTGATTTACTTGCGTCTGGTTGGATATTTGTGCCGATCCGACATGGCGATGTCTTCCCTCGGTATTGTGGAGGGCGTTTTCTTGGAGGTCTTCTTCTTTCGTCTGCCACGTCTGGTCCGTGGTCGAGCTCGCTCCCCGTTGAAGATAAAAAAATCACTGGAGCTAGCCCCTCTAAGTGATGGCTCAGTGTTATCAGGCAGGGTAGTACCCCCAAAACGATGTGAAGTCCCCACTCTAGCATTACCTCTATGTTTCCATTTATAGACTTGTTGTTGCTCATAGTCCATTTTGTCTCGCTGGAACTTTTTCCGTTTGCCTGCGATAATCTCAGCCTCATATTTGTCCAATGTGTCCTTAAGTTGGATTTTGAATGTCACCACCTGAGCCTCGTCAAATTTACTGAGTTTACCTTCTAATTCTTTGATATGTGCCTTGGTGGTGGAAAACAGCCCCTTATCATGTTCAACAAGTAAGGTCATAAGTATATTAGAGCAACGCGTAAGACCCCAAGTTTGCTGAAATGAAGCGGAAGGTTCCCACGCAGGAAAGATGGAAACGCAGAGACCTCTGGGCACAAACCCAGCCTTGGAGTACTCTTCAAGGCTTCTCATATTCCACCAGAGTTTAATTCCAGATTTATGGGCCCTAGTCAGGTCTGTACACCGAAATACCGAAAAGTCTGAATCTGGGGTAACAGATGTTGCTGTATGGAACATACTAGAAGACTGTGCTAACCATGCGGCTTCCCTGGCATCCCAATCCATGACTACACACCAGAAAAATAAAAGTAAAACAATATTACTTGCTAAAATAAGCCGGCAGGATATGCCATGTGCCTGATCATGATGGCGGTGGTCAGGCTGGTTGTTTTGCTACCCCTGCTAATGCGGGCATGGCAGGTGCTGCAAATGGCCTGTTTGAGGTTATCACCAGAGTCTTTAAAAAATAACCAGACTCGGGAAGATTTAACAGTTGGAATGGCAACTTCCCTCATGTTGGTGTTACGGGGAACGGATGCATGCTTTCTGTCTGTGGCCACCACACTACTTCTTCCTGCCTGTTGGGGTGATATGCCTACTTTCCCATGTGTGCTGCTGTCCTCACTCTGCATGTCCTCCTGCCAGGTTGTGTCAGTTACTATGTCATCCACCACCTCATCTTCCTCATCCGTACCCTGCTCATCCTCCTGACTTTCTGGCAATTGTGTCTCATCATGATCCACCTCTTGTGACACTTTCCCACCATCGCCTTCATGTGACCGTGGCTGGTCAAAGCTTTGGGCATCACTACATGCAATCTCATCCTTCTCCACTTCAAGCTGACTGACCGAGAGTACGGAATCTTGAAAGGGAAAGCTGAACAACTCTTCAGAGTGTCCAAGTGTGGGATTAGTTGTCTCAGGGCACTCAGCATGGTGGGAGGAAGAAGGATCAGGGTCAGTAATATCTGGTCCAAACTCATGGCTACTCAGACTTGACCATGTGGAAGACAAGGTGGTGGGGGCTAAGTGACTGGAAGCATTATCCGCTATGCAACCAACAACCGTTTCACATTGCTCTGGATTCAATAGTGGTATGCTGCAATCCCCTAGAAACTGGGACAGGAAGGTCGAGCGAGAAGATGTGGGTCTTTGTGGTGGCCCACTTTCAGCTTGGCCACGACCTTGTCCTCTGCATGCACCATCAGCATCACGTCCACTTCCCAGTCCCTTGCCCCTTGCCTTGCCCATTTTAAATGGACTACTGAACTATTTCAAAAGCTCAACACAAATGTATTTATTTGGAGCAAAATTATAACTGATCAGTATGCCTTCAAAGCTACTTTTTTTTTTCCATCACAGATTCAACAGGCCTCAGCCTGACATAACAGACTGTATAATTTTTTTGTTTGTATTTTTAGAGAATTTTTTTTTTTTTAAAGAGTGGAACAAAGTTAGCAGACAGAACTAAGGAACTTATGCCTGCGAAGCTGCAATTTTTCAAACACACATACATCACGCCTCAGCCTGACATAACAGACTATATAATTTTTGGGGTGGTTTTGGAGAATTTTTAAAATAAAAAAAAATGAGTCGAACAAGGCTAGCAGACAGAACTATGAAGCTTATGCCTGCGAAGCTACGATTTTTCCACGACAGATACACAAGTCCTCACCCTAACATAACAGACTGTATAATTTTTTTGGGAGCGTTTTGGAGAATTTTTAAAATAAAAAAAAAAAAGAGTGGAGCAAGGCTAGCAGACAGAGACAGAACTATGAAACTTATGCCTGCGAAGCTATGATTTTTCCACCATAGATACATCAGGCCTCAGCCTGACATAACACACTCTATTAAAAAAATAATTTTGGTGATTTTTTTTCTTTTTTTTTTTTAAAGTAGAACAAGGCTAGCAGACAGAGACAACTATGGAACTTCTGCCTGCGAAGCTATGATTTTTCAAACACAGATACAACAGGCCTCAGCCTGACGTAACAGACTGTAAACATTTTTTTTTGGAGGGGGAGGTTAATTTTTGAAAAAAAAAATAGGAGAACAAAGCTAGCACACAGAACTATGTTACGCATGCCTGCAAAACTAACGTTTTTCCACCACCGATACACCTGCTGTCAGCCTCAGATAACAGACAGATCTAAATGTGGCCTTTATTTTTTTTGGCACAACTAAATTGTGTCAACAAGTTGGCTTATGACACACAAAAAATATTTTTTGGCGCACTCACGTCTGGTGTCTGGGACAAAACAAAATGGTAGATTTGCACGTTCTTAGATTTCAATAACCTGGCTGTAGTAGGCATCGTGAACAAGCAAATAAATGTTAAAATAAGGGGGCTATGGATTGCTTTAGAATAAAAGGAGCAGGTATAAAAAAAAAAGCCACAGAAAACTTCAGCTAGATATATAATAAATAAGCAGCAGGAGCAGACAGTAATGGAGCTTTTGGAGGTATGCAGGGAGATCTATGTACTCACATACAGTGCCTGCAGGCATTGCACTGATGTGGATATGCGCACATAGACTCCCCTGCCCACCTAGAGCTGCAATCTCGGGACCCCTGAAATAGCCCTAAAAAGGACTGTTGGTTTTTCAGGAGTTACGGACTGAACAGTTGCAGACCTACACTAAGTATTAAAAGCACGATTCTGACCCTATCTCAGCAGTAGCTCTCCCTACACTGGCTAAGTCCGGATCAGATTGCGGCGAGCAGGGCGGCACCAGCAGGTGTCTTATAGACCTGATGATGCTGTGTGGCCAACTGATCACTGTAATACCACAGCAAAGATGGTTGTAGCATTACAGTGCATGGCTGGCAATCCCTGACCTGTCATTGGCGCTCTAAAGAGTGCCAGAATTGCAGGTCGGAGACCCTGCAGAGCTCCCGCCGAATAATCTAGGAAATACTAGGTGCTCGCCGAGTACACCGAGCATAGTGATGCTCGGGTGAGTACCGAGTAGTGGCGAGCACGTTCACTCATAGCTAGTAGTAACCCAATTATGCAAACACCCCTTAAAAAATTTATCTAGGGGTGCAGTTACTATATTGACACCACATGTGCCTCACAGAATTTTATTCCATTGGGCGATGAAGAAAAATTAATAATTAGTATTATTAATATTTTAAGTATAAATACATTTTTACCACTAAAATGTTATTTTGGCCATAAGTTTTACATTTTTTATAAGGAAATAGGACTAATTTGAAAAATGGACTTGACAGTTTGCTGTGCAATTTCTCCTGAGTGTGTCAATATCTTAAATGTAATAGAGAGCTACTTTTCAGGCACAGGGGAAAGCTTAGAAGGGAAGAAGCATCATATTGTAGTGAAGATTTTGCTATTATGGTTTGCGGGCGCCATTAATCACTGGAAGAGCCCCTGAGGTGGCAGAACAAATTACCCTATTTTACAAAATATTTCTTTCAATGAACACATATAAGGATACTAAGCTCATTGTGCACCACATGTATGTCACAGAATTTTATACCAATGGACAGTAAAGAAAAAATAATTACATTTTTACAACCAAAATTTAGTATTAGCCACACATTGCACATTTTCACATGGTGAAATGGGTAAAAATAGCACTTAAATTTGTTACACAATTTCTGCTGTTACAATAATTCTTATGTGACTATAAAGTACTGCTTAGTCACACAGCGAGACTTGGCAAAAAGCAAAGTGCTGTTTGACTCTCTCAAAAAAAAAATTATCGTACAGTGGAATGTAAAAGACTGGGGAACTTTGTTCAAAATTACTGTTATAATGAACAGTTAAGTTGAAAATGAAATTATAACATTTCTTTTGCATTTTAGGCTAAATAAGATATTGTCATTTATTATATTTTAAAAATTACATAAAGGTAAATGGGCACATGCAAAAGTTTTTTCATCCATGGAGATGTGTGCTCAGATAACTTTGACCAAGGTTTCAGACCTTAATTAAAGGGAACCTGTCACCCTCAAAATCAAAGACTCTGTAATGCTGTTGTTAAGCCCCCAATGTATCCTGAAAGATGAGAAAAAGAGGTTAGATTATACTCACCTGGGGGGGCGGTCCGGTCCGATGGGCTTCAAGGTCCGGTCCGGGGCCTCCCATGTTCTTACGATTATGTCCTCTTCTTGTAATCACACTGCGGCCCCGGCGCAGGCGTACTTTGTCTGCCCTATTGAGGGCAGAGCAAAGTACTGCAGTGCGCAGGCGCCTGGAAAAGTCAGAGAGGCCCGGCGCCTGTGCACTGCAGTACTTTGCTCAGACAAAGTACGTCTGCACTGGAGCCACAGTGTGAAGACAAGAAGAGGACATCATCCTATGAAGATGGGAGGCCCCAGACCGGACCGCGACGCCCATCGGAGCGGACCGCCCACCCAGGTATGTATAATCGAATCTCTTTTTCTCATCTTTCAGGATACATCGGGGCTTATCTACAGCATTACAGAATGTTGTAGATAAGCCCCTGATCCTAGTGGGCTTAGCTCATTTTCGATTTTGGGGGTGACAGGTTCCCTTTAACCTGTTAGGTTTATGGCTTGTGCACTATCATCATTAGCTAAGGCCAGGTGATGCAAATTTCCCAGCTTTATAAAAACCCAGCCTCCTCTAACCAAAACACAGCAGCCAAAAAAATGGTGTGGGGTTCCCCTTAATTTTCATAACCAGCTGAGAGGAAGCTGATCGTTGGGGGCTGATGTTAATATTCTGGGAATGGGCCAATAGCCATAAATATTCCCAGTCTATTAACATCAGCTCAGAGCTCTTTGCTTAGCTTTTACTATTATTATAAGGGAGACCCACCGAAATAATGATGTTGGATCCCCTCTGTAATCAATAACCAGAAAACGCTAAACAGACAGCTGTGGGATGTTACTAATTACATAGGAAGAGGCCAATGTTACTGGCCCCTCCCAGGCTAAAAATATTAGCTCTAAGCCACCCTAGAAATGACACATCCATAAGATGCATCAATGTTGGCGCTTAGCATCTGTCTTTCCACTTCTCCTGGGGTGTTTGCAAGTGGGGCAATAGTTGTGGTGTTGATGTCAGCTTTGTTAATGTCTGCTGACATCAAGCCCACAGGTTTGTAATGGAAAGGCACCCCCATTACTAACCCCATAGATTTAGTGTAATAAAGAAGCAGCAATGATAAAGTCCTTTATTTGAAATAAAACTCCCCATCTTCTTTTACCCATTTATTTAAAAAATATCATAATCCTCACCAGTCAGAAAAGAAAATAATCTATCGATTTCCATGTGCCGCCAGAGCCCACATCAAAGCAGGGGATCTGACCTCGGACGTACTATCCCGTCCGTGGTCAGAAAGGGGTTAAAATTGCAGTTGCATTCTCTGCTTAGGCTTTTATATAAACTATGATAGCCTTTCCTAAAGGGTAGAGATGAGTGAACCTTTCAAGGTTTGCCAAAATGTTTGTCAAACGGCTCGTTGAACGTCCCTGAACCCCATTGAATTCATAGACAACACCTTAAGGGGAGTCAAAAAGCTTCTCAAACAATTCAAATTAAGGTCAGACACCTGGAAAAGTGGCATCAATTGACACAGAGTTCAATAGTTTAACTGCACAGCATGGATGCATGGGACAGAGTTTGGACCAGCATTTCCAGCTGAAACATTAATTATTAACAGATCGATGAGTGACAGCTGTAGGCCTGCTGCACGAAAATGACATCAATTTCCCCAGAGTAGAAACAGTATAATTGGCCTCTGATACCCTTCTTCTACTTCCCTACTTCCACCCACCAGATGGAGACCCAACTTGGAGTCTCTAGATTTCAAAAAATTATTGCCACACACCACTAAAGTGGCATCAATTTCTCAAGAATAGAAATAGTATAATGAACTTCTGACACATCTTTCACTACAGGCAACCCAACAGATGGAGACCCAAATTGGGATCTCCACATTTCAAAAAATTGTTTGTAAAGCCAGCAGCAGTATCAACAGCAGGCACAGAAGCCACAACAAAGGTGTCACAGACTGCAATAATGCAAGATCAATGCTTCACACTGAAAACAACATCACCTAGTCTGCCCAGTCTGCTACTCGAGTGCAAACGTCATTGGAGATCCATGACTTGTTCATCTTGATGAAAGGTGATTTACACTTTCAGGGGAAAGTCAAATGTGCTTATCCATCAGGACACCACCACCAGCACTGAATAGACAATCTAAGAGAATGCTGGCTACATGACAAAACCTCCAAAATGTGATAGGCGAGATCAGGCCTTTCTTCCATTTTTAAAGACCAAAACGAAATAGGGTCCAAATTCCCTCTGATGGCATTGAGGTTGAGCTTGAGATACTAGTGAACCATCCTCTCCAGTTGTCAGACTTGTGCTCTGTTCTGCTAGTGCACAGGCTGGTCTAAAAAATGTGACTCACAGAAATTGCTTATGCCACTTACACAGCTCCTGACCTATGCACAGCACCTACCCCCATAAAACATGTCCCTCCTGCTCATCATATAGAACTATTATCTGAGCCAAAGTCCTAACAAAAGCATTAGCGGAAGAGTGATGATTTACTGAACTGTAACCGAATTTTGAAGACTTTGAGGAAAAATGCTCAGAGAACGAACACGAATCCAAATACGTTTGTGCCGAATTTGATATTGGTGAACGTTTTCCAAACAAGTTGGCTCATCTCTACTGACGGGCTGCATTATAACATTTGAAGCACATGCCTGAGGTCATATCAGTCTGCTATGATTGATGCAATCTTCTACATTTTGTCAAAATACTTTTTTGGTGATTCGCACAAACCGTATTGCAAATTTACTGTAACCTGTGAATTTCATAAAATTTAACTTACCGGTAATTCAATTTGTATCAAATTGATTTGATCATTGCTAAGATGGAGGAGAATCCAATAATTCATATTGATTTCTGTAGTATTTCCATAGGAAACTAAAATATTTGCATTTTTTGAAGTATATGCAAGAATGCTTATTTGCTTAAAAAAAATAATTTACCGCATTTTGCGGAATATTAGATGCACCGGATTGTAAGACACACCTCAAATTTTGGGGCAAAAAATAGGAAAAAAAAACATTTTAATAAAATGGTGTTGCTTCTTATAATTCGTGCATCTTATTGCTTACCGAGGGTGGTGGCAGCGGTGGAGCTACGGTAAATTTTGTGAAACCCCAGAGCCCCCGCACTTCCATGATTTACATTGCGGTGGACTTCGGGAGAATGGCCACCAGGGTCACGCATGCGCAGATGGAGATCTCGGCTGCAAGATCTGGTCTCCTGAAATCTTGGTGGCGACATCTCTGCATGCACCGCCCATGCACCGTCCTTGGCGGCAATTTTATCGGAGTTCACCGATTTGTAAACCATGGAAATGCAGGGGCTCCAGACTTTCAGAAAATGTTGGCAGAGTCCCTGGGCTTCCAAACACCTCCTACTGCCAGCGCGAGGCCCACAACATGGCACCTCCACTTTCCCTCCAAATTTGGAAGAAAAAAGTGTGTTTTATAATTCCAAAAATATGGTACAAATATTTGGTTGAAAGTTAAAATTTATCCACCTGCACCTCATTTAAAAAGTATCTAAAATCTTTAGTAACATTTTAACCTTACAGTATTTTACCAACTCTTTATTTCATGTTACAGTACAATATACTAGGTTACAGTAGAAGACAATTTACAAAAGTCTTTACTGATTTTCAAGTATCTTGTTTATCATACTAAACAGTGGAAATTTACATTGGACTTTTCTTAATCATCCAACAAGAAATGTAATATTGTCCATAAATATAGAATCACATCAAAGTGCATCCCTGACATATTTCATCCTGTTTAATTAATGCAAAAAGTTAAAACACATAGCATTTTCACATGCATTATTTGTGGACATGAAGGAGACATGACAGCTGCAGAAGATCGTGCTAACAATAAATGATGAGGACATTTACATCTGACCCTTTAAAGTTCAAAACAAAAAGAGTATAATGGAAGTGAAACCTAACAAGACATTAACCTCAAGAAAACCTATGGCTACCATAAAATCCATGTGTACCAACTTGTCACTGTCATGTCTGATTTCATTTTACTCAGGAGAATTGCAAACAGTATACCCTTTTCTCACCTCATTCTCCTTTATAGCTGGTCATGACCATAGCTATTAATCTGAATGGAGCTCGACAGCAAGTATACTGATATTCACAAGGGTGAATAAGGTGTCATCCTGTTTCCTACATTTAACAACCTTAAAACATAACATTAGAATTTATATTTTACACAAAAAGGAATTCTGAAATGTGTAGAATGTTCATCTAGTTATTCTTAGAACACCAATGTCCTTACTTCACCATGTCATTATTACACTAATTTGATGTTCAGCTGCATGCAATTTATTTTATTTTAAACACATTTGCTTGTACAATGTGGTAAATGTGCAAAGGTGAGCTGTCCATGAAAAAAGAAGGTTCAGATCCAGATTGTGATCAAATGTACTAATACACTAGTGCAGCTATAAAGAAATCATCTGACTGTGCTTCAGAAAATTAATATTTAATATTGGATCTACACACTGGATACATGGGTTAATCACACTGTTGTAAGAACTGGAATAGATCACAATGCTTTGGTGTAATGCCATTCATCAGGCAAGTAAGGTAGATCAATGCACATATGCAAGGAAGATCATCAGGGTGGGCATCTCCAGAAGTTAAACTACGACTCATTTGTACATCACACATGTGGCAGGTTATTACAGTGACTTATATACGTGCAAGTTGATTTAAATGGTCTACATTCTTACAACTTAGTACAACCTAGAAATGTCCTTGAATTACCTTTCATTTTTTTTAAAACATATTTGTCTACTAAGAGACAACAGTCAAATTACGTTATCACATGGACACTATGGTGTTATGGCTGAAAACAACAACACTGTTCTGGCCCTACTGTGCCTTCATTGGCCTCCATGTTTCAAAATATGTTGTACTTCTTCTAGGTGAGAACCACAGACAGTATGAAACAGGGACAAAAACTTGGAATCTGTTTTGTTCTGAAATGCTGTGGTATTTCCGAGAAAAACAAATTTGGAAACTTAGCTGGGAAGATGGTGACAAGAAGAAAGTCCTAGCTTGCTCAACTATATTAACAGGTCTTTCCCAAAACATATATAGGAAGAGACCTGTCAGTCTAGCGGAACAGGCAGCGAGAAGCCAGCGGGAACCTGCCTTTAGTATTAGATTATCCCTGGCAAGATTTCAACTTCAAGTTTTTTTTCTAAAACACCAGAATGCAAGTAAAAGATAGATGTTTAAAGTGCGGGAACTTGTCTCTAATTTACACTGCTATTGCTTTCCATTGCATGAATAGGTTGCTAGATTCTCTTTAATAATAATAATAATAATAATAACCTCTTAATGCTAAAGTTTGTTTTCAACTTCCTGACCAGACCAAATTTTCGATCTAGCATGTCAATTTACATGATAACTCTAAAATGCTTCAACATTCAAAAGTTTAGGGTCACTTACAAATTTACTTATTTTTTAAAGAAAAGCTGTTTTTCCAATGAAACTAACATTAAATGATTAAGAAATACTCTATATATTGTTAATGTGGTAACTGACTATTCAAGCTGCAAACATCTGATTTGTAATGCAATAGCTTCATAGGTGTATAGAGGCCCATTTCCAGCAACCATCACTCCAGTGTTCTTATGGTACTTTGTGTTTGCTAACTGTGTAAGAAGGCTAATGGATGGTTAGAATATCCTTGAAAAGCCTTGTGCAAGTATGTTAGCACAGCTGAAAACAGTTTAGCTGCTTAGAGAACCTATAAACCTGACCTTTCTTTGAGCTAGTTGTGAATCTGGAGCATAACATTTGTTGGTTCTATTAAACTCTCAAAATGGCCAGAAAAAAGAACTTTCATGTGAAACTCGACAGTCAATTCTGGTTCTTAGAAATAAAGGCTATTCCATACGAGAAATTGATAACAATCTGATGATTTCCTACAACGGTGTATGCTACTCCCTTCAGAGGAGAGCACAAGCAGGCTCTAAACAGAGTAGAAAGAGAAGTGGAAGGCCCTGCTGCACAACTGAGTAACAAGATAAGTACAATAGAGTTTGAGTTTGAGAAATCGATGCCTCACAGGTCCTCAACTGGCAGCTTCACTAAATAGTACACGCAAAAAGCTAGTATCAACATCTACAGTGAAGAGGCAACTCCGGGATGCTGGCCTTCAGGGCAAAATGGCAAAGAAAAATCCATCTGATACTGGCTAATAAAAGGAAAAGATTAAGATGGGCAAAATAACACAGACATTGGACAGAGTAAGATTGGAAAAAAATGTTATGGACAGACGAATCCAAGTTTGAGGTGTTTTGATCACACAGAAGAACATTTGCGAGATGCAGAACAACTGAAAAGATGCTGGAAGAGTGTCTGACGCCATCTGTCAAGCATGGTGGAGGCAATGTGATTGTGTGGGGTTGCTTTGGTGGGATATTAAATAAGGAAGGATATCAATCCATTTTGCAATGCTATGCCATACCCTGTGGACAGCGCTTGATTGGAGCCAATTTCATCCAACAACAGGACAATGACCCAAAGCACATCTCCTATTTAGGGAAGAAGCACACAGCTGGTATTCTATCTGTAATGGAGTGTCTAGTGCAGTCACCAGATCTCAACCCCATTGAGCTGTTGTGGGAGCAGCTTGACTGTATGGTACGAAAAAGTGCCCATCAACCCAAACCAACTTGTGGGAGGGGCTTCTGGATGCATGGGGTGAAATTTCCCCAGATTGCCTCAGCAAATTAACTGCTAGAATGCCAAAGGTCTGCAATGCTGTAATTGCTGCAAAGAAAGCAATTTTTTACAAAAGCAAAGTTTTAAGAAGAAAATTATTATTTTAAATTTAAAAAAAAATGTTCAACCTTGTCAATCTCTGGACTAGATTTTCAATTCATTTGGCAACTCATTTGATTAATAAATGCATGAGTTTTCATAGAAAACACAAAATCGTTTGAATGGTAGTGTATCTAATTGATTCTATCAGGATCCAGCCTACAACTATTACTCACCTACCCAACACCAGTTACCAGAGAGCGTTTGATGCTCAAGCCAGGTATAAAAGATGCCCGTGAGAAATTTAATGCCAAAGATGCACATAATCTAGAAGATAGGCTCCAAACTATTTCAAAGTGAGATGTCAACTACTGCATGACATTAGTAATAGAATAATTTTTTGGGGCCTGTTGATTATGGCCTGTATAACATTGACTAGATGCTCCAAACAATTTCAAAGTGAGATGTCTTCTACTGTATGATGTTAGTAACAGAAAAAAGTTTTTCGGCCTGTCGATAAGGCCTGTATAACATTGACTAGATGCTTAAAACAATTTCAAACTGAGATCTCCCCTTCTGTGTTCAGTTAGCAACATAATATAAAAGTTTTTTAGTGTGGATGAGGCATGTATAAGCTAGAAGATTGTCCGTGGTGTTGGAACGCCCTCTTTCCTATAGTTGCTGCTGGTAAGGTGCAGGTTTGCTGGAGAAATAAGACCAACATGTCGTTACATGAACTGATCAGGAAAAGGGCCATGACAATGGCGGCAATGAAAATGTACAACAGGATCAATAACAGGGAAGTACGAGATCCAGGATCCAGATTACAACTATTACTCCTCTACCCAACACCAATTACCAGAGAGTGTTTGATGCTTCATATCACCACCACAACATGACAATGAGGGATATGGGGGGCTGTATCATATTCAGCAACAGAAAATATTATAATTTTTTTCAATGTGCCTTAGGTCTGCACACAGGTTCATATCACTGCCACAACTTGACAATGTGGGATACAGCGTGCTGTACCACATTCAGCAGCAAAAAAAATTGAATTTTTTTAATGCGCATTAGGTCTGCAGACAGGTTTATATCACCGCTAAAATATGACAATGAGGGATACGGTGGGCTGTATCACATACAGCAACAGAAAATATATTTTTTTTAATGCCCATTAGGTCTGCACACAGGTTCATATAACCGCCATAAGATGACAATGTGGGATACGGCGTGCTGTATCATATTCAGCAACAGAAAATATTATAATTTTTTTTAATGCACGTTAGGTATGCAGACATGTTCATATTACTGCCACAACATGACAATGTGGGATATGGTGGGCTGTATCACATTCAGCAACAGAAAAAATTTGATTTTTTTTTAATGCGCGTAAGGTCTTCAGACAGGTTCATATCACCGCCACAAAATGACAACATGTGATACAGCAGGCTGTTTCACATTTAGAAACAAAAAAATATTTTTTTTAATGTGCCTTAGGTCTGCAGTTTCATATCACCAAAGAACTAAATGACAAGGTGGGATACAGCAGGCTTTTTCACATTTAGCTAGTGAAAACATGTTAATTAGAATGCTATAATTGTGCACACATAAAGTTAGGAAAAGAAAAAAAAACTGTTTACAGGAACGCCACACCTCTGAGCTATACAAACCCACCTCCCCTCATCAAACACCTGCCAAACGCTCATAATACACCACTATTATTGTTACTAAAGTGCTGAAAATACTTTTGTGGCAACGTAAATATTTTCCCACACTTTTGCCAAATGTTACCATTTTTTTTCCTGATTTTATAAAATTTTGCTTGTGTTTCCGATCACGAATCAAAATGTGCCATATTCGTGCCAAATTTATGCTAGGCGATCGCTTTCCGAACAAATTCGCTCATCACTATTCCTGGCACCATTTCCATAGTCTACACCTTTTCCACAAAGCTGCAGTATAGTTAGGTGCAGGCATACTAATGTTTACCACTGCTAATTATATATTTTAACTTAGATATAGGTTTGTTCCTTTAGCGATACAGTATTTGTGAATTTACCACATTCTTCTTTTCTTTGTTTTTCATTTATACTTTATATTTTCCTTTGTGTACCCTATCACTTTTTTCCCTAAAATACTTTATTGTTATTTTAATATTCTTAGTATCTAAGTTCTCTATAGATTTTTTAAGCAATGAGTGTAGTTTCTAACTTTATTTTCATATAGTTATTGATTTATTAGCACTTCAATAGGGTGTCCACTATGTTCTCCATAAACAAAATGTTATTAATATGAAAGGTTTCTTATGATAATTTTTTTTCTATCCTTCATATATGACACCTAATTTATTATACATTGAATTTTAGTCTTATGCATGTATATGTACTTTTACATATGTACATGTAATATGCTTTCAATGATTTTGGTCTATCCTCATAAGTTTTTCCTTATTGTTAAAGAGCATCACTATAAACAAGGTCTGGGGTTCAAAAATGTTGATGTTTTTCAATTGTTTTGTTTTCTATTTTTTTATTATTATCAAGACACTTGTATCACAACAAATAATACAAGTTGTATTATCTTTTCTGCAAATAAAGGACACATTCTTATCAAACATGTCATAGTAAAATACATTTACGGTAAATCATGTTATTGCACCTTTTTCATTGCCACATGAGAACCAGATTTTATCAGAGTGCCGTCCATAATTTATCTATTTCTGACTTTGAGAACATTTTTGTAATAAAGCAGAAAACCTCTTTAATCACAGCAATGGAAATAGAGTTGGACCAATGAGAATGAGCTGCTGTGAGCTGAGCCTCACTGACCAGCAGTGACGTCATCGAGGTTACAGAAGGTCACTGAGGCTGCGTTCACTGAGGCCCCTGAACTGCGGTAACCATAGTGAGATCACTGCTAGTACCATGAGAAAAAGTCTCACGGTGCAGCTCTGAGCTCAATGAAACACCGTAGTTCAGGGGATGAAGTCATCGCCGGTCACTGAGGCTGAGCAGCTCATTTTCCAGTGGGTTTCATCCTGGTTGGTTGCATCTTGGCACCATCCAGGTTGAAAGCTAATTATCTGAGACATGGATTGTGGCATAGGACCAAACAGCAGACAGGTGAGGGATATGGTTGTTTTTTATTTTCTGTTTTTTTACAAGAGACCATGGCTTCATTGGAATAAGCGTTAGGTGAGTATAACTGCGTTTGTTATTTTTAAATAAATAAGTAAAAGTGTGTTTTTTATTTCAAATAAACTACTCTTTTCTGTCTGTGAGCCTGGGCTTGATGTCTTTTGACAATACAAACGTGGCATCAACCCCACAAACTCAACTTGCCACTGCCAAAGGGCAAGTGGCAAAACCCGGGCAAAGCACAAGAATTGGCGCATTTAATAGATGCGCCTTTTCTAGGGTGGCTGTGGCTGCTATTTTTAGGCTGCAGGATGCAAATATCCATGGCCTCTTACAAGCCTGAGAATACTAGCCCCCAGTTGTCTGCTTTAGCTTGGCTGTTTTTCACAAATCGGGGGACTCCATGCAGTTTTTTTATTAATTGCTTATTTAAATAATTTATAAAACAACATGGGGACCCCTCTATTCTTGATAATCAACCTTGCTGAAACTGACAGCTGAGACTTGCAGACTGCAGCTGTCAGTTTTGCCTGACTGGTTAGAAAAATGCAGCGGAACCTACGTCATTTTTTTATTTATAGTGCGTGTCGGCTGATAAATACTCCCATCATCTGTTGTCTGCTGTTATTGGATGCAGCAGATGTAGTCTGATGGGAGTAGTATCCCCACTAGCCTACAATTGTGCCTACAATTGTGCCTGTAGGTAAACTTTTTTCCTCTGGTCACAGCTGCGTAGCATGGGAACCCCAGCGTTTTGACCGGCGGTAATGATGTTACCACCGATCAGAGCCACTGTAGTTTCTTGTGCTGTCATGCAGATGACAATGGAAGAATCACCCGGTGTTCAGGGTGCCGAACTCGAACAGTAGCATGGACTTCCTGGTGTAGGTGTTCAGTACGGACCTCGAACTTTACTGCTTGGGTTTGCCCATCTCTGGAGTTGGCTCTGTATATCTTTGTTGTGAAACTGGTTTCATATCACCAGAATTTTCCATTGCTGTGTATACACTGCTCAAAAAAATGAAGGGAACACTAAAATCCCACATCCTAGATATCACTGAATGAAATATTCCACTTGTAAATCTTTATTCATTACATTGTGTAATGTGTTGAGAACAATAAAACCTAAAAATGATCAACGTAAATCACCATTAATATCCCACGGAGGTATACAGTTGGAATGATGCTTAAAATCAAAGTGGAAAATGAAGATACAGGCGGATCCAACTTCAGGTGAAATGCCTCAAGAGAAGGAAATGATGCTCAGTAGTAGGGTTGAGCGAAACGGGTCGTTCATTTTCATAAGTCGCCGACTTTTGGCAAAGTCGGGTTTCATGAAACCCGACCTGATCCCTGTGTGGGGTCGGCCATGCGGTACGCGACTTTCGCGCCAAAGTCGCGTTTCAATGACGCAAAAAGCGCCATTTCTCAGCCAATGAAGGTGGACGCAGAGTGTGGGCAGCGTGATGACATAGGTCTCAGTCCCCACCATCTTAGAGAAGGGCATTGCAGTGATTGGCTTGCTTTCTGCGGCGTCACAGAGGCTATAAAGGGGCGTTCCCGCCGACCGCCATCTTACTGCTACTGATCTGAGCATAGGGAGAGGTTGCTGCTGCTTCGTCAGAAGCAGGGATAGCGTTAGGCAGGGTTCATTAACCCCCAAACCACATGTGCTGTAGCGATTTCCACTGTCCAACACCACCTTTTGTTTGCAGGGACAGTGGAGGCTTCATTTTCTTTTCATCAGCGCTGTAGCTCATTGGACTGCCCTAGAAGGCTCCCTGATAGCTGCATTGCTGTTTGTACACTGCTGTGCAAACCATCAGCTTTTTTCAAAGCACAAATCCTGTTGCTCCTTCCTTTCTGCACAGCTTTCTTGTTTGTTTGTCCACACTTTTGACTTTTTTGTGCAGCAGTCCACTCCTTGTTATTGCTGCCTGCCATACATTGCTGATATTACTGCAGGGAGATAGTAATTGTAGGACAGTCCCTTTTTTTTTTTTTTTGTTTTGTTATATCTGTTCAAGCCACTTTCTGCCACAGAAAATATACTCTAATACAGTGGCCCAGATTTATTCACTAGTCTCCCTGAAGGGAAAAAAAAAAAGTGCAGATTAAAATTGGCAAATCTGTATCAGTGGCAGTCCTGTGTGTGGCATCTGTGTCTCATTTTCAGGCACAGAAAACATACAGTCTAACAGTGGGCCTGATTTCTTGCCAATTCTCCCATAAATAAAAGAAAAATAGTGGGAGATTAAGATTGGCATTTCTGCTTCAGTGCCACTCCTGTGTGTGCCACCTGTCTCAAATTTTGCGCCACATTAAACCTAGTGTGTAATACTGGGCCAGATTTCTTTTCAATTCTCCCTGAAAAAATAAAAATAGTGGGAGATTAAGATTGGCATTTCTGCCTCATTGCCAGTGCTGTGTGTGCCACCTGTCTCAAATTTTGCGCCACATTAAACCTAGTGTGTAATACTGGGCCAGATTTCTTTTAAATTCTCCCTGAAAAAATAAAAATAGTGGGAGATTAAGATTGGCATTTCTGCCTCATTGCCAGTGCTGTGTGTGCCACCTGTCTCAAATTTTGCGCCACAGAAAACCTAGTGTGTAATACTGGGCCAGATTTCTTTTCAATTCTCCCTGAAAAAAAAAAAATTGGCATTTCTGCTTCAGTGCCAGTCCTGTGTGTGCCACCTGTCTCTAATTTTGTGCCACAGAAAACCTAGTGTGTAACACTGGGCCAGATTTCTTTTAACCCCTTTCTGACATCGGACGTACTATCCTGTCGAGGTGGGGTGGGCCCCCATGACCACGGACGGGATAGTACGTCCAGCGCGATCGGCGGTGCTCACTGGGGGAGCGCCGCCGATCGCGGCCGGGTTTCAGCTGTTTATCGCAGCTGACATCCGGCACTATGTGCCAGGAGCGGTCACGGACCGCTCCCAGCACATTAACCCCTGGCACACCGCGATCAAAGATGATCGCGATGTGCCGGTGGTATAGGGAAGCTTCCCGCAGGGAGGGGGCTCCCTGCGGGCTTCCCTGAGCCCCCCGCAGCAACGCGATGTGATCGCGTTGCTGCGAGGGTCTTACCTCCCTCCCTGCTTGTTCCAGGCCCGGATCCAAGATGGCCGCGGATCCGGGTCCTGCAGGAAGGGAGGTGGCTTCACAGAAGCCTGCTCAGAGCAGGCACTGTGAAGCAGCCTGCACTGCTCTCAGATCGGTGATCTGACAGAGTGCTGTGCACACTGTCAGATCACTGATCTGTGATGTCCCCCCCGGGACAATGTAAAAAAGTAAAAAAAAATGTTTCAAAATGTGTAAAAAAAAAAATAAAAAAAAATATTCCTAAATAATGAATAAAATAAAAATAAATATTATTCCCCTAAATACATTTCTTTATCTAAATAAAAAAAAAACAATAAAAGTACACATATTTAGTATCGCCGCGTCCGTAACGGCCCGACCTATAAAACTGTCCCACTAGTTAACCCCTTCAGTAAACACCGTAAGAAAAAAAAAAAAAAAACAATGCAAAAAACAACACTTTATTATCATACCGCCGAACAAAAAGTGGAATAATACGCGATAAAAAAAACAGATATAAATAACCATGATACCGCTGAAAGCGTCATCTTGTCCAGCAAAAAACAAGCTGCCATACAGCATCATCAGAAAAAAAAAAAAAAAGTTATAGTCCTGAGAATAAAGCGATGCAAAAATAATTATTTTTTCTATAAAATAGTTTTTATCGTATAAAAGCGCCAAAACATAAAAAAATGATATAAATGAGGTGTCGCTGTAATCGTACTGACCCGAAGAATAAAACTGATTTATCAATTTTACCAAACGCGGAACGGTAGAAACGCCTCCCCCAAAAGAAATTCATGAATAGCTGGTTTTTGGTCATTCTGCCTCACAAAAAATCAGAATAAAAAGCGATCAAAAAATGTAACGTGCCCGGAAATGTTACCAATAAAAACGTCAACTCGTCCCGCAAAAAACAAGACCTCACATGACTCTGTGAACCAAAATATGGAAAAATTATAGCTCTCAAAATGTGGTAACACAAAAAATATTTTTTGCAATAAAAAGCGTCTTTCAGTGTGTGACGGTTGCCAATCATAAAAATCCGCTAAAAAACCCGCTATAAAAGTAAATCAAACCCCCCTTCATCACCCCCTTAGTTAGGGAAAAATTAAAAAAATGTATTTATTTCCATTTTTCCATTAGGGCTAGGGCTAGGGTTAGGGCTAGGGCAAGGGTTTGGGCTAGGGCTAGGGTTAGGGTTAGGGCTAGGGTTAGGGTTAGGGTTAGGGCTAGGGCTAGGGTTAGGGTTAGGGCTAGGGTTAGGGCTAGGGTTAGGGCTAGGGTTAGGGCTAGGGCTAGGGTTAGGGCTAGGGTTAGGGTTAGGGCTAGGGTTAGGGCTAGGGTTAGGGTTAGGGCTAGGGTTAGGGTTAGGGCTAGGGTTAGGGCTAGGGTTAGGGCTACAGTTAGGGTTGGGGCTAAAGTTACGGTTAGGGTTTAGATTACATTTACAGTTGGGAATAGGGTTGGGATTAGGGTTAGGGGTGTGTCAGGGTTAGAGGTGTGGTTAGGGTTACTGTTGGGATTAGGGTTAGGGGTGTGTTTGGATTAGGGTTTCAGTTATAATTGGGGGGTTTCCACTGTTTAGGCACATCAGGGGCTCTCCAAACGCGACATGGCGTCCGATCTCAATTCCAGCCAATTCTGCGTTGAAAAAGTAAAACAGTGCTTCTTCCCTTCCGAGCTCTCCCGTGTGCCCAAACAGGGGTTTACCCCAACATATGGGGTATCAGTGTACTCAGGACAAATAGGACAACAACTTTTGGGGTCCAATTTCTCCTGTTACCCTTGGGAAAATACAAAACTGGGGGCTAAAAAATAATTTTTGGGGGAAAGATTTTTTTTTTCAATTTTCACGGCTCTGCGTTACAAACTGTAGTGAAACACTTGGGGGTTCAAAGCTCTCACAACACATCTAGATGAATTCCTTAGGGGGTCTAGTTTCCAAAATGGTGTCACTTGTGGGGGGTTTCTACTGTTTCGGTACATTAGGGGCTCTGCAAATGCAATGTGACACCTGCAGACCATTCCATCTAAGTCTGCATTCAAATGGCACTCCTTCCCTTCCGAACCCTCCCATGCGCCCAAACAGTGGTTCCCCCCACATATGGTGTATCATCGCACTCAGGACAAATTGGGCAACAAATTTTGGGGTCCACTTTCTTCTGTTACCCTCGGGAAAATACAAAACTGGGGGCTAAAAAAATAATTTTTGTGGGAAAAATTTTTTGTTTTATTTTTACGGCTCTGCATTATAAACTTCTGTGAAGCACTTGGTGGGTCAAAGTGCTCACCACACCTCTAGATAAGTTCCTTAGGGGGTCTACTTTCCAAAATGGTGTCACTTGTGGGGGGTTTCAATGTTTAGGCACATCAGTGGCTCTCCAAACGCAACATGGCGTCCCATCTCAATTCCTGTCAATTTTGCATTGAAAAGTCAAATGGCGCTCCTTCGCTTCCGAGCTCTGCCATGCCCTTACCCTTGGTAAAATTAAACAAATTGGAGCTGAATTAAATTTTTTGTGAAAAAAAGTTAAATGTTCATTTTTATTTAAACATTCAAAAAATTCCTGTGAAGCACCAGAAGGGTTAATAAACTTCTTGAATATGGTTTTGAGCACCTTGAGCGGTGCAGTTCTTAGAATGGTGTCACACTTGGGTATTTTTTATCATATAGACCCCTCAAAATTACTTCAAATGAGATGTGGTCCCTAAAAAAAAATGGTGTTGTAGAAATGAGAAATTGCTGGTCAACTTTTAACCCTTATAACTCCCTAACAAAAAAAATTGGGTTCCAAAATTGTGCTGATGTAAAGTAGACATGTGGGAAATGTTACTTATTCAGTATTTTGTGTGACATATCTCTGCGATTTAATTGCATAAAAATTCAAAATTTCTGTTTTTTTCACAAATAAACGCAGGTACTATCAAATAATTTTTACCATTGTCATGAAGTACAATATGTCACGAGAAAATAATGTCAGAATCACTGGGATCCGTTGAAGCGTTCCAGAGTTATAACCTCACAAAGGGACAGTGGTCAGAATTGTAAAAATTGGCCGGTCATTAACGTGCAAACCACCCTTGGGGGTAAAGGGGTTAAATTCTCCCTGGAAAAAAAACAAATAGTGGGAGATTAAGATTGGCAATTCTGCCTCAGTGCCAGTGCTGTGTGTGGCATCTGTCTCTAATTTTGTGCCACAGAACATATCTATATATATAATTGTCTAAGGGTTTTTCCGTCTGTCTGTCTGTCTGTCCTGGAAATCCCTGCTCTCTGATTGGTCGAGGCCGCCAGGCCTCGACCAATCAGAGACCAGCACAGCATCGACGTAGAAATCCCGCGTCTCTGATTGGTCGAGGCCACCAGGCCTCGACCAATCAGCAACGGGCACAGCGACGATGATGTCATAAAGGACGAAGAAATCCCACGTTTCTGATTCGGCACAGCATGGCGACGATGATGTCATAAAGGTTGCCTTAACCAATCAGCGACGGGCACAGTATCGACGTAGATGTCATAATAGTTGCCATGGCGACGATGATGTCATAAAGGTTGCCTTGACCAATCAGCGACGGGAACAGTCTGCCACGAATTCTGGAATCATCATTGTCCATATACTACGGGGACATGCATATTCTAGAATACCCGAGGCCAGGCCTCGACCAATCAGCAACGGGCACAGCATGGCGACGATGATGTCATAAAGGTTGCCTGGACCAATCAGCGACGGGCACAGTCTGCCGCGAATTTGCCTCGACCAATCAGCGACGGGCACAGTATCGACGTAGATGTCATAATGGTTGCCATGGCGATGATGATGTCATAAAGGTTGCCTTGACCAATCAGCGACGGGCACAGTCTGCCGCGAATTCGCCTCGACCAATCAGCGACGGGCACAGTATCGATGTAGAGGTCATAATCGTTGCCATGGCGACGATGATGTCATAAAGGTTGCCTCGACCAATCAGCGACGGGCACAATCTGCCGCGAATTCTGGAATCATCATTGTCCATATACTACGGGGACATGCATATTCTAGAATACCCGATGCGTTAGAATCGGGCCACAATCTAGTACTGTATAAGAGTGGGCCACATTTCTTCAATATTGTCCCATAAAAAATAAAAAGGGGGAGATTTTAATTGCTAGTGTCTGCATCAGCGTCAGTCCTGTTAGTGGCATATCTGTCTGCCACTGAAGCTGTGTACTGTTATACATTGGGCCTGATTTTCCCTGCAGTCTCACCCACCCATAAAGGGATATATAAATCCAACGGAAGTTTGAGTTCACCTTGTAACTGGTTTTACAGTAACAAATACCGTTAGTTTGGTTAAGTTTTTCAAACAATGAGGAAGTCTGGTGGAAGAGGTCGCGGCCGTGGGCGGTCATTGCCAGCTGGTAATGATGGTAGTGGTGGTGGAGCATAAAGTGTTCGTGGGAAAAGCAATATAGCACCTAAGTCTCGAGTTGTTGAGCCAGGTTCGTCGTCTGGCTACACAAGGCCTCGAACGCTCCCTTTTCTGGGAGTAGGAAAACCGCTTTTAAAGCCAGAGCAGCAAGAACAAGTTTTGGCTTTCCTTGCTGACTCTGCCTCTAGCTCTTTTGCCTCCTCTTCGGAAAGTGCAAAATGTAAAAGCAGCGTGTCGTCAGTGGATGTTCCCGGTCAGGGACAAGTCGCTTCCTTGCGTTCTTCACCCAGAACAACAGAGAAGGATGCGTCAGGCGACACAACGGGTTACTCCATGGAGCTCTTTACACATACCGTTCCTGGGTTAGAAAGGGAAATTGTTAACAGGCCATGCCCATTACAAGATGAATCGGACATGGTGTGCACAGATGCACAGACACAGCCTGATTATTATGCTGTTCCTTTGACTCAGATCACAACATTGCCCTCGCAGTGTACTGATCCAGAATCAGACCCTGATGAGACTATGGTGCCCCGTCACGAACGCTATACCACCAGCTTACACGGTGACACAGACGAAGTTGCACACGAGATAGAAGAGGAGGTCATAGATGACCCAGTTGTTCACCCCGATTGGCAGCCATTGGGGGAACAGGGTGCAGGCGGCAGTAGCTCTGAAGCGGAGGAGGAGGAGCCGCAGAAGGCATCAACAAAGCAACAGGTTCCATCTGCCAGGCCCGTATCTGGCCAAAAACGCGTGGTAAAACCAAAACCAGTTGTAGGACAGCGTGGCCATCCAGTTAAAGAAGCTCAGTGTGCAATGCCTGAAAAGGTATCCGATAGTAGAAAGAGTGCAGTCTGGCATTTTTTTAAACAACATCCAAATGATCAAGCAAAGTCATCCGTCAAAAATGTTCAACTACCTTAAGCAGAGGTCAGAATCTTAAAAGTCTAAATACAAGTTGCATGCGTAGACATTTAACCACCATGCATTTGCAAGCCTGGACTCACTACCAAACGTCCCTTAAGGTTGTAGCACCCTTGGCCAATGAAGCTAGTCAGCAACGCTACATCCCTTCCCTCACTGTAAGCCCACCATTTCCCGCACCACCTGCAGTAAATGTGCAGATTTCGTCGCCAGGCCAAAGCAGTCAGGGAATCACCAGTTTCGTAGTAGGAAACACTGCATGTAGGGCACCAGCAAGAATACCATCTCCAACCCTCTCTGTCTGCCATGTCCACCGGCACCCCCGCTAGTTCCACCATCTGCAGCTCTCCAGTCCAGCTCACCCTACATGAGACTCTCGTTAGGAAAGGGAAGTACTCATCCTCGCATCCGCGTACACAGGGTTTGAACGCCCACATTGCTAGACTAATCTCATTAGAGATGGTGCCCTACCGGTTAGTTGAAAGCAAAGCTTTCAAAGCCCTGATGGACTACGGTGAACCACGCTACGAGCTACCCAGTTGACAATTCTTTTCGAGAAAAGCTATCCCAGCCCTCCACCAGCATGTATAAACCGCATCGTCCATGCACTCAGGCAATCTGTGAGTACAAAGGTGCACCTGACAACAGATGCATGGACCAGTAGGCATGGCCAGGGATGTTACGTGTCCATCACAGCACACTGGTTTAATGTGGTGGATGCAGGGTCCACAGGGGCCAGCAATATTGGGACAGTTCTGCCTAGCCCACGGTCTAGGAAACAGTTGGCTGTAGGCGTTCGCCCCCCCCTCCTCCTCGTCCTCCTGCAGAAGCGAGAGCTCGCCCACAGACCGCAGTTGCTCGAGCACTCCATCCGCAGCTGCCACTGTTGCACATGAGGTGTCCCATTATGGGACAGCTAGTGGCAAGCGTCAGCAGGCTGTAATGGCAATTAAGTGTTTGGGCGACAACAGACACACCGCGGAAGTTCTGTCCGAGTTCTTGCAGAAAGAAACTCAGTCACGGCTGGGCACTGTACATCTTGAGGCAGGCAAGGTAGTGAGTGATAACGGAAGGAATTTCATGGCTGCCATCGCCCTTTCCCAACTAAAACACATTCCTTGCCTGGCTCACACCTTAAACCTGGTGGTGCAGTGCTTCCTGAAAAGTTATCCGGGGTTACCCGACCTCCTCCTCCTCCAAGTGCGCGGACTTTGCTCGCATATCCGCCGTTCGCCCGTACACTCCAGCCGTATGCAGACCTATCAGCGGTCTTTGAACCTTCCCCAGCATCGCCTAATCATCGACGTTGCAACAAGGTGGAACTCCACACTGCACATGCTTCAGAGACTGTGCGAACAGAGGCGTGCTGTTATGTATTTGTGGGAGGATACACATACACGGGCAGGCAGTTGGATGGCAGACATGGAGTTGTCAGGTGTGCAGTGGTCGAAGGTACAAGACCTGTGTCAAGTCCTTCAGTGTTTTGAGGAATGCACCCGGCTGGTTAGTGCAGACAACGCTATAATAAGCATGAGCATCCCCCTAATGCATCTGCTGATGCAAAGTTTGACGCACATAAAGGAGCAGGCGTCTGCAGCCGAGGAAGAGGGAAGCCTTGATGACAGTCAGCCATTGTCTGGTCAGGGCAGTCTACAGGACAAGGTAGCGGGCGAAGAGGAGGAGGACGAGGGGGATGATGGGGATGAGTATTTTTTGTATGAGGAAGCTTCTCCGGGGGCCAATAGCAACTGGTGGCGTTGCAAGGCCGGGTTCAGGGATTTTTAGAGAGACAAGTGACGTAGATTTGCCTGAAACTGCCCCTCAACCCAGCACAACCGCAGATTTGACAACTGGAACTTTGGGCCACATGGCGGATTATGCCTTACGTATCCTCAAAAGGGACCCACGCATTATTAAAATGATGACCGATGACGATTACTGGTTGGCCTGCCTCCTTGATCCTCGCTATAATGGCAAATTGCAAAATATCATGCCACATGAGAACCTCGAACAAATATTAGCAACCAAACAAGCAACTCTTGTTGACCGTTTGATTCAGGCATTCCCAGCACACAGCGCCAGTGATGGTTCTCACTCGAGCTGCAGGGGGCAACAGGGCAGAGGTGTTAGAGGTGCACAAATCAGAAGTGGCGTTGGACAGAGGGGTTTTCTGACCATGTTGTGGAGTGATTTCGCAATGACCGCAGACAGGACAGGTACTGCAGCATCAATTCAAAGTGACAGGAGACAACATTTGTCCAGTATGGTTACTAACTATTTTTCATCCCTTATCGATGTTCTCCCTCAACCGTCATTCCCATTTGATTACTGGGCATCCAAAATATACACCTGGCCAGAATTGGCAGAATATGCATTGCAGGAGCTTGCTTGCCCAGCAGCTAGTGTGCTATCAGAAAGAGTATTCAGTGCTGCTGGTTCAATATTGACTGAAAAAAGGACTCGTCTGGCTACCCAAAATGTTGATGATCTAACCTTCATTAAAATGAACCACTCATGGATTTCAAATTATTTTGCCCCACCTTTCCCGGCTGACACCTAGCTTTCCTATGAAAAAGGTCTTGTTTGTGGACTCGTCTTACTGACTGTTCCAATCTCTTTATTTGCAGCAGCTGTTTGTCCAGCATACAACATGTTCACACCTCCCTAAATGGGCTAGCTCCTCCCACGGGGCAGTGGTCGCGCCACTTGGCGCAAGCACCCGTGAGAGTGCCATTTGTCTGAAGAGGTAGGTGTGCCCGCTTTTGGTCGATGGCACTGCAACTGGGTCCCTCATAGTACAATAAAGTGTCTCTGGCGGTGGTGGTGCGCACCCAACATCAGACACACCGTTGTAACATGAGGGGCCCTGGGCCTGTACCGCCGGCCACAACAGAGTTTCCCCCCAGCTCAAACAGTGCTCTACCACTTGCAAAATTATCTCTCACAGCTCCACCAATGTTTAGTCTATGCGCTGACATCCTTCAATGCCTGGCACTGACAATACCAATTTGTTGACATGTATGATGCTAGTTAAAATAGTCAGGGTCAGTGTCCTATATTGACACCAGTAATTACTTAGCGCCAAATTACTATGTTTGAAACTCCGCAGAGGAGCCCACCCCTGTACCTAAGTATGCCACCCTTTTGTTTTTTGGTTTTGTTGTTTTGCGAGACATTAACATCTATTTATTTTTTGGGAGTACTGTGTCAGACACTCCTTCCAATCGTCCTCCGCTGACCACACCAATGCTGCTTGTGTACCTCTGCAAGATAATTCAAATTGCTTTGAGCCTAATTTTTTTATTTTAGGCCTACTAAGTCTGTCTGCGGTCCCTCGTTCCAATTGTCCCCCGCTGAACACAACAATGCTGCCTGTGTACCCCTGCAAGATAATTGAAACTGCCTTGAGCCAAATTTTTTTATTTTAGGCCTACTAAGTCTGTCTGCGGTCCCTCCTTCCATTTGTCCTCCGCTGAGCACACCAATGCCGACCGTGTACCCATGTAACTTTTTGTCATCCTGCAGTGAGCCTACTTTGTGGTGTAAGGCCTACTAGCAGTGTCTGTCTGCGCCACTTAATACAGCGGTCCTCCCCTAAAAAAAAAATGGCGGATTTTCAGCTTGTCAGAATTATAAAACTGCATTGGGGCCACAAGATTCGTTGTGGTCTACATACTGAGTCTTCTGCTCCAAGGTGTTCTCTCTGTTGCCTCTCCTTCGCTTCTATCTTGAAGCTCTTGTTAAGTAGTTGTTGAAACAACACTGCATTAGGCCTACAAGTTGGGTCTGGTTTGTAGAGACGATGTCTGCCGCTCCAAGGTGTTCTCCAGGTTGCCTCTCCATAGCTTCAATCTTCATGCTCTTGTTAAGTAGTTGTTGAAACAACATTGCATTAGGCCTACAAGTTGGGTCTGGGTTGTAGAGACGGTGTCTCCCGCTCCAAGGTGTTCTCCAGGTTGCCTCTCCATAGCTTCAATCTTCATGCTCTTGTTAAGTAGTTGTTGAAACAACACTGCATTAGGCCTACAAGTTGGGTCTGGGTTGTAGAGACGGTGTCTCCCGCTGCAAGGTGTTCTCCAGGTTGCCTCTTCATAGCTTCAATCTTCATACTCTTGTTAAGTAGTTGTTGAAACAACACTGCATTAGGCCTACAAGTTGGGTCTGGGTTGTAGAGACGGTGTCTGCCGCTCCAAGGTGTTCTCCAGGTTGCCTCTCCATGGTGTTCTCCAGGTTGCCTCTCCATAGCTTCAATCTTCAAGCTCTTGTTAAGTAGTTGTTGAAACAACACTGCATTAGGCCTGCAAGTTGGGTCTGGTTTGTAGAGACGGTGTCTGCTGCTCCAAGGTGTTCTCCAGGTTGCCACATAATCGAAGCTGCATAGAGCCTATTTTGTTATTTTAGGCCTACTAAGTCTTTCTGCGGTCCTTCCTTCCAATTGTCCTCCACTGAGCACACCAATGAAGACCGTGTACCCATGTAACCTTTTTTAAACCTGCGTCGAGCCAACTTTGTGGTGTAAGGCCTACTTGCAGTGTCTGGCTGCGCCACTCAATACAGCTGTCCTCTTTAAAAAAATGACCTGCAATTATCAGGTTTTCAGCCTATCGGAATTTTAAAACTGCAGTGGGGCTACTAGTTTGGTTGGGGCCTACTAACAGTGTCTGCCGCTCCTTGCTGTTCTCCTGGTTTCCTGTCCTGAAATTCCATTTTCAGGCTCTCGTTAAGTAGTTGTTAATGTTAGACTGCATTTGGCCTACTAGTTGGGTTGGGGCCTACTATCGGTGTCTGCCGCTCCTTGATGTTCTCCTCCACTGAACAAACCAGTGCCGCCTGTTTACTTCTGTTACCAATTTTGAACTGCATTTAGCCTACTTACTGATTTGGGCCTACTCACTGTGTCAGCCTCTCATTACTGTTGTACTCCACTGAACAAAGCAATGCCCCCTGGTTAGTCCTGTTACCAATTTTGAACTGCATTTAGCCCACTTTATTCTTTGGGCCTATATCTGTGTTTCCTCCTCATCCTGCCCATTGCCCAGCCAGTGATAGATGAGTCTGCTGGTACATTGACCCATAACGCAACATTCCCCGTGCACGCTACACAGCAAGATTGTGACCCTGCTGAAAGTCAGGTTCCCCTTCCCGCATACCATACCACCTTACACAGGGACAAAGAGGAAGGTGCAGATGAAAGTGTAGGTTCCTTCATCAGGTGGGGGAGGAATACTCGTTGGCGACGTCACTGGCACAGGGCCCCTCATAGTATGCAAAAGTGTCGCTGCCGGAGGGAGGCGCCCCCGCTGTGCAAACACACCGCCGTACTTTGAGGGGCCCTGTGCCAGTGCCAATGCCAACGAGTGGGCCCCCCCTGCTTGCTCAGGATCACAGCACTTGCAAAGTTGAAATACTTACCTCTCCCTGCTCCACTGCCGTGACGTGGTCCAGATTTCCTGGGCCCGCTAAATACTTGAACCAGCCCTAACCCCCACAACTTTAGCCAAATGACCCCCAATTTCCAATGCCTTACTATTATTATAAGGTAAATTAAGATTGACAAGCTTCAGTAACAAGAATGTATGTTTTTGCCATTAAAATGGGCACTGTACATGTTTTCCTGTCCTCCACTCACTGCCGACTATGCTCCCCCATTGACTTGCTTTGGGTTTCGTGTTTCGGTCGATCCCCGACTTTTCGCGATAATCGGCCGATTCCACTCGACTCGACTGTTGAGATAGTCGGGTTTCACAAAACCCGACTCGACCCTAAAAAACTAAAAGTCGCTCAACCCTACTCAGTAGTGTGTGCGGCCTCCACGTGCCTGTATGATCTCCCTACAATGCATGGGCATGCTCCGGATTAGGTGGCGGATGGTCTCCTGAGGGATTTCCTCCCAGACTTGGACTAAAGCATCCGCCAACTCCTGGATAGGGTTGAGCGAAACGGGTCGTTCATTTTCAAAAGTCGCCGACTTTTGGCAAAGTCGGGTTTCATGAAACCCGATCCGACCCCTGTGCGGGGTCGGCCATGCGGTACGCGACTTTCGCGCCAAAGTCGCGTTTCAATGACGCGAAAAGCGCCATTTCTCAGCCAATGAAGGTAAACGCAGAGTGTGGGCAGCGTGATGACATAGGTCCTGGTCCCCACCATCTTAGAGAAGGGCATTGCAGTGATTGGCTTGCTGTACGCGGCGTCACAGGGGCTATAAAGGGGCGTTCCCGCCGACCGCCATGTTACTGCTGCTGATCTGAGCTTAGGGAGAGGTTGCTGCCGCTTCGTCAGAAGCAGGGATAGCGTTAGGCAGGGTCCATTAACCACCAAACCGCTTGTGCTGTAGCGATTTCCACAGCCCAACACCACCTTCGGTGTGCAGGGACAGTGGAAGCTACATTTTTTTTTTTTCTCAGCGCTGTAGCTCATTGGGCTGCCCTAGAAGGCTCCCTGATAGCTGCATTGCTGTGTGTACGCCGCTGTGCAAACCAACTGCTTTTTTCAAAGCACAAATCCTCTTGTTCCTTCCTTTCTGCACAGCTATCTTGTTTGTTTGTCCACACTTTTTATTTAATTTGTGCATCAGTCCACTCCTTATTGCTGCCTGCCATACCTGGCTGAGATTACTGCAGGGAGATAGTAATTGAAGGACAGTTCCTTTTTTTTTTTTTTTTTTTTTGTGGGAGATTAAGATTGACATTTCTGCTAGAGTGCCATCCCTGTCTGTGTCATCTCTCACTCAGTGGGCCATAGAAAGCCTATTTATTTTTTTGCTTGATTTGGGTTCTAAAATCTACCTGAAAAAATCACTACATCAATCAGTGGGAGAAAAATATTGGCCTCAGGGCTTGTGTGCCACTCCTTACTACTGTGTGTGCCATCTCTCACTCAGTGGGCCATAGAAAGCCTATTTATTTTTTTGCTTGATTTGGGTTCCAAAATGTACCTGAAAAAATCACAACATCAATCAGTGGGAGAAAAATATTGGCCTCAGGGCTTGTGTGCCACTCCTGACTCCTGTGTGTGCCATCTCTCACTCAGTGGGCCATAGAAAGCCTATTAATTTTTTTGCTTGATTTGGGTTCTAAATTCTACCTGAAAAAATCAATAAATCAATCAGTGGGAGATTAATATTGGCCTTTGGGCTTGTGTGCCAGTCCTAAGCGTGCCATCTCTCTCTCTCAGATAGTGGGCCATAGAAAGCCTATTTATTATTTTTTTTATTGGGTTTATAAATTTTCCCTGGAAAAAAAAAAAAAGTGGGAGATTAATATTGGCCTCTGGGCTTGTGTGCCAGTCCTGAGCGTGCCATCTCTCTCACAAATAGTGGGCCATAGAAAGCCTATTTATTTTTTTGGTTGATTTGGGTTCTAAATTCTACCTGAAAAAATCAATAAATCAATCAGTGGGAGATTAATATTGGCCTTTGGGCTTGTGTGCCAGTCCTAAGCGTGCCATCTCTCTCTCTCAGATAGTGGGCCATAGAAAGCCTATTTATTATTTTTTTTATTGGGTTTATAAATTTTCCCTGGAAAAAAAAAACAAAAAAAGTGGGAGATTAATATTGGCCTCTGGGCTTGTGTGCCAGTCCTGAGCGTGCCATCTCTCTCAAAAATAGTGGGCCATAGAAAGCCTATTTATTTTTTTGGTTGATTTGGGTTCTAAATTCTACCTGAAAAAATCAATAAATCAATCAGTGGGAGATTAATATTGGCCTTTGGGCTTGTGTGCCAGTCCTAAGCGTGCCATCTCTCTCTCTCAGATAGTGGGCCATAGAAAGCCTATTTATTATTTTTTTTATTGGGTTTATAAATTTTCCCTGGAAAAAAAAAAAAAGTGGGAGATTAATATTGGCCTCTGGGCTTGTGTGCCAGTCCTGAGCGTGCCATCTCTCTCACAAATAGTGGGCCATAGAAAGCCTATTTATTTTTTTGGTTGATTTGGGTTCTAAATTCTACCTGAAACAATCATTTTATTTTATTTTGTTTCTAAATTCTTCCTGAAAAATTCATTTTTTTGTATTTTTTTTTTCTAAAGTCTCCCTGAAAAAAAAAAAAAAATCAAATCAGTGGGAGATTAATATTGCCCTTTCTGCTTGTGTGCCAGTCTTGACTCCTGGGTGTGCCATCTCTCTCTCTCTCTCCAATTGTGGGCCATAGAAAGCCTATTTTTTTTTTGCTTGATTTGGGTTCCAAAATCTACCTGAAAAAATCACTAAATCAATCAGTGGGAGATAAATATTGGCCTCTGGGCTTGTGTGCCACTCCTGACTCCTGTGTGCGTCATCTCTCACTCAGTGGGCCCTAGAAAGCCTATTTTTTGTTTTATTTGTTTTCTAAATTCTCCCTGAAAAAATCATTTTATTTTATTTGGTTTCTAAATTATTCCTGAAAAAATCATTTTTTTTGTATTTTTTTTTTCTAAAGAATCCCTGAAAAAAAAAAAAAAATCAAATCAGTGGGAGATTAATATTGCCCTTTCTGCTTGTGTGCCAGTCTTGACTCCTGGGTGTGCCATCTCTCTCTCTCTCTCCAATTGTGGGCCATAGAAAGCCTATTTTTTTTTTTGCTTGATTTGGGTTCCAAAATCTACCTGAAAAAATCACTAAATCAATCAGTGGGAGATAAATATTGGCCTCTGGGCTTGTGTGCCACTCCTGACTCCTGTGTGCATCCTCTCTCACTCAGTGGGCCATAGATAGCCTATTTTTTTTTTATTTGTTTTCTAAATTCTCCCTGAAAAAATCATTTTATTTTATTTGGTTTCTAAATTATTCCTGAAAAAATCATTTTTTTTGTATTTTTTTTTCTAAAGTCTCCCTGAAAAAAAAGAAAAAAAATCAAATCAGTGGGAGATTAATATTGCCCTTTCTGCTTGTGTGCCAGTCTTGACTCCTTGGTGTGCCATCTCTCTCTCTCTCTCCAATTGTGGGCCATAGAAAGCCTATTTTTTTTTTTTGCTTGATTTGGGTTCCAAAATCTACCTGAAAAAATCACTAAATCAATCAGTGGGAGATAAATATTGGCCTCTGGGCTTGTGTGCCACTCCTGACTCCTGTGTGCGTCATCTCTCACTCAGTGGGCCCTAGAAAGCCTATTTTTTGTTTTATTTGTTTTCTAAATTCTCCCTGAAAAAATCATTTTATTTTATTTGGTTTCTAAATTATTCCTGAAAAAATCATTTTTTTTGTATTTTTTTTTTCTAAAGTCTCCCTGAAAAAAAAAAAAAAATCAAATCAGTGGGAGATTAATATTGCCCTTTCTGCTTGTGTGCCAGTCTTGACTCCTGGGTGTGCCATCTCTCTCTCTCTCTCTCCAATTGTGGGCCATAGAAAGCCTATTTTTTTTTTTTGCTTGATTTGGGTTCCAAAATCTACCTGAAAAAAAATCACTAAATCAATCAGTGGGAGATAAATATTGGCCTCTGGGCTTGTGTGCCACTCCTGACTCCTGTGTGCGTCCTCTCTCACTCAGTGGGCCATAGAAAGCCTATTTTTTTTAATTTGTTTTCTAAATTCTCCCTGAAACAATCATTTCATTTTATTTGGTTTATAAATTCTTCCTTAAAAAATCATTTTTTTTTATTATTTTTTTTTTCTAAAGTCTCCCTTTTAAAAAAAAAAAAAAAAAATCAGTGGGAGATTAATATTTACATTTGCGCTTCAGTGACAGTCCTGCGTGTGTGGCATCTCTCTCATTTGTTGCCACCAACAACTGAGTGTGTAACATTGTGCCTGATTTTCGTTGTGGTCTCACCCACCTGTTAAGGCGTAGCTAAATCATACTGAAGTTATAGCTCACCGTGTAAGTTGTGTGACAGCAACAAATACCGTTAGTTTGGTAACGTTTTTAAAACAATGAGGAAGTCTGGTGGAAGAGGTCGTGGCCAGGGGCGTTCATTGTCAGCTGGTAATGAGGGTAGTGATAGTGGTGGAGCATCAGGTGGTCGTGGGAAAAAAAATATTGCACCTAAGTCTGGAGCTGTGGAGCCAGGTTCGTCGTCTGGCTACACAAGGCCTCGAACGCTCCCTTTTCTGGGAGTAGGAAAACCGCTTTTAAAGCCGGAGCAGCAAGAGCAAGTTTTGGCTTATCTTGCTGACTCAGCCTCTAGCTCTTTTGCCTCCTCTCGTGAAACTGGTAAAAGTAAAAGCAGCGCGTCGTTAGTGGATGTTCACGGTCAGGGACAAGTCGCTTCCTTGTCCTCTTAAGCAAAAACAACAACAGAGAAGAATGCAGCAGGCGACACAACGGGTTACTCCATGGAGCTCTTTACACATACCGTCCCTGGCTTAGAAAGTGAAGCAGTTAACAGTCCATGCCCATTACAAGTTGAATCTGACATGGAGTGCACTGATGCACAGCCACAGCCAGACTACTATGCTGGTCCTTTGACTCAGACCACAACATTGCCCTCGCAGGGTGCTGATCAAGAATCAGACCCTGATGAGACTATGTTGCCCCATCACGAACGCTATACCACCGACCGACACGGTGACACAGACGAAGTTGCACACGAGCTACAAGAAGAGGTAATAGATGACCCAGTTCTTGACCCCGATTGGCAGCCATTGGGGGAACAGGGTGCAGGCGGCAGCAGTTCTGAAGCGGAGGAGGAGGGGCCGCAGCAGGCATCAACATCGCAACAGGTTCCATCTGCCGGGCCCGTATCTTGCCCAAAACGCGTGGCAAAGTCAAAACCTGTTGGAGGACAGCGTGGCCATCCGGTTAAAGCTCAGTCTGCAATGCCTGAAAAGGTATCCGATGCTAGAAAGAGTGCAGTCTGGCATTTTTTTAAACAACATCCAATTGATCAGCGCAAAGTCATCTGTCAAAAATGTTCAACTACCTTAAGCAGAGGGCAGAATCTGAAAAGTCTCAATACAAGTTGCATGCATAGACATTTAACCACCATGCATTTGCAAGCTTGGACTAACTACCAAACGTCCCTTAAGGTTGTAGCACCCTCGGCCAATGAAGCTAGTCATCAACGCAACATCCCTTCCGGCAGTGTAGGGCCACCATTTTCTGCACCACCTGCAGTATCTGTGCAGGTTTCTTTGCCAGGCCAAAGCAGTCAGGGTCAGGGAATCACCAGTTTCGTAGTAGGAAACACTGCATCTAGGGCACCGGCGGCAACAATACCATCTCCCACCGTCTCTCAGTCTGCCATGTCCACCGGCACCCCCGCTAGTTCCACGATCTCCAGCTCTCCAGTCCAGCTCACCCTACATGAGACTATGGTTAGAAAAAGGAAGTACTTAGCCTTGCATCCGCGTACACAGGGTTTGAACGCCCACATAGCTAGACTAATCTCGTTAGAGATGATGCCCTACCGGTTAGTTGAAAGCAAAGCTTTCAAAGCCCTGATGGACTACGCTGTACCACGCTACGAGCTACCCAGTCGACACTTTTTTCCAGAAAAGCCATCCCAGCCCTCCACCAGCATGTTAAAGAGCGCATCGTCCATGCACTCAGGCAATCTGTGAGCACAAAGGTGCACCTGACAACAGATGCATGGACCAGTAGGCATGGCCAGGGACGTTACGTGTCCATCACGGCACACTGGGTAAATGTGGTGGATGCAGGGTCCACAGGGGACAGCAAGTTTGGGACAGTTCTGCCTAGCCCACGGTCTAGGAAACAGTTGGCTGTAGCCGTTCGCACCCCCTCCTCCTCCTCCTCGTCCTCCTGCAGAAGCGAGACCTCGTCCACAGACCGCAGTCGCACAACCACTCCATCCGCAGCTGCCACTGTTGCACACCAGGTCTCCCATTATGGGGCAGCTACTGGCAAACGTCAGCAGGCTGTATTGGCTATGAAGTGTTTGGGCGACAACAGACACACCGCTGAAGTTCTGTCTGAGTTCTTGCAGAAAGAAACGCAGTCGTGGCTGGGCACTGTAGATCTTGAGGCAGGCAAGGTAGTGAGTGATAACGGAAGGAATTTCATGGCTGCCATCTCCCTTTCCCAACTGAAACACATTCCTTGCCTGGCTCACACCTTAAACCTGGTGGTGCAGTGCTTCCTGAAAAGTTATCCGGGGTTATCCGACCTGCTCCTCAAAGTGCGTGGACTTTGCTCACATATCCGCCGTTCGCCCGTACACTCCAGCCGTATGCAGACCTATCAGCGTTCTTTGAACCTTCCCCAGCATCGCCTAATCATAGACGTTGCAACAAGGTGGAACTCAACACTGCACATGCTTCAGAGACTGTGTGAACAAAGGCGGGCTGTTATGTTTTTGTGGGAGGATACACATACACGGGCAGGCAGTAGGATGGCAGACATGGAGTTGTCAGGTGTGCAGTGGTCGAAGATTCAAGACATGTGTCAAGTCCTTCAGTGTTTTGAGGAATGCACACGGCTGGTTAGTGCAGACAACGCCATAATAAGCAAGAGCATCCCCCTAATGCGTCTGCTGATGCAAAGTTTGACGCACATAAAGGATCAGGCGTCTGCAGCTGAGGAAGAGGAAAGCCTTGATGACAGTCAGCCATTGTCTGGCCAGGGCAGTGTACAGGATGAGGTAGCGGGCGAACAGGAGGAGGAGGACGAGGAGGATGATGGGGATGATTATATTTTTAATGAGGAAGCTTTTCCGGGGCCAGTGGAAATTGTTGGCGCGGCAAGGCCGGGTTCTGGTTTTTGGAGGGACACAAGTGACGTGGATTTGCCTGAAACTGCCCCTCAACCAAGCACAACCACAGATTTGAGAACTGGAACTTTGGGCCACATGGCGGATTATGCCTTACGTATCCTCAAAAGGGACACACGCATTACTAAAATGATGAACGATGACGATTACTGGTTGGCCTGCCTCCTTGATCCTCGCTATAAAGGCAAATTGCAAAATATAATGCCACATGAAAACTTGGAACTAATATTAGCAACCAAACAATCAACTCTTGTTGACCGTTTGCTTCTGGCATTCCCTGCACACAGCGCCCGTGATCGTTCTAACACGAGCTGCAGGGGCCAGCAGACCAGAGGTGTTAGAGGGGCAGAAATCAGAAGTGGCGTTGGCCAGAGGGGTTTTCTGACCAGGTTGTGGAGTGATTTTGCTATGACCGCAGACAGGACAGGTACTGCAGCATCAATTCAAAGTGACAGGAGACAACATTTGTCCAGTATGGTTACTAACTATTTTTCATCCCTTATCGACGTTCTCCCTCAACCGTCATTCCCATTTGATTACTGGGCATCAAAATTAGACACCTGGCCAGAATTGGCAGAATATGCATTGCAGGAGCTTGCTTGCCCGGCAGCTAGTGTCCTATCAGAAAGAGTATTCAGTGCTGCAGGTTCAATACTAACAGAAAAAAGGACTCGTCTGGCTACCCAAAATGTAGATGATCTAACCTTCATTAAAATGAACCACAACTGGATTTCGAAATCTTTTGCCCCACCTTGCCCGGCTGACACCTAGCTTTCCTATTTAAAGGTCTTGCCTGTGGACTATTCTGAACGACTTTTCCAATCTCGTAATTTGCAGCACCTGATTGTCCAGCATCCGACATGTTAACACCTCCCTAAATGGCCAAAGTCCCCACACGGGGCCGTGGTATCGCCACTTGGCGCCAGCACCCGTGAGAGTACTGTTTGTCTGAGGAGGTGGGTGTGCCCGCTTTTTGTCGACGGCACTGCCACTAGGTCCCTCATAGTACAATAAAGTGTCTGGCGGTGGTGGTGCGCACCCAACGTCAGACACACCGTTGTAATATGAGGGGCCCTGGGCCTGTACCGCCGGCCACAAGACAGTCCCCCCCCCCCCAGCTCAAACAGTGCTCTACCACTTGCAAAATTTTCTCTCACAGCTCCACCAATGTTTAGTCTATGCGCTGACATCCTTCAATGCCTGGCACTGTCAATACCATTGTATTGACATTTTTCTTATGTTAGGCCTTCGAAGCCTGTCTGCGGTCACTCCTTCCACTAAGCCTCCACTGACCTGTCTACTGCTGCCCGTGTTCCCCTGGAACCAATTTTAAATTGCCTACAGCCCAATTTTTGTTATGTTAGGCCTTCGAAGCCTGTCTGCGGCCCGTTCTTTCCACTACTACTACACAGACCAGGCCACTGCTGCCCGTGTTCCCCTGGAACAAATTTTAAATTGCCTACAGCCAGCCCAATTTATTATGTTAGGCCTTCGAAGCCTGTCTGCGGTCCCTCCTTCCACTAGGCCTCCACTGACCTGTCTACTGCTGCCCGTGTACCCCTTGAACCAACATCAGAAAATATAAAAATAAGTATTTTGCTTATAAAAAAGAAAATACTGGAGAGATATCAAATGCAGACATTTAAACATTAAAAACAAACACATACAACAAAAATCTGGTACAGTACTAAAAATGGCCACCAGCTACAATAACTTTCTCCTGCAAGTAGTTAACTGAAAGTTTTTTTCAATTTAAAACACAGATATGGCATCCACCGAGTGTTGTCCTGTCGCGTCTTCTTTATATTATTGCCAAGAAGATGCAAAACAATGAAAATAATAAAATCATTATTTACCAAAAAAATAGAGTAAGTCAAAACCACATTGCAAATAAACATTCATTACAAATAAAGAAGCAGGGCGCGTCCGAGGGTGAGTATATACCTAATAAGAATATAATCACCCTCGGACGCGCCCTGCTTCTTTCCGACAGCCTTCCTTCCTAAGAATCAGCCCTTCCGTGGTGTAGAGAGAGGGTGTGTTACACTCCAAGGTGTTCCCCAGGTTGCCTTTCCTGAGCTTCGATCTTCATGCTCTCGTTTAGTAGTTGTCGGAAAGTAGGCTGCATTAGGCCTACAAATTGGGTATGGGGTGGAGAGAGATGGTGTGTTACACTCCAAGGTGTTCCCCAGGTTTCCTTGCCATTGCTTCGGTCTTCCGACTCTCGTTTAGTAGTTGTAGAAAACTACACTGCATTAGGCCTACAAAATGGGTATCGGGTGGAGAGAGATGGTGTGTTACACTCCAAGGTGTTCCCCAGGTTTCCTTGCCATTGCTTCGGTCTTCCGACTCTCGTTTAGTAGTTGTACAAAACTACACTGCATTAGGCCTACAAAATGGGTATCGGGTGGAGAGAGATGGTGTGTTACACTCCAAGGTGTTCCCCAGATTTCCTTGCCATTGCTTCGGTCTTCCGACTCTCATTTAGTAGTTGTAGAAAACTACACTGCATTAGGCCTACAAAATGGGTATCGGGTGGAGAGAGATGGTGTGTTACACTCCAAGGTGTTCCCCAGGTTTCCTTGCCATTGCTTCGGTCTTCAGACTCTCGTTTAGTAGTTGTAGAAAACTACACTGCATTAGGCCTACAAAATGGGTATCGGGTGGAGAGAGATGGTGTGTTACACTCCAAGGTGTTCCCCAGGTTTCCTTGCCATTGCTTCGGTCTTCCGACTCTCGTTTAGTAGTTTTAGAAAACTACACTGCATTAGGCCTACAAAATGGGTATCGGGTGGAGAGAGATGGTGTATTACACTCCAAGGTGTTCTCCAGGTTGCCTTTCCAGAGCTTCGATCTTAATGCTCTCGTTTAGTAGTTGTTGGAAACTACACTGCATTAGGCCTACAAAATGGGTATCGGGTGGAGAGAGATGGTGTGTTACACTCCAAGGTGTTCCCCAGGTTTCCTTGCCATTGCTTCGGTCTTCCGACTCTCGTTTAGTAGTTGTAGAAAACTACACTGCATTAGGCCTACAAAATGGGTATCGGGTGGAGAGAGATGGTGTGTTACACTCCAAGGTGTTCTCCAGGTTGCCTTTCCTAAGCTTCTATCTTCAGGCTCTCGTTAAATTGTGGTTAAATGGAACAACTGCATTTGGCGTACTAGAAGATGCAAAACAATGAAAATAATAAAATCATTATTTACCAAAAAAATAGAGTAAGTCAAAACCACATTGCAAATAAACATTCATTACAAATAAAGAAGCAGGGCGCGTCCGAGGGTGAGTATATACCTAATAAGAATATAATCACCCTCGGACGCACCCTGCTTCTTTCCGACAGCCTTCCTTCCTAAGAATCAGCCCTTCCGTGGTGTAGAGAGAGGGTGTGTTACACTCCAAGGTGTTCCCCAGGTTGCGTTTCCTGAGCTTCGATCTTCATGCTCTCGTTTAGTAGTTGTCGGAAAGTAGGCTGCATTAGGCCTACAAATTGGGTATGGGGTGGAGAGAGATGGTGTGTTACACTCCAAGGTGTTCCCCAGGTTTCCTTGCCATTGCTTCGGTCTTCCGACTCTCGTTTAGTAGTTGTAGAAAACTACACTGCATTAGGCCTACAAAATGGGTATCGGGTGGAGAGAGATGGTGTGTTACACTCCAAGGTGTTCCCCAGGTTTCCTTGCCATTGCTTCGGTCTTCCGACTCTCGTTTAGTAGTTGTACAAAACTACACTGCATTAGGCCTACAAAATGGGTATCGGGTGGAGAGAGATGGTGTGTTACACTCCAAGGTGTTCCCCAGGTTTCCTTGCCATTGCTTTGGTCTTCCGACTCTCATTTAGTAGTTGTAGAAAACTACACTGCATTAGGCCTACAAAATGGGTATCGGGTGGAGAGAGATGGTGTGTTACACTCCAAGGTGTTCCCCAGGTTTCCTTGCCATTGCTTCGGTCTTCAGACTCTCGTTTAGTAGTTGTAGAAAACTACACTGCATTAGGCCTACAAAATGGGTATCGGGTGGAGAGAGATGGTGTGTTACACTCCAAGGTGTTCCCCAGGTTTCCTTGCCATTGCTTCGGTCTTCCGACTCTCGTTTAGAAGTTTTAGAAAACTACACTGCATTAGGCCTACAAAATGGGTATCGGGTGGAGAGAGATGGTGTATTACACTCCAAGGTGTTCTCCAGGTTGCCTTTCCAGAGCTTCGATCTTAATGCTCTCGTTTAGTAGTTGGTGGAAACTACACTGCATTAGGCCTACAAAATGGGTATCGGGTGGAGAGAGATGGTGTGTTACACTCCAAGGTGTTCCCCAGGTTTCCTTGCCATTGCTTCGGTCTTCCGACTCTCGTTTAGTAGTTGTAGAAAACTACACTGCATTAGGCCTACAAAATGGGTATTGGGTGGAGAGAGATGGTGTGTTACACTCCAAGGTGTTCTCCAGGTTGCCTTTCCTGAGCTTCTATCTTCAGGCTCTCGTTAAATTGTGGTTAAATGGAACAACTGCATTTGGCGTACTAGTTGGTTTGGGGCCTACTAACAGTGTCTGCCGCTCCTTGCTGTTCTCCTGGTTTCCTGTCCTGAAATTCCGTTTTCAGGCGCTCGTTAAGTAGTTGTTAATGTTAGACTGCATTTGGCCTACTAGTTGGGTTGGGGCCTACTATCGGTGTCTGCCACTCCTTGCTGTTCTCCTCCACTGAACAAAGCTGTGCCGCCTGTTTACTACGGTTGCCAATTTTGAACTGCATTTCGACTACTTACTGATTTGGGCCTACTCTCTGTGTCAGCCTCTCATTCCAGTTGTCCTCCACTGCAATGCCCCCTGGTTATTCCTGTGTTACCAATTTTGAACTGCATTTAGCAACCTTTATTCTTTGGGCCTATATCTGTGTTTCCTCCTCATCCTGCCCATTGCCCAGCCAGTGATAGATGAGTCTGCTGGTACATTGACCCATAACGCAACATTCCCCGTGCACGCTACACAACAACATTGTGACCCTGCTGAAAGTCAGGTTGCTCTTCCCGCATACCATACCACCTTACACGGGGACAAAGAGGAAGGTGCAGATGAAAGTGCAGGTTCCTTCATCAGGTGGGGGGAGGAATACTAGTTGGCGACGTCACTGGCACAGGGCCTCTCATAGTACGCAAAAGTGTTGCTGCCGGTGGGAGGCGCCCCCGCCGTGCAAACACACCGCTGTACTTTGAGGGGCCCTGTGCCAGCGCCAATGCCAACGAGTGGGCCCCCCCTGCTTGCTCAGGTTCACAGCACTTGCAAAGTTGAAATACTTACCTCTCCCTGCTCCACTGCCGTGACGTGGTCCAGATTTCCTGGGCCCACTAATTACTTGAACCAGCCCTACCCACCACAACTTTAGCCAAATGACCCCCAATTTCAAATGCCTTCCAATTATTATAAGGTAAATTACGCTTGACAAGCTTCATTAAGAAGAATGGATGGTTTTGACATTAAAATGGGCACTCTAGGTGTTTTCCTGGCCCCCACTCACTGCCGACTATGCTGCCCCATTGACTTGCATTGGGTTTCGTGTTTCGGTCGATCCCGACTTTACGTCAAAATCGGCCGATTTCACTCGACCCGACTTTTGAGATAGTCGGGTTTCGCGAAACCCGGCTCGACTCTAAAAAGGTCAAGGTCGCTCAACTCTACTCCTGGACAGTCTGTAGTGCAATGTGATTTGGTGGATGGCACGAGACATGATGTCTCAGATGTGTTCAATCAGATTCAGGTCTGGGGAACGGGATGGTCAGTCCATAGCTTCAATGCCTTCATCTTGCAGGAACTGCTGACACACTCCAGCCACATGAGGTCTGGCATTGTCTAGCATTAGGAGGAATCCAGGGCCAGCTACACCAGCATATGGTGTCACAAGGGGTCTGAGGATCTCATCTTGGGACCTAATGGCTGTCAGGATACCTCTGGCAAGCACATGGAGGGCTGTGCGGCCCTCCAAAGAAATGCCACCCCACACCATTACTGACCCACTGCCAAACCAGTCATGCTGAAGTATGTTGCAGGCTGCAGATCGCTCTCCATGGTGTCTCCAGACCCTGTCACATCTGTCACATGTGCTCAGTGTGAACCTGCTTTCATCTCTGAAGAGCACAGGGTGCAAGTGGTGAATTTGCCAATCCTGGGGTTCTCTGGCAAATGCCAAGCGTCATTCACGGTTTTGGGCTGTGAGCACAACCCCCATCTGTTGATGTCAGGCACTCAGACCATCTTCATGGAGTCGGTTTCTAACCGTTTGTGCAGACACATGCAGATTTGTGGCCTGCTTGAGGTCCTTTTGCAGGGCTCTGGCAGTGCTCCTCCTGTTCCTCCTTGCACAAAGGCTGAGGTAGCGGTCCTGCTGCTGGGTTGTTGCCATCCTACGGCCCCCTCCATGTCTCCTGGTGTACTGGCCTGTCTCTTGTTAGTGCCTCCAGCCTCTGGACACTATGCTGACAGACTCAGCAAACCTTCTTGCCACAGCTCGCATTGATGTGCCATTTTGGATGAGCTGCACTACCTGAGCCACTTGTTTGAGTTGTAGAGTCTGTCTCATGCTACTACGAGTGTGAAAGCACAACCAACATTCAAAAGTGACCAAAACATCAGCTAGAAAGCATTAGTACTAAGATGTGGTCTGTGGTCCCCACCTGCAGAACCACTCCTTTATTGTGTCTTGATAATTGCCAATAATTTCCATCTGTTGTCTATTCCATTTGCACAACAGCATGTGAAATTGATTGTCAAACAGTGTTGCTTCCTAAGTGGACAGTTTGATTTCACAAAAGTTTGATTTACTTGGAGTTATATTATTGGGGCTAGCGGAACGCACCGACTAAATATAGATGTTTTTGTTGCTATTGGTGCGTTTGCAGCTCGGGGTCCACCGTGCAGGAGAACCTGCTGCTAGCAAACGGCGGCACTATATGGCGGTATGGACTAACTCAGTTAATTCACCGAGTAGCCGTGAAAGCAAAGCACTGTGCCCTGTTGGACTTCACAGAGGCACAGGCTAACTGCCCAAACAGAGAGCAGTCAGTGGTCACGCATGCACACAAAACTCCTCGCCGGAGGTGCCAGCATTCTAGGGGCTTATTTCAGCCAGGTCCCTGAATACATACAAACACAATCTCCTCGCCGGAGGTGCCAGCATTCTAGGGGCTTATTTCAGCCAGGTCCCTGAATACATACAAACACAATCTCCTCGCCGGAGGTGCCAGCATTCTAGGGGCTTATTTCAGCCAGGTCCCTGAATACATACAAACACAATCTCCTCACCGGAGGTGCCAGCATTCTAGGGGCTTATTTCAGCCAGGTCCCTGAATACATACAAACACAATCTCCTCACCGGAGGTGCCAGCATTCTAGGGGCTTATTTCAGCCAGGTCCCTGAATACATACAAACACAATCTCCTCGCCGGAGGTGCCAGCATTCTAGGGGCTTATTTCAGCCAGGTCCCTGAATACATACAAACACAATCTCCTCGCCGGAGGTGCCAGCATTCTAGGGGCTTATTTCAGCCAGGTCCCTGAATAAATACAAACACAATCTCCTCGCCGGAGATGCCAGCATTCTAGGGGCTTATTTCAGCCAGGTCCCTGAATACATACAAACACAATCTCCTCGCCGGAGGTGCCAGCATTCTAGGGGCTTATTTCAGCCAGGTCCCTGAACACATACAAACACAATCTCCTCGCCGGAGGTGCCAGCATTCTAGGGGCTTATTTCAGCCGGGTCCCTGAACACACTCTTACGTGACCACACTGGCGCAAAGCACATAACATAGAACAATACTAGCGAGCCTTAAATAGTTGCAGCACCTTAAAGGACCTTCCTAGATGGACCAATGAGAGGCTGCCACAGAGTGTGAGCACCTAGAGGACTTTCCTGAAAGGACCAATGGCCTTAGGTGCAGAAACTGATCATGTGACCCTCGATCTCCACTGAAAGATCTTACTCTGGGCATGCTCAGAACGAGAAAAGCAGGACTTAGTCCCAGAAGCGTCTGCTCGCCGCTGCCCAGCACTGACTCCAATGGCAGAAGCAGGAAAAGCAGCAATAACTCTTTGTACAGAGTCAGACTGAGCGAGACGCTGGGACCGACGTCTCCGCTGAGCAGGCTCCACTGCGGCAGGAGAAAAATAGGAGACCGCAGCGGAGATGGCCTGAGATTCCCCCTGTGCAGAGGCGGGAACTCGACCCCTAACATTACCCCCCTAGGGCCCCCCTCCTTGGGCCTCGCTACGTTCAAAGGCAGCAATGAGCTGCGGAGCCGAATGTGCTCAGCAGGCTCCCAGGACCTATCCTCAGGACCATAACCCTTCCAGTCCACCAAATAAAAGTTTTTGCCACGAACCACCTTGCACCCCAAAATAGCGTTCACTTCGTAATCGTCTGTAGACGAACCCGATGTCCCGGCAGATGACTCAGAAAACCGGGACATGTATATGGGCTTAAGGAGGGACACATGAAAGGTGTCGGTGATACCTAGGCGTGGAGGAAGGGCTAGACGGTAGACCACAGGATTAACCTGTTCGAGGACCTTAAAAGGACCCAAGTAGCGAGGTGCAAACTTAGTGGAATCAACACACAGCCTGATGTTACGAGCGTAGAGCCACACTAAGTCGCCAGGAGCAAAGGTCGGGGCAGGGTGCCGATGTGCATCGGTGGAGGACCTCATCCTCTCCTTGGAGGCCCGGAGGGCATCCTGGGTGCGGTCCCAAATGTCTCGTGCCTCCACTGCCCAGTCTGCCACCCTGGAGTCAGCAGAGGACATGGGCATAGGCACAGGAACCCGCGGATGCTGGCCGTAATTAAGGAGCAAAGGAGTCTGATCGATGGAGACAGCGTTGTTAAGGGCAAACTCTGCCCACGGTAACAAGGATGCCCAGTCATCCTGCCTGGCAGAAACAAAATGTTGTAAATAAGTGACCAGAGTCTGATTGGCTCTCTCAACCAACCCATTCGTCTCGGTTGATAAGCCGAGGAGAGATTTAACTCATTACTGAGTAGACGACAAAGCTCCCTCCAGAATCGAGACGCAAACTGGGGTCCCCGGTCACTGACAATCTTGTCCGGCATACCGTGTAAGCGAAAGATATGCTTGATGAACAAGGCTGCCAGAGCCCGTGCAGAAGGTAGCCGTGGAAGAGGCACCAAATGAACCATTTTGGAAAAATGGTCGGTGATCACCCAGATAATGGTGCAGCTACGAGACTTGGGTAAGTCCACCACAAAGTCCATCCCTACCATCTCCCAGGGCCTGTCCACCACCGGCAGAGGGTAAAGCAACCCAGCTGGCCGTTGCTGAGGGGACTTGTTCTTGGCGCAAGAGACACACGCCCGAACATAGTCTGCGACATCACAAGCCATATGCGGCCACCAGTATGTCCTCGCCAGTAACGCAGATGTCCTTTTGGAACCAAAATGTCCACCCACCCTGGACGAGTCTGCCCAAGAGAGAACCTCCGGTCACAAACTGGATGGTACAAAAGTCTTGCCCGGAGGCACAGACTCTAGCGAAACCGGGGCCACAGTTCTCAGGCTCTCGGTGGGGACAATAAGCTGAGGCTCCTCTTCCTCCTCCACAGATGACACAATGGAGTGAGAGAGAGCGTCAGCACGAATGTTCTTCTCCCCAGAAAGAAAATGGAGGGTGAAATGAAACCGGGAGAAGAACAAGGACCATCTGGCCTGGCGAGAATTTAACCGCTGGGCTGTCTGCAGGTACATCAAATTTTTATGATCTGTGAAGACTTGGAAGGGAAAATGAGCTCCCTCCAAGAGATGTCTCCACTCCGAGAAAGCCAACTTCATGGCTAGCAACTCCCTGTCCCTGATGGAATAATTCCTATCTGCTGGTGAGAAGGTCTTAGAAAAGAAGAAGCAAGGATGCTTCCGACCTTAAGCATCCTTTTGGAAGAGAACTGCTCCAGCACCAACAGATGAGGTATCCACCTCCATGATAAATGTCTCATCTACATCGGGGCGATGTAGGATGGGAGCGCTAGCAAAGTGTGACTTTATGGAGTTAAAGGCCTTGGAGACAATTTTGGATTTGCCCCCTTATTGGTTAGGGCAACCAAGGGAGCTACCAAAGTTGAGAATTGCAGAATGAACTGGCGATAATAATTAATAAACCCCATAAAGCGCTGCACCGCTTTAAGAGAATGGGGTTCCTGCCAGTCCATCACAGCCTGTAGTTTGGCAGGATCCATAGCCAATCCCTGGGCAGTGATGATATAGCCTAGGAAAGGTAAGGACTCCTGCTCGAACATACACTTCTCCAACTTGGCATAGAGGGAGTTTGCCCGTAGGAGGTCGAAGACTTTGCAAACAACTCTCTGGTGGGAGTCAATATCTGGAGAGTAGATGAGAATATCATCCAGATAGACTACGACCCAGGTGGAAAGCATATCCCGGAAGATGTCGTTCACAAAGTCTTGGAAAACAGCTGGGGCATTACAGAGCCTGAAGGGCATCACCAGATATTCTTATTGCCCATCCGTGGTGTTAAAAGCCGTCTTCCATTCGTCCCCCTCACGGATGCAAATCAGGTTGTAAGCACCCCGCAGATTTAATTTAGTAAATACCCTTGCTCCCCGAAGCCTATCGAAGAGCTCCGATATCAAAGGCAAAGGATACTTATTCTTAATGGTGATGGCGTTAAGACCCCTGTAGTCTATGCATGGACGCAGTTCCCCATTCTTCTGCACGAAGAAGAACCCAGCCCCAGCAGGTGACACTGACTGACTTCCTGATGAACCCTCTTGCCAGATTCTCTTGAATGTACTGAGACATTGCTTCTGTCTTCAGGAGAGATAACGGATAGACTCGACCCTGGGGAGGCTCAGCACCAGGCAAGAGATCAATAGGACAGTCATAGGGGCGATGGGGCGGAAGGGTCTCCGCCGCATTTTTAGAGAACACGTCTGCATAAGACCAATATTGCTTGGGGAGAGAGGATAGATCTGCGGGTACCTCTGTAGTAGCAACCTGAACGCACTCCCTCTGACACCTACCCCCACAACATTCACCCCATCCCAGAATTCTGCCTGAGGACCACACAATATGAGGAGAGTGGTACTGTAGCCAAGGTATCCCCAACAGGACCTCATCAATTCCCTCAGGAATGACGAGCAGAGATATAATCTCCTGATGGGATGGTGACATAGACAGAGTAAAATGGATGGTCTGGTGTGTTATCTGTGAGGGCAGTGTTGACCCATTCACCACTCGTACCGTTACTGGTTGAGCTAGCATAACCAGGGGTATTGCGTGACATTGGGCGAAGGCAGAAGACATAAAATTGCCCTCCGCCCCAGAATCCACGCAGAGCTCTACCGAGTGGGAGAGTGAGACTATAATAATTGTCCCCTTAAAGGACAATTTGGAGGCAAACGTCGCCGTGTCTAGTGTACCTCCACCTACTACCACTAGACGCTGACGTTTCCTCGACCACTGGGGACATCTGGTGGCAAGATGTCCTGACTGCTGGCAAACATGACAGACATTGAGTGCACAAGCGGTCCGGGACTTAGATCCCACTCGTGACACTCCCATGGCCTCATGTGACTCAGGAACCAGGACTGGAGATTCCAGAGGTTTGGTGAAGGTAGGAGCCAGCCGAATCCTCTGCCTACACTGGGCTCGCTCGAACCTCCGCTCGTTAAAACGGAGGTCAATACGAGTAGATACAGTTATTAACTCCTCCAGTGTGGCAGGAATCTCCCTAGCAGCCAGAGCTGCCTTCACGTGATCAGCCAGCCCCCTCCAAAATATGGAGATAAGGGCTTTATCCGACCACTCCAGCTCAGAAGCTAAAGTGCGGAAGTGGACGGCAAAATGGCTGACCAAGGACTCACCCTGAGTTAATGCCAGCAGTTGGAGTGCCGTATCATGACTGACTTGAGGTCCCAAAAAGACCTGTTTCAGAGTGCTCAGGAACAGCGGAGCACTCTGCACCACATGATCGCCACGCTCCCACAGCGGCGTAGCCCATTCCAATGCCCTGTCCGACAAGAGAGACACAATAAATTCCATCTTAGCCCGCTCTGTGGGAAAACGTGCCGCCAGGAGCTCGAGGTGAATAGAGCAGTGACTCACGAACCCCCTACAAGATTTGCTATCTCCAGAAAAAATTTCTGGCAGCGGGAGGTGAGATAATGTCAGAACAGGGGTGGCAGTGGACAAGGTTGCTGCAGCAACGCTAGCAGCCTGCATAGCAACTGCGGTAACATCCACAGTTGAGGTTGAGCTCTCGAGAGCCGCCAACCTACCCTCCAGCTGCTGGATATACCGCAAGGATTGCTGAATGTCCACCATTTACTAGCCAGACCCTGGCGCTAGTATTCTGTTGGGGTTAGCAGAACACACTGAGTAAATATAGATGTTTTTATTGTTATTGGTGCGTTCGCAGCCCGGGGTCCACCGTGCAGGAGAACCTGCTGCTAGCAAACGGCGGCACTATATGGCGGTATGGACTAACTCAGCTAATTCACCGAGTAGCCGTGAAAGCAAACCACTGTGCCCTGTTAGACTTCATAGAGGCACAGGCTAACTGCCCAAACAGAGAGCTGTCAGTGGTCACGCATGCACACAAAACTCCTCGCCGGAGGTGCCAGCATTCTAGTGGCTTATTTCAGCCAGCTCCCTGAACACACTCTTACGTGACCACACTGGCGCAAAGCACATAACATAGAACAATACTAGCGCATGGCCATAAGGCCATGCGAGCCTTAAATAGTTGCAGCACATACAGGACCTTCCTAGAAGGACCAATGAGAGGCTGCCACAGAGCGTGAGCACCTACAGGACCTTCCTGAAAGGACCAATGGCCTTAGGTGCAGAAACTGATCATGTGACCCTCGATCTCCACTGAGGGATCTTACTCTGGGCATGCTCCGAACGAGAAAAGCAGGACTTAGCCCCAGAAGCGTCTGCTTGCCACTGCCCAGCACTGACTCCAATAGCAGAAGCAGGAAAAGCAGCAGTAACTCTTTGTACAGAGTCAGACTGAGCGAAACGCTGGGACTGACGTCTCCGCCGAGCAGGCTCCACTGCGGCAGGAGAAGAATGGGAGACTGCAGCGGAGATGGCCCGAGATTTCCCCTGTGCAGAGGCGGGAACGTGACCCCTAACATAGATTTTGTTGTTTAACTGTTTCCTTTATTTTTTTGAGCAGTGTAGATAAACCCGTGTTTTTAACCATCTTCATCTTTTATTACTGGACTGGTATTAGCAGAGAGGCAAGCAGACGTAGAGAATACATTTTAAATATCGAGCTTGATGATGGAATGACTAAAGAAAGTCACTGGATTCTTTTGAGTTAATATATTAATACATAGTTAATATTGTCATAAACATGCTGCTTAAAGAATTTCACAAGGGGTTGTACTCTGTTTTTATTTAGGTACATGGGAAAAATGGCAGCAATGCAGACGTAGGCGAACAAAACAGGTATTTCTTGAAGTGAAGAAACTTCAAGTGCAGATGTCAGCACACCTGCGCTAGCCTAGAAACATGTGTCCAAACCGAGAAAGTTTTTGTCATTTTAACATGATTAATAATGTGGGAAAATCTTACATCTTACCTTTGTTTCTACAGTGCAATATTTTACAGTCATTTTGCCATTTAAACACAGCAATTCATTTGCGTGTGATCCACCTTAAATAAATAAGCAGAGAAATACAAAGAATACACATATTCATAGGCATCGATTTATCATATTTGTGAATGTATCAGGCAATAATGCTCAAGGGGCTTGTAAATCTCATCTCTTATACAACACTGTATATACTGTAATCCCTGTCAATGTTGTCATAACTAATATTAATTAAAAACATGTCATCATTCACAAGGCCAAATAAATGATTCATCTATGTGTATTATATTCTATTAAATACAAGAAATGGATTATATTCTTATCCTTTGTTCTGAAGTGATCCATCACTGTTTCTGAATGAAGTAAAAACTGTGGTTCAGGGAAAAGATGTAGAATAAAGTTTTAATATCCTTCCAATAAGTGTACGCAAAATATTTTTCTATGTATTTTAAATTAATCAATAATTGTGCCATGTATCACTTATTAGAAAAAAGTGGATTTTGTGGAGGATTTGCTACAATGAGGTCGTTGTCACATTGGTGGACTATGTGAATGTCATCATTTTATTCTAATTTACAGATGTACAAACATGACTGAAAATATTTAACCAAAAAAAGAGCATGAACCCCACCTTCAAAAATCATACGTTGATCTAAAGCCGCTAGGCAAAAATTAATATATAACTGAACATGAGGCTCTTAGTTTAACATTCTGATCAGACTGTATGAAGCCCACTGCCACGTTATGGTGAATCTCTTAGTGGGTCCCTTTCACCCTAATGAAGCGGAGCCATGTGCCGACCACCACCACATCGGCAATGCCCCGGCAGTGCAGATGGCTAGGAGTCTCCAGACCGTGCCACGCCACCAGCATAGAAAGACAGCAACAATGGCCACCACACAGCACCAGCACTAAATAAAAGGAGTCCGTATTTCCCCAAAGGAGCGGAGCCGTGCGCTGATCACCGCCACAGAGGCACTGCGACAGCAAGGCAGACGGCCTTGTGCCTCACAGCACCCGTGCTGCAAGACTGAGTCCCCATGACTCCAGACTGCGCAGCCTCACCAGCACAAAACCACAGTAACAAAGGCCTCCTCAAAGCACCAACCCCAAATTAAAGGAGCACTGAAACTCTCTTTCCTCAAGCTCTTCAGTGAGAGCAAAATGGGCTACATCCTTAAAAATATTTACCTCTTTCCAACATCCAACATTTTTGTTTGGCATATATCAAGTGCAGGTATATGGAGTGAGCTCACGGAGGCACAAGGTCCAATTCATTATAGAACCAATATATAACTTAAATAACTAAAATAAAAGACACAGACAAATTCATTGGATAAAATAGGCCGCGATATTTATTAAGGGTTACCAATAGTGTTGAGCGATACCGTCCGATACTTGAAAGTATCGGTATCGGATAGTATCGGCCGATACCCGAAAAATATCGGATATCGCCGATACCGATATCCGATACCAATACAAGTCAATGGGACATCAAGTATCGGAAGGTATTCTCATGGTTCCCAGGGTCTGAAGGAGAGGAAACTCTCCTTCAGGCCCTGGGATCCATAGGGATGTGTAAAATAAAGAATTAAAATAAAAAATATTGATATATTTACCTCTCCGGCGGCCCCTGAACTCAGCGCGGGTAACCGGCAGGCTTCTTTGTTCAAAATCAGCGCTTTTAGGACCTGAGAATCACGTCCCGGCTTCTGATTGGTCGCGGGCCGCCCATGTGACCGCCACGCGACCAATCACAAGCCGCGACGTCACCGCAAGCTATTAGCGCGCTCATTTTTGAAAAATGAGCGCGTTAATGACTTTCAAAGACGTAGCGGCTTGTGATTGGTCGCGGCCACGCGACCAATCACAAGCCGCGACGTCACCGCAAGCTATTAACGCGCTCATTTTTAAAAATGAGCGCGTTAATGGCTTTCAAAGACGTAGCGGCATGTGATTGGTCGCGTGGCCGCGACCAATCACAAGCCGCGACGTCACCGCAAGCTATTGACGCGCTCATTTTTAAAAATGAGCGCGTTAATGGCTTTCAAAGACGTAGCGGCTTGTGATTGGTCGCGTGGCCGCGACCAATCACAAGCCGCGACGTCACCGCAAGCTATTGACGCGCTCATTTTTAAAAATGAGCGCGTTAATGGCTTTCAAAGACGTAGCGGCATGTGATTGGTCGCGTGGCCGCGACCAATCACAAGCCGCGACGTCACCGCAAGCTATTAACGCGCTCATTTTTAAAATGAGCTCAATAGCTTGCGGTGACGTCGCGGCTTGTGATTGGTCGCGTGGCCGCGACCAATCACAAGCCGCTACGTCTTTGAAAGTCATTAACGCGCTCATTTTTCAAAAATGAGCGCGCTAATAGCTTGCGGTGACGTCGCGGCTTGTGATTGGTCGCGTGGCGGTCACATGGGCGGCCCGCGACCAATCAGAAGCCGGGACGTGATTCTCAGGTCCTAAAAGCGCTGATTTTGAACAACGAAGCCTGCCGGTTACCCGCGCTGAGTCCAGGGGCCGCCGGAGAGGTAAATATATCAATATTTTTTATTTTAATTCTTTATTTTACACATCTTTATGTATAAAATAATCTAATTTATATGACCTTTAAAAAGAACCAAGTCCACCCAGCATTAGCTGGGCGACTATTCCTTCTAACAAATATCGCGACGGGAATTTTAACATTTATTAGGGAGGGAGGGGCACTTTTCTTTCTTGCTGCGCACGGACTGACTGGATTGCGCAGAAGAAGGGCCTTATATACCTCTGATTTTCCCGCACTTTTCAGTCCTGAGCCAATCAAATCAGCGTTTTTTCCCGCTCAAACGAACTGCCCATTCTTCTCGCATTTTCTCCTGGCAGTTGCTGGTGACCTGTAAAGGACTTCAAAGTTCGGTAAGTACCATTCACATCATAGCCCTAATAGAGAAGAGGGGGGAGTGGGAGAGACCAATAAGGAGGAACAAACGGGGGGGGGGGGGAAACGGAGAATTTTTAAAAATGAGCGCGTTAATAGCTTGCGGTGACGTCGCGGCTTGTGATTGGTCGCGGCCACGCGACCAATCACATGCCGCTACGTCTTTGAAAGCCATTAACGCGCTCATTTTTAAAAATGAGCGCGTCAATAGCTTGCGGTGACGTCGCGGCTTGTGATTGGTCGCGGCCACGCGACCAATCACAAGCCGCTACGTCTTTGAAAGCCATTAACGCGCTCATTTTTAAAAATGAGCGCGTCAATAGCTTGCGGTGACGTCGCGGCTTGTGATTGGTCGCGTGGCCGCGACCAATCACAAGCCGCTACGTCTTTGAAAGTCATTAACGCGCTCATTTTTCAAAAATGAGCGCGCTAATAGCTTGCGGTGACGTCGCGGCTTGTGATTGGTCGCGTGGCGGTCACATGGGCGGCCCGCGACCAATCAGAAGCCGGGACGTGATTCTCAGGTCCTAAAAGCGCTGATTTTGAACAACGAAGCCTGCCGGTTACCCGCGCTGAGTCCAGGGGCCGCCGGAGAGGTAAATATATCAATATTTTTTATTTTAATTCTTTATTTTACACATCTTTATGTATCCGATACCGATACCCGATACCACAAAAGGATCGGATCTCTGTATCGGAATTCCGATACCGCAAGTATCGGCCGATACCCGATACTTGCGGTATCGGAATGCTCAACACTAGTTACCAATAACAACTACTTTAATAACCAATTAAAATCAAATGCTTAAATCCATTAAGAATTCATAAATAAATAATAATCAAATAATTTATATGACCTTTAAAAAGAACCAAGTCCACCCAGCATTAGCTGGGCGACTATTCCTTCTAACAAATATCGCGACGGGAATTTTAACATTTATTAGGGAGGGAGGGGCACTTTTCTTTCTTGCTGCGCACGGACTGACTGGATTGCGCAGAAGAAGGGCCTTATATACCTCTGATTTTCCCGCACTTTTCAGTCCTGAGCCAATCAAATCAGCGTTTTTTCCCGCTCAAACGAACTGCCCATTCTTCTCGCATTTTCTCCTGGCAGTTGCTGGTGACCTGTAAAGGACTTCAAAGTTCGGTAAGTACCATTCACATCATAGCCCTAATAGAGAAGAGGGGGGAGTGGGAGAGACCAATAAGGAGGAACAAACGGGGGGGGGGGGAAACGGAGTACCAGAAATAGACAGTAATGAATGGGCCTGTGCCCCCGTGTGTCCCCCTAGCTAAGCGCTTTGGGGGGCCTTTTCAGGAGCTGAGCCCACAACATATCTAGCAGATGCCTTTTGTAAAACACAGCCAGCATCTGCCTGTAAAGCACCAATTAGAGCTAATGTTTGATTACACTGGTCAACACATTTTTTCTGGCAAAAGGTTTTAACATATTTATAAAATATAATATAATATAAAACATATTTTAAGTAAATTGTGGCTGCTGATTACGAATATGAACTCCGTTTTTGGCTATCACATCAGGATTTTGAGATATTTTCAATTATTGATGAAAATTACTCCTAATGTTTTATGATAAAAACACATGATTTTCGGTACTACATTTTGTATATTTTTAATCAAGGAATAACAAAGATTACAAAGTCTATGTACAGCAAATCAAATATACTTACAGAATGTATCTACAAAATAGAAAACCACATATATATGGCACACAGATGAATGACAAATGGCAGTTTTTGAACTTTCTTTTCTTGGCTGATCTGTGATGTACAGCTTCTGGGTTGTCTCTCATCAAGCTCCAGCAATAGTCAGCCATCATATGTGAGTCCCACAGGCCTTGATACCGTTCTTTCACTGTTTTAATATCCTGATAAAAACACTCCCCTTGTTCCCCAAGGTTCTATGGAAAAAAAGTCCAAATGGCTGTGTAAATAGTGAATCTTGATACTCATTCTACATCCAAGATTTCGCAGACTCATTAGTAGCTCTTCCACAATCTCTTCATAGTTGTCTGCTTTCTTATTCCCTAGAAAATTCTGCACCACACTACAAAATGCATTCCAAGCTCTTTCTTCTGTCTCATTCATTGATGTGATAAAATTTGGGTCTCTCATAAGTGTTCTTATTTGAGGTCCATCAAATTGTCCAGCCTTTTTCTTCTCTTCACTAAGACCAGGAAAAGTTGAACATATATAGTTAAAGCATTCTCCACTGTGATTGAGAGCTTTGACGAACTGCTTCATTAATCCAAGTTTTTTGTGTAAGGGAGGAAAGACAATGTCCTTCCTATCAATTAGAGGATCATGGATGACATTCTTATTGCCAGATGCCAAACTCTGTCGCTGACACCATTCAGTTTTCACCCAATGCTCTGCTGTAGCTCTACTGTCCCAGTAGCACAGAAAACAAGGGTGTTATCATAACAAATGGGAATTATGCATTGTAGCATTTCACCCGCTACGGGTCTTGGGGATACTCGCTTGGCAGCAGGATAAACACTTCAGGCACGATATCTCACACATATCAGTCCATATGGTTTATTCAAACTCCGCATAAACCAGACAGGGTACAGTCCATTTCATTACAGCCATGAAACATTAGACAGTTCACGTAGCAGATAGGCTTCTCTGCTGTATATTGTAATCCCGTTGTCCGGGGTTACCACTCAAAAGTTCCACTCCTTACACTGACTTCAGGTCAGTTCCAGGTCAACACAGACCGTCCCGGACTACGGTCCCCAGGTGCTTCCAGGACGACTCCACTCCCAAGAGCCTCCAACACCGACCGTCCGTGCTATGTCCAGCACGCAGGCTCTCCAGCCTGGAATGGCCACTGTGTGCTTCCAGGACATCGTTCCCACCTGGAACCGTCCAACACACAGGCCACTCTGCAGTGTCCAGCCTGACAGACACTCACACTCAATCTCTCTCTTTCCATGTGCTACACACACCTCCTTTACATAGGTGTAACCACACCCAAGTACCTGTCACATGGCTAGTCAGGTGAGCGTGACATCACCACAGGTCCTTACACACAAAACCATCTTACGTGTTCAGACACGCCTCTTTGGCTGGGTTTGTAGGTGACTGAACCCACCCATCTCTCCAATCACCTGGAAGCCTTCCCAATGTAAACAAACCCCTAAGCAGTAGATCTGCTTGAGCAAAACATACCCAGGCTTCCATCACAGGGCCATCCACCTCTGCGATACATACCATCCATCATTCACATGACCAGTCGCTATGCTACAGCATGTTCAAAGAAAACAAAGATATTCTCACATTTATTGGGAGACTAAATGAAAACTAAATTTACCTTAGTGAATCGTATAAACTTGCACTTTTCATATACTACTTATATTTATCATAGAATTCATGAAAATGGGCTATATACCTATAGCACAAAAACATGATGGAATAGAGAAATTATAAGATCAGATTTGAATTCAGCACCCTCAAATTAGTCTAAAACTGTTCTTAAAGTCCATGCCAGAAACATTTTTTTTTTTTGGAGACCAGTATTATTGCTGTTAACTCAGTAAAGCAGTACTTAAGGCTACTTTCACACTTCAGTCTTTTCAGATCCGTCACAATCCGTCTAAAAAATTTGCAGGATCCTGCATTTTCCCATAGACTTGTATTAGCGACGGATTGTGACAGATGGCCATCCATTTCATCCGTCGTGCACTGGATTCGTCGTAAAATAGTGGTCCGGCATGCAGAGAAAACGTTCATTGCAACGTTTTTTGTGCACAAAAATCGTTCTGTGACGCATCCTGCTCTGCCTGTCGTCGGCTACAATAGAAGCCTATGGACGCAGGATCCTTCGCTGACATCACACACGTGAATCCAGCGACAGATCCAGTTTTTCCCTGCTGAGCATGCCCAGAAGGATTCTCTAGTCCGGGAAGTCAGCCTCTCTCTTTCTCTCTTTCTCTCTCTTTCTCTCTTTCTCTCTCTTTCCCGGAATTTCTGTATGACGGAGCTGTCATTACACTGGAAAAAGTAAATGAAAACTGGTAAGGACATATGTATTAACCCCTTTCACCACAACAAATCTGCTAAAGGAGGTCCTTTTACCACAACAAATCTGCTTAAGTAGGTCTGCCTACCAAAACTCTCAGCTCAGGCAAAGAAGGCATTAATCAGAAAGGCAGCATAGAGAACAAAGGTAAAACTGAAGGAGCTGCATAGTTCCCAAGCAGAGACTTGAGCATCTGTCCATATGACCACAATAAGCCATACACTCCATAGAGGTGGCCTTTATGAAAGATTGGGCAAAAAAAGTCTTTACTTACACCCAAAAACTTAAAGACTCATTTTGAATTTGCCAGAAAACATGAGGGAGTCTCCCCAAATATATGGAGGAAGGTACTGTGGTCAGAAGATAACAAAATTAAAAAAAGTTGTCACCAAGTTAAATATTATGTCTGGCACCAAAAAAAAACACAGCTCATCATCCCCACAGTGAAATATGGTGGTGGCAGCATCATGCTGTGGGAATGTTTTACAGCAACACAAACAGGGCAAATGGTCCGAGTCGATGGGAAGATGGGTGGTGCGAAATACGGGATATTCTTCAGTAAAACCTGTTTCAGTCTGTCAGTGATTTGAAGCTGGGAGAGAGGTTCACCTTCCAATAATGACCCATAGCATACTGCTAAAGCAACACATTTTTGCTGTGTTATTTCATGCATTTTTTTTCTGCTACTTTTCTGCTGCATTTTACAGTTCAGAAATCTCACACATTGTTTTTTTGTCATCAGTATTTTTTGCTTAGCTTACATAGTAACATAGTAACATAGTTTTTAAGGTTGAAGGAAGACTTTAAGTCCATCTAGTTCAACCCATAGCCTAACCTAACATGCCCTAACATGTTGATCCAGAGGAAGGCAAAAAAACCATGTGGCAAAGAGTAAGCTCCACATTGGGGAAAAAAATTCCTTCCTGACTCCACATACGGCAATCAGACTAGTTCCCTGGATCAACGCCCTATCAAGGAATCTAGTATATATATATACCCTGTAACATTATACTTTTCAAGAAAGGCATCCAGTCCCCTCTTAAGTTTAAGTAATGAATCACTCATTATAACATCATATGGCGAGAGTTCCATAGTCTCACTGCTCTTACAGTAAAGAATCCGCGTCAGTTATTATGCTTAAACCTTCTTTCCTCCAGACGTAGAGGATGCCCCCTTGTCCCTGTCTCAGGTCTATGATTAAAAAGATCATCAGAAAGGTCTTTATACTGTCCCCTCATATATTTATACATTAACATAAGATCACCCCTTAGCCTTCGGTTTCCAAACTAAATAGCCCCAAGTGTAATAACCTATCTTGGTATTGCAGACTCCCCAGTCCTCTAATTACCTTGGCCGCTCTTCTCTGCACCCGCTCCAGTTCAGCTATGTCTTTCTTATACACTGGAGACCAGAACTGTGCACAGTATTCTAAATGTGGTCGAACTAGTGACTTGTATAGAGGTAAAATTATGTTCTCCTCATGAGCATCTATGCCTCTTCTAATGCATCCCATTATTTTATTTGCCTTTGTAGCAGCTGCCTGACACTGGCCACTAAATGTGAGTTTGTCATCCACCCATACACCCAGGTCTTTTTCATTGACGGTTTTGCCCAGAGTTTTAGAATTAAGCACATAGTTATACATCTTATTACTTCTACCCAAGTGCATGACCTTACATTTATCCCCATTAAAGCTCATTTGCCATTTATCAGCCCAAGCTTCTAGTTTACATAAATCATCCTGTAATATAAAATTGCCTTCCTCTGTATTGATTACCCTGCAGAGTTTAGTGTCATCAGCAAATATTGAAATTTCACTCTGTATGCTGTCTGGCCTGTTGGTTAATATTAGGTCTACCAGAGCCCCCCTTCTTGTTGGGTCCTGAACCAGTTGTGAAAGGTAATTGTCTCTCATAGTTGTCAAAAACCGATTACCTTTGCTGGAACTGCAGGTTTCCATTCCCAAATCTATTTCAGGGTAGTTGAAGTCCCCCATAATAATGACTTCCCCTTGAGTCGCAGCTTCATCTATTTGCTTTATGAAGATATTCTCCATTGCTTCCATTATTTTTGGAGACTTATAACAAACCCCTATCAGTAATTTATTATTTTTTCCCCCTCCCCTTATCTCCACCCACAGGGACTCTACATTTTCATTAGATTCACCTATATTATCACGCAGGATGGGTTTTAAAGATGATTTTACATATAGACACACCCTTCCTCCTCGCTTATCTGTTCGGTCATTTCTGAACATACTATAACCCTGCAAGTTAACAGCCCAGTCATGGCTCTCATCCAGCCACGTTTCAGATATCCCCACCATGTCATAATTATGCTCCAACAACATTAATTCTATTTCGTCCATTTTGTTGGCGAGGCTTCTGGCATTAGTATACATGCATTTTATGTATCTCTCTCACCTCTATTCTTTCTTGAATTATTAATTGAAGTAACCCCATCCCCCATGCCACCGCCACCCCCAACTTCCTTATTTGTGCCCAGGTCTCTATCTTCCCCTCCTATAAAATGAATACCCTTCCCCCCATCCCCTAGTTTAAACACTCCTCCAACCTTCTAGCCATTTTCTCCCCCAGCACAGCAGCACCTTCCCCATTGAGGTGCAGCCCGTCCCTAGCATAGAACCTGTAGCCAACTGAGAAGTCGGCCCAGTTCTGCAGGAACCCAAACCCCTCCTTCCTACACCAATTCTTGAGCCACTTATTAACCTCCCTAATCTACTGTTGCCTCTCTGGTGTGGCACGTGGTACAGGCAGTATTTCGGAAAATACCACGTTGGAGGTCCTTGCTTTCAGCTTGCAGCCTAATTCCCTGAAATCATTTTTAAGGACCTTCCACCTACCTCTAACTTTGTCATTTGTGCCAATGTGCACCATGACCGCTGGGTCCTCACCAGCGCCCCCCCCCCCCCCAGTAATCTTTCATCCCAATCAGCGATGTGTTGGACTCGAGCGCCAGGTAGGCAGCACACCATTCTACGATCTTTGTCTTTGTGACAGATTGCCCTATCTGTTCCCCTAATAATTGAGTCCCCCACTACCAGCACCTGTCTGGCCTGCCCTGCTCTCCTATTTCCCTCCTTACTGGAGCAGTCACTCCTCCGGCTTTCAGAGGACATGCCTGGCAGCAGCAGTGCTACCCCTGTACTGGCACCCCCCTCATCTGCCAACTTAGCAAACTTATTGGGGTGTGCCTGATCAGAACTAGCCTCCCTGGCACTCTTCCCTCTACCCGGCCTTCTAACTGTCACCCAGCTTGCTTCTTCACTGTCCTGCAGCTCCGTCCTACCATCCCCCGGCTCATTTATCCCATTGAGCGTCTGCTCCGTGAGCAGAAGACTCCTTTCAATATTGTCAATGGATCTCAGTGTTGCCAGCTGCACATTTAGATTCAGAATCTGGGTTTCCAAATGCACAACGTGCTCACATCTCGCACAGCAGTATGCACCCTCGACCGGCTGATCAAGGACTGCATACATGTGGCAAGATGTGCACTGGATGGCATTAGCAATAGTGGAGCACATTTCCTAATGGGGATTGCACCAGACAGAAACGTTAAATAAAAATAAATACAAAGTATCAATTAAACACATACAGCAATTCAGTAATTCCTTCCTTGGAAACTCCCTGAATCCAAAGTCACTGAATCACAAGTCACACCGCCGTTCACACTTACACTCAGGTCACACTCAGCTCGTTCACACTAGCTAAGCTGAAGATTTAAATAATTTTTTTTTCCCTCTTCCCCTCAGCAACAATCCATCTTGCTGTTCAGTGTACTTCCCCCAAAAAAGCTTGTGTTTTTGGACATAGAGAATGCCACTGACACTGACAAAACCCTGCAAAAACAAAGGTATTAGGTTTTGAAGCATTTTTAAATGACAATAAGCAAGTACAGCAGTATATGAAGCCATATATTTTTGTGATTTTTCTAAGATTACCATCTTGCCTTGGTCACCTAACGATGACAGTTTGGATTAGTACAGTTTAATTAAATTAGTAATGTGTACAAAATAAACATAGTCCAACACAGGTGTGAGATTGCACAATGCCTGGACAACCCAATGGTTGACCAAAGTGTGAAGGTTAAACTCAACGCACTTCCAGTATTTTAGGTAAATTATTCCACACTAATTCACTTTCCTCAGCTGTTACATTTGTATGTGTTCATGCTTCTGTGGTGAAAGCAAAGCTGAACTTTGGGATACTGAAAAATTTTGCAAAAAAGTAGCAAAAATCGCACTGAAAATGCACGAGAACATGTTTTTTTCATGCTGCTTCTTTTCAGCCAAGAGTGAAGGTTTTGCTGCGGATTGAGAGTCGGCTGTTCTCTGTGGTGACTGTCAAGCTGACAGCCGGCACAGAGAAGCTGCAGCGTGCCGGCTCCCAACGTGCGCGGACATACCGCATGTGCAGCCTGTTCGGCTGCACCGGGGTCCAGCGGAGATGGAGGGGGGCCCCTGCAGGGTGGTTGCGACATACAGGGAGAAATCCCTGCTGCTCTGCTGCCTACAAGAAAAAATAGCAGCGGAGCTGCAGCGATCTTTCTTCCTGCCCCCGCTTCCTCTCACACAGGCAGTGCCGCTGGATGACGTCATCATTCAGCGGCTGGCTGTGTCTGAGGAAGGTGATGAGATGTTATCAAAAGTCTAGTATTACACAAGGGTATGTAAATATTAAATCATATAAAGCCCCGTAAAATTTCCTTTATTGCAAAAATTGTTAAAATACCACCAACCTGTGGTACTCCCAGACATCACAAATACACACCATGAAAAAAACTGGTTGGAGAATCTAGTAACCCTACAATAATACCTAAACTGGTACCTCCCTACCTGCGGGGGTTGGCACCCTAGGGGAAACGTTGTGGCGCCCCCACTCCACGGCGGCTGGCCCTACGGTCCCTATTGAACCCTTAAATAATCCAGGGTCCCACTACCCAATCGTATATCTGAAGGAACCCCTCACAACTATACATAAACACACCTGTGTCTAAGGGTTAACTAGACCCCAAACCGTGCCATAAAAACAATAAGGAACATGTGGGAGAGGAGATATAGGCAGCATTTGGAGCAATTGATTTCTACTCCACTTATGCATACAATAATGCCGTTAGTATACTGCACACATGCTATTGAATGATATATATAATTATGCTGGTGAGCATGCCTCCAGATTTAAATATGGCTATAAATATACTCATCCAGCCTCAGCATGCCGTCCACCTCTCCCCAGTACCGCCTCAACATGTTTCGCCTCGTCGGCTCATCAGGAGGCCCTGATCAACAAACATGTGTCCCGGTGATATCAGATAAGGTTAACCCACAGATTCCGTTACCTCTGATTTAAAGGATCGGCCCGGGCTGCAGAGACGTCCCATTTCCGGTCTACCTATGTCACATCCTCGATCGATAGGAGGCCTATTGCGCAGAATCATGATGAAGCGCATACACAGGGAAGCGTCCTGAGCAGAATTCCTTTGGTACGCAGAAAGAATCTCGCGATATCAGCCAAAGCTACCGCGCATGTCCGCTACTGCCCGTCTCTTCCCTGACATAACAAATGAACGTTTAGCAACAGGCTTAATGCGCTTGCGTACTGATGGAACGCACTTTGCGCTCCAGCCCAAAACTCACTACCAGCCTGATACATCTGACCAGAAACGCTGGTAACTAAACGCCCCCAATTTCATTGCGCTTGCGTCTAAAATGGAACGCACTTTGCGCTACAATACCAAGCAAAAAATTAGATGTTTCAAAATATTATTATTGTGGCTACATCATATTGTTAAATCTGGTACAGTTGTATTCTGGTTATCATAGATCTGAATAGAATCATTATTTAGATTAGGCTAGGTATTAACTCCTAAATTTCTTTTACCAGCATAGGGTCTCAGCTGGTACCCTGACACCAAACACTGACCAAGTCATATCAGATATTTCATACTAGGCCACCGGCTTGACTCATTGTTATGAAGACCGAACCATATAACAGAGGTTTTCTATTTAGAAATATCACTAGCACACTGATCTATGCCGCACCCTACATAGGGGTTACACAGTTATAGTGTGAACATAGCCTACATTTTTATTCATGGAGATACCCAACTCATTCATCCCAAGCAAAATAGATGGGAACATGAAGAATAAGTGGACTAGAAAAAGACACATATCCAAAACCAAGACATATAAATATCTATTAAAGGGGATGCAGCAATTCACTAATTGTACAGCCCAACGAGGGGCCATTGCAGAAGGCTAGAAAAAAGCACCTATCTGGCCCATCGATTATACAAATACATTTATAGGAAGCAGGCAAAGGACAACTGTTCGTTCAGCCCTTTAGGGGGCCATTGCATCCATACGGAATGTCCACTCACATTCTCTCTGCTAAATTTTTCTATCAAAGTTGCCCCCTCTCGGGCTTGGTTTCACTACTTCAATCACCGCAAACCTAATGTTGGATCTATCTCCAGGATGTGTCTCTCTCATTTGCCTTGCCAGGGTGGTATCCCTGTTGTTTCTCACCTCTCCCATGTGTTCACCCACCCTTCTACGCAGCTCCCTTTTCGTTTTACCGACGTAGTCCTTTGGGCACGGACAAGTAGCCATATATACAACCCCTGTGGATTTACAATTGGAAAAGTCCCTCTGATAAAATATCTTCCCTGTAGAACTAGAAAAAGCCTTACCCGGTTTCATACATTTGCACATTTGTCAATCACCACAACGGAAAAAGCCACATGGTCTCATATCAAGCCACGTACCCACGGCTCTGGGTCTCATATAGTGGCTATGAACCAAGGTATCTTTTAGTGACTTACCCCGTTGAAAGTGATATCTGGATTTGCACCCAACAGGTCACTAAGATCTGGGTCCATTTTGAGGATATCCCAGTGTCTGTTGATAACATCCCTAACTCTTTGATGCTGGTGATCATACGTCCCTATAATTCTGATGACATCTTTTGTTGTATCTCCCAATCTGTCTTGCTTATGCAGCAGTTGTTGTCTGTCCACATTAGCCGCCCCCTGATACGCCAAGTCCAAGACATGTCTGGGGTACCCTTTTTCTTTAAATCTATTAAGCATGTCACACGAATGACTGTGAAACGTCCTCACATCAGAGCAGTTTCTCCTCAACCTCATAAACTGCCCTTTAGGGATCCCTCTTTTTAACAGTACTGGATGGTGGCTATTCCAATTCAGAAGATTATTTGTACTAGTTGGCTTCCGATAGATGCTTGTTGTTAGTCCCCCATTTTTTCCTTTTTTAATTTTTACATCAAGGAACGCCAATTCTTCCTTATCAATTTTGAATGTGAATCTCAGACCGATATCATTGATGTTCAGATCTTTGATGAATGTTTCAAACTGGTGCTTGGTTCCCGTCCACACCACAAAAACATCATCTATAAACCTGAGCCACATTGCCACAAACTCATGCCACCATTTGACCGTATCACCAAACACCAGGATCTCCTCCCACCAGCCCAGGAACAGATTTGCGTACGACAGGGCACAGGGGCACCCCATCGCAGTGCCCCTGAGCTGGTGGTAGTGTTTTCCATCAAAGTTGAAAGTGTTGTGGGTAAGTATGAACCTCAAGAGGGCTTCTGTGAAACATTTATGTTCACCGCACGCCACCGACCTTTGTTGCAGAAAATGATGTATACTCTCAATCCCTGCTTCATGTGGGATGCTACTATAAAGAGCTTCTACATCAATAGAAGCTAACCACGAGTTTTCATCAAGATAAAGCCCTTCCAGTTTTTTCAGCAAATCCGTTGTATCTCTAAGATATGAAGGAATTGACACAACAAAAGGACGGAGGATCTCATCCACATAAAGACCACAGTTTTGCGTCAAGGATCCCACCCCCGACACAATGGGTCGTCCTTTATGGGGGGTTAACCCCTTATGGACCTTAGGCAGAGTATAAAAAGTTGCTTGCTGGGGATAATCAGGAAGTAAGAATTCAAACTCACTTTTGGAGAGGAGTCCTCTTTCAAGGGCTCCCCCCAGAAGCTCACCCAGGCCTTCTCTAAAGATATCTGTGGGATCATGTTTCATCACCTCATAGATGTTGATATCCTGAAGGATCAAATAGCACATATCTCTCTATACATTTGATGTTCCATTATGACCAAATTCCCACCTTTATCAGATGACTTGATAATTAATTGGTCATTTTTTCTTAAGGTACCGTCACACTAAGCGACACTGCAGCGATACCGACAACGATCCGGATCGCTGCAGCGTCGCTGTTTGGTCGCTGGAGAGCTGTCACACAGACAGCTCTCCAGCGACAAACTATGCCGGTAACCAGGGTAAACATCGGGTTACTAAGCGCAGGGCCACGCTTAGTAACCCGATGTTTACCCTGGTTACCAGCGTAAAAGTAAAAAAAAAACAAACACTACATACTTACCTTCCGCTGTCTGTCCCTCTGCGCTCTGCTTCTCTGCCCTGTGTAAGCACAGCGGCCAGAAAGCACAGCGGTGACGTCACCGCTCTGCTTTCTGGCCGCTGTGCTTACACAGGGCAGAGAAGCAGAGCGCCGAGGGACAGACACCGGAATGTAAGCATGTAGTGTTTGGTTTTTTTACTTTTACGCTGGTAACCAGGGTAAACATCGGTTTACTAAGCGCGGCCCTGCGCTTAGTAACCCGATGTTTACCCTGGTTACCAGCGAAGACATCGCTGAATCGGCGTCACACACGCTGATTCAGCGATGTCAGCAGGAAGTCCAGCGACGAAATGAAGTGCTGGACTTTCTGCAGCGACCAACGACATCACAGCAGGATTCTGATCGCTGCTGCGTGTCAAACTGAACGATATCGCTAGCCAGGACGCTGCAACGTCACAGATCGCTAGCGATATTGTTTAGTGTGACGGTACCTTTAGTGCCTCTAGTGCCTGTTTTTCTCCCTCAGTGAGATTATAATCACTATCCTGACTCTCCTTCCCTATCTTTCTAAGGTCCCTTTCGACCAACTGTAAAAAAATGTCAATGTTACTTGTATCCATCTGTGGTGGCATCCTAACACTTCTGTTTTTTAGTGCTGTAAACGGGCCTTTGCCTGTAGCTGCCCCCCGTTCATTTTCAGCAAGGAGACCAACAAGATCCTGATAACTTTCCCAGTCTTCCTCCTGAATGCCCTGTTGCAAACATTCCTCCCTATTATGATGCAAAAAAGACAAGGCTAACAGGCTAACAAGCCAAGAAACACGACCAAAAGAGCCCATATACTTTATAAAAATGAAAATTCTTTATTAATAAATAGTAACAGAGACAAATGGGATAGCATGCAATACTAGTAACCCAAAATGAACAAAGGTAAAAAATGCAACGGTGTGTGCACATACCAGAGGAACCCCGCATAAGATATTGAATGCATAATAAACTCCCCGTAAAATAATCATGGTGTAGGAGAGGTTGCCTAGATGGAACTACATCGCTATAGACATAGTTAAAAGTACTCCAAAAATTTGGGGAAGATAGCATATATCAAACCTAGCGAGAGGACTACAGATGAAAAGATACCGTATTAACCATACCTTATTTCAACTGGCAACAGGTGCAGGGACTCCTGGGATGTGCGCACAGACCCCAACGCACGTTTCGGATGTTATCCTTCCTCAGGGGGCATGTATAATGGCGTTACTGACAGATTTAAATAGTAGTGCCGGCGGAAATACATATCTTCCAAACACCGGAAGTGACCGGGTAACCATAGAAACCAAGACAACTCATATGGTATAATAAAGTGATCCATAATGATAATAAACAACAAGAACCCCATGGCGCAAGTGCCGCACATACCCAGACATGGGGAGGCAGCGCAAAAAGCATGCCCATCGCCAGTAGATGTGCGACCGGCAGATACGCCGAGAGGAGGGGGCGGAGCTAGACAGCGCGTGTGCAGTGTGCGCACAGACCGACAGACGCCATAGCTGAAAAGGGAAAAGCCCTAAAGCAATGGGAAGCAGAATTACGTGCCACCACTAAACCGGAAGTGACAAGGTCGCCACAGCAACCGGACTAATTGCTAAAAAAGGGGAAAACAGTAAGAGATATAAAAAAAAAAAAGAGAGACACATCGGCAAACAAAATTTCACCCATCACTACAGTGTACATCCCGCACCCCACCACAGACTGGAAAAATAACACGGGGCCCCGTGAAATCCACAGTCGGGTGTGTGACAGACAGAATCACTGAGAGATGGGCCAGATAATAAGGCGGGTGGCCACTAGATATGGAGAATGTAGGAGTGTGATGCGATACAATGGGCTCAATCGTCTGGACTTAGTTATGACTAATAGTATAGAAATACGTACATCAATACGCGGAACCTATTCCTAACCTCGATAGTATTTAAAGGTGGACAACAAGGGAAAATACTACATAAATAGATCAGCATATTAGCTGATCAGTATAAAATGACTGGGTGGTCAGGTCAAAATATCCCAAATAAATAACATTGCCAGCATATAGGTGTTATCCATGAACAATAATAAATAACTGCTAACCTACAAATACATAAAATGGACAATATATAATGACAAAATAATCAAATGGTAACTAACCAAACAATTAAGATCACCCCAATATAGGCAATATAAATAGATAGATAAATAGTGAAAATTCACTGGCCAACCTACTAAGATAGATCCCACTACAATTGAAAATACATATGTAAGAAAATAGTCCATATTAGCATGTAACAAATCACTGTCACAGCCGTTGATTGAAGATGTGAAATAATCCTCCTATATGTTCATATGAACTCTTTGTGTTCAGGAAGAGATGTAAAGGCACTCCTGTGTCCCCAAAGAATGAGGAAACGGACCACACCACATATAGCACACACCGGAACAACAGAATGGATCACTCGATATAAAAAGGTAAGTCAAAACCGACACTACATCTAAAAACAAATAAACATAAAAGTGAAGTTAAAATCAATTACCAAAGTACAATGGGATACACAGATGGTAATGCGTGCAGAAACTGGCGATCACAAAAATGGGGCGAAGCTGAGGGTCTCATTCAGGCCACGTGGATGGACAGTGTCTAACGTCCATATCCACCGTGATTCCAATTGAGAGAGGCGTTGGGAAATCCTACCACCACGGATACCCGGGTCAATAGAGTCAATACCTTTGACTCGTAGACCATTGCTATTAATGTTATGAAATACCTTAAAATGTCTCGGTATAGTTTTCAATAGTGAAATGTCCTCTGGTTCCTTGGCTGCCTGTATACCCCGCACATGCTCCCTGACCCGAACCTTCAATTGCCGAGTTGTTAATCCGACATAGATCAGGGAGCATGGGCAGACTGCGAAGTAGATTACATTTTTAGTGGTACAGGTGATGAATTTATTTATCTTAAAGCTTTTTTGTCCGGACGAATCACAAAATGTATCACTCCGATCGATGTTACTGCATGCGACACAATGTCCGCATGGAGTACATCCTTGCCTGGCCTTGTAGTTGTCTAAAAAGGAGCGTGAAGACGTCTGATTATGGTGGCTGTGAACCAAAAAATCGCGAAGATTTTTTGCTCGCCTAAAGGTAATCTGTGTTTGATGAGGAATGAGTTTAGCTATTTTAGCATCAGCCAACAGAATGGGCCAGGATCTCCTAAGAGAGGAGCGAATTAGTTCAGATTGAGTGTTGAAATTAGTAATAAATCTGACAAAATTGGGATCCTGCCTCTTAGTCCTCTGATCATATAACAAGCTATTCCTACTAGACCACTTCGCCCTATGATACGCCCTTTTTATAGCACGATTGCTGTAGCCACGTTCACGAAAGCGTTCTTTTAGCCTTTCCGCCTCAAATTCAAATGCCGCCTGTGTTGAGCAGATACGGCGGAGGCGAAGGAATTGGCCTACAGGTACCGAGCGTATCATATGTTGGGGGTGGGACGAAGTGGCATGTAGAAGTAGATTTGTAGCCGTCGGTTTCCTATGGATGCTCGTACAGATAATTCCATCATTCCCCTTACTCAAAAATGCATCTAAAAAGTCAATCTCATCCGAATGGTAGTTGAAGGTAAGGCGTATATTGAGATCATTCTGGTTCAACTCGCCTATCCACTCCTTCAACTCCAAAACGGTACCCTGTCAGACCAGAAAGACGTCATCGATGTACTGTGTCCAAGAAAGAACGCGGCACACCGACAACGACCACTGGTCTGACTGGAAGAGGTCCCTCTCCCACAGCCCCAGGAACAGATTAGCACAGGCGTGTCCTATGGAGGACAGAGAATGAACTTCAATCCAATATTGCAGCCAGCATGCAGCCAGTGGGTAAGGAAATGGTGAATCAAACACCCAAAAACCCCGCCTCCATGGCTGAAGATTGTTCCCTCCAAATTCAGATGACAGTGTCCCTTTAAGCCTCTAGGGATTATCCTGTTTTTGATGTAATTTCAAGGGTCCTTATTTCCCACCACGATTTCAAATAAGCTTTATACCCCCCATAGACTTCATTAAACAAGTTTTTTAAGGTTAAAGTGCCCGTATTTGAATCTTTCGCCCCTTCAACATTAAATGCTTGGATAGCATCCTCTAGCCACAAATCATGATTAACTAGTCCTGACAAAAAGATGGCCATGCTACACCACAGTACCAATAAGAATTTATAAAAAGTCTAGTATTGCGCAAGGGTATGTAAATATTAAATCATATGAAGCCCAGAAGGTGATGAGATGTTGCGGCAGAACATGTGTAGAGGTGAGTTGTTGTGTGTGTCTGTATAAAGAGGTGAGAGGTGTTGTGTGTGTGTATATATATATAGAGAGAGAGAGGTGAGAGGTGCTGTGTGTGTGTGCATGCGTAGCACTGCGGGTGAATGTGCAGAGAGATAAATTGTTGTGTGTGTGTGTGTGTGTGTACGGGGAGGAGAGGCAAGGGCAATGATGAGGCTGACGGGGAGAGGGCAATAATTGGGATGGAGGGGGAGGAGGAAATGATGGATGTGGTGGAATGGGCAATGATGGAGGTGGCAATGATGGAGGTGGAATGGGCAATGATGGGGTGGGGGGTAAATTATGGAGGTGATGGAATGGGAAATGATGGGGTGGGGGGAGGCAATGATGGAGGTGGAAATTGGAATGGGCAATGATGGTGGTGGGGGAAGAAGGAAATCATGGAGGTAATGAAAAGACAATAATGAGGGGGGGAATGAATGATAGAGGTGGTAGAATGGACAGGGATGGTGGTAGTGGAAAGCACACTGATGATATTGGAGGGGGAGCAAATGATGGAGGTGGTGAAATGGGCAAGTATGGTGATGGCGGCGAAAAGGACAATGATGATGGTGGTGGAAGAGAAAATGATGGATGTGGTGGAAAAGGCAAAGGAGGATGGGGAATTGGGGGCATGTATGAGGGAACAGTACTTGGGAATAGGGGGCATATCTGAGGAAACAGTATTGGCGATGTATGCCGATAGTATGAGGAGCGAAGGGGGATTGTATGTGGACACAGTATGAGAAGCGATGTGAAAAATGTATGTGGACAGAGTATAGGGAGTGAGGGGGATGGGATGTGTGCAGACACAGTATGGGGAGCCAGGTGAGCAGGCAGTGTAAAAAGTGAGGGGGTAAATTTATGAGGAGACAGTATGGTGAACAGAGGGATGTGAGATTAGACAGTGTTATGACCTGGTGGTTAGGAGCACCCGGAATGACCTGATAGTTAAATCACATACAGGACGAACTCTGGGATGTGGGAACTCTGCCGACCGCAAGCTCTAATCCTATCACACACACTAGAAATAGCCATGGAGCGCTTCTGACCAGACCTAGGCGCCTCGTCACAGCCTAAGGGCTATCTAGCCCTAGAGAAGGAAAATAAAGCCTACCTTGCCTCAGAGAAATTCCCCAAAGGTAAAGGAAGACCCCCACATATATTGACTGTGAGTAAACATGAAAGTCACAAACGCAGAAATGAAACAGGTTTCAGCAAAGGGAGGCCAGACTAACTAAATAGACAGAGTATAGGAAAGGTAACTTTGCGATCAGCACAAAAACCTACAAAAGACCACGCAGAGTGTGCAAAAAAGACCTCCGCACCGACTCACGGTGCGGAAGGGGCCACTCTGCATCCCAGAGCTTCCAGCTAGCAAGACAAAATCATGATAACCAGCTGGACAAGAAAACAGTGAACAAATAATGACTATCAGGAACTTAGCTTCTGCAGGAGAAGGCAGGTCACCAGAGAGATCCAGGAGCGAACTGAACAAATGCAAAAACATTGACAGCTGTCATGGAGTAACGATCTGAGAGGAGTTAAATAGAACAGCCAACCAAAGGATAAACCACGTCACCTGTGTAAGGAACCTCAGAAGCCGCAGCTTCACTCATAGCCACCAGAGGGAGCCCATAGACGGAACTCGCCGAAGTACCATTCACGACCACAAGAAGGAGCTTGACAACAGAATTCACAACAGTACCCCCCCTTGAGGAGGGGTCACCGAACCCTCACCAGAGCCCCCAGGCCGACCAGGATGAACCAAATGAAAGGCACGAACAAGATCGGCAGCATGAACATCAGAGGCAAAAACCCAGGAATTATCTTCCTGACCATAACCCTTCCACTTGACCAGGTACTGGAGTTTCCATCTCGAAACACGAGAATTCAAAATCTTCTCCACCACATACTCTTACTCTCCCTCGACCAACACCGGGGCAGGAGGATCAACGGAGGGAACCATAGGCGCCACGTATCTCCGCAACAACGACCTATGGAACACATTATGGATGGCAAAAGAAGCTGGAAGGTCCAAACGAAATGACACAGGATTAAGAACTTCAGAAATCTTATATGGCCCAATGAAACGAGGCTTAAACTTAGGAGAGGAAACCTTCATAGGAACGTGACGAGATGACAACCAAACCAAATCCCCAACACGAAGTTGGGGACCAACACAACGCCGGCGGTTGGCGAAACGTTGAGCCTTCTCCTGGGACAATGTCAAATTGTTCACCACATGAGTCCAAATCTGCTGCAACCTGTCCACCACCGCATCCACACCAGGACAGTCCGAAGGCTCAACCTGCCCTGAAGAGAAACGAGGATGGAAACCAGAATTACAGAAAAAAGGAGAAACTAAAGTAGCTGAGCTGGCCCGATTATTAAGGGCGAACTCAGCCAAAGGCAAGAAGGACACCCAATCATCCTGATCAGCAGAAACAAAGCATCTCAGATATTTCTCCAAAGTCTGATTAGTTCGTTCAGTTTGGCCATTAGTCTGAGGATGGAAAGCCGAAGAAAAAGACAAATCAATGCCCATCTTAGCGTAAAAGGACCGCCAAAACCTCGAAACAAACTGGGAACCCCTGTCCGAGACGATGTTCTCTGGAATGCCATGCAAACGAACCACATGCTGGAAAAGCAATGGCACCAAATCAGAGGAGGAAAGCAATTTAGGTAAGGGTACCAAATGGACCATCTTAGAGAAGCGATCACAAACCACCCAAATGACCGACATCCTTTGAGAAACAGGGAGATCAGAAATAAAATCCATGGAAATATGCGTCCAGGGCCTCTTCGGGATCGGCAAGGGCAAAAGTGTTATGAAAGGTAATTCAGTACCACAATGGACATAGAGGTCAGCGCACATACAGTGACCGGGCAATATCCCAAAAAACAAGAACGAGCTCTGAGACGTGGGAACTCTGTTGACCGCAATCCCTAATCCTCTCCAACCACACTAAAGGCAGCCGTGGATTGCGCCTAACGCTCCCTATGCAACTCGGCACGGCCTGAGAAACTAGCTAGCCTGAAGATAGAAAATAAGCCTACCTTGCCTCAGAGAAATACCCCAAAGGAAAAGGCAGCCACCACATATAATGACTGTGAGTTAAGATGAAAAGACAAACGTAGAGATGAAATAGATTTAGCAAAGTGAGGCCCAACTTTCTGAACAGAGCGAGGATAGGAAAGGTAACTTTGCGGTCAACACAAAACCCTACAAAAACCACGCAAAGGGGGCAAAAAGACCCTCCGTACCGAACTAACGGCACGGAGGTACACCCTCTGCGTCCCAGAGCTTCCAGCAAGCAGAAAAAAACAAATTGACAAGCTGGACAGAAAAAAACAGCAAACAAATAGCAAAGAGGAACTTACCTATGCAGAGCAGCAGGCCACAGGAATGATCCAGGAGGAAACAGGTCCAATACTAGAACATTGACTGGAGGCCAGGATCAAAGCACTAGGTGGAGTTAAATAGAGCAGCACCTAACGACTTCACCACATCACCTGAGGAAGGAAACTCAGAAGCCGCAGTACCACTTTCCTCCACCAACGGAAGCTCACAGAGAGAACCAGCCGAAGTACCACTTGTGACCACAGGAGGGAGCTCTGCCACAGAATTCACAACAGTACCCCCCCTTGAGGAGGGGTCACCGAACCCTCACCAGAGCTCCCAGGACGACCAGAATGAGCCATATGAAAGGCACGAACAAGATCGGGAGCATGGACATCAGAGGCAAAGACCCAGGAATTATCTTCCTGAGCATAACCCTTCCACTTAACCAGATACTGGAGTTTCCGCCTTGAAACACGAGAATCCAAAATCTTCTCCACAATATACTCCAACTCCCCCTCCACCAAAACCGGGGCAGGAGGATCAACAGATGGAACCATAGATGCCACGTATCTCCGCAACAATGACCTATGGAATACGTTATGTATGGAAAAAGAATCTGGAAGGGTCAGACGAAAAGACACAGGATTAAGAACCTCAGAAATCCTATACGGACCAATAAAACGAGGTTTAAACTTAGGAGAGGAAACCTTCATAGGAATATGACGAGAAGATAACCAAACCAAGTCCCCAACCCGAAGTCGGGGACCCACACAGCGTCTGCGATTAGCGAAACGTTGAGCCTTCTCCTGGGACAAAGTCAAATTGTCCACTACATGAGTCCAAATCTGCTGCAACCTGTCCACCACAGTATCCACACCAGGACAGTCCGAAGACTCAACCTGCCCTGAAGAGAAACGAGGATGGAACCCAGAGTTGCAGAAAAACGGTGAAACCAAGGTAGCCGAGCTGGCCCGATTATTAAGGGCGAACTCAGCCAAAGGCAAAAAGGACACCCAGTCATCCTGATCAGCAGAAACAAAGCATTTCAGATATGTTTCCAAGGTCTGATTGGTTCGTTCGGTCTGGCCATTAGTCTGAGGATGGAAAGCCGAGGAAAAAGACAAGTCAATGCCCATCCTACCACAAAAGGCTCGCCAAAACCTCGAAACAAACTGGGAACCTCTGTCAGAAACGATATTCTCTGGAATGCCATGTAAACGAACCACATGCTGGAAAAACAATGGCACCAAATCAGAGGAGGAAGGCAATTTAGACAAGGGTACCAAATGGACCATCTTAGAGAAGCGATCACAGACCACCCAAATGACTGACATCTTTTGAGAGACGGGAAGATCTGAAATAAAATCCATAGAGATATGTGTCCAAGGCCTCTTCGGGACCGGCAAGGGCAAAAGCAACCCACTGGCACGAGAACAGCAGGGCTTAGCCCGAGCACAAATCCCACAGGACTGCACAAAAGTACGCACATCCCGCGACAGAGATGGCCACCAAAAGGATCTAGCCACTAACTCTCTGGTACCAAAGATTCCAGGATGACCAGCCAACACCGAACAATGAACCTCAGAGATAACTTTATTCGTCCACCTATCAGGGACAAACAGTTTCTCCGCTGGGCAACGATCAGGTTTATTAGCCTGAAATTTTTGCAGCACCCGCCGCAAATCAGGGGAGATGGCAGACACAATTACTCCCTCTTTAAGGATACCCGCCGGCTCAGATACACCCGGAGAGTCGGGCACAAAACTCCTAGACAGAGCATCCGCCTTCACATTTTTAGAGCCCTGAAGGTATGAAATCACAAAGTCAAAACGGGCAAAAAACAATGACCAACGAGCTTGTTTAGGATTCAACCGCTTGGCGGACTCGAGATAAGTCAAGTTCTTATGATCAGTCAAGACCACCACGCGATGCTTAGCTCCTTCAAGCCAATGACGCCACTCCTCGAATGCCCACTTCATGGCCAGCAACTGTCGATTGCCCACATCATAATTTCGCTCAGCAGGTGAAAACTTCCTGGAATAGAAGGCGCATGGTTTCATCACCGAGCAATCAGAACCTCTCTGCGACAAAACAGCCCCTGCTCCAATCTCAGAAGCATCAACCTCGACCTGGAACGGAAGCGAAACATCTGGTTGACACAACACAGGGGCAGAAGAAAAACGACGCTTCAACTCTTGAAAAGCTTCCACCGCAGCAGAAGACCAATTGACCACATCAGCACCTTTCTTGGTCAAATCGGTCAATGGTTTAGCAATACTAGAAAAATTGCAGATGAAGCGACGATAAAAATTAGCAAAGCCCAGGAACTTTTGCAGACTTTTCAGAGATGTCGGCTGAGTCCAATTATGGATGGCTTGGACCTTAACAGGGTCCATCTCGATAGTAGAAGCGGAAAAGATGAACCCCAAAAATGAAACCTTCTGAACACCAAAGAGACACTTTGATCCCTTCACAAACAAAGAATTAGCACGCAGGACCTGAAACACCGTTCTGACCTGCTTCACATGAGACTCCCAATCATCCGAGAAGATCAAAATGTCATCCAAGTACACAATCAGGAATTTATCCAGGTACTCTCGGAAGATGTCATGCATAAAGGTCTGAAACACTGATGGAGCATTGGTAAGTCCGAATGGCATTACTAGATACTCAAAATTGCCTTCGGGCGTATTAAATGCAGTTTTCCACTCATCGCCTCGATTAATACGCACAAGATTATACGCACCACGAAGATCTATCTTGGTGAACCAACTAGCCCCCTTAATCCGAGCAAACAAATCAGATAACAATGGCAAGGGGTACTGAAATTTAACCGTGATCTTATTTAGAAGGCGGTAATCTATACAAGGTCTCAGTGAACCATCCTTCTTGGCTACAAAAAAGAACCCTGCTCCTAATGGCGACGATGACGGGCGAATATGCCCCTTCTCCAAAGACTCCTTCACATAACTCCGCATAGCGGCGTGCTCAGGCACAGATAAATTAAACAGTCGACCTTTTGGGAATTTACTACCAGGAATCAAATCGATAGCACAATCACAATCCCTATGCGGAGGTAGGGTATCGGACTTGGGCTCATCAAATAAATCCCGGTAATCAGACAAGAACTCAGGAACCTCAGAAGGGGTGGATGACGAAATAGTCAGAAATGGGACATCACCATGTACCCCCTGACAACCTCAGCTGGACACAGACATGGATTTCCAATCTAATACTGGATTATGGACTTGTAGCCATGGCAACCCCAACACGACCACATCATGCAGATTATGCAACACCAGAAAGCGAATAACCTCCTGATGTGCAGGAGCCATGCACATGGTCAGCTGGGTCCAGTACTGAGGCTTATTCATGGCCAAAGGCGTAGCATCAATTCCTCTCAATGGAATAGGACACTGCAAGGGCTCCAAGAAAAACCCACAACGCCTAGCATACTCCAAGTTCATCAAATTCAGAGCAGCGCCTGAGTCCACAAATGCCATGACAGAATATGATGACAAAGAGCAGATCAAGGTAACAGACAGAAGAAATTTAGACTGTACCGTACCAATGGTGGCAGACCTAGCGAACCGCTTAGTGCGCTTAGGACAATCAGAGATAGCATGAGTGGAATCACCACAGTAGAAACACAGCCCATTCAGACGTCTGTGTTCTTGCCGTTCAACTCTGGTCAAAGTCCTATCGCACTGCATAGGCTCAGGTTTAAGCTCAGGTAATACCGCCAAATGGTGCACAGATTTACGCTCGCGCAAGCGTCGACCGATCTGAATGGCCAAAGACATAGACTCATTCAGACCAGCAGGCATAGGAAATCCCACCATGACATCCTTAAGGGCTTCAGAGAGACCTTTTCTGAAAATAGCTGCGACCTTCATTCCACTGAGTGAGTACGGACCACTTTCTAAATTTCTGACAATATACCTCTATTTCATCCTGACCCTGACACAGAGCCAGCAAATTTTTCTCTGCCTGATCCACAGAATTAGGCTCATCGTACAGCAATCCGAGCACCAGGAAAAATGCATCAATATTACTTAATGCAGGATCTCCTGACGCAAGAGAAAATGCCCAGTCCTGAGGGTCGCCACGCAAAAAAGAAATAACGATCCTAACTTGTTGAACTGGGTCACCAGAGGAGCGAGGTTTCAAAGCCAGAAATAGTTTACAATTATTTTTGAAACTCAGAAATTTAGTTCTATCTCCAAAAAACAAATCAGGAATAGGAATTCTCGGTTCTAACATAGAATTCTGAACCACAAAGTCTTGAATACTTTGTACTCTTGCCGTGAGCTGATCCACACATGAAGACAGACCTTTAATGTCCATTGCTACACCTGTGTCCTGAACCACCCAAATGTCTAGGGGAAAAAAAAGGCAAAACACAGTGCAGAGAAAAAAAAATGGTCTCAGAACTTCTTTTTTCCCTCTATTGAGAATCATTAGTACTTTTGGCCTCCAGTACTGTTATGAAAGGTAATTCAGTACCACAATGGACATAGAGGTCAGCGCACATACAGTGACCGGGCAATAACCCAAAAAACAAGAACGAGCTCTGAGACGTGGGAACTCTGTTGACCGCAATCCCTAATCCTCTCCAACCACACTAAAGGCAGCCGTGGATTGCGCCTAACGCTCCCTATGCAACTCGGCACGGCCTGAGAAACTAGCTAGCCTGAAGATAGAAAATAAGCCTACCTTGCCTCAGAGAAATACCCAAAAGGAAAAGGCAGCCCCCACATATAATGACTGTGAGTTAAGATGAAAAGACAAACGTAGAGATGAAATAGATTTAGCAAAGTGAGGCCCAACTTTCTGAACAGAGCGAGGATAGGAAAGGTAACTTTGCGGTCAACACAAAACCCTACAAAAACCACGCAAAGGGGGCAAAAAGACCCTCCGTACCGAACTAACGGCACGGAGGTACACCCTCTGCGTCCCAGAGCTTCCAGCAAGCAGAAAAAAACAAATTGACAAGCTGGACAGAAAAAAACAGCAAACAAATAGCAAAGAGGAACTTAGCTATGCAGAGCAGCAGGCCACAGGAACGATCCAGGAGGAAACAGGTCCAATACTAGAACATTGACTGGAGGCCAGGATCAAAGCACTAGGTGGAGTTAAATAGAGCAGCACCTAACGACTTCACCACATCACCTGAGGAAGGAAACTCAGAAGCCGCAGTACCACTTTCCTCCACCAACGGAAGCTCACAGAGAGAACCAGCCGAAGTACCACTTGTGACCACAGGAGGGAGCTCTGCCACAGAATTCACAACACAAAAGCAACCCACTGGCACGAGAACAGCAGGGCTTAGCCCGAGCACAAGTCCCACAGGACTGCACAAAAGAACGCACATCCCGTGACAAAGAAGGCCACCAAAAGGATCTAACCACCAAATCTCTGGTACCAAAGATTCCAGGATGACCAGCCAACACTGAACAATGAATCTCAGAGATAACTCTACTAGTCCATCTATCAGGGACAAACAGTTTCTCCGTAGGACAACGGTCAGGTCTATCAGCCTGAAACTTTTGCAGCACACGCCACAAATCAGGGGAAATGGCAGACAAAATTACCCCTTCTTTAAGAATACCCGCCGGCTCCGGAACACCCGAAGAGTCAGGCACAAAACTCCTTGACAGGGCGTCAGCCTTCACATTCTTAGATCCCGGAAGGTATGAAACCACAAAATCAAAATGGGAGAAAAAGAGCGACCATCGAGCCTGTCTAGGATTCAACCGTTTGGCAGACTCGAGATAAGTTAAATTCTTGTGATCAGTCAAGACCACCACGCGATGTTTAGCTCCTTCAAGCCAATGTCGCCACTCCTTGAATGCCCACTTCATGGCCAACAACTCCCGATTGCCCACATCATAATTGCGCTCAGCAGGCGAGAATTTTCTAGAAAAGAAGGCACAGGGTTTCATCACCGAGCCATCAGAACTTCTTTGCGACAACGCAGCCCCTGCTCCAATTTCAGAAGCATCAACCTCAACCTGAAAAGGGAGCGAAACATCTGGCTGGCACAACACAGGGGCAGAAGCAAAACGTCGCTTCAACTCCTGAAAAGCCTCAGAGGATCAATTGACCACATCAGCACCTTTCTTGGTCAAATCAGTCAACGGTTTAGCAATACTGGAAAAATTAGCAATGAAGCGACGATAAAAATTAGCAAAGCCCAGAAACTTCTGTAAGCTCTTCACAGATGTCGGCTGAGTCCAATCGCAAATGGCCTGAACTTTAACAGGGTCCATCTCGATAGTAGAAGGGGAAAAAATGAAACCCAAAAATGAAACCTTCTGAACTCCAAAGAGACACTTTGACCCCTTCACAAACAAGGAATTCGCACGAAGGACCTGGAACACCATTCTGACCTGCTTCACATGAGACTCCCAATCATCCGAAAAGACCAAAATGTCATCCAAATATACACTCATGAATCTATCCAGGTACTCTCGGAAGATGTCATGCATAAAGGACTGAAACACAGATGGAGCATTAGAAAGCCCGAATGGCATAACCAGGTACTCAAAATGGCCCTCGGGCGTATTAAATGCCGTTTTCCATTCATCACCCTGTTTAATTCGCACAAGATTATACGCACCACGCAGATCTATCTTGGTGAACCAACTAGCCCCCTTAATCCGAGCAAATAAATCAGACAGTAGCGGCAAAGGATACTGAAATTTGACTGTGATCTTATTAAGAAGGCGGTAATCAATACAAGGTCTCAAAGAACCATCCTTCTTGGCCACAAAAAAGAACCCTGCTCCCAATGGTGACGATGACGGACGAATATGACCCTTTTCCAAGGATTCCTTTATATAACTCCGCATAGCGGTGTGCTCTGGCACAGATAAATTAAACAGACGGCCCTTAGGAAACTTACTACCAGGAATCAAATTAATAGCACAGTCGCAATCCCTATGAGGAGGTAGGGCACCGGATTTGGGCTTTTCAAATACATCCCGGTAATCTGATAAAAACTCAGGGACTTCAGAAGGAGTGGAAGGCGAAATTGACAGCAATGGAACATCACCATGTACCCCCTGACAACCCCAGCTGGACACAGACATAGATTTCCAATCCAACACTGGATTATGGACCTGTAGCCATGGCAACCCCAAAACGACCACATCATGCAGATTATGCAAGACCAAAAAGCGAATATCCTCCTGATGTGCAGGAGCCATGCACATGGTCAATTGAGTCCAGTACTGAGGCTTATTCTTGGCCAAAGGCGTAGCATCAATTCCTCTTAATGGAATAGGATACTGCAAGGGCTCCAAGAAAAAACCACAGCGCCTGGCAAACTCCAAGTCCATCAAATTCAGGGCAGCGCCTGAATCCACAAATGCCATTACAGAAAAGGACAACAGAGAGCAAATCAGAGTAACGGACAAAAGAAATTTAGACTGTACCGTACCAATGGTGGCAGACCTAGCGAACCGCTTAGTGCGCTTAGGACAATCAGAGATAGCATGAGTGGATTCACCACAGTAAAAACACAGCCCATTCCGACGTCTGTGTTCCTGCCGTTCAGCTCTGGTCAAAGTCCTATCACACTGCATAGGCTCAGGCTTATGCTCAGAGAACACCGCCAGATGGTGCACAGCTTTGCGCTCACGCATGCGCCGATCGATCTAAATGGCCAAAGACATAGACTCATTCAGACCAGCAGGTGTGGGAAATCCCACCATGACATCCTTAAGGGCTTCAGAAAGACCCTTTCTGAAAATTGCCGCCAGGGCACATTCATTCCACTGAGTAAGCACAGACCACTTTCTAAACCTCTGACAGTACACCTCCGCTTCATCCTGACCCTGACACAAAGCCAGCAAGATTTTCTCTGCCTGATCCACTGAATTTGGTTCATCATAAAGCAATCCAAGCGCCAGAAAAAACGCATCAACATCACGCAATGCCGGATCTCCTGGCGCAAGGGAAAATGCCCAGTCTTGAGGGTCACCACGTAACAAAGAAATAATGATTTTTACTTGTTGAGCGGGGTCACCAGAGGAGCGGGGTTTCAAAGCTAGAAACAGTTTACAATTATTTTTGAAATTCAAGAACCTAGATCTATCCCCAGAAAATACGTCAGGAATAGGAATTCTAGGCTCTAACATAGGATTCTGAACCACAAAATCTTGAATGTTTTGTACTCTTGCAGTGAGATGATCCACACAAGAGGACAAACCTTGAATGTCCATAACTACACCTGTGTCCTGAACCACCCAAAGGTCTAGGGGAAAAGAAAGACAAAACACAGTGCAAAGAAAAAAAAATGGTCTCAGAAGTTCTCTTATCCCTCTATTGAGATGCATTAATACTTAGGGCCAGCTGTACTGTTATGACCTGGTGGTTAGGAGCACCCGGAATGACCTGATAGTTAAACCACATACAGGACGAACTCTGGGATGTGGGAACTCTGCTGACCGCAAAACCTAATCCTATCACACACTAGAAATAGCCGTGGAGCGCTCCTGACCAGACCTAGGCGCCTCGTCACAGCCTAAGGGCTATCTAGCCCTAGAGAAGGAAAATAAAGCCTACCTTGCCTCAGAGAAATTCCCCAAAGGTAAAGGAAGCCCCCCACATATATTGACTGTGAGTAAACATGAAAGTCACAAACGCAGAAATGAAACAGGTTTCAGCAAAGGGAGGCCAGACTAACTAAATAGACAGAGTATAGGAAAGGTAACTTTGCGATCAGCACAAAAACCTACAAAAGACCACGCAGAGTGTGCAAAAAAGACCTCCGCACCGACTCACGGTGCGGAAGGGGCCACTCTGCATCCCAGAGCTTCCAGCTAGCAAGACAAAATCATGATAACCAGCTGGACAAGAAAACAGTGAACAAATAATGACTATCAGGAACTTAGCTTCTGCAGGAGAAGGCAGGTCACCAGAGAGATCCAGGAGCGAACTGAACAAATGCAAAAACATTGACAGCTGGCATGGAGTAACGATCTGAGAGGAGTTAAATAGAACAGCCAACCAAAGGATAAACCACGTCACCTGTGTAAGGAACCTCAGAAGCCGTAGCTTCACTCATAGCCACCAGAGGGAGCCCATAGACGGAACTCGCCGAAGTACCATTCACGACCACAGGAGGGAGCTTGACAACAGAATTCACAACAAGACAGTATGAGAAGGGAGGGGAATAGTGTGAGGAGACTGAATGGTGGGAGAAAAGTGATTGGGCACAGAATAGAAAATGAGTAGTGGGGGCTTAGCAAGGAGGGGACAGTATACTAAGGAGGGGGAATGTGATGAGAGTACAGTATAAATACTGAGCCCTATAGGGGGACACAGTATGAGAGGACAGTGTGATGAGGGGGCCGGTATGGAATAGAGAGGTCAGTGTGAAGAGCATGTACCATAAGAGAGACAGTGTGGGAGTCATATTTTGTTCAGACAAAATAGTGAGGGGCAATTTTTTATTCAGGAGCATTATAATGACACGTATATCTTTAAGGGCATCATGTGGAGATTTGCTGCAGAAGAGCGGAGAAGATGGAAGTCTGCAGCGACGAGCTGTGGATGAGAAAACTCATCATGGGGTCTGGACAACATGAAGAAAAGAAGAATGACTCCAGAGACAACATCATCTATAAGGGACCTAAATGTAAATGTTATTTGTGATACTAACTAACTCATGTTTTTATTTATGTTAGGAGCATTAAAGGGGATGTCCAGGTTTGTAATGAGTCTGCAGTCATTCTTTGTGACTGCAGACTTCTGACTTCTCACAGTGCGCACTGCACGTTGTCATAGTAACATAGTAACATAGTAAGGCCGAAAAAAGACATTTGTCCATCCAGTTCAGCCTATATTCCATCATAATAAATCCCCAGATCTACGTCCTTCTACAGAACCTAATTGTATGATACAATATTGTTCTGCTCCAGGAAGACATCCAGGCCTCTCTTGAACCCCTCGACTGAGTTCGCCATCACCACCTCCTCAGGCAAGCAATTCCAGATTCTCACTGCCCTAACAGTAAAGAATCCTCTTCTATGTTGGTGGAAAAACCTTCTCTCCTCCAGACGCAAAGAATGCCCCCTTGTGCCCGTCACCTTCCTTGGTATAAACAGATCCTCAGCGAGATATTTGTATTGTCCCCTTATATACTTATACATGGTTATTAGATCGCCCCTCAGTCGTCTTTTTTCTAGACTAAATAATCCTAATTTCGCTAATCTATCTGGGTATTGTAGTTCTCCCATCCCCTTTATTAATTTTGTTGCCCTCCTTTGTACTCTCTCTAGTTCCATTATATCCTTCCTGAGCACCGGTGCCCAAAACTGGACACAGTACTCCATGTGCGGTCTAACTAGGGATTTGTACAGAGGCAGTATAATGCTCTCATCATGTGTATCCAGACCTCTTTTAATGCACCCCATGATCCTGTTTGCCTTGGCAGCTGCTGCCTGGCACTGGCTGCTCCAGGTAAGTTTATCATTAACTAGGATCCCCAAGTCCTTCTCCCTGCCAGATTTACCCAGTGGTTTCCCATTCAGTGTGTAATGGTGACATTGATTCCTTCTTCCCATGTGTATAACCTTACATTTATCATTGTTAAACCTCATCTGCCACCTTTCAGCCCAAGTTTCCAACTTATCCAGATCCATCTGTAGCAGAATACTATCTTCTCTTGTATTAACTGCTTTACATAGTTTTGTATCATCTGCAAATATCGATATTTTACTGTGTAAACCTTCTACCAGATCATTAATGAATATGTTGAAGAGAACAGGTCCCAATACTGACCCCTGCGGTACCCCACTGGTCACAGCGACCCAGTTAGAGACTATACCATTTATAACCACCCTCTGCTTTCTATCACTAAGCCAGTTACTAACCCATTTACACACAATTTCCCCCAGACCAAGCACTCTCATTTTGTGTACCAACCTCTTGTGCGGCACGGTATCAAACGCTTTGGAAAAATCGAGATATACCACGTCCAATGACTCACCGTGGTCCAGCCTATAGCTTACCTCTTCATAAAAACTGATTAGATTGGTTTGACAGGAGCGATTTCTCATAAACCCATGCTGATATGGAGTTAAACAGTTATTCTCATTGAGATAATCCAGAATAACATCCCTCAGAAACCCTTCAAATATTTTACCAACAGGAATCTGTCAGGAATCTCTCGTGCTGGCGATTTACATACATGCTGTCATGTGCTGACTAGACGTGTGTGGCCTCACTCAATAAAAATGAGCTGAGCGAGGCCGGGCATGTCTAGTCAGAATGTGGTCAGAAGTATACAAATCACATGCTTGTGCTGATATGACTGTCCACCGGCAAGGGAGAATCCTAAATGTGTGCAGTGCATTAGTTGTGAGAATTCAGAAGCCTGCGGTGTCAGGATTCAGCTCTGCAGGTTCCAGCAGTCATCACATGGATTCTTCACTCATATGTGATTTTCATACTTATGGTCCTGTGACAAAGAGCTTCTCTTCTGCTTCTCTAAGTTTTTCACTAAATATTGAGAGCATTAGGGAGAGAGGCTTGTCGATACATGACTAAGTGTGCAAATCACATATGTCCTGGGGGGGGGGGAAAGGCCAAAATATATTCTTGCGCCGGGTGCCAGAAACCTCAGATACGCCTCTGCCACCACCGCAACCAGACGTTTCAAGTGCTGTAGATCCTTCCGCACAATCTGCACGTGCTGCTTTACCAGCTCCAAATTTGACTTGGTCTCGGACAATCTTTTTGATACATGTCCCCTGAGCTGTGTATCACCGAGGCCAGCAACCTTCTCCTCTGATGTTCTCAACTCCTCATCCTGTATACTAGGATTTGTCCAATAGATTAACATCATTATCATCATCTTCTTCTTCGTTATTATGATCCATAATTATGGTATGTCTGTGTCTAAAATGTCTAGAACTCATTGCCTCTCAGTCTGATTCCGACCCTGAGGTTTGTCTTGGCTTAGAATGCTACTAATACTTCTACCACCACAGACAGTGTCCTGACCACCTCGTCTTGCAGAGCCAGCTACACAGATTGACATTAGAATCGTGTTCAAAGATCCAGTAAGATACCTCATTGTACTCTAAGGCTATGTGCCCACGTTGCGGATTCGTGTGCGGATTTTTCTGCACCATTTTTTAAAAATCCGCAGGTAAAACGCACTGCATTTTTTGTGCAGATTTCAGCTGCGGTTTTACACCTGCAGATTCCTATTGAGGAGCAGGTGTAAAACGCTGTGGAATCCGCACAAAGAATTGACATGCTGCAGAAAATACAACACAGCGTTTCCGCGCTGTATTTTCCACACCATGGGCACTGCAGATTTGGGTTTCCATAGGTTTTCATGGTACTCTAAACCTGATGGAAAACTGCTGTGAATCTGCAGCCGCCAATCCGCTGCGGATCAGCAGACAAATCCGCACCGTGTGCACATAGCCGAAGTCCAAGAAAGTAAGTCCGTTTGCTTTAGAAAAAGGGTACACTGGATTCTTTGCTAGCTCTAAAGTAATTCAAACAAATTATTTAAAGTTTCATCAGTCCATTAAATAAATTATTTTCCTTCAAACATATTAATACAGGTACATATTGGTCTTTCACCTGTCAAGCGAAAATGCTCTTAATCATGGTATATGATAGAGAGTAACTAACAAATAAAGTAGCATTCTGTAGCGCTAGAGCATGCAAACATGAAATATATGTAATTTGAATTGCATTACTGCTCTAGAAAATAGGAAAAATTGAGAATATTTAGCGCACAAATTGGCCAATTCATGTGTAGACAGCAGCCATGATAAGGCAATTCTCTCTGGTGCGAGCTATCCTAATGTGATTCCTCTCATGGTCTGGTAGCCTACAATTATATGGGAAGGTAGGATCCTGCTGTGATTTAGTGCTCAGTTAGAGAGTCTATTTATATGATTGAGAGTAGCAACGTCCGAAATGCATAAGATTAATATTTACTTGTTTTAATATGGTTGAATAAAAATAATTAATTTTATGAAGTGCCGGATCTTTGAAGAATTTATTAGAATAATTTTGTCCATCTCCTTCAGCATTGTATTTTCTGAGGAAAAAATTATAGAGATAAAGTATTTTTCAACAGGTGTCATTGATAGATTGAAAATTCCGCTATGTTCAACATTAACTGTTATGGCGGTGGAGGAGGTAGACTTTCAGAATGCTGACTCCGGGTTAAGGTGTTGCTGTCAGAGGCTACATCATTCTACTGTGAATGAGATGAGGGATGTAACATATACTCCATTATGTCTTCTGCTTCTTCCCTGCCCTGCTAATGCACTTGCCAGAGGCAAAGGATTCCAAATATGACTTTATTTGTCACTATCACTGTTGAAACTTTTGCTTCTAGCACTAGTGGGGGTGTTACAGCTGCTGATCCTCTCTCCTCCTGTACCAGTTGTGACTTGTATTGTTCAAGATTATTGTACCTGTTTTTATTATGTATACCCCTCCTCACATGTAAAGCGCCATGGAATAAATGGCGCTATAATAATAATAATAATAATAACAGCCACATTCTTATCTGTGAAATTAGTTTTTTTTTCTATTGACCCTGCCCCATCCATCATCTTTGACATGTTTAGGTTTAGCATACATTTTGGACCAAAGTCTAAAGTTTCATGTGGTGCTGAACATTTTTACCAAACATTTTTTTTTTTTATCAATTAGTGTTTATTGAAGATTTCCAAAAGTAGGGGAGAGAAGCAGGGGGGGGGGAGGGGCGGTTAGATATAGGTACAGTAGGGGGAATAGGGGGGGAGGAAAGGAGTATAGGCATTCACAAGACAATATCTAGCAATTCAGTTATAGACAAAGGGGTCCTGGCAAACTATGGCAGAATAAGAATATTACAAACACAAAAACAGACATGTCAATTATGCTTACTTATTCCCACTCAAGTAAACCATCAAACAAGGTGGTGCGGGTCATTAGAGGAATGACCACTATGTAACCAAGGGTGCCAAATATTTTGTGTTTTGGTTTTGGCAGTCATGGAGTGAGCCAAGGCGAGTTCATATTGGCAGTGGACATTAAGTTTATTAATTAATTCACTAATATTGGGAGAATTAGTGTCTTTCCATCTCAAGGCGACGAATAACCTGGCAGCTATTAGAATATGTGATAGTGTACCTCGAAGAATGTGTGGGATGTCCTCCAGGCCGATGTGAAGAATGGCCTGCCTAGGTGACAGTCAGCTGGATCCCCAAGACCTGTGCAATTAAAAGGTCCATATCTCTCCACCAGGGCTGAAGAATTGGACACGACCACCAGGCGTGTTCCAGAGTTCCCCTGTGACCGCACCCCCTCCAGCATTTGTCCGACCCGGCAGGGTCATAGTGAGCCACCTGAACCGGATATTGATACCATCTAAGGTGTACTTTTTCAATTGTTTGAGATGATTGACGCAGGCAGATACCCGTAATACTTCACCCAGTCCCTCCTCCCAATCTATCGGGTCAGATAAGAAGTCCAGATCCTGTTCCCACTTGATCATATATGGCAGTTTAACATCTTCTGCTGGGTCGTTTAAGGCTTTATATAATATTGAAATTCCCTTCGGGCCTGAGTCAGGCAACAAGAAATAACCATTAACCCTGTTATTTAAATGGGAGTTGAAGAAAGGCGAGTTTGGGGAATTATGAAGTAGATGACGTATCTGCAAATATTGATAGAAGGATCTCCGGACACTCGGAAAGCTGGAGGCCAAGCAGTCAAAAGGAACAAGGCCAGTGGTACCCAATATTTGCCGTAATGTTACGATTCCAGCATCAATCCAAGGCTGGAGATTAATAAATGGGATGTGTGTCTCAAGGGCTTTTAAGGATAGGGAGTCATGAGATAATTTAATCAAGGAAGGGACCAGTGTCCTCCAATAGTGGAGCGCGATTTTCATAGTTGGTAAGGTAGGGGAATAATCAGTGATTGCAATAGATTCAGCCTCAAGAATCGTGCGGGTAGATCTAGGGACAAGGACTTGGGGATCCTAGTTAATGATAATCTTACCTGGAGCAGCCAGTGCCAGGCAGCAGCTGCCAAGGCAAACAGGATCATGGGGTGCATTAAAAGAGGTCTGGATACACATGATGAGAGCATTATACTGCCTCTGTACAAATCCCTAGTTAGACCGCACATGGAGTACTGTGTCCAGTTTTGGGCACCGGTGCTCAGGAAGGATATAATGGAACTAGAGAGAGTACAAAGGAGGGCAACAAAATTAATAAAGGGGATGGGAGAACTACAATACCCAGATAGATTAGCGAAATTAGGATTATTTAGTCTAGAAAAAAGACGACTGAGGGGCGATCTAATAACCATGTATAAGTATATAAGGGGACAATACAAATATCTCGCTGAGGATCTGTTTATACCAAGGAAGGTGACGGGCACAAGGGGGCATTCTTTGCGTCTGGAGGAGAGAAGGTTTTTCCACCAACATAGAAGAGGATTCTTTACTGTTAGGGCAGTGAGAATCTGGAATTGCTTGCCTGAGGAGGTGGTGATGGCGAACTCAGTCGAGGGGTTCAAGAGAGGCCTGGATGTCTTCCTGGAGCAGAACAATATTGTATCATACAATTATTAGGTTCTGTAGAAGGACGTAGATCTGGGGATTTATTATGATGGAATATAGGCTGAACTGGATGGACAAATGTCTTTTTTCGGCCTTACTAACTATGTTACTATGTTACTATGTTACTATGTAGTTTTGGCAAAGTAGTTTTCTATTTGGAGTCATCTATGGTCTTTGTCCGCCTGCCACCAGTCTCTAAGTCCAGTTAGTATGGCCGCTCTATGATACAGCATGAGGTTCGGCATTCCCAGCCCTCCCCGTTTGTATGGATAGTACATCAAGGTCCTAGAGATTCTAGATTTTTTGTGTGACCAAATATAATCGTATGTCATAGTTTGTAATTTCAAAATCAAACGTTTGGGGATTTTTAATGGGATACACCTAAGGAGATACAGTATTTTAGGCAGGATCATCATTTTGAAAACATTAATCCTGGCAATCCAGGATGTCATAACTTTGTGAAAATGGTCAAGTTGTGCCCTAACCTGTGTGATCAATTTAGAGAAATTCTTCTCGACAATCTGTTCAGAGCCCATCAATATAACTCCCAAGTACGGGATATCCTCTGTCATCCATTTAAATGGAAACTCAGCCTCCATTTTCGACTTGGCCGCGCACGGAACCGCCACCAGAAACAACAAGGACTTCGTGGGATTCAACCCGTGGCATGACACATTACTGAATTCCCCGAGTTCCAAGGTAATAGCTGTCAAGGATGTCTCCAAGTTGACACAGGATAGAATAACATCATCAGCATACAAGCCAATTCTGTGCTCCATCTGTCCAACCCTGATGCCAGTGATATTAATAGACGTTCTTATGCATTCAGCGAGCGGCTCCATGCACAGTGCGAAAATAATAGGAGAGAGTGGGCAACCTTGACGAGTGCCATTCATGATCTGAAATGGACCAGATAAAAAACCGGACGTCAAGACCCTGGCACAAGGAGTCGAGTACACAGCACAGATTGCTGAGAATATTGGGCCCGACAGTCCAAACCTTTCCATTAATGCCCGAAGATACCCCCAGTGCACCCTGTCAAAAGCCTTCTCAGTATCCAAACAATTTTTAGTTTAAAAATGTCTCACTCTTGACAAAAAAAACCTTAACCCTAAACAAAGGTTGCTAAATAGGTTTACACCCCAAAAGTAATTTGTAGCATCAGCCAGTAGTATTGTTGTGGAACAAATGATTGTTAAATGTGACAAACGGTTGCAAAACCTTAAACTCCTATTATTTTTAATATTATTTCTTACTCCACAGTACCCACCACAGGAACAGTATGATGACCTACTGTACCCCACGTAAACTCTTCTGGCAAAGTCTGATGACCCCATCAAAGTATGATCCCCCAACAGTGATCCCAACACAGCCCTCCATACAGTATAATGGCCTCACACCTCATCACATTGTATAATGGGCCAAATCAGCCTCTACACAGCCCTCCATGCAGTATAATAGACCCCACACAAATTGCACACTGCATAATTGCTTGCATACAGTATATTGGACCCCACTTAGCCCTATTTAAAGTATAAAGGCTCCCACATAGCCCTCCGGATATCATAATGGCCCCCACATAGCCCTCCTAACATTATCATGGCCCCCACATAGCTCTCCAAATTTTTTAATGGGCACCACATAGTTCTACAAGAATTATAATAGTCTCCACGTAGCCCTTCATGTTGTATAATGGGTCCCATAGTCCCCAATATAGCATACTGCACCCCATATTCCTCCAGATGATATATTGCACCCCATTGTCCTCTATACAGTTTAATGCACACCTCAAAGTCCTCCATATATTATAATGCAACCCATAGTTGTCCATTTAGTATAATGCACTCCCTATAGTCCTCCATATAGTATAATACATCCATAGTCCTCCATATAGCATAATGCACTCTTCATAGGTTTCCATATAGCATAATGCACCCCATAATCTTCCCTATAGTATAATGCACTCCCTATAGTCCTCCATACAGTGTAATACACCACAACATCCTCCATATAGTACACTGCACCCCATAGTCCTCTATACAGTATATTGCACTTCTCATAGTTCTCCATATATTAAAGTGCACCCCATGGTCCTCCATATAGTATGACACCCCATTGTCCTGAATGTAGAACTGTTCTACTATGAATAAGGGTGTTGTATACAACAGAAATATGTCAGGTTCCCTGAGGTTTCATTTCACCATGTTTAATCTATTTTCCAATAAAGAAAGACTTTACTTATATCCTGGATGGTTGTGCCGACACACTTCCTTTTCCTCCACAATAATGCACCCCCTAGTCCTCCATACAATATAAAACTATCCCTATAGTCCTGCATGGAGTTTAGTGCACTCCCCATAGTCCTCCAAACAGTATATTGTACTTGATTATCCACCATATGGTATAAAGCACTCCCCATAGACCTCCATAAAAAAAGCACAATCCTCATCTCTCCTCCTCATTCCCCCGCTGCCCCTGTCTCTGTAATGAGCGTTCTTGGCATCTTAGGGCAGCAGGAGCCAGGTAGTGATATCATCCCACGTCAAGGGGGAATGTTGGTAGAGGGAGCGTCAGCCGTCTGCATATACAGTTGAACGTGCAATGACAGTCAAGGGGGCCTGGTGCTGGCGCTGGCACTTGTCCACCTGGCTTATGGGTCCCATAGCAGCTGCGTGGCCTGCCACCATTGGCGGTATGCCACTGCTCATACACTAGGTATAAAATGGCGTTCCTTGACCGGCCCCATAGTTTTATATTGCCTGTGATAGTCTACCTGATATGGTGTGAAAAACCATGTGATATAATTTCAGCAGGGCATCAAAAGGAAACCTGCACTGCCATGAATAACACTGTTGGTCCACTTAACGAGTGTGTACCATGTGTGATATGATGCCATATTTTTACTCACGATTTCAACAGCAGATTATTCAAATTCGCATGAAACCATGGATTTCAGAAAATTTGACTCAAATTCGATCCTTTGCAAATCAATTCGCCCATCTCTAGTCAGTGCTTAAACATACCAGGGTTAACTACTTCCTTTTTTTAGGACAGCTTATCAAACAACCAACATTTTGTTAATAAATAATGCAAAATCCCATTGCTCTAATATGCAAAATTACTTTATTGAAACATTTTAAAACCATAATAAATCATTACAATTGTAAGTGAAATATGTCTGCTGTAAATAATTTTTTTATGCGGTGCCATAACTTTAGGCTTCAGGGCTTTAACAGAGCCCCAACAGGGCCACCAATTATCATTCTTTAATAGCATTTCTCTTCTCTATGGGTCTAAATAGATATTTGGTCACACTAAGGCTCCAGGGCCAAGGAGCTACTGTATCTTCTGCATCCACTATATTTAAGCCATTGGTGATGGAAAGCCATTATCTGAAATCATTGTGAACTGTAAAATGACAACAATTAAAGTTATAATAATTTGTACAACTGCCTATAGCAGAAAAAATCATGGATGAATCAAATGTATTTAACAGGCAAGGGAAAAAGTGTTCTATTTTACAAAATGTCCATGAATTTCTGGACAATTGTCAACAACGCAACACACAAGACAGTTTCCTTTATTTGAAAACTCCCAAAGTTATTCCAAAACCCACTCAGAATACACAAAGACGCTTGAAAAGCTTACAAATGGCATTAACTGCAACTATATCAGCAGTTTCCATCCTCAGCTTCTTCCTCCTTTTCTTTTATACTATATAATGTGAGACCTGGCAGCCTGGCAGGGTCATGTTTTCCTCTGTAATAGTCAGGTACAAATGAAGCTTCTTTTTACAGTGCTTGGCTGGCTGGCTTGCTTTTTGTGCATATTATATTTTTATACAATGTGTCTAGTTTTGCCAAACCTGTTTCATTAAGGGGAAATCAGAGTACATATATGCAAAAAGGTTGTCCTGATATTTATAATGAATTGGTGACATCACTGACACTAATGTCCTTTATTATATCTTATGTCAACCTAAATAATGAGTCAAATAAAATCTGTAAAAATAGTCTTAAAGAAAAACATTTTTAAGTCATAGTCAGGCTACTGTGTCCTTTTACATTCTTTTGTTAAGTATCTAAATCAGATTTCTTAAAGTCAAATGTAAATAATGGCGTAACACTGGTATTACACCTGACGTAGATATGTGCGAAAAAGGAACAGAAGGTATGCAGTGTAAATTTAGTCAGCGTCTGTATGATAAATGCCCTTGCATGTGCCTGCTGAATGTGAGGACTGCTGCAAGCCACACGTTGTCACCTAAGCACATAAATAAGGGGAATGACTTTTAGAAATGTTTGCCAATGTCTTAACTGGGAACAGGAAAACTCTTCAAATAAAGGTGCGGCAGCACCAACAAAACTTTTGCTTTTAAGGGCTCAGTTAGGCAAACATTTTGTGTATATTGGTGTGCACTTTTCACTGACCAGATATGCAGAGGTGCTACACCAAAGATTTATTTGCAGTAAGGCAGGAAAATGAATGCAAAGTGCTATGAACAAAGCAATTTGCTAGAGACAAAGCATAATTTCTTTAACTATTAATACAGTTTAAAAACATTTAAGAATTAATAGAAGTTGAGGTTTTGTGTGTTGTGGAAACACCATCTGTGAAGAAATTGAGACTGTAATTTGGCCCAGGGTGGTAGCAGTGGAGGAGATACTCCTCTCTCAAGCTTCAGCACACTAAATGAAGGTGGAGGTCATGGCTGGGTGTACAGACTTGTGCTGTGGGGGTGCTAAAGGAAGTTTAAGGTGGGAGATCATCAGTTGAAAACCTTTTCACTCTAAAATAACTTCAAATAGCAGGCACAAATCTTGAATGTTTTTTTCACAATATGCAACATTTTCCTTACACTATTTCAATTCCTCTCTGCCTTCAGTTTTTCTCTCGCTTCACTTCTCACGACTTCACCACAAACCAGCTTAGTACCACAGTCCAGCTAGCAAGAGTCCTTTACTCAATATTTGGTTCCATATCTTCTTTCCCCTCTATAAACTATGATGCCAATATGTCAGAACTTATCTTCTCTCTCTATTGACACTTTGGAACTCCCCCCAGGGGCACTCTTCTTGTCTGCGTATTCTGCTCTGTCCTTGCCCGTTACATTTACGAGTCATAAGCTTTGGGCCATACTGCTAGGCGTCATTTCCCAGGACCTGTCTCTGGTAATTCACTTTATCTCTCAGTCACTTTCCTCTCTTCTGTTCCTCATCATGCTATCCCCTTTTCTCAGTCTCTTTTCATGACTAGGGGATACCCACAAACTGTCACACTACTCACACTGGACCTTACTGTATGTCCTCTCACTACACACTTTGAGCCCTTCTAACTCTTGACAGGAAAACTCTCTGTCCCTTCACTATAGCCCCTCCTATTGTGCGCTATTCCCAACTGTTAACCATAACTGTCCCAGTTAACTACCTGTTGCTGGGCAGAATACAGAACAATACAGATTATTACACATCCAAACATCATAACACATTTCACAGTTCACATTGCACATCAACAAAACGCATATCCTTCAAGGGGGAACATGGGCAGCATAAGGAATGAAATAAGGGATACATTCCCTCCAAAATATTAGTTATTAAAGGGGGATCTCCTACACCTCGATTGAAGTCTGATATTAACTATTATCGTCAAACTTTACTACTAATAATTAATATACAAATTATATATTCAGCAATTGATTGGATGTGCCTATTCTCTCCCCTTGTCCCCCCTCAGCAACCAAACAGTGGTGTTTAAGAAGCTGGCCTCCGAAGGCAGCAGTGTTCAGTGTCTGGAGAGAAACTCTACAGAGAGGTTTTTTGTCCTGGAACCAACCTGAACTGTGTGTGTTTTGCTAGCTGTGAACAGTAGGAACCCCACTCTCAGAAGGACTGTGCTGGTTTGCCCAGAGGGCTGTATTTGTTTTACTATACTTTTGTTTATGCTGTCCTTAATAAATAAAAGGAAGTTCTTAAAGCCGCAGTGTTCCTGTGTCTGCCTCTATGTACAGCCGAGTGAGCCGATGTACCAATATACATATATATATATATATATATATATATATATATATATATATATATACACTCGAGTATAAGCTGACCCGAGTATATGCCAACCCCCCTAATTTTGCGTCAAAAACTGGGAAAACTTAATAACTTGAGTATAAGCCTAGGGTGGAAAATGCAGCACTGGTAAATTTCAAAAATAAAAATAGATACCAATAAAAGTAAAATTAATTGAGACATCAGTAGGTTAAGTGTTTTTGAATATCCATATTGAATCAGGAGCCCCATATAATGCTCCATACAGTTCATGATGGCTCCATAAGATGCTACATACAAAATACGCCCCATGTAATTCTCCATACAGTTTATGATGGGCTCCATAACATGCTCCATATTAAAATATGCCCCATACAATGCTGCACAAATGTTGCTTATGACCGCATAAGATGCTCCATACAGACATTTGCCCCATACAATGCTGCACAAATGCTGATTATGGCCCCATAAGATGCTCCATACAGATATTGGCCCCATATAATGCTGCACATAGCCCCATAAGATGCTCCATACAGATATTTCCCTCATATGCTGTTGCTGCGATTAAAAAAATCACATACTTACCTCTCAGGCCCCCGGCAATTGCTATATTCACCTGCTCCCCGTTCCACCGCCAACCGCCGCTGTGCCTTCCCGTCCTCTGCACTTAACACTGACATTCAGGCAGAGGGCGGTGCGCACTAATCGCATCATTGCGCCCTCTGTTGTGGATTCTGTTTTTGGGCTCCCTCTGGTGGTTACAGATGGTACTGGGTGACTTGTGTTCTCTGCTGTCTCTGGTGTCCACCTGTTCTATCAGGATATGGGAGTTTCCTATTTAACCTGGCTTTCTTGTCATTTCCTCGCCGGCGATCAATGTAATCAGTGTGTCTTGTTACCTCTGCTTTTCGCTTCTGTAATCATCAGGACAAGCTAAGTTTTTGATTTTCCTGTTCCACGTTTTGCTTTATTTTTGTTTTAGTCCAGCTTGCAGTTATGTGATTCCTTGTTGCTGGTTGCTCTAGTGGGCTGATATTACTCCTCATGTTCCATGAGTTGGCACATGAGTTCAGGTAATTTCAGGATGGTTTTTTGTAGGGTTTTTCGCTGACCGCGCAGTTCACTTTTGTATCCTCTGCTATCTAGTTTTAGCGGGCCTCATTTTGCTGAATCTGTTTTCATTACTACGTATGTGCTTTCCTCTCATTTCACCGTCATTACATGTGGGGGGCTGCTATTTCTGTGGGGGTTTCTCTGGAGGCAAGAGAGGTCTTTGTTTCTTCTAATAGGGGAAGCTAGTCCTTCGGCTGGCGCGAGACGTCTAGAATCATCGTAGGCACGTTCCCCGGCTACTGCTAGTGTTGTGAATTAGGTTCAGGATCGCGGTCAGCTCAGTTTCCATCACCCTAGAGCTTGTTCTGTTTTTTGTGTGCTTGTCCTTTTGTGATCCCCTGCCATTGGGATCATGACAGTATCGCCGGCCCAAAAGTGGTAATCGTATTGGCTGAAGTAGGAGGCAAAGTAGTCTGAGGAAGTTTTTTTTTTTTTTTTTTTCCCCTTCCCTCAGAGTTTGCTGCCTAGCCTTAATTGCAGCCTGGCTGCGTCTTACCTCCTCTTAATCCGTGAATGGCTCTGACCTCAGCTGTTTATCATGGACGTCCAGAGTTTGGCTTCCAGCCTGAATAATCTTGCTGCTAAGGTTCAAAATATACAAGATTTTGTTGTACATGCTCCTATGTCTGAACCTAGAATTCCTATCCCAGAGTTTTTTTCTGGAGAAAGATCTAGTTTTCTGAATTTTAGGAACAATTGCAAGTTGTTTCTTTCTTTGAAATCTCGCTCCTCTGGAGACCCTGCTCAGCAAGTCAAAATTGTAATATCTTTCCTGCGGGGTGACCCTCAGAATTGGGCATTTGCATTGGCACCAGGGGATCCTGCGTTGCTCAATGTGGATGCGTTTTTTCTGGCATTGGGTTTGCTCTATGAGGAACCTAACCTAGAGATTCAGGCTGAAAAAGCTTTATTGGCTCTCTCTCAGGGGCAAGATGAAGCAGAAATATATTGTCAGAAATTTCGGAAATGGTCGGTGCTTACTCAGTGGAATGAGTGCGCTCTGGCTGCAAAATTCAGAGATGGCCTTTCTGAGGCCATTAAAGATGTTATGGTGGGGTTCCCGGCGCCTACAGGTCTGAATGAGTCTATGACTATGGCTATTCAGATTGATCGGCGTTTACGGGAGCGCAAACCTGTGCACCATTTGGCGGTGTCTTCTGAACAGGCACCTGAGACAATGCAATGTGATAGAATTCAGTCCAGAAGTGAACGGCAAAACTATAGGCGGAAAAATGGGTTGTGTTTTTATTGTGGTGATTCAGCTCATGTTATATCAGCATGCTCTAAACGCACAAAAAAAGGTTGATAAGTCTGTTGCCATTAGTACTTTACAGTCTAAGTTCATTCTGTCTGTGACTCTGATTTGTTCATTATCAGCCATTTCCGTCGATGCCTATGTGGATTCAGGTGCTGCCCTGAGTCTTATGGATTGGTCATTTGCCAACCGCTGTGGGTTTAGTCTGGAGCCTCTGGAAGTCCCTATTCCTTTGAAAGGAATTGACTCTACACCTTTGGCTATGAATAAACCTCAGTACTGGACACACGTGACCATGCGTATGACTCCCGTTCATCAGGAGGTGATTCGCTTCCTGGTACTGTATAATTTACATGAGGTCTTAGTGCTTGGTCTGCCATGGTTACAAACTCATAACCCAGTCTTGGACTGGAAGGCGATGTCTGTGTTAAGCTGGGGATGTCAGGGGGTTCATGATGATGCACCTCCGATTTCTATCGCTTCATCTACTCCTTCTGAGGTTCCTGTATTTTTGTCTGATTATCGGGATGTTTTTGAGGAGCCTAAGCTCAATTCGCTTCCTCCTCACAGGGATTGCGATTGTGCTATAGATTTGATTCCTGGCAGTAAATTTCCTAAAGGTCGTTTGTTCAATCTGTCAGTGCCAGAGCATACTGCTATGCGGGATTATGTTAAGGAGTCCTTGGAAAAGGGACATATCCGTCCATCTTCATCTCCTTTGGGAGCAGGTTTTTTTTTCGTGGCCAAAAAAGATGGTTCCTTGAGGCCTTGTATAGATTACCGTCTTTTGAATAAGATTACGGTCAAGTATCAGTATCCTTTGCCATTGTTGACTGATTTGTTTGCTCGCATTAAGGGGGCTAAATGGTTCACTAAGATTGATCTTCGGGGTGCGTATAATCTTGTGCGGATTAAGCAGGGTGATGAGTGGAAAACCGCATTTAATACGCCTGAGGGCCATTTTGAGTATTTGGTGATGCCTTTTGGACTTTCTAATGCTCCTTCTGTCTTCCAGTCCTTTATGCACGATATTTTCCGTGAATATCTGGATAAATTTATGATTGTGTATTTGGATGATGTTTTGGTTTTTTCTGATGACTGGGAGTCCCATGTTCAGCAGGTCAGGAAGGTGTTTCAGGTCCTGCGGGCCAATTCTTTGTTTGTAAAAGGTTCAAAGTGTCTCTTTGGAGTCCAGAAGATTTCTTTTTTGGGGTATATTTTTCCCCTTCTACTATTGAGATGGATCCCGTCAAGGTTCAAGCTATTTGTGACTGGACGCAGCCTACATCTCTTAAGAGTCTACAGAAGTTCTTGGGCTTTGCTAATTTTTATCGTCGTTTCATAACTAATTTTTCTATTGTTGTTAAGCCTTTGACGGATCTGACTAAGAAGGGTGCTGATGTTGCTGATTGGTCTCCTGCGGCTGTGTGCCTTTCAGGAACTTAAGCGCCGGTTTTCTTCTGCTCCTGTGTTGCGTCAGCCAGATACGTCGCTTCCTTTTCAGGTTGAGGTTGATGCTTCCGAGATCGGAGCGGGGGCGGTTTTGTCACAGAGAAGCTCCGATGGCTCAGTGATGAAGCCATGTGCGTTCTTTTCTAGAAAATTTTCGCCCACTGAGCGGAATTATGATGTTGGTAATCGGGAGCTTTTGGCCATGAATTGGGCATTTGAGGAGTGGCGTCATTGGCTTGAGGGTGCTAGACATCGTGTGGTGGTCTTGACTGATCATAAAAATCTGATTTACCTTGAGTCTGCCAAGCGTCTGAATCCTAGACAGGCTCGTTGGTCACTGTTTTTTTCCCGTTTCGATTTTGTGGTTTCATACCTGCCAGGTTCAAAGAATGTGAAGGCGGATGCTCTTTCTAGGAGTTTTGTGCCTGATTCCCCTGGAAATTCTGAGCCCACTGGTATCCTTAGGTATGGGGTGATTTTGTCGGCTGTCTTCCCAGACTTGCGACGTGCTTTGCAGGAGTTTCAGGCGGATAAACCTGATCGTTGTCCGCCTGAAAGACTGTTTGTTCCGGATAATTGGACCAGTAGAGTCATCTCCGAGGTCCATTCTTCTGCGTTGGCAGGTCATCCTGGAATATTTGGTACTAGAGACTTGGTGGCCAGGTCTTTTTGGTGGCCTTCCTTGTCGAGGGATGTGCGTTCTTTTGTGCAGTCTTGTGAAGTTTGCGCTCGGGCTAAGCCTTGCTGTTCTCGGGCCAGTGGATTGTTGTCACCTTTGCCTATCCCGAAGAGGCCTTGGACGCACATTTCCATGGACTTTATTTCGGATCTCCCTGTCTCTCAAAAAATGTCCGTCATCTGGGTTGTGTGTGACCGCTTTTCTAAGATGGTTCATCTGGTCCCCTTGCCTAAGTTACCTTCCTCCTCTGAGTTGGTCCCTCTGTTTTTTCAGAACGTGGTTCGTTTGCATGGGATTCCGGAGAACATTGTTTCTGACAGGGGATCCCAGTTTGTGTCTAGATTTTGGCGGACGTTCTGTGCTAAGATGGGCATTGATTTGTCCTTTTCATCTGCATTCCATCCTCAGACGAATGGCCAGACGGAACGAACTAATCAGACCTTGGAAACTTATTTAAGGTGTTTTGTTTCTGCTGATCAAGATGACTGGGTTACCTTTTTGCCGCTTGCCGAATTTGCCCTTAATAATCGGGCTAGTTCTGCTACCTTGGTTTCTCCTTTCTTTTGTAATTTGGGGTTTCATCCTCGTTTTTCCTCTGGTCAGGTGGAGCCTTCTGATTGTCCTGGAGTGGACATGGTCGTGGATAGGTTGCATCAGATTTGGAGTCATGTGGTGGACAATTTGAAGTTGTCCCAGGAGAGGGCTCAGCAGTTTGCTAATCGCCGTCGCCGCGTGGGTCCTCGACTTCGTGTTGTGGACTTGGTGTGGTTGTCTTCTCGTTTTGTTCCTATGAAGGTCTCTTCTCCTAAGTTCAAGCCTCGGTTTATCGGTCCCTATAGGATCTTGGAAATTCTTAACCCTGTGTCGTTTCGTTTGGATCTCCCGGCATCGTTTGCTATTCATAATGTGTTCCATCGGTCGTTGTTGCGGAAGTATGAGGTACCTGTTGTTCCTTCGCTTGAGCCTCCTGCTCCAGTGCTGGTGGAGGGAGAATTGGAGTATGTTGTGGAGAAGATCTTGGATTCTCGTGTTTCCAGACGGAAACTTCAGTATTTGGTCAAGTGGAAGGGTTTTGGTCAGGAGGATAATTCTTGGGTGGTTGCCTCTGATGTTCATGCTGCTGATTTGGTCCGTGCATTTCATAGGGCTCATCCTGGTCGCCCTGGTGGTTCTCGTGAGGGTTCGGTGACCCCTCCTCAAGGGGGGGTACTGTTGTGGATTCTGTTTTTGGGCTCCCTCTGGTGGTTACAGATGGTACTGGGTGACTTGTGTTCTCTGCTGTCTCTGGTGTCCACCTGTTCTATCAGGATATGGGAGTTTCCTATTTAACCTTTCTTGTTATTTCCTCGCCGGCGATCAATGTAATCAGTGTGTCTTGTTACCTCTGCTTTTCGCTTCTGTAATCATCAGGACAAGCTAAGTTTTTGATTTTCCTGTTCCACGTTTTGCTTTATTTTTGTTTTAGTCCAGCTTGCAGTTATGTGATTCCTTGTTGCTGGTTGCTCTAGTGGGCTGATATTACTCCTCATGTTCCATGAGTTGGCACATGAGTTCAGGTAATTTCAGGATGGTTTTTTGTAGGGTTTTTCGCTGACCGCGCAGTTCACTTTTGTATCCTCTGCTATCTAGTTTTAGCGGGCCTCATTTTGCTGAATCTGTTTTCATTACTACGTATGTGCTTTCCTCTCATTTCACATTCATTACATGTGGGGGGCTGCTATTTCTGTGGGGGTTTTCTGGAGGCAAGAGAGGTCTTTGTTTCTTCTAATAGGGGAAGCTAGTCCTTCGGCTGGCGCGAGACGTCTAGAATCATCGTAGGCACGTTCCCCGGCTACTGCTAGTGTTGTGAATTAGGTTCAGGATCGCGGTCAGCTCAGTTTCCATCACCCTAGAGCTTGTTCTGTTTTTTGTGTGCTTGTCCTTCTGTGATCCCCTGCCATTGGGATCATGACAGCCCTCTCACCTGAGTGTCAGTGCAGAGGATGCAGAACACGCAGCGGCACCAACTGCGTTATACTTACCTGCTCCTGGCGCGGTCCCTGCACGTCTGTTCCCCGACGCAGGCAGCTTCTTCCTGTAGTGAGCGGTCACATAGTACCGCTCATTAAAGTAATGAATATGCGGCTTCACCCCTATGGGAGTGGAGTGGGGTCCATATTAATTACTGTAAAGAGCGGTACCATGTGACCGCTCACTACAGGAAGAAGCTGCCGGTGCATGGGAAAAGACGAGCAGGGACCGCGCCAGGAGCAGGTGAGTATTATTACACAGCTCTGCTCCCCCTCCCCTGCCGACCCCTGGGTATAACTCAAGTATAAGCCGAGAGGGTTACCTTCAGCCCAAAAAAGTGGGCTGAAAATCTCGGCTTATACTCAGGTATATACTGTATATATATATATATATATATATATATATATATATATGTACATTTTTGAGGCACTGCCTTTGCACAAACCCTCTTTTTTCAAGAACACGACTATGAAATTTGAGGGAAATGCTGTGCTGAGATTTATTTGCCTACTCAACTCAATTTATAACTTGTGACATTTCAGCATGGCACAAAGTATAATTCTACACATAGTTTTCTAGCCATCTCTAGTGATGGGCGAGCACTAAAATGCTCAGGTGCTCATTGCTCGGGTCAAGCAAATTGGAATACTCAGGAACTCGGCCAGAACAACGAGCCCAATGTAAATCTATGGGAGACCCGAGTATTTTTACCGCGAAAACCCCGGGGGTCCTTTTAAGGTCTAAAAACATCTGAAAATGATGGAAACACTGCTCAAATGACACAGGGACATCATGGGGATCTCCCCTGGAAGCATTCCTGACTCCTAGTTCACAGCTTTAATTAATTTTTTCCGAGATTCATGCCATTTTTCCCGATGCCACAAAAACCACATGAAAACAAAACCAAAACAGGTTTTGCTTGGAAATATGTCAAGGTACATCCTTTGCAGATTAGTGACTTGCCTGTAAGGCCAAATATTTAACCCCAGACCGAAAATTCCCTCTCTCGCTTAGACTTAGTTCAGACGCTGTGTTTTTTAAGCATTTTTCAACTTTAACATTGCTTTCAGCCACTATAAATGCATTGCCTGGGAAATGTCATTGCAATATTTAACACCCCTAGCTGGCCATGTGGTGTGTGGCAAATAAGAAGACCCATCTTGTTTCATTTACGAAGGAGGGACTCTTAAAGTCACAAAGCCTATTTTTACTGGTGCATTAGGTGGCATTAATCTTCTTAAAGGGCCATTATGAAACAGTGGGTCTCCTAAGCTGTTGTAGCCTATGCTGTGAGTGGATGGGCTGCCAAGAATTACGACGCACCACAATACCCCTGTCATAAGATGTCCAGGGGGGACTCCTGAAAAGTGTTGCATTGAATTCAAGGCCTGCCCTGCTACCAATTCATATGTACCCCAAAAAGCCTTTGAACCTACATACTGGATGTACCCATGAAAATCCACTTCACAATATGTATTTTGTACTCCCGTACTCCTTGGTTTTACACATTGGCAGTAAGGCAAGCCCTGCTGCATAGTCATATGCACCCAATTAGGCCTTGAAACCCACATAGTGCATGGGCCCAGGAAAATCCACTTCACAATATGCATTTTGTACTTCCATACTCTTTTGTTTTACACATTGGCGGCAAGGCCAGCCATGCTTCATAGTCAGTCATATGCACCCCATTAGGCCTTGGAACCCACATACTGGATGGGCCCAGGAAAATCCACTTTACAATATGCATTTTGTACTCCATACTGCTTTGTTTTATACATTGGCAGGAAGGCCAGACCTGCTGCATAGTCATATGTACCCCATTAGGCCTTGGAACCCACATACTGGATGGGCCCATGAAAATTCACTCGTATTTTTTAATGGTACGATGGTTCCCTCTTTGCACAATTATTTACAGGAGAATTTTGCAATTGTATTTGACATGTTTTTAACACTAAGGTTCAGATACGGCTTTAAAAAGGCTAATACTTGCAATACAAGGCAATTTTGTTGCAAACTACAAAATTCAACGAATAGTATGATTGAATAGTGTGAGTGCATACACTTTTGTATGTGTTAACATACACAGGTTAATAAATACATATAAGGATTAAATAAATATAGTCATTACTAGAGTTGAGCGACTTTTACTTTTTTAGGATCGAGCCGGGTTTCGCGTCGGGTCGAGTCGGGTCGTGTGAATTCGGCCGATTATTTTGAAAAGTCGGGGGTCGACCGAAACACGAAACCCAATGCAAGTCAATGGAGAATCAAAGTCATCAGTGACTGGAGGACAGGAAAACACTTACAGTGTCCATTTTAATGCCAAAAATATAAATTCTTATTTCTTAAGCTTGTCAATCTTAATTTACTTTATAATAATAGTTAGGCATTGAAAACAGGGGTTCATTTGGCTAAAGTTGCGGGGGGGTAGGGCTGGCTCACGATTTTCGTGGGCCCAGGAAACGTGGAATACGTCACGGCGGTGGAGCAGGGAGAGGTAAGTATTTCAACTTTGCAAGTGCTGCGATCATGAGCAAGCAGGGGGGGCCCACTCGTTTGCACTTGGCTCTGGCACAAGGCCCCTCATAGTACGGCGGTGTGTTTGATGGCGAGTGGCGCCTCCCACTGCCAGAGACACTTTTGCGTACTATGAGGGGTCCTGTGCCAGTGACGTCGCCAACGAGTATGCCCCCCCACCTGATGAAGGAACCTGTACTTTCATCTGCATTTTCCTCTTTGTCCACGTGTAAGGTGGTATAGTATGCGGGAAGGGGAACCTGACTTTCAGCAGGATCAGATTCAGGCTGTGTAGAGTGCAAGGGGAATGTAGTGGTCTGAGTCAATGTACCAGCAGACTCATCTAGCAGTGGCTGGGCAATGGGCAGGATGAGGAGGAAACACAGATATAGGCCCAAATAATAAAGTAGGCTAAATGCAGTTCAAAATTGGTAACAGGACGAAACAGGTGTTAGGACTGGCGGAACGCACCAAGACAGATGGTATAGATGCGTTCGCAGTCCGGGGTCCACCGTGCAGGTGAAAACCTGCTGCTAGCAATTAGCAGACTATATGGCGGTACACTAGAGTATACACGCGTGGGTTAACCTCACCCAGCGTGAAAGAAGCAATCCTGTTAAGGCACAGGACCGCGGTACCGCACCTAAAGCGCGAGCAAGTAGTCAGCGAACTCAACCCCAACTGGGATTGAAGTCCGATTAGACCCTTGCTGGCGCAACACCGCAACTGGGTGTGAAATGAAACAGAAGAGCATGCAGTGCCGCACTGACGAACGCCACTAACCACCCAGGCTTGGGTAAGGAAAGCACAGAGGAAGTGCATGGCGCCGTACTGGCGGTCACAGCAACTGGACGCTATAATGTGTGACTAGTGCTGTAGGATAAGTCGGGCGCTAGGTAGCAGCCATACACCTTCCGCGAACAGTCATACTATAGGGTAGGGGTATCCAAGGACGACTTGCACTCACAACATACACACATTAGCAATTGTTTGACAATACTAGCGCATGGCCGTGCGGTCATGCGCAGTTTATATAGCAGCAGCACAGGAAGTGGCCACAGCACTTTTGCCCTTCTAGGACCTGCCAAGAGGACCAATGGAATGTGCTGCAGAGCCTGAGCACATGACCCTCGATGTCCAACGGGAGACCTTACGCTGGGCATGCTCAGTACATGCACCCTAACCCTTCCAGTCCACCCAAAAAAATTTTTTGCCACGTACCACCTTGCACCCCAAGATAGCGTTCACCTCGAAATCGTCCGTAGACGAACCCGATGTCCCGGCAGATGACTCAGAAAACCGAGACATATATACGGGCTTAAGGAGGGACACATGAAAGGTGTCGGTGATACCAAGGCGTGGAGGAAGGGCCAGACGGTAGACCACAGGATTAACCTGTTCGAGGACCTTGAAGGGACCCAAGTAGCGAGGAGCAAATTTAGTGGACTCAACTCGCAGCCTGATGTTACGGGCGGAGAGCCACACCAAGTCACCAGGAGCAAAGGACGGGGCGGGGCGCCGATGAGCATCGGCGGAGGACCTCATTCTCTCCTTAGAGGCCCGAATGGCATCCTGAGTGCGGTCCCAAATATCCCGTGCCTCCACAGCCCAGTCTGCCACCCTGGAGTCTGCGGAAGACACGGGCATAGGCACAGGTACCCGTGGATGCTGACCATAGTTGAGGAGGAATAGGGTTTGTCCAGTGGAGTCAGCTACGGCGTTGTTCAGCGCAAACTCTGCCCATGATAGCAAGGATGCCCAGTCATCCTGCCTGGCTGAAACAAAATGTCGCAGGTATGTGACCAAGGTCTGGTTGGCCCTCTCTACCAACCCATTCGTCTCGGGATGATAAGCGGAAGAGAGATTCAACTCAATACTGAGAAGACGACACAGCTCTCTCCAGAACCGAGACGCAAACTGGGGACCCCGGTCACTGACAATTTTGTCAGGCATACCATGTAGGCGGAAGATGTGCTTAATGAACAACGCAGCCAAGGCCCGTGCAGAAGGTAACCGTGGTAGCGGCACCAAATGCACCATTTTCGAGAAATGATCGGTGATGACCCAAATGATGGTACAGCCGCGAGACTTGGGGAAACCCACGACAAAGTCCATCCTGACCATCTCCCAGGGCCTATTTGCCACCGGCAAGGGATAGAGCAACCCAGCTGGCCTTTGACGCGGAGATTTATTTTTGGCTCAGGAGACACACGCCAGAATATAATCCCTGACATCCCGGACCATATGCGGCCACCAGTACGTCCTCGCCAGTAGCTCAGATGTCCTCTTTGTCCCAAAGTGTCCACCCACTCTGGACGAATGAGCCCAAGAGAGAACCTCCGGTCGCAAATTAATGGGCACAAAAGTCTTGCCCGGAGGCACAGACTCAAGCGAAACCGGTGCTACGGTTCTCAGGCTCTCAGAGGGAACAATAAGCCGAGGCTCCTCTTCCTCCTCTTCAGTTGACATAAGGGAGCGAGAGAGAGCATCAGCACGAATATTCTTCTCCCCGGCAAGAAAATGAAGAGAAAAGTGGAACCGGGAAAAGAACAAGGACCATCTGGCTTGGCGAGAATTTAGCCGTTGGGCTGTCTGTAAGTAGACCAAATTTTTGTGGTCAGTGTAAACCTGGAAGGGAAACCGCGTACCTTCCAGAAGATGTCTCCACTCTGAAAAGGCCAACTTCATTGCTAGCAGCTCCCTATCCCCGATGGAGTAGTTTCTCTCAGCTGGCGAGAAAGTCTTAGAGAAGAAGAAGCATGGATGCTTCCGACCTTGAGCATCCTTCTGGTAGAGGACTGCTCCAGCACCAACGGACGAGGCATCCACCTCCATTAGGAATGGCTTATCCACATCGGGACGATGTAAGATGGGAGCGCTAGCAAAGTGGGACTTAATAGAAGTGAAGGCCTTGGAGACCTCTTCCGATCACAATTTAGGATTCGCTCCCTTCTTGGTGAGGGCTACCAAGGGAGCTACCAGAGTTGAGAAGTGGGGAATGAACTGGCGGTAATAGTTAATGAACCCCATAAAGCGCTGCACCGCTTTAAGAGAATGGGGCTCTTGCCAGTCCATCACAGCCTGTAGTTTGGCAGGATCCATAGCCAATCCCTGGGCGGAGATGATATAGCCCAGGAACGGCAAAGACTCCTGCTCAAACATACACTTCTCCAACTTAGCGTAAAGAGAGTTTGCCCGTAGGAGGTCGAAGACTCTGCCAACATCTCTCCGGTGGGAGTCAATATCTGGAGAAAAGATGAGAATATCATCCAGATAGACTACAACTGAGGTGGAAAGCATATCCCGGAAGATGTCTTTGACAAAGTCTTGAAAAACGGCTGGGGCATTACAGAGCCCGAAGGGCATCACCAGATACTCATAGTGCCCATCTCTGGTGTTAAACGCCGTTTTCCATTCGTCCCCCTCACGCATGCGAATCAGGTTGTAAGCACCCCGCAGATCTAATTTAGTAAATACCCTTGCTCCCCGAAGCCTATCGAAGAGCTCAGATATCAAGGGCAAAGGATACTTGTTCTTAACGGTGATAGCGTTAAGACCCCTGTAGTCTATGCATGGACGTAGCTCCCCATTCTTCTTCTGCACGAAGAAGAACCCTGCCCCAGCAGGTGACACTGACTTCCTGATAAACCCTCTTGCCAGATTCTCTTGAATGTACTGAGACATGGCCTCCATCTCCGGGAGAGATAATGGATAAACTCGACCCCGGGGAGGCTCCGCACCAGGCAAGAGATCGATAGGACAGTCATAGGGGCGATGGGGCGGAAGGGTCTCCGCCGCCTTCTTGGAGAACACGTCTGCGTAAGACCAATATTGCTTGGGGAGAGAGGATAGATCTGCGGGTACCTCAGTAGTAGCAACCTGAACGCGCTCTCGGTGACACCTACCCCCACATGATTCACCCCATCCCAGAATTCTGCCTGAGGACCACTCGATGTGAGGAGAGTGGTACCGTAGCCAAGGTATCCCCAACAGGACCTCATCAATACCCTCAGGAATGACGAGCAGAGAAATAATCTCCTGATGGGATGGCGACAGGGACAGAGTAACAGGGATGGTCTGATGTGTTATCTGTGTGGGGAGTGTCGACCCATTCACCACTCGTACCGTTACTGGTTGAGATAGCATAACCAGGGGTATTGCGTGACGTTGGGCGAAGGCAGAAGACATAAAATTGCCCTCCGCCCCAGAATCCACGCAGAGGTCTACCGAGTGGGAGGATGAGCCAAAGGTAATTGTCCCCTTAAAGGACAATTTGGAGGCAAACGTCGCAGTGTCTAGTGCACCTCCACCTACTACCACTAGACGCTGACGTTTCCTCGACCGCTGATGACATCTGGTGGCAAGATGTCCTGACTGTTGGCAAACATGGCAACCCTGGAGTGCACGAGCGGTCTGGGACTTAGATCCCGCTCATGACACCACCTTAGGTTCCTGGAACTCAGGAGCCTGGACTGGAGATTCCAAAGGTTTGGCGAAGGTGGGAGCCAGCCGAAACCTCTGCCTACACTGGGCTCGCTCTAACCTCCGCTCGTGAAAACGGAGGTCGATGCGAGTAGATACTGCTATTAACTCCTCCAGTGTGGTGGGAATCTCCCTAGTGGCCAGAGCATCCTTAACGTGGTCAGCCAGCCCCCTCCAAAATATAGGGATAAGGGCTTTATCCGACCACTCCAGCTCAGATGCCAGAGTGCGGAAATGGACGGCAAAAAGGCTGACCAAGGACGAGCCCTGAGTCAGTGCCAACAGTTGGAGCGCCGTGTCATGGGTGACACGAGGTCCTAGAAAGACCTGTTTCAGAGTGCTCAGGAATAACGGAGCACTCTGCACCACATGATCGCCACGCTCCCACAGCGGCGTAGCCCACTGCAACGCCCTGTCCGACAATAAGGAAATTATAAAGCCCACCTTAGCCCGCTCTTTAGGGAAACGAGAGGCCAGAAGCTCGAGATGTATTGAGCACTGACTCACGAAACCCCTACAGGACTTACTGTCACCAGAAAATTTCTCTGGTAGCGGGAGGCGAGATAGCGTCGGTACAGGAGCGGCAGTGGCAGCGGCAGCAGCCTGAACAGCGACAGCAGTAACATCCACAGCTGAGGTTGAACGCTCAAGAGCCGCCAACCTTCCCTCCAGCTGCTGGATGTACCGCTGTAAACGCTGGTCGTCCGCCATTTTACTAGCCAGACCCTGGCGCTAGTATTCTGTTAGGACTGGCGGAACGCACCAAGACAGATGGTATAGATGCGTTCGCAGTCCGGGGTCCACCGTGCAGGTGAAAACCTGCTGCTAGCAATTAGCAGACTATATGGCGGTACACTAGAGTATACACGCGTGGGTTAACCTCACCCAGCGTGAAAGAAGCAATCCTGTTAAGGCACAGGACCGCGGTACCGCACCTAAAGCGCGAGCAAGTAGTCAGCGAACTCAACCCCAACTGGGATTGAAGTCCGATTAGACCCTTGCTGGCGCAACACCGCAACTGGGTGTGAAATGAAACCGAAGAGCATGCAGTGCCGCACTGACGAACGCCACCAACCACCCAGGCTTGGGTAAGGAAAGCACAGAGGAAGTGCACGGCGCCGTACTGGCGGTCACAGCAACTGGACGCTATAATGTGTGACTAGTGCTGTAGGATAAGTCGGGCGCTAGGTAGCAGCCATACATCTTACGCGAACAGTCATACTATAGGGTAGGGGTATCCAAGGACGACTTGCACTCACAACATACACACATTAGCAATTGTTTGACAATACTAGCGCATGGCCGTGCGGTCATGCGCAGTTTATATAGCAGCAGCACAGGAAGTGGCCACAGCACTTTTGCCCTTCTAGGACCTGCCAAGAGGACCAATGGAATGTGCTGCAGAGCCTGAGCACATGACCCTCGATCTCCAACGGGAGACCTTACGCTGGGCATGCTCAGTACATGCAGACAAGGACTTAGTCCCAGAGAAGTCCGCTCGCTGCTGACCAGCACAGACTTTAATAGCACAGACTGGAGAAGCAGCAGTAACTCTTAGAACAGAGTGAGAATGAGCAAGACACTGGGACCGACATCCTTGCTGAGCAGACTCCACTGGACAAGAATGGGAGACCGCAGCGGAGGTGGCTCGAGATTCCCCCTGTGCAGAAGCGGGAACTCGACCCCTAACAACAGGCGGCATAGCTTTGTTCAGTGGAGGACAACTGTAATGAGTGGCGCAGACACAGTTATTAGGCCCAAAATAAAAAAGTAGGCTAAATGCAGTTCAAAATTGGTAACAGGACTAAACAGGCGGCATAGCTTTTTTCAGTGGAGGACAACTGTAATGAGTGGCGCAGACACAGTTAGTAGGCCCAAATACAAAAGTAGGCTAAAAGCAGATCAAAATTGGTAACAGGACTAAACAGGCAGCATAGCTAGGTACTGGGGTGGGCTCCTCTGCTGAGTAGCAGACAGTGGTAGTAGGCGCAAAGTATTAACTGGTCTAAATGGAGGCCAGGGCCCCTGTATATTTTAACTATCATCTATCATTTCAATAAATTTGTATTGGCAGTGCCATTGAAGGATTTAACAGCACAGACTACACAGTGGTGGAGCAGGGAGAGGTAAGTATTGTAAGTGGTAGAGCACTGTTCGAGCTGGGGGGGAACACTCTCTCGTGGGTGGCGGTACTGGCACAGGGCCACTCATATTACGACAGTGTGTCTGACATTGGTTGTGCACCACCACTGTCAGAGGCACTTCATTGTACTATGAGGGACCCTGTGCTAGTGCCGTCGCCCAAGATTGGGCCCATCCACCTGTCTAGGCAAACGGCACTCGCACGGGTGCTTGCGCCAGGTTGTGACCACAGCCCTGTAGGGGGAGTCAGCCCATTGAGGGAGGTATAAAAATAGCCTATGGTGGACATTCAGCAGCTGCAAATGGAGGAATTGGTTTGGGTGAAGTGTTAGGTGTCAAGTTCCCACCTCTGCACAGGGGGAATCTCGAACCATCTCCGCTGCGGTCTCCCATTCTTCTCCAGCCGCAGTGGAGTCTGCTCAGTGGAGAAGTCGGTCCCAGCATCTAGCTCAGGCTAATACTGTACGACTGGTTACTACTGCCCTTCCAGGCTCTGTTCTTGTAGCCAGCAATGTTCAGCAGCGAGCAGGTCTTTCTGGGAATAAGTCCATATTTTCCCTTTCTGAGCATGCCCACGGGATGACCTCCCATTGGAGGTTGGGGGTCACATGCTTAGATACTGAAGCAAATCCCATTGGTCCTCTAGGAAGGTCCTAAAGGTGTTCTTCTTCTGTGGCAGACTCCCATTGGTCCTTCTCGGAAGGTCTTGTAGTTGCTGCAGCTATAAAAGGCTTGCATGGCCGCACGGCCATGCGCTAGTATACAATTGTTATCGTGTGTTTGTTGATGAGTGCAAGTCGTTCCTTAAAAAAACCATCCCTTGTGTATGACTGTTCGCGTGAGGTGTATGGCTGCAATCTAGCGCCCGGCTGAACTCTCAGCTTTAACACGCAAAACAGCGTCTAACTGCTGTGACCGCCAGTGCAGGGTCGTGCGCTATTAGAGCGCTTACCTTACCCAAGTCTGGGTGGTTAGTGGCGTCCTCTAGTGTGGCACAGCATGTACTTCTGTGCATATTAGTTACTCTGATACCCCAATTGTGGTGTCGATCGCAAGAGGTCTACACTAACTCTAATCCTGCGTCCTGGGATAGAGTTCTGTGGTTCCATGCTTGCGCTCTCTGTGAGGTACCGCAACCCTGTGACTTAACAGGGATCGCTTTCTTCATACAGGGTGAAGTTAACCCATGTGTGTATCCTCATTGTACCGCCATATAGTCCGTCATTACTTAGCAGCAGGTTCCATCTCTGCACGGTGGACCCCGGGCTGCGAACGCACCTTATTATATCTATTTAATTATTTGGTGCGTTCCGCTAGCCCTAACAGTGAAGGACACAAGGAAACGTCTTGTTCATGATCGGTAGCATCCACTGAAGACTCACTGCTTTTATATTTGGAACTTTCTGAAGAGGAGGCGAAAGAGCTAGAGGGTGAGTCAGCAAGGAAAGCCAAAACTTTTTCCTGCTGCTCCGGCTTTAAAAGCTGTTTTCCTACTCCCAGATAAGGGAGCCTTCGAGGCCTTGCGTAGCCAGACGATGACGCTGGCTCAACACCTCCAGCCTTAGGTGCTATTGTGCTTTTGCCACTACCACCAGATGCACCACCACCACCATCAGTACCAGCTCACAACCACCGCCCACGGTCTCTTCCACCTGACTTCCTCATTTTTTTGGAAAATCTAACCAAAATAACAACCGTTATATGGTACTGTAAAAAAAGGTAGAAGGTTATAATAATAATAATTTTTATTTATATAGCGCCAACATATTCCGCAGCGCTTTACAAATTATAGAGGGGACTTGTACAGACAATAGACATTACAGCATAACAGAAATACAGTTCAAAACAGATACCAGGAGGAATGAGGGCCCTGCTCGCAAGCTTACAAACTATGGGGAAAAGGGGAGACACGAGAGGTGGATGGTAACAATTGCTATAGTTATTTGGACCAGCCATAGTGTAAGGCTCGGGTGTTCATGTAAAGCTGCATGAACCAGTTAACTGCCTAAGTATGTAGCAGTACAGACACAGAGGGCTATTAACTGCATAAAGTGAATGAGAACATAATGCGAGGAACCTGTTTTTTTTTTTTTTTTTTTTTTAACCCCTTCCCGACCCATGACGCCACGTAGGCGTCATGAAAGTCGGTGCCATTCCGACCCATGACGCCTATGCGGCGTCATGGAAAGATCGCGTCCCTGCAGATCGGGTGAAAGGGTTAACTCCCATTTCACCCGATCTGCAGGGACAGGGGGAGTGGTAGTTTAGCCCAGGGGGGGTGGCTTCACCCCCTCGTGGCTACGATCGCTCTGATTGGCTGTTGAAAGTGAAACTGCCAATCAGAGCGATTTGTAATATTTCACCCATTATAACGGGTGAAATATTACAATCCAGCCATGGCCGATGCTGAAATATCATCGGCCATGGCTGGAAATACTAGTGTGCCCCCACCCCACCCCTCCGATCGCCCCCCCACCCCCCCGATCTGGCCGGTACACTGCTCCGGCTCCCCTCCGTCCAGTGCTCCGCTCCCCCCCGTGCTCGTGCCCGCTCCCCCCGTGCTCCAATCACCCCCCCGTGCTCCAATCACCCCCCCTGCACTCCGATCCACCCCCCCCCGTGCTCCGTTCCACCCCCCCGTGCTCCATTCCAGCCCCCCCGTGCTCCGTTCCACGCCCCCCGCGCTCCGTTCCACCCCTCCCGCGCTCCGATTCCCCCCCCCGTGCTCCGATCCCCCCCCGTGGTCCCCCCCCACCCTATCATACTTACCGATCCAGCCGTGGTCCCGTCCGTCTTCTCCCGGGCGCCGCCATCTTCCAAAATGGCGGGCGCATGCGCAGTGCGCCCGCCGAATCTGCCGGCCGGCAGATTCGTTCCAAAGTGCATTTTGATCACTGAGATATAATCTATCTCAGTGATCAAAATAAAAAAAATAATAAATTACCCCCCCCCCTTTGTCACCCCCATAGGTAGGGACAATAAAAAAATAAAGAATTTTTTTTTTTTCCACTGTTAGAATAGGGTTAGGGGTAGGGGTAGGGTTAGGGTTAGGGGTAGGGTTAGGGTTAGGGGTAGGGTTAGGGTTAGGGTTAGGGGTAGGGTTAGGGGTAGGGCTAGGGGTAGGGTTAGGGTTAGGGGTAGGGTTAGGGTTAGGGTTAGGAATGTGCACACGTATTCTGGTCCTCTGCGGATTTTTCCGCTGCGGATTTGATAAATCCGCAGTGCTAAACCGCTGCGGATTTATGGCGGATTTACCGCGTTTTTTTCTGCGCATTTCACTGCGGTTTTACAATTGCGATTTTCTATTGGAGCAGTTGTAAAACCGCTGCGGAATCCGCACAAAGAAGTGACATGCTGCGGAATGTAAACCGCTGCGTTTCCGTGCAGTTTTTCCGCAGCATGTGTACAGCGATTTTTGTTTCCCATAGGTTTACATTGAACTGTACACTCATGGGAAACTGCTGCGGATCCGCAGCGTTTTCCGCAGCGTGTGCACATACCTTTAGAATTAGGCTATGTGCACACGGTGCGGATTTGGCTGCGGATTTGCAGCAGTGTTCCATCAGGTTTACAGTACCATGTAAACATATGAAAAACCAAATCCGCTGTGCCCATGGTGCGGAAAATACCGCGCGGGAACGCTGCGTTGTATTTTCCGCAGCATGTCAATTCTTTGTGCGGATTCCGCAGCGTTTTACACCTGTTCCTCAATAGGAATCCGCAGGTGAAATCCGCACAAAAAACACTGGAAATCCGCGGAAAATCCGCAGGTAAAACACAGTGCCTTTTACCCGCAGATTTTTCAAAAATGGTGCGGAAATATCTCACACGAATCCGCAACGTGGGAACATAGCCTTAGGGTTAGGGTTGGAATTAGGGTTGTGGTTAGGGTTAGGGGTGTGTTGGGGTTAGTGTTGTGGTTAGGGGTGTGTTGGGGTTAGGGTTGTGATTAGGATTATGGCTACAGTTGGGATTAGGGTTAGGGGTGTGTTGGGGTTAGTGTTGGAGGTAGAATTGAGGGGTTACCACTGTTTAGGCACATCAGGGGTCTCCAAACGCAACATGGCGCCACCATTGATTCCAGCCAATCTCGTATTCAAAAAGTCAAATGGTGCTCCCTCACTTCCGAGCCCTGACGTGTGCCCAAACAGTGGTTTACCCCCACATATGGGGTATCAGTGTACTCAGGACAAACTGCGCAACAATTACTGGGGTCCAATTTCTCCTGTTACCCTTGTGAATCTAAAAAAATGCTTGCTAAAACATAATTTTTGAGGAAAGAAAAATGATTTTTTATTTTCACGGCTCTGCGTTGTAAACGTCTGTGAAGCACTTGGGGGTTCAAAGTGCTCACCACATATCTAGATAAGTTCCTTGGGGGGTCTAGTTTCTAAAATGGGGTCACTTGTGGGGGGTTTCTACTGTTTAGGCACACCAGGGGCTCTGCAAACGCAACGTGACACCCGCAGACCATTCCATCAAAGTCTGCATTTCAAAAGTCACTACTTCCCTTCTGAGCCCCGACGTGTGCCCAAACAGTAGTTTACCCCCACATATGGGGTATCACCGTACTCAGGAGAAACTGGACAACAAATATTGGGGTCAAATTTCTCCTGTTACCCTTGGGAAAATTAAAAAATTCTGGGCTAAATAATTATTTTTGAGGAAAGAAAACGTATTTATTATTTTCACGGCTCTGCATTATAAACTTCTATGAAGCACTTGGGGGTTCAAAGTGCTCACCACACATCTAGATAAGTTCCTTTGGGGGTCTAGTTTCCAAAATGGGGTCACTTGTGGGGGGTTTCTACTGTTAAGCCACATCAGGGGCTCTGCAAACGCAACGTGACGCCCACAGAGCATTCCATCAAAGTCTGCATTTCAAAACGTCACTACTTCACTTCCGAGCCCCGGCATGTGCCCAAACAGTGATTTACCCCCACATATGGGGTATCAGCGTACTCAGGAGAAACTGGACAACAACTTTTGGGGTCAATTTCTCCTGTTACCCTTGGGAAAATAAAAAATTGCAGGCTAAAAGATCATTTTTGAGAAAATAATTTTTTTTTTTATTTTCATGGCTCTGCGTTATAAACTTCTGTGAAGCACTTGGGGGTTCAAAGTCCTCACCACACATCTAGATTAGTTCCTTTGGGGGTCTAGTTTCTAAAATGGTGTCATTTCTGGGGGATCTCCAATGTTTAGGCACACAGGGGCTCTCCAAACGTGACATGGTGTCCGCTAATGATTGGAGCTAATTTTCCATTTAAAACGCCAAATGGCGTGCCATCCCTTCCGAGCCCTGCCGTGCGCCCAAACAGTGGTTTACCCCCACATATGGGGTATCAGCGTACTCAGGACAAACTGGACAACAATATTTGGGGTCCAATTTCTCCTATTATCCTTGGCAAAATAGGAAATTCCAGGCTAAAATATCATTTTTGAGGAAAGAAAAATTATTTTTTATTTTCATGGCTCTGCGTTATAAACTTCTGTGAAGCACCTGGGGGTTTAAAGTGCTCAATATGCATCTAGATAAGTTCCTTGGGGGGTCTAGTTTCCAAAATGGGGTCACTTGTGGGGGAGCTCCAATGTTTAGGCACACAGGGGCTCTCCAAACGCGACATGGTGTCCGCTAACAATTGGAGCTAATTTTCCATTCAAAAAGTCAAATGGCACGCCTTCTCTTCCGAGCCCTGCCGAGTGCCCAAACAGTGGTTTACCCCCACATATGAGGTATCGGCGTACTCGGGAGAAATTGCCCAACAAATTTTATGATCCATTTTATCCTACTGCCCATGTGAAAATGAGAAAATTGAGGCGAAAAGAATTTTTTTGTGAAAAAAAATTACTTTTTCATTTTTACAGATCAATTTGTGAAGCACCTGAGGGTTTAAAGTGCTCACTAGGCATCTAAATTAGTTCCTTGGGGGGTCTAGTTTCCAAAATGGGGTCACTTGTGGGGGAGCGCCAATGTTTAGGCACACAGGAGCTATCCAAACGCGACATGGTGTCCGCTAAAGAGTGGAGCCAATTTTTGATTCAAAAAGTCAAATGGCGCTCCTTCCCTTCCAAGCCCTGCCGTGCGCCAAAACAGTGGTTTACCCCCACATATGAGGTATCAGCGTACTCAGGACAAATTGGACAACAACGTTCGTGGTTCAGTTTCTCCTTTTACCATTGGGAAAATAAAAAAATTGTTGCTAAAAGATAATTTTTGTGACTAAAAAGTTAAATGTTCATTTTTTCCTTCCATGTTGCTTCTGCTGCTGTGAAGCACCTGAAGGGTTAATAAACTTCTTGAATGTGGTTTTGAGTACCTTGAGGGGTGCAGTTTTTAGAATGGTGTCACTTTTGGGTATTTTCAGCCATATAGACCCCTCAAACTGACTTCAAATGTGAGGTGGTCCCTAAAAAAAATGGTTTTGTAAATTTCGTTGTAAAAATGACAAATCGCTGGTCGAATTTTAACCCTTATAACTTCCTAACAAAAAAAAATTTTGTTTCCAAAATTGTGCTGATGTAAAGTAAACATGTGGGAAATGTTATTTATTAACTATTTTGTGTCACATATCTCTCTGGTTTAACAGAATAAAAATTCAAAATGTGAAAATTGCGAAATTTTCAAAATTTTCGCCAAATTTCCGTGTTTATCACAAATAAATGCAGAATTTATTGACCTAAATTTACCACTAACATGAAGCCCAATATGTCACGAAAAAACAATCTCAGAACCGCTAGGATCCGTTGAAGCGTTCCTGAGTTATTACCTCATAAAGGGACACTGGTCAGAATTGCAAAAAACGGCAAGGTCTTTAAGGTCAAAATAGGCTGGGTCTTGAAGGGGTTAAATAGGCCACACAGGGATCGTTAGGTTAATGCATTGAGGCGGTAGGCCATTCTGAACAAATGAGTTTTTAGGGCACGCTTAAAACTGTGGGGATTAGGGATTAATCGTATTAACCTAGGTAGTGCATTCCAAAGAATCGGCGCAGCACGTGTAAAGTCTTGGAGACGGGAGTGGGAGGTTCTGATTATTGAGGATGCTAACCTGAGGTCATTAGCGGAGCGGAGGGCACGGGTAGGGTGGTAGACTGAGACCAGAGAGAAGATGTAGGATGGTGCTGAGCCATGGAGTGCTTTGTGGATGAGGGTAGTAGTTTTATACTGGATTCTGGAGTGGATGGGTAGCCAGTGTAATGACTGGCACAAGGTAGAGGCATCGGTGTAACGGTTGGTGAGGAATATGATCCTGGCAGCATTATTCAGGACAGATTGGAGCGGGGAAAGTTTGGTAAGAGGGAGGCCGATTAGTAGAGAGTTACAATAGTCCAGACGAGAATGAATAAGTGAAACAGTAAGAGTTTTTGCAGAGTCGAAAGTAAGAAAAGGGCGAATTCTAGAAATGTTTTTGAGATGCAGGTAAGAAGAGCGAACCAGTGATCGGATGTGGGGGGTGAATGAAAGGTCAGAATCAAGGATGACCCCAAGGCAGCGGGCATGTTGCTTTGGAGTAATGGTGGAACTGCACATGGAGATGGCAATGTCAGGCAAAGGTAGGTTAGTAGAGGGAGAGAACACGAGGAGTTCAGTTTTTGACAGGTATAGTTTCAGATAGAGGGAGGACATGATGTTAGAGACAGCGGTAAGACAATCACTGGTGTTTTCTAATAAGGCAGGCGTGAGATCAGGAGAAGAAGTGTATAATTGGGTGCCATCAGCATAGAGATGGTACTGGAAACCAAATCTACTGATTGTTTGTCCAATAGGGGCAGTATACAACGAAAAGAGGAGGGGGCCTAGGACTGATCCTTGAGGAACCCCAACAGTAAGGGGAAGGTGAGAGGAGGAGGAACCAGCAAAACATACAGTGAAGGATCAGTCAGAGAGATAGGAGGAGAACCAGGAGAGAACGGTGTCCTTCAGGCTGATGGAGCGGAGCATAGTGAGGAGGAGCTGATGATCCACAGTATCGAATGCTGCAGAGAGATCCAAGAGAATTAGCATGGAGTAGTGACCATTAGATTTAGCTGTTAGTAGGCCATTAGAGACTTTAGTGAGGGCAGTTTCAGTAGAGTGTAAAGAGCGGAAGCCAGATTGAAGAGGGTCGAGAAGAGAGTTGTCTGAGAGATAGCGGGTAAGACGGGAGTGGACCAGGCGTTCGAGGAGTTTAGAGATGAAGGGAAGATTAGAGACAGGTCTATAATTAGCGGCACAGTTTTGGTTGAGGGATGGTTTTTTAAGTAATGGATGTATGATGGCATGCTTAAATGAGGAGGGAAAAATACCGGAAGTGAGGGAAAGGTTGAATATTTTTGTTAGGTGAGAGGTGACAGCCGGGGAAAGGGAGTGGAGGAGATGTGACGGAATGGGGTCACTGGTGCAAGTGGTCGGGCAAAAAGATGCAAGGAGCCTGATTACTTCTTCTTCTGTAACTGCTTCAAAGTCAGAGAGTGAACTAGATGCAGTGGGGGAGGGAGGACAGTGCATGGTATGAAGAGATTGGGAGATGATTTCCTGTCGAATGTAGTCAATTTTTTCTTTGAAGTAATTGGCCAGATCGTCAGCACGGAGATCCGTGGTGGGGGCCTGCTCTCTTGGGTTGAGTAGGGACTGGAACGTTTTGCCGTGTGTGCCGAGTTGTTTTATGTATAGGAGGAGCAGCTTCTTCCAGAGCACTTTGCAGGGTTTCATTGTAATGCTTCAGAGCAGAATCAGGACATGAGATGGAGAAGATTGGGGCCAATGAGGACTGCAAGTTCTTCATAAGTTTCTGGGTGTTAATGGCCTGTATGTTTCTATAAGTGTGGAAAGTGGGGGTGACCTGAGCGGGATGGCAGTTCTTGATAGAGAGTGAAAGAAGGTTGTGGTCAGAGAGTGGGAGAGGGGAGTTTGTGAAATCATCCATTGAGCAAAGCCGGGAGAAGACCAAGTCAAGGGAGTTTCCATCTTCATGTGTTGGAGAGTTAGTATGCTGCGAGAGGCCGAAAGAGGAGGATAGAGATAAAAGGTGAAAAGCAGATGGGGAGAGGGGAGAGGCAATGGGGATGTTGAAATCACCCATGATAAGGGTGGGGGTGTCACAGGAGAGAAAGTGTGGAAGCCAGGTGGCAAAGTGATCCAGGAACTGATGAGAGGGGCCGGGAGGACGATACACCACCGCCACTCGCATGGAGAAGGGGACGTAGAGTCTGACCACATGGACCTCAAAGGAAGGGAAGACAAGTGAGGGTACTTGGGGGATAACTTGGAAAGTACATTTTGGTGAAAGGAGCAGACCAACGCCTCCACCTGCTCTGTTGTCCGATCTTGGGGTATGAGAAAAATGTAGTCCACCATATGAAAGAGCAGCAGCAGCAGTGGTGTCTGACTGCTGGATCCAGGTTTCAGTAAGAGCCAGGAGATTAAGAGAATTAGAAAGGAAGAAGTCATGAATGAAGGAGACTTTATTACACACAGAGCGAGAATTCCAACGGGCACAATTCAAAGAGACAGAAGGCATGCAGGGAATATTAATAAGGTTAGAGGGGTTTCTGGGTGTAGCAATTGGGAGGCATGACTGGTTATAACATGGGGGGCCGGGGTTTGGAGAGATGTCTCCAGCGACTAGGAGAAGGAGGATAGAAAGAGTGAGCAGATGGTTAAGTGACTTGTGAGAGTGTCTCTTGTGTTGGATGGTGGGACTGAATGGATCTGCGCTGTTAAGCAATGTGAACAGAGCATGAGTGCTATACATAGGAGAGGCAAGGACAGAGGGGCCAATATGGATGGAGTGTAGAGAGTTAATGCAAGAGCGGTGAATGTGAGTGAATGCAGCAGCCAGGATATAGATTATACAAATAAATATGGTGAATATTTGTGCTGTTTCAAGTGAATATGGATTAGATTTAGATTGTCTTACCTGTCTCCTGCCCTGTCTAACTGCCATGTTATAACTGCCGAGTACTTAGAAAAAAAGTACTTTGAAGAAAAATACACGAATAATAGTGCACGAATGCATCCCCAAGCTAAGTCTACATTTATAGAAGGCTAGCCCTTAGGCTGCGTGTCCACTTTCAGGATGGCCGGCGGTATCGTCGGAGCGGCTTTGCCGCTCTACGCTAAGCCCCGCCCCCTTCTGGAACGCGATGATGCCGGATGTGTTCACAGCACACATCCGGCATCATCGCACCCATCGCATAGGGCCCTGTGTTATACCTTGCGGTGACGCAGCGTCGCCGCAAGATATACGGACATGCTGCGATCTGAAAAGACGCGCAGCATGTCCGGAGTCGCAGGGCCGCCGCGTGCGTGTTACCACGCATAGTGGAGATGGGATTTCATTAAATCCCCTCCACTATGCTGTAACATCTGGACGCTGCGTGTCTGACGCTGCAGCTCTATGCAGCGTCAGACACGCAGCGTTTCCTGCACGTGGAAACATACCCTCAGATCTCCCTTTTTTTTTTTTTGGTGTGAAAGCTCGTTAGCAATTAATCTAACTCAGTTGAGACAACAGGACACAATAAATGTAGTGATCAGATAAACAAATGTCCAGGTCTACATGGATCATAAACTGCTTTGAAACAGTTATGTAATCTCTCTGAGTAAGGACATGCAAAAGTCAGATTAAATATCTATAAACACAAACAAATGCATAATAGGATGACTAACATATATATATACATGCAGGATTCAATGCCGAAGATAGAATGACTCAGATACCATCCAAGCTGCTTGCTGTCAGGGACTGGAGCAATAGACATGCAGGATATTTCAGCTCAGAGAATGAATGATATGTTTACCTGTATGAAGAGAGAAGAGATGCTTGATTATATTCTGCCATGTTATAACTGCCGAGTACTTAGAAAAAAAGTACTTTGAAGAAAAATACACGAATAATAGTGCACGAATGCACCCCTGCACGAATGCATCCCCAAGAAGGTGTATATAAATGTGTTGAGAATTTAAATCTCCCTTTTTTTTGGAAAATTAACAAAAAATCAGGCCCTGTGCAAAAAACAACACAATGTAATTGGCAGAAAGTGGCTGGCTGATGTACCACAAACTAACAGGACTGAAATATATCTGCTTTGTGATAATTTGAATCTCACTTTTTTGGGGGGAGACTAAACCAAACCTCAGGCCGAGTGCATAAAACAACACAATGTAAGTGACAGAAAGTTGCAGGCTGATATACCACAAACTAACAGGACTGAAATATATCCACTTTGTGAGAATTTAAATCTCCCCTTTTTTGGGGGGAGACTGAACCTCAACTTAGGCCCAGTGTATATAACAATGCAATCTAAGTGGCAGAAAGTGGCTGCCTGATATACAACAAACTAACAGGACAGAAGTATATCCACTTTGTGAGAATTTGAATCTCCCCTTTTTTTTGGGAGACTAAACCAAACCTCAGGCCCTGTGCATAAAACACAATATAAGTGGCAGAAAGTGGCTGGCTGATATACTACAAACTAACAGGACAGAAGTATATCCACTTTGTGAGAATTTGAATCTCCCCTTTTTTGGGGGAGACTAAACCAAACCTCAGGTCCTGTGCATAAAACAACACAATGTAAGTGGCAGAAAGTGGCTGGCTGATATACCACAAACTGACAGGACTGAAATATATCCACTTTGTGAAAATTTGAATCTCACTTTTTTTGGGGGGAGACTAATTCAAACCTCAGGCCCTGTGCATAAAACAACACAATGTAAGTGGCAGAAAGTGGCTGGCTGATATACCACAAACTAACAGGACTGAAATATATCCACTTTGAGAATTTGAATCTCCCCTTTTTTTGGGGGAGACTGAACCACAACTTAGGCCCAGTGTATATAACAACGCAATCTAAGTGGCAGAAAGTGGCTGGCTGATATACGACAAACTAACAGGACTGAAATATATCCACTTTGTGATAATTTGAATCTCACTTTTTTGGGAGGAGACTAAACCAAACCTCAGGCCCTGTGCATAAAACAACACAATGTAAGTGGCAGAAAGTGGCTGGCTGATATATGAAAAAAATACAAGGACTGTAGTACAATTTCAATCTCCCTACAATGATCTCATGACAAGTATGGCAGCAATAAAAAGGACTGCTGCACACAAAAGTGTGGACAAATAAACAAGAGAACTGTGCAGAAAGGAGCAACAGGATTTTTGCTTTTAAAAAAGCAGTTGGTTTGCACAGCAGCGTGCAAACAGCAATGCAGCGATCAGGGAACCTTATAAGGCAGCCTAATAAGCTACAGAGCTGATGCACAAAAATATAGCCTCCACTGTCCCTGCAAACAAATAGTGGTGTTGGACAGTGAAAATTGCTACAGCACAAGCAGTTTCTGGGCTTAATCTTCCCTCCCTAACTATATCCCTTCTTCTGATGCAGCTGCAGCAACCTCTCCCTATGCTACGATCAGCAGAAGTAAGATGGCGGTCGGCGTGCACGCCCCTTTATAGCTCCTGTGACGCCGCAGAAAGCAAGCCAATCACTGTCATGCCCTTTTCTAAGATGGTGGGGATCGAGACCTATGTCATCACGCTGCCCACACTTTGCTTCCTCCTTCATTGGATGAGAAATGGCGCTAAAAGCGTCATACGAAACGCGACTTTGGCACAAAGGTCGCCGACTTCATGGCTGATCCCACACTAGGATCGAGTCGGGTTTCATGAAACCCGACTTTGCCGAAAGTCGGCGATTTTTGAATTTGTCTGATCTGTTTCGCTCAACCCTAGTGATTACGTATATATGAAGATTAACTACATAAAAGAGGCTTTTAAACATCATCCGTCTGGAATATCAGAGAAGCAACACCAAGACAGAGAACCCCTGGGAGATTACCTACATTGCAAGGGTGTCCCCAATTATGTAGGTATCGGCACATTATACATGTACAGGTACCCCAGTTTTGGCATCTGTCTTAGTCATGTTTCTCTGGTCTTATATATTGATTTACACTATGTAGTAACTCTAGTTTCACCCACACCTTCAAGTGGCCACTTTTCAAGGTTGGATGAAACTGAGATATCATGGAGTCATCAGATGAGAGGCCATAAACCCCTAGAAAATAAAAGCCACATGGATTTAGATCAAACCACTATGGCATAGTTTAAGTAAACCTTACCGTTTTACAATGACAAACAGCAAACATATAGAGCCTTAGAATTGCTTATGAAGTGAATAAACAAACATTTATCAAGATTGTGTCACTATGAGCATTTTCTGTCACATCTCTAAATGTTTTACAAGAAATGCAGCTATGTGATTGCATGAATGTATTCGATATACAGTACTTCAATCTTAAGCAACAACGATAATCGTAAAGCATTTAGTATAATAAATGGCCGAGAGCATGGTCACAATCTACCACAGAAAAAAACGCTCTCCCTAACATAGAAGATGTAATCGTATATACGGGAGTGTCACTCCTAATAATGAACATACTACACCAGCGAAAAACAGGAGAATATTGACACCAAATTTAGTAGAAAAGAATATACAAAATTTTATTTATGAATACCAGACAAATAACATACATTAAAAAGAAGCATGAAAGACTATAAAACAATTCCTCCATGCAAGGAGGAGGGAAACCAACCGGTACACAAATGGCTCACCAATGCATATATGACCTGGGTAACTAGTACTAGAAGTGCTAGAGAAACAGGGTACAGGAAAATGAAGAGGGAAGATCCCCCTGGTGTTCAACGGGCCTCATATAATCTTAATCCCTGAAACAATCCTGAATCCAACAAGTAATATGGTAATCAGCACTTACCCATCATAAGTCAGCGTTGGTGCAGCCTTCCCACTACCCCTGACGCGCGTTTCGCAATAATAGCTTTCTCAAAGGGGAGGTGTTTGTTTGTGTCTCGCTCATACTGCGCCCTTTATAGGATGTCAGCACCTGGGAGTAGTTGGCGCATGTACTCACAGATCCCTCCACGTGTGAAAAAAGTGCAGACACGATAAGCGTCAAACAGTGCGGCGCGCATGGGGGCGAACTATCCACCCATGGTACCAGTATCCATCCGCGCCGCACTTACCAGACGCCACCATGATAGCACAGTGTGGAGTGACCGGACAGCGCATGCGCTCCATTCCCACCAGAAAACCGGAAGTGCATCGTCGCCGGAAACCCGAGACCTCAAGAGAGACCTCCCATGTGTGCTGCGCCTGCGTCTGAAACAGAACGCACGTCCTACCAATACGCCGTAAGTGTCACCATGGTAATAAGGACAGCGCCTGCACACAGCCAGAACTGGATGAACTGGAGCATCATCCCAAATACACCGTACTAATCCGTGACCCTGACCTAGTTATCACTATATTGCCGGGCATCATATTGTAGCGGAGATTCTGTTACACCCCAAATCGCACTAAGGTGAGTGACATAATTAGGTCATAATAACCTCCATATCAAAATATCAATACCCACCGCGCAAATCGGGGTCACAGAATCTCCGCTACCCAGTCCAAATGCTAGACTGAAAAACCGCTCCAAATCCATCCAGAAACCGTTACGGACAAAGAAGAAAGAAGGAATAAAAAGGTATATAATACGTGTATAGATATATATATGGAGCCTTATTTTCGCCAAAAAATCAAATGTATCATACTGTGATATATCATATGGAGGGAAGTGTCCCCAATATTGGCATATAGCTCAATAACAACTACGTGCCCAGAGAATTCCTGTACATAATAGCACAAATACTCATCACTAAAAAGGGACACTTACAAACATACTATCATATGTTGCACTGGCCGTAAACCAACATATTACATATAAGTGTAGGAAGAATGTTACAATCACACATCTAATAACTCAAACATGTGAACACCCCCCACACATGAATTCTTTTCCACTAACTCCGGGTCACAAATAACGGTTTCTGGATATCGGTGAGTTGAATCTTCATCCATCCTGAACGGTCTTGATGGTCGAAAGCCAATGATGATAGTACCCAGAGACGCATATTGTATGAAAAAAAATTGTAAAATAAAAAAACTGAACTAAAATATAAGAAAAGACAAAAGACACAATTAAAATCATGTCATGATACCGAGATATGATACATATAGAGCCATTATAGTCTAAATTTGCACGCGAACAAAGGTGTGGGGAACAGGAATGACCTCACAAAAATGGGGCAAAGGATACCATTTCATTGAGACCCCTCGGTACTACTGTGTCCAAGGTAATAATCCACCTACACTCCCTTTGGGCCAAAATCTGCTTGAGGTCACCGCCTCTAATACCTCCGTGAATGCGGTCAATTCCCCTAATACTCAATCCCTTGGGATTACATCCGTGTCGTTCTCGAAAGTGTCTGGGAAGGGTCTTAAGGGTCGATATATCTTGTACATCCCTAGCGGCTAGGATATCGCGAACATGCTCCCGTGTCCGGATTTTGAGTTCCCTAGATGTGAGACCTACATATATGAGGGAGCAGGGACAGGTGGCATAATATACCACATATGATGTTTTACACGTAATATAATCTCTAATCACAAATTCCCTGCTCCCGTCAGATGACTTGAAGGTCCCACATCTAGTTATGTTCGGGCATGCAACGCATGAGCCGCAGGGGAAACACCCACGTTTGTTACCACCCAAATTAAAGATTTTTGACTGTTTAGCCACATAGTGGCTGTTCACCAACGTGTCCCTTAAGTTCTTACTTCTTTTTTGAATCATAACTGGGGACTCAGATAAATGAGTCGCTAACACACTATCACTACGCAAAACTGGCCAGTGTCTCTGCAGGGTCTCCCGGATTTTATCCCATTGGCAGTTAGAAGTTGAAATATAACTAAGCCTATAGTCATTATTTTGAATAGATCTCTTCTCAGATGGCCTGAGAAGTTCACTTCTTCTCATCGCCCGTGCACGCCTATATCCGGTTTTAATGCACCGGTTGCTATACCCCCTGGCCTTAAACCTATCAGAAAGAATGGTAGACTGCTTCTCAAAGCGGGCATCTGTGGAACATACCCGCCTGTTCCTGAGGTACTGACCAACTGGGATGGCTTTAATCACGGAATAGCTGTGGGCCGAAGAGGCATGTAGGAGAGAATTAACAGAAGTGTCTTTTCTATATAAGTCCGTTTCCAGACCCCCATCCTCTCCGACCCACAGACTAATATCTAAAAAATCAACATGTTTCGTGTGATACTGAAAAGTAAATTTCAAATTAAATTCATTATTATTAAGTTGTTGCATGAAGTCTAATAGGCTGGCCTCGCTACCCTCCCAAAACATCAATACATCATCAATGTAGCGAAACCAGCCTATTACTGGGTCGGCGGCCTGTGCCCCGTCGCCCTGAAAAACCTGTCTCTCCCAAAATCCGAGAAACAGGTTTGCGTACGACGGCGCACAGGCCGCGCCCATCGCGGTACCTTGCGTTTGCAAAAAAAAACGGTCTTTAAAAACGAAAAAATTATGTGTTAAAGAAAATTCCAATAAATCCAAAATAAACTCAGAAAAATGGCCGTCCCAGTTGGTTTCCCTCAGGAAAAAGCGGGCCGCCCTGAGTCCATCAGCATGTCTAATCGACGTGTACAATGACTCAATATCGATAGTGACTAATAAGATTCTATCGTCCACTGTGATACCATCAATCTTAGTTAGCATGTCAATTGTGTCTCTGACATAGGAGGGGAGTGTCTCTACCAAAGGTTTGAGATGGAAGTCAATAAATTTGCAAATATTTTCACTCAACCCTCCTATGCCAGAGACTATGGGTCGGCCAGGGGGATTAGTAGCATCCTTGTGCACCTTTGGTAAAAGATAGAATGTAGCCACCTTAGGATATTTAGGCAAAAGTGCATCGAAAGATTTTTTGGGAATAATCCCTGATTCGTAGGCATTAGTCAAAATCAATTCCAATTCTATACGGAACCCCTGCATAGGATTACTGGGCAGCACCCGGTACGTCTCCTTATTTTTGAGCTGCCAGAAGGCTTCTTTTTCATATTTATCAACAGGCCACACCACGACATTCCCTCCCTTGTCTGCCGGTTTAAAGACCACTGTGTCCATAGATTGCAACTCTTTAAGGGCTTTCCTTTGTCGATATGTCAGATTATCATTATATATCTTCTGAGGTATCTTCTTAAGATCCTCAGTAACCAGCCGACAAAAGATGTCGACTGGTGGACATACAGACAAGGGAGGGAATGCCGTAGATTTAGGTGTAATAGAAGGTGGAATAGTACCTGTATATTCAGGCTGTTGCTCGTTAAGTAGATCTTCAAGGTCCGCCAGAGCTTGTTGTTCAGTGATTTCCAATTGTGGGCCAGTTTGATGGTATAATTTCTTAAAGATTAATTTACGACAAAAAAGATGGACATCCTTCAAGGCTGTAAAAAAGTCAAAGCCATTACGTGGTACAAAATTCAGGCCTAGTTTCAACAAATCGCATTGCGTTTCTGATAAGGGAAGCGAGGACAGGTTAATTACCTCAAGATTGCTGTTTTTAGCTTTGCGCTCATATTCAGGAGAGGGCTTCTGCTTACGTTTCTTATTGCCCTGGTAGCTTCTCAGGTAATGTGTGTTCTTAGTTTTTACTTGTTCAATATATCCACCCCCTGAGGCTATACTCGATCCTTCGGCTGATGAGAGGGAGGATATAGAGCCTGATCTGGATCGTGTGGTGGGGTGACGATTGGCCCATTTTCCTTTCCATCTATATACTCGATTTTCTTGATAATCTAGATTGTCCCTCTGTAATTTTTTGGCCTTAAGAGCCCCAATCTCCTGCTCCCACTTTAAAAAGTCTTTATCCAGATCAGTGTTCAATTTTTCTAACGCATCCGGGGTAAGATCACTCTTGATTTTTCCCTGAATGTTGTCGATATCCTTCTCAATTTCCCCCAATTTGGCATCATCGAGTTTCATTAGTAGCTCTATAAACCCACGGGAGCATTTTGTGGCTAGATCCTCCCATTCTTTTTTAAAATGAAATGGTATCCTTTGCCCCATTTTTGTGAGGTCATTCCTGTTCCCCACACCTTTGTTCGCGTGCAAATTTAGACTATAATGGCTCTATATGTATCATATCTCGGTATCATGACATGATTTTAATTGTGTCTTTTGTCTTTTCTTATATTTTAGTTCAGTTTTTTTATTTTACAATTTTTTTTCATACAATATGCGTTTCTGGGTACTATCATCATTGGCTTTCGACCATCAAGACCGTTCAGGATGGATGAAGATTCAACTCACCGATATCCAGAAACCGTTATTTGTGACCCGGAGTTAGTGGAAAAGAATTCATGTGTGGGGGGTGTTCACATGTTTGAGTTATTAGATGTGTGATTGTAACATTCTTCCTACACTTATATGTAATATGTTGGTTTACGGCCAGTGCAACATATGATAGTATGTTTGTAAGTGTCCCTTTTTAGTGATGAGTATTTGTGCTATTATGTACAGGAATTCTCTGGGCACGTAGTTGTTATTGAGCTATATGCCAATATTGGGGACACTTCCCTCCATATGATATATCACAGTATGATACATTTGATTTTTTGGCGAAAATAAGGCTCCATATATATATCTATACACGTATTATATACCTTTTTATTCCTTCTTTCTTCTTTGTCCGTAACGGTTTCTGGATGGATTTGGAGCGGTTTTTCAGTCTAGCATTTGGACTGGGTAGCGGAGATTCTGTGACCCCGATTTGCGCGGTGGGTATTGATATTTTGATATGGAGGTTATTATGACCTAATTATGTCACTCACCTTAGTGCGATTTGGGGTGTAACAGAATCTCCGCTACAATATGATGCCCGGCAATATAGTGATAACTAGGTCAGGGTCACGGATTAGTACGGTGTATTTGGGATGATGCTCCAGTTCATCCAGTTCTGGCTGTGTGCAGGCGCTGTCCTTATTACCATGGTGACACTTACGGCGTATTGGTAGGACGTGCGTTCTGTTTCAGACGCAGGCGCAGCACACATGGGAGGTCTCTCTTGAGGTCTCGGGTTTCCGGCGACGATGCACTTCCGGTTTTCTGGTGGGAATGGAGCGCATGCGCTGTCCGGTCACTCCACACTGTGCTATCATGGTGGCGTCTGGTAAGTGCGGCGCGGATGGATACTGGTACCATGGGTGGATAGTTCGCCCCCATGCGCGCCGCACTGTTTGACGCTTATCGTGTCTGCACTTTTTTCACACGTGGAGGGATCTGTGAGTACATGCGCCAACTACTCCCAGGTGCTGACATCCTATAAAGGGCGCAGTATGAGCGAGACACAAACAAACACCTCCCCTTTGAGAAAGCTATTATTGCGAAACGCGCGTCAGGGGTAGTGGGAAGGCTGCACCAACGCTGACTTATGATGGGTAAGTGCTGATTACCATATTACTTGTTGGATTCAGGATTGTTTCAGGGATTAAGATTATATGAGGCCCGTTGAACACCAGGGGGATCTTCCCTCTTCATTTTCCTGTACCCTGTTTCTCTAGCACTTCTAGTACTAGTTACCCAGGTCATATATGCATTGGTGAGCCATTTGTGTACCGGTTGGTTTCCCTCCTCCTTGCATGGAGGAATTGTTTTATAGTCTTTCATGCTTCTTTTTAATGTATGTTATTTGTCTGGTATTCATAAATAAAATTTTGTATATTCTTTTCTACTAAATTTGGTGTCAATATTCTCCTGTTTTTCGCTGGTGTAGTACTTCAATCTTGTTTACAAATCGCTATTTGTATATTCTCCATTTGTACATTTGAGGCAGACAAAGTTAAGGCTTGCAAGGAGAGAAACTAATATAGTGAACAAAGCTATATTTTAATGAACTACTGAGGCAAAGTAACAGCATTGCTTTATCAAATTTATATGAAGTGTATTGTGTCCAATGTTAGCAACCTGGCAACACAAAAAGGAGCTTTTCAAGTGAGCTCTTTAAGGTACACAAATGTTATGAAGTGTTTGTCAACAAGGATGTGGTTTCACCAATGGAGGGTACCTTTTGGAAAAATAGACTAGTGCCATCATACCCCCCTTTGACCAAACTTCACCTACCTATAACACTACAAAACACGTTCACCCTGTTGATCTAGTGGCAGTTAAACAAGAGACATTGCAGGAGACAGAGTTAAGAAGTAGGCCCAATGGAATGCCATGCCCAATTCCCCAATGTGGGGTCCTTTTTGGACTGATTAAAATAGTGCCATCACAGCCCCCTAGACCTAAAGGCCCTGTACAGACCACGTTCAACCTGGTGATCTACTGGCAAGAACTGGACAGATTGCAGGAAACCGAGTTAAGAAGCAGGCGCAAAGTAATGTCTTGCCCAATTCCCCAATGTAAAATAATTTAAAAAAAAAATAAAAGAGTGGCATGACAGCCCCCATGGCCAAAATGCACTGTTCAGAGCACGTTTACCCTGGTGATCTAGTGACAGGTACAGGATAGATTGCAGGAGACCGAGTTAAGAAATAGGCAATAGCACCTAAGACTGGAGGTGTTGAGCCAGCATCATCGTCTGGCCACACAAGGCCTCGAAGGCTCCCTTATCTGGGAGTAGTAAAACAGCTTTTAAAGCCGGAGCAGCAGGAAAAAGTTTTCACTTTCCTTGCTGACTCAGCCTCTAGCTCTTTTGCCTCCTCTTCAGAAAGTTCCAAATATAAAAGCAGCAAGTCATCAGTGGATGCTCCCGGTCATGAACAAGACATTTCCTTGTGTCCTTCACTCAAACCAAAAGTGAATGATGCATCAGGCGACACTACAGGTTACTCCATGGAGCTGTTTACACATACCGTGCCTGGGTTAGACCCAGAAACTGTTAACTGCCCATTACAAGATGAATAGGACATGGAGTGCACTGATGCAAAGCCACAGCTAGATTTTAATGCTGTTCCATTGACTCAGATCACTACATTGCCCTCACAGTGTACTAAGCCAGAATCTGACCCTGCTGAGACTATGGTGCCCCGTCCCGAATGCTATAGCACCTTACACTGTGACACAGAGGAAGGTGCACATGACATTGAGGAGGTGATAGATGACCCAGTTGTTGACCCAGATTGGCAGCCATTGGGGGAAGAGGGTACCGCTGCCAGTAGCTCAGAAGCAGAGGAGGATGATCCGCTGCAGCCATCTACATCGCAACAGCTGTCATCTGGCAGGCGCGTATCAGGCCAAAAACATTTGTCAAAAACAAAAACAGTTTTAGGACAGCGTGGCCATCCAGTGAAAGTAGCACAGCAAGCAATGCCTGAAAAGGTATTCCATAGTAGGAAGAGTGCAGTGTGGCAATTTTTTAACCAAGATCCGAATGATAAGTCAAAAGTTATCTGTAAGAAATGCTCAAATACCTTTAGCAGAGGGAAGAATCTTCAAAATTTAAATACAACATGCATGCTTAGACATTTAACCAGCATGCACTTGCAAGCCTGGACTAACTACCAAACGTCCTGTACCGTTGGTGCACCTGCTCAGAATGAAGGTAGTCAGCAACGCTATATTGCTTCCCTCACTGTAAGCCCACCAGTTAGGACACCACCAGCAGCAAATGTGGAGGTATCGTCGCAAGGCCAAAGAAGTCAGGGAATCACAAGGTTATTGGTAGGAAACACTGTATGAAAGCCAACATCAAGAATACCATCACCAACCCTCTCTCAATCCGCCATGTCCACCTTCACCACCACCACCGCTAGTTCCACCATATGCACCTCTCCAGCCCAGCTCACCCTAAAAGAGACTCTCGTTAGGAAAAGAAAGTACTCATCCTCTCATCCGCGTACACAGGGTTTGAACGCCCACATTTCTAGACTAATCTCGTTAGAGATGATGCCCTACCGGTTGGTTGAAAGCGAAGCTTTCAAAGCCCTGATGGCCTATGCAGTACCACGCTATGACACTTCTTTGCGAGAAAAGCCATCCCAGCCCTCCACCAGCATGTCAAAGACCGCATTGTCCATGCACTGAGGCAATCAGTCAGTAGAAAAGTGCACCTCACAACAGATGCATGGACCAGTAGGGATGGCCAGGGATGTTATGTGTCCATCACAGCACACTGGGTAAATGTGGTGGATGCAGGGTCCACAGAGGACAGCCATAGTGGGACAGTTCTGCCTAGACCACGGTCTAGGAAACAGTTGGCTGTAGGCGTTCGCCACCCCTCCTCCTCCTCCAGAAGCGAAAGCTCATCCACAGAGCGCAGTCGCATGACCACTCCATCCGCAGCTGTCAGTATTGCACACGAGGTGTCCCATTATCGAACAGCTAGTGGTAAGCGTCACCAGGCTGTGTTAGAAATGAAGTGTTTGGGCGACAACAGACACACCGCGAAAGTACTGGCCGAGTACTTGCAGCAACAAACTCAGTAATGGCTGGGCAGTGTACATCTTGAGGCAGGCAAGGTAGTCAGTGATAACGGAAGGAATTTTATGGCAGCCATAGCCCTTTCAGAACTTAAACACATACCTTGCCTGGCTCACACCTTGAACCTGGTGGTGCAGTGCTTCCTCAAAAATTATCCGGAGTTACCAGCCCTGCTCCTGAAGGTGCGAAGACTTTGCTAGCATATCCGCCGGTCGCCCGTACACTCCAGCCATATGCTGTACCATCAGCGATCACTGAATCTTCCCCACCACCGTCTAATAATCGACGTTGCAACAAGGTGGAACTCCACACTGCACATTGTTCAGAGGCTGAGCGAACAGAGGAGTGCTGTAATTAATTTGTGGGAAGGTACACATACACGGGCAGGCAGTTGGATGGCAAACATGGAGTGGTCTGGTGTGCAGTGGTCAAAGCTCCAAGACCTCTGTCAAGTCCTTCAGTGTTCTGAGAAATGCACTTGGCTGGTAAGTGCAGACTATGCCATCATAAGCATGAGCATCCCACTAGTGCGTCTGCTGATGCAAAGTTTGACGCACATTAAGGAGCTGGCGTCTGCAACCGAGGAGGAGGGAAGCCTTGATGACAGTCAGCCATTGTCTGCTCAGGGAACTCTCCTGGACGAGGTGGCGGATGAAGAGGAGGAGGATGAGGATGACGGGGACGATTATTTGTGGGTGGAGGATGCTTCACAGGGGTCAATAGAACCTGGTGGCGTTGCAAGGTCAGGTACAGGGTTTTTGTGGGACACAAGTGATGTTGATTTGTAAGAAAGTACTCCTCAACCCAGCACAAGCAGTGACTTGACACCTGGAGCATTGGCTGAGTATGCCTTGCGTATCCTAAAAAGGGACCGCCGCATTATCAAAATGATGACCGATGACGATTACTGGTTGGCCTGCCTCCTGGATCCACGATATAAAGGAAAATGACAAAATATCACGCCACATGAGAACCTTGAGCAAATATTGGCTACCAAAAAAGCAACTCTTGTAGACCATTTGGTTCAGGCATTCCCAGCACACAGTGGCGGTGATGGTTCTCACACGAGCTGGAGGGGGCAACATGGCAGAGGTGTTAGAGGTGCACAAATCAGAAGTGGCATTGGACAGAGGGGTTTTATGACCAAGTTGTGGAGTGATTTCGCAATGACTGCTGACACGACAGGTACTGCTGCATCGATTCAAAGTGACAGGAGACAGCATTTGTCCAGTATGGTTACAAACTATTTTTCCTCCCTTATCGATGCTCTCCCTCACAGGTCATTCCCCTTTGATTACTGGGCATCTAAAATAGACACCTGGCCTGAATTGGCAGAATATGCATTACAGGAGCTCGCTTGCCCTGCCTCTAGTGTGCTATCAGAAAGAGTCTTCAGTGCTGCTGGCTCAATACTGACTGAAAAAAGGACACGTCTGGCTACCCAGAATGTTGATGATCTAACCTTCATTAAAATGAACCAATCATGGATTTCAAATTATTTTGCCCCACCTTCTCCTGCTGACACGTAGCTTGCCTGAAAAATGTCTTGCTTTTGGCCTCTTCTTAATGACTTCTCCAATTCCGCCATTTGCAGCTGCTGAATGTCCACCATAGGCCATTTTTATACCTCCCTAAATGGGCTGACTCCCCCCCACAGGCCGTGGTCACCACCTGGCGCAAGCACCCATGCGAGTGCCGTTTGCCTGGACAGGTGGGTGTGCCCACTCTTGGGCGACGGCACTGGCACAGGGTCCCTCATAGTACAATGAAGTGTCTCTGACGGTGGTGGTACACAACCAACGTCAGACACACCATCGTAATATGAGGGGCCCTGTGCCAGTACTGCCGCCCACAAGAGAGTTGTCCCCCCAGCTCGAACAGTGCTCTACCACTTGCAATACTTACCTCTCCCTGCTCCACCACTGTGCAGTCTGTGCTGTTAAATCCTTCATTGGCACTGCCAATACAAATTTGTTGAAATGATAGATGATAGTTAAAATATACAGGGGCCCTGGCCTCCATTTAGACCAGTTAATACTTTGCGCCTACTACCACTGTCTGCTACTCAGCAGAGGAGCCCACCTGTTATGGCTGGCAATCAGGCAACACAGCGTGCAGTAATCAGCGCACATACAGAGATCTGGCAATAACCAAAAACAATAGGACGAGCTCTGAGACGTGGAATCTCTGTAGACTGCAGTACCTGATCTATCCTCACACAACTATAAGCAGCAGTGGATTGCGCCTATCACTACCTATGCAACTCGGCACTGCCTGAGGAGCTGACTAGCCTGAAGATAGAAATACAAGCCTGACTTACCTCAGAGAAATACCCCAAAGGAATAGGCAGCCCCCCACATATAATGACTGTTAGCAAGATGAAAAGACAAACGTAGGAATGAAATAGATTCAGCAAAGTGAGGCCCGATATTCTAGACAGAGCGAGGATAGCAAAGAGAACTATGCAGTCTACAAAAAACCCTAAAACGAAAACCACGCAAAGGGGCAAAAAGACCCACCGTGCCGAACTAACAGCACGGCGGAGCACCCCTTTGCTTCTCAGAGCTTCCAGCAAAAGTTAATAGCAAGCTGGACAGAAAAAACAGAAAACAAACTAGAAGCACTTATCTAGCAGAGCAGCAGGCCCAAGGAAAGATGCAGTAGCTCAGATCCAACACTGGAACATTGACAAGGAGCAAGGAAGACAGACTCAGGTGGAGCTAAATAGCAAGGCAGCCAACGAGCTCACCAAAACACCTGAGGGAGGAAGCCCAGAGACTGCAATACCACTTGTGACCACAGAAGTGAATTCAGCCACAGAATTCACAACAGTACCCCCCCCCCCCGAGGAGGGGTCACCGAACCCTCACCAGAACCCCCAGGCCGACCAGGATGAGCCACATGAAAGGCACGAACAAGATCTGGGGCATGGACATCAGAGGCAAAAACCCAGGAATTATCTTCCTGAGCATAACCCTTCCATTTGACCAGATACTGGAGTTTCCGTCTAGAGACACGAGAATCCAAAATCTTCTCCACAATATACTCCAATTCCCCCTCCACCAAAACAGGGGCAGGAGGCTCCACAGATGGAACCATAGGTGCCACGTATCTCCTCAACAACGACCTATGGAATACATTATGTATGGAAAAGGAGTCTGGGAGGATCAGACGAAAAGACACCGGATTGAGAATCTCAGAAATCCTATACGGACCAATAAAACGAGGTTTAAATTTAGGAGAGGAAACCTTCATAGGAATATGACGAGAAGATAACCAAACCAGATCCCCAACACGAAGTCGGGGTCCCACACGGCGTCTGCGATTAGCGAAAAGCTGAGCCTTCTCCTGGGACAAGGTCAAATTGTCCACTACCTGAGTCCAGATCTGCTGCAACCTGTCCACCACAGAATCCACACCAGGACAGTCCGAAGACTCAACCTGTCCTGAAGAGAAACGAGGATGGAACCCAGAATTGCAGAAAAATGGAGAGACCAAGGTAGCCGAGCTGGCCCGATTATTAAGGGCGAACTCAGCCAACGGCAAAAATGACACCCAATCATCCTGGTCAGCGGAAACAAAACATCTCAGATATGTTTCCAAGGTCTGATTGGTTCGTTCGGTCTGGCCATTAGTCTGAGGATGGAAGGCCGAGGAGAAAGATAGGTCAATGCCCATCCTACCACAAAAGGCTCGCCAGAACCTCGAGACAAACTGGGAACCTCTGTCAGAAACAATATTCTCAGGAATGCCATGTAAACGAACCACATGCTGGAAGAACAAAGGCACCAAATCAGAGGAGGAAGGCAATTTAACCAAGGGCACCAGATGGACCATTTTAGAAAAGCGATCACAGACCACCCAAATGACCGACATTTTTTGAGAAACGGGAAGGTCAGAAATGAAATCCATCGAAATATGTGTCCAAGGCCTCTTCGGGACCGGCAAGGGCAAAAGCAACCCACTGGCACGTGAACAGCAGGGCTTAGCCCTAGCACAAATTCCACAGGACTGCACAAAAGCACGCACATCCCGCGACAGAGATGGCCACCAGAAGGATCTAGCAACCAACTCCCTGGTACCAAAGATTCCTGGATGACCGGCCAGCACCGAACAATGAAGTTCAGAGATAACTTTACTAGTCCACCTATCAGGGACGAACAGTTTCTCGGCCGGACAACGATCAGGTTTATTAGCCTGAAATTTCTGCAACACTCTCCGCAAATCAGGGGAGATGGCAGACACAATGACTCCTTCCTTGAGGATACTCGCCGGCTCAGATAACCCCGGAGAGTCGGGCACAAAACTCCTAGACAGAGCATCCGCCTTCACATTTTTAGAGCCCGGAAGGTATGAAATCACAAAATCAAAACGAGCAAAAAATAACGACCAACGGGCCTGTCTAGGATTCAAGCGCTTGGCAGACTCAAGATAAGTAAGGTTCTTATGATCAGTCAAAACCACCACGCGATGCTTAGCACCCTCAAGCCAATGACGCCACTCCTCGAATGCCCACTTCATGGCCAGCAACTCTCGGTTGCCCACATCATAATTACGCTCAGCAGCAGAAAATTTCCTGGAAAAGAAAGCACATGGTTTGAACACTGAGCAACCAGAACCTCTCTGTGACAAAACCGCCCCTGCACCAATCTCAGAAGCATCAACCTCGACCTGGAACGGAAGAGAAACATCAGGTTGACACAACACAGGGGCACAGCAAAAACGACGCTTCAACTCCTGAAAAGCTTCCACGGCAGCAGAAGACCAATTAACCAAATCAGCACCCTTCTTGGTCAAATCGGTCAATGGTCTGGCAATGCTAGAAAAATTACAGATGAAGCGACGATAAAAATTAGCAAAGCCCAGGAATTTCTGCAGACTTTTTAGAGATGTCGGCTGAGTCCAATCCTGGATGGCCTGAACCTTAACCGGATCCATCTCGATAGTAGAAGGGGAAAAGATGAACCCCAAAAATGAAACTTTCTGCACACCGAAGAGACACTTTGATCCCTTCACGAACAAGGAATTAGCACGCAGTACCTGGAAAACCATTCTGACTTGCTTCACATGAGACTCCCAATCATCTGAGAAGATCAAAATGTCATCCAAGTAAACAATCAAGAATTTATCCAGATACTCACGGAAAATGTCATGCATAAAAGACTGAAAAACAGATGGAGCATTGGCAAGTCCGAACGGCATCACCAGATACTCAAAATGACCCTCGGGCGTATTAAATGCCGTTTTCCATTCATCTCCCTGCCTGATTCTCACCAGATTATACGCACCACGAAGATCAATCTTAGTAAACCAACTAGCCCCCTTAATCCGAGCAAACAAGTCAGAAATCAATGGCAAGGGATACTGAAACTTAACAGTGATCTTATTAAGAAGGCGGTAATCAATACACGGTCTTAGCGAACCATCCTTCTTGGCTACAAAAAAGAACCCTGCTCCCAATGGTGACGACGATGGGCGAATATGTCCCTTCTCCAGGGACTCCTTCACATAACTGCGCATAGCGGTGTGCTCAGGTACGGACAAATTAAATAAACGACCTTTAGGGAATTTACTACCAGGAATCAAATCGATAGCACAATCACAATTCCTATGCGGAGGTAGGGCATCAGACTTGGACTCTTCAAATACATCCTGAAAGTCCGACAAGAACTCTGGGATGTCAGAAGGAATGGATGACGAAATAGACAAAAATGGAACATCACCATGTACTCCCTGACAACCCCAGCTGGTTACCGACATAGAGTTCCAATCCAATACTGGATTATGGGTTTGTAGCCATGGCAACCCCAACACAACCACATCATGCAAATTATGCAGTACCAGAAAGCGAATAACTTCCTGATGTGCAGGAGCAATGCACATGGTCAGCTGGGCCCAGTACTGAGGCTTATTCTTGGCCAAAGGTGTAGCATCAATTCCTCTCAACGGAATAGGACACCGCAAAGGCTCCAAGAAAAATCCACAACGTTTAGCATAATCCAAATCCATCAGATTCAGGGCAGCGCCTGAATCCACAAACGCCATGACAGAATACGATGACAAAGAGCACATTAAGGTAATGGACAAAAGGAATTTGGACTGTACAGTACCAATAACGGCAGAGCTATCGAACCGCCTAGTGCGTTTAGGACAATTAGAAATAGCATGAGTAGAATCACCACAATAGAAACACAGTCTGTTCAGACGTCTGTGTTCTTGCCGTTCTACTTTAGTCATAGTCCTGTCGCACTGCATAGGCTCAGGTTTACTCTCAGACAATACCGCCAGATGGTGCACAGATTTACGCTCGCGCAAGCGACGACCGATCTGAATGGCCAAGGACATAGACTCATTCAAACCAGCAGGCATAGGAAATCCCACCATTACATCCTTAAGAGCTTCAGAGAGACCCTTTCTGAACAAAGCCGCTAGTGCAGATTCATTCCACAGAGTGAGTACTGACCACTTCCTAAATTTCTGACAATATACTTCTACATCATCCTGACCCTGGCATAAAGCCAGCAGATTTTTCTCAGCCTGATCCACTGAATTAGGCTCATCGTAAAGCAATCCCAGCGCCTGGAAAAACGCATCAACATTACTCAATGCAGAATCTCCTGGTGCAAGAGAAAACGCCCAGTCCTGTGGGTCGCCGCGCAAAAAAGAAATAATAATCAAAACCTGTTGAATAGGATTACCAGAAGAATGAGGTTTCAAGGCCAAAAATAGCTTACAATTATTTCTGAAGCTCAGGAACTTAGTTCTGTCACCAAAAAACAAATCAGGAATCGGAATTCTTGGTTCTAGCATCGATTTCTGATCAATAGTATCTTGAATCTTTTGTACATTTACAACGAGATTATCCATTGAGGAGCACAGAGCCTGAATATCCATGTCCACAGCTGTGTCCTGAAGCACTCTAATGTCTAGGGGAAAAAAAAGACTGAAGACAGAGCTAAAAAAAAAAAATGCTGTCAGGATTTCTTTTTTCCCTCTATTGGGAATCATTGGTGTGGCTCCTTGTACTGTTATGGATGGCAATCAGGCAACACAGCGTGCAGTAATCAGCGCACATACAGAGATCTGGCAATAACCAAAAACAATAGGACGAGCTCTGAGACGTGGAATCTCTGTAGACTGCAGTACCTGATCTATCCTCACACAACTATAAGCAGCAGTGGATTGCGCCTATCACTACCTATGCAACTCGGCACTGCCTGAGGAGCTGACTAGCCTGAAGATAGAAATACAAGCCTGACTTACCTCAGAGAAATACCCCAAAGGAATAGGCAGCCCCCCACATATAATGACTGTTAGCAAGATGAAAAGACAAACGTAGGAATGAAATAGATTCAGCAAAGTGAGGCCCGATATTCTAGACAGAGCGAGGATAGCAAAGAGAACTATGCAGTCTACAAAAAACCCTAAAACGAAAACCACGCAAAGGGGCAAAAAGACCCACCGTGCCGAACTAACAGCACGGCGGAGCACCCCTTTGCTTCTCAGAGCTTCCAGCAAAAGTTAATAGCAAGCTGGACAGAAAAAACAGAAAACAAACTAGAAGCACTTATCTAGCAGAGCAGCAGGCCCAAGGAAAGATGCAGTAGCTCAGATCCAACACTGGAACATTGACAAGGAGCAAGGAAGACAGACTCAGGTGGAGCTAAATAGCAAGGCAGCCAACGAGCTCACCAAAACACCTGAGGGAGGAAGCCCAGAGACTGCAATACCACTTGTGACCACAGAAGTGAATTCAGCCACAGAATTCACAACACCCACCCCAGTACCTAGCTATGCCACCTGTTTAGTCCTGTTACCAATTTTGAACTGCATTTAGACAACTTTTTTATTTTGGGCCTACTAACTGTGTCTGCGCCACTCATTACAGTTGTCCTCCACTGAACAAAGCTAGGCCGCCTGTTTAGTCCTGTTACCAATTTTGAACTGCATTTAGCCAACTTTTTTATTTTGGGCCTACTATCTGTGTCTGCGCCACTCATTACAGTTGTCCTCCACTGAACAAAGCTATGCCGCCTGTTTAGTCCTGTTACCAATTTTGAACTGCATTTATCCTACTTTATTATTTGGGCCTATATCTGTGTTTCCTCCTCATCCTGCCCATTGCCCAGCCACTGCTAGATGAGTCTGCTGGTACATTGACCCAGACCACTACATTCCCCTTGCACTCTACACAGCCAGAATCTGACCCTGCTGAAAGTCAGGTTCCCCTTCCCGCATACTATACCACCTTACACGGGGACAAAGAGGAAGGTGCAGATGAAAGTGCAGGTTCCTTCATCAGGTGGGGGGGCATACTCGTTGGCGACGTTACTGGCACAGGGCCCCTCATAGTACGCAAAAGTGTCTCTGGCAGTGGGGGGCGCCACACGCCGTCAAACACACCGCCGTACTATGAGGGGCCCTGTGCCAGTACCAAGTGCCAACGAATGGGCCCCTGTTGTGAGTTCTGTTTTTGGGCTCCCTCTGGTGGTTACTGATGGTACTGGGTGACTTGTCTTTTCTGGGTTTCTGGGTTCCACCTGTTCCATCAGCATATGGGAGTTTCCTATTTAACCTGGCTTTGCTGGCATTTCCTCGCCGGTTATCAATGTATCCAGTGTGTCTTGTTACCTCTGCTCCCTGCTCCTAGAACCTTCTGGACAAGCTAAGTTTGGATTTTCCTGTTTTGTGTTTTGCTTAATTTGGTTTTTAGTCCAGCCTGCAGATATGTGATTCTCTGCTGCTGGTTGCTCTAGTGGGCTGAAATTGCTTTTCATGTACCATGAGTTGGCACATGAGTTCAAGTAATTTCAGGATGGTTTTTTGAAGGGTTTTTCGCTGACCGCGCAGTTCACTTTTGTATCCTCTGCTATCTAGCTTTAACGGGCCTCATTTTGCTGAAACTGTTTTCATACTACGTATGTGCTTTCCTCTCATTTCACCGTCATTATATGTGGGGGGCTGCTATTTGCTGTGGGGTATTTCTCTGGAGGCAAGAGAGGTCTGTGTTTCTTCTGATAGGGGAAGTTAGATCTTCGGCTGGAGCGAGACGTCTAGGATCATCGTAGGCACGTTCCCCGGCTACTTTTATTTGTGTGTTAGGTTCAGGGTCGCGGTCAGCTCAGGTTCCATCGCCCTAGAGCTTGTTTGTATCTGTGCTTGTCCTTTTTGTGATCCCCTGCCATTGGGATCATGACAGTATAACCGGCCCACAAAGTGTTAATTGTATTGGCTGAAGTAGGAGGATAAGTAGTCTGAGGAAGTTTTTTTTTTTCCCCTCAGAGTTTGCTGCCTAGCCTTATTGCAGCCTGGCTACTTCCTCCTCCTCTTAATCTTTGAATGGCTCTGATCTCAGCTGTTTATCATGGACGTCCAGAGTTTGGCTTCCAGCCTGAATAATCTTGCCACTAAGGTTCAAAATATACAGGATTTTGTTGTACATGCTCCTATGTCTGAACCTAGAATTCCTGTCCCAGAGTTTTTTTCTGGAGATAGATCTCGTTTTCTGAATTTTAGGAACAATTGCAAGTTGTTTCTTTCTTTGAAATCTCGCTCCTCTGGAGACCCTGCTCAGCAAGTCAAGATAATTATATCTTTCCTGCGGGGTGACCCTCAGGATTGGGCATTTGTATTGGCACCAGGGGACCCTGCGTTGTTTAATGCAGATGCGTTTTTTCTGGCATTGGGTTTGCTCTATGAGGAACCTAACCAAGAGATTCAGGCTGAAAAAGCTTTGTTGGCCCTCTCTCAGGGGCAAGATGAAGCAGAAATTTATTGTCAAAAATTTCGGAAGTGGTCGGTACTTACTCAGTGGAATGAGTGCGCTCTGGCTGCAAAGTTTAGAGATGGCCTTTCTGAGGCCATTAAAGATGTTATGGTGGGGTTCCCTGCGCCTGCTGGTCTGAATGAGTCTATGACTATGGCTGTTCAGATTGATCGGCGTTTACGGGAGCGCAAACCTGTGCATCATTTGGCGGTGTCGTCTGAACCGTCACCTGAGATAATGCAATGTGATAGAATTCAGTCCAGAAGTGAACGGCAAAAGTATAGGCGGAAAAAAGGGTTGTGCTTTTATTGTGGTGATTCAGCTCATGTTATATCAGCATGCTCTAAACGCACAAAAAAGGTTGATAAGTCTGTTGCCATTAGTACTTTACAGTCTAAGTTCATTCTGTCTGTGACTCTGATTTGTTCATTATCATCCATTTCCGTCGATGCCTATGTGGATTCAGGCGCTGCCCTGAGTCTTATGGATTGGTCATTTGCCAATCGCTGTGGGTTTAGTCTGGAGCCTCTGGAAGTCCCTATTCCTTTGAAGGGAATTGACTCTACACCTTTGGCTATGAATAAACCTCAGTACTGGACACAAGTGACCATGCGTATGACTCCCGTTCATCAGGAGGTGATTCGCTTCCTGGTACTGTATAATTTGCATGATGTTCTAGTACTTGGTCTGCCATGGTTACAAACTCATAATCCAGTCCTTGACTGGAAATCAGTGTCTGTGTTAAGCTGGGGTTGTCAGGGGGTTCATGATGATGCACCTCCGATTTCTATCGCTTCATCTACTCCTTCTGAGATTCCTGTGTTTTTGTCTGACTATCGGGATGTTTTTGAGGAGCCTAAGCTCAGTTCGCTTCCTCCTCACAGGGATTGCGATTGTGCTATAAATTTAATTCCGGGCAGTAAATTTCCTAAAGGTCGTTTGTTCAATCTGTCAGTGCCAGAGCATACTGCTATGCGGGATTATGTTAAGGAGTCCTTGGAAAAGGGACATATCCGTCCATCTTTGTCCCCTTTGGGAGCAGGTTTTTTTTTCGTGGCCAAGAAAGATGGTTCCTTGAGGCCTTGTATAGATTATCGTCTTTTGAATAAGATTACCGTAAAATATCAGTATCCTTTGCCATTGTTGACTGATTTGTTTGCTCGCATTAAGGGGGCTAAATGGTTCACTAAGATTGATCTTCGGGGTGCGTATAATCTTATACGAATAAAGCAAGGTGATGAGTGGAAAACCGCATTTAATACGCCTGAGGGCCATTTTGAGTATTTGGTAATGCCTTTTGGACTTTCTAATGCTCCTTCAGTCTTCCAGTCCTTTATGCACGATATTTTCCGTGAATATCTGGATAAATTTATGATTGTGTATTTGGATGATATTTTGGTTTTTTCTGATGACTGGGAGTCTCATGTTCAGCATGTCAGGAAGGTGTTTCAGGTCCTGCGGGCCAATTCCTTGTTTGTAAAAGGCTCAAAGTGTCTCTTTGGAGTCCAGAAGATTTCTTTCTTGGGGTATATTTTTTCCCCTTCTACTATTGAGATGGATCCCGTCAAGGTTCAGGCTATTTGTGACTGGACGCAGCCTACATCTCTTAAGAGTCTACAGAAGTTCTTGGGCTTTGCTAATTTCTATCGTCGTTTTATAACTAATTTTTCTAGTGTTGTTAAGCCTTTGACGGATTTGACTAAGAAGGGTGCTGATGTTGCTAATTGGTCTCCTGCGGCTGTGGAGGCCTTTCAGGAACTTAAGCGCCGGTTTTCTTCTGCTCCTGTGTAGCGTCAGCCAGATGTTTCGCTCCCTTTTCAGGTTGAGGTTGATGCTTCCGAGATTGGAGCGGGGGCGGTTTTGTCACAGAGAAGCTCCGATGGCTCAGTGATGAAGCCATGCGCGTTTTTTTCTAGAAAGTTTTCGCCGGCTGAGCGGAATTATGATGTTGGTAATCGGGAACTTTTGGCCATGAAGTGGGCATTTGAGGAGTGGCGTCATTGGCTAGAGGGTGCTAGACATCGTGCGGTGGTCTTGACTGATCACAAAAATTTGATTTACCTTGAGTCTGCCAGGCGTCTGAATCCTAGACAGGCTCGTTGGTCACTGTTTTTCTCTCGTTTCAATTTTGCGGTTTCATACCTGCCAGGTTCAAAGAATGTGAAGGCGGATGCTCTTTCTAGGAGTTTTGTGCCTGACTCCCTTGGAAATTCTGAGCCCTCTGGTATCCTTAGGGATGGGGTGATTTTGTCTGCTGTCTCCCCAGACTTGCGACGTGCTTTGCAGGAGTTTCAGGTGGCTAAACCTGATCGTTGTCCGCCTGAGAGACTGTTTGTTCCGGATAATTGGACCAGTAGAGTCATCTCCGAGGTCCATTCTTCTGCGTTGGCAGGTCATCCTGGAATATTTGGTACTAGAGACTTGGTGGCCAGGTCTTTTTGGTGGCCTTCCTTGTCGAGGGATGTGCGTTCTTTTGTGCAGTCTTGTGAGGTTTGTGCTCGGGCTAAGCCTTGCTGTTCTCGGGCCAGTGGATTGTTGTCACCTTTGCCTATCCCGAAGAGGCCTTGGACGCACATTTCCATGGACTTTATTTCGGATCTCCCTGTCTCTCAAAAAATGTCCGTTATCTGGGTTGTGTGTGATCGCTTTTCTAAAATGGTTCATCTGGTACCCTTGCCTAAGTTGCCTTCCTCCTCTGAGTTGGTCCCTCTGTTTTTTCAGAATGTGGTTCGTTTGCATGGGATTCCTGAGAACATCGTTTCTGACAGGGGATCCCAGTTTGTGTCTAGATTTTGGCGGACGTTCTGTGCTAAGATGGGCATTGATTTGTCCTTTTCGTCTGCATTCCATCCTCAGACGAATGGCCAGACTGAACGAACTAATCAGACCTTGGAAACTTATTTAAGGTGTTTTGTTTCTGCTGATCAGGATGACTGGGTTACCTTTTTGCCGCTGGCCGAGTTTGCGCTTAATAATCGGGCTAGTTCTGCTACCTTGGTTTCTCCTTTCTTTTGTAATTCGGGGTTTCATCCTCGTTTTTCCTCTGGTCAGGTGGAACCTTCTGATTGTCCTGGAGTGGACATGGTGGTGGATAGGTTGCATCGGATTTGGAGTCATGTGGTGGACAATTTGAAGTTGTCCCAGGAGAAGGCTCAGCAGTTTGCTAATCGCCGTCGCCGCGTTGGTCCTCGACTTCTTGTTGGTGACTTGGTGTGGTTGTCTTCTCGTTTTGTTCCTATGAAGGTCTCTTCTCCTAAGTTCAAGCCTCGGTTCATCGGTCCCTATAGGATCTTGGAAATTCTTAACCCTGTGTCGTTTCGTTTGGATCTCCCGGCATCGTTTGCTATTCATAATGTGTTTCATCGGTCTTTGTTGCGGAAGTATGAGGTACCTGTTGTTCCTTCTCTTGAGCCTCCTGCTCCAGTGCTGGTGGAGGGAGAATTGGAGTATGTTGTGGAGAAGATCTTGGATTCTCGTGTTTCCAGACAGAAACTCCAGTATTTGGTCAAGTGGAAGGGTTATGGTCAGGAGGATAATTCTTGGGTGGTTGCCTCGGATGTTCATGCTGATGATTTGGTTCGCGCTTTTCATAGGGCTCATCCTGGTCGCCCTGGTGGTTCTCGTGAGGGTTCGGTGACCCCTCCTCAAGGGGGGGGTACTGTTGTGAGTTCTGTTTTTGGGCTCCCTCTGGTGGTTACTGATGGTACTGGGTGACTTGTCTTTCCTGGGTTTCTGGGTTCCACCTGTTCCATCAGCATATGGGAGTTTCCTATTTAACCTGGCTTTGCTGGCATTTCCTCGCCGGTTATCAATGTATCCAGTGTGTCTTGTTACCTCTGCTCCCTGCTCCTAGAACCTTCTGGACAAGCTAAGTTTGGATTTTCCTGTTTTGTGTTTTGCTTAATTTGGTTTTTAGTCCAGCCTGCAGATATGTGATTCTCTGCTGCTGGTTGCTCTAGTGGGCTGAAATTGCTTTTCATGTACCATGCATTGGCACATGAGTTCAAGTAATTTCAGGATGGTTTTTTGAAGGGTTTTTCGCTGACCGCGCAGTTCACTTTTGTATCCTCTGCTATCTAGCTTTAACGGGCCTCATTTTGCTGAAACTGTTTTCATACTACGTATGTGCTTTCCTCTCATTTCACCGTCATTATATGTGGGGGGCTGCTATTTGCTGTGGGGTATTTCTCTGGAGGCAAGAGAGGTCTGTGTTTCTTCTGATAGGGGAAGTTAGATCTTCGGCTGGAGCGAGACGTCTAGGATCATCGTAGGCACGTTCCCCGGCTACTTTTATTTGTGTGTTAGGTTCAGGGTCGCGGTCAGCTCAGGTTCCATCGCCCTAGAGCTTGTTTGTATCTGTGCTTGTCCTTTTTGTGATCCCCTGCCATTGGGATCATGACAGGCCCCCCCTGCTTGCTCAGGATCACAGCACTTGCAAAGCTGAAATACTTACCTCTCCCTGCTGCACTGCCATGATGTATTCCGCGTTTCCTGGGCCCACGAAAATCTTGAGCCAGCCCTACCCCCTACAACTTTAGCCAAATGACCCCCTGTTTTCAATGTCTAACTATTATTATAAAGTAAATTAAAATTGACAAGCTTAAGAAGTAAGAATTGGTTTTTTGGCATTAAAATGGACACTGTAAATGTTTTCCTGTCCTACACTCACTGCCGACTTTGATTCTCCATTGACTTGCATTGGGTTTCATGTTTCGGTTGGCCCCCGACTTTTCGCAATAATCGGCCGATTTCACCCGACCCGACTATTGACAAAGTTGGGTTTCGCGAAACCCGACTCAATCCTAAAAAAGTAAATGTCGCTCAACTCTACTCATGACCCAACATCAACCTTCATTTGTGAGGAATCGGTCCTGTCAAACTTATCTGATCAGCTTCTATGATGAGATAATTTACAGAGTGGACAAGGTATAATGCCATGGATGCTGTCTATCTGGACTTTTCAAAGGTGTTTGACAGTGCCAAACAAAAGGTTTCTACATAAAATGAGAGCAATGGGACCAGAGATAAATATGTGTAACTGGGTTAACAAATGGCTCAGTAATAGGAAACAGAGAGTGGTTATTATGGGAGCATACCTGGATTGTGTCACAGCTAGCAGTAGGTTTCTACAGAGGGCAGTATTGGAACTTTTAAAAAAATTATTAATGACCTTGTAGAGGGCATACAGAGTAAAATTTAATTATTTACAGATGGTACTAAACTTTTAAAGTTAATCAAAAAGAGGAGGACAATTTAATATTACAGAGGGTTTTATGTAAGCTGAAAATGGCAATTGAAGTTTAATGTAGATAAATGTTAGGTCATGCACTTAGGCACAGGAAATGGAATGTATAATTCTGTGCTATTTAGTAAAACACTGGCTAAAACTGTCACTGAAAATGATTTGGGCTAATGGACGACAGGGAAACGCCACTATATTGATCAGTGCCACGCAGTTGCTTTGAAAGTGTATAAAATAATGGAATACATTAAAGGAGGTGTAGTTTCTCATGACAAGAACATAGTCTTGCCTCTATACAAGTCACTAGTGAGGTCACACTTAGAATACTATCTACAATGTTGGGCTCCAGTGTATCAGAAGGACATAGCTGAACTAGAGTGAGTGAAGGGAAGAGCAGGTAAGGTTATTATGAGAATGACAGAAGGAAAATACCAAGAGAGGTTATCCAATATAGCAAAGTCTTGGGAGTGATCTTATAACAATGTACAAATACTGTATATGAAGGGTCAGTACAGAGATCTCTCTATTGATCTTTTTTACACAAAGACTTGCAATGATGATAAGGGGGCGTCCTATAGAGAGAAGAAGATTTTATCATGATACAATATGGTGTTTCTTTAGTTTAAAGGGAACTTGTCACCCCCAGGGCATTATTAAGTAAAAGAGCCACAATATTTCAGTGTTACTAGGGATCAGAAACATAAGAGCCACCTTCACAGAATGCAGCCTTTGTGCTGGTGAAGGTGGCTTTTTTTATGTAAGTCTATGGGAAACATAAGCATTTTTATACGATCCAATAGAAAAAATGATGAGGGCACTCACCAGTCTTCACCGTGATTTGTACTTTATTTAGTGATACAATTTGTTAAAAATACATGGCCGGAGTTGAATGAGCCATAGCTCGTGTGAGCAGGGGGGAATCAGGACGACGATCGTTTCGCGCTGTGCTTGCGCTTCAACGGGTTGGACCCATTGAAGCGCAAGCACAGCGCGAAACGATCGTCGTCCTGATTCCCCCCTGCTCACACGAGCTATGGCTCATTCAACTCCGGCCATGTATTTTTTAACAAATTGTATCACTAAATAAAGTACGAATCACGGTGAAGACTGGTGAGTGCCCTCATCATTTTTTCTATTGGATCGTATTGAATACTGTTTTTTCTGGGGAGCACCCGAAGTCAGGATTCGTTGGAGTTGTGCTTCTATTTGTCGGATCTTTAACACAGCCTGTCAGATGTTTCAGAGCCGTTGAGGATAGTGCCGCTCGGTGCGTTGGTTCTTTGGCTCTCTCTGTGCATTTGATAAGCATTTTTATCTCGTTCTCCCACAAGGGTCCTTTTAAGGTCTAAAAACGTCTGACAATGATGGAAACAATGCTAAAATGACATGGGAACATCATGGGGAATGCCCCTGGAAGCATTCCTGACTTCCATTTCACAGCTTTGATCATTGTTGTCAGAGCCTTGCACCCTTTTTACCGATGCACCCAAAAGCATACAAAAAGGAATACATAATAGATTTTCCTGGGAAATATGTCAATGAACATCTTTCCAGGGTAATGAATTATATATAAGGCAAAATGATTAACCAAAAACAAAAATGTTCTTCCACCACTTTGGCTATGTTCACACATAGCATTTTTGATGCGTTTTTCAACTTTTGCATTGCTTTCAACCAATACAAATGCATTCACTGGGAAATGTCATTGTAACATTAGCTGGCCATGTAGTGTGTGACACACCATCAGACACATCTTGTTTCATTCATGAAGGTGGGACTTTTAAAGTCACAAAGCATATTTTTATAGTGGCTTTAGGCGGCATTAATATTCTTAAAGGGCCATTATAATACAGTGGGTCTCCTACACTGTTATTGCCTATGCAATGAGTGGCTGTCTGTCAAAAATTAGGACGCACTCCAATACCTTTTTCACGAGACGTACAGGAGGGCCTCCTGAAAAAAATTTCCCATTATAAGAAAGTGGGTCTCCCATAGTGTTTGCCTATCCATTGAATGCAAGGCCTGCCCTGCACCAAAGTTACACACACCCCAACACCCGATTCAACAGATGTCCTGGATGGCCACATGAAACCAAAGTTCCCATTATTAGGAATTTGGTACTTCCATACTGTTTGCTTATGCATTGAATGCAAGGCTTGCCCTGCACCAAAGTTACATGCACCCCAATAAGCCTTTAAGCCCACGTACTGGATGGCAACATGAAACCAAAATTCCCATTTTTTTTCATTCGATACTGCCATACTGTTAGCTTGTGCATTGCAAGGCCTGCCATGCACCAAAGAAACACGCACCCCAATAAGCCTTGGAAGAGACATAGAGGTGGGTCTCCTGAAAACAATGTTCCCATTATTAGGAAGTGGATCTCCCATAGTGTTAGCCTATGCAGTGAATGCAAAAAATTTGGAGGCACGCCAATACCCCATGAAAGAGACGTGGAGGAAGACCAAATAAAAAATGTTCCTATTATAAAGGAGCAGGTCTCCTATACTTGTAATGCCCATACACTAAGTGTATGGTTTAACAAACATTTACCCCTGAGGGGTACACATTTTTTTTTTAAATTATTTACGGACATCATAAACACCCTTGACAAAAAATAGCGTGACTGTTGCATCACGGTATACATTCACCATTGTGTTCTAGTGGTGGTGTCTGAAGAGACGTGGACGATGTCCTCCTAAGAATCTATCCCAATTTAAAGGAGCGGGTCTCCTATATTTATACTAAGTGTATGAACTGACAAACATATCCCCCTGGGGAAGTACACATTTTTTTCTATTTAGTTATTTATGGGCATCATAAACACCCTTGCAAAAAAATAGAGTGGCTGTAATATCACGGAACACGAAGACACTGGTGTTCTAGTGGTGGTGGACAATGAGGATGAGGAGAAGGAGGATAACACCAAATAGCCAAAATCAGGAAGCGTATATCCATGTGTGGGTGTGAAGAGGTGCGTGAGAATACACCTCCCAAAAAAGGCACTGTATTGGAGGTTATATTTCGCTGTTATCATTCGGTGGTGTAGAGAAGTCTGGCCCAATCCACCCCTTCCAATCCAGTTCATTTTTATAAGAGTCAGCCTGTCAGCATTTTCAGATGACAAGCGGATGCGCTTATCAGTTATAATTCTACCAGCGACACTAAAAACCCCCTCTGACAAAATGCTAGTGGCAGGGCAGGCCAGGACCTCCAAGGCATAGAGAGCCAGTTCATGATATGTATCCAGTTTTGGATACCCAATAATTAAAAGGCACAGAGGAATCACAAAGGACATTGGTATGTCAGAAAAGTGCTCCCTCAGCATCTTCCAAAACATTGCACTCCTTGTGGACAGTACCCCTTGCATCTATGCCATGGCGATGGGGGGGTCTGAGAAAACCCTCGCAGAACTTTGCCAGTGTCCCCATGCCTCTGATGGATTGGAGTTGTGTCTCTTTCATTTGTGCTCCTTGGTTGTCCAATTGACTATGACGTCTGCCACCAGCATCCTCAGATGGGAATTTTTTTTAGTAATTCAGCAACAATGGCCCTCTGGCAATGCACCGTTTTAGTTGACTTGTCTTCCTCTGGAAGAAGAGATTGAAATTTCTCCTTGTAGCATGGGTCTGGAAGTGTCACCAACCAGTAATGAGTGTCACCAAAAATTTTCATAATGCGAGGGTCACGGGAAAGGTAGCGCAACATAAAGTCAGCCATGCATGCCAGACTGCTAACAGGCAAGACTTCTATGTCCTCATTAACAGGACGACTGACCATGCTGTCCTCCTCCTCTTCCTTGTCCTCAGGCCATCCACGCTGAACAGACAGTATGACAGTTGTGCTTATAGTACCATCTATAGCGCATGAAAGTAGCTCCTGTTCTTCCTCCTCTTCCTCATTGTCTACCAATCCACATTGAAACGACTTGAAGCTGGGTTGTGTGTAATCACCCTGTATGATTGTTTGCTCCATGTCCTTGTGCTCTGCCTGCAATGCATCCTCTTTCATTGTGAGCAGAGAGCTATTCGGAACGCAGAGAACCAGGATAATTATGGCATCATCGCCGCTCGCCATTTTGGTGGAGTCCTCAAAGTTTTGTAGGATGCTACATATATCTGACATCCATGTCCACTTCTGAGGTCTTATGTGTGGAGTCTGAACTGAATAATGATGGCCTTGTTGATGCTGGTAGTCAACAACTGCCCTCTTCTGCTCACAAACCCTTTGCAACATATGCAGTGTAGAGTTCCAATGCATGGGGACATCACACACCAGTCGGTGAGCAGGAAGCTGCAAACGCTGCTGAAGCATAACAAGAGCAGCTGAAGATGTAGCTGACTTTCTAAAATGGGCACACAGGCAGCGTACTTTCACAAGCTTTTGAGAAACTGTTTGTTAGAATCTATTTCGTTTTGACTATCCGCCATCTTGTTATGGTTTTCAGGCTGCTGGTCTTTTTCCTATGGTGCTGGGTTTGGCCTAGGTCAGGTGATTGCATCATATCCAGCACCTACCTCAAAGTCCTTGCTGGACAACACTGTTAATCCAATAGTGTTCTGGCTTGGTGCCTTGTTAGCTTTCTTTTTTTGATATTGTGCAGTTCTGGGATCTCTAGTTCTGCCTGTTTTATTTTTGGTTTTCCATTCATTTCTGCAGCTTCCTCTATTTTCCTTCTAGGGGATTACCTGTTTTTGTTCCCAGTCCCTAGATCGTTCAGGGACACCCTTCCCCCCTACCTGTAGGTCTTCATTTGAGTTTAGCCTAGGAAACGTCGGTGGATCTATTCACAAGGAAGAGGTCGCCCACTCCATCGTAGGGTTTCAGCCGAGTCCTAGTACAGGATCAGCTATTCCCCCTCCTACCCTAGTCCTGAGCTGCAGATCCATAACACTGTTGAATGATGAGGTTAAGCACATGGGCCAGGCAAGGTACGTGTGTGAACTCACCTCGCCTCAGAGCCACCAGCAGGTTCCAGCAATTGTCACACATGACCATGTGTGGCTGTAGGTTCAGCGGTGTCAGCCACAAATCTGACTGCTCTTTCAGAGCTGCCCACAACTCTTCAGCATTGTGCGGTTTGTCACCAAAGAAGATTACCTTCAGCACAGCCTGTTGCCACTTTGCTGAGGCAGTGCTGCAGTGCTTCCAGCTTGTGACAGATGTGCTCATTTTAGAGATGGAGGCTGAAGAGGAGGAGGAGGTGCAGGAGCTGTAGACTGTAAACTGTAGACTGTGGGGGCAACTCTGATTGACCCTTATAGGGCCTTCTCCTCGGCGTGGGGAGGATATGTTCCTTCCCAAGGTCCGACTGGGTCCTGTCTCCACTATGTTAATCCAGTGTGCTGTCAGTGAGATGTACCGTCCCTGCCCACAAGCACTTGTCCACGTGTCCGTGGTTAGGTGGACTTTCTGAGTAACAGCATTGTTGAGGGCACGGGTAATGTTGTGGAACACGTGCTGGTGTAATGCCGATACGGCACACCAAGAGAAAGAGTGGCGACTGGGGACTGAGTACCTTGGGATGGCCACCGCCATCAAGTTGTGAAAAGCTTTCATCTCCATGAGCCTAAAAGGCAACATTTCGACCGCAAACAGACAAGAAATATGTGAATTTAGTACTGTGGCCTGTGGGGCATTGGCTGCATATTTCCGCTTGCGTTCCGATGATTGAGGTATGGACAACTGAAGGCTGCGCTAAAACAAGGACGTGGACGTTCTTGATGATGGTGCTAGTTGACTATGGGCAATGACAAGTGCAGGGCATGAGGAATCTTCACAAGCACTGTGGACAGGGGATTGGCTTGCAAGCAAAACAGTGGAAGAAGCGGTGTTGTCACCCGCAGACACTGTACTGGAGCCTGGGGTTTGGCGCACAAAGTCGGGTGCTTTGCTGCCATGTGCCTGATCATGCTGGTGGTGGTCAAGATGGTAGTATTGCTACACCTGCTGATGCGAGCATGGCAGGTGCTGCAAATGGCCTGTTTGGGGTTATCGGCAGAGTCTTTAAAAAGAACCAGACTAGGGAAGACCTAAAAGTTGGAATGGCAACTTCCATCATGTTGGTGTTACGGGGAACAGATGCACGCCTTCTGTCTGTGGCCACCACACTGCTTCTTCCTGCCGTTTGGGGTGCTATGCTTCCTTCCCCATGTGTGCTGCTGTCCTTGCTCTGCATGTCCTCCTACCAGAATGGGTCAGTTGCTATATCACCCACTACCTCATCTTCCACATCCGCACCCTGGTCCTCCTCCTGACTTTCTGGCAATTGTGTCTCATCATCGTCCACCTCTTGTGACTCTTTCTTACCATCGCCTTCGTGCGACCATGGCTGCTCAAATATTTGGGCATCTCTGCATGTGATCTCATCTTACCCCACTCCAAGTTGACCACCCGAGAGTCACTAATCTAAAAATGGAAAAGTGAAGGACTCTTTGGAGTGTTCAAGTGTGGGATCAGTTGTCTCCTGGCACTTGGCATGGTGGGAGGAAGGAGGATAAGGGTGAGTAACATGCGGACCAGACTCACGGCTACTCAGACTTGGCAGTGTGGAAGACGTGGTGGTGGTGGCAAAGTGACTGGAAGCATTATCCGCTATCCAACCAACAACCTTTTGACTCCACTCTGGGTTCAATAGTGACGTGCTGCTGTCCCCTAGTAATTGTGACAGTAAGGTTGAGATGTTGGTGTTTGTTGTGGCCCACTTTCAGCCTCTGCATGCACCATCAGCATTACGTCCACTTCCCCATCCCTTGCCACGCGCCTTACCCATTTTAAATGGACTACTAAAATATTTTCCACGTTCACTACAAATGGCTGAATTTGGAGCAATAACTAATAACTAAGGTAAGACACAGGAAAACCAGTTCAAAGGAGCACTCAAATGCCACAATTTTTAGCGCACAGATAGATCAGGTATCTGATGGAGATACCAGGCTGTTCAATATTTGGCCTGTATGTTTGCTTTTTTAGTGAAAAATATGGAATTGAATTACAGTAAGACACAGGCAGAAAAGGAGAATGTAGGCCTGAAATGACAAAATTTGTAGCCCACAGATAGATATGGCGTTTGACGGAGATACCAGACTGTTCAATATGTGGCCTGTATTTTTAAATTTTTTACTCCAAAGTAGTCTATTGAACTAGGGTAAGACACAGCAAAAAAGGGGAATGTAGCCCTGAAATGCCACAATTTGTAGCCCACAGATAGATCAAGCGTCTGACGGAGATACCAGATTGTTCAATATGTGGCCTGTATGTTTATTTTTTTACCGAAAAACACTGTATAGAATTACGGTAAGACACAGGCAAAAAGGAGAATGCAGGCCTGAAATGCCACAATTTGTAGGCCACAGATAGATCAGGTTTCTGTCGGAGGTAGCACACTGCTAAATATGTGGCCTGGATTATTTTTTTTTTAAACCAAAATAGTATATAGAAATAGGGTAGCAGACAACAAATGCAGTGGAATGTAACCCTGAAATGATACAATTTATAGCGCACAGATAGATCTGGCTTCTGACGGAGATACCAGACTGTTCAATTTGTGGCCTGTATTTTTAAATTTTTTACCCCAAAGTATTCTATTGAACTAGGATAAGACACAGCAAAAAAAGGGCAATGCAGCCCTGAAATGCCACAATTTGCAGCTCACAGAGCTCAGGCGTCTGACGGAGATACCAAACTGTTCAATATGTGGCCTGTATGTTTGTTTTTTTGCCGAAAAATACTGTATAAAATTCAGTAAGACACAGGCAAAAAAGGAGAGTGTAGGCCTGAAATGCCACAATTTGTAGGTCACAGATAGATCAGTCTTCTGACGAAGATAGCACACTGTTAAATATGCAGCCTGGATTTGTTTTTGTACCCCAAAATAGTACATAGAAATAGGGTAACAGACAGCAAATACAGTGGAATGTAGCTCTGAAATGACACAATTTGTAGCCGACAGTTAGATATGGCGTTTGACGGAGATACCAGACTGTTCAATATGTGGCCTGCATTTTTACATTTTTTAGCCCAAAGTAGTGTATTGAACTGGGATAAGACACAGCAAAAAAAAGGCAATGTAGCCCTGAAATGCTGCAATTTACAGCCCACAGATAGATCAGGCATCTGACAGAGATACCAGACTATCCAATTTGTGGCCTGTATGTTTGCTTTTTTACCGAAAAATACTGTATAGAATTACGGTAAGACACAGGCAAAAAAGGAAAATGTAGACCTGAAATGACACAATTTGTAGCCCACAAATAGTTGTGGCCAAAAGTATTGACACCCGTGCAATTCTGTCAGATAATACTCAGTTTCTTCCAGAAAATGATTGCAAACACAAATTCTTTCTTATTATTATCTTCATTTAATTTGTCTTAAATGAAAAAACACAAAAAGAATTGTCCTAAAGCCAAATTGGATATAATTCCACACCAAACATAAAAAAGGGGTGGACAAAAGTATTGGCACTGTTCGAAAAATCATGTGATGCTTCTCTAAATTGTGTGATTAACAGCACCTGTAACTTAAGGTACCGTTACACTAAACGATTTACCAACGATCACGACCAGCGATACGACCTGGCCGTGATAGTTGGTAAGTCGTTGTGTGGTCGCTGGGGAGCTGTCACACAGACAGCTCTCTCCAGCGACCAACGATCCGGGGAAAGACTTTGGCATCGTTGAAACTGTCTTCAACGATGCCGAAGTCCCCGGGTAACCAGGGTAAGCATCGGGTTAATAAGTGCAGGGCCGCGCTTAGTAACCCGATATTTACCCTGGTTACCACTGTAAAAGTTAAAAAAAAAAACACTACATACTTACATTCCAATGTCTGTCACTTCCCCCGCCGTCAGCTTCCCTGCACTGTCAGCGCCGCCGGCCGTAAAGCAGAGCACAGCGGTGACGTCACCGCTGTGCTCTGCTTTACGGCCGGCACTGACACAGTGACAGATATCGGAATGTAAGTATGTAGTGTTTTTTTTTTTTAACTTTTACAATGGTAACCAGGGTAAATATCAGGTTACTAAGCACGGCCCTGCACTTAGTAACCCGATGTTTACCCTTGTTACAAGTGAACACATCGCTGGATCGGCGTCACACACGCGATGATAGCGGGTGATCAGCAACCAAAAAAAGGTCCTGATCATTCCCCACGACCAACGATCTCCCAGCAGGGGCCTGATCTGACCGTTGGTCGCTGTCACACATAAGGAGATCGTTAGCGAGATCGTTGCTACTTCATAAAAAAGCGTGACGTTGCAACGATATCGTTAACGATATCGTTATGTGTGAAGGTACCTTTACCTGTGGCACCTAACAGGTGTTGGCAATAATTAAATCACACTTGCAGCCAGTTGACATGGATTAAAGTTGACTCAACCTCTGTCCTGTGTCCTTGTGTGTACCACATTGAGCATGGAGAAAAGAAAGAAGACCAAAGAACTGTCTGAGGACTTGAGAAACCAAATTGCGAGGAAGCATGAGTAATCTCAAGGCTACAAGTCCATCTCCAAAGACCTGAATGTTCCTGTGTCTACCGTGCGCAGTGTCATCAAGAAGTTTAAAGCCCATGGCACTGTGGCTAACCTCCCTAGATGTGGACGGAAAAGAAAAATTGACATGAGATTTCAACGCAAGATTGTGCGGATGTTGGATAAAGAACCTCGACTAACATCCAAACAAGTTCAAGCTGCCCTGCAGTCCGAGGGTACAACAGTGTCAACCCGTACTATCCGTCGGCATCTGAATGAAAAGGGAATGTATGGTAGGAGACCCAGGAAGACCCCACTTCTTACCCCGAGACATAAAAAAGCCAGGCTGGAGTTTGCCAAAACTTACCTGAAAAAGCCTAAAATGTTTTGGAAGAATGTTCTCTGGTCAGATGAGACAAAAGTAGAGCTTTTTGGGCAAAGGCATCAACACAGAGTTTACAGGAGAAAAAAAGAGGTATTCAAAGAAAAGAACACGGTCCCTACAGTCAAACATGGCGGAGGTTCCCTGATGTTTTGGGGTTGCTTTGCTGCCTCTGGCACTGGACTGCTTGACCGTGTGCATGGCATTATGAAGTCTGAAGACTACCAACAAATTTTGCAGCATAATGTAGGGTCCAGTGTGAGAAAGCTGGGTCTCCCTCATGGGTCTTCCAGCAGGACAATGACCCAAATCACACTTCAAAAAGCACTAGAAAATGGTTTGAGATAAAGCACTGGAGACTTCTAAGGTGGCCAGCAATAAGTCCAGACCTGAATCCCATAGAACACCTGTGGAGAGATCTAAAAATGGCAGTTTGGAGAAGGCACCCTTCAAATATCAGGGACTTGGAGCAGTTTGCCAAAGAAGAATGGTCTAAAATTCCAGCAGAGCATTGTAAGAAACTCATTGATGGTTACCGGAAGCGGTTGGTCGCAGTTATTTTTGCTAAAGGTTGTGCAACCAAGTATTAGGCTGAGGGTGCCAATATTTTTGTCTGGCCCATTTTTGGAGTTTTGTGTGAAGATTAGGGTTGAGCGACTTTTACTTTTTTAGGGTCGAGTCGGGTTTTGCGAAACCCGACTATCTCAAAAGTCGAGTTGAGTGAAATCGGCCGATTATCGTGAACAGTCGGGGATCTACCGAAACACGAAACCCAATGCAAGTCAATGGGGAAGCATAGTCGGCAGTGAGTGGAGGCCAGGAAAACACCTACAGTGCCCATTTTAATGGCAAAAACATCCATTCTTGGTACTGAAGCTTGTCAATTTTAATTTACCTTATAATAATAGTTAGGCATTGGACATTGGGGGTCATTTGGCTAAAGTTGTGGGGGGTATGGCTGGTTCAAGTATTTAGTGGGCCCTGGAAACGTGGACCACGTCACGGCAGTGGAGCAGGGAGAAGTAAATATTTCAATTTTGCAAGTGCTGTGATCCTGAGAAAGCAGGGGGGGGGCACTCGTTCGCATTGGCACTGGCACAGGGCCCCTCAAAGTACGGTGGTGTGTTTGAGGATTTGACATTTAAGACTAGATGGGAGGAATCTTGTACTTCCTGTTCTAAGTCCCTAATTGAACTTCTTATTGGCAACAACAAAAAAACTCTAGAAAAATTAGACACTGATATTGAGACCACTCGCACCAAACTTCTGGACAACCTTCCAGCATCTGAAATTGAAGCCATCAATAAAGATCTTGACAACCAGTTTACTATATGGGAGAAGGAGGTTCAGGAGGTCAAGGCCAAAAAGTTCCAAAGGGATTTAAATGACTTTAATAATGGTACCATCTACAAATGGCCTCAAGGGGGGAGAAGTGAACGAACTCCGACGCGCTCCTCCTCCATCTCTTCAGTCTCCTCTCGAGAAAGTGGAGATTCCCATCATCGAACTTATAATCTCCGGAAGAACAATTTTTCCAGGAAAAATGATACTCCTAGGAAACTTCAGGGTCGAACCAATCAAATCGCCTCCTCTTCTTCTAAGATGCAGGTGATTAATTTATCTAATGTCATTCTCACTCCTTCACAGATTGAAGTTCTTAGTTTGGGCCTCTCATTTTCACCGGCATCCCATTTTGATTCTTTTTTAGCTACCAAAGATCTCCAACTCTTTGCCCGCAAACTAGTACTAAAAAAGTTGCATGATAAACCACAATCTGGAGAAGCTTGGACGGAGGATGAGCTGCAGGCCATCTCCATTTTGGAGGAACTCAGTGAGGAGTCTCCAGAACCTAAACCTGCAGGTAAATTTGTACCACCGATTCCTAAAAAATTCCCACCCATTAACCTATATCCCACTATCGAACTTTTTGTTAAGCTGGTATCTCAAGAATTTGAACAAATTAAAAGTTTTGGTACTAGGGACAATCTCACACCCTCACAAAGAGTAGCCCTCACTGAATTAAAACATCTCAAAGAAGTGGTCATCAAACAGGCCGATAAGGGGGGCAACGTGGTGGTATGGCCGGTACACATGTACGAGAGGGAAGCCCTCAGGCAATTAAGGGATACCACTTGTTATAAGAGACTAACCTTCAATCCCTCTCTTAAATTTAAAGGAGAATTACAAGACATTCTGGATAGGGCCTACGATCAGGGCCTTATAACAGCGGATCTCAAAAACCATCTAATTCCATTATATCCCAAAATGGCTTGCATATATTTTATCCCCAAGATTCACAAGAACGCCTGTACTCCGCCGGGACGCCCCATTGTTTCCGGGAATGGTAGTCTATCAGAAATTATATGTAAATACCTAGACTTCTACCTTAAGCCTCTTGTTGTTGATTTACCCTCATACGTCAAGGACACTGGTGACGTCCTCAAAAAAATTTAAGGTATTCCATTGGACAGTGACATGTGGCTGGTGTCAATGGATGTAGAATCCTTATACACCTCGATTCAGCACCGGCACGGAATTTGGGCTGTAAAAACCTTTTTGGAAATGTCAGAATACCACCCAGAATTTGTAGAATTCCTCCTCCATCTGCTGACCTTTGCTTTGGAACATAATTTTTTCATTTTCAAACAGAATATTTATCTACAACAGCAAGGGACCGCAATGGGGGCAGCTTTCGCATCCTCATATGCAAATTTATTTATGGGGAAGTGGGAGAGAGACATTTTCTTTACCAAACCAGTAGCCTATATTGAACATGTCCTGTTCTGGGTCCGCTACATAGATGATATTCTCATGGTGTGGCAGGGCCCAGAGCGGGACCTTCTTGACTTCATTGGGATACTAATCAACAATGGATATAACATCAAATTATCACATAAATGTAGTCAAACTGAGATTGACTTCTTAGATATCCAGATCACGTGCTCACAAGGAGGCTTTTTGGAAACCAATGTTTATCGGAAGGACACTGCCGTGAATTCCTTTCTCCACGCGTCATCCTCCCATCCACAACCTCTCATATCTAGTATACCAGTAGGACAGTTCCTAAGGGCGAAGCGTATTTGTTCTAACGAAGAAAAATTTGCTAAACAAGCCGATACTTTGTCCTCTAGATTTCAGGAAAGGGGATATTCCAAGAGAAGAATCAAAAGGGGCTTAAAAAGAGCCGAACAGGCCAATCGGGCGGATCTTTTAAAACCACGTACTAAATCTACTGCTGATTCACATATAAGATTTATTACTTCATATAGCAACAATTGGTTCAACATGAAAAAGGCCTTGGAGAAATATTGGCCCTTATTGACAATAGATCGTACTCTCTCCAAGCACCTACCTGATCACCCCTCAATCACATACAAGAAATCCCCCAACCTGAAGGACCACTTGGTTCGGAGTTATTACTCTGGCCCTACATTGGACAAGGCATTCACTTCCAGAGGACCCAAATGGGGTTTTTATCCATGTGGCGACTGCATCGCCTGCCCCAATATGCTGCGCTCAACCTCCTTCAACTCCTGTGATGGAAAAATCACTTTTTCCATCACCCAACATATTACTTGCAATACCATTGGGGTGGTTTACTATCTTTCTTGCCCCTGTCCCAAAATCTATGTAGGCCTTACCTCTAGACCCCTAAAAACCAGGATTAGAGAGCATTACCGTGACATTTTGAATGCGCGTGACACGGATGACCCTGGACTATTAAAACCCGTACCCAGGCATTTTAAATGCATGCATGATTGTAATGCCTCCCTCATGAAAGCCATGGGTATAGACAAAATACACATAGACGTCAGGGGAGGGAATTGGAGAAAATCGCTGGCCCAACTAGAAGCCCGATGGATCTACAAAATAGGATCTGTTCAGCCTGCAGGCCTTAATGAAGTCCTTAGTTTTGCGCCCTTTCTCTGATTGTAAATATTATATTTTTTAGCTGTTTTATCATGTTTTAACTGTTTTCTCTCTTCTTCTTTTATTAATAGATTATCTTGTTGATGTGTTTTCCATTAAATCGTACCTTCCCCTTTCATCATTTGCTGTGGACCTTGGTGGCATCGCATCTTGAACCATTCCGAACTACCCGCTGGCTGGTCCTGCGTGTTCTTTATTAGTTTTCCTTTTTATTTTTTATTTTTTATTTATGCAAAAAATTCTTTCTAAATGCACTTGAATTGTATAATTGATACATTAGGATTTTATAATTCACAAGATATTGTTGCATTTCACAATATTGGCATTATAATTTATGTCAGATAATGTATGATGCTATATTATAATCCACTGTACGGTTAATTGTCATTATTATTCCTTTCTTAGTATTATTCATCCCTCCTTTTGTTTCCCTGACACTTTTTTATTTTTATTTTTATAACATTTGTCCAATTTAGCACTTCACATTTCCCCAACGGCACATGATCCCATTTTCTTTTAAACATTTCCACAATCACAACATACACCTCCATTACACTTCCATTACTTAGTCATCCCTTATTATTTACTTATTGTTATTTCATCCACCATTTCTGGTAAGCCTTACATTGAATCCCAGCGTATCTGCAGCGGTGTGTGCTCCGTTCGGGCTTCCTGCTTGTGCGTTGCCGGGGCAACGCGTCTGTATTGGCCCGGATCCACCTCCCAGCTCTGACGCGTCGGGCTGGACGGGACTCCGGGATCACGTGACGCCGAGCCCCTGGTGACGTCGGCGGATGCACCCGATCGCAGCGCCGACAGACAGCCGCTGCCACCAATGTCTAACAGCGCACATGATATAAAAGCTCCCCCTATTTGACACAGACCCATCTACCCCTCGATAAAGCCACACGCGAAACGCGCGTCGGGGAAACGGCCTGGTCCGGTCTAGACAGGTAATATGCCAGCGTCAATGGCGCTCCACGTAATTGAGGTCATTCTGTAGCTTTATGATTACTCCTATGTAGCTTCGTTGCACTAGCACTAGACACTTTACTGGTTTTTTTCACCTAGAGTACTGTGCCTCTATATACTCCCATTTAACTATTTACCTACTAGAATTACTTACCATTTACTTTGAATCTATATCCTTGGGTTTTCCTTTTTGACTACTTTTTGAGACTTTTTTTACTCTGTTATATCTTGGATATTAACCCTTGGACGACTACAAAAACACTTTTTTTTATTAATGTGATTAATTTTGCAATTATTACCTTTTTTTTGTACCTCTTGGTATATTATTTATATCGGATGGGCCGTTCATTATCTGTGCATTGTGCCCCCACATTTTTTCCATCCTTAACCATTTTTGTATGTTTTTTGTGAATTTTACATTTTAACCAATCATAATAAAATATTCAGTATTTTATGGCAATAGCTTTGTTTTGGTTTCTTTGATGTACCAACAAATTTTGCAGCATAATGTAGGGTCCAGTGTGAGAAAGCTGGGTCTCCCTCATGTGTCTTCCAGCAGGACAATGACCCAAATCACACTTCAAAAAGCACTAGAAAATGGTTTGAGATAAAGCACTGGAGACTTCTAAGGTGGCCAGCAATAAGTCCAGACCTGAATCCCATAGAACACCTGTGGAGAGATCTAAAAATGGCAGTTTGGAGAAGGCACCCTTCAAATATCAGGGACTTGGAGCAGTTTGCCAAAGAAGAATGGTCTAAAATTCCAGCAGAGCATTGTAAGAAACTCATTGATGGTTACCGGAAGCGGTTGGTCGCAGTTATTTTTGCTAAAGGTTGTGCAACCAAGTATTAGGCTGAGGGTGCCAATATTTTTGTCTGGCCCATTTTTGGAGTTTTGTGTGAAGATTAGGGTTGAGCGACTTTTACTTTTTTAGGGTCGAGTCGGGTTTTGCGAAACCCGACTATCTCAAAAGTCGAGTTGAGTGAAATCGGCCGATTATCGTGAACAGTCGGGGATCTACCGAAACACGAAACCCAATGCAAGTCAATGGGGAAGCATAGTCGGCAGTGAGTGGAGGCCAGGAAAACACCTACAGTGCCCATTTTAATGGCAAAAACATCCATTCTTGGTACTGAAGCTTGTCAATTTTAATTTACCTTATAATAATAGTTAGGCATTGGACATTGGGGGTCATTTGGCTAAAGTTGTGGGGGGTATGGCTGGGTGAAGTATTTAGTGGGCCCTGGAAACGTGGACCACGTCACGGCAGTGGAGCAGGGAGAAGTAAGTATTTCAATGTTGCAAGTGCTGTGATCCTGAGAAAGCAGGGGGGGGCACTCGTTCGCATTGGCACTGGCACAGGGCCCCTCAAAGTACGGTGGTGTGTTTGCATGGCGGCGGCGCCTCCCACCGGCAGCAACACTTTTGCATACTATGAGGGGCCCTGTGCCAGTGACATCGCCAACGAGTATTCCCCCACCTGATGAAGGAACCCGCACTTTCATCTGCACCTTCCTCTTTGTCCCCGTGTAAGGTGGTATAGTATGTGGGAAGGGGAACCTCACTTTCAGCAGGGTCAGAATCTGGCTGTGTAGCATGCAAGGGGAATGTAGCGGTCTGGGTCAATGTACCAGCAGAGTCATCTAGCACTGGTTGGGCAATGGGCAGGATGAGGAGGAAACACAGGTATAGTCCCAAACACAAAAGTAGGCTAAAAGCAGTTCAAAATTGGTAACATGACTAAACATGCGGCATTGCTTTGTTCAGTGGATGACAACTGTAATGAGAGGCTGACACAGTGAGTAGGCCCAAATCAGTAAGTAGTCTAAATGCAGTTCAAAATTGTTAACAGTAGTAAACAGGCGGCACTGCTTTGTTCAGTGGAGGAGAACAGCAAGGAGCAGCAGACACTGTTAGTAGGCCCCAACCCAACTAGTAGGCCAAATGCAGTGTAATATTAACAAGTACTTAACGAGAGCCTGAAGATCGAAGTTCAGGACAGGAAACCAGGAGAACAGCAAGGAGCGGCAGACACCGTTAGTAGACCCCAACCAAACTAGCAGGCCAAATGCAGTGTAATATTAACAACTACTTAACGAGAGCCTGAAAATGGAAGTTCAGGACAGGAAACCAGGAGAACAGCAATGAGAGGCAGACACCATTAGTAGGCCCCAACCCAACTAGTAGGCCAAATGCAGTGTAATACTAACAACTACTTAACGAGAGCCTGAAAATGGAAGTTCAGGACAGGAAACCAGGAGAACAGTAAGGAGTGGCAGACACCATTAGTAGGCCCCAACCCAACTTGTAGGCCAAATGCAGTTGTTCCATTTAACAACTATTTAACAAGAGCCTGAAGATAGAAGCTCAGGAAAGGCAACCAGGAGAACACCTTGGAGCGGCAGACACTGTTAGTCGGCCCCCACCAAACTAGTAGCCCCACTGCAGTTTTAAAATTCCGATAGGCTGAAAACCTGATAATTGCAGGTCATTTTTTTAAGAGGACAGCTGTATTGAGAGGTGCAGCCAGACACTGCTAGTAGGCCTTACACCACAAAGTTGGCTCGATGCAGGTTTAAAAAAGGTTACCTGGGTACACGGTCAGCATTAGTGTGGTCAGCAGAGGACTATTGGAAGGAGGGACCGCAAACAGACTTAGTAGGCCTAAAATAACAAAAGGAGGCTCAATGCAGTTTCAATTATCTTGCAGGGGTACACAGGCAGCATTGGTGTGGTCAGCGGAGGACTATTGGAAGGAGGGACTGCAGACAGACTTAGTAGGCCTAAAATAACAAAAGGAGGCTTAATGCAGTTTCAATTATCTTGCAGGGGTACACAGGCAACATTGGTGTGGTCAGCGGAGGACTATTGGAAGGAGGGACCGCAGACAGACTTAGTAGGCCTAAAATAAAAAAAACTAGGCTCTATGCACTTTTAATTAGGTTCCAGGGGTACACAGGCATCATTGGTATGGTCAGCGGAGGACTATTGGAAGGAGGGACCGCAGACAGACTTAGTAGGCCTAAAATAAAATAAGTAGGCTCTATGCACTTTTAGTTAGGTTCCAGGGGTACACAGGCAGCATTGGTGTGGTCAGCGGAGGACTATTGGAAGGAGGGACCTCAGACAGACTTGGTAGGCCTAAAATAAAAAAGGAGGCTCTATGCACTTATAAATAGGTTCCAGGGGTATGCAGGCAGCATTGGTGTGGTCAGTAGAGGACAATTGGAAGGAGGGACCGCAGACAGACTTAGTAGGCCTAACATAAAAAAGTAGGCTCAATGCAGTTTCAATTATCTTGCAGGGGTACACAGGCAGCATTGGTGTGGTCAGCGAAGGACTATTGGAAGGAGAGACCACAGACAGACTTAGTAGGCCTAAAATAAAATAAGTAGGCTCTATGCACTTTTAATTAGGTTCCAGGGGTACACAGGCAGCATTGGTGTGGTCAGTGGAGGACAATTGGAAGGAGGGACCGCAGACAGACTTAGTAGGCCTGAAATTAAAAAAAAGTAGGCTCTATGCACTTTTAATTAGGTTCCAGGGGTACACAGGCAGCCTTGGTTTGGTCAGCGGAGGACTATTGGAAGGAGGGACCGCAGACAGACTTAGTAAGCCTAAATAACAAAAGGAGGCTAAATGCAGTTTCAATTATCTTGCAGGGGTACACAGGCAGCATTGGTGTGGTCAGCGGAGGACAATTGAAAGGAGTGTCTGACACAGTTAGTACTCCAAAATAATACATAGATGTTAATGTCTCGCAAAAAAACAAAACAAACAAAAAAAAGAGTGGCATACTTAGGTACAGGGGTGGGCTCCTCTGCTGACTTTCAGACATTGTTATTTGGTGCAAAGTATTTACTGGTGTAAATGTAGGACAGGGCCACTGAATATTTTAAGTAGCATCATACATGTCAAAAAATTGGTATTGTCAGTGCCATGCATTGAAGGATTTCACCGCATAGACTAAACAGCGATGGAGCAGTGACAGATAATTTTGCAAGTGGTAGAGCAGTTTGAGCTGGGGGGTGGGGGGCACTCTCTCGTGCCCGGCGGTACTGGCCCAAGGGCCCTCATGTTACAACGATGTGTCTGACATTGGGTGCGCGCCACCACCGCCAGAGACACTTCATTGTACTATGAGGGACCCGGTGCCAGTGCCGTCGACCAAAAGTGGGCACACCCACCACTTCAGACAAACGGCACTCTCACGGGTGCTTTCGCCAAGTGGCGAGACCACGGCCACGTGTGGGGCGTCAGCCCATTTAGGGAGGTGTAAACATGTCATATGCTGGACATACAGCAGCTGCAAATGGAGAAATTGGAACACTCAGTAAGACCAGTCCAAAAGCAAGACCTTTTTAAAGGAAAGCTAGGTGTCAGCCGGGAAAGGTGGGGCAAAATAATTAGAAATCCATGAGTGGTTCATTTTAATGAAGGTTAGATAATCAACATTTTGGGTAGCCAGACGAGTCCTTTTTTCAGTCAGTATTGAACCAGTAGCAGTGAATACTCTTTCTGATAGCACACTAGCTGCTGGGCAAGCGAGCTCCTGCAATGCATATTCGGACAATTCAGGCCAGGTGTCTATTTTGGATGCCCAGTAATCAAATGGGAATGACGGGTGAGGGAGAACATCGATAGGGGAGGAAAAATAGTTAGTAACCATACTGGACAAATGTTGTCTCCTGTCACTTTGAATTGATGCTGCAGTACCTGTCCTGTCTGCGGTCATTGCAAAATCAATCCCCAACCTGGTCATAAAACCCCTCTGTCCAGCGCCACTTCTGATTTGTGCACCTCTAACACCTCTGCCCTGTTGCCCCCTGCAGCTCGTGTGAGAACAATCACTGGCGCTGTGTGCTGGGAATGCCTGAATCAAACGGTCAACAAGAGTTGCTTGTTTGGTTGCCAATATTTGTTCAAGGTTCTCATGTGGCATGATGTTTTGCAGTTTCCCCTTATAGCGTGGATCCAGGAGGCAGGCCAACCAGTAATCGTCATCGGTCATCATTTTGATAATGCGGGGGTCCTTTTTTAGGATACGCAAGGCATAATCCACCATGTGGGCCAATGTTCCAGTTGTCAATTCACTGTTTGTGCTGGGTGTTGTGAATTCTGCTCTTGGGTTCCTCCAGTGGTTGTAGGTGGGAATGCAGTTGTCTCTGACTCGCAGTCCTGGCCAGGTGTATCGGATGATTACAATTCTGACTGGGATATTTAGGTGTGCAGGATCCTTTAGCCCTTGCCAGTTGTCAATGTTCCTTGTGAAGTGTTGGATCACTTTCTGGCTTCTCCTGCTAGCTGCCAAATTCAGCTAAGATAAGTGTTTGGTTTTTGTATCTGTGGCACACTGCTGTGTGCTTGTTTCAGTTTTATTCTTGCTCTGATTGTTGGATTCACTGGAGTTGCAGATTTACGCTCCTACAACTTTTAGTTAGATGTAGGAAGTTTTTTGTATATTCTGCTGTGGATGTTTTGAAGGGTTTTAATACTGACCGCACAGAACTCTGTCCTATCCTGTCCTATCTAGCTAGAGTGGCCTCCTGTGCTAAATCCTGTTTTTCTGCCTGTGTATGTTTTTTCCTCTCCGACTCACCGCCAATATTTGTGGGGGGATGTCTATCCTTTGGGGATTTTTTCTGAGGCAAGATAGTATTCCAATTTCCATCTTTAGGGGTATTTAGTCCTCCGGCTGTGACGAGGTGTCTAGGTGTGTTGGGTACACTCCACGGCTACTTCTAGTTGCGGTGTTAAGTTCAGGATTGCGGTCAGTATAGTGGCCACCTTCTCCAGTGAAAGTTTTAATGCAGCTCCAAGGTCACCAGATCATGACACTGGGCTGAGGAGCACTTTCGGGCAAATCAACGTCACTTGCCTCCCTCAAAAACCCTGAACCTGGCCTTGCAACACCACCAGTTTCTATTGCCCCCTGAGAAGCTTCCTCATCCAAAAAATACTCATCCCCATCATCCTCCTCGTCCTCCACCTCTTCGCCCGCCACCTCGTCCAGTAGACTTCCCTGACCAGACAATGGCTGGCTGTCATCATGGCCTCCCTCGTCCTCGGCTGCAGACGCCAGCTCCTTTATGTGCGTCAAACTTTGCATCAGCAGACGCATTAAGGGGATGCTCATGCTTATTATGGCGTTGTCTGCACTAACCAGCCGTGTGCATTCCTCAAAACACTGAAGGACTTGACAGAGGTCTTGTAGCTTCGACCACTGCACACCTGAAAACTCCATGTCTGCCATCCAACTGCCTGCCCGTGTATGTGTATGCTCCCACAAATACATACAAGCACGCCTCTTTTCACACAGTCTCTGAAGCATGTGCAGTGTGGAGTTCCACCTTGTTGCAGCGTCGATGATTAGGCGATGCTGGGGAAGGTTCTAAGATCGCTGATGGTTCTGCATACGGCTGGAGTGTACGGGCGATTGGCGGATGTGCGAGCAAAGTCTGCGCACCTTCAGGAGCAGGTCAGGTAACCCCGGATAACGTTTCTTGATGGAAGAACTCAGACAGAACTTCTGCGGTGTGTCTGTTGTCGCCCACACATTTCATTGCCAATACAGCCTGCTGACACTTGCCACTAGCTGTTCTATAATGGGACAGCTCGTGTGCAACAGTGGCAGCTGCGGATGGAGTGGTCGTGTGACTGCGGTCTGTGGACGAGCTCTTGCTTCTGCTGGAGGACGAGGAGGAGGAGGGGGGGCGAACGCCTACAGCCAACTGTTTCCTAGACCGTGGGCTAGGCTGAACTGTCCCAATATTGCTGTCCCCTGTGGACCCTGCATCCACCACATTAACCCAGTGTGCCGTGATGGACACGTAATTCCCCTGGCCATGCCTACTGGTCCATGCATCTGTTGTCAGGTGCACCTTTCTACTCACAGATTGCCTGAGTGCATGGACAATGCGGTCTTTTACATGCTGGTGGAGGGCTGGGATGGCTTGGGTAGCTCGTAGAGTGGTACAGCGTAGTCCATCAGGGCTTTGAAAGCTTTGCTTTCAACTAACCGGTAGGGCATCATCTCTAACGAGATTAGTCTAGCAATGTGGGCATTCAAACCCTGTGTACGTGGATGAGAGGATGAGTACTTCCTTTTCCTAACGAGAGTCTCTTGTAGGGTGAGCTGGACTGGAGAGTTGCATATGGTGGAACTAGCGGGGGTGCCGGTGGACATGGCAGACTGAGAGAGGGTTGGTGATGGTATTCTTGCTGTTGGCCTACATACAGTGTTTTCTACCAAGAACCTGGTGATTACCTGACTGCTTTGGCCTTGCGACGAAACCTCCACATTTGCTGCAGGTGGTGTGGTAAAAGTTGGGCTTACAGTGAGGGAAGGGATGTAGCGTTGCTGACTAGCTTCATTGTGAGAGGGTGCATCAACATTAAGGGATGTTTGGTAGTTTGTCCAGGTTTGCAAGTGCGTGGTGGTTAAATGTCTACGCAAGCAATTTGTATTTAGATTTTAAACATTCTGACCTCTGCTGAAGGTCCTTGAGCATTTCTTACAGATGACTTTGCACTGATCATTTGGATCTTGGTTAAAAAAATGCCAGACTGCACTCTTCCTACTATCGGATACCTTTTCAGGCATTGCACACTGAGCTACTTTAACCGGATGGCCACGTTGTCCTACAACTGGTTTTGGTTTTGCCACACGTTTTTGGCCAGATACGGGCCTGCCAGATGGAACCTGTTGCGATGTTGATGCCTGCTGCGGCTCCTCTGCTTCAGAGCTACTGCCGGCTGCACCCTTTTCCCCTGCCAATCGGGGTCAACAACTGGGTCATCTATGACCTCTTCTTCTATGTCCTGTGCACCTTCCTCTGTGTCACCGTGTAAGCCGGTGCTATAGCGTTCGTGACGGGGCTCCATAGTCTCATCTGGGTCAGATTCTGGATCAGTACACTGCGAGGGCAATGTTGTGATCTGAGTCAAAGGAACAGCATAATAATCAGGCTGTGTCTGTGCATCTGTGCACACCATGTCCGATTCATCTTGTAATGGGCATGGCCTGTTAACAATTTCCCTTTCTAACCCAGGAACGGTATGTGTAAAGAGCTCCATGGAGTAACCCGTTGTGTCGCCTGACGCATCCTTCTCTGTTGTTCTGGGTGAAGAACGCAAGGAAGCGACTTGTCCCTGACCGGGAACATCCACTGACGACACGCTGCTTTTACATTTTGCACTTTCCGAAGAGGAGGCAAAAGAGCTAGAGGCAGAGTCAGCAAGGAAAGCCAAAACTTGTTCCTGCTGCTCCGGCTTTAAAAGCGGTTTTCCTACTCCCAGAAAAGGGAGCGTTCGAGGCCTTGTGTAGCCAGACGATGACGGTGGCTGAACAACTCGAGACTTAGGTGCTATATTGCTTTTCCCACGACCACCTGATGCTCCACCACCACTAACATCATTACCAGCTGGCAATGACCGCCCACGGCCACGACCTCTTCCACCAGACTTCTTCATTCTTGGAAATATGTAACCAAACTAACAAATGGTATTTGGTACTGTAAAACCAGTTACAAGGTGGACGCAAAATTGTTGTGAATTTAAATCTCCCTTTATAGGTGTGTGAGACTGCAGGGAAAATCAGGCCCACAGTATTACAGTACACAGTTTCAGTTTCAGACAGTGGCTGACAGATATGCCAATAAAAGGACTGATGCAGATGCACACACTGGAAATAAAAATCTCCCCTTCTTTATTTTTTGGATGGGAGACTAGTGAATAAATCTGGCCCACTGTTTTACAGTATTGTTTCAGTGGCACAAAATGACAGACCGATACCACAGACTGGACTGGCACAGATGCACAGATTTGCCAATATTAATCTCCCCTTCTTTTTTTTTTTTGATGGGATACTAGTGAATCAATCTGGCCCACTGTTTTACAGTATTGTTTCAGTGGCAGAAAATGACAGACAGATACCACAGACTGGACTGGCACAGATGCACAGATTTGCCAATATTAATCTCCCTTTTTAGGTGTGGGACAGTGCAGAAAAATGCAGGCCCACTGCAGTTGGTTTGCACAGTGGCATACAAACAGCAAAGCAGCTATCAGGGAGCGTTATAAGGCAGCCTTATAAACTACAGAGCTGATGCACAGAAATCTAGCCTCCACTGTCCCTGCAAGGAAAAGGTGGTGTTGGACAGTGGAAATCACCACAGCACAAGTGGTTTGGGGGTTTATATTCCCTGCCTAATGCTATCCCTGCTTCTGACGAAGCGGCAGCAACCTCTCCCTATGCTGAGATCAGCAGCAGTAAGATGGCGGTCGGCGTGCACGCCCCTTTATAGCCCCTGTGACGCCGCAGAAAGCAAGCCAATCACTGTAATGCCCTTCTCTAAGATGGTGGGGACTGAGACCTATGTCATAACGCTGCCCACACTCTACATCCACCTTCATTGGCTGAGAAATGGCGCTGAACGCGTCATATGAAACGCAACTTTGGCGCGAAGGTCGTCGACCGCATGGCCGACCCCACACAGGGATCGGGTCAGGTTTCATGAAACCCGACTTTGCCAAAAAATGGGCGACTTATGAAAATGACCAATCCGTTTCGCTCAACCCTAATGAAGATCAATGTTTAAGACAAATTAAATGAAGATAATAATACCAAAGAATTTGTGATTGCAATCATTTTCAGGAAGAAACTGAGTATTATCTGACAGAATTGCAGGGGTGTCAATACTTTTGGCCACAACTGTAGATCCGGCGTCTAACGGAGATACCAGACTGTTCAATATGTGGCCTGTATTTTTACATTTTTTTATCCCAAAGTAGTCTATTGAACTAGGTTAAGACACAGAAAAAAAGGGCAATGCAGCCCTGAAATGTCACAATTTGTAGCCCACAGGTATATCAGGCATTTGACGGAGATACCAGACTCTTCAATACGTGGCCTGTATGTTTGATTTTTTAACGAAAAGTGCTGTATAGAATTATGGTAAGACACAGGCAAAAAAGGAGAATGTAGGCCTGAAATGCCACAATTTGTAGGCCACTGAGAGATCAGGCTTCTGACAGAGATAACACACTGTTAAATATGTGGCCTGGATTTTTGTTTTGCCCACCAAAATTGTGTCAATAGCTAGGCCATGACACTACAAAAAAATTATTTGGAGGACTAAAATTGTAAAATATTTAGTGCAATGATATGCGATGCATGTGGCGGACAAAACACAGTGGTAAATATATGAACTGTAGCTAATTATTTTTGGGGCAGCTAAATATTTTTTGGGACAACTAAATATTTTTTTTGCAAGCTAAATATTTTTTGGGCATGTAAATTCTTTTTTGGCATCTAAATCGTTTTTGGGCAGCTAAATATTTTTGGAGCAGCTAAATATTTTTTGGGCAGCTAAATATTTTTGGGGCAGATACATTTTTTTTGGTTAGCAAAATGGTGTCAAAATTTTTTTTAAGACACTCCAAAAAATACTACAGTTCCACAAAAAATGCCAAAATTTTCTGTGCACTCAGATGTGATGTCTGGGACGGGCAAAGCCATTTCAAATTGCTGGATTTTCACGCTGTAGTATTAAAATGATCTGGCTGTAGTCTGCATTGTCAACAAGCAAATGGTGAAAAAAGGAGTCTGGATTACTTTAGAATAAAATAATCTCGATTAAGGTGCAAAAAAAATTATTGCTAGCCACTGACACCTTGAGCTAGGTATATATAGCCACACACAGTACTTGTATGCCTTCCACTGATGTGTATATACGCACATACACTCCCCTGCCTACCTAGCACTGCAATCTATATATTCCGTTATTAGTCCTTAGAAGGACTGTTGGTTTAGCTGGATATGTGGATCCAACAATGGTATACCCACACTAACTAATAAAAGCACTATTCTGCCCCTATCTCAGCAGCAGCTCTCCCTACACTAGCTGAGTATGGAGCTAAATGCGCCGAGACAAGTGGCGCCAGGTCTCTTATGAACCCGATGACGCTGTGCGACCAGTCAATCACTGTTATGCCACAACAAAGATGGTTGTGAAATTACAGTGCATGGCAGACAATCCCTGCATGTTGATTGGCTCTGTAAAGAGCACCAATCATGCAGGGCGGAGACCCAAGGTCCCACCGAGCAAACCCGGAAATGCTCGGTGCTCCCTGAGTACTGCAAGTACAGCGATGCTCGTGCGAGTAACGAGCATTATAGAGTATGCTTGCTCATCACTTGTAGTAAACTATGGAAATCTCTGCCACACCATGTTGTAATTGTTGATTCACTATAAAAATTCAGAAAAGGCATGGATGACTTTTTAGAAAAATATTATACTACAGGTTAAGGGTAATAATGTCTGTGTTGGAGCGTTGATACAGGGAGCAGGGAGCTAGTCTGATTGCCATATGTTGAGATATACATTTTTTTCCTTCATATTGGGCAATAAGCATCTGCCTCATGGGGTTTTTGCCTTCCTCTGGATCAACATGTTAAGTTATAGGTTGTACTTGATAGATTTATGTCTACTTTTAATTTAAAAACTATGCAACTATATTCTGCTAAGACAACTATCTCCTTAGTTTTCTTGGGACCATGTTCAGTGTGGTACATGCCTATGATACCAAACAGCCCAGTAACTTATTTCCACCCTATGTATATGGAAACAGAGGGCTAGCACTCAACTATGGGAGTTAGACGGTGCTAGTAAGAAGGGACTGATTGACCCAATGGTCAATGATTCTGAAAAATACTGCACTCGTCAAAATTAAGTTTTATGCTTAGACACGCTCAGACACGGCAGTGTCAGCAACTGCAGCTGTACTACCACCGATTAGCTGCTGCCTTATACCTCACAGACTGGCCATACTTTTTATGCATCACTAGGGGACACAATATCATATGTTCCCTGCACAGTGCGACAATGTGACCAAGGCCACTAAATTGGCCGAAACGTTTTGCTTGTCGCTACAAATAACTTGTTGCAAATAAAATTACACTATTAAGCATCGATGTGAATACTTTTCTGCCCGAAGATGACAGAAGTTCATATTACCAACAAATATAGATTTAAAAGTCTTAATACTAAAAGGTCATTTTAAGGACCACAGGGAAAGAAAAATTTGGGAATACAAACTAATGAATATGTTTAATTCGTTGACACTAGAACTCAATTTAACCCCTTAAGCCCCGAGGGTGGTTAGCACGTTAATGACCGGGCCAATTTTTACAATTCTGACCACTGTCCTTTTATGAGGTTATAACTCTGGAACACTTCAACAGATCCCAGTGATTCTGACAATGTTTTCTCGGGACATATTGTACTTCATGATAGTGGTAAAAATTCTTTGATAGTACCTGCGTTTGTTTGTGAAAAAAACGGAAATTTGGCGAAAATTATAAAAATTTTGCAATTTTCCAACTTTGAATTTTTATGCAATTAAATCACAGATATATGTCACACAAAATACTTAATAAGTAACATTTCCCACATGATTACTTTACATCAGCACAATTTTGGAACCAACATTTTTTTTTGTTAGGGAGTTCTAAGGGTTAAAAGTTGACCAGCAATTTCTCATTTTTACAACACCATTTTTTTTTTAGGGACCACATCTCATTTGAAGTCATTTTGAGGGGTTTATATGATAGAAAATACCCAAGTGTGACACCATTCTAAAAACTGCACCCCTCAAGGTGCTCAGAACCATATTCAAGAAGTTTATTAACCCTTCTGGTGCTTCACAGGAATTTTTGGAATGTTTAAATAAAAATGAACATTTAACTTTTTTTCACAAAAAATTTACTTCAGCTCCAATTTGTTTTATTTTACCAAGGGGAACAGGAGAAAATGGACCCCAAAAGTTGTTGTAAAATTTGTCCTGAGTACACCGATACCCCATATGTGGGGGTAAACCACTGTTTGGGCGCATGACAGAGCTCGGAAGTGAAGGAGCGCCATTTGACTTTTCAATGCAAAATTGACTGGAATCGAGATGGGACACCATGTTGCGTTTGGAGAACCCCTGATGTGCCTAAACATTGAAACCCCCCACAAGTGACACCATTTTGGAAAGTAGACCCCCTAAGGAACTTATCTAGAGGTGTGGTGAGCACTTTGACCCACCAAGTGCTTCACAGAAGTTTATAATGCAGAACCGTAAAAATAAAAAATCATATTTTTTCACAAAAATTATCTTTTCGCCCCCAATTTTTTATTTTCCCAAGGGTAAGAGAAGAAATTGGACCCCAAAAGTTGTTGTACAATTTGTCTTGAGTACGCTGATACCCCATATGTGGGGGTAAACCACTGTTTGGGCGAATGGGAGAGCTCGGAAGGGAAGGAGCGCCGTTTGACTTTTCAATGCAAAATTGAGAGGAATTGAGATGGGACACTGTTAAGGACTGGCGGAACGCACCAAGTGTAAGATAATATGGAACTAGGTGCGTTCGCAGTCCGAGGTCCACCGTGCAGGTAAAAACCCTGCTGCTAGTAAAGACGGACTATATGGCGGTACTATAAGAATAAACACACATGGGTTAACTCCACCCTGTGTGAAGGAAGCGACCCTGTTGCGTCACAGGACCGCGGTACCGCACATAGAGCGCTAGCAAGGAGTCTCTAATCTCAAACCCGAGACTGAGGATTTGAGTTCAGAAGATCCCATGCGCTCAACACCGCAACTGGGGTGTCAGAGAAACATAAATAATAATATATAAGGCACGAGAGTGCGTGCGGTGCCGCACTGATGGACGCCACTAACCACCCAGGTTTGGGTAAGGAAAGCGCAGAGAAAGCGCACGGCGCCGTACTGGCGTACACAGCAACTGGACGCTGTGATGTGTGTTACGTGCAGATGGCTAGTCGGGCACTAGATAGCTACCATCATCCGCGAGCAGTCAACAACACTAGGGAGGGATATTTAGGAGCTTTCATCCTTCGACATACATCCATCTACACACACACATATATCAAAGACAATACTAGCGCATGGCCGTGCGGCCATGCGCAGCTTATATAGTTGCAGCACAGGAAGCTGCTACCAAAGTTTTGCCCTTTCAGGACCTTCCTGGAGGACCAATGGGATGCGCTGCAGTACCTGAGCATGTGACCCTCGACCTCCAACGGGAGATCTTGCCCTGGGCATGCTCAGTGTGTGTAAATAAGGACTTAGTCCCAGAGAAGCCTGCTCGCCGCAGATCAGTGCAGGGTACCATAGGAAAGCCAGAAAAGGCAGTAGTGAACCTATGCACAGAATCAGCTTCAGCGAGACGCTGGGAGCGACGTCTCCGCTGAGCAGACCCCACTGCGGCCAATGCAGAATGGGAGACCGCAGCAGACACGGATCGAGATTCCCCCTGTGCAGCAGAGGAAACTCGACTCCTAACATTACCCCCCCTCCTAGGGCCCCCCCCTCCTTGAGCCTCACTACACTCAAAAGCTACAATAAGCAGCGGAGTCTGAATGTGCTCCACAGGCTCCCAGGTTCTATCCTCTGGGCCGTGACCCTTCCAGTCCACCAGATAAAATTTCTTGCCACGTACCACCTTGCACCCCACAATAGCATTCACCTCAAACTCATCCGTGGATGAACCCCATGTCCCAGCAGATGACTCAAAAAACCGGGACAAATGAACGGGCTTTAAGAGGGAAACGTGAAAAGTATCGGTGATACCAAGGCGTGGAGGAATAGCCAAACGGTAGACCACAGGGTTGACCTGTTCCAGAACCTTAAACGGGCCAATGTAGCGAGGAGCAAACTTAGTGGACTCAACTCGCAGCCTGATGTTATGGGCGGAGAGCCACACTAAGTCGCCAGGAGCAAAGACCGGAGCGGGGCGCCGGTGTGTATCAGCCGAAACCCTCATTCTCTCCTTGGCGGCCCGGATGGCATCCTGTGTGCGGTCCCAGATCTGCCACCCTAGAATCGGTGGATGACACGGGCATAGGCACAGGGACACGCGGATGCTGGCCGTAATTAAGGAGAAAAGGAGTTTGACCAGTGGAATCGGCTACGGCGTTGTTCAAGGCAAATTCCGCCCAAGGTAGCAAAGATGCCCAGTCATCCTGCCTAGCAGAGACGAAATGTCGCAAATATGTCACCAGAGTCTTGTTGGTTCTCTCCACCAACCCATTCGTCTCGGGATGGTATGCAGAGGAGAGGTTTAACTCTATGCTGAGTAAACGGCAGAGCTCTCTCCAAAACCGAGACGCGAACTGGGGACCCCGATCGCTGACAATCTTATCAGGCATACCATGCAATCGGAAAACGTGCTTAATGAACAACACCGCCAAGGCCCGTGCTGAGGGTAACCGAGGAAGCGGCACCAAATGCACCATCTTAGAGAAATGGTCGGTGACAACCCAAATAATGGAGCAGCCACGCGACTTGGGTAAGCCCACCACAAAGTCCATCCCGACCATCTCCCAGGGCCTGTCTGCCACCGGTAGAGGGTAAAGCAACCCAGCAGGCCGTTGCCGAGGAGACCAATTCTGGGCGCAAGAAACGCACGCCTGAATACAGTCCCTGACATCTCGGGCCATATGCGGCCACCAGTATGTTCTCGCCAAAAGCTCAGATGTCCTCTTGGTCCCAAAATGCCCACCCACTCTGGAGGAGTGAGCCCAAGAGAGAACCTCCGGTCGCAAGTTAGCTGGTACGAAAGTCTTGCCCGGGGGCACAGACTCTAGCGAAACCGGAGCTACAGTTCTCAGGCTCTCAGAAGGGACAATAAGCCGAGGCTCCTCCTCCTCCTCCTACGATGACACTACGGAGCGGGAGAGAGCGTCAGCACGAACGTTCTTCTCCCCGGAGAGGAAATGGAGAGTAAAATGGAACCGGGAGAAGAACAGGGACCATCTAGCCTGGCGAGAATTCAGCCGCTGGGCCGTTTGTAGATATACCAAGTTCTTGTGGTCAGTGAAGACTTGGAAGGGAAAGCGAGCTCCCTCCAAGAGATGTCTCCACTCTGAAAAAGCCAACTTCATGGTTAGCAACTCCCTGTCCCCGATGGAATAATTCCTCTCCGCTGGTGTGAAGGTCTTGGAGAAGAAGAAGCAAGGAAAAGGACTGCTCCAGCACCAACGGATGAGGCATCCACCTCCAAGATAAATGGTTTATCAACATCGGGGCGATGTAGGATGGGAGCGCTAGCGAAGTGTGACTTGATCGAGAGAAAGGCTTTGGAGACCTCCTCTGACCACAACTTGGGATTTGCTCCCTTCTTGGTGAGGGCAACCAAGGGAGCTACCAAAGTTGAGAAGTGTGGAATGAACTGGCGATAGTAATTAATGAACCCCATAAAGCGCTGCACCGCTTTAAGAGAATGGGGTTCCTGCCAGTCCATTACAGCCTGTAGCTTGGCAGGATCCATAGCCAAACCCTGGGCAGAGATGATATAACCAAGGAAAGGCAAGGACTCCTGCTCAAACACACACTTCTCCAACTTGGCGTAGAGGGAGTTTGCCCGTAAGAGGTCGAAGACTTTGCGAACATCTCTCCGATGGGAGTCAATATCTGGAGAGAAGATGAGAATATCATCCAGATAGACTACGACCGAGGTGGTGAGCATATCCCGGAAGATGTCGTTCACAAAGTCTTGGAAAACGGCTGGGGCATTACAGAGCCCGAAGGGCATCACCAGATATTCATAGTGCCCATCCCTGGTGTTAAAAGCTGTCTTCCATTCATCCCCCTCACGGATGCGAATCAGGTTGTAAGCACCCCGCAGATCTAACTTTGTAAATACCCTCGCTCCCCGTAGCCTATCAAACAGCTCAGATATCAGGGGTAATGGGTACTTGTTCTTAACGGTAATGGCGTTAAGACCCCTGTAGTCTATGCATGGACGTAAGTCTCCAGTCTTCTTCTGTACGAAGAAGAACCCAGCCCCTGCCGGTGACACTGACTTCCTAATGAATCCTCTTGCCAGATTCTCTTGGATGTACTGAGACATTGCCTCTGTCTCCGGGAGAGATAATGGATAGACTCGACCCCGGGGAGGCTCAGCACCAGGCAAGAGGTCAATAGGACAGTCATAGGGGCGGTGAGGCGGAAGGGTCTCCGCAGCTCTTTTGGAGGACACGTCTGCATAGGGCCAATAGTGCTTGGGGAGAGAGGAAAGATCTGCGGGTACCTGTGTAGTAGCAACCTGAACGCACTCCCTCTGACATCTACCCTCGCAGGATTTACTCCATCCCAAAATTCTCCCAGAGGACCACTCAATATGAGGAGAATGGTAGCGAAGCCATGGTATCCCCAACAGGACCTCATCAATTCCCTCAGGAATGACTAATAGGGAGATTATTTCCTGATGTGATGGAGACACAGAAAGCGTGAAAGGAATGGTTTGGTGGGTAATCTGTGAGGGTAGTGTTGACCCATTTACCACTCGAACAGTTACAGGCTTGGCGAGCATCACCAAGGGTATTGCGTGACGCTGGGCAAAAGAGGAAGACATAAAATTACCCTCTGCCCCAGAATCCACGCATAGCTCGACCATAAGAGTGGATGGGCCTATGGTAATTGTCCCCTTGAAGGACAACTTTGAGGCAAACGTCGCCGTGTCTAGTGTACCTCCTCCAACTACCACTAGACGCTGACGTTTCCCCGACCACTGAGGACCCTTGGAGGCAAGATGTCCTGACTGCTGGCAAACATGACGGACCCTATGTGCACGGGCGGACTGAGATTTGCATCCCGCTCGTGTCAGCTCTAAGGCCTTATGTGACTCAGATGCCTGGATTGGAGATTCCAAAGGTTTGGCGAAGGTGGGAGCCAGCCGAAACCTCTGCCTACACTGGGCTCAATCTAACCTCCGCTCGTTAAAACGGAGGTCAATACGAGTAGAGACAGTTATTAACTCCTCCAGTGTGGCAGGAATCTCCCTAGTGGCCAGAGCGTCCTTAGCGTGATCAGCCAAGCCCCTCCAAAATATGGGGATAAGGGCTTTATCTGACCACTCCAGCTCAGAAGCTAAAGTACGGAAGCGGACGGAAAAATGGCTGACCAAGGACTCACCCTGAGTTAATGCCAGTAGTTGGAGCGCTGTGTCATGGGTGACTTGAGGTCCTAAAAAGACCTTTTTCAGAGTGCTCAGAAACAACGGAGCACTCTGCACCACATGATCACCACGCTCCCACAGCGGCTTATCCCACTCCAACGCCCTGTCCGACAAGAGAGAGACAATAAATCCCACCTTAGCCCGCTCTGTAGGAAAACGTGCAGCCAGGAGCTCGAGGTGGAGAGAGCACTGACTCACGAATCCCCTGCAAATTTTGCAATCTCTAGAAAATTTTTCTGGCAACGGGAGGCGAGATAATGTCGGAACAGGGGTGGCAGTGGACAAGGTTTCTGCAGCCACGCTAGCAGCCTGTACAGCAACTGCGGTAACATCCACAGCTGAGGTTGAGCTCTCGAGAGCCGTCAACCTACCCTCCAGCTGCTGGATATACCGCAAAGATTGCTGAATGTCCGCCATTTACTAGCCAGACCTTGGCGCTAGTATTATGTTAAGGACTGGCGGAACGCACCAAGTGTAAGATAATATGGAACTAGGTGCGTTCGCAGTCCGAGGTCCACCGTGCAGGTAAAAACCCTGCTGCTAGTAAAGACGGACTATATGGCGGTACTATAAGAATACAATTCAATTCAAATGAGCTTTATTGGCAGGACTAAGTACATGTTAGCATTGCCAAAGCATATGGTAAAAATACGGGGGTGGGGGAAGGGGGCATATAGAGGTCCAGGGAATATCAAATTCCTTTTAGAGGATAGGGGATGTTTCCAGGGTGGGGTATAGGAGTCCATGACATATCAGGCTCTTTAGTCGGGGGATAGGGATTTGTCCAGTGTTGGGGTACGGGAGTCCATGACATATCAGGCTCCTCTTAGTCTGTGGCAGGCACTGACATATTCTGCTGCTACGGCCACTGCACTTTCCTCTTCCCCCAGTATTATCGGCAGTTTCTCTTCCTCCTCCTTGGAGGTGAAGTCTGGGAGGAGATCAGACAGTCTCTTGAAGTGAGTGTCCCTCACTGCGGAGTATTTGGGGGAACCTCAGCAGGAAGTGAGCCTCATCCTCCACGGCCTCCTGGGGGCATTGCTGGCAGAGTCTGCTCTCTCGAGGCTTGTAGTTCTGTCGGTATACACACACATGGGTTAACTCCACCCTGTGTGAAGGAAGGAACCCTGTTGCGTCACAGGACCGCGGTACGCACATAGAGCGCTAGCAAGGAGTCTCTAATCTCAAACCCGAGACTGAGGATTTGAGTTCAGAAGATCCCATGCGCTCGACACCGCAACTGGGGTGTCAGAGAAACATAAATAATAATATATAAGGCACGAGAGTGCGTGCGGTGCCGCACTGACGGACGCCACTAACCACCCAGGCTTGGGTAAGGACAGCGCAGAGAAAGCGCACGGCGCCGTACTGGCGGACACAGCAACTGGACGCTGTGATGTGTGTTACGTGCAGATGGCTAGTCGGGCGCTAGATAGCTACCATCATCCGCGAGCAGTCAACAACACTAGGGAGGGATATTTAGGAGCTTTCATCCTTCGACATACATCCATCTACACACACACATATATCAAAGACAATACTAGCGCATGGCCGTGCGGTCATGCGCAGCATATATAGTTGCAGCACAGGAAGCTGCTACCAAAGTTTTGCCCTTTCAGGACCTTCCTGGAGGACCAATGGGATGCGCTGCAGTACCTGAGCATGTGACCCTCGACCTCCAACGGGAGATCTTGCCCTGGGCATGCTCAGTGTGTGTAAATAAGGACTTAGTCCCAGAGAAGCCTGCTCGCCGCAGATCAGTGCAGGGTACCATAGGAAAGCCAGAAAAGGCAGTAGTGACCCAATGCACAGAATCAGCTTCAGCGAGACGCTGGGAGCGACGTCTTCACTGAGCAGACCCCACTGCGGCCGATGCAGAATGGGAGACCGCAGCAGACACGGATCGAGATTCCCCCTGTGCAGCAGAGGAAACACGACTCCTAACAGACGCCATGTTGCGTTTGGAGAGCCACTGATGTGCCTAAACATTGAAACCCCCCACAAGTGACACCATTTTGGAAAGTAGACCCCCTAAGGAACTTATCTAAAGGTGTGGTGAGCACTTTGACCCACCAAGTGTTTCACAGAAGTTTATAATGCAGAACCGTAAAAATAAAAAATCATATTTTTTCACAAAAATTATCTTTTCACCCCCAATTTTTTATTTTCCCAAGGGTAAGAGAAGAAATTGGACCCCAAAAGTTGTTGTACAATTTGTCCTGAGTACGCTGATACCCCATATGTGGGGGTAAACCACTGTTTGGGCGCATGGGAGAGCTCAGAAGGGAAGGAGCGCCGTTTGACTTTTCAATGCAAAATTGACAGGAATTGAGATGGGACGCCATGTTGCGTTTGGAGAGCCACTGATGTGCCTAAACATTGAAACCCCCCACAAGTGACACCATTTTGGAATGTAGACCCCCTAAGGAATTTATCTAGATGTGCTTTGAGCGCTTTGACCCACCAAGGGCTTCACAGAAGTTTATAATGCAGAGCCGTAAAAATAAAACAAAAACTTTTTCCCACAAAAATTATTTTTTAGCCCCATTTTTGTATTTTCCCGAGGGAAAGAAGAGAAATTCGACCCCAAAAGTTGTTGTCCAATTTGTCCTCAGTGCGCTGATACCCCATTTGTGGGGGGAACCACTGTTTGGCCGCATGGGAGGGCTCGGAAGGAAAGGAGCACCATTTGGAATGCAGACTTAGATGGAATGGTCTGCTGGTGTCACATTGCGTTTGCAGAGCCCCCAATGTACCTAAACAGTAGAAACCCCCCACAAGTTTCACCATTTTGGAAAGTAGACCCCCTAAGGAACTCATCTAGATGTTTTGTGAGAGCTTTGAACCCCCAAGTGTTTCACTACAGTTTGTAACGCAGAGCCGTGAAAATAAAAAAAATAATTTCCCCCAAAAATTATTTTTTAGCCCCCAGTTTTGTATTTTCCCGAGGGTAAGAGGAGAAATTCGACCGCAAAAGTTGTTGTCCAATTTGTCCTGAGTGCGCTGATACCCCATATGTGGAGGGGAACCACTTTTTGGCCGCATGGGAGGGCTCGGAAGGGAAGGAGCGCCATTTGGAATGCAGACTTAGATGGAATGGTCTGCAGGTGTCACATTGCGTTTGCAGAGCCCCTAATGTACCTAAACATTAGAAACTCCCCACAAGTGACCCCATATTGGAAACTAGACCCCCCAGGGAACTCATCTAGATGTGTTGTGAGAACTTTGAACCCCCAAGTGTTTCACTACAGTTTATAACGCAGAGCCTTGAAAATAAAAAATCTTTTTTTCCCCACAAAAAATATTTTTTAGCCCCCAGTTTTGTATTTTGCCAAGGGTAACAGGAGAAATTGGACCCTAAAATTTGTTGTCCTATTTGTCCTGGGTACGCTGATACCCCATATGTTGGGGTAAACCCCTGTTTGGGCACACGGGAGAGGTCGGAAGGGAAGGAGCACTGTTTTACTTTTTCAACGCAGAAGTGGCTGGAATTGAGATCGGACGCCATGTCGCGTTTGGAGAGCCCCTGATGTGCCTAAACAGTGGAAACCCCTCAATTATAACTGAAACCCTAATCCAAACACACCCCTAACCCTAATCCCAACAGTAACCCTAACCACACCTCTAACCCTGACACACCCCTAACCCTAATCCCAACCCTATTCCCAACTGTAAATGTAATCTAAACCCTAACTTTAGCCCCAACCCTAACCCTAACTTTAGCCCCAACCCTAACTGTGGCCCCAACCCTAAGCCTAACCCTAGCCCTAACCCTAACCCTAACCCTAGCCCTAACCCTAACCTTAGCCCTAACCCTAGCCCTAGCCCTAACCCTAGCCCTAACCCTAGCCCTAACCCTAACCCTAGCCCTAACCCTAGCCCTAACCCTAACCCTAGCCCTAACCCTAATGGGAAAATGGAAATAAATACATTTTTTTAATTTTTCCCTAACTAAGGGGGTGATGAAGGGGGGTTTGATTTACTTTTATAGCGAGTTTTTAAGCGGATTTTTATGATTGGCAGCCGTCACACACTGAAAGACGCTTTTTATTGCAAAAAATATTTTTTGCGTTACCACATTTTGAGAGCTATAATTTTTCCATATTTTGGTCCACAGAGTCATGTGACGTCTTGTTTTTTTGCGGGACGAGTTGACGTTTTTATTGGTAACATTTTCGGGCACGTGACATTTTTAGATCGCTTTTTATTACGATTTTTGTGAGGCAGAATGACCAAAAACCAGCTATTCATGAATTTCTTTTGGGGGAGGCGTTTATACCGTTCCGCGTTTGGTAAAATTGATAAAGCAGTTTTATTCTTCGGGTCAGTACGATTACAACGATACCTCATTTAAATCATTTTTTTATGTTTTGGCGCTTTCATACGATAAAAACTATTTTATAGAAAAAATAATGATTTTTGCATCGCTTTATTCTCAGGACTATAACTTTTTTATTTTTTCGCTGATGATGCTGTATGGCAGCTCGTTTTTTTGTGGGACAAGATGATGCTTTCAGCGGTACCATGGTTATTTATATCTGTCTTTTTGATCGCGTGTTATTCCACTTTTTGTTCAGCGGTATGATAATAAAGCGTTGTTTTTTGCCTCATTTTTTTTTTACTGAAGGGGTTAACTAGTGGGCCAGCTTTATAGGGCGGGGCATTACGGACGCCGCGATACTAAATATGTGTACTTTTATTGATTTTTTTTATTATTTAGATAAAGAAATGTATTTGTGGGAATAATATATATATATTTTTTTCATTATTTAGGAATATTTTTTTTTATTTTTTTTACACATTTGGAAATTTTTTTTTTTAACTTTTTTACTTTGTCCCAGGGGGGGACATCACAGATAGATGATCTGACAGTTTGCACAGCACTCTGTCAGATCACCGATCTGACATGCAGCACTGCAGGCTTCACAGTGCCTGCTCTGAGCAGGCTCTGTGAAGCCACCTCCCTCCCTGCAGGACCCGGATGCCACGGCCATCTTGGATCCGGGTCCAGCAAGGAGGAAGGAGGTAGGAGACCCTCGCAGCAACGCGATCACATTGCGTTGCTGCGGGGGGCTCAGGGAAGCCCGCAGGGAGCCCCCTCCCTGCGCGATGCTTCCCTATACCGCCGGCACATCGCGATCATGTTTGATCGCGGTGTGCCAGGGGTTAATGTGCCGGGGGCGGTCCGTGACCCCTCCTGGCACATAGTGCCGGATGTCAGCTGCGATAGGCAGCTGACACCCGGCCGCGATCGGCCGCGCTCCCCCCATGAGCGCAGCCGATCGCCTATGACGTACTATCCCGTCGGTGGGAATTAAAGCCCACCCCACCTCGACGGGATAGTAAGTCATATGGGATTAAGGGGTTAACACCTGGATTTATGAGTCACTACATGGATACAATTCACACCTGCACCTGACATACTCCAGATAACTAAGAACATTATTCCCACTGCCTCTCCATTTGTAAGAAAATGGCTAATTTGATTTCCTTGGCTTATCTATGGACTCATCACACTTCCCACCCCCTAACAAATGTCCTGCTGTAGTATTCTTTAAATGTTGTGCTTGTTTCTTATTAATCTTTTTATAATCTTGCCTGAAGAAGGTGCCACTGTGCTCTGAAAGCTTGCAAACATATTATTTTCTGGTGAGCCAATAAAGGTATCACTCTTAGAATACTTCTGTCATCATTGGGCAGAAAAGTATTCACATCGATTTTTCTGGCTAACACGGTACCAAAATACAATTTGTTATTGTACATCACTATTAAGCATAAAACTTGACGAGTGCAGTATTTTTCGGAATCATCTTCTTTCCACCCTAGGCAGACTAACTGATTGTAAATTTGTAGATACCTGTTCTGCTAGTTACAGGATGCACCTTAGTATAAAATATCCCTATGGTCAAATAATTTTCAATCTTTTCTAGGGGTACCATAATTTTTGTCCAGGCCATTTTCATTAGTTGCATTTCCATTGAACCACAATTTAAAAGCAATGTCTGATTTTCATTAGTTAATATTCTGTTAATTTAAAGGGAACCTGTCACCTGAATTTGGCGGGACTGGTTTTGGGTCATATGGGCGGAGTTTTCGGGTGTTTGATTCACCCTTTCCTTACCCGCTGACTGCATGCTGGCTGCAATATTGGATTGAAGTTCATTCTCTGTCCTCCATAGTACACGCCTGCACAAGGCAAGATTACACTGTGCAGGCATGTACTACGGAGGACAGAGAATGAACTTCAGTCCAATATTGCGGCCAGCATGCAGCCAGCGGGTAAGGAAAGGGTGAATCAAACACCCGAAAACTCCGCCCATATGACCCAAAACCAGTCCCGCCAAATTCAGGTGACAGGTTCCCTTTAAATTGAAAATTACTTTTATCAATTTAAAATGATTTCAGTGCCCATTTGAAATCAGTATTTATAGAGTGAAAAGTTGTCAATGTGCTGTACAATTTTTTCCATGCGTATATATCATCTGCCATATGATTCATTCAACTACCACCTTATCTACCCGCATGTGTAACTTCCATTTAATCTACGTCATTTTTTTTTCCACAAACCATTTAGATTATTAGGTCTGCAATGGTTGGCAGTTGGAATATTTGCTATGTATCTTCCCATGTTGCTCGTGACAACACTGCTGAGTTATCATGCAATATTACAGTAGCCAACACAAGCCTCAGCTGTACCCTACAGAATGAAAGAAAGGATCAGTATTTAAAAAGTGAAAATTTGGGAGTGAGCTAAGCTCAGTAATCCAATTCCAAGGCTGAAGTTTCAGGTATACAGCCAACCTTACATTTTTAAATATGTAGACTTTATTAGAAGAATTTCATAACATAAAATGTAGGTAGAGATTTATGTTTAAACCCTTGGAAAAATAAGATATATATATATATATATATATATATATATATATATATATATTATATTACATTGTTAGTTCTTATTTATGTCACTGAAAAATTTAAGCACATTCTGATTCTTTTATAACAATGTAGCACAAAACAGCTTGAATTGCACAAAGAACAACATTCAGCAAATTCCTTTTTTAGCATTAGCGTCAGTTGTAAGGATGGCAGCCAAGTTTTACTGAAATTTTATTTACATGGTTAGTTTAAAAATTGTTTTAGTTATTGCTTATTTGTTATGTGTCCATGTACATCAAATGCATCGTGAAAATAAAATATAGAGGACTTGGGTAACAGATTTAAATGTAATCACATTAGTAAAGCATCTGTAGAAAATAAGAAAGGTCTGAAATTAAATGGCTATGAAAAACCAATACAAGGTGGTAATTTCTGGTAATATAATGTTGTTTGCTCTAGGATTCATAGTTGATTTACTGCAAAAAAAGGAAGTGGCTTTGATTAAAAAAAAAAAAGCACATTTGCTCAAAAAAAATGAAGTTTCATGAAAAAATGTAAACTGTCAGATAGAGAAGATGCAATGTTAATGTGGTTCCCAGATTGTCTGCAGTCTGCATCTCTCCCCTCTCTCTGATGTTGGAGATTTAATGAAGTAGCTTGTGAGAGAATGGAAGGGATGTTCCTCGCTGCACAGATGGCTCTTTGTCACTGCTGACACCTGCCATCTGCTTGTTTGTATAAATGATGTTGGAGGGGGATCTTGAGCTTCCAATCTGCTAAGCTGTCTCTGCCAACTTCCACTGACCTTCTGACCTCAAGTGTCAGACAGGTCCAGAGAGCTTGTTCTTTTGGCTCAATTGGATCTTCCTTCCCTATATTTACAATCCCTTCCAAACCAGAGATATTCACAACTGGGGCAGCAGCTGGCCCTAGCTTGTGGCTCCTCTCACTCCAGGGTTCTGCGTACAAGTTATACATTACACTGCCTACTGTTGGAACTCTTTTCCAGGAACTCAAAGACAATTCCTAACAACTATGATGCCAGACGTCCCAACCCCACAGATTGCCACACAAGCACTTTGGGCCTTTGATAGTTTTATTAACTATTTTTCTATTATGGGAGCATTTGGTTAACAATGCAATGTCACCTAATATTTGAGCTTCATATGAGTAAATGTATATCATCTTGCTTGCTGCCACTAATTCTCTAATTCATTGGGGCTTCTTCACACACTTAAAGGCAGGTAAAATGTCATGACTAGTGTTGAGCGATACCTTCCGATATCGGAAATTATCGGTATCGGATTGGCCGATATTCAAAAAATATCGGATATCGCCGATACCGATACCCGATCCCAATACAAGTCAATGGGACCAAAATATCGGAATTAAAATAAACCCTTTCTTAACCTTGTAGGTTCATTCTACATGAAGGAAAACAACTAAGAATAATGCAGGATGTATTTGGGGAGGTGGCGGAGACATTAAAGGCATAGAGGTTTAGCCCAATCAAATAGAATAGCAGGAATTTTAATTTTTTTTAATGACGTTTGGAGTTACAAAGATATTGACTATGTTAAGATTTTTTTTATTTTGTCAGATATTGATGTTTCACTATTCCACGCCCTTCCCCTTCTTTTTTTTAACTTTTCCCACACTTTCATAATCATCATCATCAGCATCTTTGACATCAACTTCTTCTTCACCTTATTCATCTTCTTCTTCATCTTCTACCTTTTTTTTTTTTTATTACATTCTTCATATTCATTTTCTTCAACTATTATTATTCTTCCTATTCTACTTTTTCATCATATTCTCATTTGTGACAGGCATTCCCGTAGTTGTTATCTATAAAAGTTTGAAGATCACACCTTCCGTTCTGCCTGTCACAAAAGTTACATTTGTCCGCGTTCAGTTTGGCCTGCAGCATCAGGCTTTATCCAGGGGCACCACGAGGAGGAACGGACTCACCCCCATACACTGCTTAGTCTTCGTCTGCATATAATTTAGATAATATATTTTGCTCTGATATTAAGTGTTATGCTTAATGTTCTTCTGCTCTTTGTTCTGCAGCCTCTTGTTCTTCTGCTTCTCGGTCTTCCATGTCGTCGTCTCCAAGGTCGTCGTCTCCAGGGTCATCGTCTCCGCAGTCGTCATCTCCGCCGTCATCGTCTCCGCCGTCGTCGTCGTCGTCATCATCGGGGTGGTCTTCAGGGTCGTCATCTCCAGGCTCGTCGTCATCTCAGTGGTTGTCGTCTCTAGTGTCGTAGTCATCTTAGGGGTGGTCTTCTGGGTCATCGTCTTTAGGGTCTTGAACTTGGAAATGTAGCAGAAGGTACAAGAAGGCTGAGAAAATGCCGAGAACCAGCTGATGGAACTGGAACTCGGATGGCTACCCGAAGGTCCAAGAGCCAATGGAACTACCAAAGACCAGCTGACGTTACTGGAACCCGGTTACTAAGCAGGAGGTACCCGTGCTAAAAAGCACTAACAAGGACCGCCTGACGTTGGCGGAACTCGGATACCCAGAAGGAGGCACCTAAGCCAAAGGCTCTGCCCGGAACCAGCTGACGTTACTGGAACCAGGATGGGGAGCAGAAGGTACAAGAGCAAAAGACACTGCCGAGAACCAGCTGACGGTACTGAACCCGGATGGGTAGCCGAAGGTCCAAGAGCCAATGGAACTACCGAGGACCAGCTGACGTTACTGGAACCCGGATGCGTTGGCCAACTGTGCAAGAGCCAATGGCACGACCGAGGACCAGCTGACGGTGCTGGAACCCGGTTACAAAGCTGTAGGTACCCGCGCTTAAAAGCACTACCAAGGACCGCCTGGCGTTGGCGGAACTCGGATACCCAGAAGGAGGCACCTAAGCCAAAGGCTCGGCCCGGAACCAGCTGACGGTGCTGGAACCAGGATGTGGACCAGAAGGTCCACAGGAGAGGAGAGAACAGCTAGGCCGCGAGGCTGCCGCAGTTACCGAACACCAACAGTCCTACAGGGGGAGCTTGGCCTACTGGCACTACAGAACCAGCCTTGATTGCCAATTCCCGCAGCCCACATAGGAAGCTCCAAAATTGGAGGCACCATGGAGTTGGCTAACCCGACCGCAACACGACGGGGCAACGTATTGGCGTCTATGTGACCTTGACACTACCCAGAACCAGCTGACGGTGCTGGACCCAGGCGGGGCACGAGGGAGTACCCGTGACAAAGACACTGCCGAGAACCAGCTGACGGTACTGGAACCAGGATGCATTGCCCAAGTGTGCAAGAGCCAATGGCACCGAGGACCAGCTGACGGTGCTGGAACCCGGTTACAAAGCTGTAGGTACCCACGCTTAAAAGCACTGCCAAGGACCGCCTGGCGTTGGCGGAACTCAGATACCCAGAAGGAGGCACCTAAGCCAAAGGCTCTGCCTGGAACCAGCTGACGGTGCTGGACCCAGGCTGGGCACGAGGGAGTACCCGTGACAAAGACACTGCCGAGAACCAGCTGACGGTACTGGAACACGGATGCGTTGCCCAAGTGTGCAAGAGCCAATGGCACCGAGGACCAGCTGACAGTGCTGGAACCCGGTTACACAACTGTAGGTACCCGCGCTTAAAAGCACTACCAAGGACCACCTGGTAGGGTTGAGCGAAATGGATCGTTCATTTTCAAAAGTCGCCGACTTTTGGCACAGTCGGGTTTCACGAAACCCGACTCGATCCCTGTGTGTGGTCGGCCATGCGGTACGCGACTTTCGCGCCAAAGTCGCATTTCAATGACGCTAAAAGCGCCATTTCTCAGCCAATGAAGGTGGACGCAAAGTGTGGGCAGCGTGATGATATAGGTCCTTGTCCCCACCATCTTAGAGAAGGGCATTGCAGTGATTGGCTTGCTGTCTGTAGCGTCACAGGGGCTATAAAGAGGCGTTCCCGCCGACCGCCATCTTACTGCTGCTGATCTGAGCATAGGGAGAGGTTGCTGCCGCTTCGTCAGAAGCAGGGATAGCGTCAGGCAGGGTCCATTAACCACCAAACCGCTTGTGCTGGAGCGATTTCCACTGTCCAACACCACCTTCGGTGTGCAGGGACAGTGGAAGCTACATTTTTTTTCCCTCAGCGCTGTAGCTCATTGGGCTGCCCTAGAAGGCTCCCTGATAGCTGCATTGCTGTGTGTACGCCGCTGTGCAAACCAACTGCTTTTTTCAAAGCACAAATCCTTTTTTGTTTGTCCACACTTTTGATGTAATTTGTGCAGCAGTCCACTCCTTCTTATTGCTGCCTGCCATACCTGGCTGAGATTACTGCAGGGAGATAGTAATCGTAGGACAGTCCCTTTTGTTTTTTTTAATTCTCCCTAAAAAAATAAGTTGTGGGACATTAAGATTGGCATTTCTGCTAGAGTGCCAGTCCTGTGCGTGCCATCTCTCTTAAATAGTGGGCCATAAAAAGCCTTTGTTAGGACTGGCGGAACGCACCAAGAAAGATGTAATAGATGCGTTCGCAGTCCGGGATCCACCGTGCAGGTGAAAGCCTGCTGCTAGTAAATGGCAGCGTAATATGGCGGTGGCAGTGAACCCGGTAAAGCCACAGGTCCGCAATACTGCACTAAAGAGTGCAAGCAAGGAGTCAGCGAACACAACCCCAAGACTCAGGATTGAAGTCCGATTAGACCACTTGCTGGCACAACACCGCAACTGGGTGTGTTAGGCAACTCTTATAATTAGAGCACCGAAGTGCGAACTGTGCCGTGCTGGCAGACACCACTAAGCACCCAGACGTGGGTCAGGAAGCGCACTACTGGCACGTGGCGCCGCACTGGCGGTCACCGCAATAGACGCTGATAAGTGTGTGACACGTTGAGTGGTTAGTCGGGCGCTAGATAGCAGCCATACTCCATACGCGAACAGTCATACAATAGGGTAGGGGTATTTAATGAACGACTTGCACTCACAACAAACACACGTATACAATTGTACACTAGCGCATGGCCGTGCGGTCATGCGAAGCTTATATAGCTGTAGTACTTTCAGGACCTTCCAATAAAGGACCAATGGGCAGCTGCCACAGAAATTAGCCCTTTCAGGACCTGCCAGGAGGACCAATGGGAACCACTGCAGCATCTGAGCATGTGACCCTTGATCTCCAACAGGAGATCTAACCCTGGGCAGGCTCAGAAAGGAAAAAGGAGGACTTAGTCCCAAAAGCGTCCGCTCGCTGCTGCGCAGCACTGGCTTTAATGGCAAAAGATGGAGAAGCAACAGCAAGCCTAAGCACAGAGTGAGACTGAGCCAGACGCAAGGACCGACGTCTCTGCTGAGCAGGTTTACCTGCGGCAGGAGAGGAATGGGAGACCACAGCAGAAGCGGCCCGAGATTCCCCCTGTGCAGAAGCGGGAACTCAACCCCTAACTCGGGCCCCCTTAGGGCCCCCCCCTCCTTGGGCCTCGCCACGCTCGAAGGCAGCAATGAGCTGCGGAGCCCGAATGTGCTCAGCAGGCTCTCAGGATCTATCCTCAGGACCGTAACCCCTCCAGTCCACCAAATAAAATTTTTTGCCACGAACCACCTTGTACCCCAAGATAGCGTTCACCTCGTAATCGTCCGTAGACGAACCCGACGTCCCAGTAGATGACTCAGAAAACTGGGACATGTACACGGGCTTAAGGAGGGACACATGAAAGGTGTCGGTGATACCTTGGCGTGGAGGAAGGGCTAGACGGTAAACCACAGGATTAACCTGTTCGAGGACCTTAAAAGGACCTAAATAGCGAGGTGCGAACTTAGTAGACTCAACTCGCAGCCTGATGTTACGGGCGGAGAGCCACACTAAGTCGCCAGGAGCAAAGGTTGGAGCGGGGCGCCGATGTGCGTCGGCGGAGGACCTCATTCTCTCCTTGGAAGCCCGAATGGCATCCTGAGTGCGATCCCAAATGTCCTGTGCCTCCACAGCCCAGTCTGCCACCCTGGAATCGGCGGAAGACACGGGCATGGGCACAGGTACCTGCGGATGCTTACCATAGTTAAGGAGGAATGGGGTCTGTCCAGTGGAGTCAGCTACAGCATTGTTCAGAGCAAACTCCGCCCACGGTAGCAAAGATGCCCAGTCATCTTGCCTAGCAGAGACAAAATGTCGCAGATATGTGACCAAGGTCTGGTTGGCTCTCTCCACCAACCCATTCGTCTCGGGATGATATGCCGAAGAGAGATTTAACTCAATACTGAGAAGATGACAAAGCTCTCTCCAGAACCGAGACACAAACTGGGGACCCCGATCACTGACAATTTTGTCTGGCATACTGTGAAGGCGGAAGATGTGTTTAATAAACAACGCTGCCAAGGCCCGTGCAGAAGGTAGCCGAGGAAGCGGCACCAAATGCACCATTTTAGAAAAATGGTCGGTGATTACCCAAATGATGGTACAGCCACGAGACTTGGGCAAACCCACCACAAAGTCCATCCCGACCATCTCCCAGGGCCTGTCTGCGACCGGCAGAGGGTATAACAAACCAGCTGGCCGTTGACGGAGAGACTTAGTTTTGGCACAAGAGACACATGCCCGAATGTAGTCTCCGACGTCACGAACCATATGTGGCCACCAGTACATTCTCGCCAGCAACTCAGATGTCCTCTTTGCCCCAAAGTGTCCACCCACTCTGGACGAATGAGCCCAAGAGAGAACCTCCGGTCGCAAATTGATGGGAACAAAAGTCTTGCCCGGAGGCACAGACTCAAGCGAAACCGGAGCTACGGTTCTCAGACTCTCCGAAGGGACAATAAGCCGAGGCTCCTCCTCCTCCTCCTCAGTAGACACAACGGAGCGAGAGAGAGCATCAGCACGAATGTTCTTCTCCCCGGCGAGATAATGTAGAGTGAAGTGGAACCGGGAGAAAAACAAGGACCATCTGGCCTGACGAGAATTCAGCCGCTGTGCTGTACGCAAATAGACCAAATTTTTGTGGTCCGTGAAGACTTGGAATGGAAACCGAGCACCCTCCAAAACATGTCTCCACTCCGAAAAGGCCAACTTCATTGCTAGCAACTCCCTAACCCCGATGGAGTAATTTCTCTCCGCTGGTGTGAAGGTCTTTGAGAAGAAGAAGCATGGATGCTTCCGACCTTGAGCATCCTTTTGATAGAGAACTGCTCCAGCACCAACGGATGAGGCATCCACCTCCATAAGGAATGGCTTATCTACATCGGGACGATGTAAGATGGGAGCGCTAGCAAAATGGGACTTTATAGAAGTGAAGGCCTTGGAGACCTCTTCCGACCACAATTTGGGATTCGCTCCCTTCTTGGTGAGGGATACCAAGGGAGCTACCAAAGTGGAGAAGTGGGGGATGAACTGGCGATAGTAATTTATGAACCCCATAAAGCGCTGCACCGCTTTAAGAGAATGGGGTTCTTGCCAGTCCATCACAGCCTGTAGTTTGGCAGGATCCATAGCCAATCCCTGGGCCGAGATGATATAGCCCAGGAAAGGTAAAGACTCCTGCTCAAACACACACTTCTCCAACTTTGCATAAAGAGAATTCGCCCGTAAGAGTTCGAAGACTCTGCCAACATCTCTCCGGTGGGAGTCAATATCTGGAGAGAAGATGAGAATATCATCCAGATAGACTATAACCGAGGTGGAAAGCATATCCCGGAAGATATCGTTGACAATGTCCTGAAAAACGGCTGGGGCATTACAGAGCCCGAAGGGCATCACCAGGTACTCATAGTGCCCATCCCTGGTATTGAAAGCTGTTTTCCATTCGTCCCCCTCACGGATGCGAATCAGGTTGTAGGCACCCCGCAGATCTAGTTTGGTGAATATCTTTGCTCCCTTTAGCCTGTCAAAGAGCTCCGATATCAGGGGCAACGGGTACTTATTTTTAATGGTGATAGCATTGAGACCCCTGTAATCGATGCAAGGACGTAATTCCCTGTTCTTCTTCTGTACGAAGAAGAATCCCGCCCCTGCAGGAAACAACGACTTCCTAATGAACCCTCTTGCCAAATTCTCCTGGATGTATTGAGACATAGCCTCCGTCTCAGGGAGAGAGAGGGGATATACCCTTCCCCGAGGAGGTTCAGCTCCAGGCAAGAGGTCAATAGGACAGTCATAGGGGCGATGAGGTGGTAGAGTCTCTGCTGCCTTTTTAGAGAATACATCTGCATAGCACCAATAGCACCTTGGAAGAGATGAAAGGTCTGCGGGTACCTCGGTAGTAGAGACCTGTACACACTCACTCACACACCTGCCCATACAAGACTTACTCCAACCCAATATTCTCCCTGAGGACCACTCAATATGTGGGGAGTGGTAACGGAGCCCATTCCCTTGGGAAGGACTAGAAGGGAAATAATCTCCTGGTGGGAAGGGGACATGGACAACGAGAATGGAACAGTCTGGTGTGTGATTTGTTGTGGAAGTGTCGACCCATTCACAACTCTAACAGTTACAGGTTTGGCGAGCATAACAAGTGGTACAGCGTGGCGCAGAGCAAAAGCAGAGGACATGAAATTTCCCTCTGCTCCTGAGTCCACACAAAGCTCGACTGTTAAAGTGGATGAGTCAAACGGGATTGTCCCTTTAAAGGACAGTTTGGAGGAAAAAGGCGCTGTGTCTAGTGAACCTCCCCCTAAGGTTACTAGATGCGATCGTTTTCCCGACCGCCGTGGACATTTATTAGTGTAATGTCCTCGTTGGTGACAATTTTTACAAACCATGGGTACTCGAGCGGCCTGAGACTTAGGTCCCGCTCGAGAAACCTCCATGGGCTCATGGGAGTCGGACGCCAAAACGGAAGATTCAAGAGGTCTGGCGAAGGTGGGAGCCAGTCTAAACCTCTGCCTACACTGGGTCTGCTCTAACCTTCGTTCGTGAAAACGGAGGTTGATGCGGGTAGATAGAGAAATAAGCTCCTCCAGTGTGGCGGGTATCTCCCTGGTGGCTAAGGCGTCCTTCACGTGGTCTGCCAGTCCCCTCCAGGACACCGGAATTAGAACTTTATCTGACCACTCTAACTCCGAGGCTAGAGTCCGGAACTGGATGGCAAACTGGCTGACCACGGACGAGCCCTGAGTGATTGTCAATAACTGGAGCGTGGTAACGTGTGTAATACGGGGTCCCAAAAAGACCTGCTTCAGAGCGTCCAGAAAGAGCGGAGCACTCTGTATCACACGGTCATCACGCTCCCAAAGTGGCGTTGCCCACTCCAACGCCCTGCCTGACAAGAGAGATAAAATAAATCCCACTTTCGCCCGTTCCGTAGGGAAACGCGCCGCCAGGAGCTCGAGGTGTATGGAGCACTGGCTTACGAATCCGCGACATTGTTTACTGTCACCAGCAAACTTGTCAGGAAGCGGGAGACGGGATAAAGTCAGGGCAGAGGTGGCAGCGGACAAACTGGCTGCGGCTACACTTGCAGCCTGAACAGCGACAGCAGTGACATCCACAGCTGAGGTTGAACGCTCTAGAGCCGCCAACCTTCCCTCCAGCTGCTGGATGTACCGCTGTAAACGCTGATCGTCTGCCATTTACTAGCCAGACCCTGGCGCTAGTGTTCTGTTAGGACTGGCGGAACGCACCAAGAAAGATGTAATAGATGCGCTCGCAGTCCGGGGTCCACCGTGCAGGTGAAAACCTGCTGCTAGTAAATGGCAGCATAATATGGCGGTGGAAGTGAACCCGGTAAAGCCACAGGTCCGCAATACCGCACTAAAGAGTGCAAGCAAGGAGTAAGCGAACACAACCCCAAGACTCAGGATTGAAGTCCGATTAGACCACTTGCTAACACAACAACACAACTGGGTGTGTTAGGCAACTCTTATAATTAGAGCACCGAAGTGCGAACTGTGCCGTGCTGGCAGACACCACTAAGCACCCAGACGTGGGTCAGGAAGCGCACTACTGGTGCGTGGCGCCGCACTGGCGGTCACAGCAATAGACGCTGATACGTGTGTGACACGTTGAGTGGTTAGTCGGGCGCTAGATAGCAGCCATACTCCATACGCGAACAGTCATACAATAGGGTAGGGGTATTTAATGAACGACTTGCACTCACAACAAACACACGTATACAATTGTACACTAGCGCATGGCCATGCGGTCATGCGAAGCTTATATAGCTGTAGTACTTTCAGGACCTTCCAATAAAGGACCAATGGGCAGCTGCCACAGAAGTTAGCCCTTTCAGGACCTGCCAGGAGGACCAATGGGAACCACTGCAGCATCTGAGCATGTGACCCTTGATCTCCAACAGGAGATCTAACCCTGGGCATGCTCAGAAGGGAAAAAGGAGGACTTAGTCCCAAAAGCGTCCGCTCGCTGCTGCGCAGCACTGGCTTTAATGGCAAAAGCTGGAGAAGCAACAGCAAGCCTAAGCACAGAGTGAGACTGAGCCAGACGCAAGGACCGATGTCTCTGCAGAGCAGGTTTACCTGCGGCAGGAGAGGAATGGGAGACCGCAGCAGAAGCGGCCCGAGATTCCCCTGTGCAGAAGCGGGAACTCGACCCCTAACAGCATTTTATTTATTTTTTTTTTAATTTGGTATCTAAATTCTCCCTGAAAAAATTAAAAAAACGTGGGAGATTAATATTTGCCTTTCTGCTTGTCTGCCAGTCCTGAGTGTGCCATCTCTCTTAAATAGTGGGCCATAGAAAGCCTAGTTTTTTTTTTTTAAATTTGGTATCTAAATTCTCCCTGAAAAATTAAAAAAAAACGTGGGAGATTAATATTGGCCTTTCTGCTTGTCTGCCAGTCCTGAGTGTGCCATCTCTCTTAAATAGTGTGCCATAGAAAGCCTATTTTTTTTTTTTTTTTAAAATTTGGTATCCTAATTCTCCCTGAAAAAATTAAAAAAAACGTGGGAGATTAATATTGGCCTTTCTGCTTGTCTGCCAGTCCTGAGTGTGCCATCTCTCTTAAATAGTGGGCCATAGAAAGCCTAGTGTTTTTTTATTCTTTTTAAATTTGGTATCTAAATTCTCCCTGAAAAAATAAAAAAAACGCGGGAGATTAATATTGGCCTTTCTGCTTGTCTGCCAGTCCTGAGTGTGCCATCTCTCTTAAATAGTGGGCCATAGAAAGCCTAGTGTTTTTTTATTTTTTTAAATTTGGTATCTAAATTCTCCCTGAAAAAATAAAAAAAAACGTGGGAGATTAAAATTGGCCTGCTTGTCTGCCAGTCCTGTTATGACCTGGTGGTCAGGACAATAATGGACCTGGTGGTTAAGAGCACACGGAATGACCTGATAGTTACTGATAATAAAGGACGAGCTCTGGGACGTGGGAACTCTGCTGACCGCAATCCCTAATCCTATCAAACACACTAGAAATAGCCGTGGATTGCGCCTAACGCTCCCTATGCAACTCGGCACAGCCTAAGGAACTAGCTAGCCCTGAAGATAGAAAAATAAAGCCTACTTTGCCTCAGAGAAATTCCCCAAAGGCAAAGGCAGCCCCCCACATATAATGACTGTGAGTAAAGATGAAAATACAAACACAGAGATGAAATAGATTTAGCAAAGTGAGGCCCGACTTACTGAACAGACCGAGGATAGGAAAGGTTACTTTGCGGTCAGCACAAAAACCTACAAAAAGACCACGCAGAGGGCGCAAAAAAGACCGAGGCGCTCACTCTGTGTCCCAGAGCTTCTAGCAAGCAAGACAACAATAAAAATAGCAAGCTGGACAGAAAAATAGCAAACCAAAGAAATACAAGCTGGAACTTAGCTTCTGCTGGGAAGACAGGTCACAAGAACGATCCAGGAGTGAACTAGACCAATACTGGAACATTGACAGGTGGCATGGAGCAAAGATCTAAGTGGAGTTAAATAGAGCAGCCAGCTAACGAATTAACCTTGTCACCTGTGGAAGGAAACTCAGAAACACCCACCAGAGGAAGTCCATGGACAGAACCAGCCGAAGTACCATTCATGACCACAGGAGGGAGCCCGACAACCGAATTCACAACAGTACCCCCCCCTTGAGGTGGGGTCACTGAACCCTCACCAGAGCCCCCAGGCCGACCAGGATGAGCCAAATGAAAGGCACGAACCAGATCGGCAGCATGAACATCAGAGGCAAAAACCCAGGAATTATCTACCTGACCATAACCCTTCCACTTGACCAGGTACTGGAGTTTCCGTCTCGAAACACGAGAATCCAAAATCTTCTCCACCACATACTCCAACTCCCCCTCAACCAACACCGGGGCAGGAGGATCAACGGATGGAACCACAGGCGCCACGTATCTCCGCAATAACGACCTATGGAACACATTATGGATGGCAAAAGAAGAAGGAAGGGCCAAACGAAATGACACAGGATTGATAACCTCAGAAATCTTATACGGACCAATGAAACGAGGCTTAAACTTAGGAGAGGAAACCTTCATAGGAACATAACGAGACGACAACCAAACCAAATCCCCAACACAAAGTCGGGGACCCACACAGCGCCGGCGGTTAGCGAAACGTTGAGCCTTCTCCTGGGACAATGTCAAATTGTCCACCACATGAGTCCAAATTTGCTGCAACCTATCCACCACAGTATCTACACCAGGACAGTCCGAAGACTCAACCTGCCCTGAAGAGAAACGAGGATGGAAACCAGAATTGCAGAAAAACGGCGAAACCAAAGTAGCCGAGCTGGCCCGATTATTAAGGGCGAACTCAGCCAACGGCAAAAAGGATACCCAATCATCCTGATCAGCAGAAACAAAGCATCTCAGATATGTTTCCAAAGTTTGATTAGTTCATTCGGTTTGGCCATTTGTCTGAGGATGGAAAGCCGAGGAAAAAGACAAATCAATGCCCATCCTAGCACAAAAGGATCGCCAAAACCTCGAAACAAACTGGGAACCTCTGTCAGAAATGATGTTCTCCGGGATACCATGTGAACGAACCACATGCTGGAAAAATAATAGCACCAAATCAGAGGAGGAAGGCAATTTAGACAAAGGTACCAAATGGACCATCTTAGAAAAGCGATCACAAACCACCCAAATGACCGACATCTTTTGAGAGACGGGGAGATCCGAAATAAAATCCATAGAAATATGCATCTAGGGCCTCTTCGGGACCGGCAAGGGCAAAAGCAACCCACTGGCACGAGAACAGCAGGGCTTAGCCCGAGCACAAGTCCCACAGGACTGCACAAAAGAACGCACATCCCGTGACAAAGACGGCCACCAGAAGGATCTAGCCACCAAATCTCTGGTACCAAAGATTCCAGGATGCCTAGCCAACACTGAACAATGAATCTCAGAGATAACTCTACTAGTCCATCTATCAGGGACAAACAGTTTCTCCGCTGGGCAACGGTCAGGTCTATCAGCCTGAAATTTTTGCAGCACCCGCCGCAAATCAGGGGAGATGGCAGACAAAATTACCCCCTCTTTGAGAATACCCGCCGGCTCAGGAACACCCGGAGAGTCAGGCACAAAACTCCTTGACAGGGCATCAGCCTTCACATTCTTAGAGCCCGGAAGGTACGAAACCACAAAATCAAAATGGGAAAAAAATAACGACCATCGAGCCTGTCTCGGATTCAACCGTTTGGCAGACTCAAGATAAGTCAAATTCTTGTGATCTGTCAAGACCACCACGCGATGCTTGGCTCCTTCCAGCCAATGACGCCACTCCTCGAATGCCCACTTCATGGCCAGCAACTCACGATTACCAACATCATAGTTACGCTCAGCAGGCGAAAACTTTCTAGAAAAGAAAGCACATGGCTTCATCACCGAGCCATCAGAACTTCTTTGCGACAAAACAGCCCCTGCTCCAATCTCAGAAGCATCAACCTCAACCTGAAACGGGAGCGAAACATCTGGCTGGCACAACAGAGGGGCAGAAGAAAAACGACGCTTCAACTCCTGAAAAGCCTCTACAGCTGCAGAAGACCAATTGACCACATCAGCACCCTTCTTGGTCAAATCAGTCAACGGTTTAGCAACAGTAGAAAAATTAGCGATGAAGCGCCGATAAAAATTAGCAAAGCCCAGGAACTTTTGCAGGCTCTTCACAGATGTCGGCTGAGTCCAATCGTAAATGGCCTGGACTTTAACAGGGTCCATCTCGATAGTAGAAGGGGAAAAAATGAAACCCAAAAATGAAACCTTCTGAACTCCAAAGAGACACTTTGACCCCTTCACAAACAAGGAATTCGCACGAAGGACCTGGAACACCATTCTGACCTGCTTCACATGAGACTCCCAATCATCCGAAAAGACCAAAATATCATCCAAATACACAATCAGGAATTTATCCAGGTACTCTCGGAAGATGTCATGCATAAAGGACTGAAATACTGATGGAGCATTGGAAAGCCCGAATGGCATAACCAGGTACTCAAAATGGCCCTCGGGCGTATTAAATGCTGTTTTCCATTCATCGCCTTGTTTAATACGCACAAGATTATACGCCCCTCGAAGATCTACCTTGGTGAACCAACTAGCCCCTTTAATACGAGCAAACAAATCAGACAGCAACGGCAAAGGATACTGAAATTTGACTGTTATTTTATTAAGAAGGCGGTAATCAATACAAGGTCTCAAAGAACCATCCTTCTTGGCCACAAAAAAAAACCCTGCTCCTAACGGTGATGACGACTGTCGAATATGGCCTTTCTCCAACGAGTCCTTTATATAACTTCGCATAGCGGCGTGTTCTGGCACAGATAAATTGAACAATCGGCCCTTAGGAAACTTACTACCAGGAATCAAATTAATTGCACAATTGCAATCCCTATGAGGAGGTAGGGCACTGGCTTTGGGCTCATCAAATACATCCCGATAATCCGACAAAAACTCTGGAACTTCAGAAGGAGTGGAAGACGAAATAGACAAAAATGGAACATCACCATGTACCCCCTGGCAACCCCAGCTGGACACTGACATAGATTTCCAGTCCAATATTGGATTATGAACCTGTAGCCATGGCAACCCCAAAACGACCACATCATGCAGATTATGCAACACGAGAAAGCGGATATCCTCCTGATGTGCAGGAGCCATGCACATGGTCAATTGGGTCCAGTACTGAGGCTTATTCTTGGCCAAAGGCGTAGCATCAATTCCTCTCAATGGAATAGGATACTGCAAGGGCTCCAAGAAAAAACCACAGCGCCTAGCATACTCCAAGTCCATCAAATTCAGGCAGCGCCTGAATCCACAAATGCCATAACAGAATAGGATGACAAAGAGCAAATCAGAGTAACAGACAATAGAAATTTAGACTGTACCATACCAATGGTGGCAGACCTAGCGAACCGCTTAGTGCACTTAGGACAATCGGAGATAGCATGAGTGGAATCACCACAGTAAAAACATAGCCCATTCCGACGTCTGTGTTCTTGCCGTTCAGCTCTGGTCAAAGTCCTATCACATTGCATAGGCTCAGGTCTATGCTCAGATAGTACCGCCAAATGGTGCACAGCTTTACGCTCACGCAAGCGTCGATCGATCTGAATGGCCAAGGACATAGACTCATTCAGACCAGCAGGCATGGGAAACCCCACCATGACATCCTTAAGGGCTTCAGAGAGACCCTTTCTGAAGATTGCTGCCAGGGCACATTCATTCCACTGAGTGAGCACAGACCACTTTCTAAACTTCTGACAATATATCTCCGCTTCATCCTGACCCTGACACAGAGCCAGCAAGATTTTCTCTGCCTGATCCACTGAATTAGGTTCGTCATAAAGCAATCCAAGCGCCAGGAAAAACGCATCAACATCACGCAATGCCGGATCTCCTGGCGCAAGGGAAAATGCCCAGTCTTGAGGGTCACCACGTAACAAAGAAATAATGATCTTTACTTGTTGAACAGGGTCACCTGAGGAGCGAGGTTTCAAGGCAAGAAACAATTTACAATTATTTTTGAAATTCAAGAACTTAGATCTATCACCAAAAAACAAATCAGGAATTGGAATCCTAGGCTCTGACATCGGATTCTGAACCACAAAATCTTGAATGTTTTGTACCCTTGTAGTGAGATTATCCATCCAAGAGGACAGACCTTGAATGTCCATGTTTACACCAGTGTCCTGAACAACCCAGAGGTAAAGGGGAAAAGAGAGACAAAACACACTGCAAAGAAAAAAAAATGGTCTCAGAACTTCTCTTATCCCTCTATTGAGATGCATTAGTACTTTGGGCCACCTGTACTGTTATGACCTGGTGGTCAGGACAATAATGGACCTGGTGGTTAAGAGCGCACGGAATGACCTGATAGTTACTGATAATAAAGGACGAGCTCTGGGACGTGGGAACTCTGCTGACCGCAATCCCTAATCCTATCAAACACACTAGAAATAGCTGTGGATTGCGCCTAATGCTCCCTATGCAACTCGGCACAGCCTAAGGAACTAGCTAGCCCTGAAGATAGAAAAATAAAGCCTACCTTGCCTCAGAGAAATTCCCCAAAGGAAAAGGCAGCCCCCCACATATAATGACTGTGAGTAGAGATGAAAATACAAACACAGAGATGAAATAGATTTAGCAAAGTGAGGCCCGACTTACTGAACAGACCGAGGATAGGAAAGGTTACTTTGCGGTCAGCACAAAAACCTACAAAAAGACCACGCAGAGGGCGCAAAAAAGACCCTCCGCACCGACTCACGGTGCGGAGGCGCTCCCTCTGCGTCCCTGAGCTTCCAGCAAGCAAGACAACAATAAAAATAGCAAGCTGGACAGAAAAATAGCAAACCAAAGAAATACAAGCTGGAACTTAGCTTCTGCTGGGAAGACAGGTCACAAGAGCGATCCAGGAGTGAACTAGACCAATACTGGAACATTGACAGGTGGCATGGAGCAAAAATCTAAGTGGAGTTAAATAGAGCAGCCAGCTAACGAATTAACCTCGTCACCTGTGAAAGGAGACTCAGAAACACCCACCAGAGGAAGTCCATGGACAGAACCAGCCGAAGTACCATTCATGACCACAGGAGGGAGCCCGAGAACAGAATTCACAACACAGTCCTGAGTGTGCCATCTCTCTTAACCCCTCTGTGACCTTGGACGTACTATCCCGTCGAGGTGCCCTGGGCCTATCTGACCCTTGACGGGATAGTACGTCCTGCCCTTTAATGCGATACCGCGACTTAAGTCGCGGTGATCGCATTAAAATTCCGACGCCATCTCACCTGGGGGGAGATGGCCTCGGCATCCAGGGCATTGTCGCCGCCCACCCGCCCTCTCGATCGCTGTGATTGGCTGTTCAATTCTGAACAGCCAATCACAGCCATTCTCATTGTTTCAGCCAATCGGAGCGGCTGAAACAATGAGGTCACAGGCTAGGATCGAGTACCGATGTACTCGATCCTAGGTCCGGTGCCTGGCAACGCCAGGCACCGGCAAGAACACCCCGGATTGGCGCGATCGCATCGATCGCGCCAATCGCAGGGCACCGCGCGGTATTACCGCGCTGTGCCCTGCCGGAACCTGCGTGGATCGGTGCTCTAATAGCACCGATCCTAGGATAGGACACAGTGCAGGCCCAGCAGGGCCTGCAGGAGCCGATTGGCGCGATCGATGTCATCGTCGATCGCGCCAATCACAGGGCGCAGCGGCGATCACGCTGTGACCGCTCTGTGCCCTGCAGGTGACCTGGCTGTGACCTGCCTAGGATGGCGCGAACAGATCCGATCCTAGGCAGGTCACAGCCAGGTCACCAGGAAAGCTCTGATTGGTGGGATCGATGTTATGGTCGATCCCACCAATGACAGGTCACAGCAGCAGCATGACCGCTCTGTGACCTGTCTGTGTCACCTGCCTGACCTGTGTATGACCGCTCTGCAGGGTCCTCATTCTAGCTGAGGATTCCTACAGAGCGGTCATACTGCTGGATCTCCCTGCTGGATTTTGTGCCTGGATCTCCCTGCCGTGCTGGGTATTGTGGTGCCACAGCAGCCTGTAGCACCACAATCCCTGCTAAAGAAAGAAGACAACTAAACGTAAGTTTTATCCCTGATCCCTGCCCAATCCCCGTTCATCCACCCCAATCCCCGTTCATCCACCCCAATCCCCGTTCATCCACCCCAATCCCCGTTCATCCACCCCAATCCCCCCTTCCCCCTCTTTTTACCCCCTCCACCCCCATTTGTGCCGCCTCCGTGCGCACATTTAGTAGCCGCCGAGCGTTGATTGGTGACGCAGTTCACCGATCAACGCTCGCGCTCGCTTTTTTTCCCTCGCCCCCGTTGCGCCAACTCCGTACACACATTCCGCAGCCGCCAAAGTTTGATAAGTGACGCAGTTCACTTATCAGAGTTTGTGCCTGCCGTTTTCCTTTTTTTTTTTTTCACCCCCCTTTTGCGCCACCTGACTACAACCGTACGTTTTGATCACTGATCCCTGCCCAATCCCCACTTCCACCCCCATCTCCCTTCCCCCTCTTTTTACCCCCCTTTGCACCTCCTTCCGTGCGCCCATTTAACAGCCGCCGAACGTTGATTGGTGACGCAGTTCACCGATCAACGCTCGCGCTCGCTTTTTTTCCCTCACCCCCGTTGCGCCAACTCCGTACACACATTCCGCAGCCGCCAAAGTTTGATAAGTGACGCAGTTCACTTATCAGAGTTTGTGCCTGCCGTTTTCCTTTTTTTTTTTTTCACCCCCCTTTTGCGCCACCTGACTACAACTGTACGTTTTGATCACTGATCCCTGCCCAATCCCCACTTCCACCCCCATCTCCCTTCCCCCTCTTTTTACCCCCCTTTGCACCTCCTTCCGTGCGCCCATTTAACAGCCGCCGAGCGTTGATTGGTGACGCAGTTCACCGATCAACTCTCGCGCTCGCTTTTTTCCCTTCAGCCTTTTTGCGCAACCTCCGTACACACATCCCGCAGCCGCCAAACTTTGATAAGTGACGCAGTTCTCTTATCAGAGTTTGTGCCTGCCTTTTTTTTTTTTTTTACAGGTTTTTCTTCTCCTTTTAGCATTTTCTTTTCAGATAAGTTTGCACAAATCACTATCCCCCCACACATACACATACAGTTATCAATAAAGTGCACCCAATCACCATATTCACACAAAAATGTCCCGCTCGTCCCGTTCGTCCCAACAGCGCTATTCATTGGAGGAGGCATATGCTTTCCTTGCCTCCGACACTGATAGCGAGGGAGAGGATCCCACTTTTCTTCACTTTTCTGATTCTTCATCCTCTTCCTCCTCCTCTTCCTCCTCGGGTCCTGCGGAACCACCACGCAGACGCCCCAGGACAGAAGATGAGGCAGCCCCCACCACTCCTGAACCAGCGCTCCCCACTGCGGAACCCACATGGACCTCGCCCCCCGAAAATTACGAGCCACTGATTCCTGATTTTGTGGCAGAATCAGGAATCAAGTTTGACACCACGGGCCTCACAGAAACAGACTTTTTCAAAGTCTTTTTCTCTGAGGATTTTATTAACCTCATGGTGGAGCAAACTAATTTGTATGCTCGTCAATTTTTGGAGCAAAACCCCGGTACATCATTTTCCAACTGGTCTCCTGTAGACGCAGTTGAAATGATGCAGTTTTGGGGCCTGGTCCTCCACATGGGGATCGTGAAGAAGCCAGAAATGCGGCAATATTGGAGTGTAGATGTTTTATATAACACTCCAGTATTCCGAATGGCCATGGTTCGGAGACGTTTTGAGGCCATCCATAAATTCCTGCATTATTCCGATAATGCACAGTGTCCCGCACGAGATGACCCCAACTTTGACCGTCTGTTCAAAGTTCGGCCGGTCATCGAACACTTCAACAAAAAGTTTTCTGAAGTGTACGTGCCCAAAAGGGACATCTGCGTGGATGAGTCCTTGGTCCATTTTAAGGGGCGGCTCGGATTCCGTCAATACCTGCCCAACAAAAGGGCCAGGTACGGAATCAAACTCTACAAGCTGTGTGAGAGTGCCTCAGGGTACATCCACAGGTTTAGAGTGTATGAAGGGAAGGACAGCAGGATTGAACCCCCTGAGTGTCCTCCTGTCCTGGGAGTGAGTGGGAAGATCGTGTGGGATTTGGTGCACCCACTGCTGGATAAAGGTTATCACCTCTATACTGATAACTTTTATACCAGCATCCCACTCTACAAATCCCTCTCTGCGCGAGGTACCGCAGCCTGCGGTACTGTGCGCAAAAATCAGAGAGGCCTCCCAAAGACGCTACTTCGGCAGATGCTCAGAAAAGGTGAGAGCAAGGCCCAATGTAGCGACCACCTGCTGGTGGTCAAGTACAAGGACAAGAGGGATGTCCTTCTCTTGACCACCATACATGGTGATGGCAGAGCCCTCAGCACTGTACGGGGTACCTCTACACAGGTCTGCAAACCGGACTGTGTACTGGGCTACAACAAAAGCATGGGGGGGTTGATCTCTCTGATCAACTCCTCCAACCATACAGTGCTTTGAGAAAGGCCAAGGTGTGGTACAAAAAGTTGGCCGTCCACATCGTACAAATGGCAATGCTCAACGCTTTCCTGCTGTTACGATGTGCACGCCACACCGATACGTCGTACCTTCAGTTCCAGGAGGTAGTGGTTAAGGCCCTGATATTTGGTACTCCGGAAGGAGAGGGCCCCAGTACTTCCGGAACTGAAGGTGCTCGTATCGTACCAGGCCAGCATTTTCCGGGGGTGGTCCCGCCAACCGGCAGAAAAGGTAAGCCGCAAAAAAGGTGCCGAGTGTGTTACAAAAGGGGAATACGCAAGGACACCATTTATCAATGCAACACCTGCCCCGAAAAACCTGGCCTGTGTATGAAGGATTGCTTCAGATTGTACCACACCTCCATGCACTACTAATTTACTTTACAAGAAAGCGTACATTAGTTCCAAAAAGGGGGCACATCTAGATAAGTTCCTTGGGGGGGGTCTAGGTTCCAAAATGATGTCACTTGTGGTTTTTTTTTACTGTTTAGGCACATCAGGGGCTCTGCAAACGGAACATGACGACCGCAGACAATTTCTGCATTCCAAAACGTCACAACTTCCCTTTCGAGCCCCAACGTGTGCCTAAACAGTTTTTTCCCACATATGGCATACCAGCGTAATCAGGACAATTTGGACAACAACTTTTGATGTCCAATTTCTCCTGTTACCTTTGGGAAAATTAAAAATTGGGGACTAAAATATCATTTTTGTGGGAAAAAATAGGATTTTTTATTTTCACGCCTGGGCATTATAAACTTTAGTGAAGCACGTGGGGGTTCAAATTTCTCACCAAACACCTAGATAAGTTCCTTAGGGGGTACAGTTTCCAAAATGGGGTCACTTGTGGGGGGTTTCTACTGTTTAGTCACATCAGGGGCTCTGCAAATGGAACATGATGCCAGCAGAACATTCCATCAAAGTCTGCATTCCAAAACGTCACTACTTCCCTTTCGAGCCCCAACGTGTGCCCAAACAGTAGTTCCTCACCACATATGGGGTATCAGCGTACTCAGGACAAATTGGACAACAACTTTTGGGGTCCAATTTCTCCTGGTACCCTTGGGAAAATTAAAAATTGGGGACTAAAATATCATTTTTGTGGGAAAAAATAGGATTTTTTATTTTCACGCCTGGGCATTATAAACTTTAGTGAAGCACGTGGGGGTTCAAAATTCTCACCACACAACTAGATAAGTTCCTTAGGGGGTACAGTTTCCAAAATGGGGTCACTTGTGGGGGGTTTCCACTGTTTAGGCACATCATGGGCTCTCCAAACGCGACATGGCGTCCGATCTCAATTCCAGCCAAAGTTAGCTTGAAAAAGTCAAACGGCGCTCCTTTCCTTCTGAGCCCTGCCATGCGCCCAAACAGTGGTTCCCCCCAAATATGGGGTATCAGCGTACTCAGGACAAATTGGACAACAACTTTTGGGGTCCAATTTCTCCTTTTACCCTTGAGAAAATAAAAAATTGGGGACTAAGCGATCATGTTTGTGGAAAAAATAGGAATTTTTTTTTTCACGCCCGGGCGTTATAAACTTTCGTGAAGCACTTGGGGGATAAAAGTGCTCATGACACATCTAGATAAGTTCCTTAGGGGGTCTAGTTTCCAAAATGGGGTCACTTGTGGGGGGTTTCCACTGTTTAGGCACATCAGGGGGTCGCCAAACGCGACATGGCGTCCGATCTCAATTCCAGCCAAAGTTAGCTTGAAAAACTCAAACGGCGCTCCTTTCCTTCTGAGCCCTGCCATGCGCCCAAACAGTGGTTCCCCCCAAATATGGGGTATCAGCGTACTCAGGACAAATTGGACAACAACTTTTGGGGTCCAATTTCTCCTTTTACCCTTGAGAAAATAAAAAATTGGGGACTAAACGATCATGTTTGTGGAAAAAAATAGGAATTTTTTTTTTCACGCCCGGGCGTTATAAACTTTCGTGAAGCACTTGGGGGATAAAAGTGCTCATGATACATCTAGATAAGTTCCTTAGGGGGTCTAGTTTCCAAAATGGGGTCACTTGTGGGGGGTTTCCACTGTTTAGGCACATCAGGGGGTCGCCAAACGCGACATGGCGTCCGATCTCAATTCCAGCCAAAGTTAGCTTGAAAAAGTCAAACGGCGCTCCTTTCCTTCTGAGCCCTGCCATGCGCCCATACAGTGGTCCCCCCCCACATATGGGGTATCAGCGTACTCAGGACAAATTGGACAACAACTTTTGGGGTCCAATTTCTCCTTTTACCCTTGAGAAAATAAAAAATTGGGGACTAAACGATCATGTTTGTGGAAAAAATAGGAATTTTTTTTTTCACGCCCGGGCGTTATAAACTTTCGTGAAGCACTTGGGGGATAAAAGTGCTCATGACACATCTAGATAAGTTCCTTAGGGGGTCTAGTTTCCAAAATGGGGTCATTTGTGGGGGGTTTCCACTGTTTAGGCACATCAGGGGGTCGCCAAACGCGACATGGCGTCCGATCTCAATTCCAGCCAAATTTAGCTTGAAAAAGTCAAACGGCGCTCCTTTCCTTCTGAGCCCTGCCATGCGCCCAAACAGTGGTCCCCCCCCACATATGGGGTATCAGCGTACTCAGGACAAATTGGACAACAACTTTTGGGGTCCAATTTCTCCTTTTACCCTTGAGAAAATAAAAAATTGGGGACTAAACGATCATGTTTGTGGAAAAAATAGGAATTTTTTTTTTCACGCCCGGGCGTTATAAACTTTCGTGAAGCACTTGGGGGATAAAAGTGCTCATGACACATCTAGATAAGTTTCTTAGGGGTCTAGTTTCCAAAATGGGGTCATTTGTGGGAGGTTTCCACTGCTTAGGCACATCAGGGGGTCGCCAAACGCGACATGGCGTCCGATCTCAATTCCAGCCAAATTTAGCTTGAAAAAGTCAAACGGCGCTCCTTTCCTTCTGAGCCCTGCCATGCGCCCAAACAGTGGTCCCCCCCACATATGGGGTATCAGCGTACTCAGGACAAATTGGACAACAACTTTTGGGGTCCAATTTCTCCTTTTACCCTTGAGAAAATAAAAAATTGGGGACTAAACGATCATGTTTGTGGAAAAAATAGGATTTTTTTTTTCACGCCTGGGCGTTATAAACTTTCGTGAAGCACTTGGGGGATAAAAGTGCTCATGACACATCTAGATAAGTTCCTTAGGGGGTCTAGTTTCCAAAATAGGGTCACTTGTGGGGGGTTTCCACTGTTTAGGCACATCAGGGGGTCGCCAAACGCGACATGGCGTCCGATCTCAATTCCAGCCAAATTTAGCTTGAAAAAGTCAAACGGCGCTCCTTTCCTTCTGAGCCCTGCCATGCGCCCAAACAGTGGTCCCCCCCACATATGGGGTATCAGCGTACTCAGGACAAATTGGACAACAACTTTTGGGGTCCAATTTCTCCTTTTACCCTTGAGAAAATAAAAAATTGGGGACTAAACGATCATGTTTGTGGAAAAAATAGGATTTTTTTTTTCACGCCTGGGCGTTATAAACTTTCGTGAAGCACTTGGGGGATAAAAGTGCTCATGACACATCTAGATAAGTTCCTTAGGGGGTCTAGTTTCCAAAATAGGGTCACTTGTGGGGGGTTTCCACTGTTTAGGCACATCAGGGGGTCGCCAAACGCGACATGGCGTCCGATCTCAATTCCAGCCAAATTTAGCTTGAAAAAGTCAAACGGCGCTCCTTTCCTTCTGAGCCCTGCCATGCGCCCAAAAAGTGGTTCCCCCTCACATGTGGGGTATCAGCGTACTCAGGATAAATTGGACAACAACTTTTGAGGTCCATTTTCTCTTTTTACCCTTGGGAAATTAAAAAGATTATTGCTGAAAGATCATTTTTGTGACTAAAAAGTAAAATGTTAATTTTTTCCTTCCATGTTGCTTCTGCTGCTGTGAATCACCTGAAGGGTTAATAAACTTCTTGAATGTGGTTTTGAGCACCTTGAGGGGTGCAGTTTTTAGAATGGTGTCGCTTTTGGGTATTTTCTGCCATATAGACCCTTCAAAATGACTTCAAATGTGAGGTGGTCCCTAAAAAAAATGGTTTTGTAAATTTGGTTGTAAAAATGAGAAATTGCTGGTCATATTTTAACCCTTATAACTTCCTTGAAAAAAAAAAGTTTGTTTCAAAAATTGTGCTGATGTAAAGTAGACATGTGGGAAATGTTATTTATTAACTATATTGTGTCACATAACTCTCTGGTTTAACAGAATAAAAATTCAAAGTTGGAAAATTGTGAAATTTTCAAAATTTTCGCCAAATTTCGTTTTTTTCACAAATAAACGCAAGTTATATTGAAGAAATTTTAGCACTATCATGAAGTACAATATGTTACAAGAAAACAATCTCAGAATCGCTAAGATCCGTTGAAGCGTTTCGGAGTTATAACCTCATAAAGGGACAGTGGTCAGAATTGTAAAAATTGGCCTGGTCATTAACGTGCAAACCACCCTTGGGGGTAAAGGGGTTAAATAGTGGGCCATAGAAAGCCTAGTGTTTTTTTAAATTTGGTATCTAAATTCTCCCTGAAAAAAAAATAAAAACAGTGGGAGATTAATATTTGCCTTTCTGTTTGTCTGCCAGTCCTGAGTGTGCCATCTCTCTTAAATAGAGTGCCATAGAAAGCCTATTTTTAAAAAAAAAAAAAAATTTGGTATCTAAATTCTCCCTGAAAAAAAAATAAAAACAGTGGGAGATTAATATTTGCCTTTCTGCTTGTCTGCCAGTCCTGAGTGTGCCATCTCTCTTAAATAGTGTGCCATAGAAAACCTATTTTTTTTTTTAAATTTGGTATCTAAATTCTCCCTGAAAAAAAAAAAAACTGTGGGAGATTAATATTGGCCTTTCTGCTTGTCTGCCAGTCCTGAGTGTGCCATCTCTCTTAAATAGTGGGCCATAGAAAGCCTAGTGTTTTTTTTTTTTTAAATTTGGTATCAAAATTCTCCCTGAAAAAAAAAAAAAAAAAAACGTGGAAGATTAATATTGGCGTTTCTGCTTGTCTGCCAGTCCTGAGTGTGCCATCTCTCTTAAATAGTGTGCCATAGAAAGCCTATTTGTTTTTTTTTTTTAAAAATTGGTATCTAAATTCTCCCTGAAAAAAAAAAACCGTGGGAGATTAATATTGGCATTTCTGCTTGTCTGCCAGTCCTGAGTGTGCCATCTCTCTTAAATAGTGGGCCATAGAAAGCCTAGTGTTTTTTTTTTTTTAAATTTGGTATCTAAATTCTCCCTGAAAAAAAAAAAAACGTGGGAGATTAATATTGGCCTTTCTGCTTGTCTGCCAGTCCTGAGTGTGCCATATCTCTTAAATAGTGGGCTATAGAAAGCCTAGTGTTTTTTTTTAAATTTGGTATCAAAATTCTCCCTGAAAAAAAAAAAACTGTGGGAGATTAATATTGGCCTTTCTGCTTGTCTGCCAGTCCTGAGTGTGCCATCTCTCTTAAATAGTGGGCCATAGAAAGCCTAGTGTTTTTTTTTTAAATTTGGTATCAAAATTCTCCCTGAAAAAAAAAAAACTGTGGGAGATTAATATTGGCCTTTCTGCTTGTCTGCCAGTCCTGAGTGTGCCATATCTCTTAAATAGTGGGCCATAGAAAGCCTTTTTTTTTTTTTAAATTTGGTATGTAAATTCTCCCTGGAAAAAAAATAAAAACAGTGGGAGATTAATATTGGCCTTTCTGCTTGTCTGCCAGTCCTGAGTGTGCCATCTCTCTTAAATAGTGGGCCATAGAAAGCCTAGTGTTTTTTTATTTTTTTAAATTTGGTATCTAAATTCTCCCTGAAAAAATAAAAAAAAACGTGGGAGATTAATATTGGCCTTTCTGCTTGTCTGCCAGTCCTGAGTGTGCCATCTCTCTTAAATAGTGTGCCATAGAAAGCCTATTTGTTTTTTTTTAAATTTGGTACCTAAATTCTCCCTGAAAAAAAAAACAGTGGGAGATTAATATTGGCCTTTCTGCTTGTCTGCCAGTCCTGAGTGTGCCATCTCTCTTAAATAGTGGGCCATAGAAAGCCTATTTTTTTTTTTTAAATTTGGTATCTAAATTCTCCCTGGAAAAAAAAAAAAAAAGTGGGAAATTAATATTGGCCTTTCTGCTTGTCTGCCAGTCCTGAGTGTGCCATCTCTCTTAAATAGTGGGCCATAGAAAGCCTAGTTTTTTTTTTAAAATTTGGTATCTAAATTCTCCCTGAAAAAAAAATAAAAACAGTGGGAGATTAATATTTGCCTTTCTGCTTGTCTGCCAGTCCTGAGTGTGCCATCTCTCTTAAATAGTGGGCCATAGAAAGCCTATTTTTTTTTTAAATTTGGTATCTAAATTCTCCCTGAAAAAAAAAAATAAAAACAGTGGGAGATTAATATTGGCCTTTGTGCTTGAGTGACAGTCCTGCGTTTGTGGCATCTCTCTCATTTGGTGCCACAGAAAACAGAGTGTGTAACATCGTGCCTGATTTTCCTTGCGGTCTCACCCACCTATAAAGGGATATCTAAATCATAAAGAAGTTAGAGTTCACCTTGTAAGTTGTTTGACAGTAACAAATACCGTTAGTTTGGTGAAGTTTTTAAAACAATGAGGAAGTCTGGTGGAAGAGGTCGTGGCCGTGGGCGTTCATTGCCAGCTGGTAATGATGGTAGTGGTGGTGGAGCATCGGGTGGTCGTGGGAAAAACAATATAGCACCTAAGTCTCGAGCTGTGGAGCCAGGTTCGTCGTCTGGCTACACAAGGCCTCGAACGCTCCCTTTTATGGGAGTAGGAAAACCGCTTTTAAAGCCGGAGCAGCATGAGCAAGTTTTGGCTTACCTTGCTGACTCAGCCTCTAGCTCTTTTGCCTCCTCTTCTGAAACTGGTAAATGTAAAAGCAGCGCGTCGTTAGTGGATGTTCACGGTCAGGGACAAGTCGCTTCCTTGTCCTCTTCAGCAAAAACAGCAACAGAGAAGGATGCAGCAGGCGACACAACGGGTTACTCCATGGAGCTCTTTACACATACTGTCCCTGGCTTAGAAAGTGAAACAGTTAACAGGCCATGCCCATTACAAGTTGAATCGGACATGGAGTGCACTGATGCACAGCCACAGCCAGACTACTATGCTGGTCCTTTGACTCAGACCACAACATTGCCCTTGCAAGGTACTGATCCAGAATCAGACCCTGATGAGACTATGTTGCCCCGTCACACACGCTATACCACCGACTTACACGGTGACACAGACGAAGTTGCACACGAGCTAGAAGAGGAGGTTATAGATGACCCAGTTGTTGACCCTGATTGGCAGCCATTGGGGGATCAGGGTGCAGGCGGCAGTAGTTCTGAAGCGGAGGAGGAGGGGCCGCAGCAGGCATCAACATCGCAACAGGTTCCATCTGCCGGGCCCGTAGATGGCCCAAAACGCGTGACAAAGCCAAAACCTGTTGGAGGACAGCGTGGCCATCCGGTTAAAGCTCAGTCTGCAATGCCTGAAAAGGGATCCGATGCTAGAAAGAGTGCAGTCTGGCATTTTTTTAAACAACATCCAATTGATCAGCGCAAAGTCATCTGTCAAAAATGTTCAACTATCTTAAGCAGAGGTCAGAATCTGAAAAGTCTAAATACAAGTTGCATGCATAGACATTTAACCACCATGCATTTGCAAGCCTGGACTAACTACCAAACGTCCCTTAAGGTTGTAGCACCCTCGGCCAATGAAGCTAGTCAGCAACGCTACATCCCTTCCTTCAGTGTAAGGCCACCATTTTCCACACCACCTGCAGTATCTGTGCAGGTTTCTGCCAAAGCAGTCAGGGTCAGGGAATCACCAGTTTCGTAGTAGGAAACACTGCATCTAGGGCACCGGCGGAAACAATACCGTCTCCAACCTTCTCTCAGTCTGCCATGTCCACCGGCACCCCCGATAGTTCCACGATCTCCAGCTCTCCAGTCCAGCTCACCCTACATGAGACTCTGGTTAGAAAAAGGAAGTACTTAGCCTCGCATCCGCGTACACAGGGTTTGAACGCCCACATAGCTAGACTAATCTCGTTAGAGATGATGCCTTACCGGTTAGTTGAAAGCGAAGCTTTCAAAGCCCTGATGGACTACGCTGTACCACGCTACGAGCTACCCAGTCGACACTTCTTTTCCAGAAAAGCCATCCCAGCCCTCCACCAGCATGTTAAAGAGCGCATCGTCCATGCACTCAGGCAATCTGTGAGTACAAAGGTGCACCTGACAACAGATGCATGGACCAGTAAGCATGGCCAGGAACGTTACGTGTCCATCACGGCACACTGGGTGAATGTGGTGGATGCAGGGTCCACAGGGGACAGCAATTTTGGGACAGTTCTGCCTAGCCCACGGTATAGGAAACAGTTGGCTGTAGCCGTTCTGACCCCCTCCTCCTCCTCCTCCTCCTCGTCCTCCTGCAGAAGCGAGAGCTTGTCCACAGACCGCAGTCGCCCAACCACTCCATCCACAGCTGCCACAGTTGCACACCAGTTGTCCCATTATGGGGCAGCTACTGGCAAGCATCAGCAGGCTGTATTGGCTATGAAGTGTTTGGGCGACAACAGACACACCGCGGAAGTTCTGTCTGAGTTCTTGCAGAAAGAAACGCAGTCGTGGCTGGGCACTGTAGATCTTGAGGCAGGCAAGGTAGTGAGTGATAACGGAAGGAATTTCATGGCTGCCATCTCCCTTTCCCAACTGAAACACATTCCTTGCCTGGTTCACACCTTAAACCTGGTGGTGCAGTGCTTCCTGAAAAGTTATCTGGGGTTATCCGACCTGCTCCTCAAAGTGCGCGGACTTTGCTCGCATATCCGCCGTTCGCCCGTACACTCCAGCCGTATGCAGACCTATCAGTGGTCTTTGAACCTTCCCCAGCATCGCCTAATCATAGACGTTGCAACAAGGTGGAACTCAACACTGCACATGCTTCAGAGACTGTGCGAACAGAGGCGTGCTGTTATGTATTTGTGGGAGGATACACATACACGGGCAGGTAGTAGGATGGCAGACATGGAGTTGTCAGGTGTGCAGTAGTCGAAGATACAAGACATGTGTCAAGTCCTTCAGTGTTTTGAGGAATGCACACGGCTGGTTAGTGCAGACAACGCCATAATAAGCATGAGCATCCCCCTAATGCGTCTGCTGATGCAAAGTTTGACGCACATAAAGGAGCAGGCGTCTGCAGCAGAGGAAGAGGAAAGCCTTGATGACAGTCAGCCATTGTCTGGTCAGGGCAGTGTACAGGACGAGGTAGCGGGTGAACAGGAGGACGAGGACGAGGAGGATGATGGGGATGAGTATTTTTTTAATGAGGAAGCTTTTCCGGGGCCACGGGAAATTGGTGGCGTGGCAAGGCCGGGTTCTGGTTTTTTGAGGGACACAAGTGACGTAGATTTGCCTGAAACAGCCCCTCAACCCAGCACAACCGCAGATTTGACAACTGGAACTTTGGCCCACATGGCGGATTATGCCTTACGTATCCTCAAAAGGGACCCACGCATTACTAAAATGATGAACGATGACGATTACTGGTTGGCCTGCCTTCTTGATCCTCGCTATAAAGGCAAATTGCAAAATATTATGCCACATGAGAACTTGGAACTAATATTAGCGACCAAACAATCAACTCTTGTTGACCGTTTGCTTCAGGCATTCCCAGCACACAGCGCCCGTGATCGTTCTCACACGAGCTGCAGGGGCCAGCAGACCAGAGGTGTTAGAGGTGCAGAAATTTAGAAGTGGCGTTGGACAGAGGGGTTTTCTGACCAGGTTGTGGAGTAATTTTGCTATGACCGCAGACAGGACAGGTACTGCAGCATCAATTCAAAGTGACAGGAGACAACATTTGTCCAGTATGGTTACTAACTATTTTTCATCCCTTATCGATGTTCTCCCTCAACCGTCATTCCCAGTTGATTACTGGGCATCCAAATTAGACACCTGGCCAGAATTGGCAGAATATGCATTGCAGGAGCTTGCTAGAACGGCAGCTAGTGTCCTATCAGAAAGAGTAATCAGTGTTGCAGGTTCAATATTAACCAAAAAAAGGACTCGTCTGGCTACCCAAAATGTTGATGATCTAACATTCATTAAAATGAACCACAACTGGATTTCGAATTCTTTTGCCTCACCTTGCCCGGCTGACACCTAGCTTTCCTATGAAAAGGTCTTGCTTGTGGACTACTCTGACTGACTTTTCCAATCGTGTAATTTGCAGCAGCTGATTGTCCAGCATACGACATGTTTACACCTCCCTAAATGGCCAAAATCCCCCCCACGGGGCCGTGGTCTCACCACTTGGCGCAAGCACCCGTGAGAGTGCCGTTTGTCTGAAGAGGTGGGTGTGCCCGCTTTTGGTCGACGGCACTGCCACTGGGTCCCTCATAGTACAATAAAGTGTCTCTGGCAGTGGTGGTGCGCACCCAACGTCAGACACACTGTTGTAACATGAGGGGCTCTGGGCCTGTACCACCGGCCACAAGAGAGTTCCCCCCCCCAGCTCAAACATTGCTCTACCACTTGCACAATTATCTCAGTTCCACCGATGTTTAGTCTATGCGCTGACATCATTCAATGCCTGGCACTGACAATACCAATGTGTTGACATGTATGATGGTACTTAACATAGTCAGGGGCAGTGTCCTATATTTACACAAGTAAATAATTAGCGCCAAATTACTAGGTCTAAAACTCAGTAGAGGAGCCCACCCCTGTACCTAAGTATTCCACCCTTTTGTGTTTTGGTTTTGTTGTAATGCGAGACATTAACATCTATTTATTTTTTTGGAGTACTAACTGGCAGACACTCATTACAATCAGCCTCCGCTGACAACACCAATGCTGCCTGCGTACCCCTGCAAGAGAATTGCAAGTGCCTACAGCCAAATTTTGTTATGTTAGACCTACTACGCCTGTCTGCGGTCCCTCCTGCCACTAGTCCTCAAGTGACCTGTCTACTGCTGCCCGTGTACCCCTGGACCCTATTTTAAATTGCATAAAGCATCCTTTTTTTAATAGTAGGCATACAAACTCTGTCTGTGGCCCATAATTGAAATTGTCCTCCACTGAACAGACCAATGCTGCCTGTGTACCCCTGTAACCTTTTTTAAACTGCATTGAGCCAAATGTTGTTTTTAAGGCCTACTACCTGTGTCTGTCTGCGCCACTCAATACAGCTGTCTTCCTTTTAAAAAAGCTGAGCGTCAATAGTCTGGTTTTCAGCCTATAGGAATTTGAAAACTGCATTGGGGCTAATACTACTTCTTCGGTAGGGCCTAATAACGGTGACTGCCGCTCCAAGGTGTTCCCCAGGTTTCCTCTCCATAGCTTAGAGCTTCTAGCTCTCGTTTAGTAGTTGTTGAAAACAACACTGCATTCGGCCTACAAGTTGGGTCTGGGTTGTAGAGACGGTGTCTTCCGCTCCAAGGTGTTCTCCAGGTTTCCTCTCCATTGCTTCAATCTTAAAGCTCTTCTTAAGTAGTTGTTGAAAACAACACTGCATTCGGCCTACAAGTTGGGTCTGGGGTGTAGAGACTGTGTCTTCCGCTCCAAGGTGTTCTCCAGGTTTCCTCTCCATTGCTTCAATCTTAAAGCTCTTCTTAAGTAGTTGTTGAAAACAACACTGCATTCGGCCTACAAGTTGGGTCTGGGGTGTAGAGATGGTGTCTTCCGCTCCAAGGTGTTCTCCAGGTTGCCTCTCCATTGCTTCAATCTTAAAGCTCTTGTTTAGTAGTTGTTGAAAACAACACTGCATTAGGCCTACTAGTTGGGTTGGGGCCTTCTATCTGTGTCTGCGGCTCCTTGCTGTTCTCCTACAGTGAACAAAGCTGTGCCGCCGGTTTACTACTGTTGCCAATTTTGAACTGCATTTAGAATACTTACTGATTTGGGCCTACTCTCTGTGTCAGCCTCTCATTCCAGTTGTCCTCCACTGAACAAAACAATGCCCCCTGGTTAGTCCTGTTACCAATTTTGAACTGCATTTAGCCCACTTTATTCTTTGGGCCCATATCTGTTTCCCCCTCATCCTGCCCTTTGCCCAGCCAGTGATAGATGAGTCTGCTGGTACATTGACCCATAATGCAACATTCCCCGTGCACGCTACACTGCAAGATTGTGACCCTGCTGAAAGTCAGGTCCCCCTTCCCGCATACCATACCACCTTACACGGGGACAAAGAGGAAGGTGCAGATGAAGGTGCAGGTTCTCTCATCAGGTGGGGGGAGGAATACTCATTGGCGACGTCACTGGCACAGGGCCCCTCATAGTACGCAAAGTGTTGCTGCCGGTGGGAGGCGCCCCCGCCGTGCAAACACACCGCTGTACTTTGAGGGGCCCTGTGCCAGTGCCAACGAGTGGGGTTCCCCCTGCTTGCTCAGGATCACAGCACTTGCAAAGTTAAAATACTTACCTCTCCCTGCTCCACTGCCGTGACGTGGTCCAGATTTACTGGGCACACTAATTACTTGAACCAGCCCTACCCCCCACAACTTTAGACAAATGACCCCCAATTTCAAATGCCTTCCAATTATTATAAGCTAAATTAAGATTGACAAGCTTCAGTAACAAGAATGTATGTTTTTGCCATTAACATGGGCTCTGTACATGTTTTCCTGGCCTCTACTCACTGTCAACTATGCTCCCCCATTGATTTGCATTGGGTTTCGTGTTTCGGTCGATCCCCGAATTTTCGTGATAATCGGCCGATTCCACTCGACTCGACTTTTGAGATAGTCGGGTTTCGCGAAACCCGACTCGACTCTAAAAAGGTCAAGGTCGCTCAACCCTACCACCTGGCGTTGGCGGAACTCGGATACCCAGAAGGAGGCACCTAAGCCAAAGGCTCGGCCTGGAACCAGCTGACGGTGCTGGAACCAGGATGCGTTGCCCAAGTGTGCAAGAGCCAATGGCACCGAGGACCAGCTGACGGTGCTGGAACCCGGTTACAAAGCTGTAGGTACCCGCGCTTAAAAGCACTACCAAGGACCGCCTGGCGTTGGCAGAACTCGGATACCCAGAAGGAGGCACCTAAGCTAAAGGCTCGGCCCGGAACCAGCTGACGGTGCTGGAACCAGGATGTGGACCAGAAGGTCCACAGGAGAGGAGAGAACAGCTAGGCCGCGAGGCTGCCGCAGTTACCGAACACCAACAGTCCTACAGGGGGAGCTTGGCCTACTGGCACTACAGAACCAGCCTTGATTGCCAATTCTCGCAGCCCACATAGGAAGCTCCTAAACTGGAGCCACCATGGAGTTGGCTCACCCGACCACAACACGACGGGGCAACGTATTGGCGTCTAAGTGACCTTGACACTACCCGGAACCAGCTGACGGTGCTGGACCCAGGCTGGGCACGAGGGAGTACCCGTGACAAAGGCACTGCCGAGAACCAGCTGACGGTACTGGAACCCGGATGCGTTGCCCAAGTGTGCAAGAGCCAATGGCACCGAGGACCAGCTGACGGTGCTGGAACCCGGCTACAAAGCTGTAGGTACCCGTGCTTAAAAGCACTACCAAGGACCGCCTGGCGTTGGCGGAACTCGGATACCCAGAAGAAGGCACCTAAGCCAAAGGCTCGGCCCGGAACCAGCTGACGGTGCTAGAACCAGGATGTGGACCAGAAGGTCCACAGGAGAGGAGAAAACAGCTAGGCCGCGAGACTGCCGCAGTTACCGAACACCAACAGTCCTACAGGGGGAGCTTGGCCTACTGGCACTACAGAACCAGCCTTGATTGCCAATTCTCGCAGCCCACATAGGAAGCTCCTAAACTGGAGGCACCATGGAGTTGGCTAACCCGACCGCAACACGACGGGGCAACGTATTGGCGTCTAAGTGACCTTGACACTACCCGGAACCAGCTGACGGAGCTGGACCCAGGCTGGGCACGAGGGAGTACCCGTGACAAAGACACTGCAGAGAACCAGCTGACGGTGCTGGAACCCGGATGCATTGCCTATTCAAGATTGTCTTCCTAGAGCCCCAACTAGCGGTGTTGGAGCAAAGGGTAAGCAGGGGGAGCAGAGTGTAGGCCGAAGCCTGCACTGGAGGCAGCTTTGTGTCTGCGTTGCGTTTGCAGGACACATTGCCGGCTACACAGCGGGGGAACAGGTGGCGTTGCTGAACCCCACTGACACAATGGCGGGTGTTTTTCTCTGTGCAGCCTGCACTTCCAGGCACCAACTGGCGGTGTTAGAGCCCAGGGTCTGCAGGAGGAGCAGAGTGTAGGCCGAAGCCTAATTGAACCAATTTCAAAGGTAACCTTTAACCCACCCTCAGGTGTTACAATGTAGAAGAGCCACACCTTGTGCAGCAGTAATGCTCCACAAGTGAAAGGTTGCTCTTTAAATTTTGCTCATTGCACACGCTGAATGAAAGACGTACACAATTTTGCCCATTATACAGTAAAACTGTATTGGAGGCGTGACTTGTCTTTTTAAGGAGACGCAGCACAGGTGTCCAAAATAACGCCTTGGTGCTGGGCACATCCTCCTGAGCGTCGTTATTTGCTGTACAGGAGTCTGCGCTCTTGTGGTATCCCTTGGCCATGCCCTGTTAGCGCTGCCCATCTTATGACCTCATTTCATGTTGGCCGGTGCGGTTAACGATGGCCATGAATCCCAGACCCACAGTGTCTTTTCATAAAGTCACAGTGCGGGGCTGGGATTCGTGGCCTTCTGCAGTAAATATGTTCGTCGCTCACACATGTCCTTACACCTGCTTCAGACTGGGCGGCCTCCGCTGATCCCTTATCGCATGCCCTGCCATGAGGCCGCACAGTCTGAAGAAGGAGGAAGGAGATGAGTGAAGACAGGCGAACATATGCACTGCACATGCCCATCAATCACACCCTCACAGTCAAAATAAGTAAGACAACGAGGGGCGTTGTGTCGGGCAGGGCGGATGCACAGGCACAGGCAGCCAACCAACGATATCAGAAAATGGCCAGCGTTACCAATGGGGGTGCTGCGTGTCATTTGAAAAGGAAAGTCACACCTCAGGGACAGTGTAATGGTCTCTAATGAGACACATTTTGTACGTGTTGAGTTCGACGTGGGCAAGGAGAAAAAGTCAGCCACCTTGTACAAATGCAGCATTACTGCTGTACAAGGTGGCTGTTATACATAGAAACACCTGGGGGGGGGCAGGGTCCCTTTAATTTCAGTTCAGGTGCCTGCGTGGCGTTTGCAGGACACGTTGCCGGCTACACAGCAGGGGAACAGCTGGCGGTGCTGAACCCCACTGACACATTGGCTGGTGTTTTTCTCTGTGCAGCTAGCACTTCCGGGCAAAAACTGGCGGTGTTAGAGCCCAGGGTCAGCAGGAGGAGGAGAGGAGCAGAGTGTAGGCCGAAGCCTAGTAGAACCAATTTCAAAGGTAACCTTTAACCCCCCCTCAGGTGTTACAAAGTACAAGAGCCACACATTGTGCAGCATTAATGCTGCACAAGTAAAAGGCTGCTCTATGAATTTTTATACTTGCACACGCTGAATGAAACACATACACAATTTAGCCCATTATACAGTCAAACTGTATTGGAGGCGTGACTGACTTGCCTTTTTAAGGAGACGCAGCAGAGGTGTCAAAGTTTACACCTAGGTGGTGGGTGCAGACTCATAAGCGTCGTTATTTGCTGTACAGGAGTCTGCGCTCTTGTGTTATCCCTTGGCAATGCCCTGTTAGCGCTGCCCGTCTTCTGACCTCATTTCATGTTGACCGTTGCGGTTAGCGATGCCCATGAATCCCAGACCCGCAGTGTCTGTTCAAAAACTCACACTGCGGGCCTTGGATTCATGGCCTTGTGCAGTAAATATGTTCGCCGCTCGCACATGTCCTTACACCTGCTTCAGACTGGGCGGCCTCCCCTGATCCCTTATCGCATGCCGCGGCCATGAGGCCGCACAGTCTGAAGAAGGAGGAAGGAGATGAGTGAAGACAGGCGAACATATCCACTGCACATGCCCATCAATCACACCCTCGCAGTCAAAAAAAATAACACACCGAGGGGCGTTGTGTCGGGCTGGGCGGACGCACAGGCGCAGCCAGCCAACCAATGATGTCAGAAGACGGGCAGCACTACCAAGGGGGGTGCTGCGTGTCATTAAAAAGGAAAGTCACACCTCAGGGACAGTGTAATGGTCTCTAATGAGACACATTTCGTACGTGTTGAGTTCGACGTGGGCAAGGAGAAAAAGTCAGCCACCTTGTACAAATGCATCATTACTGCTGTACAAGGTGGCTGTTATACATAGAAACACCTGGGGGGGGGCAGGGTCCCTTTAATTTCAGTTCAGGTGCCTGCGTGGCGTTTGCAGGACACGTTGCCTGCTACACAGCAGGGGAACAGCTGGCATTGCTGAACCCCACTGACACATTGGCGGGTGTTTTTCCTCTGTGAAGCTAGCACATCCGGGCACCAACTGGCAGTGTTAGAGCCCAGGGTCAGCAGGAGGAGAGGAGCAGAGTGTAGGCCGAAGCCTGCACTGGTGGCAGCTTTAGGTCTGTTTTGTCTGCGTGGCGTTTGCAGGACACGTTGCCGGCTACACAGCAGGGGAACAGCTGGCGTTGTGGAACCCCACTGACACATCAGCGAGTGTTTTTTCTGTGTAGACAACACTTCCAGGTGACAACTGACAGTGTTGAAACCCAGGGAATCAAAGAGGAGCAGAGTGTAGGCCGAAGCCTGCACTGGTGGCAGCTTTTGGTCTGTTGTGCCAGCGTGGCTTGTGCTGGACACGTTGTCGACTACACAGCAGGGGAACAGCTGGCGTTGCTGAACCCCACTGACACATTGGCTGGTGTTTTTCTCTGTGCAGCCAGCACTTCCGGGCCCCAACTGGCGTAGTTAGAGCCCAGGGTCTGCAGGAGGAGCAGAGTGTAGGCCGAAGCCTGCAGTGGAGCAAGTTGAAAGGGAACCTTTAACCCCCCCACCAGGCATTTGTTGCTGAAAGAGCCATCTTGTACAGCAGTAATACTGCAAATGGAAAAAGGTGGCTCTTTAAATTATGCTCCTTGCAAACACTGAACTGCACACTCATAATGTGTCCCCTCACACCGTTAAACCGTCCCGGAGGTGGGACTTTCCTTTGTAATGTGACACAGCACAGCCGTCATTCCAACCCCCTTGGTGCCGTGCACCACCTCCTCAACGTTGTTTAATTCTGTCACCGAGCCTGCGCTGTAATGTTATCCCTTGGCCATGCACACTTAGCGGTGCCCATCTTCTGACATCATTTAGGTGTCAGGCTGGCAGTGCCTGTGCGTCCAAGCTGCCCGAGATCCAACCTCGCAGTGTCATCTAATGTAATCCCACTGCGGGCCTGGGATCCATGGGCATGCGCAGTGCATATCATCGCCTCTCACTCCCCTCCTTCCTGCTTCTTCAGACTGTGCGGCGTCACGGCCGTGGCATGCTATTAGGGATCAGCTGACGCCGCCTAGTCTGAAGACGCGGGAAGAAGGGGAGTGAGAGGCTAGTATATGCACTGCACATGGCCATGGATCCCAGGCCCACTGTGGGATCACATTAGACGACACTGCGAGGTGGGATTTCGGGCAGCGTGGACACACAGGCGCAGCCAGGCCGACAACAAATGATGTCAGAGGACGGGCAGCGCAAACTGTGCATGGTCAAGGGATAACATAACAGCGCAGGGTCCGTGACAGAATCAAACAACGCTAAGGAGGCGGCGCACGGAGCCAAGGGGGTAGGAATGATGGCTGTGCTGCGTCACATTACAAAGGAAAGTCCCACCTCCGGGATGGCTTGACGGTGTGAGGGGACACATTACATGAGTGTGTAGTTCAGCATTTCCAAGGAGCATAATTTAAAGAGCCACCTTTTCCTTGTGCAGTATTAGTGCTGCACAAGGTGGCTCTTTCAATAACAAACGCCTAGGGGGGGGGGGGGACAGGTTCCCTTACATTTTAGTTGTGCCAGCGTGGCGGTCACATGACACGTTGCCGGATACACAGCTGGGGATCAGCTGACATTACTGAACCCCAATAACAGAGGAGCGACTGTTGACTATGCAGACAGCACTTCCAGGCACCAACTGGCGGTGTTAGAGCCCAGGGACAGCACGAGTAGCAGAGGAACAGAGTGTAGGCCGAAGCCTGATTGGAGCAAGTTGAAAGGGAACCTGTAACCCCCCCCCCCCCAAGACGTTTGTAGCTGAAAGAGCCATCTTGTGCAGCACTAAGGATGCAAAAGGAAAAGGTTGCTGTTTTAATTATTCTCCTTGCAAACACAGAAGTAAACACTTAAAATGTGTCCCCTGATACCATAAAACCGTCCCGGAGGTGGGAATTTCCTTCGTAATGGGACGCTGCACAGCTGTCATTCCTATTCCCTTGGTGCCGTGCGCTGCCCCATCTGCATTGTTTTAAGCTGTCACGGAGCCTGCGCTGTTATGTTATCCCTTGGCCATGCACACTTAGCGGTGCCCGTCTTCTGACATCATTTAGGTGTCAGGCTGTCAGTGCCTGTGCGTCCACGCTGCCCGAGATCCCACCTCGCATTGTCGTCTAATGTAATCCCACTGTGGGCCTTGGATCCATGGGCATGCACAGTGCATATCCTCGACTCTCACTCCCCTCCTTCCCTCTTCTTCAGACTGTGCGGCGTCACGGCCGTGGCATGCTATTAGGGTTCAGCTGACGGCGCACAGTCTGAAGAAGGCGGAGGGAGATGAGCGAGAGCCTGAGGGGAAGATATGCACTGCGCATGCCCATGGATCCCAGGCCCGCAGTGTGATTCAATCAGAAGACACTGCGAGGCGGGATCTCGGGCAGCTTGGACGCACAGGCACTGCCAGCCTGAAACCAAATTATGTCAGAAGACAGGCAGCGCTAAGTGGGCATGGCCAAGGGATAACAGAACAGTGCAGGCTCCGTGACAGCTTAAAACAACGCTGAGGAGGCGGCGCGCGGCACCAAGGGGGTAGGAATGACGGCTGTGCTGCGTCACATTATGAAGGAAACTTTTTGGAATAAGCAATGAAATAGGGCGCACTACCAACATATAAACCTAATATAAAAAAATATATCCATAAGTACGGGGTGCAAGCGAGTGAGAAAATGACCAAATATAACCAGCAGAAAGAAAAGTATCACTCCAGTTATGCACACCACGTATAAAAAATGAAAACATAATGTAGGAAAAAACACAAGATTTTATTGACACACAACATAATAAAACATACTTAAAAACAGAAAGGCAAGGCCCTGTCCATAACACTCAGTAAATACAGAGTACAATAATATATATAACCCATAATAAGCATATTGATAACCAATGCTATAAGCCTGCCTGTACCCTAGGACTAGATGCAGACCATACGTGGCCAGCTCACAGGACAAACTAACCAACCTAGGCGGATGTATACAAAATCCTAAGTGGCCAGTAAACACCCAAATAGTGCATTTAGCCCGAACGGCTCATGGGACAAAAATATCTACCCTAAGCCAGTAAGGCAACAGGATCCCAAAATAACAGTGGGAGAAAAAAAAAAAAAAAAAAACACTGGAACCGCCAGGAAAAACCTCAGAGCACTAGAAGAAGGGGTTACCCAAGTGGTGACCAGAGCGGAGTCCGTGGGCAGCCAGGCAAGCAAGCAGGACAGGGACCAGAGCAGCCCCACGCGTATCGCCCTTCAAGAGAGGGCTTCGTCAGGGGAAGTACCAACATGTGTCACAAACCCTCTATAAATACCACCCCAATAAATTAGAACAAACGGCCCACCTGTGACTGAGCAAAGAAGCTGCAACTGTGCAGAAAGTCCTGAAATGAAAGTGCCAGCCAAAATGCAGCCGGAGCTAGCTGAGATAAGGAGCCAGTCCCACGTCCAGCCGGGCGGGGAAGAGAAGGCGGCCGCTGTCAGAGTGAGCGATGAAAGCCACACCCACACAGCAAGCTGAAGGAGAGCCAAAAACACAGGCGCAAAAGCACCAAAAGCCCAGCTGTGAAGCAACAGCTGGAACAAAGAATCCTGGCAACAGGAAAGCCCATAGTTATAAAAATATATGTATATGCACAGACACGGGATAGAGGTATTAAGAAAATATATGTTATAATAAGGATGGTAGAGATCCTAAACAGGAACTGGGGAGCCTACAAAAGTGTGCCCAGCCAAGGGGTGATCAGTCCCAAGGCAAAATATCCATATATGCATGTATAAATATGCATACAAATGCATACACATACATATACATACAGAAGAAGGAGCTAGATGGAGGTGCAATTATGCACCAGAGGCCCTAGTTATAGATGTAAACAGCGGAACGCTAACCTAAGAAAAGATAAAAATAACAAACCCAAGAGAAACTAAGAAAAAATAAAAAATAAATAATAAAGAAAAAAGGTTGTGCCATACTGGTCTTGCCTTGGGCAGAGGCACTGCTTCTGCTCCCTCTTTGTGCAGAGCCTCCTCCACTGCCTCGACGCACTGAGCTGCTTTGTAAAGCACTAGCAGCACTCCTCTTAGTTGGACTGGAGAAGATGATGGAATTCACTAGTGTGCCGCGGTACTCCCGCATTTTACGCTCCCGGGTCAACGGTGTGATGAGGTTTTGTACGTTGTCCCGGTAGCGAGGATCGAGGAGGGTGAACACCCAATAATCAGGCATGTTGAGAATGTGGTCGATGCGTCGGTCGTTTCTCAGGCACTGCAGCATGAAATCAACCATGTGCTGCAGACTGCCGACTGGCCCAGAAACGCTGTCCCCTGCTTGAGACATGATCTCTGCCCACTCGTCATCACCCCACCCTCGCTGTACACACTGACCACTGGACAACTGTGTAGCTCCCTCCTCTGGATGGAGCTCTTCCTCCTCCATTGACTCCTCCTCATCCTCCTCACAAAGTGTCCCCTGCCTACCCCTTTGTGAGGAACCATGTGGCGCTGACTCTACAGAAGCTGATGGAAAAGGTGACTCCTCATCCTCCACAACTTCCGCAACATCATCCCTTAATGCTTGCAGTGTTTGTTGAAGCAGGCAGATAAGGGGGACAGTCATGCTGACTAGTGCATCATCTGCACTTGCCATCCGCGTGGAATAATCGAAAGGACGCAAAACCTGGCAGACGTCCTTCATAGTGGCCCACTCTGTGGTTGTGAAGTCTGATCGGCGCTGACTGCGACTTCTTTGCGCCTGATGCAGCTGGTACTCCATTACTGCTTGCTGCTGCTCACACAACCGCTCCAACATATGTGACGTGGAATTCCACCTGGTAGGTAGGTCACATAGGATGCGGTGTTCCGGAAGGCAGAATCGGCGCTGCAGAGCAGCAATGCGGGATCTTGCCAAGCTGGAACGCCGCAAGTGAGCACACTCTAGGCGGACCTTGTGCAGCAGTGCATCAAGATCCGGATAGTCCCTCAGAAAACTCTGCACAACCAAATTGAGCACATGTGCCAGACATGGGATGTGAGTGAGGTTGCCAATGGCCAAAGCTGCCACCAGATTTCGACCATTGTCACACACTACCATGCCTGGCTGGAAATTCTCTGGCACAAACCACACATCGCTCTCCTGCTTGATGGCATTCCAGAGCTCCTGCGCTGTGTGGCTTCGATTCCCCAAAGAAACTAATTTCAAGACGGCCTGCTGACGTTTGGCCACGGCTGTGCTCATGTCGGTCGTAACAGGTAAACATTCACAGGTCCATGTGGAGGTGGACTGTGACGGCTCCTGCAGCGATGATTCTGAGGAACTTGTGTATGAGGAGGAGTCAATGCGTACAGACTGGATTCCTGCAATCCTTGGAGTGGGCAGGACACGTCCTGCGCCACTCGCACGATCTGTACCTGGCTCAACAACATTAACCCAATGGGCAGTGAGGGAAAGGTATCGCCCCTGTCCATGTTGACTGGTCCACGCATCGGTGGTGAGGTGGACCTTGCTACTGACGGCGTTCAGTAGCGCGTGTTTTATGTGTCCCTCCACATGCTTGTGCAGGGCAGGGACAGCTTGCCTGCTGAAGTAAAAGCGGCTGGGCATCTTGTACTGTGGGACTGCCAATGCCATCAAGTCATGGAAGCTGTCAGTCTCCACCAGCCTGAATGAGAGCATTTCCAGTGACAGAAGTTTGGCAATGCCTGCATTCAGAGCTTGTGCTCGGGGGTGGTTTGCCGAGAATGCCCGTCTTTTCTCCCATGCCTGTACTACCGATGGCTGTAGACTAGGCTGGGAGTGTGAGGATGACTGGGAACGTGGTGCTGTGGGTGGAATTACACTAGGTCTCTGGACAACAGTGCCAGAGGTTCTTCCATGGCGATCCAGGGAGGAAGCCGAACCAGCTGTGTGTGAGCTGGAGGAAGAGGCAACACGAGCTGAAGAGGTGGTAGCTGCCGCTGTTGGTTGGCCTAGGTCTTCAGTGTGTTTTTGTAACTCCACCGCGTGCCTGATCTGCACATGTTTCCACATATTTGTGGTATTGAGGTTGCTGACACTTTTCCCTCTTTTGACTTTCTGATGACACAGCTTGCATTTGACAAAACAAATGTCATCTGCAACTGTGTCAAAAAAGGACCAGGCACTGCAAGTCTTGGGAGCGCCCTTTTTGGCTTTTGGAAGAGACAGGCTCCTAACGGGTGCCAAAGTGGAGGCTACAGGCTCCGCAGTCTTCCCCCTCCCTCTCCCTCTTTGGCCCGTTCGGGGAATCTCTTCCTCAGAGCTTCTCCCACCACCTTCCTGTTCCTCACGCCACGATGGGTCAAGGACCTCATCATCTCCACTACCCTCTGCCACCAACTGCTCCTCCTGGGTAGTCTTGGCAGCACAGTACGCACCAGAAAGCGGCACCTGAGTTTCATCATCAGATGCGTACTGTGCTGTGGTCACCGCAGGCACTGGCCCACCCGCCTCTTCAGAGTCAGAGAGACAAAGCTGTTGGGCATCACTGCACACTGCCTCTTCTTCCATTTCTCCAATGCTGCTTGGCTGGCCCCCTGTTTCCATGCCAAGAGATTCAGAGAACAGAAGTAGAGACGGCTCCTGTCCTGGGCTCTCTGACTGCCTGGCCAATTTGGCAGGTGGTGAAGAGACAGATGGCTGCTCTCCAGTGGTCTGTGCCTGAGAGGATGTGGCACTAATTGAAGTCGATGCCGATGCGTTAGCTGCCATCCATCCGACAACGGCTTCAATTTGATCTTCACGCAGCAGCGGTGCACGGCGCTCTCCGACAAAGCTGCATATGAAGGACTGTTCCCTGCTGAAACTGGGTGATGATGAGTCACCGGAGCCCGCAGCAGGCACAGAATCACCACGTCCTCTCCCTGCTCCGCGCCCACGCCCACGTGCCTTACTCCCTGCCCTCTTCATCTTGGTTGACAGATAAAGATAAGCAGAAAAGTACTAAGGCCTTAGTGTGCTTATTCCTGAAATGCTCCTCCTAACAGGTGTAAGAAACAATAATTTTGTAAAGTGTGGACTAGACTTTATTATTGATAAAATGTGGCCTACACAAGTGTTAAGTGGTGTTTGGTGAAATTTCCTTTTTTTTTTGTGCAGATCGGGCTACAGAGCGAGTTTAACTCACACAGGGACCGTGCAGACAGCCGTAAACGGCGCTGCAAGGCCCAAAAACACTCCTCTAGGTTATCCTATGTAGTGTTTTTCCACAATTTAGCTGGAGACGGGTGGAAAGACACTAATAGGAAATTTTAGAAAAAATGTGCAGCAGGCTGCACTATTTGCAAAAAAGGACAAGTTATTTAACGGTATGAGGCAGTGACGCACCCTGAGCTGAATACAACCGGCTGTGGCTGCACACAGACTACAGGGCGAGCTGCGCTCACACGGAGACCGTGCAGACAGCCGTAAACGGCGCTGCAAGACCCAAAAACCCTCTTCTAGGTTATCCTATGTAGTGTTTTTCCACAATTTAGCTAGAGACGGGTGGAAAGACACTAATAGGAAATTTTAGAAAAAATTTGCAGCAGGCTGCACTATTTGCAAAAAAGGACAAGTTATTTAACGGTATGAGGCAGTGACGCACCCTGAGCTGAATACAACTGGCTGTGGCTGCACACAGACTACAGGGCGAGCTGCGCTCACACGGAGACCGTGCAGACAGCCGTAAACGGCGCTGCAAGGCCCAAAAACCCTCCTATAGGTTATCCTATGTAGTGTTTTTCCACAATTTAGCTAGAGACGGGTGGAAAGACACTAATAGGAAATTTTAGAAAAAATGTGCAGCAGGCTGCACTATGAGCAAAAAAGGACAATGGATAGAACAGTATGAGGCAGTGTGAACCCCCCCCTGAGCTGAATACAACCGGGTATATGGCTGCACACAGACTACAGAGTGAGCTGCACACACACACACACACACACACAGAGACCTTGCAGAACGCTGTTAAAACAGCGCTGCAAGGCAAGAGCAAGGTGAACACACAGCGTTTGCTAAATTAGCCTTGGAAAAGCGCAATGAAGCAATTCGCTATCTCAACTGGCCCTCAGTTAGAACACAGCGTCCTGTCCCTAACTGAAATCACAGCAGAGTGAGCGCAAAATGGCGGCAGCGTTTTTTATAGTGCATCGTGACATCATTTCAGCAGCCAATCACAGCCTTGCCAGTAGTTACATGCCCACCATGCTAAACAGGATGTGCCCACACTTCCATTCATTCCTCATTGGCTGCTGCGTGCAGTTTTGAATTCTGGGAACTTCCGATTCCGGTATCCGATATGCGGGAAATTCCGATACCGCAAATATCGGCCGATACCCGATACTTGCGGTATCGGAATGCTCAACACTAGTCATGACTTTAAAAAGTACTTTCCATGGTGTTTTTTTTACCAATACTTTTCGTGGTGTTTTTAATTTAGTAAATATTTGTGTGATATATAGAGTTTTATAGAGAAGTCACCTTCCCTATTGAATAAAGTAAAAAAAAAAAAAAAACAACACTGAAAAAGCAACCAATAATAATGCATCAAAATGCTATTTATGTACATCAAGCTTTTAGGACAAACTTCAATTTTTTTTTTAATAAAACTGCCAGCAATGATATACATTTTTCTATTTTTGAGGGTAATTTCAAAAGCGGTAATTCGGCATTACTTCACTTGTGCTGTAAAAGTAATATTGCTCTATAATCTTCTCTTCTTGACATGCTACTAACCAAGCAATAAGATTATTATTCTAAGGGGGATTGATTTTAGTTCCATTAAATGAACTGTAGTTGGAATATAGAGCCATGAACTATTCCACTGTTCCCAATACTTTCTCTAAAAGGAAAGGATCAACAAAAATGGGGTGATATGAAGTAAAGCTAAATTTCATTCTAAATCACTATCTATTTAGTGCCATAATCTAAGCTATTTTTTATATACTTGTATTAAAAATTCCCTAATTACGCTATCTAACTGCTATTCTATTTTTTTCCTGTTTCCTGGGTGGTGACACTTCATTTGAGAATCCCAGTGCATGCTGAGATATTTTTCCCCTTAGTGACAGAGCCAATTTTGTACTTAATGAGCAGGTCAATTTTTACAATTCTGACCACTGTCTTTTTAAGAGGTTATAACTTTGGAGCGCTTTAACGGATCCTGCTGATTCTGAGACTGTTTTTTTTGTGACATATTGTACTCCATGTTAGTTGTACAATTTCTTCAATATGACTTGTGTTTGTTTATGAAAAAAATGGAAATATGGTGAAAATTTTCAAAATTTTGCAGTTTTTAAATTTTGAATTTTTATGCCCTTAAATCAGAGATATATCCCAAAAAATTCTTAATAAATAACATTTCCCACTAGGGTTGAGCGAAACGGGTCGTTCATTTTCAAAAGTCGCCGACTTTTGGCAAAGTCGGGTTTCATGAAACCCGATCCGACCCCTGTGCGGGGTCGGCCATGCGGTACGCGACTTTCGCGCCAAAGTCGCGTTTCAATGACGCGAAAAGCGCCATTTCTCAGCCAATGAAGGTAAACGCAGAGTGTGGGCAGCGTGATGACATAGGTCCTGGTCCCCACCATCTTAGAGAAGGGCATTGCAGTGATTGGCTTGCTGTCTGAGGCGTCACAGGGGCTATAAAGGGGCGTTCCCGCCGACCGCCATGTTACTGCTGCTGATCTGAGCTTAGGGAGAGGTTGCTGCCGCTTCGTCAGAAGCAGGGATAGCGTTAGGCAGGGTCCATTAACCACCAAACCGCTTGTGCTGTAGCGATTTCCACTGCCCAACACCACCTTCGGTGTGCAGGGACAGTGGAAGCTACATTATTTTTTTTTTTCCCCCCCAGCGCTGTAGCTCATTGGGCTGCCCTAGAAGGCTCCCTGATAGCTGCATTGCTGTGTGTACGCCGCTGTGCAAACCAACTGCTTTTTTCAAAGCACAAATCCTCTTGTTCCTTCCTTTCTGCACAGCTATCTTTTTTGTTTGTACACACTTTTTATTTAATTTGTGCATCAGTCCACTCCTTATTGCTGCCTGCCATACCTGGCTGAGATTACTGCAGGGAGATAGTAATTGAAGGACACTCCCTGTTTTTTTTTTTTTTTGTGGGAGATTAAGATTGACATTTCTGCTAGAGTGCCATCCCTGTCTGTGTCATCTCTCACTCAGTGGGCCATAGAAAGCCTATTTATTTTTTTGCTTGGTTTGGGTTATAAAATCTACCTGAAAAAATCACTACATCAATCAGTGGGAGAAAAATATTGGCCTCAGGGCTTGTGTGCCACTCTTGACTCCTGTGTGTGCCATCTCTCAGTCAGTGAGCCATAGAAAGCCTATTTATTTTTTTGCTTGATTTTGGTTCTAAAATCTACCTGAAAAAATCACTACATCAATCAGTGGGAGAAAAATATTGGCCTCAGGGCTTGTGTGCCACTCCTGACTCCTGTGTGCATCATCACTCACTCAGTGGGCCATAGAAAGCCCTTTTTTTTTTTTTTTTTGCTTTATTTGGGTTCTAAATTCTACCTGAAAAAATCAATAAATCAATCAGTGGGAGATTAATATTGGCCTTTGGGCTTGTGTGCCAGTCCTAAGCGTGCCATCTCTCTCTCTCAGATAGTGGGCCATAGAAAGCCTATTTATTTTTTTTTTTATTGGTTTATAAATTTTCCCTGGAACCAAAAAAAAAAAAGTGGGAGATTAATATTGGCCTCTGGGCTTGTGTGCCAGTCCTGAGCGTGCCATCTCTCTCACAAATAGTGGGCCATAGAAAGCCTATTTATTTTTTTGCTTGATTTGGGTTCTAAAATGTACCTGAAAAAATCACTACATCAATCAGTGGGAGAAAAATATTGGCCTCAGGGCTTGTGTGCCACTCCTGACTCCTGTGTGCATCATCACTCACTCAGTGGGCCATAGAAAGCCCATTTTTTTTTTTTTTTTGCTTTATTTGGGTTCTAAATTCTACCTGAAAAAATCAATAAATCAATCAGTGGGAGATTAATATTGGCCTTTGGGCTTGTGTGCCAGTCCTAAGCGTGCCATCTCTCTCTCTCAGATAGTGGGCCATAGAAAGCCTATTTATTTATTTTTTTTTATTGGGTTTATAAATTTTCCCTGGAAAAAAAAAAAAAAAGTGGGAGATTAATATTGGCCTCTGGGCTTGTGTGCCAGTCCTGAGCGTGCCATCTCTCTCACAAATAGTGGGCCATAGAAAGCCTATTTATTTATTTTTTTTTGGTTTTATAAATTCTCCCTTAAAAAAAAAGGGAGATTAATATTGGCCTTTGGGCTTGTGTGCCAGTCCTAAGCGTGCCATCTCTCTCTGTCTCTCAGATAGTGGGCCATAGAAAGCCTATTTATTATTTTTTTTATTGGGTTTATAAATTTTCCCTGGAACAAAAAAAAAAAAAGTGGGAGATAAATATTGGCCTCTGGGCTTGTGTGCCACTTCTGACTCCTGTGTGCGTCATCTCTCACTCAGTGGGCCATAGAAAGCCTTTTTTTGTTTTATTTGTTTTCTAAATTCTCCCTGAAAAAATCATTTTATTTTATTTGGTTTCTAAATTCTTCCTGAAAAAATCATTTTATTCTATTATTTTTTTTCCTAAAGTCTCCCTGAAAAAAAACAAAAAAAAACAAATCAGTGGGAGATTAATATTGCCCTTTCTGCTTGTGTGCCAGTCTTGACTCCTGGGTGTGCCATCTCTCTCTCTCTCTCCAATTGTGGGCCATAGAAAGCCTATTATTTTTTTAGCTTGATTTGGGTTCCAAAATCTACCTGAAAAAATCACTACATCAATCAGTGGGAGATAAATATTGGCCTCTGGGCTTGTGTGCCACTCCTGACTCCTGTGTGCGTCATCTCTCACTCAGTGGGCCATAGAAAGCCTTTTTTTGTTTTATTTGTTTTCTAAATTCTCTCTGAAAAAATCATTTTATTTTATTTGGTTTCTAAATTCTTCCTGAAAAAATCATTTTATTCTATTTTTTTTTTTCCTAAAGTCTCCCTGAAAAAAAAAAAAAAAAAACAAATCAGTGGGAGATTAATATTGCCCTTTCTGCTTGTGTGCCAGTCTTGACTCCTGGGTGTGCCATCTCTCTCTCTCTCCAATTGTGGGCCATAGAAAGCCTATTCTTTTTTTAGCTTGATTTGGGTTCCAAAATCTACCTGAAAAAATCACTACATCAATCAGTGGGAGATAAATATTGGCCTCTGGGCTTGTGTGCCACTCCTGACTCCTGTGTGCGTCATCTCTCACTCAGTGGGCCATAGAAAGCCTTTTTTTGTTTTATTTGTTTTCTAAATTCTCCCTGAAAAAATCATTTTATTTTATTTAGTTTCTAAATTCTTCCTGAAAAAATCATTTTATTCTATTTTTTTTTTCCTAAAGTCTCCCTGAAAAAAAACAAAAAAAAAACAAATCAGTGGGAGATTAATATTGCCCTTTCTGCTTGTGTGCCAGTCTTGACTCCTGGGTGTGCCATCTCTCTCTCTCTCCAATTGTGGGCCATAGAAAGCCTATTATTTTTTTAGCTTGATTTGGGTTCCAAAATCTACCTGAAAATATCACTACATCAATCAGTGGGAGATAAATATTGGCCTCTGGGCTTGTGTGCCACTCCTGACTCCTGTGTGCGTCATCTCTCACTCAGTGGGCCATAGAAAGCCTTTTTTTCGTTTTATTTGTTTTCTAAATTCTCCCTAAAAAAATCATTTTATTTTATTTGGTTTCTAAATTCTTCCTGAAAAAATCAATTTTATTCTATTATTTTTTTTTCCTAAAGTCTCCCTGAAAAAAAAAAAAAAAAAATCAGTGGGAGATTAATATTGCCTTTTCTGCTTGTGTGCCAGTCTTGACTCCTGGGTGTGCCATCTCTCTCTCTCTCTCTCCAATTGTGGGCCATAGAAAGCCTATTATTTTTTTAGCTTGATTTGGGTTCCAAAATCTACCTGAAAAAATCACTACATCAATCAGTGGGAGATAAATATTGGCCTCTGGGCTTGTGTGCCACTCCTGACTCCTGTGTGCGTCATCTCTCACTCAGTGGGCCATAGAAAGCCTTTTTTTGTTTTATTTGTTTTCTAAATTCTCCCTGAAAAAATCATTTTATTTTATTTGGTTTCTAAATTCTTCCTGAAAAAATCATTTTATTCTATTTTTTTTTTTCCTAAAGTCTCCCTGAAAAAAAACAAAAAAAAAACAAATCAGTGGGAGATTAATATTGCCCTTTCTGCTTGTGTGCCAGTCTTGACTCCTGGGTGTGCCATCTCTCTCTCTCTCCAATTGTGGGCCATAGAAAGCCTATTCTTTTTTTAGCTTGATTTGGGTTCCAAAATCTACCTGAAAATATCACTACATCAATCAGTGGGAGATAAATATTGGCCTCTGGGCTTGTGTGCCACTCCTGACTCCTGTGTGCGTCATCTCTCACTCAGTGGGCCATAGAAAGCCTTTTTTTCGTTTTATTTGTTTTCTAAATTCTCCCTGAAAAAATCATTTTATTTTATTTGGTTTCTAAATTCTTCCTGAAAAAATCATTTTATTCTATTATTTTTTTTTCCTAAAGTCTCCCTGAAAAAAAAAAAAAATCAGTGGGAGATTAATATTGCCTTTTCTGCTTGTGTGCCAGTCTTGACTCCTGGGTGTGCCATCTCTCTCTCTCTCTCTCCAATTGTGGGCCATAGAAAGCCTATTATTTTTTTAGCTTGATTTGGGTTCCAAAATCTACCTGAAAAAATCACTACATCAATCAGTGGGAGATAAATATTGGCCTCTGGGCTTGTGTGCCACTCCTGACTCCTGTGTGCGTCATCTCTCACTCAGTGGGCCATAGAAAGCCTTTTTTTGTTTTATTTGTTTTCTAAATTCTCCCTGAAAAAATCATTTTATTTTATTTGGTTTCTAAATTCTTCCTGAAAAAATCATTTTATTCTATTATTTTTTTTTCCTAAAGTCTCCCTGAAAAAAAAAAAAAATCAAATCAGTGGGAGATTAATATTTACATTTGTGCTTCAGTGACAGTCCTGCGTGTGTAGCATCTCTCTCATTTGTTGCCACCAACAACAGAGTGTGTAACATTGTGCCTGATTTTCGTTGTGGTCTCACTCACCTGTAAAGGGGTAGCTAAATCATACTGAAGTTATAGCTCACCGTGTAATTTGTGTGACAGCAACAAATACCGTTAGTTTGTTTACGTTTTTAAAACAATGAGGAAGTATGGTGGAAGAGGTCGTGGCCGGGGGCGTTCATTGTCAGCTGGTAATGAGGGTAGTGGTAGTGGTGGAGCATCAGCTGGTCGTGGGAAAAAAAATATTGCACCTAAGTCTGGAGCTGTGGAGCCAGGTTCGTCGTCAGGCTACACAAGGCCTCGAACGCTCCCTTTTCTGGGAGTAGGAAAACCGCTTTTAAAGCCGGAGCAGCAAGAGCAAGTTTTGGCTTATCTTGCTGACTCAGCCTCTAGCTCTTTTGCCTCCTCTCGTGAAACTGGTAAATGTCAAAGCAGCGCGTCGTTAGTGGATGTTCACGGTCAGGGACAAGTCGCTTCCTTGTCCTCTTCAGCAAAAACAACAACAGAGAAGAATGCAGCAGGCGACACAACGGGTTACTCCATGGAGCTCTTTACACATACCGTCCCTGGCTTAGAAAGTGAAGCAGTTAACAGTCCATGCCCATTACAAGTTGAATCTGACATGGAGTGCACTGATGCACAGCCACAGCCAGACTACTATGCTGGTCCTTTGACTCAGACCACAACATTGCCCTCGCAGGGTAATGATCAAGAATCAGACCCTGATGAGACTATGTTGCCCCATCACGAACGCTATACCACCGACCGACACGGTGACACAGACGAAGTTGCACACGAGCTACAAGAAGAGGTAATAGATGACCCAGTTGTTGACCCCGATTGGCAGCCATTGGGGGAACAGGGTGCAGGCGGCAGCAGTTCTGAAGCGGAGGAGGAGGGGCCGCAGCAGGCATCAACATCGCAACAGGTTCCATCTGCCGGGCCCGTATCTTGCCCAAAACGCGTGGCAAAGCCAAAACCTGTTGGAGGACAGCGTGGCCATCCGGTTAAAGCTCAGTCTGCAATGCCTGAAAAGGTATCCGATGCTAGAAAGAGTGCAGTCTGGCATTTTTTTAAACAACATCCAATTGATCAGCGCAAAGTCATCTGTCAAAAATGTTCAACTACCTTAAGCAGAGGACAGAATCTGAAAAGTCTCAATACAAGTTGCATGCATAGACATTTAACCACCATGCATTTGCAAGCCTGGACTAACTACCAAACGTCCCTTAAGGTTGTAGCACCCTCGGCCAATGAAGCTAGTCAGCAACGCAACATCCCTTCCGGCAGTGTAGGGCCACCATTTTCCGCACCACCTGCAGTATCTGTGCAGGTTTCTTTGCCAGGCCAAAGCAGTCAGGGTCAGGGAATCACCAGTTTCGTAGTAGGAAACACTGCATCTAGGGCACCGGCGGCAACAATACCATCTCCCACCGTCTCTCAGTCTGCCATGTCCACCGGCACCCCCGCTAGTTCCATGATCTCCAGCTCTCCAGTCCAGCTCACCCTACATGAGACTATGGTTAGAAAAAGGAAGTACTTAGCCTCGCATCCGCGTACGCAGGGTTTGAACGCACACATAGCTAGACTAATCTCGTTAGAGATGATGCCCTACCGGTTAGTTGAAAGCGAAGCTTTCAAAGCCCTGATGGACTACGCTGTACCACGCTACGAGCTACCCAGTCGACACTTTTTTTCCAGAAAAGCCATCCCAGCCCTCCACCAGCATGTTAAAGAGCGCATCGTCCATGCACTCAGGCAATCTGTGAGCACAAAGGTGCACCTGACAACAGATGCATGGACCAGTAGGCATGGCCAGGGACGTTACGTGTCCATCACGGCACACTGGGTAAATGTGGTGGATGCAGGGTCCACAGGGGACAGCAAGTTTGGGACAGTTCTGCCTAGCCCACGGTCTAGGAAACAATTGGCTGTAGCCGTTTGCACCCCCTCCTCCTCCTCTTCGTCCTCCTGCAGAAGCGAGAGCTCGTCCACAGACCGCAGTCGCACAACCACTCCATCTGCAGCTGCCACTGTTGCACACCAGGTCTCCCATTATGGGGCAGCTACTGGCAAACGTCAGCAGGCTGTATTGGCTATGAAGTGTTTGGGCGACAACAGACACACCGCGGACGTTCTGTCTGAGTTCTTGCAGAAAGAAACGCAGTCGTGGCTGGGCACTGTAGATCTTGAGGCAGGCAAGGTAGTGAGTGATAACGGAAGGAATTTCATGGCTGCCATCTCCCTTTCCCAACTGAAACACATTCCTTGCCTGGCTCACACCTTAAACCTGGTGGTGCAGTGCTTCCTGAAAAGTTATCCGGGGTTATCCGACCTGCTCCTCAAAGTGCGTGGACTTTGCTCACATATCCGCCGTTCGCCCGTACACTCCAGCCGTATGCAGACCTATCAGCGTTCTTTGAACCTTCCCCAGCATCGCCTAATCATAGACGTTGCAACAAGGTGGAACTCAACACTGCACATGCTTCAGAGACTGTGCGAACAGAGGCGGGCTGTTATGTTTTTGTGGGAGGATACACATACACGGGCAGGCAGTAGGATGGCAGACATGGAGTTGTCAGGTGTGCAGTGGTCGAAGATTCAAGACATGTGTCAAGTCCTTCAGTGTTTTGAGGAATGCACACGGCTGGTTAGTGCAGACAACGCCATAATAAGCATGAGCATCCCCCTAATGCGTCTGCTGATGCAAAGTTTGACGCACATAAAGGATCAGGTGTCTGCAGCTGAGGAAGAGGAAAGCCTTGATGACAGTCAGCCATTGTCTGGCCAGGGCAGTGTACAGGATGAGTTAGCGGGCGAAGAGGAGGAGGAGGACGAGGAGGATGATGGGGATGATTATATTTTTAATGAGGAAGCTTTTCCGGGGCCACTGGAAATTGGTGACGCGGCAAGGCCGGGTTCTGGTTTTTGGAGGGACACAAGTGACGTAGATTTGCCTGAAACTGCCCCTCAACCAAGCACAACCGCAGATTTGAGAACTGGAACTTTGGCCCACATGGCGGATTATGCCTTACGTATCCTCAAAAGGGACACACGCATAACTAAAATGATGAATGATGACGATTACTGGTTGGCCTGCCTCCTTGATCCTCGCTATAAAGGCAAATTGCAAAATATAATGCCACATGAGAACTTGGAACTAATATTAGCAACCAAACAATCAACTCTTGTTGACCGTTTGCTTCTGGCATTCCCTGCACACAGCGCCCGTGATCGTTCTCACACGAGCTGCAGGGGCCAGCAGACCAGAGGAGTTAGAGGGGCAGAAATCAGAAGTGGCGTTGGCCAGAGGGGTTTTCTGACCAGGTTGTGGAGTGATTTTGCTATGACCGCAGACAGGACAGGTACTGCAGCATCAATTCAAAGTGACAGGAGACAACATTTGTCCAGTATGGTTACAAACTATTTTTCATCCCTAATCGATGTTCTCCCTCAACCGTCATTCCCATTTGATTACTGGTCATCAAAATTAGACACCTGGCCAGAATTGGCAGAATATGCATTGCAGGAGCTTGCTTGCCCGGCAGCTAGTGTCCTATCAGAAAGAGTATTCAGTGCTGCAGGTTCAATACTAACAGAAAAAACGACTCGTCTGGCTACCCAAAATGTAGATGATCTAACCTTCATTAAAATGAACCACAACTGGATTTCGAAATCTTTTGCCCCACCTTGCCCGGCTGACACCTAGCTTTCCTATGAAAAGGTCTTGCCTGTGGACTATTCTGAATGCCTTTTCCAATCTCGTAATTTTCTGCACCTGATTGTCCAGCATACGACATGTTTACACCTCACTAAATGGCCAAACTCCCCACACGGGGCCGTGGTATCGACACTTGGCGACAGCACCCGTGAGAGTGCAGTTTGTCTGAAGAGGTGGGTGTGCCCGCTTTTGGTCGACGGTACTGCCACTGGGTCCCTCCTAGTACAATAAAGTGTCTCTGGCGGTGGTGGTGCGCACCCAACGTCAGACACACCGTTGTAATATGAGGGGCCCTGGGCCTGTACCGCCGGCCACAAGACAGTCCCCCCCCCCCAGCTCAAACAGTGCTCTACCACTTGCAAAATTATCTCACAGCTCCACCAATGTTTAGTCTATGCGCTGACATCCTTCAATGCCTGCCACTGACAATACCATTGTATTGACATTTTTGTTATGTTAGGCCTTCGATGCCTGTCTGTGGTCACTCCTTCCACTAGGCCTCCACTGACCACACCACTGCTGCCCGTGTACCCCTGTAACCAATTTAAAATTGCCTACAGCCATGTGTTATTATTTTAGGCCTTCGATGCCTGTCTGCGGTCACTCCTTCCACTAGGCCTCCACTGACCACACCACTGCTGCCCGTGTACCCCTGGAACCAATTTAAAATTGCCTACAGCCATGTGTTATTATTTTAGGCCTTCGATGCCTGTCTGCGGTCACTCCTTCCACTAGGCCTCCACTGACCACACCACTGCTGCCCGTGTACCCCTGGAACCAATTTAAAATTGCCTACAGCCATGTGTTATAATTTTAGGCCTTCAATGCCTGTCTGCGGTCACTCCTTCCACTAGGCCTCCACTGACCACACCACTGCTGCCCGTGTACCCCTGGAACCAATTTAAAATTGCCTACAGCCATGTGTTAATATTTTAGGCCTTCGATGCCTGTCTGCGGTCACTCCTTCCACTAGGCCTCCACTGACCACACCACTGCTGCCCGTGTACCCCTGGAACCAATTTAAAATTGCCTACAGCCATGTGTTATTATTTTAGGCCTTCGATGCCTGTCTGCGGTCACTCCTTCCACTAGGCCTCCACTGACCACACCACTGCTGCCCGTGTACCCCTGGAACCAATTTAAAATTGCCTACAGCCATGTGTTATTATTTTAGGCCTTCGATGCCTGTCTGCGGTCACTCCTTCCACTAGGCCTCCACTGACCACACCACTGCTGCCCGTGTACCCCTGGAACCAATTTAAAATTGCCTACAGCCATGTGTTATTATTTTAGGCCTTCGATGCCTGTCTGCGGTCACTCCTTCCACTAGGCCTCCACTGACCACACCACTGCTGCCCGTGTACCCCTGTAACCAATTTAAAATTGCCTACAGCCATGTGTTATTATTTTAGGCCTTCGATGCCTGTCTGCGGTCACTCCTTCCACTAGGCCTCCACTGACCACACCACTGCTGCCCGTGTACCCCTGGAACCAACATCAGAAAATATAAAAATAAGTATTTTGCTTATAAAAAAGAAAATACTGGAGAGATATCAAATGCAGACATTTTAACATTAAAAACAAACACATACAACAAAAATCTGGTACAGTACTAAAAATGGCCACCAGCTACAATAACTTTCTCCTGCAAGTAGTTAACTGAAAGGTTTTTTCAATTTTAAACACAGATATGGCATCCACCGAGTGTTGTCCTGTCGCGTCTTCTTTATATTATTGCCAAGAAGATGCAAAACAATGAAAATAATAAAATCATTATTTACCAAAAAAATAGAGTAAGTCAAAACCACATTGCAAATAAACATTCATTACAAATAAAGAAGCAGGGCGCGTCCGAGGGTGAGTATATACCTAATAAGAATATAATCACCCTCGGACGCGCCCTGCTTCTTTCCGACAGCCTTCCTTCCTAAGAATCAGCCCTTCCGTGGTGTAGAGAGAGGGTTTGTTACACTCCAAGGTGTTCCCCAGGTTGCCTTTCCTGAGCTTCGATCTTCCGGCTCTCGTTTAGTAGTTCTTGGAAACTACGCTGCATTAGGCCTACAAATTGGGTATGGGGTGTAGAGAGATGGTGTGTTCCACTCCAAGGTGTTCTCCAGGTTGCCTTTCCTGAGCTTCGATCTTCCGGCTCTCGTTTAGTAGTTGTTGGAAACTACGCTGCATTAGGCCTACAAATTGGGTATGGGGTGTAGAGAGATGGTGTGTTCCACTGTAGAGAGATGGTGTGTTCCACTCCAAGGTGTTCCCCAGGTTTCCTCGCCAATGCTTCGATCATCATGCTCTCGTTTAGTAGTTGTTGGAAACTACGCTGCATTAGGCCTACAAATTGGGTATGGGGTGTAGAGAGATGGTGTGTTCCACTCCAAGGTGTTCCCCAGGTTTCCTCGCCAATGCTTCGATCATTATGCTCTCGTTTAGTAGTTGTTGGAAACTACGCTGCATTGGGCCTACAAATTGGGTATGGGGTGTAGAGAGATGGTGTGTTCCACTCCAAGGTGTTCCCCAGGTTGCCTTTCCTGAGCTTCGATCTTCCGGCTCTCGTTTAGTAGTTGTTGGAAACTACGCTGCATTAGGCCTACAAATTGGGTATGGGGTGTAGAGAGATGTTGTGTTCCACTCCAAGGTGTTCTCCAGGTTGCCTTTCCTGAGCTTCGATCTTCCGGCTCTCGTTTAGTAGTTGTTGGAAACTACGCTGCATTAGGCCTACAAATTGGGTATGGGGTTTAGAGAGATGGTGTGTTCCACTCCAAGGTGTTCCCCAGGTTTCCTCGCCAATGCTTCGATCATCATGCTCTCGTTTAGTAGTTGTTGGAAACTACGCTGCATTAGGCCTACAAATTGGGTATGGGGTGTAGAGAGATGGTGTGTTCCACTCCAAGGTGTTCTCCAGGTTGCCTTTCCTGAGCTTCGATCTTCCGGCTCTCGTTTAGTAGTTGTTGGAAACTACGCTGCATTAGGCCTACAAATTGGGTATGGGGTGTAGAGAGATGGTGTGTTCCACTGTAGAGAGATGGTGTGTTCCACTCCAAGGTGTTCCCCAGGTTTCCTCGCCAATGCTTCGATCATCATGCTCTTGTTTAGTAGTTGTTGGAAACTACGCTGCATTAGGCCTACAAATTGGGTATGGGGTGTAGAGAGATGGTGTGTTCCACTCCAAGGTGTTCCCCAGGTTTCCTCGCCAATGCTTCGATCATCATGCTCTCGTTTAGTAGTTGTTGGAAACTACGCTGCATTAGGCCTACAAATTGGGTATGGGGTGTAGAGAGATGGTGTGTTCCACTCCAAGGTGTTCCCCAGGTTTCCTCGCCAATGCTTCGATCATCATGCTCTCGTTTAGTAGTTGTTGGAAACTACGCTGCATTGGGCCTACAAATTGGGTATGGGGTGTAGAGAGATGGTGTGTTCCACTCCAAGGTGTTCCCCAGGTTGCCTTTCCTGAGCTTCGATCTTCCGGCTATCGTTTAGTAGTTGTTGGAAACTACGCTGCATTAGGCCTACAAATTGGGTATGGGGTGTAGAGAGATGGTGTGTTCCACTGTAGAGAGATGGTGTGTTCCACTCCAAGGTGTTCCCCAGGTTTCCTCGCCAATGCTTCGATCATCATGCTCTCGTTTAGTAGTTGTTGGAAACTACGCTGCATTAGGCCTACATATTGGGTTTGGGGTGTAGAGAGATGGTGTGTTCCACTCCAAGGTGTTCCCCAGGTTTCCTCACCAATGCTTCGATCATCATGCTCTCGTTTAGTAGTTGTTGGAAACTACGCTGCATTAGGCCTACAAATTGGGTATGGGGTGTAGAGAGATGGTGTGTTCCACTCCAAGGTGTTCCCCAGGTTTCCTCGCCAATGCTTCGATCATCATGCTCTCGTTTAGTAGTTGTTGGAAACTACGCTGCCTTGGGCCTACAAATTGGGTATGGGGTGTAGAGAGATGGTGTGTTCCACTCCAAGGTGTTCCCCAGGTTTCCTCACCAATGCTTCGATCATCATGCTCTAGTTTAGTAGTTGTTGGAAACTACGCTGCATTAGGCCTACAAATTGGGTATGGGGTGTAGAGAGATGGTGTGTTCCACTCCAAGGTGTTCCCCAGGTTTCCTCGCCAATGCTTCGATCATCATGCTCTCGTTTAGTAGTTGTTGGAAACTACGCTGCCTTGGGCCTACAAATTGGGTATGGGGTGTAGAGAGATGGTGTGTTCCACTCCAAGGTGTTCTCCAGGTTGCCTTTCCTGAGCTTCGATCTTCCGGCTCTCGTTTAGTAGTTCTTGGAAACTACACTGCATTAGGCCTACAAATTGGGTATGGGGTGTAGAGAGATGGTGTGTTCCACTCCAAGGTGTTCCCCAGGTTTCCTCGCCAATGCTTCGATCATCATGCTCTCGTTTAGTAGTTGTTGGAAACTACGCTGCATTGGGCCTACAAATTGGGTATGGGGTGTAGAGAGATGGTGTGTTCCACTCCAAGGTGTTCCCCAGGTTGCCTTTCCTGAGCTTCGATCTTCCGGCTATCGTTTAGTAGTTGTTGGAAACTACGCTGCATTAGGCCTACAAATTGGGTATGGGGTGTAGAGAGATGGTGTGTTCCACTGTAGAGAGATGGTGTGTTCCACTCCAAGGTGTTCCCCAGGTTTCCTCGCCAATGCTTCGATCATCATGCTCTCGTTTAGTAGTTGTTGGAAACTACGCTGCATTAGGCCTACATATTGGGTTTGGGGTGTAGAGAGATGGTGTGTTCCACTCCAAGGTGTTCCCCAGGTTTCCTCACCAATGCTTCGATCATCATGCTCTCGTTTAGTAGTTGTTGGAAACTACGCTGCATTAGGCCTACAAATTGGGTATGGGGTGTAGAGAGATGGTGTGTTCCACTCCAAGGTGTTCCCCAGGTTTCCTCGCCAATGCTTCGATCATCATGCTCTCGTTTAGTAGTTGTTGGAAACTACGCTGCCTTGGGCCTACAAATTGGGTATGGGGTGTAGAGAGATGGTGTGTTCCACTCCAAGGTGTTCCCCAGGTTTCCTCACCAATGCTTCGATCATCATGCTCTCGTTTAGTAGTTGTTGGAAACTACGCTGCATTAGGCCTACAAATTGGGTATGGGGTGTAGAGAGATGGTGTGTTCCACTCCAAGGTGTTCCCCAGGTTTCCTCGCCAATGCTTCGATCATCATGCTCTCGTTTAGTAGTTGTTGGAAACTACGCTGCCTTGGGCCTACAAATTGGGTATGGGGTGTAGAGAGATGGTGTGTTCCACTCCAAGGTGTTCCCCAGGTTTCCTCACCAATGCTTCGATCATCATGCTCTCGTTTAGTAGTTGTTGGAAACTACGCTGCATTAGGCCTACAAATTGGGTATGGGGTGTAGAGAGATGGTGTGTTCCACTCCAAGGTGTTCCCCAGGTTTCCTCGCCAATGCTTCGATCATCATGCTCTCGTTTAGTAGTTGTTGGAAACTACGCTGCCTTGGGCCTACAAATTGGGTATGGGGTGTAGAGAGATGGTGTGTTCCACTCCAAGGTGTTCTCCAGGTTGCCTTTCCTGAGCTTCGATCTTCCGGCTCTCGTTTAGTAGTTCTTGGAAACTACACTGCATTAGGCCTACAAATTGGGTATGGGGTGTAGAGAGATGGTGTGTTCCACTCCAAGGTGTTCTCCAGGTTGCCTTTCCTGAGCTTCGATCTTCCGGCTCTCGTTTAGTAGTTGTTGGAAACTACGCTGCATTAGGCCTACAAATTGGGTATGGGGTGTAGAGAGATGGTGTGTTCCACTCCAAGGTGTTCCCCAGGTTTCCTCGCCAATGCTTCGATCATCATGCTCTCGTTTAGTAGTTGTTGGAAACTACGCTGCATTAGGCCTACAAATTGGGTATGGGGTGTAGAGAGATGGTGTGTTCCACTCCAAGGTGTTCTCCAGGTTGCCTTTCCTGAACTTCTATCTTCAGGCTCTCATTAAATTGTGGTTAAACGGAACAACTGCATTTGGCGTACTAGTTGGTTTGGGGCCTACTATCGGTGTCTGCCACTCCTTGCTGTTCTGCTGGTTTCCTGTCCTGAAATTCCATTTTCAGGCGCTCGTTAAGTAGTTGTTAATGTTAGACTGCATTTGGCCTACTAGTTGGGTTGGGGCCTACTATCGGTGTCTGCCACTCCTTGCTGTTCTCCTCCACTGAACAAAGCTGTGCCGCCTGTTTACTACTGTTGCCAATTTTGAACTGCATTTCGACTACTTACTGATTTGGGCCTACTCTCTGTGTCAGCCTCTCATTCCAGTTGTCCTCCACTGCAATGCCCCCTGATTAGTCCTGTGTTACCAATTTTGAACTGCATTTAGCCCACTTTATTCTTTTGGCCTATATCTGTGTTTCCTCCTCATCCTGCCCATTGCCCAGCCAGTGATAGATGAGTCTGCTGGTACATTGACCCATAACGCAACATTTCCCGTGCACGCTACACTGCAAGATTGTGACCCTGCTGAAAGTCAGGTCCCCCTTCCCGCATACCATACCACCTTACACGGGGACAAACAGGAAGGTGCAGATGAAAGTGCAGGTTCCTTCATCAGGTGGGGGGAGGAATACTAGTTGGCGACGTCACTGGCACAGGGCCTCTCATAGTACGCAAAAGTGTTGCTGCCGGTGGGAGGCGCCCCCGCCGTGCAAACACACCGCTGTACTTTGAGGGGCCCTGTGCCAGTGCCAATGCCAACGAGTGGGCCCCCCCTGCTTGCTCAGGTTCACAGCACTTGCAAAGTTGAAATACTTACCTCTCCCTGCTCCACTGCCGTGACGTGGTCCAGATTTCCTGGGCCCACTAATTACTTGAACCAGCCCTACCCACCACAACTTTAGCCAAATGAACCCCAATTTCAAATGCCTTCCAATTATAATAAGGTAAATTACGCTTGACAAGCTTCATTAAGAAGAATGGATGGTTTTGACATTAAAATGGGCACTCTAGGTGTTTTCCTGGCCCCCACTCACTGCCGACTATGCTGCCCCATCGACTTGCATTGGGTTTCGTGTTTCGTGTTCCCGACTTTACGTCATAATCGGCCGATTTCACTCGACCCGACTTTTGAGATAGTCGGGTTTCGCGAAACCCGGCTCGACTCTAAAAAGGTCAAGGTCGCTCAACTCTATTTCCCACATGTCTACTTTACATAAGCACAATTTTAGAAACAATTTGTTTAAGGAAGTTAGGAAGTTGTAAGGGTTAAAAGTTGACCAGCAATTTCTCATTTTTACAACACCATTTTATTTTAGGGACCACATCACATTTGAAGTCACTTTGAGGGGTCTACATGACAGAAAATACCCAAACGTGACACCATTCTAAAAACTGCCCCCCTCAAGGTGCTCAAGCCACATTCAAGAAGTTAATTAATCCTTTATGTGCTTCACAGGAACTGAAGCAATGTGGAAGGAAAACATTTTATTTCAAAGCCAGATTTTTTATTTTCACAAATGTAAAAATAGAAAATGAACCCAAAATTTGTTGTGCAATTTTTCCTGAATAAGCTCATACCCCATATGTGGGGGTAATCCACTTTTTGGGCGCACGGCAGAGCTCGGAAGGGAAGGAGCATCATTTGACTTTTCAATGCAGAATTGGCTGGAACTGAGATCGGACGCCATGTCGCATTTGGAGAGCCCCTGATGTGCCTAAACAGTGGAAACCCCCCCAAGTGACAACATTTTGAAACCTAGACCCCTTAGTGAACTTATCTAGATGTGTGATGAGCACTTTGAACCCCCAAGTGCTTCACTGAAATTTATAACGTAGAGCCGTGAAAATAAAAATATTATATTTTCCCCCCAAAATTGTATTTTCACCCCAAATTTTTATTTTCCCATGGGTAACAGGTGAAATTAGACCTCAAAAGTTGTTGTGCAATTTGTCCTGAATAAACCGATTCCCCATATGTTGGGGTAAATCACTGTTTTGGCACATGGCGGAGCCCGTTTGACTTTTTCAATGTAGAATTGGCTGCAATAGAGATCGGATGCCATGTCGCATTTGGAGAGCCCCTGATGTGCCAAAACAGTGGAAACCCCTCACAAGTAACCCCAAATTGGAAACTAGACAACTCAAGGAACTTATCTAGGTGAGTGGTGAGCACTTTTAATCCCCAATTGTTTCACTAAAGTTTATAATGTAGAGCCGTGAAAATAAAAAAAATCATTTTTTTCCCTCAAAAATTATTTTTAACCCGCAAGTTTTTATTTCCCCAAGAGTATCCAGAGAAATTGGACTCCAAAAGTTATTGTGCAATTTGTCTTGAGCACGCTGATACTCCATATGTGGGGAGGAACCACCATTTAGGCACATGGCAGAGCTCTGAAGGGAAGGAGCGCCGTTTTGGAATGCAGACTTTGATTGAATGGCCTGCGGGCATCACGTTGCATTTGCAGAGCCCCTGATGTACTTAAACAGCAGAAACCCCCCACCAATTACCCCATTTTGGAAACTAGACCCCGCAAGGAACTTATCTAGATGTGTTGTGAGAACTTTGAACCCTCAAGTGTTTTACTAAAGTTTATAACGCAGAGCCGTGAAAGTAAAATATCATTTTTTTCCATAATAATGATTTTTTAGCCTCCAATTTTGTATTCTTACAAGCGTAACAGGAGAAATTGAAACTCAAAGGTTGTTGTGCAGTTTGTCATGAGCATGCTGATACCCCATAAGGGTAAACCACTGTTTGGGCACACAACAGAGCACGGAAGGGAAGGAGCGGCGTTTGACTTTTTCAATGCAGAATTGTCTGGAAATGAGATTGGACGACATGTCGTGTTTGGAGAGCCCCTGATGTGCCTAAACACTGGAAACCCCCAACAAGTGACACCATTTTGGAAACTATACCCCCCAAAGAACTTATCTAGATATTTGGTGAGCACTTTGAACCCCCAAGTGCTTCACAGACGTTTATAACATAGGGCCGTGAAAATAAAAAGTCATATTTTTTCCACAAAAATTAGAGAGGAGAGAGAAATAAAATGGCAAATCAGATGTTTTTTTGCGGTCGCCGTTATACAGTTAATTACGGTGATCGCAACCCTGAGGTCAGTAAAAACTTCCCCAAATCATGTTCTATGGGGTCTCAGCTACCCCCGGCAACTGAGACCCCAGAGAAATTCCAACTCTGGGGGGCGCTATACACTTTCTCCACAGCGCCGTTAAAAAGCGGCGCTGTGGTTTAAGTACCCTTAATTGCCACCTTGAAAAGTGGTCATTAAGGGGTTAAACAAAGCTTCATCTGAGCAGGGGCTGCAGTCACTGTCACAGCCCATGCCCCATCCTGAAACAAAGTCTCATAATTAGCAGAGATTGTGCCACAGCTCCTGCCCCATGCTGAAATAAAGCGTCATCAGTAACACTTGTTTCAGGGGATGTGCTCATCCCTTCTGTGTCCCTCCCTGAGAGTCGTGAACTGTGCAATCTGTATAGTGACCACAGAGTCCACTCTCAGTTCAGACCAGTTATAATCAGCTGGCAACAGAGCAATGTCAGAATACTCTGCAAGCAGGAGACCAGTGACGTTGTTTCTGGTGGTGGGGCTAGTCTACTGCACGCCAGGTATTCTTATGCCCAGGCAGGCAGAAAAGGCAGCTCCCTAGGGCCCCCACCAAAAAGGGGGCCCCTGCATCTGCAGCTGCTTTATGAAGTGCACAGATGGTGTACAGCATTCAAATAATTCTGTGCATCCTCTGCAATCCTTGATTGTCTCTCCCAAACCCCCCTCCATCCCCCCTCTCTCTCTCCCTGCAGTGTCAGGTTAAGTTGAGAGTGAGGGGGAGGGGCTGATCACAGTGCAGCAGATGTCAGAGCCAGGGCAGGAAGATGTCTGCAGCCTTGTGTGGCTGAGTCCCCTTCCAATAATCATGGTGTCCCCTTCTCCTTATCATAGCTGCTCCTAAACTTCTGCACTGGGATCTGCACAACTGAGGCCGCAGAACCTAGTACGTATACATATATATGCGTATCTGTGTGTGTACATGTGCAGTATACAGTGTGTGTCTGTATATGTGTATATAGTATATAGCATGTGTGTACATATGTAGATTGTGAGCCCTCGCGGGCAGGGTCCTCTCTCCTCCTGTACCAGTTGTGACTTGTATTTTTCAAGATTATTGTACTTGTTTTATTATGTATACCCCTCCTCACATGTAAAGCGCCATGGAATAAATGGCGCTATAATAATAAATAATAATAATAATATATACAGTATATAGTATTGCATATATCTGCTGTGAATGTGTATATATATATATATATATATATATATATATATTTATATATATATATATATATATATATAATAATAAATAATAATAATAATAATAATAATATATATATATATATATATATATACAGTACAGACCAAAAGTCACTTTTCAGTTTTTGAATTTCCACAAAAATTTAAAATAACCAATAAATTAACCAATAAATTTTGTTCAACTTCGCAATTGTTTTCCACTTGTTGTTGATTCTTCACCAAACATTTACATTTGGTATTGTTATGTTTGAAGTATGATATGTGGGAAAAGGTTGAAAAGTTCCAGTGGGCCGAATACTTTCGCAAGACACTGTAAATCACACAATCAACACGAAAATGAGAATAAAAATGGAGCATAAGAACCCATAACTATGCACTAATATATTCTCCTTTCCACTCCATGTGAATACATATTGACTGCGTCTGATCACTGTATTGTTTTCTGCCCAGATGTGTTTGGTCCTTTGCTTCTGCAGCTATTCCAAGGCTCAGCAACAACATGTACATTTAGATTTCAGACTATACTGTAAAATAAAAGCAACCCATAGTGCAGCCAATATGCATTAAAACAGTGTATGTCACACCCCTGTGACATCCTTTTAGTCAGATTTCCTTTTTTTTAATGTTATAATTTTTATCTTTGTCATTGGGGTTAGGCTAGGGTTAGGGTTACCCTTGTGAAAGTAAAAAATTTGATGCAAAGCAAAATTTTTGAGAAAAAAAATTAAAATGTTCATTTTTTCCTTCTACATTCCATTAATTGATGTGAATAACTTGAAGGGTTAATAAACTTCTAGAATATGTTTTTGAGGACTTCCATTGTACTCGTTGCTCAAGCACCCAAGCATTACGATTTGCTCGACTAGAGTAACAAGTACCCAAGCATTTTAGTGCTCTCTCATCACTAATATAGACACATCAAAGTCACTTGAAATGTGAGGTGGTCCCTAAAAAAAATGATTTTGCAAATTTTGCTGGAAAATTGAGAAGCACCGACTGTAAAACAGAGGTGACTCCTGCACATCTACTGTGCTCCACCATAACTGAGATGAACAATTATAGTAGTTTGCATTAAAGGGCTTCTTTGGTTCAAACACAATGATCCATGGGCTCCACAGGAGAGGTGCTAACTTATTGATCATTTGGGACTAACCATTGGAAACCACACTGATTGGAAGAATAGGGAACATTTATCCTTGGCAGCGGACTTTTCAACTCATTTTAAAATTGAGTGGCAGGTAGGAAGTCTGACGGCAGCTCCATTCAATCTCTTTGGGGCGTCCATAAAAAATCAAGTGCCGCGCTTGCAGCCACTGAGGGAATAAATGGATCAGTAGTCAAGTTGCACATGCTGCTCCAGTCTAATGGGGATAATAGCTCCACATTCTGCTAATCAGTGTGGGTCCCAGCACCCAGGCCCCTCCAATCAATAACTTATCACTAGTGATGGGCGAGCACTAAAATGCTCGGGTGCTCGTTGCTCGGGTCGAGCAAATTGGAATACTCGGGTACTCGACCAGAACAACAAGCCCAATGTAAGTCTATGGGAGACCCGAGTATTTTTACCGCGATCCCCCCTGGGGTCCTTTTAAGGTCTAAAAACGTCTGAAAATGATGGAAACACTGCTCAAATGACACAGGGACATCATGGGGATCGCCCCTAGAAGCATTCCTGTCCCATAGTTCAAAGCTTTAATCAATTATTTCAGAGATTCATGCCATTTTTCCCAGGTGCCACAAAAAACACATTAAAACAAAACCAAAATGGATTTTGCTGGGAAATATGTTAAGGCACATCCTTTGCAGGTTAATGACTTGCCTGTAAGGCCAAATATTTAACCCCAGACCGAAAATTTCCTCCACCGCTAGGGCTTAGTTCAGATGCAGCGTTTTTGAAGCGTTTTTCAACTTTAACATTGCTCTCAACCACTACAAATGCATTCACTGGGAAATGTCATTGTTACATTTAACAACCCTAGCTGGCCATGTGGTGTGTGACACATAAGCAGACCCATCTTGTTTCATTTATGAAGGAAGGACTCTTAAAGTCACAGAGCCTATTTTTACTGGTGCATCAGGCGGCATTAATTTTCTTAAAGGGCCATTATTAAACTACTAAACTGTTGTAGCCTATGCTTTGAGTCGATGGGCTTTCAAGAGTTACAACCCACCACATTAACCCTTTCATAAGATGTCCAGGAGGCCCTCCTGAAAAAATGTTGCATTGAATGCAAGGCCTGCCCTGCTGCCAATTCATATGCCCCCTCTTACACCTTGGAACCCACATACTGTATGGGCCCATGAAAATCCAGTTCACAATATGCATTTTGTACTCCCGTACTCCTTTGGTTTACGTATTGGAAGCAAGGCCAGCCCTGCTGCATAGCCAGTCATATGCACCCCATTAGGCTTTGGAACCCACATACTGGATGGGCCCATGGAAATCCACTTGACAATATGCATTTTGTGCTCCATACTTGTTTGTTTTATGCATTGGCAGGTAGGCGAGCCCTGCTGCATAGTCAGTCATATGCACCCCATTAGGATTTGGAACCAACATACTGGATGGGCCCATGAAAATCCACTTCACAATATGCATTTAGTGCTCCATACTCCTTTGTTTTGCACATTGGAAGCAAGGAGAGCTCTGCTGCATAGTCAGTCATATGAACCCCATTAGGCCTTGGAACCCACATACTGGATGGGCCCAAGAAAATTCCCTTCACAATATGCATTTTGCGCTTCATACTCCTTTGTTGTATACATTGGCAGGAAGGTGATCTCTGCTGCATAGTCAGTCATATGCACCTCATTAGGCCTTGGAACCCACATATTGGATTGGCCCAATAAAATCCACTTCACAATAAGCGTTTTGTACTCCCGTAATCCATTTTTTTACACATTGGCAGCATGGCGAGCCCTGCTGCATAGTCAGTCATATGCACCCCATTAGGCCTTGGAACCCACATACTGGGTTCATAGTGGATGAAAATCCACTTCACAATTGCATTTTGTACTCCTGTACTTCATTCTTTTACACATTGGCAGCAAGGCCAGCCCTGCTGCATAGTCATATGTAGGGTTGAGCGAAACGGATCGGCCAATTTCATAAGTTGCCGACTTTTGGCAAAGTCGGGTTTCATGAAACCCGACCCGATCCCAGTGTGGGATCGGCCATGCGGTACGCGATCTTTTCGCGCCGAAGTCACGTTTCATATGACGCGTTCAGCACCATTTCTCAGCAAATGAAGGTGGACGCAGAGTGTGGGCAGCGTGATGACATAGTTCTCAGTCCCCACCATCTTAGAGAAGGGCATTACAGTGATTGGTTTGCTTTCTGCGGTGTCACAGGGGCTATAAAGGGGCGTGCATGCCGACCGCCATCTTACTTCTGCCGGTCTGAGCATAGGGAGAGGTTGCTGTAGCTTCGTCTGAAGCAGGGATATTGTTAGGGAGGAAAGCTTAACCCCCAAACCGCTTGTGCTGTAGCGATTTCCACTGTCAAACACCACCTTTTCTTTGCAGGGACAGTGGAGGCTAGATTTCTGTGCATCACCTCTGTAGCTTATAAGGCTCCCTGATAGCTGCATTACTGTTTGTACGCCACTGTGCAAACCAACTGCTTTTTTCAAAGCAAAAATCCTGTTGCTCCTTCTTTTCTGCACAGTTTTCTTGTTTCTTTGTCCACACTCTTGTGTGCAGCAGTCCTTTTTATTGCTGCCATACTTGTACTTTGATCATTGTAGGGAGATTGAAATTCTACTACAGCCCTTGTATTTTTTTTATATATCTGCCACTCAAACTGTGTAGTGTAATACAGTGGGCCTGATTTTTTCCTGCATTCACCCACACATAAAAAGGGAGATTTATATTGCCACTGAGGGCATCTGCATCAATCCTGTTTGTGGCATATCTGTCATCCACTTTCTGCCACTCAAACTGTGTAGTGTAATACAGTGGGCCTGAGTTTTTCCTGCATTCTCCCACACATAAAAAAGGGAGATTTATATTGCCACTGAGTGCATCTGCGTCAGTCCTGTTTGTGGCATATCTGTCAGCCACTTTCTGACACAGAAACTGTGTAGTGTAATACAGTGGGCCAGAGGGGGGGCTGTATGGGGCGCAGCTAAAAGGAAGCCCCCACATGACTGCGTTGCCATGGGGAGCAGTGCAGTAGTCTTTGAAAATTAAACAGGGGGGTCCCGGGATTGGTAGGATAGGAATGGGGCGGGGGTTTGTGGGAATGGGAGGCAGGGGCTTGGGAAAAGTGCGGGAAGGGGATCAGTTGGTCAGAGATAGGCAAAGTGAGTGGACCTGCTGCCACAGCGCTACTAACCATGGCCACAGTGGACAGCTTGGTCGCGCAGCTTCGGAGGGAGGCACGGTCCAGGAGGGCCGGATGGCTTGAAGAGCAGCTCACCGGGCTGCTAGGGGACAGCGGGAGCCAGGGCAGCAGGACCAGGAGGACGAGGCCGCCCGAGAGACTGTACCCTGACGTGACACCGCGTGGCAGGCGCAGGCTGCGGAGCTCCTCCGAGGACCTTGCGGGGGCTGTTGGACCCGGCACGGCCACCTCACCCTGCCTGCTGGCGCGAGGCGACGAGGTGCTGGGAGAGCGGTGCAGGCGCGGCCAGACGCCAGCACTGCACAGGAAGTCAGGGCCGCACCGGAAGTGCGGCCTAGCAGTGGGCCGCAGCACCGAGAACTACAGCAAGTACCCGCCGGGGAGCAGCTCCAGCGGCGGCGGCATCAGCGACTGGGCGAGGGAAGAGCCCAGCGGCGGCGGCAACATCCAGGAGCCAGGAGCCAGACAGGACAGCGACGGGTGCACTTGTATCACAGCCACATGGTGCACCTGGCTCGGGGACAGGTCGGCAGAGCAGGATGTCGGGCAGGCTGGTGGCAGAGCTTCGGCAGGGAGCGGGTCTCGGTCGCGTCGCGGGAGCGGCGGCCAGAGGGGCCAGTCTGGCTGCAGCACACAGAGGACCCACAGAGGCTGCCAGGTCCAGATCCAGCAGGAGGTTGAGGGACCGGTCGCCTTTGCCAGTCTCGGTCCCCCCTGGTGACGTGGAGGCCAGGGGTGTTGTGAATTCTGCTCTTGGGCTCCCTCAGGTGGTTATGAGTGGTAGTGCTGCTGTCTTTGGATCGCAGCATTTATCAGGTGTGTCCACTTATTGCAATTTGGACTGGGCTATTTAGTCTTGCTTGATCCTTTAGTCAGTGCCAGTTGTCCATTGTTTTTGGAGGATTCACATCCCTGACTGGTCTCTCCTGTTTTGCTGTTCTTTTCAACAAAGATAAGTTCTGGCTTTGTTTTTGCTGTCCACATGCTGTGGGCCTTATAGTTCTGTGCATTTTCATGTTTTGTCTTGTCCAGCTTTGTCTGTGTAAGGATTTTTTGCAGCCAAGCTGTATCTCTGGAGATGCAGATATACCCTCCATGTCTTTAGTCAGATGTGGAGATTTGTATTTTCTGTGGTGGATATTTTCTAGTGTTTTAATACTGACCGCATAGTACTCTGTCCTATTCTTTCTTTTTAGCTAGAAAGGCCTCCTTTGCAAAATCCTGATTTCAGTCTGCGTATGTCATTTCCCTCTCCCCTCACAGTCAATATTTGTGGGGGGCTGTCTATCCTTTGGGAATTTTCTCTGAGGCAAGATAGTTTTCCCGTTTCTATCTTTAGGGGAAGTTAGTCCTTAGGCTGTGTCGAGGTGTCTAGGGAGTGTTAGGTACATCCCACGGCTACTTCTAGTAGCGGTGCTAAGTTCAGGGTCTGCGGTCAGTACAGGTACCACCTTCTCCAGAGTACGTCACATGCTGCTCCTAGGCCACCAGATCATAACACAGGGGCGCGGGCCTGGGGCAGATGAGTGGCAGCGACGACTCCGGGAACGAGCATCGTGACGAAGGGGAGTGGCAGGATTCAGGAGGCACAGCTGATGGGGACACAGCACCTGCGCAGCCCCGTGAGTATATGTCCAGTCTTTTTCCGGTGCCGGGTGTGTCGGGGTTAGTTGAGCGGGGTGGGGGTGGTAGTGAGGTTCCAGGCATTAGAGAGCTTTTGGCGGGCATGTCGCAGATTCTGAGGAGATTGGATGGTGGGGTTGTGGATAGTGTGGGAGCGTCGCCCACAGGGGCTTGGTTGCCAGTTGCTGGTTGCGGAGCAGGGGGTTCTAGCGAGATTGCGAGCTCTGGTAGCGGGCCGCCGACTTCAGTGGCTGGGGTGTCGGTGTCAGTGCAAACGGAAACAGGGAAGGGCGATACGGTGATGTTAGACGATAAGGCGGTAAGAGGTGAAAGAAAAAATTTGGAAGGACGAATATGTAGAGATTTTCTCTCTCCTTCCTTTGGAAAAATTTAATTTGGATAAAGGAAAGAAAGACGATAGCAAAAAGGAGGAGGAGGAAAAGAGGCATTGGCGCCTTATTCCTCAGACGTTCGTAAACTGGCAGTAGGCCTTTGCCATTCTGGCAAGTGTCATAGGGGAGAAATTCCCTGAGAATTGCTCGGGCCTGTTTTGTTATTTGGATACTATTGGAGAAGCACATCGTACGTATGGGGGCCAGGCCTGGCTGTGATACGATGAACAGTTCAGGCAGCGGAAAGCGGTGAGGCCCAAGATAAAATGGGATCAAAAGGACATTGGATTGTGGTTGAAGGTGATGGCTCCGGTGCGATATGGGCAGTCAGCAGTCAGGACAAGGTGGGGGAGGACAGGGGTCACAGGGGGCAAAGGAAAGAACGGGGACATGCTGGCAGTTTAACGACGGCCAGTGTAAGTATGGCGCCACCTGTAAGTTTAGACACGTGTGCTCCCATTGTAATGGGGCCTCACACGGGGCTTCTAAGTGTTTCAAAAAATCACGGGGTAAGCCATCAGTGGGTGGCGGTCAAGGGGGTGACTCCAGTGAGGCTTCAAAAGATGGCCCCCTATCTAAATAAATACCCGGACTATCAAAAGGTGGAGGTTATTAGGGATGGTTTTCTTGAGGGGTTTAAGATCCCTCACCAGATCCATGTGGTCCCCTTTTCTACGAAAAATTTTAGATCGGCTAGTTTGCATATGGAGATTGTTACGGCTAAGTTGTCAAAAGAGGTCGAATTGGGAAGAATGGCGGGGCCGTTTATTTCGTTGCCCATGGCTGGTGTAATTGTTTCCCCGCTTGGGGTGGTGCCCAAGAAGGAGCCGAACAAGTTTCGGCTAATTCAGCACCTGTCATATCCCAAGGGATCCTCGGTTAATGATGGGATTGCAGAGGAGTTGTGCTCCGTTGTTTACACGTCGTTTGATGCGGCTGTCCAGTGGGTGCGAAGGTACGGCGTCGGGGCCTTGTTGGCAAAGACAAACATCGAGTCAGCATTTAGGCTTTTGCCGGTACACCCGCAGAGCATTCCTTTGTTAGGTTGTTGGTGGGAGGGTGGTTTTTACTTGGATAGGTGTTTGCCTATGGGATGTTCGATTTCTTGTTCAATGTTTGAGACTTTCAGTACTTTTTTGGAATGGGTAGTCAGAGACGTTTCGGCTGTTCCTTCGGTCATTCATTACTTGGATGACTTTTTGTTTGTTGGTCCACCGGATTCTGCAGTGTGTGGCCATCTACTTGTTACCATGGAATGGGAGGCCGGACAGTTTGGTGTTCCTTTGGCACAGGATAAAACGGAGGGCCCTTGCATGGTTTTGAGTTTTCTAGGGATTCTCATTGATTCTGTAAAAAATGGAGTGCAGGTTGCCGGACGATAAGTTGTTGTTGCTTAAGCAGGAGGTGGTCCGGATCGGGAAATTGCGGAAGACAACTCTGAAGGAGTTGCAGTCATTGCTGGGCCGCCAGAATTTTGCTTGCCCCATTATGCCGATGGGCAGGATTTTTTGCCGCAGATTGTCCAGGGCGACGGCGAGCGTCCGGTGAGCCCATCATTTTATCCGTTTGGGTAGAGAGCATAAGGACGACCTTCTTGTTTGGCAACGTTTTTTGGAAAATTATAACTGCAGGTCGCTTATTCAGCGAGAGGATCTGAATGCCTTTGACTGCGAGATCTACACGGACACAGCGGGTGGAGTTGGTTATGGTGCCTATTGTGGAGGAAAATGGAGTGTGGGGGTGTGGCCTGAAGATTGGCGAAAGAAGGGGCTTACCAAGAATTTAGCATTGTTGGAACTGTTCCCAATTGTGGTGTCAGTGTTTATTTGGGGCGACATTTTTAAGGACCGGTGAGTACGTTTTCATTGTGATAACTCGAGCGTGGTGTCCGTAATTAACAGCCTATCTTCTTCCTCCCCCCCAGTAATCAGGCTGGTCAGGGAATTGGTGTTGAGATGCTTGGATTTGAATGCATGGATTTCGGTGGTGCACGTGCCAGGCATTCAAAACACTATAGCTGATGCTTTGTCTCATTTGCAGTGGGAACGATTCCGGGAATTGGCTCCAAATTCGGAGGCGACAGGAGCAGCATGTCCTTTGCATCTGTGGCAGGTTGTTACGGAAGGGGAGGCCGATTGATCCAAGCTTCAGTGTCAAGTCAAGCAGGACATGGTCAGATTATACAGCGGCATGGGGCAAGTGGGAAGGTTGGTTGGCCCAATGTGGCTCGGCTGAGTCCGATAGCGACAGGACGATGGCGTTATTGGCCCTGATAGGTAAGGTGGTGGAGTGGGGTTGGTCTGTGTCTAGGTTAAACAAGTTTATAGCAGGTTTGGCTTTCGGTTTTCAGCTGCAACGGTTAAAGGATGTTACAAAGGATTTTGTGATACGGCAGGCGTTGAGAGGTTTTCGAAAAGGTAATGTGACTTTTTATAAGCATAGGCCCATTTCTTTTGGGATGTTGCAGTGGTTAGGTGAGGCCTTAGGTTTAATTTGTTGTTCTCAGTTCGAGGCGGTACTGTTTCGGTTGGCCTTTTCTTTAGCATTTTTTGGTGCTCTGCGTTTGGGAGAGTTGGTTTCCCCGAGCAAAGACAAGGCAGGTGGTCTTTTAGCGGAAGATGTGTTTTTTTGGGATGGTGGTATCGCTTTTTGGATCAGGCGTTCAAAGACTGATCAGCTGGGCAGGGGAAAGAAGGTAGTGTTGGGAAGGGTGGCTGGTAGCGGTGTGTGCCCGCAACGCTGTTTGTAAGCATTTTGGAGTTTGTGCCTGGTTAGGTCAGGCCCTTTGTTACAACAACAAGAAGGGGATTTTCTGTCGCGTTTCCAATTTGTAGCCATATTGAAGAAAGGCTTGGGATTCCTGGGTGTTAACCCAGATAATTTCGGTTCGCACTCTTTTAGGATTGGGGCCGCGTCCGAGGCCGATGATTTGGGCCTGGGTCCGGATGTGATTAAGAAAATAAGCAGACGGAGTTCAAATCGTTATATGTCTTATGTTCGACATTGAGTTAACGATGCTGGGGTATGCTTTTGCGTATTGTTATTGTGGTTATGTTTTCCAGGTCGGACCCCCTTCTTGGCTTGGATTGTTGGACACTCTTTCGTTTACTGGGGTGCCCTCCGGGCCGATGCTAGGTCGAATGGTAGGCAATTGGGTTTTGGTAGGGAGGCAGTGGTCATTCATTGGATGGGTTTTTGGGGTATGTTGTGGCATAGTTTGTTGCCGGAATTCTCCCGCGCCGCCCGTTTGGATCGCCCCCCGGACATTGTGGTTGTTCATCTTGGAGGTAACGATTTGGGGGCAAATCCAGTGAGGGAACTGATTTGGGATATCCGGTTTGACTTGATGAGACTGTGGGTATCTTTTCCTGGTATACTGACAGTGTGGTCGGACATTGTGCCACGGCGGACGTGGCGGGAAGCCTGTTCCCATAAAGGGATTAACAGGGCCAGGGTGAAGCTGAATAGGACAGTGGCGAGCTTTGTGTCTCGGAACGGGGGTATTGCCATGAGACATTTTGAACTAGAGGCCGGGATCGGTAATTTCTGGAGGGATGATGGAGTGCATCTCACTGAGATAGGTATGGATTTATGGGCTCTCGGTCTACAGGAAGGAGTAGAAAGAGCTTTGGCGGTGGTGGGGCACTCACGAGCCTGAGGTGGTCAGGGCTGTTCGTGTGTGGCGGGGGTGGGGTTCTTGGAGTTGGTGATGATGCTTACAGGGTTGATCTGGCTTTTGTTACGGGCTCTGGATGGGGTGTTTACCTCGGGAGCTTTGTGGTTGGTTTGTCCGAAATGGGTTACATGGTGCCCTCGAGCTGGTGGTTACGGCTGAGGGTAAATACGTGTCTTTGGTTCAATTTTGTGGTAGGCTTTCTGCCTATTATGGGCCAGATTTTTTAGCTCCAAGAACCCTCCCCTCGAGGTTTTTTACATTTACAATTTTTACATGTTGTTATTCATGTATTTGTTTGTTAATAAAATGGCCACTGTGGCCAAATTATCCAAAAGAAATTAATGTGTTCGTGTGAATTTCTAAGGTAGTTAAATGGAATGGTTTAAAGGGAGCAGTGTAGTTGGGGTGGAGGATTACCAGCGGAATAGATCCTTTATTGGCGATACGCAGTCATGATTTTCCCAGCAGTCTCACACACCTATAAAGGGAGATTTAAACTCACAACAAGTTTACGTACACCTTCTAACTGGTTTTAGAGTACCATATAACGTTTGTTAGCTTGGTTACATTTTTCCAAGAATGAGGAAGTCTGGTGGAAGAGGTCGTGGCCGTGGGCGGTCATTGCCAGCTGGTAATGATGGTAGTGGTGGTGGAGCATCAGGTGGTTATGGGAAAAGCAATATAGCACCTAAGTCTCGAGTTGAGCCAACGTCATCGTCTGGCTACACAAGGCCTCGAACGCTCCCTTTTCTGGGAGTAGGAAAACCGCTCTTAAAGCCGGAGCAGCAGGAACAAGTTTTGGCTTTCCTTGCTGACTCTGCCTCTAGCTCTTTCGCCTCCTTTTCGGAAAGTGCAAAATTTAAAAGCAGCGCGCCGTCAGTGGATGCTCCCGGTCAGGAACAAGTCGCTTTCTTGTGTCCTCCACCCAGAGCAACAGAGAAGGATGCGTCAGGCGACACAACAGGTTACTCCATGGAGCTCTTTACACATACCGTGCCTGGGTTAGAAAGGGAAATTGTTAACGGGCCATGCCCATTACAAGATGAATCGGACATGGAGTGCACAGATGCAATGCCACAGCTAGATTATTTTGCTGTTCCATTGACTCAGATCACAACATTGCCCTCGCAGTGTACTGAGCCATAATCTGACCCTGATGAGACTATGGTGCCCTGTCCCGAACACTATAGCACCGGCTTACACGGTGACACAGAGGAAGGTGCACAGGACATAGCAGAGGAGGTGATAGATGACCCAGTTGTTGACCCCAATTGGCAGCCATTGGGGGAACAGGGTGCCGCTGGCAGTAGCTCTGAAGCAGAGGAGGTGGAGCCGCAGCAGGCATCAACATTGCAACAGCTTTCATCTGGCAGGCCCGTATCTGGCCAAAAACATGTGTCAAAACCAAAAACAGTTGTAGGACAGTGTGGCCATCCGGTTAAAGTAGCTCAGTGTGCAATGCCTGAAAAGGTATCCGATAGTAGGAAGAGTGAAGTCTGGCAATTTTTTAACCAAGATCCGACTGATCGGTGCAAAGTGATCTGTAAGAAATGCTCAAGGACCTTTAGCAGAGGTCAGAATGTCAAAAATTTAAATACAAGTTGCATGTGTAGACATTTAACAACTATGCACTTGCAAGCCTGGACTAACTACAAAACATCCCGTAAAGTTGTTGCACCCACTCACAATGAAACTAGTCAGCAATGCTACATTCCTTCCCTCACTGTAAGCCCACTGTTTATGACACCACCAGCAGCAAATGTGGAGGTATCGTCGCAAGGCCAAAGCAGTCAGGGAATCACCAGGTTCTTGGTAGGAAACACTGTATGTAGGCCAACAGCAAGAATACCATCACCAACCCTCTCTCAGTCTGCCATGTCCACCACCACCCCCGCTAGTTCCACCATATGCAGCTCTCCAGTCCAGCTCACCCTACAAGAGACTCTCCTTTGGAATAGGATGTACTCATCCTCTCATCCGCGTACACAGGGTTTGAACGCCCACATTGCTAGACTAATCTCGTTAAGGATGATCCCCTACCGGTTGGTTGAAAGCGAAGCTTTCAAAGCCCTGATGGCCTACACAGTACCACGCTATGACCTACCCAGTCAACACTTCTTTGCGAGAAAAGCCATCCCAGCCCTCCACCAGCATGTCAAAGACCGCATTGTCCATGCACTCAGGCAGTCAGTAGTAAGGTGCACCTCACAACAGATGCATGGACCAGTAGGCATGGCCAGGGACGTTACGTGTCTATCACGGTGCACTGGATTAATGTGGTGGATGCAGGGTACACAGGGGACAGCCATAGTGGCACAGTTCTGCCTAGCCCATGGTCTAGGAAACAGTTGGCTATAGGCATTTGCCCCTCCTCCTCCCTCTCCTAATCCAGAAGCAAAAGCTCGTCCACAGAGCGCAGTCACACGACCACTCCATCCGCAGCTGCCAGTGTTGCAACCGTAGTGTCCCATTATGGAATAGCTTGTGGGAAGCGTCAGCAGGCTGTGTTGGAAATGAAGTGTTTGGGCGACAACAGACACACCGCGGAAGTTCTGTCCGACTTCTTGCAGCAAGAAAGTCATGGCTGGGCAGTGTACATCTTGAGGCAGGCAAGGTAGTCAGTGATAACGGAAGGAATATTATGGCTGCCATAGCCCTTTCACAAATGAAACACATTCCTTGCCTGGCTCACACCTTGAACCTGGTGGTGCAGTGCTTTGTGAAAAGTTATCCGGGGTTACCCACCCTGCTCCTGAAGGTGCAAAGACTTTGCTCGCACATCCGCCGTTCCCCCGTACACTCCAGCCGTATGCAGAACCATCAGCGATCTTTAAATCTTCCCCAGCACCGCCTAATAATCGAACTCCACACTGCACATGGTTCAGAGGCTGTGCGAACAGAGGCATGCTGTTATGTATTTGTGGGAGGATACACATGCACGGGCAGGCAGTTGGATGGCAGACATAAAGTTGTCATGTGTGCAGTGGTCAAAGCTACAAGATCTGTGTCAAGTCCTTCAGTGCTTTGAGGAATGCACAAGCCTGGTTAGTGCCGACAACGCCATAATAAGCATGAGCATCCCCTAATGCGTCTGCTGATGCAAAGTTTGACGCACATAAAGGAGCAGGCGTTTGCAGCCGAGTACGAGGGTAGCCTTGATGACAGTCAGCCACTGTCTGCTCAGGGAAGTCTCCTGGATGAGGTGGCGGATGAAGAGGGCGAGGAGGATGATGGGGATGAATATTTATGGGAGGAGGAAGCTTCTCAGGGGGCAATAGAAACTGGTGGCGTTGCAAGGTCAGGTACAGCGTTTTTGAGGGAGACAAGTGATGTTGATTTGCCAGAAAGTGCTTCGCAACCCAGCACAAGCAGTGAATTGACACCTGGAACATTGGCCCACATGGCGGATTATGCCTTGCGTATCCTAAAAAGGGACCCCCGAATTATCAAAATGATGACCGATGACGATTTCTGGTTGGCCTGCCTCCTGGATCCAAGCTATAAAGGGAAATTGCAAAATATCTTGCCACATGAGAACCTTGAGCAAATATTGGCTACCAAACAAGCATTTCTTGTAGACCGTTTGGTTCAGGTATTCCCAGCACACAGTGGCGGTGATGGTTCTCACATGAGCCGTAGGGGGCAACATGGCAGAGGTGTTAGAGGTGCACAAATCCGAAGTGGCGTTGGACAGAGGGGTTTTATGACCAGCTTGTGGAGTGATTTCGCAATGACTGCAGACACGACAGGTACTGCTGCATCAATTCAAAGTAACAGGAGACAACATTTGTCCAGTATGGTTACTAACTATTTTTCCTCCCTTATCGATGTTCTCCCTCACAAGTCATTCCCATTTGATTACTGGGCATCCAAAATAGACACCTGGCCTGAATTGGCAGAATATGCATTGCAGAAGCTTGCTTGCCCAGCAGCTAGTGTGTTATCAGGAAGAGTATTCAGTGCTGCTGGTTCAATACTGACCTAAAAAAGGAGTCGTCTGGCTAGCCAAAATGATGATTATCTAACCTTCATTAAAACGAACCAATCATGGATTTCTAATTATTTTGCCCCACCTTTTCCTGCTGACACCTAGCTTTCCTGTAAAAAGGTCTTGCTTTTGGACTGGTCTTACTGACTGTTCCAATTTCTCCATTTGCAGCTGCTGTATGTCCAGCATACACCATTTTTACACCTCCCTAAATGGGCTGACTCCCCCCACGGGGCCATGTCACCACTTGGCACAAGCACCCGTGCGAGTGCCATTTGGCTGAAGAGGTGAGTGTGCCCACTTTTGGGCGACGGCACTGGCACTGGGTCCCTCATAGTACAATGATGTGTCTCTGGCGGTGGTGGTGCGCACCCAACGTCAGACACACCGTCGTAACATGAGGAGCCCTGGGCCAGTACCGCCGCCCACAAAGGAGCGTGTCCCCCTCAGCTCAAACTGTGCTCTACCACCTGCAAAATTATCTCTCACTGCTCCACCACTGTTTAGTCTGTGTGGTTAAATCCTTCAATGGCACTGCCAATACCAATTTGTTGATATGTATGATGCTAGTAAAAATATTCAGGGGCCCTGTCCTACATTTACACCAGTTAATACTTTGCGCCAAATACCACTGTCTGCAAGTCAGCAGTGGAGCCCACCCCTGTACCTAGGTATGCCACCTGTTTATTTGTGAAAAAAAATTTTTGCCAGACATTAACCTCACTTTATTATTTTGGCCTACTAACTGTGTCGGACACTCCTTCCAATTGTCCTTCTCTGACCACACCAATGCTGCCTGTGTACCCCTGTAACCTATTTAAACCTGCAACGAGCCTACTTTTTTTTATTTTAGGCCTACTAAGTCTGTCTGTGGTCCCTCCTTGCAATCGTCCTCCGCTTACCACACCAATGCTGCCTGTGTACCCCTGTAACATATTTAACCCCTTCATGACCTTGGGATTTTCCATTTTTCCGTGTTCGTTTTTCGCTCCTCTCCTTCCCAGAGCCATAACTTTTTTATTTTTCCGTCAATTTGGCCATGTGAGGGCTTATGTTTTGCGGGACGAGTTGTGCTTTGGAACGACATCATTGATTTGACCATGTCGTGTACTAGAAAACGGGAAAAAAATTCCAAGTCTAGTCAAATTGCAAAAAAAAGTGCAGTCCCACACTTGTTTTTTGTTTGGCTTTTTTGCTAGGTTCACTAAATGCTAAAACTGACCTGTCATTATAATTCTCCAGGTCATTACGAGTTCATAGACATCTAACATGTCTAGATAATTTTTACCTAAGTGGTGAAAAAAAATTCCAAAGTTTGCTAAAAAAAAAAAAAAAATTGCGCCATTTTCCGATACTCGTAGCGTCTCCATTTTTAATGATCTGGGGTCAGTTGAGGGCTTATTTTTTGCGTGCCGAGCTGGCATTTTTAATGATTCCAATTCGGTGCAGATGCGTTCATTTGATCGCCCGTTATTGCATTTTAATGCAATGTCGCGGTGACCAAAAAAACGTAATTCTGGCGTTTCGATTTTTTTTCTCATTACGCCGTTTTAGCGTTCAGGTTAATGCTTTTTTTTATTGATAGATCGGGCGATTCTGAAAGCGGCGATACCAACTAAATGTTAAGAAAACTAAGGAGTTGGTGGCCAACTATAGCAGGATAAAGATGGAATGCTTACCGATCACTATTGCTGGTCAGGAGGTAGAGCAGGTGGAGAGTTACAAATATTTGGGGGTCCATTTGGATAGCAAACTGGACTGGAGATGCCACAGAGTTTGTCTACAAGAAGTGGATGAGCAGATTGTATTCCTAAGGAAATTGAGGTCTTTTAATGTGTGTAGCAAAATGTTAGAAATGTTCTACCAATCTGTAGTGGCAAGTGCCATCTTTTTTGCAATCACGTGCTGGGGTAGTAGTGTGCGGGCCTCTGATGCTAATAAGCTGAATAAGATTATTAAGAAGGCAAGTTCTGCTGTGGGCTGCAAGCTGGACTCTTTTGGGGAGGTAGTGGAGAAAAGAACTCTGAAAAAGTGTATGGCAATTATGAACAATAATGCACATCCACTATATGAGCTATTCATGAGACAGAAGAGCACCTTCAGTAACCGGCTAACACTTCTGAGGTGTAAGAAGGAAAAATATAGGAAATTGTTTGTGCCAACTGCCATGGGGATGTACAACAATAACATTAGGGTTAAACCACCAAGGTGAATGTCTACTTATTTCTCTACATTTCAGTTCACTTGTTGTGGATGTCCTATTCTAATGTATAATGTATAATGTTCTTCTGTCAACTCCACTGTCATGTCAACTATGTAATTCCTTTATGATTTTTATGATTTTTATGATTTAAGTTGTGCTGCTGTGATACCATAATTTCCCACGGGATCAATAAAGTGTATCGTATCGTATCGTATGTGTAGGTTTGATTTTTTTTTATTGATTTATTTTGATTGGAGCGAAAGGGGGGTGATTTAAACTTTTATATTTTTTTTTTTTTTCACATTTTTTTAAACTTTTTTTTAACTTTTGCCATGCTTCAATAGCCTCCATGGGAGGCTAGAAGCAGGCACAACCCGATCGCCTCTGCTACATAGCAGCGATCTGCTGTTCGCTGCTATGTAGTAGAAAATCAGGTGTGCTGTGAGCGCCGACCACAGGGTGGCGCTCACAGCTACCGGCAATCAGTAACCATAGAGGTCTCAAGGACCTCTATGGTTACAATGGAGAAGCATCGTCGACCTCCGATCATGTGATGGGAGTCGGCGATGCGCTCATATCCGGCCGCCCGGCCGGCTGGATGCGGTAGTTAAATGCCGCTGTCTGCGTTTGACAGCGGCATTTAACTAGAATCGCGATTTCACCCACCGCTATTGCGGGCACATGTCAGCTGTTCAAAACAGCTGACATGTCCTAGCTTTGATGCGGGCTCACTGCGGAGCCCTGCATCAAAGCAGGGGAGCTGACCTCGGACGGACTATCCCGTCCGAGGTCAGTAAGGGGTTAAACCTGCATCAAGCCTACTATTTTTATTTTAGGCCTATTAAGTCTGTCTGCAGTCCCTCTTTGCAATCGTCCTCCACTGACCACACCAATGCTGCCTGTGTACCCCTGTAACATATTTAAACCTGCTTCGAGCCTACTTTTTTATTTTAGGCCTACTAAGTCTGTCTGCGGTCCCTCCTTGCAATCGTCCTCCGCTGACCACACCAATGCTGCCCGTGTACCCCTGTAACCTTTTTTAAACTGCATTGAGCCAACTTTTTAGTTTAAGGCCTTCTACATGTGTCTGTCTGCGCCACTCAATACAGCTGATATTTTTAATCTGAAACTGCATTTGGCCTACTAGTTTGGTTGGGGCCTACTAACGGTGTCTGCCGTTCCTAGGTGTTCTCCTGGTTTAATTTCCTGAGCTTCTATCTTCAGGCTTTCGGCCTATATCAGATATTTAACTGCATTTGGCCTACTAGTTTTGTTGGGGCCCACTAACGGTGCCTGCCGCTCCTAGGTGTTCTCCTGGTTTACTTTCCTGAGCTTCAATCTTCAGGCTTTCGGCCTATATTTTTAATATTAAACTGCATTTGGCCTACTAGTTTGGTTGGGGCCTACTAACGGTGTCTGCCGCTCCTAGGTGTTCTCCTGGTTTAATTTCCTGACCTTCTATCTTCAGGCTTTCGGCCTATATTTTTAATATTAAACTGCATTTGGCCTACTAGTTTGGTTGGGGCCTACTAACAGTGTCTGCCGCTCCTAGGTGTTCTCCTGGTTTACTTTCCTGAGATTCAATCTTCAGGCTTTCGGCCTATATTTTTAATATTAAACTGCATTTGGCTTACTAGTTTGGCTGGGGCCTACTAACGGTGTCTGCCGCTCCTTGGTGTTGTCCTCCAAGGTAAAAAGCTGAGCTTCAATCTTCAGGCTTTTGGCCTATATTTTTAACATTAAACTGCATTTGGCCTACTAGTTTGGTTGGGCCTACTAACGGTGTCTGCTGCTCCTTGCTGTTCTCATCCACTGAACAAAGCAGTGCCGCCTGTTTACTACTGTTACCAATTTTGAACTGCATTTAGCCTACTCACAGATTTGGGCCTACTCACTGTGTCAGCCTCTCAATACAGTTGTCCTCCACTGAACAAAGCAATGCCGCCTGGTTAATCCTGTTACCAATTTTGAACTTTATTTAGCCCACTTTATTATTTGGGCCTATATCTGTGTTTCCTCCTCATCCTGCCCATTGCCCAGCCAGTGCTAGATGAGTCTGCTGGTACATTGACCCAGACCACTACATTCCCCTTGCACGCTACACAGCCAGAATGTGACCCTGCTGAAAGTCAGGTTCCTCTTCCCGTATACTATACCACCTTACACGGGGACAAAGAGGAAGGTGCAGATGAAAGTGCAGGTTCCTGCATCAGGTGGGGGGGGCATACTCGTTGGCGATGTCACTGGCACAGGGTCCCTCATAGTACGCAAAAGTGTCGCTGCCAGTGGGAGGCGCCCCCGCCATGCAAACACATCGCCGTACTTTGAGGGGCCCTGTGCCAGTGCCAATGCGAACGAGTGGGCCCCCCTGCTTGCTCAGGATCACAGCACTTGCAAAGTTGAAATACTTACCTCTCCCTGCTCCACCGCCGTGACGTAGTCCACGTTTCCTGGGCCCACTAATAACTTGAACCAGCCCTACCCCCCACAACTTTATCCAAATGACCCCCAATTTCCAATGCCTAACTATTATTATAAGGTAAATTAAGATTGACAAGCTTCAGTAACAAGAAAGGATGTTTTTGCACTGTATTTGCACTTAAAATGGGCACTGTAGGTGTTTTCCTGGCCTCCACTCACTGCCGACTATGCTTCCCCATTGACTTGCATTAGGTTTCGTGTTTCGGTCGATCCCCGACTTTTCGCGATAATCGGCCGATTCACCCCTTTAGGCCTAGGAACCCACATACTGGACGGGCGCATGAAAATCGACCTCACAATATGCATTTTGTACTCTGTACTACTTTGTTTTACACATTGGCAGCAAGGCCAGCCCAGCTGCATAGCCTGTCATATGCACCCCATTAGGACTTGGAACCAACATACTGGATGGGCCCATGAAAATCCACTTCACAATATGCATTTTGTACTCCCGTACTCCTTTGTTTTACACATTGGCAGCAAGGCCAGAATCGCTGCAATCATATGCACCCCATTAGGCCTTTGAACCCACATACTGGATGGGCCCATGAAAATCCACTTGACAATATGCATTTTGCATAGCCTGTCATATGCACCCCATTAGGACTTGGAACCAACATACTGGATGGGCCCATGAAAATCCACTTCACAATATGCATTTTGTACTCCCGTACTCCTTTGTTTTACACATTGGCAGCAAGGCCAGAATTGCTGCAATCATATGCACCCCATTAGGCCTTTGAACCCACATACTGGATGGGCCCATGAAAATCCACTTGACAATATGCATTTTGTACTCTGTACTCCTTTGTTTTACACATTGACAGCAAGGCCAGCCCAGCTGCATAGTCATATGCACCCCATTAGGCCTTGGAACCCACATACTGGATGGGCCCATGAAAATTCACTTCATAATATGCATTTTGTGCTCCCGTACTCCTTGGTTTTACACATTGGCAGTAAGGCAAGCCCTGCTGCATAGTCATATGCACCCAATTAGGACTTGAAACCCACATAGTGCATGGGCCCATGAAAATCCACTTCACAATATGCATTTTGTGCTCCATACTCCTTTGTTTTATGCATTGGCAGGTAGGCGAGCCCTGCTCCATAGTCAGTCATATGCACCCCATTAGGCCTTGGAACCCACATACTGGATGGGCCCATGAAAATCCACTTCACAATTGCATTTTGTACTCCGTACTCATTTGCTTTACACATTGTCAGCAAGGCCAGCCCTGCTGCATAGTTAGTCAGTCATATGCACCCCATTAGGCTTTGGAACCCACAAAACAGTATAGGCCCATGAAAATCCACTTCATAATATGCATTTTGTGTTCCATACTCCATTGTTTTACACATTGGCAGCAAGGCCAGCCCAGCTGCTAGTCAGTCATATGCACCCCATTAGGCCATGGAACGCACATAAAGGATGGGCCCATAAAAACCCACTTCACAATATGCATTTTGTACTCCTGTACTCCTTCGTTTTACACTTTGGCAGCAAGGCCAGCCCTGTTGCATAGTCATATGAACCCCATTAAGCCTTGGAACCCACATACTGGATGAACCCATGAAAATCCACTTCACAATATGCATTTTGTACTTTGTACTCCTTTGTTTTACACATTGGCAGCAACACCAGCCCTGCTGCATAGTCAGTCATATGCACCCCATTAGGCCTTGGAACCCACATACTGGATGGGACCGTGAAAATCCACTTCATAATATGCATTTTGTGCTCCATACTCCTTTGCTTTACACATTGGAAGCAAGGCCAGCCCTGCTGCATAGTCAGTCAAATGCACCCCATTAGGCTTTGGAACCCACAAACAGAATAGGCCCATGAAAATCCACTTCATAATATGCATTTTGTGTTCCATACTCCATTGTTTTATACATTGGCAGGAAGGCGAGTCCTGCTGCTAGTCAGTCATATGCACCCCATTAGGCCTTGGAACGCACATAATGGATGGGCCCATGAAAATCCACTTCACAATATGCATTTTGTACTCCCGTACTCCTTCATTTTACACTTTGGCAGCAAGGCCAGCCCTGCTGCATAGTCATATGAACCCCATTAGGCCTTGGAACCCACATACTGGATAAACACATGCAAATCCACTTCACAATATGCATTTTGTACTCCGTACTCCTTTGTTTTACACAGTGGCAGCAAGGCCAGCCCTGTTGCACAGTCATATGGACCCCATTAGGCCTTGGAACCCACATACTGGATGAACCCATGCAAATCCACTTCACAATATGCATTTTGTACTACGTACTCCTTTGTTTTACACATTGGCAGCAAGGTTAGCCCTGCTGCACAGTCATATGCACCCCATTAGGTCTTGGAACCCACATACTGGATGGGCCCATGAAAATCCACTTCACAATTGCATTTTGTACTCCGTACTCCTTTGTTTTACACATCGGCAGCAAGGCCAGCCCTGCTGCATAGTCATATGCTTGTAGATTGTGAGCCCTCGCGGGCAGGGTCCTCTCTCCTCCTGTACCAGTTGTGACTTGTATTTTTCAAGATTATTGTACTTGTTTTATTATGTATACCCCTCCTCACATGTAAAGCGCCATGGAATAAATGGCGCTATAATAATAAATAATAATAATAAAAAATAATAATAATAATATGAACCCCATTAGGCCTTGGAACCCACATACTGGATAAACACATGCAAATCCACTTCACAATATGCATTTTGTACTCCGTACTCCTTTGCTTTACACATTGGCAGCAGGGACAGACCTGCTGCATAGTTATTCAGTCATATGCACCGCATTAGGCCTTGGACCCCCATACTGGATGGGCCCATGAAAATCCACTTCACAATATGCATTTTGTGCTCCATACTCCTTTGCTTTACACATTGGCAGCAAGGAGAGCCCTGCTGCATAGTCAGTCATATGCACCCCATTATGCCTTGGAACCCACATAGTGGATGGGCCCATGAAAATCCACTTCACAATATGCATTTTGTACTCCCGTACTCCTTTGTTTTATACATTGGCAGGAAGGCCAGCCCTGCTGCATATTCAGTCATATGCACTCCATTAGGCCTTGAAACCCACATACCAGATAGTCCCATGAAAATCCACTTCACAATATGCATTTTGTGCTCCATACTCCTTTTTTTAATACATTGGCAGGAAGGCGAGCCCTGCTGCTTGTCAGTCATATGCACCCCATTAGGCCTTGGAACGCACATAGTGGATGGGCCCATGAAATTCCACTTCACAATATGCATTTTGTACTCCTGTACTCCTTTGTTTTACACACTGGGGGCAAGGCCAGCCCTGCTGCATAGTCATATGCACCCCATTAGGCCTTGGAACCCACATGCTAGATGGGCCCATGAAAATCCACTTCACAATATACATTTTATGCTCCATACTCCTTTGTTTTATACGTTTTATACATTGGCAGGAAGGCGAGCCCTGCTGCATTGTCAGTCATATGCACCCCATTAGGCCTTGGAACCCACATACTGGATGGGCCCATGAAAATGCACTTTACAATAGAAAAATATTTAGAATTGGGAGTCCTCAGTGGTTGATACCTTTTAATGGCTAACTGAAAAGATGCAAATTGCAAGCTTTTGAGACTACACAGGTCTCTTCATCAGGCAAAGACTAAAAGAATTTCTGAAGAATCACATATTTATGTACAACATAGCACAGAAAAAAAAACATGGATAAGACAGGTGACATGAGGCAGAATTACCATGAGTGATAAACAGTTATGTCCATAAATATTGGACCAGTTCTTAGATGACGAATGTTTTATGTCCTCTGATTGGGGTCTGGTTCTGTTGTGATGACCCCATATGGTCTGAGGGGCAAGTTCCTTAGTTGTTGTAAAAAGACATAAATCCATGCGACACATTCATTCCTGCACTAAGACTGTCAAAGGTCGTCATCAGTTTATATTCCCATACTCTTCTGTCTCTCTTAGATTTGAAGCTACCTTTTAAAACAAGTAATTTCATGTCCATAATGTTATGATTTGGGAGACAAAAATGTATTGCCATAGGTAGATCCATTCTTTTTTCTCTTATTGTGTGGCGGTGAGAATTCATTCTTGTTCTAAGCTTTTGCCCTGTCTCCCCCACATACAGACCCCCAGTTGGACATATAGTACAAATAATTAGGTACACCACATTAGAAGTGACGCAGCTGAAAGTACCTGGTATCTTGTAGTCCTGATGTGAATTGGGGATCTTTATCTTGTTTGTGGTCATTATAAATGGGCAGGTTTTACATTTTTTCTGATTGCAAGGAAATGTACCTGCAGCTGTTGGAGAGGACAGGGAGATCTTGACAATGATGCTTCTTAGATTTGGGGGCTGCCTAAAACACAGTAGTCATTAAGCTGCAGAACAATAAAATAGAGACATCCCTGTATCAGAAGCCAATCGACCGTCCAACATACCTTAAATGGGACAGTTTCCATCCAAAACACATAAAAAACTCTATTGTTTACAGCCAAGCCATCAGATACAATCGTATATGTTCAAACCAAATGGATAAGGGTGAACACCTTGTTCGCCTCAGAAAGACCTTTTTGAATCAAGGCTACCACCCAAGAACAACTGAAAAACAGATTAGAAGAGCCACCAGAATGTCAAGGAATCACCTGCTACATTACAAAGCTAAAGAAGGAAATAACTGGGTGCCTCTAGTAGTTACCTACAATCCAAATCTTGAAGTGCTAAGGGGAGCTGCACAGAAATTACAACTTTTCCTACAAAAAGATGCCCGCTTACAATCAATTTTTCCAGACCCCCCACTACTGTGTTTTAGGCAGCCCCCAAATCTAAGAAGCATCATTGTCAAGAGCTCCCTGTCCTCTCTAAAAGCTGCAGGTACCTTTCCTTGCATTCAGAAAAAAATGTAAAACCTGTCCATTTATAATGGCCACAGACAAGATAAAGATCTCCAATTCACATCAAGACTACAAAATACCAGGTACTTTCAGCTGCGTCACTTCTAATGTGGTGTACCTAATTATTTCAACTAAATGTCCAACTGGGGGTCTGTATGTGGGGGAGACGGGGCAAAAGCTTAGAACAAGAATGAATTCTCACAGCCACACAATAAGAGAAAAAAGAATCGATCTACGTGTGGCAATACATTTTTGTCTCCCAAATTATAACATTATGGACATGAAATTACTTGTTTTAAAAAGTAGCTTCAAATCTAAGAGAGACAGAAGAGTATGGGAATATAAACTGATGACGACCTTTGACAGTCTTGGTGCAGGAATGAATGTGTCGCATGGATTTATGTCTTTTTACATCAACTAAGGAACTTGCCCCTCAGATCATGTGGGGACTAGTGTTGAGCATTCCGATACCGCATGTATCGGGTATCGGCCGACATTTACGGTATCGGAATTCTGATACCGAGTTCCGATACTTTCAGTATATCGGAAACTGAAATCGGAAATTCCCATCATGCAAACTCCCGGTTTTGTTTAAATCAGCCAATGAGGAATGATTAGAAGTGTGGGCACATCCTGTTCTGCATGGTACCATGTAACTACTGGCATGGCTGTGATTGGCTGCTGAAATGATGTCACGACGCCTTATTAAAGTTGCCGCCGCCATTTTGGGCTCAATCTGCTGTGAATTCAGTTAGGGACAGAATGCTGTTTTCTGACTGAGGGCCAGTTTTGAGATAGCGATTTGCTTAATTGTGCTTTACACAGGCTAATTTAGCAACCACTGTGTGAGAACCTTGCTTTTGCCTTGCAGCGCTGTTCACAGCTGTCTGCAAGGTCTGTGTGTGAGGGCAGCTCGCTCTGTAGTCTGTTCTGCTGCCAAAGCCTGTGGTAGTCAGCTCAGGGTGCGTTACTGCCTCACACTGCTGAATTCATTGTCCTAAATTGCAATTAGTGCAGCCTGCTGCACATTTTTTCAAATATATCCTATATTAGTGGCTTTTCATCTGTATCCTGCTAGATTGTGGAAAAACACTATATAGGACTAGATAGAGGAACTTTTCTTGGCCTTGCAGCACCGTTTTCGGCTGTCTGCATGGTCTGCGTGAGTGCAGCTCGCTTTGTAGTCTGTCCGCAGCCACAGCCGGTTGTGGTCAGCTCAGGGTGCGTCCCTGCCTCTTACTGCTGAATCCATTGTCCTAAATTGCAATTAGTGCAGCCAGCTGCACATTTTTTCAAAAATATCCTATTAGTGGCTTTCCATCCGTATCCCTCTAGATTGTGGAAAACATTATATAGGATTAGATAGAGGAGCTTTTCTTGGCCTTGCAGTGCCGTTCTCGGCTGTCTGCATGGTCTGTGTGTGAGTACTGTGCTCACTCTGTAGTGTCTGTTCTGCGAAACAAACCCAAAGTTTTTAAAATTCACCAAACACTCCACTTTACCGTTGTGTAGGCCACATAAGCTCATAATAAAGTGTAGTCCACACTTCATAAAATTAGTATTTCTTATACCTGTTAGCAGCTGTTCAGGAATAAGCACACTAAGCCCTTAGTACTTTTCTGCCTATCTTTATCAGTCTATCAAGATGAAGAAGGCAGGGAGTAAGGCGCGTGGGCGCGGAGCAGGGAGAGGACGTGGGGATTATGTACAAGAAACCAGACATGTTACAGACCATTCCCCAGGACGAACGTCAGGCCTTCCGAGATTTGGTAGACCTATTGGAGGAGAACCAAACTGCGGCTCCACATAACAAATTTCCATTCAAGAAAAAATCCTTGACGGCACCTTCCTTCACATTAGTTCCGGCTGTCAAGATTTTTTATGAATTGGTGAAAAGGGACATAATGGCCATGGTCCCCAAGGTTAGTGCACCATCCAATCTATCTGCTGCAGAAAGTCGTGCCATCTCTGAGCTGAGAAATAATGGGACTTTCACTATCAAGGAAGCGGATAAGGGGGGCAATGTCGTTCTTTGGCCAACCCACATGTACCAGGAGGAAGCTATGAGACAACTTGATGATAGGCGGTTTTATACCAAGTTACCATCGGACCCCACACAGACATTTGTTTCTAAATTGCAGACTTTACTCTGCAGGGCAAATCAGCTTGACATCATCACCCCCAATGAAAAACGTTACATGTGGGTGGATGATCCCATCATTGCGACATTTTACATGTTGCCCAAATTTCATAAAGACGACAAGCAACCCCCTGGTCGCCCCATCGTCTCATGTATTGGCAGTTTATGTGAGAAAGCTTGCCATTACATTGACTTTTTTCTGCAGCCTGTTGCCACAGCACTACCCTCGTATGTGAGGGACTCTGCCCATTTTATTGAAATCATCCGAGATATCCGTCTACCTACTGAGTTTTACCTAGTAACATGCGATGTGGAATCATTGTATTCCAACATCAGTCATGTAGACGGTATCAATGCTGTGTCCTTTTTCTTAGACCGTCGCCAGCCTGAGGACTCCAGACATCACACGTTCCTGTTAGAGCTTCTTAAGTTTGTTTTATATCACAACTTTTTTCTATTTGATAGGACGTTCTACCTCCAGGTGTCCGGCGTGGCCATTGGGGGCCAAATGCGCACCAACTTACGCCAACATCTTCTTAGGCTGGTGGGAGGGGACGGTGGTATATCCCTCCAAGACGTTTCAAGAGAAGGTGCGCCACTGGCACCGGTACATTGACGACGTATTCTTTGTATGGTTAGGCACCGAAACTGAATGCGTACAATTTTTGCAGGATTTGAACACCAATGTCCACAACATCTTTCTTACGCATCTCATGTCAACCACCTCGGTCACTTATCTGGATTTGAGAATCATGGCAGAGGATCGTCGCCTGGCCACGGACCTCTTTCGTAAGTCCACGGCCACAAACGCTTTACTTGAATACCGCAGCTTTCACCCCACTCATACCAAGGTGGGTGTTCCCATCAGCCAATTTCTTCGGGTAAGACGCAACTGTACGCATGATGTTGACTTTTTATCGCAGGCCCAAGAGCTTACCAATCGCTTCAGACAGAGGGGCTATCCCAAAAGATTCATATCTTCAGCTTTTCAGAGAGCACGGCGTGAGGATCAAGCATCATTGTTGACCTCTAGACCACGTAACACGGACAAGGCCACCAGATTCGTCACGGGCTACAACAATAGCTGGTGCCAGGTAACAACGATTATCAATAGACATTGGTCTATTTTAAGAACTGACTCTCAGACAGCAGAGGTGACTAGTGACAGACCATTGCTCGCAATGAGGCGGGCACCGAACCTACGGGATCTGTTGACACAAAGCCACTTTACAAGACCTACAGTAAGACTCAACAGGGGCTTAAACCTTAAAGGATCTTTCCCCTGTGGGGATTGTAATGTATGTTCCTTCATGATACCTACCAGGAATATTTTCTTTAACCCAGTAGATTCTTCTACCCATCGGCTCAAACATTACATCAACTGCAAGACGAGGGACGTCATCTATGTCATCATTTGCCCATGTGGGAAGCCGTACGTCGGACAAACTTCCCAAGAGCTACGCAAGAGGATACAGAAGCATATGTCCACCATCCACCTGGCAGCCGCTGAACAACGCAAGGGTAAGCCCCTTACCCCGGTGGCTGCACATTTTTTGGCCGCACATGGGGGATCCACATCCAATACCAAGGTTGTGGGGCTGCAGAGAATACTATATAGCGGTAGGGGTGGCAACTCACGTAATCAACTCCTGAGGACTGAATCGAGGTGGATATTTAATCTTCGGTCCGTAACTCCGCTAGGACTCAATGAAGAATTACTGTTCACCGGTTTCTTGGGTTGATGTGGGCGGCTCTGACAATTTTCACTGGTTAGGGAGGATTTTTAACAGATACTTTTTACCCTACTGTGGTCCTCATGTGTCTGTCTCTCGCCTCTGTTTCATTTTTAGAGTGCCACCATATTGTTGCAGCAGAAGGTCTGCCGATCCAGTATTGGACATCTTGCCTGGCGTTTCTGGTGGTTTATTAACATCCTGTCATGGCAGACTCATACACCCCATGAACTTGGAGAAATGGCGTTTTTCTTTGGAGCACCATATCTGCACCATCCTGAGAACCACAGGTTACAGCCTCTTAGAATTCTGGACTCCAAATGATATCAATGTCGCCAAGGTTGCGTATTTTTATAAGATTGACCGGGACTATGTAGCTGAGCACTGGACATCTCGCCTGGCGTTTCTGGTGGCTTATCAACAATTTGTAATAGCCGACCTATATACCCCATGAACCTGGAGAAATGTCGGCATTCTGGAGCATTATATCTGCACCATCCCGGGAACCATATGTCATAGCCTTTCAGAATTCTGGACACCAAACAAACTCGTATGAACGCTGCCAAGGTTGCGCATTTTTACAAGACGTACTGGGACTATGTGGTTGAGCCTTTTCCCCTTGCTTTTATTTTTATCTGTTACAATACTCGTGCTTCCTAATTGGGTCCAGGTTGGCATTTGTGTGCAATCTGGCGCTGGTACTTGAGTCCCTATTGATGGACACATATCCTTCTCAGGTGCAACCTTCTTCGTTCGTATGTATTGTTGGTGTCTCTGATTTTCACATAATATATGGATAAGCTTCCTTTGGGTAATCTGCCTCAGTATATTTTTAATTTCTCTTTTTTTTTTTTTTTTTTTTTTGGTATAGCCTCCTCACCTAGCAGGGCTTCATGCTCTGGCTTATTTAACATTCTGTGGACGGTGTCTGCTTCCATGCCAGTCTTCCTCTAATCAAATGTTATTCCATTATTATATGGATGCCAGTTCATTTTTGTAACCACCGCATTATGGTTTTTCTCTTTGATTTATTGTTTTTCCAATATATGTTACAGGTTTTTACATTATGTCATCCTATTTCTTATTTTCAAACATGAACTGATAGTGCATCTATGGTCCGCATGCATTTATTTGGACCTAGTTTCCTATTTTCTTTGACCTGCGGCCTATGTATGCCGTCCTCCATCATGCAGGGATTTCTGCGCATGCATCTATGTCTCCCCCTAGTGTTGCCGTCTCGCATGTGCATCTGCACCATGACGACGGTGTACACACCGGTTAGTACTTGACTCATTTCTATCATTATCACATCTATATATACCTCAGAACAGGCTGATTCTCTCACTTCCCCTGACGAAGCTGTGTCCACAGCGATACGCGTGGGGCTCTTGCCTCACCCCTTAAGCCTGTCTCCTGTCTCCATTAGGCATCTGGGCTCATGGTATACCATTGTTCAGTGTTCATGCTGTTCCTTTGGAACAATTTTTCCTCTCTTTACTCCTCTCATTTTTTCTTACATCTTGGCACCCATTGGGTTATTATTTGATTGCAGGGGAGCACCAGTGTATGCCTATTCGAGGCTTTCTGGTACATGCTTGTAGCCTGCATTTATATATCTATCTTGGTACTGCCATTATCTTGGCCAAACAGCATGCTGATATAACACTTTATATTGCTATATACCAAACACTGAATTGCAGTAATTTGCTAGATTATCTTTCAGTGTGCGACTACAGGTTTACGTATGCATTTGTTTTGGCCTTTATATATTCATGTATGTCATATTTGAGGCTTTCTGGCACATGCTTGTACCCCGCATTTATATACCTATCCTGGTACTACCATCATCTTGGCTAAACAGCATGCTGATATAACACTTCACATTGTTATATACCAAACATTGAATTGCAGTAATTTTATTGCTAGATTATCTGTCAGTGTACGACTACAGGTTTACATATGCATTTGCTTCGGCCTTTATATATTCATGTATGTCATATTGGACCGTTACATGTTTAGACAGGACACATCTTGTATATACATATAGCACTTTATCTATGCAGTGTTGTTATTTCATGATATTTGTGCTTAGGGATGGTGACTTATGGTTCTGTATTCAGACCTTTTTAAATGGTTTTATATGTTTGTCATGTTCTTTGAGGTGTAATTAAACATTTTTTGATATTTTCACATATTTTATGGGTGTGCATTCCATTATTGGTCGAGTCTTTTTTCTTTTGTGTTTGCTGCGGGCACCGGTGACTAGTGTTGAGCGATACCTTCCGATATCGGAAAGTATCGGTATCGGATAGGATCGGCCGATATTCAAAAAATATCGGATATCGCCGATACCGATACCCGATCCCAATGCAAGTCAATGGGACCAAAATATCGGAATTAAAATAAACCCTTTCTTGCCTTGTAGGTTCATTCTACATGAAGGAAAACAACTAAGAATAATGCCGGATGTATTTGGGGAGGTGGCGGAGACATTAAAGTCATAGAGGTTTATCCCAATCAAATAGAATAGCATGTTTTTTGTTTTTTTTTAAGACGTTCGGAGTGACAAAGATATTGACTATGTAAATTTTTTTTTTTTATTTTGTCAGATATTGATGTTTCACTATTCCACGCCCTTCCCCTTCTTTTTTTTCTTTTTTTTTTTTTACTTTTCCCACACTTTCATCTTCATCATCATCAGCATCTTTGACATCAACTTCTTCTTCACCTTATTCATCTTCTTCTTCATCCTTTACCTTTTTTTTTTTTTTTTTTTTTATTACATTCTTCATATTCATTTTATTCAACTATTATTATTCTTCCTATTCTACATATTCTTTTTATTCCACTGTTATTATTCTTCCTATTCTACTTCTTCATCATATTCTCATTTGTGACAGGCATTCCCGTAGTTGTTATCTATAAAAGTTTGAAGATTACACCTTCCGTTCTGCCAGTCACAAAAGTTACATTTGTCCGCGTTCAGTTTGGCCTGCAGCATCAGGCTTTATCCAGGGGCACCACGAGGAGGAACGGACTCACCCCCATACACTGCTTAGTCTTCTTCTGCATATAATTTAGATAATATCTTTTGCTCTGATATTAAGTCTTATGCTTAATGTTCTTCTGCTCTTTGTTCTGCAGCCTCTTGTTCTTCTGCTTCTCGGTCTTCCATGTCGTCGTCTCCAGTGTCGTCGTCTCCAGTGTCGTCATCTCAGCCGTCGTCGTCTCAGCCGTCGTCGTCTCAGCCGTCGTCGTCTCAGCCGTCGTCGTCTCCGCCGTCGTCGTCTCCGCCGTCATCGTCGTCATCGGGGTGGTCTTCCGGGTCGTCGTTGGGGTGGTCTTCCGGGTCGTCGACTTTAGGGTCTTCAACTTGGAAATGTAGCAGAAGGTACAAGAAGGCTGAGAAAATGCCAAGAACCAGCTGATGGAACTGGAACGCGGATGGCTACCCGAAGGTTCAAGAGCCTATGGAACTACCGAGGACCAGCTGACGTTACTGGAACCCGGTTACTAAGCAGGAGGTACCCGTGCTAAAAAGCACTACCAAGGACCGCCTGACGTTGGCGGAACTCGGATACCCAGAAGGAGGCACCTAAGCCAAAGGCTCTGCCCGGAACCAGCTGACGGTACTGGAACCAGGATGGGGAGCAGAAGGTACAAGAGCAAAAGACACTGCCGAGAACCAGCTGACGGTACTGGAACCCGGATGGGTAGCCGAAGGTCCAAGAGCCAATGGAACTACCGAGGACCAGCTGACGTTACTGGAACCCGGTTACTAAGCAGGAGGTACCCGTGCCTGAAAGCACTACCAAGGACCGCCTGACGTTGGCGGAACTCGGATACCCAGAAGGAGGCACCTAAGCCAAAGGCTCTGCCCGGAACCAGCTGACGGTACTGGAACCATGATGGGGAGCAGAAGGTACAAGAGCAAAAGACACTGCCGAGAACCAGCTGACGGTGCTGGAACCACGTGGTGGACCTGAAGGCCCACAGGAGAGGAGAGAACAGCTAGGCCGCGAGGCAGCCGCAGTTACCGAACCCCAACAGTCCTACAGGGGGAGCTGGGCCTACTGGCACTACAGAACCAGCCTTGACTACCAGTTCACGCAGCCCACATAGGAAGCTCCTAAACTGGAGGCACCCTGGAGTTGGCTAACCCGACCGCACCACGACGGGGCAAGCATAGGCGTCTCAGTGAGCTTGACACAACCCGGAAACAGCTGACGGTGCTGAAACCAGGCTTGGCACGAGGGAGTACCTGTGTCAAAAACACTGCCGAGAACCAGCTGGCGTTGCTGGAACCCAGATGCGTTGCCCCAGTGTGCAAGAGCCAATGGCACGACCGAGGACCAGCTGACGGTGCTGGAACCCGGTTACTAAGCTGTAGGTGCCCGCGCTTAAAAGCACTACCAAGGACCGCCTGGCATTGGCGGAACTCGGATACCCAGGAGGAGGCACCAAAGCCAAAGGCTCGGCCCGGAACCAGCTGACGGTGCTGGAACCAGGTGGTGGACCCGAAGGTCCACAGGAGAGGAGAGAACAGCTAGGCCGCGAGGCAGCCGCAGTTACCGAACCCCAACAGTCCTACAGGGGGAGCTGGGCCTACTGGCACTACAGAACCAGCCTTGACTACCAGTTCACGCAGCCCACATAGGAAGCTCCTAAACTGGAGGCACCCTGGAGTTGGCTAACTCGACCGCACCACGACGGGGCAAGCATAGGCGTCTCAGTGAGCTTGACACAACCCGGAAACAGCTGACGGTGCTGAAACCAGGCTTGGCACGAGGGAGTACCCGTGACAAAAACACTGCCGAGAACCAGCTGGCGGAGCTGGAACCCAGATGCGTTGCCTATCAAAGATTGGCTTCCTACAGCCCCAACTAGCGATGTTGGAGCAAAGGGTAAGCAGGAGGAGCAGAGTGTAGGCCGAAGCCTGCACTGGAGTCAGCTTTGTGTCTGCATTGCGTTTGCAGGACACTTTGCCGGCTACACAGTGGGGGAACAGCAGGCGGTGCTGAACCCCACTAACACATTGGCTGGTGTTTTTCTCTGTGCAGCTAGCACTTCCGGGCAAAAACTAGCGTTGTTAGAGCCCAGGGTCAGCAGGAGGAGGAGAGGAGCAGAGTGTAGGCCGAAGCCTAGTTGAACCAATTTCAAAGGTAACCTTTAACCCCCCTCAGGTGTTGCAAGGTACAAGAGCCACACCTCGTGCAGCATTAATGCTGCACAAGTAAAAGGTTGCTCTATTAATTTGTCTACTTGCACACGCTGAATGCAACACTTCAACAATTTAGCCCATTCTACAGTCAAACTGTAGTTAAGGCGTGACTTGCATTTTTAAGGAGACGCAGCACAGGTGTCCCAAATAACGCCTTGGTGCTTGGCGCAGCTTCCTGAGCGTTGTTTTTTGCTGTACAGGAGTCTGCGCTCTTGTGTTATCCCTTGGCAATGCCCTGTTAGCGCTGCCCGTCTTATGACCTCATTTTATGTTGGCCGCTGTGGTTAACGATGGCCATAAATCCCAGACCCACAGTGCCTTTTCATAAAGTCACACTGCGGTGCTGGGATTCGTGGCCTTGAGCAGTAAATATTTTCGCCGCTCACACACGTCCTTACACCTGCTTCAGACTGGGCGGCCTCATCTGATCCCTTATCGCCTGCCGCGGCCATGAGGACACCCAGTCTGATGAAGGCGGAAGGAGATGAGTGTCGACAGGCGAACATATGCACTGCTCGTGCCCATCAACCACACCCTCGCTGACAAAATAAATATGACAACGAGGGGCGTTGTTTCTAGCAGGGCGGATGCACAGGCGCAGCCAGCTAACCATGATGTCAAAAGACGGGAAACGCTACCAAGGGGGGTGCTGCGTATCATTAGAAAGGAAAGTCACACCTCAGGGACAGTGGAATGGTCTCAATGAGACACATTTTGTACGTGTTGAGTTGCACGTGGGCAAGTAGAAATAGTCAGCCACCTTATACAAATGCAGCAGTACTGCTGTACAAGGTGGCTATTATACATAGAAACACCTGGGGGTGGGGGCCAGGCTCCCTTCAATTTCAGTTCATGTGCCTGCGTGGCGTTTGCAGGTCACGTTGCAAGCTACACAGCAGGGGAACAGCTGGCGTTGCTGAACCCCACTGACACATTGACTGGTGTTTTTCTCTGTGCAGATCGCATGTCCGGGCAAAAACTGGCGGTGTTAGAGCCCAGGGTCAGCAGGAGGAGGAGAGGAGCAAAGTGTAGGCCGAAGCCTGCACTGGTGGCAGCTTTTGGTCGGTTGTGCCAGCGTGGCTTGTGCTGGACACGATGCAAGCTACACAGCAGGGGAACAGCTGGCGTTGCTGAACCCCACTGACACATTGACTGGTGTTTTTCTCTGTGCAGCTCGCATGTCCGGGCAAAAACTAGCGTTGTTAGAGCCCAGGGTCAGCAGGAGGAGTAGAGGAGCAGAGTGTAGGCCGAAGCCTAGTTGAACCAATTTCAAAGGTAACTTTTAACCCCCCTCAAGTGTTGCAAGGTACAAGAGCCACACCTCGTGCAGCATTAATGCTGCACAAGTGAAAGGTTGCTCTCTTAATTTTGCTCCTTGCACACGCTGAATAAAACACGTACACTATTTAGCCCATTCTACTGTAAAACAGTAGTGTAGGCGTGACTTGTCTTTTTAAAGAAAAGCAGCACTGGTGTCGAAAATAACACCTTGGTGCATGTGCGCAGCTTCCTGATCGATGTTATTTGCTGTACAGGAGTCTGCGCTCTTGTTATCCCTTGGCCATGCGCTGTGAGCGATGCCTGTCTTCTCACCTCATTTCATGTTGGCCGGTGCGGTTAGCGATAGACATGAAACCCAGACCCGCAGTGTCTTTTAATAAAGTCACACTGCAGAGCTGGGATTCGTGACCTTGCGCAGTAAATTTTGTCGCCTGTCCCTCATGTCCTTACACCTGCATCAGACTGGGCGGCCTCATCTGATCCCTTCTCGCATGCCGCGGCCATGAGGCCGCACATTCTGAAGAAGGCGGAAGGAGATGAGTAAAGACAGGCGAATATATCCACTGCTCGTGGCCATCAATCACACCCTCGCAGTCAAAATAAGTAAGACAACGAGGAGCGTGGTTTCAGGCAGGGCGGACGCACAGCCGCAGCCAGCCAAGCAAAGTTTTCAGAAGACGGGCAGCACTAACAAGGGGGGTGCTGCGTGTCATTAAAAAGGAAAGTCACACCTCAGGGACATTGTAATGGTCTGTAATGAGACACATTTTGTACGTGTTTAATTAAACGTGGGCAAGTAGACAAAGTCAGCCACCTTGTACAAATGCAGCAGTACTGCTGTACAAGGTGGCTATTATACATAGAAACACCTGGGGGTGGGGGGCAGTCTCCCTTCAATTTCAGTTCATGTGCCTGCGTGGCGTTTGCAGGTCACGTTGCAAGCTACACAGCAGGGGAACAGCTGGCGTTGCTGAAACCCACTGACACATTGACTGGTGTTTTTCTCTGTGCAGCTCGCATGTCCGGGCAAAAACTGGCGGTATTAGAGCCCAGGGTCAGCAGGAGGAGGAGAGGAGCAGAGTGTAGGCCGAAGCCTAGTTGAACCAATTTCAAAGGTTACCTTTAACCCCCCCTCAGGTGTTGCAAGGTACAAGAGCCACACCTTGTGCAGCATTAATGCTGCACAAGTAAAAGGTTGCTCTATTTAATTTGCTCCTTGCACACGCTGAATAAAACACATACACTATTTAGCCCATTATACTGTCAAACAGTAGTGGAGGCGTGACTTGTCTTTTTAAGGAGATGCAGCACAGGTGTCAAAATTTACACCTAGGTGCTGGGCGCAGCTTCCTGAGCGTTGTTATTTGCTGTACAGGAGTCTGCGCTCTTGTTATCCCTTGGCCATGCGCTGTGAGCGCTTTCTGTCTTCTGACCTCATTTCATGTTGGCCGTTGCGGTTAGCGGTGGACATGAATCCCAGACCCACAGTGTGTTTTGAAAAAATCACACTGCGGTGCTGGAATTCGTGCCCTTGTGCAGTTAATATGTTTGCCGCTCACACATGTCCTTACACCTGCTTCAGACTGGGCGGCCTCATCTGATCCCTTATCGCATGCCGCGGCCATGAGGCCGCACAGTCTGAAGAAGGCGGAAGGAGATGACTTAAAACAGGCGAACATATGCACTGCACATGCCCATCAATAACACCCTCGCAGCCAAAATATATGAGACAACGAGGGGCGTTGTGTCGGGCAGGGCGGACGCACAGGCACAGGCAGCCAAGCAATGATGTCAGAAGACGGGCAGCGCTAACAATGGGGGTGCTGCGTGTCATTAAAAAGGAAAGTCACACCTCCGAGACATTGTATTGGTCTCTAATGAGACACATTTTTTACGTGTTGAGTTCCACGTGGGCAAGGAGAAAAAGTCAGCCACCTTGTACAAATGCAGCAGTACTGCTGTACAAGGTGGCTGTTATACATAGAAACACCTGGGGGTGGGGGGCAGGCTCCCTTCAATTTCAGTTCATGTGCCTGCGTGGCGTTTGCAGGTCACGTTGCAAGCTACACAGCAGGGGAACAGCTGGCGTTGCTGAACCCCACAGACACATTGACTGGTGTTTTTCTCTGTGCAGATCGCATGTCCAGGCAAAAACTGGCGGTGTTAGAGCCCAGGGTCAGCAGGAGGAGGAGAGGAGCAGAGTGTAGGCCGAAGCCTGCACTGGTGGCAGCTTTTGGTCGGTTGTGCCAGCGTGGCTTGTGCTGGACACGATGCAAGCTACACAGCAGGGGAACAGCTGGCGTTGCTGAACCCCACTGACACATTGACTGGTGTTTTTCTCTGTGCAGCTCGCATGTCCGGGCAGAAACTGGCGGTGTTAGAGCCCAGGGTCAGCAGGAGGAGGAGAGGAGCAGAGTGTAGGCCGAAGCCTAGTTGAACCAATTTCAAAGGTTACCTTTAACCCCCCCTCAAGTGTTACAAGGTACAAGAGCCACACCTTGTGCAGCATTAATGCTGCACAAGTAAAAGGTTGCTGTATTTAGTTTGCTCCTTGCACACGCTGAATAAAACACGTACACTATTTAGCCCATTATACTGTCAAACAGTTGTGGAGGCGTGACTTGTCTTTTTAAGGAGACGCAGCACAGGTGTCAAAATTTGCACCTAGGTACTGGGCGCAGATTCATGAGCGTTGTTATTAGCTGTACAGGAGTCTGCGCTATTGTGATCCCTTGGCCATGCGCTGTGAGCGCTGCCTGTCTTCTCACCTCATTTCATGTTGGCCGTTGCGGTTAGCAATGAATATGAAGCCCAGGCCCGCAGCGTGTTTTCCAAAAAAGACACTGCGGGGCTGGGATTCGTGGCTTTTTGCAGTAAATAGGTTTGCCGCTCACACATGTCCTTACACCTGCTTCAGACTGGGCGGCCTCAGCTGATCCCTTATCGCCTACCACGGCCAGGAGGCCGCACAGTCTGAAGAAGGCGGAAGGAGATGAGTGACAACATATGCACTGCTCGTGCCCATCAACCACACCCTCGCTGACAAAATAAATATGACAACGAGGGGCGTTGTTTCTAGCAGGGCGGATGCACAGGCGCAGCCAGCTAACCATGATGTCAAAAGACGGGAAACGCTACCAAGGGGGGTGCTGCGTATCATTAGAAAGGAAAGTCACACCTCAGGGACAGTGGAATGGTCTCAATGAGACACATTTTGTACGTGTTGAGTTCCACGTGGGCAAGGAGAAAACATCAGCCACCTTGTACAAATGCAGCAGTACTGCTGTACTAGGTGGCTGTTAAACATAGAAACACCTGGGGGGTGGGGCCAGGTTCCCTTTAATTTCAGTTCATGTGCCTGCGTGGCGTTTGCAGGTCACGTTGCCGGCTACACAGCAGGGGAACAGCTGGCGTTGCTGAACCCCACTAACACATTGGCTGGTGTTTTTCTCTGTGCAGCTAGCACTTCCGGGCAAAAACTAGCGGTGTTTGAGCCCAGGGTCAGCAGGAGGAGGAGAGGAGCAGAGTGTAGGCCGAAGCCTGCACTGGTGGCAGCTTTTGTTCTGTTGTGCCAGCGTGGCTTGTGCTGGACACGTTGCCGACTACACAGCAGGGGAACAGCTGGCGGTGCTGAGCCCCACTGACACATCACCTAGTGTTTTTTCTGTGTAGACAACACTTCCAGGTGGCAACTGACAGTGTTGAAACCCAGGGAATCAAAGAGGAGCAGAGTGTAGGCCGAAGCCTGCAGTGGAGCAAGTTGAAAGGGAACCTTTAACCCCCCCCCCCAGGCATTTGTTGCTGAAAGAGCCATCTTGTACAGCAGTAATACTGCACATGGAAAATGGTGGCTCCGAAAATTATGCTCCTTGCAAACGCTGAAGTACACACTCATATAATGTGTCCCCTCACACCGTCAAACCATTCCGGAAGTGGGACTTTCCTTTGTAATGTGACACAGCACAGCCGTCATTCCAACCCCCTTGGTGCCGGGCGCCACCTCCTCAACGTTGTTTGGATCTGTCACGGAGCCCGCGCTGTAATGTTATCCCTTGGCCATGCACAGTTAGCGGTGCCCGTCTTCTGACTTCATGTAGGTGTCAGGCTGGCAGTGCCTGTGCGTCCAAGCTGCCCGAGATCCAACCTTGCAGTGTCATCTAATGTAGTCCCACTGCGGGCCAGGGATCCATGGGCATGCGCAGTGCATATCATCGCCTCTCACTCACCTCCTTCCTGCTTCTTCAGACTGTGCGGCGTCACGGCCGTGGCATGCTATTAGGGATCAGCTGACGCCGCCTAGTCTGAAGAAGCGTGAAGAAGGGGAGTGAGAGGCTAGTATATGCACTGCGCATGGCCATGGATACCAGGCCCACTGTGGGATCACATTAGACGACACTGCGAGGTGTGATTTCGGGCAGCGTGGACGCACAGGCGCAGCCAGGACGACAACAAATTATGTCAGAGGACGGGCAGCGCAAACTGTGCATGGCCAAGGGATAACATAACAGCGCAGGGTCCATGACGGAATCAAACAACGCTAAGGAGGCAGCGCACGGTGCCAAGGGGGTAGCAATGACGGCTGTGCTGCGTCACATTATAAAGGAAAGTCCCACCTCCGGGACGGTTGGACGGTGTGAGGGGACACATTACATGAGTGTGTAGTTCAGCGTTTGCAAGGAGCATAATTTCAAGAGCGACCTTTCCCTTGTGCAGTATTAGTGCTGCACATGGTGGCTCTTTCAGTAACAAACGCCTAGGGGGGGGGACAGGTCCCCTTACATTTTAGTTGTGCCAGCGTGGCGGTCGCATGACACGTTGCCGGATACACAGCTGGGGATCAGCTGACGTTACTGAACCCCAATAACAGAGGAGCGACTGTTGACTGTGCAGACAGCACTTCCAGGCACCAACTGGCGGTGTTAGAGCCCAGGGACAGCAGGAGGAGCAGATTGGAGGTATTGCCGCACACACAGCTGGGGATCAGCTGACGTTACTGAACCCCAATAACAGAGGAGCGACTGTTGACTGTGCACACAGCACTTCCAGGCACCAACTGGCGGTGTTAGAGCCCAGGGACAGCAGGAGGAGGAGAGGAGCAGAGTGTAGGCCGAAGCCTAGTTGAACCAATTTCAAAGGTTACCTTTAACCCCCCCCCCCAAGACGTTTGTAGCTGAAAGAGCCATCTTGTGCAGCACTAAGGATGCAAAAGGAAAAGGTTGCTCTTTTAATTATGCTCCTTGCAAACACCGAAGTAAACACTAAAAATGTGTCCCCTTATACCGTTAAACCGTCCCGGAGGTGCGAATTTCCTTCGTAATGGGACACAGCACAGCTGTCATTCCTATCCCCTTGGTACCGTGCGCTGCCTCCTCAGCGTTGTTTTAAGCTGTCACGGAGCCTGCGCTGTTCTGTTAGCCCTTGGCCATGCCCAATTAGCGCTGCCTGTCTTCTGACATAATTTGGTGTCAGGCTGTCAGTGCCTGTGCGTCCACGCTGCTCCAGATCCCACCTCGCAGTCTCGTCTAACGTAATCCCACTGCGGGCCTTGGAACCATGGGCATGCACAGTGCATATCCTCGACTCTCACTCCCCTCCTTCCCTCTTCTTCAGACTGTGCGGTGTCACGGCCGTGGCATGCTATTAGGGATCAGCTGACGGCGCACAGTCTAAAGAAGGTGGAGGGAAATGAGCGAGAGCCCGAGGGGAAGATATGCACTGCGCATGCCCATGGATCCCAGGCCCTCAGTGTGACTCAATCAGAAGACACTGCGAGGCGGGATCTCGGGCAGCGCGGCCGCACAAGCGCAGCCAGCCTGACACCAAATTATGTCAGAAGACAGGCAGCGCAAATAGGGCATGCCCAAGGGATAACAGAACAGCGCAGGCTCCGTGACAGCTTAAAACAACGCTGAGGAGGCAGCGCATGGCACCAAGGGGGTAGGAATGACGGCTGTGCTGCGTCACATTACGAAGGAAAGTCCCAGCTCCGGGACAGTATAACGGTATCAGTGAACACATTTTATAAGTGTTAAGTTCTGCGTGTGCAAGGAGCTAAAAAAAAAGAGCTACCTTTTCCTTGTGCAGCATTACTGCTGCACAAGATGGCTCTTTCAGTAACAAACGACGGGGGGGGGGGGGACAGGTTCCCTTACATTTAGGTTGTTGTGCCAGCGTGGCGGTCGCAGGACACATTGCCGGCTACACAGCTGGGGATCAGCTGACGTTACTGAAACCCAATAACACTGGGTCGTATGTTTTTACTGTGCAGCCTGCACTTCTGAGCCGCAACTGGCGGTGTTGGAGCCCAGGAATAGCAGTTCAGGTGGTAGAAAGATGAACACAGCAGGAGACCTGGATGACACCCAATTACTTAATCAGGCAGAGGAGTGGCAAATTCCTGTGAGATCCAGGCCTGGTTCATTTTCAGGAAAGTAAGCCGGTCAACGTTATCGGAGGATAGTCGCATGCGACGGTCTGTTAGTACACCACCTGCGGCACTAAAGACACGTTCCGATAAGACACTAGCCGCAGGGCAAGCCAGCACCTCCAATGCATACTGGCTTAGCTCTGGCCATGTATCCAGCTTAGAGACCCAAAACTTGAACGGGGAAGAGCCGTCTGGGAGTACAGTAAGAGGGCAAGCCATGTAGTCTGTCACCATCTGACGGAACCGTTGCCTCCTGCTGACTGGAGCCGCCGGTGATGGTGTAGACATTTGGGGCGGGCACACAAAAGTGTGCCAGAGTTGTGCCATACTGGGCTTGCCTTGGGCAGAGGCACTGCTTCTGTTCCCTCTTTGGGCAGAGCCTCCCCCACTGACTCGACGCACTGAGCTGCTTTGTAAAGCACTATCAGCACTCCTCTCAGTTGGACAGGAGAAGATGATGGAATTCACCAGTGTGTCGTGGTACTCCCGCAATTTACGCTCCCGGGTCAACGCAGGGATGAGGTTTTGGACGTTGTCCCGGTAGCGAGGATCGAGGAGGGTGAACACCCAATAATCAGGCATGTTGAGAATGTGGTCGATGTGGCGGTCGTTTCTCAGGCACTGCAGCATGAAATCCACCATGTGCTGCAGAGTGCCAACTGGCCCAGAAACGCTGTCCCCTGCTTGAGACATGATCTCTCATCATCACCCCACCCTCGCTGTACACACTGACCACTGGACAATTGTGTCACTCCCTCCTCTGGACGGAGCTCTTCCTCCTCCATTGACTCCTCCTCATCCTCCTCACAAATTGGCCCCTGCGTACCCCTTTGTGAGGAACCACGTGGCGCTGACTCTCCAGAAGCTGATGGAAAAGGTGACTCCTCATCCTCCACCTCTTCCACAACATCATCCCTTAACCCTTGCAAAGTTTGCTGAAGCAGGCAGATAAGGGGGACAGTCATGCTGACTAGTGCATCATCTGCGCTTGCCATCCGCGTGGAATAATCAAAAGGACGCAAAACCTGGCAGACGTCCTTCATAGTGGCCCACTCTGTGGTTGTGAAGTCTGATCGGCGCTGACTGCGACTTCTTTGCGCCTGATGCAGCTGGTACTCCATAACTGCTTGCTGCTGCTCACACAACCGCTCCAACATATGTAACGTGGAATTCCACCGGGTAGGTAGGTCACATATGATGCGGTGTTCCGGAAGGCGGAATCGGCGCTGCAGAGCAGCAATGCGGGATCTGGCCAACGCCGCAAGTGAGCACACTCTAGGCGGACCTTGTGCAGCAGGGCATCAAGATCCGGATAGTCCCTCAGAAAACTCTGCACAACCAAATTGAGCACATGTGCCAGACATGGGATGTGAGTGAGGTTGCCAAGGGCCAAAGCTGCCACCAGATTTCGGCCATTGTCACACACTACCATGCCTGGCTGGAGATTCGCTGGCAGTAACCACACATCGCTCTCCTGCTTGATGGCATTCCAGAGCTCCTGCGCTGTGTGGCTTCGATGCCCCAATGAAACTAGTTTCAAGACGGCCTGCTGACGTTTGGCCACGGCTGTGCTCATGTCGGTCATAGGTAAACGTTCACGGGTCCATGTGGAGGTGGACTGTGACGGATCCTGCAGAGAGGAATCTGAGGAACTGGTGTAAGAGGAGGAGTCGATGCGTACAGACTGGATTCCTGCAATCCTTGGAGTGGGCAGGACACGTCCTGCGCCACTCACACGATCTGTACCTGGCTCAACAACATTAACCCAATGGGCAGTGAGGGAAACATATCGCCCCTGTCCATGCTGACTGGTCCACGCATCGGTGGTGAGGTGGACCTTGCTACTGACGGCGTTCAGTAGCGCATGTTTTATGTTTGCCTCAACATGCCTGTGCAGGGCAGGGACAGCCTGCCTGCTGAAGTAAAAGCGGCTGGGCACCTTGTACTGTGGGACTGCCAATGCCATCAAGTCACGGAAGCTGTCAGTCTCCACCAGCCTGAACGAGAGCATTTCCAGGGACAACAGTTTGGCAATGCCTGCATTCAGAGCCTGTGCTCGGGGGTGGTTGGCCGAGAATGCCCGCCTTTTCTCCCATGCCTGTACTACCGATGGCTGTAGAGTAGACTGGGAGTGTGAGGATGACTGGGAAGGTGGTGCTGTGGGTGGAATTACACAAAGTCTCTGGACAACAGTGCCAGAGGTTCTTCCATGGCGATCCTGGGAGGAAGCCAAACCAGCTGTGCGTGAGCTGGAGGAAGAGGCAACACGAGCTGAAGAGGTGGTAGCTGCCGCTGTTGGTTGGCCTACATCTTCAGTCTGTTTCTGTAACTCCACCGCGTGCCTGGTCCGCACATGTTTCCACATATTTGTGGTATTGAGGTTGCTGACATTTTTCCCTCTTTTTACTTTCTGATGACACAGCTTGCATTTGACAAAACAAATGTCATCTGCAACTGTGTCAAAAAAGGACCAGGCACTGCAAGTCTTGGGAGCGCCCTTTTTGGCTTTGGAAAGAGACAGGCTCCTAACGGGTGCCAAAGTGGAGGCTACAGGCTCCGCAGTCTTCCCCCTCCCTCTCCCTCTTTGGCCCGTAAGGGGAAGCTCTTCCTCAGAGCTGCTCCCACCACCTTCCTGTTCCTCACGCCACGATGGGTCAAGGACCTCATCATCTCCACTACCCTCTGCCACCAACTGCTCCTCCTGGGTAGTCTCGGCAGCACAGTACGCACCAGAAAGCGGCACCTGAGTTTCATCATCAGATGCGTACTGCGCTGTGGTCACCGGAGGCACTGGCCCACCTGCCTCTTCAGAGTCAGAGAGAAAAAGCTGTTGGGCATCACTGCACACTGCCTCTTCTTCCATTTCTCCAATGCTGCTTGGCTGGCCCCCTGTTTCCAAGCCAAGAGATTCAGAGAACAGAAGTAGAGACGGCTCCTGGGCTCTCTGACTGCCTGGCCAATTTGGCAGGTGGTGAAGAGACAGACGGCTGCTCTCCAGTGCTCTGTGCCTGAGAGGATGTGGCACTAACTGAAGTCGATGCCGAGGCGTTAGCTGCCATCCACCCGACAACGGCTTCAATTTGGTCTTCACGCAGCAGCGGTGCACGGCGCTCTCCGACAAAGCTGCGCATGAAGGACTGTTCCCTGCTGAAACTGAGTGACGACGAGTCACCGGCGCCCGCAGCAGGCACAGAATCACCACGTCCTCTCCCTGCTCCTCTCCCTGCTCCACGCCCACGCCCACGTGCCTTACTCCCTGCCCTCTTCATCTTGGTTGACAGATAAAGATAAGCAGAAAAGTACTAAGGCCTTAGTGTGCTTATTCCTGAAATGCTCCTCCTAACAGGTGTAAGAAACACTAATGTTGTAAAGTGTGGACTAAACTTTATTATTTTTCAAATGTGGCCTACACAAGTGTTAAGTTGTGTTTGGTGAACTTTACTTTTTTTTTTGTGCAGATCGGGCTACAGAGCTAGTTTAAATCACACGGAGACCTTGCAGACAGCCGTAAACGGCGCTGCAAGGCCAAAAAACCCTCCTCTAGGTTATCCTATGTAGTGCTTTTCCACTATTTAGCTGGAGACGGGTGGAAAGACACTAATAGGATTTTTTTTTTTTAATTTTAAACAGGCTGCACTATTTGAAAAAAAGGAAAATTTTTCTCAAGGTATGAGCCAGTAACGAACCCTGAGCTGAATCCAACCGGCTATGGCTGCACACAGACTACAGGGCGAGCTGGGCTCACACGGAGACCGTGCAGACAGCCGTAAATGGCGCTGCAAGGCCCAAAAAACCCCCTCTAGGTTATCCTATGTAGTGTTTTTCCACAATTTAGCTGGAGACGAGTGGAAAAACACTAATAGGGAATTTTTTTTTAAATTTTTAAACAGGCTGCACTATTTGAAAAAAAGGAAAATTTTTCTCAAGGTATGAGCCAGTAACGAACCCTGAGCTGAATCCAACCGGCTATGGCTGCACACAGACTACAGGGCGAGCTGGGCTCACACGGAGACCGTGTAGACAGCCGTAAACGGCGCTGCAAGGCCCAAAAACCCCCCTCTAGGTTATCCTATGTAGTGTTTTTCCACAATTTAGCTGGAGACGGGTGGAAAAACACTAATAGGGAATTTGAGAAAAAATGTGCAGCAGGCTGCACTATGAGCAAAAAAGGACAACTGTGTGAGGCAGTGTGAACCCCCCCTGAGCTGAATACAACCGGGTATATGGCTGCACACAGACTACAGAGTGAGCTGCACACACACACACACACAGAGACCTTGCAGAACGCTGTTAAAACAGCGCTGCAAGGCAAGAGCAAGGTGAACAGTGAAGAACACACAGCGGTTTGCTAAATTAGCCTTTGGAAAGGAAAATAAAGCAATTAGCTAGCTCAACTGGCCCTCAGTTAGAACACAGCGTCCTGTCCCTAACTGAAATCACAGCAGAGTGAGCGCAAAATGGCGGCAGCGTTTTTTATAGTGCAGAGTGACATCATTTCAGCAGCCAATCACAGCCTTGCCAGTACTTACATGCCCACCATGCTAGACAGGATGTGCCCACACTTCCATTCATTCCTCATTGGCTGCTGCGTTCAGTTTGAATTCTAGGAACTTCCGATTCCGGTATCCGATACGCGGGAAGTATCGGAATTCGGTATCGGAATTCCGATACCGCAAATATCGGCCGATACTTGCGGTATCGGAATGCTCAACACTACCGGTGACTCATCATCCTCCAGTTTTAGCAGAGAACAGACCTTCATGCGCAGCTTTGTAGGAGCTCGCCGTACCCCGCTGCAGCGGGACGAACAAATTGAAGCCGTTGTCAGATGAATGGCAGCTAACGCATCGACTTCAATTTGTGCCATATCCTTTCAGGCACAGAGCATGGAAGAGCAAACATGTGTCTCTTCACCACTTGCCAAATTGCCCAGGCAGTCAGAGAGCCCAGGACAGGAGCCATCTCTACTTCTGTTCTCTGAATCTCTTGGCTTGGAAACAGGGGGCCAGCCAAGCAGCATTCAAGAATAAGAAGAGGCAGTGTGCAGTGATGCCCAACAGCTTTGTCTCTATGAAACAGAAGAGGCGGGTGGGACAGTGCCTCCGGTTACCACATCTCAATACGCATCTGATGATGAGACTCAGGTGCCACATTCTGGTGCGTACTGTGCTGCCGAGACTACCCAGGAGAAGCAGTTGGTGGAAGAGGGTAGCGTAGATGATGAGGTCCTCGACCCATCATGGCGTGAGGAACAGGAAGCTGGTGGGAGCAGCTATGAGGAAGAGATTCCCCAAACGGCCGGGAGAGGGAGGGGGAAGAGTGCGGTGCCTGTAGCCTCCACTTCAGCACCCATTAGGAGCATGCCTCTTCCAAAAGCCAAAGCGGATGCTCCCAAGACTTGCAGTGCCTGGTCCTTTTTTGACACAGTTGCAGATGACATTTTCTTTGTCAAATGCAAGGTGTGTCGTCAGAAAATCAAACGAGGGAGAAATGTCAGCAACCTCCATACCTCAAATATGTGGAAACATGTGCGGACCAAGCACGCGGTGGAGTTACAAAAACACACTGAAGACCTAGGCCACCCTACAGCGGCACCTACCACCTCTCCAGCTCGTCTTGGAGCCTCTTCATCCAGCTCACACACTGCTGGTTCGGCTTCCTCACAGGATTGCCATGGAAGAACCTCTGGCACTGTTGTCCAGAGACCTACTGTAATTCCACCCACAGCACCACGTTCCCAGTCATCCTCACACTCCCAGCCCAGTCTACAGCCATCAGTAGCACAGGTATGGGAGAAAAGGCAGCCATTCTCGGTAAACCACCCACGAGCACAGGCTCTGAATGCAGGCATTGCAAAACTTCTGTCCCTTGAAATACTCTCATTCAGGCTGGTGGAGACTGACAGCTTCCGTAACTTGATGGCATTGGCAGTCCCACAATACAATGTGCCCAGCCGCTTTTATTTCAGCAGGCAAGCTGTCCCTGCCCTGCAATAGCATGTGGATGGAAACATTAAACATGTGCTACTAAACGCCTTTAGGACCCCAGACGAAGGATTGTTCCGAAACGCGCGTCGGGTACGCGCTGACACAGAAGCTGAGCCCTTCCCTCCCCAGGTATATGTAATATTTAGATTTCTGGCCGTACAGCTGCACAATAGATTATGCTAATCTAGGCGGACGCTATTACCTTGTCCCTATGGTAGTTACTTGCAAGGGTGGATTCTATTTACTTGAAGCAGGATTTTGGCACATTATCACTTTCTCCACTGCACCTTGTATTTTGCACTTTAAGTAAACTATTTTGAGTATATAACGGGGATATTAAACCCCCTCTCCTATTTTTTTTTACACAATTTGACTCTGGTTTGTAGATTGTTTTATGTGCAATAATATATTTTTATAAGGTTTTTTATACACTTTCCGTACACTCTGCATATGTGCTGAATAGTATTGATTTTGCACAGCACTTTTTCACTTTATATGAAGCAGATTTTGCACATTATTTAATTTATTATATATTTTTTTTCCCCATTTTTTTCTCATATTTTTTAAAAAAAACCCTCCTTCCCCTCCCCCTCCGTCTTTTGTGCAATATATAGTTCTTGTACGGCCTAAGTATTTGAATCCTGGCAAATTGGAGGTTAGAGCGCTGGTGAATATATATAGCAATATAATCCTGTTGTCATGCGGAAGTGTTTGTTTTTAAATATATTTTTGATTATGTAACATTTGGCATTTCCTTTAATAAAGCCCTATTTTAATATTCCCGTGCCTTGTATATATTTTCTGGTTTTGGGTCCCTGTAGTATTGCTTTGTTTTTAGCCTCATTTATGTAGTGGTTTCCTCTACAATTGGGCACAGCGCACCCTGGTGGTTTACTATATATAATTTTATTCTATTAATCTATATATCTCCTAATTAGAGGGATAGGAAATCATTTTAAACCTACTGTGGGTATACTGTGTTATTTTATTAAACGCCTTTAGTAGCAAGGTCCACCTCACCACCAATGTGTGTACCAGTCACCATGGACAGGGACGACACCTTTCCCTCACTGCCCATTGGGTCAATGTTGTGAAGCTGGGTACAAATCTGGCGAGTGGCACTGTACGTGTTCTGCCAACTCCAAGGATTGCAGGAATCCAGTCTGTGCACATTGACTCCTCATACTCCAGTTCCTCAGAATCATCGCTGCAGGAGCCGTCACGGTTTACCTCCACCTTGACCCGTGAACGCTTACCTGTTACGACCGATATATGCATAGCTGTGGCCAAACGTCAACAGGCCGTACTGAAATTAATTTCTTTGGGGAATCGAAGCCACACAGCGCAGGAGCTCTGGAATGCCATCAAGCAGCAGAGCAAAGTGTGGTTTGTGCCAGCGAATCTCCAGCCAGGCATGGTAGTGTGTGACAATGGCTGAAATCTGGTGGCAGCTCTGGGCCTTGGAAACCTCACTCACATCCCATGTCTGGCACATGTGCTCAACTTGGACGTGCAGAGTTTTCTGAGGGACTATCCGGATCTTTATGCACTGCTGCACAAGCTCCACCTAGAGTGTGCTCACTTGCAGCGTTCCAGCATGGCAAGATCGTGCATTGCAACTCTGCAGCGCCGATTCCGCCTTCCGGAATATCGCATCATATGTGACTTCCCCACAAGGTGGAATTCAACGTTACATATGTTGGAGTGGTTGTGTGAGCAGCAGCCAGCAGTAATGGAGTACCAGCTGCATCAGGTGCAAAAAAGTCGCACTGCGTGCCGTTCAGACTTCACAACCACTGAGTGGGCCACTATGAAGGACATCTGCCTGTTTTTGTGTGCCTTGGATGATTCCACGCGGATGGCGAGTGCAGATGATGCACTAGTCAGCATGACTGCCCCCCTTATCTGTCTGCTTGAAAGAACACTGCAAGCGCTAAGGGATGAGGTGGTGGAAGATGTTGAGGATGAGGAGTCAGAAATGCCGTCTGCTTCTGGACAGTCTGCGCAACGTGGTTCCTCACAAAGGCCTAGGCAGGGGACATTTTGTGAGGAGGATGAGGAGGATTCAATGGAGGAGGAAGACATCTTTCCAGAGGATGGAGTTACACAAATCTCCAGTAGTCAGTATGTAGAGCGAGGGTGGGGTGATGCAGAGCAGGCAGACATCACGCCTCAAGCAGGGGGCAGCGTTTCTTGGTCAGTTGGCAGTCTGCAGCACATGGTTGATTTCATGCTGCAGTGCCTGAGAAACGACCGCTGCATTGCCCACATTGTTACCACGGCTGATTATTGGGTGTACACCCTCCTCGATCCGCGCTACAGGGACAATTTACAAACCCTCATACCACCATTGCAGCGGGAGCGTAAATTGCGGCTGTACCAAGACACACTGGTGCAGTCCATCATCTTCTCCAGTCCAATCGAAAGAAGTGCTGCGCCTGCTACTGCCAGTGCTTTACAAAGCAGCTGTGTGCGTCAAGGCAGTGGAGGAATCTCTGCACAAAGAGGGAGGAGAAGCAGTGCCTCAGCACAAGGCAAGACCAGTCTGGCCCAACAGTGGCAAAGATTTGTGTGCCTGACACAAATTTGTACACCATCACAGATGGATCCAGTCAGCAGGAGGCTACATTTCTGTCAGATGGTGACAGACTACATGTATTGCCCTCTCAGCGTACTCCCAGATGGCTCTTCCCCCTTCAAGTTTTGGGTCTCTAAGTTGGATACATGGACAGAGCTTAGCCAGTATGCATTGGAGGTGCTGGCTTGCCCTGCTGCTAGTGTGTTATCGGAACGTGTCTTTAGTGCCGCAGGTGGTGTACTAACAGACCGTCGCATGCGACTATCCTCCGATACGTTGACCGGCTTACTTTCTCGAAAATGAAGGCCTGAATCTCACAGGAATTTGCCACTCTTCTTACCGATTAAATAATTGGTTGCCAACAGTATCCAGGTCTCCTGTTGTGTTCATGTTTCAACCACCTGAACTTTAGTCCCTGGGCTCCAACACCGCCAGTTGCTGCCCAGAAGTGCCGGTTGCACAGTCAACACATGACCCAGTGTTATTGGGTTTCAGTAACATCAGCTGATCCCTGCCGTGTATTTGGCAACGTGTCCAGCGACCGCCACGCTGGCACTACAACAGCAATTAAAGGGATCCTGTCCCCCCTGGTGTATGTAACTGAAAGAGCCACCTTGTGTAGCACTAATGCTGCACAAGGAACAGGTGGCTCTTTTAGCTATGCTCTTTGCAGACGCTGCACTTAACACTTATAAAATATGTGTCCCCTCATACCGTGAAACCGTCCCGGAGGTTGGACTTTTCTTCACAATGAGACGCAGCACAGCCGGCATTCATATCCCCATGGCACCAAGGGCCGCCTCCTCAGCATTGTTTGCATCTGTCCCAGAGCCTGCACTGTTAAGTTTAACCTTGGGCATGCGCAGTTAGCACTGCCCATCTTCTGACATCATTTGATGTCATGCTGACTGTGCCTGTGCGGCCGCGCTGCCAGAGATCACGCCCCGCAGTGTCTTCTGATTTAGTCACACTTTGGGGCTGGGATTCATGGGCATGCACAGTGCATATATTCACCTCTCACTCTTCTCCCTCTGCCTTCCACAGAATGTGTGGCGTCAGCTGATCCCAAATCACATGCCACGGCCGTGATGCCGCACACTCTGAAGAAGGCGGATGGAGAGGAGTGAGAGGCGAAGATATGCACTGCGCATGCCCAGGAATCCCAGCCCCGCAGGGCGACTAAATCAGAAGACACTGTGAGGCGGGCTCTCGGGCAGCGCGGCCGCACAGGCACAGTCAGCATGACACCAAATGATGTTAGAAGACGGGCAGCGCTAACTGTGCATGGCCAAGGTTTAACATAGCAGCGCGGGCTCTGTGACAGATTCAAACAACGCTGAGGAGGCGGCACCCGGCGCCAAGGGGGTATGAATGTCGGCTGCAGAAGTTGGCTCTTTCAGTTGCTAATGCCTGGGGGGGCTAAAGGTTCCCTTTCAACTTGCTCCAATTAGACCTCAGCCAACACTCTGCTTCTCCTTTATTCCCTGGGCTCTAACACCGCCAGTTGGTGTCTGGAAGTGCTGTCCACACAGAAACAAATACTCGCTCATGTGTTAGTGGGGTTCAGTAATGCCAGCTTCTCCCCTGCTGTGTGTGCAGCAATAACTCAAATCTGCTCCTCCTGCTGTCCCTGGGCTCCAACACCACCAGTTGTTGCTCGGAAGTGCTGTCCGCTCAGTTAACAGTTGCTCCTCTGTTATTGGGGTTCAGTAACGCCAGCTGCTCCCCTGTTGTGTGTACGGCAATAACTTTAGTCTGCTCCTCCTGCTGTCCCTGGGCTCTAACACCACCAGTTGGTGCCCGGAATTGGTGACTGCACAGTCAACACTTGCTGCCGTGTTATTGGGTTTCAGTAATGTCAGCTGATTCCCAGCTGTGTATCCGGCAATGTGTCCAGCGACCGTCACACTGACACAACAACAGATATTAAACTGTCTGCTCCTGCTGTCCCTGGGCTCTAACACCGCCAGTTGGTGCCCGGAAGTGCTGTCCGCACAGAGGAACGACTGTTGACTGTGCGGACAGCACTTCCAGGCACCAACTGGCGGTGTTAGAGCCCAGGGACAGCAGGAGGAGCAGATTTGAGGTATTGCCGCACACACAGCAGGAGAAGAGCTGACTTTACTGAACCCCAATAAGAGAGGAACAGAGGTCACTTAGTCTAGAAAACGTTGTCCTGTCGTGTTGCGGTCAGGTTAGCCGATGTTAAGGACTGGCGGAACGCACCAAGTACAAGATGAAATGGAACTAGATGCGTTCGCAGTCCGAGGTCCACCGTGCAGGTAAAAACCCTGCTGCTAGTAAAGATGGACTATATGGCGGTACTATAAGAATACACACATGGGTTAACTTCACCCTGTGTGAAGGAAGCGACCCTGTTGCGTCACAGGACCGCGGTACCGCACATAGAGCGCAAGCAAGGAGTCACTAATCTCAAACCCGAGACTGAGGATTTGAGTTCAGAAGACCCCATGCGCTCGACACCGCAACTGGGGTGTCAGAGGAAACTAAATAATAATATAAAGGCACAAGAGTGCGTGCGGTGCCGCACTGACGGATGCCACTAACCACCCAGGCTTGGGTCAGGAAAGCGCAGAGCAAGCGCACGGCGCCGTACAGGCGGACACAGCAACTGGTAGCTGTAATGTGTTACGTGCTGTTGGATAAGTCGGGCGCTAGATAGCAAACATACACCTTCCGCGAACAGTCATTCAATAGGGAGGGTTATTTAAAGAGCGACTTTCACTCACAACACACACACATATTTACAAGACAATACTAGCGCATGGCCGTGCGGTCATGCGCAGCTTATATAGTTGCAGCACAGGAAGCTGCTACCGAAATTTTGCCCTTTCAGGACCTTCCAGGAGGACCAATGGGATGTGCTGCAATACCTGAGCATGTGACCCTCGATCTCCAACGGGAGATCCTGCCCTGGGCATGCTCAGACAGAGAAAAGCAGCACTTAGATCCAGAAACGTCCACTCGCCGCTGCCCAGCACTGGCTTCAATGGCAGAAGCAGGAAAAGCAGCAGTAACTCTTCGCACAGAGTCAGACTGAGCGAGACGCTGGGATCGACGTCCCTGCTGAGCAGACTCCACTGCGGCTGGAGAAGAATGGGAGACCGCAGCGGAGACAGATCGAGATTTCCCCTGTGCAGCAGAGGAAACTCGACTCCTAACATTACCCCCCCTCCTAGGGCCCCCCCCTCCTTGGGCCTCGCTACGTTCGAAGGCAGCAATGAGCTGCGGGGCCCGAATGTGCTCAACAGGCTCCCAGGACCTGTCCTCAGGGCCATAACCCTTCCAGTCCACCAAATAAAATTTTTTGCCACGTACCACCTTGCACCCCAAAATAGCGTTCACCTCATAATCGTCCGTAGACGAACCCGATGTCCCAGCAGATGACTCGGAAAACCGGGACATATACACGGGTTTTCAGAGGGACACATGAAAGGTGTCGGTGATACCCAGGCGTGGCGGAAGGGCCAAACGATAGACCACAGGATTAACCTGCTTGAGGACCTTGAATGGACCCAAGTAGCGAGGAGCAAATTTAGTGGACTAAACTCGCAGCCTGATGTTACGGGCGGAGAGCCACACCAAGTCGCCAGGAGCAAAGGTCGGAGCGGGGCGCCGATGAGCATCGGCGGAGGACCTCATTCTCTCCTTAGAGGCCCGAATGGCATCCTGAGTGCGGTCCCAAATATCCCGAGCCTCCACAGCCCAGTCTGCCACCCTGGAGTTGGCGGAAGACACGGGCATAGGCACAGGTACCCGTGGATGCTGACCATAGTTGAGGAGGAATGGGGTTTGTCCAGTGGAGTCGGCTACGGCGTTGTTCAGTGCAAACTCTGCCCATGATAGCAAGGATGCCCAGTCATCCTGCCTGGCTGAAACAAAATGTCGCAGGTATGTGACCAAGGTCTGGTTGGCCCTCTCTACCAACCCATTCGTCTCGGGATGATAAGCGGAAGAGAGATTCAACTCAATACGGAGAAGACGACAAAGCTCTCTCCAGAACCGAGACGCAAACTGGGGACCCCGGTCACTGACAATTTTGTCAGGCATACCATGTAGGCGGAAGATGTGTTTAATGAACAACGCTGCCAAGGCCCGTGCAGAAGGTAACCGTGGTAGCGGCACCAAATGCACCATTTTTGAGAAATGATCGGTGATGACCCAAATGATGGTACAGCCGCAAGACTTGGGTAAACCCACAACAAAGTCCATCCCGACCATCTCCCAGGGCCTATCTGCCACCGGCAAGGGATAGAGCAACCCAGCTGGCCTTTGACGTGGAGATTTATTTTTGGCGCAGGAGACACACGCCAGAATATAATCCCTGACATCCCAGACCATATGCGGCCACCAGTACGTCCTCGCCAGTAGCTCAGATGTCCTCTTTGTCCCAAAGTGTCCACCCACCCTGGACGAATGAGCCCAAGAGAGAACCTCCGGTCGCAAATTAATGGGCACAAATGTCTTGCCCGGAGGCACAGACTCTAGCGAAACCGGCGCTACGGTTCTCAGGCTCTCGGAAGGGACAATAAGCCGAGGCTCCTCTTCCTCCTCCTCATTTGACATACGGGAGCGAGAGAGAGCGTCAGCACGGATATTCTTCTCCCCGGCGAGATAATGAAGGGAAAAGTAGAACTGGGAGAAGAACAGGGACCATCTGGCCTGGCGAGAATTTAGCCGCTGGGCTGTTTGCAAATAGACCAAATTTTTGTGGTCCGTGTAAACTTGGAAGGGAAAACGCGCACCTTCCAGAAGGTGTCTCCACTCCGAAAAGGCCAAGTTCATTGCTAGCAACTCCCTGTCCCCGATGGAGTAGTTTCTATCCGCTGGCGTGAAGGTCTTAGAGAAGAAGAAGCATGGATGCTTCCGACCTTGAGCATCCTTTTGATAGAGGACTGCTCCAGCACCAACGGACGAGGCATCCACCTCCATTAGGAATGGCTTATCCACATCGGGACGATGTAAGATGGGAGCGCTAGCAAAGTGGGACTTAATAGAAGTGAAGGCCTTGGAGACCTCTTCCGACCACAATTTGGAATTCGCTCCCTTCTTGGTGAGGGCCACCAAGGGAGCTACCAGAGTTGAGAAGTGGGGAATGAACTGGCGGTAATAGTTTATGAACCCCATAAAGCGCTGCACCGCTTTAAGAGAATGGGGCTCTTGCCAGTCCATCACAGCCTGTAGTTTGGCAGGATCCATAGCCAATCCCTGGGCGGAGATGATATAGCCCAGGAAAGGTAAGGACTCCTGCTCAAACACACACTTCTCCAACTTCGCATAAAGAGAGTTTGCCCGTAGGAGGTCGAAGACTCTGCCAACATCTCTCCGGTGGGAGTCAATATCTGGAGAAAAGATGAGAATATCATCCAGATAGACTACAACCGAGGTGGAAAGCATATCCCGGAAGATGTCGTTGAAAAAGTCTTGGAAAACGGCAGGTGCATTACAGAGCCCGAAGGGCATCACCAGATACTCATAGTGCCCATCTCTGGTGTTAAACGCCATTTTCCATTCGTCCCCCTCACGGATGCGAATCAGGTTATAAGCACCTCGCAGATCTAGTTTAGTAAACACTCTAGCTCCCCGAAGCCTATCGAAAAGCTCAGATAGCAAAGGCAAAGGGTACTTGTTCTTAACTGTGATAGCATTAAGACCCCTGTAGTCTATGCATGGACGTAGTTCTCCATTCTTCTTCTGGACGAAAAAGAACCCTGCCCCAGCAGGTGACACTGACTTCCTGATGAACCCTCTTGCCAGATTCTCTTGAATGTACTGAGACATTGCCTCCGTTTCCGGGAGAGATAATGGATAGACTCGACCCCGGGGAGGCTCAGCACCAGGCAAGAGATCAATAGGACAGTCATAGGGGCGATGGGGTGGAAGGGTCTCCGCTGCCTTTTTGGAGAACACGTTTGCATAAGACCAATATTGCTTGGGGAGAGAGGAAAGATCTGCGGGTACCTCTGTAGTAGCAACCTGAACGCACTCTCGATGACACCTGTTCCCACAAGATTCACCCCATCCCAGAATTCTGCCTGAGGACCACGCGATGTGAGGAGAGTGGTACCGTAACCAAGGTATCCCCAAGAGAACCTCATCAATTCCCTCAGGAATGACGAGTAGAGATATAATCTCCTGATGAGATGGTGACATGGACAGAGTAAAAGGGATAGTTTGATGTGTAATCTGTGCGGGCAGTGTCGACCCATTCACCACTCGTACCGTTACTGGTTGAGATAGCATGACCAGAGGAATTGCGTGACGTTGGGCGAAGGCTGAAGACATAAAATTGCCCTCCGCCCCAGAATCCACGCAGAGTTCTACCGAGTGAGAGGATGAGCCTAATGTTATTGTCCCCTTAAAGGACAATTTGGAGGCAAACGTCGCCGTGTCTAGTGCACCTCCACCAACTACCACTAGACGCTGACGTTTCCTCGACCGCTGGAGACATCTGGAGGCAAGATGTCCTGACTGTTGGCAAAGATGACAAATCTGGAGTGCACGAGCGGTCTGGGACTTAGATCCCGCTCGTGACTCTACCACAGGCTCATGGGGCTCAGGAGCCTGGTCTGGAGACTCCAAAGGTTTGGCGAAGGTGGGAGCCAGCCGAAACCTCTGCCTACACTGGGCTCGCTCTAACCTCCGCTTGTGAAAACGGAGATCAATACGAGTGGATAGAGTTATTAATTCCTCCAGTGTGGCGGGAATCTCCCTAGTGGCCAGGGCGTCCTTAACGTGGTCAGCCAGCCCCCTCCAAAATATTGGAATGAGGGCTTTATCCGACCACTCCAGCTCAGATGCTAAGGTGCGGAAGTGGACGGCAAAATGACTGACCAAGGACGAGCCCTGAATCAATGCCAACAATTGGAGCGCCGTATCATGGGTGACACGAGGTCCTAAAAAGACCTGTTTCAGAGTGCTCAGAAACAACGGAGCACTCTGCACCACATGATCGCTACGCTCCCATAGCGGCGTAGCCCACTGCAAAGCCCTGTCCGATAGAAGAGACACTATAAATCCCACCTTAGCCCGCTCTGTAGGGAAACGAGAGGCCAGAAGCTCGAGATGGATAGAGCACTGACTCACGAAACCCCTACAAGACTTACTGTCACCAGAGAATTTCTCTGGAAGAGGGAGGCGAGTTAGAGTCGGGACAGGAGCGGCAGTGGACAAGGTGGCTGCAGCAACACTAGCAGCCTGAACAGCGACAGCAGTGACATCCACAGCTGAGGTTGAACGCTCAAGAGCCGCCAACCTTCCCTCCAGCTGCTGGATGTACCGCTGTGAACGCTGATCGTCCATCATTTACTAGCCAGACCTTGGCGCTAGTATTATGTTAAGGACTGGCGGAACGCACCAAGTACAAGATGAAATGGAACTAGATGCGTTCGCAGTCCGAGGTCCACCGTGCAGGTAAAAACCCTGCTGCTAGTAAAGATGGACTATATGGCGGTAATATAAGAATACAGACATGGGTTAACTTCACCCTGTGTGAAGGAAGCGACCCTGTTGTGTCACAGGACCGCGGTACCGCACATAGAGCGCAAGCAAGGAGTCACTAATCTCAAACCCGAGACTGAGGATTTGAGTTCAGAAGACCCCATGCGCTCGACACCGCAACTGGGGTGTCAGAGGAAACTAAATAATAATATAAAGGCACAAGAGTGCGTGCGGTGCCGCACTGACGGATGCCACTAACCACCCAGGCTTGGGTCAGGAAAGCGCAGAGCAAGCGCACTTCGCCGTACAGGCGGACACAGCAACTGGTAGCTGTAATGTGTGTTACGTGCTGTTGGATAAGTCAGGCGCTAGATAGCAAACATACACCTTCCGCGAACAGTCATTCAATAGGGAGGGTTATTTAAAGAGCGACTTCACTCACAACACACACACATATTTACAAGACAATACTAGCGCATGGCCGTGCGGTCATGCGCAGCTTATATAGTTGCAGCACAGGAAGCTGCTACCGAAGTTTTGCCCTTTCAGGACCTTCCAGTAGGACCAATGGGATGTGCTGCAATACCTGAGCATGTGACCCTCGATCTCCAACGGGAGATCCTGCCCTGGGCATTCTCAGACAGAGAAAAGCAGGACTTAGATCCAGAAACGTCCACTCGCCGCTGCCCAGCACTGGCTTCAATGGCAGAAGCAGGAAAAGCAGCAGTAACTCTTCACACAGAGTCAGACTGAGCGAGACGCTGGGATTGACGTCCCTGCTGAGCAGACTCCACTGCGGCTGGAGAAGAATGGGAGACCACAGCGGAGACGGATCGAGATTCCCCCTGTGCAGCAGAGGAAACTCGACTCCTAACAGCCGACTCCATGGTGCCTGCAGTTTAGGTGCTTCCTATGTGGGCTGCGGGAAGTGGCATTCAAGGCTGGTTCAGTAGTGCCAATAGGGCAAGCTCCCCGTGTAGGACTGTTGGTTTTCGGTAACTGCGGCCGGTTCGTGGACTACCTAATTTTTTTTTCATGTGGACCTTCTGCTGCCTGAGTTCCAGCACCGCTAGCTGGTTCTTGGGAACACAATCTTGACTAGGTCCCCCTGGTTCCAGCACCATCAGCTGGTTACGGGCAAAGCCTTTGGCTTAGGTGCCTCCTTCTGGGTATCCAAGTTCCATCAACATCAGGTGGTCCTTGGTAGTGCTTTGTAGCACGGATACCTCCTGCTTAGTAACCGAGATCCAGTACCGTCAGCTGGTCCTCGGTAGTTCCATTGGCTCTTGTACTTTCGGCTAGCCAACCATGTTCCAGTACCATCAGCTGGTTCTCGGCAGTGTCTTTGGCTCTTGTACCTTCTGCTCCCCATCCTGGTTCCAGTACCGTCAGCTGGTTCCAGGCAGAGCCTTTGGCTTACTCACTAATTTTAATACTACAGCATGAAAATCCAGCAATTTTAACATCTGAGTGCGCTGAAAATTCTGGCATTCTTTGTGGTACTGTAGTATTTTTTGGAGGGTCTTATAAAAAAATTTAGACACCATTTTACTAACCAAAAAATATTTATCTGCCAAAAAAATATTTAGCAGCTCCAAAAATATTTAGCTGCCCAAAAACGATTTAGCTGCTCAAAATATACAGTGCTCAAAAAAATAAAGGGAACATTAAAAAACACATCCTAGATATCACTAAATGAAATATTCCAGTTGCAAATCTTGATTCATTACATAGTGGAATGCTTTAAGAACAATAAAACATAAAAATGATCAGTGTAAATCAAAGTTAATATTTCATGGAGGTTTGGATTTGATTTGGAAAAATACACGTAATCAAAGTGGACAATCAAATTGTCGGCTGATCCAACATCAGTGGAAATGCTTCAAGACAAGGAAAATGATGTTCAGTAGTGTGTGTGGCCTCCACTTGCCTGTATAACCTTTCTACAACATCTGGGCATACTCCTGATGAGGCGGCGAATGTTCTCCTGAGAGATCTTCTCCCAGACCGGGATTAAAGCATCAGTGAACTCCTGGACAGTCTGTGGTGCAATGTGGCAATTGTGGATGGAACGAGACATGATGTCCCAGATGTGCTCGCTCGGATTCAATTCTGGGGAGCAGACAGGCCAGTCTATAGCATCAATGCCTTCATCATTCAGGAACTGCTGATACACTTCAGCCACATGAGGCCTAGCATTGTCATATGTCAGAAGGAACATAAGGCTCACTGCACATGTACAGTACAGACCAAAAGTTTGGACACACCTCATTTTAAGATTTTTCTTTATTTTCATGACTATGAAAAATGTAAATTCACACTGAAGGCATCAAAACTATGAATTAACACATGTGGAATTATATACTTAACAAAAACGTGTGAAACAACTGAAATTATGTCTTATATTCTAGGTTCTTCAGAGTAGCCACCATGTGCTTTGATGACTGCTTTGCACACTCTTGGCATTCTCTTGATGAGCTTCTAGTGGTAGTCACCAGGAATAGTTTTCATTTCACAGGTGTGCCCTGTCAGGATTAATAAGTGGGATTTCTTGCCTTATAAATGGGGTTGGGACCATCAGTTGTGTTGAGCAGAAGTCTGGTAGATATACAGCTGATAGTCCTACTGAATAGACTGTTAGAATTTGTATTATTGCAAGAAAAAAGCAGCTACCGTATATACTCGAGTATAAGCCGACCCGAGTATAAGCCGACCCGAGTATAAGCCAACCCCCCTAATTTTGCCACAAAAAAATGGGAAAACTTAATGACTAGTGTTGAGCGATACCTTCCGATATCCAGAAGTATCGGTATCGGATTGACCGGCCGATATCCAAAAAATAAACGTGTGAAAGAGGCCTTAATGAGCGTTGAATTAAAAAAAAAAGCGGAAAAACAACTGCGTAGGCAATTTTCTGCGCCAGAGGGGGAAAGCCGACGGCCGGGGAAAAATATCTGTAGCCTGCTATGAATAGCAGCCCGCAGCTGTCTGCGTAGCCTTTACTGGCTATTAAAGTAGGGGGACCCCCCAAAAAATGACGTGGGGTCCCCCTATATTTTATATCCAGAATGGCTACTCAGACAGCTGCTGGCTGATATTCATAGCCTAGAGAGGGGCCATGGATATTGCCCCCCCGGCTACAAATACCAGTCCGCACCCGCCCCAGAAATGGCGCATCTGTAAGATGCGCTAATTCCGGCACTTAGCCCCTCTCCTCCCACTCCCGTGTAGCGGTGAGATAAGGGGTAATAAGGGGTTAATGTCACCTTGCTATTGTAAGGTGACATTAGGCCGGGTTAATAACGGAGAGGCGTCAATAAGACGCTTGTCCATTATTAATCCAATAGTAATAAAGGGTTAATAAAACACACACACATTAGGAAAAAAGTATTTTAATATTTTTCATTTAACCATACTTACCATACTTCAGCGCCTGCAAAAAACGTAAAATAATAAACTGCATACTAACTGTCCGCCGTAGTTCAATTAATAACGAGTGTCCCACGACGATCTCCCCTATAGAACAGTGACATCGGGTGATGTCACTGCTCTATAGGACCCTCAGTGGCACACTGACAGGAGACTCTGCTCCTGCAGTGCATCACTGAGGTTGCCTTAGGACAAAGTCTCACTTTAGGGCAATTGGTGCGTGGGAAAATTTCTCACACAGCAATGCCAAAAGTGAGACTAGGGACTATTTGTTTTTATAGCGGCGGAGGAATACAGTGCAGAAGGATACCTTCCTCCCATCATTGTGTTCCTGGAACCCCTGGAGAGCAGTTGCAACCTTTGATGCTGCCGTTCTCCATGGGAGATCGTCGTGGGACACTCGTGGATTTCTGCGGACAAGGGGTATATAGGTTATTTGTTATTTTAATAGTTTTTTACAGATGACACTGGCTTCAGGGAACAAAGCGACAAGTAATGGTGAGTATGAACTCTATGTTTGATGTACTGTATGTCTGTATGCATGTATTGTATGTAATGTATGAATGTATTGTATGTAGCATGTATGTAGCATGTATGCAGCATGTATGTAGCATGTGTTTTTTTTCATTCAACACATTAGCCTGATGATGGGACTACTACTGTCCCATCATTGGCTAATGTGTCAATCACTGTCACTGTAGTAGGCATCATCTGATGGGACTTTTAGTCCCATCGGACGATGCCTGCACACACGCACAGAGCCCCACACGCCGCACAGAGCCCTGCATGCCGCACAGACCCCCGCAAGCCGCACAGAGTCCCGGTAGGCCCGCACAGAGCCCCGCACGCCGCACAGAGCCCCGGCACACACACACAGAGCCCCGGCACACACGCACAGAGCCTCAGCACACACACACAGAGCCCCGGCACACATGCACAGAGCCCCAGCACCCCGCACGCCGCACAGACCCCCGGCACGCCGCACAGAGCCCCGGCATGCCGCACAGAGCCCCGGCACACACGCACAGAGCCCTGCACGCCGCACAGAGCCCGTACTCCACACAGAGCCCCAACGCACCGCACAGTGCGCCAGGACGCCGCACAGAGCCCCGCACGCCGCACAGAGCACTGCCACGCTGCACAGAGCCCAGACACACATGCACAGAGCCCCAGTATGCCACACAGAGCCCCGGCACACACGCACAGACCCCCGGCAGGCCTGCACAGACCTCTGGCAGGCCTGCACAGACCCCCGGCAGGCACACACAGACCCCCGAGAGGCCCGCACAGACCCCCGGCAGGCCCGCACAGACCCCCGGCAGGTACACACAGACCCCCGAGAAGCCCGTACAGATCCCCGGCAGGCCCGCACAGACCCCGTCCGCACACACAGACACGCACAGTGTCCACCCACGCACCACCCACACTCTTCCCCCCTTTGGAACATAATGTAGAAGGACAGAAAGGGCTTATTTACATTCCGATATTTGTGTCCCATTGACTTGCATTGGTATTGGGTATCGGCGATATCCGATATTTTTTGGATATCGGCCGATCCAATCCGGTACCGATACCATTGGATATCGGAAGGTATCGCTCAGCACTATTTAGCACACAAAATAGCAAGTGAAATAAAATTAAAAACAGATGTGGGTACAAATACTGCATAGTCCTGAGAATATAAATAGAGGGAAAACAGCACATTGCAAGGTATGTGACCCAATATAATGCAATATGTAAAGTGTCATATATGCTTACTATCATATAATATTTGGTACATTCAGGGGTAAGCAATGTCATATAACATATACCAAATGAGAAAACAATAGATAAAAAGGAACAGCTCCCCAATGTAACCCTCATAACCCAGTAAGGTATCATGAAATCAACAGCAACCAAGACTGGTGTGGATCAGTCTGATTAGCGGCACCAAGTGTATTGCCGTAACTTGTACGGTTTCACAAGGGGATGTGCCTTGCTCATGGCCAGAAGAGGTATAAACACCTGTTTAAGCATATGCTTAATTGCAATCAGGTGTCATCCAAAGGAGGCAGATGTGAGCATGCAGAGTGGAGCCTGGTCACGTGAACAGCCATCACAGCGCAAAGTTTGTGTGTGTAAGATGGAATGCATCTGCGGTGCAGGCCTTGCATTCAATGCATACGCTAACAGTATGACCATTACAAATTCCTAATAATGGGAACTTTGGTTTCATGTGGCCATCCAGAACATCTGCTCAATGGGTTGTTGGAGTGCGTGTAACTTTGGTGCAAGGCAGGCCTTGCATGCAATGCATAGGCTAACATTATGGTAGTACCAAATAATAAAAATGGGAACTCTGGTTTCATGTGTCCATCCAGGACATGGGCTCAAAGGCTTATTGGGGTGGGTGTGTGTTACTTTGGTGCAGGGCAGGCCTTGCATTCAATGCATAGGCAAACACTATGGGAGACCAACTTTCTTATAATGGGAACATTTTTTCAGGAGGCCCTCCTGTACGTCTTGTGAAAGAGGTATTGGGGTGCGTCCTAAGTTTTGGCAGCCCAGCCATTCACTGCATAGGCAATAACAGTATAGGAGACCCACTGTATAATAATGGCGCTTAAAGAATATTAATGCCGTCTGATGCCACTATAAAAATAGGCTTTGTGACTTTAAGAGTCCCTCGTTCATAAATGAAACAAGATGTGTCTGATGAATGATGTGTCACACACCATGCCACTTGGGTTGTTAAATGTTACGATGACATTTCCCAGTGAATGCATTTGTATTGGTTGAAAGCAATGCTAAAGTTGAAAAACACATCAAAAACGCTACTTGTGAACATAGCCCAAGTGATAGAGGAACATTTTTGTTTTGGGTTAATAATTTTACCTAATATATAATTCATTACCCTGGGAAGGATGTTCGTTAACATATTTCCAAGGAAAATCCTTTTTGGTTTAGTTTTTGTATATTTTTGGGTGCGCCTGTAAAGATGGCGTGAAACTCTGACAACATTCCTCAAAGCTGTGACCTGGGAGTCAGAAATGCTTCCTGGGGCTTTCTCCATGATGTTCCCATGTCATTTGAGCATTGTTTCCATCATTGTCAGACATTTTTAGAAGGATCCCTGAGGTGTAAAAATGCTTGGGTTTCCCATAAACTTACATTGGGCTCGTTGTTCTACCCGAGTACCCGAGTATTACTAATTGCTTGACCCAAGCAATGAGCACCCAAGCATTTTAGTCTCGCTCATCACTAGTCAATTGATGCAACTTTTTATGGTGTCTGCCCCAAATTTGAGATGTTATGGCTCATAAGGTGTTGTCTATGCATTTGGTTTTGCCTTTTTTTTTTCAATGATGTTTGCCTACGTTTGGTGAACTGTTCAGAGAAACTGTTTGGCAAAAATCTGGAAGTTTATCGAACATGGCCGAAACGAATCTTAAAAGGTTTCCTCATCTCTAATTACAATGCCAGCAAAATGTGCCCACTTCAGATGGACGAATAAGACAATATATCAATACAGCAATTCTATTTGCAACCAAATAATTTTTGGGGGTGTTTTGAGCCCCAACTGTAGCACGCTAAATGCTGAATCAAATTTCACAGCTCAAATAAAGGCTGTATTAAAATTCCAGCAAAATGTGCACACCTGAGAAGGACGTATGAGACTGCAAAATAAATATAGCAATGTGATTTTTGTAACAATTTTTGGGGGTTTTGAGGCCCAACTGTAACAAATTCAATTTGACAGCTCAAAAAAAGGTTGCATTACAATGCTAACCAATTTTGTACACCTCAGACTGACATATCAGACTGCAGTATAAATATAGCAATCCGTTTGTTTTTTGATGAACAATTTAATTTTTGGGGGGTTTTGAGGTCCAACTGTAGCATGCTAAATGCCATATCAAATTTCATAGCTAAAAAAGGGCTGTATTACAATGCCTGGCAAATTTACACACCTCAGATTCACATATGAGACTGGACTATAAATATAGCAATGCGATATTTAATATTGATTATCATTAACCCTAAGAAGGATTGTTGCTTTTCTTCACAGAAATATCAATGTGGTTGAATAACTGGCTAATACGCAGCAACAATTCTGTCCCTCTTTCATCAGCACCTCTCCCTATGCTGCCTGTTTACGGGGTACAGCGTGTCAAACATGGCATCAGAATCTTACATAGACATGATGAAGTTATGCCGCACGTCAATCACAGTAATGCCAGAACCAAGATGGCTACGGCATCACAGTGACTGTCAGGCAAACCCCACATGTTCATTGGCTGTAATGAGGGGCAGAGATTCCAGCTCCCGATAGAACATTTAAAGAATACTCGCCAAGTAAAGACCGTCCCGAGCACACTGGTCCATGAGTGAGTAACGAGTAGTGACGAGCATGCTCTGTCATCACTAATGGATAAGTTTTGATTTTAACTGGATGAAAATGCAACAGCTTCTTTCATTTGCACCGTCTTTGTATTAGCAGCATTAAATTCAATATTCTTCATTTGCATTATATGATTTTTACTTATTGAGAACTATATTTACAGGGGTTGTTCAGGTTTGCAATTAAAGTCTGCAATCACTCTATGTCAGAGGTCCCCAACTCCAGTCCTCAAGGCCCACCAACAGGTCAGGTTTTCAGGATTTCCTTAGTCTTGCCCAGGTAATAATTGCATCACCTGTGCAATGCAAAGGAAATCCTGAAAACATGACCTGTTGGTGGGCCTTGAGGACTGGAGTTGGGGACCTCTGCTCTATGTGACTGCTGACTTTTGAATCCTCACATCATGTGCACTGCACACTACCAAAATTCTTCAGGGCCAGTGGGGAGAATGGACATTAACGTGACTGCAAGTAAACAATTTGCATACTTCTTGACATATTTCAACAAGATGTGCTCAGATTTGTTTAATACAAGTGAATTGAGTGAGGCCAAGCTTTTCTAGACCACATGTGACTGCATGTATGCAAATCACATCGAAATGATTTCAAGTTTGCACTTATTAATAATTCTCAGTCTCAACAAATTCCCTAAAATTAACTTTGTTGTATTACAAATTGCTAAGACAGAAATTAAGGTTTCACATGGGCTTATACCACACCATATAGCACAGTCAATCATGAAGGACTATATTATTATATTATTAATGAGTCATAGCTACTATAAAAATCCAAACATGATATTCTACTGACTTTGTGAAGAGAGAACCTCAGAGCTCAGTCAGTGAGACAAATTGTGATTAATGTGTGATTAGAAAAGACTTGATAGATTTGATTAAAATAATTTGATAGAGGGAGAGAGAGACACTGTGTTAGGAAGATTTTAGTATCAGTGTTGAAATGTAGTCAGTGTGCTCTTCCACAACATTCATTTGTACTTGTCAAGTGTGCTTTTGCGATTCTCAGTATTGCTGTATTTGCTGCATTAAATTTCTTGCATTAAAGCACCACACCACCATTTATTCTAGTTCAGTCTGTGACAATTTGGTGAGGCATGGTTCTCAATAACCAATAACAATTTATTGAGGTGCATCATTCATTTTTGCCCCTATCCAGTGTGTTTCTGCCACAGCCAATATTGCTGTAGTTTCTGTGGAAAACTACTAGCATTCAAACACCACACCATTATTGAAGATCAGTCTGTGTCAATTTGGTGAGTCACGATACTCAATTACTAGAGCAGATACAATGGAACCTGATTTAGGCCATGTTCACACAGTGCGTTTTTTACTGCGGAACCGCAGCGGTATTGCCGCTGCGGTTCCGCAGCTGTTTTCCATGCAGGGTACATAACAATGTAACCCTATGGAAAACAGTCACTGCTGTGCACATGATCCGGAATTTCGTGTAAAAAGCCGCGCAGAATAGCTGCGGGAAAAAAGAAGGAGCATGTCAATTCTTTTTCCTGAACCGCAGCGGTTCTGCACCCATAGACCTCCATTGTGAGGTCAAAATCGCAGTAAAACCCGCAGATCAAAAATATATCTGCGGGTTTTACTGCGATTTGATGTGCAGAACCGCTGCAGCAGGAAGTGCGGGGGAGCGGGCGGAAGTGCGTGGGCGGAGTGTGGCTGCCCCCCCGTGCTCCGATCCCGCCCCCCCGTGCTCCGATGCCCCCCCCCAGTGCTCCGATGCCCCCCCCCAGTGCTCCGATGCCCCCCCCGTGCCCTAATCTCCCCCCCTTATACTTACCCGGCGTCCCGGTGTCCGTCCGGCCGTCTTCTCCCTGGGCGCCGCCATCTTGCAAAATGGCGGGCGCATGCGCAGTGCGCCCGCCGAATCTGCCGGCCGGCAGATTCGCTCCAAAGTGCATTTTGATCACTGAGATATAACCTATCTCAGTGATCAAAATAAAAAAAATAGTAAATGACACCCCCCCCACACTTTGTCACCCCCATTGGTAGGGACAATAAAAAAATTAAGAATTTTTTTTTTTTTTTCACTAAGGTTAGAATAGGGGTAGGGTTAGGGGTAGGGTTAGGGTTAGGGGTAGGGTTAGGGTTAGGGTTAGGGGTAGGGTTAGGGGTAGGGTTAGGGGTAGGGTTAGGGTTAGGGTTAGGGGTAGGTGTAGGGTTAGGGGTAGGGTTAGGGGTAGGGGTAGGGTTAGGGGTAGGGTTAGGGTTAGGGGTAGGGTTAGGGGTAGGGTTAGGGTATTTTCAGCCATTTTAGCCCTAAAAAGCTTCCCAGGAAACACACAGTCTCTGCATAGAAAACTGCATAAAAAAAGGATCAAAAAACGCCTCAAAAAACGCATCAAAAAACGCATCAAAAACGCATCAAAAACGCATCAAAAAAGGAACAAAAAAAGGACCTGCGTTTTCTGCCAAGAGCTGCAGTTTTTAAAAAAACTGTCCAGAAAAAAAAAGGATGGAAATCCTGAACGTGTGAACATACCCTTACAAATGTCCTGTGCCAAGTCATCTGCTAGTAAGAATGTGGGAGCATAAAAAGTCCGACAGTGCAGCATCTTATCACTGGTTACAAACATTTTGCCCAAATACATGTTGATGTCAATTTGACATTATTAAAGCTGTCTGGTCTGAAATAAAGACTTTGACGTAGGGTAGATACTGTACTAGGAGACCTCACAGTGTCAAACATATCTAAGCAGGGTAGTTGGTGGCTTTGAAACATTTTCAAGTTATGACAAATCGATTCAGACTAAATTGATTTTTCAGCCAATTTAGATGAGTTGAACCCAAAATGATTTTCTGGAAACTTACTTTTCCCTGGACATGGGGCTTTCATCAACTTAGATTTCTCATTGCAATTCACATGCTACAGTCTTACGTGTTTGATCATTTCTTTGTGCATTGGATAGCTTCTTCCATATGTAAATGTCTATGAGATAACCATTCATTGATTTATTTATTTCCATTTCACAACATTATTTAGAAGGAAAGGGGAATTTGTTACATAAAGGATATCTTTCTACAACACTAAACTAAAACATCCTTTTTAAAAGATACTTAATACTGAACATCTGAAAAATCCATCAGATATAAAAATATCCCAAGATCCTGTTTATGTATGAAGATATAAATGTTTTCAACAAAAGGAAATAGTTGGTAATCTGTTGTAAAAACAAGGAGCAATATATTTAGGTTGTGTTCAAATGTATTTCCTGCCTAATATTTGTAAGTATTTATGAATCATATTGATTGTGAGGGAAATAGTTGTCATCTATGGGACAATGTGAATGAACTTTCTTAGGAAATGAAATGTGTCGTGACCAAATAAAGGCAAAAGGATGCAAGACAAGTATTTATCTAGGATACCAAATAAATAATGGTAACAACTTGTTTCCTTATTTACTTAAATTGTGTAGATGATAATAAGCTTTGAAAATACTCTGGAACTGTATAAGAAGTGATGATATTTTACATGCCACAATGTTGCTTCTGTTCTAACAAGCGAGGCTGGATTAGGCACACAAGAAACATGTCAAAGATTTGAACTCTTTGTAAGACTATACACTGGTTATGGTCAAAGATATGATAAATATATGAGGAGTAAGCCTGGAAGGTTTAATTTTTCATGTTAAACTGGGCACACAATGTAATAATGGCTGCGAAAAAGAATAATAATTGACTTTTTTTTTTCTTTTTCTAATTTCGCCTCTCCTTTGCAGAGATATTAGTAGAATAAAGGTACATGGAACCTAATGAGTTAACTTTTGTTAAGTCCAAATGAGTGTTATCAGATAGTTTTCACTGGGGGCATGCACTTTTACTCATTTCATAAGTTGACCAATCATAGGCAGATAGCACCAAACTGGAGAAAGGAGAATTCGCAACCACAATAGCATAGACCTGATTTTTTAGTGTATGGGATGCAATGATATACTGTTAGTCTGATCTACTGGTCTAACCTCCAGCATGATTAAAAAGTAGTGATGGGCGAACCCGTGGATGTTCAGTTACCAGAACTATACCCGAACCCAAACCCTGAACCTATTCAGATGAATACGGGACCTTAACATTTGTTGTTTGCCATGCTGTCATCTGCATGCCAGCGCAGTAAACACAGGCTCTGATCAGTGGTAAGATCATTATCGCCAGTCACACAGCTGTGGTTCCCAAGTAGGCAGATAACACAGAGAGCAAGCAGCTGTGGTTGGCTGTGAAAAGGTTAACACCAGACACAAGCATTCGCTGATGAAAGATGACAGAGAGATCAGGCACAGCTGAAGGGAGGCACCTAAGCCAAAGGCTCTGCCTGGAACCAGCTGACGGTACTGGAACCCAGGGGGGCCTATTCAAGATTGACTTCCAAAGAACCAGCTAATGGTGCTGTAACTCAGATAGGCAGCAGAAGGTCCACATGAAAAAAAACTAGCAAGGCCGCGAGCCGGCAGCAGTTACTGAAACCCACAGTCCTACAGGGGGAGCTTGTCCTTTTGGCACTACGGAACCAGCCTTGATTGCCAGATCCCACAGCCCACATAGGAAGCACCTAAACTGCAGGCACCATAGAGTCGTCTAACCCGACTGCAACCCGACAGGACAATGTATTGGAGGCAAAGTGACGTTGAAACTCCCCGGAAACAGCTGGCGTGCTGGAACCAGGATGGGCAGGAGGGAGTACCCATGCCAAAGACACTTCTGAGCAGCAACTGGCGGTGTTAGAGCCCAGAGTCAATGCTAGAAACAGAGTGGAGGCAGAGGAGTAATTGGAGCAAGTTCAAAATCTGTAGTAGTGTGAATGTGGACAGAGCAGGCAAAATTGCCGGACACACAGCAGGGGATCTGCTGACGTTACTGAAACCCAATAACACTGCAGCATGTGTTGACTGTGCAGACGGCACTTCTGAGCAGAAACTGGCGGTGTTGGAGCACAGGGATTACAGGAGAAACAGAGTGTAGGCAGAGGCCAAATTAGAGCAAGTTTAATATCTGTTGTAGTGTGAATGTGGATGGAGCAGGAGAAATTGCCGCACACACAGCAGGGGATCAGCTGACGTTACTGAACCCCAATAACACTGGAGCATGTGTTGACTGTGCAGACGGCACTTCTGAGCAGCAACTGACAATGTTGGAGCCCAGGGTCAATGCTAGAAACAGAGTGTAGCCAGAGGCCTAATTCGAGCAAGTTTAATATCTGTAGTAGTGTGAGTGTGGACAGAGCAGGAGAAATTGCTGGATACACAGCAGGGGATCAGCTGACGTTTCTCAACCCCAATAACACGGCAGCAAGTGTTGACTGTGCAAACAGCATTTCTGACCAGCAACTGGCAGTGTTGGAGCCCAGGATCAATGCTAGAAACAGAGTGGAGTCAGAGGTCTAATTGGAGCAAGTTTAAACCTAGAACGCATACTGGGGGCCTTTTAAGCCCCCATGCTTACATTTCTGCTATTATCTGCAAAATTACTTTAGTTATAATTTTGAAACTCCAGGTATTCCTCAAGTATGACGTTGTTGATAATATCCAGTTGTTCAAATAATTTTTTTCATAGGCATTATGGTGTAACAATGCTTGTTTGGTGAAAACTACATCTGTACGAATTGGGGGCCTTTTAGGCCCGCCCCCGCTATTTTTATCATGTTCTCAGTAGTGTTTGTGTCTCAGGTTACTTTGTTTGTACTCAGTAATGCTAATGTTGGGGCTAGGGTGTGGATAATAACATGTGAGGATGTCATGTGATTTTTGGAGGGAGTGATAAGGCCATGACATCACCTCAGGTCCTTCGGAACACAGTAATGAGCTGTGTATAGAGTACTGAGGACAGTATACACTGTGAGCTAATTGCTGAAGGACCTGTGATAAGATAAGCTGTTGAGAGGAAATCTGATTCATTTTCAGTTTCTGTTTCTAAGAAGCTTGCGAAGGCTAGAGCTTGTGAGCCACAAAAATCCAGAGAATTGTACACCACCTAAAAGTATAAAAGGTAAGAGCTGCTGAGGGTGAGAGGAAGAAGGGGGGACATAACACTTACAGTGTGTCACACACAAGCAAAGAGTGGACAACCCTGATTCTGTTCATTGTTTTTTCTTTTAGTTTGCTAACATCTAGTCAGCAATGGCACACTCTTCCTCCAAGTGTCTGACTGACCAAGAGATTGAAGCGATTATGTTTCAAAGCGATGATGAGAGTGAACTATCGTTGTCTGATGAAGAATATCTGCCACCAGCTAATCAAACATCCTCATCCAGTGATTCTTCTGATGATGAAGAAGTGAATCTAGTGGATCCTCAAGAAGTGATAAGCAGAACATCCAAAACTAATGTTGTTTGGGACAGTAATCCTACATTAGTCGGACGTACTCCAACACACAATATTGTGAGACAGGCTCAAGGAGCTGTGGGAAGTCCAAGTTACTTTTTATTATTATTATTATTATTATTATACATTTTTATAGCGCCATTTATTCCATGGCGCTTTACATGTGAATACGGGGCAAATATAGACAAATACATTAAACATGAGCAGATAACAAGGCACACGAGTACATAAGGAGGGAGGACCCTGCCCGCGAGGGCTCACAGTCTGCAGGGGGTGGGTGAGGATACACTAGGAGAGGGAAGAGCTGGCTGTGCGGCTGTTCAGTAGGTTGAGGATCACTGCAGGCTGTAGGCTTGTCGGAAGAGATGAGTCTTCAGGTTCTTTTTGAAGGTTTCTATGGTAGGCGCAAGTCTGATGTGTTGGGGTAGAGAGTTCCAGAGTATGGGGGAAGCACGGGAGAAGTCTTGGATGCGGTTATGGGAAGAAGAGATGAGAGGGGAGTAGAGAAGGAGGTCTTGGGAGGATCGGAGGTCGCGTGTAGGTAGGTACCGGGAGACCATGTCACAGATGTATGGAGGAGACAGGTTGTGGATGGCTTTGTATGTCAGTGTGAGGGTTTTGAACTGGAGTCTCTGGGCGATAGGAAGCCAGTGAAGGGCTTGACATAGGGGAGAGGCTGGGGAATAGCGGGGGGACAGGTGGATTAGTCGGGCAGCAGAGTGTAGGATGGATTGGAGTGGTGCCAGAGTGTTAGAGGGGAGTCCAGAGAGTAGGAGGTTGCAGTAGTCGAGGCGGGAGATGATAAGGGCATGCACTAGCGTTTTTGCAGTGTTGCGGTCAAGGAAAGCACGGATTCGGGAAATATTTTTGAGTTTGAGACGACAGGAGGAGGCAAGGGCTTGGATATGTGGCTTGAAAGAGAGGGCAGAGTCGAGGATCACCCCGAGGCACCGGGCGTGTGGGACTGGGGATAGTGAGCAGCCATTGACATTGATGGATAGGTCTGGTGGAGGGGTAGAGTGAGATGGGGGAAAGATGATGAATTCTGTTTTGTCCATGTTCAGTTGTAGAAAGCGAGCAGAAAAGAAGGCTGAAATGGCAGACAGACAGTGCGGGATTTTGGTAAGCAAGGATGGGGTAGAGTGAGATGGGGGAAAGATGATGAATTCTGTTTTGTCCATGTTCAGTTGTAGAAAGCGAGCAGAAAAGAAGGCTGAAATGGCAGACAGACAGTGCGGGATTTTGGTAAGCAAGGATTTTCCCCTAAAGATGTATTCTGTACTTATTTTTCTGACAATATTGCAGAAGAGGTCCTATTTTGTTCAAACCCAGAATGAAGACGTATCACTTCTGCAAAAAATAAGTCCTGGAAAAATATCTCAAAAGAGGAACTTTATGTATATATTGGACTTTTACTGCTGGCAGGGAGTCAAAAATCGTATGATGTCCCAATACGAAAATTATTTCTGGACCCACTTTCTGATCCACACTATAAGGCGACAATGTCAGTGGGCAGATATGAGGAAATTAGAAGAATCATTCGCTTTGATGATAAGCGAACTCGTGCAGCGAGGTTTGAAACAGACAAATTAGCCCCTATCAGTTATATCTGGAACATATTTATCAAAAATTGCACAAAACTTCTGAAAAAATAACATGTCAGAATTGTTTGGAAGACTAATATAATAGAAAAGAAAGTTAGAATAAAAATGTAGCTGCAGCTAGTTTGCTATAGATTTCTATGCGTTTTTTTGTTTTCATGTCTTTGTGTGAAATTTGGGAAAAAAAAGATTTTTTGGTGTTTTCTGTGAAAAATTATTATTAAAATTTTGTCCACTATTCATATTTTATTGAGCAATTTTGAAATAAACTTGTGAAAGTTATTTAAGTGTGTTTTTCTACATTATGTGCCCCAATACGTTAATATGTATATTTTTCACGTCATGCGTTCTAGGGTTAAAATCAGTAGTAGTGTGAATGTGGACAGAGCAGGAGAAATTGCCGGACACACAGCAGGGGGTCAGCTGACGTTACTGAATCCCAATAACACAGGAGCAAGTGTTGACTGTGCAGATGGCACATCTGAGAAGCAACTGGCGGTGTTGGAGCCCAGGGATTACAGTTCAGGTGGTAGAAACATGAACACAACAGGAGACCTGGATACTGTTGCCAACCAATTATTTAATCTGGAAGAGGACTGGCAAAATCCTGCGAGATCCAGGCGTTGTTGATTTTCAGAAACGAAAGCCGGACAAAATCATCGGAAGATAGTCGCATGCCACGGTCTGTTAGTACACCACCTGCGGCACTAAAGACGCGTTCCAATAAGACACTAGCAGCAGGGCAAGCCAGCACCGCCAATGCATACTGGCTAAGCTCTGGCCATGTATCCAGCTTAGAGACCCAAAACTTGAAGGGGGAAGAGCCGTGTTGGAGAACACTGACAGGACAAGACATGTAGTCTGTCACCATCTGACGGAAACGTTGCCTCCTGCAGACTGGAGCCGTCTGTGTTGGTGTAGACATTTGTGGCGGTGACACAAAACTTTACCACATTTGGGCCATACTGGTATTGCCTTGTGCTGAGGCACTGCTTCTGCTCCCTGTTTGTACTGAACATGATGGAATGCACCAGAGTGTCTTGGTAATCCCGCATTTTATGCTCCTGGTTCAACGGTGTTATGAGGCTTTGTAAGTTGTCCCGGTAGCGAGGATCTAGGAGTGTGTACACCCAATAATCAGCCGTGTTGAGAATGTGGGCGATGCGGCGGTTGTTTCTCAGGCACTGCAGCATGAAATCAACCATGTGCTACAGACTGCCAACTGGCCAAGAAACGCTGTCCCCTGCTTGAGCCGTCATTTCTGCCTGCTCTGCATCACCCCACCCTCGCTCTACATACTGACTACTAGAGCATTGTGTAACTCCCTCCTCTGGACAGATGTCTTACTCCTCCATTGACTCCTCCTCATCCTCCTCACAAAGTGTTCCTTGCCTAGGCGAGGAACCACATTGCGCAGACTGTCCAGAAGCAGATGGCATTTGTGACTCCTCATCCTCCACCTCCTCCACAACCTTCTCCATTAGTGCTTGCAGTGCTTTTTCAAGCAGGCAGTTAAGGGGGATAGTCATGCAAACTAGTGCATCATCTGCACTCGCCATCCGCATGGAATCATCGAAGGCACGCAAAACGTGGCAGATGTCCTTCATAGAGGCCCACTCAGTGGTGGTGAAGTTTGAAGGGCGCGCAGTGCGACTTGTTTGCGCCTGATTCAGCTGGTACTCCATTACTGCTGCCTGCTGCTCACACAACCACTCCAACATATGTTAAGTTGAATTCCACCTGGTGGGTAGGTCACATATGATGTGATGTCCCGGAAGGCGGAATCAGCGCTGCAGAGCTGCAATGCGCGATCTTGCCATGCTGGAACGCCGCAAGTGAGCACACTCTAGGGGGAGCTTGTGCAGCAGTGCATCAAGATCCGGATAGTCCCTCAAAAAACTCTGCACGACCAAGTTGAGCACATGTGCCATACATGGGATGTGAGTGAGGTTGCCTAGGCCCAGAGCTGCCACCACATTTCGGCCATTGTCACACACTACCATGCCTGGCTGGAAATTCTCTGGCACAAACCACACGTCGCTCTCCTGCTTGATGGCATTCCAGAGCTCCTGCACTGTGTGGCTTCGATTCCCCAAAGAAATTAATTTCAATACGGCCTGCTGACATTTGGCCATGGCTGTGCTCATATCGGTCGTAACTAGTGTTGAGCATTCCGATACCACAAGTATCGGGTATCGGCCGATATTTGCAGTATCGGAGTTCCGATACCGAGTTCTGATACTTTCAGTATATCGGATACCGGAATCGGAAGTTCCCATAATCCAAAGAGCTAGTTTCATTTAAATCATCCAACGAGGAATGATTAGAAGTGTGGGCACATCCTGTTCTGCATGGTAGGCATGCATCTACTGGCATGGTTGTGATTGGATGCTGGAATGATGTCATGATGCACTATAAAAGTCGCCACTGCCATTTTGGGTTCACTCTGCTGTAAATTCAGTCAGGGACAGGATGCTGTGTTCTGACTGAGGGCCAGTTTAGAGATAGCGATTTGCTTCATTGTGCTTTACCCAGGCTAATTTAGCAACCGCTGTGTGAGATCCTTGTTTTTGCCTTGCAGTGCTGTTCACAGCTGTCTGCAAGGTCTCTGTGTGTGTGCAGCTCATGCTGTTATTTGTTCTACAGCCACCGCTGGTTGTAGTCAGCTCAGCATGCGTCACTGCCTCATACTGTTCAAATGTCCTTTTTTTGCATTAGTGCTGCCTACAGCACATTTTGCCTGTTTTTCTCCTATTAGTGGGTTTCCATCCGTATCCTGCTAGATTGTGCAAAAACACTATATAGGATTACATAGAGGAGCTTTTTTAGGCCTTGCAGTGCCGTTCACGGCTGTCTGCACGGTCTGTGTGTGAGTGCAGCTCACCCTGTAGTCTGTTCTGCCGCCACAGCCGGTGGTAGTCAGCTCAGAGTGCGTCACTGCCTCATATTGTTCCATTGTCCTTTTTTTCAATTAGTGCTGCCTGTTGCACATTTTTTCATATTTATCCTATTAGTGGCTTTCCATCCGTATCCTGCTAGATTGTGGTAAAACACTATATAGGATTACATAGAGGAGCTTTTTTTGGCCTTGCAGCACTGTTCACGGCTGTCTGCACAGTCTGTGTGTGAGTGCAGCACACCTTGTAGTCTGTTGTGCGAAAAAAACACAAAGTTAATAAAGTTCACCACCAAACACTCCACTTTACAGTTGTGTAGGCCACATTACCTCATATTAAAGTCTAGTCCACACTTTAGAAAATTAGTGTTTCTTAAACCTGTTAGGAGCTGTTCAGGAATAAGCACACTAAGCCCTTAGTACTTTTCTGCCTATCTTTATCAGTCTACCAAGATGAAGAAGGCAGGGAGTAAGGTACGTGGTCGTGGGCGTGGAGGAGGGAGGGGATATGGGGATTCTGTGCCTGCTGCAGGCAATGGTGACTCATCATCCCCCAGTTTCAGTAGGGAACAGTCCTTCATGCGCAGCTTTGTAGGAGATCACACTACCATGCCTGGCTGGAAATTCTCTGGCACAAACCACACGTTGATCTCCTGCTTGATGGCATTCCAGAGCTCCTGCACTGTGTGGCTTCGATTCCCCAAAGAAATTAATTTCAATACGGCCTGTTGACATTTGGCCATGGCTGTGCTCATATCGGTCGTAACTAGTGTTGAGCATTCCGATACCACAAGTATCGGGTATCGGCCGATATTTGCAGTATCGGAGTTCCGATGCCGAGTTCCGATACAAGGTAATTCAGTACCACAATGGACATAGAGGTCAGAGCACATACAGTGACCTGACAATAACCCAAAAACATTGAACGAGCTCTGAGACGTGGGAACTTTGCTGACCGCAATCCCTAATCCTCTCCAACCACACTAGAGGCAGCCGTGGATTGCGCCTAACGCTCCCTATGCAACTCGGCACAGCCTGAGAAACTAGCTAGCCTGAAGATAGAAAATAAGCCTACCTTGCCTCAGAGAAATACCCCAAAGGAAAAGGCAGCCCCCACATATAATGACTGTGAGTTAAGATGAATAGACAAACGTAGAGATGAAATAGATTTAGCAAAGTGAGGCCCGACTTTCTGAACAGAGCGAGGATAGGAAAGGCAACTTTGCGGTCAACACAAAACCCTACAAAAACCACGCAAAGGGGGCAAAAATACCCTCCGTACCGAACTAACGGCACGAAGGTACACCCTCTGCGTCCCAGAGCTTCCAGCAAGCAGGAAAAAACAAATAAACAAGCTGGACAGAAAAAAACAGCAAACAAAATAGCAAAGCGGAACTTAGCTATGCAGAGCAGCAGGCCACAGGAACGATCCAGGAGGAAACAGGTCCAATACTAGAACATTGCCAGGATCAAAGCACTAGGTGGAGTTAAATAGAGCAGCACCTAACGACTTCACCACATCACCTGAGGAAGGAAACTCAGAAGCCGAAGTACCACTTTCCTCCACCAACGGAAGCTCACAGAGAGAATCAGCCGAAGTACCACTTGTGACCACAGGAGGGAGCTTTGCCACAGAATTCACAACAGATGTCATGATGCACTATAAAAGTCGCCACTGCCATTTTGGGTTCACTCTGCTGTGAATTCAGTTAGGGACAGGATGCTGTGTTCTGACTGGGGGCCAGTTTAGAGATAGCGATTTGCTTCATTGTGCTTTACCCAGGCTAATTTAGCAACCGCTGTGTGAGATTCTTGTTTTTGCCTTGCAGTGCTGTTCACAGCTGTCTGCAAGGTCTCTGTGTGTGTGCAGCTCACGCTGTTATTTGTTCTACAGCCACCGCTGGTTGTAGTCAGCTCAGCATGCGTCACTGCCTCATACTGTTCAAATGTCCTTTTTTGCATTAGTGCTGCCTACAGCACATTTTGCCTGTTTTTCTCCTATTAGTGGGTTTCCATCCGTATCCTGCTAGATTGTGCAAAAACACTATATAGGATTACATAGAGGAGCTTTTTTTGGCCTTGCAGTGCTGTTCACGGCTGTCTGCACGGTCTGTGTGTGAGTGCAGCTCACCCTACAGTCTGTTCTGCCGCCACAGACGGTGGTAGTCAGCTCAGGGTGCGTCACTGCCTCATACTGTTCCATTGTCCTTTTTTCAATTAGTGCTGCCTGTTGCACATTTTTTCAAATTTATCCTATTATTGGGTTTCCATCCGTATCCTGCTAGATTGTGGAAAAACACTATATAGGATTACATAGAGGAGCTTTTTTAGGCCTTGCAGTGCCGTTCACGGCTGTCTGCACGGTCTGTGTGTACAAAACAGAGGTGGAGGGCACCATCCAAAATAATAGCAAAAGACAGGGGTTCAACCCTAAGCATGACCTACAGTAAGATACATAGACACCAAGAAAAAGATGTCATGCTTTATAAAGGTATACAAAAAAACCCTGTTTGGGAGAGAAGAACAGACAAATCGCGGCGCCCTAAGTGCGTAAACACAATATTATAGTCTTTAAAGGGTGCACAATTTTATGCACTCACCTGATAAAAGACTAAAATGGCTTTAGATCGTGTATCCTCCAAATTCCCTCTGAGATACTTTTCAATATACAGGGCTTGCAGCTTGCCTCGGGTGGATCCAAGTGAGAGAGCCAGAGTAAGGCTCACACAGGATGAGTAGTTCAAGAAAAGCACATCCAGCCCATGAATGGCAGCGCTTCCCAGGACTCACATTCAAAGATGATATTTCATATTTTTTCATTTCATAACTTAACCCTCCGTCACATACAATATTCGGACTAACGAGTTCACATACAATGTGCCTGTCAGGCGCCTGCTGGAAAAATACCTATAATATCTAATGTTTGCAATTTCAGTGCTCTAAAAGTGATCAGTGACCTTCATAGGGATGTAATAAAAGAGACTACACATAATCAGTTGCAAAAAAAAACATTTACTTAACATAAAACTAATAACTATGAAATACAAACTTTTCAAAACTCCCGCCAAATAGTCCCCAGTTCGACTCTCTCAAAAAAATGTACAAAGAAAATTTTTGAACACAAACTTAATTTTAAGGTACCTTAAGTACTATTAAAAACATATTCAATCAGAAGTAGATGCTGAGGTTTCCCCAGAAAAGTCACACTTGCAGAGCAAATAGCAAGAATTACACACCATTTTTGCATGTGTCAGGCAAATTGCTTTATGACATTTGAGACATTCATAATTTGAAAGCCTTCTGGTTCCGCTTTCCGTTTGGCAGGTGGTGCATCTCCTTTTGTGAGGTGGTGCAGATGGTGACTTTTCACCATCATCTTCTGGGCGGAACTTTTTGAGCTGAACTTGAAGGCGAGAGGGAATACCGATTGTTTTCACGCTTCTCCTGCGTAGCTCTCCAAGTACTAGTTCATGGGCCAATTTTTTCAGATACAATCGTCTACGGAGTGGTTCAAGCTTGTTTTCAAGATAAATTACTTGTGAATTTATACCACCCAAATTCAACATAGCAAAAAATATGACCATTGGCCAGCGTTTGATGTTTCTGCTGACGTTGAAAGTGGAGCACATCTGATCTGCTGTATCCACACCCCCTTTAGTGGCATTGTAAAATGTAATTATCTCAGGTTTTTTTTCTGCCCCAGTCCCAGGATCGATGGCAGCATCATCATGAAGTGTTGATAGAAGAAGTACGATTTTTTTGGCATGTGGTACATAGGAAACTAAAGCCTTTCCATTATGGAATGCAAACATACTGCTGTACTGTTGTCTCTCTTTCACACTTACAAACTGTGGCGGCAATTCCCTTTTGTTTTTTCTTACAGTTCCCACATATGATAGCTTCTGAATTTTCAGATAATCAATCAGATCACAACTTGTAAACCACTTTCCTCTCCTAAATCCTCATTCAGTGTGAGGTCTCTATCATCTAACAGCATGTTTGTTACTTCCTCAACATCAAGTTGTTTGGATAAATTGTACATTTTCCTCTCCATTTCAGCAGATAATCTGAAGCAAGAGAAGGAATATGTTAGGGAACTACTGTATATGCCTGAGCAGCACACTTTCTTTTATAAAATCTCCCTTATTTCTATGAAATATCCTCACATTTTGTGCTATACATTCATAAAACAAGCTAAATAAACTATTGTGATGAATAAAAACATAAAATACCAACCTTACTGAATGTGACGTATTCACATTCAATGAGCCTGAGAGATCTGTGCAGCTATATCCTCTCCCCTGAAGCTCTGAAATCCAACTGTGATATCAGGTTTCACAGACCTTCAAGAGACAGGAGACTACCTGGAGGGAGGGGGTTTCCTCACAATCTGGTGAGGAAGGAGAAATGAAAGTAAAAGAGAAGCGCCTGTCAGATCAGTTGTATGTGACGGAGGGTTAAAATAGAAGAGATACAACGCGTTTCGGATACAGTATATATCCTTCTTCAGGTATCATAAAAACACAGTACAAATCCTACTAGTATAAAATTCAATTACACTTATATATAGTATCACACCTTTTATCCCAGTCTCAGAAACTTGATTTGGGGTGTGGACCAAGTTCAGGAAAACACCCACTGATTGATACAGCCTTGTTAACATTGATGCAAGAAAGAGAGAGAAAAAAAAATAATAAAAATAAATAAAAAAATAAAAAAATATATATCAAAGGAAAAAAAAAAAAAAACACAAGAAGAAAAAAAAAAAATCACAAGAAAAAAAAAAAAAAAAATCCTCTAAACTCTCTCTATGATATCATTCAATCCATTTGGAAATAATGTTCCCAAACGATATATCCAAAACGTTTCTTTCCTGTTTAAAAGAGCATTCCTGTTTGCAACTCCAGAGGGTATCTGCTCCACTGGAGTTACTTTTATGTTAAAAATTTTATTATGTTTAAGTAGTAGATGCCTTGAGAGACTATGTTTTAAAAAGCCATTTTTTGCTCTATTTCTGTGGCCATTAATGCGGGACCGCAGTGTCTGTACAGTGCGTCCCACATACTGCAAACCACAACTGCATGTGATGACATATACAACATGATCACTACTACAGGTGAGTCTTTGTGAGATTTCAAAGACATCACCAGTATTATTGCATTTAATAGTTTTAGCCCCATGATCTAGGATCCCACAGGTGCAACATTTTTTGGAGTTACATTTAAAAACTCCGGTGCCTTGAAGAACTCCACATAAAGTTTGATCCTTATTTTTATAAATGTTTTTTCTTTTTGGATCCAACTGTTTTTTTAATTTACTGGGGGCCACCAAATTTTTCAAAGTTTTACCCCTTCTATATGTAATCCCTGGTTTATCAGGGAGATGTTTTCCCAAGACAGGGTCACGCTTCAAGATGTACCAATATTTAGAAAGCACAGTTCTTATGATTTTATTGCCCCTATTGAATGTTGTCACAAAATTCAATTTCCAGCGATCATCACTTTTTTCCTTACCAGTAGTCAAAGTGTCCCCCTTCCTGGTTTTTCCTTTTAAACATTCTTCCTGTGTTTTTATTTTGTTGTCCCTATATGCACCATTTATCAAATTTTTCGGGTATCTTTTTTCTTTAAATTTTCTTTTTAAAATTTTAGACTGAGCTACATAATCAGATTCTCTCGTACAATTCTTTCTGATGCGATAAAATTGGCTGTGGGGTATATTAACCTTCCACTTCTTGTAATGTGCACTAGGGTTGAGCGAAACGGGTCGAACATTTTCAAAAGTCGCCGACTTTTGGCTAAGTCGGGGTTTCATGAAACCCGATCCGACCCCTGTGCGGGGTCGGCCATGCGGTACGCGACTTTCGCGCCAAAGTCGCGTTTCAATGACGCGAAAAGCGCCATTTCTCAGCCAATGAAGGTAAACGCAGAGTGTGGGCAGCGTGATGACATAGGTCCTGGTCCCCACCATCTTAGAGAAGGGCATTGCAGTGATTGGCTTGCTGTCTGCGACGTCACAGGGGCTATAAAGAGGCGTTCCCGCCGACCGCCATCTTACTGCTGCTGATCTGAGCTTAGGGAGAGGTTGCTGCCGCTTTGTCAGAAGCAGGGATAGCGTTAGGCAGGGTCCATTAACCACAAAACCGCTTGTGCTGCAGCGATTTGCACTGTCCAACACCACCCTCGGTGTGCAGGGACAGTGGAAGTTTTTTTTTTTTTTTTTTTCCCCTCAGCGCTGTAGCTCATTGGGCTGCCCTAGAAGGCTCCCTGATAGCTGCATTGCTGTGTGTACGCCGCTGTGCAAACCAACTGCTTTTTTCAAAGCACAAATCCTCTTGTTCCTTCCTTTCTGCACAGCTATCTTTTTTGTTTGTCCACACTTTTTATTTCATTTGTGCATCAGTCCACTCCTTATTGCTGCCTGCCATACCTGGCTGAGATTACTGCAGGCAGGGAGATAGTAGCTGCCTGCCATACCTGGCTGAGATTACTGCAGGCAGGGAGATAGTAATTGTAGGACATTCCCTGTTTTTTTTTTTTTTTTTTTTTTGGTGGGAGATTAAGATTGGCAATTTGGCATTTCTGCTAGAGTGCCATCCCTGTGTGTGCCATCTCTCTCACATAGTGGGCCATAGAAAGCCTTTTCATTTTTCTGTATTTTTTTTTGTGGGGTGTATAAATTCTCCCTGATAAAAATACAGTGGGAGATTAATATTGGCCTTTGGGCTTGTGTGCCAGTCCTGAGTGTGCCATCTCTCTCACAAATAGTGGGCCATAGAAAGCCTATTTTATTTTTTTTGGGGTTTTATAAATTCTCCCTGAAAAAAAGGGAGATTAATATTGGCCTCTGGGCTTGTGTGCCAGTCCTGAGCGTGCCATCTGTGCCAGCCCTAGGCGTGCCATCTCTCTCACAAATAGTGGGCCATAGAAAGCCTATTTATTTTTTTTTTTGGTTTTATAAATTCTCCCTGAAAAAAAGGGAGATTAATATTGGCCTCTGGGCTTGTGTGCCAGTCCTGAGCGTGCCATCTGTGCCAGCCCTGAGCGTGCCATCTCTCTCACAAATAGTGGGCCATAGAAAGCCTATTTAATTTTTTTTTTTGTTTTATCAATTTTCCCTGAAAAAAGGGAGATTAATATTGGCCTCTGGGCTTGTGTGCCAGTTGTGAGCGTGCCATCTGTGCCAGTCCTGAGCGTGCCATCTCTCTCACAAATAGTGGGCCATAGAAAGCCTATTTAAATATTTTTTTGGTTTTATAAATTCTCCCAGAAAAAAAGGGAGATTAATATTGGCCTCTGGGCTTGTGTGCCAGTCCTGAGCGTGCCATCTGTGCCAGTCCTGAGCGTCCCATCTCTCTCACAAATAGTGGGCCATAGAAAGCCTATTTTATTTTTTTTTTGGGTTTTAGAAATTCTCCCTGAAAAAAGGGAGATTAATATTGGCCTCTGGGCTTGTGTGCCAGTTGTGAGCGTGCCATCTGTGCCAGTCCTGAGCGTGCCATCTCTCTCACAAATAGTGGGCCATAGAAAGCCTATTTAAATATTTTTTTGGTTTTATAAATTCTCCCAGAAAAAAAGGGAGATTAATATTGGCCTCTGGGCTTCTGTGCCAGTCCTGAGCGTGCCATCTGTGCCAGTCCTGAGCGTCCCATCTCTCTCACAAATAGTGGGCCATAGAAAGCCTATTTTATTTTTTTTTTGGGTTTTAGAAATTCTCCCTGAAAAAAGGGAGATTAATATTGGCCTCTGGGCTTGTGTGCCAGTTGTGAGCGTGCCATCTGTGCCAGTCCTGAGCGTGCCATCTCTCTCACAAATAGTGGGCCATAGAAAGCCTATTTAAATATTTTTTTGGTTTTATAAATTCTCCCAGAAAAAAAGGGAGATTAATATTGGCCTCTGGGCTTGTGTGCCAGTCCTGAGCGTGCCATCTGTGCCAGCCCTGAGCGTGCCATCTCTCTCACAAATAGTGGGCCATAGAAAGCCTATTTAATTTTTTTTTTTGTTTTATCAATTTTCCCTGAAAAAAGGGAGATTAATATTGGCCTCTGGGCTTGTGTGCCAGTTGTGAGCGTGCCATCTGTGCCAGTCCTGAGCGTGCCATCTCTCTCACAAATAGTGGGCCATAGAAAGCCTATTTAAATATTTTTTTGGTTTTATAAATTCTCCCAGAAAAAAAGGGAGATTAATATTGGCCTCTGGGCTTGTGTGCCAGTCCTGAGCGTGCCATCTGTGCCAGTCCTGAGCGTCCCATCTCTCTCACAAATAGTGGGCCATAGAAAGCCTATTTTATTTTTTTTTTGGGTTTTAGAAATTCTCCCTGAAAAAAGGGAGATTAATATTGGCCTCTGGGCTTGTGTGCCAGTTGTGAGCGTGCCATCTGTGCCAGTCCTGAGCGTGCCATCTCTCTCACAAATAGTGGGCCATAGAAAGCCTATTTAAATATTTTTTTGGTTTTATAAATTCTCCCAGAAAGAAAGGGAGATTAATATTGGCCTCTGGGCTTCTGTGCCAGTCCTGAGCGTGCCATCTGTGCCAGTCCTGAGCGTCCCATCTCTCTCACAAATAGTGGGCCATAGAAAGCCTATTTTATTTTTTTTTTGGGTTTTAGAAATTCTCCCTGGAAAAAAAAAGGGAGATTAATATTGCCCTTTGGGCTTGTGTGCCAGTACTAAGCGTTCCATCTCTCTCTCTCTCTCAGTCAGTGGGCCATAGAACGCCTATTTTTGGTTTTATTTGTTTTCTAAATTCTCCCTGAAAAAATCATTTTATTTTATTTGGTTTCTAAATTCTTCCTGATAAAATCATATTTTTTTTATTATTTTTATTTCTAAAGTCTCCCTGAAAAAAAAAAAAAAAAAACAACCAAAAAAACAGTGGGAGATTAATATTGGCCTTTCTGCTTGTGTGCCAGTCTTGACTCCTGGGTGTGCCATCTCTCTCTCTCTCTCTCTCTCTCTCTCTCTCTCTCCAATTGTGGTCCATAGAAAGCCTATATTTTTTTTCCTTGATTTGGGTTCTAAAATCTACCAGAGAAAATAACTACATCAATCATTGGTAGAAAAATATTGGCCTCTGGGTTTGTGTGCCACTCCTGACTCCTGTGTGCGTCATCTCTCAGTCAGTGGGCCATAGAACGCCTATTTTTGGTTTTATTTGTTTTCTAAATTCTCCCTGAAAAAATCATTTTATTTTATTTGGTTTCTAAATTCTTCCTGATAAAATCATATTTTTTTTATTATTTTTTTTTCTAAAGTCTCCCTTAAAAAAAAAAAAAAAAACAGTGGGAGATTAATATTGGCCTTTCTGCTTGTGTGCCAGTCTTGACTCCTGGGTGCGTCATCTCTCAGTCAGTGGGCCATAGAACGCCTATTTTTGGTTTTATTTGTTTTATAAATTCTCCCTGAAAAAATCATTTTATTTTATTTGGTTTCTAAATTCTTCCTGATAAAATCATATTTTTTTTATTATTTTTTTTTCTAAAGTCTCCCTGAAAAAAAAAAAAAAAAAACAACCAAAAAAAACAGTGGGAGATTAATATTGGCCTTTCTGCTTGTGTGCCAGTCTTGACTCCTGGGTGTGCCATCTCTCTCTCTCTCTCTCTCTCTCTCTCTCTCTCTCTCTCTCCAATTGTGGTCCATAGAAAGCCTATATTTTTTTTCCTTGATTTGGGTTCTAAAATCTACCAGAGAAAATAACTACATCAATCATTGGTAGAAAAATATTGGCCTCTGGGTTTGTGTGCCACTCCTGACTCCTGTGTGCGTCATCTCTCAGTCAGTGGGCCATAGAACGCCTATTTTTGTTTTTATTTGTTTTATAAATTCTCCCTGAAAAAATCATTTTATTTTATTTGGTTTCTAAATTCTTCCTGATAAAATCATATTTTTTTTATTATTTTTTTTTCTAAAGTCTCCCTGAAAAAAAAAAAAAAAAAAAAAAAAAAAAAACAGTGGGAGATTAATATTGGCCTTTCTGCTTGTGTGCCAGTCTTGACTCCTGGGTGTGCCATCTCTCTCTCTCTCTCTCTCTCCAATTGTGGTCCATAGAAAGCCTACATTTTTTTTCCTTGATTTGGGTTCCAAAATCTACCAGAGAAAATAACTCCATCAATCATTGGTAGAAAAATATTGGCCTCTGGGCTTGTGTGCCACTCCTGATTCCTGTGTGCGTCATCTCTCACTCAGTGGCCCATAGAAAGCATATAGTTTGTTACATTTGTTTTCTAAATTCTCCCTGCAAAAATCTATTTTTTTTTTTTTGGGGGGTTTCTAAAGTGTTCCTGAAAAAAATAAAAATAAAAAAAAAATAATAGTGTGACATTAATATTAACATTTGTGCTTCAGTGACAGTCCTGCGTGTGGGGCATCTCTCTAATTTGCAGCCACCAAAAAAAGAGTGTGTAACATTGGGCCTGATTTTCGCTGTGGTCTCACCAACCTGTAAAGGGGTAGCTAAATCATACTGAAGTTATAGCTCACCGTGTAAGTTGTGTGACTGCAACAAATAACGTTAGTTTGGTTACGTTTTTAAAACAATGAGGAAGTCTAGTGGAAGAGGTCGTGGCCGGGGGCGTTCATTGTCAGCTGGTAATGAGGGTAGTGGTAGTGGTGGAGCATCAGGTGGTCGTGGGGGAAAAAATATTGCACCTAAGTCTGGAGCTGTGGAGCCAGGTTCGTCGTCCGGCTACACAAGGCCTCGAACGCTCCCTTTTCTGGGATTAGGAAAACCGCTTTTAAAGCCGGAGCAGCAAGAGCAAGTTTTGGCTTATCTTGCTGACTCAGCCTCTAGCTCTTTTGCCTCATCTCGTGAAACTGGTAAAAGTAAAAGCAGCGCGTCGTTAGTGGATGTTCACGGTCAGGGACAAGTCACTTCCTTGTCCTCTTCAGCAAAAACAACAACAGAGAAGAATGCAGCAGGCGACACAACGGGTTACTCCATGGAGCTCTTTACACATACCGTCCCTGGCTTAGAAAGTGAAGCAGTTAACAGTCCATGCCCATTACAAATTGAATCTGACATGGAGTGCACTGACGCACAGCCACAGCCAGACTACTATGCTGGTCCTTTGACTCAGACCACAACATTGCCCTCGCAGGGTGCTGATCAAGAATCAGACCCTGATGAGACTATGTTGCCCCATCACGAACGCTATACCACCGAACGACACGGTGACACAGACGAAGTTGCGCAGGAGGTACAAGAAGAGTTATTAGATGACCCAGTTCTTGACCCCGATTGGCAGCCATTGGGGGAACAGGGTGCAGGCGGCAGCAGTTCTGAAGCAGAGGAGGAGGAGGGGCCGCAGCAGGCATCAACATCGCCACAGGTTCCATCTGCCGGGCCCGTATCTTGCCCAAAACGCGTGGCAAAGCCAAAACCTGGTGGAGGACAGCGTGGCCATCCGGTTAAAGCTCAGTCTGCAATGCCTGAAAAGGTATCCGATGCTAGAAAGAGTGCAGTCTGGCATTTTTTTAAACAACATCCAATTGATCAGCGCAAAGTCATCTGTCAAAAATGTTCTACTTCCTTAAGCAGAGGTCAGAATCTGAAAAGTCTCAATACTAGTTGCATGCATAGACATTTAACCACCATGCATTTGAAAGCTTGGACTAACTACCAAACGTCCCTTAAGGTTGTTGCACCCTCGGCCAATGAAGCTAGTCATCAACGCAACATCCCTTCCGGCAGTGTAGGACCACCATTTAGCGCACCACCTGCTGTATCTGTGCAGGTATCTTTGCCAGGCCAAAGCAGTCAGGGTCAGGGAATCACCAGTTTCGTAGTAGGAAACACTGCATCTAGGGCACCGGCGGCAACAATACCATCTCCCACCGTCTCTCAGTCTGCCATGTCCACCGGCACCCCCGCTAGTTCCACGATCTCCAGCTCTCCAGTCCAGCTCACCCTACATGAGACTATGGTTAGAAAAAGGAAATACTTAGCCTCGCATCCGCGTACACAGGGTTTGAACGCCCACATAGCTAGACTAATCTCGTTAGAGATGATGCCCTACCGGTTAGTTGAAAGCGAAGCTTTCAAAGACCTGATGGACTACGCTGTACCACGCTACGAGCTACCCAGTCGACACTTTTTTTCCAGAAAAGCCATCCCAGCCCTCCACCAGCATGTTAAAGAGCGCGTCGTCCATGCACTCAGGCAATCTGTGAGCACAAAGGTGCACCTGACAACAGATGCATGGACCAGTAGGCATGGCCAGGGACGTTACGTGTCCATCACGGCACACTGGGTAAATGTGGTGGATTCAGGGTCCACAGGGGACAGCAAGTTTGGGACAGTTCTGCCTAGCCCACGGTCTAGTAAACAGTTGTCTGTAGCCGTTCGCACCCCCTCCTCCTCCTCCTCCTCGTCCTCCTGCAGAAGCAAGAGCTCGTCCACAGACCGCAGTCGCACAAACACTCCATCCGCACCTGCCACTGTTGCACACCAGGTCTCCCATTATGGGGCAGCTACTGGCATACGTCAGCAGGCTGTATTGGCTATGAAGTGTTTGGGCGACAATAGACACACCGCGGAAGTTCTGTCCGAGTTCTTGCAGCAAGAAACGCAGTCGTGGCTGGGCACTGTAGATCTTGAGGCAGGCAAGGTAGTGAGTGATAACGGAAGGAATTTCATGGCTGCCATCTCCCTTTCCCAACTGAAACACATTCCTTGCCTGGCTCACACCTTAAACCTGGTGGTGCAGTGCTTCCTGAAAAGTTATCCGGGGTTATCCGACCTGCTCCTCAAAGTGCGTGGACTTTGCGCACATATCCGCCGTTCGCCTGTACACTCCAGCCGTATGCAGACCTATCAGCGTTCTTTGAACCTTCCCCAGCATCGCCTAATCATAGACGTTGCAACAAGGTGGAACTCAACACTGCACATGCTTCAGAGACTGTGCGAACAGAGGCGGGCTGTTATGTTTTTGTGGGAGGATACACATACACGGGCAGGCAGTAGGATGGCAGACATGGAGTTGTCAGGTGTGCAGTGGTCGAAGATTCAAGACATGTGTCAAGTCCTTCAGTGTTTTGAGGAATGCACACGGCTGGTTAGTGCAGACAACGCCATAATAAGCATGAGCATCCCCCTAATGCGTCTGCTGATGCAAAGTTTGACGCACATAAAGGATCAGGCGTCTGCACCAGAGGAAGAGGAAAGCCTTGATGACAGTCAGCGATTGTCTGGTCAGGGCAGTGTACATGACGAGGTACCGGGCGAAGAGGAGGTGGAGGATGAGGAGGATGATGGGGATGAGTATATTTTTAATGAGGAAGCTTTCCCGGGGGCACGGGAAATTGGTGGCGTGGCAAGGCCGGGTTCTGGTTTTTTGAGGGACACAAGTGACGTAGATTTGCCTGCAACTGCCCCTCAACCAAGCACAACCGCAGATTTGACAACGGGAACTTTGGCCCACATGGCGGATTATGCCTTGCGTATCCTCAAAAGGGACACACGCATTACAAAAATGATGAACGATGACGATTACTGGTTGGCCTGCCTCCTTGATCCTCGCTATAAAGGCAAATTGCAAAATATTATGCCACATGAGAACTTGGAACTAATATTAGCAACAAAACAATCAACTCTTGTTGACCGTTTGCTTCTGGCATTCCCTGCACACAGCGCCCGTGATCGTTCTCACACGAGCTCCAGGGGCCAGCAGACCAGAGGTGTTAGAGGGGCAGAAATCAGAAGTGGCGTTGGACAGAGGGGTTTTCTGACCAGGTTGTGGAGTGATTTTTCTATGACCGCAGACAGGACAGGTACTGCAGCATCAATTCAAAGTGACAGGAGACAACATTTGTCCAGTATGGTTACAAACTATTTTTCATCCCTTATCGACGTTCTCCCTCAACCGTCATTCCCATTTGATTACTGGGCATCCAAATTAGACACCTGGCCAGAATTGGCAGAATATGCATTGCAGGAGCTTGCTTGCCCGGCAGCTAGTGTCCTATCAGAAAGAGTATTCAGTGCTGCAGGTTCAATACTAACAGAAAAAAGGACTCGTCTGGCTACCCAAAATGTAGATGATCTAACCTTCATTAAAATGAACCACAACTGGATTTCAAAATCTTTTGCCCCACCCTGCCCGGCTGACACCTAGCTTTCCTATGAAAAGGTCTTGCCTGTGGACTATTCTGAATGACTTTTCCAATCTCGTAATTTTCTTCACCTGATTGTCCAGCATACGACATGTTTCCACCTCACGAAATGGCCAAACTCCCCACACGGGGCCGTGCTATCGCCACTTTGCGCTTGGACCCTTGAGAGTGCTGTTTGTCTGAAGAGGTGGGTGTGGCCGCTTTTGGTCGACGGCACTGCCACTGGGTCCCTCATAGTACAATAAAGTGTCTCTGGCGGTGGTGGTGCGCACCCAACGTCAGACACACCGTTGTAATATGAGGGGCCCTGTGCCTGTACCGCCGGCCACAAGACAGTTCCCCCCCCCAGCTCAAACAGTGCTCTACCACTAGCAAAATTATCTCTCACAGCTTCACCAATGTGTAGTCTAGCCGCTGACATCCTTCAATGCCTGGCACTGACAATACCATTGTTTTGACATTTTTGTTATGTTAGGCCTTCGAAGCCTGTCTGCGGTCCCTTCTTTCTACAACTACTACACTGACCAGGCCACTGCTGGCCGTGTTACCCTGGAACCAATTTAAAAGTGCCTACAGTCAGCCCAATTTTGTTATGTTAGGCCTTCGAAGACTGTCTGCCGTCACTCCTTCCACTAGACTTCCACTGACCATACACTGCTGCCCATGTACCCCTGGAACCAATTTAAAGTGCCTACAGCCAGCCCAATTTTGTTATGTTAGGCCTTCGAAGCCTGTCTGCGGTCACTCCTTCCACTAGACTTCCACTGACCAGACCACTGCTGCCCGTGTACCCCTGGAACCAATTTAAAAGTGCCTACAGCCAGCCCAAGTTTGTTATGTTAGGCCTTGGAAGCCTGTCTGCGGTCACTCCTTCCACTAGACTTCCACTGACCAGACCACTGCTGCCCGTGTACCCCTGGAACCAATTTAAAAGTGCCTACAGCCAGCCCAAGTTTGTTATGTTAGGCCTTCTAAGCCTGTCTGCGGTCCATTCTTTCAACTACTACTACACTGACCAGGTCACTGCTGCCCGTGTACCCCTGGAACCAATTTAAAATTGCCTACAGCCAGCCCAATTTTTTTATTTTAGGCCTTCGATGCCTGTCTGCGGTCCATTCTTTCAACTACTACTACACTGACCAGGTCACTGCTGTCCGTGTACCCCTGGAACCAATTTAAAATTGCCTACAGCCATGTGTTATTATTTTAGGCCTTCGATGCCTGTCTGCGGTCACTCCTTCCACTAGGCCTCCACTGACCACACCACTGCTGTCCGTGTACCCCTGGAACCAATTTAAAATTGCCTACAGCCAGCCCAATTTTTTTATTTTAGGCCTTCGATGCCTGTCTGCGGTCCATTCTTTCAACTACTACTACACTGACCAGGTCACTGCTGCCCGTGTACCCCTGGAACCAATTTAAAATTGCCTACAGCCATGTGTTATTATTTTAGGCCTTCGATGCCTGTCTGCGGTCACTCCTTCCACTAGGCCTCCACTGACCACACCACTGCTGTCCGTGTACCCCTGGAACCAATTTAAAATTGCCTACAGCCATGTGTTATTATTTTAGGCATTCGATGCCTGTCTGCGGTCCATTTTTTCAACTACTACTACACTGACCAGGTCACTGCTGCCCGTGTACCCCTGGAACCAATTTAAAATTGCCTACAGCCATGTGTTATTATTTTAGGCATTCGATGCCTGTCTGCGGTCCATTTTTTCAACTACTACTACACTGACCAGGTCACTGCTGCCCGTGTACCCCTGGAACCAATTTAAAATTGCCTACAGCCATGTGTTATTATTTTAGGCCTTCGATGCCTGTCTGCGGTCACTCCTTCCACTAGGCCTCCACTGACCACACCACTGCTGTCCGTGTACCCCTGGAACCAATTTAAAATTGCCTACAGCCAGCCCAATTTTTTTATTTTAGGCCTTCGATGCCTGTCTGCGGTCCATTCTTTCAACTACTACTACACTGACCAGGTCACTGCTGCCCGTGTACCCCTGAAACCAATTTAAAATTGCCTACAGCCATGTGTTATTATTTTAGGCATTCGATGCCTGTCTGCGGTCCATTTTTTCAACTACTACTACACTGACCAGGTCACTGCTGCCCGTGTACCCCTGGAACCAATTTAAAATTGCCTACAGCCATGTGTTATTATTTTAGGCCTTCGATGCCTGTCTGCGGTCACTCCTTCCACTAGGCCTCCACTGACCACACCACTGCTGTCCGTGTACCCCTGGAACCAATTTAAAATTGCCTACAGCCAGCCCAATTTTTTTATTTTAGGCCTTCGATGCCTGTCTGCGGTCCATTCTTTCAACTACTACTACACTGACCAGGTCACTGCTGCCCGTGTACCCCTGGAACCAATTTAAAATTGCCTACAGCCATGTGTTATTATTTTAGGCATTCGATGCCTGTCTGCGGTCCATTTTTTCAACTACTACTACACTGACCAGGTCACTGCTGCCCGTGTACCCCGGGAACCAATTTAAAATTGCCTACAGCCATGTGTTATTATTTTAGGCCTTCGATGCCTGTCTGCGGTCACTCCTTCCACTAGGCCTCCACTGACCACACCACTGCTGTCCGTGTACCCCTGGAACCAATTTAAAATTGCCTACAGCCATGTGTTATTATTTTAGGCCTTCGATGCCTGTCTGCGGTCACTCCTTCCACTAGGCCTCCACTGACCACACCACTGCTGCCCGTGTACCCCTGGAACCAATTTAAAATTGCCTACAGCCATGTGTTATTATTTTAGGCCTTCGATGCCTGTCTGCGGTCACTCCTTCCACTAGGCCTCCACTGACCACACCACTGCTGTCCGTGTACCCCTGGAACCAATTTAAAATTGCCTACAGCCATGTGTTATTATTTTAGGCCTTCGATGCCTGTCTGCGGTCACTCCTTCCACTAGGCCTCCACTGACCACACCACTGCTGTCCGTGTACCCCTGGAACCAATTTAAAATTGCCTACAGCCATGTGTTATTATTTTAGGCCTTCGATGCCTGTCTGCGGTCACTCCTTCCACTAGACTTCCACTGACCACACCACTGCTGCCCGTGTACCCCTGGAACCAATTTAAAATTGCCTACAGCCAGCCCAATTTTTTTATTTTAGGCCTTCGATGCCTGTCTGCGGTCCATTCTTTCAACTACTACTACACTGACCAGGTCACTGCTGCCCGTGTACCCCTGGAACCAATTTAAAATTGCCTACAGCCATGTGTTATTATTTTAGGCCTTCGATGCCTGTCTGCGGTCACTCCTTCCACTAGGCCTCCACTGACCACACCACTGCTGTCCGTGTACCCCTGGAACCAATTTAAAATTGCCTACAGCCATGTGTTATTATTTTAGGCCTTCGATGCCTGTCTGCGGTCCATTCTTTCAACTTCTACTACACTGACCAGGGCACTGCTGGCCGTGTACCCCTGGAACCAACATCAGAAAATATAAAAATAAGTATTTTGCTTATAAAAAAGAAAATACTGGTGAGATATCAAATGCAGACATTTTAACATTAAAAACAAACACACAACTAAAATCTGGTACAGTACTAAAAATGGCCACCAGCTACAATTACTTTCTCCTGCAAGTAGTTAACTGAAAGTTTTTTTAAATTGAAAACACACATATGGCATCCACCGAGTGTTGTCCTGTCGCGTCTTCTTTATATTATTGCCGAGAAGATGCAAAATAATGAAAATAATAAAATCATTAATTACCAAAATAATAGAGAAAGTCAACACCACATTGCAAATAAACATTCATTCCAAATAAAGAAGCAGGGCGCGTCCGAGGGTGAGTATATACCTAATAAGAATATAATCACCCTCGGACGCGCAATGCTTATTTCCAACAGCCTTCCTTCCTAAGAATCAGCCCTTCCGTCGTGTAGAGAGACGTTGTGTTACACTCCAAGGTGTTCCCCAGGTTGCCTTTCCTGAGCTTCGATCTTCCGGCTCTCGTTTAGTAGTTCTTGGAAACTACTCTGCATTAGGCCTTCAAATTGGGTATGGGGTGTAGAGAGATGGTGTGTTCCACTCCAAGGTGTTCCCCAGGTTGCCTTTCCTGAGCTTCGATCTTCCGGCTCTCGTTTAGTAGTTGTTGGAAACTACGCTGCATTAGGCCTTCAAATTGGGTATGGGGTGTAGCGAGAGGGTGTGTTACACTCCAAGGTGTTCCCCAGGTTGCCTTTCCTGAGCTTCGATATTCCGGCTCTCGTTTAGTAGTTGTCGGAAACTACGCTGCATTAGGCCTACAAATTGGGTATGGGGTGTAGAGAGAGGGTGTGTTACACTCCAAGGTGTTCCCCAGGTTGCCTTTCCTGAGCTTCGATCTTCATGCTCTCGTTTAGTAGTTGTCGGAAACTACGCTGCATTAGGCCTACAAATTGGGTATGGGGTGTAGAGAGAGGGTTTGTTACACTCCAAGGTGTTCCCCAGGTTGCCTTTCCTGAGCTTCGATCTTCCGGCTCTCGTTTAGTAGTTGTTGGAAACTACGCTGCATTAGGCCTTCAAATTGGGTATGGGGTGTAGCGAGAGGGTGTGTTACACTCCAAGGTGTTCCCCAGGTTGCCTTTCCTGAGCTTCGATCTTCCGGCTCTCGTTTAGTAGTTCTTGGAAACTACACTGCATTAGGCCTTCAAATTGGGTATGGGGTGTAGAGAGAGGGTGTGTTACACTCCAAGGTGTTCCCCAGGTTGCCTTTCCTGAGCTTCGATATTCCGGCTCTCGTTTAGTAGTTGTCGGAAACTACGCTGCATTAGGCCTACAAATTGGGTATGGGGTGTAGAGAGAGGGTGTGTTACACTCCAAGGTGTTCCCCAGGTTGCCTTTCCTGAGCTTCGATATTCCGGCTCTCGTTTAGTAGTTGTCGGAAACTACGCTGCATTAGGCCTACAAATTGGGTATGGGGTGTAGAGAGAGGGTGTGTTACACTCCAAGGTGTTCCCCAGGTTGCCTTTCCTGAGCTTCGATCTTCATGCTCTCGTTTAGTAGTTGTCGGAAACTACGCTGCATTAGGCCTACAAATTGGGTATGGGGTGTAGAGAGAGGGTTTGTTACACTCCAAGGTGTTCCCCAGGTTGCCTTTCCTGAGCTTCGATCTTCCGGCTCTCGTTTAGTAGTTGTTGGAAACTACGCTGCATTAGGCCTTCAAATTGGGTATGGGGTGTAGCGAGAGGGTGTGTTACACTCCAAGGTGTTCCCCAGGTTGCCTTTCCTGAGCTTCGATCTTCCGGCTCTCGTTTAGTAGTTCTTGGAAACTACACTGCATTAGACCTTCAAATTGGGTATGGGGTGTAGAGAGAGGGTGTGTTACACTCTAAGGTGTTCCCCAGGTTTCCTTGCCATTGCTTCGGTCTTCCGACTCTCGTTTAGTAGTTGTAGAAAAGTACACTGCATTAGGCCATACAAAATGGGTATGGGGTGGAGAGAGATGGTGTGTTACACTCCAAGGTGTTCCCCAGGTTGCCTTTCCTGAGCTTCTATCTTCAGGCTCTCATTAAATTGTGGTTAAATGGAACAACTGCATTTGGCGTACTAGTTGGTTTGGGGCCTACTATCGGTGTCTGCCACTCCTTGCTGTTCTCCTCCACTGAACAAAGCTGTGCCGCCTGTTTACTACGGTTGCCAATTTTGAACTGCATTTCGACTACTTACTGATTTGGCCCTACTCTCTGTGTCAGCCTCTCATTCCAGTTGTCCTCCACTGCAATGCCCCCTGGTTATTCCTGTGTTACCAATTTTGAACTGCATTTAGCCCACTTTCTTCTTTGGGCCTATATCTGTGTTTCCACTTCATCGTGCCCATTGCCCAGCCAGTGATAGATGAGTCTGCTGGTACATTGACCCATAACGCAACATTCCCCGTGCACGCTACACAACAACATTGTGACCCTGCTGAAAGTCAGGTTGCTCTTCCCGCATACCATACCACCTTACACGGGGACAAAGAGGAAGGTGCAGATGAAAGTGCAGGTTCCTTCATCAGGTGGGGGGAGGAATACTAGTTGGCGACGTCACTGGCACAGGGCCTCTCATAGTACGCAAAAGTGTTGCTGCCGGTGGGAGGCGCCCCCGCCGTGCAAACACACCGCTGTACTTTGAGGGGCCCTGTGCCAGTGCCAATGCCAACGAGTGGGCCCCCCCTGCTTGCTCAGGTTCACAGCACTTGCAAAGTTGAAATACTTACCTCTCCCTGCTCCACTGCCGTGACGTGGTCCAGATTTCCTGGGCCCACTAATTACTTGAACCAGCCCTACCCCCCACAACTTTAGCCAAATGACCCCCAATTTCAAATGCCTTCCAATTATTATAAGGTAAATTACGCTTGACAAGCTTCATTAAGAAGAATGGATGGTTTTGACATTAAAATGGCCACTCTAGGTGTTTTCCTGGCCCCCACTCACTGCCGACTATGCTGCCCCATTGACTTGCATTGGGTTTCGTGTTTCGGTCGATCCCGACTTTACGTCATAATCGGCCGATTTCACTCGACCCGACTTTGGACATAGTCGGGTTTCGCAAAACCCGGCTCGACTCTAAAAAGGTCAAGGTCGCTCAACTCTAATGTGCACTATTGAAATCTAAAAAGCCATTTGAATCCACTTTTTTGAAGTGGAATTTCGTGATGATTTTTTTACCACTATGGCTGATCTCTAAATCAAGAAATACCATTTTTTCTTTATTAATTTGTGATGTAAAGGTAATCCCCCAGGTGTTATTATTGAGCTCCTTTATGAATTGTGCTGCTTCCTCCTCTGTCCCCTTCCATATGATAATCAGATCATCTATGAAGCGCTTATAAAGCCTTATTTTGTCATAGAAAACAGGCTTAGAAAGTGACGATGAGGACTCGAATCGCCCCATGAATAAGTTTGCGAAACTTGGCGCGACCCGAGTCCCCATCGCGGTGCCGAGCAACTGTAAGTACAGTACGCCTTCAAAAATGAACACATTGTGTTCAAGAATGAATTTCAGACCCTTTAACAGAAAATCTCTTTGTTCGGGGAGCATCTCTGTCTTTGCTAAATAAAAACCCACTGCATTTACCCCCATTTCATGATCTATGTTGGAATATAATGAATTAACATCCAATGAGATAAAGGAATAATTATCTTCCCATTCAATATCCCTCAGCTCCTAGATTAATTGTGTGGAATCTCTCAAATATGAAGGAAGAGACTTTACTAGATCTTGTAGAAACAGGTCAATATAATGAGAAAGATGACAAGTTAAAGACCCTATTCCTGATATAATTGGTCTACCAGGTGGTTTTTCACAGTTCTTATGCACTTTTGGTAGATGATAAAATAACGCCATGGTTGGTGCAGGATTTGATAAAAACCTTTTTTCTGTTTTATTGAGAATGTTCCTCTCGTAGGCTTCCTTAATCATATGGTGATAGTCCCGAACAAAGGATTGTGTAGGATCTTCTTTCAGAATTTTGTAATATCTCATATCAGACAATATGTTCAAAGCTTCCTCAATATAGTCAGATCTGTTTTGCACAACTACTCCCCCTCCTTTATCAGCTTGCCTTATTACTATATCTGTATTTTGTCTCAAATCCTCCAATGCCATTTTCTCCCTTTTAGAGATATTGTTCTCCTTTTTTATCTTGTTTTTTCCAGTTCCATGCTTTTGGATTTTATGTTTATTATTATTATTTTCCCATTTCCTAAATTCTTCAGATACTAATGAAAAAAAGGTATCTATATTTGGTCCTCGGTGTTGATGAGGATTAAATAGAGATTTTGGGTGTACCTCCTTATGGATATATTCCCTTTCTTTATTTGTCTCTATTGGGATCAGTATTTTTGGGGGATCCCCAATGTCCCCATTTTTTTCGTTCAACAAGAAATGCCTTTTAAGAGTGAGTTTACGAGTGTACGCATTTAAATCGAGAAAAAGATCGAATGCATTCATATCTTGAGCAGGGCAGAAATTTAGTCCCCTACTTAAAATTTCCATTTCTGAGGAGGATAAAATATGGGACGATAAATTAAATATTTTAACCAGAGGCGGATTTAGTTGTTTATAAGTTTCAGGGTTCCTTGTTTTTTTACATATTCTCAGATATCTATTAGATCCCTTTCCTCTTTTTCCTCTTGCTCTACTTTTCTTTTTTTGGATCTTGATATTACAGTTGGTGCGAAGTAATTTGTAATATGATTCTTTTGTATTGGACTGAAAATTTGAGCTGTTTGTGAAGAACTGATTAGTGGTGGTAAAATTATTTCTGAAACACTTGGACGTGTGGGACCTATCTCTAAAAAAGAGATGTTGGATACTACTGAAGATGGTGATGGAGTGGGCGCTTGTAATACTGTGGTGAATGTAGATGGGGATTCTGTATGATCATGGATAGTTAGTTCATTTATATCAAATTCAACATTGGAAATTTCCAACCTGTGGGAAGCAGTAGGAATTTCCAATGGGGGAAGTCCAGGATTAGGGAGAGGTAATGTTGGAGCATTTTTCATTATAATGATCCTGGGCTCTAATGGAATGTTTTTTTCAATGGGTGGAGGTTTTTTCTTTTTTGCATTTTTATTCAATATGGTGTGAATGTTCTCGGGGGTAGACGTATTTAGAGGTAATTTAATTTGAGATATAGTTGTTTCAATATCATGTATATTTTTTATATTTGAATTGATTATAGTCCTTGTTTGTTTTAAACCTAATTCCTGTGGGACCAGGACTTCTGTTCTTAAATTACTAGGTTTTTTCTTTGTTGGTTCATTGATACCTAACAGCTTTTTATTCCTGATTGGTTCCTTTGACATTGGTTTAGTTTTAACAGTATCCCTACGAAATTTTTTTATTTTTACATCTACTAGATCATTTTCAAATACTTTGAGTTTCCTGGTAATGTCATCATTCACCAAATTAAAAAAATGTAAACTTTTAAACTTTTCAAGTTCAAGTAATTTCTTTTCACAAATCATTGTGGCTTTACTGGCTAGCTCAGAACGCTTTTCCACTAACAAACTCATAAGACTATAAGAACAATCATTTAAAATATTATTCCAATTATTGGTAAAATTACTGTCATCTGAAAAAGTACTATTAAAATGCTTTATAAAGGGGACCACCAAACAATAACAAAAGTGTATAAAGATAACTTCAAATACTTTATTATGTCGACCAAAAAAGACACAAAACAACACACTACAATGTTAAAAACATTTAAAAAAAGACAAGTATGACATCATAGATTCCTATAAGGAACCTCCCCCTGGACACGTAATATATGATATAATAGGAGTACAAATGACAGAATAAAAATTGGATCAGAAGTACAGCTGCTCTAGATACACATATGGACAGATGAAAAACTATACATAGTATATCAATACAGAATGAAAATAAGCACAAACATATATGCCTGGCCCAGCTCGCAGCACACAGTAATAAGTGCTAGTACAAGAATATATGGTCCTGTAATTAGACCAGGTGGTAGCTATAGAAATAAATCTAACAAATTTCCCAGATATATTTACTATAGATAATGAAAAAAACCAATATAGTCCTAAGGAGACTATCCTGCTATGAAACCAGCAGACCCTAATACCATATACAGAAAAAAATGCCCATGTAGGCAAATAGTGACCAATATGTAAATGTATAGACGGCGAATGTATCTCTAATGGACAGGTAATGACCAAGGGATAGGTAGAACAAGTACACAGTATCTAGGACTAGTGAGATATTACTTGAAACGCCCCCACATATATATCCGGTAAATTAAATTAACAGCCAGGAGGTGATCAGCCTCTCATGCTGAAATTCATTTAAGGTGGGTTGGCATTTGTCCCATATGCAGGGAAACCAAATCTAAATGTTGTAATAATCCTCAGCCTAAACATGTAAGCCTGAGGAAAGCAGACTGGTTCTGTTCCTAATGACTCTCTGGACCTGGTAGAGATATCCCAAGCCCCACTATATATCAAGACAGCCACACTGCACAGTGTATACGGCATATAAAAGTACAAGGTCCACTACATGGGGCAGAATGTGCCAGGCTTAAAGCAGCTGTGCCAATAGAACATGACCAAAAATACCCATCCTAATAGAGGTCCAGGGGGCAGAGGCCTGTGTGTGAGTGCAGCTCACCCTGTAGTCTATTCTGCCGCCACAGCCGGTGGTAGTCAGCTCTGGGTGCGTCACTGCCTCATATTGTTCCATTGTCCTTTTTTTTCAATTAGTGCTGCCTGTTGCACATTTTTTCAAATGTATCCTATTAGTGGCTTTCCATCCGTATCCTGCTAGATTGTGGTAAAACACTATATAGGATTACATAGAGGAGCTTTTTTTGGCCTTGCAGCACTGTTCACGGCTGTCTGCACGGTCTGTGTGTGAGTGTAGCACACCTTGTAGTCTGTTGTGCGAAAAAAACCACAAAGTTAATAAAGTTCACCACCAAACACTCCACTTTACAGTTGTGTAGGTCACATTACATCATATTAAAGTCTAGTCCACACTTTAGAAAATTAGTGTTTCTTATACCTGTTAGGAGCTGTTCAGGAATAAGCACACTAAGCCCTTAGTACTTTTCTGCCTATCTTTATCAGTCTACCAAGATGAAGAAGGCAGGGAGTAAGGTACGTGGTCGTGGGCGTGGAGCAGGGAGGGGACATGGGGACTCTGTGCCTGCTGCAGGCAATGGTGACTCATCATCCCCCAGTTTCAGCAGGGAACAGTCCTTCAGCTTTGTAGGAGATCACCGTATCCTGCTGCTGCGGGAGGTAAAAATTTAAGCCGTTGTCAGATGGATGGCAGCTAATGCATCGACTTCAATTTGTGCCACATCCTCTCAGGCACAGAGCACTGGTGAGCACCCATCTGTCTCTTCACCACCTGCCAAATTGCCCAGGCAGTCAGAAAGCCCAGGACAGGAGCCATCTCTACTTCTTTTCTCTGATCTCTTGGCTTGGAAAGAGGGGGCCAGCCAAGCAGCATTGGAGAATCAGAAGAAGAGGCTGTATGCAGTGATGCCCAACAGCTTTGTCTCTGAATTAGAAGAGGCGGGTGGGCCAGTGCCTCCGGTCAGCACACCTCAGCACGCATCTGATGATGAGACTCAGGTGCCACTTTCTGGTGCATACTGTGCTGCCGAGACTACCCGGGAGAAGCAGTTGGTGGAAGAGGGTAGTTTAGATGATGAGGTCCATGACCCATCATGGCGTCAGGTACAGGAAGGTGGTGGGAGCAGCTCTGAGGAAAAGATTCCCCGAACGGCCCAAAGAGGGAGAGGGAGGGGGAAGACGGTGTTGTCTGTAGCCTCCACTTTGGCATCCATTAGGAGCATGCCTCTTCCAAAACCCAAAATGGGTGCTCCCAAGATTTGCAGTGCCTGGTCCTTTTTTGACACAGTTACAGGTGACATTTGCTTTGACAAATGCAAGCTGTGTCATCAGAAAGTCAAATGAGGGAAAAGTGTCAGCAACCTCAATACCACAAATATGTGGAAACATGTGTGGGCCAAGCACATGGTGGAGTTACAAAAACACACTGAAGACCTAGGCTAACCAACAGCGGCACCTACCACCTCTTCAGCTCGTGTTGTAGCCTCTTCCTCCAGCTCACACACAGCTGGTTCGGCTTCCTCACAGGATTGCCATGGAAGAACGTCTGGCACTGTTGTCCAGAGACCCAGTGTAATTCCACCCACAGCACCACGTTCCCAGTCATCCTCACACTCCCAGCCCAGTCTACAGCCATTGGTAGCAAAGGCATGGGAGAAAAGGCGGCCATTCTCGGCAAACCACCCCTGAGCACAGGCTCTGAATGCTGGCATTGAAAAACTACTGTCACTTGAAATGCTCTCATTCAGGCTGGTGGAGACTGACACCTTATATAACTTAATGGCATTGGCAGTCCAACAATACAACGTGCCCAGCCGCTTTTATTTCAGCATGCAAGCCATCCCTGCCCTGCAAAAGCTTGTGGAGGGAAACATTAAACATGCACTACTAAACGCCATCAGTAGCAAGGTCCACCTCACCATCGATGCGTGGACCAGTCACCATTGACAGGGACGATACCTTTCCCTCACTGCCCATTGGGTAAATGTTGTGGAGCCGGGTACAGATCTTGCGAGTGGCGCTGTACGTGTTCTGCCAACTCCAAGGATTGCAGGAATCCAGTCTGTACACATTGCCTCCTCCTCATACTCCAGTTCCTCTGAATCATCGCTGCAGGAGCCGTCACGGTCTACCCCCACCTTGACTCGTGAATGCTTACCTGTTACGACCGATCTGAGCGCAGCCGTGGCCAAACGCCAACAGGCCATACTGAAATTAATTTCTTTGGAGAATCAAAGCCACACAGCGCAGGAGCTCTGGAATGCCATCAAGCAGGAGAGCAACGTGTGTTTTGTGCCAGCGAATCTCCAGCCAGGCATGGTAGTGTGTGACAATGGCCGAAATCTGATGGCAGCTCTGGCCCTAGGCAACCTCACTCACATTCCATGTCTGGCACATGTGCTCAGCTTGGTTGTGCAGAGTTTTTTGAAGGACTATCCGGATCTTGATGCACTGCTGCACAAGGTCCGCATAGAGTGCGCTCACTTGCGGTGTTCCAGCATGGCAAGATCGCGCCCTGCAGCTCTGCAGTGCCGATTCCGCCTTCCGGAACATTGCATCATATGTGATTTACCCACCAGGTGGAATTCAACGTTACATATGTTGGAGCGGTTGTGTGAACAGCAGCCAGCAGTAATGGAGTACCAGCTGCATCAGGCACAAACAAGTCGCACTGCGCTCCGTTCACACTTCACAACCACTCTGTGGGCTACTATGAAGGACATCTGCCAGGTTTTGCATGCCTTCCATGATTCCACGCGGATGGGCGAGTGCAGATGATGCACTAGTCAGCATGACTGTCCCCCTTATCTGTCTGCTTGAAAAAACACTGCAAGCGCTAAGGGATGAGGTTGTGGAAGAGGTGAAGGATGAGGAGTCAAAAATGCCATCTGCTTCTGGACAGTCTGCGCGACATGGTTACTCACAAAGGCCTAGGCAGGGGACACTTTGTGAGGAGGATGAGGAGGAGTCAATGGAAGAGGAAGACATCTTTTACAGAGGATGGAGTTACACAGTGCTCCAGTAGACAGTATGTAGAGTGAGGGTGGGGTGATGCAGAGCAGGCAGAGATGAGGCCTCAAGCAGGGGACAGCTTTTCTTGGCCAGTTGGCAGTCTGCGGCACATGGTTGATTTCATGCTGCAGTGCCTGAGAAACGACCGACGCATTGCCCACATTCTCAACACGGCTGATTATTGGGTGTACACCCTGCTAGATCCATGCTACCGGGACAACTTACAAAGCCTCATAACACCGTTGAACCGGGAGCATAAAATGCGGGAGTACCAAGACACACTGGTGCATTCCATCATCTTCTCCAGTCCAACTGAGAGCAGTGCTGCTAGTGCTTTACAAAGCAACTCAGTGCGTTGAGGCAGTGGAAGAAGCTCAGCACAAACAGGGAGCAGAAGCAGTGCCTCAGCACAAGACAAGACCAGTTTGGCCCAACTGTGGCAAACTTTTGTGTGCTTGCCACAAATGTCTACACCATCACAGACGGCTCCAGTCAGCAGGAGGCAAAGTTTCCATCAGATGGTGACCGACTACATGTCTTGCCCTCTCAGTGTACTCCCACACGGCTCTTCCCCCTTAATGTTTTGGGTCTCTAAGCTGCATACATGGCAAGACCATAGCAGGTATGCATTGGAGGTGCTGGCTTGCCCTGCTGCTAGTGTATTATCGGAACGCGTCTTTAGTGCCGCAGGTAGTGTACTAACAGACCGTCGCATGCGACTATCCTCTGATAATGTTGACCGGTTTACTTTTCTGAAAATGAACAAGGCCTGGATCTTGCAGGAATTTGCCAGTCCTCTTCCAGATTAAATAATTGGTTGGCAACAGTATCCAGGTCTCCTGTTGTGTTCATGTTTCTACCACCTGAACTGTAATCCCTGGGCTCCAACACCGCCAGTTGCTGCTCAGAAGTGCCGTCTGCACAGTCAACACATGCCCCAGTGTTATTGGGTTTCAGCTGATCCCCTGCTGTGTATCTGGAAATTGCTCCTGCGCCCTCCACACTCACACTACTACAGAAATTAAAAGGAATCTGTCCCCCCCAGGCGTTTGTAACTGAAAGAGCCACCTTGTGCAGTGCAAATGCTGCACCAGGAAAAGGTGGCTCTTTTACTTTTGCTCCTTGCACATGCTGAACTTAATACTTATAAAATATGTGTCCCCTCATAACGTGAAACCGTCCCGGAGTTGGGACTTTCTTTTGTAATGAGATGCAGCACAGCCGCCATTCATACCCCCTTGGCGCTTGGTGCCACCCCCTCAGCATTGGTTGAATCTGTCTCGGAGCCTGCGCTGTTATGTTAAACCTTGGGCATGCGCAGTTAGCGCTGCCCGTCTTCTGACATCATTTGATGTCAGGCTGACTGCTCCTGTGTGGTCGCGCTGCCTGAGATCCCGCCCCGCAGTGTCTTCTGATTTATTCATACTGTGGGACTGGGATTCAGACAATGCACTGTGCATATCTTTGGCTGTCACTCATCTCCTTCAGCCTTCTTCACACTGTGCGCCGTCAGCTGATTCCTAATCACATGCCATGGCCAGTCTGAAGAAGGCGGAAGGAGATGAGTGAGAGGTGAAGATATACCCTGTGCATGCCCATGAATCCCAGCTCCACAGTATGAATAAATCAGAAGACACTGCGGGTCGTGATCTCGGGCAGCGCATCCGCACAGGCACAGTCAGCCTGACACCAAATGATGTCAGAAGATGGGCAGCGCTAACTGCGCATGCCCAAGGTTTAACATAATAGGGATGGCTCAGGGACAGATTCAAACAACGCTGAGGAGGCGGCGCCCGACGCCAAGGGGGTATGAATGCGGGCTCATTCCGAAGGAAAGTTCCACCTCCGGGACGGTTTCACGGTATGAGGGGACACATTTTATAAGTGCTAAGTTCAGCATGTGCAAGGAGCAGAACTAAAAAAGCCACCTTTTCCTTGCGCAGCATTATTGCTGCACAAGGTGGCTCTTTCAGTTACTAATGCCTAGGGGGGTAAAGGTTCCCTTTCAATTTACTCCAAATAGGCCTCGGCCAACACTCTACTTCTCCTGGATTTCCTGGGCTCCAACACCACCAGTTGGTGCTCGGAAGTGCTGTCTGCACAAAGAAAAACATTCGTTCCTGTGTTAGTGGGGTTCAGTAACGTCAGCTGTTCCCCTGCTGTGTATCCGGCAATGTGTCCTGCGACCGCCACACTGACACTACAACAGATATTAATCTGGCTCCAATTTGGCCTCGGCCTACACCCTGATTGACCCTGGGCTCTAACACCACCAGTTGGTGCTCGGAAGTGCTGTCTGCACAGAGAAAAACACTCGCTCCTGTGTTAGTGGGGTTCAGTAACGTCAGCTGTTCCCCTGCTGTGTATCCGGCAATGTGTCCTGCGATTGCCACGCTGACACTACAACAGAAATTCATCTGGCTCCAATTTGGCCTCGGCCTACACCCTGATTGACCCTGGGCTCTAACACCACCAGTTTGTGCTCGGAAGTGCTGTCTGCACAGAGAAAAACACTCGCTCCTGTGTTAGTGGGGTTCAGGAATGTCAGCTGTTCCCCTGCTGTGTATCCGGCAATGTGTCCTGCGACCGCCACGCTGACACTACAGCAGATATTAAACTGGCTCCAATTTGGCCTCGGCCTACACCCTGATTGACCCTGGACTCCAACACCGCCAGTTGGTGCTCGGAAGTGCTGTCTGCACAGAGAAAAACACTCGCTCCTGTGTTAGTGGGGTTCAGTAACGTCAGCTGCTCCCCTGCTGTGTATCCGGCAATGTGTCCTGTGACCGCCACGCTGGCACTATAACAGATATTAAACAGGCTCCAAGTCAGGCCTCGGCCTACACCCTGATTGACCCTGGGCTCCAACACTACCAGTTTGTGCTCAGAAGTGCTGTCTGCACAGAAAAAAAACACACGCTCCTGTGTTAGTGGGGTTCAGTAACGTCAGCTGTTCCTCTTCTGTGTATCCAGCAATGTGTCCTGCGACCGCCACGCTGACACTACAACAGATATTAAGCAGGCTCCAAATCAGGCCTCGGCCTACACCCTGATTGACCCTGGGCTCCAACACCGCCAGTGGGTGCTTGGAAATGCTGTTTGCACAGAGAAAAACACTCGCTCCTGTGTTAGTGGTGTTCAGCAATGTCAGCTGTTCCCCTGCTGTGTATCCGGCAATGTGTCCTGCGACCATCACGCTGACACTCCAACAGCTATATTAAACAGGCTCCAATTGAGGCCTCGGCCTACACCCTGATTGACACTGGGCTCCAACACTGCCAGATGATGCTCGGAAGTGCTGTCTGCTGTAGCATGGCTAAAGCTTGTATAGTCGATGGGAGGTATGTATCACAGAGAAGGCTTGCCGCTGTGATGTAACCCGGAGTGTTTTGTTTAATACACATAAGGCAATAAGGAATTGTTTAGGATGTTTGGGTCCGGGTTACGGGTAGCTATGAGAGATGGGAGGGTCTGGCTACCCATATACCTCACCCCTGGGTAAGGGGCATAACCATGCCTATTTATGTTTGTTTCAGGACCTGTGGTGATGTCATAGCCACATGTCTAATCATGTGACGTTACTTCACCAATGGGTGTGGTTTCAGGCTACTTAATGGAGATGTGTAGCACATGGTGAGAGAGTGTGTTTGGAAGTCTGCCAGGGTGGACACACTTCCATGTGTGCTGGCTGGACACTGCATAGTGGCCTGTGTGTTGGACGGTTCCAAGTGGGGACAGACGTCCTGAACAACACACAGAGACCATCTTTAGGCTGGAGAGCCTACGTGCTGGACATAGCACGGTCTGTGTGCCCACAGACGTGAGAGAGAGCGGAGCTCTATTATGGACATTGAGGAAACATCGATCTGAAGTAAGACTGTTTACCTGTTGTTCCTGTCTTGCTGGTTTATGGAGCAATAAACCTGAGAACTTTTAAAGAAACGTGTCTCCTGAGTGTCACCCGCCGCACCTAAGCGAGTGTCCCCTAGACCCGTAGCGGGTGAAACGCTACAATTGGTGGAGAATGCGGGCAACGATCCAAGGAGCACGTGTTGCAGCGCTGGCTGGTCTGAGCCAGAGGAGTGGACGGTCTTGAAAACCGTGAGTAAATACTGATCGGGATCAGTGAGAACTGTTGTTTTGGGATACCTCTGAGGAGAAGAGGGATCCGGGAAACTGTGTGGCCGGCACCAACAGGTAACGGACAGGTGTCCGTGTGTACTGACCGGGGTCAGACTGGAAGAAAACAGAGACAGTGCGTCTGGGCATCTCTGAGGCTGAGGGGTGTTCAGGAGCCCGTGAAGTTGCCAACGGGTAACGGTCTAAAAACCGTGTGATACTGACTGGAGTCAGTGAAAATTGTGTTTGGGCTGTAAAGCCGGGTGTGAAACAGACCAGTGTCTGTGTTGTTCTGACCAGCGTCAGTGAAAGACTGTGAAGTTTTTTTCTGAAAGTCAGCTTGCTGTGGCTCGGTGAGGTCACGAAGTTTGTGTTGTAACTCGGCGGGGTTACGAAGGTGACAGGGGGCTTGCGGTGGATCGGCGGGTCCACGAAGTCTGCGGTGGAGCTGTACAGAGCATTGTGGAGTGCGGCTGCAGTTGCAGCAAGAGGTTCAGCAGAAGCGGCTTGTGATTGCCAGCAGGAGCTGGTGAAGTGTTGAAAAAAAAAAAAAAACATTTTTTTTTTTTCTCTTTGCAGACTCTTAAAGGGCCAGTACAGGCCCAGAGACTGAGTGGTGTACTGTGCGAACTGGGGCCTGAGTGCCGTGGGGAAGTCCACAGAGTGTACCCCAGGGAAGGGAGTGTCCCTAAAAGTGGGCGGGGACCCAAACGGGGATGGTTGCCCAAAAGGGGGTGGAGTCCCAAAAAGGGGCGGTAACCCAGATAGGGGTAGTAGCCCAAAAAGGGGTGGAATCCCAAAAGGGGGCTGTAACCCGAACAGGGGTGGTGTCAAAAAACAGAGCACTTGCCCAAAAGGGGGCGGAACCAAAAAAAGGGGAGCCGATCAGTGACGAGTCACGACTGTGTCTTTTTTGGCTGGATGGAGAGCGTGTGCGGGGGTTGTTAGACCCGGGGAGGGAAGCGTCTTTGCTGAGGACCCTTCCAGGAAGTTCTGTGTCACCTGGGACAAAGGTGAAAATAAGTGGCATAAGTGGGGACGCTAAAGGTCTTCAGGTAGCCACTCTCTACATTGTCGCAGCTGATGTTTCCACATACCATGAGGTGGCTGTAGTCCCGAACTTGCCGTGTCCTATGGTAATAGGACAAGATTTGGAAGCACTGTGGGACTGGTGGGAAAAAGGTGAAGTGTTTGTGGAAATTATGTGTATGGGAGGTAGTAATGTTGTGAATGCGCCCCCTAGTGTGGACAGACCTAAGCTGGACATGCCCAAAGAAAATGGTGAACGGGCCCAACTTGGTGAGACAACATTGGCAGAAACACCTCCCAATACTGATGGGTCAGGTATAAGGGCGACCAGAGGAAACCGTGCGTCTGCCGAACTTACTGACCTGACGTCACCTGAAGTGTGCGACAGTGTGACTGATAATGAACTGGTAGATAAGGATGTGGTGGTTAAACAGAGTGGAGCTGACACCCAGTTAGAGTGTGACTTGGGGGGTCGCCTTATTGTGGGGTGTGACACAGACTCCAAGGGTGACTGTGACATGACAAGGCCAGTAACAAGTACTACAACTGAGTATGATGTACCGGTATCAGAAATACTGACACAGGGGAACGACAGGGCTCCACAGGGTGAAGACAGGATGGCAGTGACAGCCATGCCAGAAATTGTGACCTGTTTAAGTGGGGACTGTCAGTTCCAGGAAGACCAATTGGGTGGTGGTGACTTCCATTCAGATGATGACACCAGTGGAAAAGAGTGCAGTAAGGCTGACTCAGGTTCCGCTGGCAAGTCTTCCTCCCGTCGCCGGAGACGTAGAAAAGGCAAAGGGGCTGAACCAGTTGCACCTTGTGAAGATGTGACGGAAGAGGGTGAAGGCTCCAGAAAATCTGGTGCTGAGGACTTGAATTGTCTGGAGTACTTTAAAGTCCCAGGGGAATGGGACGAACCTAAGGATGTCACCGCTAAGACACCAGAGAGGGTTGACGCTGACAGTGCAAAGTCTGAGGGTGCAGAAGTGGAGGTGGCCACCAAAGAAGTGGTGCCTGAATTAGATACCTCCTCAAGTGATGCATGCTCCACCAATCCGGAGGATGGGAGAAGCGAGATAGAGCTGCTCAAAGAGTCTCTCGAACAAGAAAAGGCCCTGAGACAAATGGCGGAGCACAGGTTGGATGAGATGGAGAAGGAGGTCTCTGAGCTCAGAGGTCACCTGACAGTGTGGCACAGTGAGAATAAGGCCTTAGGCGAAAATGTGGTAGTGCTCCGAGAAGCAGTAAGAAGTCTTCTGTCAAAGGAGAAGTTACGGGTCCGAGACGTACAGCAGTCATCCCCGAGTGATAACAAGGCGGAGCTGCCGATACCCATCTTGGCAAAGGTTGTTGAGAAGGGTAAAACTGAGGAAGAGCTCGCGGTAAAGGCAGAACAAGACAGTCACCCGGTCATGGCAGATGTCTTAATGGAAAGGTCCATAGAAGAACCGGAGCCGTCCGTCCATGAAGAGAGTGAGACCCCGCTCTTCAAGAGTGTGATAGATGTACCCGAGGATGTGCAAGAAGCCTGTACCGGTGAAGGTGTGCATGAGGCCTTTAGAAAAGCGGTGGAAGCATGTAGTGTGCACTGGGCACCAGAGACTAAACAGTTGGTGATACTGTCGACTATGGAAGTCACAGTGAAGCGGGTGGCTGTCCTGAGGGATATGCACCTACACTGCCTCCGTACAAAGCAGAAGATCATTTTGAAGAATGATGAAGCCATTCGACGTTTGGAGCGTGAAAGGAAAGCTCTTAGTCGGCTGGGCTTAGTGGAAGACACAGTCCAAGTACCTAAAGGTCTGGTGGCGAAAGTCATTGGGAAACTTGGGAGAGTGATGCAGGAGATGGTGGATAAATCCGGTCTGAAGAGACTGAGGATACCCGCTGATGAAGAGGTCCAGGTCTTGGGTGAAGATGGGATGGTTCCGTTCCTGGTTGTCGGATCCAGAGAGAGTCTCAGGAATATCCGCATGCTCCTGGAATATCGCATGGCATACCTAAGGGAGGTAGAGCAGCTGAGACTTGAGAGATGGCAAGTTAATAGACAGCTGCCAGAGATGCGAAGAAGTTTGCATAAGACCAGAAGTCCTCAAGCGGAAGCTAGCAGGGGACATAGAGAAAAGTGGATGGATTGCTCTCCAGGCAATAAAAACCGTGGGAGAAGGTGGCCTGATGAAACGGGTGGAAGCAGTGATGCCTCAGTTAGCTCAGGGTTAAGTGACCTAAGCAGGAGATCCTGTAGAAGACGAGATGACAAGGGGTCATCGTTATTAAGGGATCTGACCGAAAGGGATGACGAATGCCGACGAAAGGGTTCAATGACAGGCCCTGACTTAAACGGACGGTTTGACTGTCAGGGACGACTGAGAGGGGTCTCTAGTCGGTTTAGGACAAGTGCCAAGCCCCACGGCTTTAGGCAGAGGGGGGAGGTATGTAGCATGGCTAAAGCTTGTATAGTCGATGGGAGGTATGTATCACAGAGAAGGCTTGCCGCTGTGATGTAACCCGGAGTGTTTTGTTTAATACACATAAGGCAATAAGGAATTGTTTAGGATGTTTGGGTCCGGGTTACGGGTAGCTATGAGAGATGGGAGGGTCTGGCTACCCATATACCTCACCCCTGGGTAAGGGGCATAACCATGCCTATTTATGTTTGTTTCAGGACCTGTGGTGATGTCATAGCCACATGTCTAATCATGTGACGTTACTTCACCAATGGGTGTGGTTTCAGGCTACTTAATGGAGATGTGTAGCACATGGTGAGAGAGTGTGTTTGGAAGTCTGCCAGGGTGGACACACTTCCATGTGTCCTGGCTGGACACTGCATAGTGGCCTGTGTGTTGGACGGTTCCAAGTGGGGACAGACGTCCTGAACAACACACAGAGACCATCTTTAGGCTGGAGAGCCTACGTGCTGGACATAGCACGGTCTGTGTGCCCACAGACGTGAGAGAGAGCGGAGCTCTATTATGGACATTGAGGAAACATCGATCTGAAGTAAGACTGTTTACCTGTTGTTCCTGTCTTGCTGGTTTATGGAGCAATAAACCTGAGAACTTTTAAAGAAACGTGTCTCCTGAGTGTCACCCGCCGCACCTAAGCGAGTGTCCCCTAGACCCGTAGCGGGTGAAACGCTACACTGCACAGAGAAAAACACTCGCTCCTGTGTTAGTGGGGTTCAGTAACGTCAGCTGTTCCCCTGCTGGGTATCCGGCAATGTGTCCTAAGACCGCCATGCTGACACTACAACAGATATTAAACTGGCTCCAATTTGGCCTCAGCCTACACCCTGATTGACCCTGGGCTCCAACACCGCCAGTGGGTGCTTGGAAGTGCTGTCTGCACATAGAAAAACACTCGCTCCTGTGTTAGTGGGGTTCAGTAACGTCAGCTGTTCCCCTGCTGTGTATCCGGCAATGTGTCCTGCGACCGCCACGCTGACACTACAACAGATATTAAACAGGCTCCAATTCAGGCCTCGGCCTACACCCTGATTGACCCTGGGCTCCAACGCCTCCAGTTGGTGCTCGGAATTGCGGTCTGCACAGAGAAAAACACTCGCTCCTGTGTTAGTAGGGTTCAGTAATGTCAACTTTTCCCCTGCTGTGTATCCAGCAATGTGTCCTGCGACCGCCACGCTGACACTACAACAGATATTTTACTGGCTCCAATTTGGCCTCGGCCTACACCCTGATTGACCCTGGGCTCCAACACAGCCAGTTGGTGCTCGGAAGTGCTGTCTGCACAAAGAAAAACTGACTACACCGCCTGTGTATCTCTATTTTCACTGCATCACTTCCTTCTGAGCTCGTTCCATGTTGCTCCTAAACCACCAGATCATAACAGCCCGCCTGTGAAACTAACTACACCGCCTGTGTATCTCAATTTTCACTGCATCTAATCTAGTTGATAGTTTAGGGCCTAGGAGCAGTGTCTGCACGTCAGCAGAGTAGCCCGCCTGTGAAACTAACTATACCGCCTGTGTATCTCAATTTTCACTGCATCTAATCCAGTTGATAGTTTTGGGCCTAGGAGCAGTGTCTGCACGTCAGCAGAGTAGCCCGCTGTTGTGAATTCCGCTCTTGGGCTCCCTCCAGTGGTTGTAAATGGCACTTTTGTGAGTTCTGCTCTTGGGCTCCCTCTTGTGGTTTCAAGTGGTATGGCTGCTCCTTGGATTTAGCTGTCAGCAGCTGCTTCCACTGATTGTCTTTTCTGCTCGGCTATTCATGCCTGGCTTTTTCCTTCAGCCAGTGCCACTTGTAAATGGTTCCTGGTTGGATTCACATCTCTTTGGATTTCCCTGTTATCCTGACCAGTTCAGCAAAGCTAAGTCCTTGCTTGCTCTTTTCTGTCCACAGATTGTGGACTTATCCGTTCTGTGCATTCAATGTTTGTCCAGCTTATCAGTATGGATTAATTCTGTGTTGCTGGAAGCTCTGGGAAACAGATTTACCCTCCACACCTTTAGTCAGGAGTGGAGATTTTTGTATACTCTGTGTGGACTTTTTGTAGTGTTTTATACTGACCGCACAGTATTCCATCCTGTCCTTTCTATCAAGCTAGACTGGCCTCCTGTGCTCATCCTGGTTTCATTCTGTGTATGTCTTTTTCCCTCTCCTCTCACAGTCATTATTTGTGGGGGGCTAATCTATCCTTTGGGGATTTTCTCTGAGGCACGATAGCTTTTCTGTTTCTATCTTTAGGGGTAGTTAGCTCTTAGGGTGTGTCGAGGTGCCTAGGGAGAGTTAGGAGCATACCACGGCTACTTCTAGTGTTGTGTTGAGCTTAGGGACTGCAGTCAGTACAGATACCACTTCCTTCTGAGCTCGTTCCATGTTGCTCCTAAACCACCAGATCATAACAGCCCGCCTGTGAAACTAACTACACTGCCTGTGTATCTCAATTTTCACTGCATCTAATCTAGTTGATAGTTTTGGGCCTAGGAGCAGTGTCTGCACGTCAGCAGAGTAGCCCACCTTTGAAACTAACTATACCACCTGTGTATCTCTATTTTTACTGCATCTAATCCAGTTGATAGTTTTGGGCCTAGGAGCAGTGTCTGCACGTCAGCAGAGTAGCCCACCTGTGAAACTAACTACACCGCCTGTGTATCTCAATTTTCGCTGCATCTAATCTAGTTGATAGTTTTGGGCCTAGGAGCAGTGTCTGCACGTCAGCAGAGTAGCCCGCCTGTGAAACTAACTACACCGCCTGTGTATCTCTATTTTCACTGAATCTAATCCAGTTAATAGTTTAGGGCCTAGGTGCAGTGTCTGCACATCAGCAAAGTAGCCCGCCTGTATAACTAACTACATCGCCTTTGTATCTCTATTTTAACTGCATCTAATCCAGTTAATAGGTTTGGGCCTAGGAGCAGTGTCTGCACGTCAGCAGAGTAGCCCGCCTGTGAAACAAACTATACCGCCTGTGTATCTCAATTTTCACTGCATCTAATCCAGATATTAGTTTTGGGCCTAGTGCCACAGTTTGGCCACTCAGTTCTGCTCGGTTTTCATCGATCAGTTGTTGTGCCAACAACTACAGATACAGAGTTGCCAATTAGTTAAGCACTAAAATGAGTGGCAAAAGGCCTGCTGCTGGTGGAAAGGGGAATAGGCGTGTTGGAAAGGGAAAAAAAGGTGTGTCCGTGGGGTAGGTGGTAAAGCAACAGTAACATCTGCAGAAGAAAGACCATCTTCCAGCCAAAGTAAGATATCTACTTCTTTTCGTGGACAATCTGATATGATCCCTTTCTTACGACCATCGCTACAAGCATCGCCAAAAATTCCAGATGAGGCACAAAAACAGCAGGTGCTTGAACGGATATCAAGTGCTCGTTCAAGTGGGCTCTCCTCCATGTCAACTTCAACATCACAACTACTCCAGTCCTCAGAGTTGTCACTCCAATCGCACTTGCTTCCTCACAGCTCCCAAGTCTCCAGCTGCCCATCTGAGCATGGGTTAACACACATGGTTGAGTCTGTAGAGCTGTTTACGTATACTATAGCCTGGGAATCAGAGGTCTGCTCCAGAGCTTCTGTGAATCCAGATGAGGAAATGATCTGCACTGATGCCCAGAATCTTTGTGAGTCGTATCCAGGCCCAGATGAAGAAGGTTCTGAGTATAATGTAGACCCTAGTTCCCAAACTAACTCCTATTGGTGGAGACAATGAGGAAGATGATGATGAGACTGAGATACCTGATTGGAACGAAAACTTGACTTTTCGGTTGGGGCAGGAAGAGGTTGGCTCTGAGGACGACGGGTGTGAGAACACACAGGATGATGATGACGAGGTTGTAGACCCCAGTTACTCTCAACCCCCAGTCCGCCAGTCCATGAGGTCAGCAGAGAAGGTGGAGGAGGATGCTAGTGACGAGTCTGATGACGAGGTAACGGTGCGCCTTCCTGGACTGAGATGGAGTACTGGAAGCACATCAACAACTGCATCCTCAACCCCAACTGTGCCTCAGACCAGAAGTCGTGGTGGCTCTTCAGGTCGCACGGGCTCTAAGCCTTGCATAGCCTGGGCATTTTTTTACATCGCAAAGGATGACCCAACTCATGATGTCTGTAAGATTTATCAACAAAATCTCAGTAGAGGCCAAAAAATCACTAGCTTGAGTACTTCATGCATGAACCGTCACATGGATATGAGGCATAGGTTGCAGTTGGAAGCTCACTGTGCAACAATGCGGCCTAGTAGGCTGGGTCAACCACCGTCTGCCCCATCAAGTGCCTCTGTGTCCTCCTCATCCTCTGTGACTGTGGGGACAGCAGTCGCACATGGTTTTGGATGCAGACCTTCCACCTCTTTACCCACAACAGCCAGTGTGATTGGCAGGTCGCCAGGACATTTGCAAGTGGAAAAACCTGCTGGTGTTGAGCGCTCTCCGATACCACATTTTGATCAAGGCAACATAACATCTCCGCCTGCACCTTCCTCACAGACCAGCAGTTTGCCGGGGACACCCTACTCAACTCCATGTAAGCATGGCAGCCAGCCCTCAGTCCCTCAGATGTGGACAAGTAAAAGACCATTTCCTCCCAGCCATGACAAAGCCAAGAGGTTGAATTTCTCCATCTGCAAGCTGTTGGCTACAGAAATGTTGCCTTTCTGCCTGGTGGACACAGAGGATTTTCGAGACCTTATGTCTGTCGCAGTGCCCCAGAACCAGATGCCCAGTCACCATTACTTCTCAAAGAAAGCTGTGCCTGTGCTATTTCAGCATGTCGCACACAACATCACCGCTTCCTTGAGAAACTGTGTGTGACAGGATGCATTTCACCACAGACATTTGGACGAGTAGACATGGACAGGGTCGTTACATGTCGGTAACTGGGCACTGGGTAACTACGGCGACATCAGGAAAAGGGGCTGCTGTCCAAGTCTTGCCGTCGCCACGAGTTGCTCGTCAATCCTCTGTATCTAGAATTTCCTCCACTGCTTCTGCCTTCTCAACCTCCTCTTGGTCCTCCACCTGCACCCAAAGCCTGTCTGGCAATGACACCCGCGTTGTAACTGCGCAGAAGGAATCCTGCCCACCTCCTCACTATGCTGTCACCAGGGCTCAACGGCATCAGGCAGTGTTTACATTGAAATGTCTGGGAAATGTGAGTCACACAGCTGAGGAGTTGTGGTCAGCTCTGGAGACCAAGTTCCATCAATGGTTGTCTCCACTCAACCTGCAGCCAGGGAAGGCTGTGTGCGACAATGCTGCAAACCTGGGTGCAGCCCTTCACCAGGGCAATGTCACACACGTGCCTTGTATGGCTCACGTTTTGAACCTGGTTGTCCAGCAATTTTTATCCCACTATCCCGGACTAGATGGGCTTCTGCAGAGGGCACGGTCGCTGTGTGCTCACTTCCGCCGTTCGCATCCCACAGCTTGATGGTTTGCATCTCTCCAGAAGTCGTTGGGCCTGCCAGTTCACTGGCTGAAATGCGATGTGCCCACACGGTGGAATTCAACTCTGCACATGTTGCAGCGACTGTGGCATCACCGACGAGCCCTGATGCAATACGTTATGACTAGTGTTGAGCATTCCGATACTGCAAGTATCGGGTATCGACCGATATTTGCTGTATCGGAATTCCGATACCGAGTTCCGATATTTTTGTGATATCGGAAATCGGTATCGGAGTGTGCGGTGCGTATGGTTCCAAGGGTCTGGAGGAGAGGAAACTCTCCTTCAGGCCCTGGGATCCATATTAATGTAAAAAATAAATAATAAAAATAAAAAATATGGCTATACTCACCCCTCCGGCGAACCCTGGCTGTCACCGCTGCAAGCGTCTGCCTCCGTTCCTGAGAATGTAGTGAGTGAAGGACCTTCGATGACGTCGCGGTCAGGTGAGCGGTCATGTGAGCGTTCAGGTGACCGATCACCTGATCGTGACGTCATCGAAGGTCCTTTACTCACAGCATTCTTAAGCACGGAGGCGGACGCTCGCAGCGGTGACAGCCAGGGTCCTTCGGAGGGGTGAGTATAGCCATCTGGTAGAAGGTTTACACAGTAAAATATCGATATTTGCAGATGATACAAAACTATGTAAAGCAGTTAATACAAGAGAAGATAGTATTCTGCTACAGATGGATCTGGATAAGTTGGAAACTTGGGCTGAAAGGTGGCAGATGAGGTTTAACAATGATAAATGTAAGGTTATACACATGGGAAGAAGGAATCAATGTCACCATTACACACTGAATGGGAAACCACTGGGTAAATCTGACAGGGAGAAGGACTTGGGGATCCTAGTTAATGATAAACTTACCTGGAGCAGCCAGTGCCAGGCAGCAGCTGCCAAGGCAAACAGGATCATGGGGTGCATTAAAAGAGGTCTGGATACACATGATGAGAGCATTATAATGCCTCTGTACAAATCCCTAGTTAGACCGCACATGGAGTACTGTGTCCAGTTTTGGGCACCGGTGCTCAGGAAGGATATAATGGAACTAGAGAGAGTACAAAGGAGGGCAACAAAATTAATAAAGGGGATGGGAGAACTACAATACCCAGATAGATTAGCGAAATTAGGATTATTTAGTCTAGAAAAAAGACAACTGAGGGGCGATCTAATAACCATGTATAAGTATATAAGGGGACAATACAAATATCTCGCTGAGGATCTGTTTATACCAAGGAAGGTGACGGGCACAAGGGGGCATTCTTTGCGTCTGGAGGAGAGAAGGTTTTTCCACCAACATAGAAGAGGATTCTTTACTGTTAGGGCAGTGAGAATCTGGAATTGCTTGCCTGAGGAGGTGGTGATGGCGAACTCAGTCGAGGGGTTCAAGAGAGGCCTGGATGTCTTCCTGGAGCAGAACAATATTGTATCATACAATTAGGTTCTGTAGAAGGACGTAGATCTGGGGATTTATTATGATGGAATATAGGCTGAACTGGATGGACAAATGTCTTTTTTCGGCCTTACTAACTATGTTACTATGTTACTATGTTACATACATTTCCTCTCCTCCAGACCTTGGGAACCATACATTGACTTGTATTGGTATCGGAACCCGGTATCGGCGAGATCCGATATTTTGCCGGTATCGGCCGATACCATCCGATACCGATACTTGCAAATATCGGAAGGTATTGCTCAACCCTAGTTATGACGTATAGCCTGGGCCAACGAGATCTAGAGGTGGGGCAAATCACGCTGCAGGAGTGGTCTCAGATCAGAGACCTATGCACCCTTCTGCACAGTTTTGAAATAGCGACGAAGATGTTTAGTGCTGACGATGCCATTATCAGCATGACCATTCCGGTGATTTACATGCTGGAGCACACCTTACACAGTGTTCGGAGTCAGGTGGTGGAACAAGAGGAGGAGGAGGAGGAGGAGGAACAGGAGAAGTCGTATGCAAAAGGGATCATATCTCCAAGGTCAAGAAGGTTGGCAGCACCAAGGTGGCTGGCATTGGAGGCTGGTGGAGAGGGATTACCGAGGGCACATGATAGCAGCCAAACTGTTGAGGAAGGTGCAGGAGGCGAGGAAGAAGTGGAGGACGAACTGGCACTGGGCATGGAAGACTCATCAGATGAGGGATACCTTGATTAAATTTCTGTTGTGCGAGGTTGGGGGGAGAGGGCTGACGAAGGAAGCATGATTCTCACCTCACCATCACCAAGACAACAAGAACTTGGTCCTCCTGGATGCGCAAGACACATGAGTGCCTTTTTGCTGCACTACCTGCAACATGACCCTCGGATTGTCAGAATCCGAAGTAATGCCGACTACTGGGTTGCCACATTCTTAGATCCCCGGTACAAATGCAAATTTGGCAAAATAACTCCTGCCATAGAAAGGGATTCACACATGCAGGAGTATCAGCAGAGACTGTTACAGAATCTAACATCTGCTTTTCCACAAAACACCAGTGGTGCACGTAGTGAATCTCTGAGTTCTAACTTGCCAACCGTGGGACTATCGAGTCATCACTCAAACCATAACAGTAACATCGTATCTGGTGGTAACAGCAATTTTTTCCAATCGTTTCAAGATTTTTTTTAGACCATTCTTTGCAAGGCCACAGGAGACAAGAAGTCTGACGCACAGCCAACGCCTAGAGAGGATGGTACAAGAGTATCTCCAAGTTAACATCGATGCCATAACTGTGGAACTGGACCCTTGCTCATTTTGGGCTTCCAATCTTGAAAAATGGCCTGAGCTCGCCACTCACGCCTTGGAGATCTTGTCGTGCCCCACAGCCAGTGTTCTCTCTGATTGTGTGTTCAGCGCTGCTGGTGGTGTGCTAACAGATAAGCGCACGCAGCTGTCCAGTGACAATGTAGACAGACTAATGTTAATCAAGGTGAACAAATCCTGGATCCGCAAGGACTTTTTTACCCCTGTGTCATCTTGAGGAGACTAAAAGCTTGATGATTTTTGAAAATCACCTCACCAACCGTTTTAAAAAACCTCTGGTGAAATTGATGCCACTTAAGTGGTGTCTGTGGCCGAATTTTTGAAAAAAATGGAGACTCTTTTATTTTGTCCCCTTGCTGAGTTTTACAAGATGTTGCCATTGTCAATTCCAGGTGGGTGTGGTCGTCTGCAGAGTTATTTCCTTATACTATGGCCTGGGATTCAGAGGTCTGCTCCAAAGCTTCAGTGTCTGCTAGTCAGCAGAGTAGCCCAGCCACCCACCGCCTGTTTACCTAAGTACTATTTTTTAAGGCATCTGGCCCAAGAAATCCTTTTGGGCCTAGTAGAATTTGGTGCTTCTCAGCAGCGTACTTCACCCATGAAGCAAGCTACACCGCCTGTTTACCTAAGTACTATTTCTTAACGACATCTAGCCCAGGAAATCCTTTTGGGCCTAGAAGAAATTGGTGCAACTCAGCAGCGTACCCCACGCATGAAACATGCTGCACCGCCTGTTTACCTAAGTACTATTTTGTAATGGCATCTAGCCCAGGAAATCCTTTTGGGCCTAGTAGAATTTGATGCTACTCAGCAGCGTACCCCACCCATGAAGCAAGCTACACCGCCTTCTATCTTTCTCAATCTAACCCCTCGGCTCTGGGGTGTCCACTCTCCCTCCAGTTCTCTCCTTCTCACAGGTGGACTACCGCGTGTTTTCTCACTGCGGCAAATCTTTTAGGCCCAGGCATAAGAAGTCGTCGAGGTAATGGATAATATGTGCCGCCTTAGGCCGGTTTCACACGTCAGTGGCTCCGGTACGTGTGGTGACAGTTTCCTCACGTACCGGAGACACTGACACACGTAGACACATTAAAATAAATGTGTCTCTGCACATATCAGCATGTTTTCACGGACCGTGTGTCCGTTTGCAAAACACGGAGACATGTCAGTGTTCGTGGGAGCGCACGGATCACAAGGACCCATTAAAGTCAATGGGTCCGTGTAAACACGTACCACACACGGATGCTGTCCGTGTGCCATCCGTGTGCTGTCCGTGTGCATTTTTCCTGTCATAGGGTTAAAATTTTAAAAATTGTTGCAATACACGGACACAGACACACATACAGGGCTTGGACCCTAAAAACGTAGTCACGGACATCACACGGATCCCACATTGATGGCCTACGTGAGCACACAGACACGGATAACTCCGGTACCGTTTTCTCCGGTACTGGAATTATCTGGACGTGTGAGACTGGCCTTACAAACGTCCATGACGGCACATTCGAGGAAGCAACTAAGCGCCTCAAATAGTGAGCAGGATATGGAGCACCCCATGGGCAAACAGCGATCTATGTAGTATGCTCCTTCACAGAAACAGCCCAATGGGAGTACACTATTTGGAGGCACAGGTAGTAACTGGAATGCCCCCTCAATGTCTGTTTTGGCCATTAGGGTGCCCCTTACCAACTTCTTGACCCGGCTGATTGCCTCATCAAAGAAGGTACAGTACATAGTACTGTACTTGGTTCTGCATCGATGTTGTCGTTTACTGACCTGCCCCTTGGATATGACAAATGGTGGATTAGTCTGAATGTATTGGGTTCATTTTTTGGCACAACTCCCAACGGGGGTACCACTACGTCTTCTAAGGAAAGTGTTCTGAATGGACCCGCCGCCATTCTACCTAATGGTATTTATTTTTTTATTTTTTTTGTCAAGACGTCTGGGTGTTGGTAGAGTGAGTTTACATTTTTACTCCAGCCTTTCTTGATTTTAGAAGGGCATGACATGCCTATATCTGTGTCTCCTCCTCCTTTTACTCCTCCACCTCTTTTCTTTTCGCATGATTATACGTAGTTGTGACTTTTCCATGTGGTTGTTGTGTCTTCTGAGCAGTTTGTCAGCTTTTGGACACCTTTTAAGGTGTTTTCTTTGTGTTTTCCATGTGTTTGTATGTGTTTGCCTGCCATTGGTTTCAATGGGGTTCGACGGTGTTCGTCGAACGTTCGACGGACATTTCGTCGAACACGTCCCTGTTTGACGAACCCAACCGAACACGAACACTAGGGAGGTGGCTAAACACTAGCCCTAAGGTAACCTCTCAGTGATGCACTGCAGGAGCCATTGTCTCCTGTCAGTGTGTCACTGAGGGTCCTATAGAGCAGTGACATCACCTGATGTCACTGTTCTATAGGGGAGATCGTCGTGGGACACTCTTTATTAATTGGACTATGGCGGACAGGTAGTATACGGTTTATTATTTTATGCTTTTTGCAGGCGCTGAAGTATGGTAAGTATGGTTAAATGAATAATATTAACCCCTTTACCCCCAAGGGTGGTTTGCACGTCAATGACCAGGCCAATTTTTACAATTCTGACCACTGTCCCTTTATGAGGTTATAACTCTGGAACGCTTCAACGGATTCTGGTGATTCTGACAATATTTTCTCGTGATATATTGTACTTCATGATAGTGGTAAAATTTATTTGATACTACCTGCGTATATTTGTGAAAAAAACGGAAATTTGGCGAAAATTTGAAAAATTTCACAATTTTCCAAATTTGAATTTTTATGTAATTAAATCACAGAGATATGTCACACAAAATACTTAATAAGTAACATAACCACATGTCTACTTTACATCAGCACAATTTTGTAACCAAAATTTTTTTTTTTTAGGGAGTTATAAGGGTTAAAAGTTGACCAGCAATTTCTCATTTTTACAACACCATTTTTTTTAGGGACCACATCTCATTTGAAGTCATTTTGAGGGGTCTATATGATAGAAAATACCCAAGTGTGACAGCATTCTAAAAACTGCACCCCTTAAGGTGCTCAAAACCACATTCAAGAAGCTTATTAACCCTTCAGGTGTTTCACGGGAATTTTTGGAATGAGAGCCCCTGATCTGCCTAAACAGTGGAAACCCCCACAAGTGACACCATTTTGGAAAGTAGACCCCCTAAGGAACATATCTAGAGGTGTGGTGAGCACTTTGACCCACCAAGTGCTTCACAGAAGTTTATAATGCAGAACCGTAAAAATAAAAAATCATATTTTTTCACAAAAATCATATTTTTGCCCCCAATTTTTTATTTTCACAAGGGTAAGAGAAGAAATTGGACCCCAAAACTTAACATAGTAACATAGTAACATAGTAACATAGTTAGTAAGGCCGAAAAAAGACATTTGTCCATCCAGTTCAGCCTATATTCCATCATAATAAATCCCCAGATCTACGTCCTTCTACAGAACCTAATTGTATTATACAATATTGTTCTGCTCCAGGAAGACATCCAGGCCTCTCTTGAACCCCTCGACTGAGTTCGCCATCACCACCTCCTCAGGCAAGCAATTCCAGATTCTCACTGCCCTAACAGTAAAGAATCCTCTTCTATGTTGGTGGAAAAACCTTCTTTCCTCCAGACGCAAAGAATGCCCCCTTGTGCCCGTCACCTTCCTTGGTATAAACAGATCCTCAGCGAGATATTTGTATTGTCCCCTTATATACTTACACATGGTTATTAGATCGCCCCTCAGTCGTCTTTTTTCTAGACTAAATAATCCTAATTTCGCTAATCTATCTGGGTATTGTAGTTTTCCCATCCCCTTTATTAATTTTGTTGCCCTCCTTTGTACTCTCTCTAGTTCCATTATATCCTTCCTGAGCACCGGTGCCCAAAACTGGACACAGTACTCCATGTGCGGTCTAACTAGGGATTTGTACAGAGGCAGTATAATGCTCTCATCATGTGTATCCAGACCTCTTTTAATGCACCCCATGATCCTGTTTGCCTTGGCAGCTGCTGCCTGGCACTGGCTGCTCCAGGTAAGTTTATCATTAACTAGGATCCCCAAGTCCTTCTCCCTGTCAGATTTACCCAGTGGTTTCCCATTCAGTGTGTAATGGTGATATTGATTGAACTTGTTGTACAATCTGTCTTTGAGTATGCTGATACCCCATATGTGGTGGCAAACCACTGTTTGGGCACATGGGAGAGCTCGGAAGGGAAGGAGCGCCATTTGACTTTTCAATGCAAAATTGACAGGAATTGAGACGGAACGCCATGTTGCGTTTGGATAACCACTGATGTGCCTAAACATTGAAACCCCCCACAAGTGACACCATTTTGGAAAGTAGACCCCCTAAGGAACTTACCTAGAAGTGTGGTGAGCACTTTGACCCACCAAGTGCTTCACAGAAGTTTATAATGCAGAACCGTAAAACAAATCAATCATATTTTTTCACAAAAATCATTTTTTTGCCTCCAATTTTTTATTTTCCCAAGGGTAAGTGAAGAAATTGGACCCCAAAAGTTGTTGTACAATTTGTCCTGAGTACGCTGATACCCCATATGTGGGGGGAACCACCGTTTGGGCGCATGGGAGGGCTCGGAAGGGAAGGAGCGCCATTTGGAATGCAGACTTAGATGGAATGGTCTGCAGGTATCACATTGCGTTTGCAGAGCCCATAATGTACCTAAACAGTAGAAACCCCCCACAAGTGACACCATTTTGGAAAGTAGACCCCCTAAGGAACTTATCTGAATGTGTGGTGAGCACTTTGACCCACCAAGGGCTTCACAGAAGTTCATAATGCAGAGCCCTAAAAATAAAACAAAAATTTTTTCCCACAAAAATTATTTTTTAGCCCCCAGTTTTGTATTTTCCCGAGGGTAACAGGTGAAATTGGACCCCAAAAGTTGTTGTCCAATTTGTTCTGAGTACGCTGATACCCCATATCTGGGGGGAACCACCGTTTGAGCACATGGCAGAGCTTGGAAGGGAAGGAGCATCATTTGGAATGCAGACTTAGATGGATTGGTCTGCAGGCGTCACATTGCATTTGCAGAGCCCCTAATGTACCTAAACAGTAGAAACCCCCCATATATGACCCCATATTGGAAACTAGACACCCCAAGGAACTTATCTAGATGTGTTGTGAGAACTTTGAACCCCCAATTATTTCACTACAGTTTATAACGCAGAGCCGAGAAAATAAAAAATCCTTTTTTTTCCCACAAAAATTATTTTTTAGCCCCCAGTTTTGTATTTTCCTAAGGGTAACAGGAGAAATTGGACCCCAAAAGTTGTTGTCCAATTTGTCCTGAGTACGCTAATACCCCATATGTTGGGGTAAACCCCTGTTTGGGCACACGGGAGAGCTCGGAAGGGAAAGAGCACTTTTTTACTTTTTCAACGCAGAATTGGCTGGAATTGAGATCGGACGCCATGTCGCGTTTGGAGAGCCCCTGATGTGCCTAAACAGTGGAAACCCCCAATTATAACTGAAACCCTAATTCAAACACACCCCTAACCCTAATCCCAACAGTAACCCTAACCACACCTCTAACCCAGACACACCCCTAACCCTAATCCCAACCCTATTCCCAACTGTAAATGTAATCCTAACCCTAACTTTAGCCCCAACCCTAACCTTAACTTTAGCCCCAACCCTAACCCTAGCCCTAACCCTAGCCCTAACCATAGCCCTAACCCTAGCCCTAACCCTAATGGGAAAATGGAAATAAATACATTTTTTTAATTTTTTTATTTTTCCCTAACTAAGGGGGTGATGAAGGGGGTTTGATTTACTTTTTTAGCGTTTTTTTAGCGGATTTTTATGATTGGCAGCCGTCACACACTGAAAGACGCTTTTTATTGCAAAAAATATTTTTTGCATTACCACATTTTGAGAGCTATAATTTTTCCATATTTGAGTCCACAGAGTCATGTGAGGTCTTGTTTTTTGCGGGACGAGTTGACGTTTTTATTGGTAACATTTTCGGGCACGTGACTTTTTTGATCGCTTTTCATTCCGATTTTTGTGAGGCAGAATGACCGAAAACCAGCTATTCATGAACTTCTTTTGGGGGAGGCGTTTATACCGTTCCGCTTTTGGTAAAATGGATAAAGCAGTTTTATTCTTCGGGTCAGTACGATTACAGCGATACCTCATTTATATCATTTTTTTATGTTTTGGCGCTTTTATACGATAAAAACTATTTTACAGAAAAAATTATTATTTTTGCATCGCTTTATTCTGAGGACTATAACTTTCTTATTTTTTCGCTGATGATGCTGTGTGGTGGTTTTTTTTTTGCGGGACAAGATGACGTTTTCAGTGGTGCCATGGTTATTTAAATTCATCTTTTTGATCGCGTGTTATTCCACTTTTTGTTCGGCAGTATGATAATAAAGCGTTTTTTGCCTCGGTTTTTTTTTTTTTACGGTGTTCACTGAAGGGGTTAACTAGTGATACAGTTTTATAGGTGGGGTCGTTACGGACGCGGCGATACTAAATGTGTGTACTTTTATTGTTTTTTTTATATATATAGATAAAGAAATGTATTTATGGGGATAATATTTTTTATTTTTCTTCATTATTTAGGATTTTTTTTAAATTTTTTTTTACACATTTGGAATTTTTTTTTTTTTAACTTTTTTACTTTGTCCCAGGGGGGACATCAGAGATCGGTGATCTGACAGTTTGCACAGCACTCTGTCAGATCACCGATCTGACTTACAGTGCTGCAGGCTTACCAAGCACCTGCTCTGAGCAGGCACTTGGTAAGCCACCTCCCTCCCTGCAGGACCCGGATGCCGTGGCCATCTTGGATCCGGGCCTGGATTACATCGCGTTGCTGCGGGGGGCTCTGGGAAGCCAGCAGGGAGCCCCCTCCCTGCGTGATGCTTCCCTATACCGCCGGCACACGGCGATCATGTTTGATCGCGGTGTGCCGGGGGTTAATGTGCCGGGGGCGGTCCGTGACCGCTCCTGGCACATTGTATCGGATGTCAGCTGCGATAGGCAGCTGACACCCGGCCGCGATCGGCCGCGCTCCCCCTGTGAGCGCGGCCGATCGCTATGACGTACTATCCCGTCGAGGGTCAGATAGGCCCAGGGCACCTGGACGGGATAGTACGTCTAAGGTCAGAGAGGGGTTAAAATACTTTTTCCCTAATGTGTGTGTTTTATTGACCCTTTATTACTATTGGAATAATAATGGACATCTTATTGACGCCTCTCCGTTATTAACCCGGCTTAATGTCACCTTACAATAGCAAGGTGACATTAACCCCTTAATACCCCATATCCCACCACTATACGGGAGTGGGAAGAGAGGGGCTAAGTGCTGGAATTACAGGGGGACCCCACGTCATTTTTTGGGGGGTCCCCCTATTTTAATAGAAAGTAAAGGCTACGCAGACAGCTGCGGACTGATATTCATATCAGGCTACAAATATTGGCCCCCAGCCATCGGCTTTCCCCCTCTGGCACAGAAAATTGCGTGGGAGCCCACGCCGTTTTTTTCCATTTTTTTTTTAATTCAACGCTCATTAAGGCCTCTTTCACACTTGCATCAGTACGGGTCCGTCGCTATGCGTCGGGCCAACGTACTGACACACGTTGTGAAATTTGTGCACGACGTGGGCAGCGGATGCAGTTTTTCAACGCATCCACTGCCCATTCAGAAGTCCGGGGAGAAGGGGGCGGAGTTTCAGCGGCGCATGCGCGGTAAAAAATGTCGGACACGACGGACAAAAAAAACACTCACTTGAACGTTTTTTCGTGCCGACCGTTTGCCAAAACATGATGGATCCGTTGCACGACGTACGCGACGTGTGGCCATCCGTCGCGATCCGTCGCTAATACAAGTCTATGGGTAAAAAACGCATCCTGCGAGCACATTTGCAGGATCCGTTTTTTTTTCCAAAACGACGGATTGCTAAAAACGCAAGTGTGAAAGTAGCCTTAGAAACTTCGGCCTTTCTATTATATATCTATGGATATATCTATCTATAGATATATTTATAGATAGATATATCTATAGATACATAGATGTATCTATCCATATATCTGGCTGCTTTCACACATCAGGTTTTTGCACCAGATCCGCTTTTTTCCGCAGGATCCATTTTTTTCCCACCGGATCTGTTTTTTTTCCGCCGGATCTGTTTTTTCCACCAGATCCATTTTTTTTTTCCGCCGGATCTGTTTTTTTTCCGCTGGATCCGTTTTTTCCACCGGATCCGTTTTTTTTTTCATTTAGCCATACTTACCATACTTCAGCGCCTGCAAAAAACGTAAAATAATAAACCGTATGCTACCTTTCCGCCGTAGACCAATTAATAATGATTGTCCCACGACGATCTCCCAGCGGCGGAGGAATACAGTGCGGAAGGATACCTTCCTCCCGTCATTATGTTCCTGGAGTCCCTAGAGAGCGGTTGCATCAGCTGATGCTGCCGTTCTCTACGGGAGATCATCGTGGGACACTCGTCGATTTCTGCGGACAAGGATTATATTGGTTGTTTGTTATTTTAATCTTTTTTACAGATGACACTGGCTTCGGGGATCAAAGTGACAAGTAATGGTGAGTGTGAACTCTATGTTTAATGTACTGTATGTCTGTATATTGTATGTAATGTATGAATGTATTGTATGTAGTATGTATGTAGTATGTATGAAGTATTTTTTTTTTTACATTCAACACATTAGCCGGATGATGGGACCACTACTCTCCCATCATTGGCTAATGTGTCAATCACTGTCACTGTTGCAGGCATCGTACGATGGGACTTGTAGTCCCATCGGACGATGCCTGCACAGACCCCCGGCAGCCCACACAGAGCCCCCGCAAGCCGCACAGAGCCCCAACAACCCGCACAGAGCCCCGGCAAGCCCGCACAGAGCCCCTGTAAGCCACGCAGAGCCCCGGCAAGCCTGCACAGAGCTCCACAAGCTGCACAGAGCCCCGGCAAGCCCACACAGATCCCCCGCAAGCCGCACAGAACCCCAGAAAGCCCGCATAGAGCACCGGCAAGCCTGCACAGAGCCCAGGCAGGCCGCACAGAGCCCTGAGACGCCCATACAGATCCCCGGCAGGCCCGCACAGACCCTGCCCGCACACACAGACACGCACAGTGTCCGCCCACGCACCGCCCACACTCTTCCCTCCTCCGGAACAGTATGTAGAAGGACAGAAAGGGTTTATTTACATTCCAATATTTGTGTCCCATTGACTTGCATTGGTATCGGGTATCGGTATCGGCGATATCCAATATTTTTTGGGTATCGGACGATTCCAATCCGATACCGATACTCCTTAATATCGGAGGGTATCGGTCAACACTAGTCATGACACATCGGATCATCATGGCAACAATCGTGTCCCAGCTACGATGTTGCGGGGCACCAATCAAAGGGCAGAAGGGCTTTCTTCCCTCTGTCGGCTAGCTAAATACTGCAATTGCAGCATTTAGGGGGTCTAAGTGCTCGAAGTGGGGCAGTCACCGCTTCTGGCACTGAGAGCCGTGTGGATCAGCTGACATCCGCCGGCTATCATCTGATCATGCACAGTATGTCCAAGGTTGGTAAGTACTAGCCAATTATGACATACATACATGACTGAATACATCCAAGGTTGTGAAAAGGTTAAATAAGCAAAAAACTTTCCAAAAATTGATATGGATGCAATGATTCATCATCCATGCACTACATAATTTACTGTATATACTCGAGTATAAGCCGAGATTTTCAGCGCATTTTTGGGGGCTGAAAGTCCCCCTCTCGGCTTATACTCGAGTCATACCCAGGGGTCGGCAGGGTAAGGGGGAACGGGGGCTGTTTAGTTATACTTACCTGCTCCCGGCGCAGTCCCTGCAGTCCCTGCTTCTTCCAGCGCTGCATCTTCTTCCTGTATTGAGCGGTCACAAGGTACCGCTCATTACAGTCATGAATATGCGGTTCCACCTCCCATAGAGGTGGAGCCGCATATTCATGACTGAAAACGAGCGGTAACTGTGACCGCTCAATACAGGAAGAAGATGCAGTGCCGGGAGAAGCCGGGACGTCCAGGGACCACGCCGGGAGCAGGTAAGTATATGGGGAGGGGAGCGCTGCGCGATATTTACCTGCTCCTCGCTCCGATGCGGCTCCGTCTCCAGCGTCCTCTGGCAGTGACGCTCAGGTTAGAGGGCGCGGTGACGTAGTCAGTGCGCGCCCTCTGCTGAGCGTCAGTGCTGGAGACGGAGCCGCATGAGGAGCAGGTAAATATTGAAAGCGCCGGCGTCCTGAGCAAGAGAGGTGAGTATGTGATTTTTTTTTTTTTATTGCAGCAGCAGCATTATATATTAGACAGCTTTATATGGAGCATCAATGGGGCAATAATCAACGGTGCAGAGCATTATATATGGCACAGCTTTCTATGGAGTATCTATGGGGCCATAATGAACAGTGCAGAGCATTATATATGGGGCACAGCTTTATGTGGAGCATCTATGGGACCATAATGAACGGTGCAGAGCATTCTATATGGCACAGCTTTATGTGGAGCATCTATGGGGCCATAATGAACGGTGCAGAGCATTCTATATGGCACAGCTTTATATGGAGCATCTATGGGGCAATAATGAACGTTGCAGAGCATTCTATATGGCACAGTTTTATTATGGCCCCATAGATGCTCCATATAAACGGTGCAGAGCATTCTATATGGCACATTTTTATATGGAGCATCTATGGGGCCATAATGAACGGTGCTGAGCATTATATGTGGCACAGCTTTATATAGAGCATCTATGGGGCCATAATGAACGGTGCAGAGCATTATATATGGCACAGCTTTATATGGGGCCATAATGAACGGTGCAGAGCATTATATGTGGCACAGCTTTATGTGGAGCCTCCTAGGGGTCAATAATGAACGGTGCAGAGCATTCTATATGGCACAGCTTTCTATGGAACATCTATGGGGCCATAATGAACGGTGCAGAGCATTATATGGGGCACAGCTTTATATGGAGCATCTATGGGGCCATAATGAACGGTATGCAGCATTATATGTGGCACAGCTTTATATGGAGCATCTATGGGGCAATAATGAACGGTATGGAGCATCTATTTTTATTTTTGAAATTCACCGGTAGCTGCTGCATTTCCTACCCTAGGCTTATACTCGAGTCAATACATTTTCCCAGTTTTTTGTGGCAAAATTAGGGGGGTCGGCTTATACTCGGGTCAGCTTATACTCGAGTATATACCGTATTTGTTGTTACATTTCGCTGGTATATTTACCTCTAAAATACTGCACTTAGAAAAATTTGGTTCAAAAATTGACTATTGTCAAATATACTGTAGAACCTGCTTTGTGTGAAATTTTGTTGGTTTGAAATTAAAAACAAAATTGGCTTGCTTCAAGTGTACACTTTTCTAATATTTTAATGAGGCCACCCAGTTGCTGCTTTCAAGGCTGTATAGATGAACCTGTTTGTAATTTTTCGCAGGCATTCCACTCTGCATACCTTTCAGGATTGTCAGAGTGCCACACCTATACTTTGCTCACAATATTTGAATGAAGTACTACAGTTTGTGCCTTCAAGGTTGTATGGATGACCCTACTTGTAAGGCCGGCCTCACACTCAGCGTATAAAAATACGGTCCGTTATTTACGGCCGTAATACGCAGAAAAGTCCCCAAAATAGTGATCCGTATGTCATCCGTAGGCAGGGTGTGTCAGCGTATTTTGCGCATGGCATCCTCTGTATGTAATCCGTATGGCATCCGTACTGTGAGATTTTCTCGCAGGCTTGCAAAACCGACATACGGACATACAATGGATCCATGGGCTCAAATAATTGTAAAAACATATATACTGTCTCTATATATATATATATATATGTCAGTGAGAGACACATATATATATATATTAATATTTCATACAGCGCTAGATAGCTTAAAAGCTGGTAATACAATTGCCGGCTTTTCCTATCTCCTTCCCAAACCCGACATGATATGAGACATGGTTTACATACAGTAAACCATCTCATATCCCTTTTTTTTTGCACATTCCGCACTACTAATGTTAGTAGTGTGTATGTGCAAAATTTGGGTGCTGTAGCTATGAAATTAAAGGGTTAAATCGTGGAAAAAATTGGCGTGGGCACCCGCGCAATTTTCTCCGCCAGAATGGTAAAGCCAGTGACTGAGGGCAGATATTAATAGCCTAGAGAGGGACCATGCATATTGCCCCCCCTGGCTAAAAACATCTGCCCCCAGCCACCCCAGATAAGGCACATCTGGAAGACGCGCCTATTCTTGCACTTGGCCACTCTCTTCCCATTCCCGTGTAGCAGTGGGATATGAGGTAATGAAGGGTTAATGTCATCTTGCAATTGTAAGGTGACATTAAGCCAGATTAATAATGGAGAGGTGTCAATTATGACACCTCTCCATTATTAATCCAATAGTATGAAATGGTTAAAAAAACACACACATTATTACAAAGTATTTTAATGAAATAAATACACAGGTTGTTGTAATATTTTATTATACTGGTAATCCACCTGAAGACCCTTGTCACCTGTAACAAATGTAAAAAAAACAAACAACAATATTCCATACCTTCCGATGATCAGTCTCGTCCCACGCTGTAAATCCATCTGAAGGGGTTGACTAATTTTACAAGCAGAAGCCTGCTAATGCAGCCGCCCCTGTCTGTAAAAACCAGGCGAATGAATGGAATGTAGGTGAATGACCTGTAGTTACCTCGAGTTGAGGTGATGCGCCCTCTGTTGGATGTCCTCATATGAACTCGAGCCTGGGAACTTTTCAGAATATTTTCCCAGGCTCGAGTTCATATGAGGACATCCAGCAGAGGGCGCATCACCGCAACTCGGTCATCATCAGAAGGTTTGGAATATTGTTGTTTGTTTTATTTTTTACATTTGTTACAGGTGACAAGGGTCTTCAGGTGGATTACCAGTATAATAAAATATTACAACAACCTATGTATTTATTACAGTAAAATACTTTGTAATAATGTGTGTGTTTTTTAACCATTTCATACTATTGGATTAATAATGGATAGGTGTCATAATTGAGAAATTGGAACAGCCAGTAAGACCAGTCCAAAAGCAAGACCTTTTTACTGGAAAGCTAGGTGTCAGTCGGGAAAGGTGGGGCAAAATAATTAGAAATCCATGATTGGTTCATTTTAATGAAGGTTAGATCATCAACATTTTGGGTAGCCAGACGACTCCTTTTTTCGGTCAGTATTGACCCAGCAGCACTGAATACTCTTTCTGATAGCACACTAGCTGCTGGGCAAGCAAGCTCCTGCAATGCATATTCAGATAATTCAGACCAGGTGTCTATTTTGGATGCCCAGTAATCAAATGGGAATGACGGGTGAGGGAGAACATCGATAAGGGAGGAAAATAGTTAGTTACCATACTGGACAAATGTCTCCTGTTACTTTGAATTGATGCTGCAGTACCTGTCCTGTCTGCGGTCATTGCGAAATCACTCCACAACCTGGTCAGAAAACCCCTCTGTCCAACGCCACTTCTGATTTGTGCACCTCTAACACCTCTGCCCTGTTGTCCCCTGCAGCTCGTGTGAGAACCATCACCGGAGCTGTGTGCTGGGAATGCCTGAATCAAACGGTCTACAAGAGTTGCTTGTTTGGTTGCCAATATTTGTTCAAGGTTCTCATGTGGCATGATATTTTGCAATTTCCCTTTATAGCGTGGATCCAGGAGGCAGGCCATCCAGTAATCGTCATCGGTCATCATTTTGATAATGCGGGGGTCCCTTCTTAGGATACGCAAGGCATAATCCGTCATGTGGGCCAATGTTCCAGTTGTCAATTCACTGCTTGTGCTGGGTTGAGGAGCACTTTCGGGCAAATCAACGTCACTTGTCTCCCTCAAAAAAACTGAACCTGGCCTTGCAACGCCACCAGTTTGTATTGCCCCTTTTGAAGCTTCCTCATCCAAAAAATATTCATCCCCATCATCCTCCTCGTCCTCCTCCTCTTCACCCACCACTTCGTCCAGTAGACTTCCCTAACCAGACAATGGCTGACTGTCATCAAGGCTTCCCTTGTCCTCGGCTGCAGACACCTGCTCCTTTATGTGCGTCAAACTTTGCATCAGCAGACACATTAGGGGGATGCTCATGCTTATTATGGTGTTGTCTGCACTAACCAGCCATGTGCATTCCTCAAAACACTGAAGGACTTGACACAGGTCTTGTAGCTTCGACCACTGCACACCTGACAACTCCATGTCTGCCATCCAACTGCCTGCCCGTGTATGTGTATCCTCCCACAAACACATAACAGTACGCCTCTGTTCGCACAGCCTCTGAAGCATGTGCAATGTGGAGTTCCACCTTGTTGCAACATCGATGATTAGGCGATGCTAGGGAAGCTTCAAAGATCGCTGATGGTTCTGCATACGGCTGGAGTGTACGGGTGAACGGCGGATGTGCGAGTCCGTTATGACTCACTACCTTGCCTGCCTCAAGATGTACACTGCCCAGCCATGACAGAGTTTCTTGCTGCAATAACTCAGACAGAACTTCCGCGGTGTGTCTGTTGTCGCTCAAACACTTCATTGCCAACACAGCCTGCTGACGCTTGCCACTAGCTGTTCCATAATGGGACACCTCGTGTGCAACAGTGGCAGCTGCGGATGGAGTGGTCGTGCGACTGTGGTCTGTGGATGAGCTCTCGCTTCTGCTGGAGGACGAGGAGGAGGGGGGAGAACGCCTACAGCAAACTGTTTCCTAGACCGTGGGCTAGGCAGAACTGTCCCAATAGGGCTATCCCCTGTGGACCCTGCATCCACCACATTAACCCAGTGTGCCGTGATGGACACGTAACACCCCTGGCCATGCCTACTGGTCCATGCATCTGTTGTGAGGTGCACCTTACTACTGACTGCCTGAGTGCATGGACAATGCAGTCTTTTACATGCTGGTGGAGGGCTGGGATGGCTTTTCTCGAAAAGAATTGTCGACTGGGTAGCTCGTAGCGTGGTACAGCGTAGTCCATCAGGGCTTTGAAAGCTTCGCTTTCAACTAACCGGTAGGGCATCATCTCTAATGAGATTAGTCTAGCAATGTGGGCGTTCAAACCTAGTGTACGTGGATGAGAGGATGAGTACTTCGTTTTCCTAATGAGAGTCTCTTGTAGGGTGAGCTGGACTGGAGAGCTGCATATGGTGGAACTAGCGGGGGTGCCGGTGGACATGGCAGACTGAGAGAGGGTTGATGATGTTTTTCTTGCAGTTGGCCTACATACAGTGTTTCCTAACACAAACCTGGTGATTCCCTGACAGCTTTGGCCTTGCGACGAAACCTCCACTTTTGCTGCAGGAGGTGTGGTAAACGGTTGGCTTACAGCGAGGGAAGGAATGTAGCGTTGCTGACTAGCTTCATTGTGAGAGGGTGCAACAACGTTAAGGGACGTTTGGTAGTTAGTCCAGGCTTGCAAGTGCATGGTAGTTAAATGTCTACGCATGCAACTTGTATTTAGATGTTTAACATTCTGACCTCTGCTGAAGGTCCTGGAGCATTTCTTACAGATGACTTTGCACTGATCATTTGGATCTTGTTTAAAAAAGTGCCAGACTGCACTCTTCCTACTATCGGATACCTTTTCAGGCATTGCACACTGAGCTACTTTAACCGGATGGCCACGCTGTCCTACAACTGTTTTAGGTTTTGACACACGTTATTGGCCAGATACGGGCCTGCCAGATGGAAGCTGTTGCGATGTTGATGCCTGCTGCGGCTCCTCCTCCTCCGCTTCAGAGCTACTGCCGGCTGCACCCTGTTCCCCCAATGGCTGCCAATCGGGGTCAACAACTGGTTCATCTATGACCTCCTCTTCTATTTCCTGTGCACGTTCCTCTGTGTCACCGTGTAAGCTGGTGCTATAGCGTTCGTGACGGGGCACCATAGTCTCATCAGGGTCAGATTCTGGCTCAGTACACTGCGAGGGCAATGTTGTGATCTGAGTCAATGGAACAGCATAATAATCTAGCTGTGGCTGTGCATCTGTGCACTCTATGTCCGATTCATCTTGTAATGGGCATGGCCTGTTAACAATTTCCCTTTCTAACCCAGGCACGTTATATGTAAAGAGCTCCATGGAGTAACCTGTTGTGTCGCCTGACGCATCCTTTTCTGTTGTTCTGGGTGAAGAACACAAGGAAGCGACTTGTTCCTGACAGAGAGCATCCACTAACGATGCACTGCTTTTAAATTTTGCACTTTCCGAAGAGGAAGCGAAAGAGCTAGAGGCAGAGTCAGCAAGGAAAGCAACAACTTGTTCCTGCTGCTCTGGCTTTAAAAGAGGTTTTCTTACTCCCAGAAAAGGGAGCGTTCGAGGACTTGTGTAACCAGACGATGACGCTGGGTCAACAACTCGAGACTTAGGTGCTATATTGCTTTTCCCACGACCACCTGATGCTCTACCACCACTACCATATTTACCAGTTGGCAATGACCGCCCACGGCCACGACCTCTTCCACCAGACTTCCTCATTCTTGGAAAAATGTAACCAAACTAACAAACGTTATATGGTACTGTAAAACCAGTTAGAAGGTGTACATAAACTTGTTGTGAGTTTAAATCTCCCTTCATAGGTGTGTGTGAGACTGCTAGGAAAATCAGGCCCACTGTATTACACTACACAGTTTGTGTGTCAGAAAGTGGCTGACAGATATGCCACAAACAGGACTCACGTAGATGCACTTAGTGGCAATATAAATCTCCCTTTTTATGTGTGGGAGAATGCAGGAAAAAATCAGGCCCACTGTATTACTCTACACAGTTTGAGTGGCAGAAAGTGGATGACAGATAGGTCACAAACAGGACTGACGCAGATGCACTCAGTGGCAATATAAATCTCCCTTTTTTAGGTGTGGGAGACAGCAGAAAAAGCAGGCCCACTGTATTACAGTATAGTTTCTGTGGCAGAAAATGACTGACAGATACCACAGACTGGACTGGCACAGATGCACAGAGTTGCCAATATTAATCTCCCCCTTTTTTTTATATGGGAGACAAGTGCATAAATCAGGCCCACTGTATTACAGTATAGTTTCTGTGGCAGAAAATGACTGACAGATACCACAGACTGGACTGGCACAGATGCACAGATTAGGCAATATTAATCTCCCCTCTTTTTTTATATGGGAGACTAGTGAATAAATCAGGCCCACTGTATTACAGTATGGTTTCTGTGGCAGAAAATGACTGACAGATACCACAGACTGGACTGGCGCAGATGCACAGATTAGGCAATATTAATCTCCCCTTTTTTATATGGGAGAGACTAGTGAATAAATCAGGCCCACTGTATTACAGTATAGTTTCTGTGGCAGTAAATGACTGACAGATACCACAGACTGGACTGGCACAGTTTCAGGGGCAGAAAGTGGCTTGAAGATATATATATATAAAAAAATTGGGACTGTACTACAATTACTATCTCCCTACAATTATCTCAGAAAAGTATGGCAGGCAGCAATAAAAATGACTGCTGCACACAAAAGTGTGGAAAAACAAACAAGATAGCTGTGCAGAAAGGAAGGAGCAATAGGATTTGTGCTTTGAAAAAAGCTGTTGGTTTGCACAGCGGCGTACAAACAGCAATGCAGCTATCAGGGAGCCTTCTAGGGCAGCCCAATGAGCTACAGCACTGAGGAAAAAAAATGTAGCCTCCACTGTCCCTGCAAACAAAAGGTGGTGTTGGACAGTGGAAATCGCTACAGCACAAGCGGTTTGGGGGTTAATGTACCCTGCCTAACGCTATCCCTGCTTCTGACGAAGCTGCAGCAACCTCTCCCTATGCTCAGATCAGCAGCAATAAGATGGCGGTCGGCGTGCACGCCCCTTTATAACCCCTGTGATGCTGCAGAAAGCAAGCCAATCACTGCCATGCCCTTCTCTAAGATGGCGGGGACCAGGACCTATGTCATCAGGCTGCACACACTCTGCGTCCACCTTCATTGGCTGAGAAATGGCACTGAACGCGTCATATGAAACGCGACTTTGGCGCGAAGATCGCCGACCGCGTGGCCGATCCCACGCTGGGATCGGGTCGGGTTTTTTGAAACCCGACTTTGTCAAAAGTTGGCGACTTATGAAAATGACCGATCCATTTCGCTCAACCCTAGTAACAAGCAGCCAATCATTTTAGTGCTCCCTCATATCATAGAATCATAGAATCATAAAGTTGGAAGGGACCTCCTGGGTCATCTGGTCCAACCCCATGCTCAAAGCAGGATTCACTAAATCATCCCAGACATATGTCTGTCCAGCCTCTGTTTGAAAACTTCCATGGAAGGAGAACTCACCACCTCTCATTGTAGCCTGTTCCACTCATTGATCACCCTAACTGTCAATTTTTTTTCTCATATCTAATTTGTGTCTCCTCCCATTTCATCACATTGCTTCTCGTCTTTCCTTGTGCAAATGAGAATAAAGATAATCCTTCTACAATGTGACAGCCCTTGAGATATTTGGAGACAGAGCTCACAAACACAAAAAGAGGACTTAAAAGATCTTCCAAAAATTCACAGAGAAAAAAGCAGAGATGACTACCTGCTCAGACCTTCAAAACAAATGCACTGGCAGGGTGCAGCAGACCCGATTAATGATGGCTAAAACACAGATGCAACAATACCGGTGAAACAACCACTTTCAATCAAGTGTTGGCTGTTTGGTATTTTAGTGCACAAAAAGATAAACCATACTAGTCTGCATGCATACCCAAATCTTTTTCACATATGCTGTTGCTGAGCCCTATTCCTCCCATTCTGTATATGCTTTATTCATTTTTATTGCCCAGATGTAGTACGTTGCATTTTTCCCTGTTAAAAACCATTCTGATAGTTGCTGCCCTCTGTTCCAGTTTATTTATATCTTTTTGAATCCTCTCTCTCTTCTCTAGTATTAGCTATTTTCACTAGCATTGTGTCATCAGCAAATTTAATTAGTGTACCCTCAGTTTCTTCAAATAAATCATTGATAAAGATGTTGAACAATACAGGGCCCAGGACAGAACCCTGTGGATGGTGTGAGATACTTTGTCAAATGCTTTGCTGAAGAAAAGATATACTATATCTACAGCATTTCCCTGATCCACCCAGACAGTGATTCTGTCATAGAAAGAAATTAAGTTAATCTGACATGACTTATTAGTTACAAACCCATGCTGACTCTAGTTAATCACTATATTCTTATCCGGGTACTTACATACATGTTGTAAAATAATTTCTTCAAAGATCTCTCCTGGTATGGAAGTCAGACTCACAGGCCTATAGTTCTTCCCCTTTTTGAAGATAGGAACAACATTTGCTCTTCTCCAGTCTTCCGGGACTTCGCCTGTTCTCCAAGAATTTTCAAAGATTTTGGAGAGTGGTTCTAAAATTTCTTCTGCTATCTCCTTCAGTACTCTGTGGTGTAATTCATCTGGACCTGGAGACTTGAATTCATTTATGTTAGCTAAATGATTCCTCACTATCTTTGTGTTTATAGATATCCTGGAATCTTCTACTCCTTTAATAGGACAGTGAAGATCAGTAGATATTACATTTCCTTTCAGAGAGAAAGCAGATGCAAAATAGAAATTTAAAAGTCTGGCCTTCTCAACATCCTTTCTTACCATTTCATCATTTTCATCCTGTAAAAATCCTGTAGCATCTTTGACTTTTCTTTTACTTTTGACATATCCCCAAAATCTTTTTTTATTGCTTTTGACGTCTCTTGCAAGCCTTAATTCATTGTCAGCTTTAGATAATCTGATTCGTGCCCTGCAGGTTCTGCAGACAGCATTATATTCTTCTTTAGATATGCCTCCCTCTTTCAATTTGATAAACATTTCTCTCTTCCTTTTTAGCATGTGCTTAAGTTCTGTGTTCATCCATCCTGGTTTCCTTAAATGCTTTGTATTCTTCTCTCTTTTTAGAATTGTTAACGATTGTGCTTTGAGAATGTCATTCTTCAAGATTTCCCAACCTTCCTGGACATTTTTGTCCTTAAGGATATCCAGCCATTGGATCCCTCCGATTCTCTTTCTGAGTCCCTTAAATTCTGCCTTTCTGAAATCTAACCTTGAAGTCTGAGTCTTCACAGGTCTTGATTCTCTAGTTATCCAAAATTCTAAAATAGCATGGTCGCTACCTCCTAGGGTCCCAGCCACTCTTACCTCCTCAACCATTTCCTCCTTGTTTATAAGGATTAGATCCAAGGTAGCAGATCCCCTTGTCTTATTGGCAAGAACCCTCGATGTACCAAAAACCAAAATTGGCCCCATTTTGCAAACTAGACCCATTAAGCAATCATCTAGGGGTGTGTTAAGCATTCTGAAAGAGGTGCATCGCAAAACTTTTTTTTAAATGTGAAGGTTAAAAAGAAAATTATTTTTTTATACAAAATTGTTGTTTTAACCCCAAATTTGTAATTTTAACAATGGGTTATAGGAGAAAATAAATCCAATAAGTTGTTTCTACTGAATGTTATGATATCTGATATGTGATCAAAACCTACTGTTTCCGAAAGGAAAAAGCGATATTTGATTTTTGGAGGGTACATTTGTCTGCAATAGCATCAGAGGAAACATCAGCCCGCAACACCCGCCAGAAAACTAACGAGTCACAGAGAATCCAAACCAGGCACGGACCTACAGTAGAACAACCAATTCCATCAGAAGCCACATAAAACAGACAACACACTCCTATACCTCACCATGTAATTAAAGGACGAACATAAGTTCTAAACCTAGACGACTCCCAGTGCCCAATGCTCCACACCAACTAATCACTCAACCCCCAGTGTGACGCCTCTGTCGAAAAGAGTGCAACCCATATTTGTCATACCTTTCTCCCAAATGTGCCAAACACTCCCAAAATATTGCAATAAACTGAAATCTGGATAAAGCTGAACCATCTAAATGCCATAGCAAAAAACCCGGGTAACCCCCTCTTATGAGCAAAAATTATCCACCAGCTTTACATAATAATACCTATAATCCGTTATACCATATAACACTATCAGCTTACGCCGCGCAAATTGATCAGTCTTAGAACACCAAAAACACAGCTGAAAAAAGGGCAGCACCGCTTACCTGCCCAGGTCTCTGAACAAATGCACTACAGGATGCAGCCAGCCCATATAGCAAAGATGTCGGCAACACAGGTGCAAAATACTAAATAGACAGCCACTCTCAGGATACCAGTTCATGAAGGGGGTGATTGATTAGTATACATTTGCACAATAGAGGCCCGTATTGGGCGCTGTTCACATGTAGGTAATGCATAGTGTCTGGTTCTCAGTCTATTAGTCACACCAATACTATTCGATTAGACTGGCTGGCCAGCCTTCTCTTAACGCATCCCATGTGAACACCCCTGTATACAAGACCCAACGTGATGGGCTGGCTGCAACCTGAAAAATAAAGTGCACAAAATACATATAAATATGTGAGATATTGGTTGATATATTGGCCAATATATGCAAGCTCACAACTCAACGTGAAGGGTCCCCACGCTTGCAAGTCCTATCACTAAACTTAGTAGCAAAGCCATAAAAGAGGACTAAAAATCCTCCAAACATTCAAAAATACAGCTGAAAAAAGGGCAGCACCGCTTACCTGCCCAGGTCTCTGAACAAATATACTACAGGATGCAGCCAGCCCATACAGCAAAGATGTTGGCAGCACAGGTGCAAAATACCAAATAGACAGCCACTCACAGCCTACCAGTTCATGGAGGGGGTGACTGCTTAGTATACATTTGCACAATAGAGGCCTGTTTAGGGCACTGTTCACATGTAGGCAATACATAGTGTCTGGTTCTCAGCCTATTAGTCACGTCCATACTATTCAATTAGGTGGGCTGTCCAGCAATCTCTCAATGCATCCCATGTGAACACCTCGGTATACAAGACCCAACATCAGCTGTATTTTTGAATTTTTGGAGGATTTTTAGTCCTTTTTTTGTGGCTTTGCTACTAAGTACAGTTATAACACTTCAAAAAGCACTCCACTCTGTCCTCCAGTAAACTCACTTCACTGATTTGCAACCCTCCTGGGCTTTTCTAGAGGAACTTACCAACTCGCTTATCATAATGTCCTCCAGTAAACTCACTTCACTGATTTGCAACCCCCCTGGGCTTTTCTAGAGGAACTTACCAACTCGCTTATCATAAATGCGCCATAAAAGGCTAAAGCGAAAGCAGCTGAGAACAATGATCTACTATATAATTGTCTAAGCTTCACTTCCGTCTGTCTGTCTGTCACGGATATTCATTGGTCGCGGCCTCTGTCTGTCATGGAAATCCAAGTCGCTGATTGGTCGCGGCAAAACAGCCAAAACCAATCAGCGACGGGCACAGTCTGGAAGAAAATGGCCGCTCCTTACTCCCCGCAGTCAGTGCCCAGTGCCCGGCACCCGCATACTCCCCTCCGGTCACTGCTCACACAGGGTTAATGCCAGCGGTAACGGACCGCGTTATGCCGCGGGTAACGCACTCTGTTATCGCCGCTATTAACCCTGTGTGTCCCCAACTTTTTACTATTGATGCTGCCTATGCGGCATCAATAGTAAAAAAATGTAATGTTAAAAATAATAAAAAAACAAAAAAACTGCTATACTCACCCTCCGTAGTCCGCAGAGCCGCTCGCGCCTGCCGCCATCTTCTGTTTCCAGCAATGCATTGTGAAATTACCCAGAAGACTTAGCGGTTTCGCGAGACCACTAAGTCATCTGGGTAATTTCGCAATGCATCCTGGGAACGGAAGATGGCGGCAGCCGCGCACTCATCGCCTGCGCCAGAGCCTCGCTGGATTCGATCCCGGCGGGTGAGTATATAACTATCTTTTATTTTAATTATTTTTTTTAACAGGGATATGGTGCCCACACTGCTAAATACTATGTGGGCTGTGTTAGATACCGCGTGGCTCTGTGCTGTATACTACATAGGCAGTGTTATATACTATGTGGGCTGTGTGATATACTCCGTGGGCTGTGCTAGATATTACGTGGCCACTGTTATATACTGTGTGGGCAGTGTTATATACTACGTGACTGGACAATATACTACGTGACTGGGTAATATACTACGTGGCTCTGTGCTGTATACTACGTGCCTCTGTGCTGTATACTACGTTGCTGGGCAACATACTATGTGGCTCTGTGCTGTATACTAGGTGGCTCTGTGCTGCATACTATGTCGCTGGGAAATATACTACGTGGCTCTGTGCTGTATACTACGTCGCTGGGCATTATACTACGTGGCTGGGCAATATACTACTTGGCTCTGTGCTGTATACTACGTGGCTTTGTGCTGTATACTACATCGCTGGGCATTATACTACGTGACTGGGCAATATACTACATGACTGGGCAATATACTATGTAGCTGGGCAATATACTATGTAGCTGGGCAATATACTACGTGGCTGGGCAATATACTACGTGGCTCTGTGCTGTATACTACGTGGCTCTGTGCTGTATACTACGTAGCTGGGCAATATACTACGTGACTGGGCAATATACTACGTTGCTGTGCAATATACTACGAAGCTGGGCAATATACTATGTGACTGGGCAATATACTATGTGGCTAGGCAATATACTACGTGACTGGGCAATATACTATGTGACTGGGCAATATACTACGTGGCTGGGCAATATACTACATAGCTGGCCAATATACTACGTGACTGGGCAATATACTACGTAGCTGGGCAATGTACTGCGTGACTGGGCAATATACTACATATCTGGGCAATATACTATGTGGCTGGGCAAAATACTACGTGGCTGGGCAATATACTACGTAGCTGGGCAATATACTACGTGACTGGGCAATATACTACGTGTGCTGTGCAATATACTACGTGGACATGCATATTCTAGAATACCCGATGCGTTATAATCGGGCCACCATCCAGTATCTCATAATCAGTTAAGCATACACTACTTGAACAGGATAAAATCCCCTCCATTAGCTTAAATGAGACTGGCCTCCTCCAGTCGCATTTACAAGCACCCTTCCGGAAACCCCTCAAAGCATGTCTCACCAAAAAATCTTTTGTCACATCCCTTACACCCTTTGAACAAGAACGCAAGTGCCGCCATCTTCAGCGTTACTGCCAATGACTATTTTCCTTGAACAGAATTCTGACCAATCATGAGCAAAACCAAAAACATTTTCAAGTGACAGACCAAACTCTGAATTAACATGGGAACACTCCCACTCTTGCCATACTCTGATACAGGGCCCATGTCACCACTATCACTAAATGTTTAATCAATTCCAAAAGTATGCTGTTACCAGAGTCCTCAATCAGTTGGGACAATCCAGTCCACAATGTCTGCCCATGGAATCAAATCCCGAAACCTGCTGAAAACAGGATAATGCGGCAGCTACTTTGTTATTCACCCCAGGCACATATTTTGCCACCACACACACACTCAACTTCAAACAGTGCAATACCAAATGGCGCAAGTATGCTACCACAGGTGAATATTTTTCCAAGAGAGAACTGATTGCTTGAACCACCAACAGGTTATCACAATGAAAACACACTTTCTTGTTCTTAAATTGTGACACCCAAAGTTCCACCACTAGTGTTGAGCGATACCTTCCGATATTCAAAGGTATCGGTATCGGATGGTATCGGCCGATATCCAAAAAATATCGGATATCACCGATACCGATACCAATGCAAGTCAATGGGACACAAATATCGGAAGGTATCCTGGATGGTTCCCAGGGTCTGAAGGAGGGGAAACTCTCCTTCAGGCTCTGGGATCCATATTCATGCAAAGAATAAAAATAAAAAATTTGGATATACTCACCCCTCCAAAGGACCCTGGCTGTCACCGCTGCGAGCGTCTGCCTCCGTCCCTAAGAATGCAGTGAGTGAAGGACCTTCGATGACGTGGCGGTCAGGTGACCGGTCACCTGACCGCTCACGTGACTGTGACGTCATCGAAGGTCCTTCACTCACTGCATTCTTAGGAACGGAGGCAAATGCTAGCAGCGGTGACAGCCAGGGTTCGCCGGAGGGGTGAGTATATCCATATTTTTTATTTTTATTCTTTATTTTTTACATGGATATGGATCCCAGGGTCTGAAGGAGAGTCTCCTCTCCTCCAGACCCTTGGAACCATACGCACCGCACACGCCGATTCCTATTTCCGATATCGCAAAAATATCGGAACTCGGTATCGGAATTCCGATACAGCAAATATCGGCCGATACCCGATACTTGCAGTATCGGAATGCTCAACACTATCCACCACCACTATTATTGGAAAGATTTCCAACAATGACAAATTTTTTTACCAATACCAACTCTCACCAAGTCACTGGCCAACAGCCAGCGCACCAATGACCCTGAAAAAATGCCCCCAAACTAACTGCTCCCGCTGCATCAGTATACAGTTGTAAGGCCGCATTTGACACCACTTTCTCCATCCACGGAGAGCTTCCATTGTACCTTGATAAAAAGCACTCCCTCACTGCCATGTCAGCTTTTATTTCCCTACTGACTCTAACAAAATACCCTGTGGACTTTATCCTCACTGTTGCAGCCGCCAAATGCCTAGAAAAAATTTGCCCTGTGGGCATAATCGGACAAGCAAAATTGAGTTTCTCCAATAACAACTGAACCTTTCTCAAACGCACTTTTTTAGCCTACTTCAGTTCTACAACCGCTAACCTCAGATCCACCAGCTTGTCCTCAGGAAGACAACATTCCATTGAGACCCAATCAATCTTAATCTCCAAAAAATGCATCAACATATAAGGATTCTCAGTCTTTTCCAGTGACAAAGGAATACCAAAAGCTACCACTACCTTCCCTAATGTAACAGCTGATCCCATCTGGTCAACACAGAAAAAATCATCTAAATAAAGAATTTTGGAGGAAAATCCCGCAACATCCTTTACTACCCATCCAACAAAAGAACTAAATGCCTCAAAATAAGAACAAGACATTGAACAACCCATTGGTAAACAGCAATCAACATAAAACTCACGTCAAGTGAAAACTGTCGTTATGCACTGGAAGCAAACAAAATGCTGCCTTGATGGCAGTCAAAGCCATCAAAGCCCCAATCCCATTTAACATAACTAATTCCACTGTCTTATTGAATGATACATATGAAACAGAAGACAGTCCCAGATCAATGCAGTCTTCACCGACTCACCCGCCAGGTAAGACAAGTTGGTGAATAAGCCTGAACTTATAAGGTTCCTCTTCAGAACCACCCCTAATGGTAATACCCTCAAATTAGGCCACGGAGTGTCTTGAAATGGACCTGCTATATGACCTAGCTCAACTTCCTTCGCAATCTTCCCCTTACTATCTTCGGGTATATCCTAGTCGATTTCAAATCACCTGGCCTGAAAATGTGCGCTTGAGGATCAAATGGTATCATAAAGTCCTAAAAAAACCAAATTGGCTCAGCAGCTTCCACATCTGGTATCAAAACAGCTGACATGTCGTGGCTTTGATGTGGGCTGACCGCCAGAGCCCACATCAAAACGGGGGTTCTGCCATTGGATGTACTATTCTGTCCGATAGCAGAAAGGGGTTAAAGAATGGAATCAGGTGCTAGTACTAGTGCCCACCGCAGAGAGCAAGATCATGGCCAAGTGGCAAGGGCTATATGAGATACGGGGAAGGTGATGGAGGTACATTATAGAGTTTATCAGCCCGGGAGAAGAAAACCTGCACAGCTTTACCACGTTAAGCTGATGAAAGCGTGGAAGGACTGGGAATGTTTGGTTGCGGAAGCAACCCGGGTTGCACCCACAGGGAACCCCCTGCCCCGGTCAAGGATGAAACAGAGAGAGGTAAAAATACTGGACACTCTCACGAAACAGCAGCATATGGGCTCGGAAACTATTCAAAGAGAATGCAGATGTATTCTCGGAAATACCCGGGCATAACTCCATCCTCCAGCATGACATTGTCACCGAGCCTCATGTAAGGGTACGAATGAAACCTTACCGGGTGCCCTAGGCCCGGAGACAGGCCATTGCAAGTGAGGTGAAACAAATGCTCCAACTAGGAGTAAGTGAGGAATCCCAAAGTGACTGGGCTAGCCCCATTGTGCTAATCCTGAAGCTGGATGGATCATTATCATTTTGAAATGATTTCCGCGAGTTGAATAAGGTGTCGAAGTTCAATCTTTAATAATAATAATCATAATCTTTATTTATATAGTGCCAACATATTCCACAGCGCTTTCCGATGCTCCATGTGGCCGAGTTTATCGAGTGCCTGGGCCAGGCCCACTACTTCACCTAACGGTTATTGGCAGGTGCATCTTACAGAGTCGGCCAAGGAGAAAACCTCCTTCATAACACCAGAGGTCTATACCACTATGTAAATTTCAAAGAACTGACCGTCACATCCAACCATAGAATAAGTGTGAACAGGTGCTGAACCTAGAGTCACCAACTCGTATACAGTCAAATAAATAAGGCAGCACACTGTGGTGCTAAAACATGCAAACCTGAAACATGAAAATTGAACTGCATTACTGCATTTGAAATATGAAAAAATGACAGTGTTTAGCGCATGAATTGGCCAATTCATGAGTACCTGGTAGCCACATTAAGGCATCTCTCATATACCATGACCTAGACAATCCTTTCTTCACTGAGAATAAATGTCTTCATCTGAATGGGAACCTACTGTGCTGTGAATCCTCTTCTTAGACTATAATCTCTATTTTAGCGCCGCAGTGTGCTGCCTTATTTATTTGACTATACCACTATGTAGTCTTGCCCTCTTGGTCTACATGGGGCTCCAGCTGATGGATATAGTGCTAGAACCCCATCTGACATATGCGTCAGCATACTTAGATGATATCATCATCTTTAGTACTCATTGGCAAAACCACTTGGAACTGTGGGCTTGACGGCAAATCCCTGGAAATGCGCGATAGGACTTGAGAAAGCCCGGTACTTGGGTGATGTGATTGGCTGTGGGGTTATCAAACCTGTTATGATCTGGTGGTTTAGGAGCAACATGGGACGAGCTCTGAAGGAAGTGGTACCTGTACTGACCTCAGTCCCTAAGCTCAACACAACACTAGAAGTAGCCGTGGGATGCTCCTGACACTCCCTAGGCACCTCGTCACAGCCTGAGAACTAACTACCCCTAAAGATAGAAACAGGAAAATTATCTTGCCTCAGAGAAAATCCCCAAAGGATAGGTAGCCCCCCACAAGTAATGACTGTGAGTGGAGAGGGAAAAGACATACACAGAATGAAACCAGGATGAGCACAGGAAGCCAGTCTAGCTAGATAGATAGGACAGGATGGAATACTGTGCGGTCAGAATAAAACACTACAAAATATCCACACAGAGTTTACAAAAATCTCCACACCTGACTAAAGGTGTGGAGGGTAAATCTGCTTCCCAGAGCTTCCAGCTTAACTGAATTAATTCATACTGACAAGCTGGACAAACATAGAAAGCACAGAACGGATAAGTCCACAACCTGTGGACAGAAAAGAGCAAGCAAGGACAGCTTTGCTGAACTGGTCAGGATAACAGGGAAATCCAAAGAGATGTGAATCCAACCAGGAACCATTGACAAGTGGCACAAGCTGAAGGAAAGAGCCAGGCTAAATAGCCGAGCAGAATAGACAATCAGTAGAAGCAGCTGCTGACAGCTAAATCCAAGAAGCAGCCATTCCACTTAAAACCACCGGAGGGAGCCCAAGAGCAGAACTCCCAAAAGTGCCACTTACAACCACCGGAGGGAGCCCAAGAGCGGAATTCACAACAGTACCCCCCCCTTGAGGAGGGGTCACCGAACCCTCACCAGAGCCCCCAGGCCGATCAGGACGAGCCAAGTGAAAAGCACGAACCAAATCGGTGGCATGGACATCGGAGGCAAGAACCCAAGAATTATCCTCCTGGCCATAACCCTTCCACTTGACAAGATACTGAAGCCTCCGCCTCGAAAAACGAGAATCCAAAATTTTCTTAACCTCATATTCCAACTCTCCCTCAACCAACACTGGGGCAGGAGGATCAACCGAGGGAACAACGGGCACCACATATCTCCGCAACAAAGATCTATGGAAAACATTATGAATGGCAAAAGAGGCTGGAAGAGCCAAACGAAAAGACACCGGATTGATAATTTCAGAAACCTTATAAAGACCAATAAACCGAGGCTTAAAATTAGGTTAAGAAACCTTCAATGGAACTGTTGTGAATTCTGTGGCAGAGCTCCCTCCTGTGGTCACAAGTGGTACTTCGGCTGGTTCTCTCTGTGAGCTTCCGTTGGTGGAGGAAAGTGGTACTGCGGCTTCTGAGTTTCCTTCCTCAGGTGATGTGGTGAAGTCGTTAGGTGCTGCTCTATTTAACTCCACCTAGTGCTTTGATCCTGGCCTCCAGTCAATGTTCTAGTATTGGACCTGTTTCCTCCTGGATCGTTCCTGTGGCCTGCTGCTCTGCATAGCTGTTCCGCTTTGCTATTTTGTTTGCTGTTTTTTTCTGTCCAGCTTGTCTATTTGTTTTTTCCTGCTTGCTGGAAGCTCTGGGACGCAGAGGGTGTACCTCTGTGCCGTTAGTTCGGTACGGAGGGTCTTTTTGCCCCTTTGCATGGTTTTTGTAGGGTTTTGTGTTGACCGCAAAGTTACCTTTCCTATCATCGCTCTGTTCAGAAAGTCGGGCCTCACTTTGCTAAATCTATTTCATCTCTACGTTTGTCTTTTCATCTTAACTCACAGTCATTATATGTGGGGGCGGCCTTTTCCTTTGGGGTATTTCTCTGAGGCAAGGTAGGCTTATTTTCTATCTTCAGGCTAGCTAGTTTCTCAGGCTGTGCCGAGTTGCATAGGGAGCGTTAGGCGCAATCCACGGCTGCCTCTAGTGTGGTTGGAGAGGATTAGGGACTGCGGTCAGCAGAGTTCCCACGTCTCAGAGCTCGTTCTATGTTTTTGGGTTATTGTCAGGTCACTGTATGTACTCTGACCTCTATGTCCATTGTGGTACTGAATTACCTTATCGTAACAGTACTGGAGGCCCAAAGTACTAATGATTCTCATTAGAGGGAAAAAAGAAGTTCTGAGACTATTTTTTTTTCTCTGCACTGTGTTTTGCCTTTTTTTCCCCTAGACATTTGGGTGGTTCAGGACACAGGTGTAGCGATGGACATTAAAGGTCTGTCTTCATGTGTGGATCAGCTCACGGCAAGAGTACAAAATATTCAAGACTTTGTGGTTCAGAATTCTATGTTAGAACCGAGAATTCCTATTCCTGATTTGTTTTTTGGAGATAGAACTAAATTTCTGAGTTTCAAGAATAATTGTAAACTATTTCTGGCTTTGAAACCTCGCTCCTCTGGTGACCCAGTTCAACAAGTTAGGATCATTATTTCTTTTTTACGTGGCGACCCTCAGGACTGGGCATTTTCTCTTGCGTCAGAAGATCCTGCATTAAGTAATATCGATGCGTTTTTCCTGGCTCTCGGATTGCTGTACGATGAACCTAATTCAGTGGATCAGGCAGAGAAAAATTTGCTGGCTCTGTGTCAGGGTCAGGATGAGATAGAGGTATATTGTCAGAAATTTAGAAAGTGGTCCGTACTCACTCAATGGAATGAAGGTGCGCTCGCAGCTATTTTCAGAAAGGGTCTCTCTGAAGCCCTTAAGGATGTCATGGTGGGATTTCCTATGCCTGCTGGTCTGAATGAGTCTATGTCTTTGGCCATTCAGATCGGTCGACGCTTGCGTGAGCGTAAATCTGTGCACCATTTGGCGGTATTACCTGAGCTTAAACCTGAGCCTATGCAGTGCGATAGGACTTTGACCAGAGTTGAACGGCAAGAGCACAGACGTCTGAATGGGCTGTGTTTCTACTGTGGTGATTCCACTCATGCTATCTCTGATTGTCCTAGGCGCACTAAGCGGTTCGCTAGGTCTGCCACCATTGGTACGGTACAGTCAAAATTTCTTCTGTCCGTTACCTTGATCTGCTCTTTGTCATCGTATTCTGTCATGGCATTTGTGGATTCAGGCGCTGCCCTGAATTTGATGGACTTGGAGTATGCTAGGCGTTGTGGGTTTTTCTTGGAGCCCTTGCAGTGTCCTATTCCATTGAGAGGAATTGATGCTACGCCTTTGGCCAAGAATAAGCCTCAGTACTGGACCCAGCTGACCATGTGCATGGCTCCTGCACATCAGGAGGTTATTTGCTTTCTGGTGTTGCATAATCTGCATGATGTGGTCGTGTTGGGGTTGCCATGGCTACAAGTCCATAATCCAGTAATAGATTGGAAATCCATGTCTGTGTCCAGCTGGGGTTGTCAGGGGGTACATGGTGATGTCCTATTTCTGACTATTTCGTCATCCACCCCTTCTGAGGTTCCAGAGTTCTTGTCTGATTACCGGGATGTATTTGATGAGCCCAAGTCCGATACCCTACCTCCGCATAGGGATTGTGATTGTGCTATCGATTTGATTCCTGGTAGTAAATTCCCTAAAGGTCGACTGTTTAATTTATCTGTGCCTGAGCACGCCGCTATGCGGAGTTATGTGAAGGAGTCCTTGGAGAAGGGGCATATTCGCCCGTCATCGTCGCCATTAGGAGCAGGGTTCTTTTTTGTAGCCAAGAAGGATGGTTCGCTGAGACCTTGTATAGATTACCGCCTTCTAAATAAGATCACGGTTAAATTTCAGTACCCCTTGCCATTGTTATCTGATTTGTTTGCTCGGATTAAGGGGGCTAGTTGGTTCACCAAGATAGATCTTCGTGGTGCGTATAATCTTGTGCGTATTAAGCGAGGCTATGAATGGAAAACTGCATTTAATACGCCCGAGGGCCATTTTGAGTATCTAGTAATGCCATTCGGACTTGCCAATGCTCCATCAGTGTTTCAGTCCTTTATGCATGACATCTTCCGAGAGTACCTGGATAAATTCCTGATTGTGTACTTGGATGACATTTTGATCTTCTCGGATGATTGGGAGTCTCATGTGAAGCAGGTCAGAACGGTGTTTCAGGTCCTGCGTGCTAATTCTTTGTTTGTGAAGGGATCAAAGTGTCTCTTTGGTGTTCAGAAGGTTTCATTTTTGGGGTTCATCTTTTCCCCTTCTACTATCGAGATGGACCCTGTTAAGGTCCAAGCCATCCATGATTGGACTCAGCCGACATCTCTGAAAAGTCTGCAAAAGTTCCTGGGCTTTGCTAATTTTTATCGTCGCTTCATCTGCAATTTTTCTAGTATTGCTAAACCATTGACCGATTTGACCAAGAAAGGTGCTGATGTGGTCAATTGGTCTTCTGCTGCTGTGGAAGCTTTTCAAGAGTTGAAGCGTCGTTTTTCTTCTGCCCCTGTGTTGTGTCAACCAGATGTTTCGCTTCCATTCCAGGTCGAGGTTGATGCTTCTGAGATTGGAGCAGGGGCTGTTTTGTCGCAGAGAAGTTCTGATTGCTCGGTGATGAAACCATGTGCCTTCTTTTCCAGGAAGTTTTCGCCTGCTGAGCGAAATTATGATGTGGGCAATCGAGAGTTGTTGGCCATGAAGTGGGCATTCGAGGAGTGGCGTCATTGGCTTGAAGGAGCTAAGCATCGCGTGGTGGTCTTGACTGATCATAAGAACTTGACTTATCTCGAGTCTGCCAAGCGGTTGAATCCTAGACAGGCTCGTTGGTCGCTGTTTTTTGCCCGTTTTGACTTTGTGATTTCGTACCTTCCAGGCTCTAAAAATGTGAAGGCGGATGCTCTGTCTAGGAGTTTTGTGCCCGACTCTCCGGGTTTATCTGAGCCGGCGGGTATCCTCAAAGAGGGAATAATTGTGTCTGCCATCTCCCCTGATTTGCGGCGGGTGCTGCAAAAATTTCAGGCTAATAAACCTGATCGTTGCCCAGCGGAGAAACTGTTTGTCCCTGATAGGTGGACGAATAAAGTTATCTCTGAGGTTCATTGTTCGGTGTTGGCTGGTCATCCTGGAATCTTTGGTACCAGAGAGTTAGTGGCTAGATCCTTTTGGTGGCCATCTCTGTCACGGGATGTGCGTTCTTTTGTGCAGTCCTGTGGGATTTGTGCTCGGGCTAAGCCCTGCTGTTCTCGTGCCAGTGGGTTGCTTTTGCCCTTGCCGGTCCCGAAGAGGCCTTGGACACATATCTCTATGGATTTTATTTCAGATCTTCCCGTCTCTCAAAAGATGTCAGTCATTTGGGTGGTCTGTGATCGCTTCTCTAAGATGGTCCATTTGGTACCCTTGTCTAAATTACCTTCCTCCTCTGATTTGGTGCCATTGTTCTTCCAGCATGTGGTTCGTTTACATGGCATTCCAGAGAATATCGTTTCTGACAGAGGTTCCCAGTTTGTTTCGAGGTTTTGGCGAGCCTTTTGTGGTAGGATGGGCATTGACTTGTCTTTTTCCTCGGCTTTCCATCCTCAGACTAATGGCCAGACCGAACGAACCAATCAGAACTTGGAAACATATCTGAGATGCTTTGTTTCTGCTGATCAGGATGACTGGGTGTCCTTTTTGCCTTTGGCTGAGTTCGCCCATAATAATCGGGCCAGCTCGGCTACCTTGGTTTCGCCGTTTTTCTGCAACTCTGGGTTCCATCCTCGTTTCTCTTCAGGGCAGGTTGAGTCTTCGGACTGTCCTGGTGTGGATACTGTGGTGAACAGGTTGCAGCAGATTTGGACTCATGTAGTGGACAATTTGACCTTGTCCCAGGAGAAGGCTCAACGTTTTGCTAATCGCAGACGCTGTGTGGGTCCCCGACTTCGTGTTGGGGATTTGGTTTGGTTATCTTCTCGTCATATTCCTATGAAGGTTTCCTCTCCTAAGTTTAAACCTCGTTTCATTGGTCCGTATAGGATTTCTGAGGTTCTTAATCCTGTGTCTTTTCGTCTGACCCTTCCAGATTCTTTTTCCATACATAACGTATTCCATAGGTCATTGTTGCGGAGATACGTGGCACCTATGGTTCCATCTGTTGATCCTCCTGCCCCGGTTTTGGTGGAGGGGGAGTTGGAGTATATTGTGGAGAAGATTTTGGATTCTCGTGTTTCAAGACGGAAACTCCAGTATCTGGTTAAGTGGAAGGGTTATGCTCAGGAAGATAATTCCTGGGTCTTTGCCTCTGATGTCCATGCTCCCGATCTTGTTCGTGCCTTTCATATGGCTCATCCTGGTCGTCCTGGGGGCTCTGGTGAGGGTTCGGTGACCCCTCCTCAAGGACGGGTACTGTTGTGAATTCTGTGGCAGAGCTCCCTCCTGTGGTCAGAAGTGGTACTTCGGCTGATTCTCTCTGTGAGCTTCCGTTGGTGGAGGAAAGTGGTACTGCGGCTTCTGAGTTTCCTTCCTCAGGTGATGTGGTGAAGTCGTTAGGTGCTGCTCTATTTAACTCCACCTAGTGCTTTGATCCTGGCCTCCAGTCAATGTTCTAGTATTGGACCTGTTTCCTCCTGGATCGTTCCTGTGGCCTGCTGCTCTGCATAGCTGTTCCGCTTTGCTATTTTGTTTGCTGTTTTTTTCTGTCCAGCTTGTCTATTTGTTTTTTCCTGCTTGCTGGAAGCTCTGGGACGCAGAGGGTGTACCTCCGTGCCATTAGTTCGGTACGGAGGGTCTTTTTGCCCCTTTGCATGGTTTTTGTAGGGTTTTGTGTTGACCGCAAAGTTACCTTTCCTATCCTCGCTCTGTTCAGAAAGTCGGCCTCACTTTGCTAAATCTATTTCATCTCTACGTTTGTCTTTTCATCTTAACTCACAGTCATTATATGTGGGGGCGGCCTTTTCCTTTGGGGTATTTCTCTGAGGCAAGGTAGGCTTATTTTCTATCTTCAGGCTAGCTAGTTTCTCAGGCTGTGCCGAGTTGCATAGGGAGCGTTAGGCGCAATCCACGGCTGCCTCTAGTGTGGTTGGAGAGGATTAGGGATTGCGGTCAGCAGAGTTCCCACGTCTCAGAGCTCGTTCTATGTTTTTGGGTTATTGTCAGGTCACTGTATGTACTCTGACCTCTATGTCCATTGTGGTACTGAATTACCTTATCATAACATGGAACATGACGAGAAGACAACCAAACCAAATCCCCCACACGAAGCCGGGGACCAACACACTGACGACGGTCAGCAAAACGTTGAGCCCTTTCCTGAGACAACGTCAAATTGTCCACAACATGAGTCCAAATCTGCTGCAGCCTGTCCACCACAGAATCCACACCAGGACAATCAGAAGGCTCAACCTGCCCAGAAGAAAAACGAGGATGAAAACCAAAATTACAAAAGAAAGGTGAAACCAAAGTAGCCGAACTAGCCCGATTATTAAGGGCAAACTCGGCCAACGGCAAGAAAGCCACCCAATCATCCTGATCAGCAGACACAAAGCATCTCAAATAGGTCTCCAAGGTCTGATTAGTTCGCTCAGTTTGGCCATTAGTCTGAGGATGAAACGCCGAAGAAAAAGACAAATCAAAGCCCGTCCTAGCACAAAAGGCCCGCCAAAACCTAGAGACAAACTGAGAACCTCTGTCAGACACAATATGTTAGGGCTAGCGGAACGCACCAAATAATAAGACAGATAGAGTATGGTGCGTTCGCAGCCCGGGGTCCACCGTGCAGAGATGGAACCTGCTGCCAAGTAATGACGGACTATATGGCGGTACTCATAAGTATACACACGTGGGTTAAACTTCACCCAGCGTGAAGGAAGCGATCCTGTTGCGTCACAGGACCGCGGTACCGCACATAGAGCGCGAGCAAGTAGTCAGCGAACTCAACCCCAACTAGGATTGAACTCCGATTAGACCCTTGCTGGCACAACATCGCAACTGGGTGTGTAAGGAAACTAATAACAATATTAAGGCACAAGAGTGCATGCGGTGCCGCACTGACGAACGCCACTAACCACCCAGGCTTGGGTAAGGAAAGCACAGAGGAAGTGCACGGCGCCGTACTGGCGGTCACAGCAACTGGACGCTGTAATGTGTGATTCGTGCTGTATGATAAGTCGGGCGCTAGATAGCAACCATACACCTTCCGCGAACAGACATTCAATAGGGTAGGGGTATCCAAGGACGACTTGCACTCACAACATACACACATTAACAATTCTACACTAGCGCATGGCCGTACGGTCATGCGCAGTTTATATAGTTGCAGCACAGGAAGTGGCCACAGAAACTTTGCCCTTCCAAGACCTGCCAAGAGGACCAATGGAATGTGCTGCAGAGCCTGAGCACATGACCCTCGATCTCCAACGGGAGATCTTGCCCTGGGCATGCTCAGTGTGTGCAGACAAGGACTTAGTCCCAGAGAAGTCCGCTCGCTGCTGACCAGCACTGGCTTTAATGGCAGAAGCTGAAGAAGCAGCAGTAACTCTCTGTACAGAGTGAGACTGAGCAAGACGCTGGGACCGACCTCCCTGCTGAGCAGACTCCACTGCGGCTGGATAAGAATGGGAGACCGCAGCGGAGATGGCTCGAGATTCCCCCTGTGCAGAAGCGGGAACTCGAGACCTAACACAATATTCTCCGGAATGCCATGCAAACGAACCACATGCTGAAAAAACAATGGAACCTAATCTGAGGAGGAAGGCAACTTAGGCAAAGGTACCAGATGGACCATTTTAGAGAACCTGTCACAAACAACCCAGATAACAGACATCTTCTGGGAAACAGGAAGATCCGAAATAAAATCCATGGAAATATGCGTCCAGGGCCTCTCAGGGACCGGCAAAGGCAAAAGCAACCCACTAGCGTGGGAACAGCAAGGCTTTGCCCGGGCACAAGTCCCAAAGGACTGCACAAAAGCACGCACATCGCGCGACAAGGAAGGCCACTGTTATGACCTGGTGGTTAGGAGCACCAGGAATGACCTGATAGTTAAACCTCAAACAGGACAAGCTCTGGGATGTGGGACCTCTGCTGACCGCAATCCCTAATCCTATCACACACACTAGAAATAGCCGTGGAGCGCTCCTGACGCTCCCTAGGTGCCTCGTCACAGCCTAAGGACTATCTAGCCCTAGAGATAGAAAATAAAGCCTACCTTGCCTCAGAGAAATTCCCCAAAGGAAAAGGCAGCCCCCCACATATATTGACTGTGAGTAAAGATGAAAGTCACAAACGCAGAAATGAAACAGGTTTCAGCAAAGGGAGGCCAGACTTACTAAATAGACAGAGGATAGGAAAGGTAGCTTTGCGATCAGCACAAAAAACTACAAAAGACCACGCAGAGTGTGCAAAAAAGACCTCCGCACCGACTAACGGTGCGGAGATTCCACTCTGCATTCCAGAGCTTCCAGCTAGCAAGACAAAATCATGATATCCAGCTGGACAAGAAAACAATGAACGAATTAGATAATATCAGGAACTTAGCTTCTGCTGGAGTAAACAGGTCACCAGAAAGATCCAAGAGCGAACTGAAGCAATGCAGAAACATTGACAGCTGGCATGGAGTAACGATCTAAGTGGAGTTAAATAAAACCAAAGGATAAACCCCGTCACCTGTGTAAGGAACCTCAGAAGCAGCAGCTCCACTCACAGCCACCAGAGAGAGCCCACGGACAGAACTCACCGAAGTACCATTCACGACCACAGGAGGGAGCTCGACAACAGAATTCACAACAGGCCACCAAAAGGACCTAGCAACCAAATCTCTGGTACCAAAAATCCCTGGAGGACCAGCCAACACTGAACAATGAACCTCAGAAATCACCTTACTTGTCCATCCATCAGGAACAAACAGCTTCCCCACTGGACAGCGGTCAGGCCTATGAGCCTGAAATTCCCGAAGCACCCACCACAAATCAGGGGAGATGGCAGAAAGAATCACCCCTTCCTTAAGAATGCCAACCGGCTCAAGGACTCCAGGAGAATCAGGCGAAAAACTCCTAGAGAGAGCATCAGCCTTAACATTCTTAGATCCCGGAAGATACGAGACCACAAAATCAAAACGGGAGAAAAACAGGGACCATCGAGCCTGTCTAGGATTCAGCCGCTTGGCCGACTCGAGGTAAATCAGATTCTTATGATCAGTCAAGACCACAACGCGGTGCTTAGCTCCCTCAAGCCAATGTCGCCACTCCTCAAACGCCCACTTCATAGCCAACAACTCCCGATTGCCGACATCATAATTGCGTTCCGCAGGCGAAAACTTTCTGGAAAAAAAAGCACACGGTTTCATCAAAGAACCATCAGAATCTCTCTGAGACAAAACGCCCCCTGCCCCAATCTCAGAAGCGTCAACCTCAAACTGAAAAGGAAGAGAAACATCCGGCTGACGCAATACAGGGGCAGAAGTAAATCAGCGCTTAAGCTCCCGAAAGGCCTCAACAGCCGCAGAGGACCAATTTGTCACATCAGCGCCTTTCTTCGTCAAATCAGTAAGGGGCTTAACCACACTGGAAAAGTTGGCAATGAAACGGCGATAGAAATTAGCAAAACCCAAAAATTTTTGAAGGCTCTTCACAGATGTGGGTTGAATCCAGTCATGAATAGCTTGGACCTTAACAGGATCCATTTCCATAGACGAGGGAGAAAAAATAAAACCTTAAAAAGAGATCTTCTGAACTCCGAATAGGCACTTAGACCCCTTCACAAATAAAGCATTATCACGAAGGATCTGGAATACCATCCTGACCTGCTTCACATGAGACTCCCAATCATCGGAAAAAAATCAAAATATCATCCAAATATACAACCATGAATTTATCAAGATAATTGCGGAAAATATCATGCATAAAAAATTGGAACACAGATGGAGCATTAGAGAGCCCGAATGGCATCACAAGGTATTCAAAATGGCCTTCAAGCGTATTAAATGCAGTTATTTTTAAAGTTCAAAAACTTGGATCTGTCCCCAAAAAACAAATCAGGAGTAGGAATTCTAGGCTCCAAAGCCGGAGTCTGGACAACATAATCTTGGATACTCTGTACTCTTGCAGCAAGTTGATCCACACGAGAAAACAAACCCTGAACATCCATGCCAGAGCATAATTCCTGAACCACCCAGAGATCAAGAGGAAAAAAAAGACAAAACAGAGAACAGAAAAAAAAATGGCTCAGAATTTTTTCCTTCTTTTGAGATGCATTTAATTCATTTTTGGCCACTTGTACTGTTATGATCTGGTGGTTTAGGAGCAACATGGGATGAGCTCTGAAGGAAGTGGTATCTATACTGACCGCAGTCCCTAAGCTCAACACAACACTAGAAGTAGCCGTGGGATGCTCCTGACACTCCCTAGGCACCTCGTCACAGCCTGAGAACTAACTACCCCTAAAGATAGAAACAGGAAAATTATCTTGCCTCAGAGAAAATCCCCAAAGGATAGATAGCCCCCCACAAGTAATGACTGTGAGTGGAGAGGGAAAAGACATACACAGAATGAAACCAGAATGAGCACAGGAAGCCAGTCTAGCTAGATAGATAGGACAGGATGGAATACTGTGTGGTCAGTATAAAACACTACAAAATATCCACACAGAGTTTACAAAAATCTCCACACCTGACTAAAGGTGTGGAGGGTAAATCTGCTTCCCAGAGCTTCCAGCTTAACTGAATTAATTCATACTGACAAGCTGGACAAACATAGAAAGCACAGAATGGATAAGTCCACAACCTGTGGACAGAAGAGAGCAAGCAAGGACTTAGCTTTGCTGAACTGGTCAGGATAACAGGGAAATCCAAAGAGATGTGAATCCAACCAGGAACCATTGACAAAGTGGCACAAGCTGAAGGAAAGAGCCAGGCTAAATAGCCGAGCAGAATAGACAATCAGTGGAAGCAGCTGCTGACAGCTAAATCCAAGGAGCAGCCATTCCACTTAAAACCACCGGAGGGAGCCCAAGAGCAGAACTCACAAAAGTGCCACTTACAACCACCGGAGGGAGCCCAAGAGCGGAATTCACAACACAAACCCCAGATAAATAAAATAGAGGCCATTCAGGACTGGCCCCGACCTGTCACCACCAAACAGGTGGGAACATTTCTTGGAATCGTCGGGTCTTACCAGAGGTTTATACCCAATTTTTCTGGGATAACAACCCCTCTTACCAACCTCCTCAAGGGACAGAAGTCGGTCATGGTTCGGTGGAACCCCCAGGCAGAGGAAACGTACCAATCCATGAAGATGGCACTGTGCAGACAGCCAGTCCTCATTAGCCCCAACTTTCAGAAACGCTTCATTGTGCAGACAGAAGCCTCTAACATGGGCCTAGTAGTGGTCCTGTCGCTGGAGGTGGAAGAAGAGAAGCATCCGGTCACCTACCTAGGTAGGAAACTCACCCCAGCCAAGAAAAACTATAGCGTAGTGGAGAAGGCAACACGGGCAAGCAAAGTCAAAAGACCTGGCACCCTCACTATACACGGTGGTGTAGTGGCCCACGGCAACAGCCGTGGTCTATCTTCTGTTTTCCCGGCTGCGAAACAGAGGACATTGTTTCTTTTGTTTGTGAGTTAGACATTTAACCTTCATTTACTTAGAATTTTCCAAAGTTCCTGCCTCATCACTGCACAGTGTGGACACCGCTACGCTATACTTTTCATGATGCCCTATATTAGGGCTCCCCAGCAGTTCTTGACATAAAAAAGGAATCATTCCTCCAGTTGTAATAATGTAAATTTAACTTTACTGTGTATGGGTAAAAAATACCTAACAACGCATCTTAATATTTTAACTGGTCACCACTTTCCTTCTTTGGTAGATCCATGTTCTGACAAGACACATTGTTTCTCTACAGAAATGATGAGCTGTACATCAGATATAACTGTGGCAATCTTTAGTTGCGATGGTGATGGCCTCATGGCCTGCTGATGTCATGTGTCATGTAAAACATTTTATCATTATAACCAAGACTGATGGACGGGAATGGAACTGCTGACATCGGATAAGCAAGGGAAGTAAAAGGTTACTAACCTACTGTTAGCTTATACCGGGAGTTTCCTAAATGATGGAAAACTACTTTAAATGAAAGACTAAATCTTATCATGTTTTGAATTCAATTTTTAATGGATACATATGCAATGTTAATACAGAGTTCACAGAATGGGAATTTTTTACTTAGGGGACAGTGTAATTAAGCTTCGAATGTAATTTCCTGTTATAGGATGTAGCATGGGGCTACAAATAACTACAAGCAGGAGGTGAAGTGTGATCACAGTTAGTGATGAGTGAGCACTAAAATACTCGGGTGCTCGTTGCTCGGGTCGAGCAGATTGGAATACTCGGATACTCGGCCAGAAAAACAAGCCCAATGTAAGTCTATGGGAGACCCGAGTATTTTTACCGCGATTTCCCCCGGGGGTTCTTTTAAGGTCTAAAAACGTTTGAAAGTGATGGAAACACTGCTCACATGACACAGGAACATCATGGGGATCGCCTTTGGAAGCATTCCTGACTCCTAGTTCACAGCTTTATACCATTTTTTTCCGAGATTCATGCCATTTTTCCTGGTGCCACCAAAAACACTAAAATGAAACCAAAATGGATTTTGCTGGGAAATATGATAAGGTTCATCCTTTGCAGGTTAATGACTTGTCTGAAAGGCTAAATTATTAACCCCAGAATGAAAATTTTCTCCCCCACTTTGGCTTAGTTCAGACGCAGCGTTTTTGAAGCGTTTTTCAACTTTAGCATTGCTTTCAACCACTACAAATGCGTTCACTAGGAAATGTCATTGTAAAATTTAACAACCCTAGCTGGCCATGTGATGTGTGCCCAATTCCCAATTCATGCCCAATTCGCCAATGTGGGTTCCTTTTTTTACAAAATAAGAGTGTCATCACAGCCCCCTTGCCCAAAATGCACCGTAGAGAGAACGTTCACCCTGGTGATCTAGTGGCAGTAAAAGGACACATTGCAGGAGACAGAATTAAAAGTAGGCCCAATGTAATGTCATGCCCAATTCCCCAATGTGGGGTCCTTTTTTGTACAAACTTAAAGAGTGCCATTACAGCCCCCTTGCCCAAAATGCACTGTACAGAGCACGTTCACCCTGGTGATCTAATGGCAGTTAAAGGACACATTGCAAGAGACAGAATTAAAAAGTAGGCCCAATGTAATGTCATGCCCAATTCCCCAATGTGGGGTCCTTTTTTGTACAAACTACAGGAGTGCCATTACAGCCCCCTTGCCCAAAATGCACCGTACAGAGCACGCTCACTCTGGTGATCTAGTGGCAGTTAAAGGACACATTGCAGGAAACAGAATTAAGAAGTAGGCAAAATTGAAATACAATGCCCAATTCCCCAATGCGGGTTCCTTTTTTCCAAATTAAAATAGTGCTATAACAGCCCCCTTGCCCAAAATGCACCGGCCTATAATAGTACAGAGCACGTTCACCCTGGTCATCTAGTGGTTCTGGATGATGAGGATGAGGAGGAGGATAACAGCAAAGAGACCAAATTTGGAAGCGTATACCCATGTGTGGTTATGAAGAAGTGCCTGAGAATACACCTCCCCAAAAGAGAGAATGTATTTGAGGATATGTTTCGCTGTTTTCACTTGGTGGTGTACAGAAGTCTTTCCCAATCTAGCCCTTGTTCGTTTTAATAAGAGTCAGGCTGTCAGCATTTTCAGTTGACAGGCGGATGCGCTTATCTGTTATAATTCCACCAGCGGCACTAAAAACCCACTCTGACAGAATGCTAGCAGAAGGGCAGGCCAGGACCTCCAAGGCATAGAGAGCCAGTTCATGCCACGTGTCCAGCTTGGATACTCAATAATTAAAAGGCACAGAGGAATCACGGAGGTGGTTTGTCCTCACCAACAGGATGACTGACCACACTGTCCTCCTCCTCCTCCTCATCCTCCTCCTCCCTGTCCTCAGGCCATCCCCGATGAACAGATGGTATGACAGATGTGTTTGTAGTACCGTCTATAGCACATGAAAGTAGCTCCCGCTCTTCCTCCTCCTCATTGACTACCAATCCATGTTGAGAAGACATGAGGCTGGGCTGAGTGTAATCCCCCTGTGTGGTCCTTGCTTCATGTCCTTGGGCTCTGCCTGCAATGCATCCTCTTTAATTGTGAGCAGAGAGGTTTTCAGAATGCTGACAAGAGGGATGGTGATGCTAAATATGGCGTCATCGCCGCTCACCATCTTGGTGCAGTCCTCAAAGTTTTGTAGGATGTTAAATATGTCAGACATCCATGTCCACGCCTGAGGTCTTATGAGTGGAGTCTGAAGTGAATACCGATGGCCTTGTTGATCTTGGTAGTCAACAACTGCCCTCTCCTGCTCACAAATCCTTTCCAACATATGCAGTGTAGAGTTCCAGGGCGTGGGGACATCACACATCAGCTGGTGAGCTGAAAGCTACAAACGCTGCTGAAGAACGGCAAGGGTGGCTGAAGCTGTAGCTGACTTCCTAAAATGGGAACAGACAGATGACGCACTTTCACTAGCAGATCCAGCAGCTTCGGGTAGCTTTTCAGAAAATGTTGAACCACGAGGTTAAGCATATGGGCCAAGCAAGGAATGTGTGTGAGCTCACCTTGCCTCAGAGCCGCCACTAGGTTACAGCCATTGTCACACATGACCATGCCTGGTTGTAGGTTCAGCGGTGTCATCCAACCATCTGACTGCTCTTTCAGGGCTGTCCACAACTCGTCTGCATTGTGCGGTTTGTCACCTATGCAGATTAGCTTCAGCACAGCCTGTTGCTGCTTGGCTGAGGCAGTGCTGCAGTGCTTCCAGCTTCAGACTGATGTGTTGATTTCAGAGATGGAGGATGAAGAGGAGGAGGAGGTTCAGGAGCTGTAGGCTCTGGGGCAACCCTGATTGACGTAAGGCCAGCAATCATCGGCGTGGGGTGGATGTGTTCCATCCCAAGCTCCGACTGGGTTCCGGCTTCCACTATGTTAACCCAGTGTGCCATCAGTGAGATGTACCATCCCTGCCCACAAGCACTTGTCCATGCATCCGTGGTTAGGTGGACATTCCCTGTAACAGCATTGTTGAGGGCATAGGTAATATTGTGGGATACATGCTGGTATAATGTCGGTATGGCACACCGGGAGAAGTAGTGGCCGTCCCGAATACCTTGGGACGGCCACCACCATCAGGTTGCCGAAAGCTTCCATCTCTACAAGCCTAAAAGGCAGCATTTCTAGTGCAAGCAGAAGAGAAATATTAGAATTTAGGACTGTGGCCTGTTGGGCGGTGGCTGGTTATTTCCGCTTGCATTCCAAAGACTGGGTTATAGACAACTGAAGGCTGTGATGGGACAAGGATGTGGACGGGCTTGATGATGGTGCTGCTTGACTGTGGGCCACAACATGTGCAGGGCTAGAGGCATCTTCACATGCATGGTGTACTGAGGATTGGCTTCTATGCAAAACAGTGGAAGAAGCAGTGGTGTCACCTGCAGGGTGTGGTTCAGTAGCCTGGGGTTCGGCCCACAAAGTCTGGTGCTTTGCTGCCATGTGCCTGATCATGCTGGTGGTGGTTAGGCTGGTTGTTTTGCTACCCCTGCTGATGTGGGCATCGCAGGTGCTGCAAATGGTCTTTTTGGGGTTATCGGTAGAGTCTTTAAAAAATAATCAGACTCGGGTAGATCTAACAGTTGGAATGGCAACTTCCCTCATGTTGGTGTTATGGGGAACAGATGCACGCCTTTTGTCTGTGGCCACCACACTGCTTCTTCCTGCCTGTTGTGGTGATATGCCTCCTTCCCAATGTGTGCTGCTGCCCTCACTCTGCATGTCTTCCTGCCAGGTTGGGTCAGTCACATAGTCATCCACCACCTTGTCTTCCACATCCACACCCTGCTCCTCCTCCTGATTTTCTGTCAATTGTGTCTCATCATCGTCCACCTCTTCTGACACTTTCCCACTATTGACTTCACGTGACCGGGGCTGGTCAAAGCATTGGGCATCTCTACATGCGATCTCATCTGTCCCCACTTCAAGTTGACCAGCCGATAGTTCTGAATCTTAATTGGAAAATTGAACAGCTCTTCAGAGTGTCCAAGTGTGGGAGCAGTTGTCTCAGGGAACTCTGCATGGTGGGAGGAAGGAGGATCAGGGTGAGAAATATCCAGGTCACACTCACGGCTACTCAGACTTGACAGTATGGAAGACGTGGTGGTGGTGGTGGCTAAGTGACTGGAATCATTATCTGCTATCCAATCAACAACCATTTCACACTGCTCTGGCTTCAATAGTGGTGTGCTACAGTCCCCTAGAAACTGGGACAGGAAGTTCGAGCGAGAAGATGTGGGTCTTTGTTGTTGCCCACTTTCACCTTGGCCACGGCCTCGTCCTCTGCATGCACCATCATCATCACATCCACTTCCCTGTCCCTTACCCCTTGCCTTGCCCATTTTAAATGGACTACTGCACTATTTCAAATGCTCAACACAAATATATTTATTAGTAGCGAAATAATATCTTATCAGTATGCCTGCAAATCTATGATTTTTCAAACCCAAACACCAGGCAAGCCTCAGCCTGACATTACAGACTGTATTAAATTTTGGGGGCTTTTTTATGAAGTTAATTTATGCAAAATAGTGCTGTATATAAGCAGAGTAACAGACAACAAAAAAATGGTCCTTCGGCCTACAATGACCAAACTTGAAGCACGCAGGTGTATGAGGTCTCCCACAGAAATACCACACTGGCAAATATGTGGCCTTTTTTTCAGAAATGCCAAATAGTGCTAAGTATAATTACAGTAATAGACAGAAAAAACTGGCAAAATGGCCTACAATGCCCCAACTTGGAGCACGCAGGTATATGAGGGCTCTCACGGAAATACCACACTGGCAAATATGTGCCTTTTTATATTTTTAAATACTAAATAGTTCTGTATATAATTAGAGTAACAGACAGCAAAAAAGTGGTACTCTGGCCTACAATGAACAAACTTGAAGCACGCAGGTGTATGAGGTCTCCCACAGAAATACCACACTGGCAAATATGTGGCCTTTTTTTCAGAAATGCCAAATAGTGCTAAGTATAATTACAGTAATAGACAGAAAAAACTGGCAAAATGGCCTACAATGCCCCAACTTGGAGCATGCAGATATATGAGAGCTGTCACGGAAATACCACACTGGCAAATATGTGGCCTTTTTATATTTTTTTATGCTAAATAGTGCTGTATATAATTTGAGTAACAGACAGCAAAAAAAGTGGTACACCAACCGACAATGACTAAACTTGGACCACGCACATATATGAGGGCTGTCACAGAAATGCCACACTGGCAAATATGTGGCCTTTTTATAATTTTGGAAGCTAAATAGTGCTGTATAGAATTAGAGTATCAGACAGCAAAAAAAGTGGTCCACCGCACTGCAATGACCAAACTTGGAGCACGCAGATATATGAGGGCTGTCACGGAAATACCACGCTGGCAAATATGTGGCCTTTATTTTTTTAAGCTAAATAGTGCTGTATATAAATAGAGTAACAGACAGCAAAAAAAAAGTGGTCCACCGGCCTACAATGACCAAACTTGGAGCACGCAGACATACGAGGGCTGTCATGGAAATACCACACTGGCAAATATGTGGCCTTTGTATAATTTTGGAAGCTAAATAGTGCTGTATTAAATTAGAGAATTAGACAGTAAAAAAAGGGGTCCACGGGCCTACAATGCCCAAACTTGAAGCATGCAGATATATGAAGGCTGTCACGGAAATACCACACTGGCAAAAATGTGGCCTGTTTCTTTTTAAAATGCAAAATAGTGCTGTATAGAATTAGAGTATCAGACAGCAAAAAAAAGTGGTCTGCTGACCTACAATGCCCAAAGTTGGTTCATGCAGATATATGAGGCCTTTTTCGGTGAATTTAAAACACACAAAAAAAGTGGCACAAGGCTAGCACACACAACTATGTTACGTATGCCTGACAAACTATGATTTTTCAACATGCCTCAGTCTGACAGAACAGACTGTATATTTTTGTTTTTTTGGGGTGAATTTTTTGGAAAAAAAAATACAACTAGGTATATAGTAAAGAAGCTGCAGCAGCAGCAGACAGTTATGGAGCTTTGGGAGGGATGCAGTGGGAGCAATGGACGCACATACAGTGCCTGCAGGCCATGCACTGGTGTGGATATGCTGTGCCCTGTCTACCTAGTGCTGCAATATCGGGACCCACAAATTAGCCCTAAAAATGACTGAAGAGTTGTGGATTTAAGAGTTGCAGACCTACACTAACTCTAAAAACCACGATTCTGATCCTATCTCTGTAGCAGCTCTCCCTACTCTCGCTGAATCCGGAGATGAAAGCGGCGAGCAGGGCGGCGCCAGGTCTCTTATACTCCGGATGATGCTGTGTGGCCAAGTCAATCACTGCACAACCACAACAAAGATGGCTGTAGCTTTTCATGGCCTGGCAGACAATCCCTGCACCGTGATTGGGTCTCTAAAGTCCGCCAAAAACGCTGGTTGGAGACACCAGTTACCACCGAATACTCCCAGAAATGCTTGGTGCTCACCGCATACACGAAGCATAGTGATACTCAGCGAGTAACGAGTAGCACGTTCGCTCATCACTACATATGACAGGTGGCTTGAGCCACCTCTATCTCTATCTCTATCACGACCCGGGCTCTATGTGCCACTGTGCCTCCTGGGTGTTAGGGCAGACAGGTGATATATAATCCAGCTGTCCTGCCTGTTTCTGCTGTGCCTCCTATAGTCCGAAACAACCTCAGTCTTCTGGCTACCGGAATCTGCGCTCGGCCAGGGAGGTAGCCCAAAACGCTGCTCTGTTCCCCTGGTGTCTATCTCCTGTGCTCCACTCTCCTGCATGCTCACTAACACTGATCTCAATCCTGGAGCTGCAGCAACTCTGGCTGCACGGCCACAAACACGTCTCTCTGCCTCAGACTGCTCCAGTCTGCTGTCCAGCACTAACAATCTGAAAACTCTCTTTCCCTCCAGACCAGAATGTATTTATAGTGGAGTTCTCCCTAAACCAGGTTTAGAGCTCCCCCTTCTTGACTGGAGTGTGAACATGTTGTGTGTTTGTGATTACATGATAATAGAGAGCTTCCATCGCTTCCAAGCGTGACATCACTCTCCCCATGAGGAAAGCAATGCCAGTGTGACACCCAGGACCTTGGGGGTCACACTTGTCCTCAACAAGTAATGAATGAATCATATGCCCAAACTTTTTATTGGCCACACATGTATATTTACAAGTACAGTAAGTGAGCTTGCCTCTGATGTGTCTTTTTCAAAGATAAACAAGTCTAAATGTTCTAATTTTTTTATTACAGAAAAGGCTCCCATCACATATAATAACCTAGTTTCTACCTTTGTGTTGTCTTTAAGCTTCCTGTATCCTTTTTAAAAACTGGATCCTAAGTTCAAGATGTGGCATTACAAGGAGAGTTGATTTTAGACAAAGTGGAGTCATGGGCAAAATTAAAAGCCCCAAATGATAAGATGTGGCACCATCACACAGCAGCCTTGATTAAACTATATATAACTGGGTGATGAGGCTAAAGGGTGAAAATAGGTAAAATGTTTAATATCTCTCCCCAAGGCTGTTGTCCCTAGAACATTTTTAAAGATCCTTGTATCACTCCTGCTCCAGTCAGCACTGAAGATGTTTCTGAGGTAGAGAACATTCTGCCCACTAAGAGGGTAAGAGGTAATAACTTTTCTCTTGTGGATTGGAAGGGGTTTGGTCTTGAGGAGAGATATTGGGAGGGTAAACATACAAACGTGATATCCACCAGTCCGAAACAATGTTTAAAGCAGGGTGTGACCAATAAGAATAAAGATTAACCTTTAATAGATTTTAGCTAAAAAATTGGTATAACCAATTATATAAGAACATGAAAGACTCACAAGAAAAAATTCCCATACAAGGGAAATGAACCCAATAATCAAATCCCTAAGACTTTCTGGACCACACAACTATGTCAGTCTCTATAGGGGAATAAGTCACTCCTATGAGGGAGTATTTAACACCTATACATCACAAGCCGCATATCACCTGTTGTGAATTCTGTGGCAGAGCTCCCTCCTGTGGTCACAAGTGGTACTTCGGCTGGTTCTCTCTGTGAGCTTCCGTTGGTGGAGGAAAGTGGTACTGCGGCTTCTGAGTTTCCTTCCTCAGGTGATGTGGTGAAGTCGTTGGGTGCTGCTCTATTTAACTCCACCTAGTGCTTTGATCCTGGCCTCCAGTCAATGTTCTAGTATTGGACCTGTTTCCTCCTGGATCGTTCCTGTGGCCTGCTGCTCTGCATAGCTAAGTTCCTCTTTGCTATTTGTTTGCTGTTTTTTTCTGTCCAGCTTGTCAATTTGTTTTTTACTGCTTGCTGGAAGCTCTGGGACGCAGAGGGTGTACCTCCGTGCCGTTAGTTCGGTACGGAGGGTCTTTTTGCCCCCTTTGCGTGGTGTTTGTAGGGTTTTGTTTTGACCGCAAAGTTACCTTTCCTATCCTCGCTCTGTTCAGAAAGTTGGGCCTCACTTTGCTAAATCTATTTCATCTCTACGTTTGTCTTTTCATCTTAACTCACAGTCATTATATGTGGGGGCTGCCTTTTCCTTTGGGGTATTTCTCTGAGGCAAGGTAGGCTTATTTTCTATCTTCAGGCTAGCTAGTTTCTCAGGCCGTGCCGAGTTGCATAGGGAGCGTTAGGCGCAATCCACGGCTGCCTTTAGTGTGGTTTTAGAGGATTAGGGATTGCGGTCAACAGAGTTCCCACGTCTCAGAGCTCGTTCTTGTTTTTTGGGTTATTGCCAGGTCACTGTATGTGCGCTGACCTCTATGTCCATTGTGGTACTGAATTACCTTTCACAACAGTACTGGAGGCCTAAAGTACTAATGATTCCCAATAGAGGGAAAAAAGAAGTTCTGAGACCATTTTTTTTTCTTTGCACTGTGTTTTGCCTTTTTTTTCCCCTAGACATTTGGGTGGTTCAGGACACAGGTGTAGCAATGGACATTAAAGGTCTGTCTTCATGTGTGGATCAGCTCACGGCAAGAGTACAAAGTATTCAAGACTTTGTGGTTCAGAATTTTATGTTGGAACTGAGAATTCCTATTCCTGATTTGTTTTTTGGAGATAGAACTAAATTTCTGAGTTTCAAAAATAATTGTAAACTATTTCTGGCTTTGAAACCTCGCTCCTCTGGTGACCCAGTTCAACAAGTTAGGATCGTTATTTCTTTTTTGCGTGGCGACCCTCAGGACTGGGCATTTTCTCTTGCGTCAGGAGATCCTGCATTAAGTAATATCGATGCATTTTTCCTGGCGCTCAGATTGCTGTACGATGAGCCTAATTCTGTGGATCAGGCAGAGAAGAATTTGCTGGCTCTGTGTCAGGGTCAGGATGAAATAGAGGTATATTGTCAGAAATTTAGAAAGTGGTCCGTACTCACTCAGTGGAATGAAGGTGCGCTCGCAGCTATTTTCAGAAAAGGTCTCTCTGAAGCCCTTAAGGATGTCATGGTGGGATTTCCTATGCCTGCTGGTCTGAATGAGTCTATGTCTTTGGCCATTCAGATCGGTCGACGCTTGCGCGAGCGTAAATCTGTGCATCATTTGGCGGTATTACCTGAGCTTAAACCTGAGCCTATGCAGTGCGATAGGACTTTGACCAGAGTTGAACGGCAAGAACACAGACGTCTCAATGGGCTGTGTTTCTACTGTGGTGATTCCACTCATGCTATCTCTGATTGTCCTAAGCGCACTAAGCGGTTCGCTAGGTCTGCCACCATTGGTACGGTACAGTCAAAATTTCTTTTGTCTGTTACCTTGATCTGCTCTTTGTCATCGTATTCTGTCATGGCATTTGTGGACTCAGGTGCTGCTCTGAATTTGATGGACTTGGAGTATGCTAGGCATTGTGGGTTTTTCTTGGAGCCCTTGCAGTGTCCTATTCCATTGAGAGGAATTGATGCTACGCCTTTGGCCAAGAATAAGCCTCAGTACTGGACCCAGCTGACCATGTGCATGGCTCCTGCACATCAGGAGGTTATTCGCTTTCTGGTGTTGCATAATCTGCATGATGTGGTCGTGTTGGGGTTGCCATGGCTACAAGTCCATAATCCAGTATTAGATTGGAAAGCCATGTCTGTGTCCAGCTGGGGTTGTCAGGGGGTACATGGTGATGTCCCATTTCTGACTATTTCGTCATCCACCCCTTCTGAGGTTCCTGAGTTCTTGTCTGATTACCGGGATTTATTTGATGAGCCCAAGTCCGATACCCTACCTCCGCATAGGGATTGTGATTGTGCTATCGATTTGATTCCTGGTAGTAAATTCCCAAAAGGTCGACTGTTTAATTTATCTGTGCCTGAGCACGCCGCTATGTGGAGTTATAAAACTAAACCACAACAAAAACCTGGATAGCCAGAAATTAGTATCCACACAGAGAGCTATTAAATATAAGCCTTTATTTAAATTGGCAAATAGGCACAAAATTTAATTCCTTTCTTTTAGAATTGCATAGTACGCGAATATAACAGGACAAAAAAATAAAAAAATATATATAAAAAAACAATTTTTAGGATATAAGCGGGCGACCTTGGTAAAAATATCAAATATAATAAGTATATATATTTCATATGATGATAGCTAAAAAAATTATTAAAAACATTACATAGAAAAAATAAAAATATATAATATATATGGTGAGTGCACTAAAAAAAGTTGTAATGAATAATAAATCCCTCAATGTATACCAAAATTTGGGAATGTGCTGCCACAAAAAAATAAATAAAAATAAACTTAATGGAGTGAGAATATAAAATACAAAAGTACCAACAGGGCACAATCCACACCACTAAAAAGTGCAAAGTGCAATGTAAAATACCAGATAACAAAATGTGCTACAATTAAGTCAATCAGCAATATCACAAAAAAGTGCAATGTGCTATGTGCAAAACGCAATCTCAATGCACAAAATGTATCTTATGTTCCACAAATAAGTAGATAAACCACGCAGCCAAAGTGCAATGTGTACTGTGCAAAGTAATGCTTCCAACCAATTTTACAAGGGGTAAAATAATTCAATCATATACCTTATACCAAGGGTCCCAGTGTCCCGAGATCGCGCACCCCGACGCGCGTTTCGGAACTCGTCCTTCGTCAGGGGGTGACGCTAAATGTGTTACTGGGGCTTTTTATATCCTAACGGCATCCATTGCGGTGACCCCGGCAAGTACGGCGCATGCGCCGCCCGAGCGGCCCGGAAGTCCAAGCGCCGTCGCCACGTGACCGCACGCACGGGAACGGAGTACCCGGCGTTGCTAGGACACCGTGACGCGGACGCCAGGGCTCCGGACATCGGACAACGCATGCGCACCGCACAGGGCATCGCAAGGGAACGGAAAAAATGTGAGATAAAATAGACAAGAAATGTATAAAAGGGACAAAAACTAATGTGTGGCAGAGAAACAACAATATGGTAGACGGTAACTAAAAAGTGGCTATGATGGTGTTTGGGCACTAATGCTACCAGGAGGCAAAAAACGGGGGAATAAATTGTAACACGTAGTGCTATAATAATAATGGGATCTCAGCACGTAAATAAATCCCTAATTAAATAAATTGAACCCCCAGAAAATGTATACATATAACTAGTATTGAGCAGTGCTGAATACACCAGTGCTGCTATAAATGTACACACATACTAATCTCTGGCAGCAATAAGTACAATGTGTAAAAGTGCACATAATCACAAATAGGTCACCATAGAAAATATAAATGAAGTAATAGTATAACAAAAAATAAGACCACAAAAATATAACCAAAATATAAATAAAAATAAATAAAGAAACAACCAACATGACAAAATATATCAAAAAAATTATAAAAATAATAATATTAATTTACCAAATAATAATAATACCATAACATGCAAAAATAATAATAAATAATAACAAAATATAGTGAAAAAATATTATAAAGTTGTATAATATGATCCAAATGTCCACACACTAATTGATTTTCTTTATAGGTGTGCAGCAGTCCAGACTCCCAAAGACAACGCGACCAATCACGCTCCAAACGTCCGGACCAGAATATGCAGCCGCACACTCCGAATGACCGACGAAACATCCTCACGTAATCCAGTAAGTTGAATGTAAGTAAAATGTGCTAAAAGAAAATACGAAATGTTAGTACACAAGCCACAGTATATAAAATAATTAAAAAATAAAATCAGCTAAAAGGACTAAAAACGGTGATATTATAAAAAAGGGGCAAAGCTCAGATTTTCATTCAGCCCCTCAGGAGACACAGTATTTAATGTCCAGATCCATTTGGTCTCCATTTGTGCCAGTCTACTATTTATTTTACCTCCTCTCTCATTTGTTTTGATGCCATCAATACCTATCACTCGTAACAGCGAGGCATCACAGTTGTGTTTGATTTTAAAGTGCTTAGGGATCGTTTTAAGTAGGGATATATCATCGATTTCCTTCGCAGCTATAATCCCCAACACATGTTCACGAACCCTAACTTTAAATTGACGGGTCGTCATGCCCACGTAAACCAATGAACATGGGCACGTAGCATAATAAATGACGGCCTTAGTAGTACAAGTGATGGCTTGTTTAATATTATATGTCATAGTCCCCTTAGAATTACGAAAGATCTGTGCTCTGTCAATATTGGGACACGCTACACATTTACCGCAAGGTCTACAGCCTACTACTTGTTTGGAATTCATTAGAAAAGAGGGCATAACTGAACTATGGTTATAATGACTCTTTACCAAATGGTCTTTTAAATTTTGGGATCTCCTATACGTGATGGTTGGTTTGTCGCTAATATATCTGGCCAAAATTGGGTCAGCTTTGAGGATTCCCCAGGATTTAGCTAGACATGATCTCATAAGTTCATTCTGTCCGTGATATCTAGTGATATATCTGACTATCTGGTTAGGTTTGGGTGTTTGTTGACCATACAAAGCTTGATGTCTCGTAATATTTTTGGCACGATTGTATCCCTTTTTAATTGAACGTTTACTGTATCCCCGTTCGAGAAATCTCTCCCTAAGATCTTTCGCTTGTGTCTCGAAATCAATATCTGCAGAGCAAATCCTTCTGAGACATAAAAATTGTCCAATTGGGATAGAATGTACCATAGCAGGGGGATGTGCTGAGGTGGCGTGCAAGAGGGAATTTACTGCTGTGGATTTCCTAAAAATGTTCGTACCTAGGCAATTATCCTCACCTCTATACACATTCACATCTAAGAAATCAAGTGAGTTGGAGTCAAATCTATATGTCAGATGTATATTTAGAGAATTACAATTAAGAGACGTCATGAAAGATACCAAGGATTCTTCTGACCCCTGCCAAATAAAAAATATGTCGTCTATGAATCGTACCCATATCGGGATACACTCCATCCATGTCTCCGACATCAGAAGGTCCCTCTCCCACAGCCCCAGGAATAGATTTGCGTACGCCGGCGCAAAAGAAGCACCCATAGCAGTGCCCTGGAGCTGTAGGTAGAGGGACCCCTTGAATAGAAAAAAATTGTGTGTCAATGAAAATTCAAGGAGACGTAAAACAAATTGCCTCATATTACTGGACATAATAGAAGACCCCAAAAAATATGTCGTTGCCTGAACCCCATCACTGTGTCGAATATTCGTATATAGGCTCTCTACATCGCATGTTACTAAATAGGTGTCTTCACCAATGTATAGCCCATCAATCTTTCTAAGAAACTCATTTGTATCTTTTATATACGAGGGGAGCTCCTCAACCAATGATTTTAATTTAGAATCCACGAATTTATTGACATTTTCTAAAAGGTTTCCACACCCAGAGATGATTGGTCTCCCTGGTGGGATAGTCTGATTTTTATGGACTTTAGGTAATAAATATAAAGTAGAAACTGTTGGTTCAGGTACCTGAAGGGCTGTAAACATTTCTTTATTAATGATACCTGCATCTAGGGCTTCCCTAAGGATACTCAGTAATTCTATTCTATATTTGTCCAGAGGGTTGAACGTCATTTTTCTATAATAGACCTCATTCTTAAGTTGGCGGAACACCTCGCTCTCATAAAGATGTTTGGGCCAAACGACCACGTTTCCCCCCTTGTCAGCCGGTTTGAATACCACGTCAGTCATATTTTTGAGTTTATTTAGAGCCAATTTTTCTTGCACATTTAAATTTTCATTATCAGGAAAACGGGGGATCCTATCAAATTCCTTACTCACCGTTTTCACAAACACATCAATGGTCGCACAGATTGACAGGGGGGGAAATTTACAGGATTTAGGTCGGATACAGGCAGGGATCTTACCTCCCTCCAGTTCATTATGTTCCTGGGCCAATTCATCCAATATACCTAGTGCCTCCTGCTCCGCCTCTGTGGGAAACAATTGCAACATATCTTCATTATGAAAGTGACGTTTAAATAATAATTTCCTTGCAAAAAGGTGTAAGTCCTTTATAGCTTCAAATTTATCAAATTGAGCTGTCGGACAAAACATAAGACCTCTTCTCAAAACGTCAATCTCAATATCTGATAAAACATGTGTACTTAAATTAATCACCTTCAAGTTATAGCTGGATTCTCCAGAAAAGTTCCCAAAATTGCGTTTAACTGGTGCATAACGTGGTTCACGTTTCCGCTTGGGTGTAGATGCAATGGAAATTGAGGCAGAGGCGGAGGAGGAGGCACCAGACACATCTCCCGTACCAACATTGGATGAAATAGAATCAGTCCTATCCCTGGTGTTCTCAGTAGGATTATATTTGCGCCATCTGTATACCCTACCACTAGCAAGATCCCTCTGGTCTCTCACGAGTTTCTTAGTCTGGTTAGCCCTAATGTCTTTAATCCATTGTTCAATTTGTTTCTCCAACTGACTATCAATGGATCCAAGTAATTCGGGGGTTAGACATGCTTTAGCCTTCACAAATAGTTCATCCAAGGATTTATCAATTTCTATTAGTGTCTTAGAGTTATATTTGACCAAAAGTTCCATGAGTTGTCCTGAAGCTATATTACACACTTTTTCCCAGTCCCTAATAAATTCCTCATCATTGATGGGAAATGACGGAGCCAGTTGTATTCTTAAACCCCTGGGGATCAGTTGTCGCTGAATATAGTTCTCGAGGAAGGCTCTATTCCACCAGGAACGGGTTCTTTTATAAGTAAGATTCTTTATGGTCTTATACATATCCTCAAATTGAATACCACCGTTAGTAGTAGTCGCCACATCACCATTAGAAAATACGGCATTAATTTGTCCCTGCCAGGACACCTCTCTGGACTTAAAATCCATGTTCGGTTGTGGAAATGGATGCCTGTGCAGAACACAGTAATAATATTAATATGTAACACACAGTACCAATGGATATCTAAAAAATCGTATAAATATATATAAATATATGTGTCTAAAGATATCAATAGAACCCAATGGTGTCTGTGAGAAAAAAGAAGTGATTGAACACAAAGAGGTAGAAAACTAAACCACAACAAAAACCTGGATAGCCAGAAATTAGTATCCACACAGAGAGCTATTAAATATAAGCCTTTATTTAAATTGGCAAATAGGCACAAAATTTAATTCCTTTCTTTTAGAATTGCATAGTACGCGAATATAACAGGACAAAAAAATAAAAAAATATATATAAAAAAAACAATTTTTAGGATATAAGCGGGCGACCTTGGTAAAAATATCAAATATAATAAGTATATATATTTCATATGATGATAGCTAAAAAAATTATTAAAAACATTACATAGAAAAAATAAAAATATATAATATATATGGTGAGTGCACTAAAAAAAGTTGTAATGAATAATAAATCCCTCAATGTATACCAAAATTTGGGAATGTGCTGCCACAAAAAAATAAATAAAAATAAACTTAATGGAGTGAGAATATAAAATACAAAAGTACCAACAGGGCACAATCCACACCACTAAAAAGTGCAAAGTGCAATGTAAAATACCAGATAACAAAATGTGCTACAATTAAGTCAATCAGCAATATCACAAAAAAGTGCAATGTGCTATGTGCAAAACGCAATCTCAATGCACAAAATGTATCTTATGTTCCACAAATAAGTAGATAAACCACGCAGCCAAAGTGCAATGTGTACTGTGCAAAGTAATGCTTCCAACCAATTTTACAAGGGGTAAAATAATTCAATCATATACCTTATACCAAGGGTCCCAGTGTCCCGAGATCGCGCACCCCGATGCGCGTTTCGGAACTCGTCCTTCGTCAGGGGGTGACGCTAAATGTGTTACTGGGGCTTTTTATATCCTAACGGCATCCATTGCGGTGACCCCGGCAAGTACGGCGCATGCGCCGCCCGAGCGGCCCGGAAGTCCAAGCGCCGTCGCCACGTGACCGCACGCACGGGAACGGAGTACCCGGCGTTGCTAGGACACCGTGACGCGGACGCCAGGGCTCCGGACATCGGACAACGCATGCGCACCGCACAGGGCATCGCAAGGGAACGGAAAAAATGTGAGATAAAATAGACAAGAAATGTATAAAAGGGACAAAAACTAATGTGTGGCAGAGAAACAACAATATGGTAGACGGTAACTAAAAAGTGGCTATGATGGTGTTTGGGCACTAATGCTACCAGGAGGCAAAAAACGGGGGAATAAATTGTAACACGTAGTGCTATAATAATAATGGGATCTCAGCACGTAAATAAATCCCTAATTAAATAAATTGAACCCCCAGAAAATGTATACATATAACTAGTATTGAGCAGTGCTGAATACACCAGTGCTGCTATAAATGTACACACATACTAATCTCTGGCAGCAATAAGTACAATGTGTAAAAGTGCACATAATCACAAATAGGTCACCATAGAAAATATAAATGAAGTAATAGTATAACAAAAAATAAGACCACAAAAATATAACCAAAATATAAATAAAAATAAATAAAGAAACAACCAACATGACAAAATATATCAAAAAAATTATAAAAATAATAATATTAATTTACCAAATAATAATAATACCATAACATGCAAAAATAATAATAAATAATAACAAAATATAGTGAAAAAATATTATAAAGTTGTATAATATGATCCAAATGTCCACACACTGCATGCATGCGCCGTACTTGCCGGGGTCACCGCAATGGATGCCGTTAGGATATAAAAAGCCCCAGTAACACATTTAGCGTCACCCCCTGACGAAGGACGAGTTCCGAAACGCGCGTCGGGGTGCGCGATCTCGGGACACTGGGACCCTTGGTATAAGGTATATGATTGAATTATTTTACCCCTTGTAAAATTGGTTGGAAGCATTACTTTGCACAGTACACATTGCACTTTGGCTGCGTGGTTTATCTACTTATTTGTGGAACATAAGATACATTTTGTGCATTGAGATTGCGTTTTGCACATAGCACATTGCACTTTTTTGTGATATTGCTGATTGACTTAATTGTAGCACATTTTGTTATCTGGTATTTTACATTGCACTTTGCACTTTTTAGTGGTGTGGATTGTGCCCTGTTGGTACTTTTGTATTTTATATTCTCACTCCATTAAGTTTATTTTTATTTATTTTTTTGTGGCAGCACATTCCCAAATTTTGGTATACATTGAGGGATTTATTATTCATTACAACTTTTTTTAGTGCACTCACCATATATATTATATATTTTTATTTTTTCTATGTAATGTTTTTAATAATTTTTTTAGCTATCATCATATGAAATATATATACTTATTATATTTGATATTTTTACCAAGGTCGCCCGCTTATATCCTAAAAATTGTTTTTTTATATATATTTTTTTATTTTTTTGTCCTGTTATATTCGCGTACTATGCAATTCTAAAAGAAAGGAATTAAATTTTGTGCCTATTTGCCAATTTAAATAAAGGCTTATATTTAATAGCTCTCTGTGTGGATACTAATTTCTGGCTATCCAGGTTTTTGTTGTGGTTTAGTTTTCTACCTCTTTGTGTTCAATCACTTCTTTTTTCTCACAGACACCATTGGGTTCTATTGATATCTTTAGACACATATATTTATATATATTTATACGATTTTTTAGATATCCATTGGTACTGTGTGTTACATATTAATATGTGGAGTTATGTGAAGGAGTCCTTGGAGAAGGGGCATATTCGCCCATCATCGTCGCCATTAGGAGCAGGGTTCTTTTTTGTAGCCAAGAAGGATGGTTCACTGAGACCTTGTATAGATTACCGCCTTCTAAATAAGATCACGGTTAAATTTCAGTACCCCTTGCCATTGTTATCTGATTTGTTTGCTCGGATTAAGGGGGCTAGTTGGTTCACCAAGATAGATCTTCGTGGTGCGTATAATCTTGTGCGTATTAAGCGAGGCAATGAGTGGAAAACTGCATTTAATACGCCCGAGGGCCATTTTGAGTATCTAGTAATGCCATTCGGACTTGCCAATGCTCCATCAGTGTTTCAGTCCTTTATGCATGACATCTTCCGAGAGTACCTGGATAAATTCCTGATTGTGTACTTAGATGACATTTTGATCTTCTCGGATGATTGGGAGTCTCATGTGAAGCAGGTCAGAACGGTGTTTCAGGTCCTGCGTGCTAATTCTTTGCTTGTGAAGGGATCAAAGTGTCTCTTTGGTGTTCAGAAGGTTTCATTTTTGGGGTTCATCTTTTCCCCTTCTACTATCGAGATGGACCCTGTTAAGGTCCAAGCCATCCATAATTGGACTCAGCCGACATCTCTGAAAAGTCTGCAAAAGTTCCTGGGCTTTGCTAATTTTTATCGTCGCTTCATCTGCAATTTTTCTAGTATTGCTAAACCATTGACCGATTTGACCAAGAAAGGTGCTGATGTGGTCAATTGGTCTTCTGCTGCTGTGGAAGCTTTTCAAGAGTTGAAGCGTCGTTTTTCTTCTGCCCCTGTGTTGTGTCAACCAGATGTTTCGCTTCCGTTCCAGGTCGAGGTTGATGCTTCTGAGATTGGAGCAGGGGCTGTTTTGTCGCAGAGAAGTTTTGATTGCTCGGTGATGAAACCATGCGCCTTCTTTTCCAGGAAGTTTTCGCCTGCTGAGCGAAATTATGATGTGGGCAATCGAGAGTTGCTGGCCATGAAGTGGGCATTCGAGGAGTGGCGTCATTGGCTTGAAGGAGCTAAGCATCGCGTGGTGGTCTTGACTGATCATAAGAACTTGACTTATCTCGAGTCCGCCAAGCGGTTAAATCCTAGACAAGCTCGTTGGTCGTTGTTTTTTGCCCATTTTGACTTTGTGATTTCATACTTTCCGGGCTCTAAAAATGTGAAGGCGGATGCTCTGTCTAGGAGTTTTGTGCCCGACTCTCCGGGTTTATCTGAGCCGGCGGGTATCCTCAAAGAGGGAGTAATTGTGTTTGCCATCTCCCCTGATTTGCGGCGGGTGCTGCAAAAATTTCAGGCTAATAAACCTGATCGTTGCCCAGCGGAGAAACTGTTTGTCCCTGATAGGTGGACGAATAAAGTTATCTCTGAGGTTCATTGTTCGGTGTTGGCTGGTCATCCTGGAATCTTTGGTACCAGAGAGTTAGTGGCTAGATCCTTTTGGTGGCCATCTCTGTCACGGGATGTGCGTACTTTTGTGCAGTCCTGTGGGATTTGTGCTCGGGCTAAGCCCTGCTGTTCTCGTGCCAGTGGGTTGCTTTTGCCCTTGCCGGTCCCGAAGAGGCCTTGGACACATATCTCTATGGATTTTATTTCAGATCTTCCCGTCTCTCAAAAGATGTCAGTCATTTGGGTGGTCTGTGATCGCTTCTCTAAGATGGTCCATTTGGTACCCTTGTCTAAATTGCCTTCCTCCTCTGATTTGGTGCCATTGTTTTTCCAGCATGTGGTTCGTTTACATGGCATTCCAGAGAATATCGTTTCTGACAGAGGTTCCCAGTTTGTTTCGAGGTTTTGGCGAGCCTTTTGTGGTAGGATGGGCATTGACTTGTCTTTTTCCTCGGCTTTCCATCCTCAGACTAATGGCCAGACCGAACTAACCAATCAGACCTTGGAAACATATCTGAGATGCTTTGTTTCTGCTGATCAGGATGACTGGGTGTCCTTTTTGCCTTTGGCTGAGTTCGCCCTTAATAATCGGGCCAGCTCGGCTACCTTGGTTTCGCCGTTTTTCTGCAACTTTGGGTTCCATCCTCGTTTCTCTTCAGGGCAGGTTGAGTCTTCGGACTGTCCTGGTGTGGATACTGTGGTGGACAGGTTGCAGCAGATTTGGACTCATGTAGTGGACAATTTGACTTTGTCCCAGGAGAAGGCTCAACGTTTCCCTAATCGCAGACGCTGTGTGGGTCCCCGACTTCGGGTTGGGGACTTGGTTTGGTTATCTTCTCGTCATATTCCTATGAAGGTTTCCTCTCCTAAGTTTAAACCTCGTTTTATTGGTCCGTATAGGATTTCTGAGGTTCTTAATCCTGTGTCTTTTCGTCTGACCCTTCCAGATTCTTTTTCCATACATAACGTATTCCATAGGTCATTGTTGCGGAGATACGTGGCACCTATGGTTCCATCTGTTGATCCTCCTGCTCCGGTATTGGTGGAGGGGGAGTTGGAGTATATTGTGGAGAAGATTTTGGATTCTCGTGTTTCAAGGCGGAAACTCCAGTATCTGGTTAAGTGGAAGGGTTATGCTCAGGAAGATAATTCCTGGGTCTTTGCCTCTGATGTCCATGCTCCCGATCTTGTTCGTGCCTTTCATATGGCTCATCCTGGTCGTCCTGGTAGCTCTGGTGAGGGTTCGGTGACCCCTCCTCAAGGGGGGGGTACTGTTGTGAATTCTGTGGCAGAGCTCCCTCCTGTGGTCACAAGTGGTACTTCGGCTGGTTCTCTCTGTGAGCTTCCGTTGGTGGAGGAAAGTGGTACTGCGGCTTCTGAGTTTCCTTCCTCAGGTGATGTGGTGAAGTCGTTGGGTGCTGCTCTATTTAACTCCACCTAGTGCTTTGATCCTGGCCTCCAGTCAATGTTCTAGTATTGGACCTGTTTCCTCCTGGATCGTTCCTGTGGCCTGCTGCTCTGCATAGCTAAGTTCCTCTTTGCTATTTGCTGTTTTTTTCTGTCCAGCTTGTCAATTTGTTTTTTACTGCTTGCTGGAAGCTCTGGGACGCAGAGGGTGTACCTCCGTGCCGTTAGTTCGGTACGGAGGGTCTTTTTGCCCCCTTTGCGTGGTGTTTGTAGGGTTTTGTGTTGACCGCAAAGTTACCTTTCCTATCCTCGCTCTGTTCAGAAAGTTGGGCCTCACTTTGCTAAATCTATTTCATCTCTACGTTTGTCTTTTCATCTTAACTCACAGTCATTATATGTGGGGGCTGCCTTTTCCTTTGGGGTATTTCTCTGAGGCAAGGTAGGCTTATTTTCTATCTTCAGGCTAGCTAGTTTCTCAGGCCGTGCCGAGTTGCATAGGGAGCGTTAGGCGCAATCCACGGCTGCCTTTAGTGTGGTTTTAGAGGATTAGGGATTGCGGTCAACAGAGTTCCCACGTCTCAGAGCTCGTTCTTGTTTTTTGGGTTATTGCCAGGTCACTGTATGTGCGCTGACCTCTATGTCCATTGTGGTACTGAATTACCTTTCACAACAATCACCTATCCCAATCCATCATATGGAGATGCAATAGTTGCGATTAATGCATAATAATTGGAACGATCTCACCTCGGGACTTCCTTATTGGTGTGGGTAAGACTGCTCATATCCGCAGCATCTGGAGGGGGGGGCCTACGATTCTGGCCACACATATGCCCATCCATCCGATGAAACATGTTCATGTTCTTATATAATTGGTTATACCAATTTTTTAGCTAAAATCTATTAAAGGAGGGAAAGGAGGGTAAACATACATGTCTCTCTTCTCCAAGAGAAATTTCTTGCGTGCTTCAATATGGGGGGGGGCGGGGGGTCCTGTAGCATCGTTGTCATAATCCCTGCATGCTGCTCTGCTCCCTCGGCAGGTATGCTGACTAACTCATTGCTGCGGCTCATGTCCACCTCCTCCTTTTCCTTCCTGCTCTGCTATTGCCCATGGTACACGCACAGCTCGCAAATCCCCGGGCACTGTGCTTAGGGTGCTTGTGCTACCTCTTTCTTAAAGGGGCCATGCGTGCACCATGCTAATGTGCTCCCAGTCAATGGCTGGGAGACATTTACTATTTAACTCACCTCCACCTGCATGGAGGTGCCGGTGTAAAGTTGTTAGTCTGTTTCTTTAACATGCTTGCTAGTTCCCAGGTCCCAGTGTTCGTATCCCATTTCCATGAAAACAGATGTTAAGGAATGTTAAGGTTAAATCCTAGCACTACAGGTTCTGATTAGGTGCACCTGGATAGCTATGACTAGAATCAGGCCATATGTTCACTGGTCAGCCAGCTGGGGGATGCTGAGCAGAGTGGGCTGTGTTGGAGCTAGAGAGAGACAGTTCTTGCTATGGACAATAGCAGTTTTTTATGACCAAACTGAGATTAGCTCAGTCGTGTCTGATTATCCAGGTATATATTATTTAGTTAGTGCCTGTACAATGCTAGGGATTATATGTTTGTTTTTTTTTAGTATTGTACAACTAGTGGAAACAAACATTATTCTGTGTGTGATACAAAGAACTCTGTAGCTTTGTATTCCAGGTGGCTACCCTACAGGGTGAATTAAAAAGAAAATAACCAGATTGTATTGTATGTTTAAATGCATTCTATAGAGGATCTACTACTTAGTAACAAAGTATGTAGCAGTTCAAGGCGGCAGGGCATTTTATTTACTAGACTGTCTTGGTGTGGTATAGTCTGTTTTTCAAGGGAACCTGTTGACAAGTTGTATTACCACAAACTGAATACATCTGTTATGCATCTGGGTTCAAACCTTTGAAGTCACGATTTCTGTCCACCAAGCTAAACAGATATAAGTTTTCTCCGGTTGTTTAGTTTCTGTAATCCTTACTTCAGTCTTTTTAGGGTAGCAAGTGTTTTCATTTTCATGTGTTTGACCTATTACCTTTTAGATGTGGCTTTATATACTTTGCCCCTGCTGGTATTTCCTGCTGTGATAGTCTCATTTGGATGTCCAGCCATACTGCTGTAGTTTAAGCTAGTCAGTTAAAGACTAAAGGCCCCTTCACATTTAGCGACGCTGCAGCGATACCGACAACGATCCGAATCGCTGCAGCGTCGCTGTTTGGTCGCTGGAGAGCTGTCACACAGACCGCTCTCCAGCGACCAACGATGCCGGTAACCAGGGTAAACATCGGGTAACTAAGCGCAGGGCCGCGCTTAGTAACCCGATGTTTACCCTGGTTACCATGCTAAAAGTAAAACAAAACAAACACTAGATACTTACCTACCGCTGTCTGTCCTCCAGCGCTGCGCTCTGCTTCTCTGCTCTCCTCCTGTACTGTCTGGGAGCCGGAAAGCAGAGCGGTGACGTCACCGCTCTGCTTTCCGGCTCCCAGACAGTACAGGAGGAGTGCAGAGCGCAGCGCTGGAGGACAGACAGCGGTAGGTAAGTATCTAGTGTTTGTTTTTTTTTACTTTTAGCATGGTAACCAGGGTAAACATCGGGTTACTAAGCGCGGCCCTGCGCTTAGTTACCCGATGTTTACCCTGGTTACCAGTGAAGACATCGCTGGATCGGTGTCACACACGCCGATCCAGCGATGTCTCCAGGGAGTCCAGCGACGAAATAAAGTTCTGGACTTTATTCAGCGACCAACGATCTCCCAGCAGGGGCCTGATCGTTGGTCGCTGTCACACATAACGATTTCATTAACGATATCGTTGCTACGTCACAAATAGCAACGATATCGTTAACAATATCGTTATGTGTGAAGGTACCTTAAATAGGATTTATTTGTCGCCTGTTTATGTTATTTGCCCTGCACATATCTTCTGTTTCTTTTTAGGAAGTAGGCTGAATATTCTCCAACAGTAGGTACTTAATCTTTTATTTTGCATTTCATAGTTTATTTTACTAACCGAGATCGCATTCTACTTCAGCACACTTTCCCTTTTGTAGGTAATTTGCACTCTTCTCTGCCCTCCGATTCCCTAGGAGGATCATGAAGGGTTTGACGGCCTTTCAGCCAGCATAGGTCTGAGTTGCCATTGTCTAGTCTGTGGTTAGCACTATCTGAGCTCACGCAGGAACCAATATGCACTGTGGGGTCAGGATCTGTGGTCTGTACAGGAACCAGCAGGGTCAATTGCAGTTTTTATCTTGTTACCAATTTTCCAAGTGAGTTGTTACACTATCATGACACATCTATGTTATGCTGCTGGAATACCTTAATTTGTGTAATCCTTCTTAAAATTCCAAAGTAATCTTCTATTCAAATGTTATGCTAGTGAGCAACAAGTACAAAGAACATGGCTGTACAATTACAGCTCTCGGTCCCCTTTCCCTTTTTCCCTGCCCACTGTCATCATTTGCTCTCTGATTGAAAGGTCACTCTTATATTTGTGACCCGCCTCCCCTAGCAGCAAATCTTGCTCAGGCCTCTATCATGCCCCGTGCCGGTTGTTTTCTCAGACGGGGTATTACATGTGCAGATTTATAGTTCTGATATTGCTGTATCATCAGGGCTTTACTGCACATTCACCACCAACAGGAGTGACTGCATGAAATTTCTGGAGGGCTAGCAGGTCACTGACCAAAGAATGATGGATTGTCAATAAGAAAGCAAATGACAGCGGCAGGCGGGAAAAATTGGAAAAGGACAGAGCACTGTACATGGAGGACCAAGTTGCTGCACTTGTAGCTCAATAGCATAAACATTGAACGGAGGATTACTTTGAAAAGAATTACAAAAACAAAGGCATGGATTGATTACAGCGACCTAATATAAATGTGTTTGGATAGTGATAATAAATTAGGCTTGCAGGATTCCTTTAAATTACCATCATGTAGTAGTGTTATGTAGGGTTGATCGAAACGGATCGGACAAATTCAAAAATCGCCGACTTTTGGCAAAGTCGGGTTTCATGAAACCCGACCCGATCCTAGTGTGGAATCGGCCATGAGGTCGGCGATCTTCGCGCCAAAGTCGTGTTTCATATGACGCTTTTCAGCGCCATTTTTCAGCCAATGAGGGAGGACGCAGAGTGTGGGCAGCGTGATGACATAGGTCTCGGTCCCCACCATCTTAGAGAAGGGCATGACAGTGATTGGCTTGCTTTCTGCGGCATCACAGGGGCTATAAAGGGGTGTGCACACCGACCGCCATCTTACTTCTGCTGATCGTAGCATAGGGACAGGTTGCCGCAGCTCCATCAGAAGAAGGGATATAGTTATGGAGGGAAGATTAAGCCCCGAAACTGCTTGTGCTATAGCGATGTCTAACACCACTATTTGTTTGCAGGGACAGTGGAGGCTATATTTTTGTGCAACAGCTCTGTAGCTTATTAGGCTGCCTTATAAGGCTCCCTGATAGCTGCATTGCTGTTTGCACGCCACTGTGCAAACCAACTGCTTTTTTAAAAGCAAAAATCCTGTTGCTCCTTTCTGCACAGTAATCTTATTTGTCCACACTTTTGTGTGCAGCAGTCCTTTTTATTGCTGCCATACTTTTCCTGAGAACATTGTAGGGAGATTGAAATTCTACTACAGTCCTTGTATTTTTTCATATATCTTCCAGCCACTTTCTGCCACTTACATTGTGTTGCTTTATACACTGGGCCTGAGTTTTGGTTCAGTCTCCCCCCAAAAAAAGGGGAGATTCAAATTCTGAAAAAGTGGATATACTTCTGTCCTGTTAGCTTGTCATATATCAGCCAGCCACTTTCAGCCACTTGTGTTGTTTTTTGCACAGGGCTTGATTTTTTGTTCAGTCTCTCAAAAAAAAGGGAGATTTAAAATCTCAACACGTTTATATACACCTTCTACTTTGTTTTACAGTACCATATGACGTTTGTTATTTTGGTTAGATTTTCCAAAAAATGAGGAAGTCAGGTGGAAGAGGCCGTGGGTGGTGGTTGCTAGCTGGTACTGATGGTGGTGGTGCATCTGGTGGTAGTGGCAAAAGCACAATAGCACATAAGGCTGGAGGTGTTGAGCCAGCGTCATCGTCTGGCTACACAAGGCCTCGAAGGCTCCCTTATCTAGGAATAGGAAAACTGCTTTTAAAGCCGGAGCAGCATGTAAAAGTTTTGGCTTTCCTTGCTGACTCAGCCTCTAGCTCTTTCGCCTCCTCTTCAGAAAGTTCCAAATATAAAAGCAGCGAGTCGTCAGTGGATGCTCCCGGTCAGGAACAAGACGTTTCCTTGTGTCCTTCACCCAAACCAAAAGTGAAGGATGTGTCAGGCGACACTACAGGTTACTCCATGGAGCTCTTTACACATACCGTGCCTGGGTTAGAACGGGAAATTGTTAACTGCCCATTACAAGATGAATCGGACATGGAGTGCACAGATACACAGCCACAGCTAGGTTATAATGCTGTTCCATTGACTCAGATCACTACATTGCCCTCGCAGTGTGCTGAGGCAGAATCTGACCCTGATGAGACTATGGTGCCCCATCCCGAACACTATAGCACCTTACACGGTGACACAGAGGAAGGTGCACATGACATTGAAGAGGAGGTGATAGATGACCCAGTTGTTGACCCAGATTGGCAACCATTGGGGGAAGAGGGTGCCGCTGCCAGTAGCTCAGAAGCGGAGGAGGATGATCCGCAGCAGCCATCTACATCGCAACAGCTGTCATCTGGCAGGCCCGTATCATGCCAAAAATGTTTGTCAAAAACAAAAATAGTTTTAGGACAGCGTTGCCATCTGGGGGAAAGTAGCACAGCGTGCAATGCCTGAAAAGGTATTCCATAGTAGGAAGAGTGCAGTGTGGCAATTTTTTTAACCAAGATCCGAATGATCAGTCAAAAGTTATCTGTAAGAAATGCTCAAAGGCCTTTAGCAGAGGGAAGAATTTTCAAAATTTAAATACAACGTGCATGCTTAGACATTTAACCACCATGCACTTGCAAGCCTGGACTAACTACCAAACGTCCCGTACCGTTGGTGCACCTGCTCAGAATGAAGGTAGTCAGCAACGCTACATTGCTTCCCTCACTGTAAGCCCACCGGTCAGGATACCACCAGCAGCAAATGTGGAGGTATCGTCGCAAGGCCAAAGCAGCCAGGGAATCACAAGGTTATTGGTAGGAAACACTGCATGTAGGCCAACATCAAGAATACCATCACCAACCCTCTCTCAATCCGCCATGTCCACCACCACCACCTCCGCTAGTTCCACCATATGCACCTCTCCAGTCCAGCTCACCCTACAAGAGACTGTCGTTAGGAAAAGAAAGTACTCATCCTCTCATCCTCGTATACAGGGTTTGAATGCCCACATTGCTAGACTAATCTCGTTAGAGATGATGCCCTACCGGTTCGTTGAAAGCGAAGCTTTCAAAGCCCCGATGGCCTACGCAGTACCACACCTACCCAGTTGACACTTCTTTGCGAGAGAAGCCATCCCAGCCCTCCACCAGCATGTCAAAGACCGCATTGTCCATGTACTGAGGCAATCAGTCGAAAGGTGCACCTCACAACAGATGCATGGACCAGTAGGCATGGCCAGAGACGTTACGTGTCCATCACGGCACACTGGGTTAATGTGGTGGATAGGGTTGAGCGAAAAGGGTCGTTCATTTTCAAAAGTCGCCGACTTTTGGCAAAGTCGGGTTTCATGAAACCCGATCCGACCCCTGTGCGGAGTCGGCCATGCGGTACGCGACTTTCGCGCCAAAGTCGCGTTTCAATGACGCGAAAAGCGCCATTTCTCAGCCAATGAAGGTAAACGCAGAGTGTGGGCAGCGTGATGACATAGGTCCTGGTCCCCACCATCTTAGAGAAGGGCATTGCAGTGATTGGCTTGCTGTCTGCGGCGTCACAGGGGCTATAAAGGGGAGTTCCCGCCGACCGCCATGTTACTGCTGCTGATCTGAGCTTAGGGAGAGGTTGCTGCCGCTTCGTCAGAAGCAGGGATAGCGTTAGGCAGGGTCCATTAACCACCAAACTGCTTGTGCTGTAGCGATTTCCACTGCCCAACACCACCTTCGGTGTGCAGGGACAGTGGAAGCTACATTTTTTTTTTTTTTCCCCTCAGCGCTGTAGCTCATTGGGCTGCCCTAGAAGGCTCCCTGATAGCTGCATTGCTGTGTGTACGCCGCTGTGCAAACCAACTGCTTTTTTCAAAGCACAAATCCTCTTGTTCCTTCCTTTCTGCACAGCTTTCTTTTTTGTTTGTACACACTTTTTATTTAATTTGTGCATCAGTCCACTCCTTATTGCTGCCTGCCATACCTGGCTGAGATTACTGCAGGGAGATAGTAATTGAAGGACACTCCCTGTTTTTTTTTTTTTTTTTTGTGGGAGATTAAGATTGACATTTCTGCTAGAGTGCCATCCCTGTCTGTGTCATCTCTCACTCAGTGGGCCATAGAAAGCCTATTTATTTTTTTGCTTGATTTGGGTTATAAAATCTACCTGAAAAAATCACTACATCAATCAGTGGGAGAAAAATATTGGCCTCAGGGCTTGTGTGCCACTCTTGACTCCTGTGTGCATCATCACTCACTCAGTGGGCCATAGAAAGCCTATTTATTTTTTTGCTTGATTTTGGTTCTAAAATCTACCTGAAAAAATCACTACATCAATCAGTGGGAGATTAATATTGGCCTTTGGGCTTGTGTGCCAGTCCTAAGCGTGCCATCTCTCTCTCTCAGATAGTGGGCCATAGAAAGCCTATTTATTTTTTTATTTTTTTATTGGGTTTATAAATTTTCCCTGGAAAAAAAAAAAAAAGTGGGAGATTAATATTGGCCTCTGGGCTTGTGTGCCAGTCCTGAGCGTGCCATCTCTCTCACAAATAGTGGGCCATAGAAAGCCTATTTATTTATTTTTTTTGGTTTTATAAATTCTCCCTTACAAAAAAAAAGGGAGATTAATATTGGCCTTTGGGCTTGTGTGCCAGTCCTAAGCGTGCCATCTCTCTCTGTCTCTCAGATAGTGGGCCATAGAAAGCCTATTTATTATTTTTTTTATTGGGTTTATAAATTTTCCCTGGAACAAAAAAAAAAAAGTGGGAGATAAATATTGGCCTCTGGACTTGTCTGCCACTCCTGACTCCTGTGTGCGTCATCTCTCACTCAGTGGGCCATAGAAAGCCTTTTTTTGTTTTATTTGTTTTCTAAATTCTCCCTGAAAAAATCATTTTATTTTCTTTGGTTTCTAAATTCTTCCTGAAAAAATCATTTTATTCTATTTTTTTTTTCCTAAAGTCTCCCTGAAAAAAAAAAAAAAAAAACAAATCAGTGGGAGATTAATATTGCCCTTTCTGCTTGTGTGCCAGTCTTGACTCCTGGGTGTGCCATCTCTCTCTCTCTCTCTCCAATTGTGGGCCATAGAAAGCCTATTATTTTTTTAGCTTGATTTGGGTTCCAAAATCTACCTGAAAAAATCACTACATCAATCAGTGGGAGATAAATATTGGCCTCTGGGCTTGTGTGCCACTCCTGACTCCTGTGTGCGTCATCTCTCACTCAGTGGGCCATAGAAAGCCTTTTTTTGTTTTATTTGTGTTCTAAATTCTCCCTGAAAAAATCATTTTATTTTCTTTGGTTTCTAAATTCTTCCTGAAAAAATCATTTTATTCTATTTTTTTTTTTCCTAAAGTCTCCCTGAAAAAAAAAAAAAAATCAAATCAGTGGGAGATTAATATTTACATTTGTGCTTCAGTGACAGTCCTGCGTGTGTGGCATCTCTCTCATTTGTTGCCACCAACAACAGAGTGTGTAACATTGTGCCTGATTTTCGTTGTGGTCTCACTCACCTGTAAAGGGGTAGCTAAATCATACTGAAGTTATAGCTCACCGTGTAATTTGTGTGACAGCAACAAATACCGTTAGTTTGTTTACGTTTTTAAAACAATGAGGAAGTATGGTGGAAGAGGTCGTGGCCGGGGGCGTTCATTGTCAGCTGGTAATGAGGGTAGTGGTAGTGGTGGAGCATCAGCTGGTCGTGGGGAAAAAAAATATTGCACCTAAGTCTGGAGCTGTGGAGCCAGGTTCGTCGTCTGGCTACACAAGGCCTCGAACGCTCCCTTTTCTGGGAGTAGGAAAACCGCTTTTAAAGCCGGAGCAGCAAGAGCAAGTTTTGGCTTATCTTGCTGACTCAGCCTCTAGCTCTTTTGCCTCCTCTCGTGAAACTGGTAAATGTCAAAGCAGCGCGTCGTTAGTGGATGTTCACGGTCAGGGACAAGTCTCTTCCTTGTCCTCTTCAGCAAAAACAACAACAGAGAAGAATGCAGCAGGCGACACAACGGGTTACTCCATGGAGCTCTTTACACATACCGTCCCTGGCTTAGAAAGTGAAGCAGTTAACAGTCCATGCCCATTACAAGTTGAATCTGACATGGAGTGCACTGATGCACAGCCACAGCCAGACTACTATGCTGGTCCTTTGACTCAGACCACAACATTGCCCTCGCAGGGTGCTGATCAAGAATCAGACCCTGATGAGACTATGTTGCCCCATCACGAACGCTATACCACCGACCGACACGGTGACACAGACGAAGTTGCACATGAGCTACAAGAAGAGGTAATAGATGACCCAGTTCTTGACCCCGATTGGCAGCCATTGGGGGAACAGGGTGCAGGCGGCAGCAGTTCTGAAGCGGAGGAGGAGGGGCCGCAGCAGGCATCAACATCGCAACAGGTTCCATCTGCCGGGCCCGTATCTTGCCCAAAACGCGTGGCAAAGCTAAAACCTGTTGGAGGACAGCGTGGCCATCCGGTTAAAGCTCAGTCTGCAATGCCTGAAAAGGTATCCGATGCTAGAAAGAGTGCAGTCTGGCATTTTTTTAAACAACATCCAATTGATCAGCGCAAAGTCATCTGTCAAAAATGTTCAACTACCTTAAGCAGAGGACAGAATCTGAAAAGTCTCAATACAAGTTGCATGCATAGACATTTAACCACCATGCATTTGCAAGCCTGGACTAACTACCAAACGTCCCTTAAGGTTGTAGCACCCTCGGCCAATGAAGCTAGTCAGCAACGCAACATCCCTTCCGGCAGTGTAGGGCCACCATTTTCCGCACCACCTGCAGTATCTGTGCAGGTTTCTTTGCCAGGCCAAAGCCGTCAGGGTCAGGGAATCACCAGTTTCGTAGTAGGAAACACTGCATCTAGGGCACCGGTGGCAACAATACCATCTCCCACCGTCTCTCAGTCTGCCATGTCCACCGGCACCCCCGCTAGTTCCACGATCTCCAGCTCTCCAGTCCAGCTCACCCTACATGAGACTATGGTTAGAAAAAAGAAGTACTTAGCCTCGCATCCGCGTACACAGGGTTTGAACGCACACATAGCTAGACTAATCTCGTTAGAGATGATGCCCTACCGGTTAGTTGAAAGCGAAGCTTTCAAAGCCCTGATGGACTACGCTGTACCACGCTACGAGCTACCCAGTCGACACTTTTTTTCCAGAAAAGCCATCGCAGCCCTCCACCAGCATGTTAAAGAGCGCATCGTCCATGCACTCAGGCAATCTGTGAGCACAAAGGTGCACTTGACAACAGATGCATGGACCAGTAGGCATGGCCAGGGACGTTACGTGTCCATCACGGCACACTGGGTAAATGTGGTGGATGCAGGGTCCACAGGGGACAGCAAGTTTGGGACAGTTCTGCCTAGCCCACGGTCTAGGAAACAATTGGCTGTAGCCGTTCGCACCCCCTCCTCCTCCTCTTCGTCCTCCTGCAGAAGCGAGAGCTCGTCCAAAGACCGCAGTCGCACAACCACTCCATCCGCAGCTGCCACTGTTGCACACCAGGTCTCCCATTATGGGGCAGCTACTGGCAAACGTCAGCAGGCTGTATTGGCTATGAAGTGTTTGGGCGACAACAGACACACCGCGGAAGTTCTGTCCAAGTTCTTGCAGAAAGAAACGCAGTCGTGGCTGGGCACTGTAGATCTTGAGGCAGGCAAGGTAGTGAGTGATAACGGAAGGAATTTCATGGCTGCCATCTCCCTTTCCCAACTGAAACACATTCCTTGCCTGGCTCACACCTTAAACCTGGTGGTGCAGTGCTTCCTGAAAAGTTATCCGGGGTTATCCGACCTGCTCCTCAAAGTGCGTGGACTTTGCTCACATATCCGCCGTTCGCCCGTACACTCCAGCCGTATGCAGACCTATCAGCGTTCTTTGAACCTTCCCCAGCATCGCCTAATCATAGACGTTGCAACAAGGTGGAACTCAACACTGCACATGCTTCAGAGACTGTGTGAACAGAGGCGGGCTGTTATGTTTTTGTGGGAGGATACACATACACGGGCAGGCAGTAGGATGGCAGACAATGAGTTGTCAGGTGTGCAGTGGTCGAAGATTCAAGACATGTGTCAAGTCCTTCAGTGTTTTGAGGAATGCACACGGCTGGTTAGTGCAGACAACGCCATAATAAGCATGAGCATCCCCCTAATGCGTCTGCTGATGCAAAGTTTGACGCACATAAAGGATCAGGCGTCTGCAGCTGAGGAAGAGGAAAGCCTTGATGACAGTCAGCCATTGTCTGGCCAGGGCAGTGTACAGGACGAGGTAGCGGGCGAAGAGGAGGAGGAGGACGAGGAGGATGATGGGGATGATTATATTTTTAATGAGGAAGCTTTTCCGGGGCCACTGGAAATTGGTGGCGCGGCAAGGCCGGGTTCTGGTTTTTTGAGGGACACAAGTGACGTGGATTTGCCTGAAACTGCCCCTCAACCAAGCACAACCGCAGATTTGAGAACTGGAACTTTGGCCCACATGGCGGATTATGCCTTACGTATCCTCAAAAGGGACACACGCATAACTAAAATGATGAATGATGACGATTACTGGTTGGCCTGCCTCCTTGATCCTCGCTATAAAGGCAAATTGCAAAATATAATGCCACATGAGAACTTGGAACTAATATTAGCAACCAAACAATCAACTCTTGTTGACCGTTTGCTTCTGGCATTCCCTGCACACAGCGCCCGTGATCGTTCTCACACGAGCTGCAGGGGCCAGCAGACCAGAGGAGTTAGAGGGGCAGAAATCAGAAGTGGCGTTGGCCAGAGGGGTTTTCTGACCAGGTTGTGGAGTGATTTTGCTATGACCGCAGACAGGACAGGTACTGCAGCATCAATTCAAAGTGACAGGAGACAACATTTGTCCAGTATGGTTACAAACTATTTTTCATCCCTTATCGATGTTCTCCCTCAACCGTCATTCCCATTTGATTACTGGGCATCAAAATTAGACACCTGGCCAGAATTGGCAGAATATGCATTGCAGGAGCTTGCTTGCCCGGCAGCTAGTGTCCTATCAGAAAGAGTATTCAGTGCTGCAGGTTCAATACTAACAGAAAAAACGACTCGTCTGGCTACCCAAAATGTAGATGATCTAACCTTCATTAAAATGAACCACAACTGGATTTCGAAATCTTTTGCCCCACCTTGCCCGGCTGACACCTAGCTTTCCTATGAAAAGGTCTTGCCTGTGGACTATTCTGAATGCCTTTTCCAATCTCGTAATTTTCTGCACCTGATTGTCCAGCATACGACATGTTTACACCTCACTAAATGGCCAAACTCCCCACACGGGGCCGTGGTATCGACACTTGGCGACAGCACCCGTGAGAGTGCAGTTTGTCTGAAGAGGTGGGTGAGCCCGCTTTTGGTCGACGGCACTGCCACTGGGTCCCTCCTAGTACAATAAAGTGTCTCTGGCGGTGGTGGTGCGCACCCAACGTCAGACACACCGTTGTAATATGAGGGGCCCTGGGCCTGTACCGCCGGCCACAAGACAATTTCCCCCCACCCCAGCTCAAACAGTGCTCTACCACTTGCAAAATTATCTCACAGCTCCACCAATGTTTAGTCTATGCGCTGACATCCTTCAATGCCTGCCACTGACAATACCATTGTATTGACATTTTTGTTATGTTAGGCCTTCGATGCCTGTCTGTGGTCACTCCTTCCACTAGGCCTCCACTGACCACACCACTGCTGCCCGTGTACCCCTGGAACCAATTTAAAATTGCCTACAGCCATGTGTTATTATTTTAGGCCTTCGATGCCTGTCTGCGGTCACTCCTTCCACTAGGCCTCCACTGACCACACCACTGCTGCCCGTGTACCCCTGGAACCAATTTAAAATTGCCTACAGCCATGTGTTATTATTTTAGGCCTTCGATGCCTGTCTGCGGTCACTCCTTCCACTAGGCCTCCACTGACCACACCACTGCTGCCCGTGTACCCCTGGAACCAATTTAAAATTGCCTACAGCCATGTGTTATTATTTTAGGCCTTCGATGCCTGTCTGCGGTCACTCCTTCCACTAGGCCTCCACTGACCACACCACTGCTGCCCGTGTACCCCTGGAACCAATTTAAAATTGCCTACAGCCAGCCCAATTTTTTTATTTTAGGCCTTCGATGCCTGTCTGCGGTCCATTCTTTCAACTACTACTACACTGACCAGGGCACTGCTGCCCGTGTACCCCTGGAACCAATTTAAAATTGCCTACAGCCATGTGTTATTATTTTAGGCCTTCGATGCCTGTCTGTGGTCACTCCTTCCACTAGGCCTCCACTGACCACACCACTGCTGCCCGTGTGCCCCTGGAACCAATTTAAAATTGCCTACAGCCATGTGTTATTATTTTAGGCCTTCGATGCCTGTCTGCGGTCACTCCTTCCACTAGGCCTCCACTGACCACACCACTGCTGCCCGTGTACCTCTGGAACCAATTTAAAATTGCCTACAGCCATGTGTTATTATTTTAGGCCTTCGATGCCTGTCTGCGGTCACTCCTTCCACTAGGCCTCCACTGACCACACCACTGCTGCCCGTGTACCCCTGGAACCAACATCAGAAAATATAAAAATAAGTATTTTGCTTATAAAAAAGAAAATACTGGAGCGATATCAAATGCAGACATTTTAACATTAAAAACAAACACATACAACAAAAATCTGGTACAGTACTAAAAATGGCCACCAGCTACAATAACTTTCTCCTGCAAGTAGTTAACTGAAAGGTTTTTTCAATTTTAAACACAGATATGGCATCCACCGAGTGTTGTCCTGTCGCGTCTTCTTTATATTATTGCCAAGAAGATGCAAAACAATGAAAATAATAAAATCATTATTTACCAAAAAAATAGAGTAAGTCAAAACCACATTGCAAATAAACATTCATTACAAATAAAGAAGCAGGGCGCGTCCGAGGGTGAGTATATACCTAATAAGAATATAATCACCCTCGGACGCGCCCTGCTTCTTTCCGACAGCCTTCCTTCCTAAGAATCAGCCCTTCCGTGGTGTAGAGAGAGGGTTTGTTACACTCCAAGGTGTTCCCCAGGTTGCCTTTCCTGAGCTTCGATCTTCCGGCTCTCGTTTAGTAGTTGTTGGAAACTACGCTGCATTGGGCCTACAAATTGGGTATGGGGTGTAGAGAGATGGTGTGTTCCACTCCAAGGTGTTCCCCAGGTTTCCTCGCCAATGCTTCGATCATCATGCTCTCGTTTAGTAGTTGTTGGAAACTACGCTGCATTAGGCCTACAAATTGGGTATGGGGTGTAGAGAGATGGTGTGTTCCACTCCAAGGTGTTTTCCAGGTTGCCTTTCCTGAGCTTCGATCTTCCGGCTCTCGTTTAGTAGTTCTTGGAAACTACACTGCATTAGGCCTACAAATTGGGTATGGGGTGTAGAGAGATGGTGTGTTCCACTCCAAGGTGTTCCCCAGGTTTCCTCGCCAATGCTTCGATCTTCATGCTCTCGTTTAGTAGTTGTTGGAAACTACACTGCATTAGGCCTACAAATTGGGTATGGGGTGTAGAGAGATGGTGTGTTCCACTCCAAGGTGTTCTCCAGGTTGCCTTTCCTGAGCTTCGATCTTCCGGCTCTCGTTTAGTAGTTCTTGGAAACTACACTGCATTAGGCCTACAAATTGGGTATGGGGTGTAGAGAGATGGTGTGTTCCACTCCAAGGTGTTCCCCAGGTTTCCTCGCCAATGCTTCGATCATCATGCTCTCGTTTAGTAGTTGTTGGAAACTACGCTGCATTAGGCCTACAAATTGGGTATGGGGTGTAGAGAGATGGTGTGTTCCACTCCAAGGTGTTTTCCAGGTTGCCTTTCCTGAGCTTCGATCTTCCGGCTCTCGTTTAGTAGTTCTTGGAAACTACACTGCATTAGGCCTACAAATTGGGTATGGGGTGTAGAGAGATGGGGTGTTCCACTCCAAGGTGTTCCCCAGGTTTCCTCGCCAATGCTTCGATCTTCATGCTCTCGTTTAGTAGTTGTTGGAAACTACACTGCATTAGGCCTACAAATTGGGTATGGGGTGTAGAGAGATGGTGTGTTCCACTCCAAGGTGTTCTCCAGGTTGCCTTTCCTGAGCTTCGATCTTCCGGCTCTCGTTTAGTAGTTCTTGGAAACTACACTGCATTAGGCCTACAAATTGGGTATGGGGTGTAGAGAGATGGTGTGTTCCACTCCAAGGTGTTCCCCAGGTTTCCTCGCCAATGCTTCGATCTTCATGCTCTCGTTTAGTAGTTGTTGGAAACTACACTGCATTAGGCCTACAAATTGGGTATGGGGTGTAGAGAGATGGTGTGTTCCACTCCAAGGTGTTCTCCAGGTTGCCTTTCCTGAGCTTCGATCTTCCGGCTCTCGTTTAGTAGTTCTTGGAAACTACACTGCATTAGGCCTACAAATTGGGTATGGGGTGTAGAGAGATGGTGTGTTCCACTCCAAGGTGTTCCCCAGGTTTCCTCGCCAATGCTTCGATCTTCATGCTCTCGTTTAGTAGTTGTTGGAAACTACACTGCATTAGGCCTACAAATTGGGTATGGGGTGTAGAGAGATGGTGTGTTCCACTCCAAGGTGTTCTCCAGGTTGCCTTTCCTGAGCTTCGATCTTCCGGCTCTCGTTTAGTAGTTCTTGGAAACTACACTGCATTAGGCCTACAAATTGGGTATGGGGTGTAGAGAGATGGTGTGTTCCACTCCAAGGTGTTCCCCAGGTTTCCTCGCCAATGCTTCGATCTTCATGCTCTCGTTTAGTAGTTGTTGGAAACTACACTGCATTAGGCCTACAAATTGGGTATGGGGTGTAGAGAGATGGTGTGTTCCACTCCAAGGTGTTCTCCAGGTTGTCTTTCCTGAGCTTCGATCTTCCGGCTCTCGTTTAGTAGTTCTTGGAAACTACACTGCATTAGGCCTACAAATTGGGTATGGGGTGTAGAGAGATGGTGTGTTCCACTCCAAGGTGTTCCCCAGGTTTCCTCGCCAATGCTTCGATCTTCATGCTCTCGTTTAGTAGTTGTTGGAAACTACACTGCATTAGGCCTACAAATTGGGTATGGGGTGTAGAGAGATGGTGTGTTCCACTCCAAGGTGTTCTCCAGGTTGCCTTTCCTGAGCTTCGATCTTCCGGCTCTCGTTTAGTAGTTGTTGGAAACTACACTGCATTAGGCCTACAAATTGGGTATGGGGTGTAGAGAGATGGTGTGTTCCACTCCAAGGTGTTCTCCAGGTTGCCTTTCCTGAACTTCTATCTTCAGGCTCTCATTAAATTGTGGTTAAACGGAACAACTGCATTTGGCGTACTAGTTGGTTTGGGGCCTACTATCGGTGTCTGCCACTCCTTGCTGTTCTCCTGGTTTCCTGTCCTGAAATTCCGTTTTCAGGCGCTCGTTAAGTAGTTGTTAATGTTAGACTGCATTTTGCCTACTAGTTGGGTTGGGGCCTACTATCGGTGTGTGCCACTCCTTGCTGTTCTCCTCCACTGAACAAAGCTGTGCCGCCTGTTTACTACGGTTGCCAATTTTGAACTGCATTTCGACTACTTACTGATTTGGGCCTACTCTCTGTGTCAGCCTCTCATTCCAGTTGTCCTCCACTGCAATGCCCCCTGGTTATTCCTGTGTTACCAATTTTGAACTGCATTTAGCCAACTTTATTCTTTGGGCCTATATCTGTGTTTCCTCCTCATCCTGCCCATTGCCCAGCCAGTGATAGATGAGTCTGCTGGTACATTGACCCATAACGCAGCATTCCCCGTGCACGCTACACAACAACATTGTGACCCTGCTGAAAGTCAGGTTGCTCTTCCCGCATACCATACCACCTTACACGGGGACAAAGAGGAAGGTGCAGATGAAAGTGCAGGTTCCTTCATCAGGTGGGGGGGAGGAATACTAGTTGGCGACGTCACTGGCACAGGGCCTCTCATAGTACGCAAAAGTGTTGCTGCCGGTGGGAGGCGCCCCCGCCGTGCAAACACACAGCTGTACTTTGAGGGGCCCTGTGCCAGTGCCAATGCCAACGAGTGGGCCCCCCCCTGCTTGCTCAGGTTCACAGCACTTGCAAAGTTGAAATACTTACCTCTCCCTGCTCCACTGCCGTGACGTGGTCCAGATTTCCTGGGCCCACTAATTACTTGAACCAGCCCTACCCACCACAACTTTAGCCAAATGACCCCCAATTTCAAATGCCTTCCAATTATTATAAGGTAAATTACGCTTGACAAGCTTCATTAAGAAGAATGGATGGTTTTGACATTAAAATGGGCACTCTAGGTGTTTTCCTGGCCCCCACTCACTGCCGACTATGCTGCCCCATTGACTTGCATTGGGTTTCGTGTTTCGGTCGATCCCGACTTTACGTCATAATCGGCCGATTTCACTCGACCCGACTTTTGAGATAATCGGGTTTCGCGAAACCCGGCTCGACTCTAAAAAGGTCAAGGTCGCTCAACTCTAGTGGTGGATGCAGGGTCCACAGGGGACAGCCATAGTGGGACAGTTCTGCCTAGCCCACGGTCTAGGAAACAGTTGGCTGTAGGCGTTTGCCACCCCTCCTCCTCCTCCAGAAGCGAAAGCTCATCCACAGAGTGCAGTCGCATGACCACTCCATCTGCAGCTGCCAGTGTTGCACACGATGTGTCCAATTATCGAATGGCTAGTGGTAAACGTCAGCAGGCTGTGTTAGAAATGAAGTGTTTGGGCGACAACAGACACACCGCGGAAGTACTGGCCGAGTACTTGCAGCAACAAACTTAGTCATGGCTGGGCAGTGTACATCTTGAGGCAGGCAAGGTAGTCAGTGATAACGGAAGGAATTTTATGGCTGCCATAGCCCTTTCAGAACTTAAACACATACCATGCCTGGCTCACACATTGAACCTGGTGGTGCAGTGCTTCCTGAAAAGTTATCCGGGGTTACCAGCCCTGCTCCTGAAGGTGCAAAGACATTGCTCGCACATCCACTCCAGCCGTATGCTGAACCATCAGCGATCGCGGAATCTTCCCCAGCACCACCTAATAATCGACGTTGCAACAAGGTGGAACTCCACACTGCACATGGTTCAGAGGCTGTGCGAACAGAGGTGTGCTGTAATTAATTTGTGGGAGGATACGCATACACGGGCAGGCAGTTGGATGGCAGACATGGAGTTGTCTGGTGTGCAGTGGTCGAAGCTCCAAGACCTCTGTCAAGTCCTTCAGTGTTTTGAGGAATGCACACAGCTGTTAAGTACAGACGACACAATCATAAGCATGAGCATCCCACTAATGCATCTGCTGATGCAAAGGTTGACGCACATTAAGAGCTGGCGTCTGCAGCCGAGGAGGAGGGAAGCCTTGATGACAGTCAGCCATTGTCTGCTCAGGGAACTCTCCTGGATGAGGTGGCGGACGAAGAGGAAGGAGGAGGATGATGGGGATGAATATTTATGGGAGGAGGATGCTTCACAGGGGGAAATAGAATTTAGTGACGTTGCAAGGTCAGGTACAGGGTTTTTGCGGGACACAAGTGATGTTGATTTGCTAGAAAGTGCTCCTCAACCCAGCTCAAGCAGTGAATTGACACCTGGAACATTGGCCGACATGGCTGAGTATGCCTAAAAAGGGACCCCCGCATTATCAAAATGATGACCGATGACGATTACTGGTTGGCATTCCTCCTGGATCCACGATATAAAGGAAAATTACAAAATATCATGCCACATGAGAACCTTGAGCAAATATTGGCTACCAAACAAGCAACTCTTGTTGACCGTTTGGTTCAGGCATTCCCAGCACGCAGCGGCGGTGATGGTTCTCACACGAGCCGTAGGGGGCAACATGGCAGAGGTGTTTGAGGTGCACAAATCCGAAGTGGCATTGGACAGAGGGGTTTTATGACCAGGTTGTGGAGTGATTTCACAATGACCGCTGACACGACAGGTAGTGCTGCATCGATTCAAAGTGCCAGGAGACAGCATTTGTCCAGTATGGTTACAAACTACTTTTCCTCCCTTATCGATGTTCTCCCTCACAGGTCATTTGCCTTTGATTACTGGGCATCTAACATAGACACCTGGCCTGAATTGGCAGAATATGCATTACAGGAACTCACTTGCCCTGCTTCTAGTGTGCTATCAGAAAGAATCTTCAGTGCTGCTGGTTCAATACTGACCAAAAAAAGGACACGTCTGGCTACCCAGAATGTTGATGATCTAACCTTCATTAAAATGAACCAATCATGGATTTCAAATTATTTTGCCCCACCTCCTCCTGCTGACACATAGCTTGCCTGAAAAATGTCTTGCCTTTGGCCTCCTCTTACCAACTTCTCCAATTCCGCCATTTGCAGCTGCTGAATGTCCACCATAGGCCATTTTTATACCTCCCTAAATGGGCTGACTCCCCCCACAGGGCCGTGGTCACCACCTGGCGCAAGCACCCGTGTGAGTGCTGTTTGCCTGAACCGGTGGGTGCGCCCACTCTTGGGCGACGGCACTGGCACAGGGTCCCTCATAGTACAATGAAGTATCTCTGATGGTGGTGGTGCACAACCAACCTCAGACACATCGTCGTAATATGAGGGGCCCTGTACCAGTACCGCCGCCCATGAGAGAGTGTTCCCCCCCAGCTCAAACAGTGCTCTACCACTTGCAATACTTACCTCTCCCTGCTCCACCACTATGTAGTCTGTTCTGTTAAATCCTTCAATGGCACGGCCAATACAAATTTGTTGACATTATAGATGATAGTTAAAATATACAGGGGCCCTGAACTCCATTTTGACCAGTTAATACTTTGCGCCTACTACCACTGTCTGCTACTCAGCAGAGGAGCCCACCCCAGTACCTAGCTATGCCGACTGTTTAGTCCTGTTACCAATTTTGAACTGCTTTTAGCCTACTTTTGTATTTGGGCCTACTAACCCTGTCTGCGCCATTCATTACAGTTGTCCTCCACTGAACAAAGCTTTGCCGCCTGTTTAGTCCTGTTACCAATTTTGAACTGCATTTAGCCTACTTTATTATTTGGGCCTATATCTGTGTCTCCTACTCATCCTGCCCATTGCCCATCCACTGCTAGATGAGTCTACTGGTACATTGACCCAGACCACTACATTCCCCTTGCACTCTACACAGCCTGAATCTGACCCTGCAGAAAGTCAGGTTCCCCTTCCCGCATACTATACCACCTTACACGGGGACAAAGAGGAAGGTGCAGATGAAAGTGCAGGTTCCTTCATCAGGTGGGGGGGCATACTCGTTGGTGACGTCACTGGCACAGGGCCCCTCATAGTACGCAAAAGTGTCTCTGGCAGTGGGAGGCGCCACACGCCGTCAAACACACCGCCGTACTATGAGTTAGCCAGTGCCAACTAGTGGGCCCCCCTGCTTGCTCAGGATCACAGCACTTGCAAATTTGAAATACTTACCTCTCCCTGCTCCACCACCGTCACGTATTCCGCATTTTCTGGGCCACGAAAATCTTGAGCCTGCCCTACCCCCCCACAACTTTAGCCAAATGACCCCCTGTTTTCAATGCCTAACTATTAATATAAAGTAAATTAAGATTGACAAGCTTAAGAGATAAGAATTGATGTTTTTGGCATTAAAATGGGCACTGTAGGTGTTTTCCTGTCCTCCACTCACTGCCGACTTTGATTCCCCATTGACTTGCATTGGGTTTCATGTTTCGGTCAGCCCCCGACTTTTCGAAATAATCGGCAGATTTCACCCGACCCGACTTTTGACAAAGTCGGGTTTCGCGAAACCCGACTCGATCCTAAAAAATGTAAAAGTCGCTCAACTCTAGTGTTATGGCCAATAAGATGGGTCAAGTAAAGAATGTGATTTCCTGAAGAAATTACCACATGCTATGTTCTACTACTCTTCCCTACAATGCTTTCAAAAGTTTTCATATTCATCAATGTCTTCATACATCTTCTTCTTTATGAGCATGCTTATACTCTGATTCTTTATAAGCATGCTTATTTTCTGATTCTATATATTATGATGTACGGTAGTTTAATTTTTCACTTTTCCACTAAACAATGCTGTCATTTTGTCAAGGTACTCAGGGTAAGCAGTCATTTCCCTTGAACTTGTGAGTTTTATGTCTTGGCAAGACCTTTTTGTTTGCTTCCCCTAGACAGTGTGAATAACTCATTTCCTTCTTTTTGTCTCTGCCTCTGTTCTACAATCACCCAGTTCTTCAGGAGATAATTAGCAAAAAAACATAAGGAATGCATTTATGATCTTTCTGACAGCTTTGGCAGCCACACACATACTACAGACAAGTCTGCTATGGCAGCTTGCTGTGCAGAAGACTTTTCCTGTTGTGCCATAGAATTTCTTAGCTGTCCCGTATGTCCTTATATCTTGGGCCTACCCATATTCCCAAAAGACTAATGCATTACAGGTACAAGTCTTCTAAAATACTATGGCAATGTGTGCTAATTTAAGTAAATTTCAATCATACAGGAGGGGATTTTGGCCCTTCACTGATGGGTTATACGGATATTGAAATGCGTGGCTCAAGTATTTTAAACTCCACTCTTTCAAAGGCCAAACATTTTTTTTTCAACATTCTTTAAATTTTTGGCTGAATTGTGAAAGGAACCACTGCGGTTTGTAAGAAGAAAATAAAATCCTGTACTTAATAAAAAAATATATAAATAAACTACAATTTCTCACTCAAGGTCAAAGTACTAGTTTCCTCAGTAGTTGCATCTAAAATTAATGTGCCAAATGAAGAAGAAAACAGAGTTTTTGTTCTATTTGAATTTTTGTTATAAAGTAAATATCCAAATTTGTTATTTAAAATGTTACAATGACTGACTGTATAAACGCTATGTGTTTGCTGAAAAATTTAACAAAAATCTAAAAATGGGAGCAATTTTGAAAAATAAAATAGATACAATATAAGAAATAAGTGCTAGCTAAGCTGAAAATTCACAAGTTTACTAATTCTCTGCAGATCCATGTGTTCGCCACTTAAGTGTAAGAGAATGTTAAAATAGATTCCTGTTTACACTTTATTGCCCTAAATGTCCCAGAAAAGGAAATAAATTACATTTGCTTACAAGTGAATTGGTCAATCTGAAAAGTAACGTCACTAGTAGAGAAGTATTTACCTCATCAGGTATCTTAAAGTGTACTCTAAAAATAAATGAGATGTTAATAAAGACATGTCAGGATGTATCATTTTGATAAAGATGTAAGAGATTAAGGACTTAAGCAATGGAGTAGAACTCCCACTTGTAGGATTCATTGATTTCTCATCGACTAAAACCAGCGCTTCTCATTTTATTTTTTATTGTTTTTTTTTTTTTTTTACTCAATAGAGCTTGTGCCTGAACTAGCAATGTTTATTCAGCGTTAGATTATGTACAGTATATCAAATTCACAAGGGGAATAGTAATGGCCAGTTGTCAATTTATTCAAACACTTTCAGGAGGATGAATAAGGACGAATAAGGAAACAATAAAAAGCAGAGTTCTAGGAAAAATGTTCTAGAATTATAATTTTATACGAGTGCCTGTAAAAAAAGCTAGAGACATTTCTTTTTTTTAAATCCGCTCTTTACTTTGGCATCGAAAACTGCATCATCCACAGAATATCAATTTATGTTGCATATATTCATGGTGTATTTCTCCCTTTTTTAAGTATTCTGACTCTCAATGGAACATAGAGCCCTCTAGTTGTGTCAAAAGCCACAAGTTCTCATCCGCAGATCAAGACAATTATCACTCAGTTGGTTGATAAACCGACCAAAGGAGACATTTTAATGGATCTGTTCCTATCAAATAGTCCAGATACAACATAATATCTTACCATGTTATGGTAAGTTTCAATGTAATCTACTATATAATTGTCTAAGGGTCACTTCTATCTGTCCTTCTGTCTGTCTGTCACGGATATTCATTGGTTGCGGCCTCTGTCTGTCATGGAAATCCAAGTCGCTGATTGGTCGTAGCAAAACGCCCCCACATACAAACCCCCAGTTGGACATTTAGTACAAATAATTAAGTACACCACATTAGAAGTGACACAGCTGAAAGTACCTGGTATCTTGTAGTCCTGATGTGAATTGGGGATCTTTATCTTGTCCGTGGTCATTATAAATGGACAAGTTTTACATTTTTTCTGGTTGCAAAGAAAGGTACCTGCAGCTGTTGGAGAGGACAGGGAGCTCTTGTGCAACACATTCATTCCTGCAGTGAGAGTGCCAAAGGTCGTCATCAGTTTATATTCCCAGACTCTTCTGTACTTTCAGTTGCGTCACTTCTAATGTGGTGTACCTAATTATTTGTACTAAATGTCCAACTGGGGGTCTGTATGTGGGGGAGACAGGGCAAAAGCTTAGAACAAGAATGAATTCTCACCGCCACACAATAAGAGAAAAAAGAATGGATCTACCTGTGGCAATACATTTGTCTCCCAAATCATAACATTATGGACATGAAATTACTTGTGTTAAAAGGTAGCTTCAAATCTCAGAGAGACAGAAGAGTCTGGGAATATAAACTGATGACGACCTTTGACACTCTCACTGCAGGAATGAATGTGTCACACAGATTTATGTCTTTTTACATCAACCTAAGGAACTTGCCCCTCAGACTATGAGGGGTCATCACAACAGAACCAGACCCCAATAAAACAATCCTTATCTAAGAACTGGCCCAATATTTATAGACATAACTGTTTCACTCATGGTAATTCTGCTTCATGTCACCTGTCTTATCCATGGTTTTTCCCTTTTTTTTTTCTCTATGTTGTGCATAAATATTTGATTCTTCAGAATTTGTTTTAGTCTTTTCCTGATGAAGAGGCCTGTGTATTCTCGAAAGCTCACAACTTGTTACCATCTTTTCAGTTAGCCATTAAAAGGTATCAACCACTGAGGCCTCTCAATTCTAAATATTTTTCTATCTACTGGCTAACACGGTACAAAGGTATATTTCTTTCCTGAATCTGGTTGCTGGTAATACAGCTGATGTGATATATTTGGGCTTCATAAGAACATTTGATACTGCACTACACCACATCCTTGTACTGACGCTCCAAAAACAGGGATTAGAGGACACTATATGTGAAACAAAGTCGTCGTAAATGTTACATTTTCTAAGTGGGATAAAGTCAGTAGAATTGCACAAACAGAATTTTCTTGGAGTTAATTATAATGTGATTTCTGTATATTTAGATTATGATACATACTTTAATGTCAATGGGATTCAGTTTAAGTTTTTTTGCCTTTTGGCAATCAGGAAAACTTCTTGTCAGATAATGTCAAAATAACATGTCTGGATTTCTGACAGTTTTGCCTAGAGGGTATGTGTAGTTTGAAATGCAATAAGTCTTTGTTTTCACTCGTTATAATGTAGCAGAATAACAGATGATCGGCAACCTCTTCTATGACATATCAGTTACATTTTTCTTTTAAAAATAGCTAAAAATCATAGCAGCAATGACAGTCACATGCAGTTTAAAAGCATATAGATATACATATTACACTACATGCACTTGTTTGCCTGGGTCACATTTAAAAAAGTAATAAAAATGGATCTATCAGGTGTTGGTGACTTCCATATTAACGACTGACCTGTTAAAAGCACATTTCTGCGTTGTGCACCTTGAAATTGGCTGAATCCTTAATGGCTTCCATTTATGTGCAGACCTGACTCCCCACATGAAGCCGTCGCTCTAGATATCATGTGTGCTACTGACAAGGAGCTGCTTGCTTTCTAAGCATAGTGCTCCAAATTGACCAAAAATGAAAAAATCTGGTGCAAAGCTAAAGAATATGTGTTTATTTTTCAGAAATTTATGAGAGCAATAAATCCCATTACAGCTCAAGATTTTCCTCTTCTCTATAAGGGAATGCCATGCAGGTGGGCTGTAATAGATATTTTATGACCTCACATTTGGGAATTGATTATACGCAAGAAAATCAACTGAGCTCTCCACAAAGATTCATGACATAAAAACCCTGGAGTAATGAAGGGCACAAAGCACTGAATTATAAATATATAAATAGTTCTCCATAAATCGCATCCAATAATTTCCTATAGTGCTGCATTGTGAACTGCAACCACCTGTGACTGCAACAGAGTCGCAAATGTTTACAAATATGATGCATTTTCTGTCGCTGGTAATAAATCACCAATCTCATAGACTTCAATGCAAGTCACATGTAACTGTGAATTGAATACAACTTATCTATGATTTGACCATTTTTTTACAGCAATATCCCAGCTCAAACTACAACAGCAGGTCATAGACGAGATGCTCAAATGTTTTTGGTTGAGTGACTTGTCCATTTTTACTTGTGCAAGTCATAGACAAGTTGCACAAATGTTTTTGGTTGAGCGACTTGTCTGTTTTTCCCATCAGTGTTTTGTCAGTGATTTTCACAAATGAATCAATAAATAGATATTTTACAAAGCTTCTCCTATCCATTGCAGGTTTAATCGTGGACAGCAGGGCTGCAAACAGGAATGTAACCCATACTGGCATAATTTTTATACCCTTTGAGACTCTGCCCTGGCTCCAACCCAACCCCATCTCCATCCCTCCAACCCCTCCACATTCCCACAGCCCACTCTTGGAAAACTCCACTTCTGCACCATGCTCTCACCAATCACAAATTAACAGTTCCCATCGAACACCAAATCACATGCATAGCCAGCAGTTTCTGTTTTAAACCTGCCACAACAACAAGGTAAACTCATTTGGCATTGCCATATTCTACTCTAAACTATTAAGCATTTCATAAAATGCCCAATACACTTTTTTTTATATATTTGTATCTATTTTTCTTTATGGGAATGTGTCACATGCATTTTTTTTAAAGTGACCAATAATACCAAATGAAAAGGACAGATAGCGCCACACGATGGCTGAACCACATATTACCACCGCATAGTGACCGAATAATACAATTTACAGGGGAGAAATAAAACCACACTATGACCAGACCACATATTACCACCACATAGTGACCGAATACTACCACATACAGGAACATACATATACTGCCACATCATGAGCAGACCACATATTACCACCCCATAGTGACTGAATAATACCACATACAAGGAAGAAATACTGCCACAACATGACCAGATCTATTACCACCACATTGTGACCAAACACTACAATAATAATCATTAATAAAAAAAACAACAACACAATACTAATATTACCATAAGTGCCATTATACACTGGAGCTCTATAGTATACAGTGTATCATGTAAGTGTACAGGTATAACTGTGACTCACCAGTGGCTTTATACACAGTAGCTCTCTATATAGTGTCAGTGTACAGGTGATACAGGGATCAACAGGAACATTATGCACAGGAGCGTTGTATATAGTACTGTATACAGTGTAAAGTGTAAATGTACAGGTAACACACTGACTCACCAATGACGTCTCTAGTTGAAGATATTAATCTTCACTTTTCTTCTTCATCCAGTGCAAACCACCATCAATCTTTCCAGCCAGGACTCTTCTCTGTAGAAAATAACTCACAGTTATCTAGAGCACAGTATACTCAAAAATAAAATTAATCATAGCAGTAATAATATCCTTTAATTAGCACCTACAATAATAATGCCCCACATCCTACCCCTTCCTGTAATAACATCCCCCATTCTGACCCCATGTGTTTCATTCCTGGCCCCTTTTGTCTCATTTCTGGCCCCATGTGTCTCTATCCTGCACCATATGATCTCCTATCCTGTCCCCATATTGTGGCTTTCAGTACAAAAAATAACAAATATATCCTTACCTGGCCGCAGTCCAGCGGTGTCCTTGACCTCATCTATTTGAGGTGAGGACATGCAGGCATAGGGCAGTGATATCATATGCTGATGACATGCATGCTGTCATAAGATGTTGGCCTCTGATTGGCTGGCAGCTGTTAACTATTGCTTGTTTCCTGTGGCTTCCTGCACCACAATAAATTTCAACTGAATGTGAATCCGAGGACTGAGTTACTAAGTGCACTGAACAAATCCTGCCCCTTGACCTCCCCTCTAGCCCCCCACTTTTCTTCTGCTCAACGGGCCCCATTCTACAGTAGCAAACAGATTATATATTTTTGCCACTGTGTGTTGTTGATGGTTTTTACTGGCCCACAGACTTAGGCTACGGTCACACTATCAGTATGTGGTCAGTATTTTACATCAGTATTTGTAAGCCAAAACCAGGAGTGGAACAAACAGAGGGGAAAGCTGTAATAGAAACAAGTCACCAAGTCTGTATTTTTGACCCACTCCTGGTTTTGGCTAACAAATACTGATGTGAAATACTGACCAAATACTGATACTGATAGTGTGACCGTAGCCTTATACTGATCCCTATTTGAAAAAGCTACCGTGGAAAGCATGTCGTGATAGAGCATGGCTCCTGGGTGTACTCACCTACACATTATAGGCAAGCTCACACATTGATTCTCTAACCCTGATGTTGGATTTGTTATACCACTAATGTATGTAAAATGAGGTTTCATAGCGGTCTGACAGTGTCTGGTCTTTGGTACCATACAATGAGGGAAATAATTATTTGATCCTTTGCTGTTTTTATAAGTTTGCCCACTGACAAAAGCATGAACAATCTATAATTTTAATGGCAGGTTAATTTTAACAATAAGAGATAGAATATCAAAAATAAAATCTAGAAAATCACATTGTATAAATTTATATGCATTTTGCAGTGAGAAATAAGCATTTGATCCCCTACCAACCATTAAGAGCTCTGGTTCCTACAGACCAGTTAGATGAGCCTAATCAACTCGTTACCAGCATTAAAAACAGCTGTCTTACATAGTCACCTTTATAAAAAATAACCCTGTTTACAAGTGTAATTAATCAGTCAGACTCTAACAACTGCAACATGGGCAAGACCAAAGAGCTTTATAAGGATGTCAGGGACAAGATCATAGACCTGCACAAAGATAGAATTGGCTACAAAACCATAAGTAAGATGCTGGGTGAGGAGAAGACAACTGTTGGTGCAATAGTAAGAAAATGGAAGAAATACAAAGTGACTTTCAGTCAACATTGATCTGGGGCACCATGCAAAATCTCACCTCCTGGGATATCTTTGATCATGAGGAAGGTGAAAGAGCAGCCTAAAACTACATAGGGGGAACTTGTTAATGATCTCAAGGCAGCTGAGATCCAGTCACCAAGAAAACCATTGGTAACACATTACGCCTTAGGCTACGTTCACATTAGCGTCATGCAACGCAGCGTCGCCGACGCACGACAACGCATGCGTCATGCGCCCCTATCTTTATCATTGGGGACGCATGCGTTGCGTTGTTGTGCGTTTTCGGTAAAACGCACAACGCATGCGTCGTTTCACCGCACATGGGTGGCGTCGGAGATGCTACCATGTTGCATTTTTGTAGCGTCCAAAAAACGTGCGCGTCGCACTTGCGTCGTCAATGCGTTACAATTTCCCATTGAAACCTATTGACAACGCACTTGCGTCGCGGGTGTGCGTCGTGCGTGCGTTGTGCGACGCATGCGTCGTTAGATAAAATGAAACAAAAAAGTGTCTAGACAGTGTCTAGACAGTGCAAACAGTGAGAAAAACATCCCCCATATATAAAGAAAATGTTGGATTGTTTGTCACTTCTGCTGCAGCATCTTGAGGCAAGACACCAGAGGCACATCTCCAGAACATCTAGATGCATCACACCAGAACACCAGACGACTTCTACTATTCATCCGCTGTCCAGAGATGTAAGTATAGAATGATTCTCTGCATTTTCTCCATGTTTTTTTAAATTATTTTTGCAAGTTGTGTTCTATATTCTGCACTGTGGTTAAAGATATTGTGGTATTTTTAGTCTGGTTGTGATGTATGGCGTTGTATAGGATGGCATTTCATTGTCTGCGGCCTTGATTATTGTTCTTTCCAGGATAGATTTTTCGTTTCCATTTTTTGTTTTGGTGGTGTTTTTTGTATTCAGTTGTGATGTTTTCTTGCGTTATATGATGGCATTTAATAGTCTCCGGCCCTGTCGGTTTTATTGTTAAGTATGGTAGTATAGAATGATTCTGCGCCCTTTTATTACATTTATTAATTTTTTATTGCAAGTTGTGTATTATGTTCAGCACTGTGGTTGTGTAAAGACATCGTTGTATGTTTATGGTTGTGATGTATGGCGTTGTATGGCCCTTTTATTGTCTCCGTCCCTGTCGGTTTTATTGTAAAGTATGGTGTGTTATTAATGTTTCTGCCCTTAATTTTTGGGGGTTGTTAATTTTGTACTTTCAAAAAAATATTGTGTTTTTTGTGTTGCTCCGTGCATACTGTACTTTTTTTTTAAAAAAAAAACCTTTTGGGATTACTACATAGGGTCTGTTGTAGATTAGTTTTCTTATCTTTAGGCTTTTGTACTCTGGCATTGGGTTGTCTCTGCCATTGTTTCTTTAATTTAATCAATGTGGCAGTGTTGTTTGCTCAGCGTTAGTTCAGTTGGAGTGCAATGTTCTTTGTGGTTTAAATGACTTTTTTTTTTATATATATTGCTGGATTGTGCATAGGAGCATAGGATCAATGTTATTTTGTTCTTTATTTCAGAATTGCATTAGTCATGGCCAGCGGCAGCGATTCCAGCCACACCCCACCGCTGAGGAGTCCGGTGAGTACATGATCTACTATTGCTTACTATATTCGCTGTCATTTGTAGTTGGTTCACTCAACTTTTTGGTAAACTATTTTGCAGGCTTCTTCAAGTGAGGAGGAGAACCAGGAGGAAGAGAGGGAGCAGCAGCAGGGACGACGGGGCCAAGCTGTGGTTGCAGGACGGAGAGTAAGTATTTATTTCAAACCTATTCATTTTTTTTGTTTAATTTTTTTGTTTTTGCGGTTATGGGGGGTGGTGGGAGGTTGTGGTGTTGTGTGTAGTAGGTGGCGGTGGAGGAGGTAGGGACAATTTTTTTTATCTTTCAAACATTAATATTTTCCATTTTTTCTAGGTTTCACAACGGGCCCTGGATGAACCACTCGATATTGACATGATGGTGGCATCCATTGAAGCACGGGGCCCGTTGTGGGACAGCCGTGACCCCCGGCACGCGGACCAGGGCATATTGCGGCGTCTGTGGAAAAAGGTGGCACAATCGCTGTGGGATGGCTTCGACAGCGCTTCACCCAAGGCCAAAGCTAGTTTCCGTAAGTATTTACAAAATGCTGCTGTGACCCATCATGCCAGGATTACACAACCGTCTGTGATGTCTTCTATTGGGATTGCACACGGTTGCGTAATCGTTTTCAATATATTATCTAAAACCTTTTTTATTTTTTCAATTTATACACAGTTAAACAATTGAAGACCAGATGGCGCTCCATGAAGGACCGCTTCAGGAGGGGCCTGAAAAAGGAGGGACAGACTCGTAGTGGTGCTGCCGCTTCAAGGACCTCGGTGTACAAGTACAACCGTATACTGCAGTTCTTGCGACCGGTCCTTGAAAGCAGAGAGTAAGTATACTACCTATGCACACACCTAGTTTTTACAACATGCATATTCACATACTACATTCCAGCCACGTAGCTTATTGCCCAGCCATTTATTTTGGCAAGTACCAAGTATAGAAAGGAAGAAAAAAAGGCAAGTTCACCAAGGTTTGAAAAGGAAAAAATACATACTTTTATCCTCTTCAATCATAAGCAGAGGATGAAACATCAGCACAATACAATAGACACTATCTACGCGTTTCAGGTGACAGGGAACATCAGACCTGAAACGCGTAGAAAGTGTTTTTATTGTATTGTGCAGATGTTTCATCCTCTGCTTCTGATTGAAGTGAATAAAGTATTTTGTTTTTACTTTTCACGCCTCGTTGACCTAGAATTTTTTATTCATTTCTGGTCTTCTCACACTTGACACAGCGGCTCCGTGCTCCGAGCCTTCTGGGATTACTACAATGTTGAGCTTGACTTACTAGCAATTTCACTGAAATCTGAAGTATACAGAACACAGAAAAATAGTAGATTGGCCATGCCCAGCCAATATTTAATAGTGTAGTAGTATAGTGGCTATCCAGGTGTATCCCCGATTTTTTTTTATACACAAAAAAGTAAAATATAATAGGTACGGCATACATTCCACTGCAAAGCAGGTTATGTTCCCATGGTTGCTCAGCTCGCAGGACCTGTGATGACGTCTCGGTCACATGACCGTGACGTCATGGCAGTTCCAACGTAAGCATAATCGTCTGGCGTTGCAAACCACAACCATGGGTGACTATTGTGAATTAAATAAAACCATTTTTTTTTTAATATTGATGGTGCATATGCAGTGTCAATATTAAAAATCGGTTAATATTAATGGCGGCAATGGATACCTGGCGGTAAAGTTAATTAATGACGCATGTGAAATGTGATATTTAGTATACTAATGGTTTCCTTATGTTTTCGCAGAACACACAGCAGCACCCGCGAGACTGTCCGACCCTCTGGAGCGGTCCTTTGTGAAGCGCCATCTGAACAGTCGCAGCCATCCCACAGCGAGAGCAGGTCTGCACCACCACAATCTGGCGAACCGGCAGCCGGTCCATCAGATGTTCCCCTGGCCGAGGCCTCTGTCGCTCCTTCCTTTAGGTCTTCCCGACAGCGTCAGCGGGCCTCGGACAGGGCGCCCATGCCCGAATTTTTACATCTGAGCACCGTATTTCAGAATGGTTTCAAGGCGCTGTGCGATAAAATGTGCAATATCGAATGGCGTCTTGAAAACATCGAAACGGATCTCTCGAGGCCGGCCAAACATTTTTTTACTGCCATTCACAACGGCATGGAACTCCAGATTTCGGTCATGCAGGGCTGCAACAATGTATATGTCAGTGCTCTGCAGCAGGCTCGGGTCATGCAGTCAGCGACAAATATGCCCGCAGTACCATCGCTGGCTGCCATGACTCCGACTCCTGCTGCAGAGCACCACCACAAAGCTCCGCGTGCCGAGGGCCACCGCCACCGCCACCACAGAACAGAGCCCCAAAGTTCAGAGCCTGACAGGCCTTCAAGGGGACACAGACGGGAAGCCGACCCACACCCAGAGGCAGAGAGGAGGAAAAAGAAGAAGAAGACGACGACAAGTACTACGACCTTGGCTATGGCTGCTCCCAAAAGTACCACCAGAAAACACCCCGGGTCGACCCGGAGCACACCAAGTACCCAGGCTGGGTCTACACGGAGTACACCCAGTACCCAGCCTGGGTCTACAAGGAGTACACCATCGCAGCCTGGGTCTACCCGGAGCCGGAGTAGCCAGCCAAGGACACTGGTCGTCCCTCCTCCTCCCTCACCTCCTGCTTTGGCAGTCTCGCCACCATCAACTGCCTGGATTGATGTCGGCATCCCGTCTAGTGTCATAGACTATGCTGCTTCCTCCCCCTCGTCCTCCTCCTCGGTCTCCTCAACACCCCCAAAAAGTATGGGATATCAATCCCCTTTAATTGCGGATGTTGGTACCCCCTAATAACATTTCCCAATTTTTTTTTTTGTACCCTAAATAAATGTTATTTTCTTTAAAAAAATTAGTTTTTATTGTCTCAAATAAAGTTTGCACCAAATCACACCTTGCGCCGTATACACAAATCTTGTCTTTGTAACACCTGATGTGCAATGTCTGACAATATTTATCAATTTGTTTTTTTCATTGTTTTATAGGGCTGTCGCTCATTGTACTCAGATGTTACAAACACAAACAGCATTGCTCAATATGTCAAGTTTACAATGTACCATCACACAACAATTTCAGTATAGATAAAGTTGGTTTTTGTGTGTAACCAACGTTATCTTTTCTGAAATCGTAAAACGATTGAGCCCCTGCTGTGAGTTTTTTGGTGTCAGCGAATGATTTGGAATTTTTTTTGGGTAACTGATCAGACGCTGTCATTGTTGGATCGGCGAGTTTAGACCGATCCAGCGATGTCTTTGTTTTAAACAAGGGAATATTGGGTGACTAGCGCACTGTTTTAAACACTCAAATAAAAAGTGAACAATACCCCACAAATATAAAAAGGTGTCTACCACGTCCCTCGCCGTCATCTTTCCGCACTGACACTGTGAGTCCCGCCCGTAAAGCTGAGCACACCGTTGACTTAATAACAAACGCTGTGCTGTGCTTTAGGGCTGGCACAGTACGGGAAGTTGACGGCGATGGACGTTTCACACACCGGAGTGTAAGGGATTTTTGTATTTTTTAAAATTACATTTACAATGGTAAACATCGTGAGTGTGGCAAAGCGCTTCATAACATTACCCAGATTACACGGGACTTGCTCTTTTTTGGTCGCTGGAGAGCTGTCTGTGTGACAGCTCTCTAGCAACCCCGCGACAACTAAACAACGATCTCGGTCCAGTCGTATCACTGGTCGGTATCGTTGGGTAATAGTTTTATTAATGTACCTTAAGATTATTGGTCAGGTGAGGTGGAAGCAATGTTCACAGTGTCGCCACTATTTGACTCTGGACGAATTCTAGCATCCTGAGTACAATAGTGTTAACTCTGTAGAGTTTTGCAAACATGATCGTCTCCCTCCTTGTCAAGCCTGGTTCCATATGCAAATAGTCTGCAGGATTAAAAATGGTTGACAAGGTGGGAGCCGATTATGTTATACGTCAAAACTATGGAACACACAAATTTTGTGTGACACACATTACTTTCAATAAAATTGGATTTTACAATTCTATTACTATGGAAAAACGTATGGGAGATTTGTTTGGTGAAAACGGAAAGGCACAAGAACTTTATTTGAAAACACAACGCATTATACAATCAGACATTTTAACAATAACCATACATAGTATGGTTAAATGACATGGACTCCACAGTGTTTACATGACATCATAATAACACGAAGAATTAAATCATTTGATCTTGCCATGAAACACGGCCAACATCAGAAACAAAGTATGCAGCAAATTGGTCCCTCATATGAGCAATCTCCACAGTTGTCCGCAGAGGATGAGCTTGATAATCAGGCAATGGATTTGGTATGGGTTCATCGAGTTCCACGTTGACTCTCTCTTTATCAATAATAAAATTGTGGAGAACCACACACGCCTTCAACACCTCATCCACTGTCTCAATTTTCAAATTTATGGCGGATCCTAAGATACGCCATTTGGAGACCAGGATGCCAAAGGCGCACTCCACAGTTCTTCTGGCCCTGGACAGTCTATAATTAAATATAGTTTTGGTGCGGTCCAACCCACGACTTGAGTACGGTTTAAGTAGGTTGCCACTCATTTGAAAAGCCTCATCCCCAACCACAACAAATGGCAGGGCCGGGCCGTCGGTGTTGGGAAGAGGTCGTGGATGGGGGAAATTAAAATTGTTATTGTACAATCTTCGGCCCATATCAGACTCCGTAAAAATGTCCGTGAATCATTAGCACGACCAAACGCTCCAATGTCCACAGCGAGAAACCTGCAGTCCGCACCTGCAATTGCCATCAGCACGGTGGAAAAGTATTTTTTATAATTAAAAAAAAGAGATCCACTTCTTGAAGGCTTGGTAATCCTAATGTGCTTGCCATCCACGACTCCAATACAGTTAGGGAAAGAACACACTTGTTCAAATTTTTGGGCGTTGGCAAGCCATATTTCTCTTGTAGGGATGGGTAAAAATTCCTCCCGGAGGTTGTCCCACAATGCGCGGCATGTGTCGGCAATAGTACCCGACAGTGTTGAGACTCCAATCCGAAACTGGAAATGCAGTGATCTCAATGTCTCTCCGGTAGCCAGGAAACTGACAAGAAGAAAAATAAATAAATATAATTAATAAAATTGTTATGAAAGAATTTTTCATTTTTAATAACAATCCCCCCACCCCACAAAACAAAAACACGTTACTTTAAAAAATGGCAAGAACATATAAATCCTTCACATTCCATTACGTACCGTAGAGTCACCAGCAGACGTTCCTCAGGGGAAATCGATTTACGGAGCTGCGTGTCCTGCCTGGAAATGGTTCCTTCCACCAGACGCAGCAGATATCGGAAGCTGTCTTTTGACATCCTGGTGTATTCAAAGTATTTGTCCTGGTTCTCATTTAATTCGCCAAACAGACAATGGTAGGCTCCACGACTCTCTCGGACTTCCACTATAGGGTGTAGCCAAAAACGCCGACGACTCCTTCTCCGTAGTTTGTCTCTTTTCCTCTGTTCATGACAGGCAATAGCATAAGCAATAGCAAGGGCTAATTCCAGCTGAAAATTGAGGTAGATACTCTCCATGGGACGATCCATCTTGATGCTCTATGGTTAGAAATAATCTATGCCGGGGTATATATACCACTATTACATTAATACCCACCCCCATCTACCCATTGGTGGCATTATCGATTGTCTAGACACTAGACCCACCCTCTTCTATTCATTGGTGGTGTTATCTAGTGTCTAGACACTAAATTGTGTGTAAAGATCTAATCAGCGTTTGACAACGCATGCGTCGTAAAACGCTGCGTTTTTTGTAAAAACGCAACAAAAACGCACCAAAAACGCTGCGTTTTACGACGCTTCCGTCCGACGCTTGCGTCAAAAAAGGTGCGTTTTTGCGTGCGTTTCCAATGCATCGTGCGTTGCGTCGGCGACGCTGCGTCGCATGACGCTAATGTGAACGTAGCCTTAAAGGTTTAAAATCCTGCAGTGCCCACAAGGTCCCCCTGCTCAAGAAGGCACATGTGCAGGCCCATCTGAAGTTTGCCAATGAACACCTGGATGATTCTATGAGTGATTGGGAGAAGGTGCTGTGTTCAGCAGTGAGACAAAAATTGAGGTCTTTGGCATTAACCCAACTCGCTGTGTTTGGAGGAAGAGAAATGCTGCCTATGACCCAAAGAACACCGTCCCCACTTTCAAGCATGGAGGTAGAAACATTATGTTTTGGTGGTGTTTCTCTGCTAAGGGCACAGGACTACTTCACCAAATCATTGGGAGAATGGATGGAGCCATGTACCGTAAAATCAGTGACAACCTCCTTCCCTCTGCCAGGGCATTAAAACTGGGTCTGGATGGGTCTTCCAGCAAGACAATGACCCAAAACATACTGTACATCCAAGGCAACAAAAGAGTGGCTCAAAAAGAAGCACATTAAGGTCATGGAGTGGCCTAGTCAGTCTCCAGACCTTAATCCCATAGAAAACTTATGGAGGGAGTTGAAGCTCCGAGATGCCAAGCGACAGCCTCAAAATCTTAATGATTTAGAGATGATCTACAAAAAGGAGTAGACCAAAATTCCTCCTGACATGTGCGCAAACCTCATCAACTACAAAAAATGTCTGACTGTTGTGCTTGCCAACATGGGTTTTGCCACCAAGTATTAAGTCATGTTTGTCAGAGGGAGCAGTGAGGTCTTATATAGACAGGTGTGTACCTTTCCAAATCAAGTCCTATCAGTTTAATTAAACACAGCTGGACTACAATGAAGGAGTATAATTATTATTATTAATTTTTATTGCGCCATTTTTTCCATGGCGCTTTACATGTGAAAAAAAGGAGCATATGTAACACCACAGGGTCCTGGTTGTTACAGTGGCATTGCTTTCCTCACCGGGAGAGTGATGTCACACATGGAAGTGAGCGAAGATCTTCTTTTTCTGGTAACCACAAGCATACAACATGTTCACACTCCAGGCCAAAAGGGGGAGCTCTGATCCAGCTTGTGGGTGGCTCCCCTATATATATATATATATATATATATATATATATATATATATATATATATAAATTCTGGTCTAGAGGGAAAGTTAGTTAGTTATTGACAGAGAGTGGCAGACAGCAGACTGGAGCAGTCTGAGGCAGAGAGGAAAGTGAGGGGCCGTGCAGCCACGAGGGTCCTACAGCTCCTGCATAGAGATAATACAGAAGGAAGAATGCATTGTAGTGAGCATGGAGGAGAGTAAAGAACTGGGGAGAATAGCTGCGACTGAGGTACCTCCTTGCAGAGCACGGATACCGGTAGGCGGAAGACTGAGGTTGTGTCGGACTCTAAGAGGAACAGCAGGAACTGGCAGGACAGCTGGACTACATGTCACCTGTCCGCCTTAACACCTGGAGACACAGTGGCGTATAGAGCCCTGGTCGTGATAGAGACCCTGTAAAAAGGCTCGAGGCACCTATCATACGGGTTAGTATCCCACCTTAAGGGAGGACAAAGAGAACAGCGAAGACCTTGAAAGAAGCCACAGGCAGCAAGGGACTACACCACAGCGCTGGTAGGAAGGCTTTCAACTCCACCTGGTAAATGGGACTCTGAACTCACATCCAAGCAGGCCGGACCCTGTCTGTACCTGTAATCCGGGACCCTGGACTGTGGCAGTCTGAAGTCTTCAGTAAACCAGGTAGAGAGACTGCAAACCTGTGTTCTCCGTTTCTTTATACACTACCCACCATCTCCGGCTACTCACTGGGAGCCCTGGGGATCCAACTTCACCTGTGGGAAGTTATACCATCTTAGCTGCTATAACATCACCCCAGAGGACCCTTTTAAGCAGCGTCAGTCCCCACTGTCCGAATACCACAGGTGGCGTCATGAACACAAATTTTATTCAAATCCCTTTTATATGGTCGCCCAGGTCCACGGACCGGGTCGCCGCTGCTGTGACACATCCCCTTAAGTTTCGGACGAGGTACTGAGTACCCCACGGCCCTGGCGGGCGACTCACATGCATAGACAAGTACAATAAACATGAGCAATACAAGGCACACACAAGTACAGAAAGAGATAAGACCCTGCCCGCGAGGGCTCACAGTCTACAGGAGTAGAATCATTTCAATGAGAATCACAAGGAAATGGACAGCATGTGACTTAAATATGAGTTCCTTAGCAAAGGGTCTGAATACTTATGACCTTTTGATATTTCAGTTTTCCTTTTTAATAAATTTGCAATTCAATAGATGCTACCGAGCATCGCCATTTTGGTAGAGAAAAAAAAAATTAGGTTCCATACCAATAGATACTACTGTGCAGACACTGTCAGTGCCATCTTGATGGACCCTATTCTTTATCTCCACCAAAATTGCGCAGATAACGGCGCCTGGGCAGTAGCATCTATTCCATTAAGATAGATGATACAGCGCAGGCTCCACCAGTGCCATCTTAATGGAGCCTACTTTTGTTTTTCACTAGCAAAATTGCGCCACCGGTGCAGCAGCATTTATCAGTGCATGATAGATGCTACTGTGTAGGCGTGCCCCATTTTCATTCAGATAATTTGCTTTCTTCCAACAAAACAGTCATTTTATCCACCATTTCATGCTACAGCGTAGGCACCACCACCTTGCCTGATGAATGTGAATTTTTTTTTCAAACTATATTCTATGCAGTATGTAAAATATGGGGAAGGTCACTGAGGGATCAATGACCTGTCATAAGCCATAAGGTTGAATATCTAAGCAGAGCACCACATAAAGACCCCCAGCAGGCCACCCAGAGCACGAGAATCACATTAACTGAAACTGCAAATACCGATTAAATAAACAAAAGATGTGTTTTATCATTCAAGTTATTGTAATCCGTATAAAGGCGCCAACCTGTAGGTTGCTGTGTACAATCCTGCTGACAGGTTCACTTTAATTAGTCCAACATGAAATTGACCTCAAGATGCTCAAGGCATGCACAGTATGCAAAGGAGAAATTCAGCCATATTTCAGCATAAAAATATGCAAATAATGTTTTTGCAAAAATGGATCAAAAATTGGCATTGATAGGTAAGAACTAAGGCTTAGTATTTATTCTTACAATTTTGAAGTACTGGAATTGCCCACTTTTAATCCATTTAGAAATAAAGCTATTTGCATATTTTTTTATCTGGAAAAATGGCTGGATTTCTCCTCTGTATGGGGTTCCTAACCACACGTAAGCAGGAGTGGTATTTATCCAAGTCCAAGATTGCTAACAGTCTGCACTAGCTCACAGATTACCAATCAGCTGATTGGCCTGTTCAAGTATATTATGGTCTCACTATGTGCAGCAGTCATGGGGTGCACACAAAGTTCAAGAGCACAATGTCAGGAAGCTTCTCTAATTATGTCTCTTTTCTTTGAGAGAAAATAGAATTATTGTGTCCAGCAGCTGGCAGTGTCACAGATTGATGCTGCTTCCTACTGGACTTCTGAGACAGCTGAAACTCAGTGATTGGCTAAATACATGATATCACTATTGATGGATGTAAAAAAACACCAGAAGAGCTGCACAGGAGCAGAAAAGGAATGTAATGCTAAATATATTATGTTTAATCATAATAAGGAAAAAATGTGCAAACAAGACCATGTATAGGGATAAAAATACAAAAGTTTATTAGAAAATGGATAACAAAATGATTAAAAACAAAAGTTTACGAGCTGAACCAATGCAGTGGTGCATAATAAAGTCACAGTGCTTGGGAAACAACCTACTATATAATTGTCTAAGGGTCACTTCCGTCTTTCTGTCTGTCCTTCTGTCTGTCCTTCTTTCTGTCACGGATATTCATTGGTCGCGGCCTCTGTCTGTCATGGAATCGAAGTCGCTGATTGGTCTTGCCAGCTGCCTGTCATGGCTGCCGTGACCAATCAGCGACGGCCACAGTCCGATTAGTCCCTCTCTACTCCCCTGCAGTCAGTGCCCGGCGCCCGCTCCATACTCCCCGCAGTCATCGCTCACACAGGGTTAATGCCAGCGGTAACGGACCACGTTATGCCACGGGTAACTCACTCCGTTACCACCACTATTAACCCTGTGTGACCAAGTTTTTACTATTGATGCTGTCTATGCAGCGTCAATAGTAAAAGGATCTAATGTTAAAAATAATTAAAAAAAATAAAAAATCATTGTATACTCACCTTCCGCCGCTTTCCCGCTCCTCGCGATGCTCCGGTAACCGCTCCATGCAAGCGGCAGGTTCCGGTGGCAAGGATGCTATGCAACAAGGACCTGCCATAACGTCATGGTCATGTGATTGCGACCTCATCACAGGCCCTGCGTGCCTGCGTGAGAAGGACCTGCCATGACGTCACGGACATGTGACCGTGATGTCATCACGGGTCCTGAGCTACCAACCCTGGGACCGGAAGCTGCCGAGTGCACCGCACACAGGTGACATGATACAAGGGCTCCCTCGGAAGGTGAGTATATGTTTATTTTTTATTTTTTAACCTGTGACATACGTGGCTGGGCAATATACTACGTGACAGGGCAATATACTACGTAGCTGGGCAATATACTACGTGACTGGCCAATATACTACGTGGCTGGGCAATATACTACGTGGCTGGGCAATATACTACGTGCCTGGGCAATATACTATGTGGCTGGGCAATTTACTACGTGACTAGGCAATATAGTACGTGACTGGGCAATATACTATGTGACTGGGCAATATGCTACGTGACTGGGCAATATGCTATGTGACTGGGCAATATACTACATGGCTGGGCAATATACTACGTGACTGGCCAATATACAACGTGGCTGGACAATATACTACGTGGCTCTGTGCTGTATACTACGTCGCTGTGCAATATACTACGTGGCTCTCTGCTGTATACTACGTCACTGGGCAATATACTACGTAACTGGGCAATATACTACATGGCTGGGCAATATACTACGTGACTGGGCAATATACTACATGGCTGGGCAATATACTATGTGGCTGGGCAATATACTACGTGACTGGGCAATATAGTACATGACTGGGCAATATACTACGTGGCTGGGCAATATACTACGTGACTGGGCAATATACTACGTGACTGGGCAATATACTACGTGACTGGGCAATATACTATGTGACTGGGCAATATACTACATGGCTGGGCAATATACTATGTGGCTTGGCAATATACTATGTCACTGGGCAAAACACTATGTAGCTGGGCAATACAGTACGTGACTGGGCAATATACTATGTGGCTGGGCAATATACTACGTGGCTGGGCAATATACTACGTGACTGGGCAGTATACTACGTGGCTGGGCAATATACTACGTGACTGGGCAATATACTACGTGACTGGGCAATATACTACGTGGCTGGGTAATATACTACATGGCTGGGCAATATACTACGTAACTGGGCAATATACTACGTGGCTGGGCAATATACTGCGTGGCTGGGCAATATATTACGTGGCTGGGCAATATATTACGTGGCTGGGCAATATACTATGTGGCTGGGCAATTAACTACGTGACTGGGCAATATACTACGTGACTGGGCAATATACTACGTGGCTGGGCAATATACTACGTGGCTGGGCAATATACTACGTCACTGGGCAATATACTACGTGACTGGGCAATATACTACGTGACTGGGCAATATACTACGTGGCTGGGCAATATACTACGTGGCTGAGCAATATACTACGTGAATGGGCAATATACTACGTGAGTGGGCAATATACTACATGGCTTGGCAATATACTACATGGCTGGGCAATATACTATGTGGGCTGTGCAATATACTACGTGGACATGCATATTCTAGAATACCCAATGCGTTAGAATCGGGCCACCATCTAGTATGTAATTATAGTTCCCCAAGAAGAAGGAAAGTGCCAAAACACACATAGGGGACCCGAATGCACACGTTTGCTTGGGTAATTACTGCAGTACAACTTTTATCTACCTCTATTTGCATTTTCACTTTATTGTTCTTACCTGTTCAGCCCGTGTATGGACTAGAAACTGCACCTTACCTGTAGGATTTTTGTTGGTATCAGTTACTTATTGTGCTATGCCAATTCAGATACCAATACACAAAAGCTAGCTCACCATTTTTATATTATTGCCCTCTGAGCTGCATCTATATATATATATAGATATAGAGGTACTATTATTACATATTGTCTCCCAAGCACTATGACTTTGTTATGCACCGCTGCCTTGGTTCAGCTGGTAAACTTTTGTTTTTAACTATTTTGTTATTCATTATCTAATAAACTTTTGTATTTTTATTTCTATACATGGTCTTGTTTGAACATTTTTTCCTTATATGATTGATGCTCGCATTTTGTGCATGACCCTTTTTGTCCTATACCATACCTCTTAGGTACACTTTAAATTGCTCTTGGTGTCCAACCTAGGCTTGTAGGTTGAATAGGGAAAAACCCTTTTAATTATGAAGACTATCCTCTGCAATATGCTCCTGTCTCCCTTGTTTCAGGGCACAAGTTGATGTTCAAACTTGCTGTGTGTTTTGCCCTGAGGGCAGAGAGGAGTGCTGAGGAGACAGCCTGAGCGCTGATTTATAAGAACAACAGCTTAGTTTTGAAATATGATGGGAATCTTGAAGCAAAGTTGACAGAGCTGATTCTGGTCAATGATGTGGCTAGGGTGTGTGTTTAAGGGCAAGACCTAAAACTTTATTGCAGCGCACATGCCGTAGAAAAGATTTGCCTAATTCCTTAAGTGGTGTGGGTCTCCTAATGAATTAGGCATGTCTTTATATTCAAAAAAAGAGAAATGTCCAGAGAAAAACATAATAATAATGTGACAGATAGAAGTTGCACTGTGGATTTAGAATCATTCATCAACTATCGGGCTTAAAGTAGTTATAGCAGACAGGGAGTGGTTAGCTCAGCCCTAGATGATACTGGAAAAGTTATTATTGTTTCCTGGACATCAAAGAGGAAGGTGTATGTTAGAGAATCTCCTGTCAGACTGAGATTAGACAAGATGTATAGACCAGTTCTTCCTGGTAAGCAATTGCTGTAATCATAGAAGCAGTAAGGAAAGCAAGGAGCATCTTTATTACCTCAAGATAGAAATGAGAGAGCTACAGCACCGGACTCATCTCCCTCCCCCCACCTCGCTGCATGGGCAAGGTGCAGTTCTGCTTAGGTTAAGACACTGTGTGTGAAGAGAAGTTATCTGTGAAGAGATTTTCATAAATGTTGATGAAGCATTACACGAAGAGAATTGATTCTGTGTGATGAAAAGAATCTAACCCCTGTGATTAACTTCAGCTCAGAGCTGTGTCATAGATTTGTGCCTGTAAACTGTTACACCCTCCCTACTGTGAAGAATTTTAATTAATGGTAGCCTTGAGTAAGATTTCCCCAGGATTCCAACAAGTACTCATGTGAGTGGCATACATGCAACATTGGTGGACTGTACAGGGAATCCAGAGAGGGAATAAGACTGTAATTGAGCAGAGGCACAGCTATTTAAACATACAGCAGCACAGCACCACAACTCAACTCTGCTACACCAATTAAAGGGGACCAGCATTGTAAAAGCATAGTAGCAGAACCAGCAGCTATGCTTGTGGAAACACCAGTGTCAGTGAGTTGCTTCTGCAGTTAACCTATGAGGAATTGAGTGCAGTAGCAGGACATGTAAAGATGGCGGAAGAACAAATCTCTAAGGAACACAACCGTAGACATCTCTTAACAGCCATTAACATACAGATGGATGAGTTAGAAGAGAGAGAAGATGAGTACACCATGGGGACATTCCTTCAGGAATTAACACAATTTTTAACCTGGTTGAGGATGAAGGATGGAGGGAAGGTGCCAATCATCAATAGCGGGAAACTCCTTCCACAGAGAGAACTACAGGAATTGACAGAGCAATTCATGGCTTTGAAGGCAGCTATGCAGGAATCTGCCAAATCTCCTGAAGTGGTGGCAGACTCTAACAGAACCACTAGCCCACCGGGTTAGGTAAACCAGAAAGACAGACCTCTCTAAGGGTGGTTTCACATTTGCATCTTTGTGCGCAGCGTTTGATCAGCATAGATCCGCATACGCACATATATTTAACATAGTGTACACATGGACGTGCGTTTGCATGCATTCGCATGCTTTTTCGTACGCATTCGTCATTTCGCGGTGTGCGGCGGGGCGCAGCAAACACAGCATGTTGCATTTTTGGAGGCGTCAAATATTGCGCAATCGTCTGCATGCCGACGATTACAGATGATTGCGCAAAAAAATGCATTACTGTCTATGGCAACGCATTGGTATACAAGGACATGTGCATGTATACGTTCAATACACATGCATAAACATGTGTTCGATACGCATGCGTACTTCACACTAATCGTGTCCAGGAAATTATGTTACCACTCCCAAAACAAAGCTGATAAAAGGAATTATGGAAACTGCAAGGCCATTATTTTCAAGACTCTGGATCTGACAACAACACTGGCTATGTAATTATCCAATCTTTGAAAATGTCTGTCTCTCTCACTGCTGTCTGTACATTGTACTAACTTTTTTCTATTCCTTTTAGACTATTTGTCTCCTGGTGCTGCCGACTCTCCTGGTGCTGTCGTCTCTCCTGGTGCTGCCGTGTGTCCTGGTGCTGCTGTCTCTGTTGGTGCTGATATCTGTCATGGTGCTGCCATCCTGGTGAGGACAACACTGGCTATGTAAGTATAGAATCTTTGAAAATGTCTGTCTCTCTTAATTTGTTTTCTTTTCCTTTTAGGCCGGCGTCACACACAGCGTAAAACAATACGGTCCGTATATTACGGCCGTAATACGCTGAAAAGTCCCGAAAAAAGTGGTCCGTAGCTCCTCCGTAGGCAGGGTGTGTCAGCGTTTTTTGCGCATGGCATCCTCCGTATGTAATCCGTATGGCATCCGTACTGCGTGGTTTTCTCGCAGGCTAGCAAAACCAACATACCGCTATAGAAGTGATCCATGTGTCCCAAAAAGAAAAGAAAATATATATATACTGTATATATATATATATATATATCAGTAGACACATATATTAGAGAGAAAAGCCGGTAATTCAGAGCGGTGTACAGTAAAATCACACTGACAGCTTACAGTAGAATAGGTAGAATAAATGTGTACACATAGAATAGGTATATATATATATGTCATTAGACACATATATGTATATATATTAATATTTATTCCAGCGCTAGACAGCTTGAAAGCCGGTAATTCAATTACCGGCTTTTTACTTCTCCTTCCTAAAACCCGACATGATTTGAGACATGGTTTACATACAGTAAACCATGTCTTCTCTCCATTTTTTTTGCAGATTCCACACTACTAATGTCAGTAGTGTGTATCTGCAAAATTTGGCCGTTCTAGCTCTTAAAATAAAGGGTTAAATGGCGGAAAAAATTGGCGTGGGCTCCCGCGCAATTTTCTCCGCCAGAGTAGTAAAGCCAGTGACTGAGGGCAGATATTAATAGCCTGGAGAGGGTCCATGGTTATTGGCCCCCCCTGGCTAAAAATATCTGCCCCCAGCCACCCCAGAAAAGGCACATCTGGAAGATGCGCCTATTCTGGCACTTGGCCACTCTCTTCCCATTCCCGTGTAGCGGTGGGATATGGGGTAATGAAGGGTTAATGCCACCTTGCTATTGTAAGGTGACATTAAGCCAGATTAATAATGGAGAGGCGTCAATTATGACACCTATCCATTATTAATCCAATACTAGTAAAGGGTTAAATAAAACACAAACACATTTTTTAAAATTATTTTAATGAAATAAAAACAATGGTTGTTGCAGTATTTTATTCAACGCCCAATCCAGTCACTGAAGACCCTCGTTCTGTGAGTAAAAAAACATAATAAACCAACAATATACTTACCCTCCGCAGATCTGTAACGTCCAACGATGTAAATCCTTCTGAAGGGGTTAAAACATTTTGCAGCAAGGAGCTGTGCTAATGCACGCTGCTCCTCGCTGCAAAACCCCAGGGAATGAGGCTAAAAATAGATCAATGATCTATATTTAGCTTCATTTGCGGTGAGGCGCCCTCTGCTGGCTGTTCATAGATCGTGGGAAATTACCTAGAAAGCTCCCTTCCAGATGTGCCTTTTCTGGGGTGGCTGGGGGCAGATATTTTTAGCCAGGGGGGGCCAATAACCATGGACCCTCTCCAGGCTATTAATATCTGCCCTCAGTCACTGGCTTTACTACTCTGGCGGAGAAAATTGCGCGGGAGCCCACGCCAATTTTTTCCGCCATTTAACCCTTTATTTTAAGAGCTAGAACGGCCAAATTTTGCAGATACACACTACTGACATTAGTAGTGTGGAATCTGCAAAAAAAATGGAGAGAAGACATGGTTTACTGTATGTAAACCATGTCTCAAATCATGTCGGGTTTTAGGAAGGAGAAGGAAAAAGCCGGTAATTGAATTACCGGCTTTCAAGCTGTCTAGCGCTGGAATAAATATTAATATATATACATATATGTGTCTAATGACATATATATATATATACCTATTCTATGTGTACACATTTATTCTACCTATTCTACTGTAAGCTGTCAGTGTGATTTTACTGTACACCGCACTGAATTACCGGCTTTTCTCTCTAACAGCGCTGCGTATTTCTCGCAAGTCACACTGCTTGTCCGTGTGTAATCCGTATTTTTCACGCTTCCATAGACTTTCATTGGCGTATTTCTTGCGCAGTACGGTGACAAACGCAGCATGCTGCGATTTTGTACGGCCGTAGAAAGCCGTATAATACTGATCAGTAAAATACGGCAAATAGGAGCAGGGGCATAGAGAATAATTGTGCCGTATTTTTTGCGAGTTTTACGGACGTAGATTCTGCGCTCTTACGTCCGTAAAACTCGCATGTGTGACGGCGGCCTTAGTCTGGTTGTCTCCTGGTGCTGCTGTCTATCCTGGTGCTGCTATCTGTGCTGGTTCTGCCATCTGTCCTGGTGCTGCCGTCTGTCCCTGTCATGTGCTGACTGCTGTGCTGTTGGACTACTGCCTGTAAAGGTACCGTCACACTAGACGATATCGCTAGCGATCCGTGACGTTGCAGCGTCCTCGCTAGCGATATCGTCCAGTGTGACAGGCAGCAGCGATCAGGCCCCTGCTGTGCTGTCGCTGGTCGGGGAAGAAAGTCCAAAACTTTATTTGGTCACTGGACTCCCCGCAGACATTGCTGAATCGGCGTGTGTGACACCGATTCAGCGATGTCTTCGCTGGTAACCAGGGTAAACATCGGGTAACTAAGCGCAGGGCCGCGCTTAGTAACCCGATGTTTACCCTGGTTACCATCCTAAAAGTAAAAAAAACAAACAGTACATACTTACCTACAGCCGTCTGTCCTCCAGCGCTGTGCTCTGCACTCCTCCTGTACTGGCTGTGAGCGTCGGTCAGCCGGAAAGCAGAGCGGTGACGTCACTGCTCTGCTTTCCGGCCGCTGTGCTCACACAGACAGTACAGGAGGAGTGCAGAGCACAGCGCTGGAGGACAGACGGCTGTAGGTAAGTATGTAGTGTTTGTTTTTTTTTACTTTTAGGATGGTAACCAGGATAAACATCGGGTCACTAAGCGCGGCCCTGCGCTTAGTTACCCAATGTTTACCCTGGTTACCGGCATCGTTGGTCGCTGGAGAGCGGTCTGTGTGCTGCAGCGATCCGGATCGTTGTCGGTATCGCTGCAGCGTCGCTTAGTGTGACGGTACCTTAAGTATTGGTGTCCATCTTTTTTTTTTGGGGGGGGGGGGGCTAAATTGTGTTTGGCTCTTAGCAAGCTTAAATTTTGTTTTCTTTTTTTTTTCTGTAGTGTTTCACTTGACTGCTGCCATGTCCTCAAGTGAAGAACTGACTGCTTCCCAGGGTGGACATGACACCAATTATGTAATTACATTTACATATATTTATATTGATTGGTATGTATTAACTGGCAATACTATACCTGCGTTAAATCATGTAATTTCTTTACAGGTACCTTCCAGTGATGAAGAGCAGGAGCAGCTGAGTGGAAATGATTCTTCCCAGGGTCGTCGGGCTCATGTGTCTCTGGAGGAAAGACGTGGTGTAATGTGTAAGTATTCTTTTCATCAGAGTTGTAATTGATTTTTTTTAAAATTTTTACCTAATTTGTTTTATTGGATCTATAGATTCCACAATGGGAAGAAGCCAAACAGGACATTGAAACAGAGGCGTAGCTAGAGCTTTTGCCGCCCGGGGCTGCTCCCGAGTTTGGCGCCCCCCCCCCCCCTCCCCCCCCTGCTCAATACACACAAAGGTACCAAAAATAGTTTTCCTGTTTTGTAGAACTTAAACTGGGCCTAATGGTGTCACCCCCACATGCCAAACCTGTGACTTTTAAATAATTAAAATCAGAGAGAACAAATGACCGCCATACACAACAGAATCCACTATACCAAGACCAATAATATCACATACAGGAAGAAACACCACCACACCATGACCAGACCACATAGGGACCAAATAATACTATATACAAGGGACAAATACCGCCTCACCATGACCAGATCACATATTACCACCACTTGGTGACCAAATAGTACATACAAGGGACAAATACCACAACACCATTTCCAGACCACATATTACCACCACATAGTGACTGAATACTACAATACTGATCAGTAATAAAAAAAAAGCACCATACTATCACCATAAGTGCCATTATACACAGGAGATCTGTACTTAGTATGCAGTGTCTGTGTAGAGGTAATACTGAGATCACTGGTGATATTATACACAGGAGCTCTGCATATAATGTATAGGTACAGTGATCACTGGTGACATTGTACACAGGACCTTTGTATATAGTATACAGTATATAGTGTCAGTGTATAGGTAACACTGACTCACCAGTGACGTCTCTAGATGAAGTCCTTCATCTTTTATCCAGCACAGAACGCCATCATTTCTTCTAGCCAGGACTCGTTTCTGCAGGAAATAACACAGTTATCTCGAGCTCCGCTTGTAGAACACATTACTTAATTTTTAACAACTTCTACATTACACCACGAAGAAAAAAAGGCGATATAGTGTCACTCTGCACAGTAACAGGACCGCCCCCCATTTAAAACAGTATACTCAAAAAATAAAATAAATACATCACTGCAGTAATAATATCCCTTAATTAGCCCCTATGGTAATATCCCCCATCCTGGCCCCGTTTATCTCATTCCTGGCTCCAGCCATATGTTCTCCCATCCTGCCCTCATGAGTATCCATTCTACCCCATATGATCTCCCCATCCTGCCCCATCAGTCTCCATCGTATCCATCCTGCCCCATGTCTTTCATTCTGCCCCGTGTCTCCAATCATGCCCCGTATCTACATTCTGCCCATGCCTCAAGTCCTGCCCCCAGTGTGTCCAGCATATTACCCCCATGTTGTCCAGCAATCTGCCCCAGTGTGTCCAGCAATCTGCCCCAGTGTGTCCAGCAATCTGCCCCAGTGTGTCCAGCAATCTGCCCCAGTGTGTCCAGCATTGTCCCAGTGTGTCCAGCATTGCCGCCAGTGTGTCCAGCAATCTGCCCCAGTGTCCAGCATTGCCCAGTGTGTCCAGAAATCTGCCCCAGTCTGTCCAGAAATCTGCCCCAGTGTCCAGCATTGCCCAGTGTGTCCATAAATCTGCCCCAGTCTGTCCAGAAATCTGCCCCAGTGTCCAGCATTGCCCAGTGTGTCCAGAAATCTGCCCCAGTCTGTCCAGAAATCTGCCCCAGTGTCCAGCATTGCCCAGTGTGTCCAGAAATCTGCCCCAGTCTGTCCAGAAATCTGCCCCAGTGTCCAGCATTGCCCAGTGTGTCCATAAATCTGCCCCAGTCTGTCCAGAAATCTGCCCCAGTGTCCAGCATTGCCCAGTGTGTCCATAAATCTGCCCCAGTCTGTCCAGAAATCTGCCCCAGTGTCCAGCATTGCCCAGTGTGTCCAGAAATCTGCCCCAGGGTCTCCAGCATTGCCCCCAGACAGACATAAAGAAAAAAAAAAAAAAGTAAAATCCTCACCTCTCCCGTTCCCAGTGCAGGTCCGGTGCAGTCAGCGTCTCTCCGGCTCTGCGACGATCAGGACAGAGAGGCTGAGCGCGCAGTGATGATACAATCGCACCCTCTGCCCTGAGACGTCGCAGAGTCAGAGGGCGCTGAAGACGCTGGCTGCAGCTACCGCGCAGCCGCAGGAACCAGGAGAGGTGAGTATTATTAGCGCTGGCACCGGGGGAAGGGGGCGGGCGCCCGAAGACTTAAAGGGCCCACGTTTTTTTTTTTTTCTCCTCCTTCTGCAGCGCCGGCCGACCCGCCCCCCGCAGTGTGCCGCCCGGGGCGGCCCGCCCCCCCCGCACCCCCCTTCCTACGCCACTGCATTGAAAACAAGCAACTAACTTTGTGCAAGAGCGAGTATTGTTGTGGGACACCCGTGATCGTCAGCACGCCGACATTGTTGTGATTTGACAACTCTGGGAAGAAGTGGCCAGATCCCTGTGGCATGATTGGGACCATGCCACGTCACATACCAGAAATGATTTTGGTAAGTATTGCAATGTGGTGTGACACGCCAGTGAAACTGTAAATGTAGGTGCATTGTTTTACAATTAATTTTTTCCTTTTTTTCCCCCTTCACAGTGAAGTGAATAAGAGTGTGTTGGCGCTCAATGAAGGATTGCTTCTACAAGGACATTAGACAGGAGAACCAGGTTAAAAGCGGTGCTGCTCAAAGTATAATAAGAAAATACAAATACCACCATAACCTTGTTTTTCTGAGGCCTGCGCTTGCTACGCGAACGTGAGTATCTTTTGTGTTGTCTTACTATTATTTATCCTTTTTTTTAGTTTTTTACTGTTTTTCTTTTATTTTCACCACAGAACCTGTGCAGCACAACACATCCTGGATCATCCTCTGTTGAAGCAGCCCCTCATCGACCAGCCAGCGAACAGATGCAGTCACAATCATCCACCAGCTATGTATCAACCTGTCAGGCCTTACAGGCTGATTAATAGGCAGCCGCCGGTCCATCAGGTTTTCCCCTCTCCCAGCCCTCTGCCGCTGATTTGTTGGGTCTTTTTGTCAATGGCAGAGGGCCTGGGAGAGGTCACTCTTGCCCGAGTTATGCACTTAAGCTCAGCCTTCCACGATCGGATTAAGGTGCTTGGTGATAGATTGAAGAGTGGGTTCATCCATGTGAACACACTTCTACAGGATGTCAACAAACGCCTTGACCACCTGGAAGCCGACCTTGAGAGACCAGCGTGACATTTTTTTCTTCAAAAGAGTGGGAAGTGCCGGAAAACCTTATGCCTCAATTCCAGCTCAAAGTCATGCAGGCCTGCCAGGCTGCTTGCAGCTACACATTGCAGCTGCAGCAGCAGCAGTCCCAAAAGCTATAATCCACAGGCCGGAGGATATTACCAGCAGCCGAACTCCCTCAGCACCGAACTATCCTCTAACACCACCACCTTCAGTTCACAGATCCACCACGCTGCTGACTTCATCATCCCTGCAGCCAACAGCATCCACCATGCTTCCAAGTTTAGCACCCCTGCAGCCAGCAGCATCCACCACGCTTCCAAGTTCAGCACCCCTGCAGCCAGCAGCATCCACCACAATGCCCAGTCCAGCACCATGCCAGAAGACTGCTACAGAGGCCACCACTCACACTCAGCCAAGAAAACAAAGGTCCAAAACTAAACACATTCCCATCAGTACGAAGACCCGGAGGCAAAACACCCTGCCAAAATTGGACCCACCACCTCCACCTTCGCCTACCAATGTGTCTCTGTTGTCAAATGTTTCACTACCTTCTCTTGTGTCTGTACCTTCCAGTTTGTCTATCCATTACCATGATTCCATCCATGATCCAATCCTTCAGTTTGTTGCCCCTTCCCCTGTAACACCTTCCTCATCAACTACCACCCAATCCTCACAGCTCCACACCTCCAAGGTCCACCTCATCTCACCCTCAGGTAGACCCCGATCCTAAACCCAATTATGTTTATTTTCTTTGCACAATATCTGTTTCCTTTGTCTCTTTAAGTGCTGCCGCCGCAAACACACACGTGTGTACTGTATTGTTGAGGGAACTTGTAACTGGTGTTTTACCACAGGTATTTTATTTTTTAATTCAGCAAACATTACAGGTACATTTAAACATTAGAGGTACATTTTAACATTACAGGTACATTTTTACATTACAGGTATATACTTAGCAGCTTAAACCATTTTGTCTTGCCATGCCACACATCCATTATCAGAAATAAAGTATGCAACAAACTTATCCCTCATCTGGGCAACTTCTACTGTAGTCCTCAGAGGGTCTTCTTGGTAATCATGCAATGTAACAGGTTCCTCAGATTCTAATTTGGTTCGCTCTTTTGCCAGGATGTAATTGTGCATAACAACAAATGCTTTCACAACCTCATCAATTGCCTAAATTTTTAGATTGGTGTTCCCAAAATGTCCCATTTAGATACCAGCAAGCCAAAGGTACACTCCACAGTTCTTCGTGCTCTTATCAGTCAGTAGTTGAAAATCCATTTGGTGTGATTCAAGTCCCGACTTGAGCATGGTTTTATGAGGTTGGCACAAATTCGAAAGCCCTCATCTCCAATCACAACAAACAGCATTGGCGGCCTTCAGTGTTGGGAAGAGGTTGTGGTTGTGGAAAATAGAAATTATTATGATACGAATGCTGGCCCATGTCAGAGTTTTTGAAAGTCTGAGAGTCATTTCCTCGTCCAAATCAGCCAACGTCCACGGCGACAAATCGACATTCAGCATCTGCAATCGCCATGAGAACAATAGAAAAGTATTTTTTGTAATTAAAATACTCGGTTCCACTTCCAGCAGGTTTCATAATCCGAAAGAGTTTGCGGTCCACAGCCCACACACAGTTACGAAAATTTCAAATGTCCTGGAATTTTTCAGCATTTTCAAGCAAGAGTTCAGTTTTGGGTTAGGAGAGGAATTCTTGACACAGAACATCACATAAAGCCCTACAGGTGTCTCCAACAATCCCAGAAAGGGTGGACACTCCAATCCGGAACTGGAAATGGAGAGATAAGGTCTCTCCGGTAGCCAGGAATCTGCTGAACAGAAAATGGAAATAAAAAAATTAATACATGGGTTTTCTAACAATAATACTATGAACATGTGTTTGTTTTTCACAATTGCGTACCTTAGGGTCACCAACACATGTTCCCCAGCAGGAATTGCTCTATGGAGTTATGTGTCATGCAAGTAATCAAAACTCCATTCAGACATCCTCGGGTAGTCAAAAAACTTCTGAGGGTTTGCACGCAGCTCGGTGAACAACAAGTGGTAGCCTCCATGGCTCTCTCGGAGTTTAAGGGTGAGGTGTTGCCAGTAGCGACAACGTCTTCTCAGTCTTGGTCTTCTTTCTCCTTAACAAGCAAAAGCAAAGACAACAGCTAATTTCAATTGTAAATCCAGATTATCATAGAAGCTCTCCATGTCAAGATCCATCTTGCAGCTGGATACAGAATCCAAATATGAGGATTTCCTCAGTGCAGTGTGTCTATATATATAGAAATCCCATGAGACACACCCACTGGGTGTCTGATGTCAAGGAAAAGCTACTGGAAATTATTGGAAATATCAAACGCATGCGCATAACAACGCAAACACATGCACACACAGCATTTTTATGTCATCATGCGTAAGATGATGCGGATAAAAAACGCAGCATATGAATACGTTTTTTGCATGTGTGTGCACATGCGGATGATACACTGCAAACTCAAATGCTAATGTGAACCTAGCCTAACTCCACAAATCTGTATAAGGGAACATTTTAAGGTCCTTGGACAGATTGGGGAGAGCAAACAGAAGGATAAACTGTCTTTTAAAAACTCGTTGCACCAGATTGATGCAGGATTGCAGAATGGCTACCAGCTAGACAAGATCGTCAAGGGGGTGGTGAAAGCTAACAGTCTAGGACTAAACCTCCGAAATATGCTAGAAATGAAAAGTCAGCTGACATTACCACAACTGAATATGATCTTAAAAGAGCACTATAAAGAAGAAAATATTTCAGAAATGTTCCACCAACTCATTAACACCTCACAAGTAGTGTTGAGCATTCCGATACTGCAAATATCGGGTATCGGCCGATATTCGCAGTATCAGAATTCCGATACCGAGTTCTGATATTTTCTCAATATCGGACACCGGAATCGGAAGTTCCCATAATTCAATGAGCCAGTTTGATTTTAATTCAGCCAATAAGGAATCCTAAGAAGTGTGGGCACATCCTGTTATGCATGTTAGTCATGTAACTACTAGCATGGCTGTGATTGGCTGCTGAAATGATGTCATGATTCTCTATAAAACTCGCCGCCGCCATTTTGGGTTTACTCTGCTGTGAATTCAGTTAGGGACAGGACGCTGTGTTCTGACAGAGGGATAGTTTGAAATAGCGATTTGCTTCATTGTGCTTTACCCAGGCTAATTTAGCAACCGCTGTGTGAGAACCTTGTTTTTGCCTTGCAACGCTGTTCACGGCTGTCTGCAAGGCCTCAGTGTGTGTGAGTGCAGCTCACTCTGTAGTCTGTTCTGCAGCCACAGCTGGTTGTAGTCAGCTCAGCGTGCGTCACTACCTCATACTATTCCATTGTCCTTTTTTCAATTAGTGCTGCCTGCTGCACATTTTGTCCTGATTTATCCTATTAGTGGGTTTCCATCCGTATCCTGCTAGATTGTGGAAAAACACTATAGAGGAGTACATAGGGGAGCTTTTTTTGGCCTTGCAGCGCCGTTCACGGCTGTCTGCAAGGTCTCTGTGTGAGATCAGCTCATGCTGTAGTCTGTTCTGCGAAAAAAAACAAAGAGTTAATAAAGTTCACCAAACACTCCACTTTACAGTTGTGTAGGCCACATTAGCTCATATTAAAGTCTAGTCCACACTTTATAAAATTTGTGTTTCTTATACCTGTTAGCAGCTGTTCAGGAATAAGCACACTAAGCCCTTAGTACTTTTCTGCCTATCTTTATCAGTCAACCAAGATGAAGAAGGCAGGGAGTAAGGGACGTGTTCATGGCGTGGAGTTTCTGCAGGGAGAGGACGTGGGGATTCTGTGCCTGCTGTGGGCACTGGTGACTCATCATCCCCCAGTTTTAGCTGGGAACAGTCCTTTATGCGCAGCTTTGTAGGAGCTTGCCATATCCCACTACTGCGGGACGAACAAATTGAAGCCATTGTCGGATGGATGGCAGCTAACGCATCGACTTCAATTAGTGCCACATCCTCTCAGGCACAGAGCACTGAAGAGCACTCATCTGTCTCTTCACCACCTGCCAAATTGCCCAGGCAGTCAGAGAGCCCAGGACAGGAGCCATCTCTACTTCTGTTCTTTGAATCTCTTGGCTTGGAAAGAGGGGGCCAGCCAAGCAGCATTCGAGAAACTGAAGAAGATGCAGTATGCAGTGATGCGCAACTGTTTTGTCTCTCTCAATCTGAAGAGGCGGGTGGGCCAGTGCCTACGGTCAGCACACCTCAGTACTAGGGTTGAGCGACTTTTACTTTTTCAGGATCGAGTCGGGTTTCGCGAAACCCGACTTTGTCAAAAGTCGGGTCGGGTGAAATCGGCCGATCATTGCGAAAAGTCGGGGGGCCGACTGAAACACGAAACCCAATGCAAGTCAATGGGGAATAAAAGTCGGCAGTGAGTGGAGGACAGAAAAACACCTACAGAGCCCATTTTAATGTCAAAATCATCAATTCTTGTTACTTAAGCTTGTCAATCTTAATTAACCTTATAATAATAGTTAGGTATTGAAAATTGGGGGTCAATTTTTTCTTGGGCCCAGGAAATGTGGAATACGTCACGGCAGTGGAGTAGGGAGAGGTAAGTATTTCAACTTTGCAAGTGCTATGATCCTGAGCAAGCAGGGGGGGCACACTCGTTCGCATTGCCACTGGCACAGGGCCCCTCAAAGTACGGCTTTGTGATTGATGGCGGGGGCGCCTCCCACCGGCAGAGACACTTTTGCATACTATGAGGGGCCCTGTGCCAGTGACGTCGCCAACGAGTATGCCCCCCCACCTGTTGAAGGAACCTGCACTTTCATCTGCACCTTCCTCTTTGTCCCCATGTAAGGTGGTATAGTATGCGGGAAGGGGAACCTGAGTTTCAGCAGGGTCAGATTCAGGCTGTGTAGAGTGCAAGGGGAATGTAGTGGTCTGTGTCAATGTACCAGCAGACTCATCTAGCAGTGGCTGGGCAATGGGCAGGAATGAGGAGGAACCACAGATATAGGCCCAAAATAAAAAAGTAGGCTAAAAGCTGTTAAAAATTGGTAACAGGAGTAAACAGGCGGCATTGGTTTGTTCAGTGGAGGAGAACAACAATCAGCGGCAGACACCGTTAGTAGGCCCAACCAAACAAGTAGGCCAAATGCAGTTTCATATTCTAAATATAGGCCGAAAGCCTGAAGATTGAAGCTCAGCTTTGTGTAGTAGAGGAAAACAATAGGCAGCAGCAGACAATGTTACTAGGCCCAAACCAAGAACTAGGCCAAATGTAGTTTCATATTGTTGTTACAGGCCGAAAGCCTGAAGCTTCAAGCTCAGCTTTGTTTAGTAGAGGAGAACAAGAGGCGGCAGCAGACAATGTTACTAGGCCCAACCCAAAAAGTAGGCCAAATGCAGTTTAATATAAAAAATATTTAAACGAAAGCCTGAAGATTGAAGCGCAAGAAAAATAAACCAGGAGAACACCAAGGAGCCGCAGACACCGTTAGTAGGCCCCAACCCAACAAGTAGGGCAAATGCAGTTTAATATTTGTAACGGGACAACAGTTGAAGTTCAGCTTTGTTCAGTGAAGGAAAAAAAAGATGCAGCGGCAGACACCGTTATTACGCCCAAATAATAAAGACAGTGGTAGTAGGCGCAAAGTATTAAATGGAGTCCAGGGCCCCTGTATATTTTAACTATCATCTATCATTTCAAATAATTCGTATTGGCAGTGCCATTTCAGGTTTTACCCGCACAGACTACACAGTGGTGGAGCTAGGAGAGGTAGTATTGCAAGTGGTAGAGCACAGTTCAATCTGGGGGAGGGGGGACACTCTCTCGTGGGCGGCGGTACTGGCACAGGGCCCCACATTATATGACGGTGTAATATGAGTTGTGGTTTAGTGTCTCCCCCCCAAAAATGAGGACGTCTGGTGGAAGAGGCCGTGGGCGGGGGTTGCCAGCTGTGTTGTGAATTCTGTTGTCAAGCTCCCTCCTGTGGTCATGAATGGTACTTCGGCTGGTTCTGTCCATGGGCTTCCTCTGGTGGTTGTGAGTGGAGCTGCGGCTTCTGAGTTTCCTTCCACAGGTGACGAGGTTAATTCGTTAGCTGGCTGCTCTATTTAACTCCACTTAGATCATTGCTCCATGCCACCTGTCAATGTTCCAGTATTGGTCTAGTTCTCTCCTGGATCGTTCTTGTGACCTGTCTTCCCAGCAGAAGCTAAGTTCCTGCTTGTTTTTCTCTGGTTTGCTATTTTCTGTCCAGCTTGCTATTTTGATTTTTGTCTTGCTTTCTGGAAGCTCTGGGACGCAGAGGGAGCGGTCGGTGCGGAGGGTCTTTTTGCGCCCTCTGCGTGGTCTTTTTGTAGTTTTTTGTGCTGACCGTAAAGTTACCTTTCCTATCCTCTGTCTGTTCAGTAAGTCGGGCCTCACTTTGCTAAATCTATTTCATCTCTGTGTTTGTAATTTTCATCTTTACTCACAGTCATTATATGTGGGGGCTGCCTTTTCCTTTGGGGAATTTCTCTGAGGCAAGGTAGGCTTTATTTTTCTATCTCTAGGGCTAGCTAGTTTCTTAGGCTGTGTCGAGTTGCATAGGGAGCGTTAGGAGCAATCCACGGCTATTTCTAGTGTGTGTGATAGGATTAGGGATTGCGGTCAGCAGAGTTCCCACGTCTCAGAGCTCGTCCTATATTATTAGTAACTATCAGGTCATTCCGTGTGCTCTTAACCACCAGGTCCATTATTGTCCTTACCACCAGGTCATAACACAGCTGGTACTGATGGTGCTGGTGGTGTTGCATCTCGTGGTAGTGGCAAAAGCACAGTAGCACCTAAGGCTGGAGGTGTTCAGCCTGCGTCATCGTCTGGCTACACAAGGCCTCGAAGGCTCCCTTACCTGGGAGTAGGAAAACCGCTTTTAAAGCCGGAGAAGCAGGAAAAAGTGTTGTCTTTCCTTGCTGACTCACCCTCTAGCTCTTTCGCCTCCTCTTCCCAAAGTTCTAAATGTAAGAGCAGCCATTCGTCAGTGGATGCTCCCGGTCAGGAAAAAGACGTTTCCTTGTGTCCTTCTCCCAAACCAAAAGTGAAGGATGCAGCAGGCGACACTACTGGTTACTCCATGAAGCTCTTTACACATACCGTGCCTGGGTTCGAAAGGGAAATTGTACAATGCCAATTACAAGAAGAATAGGACATGGAGTGCACTGATGCACAGCCACAGCTAGATTGTGATGCTGTTCCATTGACTGTGATCACTACATTGCCCTCGCAGTTTACTGAGCCAGAATGTGACCCTGATGAGACTATGGTGCCTTGTCCCGAACGCTATAGCACCTTACACGGTGACACTGAGGAAGGTGCACATGACATTGAGGAGGAGGTGATAGATGACCCAGTTGTTGACCCAGATTGGCAGCCATTGGGGGAAGAGGGTGCCGCTGCCACTAGCTCAGAAGCAGAGGAGGATGATCTGCATCAGCCATCTACATTGCAACAGCTGTCATCTGGCAGGCCCGTATCAGGCCAAAAATGTTTGCGACAAACAAAAACAGTGTTAGGAGAGCATGGTCATTCGGTGAAAGTAGCACAGCGCACAATGCCTGAAAAGGTTTTCGATAGTAGGAAGAGTGTAGCGTAGCAATTTTTTCACCAAGATCAGAATGATCAGTCAAAAGTTATCTGTAAGAAATGCTCCAAGACCTTTAGCAGAGAGAAGAATCTTCAAAATTTAAATACATCGTGCATGCTTAGACATTTAACCACCATGCACTTGCATGCCTGGACTAACTACGAAACGTCCCGTACCGTTGGTTCACCTGCTCGGAGTGAAGGTAGTCAGCAAAGCTACATTGCTTCCCTCACTGTAAGCCCACCGGTTAGGACACCACCAGCAGCAAATGTGGAGGTATTGTCGTAAGGCCAAAGCAGTCAGGGAATCACAAGGTTATTGGTAGGAAAGACTCTATGTTGGGCAACAACAAGAATACCATAACAAACTCTCTCTCAATCCGCCATGTCCACCACCACCACCACCGCTAGTTCCGCCATATGCAGCTCTCCAGTCCAGCTCACCCTACAAGAGACTCTCGTTAGGAAAAGAAAGTACTCATCCTCTCATCCACGTACACAGGATTTGAATGCCCACATTGCTATACTAATCTCATTGCAGATGATGCCCTACCGTTTGGTTGAAAGCAAAGCTTTCAAAGACCTGATGGCCCACGCAGTACCACGCTATGACCTACCCAGTCGACATTTCTTTGCGAGAAAAGCCATCCCAGCCCTCCACCAGCATGTCAAAGACCGCATTGTCCATGCCTTGAGGCAATCAGACGTTACATGTCCATCACGACGCACTGGGTTAATGTGTAGGATGCAGGGTCCACAGGGGGCAGCCATAGTGCCACAGTTCAGCCTATCCCACAGTCTCAGGAAAAAGTTGGCATACGGCGTTTGCAACTCCTCCTCCTCCTCCAGAAGCGAAAGCTCGTGCACAGAGCGCAGTCGCCCTACCACTCCATCCGCAGCTGCCAGTGTTGCACACAGGGTGTCCCATTATCGAACAGCTAGTGGTAAGTGTCAGCAGGCTGTGTTGCAAAAGAAGTGTTTGGGTGACAACAGACACACCGCGGAAGTACTGGTGGAGTACTTGCAGCAACAAACTCAGTCATGGCTGGGCAGTGTACATCTTGAGGCAGGCAAGGTATTCAGTGATAACGGAAGGAATTTTATGGCTGCCATAGCCCTTTCAGAACTGAAACACATACCTTGCCTGGCTCACACCTTTAACCTGGTGGTGCAGGGCTTCCTCAAAAATTATCCAAAGTTACCAGCCCTGCTCCTGAAGGTGCGAAGACTTTGCTCTCACATCCGCCGGGTGCCCATACACTCCAGCCGTATGCTGAACCATCAGCGATCGCTAAATCTTTCCCAGCACCGCCTAATAATCGACGTTGCAACAAGGTGGAACTCCACACTGCACGTGATTCAGAGGCTGTGCGAACAGAGGCGTGCTGTTATAAATTTGTGGGAGGATACATGGGCAGGCACTTGGATGGCAGACATGGAGTTGTCTGGTGTGCAGTGGTCGACGCCATCATAAGCATTAACCTCCCACTTATGCGTCTGCTGATGCAAAGTTTGACGCACATTAAGGAGCAGGCGTCTGCAGCCGAGGAGGAGGGAAGCCTTGATGACAGTCAGCCATTGTCTGCTCAGGGAACTGTACAGGACGAATTGGCGGACGAAGAGGATGAGGAGGAAGATGATGGGGATGAATATGTATGGGAGGAGGATGATTCTCAGGTGGCAATAGAAACTGGTGGCATTGTTAGGTCTGGTACAGGTTTATTGCGGGACACTTGTGATGTTGATTTGCAAGAAAGTGGGCTCAACCCAGCAGAAACAGTTAATTCACACCTGGAACATTGGCCCACATGGCTGAGTATGCCTTGCGTATCCTAAAAAGGGACCCCCACATTTTTAAAATGATGACCGATGACGACAAGCGGTTGGCCTGCCTCCTGGATGCAAGTTATAAAGGAAAACTGCAAAATATCATGCCACATGAGAGCCTAGGTCAAATATTGGCTACCAAACAAGCAACTCTTGTAGACCGTTTGGTTCAGGCATTCCCAGCACACAGCGCTGGTGATGGTTCTCACACGAGCTGCAGGGGGCAACATGACAGAGGTGTTAGAAGTGCAGAAATCCGAAGTGGCATTGGACAGAGGGGTTTTACGACAAGGTTGTGGAATGATTTCGCAATGACCGCTGACACGACAGGGACAGCTGCATCGATTCAAAGTGACAGGAGACAGCATTTGTGCAGTATGGTTACAAACTACTTTTCCGCCCTTATCGATGTTCTCCCTCTCAGGTCATTCCCCTTTGATTACTGGGCATCTAACCTAGACACCTGGCCTGAATTGCCAGAATATGGATTACAGAACCTCGATTGCCCTGCTGTCAGTGTGCTTTCAGAAAGAGTGTTCAGTGCTGCTGGTTCAATACTGACCGAAAAAAGGACACGTCTGGCTACCAAAAATGTTGATGATCTAACCTTCATTTAAATTAACCAATCATGGCTTTCACATTCTTTTGCCCCACCTTCCCCTGCTGACACGTAGCTTGCCTGAAAGATGACTTGCTTTTGGGGGGAGACACAGAACCCCAACTCTGGCCCTGTGGTATAACACAACACTATGAACGTGGAAGAAAGTGTCTGCCTGATATACGACGCACTAGTAGTACAGCTGAATATACACTGTGTGAGAATTTGAATCTCCATTTTTGGGGGGGAGACACTGAACCCTAACTCTGGCCCTGTGGGATAACACAACACTATGAACGTGGAAGAAAGTGTCTGCCTGATATACGACGCACTAGCAGTACAGCTGAATATACACTGTGTGAGAATTTGAATCTCCATTTTTGGGGGGGAGACACAGAACCCCAACTCTGGCCCTGTGGTATAACACAACACTATGAACGTGGAAGAAAGTGTCTGCCTGATATACGACGCACTAGCAGTACAGCTTAATATACATTGTTTGAGAATTTGAATCTCCATTTTTGGGGGGGAGACACTGAACCCTAACTCTGGCCCTGTGGGATAACACAACACTATGAACGTGGAAGAAAGTGTCTGCCTGATATACAACGCACTAGCAGTACAGCTGAATATACACTGTGTGAGAATTTGAATCTCCATTTTTGTGGGGGAGACACTGAACCCTAACTCTGGCCCTGTGGGATAACACAACACTATGAACGTGGAAGAAAGTGTCTGCCTGATATACGACGCACTAGCAGTACAGCTGAATATACACTGTGTGAGAATTTGAATCTCCATTTTTGGGGGGGAGACACTGAACCCTAACTCTGGCCCTGTGGGATAACACAACACTATGAACGTGGAAGAAAGTGTCTGCCTGATATATACGACGCACTAGCAGTACAGCAGAATATACACTGTGTGCGAATTTGAATCTCCATTTTTGGGGGGAGACACAGAACCACAACTCTGGCCCAGTGGTATAACAGTAAACTATGAACGTGGCAGAAAGTGGCTGCCTGATATATACGACACACTAGCAGTACAGCAGAATATACACTGTGTGCGAATTTTAATCTCCCTTTTTTTGGGGGGGAGACACAGAAGCACAACTCTGGCCCAGTGGTATAACAGTAAACTATGAACGTGGCAGAAAGTGGCTGCCTGATATATATGACACACTAGCAGTACAGCAGAACATACACTGTGTGCAAATTTTAATCTCCCTTTTTTTGGGGGGGGAGACACAGAACCACAACTCTGGCCCAGTGGTATAACAGTAAACTATGAACGTGCCAGAAAGTGGCTGCCTGATATATACGACACACTACCAGTACAGCAGAATATACACTGTGTGCGAATTTTAATCTCCCTTTTTTTTTGGGGGGGAGACACAGAACCACCACTCTGGCCCAGTGGTATAACACAACACTATGAACGTGCCAGAAAGTGGCTGGAATTATTATTTAAAAAAAAATAAAAAATAAAAAAAAAACAAGCTCCCTACAATGAGCTCAGGACAAGTATGGCAGCAATAAAAAGGACTGCTTAACACAAAAATGTGGACAAATAAACAAGATAGGTAACTGTGCAGAAAGGAGCAACAGGAATTTTGCTTTAAAAAAAGCAGTTGGTTTGCACAGCACCGTGCACACAGCTATGCAGCTGCTGCACTAAAATACGACCTCCACTGTCCCTGCACAAAAAGGTGGTGTGGGACAGTGAAAATCGCTCCAGCACAAGCGGTTTGGGGGTTTATATTTCCTCCCTAACTCTGTCCCTGCTTCTGACTAACTGCAGCAACACCTCTCCCTATGCTCAGATCGGCAGAAGTAAGATGGCGGTCGGCGTGCACGCCCCTTTATACCCCCTGTGGCGCCACAGACAGCAAGCCAATCACTGCCATGCCCTTCTCAAAGATGGTGGGGACCAAGACCTATGTCATCACGCTTCCCACACTCTGCGTCCTCCTTCATTGGATGAAAAATGGCGGTGACAGTGTCATATGAAACGCGACTTTGGCGCTCTGATCGTGTACCGCATTGCCGATCCCACTGTAGGATCGGTTCGGGTTTCATGAAACCCGACTTTGCCTAAAAGTCGCCGATTTATGAAAATGACCGATCCGTTTCGCTCAACCCTACTCAGTACCCATCTGATGATGAGAATCAGGTGCCACTTTCTGGTGCGTACTGTGTGTTAGGAGTCGAGTTTCCTCTGCTGCACAGGGGGAATCTCGATCCGTGTCTGCTGCGGTCTCCCATTCGGTATCGGCCGCAGTGGGCTCTGCTCAGCGGAGACGTCGCTCCCAGCGTCTTGCTGGGGCTGATTCGGTACATAGGGTCACTACTGCCTTTTCTGGCTTTCCTATGGTACCCTGTACTGATCTGCGGCGAGCGAGCCTCTCTGGGACTAAGTCCTTGTTTACTCACACTGAGCATGCCCAGGGCAGGGTCTCCCATTGGAGGTCGAGGGCCACATGTTCGGTCACATGCTCAGGTGCTGCAGTACATTCCATTGGTCCTTCTGGAAGGTCCTGAAAGGGCAAAACATGCTCAGGTACTGCAGCACTTTCCATTGGTCCTTCTGGAAGGTCCTGAAAGGGCAAAAACTTCAGTAGCAGCTTCCTGTGCTGCAACTATATAAACTGCGCATGACCGCACGGCCATGCGCTAGTATTGTCTTATGTTATGTGCTTTGCGCCAGTGTGGTCACATGCATGTGTGTTCAGGGACCCGGCTGAAATAAGCCCCTAGAATGCTGGCTCCTCCGGCGAGGAGATTGAGTCTGAGTGTGTTCAGGGACCCGGCTGAAATAAGCCCCTAGAATGCTGGCTCCTCCGGCGAGGAGTTTTGTGTGTTTGTGTGACCACTGACTGCTCTCTGTTTGGGCAGTTAGCCTGTGCCTCTGTGGAGTCTAACAGGGCACAGTGCTTTCCTTTCACGGCTACTCAGTGAATTAACTGAGTTAGTCTATACCGCCATATAGCTCCGCCGTTTGCTAGCAGCAGGTACTCCTGCACGGTGGACCCCGGGCTGCGAACGCACCAATATCAATAAACATCTCTATTTACTCGGTGCGTTCCGCTAGCCTTAACACTGTGCAACCCAAAACTACCCAGGAGAAGCAGTTGTTGGAAGAGGGTAGTGTAGATGATGAGGTCCTTGACCCATCATGGCATGAAGTACAGGAAGGTGGTGGGAGCAGTTCTGAGGAAGAGATTCCTCGAACGGCCCAAAGAGGGAGAGGGAGGGGGAAGACTGCATTGCCTGTAGCCTCCACTTTGACACCCGTTAGGAGCATGCCTCTTCCAAAACCCAAAACGGGCGCTCCCAAGACTTGCAGTGCCTGGTCCTTTTTTGACACAGTTGCAGATGACATTTGCTTTGTCAAATGAAAGCTGTGTAATCAGAAAGTTAAAAGAAGGAAAAGTGTCAGCAACCTCAATACCACAAATATGTGGAAACATGTGCGGACCAAGCACGCGGTGGAGTTACAAAAATACACTGAAGACCTAGGCCAACCTACAGCGGCACCTACCATCTCTTCAGCTCGTGTTGTAGCCTCTTCCTCCAACTCACACACAGCTGGTTCGGCTTCTTCACAGGATCGCCATGGAAGAACCACTGACACTGTTGTACAGAGACCCAGTGTAATTTCACCCACAGCACCACGTTCCCTGTCATCCTCACGCTCCCAGCCCAGTCTACAGCCATCGGTAGCACAGGCATGGGAGAAAAGACGGCCATTCTCAGCAAACCATCTTGGAGGTGGATGCCTCATCCGTTGGTGCTGGAGCAGTCCTTTTCCAAAAGGATGCTCAAGGTCGGAAGCATCCTTGCTTCTTCTTCTCCAAGACCTTCACACCAGCGGAGAGGAATTATTCCATCGGGGACAGGGAGTTACTGGCCATGAAGTTGGCTTTTTCGGAGTGGAGACATCTCTTGGAGGGAGCTCGCTTTCCCTTCCAAGTCTTCACTGACCACAAGAACTTGGTGTATCTGCAAACGGCCCAGCGGCTGAATTCTCGCCAGGCTAGATGGTCCCTGTTCTTCTCCCGGTTCCATTTTACTCTCCATTTCCTCTCCGGGGAGAAGAACGTTCGTGCTGACGCTCTCTCCCGCTCCGTGGTGTCATCGGAGGAGGAGGAGCCTCGGCTTATTGTCCCTTCTGAGAGCCTGAGAACTGTAGCTCCGGTTTCGCTAGAGTCTGTGCCCCCGGGCAAGACTTTCGTACCAGCTAACTTGCGACCGGAGGTTCTCTCTTGGGCTCACTCCTCCAGAGTGGGTGGGCATTTTGGGACCAAGAGGACATCTGAGCTTCTGGCGAGAACATACTGCTGGCCGCATATGGCTCGAGATGTCAATGACTATATTCAGGCGTGCGTTTCTTGCGCCCAGAATCAGTCTCCTCGGCAACGGCCTGCTGGGTTGCTTTACCCACTACCGGTGGCAGACAGGCCCTGGGAGATGGTCGGGATGGACTTTGTGGTGGGTCTACCCAAGTCGCGTGGCTGCTCCATTATTTGGGTTGTCACCGACCATTTCTCCAAGATGGTGCATTTGGTGCCGCTTCCTCGGTTACCCTCAGCACGGGCCTTGGCGGTGTTGTTCATTAAACACGTTTTCCGATTGCATGGTATGCCTGATAAGATTGTCAGCGATTGGGGTCCCCAGTTCGCATCTCGGTTTTGGAGAGAGCTCTGCCGTTTACTCAGCATAGAGTTAAACCTCTCCTCTGCATACCATCCCGAGACGAATGGGTTGGTGGAGAGAACCAACCAGACTCTGGTGACATATTTGCGACATTTCGTCTCTGCTAGGCAGGATGACTGGGCATCTTTGCTACCTTGGGCTGAATTTGCCCTGAACAACGCCGTAGCCGATTCCACTGGTCAAACTCCTTTTCTCCTTAATTACGGCCAGCATCCGCGTGTCCCTGTGCCCATGTCCGCGTCATCCACCGATTCTAGGGTGGCAGACTGGGCGGTGGAGGCACGTGACATCTGGGACCGCACACAGGATGCCATCCGGGCCTCCAAGGAGAGAATGAGGGTTTCGGCTGATACACACCGGCGCCCCGCTCCGGTCTTTGCTCCTGGCGACTTAATGTGGCTCTCCGCCCGTAACATCAGGCTGCGAGTTGAGTCCACTAAGTTTGCTCCTCGCTACATTGGCCCGTTTAAGGTTCTGGAACAGGTCAAACCTGTGGTCTACCGTTTGGCTATTCCTCCACGCCTTGGTATCACCGATACTTTCCACGTTTCCCTCTTAAAGCCCGTTCATTTGTCCCGGTTTTCCGAGTCATCTGTTGAGACATCGGGTTCATCCACGGATGAGTTTGAGGTGAATGCTATCGTGGGGTGCAAGGTGGTACGTGGCAAGAAATTTTATCTGGTGGACTGGAAGGGTCACGGCCAAGAGGATAGAACCTGGGAGCCTGTGGAGCACATTCGGGCTCCGCTGCTTATCGCAGCTTTTGAGCGTAGTGAGGCTCAAGGAGGGGGGGCCCTAGGAGGGGGGGTAATGTTAGGAGTCGAGTTTCCTCTGCTGCACAGGGAGAATCTCGATCCGTGTCTGCTGCGGTCTCCCATTCGGTATCGGCCGCAGTGGCCTCTGCTCAGCGGAGACGTCGCTCCCAGCGTCTTGCTGGGGCTGATTCGGTACATAGGGTCACTACTGCCTTTTCTGGCTTTCCTATGGTACCCTGCACTGATCTGCGGCGAGCAAGCCTCTCTGGGACTAAGTCCTTGTTTACTCACACTGAGCATGCCCAGGGCAGGGTCTCCCATTGGAGGTCGAGGGCCACATGTTCGGTCACATGCTCAGGTGCTGCAGTACATTCCATTGGTCCTTCTGGAAGGTCCTGAAAGGGCAAAACATGCTCAGGTACTGCAGCACTTTCCATTGGTCCTTCTGGAAGGTCCTGAAAGGGCAAAAACTTCAGTAGCAGCTTCCTGTGCTGCAACTATATAAACTGCGCATGACCGCACGGCCATGCGCTAGTATTGTCTTATGTTATGTGCTTTGCGCCAGTGTGGTCACATGCATGTGTGTTCAGGGACCCGGCTGAAATAAGCCCCTAGAATGCTGGCTCCTCCGGCAAGGAGATTGAGTCTGAGTGTGTTCAGGGACCCGGCTGAAATAAGCCCCTAGAATGCTGGCTCCTCCGGCGAGGAGTTTTGTGTATTTGTGTGACCACTGACTGCTCTCTGTTTGGGCAGTTAGCCTGTGCCTCTGTGGAGTCTAACAGGGCACAGTGCTTTCCTTTCACGGCTACTCAGTGAATTAACTGAGTTAGTCTATACCGCCATATAGCTCCGCCGTTTGCTAGCAGCAGGTACTCCTGCACGGTGGACCCCGGGCTGCGAACGCACCAATATCAATAAACATCTCTATTTACTCGGTGCGTTCCGCTAGCCTTAACACTGTGCAACCCAAAACTACCCAGGAGAAGCAGTTGTTGGAAGAGGGTAGTGTAGATGATGAGGTCCTTGACCCATCATGGCATGAAGTACAGGAAGGTGGTGGGAGCAGTTCTGAGGAAGAGATTCCCCGAACGGCCCAAAGAGGGAGAGGGAGGGGGAAGACTGCATTGCCTGTAGCCTCCACTTTGACACCCGTTAGGAGCATGCCTCTTCCAAAACCCAAAACGGGCGCTCCCAAGACTTGCAGTGCCTGGTCCTTTTTTGACACAGTTGCAGATGACATTTGCTTTGTCAAATGAAAGCTGTGTAATCAGAAAGTTAAAAGAAGGAAAAGTGTCAGCAACCTCAATACCACAAATATGTGGAAACATGTGCGGACCAAGCACGCGGTGGAGTTACAAAAATACACTGAAGACCTAGGCCAACCTACAGCGGCACCTACCATCTCTTCAGCTCGTGTTGTAGCCTCTTCCTCCAACTCACACACAGCTGGTTCGGCTTCTTCACAGGATCGCCATGGAAGAACCACTGACACTGTTGTACAGAGACCCAGTGTAATTTCACCCACAGCACCACGTTCCCTGTCATCCTCACGCTCCCAGCCCAGTCTACAGCCATCGGTAGCACAGGCATGGGAGAAAAGACGGCCATTCTCAGCAAACCACCCCCGAGCACAGGCTCTGAATGCTGGCATTGCAAAACTACTGTCCCATGAAATGCTGTCATTCAGGCTAGTGGAGACACCATGGACAGGGATGATACCTTTCCTTCACTGCCCATTGGGTAAATGTTGTGGAGCCGGGTACAGATCTTGAGAGTGGTGCTGTACATGTTCTGCCAACTCCAAGGATTGAAGGAATCCAGTCTATACACATTGACTCCTCCTCATACTACAGTTCCTCTGAATCAACGCTGCAGGAGCCATCACAGTCCACCTCCACATGGACTCGTGAACGCTTACCTGTTAAAATCGATATGAGCACAGCCGTGGCCAGACGTCAACAGGCCGTATTAAAGTTAATTTCTTTGGAGAATCGAAGCCACACAGCGCAGGAGCTCTGGAATGCCATCAAGCAGGAGAGCGACGTGTGGTTTGTGCCAGCGAATCTCTAGCCAGGCATGGTAGTGTGTGACAATGGCCGAAATCTGGTGGCAGCTCTGGGCCTAGGCAACTTCACTCACATCCCATGTCTGGCACATGTGCTCAACTTGGTCGTGCAGAGTTTTTTGAGGGACTATCCGGATCTTGATGTACTGCTGCACAAGGTCCGCCTAGAGTGTGCTCACTTGTGGCGTTCCAGCATGGCAAGATCGCACATTGCAGCTCTGCAGCGCTGATTCCGCCTTCCAGAACATCACATCATATGTGACCTACCCACCAGGTGGAATTCAACGTTACATAAGTTGGAGCGGTTTTGTGAGCAGCAGCCAGCAGTAATGGAGTTCCAGATGCATCAGGTGCAAAAAAGTCGCACTGCGCGCCGTTCAGACTTCACAACCACTGAGTGGGCCACTATGAAGGACATCTACCAGGTTTTGCGTGCTTTCGATGATTCCACGCGGATGATGAGTGAGAGGCGAAGATATGCACTGCACATGCCCATGAATCCCAACGCCGCAGTATTAATAAATCAGAAGACACTGCGGGGCGGGATCTCGGGCAGCGTGGCCGCACAGGCGCAGTCAGCCTGACATCAAGTGATGTCAGAAGACGGGCAGAGCTAACTGCGCAGGCTCAAGGGATAACATAGCAGCGCAGGCTCTGGGACAGATTCAAACAACGCTGAGGAGGCTTTCTGGCACGGGTACCTCTGTTGTGAATTCTGTGGTCAAGCTCCCTCCTGTGGTCATGAGTGGTACTGCGGCTGGTTCTGTCTATGAGCTTCCTTTGGTGGATGTGAGTGGGGCTGCGGCTTCTGAGTTTCCTTCCTCAGGTGACGAGGTTAAGTCGTTAGGTGCTGCTCTATTTAACTTCACCTAGTTCTTTGTTCCTGGCCTCCAGTCAATGTTCCAGTATTGGTCTTGCTCTCTCCTGGATCGTTCTTGTGGCCTGTCTTCACTGCATAAGCTAAGTTCTGCTTGTGTTACTTTTGTTTGCTATTTTTTCTGTCCAGCTTGCTATATTGGTTTTTCTTGCTTGCTGGAAGCTCTGGGACGCAGAGGGAGTACCTCCGTACCGTTAGTCGGTGCGGAGGGTCTTTTTGCGCCCTCTGCGTGGTTGTTTGTTGGTTTTTGTGCTGACCGCAAAGCTATCTTTCCTATCCTCGGTCTATTCAGTAAGTCGGGCCTCACTTTGCTAAAATCTATTTCATCTCTGTGTTTGTATTTTCATCTTTACTCACAGTCATTATATGTGGGGGGCTGCCTTTTCCTTTGGGGAATTTCTCTGAGGCAAGGAAGGCTTATTTTTCTATCTTCAGGGCTAGCTAGTTTCTCAGGCTGTGCCCGAGGTGCCTAGGTCTGGTCAGGAGCGCTCCACGGCTACCTCTAGTGTGGTGTGATAGGATTAGAGATTGCGGTCAGCAGAGTTCCCACGTCTCAGAGCTCGTCCTATGTTATTAGTAACTATCAGGTCACTTTGTGTGCTCTTAACTACCAGGTCTGTTGTGGTTCTGAATCACCAGTTCATAACAGTACTGGAGGCCAAAAGTACTAATGCTTCTCAATAGAGGGAAAAGAGAAGTTCTGAGACCATTTTTTTTCTCTGCACTGTGTTTTGTCTTTCTTTTCCCCTAGACATTTGGGTGGTTCAGGACACAGGTGTAGTGATGGACATTAAAGGTCTGTCTTCTTGTATGGATCATCTCACTGCAAGAGTACAAAATATTCAAGACTTTGTGGTTCAGAATTCTATCTTAGAACCAAGAATTCCTATTCCTGATTTGTTTTCTGGAGATAGAGCTAAGTTTCTGAGTTTTAAAAATAATTGTAAACTGTATCTGGCTTTGAAACCCCGCTCCTCTGGTGACCCAGTTCAACAAGTTAAGATCATTATTTCTTTATTACGTGGCGACCCTCAAGACTGGGCATTTTCCCTTGCGCCAGGAGATCCGGCATTATGTAATATTGATGCGTTTTTTCTGGCGCTCGGATTGCTTTATGATGAACCTAATTCAGTGGATCAGGCAGAGAAAAATTTGCTGGCTCTGTGTCAGGGTCAGGATGAGGTAGAGATATATTGTCAGAAGTTTAGGAATTGGTCTGTGCTCACGCAATGGAATGAATGTGCGCTGGCAGCAATTTTCAGAAAAGGTCTCTCTGAAGCCCTTAAGGATGTCATGGTGGGATTTCCTATGCCTGCTGGTCTGAATGAGTCTATGTCTTTGGCCATTCAGATCGATCGACGCTTGCGTGAGCGTAAAACTGTGCACCATTTGGCGGTATTATCTGAGCATAGACCTGAGCCTATGCAATGTGATAGGACTTTGACCAGAGCTGAACGGCAAGAACACAGACGTCGGAATGGGCTGTGTTTTTACTGTGGTGATTCCACTCATGCTATCTCCGATTGTCCTAAGCGCACTAAGCGGTTCGCTAGGTCTGCCACCATTGGTACGGTACAGTCAAAATTTCTTTTGTCCGTTACTTTGATCTGCTCTTTGTCATCCTATTCTGTCATGGCATTTGTGGATTCAGGCGCTGCCCTGAATTTGATGGACTTGGAGTTTGCTAGGCGCTGTGGGTTTTTCTTGGAGCCCTTGCAGTATCCTATTCCATTGAGAGGAATTGATGCTACGCCTTTGGCCAAGAATAAGCCTCAGTACTGGACCCAATTGACCATGTGCATGGCTCCTGCGCATCAGGAGGATATTCGCTTTTTGGTGTTGCATAATCTGCATGATGTGGTCGTGTTGGGGTTGCCATGGCTACAAGTCCATAACCCAGTATTGGATTGGAAATCTATGTCTGTGTCCAGATGGGGTTGTCAGGGGGTACATGGTGATGTTCCATTTCTGTCTAATTCATCATCCACCCCTTCTGAGGTCCCAGAGTTCTTGTCGGATTACCGGGATGTATTTGATGAGCCCAAGTCCAGTGCCCTACCTCCGCATAGGGATTGTGATTGTGCTATCGATTTGATTCCTGGTAGTAAGTTTCCTAAAGGTCGACTGTTTAATTTATCTGTTGTGAATTATGTGGCCAAGCTCCCTCCTGTGGTCGTGAGTGGTACTGCGGCTGGTTCTGTCTATAAGCTTCCTTTGGTGGATGAGAGTGGTACTGCGGCTTCTGAGTTTCCTTCCTCAGGTGATGAGGTTAAGTCGTTAGGTGCTGCTCTATTTAACTCCACCTGGTGCTTTGATCCTGGCCTCCAGTCAATGTTCTAGTATTGGTCTTGCTTCCTCCTGGATCGTTCCTGTGGCCTGTCTATCCTGTATAAGCTAAGTTCTGCTTATGTTATTTTTGTTTGCTATATTTTCTGTCCAGCTTGCTATATTGGTTTTTCTTGCTTGCTGGAAGCTCTGAGACGCAGAGGGAGCACCTCCGTACCGTTAGTCGGTGCGGAGGGTCTTTTTGCCCCTCTGCGTGGTTGTTTGTAGGGTTTTGTGTTGACCGCAAAGCTATCTTTCCTATCCTCGGTCTATTCAGTAAGTCGGGCCTCACTTTGCTAAATCTATTTCATCTCTGTGTTTGTATTTCATCTTTACTCACAGTCATTATATGTGGGGGGCTGCCTTTTCCTTTGGGGAATTTCTCTGAGGCAAGGTAGGCTTATTTTTCTATCTTCAGGGCTAGTTAGTTTCTCAGGCTGTGCCGAGTTGCATAGGGAGCGTTAGGCGCAATCCACGGCTACCTCTAGTGTGGTGTGATAGGATTAGGGATTGCGGTCAGCAGAGTTTCCACGTCTCAGAGCTCGTCCTATGTTTTTGGTAAATGTCAGGTCACCTTGTGTGCTCTGAACTTCCAGGTCCATTGTGGTTCTGAATTACCTGTTCATAACATTTATCTGTGCCTGAGCACGCTGCTATGCGAAGTTACGTAAAGGAATCCTTGGAGAAGGGTCATATTCGCCCGTCGTCGTCGCCATTGGGAGCAGGGCTCTTTTTTGTGGCCAAGAAGGATGGTTCGCTGAGACCTTGTATTGATTACCGCCTTCTAAATAAAATCACAGTCAAGTTTCAGTACCCCTTGCCGCTGCTGTCTGATTTGTTTGCTCGGATTAAGGGGGCTTGTTGGTTCACCAAGATTGATCTTCGTGGTGCGTATAATCTTGTGCGTATTAAACAGGGCGATGAATGGAAAACGGCATTTAATACGCCCGACGGCCATTTTGAGTACCTGGTTATGCCATTCGGGCTTTCTAATGCTCCATCAGTATTTCAGTCCTTTATGCATGACATCTTCCGAGAGTACCTGGATAAATTCCTGATTGTATACTTGGATGATATTTTGGTCTTCTCGGATGATTGGGAGTATCACGTGAAGCAGGTTAGAATGGTGTTCCAGGTCCTGCGTGCGAATTCTTTGTTTGTGAAGGGGTCAAAGTGTCTCTTTGGTGTTCAGAAGGTTTCATTTTTGGGTTTCATTTTTTCCCCTTCTACTATCGAGATGGACCCTGTTAAAGTTCAGGCCATTTATGATTGGACTCAGCCGACATCTCTGAAGAGTCTGCAAAAGTTCCTGGGCTTTGCAAATTTTTATCGTCGCTTCATCAATAATTTTTCTAGTATTGCTAAACCGTTGAGTGATTTAACCAAGAAGGGTGCTGATGTGGTCAATTGGTCTTCTGCTGCTGTGGAAGCTTTTCAGGAGTTGAAGCGTCATTTTTCCTCTGCCCCTGTGTTGTGCCAGCCAGATGTTTCGCTCCCGTTCCAGGTCGAGGTTGATGCTTCTGAGATTGGAGCAGGGGCTGTTTTGTCGCAAAGAAGTTCTGATGGCTCGGTGATGAAACCATGTGCCTTCTTTTCCAGGAAGTTTTCGCCTGCTGAGCGTAAATATGATGTTGGCAATCGAGAGTTGCTGGCCATGAAGTGGGCATTCGAGGAGTGGCGTCATTGGCTTGAAGGAGCTAAGCATCGCGTGGTGGTTTTGACTGATCACAAGAACTGGACGTATCTCGAGTCTGCCAAACGGTTGAATCCTAAACAGGCCCATTGGTCGCTGTTTTTCTCCCGTTTTGACTTTGTGGTTTCGTACCTTCCGGGCTCTAAAAATGTGAAGGCGGATGCCCTGTCTAGGAGTTTTGTGCCCGACTCTCCGGGTTTGCCTGAGCCGGCGGGTATTCTCAAAAAGGGTTAATTTTGTCTGCCATCTCCCCTGATTTGCGGCGGGTGCTGCAAAAATTTCAGGCTAATAGACCTGACCGTTGCCCAGAGGAGAAACTGTTTGTCCCTGATAAATGGACGAGTAGAGTTATCTCTGAGGTTCATTGTTCGGTGTTGGCTGCTCATCCTGGAATCTTTGGTACCAGAGCTTTGGTGGCTAGATCCTTTTGGTGGCCGTCTCTGTCGCGGGATGTGCGTTCGTTTGTGCAGTCCTGTGGGATTTGTGCTCGGGCTAAGCCCTGCTGTTCTCGCGCCAGTGGGTTGCTTTTGCCCTTGCCGGTCCCAAAGAGGCCCTGGACACATATCTCTATGGATTTTATTTCGGATCTCCCCGTCTCTCAAAAGATGTCGGTCATTTGGGTGGTTTGTGATCGCTTCTCTAAGATGGTCCATTTGGTACCCTTGTCTAAATTGCATTCCTCCTCTGATTTGGTGCCATTGTTTTTCCAGCATGTGGTTTGTTTACATGGCATTCCGGAGAACATCGTTTCTGACAGATGTTCCCAGTTTGTTTCGAGGTTTTGGCGAGCCTTTTGTGCTAGGATGGGCATTGATTTGTCTTTTTCCTCGGCTTTCCATCCTCAGACAAATGGCCAAACTGAACGAACCAATCAAACCAATTCTGTGGTCAAGCTCCCTCCTGTGGTCATGAGTGGTACTGCGGCTGGTTCTGTCTATGAGCTTCCTTTGGTGGATGTGAGTGGGGCTGCGGCTTCTGAGTTTCCTTCCTCAGGTGACGAGGTTAAGTCGTTAGGTGCTGCTCTATTTAACTCCACCTAGTTCTTTGTTCCTGACCTCCAGTCAATGTTCCAGTATTGGTCTTGCTCTCTCCTGGATCGTTCTTGTGGCCTGTCTTCACTGCATAAGCTAAGTTCTGCTTGTGTTACTTTTGTTTGCTATTTTTTCTGTCCAGCTTGCTATATTGGTTTTTCTTGCTTGCTGGAAGCTCTGGGACACAGAGGGACCACCTCCGTACCGTTAGTCGGTGCCGAGGGTCTTTTTGCGCCCTCTGCGTGGTTGTTTGTAGGTTTTTGTGCTGACCGCAAAGCTATCTTTCCTATCCTCGGTCTATTCAGTAAGTCGGGCCTCACTTTGCTAAAATCTATTTCATCTCTGTGTTTGTATTTTCATCTTTACTCACAGTCATTATATGTGGGGGGCTGCCTTTTCCTTTGGGGAATTTCTCTGAGGCAAGGTAGGCTTATTTTTCTATCTTCAGGGCTAGCTAGTTTCTCAGGCTGTGCCCGAGGCGCCTAGGTCTGGTCAGGAGTGCTCCACGGTTACCTCTAGTGTGGTGTGATAGGATTAGGGATTGCGGTCAGCAGAGTTCCCACATCTCAGAGCTCGTCCTATGTTATTAGTAACTATCAGGTCACTTTGTGTGCTCTTAACCACCAGGTCTGTTGTGGTTCTGAATCACCAGTTCATAACATACCTCCTGCTTAGTAATCGGGTTCCAGTACCGTCAGCTGGTCCTCAAAAGTTCCATTGGCTCTTGTACCTTCTGCTACCCATCCGGGTTCCAGTACCGTCAGCTGATTCTCGGCAGTGTCTTTGTCACGGGTACTTCCTCCTGCCCAGCCTGGTTCCAGCACGCCAGCTGTTTCCGGGTAGTGTCAAGGTCACTTTGCCTCCAATACATTGTCCTGTCAGGTTGTGGTCGGGTTAGCCAACTCTATGGTGCCTGCAGTTTAGGTGCTTCCTATGTGGGCTGCAGGAACTGGCAATCTAGGCTGGTTCTGTAGTGCCAATAGGACAAGCTCCCCCCGTAGGACTGTGGGTTTTCGGTAACTACGGCCGACTCGCGGCCTAGCAATTTTAATTCCTGTGGACCTTCGCTGCCTATCTGAGTTCCAGCACCATTAGCTGGTTCTTAGGAACACAAGCTTGAATAGGTCCCCCTGGTTTCAGCACCGTTAGCTGGTTCCAGGCAGAGCCTTTGGCTTAGGAACCTCCTTCTGGGTATCCGAGTTCCACCTACGTCTGGTGGTCCTTGGTAGTGCTTTCTGGCATGGGTACCTCCTGCTTAGTAACTGGGTTCCAGTACCGTCAGCTGGTCCTCGGTAGTTCCATTGGCTCTTGTACCTTCTGTTACCCATCCGGGTTCCAGTACCGTCAGCTAGTTCTCGGCAGTGTCTTTTGCTCTTGTACCTTCTGCTCCCCATCCTGGTTCCTTTACCGTCAGCTGGTTCAAGGCAGAGCTTTTAGCTTAGGTGCCTCCTTCTGGGTATCCGAGTTCCACCAACGACTGGTGGTCCTTGGTAGTGCTTTCTGGCATGGGTACCTTCTGCTTAGTAACCGGGTTCCAGTACCGTCAGCTGGTCCTTGGTAATTCCATTGGCTCTTGTACCTTCGGGTAGCCATCCGGGTTCCACTACCGTCAGCTGGTTCTTGGCAGTTCCTCAGCCTTCTTGTACCTACTGCTACATTTCCAAGTTCAAGCTTTTGGAAATGGTTTTTGCTAATCACTCTGGATCTCCCTGACAATGACCCTAAAGACGACGACCCTAAAGACCACCCCGAAGAAGACAACGACCCCGAAGACGACAACCCCGGAGATGACGACCCCAGACACGATGACCCTGAAGACCACCCCGAAGAAGATGACGACCCCAGAGACGATGACCCCAAAGATGACGACCCTGGAGACGATGACCCTGGAGACAATGATCCTTAAGACCAAGAAGCAGAAGAACAAGAAGCTGCAGCACAAAAAGCAGAAGAACATTAAGCATAAGACTAAAAATAAGAGCAAAAGATGTTATCTAAATTATAAGCAGAAGAAGACTAAGCATAAGCAGTGTATGGGGGTGAGTCCGTTCCTCCTCGTGGTGCCCCTGGAAAAAACCTGCTGCTGCAGGCCAAACTGATCACGGACAAATCCTGTTGTTAATCTTTTGTGATAGGCAGAATGGAAAGTGTAATCTTCAAACTTTTATAGATAACTACAAGAATGCCTGTCACAAATAAGAATATGATGAAGAAGAAGAAGATGAAGAAGTAGAATATGAAGAAGAAGAATAGTTGAATAAAAAGAATATGAAGAATGTAAAAAAAAAGAATAATAGGAAGAAGGTGAAGAAGAAGAAGAAGATGAATAAGGTGAAGGAGAAGTTGATGAAAAAGATGCTGCTGAGGATGATGAAGAAGAAAGTGTGGGAGAAGTAAAAAAGAAGTGAAGAGCGTGGAAGTAGTGAAACATAAATTTTTGGAGAAAATAAAAAAAAATCTTAACATAGTCAATATCTTTGTAACTCCGAACGTCTTAAACAAAAATTAATTCCTGCTATTCCATTTGATTGGGCTAAACCTCTATGCCTTTAATGTCTAATCAACCTCCCCCAATACATCCTACATTATTCTTAGTTGTTTTCCTTCATGTAGAATTAACCTACAAAGAAAGAAAGGGTTTATTTTAATTCCGATATTTTGGTCCCATTGACTTGCATTGGTATCTGGTATCGGTATCGGCGATATCCGATATTTTTTGGATATCGGCCGATCCAATCCGATACCGATATTTCCGAATATCGGAAGGTATCGCTCAACACTAGTCACAAGACCACAAGGAGTCTTCTCAAAGTTTCTTGTTCAGAGCAATTGAACTTAAGGACAGACGGTTGTTTGCATCCCATGAACTAGAGGTGTAGGAAAAGTTTGATGCCGGGCTCGTCTGAAGAAGACGTTTTTGAGATATATAGTATTAATCAGTAAATATATCAAGTTGTAGATGAATCAGTACATAGAAGATCCTGGCAAATTGGATGAAGTCTTAATTGGAAAAATAAATGATGCAGCCAGTTTGGAAACTGAGAGAGAACAGAAATTAAAGAAAGCCTCTGCTATGAAAACTACCAAAATTAATAAGCTGAAGTTAGAAACCCTTAGCTCTCAGTCAGAAGATTATCCTGGAGACTTTACAGCATCATTACCGAAAGCGAACCCTAAATCCCCAGCAAAAGCGAAAACAGCCAGCGATGACTGGGAAGCGGTAATCAGAGATCTCTGAGCAGAGTTGACAGAGGTGAAGATGTTGATTTGCACCAGGCCAAAGCCCAGACCATTTAGACCCAGGGGTGGGTTCCAAAATTGAAGATATTTTGCTTGTGAGGCTTGTCAGACATCAAATCAGAGTGCTGCATGTGTCCTTTGTCTAAGATGTGGTGAAGAAGGAAATTATGCCAATATGTCAAGTGTCATGATTCCTGCTGTTAACGCCTTCATGACAAGCACCATACTAGTACTGCGCATTTCATGTCTCCCCCTTTGATGTGGGCTTCGGCGGTGAGCCCACATCTTTTCCGGCACATGTCAGCTGTTTTGAACAGCTGACATATGCCTGGAACAGCTGAGGGTGGAATCTTTGACAGCGGCATTTAATGTACGCTTCTGGCAATGGCGCCAGTAATCTGCCCATCGATGACCCCGTCACATTTTTGCGGGTCACCGATGGGTCGGCATGACAACTCGACATCTCCCGCAGACCTCTATGGTTGTCAATGCCGGATTGCTATGAGCGCTGGCGATGGTCGGCGCTCATAGCAAGTCAGCAATTCTGCTACATACAGGCAATCTGATCATCATTTGTATATAGCAGAGCCGATCAGGTTATGGCATCTTCTAGTCTCACGTGGATACTATTGAAGCATGCCAAAAGTAAAAAACTAAAAGTTTTTGAAAATATTTAAAAAATAAAAAAATAAAAGTTCGAATCACTCCCCTTTTGCCCCATTCAAAATAAAACAAAAAAAATCAAACATACACATATTTGGTATCGAAGGGTTCACAATCGCCCTATCTATCAATATAAAAAAGTATTAACCCGATCTCTAAATGGCATATCAAGAAAAAAATTCAAAACGCCAAAATTGAATTTTTCTGGTAGCCTCAAAATTGCATTAAAATGTAAATGAGTGATCAAAAGATCGTATCTGCACCAAAATGGTATCATTAAAAATATCAGATCGGCAAGCAAAAAATAAGCCTCAGCCAACCTGAGATGAAAAATGGACATGCTACGGGTCTTGGAAAATGACAATTTTTTTTTTAATTTTTTTTTTTACAAACTTTGGATTTTTTTTCACCACTTAAATAAAAAGAACCTAAACATGTTTAGTGCCTATGAACTCGTAATGACCTGAAGAATCATAGAGGCAGGACAGTTTTAGCATTTGATGAAAATCCAACAAACAGTTGTAGAATTGCACTTTTTTTGCAATTTCACCACACTTAGAATTTTTTTCACGTTATTGAATGCAAGATTTGGTAAAACCAATGGTGTTGTTCAAAAGCACAACTTGTCCCACAAAAAAACAAGCCCCCATATGGCCATGTTGCTAGAAAAATAAAAACATTATGGCTCTGGGAAGAAATGGAGTGAAAATCAGAACCACAGAAGTGAAAAAGGGCTGAGGCACGAATGGGTTAAAAGGCAGAAGGTTGCCAGTGCAGGGCGACTGGTAACCGCAACACAAATGAGGCCCCAGTAGGAAACACAAACACCACCTACCTCCAGAACAGCATTTGAGATGAAACATCTGCATCAGCACTATTCTCAGGTGTGTTACCATCTTCAACAGCTGTAAAAGAGACAGGGGCATCAGCTACTTAACGCCCAGTGCGAAAGTCTGAGTGACTATGCATTCCTGGGAGCCAGAGGATTCCTCAATCAGTAAAGCTAGCCTCATCAACCTAATCAGTTAGGCTACGTTCACATTAGCGTTGCGCCGCCCTGCGTCGGCGACGCAACGCGCGACGCACGGAAAAACGCGCGCAAACGCGCGCAAAAACGCGCGCGTTTTGCGACGCGTGCGTCGTTTTTGACGAAAATCGGACGCACAGAAAATGCAACTTGTTGCATTTTCTTGCGTCCGACGCTAGCGTCGGAAACGACGCACGTGGCGAAAAACGCCACCCAAAAAACGCACGCGTCCCCTATGTTAAACATAGGGGCGCGTCGCCGCTGCGTCGCCGCTGCGTCGCCGACGCAACAGCGGCGCAACGCTAATGTGAACGTAGCCTTAAAGGTGCTTCATAGAGTGCAAGATAGGTGGACTCCTAGTGATAGCGCTGTGGGACACAGGTGCCCAAGCGAGCCTCCTAAATGAAGAATGGAAAAGTTGCCATCTGCCTTCATCCACTAAAAGAACCCTTAGTACGGTGGATCTCCATGGCAAAGCTGTCAATCAGACCGAAATTCCATTCTTAGGCTGGATGGAAGTGACATTTTGACTCAGCGCCACAAAGTACAGCAATGCCATTGAGAAATTGGTACCCTGTCCTGTCCACAGTTATCAGAATGTGGCTGAAGAACCTATCCTGGGTTATAACGTGATCAGTGAAGTTATCAAGAAACACAAATCAGGGACATTTGTGGTGGAGGCGGTAGCCACATCTCTGGCCATACCCAAAGTAATGGTGGAAAACATGATTTGTGGGAAAAGTAAAGCAAATAACACAATGTACACGAAAGAAGTAAAGGTAGGCCTGTGTCCAACCATCATCCCTGCAAACAGAATGGTGGGAGTGAGGTGTGGTGTTTGGGTGGAACAGGCAAGAAACCTCCAGAGGAGACTGTTTGAGCTGAGACTCATCAGAACTTCCAGAGGGTCTCATCCAATGTGAGACTGTGCACATGATCCATACTGACGGTTTTGCTCAAGTGACAGTGCTAGTGATGAATATGATGAAACATGTAATTAGATTGAATCCTAACACTGTGTTAGGCCACATTGAAACAATTAAGATGGTGTATCCAGCCAGTGTGAGGCCAGTCCAAGATTCCAAAGTGAATTCAGTTTCCAAACTAAGGAGAAAAGTGTGCCCAGGGAAGAGAACCACACGACCAACCTCAGGAGCCTGGTACCATCCAGTATCCCTTGAGCACCTGAATCTAGAAGATTTAGTGGTAGCTAAACAGGCATTTTTTAAGTCATTTTTAATTGTCATTATGTGTTGTTTATTTAGTGATCTTGCATTTGACTATGGCGGATGATTTAGTAGATCAGGGACACCTCCATTGTTATAATAATAATAATTTTTATAATAATTTTTATTTATATAGCGCCAACATATTCCGCAGCGCTTTACAAATTATAGAGGGGACTTGTACAGACAATAGACATTACAGCATAACAGAAATACAGTTCAAAACAGATACCAGGAGGAGTGAGGGCCCTGCTCGCAAGCTTACAAACTATGTTAAAAAAACATAAAAACCTGTATTGGTGCAAAGATTCCACTGTGGAAAATGGACATTTGAGGATCTCCCAAACTCACCAACCATACAGCAACTCTTCCTTTTTCTGCAGGATCTCCAGGATCATTAGTAATATTATTTATGTTGTGATGCATGATCTTCTTTAGTCTTCAGTTTGTAGTTTTGTGAATTCTATATGCTCTGTGATCTGATGTAACTGTTGGCATACTGTATTTATACTTACAGCAGGTTCGCCCGCAGCAAGGGTTCCCTTCTGTGAGGTGGCGTCCGCTGTGATATGCGCATGCGTCGCGATCCCGTGCCAAGCTTGCATTCCAGAAGGCATCCTGAGGCACAGTGCGGGTCAGTGACGTCACAGGAAACTTTTCCTTTGACCCACATTGGAGCCGGATGGCCGGATGTGACGTAGAGCGGGCGCGGCCTCACTTCACATGCGCTCCCAGGAGAGCGGCAGCCCTAATCACCTTAACATCTGGGTTACCCGTATATTAGGCTAAAGGGCCCTGATAGCCACACAGCCCCCCGAGGAAGCCCGTAGATGCGAAACGTGCGTCGGGGCTATTGGTACATGGGTCTTTGATCACTAAGTCATTCATTATCTCCTCCTCTCCTCCCCTCCGGTTGATCTTCCAAATGGGTAAGCTTCTTTGCATTGTTTACACTCTGCACTAGCATTGGCACTTTATATGTGGGGATGTCAGCAGCACTTGCTTATAGATTTGTATTATGCTGACACCTCCATATGCACAATTTTTACTAATTTGCTTGGAAGCAGCATAATCATCAAATTATGTTTCAATTAATATTGGGAGGGTAGCTGAGGTAGACGCCTCTGTACTATGAGTTCTCCCCTTATCTTTTCTTTGTCCATATATTTATTGGCCTTAATGTTGTATTTATGTGAGTGAGTCATAAATAAAATTTGTATACTTTTTAGTATTTTCGTCTCCCTACATTTATTGAGAGCATAGTGGCTCCATTTTCTATGTAGGATTAATTAAGGCAAGAGTATCACATGTTCTCAAAGGATGACTCTGACACTGGGTGTCATTGCACCTGAAGATCAACCTGAAAGACACTACCCCAGTAAACAGAAGTTACATGTTTGTGCCTAAACCATTGCACTGCAAAGTGATAGAAAATCTGCAAGACTTAATTAACACAGGTTGGGTCCAAAAATCGAAGTCTTTCTACTCCTCTCCTATTGTCTGTGTTAGGAAGAAGGATGGCACTTTGAGGCTCTGTTGTGACTACTGTGAACTTATAAGAAAGCCTATCCCTGATCAGCACCCAATACCTAAGATTCAAGACATTCAGGATAGTTTGTCTGGAAGTATCTGCTTCTCTGTCCTTGACCAGGGTAAGGCATACCTTAAAAGATTTGTCAAAGAATTGAGTAGACCCCTGACAGCCTTCAACACACCATGAGGATTGTACGAGTGGATCAGTATAACATTTGGGCTCAGCTCTGCCTCGGCAGAATTCCAAAGAAGCATGGAAGCATGTATAGAGGGGTTAATGATATCTGCCAGCCATACCTAGATGACAATGTGGTACATGTGGCACCCCAGGAGTTTGGGTACCCCAGTGGTGCTGCCTTCCTCTCGGGGAGGATAATGCCATGCCTGGAGATAGGAGGGATCCCTTTGGCAGGTAATCTTACATGCAACATATTCTGACTCTGGGCCAGAAGGGGGAGCTCTAAACCCTATTTACATCCTGGTCTGGAGGAGGAGTCAGTTAGTCTGGTGCAGACAAGCAGACAATTGACAGTTGGTAGCAGACAGTGAAGGAGTACAGAAGGACTTAGGAGCTAGAGAAAGGCTGCGACTGGGCCTCTCTACGCTGAGCATAGAAACCAGGCACCGGGAGCCAGAGGTCGTAATGAACTACGGGTCCAATGGCAGAACCAGAGGGCAGGAAACTAAAAGGGACTTGCCCATATAATACCTGAGGTACAGCAGCAATCAGCGTTTGTAGTCACTGTGGACAGAGATCTCAAAGAAACGGCTCAAGTTGCCTACCGTGCAGGTACTGTCCCTGGACAGGGGAAGAAAGAGTACTTTGTTAGATAACTACAGGCAGCAAGAAACTACAGACCAGCACATAGTGGAAGGCTCCCAAACTGACCTGTCAAAGGGATTTCCACTTGTCTTCAGGCTGCCTGAATTCCATCTATACCTGTTGCCAGTACCCTGGATTGAGGCTGCTTAACATCAGTAAACCAGGTAAAGACTACAACCGTGTGTCCTCCATTTATGTGCCGGCATTCACCATCCCTGCCAAATACACCGGGAGCCCTGGGGACACCGTTTCACCTGTGGGAATCGAAGCCATCTTTGCTGCAGCACCATCGCCCCCAGAGGACCCCTTTAAGCAGCATCAGTCACCTCTGACCAAGAACCACAGGTGGCATCACAAACTTTCATTATTTCCACAACCCCCTTAAAGACAGTCCCTTTTACTTGGGCACCCAGGGCCACAGTCCGAGTCGTTGCCACCGTGACCACCACATTAATTGCGACCGGACCCAGTACCAAGTACCCCACTGCCCTGACGGGCGACTAAAGGTACCTTCACACTGAATGATATCGCTAGCAATCCGTGACGTTGCAGCATCCTGGCTAGCGATATCGTTCAGTTTGACAGGCAGCAGCGATCAGGATCCTGCTGTGATGTCGTTGGTTGCTGCAGAAAGTCGAGAACTTTGTTTCGTCGCTGGACTCCCTGCAGACATCGCTGAATCGGCGTGTGTGACGCCGATTCAGCGATGTCTTCACTGGTAACCAGGGTAAACATCAGGTTACTAAGCGCAGGGCCGCGTTTAGTAACCCGATGTTTACCCTGGTTACCAGTGTAAAAGTTAAAAAAACAAACACTACATACTTACCTTCCGCTGTCTGTCCCCGGCACTGTGCTTTCCTGCACTGGCTGTGAGCGCCGGCCAGCCGGAAAGCACAGCGGTGACGTCACCGCTGTGCTTTCCGGCCGCTGTGCTTACACAGTGCAGAGAAGCAGAACGCCGGAGGACAGACAGCGGAAGGTAAGTATGTAGTGTTTGTTTTTTTAACTTTTACACTGGTAACCAGGGTAAACATCGGGTTACTAAGCGCGGCCCTGCGCTTAGTAACCCTATGTTTACCCTGATTACCGGCATCGTTGGTCGCTGGAGAGCTGTCTGTGTGACAGCTCTCCAGCGACCAAACAGCGACGCTGCAGCGATCGACATCGTTGTCGGTATTGCTGCAGTGTCGCTCAGTGTGAAGGTACCTTAATACACAGCAAAACCTTTGCCGAGCATGTTGAACACATGAGGATAATACTCCAACGTTATCAGCGAGGATAATACTCCAACGTTATCAGCAACATAGCGTCAAGATAACCCCAAGGAAGTGTGAACTGTTCAAAACACAAGTTCGATTCCTGGCAAAAATTCTGTCCAGAGGTGGATACACCATGGACCAAGCAGAAATAGCTCCTTAAAAGACAAGCATCCATCTAATAGGGGGACCTGAGGAAGATCTTAAGATTCATCTCCTAGTTTTTTGTGAAAAAAAGTTAAATGTTCATTTTTCTTAAACATTCCAAATATTCATGTGAAACCCCTGAAGATTTAATAAACTTCTTGAATGTGATTTTGAGCACCTTGAGGAGTGCAGTTTTTAGAATGGTGTCACAGTTGGGTATTTTCTATCACATAGACCCCTCAAAGTGACTTCAAATGTGATGTGGTCCCAAAAAAATGGTGTTGTAAAAATGAGAAATTGCTGGTCAAATTTTAACTATTATAACTACCTAACAAAAAAAATTGGTTCCAAAATTGTCCTGATATAAAGTTGACACGTGGGAAATATTACTTATTAAGTATTTTGTGTGACATATCTCTGTGATTTAAGGGCATGAAATTCAAAGTCGGAAAATTGCAACATTTTTAAAATGTTTGCCAATTTTCTGTTTTTTTATCAAATAAATGCAAGTAATGTTGGGGAAATTTTACAACTAATATGAAGTATAACATGTCTCGAGAAAACAGTGCCAGAATCACTGGGATCCATGCAAGCGTTCCAGAGTTATAACCTCATAAAGACAGTGGTCAGAATTGTAAAAATTGGCCCTCACATTAACATGCAAATCACCCTTGGGGTTAAGGGGTTAAAGAATAGGCGAAGCTCTACATCCGGGTAGATAGATGGTATCCTGTAGCACAAAAGATGACAGAAACAACAGTTAGTACTACCTGGAATATATCAGTGTTTGGTCTTCAAAGAACTCCAAAAAGACATGGTACATCTAGAAGTAGAAACCTACGAACATGTTTTGTGAACATTTCATCTGGAAGTACATGTCAAGAGATATCGAGGAGAGGTTTGTGACCAGAGAGTGTGGTTGTTTGAAAAATAAGCATCCTAACACACCAATCCGAGCATCTATGATCAACATCCAAAACAACCTACCCATTTGAGGTGGTTTCAACAGACATTCTGCATCTCGAGACATGCAAAGGTGGATATGAATACATCCCCTCATTACCTATCAGACTCTCACCTACCATGGAAACCTTCTAAAAGAATCTGAAGACCTACCTCTTCCGACAAGCCTACAACCTGCAGTAACCACCGATCCACCAAACCGCTGCACGACCAGCTCTACCCTCACCTACTGTATCCTTACCCATCCCTTGTAGATTGTGAGCCCTCGCAGGCAGTGTCCTCTCTCCTCGTATACCAGTTGTGACTTATATTGTTTAAGATTACTTGTTTTTGTTATGTATACCACTCCTCACATGTAAAGCCCCATGGAATAAATGGTGCTATAAAATAAATAATAATAATATTCTTACTGTTGATGGACGATTTCACTCGATTTGCTCAAGCATACAGTGGGGAAAAATAGATATGTAGTCAGCCACTAATTGTGCAAGTTCTCCCTCTTAAAAAGATGAGAGAGGCCTGTAATTGACATCACAGGTAGACCACAACTATGAGATTAAAAATGAGAAAAAAATCCAGAAAATCACCTTGTCTGATTTGGCAAGATTTATTTTGCAAATTATAGTGGAAAATAAGTATTTGGTCATTAACAAAAATTAATGTCAATATTTTGTTATATAGCCTTTGTTGATAATGACACAGGTCAAACGTTTTCTGTAAGTCTTCACCAGGTTGACACACACTGTTGGTGGTATGTTGGCCCATTCCTTCATGCAGATCTCCTCTAGAGCAGTTATGTTTTAGGCCAGTCACTAAGCAACATGGACTTTCAGCTCCCTCCCAAGGTTATTTATGGGATTGAGATCTGGAGACGGGCTAGGCCACTCCAGGACTTTCATATTCTTCTTACGATGGCACTCCTTTGTTGCCCTGGTGGTGTGCTTGGGATCAGTATCATCCAGAAAGACCCAGCCATGTTTCATCTTCAATGCCCTTGCTGATGAAAGGAGGTTTGCACACAAAATCTCATGATACATGGCCCCATTAATTCTTTCATGTACACGGATCATTCATCCTGGTCCATTTGCAGAGAAACAGCCCCAAAGCATGATGTTGCCACCCCCATGCTTCACAGTAGCTATGATGTTCTTTGGATGCAACTCAGCATTCTGTTTCCTTCAAACACGACGAGTTTTGTTTCTACAAAACAGTTCTACTTTGGTTTCATCAGACCATATGACATCCAGTACTCTTCTGGATAATCCAAACTTCAAACGGGCCTGGACATGTACTGGCTTAAACAGGGTGACATGTCTGGCTCTGCAGTATCTGAGTCCCTGGCGGTGTACTGTGTTACTGATGGTAGCCTTTGTTACGGTGGTCCTAGCTTTATGCAGGTCATTCACTAGGTCCCCCCGTCTGTTTCTGGGATTTTTGCTCACCATTCTTGTGATCATTTTGACCCCACGAGATGAGATCTTGCATGGAGCACCAGATCGAGGGAGATTATCAGTGGTCTTCCATGTCTTTCATTTTCTTATTATTGCTCCCACAGTTGATTTCATCACACCAAGCTGCTTGCCTATTGCAGATTCAGTCTTCCCAGCCTGGTGCAGGGCTACAATTTTGTTTCTGGTGTCCTTGGATAGCTCTTTGGTCTTCACCATAGTGGAGTTTGGAGTGTGACTGTTTGAGGTTGTGTACAGGTGTCTTTTATACTGATAACAAGTTCAAACAGGTGCCATTACTACTGGTAATGAGTGGAGGACAGAGGAGCTTCTTAAAGAAGAAGTTACAGGTCTGTGAGAGCCAGAAATATTTCATGTTTTAGGTGACCAAATACTAATTTTCCACCATAATTTGCAAAGTAAATCTTTAAATATTGCCAAATCAGCCAAGATGATTTTCTGGATTTGTTTCTTCATTTTGCTCTCATAGTTGTGGTTTATCTATGATGTCAATTACAGGCCTCATTCATCTTTTTAAGTAGGAGAACTTGCACAATTGGTGGCTGACTAAATACTTTTTTCCCCACTGTAACAAACTGATGACCTTCTTCCATAACCTTCCTCCCCACCATCACTGAAGCAAAGCTTAAGGTACCGTCACATTTAGCAACGCTCCAGCGATATAGACAACAATCCTACCTAAACTAGATCGCTGCAGCATCGCCGTTAGGTCGCTGTAGAGATGTCAAACACAGCAACTCCAGAACGATGCAGGAGCGATCCAGTGACGTACTTATCGTTCTCGCTGGTTGTTAGCTCTGTGAAAAAACATGGCTGGCATCGTTGCTTTTAATGTCAAACATGACGAATCACGCCGACCTGATGACCAAATAAAGTTCTGGACTTTCAGCTACGACCAGCAATGTCACAGCAGGATCCTGATCGCTGCTGCGTGTCAAACACAACGAGATCGCTATCCAGGACGCTGCAACGTCACGGATCATTGTCGTTCTCGTTGTAAAGTTGCTCAGTGTGAAGGTACCTTTACTTATCTTCTCTTCAATCACATCTTATCACTTATTTTGCATTTTACCCTATCTTATCTGCTCCCTAATCTCATCACCAGGCTTATCCCAGCTCTAACCCCATCCTTCAACTTATCATTAACTTCTTGTAGTTTCCCTTCTGATTTCAAGCACGCAGCAATCACACCTATTCTGATGAAGCAATGCCTGGAACCAAGCTTCCACATCCAGCTATTGTCCCATATCACTGCTCCCTTTCTCCTACAAACTGCTCAAACAACCAATCCTCATTAAACTTTCCTCCCACCTATCATCCAACCCACTGTTCGACAACCTACTATATGGCTTCCGTCACCATCATTCTACTGACATTGTTCAACCCAAAATTGTCTTAACACCAAAGCTAACAAATAGTTCTCTATACTCCTCCTTCTGGAACTGTATTTTGACTTCAACACAGTTGACCACTACCTCCTACTACAAATAATTTTCCTTTGGCATCCTCTTCTTCTTCCTATGGATCTCGTCATACCTTACTAACCGAACATTCTTATTCCACATCCTGCCCTCTTTCTGTTGGTGTCCCTCAAGTCTATCCTAGGTCCCCTTCTCTTTGCCATCTATACCGTTGGCCTTGGGCAACTTACAAAGTCCCATGGCTTCCAGTACCATCTATATGCAGAACGACACTCAAGTCTACCTCTCTGTCACAGACATCACTTTTCTGCTGTCCAGAATCCCAGAGTGTCTATTAGCCATATCCTATCTCCTCTCATCACGCTTAAAGCTCATCATCTTTTCTCCATTCCACTTAAAGAAGCGCTCCCATCAAAATGTTTTTCCTTTTAATATATTGCAATTATCATATTACATAGCACTATGCACTTAAAATTGCTCATTTTGCCATTCTATCTAGCTAATTCTTCTCTTTTCCATTAGGTCTATGACATCACATGATTAAAAAATGACTTTGAATCCTTGCAAGCTCTATTTAGAAACATGAGATCAATTTTCCTTGTATGAGTCATAAGTCATTTCAAAATTCCTTGTCAGGGGCAAGGAGCAGAGCAGCTGCGTCAGAAGTTGAAGAGGGGAATGAAAAATGCAGGGACAAGAGACTTCCTGCTTCTACATAGAGCAGAGAAAAGAAAAGAATTAGCTGGGTAGAAGGTCAAAATTAGTAATTTTAAGTACACAGTGCTATATAATCTGATGGCTTTGTGAGGGGAGCCAGGGCCGTAGTCGTGGCTGACATATATTGCTCAATCGTGCCCTGGTCCCACGTCACATGAATATAATGTCCTCTTTTTAGCATACCTTCTGCTTCACTTTCTGCACCGTCAGGGTCTCATCGGGGCTACTGAAGTTCTGCTGCTGGCGCTGTTATGCATAAAAAGATAGGGTCCAAGTTCAACCTAAAATAGACAACTTTACTGGTTTCTTTCCTCAGCACATCCAAATCCATTACAGCATCGACATAGGGTTCTACACAGCTGATATCCTTCTTTTTCCCTGTGCTCTCCCTCATGTCCTTCGACACTTTCCCAGCTCATGCCGTCTGGTTCGGGACCACGGTATCCTCCCTGTCCAGCTTCACTACTCTTAGGTGTTCCCCTGTCGGTTTCGGAAGACATAAGGGCTTCTGCCCGTGTAGTAAGCTGCCATATGCTAGAGCCACCTGCCTTCTTGTTCTGCTGTAATCTCCAGTACTCAAGCTCTGGACAGCTGGACTCTTATCTTGTGAACGTTGTGGGGTCACTGTGCTGTCCTGGGCTCTAAGCCCTACAGGACTGTCCGTGTTCCCTTACTCTACTGGCCTGTCTGGCCTCTCTGGCTCTACTGACTATAAAACAGGAAGCTTACTTTCTTCTCCCACTGTTTGCCCCTCCTATATTAACTATTTATTATCCTTTCCTATCCTACCATTTAGTCATAATGTGGCCCCTTTAGTGGGCTAACTTGGTACTGCAATCTCCCTATATTCACAACATATATACGAGGGGCGATCCAAAAGTAATGATAATCAATACTAAACACAATGAATATAGTCAATTTTTTTTTTATTTTTTTACATAGTCTCCTATCAAGTCTATACATTTAGTCCATCTCTTTTCTAAACTTAGAATTCCCTTAGAAAAAAATTCTTGATCCTGACCCTCAAAAAAATCCCCAACAGCGGTTATCACGTCGCTATTGTCATCAAATTTCTTGCCCCGGAGGTGTTCCTTGAGTCGAGGAAAGAGAAAGAAGTCACTGGGGGCTAGATCTGGCCAATAGGGGGGGGTGTTCCACCAGTTCAAAGCCCGCTTCTTGAATGGTAGCCATGGCAACTGCAGCTTTGTGAGCCGGCGCGTTATCTTGGTGAAACAGCACTCCAGCCCGCAGTTTGCCGCGCCTTTTCTCCTTGATAGCCTCCCACAATCTTCTTATTTGTTCTGCGTAGTAGGAGCCCGTAATAGTGGCTCCCTTCTCCAAATTGTCCACCATAATAATTCCTTCATCGTCCCAAAAAACGGACGCCATAACCTTCCCTGCTGAGCTTGACACTTTGAATTTCTTCGGCGTTGGTTCGTCAGCTCGTTTCCACGTCATCGATTGTTGTTTAGTTTCGGGATCAAAGTGGTGGATCCAGGTCTTGTCCATGGTCAAAAAACGTGACAAAAAATTTTCCTTGTCTGCTTGGAACTTTTCGAGATTTGCTATTGAAATGTCAACTCGTTTCTTCTTTTGCTCGTCGGTTAACATTTTTGGCACCCAACGCGCGGAGACCTTTCTCATATGCAATTCTTTTGCAAGGATTCTTTGAATACTGCCATATGAGATCCCTGGGACCTTAGCTACATGCCTGATAGTCACTCTTCGATCTGCCAATACAACTTCTTCAACTTTTTTCACGTTTTCTTCATTGAGGGACGTGGATGGGCGTCCTTGACGATGTTCATCTTCCGTCGATGTTCTTCCCAGCTTAAATTCCTTGGCCCAGCATGCAACTGTGGAATATGGAGGAGAAGAGTCCCCCAATGTTTCCACCAAGTCGCTGTGTATGTCTTTGGTAGTCATTTTTTTCAAGCAGAGGTATTTGATGACAGCTCTGAGCTCGTTTTTTTCCATTTTGATGTTCACTCCTCGGCAGTTCAAATGAATGTAGCTCCCGGGAATCGTGGTCTATTTAAGTGATTTTTTTTCCTGGACTAGTGGGTACCTAAGAGAGAAGAAAACATTTTATTTTAATTTCTGTGTGCAATAGAAATAACCGATTATCATTACTTTTGGATCGCCCCTCGTACATAGCAGCATCAGGTACATTACAGTATATACAGATTAGAACCTTAGTTAACCGGGATGTGTTTGGGGCACAGGTCAGTCTCTGCAACCCCTTAAATTCCACCTTCCTTTAAGGATGGTCGTCCCTGACCACAGATCACTTCAAAACTTTAATATTTATACATGACAGTACTCTACAGAGGGAGAAAAAACATACGGATGAGGTAGATTTATTAGCTCAATGTGAGCAGTGTCCTTTCAACATCGCATACGAGTTCTTTCTCTAGTAATAGGTGCCTGGTTCACAGTCCCCCAGGAAACACCTGCAGTCCTTTAGGCCCTGATCCCATCTGTCCACAGGACCCGAGCACATAAGCTGTCCATTACTAACTTTGAAGCAGTCCATAGGGTGTTAACTGGACCTGCCCATTAGGTCCTCAGTCTTTGGGGGTTCCCCTCCTTCCTGTCACGATACCCGGGTATAAATGCTGCAGGGGAAACTGCACCCAGCAGCAACGGAGCTGAACCAGAAACAGGGTAACCAACATGAACACCAATAGGACCTTTCACATGAGACAGAGTGACCAGGTAAAGCAGAAGGACCTACGATCATGTGACAGAGAGGGAGGCGGTCAGGAGCGGAGCCAGACGCTGGGGAAACAGAGAAGGAACAAGCATAAAATTATAGTGAAATAAGCCGAGATCGTAGCCAGGAGATTACAAGATACCAACAGGGAGACACAGAGAATAGTCAGAAGCCAAGCCAGGGGTCAGTAATCCAGGAAAGCAAATAAAGCACGTGACAGCAAGACACAAAGCAAGTCCGCACACACTACAGAAGTCAAGCATACAGACTGCAGAAAACCTTTAGCTGACAAGGATACCAGGATAGGAGCGAGTATAAATAGCCCTCCCATCCTGAAAGAGAGGCTAAGAATATTAACCCTTGAGAGTACAAGACATAACCTTGTCCTAACCATGACAGTACCCCCCTTAACGGGGGGCCACTGGACCCCCAGGCTTCTCAGGGTACCTGGCATGAAAAGCCCGCACCAGTCGATCAGCATGCACAGAACTGGCCGGAACTCATGATTGATCCTCAATAGAGTAACCCTTCCAATGTATTAAGTACTGAAGCCTTCGACGCATCCACCGTGAATCAGTCATGCGCCCTACCTCATACTTCGGCTGACCCTCTACCAATACTGGCAGAACATTGGATGAGGAATCTTCTCTAACCGTCCCCACGGGTTTTAATAGGGATCTGTGAAAGACATTTGATATTTTGAAGGAGGCGGGCAACTGTAATCTATAGGCCACCGGGTTGATCACCTCTATTATCTTGTATGGATCTATAAACCTGGGGCCCAACTTCATAGAGGGTACTTTAAGTTTGATGTTACTGGTAGACAACCACACCTTCTCCCCCACTGTCAGTGTAGGAGCTGACCCCCTCCTCCTGTCTGCAAAATGTTTGTACCTCCTTTGAGCTTTAGAGATATTACCCCGAACCTCCCTCCAAAGGGTTCTTAACTGTTGCACCAGACCCTCAGCACCAGGGCAACCAGAATCCATGCAGGAAAATTCTCCAAATTGCGGGGCAAATCCATAGTTGACCTGAAAAGGAGATTTGCCAGTAGACTGATTAATACGACAGTTGAATGCAAATTCTGCCATGGGTAATACCTCACACCAGTCCTCCTGTCTGGAAGAGGCAAGGCATCTTAAAATTTGTTCCAACGACTGGTTGGTGCATTCAGTCTGACCATTAGATTCTGGGTGATAAGCAGAGGAGAAAGACAACATAACCCCCAACTTCTTACAAAAAGCCCTCCAAAATTTAGCAACAAATTGCACACCCCTGTCAGACACCACATTCACAGGAACCCCATGCAGCCGAACTATATGCTGAATGAACAAACGAGCTAAGGTTTCAGCAGAAGGCAATGCAGATAATGGCACAAAGTGGGCTTGTTTAGAAAATCTATCAACCACTACCCAGACTACAGAGTTGCCCTTTGAAGGGAGAAGATTAGTGATAAAATCCATGAACAAGTGTGTCCAAGGTTTATCCGGAATTGGCAAAGGAACCAATTCCCCGGCCGGCCGCCCCAGAGAGCTCTTAGAGCGAGCACACACGCCACAAGTATTAACAATTTTTTTAATATCAGTACCCATAGAAGGCCACCAAAAATTCCTAGCTACTGCCCCCCGGGTAGCTGCAATCCCAGGGTGTGCACTCAACACAGATTCATGAAATTCTTGCAGAAGTGTGAGACAGAAATGATCGGGTACAAACAATTTGCCAGAGGGTTTATTCTTGGGAGCTTGTGAATGTGCTTCCAAAATCTCTCTCTGTAACTCAGATGAGACTTCAGCCACAACCACTCCAGGTTGAAGAATGGAGGAAGGAGGTTCTGGAGGGGACACAGAATCAAAACTTCGGGATAAAGCATCCGCCTTTACATTTTTAGACCCTGGTCGGAACGTAATGGTAAAATGAAACCGAGAAAAAAAAAGTGCCCACCGAGCCTGTCTGGGGGTCAATCTCTTAGCAGACTCGATATAGGCCAAATTTTTATGATCAATGATTACCGTAACGGGATGAACAGCCCCTCCAAAAAAATGCCTCCATTCTTCGAAGGCCAATTTAATTGCCAACAATTCCCTGTTGCCGACATCATAATTTCTCTCAGCCGAAGAGAATTTTTTAGAGAAAAAGGCACAGGGTTTAAGGTTAGTAAGGGTGGGCGAGCCCTGAGACAACACTACCCCCACCCCCACCTCTGATGCGTCAAGCTCTACAATAAAAGGTCTCAACAGATCGGGTTGTATCAACACTGGGGCTGAAACAAAACATTTCTTCAGTGTCTGGAAGGAATTTTTTGCGGCCTCGGACCAATTTTTTACCTCCGCCCTTTTAGTGTGAGGTCTGTTAAGGGTTTCACAACCTGCGAAAACCCTTTAATGAACTTCCTATAATAGTTAGCTAAGCCCAGAAATTGCTGCAACCCCTTCAGGTCATGAGGTTGCACCCAATCAGAAATGGCCTGAACCTTCCCCGGGTCCATGCGGAACCCATCCCAGAAAAGACAGTTCTTGCATAAAGAATGAGCACTTCTCCAGTTTTGCGTATAAATGGTTCTCCCTGAGTCTCACAAGAACTGTCTGGAGATGGTGTAAGTGAGACTGACTGCCCTCTGAGTATATCAAGATGTCATCCAGGTAAATGACAACATAGCGCCCAATCAGGTCGGAAAAAACAACATTAATCAAATTCTGGAACACAGCAGGGGCGTTAGTGAGACCGAAAGGCATAACCAAATTTTCAAATAAACCCTCGGTAGTCAGAAAAGCTGTTTTCCATTCATCTCCCTCTTGAATTCTTATCAAGTTATAAGCCCTTCGTAAGTCAAGCTTAGAAAACTATTTGGCCCCAGTGAGTTGATTACATAAATCAGGAATCAGAGGAAGAGGATACGTGTTTTTCACAGTGATCTTATTCAGTTCCCGAAAGTCGAGGCACGGTCGCAAACCACCATCTTTTTTCTTCACAAAGAAAACCCCCGCTGCGACGGGTGAAACAGAAGGCCGAATATGCCCCTTACGGAGACTCTTAGTGATGTACTCTGTCATGGCTTGGTGCTCGGGCCCAGACAAATTGTATAAACGAGCCTTGGGTAACTTGGCTCCTGGGATTAAATTAATAGCACAATCACCGGGTCGATGTGGTGGAAGCGCCTCAGCCTCACTTTTGGAAAACACGTCTTCGAAGTCTTTCAGGTACTCCGGAATACCCTCCACACCGACAGACGACACAGATACAGACTTTATCGGGTTAACAAAAGGTCCCAGGTTACAACACGGATCATTATCCTTACATCTCCATTGAGTAATCTCCCCCACCACCCAATCAATGGCAGAATTGTGGCGTTGCAGCCAGGGCATTCCCAGAACCAGTCCTGCAGGCAGATTATTCAATACAAAACAACTTAATTGCTCCATGTGAGTGGAACCCACTTTAAGAGAAAAAACATCAGTTTTGAAACAAATTCCATCCCGGGTAAGAGGGGACGAATCAACAAACAGGGTTTTTCAACCTATCTGACCCTATCTTTTTACGAGTCACAACTTGGGCATCAATCAAATTAATGGAAGAACCGCAGTCAAAAAAGGCGGTGGTCACCACAGGACCGCCAGCAAGCTCCAATTTCACCTGGAGCACAAGTTTTGTAAGCGAGAAAAAATGTACCTGGGAGTCTGGACAACCTCCTAGATTGTTGCCCAGACTCAGGCGTTTCTCAGATGGTTTCACAGAAGGGCAGGATGGACAGTTCCTTTTCCAACGTCCAGAGGCTCCACAGTAAAAACACAGTTGATTGTCCCCGCGGCGTCTTCTCTCACTTTCAGAGACCGAGACTGCCCCAATCTCCATGGGCTCAGATACTTGTGCAGAGTCACATAACTTAGAGAACAAGGATGTCTCCTCTTGCATCATTCCTCTAGCACGGAGTCTCCGGTCCATTTGAACTGCCTGCATCATAGCGTCCTCCAGGGTATCAGGAGGAGGATGAAGTGCTAGAGCGTCCTTCAGACAGTCAGACAGACCCATGTGGAACAACCCCCTCAGGGCTGCATCGTTCCAAGAAACTACAGCTGCCCAGAGCCTAAACTCTGAGCAGAACCATTCAGCGCAGTGCTTCCTTTGTGTCACACTCATTACCATATCTTCTGCCAGACGCACTCTATCAGGCTCATCATAAATGTGCCCCAGAGACTCAAAAAACAGGTTCACAGACATGCGTTCAGGAGCAGAGGAAGAGAGAGAGAAAGCTCATGCCTGCGGGGACCCCCTTAATAAAGACATAACTACCCCCACCCTCTGCCTTTCATTTCCAGAGGCCCGGGGTCGTAACTCAAAAAGTAACTTACATCCCTCCTTAAAGACCCTGAACAATTTTTTATCCCCAGGTTCGGGGTCCGCTAAGGATACATCATCATCCGAAATGGAGCAGACACCTGTAAAGCGCCTGCCACATTTCTCTGCACGTTTTGGTGCGAGTGGACCAGGGCTTGCTGTTCCACAGACAGCTTCTGCAAAAGCTGAGAAAGCTCATTAACCTGTGCCGTGATATCCTGTACCGGGTCCATGGCATATAAACACCACCCCCCAAACCAGGGAGAAAACTATCAGGTCAGCTATAATGTCACAATACCCGGGTATAAATGCTGCAGGGGAAACTGCACCCAGCAGCAACGGAGCTGAACCAGAAACCGGGTAACCAACATGAACACCAATAGGACCTTTCACATCAGACAGAGTGACCAGGTAAAGCAGAAGGACCTACGATCATGTGACAGAGTGGGAGGCAGTCAGGGGGCGGAGCCAGACGCCAGGGAAACAGAGAAGGAACAAGCATAAAAGAATAGTGAAACAAGCCGAGATTATAGCCAGGAGATTACAAGATACCAACAGGGAGAGACAGAGAATAGTCAGAAGCCAAGCCAGGGGTCAGTAATCCATGAAAGCGAATAAAGCACGTGACAGCAAGACACAAAGCAAGCCAGCACACACTACAGAGGTCAAGCATACAGACTGCAGAAAACCTATAGCTGACAAAGATACCAGGTTAGGAGCGAGTATAAATAGCCCTCCCATCCTGAAAGAGAGGCTTAGAACATTAACCCTTGAGAGTACAAGACATAACCTTGTCCTATCCATGACACTTCCTTTGTGCAAAGCACTGCCCTTCTACCATTTGTGCGCTTCCTGTTACTGAAGCACAGTCTGTTGCCACAGCTGCACACTGTCTGTCCCTCAGTTCAAGTCCAGCAGGAGAAATAGACAGTTCAATGGGGGGGAAAAAGCAACTCTCAACTATGGCCCATACTGGCCACACTGCACCCGAATTTGGTGCTTCAGGTATCCTTTGCCCACAGGGACGTGGAACAGTCCAGTTTTTCTCTTTTTCATTGATAAGGTGCAACAGGCACAACTTTTGCAAAAGAGTAATATCTTTTAAATGGCATCCACTTATCAGCAACACGTGTCCAGTGCAGCTCCACTCCACATCGGGCTCTGTGCCCGTACTCCAGTAGATGACCCTGCAGGGCAGGCATCTTGTCCTACTATCGCCGCAATGACAAGAGAGGGGCAGGACTTGGTTGTTCATTGACCAGGGAACAAGGGGCCGATTGCACCTGTTCCAGGCCTGCATATATCTCCAGGTGATTACAAGATGGGCCGAGGGGCGGGGCATTGCTGAACACTCATGGACATTCCAGGACTTGGGACTGAGGTTCAATCACCACCATCTGCCCATCGTCCTGCTCCTGCCACTCCAGCATCCCATCCGCGATTGCTCTGCGACCATCAGATCCTTCAGCCACAGCAGCTGCTCACTCTGGCTCAGACTCCATTTATGGCACGGGCTCCTCCGGGGCAGTCTCTTCTTTCAGTTCACCGGCCTTCTCTTGCTCCAGGTGATGTCGCTCTGACTCCGTCAACCGCCAGCACCGCTCCTCCGCAGGTATGGTGAATCGGTCGGTCCAATATTCGTCAGCAACTCTCCTTCGCCTTCCAGGTCAGATCGTTTTTCCGGGGTAACTTCTTCTTCCGGCTCACATTCTTCCAGATCGCTGACCTCCTCTGGTATGTGATGATGTGCGCAGCCACACACAAGGTTTTCTTCTGGACCCCACACATTCCAAGGTGGGGTCGCTTCCGGCCACTCCACCCATTTCTCTACAATCTGTTGTAAGGGGCGAGGCCTTCTTCTTCTCATACGAGGCCCACCATGGACGGACCTGGGCATGTCACCAGCCGGATTTTTGTTTCATCTCTGAGTCAGGAAGCCCACGAGGATCAAAGGTGTTGTTCTCCATTTTCCAAGTTTACATTATCTGCTATCTTTAAGATCGCCATCTTGGTCACAAGTATAGCGTCGGTCACATCCAAGGTTTCAGTCACATCCAATGCTTGAAAAAGGTCCATGGACCGAAACGTCGCCGCAGGAGGCAGAATAAAGAAAGTTACTGTCTGTCACTTCCTGGTGTGGCGCTGTCCTTTCTATATTTCGATTGTGGACTCTTTTGCTGGGATGGACCCCCTGGTGAGGACGAGCGCCCTGATGTCCATGGAGACGGTGTCAGTATTGGGTGCGGTCTAACACATTTGTTGGATGCATCCAATGCATAAGTCACATCCGGAGTATCAGTATCTTCATCTTGATGGCACTCCCACATCGCAAGGCTGCGGGATACTGCAGCACTGCGCCAAGTGTGAGGAGAGCCAGGGCCATAGTCGTGGCTGACGTATATTGCTCAATCGCACCCTGGTCATATCAATGTCATCTTTTTAGCATACCTTCTGCTTCTCCTTCTGCATCATCAGGGTCTCATAGGCGCTACTGAAGTTCTGCTGCTGCTGCTGTTACGCATAAAGAGACAGAGTCCAAGTTCAACTTAAAACAGACAACTTAACTGGTTTTCTTCTTCAGCATGTCCAAATCCATTACAGCATCGACATAGGGTTCTACACAGCTGATATCCTTCTCTTACCCTGTGCTCTCCCTCATGTCTTTCAGCACGTTCCCGACTCTTTCTTTCTGGTTTGGGACTGCAGTGAGCTCCTTGTCCAGCTTCACTACTCATAGGTGATCCCCTGTCCGTTTCTGCCCACGTAGTAAGCTGCCACATGTTAGAGCCACCTGCATTCCTGCGCTGCTGTAATCTCCAGTACTCAAGCTCTGGATGGGTGGGCTCTTGTCTTGTGAACATTGTGGGGTCAGTGTGCTGTCCCAGGCTCTTAGTCCTACAGTTCCCAGGCTCCCTGGTCCTACTGGCCTGTCTGGGTTCTCTGGCTTTACCGACTAAAAAACAGGAAGCTTACAGTCATGGCCAAAAGTATCGACACCCCTGCAATTCTGTCAGATAATACTCAGTTTCTTCCTGAAAATGATTGCAAACACAAATTATTTGGTATTATTATCTTCATTTAATTTCTCTTAAATAAAAAAACACAAAAAGAATTGTCCTAAAGCCAAATTGGATATAATTCCACACCAAACATAAAAAAGGGGGTGGACAAAAGTATTTGCACTGTTTGAAAAATCATGTGATGCTTCTCTAATTTGTGTAATTAACAGCACCTGTAACTTACCTGTGGCACCTAACAGGTGTTGGCAATAACTAAATCACACTTGCAGCCAGTTGATATGGATTAAAGTTGACTCAACCTCCGTCCTGTGTCCTTGTGTGTACCACATTGACCATGGAGAAAAGAAAGAAGACCAAAGAGCTGTCTGAGGACTTGAGAAACCAAATTGTGAGGAAGCATGAGCATCTCAAGGCTACAAGTCCATCTCCAAAGACCTGAATGTTCCTGTGTCTACCGTGCGCAGTGTCATCAAGAAGTTTAAAGCCCATTGCACTGTGGCTAACCTCCCTAGATGTGGACGGAAAAGAAAAATTGACAAGAGATTTCAGTGCAAGATTGTGTGGATGTTGGATAAAGAACCTCGACTAACATCCAAACAAGTTCAAGCTGCCTTGCAGTCCGAGTGTACAACAGTGTCAACCCGTACTTTTCGTCGGCGTCTGAATGAAAAGGGACTGTATGGTAGGAGACCCAGGAAGACCCCACTTCTTACCCCGAGACATAAAAAAGCCAGGCTGGAGTTTGCCAAAATTTACCTGAAAAAGCCTAAAACGTTTTGGAAGAATGTTCTCTGGTCAGATGAGAAAAAAATAGAGCTTTTTAGGCAAAGGCATCAACATAGAGTTTACAGGAGAAAAAAAACAGGCATTCAAAGAAAAGAACACGGTCCCTACAGTCAAACATGGCGGAGGTTCACTGATGTTTTGGGGTTGCTTTGAGGCCTCTGGCACTGGACTGCTTGACCGTGTGCATGGCATTATGAAGTCTGAAGACTACCAACAAATTTTGCAGCATAATGTAGGGTCCAATGTGAGAAAGCGGGGTCTCCCTCAGAGGTCATGGGTCTTCCAGCAGGACAATGACCCAAAACACACTTCAAAAAGCACTAGAAAATGGTTTGAGAGAAAGCACTGGAGACTTCTAAGATGGCCAGCAATGAGTCCAGACCTGAATCCCATAGAACACCTGTGGAGAGGTCTAAAAATGGCAGCTTGGAGAAGGCACCCTTCAAATATCAGGGACCTGGAGCAGTTTGCCAAAGAAGAATGGTCTAAAATTACAGCAGAGCATTGTAAGAAACTCATTGATGGTTACCGGAAGCGGTTGGTCGTAGTTATTTTGGCTAAAGGTTGTGCAACCAAGTATTAGGCTGAGGGTGCCAATACTTTTGTCTGGCCCATTTTTGGAGTTTTGTGTGAAATGATCAATGTTTTGCTTTTTGCTTCATTCTCTTTTGTGTTTTATCATTTAAGACAAATTAAATGAAGATAATAATACCAAATAATTTGTGTTTGCAATCATTTTCAGGAAGAAAAATGAGTATTATCTGACAGAATTGCAGGGGTGTCAATACTTTTGGCCATGACTGTACTATCTTACTATCTTATCCCACAGTTGGCCTCTATTATATTACCTATATATTATATATTCCTATCCTACTATTTAGTCCTAATGTGCCCCCTCTAGTGGGTAACTTGGTACTGCACTCTCCCTATATTCACAACAAATATACAGTATATATATATATATATATATATATATATATATATATATATCAGCATCAGGTACATTACGATATATACAGATTAGAACCTTAGTAAACCAGGACGTGTTTGGGGCACAGGTCAGTCTCTTCAACCCCTCACATTTTCAATATATTAAGAGGATAAAAATGTTGATGGGAGTGCTTCTTTATCTTCCCCACTCGATCTATCAATTACAATCAATAATATCACGTTTTCCCTTATAATGAAAGTCCACTGCCTTGACTTTACCCTATGCTTCAAACCACACATTCAAGCTCTTACCATCTCTTGCCGCCTCCAACTTAAAAATATTTGCAGAATCTATCCTATTCTCAATCCTGAATCTATTAAAGTGTTGGTGTATGCCCTCATCATATCCCTCCTTTACTACTGCAATATCTTCCTCTATGTCCTCACAGCTAACATTCTTGCTCCTCTCCAGTTCATCCTTAATTTTGCTGCCCTTTTAATCCACATCTTTCCTCGCTAATCCTCTACTTCTTCCCTCTACAAATCCGTTAATTGGCTTCCCCAATGAATCAATTTTAAACTAATAACATCAAACTACTTAAATTGTCCTACAAGGCTTTCCATAAGCTGTCCCCTCCATACAGTACACTGTGTGCAGAATAATTATGCAAGTTGTATTTTAGAGGATTACTTTTATTATTGATCAACAACTATGTTCTCAATCAACCCAAAAGACTCATAAATATCAAAGCTTAATATTTTTGGAAGTTGGAGTGGGTTTTTCTTTTTAGATTTGGCTATCTTAGGAGGATATCTGTTTGTGCAGGTAACTATTACTGTGCAGAATTATTAGGCAACTTAATAAAAACTAAATATATTCCCATCTCACTTGTTTATTTTCACCAGGTAAACCAATATAACTGCACAAAATTTAGAAATAAACATTTCTGACATGCAAAATCAAAACCCCCCAAAATTAGTGAACTTCAGCCTTCCATCTGTAGATTCTGAAGCTCACCAATCAAAAATTACTTATTAAAATGTAACATTTGTTAAGGAATTTAAAAGATCCAAAAGGCCACATATAAGGACACAAACAATAACCCCATATCAGAGGGGAACATCCACCTACAAGCCAATATACATATAAATATACACAAGAATAGTCTGTACATCTACTGGAAAGAAAGCGATCACATATGGTAAACACAGGCCGAAGCACCTATACATATAAGCATACCATGCCCATCGGTACTTAATCCATAATGAGTGCAGAAAACCGCATCTCCATAGTGTCTCCGGAAGAAGCAGAGGGCGAAATGCGCGTCGGGGCGCCAGAGGAGGACATCCACTACACGGGCACTTTCCTGGTAAGATGCGCACGGCTTTATATATCATCTTGGGCTTTTAATACACCGTAGTTTAGGCACATGTTATGATCCCCGTCGGTCCAGTACTATGGAGATGCGGTTTTCTGCGCTCATTATGGATTAAGTACCGATGGGCATGGTATGCTTATATGTATAGGTGCTTCGGCCTGTGTTTACTATATGTGATAGCTTTCTTTCCAGTAGATGTACAGACTATTCTTGTGTATATTTACATGTATATTGGCTTGTAGGTGGATGTTCCCCTCTGATATGGGGTTATTGTTTGTGTCCTTATATGTGGCCTTTTGGATCTTTTAAATTCCTTAACAAATGTTACATTTTAATAAGTAATTTTTGATTGGTGAGCTTCATTGAGTTGACCATATCTTACGGTCGCTCAGGTGTGTTTTGTATTGAGAAGTACCAATATCTCTATGTAGTAGGACATTTGTGGTGATTTATACATCTGTAGATTCTGTCAGTTGCTTGATCTGTTTACGATCAACATTGCGTGCAGCAGCCACCACAGCCTCCCAGACACTGTTCCGAGAGGTGTACTGTTTTCCCTCCCAGGTTCTCTATGGGGTTCAAATCAGGCGAACAAGGGGGCCATGTCATTATTGTCATATCAACTGCACTTGATACTTGACTATTGCACTTATACACAAGGGCTGATGACCAGATCATTCAGCTTTATATGAAAATCCCTGTTTATTATAATTGCCAGACCTGAAATAACAAGCACTTTTCACCCATTGTGTCCCCCCATTTCCTTGTAGATTGTAAGCTTGCGAGCAGGGACCTCACCCCTAATGTCACTGATTAAATTATTATTATTATTATTATTAATTATTATAGCGCCATTTATTCCATGGCGCTTTACATGTGAGGAGGGGTATGCATAATAAAAACAGGTACAATAATCTTGAACAATACAAGTCACAACTGGTACAGGAGGAGAGAGGACCCTGCCCGCGAGGGCTCACAATCTATAAGGGATGGGTGAGGATACAGGAGGTGAGGATAGAGCTGGTCGTGCAGTGGTTTGGTCGATCGGTGGTTACTGCAGGTTGTAGGCTTGCCGGAAGAGGTAGGTCTTCAGGTTCTTTTTGAAGGTTTCGATGGTAGGTGAAAGTCTGATATGTTGTAATATAGAGTTCCAGAGCAGGGGTGATGCACGAGCGAAATCTTGTATGTGATTGTGGGAGGAGGAGATAAGAGGGGAGTAGAGAAGGAGATCTTGTGAGGATCGGAGGTTGCGTGCAGGAAGGTATCGGGAGACGAGGTCACAGATGTATGGAGGAGATGTCGTTGTGGATGGCTTTGTATATCATGGTTAGGCTTTTGTACTGGAGTCTCTGGGTAATGGGGAGCCAGTGAAGGGATTGGCAGTGGGGAGAGGCCGGGGAATAGCGGGGAGACAGGTGGATTAGTCGGGTAGCAGAGTTTAGAATAGACTGGAGGGATGCGAGAGTGTTAGAGGGGAGGCCACAGAGCAGGAGGTTACAGTAGTCGAGGCGGGAGATGATGAGGGCATGGACTAGGGTTTTTGCAGATTCTTGGTTTAGGAATGTACGGATCCATGAAATATTTTTGAGTTGAAGGTGGCAGGAAGTGGAAAGGGCTTGGATATGTGGTTTGAAGGAGAAATCAGTGTCAAGGATTACCCCGAGACAGCGAGCTTGTGGAACTGGGGAGAGTGGGCAGCCGTTTACTATAATGGATAAGTTCGTTGGGGGGGTCGCGTGAGATGGGGGAAAGAGATTGAATTCTGTGTTGTCCATGTTAAGTTTTAGAAATCTAGTGAAGAAGAAGGATGAAATAGCGGATAGACATTGAGGGATTCTGGTTAGTAGGGTGGTGATATCTGGTCCAGAGATGTAGATCTGTGTGTCATCAGCATAGAAATGATACTGAAAACCGTGAGATTCTATGAGCTGTCCCAGACCAAAAGTGTAAATGGAGAAAAGCAGAGGCCCTAGAACTGAACCTTGCGGGACTCCGACAGATAGGGGCGAGGTGGGGAGGTGGTGTGTGAATGGGAGACGTTGAATGTTCGAATTGTCAAGTTAAATTGTCTTAACTTGTATTGAATTAATTGTCTCTACATGTCCCCACTTAATTGTAAAGTGCTGCGAAATATGTTGGCGCTACATAAATAAAAATTATTATTATTATTTCTTCTATGAGACCTTTACTGGCCAGCCACACTGTGGAGTAGTTGGAGGCATGTGATGGAGCATTGTCCTGCATGAAAATCATGTTTTTCTTGAACGATACCGACTTCTTCCTGTACCACTGTTGAAAAAGTTGTGTTCCAGAAACTGGCAGTAGGTCTTGGAGTTGAGCTTCACTCCATCCTCAACCTGAAAAGGTCCCACAAGTTAATCTTTGATGATACCAACCCATACCAGTACCCCACCTCTACCTTGCTGGCATCTGAGTTGGAGCGGAGGTCTCTGCCCTTTACTGATCCAGCCTCTGGCCCATCAAGAGTCACTCTCATTTTATCAGTCCATAAAACTTTTGAAAAGTCAGTCTTAAGATATTTCTTGGCCCAGTCTTGATGTTTTATCTTATGTTTCTTGTTCAAAGGTGGTCGTTTTTCAGCCTTCCTTACCTTGGCCATGTCCCTGAGTATGGCACACCTTGTGCATTTTGTTATTCCTGTAACGTTGCAACTCTGAAATATGGCAAAACTGGTGGCAAATGACATCTTGGCAGCTTCACACTTGATTTTCCTCAATTCATGGGCAATTATTTTGCGTCTTTTTTGCCCAACACGCTTCTTGCGACCCTGTTGGCTATTTGCCATGAAACGCTTGATTGTTCAATGATCACGCTTCAAAAGTTTGACAATTTCAAGACTGCTGCATCCCTCTGCAAGACATCTCACAATTTTCGACTTTTCAGAACCCGTCAAATGTCTCTTCTGACCCATTTTGCCAAAGGAAAGGAAGTTGCCTAATAATTAAGCACACCTTATATAGGGTTTTGATATCATTAGACAACACCCCTCCTCATTACAGAGATGCACATCACCTGAGTTACTTAATTGGTAGTTGGCTCTCAAGCCTGAACAGCTTGGCGTAGGACAACAAGTATAAAAAGTATCATGTGATAAAAAAACAACTTGCCTAATAATTCTGCACACAGTGTATATCTTTAAACTAATTTCCAGATATCTCCTAAAATGTACTCTCTAGTCCTCTCAAGACCTCCTTCTCTCCTTCACACTTGTTCATTCTTCACCCAATCACCTCCAAGATTTCTCCCAAGTTTTCACAATCTTTTGGAATTCTGTGCCCTAACAAGTCTGATTATCCGCTACACTTTCAACCTTCAGATGGAGCTTGAAAACCATCTCTTCAAGAAAGCTTACAGTCTGCAATGACCCCATTGTCACCTCACCACGACTGGAGCTGCTCCATCCACCCAAACTACTTTCTCCTTTCCAATTATTCTGCACACTGTAAAACCACAAGAGCTACCCTCTCTGTTCCAGTCTGTCATTGTTGGTTTGTTCAATGTAATTTATATCTGTATTTTTGTATATGCATGTAAAACATATAATCAATAGTTCCTTAAAAATAAATAATAATAATACTATGTTTTTACATGCTTTTTTTCAGACTCCCCTCAGAAGCTTATAGAGAAAAAAGTGCACAGTTCAACAGTGTCCTTAAATGCACAATTGGAAGGAATTTTCATGAAATCACAATCACTTTGCTTGAACAGTTAAACACAGCAGATTTTCAGTCCCCCCAAAATACAGCAGGAAAAAAAGCAGCATTTGCTCTAAGTGTAAACACAGCTTGCAGACATATTTGGCAAAACGTCGCTTAAAAAACAAACAGAAAAGAAAACTGTAACTTGTTTTGCAAAAATAGCAAGACTTCATATATTGAGCCTTAGGCTATGTGCACACGTAGGAAGGGGGCTGCGGGTTCTCCCGCGGGTTTTCCCGCAGCGGATTTGATAAATCTGTAGGGCAAACCCGATGCGGTTATCCCTGCAGATTTATCGCGGTTTGTGTTGCGGTTCCGCTGCGGGTTTAATCCTGCACTTGTTTTACTATTGATGCTGCATATGCAGCATCAATAGTAATGTTAAAAATAATAAAAATAATTATATACTCACCCTCTGACGTACCGATCTCCTCGGCGCTGCAGGCGGCGGTCCGGTTCCAAAGATGCTGTGCGAGAAGGACCTTCGTGACGTCACGGTCACATAGCAAACCTGAGACCGGACGGCCGCGTGCAGCGCTGAGAAGTGAGTATAACATTATTTTTTATTTCAATTCTTTTTTTTTTTACACAAATATGGTTCCGGGGGCCTGGAGGAGAGTCTCCTCTCCTCCACCCTGGGTACCATCTGCACATTATCCGCTTACTTCCCACATGGTGGGCAGAGCCCCATACGGGAAGTAAGCGGATCAATGCTTTCCTATGGGTGCAGAATCGCTGCGATTCTGCGCAAAGAAGTGACATGCTCCGGTTTGTAAACCGCTGCGTTCCCGCGCGTTTTTTTCCTGCAGCATGTGCACAGCGGTTTGCTGTTTCCATAGGGTTTACATGTTACTGTAAACGCAATGGAAACTGCAGCGGACCCGCAGCGGCAAAATCGCTGCGGTTCCGCGGTAAAAACCGCAACGTGTGAACATGGCCAAAAGAATAAAATGAAAAACTTGTAGCATTTACGAATATGAATGGATAAACAGAACAGAAATAAATCCACAGGTCCCAAGTATTCCATATGCAGTGGGATAGTCCTGGATTCTGCTGTCTCAGTTGGTCTGCTGTATGTCCCTCACTGCTATAATGCCTCCTCCGACATCTTTTCTTGAAATGATAGAAAAATGGTAAATTGAGCTGGATCGGGAGTGGGCCAGAATTTTTACTATATCGCTTATTCCTCTTTGTGTTTGTTTGTGAGATATTTTGCTGCATCATTACTTTGTCAGCCTTATGACTTGACCACTTGATCATTCAGTCATATGCATATTAGGCCGGTTTCACATGTCCTAATATTTCTGGTTCCGGAAAAACAGCACCGGAGGTATCAGTCTCCATGTATCCATGTGTGTAATACTTGTGGCACACATGTGGCAACCATGTGCTGAATCAGTACTACACATACCTGCACTTGAGAAGCAGCGGTACAGTTAGCGCTGTTAAAAAACAGCATGGGGACCCCTCTATTCTTGATAACCAGCCTTGCTGAAGCTGACAGCTGATGGTTGCAGCCCCAGCTGTAAGTTTTGCCTGGCTTGCTATCAAAAATACAAAGGAACCCACACTGTTTTCTTTATTTGCTTATAGCACAGGCAGCGAGTGATGAATACTCCCTTCAGTGGCTCCTGCTGTCACTGTTATTGCAGGAGCAGATGTAGGCTGATGAGAGCAATAGTCCCATCAGCCGCTGCCTGCTGTCGCTGTTATCAGTTGAATATAACTCTCATCATCCTCCTCTGCTTGCGTTAATCGCTGGCTAACTGTATCACTTCTTCCCTGGCACTGGTACATGTCACAGAGATGACGTCCCAGTGTGTCATCAGTGTCGTGTGTGGGCCGTTTTGCAGCCCGTGCTGCACTTAAAAACGGACATGACAATGTATTTTTTCCGGTTTGTGAAAACACACTGATGTGCCCAGATGCATTCACTTGAATGGGTCTATGTGTGTAAGTGTAATAACCAGGCCAAACGCTCCCAGTTATTCTCCCCAACATGGTATCCAGAGCTGAAGGAATTATGACTCAAACCGGTCTCTGGGATAACAGTTGCTTTTACTTCAGCAGGAGCGGGAAATATTACTTGGAGCAAATAAGGAACAGTCTCTCATGAGTAGTCCATGGCAATTACAGTACACATTGGGGTACTGGGATGTGAATGGGGTCTGGAGCTTTAAGAGCACTGGACAGTGTCTTTTGGTATTTTACAGAAGGAGGTAAACGCAGCAATTAGAGGTTACAGACCTGTACTCGGGTTTAGCTCCACAGTGTGTCACGGCACAGGTGACTGTAAAAACTGTGGTGAATCCAGTCAGAAAAACTTTAGAATGATGTCTGTACAGGTTAGAGAGGGAACTCAGGTTCTTAGGCCGGCAGGAGATCTTGAGGTAAAAACAGCCTCCATGTGTAATCTGCTCTCCCTGAAGGCATCCCTCAGACAAACGAACATTCAAGACTTGCCTGGAAAACAGTTCCTTCTATTGATCATGTGACTAGGAGCTGGCCAATAGGACACCGAATTCACATCTCAGATCCAAACAAAACAATAATTATGAGTCACTGTACACTTTCACCATTAGATGGCGCCAGAACACAGCAAATGAGAAATGCATTGCATCTAAAATGGAGGTGACTAGAGATGGAGAATTACAGCTCAGAAATGCAGAGAATAATGTAGAGGGGCAGTTAGAGAGTGAGCAGTAGTGTACAGGAGCCACTCACAATCCAGGATTACTTAAAGGGATGGACACACTCTGGACAGGGTCACTACATAAGTGTCTCCTTTACGTGTGAAAACTGTCATCACATGCATCGGACACACTGACGTCTGAAAGAGGCCTTAAGAATTGTGACTGCTATTCCTTCATTATTTATTTTATTAATTGTACCAGTTATGACTTGTATTGTTTAAGATTATTGTACTTGTTTTCATTATGTATACCCCTCCTCACATGTAAAGCGCCATGGAATAAATGGCGCTATAACAATAAATAATAATAATAATAATAATTAATGTCCCTATTTGTTGCATTTGTTCTAGTAAAATTATTTATAGTATTGCAATTTTAATGATTATTATAAGAATATTTTTCTCGTTAAGTTGCTTAAAGATGAAAAATTCAGATTTTGCTTTCCTCTTCTTTTGTTTTTTCGTCAGGGGGATTTTCTTATATTCTCCGTTAAGAATTTAGCTTTCTCAGTCCCATAGACAAAAAATACAGTAGTTGTGTGTATGAGAGACCATCACCCCCATTCAAAGAGGGTACTCCAAAGCCTGATTTTTGAGATCAATGACAAACTGAAGGTTAGACACCTAGCAATCAGTAACTTAAAATAGGCAATTGTTAAAGAGGGCCGACCGCCTTAAGACTCATGTGTAAATGTATAATGTAGGTTTAAACTTCTCCTGCATCGAGAAGACTGCCTGAAACTGCAAACAACCCTGGAGAAAAGTCAGAAGTGGTACAATAACACTCTTGTCTTCTCATGTTTACACTCATGTATAAAATACAGGCAGTGCCTGTAAGGAAGAATAGCTCTGTAAATATGTCATCGGATGAAGCATTGTATCATTATTAATTAGATGGAATTTGTTGCCAATTTTACGCTGCTCTGACAGAGGCAGATTATATTTCTGTATTACTCAGGACAGTATAAATCTGGAGTCAAGCTCACTACTACAAAAATAAAGCAACAGGTATTTGCCACCTAATCTGAGAGTAGCAGCTGAATGATTTACAGCTATTAGCCAGGCTGAGTACATGTGGGGGTTGCCTGGTTGCTAGGGAATCCCCACATGTACTTATGCTGGCTAATAGATGAAAATCAATTAGCTGCGGCGAAGAAAACTAAATCTCCGAGCACTAAAAACTACTCGGATGACACCCGAGCGTGCTCGGGAAATCTCAAGTAACGAGTATATTTGCTCATCACTAGAGTTGAGCGACCTTGACCTTTTTAGAGTCGAGCCGGGTTTCGCGAAACCCGACTATCTCAAAAGTCGGGTCGAGTGAAATCGCCCGATTATGACGTAAAGTCGGGATCGACCGAAACACGAAACCCAATGCAAGTCAATGGGGCAGCATAGTCGGCAGTGAGTGGGGGCCAGGAAAACACCTAGAGTGCCCATTTTAATGTCAAAACCATCCATTCTTCTTAATGAAGCTTGTCAAGCGTAATTTACCTTATAATAATTGGAAGGCATTTGAAATTGGGGGTCATTTGGCTAAAGTTGTGGTGGGTAGGGCTGGTTCAAGTAATTAGTGGGCCCAGGAAATCTGGACCACGTCACGGCAGTGGAGCAGGGAGAGGTAAGTATTTCAACTTTGCAAGTGCTGTGAACCTGAGCAAGCAGGGGGGGCCCACTCGTTGGCATTGGCACTGGCACAGGGCCCCTCAAAGTACAGCGGTGTGTTTGCACGGCGGGGGCGCCTCCCACCGGCAGCAACACTTTTGCGTACCATGAGAGGCCCTGTGCCAGTGACGTCGCCAACTAGTATTCCTCCCCCCACCTGATGAAGGAACCTGCACTTTCATCTGCACCTTCCTGTTTGTCCCCGTGTAAGGTGGTATGGTATGCGGGAAGGGGGACCTGACTTTCAGCAGGGTCACAATCTTGCAGTGTAGCGTGCACGGGAAATGTTGCGTTATGGGTCAATGTACCAGCAGACTCATCTATCACTGGCTGGGCAATGGGCAGGATGAGGAGGAAACACAGATATAGGCCCAAAGAATAAAGTGGGCTAAATGCAGTTCAAAATTGGTAACACAGGACTAATCAGGGGGCATTGCAGTGGAGGACAACTGGAATGAGAGGCTGACACAGAGAGTAGGCCCAAATCAGTAAGTAGTCGAAATGCAGTTCAAAATTGGCAACAGTAGTAAACAGGCGGCACAGCTTTGTTCAGTGGAGGAGAACAGCAAGGAGTGGCAGACACCGATAGTAGGCCCCAACCCAACTAGTAGGCCAAATGCAGTCTAACATTAACAACTACTTAACGACCGCCTGAAAACGGAATTTCAGGACAGGAAACCAGGAGAACAGCAAGGAGCGGCAGACACCGATAGTAGGCCCCAAACCAACTAGTACGCCAAATGCAGTTGTTCCGTTTAACCACAATTTAATGAGAGCCTGAAGATAGAAGTTCAGGAAAGGCAACCTGGAGAACACCTTGGAGTGGAACACACCATCTCTCTACACCCCATACCCAATTTGTAGGCCTAATGCAGCGTAGTTTCCAACAACTACTAAACGAGAGCATGATGATCGAAGCATTGGCGAGGAAACCTGGGGAACACCTTGGAGTGGAACACACCATCTCTCTACAGTGGAACACACCATCTCTCTACACCCCATACCCAATTTGTAGGCCTAATGCAGCGTAGTTTCCAACAACTACTAAACGAGAGCCGGAAGATCGAAGCAATGGAGAGGAAACCTGGGGAACACCTTGGAGTGTAACACACCATCTCTCTACACCCCATACCCAATTTGTAGGCCTAATGCAGCGTAGTTTCCAACAACTACTAAACGAGAGCCGGAAGATCGAAGCAATGGAGAGGAAACCTGGGGAACACCTTGGAGTGGAACACACCATCTCTCTACACCCCATACCCAATTTGTAGGCCTAATGCAGCGTAGTTTCCAACAACTACTAAACGAGAGCCGGAAGATCGAAGCAATGGAGAGGAAACCTGGGGAACACCTTGGAGTGGAACACACCATCTCTCTACAGTGGAACACACCATCTCTCTACACCCCATACCCAATTTGTAGGCCTAATGCAGCGTAGTTTCCAACAACTACTAAACGAGAGCCGGAAGATCGAAGCTCAGGAAAGGCAACCTGGGGAACACCTTGGAGTGGAACACACCATCTCTCTACACCCCATACCCAATTTGTAGGCCCAATGCAGCGTAGTTTCCAACAACTACTAAACGAGAGTCGGAAGATCGAAGCTCAGGAAAGGCAACCTGGGGAACACCTTGGAGTGTAACAAACCCTCTCTCTACACCACGGAAGGGCTGATTCTTAGGAAGGAAGGCTGTCGGAAAGAAGCAGGGCGCGTCCGAGGGTGATTATATTCTTATTAGGTATATACTCACCCTCGGACGCGCCCTGCTTCTTTATTTGTAATGAATGTTTATTTGCAATGTGGTTTTGACTTACTCTATTTTTTTGGTAAATAATGATTTTATTATTTTCATTGTTTTGCATCTTCTTGGCAATAATATAAAGAAGACGCGACAGGACAACACTCGGTGGATGCCATATCTGTGTTTAAAATTGAAAAAACAACAGCCCGCCTCTGTTCACACAGTCTCTGAAGCATGTGCAGTGTTGAGTTCCACCTTGTTGCAACGTCTATGATTAGGCGATGCTGGGGAAGGTTCAAAGAACGCTGATAGGTCTGCATACGGCTGGAGTGTACGGGCGAACGGCGGATATGTGAGCAAAGTCCACGCACTTTGAGGAGCAGGTCGGATAACCCCGGATAACTTTTCAGGAAGCACTGCACCACCAGGTTTAAGGTGTGAGCCAGGCAAGGAATGTGTTTCAGTTGGGAAAGGGAGATGGCAGCCATGAAATTCCTTCCGTTATCACTCACTACCTTGCCTGCCTCAAGATCTACAGTGCCCAGCCACAACTGCGTTTCTTTCTGCAAGAACTCCGACAGAACTTCCGCGGTGTGTCTGTTGTCGCCCAAACACTTCATAGCCAATACAGCCTGCTGACGTTTGCCAGTAGCTGCCCCATAATGGGAGACCTGGTGTGCAACAGTGGCAGCTGCGGATGGAGTGGTTGTGCGACTGCGGTCTGTGGACGAGCTCTCGCTTCTGCAGGAGGACGAAGAGGAGGAGGAGGGGGTGCGAACGGCTACAGCCAATTGTTTCCTAGACCGTGGGCTAGGCAGAACTGTCCCAAACTTGCTGTCCCCTGTGGACCCTGCATCCACCACATTTACCCAGTGTGCCGTGATGGACACGTAACGTCCCTGGCCATGCCTACTGGTCCATGCATCTGTTGTCAGGTGCACCTTTGTGCTCACAGATTGCCTGAGTGCATGGACGATGCGCTCTTTAACATGCTGGTGGAGGGCTGGGATGGCTTTTCTGGAAAAAAAGTGTCGACTCGGTAGCTCGTAGCGTGGTACAGCGTAGTCCATCAGGGCTTTGAAAGCTTCGCTTTCAACTAACCGGTAGGGCATCATCTCTAACGAGATTAGTCTAGCTATGTGTGCGTTCAAACCCTGTGTACGCGGATGCGAGGCTAAGTACTTCCTTTTTCTAACCAGAGTCTCATGTAGGGTGAGCTGGACTGGAGAGCTGGAGATCGTGGAACTAGCGGGGGTGCCGGTGGACATGGCAGACTGAGAGACGGTGGGAGATGGTATTGTTGCCACCGGTGCCCTAGATGCAGTGTTTCCTACTACGAAACTGGTGATTCCCTGACCCTGACGGCTTTGGCCTGGCAAAGAAACCTGCACAGATACTGCAGGTGGTGCGGAAAATGGTGGCCCTACACTGCCGGAAGGGATGTTGCGTTGCTGACTAGCTTCATTGGCCGAGGGTGCTACAACCTTAAGGGACATTTGGTAGTTAGTCCAGGCTTGCAAATGCATGGTGGTTAAATGTCTATGCATGCAACTTGTATTGAGACTTTTCAGATTCTGTCCTCTGCTTAAGGTAGTTGAACATTTTTGACAGATGACTTTGCGCTGATCAATTGGATGTTGTTTAAAAAAATGCCAGACTGCACTCTTTCTAGCATCGGATACCTTTTCAGGCATTGCAGACTGAGCTTTAACCGGATGGCCACGCTGTCCTCCAACAGGTTTTAGCTTTGCCACGCGTTTTGGGCAAGATACGGGCCCGGCAGATGGAACCTGTTGCGATGTTGATGCCTGCTGCGGCCCCTCCTCCTCCGCTTCAGAACTGCTGCCGCCTGCACCCTGTTCCCCCAATGGCTGCCAATCGGGGTCAAGAACTGGGTAATCTATTACCTCTTCTTGTAGCTCGTGTGCAACTTCGTCTGTGTCACCGTGTCGGTCGGTGGTATAGCGTTCGTGATGGGGCAACATAGTCTCATCAGGGTCTGATTCTTGATCAGCACCCTGCGAGGGCAATGTTGTGGTCTGAGTCAAAGGACCAGCATAGTAGTCTGGCTGTGGCTGTGCATCAGTGCACTCCATGTCAGATTCAACTTGTAATGGGCATGGACTGTTAACTGCTTCACTTTCTAAGCCAGGGACGGTATGTGTAAAGAGCTCCATGGAGTAACCCGTTGTGTCGCCTGCTGCATTCTTCTCTGTTGTTGTTTTTGCTGAAGAGGACAAGGAAGCGACTTGTCCCTGACCGTGAACATCCACTAACGACGCGCTGCTTTGACATTTACCAGTTTCACGAGAGGAGGCAAAAGAGCTAGAGGCTGAGTCAGCAAGATAAGCCAAAACTTGCTCTTGCTGCTCCGGCTTTAAAAGCGGTTTTCCTACTCCCAGAAAAGGGAGCGTTCGAGGCCTTGTGTAGCCAGACGACGAACCTGGCTCCACAGCTCCAGACTTAGGTGCAATATTTTTTTTCCCACGACCAGCTGATGCTCCACCACTACCACTACCCTCATTACCAGCTGACAATGAACGCCCCCGGCCACGACCTCTTCCACCATACTTCCTCATTGTTTTAAAAACATAAACAAACTAACGGTATTTGTTGCTGTCACACAAATTACACGGTGAGCTATAACTTCAGTATGATTTAGCTACCCCTTTACAGGTGAGTGAGACCACAACGAAAATCAGGCACAATGTTACACACTCTGTTGTTGGTGGCAACAAATGAGAGAGATGCCACACACGCAGGACTGTCACTGAAGCACAAATGTAAATATTAATCTCCCACTGATTCGATTTTTTTTTTTTTTTCAGGGAGACTTTAGGAAAAAAAAAAATAGAATAAAATGATTTTTTCAGGAAGAATTTAGAAACCAAAGAAAATAAAACGATTTTTTCAGGGAGAATTTAGAAAACAAATAAAACAAAAAAAGGCTTTCTATGGCCCACTGAGTGAGAGATGACGCACACAGGAGTCAGGAGTGGCACACAAGCCCAGAGGCCAATATTTATCTCCCACTGATTGATGTAGTGATTTTTTCAGGTAGATTTTGGAACCCAAATCAAGCTAAAAAAAATAATAGGCTTTCTATGGCCCACAATTGGAGAGAGAGAGAGAGATGGCACACCCAGGAGTCAAGACTGGCACACAAGCAGAAAGGGCAATATTAATCTCCCACTGATTTGTTTTTTTTTTTTTTTTTTTTCAGGGAGACTTTAGGAAAAAAAAATAGAATAAAATGATTTTTTCAGGAAGAATTTAGAAACCAAATAAAATAAAATGATTTTTTCAGGGAGAATTTAGAAAACAAATAAAACAAAAAAAGGCTTTCTATGGCCCACTGAGTGAGAGATGACGCACACAGGAGTCAGGAGTGGCACACAAGCCCAGAGGCCAATATTTATCTCCCACTGATTGATGTAGTGATTTTTTCAGGTAGATTTTGGAACCCAAATCAAGCTAAAAAAATAATAGGCTTTCTATGGCCCACAATTGGAGAGAGAGAGAGAGATGGCACACCCAGGAGTCAAGACTGGCACACAAGCAGAAAGGGCAATATTAATCTCCCACTGATTTGTTTTTTTTTTTTTTTTTTCAGGGAGACTTTAGGATAAAAAAAAAAATAGAATAAAATGATTTTTTCAGGAAGAAGTTAGAAATCAAATAAATTAAAATTATTTTTTCAGGGAGAATTTAGAAAACAAATAAAACAAAAAAAGGCTTTCTATGGCCCACTGAGTGAGAGATGACGCACACAGGAGTCAGTAGTGGCACACAAGCCCAGAGGCCAATATTTATCTCCCACTGATTGATGTAGTGATTTTTTCAGGTAGATTTTGGAACCCAAATCAAGCTAAAAAAAATAATAGGCTTTCTATGGCCCACAATTGGAGAGAGAGAGAGAGATGGCACACCCAGGAGTCAAGACTGGCACACAAGCAGAAAGGGCAATATTAATCTCCCACTGATTTGTTTTTTTTTTTTTTTTTTTCAGGGAGACTTTAGGAAAAAAAAAATAGAATAAAATGATTTTTTCAGGAAGAATTTAGAAACCAAATAAAATAAAATGATTTTTTCAGGGAGAATTTAGAAAACAAATAAAACAAAAAAAGGCCTTCTGTGGCCCACTGAGTGAGAGATGACGCACACAGGAGTCAGGAGTGGCACACAAGCCCAGAGGCCAATATTTATCTCCCACTTTTTTTTTTTTGTTCCAGGGAAAATTTATAAACCCAATAAAAAAAATAATAAATAGGCTTTCTATGGCCCACTATCTGAGAGACAGAGAGAGATGGCACGCTTAGGACTGGCACACAAGCCCAAAGGCCAATATTAATCTCCCTTTTTTTTTTAAGGGAGAATTTATAAAACCAAAAAAAAATAAATAAATAGGCTTTCTATGGCCCACTATTTGTGAGAGAGATGGCACGCTCAGGACTGGCACACAAGCCCAGAGGCAAATATTAATCTCCCACTTTTTTTTTTTTTTCCAGGGAAAATTTATAAACCCAATAAAAAAAAAAATAAATAAATAGGCTTTCTATGGCCCACTATCTGAGAGAGAGAGATGGCACGCTTAGGACTGGCACACAAGCCCAAAGGCCAATATTAATCTCCCACTGATTGATTTATTGATTTTTTCAGGTAGAATTTAGAACCCAAATAAAGCAAAAAAAAAAAAAAAATGGGCTTTCTATGGCCCACTGAGTGAGTGATGATGCACACAGGAGTCAGGAGTGGCACACAAGCCCTGAGGCCAATATTTTTCTCCCACTGATTGATGTAGTGATTTTTTCAGGTAGATTTTAGAACCAAAATCAAGCAAAAAAATAAATAGGCTTTCTATGGCCCACTGAGTGAGTGATGATGCACACAGGAGTCAAGAGTGGCACACAAGCCCTGAGGCCAATATTTTTCTCCCACTGGTTGATGTAGTGATTTTTTCAGGTAGATTTTATAACCCAAATCAAGCAAAAAAATAAATAGGCTTTCTATGGCCCACTGAGTGAGAGATGACACAGACAGGGATGGCACTCTAGCAGAAATGTCATTCTTAATCTCCCACAAAAAAAAAAAAAAAACAGGGAGTGTCCTTCAATTACTATCTCCCTGCAGTAATCTCAGCCAGGTATGGCAGGCAGCAATAAGGAGTGGACTGATGCACAAATTAAATAAAAAGTGTGTACAAACCAAAAAGATAGCTGTGCAGAAAGGAAGGAACAAGAGGATTTGTGCTTTGAAAAAAGCAGTTGGTTTGCACAGCGGCGTACACACAGCAATGCAGCTATCAGGGAGCCTTCTAGGGCAGCCCAATGAGCTACAGCGCTGAGAAAAAAAAAAAAAATGTAGCTTCCACTGTCCCTGCACACCGAAGGTGGTGTTGGGCAGTGGAAATCGCTACAGCACAAGCGGTTTGGTGGTTAATGGACCCTGCCTAACGCTATCCCTGCTTCTGACGAAGCGGCAGCAACCTCTCCCTAAGCTCAGATCAGCAGCAGTAACATGGCGGTCGGCGGGAACGCCCCTTTATAGCCCCTGTGACGCCGCAGACAGCAAGCCAATCACTGCAATGCCCTTCTCTAAGATGGTGGGGACCAGGACCTATGTCATCACGCTGCCCACACTCTGCGTTTACCTTCATTGGCTGAGAAATGGCGCTTTTCGCGTCATTGAAACGCGACTTTGGCGCGAAAGTCGCGTACTGCATGGCCGACCCCGCACAGGGGTCGGATCGGGTTTCATGAAACCCGACTTTGCCAAAAGTCGGCGACTTTTGAAAATGAACGACCCGTTTCGCTCAACCCTACTCATCACTAATAATGATGATTTACCACAATAAAGCAATAAGAAACATTATTATAAGCAAAAATTACCGTAATCATCTATACTGAAAAAAATGGTGCAATTTATTGCCAAAAGCCATAAGAATTCAGTGCGGTTGGGTAGTAAACTGCTCTTAGGAATACGTAGAGAACTTGTGCAGGGTAAATGTATTTGCTCTTGCTGCCATGTAGTACGTATAATAATGATATTATTGGTACAATACTCCCATCCCATGTATTATTTCTAACAGAACCAGTAACACATTGAAGGCATGTAGTTCTATCCATGTTTTATCTGGCCTGTCTTTCCTGACACAGAATCAATAGGAATGTTCTGCCTTAGCAGCGTGAAGCAGGACCACAGCAGAATGGAGACCACAACTGCCTCATGTTATTGATTCCAGTCAACAAACTGGGCAGTGTAATCTGTCTGCCTTTGTTCCGTTCACTTGGTGGTGTGTTCTCATTAGCCCCCCATGGACAGTCAACCTGTCAGCAGGTCTGCACTCCAACTGCCTGACCTCTGACTTCAACTCATTCTTCCACAAATTAATTTCCCAAATTGACAAATTAAAGTGCACAGTATGCTCAAGGTTACTAAATCACACTGGGTTCTGGTAAATGTCAACCAGCAGTGAAAATAAAAGCTTTAATTTGGAAAATAAAAGAAGACTACGAGAGCTGGAAATTTTGCAGCTCCTTCTTTGGGATGTCGTCTCTTATATCAAAAATGGCATTAAGCACCCAAAGAGGTCTTAGATTTAGGGATCTTTAAGAGGTGTAATTTTGTGGTATATTTAATTTGCAGAATTAAAGCGACTTTTACAAGCTGTTAGGTGGGACTTTTATGGGGCCAAGATCATGAGGCCCTAATCCTTCTTTATTGGTAGCGGTTTTGAACACATGAAAAAAGAAAATGACCCCATCATCATAACTACAAAGTCACGCTTTCCCTGAAGGAATAGCTTTGTCTGGCTGTACGGTATCAACAGATCTGCAATATTTCTTTACTCTTCTCATCATATTGAGAGGGCCATACAGTTTCTACAATAATTCTACCATCCATAAATTGAAAAGTGAAAATGCAAACATTATACAGGTCCCGTCTCCAAAATCTAGGAGTGCTTTAAGCCCCCTTTACACAGCAGTAGTATTTTGCATTGGCTTTTATAAGTTATTCCTAAAGGGGTTATTTTTTTCATTACATTTCTCCCCTGGCTACAATTTGCTATATAAAGCAATATATGCTGTAGTCCCCTTCCCCGGGTCCAACTGCAAAGTCTACGCTGCTGTTCTTGTGTCTGACATTGGCGGCAGTGCTAACATCACAACAACAGTGCAGCAGCCAATAAGCGTGTTCAGCAGTTCTAGAAAGGCATTCCCATGTAGATGAAACGCCATGTTCAAAATGTTGTTAGGCTCTCTGATTGGCTGCTGGTCTGGTGACTTGACTTCAGCATGGCAGTGAATGCCAGACTTCAAGAACAGCAGTGTAGATGGAGCGCCCGCTAGGACCATGGGGTACTCAGTACTGGGTCTGTACAGTTCTTAATGGGATGTGTCATGGAAGTAGTGACCCGGTCCATGGGTGTCCAATAAAAATCAATTAAGGGTAGTGGCAAGTAAAGTCTAATGTAGTAATGCTCATGACGTCACCTGTGGTACTCGGCCAGAAACGGCCGACATTGCTTAAAGGGGTCCACTGGGGATGATGGTATGGCAGCAGAGTTGGTGTAGCTCCCCACAGGTAGAGCTTAGTCCCCAGGGCTCCCGGTGCACTTAGTAGGGGATGATAGATGCTGAGATGCAGGAAAAATTATAGGACACAGGGTTGCAGTCTCTTTACCTTTTACTGGTGAAGTTCAGGTACACAGATTACAGGTTTTCTTGAAACCCAGCAGCCTGGAAGCGGTTCAGAATCCCCCCTAGTCAGGCCGGGTTGGAAGCCTTCCTTTCTGTGCTGAATTCTAGGTTCTTCGTGCATTAGCTTTCCTCAAGTCCCTCTCTCAATCTGAAGTTTTGGTGGAACAATGCCCGCATGGCAGGCAGCTTGAGCCTTTTTACAGTTGTCCCTCTCTCGTGGTGACTCATGGCTCTAATCTGCTGCTGTGCCTTCAGGTGTATTTGTGCCCAGGAGACCTGCAATCTCATGCCTTCCGGTTTCTGCTGTGGGGCATACAGTTCCCACACAACCTCGGACTCCGGTGTCCAGTTTCTTGTGCTCAATCCTGGGAGTGAGCTCAATCGCAGCTCCACTCTCAGTTCTCCTCTCCTCACATGCTTCCTCTTCCTCAAAGTAGCTCTGACTGACTAACTCCTCCTTCAGGCCAGAACTTATATGGAAGCTACCCTGAAACTGGGCCTAGAGCTCCCCCTTCTGGCCTGGAGTCAGGAACGTGTTGTATGCTAGTGTTACCTGCTAAGGGGACTTCTTCTTGCTTCCAGGAATGGCATCACCCTCCCTGGGAGGCAGGCAATACCACTGTGACAACCGGATTCCTGGAGTGTCACATAGGCTCACCAGTGGATCTGGGGAAGGTAAGTACAATGCGGTATAGGGGAAGTTTTTTATAGCAAACTGCAGCCTGGAGAAATATTTCATTGACACGAAACAACCTCTTTAAGATTGGTTCCAAATACATGGCATAGGCAGGAACCTTTTCATTGTCCATTTTTTCCCACTCCTCTTTTGATCTCAAATATTGATGCAAAATACTGCCAAAATATCTCTGTGTGAAAGTAGGCTTATCCAGGAATGTTTTAACCCCTTACTGACATCCACCATACATGTATAAAGTAAGTTGGCAGCAGGTGTATGTAGCTGGCTCACAGACAAAACTAAAGTCATTTCAAATGACAACTTTCTGGCTTTAAGACACAGTAAAAGAAATCAAGAACAAAAAATGTGGTAGTCAGTAATGGTTACTTTTTTAAACCAAACATATGGTAAAAATTATGGAGTCACTCAATTATGAGGGAATAAATTATGGAATCGCTCTGTAGATTTTCATTCCCAAAACTAACACCTGCATCATATTAGATCTGCTCTTTAGTTTGCATTTAAAAAGGAGTTATCACACCTTGGAGAGCTGTTGCACCAAGTGGACTGGCAAGAATCATGGCTCCAACAAGAGAGATGTCAATTGAAGCAAGGGAGAGGATTATCAAACTCTTAAAAGAGAGTAAATTATCATGCAATGTTGCAAAAGGTGTTGGTTGTTCACAGTCAGCTGTGTCTAAAATCTGTACCAAATGCAAACAACATGGGAAGGTTGTTAAAGGCAAACATACTGGTAGACCAAGGAAGACATCAAAGCGTCAAGACCGGAAACTTAAAGCTATATGTCTCCAAAACAGGAAATGCACAACAAAACAAATGAAACATTTGTTCAATGGATGGAAACTGGAGTCAACGTCTGTGACCGAACTGTAAGAAACTGCCTAAAGGAAATAGGATTTATGTACAGAAAAGCTAAAGGAAAGCCATCATTAACAGCTAAACAGAAAAAAACAAGGTTACAATGGGCTAAGGAAAAGCAATCTTGAACTGTGGATGGCTGGATGAAAGTCATATTCAGTGATGAATAGTGTTGAGCGATACCTTCCAATATCCAAAAGTATCGGTATCGGATTGGATCGGCCGATATTCAAAAAATATCGGATATCGCCGATACCGATACCCGATACCAATGCAAGTCAATGGGACCAAAATATCGGAATTAAAATAAACCCTTTCTTTCCTTGTAGGTTAATTCTACATGAAGGAAAACAACTAAGAATAATGTAGGATGTATTGGGGAGGTGGAGGAGACATTAAAGGCATAGAGGTATAGCCCAATCAAATGGAATAGCAGGAATTATTTTTTTAAGACGTTCGGAGTTACAAAGCTATTGACTATGTTATGATTTTTTATATTTAGTCAGATATTTATGTTTCACTACTTCCATGCTGTTCACCTTCTTTTTAACTTCTCCCACTCTATCTTCTTCATCATCCTCAGCAGCATCATCTTTTCCATCAACTTCTCCTTCACCTTATTCATCTTCTTCTTCTTCACCTTCTTCGTATTATTTTTTTTTTTACATTCTTCATATTCTTTTTATTCAACTACTATTCTTCTTCAACTTCTTCATCTTCTTCTTCTTCATCATATTCTTATTTGTGACAGGCAGGCCTTCCTGTAGTTGTTATCTATAAAAGTTTGAAGATTACACCTTCCCTTCTGCCTGTCACAAAAGATTTACAACAGGATTTGTCCGCGTTCAGTTTGGCCTGCAGCAGCAGGTTTTTTCCAGGGGCATCACGAGGAGGAACGGACTCACCCCCATACACTGCTTAGTCTTCTTCTGCTTATAATTTAGATAATATCTTTTGCTCTGATTTTTAGTTTTATGCTTAATGTTCTTCTGCTTTTTGTTCTGCAGCTTCTTGTTCTTCTGTTTCTCGGTCTTCAGGGTCGTCATCTTTAGGGTCTTGAACTTGGAAATGTAGCAGAAGGTACAAGAGCAAAAGACCCTGCCGAGAACCAGCTGACGGTACTGGAACCCGGGTGGCTAGCCGAAGGTACAAGAGCCAATGGAGCTACCGAGGACCAGCTGACGTTACTGGAACCCGGTTACTAAGCAGGAGGTACCCATGCCAGAAAGCACTACCAAGGACCACCTGACGTTGGTGGAACTCGGATACCCAGAAGGAGGCACCTAAGCCAAAGGCTCTGCCCGGAACCAGCTGACAGTACTGGAACCGGGAAGGGCAGGAGGGACTACCCGTGACAAAGACACTTATGAGCAGCAACTGGCGGTGTTGGAGCCCAGGGAATCCAGGAGAAGCAGAGTATAGGCTGAGGCCTAATTGGAGCGAATTGAAAGAGAACCTTTAACCCCCAAAGGTGTTTGCAACTAATAGAGCCTCCTTGTGCGGCACTAATGCTGCACAAGGAAAAGGTGCCTCTTTTCATTATGCTCCTTGTACACGCTGAAGTTAACACTTATAAAATGTGTCCCCTCATACCCTGAAACCGTCCCAGAGGTGGGACTTTCCTTCTTAATGAGACGCAGCACAGCTGTCATTCACACCCCTTGGTGCCGTGCGCCGCCTCCTCGGCATTGTTTGAATCTGTCCCGGAGCCTGCACTCCTATGTTATCCCTTGGCCATGCGCAGTTAGCGCTGCCCATCTTCAGACATCATTTGTTGTCAGGCTGGCTGAGCCTGTGTGACTACCCTGCCAGAGATCCCGCCCCGCCGTGTCTTCTGATTTATTCACACTGCGGGCCTGGGATTCATGGGCATCCGCATTGCATATCTTCACCTCTCACTCATCTCCTTCCGCCTTCTTCAGACTGTGCCGCGCCAGCTGATCCCAAATTGCATGCCACGGCCGTGACGTGGCGCAGTCAGAAGAAGGCGGAAGAGGTGAGTGAGAGGCAAAGATATGCACTGCGCATGCCCATGAATCACAGCCCTGCAGTGTCAATAAATCTGAAGACACTGCGGGCCTGATTTGGGGTAGGGTGGCCGCACTGGCGCAGCCAGCCTGACAACAAATGATGTCTGAAGACGGGCAGCGCTAACTGCGCAGGGCCAAGGGGCAACATAACAGCGCAGGCTCCGGGACAGATTCAAACAATGCTGAGGTTTCAGGGTATGAGGGGACACATTTTATAAGTGTTAACTTCAGCGTGTGCAAAGAGCATAATGAAAAGAGGCACCTTTTCCTTGTGCAGCATTAGTGCCACACAAGGTGGCTCTTTTAGTTACAAATGCCTTGGGGGGGGACAGGTTCCCTTTAATATCTGTTGTAGTGTAAGCGTGGTGGTCGCAGGACACATTGTCGGCTACACAGCAGGTGAACAGCTGACATTACTGAACCCCACTGACACAGTGGCGAGTGTTTTTCACTGTGCAGCCAGCACTTCCGAGCACCAACTGGCGGTATTGGAGCCCAGGGAATCCAGGAGGAGAAGAGTGTAGGCCGAGGCCAACACTGGAGGCAGTTTAATATCTGTTGTGTCTGCGTGGCGGTCGCAGGACACGTTGCTGGCTACACAGCAGGGGAACAGCTGGCGTTACTGAACCCCACTGACACATGAGCGAGTGTTTTTCTCTGTGCAGCCAGCACTTCCGAGCACCAACTGGTGGTGTTAGAGCCCAGGGAATGCAGGAGAAGCAGAGTGTAGGCCGAGGCCTAATTGTAGCCAGTTGAAATGGAACTTTTAACCACACCAGGCGTTAGAAACTGAAACTGCAATAATGCTGCACAAGGAAAAGGTGGCTCTTTTAATTATGCTCCTTGCAAACGGAGAACTAAGCACTTCTAAAATGTGTCCACTGATACCGTGAAACCGTCCCGGAGGTGGGACTTTCCTTCGTAATGGGACGCAGCACAGCCGTCATTCCTACCCCCTTGGAGCCGTGCGCTGCTTCTTCAGCGTTGTTTGAATCTGTCCTGTAGCCTGCGCTGTTATCTTCAACCTTGGCCATGCGAAGTTAGCACTGCCCGTCTTCTAACAACATTTTGTGACAGGCTGACTGCTCCTGTGCAACTGCGTTGCCCGAGATCCCGCCTCGCAGTGTCTTCTGATTTAATCCCACTGCGGGCCTGGGATTCATGGGCATGCGCAGTGCATATCTTCGCCTCTCACTCACCTCCTTCTGGCTTCATCAGACTGTGCGGCGTCACGGGCGTGGCATGCTATTAGGGGTCAGCTGACGGTGCACAGTCTGAAGAAGGCGGAGGGAGATGAGTGAGAGCCTGAGGTGAAGATATGCACTGTGCATGCCCATGAATCCCAGGCCTGCAGTGTGATTAAATCAGAAGACACTGCGAGGCGGGATCTCGGGCAGCGCGGCCGCACAGGCAGTCTACCTGACATCAAATGATGTCAGAAGATGGGCAGCGCTAACTGAGCATGGCCAAGGTTGAACATAACAGCGCAGGCTCCGGGACAGATTCAAACAAAGCTGAGGAGGCGGCGCCTGGCACCAAGGGGGTAGGAATGACGGCTGCGTTGCGTCTCATTAGGAAGGAAAGTTTCACCTCCGGGCCGGTTTCACGGTGTGAGGGGACACATTTTATAAGTATTAAGTTCAGCATGTGCAAGGAGCATAACTAAGAGAGCCACCTTTTCCTTGTGCAGCGTTACTGCTGCACAAGGTGGCTCTTTCAGATACAAACGTCTGGGGGGAGGGGACAGGTTCCCTTTAATTTCAGTTGTAGTGTCAGCATGGCAGTCGTGGCACACATTGCTGGCTACACAGCAAGGGAACAGCTGGTGTTACTGAACCCCACTAACACAGGAGCGAGTGGTTTTCTCTGTGCAGACAGTACTTCCGTGCAATAGCTGGCAGTGTTGAAGCCCAGGGAAAGCAGGAGGAGCAGACTTTAGTTTTTGCTGCACACACAGCAGGAGAACAGCTGGCGTTACTGAACTCCAATAACAGAGGAGCAACTGTTGACTGTGCAGACAGCACTTCCAGGCAATAACTGGCGGTGTTGAAATCCAGGGAAAGCAGGAGGAGCAGACTTTAGTTTTTGCCCACAAACAGCAGGGGAGCAGCTGGTGTTACTGAACCCCAATAATAGAGGAGCAACTGTTGACTGTGCAGACAGCACTTCCAGGCAACAACTGGCAGTGTTGAAACCCAGGGAAAGCAGGAGGAGCAGACTTTAGTTTTTGCCGCACACACAGCAGGGGAACAGCTGGCGTTACTGAACCCCAATAACACGGCAGCAAGTGTTGACTGTGCAGACAGCACTTCCAGGCAACAACTGGTGGTTTTGAAGCCCAGGGAAAGCAGGAGGAGTAGAATTTAGTTTTTGCTGCACACACAGCACCACCTTCCTCAGTGTTACATGGAGGGTGGCAGGTCCTTATGTCCTTTTTTTTAAGCACTCGTGCACTTTATCTCCCAGGCAGGCAAGTCCCCTGATGAATCAGCCTGCGAGGAAACGCGTCGGGACATCTCAATAGGGAGAGTGCAGGGCATGAAATTGTCCAGGGGTAGCTGTGGACTGCCCTTGTAAGGGCGGGAGTCTGGGACTGTAGGTTTATGAATAGCCCCTTAGGGATTGACAGGGTATTGTCTCCCGGCATTGCTGTTATATGGACTTTTCTCTACTCCAGTGCATTGCGGCCTCCACCTACTTCGTTTATGGCAATTGGTGAGATCATTCCTGTTTTAACTACCTTTGTTGTTACATGATATTTCTTTTCTTTTGCCTTATCCCCTCCTGCCTTCTTTTATTATTTTGTCTGATACCTGCCAATATTTGTACATACAAGTTTACCCTGCTGAACATTTTTTGCACCTAGTTGTGCTTATGTTTATAACTAGCGGTATCTTGGTAGCGTGGGACAGCACACTGTATGTGATAAGGCTGTTCTCATAAACATTTTTGGTATCATATATAAATGGTGTTTTTTTATTCAGGTTACACCATTGAATACTATTATATTGGTGTGGGGTGATATGTGTTTTTTTTTTTTTTGCATACATTTTTACCTTATATATATTAAAGGTTATGTTTTAGATTCCTACTATTGCTATGTTCCTCTAATTTTGGTGGGATTTGTTGTATATTTTCCAATTACCGTGGATTTATCTAGATTTGCTTTTTTCGCACACACAGCAGGGGAACAGCTGGCGTTACTGAACCCCAATTACCAGGGAGCAAGTGTTGACTGTGCAGACAGCACTTCCGTGCAACAACTGGCGGTGTTAAAACCCAGGGAAAGCAGGAGGTGCAGACTTTAGTTTCTGCCGCACACAGTAGGGGAACAGCTACCATTTTGGTGCTATTTTTCTGTATAGTGGCATGGCAGACTCTTGGTCATATGCTATTGAGGTATTATGCTGATACATTTCCTGCTTGACATTCATGTATCGTCTTGCACACACCTGTCGTTTCCATTTGCTAGGCAGGTTCCTGTATTTGTGTCCCTTATTCAGCACTTGTAGTGCAGGGATTTTTATGTCTATGTGGGCTGTATAGCTTTGCATTTACACTATCAGTGGTCTGTTTCCATTTGTAGTACCCAGGGGAGTGCCTAGGTAGCTTGGCCTATATCTATCATTCTATGACCATTTTTGGTTCTAGGTTATTATATTATGTACATACAGTTAGAGTCCTATGTGGGGTACGGCCGTATTAGGGGCCGTTGTGTACAGCATTTGTATGCTTTTTAAGTGTTTTTATATGTCTATGTGTTTGTTACCCTTGTTTGTATATATATTTCAATAAAGCTGTGTATATTTCTTGCCATATCTTTGTTGTGGTGATCCCCTTTTTTAGGACCTTGTCTGTTACTTCCGGGTAACAACTGGCAGTGTTGAAGCCCAGGGAAAGCAGGAGGAGCAGACTTTAGTTTTTGCCGCACACACAGCAAGGGAACAGCTGGCGTTACTAAACCCCAATAACAGAGGAGCAACTGTTGACTGTGCAGACAGCACTTCCAGGCAACAACTGGCGGTCTTAAAACATATGCAGAACATCAGAAATGCAGTTTCAGTCCATGATACCACAACACTCAAAACTATCCCTAAGCACTTTAGGAACCATCATGGTAGTAATCCTAAATGGCTCAAGGTTAGAGGGATAGATAGGGTGCAGTTAGGCATACGAGGAGACTATAAGAAGGAACTTCTCAAAAGAAAAGCTAGATGGATAGTCTCTCTTAATACAGTCACCCCCAACAGCCTTAACAAATCATTCAGCTTCAAATCCTTTTTATAATTTGCGCAAATTTTAAAATGTTGGTACTATATGTATTTTTTAATTTGTGTTGTCTTGTTTTGTGCATGTTTTTGTCCCAAAGTCACAGCCTCTTTATATCTGATATGGGTAGAGCCTTATGAATATAATGTTTTGTAAGAATAACATCTATATTTATTTCAGTTTTGTTCTAATAGAGCTGTCATCTGCGACTAAGGCCGGCTTCACACTCAGCTTTCTAGGTAAGTTCCCACGATCTATGAACAGCCAGCAGAGGGCGCCTCACCGCAAATGAAGCTAAATATAGATCATTGATCTATATTTAGCCTCATTCCCCGGGGTTTTGCAGCAAGGAGCAGCCTGCATTAGCGGAACTCCTTGCTGCAAAATGTTTTAACCCCTTCAGAAGAATTTACATCGTTGGACGTTACAGATCTGCGGAGGGTAAGGATATTGTTGGTTTATTATGTTTTTTTACTTACAGAACGAGGGTCTTCAGTGACTGGATTGGGCGTAGAATAAAATACTCCAACAACCATTGTTTTTATTTCATTAAAATAATTTTAAATAATGTGTTTGTATTTTATTTAACCCTTTACTACAATTGGATTAATAATGGATAGGTGTCATAATTGACACCTCTCCATTATTAATTTGGCTTAATGTCACCTTACAATAGCAAGGTGGCATTAACCCTTCATTACCCCATATCCCACCGCTACACGGGAATGGGAAGAGAGTGGCCAAGTGCCAGAATAGGCGCATCTTCCAGATGTGCCTGTTCTGGGGTGGCTGGGAGCAGGTGTTTTTAGCCAGGGGGGGGGGGCAATAACCGTGGACCCTCTCCAGGCTATTAATATCTGCCCTTAGTCACTGGCTTTACTACTCTGGCGGAGAAAATTGCGCGGGAGCCCACGCCAATTTTTTCCGCCATTTAACCCTTTATTTTAAGAGCTAGAACGGCCAAATTTTGCAGATACACACTACTGACATTAGTAGTGTGGAATCTGCAAAAAAAATGGAGAGAAGACATGGTTTACTGTATGTAAACCATGTCTCAAATCATGTCTGGTTTAGGAAGGAGAAAGAAAAAGCCGATAATTGAATTACCAGCTTTCAAGCTGTATAGCGCTGGAATAAATATTAATATATATACATATATGTGTCTCACTGACATATATATATATATATATATATATATATATATACAGTGGGGCAAAAAAGTATTTAGTCAGTCAGCAATAGTGCAAGTTCCACCACGTAAAAAGATGAGAGGCGTCTGTAATTTACATCATAGGTAGACCTCAACTATGGGAGACAAACTGAGAAAAAAAAATCCAGAAAATCACATTGTCTGTTTTTTAACATTTTATTTGCATATTATGGTGGAAAATAAGTATTTGGTCAGAAACAAAATTTCATCTCAATACTTTGTAATATATCCTTTGTTGGCAATGACAGAGGTCAAACGTTTTCTGTAAGTCTTCACAAGGTTGCCACACACTGTTGTTGGTATGTTGGCCCATTCCTCCATGCAGATCTCCTCTAGAGCAGTGATGTTTTTGACTTTTCGCTTGGCAACACGGACTTTCAACTCCCTCCAAAGGTTTTCTATAGGGTTGAAATCTGGAGACTGGCTAGGCCACTCCAGGACCTTGAAATGCTTCTTACGAAGCCACTCCTTCGTTGCCCTGGCGGTGTGCTTTGGATCATTGTCATGTTGAAAGACCCAGCCACGTTTCATCTTCAATGCCCTTGCTGATGGAAGGAGGTTTGCACTCAAAATCTCACGATACATGGCCCCATTCATTCTTTCATGTACCCGGATCAGTTGTCCTGGCCCCTTTGCAGAGAAACAGCCCCAAAGCATGATGTTTCCACCACCATGCTTTACAGTAGGTATGGTGTTTAATGGATGCAACTCAGTATTCTTTTTCCTCCAAACACGACAAGTTGTGTTTCTACCAAACAGTTCCAGTTTGGTTTCATCAGACCATAGGACAATCTCCCAAAACTCCTCTGGATCATCCAAATGCTCTCTAGCAAACTTCAGACGGGCCCGGACATGTACTGGCTTAAGCAGTGGGACACGTCTGGCACTGCAGGATCTGAGTCCATGGTGGCGTAGTGTGTTACTTATGGTAGGCCTTGTTACATTGGTCCCAGCTCTCTGCAGTTCATTCACTAGGTCCGCCCGCGTGGTTCTGGGATTTTTGCTCACCGTTCTTGTGATCATTCTGACCCCACGGGGTGGGATTTTGCGTGGAGCCCCAGATCGAGGGAGATTATCAGTGGTCTTGTATGTCTTCCATTTTCTAATTATTGCTCCCACTGTTGATTTCTTCACTCCAAGCTGGTTGGCTATTGCAGATTCAGTCTTCCCAGCTTGGTGCAGGGCTACAATTTTGTTTCTGGTGTCCTTTGACAGCTCTTTGGTCTTCACCATAGTGGAGTTTGGAGTCAGACTGTTTGAGGGTGTGCACAGGTGTCTTTTTATACTGATAACAAGTTTAAACAGGTGCCATTACTACAGGTAATGAATGGAGGAAAGAGGAGACTCTTAAAGAAGAAGTTACAGGTCTGTGAGAGCCAGAAATCTTGATTGTTTGTTTCTGACCAAATACTTATTTTCCACCATAATATGCAAATATAATGATAAAAAAACAGACAATGTGATTTTCTGGATTTTTTTTCTCAGTTTGTCTCCCATAGTTGAGGTCTACCTATGATGTAAATTACAGACGCCTCTCATCTTTTTAAGTGGTGGAACTTGCACTATTGCTGACTGACTAAATACTTTTTTGCCCCACTGTATATACCTATTCTATGTGTACACATTTATTCTACCTATTGGACTGTAAGCTGTCAGTGTGATTTTACTGTACACTGCACTGAATTACCGGCTTTTCTCTCTAACAGCGCTGCGTATTTCTCGCAAGTGACACTGCTTGTCCGTGTGTAATCCGTATTTTTCACGCTTCCATAGACTTTCATTGGCGTATTTCTTGCGCAGTACGGTGACAAACGCAGCATGCTGCGATTTTGTACGGCCGTAGAAAGCCGTATAATACTGATCAGTAAAATACGGCAGATAGGAGCAGGGGCATAGAGAATAATTGTGCCGTATTTTTTGCGAGTTTTACGGACGTAGTTTCTGCGCTCTTACGTCCGTAAAACTCGCAAGTGTGAAGCCGGCCTAAGACTATGATAATTTAATGACTCTGATATTTTGATGAGAAACAACCTTAGGAAAAAGTATATGACATGGAGATTGATTTGCTATAATATCTGCCTTTGAAAAACTACAAGGCTTATACCAAGCTGGAACAATTGATGTCACTTATGACTGAGGACTTTTTTTGTCATATAGATATCTTTAAAAGCTTCAGCGATCTATTTTGTACATTTTTATATGTCCACGTATGTAATAGAGCAAAATGTACTACTGTATGCACATTGTATGTAATCAGAGGTTCTGCTGGACTAATGGGACTATGTACAGTATGTTCAATATATTTTGAATTTATTTCTATTTTTGCTGTGGTAATTAACTTTTTACTTAGGGGCAGTCATCTGTCATATCTCCCTGTGGATGTAATTTCCGAGGGATTTGTGTGCATGCAGATATATTGGATGCTATCTAATAGATTGCTGGCTGTTTACCCTTGTAATTTATAGAGACACTCACATTAATAATCCAGGGTTAGAGGCTGGAGCACTCACCGCGCATGCGCTGCCTATCGGTGAGATGGGCGGCCGCTCTTCATGGTGTCGTGTCAGCATGGTTACGGATCCGGTCATGTGACCGGGTCACATGCCCCTGTGACGCGCTCCTGGGGCGCCGCCCCCTCCCCGCGATGCAACATGGCGGAGGCGCGCCGCTTACAGCTGATTTTGGGACACATGATTATAGGAGTAGTATAAATAACTGGACAAACATGTTACCCATAACCTCCTGACAAAACTGCGGGGGCAGTGAAACGCGCGTCGAGGTGCGCTACGGGACTACCATCCGGGGTTACACCATGACTGCAGGTAATATATGAGCTCTTTTTGGTATATTTCACCTTTATACAAATACCTCATAGGCACTATATTGACTTGTCACAAATTATAAGCTTGGTTATATTTTAGGACAGGCACCCCTTAGGGACTTAGATACCATCACAATTATGTGTTGCCCTATTAATAGTCGCAAGTCCATATCTACTATTTAATGGACCATGGTTATTTCAAAACCTATTTTTGGACTGTGGTGTGACACTCGGTAACTGATTTTTAGTGGTGTACTGTGATATTTATAAGCAATACTGTACAGTCCTGAGTGGATGTAATTGAATTTAGTTGCTGACGTGTCTTAAGCTGGAGTCACACATAACGATATCGTTAACGATATCATTGCAACGTCACGCTTTTGGTGACGTAGCAACGATCCCGCTAACGATCTCGTTATGTGTGACAGCAACCAACGATCAGGCCCCTGCTGGGAGATCGTTGGTCGTTGGGGAATGATCAGGACCATTTTTTGGTCGCTGATCACCCGATGTCATCGCTGGATCGGCGTGTGTGATGCCGATCCAGTGATGTGTTCACTTGTAACCAGGGTAAATATTGGGTTACTAAGCGCAGGGCCGTGCTTAGTAACCCGATATTTACCCTGGTTACCATTGTAAAAGTTAAAAAGATAAAACAGTACATACTCACATTCTGATGTCTGTCACGTCCCCCGGCGTCCACAGGGTTAAAACTGCTGCCGAGAGCTTCCCTGCACTGACTGTGTCAGCACCGGCAGTAACAGCGTGTGCTCTGCATTACGGCCGGCGCTGACACAGTCAGTGCAGGGAAGCTCTCGGCCGGAGCGTGTGCATTGGCAGCGCTCTTGCCGAAAGCAGTTTTAACCCTGTGGACGCTGGCGGGGGACGTGACAGACATCAGAATGTGAGTATGTAGTGTTTTTTTTTTTTTTTTACTTTTACAATGGTAACCAGGGTAAATAACGGGTTACTAAGCGCGGCCCTGTACTTAGTAACCGGATGTTTACCCTGGTTACCCGGGTGCAGCAGGGGGACTTCGGCATCTCTGAAGACAGTTTCAACGATGCCGAAGTCGTTCCCCTGATCGTTGGTCGCTGGAGAGAGCTGTCTGTGTGACAGTTCCCCAGCGACCACACAACGACTTACCAACGATCACGGCCAGGTCGTATCGCTGGTCGTGATTGTTGGTAAGTCGTTTAGAGTGACTAAATCTTAATTCACAGTGATGCTGGTGCATACCCTGGGTGGGTACTGGGCCTTATCGGTTTTCTCCTGATATACAGCTTACCTTATTTTCCCCTTATTTATAGGGTATTTGCATGCAATTGTGTTTACACTAATAGTTTCTGTTATTTGATGTTTTTATATTTGATATGTGTTTGCTTAATAAATTTAGACTTTTTTAACATATTTGTACCTTCTTTGTTCTCGATTGGGTATATGTTAATAGTGGAAGGGATGACCTGGTGATCATATGTCAGGCTTTTCGCTGGTAGATGTTATGTTCTAATTATCTGTGTTGCAGATGCCTCAAAAAGTGACTATGTGCATTTTAGAAAACGTGATAAGAATTGGATTCCCCAACTAGGGTCTCTATTTGGTAATAAGGTGGCTGTTGAAGTGAAAAACCGTGATGTTAAGGATTTGAAGCTTAATATTAAAGATTTAATTAAAAAATGCACCAAACTGTGGTGGAACAATGTGTCTGTTGAGAACTACCTCCAAAAGGATATTATACCTAGAGGGTTGAGGATTCAAATTTATCCTACATTGGAAACAAATGATTCTACCTTTTCCAGTAAATGGTAAGAAGCACTGCCAAAATGCTCTCGTACTTTGCTTGAACTTCTTATCGGTGCTGACCGGAAGGCATTGGAGAATATAGAAGGAGAAATAGATACAGTAAAAAATAAGATCCAAGCTCACTAACGACAGAAGAGTGCGCCGGTTTTGATAGAGAACTAGAAACAGACGTAATCAAGTGGGAAAAGGAAATACAGGCAACTAAGGTCCACAAATTTCAGCGTGACCTACAAGACTATTCATCTAATAAGATTTATAGGTGGCAGTATAAAAAACTGCACCCTAAAACCGTGTCACGCTCTTCATCAGTTGCATCATCGCTATCTGAAGAACAATGTGGAGAACCTTTTTTAGGAAAACGGAGTGGTTTAGGAGAGGGAAGCAGTATAGACCAACTATCCCACAGATCCGTGACTCCTCTCCCTCCAATACGCACACGCAACTATTGCAAAAAGATGAACAAGTGGATACGTTAAATCTTAAGTTAATCAATTTGTCAAATACCCCTGTAACCCTGCCACAGATTAGGGTGTTTGAAAAGGGCCCACTTTCTCCCCCTCAGCTAAATTTGATTATTTTACTGTGGTAAAGGATGTTGAGTTGTTTGCCAGGAAATTAATGTTTAAGAAATTTTTTGCTAATCAATCTAAAAATGAATTTCCCACCAATGTTGAACAACAAGCCCTAGCCGAACTCGAGGCGCTATTGGCTGAACAAGTAGCAACAGAAGATGATCGCTTTCCAACATATCTACACGCCCGGTCACAACAGTTCCCCCCTCCAGGTATTTGCAGCAATGTCGAAATTTTTACCAAACTGATTAAACGCGACTTATCTAAGTTGTCTGAGGACAGAGCCTCATTCAATTTAACTTATGCTGAAAACAAAGCCATTCAAGAACTTCGTAATATGAAACAGGTGGTTATTAAACTAGCTGACAAGGGGGGAAATGTTGTGATCTTGCCTTGTGATATGTACGAAAGAGAAGCCTTACGACAACTCAACGTGAAACATTGTTATAGAAAATTGGAGACCAATCCACTTGTAGCGTTTAAATTTGAATTGGACTCTATGTTGCAGAGAGCCCGGGATCAGGGTTTAATAACGAATAGAAAGTTGGAAGGCCTCACTAACCAATTTCCAGTGGTCCCAACATTCTATTTGACACCAAAGATCCATAAAGACAGGAACAACCCACCGGGTCGCCCCATTGTATCGGGTATTGGTGGACTTAATGAACAGGTGTGTAAATTTATTGACTTCTATCTGCAATGTTGTGTAGAAACCTTGCCATCTTTTATCAAAGATACAACCGATATTTTGACTCGAGTTAGCAACATCCAGCTGGAGCAGGATATGTTCCTAGTTACGTGTGATGTTGAGTCACTTTATACATCGATCTGTCATGACCATGGGATCACGACATCTAGATTCTTTCTACAGATACAAAAGAGAATAGTAAAACCAAAAACACTCAGTTTGAAAAAATGTTGCAGTAATCCGCAAGTGCTAGTAAAAAATGTAAAAAACAGGGTATTTGGTTGATATGTTTTTTGCAAAAAATGTATACTAAGCTGCTCTACCAAACTTCACGGTATACCCTTATCAGAGCAGTCCTAACTAATGTATGCAATCCCTATCTGATGTATTTAAAAGCCTGGTCATCTGTATATTACCTGTGTGAACAGGGTTCAGAGAGGAAAAATCCATGTGTGCATACAGGGTAGAACAGCTTTTGTGCAGATAGCCCAAGAGGAGTGGTGGAACTCCCCAGTCTTGTAGACACAAGAGAACAATTATGGAAACAGGAACACATGGGCTACTTGCACAGTGAACAAGTCTGTATGATCATGTTCACACACCACCAAGAAACCTGAAGACACAAAAGAGAATAGTAAAACCAAAAACACTCAGTTTGAAAAAATGTTGCAGTAATCCGCAAGTGCTAGTAAAAAATGTAAAAAACAGGGTATTTGGTTGATACGTTTTTTGCAAAAAATGTATACTAAGCTGCTCTACCAAACTTCACGGTATACCCTTATCAGAGCAGTCCTAACTAATGTATGCAATCCCTATCTGATGTATTTAAAAACCTGGTCATCTGTATATTACCTGTGTGAACAGGGTTCAGAGAGGAAAAATCCATGTGTGCATACAGGGTAGAACAGCTTTTGTGCAGATAGCCCAAGAGGAGTGGTGGAACTCCCCAGTCTTGTAGACACAAGAGAACAATTATGGAAACAGGAACACATGGGCTACTTGCACAGTGAACAAGTCTGTATGATCATGTTCACACACCACCAAGAAACCTGAAGACACAAAAGAGAATAGTAAAACCAAAAACACTCAGTTTGAAAAAATGTTGCAGTAATCCGCAAGTGCTAGTAAAAAATGTAAAAAACAGGGTATTTGGTTGATACGTTTTTTGCAAAAAATGTATACTAAGCTGCTCTACCAAACTTCACGGTATACCCTTATCAGAGCAGTCCTAACTAATGTATGCAATCCCTATCTGATGTATTTAAAAACCTGGTCATCTGTATATTACCTGTATGAACAGGGTTCAGAGAGGAAAAATCCATGTGTGCATACAGGGTAGAACAGCTTTTGTGCAGATAGCCCAAGAGGAGTGGTGGAACTCCACAGTCTTGTAGACACAAGGGAACAATTATGGAAACAGGAACACATGGGCTACTTGCACAGTGAACAAGTCTGTATGATCATGTTCACACACCACCAAGAAACCTGAAGACACAAAAGAGAATAGTAAAACCAAAAACACTCAGTTTGAAAAAATGTTGCAGTAATCCGCAAGTGCTAGTAAAAAATGTAAAAAACAGGGTATTTGGTTGATACGTTTTTTGCAAAAATTGTATACTAAGCTGCTCTACCAAACTTCACGGTATACCCTTATCAGAGCAGTCCTAACTAATGTATGCAATCCCTATCTGCTGTATTTAAAAACCTGGTCATCTGTATATTACCTGTGTGAACAGGGTTCAGAGAGGAAAAATCCATGTGTGCATACAGGGTAGAACAGCTTTTGTGCAGATAGCCCAAGAGGAGTGGTGGAACTCCCCAGTCTTGTAGACACAAGAGAACAATTATGGAAACAGGAACACATGGGCTACTTGCACAGTGAACAAGTCTGTATGATCATGTTCACACACCACCAAGAAACCTGAAGACACAAAAGAGAATAGTAAAACCAAAAACACTCAGTTTGAAAAAATGTTGCAGTAATCCGCAAGTGCTAGTAAAAAATGTAAAAAACAGGGTATTTGGTTGATACGTTTTTTGCAAAAAATGTATACTAAGCTGCTCTACCAAACTTCACGGTATACCCTTATCAGAGCAGTCCTAACTAATGTATGCAATCCCTATCTGATGTATTTAAAAACCTGGTCATCTGTATATTACCTGTGTGAACAGGGTTCAGAGAGGAAAAATCCATGTGTGCATACAGGGTAGAACAGCTTTTGTGCAGATAGCCCAAGAGGAGTGGTGGAACTCCCCAGTCTGGTAGACACAAGAGAACAATTATGGAAACAGGAACACATGGGCTACTTGCACAGTGAACAAGTCTGTATGATCATGTTCACACACCACCAAGAAACCTGAAGACACAAAAGAGAATAGTAAAACCAAAAACACTCAGTTTGAAAAAATGTTGCAGTAATCCGCAAGTGCTAGTAAAAAATGTAAAAAACAGGGTATTTGGTTGATACGTTTTTTGCAAAAAATGTATACTAAGCTGCTCAACCAAACTTCACGGTATACCCTTATCAGAGCAGTCCTAACTAATGTATGCAATCCCTATCTGATGTATTTAAAAACCTGGTCATCTGTATATTACCTGTGTGAACAGGGTTCAGAGAGGAAAAATCCATGTGTGCATACAGGGTAGAACAGCTTTTGTGCAGATAGCCCAAGAGGAGTGGTGGAACTCCCCAGTCTGGTAGACACAAGAGAACAATTATGGAAACAGGAACACATGGGCTACTTGCACAGTGAACAAGTCTGTATGATCATGTTCACACACCACCAAGAAACCTGAAGACACAAAAGAGAATAGTAAAACCAAAAACACTCAGTTTGAAAAAATGTTGCAGTAATCCGCAAGTGCTAGTAAAAAATGTAAAAAACAGGGTATTTGGTTGATACGTTTTTTGCAAAAAATGTATACTAAGCTGCTCAACCAAACTTCACGGTATACCCTTATCAGAGCAGTCCTAACTAATGTATGCAATCCCTATCTGATGTATTTAAAAACCTGGTCATCTGTATATTACCCTGTATGCACACATGGATTTTTCCTCTCTGAACCCTGTTCACACAGGTAATATACAGATGACCAGGTTTTTAAATACATCAGATAGGGATTGCATACATTAGTTAGGACTGCTCTGATAAGGGTATACCGTGAAGTTTGGTAGAGCAGCTTAGTATACATTTTTTGCAAAAAACGTATCAACCAAATACCCTGTTTTTTACATTTTTTACTAGCACTTGCGGATTACTGCAACATTTTTTCAAACTGAGTGTTTTTGGTTTTACTATTCTCTTTTGTGTCTTCAGGTTTATTGGTGGTGTGTGAACATGATCATACAGACTTGTTCACTGTGCAAGTAGCCCATGTGTTCCTGTTTCCATAATTGTTCTCTTGTGTCTACAAGACTGGGGAGTTCCACCACTCCTCTTGGGCTATCTGCACAAAAGCTGTTCTACCCTGTATGCACACATGGATTTTTCCTCTCTGAACCCTGTTCACACAGGTAATATACAGATGACCAGGTTTTTAAATACATCAGATAGGGATTGCATACATTAGTTAGGACTGCTCTGATAAGGGTATACCGTGAAGTTTGGTAGAGCAGCTTAGTATACATTTTTTGCAAAAAACGTATCAACCAAATACCCTGTTTTTTACATTTTTTACTAGCACTTGCGGATTACTGCAACATTTTTTCAAACTGAGTGTTTTTGGTTTTACTATTCTCTTTTGTGTCTTCAGGTTTCTTGGTGGTGTGTGAACATGATCATACAGACTTGTTCACTGTGCAAGTAGCCCATGTGTTCCTGTTTCCATAATTGTTCTCTTGTGTCTACAAGACTGGGGAGTTCCACCACTCCTCTTGGGCTATCTGCACAAAAGCTGTTCTACCCTGTATGCACACATGGATTTTTCCTCTCTGAACCCTGTTCACACAGGTAATATACAGATGACCAGGTTTTTAAATACATCAGATAGGGATTGCATACATTAGTTAGGACTGCTCTGATAAGGGTATACCGTGAAGTTTGGTAGAGCAGCTTAGTATACATTTTTTGCAAAAAACGTATCAACCAAATACCCTGTTTTTTACATTTTTTACTAGCACTTGCGGATTACTGCAACATTTTTTCAAACTGAGTGTTTTTGGTTTTACTATTCTCTTTTGTGTCTTCAGGTTTCTTGGTGGTGTGTGAACATGATCATACAGACTTGTTCACTGTGCAAGTAGCCCATGTGTTCCTGTTTCCATAATTGTTCTCTTGTGTCTACAAGACTGGGGAGTTCCACCACTCCTCTTGGGCTATCTGCACAAAAGCTGTTCTACCCTGTATGCACACATGGATTTTTCCTCTCTGAACCCTGTTCACACAGGTAATATACAGATGACCAGGCTTTTAAATACATCAGATAGGGATTGCATACATTAGTTAGGACTGCTCTGATAAGGGTATACCGTGAAGTTTGGTAGAGCAGCTTAGTATACATTTTTTGCAAAAAACATATCAACCAAATACCCTGTTTTTTACATTTTTTACTAGCACTTGCGGATTACTGCAACATTTTGTCAAACTGAGTGTTTTTGGTTTTACAATTCTCTTTTGTGTCTTCAGGTTTCTTGGTGGTGTGTGAACATGATCATACAGACTTGTTCACTGTGCAAGTAGCCCATGTGTTCCTGTTTCCATAATTGTTCTCTTGTGTCTACAAGACTGGGGAGTTCCACCACTCCTCTTGGGCTATCTGCACAAAAGCTGTTCTACCCTGTATGCACACATGGATTTTTCCTCTCTGAACCCTGTTCACACAGGTAATATACAGATGACCAGGTTTTTAAATACATCAGATAGGGATTGCATACATTAGTTAGGACTGCTCTGATAAGGGTATACCGTGAAGTTTGGTAGAGCAGCTTAGTATACATTTTTTGCAAAAAACGTATCAACCAAATACCCTGTTTTTTACATTTTTTACTAGCACTTGCGGATTACTGCAACATTTTGTCAAACTGAGTGTTTTTGGTTTTACTATTCTCTTTTGTGTCTTCAGGTTTCTTGGTGGTGTGTGAACATGATCATACAGACTTGTTCACTGTGCAAGTAGCCCATGTGTTCCTGTTTCCATAATTGTTCTCTTGTGTCTACAAGACTGGGGAGTTCCACCACTCCTCTTGGGCTATCTGCACAAAAGCTGTTCTACCCTGTATGCACACATGGATTTTTCCTCTCTGAACCCTGTTCACACAGGTAATATACAGATGACCAGGTTTTTAAATACATCAGATAGGGATTGCATACATTAGTTAGGACTGCTCTGATAAGGGTATACCGTGAAGTTTGGTAGAGCAGCTTAGTATACATTTTTTGCAAAAAACGTATCAACCAAATACCCTGTTTTTTACATTTTTTACTAGCACTTGCGGATTACTGCAACATTTTTTCAAACTGAGTGTTTTTGGTTTTACTATTCTCTTTTGTGTCTTCAGGTTTCTTGGTGGTGTGTGAACATGATCATACAGACTTGTTCACTGTGCAAGTAGCCCATGTGTTCCTGTTTCCATAATTGTTCTCTTGTGTCTACAAGACTGGGGAGTTCCACCACTCCTCTTGGGCTATCTGCACAAAAGCTGTTCTACCCTGTATGCACACATGGATTTTTCCTCTCTGAACCCTGTTCACACAGGTAATATACAGATGACCAGGTTTTTAAATACATCAGATAGGGATTGCATACATTAGTTAGGACTGCTCTGATAAGGGTATACCGTGAAGTTTGGTAGAGCAGCTTAGTATACATTTTTTGCAAAAAATGTATCAACCAAATACCCTGTTTTTTACATTTTTTACTAGCACTTGCAGATTACTGCAACATTTTTTCAAACTGAGTGTTTTTGGTTTTACTATTCTCTTTTGTGTCTTCAGGTTTCTTGGTGGTGTGTGAACATGATCATACAGACTTGTTCACTGTGCAAGTAGCCCATGTGTTCCTGTTTCCATAATTGTTCTCTTGTGTCTACAAGACTGGGGAGTTCCACCACTCCTCTTGGGCTATCTGCACAAAAGCTGTTCTACCCTGTATGCACACATGGATTTTTCCTCTCTGAACCCTGTTCACACAGGTAATATACAGATGACCAGGTTTTTAAATACATCAGATAGGGATTGCATACATTAGTTAGGACTGCTCTGATAAGGGTATACCGTGAAGTTTGGTAGAGCAGCTTAGTATACATTTTTTGCAAAAAACGTATCAACCAAATACCCTGTTTTTTACATTTTTTACTAGCACTTGCGGATTACTGCAACATTTTGTCAAACTGAGTGTTTTTGGTTTTACTATTCTCTTTTGTGTCTTCAGGTTTCTTGGTGGTGTGTGAACATGATCATACAGACTTGTTCACTGTGCAAGTAGCCCATGTGTTCCTGTTTCCATAATTGTTCTCTTGTGTCTACAAGACTGGGGAGTTCCACCACTCCTCTTGGGCTATCTGCACAAAAGCTGTTCTACCCTGTATGCACACATGGATTTTTCCTCTCTGAACCCTGTTCACACAGGTAATATACAGATGACCAGGTTTTTAAATACATCAGATAGGGATTGCATACATTAGTTAGGACTGCTCTGATAAGGGTATACCGTGAAGTTTGGTAGAGCAGCTTAGTATACATTTTTTGCAAAAAACGTATCAACCAAATACCCTGTTTTTTACATTTTTTACTAGCACTTGCGGATTACTGCAACATTTTTTCAAACTGAGTGTTTTTGGTTTTACTATTCTCTTTTGTGTCTTCAGGTTTCTTGGTGGTGTGTGAACATGATCATACAGACTTGTTCACTGTGCAAGTAGCCCATGTGTTCCTGTTTCCATAATTGTTCTCTTGTGTCTACAAGACTGGGGAGTTCCACCACTCCTCTTGGGCTATCTGCACAAAAGCTGTTCTACCCTGTATGCACACATGGATTTTTCCTCTCTGAACCCTGTTCACACAGGTAATATACAGATGACCAGGTTTTTAAATACATCAGATAGGGATTGCATACATTAGTTAGGACTGCTCTGATAAGGGTATACCGTGAAGTTTGGTAGAGCAGCTTAGTATACATTTTTTGCAAAAAACGTATCAACCAAATACCCTGTTTTTTACATTTTTTACTAGCACTTGCGGATTACTGCAACATTTTTTCAAACTGAGTGTTTTTGGTTTTACTATTCTCTTTTGTGTCTTCAGGTTTCTTGGTGGTGTGTGAACATGATCATACAGACTTGTTCACTGTGCAAGTAGCCCATGTGTTCCTGTTTCCATAATTGTTCTCTTGTGTCTACAAGACTGGGGAGTTCCACCACTCCTCTTGGGCTATCTGCACAAAAGCTGTTCTACCCTGTATGCACACATGGATTTTTCCTCTCTGAACCCTGTTCACACAGGTAATATACAGATGACCAGGTTTTTAAATACATCAGATAGGGATTGCATACATTAGTTAGGACTGCTCTGATAAGGGTATACCGTGAAGTTTGGTAGAGCAGCTTAGTATACATTTTTTGCAAAAAACGTATCAACCAAATACCCTGTTTTTTACATTTTTTACTAGCACTTGCGGATTACTGCAACATTTTGTCAAACTGAGTGTTTTTGGTTTTGCTATTCTCTTTTGTGTCTTCAGGTTTCTTGGTGGTGTGTGAACATGATCATACAGACTTGTTCACTGTGCAAGTAGCCCATGTGTTCCTGTTTCCATAATTGTTCTCTTGTGTCTACAAGACTGGGGAGTTCCACCACTCCTCTTGGGCTATCTGCACAAAAGCTGTTCTACCCTGTATGCACACATGGATTTTTCCTCTCTGAACCCTGTTCACACAGGTAATATACAGATGACCAGGTTTTTAAATACATCAGATAGGGATTGCATACATTAGTTAGGACTGCTCTGATAAGGGTATACCGTGAAGTTTGGTAGAGCAGCTTAGTATACATTTTTTGCAAAAAACGTATCAACCAAATACCCTGTTTTTTACATTTTTTACTAGCACTTGCGGATTACTGCAACATTTTTTCAAACTGAGTGTTTTTGGTTTTACTATTCTCTTTTGTGTCTTCAGGTTTCTTGGTGGTGTGTGAACATGATCATACAGACTTGTTCACTGTGCAAGTAGCCCATGTGTTCCTGATTCTTTCTACAGATGACAGATTTAGATGACGAGCTTGTACAACTTATCATCGATCTTCTACATTTTACGTTAACTCATAATTTTTTCACTTTTAAAGACCGATTTTTCCTACAGCTCCAGGGAACAGCGATGGGGGCGACTTGTGCACCCTCATACGCTAACTTGTTCCTGGGGCTGTGGGATAGAGAAGTCGTATATAATTTGGAAAGTTTCTCTGCCGTAATCTCATGGTCCAGATATATTGATGATATATTGTTTATATGGCACGGTAACGAAGCATCACTGAACTCTTTCATTAGCCAATTAAATGGTAACCAACAAAATATTCGGCTAACACATAAATACAGCAGGGAAAAGGTTGAGTTCCCTGATGTATTGATAGAAGTAGATGGAAGTCAATTTATCACTACCGATGTTTATCGCAAAAGTACAGCAACCAACTCACTTCTCCACGCCAAGTCGGCACACCACCCACAAACAATTGGGGTGATTCCGGTGAACCAGTTCTTGCGGATGAAACGCATATGTTCGGACAATAATAAATTTCAAAATCAAGCTAAGATCCTGACAAATAATTTACAACAACGAGGCTATAATCGTAAGTCCATCAGGAAGGGAAATAGGAGAGGTCTAGCTACTCCTAGAAGCCAATTACTCATTCAGAAGAACAAAGGGTTACAACAATGTCAACAACCAGTTAGATTGATTACAACCTTCAACTCAAGATGGACAGAAATTATGGATATCTTGAGGAAATATTGGCCTATTTTACATGCTGATGAGGACCTGTGTATTTTTTGCCTACAAATCCTTTTGTCACATGGAGACGCTCGAAAAATCTTAAGAACCTGCTGACACGCAGCCACTATGTGGCACCCCACAGGTCGCCCTTCACTGATACAGCAGGCCCGAGGTGGGGTAGCTTTCAATGTGGCGATTGCTCTGCATGTCAGTGTATGGAGAGGGCGTTCACATTTGACAATAGTGATGCTACCCGTACGCATACGATTATGCATCACATTTCATGTACAACGGAATGGTCATTTTACTATGCGTACTGTCCTTGTAAACTTATCTACATAGGTATGACTACCCGTCAATTAAAGGTTAGGATCTTGGAACATATGCGGGACATCAGAAATGCAGTTAAAGTCCATGATACCACAACACTCAAAACTATCCCTAAGCACTTTAGGAACCATCATGGTAGTAACCCTAAATGGCTCAAGGTTAGAGGGATAGATAGGGTGCAGTTAGGCATACGAGGAGGAGACTAAAAGAAGGAACTTCTCAAAAGAGAAGCTAGATGGATAGTCTCTCTTAATACAGTCACCCCCAACGGCCTCAACGAATCATTGAGCTTCAAATCCTTTTTATAATTTGTGCAAATTTTAAAATGTTGGTACTATATGTATTTTTTAATTTGTGTTGTCTTGTTTTGTGCATGTTTTTGTCCCAAAGTCACAGCCTTTTTATATCTGATATGGGTGAAGCCTTATGAATATAATGTTTTGTAATAATGACATCTCTATTTATTTCAGTTTTGTTCTAATAGAGCTGTCATCTGCGACTAAGCCTATGAGAATTTGATGACTCTGATATTTCGATGAGAAACAACTCTAGGAAAAAATATATGACATGGAGATTGATTTGCTATAATATCTGCCTTTGAAAAACTACAAGGCTTATACCAAGCTGGAACAATTGATGTCACATATGACTGAGGACCTTTTTTGTCATATAGATATCTTTAAAAGCTTCAGCGATCTATTTTGTAAATTTTTATATGTCCACGTATGTAATAGAGCAAAATGTATTACTGTATGCACATTGTATGTAATTGTAAGTTCTGGACTAATGGGACTATGTTGTGAATTCTGTTATCAAGCTCCCTCCTGTGGTCATGAATGGTACTTCGGCTGGTTCTGTCCATGGGCTTCCTCTGGTGGTTGTGAGTGGAGCTGCGGCTTCTGAGTTTCCTTCCACAGGTGACGAGGTTAATTCGTTAGCTGGCTGCTCTATTTAACTCCACTTAGATCATTGCTCCATGCCACCTGTCAATGTTCCAGTATTGGTCTAGTTCTCTCCTGGATCGTTCTTGTGACCTGTCTTCCCAGCAGAAGCTACGTTCCTGCTTGTTTTTCTCTGGTTTGCTATTTTTCTGTCCAGCTTGCTATTTTGATTTTTGTCTTGCTTGCTGGAAGCTCTGGGACGCAGAGGGAGCGCCTCCGCACCGTGACTCGGCGCGGAGGGTCTTTTTGCGCCCTCTGTGTGGTCTTTTTGTAGTTTTTTTGTGCTGACCGCAAAGTTACCTTTCCTATCCTCTGTCTGTTCAGTAAGTCGGGCCTCACTTTGCTAAATCTATTTCATCTCTGGGTTTGTAATTTTCATCTTTACTCACAGTCATTATATGTGGGGGGCTGCCTTTTCCTTTGGGGAATTTCTCTGAGGCAAGGTAGGCTTTATTTTTCTATCTCTAGGGCTAGCTAGTTTCTTAGGCTGTGTCGAGTTGCATAGGGAGCGTTAGGAGCAATCCACGGCTATTTCTAGTGTGTGTGATAGGATTAGGGATTGCGGTCAGCAGAGTTCCCACGTCTCAGAGCTCGTCCTATATTATTAGTAACTATCAGGTCATTCCGTGCGCTCTTAACCACCAGGTCCATTATTGTCCTTACCACCAGGTCATAACAGTACAGGTGGCCCAAAGTATTAATGCATCTCAATAGAGGGATAAGAGAAGTTCTGAGACCATTTTTTTTTCTTTGCAGTGTGTTTTGTCTCTCTTTTCCCCTTTACCTCTGGGTGGTTCAGGATACAGGTGTAGATATGGACATTCAAGGTCTGTCCTCTTGTATGAATAATCTCACTGCAAGGGTACAAAACATTCAAGATTTTGAGGTTCAGAATCCGATGTTAGAGCCTAGGATTCCAATTCCTGATTTGTTTTTTGGGGATAGATCTAAGTTTCTGAATTTCAAAAATAATTGTAAATTGTTTCTTGCTTTGAAACCTCCCTCCTCAGGTGACCCTGTTCAACAAGTGAAGATCATTATTTCTTTGTTACGTGGCGACCCTCAAGACTGGGCATTTTCCCTTGTGCCAGGAGATCCGGCATTGCGTGATGTTGATGCGTTTTTTCTGGCACTCGGATTTCTTTATGATGAACCTAATTCAGTGGATCAGGCAGAGAAAATCTTGCTGGCTCTGTGTCAGGGTCAGGATGAGGTAGAAATATATTGTCAGAAGTTTAGGAAGTGGTCTGTACTCACTCAGTGGAATGAATGTGCCCTGGCAGCAATTTTCAGAAAGGGTCTCTCTGAAGCCCTTAAGGATGTCATGGTGGGATTTCCCATGCCTGCTGGTCTGAATGAGTCTATGTCTTTGGCCATTCAGATCGATCGACGCTTGCGTGAGCGTAAAGTTGTGCACCATTTGGCGGTATTATCTGAGCATAGACCTGAGCCTATGCAATGTGATAGGACTTTGACCAGAGCTGAACGGCAAGAACACAGACGTCGGAATGGGCTGTGTTTTTACTGTGGTGTTTCCACTCATGCTATCTCCGATTGTCCTTAGTGCACTAAGCGTTTCGCTAGGTCTGCTACCATTGGTATGGTACAGTCGAAATTTCTTTTGTCCGTTACTCTGATTTGCTCTTTGTCATCCTATTCTGTTATGGCATTTGTGGATTCAGGCGCTGCCGTGAATTTGATGGACTTGGAGTTTGCTAGGCGCTGTGGTTTTTTCTTGGAGCCCTTGCAGTATCCTATTCCATTGAGAGGAATTGATGCTACGCCTTTGGCCAAGAATAAGCCTCAGTACTGGACCCATTTGACCATGTGCATGGCTCCTGCACATCAGGAGGATATTCGCTTTTTGGTGTTGCATAATCTGCATGATGTTGTCGTTTTGGGGTTGCCATGGCTACAGGTCCATAATCCAGTATTGGATTGGAAATCTATGTCTGTGTCCAGCTGGGGTTGTCAGGGGGTACATGGTGATGTTCCATTTCTGTCTATTTCATCATCCACCCCTTCTGAAGTCCCGGAGTTTTTGTCGGATTACCGGGATGTATTTGATGAGCCCAAATCCAGTGCCCTACCTCCTCATAGGGATTGCGATTGTGCTATCAATTTGATTCCTGGTAGTAAGTTTCCTAAGGGCCGACTGTTCAATTTATCTGTGCCAGAGCACGCCGCTATGCGGAGTTATGTAAAGGAATCCTTGGAGAAGGGTCATATTCGCCCGTCGTCGTCACCATTGGGAGCAGGGTTCTTTTTTGTGGCCAAGAAGGATGGTTCTTTGAGACCTTGTAGTGATTACCGCCTTCTTAATAAGATCACAGTCAAATTTCAGTACCCTTTGCCACTGCTGTCGGATTTATTTGCTCAGATTAAGGGGGCTAGTTGGTTCACCAAGATAGATCTTCGTGGTGCATATTATCTTGTGCGTATTAAACAGGGCGATGAATGGAAAACAGCATTTAATACACCCGAGGGCCATTTTGAGTACCTGGTTATGCCATTTGGGTTTTCCAATGCTCCATCAGTATTTCAGTCCTTTATGCATGACATCTTCCGAGAGTACCTGGATAAATTCCTGATTGTATATTTGGATGATATCTTGGTCTTCTCGGATGATTGGGAGTCTCACGTGAAGCAGGTCAGAATGGTGTTCCAGGTCCTTCGTGCGAATTCTTTGTTTGTGAAGGGGTCAAAGTGTCTCTTTGGAGTTCAGAAGGTTTCATTTTTGGGTTTCATTTTTTCCCCTTCTACTATCGAGATGGACCCTGTTAAAGTCCAGGCCATTTATAATTGTACTCAGCCGACATCTGTGAAGAGTCTGCAAAAGTTCCTGGGCTTTGCTAATTTTTATCGTCGCTTCATCAGTAATTTTTCTAGTGTTGCTAAACCGTTGACTGATTTGACCAACAAGGGTGCTGATGTGGTCAATTGGTCTTCTGCGGCTGTGGAAGCTTTTCAGGAGTTGAAGCGTCGTTTTTCTTCTGCCCCTGTGTTGTGCCAGCCAGATGTTTCGCTTCTGTTTCAGGTCGAGGTTGATGCTTCTGAGATTGGGGCAGGGGCTGTTTTGTCGCAAAGAAGTTCTGATGGCTCGGTGATGAAACCATGTGCCTTCTTTTCTGTCTGTGAACGAGGCCCAGAGCGCTGCGGTTCTCTGGAACCTCTCTGTCGCGGTAGCCCCGTGACAACAGGTTCCCTTTAATTTCAGTTGTAGTGTCAGCGTGGCGGTCGCAGGACACGTTCCCGGATACACAGCTGGAGATCAGCTGACATTAATGAATCCCAATAACACTGGGTCATGTGTTTTGACTGTACAGACGGCACTTCTGAGCAGCAACTGGCGGTGTTGGAGCCCAGGGATTACAGTTCAGGTGATAGAAATATGAACGCAGCAGGAGACCTGGATACTGTGGCCAACCAATTATTTAATCTGAAAGAGGAGTTGCAAATTCCTGAGAGATCCAGGCCTTGTTCATTTTCAGAAAAGTAAGCCGGTCAACGTTATCAGAGGATAGTCGTATACGACGGTCTGTTAGTACACAACCTGCGGCACTAAAGACGCGTTCCGATAATACACTAGCTGCAGGGCAAGCCAGCACGTCCAATGCATACTGGCTATGCTCTGGCCACGTATCCAGCTTAGAGACCCAAAACTTGAAGGGGAAAGAGCCGTCTGGGAGTACACTGAGAGGGCAAGCCATGTAGTCTGTCACCATCTGACGGAAACATTCTGCTGACTGGAGTCGTCTGTGATGGTGTAGATATTTGTGGCGGGTACACAAAAGTTTGCCACAGTTGGGCCATACTGGTCTTGCCTTGTGCTGAGGCACTGCTTCTGCTCCCTGTTTGTGCTGACCTTCCTCCGCTGCCTCAACGCACTGAGCTGGTTTGTAAAGCACTAGCAGCACTGCTCTCAGTTGGACAGGAGAAGATGATGGAATGCACCAGTGTGTCTATGTACTCCCGCATTTTACGCTCTCGGTTCAACGGTGTTATGAGGGTTTGTAAGTTGTCCCGGTAGCGCGGATCTAAGAGGGTGTACACCCAATAATCAGCCGTGTTGCGAATCTGGGCGATGCGGCGGTCATTTCTCAGGCACTGCAGCATGAAATCAACCATGTGCTGCAGACTGCCAACAGGCCAACAAACGCTGTTCCCTGCTTGAGACGTGATCTCTGCCTGCTCTGCATCACCCCCCCTCGCTCTACACACTAACTACTTGAAAATTGTGTAACTCCCTCCTCTGGACCGATGTCTTCCTCCTCCATTGACTCCTCCTCATCCTCCTCACAAAGTTTCCCCTGCCTAGGCCTCTGTGAGGAACCACGTTGCGCTGACTGTCAAGAAGCAAATGGAATTGGTGTCTCCTCATCCTCCACCTCTTCCACAACATCATCCCTTAGCTCTTGCAGTGTTCTTTCAAGCAGGCAGATAAGGGGGACAGTCATGCTGAATAGTGCATCATCTGCACTCGCCATCTGCGTGGAATCATCGAAGGCATGCAAAACCTGGCAGACGTCCTTCATAGTGGCCCACTCAGTGGGTGTGAAGTCTGAACGGCGCGCAGTGCGACTTCTTTGCACCTGATGCAGCTGGTAGTCCATTACTGCTTGCTGCTGCTCACACAACCGCTCCAACATATGTAACGTGGAATTCCACCTGGTGGGTAGGTCACATATGATGCGATGTTCCGGAAGGCAGAATCGGTGCTGCAGAGCTGCAATGCGCTATCTTGAAATGCTGGAATGCCGCAAGTGAGCACACTCTAGGCGGACCTTGTGCAGCAGTGCATCAAGATCCGGATAGTCCCTCAAAAAACTCTGCACGACCAAGTTGAGCACATGTGCCAGACATGGGATGTGAGTGAGGTTGCCTAGGCCCAGAGCTGCCACCAGATTTCGGCCATTGTCACACACTACCATGCCTGGCTGGAGATTCTCTGGCACAAACCACACATCGCTCTCCTGCTTGATGGCATTCCAGAGCTCCTGCGCTGTGTGGCTTCGATTCCCCAAAGAAATTAATTTCAATACGGCCTGTTGACATTGTGCTCATATCGGTCGTAACAGGTAAACGTTCACAGGTCCATTTGGAGGTGGACTGTGACGGCTCCTGCAGCGATGATTCTGAGGAACTGGAGTATGAGGATAAGGCAATGTGTACAGACTGGATTCCTGCAATCCTTGGAGTTGGCAGAACATGTCCTGCGCCACTCGCACGATCTGTACCCGGCGCCACAACATTAACCCAATGGGCAGTGAGGGAAAGGTATTGCCCCTGTCCATGGTGACTGGTCCACGCATCGGTGGTGAGGTGGACCTTGCTAGTGACGGCGTTCAGTAGCGTGTGTTTTATGTGTCCCTCCACATGCTTTTGCAGGGCAGAGATGGCTTGACTGCTGAAATAAAAGAGGCTGGGCACATTGTATTGTGGGACTGCCAATGCCATCAAGTTATGGAATGTGTCAGTCTCCACCAGCCTGAATGACAGCATTTCAAGGGACAGGAGTTTTGCAATTCCAGCATTCAGAGCCTGTGCTCGGGCGTGGTTTGCTGAGAATGGCCGCCTTTTCTCCCATGCCTGTGCTACCGATGGCTGTAGATTGGGCTGGGAGTGTGAGGATGACTGGGAATGTGGTGATGTGGGTGGAATTACACTGGGTCTCTGGAGACCAGTGCCAGAGGTTCTTTCATGGCGATCCTGTGTGTGAGCTGGAGGAAGAGACAACAACACGAGCCGTTGTAGGTGCCGTTGTAGGTTGGCCTAGGCCTTCAGTGTGTTTTTGTAACTCCACCGCTTGCTTGGTCCGCACATGTTTCCACATATTTGTGGTATTGAGGTTGCTGACACTTTTCCTTCTTTTGACTTTCTAATGACACACCTTGCATTTGACTAAGCAAATGTCATCTGCAACTGTGTCAAAAAAGGACCAGGCACTGCAAGTCTTGGGAGCACCCGTTTTGGCTTTTGGAAGAGCCATGCTCCGAATGTGTGCTGAAGTGGAGGCTACAGGCACCGCAGTCTTCCCCTCCCTTTCCCTCTTTGGGCCGTTCAGGGAATATTTTCCTCAGAGCTGCTCCCACCACCTTCCTGTACCTCAAGCCACGATGGGTCAAGGACCTCTTCATCTACACTACCCTCTTCCACCAACTGCACAGTACTTACCAGAAAGTGGCAACTGAGTCTCATCATCAGATGCGTACTGAGGTGTGCTGACCGGAGGCACTGGCTCACCCGCCTCTTCAGACTCAGAAAGACAAAGCTGTTGGGCATCACTGCATACTGCCTCTTCTTCCTTTTCTCCAATGCTGCTTGGCTGGCCCTCTCTTTCCTGTCATGATTCCAATGGCAGGGAATCACAAAAGGACAAGCACCAACGAGCTTTAGGGTGATGGAACCTGAGCTGACCGCGACCCTAAACCTGAACACACAAATAACAATAGCCGGGGAACGTGCCTACGTTGATCCTAGACGTCTCGCACCAGCCGAAGATCTAACTTCCCCTATTAGAAGAAACACAGACCTCTCTTTCCTCCAGAGAAATATCCCACAGACATAGCAGCCCCCCACATATAATGACGGTGAAATGAGAGGAAGGCACATACACAGTATGAAATCAGATTCAGCAAAATGAGGCCCGCTAAAACTAGATAGCAGAGGATACAAAAGTAAACTGCGCGGTCAGCAAAAAACCTTTCAAAAAACCATCCTGTAATTACTTGAACTCATGTTCCAACTCATGGAACATGAGGAGCAATTACAGCCCGCTAGAGCAACCAGCAGCAAAGAAACAATTATATGCAAGCTGGACAAGACAAAAATAAATCAAAACGTGGAACAAGAAAATCAAAAACTTAGCTTGTCCTGAAGATTACTGAAGCCAGAAGCTGAGGTAACAAAACACTCTGATAACCTTGATAGCCGGCGGGGAAATGACAAGAAATCCCGGTTAAATAGGAAACTCCCAAATCCTAATAGAACAGGTGGACACCAGAGACAGCAGAACACAAATCACCCAGTACCATCAGTAACCACCAGAGGGAGCCCAAAAACAGAACTCACAACACTTTCCAAGCCAAGAGATTCAGAGAACAGAAGTAGAGATGGCTCCTGTCCTGGGCTCTCTGACTGCCTGGGCTATTTGGCAAGTGGTGAAGAGACAGATGGGTGCTCTCCAGTGCTCTGTGCCTGAGAGGATGTGGCACTAATTGAAGTCAATGCATTAACTGCCATCCATCCGACAACAGCTTCAATTTGTTCTTTTCGCAGCAGCGGGGTACGGCGATCTCCTACAAAGCTGCGCATGAAGGACTGTTCCGTGCTGAAACTGGGTGATGATGAGTCACATCAGGCACAGTGCAGCAGGCACAGAATCCCACGTCCTCTCCCTGCTCCACGCCCACGCCCACGTGCCTTACTCCCTGCCTTCTTCATCTAGGACAATGGAACGGTATGAGGCAGTGATGCACCCTGAGCTGACTACAACCGGCTGTGGTGGTAGAACAGACTACAGAGCAAGCTGCACTCACACACAGACCATGCAGACAACCACGAACGGCACTGCAAGGCCAAAACAAGCTACTCTATGTAATCCTATATTGTGTTTTATCACAATCCAGCAGGATACGGAGGGAAAGTTACTAATAGGATACATTTTAGAAAATGCGCGGCAGGCTGCACTAATTGAGAAACGGACAATGGAACAGTATGAGGCAGTGACGCATCCTGAGCTCACTACAACCGGCTGTTGCGGTAGAACAGACTGCAGAGCAAGCTGCACTCACACACAGACCGTGCAGACAGCCACGAATGGCACTGCAAGGCCAAAACAAGCTACTCTATGTAATCCTATATTGTGTTTTATCACAATCTAGCAGGATACGGAGGGAAAGCCACTAATAGGATAAATTTGAGAAAATGTGCGGCAGGCTGCACTAATTGAGAAATGGACAATGGAACGGTATTAGGCAGTGACGCATCCTGAGCTGACTTCAACCGGCTGTGGCGGTAGAACAGACTAGAGAGCAAGCTGCACTCACACACAGACCATGAAGACAGCCACGAACGGCACTGCAAGGCCAAAACAAGCTACTCTATGTAATCCTATATTGTGTTTTATCACAATCTAACAGGATACGGAGGGAAAGCCACTAATAGGATAAATTTGAGAAAATGTGCGGCAGGCTGCACTAATTGAGAAACGGACAATGGAATGGTATGAGGCAGTGACGCATCCTGAGCTGACTACAACCGGCTGTGGCGGTAGAACAGACTACAGAGCGAGCTGCACTCATACACAGACCATGCAGACAGCCGTGAACGGCGCTGCAAGGCCAAAATAAGCTCCTCTATGTAATCCTATATAGTGTTTTTCCACAATCAAGCAGGATACGGAGGGAAAGCCACTAATAGGATAAATTTGAAAAAATGTGCAGCAGGCTGCACTAATTGCAAAAAAGGACAATGGATTGAACAGTATCAGGCAGTGACGCACCCTGAGCTGACTACAACCAGCGGTGGCTACGGACAGACTACAGAGTGAACTGCACTCACACACACAGAGACCTTGCAGACAGCTGTGAACAGCGCTGCAAGGCAAAAGCAAGTTACTCACACAGTGGTTGCTAAATTAGCCTGGGTAAAGCACAATGAAGCAAATCGCTATCTCTAAACTGGCCCTCAGTCAGAACCCAGCGTCCTGTCCCTAACTGAATTCACAGCAGAGTGAGCCCAAAATGTCGGCGGCGACTATTATAGTGCATCATGACATCATTTCAGCAGCCAATCTGTTATGACCTGGTGGTTAGGAGCACCAGGAAAGACCTGCTAGTTAAACCTCAAACAGGACAAGCTCTGGGATGTGGGAGCTCTGCTGACCGCAATCCCTAATCCTACCACACACACTAGAAATAGCCGTGGGGCGCTCCTGACGCTCCCTAGGTGCCTCGTCACAGCCTAAGAACTAGCTAGCCCTAGAGATAGAAAGTAAGCCTACCTAGCCTCAGAGAAATTCCCCAAAGGAAAAGGCAGCCCCCCACATATATTAACTGTGAGTTAAGATGAAAGTCACAAACACAGAAATGAAAACAGGTTTTAGCACAGGGAGGTCAGACTAACTAAATAGACAGAGGATAGGAAAGGTATCTTTGCGGTCAGCACAAAAACTACAAAAGACCATGCAGAGTGTGCAAAAAGACCCCCGCACCGACTCACGGTGTGGAGGCGCCACCCTGCATCCCAGAGCTTCCAGCTAGCAAGACAAAATAATGAAAGCAAGCTGGACTAGAAAACCATGAACAGAAAATAACAAACGGGGACTTAGCTTCTTGCAGGAAGAGACAGGTCTCAGAAAGATCCAAGAGCGAACTGAAGCAATGCAGAAACATTGACAGCTGGCATGGAGTAACGATCTAAGTGGAGTTAAATAGAGCAGCAAACCAAAGGATAAACCCCGTCACCTGTGTAAGGAACCTCAGAAGCAGCAGCTCCATTCACAGCCACTAGAGGGAGCCCACGGACAGAACTCACCGAAGTACCATTCACGACCACAGGAGGGAGCTCGACAACAGAATTCACAACACCAATCACAGCCATACCAGTAGTTACATGCCTACCATGCAGAACAGGATGTCCCCACACTTCTAATCATTCCTCATTTGCTAAATTAAATGAAACTGGCTCTTTGAATTATGGGAGCTTCCGATTCTGTTATCCGATATATTGAAAGTATTGGAACTCGGTATCGGAATTCCGATACTGCAAATATCGGCTGATACCCGATACTTGCGGTATCGGAATGCTCAACACTAGTGATGAATCACAAATCTGCATTCGGCAAGGCAATGATGCTGGAACTTTTGTTTAGTGCCGTTCCACTGAGATTTATAAAGATGACTGCCTGAAGAGAACATGCAAATTTCCACAGTCATTGATGATGTGGGGCTGCATGTCAGGTAAAGGCACTGGGGAGATGGCTGTCATTACATCTTCAATAAATGCACAAGTTTATGTTGATATTTGGGACACTTTTCTTATCCCATCAATTGAAAGGATGCTTGGGGATGATGAAATCATTTTTCAAGATGATAATGCATCCTGCCATAGAGCAAAAACTGTGAAAACATTCCTTGAAAAAAGACACATAAGGTCTATGTCATAGCCTGCAAATAGTCCGGATCTCAATCCAATTGAAACTCTTTGGTGGAAGTAGAAGAAAATTGTCCATGACAAGGCTCCAACCTGCAAAGTTGATCTGGCAACAGCAATCAGTGGAAGTTGGAGCCAGATTGATGAAGAGTACTGTTTGACACTCATTAAGTCCATGTCTCAGAGACTGCAAGCTGTTAGAAAAGCCAGAGATGGTTCAACAAAATACTAGTAATGTTTTGGAGTGCTTTTTTGTTTGTGAGTTTTTCATGATTCCATAATTGTTTCCCTCATAATTGAGTGACTTCATAGTTTTTACCCTATGCTTGGTTAAAAAAAGGAACCATTATTGCCTACCACATTTTTTGTTCTTGATTTCTATTACTGTTTCTTAAAGCCAGAAAATTGCTATTTGAAATGACTTTAGTTTTGTGCTTTGCATCTGATCTGCTTTTTTTCTACATAAGTTTATGAACATCCTCCAAGGCCGGTGATTCCATAATTTTTGCCAGGGGTTGTATGTGGCCCCTTGGGAAAATTAATTGCCCACCCTTGGTGTGGTCAATTGCTCCCAGGATGTTCAATGAAGGGAATCAAAGCATTCCTCCAATTGGCAGAGGTCCCTTCTGGATAGACATCAGGGAGTGTTTCATAACCACGTATATATATCTTTCCTGTATCAAAATGGAGGATACCAGAATGTACTGCATCTTTATGGAACTAAAGCCACTTCTGAAGAAACGTGCACAAATGGACAGCAACATTTTTTTCCTATCTATATACCAAGATTCATGACCACATATTGTATTACTTCAACCACTTTTGCTCTCCAAACTCTTTTTATAATCTGTCCCAAAAAGACCTCTTTTCCTCTTGTTGCTCCAGCTACACTTTGCTTAGCTCTGACCAGCAGTGTTAGTACCAAGGTTTGGCAGCACCATACTTAGAGTGTCCATGACTGCTGACATCTTTAACGTTAAAGAGAACCTGTCAGCAGGATTTTGCAAAGTTAAGTACAGACATGCCATATTGGCGCTGTAATATTGATTGAGATGATTTCTGCGGTGAAGAAATCGCAGGTCATTGATCCAACAGGAAGATGAATTAAGGACCAGAGCACCAAGAAAAGACCCTGCCCACTGTCCTGCTCCGATATACAAAGCTTAGATTAAAGGAGAACTTTAAATGACAGTTTAACAAAAAACACAAAGTGGTTTTCTTCATTTTAATCAGTATTACAGCGCCAATATAACCATGTCTGTAATTTACTTTGCAAAATTCTGCTGACACGGTCTCTTTAAAAATGTTTGCATAAAACCTTTAAATATGCCCTGAAAAGAAGCAATTCACATTTCCTAGGTTATAATGCCTGGCCCACTATGCCAACAGGGCAATATTTAGGAATTTCTTGCACTGTGCCCTGTTACTTAAAGAAATATTATGTTTAGAGGTCAGTTGTTGAATCCGATGATGATCGAGTTTGAGTAGAGTTCCCTAAAATTTGCAGTTCCATATGAGTTTGCAAAGAAAAACTTTACAATCACCATTGCCTACACCAATGTAGCATGAGAGATCAGGTTTATGTAATTTTGCATTGCCTTGTTGGTCTCCCCATAATGCCCTGGAGATGCTGACAACATATTATCACACCTCGTACAGTTGCAGCCAGTACCTTGGCCATCAGTGAAGCATAGCTTGCATGATAGCATCATTTACCATTTCCAGATTTTCTATGTAAGGCCATGTTCACACATTCATAGTAACATAGTAACAAAGTTATTAAGGTTGAAGGAAGATTTTAAGTCCATCTAGTTCAACCCATAGCCTAACCTAACATGCCCTAACATGTTGATCCAGAGGAAGGCAAAAAAACCCATGTGGCAAAGAGTAAGCTCCACCTTGGGGAAAAAAATCCCTTCCCGACTCCACATACGGCAATCAGACTAGTTCCCTGGATCAACGCCCTAACAAGGAATTTAGTATTTATACCATGTAACATTATACTTTTCAAGAAAGGCATCCAGTCCCCTCTTAAATTTAAGTAATGAATCACTCATTACAACATCATACGGTAGGGAGTTCCATAGTCTCACTGCTCTTGCAGTAAAGAATCTGCGTCTGTTATTATGCTTAAACCTTCTTTACTCCAGACGTAGAGGATGCCTCCTTGTCCCTGTTTCAGGTCTATGATTAAAAAGATCATCAGAAAGGTCTTTGTACTGTCCCCTCATATATACATTAACATAAGATCACCCTTAGCCTTCGTTTTTCCAAACTAAATTGCCCCAAGTGTAATAACCTATCTTGGTATTGCAGACCCCCCAGTCCTCTAACACTAGGACTACTGGACTCGTGACCCCGCCTAGAACTACTGAAAGGAGTCATTTTGACTCCTTGCTTGTTTTTGTTTATTTTTAGAGTTTCATTTGTGGTTATTTATTAATAATTATATTTTTTGTAATGTATTATTATTGTGAGATCCAACAGTAATGCTTTTGATTGTTTTTTTTCTGTTTTTCTTATTTTTCTACAGAAAATAACAATAATTATAATAGACGTTTTTCAAATATTTTTTTTTATTCAAGTGCACACATATAAACAACAACTGAAGAACAAAAAGCAGAGAAAATGTAGGTGGAGGAGCATAAAAATGAAAATATGGCGCAGAATTCACCTTCTAAACATTTGGTGTTTCGCATTTTAGGCATTGCCTTTGATTTATGGCAGTACATTGCCCACACAAAGACTTACCACAAGTCTTACAATTGCCGACAGATCTATTTTTCTTGCACTTTTCTTTGATCTGGCAAAATTTTGTTTGAACCATCACTTCTGAACATGTAGAAACTTGGGACGTGGAACCCTTTTCCCTATCTGTGACATAAGGACCACTCAACTCTCTCACAAGCGTTCGCAAAAATGCCTTGCGTGACATTTTTTGGTGGGTAATCTCCTTGAATATTATACATGCATTTATACCCGCAAAGTCTAAGGCATTTTCAAATGCATGAACAGGCCATCTCCTTGTGGATGTTCGTGTGGTATATTTTCGTGCCATCTGATCCACTACATCTACTCCATATTTTGTTTCATTGTAAAACTTTACCGTTTCTGGAGTATTTTTAGCGGAATCAGACGCAACAACAACATCTGGATGGACGGAACTCAAAATGACAACATTTTTGTTGGGCTTTCCTTGATATACTGTAAGTGTAAAATTGTCTTCATTTCTAAACACTTTAATGTTGTACAATTCCTCTTTCATGGATTTTATTTCTTTAGGCACTTCTCGCCTTATCTTATTCAGTGTTCCCACGATGGTTGTTCCTTTGCTTTTTAGCTGTTTAGCTAATTTTAATGAAGTAAAATAATTATCGGTTGTAACATTGCGACCTTTTTTCAAAAACGGGTCCAATAACTTCATTACCACATGGTCAGCTAAACGGTCCTCAGCACGGCGTGTGTCATCTTTGCCTAGATAAGGGAAGCCATTTGCCAGATATTTGCTCTCCTTATCAACAGCTAGCCAATATTTGTGGCCATATTTATCTGGTTTGGAAGGCATGTACTGCATGAATGGACACCTAGTTTTGCTTGGGAAAAGTTGCTCATCCACCGTTATGTATGGGCCAGGTTTGTAACACGCAATACAATTTTCAATAAACCTGTCCCACACAGTAGAAAATAGAGCAAACTTGTCCGTTTGCAGTCTCTCCGATCGAGTAGATTTCTCATCAAATCTGAGAAACCTCATAATTTCAACAAAGCGGTCCCTAGACATTGTCGCTTTGCAAAACGGTATTCCCCAGTCATTACACCAAATACTGCTAATCGAGTGACGGTTCGTGCCAGATATTCCACAAGCATAGAATATCGCAATGAATGCATCTAGCTCCTCATCAGATAGAGTAAACTGTAAATTATTGTTCCTGCATGCTTCTGCAAGCGTACAGTTCTTTATATGTGTCAATATATATGAATCAAAAAATAAACGCCATGCGCTCAAAGGACTATCGATAATGATATTTCTTCTGGCGTATCCTGTAGGGCCAGGCGCTTCTCGAAGAATATTTTGGCTGTCACGCCTACCAGGCAAGTGTTGTCCAATTTCAACAGGTTTCCATTGAATACCATCCGCTGAAACTAGTATTCCTTCAGATTCGCCTTCTCTGGTGTTTGTTGTTGCATTACCTTCGCCGCCATCGTTATCTGTTGTTCTTTCATTTCTGGGACGTTTTGCTGATTTTTTCTGTCCACGACCAGGAGGATGGTCACGAGGCAACATAACTGCATGAGCCCGATCCCCAGTTGATGTGCTTGGAATATCTGGAAAAAAGTTGATGAATATTTAGAATTTTTGTTTTGTAAGGGTCCGTGCACACTGGCTGGATTAGCGGCGGAATATCCGACCGGATATTCTCACCACAATCCGGCCCGTACCTGCCCGCTCAGGTACAGAGCGGAGTTTCATACCTGAAGCTCCGCTCCGAACCCCGGGCTGGAGCCGCTGTCTGGGACGGAGCCGTGCTCGCGCGTAAGCAAGCGCTGCTCTGTCCCTGACAGCGGCTCCAGCCCGGGGTTCGGAGCGGAGCTTCAGGCATGAGCGGGCAGGTACGGCCTGTATTGCGGCAAGAATATCCAGATGGCTATTCAGCCAGAATTCTGCTAGTGTGCACAGGCCCTAACTCAGTGTGTGGAAGAACAAATAAATACACATAACTACTTACCTTCTGGATTTGTTCCTTCTGAGTCTTCAGATTCACTTGATATGTTCTGAGGAATGAAATCTTCATCACTGTCAGAATCAAATACATGTTCCTGCAATTCGGATTCCGATTCATCCTCCGGTATGGATTGCAAAGTAGCCAGAATATCCTGAGGCTTTATCAAACATCTTCTCTCCATATTCCTCACAAATTCCATAATTCTATATAGTTCCCTGCTGAAAAATAGAAATGAAATGAAAACTAAAAGAAATAATAACTGTTCTGCCACCTTCAAAAGTAGGTGGGCTGAATCAGTTGACAGACAGCTAAACTATTTCATAACAATTCATACCTGTATGAGTCTTCAGAGCTCGTATGTCTGCGTCTGTTCTCTTTGTCTCTTCAGCTGAACTGAAAGTAAAGTTACTATCCAGAATACTGTCTCCTGCTAGGACCTTAGAAAAACACCATCCTTCATTAGCATAAGATAAGAGCCTAGAGTAAACAAGCTATTTTGTTCAGCATTACACAGTAATACAAGCAGGTAAAACACAAGGAAAATGTGAAAAGTTGACATGTAAATTGAACTACATCTATATGAACATCAGGGTAAATAAGACAGAGTGAAAAAATTATGCACAAAACTTTATAGCAACATTTAGTGACAAAAGGACCTCAAAATATAGTAGGGAGTCAAAATGACTCCCTTCAGTAGTTCTTGGTAAATTTTGAAAAAAACGCGCAAATTTTTTACCAAAATTCTTTATTCTCACAAAATCTTTTTTCACATCATATTTGAGGAAAAGTCACCGAGTTTCAAGCCGGAATTCTGAAAAATGTAGTCACAGAAGAGAAATAAAAAACAAAAGGAGTCAAAATGACTCCATCAGTAGTTCTAGTGCTAATAACCTTGGTCGCTCTTCTCTGCACCCGCTCCAGTTCAGCTATGTCTTTCTTATACACCGGAGACCAGAACTGTACACAGTATTCTAAGTGTGGTCGAACCAGTGACTTGTATAGAGGTAAAATTATGTTCTCCTCATGAGCATCTATGCCTCTTTTAATGCATCCCATTATTTTATTTGCCTTTGTAGTAGCTGCCTGGCACTGGCCACTAAATGTGAGTTTTTCATCCACCCATACACCCAGGTCTTTTTCATTGACAGTTTTGACCAGAGTTTTAGAATTAAGCACATAGTTATACTGTACATCTTATTCTCCAGACAAAAAGAAAAACACATCCGCACTGCTGCTATCAGTTAGACTCAAATACCTCTGCCTTGCTGAACTGTGCGGCCGCAATGTCGCCCTTCAATGATTAACCAGGTGCTGCATCCACAAAAAACAGTCCTCATAAATCAGTCCAAAGATAAAAAACTGGAGCGCACTCACCGGTATTCAGGTGTCAAACTTTATTCGGACATAACGTAGTACAGCAGGGAGGGATGTAGATGCAGATGGACGACAGCCGTTTTGTGCACAAGGCACTTCAACAGGTCCTGACGTCTAGACATCTTATTACTTCTACCCAAGTGCATGACCTTACTTTTATCCCCATTAAAGTTCATTTGCCATTTATCAGCCCAAGCTTCTAGTTTACATAAATCATCCTGTAATATAAAATTGTCCTCCTCTGTATTGATTACTTTGCAGAGTTTAGTGTCATCTGCAAATATTGAAATTCCACTCTGTATTCCACAAGATCATTAATAAATATGTTAAAAAGAATAGAGCCCAATACTGACCCCTGTAGTACCCCACTGCTAACCGCGACCCAGTCCGAGTGTGCTCCATTAATAACCACCCTTTGTTTCCTATCCCTGAGCCAGCTCTTAACCCATTTACAAATATTTTCCCCTATCACCATTATTCTCATTTTATGTATCAACCTTTTGTGTGGCACCATATCAAAAGCTTTTGAAAAGTCCATATACACTATGTCCACTGGGTTCCCTTGGTCCAGTCCGTAACTTACCTCTTCATAGAAATTAATGAGATTAGTCTGACAGGAACGGTCCCTAGTAAACCCATGTTGGTATTGGGTCATGAGGTTATTCCTCTTCAGATACTCCAACATAGCATCCCTTAGAATGCCCTCCAGGATTTTACCCACAGTAGAGGTTAAGCTTACTGGCCTATAATTTCCAAGTTCAGTTTTTGTCCCCTTTTTGAATATTGGCACCACATTTGCTATACGCCAGTCCTGTGGTACAGACCCTGTTATTATGGACTCTTTAAAGATTAAAAATAATGGTCTATCAATGACTGTACTTAATTCCTGCAATACTCGGGGGTGTATCCCGGAGATTAGTCAATTTTAGTGATTTTTAGATGCCGACGTACTTCCTGCTGGGTTAAGCAGATGACACTTAATGGGGAATTTTTGTTATCACTGATCATATTGTCTGCCATGGAATTTTCTTGTGTAAATACTGATGAAAAAAAAGTCATTTTGCATATTGGCTTTTTCCTCATCCTCATCCACCATTTCACCCAGGCTATTTTTAAGGGGGCCAACACTATCATTTTTTTAGTTTCTTACTATTTATGTAGTTAAAGAATATTTTGGGATTATTTTTACTCTCTCTGGCAATGAGTCTCTCTGTCTCAATCTTAGCTGCCTTGATTTGCTTTTTACAGAATTTTCTGTAATTATTTAATGCCTCATCACTACCTACTTCCTTTAATTCTCTAAATGCTTTCTTTTTGTCACTTATTGCGCCCCTTACAGCTATATTTACCCATATTGGTTTCCTCCTATTTCTAGTATGTTTATTCCCATACGGTATATACTGTGCGCAGGTCCTATCCAGGATGCTAATAAACGTCTCCATTTTCTTTGTGTATTTTTATGTCTCAGGATATCGTCCCAGTTAATTGCACCAAGATCATCTCTCATCCGTTGGAAATTTGCCCTCCTGAAGTTTAGTGTCCTTGTCACCTCTCTACTACACATCTTATTAAAGGATACATGAAATCTTATTATTTTGTGATCACTATTCCCCAAGTGACCCCCAACACTTATATTTGCTATGCGTTCTGGCCTGTTGGTTAATATTAGGTCTACCAGAGCCCCCCTTCTTGTTGGGTCCTGAACCAGTTGTGAAAGGTAATTGTCTCTCATAGTTGTCAAAAACCGATTACCTTTGCTGGAACTGCAGATTTCCGTTCCCCAATCTATTTCAGGGTAGTTGAAGTCCCCCATAATAATGACTTCTCCTTGAGTTGCAGCTTCATCTATTTGCTTAATGAGGATATTCTCCGTTGCTTCCATTATTTTTGGAGACTTATAACAAACCCCTATCAGTAATTTATTATTTTTTCCCTCTCCCCTTATCTCCACCCACAGGGATTCTACATTTTCATTAGATTCACCTATATTATCACGCAGGATGGGCTTTAAGGATGATTTTACATATAGACACACACCTCCCCCTCGCTTATCTGTACGGTCATTTCTGAACAGGCTATAGCCCTGCAAGTTAACAGCCCAGTCATGGCTCTCATCCAGCCATGTTTCAGATATCTCCACCATGTCATAATTATGCTACAACATTAATTCTAATTCGTCCATTTTGTTGGCAAGGCTTCTGGCATTAGTATACATACATTTTATGTATCACTCTGCACCTCTATTCTTTCTTAAATTATTAATTGATCTAACCCCACCCCCCATGCCACCGCCACCCCCAACTTCCTTATTTGTGCCCAGGTCTCTATCTGCACTATCTTCCCCTCCTATAAAATGAATACCCTCCCCCCATTCCCTAGTTTAAACACTCCTTCAACCTCCTACCATTCTCACCCCCAACACAGCTGCACTCTCCCCATTGAGGTGCAGCCCGTCCCTAGCGTAGAACCTGTAGCCAACTGAGAAGTCGGCCCAGTTCTGCAGGAACCCAAACCCCTCCTTCCTACACCAATTCTTGAGCCACTTATTAACCTCCCTAATCTACTGTTGCCTCTCTGGCGTGGCACGTGGCACAGGCAGTATTTCGGAAAATACCACGTTGGAGGTCCTTGCTTTCAGCTTGCAGCCTAATTCCCTGAAATCGTTTTTAAGGACATTCCACCTACCTTTAACTTTGTCATTTGTGCCAATGTGCACCATGACTGCTGGGTCCTCACCAGCCCCTTCCAGTAATCTGTCCACCCGATCAGCGATGTGTCGGACTCGAGCACAAGGTAGGCAGCACACCGTTCAACGATCTCTGTCTTTTTGACAGATTGCCCTATCTGTACCCCTAATAATTGAGTCCCCCACTACCAGCACCTGTCTGGCCTGCCCTGCTCTCCTTTTTCCCTCTTTACTGGAGCAGTCACTCTTCCGACTTTTAGAGGACATGCCTGGCTGAAGCAGTGCTACCCTTGTACTGACACCCCCTCATCTGCCAACTTAGCCAACTTATTGGGGTGTGCCAGATCAGGACTAGCCTCCCTGGCACTCTTCCCTCTACCCGGCCTTCTAACTGTCACCCAGCTTGCTGCTTCACTGTCCTGCAGCTCCGTTCTACCATCCCCCGCCTCATTTATCCCATTGAGCGTCTGCTCAGTGAGCAGAAGACTCCTTTCCATATTGTCAATGGATCTCAGTGTTGCCAGCTGCACATTTAGAGTCAGAATCTGGGTTTCCAAATGCACAACGTGCTCACATCTCGCACAGCAGTATGCACCATCGACCGGCTGATCAAGGACTGCATACATGTGGCAAGATGTGCACTGGATGGCATTAACAATAGTGGAGCACATTTCCTAATGGGGATTGCATCAGACAGAAACGTTAAATAAAAATAAATACAAAGTATTAATAAAATACAGACAGCAATTCAGTAATTCCTTCCTTGGAAACTCCCTGAATCCAAAGTCACTGAATCACAAGTCACACTTACTGCCGTTCACACTTACACTCAGGTCACACTCAGCTCGCTCACACTCACTATGCTGAAGATTTAAAGAATTTATTTTTTCTCTTCCCCTCAGCAGCAATCCACCTTGCTGTCCAATGCACTTCCAAAAAGGAAGTATTTGGTCAGTATTTTACATCAGTATTTGTAAGCCAAAACCAGGAGTGGGTGATAAATACAGAAGTGGTTACATGTTTCTATTATACTTTTCTTCTAACTAGGGTTGAGCGAAACGGATCTGACAAATTCAAAAATCACAGACTTTTGGCAAAGTCGGGTTTCATGAAACCCGACCCGATCCTAGTGTGGGATCGTCCATGAGGTCGGCGATCTGCGCACAAAAGTCGCGTTTCGTATGATGCTTTCAGCGCCATTTTTCAGCCAATGAAGGAGGACGCAGAGTGTGGGCAGCGTGATGACATAGGTCTCGGTCCCCACCATCTTAGAGAAGGGCACGACAGTGATTGGCTTGCTTTCTGCAGCGTCACAGGGGCTATAAAGGGGCGTGCACGTCATCTTACTTCTGCCGATCTTAGCATAGGGAGAGGTTGCTGCAGCTTCATCAGAAGAAGGGATATACCGTATATACTCGAGTATAAGCCGACCCCCCTAATTTTGCCACAAAAAACTGGGAAAACTTATTGACTCGAGTATAAGCCTAGGGTGGAAAATGCAGCAGCTACTGGTAAATTTCAAAAATAAAAATAGATGCTCCATACTGTTCATTATTACCCCATAGATGCTCCATATGCAACTGTGCTATATAGAATGCTCTATACCGTTCATTATGGCCCCATAGATGCTCCATAGAAAGCTGTGCCATATATATATTGCTCTACACCGTTGATTATGGCCCAATAGATGCTCCTTATAAAGCTGTGCCCCATATACGGTATATTGCTCTGCACCATTGATTATGGCCCCATAGATGCTCCTTATAAAGCTGTGCCCCATATACGGTATATTGCTCTGCACCATTGATTATGGCCACATAGATGCTCCATATAAAGCTGTGCCATATAGAATGTTCTGCACCGTTGATTATGGCCCCATAGGTGCTCCATATATAATGCTGTGCCCCATATAGAATGCTCTACACCGTTGATTATGGCCCCATAGATGCTCCACATAAAGCTGTGCCATATAGAATGTTCTGTACCGTTGATTATGGCCCCATAGATGCTCCATATATAATGCTGTGCCCCATATATATTGCTCTGCACCATTGATTATTGCCCCATAGTTGCTCCATATAAAGCTGTGCCATATATAATGTTCTGCACCGTTGATTATGGCCCCATAGATGCTCCATATATAATGTTGTGCCATATAGAATGCTGCTGCTGGTGCTGCAATAAAAAAAAAAAATCACATACTCACCTTTCTTGCTCAGGACGCCAGCGCTTTCAATATTTACCTGCTCCTTGTGCGGCTCCGTCTCCAGCACTGACGCTTAGCAGAGGGCGCACATTGACTACGTCATCGCGCCCTCTAACCTGAGCGTCACTGCTAGAGGACGCTGCAGACGGAGCCACACCGGAGCGAGGAGCAGGTAAATATCGCGCAGCGCTGCGCTCCCCTTACCTGCTCCGGCGCGGTCCCTGCAGTCCCTGGCTTCCCTGACGCTGCAGCTTCTTCCTGTAATTGAGCGGTCACAGTTACCGATCATTTACAGCAATGAATATGTGGCTCCTCCCCTATGGGAGGTGGAGCCGCCTATTCATTTCTGTAATGAGCGGTGCCATGTGACCACTCAGTACAGGAAGAATCTGCAGCGCCGGGGAAGCCAGGGACTGCAGGGACCGCGCCGCAGCAGGTAAGTATAATTACACAGCCCCCGCTCCCCTTCACCTGCCGACCCTCGGGTATATGACTCGAGTATAAGCCAAGAGGGGGACTTTCAGCCCAAAAATATGGGCTGAAAATCTCGGCTTATACTCGAGTATATACGGTAGTTAGGGAGGGAAGATTAACCCCCAAACCGCTTGTTCTGTGGGGATTTCCACTGTCCAACACCACCATTTTTTTGCAGGGACAGTGGAGGCTATATTTTTGTGCATCAGCTCTGTAGCTTATTAGGCTGCCTTATAAGGCTCCCTGATAGCTGCATTGCTGTTTGCACGCCGCTGTGCAAAACAACTGCTTTTTTAAAAGCAAAAATCCTGTTGCTCCTTTCTGCACAGTTATCATGTTTATTTGTCCACACTTTTGTGTGCAGCAGTCCTTTTTATTGCTGCCATAATTTTCCTGAGATCATTGTAGGGAGATTGAAATTGTACTACAGTCCTTGCATTTTTTCATATATCTTCCAGCCACTTTCTGCCACTTACATTGTGTTGTTTCATACACTGGGCCTGAGTTTTGGTTCAGTCTCCCCCCAAAATAGTGAGATTCAAATTCTCGCAAAGTGGATATACTGCAGTCCTGTTAGGTTGCCGTATGTCAGCCAGCCACTTTCTGCCACTTAGATTGCGTTGTTTTATGCACAGGGCCTGAGTAGGGTTGAGCGACCTTGACTTTTTTAGAGTCGAGTCGGGTTTCGCAAAACCCGACTATCTCAATAGTCGGGTCGAGTGAAATCGGCCGATTATGACGTAAAGTCGGGATCGACCGAAACACGAAACCCAATGCAAGTCAATGGGGCAGCATAGTCGGCAGTGAGTGGGGGCCAGGAAAACACCTAGAGTGCCCATTTTAATGCCAAAACCATGCATTCTCCTTATTGAAGCTTGTCAATCTTAATTTCCCTTATAATAATAGTTAAGGTAAGGTAAGTATTTAAACTTTGCAAGTGCTGTGATCCTGAGCAAGCAGGGGGGGCCCACTCGTTGGCATTGGCACTGGCACAGGGCCCCTCAAAGTACGGCGGTGTGTTTGCACGGCGGGGGCGCCTCCCACCGGCAGCGACACTTTTGCGTACTATGAGGGGCCCTGTGCCAGTGACGTCGCCAACGAGTATTCCTCCCCCTACCTGATGAAGGAACCTGCACTTTCATCTGCACCTTCCTCTTTGTCCCCGTGTAAGGTGGTATGGTATGCGGGAAGAGGAACCTGACTTTCAGCAGGGTCACAATCTTGCTGTGTAGCGTGAACGGGGAATGTTGCGTTATGGGTCAATGTACCAGCAGACTCATCTATCACTGGCTGGGCAATGGGCAGGATGAGGAGGAAACACCGATATAGGCCCAAAGAATAAAGTGGTTTAAATGCAGTTCAAAATTGGTAAGAGGACTAACCAGGGGGCATTGCTTTGTTCAGTGGAGGACAACTGTAATGAGAGGCTGACACAGAGAGTAGGCCCAAATCAGTAATTAGTCTAAATGCAGTTCGAAATTGGCAGCAGTAGTAAACAGGCGGCACAGCTTTGTTCAGTGGAGGAGAACAGCAAGGAGCGGCAGACACCAATAGTAGGCCCCAACCCAACTAGTAGGCCAAATGCAGTCTAACATTAACAACTGCTTAACGAGAGCCTGAAAATGGAATTTCAGGACAGGAAACCAGGAGAACAGGTCTGCAACAGGTCCGCTCTGTCTGCAATAAACTTCCATTTATCCATGACCTCTTTATCAATAACAAACTCTCCTTCCTCGGCATCACTGAAACCTGGCTCACCCCTTCTGACACAGCCTCCCCTGCGGCACTCTCTTACGGTGGCTTCCACCTTTCTCACACACCCCGCCCCAGCAGCAAGCATGGCGGAGGAGTTGGTTTTCTCCTGTCAGATAACTGCTCCTTCACCCCAATCCCACTGCCACCCTCTGTTATCCTCCCTTCCTTTGAGGTGCACTCTGTGCGCATCTACTCCCCCTCCAACCTCCAACTGGCTGTCATCTACCGTCCCCCAGGGCCAGCCACCACCTTCTTCGACCACTTCACCACCTGGCTACTCCACTTCCTCGCCGCCGACATCCCCACTATCATCATGGGCGACTTCAACATCCCCATTGACACTTCCCTCTCAGCTGCCACTAAACTTCTATCTCTCACTTCCTCCTTTGGCCTCACTCAATGGTCTTCTACAGCCACCCACAAAGATGGTCACACACTGGACCTCATTCTCACCCGCCTCTGCTCCCTATCCAACCTCTCAAACTCACCTCTTCCTCTTTCTGACCACAACCTACTTACATTCTCTTCCCTTTCCACTCCTTGTCTACAACCCCCACCCCACAAACTCTCACACCCTCGCAGAAATCTTAAACACCTTGATCTTCACTCACTCTCTGAATCCCTCCTCCCTCTCACAGACATAAGCTCCCTACACAATGCGGATGATGCTGCCACTCTATATAACACCACAATAGCTGCAGCTTTGGAATCTCTTGCCCCTCTCACACATACCAAAGCTCGCAAAATCAACAGACAACCCTGGCACACCAGCATGACAAAAGAACTGAGGCGAGCTTCCAGAGCTGCTGAGCGCAGATGGAAAAGATCCCACTCCATCGAGCACTTCATCGCATTCAAACAGTCCCTCACTGCTTTCAAAACCATGCTCGCCACAGCAAAACAAACCTACTTCTCATCTCTCATATCCTCCCTGTCTCACAACCCCAAACAGTTATTCAACACCTTCAACTCTCTCCTCCGTCCCCCAGCACCTCCTCCCTCCCCACTCATCTCAGCTGAAGACTTCGCCTCATTTTTCAAGCAGAAAATTGAGAACATCAGAGACAATTTTAGTAAACAACCCCCAGAACCCTTCCTCCCAACTACCCAGCCCTCCACCTCCAAAACCAACTTATCCACCATTACAGAAGACGGACTCTCCACTCTACTCTCAAGATCGCATCTCACCACCTGTGCACTTGACCCACTCCCATCCCACTTCATCCCAAACCTCACCACAGTCTTCATCCCAACCCTAACCCATCTCTTTAACCTATCACTAACAACTGGCATTTTCCCCTCAAGCTTTAAACATGCCACAATCACACCTATCCTCAAAAAGCCCTCTCTTGACCCATCCTCTGTATCTAGCTATCGCCCTATATCACTTCTCCCCTTTGCCTCAAAACTACTGGAACAACATGTCCATATTGAACTGTCCTCCCATCTATCTTCCTGCTCCTTCTTCGACCGCTTTCAATCAGGCTTCCGGTCACACCACTCCACTGAAACTGCCCTAACTAAGGTCACCAATGACCTATTAACCGCCAAGAGCAAGCGACACTACTCTGTCCTCCTCCTCCTGGACCTGTCCTCTGCCTTTGACACAGTGGACCATTCCCTGCTGCTGCAGACCCTCTCATCCCTTGGCATCACAGAATTGGCCCTATCCTGGATCTCATCATACCTAACTGACCGTACATTCAGCGTCTCCCACTCACACACCACCTCCTCACCTCGCCCCCTATCTGTCGGAGTCCCGCAAGGTTCAGTTCTAGGACCCCTGCTCTTCTCCATCTACACCTTTGGCCTGGGACAGCTCATAGAATCTCACGGCTTTCAGTATCATCTCTATGCTGACGACACACAGATCTACATCTCTGGACCAGATATCACCTCCCTACTAACCAGAATCCCTCAATGTCTGTCTGCTATTTCATCCTTCTTCTTCACTAGATTTCTAAAACTTAACATGGACAAAACAGAATTCATCATCTTTCCCCCATCTCACGCGATCTCCCCAACGAACCTATCCATTACAGTAAACGGCTGCCCACTCTCCCCAGTCCCACAAGCCCGCTGTCTTGGGGTAATCCTTGACACTGATCTCTCCTTTAAACCACATATCCAAACCCTTTCCACTTCCTGCCGCCTCCAACTCAAAAATATTTCACGGATCCGCACATTCCTAAACCAAGAATCTGCAAAAACCCTAGTCCATGCCCTCATCATCTCTCGCCTTGACTACTGTAACCTCCTGCTCTGTGGCCTCCCCTCTAACACTCTTGCACCCCTCCAATCTATTCTAAACTCTGCTGCATGACTAATCCACCTGTCCCCCCGCTATTCCCCGGCCTCTCCCCTCTGTCAATCCCTGCACTGGCTCCCCATCACCCAGAGACTCCAGTACAAAAGCCTAACCATGACATATAAAGCCATCCACAACCTGTCTCCTCCATACATCTGTGACCTCGTCTCCCGGTACTTTCCTGCACGCAACCTCCGATCCTCACAAGATCTCCTTCTCTACTCCCCTATTATCTCCTCTTCCCACAATCGCATACAAGATTTCTCTCGTGCATCCCCCCTACTCTGGAATGCTCTACCACAACATATCAGACTCTCGCCTACCATCGAAACCTTCAAAAAGAACCTGAAGACCCACCTCTTCCGACAAGCCTACAACCTGCAGTAACCACCGATTGACCAAACCGCTGCACGGCCAGCTCTACCCTCGCCTACTGTATCCTCACCCATCCCTTGTAGATTGTGAGCCCTCGCGGGCAGGGTCCTCTCTCCTCCTGTACCAGTTGTGACTTGTATTTTTCAAGATTATTGTACTTGTTTTATTATGTATACCCCTCCTCACATGTAAAGCGCCATGGAATAAATGGCGCTATAATAATAAATAATAATAATAATAATAACAGCAAGGAGCGGCAGACACTGTTAGTAGGCCCCAACCCAACTAGTAGGCCAAATGCAGTTGTTCCATTTAACAACTATTTAACAAGAGCCTCAAGATTGAAGCAATGGAGAGGCAACCTGGAGAACACCTTGGAGCGGCAGACACGGGTAGTAGGCCCCAACCCAAGTACTAGCCCCACTGCAGTTAGATTTACCAAAAAATACTAAACGAGAGCCTGAAGATCAAAGCTCAGAAAAGGCAACCCGGAGAACACCTTGGAGCGGCAGATACTGGTAGTAGGCCCCAACCCAAGTACTAGCCCCACTGCAGTTAGATTTTAAAAAAATACTAAAAGAGAGCCTGAAGATCAAAGCTCAGAAAAGGCAACCTGGAGAACACCTTGGAGCGGCAGACACTGGTAGTAGGCTTTAAACCCAAAATTTTGGTCAATGGAGTTTATAAAATGTTCCAGGGGTACACAGGCAGCATTGGTGTGGTAAGCGGAGGACAATTTCTATTTGGGACTGCAGACAGACTTAGTAGGCTGTCCCCTGTGGACCATGCATCCACAACATTAACCCAGTGCGCCGTAATGGACATGTAACCTTTCGTGGACATGCCTACTGGTCCATTCATCTGTTGTCAGGTGCACCTTTCTACTATTAGATAGCCTGAGAGCATGGACAATGCGGATTTTTACATGATGGTGGAGGGCTGGAATGGCTTTTCTCGCAAAAGAAGTGACGACTGGGTAGCTCTTACCGTGGTACAGCGTAGTCCATCTGGGCTTTATAATTATAAATAAAAGAAAAAAAGTAGGCTGTATGCACTTTGAAATAGGTTCCAGGGGTACACGGGCGGCAGTGGACTGGTCACTGGAGGACTAGTGGAAGGAGGGACCGCAGACAGGCTTCGAAGGCCTAACATAAAAAAATTGGGCTGTAGGCACTTTATAATTGGTTCCAGGGGTACATGGGCAGCAGTAGACAGGTCAGTGGAGGCCTAGTGGAAGGAGGGACCGCAGACAGGCTTCGAAGGCCTAACATAAAAAAAATTGGGCTGTAGGCACTTTATAACTGGTTCCAGGGGTACACGGGCAGCATTGGTCTGGTCAGTGGAGTAGTAGTAGAAAGAAGGGACCGCAGACAGGCTTCGAAGGCCTAACATAAAAAAATTGGGCTGTAGGCACTTTCTAATTGGTTCCAGGGGTACACGGGCAGCAGTAGACAGGTCAGTGGAGGCATAGTGGAAGGAGGGACCGCAGACAGGCTTCGAAGGCCTAACATAAAAAAATTGTGCTGTAGGCACTTTCTAATTGGTTCTAGGGGTACACGGGCAGCAGTAGACAGGTCAGTGGAGTAGTAGTAGAAAGAAGGGACTGCAGACAGGCTTCGAAGGCCTAACATAATAAAATTGGGATGTAGGCACTTTATAATTGGTTCCAGTGGTACACGGGCAGCAGTAGACAGGTCAGTGGAGGCCTAGTGGAAGGAGGGACCGCAGACAGGCTTCGAAGGCCTAACATAAAAAAATTGGGCTGTAGGCACTTTATAATTGGTTCCAGGGGTACACGGGCAGCATTGGTCTGGTCAGTGGAGTAGTAGTAGAAAGAAGGGACAGCAGACAGGCTTCGAAGGCCTAACATAAAAAAAATTGGGCTGTAGGCACTTTCTAATTGGTTCCAGGGGTACACGGGCAGCATTGGTCTGGTCAGTGGAGGAGTAGTAGAAAGAACGGACCGCAGACAGGCTTTGAAGGCCTAACATAAAAAAAAATTGGGCTGTAGGCACTTTTAAATTCGTTCCAGGGGTACACGGGCAGCAGTAGACAGGTCAGTGGAGGCCTAGTGGAAGGAGGGACCGCAGACAGGCTTCGAAGGCCTAACATAATAAAATTGGGCTGTAGGCACTTTAAAATTCGTTCCAGGGGTACACGCGCAGCAGTAGACAGGTCAGTGGAGGCTGTTATGAACAGGTAATTCAGAACCACAATGGACATTGAAGTTCAGAGCACACAAAGTGACCTGACAATTACCAAAAACATAGGACGAGCTCTGAGACGTGGGAACTCTACTGACCGCAATCCCTAATCCTATCACACCACACTAGAGGTAGCCGTGGATTGCGCCTAACGCTCCCTATGCAACTCGGCACAGCCTGAGAAACTAACTAGCCCTGAAGATAGAAAAATAAGCCTACCTTGCCTCAGAGAAATTCCCCAAAGGAAAAGGCAGCCCCCCACATATAATGACTGTGAGTAAAGATGAAAATACAAACCTAGAGATGAAATAGATTTAGCAAAGTGAGGCCCGACTTACTGAATAGACCGAGGATAGGAAAGATAGCTTTGCGGTCAACACAAAATCCTACAAACAACCACGCAGAGGGGCAAAAAGACCCTCCGCACCGACTAACGGTACGGAGGTGCTCCCTCTGCGTCTCAGAGCTTCCAGCACGCAAGAAAAACCAATATAGCAAGCTGGACAGAAAAAATAGCAAACAAAAATAACACAAGCAAAACTTAGCTTATGCAGGATAGACAGGCCACAGGAACGATCCAGGAGGAAGCAAGACCAATACTAGAACATTGACTGGAGGCCAGGATCAAAGCACCAGGTGGAGTTAAATAGAGCAGCACCTAACGACTTAACCTCATCACCTGAGGAAGGAAACTCAGAAGCCGCAGTACCACTCTCATCCACCAAAGGAAGCTCATAGACAGAACCAGCCGAAGTACCACTCTCGACCACAGGAGGGAGCTTGGCCACAGAATTCACAACAGTACCCCCCCTTGAGGAGGGGTCACTGAACCCTCACCAGAGCCCCCAGGCCGACCAGGATGAGCCACATGAAAGGCACGAACCAGATCGGCAGCATGGACATCAGAGGCAAAGACCCAGGAATTATCTTCCTGACCATAACCTTTCCACTTAACCAGATACTGGAGTTTCAGTCTCGAAACACGAGAATCCAAAATCTTCTCCACTATATACTCCAATTCCCCTTCAACCAAAACCGGAGCAGGAGGATCAATAGATGGAACCACAGGTGCCACGTATCTCCGCAACAATGACCTATGGAACACGTTATGGATGGAAAAAGAAGCTGGAAGAGTCAAACGAAAAGACACAGGATTAAGAACCTCAGAAATCCTATATGGACCAATGAAACGAGGCTTAAATTTAGGAGAGGAAACCTTCATATGAATATAACGAGATGACAACCAAACCAAATCCCCAACACGAAGTCGGGGACCCACACAGCGCCTGCGGTTAGCAAAACGTTGAGCCTTCTCCTGGGACAAAGTCAGATTGTCCACTACATGAGTCCAAATCTGCTGCAACCTATCCACCACAGTATCCACACCAGGACAGTCCGAAGACTCAACCTGCCCTGAAGAGAAACGAGGGTGGAACCCAGAATTGCAGAAAAACGGCGAAACCAAAGTAGCCGAGCTGGCCCGATTATTAAGGGCGAACTCAGCCAAAGGCAAAAAGGACAACCAATCATCCTGATCAGCAGAAACAAAACATCTCAGATATGTTTCCAAGGTCTGATTGGTTCGTTCAGTCTGGCCATTTGTCTGAGGATGGAAAGCTGAGGAAAAAGACAAATCAATGCCCATCCTAGCACAAAAGGCTCGCCAAAACCTCGAAACAAACTGGGAACCTCTGTCAGAAACGATGTTCTCTGGAATGCCATGTAAACGAACCACATGCTGGAAAAACAACGGCACCAAATCAGAGGAGGAAGGGAATTTAGACAAGGGCACCAAATGGACCATCTTAGAGAAGCGATCACAAACCACCCAAATGACCGACATTCTTTGAGAGACGGGGAGATCCGAAATAAAATCCATAGAGATATGTGTCCAAGGCCTCTTTGGGACCGGCAAGGGCAAATGCAACCCACTGGCACGAGAACAGCAGGGCTTAGCCCGAGCACAAATCCCACAGGACTGCACAAAAGAACGCACATCCCGCGACAGAGACGGCCACCAAAAGGATCTAGCCACCAAATCTCTGGTACCAAAGATTCCAGGATGACCAGCCAACACCGAACAATGAACCTCAGAGATAACTTTATTCGTCCACCTATCAGGGACAAACAGTTTCTCCGCTGGGCAACGGTCAGGTCTATAAGCCTGAAATTTTTGCAGCACCCGCCGCAAATCAGGGGAGATGGCAGACAAAATTAACCCCTCTTTGAGAATACCCGCCGGCTCAGGCAAACCCGGAGAATCGGGCACAAAACTCCTAGACAGGGCATCCGCCTTCACATTTTTAGAGCCCGGAAGTTACGAAACCACAAAGTCAAAACGGGAAAAAAACAGCGACCAACGAGCCTGTCTAGGATTCAACCGTTTGGCAGACTCGAGATAAGTCAAGTTTTTGTGATCAGTCAAGACCACCACGCGATGCTTAGCTCCTTCAAGCCAATGACGCCACTCCTCGAATGCCCACTTCATGGCCAGCAACTCTCCATTGCCAACATCATAATTTCGCTCAGCAGGCGAAAATTTCCTGGAAAAGAAGGCGCATGGTTTCATCACCGAGCAATCAGAACTTCTCTGCGACAAAACAGCCCTTGCTCCAATTTCGGAAGCATCAACCTCGACCTGGAACGGAAGCGAAACATCTGGTTGGCACAACACAGGGGCAGAAGAAAAACGACGCTTCAACTCCTCAAAAGCTTCCACAGCAGCAGAAGACCAATTGACCACATCAGCACCCTTCTTGGTTAAATCAGTCAACGGTTTAGCAATACTAGAAAAATTAGCGGATGAAGCGACGATAAAAATTAGCAAAGCCCAGGAACTTCTGCAGACTCTTCAGAGATGTTGGCTGAGTCCAATCATAAATGGCCTGAACTTTAACAGGGTCCATCTCGATAGTAGAAGGAGAAAAAATGAACCCCAAAAATGAAATCTTCTGAACACCAAAGAGACACTTTGACCCCTTCACAAACAAAGAATTAGCACGCAGGACCTGGAACACCATTCTGACCTGCTTCACATGAGACTCCCAATCATCCGAGAAGACCAAAATATCATCCAAGTATACAATCAGGAATTTATCCAGGTACTCTCGGAAGATGTCATGCATAAAGGACTGAAACACTGATGGAGCATTAGAAAGCCCGAATGGCATAACCAGGTACTCAAAATGGCCTTCGAGCGTATTAAATGCTGTTTTCCATTCATCGCCCCGTTTAATATGCACAAGATTATACGCACCACGAAGATCTATCTTGGTGAACCAACTAGCCCCCTTAATCCGAGCAAACAAATCAGACAGCAGCGGCAAGGGGTACTGAAATTTGACCGTAATATTATTTAGAAGGCGGTAATCAATACAAGGTCTCAGCGAACCATCCTTCTTGGCCACAAAAAAGAACCCCGCTCCCAATGGCGACGATGACGGGCGAATATGACCCTTCTCCAAAGACTCCTTCACGTAACTCCGCATAGCGGCGTGCTCAGGTACAGATAAATTAAACAGTCGACCCTTTGGAAACTTACTACCAGGAATCAAATCGATAGCACAATCACAATCCCTATGCGGAGGTAGGGCATTGGACTTGGGCTCATCGAATACATCCCGGTAATCAGACAAGAACTCTGGGACCTCAGAAGGGGTGGATGATGAGATAGACAGAAATGGAACATCACCATGTACCCCCTGACAACCCCAGCTGGACACAGACATTGATTTCCAATCTAATACTGGGTTATGGACTTGTAGCCATGGCAACCCCAACACGACCACATCATGCAGATTATGCAACACCAGAAAGCGAATATCCTCCTGGTGCGCAGGAGCCATGCACATGGTCAGCTGGGTCCAATACTGAGGCTTATTCTTGGCCAAAGGCGTAGCATCAATTCCTCTCAATGGAATAAGACACTGCAAGGGCTCCAAGACAAACCCACAGCGCCTAGCAAACTCCAAGTCCATCAAATTCAGGGCAGCGCCTGAATCCACAAATGCCATGACAGAATAGGAAGACAAAGAGCAGATCAAAGTAACGGACAAAAGAAATTTCGACTGTACCGTACCAATGGTGGCAGACCTAGCAAACCGCTTAGTGCGCTTAGGACAATCGGAGATAGCATGAGTGGAATCACCACAGTAGAAACACAGCCCATTCTGACGTCTGTGTTCTTGCCTTTCAGCTCTGGTCAAAGTCCTATCGCACTGCATAGGCTCAGGTTTATGCTTAGATAATACCGCCAAATGGTGCACAGATTTACGCTCGCGCAAGCGTCGACCGATCTGAATGGCCAAAGACATAGACTCATTCAGACCAGCAGGCATAGGAAATCCCACCATGACATCCTTAAGGGCTTCAGAGAGACCCCTTCTGAAAATAGCTGCCAGCGCACATTCATTCCATTGAGTGAGCACGGACCACTTTCTAAACTTCTGACAATAAATCTCTATCTCATCCTGACCCTGACATAGAGCCAGCAAATTTTTCTCTGCCTGATCCACTGAATTAGGTTCGTCGTACAGCAATCCGAGCGCCAGAAAAAACACATCAATATTACATAATGCAGGATCTCCTGGCGCAAGGAAAAATGCCCAGTCTTGAGGGTCACCACGTAATAAAGAAATAATAATCTTAACTTGTTGAACTGGGTCACCAGAGGAGAGGGGTTTCAAAGCCAGAAATAGTTTACAATTATTTTTAAAATTCAAAAACTTAGCTCTATCTCCAGAAAATAACTCAGGAATAGGAATTTTAGGTTCTAACATAGGATTCTGAACCACTAAATCTTGAATATTCTGTACATTTATAGCGAGATTATCCATCAAAGAGAACAGACCTTGACTGTCCATGTCCACACCTGTGTTCTGAACCACCCTGATGTAAAGGGGAAAAGAAAGACAGAACACAGTGCAAAGAGAAAAAAATGGTCTCAGAACTTCTCTTTTCCCTCTATTGAGAAGCATTAGTACTTTGGGCCTCCAGTACTGTTATGAACAGGTAATTCAGAACCACAATGGACATTGAAGTTCAGAGCACACAAAGTGACCTGACAATTACCAAAAACATAGGACGAGCTCTGAGACGTGGGAACTCTGCTGACCGCAATCCCTAATCCTATCACACCACACTAGAGGTAGCCGTGGATTGCGCCTAACGCTCCCTATGCAACTCGGCACAGCCTGAGAAACTAACTAGCCCTGAAGATAGAAAAATAAGCCTACCTTGCCTCAGAGAAATTCCCCAAAGGAAAAGGCAGCCCCCCACATATAATGACTGTGAGTAAAGATGAAAATACAAACCCAGAGATGAAATAGATTTAGCAAAGTGAGGCCCGACTTACTGAATAGACCGAGGATAGGAAAGATAGCTTTGCGGTCCACACAAAAACCTACAAACAACCACGCAGAGGGGCAAAAAGACCCTCCGCACCGACTAACGGTACGGAGGTGCTCCCTCTGCGTCTCAGAGCTTCCAGCACGCAAGAAAAACCAATATAGCAAGCTGGACAGAAAAAATAGCAAACAAAAATAACACAAGCAAAACTTAGCTTATGCAGGATAGACAGGCCACAGGAACGATCCAGGAGGAAGCAAGACCAATACTAGAACATTGACTGGAGGCCAGGATCAAAGCACCAGGTGGAGTTAAATAGAGCAGCACCTAACGACTTAACCTCATCACCTGAGGAAGGAAACTCAGAAGCCGCAGTACCACTCTCATCCACCAAAGGAAGCTCATAGACAGAACCAGCCGAAGTACCACTCTCGACCACAGGAGGGAGCTTGGCCACAGAATTCACAACAGGAGGCCTAGTGGAAGGAGGGACCGCAGACAGGCTTCGAAGGCCTAACATAAAAAAAATTGGGCTGTAGGCACTTTCTAATTGGTTCCAGGGGTACACGGGCAGCAGTAGACAGGTCAGTTGAGGCCTAGTGGAAGGAGGGACCGCAGACAGGCTTCGAAGGCCTAACATAAAATAATTGGGCTGTAGGCACTTTTAAATTCGTTCCAGGGGTACACGGGCAGCAGTAGACAGGTCAGTGGAGGCCTAGTGGAAGGAGGGACCGCAGACAGGCTTCGAAGGCCTAACATAAAAAAAATTGGGCTGTAGGCACTATATAAATGGTTCCAGGGGTACACGGGCAGCATTGGTCTGGTCAGTGGAGTAGTAGTAGAAAGAAGGGACCGCAGACAGGCTTCGAAGGCCTAACATAAAAAAAATTGGGCTGTAGGCACTTTTAAATTGGTTCCAGGGGTACACGGGCAGCATTGGTCTGGTCAGTGGAGTAGTAGTAGAAAGAAGGGACTGCAGACAGGCTTCGAAGGCCTAACATAAAAAAATTGGGCTGTAGGCACTTTCTAATTGGCTCCAGGGGTACACGGGCAGCAGTAGACAGGTCAGTGTAGTAGTAGTAGAAAGAAGGGACCGCAGACAGGCTTCGAAGGCCTAACATTAAAAAAAATTGGGCTGTAGGCACTTTTAAATTCGTTCCAGGGGTACACGGGCAGCAGTAGACAGGTCAGTGGAGGCCTAGTGGAAGGATGGACCGCAGACAGGCTTCGAAGGCCTAACATAAAAACAATTGGGCTGTAGGCACTTTTAAATTCGTTCTAGGGGTACAAGGGCAGCAGTGGTCTGGTCAGTGGAGGAGTAGTAGAAAGAACGGACAGCAGACAGGCTTCGAAGGCCTAACATAAAAAAAAATTGGGCTGTAGGCACTTTTAAATTGGTTCCAGGGGTACATGGGCAGCATTGGTCTGGTCAGTGGAGTAGTAGTAGAAAGAAGGGACCGCAGACAGGCTTCGAAGGCCTAACATAATAAAATTGGGATGTAGGCACTTTATAATTGGTTCCAGGGGTACACGGCCAGCAGTAGACAGGTCAGTGGAGGCCTAGTGGAAGGACGGACCGCAGACAGGCTTCGAAGGCCTAACATAAAAAAAATTGGGCTGTAGGCACTTTCTAATTGGTTCCAGGGGTACACGGGCAGCAGTAGACAGGTCAGTGGAGTAGTAGTAGAAAGAAGGGACCGCAGACAGGCTTCGAAGGCCTAACATAATAAAATTGGGCTGTAGGCAATTTATAATTGGTTCCAGGGGTACACGGGCAGCAGTAGACAGGTCAGTGGAGTAGTAGTAGAAAGAAGGGACCGCAGACAGGCTTCGAAGGCCTAACATAATAAAATTGGGATGTAGGCACTTTATAATTGGTTCCAGGGGTACACGGGAAGCCGTAGACAGGTCAGTGGAGTAGTAGTAGAAAGAAGGGACCGCAGACAGGCTTCGAAGGCCTAACATAAAAAAAATTGGGCTGTAGGCACTTTCTAATTGGTTCCAGGGGTACACGGGCAGCAGTAGACAGGTCAGTGGAGTAGTAGTAGAAAGAAGGGACCGCAGACAGGCTTCGAAGGCCTAACATAATAAAATTGGGCTGTAGGCCTTTTATAATTGGTTCCAGGGGTACACGGGCAGCCGTAGACAGGTCAGTGGAGTAGTAGTAGAAAGAAGGGACCGCAGACAGGCTTCGAAGGCCTAACATAATAAAATTGGGATGTAGGCACTTTATAATTGGTTCCAGGGGTACACGGGCAGCATTGGTCTGGTCATTGGAGTAGTAGTAGAAAGAAGGGACCGCAGACAGGCTTCAAAGGCCTAACATAAAAAAATTGGGCTGTAGGCACTTTCTAATTGGTTCCAGGGGTACACGGGCAGCAGTAGACAGGTCAGTGGAGTAGTAGTAGAAAGAAGGGACCGCAGACAGGCTTCGAAGGCCTAACATAATAAAATTGGGATGTAGGCACTTTATAATTGGTTCCAGGGGTACACGGGCAGCAGTAGACAGGTCAGTGGAGGCCTAGTGGAAGGAGGGACCGCAGACAGGCTTCGAAGGCCTAACATAAAAAAAATTGGGCTGTATGCACTTTATAATTGGTTCCAGGGATACACGGGCAGCATTGGTCTGGTCAGTGGAGTAGTAGTAGAAAGAAGGGACCGCAGACAGGCTTCGAAGGCCTAACATAAAAAAAATTGGGCTGTAGGCACTTTTAAATTGGTTCCAGGGGTACACGGGCAGCAGTAGACAGGTCAGTGGAGTAGTTGTAGAAAGAAGGGACCGCAGACAGGCTTCGAAGGCCTAACATAATAAAATTGGGCTGTAGGCACTTTTAAATTCGTTCCAGGGGTACACGGGCAGCAGTAGACAGGTCAGTGGAGTAGTTGTAGAAAGAAGGGACCGCAGACAGGCTTCGAAGGCCTAACATAAAAAAAATTGGGCTGTAGGCACTTTTAAATTCGTTCCAGGGGTACACGGGCAGCAGTAGACAGGTCAGTGGAGGCCTAGTGGAAGGAGGGTCCGCAGACAGGCTTCGAAGGCCTAACATAAAAAAAATTGGGCTGTAGGCACTTTCTAATTGGTTCCAGGGGTACACGGGCAGCAGTAGACAAGTCAGTGGAGTAGTAGTAGAAAGAAGGGACCGCAGACAGGCTTCGAAGGCCTAGCATAATAAAATTGGGCTGTAGGCAATTTATAATTGGTTCCAGGGGTACACGGGCAGCATTGTTGTTGTCAGCGGAGGCCGATTGTAATGAGTGTCTGCCAGTTAGTAGTCCCAAACAATAAATACATTTTTATCTCTCGCATGACAACAAAACGAAACCACCAAAGGGTGCAATCATTCGGTACTGGGGTGGGCTCCTCTGCGTAGTTTCAGACCTAGTAATTTGCCACAAAGTATTTACTTGGGTAAATATAGGACACTGCCCCTGACTATGTTAAGTACCATCATACATGTCAACACAATGGTATTGTCAGTGGCAGGAATTTACAGATGTCAGCGCATAGACTAAACATTTGTGGAACTGTGAGAGATAATTGTGCAAGTGGTTTAGCAATGTTTGAGCTGGGGTGGGGGAACTCTCTTGTGGCCGGCGGTACAGGCCCAGGGGGCCCCTCATGTTACAACAGTGTGTCTGACGTTGGGTGCGCACCACCACCGCCAGAGACACTTTATTGTACTATGAGGGACCCAGTGGCAGTGCCGTCGACCAAAAGCGGGCACACCCACCTCTTCAGACAAACAGCACTCTCACGGGTGCTGGCGCCAAGTGGCGATACCACGGCCCCGTGTGGGGAGTTTGGCCATTTAGGGAGGTGTAAACATGTCGTATGCTGGACAATCAGGTGCTGCAAATTACGAGATTGGAAAAGTCATTCAGAATAGCCCAAAGGCAAGACCTTTTCATAGGAAAGCTAGGTGTCGGCCGGGCAAGGTGGGGCAAAAGATTTCGAAATCCAGTTGTGGTTCATTTTAATGAAGGTTAGATCATCTACATTTTGGGTAGCCAGACGAGTCCTTTTTTCGGTTAATATTGAACCTGCAGCACTGAATACTCTTTCGGATAGGACACTAGCTGCCGGGCAAGCAAGCTCCTGCAATGCATATTCTGCCAATTCTGGCCAGGTGTCTAATTTGGATGCCCAGTAATCAAATGGGAATGACGGTTGAGGGAGAACGTCGATAAGGGATGAAAAATAGTTAGTAACCATACTGGACAAATGTTGTCTCCTGTCACTTTGAATTGATGCTGCAGTACCTGTCCTGTCTGCGGTCATAGCAAAATCACTCCACAACCTGGTCAGAAAACCCCTCTGTCCAACGCCACTTCTGATTTCTGCCCCTCTAACACCTCTGGTCTGCTGGCCCCTGCAGCTCGTGTGAGAACGATCACGGGCGCTGTGTGCTGGGAATGCCTTAAGCAAACGGTCAACAAGAGTTGATTGTTTGGTTGCTAATATTAGTTCCAAGTTCTCATGTGGCATTATATTTTGCAATTTGCCTTTATAGCGAGGATCAAGTCAACCAGTAATCGTCATCGTTCATCATTTTAGTAATGCGTGTGTCCCTTTTGAGGATACGTAAGGCATAATCCGCCATGTGGGCCAAAGTTCCAGTTGTCAAATCTGCGGTTGTGCTTGGTTGAGGGGCAGTTTCAGGCAAATCAACGTCACTTGTGTCCCTCAAAAAACCCGAACCCGGCCTTGCCACGCCAGCAATTTCCAGTGGCCCCGGAAAAGCTTCCTCATTAAAAATATAATCATCCCCATCATCCTCCTCATCCTCCTCCTCCTCTTCGCCCGCTACCTCGTCCTGTACACTGCCCTGGCCAGACAATGGCTGACTGTGATCAAGGCTTTCCTCTTCCTCTGCTGCAGACGCCTGATCCTTTATGTGCGTCAAACTTTGCATCAGCAGACGCATTAGGGGGGTGCTCATGCTTATTATGGCGTTGTCTGCACTAACCAGCCGTGTGCATTCCTCAAAACACTGAAGGACTTGACACATGTCTTGTATCTTCGACCACTGCACACCTGACAACTCCATGTCTGCCATCCTACTGCCTGCCCGTGTATGTGTAACCTCCCACAAAAACATAACAGCCCGCCTCTGTTCGCACAGTCTCTGAAGCATGTGCAGTGTTGAGTTCCACCTTGTTGCAACGTCTATGATTAGGCGATGCTGGGGAAGGTTCAAAGACCGCTGATAGGTCTGCATACGGCTGGAGTGTACGGGCGAACGGCGGATATGTGAGCAAAGTCCACGCACTTTGAGGAGCAGGTCGGATAAGCCCGGATAACTTTTCAGGAAGCACTGCACCACCAGGTTTAAGGTGTGAGCCAGGCAAGGAATGTGTTTCAGTTGGGAAAGGGAGATGGCAGCCATGAAATTCCTTCCGTTATCATTCACTACCTTGCCTGCCTCAAGATCTACAGTGCCCAGCCACGACTGCGTTTCTTTCTGCAAGAACTCGGACAGAACTTCCGCGGTGTGTCTGTTGTCGCCCAAACACTTCATAGCCAATACAGCCTGCTGACGTTTGCCAGTAGCTGCCCCATAATGGGAGACCTGGTGTGCAACAGTGGCAGCTGCAGATGGAGTGGTTGTGCGACTGCGGTCTCTGGACGAGCTCTCGCTTCTGCAGGAGGACGAGGAGGAGGAGGAGGGGGTGCGAACGGCTACAGCCAACTGTTTCCTAGACCGTGGGCTAGGCAGAACTGTCCCAAAATTGCTGTCCCCTGTGAACCCTGCATCCACAACATTCACCCAGTGTGCCGTGATGGACACGTAACGTCCCTGGCCATGCCTACTGGTCCATGCATCTGTTGTCAGGTGCACCTTTGTGCTCACAGATTGCCTGAGTGCATGGACGATGCGCTCTTTAACATGCTGGTGGAGGGCTGGGATGGCTTTTCTGGAAAAGAAGTGTCGACTGGGTAGCTCGTAGCGTGGTACAGCGTAGTCCATCAGGGCTTTGAAAGCTTCGCTTTCAACTAACCGGTAGGGCATCATCTCTAACGAGATTAGTCTAGCTATGTGGGCGTTCAAACCCTGTGTACGCGGATGCGAGGCTAAGTACTTCCTTTTTCTAACCATAGTCTCATGTAGGGTGAGCTGGACTGGAGAGCTGGAGATCGTGGAACTAGCGGGGGTGCCGGTGGACATGGCAGACTGAGAGACGGTGGGAGATGGTATTGTTGCCGCCGGTGCCCTAGATGCAGTGTTTCCTACTACGAAACTGGTGATTCCCTGACCCTGACTGCTTTGGCCTGGCAAAGAAACCTGTACAGATACTGCAGGTGGTGCGGAAAATGGTGGCCCTACACTGCCGGAAGGGATGTTGCGTTGCTGACTAGCTTCATTGGCCGAGGGTGCTACAACCTTAAGGGACGTTTGGTAGTTAGTCCAGGCTTGCAAATGCATGGTGGTTAAATGTCTATGCATGCAACTTGTATTGAGACTTTTCAGATTCTGTCCTCTGCTTAAGGTAGTTGAACATTTTTGACAGATGACTTTGCGCTGATCAATTGGATGTTGTTTAAAAAAATGCCAGACTGCACTCTTTCTAGCATCGGATACCTTTTCAGGCCTCTGCTTAACCCCTTAGCGACCGCCGATACGCATTTTAACGGCGGCCACTAAGGGTACTTAAACCACAGCGCCGTTAATTAACGGCGCTGTGGAAAAAGTCCATAGCGCCCCCCAGAGGCCGATTTTCTCTGGGGTCTCGGCTGCCGAGGGTAGCCGAGACCCCAGAGAACATGATTCGGGGGGGTTTTAACCCACCCCGCATTTGCGATCGCCGGTAATTAACCGTTTACCGGCGATCGCAAAAAAAAAAAAAAAAAAAAGCGATCTCTTTTTAATTTCTCTGTCCTCCGATGTGATCGCACATCGGAGGACAGAGAAAAGGGGTCCCAGGTGGCCCCCCAATACTCACCTAGCTCCCCCGATGCTCCTCGTGTCTCCCGGTGGGCGCCGCCATCTTCAAAATGGCGGGCGCATGCGCAGTGCGCCCGCCGGCCGGCACCAGGAGAATCTTTGGGGTCTCGGCTGCCGGGGGTAGCCGAGACCCCAAAGAGCATGATCGGGGTCGGTATTACCGACCCCTCTTTTGCGATCGCCGGTAATTAACTGTTTACCGGCGACCGCAAAAAAAAAAAAAGTAAAGTGTAATTCTCTGTCCTCTGATGTGATCGCACATCAGAGGACAGAGAAATAGGGGGATTCGGGGACCCTAGCATACTCACCTAGGTCCCTGGATCCTCTTGCTGCTCCTCCTGGCCGCCGGCAGAAGAACATGGCGGACGCATGCCCAGTGCGCCCGCCATCTGTCTCCATCTGCCGGCCGGCAGGAGAACAGCAGTTGGGGCTAAAATTAGGGTTAGGGGTAGGGTTAGGGGTAGGGTTAGGGTTAGGGGTAGGGTTAGGGGTAGGGTTAGGGGTAGGGTTAGGGGTAGGGGTAGGGTTAGGGGTAGGGTTAGGGTTAGGGGTAGGGTTAGGGTTAGGGTTAGGGGTAGGGTTAGGGGTAGGGCTAGGGGTAGGGCTAGGGTTAGGGGTAGGGTTAGGGCTAGGGTTAGGGCTAGGGTTGGGGCTAAATTTAGGGTTAGGGTTGGGGCTAAATTTAGGGTTAGGGTTGGGGTTAAATTTAGGGTTAGGCTTCTTTCACACTTACGTCGGTACGGGGCCGTCGCAATGTGTCGGCCGACATACCGACGCACGTTGTGAAAATTGTGCACAACGTGGGCAGCAGCTGTAGTTTTTCAACGCATCCGCTGCCCAATCTATGTTCTGGGGAGGAGGGGCGGAGTTACGGCCACGCATGCGCGGTCAGGTGTAGATATGGACATTCAAGGTCTGTCCTCTTGTATGAATAATCTCACTGCAAGGGTACAAAACATTCAAGATTTTGAGGTTCAGAATCCGATGTTAGAGCCTAGGATTCCAATTCCTGATTTGTTTTTTGGGGATAGATCTAAGTTTCTGAATTTCAAAAATAATTGTAAATTGTTTCTTGCTTTGAAACCTCGCTCCTCAGGTGACCCTGTTCAACAAGTGAAGATCATTATTTCTTTGTTACGTGGCGACCCTCAAGACTGGGCATTTTCCCTTGTGCCAGGAGATCCGGCATTGCGTGATGTTGATGCGTTTTTTCTGGCACTCGGATTTCTTTATGATGAACCTAATTCAGTGGATCAGGCAGAGAAAATCTTGCTGGCTCTGTGTCAGGGTCAGGATGAGGTAGAAATATATTGTCAGAAGTTTAGGAAGTGGTCTGTACTCACTCAGTGGAATGAATGTGCCCTGGCAGCAATTTTCAGAAAGGGTCTCTCTGAAGCCCTTAAGGATGTCATGGTGGGATTTCCCATGCCTGCTGGTCTGAATGAGTCTATGTCTTTGGCCATTCAGATCGATCGACGCTTGCGTGAGCGTAAAGTTGTGCACCATTTGGCGGTATTATCTGAGCATAGACCTGAGCCTATGCAATGTGATAGGACTTTGACCAGAGCTGAACGGCAAGAACACAGACGTCGGAATGGGCTGTGTTTTTACTGTGGTGTTTCCACTCATGCTATCTCCGATTGTCCTTAGTGCACTAAGCGTTTCGCTAGGTCTGCTACCATTGGTATGGTACAGTCGAAATTTCTTTTGTCCGTTACTCTGATTTGCTCTTTGTCATCCTATTCTGTTATGGCATTTGTGGATTCAGGCGCTGCCGTGAATTTGATGGACTTGGAGTTTGCTAGGCGCTGTGGTTTTTTCTTGGAGCCCTTGCAGTATCCTATTCCATTGAGAGGAATTGATGCTACGCCTTTGGCCAAGAATAAGCCTCAGTACTGGACCCATTTGACCATGTGCATGGCTCCTGCACATCAGGAGGATATTCGCTTTTTGGTGTTGCATAATCTGCATGATGTTGTCGTTTTGGGGTTGCCATGGCTACAGGTCCATAATCCAGTATTGGATTGGAAATCTATGTCTGTGTCCAGCTGGGGTTGTCAGGGGGTACATGGTGATGTTCCATTTCTGTCTATTTCATCATCCACCCCTTCTGAAGTCCCGGAGTTTTTGTCGGATTACCGGGATGTATTTGATGAGCCCAAATCCAGTGCCCTACCTCCTCATAGGGATTGCGATTGTGCTATCAATTTGATTCCTGGTAGTAAGTTTCCTAAGGGCCGACTGTTCAATTTATCTGTGCCAGAGCACGCCGCTATGCGGAGTTATGTAAAGGAATCCTTGGAGAAGGGTCATATTCGCCCGTCGTCGTCACCATTGGGAGCAGGGTTCTTTTTTGTGGCCAAGAAGGATGGTTCTTTGAGACCTTGTAGTGATTACCGCCTTCTTAATAAGATCACAGTCAAATTTCAGTACCCTTTGCCACTGCTGTCGGATTTATTTGCTCAGATTAAGGGGGCTAGTTGGTTCACCAAGATAGATCTTCGTGGTGCATATTATCTTGTGCGTATTAAACAGGGCGATGAATGGAAAACAGCATTTAATACACCCGAGGGCCATTTTGAGTACCTGGTTATGCCATTTGGGTTTTCCAATGCTCCATCAGTATTTCAGTCCTTTATGCATGACATCTTCCGAGAGTACCTGGATAAATTCCTGATTGTATATTTGGATGATATCTTGGTCTTCTCGGATGATTGGGAGTCTCACGTGAAGCAGGTCAGAATGGTGTTCCAGGTCCTTCGTGCGAATTCTTTGTTTGTGAAGGGGTCAAAGTGTCTCTTTGGAGTTCAGAAGGTTTCATTTTTGGGTTTCATTTTTTCCCCTTCTACTATCGAGATGGACCCTGTTAAAGTCCAGGCCATTTATAATTGTACTCAGCCGACATCTGTGAAGAGTCTGCAAAAGTTCCTGGGCTTTGCTAATTTTTATCGTCGCTTCATCAGTAATTTTTCTAGTGTTGCTAAACCGTTGACTGATTTGACCAAGAAGGGTGCTGATGTGGTCAATTGGTCTTCTGCGGCTGTGGAAGCTTTTCAGGAGTTGAAGCGTCGTTTTTCTTCTGCCCCTGTGTTGTGCCAGCCAGATGTTTCGCTTCTGTTTCAGGTCGAGGTTGATGCTTCTGAGATTGGGGCAGGGGCTGTTTTGTCGCAAAGAAGTTCTGATGGCTCGGTGATGAAACCATGTGCCTTCTTTTCTGTCTGTGAACGAGGCCCAGAGCGCTGCGGTTCTCTGGAACCTCTCTGTCGCGGTAGCCCCGTGACAACAGGTTCCCTTTAATTTCAGTTGTAGTGTCAGCGTGGCGGTCGCAGGACACGTTCCCGGATACACAGCTGGAGATCAGCTGACATTAATGAATCCCAATAACACTGGGTCATGTGTTTTGACTGTACAGACGGCACTTCTGAGCAGCAACTGGCGGTGTTGGAGCCCAGGGATTACAGTTCAGGTGATAGAAATATGAACGCAGCAGGAGACCTGGATACTGTGGCCAACCAATTATTTAATCTGAAAGAGGAGTTGCAAATTCCTGAGAGATCCAGGCCTTGTTCATTTTCAGAAAAGTAAGCCGGTCAACGTTATCAGAGGATAGTCGTATACGACGGTCTGTTAGTACACAACCTGCGGCACTAAAGACGCGTTCCGATAATACACTAGCTGCAGGGCAAGCCAGCACGTCCAATGCATACTGGCTATGCTCTGGCCACGTATCCAGCTTAGAGACCCAAAACTTGAAGGGGAAAGAGCCGTCTGGGAGTACACTGAGAGGGCAAGCCATGTAGTCTGTCACCATCTGACGGAAACATTCTGCTGACTGGAGTCGTCTGTGATGGTGTAGATATTTGTGGCGGGTACACAAAAGTTTGCCACAGTTGGGCCATACTGGTCTTGCCTTGTGCTGAGGCACTGCTTCTGCTCCCTGTTTGTGCTGACCTTCCTCCGCTGCCTCAACGCACTGAGCTGGTTTGTAAAGCACTAGCAGCACTGCTCTCAGTTGGACAGGAGAAGATGATGGAATGCACCAGTGTGTCTATGTACTCCCGCATTTTACGCTCTCGGTTCAACGGTGTTATGAGGGTTTGTAAGTTGTCCCGGTAGCGCGGATCTAGGAGGGTGTACACCCAATAATCAGCCGTGTTGCGAATCTGGGCGATGCGGCGGTCATTTCTCAGGCACTGCAGCATGAAATCAACCATGTGCTGCAGACTGCCAACAGGCCAACAAACGCTGTTCCCTGCTTGAGACGTGATCTCTGCCTGCTCTGCATCACCCCCCCTCGCTCTACACACTAACTACTTGAAAATTGTGTAACTCCCTCCTCTGGACCGATGTCTTCCTCCTCCATTGACTCCTCCTCATCCTCCTCACAAAGTTTCCCCTGCCTAGGCCTCTGTGAGGAACCACGTTGCGCTGACTGTCAAGAAGCAAATGGAATTGGTGACTCCTCATCCTCCACCTCTTCCACAACATCATCCCTTAGCTCTTGCAGTGTTCTTTCAAGCAGGCAGATAAGGGGGACAGTCATGCTGAATAGTGCATCATCTGCACTCGCCATCTGCGTGGAATCATCGAAGGCATGCAAAACCTGGCAGACGTCCTTCATAGTGGCCCACTCAGTGGGTGTGAAGTCTGAACGGCGCGCAGTGCGACTTCTTTGCACCTGATGCAGCTGGTAGTCCATTACTGCTTGCTGCTGCTCACACAACCGCTCCAACATATGTAACGTGGAATTCCACCTGGTGGGTAGGTCACATATGATGCGATGTTCCGGAAGGCAGAATCGGTGCTGCAGAGCTGCAATGCGCTATCTTGAAATGCTGGAATGCCGCAAGTGAGCACACTCTAGGCGGACCTTGTGCAGCAGTGCATCAAGATCCGGATAGTCCCTCAAAAAACTCTGCACGACCAAGTTGAGCACATGTGCCAGACATGGGATGTGAGTGAGGTTGCCTAGGCCCAGAGCTGCCACCAGATTTCGGCCATTGTCACACACTACCATGCCTGGCTGGAGATTCTCTGGCACAAACCACACATCGCTCTCCTGCTTGATGGCATTCCAGAGCTCCTGCGCTGTGTGGCTTCGATTCCCCAAAGAAATTAATTTCAATACGGCCTGTTGACATTGTGCTCATATCGGTCGTAACAGGTAAACGTTCACAGGTCCATTTGGAGGTGGACTGTGACGGCTCCTGCAGCGATGATTCTGAGGAACTGGAGTATGAGGATAAGGCAATGTGTACAGACTGGATTCCTGCAATCCTTGGAGTTGGCAGAACATGTCCTGCGCCACTCGCACGATCTGTACCCGGCGCCACAACATTAACCCAATGGGCAGTGAGGGAAAGGTATTGCCCCTGTCCATGGTGACTGGTCCACGCATCGGTGGTGAGGTGGACCTTGCTAGTGACGGCGTTCAGTAGCGTGTGTTTTATGTGTCCCTCCACATGCTTTTGCAGGGCAGAGATGGCTTGACTGCTGAAATAAAAGAGGCTGGGCACATTGTATTGTGGGACTGCCAATGCCATCAAGTTATGGAATGTGTCAGTCTCCACCAGCCTGAATGACAGCATTTCAAGGGACAGGAGTTTTGCAATTCCAGCATTCAGAGCCTGTGCTCGGGCGTGGTTTGCTGAGAATGGCCGCCTTTTCTCCCATGCCTGTGCTACCGATGGCTGTAGATTGGGCTGGGAGTGTGAGGATGACTGGGAATGTGGTGATGTGGGTGGAATTACACTGGGTCTCTGGAGACCAGTGCCAGAGGTTCTTTCATGGCGATCCTGTGTGTGAGCTGGAGGAAGAGACAACAACACGAGCCGTTGTAGGTGCCGTTGTAGGTTGGCCTAGGCCTTCAGTGTGTTTTTGTAACTCCACCGCTTGCTTGGTCCGCACATGTTTCCACATATTTGTGGTATTGAGGTTGCTGACACTTTTCCTTCTTTTGACTTTCTAATGACACACCTTGCATTTGACTAAGCAAATGTCATCTGCAACTGTGTCAAAAAAGGACCAGGCACTGCAAGTCTTGGGAGCACCCGTTTTGGCTTTTGGAAGAGCCATGCTCCGAATGTGTGCTGAAGTGGAGGCTACAGGCACCGCAGTCTTCCCCTCCCTTTCCCTCTTTGGGCCGTTCAGGGAATATTTTCCTCAGAGCTGCTCCCACCACCTTCCTGTACCTCAAGCCACGATGGGTCAAGGACCTCTTCATCTACACTACCCTCTTCCACCAACTGCACAGTACTTACCAGAAAGTGGCAACTGAGTCTCATCATCAGATGCGTACTGAGGTGTGCTGACCGGAGGCACTGGCTCACCCGCCTCTTCAGACTCAGAAAGACAAAGCTGTTGGGCATCACTGCATACTGCCTCTTCTTCCTTTTCTCCAATGCTGCTTGGCTGGCCCTCTCTTTCCTGTCATGATTCCAATGGCAGGGAATCACAAAAGGACAAGCACCAACGAGCTTTAGGGTGATGGAACCTGAGCTGACCGCGACCCTAAACCTGAACACACAAATAACAATAGCCGGGGAACGTGCCTACGTTGATCCTAGACGTCTCGCACCAGCCGAAGATCTAACTTCCCCTATTAGAAGAAACACAGACCTCTCTTTCCTCCAGAGAAATATCCCACAGACATAGCAGCCCCCCACATATAATGACGGTGAAATGAGAGGAAGGCACATACACAGTATGAAATCAGATTCAGCAAAATGAGGCCCGCTAAAACTAGATAGCAGAGGATACAAAAGTAAACTGCGCGGTCAGCAAAAAACCTTTCAAAAAACCATCCTGTAATTACTTGAACTCATGTTCCAACTCATGGAACATGAGGAGCAATTACAGCCCGCTAGAGCAACCAGCAGCAAAGAAACAATTATATGCAAGCTGGACAAGACAAAAATAAATCAAAACGTGGAACAAGAAAATCAAAAACTTAGCTTGTCCTGAAGATTACTGAAGCCAGAAGCTGAGGTAACAAAACACTCTGATAACCTTGATAGCCGGCGGGGAAATGACAAGAAATCCCGGTTAAATAGGAAACTCCCAAATCCTAATAGAACAGGTGGACACCAGAGACAGCAGAACACAAATCACCCAGTACCATCAGTAACCACCAGAGGGAGCCCAAAAACAGAACTCACAACACTTTCCAAGCCAAGAGATTCAGAGAACAGAAGTAGAGATGGCTCCTGTCCTGGGCTCTCTGACTGCCTGGGCTATTTGGCAAGTGGTGAAGAGACAGATGGGTGCTCTCCAGTGCTCTGTGCCTGAGAGGATGTGGCACTAATTGAAGTCAATGCATTAACTGCCATCCATCCGACAACAGCTTCAATTTGTTCTTTTCGCAGCAGCGGGGTACGGCGATCTCCTACAAAGCTGCGCATGAAGGACTGTTCCGTGCTGAAACTGGGTGATGATGAGTCACATCAGGCACAGTGCAGCAGGCACAGAATCCCACGTCCTCTCCCTGCTCCACGCCCACGCCCACGTGCCTTACTCCCTGCCTTCTTCATCTAGGACAATGGAACGGTATGAGGCAGTGATGCACCCTGAGCTGACTACAACCGGCTGTGGTGGTAGAACAGACTACAGAGCAAGCTGCACTCACACACAGACCATGCAGACAACCACGAACGGCACTGCAAGGCCAAAACAAGCTACTCTATGTAATCCTATATTGTGTTTTATCACAATCCAGCAGGATACGGAGGGAAAGTTACTAATAGGATACATTTTAGAAAATGCGCGGCAGGCTGCACTAATTGAGAAACGGACAATGGAACAGTATGAGGCAGTGACGCATCCTGAGCTCACTACAACCGGCTGTTGCGGTAGAACAGACTGCAGAGCAAGCTGCACTCACACACAGACCGTGCAGACAGCCACGAATGGCACTGCAAGGCCAAAACAAGCTACTCTATGTAATCCTATATTGTGTTTTATCACAATCTAGCAGGATACGGAGGGAAAGCCACTAATAGGATAAATTTGAGAAAATGTGCGGCAGGCTGCACTAATTGAGAAATGGACAATGGAACGGTATTAGGCAGTGACGCATCCTGAGCTGACTTCAACCGGCTGTGGCGGTAGAACAGACTAGAGAGCAAGCTGCACTCACACACAGACCATGAAGACAGCCACGAACGGCACTGCAAGGCCAAAACAAGCTACTCTATGTAATCCTATATTGTGTTTTATCACAATCTAACAGGATACGGAGGGAAAGCCACTAATAGGATAAATTTGAGAAAATGTGCGGCAGGCTGCACTAATTGAGAAACGGACAATGGAATGGTATGAGGCAGTGACGCATCCTGAGCTGACTACAACCGGCTGTGGCGGTAGAACAGACTACAGAGCGAGCTGCACTCATACACAGACCATGCAGACAGCCGTGAACGGCGATGCAAGGCCAAAATAAGCTCCTCTATGTAATCCTATATAGTGTTTTTCCACAATCAAGCAGGATACGGAGGGAAAGCCACTAATAGGATAAATTTGAAAAAATGTGCAGCAGGCTGCACTAATTGCAAAAAAGGACAATGGATTGAACAGTATCAGGCAGTGACGCACCCTGAGCTGACTACAACCAGCGGTGGCTACGGACAGACTACAGAGTGAACTGCACTCACACACACAGAGACCTTGCAGACAGCTGTGAACAGCGCTGCAAGGCAAAAGCAAGGTACTCACACAGTGGTTGCTAAATTAGCCTGGGTAAAGCACAATGAAGCAAATCGCTATCTCTAAACTGGCCCTCAGTCAGAACCCAGCGTCCTGTCCCTAACTGAATTCACAGCAGAGTGAGCCCAAAATGTCGGCGGCGACTATTATAGTGCATCATGACATCATTTCAGCAGCCAATCTGTTATGACCTGGTGGTTAGGAGCACCAGGAAAGACCTGCTAGTTAAACCTCAAACAGGACAAGCTCTGGGATGTGGGAGCTCTGCTGACCGCAATCCCTAATCCTACCACACACACTAGAAATAGCCGTGGGGCGCTCCTGACGCTCCCTAGGTGCCTCGTCACAGCCTAAGAACTAGCTAGCCCTAGAGATAGAAAGTAAGCCTACCTAGCCTCAGAGAAATTCCCCAAAGGAAAAGGCAGCCCCCCACATATATTAACTGTGAGTTAAGATGAAAGTCACAAACACAGAAATGAAAACAGGTTTTAGCACAGGGAGGTCAGACTAACTAAATAGACAGAGGATAGGAAAGGTATCTTTGCGGTCAGCACAAAAACTACAAAAGACCATGCAGAGTGTGCAAAAAGACCCCCGCACCGACTCACGGTGTGGAGGCGCCACCCTGCATCCCAGAGCTTCCAGCTAGCAAGACAAAATAATGAAAGCAAGCTGGACTAGAAAACCATGAACAGAAAATAACAAACGGGGACTTAGCTTCTTGCAGGAAGAGACAGGTCTCAGAAAGATCCAAGAGCGAACTGAAGCAATGCAGAAACATTGACAGCTGGCATGGAGTAACGATCTAAGTGGAGTTAAATAGAGCAGCAAACCAAAGGATAAACCCCGTCACCTGTGTAAGGAACCTCAGAAGCAGCAGCTCCATTCACAGCCACTAGAGGGAGCCCACGGACAGAACTCACCGAAGTACCATTCACGACCACAGGAGGGAGCTCGACAACAGAATTCACAACACCAATCACAGCCATACCAGTAGTTACATGCCTACCATGCAGAACAGGATGTCCCCACACTTCTAATCATTCCTCATTTGCTAAATTAAATGAAACTGGCTCTTTGAATTATGGGAGCTTCCGATTCTGTTATCCGATATATTGAAAGTATTGGAACTCGGTATCGGAATTCCGATACTGCAAATATCGGCTGATACCCGATACTTGCGGTATCGGAATGCTCAACACTAGTGATGAATCACAAATCTGCATTCGGCAAGGCAATGATGCTGGAACTTTTGTTTAGTGCCGTTCCACTGAGATTTATAAAGATGACTGCCTGAAGAGAACATGCAAATTTCCACAGTCATTGATGATGTGGGGCTGCATGTCAGGTAAAGGCACTGGGGAGATGGCTGTCATTACATCTTCAATAAATGCACAAGTTTATGTTGATATTTGGGACACTTTTCTTATCCCATCAATTGAAAGGATGCTTGGGGATGATGAAATCATTTTTCAAGATGATAATGCATCCTGCCATAGAGCAAAAACTGTGAAAACATTCCTTGAAAAAAGACACATAAGGTCTATGTCATAGCCTGCAAATAGTCCGGATCTCAATCCAATTGAAACTCTTTGGTGGAAGTAGAAGAAAATTGTCCATGACAAGGCTCCAACCTGCAAAGTTGATCTGGCAACAGCAATCAGTGAAAGTTGGAGCCAGATTGATGAAGAGTACTGTTTGACACTCATTAAGTCCATGTCTCAGAGACTGCAAGCTGTTAGAAAAGCCAGAGATGGTTCAACAAAATACTAGTAATGTTTTGGAGTGCTTTTTTGTTTGTGAGTTTTTCATGATTCCATAATTGTTTCCCTCATAATTGAGTGACTTCATAGTTTTTACCCTATGCTTGGTTAAAAAAAGGAACCATTATTGCCTACCACATTTTTTGTTCTTGATTTCTATTACTGTTTCTTAAAGCCAGAAAATTGCTATTTGAAATGACTTTAGTTTTGTGCTTTGCATCTGATCTGCTTTTTTTCTACATAAGTGTATGAACATCCTCCAAGGCAGGTGATTCCATAATTTTTGCCAGGGGTTGTATGTGGCCCCTTGGGAAAATTAATTGCCCACCCTTGGTGTGGTCAATTGCTCCCAGGATGTTCAATGAAGGGAATCAAAGCATTCCTCCAATTGGCAGAGGTCCCTTCTGGATAGACATCAGGGAGTGTTTCATAACCACGTATATATATCTTTCCTGTATCAAAATGGAGGATACCAGAATGTACTGCATCTTTATGGAACTAAAGCCACTTCTGAAGAAACGTGCACAAATGGACAGCAACATTTTTTTCCTATCTATATACCAAGATTCATGACCACATATTGTATTACTTCAACCACTTTTGCTCTCCAAACTCTTTTTATAATCTGTCCCAAAAAGACCTCTTTTCCTCTTGTTGCTCCAGCTACACTTTGCTTAGCTCTGACCAGCAGTGTTAGTACCAAGGTTTGGCAGCACCATACTTAGAGTGTCCATGACTGCTGACATCTTTAACGTTAAAGAGAACCTGTCAGCAGGATTTTGCAAAGTTAAGTACAGACATGCCATATTGGCGCTGTAATATTGATTGAGATGATTTCTGCGGTGAAGAAATCGCAGGTCATTGATCCAACAGGAAGATGAATTAAGGACCAGAGCACCAAGAAAAGACCCTGCCCACTGTCCTGCTCCGATATACAAAGCTTAGATTAAAGGAGAACTTTAAATGACAGTTTAACAAAAAACACAAAGTGGTTTTCTTCATTTTAATCAGTATTACAGCGCCAATATAACCATGTCTGTAATTTACTTTGCAAAATTCTGCTGACACGGTCTCTTTAAAAATGTTTGCATAAAACCTTTAAATATGCCCTGAAAAGAAGCAATTCACATTTCCTAGGTTATAATGCCTGGCCCACTATGCCAACAGGGCAATATTTAGGAATTTCTTGCACTGTGCCCTGTTACTTAAAGAAATATTATGTTTAGAGGTCAGTTGTTGAATCCGATGATGATCGAGTTTGAGTAGAGTTCCCTAAAATTTGCAGTTCCATATGAGTTTGCAAAGAAAAACTTTACAATCACCATTGCCTACACCAATGTAGCATGAGAGATCAGGTTTATGTAATTTTGCATTGCCTTGTTGGTCTCCCCATAATGCCCTGGAGATGCTGACAACATATTATCACACCTCGTACAGTTGCAGCCAGTACCTTGGCCATCAGTGAAGCATAGCTTGCATGATAGCATCATTTACCATTTCCAGATTTTCTATGTAAGGCCATGTTCACACATTCATAGTAACATAGTAACAAAGTTATTAAGGTTGAAGGAAGATTTTAAGTCCATCTAGTTCAACCCATAGCCTAACCTAACATGCCCTAACATGTTGATCCAGAGGAAGGCAAAAAAACCCATGTGGCAAAGAGTAAGCTCCACCTTGGGGAAAAAAATCCCTTCCCGACTCCACATACGGCAATCAGACTAGTTCCCTGGATCAACGCCCTAACAAGGAATTTAGTATTTATACCATGTAACATTATACTTTTCAAGAAAGGCATCCAGTCCCCTCTTAAATTTAAGTAATGAATCACTCATTACAACATCATACGGTAGGGAGTTCCATAGTCTCACTGCTCTTGCAGTAAAGAATCTGCGTCTGTTATTATGCTTAAACCTTCTTTACTCCAGACGTAGAGGATGCCTCCTTGTCCCTGTTTCAGGTCTATGATTAAAAAGATCATCAGAAAGGTCTTTGTACTGTCCCCTCATATATACATTAACATAAGATCACCCTTAGCCTTCGTTTTTCCAAACTAAATTGCCCCAAGTGTAATAACCTATCTTGGTATTGCAGACCCCCCAGTCCTCTAACACTAGGACTACTGGACTCGTGACCCCGCCTAGAACTACTGAAAGGAGTCATTTTGACTCCTTGCTTGTTTTTGTTTATTTTTAGAGTTTCATTTGTGGTTATTTATTAATAATTATATTTTTTGTAATGTATTATTATTGTGAGATCCAACAGTAATGCTTTTGATTGTTTTTTTTCTGTTTTTCTTATTTTTCTACAGAAAATAACAATAATTATAATAGACGTTTTTCAAACATTTTTTTTTATTCAAGTGCACACATATAAACAACAACTGAAGAACAAAAAGCAGAGAAAATGTAGGTGGAGGAGCATAAAAATGAAAATATGGCGCAGAATTCACCTTCTAAACATTTGGTGTTTCGCATTTTAGGCATTGCCTTTGATTTATGGCAGTACATTGCCCACACAAAGACTTACCACAAGTCTTACAATTGCCGACAGATCTATTTTTCTTGCACTTTTCTTTGATCTGGCAAAATTTTGTTTGAACCATCACTTCTGAACATGTAGAAACTTGGGACGTGGAACCCTTTTCCCTATCTGTGACATAAGGACCACTCAACTCTCTCACAAGCGTTCGCAAAAATGCCTTGCGTGACATTTTTTGGTGGGTAATCTCCTTGAATATTATACATGCATTTATACCCGCAAAGTCTAAGGCATTTTCAAATGCATGAACAGGCCATCTCCTTGTGGATGTTCGTGTGGTATATTTTCGTGCCATCTGATCCACTACATCTACTCCATATTTTGTTTCATTGTAAAACTTTACCGTTTCTGGAGTATTTTTAGCGGAATCAGACGCAACAACAACATCTGGATGGACGGAACTCAAAATGACAACATTTTTGTTGGGCTTTCCTTGATATACTGTAAGTGTAAAATTGTCTTCATTTCTAAACACTTTAATGTTGTACAATTCCTCTTTCATGGATTTTATTTCTTTAGGCACTTCTCGCCTTATCTTATTCAGTGTTCCCACGATGGTTGTTCCTTTGCTTTTTAGCTGTTTAGCTAATTTTAATGAAGTAAAATAATTATCGGTTGTAACATTGCGACCTTTTTTCAAAAACGGGTCCAATAACTTCATTACCACATGGTCAGCTAAACGGTCCTCAGCACGGCGTGTGTCATCTTTGCCTAGATAAGGGAAGCCATTTGCCAGATATTTGCTCTCCTTATCAACAGCTAGCCAATATTTGTGGCCATATTTATCTGGTTTGGAAGGCATGTACTGCATGAATGGACACCTAGTTTTGCTTGGGAAAAGTTGCTCATCCACCGTTATGTATGGGCCAGGTTTGTAACACGCAATACAATTTTCAATAAACCTGTCCCACACAGTAGAAAATAGAGCAAACTTGTCCGTTTGCAGTCTCTCCGATCGAGTAGATTTCTCATCAAATCTGAGAAACCTCATAATTTCAACAAAGCGGTCCCTAGACATTGTCGCTTTGCAAAACGGTATTCCCCAGTCATTACACCAAATACTGCTAATCGAGTGACGGTTCGTGCCAGATATTCCACAAGCATAGAATATCGCAATGAATGCATCTAGCTCCTCATCAGATAGAGTAAACTGTAAATTATTGTTCCTGCATGCTTCTGCAAGCGTACAGTTCTTTATATGTGTCAATATATATGAATCAAAAAATAAACGCCATGCGCTCAAAGGACTATCGATAATGATATTTCTTCTGGCGTATCCTGTAGGGCCAGGCGCTTCTCGAAGAATATTTTGGCTGTCACGCCTACCAGGCAAGTGTTGTCCAATTTCAACAGGTTTCCATTGAATACCATCCGCTGAAACTAGTATTCCTTCAGATTCGCCTTCTCTGGTGTTTGTTGTTGCATTACCTTCGCCGCCATCGTTATCTGTTGTTCTTTCATTTCTGGGACGTTTTGCTGATTTTTTCTGTCCACGACCAGGAGGATGGTCACGAGGCAACATAACTGCATGAGCCCGATCCCCAGTTGATGTGCTTGGAATATCTGGAAAAAAGTTGATGAATATTTAGAATTTTTGTTTTGTAAGGGTCCGTGCACACTGGCTGGATTAGCGGCGGAATATCCGACCGGATATTCTCACCACAATCCGGCCCGTACCTGCCCGCTCAGGTACAGAGCGGAGTTTCATACCTGAAGCTCCGCTCCGAACCCCGGGCTGGAGCCGCTGTCTGGGACGGAGCCGTGCTCGCGCGTAAGCAAGCGCTGCTCTGTCCCTGACAGCGGCTCCAGCCCGGGGTTCGGAGCGGAGCTTCAGGCATGAGCGGGCAGGTACGGCCTGTATTGCGGCAAGAATATCCAGATGGCTATTCAGCCAGAATTCTGCTAGTGTGCACAGGCCCTAACTCAGTGTGTGGAAGAACAAATAAATACACATAACTACTTACCTTCTGGATTTGTTCCTTCTGAGTCTTCAGATTCACTTGATATGTTCTGAGGAATGAAATCTTCATCACTGTCAGAATCAAATACATGTTCCTGCAATTCGGATTCCGATTCATCCTCCGGTATGGATTGCAAAGTAGCCAGAATATCCTGAGGCTTTATCAAACATCTTCTCTCCATATTCCTCACAAATTCCATAATTCTATATAGTTCCCTGCTGAAAAATAGAAATGAAATGAAAACTAAAAGAAATAATAACTGTTCTGCCACCTTCAAAAGTAGGTGGGCTGAATCAGTTGACAGACAGCTAAACTATTTCATAACAATTCATACCTGTATGAGTCTTCAGAGCTCGTATGTCTGCGTCTGTTCTCTTTGTCTCTTCAGCTGAACTGAAAGTAAAGTTACTATCCAGAATACTGTCTCCTGCTAGGACCTTAGAAAAACACCATCCTTCATTAGCATAAGATAAGAGCCTAGAGTAAACAAGCTATTTTGTTCAGCATTACACAGTAATACAAGCAGGTAAAACACAAGGAAAATGTGAAAAGTTGACATGTAAATTGAACTACATCTATATGAACATCAGGGTAAATAAGACAGAGTGAAAAAATTATGCACAAAACTTTATAGCAACATTTAGTGACAAAAGGACCTCAAAATATAGTAGGGAGTCAAAATGACTCCCTTCAGTAGTTCTTGGTAAATTTTGAAAAAAACGCGCAAATTTTTTACCAAAATTCTTTATTCTCACAAAATCTTTTTTCACATCATATTTGAGGAAAAGTCACCGAGTTTCAAGCCGGAATTCTGAAAAATGTAGTCACAGAAGAGAAATAAAAAACAAAAGGAGTCAAAATGACTCCATCAGTAGTTCTAGTGCTAATAACCTTGGTCGCTCTTCTCTGCACCCGCTCCAGTTCAGCTATGTCTTTCTTATACACCGGAGACCAGAACTGTACACAGTATTCTAAGTGTGGTCGAACCAGTGACTTGTATAGAGGTAAAATTATGTTCTCCTCATGAGCATCTATGCCTCTTTTAATGCATCCCATTATTTTATTTGCCTTTGTAGTAGCTGCCTGGCACTGGCCACTAAATGTGAGTTTTTCATCCACCCATACACCCAGGTCTTTTTCATTGACAGTTTTGACCAGAGTTTTAGAATTAAGCACATAGTTATACTGTACATCTTATTCTCCAGACAAAAAGAAAAACACATCCGCACTGCTGCTATCAGTTAGACTCAAATACCTCTGCCTTGCTGAACTGTGCGGCCGCAATGTCGCCCTTCAATGATTAACCAGGTGCTGCATCCACAAAAAACAGTCCTCATAAATCAGTCCAAAGATAAAAAACTGGAGCGCACTCACCGGTATTCAGGTGTCAAACTTTATTCGGACATAACGTAGTACAGCAGGGAGGGATGTAGATGCAGATGGACGACAGCCGTTTTGTGCACAAGGCACTTCAACAGGTCCTGACGTCTAGACATCTTATTACTTCTACCCAAGTGCATGACCTTACTTTTATCCCCATTAAAGTTCATTTGCCATTTATCAGCCCAAGCTTCTAGTTTACATAAATCATCCTGTAATATAAAATTGTCCTCCTCTGTATTGATTACTTTGCAGAGTTTAGTGTCATCTGCAAATATTGAAATTCCACTCTGTATTCCACAAGATCATTAATAAATATGTTAAAAAGAATAGAGCCCAATACTGACCCCTGTAGTACCCCACTGCTAACCGCGACCCAGTCCGAGTGTGCTCCATTAATAACCACCCTTTGTTTCCTATCCCTGAGCCAGCTCTTAACCCATTTACAAATATTTTCCCCTATCACCATTATTCTCATTTTATGTATCAACCTTTTGTGTGGCACCATATCAAAAGCTTTTGAAAAGTCCATATACACTATGTCCACTGGGTTCCCTTGGTCCAGTCCGTAACTTACCTCTTCATAGAAATTAATGAGATTAGTCTGACAGGAACGGTCCCTAGTAAACCCATGTTGGTATTGGGTCATGAGGTTATTCCTCTTCAGATACTCCAACATAGCATCCCTTAGAATGCCCTCCAGGATTTTACCCACAGTAGAGGTTAAGCTTACTGGCCTATAATTTCCAAGTTCAGTTTTTGTCCCCTTTTTGAATATTGGCACCACATTTGCTATACGCCAGTCCTGTGGTACAGACCCTGTTATTATGGACTCTTTAAAGATTAAAAATAATGGTCTATCAATGACTGTACTTAATTCCTGCAATACTCGGGGGTGTATCCCGGAGATTAGTCAATTTTAGTGATTTTTAGATGCCGACGTACTTCCTGCTGGGTTAAGCAGATGACACTTAATGGGGAATTTTTGTTATCACTGATCATATTGTCTGCCATGGAATTTTCTTGTGTAAATACTGATGAAAAAAAAGTCATTTTGCATATTGGCTTTTTCCTCATCCTCATCCACCATTTCACCCAGGCTATTTTTAAGGGGGCCAACACTATCATTTTTTTAGTTTCTTACTATTTATGTAGTTAAAGAATATTTTGGGATTATTTTTACTCTCTCTGGCAATGAGTCTCTCTGTCTCAATCTTAGCTGCCTTGATTTGCTTTTTACAGAATTTTCTGTAATTATTTAATGCCTCATCACTACCTACTTCCTTTAATTCTCTAAATGCTTTCTTTTTGTCACTTATTGCGCCCCTTACAGCTATATTTACCCATATTGGTTTCCTCCTATTTCTAGTATGTTTATTCCCATACGGTATATACTGTGCGCAGGTCCTATCCAGGATGCTAATAAACGTCTCCATTTTCTTTGTGTATTTTTATGTCTCAGGATATCGTCCCAGTTAATTGCACCAAGATCATCTCTCATCCGTTGGAAATTTGCCCTCCTGAAGTTTAGTGTCCTTGTCACCTCTCTACTACACATCTTATTAAAGGATACATGAAATCTTATTATTTTGTGATCACTATTCCCCAAGTGACCCCCAACACTTATATTTGCTATGCGTTCTGGCCTGTTGGTTAATATTAGGTCTACCAGAGCCCCCCTTCTTGTTGGGTCCTGAACCAGTTGTGAAAGGTAATTGTCTCTCATAGTTGTCAAAAACCGATTACCTTTGCTGGAACTGCAGATTTCCGTTCCCCAATCTATTTCAGGGTAGTTGAAGTCCCCCATAATAATGACTTCTCCTTGAGTTGCAGCTTCATCTATTTGCTTAATGAGGATATTCTCCGTTGCTTCCATTATTTTTGGAGACTTATAACAAACCCCTATCAGTAATTTATTATTTTTTCCCTCTCCCCTTATCTCCACCCACAGGGATTCTACATTTTCATTAGATTCACCTATATTATCACGCAGGATGGGCTTTAAGGATGATTTTACATATAGACACACACCTCCCCCTCGCTTATCTGTACGGTCATTTCTGAACAGGCTATAGCCCTGCAAGTTAACAGCCCAGTCATGGCTCTCATCCAGCCATGTTTCAGATATCTCCACCATGTCATAATTATGCTACAACAACATTAATTCTAATTCGTCCATTTTGTTGGCAAGGCTTCTGGCATTAGTATACATACATTTTATGTATCACTCTGCACCTCTATTCTTTCTTAAATTATTAATTGATCTAACCCCACCCCCCATGCCACCGCCACCCCCAACTTCCTTATTTGTGCCCAGGTCTCTATCTGCACTATCTTCCCCTCCTATAAAATGAATACCCTCCCCCCATTCCCTAGTTTAAACACTCCTTCAACCTCCTACCATTCTCACCCCCAACACAGCTGCACTCTCCCCATTGAGGTGCAGCCCGTCCCTAGCGTAGAACCTGTAGCCAACTGAGAAGTCGGCCCAGTTCTGCAGGAACCCAAACCCCTCCTTCCTACACCAATTCTTGAGCCACTTATTAACCTCCCTAATCTACTGTTGCCTCTCTGGCGTGGCACGTGGCACAGGCAGTATTTCGGAAAATACCACGTTGGAGGTCCTTGCTTTCAGCTTGCAGCCTAATTCCCTGAAATCGTTTTTAAGGACATTCCACCTACCTTTAACTTTGTCATTTGTGCCAATGTGCACCATGACTGCTGGGTCCTCACCAGCCCCTTCCAGTAATCTGTCCACCCGATCAGCGATGTGTCGGACTCGAGCACAAGGTAGGCAGCACACCGTTCAACGATCTCTGTCTTTTTGACAGATTGCCCTATCTGTACCCCTAATAATTGAGTCCCCCACTACCAGCACCTGTCTGGCCTGCCCTGCTCTCCTTTTTCCCTCTTTACTGGAGCAGTCACTCTTCCGACTTTTAGAGGACATGCCTGGCTGAAGCAGTGCTACCCTTGTACTGACACCCCCTCATCTGCCAACTTAGCCAACTTATTGGGGTGTGCCAGATCAGGACTAGCCTCCCTGGCACTCTTCCCTCTACCCGGCCTTCTAACTGTCACCCAGCTTGCTGCTTCACTGTCCTGCAGCTCCGTTCTACCATCCCCCGCCTCATTTATCCCATTGAGCGTCTGCTCAGTGAGCAGAAGACTCCTTTCCATATTGTCAATGGATCTCAGTGTTGCCAGCTGCACATTTAGAGTCAGAATCTGGGTTTCCAAATGCACAACGTGCTCACATCTCGCACAGCAGTATGCACCATCGACCGGCTGATCAAGGACTGCATACATGTGGCAAGATGTGCACTGGATGGCATTAACAATAGTGGAGCACATTTCCTAATGGGGATTGCATCAGACAGAAACGTTAAATAAAAATAAATACAAAGTATTAATAAAATACAGACAGCAATTCAGTAATTCCTTCCTTGGAAACTCCCTGAATCCAAAGTCACTGAATCACAAGTCACACTTACTGCCGTTCACACTTACACTCAGGTCACACTCAGCTCGCTCACACTCACTATGCTGAAGATTTAAAGAATTTATTTTTTCTCTTCCCCTCAGCAGCAATCCACCTTGCTGTCCAATGCACTTCCAAAAAGGAAGTATTTGGTCAGTATTTTACATCAGTATTTGTAAGCCAAAACCAGGAGTGGGTGATAAATACAGAAGTGGTTACATGTTTCTATTATACTTTTCTTCTAACTAGGGTTGAGCGAAACGGATCTGACAAATTCAAAAATCACAGACTTTTGGCAAAGTCGGGTTTCATGAAACCCGACCCGATCCTAGTGTGGGATCGTCCATGAGGTCGGCGATCTGCGCACAAAAGTCGCGTTTCGTATGATGCTTTCAGCGCCATTTTTCAGCCAATGAAGGAGGACGCAGAGTGTGGGCAGCGTGATGACATAGGTCTCGGTCCCCACCATCTTAGAGAAGGGCACGACAGTGATTGGCTTGCTTTCTGCAGCGTCACAGGGGCTATAAAGGGGCGTGCACGTCATCTTACTTCTGCCGATCTTAGCATAGGGAGAGGTTGCTGCAGCTTCATCAGAAGAAGGGATATACCGTATATACTCGAGTATAAGCTGACCCCCCTAATTTTGCCACAAAAAACTGGGAAAACTTATTGACTCGAGTATAAGCCTAGGGTGGAAAATGCAGCAGCTACTGGTAAATTTCAAAAATAAAAATAGATGCTCCATACTGTTCATTATTACCCCATAGATGCTCCATATGCAACTGTGCTATATAGAATGCTCTATACCGTTCATTATGGCCCCATAGATGCTCCATAGAAAGCTGTGCCATATATATATTGCTCTACACCGTTGATTATGGCCCAATAGATGCTCCTTATAAAGCTGTGCCCCATATACGGTATATTGCTCTGCACCATTGATTATGGCCCCATAGATGCTCCTTATAAAGCTGTGCCCCATATACGGTATATTGCTCTGCACCATTGATTATGGCCACATAGATGCTCCATATAAAGCTGTGCCATATAGAATGTTCTGCACCGTTGATTATGGCCCCATAGGTGCTCCATATATAATGCTGTGCCCCATATAGAATGCTCTACACCGTTGATTATGGCCCCATAGATGCTCCACATAAAGCTGTGCCATATAGAATGTTCTGTACCGTTGATTATGGCCCCATAGATGCTCCATATATAATGCTGTGCCCCATATATATTGCTCTGCACCATTGATTATTGCCCCATAGTTGCTCCATATAAAGCTGTGCCATATATAATGTTCTGCACCGTTGATTATGGCCCCATAGATGCTCCATATATAATGTTGTGCCATATAGAATGCTGCTGCTGGTGCTGCAATAAAAAAAAAAAATCACATACTCACCTTTCTTGCTCAGGACGCCAGCGCTTTCAATATTTACCTGCTCCTCGTGCGGCTCCGTCTCCAGCACTGACGCTTAGCAGAGGGCGCACATTGACTACGTCATCGCGCCCTCTAACCTGAGCGTCACTGCTAGAGGACGCTGCAGACGGAGCCACACCGGAGCGAGGAGCAGGTAAATATCGCGCAGCGCTGCGCTCCCCTTACCTGCTCCGGCGCGGTCCCTGCAGTCCCTGGCTTCCCTGACGCTGCAGCTTCTTCCTGTAATTGAGCGGTCACAGTTACCGATCATTTACAGCAATGAATATGTGGCTCCTCCCCTATGGGAGGTGGAGCCGCCTATTCATTTCTGTAATGAGCGGTGCCATGTGACCACTCAGTACAGGAAGAATCTGCAGCGCCGGGGAAGCCAGGGACTGCAGGGACCGCGCCGCAGCAGGTAAGTATAATTACACAGCCCCCGCTCCCCTTCACCTGCCGACCCTCGGGTATATGACTCGAGTATAAGCCAAGAGGGGGACTTTCAGCCCAAAAATATGGGCTGAAAATCTCGGCTTATACTCGAGTATATACGGTAGTTAGGGAGGGAAGATTAACCCCCAAACCGCTTGTTCTGTGGGGATTTCCACTGTCCAACACCACCATTTTTTTGCAGGGACAGTGGAGGCTATATTTTTGTGCATCAGCTCTGTAGCTTATTAGGCTGCCTTATAAGGCTCCCTGATAGCTGCATTGCTGTTTGCACGCCGCTGTGCAAAACAACTGCTTTTTTAAAAGCAAAAATCCTGTTGCTCCTTTCTGCACAGTTATCATGTTTATTTGTCCACACTTTTGTGTGCAGCAGTCCTTTTTATTGCTGCCATAATTTTCCTGAGATCATTGTAGGGAGATTGAAATTGTACTACAGTCCTTGCATTTTTTCATATATCTTCCAGCCACTTTCTGCCACTTACATTGTGTTGTTTCATACACTGGGCCTGAGTTTTGGTTCAGTCTCCCCCCAAAATAGTGAGATTCAAATTCTCGCAAAGTGGATATACTGCAGTCCTGTTAGGTTGCCGTATGTCAGCCAGCCACTTTCTGCCACTTAGATTGCGTTGTTTTATGCACAGGGCCTGAGTAGGGTTGAGCGACCTTGACTTTTTTAGAGTCGAGTCGGGTTTCGCAAAACCCGACTATCTCAATAGTCGGGTCGAGTGAAATCGGCCGATTATGACGTAAAGTCGGGATCGACCGAAACACGAAACCCAATGCAAGTCAATGGGGCAGCATAGTCGGCAGTGAGTGGGGGCCAGGAAAACACCTAGAGTGCCCATTTTAATGCCAAAACCATGCATTCTCCTTATTGAAGCTTGTCAATCTTAATTTCCCTTATAATAATAGTTAAGGTAAGGTAAGTATTTAAACTTTGCAAGTGCTGTGATCCTGAGCAAGCAGGGGGGGCCCACTCGTTGGCATTGGCACTGGCACAGGGCCCCTCAAAGTACGGCGGTGTGTTTGCACGGCGGGGGCGCCTCCCACCGGCAGCGACACTTTTGCGTACTATGAGGGGCCCTGTGCCAGTGACGTCGCCAACGAGTATTCCTCCCCCTACCTGATGAAGGAACCTGCACTTTCATCTGCACCTTCCTCTTTGTCCCCGTGTAAGGTGGTATGGTATGCGGGAAGAGGAACCTGACTTTCAGCAGGGTCACAATCTTGCTGTGTAGCGTGAACGGGGAATGTTGCGTTATGGGTCAATGTACCAGCAGACTCATCTATCACTGGCTGGGCAATGGGCAGGATGAGGAGGAAACACCGATATAGGCCCAAAGAATAAAGTGGTTTAAATGCAGTTCAAAATTGGTAAGAGGACTAACCAGGGGGCATTGCTTTGTTCAGTGGAGGACAACTGTAATGAGAGGCTGACACAGAGAGTAGGCCCAAATCAGTAATTAGTCTAAATGCAGTTCGAAATTGGCAGCAGTAGTAAACAGGCGGCACAGCTTTGTTCAGTGGAGGAGAACAGCAAGGAGCGGCAGACACCAATAGTAGGCCCCAACCCAACTAGTAGGCCAAATGCAGTCTAACATTAACAACTGCTTAACGAGAGCCTGAAAATGGAATTTCAGGACAGGAAACCAGGAGAACAGGTCTGCAACAGGTCCGCTCTGTCTGCAATAAACTTCCATTTATCCATGACCTCTTTATCAATAACAAACTCTCCTTCCTCGGCATCACTGAAACCTGGCTCACCCCTTCTGACACAGCCTCCCCTGCGGCACTCTCTTACGGTGGCTTCCACCTTTCTCACACACCCCGCCCCAGCAGCAAGCATGGCGGAGGAGTTGGTTTTCTCCTGTCAGATAACTGCTCCTTCACCCCAATCCCACTGCCACCCTCTGTTATCCTCCCTTCCTTTGAGGTGCACTCTGTGCGCATCTACTCCCCCTCCAACCTCCAACTGGCTGTCATCTACCGTCCCCCAGGGCCAGCCACCACCTTCTTCGACCACTTCACCACCTGGCTACTCCACTTCCTCGCCGCCGACATCCCCACTATCATCATGGGCGACTTCAACATCCCCATTGACACTTCCCTCTCAGCTGCCACTAAACTTCTATCTCTCACTTCCTCCTTTGGCCTCACTCAATGGTCTTCTACAGCCACCCACAAAGATGGTCACACACTGGACCTCATTCTCACCCGCCTCTGCTCCCTATCCAACCTCTCAAACTCACCTCTTCCTCTTTCTGACCACAACCTACTTACATTCTCTTCCCTTTCCACTCCTTGTCTACAACCCCCACCCCACAAACTCTCACACCCTCGCAGAAATCTTAAACACCTTGATCTTCACTCACTCTCTGAATCCCTCCTCCCTCTCACAGACATAAGCTCCCTACACAATGCGGATGATGCTGCCACTCTATATAACACCACAATAGCTGCAGCTTTGGAATCTCTTGCCCCTCTCACACATACCAAAGCTCGCAAAATCAACAGACAACCCTGGCACACCAGCATGACAAAAGAACTGAGGCGAGCTTCCAGAGCTGCTGAGCGCAGATGGAAAAGATCCCACTCCATCGAGCACTTCATCGCATTCAAACAGTCCCTCACTGCTTTCAAAACCATGCTCGCCACAGCAAAACAAACCTACTTCTCATCTCTCATATCCTCCCTGTCTCACAACCCCAAACAGTTATTCAACACCTTCAACTCTCTCCTCCGTCCCCCAGCACCTCCTCCCTCCCCACTCATCTCAGCTGAAGACTTCGCCTCATTTTTCAAGCAGAAAATTGAGAACATCAGAGACAATTTTAGTAAACAACCCCCAGAACCCTTCCTCCCAACTACCCAGCCCTCCACCTCCAAAACCAACTTATCCACCATTACAGAAGACGGACTCTCCACTCTACTCTCAAGATCGCATCTCACCACCTGTGCACTTGACCCACTCCCATCCCACTTCATCCCAAACCTCACCACAGTCTTCATCCCAACCCTAACCCATCTCTTTAACCTATCACTAACAACTGGCATTTTCCCCTCAAGCTTTAAACATGCCACAATCACACCTATCCTCAAAAAGCCCTCTCTTGACCCATCCTCTGTATCTAGCTATCGCCCTATATCACTTCTCCCCTTTGCCTCAAAACTACTGGAACAACATGTCCATATTGAACTGTCCTCCCATCTATCTTCCTGCTCCTTCTTCGACCGCTTTCAATCAGGCTTCCGGTCACACCACTCCACTGAAACTGCCCTAACTAAGGTCACCAATGACCTATTAACCGCCAAGAGCAAGCGACACTACTCTGTCCTCCTCCTCCTGGACCTGTCCTCTGCCTTTGACACAGTGGACCATTCCCTGCTGCTGCAGACCCTCTCATCCCTTGGCATCACAGAATTGGCCCTATCCTGGATCTCATCATACCTAACTGACCGTACATTCAGCGTCTCCCACTCACACACCACCTCCTCACCTCGCCCCCTATCTGTCGGAGTCCCGCAAGGTTCAGTTCTAGGACCCCTGCTCTTCTCCATCTACACCTTTGGCCTGGGACAGCTCATAGAATCTCACGGCTTTCAGTATCATCTCTATGCTGACGACACACAGATCTACATCTCTGGACCAGATATCACCTCCCTACTAACCAGAATCCCTCAATGTCTGTCTGCTATTTCATCCTTCTTCTTCACTAGATTTCTAAAACTTAACATGGACAAAACAGAATTCATCATCTTTCCCCCATCTCACGCGATCTCCCCAACGAACCTATCCATTACAGTAAACGGCTGCCCACTCTCCCCAGTCCCACAAGCCCGCTGTCTTGGGGTAATCCTTGACACTGATCTCTCCTTTAAACCACATATCCAAACCCTTTCCACTTCCTGCCGCCTCCAACTCAAAAATATTTCACGGATCCGCACATTCCTAAACCAAGAATCTGCAAAAACCCTAGTCCATGCCCTCATCATCTCTCGCCTTGACTACTGTAACCTCCTGCTCTGTGGCCTCCCCTCTAACACTCTTGCACCCCTCCAATCTATTCTAAACTCTGCTGCATGACTAATCCACCTGTCCCCCCGCTATTCCCCGGCCTCTCCCCTCTGTCAATCCCTGCACTGGCTCCCCATCACCCAGAGACTCCAGTACAAAAGCCTAACCATGACATATAAAGCCATCCACAACCTGTCTCCTCCATACATCTGTGACCTCGTCTCCCGGTACTTTCCTGCACGCAACCTCCGATCCTCACAAGATCTCCTTCTCTACTCCCCTATTATCTCCTCTTCCCACAATCGCATACAAGATTTCTCTCGTGCATCCCCCCTACTCTGGAATGCTCTACCACAACATATCAGACTCTCGCCTACCATCGAAACCTTCAAAAAGAACCTGAAGACCCACCTCTTCCGACAAGCCTACAACCTGCAGTAACCACCGATTGACCAAACCGCTGCATGGCCAGCTCTACCCTCGCCTACTGTATCCTCACCCATCCCTTGTAGATTGTGAGCCCTCGCGGGCAGGGTCCTCTCTCCTCCTGTACCAGTTGTGACTTGTATTTTTCAAGATTATTGTACTTGTTTTATTATGTATACCCCTCCTCACATGTAAAGCGCCATGGAATAAATGGCGCTATAATAATAAATAATAATAATAATAATAACAGCAAGGAGCGGCAGACACTGTTAGTAGGCCCCAACCCAACTAGTAGGCCAAATGCAGTTGTTCCATTTAACAACTATTTAACAAGAGCCTCAAGATTGAAGCAATGGAGAGGCAACCTGGAGAACACCTTGGAGCGGCAGACACGGGTAGTAGGCCCCAACCCAAGTACTAGCCCCACTGCAGTTAGATTTACCAAAAAATACTAAACGAGAGCCTGAAGATCAAAGCTCAGAAAAGGCAACCCGGAGAACACCTTGGAGCGGCAGATACTGGTAGTAGGCCCCAACCCAAGTACTAGCCCCACTGCAGTTAGATTTTAAAAAAATACTAAAAGAGAGCCTGAAGATCAAAGCTCAGAAAAGGCAACCTGGAGAACACCTTGGAGCGGCAGACACTGGTAGTAGGCTTTAAACCCAAAATTTTGGTCAATGGAGTTTATAAAATGTTCCAGGGGTACACAGGCAGCATTGGTGTGGTAAGCGGAGGACAATTTCTATTTGGGACTGCAGACAGACTTAGTAGGCTGTCCCCTGTGGACCATGCATCCACAACATTAACCCAGTGCGCCGTAATGGACATGTAACCTTTCGTGGACATGCCTACTGGTCCATTCATCTGTTGTCAGGTGCACCTTTCTACTATTAGATAGCCTGAGAGCATGGACAATGCGGATTTTTACATGATGGTGGAGGGCTGGAATGGCTTTTCTCGCAAAAGAAGTGACGACTGGGTAGCTCTTACCGTGGTACAGCGTAGTCCATCTGGGCTTTATAATTATAAATAAAAGAAAAAAAGTAGGCTGTATGCACTTTGAAATAGGTTCCAGGGGTACACGGGCGGCAGTGGACTGGTCACTGGAGGACTAGTGGAAGGAGGGACCGCAGACAGGCTTCGAAGGCCTAACATAAAAAAATTGGGCTGTAGGCACTTTATAATTGGTTCCAGGGGTACATGGGCAGCAGTAGACAGGTCAGTGGAGGCCTAGTGGAAGGAGGGACCGCAGACAGGCTTCGAAGGCCTAACATAAAAAAAATTGGGCTGTAGGCACTTTATAACTGGTTCCAGGGGTACACGGGCAGCATTGGTCTGGTCAGTGGAGTAGTAGTAGAAAGAAGGGACCGCAGACAGGCTTCGAAGGCCTAACATAAAAAAATTGGGCTGTAGGCACTTTCTAATTGGTTCCAGGGGTACACGGGCAGCAGTAGACAGGTCAGTGGAGGCATAGTGGAAGGAGGGACCGCAGACAGGCTTCGAAGGCCTAACATAAAAAAATTGTGCTGTAGGCACTTTCTAATTGGTTCTAGGGGTACACGGGCAGCAGTAGACAGGTCAGTGGAGTAGTAGTAGAAAGAAGGGACTGCAGACAGGCTTCGAAGGCCTAACATAATAAAATTGGGATGTAGGCACTTTATAATTGGTTCCAGTGGTACACGGGCAGCAGTAGACAGGTCAGTGGAGGCCTAGTGGAAGGAGGGACCGCAGACAGGCTTCGAAGGCCTAACATAAAAAAATTGGGCTGTAGGCACTTTATAATTGGTTCCAGGGGTACACGGGCAGCAATGGTCTGGTCAGTGGAGTAGTAGTAGAAAGAAGGGACAGCAGACAGGCTTCGAAGGCCTAACATAAAAAAAATTGGGCTGTAGGCACTTTCTAATTGGTTCCAGGGGTACACGGGCAGCATTGGTCTGGTCAGTGGAGGAGTAGTAGAAAGAACGGACCGCAGACAGGCTTTGAAGGCCTAACATAAAAAAAAATTGGGCTGTAGGCACTTTTAAATTCGTTCCAGGGGTACACGGGCAGCAGTAGACAGGTCAGTGGAGGCCTAGTGGAAGGAGGGACCGCAGACAGGCTTCGAAGGCCTAACATAATAAAATTGGGCTGTAGGCACTTTAAAATTCGTTCCAGGGGTACACGCGCAGCAGTAGACAGGTCAGTGGAGGCTGTTATGAACAGGTAATTCAGAACCACAATGGACATTGAAGTTCAGAGCACACAAAGTGACCTGACAATTACCAAAAACATAGGACGAGCTCTGAGACGTGGGAACTCTACTGACCGCAATCCCTAATCCTATCACACCACACTAGAGGTAGCCGTGGATTGCGCCTAACGCTCCCTATGCAACTCGGCACAGCCTGAGAAACTAACTAGCCCTGAAGATAGAAAAATAAGCCTACCTTGCCTCAGAGAAATTCCCCAAAGGAAAAGGCAGCCCCCCACATATAATGACTGTGAGTAAAGATGAAAATACAAACCCAGAGATGAAATAGATTTAGCAAAGTGAGGCCCGACTTACTGAATAGACCGAGGATAGGAAAGATAGCTTTGCGGTCAACACAAAATCCTACAAACAACCACGCAGAGGGGCAAAAAGACCCTCCGCACCGACTAACGGTACGGAGGTGCTCCCTCTGCGTCTCAGAGCTTCCAGCACGCAAGAAAAACCAATATAGCAAGCTGGACAGAAAAAATAGCAAACAAAAATAACACAAGCAAAACTTAGCTTATGCAGGATAGACAGGCCACAGGAACGATCCAGGAGGAAGCAAGACCAATACTAGAACATTGACTGGAGGCCAGGATCAAAGCACCAGGTGGAGTTAAATAGAGCAGCACCTAACGACTTAACCTCATCACCTGAGGAAGGAAACTCAGAAGCCGCAGTACCACTCTCATCCACCAAAGGAAGCTCATAGACAGAACCAGCCGAAGTACCACTCTCGACCACAGGAGGGAGCTTGGCCACAGAATTCACAACAGTACCCCCCCTTGAGGAGGGGTCACTGAACCCTCACCAGAGCCCCCAGGCCGACCAGGATGAGCCACATGAAAGGCACGAACCAGATCGGCAGCATGGACATCAGAGGCAAAGACCCAGGAATTATCTTCCTGACCATAACCTTTCCACTTAACCAGATACTGGAGTTTCAGTCTCGAAACACGAGAATCCAAAATCTTCTCCACTATATACTCCAATTCCCCTTCAACCAAAACCGGAGCAGGAGGATCAATAGATGGAACCACAGGTGCCACGTATCTCCGCAACAATGACCTATGGAACACGTTATGGATGGAAAAAGAAGCTGGAAGAGTCAAACGAAAAGACACAGGATTAAGAACCTCAGAAATCCTATATGGACCAATGAAACGAGGCTTAAATTTAGGAGAGGAAACCTTCATATGAATATAACGAGATGACAACCAAACCAAATCCCCAACACGAAGTCGGGGACCCACACAGCGCCTGCGGTTAGCAAAACGTTGAGCCTTCTCCTGGGACAAAGTCAGATTGTCCACTACATGAGTCCAAATCTGCTGCAACCTATCCACCACAGTATCCACACCAGGACAGTCCGAAGACTCAACCTGCCCTGAAGAGAAACGAGGGTGGAACCCAGAATTGCAGAAAAACGGCGAAACCAAAGTAGCCGAGCTGGCCCGATTATTAAGGGCGAACTCAGCCAAAGGCAAAAAGGACAACCAATCATCCTGATCAGCAGAAACAAAACATCTCAGATATGTTTCCAAGGTCTGATTGGTTCGTTCAGTCTGGCCATTTGTCTGAGGATGGAAAGCTGAGGAAAAAGACAAATCAATGCCCATCCTAGCACAAAAGGCTCGCCAAAACCTCGAAACAAACTGGGAACCTCTGTCAGAAACGATGTTCTCTGGAATGCCATGTAAACGAACCACATGCTGGAAAAACAACGGCACCAAATCAGAGGAGGAAGGGAATTTAGACAAGGGCACCAAATGGACCATCTTAGAGAAGCGATCACAAACCACCCAAATGACCGACATTCTTTGAGAGACGGGGAGATCCGAAATAAAATCCATAGAGATATGTGTCCAAGGCCTCTTTGGGACCGGCAAGGGCAAATGCAACCCACTGGCACGAGAACAGCAGGGCTTAGCCCGAGCACAAATCCCACAGGACTGCACAAAAGAACGCACATCCCGCGACAGAGACGGCCACCAAAAGGATCTAGCCACCAAATCTCTGGTACCAAAGATTCCAGGATGACCAGCCAACACCGAACAATGAACCTCAGAGATAACTTTATTCGTCCACCTATCAGGGACAAACAGTTTCTCCGCTGGGCAACGGTCAGGTCTATAAGCCTGAAATTTTTGCAGCACCCGCCGCAAATCAGGGGAGATGGCAGACAAAATTAACCCCTCTTTGAGAATACCCGCCGGCTCAGGCAAACCCGGAGAATCGGGCACAAAACTCCTAGACAGGGCATCCGCCTTCACATTTTTAGAGCCCGGAAGTTACGAAACCACAAAGTCAAAACGGGAAAAAAACAGCGACCAACGAGCCTGTCTAGGATTCAACCGTTTGGCAGACTCGAGATAAGTCAAGTTTTTGTGATCAGTCAAGACCACCACGCGATGCTTAGCTCCTTCAAGCCAATGACGCCACTCCTCGAATGCCCACTTCATGGCCAGCAACTCTCCATTGCCAACATCATAATTTCGCTCAGCAGGCGAAAATTTCCTGGAAAAGAAGGCGCATGGTTTCATCACCGAGCAATCAGAACTTCTCTGCGACAAAACAGCCCTTGCTCCAATTTCGGAAGCATCAACCTCGACCTGGAACGGAAGCGAAACATCTGGTTGGCACAACACAGGGGCAGAAGAAAAACGACGCTTCAACTCCTCAAAAGCTTCCACAGCAGCAGAAGACCAATTGACCACATCAGCACCCTTCTTGGTTAAATCAGTCAACGGTTTAGCAATACTAGAAAAATTAGCGGATGAAGCGACGATAAAAATTAGCAAAGCCCAGGAACTTCTGCAGACTCTTCAGAGATGTTGGCTGAGTCCAATCATAAATGGCCTGAACTTTAACAGGGTCCATCTCGATAGTAGAAGGAGAAAAAATGAACCCCAAAAATGAAATCTTCTGAACACCAAAGAGACACTTTGACCCCTTCACAAACAAAGAATTAGCACGCAGGACCTGGAACACCATTCTGACCTGCTTCACATGAGACTCCCAATCATCCGAGAAGACCAAAATATCATCCAAGTATACAATCAGGAATTTATCCAGGTACTCTCGGAAGATGTCATGCATAAAGGACTGAAACACTGATGGAGCATTAGAAAGCCCGAATGGCATAACCAGGTACTCAAAATGGCCTTCGAGCGTATTAAATGCTGTTTTCCATTCATCGCCCCGTTTAATATGCACAAGATTATACGCACCACGAAGATCTATCTTGGTGAACCAACTAGCCCCCTTAATCCGAGCAAACAAATCAGACAGCAGCGGCAAGGGGTACTGAAATTTGACCGTAATATTATTTAGAAGGCGGTAATCAATACAAGGTCTCAGCGAACCATCCTTCTTGGCCACAAAAAAGAACCCCGCTCCCAATGGCGACGATGACGGGCGAATATGACCCTTCTCCAAAGACTCCTTAACGTAACTCCGCATAGCGGCGTGCTCAGGTACAGATAAATTAAACAGTCGACCCTTTGGAAACTTACTACCAGGAATCAAATCGATAGCACAATCACAATCCCTATGCGGAGGTAGGGCATTGGACTTGGGCTCATCGAATACATCCCGGTAATCAGACAAGAACTCTGGGACCTCAGAAGGGGTGGATGATGAGATAGACAGAAATGGAACATCACCATGTACCCCCTGACAACCCCAGCTGGACACAGACATTGATTTCCAATCTAATACTGGGTTATGGACTTGTAGCCATGGCAACCCCAACACGACCACATCATGCAGATTATGCAACACCAGAAAGCGAATATCCTCCTGGTGCGCAGGAGCCATGCACATGGTCAGCTGGGTCCAATACTGAGGCTTATTCTTGGCCAAAGGCGTAGCATCAATTCCTCTCAATGGAATAAGACACTGCAAGGGCTCCAAGACAAACCCACAGCGCCTAGCAAACTCCAAGTCCATCAAATTCAGGGCAGCGCCTGAATCCACAAATGCCATGACAGAATAGGAAGACAAAGAGCAGATCAAAGTAACGGACAAAAGAAATTTCGACTGTACCGTACCAATGGTGGCAGACCTAGCAAACCGCTTAGTGCGCTTAGGACAATCGGAGATAGCATGAGTGGAATCACCACAGTAGAAACACAGCCCATTCTGACGTCTGTGTTCTTGCCTTTCAGCTCTGGTCAAAGTCCTATCGCACTGCATAGGCTCAGGTTTATGCTTAGATAATACCGCCAAATGGTGCACAGATTTACGCTCGCGCAAGCGTCGACCGATCTGAATGGCCAAAGACATAGACTCATTCAGACCAGCAGGCATAGGAAATCCCACCATGACATCCTTAAGGGCTTCAGAGAGACCCCTTCTGAAAATAGCTGCCAGCGCACATTCATTCCATTGAGTGAGCACGGACCACTTTCTAAACTTCTGACAATAAATCTCTATCTCATCCTGACCCTGACATAGAGCCAGCAAATTTTTCTCTGCCTGATCCACTGAATTAGGTTCGTCGTACAGCAATCCGAGCGCCAGAAAAAACACATCAATATTACATAATGCAGGATCTCCTGGCGCAAGGAAAAATGCCCAGTCTTGAGGGTCACCACGTAATAAAGAAATAATAATCTTAACTTGTTGAACTGGGTCACCAGAGGAGAGGGGTTTCAAAGCCAGAAATAGTTTACAATTATTTTTAAAATTCAAAAACTTAGCTCTATCTCCAGAAAATAACTCAGGAATAGGAATTTTAGGTTCTAACATAGGATTCTGAACCACTAAATCTTGAATATTCTGTACATTTATAGCGAGATTATCCATCAAAGAGAACAGACCTTGACTGTCCATGTCCACACCTGTGTTCTGAACCACCCTGATGTAAAGGGGAAAAGAAAGACAGAACACAGTGCAAAGAGAAAAAAATGGTCTCAGAACTTCTCTTTTCCCTCTATTGAGAAGCATTAGTACTTTGGGCCTCCAGTACTGTTATGAACAGGTAATTCAGAACCACAATGGACATTGAAGTTCAGAGCACACAAAGTGACCTGACAATTACCAAAAACATAGGACGAGCTCTGAGACGTGGGAACTCTGCTGACCGCAATCCCTAATCCTATCACACCACACTAGAGGTAGCCGTGGATTGCGCCTAACGCTCCCTATGCAACTCGGCACAGCCTGAGAAACTAACTAGCCCTGAAGATAGAAAAATAAGCCTACCTTGCCTCAGAGAAATTCCCCAAAGGAAAAGGCAGCCCCCCACATATAATGACTGTGAGTAAAGATGAAAATACAAACCCAGAGATGAAATAGATTTAGCAAAGTGAGGCCCGACTTACTGAATAGACCGAGGATAGGAAAGATAGCTTTGCGGTCCACACAAAAACCTACAAACAACCACGCAGAGGGGCAAAAAGACCCTCCGCACCGACTAACGGTACGGAGGTGCTCCCTCTGCGTCTCAGAGCTTCCAGCACGCAAGAAAAACCAATATAGCAAGCTGGACAGAAAAAATAGCAAACAAAAATAACACAAGCAAAACTTAGCTTATGCAGGATAGACAGGCCACAGGAACGATCCAGGAGGAAGCAAGACCAATACTAGAACATTGACTGGAGGCCAGGATCAAAGCACCAGGTGGAGTTAAATAGAGCAGCACCTAACGACTTAACCTCATCACCTGAGGAAGGAAACTCAGAAGCCGCAGTACCACTCTCATCCACCAAAGGAAGCTCATAGACAGAACCAGCCGAAGTACCACTCTCGACCACAGGAGGGAGCTTGGCCACAGAATTCACAACAGGAGGCCTAGTGGAAGGAGGGACCGCAGACAGGCTTCGAAGGCCTAACATAAAAAAAATTGGGCTGTAGGCACTTTCTAATTGGTTCCAGGGGTACACGGGCAGCAGTAGACAGGTCAGTTGAGGCCTAGTGGAAGGAGGGACCGCAGACAGGCTTCGAAGGCCTAACATAAAATAATTGGGCTGTAGGCACTTTTAAATTCGTTCCAGGGGTACACGGGCAGCAGTAGACAGGTCAGTGGAGGCCTAGTGGAAGGAGGGACCGCAGACAGGCTTCGAAGGCCTAACATAAAAAAAATTGGGCTGTAGGCACTATATAAATGGTTCCAGGGGTACACGGGCAGCATTGGTCTGGTCAGTGGAGTAGTAGTAGAAAGAAGGGACCGCAGACAGGCTTCGAAGGCCTAACATAAAAAAAATTGGGCTGTAGGCACTTTTAAATTGGTTCCAGGGGTACACGGGCAGCATTGGTCTGGTCAGTGGAGTAGTAGTAGAAAGAAGGGACTGCAGACAGGCTTCGAAGGCCTAACATAAAAAAATTGGGCTGTAGGCACTTTCTAATTGGCTCCAGGGGTACACGGGCAGCAGTAGACAGGTCAGTGTAGTAGTAGTAGAAAGAAGGGACCGCAGACAGGCTTCGAAGGCCTAACATTAAAAAAAATTGGGCTGTAGGCACTTTTAAATTCGTTCCAGGGGTACAGGGGCAGCAGTAGACAGGTCAGTGGAGGCCTAGTGGAAGGATGGACCGCAGACAGGCTTCGAAGGCCTAACATAAAAACAATTGGGCTGTAGGCACTTTTAAATTCGTTCTAGGGGTACAAGGGCAGCAGTGGTCTGGTCAGTGGAGGAGTAGTAGAAAGAACGGACAGCAGACAGGCTTCGAAGGCCTAACATAAAAAAAAATTGGGCTGTAGGCACTTTTAAATTGGTTCCAGGGGTACATGGGCAGCATTGGTCTGGTCAGTGGAGTAGTAGTAGAAAGAAGGGACCGCAGACAGGCTTCGAAGGCCTAACATAATAAAATTGGGATGTAGGCACTTTATAATTGGTTCCAGGGGTACACGGCCAGCAGTAGACAGGTCAGTGGAGGCCTAGTGGAAGGACGGACCGCAGACAGGCTTCGAAGGCATAACATAAAAAAAATTGGGCTGTAGGCACTTTCTAATTGGTTCCAGGGGTACACGGGCAGCAGTAGACAGGTCAGTGGAGTAGTAGTAGAAAGAAGGGACCGCAGACAGGCTTCGAAGGCCTAACATAATAAAATTGGGCTGTAGGCAATTTATAATTGGTTCCAGGGGTACACGGGCAGCAGTAGACAGGTCAGTGGAGTAGTAGTAGAAAGAAGGGACCGCAGACAGGCTTCGAAGGCCTAACATAATAAAATTGGGATGTAGGCACTTTATAATTGGTTCCAGGGGTACACGGGAAGCCGTAGACAGGTCAGTGGAGTAGTAGTAGAAAGAAGGGACCGCAGACAGGCTTCGAAGGCCTAACATAAAAAAAATTGGGCTGTAGGCACTTTCTAATTGGTTCCAGGGGTACACGGGCAGCAGTAGACAGGTCAGTGGAGTAGTAGTAGAAAGAAGGGACCGCAGACAGGCTTCGAAGGCCTAACATAATAAAATTGGGCTGTAGGCCTTTTATAATTGGTTCCAGGGGTACACGGGCAGCCGTAGACAGGTCAGTGGAGTAGTAGTAGAAAGAAGGGACCGCAGACAGGCTTCGAAGGCCTAACATAATAAAATTGGGATGTAGGCACTTTATAATTGGTTCCAGGGGTACACGGGCAGCATTGGTCTGGTCAGTGGAGTAGTAGTAGAAAGAAGGGACCGCAGACAGGCTTCAAAGGCCTAACATAAAAAAATTGGGCTGTAGGCACTTTCTAATTGGTTCCAGGGGTACACGGGCAGCAGTAGACAGGTCAGTGGAGTAGTAGTAGAAAGAAGGGACCGCAGACAGGCTTCGAAGGCCTAACATAATAAAATTGGGATGTAGGCACTTTATAATTGGTTCCAGGGGTACACGGGCAGCAGTAGACAGGTCAGTGGAGGCCTAGTGGAAGGAGGGACCGCAGACAGGCTTCGAAGGCCTAACATAAAAAAAATTGGGCTGTATGCACTTTATAATTGGTTCCAGGGATACACGGGCAGCATTGGTCTGGTCAGTGGAGTAGTAGTAGAAAGAAGGGACCGCAGACAGGCTTCGAAGGCCTAACATAAAAAAAATTGGGCTGTAGGCACTTTTAAATTGGTTCCAGGGGTACACGGGCAGCAGTAGACAGGTCAGTGGAGTAGTTGTAGAAAGAAGGGACCGCAGACAGGCTTCGAAGGCCTAACATAATAAAATTGGGCTGTAGGCACTTTTAAATTCGTTCCAGGGGTACACGGGCAGCAGTAGACAGGTCAGTGGAGTAGTTGTAGAAAGAAGGGACCGCAGACAGGCTTCGAAGGCCTAACATAAAAAAAATTGGGCTGTAGGCACTTTTAAATTCGTTCCAGGGGTACACGGGCAGCAGTAGACAGGTCAGTGGAGGCCTAGTGGAAGGAGGGTCCGCAGACAGGCTTCGAAGGCCTAACATAAAAAAAATTGGGCTGTAGGCACTTTCTAATTGGTTCCAGGGGTACACGGGCAGCAGTAGACAAGTCAGTGGAGTAGTAGTAGAAAGAAGGGACCGCAGACAGGCTTCGAAGGCCTAGCATAATAAAATTGGGCTGTAGGCAATTTATAATTGGTTCCAGGGGTACACGGGCAGCATTGTTGTTGTCAGCGGAGGCCGATTGTAATGAGTGTCTGCCAGTTAGTAGTCCCAAACAATAAATACATGTTAATCTCTCGCATGACAACAAAACGAAACCACCAAAGGGTGCAATCATTCGGTACTGGGGTGGGCTCCTCTGCGTAGTTTCAGACCTAGTAATTTGCCACAAAGTATTTACTTGGGTAAATATAGGACACTGCCCCTGACTATGTTAAGTACCATCATACATGTCAACACAATGGTATTGTCAGTGGCAGGAATTTACAGATGTCAGCGCATAGACTAAACATTTGTGGAACTGTGAGAGATAATTGTGCAAGTGGTTTAGCAATGTTTGAGCTGGGGTGGGGGAACTCTCTTGTGGCCGGCGGTACAGGCCCAGGGGGCCCCTCATGTTACAACAGTGTGTCTGACGTTGGGTGCGCACCACCACCGCCAGAGACACTTTATTGTACTATGAGGGACCCAGTGGCAGTGCCGTCGACCAAAAGCGGGCACACCCACCTCTTCAGACAAACAGCACTCTCACGGGTGCTGGCGCCAAGTGGCGATACCACGGCCCCGTGTGGGGAGTTTGGCCATTTAGGGAGGTGTAAACATGTCGTATGCTGGACAATCAGGTGCTGCAAATTACGAGATTGGAAAAGTCATTCAGAATAGCCCAAAGGCAAGACCTTTTCATAGGAAAGCTAGGTGTCGGCCGGGCAAGGTGGGGCAAAAGATTTCGAAATCCAGTTGTGGTTCATTTTAATGAAGGTTAGATCATCTACATTTTGGGTAGCCAGACGAGTCCTTTTTTCGGTTAATATTGAACCTGCAGCACTGAATACTCTTTCGGATAGGACACTAGCTGCCGGGCAAGCAAGCTCCTGCAATGCATATTCTGCCAATTCTGGCCAGGTGTCTAATTTGGATGCCCCAGTAATCAAATGGGAATGACGGTTGAGGGAGAACGTCGATAAGGGATGAAAAATAGTTAGTAACCATACTGGACAAATGTTGTCTCCTGTCACTTTGAATTGATGCTGCAGTACCTGTCCTGTCTGCGGTCATAGCAAAATCACTCCACAACCTGGTCAGAAAACCCCTCTGTCCAACGCCACTTCTGATTTCTGCCCCTCTAACACCTCTGGTCTGCTGGCCCCTGCAGCTCGTGTGAGAACGATCACGGGCGCTGTGTGCTGGGAATGCCTTAAGCAAACGGTCAACAAGAGTTGATTGTTTGGTTGCTAATATTAGTTCCAAGTTCTCATGTGGCATTATATTTTGCAATTTGCCTTTATAGCGAGGATCAAGTCAACCAGTAATCGTCATCGTTCATCATTTTAGTAATGCGTGTGTCCCTTTTGAGGATACGTAAGGCATAATCCGCCATGTGGGCCAAAGTTCCAGTTGTCAAATCTGCGGTTGTGCTTGGTTGAGGGGCAGTTTCAGGCAAATCAACGTCACTTGTGTCCCTCAAAAAACCCGAACCCGGCCTTGCCACGCCAGCAATTTCCAGTGGCCCCGGAAAAGCTTCCTCATTAAAAATATAATCATCCCCATCATCCTCCTCATCCTCCTCCTCCTCTTCGCCCGCTACCTCGTCCTGTACACTGCCCTGGCCAGACAATGGCTGACTGTGATCAAGGCTTTCCTCTTCCTCTGCTGCAGACGCCTGATCCTTTATGTGCGTCAAACTTTGCATCAGCAGACGCATTAGGGGGGTGCTCATGCTTATTATGGCGTTGTCTGCACTAACCAGCCGTGTGCATTCCTCAAAACACTGAAGGACTTGACACATGTCTTGTATCTTCGACCACTGCACACCTGACAACTCCATGTCTGCCATCCTACTGCCTGCCCGTGTATGTGTAACCTCCCACAAAAACATAACAGCCCGCCTCTGTTCGCACAGTCTCTGAAGCATGTGCAGTGTTGAGTTCCACCTTGTTGCAACGTCTATGATTAGGCGATGCTGGGGAAGGTTCAAAGACCGCTGATAGGTCTGCATACGGCTGGAGTGTACGGGCGAACGGCGGATATGTGAGCAAAGTCCACGCACTTTGAGGAGCAGGTCGGATAAGCCCGGATAACTTTTCAGGAAGCACTGCACCACCAGGTTTAAGGTGTGAGCCAGGCAAGGAATGTGTTTCAGTTGGGAAAGGGAGATGGCAGCCATGAAATTCCTTCCGTTATCATTCACTACCTTGCCTGCCTCAAGATCTACAGTGCCCAGCCACGACTGCGTTTCTTTCTGCAAGAACTCGGACAGAACTTCCGCGGTGTGTCTGTTGTCGCCCAAACACTTCATAGCCAATACAGCCTGCTGACGTTTGCCAGTAGCTGCCCCATAATGGGAGACCTGGTGTGCAACAGTGGCAGCTGCAGATGGAGTGGTTGTGCGACTGCGGTCTCTGGACGAGCTCTCGCTTCTGCAGGAGGACGAGGAGGAGGAGGAGGGGGTGCGAACGGCTACAGGCAACTGTTTCCTAGACCGTGGGCTAGGCAGAACTGTCCCAAAATTGCTGTCCCCTGTGAACCCTGCATCCACAACATTCACCCAGTGTGCCGTGATGGACACGTAACGTCCCTGGCCATGCCTACTGGTCCATGCATCTGTTGTCAGGTGCACCTTTGTGCTCACAGATTGCCTGAGTGCATGGACGATGCGCTCTTTAACATGCTGGTGGAGGGCTGGGATGGCTTTTCTGGAAAAGAAGTGTCGACTGGGTAGCTCGTAGCGTGGTACAGCGTAGTCCATCAGGGCTTTGAAAGCTTCGCTTTCAACTAACCGGTAGGGCATCATCTCTAACGAGATTAGTCTAGCTATGTGGGCGTTCAAACCCTGTGTACGCGGATGCGAGGCTAAGTACTTCCTTTTTCTAACCATAGTCTCATGTAGGGTGAGCTGGACTGGAGAGCTGGAGATCGTGGAACTAGCGGGGGTGCCGGTGGACATGGCAGACTGAGAGACGGTGGGAGATGGTATTGTTGCCGCCGGTGCCCTAGATGCAGTGTTTCCTACTGCGAAACTGGTGATTCCCTGACCCTGACTGCTTTGGCCTGGCAAAGAAACCTGTACAGATACTGCAGGTGGTGCGGAAAATGGTGGCCCTACACTGCCGGAAGGGATGTTGCGTTGCTGACTAGCTTCATTGGCCGAGGGTGCTACAACCTTAAGGGACGTTTGGTAGTTAGTCCAGGCTTGCAAATGCATGGTGGTTAAATGTCTATGCATGCAACTTGTATTGAGACTTTTCAGATTCTGTCCTCTGCTTAAGGTAGTTGAACATTTTTGACAGATGACTTTGCGCTGATCAATTGGATGTTGTTTAAAAAAATGCCAGACTGCACTCTTTCTAGCATCGGATACCTTTTCAGGCCTCTGCTTAACCCCTTAGCGACCGCCGATACGCATTTTAACGGCGGCCGCTAAGGGTACTTAAACCACAGCGCCGTTAATTAACGGCGCTGTGGAAAAAGTCCATAGCGCCCCCCAGAGGCCGATTTTCTCTGGGGTCTCGGCTGCCGAGGGTAGCCGAGACCCCAGAGAACATGATTCGGGGGGGTTTTAACCCACCCCGCATTTGCGATCGCCGGTAATTAACCGTTTACCGGCGATCGCAAAAAAAAAAAAAAAAAAGCGATCTCTTTTTAATTTCTCTGTCCTCCGATGTGATCGCACATCGGAGGACAGAGAAAAGGGGTCCCAGGTGGCCCCCCAATACTCACCTAGCTCCCCCGATGCTCCTCGTGTCTCCCGGTGGGCGCCGCCATCTTCAAAATGGCGGGCGCATGCGCAGTGCGCCCGCCGGCCGGCACCAGGAGAATCTTTGGGGTCTCGGCTGCCGGGGGTAGCCGAGACCCCAAAGAGCATGATCGGGGTCGGTATTACCGACCCCTCTTTTGCGATCGCCGGTAATTAACTGTTTACCGGCGACCGCAAAAAAAAAAAAAGTAAAGTGTAATTCTCTGTCCTCTGATGTGATCGCACATCAGAGGACAGAGAAATAGGGGGATTCGGGGACCCTAGCATACTCACCTAGGTCCCTGGATCCTCTTGCTGCTCCTCCTGGCCGCCGGCAGAAGAACATGGCGGACGCATGCCCAGTGCGCCCGCCATCTGTCTCCATCTGCCGGCCGGCAGGAGAACAGCAGTTGGGGCTAAAATTAGGGTTAGGGGTAGGGTTAGGGGTAGGGTTAGGGTTAGGGGTAGGGTTAGGGGTAGGGTTAGGGGTAGGGTTAGGGGTAGGGGTAGGGTTAGGGGTAGGGTTAGGGTTAGGGGTAGGGTTAGGGTTAGGGTTAGGGGTAGGTTTAGGGGTAGGGCTAGGGGTAGGGCTAGGGTTAGGGGTAGGGTTAGGGCTAGGGTTAGGGCTAGGGTTGGGGCTAAATTTAGGGTTAGGGTTGGGGCTAAATTTAGGGTTAGGGTTGGGGTTAAATTTAGGGTTAGGCTTCTTTCACACTTACGTCGGTACGGGGCCGTCGCAATGTGTCGGCCGACATACCGACGCACGTTGTGAAAATTGTGCACAACGTGGGCAGCAGCTGTAGTTTTTCAACGCATCCGCTGCCCAATCTATGTTCTGGGGAGGAGGGGCGGAGTTACGGCTACGCATGCGCGGTCAGAAATGGCGGATGCGACGTACAAAAAAACGTTTCATTGAACTTTTTTTGTGCCGACGCTCCGCCAAAACACAACTGATCCAGTGCACGACGGACGCGACGTGTGGCCATCCGTCACGATCAGTCGGCAATACAAGTCTATGGGCAAAAAACGCATCCTGCGGGCACATTTGCAGGATCCGTTTCTTGTCCAAAACGACGGATTGCGACGGAATGCCAAACGACGCAAGTGTGAAAGTAGCCTTAGGGCTAGGGTTAGGGTTGGGGCTAAAGTTAGGGCTAGGGTTGGGGCTAAAGTTAGGGTTAGAGCTGGGATTAGGGTTAGGGTTTGGATTAGGGTTGGTATTAGGGTTAGGGTTGGCATTAGGGTTACGCTTGGGATTAGGGTTAGGTTTGGGATTAGGGTTAAGGTTAGGGTTGTGATTAGGGGTGTATTGGGATTAGGGTTAGGTTTGAGGTTAGGGTTGAGATTAGGATTAGGGGTGTGTTGGATTTAGGGTTTTGATTAGGGTTATGGTTAGGGTTGACATTAGGGTTGTTTTGGGGTAAGGGTTGTGATTATGGTTAGGGTTAGTGATTAGGATTATGGATCAGGATGGGATTAGGGTTAGGGGTGTGTTGGGGTTAGGGTTGGAGCTAGAATTGGGGGGTTTCCACTGTTTAGGTACATCAGGGGGTCTCCAAACACGACAGCCAATTTTGCGCTCAAAAAGTCAAATGGTGCTCCCTCCCTTCTGAGCTCTGCTGTGCGCCCAAACAGTGGGTTACCCCCACATATGGTGCATCAGCGTACTCGGGATAAATTGGACAACAACTTCTGGGGTCCAATTTCTCTTGTTACCCTTGTGAAAATAAAAACTTGGGGGCTACAAAATCTTTTTTGTGAAAAAAAAAATATTTTTTATTTTCACGACTCTGCATTCTAAACTTCTGTGAAGCACTTGGGCATTCAAAGTTCTCACCACACATCTAGATAAGTTCCTTGGGGGGTCTAGTTTCCAAAATGGGGTCACTTGTGGGGGGTTACTACAGTTTAGGTACATCAGAGGCTCTGCAATCGCAACATAATGCCCACAGACCATTCTATCAAAGTCTGCATTCCAAAAAAGCGCTCCTTCCCTTCCGAGCTCTGCCGTGCGCCCAAACAGTGGTTTACCCCCACATATGGCGCATCAGCGTACTCGGGATAAATTGGACAACAACTATTGCAGTCCAATTTCTCCTGTTACCCTTGTGAAAATAAAAACTTGGGGGCTACAATATCTTTTTTGTGGAAAAAAAAAATATTTCTTATTTTCACGACTCTGCATTCTAAACTTCTGTGAAGCACTTGGGCATTCAAAGTTCTCACCACACATCTAGATAAGTTCCTTGGGGGGTCTAGTTTCCAAAATGGGGTCACTTGTGGGGGGTTACTACAGTTTAGATACATCAGGGGCTTTGCAATCGCAACATAATGCCCACAGACCATTCTATCAAAGTCTGCATTCCAAAAAGGCGCTCCTTCCCTTCCGAGCTCTGCCGTGTGCCCATACAGTGGTTTACCCCCACATATGGTGCATCAGCGTATTCGGGATAAATTGGACAACAACTATTGTAGTCCAATTTCTCCTGTTACCCTTGTGAAAATAAAAACTTGGGGGCTACAATATCTTTTTTGTGGAAAAAAAAAATATTTTTTATTTTCACGACTCTGCATTCTAAACTTCTGTGAAGCACTTGGGCATTCAAAGTTCTCACCACACATCTAGATAAGTTCCTTGGGGGGTCTAGTTTCCAAAATGGGGTCACTTGTGGAGGGTTTCTACTGGTTAGGTACATCAGGGGCTCTGCAAACGCAACATAATACCCGCCGACCATTCTATCAAAGTCTGCATTCCAAAACGGCGCTCCTTCCTTCCGAGCTCTGCCGTGCGCCCAAACAGTGGTTTACCCCCACATATGGGGTAGCAGCATACTCAGGACAAATTGGACAACAACTTTTGTGGTCCAATTTCTCTTGTTACCCTTGTGAAAATAAAAACTTGGGGGCTAAAAAATCTTTTTTGTGGAAAAAAAAATATTTTTTATTTTCACGGCTCTGCATTATAAACTTCTGTGAAGCACTTGGGCAGTCAAGGTTCTCACCACACATCTAGATAAGTTCCATGGGGGGTCTAGTTTCCAAAATGGGGTCACTTGTGGGGGATTTCTACTGTTTAGGCACATCAGGGGCTCTCCAAACGCGACATGGCGTCCGATCTCAATTCCAGCCAATTCTACATTGAAAAAGTAAAACGGCACTCCTTCTCTTCCAAGCTCTGCGGTGCGCCCTAACAGTTGTTTACCCCCACATATTGGGTATCAGCGTACTCAGGAGAAATTGCACAACAACTTTTGTGGTCTAATTTCTCCTGTTACCCTTGTGAAAATAAAAATTTGTGGGCAAAAAGATCATTTTTGTAGAAAAAATGCGATTTTTTTTTTCACGGCTCTACGCTATAAACTTCTGTGAAGCACATGGGGGTTCAAAGTGCTCGCCACACATCTAGATAAGTTCCTTAAGGGGTCTAGTTTCCAAAATGGTGTCACTTGTGGGGGGTTTCCACTGTTTAGGCACATCAGGGGCTCTCCAAATGCGACATGGCGTCCAATCTCAATTCCAGCCAATTCAACATTGAAAAAGTAAAACGGCGCTCCTTCACTTCCAAGCTCTGCGGTGCGCCCAAATAGTGGTTTACCCTCACATATGGGGTATCGACGTATTCAGGAGAAATCACACAACAACTTTTGTGGTCTAATTTCTCCTGTTACCCTTGTGAAAATAAGAATTTGTAGGCGAAAGATCATTTTTGTGTAAACAAAAGCGATTTTTTATTTTCATGGCTCTACGTTATAAACTTCTGTGAAGCACTTGGGGGTTCAAAGTGCTCACCACACATCTAGATAAGTTCCTTAAGGCGTCTAGTTTCCAAAATGGTGTCACTTGTGGGGAGTTTCCACTGTTTAGGCACATCAGGGGCTCTCTAGACGTGACAGCCCTAACAGTGGTTTACCCCCACATATGGAGTATTGGCGTATTCAGGAGAAATTGCATAACAAAATTTATGGTTACATTTCTGTTTTTACACTTGTGAAAATAAAAAAAATGGTTCTGAATTAAGATGTTTGCAAAAAAAAGTTAAATGTTCATTTTTTCCTTCCACATTGTTTCAGTTCCTGTGAAGCACGTAAAGGGTTAATAAACTTCTTGAATGTGGTTTTGAGAACCTTGAGGGGTGTAGTTTTTAGAATGGTGTCACACTTCATTATTTTCTATCATATAGACCCCTCAAAAAAAAATGGTGTTGTAAAAATGAGAAATTGCTGGTCAACTTTTAACCCTTATAACTCCCTAACAAAAAAAAATTTTGTTTCCAAAATTGTGCTGATGTAAAGTAGACATGTGGGAAATGTTATTTATTAACTATTTTTCGTGACATATCTCTCTGATTTAAGGGCATAAAAATAAAAAGTTTGAAAATTGCAAAATTTTAAAAATTTTCGCCATATTTCCGCTTTTTTCATAAATAATCGCAAGTAATATCGAAGAAATGTTACCATTAACATGAAGTACAATATGTCACGAAAAAACAATCTCAGAATCAGCGGGATCCGTTGAAGCGTTCCAGAGTTATAACCTCATAAAGTGACAGTGGTTAGAATTGCAAAAATTGGCCTGGTCATTAAGTACCAAATTGGCTCTGTCACTAAGGGGTTAAGGTAGTTGAACATTTTTGACAGATGACTTTGCGCTGATCAATTGGATGTTGTTTAAAAAAATGCCAGACTGCACTCTTTCTAGCATCGGATACCTTTTCAGGCATTGCAGACTGAGCTTTAACCAGATGGCCACGCTGTCCTCCAACAGGTTTTGACTTTGCCACGCGTTTTGGGCCAGATACGGGCCCGGCAAATGGAACCTGTTGCGATGTTGATGCCTGCTGCGGCCCCTCCTCCTCCGCTTCAGAACTACTGCCGCCTGCACCCTGTTCCCCCAATGGCTGCCAATCGGGGTCAACAACTGGGTCATCTATAACCTCCTCTTCTAGCTCGTGCGCAACTCCGTCTGTGTCACCGTGTAAGTCGGTGGTAGAGCGTTCGTGACAGGGCAACATAGTCTCATCAGGGTCTGATTCTGGATCAGTACCCTGGGAGGGCAATGTTGTGGTCTGAGTCAAAGGACCAGCATAGTAGTCTGGCTGTGGCTGTGCATCAGTGCACTCCATGTCAAATTCAACTTGTAATGGGCATGGCCTGTTAACTGCTTCACTTTCTAAGCCAGGGATGGTATGTGTAAAGAGCTCCATGGAGTAACCCGTTGTGTCGCCTGCTGCATCCTTCTCTGTTGTTGTTTTTGCTGAAGAGGACAAGGAAGCGACTTGTCCCTGACCGTGAACATCCACTAACGACGCGCTGCTTTTACATTTACCAGTTTCAAAAGAGGAGGCAAAAGAGCTAGAGGCTGAGTCAGCAAGGTAAGCCAAAACTTGCTCTTGCTGCTCCGGCTTTAAAAGCGGTTTTCCTACTCCCAGAAAAGGGAGCGTTCGAGGCCATGTGTAGCCAGACGACGAACCTGGCTCCACAGCTCCAGATTTAGGTGCAATATTTTTTTTACCACGACCACCTGATGCTCTACCACTACCACTACCCTCATTACCAGCTGACAATGAACGCCCCCGGCCACGACCTCTTCCACCAGACTTCCTCATTGTTTTAAAAACGTAACCAAACTAACGGTATTTGTTGCTGTCAAACAACTTACACGGTGAGCTATAACTTCAGTATGATTTAGATACCCCTTTACAGGTGGGTGACACCGCAAGGAAAAGCAGGCACAATGTTACACACTCTGTTTTTGGTGGCACCAAATGAGAGAGATGCCACACACGCAGGACTGTCACTCAAGCAGAAATGTCAATATTAATCTCCCACTGATTGTTTTTATTTTTTCTGGGAGAATTTAGAAACCCCCCCAAAAAAAAGATTTTTTAAGGAAGAATTTAGAAAACAAAATAAAAAAAGTGATTTTTTCAGAGAGAATTTAGAAACCAAACAAAAAAAAAACAAATAGGCTTTCTATGGCCCACTATCTGAGAGAGAGAGATGGCACACCCAGGAGTCAGGACTGGCACACAAGCAGAAAGGCCAATATTAATCTCCCACTGTTTTTTTTTTATTTTTTCAAGGAGAATTTAGAAACACAAAAAAAAAATGATTTTTTAAGGAAGAATTTAGAAAACAAATTAAAAAAAAGTGATTTTTTCAGAGAGAATTTAGAAACCAAATAAAAACAAAAAACACATAGGCTTTCTATGGCCCACTATCTGGGAGAGAGAGATGGCACACCCAGGAGTCAGGACTGGCACACAAGCAGAAAGGCCAATATTAATCTCCCACTGTTTTTTTTTATTTTTTCAGGGAGAATTTAGAAACCCCCCAAAAAAATGATTTTTTAAGGAAGAATTTAGAAAACAAATAAAAAAAAAAGTGATTTTTTCAGAGAGAATTTAGAAACCAAATAAAAAAAAATAGGCTTTCTATGGCACACTATCTGAGAGAGAGAGATGGCACGCTCAGGACTGGCACGCAAGCCCAAAGGGCAATATTAATCTCCCACTGTTTTTTTTTTTCAGGGAGAATGTATAAAACCAATAAAAAAAAAATAAATAGGCTTTCTATGGCCCACTATTTGACAGAGAGATGGCACCCTCAGGACTGGCACACAAGCCCAAAGGGCAATATTAATCTCCCACTGTTTTTTTTTTTCAGGGAGAATGTATAAAACCAATAAAAAAAAAAAATAGGCTTTCTATGGCCTACTATTTGACAGAGAGATGGCACGCTCAGGACTGGCACACAAGCCCAAAGGGCAATATTAATCTCCCACTGTTTTTTTTTTCAGGGAGAATGTATAAAACCAATAAAAAAAAATAAATAGGCTTTCTATGGCCCACTATTTGACAGAGAGATGGCACGCTCAGGACTGGCACAGAAGCCCAAAGGGCAATATTAATCTCCCACTGTTTTTTTTTTTTCAGGGAAAATTTATAAAACCAATGAAAAAATAATAAATAGGCTTTCTATGGCCCACTATTTCACAGAGAGATGGCACGCTCAGGACTGGCACACAAGCCCAAAGGGCAATATTAATCTCCCACTGTTTTTATTTTTTTCAGGGAGAATTTATACAACCAATGAAAAAAAAAAAAAATAGGCTTTCTATGGCCCACTATTTCACAGAGAGATGGCACACTCAGGACTGGCACACAAGCCCAAAGGGCAATATTAATCTCCCACTGTTTTTATTTTTTTCAGGGAGAATTTATACAACCAATAAAAAAAAAAAAATAGGCTTTCTATGGCCCACTATTTGACAGAGAGATGGCACGCTCAGGACTGGCACACAAGCCCAAAGGGCAATATTAATCTCCCACAGTTTTTTTTTTCCAGGGAGAATGTATAAAACCAATAAAAAAAAATAAATAGGCTTTCTATGGCCCACTATTTGAGAGAGAGATGGCACGCTCAGGACTGGCACACAAGCCCAAAGGCCAATATTAATCTCCCACTGTTTTTTTTTCAGGGAGAATTTAGAAACCCCACAAAAAAAAACAGAAAAAAAAATTAGGCTTTCTATGGCCCACTATGTGAGATGGCACACACAGGGATGGCACTCGAGCAGAAATGCCAATCTTAATCTCCCACAGCTTTTTTTTTTAGGGAGAATTAAAAAAAAAAACACAGGGACTGTCCTACAATTACTATCTCCCTGCAGTAATCTCAGCCAGGTATGGCAGGCAGCAATAAGGAGTGGACTGCTGCACAAATGAAATAAAAAGTGTGGACAAACAAACAAGATAGCTGTGCAGAAAGGAAGGAACAACAGGATTTGTGCTTTGAAAAAAGCAGTTGGTTTGCACAGCGGCGTACACACAGCAATGCAGCTATCAGGGAGCCTTTTAGGGCAGCCCAATGAGCTACAGCGCTGAGGAAAAAAAAATGTAGCTTCCACTGTCCCTGCAAACAAAGGTGGTGTTGGACAGTGGAAATCGCTACAGCACAAGCGGTTTGGTGGTTAATGGACCCTGCCTAACGCTATCCCTGCTTCTGACGAAGCGGCAGCAACCTCTCCCTAAGCTCAGATCAGCAGCAGTAAGATGGCGGTCGGCGGGAACGCCCCTTTATAGCCCCTGTGACGCCGCAGACAGCAAGCCAATCACTGCAATGCCCTTCTCTAAGATGGTGGGGACCAGGACCTATGTCATCACGCTGCCCACACTCTGCGTCCACCTTCATTGGCTGAGAAACGGCGCTTTTCGCGTCATTGAAACGCGACTTTGGCGCGAAAGTCGCGTACCGCATGACCGACCCCGCACAGGGGTCGGGTTGGGTTTCATGAAACCCGACTTTGCCAAAAGTCGGCGACTTTTGAAAATGAACGATCCGTTTCGCTCAACCCTAGGCCTGAGGTTTGGTTCAGTCTCCCAAAAAAATAAGTGAGATTCAAATTATCACAAAGTGGATATATTTCAGTCCTGTTAGTTTGTGGTATATCAGCCAGGCACTTTCTGCCACTTACTTTGTGTTGCTTTATGCACAGGGCCTGAGGTTTGGTTCAGTCTCCCCCCAAAAAAGTGAGATTCAAATTCTCACAAAGTGGATATACTGCAGTCCTGTTGGTTTGTGGTATGTAAGCCATCCACTTTCTGCCACTTAGATTGCATTGTGATATACACTGGGCCTGAGTTTTGCTTCAGTCTCCCCCCAAAAAAGTGAGATTCAAATTATCACAAAGTAGATCTACTGCAGTCCTGTTAGTTTGTGGTATATCAGCCAGCCACTTTCTGCCACTTAGTTTGCGTTGTTATATACACTGGGTTTATAGTAAGCCAAATCCGAACAATCTGCTCAGGACTGGTCTGGCAAATATAAATACTCACTTATTAGCATAGCCAGCTCATATAATTACTAAAACTTAACGTTTAATACATATACAAAAAACCAAATGACAAGAAATAGAGTGCTCAAAAATACCAGTGCGCTAAAAAAATTGGTACAATCTCACCCAGTTGTCTCCTGCTTCTCCCAGATTCCATGCAAGACCGGGTAAGGCTAGGTTCACATTGCGTTAGTGCAATCCGTTTAGCGGATACGCTAACGGATTGCGCTAACACAATGTCCAAAAAGGGATTGCGTTCGGCAATCCCGCTAGCGCAGATGCCCGATCTGCGCTAGCGAGGAACGGATCCTGAACACTGAAAGCAGCGTTCGAGGTCCATCTGAAACTAACGGCATATCGCAGATGCATGCCAAAAATGGCATACGTTTGCGATGCTTTAGGGATCCGTTAGCACATTGCAGTCAATGGGTGCGCCAACGGATCCGTTACATAGCGTTAAATGCAACAATTGCGCCATGTAACGGAGTCTGAACCTAGCACTTGATCATTTAATTACAACGCAACGTGGCGGCAACCTTAGCCGCCATCTTGCACAAAAAGAGTCTCGCTGGATTTGGCGACTTAAAACACTTCAACCTCAAGGTCTCAACGAAACACTTAGTTTCTCCTCATTCCTATGAATCATCAGTCCATGCTTTTTAGTTGTTTTTTTTAATTGTGTTTGTATTGGTTTTAACATTTTGTCTACCTTTCTTTAGTTACCTCTTCTCGTATGGATGTTGCCAACACTGATGCTGACTCGTAGTTTTATCCTTGGTAATTCTATCCTCCGGTTTATGCAATTAACTATCGTCATAAAAGGAAAATACCTGCTGTAGCTGTGACCGATATTCATTATCTCAAACATGTTTGCATGTACATTTATATTGTTCACTATTGTTCATGTAACTTTTTATATGCTGTCTTGGTCATTCTTATTATGTCACACATACTTTATGCGATCTTTGTACTTTACAATTGCCAATTGTTGTCACGGCATTTTGGCTCCTTCCCCCTCCTCTTGGTTTTTTGTCTATTCACTTGTTGCAGCATCTGCAATTATATTTAGTCATTATATATATATATATATATATATATATATATATATATATTTTTATGTTTGTTCATTATTCATTTACACTATGTACTATATGCCCTATATTGTGCTGTATATGTTTTTGGTGGATCATTATAATCATGCCATCGTGTTATTGTAAAGCATAGGCCGTTAACACTTATCGTATTTTTTATTGGTTTATTCAAATCACATCTGCACTTTGCACCAACTTTAACTTTTCCCTCTTAACCTCTTTTTTAAGGGTTCCTTTTTTGACTGCTTTCTTATTTTTGCTTTTGGCACTTGTAGGTCTGTATTGCACTGTTCAGCGGCGGTGTTCTCGTCCCCTTTGAGTTGTGTATGCGAGGTTTCTACTACCCGACTCGCGCCTTACCGGTGGGCGTGACCCGGGCGGTTCCTCGTGTCCTTCTCTGTTGACTTTTACACCGTCGTCCTGGTGACGACCGGCGCATGCGCGGTTTGGTCATCGCGGCCTATACTTTCCAGTGCGCACGCGCGGTCTATCTGCATCGCTATTTATTACACTGGACCGGATTGGTTTGTGCCTCCGGTTCTCTTCCCATGACGCGGTCTATTGCGCACGCGCGGTCTATCTGCACCGCTGTTTATTACACTGAACTGGATTGGTTCCCATGACGCGAGCGTTGTTTCCGGGGTGTAGATGTCGGTATATTCGGGTCACCGCTCCTTTGTTGGGCATACTGCGCGTGCGCGGCTGGGTTTGTCAGTTTGACTTGATATTTAGGTTCTGATTGACCTATCCTAGTAGCTGACTCATACCACACCATTATACACGCATGCGCAGGTCTCTGTTTAGTGCAGCATCTCCATGTATAAGGTCTTTTGATTGTTAGACATTTTATTTTAATATCCCCTATGTTTGTATCCACGCCACACCCCCGGAAGAAGGCACCGCGCCGAAATGCGCGTTGCGGTTCCTGGCAGTGTGGTCTCTCCTGCAGGTAATATGATAGATTAAATCTTGGATGTTGTACTCTCTGGTATTTATCACCACTGGCGTTGTTGTACAGGTTAAGGTGCTATACATCGCACTGACGCTATTTACCTATTTAATTATTTTATTTAGTATGCACTCTTGCACTTTATCTGTCAGTGGTGCTACCCAGTATTGTATCATCTACTATATGTCATACCATTATACCAGTTTGTAATACAGTAACTACCTGTCATTACCACACTGCCCGTTTGGTGATCATTGTCCTTCCCTGGTTCTTTTCCCCTTGTTTCTGTTTTACTGGTCTTTTATCATGTTTGTATCTATATTTCAATAAAGTTTGATCCTTTTTTACTTGGTTCTCATAAGTGCTGTCTCTCTTTTGGTTTCTACGTTTACTTGTTGTTGCACTGAACCGTAGATATATATCCACGCACCCTGGGTACCTTTGATTTACGGTGCTTGTATGATCTGGTATATATGTTCATAATATAACATGTCTGGTGGCCAGGGCCCCACACAGTCTTAAAGAGGTTTTTCCTCTAACAAAAATTAATTTTAATCAGTAGATCTTGTAATAATAATACATTCCACAATTGGATTTGTTTAAAGGGAACCTGTCACCCCCAAAATGGAAGTTGAGCTAAACCCATCGGCATCAGGGGCTTATCTACAGCATTCTGGGGGTCCCAGAATTGCATAATATCAAACACAGAAAGCTATTAAAGCACCTAGTCAAAACTCTAGCGGTTTAACACTGTTGTCCAGCAAGGACTGGGAGGCAGGTGCTGGGTAATAAAGGGTAATACAATCACCTGAACTAAGACAACCAGCACCAGGGTAAAAAGACCAGCAGCCAGAAACCACAACAAGATGGCAGATGGTCAAAAACAAAACAGATTCTAACAGTAGGAGAAGAAAAGAAATTATCACACACTCAAAACCTAGCAACAGTCTAACAGATAAATCCAACAAATGCCTTTCTCCAATAATCACCAGCAACAACCATCAACTATGCAGCAAAAGCTACCTCTGACAATGAATGCTAGCCAGGGCCTAGTTTATATAGGAGTGGCTAACAGTGCATAGCTGAGAGCCTTAGCTCCAGGAGCTCTCAACTGAGCATATTACCCCCTGCACTGCCCAAAGAAATTTACACTGTTTAATAAGAAGGTGAAGTGCTTCTAATCAGTGCAAGAGTAGGAGAAATGAGATGCTGCGTACTTCTGGCTCATCTCTGTTGCCGTAAACTCCTGACATTACAGCAGAGGATCACAGCTGATTCTTTCTTTGATGTAAAACATTGCTTAAAAATAGTTTGAGTAAAGTTTTACCTCACAAAACGAATCAGGAGTGATCCTCTGCTGTGCTATCAGTATACCCTTTTTCTTCCTCCCCTGCTCAGGAGATGTGATATGATCAGATCATTTTCTTACATGGTCAGACACAGCTATTACATAGTAAATAGCAGGGGCACATTTATAAAATTATCTCGGCACAGGAACATTTTTTTAACACATGCAATTGTGGAATTTATTACTATTCAAGGATTTATTGATTAAAATGTAATTTGCTCAAGAGTAGTGTTGAGCATTCCAATACCGCAAGTATCGCGGGTATCGACCGATATTTGCAGTATCGGAATTCTGATACCGAGTTCCGATACTTTCAGTATATCGGAAACCGGAATCGAAAATTCCCATCATGCAAACTCTCGGTTTTATTTAAATCAGCCAATGAGGAATGATTTGAAGTGTGGGCACACCCTGTTCTGCATGGTGGGCATGTAACTACTGGCATGGCTGTCATTGGCTGCTGAAATAATGTCACGACGCCCTATAAAAGTCGCCGCCTCCATTTTTGGCTCACTCTGCCGTGAATTCAGTTAGGGACAGGACGCTGTGGTCTGACTGAGGGCCAGTTTAGATTTGCTTCATTGTGCTTAACACAGGCTAATTTAGCAACCGCTGTGTGAGAACCTTGCTTTTGCCTTGCAGAGCTGTTCACAGCTGTCTGCAAGGTCTGTGTGTGTGAGTGCAGCTCGCTATGTTGTCTGTCCACAGCCACAGCCGGATGTGGTCAGCTCAAGGTGCTTCACTGCCTCATACTGCTAAATGCATTGTCCTTTTTTGGAATTAGTGCAGCCTGCAGCACATTTTTTCAAATATATCCAATATTAGTGGCTTTCCATCTGTATCCTGCTAGATTGTGGAAAAACACTATATAGGATTAGATAGAGGAGCTTTTTTTGGCCTTGCAGCGCCGTTCTCGGCTGTCTGCACGGTCTGTGTGTGAGTGCAACTCGCTTTGTAGTCTGTCCGCAGCCACAGCCGGTTGTGGTCAGCTCACGGTGCATCACTGCCTCATACAGCTGAATCCATTGTTCTAAATTGCACTTAGTGCCAGCTGCGAGCACCGGTGACTCATCATCCCCCAGTTTTAGCAGGGAGCAGACCTTCATGCGCAGCTTTGTAGGAGCTTGCCGTACCCCGCTGCTGCGGGACGAACAAATTGAAGCCGTTGTCGGATGGATGGCAGCTAACGCATCGACTTCAATTAGTGCCACATCCTCTCAGGTACAGAGCACTGAAGAGCAACCATTATCCTCACACTCCCAGCCCAGTCTATAGCCATCAGTAGCACAGGTATGGGAGAAAAGGCGGCCATTCTCGGCAAACCACGCACGAGCACAGGCTCTGAACTTCTGCCCCTTGAAATGCTCTCATTCAGGCTGGTGGAGACTGACAGCTTCCGTAACTTGATGGCATTGGCAGTCCCACAATACAATGTGCCCAGCCGCTTTTATTTCAGCAGGCAAGCCGTCCCTGCCCTGCAAAAGCATGTGGAGGGAAACATCAAACATGTGCTACTAAACGCTATTAGTAGCAAGGTCCACCTCACCACCGATGCGTGGACCAGTCACCATGGACAGGGGCGATACCTTTCCCTCACTGCCCATTGGGTCAATGTTGTGGAGCTGGGTACAGATCTGGCGAGTGGCACTGTATGTGTACTGCCAATGCCAAGGATTGCAGGAATCCAGTCTGTGCACATTGACTCCTCCTCATACTCCAGTTCCTCAGAATCATCTCTGCAGGAGACGTCACGGTCTACCTCAACCTTGACCCATGAACGCTTACCTGTTACGACCGATATGAGCACAGCCATGGCCAAACGTCAACAGGCCGTACTTAAATTAATTTCTTTGGGGAATCGAAGCCACACAGCGCAGGAGCTCTGGAATGCCATTAATCAGGAGAGCGACGTGTGGCTTGTGCCAGCGAATCTCCAGCCAGGCATGGTAGTGTGTGACAATGGCCAAAATCTGGTGGCAGCTCTGGGCCTTGGCAACCTCACTCACATCCCATGTCTGGCACATGTGCTCAACTCGGTTGTGCAGAGTTTTCTGAGGGACTATCCGTATCTTGATGCACTGCTGCACAAGGTCCGCCTTGAGTGTGCTCACTTGCGGCGTTCCAGCATGGCCTGATCGCGCATTGCAAATCTGCAGCGCCGATTCCGTCTTCCGGAACATCGCATCATATGTGACCTCCTCACCAGGAGGAATTCCACGTTACATATGTTGGAGTGGTTGTGTGAGCAGCAGCCAGCAGTAATAGAGTACCAGCTGCATCAGGCGCAAAAAAGTCGCAGTGCGCGCCGTTCAGACTTCACAACCACAGCGTGGGCCACTATGAAGGACGTCTGCCAGGTTTTGCATGCCTTCGATAATTCCATGCGGATGGCGAGTATAGATGATGCACTAGTCAGCATGACTGTCCCCCTTATCTGCCTGCTTGAAAGAACACTGCAAGAGCTAAGGGATGATGTTGTGGAAGAGGTGGAGGATGAGGAGTCACCAATTCCATTTGCTTCTGGACAGTCAGGGCAACGTGGTTACTCACAGAGGCCTAGGCAGGGGAAACTTTGTGAGGAGGATGAGGAGGAGTCAATGGAGGAGGAAGACATCTTTCCAGAGGAGGGAGATACACAAATCTCCAGTAGTCAGTATTTAGAGCGAGGGTGGGGTGATGCAGAGCAGGCAGACGTCACGCCTCAAGCAGGGGGCAGCGTTTCTTGGCCAGTTGGCAGTCTGCAGCACATGGTTGATTTCATGCTGCAGTGCCTGAGAAACGACCGCCGCATCGCCCACATTCTTACCACGGCTGATTATTGGGTGTACACCCTCCACGATCTGCGCTACAGGGACAATTTGTAAACCCTCATACCACCATTGCAGCGGGAGCGTAAAATATGGCTGTACCAAGACACACTGGTGCAGTCCATCATCTTCTCCAGTCCAATCGAGAGAAGTGCTGTGCCTGCTACTGCTAGTAGTTTACAAAGCAGCTCTGTGCGTAGAGGCAGTGGAGGAATCTCTGCACAAAGAGGGAGCAGAAGCAGTGCCTCAGCACAAGTCAAGACCAGTCTGTTCCAACAGTGGCAAACTTTTGTGTGACCGCCACAAATGTCTACACCATCACAGACGGATCCAGTCAGCAGGAGGCCATGTTTCCGTCAGATGGTGACAGACTACATGTCTTTCCCTCTCAGCGTACTCCCAGACATCTCTTCCTACTTCAAGTTTTGGGTCTCTAAGCTGGATACATGGCCAGAGCTTAGCCAGTATGCATTGGAGGTGCTTGCTTGCCCTGCTGCCAGTGAATTATCGGAACGAGTCTTTAGTGCCACAGGTGGTGTACTAACAGACCGTCGCATGTGACTATCCTCCGATAATGTTGACTGGCTTACTTTCTTGAAAATGAACAAGGCCTGGATCTCACAGGAATTTACCACTCCTCTTACCGATTAAAAAATTGGTTGCCAATTGTCTCCTGTTGTGTTCATGTTTCAACCACCTGAACTTTAATCCCTGGGCTTCAACACCACCATTTGCTGCCCAGAAGTGCCGGCTGCACAGACAACACATGATCCAGTGTTATTGGGTTTCAGTAACGTCCGCTGATCCCCTGCTGTGTATCCGGCAACGTGTTCAGCGACCACCACGCTGGCACTACAACAGCAATTAAAGGGAACCTGTCCCCCCCAGGCGTTTGTAACTGAAAGAGCCACCTTGTGTAGCACTAATACTGCACAAGGAACAGGTGGCTCTTTTAGTTATGCTTCTTGCACATGCTGCACTTAACATTTATAAAATATGTGTCCCCTCATACCGTGAAACCACCCCGGAGGTGGGACTTTCCTTTGCAATGAGACGCAGCACAGCCAGCATTCATACCCCCATGGTGCCGAGCGCCGCCTCCCCAGCTTTGTTTGCATCTGTCCCGTAGCCTGCGCTGTTATGTTTAACCTTGGGCATGCGCAGTTAGCGCTGCCCATCTTCTGACATCATTTGATTTCATGCTGACTGTGCCTGTGAGGCCGCGCTGCCAAAGATCACACCCCGCAGTGTCTTCTGATTTAGTCACACTGTGGGGCTGGGATTCCTGGGCATTCGCAGTGCATATCTTCACCTCTCACTCTTCTCCCTCCACCTTCTACAGACTGTGTGGCGTCAGCTGATCCCAAATCACATGCCACGTCCGTGACGCCGTCACACTCTGAAGAAGGCGGATGGAGAGGAGTGAGAGGCAAAGATGTGCACTGCGCATGCCCAGGAATCCCAGCCCTGCAGTGGGACTAACTCAGAAGACATTGCGAGGCAGGTTCTCGGGGAGCGCGGTCGCACAAGCACAGTTAGCATGACACCAAATGACGCTAGAAGACGGGCAGTGCTAACTGCGCATGGCCAAGGTTTAACATAACAGCGCGGGCTCCGTGACAGATTCAAACAACGCTGATGAGGTGGCGCCTGGCGCCATGAGGGTTTGAATGCCAGCTGTGCTTCGAGAAAGTACCACCTCTGGGACGGTATCACGGTATCAGGGGACACATTTTATAAGAGTTTAGTTCAGCATGTGCAAGGAGCATAATTAAAAGAACCACCTTTTCCTTGTGCAGCATTGGGGCTGCACAAGTTGGCTCTTTCAGTTGCTAAAGCCTGGGGGGGGTGAAAGGTTCACTTTCAACTTGATCCAATTAGGCCTCAGCCTACACTCTGCTTCTCCTGCTGTCCCTGGGCTCTAACACCGCCAGTTGGTGCCCGGAAGTGCTGTCTGCACAGTCAACAGTGGCTCCTCTGTTATTGGGGTTCAGTAACGTCAGCTGTTCCCCTGCTGTGTGTGCGGCAATACCTCATATCTGCTCCTCCTGCTGTTTTCCCAGGGCTCTAACTCCGCCAGTTGGTGCCTGGAAGTGCTGGCTGCACAGTCAACACGTGCTGGCGTGTTATTGGGTTTCAGTAACGTCAGCTGATTCCCAGCTGTGTATCCGGCAATACCTCATATCTGCTCCTCCTGCTGTCCCTGGGCTCTAACACCGCCAGTTGGTGCCCAGAAGTGCTGGCTGCACAGTCAATACTCGCTCCTCTGTTATTGGGGTTCAGTAATGTCAGCTGTTCCCTTGCTGTGTATACGGCAATACCTCATATCTGCTCCTCCTGCTGTCCCTGGGCTCTAACACCACCAGTTGGTGCCTGAAAGTGCTTGCTGCACAGTCAACACTTGCTGCCGTGTTATTGGGTTTCAGTAACGTCAGCTGATTCCCAGCTGTGTATCCGGCAATACCTCTAATCTGCTCCTCCTGCTGTCCCTGGGCTCTAACACCTCCAGTTGGTGCTTGGAAGTGCTGGCTGCACAAAAAAAAACACTCGCTCATGTGTCAGTGGGGTTCAGTAACGCCAGCTGTTCCCCTGCTGTGTAGCCAGCAACGTGTCCAGCAAAAGCCACGCTGGCACAATAATAGACATTCAAATGCCTCCAGTTCAGGCTTCGGCCTACACACTGCTCCTCCTTGATTCCCTGGGCTCCAATACCACCAGTTGGTGCTCGGAAGTGCTGGCTGCACAGAAAAAAAACACTCGCTCATGTGTCAGTGGGGTTCAGTAACACCAGCTGTTCCCCTGCTGTGTAGCCGGCAATGTGTCCAGCAAAAGGCACGCTGGCACAATAACAGACATTCAAATGCCTCCAGTGCAGGCTTCGGCCTACACAATGCTCCTCCTTGATTCCCTGGGCTCCAATACCGCCAGTTGGTGCTCAGAAGTGCAGGCTGCACAGAAAAAAACACTTGCTCTTGTGTCAGTGGGGTTCAGTAACGCCAGCTCTTCCCCTGCTGTGAAGTCGGCAATGTGTCCAGTAAAAGCCACGCTAGCACAACAACTGCAATTAAAGGGAACCGGTCCCCCCCAGGCATTTGTAACTGAAAGAGTCCTCTTGTGCAGCACTAATGCTGCACAAGGAACAGGTGGCTCTTTTAGTTATGCTCCTTGCAGACGCTGCACTTAACACTTATAAAATATGTGGCTCCTCATACCGTGAAACCGTCCCGGAGGTGGGGCTTTCCTTCGCAATGAGACGCAGCACGGCCAGCATTCATGCCCCCATGGTGCCGAGGGCCGCCTCCTCAGCATTGTTTGAATCTGTCCCAGAGCCTGCGCTGTTATGTTTAACCTTGGGCATGCGCTGTTAGCACTGCCCTTCTTCTAATATCATTTGATGTCAGGCTGACTGCGCCTGTGCATACACGCAGCACGAGATTCTGCCCCGCAGTGTCTTCTGATTTGGTCACACTGCGGGCCTGGGATTTATGGGCATGCGCAGTGCATATCTTCACCTCCTACTCATTTGATTCCGCCTTCCTCAGACTGTGCGGCATCACGGCCGTGGCATGTGATTATGGATCAGCTGACGCCGCTCACTCAGAAGAGGGCGGATGGAGAGGAGTGAGAGGTGAAGATATGCACTGCGCATGGCCATGAATCTCAGGCCCACAGTGTGACAAAATCAGATGACACTGCGGGCCGTGATCTCTGGCAGCGCGCCCGCACAGGCGCAGTCAGCCTGACACCAAATGATGTCAGAAGACGGGCAGTGCTAACAGCGCATGTCAAAGGTTAAACATAACAGTGCGGGCTCCGTGACAGATTCAAACAACGCTGAGGAGGCTGTGCCCGGCGCCAAGGGGCCCTGAATGCCGGCTGTGCTGCGTCTCATTACGAAGGAAAATTCCTACCTCCAGGATGGTTTCTTGTTATCAAGGGACACATTTTATAAGTGTTTAGTTCTGCGTGTGCAAGGAGTATAAGTAAAAGAGCCAGCTTTTCCTTGTGCAGTATTAGGGCTGTACAAGGTGGCTTTTTAAGTTGCTAATGTCTGGGGGGGTTAAAGGTTCCCTTTCAACTTGCTCCAATTAGGCCTCAGCCTACCCTGTGTCATGTAATGCCTGGGCTCAAACACCGCCAGTTGCTGCTCAAACGTGTCTTTGGCACGGGTACTTCCTCCTGCCCAGCCTGGTTCCAGCACGCCAGCTGTTTCCGGGTAGTGTCAAGGTAAATTAGACTCAAAATGTTGTCCTGTCGTGTGTTGCGGTCGTGTTAACTTACTCCATGGTGCCTGCAGTTTAGGTGCTTCCTATGTGGGCTGCGGGAAGTGGCAATCAAGGCTGGTTCTGTAGTGCCAATAGGACAAGCTCCCCCTGTAGGACTGTTGGTTTTCGGTAACTGCGGCTGGCTCGCGGCCTACCTATTTTTTCTGTTACTGTGGACCTTCTGCTGCCTGAGTTCCAGCACCGTGAGCTGGTTCTTCGCAACACAATCTTGACGAGGTCCCCCTGGTTCCAGCACCATCAGCTGGTTCGGGGCAGAGCCTTTGGCTTAGGTGCCTCCTTCTGGGTATCCGAGTTCCACCAACGTCTTGTGGTCCTTGGTAGTGCTTTGTGGTATGGGTACCTCCTGCTTAGTAACCGGGTTCCAGCACCGTCAGCTGGTCCTCGGTCGTGCCATTGGCTCTTGCACCTAGGGCAACGCATCTGGGTTCCAGTACCGTCAGCTGGTTCTCGGCAGTGTCTTTGGCACGGGTACTCCCTCCTGCCCAGCCTGGTTCCAGCACGCCAGCTGTTTCCGGGTAGTGTCAAGGTCACTTAGACTCCAAAACGTTGTCCTTTCGTGTTGCGGTCGGGTTAGCCGACTCCATGGTGCCTGCAGTTTAGGTGCTTCCTATGTGGGCTGCAGGAAGTGGCAATCAAGGCTGGTTCTGTAGTGCCAATAGGACAAGCTCCCCCTGTAGGACTGTTGGTTTTCGGTAACTGTGGCTGGCTCGCGGCCTACCTATTTTTTCTTTTACTGTGGACCCTCTGCTGCCTGAGTTCCTGCACAGTTATCTGGTTCTTGGCAACACAATCTTGACTAGGTCCCCCTGGTTCCAGCATCGTCAGCTAGTTCCGGGAAGAGCATTTGGCTTAGGTGCCTCCTTCTGGGTATCCGAGATCCACCAACGTTAGGCGGTCCTTGGTAGTGCTTTGTGGCATGGGTACCTCCTGCTTAGTAAACGGGTTCCAGCACTGTCAGCTGGTCCTCGGTCGTGCCATTGGCTCTTCTACCTTCGGGTAGCCATCCGGGTTCCAGTACCGTCAGCTGGTTCTCGGCAGTGTCTTTTGCTCTTTTACCTTCTGCTTCCCATCCTGGTTCCAGCACCGTCAGCTGGTTCCGGGCAGAGCCTTTGGCTTAGGTGCCTCCTCCTGGGTTCTCAGCAGTGTCTTTGGCATGGGTACTCCTTCTTGCCCAGCCTGGTTCCAGCACGCCAGCTGTTTCCGGGTAGTGTCAATGTCACTTAGACTTCAAAACATTGTCCTGTTGTGTGTTGCGGTCGGGTTAGCCGACTCCATGGTGCCTGCAGTTTAGGTGCTTCCTATGTGGGCTGCGGGATGTGGCAATCAAGGCTGGTTCTGTAGTGCCAATAGGACAAGCTCCCCCTGTAGGACTGTTGGTTTTCGGTAACTGCGGCTGGTTCGCGGCATACCTATTTTTTGGTTTACTGTGGACCTTCTGCTGCCTGAATTCCACCACTGTTAGCTGGTTCTTGGTAACACAATCTTTGGCTTAAGCCTTTGGCTTAAGTTCCTCCTTCTGAGTATCCGAGCTCCACCAATGTCAGGCGGTCCTTGGTTGTGCTTTGTGGCACAGGTACCTCCTGCTTAGTAACTGGGTTCCAGCACCATCAGCTGGTCCTCAGTCGTGCCATTGGCTCTTCTACCTTCGGGTAGCCATCCGGGTTTCAGTACCGTCAGCTGGTTCTCGGCAGTGTCTTTTGCTCTTTTACCTTCTGCTCCCCATCCTGGTTCCAGCACCGTCAGCTGGCTCCGGGCAGAGCCTTTGGCTTAGGTGCCTCCTTCTGGGTATCTGAGTTCCACCAACATCAGGCAGTCCTTGGTAGTGCTTTGTAGCACGGGTACCTAATGCTTAGTAACCGGGTTACAGTACCATCAGCTGGTCCTCGGTCGTGCCATTGGCTCTTGCACTTCGGGTAGCCATCAGAGTTCCAGTACCGTCAGCTGGTTCTCAACAGTTCCTCGGCCTTCTTGTACCTCCTGCTACAGTTCCAAGTTCAAGATCCTAAGCATGATAACCCTGAAGACCGAGAAGCAAAAGAACAAGTAGCTGCAGAACAAAAAGGAGAAGAACATTAAGCATAAGACTAAAAATCAGAGCAAAAGATATCATCTAAATTATAAGCAGAAGAATACTAAGCAGTGTATGGGGGTTAGTCCGTTCCTCCTCGTGGTGCCCCTGGAAAAAAAACCTGCTGCTGTAGGCCAAACTGAACGCAGACAAATCCTGTTGTAAATCTTTTGTGACAGACAGAACAGAAGGTGTAATCTTCAAACTTTGATAGATAACAACTACAGGAATGCCTGTTTGTCACACCTAAGATTTTGATGAAGAAGAGGAATATGAAAGAGATGATGAAATTGAATATGAAGAAGAGGAAGAGTTGAATGAGAAGAATATGAATAAGTTTTTAAAAAAGAATAATAGGAAGAAGGTGAAGAAGAAGATGAATAAGGTGAAGAAGAAGTTGATGAAAAAGATGCTGCTGCTGAGGATGATGAAGAAGAAAGTGTGGTAGAAGTAAAAAAAGGAGCAGAGCATGGAAGTAGAGAAACATAAATATCTGACAAAATCTAAAAAATCTAAACATAGTCAAAATCTTTGTAACTCCGAACGTCTTAAAAATTTGTCATTCCTGCTATTCCATTTGAATGGGCTAAACCACTATGCCTTTAATGTCTCATCCACCTCCTCCGATACATTCTACGCTATTCTTAGTTGTTTTCCTTCATGTGGAATTAACCTACAAGGAAATAAAGGGTTTATTTTAATTCCGATATGTTGGTCCCATTGACTTGCATTGGTATCGGGTATCGGATAGATCTGATATTTTTCCGATATCGGCCGATCCAATCCGATACCAATACTTTAGAATATCGGAAGGTATTGCTCAACACTACTCGTGGGACAACCTCTTTAATATAAATTATAACCTAAACTCTATAAGCTAATATCTCCACTATAGAGATTAAAAAATAAAAATTATATTTTTTTCAGCTATGCGGACACTATTACAAAATGTAGCCAGTTTAAAATGCTAAAACTGAGAAAGGTCCCATAATGAGTTATTGATGTTGTGCATTTTTCCTGCGCAAAAAAATGCAGCGTCTTAACGTTCCAGCAAAGATGGGATTTATAGAAATCTCTTGCGGTGTATGTTTGAAATCCACAACATGTCAATTTCTTTTACGAGTATGTGAAGTTCTATTGGCCTATTTTTCCGCTGGTAAAAAATGCATATAATCTGACAAATACCCAGAAATATCAAAAATAAAGCAGATTTATTTAAAACAAGACACATCAAAGTGAAAAAAACTGCAATGTCAAAAATGCATTTAGAAAAAAATGCAGTTTCCGCAATGAGAAAAATGCAAGTCACCTAATTTACTCAATAGGTGCAGAAATGATGCAGAAAATCTGCAACATCAAAAACTCATCAAGTTTAACTTTTGGAAACTAAGTTTTTGGAACTTAGCCTTAGGCTATGGCCCCATTAATAGCATTTGGCCAGTATTTTGGTATTTTTCCTCAGTATTTGCAAGCCAAAACCAGGAGTGGGTCAAAAATACATAAATGGTGACACGTTATTTTTCCTCTGATTCTTCTTTTCTTTTTCTTTCCTCTGATTGTTCCACTCTTGGTTTTGGCTTACAAATACTGAGGAAAAAAACTGAACAAATGCTGATAGTGGAGCTGTAGTCTAAGGAGTTATAATAACCTAAAGTCCCCGTGTTTTTAACTTAAAAACACTGTTAAAACCACAAGATAAAATGCAACGAAATGTGCTACAAAATTCTCTGTGTGAATCGAGCCGACTAAGCAAAAACTGCAAGTATTTTCAGCTGTAGTAGCAGTCTATATTGTAATATCTAGTTATACTTTATTAGGCCCACTTGACATGTCCATGTTTTCAGGAAATGTGGCGTCCGATATTTTTTACTGATGCCATATATATTCATTATAACCTATGATGCTGTGCATATGTAGTGTTTTTTATGTGGACCGTATGTCCATGTAAGCCAAACGGAGACATGTCCATTTTTACCGCCATAACATGAGCCAATACAAGTCTATGGGTCTGTGAAAAACACTTACAGTTGTCATCCGTGTGCTGTCCGTAAAGTATAGTACAAGCTTTGTCATTACTGATGGTAAAAAGGACACACGGATGACACGCTGAAGGTAAATACGGACACACGGATGACACGCTGATGGTAAAAAAAAAGACACATGGATGACACACTGATGACACAAGGATGGAAAACACTGATGACATAATGTGTGAAGGAGGACTTTGAAGTACAGAGATACTGGTCCATAGGTAGTCTGTAGTTATATGAGCCCTCACTGGTTATTAACAATGTATTGGTAGTACTTTACAAATATCTACTTAAAATCTATTAAAATGATGCTTCTAATGTTGTACAAAGCATCTCTGCATTTGAATCAATTCATAATTGAGCATTGTGCTTATATCAGCACATTAGAATGATGAATACATTCCTTCCTGCTGGCAGGTGGCAGCTCACTGTGCTACATGTCATAAGAATCTTCTCTTGTTTTGCTCTTTTTCTAGACTCTCTTCAGACACCTGCCCAAAACATCTACCACTTATTGGAAAGTCCAACCATTGACAAGATCAGCATGTTCAATAGTTATCTGCTCAAAACAATGCACAGTCTGAATGTGTGTGGCCACAATTTAATTAGAGACTTTAATTGGATCCAGTCTGAGTCAATTTTTCTCTCTCTTCTTTTCCTTTTTAGCTGGATGCAATGAACAGACCTTTATCCTTTCTTCTGACTAGTTTCCTAGATGCATCTGCCTCCCTGGCATTGTTTCCTCTAACGGCCATTACTGCTCAGAGCCGACACAGAGATTGCACTGGTCTAAGTCAGATATTCCAAAAAATAATATGATCAACAACTATCGAATTAACCCTGTAAGTGCCTAGCCTTTAACTTAGCATTGAAACAGTAAACATTATTTAACAAATATGTTGGGAACGTGATTTTGTGGTTCTCCTGCATTTGTAAGTCAGGCCAGCACAGACTGCACTAGAAACCCATTAAGGAAAATAAGAATGACTTTATGTACACTATCTATATCTGTTCTCCAGACCAATACTGACAAAGGCAATTTTCACACATCAGGTTTTTTCAATCCGGCCCATTACTGCTATTTTTAGAAAAGCCAGTGTTGGGAGTCAAGTTCCCGCCACTGCACAGGGGGAATCTCAAGCTGTGTCTGCTGCAGTCTCCCATTCTGCATCAGCTGCAGTGTAGCCTGCTTAGCAGAGACATTGGTCCCAGCGTCTCACTCAGCCTGAAACTGTGCAAAGGCTTACTGCTGCTGCAGCGCCCCAGAGACCTGGTCGTTGCAGTATGGCACTCTGCCGCTAAGGGGAGTGGCGGTACGTCTGATGGCACTAAGGAGTTCTCCTGACCAGGTATCACCAGAACACATTACAGTTCACACTCTGGCCACTAGGGGGAGAAAAAGGCTTTATTTATTGGGCCACTCCTCACTATGGTAAAACTAGGGGCTGGGGAGGAAGTTAGTCAGAAGCTGACTGGGTTGGATTCAGGCAACATCCCGTGGCAGGGGGTGTTGCAGGGAGAAGGCACAGGGGGGTCCCTGTCAGGCGTTGGGACCTGGCAGGTGCCTAGCGAACAGAACGTAACGGAACCGCGCCTGCTCACCCTGCGGTGGTATCCAGGAAAGAGACACGAAGGGAAGGATATTGTGGAACAGTGTAAACGAGATCAAGCACAAAGGAGAGCCAGTAGGAGTCGTGCCGAGAGACAGAGGCAACATCTTACTGAGGCGCGTAGTCGGTGGCCGGAACACCGTAGGAGTAACTGACTTCAGGCCTTACTTCAAACTCCGCCGGACAGTTAATTATAGGTTGGCTGTCTACCTTAAATTTCCTAAGAAGACATAGGGGGCAACATTGGGAGAGGGGCGTCTCTAGGGTCCTGGAAGACCTCCAAGCCTTCCCGTCATACGGGTGCATCCTAGCCAAAATATACCTGGGGACGAGAAACTAGTAACATCTGGAACTAATGAGAAAGAGAGAGCTGTAGAGAACGAACGAACGAGAACAGCAGTTGTGAGGACTATTCCGAATGCTTAGCAGGGTAGGACTACAACACACAGGCGCTAGTGGTAGGCAACGATTTCCATCTGCGAAGGAAACTCTGGATGTGCCCATCGGACCGGCCGGTCTCAGAGAGCCCTGTTAAACGCACTCTGGATTGAGGATCCTGAAGCCTTCAGTAAAGAGGTAAAGAGACTGCAACCTTGTGTCCTCGTTATTGCCTTCACCTCACCCCATCACCATCCACCTTAGCTGGGAAGCCCTGGGGACATACTTCACCTGTGGGAAGGTATACCATCCAGCTGCCATTCCATCACCCCAGCGGACCCCACAGCAGCGTCGGTCACCCTGACCGAACACCACAGGTGGTGTCACGAACCCCTGACAGACTGCTCCCCCTTTACTGGACGCCCCTTAGCAGGGTCACGGACCGGGTCTAGCCACCGTGACAGCTTCAGCATCAAACCAGAGAGGCCCGGTACCGAGAACTCATGGCCCTGTGTCTGGGGGCGCTCCACTGCCTTTTCAGGCTCTGCTATTTTACCCTGCACTTGTCTGCGCTGAGCAGGCTTTTCTAGGACTAAGTCCTGCTTTGCACACACTGAGCATGCCCAGGGTAAGATCTCTCAGTGGAGGTCTAGGGTCACATGCTCAGGTACTGCAGCGACTTCCATTGGTCCTCCAGGAAGGCCCTGTACCTGATCAAGTTCTGTGGCAGTCTTCCATTGGTCCTTCTTGGAAGGTCCTGTACATGCTGCAGCTATAAAAGGTTCGCATGGCCGCACGGCCATGCGCTAGTATCACTTCATGTCATGAGCTTGTTAATTGTGGTTGCGCCTGTATGTATGTATGTGTTCAGGGACCCGTCTGAAATAAGCCCCTAGAATACCGGCACCTCCGGTGAGGAGTATTGCCGGTGAGGACTGTTTGTATGCTTTTCTGGGTGCGTGACCACTGACTGCCTCCAGCTCAGCAGTTAGCTGTGTTCCCCTGTGACTCTAACAGGGCACAGCATCTTATTTCTAGCGACTCTGTGGAGTTAACAGAGTTCGCTTATACCGCCATATAGCGCCGCCATTTGCCATCAGCAGGTTCCTCTCCTGCACGGTGGACCCCGGGTTGTGAACGCACAAATTTATACATATATATACTCGGTGCGTTCCGCCAACCCTAACATAATACTAGCACCAGGGTCTGGCTAGTAAATGGCGGACAAACAGCAATCCTTACGGTACATCCAGCAGCTGGAGGGTAGGTTGGCGGCTCTAGAGCGCTCAACCTCAGCTGTGGATGTTACCGCAGTTGTTGTTCAGGCTGCTAGAGTGGCTGCAGCTACCTTGTCCATGGCCACCCCTGTTCCGACTCTATCTCACCTCCCGCTGCCAGAAAAATTTTCTGGTGATAGTAAATCTTGTAAGGGTTTTGTGAGCCAGTGCTCTATACATCTCGAGCTCCTGGCCACACGTTTCCCCACAGAGTGGGCAAAGGTGGGATTTATTGTGTCTCTTCTGTCGGACAGGGCGTTGGAGTGGGCTACGCCGCTGTGGGAGCGTGGCGATCATGTGGTGCAGAGTGCTCCGCTGATCCTGAGCACTCTGAAACAGGTCTTTTTAGGGCCTCAAGTCACCCATGATACAGCGCTCCAACTGTTGGCATTGACTCAGGGCTCGTCCTTGGTCAGCCATTTTGCCGTCCACTTCCGTACCCTAGCATCTGAGCTCTAGTGGTCGGATAAAGCCCTTATCCCTATATTTTGAAGGGGGCTGGCTGACCACGCGAAGGACGCTCTGGCCTCAAGGGAGATTCCTGCCACACCGGAGGAGTTAATAGCTGTGTCTTGACCTCCCTTTTCACAAGCGGAGGTTAGAGCGGGCCCAGTGTAGGCAGAGGTTTCGACTGGCTCCCACCTTCGCCAAACCTTTGGAATCTCCAGTCCAGGTTCCTGAGTCACATGAGGCCATGGAAGTGTCACGAGCAGGATCTAAGTCCCGGACCGTTCCTGCACACAAGGTCTGCCATGTTTGCCAGCAGTCTGGACATCTTGCCACCAGATGTTCACAGCGGTCGAGGAAATGTCAGCGTCTAGTGCTAGTAGGTGGAGGTACACTAGACATGGTGACGTTTGCCTCCAAATTGTCCTTTAAGGGGACAATTACAATAGGCTCATTCACTCACTCGGTACAGCTCTGCGTGGATTCTGGGGCGGAGGGCAATTTTATGTCTTCTGCCTTTGCCCAAAGTCACGCAATTCCTCTGGTAATGCTAGCTCAACCAGTAACTGTACGAGTGGTGAATGGGTCGACACTGCCCTCACAGATAACACACCAGATCATCCCTTTCACTCTATCCATGTCGCCATCATAATATCTCTGCTTGTCATTCCTGAAGAAATTGATGAGATCCTGTTAGGGATGCCTTGGCAACGGTATCACTCTCCTCATATCGAGTGGTCCACAGGCAGAATTTTAGGATGGGGTGAATCTTGTGGGGGTAAATGTCAGAGGGAAAGCGTTCAGGTTGCTACAACTGAGGTACCCGCAGATTTATCCTCTCTCCCCAAGCAATATTGGCCCTATGCGGATGGGTTCTCCAAAAGGGCTGTGGAGACCCTTCCACCTCACCGCCCCTATGACTGTCCTACTAACCTCTTGCCTGGTGCTGAGCCTCCCCGGGGACGAGTCTATCCATTGTCTCTCCTGGAGATGGAGGCAATGCCACAGTATATCCGAGAGAATCTGGCAAGAGGATTCATTAGGAAGTCAGTGTCACCTGCAGGGGCTGGGTTCTTCTTCGTACAGAAGAAGAGTGGAGAACTGCATCCATGCATAGACTACAGGGGTCTTAACGCCATCACCGTTAAGAATAAGTACCCACTACCCCTGTTATCTGAGCTTTTCGATAGGCTATGGGGAGTAAGGGTTTTTACTAAATTAGATCTGCAGGGTGCCTACAACCTGATTCGCATCCATGAGGGGGATGAATGGAAGACCGCTTTTAACACCAGGGATGGGCACTATGAATATCTGGTGATGCCCTTTGGCCTCTGTAATGCCGTAGCCATTTTCCAAGACTTTGTAAATGACATCATCCGGGATATGCTTACCACCTCGGTTGTAGTTTATCTGGATGATATTCTCATCTACTCTCCAGATATAGACTCCCACTGGAGAGATTTTTGCAAGGTCTTCGACCTCTTACGGGCTAATTCCCTCTATGCCAAGTTGGAGAAGTGTGAGTTTGAGCAGGAGTCCTTGCCTTTCCTTGGTTATATCATCTCTGCCCAGGGATTGGCTATGGATCCTGCCAAGCTACAGGCTGTGATGGACTGGCAGGAACCCCATTCTCTGAAAGCGGTACAGCGCTTTATGAGGTTCATCAATTACTATCGCCAGTTCATTCCCCACTTCTCAACTTTGGTGGCTCCCTTGGTTGCCTCACCAAGAAGGGGGAAAATCCGAAGTTGTGGTCAGAGGAGGTCTCCAAGGCCTATCTCTCGATAAAGTCACACTTCACTAGCGCTCCCATTCTACATCGCCCCAATGTAGATAAGCCATTTATTATGGAGGTGGATGCCTCATCCGTTGGTGCTGGAGCAGTCCTCTTCCAAAAGGATGCTCAAGGTCGGAAGCATCCTTGCTTCTTCTTCTCTAAGACCTTTTCACCAGCGGAGAGGAATTATTCCATCAGGGATAGGGAGTTGCTAGCTATGAAGTTGGCTTTCTCAGAGTGGAGACATCTTCTTGAGGGAGCTCGCTTTCCCTTCCAGGTGTTCACAGACCACAACAACTTGGTATATTTACAGACAGCCCAGCGGCTAAATTCTCATCAGGCTAGATGGTCCCTGTTCTTCTCCTGGTTCCATTTCACCCTCCATTTTCTTTCCGGGGAGAAGAACGTTCGTGCCGACGCTCTCTCTCGCTCTGTAGTGTCATCAGAGGAGGAGGAAGAGGAGCCTTGGCTTATTGTCCCTCCAGAGAGCCTGAGAACTGTGGCTCTGGTTTCGCTAGAGTCTGTGTCCCCAGGAAAGACTTTCGTTCCATCTAATTTGCTCAGTCGTCCAGGGTGGGTGGACATTTTGGGACCAAGAGGACATCTGAGCTCTTGGCGAGGACGTACTGGTGGCCGCATATGGCCCGTGATGTTGGGGACTATATTCGTGCATGTGTCTCCTGCGCCAAGAATTGGTCTCTTCGGCAATGGCCTGCTGGGCAACTTTACCCCTGCCGGTGGCAGACAGGCCCTGGGAGATGGTCGGGATGGACTTTGTGGTATGCTTACCCAAGTCTCGTAGCTGTACAGTTATCTGGGTAGTCACCGACCATTTTTCTAAGATGGTGCACTTGGTTCCGCTTCCACGGTTACCTTCTGCACGGGCTTTAGCTGCGTTGTTCATCAAACATGTTTTCCATCTACATGGCATGCATGACAAAATTGTCAATGACCGAGGTCCTCAGTTTGCATCTCAGTTCTGGAGAGAACTCTGTCGTTTACTCAGCATTGAGCTGAATCTCTCTTCTGCTTATCATCCCGAGACGAATGGGTTGGTAGAGAGGACCAACCAGACTCTGGTCACATACTTACAACATTTTGTCTTCACCAGGCAGGATGACTGGGCATCTTTGCTACCTTGGGCAGAATTTGCTTTGAACAATGCCGTAGCCGACTCTACCGGGCAGACTCCTTTTCTCCTTAATTACGGCCAGCATCCGCGTGTTCCTGTGCCCATGCCTGTGTCATCCACCGATTCTAGGGTGGCAAACTGGGCGGTGGAGGCATGTAACATAGTAACATAGTAACATAGTTAGTAAGGCCGAAAAAAGACATTTGTCCATCCAGTTCAGCCTATATTCCATCATAATAAATCCCCAGATCTACGTCCTTCTACAGAACCTAATAATTGTATGATACAATATTGTTCTGCTCCAGGAAGACATCCAGGCCTCTCTTGAACCCCTCGACTGAGTTCGCCATCACCACCTCCTCAGGCAAGCAATTCCAGATTCTCACTGCCCTAACAGTAAAGAATCCTCTTCTATATTCGTGGAAAAACCTTCTTTCCTCCAGACGCAAAGAATGCCCCCTTGTGCCCGTCACCTTCCTTGGTATAATCAGATCCTCAGCGAGATATTTGTATTGTCCCCTTATATACTTATACATGGTTATTAGATCGCCCCTCAGTCGTCTTTTTTCTAGACTAAATAATCCTAATTTCGCTAATCTATCTGGGTATTGTAGTTCTCCCATCCCCTTTATTAATTTTGTTGCCCTCCTTTGTACTCTCTCTAGTTCCATTATATCCTTCCTGAGCACCGGTGCCCAAAACTGGACACAGTACTCCATGTGCGGTCTAACTAGGGATTTGTACAGAGGCAGTATAATGCTCTCATCATGTGTATCCAGACCTCTTTTAATGCACCCCATGATCCTGTTTGCCTTGGCAGCTGCTGCCTGGCACTGGCTGCTCCAGGTAAGTTTATCATTAACTAGGATCCCCAAGTCCTTCTCCCTGTCAGATTTACCCAGTGGTTTCCCATTCAGTGTGTAATGGTGATATTGATTCCTTCTTCCCATGTGTATAACCTTACATTTATCATTGTTAAACCTCATCTGCCACCTTTCAGCCCAAGTTTCCAACTTATCCAGATCCATCTGTAGCAGAATACTATCTTCTCTTGTATTAACTGCTTTACATAGTTTTGTATCATCTGCAAATATCGATATTTTACTGTGTAAACCTTCTACCAGATCATTAATGAATATGTTGAAGAGAACAGGTCCCAATACTGACCCCTGCGGTACCCCACTGGTCACAGCGACCCATTTAGAGACTATACCATTTATAACCACCCTCTGCTTTCTATCACTAAGCCAGTTACTAACCCATTTACACACATTTTCCCCCAGACCAAGCATTCTCATTTTGTGTACCAACCTCTTGTGCGGCACGGTATCAAACGCTTTGGAAAAATCGAGATATACCACGTCCAATGACTCACCGTGGTCCAGCCTATAGCTTACCTCTTCATAAAAACTGATTAGATTGGTTTGACAGGAGCGATTTCTCATAAACCCATGCTGATATGGAGTTAAACAGTTATTCTCATTGAGATAATCCAGAATAACATCCCTCAGAAACCCTTCAAATATTTTACCAACAATAGAGGTTAGACTTACTGGCCTATAATTTCCAGGTTCACTTTTAGAGCCCTTTTTGAATATTGGCACCACATTTGCTATGCGCCAGTCCTGCGGAACAGACCCTGTCGCTATAGAGTCCCTAAAAATAAGAAATAATGGTTTATCTATTACATTACTTAGTTCTCTTAGTACTCGTGGGTGTATGCCATCCGGACCCGGAGATTTATCTATTTTAATCTTATTTAGCCGGTTTCGCACCTCTTCTTGGGTTAGATTGGTGACCCTTAATATAGGGTTTTCATTGTTTCTTGGGATTTCACCTAGCATTTCATTTTCCACCGTGAATACCGTGGAGAAGGTGTTTCTTTCCTCACTATTTTTTAAGGGGCCTACATTTTCAGTTTTTATTCTTTTACTATTGATATAGTTGAAGAACAGTTTGGGATTAGTTTTACTCTCCTTAGCAATGTGCTTCTCTGTTTCCTTTTTGGCAGCTTTAATTAGTTTTTTAGATAAAGTATTTTTCTCCCTATATTTTTTTAGAGCTTCAATCGTGCCATCCGGCTTTAGTAGTGTAAATGCTTTCTTTTTACTGTAAATTGCCTGTCTTACTTCTTTGTTTAGCCACATTGGGTTTTTCCTATTTCTAGTCCTTTTATTCCCACAAGGTATAAACCGCTTACACTGCCTATTTAGGATGCTCTTAAACATTTCCCATTTATTATCTGTATTCTTATTTCTGAGGATATTGTCCCAGTCTACCAGATTAAGGGCATCTCTAAGCTGGTCAAACTTTGCCTTCCTAAAGTTCAGTGTTTTTGTGACTCCCTGACAAGTCCCCCTAGTGAAAGACAGGTGAAACTGTACAATATTGTGGTCGCTATTTCATAGATGCCCAACCACCTGCAGATTTGTTATTCTGTCAGGTCTATTAGATAGTATTAGGTCTAAAAGTGCTGCTCCTCTGGTTGGATTCTGCACCAATTGTGAAAGATAATTTTTCTTGGTTATTAGCAGAAACCAGTTGCCTTTATGGGTTTCACAGGTTTCTGTTTCCCAGTTAATATCCGGGTAGTTAAAGTCCCCCATAACCAGGACCTCATTATGGGTTGCAGCTTCATCTATCTGCTTTAGAAGTAGACTTTCCATGGTTTCTGTTATATTTGGGGGTTTGTAACAGACCCCAATGAGAATTTTGTTACCATTTTTCCCTCCATGAATTTCGACCCATATGGACTCGACATTCTCATTTCCTTCGCTAATATCCTCCCTTAAAGTGGACTTTAGACAAGACTTTACATAGAGACAAACCCCTCCTCCTCTCCGATTTTTACGATCCTTTCTAAACAGACTGTAACCCTGTAAGTTAACTGCCCAGTCATAGCTTTCATCTAACCATGTCTCGGTTATTCCCACTATGTCAAAGTTACCTGTAGATATTTCTGCTTCTAGTTCTTCCATCTTGTTTGTCAGGCTTCTGGCTTTTGCGAGCATGCAGTTTAGAGGATTTTGTTTTGTTCCAATCTCCTCGCTGTGGATTGTTTTAGAAATGTTCTTACCTCCCTTCTGAGTATGTTTTCCTGGGTCTTCTTTGTTCAAGTCTAATGTTTTTCTTCCCGTCCCCTCTACTTCTAGTTTAACGCCCTCCTGATGAGTGTAGCGAGTCTTCTGGCAAATGTGTGTTTCCCAGGTTTGTTGAGGTGTAGTCCGTCTCTGGCGAGGAGTCCATCGTACCAGTAATTCACACCGTGGTCCAGGAATCCGAATCCTTGTTGTCTGCACCATCGTCTTAGCCAGTTGTTTGCATCAAGGATCCTGTTCCATCTCCTGGTGCCATGCCCGTCTACTGGAAGGATAGAAGAAAAAACTACCTGTGCATCCAGTTCCTTTACTTTCTTCCCCAACTCTTCAAAGTCTTTGCAGATTGTCGGTAGGTCCTTCCTTGCCGTGTCATTGGTGCCAACATGTATCAGAAGAAATGGGTGGACGTCCTTGGAGCTGAAGAGCTTTGGTATCCTATTGGTCAAATCCTTGATCATCGCACCTGGAAGGCAGCATACAGTTATGTCCGGTCTGTGCCTCTCAGTAGTGAGTCTCCCAACACCACCACTCTTCGTTGCTTCTTGGCTGTACTTTTTGCTGTCACTTGTTGCTGTGTGCCCTTTTCTTTTTTGCTTGCTGGTATTGCTTCATCCTTAGGTGTGCCATCTTCATCCTCTACAAAGATTTGATATCGGTTCTTCAGTTGTGTGGTTGGTGATTTCTCCATCGTCTTCTTGCTTCTTTTGGTCACATGCTTCCACTCATCTGCTTTTGGAGGTTCTCTGACACTTTTTTCACCTTCTGTGACCAGTAGAGATGCTTCTGTTCTGTCTAGAAAGTCTTCATTCTCTTTGATGAGTTTCAAAGTTGCTATTCTTTCTTCCAGACCCCGCACCTTTTCTTCTAAAAGGGCCACTAGTCTACACTTCTGACAGGTGAAATTTGATTCTTCTTCTGGTCGATCTGTGAACATGTAGCACATGCTGCAGCTCACCGTGTAGGTTGTCACATCTGCCATGTTGCTCCTAGATCCTGCTGACTTGCTGTGTGTTTTCCTTGTTGTGTAATCTACTCAGCCAAGCTCTCTTGCAATAATATCCTACAGGCAAAAATTTGCGCGCCGTAAGGCCATCCGGACCTCTAAGGAGAGAATGAGGGTTTCTGCTGATGCACATCGGCGCCCTGCTCCGACCTTTGCTCCTGGCGACTTAGTGTGGCTCTCCGCCCGTTACATCAGGCTGCGAGTTGAGTCCACTAAATTTGCGCCTCGCTACATAGGTCCTTTCAAAGTTCTGGAACAGGTCAACCCTGTGGTCTACTGTTTGGCTATTCCTCCACACCTTGGTATCAACCAACACGTTTCACGTTTCTCTCTTAAAGCCCGTCTATATGTCCCTGTTTTCTGAGTCATCTGCCGGGACATCAGGTTCATCTACGGATGAGTTTGAGGTGAATGCTATCGTGCGGTGCAAGGTGGTACATGGCAAGAAATTTCTGGTGGACTGGAAGGGTCACGTCCCAGAGGACAGAACCTGGGAACCTGTGGAACACATTCGGGCTCCGTTCGGTCGGTCCCAGCGTCTCACTCAGCCTGATACTGTTGCCTTTTCAGGCTCTGCTATTGTACCCTGCACTGGTCTGCGGTGAGCAGGCTTTTCTGGGACTAAGTCCTGCTTTGCACACACTGAGCATGTCCAGGGTAAGATCTCTCAGTGGAGGTCTAGGGTCACATGCTCAGGTACTGCAGCGACTTCCATTGGGGCACAGCGACTCTGTGGAGTTAACAGAGTTCGCTTATACCACCATATAGCACCGCCATTTGCCAGCAGCAAGTTCCTCTCCTGCACGGTGGACCCCGGGTTGCGAACGCACCTATTTATACATATATATATATATATATATACTCGGTGCGTTCCGCCAACCCTAACAACCAGAACCGGCAAAATTAAAAACTGGATCCGGTTTTCCCCCATAGATTTCTGTTAGTGCCGTATTGCGCCGCATGGCCCACCATTCCTACCGTGGCAAATTTTAAGCCACGCCTCTGACCACACCCATTTTGCAACTAGTCACACCCATATCCACATCCCAAACACAGTCATTTAGCATTGCTGATCACACTGTTTCATAAATAATAATTATAAACAAAATAATATGGCGACACAATGTTCCATCTACAGTATATATATATAATTGTCTAAGGGGTACTTCCGTCTTTCTTTCTGCAACTTCCGTAGCGGAAATCTTGCGTCGCTGATTGGTCTTGCCAGCTGCCTGTCATGGCTGTTGCGACCAATCAGCGATGGGCACAGTCAGATTAGTCCCTCCCTACTTCCCTGCAGTCAGTGCCCGGTGCCCGCATGTTCCCCTCCAGTCATCGCAGTCAGTGCCAGGCGCCTGCATGCTCCCCTCCAGTCACCGCAGTCAGTGCCCGGCGCCCGCATGCTCCCCTCCAGTCACCGCAGTCAGTGCCCGGCGCCCGCATGCTCCCCTTCAGTCACCGCAGTCAGTGCCCGGCGCCTGCATACTCCCCTCCAGTCACCGCAGTCAGTGCCCGGCGCCCGCATGCTCCCCTCCAGTCACCGCAGTCAGTGCCCGGCGCCCGCATACTCCCCTCCCGCCACCGCTCATACAGGGTTAAAGCCAGCTGTAATGGACCATGTTATGCCGTGGGTAACGCACTCCGTAACCGCTGCCATTAACCCTGTGTGTCCCCAACTTTTTACTATTGATGCTGCCTATGCACCAAGAGTAAAAAGATGTAATGTTAAAAATAATAAAATTACAAAAAACCTGCTATACTCACCCTCCGTAGTCCGCCGAGCCGCACGCGGCCTCCGCCATCTTCTGTTACCAGAGATGCATTGCGAAATTATCCAGAAGACTTAGCAGTCTCGCAAGACTGCTAAGTCATCTGGGTAATTTCGCAATGCATCCTGGGAACGGAAGATGGCGGCAGCCGTGCTCTCATCGCCTGCGCCACAGCTTCGTTGGATTGGATCACGGCAGGTGAATATATAACTATTTTTTATTTCAATTATTTTTTTAACAGGGATATGGTGCCCACACTGCTATATACTACGTGGGCTGTGTAATATACCACGTGGCTGCTATATACTACCTGGCCAGTGTTATATACTGCATGCGCTGTGCTATATATTACGTGGCCAGTGTTATATACTGCATGGGCTGTGTTATATATTACGTGGCTGCTATATACTACCTGGCCAGTGTTATATACTGCGTGTGCTGTGCTCTATATTACATGGCCAGTGTTATATACTGCATGGCCTGTGTTATATATTATGTGGCCAATGTTATTGTCATGCCGTTAATGGCGATAAAGGGGTAGGACGGCATACTGGGACCCGCATCTGTCCCTGCCACTATAAAGGGGCCCTGGCTTTCCCTTAGCTCAGGGGTACCTATAATGGTTAGGAGGCCTGAGCCGCCAGCGTATCCCTGTCTCCTGTGCAGGCCCTATCAGTGGCCCCCTCTCCCCCCAAGGGAGATGGACTGCACCAGTGAATAAATACGGCAATTAAACAGGGTATACAGACAAGGTAACTAAAAGTCTTAAACTCACCAAATGCTCACACAACCACAGAGGAAACACAGAGAAGGGAAGAGAAGGGAAAAACTAGGAAGGAAAACAGGTATAACATGCAACCAAAACAGCAGACACCAATCTCTGTAAATAAACCTCCAAGCTCCTAATACCACGCTCCTTCTCACTCCAAGCCAGGCAGCAGAACTGATCACTGACAAAAGTTGTAGACAAAGCTGAGTCTATATAGGTGCGGAGATTACCAAAACCAAATCAGCTAAGAGACATAGCTCTCAGTAACTTCAGTAACAAGGTTTAACTCCTGCCCTGCTGGCACAAAACAGCCAGGTCAGAATTCAGGAGAAGAGCTTCTGTTCATCGTGTGTGAACGAGGCCCAGAGCGCTGCGGTTCTCTGGAACCTCTCTGTCGCGGTAGCCCCGTGACAGTTATATCCTGCGTGGCCTGTGTTGTATACTGTGTGGCTGCTATATACTGCGTGGGCTGTGTTATAAAGTACGTGGGCTGTGTTATATACTGTTTGGGCTGTGTTATATACTGCGTGGCCACTGTTATATATTGCGTGGCCTTTACTAACGCATCGGGTATTCTAGAATATGTATGTATATTTGTATATAGCAGCCACATAGTATATAGCACAGGCCACATCGTACTTGTCTGCTATATACTACATGGCTCCTATATACTACGTGGCCTGTGCTATATACTATGTGGCTGCTATATACATACATAGATACATATTCTAGAATACCCGATGCGTTAGAATCAGGCCACCATCTAGTACTGTATAATGGCCACACATGATGCTCCATACTGTATAATGGCCACACAGTGCTCCATACTGTATAATGGCCACCCATGATCCTCCATACTGTATAATGGCCCTACATGATGCTCCATACTGTATAATGGCCACACATTATGCTACATACTGTATAATGGCCACACATGATGTTCCATACTGTAGAATGGCCACACATGATGCTGCATACTGTATAATGGCCACACATAGTGCTCCATACTGTATAATGGCCACGCATGATGCTACATAGTGTATAATGGCACTAGAGTTGAGCGACTTTTACTTTTTCGGATCGAGTCGGGTTTTGGGAAACCCAACTTTGTCAAAAGTCGGGTCGGGTGAAATCGGCCGAATATTGAGAAAAGTCGGGGGCCGACTGAAACACGAAACCCAATGCAAGTCAATGGGGAATGAAAGTCGGCAGTGAGCGGAGGACAGGAAAACACCTACAGTGCCCATTTTAATGCCAAAAACATCAATTCTTATTACTTAAGCTTGTCAATCTTAATTTACTTTATAATAATAGTTAGGAATTAAAAACTGGGGGTCATTTGGCTAAAGTTGTGGGGGGTAGGGCTGGCTCAAGATTTTCATGGGCCCAGGAAATGCGGAATACGTCACGGCGGTGGAGCAGGGAGAGGTAAGTATTTTAACTTTGCAAGTGCTGTGATCCTGAGCAAGCAGGGGGGCCCATTCAGCACTGGCACATGGCCCCTCATAGTACGGCGGTGTGTTAGATGGTGGGTGGCACCTCCCACTGGCCGAGACACTTTTGCGTACTATGAGGGGCCCTGTGCCAGTGATGTTGCCAATGAGTATTCCCCCCACCTGATGAAGGAACCCGCACTTTCATCTCACCTTCCTCTTTGTCCCCGTGTAAGGTGGTATAGTATGTGGGAAGGGGAAACTGACTTTCAGCAGGGTCAGATTCTGGCTGTGTATAGTGCAAGGGGAATGTAGTGGTCTGGGTCAATGTACCAGCAGACTCATCTTGCAGTGGCTGGGCAATGGGCAGGATGAGGAGGAAACACAGATATAGGCCCAAATAATAAAGTAGGCTAAATGCAGTTCAAAATTGGTAACAGGACTAAACAGGCGGCATTGCTTTGTTCAGTGGAGGACAACTGTAATGAGTGGCAGACTGTTGTGAATTCAGCTTGTGGGCTCCCACCGGTGGTTATAGAGGGTAATGCAGTTGTGCCTGGATTGCAGGAGTGGACATGTGTATCTACTAATTGCAGGACTGACTGGGGTATATAGCTTTGCAGGATTCTTTAGTCAGTGCCAGTTGTTCATTGTTCTTGCAGGATTGACTTCCCTGCTGGTCTCTCCAGTTTGCTGTGCTTTTCTACAAAGATAATTCCTGGCTTTGTTTTTGCTGTCCACCTGCTGTGGACCTTAATAGTTCTGTGCATGTTCATGTTTTTGCCTTGTCCAGTTTTGTCTGTGAAGGATTTTTTGCAGCCTGGCTATTTCTCTGGAGATGCAGATATACCCCCCATGTCTTTAGTCAGATGTGGTGATTTGTATCTTCTGTGGTGGATATTTTCTAGCGTTTTTATACTGACCGCATAGTACTCTGTTCTTTTCTTTCTTTTTAGCTAGTATGGCCTCCTATGCTAAAATCTGATTTCATATCTGCGTATGTTATTTTCCTCTCCTCTCACAGTCAATATTTGTGGGGGGCTATCTATCCTTTGGAGATTTTCTCTGAGGCAAGATAGGTTTCCTGTTTCTGTCTTTAGGGGTAGTTAGATCTTAGGCTTTGCCGAGGGGTCTAGGGAGTGTTAGGTACCCCCCACGGCTACTTCTAGTTGCACTGCTAGGTTCAGGGTTTGCGGTTAGTACAGGGACCACCTTCTCCAGAGTCCGTCTCATGCTGCTCCTAGGCCACCAGATCATAACAGTACAACTGGCCAACAATGAGTTAAACGCATCTCAGAAGAAGGGAAGGAAAGTGCTGAGCCATTTTTTTTTCTGTAGTCTGTTGTGTCTTTCCTTTCCTCTTTATCTCTGGGTGGCTACGGAATCTAGTATTAACATGAATGTTCAGGAGTTAGTTTCTCGGGTGGATCAGCTTGCTGCTAGGGTACAGGGTATTTCAGATTATATTGTTCAAACTCCTGCCTTAGAACCTAAGATTCCCACTCCTGATTTATTCTTTGGTGACAGATCCAATTTTTTGAGTTTCAAAAATAACTGTAAACTGTTTTTTGCATTAAGACCCCGGTCTTCTGGTGATCCTATTCAGCAGGTTAAAATCATCATATCTCTGCTGCGTGGTGACCCACAGGATTGGGCATTTTCCCTGGAAACTGGCAATCCTGCTTTGCTTAATGTTGATTCATTCTTTCAGGCATTGGGGTTGTTGTATGATGATCCTAATTCTGTGGATCAGGCTGAGAAAATTTTGTTAGCCCTGTGTCAAGGTCAAGAAGCGGCAGAATCGTATTGCCATAAATTTAGAAAATGGTCTGTACTGACTAAATGGAATGAGGATGCCTTGGCGGCAATTTTCAGAAAGGGTCTTTCTGAATCCATTAAAGACGTTATGGTGGGGTTCCCCACGCCTGCTGGTCTGAGTGATTCTATGTCTCTGGCCATTCAGATTGATCGGCGCTTGCGCGAGCGCAGAGTTGTGCACACTGTGGCGTTGTCCTCTAAGCGGAGCCCTGAGCCTATGCAATGTGATAGGATTTTGTCTAGAGCTGAACGTCAAACATTCAGGCGTCAGAATAGGTTGTGTTTTTACTGCGGCGATTCTGCTCATGTTATTTCTGATTGCCCTAAGTGTACTAAGAGAATCGCTAGTTCTGTTGCCATCAGTACTATACAACCTAAATTTCTGTTATCTGTGACCTTGATCTGCTCATTATCATCATTTTCTGTCATGGCATTTGTGGATTCAGGCTCCGCTCTGAACTTAATGGACTTAGAATTTGCCAGACGTTGTGGTTTTCCCTTGCAGCCTTTGCAGAACCCTATTCCTTTGAGGGGCATTGACGCTACACCGTTGGCTAAAAATAAACCTCAGTTTTGGACACAGCTGACCATGCGCATGGCGCCAGCCCATCAGGAAGATTGTCGTTTTCTGGTGTTGCATAATTTGCATGATGATATCGTGCTAGGTTTTCCATGGTTACAGCTACATAATCCGGTGTTAGACTGGAAATCCATGTCTGTGATTAGTTGGGGTTGTCAGGGGGTTCATGATCAGGTTCCTTTGATGTCAATTTCCTCTTCCCCCTCTTCTGAAGTTCCTGAGTTTTTGTCAGACTTTCAGGATGTATTCGATGAGCCCAAATCCAGTTCCCTTCCACCACATAGGGACTGTGATTGTGCTATTGACTTGATTCCAGGTTGTAAGTTCCCTAAGGGTCGACTTTTCAACCTGTCTGTGCCTGAACATGCCGCCATGCGGAGCTATATTAAGGAGTCTTTGGAGAAAGGGCATATTCGGCCATCTTCTTCACTGTTGGGAGCGGGGTTCTTTTTTGTTGCCAAGAAGGATGGATCCTTGAGACCCTGTATTGATTATCGCCTCTTGAATAAGATCACGGTCAAATTTCAATACCCCTTGCCTTTGCTTACTGATTTGTTTGCTAGGATTAAGGGGTCTAGCTGGTTTACTAAGATTGACCTTCGAGGGGCATATAATCTTATTCGTATCAAGCAGGGTGACGAATGGAAAACTGCATTTAATACGCCTGAAGGCCATTTTGAATACCTTGTGATGCCATTCGGACTCTCTAATGCCCCATCTGTGTTCCAATCCTTCATGCATGATATCTTTCGGAGTTATCTTGATAAATTCATGGTTGTATATTTGGATGATATTTTGATTTTTTTCCAATGATTGGGAGTCTCAGGTGAAACAGGTCAGGATGGTATTTCAGATCCTCCGTAATAATGCTTTATTTGTGAAGGGGTCAAAGTGCCTCTTTGGAGTGCAGAAGGTTTCTTTTTTGGGTTTCATTTTTTCTCCCTCATCTATAGAAATGGATCCGGTTAAGGTTCAGGCCATTCATGATTGGATCCAGCCCACATCTGTGAAGAGCCTTCAGAAATTCTTGGGCTTTGCTAATTTTTATCGTCGTTTCATTGCCAACTTCTCCAGTGTGGTTAAACCTCTGACCGATTTGACCAAGAAAGGGACTGATGTGACGAATTGGTCCTCCGCGGCTGTTTCTGCCTTTCAGGAGCTTAAACGCCGATTTACTTCTGCCCCTGTGTTGCGTCAGCCAGATGTTTCTCTTCCATTTCAGGTTGAGGTTGACGCGTCTGAGATTGGGGCAGGGGCCGTTTTGTCTCAGAGGAATTCTGATGGTTCCTTGATGAAACCGTGTGCCTTCTTTTCTTTGAAGTTTTCGCCTGCGGAACGCAATTATGATGTCGGCAATCGGGAGTTGTTGGCTATGAAGTGGGCATTTGAGGAGTGGCGACATTGGCTTGAGGGGGCCAAGCACCGTATTGTGGTCCTGACCGATCATAAGAATCTGATTTACCTCGAATCTGCCAAATGGTTCTCCCGTTTTGATTTTGTGGTCTCGTACATTCCTGGTACTAAGAATGTTAAGGCGGATGCCCTCTCTAGGAGTTTTTTTTCCTGGGGTTCATGAGCCGGTCGGCATTTTGAAGGAAGGGGTGATTCTTTCTGCCATCTCTCCTGATTTGAGACGGGTTCTTCAGGAATTTCAGGCTGATAAGCCTGACCGCTGTCCTGTGGGGAAACTGTTTGTTCCTGATAGATGGACTACTAAAGTGATTTCTGAGGTTCATTGTTCTGTGTTGGCTGGCCATCCTGGGATTTTTGGTACCAGAGATTTGGTAAGTAGGTCCTTTTGGTGGCCTTCTTTGTCGCGGGATGTGCGTTCTTTTGTGCAGTCCTGTAGGATTTGTGCGCAGGCTAAGCCTTGCTGTTCCCGCGCTAGTGGGTTGCTTTTGCCATTACCGTTCCCCGAGAGGCCCTGGACACATATTTCTATGGATTTTATTTCCGATCTTCCTGTTTCCCAAAGGATGTCGGTTATCTGGGTTGTCTGTGACCGATTTTCTAAGATGGTTCATTTGGTGCCTTTGCCTAAATTGCCTTCTTCTTCTGATTTGGTTCCGTTGTTTTTTCAGCATGTGGTGCGTTTGCATGGTATTCCGGAGAATATTGTGTCCGACAGAGGTTCCCAGTTTGTTTCTAGGTTTTGGCGGGCCTTTTGTGCCAAGCTGGGCATTGATTTGTCTTTTTCTTCTGCATTTCATCCTCAGACAAATGGCCAGACTGAGCGAACTAATCAGACCTTGGAGACCTATTTGAGATGCTTTGTGTCTGCTGATCAGGATGATTGGGTGGCTTTTTTGCCATTGGCCGAGTTTGCCCTTAATAATCGGGCTAGTTCGGCTACTTTGGTTTCGCCTTTTTTTTGTAATTTTGGTTTTCATCCTCGTTTTTCTTCTGGGCAGGTTGAGCCTTCTGACCTTCCTGGTGTGGATTCTATGGTCGACAGATTGCAGCAGATTTGGGCTTATGTGGTGGACAATTTGGTGCTGTCTCAGGAGGAGGCTCAACATTTTGCTAATCCTCGTCGGTGTGTTGGTTCCTGGCTTCGGATTGGGGATCTGGTTTGATTATCTTCCCGTCATGTTCCTATGAAGGTTTCTTCCCCTAAGTTTAAACCTCAATTTATTGGTCCTTATAGGATTTCTGAGATTATTAATCCGGTGTCCTTTCGCCTGGCGCTTCCGGCCTTGTTTGCTATTCATAATGTCTTCCATAAATCTTTGTTGTGGAAATATGTGGAGCCCGTTGTTCACTCTGTTGATCCTTCGGCCCCTGTATTGGTCGATGGGGAGTTGGAATATGTTGTTGAGAAGATTTTGGATTCTCGTTTTTCGAGGCAGAAGCTTCAGTACCTTGTCAAGTGGAAGGGTTATGGCCAGGAGGATAATTCTTGGGTTTCTGCCTCTGATGTCCATGCCGTTGATTTGGTTCGTGCCTTTCATCGGGCTCATCCTGATCGGCCTGGGGCTCTGGTGAGGGTTCGGTGACCCCTCCTCAAGGGGGGGGTACTGTTGTGAATTCAGCTTGTGGGCTCCCTCCGGTGGTTATAGAGGGTAATGCAGTTGTGCCTGGATTGCAGGAGTGGACATGTGTATCTACTAATTGCAAGATTGACTGGAGTATATAGCTTTGCAGGATCCTTTAGTCAGTGTCAGTTGTTCATTGTTCTTGCAGGATTCACTTCCCTGCTGGTCTCTCCAGTTTGCTGTGCTTTTCTACAAAGATAAGTCCTGGCTTTGTTTTTGCTGTCCACCTGCTGTGGACCTTAATAGTTCTGTGCACTTTCATGTTTTTGCCTTGTCCAGTTTTGTCTGTGAAGGATTTTTTGCAGCCTGGCTATTTCTCTGGAGATGTAGATATACCCCCCCATGTCTTTAGTCAGATGTGGTGATTCGTATCTTCTGTGGTGGATATTTTCTAGCGTTTTTATACTGACCGCATAGTACTCTGTTCTTTTCTTTCTTTTTAGTTAGTATGGCCTCCTATGCTAAAATCTGATTTCATATCTGTGTATGTTATTTTCCTCTCCTCTCACAGTCAATATTTGTGGGGGGCTATCTATCCTTTGGAGATTTTCTCTGAGGCAAGATAGGTTTCCTGTTTCTGTCTTTAAGGGTAGTTAGATCTTAGGCTGTGCCGAGGGGTCTAGGGAGTGTAAGGTACCCCCCATGGCTACTTCTAGTTGCACTGCTAGGTTCAGGGTTTGCGGTCAGTACAGGGAATACCTTCTCCAGAGTCCGTCTCATGCTGCTCCTAGGCCACCAGATCATAACAGCAGACACAGTTAGTAGGCCCAAATAATAAAGTAGGCTAAATGTAGTTCAAAATTGGTAACAGGACTAAACAGGCGGCATTGCTTTGTTCAGTGGAGGACAATTGTGATGACTTGCAGATACAGTTAGTAGGCCCAAATAATAAAGTAGGCTAAATGCAGTTCAAAATTGGTAACAGGACTAAACAGACAGCATTGCTTTGTTCAGTGGAGGACAACTGTAATGAGTGGCAGACACAGTTAGTAGGCCCAAATAATAAAGTAGGCTAAATGCAGATCAAAATTGGTAACAGGACTAAACAGGCAGCAATGTTTTGTTCAGTTGAGGACAACTGTAATGAGTGGCAGACACAGTTAGTAGGCCCAAATAATAAAGTAGGCTAAATGCAGTTCAAAATTGGTAACAGGACAAAATAGGTGGCTGTTGTGAATTCTGCTTTTGGGCTCCCTCCAGTGGTTGTAGATGGTAATGCAGTTCTGCCTGGACTGCAGGATTGGACAGGTGTATCTGCTAATTGCAAAGCTGACTGGGGTGTTTAGCTTTGCAGGACTCATTAGTCCCTGCCAGTTCTCAATGTTCCTTTGGAAGTGTTGGTCCTGCCTGGCCTCTCCTGCTTGCTGCCAATTCAGCAAAGATAAGTGTTTGCTTCATTTTTTTTTTAGACACACTGCTGTGTGTTTATTTTCTGTGCTGATCTTGTTGCTATTTTGTTCCTGCTAGATTGTGCTTGATGTTTTTCTCAGTCTAGTTGGATTCGCTGGAGTCGCAGATATACTCTCCACATCTTTAGTTAGGTGGTGGAGTTTTTGTATTTTTCTGCTGTGGATATTTTGTAGTGTTTTATGCTGACCGCATAGTATCCTGTACTATCCTTTCCTATCTAGGTAGAAGTGGCCTCCTTTGCTTATCCCTGTTTTCAGTCTGCGTGTGTCTTTTCCTCTCCTACTGACAGTCATTATTTGTGGGGGGCTGTCTATCCTTTGGGGGTCTACTCTGAGGCAAGAGAGTTTTCCTATTTCCATCTTTAGGGATATTTAGTTCTCCGGCTGTGTCGAGGTGTCTAGGTCTGGTTAGGAACACCCCATGGCTACTTCTAGTTGTGGTGATAGGATCAGGGTTTGCGGTCAGTAAAGTTACCACTGCTCCAGCGAAGGTCATTTCATGCTGCTCCAAGGCCACCTGATCATAACAGTACAACTGGCCAACAATGAGTTAAATGCATCTCAGAAGAAGGGAGGAAAGGTCTTGAGCCATTTTTTTTTCTTCAGTTTGATCTGTCTTCTCCTCCCTCTTAATCTCTGGGTGGCTGAGGAACCTAGTACTAACATGAATGTTCAGGAGTTAGCTTCTCGTGTGGATCAGCTTGCTGCTAGGGTACAGGGTATTTCGGATTATATTGTTCAGACTCCTGCTTTAGAACCTAAGATTCCCACTCCTGATTTATTTTTTGGTGACAGATCCAAATTTTTGAGTTTTAAAAATAACTGTAAACTGTTTTTTGCATTGAGACCCCGGTCCTCTGGTGATCCCATTCAGCAGGTTAAAATCATCATATCCCTGCTGCGTGGTGACCCACAGGATTGGGCATTTTCCCTGGAATCTGGCAATCCTGCTTTGCTTAATGTTGATTCTTTCTTTCAATCATTGGGGTTATTTTATGATGAGCCTAATTCTGTGGATCAAGCTGAGAAGACCTTGTTGGCCCTATCTCAGGGGCAAGAGGCGGCTGAATTGTATTGTCAGAAATTCAGAAAATGGTCTGTGCTGACTAAATGGAATTTTGATGCTTTGGCGGCAATTTTCAGAAAGGGTCTTTCTGAATCCGTTAAGGATGTTATGGTGGGGTTTCCCACACCTTCCAATCTGAGTGATTCTATGTATTTGGCCATTCAGATTGACTGGCGCTTTCGGGAACGCAGAACTGTGCACGCTATGGCGTTATCCTCAGAGCAAATTCCTGAGCCTATGCAGTGTGATAGGATTCTGTCTAAAACGTAACGACAAGGTTTCAGACGTCTCAAAAGGTTGTGTTTTTATTGTGGCGACGCTTCTCATGTCATTTCTGTCTGCCCTAAGCGGACAAAAAGGATCGCCAGTTCATTTACCATCAGTACTATACAATCTAAATTTCTGTTATCTGTGTCCTTGATCTGCTCATTGTCGTCATTTTCTGTCATGGCGTTTGTGGATTCAAGCGCCGCCTTGAATTTGATGGACTTTGACTTTGCTAGGCGTTGTGGTTTTCCCTTGCAGCCTTTTCAGAATCCTATTCCTTTAAGGGGCATTGATGCTACACCCTTGGCTAAAGATAAGCCCCAGTTTTGGATACAGGTGACCATGCGCATGGCGCCAGCCCACCAGGAAGATTGTCGATTTCTGGTATTGCATAATTTGCATGATGCTGTCATGCTGGGTTTCCCGTGGTTGCAGGTCCATAATCCTGTTTTGGATTGGAAGTCCATGTCTGTAACTAGTTGGGGTTGTCAGGGGGTTCATAATGATCTTCCTCTGATGTCAATCGCCCCTTCTCCCTCTTCTGAAATTCCGGAGTTTTTGTCTGATTTTCAGGATGTATTCGATGAGCCTAAGTCCAGTTTCCTTCCACCGCACAGGGACTGCGATTGTGCTATTGATTTGATTCCAGGCTGTAAGTTTCCTAAGGGTCGTCTTTTCAACCTTTCTGTACCTGAACATACCGCCATGCGGAGTTATATTAAGGAGTCTTTGGAGAAGGGGCATATTCGTCCATCTTCTTCACCGTTGGGAGCAGGGTTCTTTTTTGTTGCTAAAAAAGATGGTTCTTTGAGACCCTGCATTGATTATCGCCTCTTAAATAAGATCACGGTCAAGTTTCAATACCCCTTGCCTTTGCTTTCTGATTTGTTTGCTAGGATTAAGGGAGCTAGTTGGTTTACTAAGATTGACCTTCGGGGGGCTTATAATCTTGTTCGTATAAAGCAGGGTGATGAATGGAAAACTGCGTTTAACACGCCCGAAGGCCATTTTGAATACCTTGGGATGCCATTCGGACTCTCTAATGCTCCATCTGTTTTTCAGTCCTTCATGCATGATATCTTCCGGAGTTATCTTGATAAATTCTTGATCATTTATTTGGACGATATTTTGATTTTTTCCGATGATTGGGAGTCTCATGTGCAGCAGGTCAGGATGGTATTTCAGATCCTTCGTGACAATGCCTTGTTTGTGAAAGGGTCTAAGTGTCTTTTTGGGGTGCAGAAGGTTTCCTTTTTGGGCTTTATTTTTTCTCCCTCATCTATTGAGATGGATCCGGTTAAGGTTCAGGCCATTCATGATTGGATTCAGCCCACATCCGTGAAGAGCCTTCAGAAATTTTTGGGTTTCGCCAATTTTTATCGCCGTTTCATTGCTAATTTTTCCAGTGTGGCTAAACCCTTGACTGATTTGACTAAGAAGGGCGCTGATGTGGCGAATTGGCCCTCTGCGGCTGTCTCTGCCTTTCATGAACTTAAACGTTGTTTTTCTTCTGCTCCAGTGTTGCGCCAGCCGGATTTTTCTCTTCCGTTTCAGGTTGAGGTTGACGCTTCTGAGATTGGGGCAGGGGCCGTTTTGTCTCAGAGGGATCCTGTTGGTTCCTTAATGAAACCGTGTGCCTTCTTTTCCCGTAAATTTTCGCCTGCGGAACGCAATTATGATGTCGGCAATCGGGAGTTGTTGGCTATGAAGTGGGCGTTTGAGGAGTGGCGACATTGGCTTGAGGGAGCTAAGCACCGCATTGTGGTCTTGACCGACCATAAGAATTTGATTTACCTCGAGTCTGCCAAACGGTTGAATCCTAGACAGGCTCGATGGTCCTTGTTTTTTTCTCGTTTTGATTTTGTGGTCTCGTGCCTTCCTGGTACTAAGAATGTTAAGGCTGATGCCCTCTCTAGGAGTTTTTTGCCTGATTCTCCTGAGGTTTTGGAACCAGTCGGTATTTTGAAGGAAGGGGTGGTCTTTTCTGCCATTTCTCCTGATTTACGACGGGTTCTTCAGAAATTTCAGGCTGACAAACCTGACCGTTGTCCTGTGGGGAAACTGTTTGTTCCTGTCAGATGGACTAGCAGAGTGATTTCTGAGGTTCATTGTTCTGTGTTGGCTGGTCATCCTGGTATTTTTGGTACCAGGGACTTTGTTGGTAGGTCCTTTTGGTGGCCTTCTTTGTCGCGTGATGTGCGGTCTTTTGTGCAGTCCTGTGGGACTTGTGTGTGGGCCAAGCCTTGTTGCTCCCGTGCTAGTGGGTTGCTTTTGCCATTGCCGGTCCCGGAGAGGCCCTGGACACATATTTCTATGGATTTTATTTCCGATCTTCCTGTTTCCCAAAGGATGTCGGTTATCTGGGTTGTTTGTGACCGATTCTCTAAGATGGTTCATTTGGTGCCTTTGCCTAAATTGCCTTCTTCGGATTTGGTTCCGTTATTTTTTCAGCATGTGGTCCGTTTGCATGGTATTCCGGAGAATATTGTGTCCGACAGAGGTTCCCAGTTTGTTTTTAGGTTTTGGCGGGCCTTTTGTGCCAAGCTGGGCATTGATTTGTCTTTTTCTTCTGCATTTCATCCTCAGACAAATGGCCAGACTGAGCGAACTAATCAGACCTTGGAGACCTATTTGAGATGCTTTCTGTCTGCTGATCAGGATGATTGGGTGGCTTTTTTGCCATTGGCCGAGTTTGCCCTTAATAATCGGGCTAGTTCGGCTACTTTGGTTTCGCCTTTTTTTTGTCATTTTGGTTTTCATCCTCGTTTTTCTTCTGGGCAGGTTGAGCCTTCTGACCTTCCTGGTGTGGATTCTGTGGTCGACAGGTTGCAGCAGATTTGGGCTCATGTGGTAGACAATTTGGTGCTGTCTCAGGAGGAGGCTCAACGTTTTGCTAACCATCGTCGGTGTGTTGGTTCCCGGCTTCGGGTTGGGGATCTGGTTTGGTTTTCTTCCCGTCATGTTCTTAGGAATGTTTCTTCCCCTAAGTTTAAGCCTCGATTTATTGGTCCTTATAGGATTTCTGAGATTATTAATCCGGTGTCCTTTCACCTGGCGCTTCCGGCCTCTTTTGCTATTCATAATGTCTTCCATAGATCTTTGTTGCGGAAATATGTGGAGCCCGTTGTTCCCTCTGTTGATCCTCCGGCCCCTGTGTTGGTCGATGGGGAGTTGGAATATGTTGTTGAGAAGATTTTGGATTCTCGTTTTTCGAGGTGGAAGCTTCAGTACCTTGTCAAATGGAAGGGTTATGGCCAGGAGGATAATTCTTGGGTTTCTGCCTCTGATGTCCATGCCGCTGATTTGGTTCATACTTTTCATCGGGCTCATCCTGATCGGCCTGGGGGCTCTGGTGAGGGTTCGGTGACCCCTCCTCAAGGAGGGGGTACTGTTGTGAATCCTGCCTTTGGGCTCAATCCGGTGGTTGTAGATGGTAATGCAGTTGTGCCTGGACTGCAGGATTGGACAGGTGTATCTGCTAATTGCAAAGCTGACTGGGGTATTTAGCTTTGCAGGACTCATTAGTCCCTGCCAGTTCTCAATGTTCCTTTGGAAGTGTTGGTCCTGCCTGGCCTCTCCTGCTTGCTGCCAATTCAGCAAAGATAAGTGTTTGCTTCATTTTTTTTTAGACACACTGCTGTGTGTTTATTTTCTGTGCTGATCTTGTTGCTATTTTGTTCCTGCTAGATTGTGCTTGATGTTTTTCTCAGTCTAGTTGGATTTGCTGGAGTCGCAGATATACTCTCCTATACATCTTTAGTTAGGTGGTGGAGTTTTTGTATTTTTCTGCTGTGGATATTTTGTAGTGTTTTATGCTGACCGCATAGTACCCTGTACTATCCTTTCCTATCTAGGTAGAAGTGGCCTCCTTTGCTTATCCCTGTTTTCAGTCTGCGTGTGTCTTTTCCTCTCCTACTCACAGTCATTATTTGTGGGGGGCTGTCTATCCTTTGGGGGTCTACTCTGAGGCAAGAGAGTTTTCCTATTTCCATCTTTAGGGATATTTAGTTCTCCGGCTGGTGTCTAGGTCTGGTTAGGCACACCCCACGGCTACTTCTAGTTGCAGTGAGAGAATCAGGGTTTGCGGTCAGTAAAGTTACCACTGCTCCAGCGAAGGTCATTTCATGCTGCTCCAAGGCCACCTGATCATAACAGGCGGCATTGCCTTTTTCAGTGGAGGACAACTGTAATGAGTGGCAGACACAGTTAGTAGGCTCAAATAATAAAGCAGGCTAAATGCAGTTCAAAATTGTTAACATGACTAAACAGGTGGCATTGCTTTGTTCAGTGGAGGACAACTGTAATGAGTGGCAGACACAGTTAGTAGGCCCAAATAATAAAGTAGGCTAAATGCAGTTCAAAATTGGTAACCGGACTAAACAGGCGGCATTGCTTTGTTCAGTGGAGGACAACTGAAATGAGTGGCAGACACAGTAGGCCCAAATAATAAAGTAGGCTAAATGCAGTTCAAAATTGGTAACAGGACTAAACGGGCGGCATTGCTTTGTTCAGTGGAGGACAACTGTAATGAGTGGCAGACACAGTTAGTAGGCCCAAATAATAAAGTAGGCTAAATGCAGTTCAAAATTGGTAACAGGACTAAACGGGCGGCATTGCTTTGTTCAGTGGAGGACAACTGTAATGAGTGGCAGACACAGTTAGTAGGCCCAAATAATAAAGTAGGCTAAATGTAGTTCAAAATTGGTAACAGGTAGGGTTGAGCGAAATGGATCGGACCATCTAAAAAATCACCGACTTTTGGCAAAGTTGAGTTTCGTTAAACCTGACCCGATCCTAGCGTGGGATCAGCCATGATGTCGGCGATCTTCGCGCCAAAGTCGCGTTTCTTATGACACTTTCAGCGCCATTTCTCATCCAATGAAGGCGGACGCAGAGTGTGGGCAGCGTGATGACATAGGTCTCAGTTCCCACCATCTTAGAGAAGGGCATTACAGTGATTGGCTTGCTTTCAGAGGCGTCACAGGGGCTATAAAGGGGCGTGCACGCCGACCGCCATCTTACTTCTGCCGATCTTAGCATAGGGAGAGGTTGCTGTAGCTTCATCAGAAGATGGGACATAGTTAGGGAGGGAAGATTAACCCCGAAACTGCTTGTGCTGTTGCGATTTCCACTGTCCAAAATCACCTTTTGTTTGCAGGGACAGTGGAGATTGTTTTTTGTGCATCAGCGCTGTAGCTTATTAGGCTGCCCTATAAGGCTCCCTGATAGCTGCATTGCTGTTTGTACGCCGCTGTGCAAACCAACTGCTTTTTTAAAAGCAAAAATCCTGTTGCTCCTTTCTGCACAGTTCTCTTGTTTCTTTGTCCACACTTTTGTGTGCAGCAGTCCTTTTTATTGCTGCCATACTTGTCCTTTGATCATTGTAGGGAGAATGAAATTGTACTACAGCCCTTGTATTTTTTTAATATATCTGCCAGCCACGTTCTGCCACTTACATTGTGTAGTGTAATACACAGGGCCTGTTTTTTTCCGCAGTCTCCCCCCAAAAAAAGTGAGATTTAAATTGACGACAAACTTCTATATGTCAGTTCTGTTGGTCGTATATCTGCCAGCCACGTTGTGCCACTTACATTGTGTAGTGTAATACACAGGGCCTGTTTGTGCTGAAGTCTCCCCCCCAAAAAAGTGAGATTTAAATTGACAACAAGTTTCTATACGTCAGTTCTGTTTGTCGTATATCTGCCAGCCACGCTGTGCCACTTACATTGTGTAGTGTAATACACAGGGCCTGTTTTTTGCCGCAGTCTCCCTCCCCAAAAAAAAAGTGAGATTTAAATTGATAAGTTTATATACACCTTCTACCTTGTTTTACAGTAACATATAACGGTTGTTATTTTGGTTAGATTTTCCCAAAAAATAAGGAAGTCTGGTGCAAGAGGCCGTAGGCGGTCGTTGCCAGCTGGTACTGATGGTGGTGGTGGTGGTGGTGGAGCATCTGGTGGTAGTGGGAAGAGCAAAATAGCACCTAAGGGTGGAAGTGTTGAGCCAGCGTCATCGTCTGGCTACACAAGGCCTCGAAGGCTTCCTTATCTGGGGGTAGAAAAACAGCTTTTAAAGCCGGAGCAGCAGTTTTTGGCTTTCCTTGCTGACTCAGCCTCTATCTCTTTCGCCTCCTCTTCTGAAAGTTCAAAATATAAAAGCAGCGAGTCATCAGTGGATGCTCCCGGTCAGGACCAAGTCGCTTCCTTGTGTCCTTCACCCAAAGCAAAAGTGAAGGATGCAGCAGGCGACACTACAATTTACTCGATGGAGCTCTTTACACATACCTTGTAGAAAGGGAAATAGTTAACAGCCCATTACAAGATGAATCGGACATGGAGTGAACAGATGCACAGCCACAGCTAGATTATTATGCTGTTCCATTGACTCAGAGTGACCAAATGTGGTGGTATTGTCGCAAGGCCAAAGCAGTCAGGGAATCACAAGGTTCTTGGTAGGAAACACTGTAGGTAGGCCAACATCAAGAATACCATCACCAACCCTCTCTCAATCTGCCATGTCCACCACCACCCCGCTAGTTCCACCATATGCAGCTCTCCAGTCCAGCTCACCCTACAAGAGACTCTCGTTAGGAAAAGGAAGTACTCATCCTCTCATCCGCGTACACAGGGTTTGAACGCCCACATTGCTAGATTAATCTTGTTAGAGATGATGCCCTACCAGTTGGTTGAAAGCGAAGCTTTCAAAGCCCTGATGGCCTACGCAGTACCATGCTATGACCTACCCAGTCGACACTTCTTTGCGAGAAAAGCCATCCCAGCCCTCCACCGGAGTGTCAAAGACCGCATTGTCCATGCACTCAGGCAATCAGTCAGTAGAAAGGTGCACCTCACATCTGATGCATGGACCAGTAGGCATGGCCAGGGATGTTACGTGTCCATCACGGCGCACTGGGTTAATGTGGTGGATGCAGGGTCCACAGGGGACAGCCATAGTGGGACAGTTCTGCCTAGCCCACGGTCTAGGAAACAGCTGGCAGTAGGCGTTCGACACCCCTCCTCCTCTTCCTCCTCCTCCTCCAGATGCGAAAGCTTGTCCTCAGAGCGCAGTCGCCTGAGCATTCCATCCGCAGCTGCCAGTGTTGCACACGAGGTGTCCCATTCTGGAACAGCTAGTGGTAAGCGTCAGCAGGCTGTGTTGGAAATGAACTGTTTGGGCGACAACAGACACACCGCGGAAGTACTGGCCGAGTACTTGCGGCAAGAAACTCAGTCATGGCTGGGCAGTGTACATCTTGAGGCAGGCAAGGTAGTCAGTGATAACGGAAAGAATTTTATGCCTGCCATAGCCCTTTCAGAACTGAAACACATTCCTTGCCTGGCTCACACCTTGAACCTGGTGGTGCAGTGTTTCCTGAAATATTATCCGGTGTTAGCAGCCCTGCTCCTGAAGGTGCGAAGACTTTGCTCGCACATCCGCCGGTCGCCTGTACACTCCAGCCGTATGCTGAACCATCAGCGATTGCTGAAGCTTCCCCAGCACTGCCTAATAATCGACGTTGCAACAATGTGGAACTCCACACTGAACATGCTTCAGAGGCTGTGCGAACAGAGGCGTGCTGTAATGTATTTGTGGGAGAATACACATACGCGGGCAGGCAGTTGGATGGCAGACATGGAGTTGTCTGGTGTGCAGTGGTCGAAGCTCCAAGACCTCTGTAAAGTCCTTCAGTGTTTTGAGGAATGCACATGGCTGGTAAGTGCAGAGGACGCCATTATAAGCATCAGCATCCCACTAATGCGTATGCTGATGCAAAGTTTGACGCACATTAAGGAGCAGGCGTCTGCGGCCGAGGAGGAGGGAAGCCTTGATGATAGTCAGCCATTGTCTGCTCAGGGAACTCTCCTGGACGAGGTGTGTTATGGCTGGCAATCAGGCAACACAGCGTGCAGTAATCAGCGCACATACAGAGATCTGGCAATAACCAAAAACAATAGGACGAGCTCTGAGACGTGGAATCTCTGTAGACTGCAGTACCTGATCTATCCTCACACAACTATAAGCAGCAGTGGATTGCGCCTATCACTACCTATGCAACTCGGCACTGCCTGAGGAGCTGACTAGCCTGAAGATAGAAATACAAGCCTGACTTACCTCAGAGAAATACCCCAAAGGAATAGGCAGCCCCCCACATATAATGACTGTTAGCAAGATGAAAAGACAAACGTAGGAATGAAATAGATTCAGCAAAGTGAGGCCCGATATTCTAGACAGAGCGAGGATAGCAAAGAGAACTATGCAGTCTACAAAAAACCCTAAAACGAAAACCACGCAAAGGGGCAAAAAGACCCACCGTGCCGAACTAACAGCACGGCGGTGCACCCCTTTGCTTCTCAGAGCTTCCAGCAAAAGTTAATAGCAAGCTGGACAGAAAAAACAGAAAACAAACTAGAAGCACTTATCTAGCAGAGCAGCAGGCCCAAGGAAAGATGCAGTAGCTCAGATCCAACACTGGAACATTGACAAGGAGCAAGGAAGACAGACTCAGGTGGAGCTAAATAGCAAGGCAGCCAACGAGCTCACCAAAACACCTGAGGGAGGAAGCCCAGAGACTGCAATACCACTTGTGACCACAGAAGTGAACTCAGCCACAGAATTCACAACAGTACCCCCCCCTTGAGGAGGGGTCACCGAACCCTCACCAGAACCCCCAGGCCGACCAGGATGAGCCACATGAAAGGCACGAACAAGATCTGGGGCATGGACATCAGAGGCAAAAACCCAGGAATTATCTTCCTGAGCATAACCCTTCCATTTGACCAGATACTGGAGTTTCCGTCTAGAGACACGAGAATCCAAAATCTTCTCCACAATATACTCCAATTCCCCCTCCACCAAAACAGGGGCAGGAGGCTCCACAGATGGAACCATAGGTGCCACGTATCTCCTCAACAACGACCTATGGAATACATTATGTATGGAAAAGGAGTCTGGGAGGGTCAGACGAAAAGACACCGGATTGAGAATCTCAGAAATCCTATACGGACCAATAAAACGAGGTTTAAATTTAGGAGAGGAAACCTTCATAGGAATATGACGAGAAGATAACCAAACCAGATCCCCAACACGAAGTCGGGGTCCCACACGGCGTCTGCGATTAGCGAAAAGCTGAACCTTCTCCTGGGACAAGGTCAAATTGTCCACTACCTGAGTCCAGATCTGCTGCAACCTGTCCACCACAGAATCCACACCAGGACAGTCCGAAGACTCAACCTGTCCTGAAGAGAAACGAGGATGGAACCCAGAATTGCAGAAAAATGGAGAGACCAAGGTAGCCGAGCTGGCCCGATTATTAAGGGCGAACTCAGCCAACGGCAAAAATGACACCCAATCATCCTGGTCAACGGAAACAAAACATCTCAGATATGTTTCCAAGGTCTGATTGGTTCGTTCGGTCTGGCCATTAGTCTGAGGATGGAAGGCCGAGTAAAAAGATAGGTCAATGCCCATCCTACCACAAAAGGCTCGCCAGAACCTCGAGACAAACTGGGAACCTCTGTCAGAAACAATATTCTCAGGAATGCCATGTAAACGAACCACATGCTGGAAGAACAAAGGCACCAAATCAGAGGAGGAAGGCAATTTAACCAAGGGCACCAGATGGACCATTTTAGAAAAGCGATCACAGACCACCCAAATGACCGACATTTTTTGAGAAACGGGAAGGTCAGAAATGAAATCCATCGAAATATGTGTCCAAGGCCTCTTCGGGACCGGCAAGGGCAAAAGCAACCCACTGGCACGTGAACAGCAGGGCTTAGCCCTAGCACAAATTCCACAGGACTGCACAAAAGCACGCACATCCCGTGACAGAGATGGCCACCAGAAGGATCTAGCAACCAACTCCCTGGTACCAAAGATTCCTGGATGACCGGCCAGCACCGAACAATGAAGTTCAGAGATAACTTTACTAGTCCACCTATCAGGGACGAACAGTTTCTCGGCCGGACAACGATCAGGTTTATTAGCCTGAAATTTCTGCAACACTCTCCGCAAATCAGGGGAGATGGCAGACACAATGACTCCTTCCTTGAGGATACTCGCCGGCTCAGATAACCCCGGAGAGTCGGGCACAAAACTCCTAGACAGAGCATCCGCCTTCACATTTTTAGAGCCCGGAAGGTATGAAATCACAAAATCAAAACGAGCAAAAAATAACGACCAACGGGCCTGTCTAGGATTCAAGCGCTTGGCAGACTCAAGATAAGTAAGGTTCTTATGATCAGTCAAAACCACCACGCGATGCTTAGCACCCTCAAGCCAATGACGCCACTCCTCGAATGCCCACTTCATGGCCAGCAACTCTCGGTTGCCCACATCATAATTACGCTCAGCAGCAGAAAATTTCCTGGAAAAGAAAGCACATGGTTTGAACACTGAGCAACCAGAACCTCTCTGTGACAAAACCGCCCCTGCACCAATCTCAGAAGCATCAACCTCGACCTGGAACGGAAGAGAAACATCAGGTTGACACAACACAGGGGCACAGCAAAAACGACGCTTCAACTCCTGAAAAGCTTCCACGGCAGCAGAAGACCAATTAACCAAATCAGCACCCTTCTTGGTCAAATCGGTCAATGGTCTGGCAATGCTAGAAAAATTACAGATGAAGCGACGATAAAAATTAGCAAAGCCCAGGAATTTCTGCAGACTTTTTAGAGATGTCGGCTGAGTCCAATCCTGGATGGCCTGAACCTTAACCGGATCCATCTCGATAGTAGAAGGGGAAAAGATGAACCCCAAAAATGAAACTTTCTGCACACCGAAGAGACACTTTGATCCCTTCACGAACAAGGAATTAGCACGCAGTACCTGGAAAACCATTCTGACTTGCTTCACATGAGACTCCCAATCATCTGAGAAGATCAAAATGTCATCCAAGTAAACAATCAAGAATTTATCCAGATACTCACGGAAAATGTCATGCATAAAAGACTGAAAAACAGATGGAGCATTGGCAAGTCCGAACGGCATCACCAGATACTCAAAATGACCCTCGGGCGTATTAAATGCCGTTTTCCATTCATCTCCCTGCCTGATTCTCACCAGATTATACGCACCACGAAGATCAATCTTAGTAAACCAACTAGCCCCCTTAATCCGAGCAAACAAGTCAGAAATCAATGGCAAGGGATACTGAAACTTAACAGTGATCTTATTAAGAAGGCGGTAATCAATACACGGTCTTAGCGAACCATCCTTCTTGGCTACAAAAAAGAACCCTGCTCCCAATGGTGACGACGATGGGCGAATATGTCCCTTCTCCAGGGACTCCTTCACATAACTGCGCATAGCGGTGTGTTCAGGTACGGACAAATTAAATAAACGACCCTTAGGGAATTTACTACCAGGAATCAAATCGATAGCACAATCACAATTCCTATGCGGAGGTAGGGCATCAGACTTGGACTCTTCAAATACATCCTGAAAGTCCGACAAGAACTCTGGGATGTCAGAAGGAATGGATGACGAAATAGACAAAAATGGAACATCACCATGTACTCCCTGACAACCCCAGCTGGTTACCGACATAGAGTTCCAATCCAATACTGGATTATGGGTTTGTAGCCATGGCAACCCCAACACGACCACATCATGCAAATTATGCAGTACCAGAAAGCGAATAACTTCCTGATGTGCAGGAGCCATGCACATGGTCAGCTGGGCCCAGTACTGAGGCTTATTCTTGGCCAAAGGTGTAGCATCAATTCCTCTCAACGGAATAGGACACCGCAAAGGCTCCAAGAAAAATCCACAACGTTTAGCATAATCCAAATCCATCAGATTCAGGGCAGCGCCTGAATCCACAAACGCCATGACAGAATACGATGACAAAGAGCACATTAAGGTAATGGACAAAAGGAATTTGGACTGTACAGTACCAATAACGGCAGAGCTATCGAACCGCCTAGTGCGTTTAGGACAATCAGAAATAGCATGAGTAGAATCACCACAATAGAAACACAGTCTGTTCAGACGTCTGTGTTCTTGCCGTTCTACTTTAGTCATAGTCCTGTCGCACTGCATAGGCTCAGGTTTACTCTCAGACAATACCGCCAGATGGTGCACAGATTTACGCTCGCGCAAGCGACGACCGATCTGAATGGCCAAGGACATAGACTCATTCAAACCAGCAGGCATAGGAAATCCCACCATTACATCCTTAAGAGCTTCAGAGAGACCCTTTCTGAACAAAGCCGCTAGTGCAGATTCATTCCACAGAGTGAGTACTGACCACTTCCTAAATTTCTGACAATATACTTCTACATCATCCTGACCCTGGCATAAAGCCAGCAGATTTTTCTCAGCCTGATCCACTGAATTAGGCTCATCGTAAAGCAATCCCAGCGCCTGGAAAAATGCATCAACATTACTCAATGCAGAATCTCCTGGTGCAAGAGAAAACGCCCAGTCCTGTGGGTCGCCGCGCAAAAAAGAAATAATAATCAAAACCTGTTGAATAGGATTACCAGAAGAATGAGGTTTCAAGGCCAAAAATAGCTTACAATTATTTCTGAAGCTCAGGAACTTAGTTCTGTCACCAAAAAACAAATCAGGAATCGGAATTCTTGGTTCTAGCATCGATTTCTGATCAATAGTATCTTGAATCTTTTGTACATTTACAACGAGATTATCCATTGAGGAGCACAGAGCCTGAATATCCATGTCCACAGCTGTGTCCTGAAGCACTCTAATGTCTAGGGGAAAAAAAAGACTGAAGACAGAGCTAAGAAAAAAAAATGATGTCAGGATTTCTTTTTTCCCTCTATTGGGAATCATTGGTGTGGCTCCTTGTACTGTTATGGCTGGCAATCAGGCAACACAGCGTGCAGTAATCAGCGCACATACAGAGATCTGGCAATAACCAAAAACAATAGGACGAGCTCTGAGACGTGGAATCTCTGTAGACTGCAGTACCTGATCTATCCTCACACAACTATAAGCAGCAGTGGATTGCGCCTATCACTACCTATGCAACTCGGCACTGCCTGAGGAGCTGACTAGCCTGAAGATAGAAATACAAGCCTGACTTACCTCAGAGAAATACCCCAAAGGAATAGGCAGCCCCCCACATATAATGACTGTTAGCAAGATGAAAAGACAAACGTAGGAATGAAATAGATTCAGCAAAGTGAGGCCCGATATTCTAGACAGAGCGAGGATAGCAAAGAGAACTATGCAGTCTACAAAAAACCCTAAAACGAAAACCACGCAAAGGGGCAAAAAGACCCACCGTGCCGAACTAACAGCACGGCGGTGCACCCCTTTGCTTCTCAGAGCTTCCAGCAAAAGTTAATAGCAAGCTGGACAGAAAAAACAGAAAACAAACTAGAAGCACTTATCTAGCAGAGCAGCAGGCCCAAGGAAAGATGCAGTAGCTCAGATCCAACACTGGAACATTGACAAGGAGCAAGGAAGACAGACTCAGGTGGAGCTAAATAGCAAGGCAGCCAACGAGCTCACCAAAACACCTGAGGGAGGAAGCCCAGAGACTGCAATACCACTTGTGACCACAGAAGTGAACTCAGCCACAGAATTCACAACAGAGGTGGCAGATGAAGAGGAGGAGGAGGAGGAGAAAGAGGATGATGGGGATGAATATTTATGGGAGGAGGATGCTTATCAGGGGGCAATAGAAACTGGTGGTGTTGCAAGGTCAGGTACAGGGTTTTTGCAGGAGACAAGTGATGTTGATTTGCAAGAAAGTGCTCCTCAACCCAGCACAAGCAGTGAATTGACACCTGGAACATTGGCCCACATGGCTGAGTATGCCTTGCGTATCCTAAAAGGGACCCCATATTATAAAAATGATGATCGATGACGATTACTGGTTGGCCTGCCTCCTGGATCCACGATATAAAGGGAAATTACAAAATATCATGCCACATTAGAACCCTGAACAAATATTGGCTACCAAACAAGCAACTCTTGTAGACCGTTTGGTTCTGGCATTCCCAGCACACAGCGGCGGTGATGATTCTCACATGAGCTGTAGGGGGCAACATGGCAGAGGTGTTAGAGGTGCACAAATCAGAAGTGGCATTGGACAGAGGGGTTTTATTACCTGGTTGTGGATTGATTTCGCAATGACGGCAGACTAACAGGTACTGCTGCATCGATTCAAAGTGACAGGAGACAGCATTTGTCCAGTATGATTAAGAACTATTTTTCCTCCCTTATCAATGTTCTCCCTCACACGTCGTTCCCCTTTGATTACTGGGCATCAAAAATAGACACCTGGCCTGAATTGGCAGAATATGCATTACAGGAGCTCGCTTGACCAGCTGCTAGTGAAAGAGCCTTCAGTGCTGCTGGTTCAATACTGACCAAAAAAAATGACTCGTCTGGCTACCCGAAATGTTGATGATCTAACCTTCATTAAACTGAACCAATCATGGATTTCTAATTATTTTGCCCCACCTTCCCCTGCTGACACGTAGCTTGCCTGAAAAATGTCTTGCTTTTGGCCTCCTCTTGCTGACTGCTCCAATTCCTCCATTTGCAGCTGCTGAATGTCCACCATAGGCCATTTTTATACCTCCCTAAATGGGCTGACGCCCCCCACAGGGTTGTGGTCACCACCTGGCGGAAGCACCCGTGCGAGTGTCGGGTGCCTGGACAGGTGGGTGTGCCCACTTTTGGGCGATGGCACTGGCACAGGGTCCCTCATAGTACAATGAAGTGTCTCTGACGGTGGTGGTGTACACACAACATCAGACACACCGTTGTAATATGAGGGGCCCTATGCCAGTACCACCGCCCACGAGAGAGTGTTCCCCCCAGCTCGAACAGTGCTCTACCACTTGCAATACTACTTACCTCTCCCTGCTCCACCACTGTGTAGTCTGTGCTGTTAAATCCTTCAATGGCAATGCCAATACATATTTGCTGAAATGATAGATGATAGTTAAAATATACAGGGGCCCTGGCCTCCATTTAGACCAGTTAATACTTTGCGCCTACTACCACTGTCTGCTACTCAGCAGAGGAGCCAATCGCCGTACCTAGCTATGCCGCCTGGTTAGTCCTGTTACCCATTTTGAACTGCATTTAGCCAACTTCTTTATTTTAGGCCTACGAAGTCTGTGTGAGCCTCTCATAACAGTTGTCCTCTGCTGAAAAAAGCTATGCCGCCTGTGTACTCCTCTTACCAATTTTGAACAGCATTTAGCCTACTTTTTATTTTAGGTCTACTAAGTCTGTGTGAGCCTCTCATAACAGTTGTCTTCCTCCGCTGAAAAAAGCTATACTGCATGTGTACTCCTCTTACCAATTTTGAACTGCATTTAGCCTACTTTTTTATTTTAGGCCTACTAAGTCTGTGTGAGCCTCTCATAACAGTTGTCCTCCTCTGCTGAAAAAAGCTATGCCGCCTGGTTAGTCCTGTTACCAATTTTGAACTGCATTTAGACTACTTTTTATTTTAGGCCTACTAAGTTTGTGTGAGCCTCTCATAACAGTTGTCCTCCTCAGCTGGAAAAAGCTATGCCGCCTGTGTACTCCTCTTACCAATTTTGAACTGCATTTAGCCTACTTTTTTTTATTTTAGGCCTACTAAGTCTGTGTGAGCCTCTCATAACAGTTGTCCTCCTCCGCTGAAAAAAGCTATGCCGCCTGTGTACTCCTCTTACCAATTTTGAACTGCATTTAGCCTACTTTTTTATTTTAGGCCTACTAAGTCTGTGTGAGCCTCTCATAACAGTTGCCCTCTGCTGAAAAAAGCTATGCCGCCTGTGTACTCCTCTTACCAATTTTGAACTGCATTTAGCCTACTTTTTTTTATTTTAGGCCTACTAAGTCTGTGTGAGCCTCTCATAACAGTTGTCCTCCTCCGCTGAAAAAAGCTATGCTGCCTGGTTAGTCCTGTTACCAATTTTGAACTGCATTTAGCCTACTTTTTTTATTTTAGGCCTACTAAGTCTGCCTGCGCCACTCATTACAGCTGTCCTCCATTGAACATAGCTATGCCGCCTGTGTACTCCAGTTACCAATTTTGAACTGCACTTAGCCTACTTACTTATTTAGGCCTTATAACTGTGTCTGCCTCCCATTACAGTTGTCCTCCACTGAACAAAGCTGAGCCTCAATTTTCACCGTTTCAGATATTAAACTGCATTTAACCTACTTGTTTGGTTGGGCCTACTAACGGTGTTTGCCGCTGCTTGTTGTTCTCCTTCAACTGTACAAAGCTGAGCCTCAATTTTCACCATTTCAGATATTAAACTGCATTTGGTCTACTTGTTTGGTTTGGCCTTCAAATAGTGTAGGCCGCAGCTTGTTGTTCTCCTCCACTGAACAAAGCTGAGCCTCAATTTTCATCATTTCAGATATTAAACTGCATTTGGCCTACTTATGGTGTCTGCCGCTGCTTGTTGTTCTCCTCCACTGAACAAAGCTGAGCCTCAAATTTCACCGTTTCAGATATTAAACTGCATTTGGCCTACTTGTTTGGTTGGGCCTACTAACGGTGTCTGCCGCTCCTTGTTGTTCTCCACTGAACAAAGTGGAGCCTCAATTTTCACTGTTTCAGATATTAAACTGCATTTGGCCTACTTGTTTGGTTGGGCCTACTAATGGTGTCTTCCGCTCCTTGCTTTTCTCCTCCACTGAACAAAGCTGTGCCTCAATTTTCACCATTTCAGATATTAAACTGCATTTGGCCTACTTGTTTGGTTGGGCCTACTAATGGTGTCTGCCGCTCCTTGTTGTTCTCCACTGAACAAAGTGGAGCCTCAATTTTCACCGTTTCAGATATTAAACTGCATTTGGCCTACTTGTTTGGTTGGGCCTACTAATGGTGTCTGCCGCTCCTTGCTTTTCTCCTCCACTGAACAAAGCAATGCCGCCTGTCTACTCCTGTTTTGAACTGCATTTAGCCTACTTACTTATTTGGGCCTAGCAACTGTGTCAGCCACTCATTACAGTTGTCCTCCACTGAACAAAGCAATGCCGCCTGTGTACTCCTGTTACCAATTTTGAACTGCTGTTAGCCTACTTGATTCCTCCTCATCCTGCCCATTGCCCAGCCACTGCTAGATGAGTCTGCTGGTACATTGACCCAGACCACTACATTTCCCTTGCACTCTACACAGCCAGAATCTGACCCTGCTGAAAGTCAGGTTCCCCTTCCCGCATACCATACCACCTTAAACGGGGACAAAGAGCAAGGTGCAGATGAAAGTGCAGGTTCCTTCATCAGGTGGGGGGCATACTTGTTGGCACTGGCACAGGGTCCCTCATAGTACGCAAAAGTGTCTCTGCCAGTGGGAGGCGCCGCCCGCCGTCAAACACACCGCCGTACTATGAGGGGCCATGTGCCAGTGCCAAATAGTGGGCTCCCCTGCTTGCTCAGGATCACAGCACTTGCAAAGTTGAAATACTTACTTCTCCCTGCTCTACCACCGTGACGTATTCCGCGTTTCCCAGGCCCACGAAAATCTTGAGCCAGCCCTACGCCCCCACAACTTTAGCCAAATGAGCCCCTGTTTTCAATGCCTAACTATTATTATAAAGTAAATTAAGATTGACAAGTTTCATTAATAAAATTGATGTTTTTGGCATTAAAATGGACACTGTAGGTGTTTTCCTGTTCTCCACTCACTGCCGACTTTGATTCCCCATTGACTTGCATTGTGTTTCGTGTTTCGGCCGAACCCCGACTTTTCGCAATAATCGGCCGATTTCACCCGACCCAACTTTTGAAAAAGTCGGGTTTCGCAAAATCCGACTCGATCCTAAAAAAGTAAAAGTCGCTCAACTCTAGTAACAGGAATAAACAGGCGGCATTGCTTTGTTCAGTGGAGGACAACTGTAATGAGTGACAGACACAGTTAGTAGGCCCAAATAATAAAGTAGGCTAAATGAAGTTCAAAATTGGTAACAGGACTAAATAGGTGGCATAGCTAGGTACAGGGGTGGCTCCTCTGCTGAGTAGCAGACAGTGGTAGTAGGCGCAAAGTATTAAGTTGTCTAAATGGAGGCCAGGGCCCCTGTATATTTTAACTATCATCTATCATTTCAACAAATTTGTATTGGCAGTGCCATTGAAGGATTTAACAGCACAGACTACACATTGGTGGAGCAGGGAGAAGTAAGTATTGCAAATGGTAGAGCACTGTTCCAGCTGGGGGGGGACACTCTCGTGAGCGGTGGTACTGGCACAGGGCCCCTCATTACGACGGTGTGTCTGACGTTGTGTGTGCACCACCACCATCAGAGACACTTCATTGTACTATGAGGGACCCTGTGCCAGTGCCATCGCCCAAGAGTGGGCCCACCCACCTGTGCAGGCAAACGGCACTCGCACGGGTGCTTGCGCCAGGTGGTGACCACAGCCCTGTGGGGGGAGTCAGCCCATTGAGGGAGGTATAAAAATGACCAATGGTGGACATTCAGCAGCTGCAAATGGAGGAATTGGAGCAGTCAGTAAGAGGCGGCCAAAAGCAAGACATTTTTCAGGCAAGCTACATGTCAGCAGGGGAAGGTGGGGCAAAATAATTAGAAATTCAAGAATTGGTTCATTTTAATGAAGGTGAGATCATCAACCTTCTGGGTAGCCAGACGTGTCCTTTTTTCGGCACCTCCTACACATTGAACAACACGGCCCAGATGGTGACAACCCTTGCACATGCTGCAAACATGTTTCCTACAGCGGTGCTCCGGGTGTGCAGAACATCTGTGGAGAAAATCCAATCTACTCAAAGATTTCATCCATTATGAGTTTATGCTTAAAACATACAACACTGCCCTTCACCTCTCCAAGCAAACCTATTTCAACACCCTCATCACCTCACTATCCAATAACATGAAACGTCTCTTTGACACATTTCATTCCCTACTCAACCCAAGAGTGGAGGCCCCAACCATGGATTTCCGCGCTGACAATCTGGTCAATTATTTCAAAGAAAACATTGACCTTACCTGACAAGAAATTATATACCTATCCCCTCATACCATGCAGTCTCATCCCTCCCCCACTGCATCTAGCTCACTCTCTGACTTTGAACAAGTCACAGAAGAAGAAGAGATCAGGCTCCTTGCATCTTCTCACCCACCAACCACTTGCACCAGTGACCCCATTTCATCACATCTCCTCCAGTCCCTTTCCCCTGCTGTCACCACCCGCCTAACACAAATATTCTACCTCTCTCTCTCTTCTGGTATCTTTCCCTCCTCATTTAAGCATGCCATCTTACATCCATTACTTAAAAAACTATCCCTTGACCAAAACTGTGATGTGATCGCGTTGTTCTGAGGTTCTCCCTGACTGCAGACCCCCGGAACCAAGACGGCTGTGGGGTCCTTCTTGGTTTTTGCAGGGAGGGGGCTTTTCAGTGCCTGCTAAGAGCAAGTAGCGGCAAGCCTCCTTCACTGCGTGTCAGATCACTGATCTGACACAGCGCTGTGCAAAGTGTCAGATCAGCGATCTGATGTTGCACAGTGATGTCCCTCCCTGGGACCATGTTAAATAGTAAAGAAAAAATATTATACTGTGTAAAAATATATATTTTTTCATTTAAAAATAAAGAAAAACAAAGAAAATAAATATTGTTCCAATAAATACCTCTCTGTATGTAAATTAAAAAAAAAACAATAAAAGTACACATATTTAGTATCGCCACATCCGTAACAACTCGACCTACGAAACTGTCCCACTAGTTCAGTGAACAAAAAAAAAACATGAGGCAAAAAACAATGATTTATCATCATACCACCAAACAAATAGTGGAATAACACGCAATCAAAAGACAGATATAAATAAAAATGCTACCGCTGAAAACAAAATCTTGTCCCGCATAAAACAAGCCATGATACATAGTCATCAGCAAAAACCTAAAAAAATTATAGCTCTCAGAATAAAGCGATGCAAAAATAATTATTTTTTATATAAAATTATTATTATTATTATTATTTATTTATATAGCACCATTGATTCCATGGTGCTGTACATGAGAAGGGGTTACATACAAGTTACAAATATCACATACAGTAAACAAACTAACAATGACGGACTGATACAGAGGGGCGAGGACCCTGCCCTTGCGGGCTTACATTCTACAGGATTATGGGGAAGGAGACAGTAGGTTGAGGGTTGCAGGAGCTCCGGTGTTGGTGAGGCGGTAGCTCCGGTGTTGGTGAGGCGGTAGCTCCGGTGTTGGTGAGGCGGTAGCTTCGTTGGTGATGAGGCATAAAATAGTTTTTATTGTATAAAAGTAGCAAAACATAAAAAATTATATAAATGAGGTATCATCGTAATCGTACTAACCCGAAGAATAAAACTGCTTTATCAATTTTACCACACGTGGAACGGTATAAACGCCCCACCCAACATAAATTCATGAATTGCTGGTTTTTGTTCATTCTGCTTCCCAAAAATCATAATAAAAAGCGATCAAAAATTGTTATGCACCTGAAAATGGTACCCATAAAAACGACAACTTGTCTCGCCAAAAAACAAGACCTCACTTGACTCTGTGGGCCAAACTATGGAAAAATGATAGCTCTCAAAATGTATTTTTTGCAATAAAAATCATCTTTTAGCGTGTGACAGCTGCCAAACATAAAAACACGCTATAAAAACCAGCTATAAATAGTTAACTAAACCCCCCTTTATCACTCCCCTTAGTTAGGGAAAAATAATACAATTAAAAATATGTATTTATTTCCATTTTCCCATTAGGGTTAGGGTTAGGGTTGGGGCTAAAGTTAGTTTTAGGGTTGGGGCTAAAGTTAGGGTTAGGGTTGGGGCTAAAGTTAGGGTTAGGGTTGGGGCTAAAGTTAGGGTTACGGTTGAGGCTAAAGTTATGGTTAGGGTTGGGGCTAAAGTTAGGGTTAGGGCTAGGCTAAAGTTAGTGTTTGGATTAGGGTTAGGGTTGGGATTACATTTATGGTTGGGATTATGGTTAGGGTAGTATCAGGGTGAGGGGTGTGGTTAGGGTTTTGGTTAGTGTTGGGATTAGGGTTAGGGGTGTGTTGGGGTTAGCGGTGTGTTGGGCTTAGGTTTGTCATTAGGGTTGGGATTAGGATTAGGGGTGCATACGGGTTATGGGTGTGGTTAGAATTATGGATAGGGTTGGGATTAGGGTTAGGAGTGTGTTGGGGTTAGGCTTGGAGTTAGAGTTGGGGGGTTTCCACTGTTTAGGAACATCAGGGGCTCTCCAAATGTGACATGGCATCCGATCTCAATTTCAGCCAATTCTGCTTTGAAAAAGTCAAATGGTGCTCCTTCCCTTCCGAGCTTTGCCATGCGCCCAAACAGTGGTTTACCCCCACATATGGGGTATCATCGTACTCAAGACAAATTGGACAACAAATTTTGTTGTCCAATTTCTCCTGTTACCATTGTGAAAATAAAAATTGGGGGGCTAAAAAATCATTTTTGTGGCAAAAAAAATGATTTTTTTATTTTTATGGCTCTGCATTATAAACTTTAGTGAAACACTTGGGCGTTCAAAATTCTAACAACAAATCTAGTTAAGTTCCTTGGGGGGTCTAGTTTCCAAACTGGCATCACTTGTGGGGGGGTTTCTACTGATTAGGCACAACAGTGGCGCTCTGCAAATGCAACATGACACCCGCAGACGTTCCAATCAAAGTCTGCATTCCAAAACATCACTACTTCACTTCTGAGCCCTGACGTGTGCCTAAACAGTAGTTTTCTCCCACATATGGGGTACTGGGGTATTAAGGACAAATTGGATAACAACTTTTGGGGTCTTATTTCTCCTGTTACCCTCGTGAAAGTACAAAATTGAAACACTTGGGGGTACAAAGTTCTCACAACACATCTAGATAAGTTACTTTAGGGGGGTCTAGTTTCCAATATATCATTTGGGGGGAGTTTCCACTGTTTAGGTACATCAGGGCCTCTGCAAATGCAACGTGATACCTGCAAACCATTGCATCAAAGTCTGCATTCCAAAATCGCGCTCCTTCCCTTCCGAGCTCTGCCATGCGCCCAAATGGTGGTTCCCCCCACATATGTGGTATCAGCGTACTCAGGACAAATTGCACAACAACCTTTGGGGTCCAATTTTCCCGGATACCCTTGGGAAAATAAAAAAAATGTGGTCTAAATATTATTTTTGTGGAAACAAAAAGTTTTTTTTATTTTCACGGATCTACATTATAAAATTTTGTGAAACAATTGGGGGTTCAAAGTGCTCACCACACATCTAGATAAGTTCCTTGCGTGGTCTAGTTTCCAAAATCAGGTCAATTGTGTGGGGTTTCCACTGTTTAGGTATATCAAGGGCTCTCCAAACGCGACATGGCATCTGATCTCAAATCCAGCCAATTCTGCGTTGAAAAAGTCAAACGTGCTCCTTCCTTTCCGAGCTCTGCCATGCGCCCAAACAGTGATGTACTCCCACATATGGGGTATCAGCATACTCAGGACAAATTGCACAATAACTTTTTTTGTCCAACTTTTCCTGTTACCCTTGGGAAAATAAAAAATTGGGGGTGAAAAGATTATTATTGTGAAAAAAAAATTGATTTTTTATTTTTACAGCTCTACATTATATACTTCTGTGAAGCACTTGAGGGTTGAAAGTGCTCACCACACATCTAGATAAGTTCCTTAGGGGGCTTGCATTCCAAAATGGTGCCACTTGTGGTTTTTTTTTCACTGTTTAGGCCCATCAGGAGCTCTCCAAATGTGACATGGCATCCAATCTCAATTCCAGCCAGGCTGTCAGCCCCTCTGCTGGCTCAGGAGCACTGCGATCATGTTTGATCGCAGACTGGAGATACACCAGGTTGTTGTGGTCCATGTAGATGACCACTAGATAGACTGCACCCTTCAGCAGGAATCGCCACTCCTCCAAAGCCATCTTAATGGTGAGTAGCTCTTGGTCCCCAATGGAGTAGTTATGCTCAGGAGCAGAAAAGGCCTTAGAGAAAAAAATGCAGGAGACACAGTGGCCCGAGGAGGACTTCTGGGTGAGCACAGCTCCAGCCCCTAACGAGGATGCGTCTACCTCTAGAAGAACTCCTTGTTCAAATTCGGGCAATGCAGGACAGGAGCGGTGGAGAAGAACAGTTTAGGAGAGTGGAAGGCCTCTTCAGCCTCAGAGGACCAATTCTTTGGATCAGCTCCCTTTCTAGTCATAGCAGAGATGAGAGCGGTCAGCGTGGAGAGGTGAGAAATGAATTGCCTATAATAATTAGCAAAGCCAAGGAATCGCTGTATTGCTTTGACTCCCACAGGCAGTGGACATTTAAGGATGGAACAGACTTCCTCGGGATTCATCCTGAGTCCGGTATCCAAGATAATGTAACCCAAGAAAGGTAGAGAGAACTGTTCAAAAATGCATTTCTCATATTTGGCGTAAAGGCAATTGTCAATAAGATGCTGAAGAACTTGCCGAACTGCTCATCTGTGGGAGGCCAGATCCGGGGAAAATACCAAAATATTGTCCAGATGCACAACAATGCAGGAATAAAGCAGGTCCCTGAAGATATCGTTGATGAATTCTTGAAAAACGGCTGGTGCATTACTGAGAATGAAGGGCATCACTCGGTATTCATAATGTCCGTCCCCGGTGTTCAAAGCAGTCTTCCGTTCGCCTCCCCGGCAAATGCAAAATAGATTGTAGGTGCCTCTTAAATCTAATTTGGTGAAAATCCTGGCACCATTTAATCGGTCGAACAACTCAGGAATCAGTTTTACAGGGTATTTATTTTTCACCGTGATCTGGTTGAGACCTCGATAGTAAATACAGGGTTGGAGTGATCCATTCTTCTTCTTAACGAAGAAAAACCCGGCCCCAGCAGGAGAGGAGGATTTCTGAATGAACCCCCTGGCCAAATTCTCCTGAATATAGTCTGACATAGCTTGAGTCTCAGTGGGGACAGAGGGTAAATTCGGCCTCTAGGGGGTGTAGATCCAGGAATCAAGTAGATAGGGCAGTCATACGGCCTGTGGAGTGGCAAAGTCTCTGCTTCCTTCTTGTCAAAAACATCTGCAAAGGACCAATAGGCAGACGGCCAACCGGGCAGCAATGCCGGACAAGACAAGACCTTAGCCGGACGTACTGGAGCCAGACACTTCTCTGTATAAGGCATCCCAATATGGACCACAAGCGGCTCAGTAGCAAGACGAACCATCTCCCAAAGAGTTCTCCTATCAACAGATGTTATTGCCAGGGGGTTCTTGAGCAGATGAACTGGGATTTGGAACCAATTCATTACAGCCTGAAGGATAAAATTTCCGGCTGCCCGGAATCCGAAAACGCCGACTCAACGAACTGTGATTCACCGGTTGTCACAGCCACAGTAAGGGTCTGGGGTAGGGAAATGTCTTTTCTGTCTAGGGAGGCCTCTCTTACCGACCCTAGATGCCGGAGCTTCTCCGGCTTTACCGGACAGACTCGAATGGAGTGACCCATGTCTCCATAATACAGTACAGGCACTGGCCTTTCGCACGGTGATCCCTCAGTCACTGCCTAGCAAGGGCCAGGTAGCTGATCTGCATGGTTTCAGATGAGTTGTCAACAAGGGAGGGCGAAGGAACAAGTGACCTATGAAAAGACAGAGCCTCTTTAACGTGCCACCTCACAGGAATGCCCAAGGAACTGAAGATCTATACAGATAGCGAGGGAGATCAGGTGAGGGTGCATCAGAGTGCAGCAGACAGAGTTTGCACCAGAGTGCAGCAGACAGTGTTTCTATCAGAGTGCAGCAGGCAGGATTTGCACCATAGTACAGAAGGCAGGATTTGCATCAAATTGCAGCAGGCAGGATTTCCACCAGAGTGCAGCAGGCAGGATTTGCACCAGAGTGCAGAACGCAGGATTTGCACCAGTGTGCAGCAGGGACTGGTATGCAACCTTATGCAACTTAGACTGCAAAAAAGGAAGGCTGCTCAGGCACATACCCAATGGGGAGGAAGCAATATATACAGAATGTCCCACAGCTATTGGCTAGGGAGGAAAAGCAAGTGCACGTGCTGACCCTTTAAGAAGGCGGGAGTGCATGAGCGCGTGACCTAAGGACATGGCCAGAGGACCAGCTGGAAGCATGCAGAGCATGGGGAAGGGAAGAACTGACCCCAGGACGGGTGAGTGAAGAGAAATGCCGGAGACTCTGGCGTGGTGCTAACATCTGGTGGCTGCGGGGGCAGGTGGCGAAGTGACAGTTCCTCAAGTATTGAAATCACCATAGTTTGCGGGACAAACCTCTGTATCTAACACTTCCTCCACTGCTTCTGCCACTGTGAAGGACCAAAATTAAGAAAGACTAGAACCAGGGCTCTATTTTGTGCTTGTGACTCCATCATGTTCTTTACAAGATAAATTCTGTTACTTAACTAGGCTATAGTTCATGGCTGTTGTGGGGCCAGATTGTTGCAGTCTAAACAAGATATGAGACCCGGGGGTGTATTGCTGTGTAAGACTCTGACGCAAAAGCTGACGCAAAATGCTTCTTTCTATGCCACGTAGACACGACCATATATGTAGTTTCCGGTTTTCCTGCATTTTTACAGGTTAAGTGCTGCAAGTGTGTTTTTATACTATTGGTTGAAGTATAACATGCTGAATACTATAAAAGAGGTGACATAATAAACGGGGTTAGTGATCTGCTTTGATCCTCCCAAACAGAGACATGTCTTCGTCTGGTCATTCTCAGTTGCTGGCAATGCCCTGTGGATTAATTTGGAAATCACTTGGTCAACCATGAAGGGTCACTCTAGATCCTCTCCCAACACTACCTCCACTAGGACCCTCACCTGTGCCCTCAACCTCTCCCTTAGGCTGGTTTCACACTTGCGTTTTTGAACGCATGCGTTTTAAAAAAAAAACGCATGGTGCAAAAACGCATGTAAACGTGTGTAAACGCTGCGTTTTTTTTATGCACGCGTTTAACGCATGCGTTTTTGCATGCGTTTGCGTTTTTTAAAGCATTTCCCCCCCCAAAAAAAAATACAAAAAAAAGGTAACCAGACACAACCAATGGGAATAGAGAGGGCGTATATGATTGTCTCTCAATATATTGACCCTAGAGGTACAGAAATTTTCACAGCTTGCTACTGTTTCCGGTGTCATGATGGATCTTTCCATGGAGAGCTTTTATTTCAAACTGGAGTTCAGCTTGAAGATTTTCCTTGCCTATGTTTTTGCTTGGGAGCAAGACCGAAACCGCCAAAGATGGAGAAGGAGACAGCGTAGGCGTTTTTGGAGGCACCCCATCATTGAAGTGCATGAGAGCCGTGGAGCATATCACACGCTCTATGCGGAGCTGAATGCCAACCCAGAGAAATTCCAGGATTACATGAGAATGTCACAAGAATCTTTCCGGGATTTACTGTCTCGTGTCCAAGGATCCATACGGCGACAGGACACACGGCTCCGTAGAGCGATTCCACCCGAGGAACGTCTGTTAGTGACATTACGGTACGTTCCAAAACTAAACCAATAACCGTCACATTTTTGGTTATGACATGTATTTTATGTTGTTTTTTTCTTTTTCTTATTTTTAAACACACCATAAAAAGAGTAGATTTTAAATGTTTTTTTTTGTTTCTTTTTCTTCTAAATTTCTTGCCACAGGAGAGAGTTTATCTTCCCTCCACTTCCAATACCGCCTTGGAATCTCAACCCTGTCCGGAATTGTTGTGGACACTTGTCGTGCGTTATGGAATGTACTCCGTGAGGAGTTTATACCAGTACCCACCGTGGAGATTTGGCGTGAAATTTCTGATAAAGTTTTGAACGTGTGTGATTTCCCCAACTGTATAGGGGCGGTGGATGGAAAGCACATCCGCATTATCAAACCTGCCAGAACCGGATCTGAGTTTTTTCACTACAAAAAATATTTTTCGGTAGTTCTCATGGCAATAGCGGATGCGGAGTATCGCTTCATCGCCGTGGACATTGGAGCTTTTGGCCGTGGCAATGATTCCCAGACTTTTAAAGGGACACTGTCACCTGGATTTGGAGGGAACAATCTTCAGCCATGGAGGCGGGGTTTTGGGGTTTTTGATTCACCCTTTCCTTACCCGCTGGCTGCATGCTGGCTGCAATATTGGATTGAAGTTCATTCTCTGTCCTCCGTAGTACATGCCTGCACAAGGCAATCTTGCCTTGCGCAGGTGTGTACTATGGAGGACAGAGAATGAACTTCAATCCAATATTGCAGCCAGCATGCAGCCAGCGGGTAAGGAAAGGGTGAATCAAAAACCCCAAAACCCCGCCTCCATGGCTGAAGATTGTTCCCTCCAAATCCAGGTGACAGTGTCCCTTTAAGAGCTCGGATATGGGCCGTCGTGTGTATGGCAACAATTTTAATTTTCCCCCTCCACAGCCTCTCCCCAACAGTCAAGGCCCACCGCTGCCATTTGTTATGGTTAGGGATGAGGCCTTCCAGATGTGTGAAAATCTCCTTAAGCCATATTCTAGTAGGGACTTGGACCACACTAGAAGAATCTTCAACTACAGACTGACCAGGGCCAGAAGAACCGTAGAGTGCACCTTTGGCATTGTGGTTGCTAAATGGCGCATTCTTGCAACAGCCATCAATCTAAAAGTGGAAACAGTGGACGAGGTGGTCAAAGCCTGTGTGGTTCTACACAATTATCTCATTGCTAAGGAGCGACCACACATTGAACTTGATGAACCAGTTTCACACCCACTGCCTGATTTTCAGCATCACCCGATGCGGTCAACTGCAGCCGTTGGTCTTATGCGGGACCAATTTGCGGCCTATTTTGTTTCCGATATTGGACGGGTGTCATGGCAGGACAATGTTGTGTAAATGTCCTGTTGTATCTTTATCTTTACCAATTCTTAAATACTGATACAAATTTTTCAAATTAATAAACTTGAGTGTTGGTTGTGTTGACCATGTCTCCTATCTTTTTCATCTCTAAACAAAGGTTGCCCAAAGATGGGCAGTAGATATATATATATCATATTTTGTAATCCAAAACCAGGAGTGGGTGATAGATGATGAGGTAATAGTTATTATAATTGACCTCTTATATTGTTGCACTCCCTATTTTGGTTTACAAATAATGATATAAAACACAGGCCGCATACTTATAATAATGGAAAAAATGTTGATTTATTGGTAATCTTGTTGACGTCATTGCGTCAAGACTGTCACGCTCTCTATACCCATCAAGTCAAGTGTAAGAAATAATGAATTCATGATAAACATATACATGCTCATGAATTCACAATTTCTTACACCTGGCCAGGTGAGCATAGATATGTAGCGTGTGACAACCATTGTCTCATCAGTTTGACAACCATTGTCACATAATTTGCTATATAAATAAGAGAATATGGTGAATATACATGTCTATTTTGACATCTGACCGGTTCAGTTGAGTACTGAACTTGATTTCCACCATTTTCTCTTTGTACAGTGACACTACACTAGGTACAAAAATAAGAGTATGGAAATAACTAATATTTTTTTGGCCAACTCATATCTGTATACTGAAGAAACACACATAGATGTAGTCTTGTATTTTATACTACTGGAGATATGTTTTGGCCAAAAGAATAAGTGTGTGGCGAAGTTTATTGGTGTGTATTGAGAGCGGTGAAAGACACAATAAACCAAGCATAATTGTTGCAAATAAACTTTTTTTTTATTGAGTTAACAAACAAATTTAAACATTTATTTTTTTGTACCGCGACGGGTTGTACAGCGACGGCTTGGGGTAGAGTGACGTAACCGGGGGGTGTTGAGAACTGAAGCCTGGCTCACCGTGGAGGAGGCAGAGGTGGCAGGAGAAGGGGCAATAAAACAGGAAGGGTCTGGAAGTTCGGGGATGGGGCTTAAAACATGAGGGGCTTGAGACACCCTGGAAGGGTGAGACACAACAGACAATACAGACACATCGGTAGGTGATGGGGGAGGAATACTCAGAATTTTTGGTTTTTTATGTGTTTTGGGGGTTTTCCTTTGGGTTTTCCTGGTAGGGGGATGTCTTCTTGGGCTAATAGGATGTTGAGTGTTGGCGGGAGACACGTCAGGATCGGGCTCCACAATAACACAGTCCGTTTCCATTGTGGAGCGCTCGGCAACGCCAGAGTCCAACTGCATCGTAGTGGGGGGAAAGATAAAGCCCTGCCAGGGTCCTGGTGCCTCGTTGGGGGGGGAACATAAAACCCTCCCAGGGTCCTGGTGCATCGTTGGGGGGGGGAAATAAGCCCATACCAGGGCCTTGGTGCATCGTTGGGGGGACCTAAACCCCTCCCAGGGTCCTGCTGAATTGCTGGTGGGGGGGAACATAAAGCCCTGGCAGGGTCCTGCTGCATCGGGGTGGGTCCTGCCCGGAAAGCTATGGCTTGGTCCTGCTGCATCGTGGGGGGGCCGGTGCGATACGCCATGCCTGGGTCCTGCTGCATGGGGGGGTGTCCTGCCCGGAAAGCAATGCCTCAGTCCTGCTGCATCGGGGGGGACCGGTCCGATATGCCATACCTGGGTCCTGCTGCATCGGGAGGGGGCCGGGCCGATAAGCCACGCCAGGGTCCTGCGTCATCGTGGTGTCAGCGGAGGAGGTCCAAGCCGGAGCAGCGGTTGTCACGGTGGTGGCGGTGGGATGTCCAACAACACTCGTCATCGTGTTGGCGCTGTAGTGGAGTACACCTGTGGATGGAACAGAGGTGGCCGTGCAGTGGTATGCAGCAGAGGTAGGAATGGTGGTTAATCGTGACAGTGACGGCACAGTTGGATAGGCCGCCACTGTCTGCTGTAAATTGCGACTCTGACTCTGCTGCATAGCCTGCACAAAAGCAACATTGCAGGCCTGCATCACACTCAGCTGGAGATCAGGGCTAAGGTGTTCCGACATGCCCTGTTGTATTTGATTAAAAAAATGATGAGCTGGCTTCTGGAGGTCGGCTTTAACTTGATCAACGCCTTTGGCGACATCCTGGATGCGGCAATCTAAGAGGTTATGGGACACATCCATTCTGTCACCTAAAGCCTTGATTGCTTCGTGTAAAACCGAGCTCAAGTGCAAAAACTCGGGCATGAGTGACTTATCCGAAGCCCTCTGTCGCTGCCGGGATGAGCCCGCAAAAATGGGTGCAGTGAAAGAGGACTGCGAAAGGGGAATACCTGATGGGCCAGCTCCCTGGTCTCCAGTGAGTGTGGAAGGCCCACCTGCTGCTGCGCTGCTGGATGGCTGGGACGGGTCCGTGGCTGCCGGCTGAAGGACCGCTCCAGAACCTGTTGCAACAGTCGTGCAGTGTGTGCTGTGAAAAAAGAAAACAGAAAATTAATACCAAAATATAACAAGACGGTACATCCTGTGGAATTTAAAATTACAGATTATGTCAATGCAATACAACCGGAAGCATGTGAGAAACACTTACTTTCTCATGAGAAGGACTGGTCTTAAAAAGGCCAGCACACGGTGGTATTTGTACAGCCGGTGCCTTGCTCCGGAACCACTTGCTGCACGATTCTCTGCACGAAGGTCCTTGTTGAAGCGGTCCTTCATGGAACGCCAACGTGTTCTTATTTTGTCCACTGTGAAATAACAATAACATATAATGGTCAGAAAAAGTACTTTTGGCTGTGCTCTCTTGACTGTGTGTGATGACAGAAACTCCAAAAAGTTTCTTTCATGTGAGCCCGGCCAAGGTCTCTGCTGCTTCACACTGCAGTGCAATACTTACCAAATGCATTACGGACCCGTGGCGGGGCATTCTCCCAGCCATCCCACAACGCTTGGGCCACCTCACTCCACAACCGACGGAGCGTACTATTGACTGCGTGCTGTGGATCCCGGCTGTCCCACAACGGGACTCGCTCCTGGACCAGGGTGATCAGGAGGTCATTATCGATCTGGTCATCGTCCCGTTGTGAAACCTAAAAGTAAAAGAAAATCATATAAGTTTGCTCAATCACATTGGGAAAAAAAAATACCAGAAGATGAGAAAGGGCAGGAATATGAAAGTCTACTTTCAGAAAAGGATCATACAAGAAAATTTAAAAGAAAATCAAGGGTACAGAAAGGAAGATTCAAGAATATTACAATGAGGACAGTCTGCCTTGTGTACATACCCGCTGCCGTCTTCCCACCGGACCTTGACTCCGCTGCTCCGTCCCTCTCTGTCCCTCAGTTGAAGTGCTCTATAAAAAAAAAAAAAAATCAAATTGTCTCATGTGTCGATGTGATAGTCAATACTTACCAAGCTGAAGGACAAAAAACTAACCTCACTGACATGATCCACTTCTGACTGACGTGGCTCAAACTCCTCATCAGATGAAGACTCCGCAGAGGACATTCTGATGCATGTTGAAATAAAAAAAAGAAGAAATTAGGACATGTAGATCCAAAAAATTTAAAATAAATGCATTGGCTAGGATATACTCACATTGCTCTGGGTCTTGTCCACCAATGCGTCCGGGCAGGGTCTTGTCTTCTTTGGAGTCTGATGAGAAGAAACCAGAAACTTCCCCCAACCTTCCTTTTATAACCCTGCTGCTATGGGGGAGGCTTATCAGTGTCTAGACAACCTTATCTACAGTCTATTCAACCTTTGTTAAAAAAAAAACGCATGCGTCAAAAAAACGCATGCGTCCCCATTGACTCCAATGTATTTTTGGGCCCAAAAAAAAGCATGAAGACGCATGCGTTTTTATGTGTCCAAAAAACGCCTCTCAAAAATACTACAAGTTGCATTTTTGAAAATGAACGCATGCAGTAAAAAAACGCATGCGATTGAAAATGCGACCAAACGCGTACACAAAAAAACGCATGCGTTTTCAATGTTAAATATAGGAAAAAAAACGCATGCGTTTTTTTGTGCAAAAAACGCTGCAGACAAAAACGCAAGTGTCAAACCACCCTTAATGAGACACAATTTCCAACAGTGCAGAGAGAATCGCCCCCACCTCCGTACTGTGCAGCCAGGGCTCACCACAATCAGGCAGTGTTCAAATTAATATGCTTTGGAGATCGCAATTGCACATCTCAAGAGTTGTGAAATGCTATCAAGGCTTAGTTTGAGAAATGACTGTCTCCACTAAGCCTGGTTCCAGGGAAGGCTGTGTACAATAATGGTACAAATTTGGTGACGGCCCTACACCAGGGCAACCTCACGCATGTGTCTTGCAAGGCTCACATCCTTAACCTGGTGGTACAGCAATTTTTCTGCCACTATATCTGCCTGGATGCACTGCTACAGGAAGCATGGTTGTTGTTTTAGGGGCAGCCAGGGCCATAGTCATAGGTGTCTGCCCGAGCGCGCCCCAGCTACCCACATCACATAGATAAAGTCCCACTGCCTTACTTGCCTGGTTCTCAGGGTCCTCCTTGAGATTCAGGAAAACTTGTTCTTCTGATTTAATACATAATAAGACAGAGTCCGGTTTCAACTTTAAACATAGAACTTTACTTATTTTCATATGCAGCACGTCCATTTCAGTTACAGCATCAACATTAGATTCCACACAGCATCTTTCCTTAGCTTTCCCTGTGCTTTTTCCTGTGTCCTTCTGTATGTTCCCAGGACATCCCGTCCTGCATGGTATCACAGAGTCCTCCCTGTCCGGCTTGACTACCTTTAGGACTTTAGGAGTTCCCTTGTCCTTGTCACCCCAGACAGAAGGGCATATGTCCAAGTACTAAGCTTTCATATTTTCAGAGTGACCTGAGGTACTGTCCTGCTGTGACTCCTGCAGTAGCCTCTGCTCTCACCACTGCTGTCACTGCTGTTATCTGCTGTCACTGCTGCTGTCTTTGATGCTGTATCTGCTGCTGACCACTATAGGCCCCTGGATGACTGGGCTATTTTCCTTAAACATTACGGAGTCCAGCCACCCTGCACGGGCTCCCTGGCCCTTAGGCTGGCGTGTGTGGCTTAGCTGAACAGGGCTCTTGGCTCTTTCCCTGTTATTGCTGTGGGCTCCAGCAGCATCCCGGCATTGGATCGGACGCATTTTGTTGCGGCCCGGCTGCACATCCCTTGGAGCTCCCTGCGCAAGCACCTTACCTATGTCATTGCCGGTGGGAAACTGCCTGACGCTGCAATTGCTTTCACTTTTAACTGTGCCCCCAGCTTCTGGGTCAGAGCCCCGGTCCAGTCCTTTTTACCTTCCCCCTGGAAACAAAGGACGCAGCCTCAGCAGTTCCAGACCCGGCTTAATACAGGTACTTGCAGCCTGGTCTACCTCCTTACACTCCCCCTTTTCTTTAGCTCGCCATTCCACGGGCGAGACCTCTTCTTGCTCCATTATGTTCTTCGGAGTTGGATCAGATGCCCACAGTTTTTGCATCCATCTCTGCCTCTCTTGCATACTGCAGGGGCGAATCACCAGGATGGTCTCTCGGAGTACCTTGAAGCTCCTCTTGAATTTGCTCATTAGGAGTACTTGGAACTTCAGTTTGAGTGGTAGAGTCAGGTTGGGCTGCAGACGATGGGAGTATGGCCGAGTTCAATGGAGCAGCTATCTCTGGAGTTTTAGACCTACGTACTTCCCTTGGACTGGTGGGTGGCGAACTTTCCATTTCAGAGAACAAGGCAAGGGATCCCTCCTCATCACCATCGGGAACCATGGAAGTGAGCGTTTCAGGGGCACTGGGCACTTTCTCCCCTCCTTCGAGATCTTGTGACAGGCAGGGACATGACATACTTCAATGGGCTAATTGGGTAGGTGTCCCTTTTTTCCCTTCGGGTTAAATCTCACAGATGGGACAATTGGGTCCAATTCGGCATTCCACCCAATTCACCTCCACGTGCCTGAGCAGTGCAGAAATCTCACCGTAGACAGCCAACATTTTCTCCCTCTCTTCTCAGCATCCGACGTCGTGGCTTTGTCTGGCCCTGGGTGTGGCTCCCTTCGCTCACTGTACCATTCCTTCTATGTGAGGCGTTCTCTCCAGTGAGCAGGTCCCTCAGAGGGGTGAGAGAATCTCTTGTAGGGCAACTTCTGGACAGTTATCCCATTTCTCTGCACATCCAACATTCACTTCTGCGCCTGTCTAGCGGATGCTTCGGTCTGGATTGTTGTTGTCCACGGAAAGCATACCTCCTCTGCAATCGCTCTTCACCTCAGGATCTGGAAGGAAATTCTGGGGCAGCTTCTGGAATTTTTCTTATGTTCTGCATCTCTCCTCTAATGACTTTATTCTCTTGACATAAGTTATCCCAGGGTTGGGAGTGCACTCCAGGGTGCCAACAAGGACTTCGTTCTCGCTCTCGATTTCTTCCCATATTTTCATCATTCCCTGCCATAAATTGCGGGACCACTCCGGCTCCTCCTCATTCAGGGTAGATACCTCACGGCTCCAGACCATCCCTGCCAAGGCTGCGGTCCACTGCTCCTCTCTTTTACACGCTTCTGCCCCATCTCAGAAAAAGTAAGGCACGGGCGCTCATGCAAGGATTGCTTAAGCAGCACATCTTTACAGCCTGTCACTAGCAGGTCTCACAGCACTATGTCAGGGGGTCCTACACCTATGCCATCTCGCTTAACAATCGCAGCGTGGATCTCCTGCAGCACATTCATGTATTATGTCACCGACTCCCCCTCCCTTTGGACACGGCGGAAGAAACGCATGCGTAATTCTCTGACATCTGTGGGGTCTCCGTGCATCTCTTATATAATCTGTAGTACCTTGTTAAAGGTATCACACTCATGGGGAGGCCATAACTTAACGGGGATCCTGGCCTCTCCATCCAGAGCCATCAGGGCAATCTCTGCCTTCATTATGGGGGGTCATGGGGTACATCCTCAACATACCCCTGACTCATTCAGTCCATCTCCATAGCAGAATGATGCTCCCTGTAAACTTAGGGAGGTTACTTAATATTGTTCCCAGCGCTATACTGGCCCTTGGTCTGCCACCTCTGCGACCGTAGACTGCATCTTGCCGACTACACCAAGTGTGAGCAGGTGCATGGGATGCAATGACAGACAGGAGGCAGAGCAAGGGTTGACAAGTTTACTTAACAGGGAATACTCCACGCAGGGAGGCAATGGGTTAAACAGGGGAATAAACAGTCTAATTGCAAAAGGATATGCAGAGTTAAGGGAAAATGAATCAGGTAATGGCAGTTCCTGTGAATCACTTAACATGGCAGTAATTCCTCAGACTGTGAAATCTGCTACGAAGTCAATAGCACCATCAAAGGCTGGCGCAGTGCTTGTACAAGAAGGTTCAACTGGTAACGGTGGTACGTCTTCTGGCGGCAGTGGTCGGTGTTCAGTACCTTCCACTGAGCCCCTAGTCCATGAACATATGCGACCAGAGCAAACAAGGCCACAGCACAATCAGGGTCTCCCATGGGAAGGAAAGTATACGCTGGTAAGGTGGGTTACAAAAGACTATCCAGTAGTGTTGAGCGATACCTTCCGATATCGGCCGATATTCAAAAAATATCAGATATCGCCGATATTGATACCCGATCCCAATGCAGGTCAATGGGACCAAAATATCGGAATTAAAATAAACCCTTTCTTTCCTTGTAGGTTCATTCTACATGAAGGAAAACAACTAAGAATAATGTAGGATGTATTTAGGGAGGTGGCGGAGACATTAAAGGCATAGAGGTTTAGCCCAATCAAATAGAATAGCATGACGTTTGGAGATGCAAAGATATTGACTATGCTAAGATTTTTTTTATTTTGTCAGATATTGATGTTTCACTACTTCCACACCCTTCACCTTTTTTTTTTACTTTTCCCAAACTTTCATCTTCATCATCATCAGCATCTTTGACATCAACTTCTTCTTCACCTTATTCATCTTCTTCTTCATCTTCTACCTATTTTTTTTGTTACATTCTTCATGTTATTCAACTATTATTATTCTTCCTATTCTACTTCTTCATCATATTCTTATTTGTGACAGGCATTCCCGTGGTTGTTATCTATAAAAGTTTGAAGATTACACCTTCCGTTCTGCCTGTCACAAAAGAGTTACATTTGTCCGCGTTCAGGCTTTATCCAGGGGCACCACGAGGAGGAACGGACTCACCCCCATACACTGCTTACTCTTCTTCTGCATATAATTTAGATAATATCTTTTGCTCTGATATTAAGTGTTATGCTTAATGTTCTTCTGCTCTTTGTTCTGCAGCCTCTTGTTCTTCTGCTTCTCGGTCTTCCATGTCGTCATCTCCAGGGTCGTCGTCTCCAGGGTCATCGTCTCTGTAGTCGTCGTCGTCATCGGGGGTGGTCTTCAGGGTCGTCGTCTCCAGGGTCGTCGTCATCTCAGTGGTTGTCGTCTCTGGTGTCGTCGTCATCTTAGGGGTGGTCTTCCGGGTCGTCGTCTTTAGGGCATTGAACTTGGAAATGTATCAGAAGGTACAAGAAGGCTGAGAAAATGCCGAGAACCAGCTGCTGGAACTGGAACTCGGATGGCTACCTGAAGGTCCAAGAGCCAATGGAACTACCGAGGACCAGCTGACGTTACTGGAACCCGGTTACTAAGCAGGAGGTACCCGTGCCAGAAAACACTACCAAGGACCACCTGACGTTGGTGGAACTCGGATATCCAGAAGGAGGCACCTAAGCCAAAGGCTCTGCCCGGAACCAGCTGATGGTACTGGAATCAGGATGTGGACCAGAAGGTCCACAGGAGAAGAGAGAACAGCTAGGCCGCGAGGCTGCCGCAGTTACCGAACACCAACAGTCCTACTGGCACTACAGAACCAGCCTTGATTGCCAATTCCCGCAGCCCACATAGGAAGCTCCTAAACTGGAGGCACCATGGAGTTGGCTAACCCGACCGCAACACGACGGGACAACGTAGTGGAGTCTTAGTGACCTTGACACTACCCGGAACCAGCTGACGGTGCTGGAACCAGGATGTACACGAGGGAGCACCCGTGACAAAGACACTGCCGAGAACCAGCTGGCGGTACTGGAACCCGGATGCGTTGGCCAACTGTGCAAGAGCCAATGGCAGAACCGAGGACCAGCTGACGGTGTTGGAACCCGGTTCCTAAGCAGGAGGTACCCGCGCTAAAAAGCACTACCAAGGACCGCCTGGCGTTGGCGGAACTCGGATACCCAGAAGGAGGCACCTAAGCCAAAGGCTCTGCCCGGAACCAGCTGACAGTGCTGGAACCAGGATGTGGACCAGAAGGTCCACAGGAGAAGAGAGAACAGCTAGGCCACGAGGCTGCCGCAGTTACCGAACACCAACAGTCCTACAGGGGGAGCTTGGCCTACTGGCACTACAGAACCAGCCTTGATTGCCAATTCCCGCAGCCCACATAGGAAGCTCCTAAACTGGAGGCACCATGGAGTTGCCTAACCCGACCGCAACACGACGGGACAACGTATTGGAGTCTTAGTGACCTTGACACTAACCGGAACCAGCTGACGGTGCTGGAACCAGGATGGGCACGAGGGAGTACCCGTGACAAAGACACTGCCGAGGACCAGCTGACGGTGCTGGAACCCGGTTACCAAGCAGGAGGTACCTGCGCTAAAAAGCACTACCAAGGACCGCCTGGCATTGGCGGAACTCGGATACCCAGAAGGAGGCACCTAAGCCAAAGGCTCTGCCCGGAACCAGCTGACGGTGCTGGAACCCGGATGTGGACCTGTTCAAGATTGTCTTCCTAGAGCCCCAACTAGCGGTGTTGGAGCAAAGGGTAAGAGGGGAGCAGAGTGTAGGCCGAAGCCTAATTGAACCAATTTCAAAGGTAACCTTTAACCCACACCTTGTGCAGCAGTAATGCTGCACAAGTGAAAGGTTGCTCTTTAAATTTTGCTCATTGCACACGCTGAATGAAACACGTATAAAATTTAGCTACTTATACAGTCAAACTGTCTTGGAGGCGTGAGTTGCCTTCTTAATGAGACGCAGCACAGCTGTCAAAAATCCCACCTTGGTGCTGGTCGCAGCCTCCTGAGCATTGTTATTTGCTGTACAGGAGTCTGCGCTGCTGTGTTATCCCTTGGCCGTGCGCTGTTAGCGCTGCCCGTCTTCTGACCTCATTTCATGTCGGACGGTGCGGCTAGCGATGCCCATGAATCGCAGCCCCGCAGTGTCTTATCATTAATTCACACTGCGGGGCTAGGATTCATGGCCTTGCGCAGTAAATAGGTTCGCCTCTCACTCATGTCCTTACACCTGCTTCAGACTGGGCGGCCTCCGCTGATCCCTTATCGCATGCCGCGGCCATGAGGCCGCGCAGTCTGAAGAAGGCGGAAGGAGACGAGTGAAGACAGGCAAAGATATGCACTGCTCGTGCCCATCAATCACACCCTCGCAGTCAAAAGAAATAAGACAGTGAGGGGCATTGTGTCGGGCAGGCCAGACGCACAGGCGCAGCCAGCCAAACAATGATGTCAGAAGACGGCAGCGCTACCAAGGGGGTTGCTGCGTGTCATTACAAAGGAAAGTCACACCTCAGAGACGGGGGACACATTTCAGACGTGTTGAGTTCGACGTGTGCAAGGAGAATAACTTAATGAGCCACCTTGTACAAATGCAGCATTACTGCTGTACAAGGTGGCTGTTATATATTCAAACGTCTGGGGGGGGACAGGTTCCCTTTAATTTCAGTTCTGTTGTGCTGGACACGTTGCCGACTACACAGCAGGGGAACAGCTGGCGTTGCTGAACCCCACTGACACATTGGCTGGTGTTTTTCTCTGTGCAGCTAGCACTTCCGGGCAAAAACTGGCGGTGTTAGAGCCCAGGGTCAGCAGGAGGAGGAGAGGAGCAGAGTGTAGGCTGAAGCCTGCACTGGAGGCAGCTTTGTGTCTGCGTGGTATTTGCAGGACACAAAGCCGGCTACACAGCAGGGGAACAGCTGGCATTGCTGAACCCCACTGACACATTGGCTGGTGTTTTTCTCTGTGCAGCTAGCACTTCCGGGCAAAAACTGGCGGTGTTAGAGCCCAGGGTCAGCAGGAGGAGGAGAGGAGCAGAGTGTAGGCCGAAGCCTGCACTGGAGGAAGCTTTTGTTCTGTTGTGCCAGCGTGGCTTGTGCTGGAAACGTTGCCGGCTACACAGCGGGGGAACAGCTGCCGTTGCTGAACCCCACTGACACAATGGCGGGTGTTTTTCTCTGTGCAGCCTGCACTTCCAGGCACCAACTGGCGGTGTTAGAGCCCAGGGTCTGCAGGAGGAGCAGAGTGTAGGCCGAAACCTAATTGAACCAATTTCAAAGGTAACCTTTATCCCCCCTCAGGTGTTACAAAGTAGAAGAGCCACACCTTGTGCTGCTGTAATGCTGCACAAGTGAAAGGTTGCTCTTAAAATTTTTCTCCTTGCACACGCTGAATGAAACACGTAGACAATTTAGCCCATCATACAGTGAAACTGTATTGGAGGCATGACATGCCTTTTTAAGGAGATGCAGCACAGGTGTCAAAATTAACACCTAGTTGCTGGGCGCAGACTCCTAAGCGTCGTTATTTGCTGTACAGGAGTCTGCGCTCTTGTGTTATCCTGTAGTTACTGTCAGCAACAGCTAACAGAACTACAGAAAAAAACTGCTTATAATTGTAGAATTGGGAGCCAGAGTTCGGCGCCTTACGCACCCTGATATGTTTCCCATCCACAGCTCCAATGCAGTTAGGGAAGTCACAAGTGTTCTGGAATCCACTGGCAATTTTGAGCCAATCCTCCTCAGGCTCCCCAAACGGCTCAGGCATAACAAGTTCCTGAAGTTTCTCCCTTATTTGAAAACAGGTTGAATGAACAATGCCAGAAATTGTCGACCGTCCAATCAGAAACTCCAGGTGTAGTCCCGCATATGACAAGCCTGTGGACAAGAAGCTGAAAGACAAATAAAGATAATATTAGGTGTTTAACATGAGTACAAAGAAAACATGAAGAAGCACATGTGCATAGTCTATTCACAAAGACATTATTTGCATACCAAAAAAACAGTTCCCTTGGTTACTTTACTACAACATTAAACACAGTTTGGTTGATGTGCTTGTGCCATAAAGTCCACATATACTGTAGTTGGCAAAACATGCTACAACACAACACATAAAAAAATCATCAACATACAGTATGTGAGAATGTTGAATACATACCGTAATGTTAGGAGAAGACGCTCCTCAGCAGATATGGCTTTTCGCATCCTTGTGTCCTGATAGGTGATACCTGGACGTAAGATCTCCAACAAGATATCAAAGGTACTGATGGTCATGCGACAGTACAGATAGAACTTGTCAGGATTTGACCTCAAAGCTGTATAGAGCCTCTCAAAATGTCCTTTACTGAGGCGTTGGGTCAATAGAGGATGCACCCACAATCTTCATCTCCTCCTTCGCGGATCAACATTCACCGGATATGGCTGCCCAAAGCGACGCGACAACAGCCAGTGAAACAACACCCGCTGAGTTGTGCTTAAAGACACATGGTCAGACATGTTTGTAAGGTACAACCAACACAGCCAAAATAAGCACAACAAATAAATGGTTCAGATGGGAGGGTGCAACCTGTTGTAGAGGGCTTAAATAGTGTTGTTGCTGATGATTTGAATAATTTGCAGGCCAGAGAACCATTAAATGTCCATTTTGTGACGTTGCATGAAAAATACGCACTACGGATGACATACGGATCACACACGCAACAGTACATGCGCAAAATACACGACCACACCTAGGCAACGGATTCCCTACAGAACAATATTTCTGTGACATTTTGGCGTATTATGGGCGTATTACGGCCGTAAAATACGGACCGTATTGTCTTACGCCGAGTGTGACGCCGGCCAAACAGTACTTTTCATCAATGTGGCTCCAACTTTCTCAGATTGCTGTTGCCAGATCAGCTTTGCAGGTTTGAGCCTTGTCATGGACCATTTTCTTCAACTTCCACCAAAGATTTTCAATTGGATTGAGATGCAGACTATTTGTAAGCCATGACATTGACCTTATGTGTCTTTTTTAATAACTTATGTTCAAGTGTTCTGGTACTCAGAGAAAAAATGTCGTCATGCAGTTCACCTTCCGAAAAATATGAATCCACATTTTCCCTTCCTGCTAATAGTCCATGTGACAAGGAAACAGCCTCGGACTCCATGTAATGGAATCACAGCAGGTGAATAATCACCACTGCCTCAATACAGCCCAAAAGTGGTAAATGGGGGTATTCGACTTGGCGTGCTGAAAGTATGAAAAAAACGTCTAGTTTAATGAAATCACAGGGTAAAAGAAAGTTCTACTTCCGCACTGCACCGATAATCTGACCCCAATGTGCACAACAGCAAAAACCACATGCAAAGGGCGTATATGGCTGATGATTTCCTTTTCATTACCAACGGGGTGCTGCATCCAACAAAAGCATACAGAGTTCATAAAGGAAAAACGAGAAAAAAGATTGGAGCGCACTTACCCAGGTAAAATAGTCACCACTTTATTCGGACTTTGTACAAAAAGCAGGGAAGGGAGTGGATAAAGATCGGACGACGGCCGTTTCGTGCAAAGTGGCACTTCAACGGGTCCTACAGCTGAATGAATGCAGGGAGGATTTTGTAGACAAAACAAGCCCCAAAAATCCTCCCTTCATACAGCACATGGGTGGGAGTAACCACCACTGATAGAAACATGAACAAAGGTGCAATAAAAACAACAAATATAATTAAAATCAAACTCTGAGAGATACACTTGAAACAACACTAAGCAGAGCCTATAGTATAATTAACTATCTACAAGAACACAGACATGTCTAACTTTTCATTCATACCGAGCGGTCCAGCTGCGTCTGCACGAAGGATCCATCTAGCCTCCCTGCGTAGCAGGAGGCGGTGCAGATTTCCTCCCCCCTCTGGCACAGTAACCTGTTCTAATCCAGCGAACCGCAGCACCTGCACATTGCCTGCGTGGTGAGTCTTGACATGGTCTATTAATCTAGGAGCCCCCTTGCCGGTCCTCACAGAGTTAAAGTGCTCTCTAACCCGTGTAAACATTGGCCGGATAGTCTTGCCAATGTAAAAGAAGCCGCAAGGGCAGAAAATGACATAGACTACATACGTAGTTCTACAAGATATAAAATCGCGCACTGCATGCTGTATATGCCCCACTGTAATCGTACTACCGACATGATGATAAATACAGAAATTGCAACGCCCGCACTTGAAGTTACCTTTTGGTCTATTACGAGACAGCCAATTGCTGCGATCTGATATAAAACGATTGTGGACCAAACAGTCCTTAATATTTTTGCTGCGGCGACTAGCAAAAAGTGGTCCCCTATACACTATTTCTTTTAAATCGCTATCTTGTCTCAAGATCTGCCAATTTTTCCGAATTGCTGCTCTAATTTGGTTATCTAGTGGTCCAAATTTGAAGCTAAACACAATTTTTTTTCTCATATGTCCTCTGTCTAGGAGATTTTAAATCCGCTGCGATTGCTCTATCATGGGCCTTATTCAGGATTGAACTGGGGTACCCCCGCTTCCTAAACTTATCAAACAGCTCGACTGATTGTCGTGCAAAACCCTCTGGGTCACTATTGATTCTTTTAACTCTCAAGAATTGACTGTATGGTAAAGAGCTTTCAGTGTAAGAAGGGTGGGCACTGGCAAAATGTAATAAAGAATTTGATGCCGAAGGCTTACGGTACACCTCAGTATAGATACTATTGTCCCTCACTTCTAGTTTGACATCCAAGAACACCAAACTGGCTCCTCCAAATTGCGAGGTAAACCCCATATTCATGGTGTTTGCCTACAAAATCTGCAAAGGTATCCTGGTGCCCGTCCGACACCATGAATATGTCATCAACATATCTAGCATAAAGCTTTATATGCTTGAGAAATGGGTTATTTGAGGAGTAAATATATTCCTCTTCAAACTTGCAGGCCAGAGAACCGTTAACCCCTTTACCCCCAAGGGTGGTTTGCACGTTAATGACCGGGCCAATTTTTACAATTCTGACCACTGTCCCTTTGTGAGGTTATAACTCTGGAACGCTTCAACGGATCCCAGTGATTCTGACACTGTTTTCTCATGACATATTGTACTTCATGACAATGGTAAAAATTCTTTGATAGTACCTGCATTTATTTGTGAAAAAAACGGAAATTTGGCGAAAATTATGAAAATTTCGCAATTTTTCAACTTTGAATTTTTATGCAATTAAATCGCAGAGATATGTCACACACAATACTTAATAAGTAACATTTCCCACATGTCTACTTTACATCAGCACAATTTTGGAACCAAAATTTTTTTTTGTTAGGGAGTTATAAGGGTTAAAAGTTGACCAGCAATTTCTCATTTCTACAACACCATTTTTTTTAGGGACCACATCTCATTTGAAGTCATTTTGAGGGGTCTATATGATAGAAAATACCCAAGTGTGACACCATTCTAAAAACTGCACCCCTCAAGGTACTCAAAACCATATTCAAGAAGTTTATTAACCCTTCTGGTGCTTCACAGGAATTTTTTGAATGTTTAAATAAAAATGAACATTTAACTTTTTTTCACAAAAAAATTAATTCAGCTCCAATTTGTTTAATTTTACCAAGGGTAACAGGAGAAAATAGACTCCAAACATTGTTGTACAATTTGTCCTGAGCACGACAATACCCCACATGTGGGGGTAAACCACTGTTTGGGCACATGGCAGAGCTCGGAAGCGAAGGAGCGCCATTTGACTTTTCAATGCAAAATTGACTGGAATTGAGATGGGACGCCATGTTTCGTTTGGAGAGCCCCTGATGTGCCTAAACATTGAAACCCCCCACAAGTGACACCATTTTGGAAAGTAGACCCCTTAAGGAACTTATCTAGATGTGTGGTGAGCACTTTGACCCACCAAGTGCTTCACAGAAGTTTATAATGCAGAGCCGTAAAAATAAAAAATCATATTTTTTCACAAAAATTAAATTTCCGCCCCCAATTTTTTATTTTCCCAAGGGTAAGAGAAGAAATTGGACCCCAAAAGTTGTTGTACAATTTGTTCTGAGTACGCTGATACCCCATATGTGGGGGTAAACCACTGTTTGGGCGGATGGGAGAGCTCGGAAGGGAAGGAGCGCCGTTTGACTTTTCAATGCAAAATTGACAGAAATTGAGATGGGACGCCATGTTGCGTTTGGAGAGCCACTGATGTGCCTAAACATTGAAACCCCCCACAAGTGACACCATTTTGGAAAGTAGACCCCCCAAAGGAACTTATCTAGAGGTGTGGTGAGCACTTTGACCCACCAAGTGCTTCACAGAAGTTTATAATGCAGAGCCGTAAAAATAAAACAAAAAATTTTTCCCACAAAAATTATTTTTTTAGCCCCCAGTTTTGTATTTTCCTGAGGGTAACAGGAGAAAGTGGACCCCAAAATTTGTTGCCCAACTTGTCCTGAGTGCGATGATACACCATATGTGGGGGGAACCACTGTTTGGGTGCATGGGAGGGTTCGGAAGGGAAGGAGTGCCATTTGAATGCAGACTTAGATGGAATGGTCTGCAGGTGTCACATTGCGTTTGCAGAGCCCCTAATGTACCTAAACAGTAGAAACCCCCCACAAGTGACACCATTTTGGAAAGTAGACCCCCTAAGGAACTTATCTACATGTGTGGTGAGCACTTTGACCCACCAAGGGCTTCACAGAAGTTTATAATGGAGAGCCGTAAAAATAAAACAAAAATTTTTTCCCACAAAAATTATTTTTTAGCCACCAGTTTCGTATTTTCCCGAGGGTAACAGGAGAAATTGAACCCCAAAATTTGTTGTCCAATTTGTCCTGAGTGTGCTGATACCCCATATGTGGGGGGGGAACCACTGTTTGGGCGCATGGGAGGGCTCGGAAGGGAAGGAGCTCCATTTGGAATGCAGGCTTAGATGGAATGGTCTGCAGGTGTCACATTGCATTTGCAGAGCCCCTAATGTACCGAAACAGTAGAAACCCCCCACAAGTGACACCATTTTGGAAACTAGACCCCCTAAGGAACTCATCTAGATGTGTTGTGAGAACTTTGAACCCCCAAGTGTTTCACTACAGTTTGTAACGCAGAGCCGTGAAAATTGAAAAAAAAAATCTTTCTCCAAAAAATTATTTTTTAGCCCCCAGTTTTGTATTTTCCCGAGGGTAAGAGGAGAAATTTGACCCCAAAAGTTGTTGTCCAATTTGTCCTGAGTACACTGATACCCCATATGTTGGGGGGAACCACCGTTTGGGCGCATGGGAGGGCTCGGAAGGGAAGGAGTGCCATTTGGAATGCAGACTTAGATGGAATGGTCTGCAGGCGTCACATTGCGTTTGCAGAACCCCTAATGTACCTAAACAGTAGGAATCCCCCACAAGTGACCCCATATTGGAAACTAGACCCCCATGGAACTTATCTAGATGTGTTGTGAGAACTTTGAACCCCCAAGTGTTTCACTACAGTTTATAACGCAGAGCCATGAAAATAAAAAATCTTTTTTTTCCCACAAAAATTATTTTTTAGCCCCCAGTTTTGTATTTTCCCAAGGGTAACAGGAGAAATTGGACCCCAAAAGTTGTTGTGCAATTTGTCCTGAGTACGCTGATACCCCATATGTTGGGGTAAACCCCTGTTTGGGCACACGGGAGAGCTCGGAAGGGAAGAAGCACTGTTTTACTTTTTCAACGCAGAATTGGCTGGAATTGAGATCGGACGCCATGTCGCGTTTGGAGAGCCCCTGAGGTGCCTAAACAGTGGAAACCCCCCAATTATAACAGAAACCCTAATCCAAACACACCCCTAACCCTAATCCCAACAGTAACCCTAACCACACCTATAACCCTGACACACACCTAACCCTAATCCCAACCCTATTACCAACTGTAAATGTAATCTAAACCCTAACCGTAACTTTAGCCCCAACCCTAACTTAAGCCCCAACCCAAACTGTAGCCCTAACCCTAGCCCTAACCATAGCCCTAACCCTAACTTTAGCCCCAACCCTAACTGTAGCCTTAACCCTAGCCCTAACCATAGCCCTAACCGTAGCCCTAACCCTAACCCTAGCCCTAACCCTAACCCTAGCCCAAACCCTAACCCTAGCCCTAACCCTAGCCCTAGCCCTAACCCTAGCCCTAGCCCTAACCCTAGCCCTAATGGAAAAATGGAAATAAATACATTTTTTTTAATTTTTCCCTAACTAAGGGGGTGATGAAGGGGGGTTTGATTTACTTTTATAGCGGGTTTTTTAGCGGATTTTTATGATTGGCAGCCGTCACACACTGAAAGACGCTTTTTATTGCAAAAAATATTTTTTGCGTTACCACATTTTGAGAGCTATAATTTTTCCATATTTTGGTTCACAGAGTCATGTGAGGTCTTGTTTTTTGCGGGACGAGTTGACGTTTTTATTGGTAACATTTTCGGGCACGTTACATTTTTTGATCGCTTTTTATTCCGATTTTTGCGAGGCAGAATGACCAAAAACCAGCTATTCATGAATTTCTTTTAAGGGAGGCGTTTATACCGTTCCGCGTTTCGTAAAATTGATAAATCAGTTTTATTCTTCGGGTCAGTACGATTACAGCGACACCTCATGTATATCATTTTTTTATGTTTTGGCGCTTTTATACGATAAAAACTATTTTATAGAAAAAATAATTATTTTTGCATCGCTTTATTCTCAGGACTATAACTTTTTTTTTTTTTTGCTGATGATGCTGTATGGCGGCTCGTTTTTTGCGGGACAAGATGACGCTTTCAGCGGTATCATGGTTATTTATATCTGTCTTTTTGATCGCGTGTTATTCCACTTTTTGTTCGGCGGTATGATAATAAAGCGTTGTTTTTTGCCTCGTTTTTTTTTTTTTCTTATGGTGTTTACTGAAGGGGTTAACTAGTGGGCCAGTTTTATAGGTCGGGCCGTTACGGATGCGGCGATACTAAATATGTGTACTTTTATTGTTTTTTTTTTATTTAGATAAAGAAATGTATTTATGGGAATAATATTTTTTTTTTTTTCATTATTTAGGAATATTTTTTTTTATTTTTTTTTACACATTTTGAAAATTTTTTTTTTACTTTTTTACATTGTCCCAGGGGGGAACATCACAGATCAGTGATCTGACAGTGTGCACAGCACTCTGTCAGATCACTGATCTGACATGCAGCGCTGCAGCCTTCACAGTGCCTGCTCTGAGCAGGCTCTGTGAAGCCACCTCCCTCCCTGCAGGACCCGGATCCGCGGCCATCTTGGATCCGGGGCTGGAGGAAGCAGGGAGGGAGGTAAGACCCTCGCAGCAACGCGATCACATCGCGTTGCTGCGGGGGGCTCAGGGAAGCCCGCAGGGAGCCCCCTCCCTGCAGGAAGCTTCCCTATACCGCCGGCACATCGCGATCATCTTTGATCGCGGTGTGCCAGGGGTTAATGTGCCGGGGGCGGTCCATGACCGCTCCTGGCACATAGTGCCGGATGTCAGCTGCGATAAACAGCTGACACCCGGCCGCGATCAGCCACGCTTCCCCCGTGAGAGCCGCCGATCGCGCTGGACGTACTATCCCATCCGTGGTCATGGGGGCCCACCCCACCTCGACGGGATAGTATGTCCCATGTCAGAAAGGGGTTAAATGTCCATTTTGTGACGTTGCATGAAAAATACGCACTACGGATGACATACGGATCATACACGCAACAGTACATGCGCAAAATACACGACCACACCTAGGCAACGGATTCCCTACAGAACAATATTTCTGTGACATTTCGGCGTCTTACGGGCATATTACGGCCGTAAAATACGGACCGTATTGTCTTACGCCGAGTGTGACACCGGCCAAACAGTACTTTTCATCAATGTGGCTCCAACTTTCTCTGATTGCTGTTGCCAGATCAGCTTTGCAGGTTTGAGCCTTGTCATGGACCATTTTCTTCAACTTCCACCAAAGATTTTCAATTGGATTGAGATGCAGACTATTTGTAAGCCATGACATTGACCTTATGTGTCTTTTTTAACCCCTTAAGCCCCGAGGGTGGTTTGCATGTTAATGACTGGGCCAATTTTTACAATTCTGACCACTGTCCCTTTATGAGGTTATAACTCTGGAATGCTTCAACGGATCCCAGTGATTCTGACATTGTTTTCTCGTGACTAGTGTTGAGCGATACCTTCCGATAATTGCAAGTATCGGTATCGGATGGTATCGGCCGATACCGGCAAAATATCGGATCTCGCCGATACCGAGTTCCGATACCAATACAAGTCAATGGGACACAAATATCGGAAGGTATCCTCGATGGTTCCCAGGGTCTGAAGGAGAGGAAACTCTCCTTCAGGCCCTGGGATCCATATTAATGTAAAAAATAAAGAATAAAAATAAAAAATATGGCTATACTCACCCCTCCGAAGAACCCTGGCTGTCACCGCTGCGAGCGTCCGCCTCCGTCCTTAAGAATGCTGTGAGTGAAGGACCTTCGATGACGTCGCCGTCAGGTGAGCAGTCACCTGACCGCTCACCTGACCGCGACGTCATCGAAGGTCCTTCACTCACTACATTTTCAGGAACAGAGGCGGACGCTCGCAGCGGTGACAGCCAGGGTTCTTCGGAGGGGTGAGTATAGCCATATTTTTTATTTTTATTCTTTATTTTTTTACATTAATATGGATCCCAGGGCCTGAAGGAGAGTTTCCTCTCCTCCAGACGCTTGGAACCATACGCACCACACACTCCGATACCGATTTCCGATATCACAAAAATATCGGATCTCGGTATCGGAATTCCGATACAGCAAGTATCGGCCGATACACGATACTTGCAGTATCGGAATGCTCAACACTACTCGTGACATATTGTACTTCATGATTGTTAGGGTTGGCGGAACGCACCAAATATATAGTTTATTAAATGGAATTGGTGCGTTCGCAACCCGGGATCCACCGTGCAGGCAAGTACCTGCTGCTAAGTAAGACGGACTATATGGCGGTACTATAAGTATACATACAATAGTTAACTTCACCCTGCGTGAAGGAAGCGATCCTGTTGCGTCACAGGACCGCGGTACCGCACATAGAGCGCGAGCAATAAGTCAGCGAACACAACCCCAACTAGGATTGAAGTCCGATTAGACCACTGCTGGCACAACACCGCAACTGGGTGTGTAAGGAAACTATTGAAATAATAAATAAAGGCACGAGAGTGCGTGCGGTGCCGCACTGACGGACGCCACTAACCACACAGGCTTGGGTAAGGAAAGCGCAGAGGAAGCGCACGGCGCCGTACTGGCGGACACAGCAACTGGACGCTGTGATGTGTGTTACGTGCTGTTGGATAAGTCGGGCGCTAGATAGCAAACATACACCTTCCGCGAACAGACATTCAATAGGGAGGGTTATTTAAAGAGCGACTTTCACTCACAACACACACACATATTTAAAAGACAATACTAGCGCATGGCCGTGCGGTCATGCGCAGTTTATATAGTTGCAGCACAGGAAGCTGCTACTGAAGTTTTTGCCCTTCCAGGACCTTCCAGGAGGACCAATGGAAAGTGCTGCAGTACCTGAGCATGTTTTGCCCTTTCAGGACCTTCCAGGAGGACCAATGGAATGTACTGCAGTACCTGAGCATGTGACTGAACATGTGGCCCTCGACCTCCAATGGGAGACCCTGCCCTGGGCATGCTCAGTGTGAGTAAATAAGGACCCGTTGAAGTGCTAAGGCACGAAACGGCCGTTGTCCGTTTGTTTCACTTCCCTCCCTGCATTTTTCCTGTACTATGTCCGAATAAAGTTTTGTGAATTATCAATACGGGTAAGTGCACTTCATTTTTCTCTTTTTTCATTGGACTGTTATGTTGTACTTTGGAAGCTGCACCCCGTACAGGTTTTTGGCTCTCTGATAAGTTTTGGGTTGTTATCCACAGGGTCCAACTATATAGCAGCAGTGCGGTGGTTTTTTCTACTTTGCTTTTTGCCTGAAATAAGGACTTAGTCCCAGAGAGGCTTGCTCGCCGCAGATCAGTGCAAGGTACCATAGGAAAGCCAGAAAAGGCAGTAGTGACCCTATGCACCGAATCAGCCTCAGCGAGACGCTGGGAGCGACGTCTCCGCTGAGCAGAGCCCACTGCGGCCGATACCGAATGGGAGACCGCAGCAGACACGGATCGAGATTCCCCCTGTGCAGCAGAGGAAACTCGACTCCTAACAATGATAGTGGTAAAATTTATTTTATATTACCCGTGTTTATTTGTGAAAAAAATGGAAATTTGGCGAAAATTTTGAAAATTTCACAATTTTCCAACTTTGAATTTTTATGCCCTTAAATCACAGAGATATGTCACACAAAATAATTATTAAGTAACATTTCAAACATGTCTACTTTACATCAGCACAATTTTGAAACCAACATTTTTTTTTGATAGGGAGTTATAAGGGTTAAAATTTGACCAGCAATTTCTCATTTTTACAACACCAATATTTTTTAGGGACCACATCACATTTGAAGTCATTTTGAGGGGTCTATATGATAGAAAATAACCAAGTGTGACACCATTCTAAAAACTGCACCCCTCAAGGTGCTCAAAACCACATTCAAGAAGTTTATTAACCCTTCAGGTGTTTTACAGGAATTTTTGGAATGTTTAAATAAAAATGAACATTTACCTTTTTTTCACAAAAAAATTACTTCAGCTCCAATTTCTTTTATTTTACCAAGGGTAACAGGAGAAAATGGACCACAAAAGTTGTTGTACAATTTGTCCTGAGTACGCTCATACCCCATATGTGGGGGTAAACCACTGTTTGGGCGCATGGCAGAGCTCGGAAGGGAAGGAGCTCCATTTGACTTTTCAATGCAAAATTGACTGGAATTGAAATGGGACGCCATGTTGCGTTTGGAGAGCCCCTGATGTGCCTAAACATTGAAACCCCCCACAAGTGACACCATTTTGGAAAGTAGACCCCTTAAGGAACTTATCTAGATGTGTGGTGAGCACTTTCACCCAACCAGTGCTTCACAGAAGTTTATAATGCAGAGCCGTAAAAACAAAAAATCATATTTTTTCACAAAAATGAACTTTCGCCCCAAATTTTTTATTTTCCCAAGGGTAATTGAAGAAATTAGACCACAAAATGTGTTTTGCAATTTGTCCTGAGTATGCCGATAACCCACATGTGGGGGTAAACGACTGTTTGGGCGCATGGCAGAGCTCGGAAGGGAAGGAGCGCCGTTTGACTTTTAAATGCAAAATTGACTGGAATTGAGATGGTGCACCATGTCGCGTTTGGAGAGCCCCTGATATGCCTAAACATTAAAAAAACCCTCAAGTGACACCATTTTGGAAATTAGACCCCCTAAGGAACTTATGTAGATGTGTTTTGAGAGCTTTGGACCCCCAAGTGTTTCACTACAGTTTATAACACAGAGCCTTGAAAATAAAAATCCTTTTTTTTTCTTCACAAAAATGATATTTTAGCCCCCAGTTTTGTATTTTCACAAGGGTAAGAGGATAAATTGGACCCCAAATGTTGTTGTCAAATTTGTGCTGAGTACGCTGTTACCCCATATGTAAGGGGGAACCACTGTTTGGGCGCATGGCAGAGCTCGGAAGGGAAGGAGCGCCATTTGGAATGCAGACTTAGATGGATTGGTCTGCAGGCATCACGTTGCATTTGCAGAGCCCCTGATGTACCCAAACAGTAGAAACCCCCTACAAGTGACCCCATATTGGAAACTAGACCTCCCAAGGAACTTATCTTGATGTGTTGTGAGAACTTTGAAGCCCCAAGTGTTTCACTACAGTTTATAATGCATAGCCGTGAAATTATATATATATTTTTTTCACAAAAATGATTTTTTAGCCCCCAGTTTTGTATTTTCACAAGGGTAACAGGATAAATTGGACCACAAAAGTTGTTATCCAATTTGTCCTCAGTAGGCTGATACCCTATATGTGGGGGGAACCACTGTTTGGGCGCATGGCAGAGCTCGGAAGGGAAGGAGCGCCATTTGGAATGCAGACTTAGATGGATTGGTCTGCAGGCATCACGTTGCATTTGCAGAACCCCTAATATACCCAAACAGTTGAAACCCCCCACAAGTGACCCCATATTGGAAATTAGACCTCCCAAGAAACTTATCTAGATGTGTTGTGAGAACTTTGAACCCCCAAGTGTTTCACAACAGTTTACAACGCAGAGCCGTAAAAATAAAAAATCTTTTTTTTCCCACAAAAATGATTTTTAGCCCCCAAAATTTTTATTTTCCCAAGGGTAACAAGAGAACTTGGACCCCAAAAGTTGTTGTCCAATTTTTCCCGAGTACGCTGATACCCCATATGTTGGGTAGACCCCTGTTTGGGCGCACGGGAGAGCTCGCAAGGGAAGTAAAAAAAAGTTTTACTTTTTCAACGCAGAATTGGCTGGAATTGAGATCGGACGCCATGTCGCGTTTGGAGAGCCCCTGATGTGCCTAAACAATGGAAACCCCCAATTCTAACTGAAACCCTAATCCAAACACACCCCTAACCCTAATCCCAAGAGTAACCCTAATCACACCCCTAACCCTGACACACCCCTAACTCTAATCCAAACCCTAATCCCAAATCCGAAATGTAATCCAATCCCTAACTTTAGCCCCAACCCTAACCCTAACTTTAGCCCCAACCCTAACCCTAACTTTAGCCCCAACCCTAACCCTGACTTTAGCTCCAACCTTAGCCCCAACCCTAACCCTAGCCCTAACCCTAACCCTAGCCCTAACCCTTGCCCTAACCCTAGCCCTAACCCTTGCCCTAACCCTAGCCCTAACCCTAGCCCTAACCCTAACCCCAGCCATAACCCTAGCCCTAACCATAGCCCTAACCCTAGCCCTAACCCTAACCCTAGCCCTAATGGAAAAATGGAAATACATTTTTTTTTATCTTATTATTTTTCCCTAACTAAGGGGGTGATGAAGGGGGGTTTGATTTACTTTTATAGCATTTTTTATAGAGGATTTTTATGATTGGCAGCTGTCACACACTAAAAGACGCTTTTTATAGCAAAAACGTTTTTGCGTCTCCACATTTTGAGACCTGTAATTTTTCCATATTTTGGTCCATGTGAGGTCTTGTTTTTGCGGGACGAGTTGACATTTTTATTGGTTACATTTTCTGACACGTGACAGTTTTTGATCGCTTTTTATTCCAATTTTTGTGAGGCAGAATGACCAAAAACCAGCTATTCATGAATTTCTTTTGGGGGAGGCGTTTATACCGTTCCACATTTGGTAAAATGGATAAAGCAATTTTATTCTTCTGGTCAGTATGATTACAGCGATACCTCATTTATATCATTTTTTAATGTTTTGGCGCTTTTATACAATAAAAACTATTTTATAGAAAAAATAATTATTTTGGCATCGCTTTATTCTCAGGACTATAACTTTTTTATTTTTTTGCTGATGATGCTGTATGGTGGCTCGTTTTTTTGCGGGACAAGATGAAGTTTTCAGTGGTACCATGGTTGTTTATATCCGTCTTTTTGATCGCGTGTTATTCTACTTTTTGTTCGGCGGTATGATAATAAAGCGTTGTTTTTGCCTAGTTTTTTTTTTCTAACGGTGTTTACTGAAGGGGTTAACTAGTGGGACAGTTTTATAGGTGGGGTCGTTACGGACGCGGCGATACTAAATATGTGTACTTTTATTGTTTTTTTTCATTAATATAAAGAAATGTATTTATGGGAATAATTTTTTTTTTTCTTTATTTAGGAATTTTTTTTTCTATTTTTTTTTACACATGTGGAATTTTTTTTTTAACTTTTTTACTTTGTCCCAGGGAAGGACATCACAGATCGTTGATCTGACAGTTTGCACAGCACTTGCAGTGCTGCAGGCTTACCAAGTGCCTGCTCCTAGCAGGCACTTGGTAAGCCACCTCCCTCCCTGCAGGACCCGGATGCCGCGGCCATTTTGGATCCGGGCCTTGCTGCAGGGAGGAAGGTAGAAGACCGTCGCAGCAACGCGATCACATCACGTTGCTGCGGGGGTCTCAGGGAAGCCCGCAGGGAGCCCCCTCCCTACGCGATGCTTCCCTGCACCGCCGACACACGGCGATCATGTTTGATCATGGTGTGTCGGGGGTCAATGTGCCGGGAGCGGTCCGTGACCGCTCCTGGCACATAGTGCCGGATGTCAGCTGCAATAGGCAGCTGACACCCGGCCACGATCGGTCGCGCTTCCCCCGTGAGCGCGGCCGATCGCATATGACATACTATCCCGTCACTGGGAATTAAGTCCCAGGGCACCTTGACGGGATAGTACGTCATATGGGATTAAGGGGTTAAAGAAATGTTTTCACAATTTTGCTCTATGGCAGGATGCATTATCATCTTGGAAAAAGGTTTCATCGTCCCCAAACATCCTTTCAATTGATGGAATAAGAAAACTGTCCAAAATATCAACAGAAACTTGTGCATTTATTGAATATGTAATGACAGCCATCTCCCCAGTGCCTTTACCGGACATGCAGCTCCATATCATCAATGACTGACGCATTCTTGATTCCAGGTGGCATAGAGGAGGGTTACAGTATCTTGTGTCCTGGAAGGGTTTCGGTCCTGAGGACAATTCCTGGGTGAAAGCTGTTGATGTCTCAGCCTCAAGTTTAATTAACCCCTTCACCCCAAAGCCTGTTTTCACCTAAGTGACAGGGCCAATTTTTACAATTCTGACCACTGTCAATTTATGAGGTCATAACTCTGAAACGCTTCAACGGATCCTGATGATTCTGACAATGTTTTCTCGTGACATATAGTACTTCATGGTAGTGGTAAAACTTCTTCGATATGACTTGCATTTATTTGTGAAAAAAACAAAAATTTGTCGGAAATTATGAAAATTTAGCAATTTTCAAAATTTTAGTTTTTATGCCCTTAAATTATAGAGTTATATCACATAATATAGTTAATAATCAACATTTCCCACATGTCTGCTTTACATTAGCACAATTTTGGAAACATAATTTTTTTTTGTTAGGGAGTTATAAGGGTTAAAAGTTGACCAGCGATTTCTCATTTTTGCAACAAAATTTGCAAAACCATTTTTTTTACGGACCACCTCACACTTGAAGTGACTTTGAGGGGTCTATATGACAGAAAATGCCCAAAAGTGACACCATTCTAAAAACTGCACCCCTCAAGGTACTCAAAACCACATTCAAAAAGTTTATTAACCCTTCAGGTGCTTCACAGGAATTTTTTTAATGTTTAAAAAAAATTGAACATTTAACTTTTTTTTCACAAAATTTTTACTTCAGGTCCAATTTGTTTCATTTTACCAAGGGTAACAGGAAAAATTGGACCACATATGTCGTTGTACAATTTGTACTGAGTACGCTGATACCCCATATGTGGGGGTAAACCACTGTTTGGGCACATGGCAGAGCTCGGAAGGGAAGGAGCGCCATTTGACTTTTCAATGCAAGATTTGCTGGAATTGAGATCGGAGCCCATGTCACGATTAGAGAGCCCCTGACGTGCCTAAACAGTGGAAACCCCCACAATTGACACCATTTTGTAAAGTAGACCCTCTAAGGAACTAATCTAGATGTGTGGTGAGCACTTTGAACCTCCAAGTGCTTCACAGAAGTTTATAATGTAGAGCCATAAAAAAAAAGTTCATATTAATTTTCACAAAAAATGATCTTTTTACCCCAAATTTTTTATTTTCCCAAGAGTAACAGGATAAATTGGACCCCAAAAGTTGTTGTGCAATTTGTCCTGAGTACACTGATACTTGCTATATGGGGATAAACCACTGTTTGAGCGCATGGCAGAGCTCGGAAGGGAAGGAGCGCCATTTGACTTTTCAATGCAAAATTGGCTGGAATTGAGATCGGAACCCATGTTGTATTTGGAGAGCCCCTGACATGCCTTAACAGTGGAAACCCCCAACAAGTGACCCCATTTTGGAAAGAAGACCCCCTAAGGAACTTATCTAGATGTGTGGTGAGCACTTTTAACCCCCAATTGTTTCACTAAAGTTTAGAATGTAGCGGTGTGAAAATTTAAAAAAATCATTTTTTCTTTCCACAAAATGATGTTTTAGCCCGCAATTTTTTTTCCAAGGGTAACAAGAGAAATTGGACCACAAAAGTTATTGTCCAATTTGTCCTGAGTTTGCTGATACCCCATATGTGGGGGGGGGGACCACCGTTTGAGTGCATGGCAGAGCTCGGAAGGGAAGGAGCGCCGTTTGAAATGCAGACTTTCATAGAATGGTCTGCAGGTGTCATGTTGCATTTGCAGAGCCCCTGATGTACCTAAACAGTAGAAACCCCCCACAAGTGACCCCATATTGGAAACTAGACCCCCCAAGGAACTTATCTAGATGTTTTGTGAGAGCTTTGAACCAACAAGTGTTTCACTACAGTTTATAACGCAGAGCCGTGAAAATAAAAAATATTTTAATCCACAAAAATGATATTTTAGCCCCCACGTTTTTATTTTCCCAAGGATAAAAGGACAAATTAGACCCCAAACTTTGTTGTCCAACTTGTCCTGAGAACGCTGATACCCCATATGTTGGGGGGAACCACTGTTTGGGTGCACGGCAGAGCTCGGAAGGGAAGGAGCGCCGTTTGAAATGCAGACTTAGATGGATTGGTCTGCAGGCGTCATGTTGCATTTGCAGAGCCTCTGATGTACCTAAACAGTAGAAACCCCCCACAAGTAACCCCATATTGGAAACTAGACCCCCCAAGAAACTTATCTAGATGTGTTGTGCGAACTTTGAATCAACAAGTGTTTCACTACAGTTTATAACGCAGAGCTGTGAAAATAAAAAATATTTTTTTTCCACGAAAATTATATTTTAGCCCCCACGTTTTTATTTTCCCAAGGGTAACCCAAAAGTTGTTGTCCAACTTGTCCTGAGAACGCTGATGCAGCATATGTTGGGGGGAACCACTGCTTGGGCGCACAGGAGAACTCGGAAGGGAAGGAGCACTGTTTTAGTTTTTCAAAGCAGAATTGGCTGGAATTGAGATCGGATGCCATGTCGCATTTGGAGAGCCCCTGATGTGCCGAAATAGTGGAAACTCCCCAATTCTAACTGAAACCCTAACCCCAACCCTAACCCTAGCCCCAACCCCAACCCTAACCCTAGTCCTAACCCTAGCCCTAACCCTAATGGGAAAATGGAAATAAATACATTTTTTTACATTTTATTATTTTTCCCTAACTAAGGGGGTGATGAAGGGGGGTTTGATCTACTTTTATAGTGTTTTTTTTTGGCTGATTTTTAGGGTTGGCAGCTGTCACACACTAAAAGACGCTTTTTATTGCAAAAAATAGTTTTTGCATCACCACATTTTGAGAGCTATAATTTATCCATATTTTGGCCCACAGAGTCATGTGAGATCTTGTTTTTTGCGGGATGAGTTTACGTTTTTATTGGTAACATTTTTGGGCAGATGACATTTTTTGATCACTTTTTATTCCGATTTTTGGGAGGCGGAATGAACAAAAACCAGCAATTCCTGAAATTCTTTTAGGGGGGGGCGTTTTTCTGCTGATGATGCTGTATGGCAGCTTTTTTTTGCGGTACAAGATGACATTTTCAGTGGTACCATGGTTATTTATATCCGTCGTTTTGATCGCGTGTTATTCCACTTTTTGTTCGCCTATATGATAATAAAGCAATGTTTTTTGCCTTGTTTTTTATTTTTTTTTTTTGCGGTGTTCACTGAAGGGGTTAACTAGTGGGATAGTTTTATAGAGCGGGTCGTTACGGATGCGGCGATACCAAATATGTGTACTTTTATTGTTTTTTTTAATTTACATAAATAAATGGATTTACTGGGAAATGTTTTTTTTTTCTTTATTTGGGGATTTTTTTTATTTTTTTTTATACATTCTATTTTTTATTTTTTTTTTTACTTTCTACCATTGTCCCAGGGTGGGACATCACTGTATTAGATCAGATCATTGATCTGACAGTGTGCATAGCACTTTGTCAGATCAACGATCTGACAGGCAAGTTTAGGTGGCTTTCCGGCGCCTGCTCTCAGCAACTCTCAGCAGGCGCCGGCTAGCCAGGTCACTTCATGACCCGGAAGGAGTCCCGCGGCCATCTTGGATCCGGGGACTCCTTCCGGATCACTGGAGCAACGCGATCTCATCGCGTTGCTCCGGTGGGAGAGCGCAGGGAGCCCCCATCCCTGCGCGATCCCCCTCTATGCCGCTGTCACTACTGACAGCGGCATCAGAGGGGTTAAATGCCCGCCATCGGCGCTAGAGCCGATCGTGGGCATTGCTGCGGGGTGTCAGCTGTCATATACAGCTGACACTCACACCCGATCACCGCGGCGCTCAGCGCGAGACCGCGGTGATCAGTGCGCCGTACTAGTACTGCTGCTGGCACAAATGCAGTGCCGGCAGCGCAGTACTAGTATGCCGTATGTCGCGAAGGGGTTAAGGCTGTTCACAGGATATTTCCGAATAAGACCTGGCATATAGGATCTGGGGGATCCTCGTTAAAGGGGAGGTACTGTTAGAATCTGTTTAGTTTGTGACTATCTGCCATTTTCTTGTGGAGTTCTGGCTGCTGGTCTTTTTCCTCTGGTGCTGGGTTTGTCTTGGGTCAGGTGTTTGTTTTACTCTTTATTAACCAGCACCTGCCTCCCAGTCCTTGCTGGACAAAAGTGTTTATCTGCTTGAGCTCTAGCTTGGTGCTTTGCTTTGTCTTCGGTGTGTGATATTTGTGCAGTGTTGGTACCTCTGGTCTGCTAGACTTACTTTCTGTTTTCTATTGGTTTCTGCAGCCTTCTCTTTGTTTTTTATTAGGAAGTGACCCGTTTTTGTACCCAGTCCTTAGTTCTTTTAGTGAACTCCTTCCCCTTTTCTATAGGTCTTCGCTTGAGATTAACCTAGGATCATTGGTGGGTCTATTCGCAAGGAATGGGTCACCCTCTCCGTCATAGGGTTTCAGCCTAGTCATAGTGCAGGGTAAGTTTTCCCCCTTTTACCTTAGCCCTGTGTTGCTGATCTGTAACACATATATCTGTAGTAAGCTCTGTTCTGCTCCCTTATTTCTGTAGTAAGCTCTGTTCTGCTCCTGTAGCTCTGAAGAAAGCTTAGTTCTGCTCCTACATCTCTGTAGTAAGCTCTGTTCTGCTCCCATATCTCTGTAATAAGCTCTGTTCAGCTCCCTTATCTCTGTAGTAAGTTCAGTTCAGCTCCAATATCTTTGTAGTAATAATATACAAAAAGGTTCTCATAAATGTAATAACACCAATTATATTATGTGCCCTCTCCTACATTCAAAATTAATTTTTCACAACATTCAAAATTAGTTTGTCGCCATTAGGATAAAGGAGTGGACTTGAAGCAGAAAATACTAAAAATCCCAATTTTTATTGAATCAATAACATTATAAAATGCAAGATATGAAAATAAGAAGAGTGCAGAAAAGCAAAGACAGACTTAAAACTCTAAACTGAGTTAAATTTGCTGTCTAGAAAAGACGACAAAACCCAGCTGAAAGCTAAAATTAGCTAGTAAAGCATCCCTTTAAGAAAACTCTGTGGGATTCAACGCAAGTAATAATTGCTAGGTGCTGTAAAAGCTAATAATAGTTACCATTAATTGAATAAATAGAAGGTATAAAATTTCTGCAATGAATCTACGCAGAAACCCGGCTGCAATCATAATAATTACATCACCAAATTGGTATCTAGATCTGCAGTATATGCAGCCCGGTATGCACAGCACTACACACAGTCCTGCATACCCTCTGTTACAGTGAAAAACATGGCCATGGGCTAAGGGAGGCTAAACATATGTAGATTTGGTTAATCAAGCACAGTGTCATGTTGCTAACAGAAGGTCATGACACCTTTACCTGGATCGAGACAACGTGACAAGGTAATATAAGAGTCCTGTTCCTCTGTCCCGATGGGCACGTTTCGCCCTGCTTCTTCAGGAGGCATGTCTACGCAGAGGATGTCAATAATTTTTACGTGAGCCTTAACCAATACTCTCATTGTCTACAAGTCATGTGGCCGCACACCCCCGGGATTTTTGTTGACGCACGCGCTGAAAGTAAACGGGCATAAAAGCGTGGTCACGTTGGAATACCCATAAACAAACACACCAATCAGGTGATATCTGATATGTAGCACCAGCGTTCAAGACCACACATAGCATGTCACGAGAGCGCTCGTACCCACGCATGTGCACTTATCCCTGGTTAGCAAGCCACAGACAAGTTCAGAAAAACCACCCTAATCATTAGCAAAAATAAGCATTTAAGCCAAAAATACAATTAGCAGCAATAATTACCGGCAGTCTGGAGCACAGTGAATAATTCAGTCCGTGCGCGTCCGCCCCGACGCACGTTTCGGACCTTCCTTCTTTGGGGGGCCTGCACACCACTGGTGTGCATCTTATTCATATCCCTACCACCATTGTTGCAGTTTGAGAAGCGTCACCGCATGACCGGAAGTGACGGCCCTGGCCGGAAATGACGCGCCCGTCTCCATGCCAACCGCATCACATGGCGGCAGGTCCTGGATGGACACCACATACCATAGAAATGGGGCAAAGCTAATATTTTCACTGAGTCCAGATGGATGGACCGTATGAAAAGGTCCAAATGTATGTGGACTCCATTTGGGCAAGTCTCTTGGAGATTCCACCACCGCAGATATTGACCTCTAGTTTGTCGATAGCACGGATCCTGAGGAGGCTACCGTCACAGCTTTGATAGTCCCTAAAGTGGCGGGGGAGAGTTTTCAACACGGATACGTCTTCCTGGGTCGCTGCAGCTATAATGCCATGCACATGTTCTCTGATGCGTACTTTGAGCTGTCAAACCCACATATATTTTGTTGCACGGACATACAGCATAGTAGATGACATTTCTGTCCATGCATGAAATCGGCTTCCTAATCTCAAATTGTTGAGAACCACTTGACTCCATAAATGTATTGCAGCAGTCAACATTGGGGCAAGCCACACAACAACCACACGGGACTCAACCATGTCTCTCCACCGCCGCATTGAACCCATTCTAAGCCTTTGACAGGTAATGCAATTCTGCATGCAAATAGCAGTCACCCTAGACATATAGTCAAATCCATCCCTGTTGGGGAATTCACTAGAATTAAAAGGAACTGTAATAACAACAGTTTAAATACTGATTTAAAAAAAATCTTGTAATAAATTAAAACAGAGGGGTTATCCCAATTGGATGTTAAATAAGGCTCTTAACATAGTTTTGACGAAAAAACAAGAAGATCTTATTTCTCCACAAGCAAATCAGATGATTAAAAAGAGTCAGGAATCTCACAATAAACCATTTGTATGTTGTCAGTACAATCCTCAATTTTACAAGATTAAAAATATCATCAATAAATTTATACCTACAGTATACTATATGAGGACTAGGGTTGAGCGAAACGGGTCGGCCATTTTCAGAAGTCGCCGACTTTTGGCAAAGTCGGGTTTCATGAAACCCGACCCGACCCCTGTGTGGGGTCGGCCATGAGGTCGTCGATCTTCTGAATCTGGTATCGGAATTCCGATACCGAGTTCCGATATGTTTGCAATATCGGAAATCGGTATCGGAATCCATATTTAAGTGTAAAATAAAGAATTAAAATAAAAAATATTGCTATACTCACCCTCTGACGCGCCCTGGTACTAACCGGCAGCCTTCCTTCTTTAGAATCAGCGCATAAAGGGCCTTAGATGATGTCGACGCTTGTGATTGGTCGCGCGACCGCCCATGTGACCGCTCGCGCGACCAATCACAAGCCGCGACGTCACCGAAGGTCCTTCAAGCGCTGATTCTTAGGAAGGAAGGCTGCCGGAAAGAAGCAGGGCGCGTCCGAAGGTGAGTATATACCTAATAGGAATATACTCACCCTCAGACGCACCCTGCTTCTTTCCGGCAGCTTTCCTTCCTAAGAATCAGCGCTTGAAGGACCTTCGGTGACGTCGCGGCTTGTGATTGGTCGCGCGAGCGGTCACATGGGCGGTCGCACGACCAATCACAAGCCGCGACGTCATCTAAGGTCCTTCACGCGCTGATTCCAAGGAAGGAAGTCTGCCGGTTAGTACCAGGGCGCGTCAGAGGGTGAGTATAGCAATATTTTTTATTTTAATTCTTTATTTTACACTTAAATATGGATCCCCGGGCCTGAAGGAGAGTTTCCTCTCCTTCAGACCCTGGGGACCATGGAAACCCAATGCACTGCATTGGGTTTCATGTTTCGGCCGACCCCGACCCCGACTTCTTTATAGGATCGGCCGATTTCACTCGACCCAACTTTTCAAAAAGTCGGGTTTCGTGAAACCCGACCCGATCCTATAAAAGTAAAAGTCGCTCAACCCTAATGAGGACCCCATCTTGGGGACCATACTGGAACATGGTTGTAATGTTGTGTCAAGAAGAGCACTGACTTTGGGTAATATATTGTCACCAAGCATGTATCATTCCAGGTCACATCATGAAACCTGGCTAATTTGCAAAGGCAGCTATAAATGTGGTGTTGTGGATAGCAGGACTTGCAAACAAATGGTAAATTCAAAAACCTTTTTATAATCATGACAACACCACCACATTTAAGATCAAAGATTTTATGAACTGAAATACATGCTTTGTTGTATTTAAAATCGATTGTAATATTTGTAACAAATCATATGTCGGTTGTACTTCGAGAAAATTGAAGACACGCATAGGGGAGCATCTATAAGATATATTGAATAGTACCAGCGGGAATCATAATGCATCATCAGCGGCCAAAAATTTTATTAATTATCATTCATGCAATATCTCCTCTTTGTGAGTAACGGGCTTAGAAAAAATTAAGAGACCTCCTCGAGGTGGTGATATTAGGAGAGATTTACTTACCCGTGAAGCATATTGGATTTTTAACATGGGGACCAGGTTTCAGGATGGTCTGAACAAAAGGAATGAGATTATGATTCATTATTAATATCAAGGCATAAAATATTATATTCTATTATCATTATTATTTTGTTCGTTTTTATTTAATACATGTAAATGTATTTAATTTGTAGCAGTGTATGCATTTAATATATGCACGTTTTGTGTCAGGACCTTTGATCATGTGATAGATATCTGACATTTCATTGGTGTTAGGTCCTTTTTAATGTTTCTTCACTTAGTGGTGTGTTAGCTATGATAAAAATCGCAGCAGTAAATGTGATACAGCCCGCCATATCCTACATTATAATTTTGTGGCAGTGAAAAAGTTCTGTGTGTAGAGCTGTTGCACAGCAAAAAAAAATTTTTGGGCAGTCGCTAACGTAATTCAGCAAGCCATATATCACCTTGTCGTTTAGTGTCAGTGAAATTCAAGTGTCTGTAGACCTCATACACATTAAAAGAATATTTTTTGCTGTCGCTAAACGTGATACAGCCCGTCATATCCCATGTTGTAATTTTGTGTCAGCGAAATCGTTCTGAGAGTGCAGGGGTTTCACTGTAAAAAAAATTCTTCTGTTACTGACAGTATGGTAGATCTCACTTTGAAATTGTTTGGATCATCTAGTCTATGTTATACAGGCCTCATCCATAGCCAAAAAGAAATGTATTCTGCTACTAACGTAATACAGTAGGGGAGATTTCATTTTGCAATTATTTGGAGCATATCTTGTATGTCATACAGGCCTTATCCACACTGAAGTAATTCTTTCTTCTGTGACTAACGTGATTCAGCACGTCATATTTCAGTTGGTGCATAGTAAAAAATCTAATTTTTTGTTGCTAATATTGTGCTCCTACCACACTATCTGAGCAACATGACTGGGAAAAAGTGAAGTCATAGTGGAAGGGGATATTAGGCTTGGTGTTCAAGGTATCAATAACCAAAATCCTAAATTTATATACACCTCAACAACAATACATAATAAACACTTTCTCCATCTAACGAGGAGAAAAAATAGAGGAATCCACAAGAAAAATAAAAATGTATGAAATTTATTACAAAAAATTATACAATATGTAAATGGCAATAGATTCAAACAATACAAAGGAATCTAGATTAAAAACATACGGCAAATGGGCAAAAAGTAATCATATAGATATTTCATAGCACCTAATATATAAGAGAGAAATGATGGTATAATTCAGACCCTCTATATCCCAAAATATAATGGAAAGCAACACTGCTGTAGTCCTATACTGATATAGGCAAAATATGAATTAACAGCAAAAAATGCATTAATAAGAAATAAAGCAAGGGATAAATAGATATAGTCAAGGAAAGCCGACAAAAAGTATATTTGAAAAAAGGCTATTTGAAAATACACCGATAGTATAAAATGTCAGAGGATCAATCAAATCAAATTGAACAAACCTGATCACTCTATGGAGTGAAACAATGCATAGCTATGCCTAAAAGACCTTAAGTCAGCTAAAGTGATGTGCTAAATACCTATCATAGTTATTAGAGCAAAAAAAAAGTTAACTTACATGATATGTTTAGATGGTGCAAGTGCTGCGCCCGTGCCGTTACCCCAACAGCGCCGTTTCGCCTACCAGGCTTCTTCCATATGGGGGCCGAATGTGTGTCTGCTGTGTGAGCCTTGCATTATATAGTGTCTCATTAGGTGTAATCTAAGAATCAGCTGAACAGTTACGTCGCATAGCGATCCACTTGGTAGCGCATGCGTCCTCCACATAGCTTCCCATGATAATCCAATACTGACTTCCGGTCTCCGCATCTGGAACGCAAGCGTGGAACGCTCACGTCGCCTAGTGAGCGGGACCGGAAGTCACTGGGAGCTAAGGACGAGGCATGCGCAGTCTGGATCAGTAGCGACAGAGGACACCGCTAATCACAGGGGGCGTGTATATGGTAATAAAGGGCGTGTATGAAAAGGAAAAGAAAAGGAAAGGGGGAAGGTGTATATATAATACATATTATAAAGTGAAAAAGGACGGAAGTATTATTATTATTATTATTATTATTATTATTTGTTTATATAGCACCATTGATTCCATGGTGCTGTACATGAGAAGGGGTTACATACAAGTTACAAATATCACATACATTAAACAAACTAACAATGACGGACTGATACAGAGGGGCGAGGACCCTGCCCTTGCGGGCTTACATTCTACAGGATTATGGGGAAGGAGACAGTAGGTTGAGGGTTGCAGGAGCTCCGGTGTTGGTGAGGCGGTAGCTCCGGTGTTGGTGAGGCGGTAGCTCCGGTGTTGGTGAGGCGGTAGCTTCGTTGGTGATGAGGCAGCAGCGGTGTCAGTGCAGGCTGTAGGCTTTCCTGAAGAGATGAGTTTTCAGGTTCCGTCTGAAGGATCCGACTGTGGTTGATAGTCGGACGTGTTGGGGCAGAGAGTTCCAGAGGATGGGGGATATTCGGGAGAAGTCTTGGAGGCGATTGGATGAGGAGCGAACAAGTGTGGAGGAGAGAAGGAGGTCTTGGGAGGACCGGAGGTCACGTGAGGGAAGATATCGAGAGATTAGTTCAGAGATATATGGAGGAGACAGGTTGTGGATGGCTTTGTAGGTCAGTATTAGCAATTTGAACTGGATACGCTGAGGGAATGGGAGCCAGTGAAGAGATTTGCAGAGGGGGGAAGCGGAGGAGTAGCAAGGAGAGAGATGGATTAGTCGGGCAGCAGAGTTAAGTATGGACTGGAGAGGTGCAAGGGTGTTAGCAGGGAGGCCACAGAAAAGGATGTTGCAGTAGTCAAGGCGGGAAATGATGAGGGCGTGCACAAGCATTTTAGTAGATTGGGGGTTGAGGAAAGGACGGATCCTGGAGATATTTTTGAGCTGGAGGCGACAGGAGGTGGAAAGAGCTTGGATGTGTGGTTTGAAGGACAGGGCAGAGTCGAAGGTTACTCCGAGGCAGCGGACTTCGGGTACAGGGGAAAGCATGATGTCATTGACTGCGATAGATAGGTCAAGTAAGGAAGATTTGTGGGATGGAGGAAAGATGATGAGTTCAGATTTGTCCACATTGAGTTTGAGGAAGCGAGAGGAGAAGAAGGAGGATATGGCTGATAGGCACTCTGGGATTCTGGACAGCAGAGCGGTGACGTCTGGGCCAGAGAGGTAGATCTGAGTGTCGTCAGCATAGAGGTGGTACTGGAATCCATGGGACTTTATGAGTTGTCCCAAGCCAAGTGTATAGATTGAGAAGAGTAGGGGTCCTAGAACAGAGCCTTGGGGGACTCCAACAGAGAGAGGGTGGGATGAGGAGGTAGTATGGGAGTGGGAAACGCTGAATGTGCGGTTGGAAAGGTACGAGGCGATCCAGGATAGGGCGAGGTCTTTGATGCCAAAGGAGGAGAGGATCTGTAGTAGGAGGCAGTGGTCAACTGTGTCGAAAGCAGAGGACAGGTCTAGAAGGAGGAGTACAGAGTATTGTCCAGTAGCTTTGGCGGTAAGTAGGTCGTTAGTGATTTTGGTCAGGGCAGTCTCAGTTGAGTGATGGGGCGGAAACCAGATTGTAGATTGTCGTACAACAAGTTAGATGAGAGGTGGGAGGAGAGTTCAGCATGGACGTGCTGCTCCAGGAGTTTGGAAGCAAATGGGAGCAGCGATATTGGGCGATAGCTGGACATAGCAGTTGGATCGAGGGTTGGCTTTTTAAGGATAGGCGTGATTGTGGCATGTTTGAACGCAGAGGGGAAGGTGCCAGAAGTTAGTGATAGGTTGAAGAGGTGGGTTAGGGATGGGATAAGTGTGGTGGTGAGGTTGGGGAGGAGGTGGGATGGGATGGGGTCGAGCGCACAGGTGGTGAGGTGGGATTTGGAGAGGAGACAATTAAGTCCCCCTTCAGTGATGTTGGATAGGGAGGTTATGGGGTTTGGGCATTGGTCTGGTATACAAAGGGGTTGTGGTGGTTGAACAATAAAGTCTTGCCTTGTCTGGTCGATCTTATTTTTAAAGTGTGTGGCAAAGTCCTCAGCAGAGATGAGGGAGGTTGGAGGGGGCAGTGAGGGGCGGAGGAGGGAGTTAAATGTTTTGAATAACTGTTTGGGGTTGTGGGATAGGGAAGATACGAGGGTTGTGAAGTAGGCCTGTTTAGCAGAGGTGAGTGCAGATTTAAAAGCGAGTGTTGCTTGTTTGAATACAGTGAAGTCGTCTTGCGAGTGTGTTCTCTTCCAACGCCGCTCCGCAACCCTGGACACTTGCCTTAGCTTTTTGGTGGTGTTATTATGCCAAGGTTGTCTATTGATACGTCGCGCTCTGCCATGGACGAGAGGGGCAACCGTGTCAATAGCTGATGCGAGAGTGGCATTGTAGAAAGCAGCAGCACTGTCTGTGTCGTGGAGTGAGGATATGGATGCCAGTGGTAGGATGGAGTCAGAGAGTGTGTGGGTGTCTAGGTGTGCAAGGTTTCTGCGTGGGTGCGCATGTTGCTGGATATGGATGATTGGTGAGGAGGACAGGGATGAGAAGGTGAGCAGATGGTGGTCGGATAGAGGGAGAGGGGAGGTGGTGAAGTTAGATAGAGAGCAGAGACGGGTGAATACCAGGTCTAGTGTATGCCCATCCGTGTGGGTGGCTGCGGAGGACCACTGAGTAAGTCCAAAGGATGAGGTAAGGGACAGAAGTTTGGAGGCTGTTGACTGAAGGGTATCAATGGGGATGTTGAAGTCACCCATGATGATGGTGGGAGTGTCAGCAGAGAGAAAGTGAAGAAGCCAGGTGGAGAATTGGTCAATAAAGGCAGTGGCCGGGCCCGGAGGTCGGTATATGACGGCCACTTGGAGGTTGGAGGGAGAGTAGATGCGGACAGAATGGACTTCAAAAGAGGGGAGGATAAGGGAGGGAAGAGGTGGGATTGGGTTAGAGGTGCAGTTTGAAGAAAGGAGAAGACCCACTCCTCCACCGTGTTTGTTGCCAGGTCGAGGGGTGTGGGTGAAGTGGAGGCCTCCGTAACACAGCGCAGCAGGGGAGGCGGTGTCAGAGGGTGTTAGCCATGTTTCTGTGAGGCCAAGGAAGGCAAGATTGCAGGAGAGAAAAAGGTCGTGAATCACATGAAGCTTATTGCAGATTGAGCGGGCATTCCAGAGTGCTCCAGAGAGAGGGAGCAGGGGGGTGGGCGTCAGGGGCACGGGTTTTATGTTGGAAAGAGTGCGGAAGTTCATGTTGGATAGTGAGTGATAGGAGGGAGTAGTAATGGGAGGTATGAGATGTGGGGGTCCAGGGATGGGAGATATGTCTCCAGCAGTGAGGAGAAGTATATCGAACCAAAGAAAAAAAGGGGGAAAGGGAAGTGTATGAAAGTAAAAGGACGTGTCTAACAAAGTGTCTTTTATAATTTGCATGGAAGCGATTCAGACATAGAAAGAACATGCCTTTACCAGCATTCTAACAGATCACAGAGTACAAGCACCACTAATGGTCACAATTAAACAACACTGGATATATATGCATAGAGAACATATATATGAACTTGCACATACAAATATACCGCTTCCAAGCCATAAAAAATTCTAAAAGCCCACTAATATATATATAAACAAAAGTAAGTGTACCATCATAATAAATATAACAATATTACCAATATAAAAACACCGTTATATTATATACATGTTGTACAAACTAGTGTCATATAAATATTAAAATAGAACAAGATCCCCTATTAATAAAATACTATATATAAATTTTCCACAAAGTGACAGTAATTGTGATATACAAAAAAATGATTAATAATATACACCCCCCCCCTATAATGACAAATTAAGGCTACACATAAGAGCAAAGATAACAGTCCACAACTATATTAAATGAATACACATAAAAACACAAAAATGACTGCAACCAATCTTCTTTATTATTGATAGTAGAAATTACGGTCCACCTAAGTTTCAGCTTCCGCCATGACTCCAAAAAGGCTGAATACGGCTCCATGCAAAGAACCATAGGAGAAGAACCGCAAAAGGATTAAAACTGCAATATTAAAAAATACAATGAGAATCATACCACAAAACACACACACATATAATAAAATCAGGAACCAGGATGTGGAAAACAATGGAACATTAATATTAAACCAAGTAAGGGCAGGCAAAGAAGGAAACAGGAGGAAACCACCATATCTACAAAAAGGAGCTAAAACCCATGGTTTCATTCAAACCTTGGGGTGCCATGGTGCCCAATTGGTATATCCACCTGCTCTCCTTCTGTGCCAGAATTTTACCCCGATTACCCCCTCTACTATTAGGCACAACTTGGTCAATTGCTTGAATCTTAAGACCTTGTGGATTAGAATTGTGACATAATCTAAAGTCTTTTGGCAAGGTTTTCAACATACTTACTTCTTCCACCAAGGCCGCCTTTTCAATATCAAGAATATGCTCTCTTGTGCGTACTTTTAGCTCTCGTGTTGTCAATCCAATATATACCTTGTTACAGGGGCATTTTGCATGATAAATAACCCCTTTCGAGGAGCAGGTTAGATTTTTCCGTATTGAATAATTTTTGGTGCCGTCATGATTGGAGAAGGTCTGACTTCTGATGTGATTATTGCATGCCTTGCACATATTACAAGGGTAAAAGCCTTTTCTAGTTGGCATGGAAGTATTCCCCACTGTGTTGGAATAGTGGCTATGGACCAAAATATCCTTAAGATTACGTGACCGTTTAGGTATTATAGATGGTCTATTTGGCAAGATGTTTTTGAGAACAGGGTCACTCATTAAGACATTCCAATGTTTGTGTAAAATTGATGTCAACTCTGACCACTGTTTGTTGTAATTAGTGATGAATCTCACTTGGTTTTTATCTTGTTTTGAAGGGGCCTCTCTTCTTCCATACAGCAGGTCTTCCCTTGATACCTTGGAGGCTCTCTTATAACCCCTTTTAATCTGCCTGTTGCTATAACTGCGATCTTGAAAATGAGAGGCTAGTTCTTGTGATTAGACCCGATAATCACTTTCAGTGGTACAGATCTTCTTTACCCTCAAAAATTGTCCTATAGGGATGCCATCAATTGTAGGCTTGAAATGTGCAGATATGGCATGTAAGAGAGTGTTAGTAGCGGTAGGCTTTCTATACACATCAGTAACAATCTTACCACTCGGGGCCACTGAAATTTTCAAATCTAGAAATTCCAGTGATCTGCCACTATTGTAGGTAAGATTAATATTGTAATCATTCCTATTGAGTCTTTCCATCAATGTCCCTAATTGCTCACAACTACCTTCCCAAATAAACAGAATGTCATCGATGTATCGACTCCATCCTTGTACCAGGTTTATTTGCTCAATCAAATCATTCTGAAAAACTTCCCTTTCCCAGTATCCCATGAATAAATTAGCGTACGCCGGGGCACATGTGGCCCCCATGGCAGTACCTTGTTGTTGTAGATAAATGTTTCCGTTAAACACAAAAACATTATGCTCCAAAACAAATTTTAACAAGGCAAGTATTAGATCTATCAGTGATTTATCCAAATTACTCTCATGTAGATAATGGGATACCGCCCGTAGTCCATCAGTATGCTTGATGGACGAATAGAGAGTTTCCACGTCGGCTGTAACTAGTATAGCACTATCATCCAATTGGATTGAATCAAGCATACGCAAGGCAGCCGTTGTATCCTTAATATAGGATGGAAGTGTCAACACCAACGGTTGTAAATAAAAATCAATGACCCTGCACACTGTTTCACATAAGCTCTCATTGCCCAAGATGATTGGTCTACCCAGTGGGTCACTAGGATCTTTATGCAATTTGGGCAAAAGATAGAAGGTAGACATTTTAGGTTTAAGTTTGACAAATAATCTACTAGTCTTTTAGGAATAATGCCCTTCTCATGAACTTCTTCCAAAATTGCAATCAGCTCATGCTGGTAACGTGTAAGGGGACTAAACGATAATTTTTTATAACAAGACCTAACAGATAGTATCTTGTCAGCCTGTTTTTTATATAGATGAATAGGCCGAACAACAGTGTTGCCCCCCTTATCTGCCTGTTTTATTACTACCCCCTCAAGGTTCTGAAGTTCTCGCAACACTACCTTTTCATCTTTGTTCAAGTTAGACATCCAACTAGGACTATCAGGCATAGATTCAATGTCCCTTGTGACCAGTCTCGTAAATACCTCTACTGAGGGGCAAGTACTAAGGCTGGGAAAAGTTTTGGATTTAGCGATCAGATGTGAGGGAAACTTACCAGTTTCAATTTGAGCATTCTCTTCCAATAAATCTTCTAGATCTCTCAAGGCCTCCCTTTCTATTTCCGTAGGGAACAACAAATCCAAATCTGTCTTATGATGCATTTTCTGTAAAATAATTTTTCGAGCAAATAGGTGCAGGTCTTTTACCACCGTGAATTTGTCTAGTTTTGAAGAGGGAGAAAAAGTTAGACCCTTCTCTAACAAATTAATCTGTACTTCAGACAATGCATTATCCGATAGGTTAATTACCTTCATCCGATCATTATTTCTTTTAAAATTTTCTTAGAGAAGATGTCTGCATATTTCTTGGTCCTCATTCTTGTACGCATATAGTGATCATTGCTACTCTCAGTTTCACTACCTGAAGCACTGCTTTTGGAATATGATGGTAGCTCTTTAGTCGTACTATTCCCGTTAGCAAGTGTCGGTTTTGATCTCTTCCTGGGGAGCTGCCACTTGAAGATTTTGTCATTCTCATAATCATTTGTGTCTCTCAGATATTTTTTCAATTTTAGTTGACTGATATCTGTTTCCCATTTATCAATATCCTTATCAATAGCCTTTAGATAGTTCTCCAGTCTCTCAGTGGTTAGCTGTTTTTTTTAGATTTTTATGCAAATCATCAATTTCTTTGTCAATCAGATCCAAAGATGCAGAGTTTTTATCTATTATTATTTTAATAAATTCAAGAGAGCATAACGTAGCTGCTTTTTTCCACCTTTGTATCAGCTCGACATCTTCTAAGTCAAAGGACGGATATACATGTACCCTCAAGCCTCTTTGGAATAATACTCTGTTCCATATAATTTTCCATAGCGGTTTTATTCCACCATATTTTTAATTTTTTATGTACCGCATTTTTGCATTGAATAGTAAGATCACGGTTTTCCACTAAAACATCCTGTGTACCAGAAGAATTCCCCTGTTTGAATAAGTCTGTAGCCCTGGACCGCCAGGATGTCTCCCTAGCCTTAAGGTCCATCTTGAATAATACGGATAGTCTGTTAGAAAACAGCAATAATAGATATCAATAACCAAAATCCTAAATTTATATACACCTCAACAACAATACATAATAAAAACACTTTCTCCATCTAACGAGGAGAAAAAATAGAGGAATCCACAAGAAAAAGAAAAATGTATGAAATTTATTTCAAAAAATTATACAATATGTAAATGGAAACAGATTCAAACAATACAAAGGAATCTAGATTAAAAACATTGGGCAAAAAGTAATCATATAGATATTTCATAGCACCTAATATATAAGAGAGAAATGATGGTATAATTCAGACCCTCTATATCCGAAAATATAATGGAAAGCAACACTGCTGTAGTCCTATACTGATATAGGCAAAATATGAATTAACAGCAAAAAATGCATAAATAAGAAATAAAGCAAGGGATAAATAGATATAGTCAAGGAAAGCTGACAAAAAGTATATTTGAAAAAAGACTATTTGAAATACACCGATAGTATAAAATGTCAGAGGATCAATCAAATCAAATTGAACAAACCTGATCACTCTATGGAGTGAAACAATGCATAGCTATGCCTATAAGACCTTAAGTCAGCTAAAGTGATGTGCTAAATACCTATCATAGTTATTAGAGCAAAAAAAAAGTTAACTTACATGATATGTTTAGATGGTGCAAGTGCTGCGCCCGTGCCGTTACCCCGACAGCGCCGTTTCGCCTACCAGGCTTCTTCCATATGGGGGCCGAATGTGTGTCTGCTATGTGAGCCTTGCATTATATAGTGCCTCTAGTGTTTCTTCACTTAGTGGTGTGTTAGCTTTGATAAAAATTGCAGCAGTAAATGTGATACAGCCCGCCATATCCTACATTATAATTTTGTGGCAGTGAAAAAGTTCTGTGTGTAGAGCTGTTGCACAGCCAAAAAATTTTTTTGGGCAGTTGCTAACGTAATTCAGCAAGCCATATATCACCTTGTCCTTTAGTGTCAGTGAAATTCAAGTGTCTGTAGACCTCATACACATTAAAAGAATATTTTTTGTTGTCGCTAAACGTGATACAGCCCGTCATATCCCATGTTGTAATTTTGTGTCAGCGAAATCGTTCTGAGAGTGCAGGTGTTGCACTGTAAAAGAAATTCTTCTGTTACTGACAGTATGGTAGATCTCACTTTGAAATTGTTTGGATCATCTAATCTATGTTACACAGGCCTCATCCATAGCCAAAAAGAAATGTATTCTGTTATTAACGTAATACAGTAGGGGAGATTTCATTTTGCAATTATTTGGAGCATATCTTGTATGTCATACAGGCCTTATCCACACTGAAGTAATTCTTTCTTCTGTGACTAACGTGATTCAGCACGTCATATTTCACCTTGTCATTTAGTGCAGCTGAAATTCAGCTGTGTGCAGAGTTGGTGCATAGTAAAAAAATCTTTTTTTGTTGCTAATATTGTGCTCCTACCACACTATCTGAGCAACATGACTGGGAAAAAGTGAAGTCATAGTGGAAGGGGATATTAGGCTTGGTGTTCAAGGTGTACGTGGGGTAGGTGGTAAGGTTTGAGAAAGCACTAGTGAACCAACAAGGTCATATCCTATACAAATCAAAAAACCTGATCTGCACATCCAAACATAGACACAGTGTGAACAGGTGCTGAACCCAGAGTCGCCAACTCGTATATAATCAAACAAATAGGGCAGCACACTGCAGCGCCAAAACATGCAAACTTGAAAACACGAAATTTTTTTAAACTGCATTACTGCACTAGAAATATGAAAAATGAGAGCTTTTAGCGCATAAAAATGGCCAATTTTATGTGTACCTCGTAGCCACGTTACGGCATCTCTCTTATACGAGGTCCTACTCTAAACCTACCTCTCTGAGAATAAACGTCTCCATCTGAATGGGTACATGTGAAACCTCTCCTTGGACTAAAATTCTCTCTCACTGTGGAGGGGTATTGGACCTACTATAATTAAAACACCTGAAGCTAGGAGGCAGGGAGTGCACGATCAGAAGGCTAGAGAATACATTTCAAAAAACCTGATCTGCACATCCAAACATAGACACAGTGTGAACAGGTGCTGAACCCAGAGTCGCCAACTCGTATATAATCAAACAAATAGGGCAGCACACTGCAGCGCCAAAACATGCAAACTTGAAAACACGAAATTTTTTTAAACTGCATTACTGCACTAGAAATATGAAAAATGAGAGCTTTTAGCGCATAAAAATGGCCAATTTTATGTGTACCTCGTAGCCACGTTACGGCATCTCTCTTATACGAGGTCCTACTCTAAACCTACCTCTCTGAGAATAAACGTCTCCATCTGAATGGGTACATGTGAAACCTCTCCTTGGACTCAAATTCTCTCTCACTGTGGAGGGGTATTGGACCTACTATAATTAAAACACCTGAAGCTAGGAGGCAGGGAGTGCACGATCAGAAGGCTAGAGAATACATTTCAAAAAACCTGATCTGCACATCCAAACATAGACACAGTGTGAACAGGTGCTGAACCCAGAGTCGCCAACTCGTATATAATCAAACAAATAGGGCAGCACACTGCAGCGCCAAAACATGCAAACTTGAAAACACGAAATTTTTTTAAACTGCATTACTGCACTAGAAATATGAAAAATGAGAGCTTTTAGCGCATAAAAATGGCCAATTTTATGTGTACCTCGTAGCCACGTTACGGCATCTCTCTTATACGAGGTCCTACTCTAAACCTACCTCTCTGAGAATAAACGTCTCCATCTGAATGGGTACATGTGAAACCTCTCCTTGGACTCAAATTCTCTCTCACTGTGGAGGGGTATTGGACCTACTATAATTAAAACACCTGAAGCTAGGAGGCAGGGAGTGCACGATCAGAAGGCTAGAGAATACATTTCAAAAAACCTGATCTGCACATCCAAACATAGACACAGTGTGAACAGGTGCTGAACCCAGAGTCGCCAACTCGTATATAATCAAACAAATAGGGCAGCACACTGCAGCGCCAAAACATGCAAACTTGAAAACACGAAATTTTTTTAAACTGCATTACTGCACTAGAAATATGAAAAATGAGAGCTTTTAGCGCATAAAAATGGCCAATTTTATGTGTACCTCGTAGCCACGTTACGGCATCTCTCTTATACGAGGTCCTACTCTAAACCTACCTCTCTGAGAATAAACGTCTCCATCTGAATGGGTACATGTGAAACCTCTCCTTGGACTCAAATTCTCTCTCACTGTGGAGGGGTATTGGACCTACTATAATTAAAACACCTGAAGCTAGGAGGCAGGGAGTGCACGATCAGAAGGCTAGAGAATACATTTCAAAAAACCTGATCTGCACATCCAAACATAGACACAGTGTGAACAGGTGCTGAACCCAGAGTCGCCAACTCGTATATAATCAAACAAATAGGGCAGCACACTGCAGCGCCAAAACATGCAAACTTGAAAACACGAAATTTTTTTAAACTGCATTACTGCACTAGAAATATGAAAAATGAGAGCTTTTAGCGCATAAAAATGGCCAATTTTATGTGTACCTCGTAGCCACGTTACGGCATCTCTCTTATACGAGGTCCTACTCTAAACCTACCTCTCTGAGAATAAACGTCTCCATCTGAATGGGTACATGTGAAACCTCTCCTTGGACTCAAATTCTCTCTCACTGTGGAGGGGTATTGGACCTACTATAATTAAAACACCTGAAGCTAGGAGGCAGGGAGTGCACGATCAGAAGGCAGTTTAAAAAAATTTCGTGTTTTCAAGTTTGCATGTTTTGGCGCTGCAGTGTGCTGCCCTATTTGTTTGATTATATACGAGTTGGCGACTCTGGGTTCAGCACCTGTTCACACTGTGTCTATGTTTGGATGTGCAGATCAGGTTTTTTGAAATGTATTCTCTAGCCTTCTGATCGTGCACTCCCTGCCTCCTAGCTTCAGGTGTTTTAATTATAGTAGGTCCAATACCCCTCCACAGTGAGAGAGAATTTGAGTCCAAGGAGAGGTTTCACATGTACCCATTCAGATGGAGACGTTTATTCTCAGAGAGGTAGGTTTAGAGTAGGACCTCGTATAAGAGAGATGCCGTAACGTGGCTACGAGGTACACATAAAATTGGCCATTTTTATGCGCTAAAAGCTCTCATTTTTCATATTTCTAGTGCAGTAATGCAGTTTAAAAAAATTTCGTGTTTTCAAGTTTGCATGTTTTGGCGCTGCAGTGTGCTGCCCTATTTGTTTGATTATATACGAGTTGGCGACTCTGGGTTCAGCACCTGTTCACACTGTGTCTATGTTTGGATGTGCAGATCAGGTTTTTTGAAATGTATTCTCTAGCCTTCTGATCGTGCACTCCCTGCCTCCTAGCTTCAGGTGTTTTAATTATAGTAGGTCCAATACCCCTCCACAGTGAGAGAGAATTTGAGTCCAAGGAGAGGTTTCACATGTACCCATTCAGATGGAGACGTTTATTCTCAGAGAGGTAGGTTTAGAGTAGGACCTCGTATAAGAGAGATGCCGTAACGTGGCTACGAGGTACACATAAAATTGGCCATTTTTATGCGCTAAAAGCTCTCATTTTTCATATTTCTAGTGCAGTAATGCAGTTTAAAAAAATTTCGTGTTTTCAAGTTTGCATGTTTTGGCGCTGCAGTGTGCTGCCCTATTTGTTTGATTATATACGAGTTGGCGACTCTGGGTTCAGCACCTGTTCACACTGTGTCTATGTTTGGATGTGCAGATCAGGTTTTTTGAAATGTATTCTCTAGCCTTCTGATCGTGCACTCCCTGCCTCCTAGCTTCAGGTGTTTTAATTATAGTAGGTCCAATACCCCTCCACAGTGAGAGAGAATTTGAGTCCAAGGAGAGGTTTCACATGTACCCATTCAGATGGAGACGTTTATTCTCAGAGAGGTAGGTTTAGAGTAGGACCTCGTATAAGAGAGATGCCGTAACGTGGCTACGAGGTACACATAAAATTGGCCATTTTTATGCGCTAAAAGCTCTCATTTTTCATATTTCTAGTGCAGTAATGCAGTTTAAAAAAATTTCGTGTTTTCAAGTTTGCATGTTTTGGCGCTGCAGTGTGCTGCCCTATTTGTTTGATTATATACGAGTTGGCGACTCTGGGTTCAGCACCTGTTCACACTGTGTCTATGTTTGGATGTGCAGATCAGGTTTTTTGAAATGTATTCTCTAGCCTTCTGATCGTGCACTCCCTGCCTCCTAGCTTCAGGTGTTTTAATTATAGTAGGTCCAATACCCCTCCACAGTGAGAGAGAATTTGAGTCCAAGGAGAGGTTTCACATGTACCCATTCAGATGGAGACGTTTATTCTCAGAGAGGTAGGTTTAGAGTAGGACCTCGTATAAGAGAGATGCCGTAACGTGGCTACGAGGTACACATAAAATTGGCCATTTTTATGCGCTAAAAGCTCTCATTTTTCATATTTCTAGTGCAGTAATGCAGTTTAAAAAAATTTTGTGTTTTCAAGTTTGCATGTTTTGGCGCTGCAGTGTGCTGCCCTATTTGTTTGATTATATACGAGTTGGCGACTCTGGGTTCAGCACCTGTTCACACTGTGTCTATGTTTGGATGTGCAGATCAGGTTTTTTGAAATGTATTCTCTAGCCTTCTGATCGTGCACTCCCTGCCTCCTAGCTTCAGGTGTTTTAATTATAGTAGGTCCAATACCCCTCCACAGTGAGAGAGAATTTGAGTCCAAGGAGAGGTTTCACATGTACCCATTCAGATGGAGACGTTTATTCTCAGAGAGGTAGGTTTAGAGTAGGACCTCGTATAAGAGAGATGCCGTAACGTGGCTACGAGGTACACATAAAATTGGCCATTTTTATGCGCTAAAAGCTCTCATTTTTCATATTTCTAGTGCAGTAATGCAGTTTAAAAAAATTTCGTGTTTTCAAGTTTGCATGTTTTGGCGCTGCAGTGTGCTGCCCTATTTGTTTGATTATATACGAGTTGGCGACTCTGGGTTCAGCACCTGTTCACACTGTGTCTATGTTTGGATGTGCAGATCAGGTTTTTTGAAATGTATTCTCTAGCCTTCTGATCGTGCACTCCCTGCCTCCTAGCTTCAGGTGTTTTAATTATAGTAGGTCCAATACCCCTCCACAGTGAGAGAGAATTTGAGTCCAAGGAGAGGTTTCACATGTACCCATTCAGATGGAGACGTTTATTCTCAGAGAGGTAGGTTTAGAGTAGGACCTCGTATAAGAGAGATGCCGTATCGTGGCTACGAGGTACACATAAAATTGGCCATTTTTATGCGCTAAAAGCTCTCATTTTTCATATTTCTAGTGCAGTAATGCAGTTTAAAAAAATTTCGTGTTTTCAAGTTTGCATGTTTTGGCGCTGCAGTGTGCTGCCCTATTTGTTTGATTATATCCTATACAAATACACAAATTGAGAAAAAGACCAATGCATAGAAACCTGTGCACACTTGTAAAATTAGCAACATATCTTTATTGTCACAAAAAAAGCACATACAAGTTTAAAAACAATATATTGACACCCTATCCCATGCCAATAGGGGGTTGGGCGGTTGGGCAGGCCTGAAACTGCTCCAAATCTCTGCTGTGTGCAAGGAAAAAAGAAAAAAAAAGGACTGATAACATGCATATATGAATGCAGATAGAAAGTTATATGGGGGCCTCTCTGCGATGATTTGCATAAGGACCCTCTGATCCTGCACCACATGCATGGTTGCCTGGGATGCGTTTGTATATCTCGTGGGGCATATCTGGCATTTATGAGGATTTACAGGCTATTTTATAAAATCACTACCAGCACCTCTAGATCTATCTCATTAAATTAAGGCTCCTGCATACAGCAAATGTATATAACAGTGTTGATCTTACGCAGGCCTCACACTTTGCTGCTTCAGTTTGCATATTATTGCATATATAGCTTGTTGGACATACTTGGCATTATTTAAGACTAATTGCAGGCTGTTTCATATAACTTTCTATCTGCATTCATATATGCATGTTATTAGTCCTTTTTTTTCTTTTTTCCTTGCAAACAGCAGAGATTTGGAGCAGTGTCAGGCCTACCCAACCCCCACTCTTCACCACTTAATCTCCCTATACATAGGGAGTTATACGTGTGAGACATTTATGGGGATGCCCATTTATTGCCTATGCTTTCTGATATTGTAGATTGTTTTGATTATTGGATAATGTGATTTTGTATATTTTATGCATGGCAGTTTTGCTCAGTACCTCACTGTACCAATTTTGTTATCTGTTTGGTATGATCATTTCCATATTAGGGGTTGTTTTCACTTGTTTTTAAACTTGTATATGCTTTTTTGTGACAATAAAGATATGTTTCTATTTTTACGAGTGTGCACAGGTTTCCATACATTGGTCTTTTTCTCAATTTATGCACAGCTTCTTTCCATGCATTCTGTGGCACCTTGGTTACTATTAATATATTATTATTGATTAAATTGTAGTGCACCCAATATTAAGTTTCGTCCTATACAAATGCAACTGACAACTTCTGTTACTTGATGGGCTACTCCACTACCTTCCTTTGGTAGATGCACAGTGGTACACCTTGTTGATGAGGCCCTGAAAATGCATGTGCTCACTAGTGTTGAGCGATACCGTCCGATACTTGAAAGTATCGGTATCGGATAGTATCGGCTGATACCCGAAAAATATCGGATATCGCCGATACCGATATCCGATACCAATACAAGTCAATGGGACACCAAGTATCGGAAGGTATCCTGATGGTTCCCAGGGTCTGAAGGAGAGGAAACTCTCCTTCAGGCCCTGGGATCCATAGGGATGTGTAAAATAAAGAATTAAAATAAAAAATATTGATATATTCACCTCTCCGGTGGCCCCTGGACATCACGCTGGTAACCGGCAGGTTTCTGTGTTTAAAATGAGTGCCTTTAGGACCTGTGAATGACGTCGCGGCTTCTGATTGGTCGCGTGCCGCTCATGTGACCGCCACGCGACCAATCAGAAGCCGTGACGTCATTCGCAGGTCCTTAATTCCTAGAATTAGGAGTTTAGTGAATGAGAATGACGTCGCGGCTTCTGATTGGTCGCGTGGCGGTCACATGAGCGGCACGCGACCAATCAGAAGCCGCGACATCATTCGCAGGTCCTAAAGGCACTCATTTTAAACACAGAAGCCTGCCGGTTACCAGCGTGATGTCCAGGAGCCGCCGGAGAGGTGAATATATCAATATTTTTTATTTTAATTCTTTATTTTACACATCCCTATAGATCCGATAACGATACCCGATACCACAAAAGTATCGGATCTCGGTATCGGAATTCCGATACCGCAAGTATCGGCCGATACCCGATACTTGCGGTATCGGAATGCTCAACACTAGTGCTCACACCTCATATAGTCTACAGAGGTGGCACTCCAATTGCCCTTGCTTCCCCAGCATCACAACTTCCCAACTGACTGAATGGAACCACCAGATGGGTTAGTCTGCAGAGCTGTTCAGACATTCTGTGCCATGGCCATCAGAAGTGTACGCAAAAGCTTCACAGAGTCAAGAGGAGGAAATCATCTGCCACAATGCCCAAATTTTATTCAGCTTGGATCCAGAGCAGGATAAAGTGGGATCCAAGCAGCACCCTGACCCTCATCACTAGACGTTACCCACCGGGGGGAATCATCCCAATGAGACTCAGACATCTCAGGCTCACTCGGACTGTAATGTGCTGTCAGGGCAGGAAGAGGAGAAGTGTGACTCTCAGGGCAAGGAATGTGATAAAACAGAGGATGATAATGAGGTGTTAGATCCCAGTTTGCGTGAACACAAGGCACGCAGCTGAGTAGGTTATCTGAGGAGGTGGAAGAAGAGGAAGATGAGGAGGTAATGTTGCGCTGTACCTCAGCCAGCAGCATTCGCAGGTTTACAGTTCACAGTGCCAACTCACAAAATCTGCCAGCTTTGCAAAAATATACTGAGTAGAGGGAAAAAGTGTAATAATTTGACTACTATATATATGAATCTTCACATGCGCATTCAACATGCATTACTCTGGGAATCTCACTGCGCTAAAATTCAGACCAGTGGACCTCAACAACCATCAGCTGCCCCATCATTCGCATCTTTTGCTTCTTCCACCTACTCTGTTACCATTAAAAACCAAAATGTGTCTGAATGTAAGCAACTATGGCACTTCAAAGACAGATATATACCAAAGGCGGACTTAAATACACTTAGCCGCAAAAAGAGAACCATTTAATGATAAGTTATTAAAAATATAAATCTTTATTTCAAGCAAAAAAATTACCAAGGACACTGATATCGAAAAGAACAGAGTGTAACAGGAGAACAACTTAGTACTAACTCTACCAAAAAATTCCACAAAATGTCTATGACCTAGTAGGGCAGTATAATCCACTAGGGTTGAGCGAAACGGATCTGTCATTTTCATAAGTCGGGTTTCATGAAACCCGATCCGATCTCAGCGTGGGATTGGCCATGCGGTACGTGACCTTCGCGCCAAAGTCGCATTTCATATGACGCGTTCAGCGCCATTTCTCAGCCAATGAAGGAGGACGCAGAGTGTGGGCAGCGTGATGACATAGTTCTCGGTCCCCACCATCTTAGAGAAGGGCATGGCAGTGATTGGCTTGCTTTCTGCTGCTTCACAGGGGCTATAAAGGGGCGTGCACGCCGACCACCATCTTACTGCTGCTGATCTGAGCATAGGGAGAGGTTGCTGCTGCTTTGTCAGAAGCACGGATAGCGTTAGGCAGGGAATATAAACCCCCAAACCGCTTGTGCTGTAGCGATTTCCACTGTCCAACACCACCTTTTCCTTGCAGAGACAGTGGAGGCTAGATTTCTGTGCATCAGCTCTGTAGCTTATTAGGCTGCCTTATAAGGCTCCCTGATAGCTGCATTGCTGTTTGTACGCCGCTGTGCAAACCAACTGCTTTTTTCAAAGCACAAATCCTGTTGCGCATTCCTTTCTGCACAGCTATCTTGTTTGTCCACACTTTTGTGTGCAGCAGCCCTTTTTATTGCTGCCTGCCATACTTTTCTGAGATTACTGTAGGAAGATAGTAATTGTAGTACAGTCCCTTTTTTTATATATATATATCTTCAAGCCACTTTCTGCCCCTGAAACTGTGTAGTGTGAAACAATGGGCACTGTCCCACACCTAAAAAGGGACATTTATATTGCCAATCAGTGCATCTGTGCCAGTCCAGTCTGTGGTATCTGTCTGTCAGTCATTTTCTGCCACAGAAACAATACTGTAAATCAGTGGGCCAGATTTATTCACTAGTCTTCCATATAAAAACAAAAAGAGGAGATTAATATTGGCAAATCTGTGCATCTGTGCCAGTCCAGTCTGTGGTATCTGTCTGTCAGTCATTTTCTGCCACAGAAACAATACTGTAAATCAGTGGGCCAGATTTATTCACTAGTCTTCCATATAAAAACAAAAAGGGGAGATTAATATTGGCAAATCTGTGCATCTCTGCCAGTCCAGTCTGTGGTATCTGTCTGTCAGTCATTTTCTGCCACAGAAACAATACTGTAAATCAGTGGGCCAGATTTATTCACTAGTCTTCCATATAAAAACAAAAAGGGGAGATTAATATTGGCAAATCTGTGCATCTGTGCCAGTCCAGTCTGTGGTATCTGAATGTCAGTCATTTTCTGCCAAAGAAACAATACTGTAAAACAGTGGGCCAGATTTATTCACTCGTCTTCCATATAAAACAAAAAGGGAGATTAATATTGGCAAATCTGTGCATCTGTGCCAGTCCAGTCTGTGGTATCTGTCTCTCAGTCATTATCTGCCACAGAAACAATACTGTAAAACAGTGGGCCAGATTTATTCACTAGTCTTCCATATAAAAACAAAAAGGTGAGATTAATATTGGCAAATCTGTGCATCTGTGCCAGTCCAGTCTGTGGTATCTGTCAGTCATTTTCTGCCACAGAAAATATACTGTAATACAGTGGGCCAGATTTATTCACTAGTCTTCCATATAAAAAAAAAAGAAGGTGAGATTTTTATTTCCAGTGTGTGCATCTGCGTCAGTCCTGTTAGTGGCATATCTGTCAGCCACTGTCTGCCACTGAAACTGTGTACTGTAATACAGTGGGCCTGATTTTCCCTGCAGTCTCACACACCTATAAAGGGAGATTTAAATTCACAACAATTTTGCGTCCACCTTGTAACTGGTTTTACAGTACCAAATACCGTTTGTTAGTTTGGTTACATATTTCCAAGAATGGGGAAGTCTGGTGGAAGAGGTCGTGGCCGTGGGCGGTCATTGCCAGCTGGTAATGATGGTAGTGGTGGTGGAGCATCAGGTGGTCGTGGGAAAAGCAATATAGCACCTAAGTCTCGAGTTGTTCAGCCACCGTCATCGTCTGGCTACACAAGGCCTCGAACGCTCCCTTTTCTGGGAGTAGGAAAACCGCTTTTAAAGCCAGAGCAGCAGGAACAAGTTTTGGCTTTCCTTGCAGACTCTGCCTCTAGCTCTTTTGCCTCCTCTTCGGAAAGTGCAAAATGTAAAAGCAGCGCGTCGTCAGTGGATGTTCCTGGTCAGGGACAAGTCGCTGCCTTGCGTTCTTCACCCAGAACAACAGAGAAGGATGCATCAGGCGACACAACGGGTTACTCCATGAAGCTCTTTACACATACCGTTCCTGGGTTAGAAAGGGAAATTGTTAACAGGCCATGCCCATTACAAGATGAATCGGACATGGAGTGCACAGATGCACAGCCACAGCCAGATTATTATGCTGTTCCTTTGACTCAGATCACAACATTGCCCTCACAGTGTACTGATCCAGAATCTGACCCTGATGAAACTATGGAGCCCCTTCACGAACGATATAGCACCGTCTTACATGGTGACACAGAGGAAGGTGCACAGGACATAGAAGAGGAGGCCATAGATGACCCAGTTGTTGACCCCGATTTGCAGTCATTGGGGGAACAGGGCGCAGCCGGCAGGAGCTCCGAAGCAGAGGAGGAGCCGCAGCAGGCATCAACATCGCAACAGGTTCCATCTGGCAGGCCCGTATTTGGCCAAAAACGTGTGGCAAAACCAAAACCAGTTGTAGGACAGCGTGGCCATCCGGTTAAAGTAGCTCAGTGTGCAATGCCTGAAAAGGTATCCGATATTAGGAAGAGTGCAGTCTGGCATTTTTTTAACCAAGATCCAAATGATCAGGGCAAAGTGATCTGTAAGAAATGCTCAAGGACCTTCAGCAAAGGTCAGAATGTTAAAAATCTAAATACAAGTTGCATGCGTAGACATTTAACCACCATGCACTTGCAAGCCTGGACTAACTACCAAACATCAATTAACGTTGTTGCACCCTCTCACAATGAAGATAGTCAGCAACGCTACATTCCTTCCCTCACTGTAAGCCCACACCACCTGCAGCAAATGTGGAGGTTTCGTCGCAAGGCCAACGCAGTCAGGGAATCACCAGGTTCTTGGTAGGAAACACTGTATGTAGGCCAACTGCAAGAATACCATCATCACCAACCCTTTCTCAGTCTGCCATGTCCACCGGCACCCAGGCTAGTTCCACCATATGCAGCTTTCCAGTCCAGCTCACCCTACAAGAGACTCTCGTTAGGAAAAGGAAGTACTCATCCTCTCATCCGCGTACACAGGGTTTGAACACCCACATTGCTAGACTAATCTCATTTGAGATGATGCCCTACCGGTTAGTTGAAAGCAAAGCTTTCAAAGCCCTGATGGACTACGATGTACCACGTTACGAGCTACCCAGTCAACACTTCTTTTCGAGAAAAGCCATCCCAGCCCTCCACCAGTATGTAAAAGACCGCATTGTCCATGCACTCAGGCAATCTGTGAGTAGAAAGCTGCACCTGACAACAGATGCATGGACCAGTAGGCATGGCCAGGGGCGTTACGTGTCCATCACGGCACACTGGGTTAATGTGGTGGATGCAGGGTCCACTGGGGAAAGCAATATTGGGACAGTTCTGCCTAGCCCACGGTCTAGGAAACAGTTGGCTGTAGGCGTTCACCCCCCCTCCTCCTCCTTGTCCTCCAGCAGAAGCGAGAGCTCGTCCACAGACCGCAGTCGCACGACCACTCCATCCGCAGCTGCCACTGTTGCACACAAGGTGTCCCATTATGGAACAGCTAGTGGTAAGCGTCAGCAGGCTGTATTGGCAATGAACTGTTTGGGCGACAACAGACACACCGCGGAAGTTCTGTCCGAGTTCTTGCAGCAAGAAAATCAGTGATGGCTGGGCAGTGTACATCTTGAGGCAGGCAAGGTAGTGAGTGATAACGGAAGGAATTTTATGGCTGCTATAGCCCTTTCACAACTGAAACACATTCTTTGCCTGGCTCACACCTTAAACCTGGTGGTGCAGTGCTTCCTGAAAAGTTATCCAGGATTACCCGACCTGCTCCTGAAGGTGCGCAGACTTTGCTCGCACATCCGACGTTTGCCCGTACACTCCAGCCGTATGCAGAACCATCAATGATCTTTAAACCTTCCCCAGCATCGCCTAATCATCGACGTTGCAACAAGGTGGAACTCCACACTGCACATGCTTCAGAGACTGTGCGAACAGAGGCATGCTGTTATGTATTTGTGGGAGGATACACATTCACGGGCAGGCAGTTGGATGGCAGACATGGAGTTGCCAGGTGTGCAGTGGTCGAAACTCCAAGACCTCTGTAAAGTCCTTCAGTGTTTTGAGGAATGCACATGGCTGGTTAGTGCAGACAATGCCATAATAAGCATGAGCATCCCCCTAATGCGTCTGCTGATGCAAAGTTTGACGCACATAAAGGAGCAGGCGTCTGCAGCCGAGGACGAGGGAAGCCATGATGACAGTCAGCCATTGTCTGGTCAGGGAAGTCTACTGGACAAGGTGGCGGGCGAAGAGGAGGAGGACGAGGAGGATGATGGGGATGAGTATTTTTTTGATGAGGAAGCTTCTCAGGGGGCAATAGAAACTGGTGGCGTTGCAAGGCCAGGTTCAGAGTTTTAGAGGGAGGCAAGTGACGTTGATTTGCCTGAATGTGCTCCTCAACCCAGCACAAGCAGTGAATTGACAACTGGAACATTGGCCCACATGGCGGATTATGCCTTGCGTATCCTAAAAAGGGACCTCCGCATTACAAAAATGATGACCGATGACGATTACTGGTTGGCCTGCCTCCTGGATCCACGCTATAAGGGGAAACTGCAAAACATCATACCACATGAGAACCTTGAACAAATATTGGCAACCAAACAAGCAACTCTTGTTGACTGTTTGATTTAGGCATTCCCAGCACACAGCGCCGGTGATTAGGGTTGAGCGAAACGGGTCGGCCAGATTCAGAAGTCGCCGACTTTTGGCAAAGTCGGGTTTCATGAAACCCGACCCGACCCCTGTGTGGGGTCGGCCATGAGGTCGGCGATCTTCTGATCTGGAATCGGAATTCCGATACCGAGTTCCGATATGTTTAAGATATCGGGAATCGGTATCGGAATTCATATTTAAGTGTAAAACAAAGAATAAAAATAAAAAAATATTGATATACTTACCCTCGGACGCGCCCTGGTTCTCACCGGCAGCCTTCCTTCCTAAGAATGAGCGCCTGAAGGGCCTTCGATGACGTCGCGGCTTGTGATTGGTCGCGTGAGCGGTCACATGGGCGGTCACGCGGCCAATCACAAGCCGCGCCGTCATCTAAGGTCCTTCAGGCGCTAATTCTTAGGATGGAAGCGTCCGAGGGCGCGTCCGAGGGTGAGTATATTCCTAATAGGTATATACTCACCCTCGGACGCGCCCTGGTTCTAACCCGCAGCCTTCCTTCCTAAGAATCAGCGCCTGAAGGACCTTAGATGACGTCGCGGCTTGTGATTGGTCACGTGACGCCCATGTGACCGCTCACGCGACCAATCACAAGCCGCGACGTCATCGAAGGTCCTTCAGGCGCTCATTCTTAGGAAGGAAGGTTGCCGGTGAGAACCAGGGCGCGTCCGAGGGTAAGTATATCAATATTTTTTATTTTGATTCTTTATTTTACACTTAAATATGGATCCCAGGGCCTGAAGGAGAGTTTCCTCTCCTTCAGACCCTGGGAACCATTAGAAACCCAATGCACGGCATTGGGTTTCGTGTTTCGGCCGACCCCGACTTTTCTATAGGATCGGCCGATTTCACTCGACCCGACTTTTGAAAAAGTCGGGTTTCGTGAAACCCGACCCGATCCTATAAATAGAAAAGTCACTCAACCCTACCAGTGATGGTTCTCACACGAGCTGCAGGGGGCAACAGGGCAGAGGTGTTAGAGGTGCACAAATCAGAAGTGGCGTTGGACAGAGGGGTTTTCTGACCAGGTTGTGGAATTATTTCACAATGACCGCAGACAGGACAGGTACTGCAGCATCAATTCAAAGTGATAGGAGACAACATTTGTCCAGTATGGTTACTAACTATTTTTCCTCCCCTATCGATGTTCTCCATCACCCGTCATTCCCATTTGATTACTGGGCATCCAAAATAGACACCTAGCCTGAATTGTCCGAATAGGCATTGCAGGAGCTCGCTTGCCCAGCAGCTAGTGTGCTATGAGAAAGAGTATTCAGTGCTGCTGGTTCAATACTGACCGAAAAAAGGACTCGTCTGGCTACCCAAAATGTTGATGATCTAACATTCATTAAAATGAACCACTCATGGATTTCTAATTATTTTGCCCCACCTTTCCCGGCTGACACCTAGCTTTCCATTAAAAAGGTCTTGCTTTTGGACTGGTCTTACTGAGTGTTCCAATTTCTCCATTTGCAGCTGCTGTATGTCCAGCATACGACATGTTTACACCTCCCTAAATGGGCTGACTCCCCCCACGGGGCCGTGGTCTCGCCACTTGGCGAAAGCACCCGTGAGAGTGCCGTTTGTCTGAAGAGGTGGGTGTGCCCACTTTTGATCGATGGCACTGGCACCGGGTCCCTCATAGTACAATGAAGTGTCTCTGGCGGTGGTCGTGCGCACCCAACGTCAGACACACCGTTGTAACATGAGGGGCCTTGGGCCAGTACCGCCGGGCACGAGAGAGTGCCCCCCCACCCCCCAGCTTAAACTGTGCTCTACCACTTTCAAAATTATCTGTCACTGCTCCTCCGCTGTTTAGTCTATGCGGTGATATCCTTTAATGCCTGGCACTGACAATACCAATTTGTTGACATGTATGATGCTACTTAAAATATTCAGTGGCCCTGTCCTACATTTGCAGCAGTAAATACTTTGCGCCAAATAACAATGTCTGAAAGTCAGCAGAGGAGCCCACCCCTGTACCTAAGTATGCCACCCTTTTTTTTTGTTTGTTTTTTTGCAAGACATTAACATCTATGTATTCTTTTGGAGTACTAACTGTGTCAGAAACTCCTTCCAATTGTCCTCCGCTGACCAAACCAATGCTGCCTGTGAACACCTGGAAACTATTTAAAAGTGCATATAGCCTCCTTTTTTATTTTAGGCCTACTAAGTCTGTCTGCAGTCCCTCCTTCCAATAGTCCTCCACTGACCACACCAATGCTGCTTGTGTACCCCTGGAACCTAATTAAAAGTGCATAGAGCCTACTTTTTTATTTTAGGCCTACTAAGTCTGTCTGCGGTCCCTCCTTCCAATAGTAACCACTGACCACACCAATGCTGCCTGCGTACCCCTGCAAGATAATTGAAACTGCATTGAGCCTACTTTTTTATGTTAGGCCTACTAAGTCTGTCTTCGGTCCCTCCTTCCAATAGTCCTCCCCTGACCACACCAATGCTGCCTGTGTACCCACCCCTGCAAGATAATTGAAACTGCATAGAGCCTACTTTTTTATTTTAGGCCTACTAAGTCTGTCTGCGGTCCCTCCTTCCAATAGTCCTCCGCTGACCACATCAATGCTGCCTGTGTACCCCTGGAACCTATTTAAAAGTGCATAGAGCCAACTTTTTTATTTTAGGCCTACTAAGTCTGTCTGGGGTCCCTTCTTCCAATAGTCCTCCACTGACCACACCAATGCTGCCTGTGTACCCTTGGAACCTAATTAAATGTGCATAGAGCCTACTTTTTATTTTAGGCCTACTAAGTTTGTCTGCGGTCCCTCCTTCCAATAGTCCTCCACTGACCACACCAATGCTGCCTGTGTACCCATGTAACCTTTTTTAAACCTGCATCGAGCCAACTTTGTGGTGTAAGGCCTACTAGCAGTGTCTGTCTGTGCCACTCAATACAGCTGTCCTCTTAAAAAAAAATGACCTGCAATTGTCAGGTTTTCAGCCTATCGGAATTTTAAAACTGCAGTGGGGCTACTAGTTTGGTTGGGGCCTACTAAGAGTGTCTGCTGCTCCAAGGTGTTCTCCTGGTTGCCTTTCCTGAGCTTCTATCTTCAGGCTCTTGTTAAATAGTTGTTAAATGGAACAAATGCAGTGGGGATACTAGTTTGGTTGGGGCCTACTAATGGTGTCTGCCGCTCCTTGCTGTTCTCCTGGTTTCCTGTCCTGAACTTCGATCTTCATGCTCTCATTAAGTAGTTGTTAATATAACTCTGCATTTGACCTACTATTTGGGTTGGGGCCTAATAACGGTGTCTGCCGCTCCTTGCTGTTCTCCTGGTTTCCTGTCCTGAACTTCCATTTTCAGGCTCTCGTTAAGTAGTTGTTAATATTACACTGCATTTGGCCTACTAGTTTGGTTGGGGCCTACTAACGGTGTCTGCTGCTCCTTGCTGTTCTCCTCCACTGAACAAAGCAGTGCCGCCTGTTTACTACTGTTACCAATTTTGAACTGCATTTAGACTACTTACTGATTTGGGCCTACTCACTGTGTCAGCCTCTCATTACAGTTGTCCTCCACTGAACAAAGCAATGCTTCCTGTTTAGTCCTGTTACCAATTTTGAACTGCTTTTAGCCTACTTTTGTATTTGGGACTATATCTGTGTTTCCTCCTCATCCTGCCCATTGCCCAGCCAGTGCTAGATGACTCTGCTGGTACATTGACCCAGACCGCTACATTCCCCTTACACGCTACACAGCCAGATTCTGACCCTGCTGAAAGTGAGGTTCCCCTTCCCGCATACTATACCACCTTACACGGTGAAAAAGAGGAAGGTGCAGATGAAAGTGCAGGTTCCTTCATCAGGTGAGGGGGGAATACTCATTGGCGACGTCACTGGCACAGGGCCCCTCATAGTACGCAAAAGTGTCGCTGCCGGTGGGAGGCGCCCCCGCCGTGCAAACACACCGCCGTACTTTGAGGGGCCCTGTGCCAGTGCCAATGCGAACGAGTGGGCCCCCCTGCTTGCTCAGGATCACAGCACTTGCATAGTTGAAATACTTACCTCTCCCTGCTCCACTGCCGTGACGTGGTCCACATTTCCTGGGCCCACTAAATACTTGACCCAGCCATACCCCCCACAACTTTAGCCAAATGACCCCCAATGTCCAATGCCTAACTATTATTATAAAGTAAATTAAGATTGACAAGCTTCAGTACCAAGAATGGATGTTTTTGCCATTAAAATGGGCACTGTAGATGTTTTCCTGGCCTCCACTCACTGCCGACTATGCTCCCCCAATGACTTGCATAGGGTTTCGTGTTTCGGTCGATCCCCGACTTTTCGCGATAATCGGCTGATTTCACTCTACTCGACTTTTGAGATAGTCGGCTTTCGCGAAACCCGACTCGACCCTAAAAAACTAAAAGTCGCTTAACCCTATAATCCACAATAAACATCAAATCATTAGCTGTAGATATTCAGCCCATCATGTCGGCTATTCTGCTTACTACATACAACATGATAACATCTATCAAATAATGCAGCCCTCCAAAAGGGGCTTGCTAGTGTGACCGCACTATTGCTTAATACCACATAGTAACATATCTAGGGTAAACAGCCAATCATATGGAGCTATAGTGGTTCATATGCGATCACATATAGAAGTTAATCAGCAATAACCAACTTATAAAATCATAAAATGTGGAAAATAGCATATACCTCTAGAGGAAATTCCAAGTAGACCGAGTGGTGCAGAGTGCGTACCAAAGTGTCCTCCCTCGTGTGCCCCGACGCGCGTTTCGCCCAGAGCTTCTTCTGGGGGCGTGTTCTTTTGGAGAGGGGATGGCTTCTTATGTGAAGCATGACCAATGGATGTGAGATACGTAATGGGGTGGGTGTAACAGTATTTGGCTGGCTTAATCAACTATGACCAGTGGGGGAGCGACATGTCAGTGAAAGGGAAGATGTTAACTATGTTTACCAAGCGTAGCGGCGCATGTTGCTTCGGTCCCGCCCCGATGACAAAGTTTATTTCTGAGCAAGCGCTCGCTGGAACGCAGGTGGAACACAAGCGTATCCTGGTAAGAGCGCGCCCAGAAGTACATGGGGCTAGGACTTACTGCGCATGTGCACCACCTGAAAACATAGAGACGCTGTGTTATATCTAGAAATGGGATATAGTGATATTTAATAAAATGTTATGTGCCTATAGGCTGAATCACAGTGAATACCCCCAGATGATGCCGGTGATATTTACTAATCCTTTATTAAAAGTGACACGAGTGTGTCACCATGCCAAATATTGTGATGCAGGTCTCCAAACGCAGAACCTCGGGTTTTTTAACTGCTCCAGTCAGGCAGAATGAGAGCCAATCAGCTGGCAGCAGACATGCCTGCTGTTTTTGAGCAATCTGAGAGAACAAGAACATCACAACTTTATCAATTCACCATAACATCTCCTACTACACCTCCCTCATGGTCTAGCAGTCTGTCTGGTTCAGGGTATTCCACCTTCTCTCAGCACTGCAGCCACCCCACAGTCCCACACTTGTGGTCATGTAAAAGATTGTTTCCTCATATGCATGACAAAGATAAGAGGTTGAACCCCACCATCTCCAATCTGTTGGCCATGGAAATGCTGCCTCTCCGCATGGTAAATACAGATGGTTTCCAAAAGCTGATGGCCGTCGCAGTCCCCCAGGAGCAGCTGCCCAGTCACCAATACTTCTCTATAAAGTGGTGCCTGTGCTACACCAGCATGTCGCAGACAACATCACCCATTCCTTTACTAAATCTATGTCTGCAAGGGTGCATTTCGCAACAGACACTTGGACAAGTAAGTGGAGCGCCCCCAGACGCAGGGCCGCGGGTTACTCGGTACCGGTCCTCTCTGGCTCAGTTCTGGGGATGTCACGGTGGCTGGACCCGGTCCGTGACCCTGCTAAGGGGCGTCCAATAAAAGGTGATACAAGTCTGTCAAGGTTTCGTGACGCCACCTGTGGTATTCAGTCAGGGTGACCGATGCTGCTTGGGGTCCACTGGGGTGATGTGATGGCAGCTAGATGGTAAACTTTCCCACAGGTAAAGGATGTCCCCAGGGCTTCCCAGTAAGGTGGCTGATGATGGTGTGAGGTGCAGACAATAACGAGGACACAGGGTTGCAGTCTCTTTACCTCTTCACTGGTGACTTCAAGATCCTCAATCCAGAGCACAGTTAACAAGGCTGTCTGAGACCGGCCGGTCCAAGGGCACATCCAGAGTTCCCTTTGCAGGTGGAAATCGTTGCCTACCACTAGCACCTGTGTGTTGTAGTGCTTCCCTGCTGAGCATTCGGGATAGTCCTCACAGCTTCTGTTCTGGTTCGTTCCAGTTCTTTCTAGTTCTTTCTATTCTCCGTCTCCCAGGTTTGTTATGGCTAGGACGTACCCGTTTGACGGGTAGGCTCGGAGCTCTTTCGGGACCCTAGAGACGCCCCTCTCCACGGTTGCCCCCTATGTCTGCTTAGGTGATGTAAGGTAGACAGCCAACCTATAATTAACTGTCCTGCGGTATTTGAAGTAAGGCATAAAGTCAGTTACTTCCTCGGTGTTCCGGGCACCGGCTACGCGCCTCAGTAGGATGTTGCCATTCTCGGGGCACAACTCCTACTGGCTCTCCTTTGTGCTTGATCTCGTTTCTCACTGTCCACAATATCCTTCGCTTCGTGTCCTTTCTTAGGATACCGCTGTAAGGTAGTGCAGGCGCGGTTCCGTAACGTTCTGCCTTATCGCTAGGTACCTGCCAGGTTCCCACGCCTGACAGGGACCCCCCTGAATCTTCCCCGCAACACCCCCGGGTGTTGCCTGGACAAAACCCAGTCAGCTTCTGTCTAACTTCCTATCCAACCCCTAGTTTTACCAGTGTGAGGAGTGGCCTAATAAATAGAACCTTTTGCTCCCCCTAGTGGCCAGAGTGTGAAGTGTAATGTGTGCTGGTGATACCTGGTCAGTTGAACTCCTTTAGTGCCATCAGACGTACCATCACTCCCCTTAGTGGCAGAGCGACATTACTGCAATGACCAGGTCTCTGGTGCGCTGCACTAGCATGGCCAAGAGAGTTACATCTCACTGACTGGGTGAATCTGGTGGCCGTGGGGGGAGGCTGGAAAGGTGATGCTCCACAAGTCTTGGAATCCCCAAGGCTTGCAGGATAAACCTCTATATTTCACACATCTTTCACCGCTTCTGCCTCTTTTTCTACCTCCTCTAGGGCCTCCACCTGTGCCCTCAACCTCTGCCTTAATGAGACACATGTTCCAACAGTGCAGCGCGAATCTCCACTACCATGGCACTGTGCAGCCAGGACTCACCGCAATCAGGCAGTGTTAAAATTGATATGCCTTGGAGAATGATGTCATACAGCTGAAGAGTTGTGGACAGCTCTCCAGGCTAAGTTTTAGCAATGGCTGTCTCTGCTGAACCTGCATCCAGGGAAGGCGATGTCGAATAATGGTGCAAACCTGGTGGCGGCCCTATGGCGAGGCAATATCACACAGTTACCTTGCATGGCTCACATCCTCAACCTGTTGGTTCAGCGTTTCCTCTGCCACTATCCTGTCCAGGGTGAGCTGCTACAGAAAGCACAAAATCTGTGAGCTCACTTTCGTCATTCATCAACTTGCATTGATACAGAGGTCTTTGTCCATGCCAATTAAAAGTTTGATATGAAGTTTGCCTACACGGTGGAATTCCACTCTGCACATATTGCAGCAACTGTGGCAGCAGCAATGAGCCCTGACGCAGTATGTCATGTTGTATAGCCTGGGCTAACGCAGTACAGATATGATGCAAATCACTTTTATGGAGTGAGCACAGATTAAGTACCTCTGCACCTTTCTGCACAGTTTCGAAAGGGCTACTAAGATGGTTAGCGCTGATGATGCCGTCATAATCATTGCTACTGTATAACGGTCATCTATATGCTAGAGCAGATTTTGAATAGCCTGCTGGTGGATGTAGTGGTTCTAGAGGAAGAGGAGGATGCAGAAGAGAAAAATTGCTTCAAAGTTCCGGACTGTCATCACACAGGCAGGTTCCAAGAGAGGAGAGTTTACTGCTATTAAAGGGGGCTGGTGATGACAGACAAACTGTTAGTGAATATCCGAGGAACAAATGGAAGTGGAGGAGGTGATGGGTGATTAACAGTCAGGAGATGAAGAGAATCATCATCCCCTCTCTGTTGTTCATAATTTAAGGGAATGGACAGAGGAAAAAAGCATCAGTATTTCCCAGCCTCCAACACAGCATAGGCTTGGACCTCATGGAAGAGTCCTGCACATGAGTGCCTTCTTGCTGCACTATCTGCAACATGATACCCGTGTAGTTATGATTAGGAATACTGCTGACTACTGGGTTGCCACTCTGTTAGATCCACGTTATAAGACAAAATTTTGCTAGATGCTTCCCGCCCTGGAAAGGGACCCGCAAATGCTGGAGTATTGAAACACACTTTTACATAACCTTAAGAGAGGTTTTCCCCAAGATAGCAGCGAGGCACACAATGTGCTTTGCAGCTATAGACTTCCAATCTCTGGCACGTCAATTTGTCAATGCCAAAACATTAGCTGCCGCAGCAGAAGCTGTAGTGTAAGTGGCATAAGCAATTTCTGTGAGTCGTTTGACACTTTTTTTAGACCAGTTCATGCATCAGCACAACAGAGTCCAAGTCTGACACGTGGTGAACGAATAGATAGTATAGTGCAGGAGTATCTAGAACTCAGTTCCATCAGAAAGGGCTTGGACCCTTTCACATTTTGGTCTTGAAAAATGGATGAGTGACCTGACCTCGCATCTCACGCCTTGGAGGTTTTATCACGCCCAGCATCCAGCGTTCTCTCAAAACGTGTCTTCAGCTCTGCTAGTGATGTCCTGACTGATAAGTACAGCCGGCTGTCCCCTGAAAGTGTAGACTGACGAACATTCATCAAGAAGACCAAGTCATGGATTGCCAAGGAATTTTGCACCCCAATAGCAGACTGTACAGACTAGGTGAAGTTGAAGTTTTTAGTGTGCTGCATTGATCTCGCATAATTGCACTCTGTGAAATATTTAGTGTGGCTTCTGTGCCTGCTATTGGTGCTGCTGCAGATGTTAACACAAGTTTGTACAAATGTGAACAGTCATGCTTGGTCTCCATCTGCTGGGTTGGCCGTAGTGGAAGACGTGTCGGTCTCTATTATACTATTTCTACTCTTGGGAAATTGATTTCACTTCGGTGCTGTCTGCCAATATTTTCTGGAAATGTGAACACTCTTGATTGGGCGTCCATCTGCTGTGTTGGCTGTCATGGAAAAGATGTAGTTCCCCATTATACTACTTCTACTGTGGTGAAATTGGTGCCACTGTGTTGGTGTCTATATAGTAAACAGGTGACCAACAGCACTCACTTTTTGGGGCGCTCGTTCCAAATCCAGGGAACCCTCCTGGAAAAACGTATATTCAAAGTGGAAAGAACAGCGCTCCAGCCGGGTGTTATCATCCAATAGAGAGAATCTTTATTCCAGCCATGATAAAATTGCAACGTTTCGTCCGCACATCCGGCCTTTTTCAAGCATACAAGTTAATGCCATGGGCTGCCTTAAATAGTGTGTACTCCACGCAGGGAGTCAATCACCATCCAGTGTCAGCCCACCTTAAAATATCAAACATATATATAAAAACATAAATAGACATCAGATACGTGTACATATACAGATTTCTTATAGGTGAACCACCGCCATATACACCGACATAATAATCAATTCATAAATATAGAAAAGTGCATATTTATCTTATTCTGTCCACATGCTTCCATGATGTATCTTCATCTCCATGGCAATCGTTCACCAATAGATCCGGCTTCACAGCAAACTTCCTGTGTTGTTCTGGCCAATCAGAGTTAATGGCGCCAAACTGAGTAAATGGCCAATCCGGCCTCTTCATACAATAGCGTATATCTTAGGCTACCAATACGCTATGGTCATCCAACAGGATGTACTTACGTCATCATCGATCGTCCCAATCCTGGCCTTCCAGCTGACCCATAGGTCCCGACATAGGTCGCGGTGTGCGTGCATCAGCGTCTCATGTCACCGCCGAGTCCCTCCACCTGATCGGGGAGGAGCCCAGCGCCGACACGTCACGCATCCGCAACGCCCACCGCCGGCCCCATGTGACCGCAGTTCACGCTGGTTGCCTGGGAGACACCGGCACTCCACTCTGCTCTGTCATAGTCACTATCTCATTCACTTAATGCATCCACATTTCTTATTAGTACACAGCCGATGACTCACAGCTATGTAGCATGATCAAAATCTAACCCTTGTATGGAGACACTCAATATAGAGGCAGCGACCCACCATAATCTATGATGGGAATGTAACTTCTCTCAAAGGGCATCTATAACATACGGCAGCGGCTCCCAACGAACGCCATTATAGTAAAATTCTAGGACAATAGCGGTAATGACATTATATACCAAAAGAGATAATATAATCATGAAGCAATAGAATAAGCATAAAATACCATGAAATATCAATATACACATCAAGATGACAATTCAAATGGGACAGTCGGAATACACCGGGGCAGGGAAACAAACTAGGTTATTTAATATATCCAATATTTTACTGTGCCAGTCCAGCACTCAGTTCAAACATTGAAATATCCCAATCCTTCGTGCACCGACTGTCTCGTTCATTGTCCATCTGGTGACACAAAAAAGAAAACATATTAAAACACATTTAACCCCTCTGTGACCTTAGACGTACTATCCCGTCGAGGTGCCCTGGGCTTATCTGACCCTGGACGGGATAGTACGTCATAGCCGATTGGCCGCGCTCACGGGGGGAGCGCGGCCGATCGCGGCCGGGTGTCAGCTGCTTATCGCAGCTGACATCCGGCACTATGTGCCAGGAGCGGTCACGGACCGCCCCCGGCACATTAACCCCTGGCACACCGCGATCAAAGATGATCGCGATGTGCCGGCGGTGCAGGGAAGCACCGCGCAGGGAGGGGGCTCCCTGCGGGCTTCCCTGAGCCCCCCGCAGCAACGCGATGTGATCGCGTTGCTGCGAGGGTCTCCTCACCTCCCTCCCTGCTCGAGCCCCGGATCCAAGATGGCCGCGGATCCGGGTCCTGCAGGGAGGGAGGTGGCTTCACAGAGCCTGCTCAGAGCAGGCACTGTGAAGGCTGCAGCGCTGCATGTCAGATCAGTGATCTGACAGAGTGCTGTGCAAACTGTCAGATCACTGATCTGTGATGTCCCCCCCTGGGACAAAGTAAAAAAGTAAAAAAAAAAATTTCCAAATGTGTAAAAAAAATAAAAAAAAAATATTCCAAAATAATGAAAAAAAAAAAAAAATATTATTCCCATAAATACATTTCTTCATCTAAATAAAAAAAAAAACCAATAAAAGTACACATATTTAGTATCACCGCGTCCGTAACGACCCGACCTATAAAACTGTCCCACTAGTTAACCCCTTCAGTAAACACCGTAAGAAAAAAAAAAAAAAAACGAGGCAAAAAACAACGCTTTATTATCATACCGCCGAACAAAAAGTGGAATAACACGTGATCAAAAGGACAGATATAAATAACCATGGTACCGCTGAAAGCGTCATATTGTCCCGCAAAAAAAGAGCCGCCATACAGCATCATCAGCAAAAAAATAAAAAAGTTATAGTCCTGAGAATAAAGCGATGCAAAAATAATTATTTTTTCTGTAAAATAGTTTTTATCGTATAAAAGCACCAAACCATAAAAAAATGATATAAATGAGGTATCGCTGTAATCGTACTGACCCGAAGAATAAAACTGATTTATCAATTTTACCAAACGCGGAACGGTATAAACGCCTCCCCCAATAGAAATTCATGAATAGCTGGCTTTTGGTCATTCTTCCTCACAAAAATCGGAATAAAAAGCGATAAAAAAATGTCACGTGCCCAAAAATGTTTTCAATAAAAACGTCAACTCGTCCCGCAAAAAACAAGACCTCACATGACTCTGTGGACCAAAATATGGAAAAATTATAGCTCTCAAAATGTGGTATTGCAAAAAATATTTTTTGCAATAAAAAGGGTCTTTCAGTGTGTGACGGCTGCCAATCATAAAAATCCGCTAAAAAACTCGCTATAAAAGTAAATCAAACCCCCCTTCATCACCCCCTTAGTTAGGGAAAAATAAAAATTTTTTTATTTATTTCCATTTTCCCATTAGGGCTAGGGTTAGGGCTAGGGTTAGGGCTAGGGCTAGGGTTAGGGCTAGGGTTAGGGCTAGGGTTAGGGCTAGGGTTAGGGCTAGGGTTAGGGCTAGGGCTAGGGCTAGGGTTAGGGCTAGGGTTAGGGCTAGGGTTAGGGTTAGGGTTAGGGCTAGGGTTAGGGCTAGGGTTAGGGCTAGCGTTAGGGTTAGGGCTAGGGTTAGGGCTAGGGTTAGGGCTAGGGTTAGGGTTAGGGTTGGGGCTACAGTTAGGGTTGGGGCTAAAGTTAGGGTTTAGATTACATTTACAGTTGGGAATAGGGTTGGGATTAGGGTTAGGGGTGTGTCAGGGTTAGAGGTGTGGTTAGGGTTACCGTTGGAATTAGGGTTAGGGGTGTGTTTAGATTAGGGTTTCAGTTATAATTGGGGGGTTTCCACTGTTTCGGCACATCAGGGGCTCTCCAAACACGACATGGCGTCCGATCTCAATTCCAGCCAATTCTGCGTTGAAAAAGTAAAACAGTGCTCCTTCCCTTCCGAGCTCTCCTGTGTGCCCAAACAGGGGTTTACCCCAACATATGGGGTATCAGCGTACTCAGGACAAATTGGACAACAACTTTTGTGGACCAATTTCTCCTGTTACCCTTGGGAAAATACAAAACTGGGGGCTAAAAAATAATTTTTGTGGGAAAACAAAAAGATTTTTTATTTTCACGGCTCTGCGTTATAAACTGTAGTGAAACACTTGGGGGTTCAAAGTTCTCACAACACATCTAGATAAGTTCATTGAGGGGTCTAGTTTCCAATATGGGGTCACTTGTGGGGGGTTTCTACTGTTTAGGTACATTAGGGGCTCTGCAAACGCAATGTGACGCCTGCAGACCAATCCATCTAAGTCTGAATTCCAAATGATGCTCCTTCCCTTCCGAGCCCTCCCATGCGCCCAAACGGTGGTTCCCCCCCACATATCGGGTATCAGCGTACTCAGGACAAATTGGACAACAACATTTAGGGTCCAATTTCTCCTGCTAACCTTGGAAAAATACAAAACTGGGGGCTAAAATATAATTTTTGTGGAAAAAAAATATTTTTTATTTGCATGGCTCTGCGTTATAAACTGTAGTGAAATACTTGGGGGTTCAAAGCTCTCACAACACATCAAGATGAGTTCCTTAGGGGGTCTACTTTCCAAAATGGTGTCACTTGTGGGGGGTTTCTACTGTTTAGGTACATTAGGGGCTCTGCAAACGCAATGTGACGCCTGCAGACCATTCCATCTAAGTCTGCATTCCAAATGGCGCTCCTTCCCTTCCGAACCCTCCCATGCGCCCAAACGGTGGTTCCCCCCCACATATGGGGTATCAGCGTACTCAGGACAAATTGGACAACAACTTTTGGGGTCCAATTTCTCCTGTTACCCTAGGGAAAATACAAAACTGGGGGCTAAAAAATAATTTTTGTGGGAAAAAAATTTTGTTTTATTTTTATGGCTCTGCATTATAAACTTCTGTGAAGCCCTTGGTGGGTCAAAGTGCTCACCACACATCCAGATAAGTTCCTTAGGGGGTCTACTTTCCAAAATGGTGTCACTTGTGGGGGGTTTCAATGTTTAGGCACATCAGTGGCTCTCCAAACGCAACATGGCGTCCCATCTCAATTCCTGTCAATTTTGCATTGAAAAGTCAAACGGCGCTCCTTCCCTTCCGAGCTCTCCCATGCGCCCAAACAGTGGTTTACTGCCACATATGGGGTATCAGCGTACTCGGGACAAATTGGACAACAACTTTTGAGGTCCAATTTCTTCTCTTACCCTTGGAAAAATAAAAAATTGGGGGCAAAAATATAATTTTTGTGAAAAAATATGATTTTTTATTTTTACGGTTCTGCATTATAAACTTCTGTGAAGCACTTGGTGGGTCAAAGTGCTCACCACACCTCTAGATAAGTTCCTTAGGGGGTCTACTTTCCAAAATGGTGTCACTTGTGGGGGGTTTCAATGTTTAGGCACATCAGTGGCTCTCCAAACGCAACATGGCGTCCCATCTCAATTTCTGTCAATTTTGCATTGAAAAGTCAAACTGCGCTCCTTCCCTTCCGAGCTCTCCCATGCGCCCAAACAGTGGTTTACTGCCACATATGGGGTATCAGCGTACTCAGGACAAATTGGACAACAACTTTTGAGGTCCAATTTCTTCTCTTACCCTTGGAAAAATAAAAAATTGGGGGCAAAAATATAATTTTTGTGAAAAAATATGATTTTTTATTTTTACGGTTCTGCATTATAAACTTCTGTGAAGCACTTGGTGGGTCAAAGTGCTCACCACACATCCAGATAAGTTCCTTAGGGGGTCTACTTTCCAAAATGGTGTCACTTGTGGGGGGTTTCAATGTTTAGGCACATCAGTGGCTCTCCAAACGCAACATGGCGTCCCATCTCAATTCCTGTCAATTTTGCATTGAAAAGTCAAATAGCGCTCCTTCCCTTCCGAGCTCTCCCATGCGCCCAAACAGTGGTTTACTGCCACATATGGGGTATCAGCGTACTCAGGACAAATTGGACAACAACTTTTTGGGTCCAATTTCTCCTGTTACCCTTGGTAAAATAAAACAAATTGGAGCTGAAGTAAATTTTTTGTGTAAAAAAGTTAAATGTTCATTTTTATTTAAACATTCCAAAAATTCCTATTAAACACCTGAAGGGTTAATAAACTTCTTGAATGTGGTTTTGAGCACCTTGAGGGGTGCAGTTTTTAGAATGGTGTCACACTTGGGCATTTTCTATCATATAGACCCCTCAAAATGACTTCAAATGAGACGTGGTCCCTAAAAAAAAATGGTGTTGTAAAAATGAGAAATTGCTGGTCAAATTTTAACCCTTATAACTCCCTAACAAAAAAAAAAATTGGTTCCAAAATTATGCTGATGTAAAGGAGACATGTGGGAAATGTTACTTATTAAGTATTTTGTGTGACATATCTCTGTGATTTAATTGCATAAAAATTCAAAGTTTGAAAATTGCGAAATTTTCAAAATTTTCGCCAAATTTCCGTTTTTTTCACAAATAAACGCAGGTACTATCAAAGAAATTTTACCACTATCATGAAGTACAATATGTCACGAGAAAACAGTGTCAGAATCACCAGGATCCGTTGAAGCGTTTCGGAGTTATAACCTCATAAAGGGACAGTGGTCAGAATTGTAAAAATTGGCCTGGTCATTAACGTGCAAACCACCCTTGGGGGTAAAGGGGTTAACCCCTTAGCGACCGCCGATACGCCTTTTAACGGCGGCCGCTAAGGGTACTGTAACAACTCTGCTGGCATCACGGCATGGCCTCACATCTCTCACACAATCTTACCCACTGCTCCAGGTCAAGATGTGGTTTCTGTTTCATGCCAGCTCCATGTTCTGTGTCTCTGCTCTGTGCATGCTTCATGGCTATGTGTATAGGGAGCCGGCGCCTGAACTCTCTGGTTCTTATAGGAATCAGGTGCATCTGTCTAATCAGTTCCTGACCAATTATCAAGAGGCCTCCTGTATATAGTGCAGCTCCACCCTGTGGTCTGGGCCTGTGCAATGTGTTAGCTCAGTTTGTGTTTAGCTGCTGAGTTTGCCTGGCCTTGCTCTGAGTTTCTCCCTCTGAGCTTTTCTCTGTGCTATTGCCTTGATCTTGTAGTCCGCCCTCCAGGAGGCAGAATATCCTGGTCCCTGTGTCTTTGTCCCTGTGTCTTGTTCCATTGCCTTGTCTGTACTTAGTCTTATCTCGGTCTTCTTGTCTGTGGCTTCCTTCCCTGCTGTGTCTTTCCTTGTGTTCTCAGTCTGCTTACACTCTGCACTCTTGCGGCTCTGCCTGCTCTGTATCTTGGTGGCTTTGCCGCTGCTCCGCACTCCTGCGGTTCTGCTCCGTTCTACTCTGCTCCGCTCCCGTTGCTGCAGAAACCTTTTGCTGCAGTTCCTCTCTGCAATCCTTGCGGTTCCACTCTGCTTAGCTTCTGCAGTATCTCTTGCTGCAGCTTCTCTCCACATTCTTTGTGGCTCTGCTCAGCTTTTGTTGCTACGCTATCTCTTGCTGCTTTTCCACTCCTATCTGCAGTCTTGCACTCCTCTCCTGTGTGAACAGGTCCCTACCTGTTTCTTCATACCTCATTCCTTTCTGCTTGTTTACTTTCCTGCACCTCCTGTGTGAACAGGTCCCTACCTGTTCCTTCATATTTCATATCTGTTCCTGCACCTCCAGTGTGAACAGGTCCCTACCTGTTCCTCCAAACTACATATCTGTTCCTGCACCTCCAGTGTGAACAGGTCCCTACCTGTTCCTCCAAACTACATATCTGTACCTGCACCTCCAGTGTGAACAGGCCCCTACCTGTTCCTTCATATACCACATCAACCAATCCTGTGTTCCTGCCAGTCCTGCCATTCCTGCCTGCCTTCCAGTCCTGTGTTCTCTGCAGTGCCTCCCAATCCTGTGTTCCTGCCGTTCCTGCCCTGCCTTCCAGTCCTGTGTTCCTGCTGTCCTAGCCAGTCCTGTGTTCTCTGCCGTGTCTCTGCCAGCCTACTCGTCTGAGTTCCAGCCGTGCTCTTCTGCCAGTCCTGCCTAATGCCCGCACCAATCCTGCTGTTCCTGTCTCCCAAGTGGGATCAGCAGCCACAGCCAGACACCACCCTGGAGTAGCACCTGGCAGCTGCCTGCTGCACAAGCCTGACCTCACCATCAGAGGCTCCAGTGAAAACCCAGGCAGCTGTCATAGTCACGCCCCTTCCAGGGTAGTCTGGTTTGTGGCACAGTGGGGCCACAAACCCCCCGCGCTCACGCCCACCAGTCAGGGCGTGAGCGTGACAGGTACTTAAACCACAGCGCCGTTAATTAACAGAGCTGTGGAAAAAGTGAATAGCGCCCCCCAGAGTCGGATTTTCTCCGCGGTCTCGGCTGCTAAGACCCCAGAGAACATGATTCGGGGGGTTTTGTCCCGACCCCGCATTTGCGATCGCCGGTAATTAACCGTTTACCGGCGATCGCAAAAAAAAAAAAAAAACGCGATCTCTTTTTAATTTCTCTGTCCTCCGATGTGATCGCACATCAGAGGACAGAGAAAAGGGTCCCAGGTAGCCCCCCGATACTCACCTATCTCCCCCGGTGCTCCTCGTGGCTCCCGGTGGGCACCGCCATCTTCAAAATGGCGGGCGCATGCGCAGTGCGCCCGCCGGCCGGCACCGGGAGAATCTTTGGGGTCTCGGCTGCCAGGGGTAGCCGAGACCCCAAAGAACATGATCGGGGTCGGTTTTACCAACCCCTGTTTTGCGATCGCCGGTAATTAACTGTTTACTGGCGACCGCAAAAAAAAAAAAAATCAAAGTGTAATTCTCTGTCCTCTGATGTGATCGCACATCAGAGGACAGAGAAATAAGGGGATTTGGGGACCCTATTATACTTACCGGTGTCCCTGGATCCTCCTGCTGCTCCTCCTGTCCGCCGGCATCTTCTGGGCAAAAGAAAATGGCGGGCGCATGCGCAGTGCGCCCGCCATCTATCGCCATCTGCCGGCCGACAGGAGAAGAGCAGTTGGGGCTAAAATTAGGGTTAGGGTTAGGGCTAGGGTTAGGGCTAGGGTTAGGGTTAGGGCTAGGGTTAGGGCTAGGGTTAGGGCTAAGGTTAGGGTTAGGGCTAGGGTTAGAGCTAGGGTTAGGGCTAGGGTTAGGGCTAGGGTTAGGGCTAGGGTTAGGGCTAGGGTTAGGGTTAGGGCTAGGGTTAGGGTTAGGGCTAGGGTTAGAGCTAGGGTTAGGGCTAGGGTTAGGGCTAGGGTTAGGGCTAGGGTTAGGGCTAGTGTTGGGGCTAAATTCAGGGTTAGGGTTCTTTCACGCTTACGTCGGTACGGGGCCGTCGCAATGCGTCGGCCCGACATACTGACGCACGTTGTGAAAATTGTGCACAACGTGGGCAGCGGATGTAGTTTTTCAACACATCCGCTGCCCAATCTATGTCCTGTGGAAGGAGGAGGGGGCGGAGTTACGGCCACGCATGCGCGGTCAGAAATGGCAGACGCGACGTACAAAAAAAGTTACATTGAACGTTTTTTGTGCCGACAGTGCGCCAAAACAAAGCTGATCCAGTGCACGACGGACGCGACGTGTGGCCATCTGTCACGATCCGTCGGCAATACAAGTCTATGGGCAAAAAAACGCATCCTGCGGGCACATTTGGAGGATTCGTTTTTTTGTCCAAAACGACGGATTGCGACGGATGCCAAATGACGCAAGTGTGAAAGTAGCCTTAGGGCTAGGGTTAGGGTTGGGGCTAAAGTTAGGGCTAGGGTTGGGGCTAAAGTTAGGGTTAGATTTGGGGTTAGGGTTTGGATTAGAGTTGGTATTAGGGTTAGGGTTGGCATTAGGGTTACGCTTGGGATTAGGGTTAGGTTTGGGATTAAGGTTAAGGTTAGGGTTGTGATTAGGGGTGTATTGGGATTAGGGTTAGGTTTGAGGTTAGGGTTGAGATTAGGATTAGGGGTGTGTTGGAGTTAGGGTTTTGATTAGGGTTATGGTTAGGGTTGACATTAGGGTTGTTTTGGGGTAAGGGTTGTGATTATCGTTAGGGTTAGTGATTAGGACTATGGATCGGGTTGGGATTAGGGTTAGGGGTGTGTTGGGGTTAGGGTTGGAGCTAGAATTGGGGGGTTTCCACTGTTTAGTTACATCAGGGGGTCTCCAAACACGACAGCCAATTTTGCGCTCAAAAAGTCAAATGGTGCTCCCTCCCTTCTGAGCTCTGCCGTGCGCCCAAACAGTGGGTAACCCCCACATATGGGGCATCAGCGTACTCGGGATAAATTGGACAATAACTTTTGGGGTCCAATTTCTCCTGTTACCCTTGTGAAAATAAAAACTTGGGGGCTACAAAATCTTTTTTGTGGAAAAAAAATATTTTTTTATTTTCACGACTCTGAATTCTAAACTTCTGTGAAGCACCTGGGCATTCAAAGTTCTCACCACACATCTAGATAAGTTCCTTGGGGGGTCTAGTTTCCAAAATGGGGTCACTTGTGGGGGGGTTACTACTGTTTAGGTACATCAGGGGCTCTGCAAACGCAACATAACGCCCACAGACCATTCTATCTAAGTCTGCATTCCAAAACAGTGCTCCTTCCCTTCCGAGCTCTGCCATGCGCCCAAACAGTGGTTTACCCCCACATATGGGGCATCAGCATACTCGGGATAAATTGGACAACAACTTTTGGGGTCCAATTTCTCCTGTTACCCTTGTGAAAATAAAAACTTGGGGGCTACAAAATCTTTTTTGTGGAAAAAAAAATATTTTTTTATTTTCACGACTCTGAATTCTAAACTTGTGTGAAGCACTTGGGCATTCAAAGTTCTCACCACACATCTAGATAAGTTCCTTGGGGGGTCTAGTTTCCAAAATGGGGTCACTTGTGGGGGGTTACTACTGTTTAGGTACATCAGGGGCTCTGCAATCGCAACATAATGCCCACAGACCATTCTATGAAAGTCTGCATTCCAAAACAGCGCTCCTTCCCTTCCGAGCTCTGCCGTGCGCCCAAACAGTGGTTTACCCCCACATATGGCACATCAGTGTACTCGGGATAAATTGAACAACAACTATTGCGGTCCAATTTCTCCTGTTACCCTTGTGAAAATAAAAACTTGGGGGCTACAATATCTTTTTTGTGGAAAAAAAATATTTTTTATTTTCACGTCTCTGCATTCTAAACTTCTGTGAAGCACTTGGGCATTCAAAGTTCTCACCACACATCTAGATAAGTTCCATGGGGGGTCTGGTTTCCAAAATGGTGTCACTTGTGGGGGGTTTCCACTGTTTAGGCACATCAGGGGCTCTCCAAACGCGACATGGCGTCCAATCTCAATTCCAGACAATTCTACATTGAAAAAGTAAAACGGCACTCCTTCTCTTCCAAGCTCTGCGGTGCGCCCAAACAGTGGTTTACCCCCACATATTGGGTATCGACGTACTCAAGAGAAATTGCACTACCACTTTTGTGGTCTAATTTCTCCTGTTACCCTTGTGAAAACAAAAATTTGGGGGCAAAAAGATCATTTTTGTAGCAAAAATGCGATTTTTTATTTTCACGGCTCAACGTTATAAACTTCTGTGAAGCACATGGGGGTTCAAAGTGCTCACCATACATCTAGATAAGTTCCTTAAGGGGTCTAGTTTCCAAAATGATGTCACTTGTGGGGGGTTTCCACTGTTTAGGCACATCAGGGGCTCTCCAAACGCGACATGGCGTCCAATCTCAATTCCAGACAATTCTACATTGAAAAAGTAAAACGGCACTCCTTCTCTTCCAAGCTCTGCGGTGCGCCCAAACAGTGGTTTACCCCCACATATTGGGTATCGACGTACTCAAGAGAAATTGCACTACCACTTTTGTGGTCTAATTTCTCCTGTTACCCTTGTGAAAACAAAAATTTGGGGGCAAAAAGATCATTTTTGTAGCAAAAATGCGATTTTTTATTTTCACGGCTCAACGTTATAAACTTCTGTGAAGCACATGGGGGTTCAAAGTGCTCACCATACATCTAGATAAGTTCCTTAAGGGAAACAGGAACACATGGGCTACTTGCACAGTGAACAAGTCTGTATGATCATGTTCACACACCACCAAGAAACCTGAAGACACAAAAGAGAATAGTAAAACCAAAAACACTCAGTTTGAAAAAATGTTGCAGTAATCCGCAAGTGCTAGTAAAAGATGTAAAAAACAGGGTATTTGGTTGATACGTTTTTTGCAAAAAATGTATACTAAGCTGCTCTACCAATCTTCACGGTATACCCTTATCAGAGCAGTCCTAACTAATGTATGCAATCCCTATCTGATGTATTTAAAAACCTGATCATCTGTATATAACCTGTGTGAACAGGGTTCAGAGAGGAAAAATCCATGTGTGCATACAGGGTAGAACAGCTTTTGTGCAGATAGCCCAAGAGGAGTGGTGGAACTCCCCAGTCTTGTAGACACAAGAGAACAATTATGGAAACAGGAACACATGGGCTACTTGCACAGTGAACAAGTCTGTATGATCATGTTCACACACCACCAAGAAACCTGAAGACACAAAAGAGAATAGTAAAACCAAAAACACTCAGTTTGAAAAAATGTTGCAGTAATCCGCAAGTGCTAGTAAAAGATGTAAAAAACAGGGTATTTGGTTGATACGTTTTTTGCAAAAAATGTATACTAAGCTGCTCTACCAATCTTCACGGTATACCCTTATCAGAGCAGTCCTAACTAATGTATGCAATCCCTATCTGATGTATTTAAAAACCTGATCATCTGTATATAACCTGTGTGAACAGGGTTCAGAGAGGAAAAATCCATGTGTGCATACAGGGTAGAACAGCTTTTGTGCAGATAGCCCAAGAGGAGTGGTGGAACTCCCCAGTCTTGTAGACACAAGAGAACAATTATGGAAACAGGAACACATGGGCTACTTGCACAGTGAACAAGTCTGTATGATCATGTTCACACACCACCAAGAAACCTGAAGACACAAAAGAGAATAGTAAAACCAAAAACACTCAGTTTGAAAAAATGTTGCAGTAATCCGCAAGTGCTAGTAAAAGATGTAAAAAACAGGGTATTTGGTTGATACGTTTTTTGCAAAAAATGTATACTAAGCTGCTCTACCAATCTTCACGGTATACCCTTATCAGAGCAGTCCTAACTAATGTATGCAATCCCTATCTGATGTATTTAAAAACCTGATCATCTGTATATAACCTGTGTGAACAGGGTTCAGAGAGGAAAAATCCATGTGTGCATACAGGGTAGAACAGCTTTTGTGCAGATAGCCCAAGAGGAGTGGTGGAACTCCCCAGTCTTGTAGACACAAGAGAACAATTATGGAAACAGGAACACATGGGCTACTTGCACAGTGAACAAGTCTGTATGATCATGTTCACACACCACCAAGAAACCTGAAGACACAAAAGAGAATAGTAAAACCAAAAACACTCAGTTTGAAAAAATGTTGCAGTAATCCGCAAGTGCTAGTAAAAGATGTAAAAAACAGGGTATTTGGTTGACACGTTTTTTGCAAAAAATGTATACTAAGCTGCTCTACCAATCTTCACGGTATACCCTTATCAGAGCAGTCCTAACTAATGTATGCAATCCCTATCTGATGTATTTAAAAACCTGATCATCTGTATATAACCTGTGTGAACAGAGTTCAGAGAGGAAAAATCCATGTGTGCATACAGGGTAGAACAGCTTTTGTGCAGATAGCCCAAGAGGAGTGGTGGAACTCCCCAGTCTTGTAGACACAAGAGAACAATTATGGAAACAGGAACACATGGGCTACTTGCACAGTGAACAAGTCTGTATGATCATGTTCACACACCACCAAGAAACCTGAAGACACAAAAGAGAATAGTAAAACCAAAAACACTCAGTTTGAAAAAATGTTGCAGTAATCCGCAAGTGCTAGTAAAAGATGTAAAAAACAGGGTATTTGGTTGATACGTTTTTTGCAAAAAATGTATACTAAGCTGCTCTACCAATCTTCACGGTATACCCTTATCAGAGCAGTCCTAACTAATGTATGCAATCCCTATCTGATGTATTTAAAAACCTGATCATCTGTATATAACCTGTGTGAACAGGGTTCAGAGAGGAAAAATCCATGTGTGCATACAGGGTAGAACAGCTTTTGTGCAGATAGCCCAAGAGGAGTGGTGGAACTCCCCAGTCTTGTAGACACAAGAGAACAATTATGGAAACCGGAACACATGGGCTACTTGCACAAGTCTGTATGATCATGTTCACACACCACCAAGAAACCTGAAGACACAAAAGAGAATAGTAAAACCAAAAACACTCAGTTTGAAAAAATGTTGCAGTAATCCGCAAGTGCTAGTAAAAGATGTAAAAAACAGGGTATTTGGTTGATACGTTTTTTGCAAAAAATGTATACTAAGCTGCTCTACCAATCTTCACGGTATACCCTTATCAGAGCAGTCCTAACTAATGTATGCAATCCCTATCTGATGTATTTAAAAACCTGATCATCTGTATATAACCTGTGTGAACAGGGTTCAGAGAGGAAAAATCCATGTGTGCATACAGGGTAGAACAGCTTTTGTGCAGATAGCCCAAGAGGAGTGGTGGAACTCCCCAGTCTTGTAGACACAAGAGAACAATTATGGAAACAGGAACACATGGGCTACTTGCACAGTGAACAAGTCTGTATGATCATGTTCACACACCACCAAGAAACCTGAAGACACAAAAGAGAATAGTAAAACCAAAAACACTCAGTTTGAAAAAATGTTGCAGTAATCCGCAAGTGCTAGTAAAAGATGTAAAAAACAGGGTATTTGGTTGATACGTTTTTTGCAAAAAATGTATACTAAGCTGCTCTACCAATCTTCACGGTATACCCTTATAAGAGCAGTCCTAACTAATGTATGCAATCCCTATCTGATGTATTTAAAAACCTGATCATCTGTATATAACCTGTGTGAACAGGGTTCAGAGAGGAAAAATCCATGTGTGCATACAGGGTAGAACAGCTTTTGTGCAGATAGCCCAAGAGGAGTGGTGGAACTCCCCAGTCTTGTAGACACAAGAGAACAATTATGGAAACAGGAACACATGGGCTACTTGCACAGTGAACAAGTCTGTATGATCATGTTCACACACCACCAAGAAACCTGAAGACACAAAAGAGAATAGTAAAACCAAAAACACTCAGTTTGAAAAAATGTTGCAGTAATCCGCAAGTGCTAGTAAAAGATGTAAAAAACAGGGTATTTGGTTGATACGTTTTTTGCAAAAAATGTATACTAAGCTGCTCTACCAATCTTCACGGTATACCCTTATCAGAGCAGTCCTAACTAATGTATGCAATCCCTATCTGATGTATTTAAAAACCTGATCATCTGTATATAACCTGTGTGAACAGGGTTCAGAGAGGAAAAATCCATGTGTGCATACAGGGTAGAACAGCTTTTGTGCAGATAGCCCAAGAGGAGTGGTGGAACTCCCCAGTCTTGTAGACACAAGAGAACAATTATGGAAACAGGAACACATGGGCTACTTGCACAGTGAACAAGTCTGTATGATCATGTTCACACACCACCAAGAAACCTGAAGACACAAAAGAGAATAGTAAAACCAAAAACACTCAGTTTGAAAAAATGTTGCAGTAATCCGCAAGTGCTAGTAAAAGATGTAAAAAACAGGGTATTTGGTTGATACGTTTTTTGCAAAAAATGTATACTAAGCTGCTCTACCAATCTTCACGGTATACCCTTATCAGAGCAGTCCTAACTAATGTATGCAATCCCTATCTGATGTATTTAAAAACCTGATCATCTGTATATAACCTGTGTGAACAGGGTTCAGAGAGGAAAAATCCATGTGTGCATACAGGGTAGAACAGCTTTTGTGCAGATAGCCCAAGAGGAGTGGTGGAACTCCCCAGTCTTGTAGACACAAGAGAACAATTATGGAAACAGGAACACATGGGCTACTTGCACAGTGAACAAGTCTGTATGATCATGTTCACACACCACCAAGAAACCTGAAGACACAAAAGAGAATAGTAAAACCAAAAACACTCAGTTTGAAAAAATGTTGCAGTAATCCGCAAGTGCTAGTAAAAGATGTAAAAAACAGGGTATTTGGTTGATACGTTTTTTGCAAAAAATGTATACTAAGCTGCTCTACCAATCTTCACGGTATACCCTTATCAGAGCAGTCCTAACTAATGTATGCAATCCCTATCTGATGTATTTAAAAACCTGATCATCTGTATATAACCTGTGTGAACAGGGTTCAGAGAGGAAAAATCCATGTGTGCATACAGGGTAGAACAGCTTTTGTGCAGATAGCCCAAGAGGAGTGGTGGAACTCCCCAGTCTTGTAGACACAAGAGAACAATTATGGAAACAGGAACACATGGGCTACTTGCACAGTGAACAAGTCTGTATGATCATGTTCACACACCACCAAGAAACCTGAAGACACAAAAGAGAATAGTAAAACCAAAAACACTCAGTTTGAAAAAATGTTGCAGTAATCCGCAAGTGCTAGTAAAAGATGTAAAAAACAGGGTATTTGGTTGATACGTTTTTTGCAAAAAATGTAGCCCATGTGTTCCTGTTTCCATAATTGTTCTCTTGTGTCTACCAGACTGGGGAGTTCCACCACTCCTCTTGGGCTATCTGCACAAAAGCTGTTCTACCCTGTATGCACACATGGATTTTTCCTCTCTGAACCCTGTTCACACAGGTAATATACAGATGACCAGGTTTTTAAATACATCAGATAGGGATTGCATACATTAGTTAGGACTGCTCTGATAAGGGTATACCGTGAAGTTTGGTAGAGCAGCTTAGTATACATTTTTTGCAAAAAACGTATCAACCAAATACCCTGTTTTTTACATCTTTTACTAGCACTTGCGGATTACTGCAACATTTTTTCAAACTGAGTGTTTTTGGTTTTACTATTCTCTTTTGTGTCTTCAGGTTTCTTGGTGGTGTGTGAACATGATCATACAGACTTGTTCACTGTGCAAGTAGCCCATGTGTTCCTGTTTCCATAATTGTTCTCTTGTGTCTACAAGACTGGGGAGTTCCACCACTCCTCTTGGGCTATCTGCACAAAAGCTGTTCTACCCTGTATGCACACATGGATTTTTCCTCTCTGAACCCTGTTCACACAGGTTATATACAGATGATCAGGTTTTTAAATACATCAGATAGGGATTGCATACATTAGTTAGGACTGCTCTGATAAGGGTATACCGTGAAGATTGGTAGAGCAGCTTAGTATACATTTTTTGCAAAAAACGTATCAACCAAATACCCTGTTTTTTACATCTTTTACTAGCACTTGCGGATTACTGCAACATTTTTTCAAACTGAGTGTTTTTGGTTTTACTATTCTCTTTTGTGTCTTCAGGTTTCTTGGTGGTGTGTGAACATGATCATACAGACTTGTTCACTGTGCAAGTAGCCCATGTGTTCCTGTTTCCATAATTGTTCTCTTGTGTCTACAAGACTGGGGAGTTCCACCACTCCTCTTGGGCTATCTGCACAAAAGCTGTTCTACCCTGTATGCACACATGGATTTTTCCTCTCTGAACCCTGTTCACACAGGTTATATACAGATGATCAGGTTTTTAAATACATCAGATAGGGATTGCATACATTAGTTAGGACTGCTCTTATAAGGGTATACCGTGAAGATTGGTAGAGCAGCTTAGTATACATTTTTTGCAAAAAACGTATCAACCAAATACCCTGTTTTTTACATCTTTTACTAGCACTTGCGGATTACTGCAACATTTTTTCAAACTGAGTGTTTTTGGTTTTACTATTCTCTTTTGTGTCTTCAGGTTTCTTGGTGGTGTGTGAACATGATCATACAGACTTGTTCACTGTGCAAGTAGCCCATGTGTTCCTGTTTCCATAATTGTTCTCTTGTGTCTACAAGACTGGGGAGTTCCACCACTCCTCTTGGGCTATCTGCACAAAAGCTGTTCTACCCTGTATGCACACATGGATTTTTCCTCTCTGAACCCTGTTCACACAGGTTATATACAGATGATCAGGTTTTTAAATACATCAGATAGGGATTGCATACATTAGTTAGGACTGCTCTGATAAGGGTATACCGTGAAGATTGGTAGAGCAGCTTAGTATACATTTTTTGCAAAAAACGTATCAACCAAATACCCTGTTTTTTACATCTTTTACTAGCACTTGCGGATTACTGCAACATTTTTTCAAACTGAGTGTTTTTGGTTTTACTATTCTCTTTTGTGTCTTCAGGTTTCTTGGTGGTGTGTGAACATGATCATACAGACTTGTTCACTGTGCAAGTAGCCCATGTGTTCCTGTTTCCATAATTGTTCTCTTGTGTCTACAAGACTGGGGAGTTCCACCACTCCTCTTGGGCTATCTGCACAAAAGCTGTTCTACCCTGTATGCACACATGGATTTTTCCTCTCTGAACCCTGTTCACACAGGTTATATACAGATGATCAGGTTTTTAAATACATCAGATAGGGATTGCATACATTAGTTAGGACTGCTCTGATAAGGGTATACCGTGAAGATTGGTAGAGCAGCTTAGTATACATTTTTTGCAAAAAACGTATCAACCAAATACCCTGTTTTTTACATCTTTTACTAGCACTTGCGGATTACTGCAACATTTTTTCAAACTGAGTGTTTTTGGTTTTACTATTCTCTTTTGTGTCTTCAGGTTTCTTGGTGGTGTGTGAACATGATCATACAGACTTGTTCACTGTGCAAGTAGCCCATGTGTTCCTGTTTCCATAATTGTTCTCTTGTGTCTACAAGACTGGGGAGTTCCACCACTCCTCTTGGGCTATCTGCACAAAAGCTGTTCTACCCTGTATGCACACATGGATTTTTCCTCTCTGAACCCTGTTCACACAGGTTATATACAGATGATCAGGTTTTTAAATACATCAGATAGGGATTGCATACATTAGTTAGGACTGCTCTGATAAGGGTATACCGTGAAGATTGGTAGAGCAGCTTAGTATACATTTTTTGCAAAAAACGTATCAACCAAATACCCTGTTTTTTACATCTTTTACTAGCACTTGCGGATTACTGCAACATTTTTTCAAACTGAGTGTTTTTGGTTTTACTATTCTCTTTTGTGTCTTCAGGTTTCTTGGTGGTGTGTGAACATGATCATACAGACTTGTTCACTGTGCAAGTAGCCCATGTGTTCCTGTTTCCATAATTGTTCTCTTGTGTCTACAAGACTGGGGAGTTCCACCACTCCTCTTGGGCTATCTGCACAAAAGCTGTTCTACCCTGTATGCACACATGGATTTTTCCTCTCTGAACCCTGTTCACACAGGTTATATACAGATGATCAGGTTTTTAAATACATCAGATAGGGATTGCATACATTAGTTAGGACTGCTCTGATAAGGGTATACCGTGAAGATTGGTAGAGCAGCTTAGTATACATTTTTTGCAAAAAACGTATCAACCAAATACCCTGTTTTTTACATCTTTTACTAGCACTTGCGGATTACTGCAACATTTTTTCAAACTGAGTGTTTTTGGTTTTACTATTCTCTTTTGTGTCTTCAGGTTTCTTGGTGGTGTGTGAACATGATGATACAGACTTGTTCACTGTGCAAGTAGCCCATGTGTTCCTGTTTCCATAATTGTTCTCTTGTGTCTACAAGACTGGGGAGTTCCACCACTCCTCTTGGGCTATCTGCACAAAAGCTGTTCTACCCTGTATGCACACATGGATTTTTCCTCTCTGAACCCTGTTCACACAGGTTATATACAGATGATCAGGTTTTTAAATACATCAGATAGGGATTGCATACATTAGTTAGGACTGCTCTGATAAGGGTATACCGTGAAGATTGGTAGAGCAGCTTAGTATACATTTTTTGCAAAAAACGTATCAACCAAATACCCTGTTTTTTACATCTTTTACTAGCACTTGCGGATTACTGCAACATTTTTTCAAACTGAGTGTTTTTGGTTTTACTATTCTCTTTTGTGTCTTCAGGTTTCTTGGTGGTGTGTGAACATGATCATACAGACTTGTTCACTGTGCAAGTAGCCCATGTGTTCCTGTTTCCATAATTGTTCTCTTGTGTCTACAAGACTGGGGAGTTCCACCACTCCTCTTGGGCTATCTGCACAAAAGCTGTTCTACCCTGTATGCACACATGGATTTTTCCTCTCTGAACCCTGTTCACACAGGTTATATACAGATGATCAGGTTTTTAAATACATCAGATAGGGATTGCATACATTAGTTAGGACTGCTCTGATAAGGGTATACCGTGAAGATTGGTAGAGCAGCTTAGTATACATTTTTTGCAAAAAACGTATCAACCAAATACCCTGTTTTTTACATCTTTTACTAGCACTTGCGGATTACTGCAACATTTTTTCAAACTGAGTGTTTTTGGTTTTACTATTCTCTTTTGTGTCTTCAGGTTTCTTGGTGGTGTGTGAACATGATCATACAGACTTGTTCACTGTGCAAGTAGCCCATGTGTTCCTGTTTCCATAATTGTTCTCTTGTGTCTACAAGACTGGGGAGTTCCACCACTCCTCTTGGGCTATCTGCACAAAAGCTGTTCTACCCTGTATGCACACATGGATTTTTCCTCTCTGAACCCTGTTCACACAGGTTATATACAGATGATCAGGTTTTTAAATACATCAGATAGGGATTGCATACATTAGTTAGGACTGCTCTGATAAGGGTATACCGTGAAGATTGGTAGAGCAGCTTAGTATACATTTTTTGCAAAAAACGTATCAACCAAATACCCTGTTTTTTACATCTTTTACTAGCACTTGCGGATTACTGCAACATTTTTTCAAACTGAGTGTTTTTGGTTTTACTATTCTCTTTTGTGTCTTCAGGTTTCTTGGTGGTGTGTGAACATGATGATACAGACTTGTTCACTGTGCAAGTAGCCCATGTGTTCCTGTTTCCATAATTGTTCTCTTGTGTCTACAAGACTGGGGAGTTCCACCACTCCTCTTGGGCTATCTGCACAAAAGCTGTTCTACCCTGTATGCACACATGGATTTTTCCTCTCTGAACCCTGTTCACACAGGTTATATACAGATGATCAGGTTTTTAAATACATCAGATAGGGATTGCATACATTAGTTAGGACTGCTCTGATAAGGGTATACCGTGAAGATTGGTAGAGCAGCTTAGTATACATTTTTTGCAAAAAACGTATCAACCAAATACCCTGTTTTTTACATCTTTTACTAGCACTTGCGGATTACTGCAACATTTTTTCAAACTGAGTGTTTTTGGTTTTACTATTCTCTTTTGTGTCTTCAGGTTTCTTGGTGGTGTGTGAACATGATCATACAGACTTGTTCACTGTGCAAGTAGCCCATGTGTTCCTGTTTCCATAATTGTTCTCTTGTGTCTACAAGACTGGGGAGTTCCACCACTCCTCTTGGGCTATCTGCACAAAAGCTGTTCTACCCTGTATGCACACATGGATTTTTCCTCTCTGAACCCTGTTCACACAGGTTATATACAGATGATCAGGTTTTTAAATACATCAGATAGGGATTGCATACATTAGTTAGGACTGCTCTGATAAGGGTATACCGTGAAGATTGGTAGAGCAGCTTAGTATACATTTTTTGCAAAAAACGTATCAACCAAATACCCTGTTTTTTACATCTTTTACTAGCACTTGCGGATTACTGCAACATTTTTTCAAACTGAGTGTTTTTGGTTTTACTATTCTCTTTTGTGTCTTCAGGTTTCTTGGTGGTGTGTGAACATGATCATACAGACTTGTTCACTGTGCAAGTAGCCCATGTGTTCCTGTTTCCATAATTGTTCTCTTGTGTCTACAAGACTGGGGAGTTCCACCACTCCTCTTGGGCTATCTGCACAAAAGCTGTTCTACCCTGTATGCACACATGGATTTTTCCTCTCTGAACCCTGTTCACACAGGTTATATACAGATGATCAGGTTTTTAAATACATCAGATAGGGATTGCATACATTAGTTAGGACTGCTCTGATAAGGGTATACCGTGAAGATTGGTAGAGCAGCTTAGTATACATTTTTTGCAAAAAACGTATCAACCAAATACCCTGTTTTTTACATCTTTTACTAGCACTTGCGGATTACTGCAACATTTTTTCAAACTGAGTCTTTTTGGTTTTACTATTCTCTTTTGTGTCTTCAAGTTCCTTAAGGGGTCTAGTTTCCAAAATGATGTCACTTGTGGGGGGTTTCCACTGTTTAGGCACATCAGGGGCTCTCCAAACGCGACATGGCGTCCAATCTCAATTCCAGACAATTCTACATTGAAAAAGTAAAACGGCGCTCCTTCACTTCCAAGCTCTGCGGTGCGCCCAAACAGTGGTTTACCCCCACATATTGTGTATTGACGTACTCAGGAGAAATTGCACTACAACTTTTGTGGTCTAATTTCTCCTGTTACCCTTGTGAAAATAAAAATTTGGGGGCAAAAAATCATTTTTGTAAAAAAAATGTGATTTTTTATTTTCACGGCTCAACGTTATAAACTTCTGTGAAGCACATGGGGGTTCAAAGTGCTCACCACACATCTAGATAAGTTCCTTAAGGGGTCTAGTTTCCAAAATGATGTCACTTGTGGGGGGTTTCCACTGTTTAGGCACATCAGGGGCTCTCTAAACGTGACATGGCATCCGATCTCAATTCCAGCCAATTCTGCATTGAGAAAGTCAAACGGCGCTCCTTCACTTCCAAGCTTTGCGGTGCGCACAAACAGTGGTTTACCCCCACATATGGGGTATTGGCGTATTCAGGAGAAATTGCATAACAAAATTTATGGTTACATTTCTGTTTTTACACTTGTGAAAATAAAAAAAATGGTTCTGAATTAAAATGTTTGCAAAAAAAAATGTTCATTTTTTCCTTCCACATCGTTTCAGTTCCTGTGAAGCACGTAAAGGGTTAATAAACTTCTTGAATGTGGTTTTGAGAACCTTGAGGGGTGTAGTTTTTAGAATGGTGTCACACTTCGTTATTTTCTATCATATAGACCCCTCAAAATGACTTCAAATGTGATGTGGACCATAAAAAAAAAAGGTGTTGTAAAAATGAGAAATTGCTGGTCAACTTTTAACCATAATAACTCCCTAACAAAAAAAAATTTTGTTTCCAAAATTGTGCTGATGTAAAGTAGACATGTGGGAAATGTTATTTAATAACTATTTTTTGTGACATATCTCTCTGATTTAAGGGCATAAAAATACAAAGTTTGAAAATTGCAAAATTTTAAAAATTTTCGCCATATTTCCGTTTTTTTCATAAATAATCGCAAGTAATATCGAAGAAATGTTACCACTAACATGAAGGACAATATGTCATGAAAAAACAATCTCAGAATCAGCGGGATCCGTTGAAGCGTTCTAGAGTTATAACCTCATAAATTGACAGTGGTCAGAATTGCAAAAATTGGCTCGGTCATTAAGTACCAAATTGGCTCTGTCACTAAGGGGTTAAATTACAATCGTGTCTATACAAAATAAAAACAAAAAACAAAGACGACAACGATCCTCAGAAGGGGAATATCATATTATTAAGGGGTACATATATGTGGATTAAAGTCTATATTTAGGCCCCTGGGTTGTAATGAACTCAGGGTATAGATCCATCTCATTTCCTTAGTTTTTAATATTTTTAACCTATCCCCTCCCCTTCTCAAGGTTGGAACACTGTCAATGACTCTAAATCTTAATTGGTTCACTGAGTGCTTATTCTCCAGAAAATGCTTAGGGACCGGTAATTCTGTAAGTCCCGTTCTGATAGTGCTTTTAGGTTTACTAATACGGGTCCTCACTTCAGTGGTAGTCTCCCCAATATACACCAATCTACACGGGCATGTAATCATATAGATTGTTACAGAACCCCCAGCACCAAGAATATGTTATGCTATATATATATTATGTATAATAGGTTCCATGTGAAATGCATCAGTCCACAGGCTGCATCCCTGGGCAGAGGGGACAAGATATTCTCCTTCTGACCTCCCCCACCTTTGTAATTCCCACAGTAAATACCAGCAGGCTCCAGCCCCCTGCGGCTATTGTAATGTATGTCTGGCCTGTTTTTTTCTATTGGCCTGCCCTGTGTATCTGTGTTATATATTCTGTGTGTTGTAAATAAAGTGAGTTCTTTTAGACAGGAAATACGTGGAGTAGCAGTCAGCTTTTACCGTATTTTTCGGACTACAAGATGCACTTTTTTCCCCAAAAATGTTAGGGGAAAATGGGGGTGCGTCTTGTAGTCGCAATATACTTACAGATCATGCGGCAGCGGCGGCGGTCCCGATGCAGCCTCCCTTCCCATGCTGGTGCGGATGTGGCTGTGCTGCGGGCAGGGGCTGTGCTGTGGGGCTGTGGCAGCAGCTCTCTGGGCTCAGTGGGGGCTCCGACGGCATTTCGAAAAAGCCTGGTGGCCCCCCGCACATCCGTTAATGGCATGGCCATGTTGCGGTGGCCTCCGAGAACATGGGCGCAGGGAAAATGGCCGCCGGGCCGGCGCACGCTCAGATTCAAATCTCGTCAATGAGATCTCGTCTCCCGAGATCTCGGGGCGAGATCTCGGCAACAAGATCTGAATCTGAGCGTGCGCCAGCCGGCGGCCATTTTTCCGGCGCCCATGTTCTCGGAGGCCACCGCAACATGGCCATGCCATTAACGGATGAGCGGGGGGCCACAGGGCTTTGACGAAATGCCGTCGGAGCCCTCACTGAGCCCAGAGAGCTGCTGCCACAGCCCCATAGCACAGCCCCTGCCCCGCAGCACAGCCCCTGCCCCGCAGCACAGCCCCAGCCCCGGAGCCCAGCCACTGCCTCGGAGCCCTCACTGAGCCCAGAGAGCTGCTGTCACAGCCCCATAGCACAGCCCCTGCCCCGCAGTACAGCCCCAGCCCCGGAGCCCAGCCACTGCCTCGGAGCCCTCACTGAGCCCAGAGAGCTGCTGCCACAGCCCCACAGCACAGCCCCTGCCCCGCAGCACAGCCCCTGCCCCGCAGTACAGCCCCTGCCCCGCAGCACAGCCCCTGCCCCGGAGCACAGCCACTGTTCTAGAGCAGAGCACAGCCCCTGCCCCGGAGCACAGCCTCTACCCCGAAGCACAGAGCCTCCACCCCTGCCCAAGCACAGAGCACCAGCCTGGGATGGGATTTCCTGGAGGCCAACGCACCAGCCTGGACCACCGAAAGACCCCTGTGACCACTTCTCCACCTGTGCCGATCCCTTCACTGGTAAGCTGAATTCGGACTGTAAGACGTACCGCCATTTGAAACATTTTTTTTTTCCCTTATTTTTATTCTGAAAATTTGGGGTGCGTCTTATGGTCCGGTGCGTCTTATAGTCCGAAAAATACGGTATATGCTCCCTTGTAATCAAGAAATTCTAGCCAGCGTCCTTCATTCAGAATCCAGCAAAAGCAGAGTGGACCTCCTGAAACACGGGGGGTGCTGAAAGAGGTACTACAGCACAGTAGACCTAATTACATAGATGACATTGCTCGATGCACAGGTGTATCTCTCTTTCAGATAGAATTTCTTCCCCGTCAATGGGTGACAGAAGGAATTTCCTTTAAGCATGTTGTTACAACAAGCGCAAGCAAGACATGGGAAATTCCCAAGCCTTGATGCGCTAAGAGTTTGCTGATATGACACCTTAGATGTACCAAAATCAGATTTAACTAATCTTTCACCTAAATTCTTTCCCCTTCTATGGGACATCATGGGAAATGATCTAAAACTATGGATCTGGAGTAAACCTCGTTGTAAGAGGGCCCAGTGCTTTTTTATAATCCCACCAATATGGTTACTAACTGAACTGAATGTGGAGACAAACGGGACCCGTTCACAAACACGTTTAGTGGAGTTTTTCCTTCTAACACTTTCCCGCGAGACACTGAGGGCCTTCATCTTAAAATTATTCACTGCTCTTCTTTGGTACCCTCTCGTCACAAATTTACCGCACATATCATCCAACCGTCTGTTTACTACATTTTCATCGGGCGTTGCGGATGCGCGACGCGTCGGCGCTGGGCTCCTCCCCGATCAGGTGGAGGGACTCGGCGGTGACGTGAGACGCTGATGCACGCGCACCGCGACCTATGTCGGGACCTACGGGTCAGCTGGAACGCCAGGATTGGGATGACCGATGATGACGTAAATACATCCTGTTGGATAACCATAGCGCATTGGTAGCCTAAGATATACGCTATTGTATGAAAAGGCCAGATTGGCCATTTACTCAGTTCGGCGCCATTAACTCTGATTGGACAGAACAACACAGGAACTTCGCTGTGAAGCTGGATATATTGGTGAACGATTGCTATGGAGATGAAGATACATCATGGAAGCATGTAGACAGAATAAGATAAATATGCACTTTTCTATATTTATGAATTGATTATTATGTCGGTGTATATGGCGGTGGTTCACCTATAAGAAATCTGTATATGTACACGTATCTGATGTCTATTTATGTTTTTATATATATGTTTGATATTTTAAGGTGGGCTGACACTGGATGGTGATTGGCTCCCTGTGTGGAGTACACACTATTTAAGGCAGCCCATGGCATTAACTTGTATGCTTGAAAAAGGCCGGATGTGCAGACGAAACGTTGCAATTTTATCATGGCTGGAATAAAGATTCTCTCTATTGGATGATAACACCAGGCTGGAGCAATGTTCTTTCCACTTTGAAACTGTGTTGGTGTCTGCCACTAATCTTTGGAAATGTGAACATTCCTGGTTGGCTGTCCATCTGCTGGGTTGGCTGTCCTGGAAAAGATGTTCCTCCCCATTATATTATTTCTACTGTGATGAAATTGGTGCTACTTTATTGGTGTCTGCTAGTGTTGAGCATTCCGATACCGCAAGTATCGGGTATCGGCCGATACTTGCGGTATCGGAATTCCGATACCGAGATCCGATATTTTTGTGGTATCGGGTATCGGTATCGGAGGTGTAAAATAAAGAATTAAAATAAAAAATATTGTTATATTCACCTCTCCGGCGGCCCCTGGAACATCACCGCGAGGAACCGGCGTCCGGCAGGCTTCTTTGTTCAAAATGAGCGCCTTTAGGACCTGCGGAATGACGTCACGGCTTCTGATTGGTCGCGTGCCGCCCGTGTGACCGCCACGCTGCGCCCCCATTCTGTCATGTGTTGCACCCATCCTGCGCCCCCATTCTGTCATGTGCTGCTCCCATCCTGCGCCCCCATTGTGACATGTGCTGCACCCATCCTGCGCCTCCATTCTGACATGTTCTGCACCCATCCTGCGCCTCCATTCTGTCATTTGCTGCTCCCACCCTGTCATGTGCTGCTCCCATCCTGTGTCCCCGTTCTGTCATGTGCTGCTCCCATTCTGTGCCCCCGTTCTTTCATGTGCTGCTCCCATCCTGCGCCCCTGTTCTGTCATGTGCTGCTCCCATCCTGCGCCCGTTCTGTCATGTGCTGCTGCCATCCTGCGCCCCCGTTCTGTCATGTGCTGCTCCCATCCTACGCCCCCGTTCTGTCATGTGCTGCTCCCATCCTGCGCCCGTTCTGTCATGTGCTGCTGCCATCGTGCGCCCGTCTGTCATGTGCTGTTCCCATCCTGCGCCCCCATTCTTTCATGTGCTGCTCCCATCCTGCGCCCCTGTTCTGTCATGTGCTGCTCCCATCCTGCTCCCGTTCTGTCATGTGCTGCTCCCATCCTGTGCCCCCATTCTTTCATGTGCTGCTCCCATCCTGCGCCCCTGTTCTGTCATGTGCTGCTCCCATCCTGCGCCCCCGTTCTGTCACGTGCTGCTGCCATCCTACGCCCCCGTTCTGTCATGTGCTGCTCCCATCCTGCGTCCCTGTTCTGTCATGTACTGCTCCCATCCTGCGCCCGTTCTGTCATGTGCTGCTGCCATCCTGATCCCCCGTTCTGTCATGTGCTGCTCCCATCCTGCGCCCGTTCTGTCATGTGATGCTCACATCCTGCCCCGTTCTGTCATGTGATGCTCCCATCTTGCGCCCCCATTCTGTCATGTGCTGCTCCCATCCTGCGCCCCTGTTCTGTCATGTGCTGCTCCCATCCTGCGCCCCTGTTCTGTCATGTGCTGCTCCCATCCTGCGCCCGTTCTGTCATGTGCTGCTGCCATCCTGCGCCCCCGTTCTGTCATGTGCTGCTCCCATCCTGCGCCCCTGTTCTGTCATGTGCTGCTCCCATCCTGCGCCCGTTCTGTCATGTGCTGCTGCCATCCTGCGCCCCCGTTCTGTCATGTGCTGCTCCCATCCTGCGCCCCCGTTCTGTCATGTGCTGCTGCCATCCTGCGCCCCTGTTCTGTCATGTGCTGCTCCCATCCTGCGCCCCTGTTCTGTCATGTGCTGCTCCCATCCTGCGCCCCCGTTCTGTCATGTGCTGCTGCCATCCTGCACCCCCGTTCTGTCATGTGCTGCTACCATCCTGCGCCCGTTCTGTCATGTGCTGCTGCCATCCTGCGCCCGTTCTGTCATGTGCTGCTGCCATCTTGTGCCACCATTGTATTATATGCCCCCCATAAGATGCTCCATTATATATGCCCCGTATGCTGCTGCTATATATAAAAAAAAAAAAAATCCATACTCAACTATCGTCGCTGGGTGCCGAGTGCTGGGGGCCTGAGCAGGCGGGGACATCGGTGCGCTGTGTGGGTCAGGTGCCGGAGTCACCGCTAGCTCAGGCCCCCTGCACTTGCTATACTCACCTGTCTGTCCCGTTCCAGTGCTGCGCGCCGCCATCTTCCAGCTCCTCTGGCTGTGACTGTTCAGTCAGAGGGCGGCACCGGCGCGCATTAAGCGCGTCATCGCGCCCTCTGAACTGGGAACGTTACAGCAGAGGACCCGGGAAACGGAGCCGCACGCAGCGCTGGAACGGGGGACAGGTGAATATACTTACCCTCCTGGCGGTCCCTGACTCTCCGGTGGAGATCGCGGTGTGCGTTCAGTGTTTACGCATACTGCGATCTCCTGGGAGCGTCATTCTGTGAGGCCCAGACTGCGCCGGCGCTTGCGCTCGTGCAGTCTATAAAGGCTTCGGACAAGGTGATGCTGCCAGCGTTATATTATAGATACTAGATGGTGGCCCAATTCTAACGCATCGGGTATTCTAGAATATGCATGTCCATGTAGTATATTGCACAGCCCACGTAAAATATTGCCCAGCCACGTAGTATGTTGCCCAACCATGTAGTGTATTGCCCAGCCACGTAGTATATTGCCCAGTCATGTACTATATTGCCCAGCTACGTAGTATATTGCCCAGCCACATAGTATATTGCCCAGCCACGTAGTATATTGCCCAATCACGTAGTATATTGCTCAGTCACGTAGTATATTGCCCAGTCACGTAGTATATTTCCCAGCCACGTAGTATATTGCCCAGCCATGTAGTATATTGCATAGCGACGTAGTATACAGCACAGAGCCACGTAGTATACAGCAAAGACACGTAGTATACTGCCCAGTCACAAAGTATATTGCCCAGCCACGTAGTATAATGCCCAGCCACGTATTATATTTCCAAGCCACGTAGTATATTGCTCAGCCACGTAGTATATTGCACAGCGACGTAGTATACAGCACAGAGCCACGTAGTATACAGCAAAGACACGTAGTATATTGCCCAGCCACATAGTATATTGCCCAGCCACGTATGTAACAGGTTAAAAAAGACTTAAAATAAAAAATAAACATATACTCACCCTCCGAGGGCCCCTTGTAGTCCTGGCACCTGTGCGCGGTGCACCCGGCAGCTTCCGGTCCCAGAGTTGGTATGAGCGCAGGACCTGTGATGACTTCGCAGTCACATGACCGTGACGTTATGTCAGGTCCTTCTTGCATAGCATCCTTGCCACTGGAACCTGCCACTTGCACTGCCGAGGAGAGGGCGCATGTCGGAGGGTGAGAATATTGTTTTTTTTTATTATTATTTGTAACATTAGATATTTTTACAATTGATGCTGCATATGCAGCATCAATAGTAAGAACTTGGTCACACAGGGTTAATAGCGGCAGTAACGGAGTGAGTTACCCGCAGCATAACGCGGTCCGTTACCGCTGGCATTAACCCTGTGTGATCGGTGACTGGAGGGGAGTATGGAGCGTGCGCTGACTGCGGGGAGTATGGAGTGGGCGCCGGGGACTGCAGGGGAGTAGGGAGGGACTAATCAGACTGTGGCCGTCGCTGATTGGTCGCAGCAGCCATGACAGGCAGCTGGCGAGACCAATCAGCGACTTGCATTTCCATGACAGACAGAGGCTGCGACCAATGAATATCCGAGTCAGACAGAAAGAAAGACAGAAGGACAGACGGAAGTAACCCTTAGACAATTATATAGTAGATTATATATATATATATATACACAGTACAGACCAAAAGTTTGGACACACCTTCTCATTTAAAGATTTTTCTGTATTTTCATGACTATGAAAATTGTACATTCACACTGAAGGCATCAAAACTATGAATCAACACATGTGGAATTGTATACTTAACAAAAAAGTGTGAAACAACTGAAAATTTGTCTTATATTCTAGGTTCTCCAAAGTAGCCACCTTTTGCTTTGATGAATGCTTTGCACACTCTTGGCATTCTCTTGATGGGCTTCAAGAGGTAGTCACCGGAAATGGTCTTCCAACAATCTTGAATGAGTTCCCAGAGATGCTTAGCATTTGTTGGCCCTTTTGCCTTCACTCTGCGGTCCAGCTCACCCCAAACCATCTCGATTAAGTTCAGGTCTGGCGTAGCACCCCATCACTCTCCTTCTTGGTCAAATAGCTCATACACAGCCTGGAGATGTGTTTGGGGTCATTGTCCTGTTGAAAAATAAATGATAGTCCAACTAAACGCAAACCGGATGGAATAGCATGCCGCTGCAAGATACTGTGGTAGCCATGCTCGTTCAGCATGTCTTCAATTTTGAATAAATCCCCAACAGTATCACCAGCAAAGCACCCCCACACCATCACACCTCCTCCTCCATGCTTCACGGTGTGAACCAGGCATGTAGAGTCCATCCATTCCCCTTTTTTGTGTCGCACAAAGACACGGTGGTTGGAACCAAAGAACTCAAATTTGGACTCATCAGACCAAAGCACATATTTCCTGTGGTCTAATGTCCTTCCTTGGGTTCTTTAGCCCAAACAAGTCTCTTCTGCTTGTTGCCTGTCCTTAGCAGTGGTTTCCTAGCAGCTATTTTACCATGAAGGCCTGCTGTACAAAGTCTCCTCTTAACAGTTGTTGTAGAGATGTGTCTGCTGCTAGAATTCTGTGTGGCATTTACATGGTCTCTAACCTGCGATTTCTGAGGCTGGTGACTCTGATAAACTTATCCTCAGAAGCAGAGGTGACTCTTGTTCTTCCTTTCCTGGGGCGGTCCTTATATGAGCCAGTTTCTTTGTAACGCTTGATGGTTTTTGCAACTGCACTTGGGGACACTTTCAAAGTTTTCCCAATTTTTTGGACTGACTGACCTTCATTTCTTAAAGTAATGATGTCCTCTCGTTTTTCTTTACTTAGCTGCTTTTTTCTTGCTATAATACAAATTCTAACAGTCTATTCAGTAAGACTATCAGCTGTGTATCCACAAGACTTCTGCTCAACATAACTCATGATTAGGGTTGAGCGAAACGGGTCGGTCATTTTCATAAGTCGCCGACTTTTGGCACAGTCGGGTTTCATGAAACCTGACCCGATCCCTGTGTGGGCTCGGCCATGCGGTATGCGACTTTCGCACCAAAGTCGCATTTCAATGACGCGAAAAGCACCATTTCTCAGACAATGAAGGTGGACGCAGAGTGTGGGCAGCGTGATGACATAGGTCTCAGTCCCCACCATCTTAGAGAAGGGCATTGCAGTGATTGGCTTGTTGTCTGCGGCGTCACAGGGGCTATAAAGGGGCGTTCCCGCCGACTGCCATCTTACTGCTGCTGATCTGAGCATAGGGAGAGGTTGCTGCCGCTTCGTTAGAAGCAGGAATAGCGTTAGGCAGGGTCCATTAACCCCCAAACCGCTTGTGCTGTAGCGATTTCCACTGTCCAACACCACCTTTTGTTTGCAGGGACAGTGGAGGCTACATTTTTTTTCCTCAGCGTTGTAGCTCATTGGGCTGCCCTAGAAGGCTCCCTGATAGCTGCATTGCTGTTTGTACACCGCTGTGCAAACCAACTGCTTTTTACAAAGCACAAATCCTGTTGTTCCTTCCTTTCTGCACAGCTATCTTGTTTGTTTGTCCACACTTTTTATGTAATTTGTGCAGCAGTCCACTCCTTGTTATTGCTGCCTGCCATACATTGCTGAGATAACTGCAGGGAGATAGTAATTGTAGGACAGTCCCTTTTTTTTTTTTTTTCGTTACATCTGTTCAAGCCACTTTCTGGCACAGAAAATATACTCTAATACAGTGGCCCAGATTTATTCACTAGTCTCCCTGAATAAAAAAATAAGGGTGCAGATTAAAATTGGCAAATCTGCATCAGTGGCAGTCCTGTGTGTGGCATCTGTGTCTCATTTTCTGGCACAGAAAACATACAGTCTAACAGTGGGCCTGATTTCTTGCCAATTCTCCCAGAAATAAAAAAAATATATATATAGTGGGAGATTAATATTGGCATTTGTGCTTCAGTGCCAGTCGTGTGTGCCATCTCTCTCAAATTGTGGGCCACAGAAAGCCCAGTGTCTGTTTTTTTTAATTTTGTTTTTTAAATTCTCCCTGAAAAAAAATAAATAGTGGGAGATTAATATTGGCATTTGTGCTTCAGTGCCAGTCGTGTGTGCCATCTCTCTCAAATTGTGGGTCACAGAAAGCCTAGTGTCTGTTTTTTTGTTTTTTGGTTTTTAAATTCTCCCTAAAAAAAAAAAAAATAGTGGGAGATTAATATTGGCATTTGTGCTTGAGTGCCAGTCGTATGTGCCATCTCTCTCAAATTTTGGGCCACAGAAAGCCTAGTGTCTGTTTTTTTTATTTTGGTTTTTAAATTCTCCCTGAAAAAAAATAAATAGTGGGAGATTAATATTGGCATTTGTGCTTCAGTGCCAGTCCTGCGTGTGTGGCATCTGTCTCATTTTGTGCCACAGAAAACCGAGTGTGTAACATTGTGCCTGATTTTCCTTGCAGTCTCACCCACCTATAAAGGGATATCTAAATCCTACAGAAGTTTGAGTTCACCTTGTAAGTTGTTTTACAGTAACAAATACCGTTACTTTGGTTACGTTTTTAAAACAATGAGGAAGTCTGGTGGAAGAGGTCGTGGCCGTGGGCGTTCATTGCCAGCTGGTAATGATGGTAGTGGTGGTGGAGCATCAGGTGGTCGTGGGAAAAACAATATAGCACCTAAGTCTCGAGCTATGGAGCCAGGTTCGTCGTCTGGCTACACAAGGCCTCGAATGCTCCCTTTTCTGGGAGTAGGAAAACCGCTTTTAAAGCCGGAGCAGCAAGAGCAAGTTTTGGCTTTCCTTGCTGACTCAGCCTCTAGCTCTTTTGCCTCCTCTTCTGAAACTGGTAAATGTAAAAGCAGTGCGTCTTTAGTGGATGTTCACGCTCAGGGACAAGTCGCTCCATTGTCCTGTTCAGCAAAAACAACAACAGAGAAGGATGCATCAGGCGACACAACGGGTTACTCCATGGAGCTCTTTACACATACCGTTCCTGGGTTAGAAAGTGAAACAGTTAACAGGCCATGCCCATTACAAGTTGAATCGGACAAATTGCACAGATGCACAGCCACAGCCAGATTACTATGATGTTCCTTTGACTCAGACCACAACATTGCCCTCGCAGTGTACTGATCCAGAATCAGACACTGATGAGACTATGGTGCCCCGTCACGAACGCTATACCACCGGCTTACACGGTAACACAGACGAAGTTGCACATGAGATAGAAGAGGAGGTCATAGATGACCCAGTTGTTGACCCCAATGTGCAGCCATTGGGGGAACAGGGTGCAGGCGGCAGTAGTTCTGAAGCGGAGGAGGAGGGGCCGCAGCAGGCATCAACATCGCAACAGGTTCCATCTGCCGGGCTCGTATCTAGCCCAAAACGCGTGGCAAAGCCAAAACCACTTGGAGGACAGCGTGGCCATCCGGTTAAAGAAGCTCAGTCTGCAATGCCTGAAAAGGTATCCGATGCTAGAAAGAGTGCAGTCTGGCATTTTTTTAAACAACATCCAATTGATCAGCGCAATGTCATTTGTCAAAAATGTTCAACTACCTTAAGCAGAGGTCAGAATCTGAAAAGTCTAAATACAAGTTGCATGCATAGACATTTAACCACCATGCATTTGCAAGCCTGGACTAACTACCAAACGTCACTTAAGGTTGTAGCACCCTCGGCCAATGAAGCTAGTCAGCAACGCTACATCCCTTCTGTCACTGTAAGGCCACCATTTTCCGCACCACCTGCAGTACCTGTGCAGGTTTCGTTGCCAGGCCAAAGCAGTCAGGGTCAGGGAATCACCAGTTTCGTAGTAGGAAACACTGCATGTAGGGCACCGGCAAGAATACCGTCTCCAGCCGTCTCTCAGTCTGCCATGTCCACCGGCACCCCCGCTAGTTCCACGATCTCCAGCTCACCCTACATGAGACTCTCATTAGAAAAAGGAAGTACTCATCCTCGCATTCGCGTACACAGGGTTTGAACGCCCACATAGCTAGACTAATCTCGTTAGAGATGATGCCCTACCGGTTAGTTAAAAGCGAAGCTTTCAAAGCCCTGATGGACTACGCTGTACCACACTACGAGCTACCCAGTCGATACTTCTTTTCGAGAAAAGCCATCCCAGCCCTCCACCAGGATGTTAAAGAGCGCATCGTCCATGCACTCAGGCAATCTGTGAGTACAAAGGTGCACCTGACAACAGATGCATGGACCAGTAGGCATGGCCAGGGACGTTACGTGTCCATCACGGCACACTGGGTGAATGTGGTGGATGCAGGGTCCACAGGGGACAGCAATATTGTGACAGTTCTGACTAGCCCACGGTCTAGAAAACAGTTGGCTGTAGCCGTTTGCCCCCCCTCCTCCTCCTCCTCGTCCTCCTGCTGAAGCTAGAGCTCGTCCACAGACCGCAGTCGCACAACCACTCCATCCGCAGCTGCCACTGTTGCACACCAGGTGTCCCATTATGGGGCAGCTACTGGCAAGCATCAGCAGGCTGTATTGGCTATGAAGTGTTTGGGCGACAACAGACACACCGCGGAAATTCTGTCCGAGTTCTTGCAGAAAGAAACGCAGTCGTAGCTGGGCACTGTAGATCTTGAGGCAGGCAAGGTAGTGAGTGATAACGGAAGGAATTTCATGGCTGCCATCGCCCTTTCCCAACTGAAACACATTCCTTGCCTGGCTCACACCTTAAACCTGGTAGTGCAGTGCTTCCTGAAAAGTTATCCGGGGTTATCCGACCTGCTCCTCAAAGTGCGCGGACTTTGCTCGCATATCCGCCGTTCGCCCGTACACTCCAGCCGTATGCAGACATATCAGCGGTCTTTGAACCTTCCCCAGCATCGCCTAATCATCAACGTTGCAACAAGGTGGAACTCAACACTGCACATGCTTCAGAGACTGTGCGAACAGAGGCGTGCTGTTATGTATTTGTGGGAGGATACACATGCACGGGCAGGCAGTAGGATGGCAGACATGGAGTTGTCAGGTGTGCAGTGGTCGAAGGTAAAAGACATGTGTCAAGTCCTTCAGTGTTTTGAGGAATGCACACGGCTGGTTAGTACAGACAACACCATAATAAGCATGAGCATCCCCCTAATGCGTCTGCTGATGCAAAGTTTGATGCACATAAAGAAGCAGGCGTCTGCAGCAGAGGAAGAGGAAAGCCTTGATGACAGTCAGCCATTGTCTGGTCAGGGCAGTGTACAGGACGAGGTAGCGGGCGAACAGGAGGAGGAGGACGAGGAGGATGATGGGGATGAGTATTTTTTTAATGAGGAAGCTTCTCCGGGGCCACTGGAAATTGGTGGCGTGGCAAGGCCGGGTTCTGGTTTTTTGAGGGACACAAGTGACGTAGATTTGCCTGTAACTGCCCCTCAACCCAGCACAACCGCAGATTTGACAACTGGAACTTTGGCCTACATGGCGGATTATGCCTTACGTATCCTCAAAAGGGACCCACGCATTATTAAAATGATGATCGATGAGGATTACTGGATCGCCTGCCTCCTTGATCCTCGCTATAAAGGCAAATTGCAAAATATTATGCCACATGAGAACCTGGAACAAATATTAGCAACCAAACAATCAACTCTTGTTGACCGTTTGATTCAGGCATTCCTAGCACACAGCGCCGGTGATCATTCTCACACGAGCTGCAGGGGACAGCAGACCAGAGGTGTTAGAGGTGCACAAATCAGAAGTGGCGTTGGACAGAGGGGTTTTCTAACCAGGTTGTGGAGTGATTTTGCTATGACCGCAGACAGGACAGGTACTGCAGCATCAATTCAAAGTGACAGGAGACAACATTTGTCCAGTATGGTTACTAACTATTTTTCATCCCTTATCGATGTTCTCCCTCAACCGTCATTCCCATTTGATTACTGGGCATCCAAATTAGACACCTGGCCAGAATTGGCAGAATATGCATTGCAGGAGCTTGCTTGCCCAGCAGCTAGTCTGCTATCAGAAAGAGTATTCAGTGCTGCTGGTTCAATATTAACCGAAAAAAGGACCCAAAATGTTGATGATCTAACCTTCATTAAAATGAACCACTACTGGATTTCAAATTATTTTGCCCCACCTTTCCCGGCTGACACCTAGCTTTCCAATGAAAATGTCTTGATTGTGGACTGCTCTGACTGAGTTTTCCAATCTCGTAATTTGTAACAGCTGTTTGTCCAGCATACGACATGTTTACACCTCCCTAAATGGCCAAACTCCCCCCACGGGGCCGTGGTCTCGCCACTTGGCGCAAGCACCCGTGAGAGTGCCCTTTGTCTGAAGAGGTGGGTGTGCACGCTTTTGGTCGACGGCACTGCCACTGGGTCCCTCATAGTACAATAAAGTGTCTCTGGCGGTGGTGGCGCGCAACCAACGTCAGACACACCGCTGTAACATGAGGGGCCCTGGGCCTGTACCGCCGGCCACAAGACAGTTTCCCCCCGCCAGCTCAAACAGTGCTCTACGATTTGCAAAATTATCTCTCACAGCTCCACCAATGTTTAGTCTATATGCTGACATCCTTCAATGCCTGGCACTGACAATACCAATGTGTTGACATGTATGATGCTACTTAAAATAGTCAGGGGCAGTGTCCTATATTTACACCAGTTAATACTTTGCACCAAATTACTAGGTCTGAAACTCAGCAGAGGAGCCCTCCCCTGTACCTAAGTATGCCACCCTTTTGTTTTTTGGTTTTGTTGTATTGCGAGACATTAACATCTATTTATTTTTCGGTAGTACTAACTGTCAGACACTCATTACAGTCGGCCTCCGCTGACAACACCAATGCTGCCTGTGTACCCCTGCAAGATAATTCCAAGTGCATAGAGCCTACTTTTGTTATGTTAGGCCTACTAAGCCTGTCTGCGGTCCCTCCTTCCAATAGTCCTCCACTGACCACACCACTGCTGCCCGTGTACCCCTGGAACCTATTTTAAAGTGCCTACAGCCTACTTTTGTTATGTTAGGCCTACTAAGCCTGTCTGCGGTCCCTCCTTCCAATAGTCCTCCACTGACCACACCACTGCTGCCCGTGTACTCCTGGAACCTATTTTAAAGTGCCTACAGCCTACTTTTGTTATGTTAGACCTACTAAGCCTGTCTGCGGTCCCTCCTTCCAATAGTCCTCCACTGACCACACCACTGCTGCCCGTGTACTCCTGGAACCTATTTTAAAGTGCCTACAGCCTACTTTTGTTATGTTAGGCCTACTAAGCCTGTCTGCGGTCCCTCCTTCCAATAGTCCTCCACTGACCACACCACTGCTGCCCGTGTACTCCTGGAACCTATTTTAAAGTGCCTACAGCCTACTTTTGTTATGTTAGGCCTACTAAGCCTGTCTGCGGTCCCTCCTTCCAATAGTCCTCCACTGACCAGACCAATGCTGTCTGTGTACCCCTGGAACCTATTTTAAATTGCATAGAGCATCCTTTTTTAATTGTAGGCGTACTAAGTCTGTCTGCGGTCCATAATTGAAATTGTCCTCCACTGACCAGAGAAATGCTGCCTGTGTACCCCTGTAACCTATTTTAAACTGCATTGAGCCAAATTTTTTGTTTAAGGCCTACTACCTGTGTCTGTCTGCGCCACTCAATACAGCTGTCCTCCTCTGAAAAAAATAGTCTGGTTTTCAGCCTATAGGAATTTGAAAACTGCATTGGGGCTACTACTTCGGTAGGGCCTACTAACGGTGTCTGACGTTCCAAGGTGTTCTCCAGGTTGCCTCTCCATAGCTTCTATCTTCTAGCTCTCGTTAAGTAGTTGTTGAAACAACACTGCTTTAGGCCTACAAGTTGGGTCTGGGTTGTAGAGACGGTGTCTGCCGCTCCAAGGTGTTCTCCAGGTTGCCTCTCCATAGCTTCGATCTTCTAGCTCTCGTTAAGTAGTTGTTGAAACAACACTGCATTAGGCCTACAAGTTGGGTCTGGGTTGTAGAGACGGTGTCTTCCGCTTCAAGGTGTTCTCCATGTTGCCTCTCCATAGCTTCTATCTTCTAGCTCTCGTTAAGTAGTTGTTGAAACAACACTGCATTAGGCCTACAAGTTGGGTCTGGGTTGTAGAGACGGTGTCTGCCGCTCCAAGGTGTTCTCCAGGTTGCCTCTCCATAGCTTCTATCTTCTAGCTCTCGTTAAGTAGTTGTTGAAACAACGCTGCATTAGGCCTACAAGTTGGGTCTGGGTTGTAGAGACGGTGTCTCCCGCTCCAAAGTGTTCTCCAGGTTGCCTCTCCATAGCTTCTATCTTCTAGCTCTTGTTAAGTAGTTGTTGAAACAACACTGCATTAGGCCTACAAGTTGGGTCTGGGTTGTAGAGACGGTGTCTTCCGCTCCAAGGTGTTCTCCAGGTTGCCTCTCCATAGCTTCCATCTTCTAGCTCTCGTTAAGTATTTGTTGAAACAACACTGCATTAGGCCTACAAGTTGGGTCTGGATTGTAGAGACGGTGTCTTCCGCTCCAAGGTGTTCTCCAGGTTGCCTTTCCTGAGCTTCTATCTTCAGGCTCTTGTTAAATAGTTGTTAAATGGAACAACTGCATTTGGCCTACTAGTTGGGTTGGGGCCTACTAACAGTGTCTGCCACTCCTTGCTGTTCTCCTGGTTTCTTGTCCTGAAATTCCATTTTCAGGCTCTCGTTAAGTAGTTGTTAATGTTACACTGCATTTGGCCTACTAGTTGGGTTGGGGCCTACTATCGGTGACTGCCGCTCCTTGCTGTTCTCCTCCACTGAACAAAGCTGTGCCGCCTGTTTACTACTGTTGCCAATTTTGAACTGCATTTAGACTACTTACTGATTTGGGCCTACTCTCTGTATCAGCCTCTCATTACAGTTGTCCTCCACTGCAATGCCCCCTGGTTAGTCCTGGTACCAATTTTGAACTGCATTTAGCCCACTTTATTCTTTGGGCCTATATCTGTGTTTCCTCCTCATCCTGCCCATTGCCCAGCCAGTGATAGATGACTCTGCTGGTACATTGACCCATAACGCAACATTCTCCGTGCACGCTACACAGTAAGATTGTGACCCTGCTGAAAGTCAGGTTCCTCTTCCCGCATACCATACCACCTTACATGGGGACAAAGAGGAAGGTGCAGATGAAAGTGCAGGTTCCTTCATCAGGTGGGGGGAGGAATACTCGTTGGCGACATCACTGGAACAGGGCCCCTCATTGTACGCAAAAGTGTCGCTGCCGGTGGGAGGCGCCCCCGCCGTGCAAACACACCGCCGTACTTTGAGGGGCCCTGTGCCAGTGCCAATGCCAACGAGTGGCCCCCCCTGCTTGCTCAGGATCACAGCACTTGCAAAGTTGAAATACTTACCTCTCCCTGCTCCACTGCCGTGACGTGGTCCAGATTTCCTGGGCCCACTAAATACTTGAACCAGCCCTACCCCCCACAACTTTAGCCAAATGACCCCCAATTTCCAATGCCTTACTATTATTATAAGGTAAATTAAGATTGACAAGCTTCAGTAACAAGAATGGATGTTTTTGCCATTAAAATGGGCACTGTACATGTTTTCCTGGCCTCCACTCACTGCCGACTATGCTCCCCCATTGACTTGCATTGGGTTTCGTGTTTCGGTCGATCCCCGATTTTTCGCGATAATCGGCCGATTCCACTCGACTCGACTTTTGAGATAGTCGGGTTTCGCGAAACCCGACTCGACCCTAAAAAACTAAAAGTCGCTCAACCCTACTGATGATCCCAACCCCATTTATAAGGCAAGAAATCCCACTTATTAAACCTGACAGGGCACACCTGTGAAGTGAAAACCATTTCCGGTGACTAATTCTTGAAGCTCATCAAGAGAATTCCAAGAGTTTGCAGTCATCAAAGCAAAAGGTGGCTACTTTGAAGAACCTAGAATATAAGACATAATTTCAGTTGTTTCACATTTTTTATAAGTATATAATTCCATATGTGTTAATTCATAGTTTTGATGCCTTCAGTGTGAATGTACAATTTTCATAGTCATGAAAATACAGAAAAATCTTTAAATGAGAAGGTGTGTCCAAACTTTTGGTCTGTACTGTATATACTGCTCCAAAAAATAAAGGGAACACTAAAATCCCACATCCTAGATTTCACTGAATGAAATATTCCAGTTGTATATCTTTATTCTTTACATAGAGAAATCTGCTCAGAACAATAAAACCTAAAAATGATCAACGTAAATCACAACTAATATCCCACGGAGGTCTGGAGTTGGAATGATGCCCAAATCAAAGTGGAAAATGAAGAAACAGGCTGATCCAACTTCAGTGGAAATGCCTCTTGACAAGGAAATGATGCTCAGTAGTGTGTGTGTGGCCTCCACGAGCCTGTATGATCTCCCTACAATGCCTGGGTATGCTTCTGATGAGGCGGCGGATGGTCTCCTGAGGGATCTCCTCTCAGACCTGGACTAAAGCATCTGCCAACTCCTGGACAGTCTGTGGTGCAATGTGACATTGGTGGATGGTGCTAGACATGATGTCCCAGATGTGTTCAATCGAATTCTGGTCTGGGGAACGGGCGGGCCAGTCCATAGCTTCAATGCCTTCATCTTGCAGGAACTGCTGACACACTCCAGCCACATGAGGTCTGGCATTGTCCTGCATTAGGAGGAACCCAGGGCCAACCGCACCAGCATATGGTCTCACAAGGGGTCTGAGGATCTCATCTCGGTACCTAATGGCAGTCAGGCTACCTCTGGCGAGTACATGGAGGGCTGTGCAGCCCTCCAAAGGAAAGCCACCCCACACCATTACTGACCCACTGTCAAACCGGTCATACTGAAGGATGCTGCAGGCAGATCACTCTCCATGGCGTCTCCAGACTGTCACGTCTGTTACATGTGCTCAGTGTGAACATGCTTTCATCTGTGAAGAGCACAGGGAGCCAGTGGCAAATTTGCCAATCCTGGTGTTCTGTGGCAAATGCCAAGCATCCTGCATAGTGTTGGGCTGTGAGCACAACCCTCATCTGTGGATGTCGGGCACTCAGACCATCCTCATGGAGTCGGTTTTTAACCGTTTATGCAGACACATGCACATTTTTGGCCTGCTGGAGGTCATTTTGCAGGGCTCTGGCAGTGCTCCTCCTGTTCCTCCTTGCACAAAGGCTAAGGTAGCGGTCCTGCTACTGGGTTGTTGCCCTCCTAAAGCATCCTCCACGTCTCCTGGTGTACTGGCCTGTCTCCTGGTAGCGCCTCCAGCCTCTGGACACTACACAGACAGACACAGCAAACCTTTTTGCCACAGCTCACATTGATGTGCCATCCTGGATGAGATGCACTACCTGAACCACTCCCTGAAGATGGCTGGACCATTATTGTAAATACATCATTGTAAATACACACCTGTACTTTGTATTTCCCCACCTCATTGTAGATTGTAAGCTCTCACGAGCAGGGTCGTCTTGTGTTGCTTTAATTATTGTATTGTTAACATTGTTACTTATGACTGTTATGTTTGAAGCTGTTAATCTGTAAAGTGCTGCGGATTTTTAATATTGTTATTAACCACTAGTGTGGGTTGTAGAGTCCGTCTCATGCTACCATGAGTGTAAAAGCACAACCAACATTCAAAAGTGACCAAAACATCAGCCACAAGCATTGGTACTGAGATGTGTTCTGTGGTCCCCACCTGCAGAACCACTCCTCTATTGAGTGTGTCTTAATAATTGCCCATACTTTCCATCTGTTTTCTATTCCATTTGCACAACAGCATGTGAAATTGATTGTCAAACAGTGATGCTTCCTAAGTGGACAGCTTGCTTTCACAGAAGTTTGATTTACCTGGAGTTATATTCTGTTGTTTAAGTGTTCCTTTTATTTTTTTAGCAGTTTACATATATATATATATATATACAGGTCCTTCTCAAAAAATTAGCATATAGTGTTAAATTTCATTATTTACCATAATGTAATGATTACAATTAAACTTTCATATATTATAGATTCATTATCCACCAACTGAAATTTGTCAGGTCTTTTATTGTTTTAATACTGATGATTTTGGCATACAACTCCTGATAACCCAAAAAACCTGTCTCAATAAATTAGCATATTTCACCCATCCAATCAAATAAAAGTGTTTTTTAATAACAAACAAAAAAACCATCAAATAATAATGTTCAGTTATGCACTCAATACTTGGTCGGGAATCCTTTGGCAGAAATGACTGCTTCAATGCGGCGTGGCATGGAGGCAATCAGCCTGTGACACTGCTGAGATGTTATGGAGGCCCAGGATGCTTCAATAGCGGCCTTAAGCTCATCCAGAGTGTTGGGTCTTGCGTATCTCAACTTTCTCTTCACAATATCCCACAGATTCTCTATGGGGTTCAGGTCAGGAGAGTTGGCAGGCCAATTGAGCACAGTAATACCATGGTCAGTAAACCATTTACCAGTGGTTTTGGCACTGTGAGCAGGTGCCAGGTCGTGCTGAAAAATGAAATCTTCATCTCCATAAAGCATTTCAGCCGATGGAAGCATGAAGTGCTCCAAAATCTCCAGATAGCTAGCTGCATTGACACTGCCCTTGATGAAACACAGTGGACCAACACCAGCAGCTGACATGGCACCCCACACCATCACTGACTGTGGGTACTTGACACTGGACTTCAGGCATTTTGGCATTTCCTTCTCCCCAGTCTTCCTCCAGACTCTGGCACCTTGATTTCCGAATGACATGCAAAATTTGCTTTCATCAGAAAAAAGTACTTGGGACCACTTAGCAACAGTCCAGTGCTGCTTCTCTGTAGCTCAAAAGTGGCTTTACCTGGGGAATGCGGCAACTGTAGCCCATTTCCTGCACACGCCTGTGCACGGTGGCTCTGGATGTTTCCACACCAGACTCAGTCCACTGCTTCCTCAGGTTCCCCAAGGTCTGGAATCGGTCCTTCTCCACAATCTTCCTCAGGGTCCGGTCTCCTCTTCTCGTTGTACAGCGTTTTCTGCCACATTGTTTCCTTCCAACAGACTTACCATTGAGGTGCCTTGATACAGCACTCTGGGAACAGCCTATTTGTTGAGAAATTTCTTTCTGGGTCTTACCCTCTTGCTTGAGGGTGTCAATGATGGCCTTCTTGACATCTGTCAGGTCGCTAGTCTTACCCATGATGGGGGTTTTGAGTAATGAACCAGGCATGGAGTTTATAAAAGCCTCAGGTATCTTTTGCATGTGTTTAGAGTTAATTAGTTGATTCAGAAGATTAGGGTAATAGGTCGATTAGAGAACCTTTTCTTGATATGCTAATTTATTGAGACAGGTTTTTTGGGTTATCAGGAGTTGTATGCCAAAATCATCAGTATTAAAACAATAAAAGACCTGACAAATTTCAGTTGGTGGATAATGAATCTATAATATATGAAAGTTTAATTGTAATCATTACATTATGGTAAATAATGAAATTTAACACTATATGCTAATTTTTTGAGAAGGACCTGTATATATATATATGCATGTGTCAGCCAGGTACCCTCATTAATGCATTAATGAAATGGTACATAAAGAGTTAAATGAAAAAAAAACACACATGAAATTTGTGAAATGCAATACCTGTTTATTTTTCAAAGAAAATTACAAAAATATTGTGTGGGCCCCCGCGTAATTTCCATAACCAGCAGAGGGAAGTCGACGGCTGGGGGCTGATGTTAATATATCAGCTCACAGATGTTTGCTTAGCCTTTACTGGCTAGGTTACAGGATAACCCCAGAAAAAAATTGTCATGGGATCCCCCTATAAAATAAAACCAGTAAAAGCTAGGCAGACAGCTGCGGGCTGATATTAATAGCCTGGGAAGGGGTCATATATATTGGCACCCCCCAGCCTAAAAACATCAGCTCTCAGCTGCCCCAGAAATGGCACAACTTATAGATGTGCCAAATCTAGCACTTAGTCTCGCTCTTCCCACTTGCCCTGTAGCGGTGGCAAGTGGGGTAATATTTGTGGGGTTGATGTCACCTGTGTATTGTCCGGTGACATCAAGCCCATGGCTTAGTAATGGAGAAGCGTCTATAAGACACCTATCCATTACTAATCCTAGAGTTATATGGTAAATAAAGACACAGCCAGAATAAAATCCTTTATTAAAGGGAACCTGTCACCTGAATTTGGCGGGACTGGTTTTGGGTCATATGGGCGGAGTTTTCGGGTGTTTGATTCACCCTTTCCTTACCCGCTGGCTGCATGCTGGCTGCAATATTGGATTGAAGTTCATTATCTGTCCTCCATAGTACATGCCTGCATAAGGCAAGATTGCACCTTGTGCAGGCGTGTACTATGGAGGACAGAGAATGAACTTCAATCCAATAGTGCAGCCAGCGGGTAAGGAAAGGGTGAATCAAACACCCGAAAACTCCGCCCATATGACCCAAAACCAGTCCCGCCAAATTCAGGTGACAGAGTCCCTTTAATCTTAATTAACCATAGTTACTGCATCGCCTAATCCCTCGATCTCCTGCAACAAAAATAAAATAATAAAACAACACAAATACTTCCTGTCCGCAATAGTCCACTTACCGAGTGTCCCACTACGATCTCACGTGTAGAACAGTTATCACCTGACCCGCGACATTTGCAAGAGGGTCGCTGGATTTTAGAACAAATGAGAGCCAAGCTGACTGATCTTGCGCCTCAGCAAATACAGCAGGTGGAGATCCTGTTAAGGAAGTATCAAGATGTGTTTCCAAAACATGAAGATGATTTTGGTTGCACCACGGCGATCACACATGAGATACCCAGTGGAAACACTGCACCCATCAGAAAAAGTTACTGCCAGATTCCTCCTCAAATGTACCAGGAGGTGAAGTGAATGCTATCCCAGATGCTTCAGAATGGGGTGATCCAAGAAAGCCAGAGCCTCTGGGCTGCCCCCATTGTGTTGGTAGGTGACCAATTGACATGCTCCCGCCACCCTCCTCACCAGGAAGTGACTCAGGGCCGACAATACAGACCGTGCCATTACTAGGATGCCGTGTGGGACTCCTGGCCAGGCCTGTACCTGTTGAACAAGGACCTGCACACACCGCGGAGCGAGGGTTCATTCCAGCGGTACCTCACGTTGGACTCAGTACCGTGCCAGACAACATTGGGTACGAGACATCTAATTGCTTCTCAGAGACTGCGTCGAGACGTCAAGTGCCGCTGTTGTCGGTGCCACCATTGGATTTTTGCCTGCCACGGACAACACTGAGACACCACGCGCCACTGCTGTCGGTGCCACCATTGGAACCCTGAAACTCTTCATACCAGAAGACATCAGTCTGATAAGTGTCACCACTTTCATATTGAACGGCCTCTACCCATCCTTCCTCCTTCACAGTTGTGCTCCATTCCTACTTTACCTCTGCAATCTCTCACTCCCTGCGTGGAATTCATTTATTGCTTAATAAAAACCTTTAACTCTTGGTCTGCCTCCTGTCCGTGGTGGCATTTCGTGTTCCTGCGTTTTCTACACATTCATAGCCGGATGGGAGCAGTAGTCCCATCAGAAGATGCCTGGCTACACAGACATGCACACAACAGCACACACACAGAGACACATACAGACACATAGAGACACCCGCACACAGACACACACAGACCCGCACACACACAAGGACACATGCAGAGATACACACAGAAACCCGCACACAGACCCACACACACATACACGCAGACCCCAGCAGACAGGCACACACATACTGTAGTACCCGCCCCCACACACATAGCCTCCGCCCACACAGTCTTCCTCATCCCTATCTGCAGTGTTTTTCGCATGCAACTCCACAGCAAAACCACAAATCATTTTACACCTGCAGTTTTGCTGCGATTTGATTGATTAAATGGAACTTAATGGGTGCAGAAATGCTGCAGATCTTCAAAAAGAATTGACATGCTGGGAAAAATAAAATGCTGCAAATCAGCGCATATTTTTCCACAGAATGTGCACACCAATTCTGAATTTCATATTGACTAACATTGCTTGTGCACTACACTGCGGATTTGATGCAATTCCGAGCTTGCAAAAACGCTGCAGATCAGCATCAAAATCCGCAACGTGTGCACATAGCCTGAATGTCTTTTTTTTGTTTTACAGTTGCCGGATAATGGGACTACTACTGTCCCATCATCGGCTCATGCTGTCACTGTTACATGTGACACCAGATATAGCCGGATGGGAGTAGCAGTCCCATCAGCCAATGCCTGGCTACACACACAGACACCCGCACACACACGCACACACACAAACACACACAGACACCCACACACAGATCCGCATTCTCTGCTCACACACTCTTCCTCCAACCTTTCTGCAGCGTTTTGGGCATGCAAATCTGCAGCTGCAGGAACTTTTTACACCTGTGGCTTAGCTGTGGATTTGACTGACTCAGTGTAAGTCAATGGGTGCAGACATGGTGCAGATCCGCAAACAGAATTGGCATGCTGCGGAAAATAAAACGCTGAGAATCAGTGCAGAATTTTCTGCAGCATGTGCACAGCAATTCTGAATTCCCATTGATTAACATTGCCTGAGCACTCTTTGCAAATTTGGTGCAAATCCGAGCGGTAAAAACGCTGCAGATCCACAGCGAAATCCGCAACGTGTGCACATAGCCTAATACTATTTCTACTGTGGTGAAATTGATGCCACTTTGGAATTGTCTGTCACTAATTTTTGGAAATGTGAACACTTCTCATTGGGTGTATGAGTACATCTGCTTGGTTGGCTGTCGTGGAAAAGATGTTCCTTCTCATTATACTATTTCTACTGTTGTGAAACTGGTGCAGCTTTGTTGGTGTCTGCCACTAATTTTTGGAAATGTGAATACTCCTGGTTGGGTGTCCAACTGTTTGGTAGGCTACCATATTGTGTACTGGAAAATGGGTAAAAAAGTCCAGATGCAGTGAAATTGCAAAAAAAAAAAGTGCAATTCTACAACTGTTTTTTGGATTTTTTTTTTTTACTGTGTTCACCAAATTCTAAAACTGTCTTGTCATTATGATTCTCCAGGTCATTATGAGTTTGCAGATACCAAACATGTATAGTTTCTTTTTTACTTAAGTGGTGAAAAAAATCTAAAAATTATAATAAAAAAAAAAATTGCGTCACTATTAGTGTTGAGCGATACCTTCCGATATTTGAAAGTATCGGTATCGGATTGTATCGGCCGATATCCGAAAAATATCGGATATCGCCGATACCGATACCTGATACCAATACAAGTCAATGGGACACAAATATCGGAATGTATCCTGGAATGGTTCCCAGGGTCTGAAGGAGAGGAAACTCTCCTTCAGGCCCTGGGATCCATACTCATGTAAAAAATAAAGAATAAAAATAAAAAATATGGATATACTCACCCCTCCGGCGGACCCTGGACCTTAGCGGTGTAACCGGCAGCCTCCGTTCCTAAGAATGAGCGGGTGAAGGACCTTCGATGACGTCGTGACTTGTGATTGGTCGCGTGACCGCTCATGTGACCGCTCACGCAACCAATCACAAGCCGCGACGTCATCGCAGGTCCTTCACTCGCTCATTCTTAGGAACAGAGACTGCCGGTTGCAGCGGTTACAACCAGGGCGCGTCCGAGGGTGAGTATATTCATATTTTTTATTTTTATTCTTTATTTTACACATAAATATTCATCCCGATCCCAATTTCTGATATCGCAAAAATATCAGAACTCGGGATCGGAATTCCGATACCGCAAATATCGGCCGATACCCGATACTTGCGGTATCGGAATGCTCTACACTAGTCACTATCTGAGACCTGTAGTGTCTCCATTTTTGTGATCTGGGGTTGGGTGAGGGCTTATTCTTGCGTGCGGAGCTGACATTTTTAATGATACAATTTTGGTGTGGATACGATCTTTTGATCACCCGTTATTGCATTTTAATGCAATGTTGCGGTGAACAAAAAAAACGTAATTCTGGCGCTTTGACTTTTTTTTTGCTACACCGCTTACCGAAGGATTAATTCATTTTATAATTGATAGATCGTGAGATTCTGAATGCGGCGATACCAAATATGTGTATTTTTTTATTGTTTTATTTTGAATGGGGCGAATGGGGGGTGATTTAAACTTTAAATTTTTTTTATTTTTTAAATATTTTTAAAAAGTTTTTTTTTTTACTTTTCACTTGCTTCAATAGTCTACGTGCGAAGCTGTGATAATCCGATCACCTCTGCTACATACAGGCAATGATCAGATCACCTGTGTGTAGCAAAAATTCTCACTTGCTATTATCGCTGACTGCGGTGTGGTGCTCCTGCAGACCCCGGGTTGTCATGCCAACCCATCAGCGATCCAGCTTTCAAAATAGCTGACATGTTCAGGGAAAGATGTTGGCTCAGCACCAGAGACCACATCAAAGGGAGAGACACGATATGCGCCTTACATGAACGGCACATGTCATGAAGGGGTTAAAGGGAATATGTTACCCTAAGGCCGGAATCACACTAGACCGTAATATGGACGAGTGCAATGCGATAAAAAATCGCATAGCACTCGGCCCAATGTTAATCTTTGGGGCAGCTTCTTTTATTCATTGTTATCTCGGCCGTATTCAGGACCCGAGTAAAATCGCAGCATGCTGCGATTGTGAGCGTATCTCGGTCGAGACTCGCCAATGCAAGTCTATGAATGCGAGAAAAAAATGGATTACACACGGACCATCAGTGTGACTTGCGAGAAATACGCAGCAGTGTTCTAAAGAAAAGCCGGCAATTCAGTGCGGTGTACAGTAAAATCACACTGACAGGTTAGAATAGAACAGATAAAATTAATGTATCCACATAGTATAGGTGTATATATATATATATATATATATATAAATATATATATATATATATATATACCATTTCATATCCCTTATTTTTTACATATTCCTCACTACTAATGTTAGAAGTGTCTGTGTGCAAAATTTGGGGGCTCTAGCTGTTAAAATAAAGGGTTAAATCACAGAAAAAAATGTTGTGGGCTCCCGCGCAATTTTCTCCGCCAGAGTGGGAAAGCCAGTGACTGAAAGCAGATATTCAGATATTAATAGCCTAGAGAGGGACCATGGTTATTGGCCCCCCCGGCTAAAAACATCTGCCCCCAGCCACCCCAGAAAAGGCACATCTGTGAGATGCGCCTATTCTGGCACTTGGCCACTCTCTTCCCACTCCCCTGTAGTGGTGGGATATGGGGTAATATAGGGTTAATGTCACCTTGCTATTGTAAGGTGACATTAAGCCTGGTTAATAATGGAGAGGTGTCAATAAGACACCTATCCATTATTAATCCTATGTTCATAAAGGGTTAAAAAACACACACACATTAGGAAAAAAGTATTTTAATGAAATAAAGACACAGGGTGTTGCAATAGTTTATTAAACGCTCAATCCAATTGAAGACCCTTGTCACCTGAAACAAAGTTAAAATAAAAAAGCAACAATATCTCATACCTCTCCGGCGTCACAGTCAAGTCCCACAATGTAAATCCTTCAGAAGGGGTTAAATAATTTTACAAGCAGGAGCCTGCTAATGCAGCTGTGCTCCTGCTTGTAAAAAGTGGGGAATGACTGGAAAGCAGGGGAACGTAGCTACCTAGATTGCAGTGCTGCACCCCCTGCTGGCATAAACTCATATGAAATCGAGCGTGGGAATTTTTCAGAATATTTTCTCACGCTCGAGTTCATATGAGGTTATGCCAGCAGGGGGCGCAGCACCGCAAGTCTAGGTAGCTATGTTCCCCTGCATTCCATTCTTTCCCCACTTTTTACAGGCAGGAGCACAGCTGCATTAGCAGGCTCCTGCTTGTAAAATTATTTAACCCCTTCTGATGGATTTACATCGTGGGGCATGACTGAGCATCAGAGAGGTATGAGATATTGTTGTTTTTTTATTTTAACAATAGCAAGGTGACATTAACCCTTTATTACCCCATATCCCACAGCTACAGGGGAGTGGGAAGAGAGTGGCCAAGTGCCAGAATAGGCGCATCTTACAGATGTGCCTTTTCTGGGGTGGCTGGGGGCAGATGCTTTTAGCCTGGGGGGAGGCAATAACCATGGCCCCTCTTTAGGCTATTAATATCTGCCCTCAGTCACTGGCTTTACCATTTTGGCGGAGAAAATTGCACGGGAGCCCACGCCATTTTTTTCCGCGCTTTAACCGTTTATTTTAACAGCAAGAGCCCCCAAATTTTGCACACAGACACTTCTAACATTAGTTGTGCGGAATATGTAAAAAAATAAGGGATATGAAATGGTTTACTGTATGTAAACCATGTCTCATATCCTGTCGGGTTTGGGAAGGAGATAGCAAAAGCCGGCAATTGAATTACCGGCTTTTCTGCTTCTAGCACTGTATTAAATATATATATATATATATATATTATATATGTATATATATATATATATATATATATATATATATATATATATATATATATATATACTGTATACAGTACAGACTGAAAGTTTGGACACACCTTCTCATTTAAAGATTTTTCAGTATTTTCATGACTATAAAAATTGTTCATTCACACTGACGGCATCAAAACTATGAATTAACACTTGTGGAATTATATTCTTAACAAAAAAGTGTGAAACAACTGAAATTATGTCATATATTCTAGGTTCTTCAAAGTAGCCACCTTTTGCTTTCATGACTGCTTTGCACACTCTTGGCATTCTCTTGAGGAGCTTCAAGAGGTAGTCACCGGGAATGGTTTTCACTTCACAGGTGTGCCCTGTCAGGTTTAATAAGTGGGATTTCTTGCCTTAAAAAAGGGGTTGGTACCATCAGTTGTGTTGTGCAGAAGTCTGGTGGATACACAGCTGATAGTCCTACTGAATAGACTGTTAGAGTTTGTATTATGGCAAGAAAAAAGCAGCTAAGTAAAGAAAAACGAGTAGCCATCATTACTTTAACCCCTTTCTGACTTTGGACGTACTATCCCGTCGAGGTGACCTGGGCCTGTCTGACCCTCGACGGCATAGTACGTCATAGCGATCGGCCGCGCTGACGGGGGGAGCGTGGCCGATCGCGGCCGGGTGTCAGCTGTCTATTGCAGCTGACATCCGGCGCTATGTGCCAGGAGCGGTCACGGACTGCCCCAGGCACATTAACCCCCGGCACACCGCGATCAAACATGATCGCGGTGTGCCGGCGGTATAGGGAAGCATCGCGCAGTGAGGGGGCTCCCTGCGGGCTTCCCTGAGCAGGCTTCCCTGAGACCCCCGCAGCAACGCAATATGATCGCGTTGCTGCGAGGGTCTCTTACCTCCTCCTCCTTGCAGGCCCGGATCCAAGATGGCCGCGGCATCCGCGTCCTGCAGGGAGGGAGGTGGCTTCACAGAGCCTGCTCAGAGCAGGCACTGTGAAGCCTGGAGCTGTGCATGTCAGATCGCTGATCTGACACACTGCACAGCAAAGTGTCAGATCAGCGATCTTACACTATAACATGATGCCCCCTGGGGAAATGTTATAGTGTAAAAAAAATATTCCAATGTGTAAAAAAAAATAAAAAGAAAATTCCCAAAAATTCCCCCCCCCAAAAAAAAATATTATTCCTATAAATACATTTCTTTATCTAAATAAAAAAACAATAAAAGTACACATATTTAGTATCGCCGCATCTGTAACGACCCCACCTATAAAACTATATTACTAGCTAACCCCTTCAGTGAACACAGTAAAAAAAAAAAAAAACGAGGCAAGAAACAACGCTTTATTCTCATACCACCAAACAAAAAGTGGAATAACACACGATCAAAAAGACGGATATAAATAACCATGGTACCGCTGAAAACGACATCTTGCCACGCAAAAAACGAGCCGCCATACAGCATCATACAGCATCATCAGCAAAAAATTTAAAAAGTTATAGTCCTCAGAATAAAGCGGTGCAAAAATAATTATTTTTTCTATAAATGAGTTTTTATCGTATAAAAGCGGAACGGTATAAACGCCTCTCCCAAAAGAAGTTCATGAATAGCTGTTTTTTGGTCATTCTGCTTCACAAAAATCGGAATAAAAAGTGAACAAAAAATGACACGTGCCCGAAAAGGTCACCAATAAAAACGTCAACTCATCCCGCAAAAAACAAGACCTCACATGACTCTGTGGACTCAAATATGGAAAAATTATAGCTCTCAAAATGTGGTAACGCAAAAAATATTTTTTGCAATAAAAAGCGTCTTTCAGTGTGTGACGGCTGCCAATCATAAAAATCCGCTAATTAACCCGCTATAAAAGTAAATCAAACCCCCCTTCATCACCCCCTTAGTTAGGGAAAAATAAAAAAATGTATTTATTTCCATTTTCCCTTTAGGGTTAGGGCTAGGGTTAGGGCTAGGGCTAGGGTTAGGGTTAGGGCTAGGGTTAGGGCTAGGGTTGAGGCTAGTGTTAAGGCTACAGTTAGGGTTGGGCTAAATTTAGGGTTAGGGTTGGGGCTAAAGTTAGGGTTTGGATTACATTTACGGTTGGGAATAAGGTTGGGATTAGGGTTAGGGGTGTGGTTAGGGTTACCGTTGGGATTAGGGTTAGGGGTGTGTTTGCATTAGGGTTTCAGTTATAATTGGGGGGTTTCCACTGTTTAGGCACATCAGGGGCTCTACAAACGCGACATGGCGTCCAATCTCAATTCCAGCCAATTCTGCTTTGAAAAAATAAAACAGTGCTCCTTCCCTTCCGAGCTATCCCGTGTGCCCAAACAGGGGTTTACCCCAACATATGGGGTATCAGCATACTCAGGACAAATTGGACAACAACTTTTGGGGTCCAATTTCTCCTGTTACCCTCGGGAAAATACAAAACTGGGGGCTAAAAAATAATTTTTGTGGGAAAAAAATGTTTGTTTCATTTTTACGGCTCTGCATTATAAACTTCTGTGAAGCCCTTGGTGGGACAAAGTGCTCACCACACATCCAGATAAGTTCCTTAGGGGGTCTACTTTCCAAAATGGTGTCACTTGTGGGGGGTTTCAATGTTTAGGCACATCAGTGGCTCTCCAAATGCAACATGGCGTCCCATCTCAATTCCTGTCAATTTTGCATTGAAAAGTCAAACGGCGCTCCTTCCCTTCCGAGCTCTCCCATGCGCCCACACAGTGGTTTACTGCCACATATGGGGTATCAGCGTACTCAGGACAAATTGTACCAATTTCTTCTCTTACCATTGGGAAAATAAAAAAATGGGGGTGAAAATATAATTTTTGTGAAAAAATATGATTTTTTATTTTTACGGTTCTGCATTATAAACTTCTGTGAAGCACTTGGTGGGTCAGAGTGCTCACCACACCTCTAGATAAGTTCCTTAGCGGTCTACTTTCCAAAATGGTGTCACTTGTGGGGGGTTTCAATATTTAGGCACATCAGTGGCTCTCCAAATGCAACATGGCGTCCCATCTCAATTCCTGTCAATTTTGCATTGAAAAGTCAAATTGCCCTCCTTCGCTTCCGAGCTCTGTCATGTGCCCAAACAGTGGTTTACCCCCACATATGGGGTATCGGCGTACTCAGGACAAATTGTACAACAACGATTGGGGTCCATTTTCTCCTGTTACCCTTTGTAAAATAAAACAAATTGGAGCTGAAGTAAATATTTTGTCAAAAAAAGGTAAATGTTCATTTTTATTTAAACATTCCAAAAATTCCTGTGAAACACCTGAAGTGTTAATAAACTTCTTGAATGTGGTTTTCAGCACCTTGAGGGGTGCAGTTTTTAGAAAGGTGTCACATTTGGGTATTTTCTATCATATAGACCCCTCAAAATGACTTCAAATGAGATGTGGTCCCTAAAAAAAATGGTGTTGTAAAAATGAGAAATTGCTGGTCAACTTTTAACCCTTATAACTCCCTAACAAAAAAAAATTTGGTTCCAAAATTGTGCTGATGTAAAGTAGATATGTGGGAATTGTTACTTATTAAGTAGTTTGTGTGACATATCTCTGTGATTTAATTGCATAAAAATTCAAAGTTGGAAAATTGCTAAATTTTCAAAATTTTTGCCAAATTTCAGTTTTTTTCACAAATAAACGCAGGTAATATCAAAGAAATTTTACCACTATCATGAAGTACAATATGTCACGAGAAAATAGTGTCAGAATCACCAGGATCCGTTGAAGCGTTCCAGAGTTATAACCTCATAAAGGGACAGTCAGAATTGTAAAAATTGGCCTGGTCATTGACGTGCAAAACACCCTTGGGGGTAAAGGGGTTAAGGAATGAAGGTCAGTCAGTCCAAAAAATTGGGAAAACTTTGAAAGTGTCCCCAAGTGCAGTGGCAAAAACCATCAAGCGCTACAAAGAAACCGGCTCACATGAGGACCGCCCCAGGAAAGGAAGACCAAGAGTCACCTCTGCTTCTGAGGATAAGTTTATCCGAGTCACCAGCCTCAGAAATCGCAGGTTAACAGCAGCTCAGATTAGAGACCAGGTCAATGCCACACAGAGTTCTAGCAGCAGACACATCTCTACAACAACTGTTAAGAGGAGACTATGTGCAGCAGGCCTTCATGGTAAAATAGCTGCTAGGAAACCACTGCTAAGGATAGGCAACAAGCAGAAGAGACTTGTTTGGGCTAAAGAACACAAGGAATGGACAATGGACCAGTGGAAATCTGTGCTTTGGTCTGATGAGTCCAAATTTGAGATCTTTGGTTCCAACCACGTGTCTTTGTGCGACGCAGAAAAGGTGAATGGATGGACTCTATATGCCTGGTTCCCACCGTGAAGCATGGAGGAGGAGGTGTGATGGTGTGGGGGTGCTTTGCTGGTGACACGGTTGAGCATTTATTCAAAATTGGAGGCATACTGAACCAGCATGGCTACCACAGCATCTTGCAGCAGCATGCTATTCCATCCGGTTTGCGTTTAGTTGGACCATCATTTATTTTTCAACAGGACAATGACCCCAAACACACCTCCAGGCTGTGTAAGAGCTATTTGACCAAGAAGGAGAGTGATGGGGTGCTACGTCAGATGACCTGGCCTCCACAGTCACCAGACCTGAACCTAATCAAGATGGTGTGGGGTGAGCTGGACCGCAGAGTGAAGGCAAAAGGGCCAACAAGTGCTAAGCATCTCTGGGAACTCCTTCAAGATTGTTGTAAGACCATTCCCGATGACTACCTTTTGAAGCTCATCAAGAGAATGCCAAGAGTGTGCAAAGCAGTCATGAAAGCAAAAGGTGGCTACTTTGAAGATCCTAGAATATAAGACATAATTTCAGTTGTTTCACACTTGTTTGTTAAGTATATAATTCCACATGTGTTAATTCATAGTTTTGATGCCTTCAGTGTGAATGTACAATTCTCATAGTCATGAAAACACAGAAAAATATTTAAATGAGAAGGTGTGTCCAAACTTTTGGTCTGTACTGTATATGTTTTAACTTATTATTTGAGGCCATGGATCTAGTCTATGTCCATTTTGCAAACCAACGAGAAAATCTCGCCATACGGATGACACACGGATAATTTTTGGAGAAAAAAATCGCTTCCTCGCATTGAATACGGATCACTGTTCAGGAAATTTTCTGTGTATCTCGGCCATCAAAAACAGACCGTATTTTTACACGTTGTTTGTGACTCCAGCCTAACTGAGAGAAGCATGATGTAGGGGCTCTGTACATAACACCAGTAATTGACAGCTTCCTGTGTACACTGTGCACAGGCAGAAAGCTAAAAACCAACAGAAGAAAAAAAGCAGCATATAGTCCAAGTATAATGTAGAGAAAAACACTTTATTAATAGTTAAGCCAGATTAAAAACGACAGGGGGAAACAGTCCCCATGCTGCACTCAGCATGCACCTAAATGGACAGGAAATAGGTGCTTACAAAATAAAGAAATCCACAAAATAACCTGCATAGGCATTATACAATAATCAGAAGTTGTGTAAGGTACATATAATATGCCTAGATGTATTGGATACACGGGTCCAGAAGATGTCTAAAAACACATGCACAATACAGATAACTAATATACATACCGGTTAATGTGGCAATATGTCACAGCGTGTACTTGGCACCTCACTCCTGTCCCCCCCCGACGCGCGTTTCGGCTAAATGCCTTTCTCAAGGGAAAAAGAAAGCTGCCAATCTATGGTGTGGGAAGGGTTGTACGGACCTCATGATTGTGGTGGACTACATGGCAGCAGGATGATTAGTGATAATCTCCTTCTGATAAAACAGTAATTTTATAAAAACTACAGCAAACAGCCCAGTAAGTGACACACTGCTGCAATCAGGGTCTCTGCCTCTACATTATGCTGCTTGCAGATTAGGTGGCAAAAGCCTGCCAACAGATTCTCTCTAATAGCTCTACAACCATTCTTCCAATCCATTAACAGTTCCAAGGAAAGCTTCAAGTAGTCTGAGAATGTGAGTTAGGTTTCTTTAATGACACTTGTGTGTTTTTCAATAAATCTGTCATTTTTTTTGGTGATGACTAACGCTATAGGAATTTACCTCAATGATTGATGTTTGTCTAATTGCCCTAGGCACTGCTATAATTACTATAATTACTTTTAGAAATTTACTTTCATGACTTTTCACAGACACAGAAATAGTTGTCGGTAGGTTATACTATTACTAATAAGAGGGATTTCCCAAGAAATAACATAAGGAAATTAGGACGCCATTACAAATACCTATCTGCCTTCTGTCTTTCTATTTACTGATTATGAGCTCTATTGTCATTCAACAGGGCTTCTATTCTTAGTTTTCTCCCTGTTTATGCAATCAAATAATCCAAGTTTACATAGACAAGATCACAATATAAACACGAAACACATAAAATACATACCTATCTATGTACATGTGTGTGGTGACTTGCAGCATGTTTGCCAATTGACGGTAATTTAATAGCCTGTTTGCACAGGTAGACAGCTCTCTAGGTACAATCTACATATATAACTTTTTTTTTTTAAAGATATGGGAATAATATCTAATGATAAAGTTTCGTTCACAACCACTACATAAAAAATACACTGGGGAAATAAGTATTTGATACACTGAAGATTTTTCAAGTTTTCCCACCTACAAAAGATGGAGAAGTCTGTAAATGTTATCGTAGGTACACATCAATTGGGAGAGACAGAATCAAAAAATAAAAAGCAGAAAATCAATCTATGATTTTTAAATAGGAAAATTGCATTTTATTGCATGAAATAAGTGTTTGATCACCTACCAACCAGCAAGAATTCTGGCTTTCACAGACCTGTTAGTTTTCCTTTTAGAAACCCTCCTACCCTGCACTTATTACCTATATTAATTGCACCTCTTGGAACTCGTTACCTGTATGAAAGACCCATGTGCACACACAATCAATCACACTCCACCATGGCCAAGACCAAACAGCTGTCTAAGGACACCATGGACAAAATTGTAGACCTGTACAATACTGAAATGGTCTACAGGAGAATAGGCGAGCAGCTTGGTGTGAATTCAATAACTGTTGGCACTAGGGTTGAGCGAAACGGATCGGACAAATTAAAAAATTGCCGACTTTCGGCAAAGTCGGGTTTCATGAAACCCGACCCGATCCTAGTGTGGGATCGGCCATGAGGTCGGCGAACTTCACACCAAGGTCGCATTTTGTATGACGCTTTCAGCGCCATTTTTCAGCCAATGAAGGAGGACGCAGAGTGTGGGCAGCGTGATGACATAGGTCTCGGTCCCCACCATCTTAGAGAAGGGCATTACAGTGATTGGCTTGCTTTCTGCTGCGTCACAGGGGCTATAAAGGGGCGTGCATGCCGACCGCCATCTTACTTCTGCCGATCGTAGCATAGGGAGAGGTTGCCGCAGCTTCATCAGAAGAAGGGATATAGTTAGGGAGGGAAGATTAAGCCCCGAAACTGCTTGTGCTGTAGCGATTTCCACTGTCCAACACCACCATTTGTTTGCAGGGACAGTGGAGGCTATATTTTTGTGCATCAGCTCTGTAGCTTCTTAGGCTGCCTTATAAGGCTCCCTGATAGCTGTATTGCTGTTTGCATGCCGCTGTGCAAACCAACTGCTTTTTTAAAAGCAAAAATCCTGTTGCTCCTTTCTGCACAGTAATGTTGTTTATTTATCCACACTTTTGTGTGCAGCAGTCCTTTTTATTGCTGCCATACTTTTCCTGAGATCATTGTAGGGAGATTGAAATTGTACGACAGTCCTTGTATTTTTTCATATATCTTCCAGCCACTTTCTGCCACTTACATTGTGTTGCTTTATACACTGGGCCTGAGTTTTGGATCAGTCTCCCCGAAAAAAAAGTGAGATTCAAATTCTCACAAAGTAGTTCTGTCCTGTTCGTTTGTCGTATATCAGCCAGCCACTTTCTGTCACTTACAATGTGTTGTTTTTTTGCACAGGGCCTGATTTTTTGTTCAGTCTCCCCCCAAAAAAGAGAGATTTAAAATCTCAAGATGTTTATATAAACCTTCTACCTTGTTTTACAGTATCATATAACGGTTGATATTTTGGTTAGATTTTCCAAAAAATGAGGAAGTCAGGTGGAAGAGGTCGTGGCCGTGGGCGGTGGTTGCCAGCTAGTACTGATGGTGGTGGGGTGCATCTGGTGGTAGTGGCAAAAGCACAATAGCACCTAAGGGTGGAGGTGTTGAGCCAGCGTCATCGTCTGGCTACACAAGGTCTCAAAGGCTCCCTTATCTGGGAGTATGAAAACGGCTTTTAAAGCCGGAGCAGCAGGAAAAAGTTTTGCCTTTCCTTGCTGACTCAGCCTCTAGCTCTTTTGCCTCCTCTTCAGAAAGTTCCAAATATAAAAGCAGTGAGTCGTCAGTGGATGCTCCCGGTCAGGAACAAGACATTTCCTTGTGTCCTAAACCCAAACCAAAAGTGAAGGATGCGTCAGGCAACACTACAGATTACTCCATGGAGCTCTTTACACATACCGTGCCTGGGTTAGAACGGGAAATTTTTAACTGCCCATTACAAGATGAATCGGACATGGAGTGCACTGATGCACAGCCACAGCTAGATTATAATGCTGTTCCATTGGCTCAGGTCACTACATTGCCCTCGCAGTGTACTGAGCCAGAATCTGACCCTGATAAGACTATGGTGCCCCGTCCCAAACACTATAGCACCTTACACGGTGAAACAGAGAAAGGTGCACATGACATTAAAGAGGAGGTGACAGATGACCCAGTTGTTGACCTAGATTCGCAGCCATTGGGGGAAGAGGGTTCCGCTGCCAGTAGCTCAGAAGCGGAGGAGAATGATCCGCAGCAAACATCTACATTGCAACAGCTGTCATCTGGCATGCCCGTATCAGGCCAAAAACGTTTGTCAAAAACAGTTTTAGGATAGCGTGGCCATCCGGTGAAAGTAGCACAGCGTGCAATGCCTGAAAAGGTATTCCATAGTAGGAAGAGTGCAGTGTGGTAATTTTTTAACCAAGATCTGAATGACCAGTCAAAAGTTATCTGTAAGAAATGCTCAAAGACCTTTAGCAGAGGGAAGAATCTTCAAAATTTAAATACAACGTGCATGCTTAGACATTTAACCAGCATGCACTTGCAAGCCTGGACTAACTACCAAACGTCCCGTACCATTGGTGCACCTGCCCAGAATGAAGGTAGTCAGCAACGCTACATTGCTGCCCTCACTGTAAGCCCACCAGTTAGGACACCACCAGCAGCAAATGTGGAGGTATCGTCGCAAGGCCAAAGCAGTCAGGGGATCACAAGGTTATTGGTAGGAAACACTGTAAGTAGGCCAACATCGACAATACCATCACCAACCCTCTCTCAATCCACCATGTCCACCACCACCGCTAGTTCCACCATATGCGCCTCTCCAGTCCAGCTCAACCTACAAGAGACTCTCGTTAGGAAAATAAATTACTCATCCGTGTACAAAGAGTTTGAGCGCCCACATTGCTAGACTAATCTCGTTAGACATGATGCCATACCGGTTGGTTGAAAGCGAAGCTTTCAAAGCCCCGATGGCCTATGCAGTACCACGCTATGACCTACCCAGTCAACAATTCTTTGCGAGAAAAGCCATCCCAGCCCTCCACCAGCATGTCAAAGACCGCATTGTCCATGCACTGAGGCAATCAGTCAGTAGAAAGGTGCACCTCACAACAGATGCATGGACCAGTAGGCATGGCCAGGGATGTTATATGTCCATCACGGCACACTGGGTTAATGTGGTGGATGCAGGGTCCACAGGGGACAGCCATAGTGGGACAGTTCTGCCTAGCCCACGGTCTAGGAAACAGTTGGATGTAGGCATTCGCCACCCCTCCTCCTCCTCCTCCAGAAGCGAAAGCTCGTCCACAGAGCGCAGTCGCACGACCACTCCATCCGCAGCTGCCAGTGTTGTACACGAGGTGTCCCATTATCGAACAGCTAGTGGTAAGCATCAGCAGGCTGTGTTAGAAATGAAGTGTTTGGGTGACAAAAGACACACCACGGAAGTACTGGCCGAGTACTTGCAGCAACAAACTCAGTCATGGCTGGGCAGTGTACATCTTGAGGCAGGCAAGGTAGTCAGTGATAAGGGAAGGAATTTTATGGCTGCCATAGCCCTTTCAGAACTTAAACACATACCTTGCCTGGCTCACACCTTGAACCTGGTGGTGCAGTGCTTCCTCAAAAATTATCCAGAATTACCAGCCCTGCTCCTGAAGGTGCGAAGACTTTGCTCGCACATCCGCCCATACACTCCAGCCGTATGCTGAACCATCAGCGATCGCTGAATCTTCCCCAGCACCGCATAATAATCAACGTTGCAACAAGGTGGAACTCCACACTGCACATGGTTCAGAGGCTGTGCGAACAGAGGCGTGCTGTGATTAATTTGTGGGAGGATACACATACACGGGCAGGCAGTTGGATAGCAGACATGGAGTTGTCTGGTGTGCAGTGGTCGAAGCTACAAGACCTCTGTCAAGTCCTTCAGTGTTTTCAGGAATGCACATGGCTGGTAAGTGCAGATGACGCCATCATAAGCATGAGCATCCCACTAATGCATCTGCTGATGCAAATTTTGACGCACATTAAGGAGCAGGTGTCTGCAGCCGAGGAGGAGGAAAGCCTTGATGACAGTCAGCCATTGTCTGCTCAGGGAACTCTCCTGGACGAAGTGGCAGATGAAGAGGAGGAGGAGGAGGATGATGATGGGGATGAATATTTATGGGAGGAGGATGCTTCTCAGGGGCAATAGAAACTGGTGGCGTTGCAAGGTCAGGTACAAGGTTTTTGCGGGACACAAGTGATGTTGATTTGCAAGAAAGTGCTCCTCAACCCAGCACAAGCAGTGAATTGACACCTGGAACATTGGCCCACATGGCTGAGTATGCCTTGCGTATCCTAAAAAGGGACCCCCGCATTATCAAAATGATGACAGATGTCGATTATTGGTTGGCCTGCCTCCTGGATCCACGATATAAAGGAAAATTACAAAATATCATGCCACATGAGAACCTTGAGCAAATATTGGCTGCCAAACAAGCAACTCTTGTAGACCGTTTTTTTCAGGCATTCCCAGCACACAGCGGTGGTGATGGTTCTCACACGAGCAGTAGGGAGCAACATGGCAGAGGTGTTAGAGGTGCACAAATCTGAAGTGGTGTTGGACAGAGGGGTTTTATGACCAGGTTGTGGAGTGATTTCGTAATGACCGCTGACACGACAGGTAGTGCTGCATCGAATCAAAGTGACAGGAGACAGCATTTGTCCAGTATGGTTACGAACTACTTTTCCTCCCTTATCAATGTTCTCCCTCACAGGTCATTCCTCTTTGATTACTGGGCATCTAAAATAGACACCTGGCCTGAATTGGCAGAATATGCATCAAAGGAGCTCGCTTGCCCTGCTTCTAGTGTGCTATCAGAAAGAGTCTTCAGTGCTGCTGGTTCAATACTGACCGAAAAAAGGAAACGTCTGGCTACCCAGAATGTTGATGATCTAACCTTCATTAAAATGAACCAATCATGGATTTCAAATTATTTTGCCCCACCTTCTCGTGCTGACACATAGCTTGCCTGAAAAATGTCTTGCTTTTGGCCTCCTTTTACTGACTGCTCCAAATTCCGCTATTTGCAGCTGCTGAATGTCCACCATAGGCCATTTTTATACCTCCCTCAATGGGCGGACTCCCCCCACAGGGCCGTGGTCACCACTTGGCGCAAGCACCCGTGTGAGTGCCGTTTGCCTGGACAGGTGGGTGCGCCCACTCTTGGGCGACGGCACTGGCACAGGATCCCTCTTAGTACAATGAAGTATCTCTGATGGTGATGGTGCACAACCAACGTCAGACACACCGTCATAATATGAGGGGCCCTGTGCCAGTACCGCCGCCCACGAGAGAGTGTTCCCCCCAGCTCGAACAGTGCTCTACCACTTGCAATACTTACCTCTCCCTGCTCCACCACTGTGTAGTCTGTGCTGTTAAATCCTTCAATGGTACTGCCAATACAAATTTGTTGAAATAATAGATGATAGTTAAAATATACAGGGGCCCTGGCCTCCATTTAGACCAGTTAATACTTTGCGCCTACTACCACTGTCTGCTACTCAGCAGAGGAGCCCACTCCAGTACCTAGCTATGCCGCCTGTTTAGTCCTGTTACCAATTTTGAACTGCTTTTAGCCTACTTTTGTATTTGGGCCTACTAACCGTGTCTGCGCCACTCATAACACTTGTCTGTTATGGACCTGGTGGTTAGGAGCACCCGGCACAACCTGATAGTTAAACTCACACAGGACAAGCTCTGGGATGTGGGAGCTCTGCTGACCGCAGGCCCTAATCCTATCACAACAACTAGAAATAGCCGTGGAGCGTTCCTGACTCTCCCTAGACGCCTCTTCACAGCCAAAGAGCTAGCTAGCCCTAGAGATAGAAAATAAAGCCTACCTTGCCTCAGAGAAATTCCCCAAAGGAAAAGGCAGCCCCCCACATATATTGACTGTGAGTAAAGATGAAAGTCACAAACACAGAAATGAAACAGGATTCAGCAAAGGGAGGCCAGACTTACTAAACAGACAGAGGATAGGAAAGGTATCTTTGCGGTCAGCACAAAAAACTACAAAAGACCACGCAGAGTGTGCAAAAAGACCTCCGCACCGACTAACGGTGCAGAGATGCCACTCTGCATTCCAGAGCTTCCAGCTAGCAAGACAAAATCATGATAACCAGCTGGACAAGGAAACAATGAACAAATAATAACTATCAGGAACTTAGCTTCTGCTGGAGAAGACAGGTCACCAGAAAGATCCAAGAGCGAACTGAACCAATGCAGGAACATTGCCAGCTGGCATGGAGTAACGATCTGAGTGGAGTTAAATAGAGCAGCCAACCAAGGATAAACCACGTCACCTGTGTAAGGAACCTCAGAAGCAGCAGCTTCACTCGCAGCCACCAGAGGGAGTCCATATACAGAACTCGCCAAAGTACCATTCACGACCACAGGAGGGAGTTCGACAACAGAATTCACAACACTTGTCCTCCACTGAACAAAGCTAGGCCACCTGTTTAGTCCTGTTACCAATTTTGAACTGCATTTAGCCTAGTTTTTATTTTGGGCTTACTAACTGTGTCTGTGTCACTCATTACATTTGTGTCCACTGAACAAAGCAATGCCGCCTGTTTAGTCCTGTTACCAATTTTGAACTGCATTTAGCCTACTTTTGTATTTGGGCCTACTAACCATGTCTGCGCCACTCATTACAGTTGTCTTCCACTGAACAAAGCTATGCCGCCTGTTTAGTCCTGTTACCAATTTTGAACTGCATTTAGCCTACTTTTTTATTTTGGGCCTACTAACTGTGTCTGCACCACTCATTACAGTTGTCCTCTACTGAACAAAGCTGTGCCGCCTATTTATTCCTGTTACCAATTTTAAACTGCATTTAGCCAACATTTTTATTGTGGCCCTACAAACTGTGTCTGCGCCACTCATTACAGTTGTCCTCCACTGAACAATGCTATGCCACCTGTTTAGTCCTGTCACCAATTTTGAACTTCATTTAGCCTACTTTATTATTTGGGCCTATATCTGTGTTTCCTCCTCATCCTGCCCATTGCCCAGCCACTGCTAGATGAGTCTGCTGGTACATTAACCCAGACAACTACATTCCCCTTGCACTCTACACAGCCTGAATCTGACCCTGCTGAAAGTCAGGTTCCCCTTCCCGCATACTATACCACCTTACACGGGGACAAAGGGGAAGGTGCAGATGAAAGTGCAGGTTCCTTCATCAGGTGGGGGGGCATACTCATTGGCGACGTCACTGGCACAGGGCCCCTCATAGTATGCAAATGTGTCTCTGGCAGTGGGAGGCACCACCCGCCATCAAACACACCGCCATACTATTAGGGGCCCTGTGCCAGTGCCAAGTGTCAACGAGTGGGCCCCCCCTGCTTTCTCGGGATCACAGCACTTGCAAAGTTGAAATACTTACCTCTCCCTGCTCCACCGCCGTGACATATTCCGCGTTTCCTGGGCCAACGAAAATCTTGAGCCAGCCCTACCCCCCACAACTTTAGCCAAATGACCCCCTGTTTTCAATGCCTAACTATTATTATAAAGTAAATTAAGATTGACAAGCTTAAGAAATAAAAATTGATGTTTTTGGCATTAAAATGGGCACTGTAGGTGTTTTCCTGTCCTCCACTCACTGCCGACTTTGATTCCCCATTGACTTGCATTGGGTTGCGTTTTTCGGTCGGTCCCCAACTTTTCAAAAAATTGACCGATTTCACCCGACCCGACTTTTGACAAAGTCGGGTTTCGCGAAACCTGACTCGATCCTAAAAAAGTAAAAGTCACTCAACTCTAGTTGGCACAATTATTACAACAAAATTGGAAGAAACACAAGATGACTGTCAATCTTCCTCGGTCTGGGGCTCCATGTAAGATCTCGCCTCGTGGGGTAAGGATGATTATGAGAAAGTTCAGGAATCAGCCCAGAACTACACAGGAGAACATAGGCAATGACCTGGCTAGAGCTGAGCTCACAATCTCAAGCATTACCGTTAGTAACACACCAAGCCGTCATAAATTAAAATCCTGCAGGGCAATCAAGTTCCCCTTGCTCATGGCAGCACATGTCCAGGTCCATTTGAAGTTTGCTAATGACTATCTAAATGATGGAGAGTAGGCATGGAGGAAGGTCATGTGGTCAAATGAGACTAAAAGAGAACGTTTTGGTATCAATTCCACTTGCCGTGTTTAGAGGAAGAAGAAGGATTTGCACAACCTCATGAACACTGGCCCAACCATGAAGCATGGTGGGGAAAGCATTATACTTTTGGGGTGCTTTTCTGCAAGAGGGACAGGATGACTGCACCACATTGAAGGGTTGAGAGATGGGGTCATGTATAGCGAGATTTTGACCAGCAACCTCCTTCCCTCAGTATGAGCACTGAAGATGGGTCATGGCTGGGTCTTCCAGCATGACAATGACCCAAAACACACAGCCAGGGAAACTTAGGAGTGGATCTGTAAGAAGTATTTTGAGGTCTTGGAGTGGCTTAGCCAGTCTCCCGACCTGAACCCAATAGAAATTCTTTGGAGGGAGATGAAACTCAATGTTGCCCAGTGACAGCCCCAAAATCTGAAAGATCTGGAGAAGGAGTGGGCCAAAATCCCTGTTGCAGTGTGTGCAAACTTAGTGACAAACTAGAGGAAATGTTTGACCTCTGTTCTATTACCAAATACTCTGTTCTATCAAATACTTATACCATGCAATAAAATGCAAACTAATTATGTAAAATTCTGACTCGCACAGTTGAAATGTAAATACAATAAGTTACAGACCTCTCCATTCTTTGTAGGTGGGAAAACTTGGAAAATCGACAGTGTATCAAAGACTTATTTTCCCTACTGTACAATGCCTTCTAAATAAAATAAAAAGCTGTAAAACTAGAGGATAATTGATGCCACCTAAAGGCACTTCAGAGCTCATCTTGCTTTGTACAATTTCTCTCGCGATCAATATAGTGTATCATATCGTATGATCAGATGTGTCTGATTTTAGCACTAATCTGCCATCTAACAAGATTAAAAAGTGAGCATAATCTGCACTCCATGCATGTGATTATGGTTTACACACCCATGTTGATATGCATCAGAAATCTCCACACTGAAACAAAGATTGCAAAAGAAAAAAGTCAGCGGATTAGCCGAATGTTGATTAACCCTTTGGTTGGGGCTTAATCCTCATGTGAATCCAAAGCATCACAAACAAATTTCACAATGAATCAAAAGGGGATGTTTTCCAGCAGCAAATGATAGTAGTTTAACCTTCAAATTTAATCATTTAGGATAAATAAAAAATTTGGGACACTGTGCACATTAACCCCTTAGCATCCCCCCATTTAGTGCGGGCTCTGGCGATGAACTCACACATTTTCCACCTTTTCAGATCAGCTGACATGTGCCCCTAACAGGTAGAATCGCAATCCACCCGTGATTGTTAATGGAGCACCCCCATGGGGCCGCGGGATACTCGGTACCGGGTCCTTCGGTTCACAGGGGGATGTCATGGTGGCTGAACCGGTCCGTGGCCCTGGGAGGTCCGTGAAAAAGGGAAAGGTCTTTAAAGGGATAAAGTTTGTGTTTGTGACGCCACCTGTGGTATTCGGTCAGGATGACTGACGCTGCTTTAAGGGGTCCGCTGGGGTGATGTTATGGCAGCTAGATGGTATACCTTCCTACAGGTGAAGTATGTCCCCAGGGCTTCCCATTGTGTAGATGGTGGTATGGTGAGAGGTGCAGTGAAGAATGAGGACACGAGGTTGCAGTCTCTTTACCTTTACTGAAGGCTTCAGCATCCACAGTCCAGGGCACCAGATCACAGGGCAGGCAGAGTCCGGCCGGATTGGAGACAAGTCCAGAGTTCCCTTGTCCAGGTAGAAATCAGTAGCCTTCCTCTAGTGCTGCGGTGTTGTAGTCCCTTAGGCTGGGTTCACACTGCGTTAGTGTGACCCATTTAACGGACTACGTTACACCGTGGCATAACGCGGTGTAACTTAGTCCGTTAACGCCGCCATTACTTTCCATGGCGGACACATCGCTAGCGCACGTCCACAATGGGCGTGCGCTAGCGATGTGCCATCATTGAGTGATGGACCCGAGACGCGGGCTGCAGCGTTTCCGGGTCCGTCACTGCTAACGCACTGCTAGCACAGATGGAGCTAGCAGATGCTCCACCTGTGCTAGCGCTGTGCAAACGTCGGCACTTGTGTTAGTGCAGTCCGTTTAACTGATGTGTTGAACAGACTGCACTAACGCAGTGTGAACTTAGCCTTACTGCTAAGCTTCTCATAAGGTCCTCACAGATGTTATAGATGGTATGTCTCTCTCTCTGTCCCCCGGATAGGATAGGACAAACCCGTATGACCGGTGGCTTGAGGCATTTTACAGGGACTCTATCATGCCCCAGCCTCTAAGCTATGCCACCTTGCCTCCTGGGTATAGGGCGGGCAGGTAACGTGAAATTAGCTGTCCTGCCAGTCTCTGGAGTAAGGCATAAAGGATCGTTGCTCCCTTGGTGTTCCGGCTACCGGGATCCTGCGCCTCAGAAGGAGGCAGCCTGTGTAGGGCTGTTCCCCTCCTGGTATCCAATCCTTTCCTACGATTTCTTTCACCCTCTCTGCAATACAATTCTCCTTCAGTGTCTCTTTCTGGAAGCTGCAGCTCTCAGGGCATGCACAGCTCCGTGTCCTTCTGTCTCGATCTCTGACAGGATCCCATCCCTGACAGGGACCAACTACCTAAGCGAAGCTCAGCCAGCAACTAACTCACTATCCCTCCAGGTCACCAGTTTTACCTAAGTATGAGGAGTGACCTAGTAAATAGGAGCAGAGTTCCCCCGGTGGCCTGGAGTGTGAAATGTGATGCATCTTTGTGATACCTGGATGCGGTTGTCCTTCTTTGCCTCCAAACGTAATACCACTCCCCCCTAGAGGAGAATAATATTACTGCAACGACCAGGACCATGGGGCGCTGCATTAACATGTTAAATGCCACTGTCAACTCTGACAATGGCATTTAACATGCACGCGCAGGAAACCTCCATTACCTCCTCCCATCCCGAGGGTCGCCGATGAGTCGGTATGACAACCAGAGGTCTCCAGGAGACCTCTTTGGTTGTCTCTGCCGGATTGCTGTGAGTGCCGCCTGGTGGTCAGCGCTCATAGCAAGCATGTAATTCTACTACATACAGTTAGGTCCATATATATTTGGACAGAGACAACATTTTTCTAATTTTGGTTATAGACATTACCACAATAAATTTTAAACAAAACAATTCAGATGCAGTTGAAGTTCAGACTTTCAGCTTTCATTTGAGGGTATCCACATTAAAATTGGAGTTTCAGCTCCTTAACATGTGCCACCCTGTTTTTAAAGGGACCAAAAGTAATTGGACAGATTCAATAATTTTAAATAAAATGTTCATTTCTAGTACTTGGTTGAAAACCCTTTGTTGGCAATGACTGCCTGAAGTCTTGAACTCATGGACATCACCAGACGCTGTGTTTCCTCCTTTTTGATGCTGGGCCAGGCCTTCACTGCGGTGGTTTTCAGTTGCTGTTTGTTTGTGGGCCTTTCTGTCTGAAGTTTAGTCTTTAACAAGTGAAATGCATGCTCAATTGGGTTGAGATCAGGTGACTGACTTTGCCAATCAAGAATATTCCACTTCTTTGCTTTAATAAACTCCTGGGTTGCTTTGGCTTTATGTTTTGGGTCATTGTCCATCTGTAGTATGAAACGACGACCAATCAGTTTGGCTTCATTTGTCTGGATCTGAGCACACAGTATGGCTCTGAATACCTCAGAATTCATTCGGCTGCTTCTGTCCTGTGTCACATCATCAATAAATACTAGTGACCCAGTGCCACTGGCAGCCATGCATGCCCAAGCCATCACACTGCCTCCGCCGTGTTTTACAGATGATGTGGTATGCTTTGGATCCTGAGCTGTACCACGCCTTCGCCATACTTTTCTCTTTCCATCATTCTAGTAGAGGTTGATCTTGGTTTCATCTGTCCAAAGAATGTTCTTCCAGAACTGTGCTGGCTTTTTTAGATGTTTTTTAGCAAAGTCCAGTCTAGCGTTTTTATTCTTGATGCTTATGAGTGGCTTGCACCGTGCAGTGAACCCTGTGTATTTACTTTCATGCAGTTTCTCTTTATGGTAGATTTGGATGTTGATACGCCTACCTCCTGGAGAGTGCTGTTCACTTGGTTGGCTGTTGTGAAGGGGTTTCTCTTCACCATGGAGATTATTCTGCGATCATCCACCACTGTTGTCTTCCGTGGGTGCCCAGGTCTTTTTGCATTGATGAGTTCACCAGTGCTTTCTTTCTTTCTCAGGATGTACCAAACTGTAGATTTTGCCACTCCTAATATTGTAGCAAATTCTCGGATGGGTTTTTTCTGTTTTCGCAGCTTAAGGATGGCTTGTTTCACCTGCATGGAGAGCTCCTTTGACTGCATGTTTACTTCACAGCAAAAGCTTCCAAATGCAAACACCACACCTCAAATCAACTCCAGGCCTTTTATCTGCTTAATTGAGAATGACATAACGAAGGGATTGCCCACACCTGTCCATGAAATAGCCTTAGAGTCAATTGTCCAATTACTTTTGCTCCCTTTAAAAACAGGGTGGCACATGTTAAGGAGCTGAAACTCCCAAACCCTTCATCCAGTTTTAATGTGGATACCCTCAAATGAAAGCTGAAAGTCTGAACTTCAACTGCATCTGAGTTATTTTGTTTAAAATTCATTGTGGTAATGTCTATAACCAAAATTAGAAAAATGTTGTCTATGTCCAAATATATATGAACCTAACTGTACAGGTGATCTGATCATCGCCTGTATGTAGCAGAGTCGATCAAGTTATGGCAGCTTCTAGTCTCCCATGGAGACTATTTAAGCATGCCAAAAGTAAAAAAAATGTTTTTAAAAATATAATAAAATGAAAAATATATAAAAGTGTAAATCACCCCCCTTTCGCCCTATTCAAAATAAAACAATTAAAAGAAAAATCAAACCTACACATATTTGGTATCGCTGTGCTCAGAATCACCCAATTTATAAAAAAAAGGATTATTCTGATCGTTAAACGACGTAGCGAGAAAAAAAATAAAGCGCCAAAATTACGTTTTTTTGGTCATCGCGACATTGCATTGAAATACAATAATGGGCGATCAAAATATTGCATCTGCACCAAAATGGTATAATTAAAAATAGCAGCTATGCACGCAAAAAATAAGCCCTCAGCCAAACCGAGATCACGAAAAATGGAGACGCAACGGGTATCGAAAAATGGAACATTTTTTTTTCTTTTTAACAAAGTTTGGAATTTTTTTTCACCAGTTATATAAAAAAAGAACCTAGACATGTTTGGTGTCTATGAACTTGTAATGACCTGGAAAGTCATAACAGCAGGTCAGTTTTAGCATTTAGTGAACCTAGTAAAAAAGCCAAACAAAGAAACAAGTGTGTGATTACACTTTTTTGCAATTTCACCACACTTGGAGTTTTTTTTCCTATTTTCGAGTACCTGACATGGTAAAACCAATGATGTCATTCAAAAGTACAACTCGTCCTGCAAAAAACATGCCCTCACATGGCCATATTGACAAGTATAAAAGTTATGGCCATGGGAAGAAGAGGAGCAAAAAATGGAAATGCAAAAACGGAAATAGCCTTGGTCCTTAAGAGGTTGAAAAAGAATACCTGTAATGCCTATGCATTTTGGATATAAAAATCCTTAATAATGCAAAGGGTTTTCCTACCTGAAACACGTAAGCATTATAGGTTTTCTTAAATTATTTGTGCACATTCTTCCATTTTTTTACCCTATAAATTTGAAGAATAAGTTTTTTAACTTCTTTTCTTGGTGTTGTAGAACATCCCCATTTGGACCACTGAAAGCTTTTTAACCTTGATGCCAGACCATCGCATACTTCATGCACCACACCCAAACTACAGACTGTCTACCTTGGAAGTCTCCTAGGATCCTTATCTCTAAGGCTACTTTCACATTAGCGTCATTTGGCCTCCGTCGCAATGCGTTGTTTTGGAGAAAAAATGCATCCTGCAAAGTTGTCCGCAGGATGCGTTTTTTCTCCATAGACTTTCATTAGCGACACATTGCGACGGATTGTGTCGTGTTTTGGCGGACCGTCGGCACAAAAAAAGCTACATGTAATGTTTTTTGTGCATCATGTCCTCCATTTCCGACCACGCAAGCGTGGCCGGAACTCCGCCCCCTCCTCCCCGGACCTTACAATGGTGGTGTGTGAACATGTTCCTACAGACTTGTTCACTGTGCAAGTAGCCCATGTGTTCCTGTTTCCATAATGGGGCAGCAGATGCGTTGAAAAACTGCATCCGCAGCCCCCATTGTGCTTTTACTTCACAGCATGCGTCGGTACGTCGGCCCGACGCACTGCGACGGGCCCGTACCAACGCTAGTGTGAAAGTAGCCTAAGGGCTCCTTCTCACTTGCGTGAAATACGTCCGAGTCTCCCAGGTTAAAACCCTGCTCTGGCACCGGCACTCCAGAGCGGAGTGTGCGGCTGCACAGCAATACATGGAGCTGCACGCTCTGCTCTGGAGTGCCGGTGCCAGAGCAGGGTTTTAACCTGCGAGACTCGGACGTATTTCACGCAAGTGAGAAGGAACCCTAAGGCCACGTGCACACGTTGCGGAAAGTGGTGCGGATTTTTCCGGACTGATTTTGGAAAATCCGCAGGTAATCCGCACTGCGGATTTCCTGCGGAATTACCGCGGATTTACAGCGATTTTTTTGTGGATTTTGTGCAGATTCCACCTGTGGTTTAACACCTGTGGATTCCTATTATGGAGCAGATGTAAACCGCTGTGGATCCCGCACAAAGAATTAACATGCTGGGGAATAAACAACGCTACTTTTCCACGCGTTTTTTTCCGCAGCATGTGCACTGCAGATTTTTTTTCCATAGGTTTGCATGGTACTGTAAACTCAGGGAAAACTGCTGCGAATGTGCAGTGGCCAATCCACTGCGGATTCGCAGCAAAATCCGCAGCGTGTGCACATACCCTGAAAGAAATAATTCTCCATGTTTTTTAACAGAATAATGTTGAGTAATAAAGCTAGTGCTAGCATAGTCTAAACTATAATTTACAGTCGATAGAGAAAGAATGTAACCGGCACTGAAAAGCTGTGTATCAAAGCAATTTTACATGTGATCTTGCACGGAGTGGACGCTATTGGCCTCTTATGAGATCCAGGTGGTGCTCTGCATACAGAATCCAAGAATCAAAGTGAGCAGGTATAAGAAAGGAATGCGGCACTCACCCTCTGTCTTCAGCTAAAAATGTTCTTTATTTAGCACTTAAGCCTTCGCAAACATGATGCGGCATCGGCAGGAGTATACGAGGGAGCGGGGGAGTGACGGGAGAGGACGACGGCCGTTTCGCGCACAGGCGCTTCTACGGGTCCATGTGTGTTGCAACGGTGATGTCATTTCCTTTTATAGAAACGAGCTCACCATATAAATAAAACAATTTTTTATACATCATTAAAAACAACAAACAAATTACAGACTGCTTTCTACACACGAGTTAGATAAAGATCGCCATGTCTAGCTTATCATTTAGTCCCAAGGGACCTTGTGCATTAGTTTTTAGAATCCACTTAGCTTCCCGCTGCAAAAGTAACTTACCATGATTACCCCCCTCAGGGAAATTAACCATCTCTAGCCCAGCGAACCGTAAAAGATTGGGGTCACCACAGTGTTCCTCCTGCATGTGCTTCACAAAACGCACCCGCCCCTTCCCAGTGGATACTGAATTAAAGTGTTCACGAAACCGGACCATTAGAGGTCTTATGGTTTTTCCAATATAAAACCGGTTGCATGGGCAAAAGATAACGTATACAATGAATTTACTTTTACACGTTATAAAGTCCCTTACAAAATGCTCTGTAGATCCCAGTTTTAGGGGATTGTCAGTTTTATGCAAATGGCAGAAGCTGCAATTACCGCATTTAAAATTGCCGTGTGGCGATGTTTTTTTAATCCAATTATTATCAATCGGGGAGAGATGGTTTTTGACTACCATGTCACCTATGTTTCTCGAACGCTTATAGGCAAATAAAGGGGCTGATGCAATTAAATTACTAAAATCCGCATCTCTTTGAAGTACATGCCAATTTCTTCGTATGGCCGCGTTGATTTCCCTATCCATTGGGCTATGTTTAAATGTAAAGGTAAAATGCCGGTTGTTACCTGGATTATACGCCTATTTTCTGCGATATTTTTTATTTTATTTTTATTTTTATTTTTACCTTTTTTCCAAGAGTTTTGTCTGGGACAAATTCCCTGCGCGACGTTCCGCCTGCTGCAAGATATAATCGGGGTACCCTCTATTAGTGAGTCGTGTTTTTAATTCTTTAATTTGTTTTTTATAACTGACCTCATCATTATTGATTTTTCTCAGCCTCACCATCTGGCTGTAAGGAATACTTTGTTTGGTGTGACTAGGGTGGGCGCTCTGAAAATGTAAAATATTATTCGCAGCGGTTGTTTTTCTGTGAACACTTGTTTTAATTAATTCCTCTTTGATTTCAACTTTCACATCTAGGAATTCCAATTGATTTTTTCCGAAAACAGCCGTAAATTTCATGTTTTCATTGTTGTTCTCGTTTAGAAATGATACAAATTCATTGAAAGTCTGCTCTCCTCCATCCCACATTAGATAAATATCGTCGGCAAAGCGTAAGTATAGCCGTATATGTTTAAGGTACGGGTTTTGGGGTCCGGTGACAGGCTTTTCTTCGAATGCCGCTAAAAACAGGTTCGCGAAAACGCATGCCGCTCCCTCGTATACTCCAGCCGATACCGCATCATGTTTGCGAAGGCTTAAGTGCTCAATGAAGGACATTTTTAGCTGAAGACAGAGGGTGAGTGCCGCATTCCTTTCTTATATAAACTATAATTTTGCAGCTTATTTTTCCACACTCCAAATTGTTGAAATGTCAGCCGAGGATTCAGTGGTTAACAGCACTAGAATCTTATGTTAAATTCCTACTAAGAAAATAATCGACATGAATTTTGCACGTTAGAATTATAGAATCATAGAATTATCAAAACACTGACCATCACTTCCAAACAGAAAGACTAAGAGTAGCCATCTCCATATATAACCAACAAATAAAGTTGTACTCTGTAGTGCTATAGCATGCAAACATGAAATATATGAAATTTGAATTGCATTATTGCTCTAGAGCAGGGGCGGCCAATTAATTTTCCTGAAGGGCCAGATGTGAGACCGTGGCTGTTGTCGACGGCCGAACCAATAGGCAAAAATTTATTTGACTCAATATTAATATCAATATCTTATAATTATATTATTGATAATTAATTATATTATTAATTGCATCACTTAATATTGAGCAGAATTAAGAATGCTGATATCCTTCAAAATATCGTTTGAACCCAAGTACAGCCCCTTCTGTACATCGTATGAGTCTCCCCTTATAAACTGTAAGAGTCCCCACACAGCCTCCCTATATACAGCATGAGCTCCACACAGTCTCCCTTTATATACTGCATGAGCCCCACACCGTCTCCCTTTATATACTGTATGAGCCCCACACTGTCTCCCTATGTATATATTGCATGAGCCCCACACAGCCTCCCTTTATATACTGCATGAGCCCCACACCGTCTCCCTATATATATATATATATATTGCATGAGCCCCACACAGCCTCCCTATATACTGCATGAGTCCCACACAGCCTCCCTATACACTGCATGAGTCCCACACAGCCTCCCTATATACTGCAAGAGTGCCACACAGCCTCCCTATATAGAGCATGATCCCCACACAGCCTCCCCATATACTGCATGTGGAGCGCCACATAGGACCGTGGGATACTTGATACCAGGCCAGACGCAGTTCTTAAAGGGGAAGGTCACGGCAGCAGTGATCCAGTCCGTGGCCCTGGGCGTCCAATTAAAGGGGATGAAATGAAGTGGCAAAGTCTATGGAGAATTGTTTGTGATGCCACGTGTGGTACTTGGCCAGGGATGACCGACATTGCTTAAAGGGCACCTCTGGGGCTGATGGTGGTATAGCTCCCCACAGGTAGAGCTTAGTCCCCAGGGCTACTGGTAAAGGTGGAAAGGCATGATAGATGGTGGGGTGCAGGACTGAGGCTATGTGCACATGTTGCAGATTTTGCTGCCGATCCGCAGCAGATTTGCAGTGCAAATGCTGCGGAAAAAACCGTGTGGAAGTGCAGAGTTGCTTTTTCCGCAGCATGTCAATTCTTTGTGCAGATTCCGCAGTGGTTTATACCTGCTCCTCAATAGGAATCCGCAGGTGTAAAACCGCAGGTGGAAGCAGCACAAAAATCATACAAAAACCACGGTAAATCCGAGGCAAATCCGCGGGTAATCCGCAGTGCAGTTTACCTGCGGATTTTGCAAAAACAGTGCGCAAAAATCCGCACACCAATCCACAACGTATGCACATAGCCTGAGGGTGCAGGAAATAATTGGAGGACACAGGTATTGCAGTTTCCTTTACCTTTTACTGGTAGGCATCAAAACTATGAATTAACACATGTGGAATTATATGCTTAACAAAAAAGTGTGAAACAACTGAAATTATGCTTTATTTTCTAGGTTCTTCAAAGTAGCCACCTTTTGCTTTGATGACTGCTTTACACACTCTTGGCATTCTCTTTATGAGCTTTAGGAGGTATGTGTTAATTCATAGTTTTGATGCCTTCAGTGTGAATGTAGAATTTTCATAGTCATGAAAATACAGAAAAATCTTTAAATGAGATGGTGTGTCCAAACCTTTGGTCTTTACTGTACCTTCAGATGATTTCTCGACACTGCTGCTGAGATTTCTCCTCCATCTTTACTGATGATGCATACCTTGGTATTATAAAAGTTTGAAGGCATGACGGTGTATGGTTCAGCTTCCCACTGATTATCTAGCTTGTGCATCCTCCTCTTTCTTTTGAGAACTTATTTTCATGGTACTAAAGGAGTAGCCAGAGCTTGTGGGTTGTAGCTCTTTTCTTGTCTCTGCCTTGCTTGGGACAAACTTCTTTCCACACACTCTGGCACGTTGCGGTATTGCTGCTGCCACTCTGTATTGCTGCTGCCAGGCGTTAGAACTCCCATGTCGAAGTCAAACGTTAACTTGTCAGGTCTCATTCTCATCAGGTAGGCTGGAGTGCAGTAGGTGGAGTTCACCGGGATATGGTTGTATAGGTCTACCAAGTCTGGCAACTTCTCTGGCCACAGGTTTCTCTCTTCCAAGTGCAAGGTTTTCAACAGGTCAATTACCGCCTGTTTCCTTTTCTCACACATGCCATTTGTCTGCGCATTGTACTGTGTTGTTCTACTTTTCATCCATCCATATAGGTTACAGAACTCCTGGAACACTTCTGGGCCTTGGTCAGTGAGTATCTTTTCAGGATAACCGTGTGGTCAACAAAAGTGTTGTTAAAATGCTTTGGCTGCCGTCTTCGCTGTTTGGTCCTTAACAGGCACGACTACCAGGAACCTTGAGTAATGGTCAACGATGGTCAGAGCATAGACCTGCCTGGGGTAAGATTCACATGGTCCAAGGCTACCAGTTCAAGTGGCTGCTTCGTGATGATCGGCTGTAATGGGGCTCGCTGGCTGTTACAGTCTTTCCTGCGCAGGTTGCATGGGCCACACTCTCGGCACCACCTATCAATGGCTCTTCTCATGCCAATCCAATAGAATCTTTCATGAAGTAGTACTTCCAGCTACTTCCATCCGAAGTGTCCTGCTCCATTGTGGTATGACTCTAAGACCATTGGCGCATCCCGCTTCGGGACTACTACCTGCCAGACCAGTTCATGAGTGCGCAAGTTGAGGTTCCTCCGACACAGCTTTCCCTCATAGATGAACAGCTTGCCCTTCTCTTTTCACAACTGTTGGGTCTCTTGTGCAGCATCTGGACCAGAATGTGAATGAGCCTGTGTCAGCAATTCCTTTACCAGGTGGACTGCCGGGTCGCTGTCCTGTGTCTCTGCCAATCCATGATGGGGCAATGGGTTCAGCGTGGCCTCTTGCCTGCCGTAGCGCTTGTTCCTCATGCAGTGGGAACACTGGGCCACCTCGGGGTGGTGGAAGGCTGGTAAATCGATTTCTTCTAGCTCTTCCAGGTCTTCTTCCACATCTGGTGAATTGGGCATCCTGGACAGTGCATCAGCATTAGCGTTCTTATGCCCCCCTCATTACTTGATGGTAAACTCATAGTTGGAACGCCGGGCCATCCATCGCTGCTTCAGTGCACCCAGCTTTGCGGTTTCCAGATGAGTCAGCGGATTATTGTATGTGAAAACGGTTAACTTTGCTGAAGCCAGGTAGTGTTTGAATCACTCGGTCACAGCCCAGACTATGGCAAGAAACTGCAATTTGAAGGAACTATAGTTGTCGGGGTTCCTTTCAGTAGGACAAAGCTTCCTGCTGGCATAGGCAATCACCCTCTCTCTGCCTTTCTGCATTTGTGACAGTACTGCTCCTAATCCCACGTTGCTGGCATCAGTGTAGAGTATGAATGGTTGGTCAGGGTAGGGCAGGACTTCATCTCCCATGAGAGCCAACTTCAACCAAGTGAAGGATTCTTCCAGCCTGCTGTTCCACTGGAATAGAGGATTCTTGTTATTGGCCTTCTTGGATTGGCCCACTAGCAGGTCTTGCAGGGGTGAGGCTATCTTGGTGAAGTCCTTGATAAATCTCCAGTAGTATCCTACCAACCCGAGGAACTGCCGCACTTCATGAATGGTGCTGGGTTTTGGCCATTCCCTGATCACGGTGACTTTGTCAGGGTCTGGTGCCATGCCTTCCGTACTGACTTCATGGCCTAGGTTCCTCTTGATATCTGGGTGGTTCAGGATATATGCTCTGGCATGGATGTTCAGGGTTTGTTTTCTCGTGTGGATCAACTTGCTGCAAGAGTACAGAGTATCCAAGATTATGTTGTCCAGATTCCGGCTTTAGAGCCTAGAATTCCTACTCCTGATTTGTTTTTTGGGGACAGATCCAAATTTTTGAACTTTAAAAATAACTGCAAATTGTTTTTTGCTTTGAAACCCCGTTCTTCTGGTGATCCCATTCAGCAAGTAAAAATCATCATATCCTTACTGCATGGTGACCCTCAAGACTGGGCTTTTTCTCTTGAAACAGGGGATCCGGCATTATTGAATGTAGACGCATTTTTTCAAGCGCTCGGATTATTGTATGACGATTGACGAACCTAATTCTCTGGATCATGCAGAAAAAACCCTGTTGGCCTTGTGTCAAGGTCAGGAAGTGGCAGAATTATACTGCCAGAAATTTAGAAAATGGTCTGTGCTCACTAAATGGAATGAGGAGGCTCTGGCTGCAATTTTCAGAAAAGGGCTTTCTGAAGCCCTTAAAGATGTTATGGTGGGCTTTCCTACGCCTGCCGGTTTGAGCGAATCTATGTCTCTAGCCATTCAGATTGATCGGCGTCTGCACGAGCGCAAAGCTGTGCACCATATGGAAGTGTCCTCTGAGCAGAGTCCTGAACCTATGCAATGTGATAGGATTTTGACTAGAACAGAATGGCAGGAATTCAGATGTCAGAATAGGCTGTGTTTTTACTGTGGTGATTCTGCTCATGTTATCTCTGATTGCCCTAAGCATACTAAGAGAGTCGCTAGGTCTGTTACCATTAGTACTATACAGCCTAAATTTCTCTTATCTGTGACCCTGATTTGCTCATTGTTGTCCTTTTCTGTCATGGCATTTGTGGATTCAGGTGCTGCCCTGAACTTAATGGACTTAGAATTCGCCAGGCGCTGTGGTTTTTCTTTGCAGCCTTTGTAGAGCCCTATTCCTTTGAGGGGTATTGATGCTACACCCTTGGCCAAGGATAAACCTCAGTACTGGACGCAGATGACTATGTACATGGCTCCAGCACATCAGGAAGATTGCCGTTTTCTGGTGTTGCATAACCTGCATGATGTTGTTGTACTGGGTTTTCCATGGTTACAGGAACATAATCCGGTGCTGGATTGGAAAACTATGTCTGTGACTAGTTGGGGTTGTCAAGGGGTGCATTGTGTCGTTCCTTTGATGTCAATTTCCTCTTCCCCCTCTTCTGAGGTCCCTGAGTTTTTGTCGGATTTCCAGGATGTATTTGATGAGCCCAAGTCCAGTTCCCTTCCACCGCACAGGGACTGTGATTGTGCTATTAACTTGACTCCTGGTTGCAAGTTCCCTAAAGGCCGACTTTTCAATCTGTCTGTGCCAGAGCATGCCGCCATGCGGAGTTATGTTAAGGAGTCTTTGGAGAAGGGGCATATTCGGCCCTCTTCGTCACCATTGGGAGCGGGTTTCTTTTTTGTTGCTAAGAAGGATGGCTCCTTGAGACCCTGTATAGTGTTATGATTAGGCAATTCAGTACCACAGTGGACATAGAGGTCAGAGCACATACAGTGATCTGACAATAACCCAAAAACATAGAACGAGCTCTGAGACGTGGGAACTCTGTTGACCGCAATCCCTAATCCTCTCCAACAAACACTAGAGGCAGCCGTGGATTGCGCCTAACGCTCCCTATGCAACTCGGCACAGCCTGAGAAACTAGCTAGCCTGAAGATAGAAAATAAGCCTACCTTGCCTCAGAGAAATACCCCAAAGGAAAAGGCAGCCCCCCACATATAATGACTGTGAGTTAAGATGAAAAGACAAACGTAGAGATGAAATAGATTTAGCAAAGTGAGGCCCGACTTTCTGAACAGAGCGAGGATAGGAAAGGTAACTTTGCGGTCAACACAAAACCCTAAAAACCACGCAAAGGGGGCAAAAAGACCCTCCGTACCGAACTAATGGCACGGAGGTACACCCTCTGCGTCCCAGAGCTTCCAGCAAACAAATAGATAAGCTGGACAGAAAAAAAACAAACAAAATAGCAAAGGAAAACTTAGCTATGCAGAGCAGCAGGCCACAGGAACGATCCAGGAGGAAAACAAGTCCAATACTGGAACATTGACAGGAAGCCAGGATCAAAGCACTGGGTGGAGTTAAGTAGAGCAGCACCTAACGACCTCACCACATCACCTGAGGGAGGAAACTCAGAAGCCGCAGTACCACTTCCCTCCACCAACGGAAGCTCACAGAGAGAATCAGCAGAAGTACCACTTGTGACCACAGGAGGGAGCTCTGCCACAGAATTCACAACATTATAGATTATCGTCTTCTTAATAAGATCACTGTCAAATTCCAATACCCCTTGCCTTTTGCTTACTGATTTGTTTGCTCAGATTAAGGGGGCTGGTTGGTTTACTAAGATTGACCTCCGAGGGGCATATAATCTTGTTCGTATTAAACAGGGTGACGAATGGAAAACTGCATTTAATACGCCCGAAGGCCATTTTGAATACCTTGTGATGCCATTTGGGCTCTCTAATGCTCCATCTGTGTTCCAGTCTTTTATGCATGATATTTTCCGCAATTATCTTGATAAATTCATGGTCGTATATTTGGATGATATTTTGATTTTTTCCGATGATTGGGAGTCTCATGTGAAGCAGGTCAGGATGGTGTTCCAGATCCTTCGTGATAATGCTTTGTTTGTGAAGGGGTCTAAGTGCCTATTCGGAGTTCAGAAGGTCTCTTTTTTGGGTTTTATTTTTTCTCCCTCGTCTATAGAAATGGATCCTGTTAAGGTCCAAGCTATTCATGACTTGATTCAACCCACATCTGTGAAGGGCCTTCAGAAATTTTTGGGCTTTGCTAATTTCTATCGCCGTTTCATTGCCAACTTTTCAAGTGTGGTTAAGCCCCTTACTGATTTGACGAAGAAAGGCGCTGATGTGACGAATTGGTCCTCTGCGGCTGTTGAGGCCTTTCAGGAGGTTAAACGCCGATTTACTTCTGCCCCTGTGTTGCGTCAGCCGGATGTTTCTCTTCCTTTTCAGGTTGAGGGCGACGCTTCTGAGATTGGGGCAGGGGCCGTTTTGTCTCAGAGGGAGTCTGATGGTTCTTTGATGAAACCGTGTGCTTTTTTTTCCAGAAAGTTTTCGCCTGCGGAACGCAATTATGATGTCGGCAATCGGGAGTTGTTGGCTATGAAGTGGGCGTTTGAGGAGTGGCGACATTGGCTTGAGGGAGCTAAGCACCGCGTTGTGGTCCTGACCGATCATAAGAATCTGATTTACCTCGAGTCGGCCAAGCGGCTGAATCCTAGACAGGCTCGATGGTCCCTGTTTTTCTCCCGTTTTGATTTTGTGGTCTCGTATCTTCCGGGATCTAAGAATGTTAAGGCTGATGCCCTCTCTAGGAGTTTTTCGCCTGATTCTCCTGGAGTCCTTGAGCCGGTTGGCATTCTTAAGGAAGGGGTGATTCTTTCTGCCATCTCCCCTGATTTGCGGCGGGTGCTTCAGGAATTTCAGGCTGATAGGCCTGACCGCTGTCCTGTGGGGAAGCTGTTTGTTCCTGATGGATGGACAAGTAAGCTGATTTCTGAGGTTCATTGTTCAGTGTTGGCTGGTCATCCTGGGATTTTTGGTACCAGAGATTTGGTTGCTAGGTCCTTTTGGTGGCCTTCCTTGTCGCGCGATGTCCGTGCTTTTGTGCAGTCCTGTGGGACTTGCGCCCGAGCCAAGCCTTGCTGTTCCCGCGCTAGTGGGTTGCTTTTGCCTTTGCCGGTCCCTGAGGGCCATGGACGCATATTTCCATGGATTTTATTTCGGATCTTCCTGTTTCCCAGAAGATGTCTGTTATCTGGGTTGTTTGTGACCGGTTCTCTAAAATGGTCCATCTGGTACCTTTGCCTAAGTTGCCTTCCTCCTCAGATCTGGTTCCATTGTTTTTTCAGCATGTGGTTCGTTTGCATGGCATTCTGGAGAATATTGTGTCTGACAGAGGTTCTCAGTTTGTCTCTAGGTTTTGGCGGGCCTTTTGTGCTAGGATGGGCATTGATTTGTCTTTTTCTTCGGCATTTCATCCTCAGACTAATGGCCAAACTGAGTGATCTCATCAGACCTTGGAGACCTATTTGAGATGCTTTGTGTCTGCTGATCAGGATGATTGGGTGTCTTTCTTGCCGTTGGCCGAGTTTGCCCTTAATAATCGGGCTAGTTCGGCTACTTTGGTTTCACCTTTCTTTTGTAATTTTGGTTTTCATCCTCGTTTTTCTTCTGGGCAGGTTGAGCCTTCTGATTGTCCTGGTGTTGATTCTGTGGTGGACAGGCTGCAGCAGATTTGGACTCATGTGGTGGACAATTTGACGTTGTCTCAGGAAAGGGCTCAACGTTTTGCTAACCGCTGTCGGTGTGTTGGTCCCCGGCTTCGTGTGGGGGATTTGGTTTGGTTGTCTTCTCGTCATGTTCCTATGAAGGTTTCTTCCCCTAAGTTTAAGCCTCGGTTTATTGGTCCTTATAAAATTTCTGAAATTATTAATCCGGTGTCTTTTCGTTTGGCTCTTCCAGCCTCTTTTGCCATTCATAATGTTTTCCATAGATCTTTGTTGCAGAGATATGTGGTGCACGTTGTTCCCTCGGTTGACCCTCCTGCCCCGGTGTTGGTTGAGGGAGAGTTGGAATATGAGGTTGAGAAGATTTTAGATTCTCGTTTTTCGAGGCGGAGGCTTCAGTATCTTGTCAAGTGGAAGGGTTATGGCCAGGAGGATAATTCTTGGGTTGTTGCCTCCGATGTCCATGCCACCGATTTGGTTCGCGCTTTTCACTTGGCTCGTCCTGATCGGCCTGGGGGCTCTGGTGAGGGTTCGGTGACCCCTCCTCAAGGGGGGGGTACTGTTGTGAATTCCGCTCTTGGGCTCCCTCCGGTGGTTGTAAGTGGCACTTTTGTGAGTTCTGCTCTTGGGCTCCCTCTTGTGGTTTCAAGTGGTATGGCTGCTCCTTGGATATAGCTGTCAGCAGCTGCTTCCACTGATCATCATTTCTGCTCGGCTATTTATGCCTGGCACTTTCTTCAGCCAGTGCCACTTGTAAATGCTTCCTGATTGGATTCACATCTCTTTGGATTTCCCTGTTATCCTGACCAGTTCTGCAAAGCTAAGTTCTTGCTTGCTCTTTTCTGTCCACAGATTGTGGACTTATCCGTTCTGTGCTTTCTATGTTTGTCCAGCTTATCAGTATGAATTAATTCTGTCTTGCTGGAAGCTCTGGGAAGCAGATTTACCCTCCACACCTTTAGTCAGGTGTGGAGTTTTTTTTGGAAACTCTGCGTGGGTTTTTGTAGTGTTTTTTACTGACCGCACAGTATTCCATCCTGTCCTATCTATCAAGCTAGACTGGCCTCCTGTGCTCATCCTGGTTTCATTCTTTGTATGTCTTTTCCCTGTCCACTCACAGTCATTATTTGTGGGGGGCTAATCTATCCTTTGGGGATTTTCTCTGAGGCAAGATAGTTTTCCTGCTTCTCTCTTTAGGGGTAGTTAGCTCTTAGGCTGTGATGAGGTGCCTAGGGAGAGTTAGGAGCATCCCACGGCTACTTCTAGTGTTGTGTTGAGCTTAGGGACTGCGGTCAGTATAGATACCACTTCCTTCAGAGCTCGTTCCATGTTGCTCCTAAACTGTTGTGAATTCTTTTATCGAACTCCCTCCTGTGGTCATGAATGGTACTTCGGCGAGTTCTGTCCATGGACTCCCTCTGGTGGCTGTGAGTGGAGCTGCTGCTTCTGAGGTTCCTTCCACAGGTGACTTAGTTTATTCTTTGGCTGGCTGCTCTATTTTACTCCACTCAGATCATTACTCCATGCCAGCTGTCAATGTTCTTGTACTGGTTCAGTTCGCTCTTGGATCTTTCTGGTGACCTGTCTACTCCAGCAGAAGCTAAGTCCCTGCTAATTAATTATTTGTTCATTGTTTTCTTGTCCAGCTTGCTATCATGATTTTGCCTTGCTAGCTGGAAGTTCTGGGATGCAGAGTGGCACCTCCGCACCGTGAGTCGGTGCGGAGGTCTTTTTTTCACACTCTGCGTGGTCTTTTTGTAGTTTTTTGTGCTGACCGCAAAGATACCTTTCCTATCCTCAGTCTGTTTAGTAAGTCTGGCCTCCCTTTGCTGAAACCTGTTTCATTTCTGTGTTTGTGACTTTCATCTTAACTCACAGTCAATATATGTGGGGGGCTGCCTTTTCCTTTGGGGAATTTATCTGAGGCAAGGTAGGCTTTATTTTCTATCTCTAGGGCTAGTTAGCTCTTAGGCTGTGAAGAGGCGTCTAGGCAGAGTTAGGTACACTCCACGGCTATTTCTAGTGTGTGTGATAGGATTAGGGGTTGCGGTCAGCAGAGCTCCCACTTCCCAGAGCTTGTCCTGTGTTAGTTTAACCATCAGGTCGTTCCGGGTGCTCCTAACCACCAGGTCCATAACACTAAACCACCGCATCATAACAGTGGGCCCGCTATCAGAATACACGGGTTCTACCAGGGCCTGGTAATCTTGACCCCTGAGGCCTATTGCCACTCAACACCAGATTAAGATTTCACTCCTGGGGGGTATTGCAATGGGGATTGGATCACTCACTCTGACACTGCAGACTTCTCCACCAGACAGTTCTACCTGTTGTCTCTGCATCAGGGCTTTGATCTCTTTTTGCAGGACATGCTACTCACTGGAACCAGAAATTTTGGCTACCTGTTGTAACAAAACAATCACCTCACCAAGACAGTTTTCTATCACATTAGTACCTAAGGTCATCATTGGGTTACATTCTCGCCTTTCAATATCTACAACTACCAGACCTTATGCTTTCAACTCTACCCGGCCAATCTTAATGATCACCTCCTTATACCCCACTTGTGGCAAAGGCTGACCATTGTTGGTGACTATTGTCAGATCATTATCTGGGCCACGGGTAATATCAGAGTCGGCCCAGTACCATTTGTAAAGAATATATGGCATAGTCATCACATGGGAGCCTGTGTCCAGTAAAGCGTTCATTGGGATGTCGTCAATCACAATTGGGAGGACCGGTCGTCCTCCGACATACATGGCTAGCCAGCTTTGTGGGCCTGGTCGACCTACTCCTGGTGATTGGCCCTCGGCCTCAGGGGTCGCTCGTTTAAATTGCAGAATCTTGCAATGTGTCCCACCTTGCTGTAGCGGCGGCAAAAGGGTCGCCCAGCTTGGTCATAGTGGTCATTGTCCCTTCTTGTCGGTGGGATCATCTTCTGCCATCTCCATGGGACATCATCTGGACAGGAAGCCTGCTGGATCTTCTCCTTTCGGAACACTTGCATGGACTGCATGGGTTTGGTTGGTGCAGCCACACTTTTGATCAGTTCATGAGCCTGGAGATGCAGTTTTGTAGCTGGGTCTTATCTAGGGTCTACGTGACGGCCTCAACAGTGGCCTGAGAAAAAGATGCCACCACCTGGTGGTATGTAATTGCTGAGTGTCTAGGGGGCGCTATGCAGCTGGAATTTGGTTCATGCAGCACCCGAATGGCCGTATCTTTAAAGTGTGCAAAGTCCAGGTCAGGGTTCTGTATGGCCAAGATGCGCAGCTGTGTCCTGTGGGTGCTGGACAGGCGTCCCTCAATAAATTGCTCCTTTAACAATCTGTCCCCATCTTGCACACTGTCAGGGTCAACCTGCTTAATGGCCTGCAGCACCTCCTGGAGATCAAGGGCATAGTCCCGCATACTGTCCTGCATCCTTTGTTTGCACCCAAGGAATCTCATTTTAATCTCAGCTGCAGTGTGGGTGTCAAAGGTGTGCTTCAGCCTGGCCAAGATTTGCTTAACAGTCCTTTTATAAGTGTCCTGCCAGGACTATAACTCCTTCTGAGCTGCACCAGTTAACTGGCCAGTTAAGATGCTGACCTTTTGATTCTCAGACAGGGGGTGCACTTCAAACAAATTGCAGAGTCTCTCCTTAAAATCGCTCAGGGTGTGTGACTCCCCTGAGTACTGCGGTAACCAGGCTGCTCCCGGTATGTACAACATCGATAACGGCATGATGGAGGCTCTAACTGTGGCTGCCTCTGGATCCGGTCGGCTTACGGAGGCTGCAGCCACCGCTGGATCTGGCTGCATCATGGGGGCTACAGCTGCGGCCACTGCTGAGACTGGCGGCATTATGAGGTCTGCGGCCGCTTCTTGGTCTGGCCGTATCATGTGGGTGCAGCTGTGGGCACCACTGAATCTCCACCCAGATTGGACATATTCCTTCTCCCCCCTAGCTAACTTCAGCCAGGCCCTGCGTTCCATTACCAGTTTGAGTGGCTGCTCCACCGGTGATCTGGACGGTGCTCTTTCCGGTTCTCCAGTCAGGGTCCTCCTGCTTTTTGATTCGCGCACAGCAGAGCACGTAGCACAGCTTCCTTTCTCACTCTTTCCTTTGGCTCTGCCCAGGAAGGCACTCCTCCTCTGCTCCTCGCACGCCGCGGGGCGTGGCAATGGCAGTTATCACATAGCTCAATAAAGTTTATGGCACACAGGACCCAGTGGTACTGGGCTGCGATAACCTGTTCGTGACTCCAAGATGGAGGGCCCCATAGGACCGTGGGATACTCGGTAGTGGGCCAGACACAGTTCTTCCCACCTCCCACTCCCGACTACAAGACTTCTCCCATGCTGCGACAATCCTCTGGAATGCTCTACCCCAAGAAATTAGGACCATCCACAATTTGCATAGTTTTAGGTGCTCCCTCAAAACACATTTGTTCAGAGCGGCCTATTTTATTCCCTAATCAGTTATTTTGTTTGTGTGTAGCCCATTCACTACTTCCATCTATTCCCCCACTCCCAGAAGATGGCTGGACCATCATTGTAAATACATCATTGTAAATACACACCTGTACTTTGTATTTCCCCACTTCATTGTAGATTGTAAGTTCTCACGAGCAGGGTCGTCATGTGTTGCTTTAATTATTGTATTGTTAACATTGTTACTTATGACTGTTGTGTTTGAAACTGTTAAACTGTAAAGTGCTGTGGAATATGTTGGCGCTATATAAATAAAGATTATTATTATTATTATTCTTAAAGGTGAAGGTCACGGCAGCAGTGACCCGGTCTGTGGCCCTGGGCGTCCAATTAAAGGGGATGAAGTGTAGTGGCAAATAAAGTCTATGCAGAATTGTTTGTGACGCCACCTGTGGTAATTGGCCAGGGATGGTCGACACTGCTTAAAGGGAACCACTGGGGCTGATGGTGTTGCAGCAGAGTTGGTATAGCTCCCATAGGTAGAGCTTAGTCCCCAGGGCTACTGGTGCAGGTGGTAAGGGATGATAGATGGTGGGATGCAGGACTGAGGATGCAGGAAATAATTGGAGGACACCGGTATTGCAGTTTCCTTTACCTTTTACTGGTGAAATCGCAGATGCAGTCTGAGGCACAGGTTAAAGGTGTTGATGGGGTCCGGGCAGCCTGGGAGTATCTTGGGATCCACCTAGCCAGGTGGGTTCGGAAGCATTCCTTTTGCACTGTGCGCTCTGTCTCTTGCTGCCTGAAGCTTTACTCAAGTTCCTCTTAGTAGCTGTTTTTACTAACCTATATGGTTGACAGCATGGGCCTTTCATGGGCACTGTTTTCGCACAGGCAGCCCCAGGCTCCTGACTTGCTGTGGTGCCTCCAGGTGTCACATGGGCAAGGAGACCTGCAATCTCCTGCCCTCCGGTTCAAGTTGCCTTTTGTACCCGTGAAACCACAGACTCCAGTGTCCAGATTCTGTGTGCTTAATCCTGGGAAGAGCTCAGTCACAGCTCTACTCCCAGTCTCTCTCCTCACACGCTTCCTCCCCCTTCACTGTCTCTCACGGAACTCACTAACCCCGCCTCCAGACCAGAACTTATAAAGAAGCTACACTGAAACCGGGTTTAGACCTCCCCCTTCTGGTTTGGAGTCAGGAAGTTGTTGTATGTATGTGTTACCTCCCATGGGGATCCCTCCTTACTCCCAGGCATGACATCACCCCCCACCCATGAGGAAGGCAATGCCATTGTAGCAACCGGACTCCTGGGGTGCCACACATGAGCCCCACACAGCTTCCCATATACTACAAGAGCCCCACACAGCCTCCCTATATAGAGCGTGAGCCCCACACAGCCTCCCAATGTGCCACACGAGGCCCCCATAGCCTCCCCTTGTGCAGTGTGATGCCCCCATAGCCTCCCCTTGTGCAGCACAATGCCCCCATAGCCTCCCTATATGCAGCACAACACCCCATAGCCTCCCCATGTGTAGCACAATGCCCCCATACCCTCCCTATATATACTGCATGAACCCCACACAGCCTCCCTATATATACTGCATGAGCCCCACACAGCCTCCCTATACAGGTAAGTCCATATATATTTGGACAGAGACAACATTTTTCTAATTTTGGTGATAGACATTACCACAATGAATTTTAAACAAAATAATTCAGAGGCAGTTGATGTTCAGACTTTCAGCTTTCATTTGAGGGTATCCACATTAAAATTTTAAAATTGGATGAAGGGTTTAGGAGTTTCAGCCACCCTGTTTTTAAAGGGACCAAAAGTAATTTGACAGATTAAATAATTTTAAATAAAATGTTCATTTCTAGTACTTTGTTGAAAACCCTTTGTTGGCAGTGACTGCCTGAAGTCTTGAACTCATGGACATCACAAGACGCTGTGTGTTTCCTCCTTTTTGATGCTCTGCCAGGCCTTCACTGTGATGGTTTTCAGTTGCTGTTTGTTTGTGGGCCTTTCTGTCTGAAGTTTAGTCTTTATCAAGTGAAATGCATGCTCAATTGGATTGAGATCAGGTGACTGACTTGGCCATTCAAGAATATTCCATTTCTTTGCTTTATTAAACTCCTTGGTTGCATTGGCTTTATGTTTTGGGTCATTGTCCATCTGTAGTATGAAACGACGACCAATCAGTTTGGCTGCATTTGGCTGGATCTGAGCACACAGTATGGCTCTGAATACCTTCGAATTCATTCGGCTGCTTCTGTCCTGTGTCACATCATCAATAAACACTAATGATCCAGTGCCACTGGCAGCCATGCATGCCCAAGCCATCCCTCTGCCTCCCCGTGTTTTACAGATTATGTGGTATGCTTTGGATTATGAGCTGTACCACGCCTTCACCATACTTTTCTCTTTCTATCATTCTGGTAGAGGTTGATCTTGGTTTCATCTGCCCAAAGAATGTTCTTCCAGAACTGTACTGGCTTTTTTAGATGTTTTTTTTAGCAAAGTCCAGACTAGCCTTTTTATTCTTGATGCTTATGAGTGGCTTGCACCGTGCAGTGAACCCTCTGTATTTACTTTCAAGCAGTCTTCTCTTTATGGTAGATTTGGATATTGATACGCCGACCTCCTGGAGAGTGTTGTTCACTTGGTTGGCTGTTGTGAAGGGGTTTCTCTTCACCATGGAGATTATTCTGTGATCATCCACCACTGTTGTCTTCCGTGGGCGCCCAGGTCTTTTTGCATTGATGAGTTCACCAGTGCTTTCTTTCTCAGGATGTACCAAACTGTAGATTTTGCCACTCCTAATATTCTAGCAATTTCTTGGATTGTTTTTTATTCTGTTTTCGCAGCTTAAGGATGGCTTGCTTCACCTGCATGGAGAGCTCCTTTGACCGCATGTTTACTTCACAGCAAAACCTTCCAAATGCAAGCACCACACCTCAAATCAACTCCAGGCCTTTTATCTGCTTATTAATTGAGAATGACATAATGAAGGGATTGCCCACACCTGTCCGTGAAATAGCCTTGGAGTCAATTGTCCATTTACTTTTGGTCCCTTTAAAAAAAGGGTGGCACATGTTAAGGAGCTGAAACTCCTAAACCTTTCATAGAATTATAATGTGGATACCCTCAAATGAAAGCTGAAAGTCTGAACTTCAACTGCATCTGAATTGTTTTGTTTAAAATTCATTGTGGTAATGTCTATAACCAAAATTAGAAAAAATGTTGTCTCTGTCCAAATATATATGGACTTAACTTTATATACTGCATGAGCCCCACACAGCCTCCCTATACTGTGTGAACCGCACACGGCCTCTTTATATATGCTGCATGAGCCCCAGACAGCCTCCCCATATACTGCACAAGCCCCACACAACCTCCCAATATGCCACCCAAGGCCCCCATAGCCTCCTCTTGTGCAGTATGATGCCCCCATAGCCTCCCCTTGTGCAGTGTGATGCACCCATAGCCTCCCCTTGTGCAGTACGATGCCCCCATAGCCTCTCCATGTGCAGCACAATGCCCCCATAGCCTCCCCATGTGTAGCACAATGCTCCCATACCCTCACCTTGTGCAGCATGAGGCCCCTATAGCCTCCCCTTGCGCAGAACATTTTGCAGCACAACACCCCCATGTGCACAATGTCATCCCCATTGCCTCCGTATGTGCAGCACAACACCCCCATAGCCTCCCCTTGTGCAGCACAACACCCCTAGCCTCCACTTGTGCAGCACGACACCCTCATAGCCTCCCCTTGTGCACCTTGTCACTCCCATAGCCTCCCGATATACTGCATGAGCCCCACACAGCCTCCCCATATGCTGCATAAGCCCCACACAACCTCCCTATATACAGTATACTGCACATGAGCCCCACACAGCCTCCCTATTTATACTGCATGAGCCCCACAAAGCCTCTCTATATAAGCTGAATGAGCCCCACACAGCCTCTTTATATATGCTACACGAACCCCAAACAGCTTCTCTACATACAGTGAAGTCCATATATATTTGGACAGAGACAACATTTTTCTAATTTTGGTTATAGACATTACCACAATGAATTTTAAACAAAACAATTCAGATGCAGTTGAAGTTCAGACTCTCAGCTTTCATTTGAGGGTATTCACATTAAAATTGGATGAAAGGTTTAGGAGTTTCAGCTCCTTAACATGTGCCACCCTTTTTTAAAGGGACCAAAAGTAATTGGACAATTGACTCCAAGGCCATTTCATGGACAGGTGTGGGCAATCCCTTCGTTATGCCATTCTCAATTAAGCTGATAAAAGGCCTGGAGTTGATTTCAGGTGTGTTGTTTGCATTTGGAAGGTTTTGCTGTGAAGTAAACATGCAGTCAAAGGAGCTCTCCAAGCAGGTGAAACAAGCCCTCCTTAAGCTGCGAAAACAGAAAAAACCTATCCGAGAAATTGCTACAATATTAGGAGTGGCAAAACCTACAGTTTGGTACATCCTGAGAAAGAAAGCACTGGTGAACTCATCAATGCAAAAAGACCTGGGCGCCCATGGAAGACAACAGTGGTGGATGATCACAGAATAATCTCCATGGTGAAGAGAAACCCCTTCACAACAGCCAACCAAGTGAACAACACTCTCCAGGAGGTAGGCGTATCAATATCCAAATCTACCATAAAGAGAAGACTGCATGAAAGTAAATACAAGAGGGTTCACTGCACGGTGCAAGCCACTCATAAGCATCAAGAATAAAAAGGCTAGACTGGAGTTTCCTAAAAGAAATCTAAAAAAGCCAGCACAGTTCTGGAAGAACATTCTTTGGACAGATGAAACCAAGATCAACCTCTACCAGAATGATGGAAAGAAAAAAGTAATGTGAAGGCGTGGAACAGCTCATGATTGGTGTTGAGCGATACCTTCCGATATCGGAAAGTATCGGTATCGGATTGGATCGGCCGATATTTAAAAAATATTGGATATCGCCGATACCGATACCAATGCAAGTCAATGGGACCAAAATATCGGAATTAAAATAAACCCTTTCTTTCCTTGTAGGTTCATTCTACATGAAGGAAAACAACTAAGAATAATGTAGGATGTATTGGGAGAGGTGGCGGAGACATTAAAGGCATAGAGGTTTAGCCCAATCAAATAGAATAGCAGGAATTTTATTTTTTTTAAAGACGTTTGGAGTTACAAAGATATTGAATATGTTAAGATTTTTTTTATTTTGTCAGATATTGATGTTTCACTACTTCCACGCCCTTCACCTTTTTTTTACTTCTCCCACACTTTCTTCTTCATCATCATCAGCATCTTTGACATCAACTTCTTCTTCACCTTATTCATCTTCTTCTTCATCTTCTACCTATTTTTTGTTGTTGTTACATTCTTCATATTCTTTTTATTCAACTATTATTATTCTTCATATTCTACTTCTTCATCATATTCTTATTTGTGACAGGCATTCCTGTAGTTGTTATCTATAAAAGTTTGAAGATTACACCTTCCGTTCTGCCTGTCACAAAAGAGTTACATTTTTCCGCGTTCAGTTCGGCCTGCAGCATCAGGCTTTATCCAGGGGCACTACGAGGCTGAACGGACTCACCCCCATACACTGCTTAGTCTTCTTCTGCTTATAATTTAGATAATATCTTTTGCTCTGATATTTAGTGTTATGCTTAATGTTCTTCTGCTCTTTGTTCTGCAGCCTCTTGTTCTTCTGCTTCTCGGTCTTCCATGTCGTCGTCTCCAGGGTCGTCGTCTCCGGAGTCGTCGTCGTCGTCATTGGGGTGGTCTTCAGGGTCATCGTTTCCAGGGTCGTCGTCATCTCTGTGGTTGTCGTCTCTGGTGTCGTCATCATCTTAGGGGTGGTCTTCCGGGTCGTCGTCTTTAGAGTCTTGAACTTGGAAATGTAGCAGAAGGTACAAAAAGGCTGAGAAAATGCCAAGAACCAGCTGATGGAACTGGAACTCGGATGGCTACCCGAAGGTCCAAGAGCCAATGGAACTACCGAGGACCAGCTGAAGTTACTGGAACCCGGTTACTAAGCAGGAGGTACCTGTGCCAGAAAGCACTACCAAGGACCACCTGACCTTGGTGGAACTCGGATACCCAGAAGGAGGCACCTAAGCCAAAGGCTATGCCCAAAACCAGCTGACGGTACTGGAACCAGGATGGGGAGTAGAAGGTACAAGAGCAAAAGACACTGCCGAGAACCAGCTGATGGTACTGGAACCCAGATGGGTAGCCGAAGGTCCAAGAGCCAATGGAACTACCGAGGACCAGCTGACGTTACTGGAACCCGGTTACTAAGCAGGAGGTACCCGTGCCTGAAAGCACTACCAAGGACCACCTGACGTTGGTGGAACTCGGATACCCAGAAGGAGGCACCTAAGCCAAAGGCTCTACCCGGAACCAGCTGACGGTACTGGAACCAGGATGGGGACCTATTCAAGATTGTCTTCCTAGAGCCCAAACTAGCGGTGTTGGAGCAAAGGGTCAGCAGGGGGAGCAGAGTGTAGGCCAAAGCCTGCACTGGAGGCAGCTTTGTGTCTGCGTGGCGTTTGCAGGACACGATGCCGGCTACACAGCAGGGGAACAGCTGGCGTTGCTGAACCCCACTGACACATTAACGGGTGTTTTTCTCTGTGCAGCTAGCACTTCCGGGCACCAATTGGCGGTGTTAGAGCCCATGGTCAGCAGGAGGAGCAGAGGACCAGATTGTAGGCCGAAGCCTGCACTGGCGGCAGCTTTGTTTCTGCGTGGCGTTTGCAGGACACATTGCCGGCTACACAGCAGGGGAACAGCTGGCGTTGCTGAACCCCACTGACACATTGGCGGGTGTTTTTCTCTGTGCAGCTAGCACTTCCGGGCACCAACTGGCAGTGCTAATGCCCAGGGTCAGCACGAGGAGCAGAGGAGCAGAGTGTAGGCCAAAGCCTGCACTGGTGGCAGCTTTGTTTCTGCGTAGCGTTTGCAGGACACGTTGCCGGCTACACAGCAGGGAATAGCTGACGTTGCTGAACCCCACTGACACATTGGCAGGTGTTTTTCTCTGTGCAGCCAGCAATTCCGGGCACCAACTGGCGGTGTTAGAGCCCAGGGTCTGCAGGAGGAGCAGAGTGTAGGCCGAAGCCTAATTAAAACAATTTTAAAGGGAACCTTTAAACCCCCCACTCAGGTGTTACAATCTAGAAGAGCCACCTTGTGCAGCAGTAATGCTGCACAAGTCAAAGGTTGCTCTTTTAATTTTGTTCCTTGCACACGCTGAATGAAACACGTATAAAATTTAGCCCCTTATACAGTCAAACTGTCTTGGAGGCGGGAGTTTCCTTCTTAATGAGACGCAGCACAGCTGTCAAAAATACCACCTTGGTGATGGGCGCGGCCTCCTGAGTGTCGCCTTTTGCTGTACAGGAGTCTGCGCTGTTGTGTTATCCCTTGGCTATGCGCTGTTGGCGCTGCCCGTCTTCTGACATCTTTTGATGTTGGCCGGTGCGGTTCGCGATGCCCATGAATCCCAGCCCCGCAGTGTCTTTTCATTTATTCACACTGCGGGGCTGGGATTCATGGCCTTGCGTAGTAAATATGTTCGCCTCTCACTCATGTCCTTACACCTGCTTCAGACTGTGCAGCGTCAGCTGATCCTTTATCGCATGCCACGGCCATGAAGCCGCACAGTCTGAAGAAGGCGGAAGGAGATGAGTGACAGTCGAAGATATGCACTGCTCATGCCCATCAATCACACCCTCTCAGTCAAAATAAATAAGACACCGAGGGGCGTTGTGTCGGGCAGGGCGGCCGCAGAGGCGCAGCCAGCCAACCAGCGATGTCAGAAGATGGGCAGCGCTACCAAGGGGGTTGCTGCGTGTCATTACAAAGGAAAGTCACACCTCATGGACGGTTTGATGGTCTCAGGGGACACATTGTATACGTGTTGAGTTCGACTTATGCAAGGAGAATAATTTTAATTTCAGTTGTGTCTGCGTGGCGTTTGCAGGATACGATGCCAGCTACACAGCAGGGGAACAGCTGGCGTTACTGAACCCCACTGACACATTGGCTGGTGTTTTTCTTTGTGCAGCTAGCACTTCCAGGCACCAACTGGCAGTGTTAATGCCCAGGGTCAGCAGGAGGAGCAGCGGAGCAGAGTGTAGGCCGAAGCCTGCACTGGAGGCAGTTTTAGGTCTGTTGTGTCTGCGTGGCGTTTGCAGGACACGTTGCTGGCTACACAGCAGGAGAACAGCTGGCGTTGCTGAACCCCACTGACACATTAACGGGTGTTTTTCTCTGTGCAGCTAGCACTTCCGGGCACCAATTGGCGGTGTTAGAGCCCATGGTCAGCAGGAGGAGCAGAGGAGCAGATTGTAGGCCGAAGCCTGCACTGGCGGCAGCTTTGTTTCTGCGTGGCGTTTGCAGGACACATTGCCGGCTACACAGCAGGGGAACAGCTGGCGTTGCTGAACCCCACTGACACATTGGCGGGTGTTTTTCTCTGTGCAGCTAGCACTTCCGGGCACCAACTGGCAGTGCTAATGCCCAGGGTCAGCACGAGGAGCAGAGGAGCAGAGTGTAGGCCAAAGCCTGCACTGGTGGCAGCTTTGTGTCTGCGTGGCGTTTGCAGGACACGTTGCCGGCTACACAGCAGGGAATAGCTGACGTTGCTGAACCCCACTGACACATTGGCAGGTGTTTTTCTCTGTGCAGCCAGCAATTCCGGGCACCAACTGGCGGTGTTAGAGCCCAGGGTCTGCAGGAGGAGCAGAGTGTAGGCCGAAGCCTAATTAAAACAATTTTAAAGGGAACCTTTAAACCCCCCACTCAGGTGTTACAATCTAGAAGAGCCACGTTGTGCAGCAGTAATGCTGCACAAGTCAAAGGTTGCTCTTTTAATTTTGTTCCTTGCACACGCTGAATGAAACACGTATAAAATTTAGCCCCTTATACAGTCAAACTGTCTTGGAGGCGGGAGTTTCCTTCTTAATGAGACGCAGCACAGCTGTCAAAAATACCACCTTGGTGATGGGCGCGGCCTCCTGAGTGTCGCCTTTTGCTGTACAGGAGTCTGTGCTGTTGTGTTATCCCTTGGCTATGCGCTGTTGGCGCTGCCCGTCATCTGACATCATTTGATGTTGGCCGGTGCGGTTCGCGATGCCCATGAATCCCAGCCCCGCAGTGTCTTTTCATTTATTCACACTGCGGGGCTGGGATTCATGGCCTTGCGTAGTAAATATGTTCGCCTCTCACTCATGTCCTTACACCTGCTTCAGACTGTGCGGCGTCAGCTGATCCCTTATCGCATGCCACGGCCATGAAGCCGCACAGTCTGAAGAAGGCGGAAGGAGATGAGTGACAGTCGAAGATATGCACTGCTCATGCCCATCAATCACACCCTCTCAGTCAAAATAAATAAGACACCGAGGGGCGTTGTGTCGGGCAGGGCGGCCGCAGAGGCGCAGCCAGCCAACCAGCGATGTCAGAAGATGGGCAGCGCTACCAAGGGGGTTGCTGCGTGTCATTACAAAGGAAAGTCACACCTCATGGACGGTTTAATGGTCTCAGGGGACACATTGTATACGTGTTGAGTTCGACTTATGCAAGGAGAATAATTTTAATTTCAGTTGTTGTGTCTGCGTGGCATTTGCAGGATACGATGCCAGCTACACAGCAGGGGAACAGCTGGCGTTACTGAACCCCACTGACACATTGGCTGGTGTTTTTCTTTGTGCAGCTAGCACTTCCAGGCACCAACTGGCAGTGTTAATGCCCAGGGTCAGCAGGAGGAGCAGAGGAGCAGAGTGTAGGCCGAAGCCTGCACTGGCGGCAGCTTTGTGTCTGCGTGGCATTTGCAGAACACGTTGCCGGCTACACAGCAGGGGAACAGCTGGCGTTGCTGAACCCCACTGACACATTGGCTGGTGATTTTCTCTGTGCAGCTAGCACTGCCGGGCATCAACTGGCAGTGTTAATGCCCAGGGTCAGCAGGAGGAGCAGAGGAGCAGAGTGTAGGCCGAAGCCTGCACTGGCGGCAGCTTTGTGTCTGCGTGGCATTTGCAGGACACGTTGCCGGCTACACAGAAGTGGAACAGCGGGCGTTGCTGAACTGGCGGTATTAGAGCCCAGGGTCTGCAGGAGGAGCAGAGTGTAGGCCAAAACCTAATTGAACAAATTTTAAAGGGAACCTTTAAACGTCCCACTCAGATGTTACAAACTAGAGGAGCCACCTTGTCTTTTCATTTATTCACACTGCGGGGCTGGGATTCATGGCCTTGCGCAGTAAATATGTTCGCCTCTCACTCATGTCCTTACACCTGCTTCAGACTGTGCGGCGTCAGCTGATCCCTTATCGCATGCCACGGCCATGAAGCCGCACTGTCTGAAGAAGGCGGAAGGAGATGAGTGAAAGTCGAAGATATGCACTGCTCATGCCCATCAATCACACCCTCTCAGTCAAAATAAATAAGACACTGAGGGGCGTTGTGTCAGGCAGGGCGACCGCAGAGGCGCAGCCAGCCAACCAGCGATGTCAGAAGATGGGCAGCGCTACCAAGGGGGTTGCTGCGTGTCATTACAAAGGAAAATCACACCTCATGGACGGTTTAATGGTCTCAGTGGACACATTGTATACGTGTTGAGTTCGACTTGTGCAAGGAGAATTGAATTATTTTCAGTTGTTGTGTCTGCGTTTCGTTTGCAGGATACGATGCCGGCTACACAGCAGGGGAACAGCTGGCGTTGCTGAACCCCACTGACACACTTTGTATTTTAATTACTGAGCCTCATTTTCGAAATCTGACCAGTGTCACTTTAGCACAAAAGGCCAACCATAATTAGACAGGCCACACGAATGTAAAGTTCAAAGATAATTACTTTTATTGGTATCAAAAATGATTAAAAAATCTCAAGCACATATATACAGACCAATTATATAGTTAGAAAGTACCTCCGATCAAATAAACAGGTCACATATGAGCATCTCCTATGCATCTAAAGACATCAATCTTTTCGGCCGACCACCAAGTGGTAAGTTGCCATAACACAGCATAATGATAGTGGGAAGAATGTATGAGGAGATCTAAAAAGCCACAATGCTAAATGCTATGTGTGTATGTATCCTTTAAACACGCCAGGAGATCAGTGGAATAAATATGGCTGAACATATAATACCGAGGACAACACCTAAGCAGCAGTATGATGTGCCAAGTAAAAGTTACCACTTATTGCAAACCTATAATTGGCAGATGTCATATAGCTATAAAAGGAAAAAAAAACCTCAAAACATAATTACCACAGGAGAAGCACACAGGAGCCTGCCAAATCCCCTACGCGTGTTTCGATTGAATTCTTCCTGGGCCCTATATAGCATCCGCCATTTTTGGGGGTGACAGGTTCCCTTTAAGTGCCATAAGCAGAATCCCCCTCAATTGACTTCAATTTGGAAATTACTCCCCTCTTGAAAGTCAGCTACAGATGTAATGATGTACAATAACAAATTGTATTGTGGTACCGTGTTAGCTAGAAAAATCGATGTGAATACTTTTCTGCCCAATGATGACAAAAGTATTCTAGGAGTGATACCTTTATTGGCTAACCAGAAAAGAATGTGCTTGCAAGCTTTCAGAGCACAGTGGCTCCTTCAGGCATAATTACAAATAGATTAATAAGAAAAAAGCACAACATGTAAGGAATACTACAGCAGGACATTTTTTCAGGGGGTGGGAGGTGTGATGCCTCATAAAGATAAGTCAAGGTAGTCAAATTAGGCATTTTCTTTCAAATGGAGAGGCGGTGGGAATGATGTTCTTAGTTATCTGGAGTCTGTCTGGTGGAGGTGTGAATTGCATCCATGTAGTGACTCATAAATCCAGGTGTTAAATTGAGTCCTAGTGTCACAGAATTGAACATCTTCATTAGTTTGAATTCCCAATTTTTTTTTTCTCTGTCATCCTTAAAATCACCTTTTAGTATTAAGAAGTGTCCTCTCACCACTATCAGTGACTGGCACATTCCCATGTAACAATAAAAAATGCAAAACTTGTACTCACAATTTACAAACAAATATAGTCTGCGTACCAAACACAAATCAGGACTATAAGGTCACAGGTTCCTTTTCATGTACATCCTCCAAAGTGGTGTGCATGATACAATGTACGGGTGCCCCAGAAGTATCTATATTGGGGAAACCATGCAAAGACTACAAACTAGGAGGAATCTACACAGACACGCAATCAGGAATAAAATGGACACACCTGTGGGAAAACATTTCTCTGGACCTGGACGCAGTATGACAGATTTAAAAGTCTTAATACTAAAAGGTCATTCTAAGGATGACAGAGAAAGAAAAATTTGAGAATTCAAACTAATGAAGATGTTCAATTCTTTGACACTAGGATTCAATTTAACACCTGGATTTATGAGTCACTACATGGATGCAATTCACACCTCCACCAGACAGACTCCAGATAACTAAGAACATCATTCCCACTGCCTCTCCATTTGTAAGAAAATGCCTAATTTGATTTCCTTGGCTTATCTTTAGGAGGCATCACACCTCCCACCCCTGAACAAATGTCCTACTGTAGTATTCCTTAACCCCTTCCCGACCTTTGACGCCACGTAGGCGTCATGAAAGTCGGTGCCAATCCGACCCATGACGCCTATGTGGCGTCATGGAAAGATCGCGTCCCTGCAGATCGGGTGAAAGGGTTAACTCCCATTTCACCCAATCTGCAGGGACAGGGGGAGTGGTAGTTTAGCCCCCCGTGGCTACGATCGCTCTGATTGGCTGTTAAAAGTGAAACTGCCAATCAGAGCGATTTGTAATATTTCACCTATTAAAACTGGTGAAATATTACAATCCAGCCATGGCCGATGCTGCAATATCATCGGCCATGGCTGGAAACCCCCCAAGCCACCGATCTGTCCGGTACACTGCTCTGGCTCCCCTCCGTCCTGTGCTCCGCTCCCCCCGTGCTCTTGTCCGCTCCCCCCGTGCTCCAATCACCCCCCCGTGCATCATCCATCCCCCTGTACTCCAATCCACCCCCCCCGTGCTCCGTTCCACCCCCCGTGCTCCGTTCCACCCCCCCCGCGCTCCGATCCCCTCCCCCCATGCTCCGATCCCCCCCCCCCGTGCTCCCCCCCACCCCATCATACTTACTGATCCTGGCGGGGTCCGTCCGTCTTCTCCCTGGGCGCCGCTTTCGTTCCAAAGTACATTTTGATCACTGAGATATAATCTATCACAGTGATCAAAATAAAAAAAATAATAAATGACTCCCCCTTTGTCACCCCCATAGGTAGGGACAATAAAAAAATAAAGAATTTTTTTTCCACTAAGGTTAGAATAGGGTTAGGGTTAGGGTTAGGGTTAAAACTAGGGTTAGGGTTAGGGTTAGGGCTAGGGTTAGGGTTTCGGTATGTGCACACGTATTCTGTTCCTCTGCGGATTTTTCCGCTGCGGATTTGATAAATCCGCAGTGCTAAACCACTGCGGATTTATGGCGGATTTACAGCGGTTTTTCTGCGCATTTCACTGCGGTTTTACAACTGCGATTTTCTATTGGAGCAGTTGTAAAACCGCTGCGGAATCCGCAGAAACAAGTGACATGCTGCAGAATGTAAACCGCTGCGTTTCCGTGCAGTTTTTCTGCAGCATGTGTACAGCAATTTTTGTTTCCCACAGGTTTACATTGAACTGTAAACTCATGGGAAACTGCTGCGGATCCGCAGCATTTTCCGCAGTGCGTGCACATACCTTTAGAATTAGGCTATGTGCACACGGTGCGGATTTGGCTGTGGATCCGCAACGGATTGGCCGCTGCGAATTCGCAGCAGTGTTCCATCAGGTTTACAGTACCATGTAAACCTATGGAAAACTAAATCCGCTGTGCCCATGGTGCGGAAAATACCTTGCGGAAACGCTGCGTTGCATTTTCCGCAGCATGTCAATTCTTTGTGCGGATTCCGCAGCGTTTTACACCTGTTCCTCAATAGGAATCCACAGGTGAAATCCGCACAAAAAACGCTGGAAATCCGCGGTAAATCCGCAGGTAAAACGCAGTGCCTTTTACCCGCGGATTTTTCAAAAATGATGCTGAAAAATCTCACACGAATCCGCAACGTGGGCACATAGCCTTAGGGTTAGGGTTGGAATTAGGGTTGTGGTTAGGGTTGTGATTAGGGTTATGGCTACAGTTGGGATTAGGGTTAGGGGTGTGGGGGGGTTAGTGTTGGAGGTAGAATTGAGGGGTTTCCACTGTTTAGGCACATCAGGGGTCTCCAAACGCAACATGGCGCCACCATTGATTCCAGCCAATCTTGTATTCAAAAAGTCAAATGGTGCTCCCTCACTTCCGAGCCCCGACGTGTGCCCAAACAGTGGTTTACCCCCACATATGGGGTACCATCATACTCAGGACAAACTGCGCAACAATTACTGGGGTCCAATTTCTCCTGTTACCCTTGTGAAAATAAAAAAATACTTGCTAAATCATCATTTTTGAGGAAAGAAAAATGTTTTTTTATTTTCACGGCTCTGCGTTGTAAACGTCTGTAATGCACTTGGGGGTTCAAAGTGCTCACCACATATCTAGATAAGTTCCTTGGGGGGTCTAGTTTCTAAAATGGGGTCACTTATGGGGGTTTCTAATGTTTAGGCACACCAGGGGCTCTGCAAACGCAATGTAACGCCCGCAGACCATTCCATCAAAGTCTGCATTTCAAAAGTCACTACTTCCCTTCTGAGCCCCGACGTGTGCCAAAACAGTGGTTTACCCCCACACATGGGGTATCAGCGTACTCAGGAGAAACTGGACAACAACTTTTGGGGTCCAATTTCTCCTGTAACCCTTGGGAAAATAAAAAAATCTGGGCTAAATAATTATTTTTGAGGAAAGAAAACGCATTTATTATTTTCACGGCTCTGCATTATAAACTTCTGTGAAGCACTTGGGGGTTCAAAGTGCTCACCACACATCTAGATAAGTTCCTTTCGGGGTCTTTTTTCCAAAATGGGGTCACTTGTGGGGGGTTTCTACTGTTTAGCCACATCAGGGGCTCTGCAAACGCAACGTAATGCCCGCAGAGCATTCCATCAAAGTCTGCATTTCAAAACGTCACTACTTCACTTCCGAGCCCCGGCATGTGCCCAAACTGTGGTTTATCCCCACATATGGGGTATCAGCGTACTCAGGAGAAACTGGACAACAACTTTTGCAGTCAAATTTCTCCTATTACCCTTGGCAAAATAGGAAATTCCAGGCTAAAAAATCATTTTTGAGGAAAGAAAAATTATTTTTTATTTTCATGACTCTGCGTTATAAACTTCTGTGAAGCACCTGGGGGTTTAAAGTGCTCAATATGCATCTAGATAAGTTCCTTGGGGGGTCCAGTTTCCAAAATGGGGTCACTTGTGGGGGAGCTCCAATGTTTAGGCACACAGGGGCTCTCCAAACGCGACATGGTGTCCGCTAACAATTGGAGCTAATTTTCCATTCAAAAAGTCAAATGGCGCGCCTTCCCTTCCGAGCCCTGCCGTGTGCCCAAACAGTGGTTTACCCCCACATATGAGGTATCGGCGTACTAGGGAGAAATTGCACAACAAATTTTAGGATCCATTTTATCCTATTGCCCATGTGAAAATGAAAAAATTGAGGCGAAAATAATTTTTTTGTGAAAAAAAAGTACTTTTTCATTTTTACAGATCATTTTGTGAAGCACCTGAGGGTTTAAAGTGCTCACTAGGCATCTAGATAAGTTCCTTGGGGGATCTAGTTTCCAAAATGGGGTCACTTGTGGGGGAGCTCCAATTTTTAGGCACACGGGGGCTCTCCAAACGTGACATGGTGTCCGCTAAAGAGTGGAGCCAATTTTTCATTCAAAAAGTCAAATGGCGCTCCTTCCCTTCCAAGCCCTGCCGTGCGCCCAAACAGTGGTTTACCCCCACATATGAGGTATCAGCGTACTCAGGACAAATTGGACAACAACTTTCGTGGTTCAGTTTCTCCTTTTACCATTGGGAAAATAAAAAAATTGTTCCTAAAATATAATTTTTGTGACTACAAAGTTAAATGTTCATTTTTTCCTTCCATGTTGCTTCTGCTGCTTTGAAGTACCTGAAGGGTTAATAAACTTCTTGAATGTGGTTTTGAGTACCTTGAGGGGTGCATTTTTTGAATGGTGTCACTTTTGGGTATTTTCAGCCATATAGACCCCTCAAACTGACTTCAAATGTGAGGTGGTCCCTAAAAAAATGGTTTTGTAAATTTCGTTGTAAAAATGAGAAATCGCTGGTCAAATTTTAACCCTTATAACTTCCTAGCAAAAAAAAATGTTGTTTCCAAAATTGTGCTGATGTAAAGTATACATGTGGGAAATGTTATTTATTAACTATTTTGTGTCACATAACTCTCTGGTTTAACAGAATAAAAATTCAAAATGTGAAAATTGCGAAATTTTCAAAATTTTCACCAAATTTCCGTTTTTATCACAAATAAACACAGAATTTATTGACCTAAATTTACCACTAACATGAAGCCCAATATGTCACGAAAAAACAATCTCAGAACCGCTAGGATCCGTTGAAGCGTTCCTGAGTTATTACCTCATAAAGGGACACTGGTCAGAATTGCAAAAAACAGCAAGGTCAAAATAGGCTGGGTCATGAAGGGGTTAATGAAGGGGTTAAATGTTGTGCTTTTTTCTTATTTATCTATTTGTAATTTCGCCTGAAGAAGGAGCCACTGTGCTCTGAAAGCTTGCAAATATATTATTTTCTGGTTAGCCAATAAAGGTATCACTCCTAGAACACTTTTGTCATCATTGAACAGAAAAGTATTCACATCGAGCTACAGGTGTTGTAATGATTATGACTCAATGGTTTTCCAGTAACAAGCACCAATGGATGTTGCTAAGTAAAAATGCAAATATGCCATTGTAGTGCCTAGTACATTGTAGTGCTGGACAGTGTATTGCCTATACATTGTAGTGCTCCTTCATTGTGTCCTGCTTGTGCTTCTGGAGGCCCGCACCAAGTAAATTAAGTGGGCTCTCCTCGCTACAGTAATGGCAAAGATGTGAATTATGCTATCACACTCTAAAAGTTTACTTTTTTGCAAAATAAGGTTTTTGTATCACCATATTTTGAGAGCTATCATTTTTCTTTATTTCTGCTCACAGTCATGTTAGGGCTTGTTTTTTACAGGACCAGTTAATTTTCGGCCACATAACATTTTTTGATCGCTTTCTTTTCTTATTTTTGGCAGGCAGAATGAACAAAAACCAGCAATTCAGGAATAGTTTTTATGCTGTTCACCACGTGGTAAAAGTGAAAAGTCAGCTTTATTCTTTGTATCAGTACGATTAGAGCAATACCACATTTAAATAATTTTTTAATGTTTTGTCATTTTCGCTTTGCTGTATTCTGAAAGCTATAACATTTTTACTTTTCCAATGATGGAGCTGTATGGCAGCTTGTTTTCTGTGGGACAAAACTATGTTTACAGACATACCATTATTATTTACATTGGTCTTTTTTATCACATTTTATTCCATATTTTTCTTGCAATCAAATGAAAAACCAGAGGTTTTTACATCGTTTTTTATTTAGTTTTTTTAGTGTTCACTGAAGAAGTTAACTAATGGGACAGTTTTCATTAGTCACCTCATTCCTAATGCGGCAACACCAAATGTGTGTACTTTTCTAATTTATTCTTGCTTTTACATCATGCATTGCCATGCACCAACACACCAAGTGGTTATTGTTTGATTTCCGGGTGCCATGACAACCATCCACTTCCCATGATTTTGTCATATTGGAGTCTATGGGGGTGACAGAGGGAGCCACCCTCCCTTTCACAAACTTCCAAATGTCAGGATCACTCTCAATCGTATCATCTGGAAGGTTAATGAGCCAGGGCATTTCTGGCACCATCTCTGGCTCTCACTGCAGGAGTTCAGCTGTTTGCAGGGATGAGCTCCTGCAGTGATCATACCAGAGGTCAGAGCCGGCTCCAGGTTTTTGAGGGCCCCGGGCGAAAGAGTCTCAGTGGGCCCCCGCCTTCAACACATACCACGATTCATGATCACATATAACACAGCCATGTAGTATATAACACGGCCCACGTAGTATATTGAACAGACATGTAATATATAGCACAGCCCACGTAGCATATAACAGCCCATATAGTATATAGCACAGCCCACATAGTATATAACACAGCCATGTAGTATATAGCACAGACCTATAGTATACAGCACAGTCCCCCTCCCCCCCAAGAATGGCCCCATAGTCCAGTACTCACTGTTATAGTTAAAAAAAAAACTCCTCACCTCTCAACGTGCCCACGCTGCTCCATGCTCCAGTCTTGGCGGCTGCCGCTGCACTGCCTGACACACAGCGAGTGCGCGATGACGTCATTGCGCACCCACAGGGTCAGTGTCAGAGGCAGAGTGGGGAATGATGGGAGAGGGAGAATCAGGTGACGCTCTCTCCTCCATCATTTGCTTTGAACTTTATCGGCAGATGCCGGTATAGTTCAATGCGGCGGCGGGGGAGTTGGCGCTGGCGACAGGCGGGCCCCCCTGCCTCACAGAGGCCCCATAGCGGCTGCTGATGTGCTGTTAGCTGAGGGCCCCTGGGGAAGCGGGGGGCCTAGGCAGCTGCCTGCCCCTAACACCAGACCTGAATGGGCCCCCCTGTCTCGCCAGGGCCCCAGCACTTGCCCAGGTACGCCGGGTGCTGACGCCGGCCCTGCCAGAGGTGCTGATATTTCAGCACATCCTGCACGATCACAGTGCTCTGAGTGCAGGGACTGCTGGCATGGGTCCCTGCACCACTGCAACTGTCAGTGGCAACTGTCGGCACGGAACTCTCAATACATGTTTACACACAGTGACAGTTTTAAATCATGACAGAAATAGTATGTCATGCTGAAGGAACTGACAGCCGCTCATGACTTGCTATGTTCATCATTGGTCTTAAAAGGTTAAGGTACATTTGCACTGTATGATGCACAGCATTAAATGATCAACAACTGACAGCATGTTTGTCTTGTCGTCAGTCATATAATAATAGGCTAATGCCATTTCAGATGTGCACTGATTAGTGATGAGCGATACCTTCCGATATTTGAAAGTATCGGTATCGGATTGTATCGGCCAATATCCGAAAAATATCGGATATCGCCGATACCGATACCCCATACCAATACAAGTCAATGGGACACAAATATCGGAATGTATCCTGGAATGGTTCCCAGGGTCTGAAGGAGAACCTTCTGCTGTTCTCAGCAGCTCAGGTCCTGTTTACACAGGATGATGCGCAGCCAAGAATGATGATCTTTTGAACTAGTAATTTATTCATTGTTTGGGTGAACACTAGCCTATTTATATGGCAAAATTATCATGAAACTGTCCTTTCACAAAGAGTTTCCAACAAGTGCCTTTATCAGCAGAGGAAGAATTGCAATTACTTATAACACCTCTATATACAGCTGATAACATAGGGTCCTCCAATCACAATAGGCAATGTCACAGCTGACCCTGCTCCCTCTACTTTCATAATGACCTTTGCACATTCTGATCAAATGATTTGATACAAAAGATAAGGTCAGAGTCTGTCCCCTCATATATTTATACATTGTAATAAGATCACCCCTTAGCCTTTGTTTTTCCAAACTAAATAACCCCAAGTGTAATAACCTGTCTTGGTATTGCACCCGCTCTAGTTCAGCTGTCTTTCTTGTACACCGGAGACTAGAACTGTACACAGTATTCTAAGTGTGGTCGAACAAGTGACTGGTATAGAGGTAAAATTATATTCTTCTCATGAGCATCTATGCCTCTTTTAATGTATGCCATTATTTTATTTGCCTTTGCAGCAGCTGCCTGACACTGGTCACTGAATATGAGTTTGTCATCCACCCATACACCCAGGTCTTTTTCAGTGACAGTTTTGCCCAGTGTTTTACAATTAAGCACATAATTATACATCTTATTTCTTCTGCCCAAGTGCATGACCTTGTATTTATCCTCATTTGCCATTTATCAGCCCAAGCTTCTAGTTTACATAAATCCTCCTGTAATATAAAATTGTCCTCCTCTGTATTGGTTACCCTGCAGAGTTTAGTGTCATCTGCAAATATTGAAATTCTTACTCTGTATGCCAACTACAAGGTTATTAATAGGGTTGAGCGAAACAGATCGGACAAATTCAAAAATCGCCGACTTCCGGCAAAGTCGGGTTTCATGAAACCCGACCCGATCCTAGTGTGAGATCGGCCACGAGGTCGGCGATCTTTGCGCAAAAGTCGCGCTTCGTATGACGTGTTCAGCGCCATTTTTCAGCCAGTGAAGGAGGACGCAGAGTGTGGGCAGCGAGATGACATAGGTCTCGGTCCCCACCATCTTAGGGAAGGGCATGACAGTGATTGGCTAGCTTTCTGCGGCGTCACAGGGGCTATAAAGGGGCTTGCACGCCAACCGCCATCTTACTTCTGCCGATCGTAGCATAGGGAGAGGTTGCTGCAGCGTCATCAGAAGAAGGGATATAGTTAGGGAGGGAAGATTAACCCCCAAACCCCTTGTGCTGTAGCGATTTCCACTGTCCAACACCACCTTTTCTTTGCAGCGACAGTGGAGGCTATATTTTTGTGCATCAGCTCTGTAGCTTATTAGGCTGCCTTATAAGGCTCCCTGATAGCTGCATTGCTGTTTGTACGCTCCTGTGCAAACCAACTGCTTTTTTAAAAGCAAAAATCCTGTTGCTTCTTTCTACACAGTTATCTTGTTTATTTGTCCACACTTTTGTGTGCAGCAGTCCTTTTTATTGCTGCCATACTTGTCCTGAGATCATTGTAGGGAGATTGAAATTGTACTACAGTCCTTGTATTTTTTCATATATCTACCAGCTACGTTCTGCCACTTACATTGTGCAGTGTTATACACTGGGCCTGAGTTTTGGTGCAGTCTCCCCCCAAAAAAAGGGAGATTTAAATTGTCACAAAGTGGATCTACGTCAGTTCTGTTAGTTTGTCGTATATCTTCCAGCCACGTCCGGCCACTTACATTGTGTAGTGTTATACACTGAGCCTGAGTTTGGTGCAGTCTCACCCCCAAAAAAAGGGAGATTTAAATTGTCACAAAGTGGATCTACGTCAGTTCTGTTAGTTTGTCGTATATCAGCCAGCCACGTTATGCCACTTACATTGTGTAGTGTTATACACTGGGCCTGAGTTTTGGTGCAGTCTTCCCCCCAAAAAAGGGAGATTTAAATTGTCACAAAGTGGATCTACGTCAGTTCTGTTAGTTTGTCATACATCAGCCAGCCACTTTCTGCCAGGGAGATTTAAATTCTCAACAAGTTTATATACACCTTCTACCTTGTTTTACAGTACCATATAATGGTTGTTACTTTGGTTAGATTTTCCCAAAAATGAGGAAGTCTGGTGGAAGAGGCCATGGGCGGTCGTTGCCAGCTGGTACTGATCGTGGTGGTGGTGGTAATGGAGCATCTAGTGGTAGTTGAAAAAGCAAAATAGCACCTAAGGCTCGAGGTGTTGAGCCAGCATCATCGTCTGGCTACACAAGGCCTCGAAGGCTCCCTTATCTGTGAGTAGGAAAACCGCTTTTAAAGCCGGACCAGCAGGATAATGTTTTGGCTTTCCTTGATGACTCAGCCTCTAGCTCTTTCGCCTCCTTTTCAGAAAGTTCCAAATATAAAAGCAGCGAATTGTCAGTGGATGCTCCCGGTCAGGAACAAGTTGCTTCCTTGTGTTCTTCACCCAAACCAAAAGTGAAGCATGCGGCAGGCGACACTACAGTTTACTCCATGGAGCTCTTTACACATACCATGCTTGGGTTAGAAAGGGAAACAGTTAACAGCCCATTACAAGATGAATCGGACATGAAGTGCACTGATACACAGCCACAGATAGATTATAATGCTGTTCCATTGACTCAGATGACTACATTGCCCTCGCTGTGTACTGAGCCAGAATCTGACCCTGATGAGACTATGGTGCCCCGTCCCGAACGCTATAGCACCTTAAACAGTGACACAGAGGAAGGTGCACATGACACTGAAGAGGAGGTGATAGATGACCCAGTTGTTGACCCAGATTGGCAGCCATTGGGGGAAGAGGGTGCCGCTGCCAGTAGCTCAGAAGCAGAGGGGGCTGATCCGCAGCAGCCATCTACATCGCAACAGCTTTCATCTGGCAGGCCCGTATCTGGCCAAAAACATTTGTCAAAAACAAAAACCATTTTAGGAAAGCGTGGCCATCCGGTGAATGTAGCACAGCGTGCAATGCCTGAAAAAGTGTTTCATAGTAAGAAGAGTGTAGTGTGGCAATTTTTTAACCAAGATCCGAATGATCAGTGCAAAGTTATCTGTAAGAAGTGCTCAAAGACCTTTAGCAGAGGGAAGAATCTCCAAAATTTAAGTGTTTGGGCAACAACAGACACACCGCGGAAGTACTGGCTGAGTAGTTGCAGCAAGAAACTCAGTCATGGCTGGGCAGTGTAAATCTTGAGGCAGGCAAGGTAGTGAGTGATAACGGAAGGAATTTTATGGCTGCCATAGCCCTTTCAGAACTTAAACACATACCTTGCCTGGCTCACACTTTGAACCTTGTGGTGCAGTGCTTACTGAAAAATTATCCGGGGATACCAGCCCTGCTCCTGAAGGTGCGAAGACTTTGCTTGCACATCCGCCGGTCGCCCGTACACTCCAGCCGTATGCTGAACCATCAGCGATCGCTGAATCTTCCCCAGCACCGCCTAATAATCGACATTGCAACAAGGTGGCACTCCACACTGCACATGCTTCAGAGGCTGTGCGAACAGAGGCGTGCTGTAATTTATTTGTGGGAGGATACACATACACGGGCAGGAAGTTGAATGGCAGACATGGAGTTGTCTGGTGTGCAGTGGCAGAAGCTACAAGACCTCTGTCAAGTCCTTCAGTGTTTTGAGGAATGCACATGGCTGGTAAGTGCAGACGATACCATCATAATCATGAGCAACCCACTAATGCATCTGCTGATGCAAAGTTTGACGCACATTAAGGAGCAGGCATCTGCAGCCGAGGAGGAGGGAAGCCTTGATGACAGTCAGCCATTGTCTGCTCAGGGAACTCTCCTGGACGAGGTGACGGATGAAGAGGAGGAGGAGGATGATGGGGATGAATATTTATGGGAGGAGGAGGCTTCTCAGGGGGCAATAGAAACTGGTTGCGTTGCAAGGTGAGGTACAGGGTTTTTGCGGGACACAAGTGATGTTGATTTGCAAGAAAGTGCTCCTCAACCCTGCACAAGCAGTGAATTGACACCTGGAACATTGGCCCACATGGCTGAGTATGCCTTGCGTATCCTAAAACGGGACCCCCACATTATCGAAATGATGACCGATGACGATTACTGGTTGGCCTGCCTCCTGGATCCACGATATAAAGGAAAATTATGAAATATCATGTTACATGAGAACCTTGAGCAAATATTGGCTACCAAACAAGCAACTCTTGTAGACCGTTTGGTTCAGGCATTCCCAGCACACAGCGGCGGTGATGGTTCTCACACGAGCCATAGGGGGAAACATGTTAGAGGTGCACAAATCCGAAGTGGCGTTGGACGCAGGGGTTTTATAACCAGGTTGTGGAGTGATTGTGCAATGACCGCTGACACGACAGGTACTGCTGCATCGATTCAAAGTGACAGGAGACAGCATTTGTCCAGTATGGTTACAAACTACTTTTCCTCCCTTATCGATGTTCTCCCTCATAGGTCATTCCCTTTTGATTACTGGGCATCTAAAATAGACACCTGGCCTGAATTGGCAGAATATGCATTACAGGAGCCCGCTTGCCCTCCTGCTAGTGTGCTATCAGAAAGAGTCTTCAGTGCTGCTGGTTCAATACTGACGAAAAAAGGACACGTCTGGCTACCCAGAATGTTGATGATCTAACCTTCAATAAAATGAACCAATCATGGATTTCAAATTATTTTGCCCCACCTTCCCCTGCTGACATGTAGCTTGCCTGAAAAATGTCTTGCTTCTTGCCTCCTCTTACTGACTTCTCCAATTCCTCCATTTGCAGCTGCTGAATGTCCACCATAGGCCATTTTTATACCTCCCTAAATGTGCTGACTCCCCCCACAGGGCTGTGTTCACCACCTGGCGCAAGCACCCGTGCGAGTGCCGTTTGCCTGGACAGGTGGGTGGGCCCACTCTTGGGCAACGGCACTGGCACAGGGTCCCTCATAGTACAATGAAGTGTCTCTGATGGTGGTGCACAACCAACGTCAGAAACACCGTAGTAATATGAGAAGCCCTGTGCCAGTACCGCCGCCCACGGGAGAGTGTTCCCCCCAGCTCGAACAGTGCTTTACCACTTGCAATACTTACCTCTTCCTGCTCCACTACTGTGTAGTCTGTGCTGTTAAATCCTTCAATGGTACTGCCAATACAAATTTGTTGAAATGATAGATGATAGTTAAAATATACAGGGGCCTTGGCCTCCATTTAGACCAGTTTATACTTTGCGCCTACTACCACTGTCTGCTACTCAGCAGAGGAGCCCACCCCCGTACCTAGCTATGCCACCTGTTTATTTATGAACAATTTTTTGGCAGACATTTAGCCCACTTTATTATTTGGGCCTACTAACTGTGTTTGTCACTCATTACAGTTTTCCTCCACTGAACAAAGCAATGCCGCCTGTTTAGTCCTGTTACCAATTTTGAACTGCATTTAGCCTACTTTATTATTTGGGCCTATATCTGTGTTTCCTCCTTATCCTGCCCATTGCCCAGCCACTGCTAGATAAGTCTGCTGGTACATTGACCCAGACCACTACATTCCCCTTGCACTCTACACAGCCAGAATCTGACCCTGCTGAAAGTCAGGTTCCCCTTCCCGCATACCATACCACCTTACACGGGGACAAAGAGGAAGGTGCAGATGAAAGTGCAGGTTCCTTCATCAGGTGGGGGGGGATACTCATTGGCGACGTCACTGGCACAGGGCCCCTCATAGTACGCAAAAGTGTCTCTGCCTGTGGGAGATGCCACCCGCCGTCAAACACACCGCCGTACTATGAGGGTCCCTGTGCCAGTGCCAACGAGTGCCCCCCCCCTGCTTTCTCAGGATCACAGCACGTGCAAAGTTGAAATACTTACCTCTCCCTGCTCCACCACCGTGACGTATTCCGCGTTTCCTGGGCCCACGAAAATCTTGAGCCAGCCCTACCCCCCCACAACTTTAGCCAAATGACCCCGTTTTCAATGCCTAACTATTATTATAAAGTAAATTAAGATTGACAAGCTTAAGTAATAAGAATTGATGTTTTGGCATTAAAATGAGCACTGTAGGTGTTTTCCTGCCCTCCACTCACTGCCGACTTTGATTCCCCATTGACTTGCATTGGGTTTCGTGTTTCGGTCGGCCCCCGACTTTTCACAATAATCGGCCGATTTCACCCGACCCGACTTTTGACAAATTCGGGTTTCGAGAAACCCGACTTGATCCGAAAAAAGTAAAAGTCGCTCAACTCTAGTGTAAAACAATATACATTTAACACTAATAGTAATACACCAAGTGATGTAGCAGTACCAATTGACTAGACAGTGATAATACATTTTAAGTGTAGCAGTACTATAATATAATAACATATATACATTATAGTAATATATTCAACGTCCGGGACCTGTTAAAGTAAAAGGGAACATCATCCTTCACTCCCTTACACAGACAAGGAGGGGAATAAGGAGCCATGCAGACAAGAATGGGAATAAGGAGCCATGCAGACAAGGATGGGAATAAGGAGCCATGCAGACAAGGATGGGAATAAGGAGTCATGCAGACAAGAATGGGAATAAGGAGCCATGCAGACAAGGATGGGGATAAGGAGCCATGCAGACAAGGATGGGAATAAGGAGTCATGTAGACAAGAATGGGAATAAGGAGCCATGCAGACAAGGATGGGGATAAGGAGCCATGCAGACAAGGATGGGAATAAGGAGCCATGCAGACAAGGAAGGGAACGTTTTTTCATACATCGCGTCCGCCATTTCCTACCGCGCATGCGTGGCCGCTACTACGCCCCCTCCTCTCCAGCACTTAAGAATGGGCAGCGGATGAGTTGGAAAACTGCATCTGCTGCCCATATTGTGCCTAATTTTCACAACGTGCGTCAGTACGTCGCGCCGACGCTTAGCGATGGACCCGTACCGACGCAAGTGTGAAAGTAGCCTAAGAAAGATTTTTTTTGCTCTGCACAAAAGATCCTTCAACCCCATGAACGAGCATGTTTTACTTGTTTATTGGGTGATAGGCAGCCATTCTTAGGAACGCTCATTCACACTTATCTTTTAGTATAAATGTAGCTTTTGTATTTCTTACCATTGGGTCTTAGTGGATAAATAAAATCTGGCTCCAGTTGCAGCTGGACACAGAGTAACTGATGTCATGTAACCATCCCAACTAGCATAACAAGAGGATCAGGAACTGCTGAGGAAACAGGCAGACAACACTAAAGCATAGGGATTATACACAGACATAGCTGAACTGGCAGAAAAATGAATGTAATGTAAATGTCCAGAAAAAAACCAGGACAGAACATGCAGAAAGTTTATGTCTACAGGAAGCTTAAAATACGAGTACGCTGGTTCATTAGATCAGTGCCAAGAAAATACCCTGAGATCACGTATGGATTCGAAAAGCATGTTACATGTATCATGAAACGGTGATTCACCTGCACTGTAGGCTAAAACACGTAAAACAACACTAAGTACTAGTTAATATGTGACTGGAATTACTAATTCTCTATTCAAATAAAATATATGAACATAGAGAAAAGTTTATTTTAAGAAAACTAAACATTGCATTGCTCTTACCACATCTTGATATACCGCATTTTTCGGACAAGAAGGTGCAGCAGACCATAAAAGGCACCCCAAATATTAAGAAGGAAAATAGGGGAAAAAAATCCCATCCCAGGCTGGTGCGGAAGGTCTAGTGTTGCAAGGTCTTCGCCAACATTTTGTGAAAGCCCGAAGTCTCACACTTCGATAGCTGCAATGTGAAGGCCTCTGGAAAAATGGCCAACGGACCCAGCGCATGGGCAGACTGAAATCGCAGCAACGATTGTGATCTCTCTACTTCAGGGAGATTCGCAGTCCTGGGCATTCTTCTCAGGATTTGGTTTTTCTCCAGTCTGTGAAGGGATTTTTTGGGCTCTACCCCTTATCTATGATGACCCTGACTGATTCCCCTCGGTGGAGATGTATAGATCCAAATTCCACTGGAAGGCAGCTGATACTAATTGGAATGACCTGGCTCTTAGATGCCAATTTCTTCAGGGTATCACTGAAAGGTTGAAAGATGCTTTGGCGGTATATGAAACTCCTGAATCCTTGATGGCCACGGCCGCTATGTCATTGGCTATACGTGTTGACACCCCTTTTGAAAAAGCAGACCGCGAAACATGCGTCAGGGGGCCGCTTGTGGAACCTGGGGGAGTCATCCTGATTTATGGGTAAGCCTGTTTGTGCTACATTATTGTCCATGTTGGTTGTTATGGTGGCGCCTTGTATTTACAATGCTATGGACATTTATATGGAGATCTCTGGAACTATGTAACGGCTCTATGAGTCACTAATGTGATAGGATCATCAATCTTGGCTGTACCCTGGATGTTATATAGTTTACTCCCTCATATTCCCCAGGCATACCACTAGTTTCCTCTATACCTCATCTGTTCTTGGCTATATGCCTGCTCTGTATTTATTATTATGTTAGAATTTGTTATTATTGGTCTAAATAAAATTTGTATGTTTTTATCATCATGGTTTTTGGGACTTTGTTGCTCCGTTCTCTTGTGCTGTGTATGTTATGGAGCGCCCTGACTTGTCCTGAGGATTTGGACTATAGTACTGGGGGAGGTATACGAGTACACTCCTGGCCACAAATATATTACAAGGTTTTTGAGTTTTTTGTTAGATGCATGGACCAGTAGGCATAGCCAGGGACGTTACGTGTCCATCACGGCACACTGGGTTAATGTGGTGGATGCAGGGTCCACAGGGGACAGCCATAGTGGGACAGTTCTGCCTAGCCCACGGTCTAGGAAACAGTTGGCTGTAGGAGTTCGCCACCCCTCCTCCTCCTCCTCCAGAAGGGAAAGCTCATCCACAGAGTGCAGTCGCTCGACCACTCCATCCGCAGCTGCCAGTGTTGCACACGAGGTGTCCCATTATCGAACAGCTAGTGGTAAGCATCAGCAGGCTGTGTTAGAAATAAAGTGTTTGGGCGACAACAGACACACCGCGGAAGTACTGGCCGAGTACTTGCAGCAACAAACTTAGTCATGGCTGGGCGGTGTACATCTTGAGGCAGGCAAGGTAGTCAGTGATAACGGAAGGAATTTTATGGCTGCCATAGCCCTTTCAGAACTTAAATACATACCTTGCCTGGCTCACACCTTGAACCTGGTGGTGCAGTGCTTCCTCAAAAATTATCCGGCATTACCAACCCTGCTCCTGAAGGTGCGAAAACTTTGCTCTCACATCCGCCGGTCGCTCGTACACTCCAGTCGTATGCTGAACCATCAGCGATTGCTTAATCTTCCCCAGCACCACCTAATAATCGACATTGCAACAAGGTGGAACTCCACACTGCACATGGTTCAGAGGCTATTTGAACAGAGGCATGCTGTGATTAATTTGTGGGAGGATACACATACACGAGCAGGCAGTTGGATGGCAGACATGGAGTTGTCTGGTGTGCAGTGGTCGAAGCTACAAGACCTCTGTCAAGTCCTTCAGTGTTTTGAGGAATGCACACGGCTGGTAAGTGCATCATAAGCATGAGCATCCCACTAATGCATCTGCTGATGCAAAGTTTGACGCACATTAAGGAGCTGGCGTCTGCAGCCGAGGAGGAGGGAAGCCTTGATGACAGTCAGCCATTGTCTGCTCAGGGAACTCTCCTGGATGAGGTGGCGGATGAAGAGGAGGAGGAGGATGATGATGGGGATGAATATTTATGGGAGGAGGATGCTTCTCAGGGGGCAATCAATAGAAACTGGTGGCATTGCAAGGTGAGGTACAGGGTTTTTGCAGGACACAAGTGATGCTGATTTGCAAGAAAGTGCTCCTCAACCCAGCACAAGCAGTGAAATAACACCTGGAACATTGGCCCACATGGCTGAGTATGCCTTGCATATCCTAAAAACGGACCCCCGCATTATCAAAATGATGACCGATGACGATTACTGGTTGGCCTGCCTCCTGGATCCACGATATAAAGGAAAATTACAAAATATCATGCCACATGAGAACCTTGAGCAAATATTGGCTACCAAACAAGCAACTCGTGTAGACCGTTTGGTTCAGGCATTCCCAGCACACAGCGGCGGTGATGGTTCTCACACGAGCCGTAGGGGGCAGCATGGCAGAGGTGTTAGAGGTGCACAAATCTGAAGTGACGTTGGACAGAGGGGTTTTATGACCAGGTTGTGGAGTGATTTCGCAATGATCGCTGACACGACAGGTACTGCTGCATCGATTCAAAGTGACAGGAGACATTCCCCTTTGATTACTGGGCATCTAAAATAGACACCTGGCCTGAATTGGCAGAATATGCATTGCAGGAACTCGCTTGCCCTGCTTCTAGTGTGCTATCAGAAAGAGTCTTCAGTGCTGCTGGTTCAATACTAACTGAAAAAAGGACACGTATGGCTACCCAGAATGTTGATGATCTAACCTTCATTAAAATGAACCAATCATGGATTTCAAATTATTTTGCCCCACCTTCTCCTGCTGACACATAGCTGCCTGAAAAATGTCTTGCTTTTGGCCTCCTCTTACTAACTTCTCCAATTCCTCCATTTGCAGCTGCTGAATGTCCACCATAGGCCATTTTTATTCCTCCCTAAATGGGCTGACTCCCCCCATAAGGCCATGGTCAACACCTGGCGCAATCTCTGGTGCAAGTGGCGTTTGCCTGGACAGGTGGGTGCGCCCACTCTTGGGCGACGGCACTGGCACAGGGTCCCTCATAGTACAATGAAGTTTCTCTGACGGTGGTGGTGCACAACAAACGTCAGACACACCGTCGTAATATGAGGGGCCCTGTGCCAGTACCGCCGCCCACGAGAGAGTGTTCCCCCCAGCTCGAACAGTGCTCTACCACTTGCAATACTTACCTCTCCCTGCTCCACCACTGTGTAGTCTGTGCTGTTAAATCCTTCACTGGCATTGCCAATACAAATTTGTTGAAATGATAGATGATAGTTAAAATATACAGGGGCCCTAGCCTCCATTTAGACCAGTTAATACTTTGCGCCTACTACCACTGTCTGCTACTCAGCAGAGGAGCCCACCCCTGTACCTAGCTATGCCACCTGCTTAGTCCTGTTACCAATTTAGAACTGCTTTTAGCCTACTTTTGTATTTTGGGCCTACTACTACCTGTGTCTGCGCCACTCATTACAATTGTCCTTCACAGAACAAAGCTATGCCGCCTATTTAGTCCTGTTACCAATTTTGAACTGCATTTAGCCTACTTTTGCATTTTGGGCCTACTACCTGTGTCTGCGCCACTCATTACAATTGTCCTCCACTTAACAAAGCTATGCCGCCTGTTTAGTCCTGTTACCAATTTTTAACTGCATTTAGCCTATTTTTGTATTTTGGGCCTACTACCTGTGTCTGCGCCACTCATTTCAATTGTCCTTCACAAAACAAAGCTATGCCGCCTGTTTTGTTCTGTTACCAATTTTTAACTGCATTTAGCCTACTTTTGCATTTTGGGCCTCCTACCTGTTCCTGTGCCACTCATTACAATTGTCCACCACTTAACAAAGCTATGCCGCCTGTTTAGTCCTTTTACCAATTTTGAACTGCATTTAGCCTACTTTTCTATTTTGGGCCTACTACCTGTGTCTGCGCCACTCATTACAATTGTCCTCCACTTAAAGCTATGCCGTCTGTTTAGTCCTGTTACCAATTTTGAACTGAATTTACCCTACTTTTGTATTTTGGGCCTACTACCTGTGTCTGCACCACTCATTACAATTGTCCTCCACTTAACAAAGCTATGCCGCCTGTTTAGTCCTGTTACCAATTTTTAACTGCATTTAGCCTACTTTTGCATTTTGGGCCTCCTACCTGTTCCTGTGCCACTCATTACAATTGTCCACCACTTAACAAAGCTATGCCGCCTGTTTAGTCCTTTTACCAATTTTGAACTGCATTTAGCCTACTTTTCTATTTTGGGCCTACTACCTGTGTCTGCGCCACTCATTACAATTGTCCTCCACTTAACAAAGCTATGCCGCCTGTTTAGTCCTGTTACTAATTTTGAACTGCTTTTAGCCTACTTTTTAATTTTGGGCCTATATCTGTGTTTCCTCCTCATCCTACCTATTGCCCAGCTACTGCTAGATGAGTCTGCTGGTACATTGACCCAGACCACTACATTCCCCTTGCACTTTACACAGCCAGAATCTGACCCTGCTGAAAGTCAGGTTCCCCTTCCCCCATACTATACCACCTTACACGGGGACAAAGAGGAAGGTGCAGATGAAAGTGCAGGTTCCTTCATCAGGTGGGGGGGCATACTCATTGGCACTGGCACAGGGCCCCTCATAGTACGCAAAAGTGTCTCTGGCAGTGGGAGGCGCCACCTGCCGTGAAACACACCGCCGTACTATGAGGGGCCCTGTGCCAGTGCCAACGAGTGGGCCCCCCCCTCTTTGCTGAAGATCACAGCACTTGCAAAGTTGAAATACTTACCTCTCCCTGCTCCAACGCCGTGATGTATTCCGCATTTCCTGGGCCCAGGAAAATCTTGAGCCAGCCCTACCCCCCACAACTTTAACCAAATGACCCCCTGTTTTAAATGCCTAACTATTATTATAATAAAGTAAATTAAGAATGACAAGCTTAAGAAATAAGAATTAATGTTTTTGGCATTAAAGTGGGCACTGTAGGTGTTTTCCTGTCCTCCACTCACTGCCGACTTTGATTCCCCATTAACTTGCATTGGGTTTCGTGTTTCGGTCAGCCCCCGACTGTTCGCAATAATCGGCCGATTTCACCCGACCCGACCTTTGACAAAGTCGGGTTTTGCGAAACCAGACTCGATCCTAAAAAAGTAAAAGTCGCTCAACTCTAATGCTAAACATTGGCATAGCCTTGATTGGCTGGCGCACCATGATTGAAAACAAAAATGATAAAAAAAATAAAGAAGCGGGTTTCCCTTTATATTTGCCCATTGGCCTGTTATAAAAAAAAATAGAGGGGCCCCCATGCCCTTTTTTTTAATATTAATTAAATAAATAATAAAAAAATGGTGTGGGGTCCCCTCTCAATTAAATGCAACAATTCAGGAGTTTTGCATGACTTCCCGCTTGCCATGGTGTACTGGCAAGCAGCGTAATATTTGGGGCTGATGTCAGCAGTGTAATGTCCGCTAACATCAAGCCAGAGGTTAGTAATGGGGCAGCTTCTATCAGACACCCCCATTACTAACCCGGTAAGTGTATAGTTAAAAAAACACAAATACAGGAAAAATACTTTATTTACATAAAGACTACTCCACACTCCCTTGCTTATCCATTTATCAATTAAAAATAAAGCAAGGAAGTCCAAACAGTAATCAATATTAAAATGTCCCACGATGCCCATCAAATCCCACATTTTGATATAAGAACGATAAATATCTTTGTACCGTGCTAGCAAATAGATAGAAAAATATTTAGAATTGAGAGTCCTCAGTAGCTGATACCTTTTAATGGCTAACTGAAAAGATGGTAACAAATTTCAAGCTTTCGAGACTACTCAGGTCTCTTCATTAGGCATAGAATAATACAAAATCTGAAGAATCACATATTTATACACAACAGAGCACTGTAATAATGCAATAGATAATACAAGTGACGTGAAGCAGAACTATCATTATGGGAGAGGGATCGACAGTTGTGTCCATAAATATTGGAACAGTTCATAAGGAGTGTGAAAGTTTTATTGTCCTCCGATTGGGGTCTGTTTCTGTGTTGTGATTTCCCCACAAGGTCTGAGGAGCAAATACCTTAATTGATGTAAAAAGACATAAATCCGTGAGACACATTCATTCCTGCACTGAGTGTGTCAAAGGTTGTCATGAGTTTATACTCCCAGACCCTTCTGTCTCTCTGAGATTTGAAGTTACCATTTAATACAAGCAATTTCATGTTAATGGTGCTGTGATCAGGGATACTGAAATGTTTGGCCACAGGTAGATCCATTCTTTTTTCTCTTATAGTTTGGCGATAAGAATTCATCCTTGTTCTCAGTTTTTGCCCTGTCTCCCCTACATTCAGACCCCCCGCTGGACATTTGGTACATATAATTAGGTACACCATATTAGAAGTGATGCAATTAAAAGTACCTGGGATTTTGTAGTCCTGATGTGAGTTGGGGATATTTATCTTGTCCGTGGTCATTATAAATGGACATGTTTTACATTTTATCTGGTTGCAAGGAAAGGTTCTTGCAGCTGTTGGAGAGGACAGGGAGCTTCAGACAATGATGCTTCTTAGATTTGGGGGCTGCTTGAAACACAGTAGTGGGGGTTCTGGAAATATAGATTGAAATCGGGCATCTTTTTGTAGTAAAGGTTGTAATTTCCATGCAGCTCCGCTTAGCACTACCAGATTTACTTCCAGAAGACTTCCAAATTACAAGAGCCACCAGAATATCAAGTAATCATCTCCTAAATTACAAAGCTAAAGAAGAAAATAACCGGGTGCCTCTAGTAGTCACTTACGATCCAAATCTGGAAGTGTTAAGGGAAGCTGGTGACATGGTGTGTATCTCCTTCAACATGTACCAGAGGAAGCGAAGGAAAGAGTTGTCTCAGGAGATTAGAAAGAAAATTATAGACAAACATGTTAAAGGTAAAAGCTACAAGACCATCTCAAAGCAGCTTGAAGTTCCTGTGACTACAGTTGCACATATTATTCAGAAACTTAAGATCCATGGGACTGTAGCCAACCTCCCTGGACGTGGCCGCAGGAGGAAAATTGTTGACAAGCCACAAAGCTTCTGGGAGAATGTCCTATAGACTGATGAGACAAAAATGGAACTTTTTTGGCAAGGCACATCAACTCTATCTTCACAATTGGAAAAATGAAGACTATCAAGAAAAGAACACTGTCCGTACTGTGAAACATGGAGGAGTCTCTGTTATGTTCTCTGTTGTTCCTTCACTTCTGCATTTTGTTAATTGACAAAAATAAATCGATAACATTTCTATTTTTTTAAAAATTCTTATTTTGCATCAAAAATTGCTTACTCTGCACAGTTCTGTACAGTATATATTTATATACTTCCATAAGTTATCACTTATTGCATTGATTCTGAAAATTGATTTATTCTGGTTCAGCTGTTTATTGTCAGTGAAACATTAGATTTTATCATCCGTAATGTGTGGACATAAACAATATCAAATATATATGTATTTACCGTATATGTTCAACTTTGGTCATTTTAAAAAGATTTTGTTTTCCAGGACTACTGTTTATTTTAGCAATTGTCAGCGCTTTTCCTGTGCTTCCGTAACCTCAGGAAGCAACTTTATTTAAATATGTTTCCATTCTGAGATGATTCTTATCATCTAGTTCTTACTATGAATGCTTCCGTTGAAAGACCCAAAAGGGAGTGTACACGACAAATCTAAAGGTTATGAATATTTCTACATTAATGTTAAGTAATTTTTTTCAGCATGCTTAATGTATGAATGTTACATAGATTACAAGTTCATCTGAAATCCTCAGTAAGGATCAGTTAACATCAGGATAAGGCCACATTACCACCTTTAGTATTTGGTCAGTATTTTACATCAGTATTTGAAAACCACAACCAGAAGTGAGTGAGAAATGCAGAAGTGGTGCACATGTTTCTATTATACTTTTCCACTGATTGTTCCACTCCTGGTTTTGCCATGCAAATACCGATATAAAACACTGACCAAATGCTGAAGGTGGGAACGTGGCCTAAACGTCCAGAAAAGCTACCGTCATGTACAGTATGCCAAAAGTGTTGACAGAGTTTCCTCACCTGTCGCAGACTAAAAGAAAGTCAGGCTAGAACATATTGCATGTCCAATATTCTCATACAGGGCCATTTCTGCCATGAGGCAAGATGAGCATATTGCCTCAGGTGTCTCTCAGAGGGCAAAATTCATGGAAAAATTTAGCTTCAGAGCACTGCATGACGGATATATCCCTCATGGACTAGGCTGAGCTGCTAAGTCCAGTCCACACATGATAGAAGCCAGCTATGTTGCATAGTCAGAATCTGTCTCTAATAACAGCTAAGCTTTGATTGCTTCAGTTAATCATTTAGAAGCCGCTGTTAATTTCTGACATCAGCAATTAAATGAAGTAGTTGCTGGTGCACATGATCACAGGGTACTGATCAGTTGCTGCTATATTATCTCTCCTATGAAGTTCAGCCATACACTTTTAAGTAGACCATGATTTGTTCTACATAAGTGATCAGATAATACATTTATAAACATATTTGGTGTCAATGCATTTGTAAAAGTTGGGTCTATCAAAATATTAAATTATTTAACCTGTGTGATAAATACTGCAATAAATATAAGAAAACAAATAACCTTGAAATTGTATTTTTTTGGGTCACCACTAGAGATTGGTGAACCAGAATAGTAAAGTTTGGCATCCGTACAGAGCACCTACTGTTCGGGCACAGACACCTAACACGGACTTCACCAGAAAGTCTGTGTTACTTTTCAGGTTTGGCCCTGCGAACACTAGGTGTTTGTTGCACTGTCATGTGCTGTCCTAGTCAACACTGCTTCTGACTGGTGGTAAAATCATTACCACCAGTCTGACAGCTGCAGTATCATGACTCTGTTGTTGGGTAACCAGGAGCTTCTTTCCTGTACCTAACGCCAGGGGCACCCGAGCTCGTCCTGTTCCCCAGGTTACTTCTGAAGGTGAAAATGCTGGTGCCACGTATCTTGCCTTAACTCCTGAATCTGCTCTCAGTCTGTACCCTTCCCCCACACAGGGAGTAGTAGTGCACCGTAGTACACCAACCAGACAAACAAGGTAAAACGAATAAGAGAAATGAAAAATACCAAACAAACATATGTACACTCGCATATAACAGAGGTATGCACCAGGGAATTGATGATGGAGTAAAACCAAGGTAGTAGAAAAAATGTGAATTATCACACTCACAAACCCAAGCAACAACCACAGATAAATTAACCAAATGCCTACTCCAATAGCTACCAACACCTATCTTCCTAGCCATGCTGTTACGGAACTGCAACACAGAACTAGAATAGAAGGGGGGAAAACTGACCCTGCACTGAGACTAGGCTGATACCCTACGATGGAGTGGGTGACTCATTCTTTGCGAATAGATCCACTGACAATCCTAGGTTAAATTCCAGCCAAGACCTATAGACAGGGGGAAGGAGGTCCCTGAAAGATCTAAGGACTGGGTATAAAAACACGTCACCTCCTAATAGAAAACACAGAGACGGTTGCAGAAACCAACTGAAAACAGAAACTAAGGATAGCAGAACCAGAGATCCCAGAACTGCACAATATTAAACACAGAAAGCTATCCAAACACCTAGCCAGAACTCTAGCGGATTAACACTGTTGTCCAGAAAAGAATGGGAGGCAGGTGCTGGGTAATAAAGGGTGATCCAATCACCTGACCCAACCCAGCACCAGGGGAAAAAGACCAGCAGCCAGAAAACCACAACAAGTGGTCAAATGGGCAAATGGTCAAAAAACAAAACAGATTCTAACAATACCTCCCCTTTTATAAGGATCCTCCGGATCCTCTTGACCGAGCCTTATTCGGAAATCTCCTGTGAAAAGCCCTAATCAGCCTTGAAGCCGAGACGTCCTCAGCTTTCATCCAGGAATTATCCTCGGGATCGAAATCCTTCCAGAACACGAGACTGCAACATTCCTCTGTGCCACCTGGAATCTAAAATGCGTGAAATCTCAAATTCGCCGATCTTATCAACAGGAGGAACTGGTCAGTCAACTTTCTTCAGTAAAGATACATGAAAAACTGACAAGGGGATGTTTAATCTCACCGCTGCCGAGTTGACAACCTGAACCACTTTGAAGGGTCCTACAAACTTAGGCCCGTTTTTTAGAAGGGATCTTCAAACGCAGATTTCTAGAGGACAACCAGACCATGTCCTCAAATGCAAACAACGCCTCCCTTCTTTTCTTGTCAACATATTTCTTTGACCTTCTATTTGCCTCTTTCAGATTATGGCATACATTGGTCCAAACCCTGTCCAAATCTCCAGAAAAACTCTCCTCCTCAGGCACCGCTGCCTCAATCTTTGAAAATGGACCGAAAGATGGATGCCTCCCTGTACAGCAAAAAAAAAAAAGAACACCCAGCCGAAGAAGATGTATGATTATTAAGAGCAAACTCAGTTAGTTGTAGATATTCCGACCACATCTCCTGATTGTCTGCTGCAAAACATCTCAGAAACTGCTCGGCGTCCTGTTTCTTCCTTTTGGTCTGTCCATTGGACTCTGGATGATAACCTGGCAAAAATGACAAATGAACCTTTAATCTGTCACAAAAAGCATGCCAAAAGCGAACCACAAACTGTGGTCCTCTATCGGAGACAATGTCTGTGGGAACCCCATGGAGCCTGACAATCTCTTTCACAAATGCCTTCGCTAGAGTCTTGGTGCAGGGTAATTTATTGAACGGGACCAGATGACACATCTTACTAAACAGATCCACAATAACCCAGATGACAGAAAAACCCTCAGAGACCGGCAGATCGGTGATAAAATCCATAGCAAGATGTGACCATGGCGAACTAGGAACCTCCAAATGGCACAGCAACCCTGCATCCGGGGCATGTGAGTCCTTTGACCTATCGCACACAGTACACTGATGCACCCACTTGATTATTTCTCTTTGCCACCCTGGCCACCAGAAACTTCGACCGATCGGATTTCTAGTTTCCGAAATCCCTGGATGGCCCGCCAACCGAGACTCATGACATTCAGCAAACACAACTCTCCGCAAGACTCTAGGCTGGTGACTGACTGACTGGTGGTTATGATTTTACTGCCGATCAGAATCAGTGTTTGCCATGATGTCATGCACTTGACAGAGTGGCAAACAATGGATTCTGGGACCACTATTCAAGTGACTGGGGTAAAGGTCCAGGTTCGGGTCCGGGTACTGTTCTGGTACCAGAACCCAAACTTTTTTTTAACTGTTCGGCCGAACCCACCCTAAAGAATGTAAAAGAAAATGCAAATGTGTTGTGCACGTCCAACTGACATCAAGAAAATCTTTAGCTTGTCATGCAAAACACAATTCCTCATAGAGCTTCATCAATGGAAAAGACAAAAACATTATGGGTCATGGAAAATAGTGATAGAAACAAATTTTTTTTATGTACAAATTTCTGAATTTTTTTTCGCCAATAAAATGAAAAAAAAAAAAGCTGAGGGTATCATTATAATTATACTGTTGACAGGTCATTTTTGCAACACAAAGAATAATGTAAAAGCAAAACCCCCAAAATCCCTGAGTTGTGTTAATTAGTGTTGAGCATTCCGATGCCGCAAGTATCGGTTATCGGCCGATATTTGCAGTATCGGAATTCCGATACCGAGTTCCGATACTTTCAGTATACCGGAATCGGAAGTTCCGATAATTCAAAGAGCCAGAATTCAGCCGATGAGGAATGTTTAGAAGTGTGGGCACATCCTGTTCAGCATGGTAGGCATGCAACTACTGGCACGGCTGTGATTGGCTGCTGGAATGATGCACTATAAAAGTTGCCACCGCCATTTTGGGTTCACTCTGCTGTGAATTCAGTTAGGGACAGGATGCTGTGTTCTGACTGAGGGCCAGTTTAGAGATAGCGATTTGCTTCATTGTGCTTTATTCAGGCTAATTTAGCAACTGCTGTGTGAGAACCTTGTTTTTGCCTTGCAGCGCCGTTCACGGCTGTCTGCAAGGTCTCTGTGTGAGTGCAGCTCGGGCTGTTGTCTGTTCTACAGCTACCGCTGGTTGTAGTCAGCTCAGTGTGCGTCACTGCCTCATACTGTTCAATTGTCCGTTTTTGCATTAGTGCTGCCTGCAGCACATTTTTCCTGTTTTTCTCCTATTAGTGGGTTTCCATCCGTATCCTGCTAGATTGTGGAAAAACACTATATAGGATTACATAGAGGAGCTTTTTTTGGCCTTGCAGCGCCATTCATGGCTGTCTGCACGGTCTGTGTGTGAGTGTAGCTCACTCTGTAGTCTGTTCTGCTGCCACAGCTGGTGGTAGTCAGCTCAGGGTGCGTCACTGCCTCATACTGTTCCATTGTCCATTTTTCAATTAGTGCTGCCTGTTGCACATTTTTTCAAATTTATCCTATTAGTGGCTTTCCATCCGTATCCTGCTAGATTGTAGAAAAACAATATATAGGATTACATAAAAGAGCTATTTTTGGCCTTGCAGCGCCGTTCACAGCTGTCAGCACGGTCTGTGTGTGAGTGCAGCTCCCCTTGTAGTCTGTTCTGCGAAAAAAACACAAAGTTAATAAAGTTCACCAAACACTCCACTTTGCAGTTGTGTAGGCCACATTACCTCATATTAAAGTCTAGTCCACACTTTAGAAAATTGGTGTTTCTTATACCTGTTAGGAGCTGTTCAGGAATAAGCACACTAAGCCCATAGTACTTTTCTGCCTATCTTTATCAGTCTACCAAGATGAAGAAGGCAGGGAGAAGGCACGTGATCTTGGGCGTGGAGCAGGGAGAGGACGTGGGGATTCTGTGCCTGCTGCGGGCACCAGTGACTCATCATCCCCCAGTTTCAGCAGGGAACAGTCGTTCATGCGCAACTTTGTAGAAGATCACTGTACCCCGCTGCTGCGGGAAGAACAAATTGAAGCCGTTGTCGGATGGATGGCAGCTAATGCATCGACGTCAATTAGTGCCACATCCTCTCAGGCACAGAGCACTTGAGAGCACCCATCTGTCTCTTCATCACCTGCCAAATTGCCCAGGCAGTCAGAGAGCCCAGGACAGGAGCCATCTCTACTTATGTTCTCTGAATCTCTTGGCTTGGAAAGAGGGGGCCAGCCAAGCAGCATTGTAGAAATGGAAGAAGAGGCAGTATACAGTGATGCCCAACAGCTTTGCCTCTCTGATTCTGAAGAGGCAGGTGGGCCAGTGCCTCCAGTCAGAACACTTTCTGGTGCATACTGTGCTGCCAGGAGAAGCAGTTGTTGGAAGAGGGTAGTGTAGATGATGAGGTCCTTGACCCATCGTGGCGTGACTTAAGGGAAGGAGGTGGGAGAAGCTCTGAGGAAGAGATTCCCCAAACGGCCCAAAGAGGGAGAGGGAGGGGGAAGACTGCGGTGCCTGTAGCCTCCACTTCGGCACCCATTCGGAGCATGGCTCTTCCAAAAGCCAAAACAGGCGCTTCCAAGACTTGCAGTGCCTGGTCCTTTTTTGACACAGTTGCAGATGACATTTGCTTAGTCAATTGCAAGGTGTGTCATCAGAAAGTCAAAAGAGGGAAAAGTGTCAGCAACCTCAATACCACAAATATGTGGAAACATGTGCGGACCAAGCACGCGGTGAAGTTACAAAAACAAACTGAAGACCTAGGCCAACCTACAGCGGCACCTACCACCTCTTCAGCTCGTGGTGTTGCCTCTTCCTCCAGCTCACACACATTTGGTTCGGCTTCCTCACAGGATCGCCATGGAAGAACCTCTTTCACTGTTGTCCAGAGACCCAGTGTAATTCCACCCACAGCACCACGTTCCCAGTCATCCTCACACTCCCAGCACAGTCTACAGCCATCGGTAGCACAGGCATGGGAGAAAAGGCGGCCATTCTCGGCAAACCACCCCAGAGCACAGGCTCTGAATGCTGGCATTGCAGTCCCTTGAAATGCTGTCATTCAGGCTGGTGGAGACTGACACCTACCGTAAATTGATGGCATTGGAAGTCCCACAATACAATGTGCCCAGCTGTTTTATTTCAGCAGGCAAGCCGTCCCTGCCCTGCAAAAGCATGTGGAAGGACACATAAAACACGCACTACTGAACGCCGTCAGTAGCAAGGTCCACCTGACCACCGAAGCGTGGACCAGTCACCATGGACAGGGGCGATACCTTTCCCTCACTGCCCATTGGGCTAATGTTGTGGAGCCGGGTACAGATCGTGCGAGTGGAGCAGGACGTGTTCTGCCAACTCCAAGGATTGCAGGAATCCAGTCTGTACACATTGCCTCCTCCTCATACTCCAGTTCCTCAGAATCATCGCTGCAGGAGCCGTCGTGGTCTACCTTCATCTTGACCCATGAACGCTTACCTGTTATGACCGATATGAGCACAGCCATGACCAAACGTCAACAGGCCATACTGAAATTAATGTCTTTGGGGAATTGAAGCCACACAGCGCAGGAGCTCTGGAATGCCAACAAGCAGGAGAGCGACGTGTGGTTTGTGCCAGCGAATTTCCATACAGGCATGGTAGTGTGTGACAATGGCCGAAATCTGGTGGCAGCTCTGGCCCTAGGCAACCTCACTCACATCCCATGTCTGGCACATGTGCTCAACTTTGTCGTGCAGAGTTTTTTGAGAGACTATCCGGAACTTGATGCACTGCTGCACAAGGTCCGCCTAGAGTGTGCTCACTTGCGGCGTTCCAGCATGGCAAGATCGCGCATTGCAGCTCTGCAGCGCCGATTCCGCTTTCCGGGACATCGCTTCATATGTGACCTACCCACCAGGTGGAATTCCACGTTACATATGTTGGAGCGGTTGTGTGAGCAGCAGCAAGCAGTAATGGAGTACCAGCTGCATCAGGCGCAAATAAGTCACACTGCGCGCCGTTCAGACTTCACAACCACTGAGTGGGCCACTATGAAGGACGTCTGCCAGGTTTTGCGTGCCTTCGATGATTCCACACGGATGACGAGTGCAGATGATGCACTAGTCAGCATGACTGTCCCCCTTATCTGCCTGCTTGAAAGAACACTGCAAGCGCTAAGGGATGATGTTGTGGAAGAGGTGGAGGATGAGGAGTCACCAATTCCATCTTCTTCAAGACAGTCAGCGCAACGTGGTTACTCACAAAGGCCTAGTCAGGGGACGCTTTGTGAGGAGGAGTCAGTAGAGGAGGAAGACATCGGTCCAGAGGAGGGAGCTACACAATTCTCAAGTAGTCAGTGTGTAGAGAGAGGGTGGGGTGATGCAGAGCAGGCAGTGATCACGCCTCAAGCAGGGGACAGCGTTTCTTGGCCAGTTGGCAGTCTGCAGCACATGGTTGATTTCATGCGGCAGTGCCTGAGAAACAACCGTCACATCGACCAAATTCTCAACATGGCTGATTATTGGGTGTACACCCTCATAGATCCGCACTACCGGGACAACTTACAAACCCTCATAACACCGTTGAAATGGGAGCAAAAATGCGGGAGTACCAAGACACACTGGTGCATTCCATCATCTTCTCCAGTCCAACTGAGAGCAGTGCTGCTAGTGCTTTACAAAGCAGCTCAGTGCGTCGAGGCAGTGGAGGAAGCTCAGCACAAAGAGGGAGCTGAAACAGTGCCTCAGCACAAGGCAAGACCAGTATGGCCCTACTGTGGCAAACTTTTGTGGGCCCACCATAAATGTCTACACCATCACAGACGGCTCCAGTCAGCAGGAGGCAACGTTTCTGTCAGATGGTGACAGACTCCATGTCTTGCTCTCTCAGTGTACTCCCAGACGGCTCTTCCCCCTTTAAGTCTCTAAGCTGGATACATGGCCAGAGCTTAGCCAGTATGCACTGGTGGTTCTGGCTTGCCCTGCCGCTAGTGTATTATTGGAACCCGTCTTTAGTGCCACAGGTGGTGTACTAACAGACCGTCATATGCGACTATCCTCCCATAACATTGACCGGCTTACTTTTCTGAAAATGTACAAGGCCTGGATCTCGCAGGAATTTGCCACTCCTCTTCCAGATTAAATAATTGGTTGGCAACAGTATCAAGGTCTCCTGTTGTGTTCATGTTTCTACCACCTGAACTGTAATCCCTGAGCTCCAACACCGCCAGTTGCTGCTCAGAAGTGCCGTCTGCACAGTCAACACATGACCCAGAGTTATTGGGTTTCAGTAACGTCAGCTCATCCCCTGCTGTGTATCCGGCAATTGCTCCGGCTTCCTCCACACTCACACTACTACAGAAATTAAAGGGAACCTGTCCCCCAGGCATTTGTAACTGAAAGAGCCACCTTGAGCAGCACTAATGCTGCACCAGGAGAAAGTGGCTCTTTTACTTTTGCAACACACGCTGAAGTTAACAATTATAAAATTTGTGTCCCCTCATACCGTGAAACTGTCCCAGAGTTGGCACTTTCCTTTGGAATGAGACGCAGCACAGCTGCCATTCATACCCCCATGGCGCTTGGTGCCGCCCCCTCAGCATTGATTGAATCTGTCCCAGAGTCTGCACAGTTATGTAAAACCTTGGGCATGCGCGGTTAGCGCTGCCTGTCTTCTGACATCATTTGACTGCTCCTGTGCGGTCGCGCTGCCCGAGATCCCACCACGCAGTGCCATGCACTGTGCATATCATTGCCTGTCACTCATCTCCTTCCGCCTTCTTCAGACTGTGCGCCATCAGCTGATCCCTAATCACATGCCATGGCCGTGACGCCGCACAATGTGAATATATCAGAAGACACTGCAGGGCGGGATCTCAGGCAGGGCGGCCGCACAGGGGCATTCAGCCTGACACCAAGTGATGTCAGAAGACGGGCAGCACAAACTGCGCATGCCCAAGGTTTAACATAATAGCGCTGGCTCCGGGACAGATTCAAACAACGCTGAGGAGGCGGCACCCAACGCCAAGGGGGTATGAATGCTGGCTGTGCTGCATCTCATTCCGAAGGAAAGTCCCACCTCCGGGACGGTTTCACGGTAAGAAGGGACACATTTTATAAGTGTTTAGTCCAGCATGTGCAAGGAGCAGAACTAAAAGAGCCACCTTTTCCTTGTACAGCGTTACTGCTGCACAAGGTGGCTCTTTCAGTTACTAATGCCTGGGCGGGTTAAAGGTACCCTTTCAAATTGCTCCAATTAGGCCTTGGCCAAAACTCTGCTTCTCCTGGATTCCCTGGGCTCCGACACCGCCAGTTGGTGCTAGGAAGTGCTGTCTGCACAGAGAAAAACACTCGCTCCTGTGTTAGTGGGGTTCAGTAACGTCATCTGCTCCCCTGCTGTGTATCCTGCAATGTGTCCTGCGACCGCCATGCTGACACTACAACAGATATTAAACAGGCTCCAATTCAAGCCTCGGCCTACACCCTGATTGACCCTGGGCTCCAACACCGCCAGTTGGTGCTCGGAAGTGCGGTCTGCACAGAGAAAAACACTCACTCCTGTGTTAGTGGGGTTCAGTAACGTCAGCTGTTCCCCTGCTGTGTATCTGGCAATGTGTCCGGTGACTGCCACATTGACAATACAACAGATATTAAACAGGCTCCAATTCAGGCCTCGGCCTACACCCTGATTGACCCTGGGGTCCAACACCGCCAGTTCGTGCTCGGAAGTGCTGTCTGCACAGAGAAAAACACTCGCTCCTGTGTTAGTGGGGTTCAGTAACGTCAGCTGTTTCCCTGCTGTGTATCTGGCAATGTGTCCTGCGACTGCCACACTGACAATACAATAGAAATAAAAGATAACATATCCCCTCCCCCCAGGAGTTTGTATCTGAAAGAGCCACCTTGAGCAGCAGTAATGCTGCACAAGGAAAGGGTGGCTCTTATAGTTATGCTCCTTGCACACGCTGACCTTAACACTTATAAAATGTGTCCCCTCATACCATGTAACCATCCCAAAGGTGGGTCTTTCCTTCGGAATGAGGCGCAGCACAGCCGTCATTTCTCCCCATTCCTCAGCGTTGTTTGAATCTGTCCCGTAGCCTACGTTGTTATGTTAAACCTTGGGCATGCGCAATTAGCACTGCCCGTCTTCTGACATCATTTGGTGTCAGGCTGACTGCGCCTGTGCGGCCGCGCTGCCAAAGATCCCGCCTCGCAGTGTCTTCTGATTTATTCACACTGTGATGCTGGGATTCATGGGCATGCAATGTGCATATCTTCGCCTCAGGCTCTCACTCATCTCCCTATGCCTTCTTGAGACTGTGCGGCGTCAGCTGATCCCTAATCGAATGCCATGGCCATGACGCCACACAGTCTGAAGAAGGTGGAAGGAGATGAGTGAGAGGCCAACATATGCACTGCACATGCCCATGAATGCCAGCCCCACAGTGTGATTAAATCAGAAGACACTGCAAGGCGGAATCTCAGGCAGCGCATCCGCACAGGCGCAGTCAGCCTGACACCAAGTGATGTCAGAAGACGAGCAGCGCTAACTGCGCATGCCCAAGTTTTAACATAACAGCGCAGGCTACAGGACAGATTCAAACAATGCTGAGGAGGCGGTGCCCGGCGCCAAGGGGGGGAATGAAGGCTGTGCTGCGTCTCATTCTGAAGGAAAGTCCCACTTTCGGGACGGTTACACGGTATGAGGGGACACATTCTATAAGTGTTTAGTTCTGCGTTTGCAAGGAGCATAATTAAATGAGCCACCGTTTCCTTGTGCAGCATTAGTGCTGCACAAGATGGCTCTTTCAGTTACAAACACCTGAGGGGTTAAAGGTTCCCTTTCAACTTGTTCCAATTAGGCCTCAGCCTACACTCTGCTTCTCCTCTATTCCCTGGGCTCCAACCGTCAGTTGCTGCCCGGTAGTGCCATTTGCACAGTCAACACTTGCTGCCGTGTTATTGGGGTTCAGTAACGCCAGCTGCTCCCCTGCTGTGTGTGTGGCAATAATTCAAGTCTGCTCCTCCTGCTTTACCTGGACTCCAACACCACCAGTTGCTGCCCAGAAGTGCTGTCTGCACAGTCAACAGTTGCTCCTCTGTTATTGGGGTTAAGTAACGCCAGCTGCTCCCCTGCTGTGTGTGCGGCAATTACTCAAGTCTGCTCCTTCTGCTGTCCCTGGGCTCCAACACTGCCAGTTGCTGCCCGGAAGTGCTGTCTGCACAGTCAACACTTGCTGCCGTGTTATTGGGTTTCAGTAATGTCAGCTGATCCCCAGCTGTGTATCCAGCAATGTGTCCTGCGACCACCACGCTGACACAACAACAGATATTAAAGATATTAAACTGCCTCGAGTGCAGGCTTCGGCCTACACTCTGCTCCCCCTGCTGTCCCTGGGCTCCAACACTGCCAGTTGCTGCCCGGAAATGCTGTCTACACAGTCAACAGTTGCTCCTCTGTTATTGGGGTTCAGTAACGCCAGGTGCTCCCCTGTTGTGTGTGCGGCAATAACTCAAGTCTGCTCCTCTTGCTGTCCCTGGGCTCCAACACCGAGAGTTGCTGCCCGGAAGTGCTGTCTGCACAGTCAATACTTGCAGCCGTGTTATTGGGTTTCAGTAACGTCAGCTGATCCCCAGCTGTGTATCCGGCAATGTGTCCTGCGACTGCCACGCTGACACAACAACAGATATTAAACTGCTTCGAGTGCAGGCTTCGGCCTACACTCTGCTCCTCCTGCTGTCCCTGGGCTCCAACACCGCCAGTTGCTGCCCGGAAGTGCCGTTTCCACAGTCAACATTTGCTGCCATCTTATTGGGTTTCAGTAACGTCAGCTGTTCCCCTGTGTATCCCGCAATGTGTCCTGCGACCTCAACGCTGACACTAAAACAGAAATTAAAGGGAACCTGTCCCCCCCAGGTGTTTGTAACTTAAATAGCCACCTTGTGCAGCATTAATGCTGCATTTGGACAAGGTGGCTCTTTTAGTTACTCTCCTTGCACATGCTGAACTAAACAATTATAAAATGTGACCCTCATACCTTCAAACCGTCCTGGAGGTGGGACTTTCCTTTTTAATGAGACGCAGCACAGCCGCCATTCATAACCCCTTGGCGCCAGGCGTGGCCTCCTCAGCGTTGTTTGAATCTGTCCCAGAGCCTGCGCTGTTATGTTATCCCTTGACCATGCGCAGTTAGCGCTGCCCGTCTTCTGCCATCATTTTTTGTCAGGCTGGCTGCGCCTGTGCGGCCGCCCTGCCCGAGATCAAGCCCCGTAGTGTCTTATTTATTCACACTGCGGGCCTGGGATTCATAGGCATGCGCAGTGCATATCTTGGCCTCTCACTCATCTCTTTCCGCCTTCTTCAGACTGTGCTGCGTCACGGCCGTGGCATGCGATTTGGGATCAGCTGACGCGGCACAGTCTGAAGAAGGTGGAAGGAGATGAGTGAGAGGTGAAGATATGCACTACGCATGCCCATGAATCCCAGGCCCTCAGTGTGAATATATCAGAAGACACTGCAGGGCGGGATCTCAGGCAGGGCGCCTGCACAGACGCAGGCAGCCTGACAACAAATGATGTCTGAAGATGGGCAGCGCTAACTGCGTATGGCCAAGGGATAACATAACAGCGCAGGCTCCAGGACAGATTCAAACAATGCTGAAGAGGCAGCGCACGGCGCCAAGGGGGTGTGAATGACGGCTGTGCTGTGTCTCATTAAGAAGGAAAGTCCCGCCTCCGGGACGGTTTCAGGGTATGAGGGGACACATTTTATAAGTGTTAACTTCAGCGTGTGCAAGGAGCAGGATTAAAAGAGCCACCTTTTCCTTGTGCAGCACTAGTGCTGCACAAGGTGGATCTTTTAGTTGCAAACACCTGGGGGGTTAAAGGTTCCCTTTTAACTTGCTCCAATTAGGCTTCAGCCTATACTCTGCTTCTCCTGCATTCCCTGGGCTCCAACACCGCCAGTTGCTGCTCAGAAGTGTCTTTGGCATGGGTACTCCTTCATGCCCAGGCCGGTTCCAGCATGCCAGCTGTTTCCGGGTAGTGTCAAGGTCACTTTGCCTCCAATACGTTGTCCTGTCGTGTTGTGGTCTGGTTAGCCAACTTTTTGGTGCCTGCAATTTAGGTGCTTCCTATGTGGGCTGCGGGAGCTGGCAATGAAGGCTGGTTCCGTTGTGCCAATAGGACAAGCTCCCCCTGTAAAACTGTGGGTTTTTGGTAACTACGGCGTCTCGCGGCCTAACAATTTCTATTTTTTCCTGTGGACCTTCTGCTGCCTATCTGAGATCCAGCACCATTAGCTGGTTCTTAGGAACATAAGCTTGAATAGGTCCCCCTGGTTCCAGTACCGTCAGCTGGTTCCGGGCAGAGCCTTTGGCTGAGGTGCCTCCTTCTGGGTATCCGAGTTCCACCAACGTCAGATGGTCCTTGGTAGTGCTTTCTGGCACGGGTACTTCCTGCTTAGTAACCGGTAACCGGGTTCCAGTAACGTCAGCTGGTCCTCTGTAGTTCCATTGGCTCTTGTACCTTCGGCTAGCCATCCGGGTTCCAGTACCATCAGCTGGTTCTCGGCAGTGTCTTTTGCTCTTGTACCTTCTGCTCCCCATCCTGGTTCCAGTACCATCAGCTGGTTCCGGGCAGAGCCTTTGGCTTAGGTGCCTCCTTCTGGGTATCCGAGTTCCACCAACGTCAGGTGGTCCTTGGTAGTGCTTTCTGGCACGGGTACCTCCTGCTTAGTAACCGGGTTCCAGTAACGTCAGCTGGTCCTCGGTTGTTCCATTGGCTCTTGTACCTTCGGCTAGCTATCTGGGTTCCAGTACCGTCAGCTGGTTCTCGGCAGTGTCTTTTGCTCTTGTACCTTCTGCTCCCCATCCTGATTCCAGTACTGTCAGCTGGTTCCAGGCAGAGCCTTTGGCTTAGGTGCCTCCTTCTGGGTATCCGAGTTCCACTAACGTCAGGTGGTCCTTGTTAGTGCTGTCTGGCACGGGTACCTCCTGCTTAGTAACCGGGTTCCAGTAACGTCATCTGGTCCTCGGTTGTTCCATTGGCTCTTGTACCTTCGGCTAGCCATCCGGGTTCCAGTACCATCAGCTGGTTCTTGGCAGTGTCTTTTGCTCTTGTACCTTCTGCTCCCCATCCTGGTTCCTGTACCGTCAGCTGGTTCCGGGCAGAGCCTTTGGCTGAGGTGCCTCCTTCTGGGTATCCGAGTTCCACCAACGTCAGGTGGTCCTTGGTAGTGCTTTCTGGCATGGGTACCTCCTGCTTAGTAACCGAGTTCCAGTAACGTCAGCTGGTCCTCGGTAGTTCCATTGGCTCTTGTATCTTCGGCTAGCCATCCGGGTTCCAGTACCGTCAGCTGGTTCTTGGCAGTGTCTTTTGCTCTTGTACCTTCTGCTCCCCATCCTGATTCCAGTACTGTCAGCTGGTTCCAGGCAGAGCCTTTGGCTTAGGTGCCTCCTTCTGGGTATCCGAGTTCCACTAACGTCAGGTGGTCCTTGTTAGTGCTGTCTGGCACGGGTACCTCCTGCTTAGTAACCGGGTTCCAGTAACGTCATCTGGTCCTCGGTTGTTCCATTGGCTCTTGTACCTTCGGCTAGCCATCCGGGTTCCAGTACCATCAGCTGGTTCTTGGCAGTGTCTTTTGCTCTTGTACCTTCTGCTCCCCATCCTGGTTCCTGTACCGTCAGCTGGTTCCGGGCAGAGCCTTTGGCTGAGGTGCCTCCTTCTGGGTATCCGAGTTCCACCAACGTCAGGTGGTCCTTGGTAGTGCTTTCTGGCATGGGTACCTCCTGCTTAGTAACCGAGTTCCAGTAACGTCAGCTGGTCCTCGGTAGTTCCATTGGCTCTTGTATCTTCGGCTAGCCATCCGGGTTCCAGTACCGTCAGCTGGTTCTCGGCAGTGTCTTTTGCTCTTGTACCTTCTGCTACATTTCCAAGTTCAAGACCCTAAAGATGATGACCCTGAAGACCGAGAAGCAGAAGAACAAGAAGCTGCAGCAGAAAAAGCAGAAGAACATTAAGCATAAGACTAAAAATCAGAGCAAAAGATATTATCAAAATTATAAACAGAAGAAGACTAAGCAGTGTATGTGGGTGAGTCCGTTCCTCCTCGTGGTGCCCCTGGAAAAAACCTGCTGCTGCAGGCCAAACTGAACGCGGACAAATCCTGTTGTAAATCTTTTGTAACAGGCAGAGCAGAAGGTGTAGTCTTCAAACTTTTATGGATAACAACTACAGGAAGGAGAAGTTGATGAAAAAGATGATGCTGCTGAGGATGATGAAGAAGAAAGTGTGGGAGAAGTTAAAAAGGTAAACAGCATGGAAGTAGTGAAACATAAACATCTGACTAAATATAAAAAATCGTAACATAGTCAATAGCTTTGTAACTCCGAACGTCTTAAAAAAAAATTAATTCCTGCTATTCCTTTTGATTGGGCTAAACCGCTATGCCTTTAATGTCTCATCCACCTTCCCCAATACATCCTTCATTATTCTTAGTTGTTTTCCTTCATGTAGAATTAACCTACAAGGAAAGAAAGGGTTTATTTTAATTCCGAAATTTTTGTCCCATTGACTTGCATTGGTATCGGGTATCGGTATTGGCGATATCCGATATTTTTTGAATATTGGCCAATCCAATCCGATACCGATACTTCTGGATATCGGAAAGTATCGCTCAACACTAGCGTTAATTCAATTCCCATTTATATAGCACTGCATGTGTGCCATTTGAGGTCTGTCTATTTTCACCGTCTTGGTGCTAGAAAAATGCTTGGGAAATTCTCTTTAGGCCACATTCACATCTTCAGTATTTGGTCAGTATTTTACATCAGTATTTGTAAGCCAAAACAGAAACATGTGCACCAATTTTGCATTTTTCACCCACTTCCAGTTTTGGCTTACAAATATTAATGTAAAATGCTGACCAAATACTGAATGTGTGAACATTGATTTAGGGCAATATTCTCGTTTCCTGATATGAGTGATTTGAGAAAAAGATTTTTACCATTTTTTTTAAACTTTCAAAATGCCCAAAATCAATATAGACAAGCTGATGTATCTTGTCCATAATTGTCTTGAATTGTTGGGTGTGATAATCTGTTTTAGGCCGGAGTCACACTAGAGTGGAATACGGACGAGTGCTATGCGAGAAAAAAGCACTCGGACCAATGTTAATCTATGGGGCAGCTCCCATCGTAGTTTTTTTTCTCAGCCGTATTATACGTGCGAGAAAGATCACAGCATGCTGCGATTTGCACTGTATATTGGCCGAGACTTGCCAATGAATGTCAATGGGTGCGACAAAAACTCGCATACCACACAGACCATCAGTGTGACGCGAGAAATACGGAGCGGTGTTCTTTAGAAAAGCTGGCAATTCAGTGCTGTGTAATGTAAAATCACACTGACAGGTTAAAATAGAATCTATATATATAATTGTCTAAGGGGTACTTCCGTCTTTCTGTCGGCAACTTCCATAACGGAAATCCCGCATCGCTGATTGGTCTCGCCTGCTGCCTGTCATGGCTGCCGCGACCAATCAGCGATGGGCACAGTCCGATTAGTCCCTCCCATGCTCCCCTGCAGTCAGTGCCCGGCGCCCGCTCTGTAATCCCCTCCAGTCACCACTCACACAGGGTTAATGCCAGTGGTAACGGCCCGCGGGTACCGCACTCCGTTACCACTGCTATTAACCCTGTGTGTCCCCAACTTTTTTACTATTGATGCTGCCTGTGCAGCATCAATAATAAAAAGATGTAATGTTAAAAATAATAAAAAAACAAAAAACCTGCTATTCTCACCTTCCGTCGTCCGACGATGCGCTCGCGCCGGCCGCCATCTTCTGTTCCCAGAGATACACTGCGAAATTACCCAGAAGACTTATTGGTCTCGTGAGACCGCTAAGTCATTTGGGTAATTTCGCAATGCATCCTGGGAATGGAAGATGGCGGCAGCTGCGCACGCATCGCCAGAGTTTCGCTTGATCCCAGGGGGTGAGTATATAGCTATTTTTATTTTAAATATTTTTTTTAACAGGGATATGGTGCCCACACTGCTAAAGACTGCGTGGGCAGTGTTATATACTGCGTGGCTGCTATATACTACGTGGGCAGTGTTATATACTCCGTGGGCTGTGTGATATACTATGTGCCCTGTGTTATATGTTACGTGGGCTGTGTTGTATACTGCGTCTCCTGTGTTATATACTGTGTGGTTGCTATATACTGCGTGGGCTGTGTTATATAGTACGTGGGGTGTGTTATATAGTAACATAGTAACATAGTAACATAGTTAGTAAGGCCGAAAAAAGACATTTGTCCATCCAGTTCAGCCTATATTCCATCATAATAAATACCCAGATCTACGTCCTTCTACAGAACCTAATCATTGTATGATACAATATTGTTCTGCTCCAGGAAGACATCCAGGCCTCTCTTGAACCCCTCGACTGAGTTCGCCATCACCACCTCCTCAGGCAAGCAATTCCAGATTCTCACTGCCCTAACTGTAAAGAATCCTCTTCTATGTTGGTGGAAAAACCTTCTCTCCTCCAGACGCAAAGAATGCCCCCTTGTGCCCGTCACCTTCCTTGGTATAAACAGATCCTCAGCGAGATATTTGTATTGTCCCCTTATATACTTATACATGGTTATTAGATCGCCCCTCAGTCGTCTTTTTTCTAGACTAAATAATCCTAATTTCGCTAATCTATCTGGGTATTGTAGTTCTCCCATCCCCTTTATTAATTTTGTTGCCCTCCTTTGTACTCTCTCTAGTTCCATTATATCCTTCCTGAGCACCGGTGCCCAAAACTGGACACAGTACTCCATGTGCGGTCTAACTAGGGATTTGTACAGAGGCAGTATAATGCTCTCATCATGTGTATCCAGACCTCTTTTAATGCACCCCATGATCCTGTTTGCCTTGGCAGCTGCTGCCTGGCACTGGCTGCTCCAGGTAAGTTTATCATTAACTAGGATCCCCAAGTCCTTCTCCCTGTCAGATTTACCCAGTGGTTTCCCGTTCAGTGTGTAATGGTGATATTGATTCCCTCTTCCCATGTGTATAACCTTACATTTATCATTGTTAAACCTCATCTGCCACCTTTCAGCCCAAGTTTCCAACTTATCCAGATCCATCTGTAGCAGAATACTATCTTCTCTTGTATTAACTGCTTTACATAGTTTTGTATCATCTGCAAATATCGATATTTTACTGTGTAAACCTTCTACCAGATCATTAATGAATATGTTGAAGAGAACAGGTCCCAATACTGACCCCTGCGGTACCCCACTGGTCACAGCGACCCAGTTAGAGACTATACCATTTATAACCACCCTCTGCTTTCTATCACTAAGCCAGTTACTAACCCATTTACACACATTTTCCCCCAGACCAAGCATTCTCATTTTGTGTACCAACCTCTTGTGCGGCACGGTATCAAACGCTTTGGAAAAATCGAGATATACCACGTCCAATGACTCACCGTGGTCCAGTCTATAGCTTACCTCTTCATAAAAACTGATTAGATTGGTTTGACAGGAGCGATTTCTCATAAACCCATGCTGATATGGAGTTAAACAGTTATTCTCATTGAGATAATCCAGAATAACATCCCTCAGAAACCCTTCAAATATTTTACCAACAATAGAGGTTAGACTTACTGGCCTATAATTTCCAGGTTCACTTTTAGAGCCCTTTTTGAATATTGGCACCACATTTGCTATGCGCCAGTCCTGCGGAACAGACCCTGTCGCTATAGAGTCACTAAAAATAAGAAATAATGGTTTATCTATTACATTACTTAGTTCTCTTAGTACTCGTGGGTGTATGCCATCCGGACCCGGAGATTTATCTATTTTAATCTTATTTAGCCGGTTTCGCACCTCTTCTTGGGTTAGATTTGTGACCCTTAATATAGGGTTTTCATTGTTTCTTGGGATTTCACCTAGCATTTCATTTTCCACCGTGAATACCGTGGAGAAGAAGGTGTTTAATATGTTAGCTTTTTCCTCGTCATCTACAACCATTCTTTCCTCACTATTTTTTAAGGGGCCTACATTTTCAGTTTTTATTCTTTTACTATTGATATAGTTGAAGAACAGTTTGGGATTAGTTTTACTCTCCTTAGCAATGTGCTTCTCTGTTTCCTTTTTGGCAGCTTTAATTAGTTTTTTAGATAAAGTATTTTTCTCCCTATAGTTTTTTAGAGCTTCAATGGTGCCATCCTGCTTTAGTAGTGCAAATGCTTTCTTTTTACTGTTAATTGCCTGTCTTACTTCTTTGTTTAGCCACATTGGGTTTTTCCTATTTCTAGTCCTTTTATTCCCACAAGGTATAAACCGCTTACACTGCCTATTTAGGATGTTCTTAAACATTTCCCATTTATTATCTGTATTCTCATTTCTGAGGATATTGTCCCAGTCTACCAGATTAAGGGCATCTCTAAGCTGTTCAAACTTTGCCTTCCTAAAGTTCAATGTTTTTGTGACTCCCTGACAAGTCCCCCTAGTGAAAGACAGGTGAAACTGCACAATATTGTGGTCGCTATTTCCTAAATGCCCAACCACCTGCAGATTTGTTATTCTGTCAGGTCTATTAGATAGTATTAGGTCTAAAAGTGCTGCTCCTCTGGTTGGATTCTGCACCAATTGTGAAAGATAATTTTTCTTGGTTATTAGCAGAAACCTGTTGCCTTTATGGGTTTCACAGGTTTCTGTTTCCCAGTTAATATCCGGGTAGTTAAAGTCCCCCATAACCAGGACCTCATTATGGGTTGCAGCTTCATCTATCTGCTTTAGAAGTAGACTTTCCATGCTTTCTGTTATATTTGGGGGTTTGTAACAGACCCCAATGAGAATTTTGTTACCATTTTTCCCTCCATGAATTTCAACCCATATGGACTCGACATCCTCATTCCCTTCGCTAATATCCTCCCTTAAAGTGAACTTTAGACAAGACTTTACATAGAGACAAACCCCTCCTCCTCTCCGATTTTTACGATCCTTTCTAAACAGACAGTACGTGGGCTGCGTTATATACTCCGTGGGCTGTGTGATATACTGCGTGGGCTATGCTATATACTACATGCTCTGTGTTATATACTGCGTGGCCTGTGTTATATACTACGTCGCCTGTGTTATATACTGCGTAGCTGCTATATACTGCGTGGGTTGTGTTATATAGTATGTGGGCTGTGTTATATACTGTTTGGGCTGTGTTATATACTGCGTGGCCACTGTTATATACTGCGTGACCTGTATTAATGCATCGGGTATTCTACAATATGTATGTATGTATGTATATAGCAGTCACATAGTATATAGCACAGGCCACGTAGTATTTGCTATATACTACGTGGCCTCTGCTATATACTATGTGGCTGCTATGTACATACAGTACATACATACATATTCTAGAATACCCGATGCGTTAGAATCGGGCCACCATCTAGTAGATGAAAAAAATGTCTACACATAGTATAGGTATATATACTGTACAGACCAAAAGTTTGGACACACCTTCTCATTTAAAGATTTTTCTGTATTTTCATGACTATGAAAATTGTACATTCACACTGAAGGCATCAAAACTATGAATTAACACATGTGGAATTATATACCTAACAAAATTGTGTGAAACAATTGAAATTATGTCTTATATTCTAAATTCTTCAAAGTAGCCACCGTTTGCTTTGATGACTGCTTTGCACACTCTTGACATTCTCTTGATGAACTTCAAGAGGTAGTCACCGGTAATGGTTTTCTCTTCACAGGTGTGCCCTGTCAAGTTTAATAAGTGGGATTTCTTGCCTTATAAATGGGGTTGGGACCATCAGTTGTGTTGTGCAGAAGTCTGGTGGATACACAGCTGATAGTCCTCCTGAATAGACTGTTAAAATTTTTATTATGGCAAGAAAAAAGCAGCTAAGTAGAGAAAAACTAGTGGCCATCATTACTTTAAGAAATTAAGGTCAGTCAGTCCGAAAAATTGGGAAAACTTTGAATGTGTCCCCAAGTGCACTGGCAAAAACCATCAAGTGCTGAAAAGAAACTGGATCACATGAGAACCACCCCAGGAAAGGAAGACAAAGAGTCACCTCGGCATCTGAGGATGTTTATCCGAGTCACCAGCCTCAGAAATCGCAGGTTAACAGCAGCTCAGATTAGAGACCAGGTCAATGCCACACAGAGTTCTAGCAGCAGACACATCTCTACAATAACTGTTAAGAGGAGACTTTGTGCAGCAGGCCTTCATGGTAAAATAACTGCTAGGAAATGACTGCTAAGGACAGGCAACAAGCAGAAGAGACTTGTTTGGGCTAAAGAACACAAGGAATGGACATTAGACCAGTGGAAATCTGTGCTTTGGTCTGATGAGTCCAAATTTGAGATCTTTGATTCCAACCACCGTGTCTTTGTGCGACGCAGAAAAGGTGAACAGATGGACTCTACATGCCTGGTTCCCACTGTGAAGCATGGAGGAGGAGGTGTGATGGTGTGGGGGTGCTTTGCTGGTGACACTGTTGGGGATTTATTCAAAATTGAAGGCATACTGAACCACCATGGCTATCACAGCATCTTGCTATTCCATCCGTTTTGCGTTTAGTTGGACCATCATTTATTTTTCAATAGGACAATAACCCCAAACACACCTCCAGGCTGTGTAAGGGCTATTTGACCAAGAAGGAGAGTGATGGGTGTTGTGAATTCCGCTCTTGGGCTCCCTCCGGTGGTTGTTAGTGGCATTTTTGTGAGTTCTGCTCTTGGGCTCCCTCCGGTGGTTTTAAGTGGTATGGCTGCTCCTTGGATTTAGCAGTCTGCAGCTGCTTCCACTGATTGTCTTTCTGCTCGGCTATTTTTGCCTGGCTCTTCCCTTCAGCCAGTGCCACTTGTCAATGGTTCCTGGTTGGATTCACATCTCTTGGATTTCCCTGATATCCTGACCAGTTCAGCAAAGTTAAGTCCTTGCTTTGCTCTTTTCTGTCCACATGTTGTGGACTTATTCGTTCTGTGCATTCTATGTTTTGTCCAGCTTGTTAGTATGGATTAATTCAGTTAAGCTGGAAGCTCTGGGAAGCAGATTTACCCTCCACACCTTTAGTCAGGTGTGGAGATTTTTGTAAACTCTGTGTGGATTTTTGTAGTTTTTAATACTGGCCGCACAGTATTCTATCCTGTCTTATCTATCTAGCTAGACTGGCCTCCTGTGCTACATCCTGGTTTCATTCTGTGTATGTCTTTTCCCTCTCCACTCACAGTCATTACTTGTGGGGGGCTATCTATCCTTTGGGGATTTTCTCTGAGGCAAGATAGTTTTCCTGTTTCTATCTTCAGGGGTAGTTAGTTCTCAGGCTGTGACGAGGTGCCTAGGGAGTGACAGGTGCATCCCACGGCTACTTCTAGTGTTGTATTGAGCTTAGGGACTGCTGTCAGTACAGGTACCACCTCCTTCAGAGCTCGTCCCATGTTGCTCCTAAACCACCAGTTCATAACAGTACAAGTGGCCAAAAATGAATTAAATGCATCTCAAAAGAAGGAAAAAAAAATTCTGAGCCATTTTTTTTTCTGTGCTCTGTTTTGTCTTTTTTTTCCTCTTGATCTCTGGGTGGTTTAGGATTTATGCTCTGGCATGGATGTTCAGGGTTTATTTTCTCGTGTGGATCAACTTGCTGCAAGAGTACAGAGTATCCAAGATTATGTTGTCCAGACTCCGGCTTTGGAGCCTAAAATTCCTATTCCTGATTTGTTTTTTGGGGACAGATCCAAGTTTTTGAACTTTAAAAATAACTGGAAATAGTTTTTTGCTTTGAAACCCCGTTCTTCTGGTGATCCCATTCAACAAGTTAAAATCATCATATCCTTGTTGCGTGGTGACCCTCAGGACTGGGCATTCTCCCTTGAAACAGGGGATCCGGCATTGCTGAATGTAGACGCATTTTTTCAAGCGCTCGGATTATTGTATGACGAACCTAATTCTGTGGATCATGCAGAAAAAACCCTGTTGGCCCTGTGTCAAGGTCAGGAAGTGGCAAAATTATACTGCCAGAAATTTAGGAAATGGTCTGTGTTCACTAAATGGAATGAGGATGCTCTGGCTGCTATTTTCAGAAAAGGTCTTTCTGAAGCCCTTAAAGATGTTATGGTGGGCTTCCCTACGCCTGCTGGCTTGAGCGAATCTATGTCTCTAGCCATTCAGATTGATCAGCGTCTGCGTGAGCGCAAAGCTGTGCACCATATGGCAGTGTCCTCTGGGCAGAGTCCTGAGCCTATGCAATGTGATAGGATTTTGACTAGAACAGAACGGCAGGAATTCAGACGTCAGAATAGGCTGTGTTTTTACTGTGGTGATTCTGCTCATGTTATTTCTGATTGCCCTAAGCGTACTAGGAGGGTCGCTATGTCTGTTACCATCAGTACTGTACAGCCTAAATTTCTTTTATCTGTGACCCTGATTTGCTCATTGTCGTCCTTTTCTGTCATGGCGTTTGTGGATTCGGGCGCTGCCCTGAACTTAATGGACTTAGAATTCGCCAGGCGCTGTGGTTTTTCCTTGCAGCCTTTGCAGAGCCCTATTCCTTTGAGGGGCATTGATGCTACACCATTGGCCAAGGATAAACCTCAGTACTGGACGCAGATGACCATGTACATGGCTCCAGCACATCAGGAAGATTGCCGTTTTCTGGTGTTGCATAACCTGCATGATGTTGTTGTTCTGGGTTTTCCATGGTTACAGGAACATAATCCGGTGCTGGATTGGAAGTCTATGTCTGTGACTAGTTGGGGTTGTCAAGGGGTACATAGTGACGTGCCTTTGATGTCAATTTCCTCTTCCCCCTCTTCTAAGGTCCCTGAGTTTTTGTCGGATTTCCAGGATGTATTTGATGAGTCCAAGTCCAGTTCACTTCCCCCACATAGGGACTGTGATTGTGCTATTAACTTGATTCCAGGTTGTAAGTTCCCTAAGGGCCGACTTTTCAATCTGTCTGTGCCAGAGCATGCCGCCATGTGGAGTTATGTTAAGGAATCTTTGGAGAAGGGGCATATTCGGCCGTCTTCATCACCATTGGGAGCGGGTTTCTTTTTTGTTGCTAAGATTATCGTTTTCTTAATAAGATCACGGTCAAATTCCAATACCCCTTGCCTTTGCTTTCTGATTTGTTTGCTCAGATTAAGGGGGCTAGTTGGTTTACTAAGATTGACCTCCGAGGGGCATATAATCTTGTTTGTATTAAACAGGGTGACGAATGGAAAACTGCATTTAATACGCCCGAAGGCCATTTTGAATACCTTGTGATGCCATTCGGGCTCTCTAATGCTCCATCTGTGTTCCAATATTTTATGCATGATATTTTCCGCAATTATCTTGATAAATTCATGGTTGTATATTTGGATGATATTTTGATTTTTTCCGATGATTGGGAGTCTCATGTGAAGCAGGTCAGGATGGTATTACAGATCCTTCGTGATAATGCTTTATTTGTGAAGGGGTCTAAGTGCCTATTCGGAGTTCAGAAAGTCTCTTTTTTGGGTTTTATTTTTTCTACCTCGTCTATGGAAATGGATCTTGTTAAGGTCCACGCTATTCATGACTGGATTCAACCCACATCTGTGAAGAGCCTTCAAAAATTTTTGGGTTTTGCTCATTTCTATCGCCGTTTCATTGCCAACTTTTCCAGTGTGGTTAAACCCCTTACTGATTTGACTAAGAAAGGCGCTGATGTGGTGAATTGGTCCTCTGCGGCTGTTGAGGCCTTTCGGGAGCTTAAACGCCGTTTTACTTCTGCCCCTGTGTTGCGTCAGCCGGATGTTTCTCTTCCTTTTCAGGTTGAGGTTGACGCTTCTGAGATTGGGGCAGGGGCCATTTTGTCTCAGAGGGATTCTGATGGTTCTTTGATGACACCGTGTGCTTTTTTTTCCAGAATGTTTTCGCCTGTGGAACGCAATTATGATGTCGGCAATCGGGAGTTGTTGGCTATGAAGTAGGCGTTTGAGGAGTGGCGACATAGGCTTGAGGGAGCTAAGCACCGCGTTGTGGTCTTGACTGATCATAAGAATCTGATTTACCTCGAGTCGGCCAAGCGGCTGAATCCAAGACAGGCTCGATGGTCCCTGTTTTTCTCCCGTTTTGATTTTGCGGTCTCGTATCTTCCGGGATCTAAGAATGTTAAGGCTGATGCCCTCTCTAGGAGTTTTTTGCCTGATTCTCCTGGAGTCCCTGAGCCGGTTGGCATTCTTAAGGAAGGGGTGATTCTTTCTGCCATCTCCCCTGATTTGTGGCGGGTGCTTCAGGAATTTCAGGCTGATAAGCCTGACCGCTGTCCAGTGGGGAAGCTGTTTGTTCCTGATAGATGGACAAGTACGGTAATTTCTGAGGTTCATTGTTCAGTGTTGGCTGGTCATCCTGTGATTTTTGGTACCAGAGATTTGGTTGCTAGGTCCTTTAGGTGGCCTTCCTTGTCGCGCGATGTGCGTGCTTTTGTGCAGTCCTGTGGGACTTGCGCCTGGGCCAAGCCTTGCTGTTCCCGCACTAGTGGGTTGCTTTTGCCTTTGCCGGTCCCTGAGTGGCCCTGGATGCATATTTCCATGGATTTTATTTCGGATCTTCCTGTTTCCCAGAAGATGTCTGTTATCTGGGTTGTTTGTGACCGGTTCTCTAAAATGGTCCATCTGGTACCTTTGCCTAAGTTGCCTTCCTCCTCAGATTTGGTTCCATTGTTTTTTCAGCATGTGGTTCGTTTGCATGGCATTCCGGAGAATATTGTGTCTGACAGAGGTTCTCAGTTTGTCTCTAGGTTTTGGCGGGCCTTTTGTGCTAGGATGGGCATTGATTTGTCTTTTTCTTCGGCGTTTCATTCTCAGACTAATGGCCAAACTGAGCGAACTAATCAGACCTTGGAAACCTATGTGAGATGCTTTGTGTCTGCTGATCAGGATGATTGGGTGTCTTTCTTGCCGTTGGCCGAGTTTTCCCTTAATAATAGGGCTAGTTTGGCTACTTTGGTTTCACCTTTCTTTTGTAATTTTGGTTTTCATCCTCGTTTTTCTTCTGGGCAGGTTGAGCCTTCTGACCTTCCTGGTGTGGATTCTGTGGTGGACAGGCTGCAGCAGATTTGGACTCATGTGGTGGACAATTTGACGTGTCTCAGGAAAAGGCTCAACGTTTTGCTAACCGCCGTCGGTGTGTTGGTCCCCGGCTTCGTGTGGGGGATTTGGTTTGGTTGTCTTCTCGTCATGTTCCTATGAAGGTTTCTTCCCCTAAGTTTAAACCTCGGTTTATTGGTCCTTATAAGATTTCTGAAATTATCAATCCTGTGTCTTTTCGTTTGACTCTTCCAGCTTCTTTTGCCATTCATAATGTTTTCCATAGATCTTTGTTGCGGAGATATGTGGTGCCCGTTGTTCCCTCGGTTGATCCTCCTGCTCCGGTGTTGGTTGAGGGAGAGTTGGAATATGAGGTTGAGAAAATTTTGGATTCTCGTTTTTCGAGGCGGAGGCTTCAGTATCTTGTCAAGTGGAAGGGTTATGGCCAGGAGGATAATTCTTGGGTTGTTGCCTCCGATGTTCATGCCGCCGATTTGGTTCGTGCTTTTCACTTGGCTCGTCCTGATCGGCCTGGGGGCTCTGGTGAGGGTTCGGTGACCCCTCCTCAAGGGGGGGTACTGTTGTGAATTCCGCTCTTGGGCTCCCTCCAGTGGTTGTTAGTGGCACTTTTGTGAGTTCTGCTCTTGGGCTCCCTCCGGTGGTTTTAAGTGGTATGGCTGCTCCTTGGATTTAGCAGTCTGCAGCTGCTTCCACTGATTGTCTTTCTGCTCGGCTATTTTTGCCTGGCTCTTCCCTTCAGCCAGTGCCCCTTGTCAATGGTTCCTGGTTGGATTCACATCTCTCTTGGATTTCCCTGATATCCTGACCAGTTCAGCAAAGTTAAGTCCTTGCTTTGCTTTTTTCTGTCCACATGTTGTGGACTTATTCGTTTTGTGCATTATATGTTTTGTCCAGCTTGTTAGTATGGATTAATTCAGTTAAGCTGGAAGCTCTGGGAAGCATATTTACCCTCCACACCTTTAGTCAGGTGTGGAGATTTTTGTAAACTCTGTGTGGATTTTTGTAGTTTTTAATACTGGCCGCACAGTATTCTATCCTGTCTTATCTATCTAGCTAGACTGGCCTCCTGTGCTACATCCTGGTTTCATTCTGTGTATGTCTTTTCCCTCTCCACTCACAGTCATTACTTGTGGGGGGCTATCTATCCTTTGGGGATTTTCTCTGAGATGTTTCTATCTTTAGGGGTAGTTAGTTCTCAGGCTGTGACGAGGTGCCTAGGGAGTGACAGGAGCATCCCACGGCTACTTCTAGTGTTGTGTTGAGCTTAGGGACTGCGGTCAGTACAGGTACCACCTCCTTCAGAGCTCGTCCCATCTTGCTCCTAAACCACCAGTTCATAACAGATGGGGTGCTACGCTAGATGACCTGGCCTCCACAGTCACCAGACCTGAACCCAATTGAGATGGTTTGGGGAGAGCTGGACCACAGAGAGAAGGCAAAAGGGACAACAAGTGCTAAGCATCTCTGGGAACTCCTTCAAGATTGTTGGAAGACCATTCCCAGTGACTACCTCTTGAAGTTTATCAAGAGAATGTCAAGAGTGTGCAAAGCAGTTGATTCACACTTTTTTGTTAAGTATATAATTCCACATGTGTTAATTTCATAGTTTTGATGCCTTCAGTGTGTGTGTGAATGTACAATTTTCATAGTCATGAGACTATAGAAAAATCTTTAAATGAGAACGTGTGTCCAAACTTTTGGTCTGAACTATATATATATATATATATATATATATATATATACACTGTGTCACTGTGTTCCAAATTATTATGCAAATTGGATTTAAGTGTCATAAGGATTTAATTGTTTTGTTTTTCAAATAAACTCGTGGATGGTATTGTGTCTCAAGGCTCAATGGATCACTGAAATCAATCTTAAACGTGTGTGATAATTAGTTTTCCAGGTGATTCTAATGAAAGGAAAACTACTTAAAAATGAAGTTCCATATTATTAAGCAGGCCACAGGTTTCAAGCAATATGGGAAATAAAAAGGATCTCTCTGCTGCTGAAAAGCGTTAAATAGTGCAATGCCTTGGACACGGTATGAAAACATTAGATATTTCACAAAAGCTTAAGAGTGATCATCATACTGTGAAGAGATTTGTGACTGAAACAGAGCACAGATAGAGTTCATGCAGATAAAGGCATAATGAAGAAGGTTTCTGCCTGACAAATTCATTGGATTAAGAGGGCAGCTGCCAAAATACCATTACAAAGCAGCAAACAGTTATTTGAAGCTGCTGGTGCCTCTGGAGTCCCTCGAACCTCAAAGTGTAGGATCCTTCAAAGGCTTGCTGTGGTGCAAAAACCTACTATTTGGCCACCCCTAAACAGTCTTCACATGCAAAAAAGGTTGCAGTGGGCCCAGACATACATGAAGACTAATTTTCAAACAGTCTTGTGTACTGATGAGTGTCGAGCAACCCTGAATAGTCCAGATGGATGGAGTAGTGGATGGTTGGTGGATGGCCACCATGTCCCAACAAGGCTACGACGTCAGCAGGGAGGTGGAGGAGTCATGTTTTGGGCCGGAATCATGGGGAACCAGCTGGTAGGGCCCTTTAAGGTTCCTGAAGGTGTGAAAATGTCCTCTGCAAAGTATATAGAGTTCTGACTGACAACTTTCTTCCATGGTATAAAAAGCAGAAACGTGCCTTCAGGAGCAAAATCATCTTCATGCATGATAATGCACCATCTCATGCTGCAAAGAATACCTCTGAGTCATTGGCTGCTATGGGCATAAAAGGAGATAAACTCGTGGTGTGGCCACCATCTTCACCTGACCTCAACCATACAGAGAACCTTTGGAGTATTATCAAGCCAAAGATGAGGGTGGGAGGCAGTTCACATCAAAATAGCAGCTCTGGGAGGCTATTCTGACTTCATGCAAAGAAATACAACCAGAAACTCTCCAAAAACTCACAAGTTCAATGGATGCAAGAATGGGAAGGTGATATCAAAGAAGGGTTCCTATGTTAACATGTAACTTGGCCTGTTAGGATGTTTTGGAGTAAAATAGCTTTTTTATTCAGTGAATGTGACCTCCTAATGCTGCAAATTCCACAAATGAGCATTTTCAGTTCTTTAAAACATATCAAATGTTTAGAAATTCTACTGTGCCTAATAATTTGGAACAGTGCATTTTGAGTTTTTATTCATTTTGGAGATTATACTGTTATCATTGGGAGGTTTCTTCAATAAAATTCGATGTATACTCTAACGGGTGATGATTTTTATTAGACTGACTGTCATTTGCACCGACCATTTAGGAAAATCTGAGAAAAATGTAATTTGCATAATAATTTGGAACATGGTGTATATATGTCATTGACACATATATTTATTTATATTTCAGACAGAGCTAGATAGCAGAATAGCCGATAATTCAATTGTTGGGTTCTGTAAAATTGTTACAGAACCCAACAGGATATGAGACATGGTTTATATACAGTAAACCATTGCATATCCATTATATTTTTTATGCCCCTCACTAATAATGTTAGTAGTGTGTATGTGTAAAATTTTGGAGCTGTAGGTGATAAATGAAAGGATTAATTCACGGAAAAAACTGGCGTGGGCTCCCGCAAAAGTTTCTCCGCTAGAGAGGGAAAGCTAGTGACTGAGGACAGATATTAATAGCCTAGAGAGGGACCATGGTTATTGCCCCCCCAGCTAAAAACATCTGCCCCCAGCCACCCCAGAAAAGGCACCTATCCATTATTAATCCAATAATATGAATGGGTTAAAAAAATGCACACACATTATGAATAAATTATTTTAATTAAATAATTAAACACACTGGTTTATCATCTTTATTACACTCTCAATCCAAGCGGAAAAAAAATCCAAAATAAAAAAGCAGCAAAAAAAACAAACACTGCAATCCATCTCAAGGGGTAAAATTGCCGAATTATCGTCTATTCTAGTATCTAGCTATGTATGAAATATAAAGATATATATATATATATGTATGTCTCACTGACATACAGTATATATATAAATACATATATATATATATATATATACCATATATACTCGAGTATAAGCTGACCCGAGTATAAGCCGACCCCCCTAATTTTGCCACAAAAAACTGGGAAAACTTATTGACTCGAGTATAAGCCTAGGGTGGAAAATGCAGCAGCTACCGGTTAATGTCAAAAATAAAAATAGATACCAATAAACGTAAAATTAATTGAGACATCAGTAGGTTAAGTGTTTTTGAATATCCATATTGAATCAGGAGCCCCATATAATGCTCCATACAGTTCATGATGGGCCCATAAGATGCTCTATATAAAAATGTGCCACATATAATGCTCCATACAGTTCATTATTGCCCCATAGATGCTTCATATAAAGCTGTGCCCCATATACAATGCTCTGCACCATTCATTATTGCCCCATAGCTGTGCCATATAGTGCTCTGCACTGTTCATTTTTGTCCCATAGCTCTGCCATATAGTGCTCTGCACCGTTCATTTTTGTCCCATTGCTGTGCCATATAGTGCTCTGCACCGTTCATTTTTGTCCCATAGCTGTGCCATATAGTGCTCTGCACCGTTCATGTTTGTCCCATAGCTGTGCCATATAGTGCTCTGCACCGTTCATTTTTGTCCCATAGCTGTGCCATATAGTGCTCTGCACCGTTCATTATTGCCCCATAGCTGTGCCATATAGTGCTCTGCACCGTTCATTATTGCCCCATTGATGTACCATAGAAAGCTCTGCCATTGCTGCTGCTGCTGCAATAAAAAAAAAAAAGGCATACTCACCTCTCTTGCTTGCAGCTCCTCAGCGTCCTGTCCTGGCGTCTCTCCGCACTGACTGATCAGGCAGAGGGCGCCGCGCACACTATATGCGTCATCGCACCCTCTGACCTGCACAGTCAGAGCGCAGAGACGCCGGGAAGATGGAGCGGCGCCGGGAAGATGGAGTGACGCCCGGCGTGTGGAATGGGGATAGGTAAATATGACATACTTACCTGCTCCCGGCGTCCCGCTCCTTCTCCCGGACAGCTGGTCTTCGGTGTCGCAGCCTCTTCCTCTATCAGCGGTCACCGTTACCGCTGATTAGAGAAATGAATATGCGGCTCCACCCCTATGGGAGTGGAGTCCATATTCATTTTTCTAATGAGCTGTCCCACATGACCGCTGAAGACGTGGGACGGCAGGGGGAGCGCCAGGATCGCCGGGACTAGGTGAGTATGCCTCAGACCTCTCCCCCCCTCACCCGCCAACCCTGCCACCCACCGTGACTTGAATATAAGCCGAGAGGGGCACTTTCAGCCCAAAAATTTGGGCTGAAAATCTCGGCTTATACTCGAGTATATACGGTATATATATATACTGTATATATACTGCTCAAAAAAATAAAGGGAAACACTTAAACAACAGAATATAACTCCATATAAATCAAACTTCTTTGAAATCAAACTGTCCACTTAGGAAGCAACATTGTTTGACAATCAGTTTCACATGCTATTGTGCAAATGGAATAGACAACAGTTGGAAATTATCTTCAAGTGGGGACCACAGACCACATCTCAGTACCAATGCTTTCTGGCTGATGTTTTGGTCACTTTTGAATGTGGGTTGTGCTTTCACAGTCATGGTAACATGAGACAGACTCAATAACCCACACAAGTGGCTCAGGCAGTGCAGCTCATCCTGGATGGCACATCAAAGCGAGCTGTGGCAAGAAGGTTTGCTGTGTCTGTCAGCGTAGTGTCCAGAGGCTGGAGGTGCTACCAAGAGACAGGCCAGTACACCAGGAGTTGTGGAGGGGACTATAGGAGGGCAACCACCCAGCAGCAGGACCGCTACCTCAGCCTTTATGCAAGGAGGAACATGAGGAGCACTGCCAAATGGTTAGAAACCAACTCCATGAGGATGGTCTGAGTGCCCAACGTCCACAGATTGGGGTTGTCCTCTCAGCCCAACACCGTGGAGGATGCTTGGCAGGTTCACACTGAGCACATATGACAGACGTGACATAGTCTGGAGATGCTGTGGAGAGCGATCTGCTGCCTGCAACATCCATCAGCATGACCGGTTTGGCAGTGGGTTAGTAATGGTGTGGGGTGCCATTTCTTTGGAGTGCCGCACAGCCCTGCATGTGCTCGCCAGATGTAGCCTGACTCCGATTAGATATCACGATGAGATCCTCAGACCCCTTGTGAGACCATATGCTGGTGCTGATGGCTCTGGGTTCTTACTAATGCAGGACAATGCTGGACCTCATGTGGCTGGAGTGTGTCAGCAGTTCATGCAAGATGAAAGCATTGAAGCTATGGACTGGCCCGCCTGTTCCCCAGACCTGAATCCGAATGAACGTATCTGGGACATCATGTCTCGCACCATCCACCAACATCACGTTGCACTACAGACTGTCCAGGAGTTGGCGGATGCTTTAGTCCAGGTCTGGGAAGAGATCCCTCAGGAGACCATCCGCCGCCTCATCAGAAACATGCCCAGGCATTGTAAGGAGATCATACAGGCAAGTGGAGGCCACACACACTACTGAGCATCATTTCCTTATCTTGAGGCGTTTCCACTGAAGTTGGATCAGCCTGTAACTTCATTTTCCACTTTGATTTTGTGCATCATTCCAACTCCAGACCTCCATGGGATATTAGTTGTGATTTGCGTTGATGATTTTTAGGTTTTATTGTTATCAACACATTTCACTATGTAATGAATAAAGATTTACAACTGGAATATTTCATTCAGTGATATCTAGGGTATGGGATTTTAGTGTCCCCTTTATTTTTTTGAGCAGTGTATGTTTTCATGAATATTTGAAGCCATGGATCCATTATATAACCATTTTGCAAGCCAGCGAGAAAATCGCGCCATACAGATGCCATACGGATGACATACATACGTCACACGGATACTTTGATGCAAGGAAATCACATCCTCGCATTGCCCACGGATGACATACGGATCACTGTTCATGAAACATTTGTGCGATTCACGTCCGTGAAAAATGGACCGATTTTTTATACATTGTGTGTGACTCCAGCATTAGACCTACTTTCATAGTAATCTCAAAGAGTGGTTATGGGAGGCCATTACCAAGGAGCTATCTTCCCAGGATTGGGAGTAGTGTGATTCATTCAGTAAGTGCACCTGTTGTTGTTTCCTTTTAGTTTAAAGCCATTTTTATTACTTATTCTTTAAATAGTTGAATGTATTGATAAAATATGGAAGAGCAACTGGGAGAAGTTTAGAAGAGAGCTGAAAATCCACCAGAGTATCTCTGGAACCTTCAAGACAAGGCCATATGTCAAAAGTTCATGTTTCTTTGGTCAGTGATTGAATTCAATCTGTGAATAGTCTTATTGTTTTGACATTATTTGATTTTTAAAATTATCATTTTTCCCCCACCTTTATTTAGAGGTTGTGCAAATTGCGTCTTTGACCTATTGTCAGTGTTTCTGTCTGAATCCCTACAAAATATCATCCAAAACCTGACGAAATCAACAAACACTTTAAGACAAGCAGATCACAAATTGACATAATTTGTGATTTTCTTTTCCAGTGATGTCCTACTTTTGAATGTTGCTTTTCTTTCTTGAATTGAAAAGATTGTCAGCGATGGAAAAGGCCACAAATCAAGTTCATTTGAATTACATTTGTCCTTTGGAAGTTGTGCCTGAATCATATTTGCAGACATTCAGGCCAAGTGTCATAAGGGTGTCTCGTCCCACTGGAAAACCTGGAGTTAGACGGTCACGTTGGGTAATGAATCTCAGGTCTTCTTTAGAGATGGTGCGCTTTGTGTCACATATGAAATGGATTTACCGTATATACTCTTGTATAAGCCGAGATTTTCAGCACATTGTTTTGAGCTGAAAATACTTCCCCTCGGCTTATGCACAAGTCAATTGTCCAGAACGCTGGTGGGGAAGGGGGTGTGGCGTAGCAGCGGCAGGAGTCGGCAGCTGTGGCACAGTGACAGCTGCAGCTGCAGCCACCAGCTAACAGAAGACATCATACTCACCCTCCATCGCTGCATGTTTGTCCCTACATCTCCGTTGTCCCGGCACCAGCAGCTCTCCTCTTCTGTGCTCAGCAGTCACATGGTACCGCTCTTTAAGGTAATGAATATGTATGCGTCTCCACTCCCTTAGGGGTGGAGTGCATATTCATTTCCTTAATGAGCAGTACCGCGTGACCGCTGAGCAAAGGAGAGGAGAGCTGCCGGCACCGGGACAATGCAGATGCAGGTGCGAGGAGGGTGAGTAGGATGGGAGGAGTGGGAGATGGGGGATGTGAGCCATGCATACAACCATGGGACAGGGGGAGCCAAGCCATGGGGGCCTGGGGGAATCGAACCATGCAGGATTGGGGGAGCTGAGCCATTCGGGACTGGGGCGAGCCATGCATACAACAGGGGGAGCCACATATGTCAGGACAGGATGGGGCGCTACACACCAGGACAGGACAGGGGAAGCCACGCATAGTAGGACAGGACAGGGGGAGCCACATACCAGGACAGGACAGGACAGGGGGAGCCATGCATAGCAGGACAGGGATGAGGGGACAATGCATACCTGGCTTATACTTGAGTCAATAAGTAGTGTTGAGCATTCCGATACCGCAAGTATTGGGTATCGGCCGATATTTGCGGTATCGGAATTCCGATAAAGAGTTCCGATATTTACCGCATATCGGATACCAGAATCGGAAGTTCCCAGAATTCAAACTGCACAAATTCAGCCAATGAGGAATGATTGCAAGTGTGGGCACATCCTGTTCAGCATGGTGGGCATGTAACTACTGGCAAGGCTGTGATTGGCTGCTGAAATGATGTCATGATGCACTATAAAAAACGCTGCCGCCATTTTGCGCTCACTCTGCTGTGAATTCAGTTGGGGACAGGACTTTGTGTTCTGACTGAGGGCCAGTTGAGATAGCGAATTGCTTCATTGCGCTTTTCCCAGGCTAATTTAGCAACCGCTGTGTGTTCACCTTGCTTTTGCCTTGCAGCGCTGTTTTAACAGTGTTCTGCAAGGTCTCTGTGTGTGGGAGTGCAGCCCACTCTGTAGTCTGTGTGCAGCCATAGCCGGTTGTATTCAGCTCAGGGTGGTTCACACTGCCTCATACTGTTCTATCCATTGTCCTTTTTTGCTAATAGTGCAGCCTGCTGCACATTTTTTCAAACATTTCCTATTAGTGGCTTTCCACCCGTATCCAGCTAAATTGTGGAAAAACACTACATAGGATAACATAGAGGAGTTTTTTTGGGCCTTGCAGCGCCGTTTACGGCTGTCTGCATGGTCTCGGTGTGAGTGCAGCTCGCCCTGTAGTCTGTGTGCAGCCACAGCCGGTTGTATTCAGCTCAGGGTGAGTCACTGCCTCATACTGTTAAATACATTGTTTTTTTTTTGCTAATAGTGCAGCCTGCTGCACATTTTTTCAAAAATTTCCTATTAGTGGCTTTCCACCCGTATCCAGCAAAATTGTGGAAAACCACTACATAGGATAACATAGAGGAGGTTTTTTGGGCCTTGCAGTGCCGTTTACGGCTGTCTGCACGGTCTCCGTGTGAGTGCAGCTTGCCCTGTAGTCAGATCTGCCCAAAAAAAGAAAAAGTTAAGTTCACCAAACACACCACTTTACAGTTGTGTAGGCCACATTAGCTCATAATAAAGTCTAGTCCACACTTTAGAAAATTAGTGTTTCTTATACGTGTTAGGAGGAGCTGTTCAGGAATAAGCACACTAAGCCCTTAGTACTTTTCTGCTTATCTTTATCTGTCAACCAAGATGAAGAGGGCAGGGATTAAGGCACGTGGGCATGGGCGCGGAGCAGGGAGAGGACGTGGTGATTCTGTGCCTGCTGCGGGCACCGGTGATTCATCATCACCCAGTTTCAGCAGGGAACAGTCCTTCATGCGCAGCTTTGTAGGAGAGCGCCGTACACCGCAGCTGCGTGAAGATCAAATTGAAGCCATTGTCGGATGGATAGCAGCTAACGCATCGACTTCAATTAGTGCCACATCCTCTCAAGCACAGAGCACTGGAGAGCAGCCATCTGTCTCTTCACCACCTGCCAAATTGGCCAGGCAGTCAAAGAGCTTTTGTTCTCTGAATATCTTGGCTTGGAAACAGCATTGGAGAAATGGAAGAAGAGGCAGTGTGCAGTGATGCCCAACAGCTTTGTCTCTCTGGCTCTGAAGAGGCGGGTGGGCCAGTGCCTCCGGTCACCACAGCACAGTACGCATCTGATGATGAGACTCAGGTGCCGCTTTCTGGTGCGTACTGTGCTGCCGAGACTACCCAGGAGGAGCAGTTGGTGGCAGAGGGTAGTGTAGATGATGAGGTCCTTGACCCATCATTGCGTGAGGTACAGGAAGGTGGTGGGAGCAGCTCTGAGGAAGAGATTCCCCGAACGGGCCAAAGAGGGAGAGAGAGGGGGAAGACTGCGGAGCCTGTAGCCTCCACTTTGGCACCCGTTAGGAGCTTGTCTCTTCCAAAAGCCAAAAAGGGCGCTCCCAAGACTTGCAGTGCCTGGGTTTTTTTTGACACAGTTGCAGATGACATTTGCTTTGTCAAATGCAAGCTGTGTAATCAGAAAGTCAAAAGAGGGAAAAGTGTCAGCAACCTCAATACCACAAATATGTGGAAACCTGTGCGGAACAGGCACGCGGTGGAGTTACAAAAACACACTGAAGACCTAGGCCAACCAACAGCCGCAGCTACCACCTCTGCAGCTCGTGTTGCCTCTTCCTCCAGCTCACACACAGCTGGTTCGGCTTCCTCCCAGGATCGCCATGGAAGAACCTCTGGCACTGTTGTCCAGAGGCCCACTGTAATTCCCCCCACAGCACCACGTTCCCAGTCATCCTCACACTCCCAGCCCAGTCTACAGCCATCGGTAGTACAGGCATGGGAGAAAAGGCGGCCATTCTTGGCAAACCACCCCCGAGCACAGGCTCTGAATGCAGGCATTGCCAAACTTCTGTCACTGGAAATGCTCTCATTCAGGCTGGTGGAGACTGACAGCTTCCGTGACTTGATGGCATTGGCAGTCCCACAGTACAATGTGCCCAGCCGCTTTTATTTCAGCAGGCAAGCCGTCCCTGCCCTGCAAAGCATGTGGAGGGACACATAAAACACACGCTACTGAACGCCGTCAGTAGCAAGGTCCACCTCACCACCGATGCATGGACCAGTCAACATGGACAGGGACGATACCTTTCCCTCACTGCTTTACGATACCTTTCCCTCACTGGGTTAATGTTGTTGAGCCGGGTACAGATCGTGCAAGTGGCGCAGGACATGTCCTGCCCACTCCAAGGATTGCAGGAATCCAGTCTGTACGCATTGACTCCTCCTCATACACAAGTTCCTCAGAATCATCGCTGCAGGAGCCGTCACAGTCCACCTCCACATGGACCCGTGAACGTTTACCTGTTACGACCGACATGAGCACAGCCGTGGCCAAACGTCAACAGGCCGTACTGAAATTATTTTCTTTGGGGAATCGAAGCCACACAGTGCAGGAGCTCTGGAATGCCATCAAGCAGGAGAGCGATGTGTGGTTTGTGCCAGCGAATCTCCAGCCAGGCATGGTAGTGTGTAACAATGGCCAAAATCTGGTGGCAGCTTTGGCCCTTGGCAACCTCACTCACATCCCATGTCTGGCACATGTGCTCAATTTGGTTGTGCAGAGTTTTCTGAGGGATTATCCGGATCTTGATGCACTGCTGCACAAGGTCCGCCTAGAGTGTGCTCACTTGCGGCGTTCCAGCACGGCAAGATCGCGCATTGCAGCTCTGCAGCGCCGATTCCGCCTTCCGAAACATTGCATCATATGTGACCTACCTACCAGGTGGATTTCCACGTTACATATGTTGGAGCGGTTGTGTGAGCAGCAGCAAGCAGTAATGGAGTACCAGCTGCATCAGGCGCAATGAAGTCGCAATACGCGCCGTTCAGACTTCACAACCACAGAGTGGGCCACTATGAAGGACGTCTGCCAGGTTTTGCGTCCCTTCGATTATTTCACGCGGATGGCGAGTGCAGATGATGCACTAGTCAGCATGACTGTCCCCCTTATCTGCCTGCTTCAACAAACACAGCAAGCGCTAAGGGATGATGTTGTGGAAGAGGTGGAGGATGAGGAGTCAGCATTTCCATCAGCTTCTGGACAGTCAGCGCCACGTGGTTCCTCACAAAGGCGTAGGCGGGGACACTTTGTGAGGAGGATGAGGAGGAGTCAATGGAGGAGGAAGACCTCCGTCTAGAGGAGGGAGTTACACAATTGTCCAGTAGTCAGTGTGTACAGTGAGGGTGGGGTGATGAAGAGCGGGCAGAGATCACGCCTCAAGCAGGGGACAGCGTTCAAGCAGGGGACAGCGTTTCTAGGCCAGTTGACAGTCTGCAGCACATGGTTGATTTCATGCTGCAGTGCCTGAGAAACGACCGCCGCATCGTCCACATTCTCAACATGGCTGATTATAGGGTGTACACCCTCCTTGATCCTCGCTACCGGGACAACGTACAAAACCTCATCACACCATTGACCCGGGAGCATAAAATGCGGGAGTACCAAGACACACTGGTGAATTCCATCATCTTCTCCAGTCCAACTGAGAGCAGTGCTGCTAGTGCTTTACAAAGCAGCTCAGTGCGTCGAGGCAGTGGAGGAGGCTCTGCACAAAGAGGGAGCAGAAGCAGTGCCTCTGCCCAAGGCAAGACCAGTATGGCCCAACTGTGGCACAGTTTTGTGTGCCCGCCCCAAATGTCTACACCATCACCGGCGGCTCCAGTCAGCAGGAGGCAACGTTTCCGTCAGATGGTGACAGACTACATGTCTTGCCCTCTTACTGTACTCCCAGACGGCTCTTCCCCTTTCAAGTTTTGGGTCTCTAAGCTGGATACATGGCCAGAGCTAAGCCAGTATGCATTGGAGGTGCTGGCTTGCCCTGCGGCTAGTGTCTTATTGGAACGCGTCTTTAGTGCCGCAGGTGGTGCACTAACAGACCGTCGCATGCAACTATCCTCCGATAACGTTGACCGGCTTACTTTTCTGAAAATGAACCAGGCCTGGATCTCGCAGGAATTTGCCCTCCTTTGCCTGATTAAATAATTGGGTGTCATCCAGGTCTCCTGATGTGTTAATCTTTCTAGCACCTGAACTGTAATTCCTGGGCTCCAACATCGCCAGTTGAGGCTCAGAAGTGCAGGCTGCACAGTCAAAACATACGACCCAGTGTTATTGGGTTTCAGTAACGTCAGCTGATCCCCAGCTGTGTAGCCGGCAATGTGTCCTGAGACCGCCACGCTGATGCAACAACTGAAATGTAAGGGAACCTGTCCCCCCCAGGCGTTTGTTACTGAAAGAGCCACCTTGTGCAGCAGTAATGCTGCACAAGGAAAAGGTAGCTCTTTTAGTTTAGCTCCTTGCACACGCAGAACTTAACACTTATAAAATGTGTCCACTGATACCGTTAAACTGTCCCGGAGGTGGGACTTTCCTTCGTAATGTGACGCAGCACAGCCATCATTCATACCCCCTTGGTGCCGTGCGCCGCCTCCTCAGCGTTGTTTTAAGCTGTCCCGGAGCCTGCGCTGTTCTGTTATCCCTTAGCGCTGCCCGTCTTCTGACATAATTTGGTGTCAGGCTGGCTGCGCCTGTGCGGCCGCGCTGCCCGAGATACCGCCTCGCAGTGTTTTCTGATTTAATCACAGCTGTGCTGCATCTTATTAAGAAGGCAAGTCACGCCTCCAAGACAGTTTGACTGTATAAGGGGCTAAATTGTATACGTGTTTCATTCAGCATGTGCAAGGAGCAAAATTTAAAGAGCAACCTTTTACTTGTGCAGCTTAACTGCTGCACAAGGTGTGGCTCTTCTAGTTTGTAACACCTGAGGGGGGGTTAAAGGTTACCTTTAAAATTGGTTCAATTAGGCTTCGGCCTACACTCTGCTCCTCCTACAGACCCTGGGCTCTAACACCACCAGTTGGTGCCCGGAAGTGCTGGATGCACAGAGAAAAACACCCGCCAATGTGTCAGTGGGGTTCAGCAACGCCAGCTGTTCCCCTGCTGTGTAGCCGGCAACGTGTCCTGCAAACGCAACGCAGACAGAAAGCTGCCTCCAGTGCAGGCTTCGGCCTACACTCTGCTCCCCCTGCTTACCCTTTGCTCCAACACCGCTAGTTGGGGCTCTAGGAAGACAATCTTGAATAGGTCCACATCCTGGTTCCAGCACCGTCAGCTGGTTCCGGGCAGAGCTTTTGGCTTAGGTGCCTCCTTCTGGGCATCCGAGTTCCGCCAACGTCAGGCGGTCCTTGGTAGTGCTTTTTAGCACGGGTACCTCCTGCTTAGTAACCGGGTGCCAGCACCGTCAGCTGGTCCTCGGTCGTGCCATTGGCTCTTGCACACTTGGCCAACGCATCCGGGTTCCAGTACCATCAGCTGGTTCTCGGCAGTGTCTTTGTCACGGGTACTCCCTCCTGCCCAGCCTGGTTCCAGCACGTCAGCTGGTTCCGGGTAGTGTCAAGGTCACTTACACGCCTATACGTTGTCCCGTCATGTTGCGGTCGGGTTAGCCAACTCCATGGTGCCTCCATTTTAGGAGCTTCCAATGTGGGTTTCGGGAAGTGGCAATCAAGGCTGGTTCTGTAGTGCCAGTAGGCCAAGCTCCCCCTGTAGGACTGTTGGTGTTCGGTAACTGCGGCAGCCTCGCGGCCTAGCTGTTCTCTCTTCTCCTTTGGACCTTCTGCTCCACATCCTGGTTCCAGCACCGTCAGCTGGTTCCGGGCAGAGCCTTTGGCTTAGGTGCCTCCTTCTGGGTATCCTAGTTCCGCCAACGTCAGGCGCTCCTTGGTAGTGCTTTTTAGCACGGGTACCTCCTGCTTAGTAATCGGGTTCCAGCACCGTCAGCTGGTCCTCGGTCGTGCCATTGGCTCTTGCACACTTGGCTAACGCATCCGGGTTCCAGTACCGTCAGCTGGTTCTCGGCAGTGTCTTTTGCTCTTGTACCTTCTGCTTCCCATCCTGGTTCCAGTACCGTCAGCTGGTTCCGGGCAGAGCCTTTGGCTTAGGTGCCTCCTTCTGGGTATCCGAGTTCCACCAACGTCAGGTGGTCCTTGGTAGTGCCTTCTGGCACGGGTACCTCCTGCTTAGTAACCGGGTTCCAGTAACGTCAGCTGGTCCTCGGTAGTTCCATTGGCTATGGGACCTTCGGGTAGCCATCCGAGTTCCAGTTCCATCAGCTGGTTCTCGGCATTTTCTCAGCCTTCTTATACCTTCTGCTACATTTCCAAGTTCAAGACCCTAAAGACGACGACCCGGAAGACCACCCCTAAGATGATGACGACACCAGAGACGACAACCGCTGAGATGACGACGACCCTGGAGACGATGACCCTGAAGACCACCCCGATGATGACGACTCCGGAGACGACGACCCTGGAGACGACGACCCTGGAGATGACGACATGGAAGACCGGGAAGAAGAAGAACAAGAGGCTGCAGAACAAAGAGCAGAAGAACATTAAGCATAACACTTAATATCAGAGCAAAAGATATTATCTAAATTATAAGCAGAAGAAGACTAAGCAGTGTATGGGGGTGAGTCCGTTCCTCCTTGTGGTGCCCCTGGATAATGCCTGAGGCTGCAGGCCAAACTGAACGCGGACAAATGTAACTCTTTTGTGGCAGGCAGAACGGAAGGTGTAATCTTCAAACTTTTATAGATAACAACTACAGGAATGCCTGTCACAAATAAGAATATGATGAAGAAGTAGAATATGAAGAAGAATAATAGTTGAATAAAAAGAATATGAAGAATGTACCAAAAAAAAAAATAGGTAGAAGATGAAGAAGAAGATGAATAAAGTGAAGAAGAAGTTGATGTCAAAGATGCTGATGATGATGATGAAGAAGAAAGTGTGGGAAAAGTAAAAAAAAAAAAAAGGTGAAGGGGCGTGGAATTAGTGAAACATCAATATCTGACAAAATAAAAAAAATCTTAACATAGTCAATATCTTTGTAACTCCGAACGTCTTAAATAAAAATAAAATTCCTGCTATTCTATTTGATTGGGCTAAATCTCTATGTCTTTAATGTCTCTGCCACCTCCCCCAATACATCCTACATTATTCTTAGTTGTTTTCCTTCATGTAGAATGAACCTACAAGGAAAGAAAGGGTTTATTTTAATTCCGATATTTTCGTCCCATTGACTTGCATTGGTATCATGTATCGGTATCGGCGATATCCGATATTTTTTTAATATCGGCCGATCCAATTCGATACCGATACTTTCCGATATAGTAAGGTATCGCTCAACACTATCAATAAGCTTACAAAGTTTTCCGTGGCAAAAGTAGGTGCCTCAGCTTATACTCAGGTCGGCTTATACTCAAGCATATATGGTAGTTTCATCTTGTGCTGAAGAGTAGAGTTGAGCAACACTTACTTTTTTCGGATCAAGTCGGGTTTCGCGAAACCCAACTTTGTCAAAATTCGGGTCAGGTGAAATCGGTTGATTATTGCGAAAAGTCGGGGGCCGACCGAAACACGAAACCCAATGCAAGTCAATGGGGAATCAAAGTCGGCAGTGAGTGGAGGACAGGAAAACACCTACAGTGCCCATTTTAATGACAAAAACATCAATTCTTATTTATTAAGCTTGTCAATCTTAATTTACTTTATAATAATAGTTAGGCATTGAAAACAGGGGGTCATTTGGCTAAAGTTGTGGGGGGGGGGGTAGAGCTGGCTCAAGATTTTTGTGGGCCCAGGAACCGCTGAATACGTCATGGCGGTGGAGCAAGGAGAGGTAAGTATTTCAACTTTGCAAGTGTTGTTATCCTGAGCAAGCAGGGGGGCCCACTCGTTGGCACTTGGCACTGGCACAGGGCCCCTCATAGTATGGCGATGCGTTTGACAGCGGGTGGCGCCTCCCACTGCCAGAGACACTTTTGCGTACTATGATGGGCCCTGTGCCAGTGACGTCGCCAACGAGTATGCCCCCCCACCTGATGAAGGAACCTGCACTTTCATCTGCACCTTCCTCTTTGTCCCCGTGTAAGGTGGTATAGTATGCGGGAAGGGGAACCTGACTTTCAGCAGGGTCAGATTCAGGCTGTGCAGAGTGCAAGGGGAATGTAGGGGTCTGGGTCAATGTACCAGCAGACTCATCTAGCAGTGGCTGGGCAATGGGCAGGATGAGGAGTAAACACAGATATAGGCCCTAATAATAAAGTAGGCTAAATGCAGTTCAAAATTGGTAACAGGACTAATTAGGCGGCATAGCTTTGTTCTGTGGAGGACAATTGTAATGAGTGGCGCAGACAGGTAGTAGGCCCAATATAAAAAAGTAGGCTAAATGCAGTTCAAAATTGGTAACAGGACTAAACAGGCAGCATTGCTTTGTTCAGTGGGGGAGGACAACTTTAATGAGTGGCTGACAGCCAGACACTGGTAGTAGGCCCAAATGATAAAGTAGGCAAAATGCAGTTCAAACTTGGTAACAGGAGTACACAGGCGGCGTTGCTTTGTTCAGTGGAGGAGGACAACTGTAATGAGTGGCTGACAGCCAGACACAGGTAGTAGGCCCAAATGATAAAGTAGGCAAAATGCAGTTCAAAATTGGCAACAGGAGTACACAGGCGGCATAGCTTTGTTCAGAGGAGGACAATTGTAATGATTGGCGCAGACACAGCTAGTAGGCCCAAATGATAAAGTAGGCTAAATGCAGTTCAAAATTGGTAACAGGACTAAGCAGGCGGCATTGCTTTGTTCAGTGGAGGATGACTGTAATGAGTGGTGCAGACAGACTTAGTAGGTCCGCAATAAAAAGTAGGCTAAAAGCAGTTCAAAATTGGTGACAGGACTAAACAGGTGGCATAGCTTTGTTCTGTGGAGGACAATTGTAATGAGTGGCGCAGACACAGTTGATAGACCCAATATAAAAAAGTAGGCTAAAAGCAGTTCAAAATTGGTAACAGGACTAACCAGGCGGCATAGCTTTGTTCTGTGGAGGACAACTGTAATGAGTGGCGCAGACACAGGTAGTAGGCCCAAAATAAAAAAAGTAGGCTAAATGCAGTTCAAAATTGGTAACAGGACTAAACAGGCGGCAGAGCTTTGTTAAGTGGAGGACAATTGTAATGAGTGGCGCAGACACAGGTAGTAGGCCCAAAATACAAAAGTAGGCTAAATGCAGTTCAAAATTGGTAACAGGACTAAACAGGTGGCATAGCTTTGTTAAGTGGAGGACAATTGTAATGAGTGGCGCAGTCACAGGTAGTAGGCCCAACAATTAAAAAGTAGGCTAAAAGCAGCTCTAAATTGGTAACAGGACTAAACAGGCGGCATATCTAGGTAATGGGGTGGGCTCCTCTGCTGAGTAGCAGACAGTGGTAGTAGGCGCAAAGTATTAACTGGTCTAAATGGAGGCCAGGGCCCCTCTATATTTTAACTATCATCTATCATTTCAACAAATTTGTATTGGCAGTGCCATTGAAGCATTTAGCAGCACAGACTACACAGTGGTGGAGCACAGAGAGGTAAATATTGCAAGTGGTAGAGCACTGTTCGAGCTGGGGGGGAACACTCTCTCGTGGGTGGTGGTACTAGCACAGGGCCCCTCATATTACAACGGTATGTCTGACGTTGGTGGTGCACCACCACCGTCAGAGAAACTTCATTGTACTATGAGGGACCCTGTGCCAGTGCCGTCGCCCAAGAGTGGACACACCAACCTGTCCAGGCAAACGGCACTTGCACGGGTGCTTGTGCCTGGTGGTAACCACAGCCCTGTTGGGGGAGTCAGCCCATTTAGGGAGGTATAAAAATGGCCTATGGTGGACATTCAGCAGCTGCAAATGGTGGAATTGGAGCAGTCAGTAAGAGGACGCCAAAAGCAAGACATTTTTCAGGCAAGCAACGTGTCAGCAGAAGGTGAGCCAAAATAATTTGAAATCCATGATTGGTTCATTTTAATGAAGATTAGATCATCAACATTCTGGGTAGCCAGACGTGTCCTTTTTTCGGTCAGTATTGAGCCAGCAGCACTGAAGACTCTTTCTGATAGCACACTAGAAGCAGGGCAAGCGAGCTCCTGTAATGCATATTCTGCCAATTCAGGCCAGGTGTCTATTTTAGATGCCCACTGCCAGTAATCAAAGGGGAATGACCTGTGAGGGTGAATATCGATAAGGGAGGAAAAGTAGTTCGTAAACATACTGGACAAATGCTGTCTCCTGTCATTTTGAATCGATGCAGCGGTACCTGTCGTGTCAGTGGTCATTACGAAATCACTCCACAACCTGGTCATAAAACCCCTCTGTCCAACGCCACTTCGGATTTGTGCACCTCTAACACCTCTGCTATGTTGCGCCCTACGGCTCGTGTGAGAACTATCACCGCCGCTGTGTGCTGGGAATGCCTGAACCAAACAGTCTACAAGAGTTGCTTGTTTGGTAGCCAATATTTGCTCAAGGTTCTCATGTGGCATGATATTTTGTATTTTTCCTTTATATCGTGGATCCAGGAGGCAGGCCAACCAGTAATCATCATCGGTCATCATTTTGATAATGCGGGGGTCCCTTTTTAGGATACGCAAGGCATACTCAGCCATGTGGGCCAATGTTCCAGGTGTCAATTCACTGCTTGTGCTGGGTTGAGGAGCACTTTCTTTCAAATCAACTTGTGTTCCGCAAAAACCCTGTACCTGACCTTGCAACGCCACCAGTTTCTATTGCCCCCTGAGAAGCATCCTCTACCCATAAATATTCATCCCCATCATGCTCCTCCTCCTCTTCGTCTGCCACCTCATCCAGGAGAGTTCCCTGAGCAGACAATGGCTGACTGTCATCAAGGCTTCCCCTTCCTAGGCTGCAGACGCCAGCTCCTTAATGTGCATCAAACTTTGCATCAGCAGACGCATTAGTGGGATGCTTATGCACTTACCAGCCATGTGCATTCCTCAAAACACTGAAGGACTTGACAGAGGTCTTGGAGCTTCGACCACTGCACACCAGACAACTCCATGTCTGCCATCCAACTGCCTGCCCGTGTATGTGTATCCTCCCACAAATTAATCACAGAACACCTCTGCTCGCACAGCCTCTGAATCATGTGCAGTGTGGAGTTCCACCTTGTTGCAACGTCGATTATTAGGCGGTGCTGGGGAAGATTCAGCGATCGCTGATGGTTCAGCATATGGCTGGAGTCTACGGGCGACCGGCGGATGTGCAAGCAAAGTCTTCGCACCTTCAGGAGCAGGGCTGGTAACTCCGGATAATTTTTGAGGAAGCACTGCACCACCAGGTTCAAGGTGTGAGCCAGGCAAGGTATGTGTTTAAGTTCTGAAAGGGTTATGGCAGCCATAAAATTCCTTCCGTTATCACTGACTACCTTGCCTGCCTCAAGATGTACACTGCCAAGCCATGACTGAGTTTGTTGCTGCAAGTAGTCGGCCAGTACTTCCGCGGTGTGTCTGTTGTCGCCCAAACACTTAATTTCTAACAGCCTGATGACGCTTACCACTAGCTGTTTGATAATGGGACACCTCGTGTGCAACACTGGCAGCTGCGGATGGAATGGTCGTGCGACTGCACTCTGTGGACGAGCTTTCACTTCTGGAGGAGGAGGAGCAGGGGTGGCGAACGCCTACAGCCAACTGTTTCCTAGACCGTGGGCTAGGCAGAACTGTCCCACTATGGCTGTCCCCTGTGGACCCTGCATCCACCACATTAAACCAGTGTGCCATGATGGACACGTAACGTCCCTGGCCATGCCTACTGGTCCATGCATCTATTGTGAGGTGCACCTTTCTACCGACTGATTGCCTCAGTGCAATGCGGTCTTTGACATGCTGGTGGAGGGCTGGCATGGCTTTTCTCGCAAAGAAGTGTCGACTGGGTAGGTCATAGCGTGGTACTGCGTAGGCCATCAGGGCTTTGAAAGCTTCGCTTTCAACCAACTGGTAGGGCATCATCTCTAACGAGATTAGTCTAGCAATGTGGGCGTTCAAACCCTGTGTACGCGGATGAGAGGATGAGTACTTTCTTTTCCTAACGAGAGTCTCTTGTAGGGTGAGCAGGACTGGAGAGGTGCATATGGTGGAACTAGCGGTGGTGGTGGTGGTGGACATGGCAGATTGAGAGAGGGTTGGTGATGGTATTCTCGGTGTTGGCCTAAATACAGTGTTTCCTACCAATAACCTTGTGATTCCCTGACTGCTTTGGCCTTGCGACGATGTCTCCACATTTGCTGCTGGTGGTGTCCTAACCGGTGGGCTTACAGTGAGGGAAGCAATGTAGTGTTGCTGACTACCTCCATTCTGAGCAGGTGCACTAACGGTACAGGACATTTGGTAGTTAGTCCAGGCTTGCAAGTGCATGCTGGTTAAATGTCTAAGCATGCACGTTGTATTAAAATTTTGAAGATTCTTCCCTCTGCTAAAGGTTTTTGAGCATTTCTTACAGACTGATCATTCGGAGCTTGGTTAAAAAATTGCCACACTGCACCCTTCCTACTATGGAATACCTTTTCAGGCATTGCACGCTGTGCTACTTTTACTGGATGGACACGCTGTCCTAAAACTGTTTTTGTTTTTGACAAACGTTTTTGGCCTGATACGGGTCTGCCAGATGACATCTGTTGCGATGTAGATGGCTGCTGCGGATCATCCTCCTCCGCTTCTGAGCTACTGGCAGCGGCACCCTCTTCCCCCAATGGCTGCCAATCTGGGTCAACAACTGGGTCATCTATCGCCTCCTCTTCAATGTCATGTGCACCTTCCTCTGTGTCACCGTGTAAGGTGATATAGCGTTCGGGACGGGGCACCATAGTCTCATCAGGGTCAGATTCTGGCTCAGTACACTGCGAGGGCAATGTAGTGATCTGAGTCAATGGAACAGCATTATAATCTAGCTGTGGCTGTGCATCAGTGCACTCCATGTCCGTTTCATCTTGTAATGGGTAGTTAATTTCCCGTTCTAACCCAGGTACGATATGTGTAAAGAGCTCCATGGAGTAACCTGTAGTGTCGCCTGACACATTGTTCATTTTTGGTTTGGGTGAAGGATACAAGAAAATGTCTTGTTCCTGACCGGGAGCATCCACTGACGACTCGCTGCTTTTATATTTGGAACTTTCTGAAGAGGAGGCGAAAGAGCTAGAGGCTGAGTCAGCAATGAAAGCCAAAACTTTTTCCTGTTGCTCCGGCTTTAAAAACCGTTTTCCTACTCCTAGAAAAGGGAGCTTTCGAGGCCTTGTGTAGCCAGACGATGACACTGGGTCAACATCTCCAGCCTTAGGTGCTATTGTGCTTTTGCCACTACCACCAGATGCACCACCATCAGTACCAGCTGGCAACCACCGCCCACGGCCTGTTCCATGAGACTTTTTCATTTTGTGGAAAATCTAACCAAAATTGCAACCATTATATGGTACTGTAAAACAAGGTAGAAGGTGTATATAAACTTGTTGAGAATTTGAATCTCCCTTTTTTTGGGGGGAGACTGACCCAAAACTCAGGCCCAGTGTATATAACAATGCAATCTAAGTGGCAGAAAGTGGCTGGCTGACACACACCAAACTAAATGGATTGCAGTAGATCCACTTTGTGAGAATTTGAAACTCCCTTTTTTGGGGGGAGACTGACCCAAAACTCAGGCCCAGTGTATATAACAACGCAATCTAAGTGGCAGAAAGTGGCTGGCTGACATACACCAAACTAACAGGACTGCAGTAGATCCACTTTGTGAGAATTTGAAACTCCCTTTTTTTGGGGGAGACTGACCCAAAACTCAGGCCCAGTGTATATAACAACGCAATCTAAGTGGCAGAAAGTGGCTGGCTGACATACACCAAACTAACAGGACTGCAGTAGATCCACTTTGTGAGAATTTGAAACCCCATTTTTTGGGGGTGAGACTGACCCAAAACTCAGGCCCAGTGTATATAACAACGCAATCTAAGTGGCAGAAAGTGGCTGGCTGACATACATCAAACTAACAGGACTGCATTAGATCCACTTTGTGAGAATTTGAAACTCCCTTTTTTGGGGGGAGACTGACCCAAAACTCAGGCCCAGTGTATAATACAACGCAAACTAAGTGGCAGAAAGTGGCTGGCTGACATACACCAAACTAACAGGACTGCAGTAGATCCACTTTGTGAGAATTTGAATCTCCCTTTTTTGGGGGAAGACTGATCCAAAACTCAGGCCCTGTGTATAAAACAACGCAATGTAAGTGGCAGAAATTGGCTGGAAGATATATGAAAAAATACAAGGACTGTAGTAAAATTTCAATCTCCCTACAATGATCTCAGGAAAAGTATGGCAGCAATAAAAAGGACTGCTGCACACAAAAGTGTGGACAAATTAACAAGATAACTGTGCAGAAAGGAGCAACAGGATTTTTGCTTTTAAAAAAGCAGTTGGTTTGCACAGCGGCGTGCAAACAGCAATGCAGCTATGAGGGAGCCTTATAAGGCAGCCTAATAAGCTACAGAGCTGATGCACAAAAATATAGCCTCCACTGTCCCTGCAAACAAATGGTGCTGTTGGACAGTGGAAATCGCTACAGCACAAGCAGATTCGGGGCTTAATCTTCCCTCCCTAACTATATCCCTTCTTCTGATGCAGCTGCGGCAACCTCTCCCTATGCTACGATCGGTAGAAATAAGATGGCGGTCGGCGTACACGCCCCTTTATAGTCCCTGTGACGCCGCAGAAAGCAAGCCAATCACTGTCATGCCCTTCTCTAAAATGGTGGGGACCGAGACCTATGTCATCACGCTGCCCACCCTCTACGTCCTCCTTCATTGGCTGAAAAATGGCGCGGAAGTGTCATACAAAGCGCGACTTTGGCGCCAAGATCGATCACCTCATGGCCGATCCCACACTAGGATCAGGTTGGGTTTCATGAAACCCGACTTTGCCGAAAGTCAGCGATTTTTGAATTTGTCCGATCCGTTTCGCTCAACCCTACTGAAGAGGTTATCGACACTTTCCATGCTGGTCAGAAACATGCAGCTCCATTTCAACTACTTCTGATCTTGTCATTACCTCTTCCTATAAAAATTGGCCAGACCTTCTCTCTCAGTCAATGAAAGATTCATCTTCTTGTGCTGTGTGCTAAAGCGGAGTGGTTGGAGTATAATTGTTCTCATAGTTGTCTGTGGTTTGCTGTAATACGTGCGCGGTTATCTCCTGGTACCTGGTCCCATTTAGATTATTACTCCCTGACTTTATCCTCCTCCCTATTGTTGGTTAGTGCCTTTATATGATAGAGGTTTTCTGTTATCCCTGTTTTGTCTTTGTGTCTTGTTTACCATACATTTCTGTCCCATACCTCATGGGGTGGAGAAGGGGACAGATCAGGGTTTAATTAGAGCATAGTAAGGTGGGAGACTTGGGCCTCTCTACCTTCAAGAGTAGGGATAGTTGGGGTTCAGGTTCCAGGCACAGTTTGAGGCCCCCTTCCCTATTGAAGACCGTCACAGCATGAAATTTTCACCGGCCCACATTTTTTCTGGATCTTACTATGGATCCCATCGAGGCACTGGTAAAACAGATGTGGAGTCTGTCTCTCAACCTGTCAGACCTGCGAGATAGGCGTTCGGGGGGACATAATAATTTGTTTGTCACCCAAGATCATTGGGAGTGAGGAACAATGGGTATGGATTTTTATCTTACTCTTACAGGGGGACCCTTAATCCTGGGCCATTTGATACAAGTCTGACTCAAAGTCATTCCTGTCAGTTGATGTTTTTTGGGGGTTCTAGGCCTCATTTACAATGATACCGACTGTTTCTCCCTCGCAGAGTCTAAGTTATGTAAGCTCCAGCAGGGAGACCAGTCGGCTGAGGAGTTTTGCTCAGAATTCCATAGATGGGCTACTGACATCAGATGGAATGACCCTACCTTGAGAAGCCATTTTTGTCAGGGTCTGTCTGACAGATTAAAAGACATACTGGTGCTCTTTGAAACTCCTGAGTCACTAGAGGCTGCTTTGGCTCTTGCCATACATATTGATAGATTTCTCTGCGAAAGACCTGTTGTGACTCCGCCCACCATGTTACTCCCTAAAACTGAGGATCTCACTGTGTGCTTTGAAGAACCAATGCAGTTAGGAAGGGCCTCCCCTCTGAATGAGTCTCTTACAGTTCACCTTAAAATGGGTTTGTGGTTTTTCTGTGGGCATTTCACTGGGATCTGTCTTTTATCACCAAAGCACAAAAAGTAGTTGTAAAACTTCTAACCTCAGTTTGTGTGGGGGATAACGATATGGGTGTATATATCACCTCCGCATGTGTATCTATTTTTTTTTTTTTTATCCGCAGATGTGGTTATTGGTATGAAAATGGAGAAAATATCTGTCCTCTTGTATAGGGGAGTGGGAGGCAATATGGTGGATGATTAGTTTGCACAGGACATTGGTCTTCCTTGTAGTACTCTGACAACACCCATTCCCATATTTGCAATTGAGTCTGCACCTCTCGGTCAGGTAAATTTTATGCAAGTAGTGCATAATGTAAACCTGCGCATAGGGGCTCTTCACAGGGAGATCCTTTATTTTATTTCTTGGAAGGTCTCCCTACTCCTATTGTGTTAGGACTTTCCCTGGTAAATATGAGGTTATTGACAAGCCATCCAGAGAAATAGTCAAATGGAGAGATTTCTGCAAAAATAATTGCCAAGGTACCATCATTTCTACTGGTTCAACACTAAAACCATACCGTCTTCTCTGTCTGATTTTGTGGATGTGTTCTCAGTTAAGCAGTGCCAGGAACTGCCTCCCCACTGTGTGTATGATTACCCTGTAAATTTGCTTCCTGGAGCAAAATTACCTCAAAGCAGATTGTACAATCTGTCTGGCCCTGAGAGGCAGGCCATGAAGGATTACATCTCTGAGAGTCTTGGTAAGGGACATATTAGACCCTCCTCTTCACTTATAGCAGTGGGGTTCCTCTTTGCTAAAAAGAAAGATGGGGGCCTGCATCTTTGTTTAGCTTTCGTGATTTAAATCGGATTACAATACAGGACCCTTACCCCTCCCACTTATAATGGTAATGTGTGGGGACAGAGCCTCGTGTGGTAATTTGTGGGGACGGAGCCTCGTGTGGTAATGTGTGGGGACGTAGCCTCGTGTGGTAATGTGTGGGGATGAAGCCTCGTGTGTTAATGTGTGGAGACGAAGCCTCGTGTGGTAATGTGTGGGGACGAAGCCTCGTGTGGTAATGTTGGGGGACGGAGCCTCGTGTGTTAATGTGTGAAGATGGAGCCTCGTATGGTAATGTGTGGGGATGAAGCCTCGTGTGGTAATGTGTGTGGACGGAGCCTTGTATGGTAATGTGTGGGGATGAAGCCTCGTGTGGTAATGTGTGTGGACGGAGCCCCATGTGGTAATGTGTGGGGACGGAGCCTAGTGTGGTAATGTGTGGGGCGGTATTATGTGTGGTGATGTGGTGGGGGGTGGAATTATGTGTGGTGATGTGGTGGGCAGGCGGGAATAAGTGTGGTAATGGGGTGGGGGGCAGGATTATGTGTGCTAAAGGGGTGGTGGGCGGGATTATGTGTGGTGATGTGTTGGGGGGCGGGATTATGTGTGGTGATGTGCTAGGCGGGTGGAATTATGTGTGGTGATGTGGTGGGGCGAGATTGTGTGTTGTGGGAATGTGTGGGGACGGAGCCTCATGTGGTAATGTGGGGGGTGGTATTATGTGTGGCAATGTGGTGGGGGTGGGATTATCTGTGGTAATGTGGTGGGGGGCGGGATTATTTGTGGTGATGTGGTGGGGGTGGGATTATGTGTGGTGATGTGGTGGGGGGCGGGATTGTGTGTGGTGAAGTGTTGGGGGGCACGATTATGTGTGGTTATGTGGTAGGGGGCGAGATTATGTGTGGTGAAGTGGTGGGGGCGGGATTATGTGTGGTAATTGGGTGGGGGGAGGATTATGTGTGCTGATGTGTTGGGGGGCGGGATTATGTGTGGTAATGTGGTGGGGAGTGGGATTATGTGTGGTTATGTGGTGGGGGCATTATGTGTGGTGATGTGTTGGGAGGTGGGATTATGTGTGGTGATGTGGTGGGGGCGGGATTATGTGTGGTTATGTGGTGGGGGCATTATGTGTGGTGATGTGTTGGGAGGTGGGATTATGTGTGGTGATGTGGTGGGGGCGGGATTATGTGTGGGGATGTGGGGGGCGGTATGTGTGGTGATGGGGTGAGGGGGCAGGATTATGTGTGGTGATGTGGTGAAGGGCGGGACTATGTGTGGTGATGTGATGGGTAGGATTTTGTGTGTTGATGTGGTGGGGGCGGGATTATGTGTGGTGATGTGGTGGGGGTGGGATTATGTGTGGTGATGTAGTGAGGGCGGGATTATGTGTGGTAATGTGGTGGGGGTGGGATTATCTGTGGTAATGTGGTGGGGGCGGGATTATGTGTGGTGATGTGGTGGGAGTGGGATTATTTGTGGTGATGTGGTGGGGGGCGGGAATATTTGTGGTGATGTGTTGGGGGGCAGGATAATGTGTGGTAATGTGGTGGGGAGTGGGATTATGTGTGGTTATGTGGTGGGGGCGGGATTATGTGTGGTGATGTTTTGGGAGGTGGGATTATGTGTGGTGATGTGGTGGGGGTGGGTGTTGTGAATTCCGCTCTTGGGCTCCCTCCGGTGGTTGTAAGTGGCACTTTTGTGAGTTCTGCTCTTGGGCTCCCTCTTGTGGTTTCAAGTGGTTTGGCTGCTCCTTGGAGTTAGCTGTCATCAGCTGCCTCCACTTATCATCTCTTCTGCTCGGCTATTTAGGCCTGGCTGTTCCTTCAGCCAGTGCCACTTGTAAATGGTTCCTGGTTGGATTCACATCTCTTTGGAGTTCCCTGTTATCCTGACCAGTTCAGCAAAGCTAAGTTTTTGCTTGCTCTTTTCTGTCCATAGATTGTGGACTTATCCATTCTGTGCCTTCTATGTTTGTCCAGCTTATCAGTGTGAATTATTCTGTCTTGCTGGAAGCTCTGGGAGGCAGATTTGCCCTCCACACCTTTAGTCAGGTGTGGAGTTTTTTTTTGTAAACTCTGCGTGGATTTTTGTAGTGTTTTATACTGACCGCACAGTATTCCATCCTGTCCTATCTATTTAGCTAGACTGGCCTCCTGTGCTCATCCTGGTTTCATTCTGTGTATGTCTTTTCCCTCTCCACTAACAGTAATTACTTGTGGGGGGCTAATCTATCCTTTGGGGATTTTCTCTGAGGCAAGATAGCTTTCCTGCTTCTTTCTTTAGGGGTAGTTAGCTCTTAGGCTGTGACGAGATGCCTAGGGAGAGTTAGGAGCATTCCACGGCTACTTCTAGTGTTGTGTTTAGCTTAGGGACTGCGGTCAGTACAGTTACCACTTCCTTCAGAGCTCATTCCATGTTGCTCCTAGACAACCGTATCATAACAGTACAAGTGGCCAAAAAATGAATTAAATGCATCTCAAAAGAAGGAAAAGAAAGTTCTGAACCATTTTTTTTTCTGTGCTCTGGTTTGTCTTTTTTTTCCTCTTGATATCTGGGTGGTTCAGGATATATGCTTTGGCATGGATGTTCAGGGTTTGTTTTCTCGTGTGGATCAACTTGCTGCAAGAGTACAGAGTATCCAGGACTATGTTGTCCAGACTCCGGCTTTAGAGCCTAGAATTCCTACTACTGATTTGTTTTTTGGGGACAGATCCAAGTTTTTGAACTTTAAAAATAACTGCAAATTGTTTTTTGCTTTGAAACCCCGTTCTTCTGGTGATCCCATTCAGCAAGTAAAAATCATCATATCCTTGCTGCGTGGTGACCCTCAAGACTGGGCTTTTTCTCTTGAAACAGGGGATCCGGCATTATTGAATGTAGATGCATTTTTTCAAGCGCTCGGATTATTGTATGACGAACCTAATTCTGTGGATCATGCAGAAAAAACCCTGTTGGCCTTGTGTCAAGGTCAGGAAGCGGCAGAGTTATACTGCCAGAAACTTAGAAAATGGTCTGTGCTCATTAAATGGAATGAAGAGGCTTTGGCTGTTATTTTCAGAAAAGGTCTTTCTGAAACCCTTAAAGATGTTATGGTGGGCTTTCCTACGCCTGCCGGTTTGAGCGAATCTATGTCTCTAGCCATTCAGATTGATCGGCATCTGCGCGAGCGCAAAGCTGTGCACCATATGGCAGTATCCTCTGAGCAAAGTCCTGAACCTATGCAATGTGATAGGATTTTGACTAGAATAGAGCGGCAGGAATTCAGACGTCAGAATAGGCTGTGTTTTTACTGTGGTGTTTCGGCTCATGTTATCTCTGATTGCCCTAGGCGTACTAAGAGAGTCGCTAGGTCTGTTACCATTAGTACTATACAGCCTAAATTTCTCTTATCTGTGACCCTGATTTGCTCATTGTCGTCCTTTTCTGTCATGGCATTTGTGGATTCAGGCGCTGCCCTGAACTTAATGGACTTAGAATTCGCCAGGCGAATTTCCATGGTTACAGGAACATAATCCGGTGCTTGATTGGAAAACTATGTCGGTGACTAGTTGGGGTTGTCGAGGAGTACATAGTGACGTTCCTTTGATGTCAATTTCCTCTTCCCCCTCTTCTGAGGTCCCTGAGTTTTTGTCGGATTTCCAGGATGTATTTGATGAGCACAAGTCTAGTTACCTTCCTCCGCACAGGGACTGTGATTGTGCTATTAACTTGATTCCTGGTTGCAAGTTCCCTAAGGGCCGACTTTTCAATCTGTCTGTGCCAGAGCATGCCGCCATGCAGAGTTATGTTAACGAGTCTTTGGAGAAGGGGCATATTCGGCCCTCTTCGTCACCATTGGGAGCGGGTTTCTTTTTTGTTGCTAAGAAGGATGGCTCCTTGAGACCCTGTATTGATTATCGTCTTCTTAATAAGATCACGGTCAAATTCCAATACCCCTTGCCTTTGCTTACTGATTTGTTTGCTCAGATTAAGGGGGCTAGTTGGTTTACTAAGATTGACCTCCGAGGGGCATATAATCTTGTTCGTATTAAACAGGGTGACGAATGGAAAACTGCATTAAATACGCCCGAAGGCCATTTTGAATACCTTGTGATGCCATTTGGGCTCTCTAATGCTCCATCTGTGTTCCAGTCTTTCATGCATAATATTTTCCACAATTATCTTGATAAATTCATGGTCGTATATTTGGATGATATTTTGATTTTTTCCGATGATTGGGAGTCTCATGTGAAGCAGGTCAGGATGGTGTTCCAGATCCTTCGTGATAATGCTTTATTTGTGAAGGGGTCTAAGTGCCTATTCGGAGTTCAGAAGGTCTCTTTTTTGGGTTTTATTTTTTCTCCCTCGTCTATAGAAATGGATCTTGTTAAGGTCCGAGCTATTCATGACTGGATCCAACCAACATCTGTGAAGGGTCTTCAAAAATTTTTGGGCTTTGCTAATTTCTATCGCCGTTTCATTGCCAACTTTTCCAGTGTGGTTAAGCCCCTTACTGATTTGACAAAGAAAGGCGCTGATGTGACAAATTGGTCCTCTGAGGCTGTTGAGGCCTTTCAGGAGCTTAAACGCCGATTTACTTCTGCCCCTGTGTTGCGTCAGCCGGATGTTTCTCTTCCTTTTCAGGTTGAAGTCGACGCTTCTGAGATTGGGGCAGGGGCCGTTTTGTCTCAGAGGGAGTCTGATGGTTCTTTGATGAAACCGTGTGCTTTTTTTTCCAGAAAGTTTTCGCCTGCGGAACGCAATTATGATGTCGGCAATCGGGAGTTGTTGGCTATGAAGTGGGCGTTTGAGGAGTGGTGACATTGGCTTGAGGGAGCTAAACACCGTGTTGTGGTCCTGACCGATCATAAGAATCTGATTTACCTCGAGTCGGCCAAGCGGCTGAATCCTATACAGACTCGATTGTCCCTGTTTTTCTCCCGTTTTGATTTTGTGGTCTCGTATCTTCCGGGATTTAAGAATGTTAAGGCTGATGCCCTCTCTAGGAGTTTTTCGCCTGATTCTCCTGGAGTCCTTGAGCCGGTTGGCATTCTTAAGGAGGGGGTGATTCTTTCTGCTATCTCCCCTGATTTGCGGCGGGTGTTTCAGGAATTTCAGGCTGATAGGCCTGACCGCTGTCCAGTGGGGAAGCTGTTTGTTCCTGATAGATGGACAAGTAAGGTTATTTCTGAGGTTCATTGTTCTGTGTTGGCTGGTCATCCTGTGATTTTTGGTACCAGAGATTTGGTTGCTAGGTCCTTTTGGTGGCCTTCCTTGTCGCGCGATGTGCGTGCTTTTGTGCAGTCCTGTGGGACTTGCGCCTGGGCCAATCCTTGCTGTTCCCGCGCTAGTGGGTTGCTTTTGCCTTTGCCGGTCCTTGAGAGGCCCTGGACGCATATTTCCATGGATTTTATTTCGGATCTTCCTGTTTCCCAGAAGATGTCTGTTATCTGGGTTGTTTGTGACCGGTTCTCTAAAATGGTCCATCTGGTACCTTTGCCTAAGTTGCCTTCCTCCTCAGATCTGGTTCCATTATTTTTTCAGCATATGGTTCGTTTGCATGGCATTCCGGAGAATATTGTGTCTGACAGAGGTTCTCAGTTTGTCTCTAGATTTTGGCGGGCCTTTTGTGCTAGGATGGGCATTGATTTGTCTTTTTCTTCGGCGTTTCATTCTCAGACTAATGGCCAAACTGAGCGAACTAATCAGACCTTGGAGACCTATTTGAGATGCTTTGTGTCTGCTGATCAGGATGATTGGGTGTCTTTCTTGCCGTTGGCCGAGTTTGCCCTTAATAATCGGGCTAGTTCGGCTACTTTGGTTTCACCTTTCTTTTGTAATTTTGGTTTTCAACCTCATTTTTCTTCTGGGCAGGTTGAGCCTTCTGATTGTCCTGGTGTTGATTCTGTGGTGGACAGGCTGCAGCAGATTTGGACTCATGTGGTGGACAATTTGACGTTGTCTCAGGAAAGGGCTCAACGTTTTGCTAACCGCCGTCGGTGTGTTGGTCCCCGGCTTCGTGTGGGGGATTTTGTTTGGTTGTCTTCTCGTCATGTTCCTATGAAGGTTTCTTCTCCTAAGTTTAAGCCTCGGTTTATTGGTCCTTATAAATTTTCTGAAATTATTAATCCGGTGTCTTTTTGTTTGGCTCTTCCAGCCTCTTTTGCCATTCATAATGTTTTCCATAGATCTTTGTTGCGGAGATATGTGGTGCCCGTTGTTCCCTCGGTTGACCCTCCTGCCCCGGTGTTGGTTGAGGGAGAGTTGGAATATGAGGTTGAGAAGATTTTGGATTCTCGTTTTTCGAGGCAGAGGCTTCAGTATCTTGTCAAGTGGAAGGGTTATGGCCAGGAGGATAATTCTTGGGTTGTTGCCTCCGATGTCCATGCCACCGATTTGGTTCGTGCTTTTCACTTGGCTCGTCCTGATCGGCCTGGGGGCTCTGGTGAGGGTTCGGTGACCCCTCCTCAAGGATGGGGGTACTGTTGTGAATTCCGCTCTTGGGCTCCCTCCGGTGGTTGTAAGTGGCACTTTTGTGAGTTCTGCTCTTGGGCTCCCTCTTGTGGTTTCAAGTGGTATGGCTGCTCCTTGGAGTTAGCTGTCATCAGCTCGCCTCCACTTATCGTCTCTTCTGCTCGGCTATTTTGGCCTGGCTGTTCCTTCAGCCAGTGCCACTTGTAAATGGTTCCTGGTTGGATTCACATCTCTTTGGAGTTCCCTGTTATCCTGACCAGTTCAGCAAAGCTAAGTTTTTGCTTGCTCTTTTCTGTCCATAGATTGTGGACTTATCCATTCTGTGCCTTCTATGTTTGTCCAGCTTATCAGTGTGAATTATTCTGTCTTGCTGCAAGCTCTGGCAGGCAGATTTGCCCTCCACACCTTTAGTCAGGTGTGGAGTTTTTTTTTGAAAACTCTGCGTGTTTTATACTGACCGCACAGTATTCCATCCTGTCCTATCTATTTAGCTAGACTGGCCTCCTGTGCTCATCCTGGTTTCATTCTGTGTATGTCTTTTCCCTCTCCACTCACAGTCATTATTTGTGGGGGGCTAATCTATCCTTTGGGGATTTTCTCTGAGGCAAGATAGCTTTCCTGCTTCTTTCTTTAGGGGTAGTTAGCTCTTAGGCTGTGACGAGATGCCTAGGGAGAGTTAGGAGCATTCCACGGCTACTTCTAGTGTTGTGTTTAGCTTAGGGACTGTGGTCAGTACAGTTACCACTTCCTTCAGAGCTCATTCCATGTTGCTCCTAGACCACCGTATCATAACAGGTGGGATTATGTGTGGTGATGGGGTTGGGGGTCATGATTATGTGTGGTGATGTGGTGGGGGGTGGGATTATGTGTGGTGATGTGGTGGGCGGGCAGGATTATGTGTGGTGATGTGGTGGGGGGTGGGATTATGTGTGGTGATGTGGTGGGGGGGCGGGATTGTGTGTGGTGATGTGGTGGGGGGTGGGATTATGTGTGGTAATGGGGTGGGGGCGGAATTGTGTGTGGTGATGTGTTGGGGGGCGGGATTATGTGTAGCTATGTGGTGGGGGGCTGGATTATGTGTGGTGATGTGTTGGGGGGCAGGATTATGTGTGGTAAGACAATTTAACAAACAAAACATTTGGCCTGCATTTACATAATGTTGCTGTCATCCATCGTGCTTACAAAGTAGGAGGAAATCCAGCTCTTGTTTAATTTTAGAAGAGTCAGCCTGTCGGCATTTTCCGTGTGTGCCCATCCGTTATGATTGCACAAGCCAAACTAAAAACCGGCTCAGACAACACACTTGCGGCAGGGCATTTCAGCACCTTCAAGGAGTACAAGGAGAGGTTGGGCCAAGTGTGCAGCTTGGACAACCAATAGTTAAAGGACACTGAAGAAACAGGAAGGATGCTAATATGGTCACTTAAGTAGTCCTTCATCATCTTTGTCTACTTTCCCTCCTCGTCTAGTTACACCCACAGATAGCCCTTGCTTTTGGTGGACATTTCCACCCCCCAAGTTGCACCTGAGGTTTATGGACCTCCCATGTAATCCTAATGGGTGAAAAGAGCCGGTATCTCTGCCACTAGCATTGTCTGAGGGTAATCTTTTAAACAAGACTTCCACTACGATCCTCTGGCATGCATGCACTGAAAATGGCACATCTGCCTCCGACATTAGAGAAGCAAATTTCTCCTTGTACCGTGGGTCAAGAAAGGTGCACAGACAGTATTTCATGTTGGACAAAATGTGTTTCACATGAGGGTCTTTGGAAAGTCATCTGGACAAGAACTCTGCCATGTGTGGCAGATTTGAAAGAGTCAAACTTTCAGTGTCCTCACCAGTAAGAACAGTAACCATCCTCTCCTCCTCACTTCCTTCTGTAGTGCAGACCAAAAAATCCTGGTTATCCTCATCCTCCTCCTCCTACTGTTCCTCGTCATAACCCAATGTGGCCTGAGAATACAGTGTGAGGCTGGACTGTGTGGTATCAGTCACTATACAAATTTGCTCCATAGCCACATGGTCAGTATTCAAAGCTTCTTCTTTCAGATTCGGCAGTGAATATTTTAATATACAGAGTAGTGGGATGTTTAAGCTGATAATAGCGTCATCAGCGATCACCATCTTAGTGCAGAAGTCGAAGTTTTGACGAACCTCACAAAGGTCAGCAGTCCACACCCAGTTGTTATGTGTGGGGGCTGAGTGTTACTCTGGTGGGCATTGAGAAGCTGGAATTCAGACACTGCCCTCTGCTGCTTACTAAGCCTTGCCAACATATGGAAGGTCGAATTCCAGCGTGTGGGCAGATCACAAATCAGTCGGTGACAAGGCAAATTAAAGTGCTGCTGCAGCAAAGCTATTCCGGTGAAAGCCTGAGATGACTTTTGGAAATGTGCTCTGACACGGTGTACCTTGGCAAGTAGGCCAGGCAAGTCATGTTTTTAAAAACCACTGTACAACCAAGTTCAGCATGTGGACCATGCATGGAACATGTACCAGCTTGCCGAGCTTTAGAGCCACCACCAAGTTACGCCCATTATCGCACACAACCAGACCTGGTTGGAGGTTCACCAGGGAGAGCCACTGCCTGGTCTGGTCTTTTATCCCTTTCAGCAGCTCAGCTTCGTTGTGAGCTTTATCTCCTAAACAGATGAGCTTCAGCGGAGTGTGCTGCCGCTTTGCTAAGTCAGTGCTGCAGGTTTCCCAGCTGGGGAGTGATGGTGAGGCTAGTTCTGCTGAGGATGAGAAGGAAGAGGAGGGAAGACAGAAAGTGGAATTATGAGGAGACTGAAACCCTTATTGAAGTTTGGCCCGCTATTCTTGGTGTAAGTAATATGTGTGACGTCCCAGCCTCTGACTCTGTCCCAGACTCCACCAGGTTAACCCAGTGTGCCATCAGGGAAATGTATTGTCCCTGTCCACAAGAACTTGACCTCATGTCTGTGGTGAGGTGGACCTTCCCTGTGACTGCATTGGTCAGAGCATGGCTGATTTTGTGTAACACATGCTTGTGTAACAACACACTGGGAAAAAAAGTGTCGGCTGGGAGTACCATTGGGCTGCCACCACCAAGAGTTGGCGGAAAGACTCAGTTCCCACAAATCAAAATGGCAATATTTCCAGGGCTAGCAATCTGGCATTGTAGGTGTTTAGCGTTTGGGGCTGTGGGTGGGTAGCTGGGTATTTCTATTTTCTAGCAAACGTCTGGGGCAGGGACAACTGAGCGCTGTGCTGGGAAAACAAATTGGTCCGTGATTGTTGTGTGTGTTCAACAGCTGGTTGTGTGCATGAGGCATCGGTTCCTGTTTCATGGTCAGCAGATTGCAAAGGCTGTAACACAGGAAGTGGCAGTGGTTTGACCCTCAGAAACTGATTTCATACCCAGGCATTTTGCCCACTTACTGGGGTGCTTGGCTGACATGTGCTTTTGCATGCTTCCAGTGCTCAGGCTGGCAGTGCTCTTGCCTCTTCTTAGCTTGGTTTGGCAAATGCTGCAAATTACTGTTGTTTTATCTGAAGGACTTTCAGAAAAAAACACCAGTCAGGAGAACAACGCACCTTTGAAATGTTATCAAGCTGAGAGAGGTGGCTCTGTAGAACAGTTGACCAAGTTCTAACTCTGGGCAAACCACTACCTCTTCTTGCCTGTTTTCTTGCTACAGATCCATTTCTCTCTGCACTGCTGTGCTCGCTAGATGGGCCACAGTGCCAGATTGCATCAGTGGCCTCATCATCGACCACGTCGTCTTCCAATTCCTCAATCTGATCCTCCTTCTGAGCTGTGATTTGAGGCTGACTTGATGGCAACTAAGTCTCATGATTACCTCCACATCTTCAGACATCAATTAACCTTCCCCGGTATGCCTTTCTCCTGGCTGTGGGTGCTCAAATGTTTGGGCATCGCTGCACTCCACCACCTCATGGCCCTCTTTAATTGTGCATGTTGAGAGGCCTGACAAGTTAGAAGAGTATGTAAACAGTTTCACAAAGTGGCCAGCATTGGGGTCATGTGTCTGCAGGGACTCTTGATGATGGGAAGAAGAAGGACCAGGTAGAAGATTCAGAGGCCTAGCCTCTTGGCTACTGAGACTGGACCATGTAGAAGACTTTGTAATGTGCTTGTCAACACAATGGAGCCTTTGTCTGCCATCCAACCCACAACATCCTCTCACTTGTCTGGGTTCATTAGTGGTGTAGCACGCTGACCAAATTTTGACAGGAACCTGGAACAAGATTCAGTTACCTTCGGATCTGTCACACGGCCTTAGAGGGCACCGCCACATCCATATCCCTTAATGTCACCCTTTCTCATTTTTAATGCGTTATGCTTATGAACCAAAAAATACTGGCTTTATTTTTCACAACTTCCCTTATAAAGGAGTTATGTAGAAATTCACTGTATCCAGCAATGTGTGGCTATTTTTTGCAATTCGTCGCTTGATTATACACGTCAACAGCAGACTGACATTAATTACAGGTACAGTTGTGCTCAAAAGTTTACATACCCAGCAGAATTCTTGCTTTCTAGGCCTTTTTTGAGAGGGTATGAATAACACCAAAACTTTTTCTCCAGTCATGGTTAGTGGTTGCGTGAAGCCATTTATTGTCAAACTACTGCGGTTTCTCATTTTAAATCATAATGACAACCCAAAACATCCAAATGATCCTGATCAAAAGTTCACATACCCTTGTGATTTTAGCCTGTTTGCTTGTAATCAGTGTATGTGCTTAAAAGCTGACTGAGTTTCTGGGATCCATACAGACTCTTGCATCTTTCATCCAGCTACTGATGTTTCGGGATTGTGAGTCATGGGGAAAGCAAAAGAATTGTCAATAGATCTGCTGGAAAAGGTAGTTGAACTGCATAAAACAGGAATGGGATACAAAAGATAGCCAAGGAATTGATAATGCTAGTCAGCAGCGTTCAAACTGTGATTAACAAATGGAAAATCAGGGGCCCTGTGAAAACAAAACCACTGTCAGGTAGACCAACAAAAATGTTGTCCACAACTGCCAGGAAAATTGTTCATGATGTAAAGAAAAACCCACAAAAATTGAACTTTTTGGCCACAACAATAAACGTTACATTTGAAGACAGTTCAACAAGGCCTATGGTGAAAGGAGCACCATTCCTACTGTAAATCACGGATGTGGTTCTCTGATGTTTTGGGGATGCCTGAGCTACAAAGGCACAGGAAACTTGGTCAAAGTTGAAGGAAAGATAAATGTAGCACGTTATCAGCCAGTACTGGAGGCAAATTTGCACTCATCAGCCCGGAAGCAGCACATGGGACGTACGTGGACGTTCCAACATGACAACGATCCAAAAACACAAGTCCAAGTCGACCTGTCATTGGCTACAGCAGAACAAAGTGAAGGTTCTGGAGTGGCCATGTCAGTCATTTGACCTCAATATCATTGAGCCCCAGCCACGTTCTGCCACTTACATTGTGTAGTGTAATACACTGGGCCTGAGTTTTGTTGCAGTCTCCCCCCCAAAAAAGGGAGATTTAAATTGGCACTCAGTGGATCTACGTCACAGTTCTGCTAGTTTGTCGTACATCAGCCAACCACGTTCTGCCACTTACATTTTGTAGTGTTATACACTGGGCCTGAGATTTGGTGCAGTCTCCCCCCCCCCAAAAAAAAAGGGAGATTTAAATTCTCAACAAGTTTATAGAAAAATATTTAGAATTGAGAGTCCTCAGTGGTTGATACCTTTTAATGGCTAACTGAAAAGATGGTAACAAATTGCAAGCTTTCGAGACTACACAGATCTCTTCATCAGGCAAAGACTAAAGCAAATTCTGAACAATATTTATGAACAACATAGCACAGAGAAAAAAAACAAAGGGGGGGAAAAACCATGGATAAGACAGGTGACATGAAGCAGAATTACCATGAGTGATAAACAGTTATGTCCATAAATATTGGGCCAGCTCTTAGATAAGGATTGTTTTATTGTCCTCTGATTGGGGTCTGGTTCTGTTGTGATGACCCCTCATAGTCTGAGGGGCAAGTTCCCTAGTTGATGTAAAAAGACATAAATCCATGCGACACATTCATTCCTGCAGTGAGAGTGTCAAGTTTTATATACACCTTCTACCTTGTTTCACAGTACCATATAACGCTTGTTATTTTGGTTAGATTTTTCCAAAAATGAGGACGTCTGGTGGAAGAGGCCGTGGGTGGTCGTTGCCAGCTGGTACTGATGGTGGTGGTGGTGGTGGAGCATCTGGTGGTAGTGGGAAAAGCAAAATAGCACCAAAGGCTCGAGGTGTTGAGCCAGCATCATTGTCTGGCTACACAAGGCCTTGAAGGCTCCCTCATCTGGGAGTAGGAAAACAGCTTTTAGAGCAGCAGGAAAAAGTTTTGGCTTTCCTTGCTGACTCAGCCTCTAGCTCTTTCGCCTCCTCTTCAGAAAGTTCAAAATATAAAAGCAGCAAGTCATCAGTGGATGCTCCCGGTCAGAAACAAGTCGCTTCCTTGTGTCCTTCACCCAAACCAAAAATGAAGGATGCGAAAGGCGACATTACAGTTTACTCCATGGAGCTCTTTACACATATCGTGCCTGGGTTAGAGAGGGAAATTGTTAAAAGCCCTTTACAAGATGAATCGGACATGGAGTGCACAGATGCACAGCCACAGCTAGATTATTATGCTGTTCCATTGACTCAGATCACTACATTGCCTTCTCAGTGTACTGAGCCAGAATCTGACCCTGATGAGACTATGGTGCCCCGTCCCGAACGCTATAGCACTTTACATGGTGACACAGAGGAAGGTGCACATGACATTGAAGAGGAGGTGATAGATGACCCAGTTGTTGACCCAGATTGGCAGCCATTGGGGGAAGTGGGTTTCGCTGCCAGTAGCTCAGAAGTGGAGGAGGATGATCCGCAGCAGCCATCTACATCGCAACAGCTTTCATCTGGCAGGCCCGTATCTGGCCAAAAACGTTTGTCAAAACCAAAACCAGTTTTAGGACACCGTGGCCATCCGGTTAAAGTAGCACAGCGTGCAATGCCTGAAAAGGTATTCCATAGTAGGAAGAGTGCAGTGTGGCAATTTTTTAACCAAGATCCGAATGATCAGTGCAAAGTTATCTGTAAGAAATGCTCAAAGACCTTTAGCACAGGGAAGAGTCTCCAAAATTTAAATACAACGTGCATGCTTAGACATTTAACCAGCATGCACTCACTTGCAAGCCTGGACTAAGTACCAAACGTCCCGTACCGTTGGTGCACATGCTCAGAATGAAGGTACATTGCTTCCCTCAATGTAAGCCCACCGATTAGGACAACACCAGCAGCAAATGTGGAGGTATCGTCGCAAGGCCAAAGCAGTCAGGGAATCACAAGGTTCTTGGTAGGAAACACTGTATGTAGGCCAACATCAAGAATACCATCACCAACCCTCTCTCAATCTGCCTTGTCCACCACCACCCCTGCTAGTTCCACCAAATGCAGCTCTCCAGTCCAGCTCATCCTACAAGAGACTCTCGTTAGGAAAAGAAAGTACTCATCCTGTCATCCGCGTACACAGGGTTTGAACGCCCACATTGCTAGACTAATCTCGTTAGAGATGATGCCCTACCGTTTGGTTGAAAGCGAAGCTTTCAAAGCCCTGATGGCCTATGCAGTACCACGCTATGACCTACCCAGTCGACACTTCTTTGCGAGAAAAGCCATCCCAGCCCTCCACCAGCATGTCAAAGACCGCATTGTCCATACACTGAGGCAATCAGTCAGTAGAAAGGTGCACCTCACAACAGATGCATGGACCAGTAGGCATGGCCAGGGATGTTACGTGTCCATCACGGCGCACTGGGTTAATGTGTTGGATGCAGTGCTGCTGATGATCTAACCTTCATTAAAATGAACCAATCACGGATTTCTAATTATTTTGCCCCACCTTACCCTGCTGACACCTAGCTTGCCAGAAAAAATGTCTTGCTTTTGGCCTCCTCTTACTGACTGCTCCAATTCCTCCATTTGCAGCTGCTGAATGTCCACCATAGGCCATTTTTATACCTTCCTAAGTGGGCTGACTCCCCCCACAGGGCCGTGGTGACCACTTGGCGCAAGCACCCGTGCGAATGCGGTTTGCCTGGACAGGTGGGTGTGCCCACTCTTGGGCAACGGCACTGGCACAGGGTCCCTCATAGTACAATGAAGTGTCTCTGATGGTAGTGGTGCACAACCAACGTCAGACACACCGTCGTAATATGAGGGGTCCTGTGCCAGTACTGCCGCCCACGAGAGAGTGTTCCCCCCAGCTCGAACAGTGCTCTACCACTTGCAATACTTACCTCTCCCTGCTCCACCACTGTGTAGTCTGTGCTGTTATATCCTTCAATGGCACTGCCAATACAAATTTGTTGAAATGATAGATGATAGTAAAAATATACAGGGGCCCTGGCCTCCATTTAGACCAGTTAATACTTTAACCAACACCTAATAGTATCCCCAATAAACAACCATAAGGGAAATGTAAAGATACGCCAAACACAAACCACCTTCACACAAAGGCATGAAGTAAAAAAGTAAATCTTTATTAATCACAATATTAAAAATAGATAATGGCGGGTGAACACCTAGAGCACAGGACATAAGGTGGGCAACCCAGAGCAAAATCTCCACATATAATAGTAAAAGTACTATAAATACAAAGATAAAAATATATAATTACCAAGCGGAAAAAATGTATAATTACCAAATGGAGCGCTCCTGGGGACCCACCACACCCGACGCGCGTTTCGCACCGAAATGCTTCGTCTGGGGGGTCGTGCGAAACGCGCGTTAGGTGTGGTGGGTCCCCAGGAGCGCTCCATTTGGTAATTATACATTTTTTCCACTTGGTAATTATATATTTTTATCTTTGTATTTATAGTACTTTTACTATTATATGTGGAGATTTTGCTCTGGGTTGCCCACCTTTTGTCCTGTGCTCTAGGTGTTCACCCGCCATTGTCTATTTTTAATATTGTGATTAATCAAGATTTACTTTTTTACTTCATGCCTTTGTGTGAAGGTGGTTTGTTTTTGGCGTACCAGTTAATACTTTGCGCCAACTACCACTGTCTGCTACTCAGCAGAGGAGCCCACCCCTGTACCTAGCTATGCCACCAGTTTATTTATGAACAATTTTTTGGCAGACAATTAGCCCACTTTATTATTTTGGCCTACTGTGTCAGCCACTTCTTACAGTTGTCCTCCACTGAACAAAGCAATGCCACCTGTGTACTCCTCTTACCAATTTTGAACTGCATTTAGCCTACTTACTTATTTGGGCCTAGTAACTGTGTCAGCCTCTCATTACAGTTGTCCTCCTCCGCTGAACAAAGCTATGCCACCTGTGTACTCCTCTTACCAATTTTGAACTGCATTTAGCGTACTTTTTTATTTTAGGCTTACTAAGTCTGTCTGAGCCACTCATTACAATTGTCCTCCACTGAACAAAGCAATGCCGCCTGTTTAGTCCTGTTACCAATTTTGAACTGCTTTTAGCCTACTTTTTCATTTTGGGCCTATATCTGTGTTTCCTCCTCATCCTGCCCATTGCCCAGCCACTGCTAGATGAGTCTGCTGATACATTGACCCAGACCACTACATTCCCCTTACACTTTACACAGCCAGAATCTGACCCTGCTGAAAGTCAGGTTCCCCTTCCCGCATACTATACCACCTTACACGGGGACAAAGAGGAAGGTGCAGATGAAAGTGCAGGTTCCTTCACCAGGTGGGGGGGCATACTCGTTGGCACTGGCAGAGGGCCCATCATAGTACGCAAAAGTGTCTCTGGCAGTGGGAGGTGCCTCCCGCCGTCAAACACACCGCCGTACTATGAGGGGCCCTGTGCCAGTGCCAACTAGTGGGACCCCCCTGCTTGCTCAGGATTGCAGCACTTGCAAAGCTGAAATACTTACCTCTCCCTGCTCCATCGCCGTGACATATTCCGCGTTTCCTGGGGCCACGAAAATATTGAGCCAGCCCTACCCCCCCACAACTTTAGCCAAATGAGCCCCTGTTTTCAATGCCTAACTATTATTATAAAATAAATTAAGATTGACAAGCTTCAGTAATACGAATTGATGCTTTTGGCATTAAAATGGGCACTGTAGGTGTTTTCCTGTCCTCCACTCACTGCCGATTTTGATTCCCCATTGACTTGCATTGGGTTTCGTGTTTCGGTCGGCCCCCGACTTTTCGCAAAATCGGCCGATTTCACCCAACCCGACTTTTGAGAAAGTCGGGTTTCGCGAAACTCGACTCGATCCTAAAAAAGTAAAAGTCGCTCAACTCTAGTATACGCTTCCAGATTTGGTCTGGTTTTTGTTATCCTCATCCTCATCATCCACAACCAGTAGAACACTAGGGTGAACGGATTCCGTAATGCCAAAGTCACAAATTTTTTGTGCAATGGTGTTTTTATGATGCCCTTTACTAATTGGAAACCAAAACAAATGTTACTCTCACAGGGAGATGTTATAAAAAAGAGATGCACATGCACGTCCATTATTCCCATTTATACTTATATTTTCCATTTTCCCTATCTCTGGACAGTCCTCTAATGAGGTAATGTATACCTCTACAATAGAAAATTATTCAAAGACTTTTATATTATATTTTTATTTATAGCCCTATCTCTGAGCTGTTGCTAGGGACAAACATATCTTGTTGGACACATTTTGGCTTCAAATCTATAAACCTGTGTTTGCCCCTCCCTTTTGTTATTTACTTTCATCGGTTGATTCATAGTTACATAGTTACATAGTTATATACATAGTTATTAAGGTTGAAGGAAGACTATATGTCCATCTAGTTCAACCCATAGCCTAACCTAACATGCCCTAACATGTTGATCCAGAGGAAGGCAAAAAAAACCCATGTGGCAAAGAGTAAGCTCCACATTGGGGAAAAAAATTCCTTCCCGACTCCACATAGGGCAATCAGACTAGTTCCCTGGATCAACGCCCTATCAAGGAATCTAGTGTATATACCCTGTAACATTATACTTTTCCAGAAAGGTATCCAGTCCCCTCTTAAATTTAAGTAATGAATCACTCATTACAACATCATACGGCAGAGAGTTCCATAGTCTCACTGCTCTTACAGTAAAGAATCCGCGTCTGTTATTATGCTTAAACCTTTTTTCCTCCAAACGCAGAGGATGCCCCCTTGTCCCTGTTTCAGGTCTATGATTAAAAAGATCATCAGAAAGGTCTTTGTACTGTCCCCTCATATATTTATGCATTAAAATAAGATCACCCCTTAGTCTTCGTTTTTCCAAACTAAATAGCCCCAAGTGTAATAACCTATCTTGGTATTGCAGACCCCCCAGTCCTCTAATAACCTTGGTCGCTCTTCTCTGCACCCGCTCCAGTTCAGCTATGTCTTTCTTAAACACCGGAGACCAGAACTGTGCACAGTATTCTAAGTGTGGTCGAACTAGTAACTTGTATAGAGGTAAAATTATATTCTCCTCATGAGCATCTATGCCTCTTTTAATGCATCCCATTATTTTATTTGCCTTTGTAGCAGCTGCCTGACACTGGCCCCTGAATATGAGTTTGTCATCCACCCAGGTCTTTTTCATTGACGGTTTTGCCCAGAGTTTTAGAATTAAGCACATAATTATACATCTTATTACTTCTACCCAAGTGCATGACCTTACATTTATCCCCATTAAAGCTCATTTGCCATTTATCAGCCCAAGCTTCTAGTTTACATAAATCATCCTGTAATATAAAATTGTCCTCCTCTGTATTGATTACCCTGCAGAGTTTAGTGTCATCTGCAAATACTGAAATTCTACTCTGAATGCCCCCTACAAGGTCATTAATAAATATGTTAAAAAGAAGAGGGCCCAATACTGACCCCTGTGGTACCCCACTGCTAACCGCTACCCAGTCCGAGTGTGCTCCATTAATAACCACCCTTTGTTTCCTATCCCTGAGCCAGCTCTCAACCCACTTGCACATATTTTCCCCTATCCCCATTATTCTCATTTTATATATCAACCTTTTGTGTGACACCGTGTCAAAAGCTTTTGAAAAGTCCATATACACTACATCCACTGGGTTCCCTTGGTCCAATCCGGAACTTACCTCTTCATAGAAACTGATCAAATTAGTCTGACATGAACGGTCCCTAGTAAACCCGTGCTGATACTGGGTCATGAGGTTATTCCTCTTCAGATACTCCAGTATAGCATCCCTTAGAATGCCCTCCAGGATTTTACCCACAGTAGAGGTTAAGCTTACTGGCCTATAATTTCCCAGTTCAGTTTTTGTTCCCTTTTTGAATATTGGCACCACATTTGCTATACGCCAGTCCTGTGGCACAGACCCTGTTATTATTGAGTCTTTAAAGATTAAAAATAATGGTCTATCAATGACTGTACTTAATTCCTGCAGTACTCGAGGGTGTATCCCATCCGGGCCCGGAGATTTGTCAATTTTAGTGATTTTTAGACGCCGCCGCACTTCCTGCTGGGTTAAGCATGTGACATTTAATTGGGAATTTTTATCACTAGACATTTTGTCTGCCATGGGATTTTCTTGTGTAAATACTGATGAAAAAAAGTCATTTAGCATATTGGCTTTTTCCTCATCCTCATCCACCATCTCACCCAGACTATTTTTAAGGGGGCCAACACTATCATTTTTTAGTTTCTTACTATTTATGTAGTTAAAGAATATTTTAGGATTATTTTTACTCTCTCTGGCAATGAGTCTCTCTGTCTCAATCTTTGCTGCCTTGATTTGCTTTTTACAGAATTTATTTAATTTTCAGTATTTATTTAATGCCTCCTTACTACCTACTTCCTTTAATTCTCTAAATGCTTTCTTTTTGTCACTTATTGCGCCCCTTACAGCTCTATTTAGCCATATTGGTTTCCTCCTATTTCTAGTATGTTTATTCCCATACGGTATATACTGTGCACAGGTCCTATCCAGGATGCTAATAAACGTCTCCCATTTTCTTTGTGTATTTTTGTGTCTCAGGATATCATCCCAGTTAATTGCACCAAGATCCTCTCTCATCCGTTGGAAATTTGCCCTCCTGAAGTTTAGTGTCCTTGTAACCCCTCTACTACACATCTTTTTAAAGGATACATGAAAACTTATTATTTTGTGATTGCTATTTCCCAAGTGACCCCCAACCCTTATATTTGATATGCGGTCTGGCCTGTTGGTTAATATTAGGTCTAGCAGTGCCCCCTTTCTTGTTGGGTCCTGAACCAGTTGTGAAAGGTAATTGTCTCTCATAGTTGTCAAAAACCGATTACCTTTGCTGGAACTGCAGGTTTCTGTTCCCCAATCTATTTCAGGGTAGTTGAAGTCCCCCATAATAATGACTTCTCCTTGAGTCGCAGCTTCATCTATTTGCTTTACGAGGATATTCTCCATTGCTTCCATTATTTTTGGAGATTTATAACAAACCCCTATCAGTAATTTATTATTTTTTCCCCCTCCCCTTATCTCCACCCACAGGGATTCTACATTTTCATTAAATTCACCTATATTATCGCGCAGGATGGGTTTTAAGGACGATTTTACATATAGACACACCCCTCCCCCTCGCTTATCTGTACGGTCATTTCTGAACAGGCTATAGCCCTGCAAGTTAACAGCCCAGTCATGGCTCTCATCCAGCCACGTTTCAGATATCCCCACCATGTCATAATTATGCTCCAACAACATTAGTTCTAATTCGTCCATTTTGTTGGCGAGGCTTCTGGCATTAGTATACATGCACTTTATGTTCCTCTCTGTACTTCTATTTCTTAAATTATTAACTGTTCTGACCCCACCCCCCATGCCACCGCCACCCCCAACTTCCTTATTTGTGCCCCGGTCTATGTCTGCACTATCTTCCCCTCCTATAAAATGAATACCCTCCCCCCCAATTCCTAGTTTAAACACTCCTCCAACCTTCTAGCCATTCTCTCCCCCAGCACAGCTGCACCCTCCCCATTGAGGTGCAGCCCGTCCCTAGCGTAGAGCCTGTAGCCAACTGAGAAGTCGGCCCAGTTCTGCAGGAACCCAAACCCCACTTTCCTACACCAATTCTTGAGCCACTTATTAACCTCCCTAATCTCCCGTTGCCTCTCTGGCGTGGCACGTGGTACCGGCAGTATTTCGGAAAATACCACGTTGGAGGTCCTTGCTTTCAGCTTGCAGCCTAATTCCCTGAAATCATCTTTAAGGACCTTCCACCTACCTCTAACTTTGTCATTAGTGCCAATGTGCACCATGACCGCTGGGTCCTCACCAGCCCCTCCCAATAATCTGTCCACCCGATCAGCGATGTGTCGGACTCGAGCGCCAGGTAGGCAGCACACCGTCCGACGATCCCTGTCTTTGTGACAGATTGCCCTATCTGTTCCCCTAATAATTGAGTCGCCCACTACCAGCACCTGTCTGGCCTGCCCTGCTCTCCTATTTCCCTCCTTACTGGAGCAGTCACTCCTCCGGCTTTCAGAGGACATGCCTGGCTGCAGCAGTGCTACCCCTGTACTGGCACCCCCCTCATCTGCCAACTTAGCAAACTTATTGGGGTGTGCCAGGTCAGGACTAGGACATCCTTTATTTATTTGTTTGATTTCATTATGATTTAATTTTATGTCTCCTCATTCTCCACCACTAGATCACCAGGCTTAACGTCTTCTGTGCCGCTACAGGCAGTCCAAGTTTTGGTAAGGGTATCTATGATGTCCATTGTATATTTTTAAAAAATGTATCCCCCTTTCGGAAATGTTTGCCAGCCCATGCACTGCGTGTATGGGCATTACAAGTCTAGGAGACACACTCCTTAACAATGGGCCTAGTTTTTAATGAGGCCTTCAGCAATGTCACCCCATTCTCCACCACTAGATCACCACGCTGAACATGTTCTGTTCTGCTAAAGGCAGTCAATTTTTTGGCAATGGTGTCTAGTATCCCCATTAAAAATTTTTTTTAAATTTACCCATCATGGGGAAATGTTTGTAAGCCCATACACTTAGTGTATGTGCATTAACCCCTTTCTGACATTAGACGTACTATCCCGTCGAGGTGGGGTGGGCCCCTATGACCACCGACGGGATAGTACGTCATATGCGATCGGCAGCGCTCACGGGGGGAGCGCGGCCGATCGTGGCCCGGTGTCAGCTGCCTATCGCAGCTGACATCTGGCACTATGTGCCAGGAGTGGTCACGAACCGCCCCCGGCACATTAACCCCTGGCACACCGCGATCAAAGATGATCGCGATGTCCCAGCGGTATAGGGAAGCTTCCTGCAGGGAGGGGCTCCCTACGGGCTTCCCTGAGCCCCCCGCAGCAACGCGATGTGATCGCGTTGCTGCGAGGGTCTTATCTCCCTCCCTGCCTGCTCCAGCCCCGGATCCAAGATGGCCGCGGATCCGGGTCCTGCAGGGAGGGAGGTGGCTTCACAGAGCCTGCTCAGAGCAGGCACTGTGAAGCCTGCAGCACTGTAAGTCAGATCAGTGATCTGACAGAGTGCTATGCAAACTGTCAGATCATTGATCTGTGATGTCCCCCCCTGGGACAAAATAAAAAAGTAAAAAAAAAATTTCCAAATGTGTAAAACAAAAATAAAAAAAAATATTCCTAAATAATGAAAAAAATATATATATTATTCCCATAAATACATTTCTTCATCTAAATAAAAAAGTACACATATTTAGTATCACCGCGTCTGTAACGACCCAACCCATAAAACTGGCCCACTAGTTAACCCCTTCAGTAAACACCGTAAGAAAAAAAAAAAAAACGAGGCAAAAAACAACGCTTTATTATCATACCGCCGAACAAAAAGTGGAATAACACGCGATCAAAAAGACAGATATAAATAACCATGGTACCGCTGAAAATGACATCTTGTCCCGCAAAAAACGAGCTGCCATACAGCATAATCAGCAAAAAAATAAAAAAGTTATAGTCCTGAGAATAAAACGATGCAAAAATAATTATTTTTTCTGTAAAATAGTTTTTATTGTATAAAAGCGCCAAAACATAAAAAAATATATAAATGAGGTGTCGCTGTAATCATACTGACCCGAAGAATAAAACTGCTTTATCAATTTTACCAAACGCGGAACGGTATAAACGCCTCCCCCAAAAGAAATTCATGAATAGCTGGTTTTTGGTAATTCTTCCTCACAAAAATCAGAATAAAAAGCGATCAAAAAATGTCACGTGACCGAAAATGTTACCAATAAAAACGTCAACTCCTCCTGCAAAAAACAAGACCTCACATTACTCTGTGGACCAAAATATGGAAAAATTATAGCTCTCAAAATGTGGTAACGCAAAAAATATTTTTTGCAATAAAAAGCGTCTTTCAGTGTGTGACGGCTGCCAATCATAAAAATCCGCTAAAAAACTCGCTATAAAAGTAAATCAAACCCCCCTTCATCACCCCCTTAGGGAAAAATTAAAAAATTTGATTTATTTCCATTTTCCCATTAGGGCTAGGGCTAGGGTTAGGGCTAGGGTTAGGGCTAGGGTTAGGGCTAGGGCTAGGGTTAGGGTTGGGGCTAGGGTTAGGGCTAGGGTTTGGGCTAGGGTTTGGGCTAGGGTTAGGGTTGGGGCTACAGTTAGGGTTGGGGCTAAAGTTAGGGTTAGGGTTTAGATTACATTTACAGTTGGGAATAGGGTTGGGATTAGGGTTAGGGGTGTGTCAGGGTTAGAGGTGTGCTTAGGGTTACTGTTGGAATTAGGGTTAGGGGTGTGTTTGGATTAGGGTTTCAGTTATAATTGGGGGGTTTCCACTGTTTAGGCACATCAGGGGCTCTCCAAACACGACATGGCGTCCGATCTCAATTCCAGCCAATTCTGCGTTGAAAAAGTAAAACAGTGCTCCTTCCCTTCCGAGCTCTCCCATGTGCCCAAACAGGGGTTTACCCCAACATATGGGGTATCAGCGTACTCAGGACAAATAGGACAACAACTTTTGGGGTCCAATTTTCCCTGTTACCTTTGGGAAAATACAAAACTGTGGGCTTAAATATAATTTTTGTGGGAAAAAATTTTCGTTTTATTTATACGGCTCTGCATTATAAACGTCTGTGAAGCCCTTGGTGGGTCAAAGCGCTCACCACACATCTAGATAAGTTCCTTACGGGGTCTACTTTCCAAAATGGTGTCACTTGTGGGGGGTTTCTACTGTTTAGGTACATTAGGGGCTCTGCAAACGCAATGTGACACCTGCAGACCATTCCAGCTAAGTCTGCATTCCAAATGGTGCTCCTTCCCTTCTGAGCCCTCCCATGCGCCCAAACAGTGGTTCCCCCCACATATTGGGTATAATCGCACTCAGGACAAATTGGGCAACAAATTTTGGGGTCCAATTTCTCCTGTTATCCTCAGGAAAATACAAAACTGGGGGCTAAAAAAATAATTTTTGTGGGAAAAATTTTTTGTTTTATTTTTACGGCTCTGCATTATAAACTTCTGTGAAGCCCTTGGTGGGTCAAAGCGCTCACCACACATCTAGATAAGTTCCTTACGGGGTCTACTTTCCAAAATGGTGTCACTTGTGGGGGGTTTCAATGTTTAGGCACATCAGTGGCTCTCTAAACGCAACATGGCGTCCCATCTCAATTCCTGTCAATTTTGCATTGAAAAGTCAAACGGCGCTCCTTCCCTTCCGAGCTCTCCCATACGCCCAAACAGTGGTTTACCCCCACATATGGGGTATCAGCGTACTCAGGACAAATTGTACAACAGCTTTTGCAGTCCAATTTCTTCTCTTACCCTTGGGAAAATAAAAAATTGGGGGCAAAAAGATAATTTTTGTGAAAAAATATGATTTTTTATTTTTACGGTTCTGCATTATAAACTTCTGTGAAGCACTTGGTGGGTCAAATTGCTCACCACACCTCTAGATAAGTTCCTTAGGGGGTCTACTTTCCAAAATGGTGTCACTTGTGGGGGGTTTCAATTTTTAGGCACATCAGTGGCTCTCCATACGCAACATGGCGTCCCATCTCAATTCCTGTCAATTTTGCATTGAAAAGTCAAACGGCGCTCCTTCCCTTCCAAGCTCTCCCATGCGCCCAAACAGTGGTTTACCCCCACATATGGGATATCAGCGTACTCAGGATAAATTGTACAACAACTTTTGGGGTCCATTTTCTCCTGTTACCCTTGGTAAAATAAAACAAATTGGAGCTGAAGTAAATTTTTTGTGAAAAAAAGTTAAATGTTCATTTTTATTTAAACATTCCAAAAATTCCTGTGAAGCACCAGAAGGGTTAATAAACTTCTTGAATATGGTTTTGAGCACCATGAGGGGTGCAGTTTTTTAGAATGGTGTCACACTTGGGTATTTTCTATCATATAGACCCCTCAAAATGACTTCAAATGAGATGTGGTCCCTAAAAAAAATGGTGTTGTAAAAATGAGAAATTGCTGGTCAACTTTTAACCCTTATAACTCCCTAACAAAAAAAAATTTTGGTTCCAAAATTGTGCTGATGTAAAGTAGACATGTGGGAAATATTGCTTATTAAGTATTTTGTATGACATATCTCTGTGATTTAATTGCATAAAAATTCAAAGTTGGAAAATTGCGAAATTTTCATAATTTTCGCCAAATTTCCATTTTTTTCACAAATAAACGCAGGTACTATCAAAGATTTTTTACCACTATCATGAAGTACAGTATGTCACGAGAAAACAGTGTCAGAATCACTGGGATCCATTGAAGCGTTCCAGAGTTATAACCTAATAAAGGGACAGTGGTCAGAATTGTAAAAATTGGCCCGGTCAATGAGGTCTTCCTCCACCTCTCATCATTTTCCACCACTAGATCACCAGGGTTCACGTGTTCCTTGCTGCTACAGACAGTCAATTTTTTGGCAAAGGTGTCTATGATCCCCATTAAATATTTTTTTAAAATTTACCCCCCATGGGGAAATGTTTGTCAGTGTAAGTGTATGGGCATTACAAGTCTAGGAGATCCGCTCCTTTGTAATGTTACAGTTTTTTTATGAGGCCCTACTCCATGTTTCTTCCAAGGGGGGAATGGGGTGCGTGCAAATTTGGGTCAAGGCGGCCCTTGCCTTCAATGCGTAAGGAAACAGTATGGCAGGACCAACTGAAGAATGTGAAGTGGGTTTTCCTGTGGCCATCCAGTACCTGGGTTCAAAGGATTCTTGGGGTACATATGACTTCATAGCAGGGCAGGCCTTGCAAATGTGAAGTTGAACGAAATTTATTGGTTGTTTTAAATATTTGTGGAAATTCAACAACTGAAAAGTGGGGCGTGCAATATTATCCTGCCACTTTACTTTCAGTGCAGCAAACTCACTCCTTAAGTTCATTTAGGATCTCTGAATGATCCACTGTTGTCCTAAATGCCTAATGATGATAAATATAATCCACCTGTGTGTAATCAAGTCTCCGTATAAATGCACCTGCTCTGTGAGAGTCTCAGGGTTCTGTTTGAAGCACAGAGAGCATCATGAAGACCAAGGAACACAACATGCAGGTCTGCGATACTGTTGTAGGAAGTTTAAAGTATATGCTGACTGTAACATCCTTCAGCATGACCAGTTTGGCAGTGGGTCAGTAATGGTGTGGGGTGGCATTTCTTTGGAGGGCTGTACAGCCTTGCATGTGCTTGTGAGAGGTAGCCTGACTGGCATTAAGTGAGACCATATGCTGATGCGTTTGGCCCTGGGTTCCTCCTAATGCAGAACAATGCCAGACCTCACGTGGCTGGAGTGTGTCAGCAGTTCCTCCAAGATGAAGACATTGAAGCTATGGACTGGCCCGCCCGTTCCCTAGACGTGAATCCAATTGAACACATCTGGGACATCATGTCTCGCACCTTCCACTAACATCACATTGCACCACAGACTGTCCAGGTGTTGGCGGATGCTTTAGTCCCAGTCTGGGAGGAGATCCCTCAGGAAACCATCCGCCACCTCATCAGGAGCATGCCCAGGCATTGTAGGGAGATCATACAGGCACGTGGAGGCCACACACACTACTGAGCATCATTCCCTCATCTTGAGACATTTCCACTGAAGTTGGATCAGCCTGTAACTTCAGATGGAAAACCTTATTTCAGTAAAAGATTGTATTCTTAATGTGTATTTTGTTAACTAATTAATACTATAGGATTAGTAATGGATAGGTTTCTTATTGACACCTCTCCATTATTAACCAGGCTTAATGTCACCTTACAATAAGAAGGTGACATTAACCCCTTATTACCCCACTGAGTTCGAGCTGTTTGCCAAGGAAGAATGGGCAAGAATTTCAGTGTCTTGATGTACAAAACTGATAGAGACATACCCAAGTGACTTGCAGCTGTAATCGCAGCAAAAGGTGGCGCAACAAAGTACTAAGTTAAAGGGGACAAATAATATTGCACATTCCACTTTTCAGTTTTTGAATTTCCCCCAAAAAATTAAAAATAACCAATACATTTCGTTCAACTTCACAATTGTGTTCCACTTGTTGTTGATTTTTCACCAAAATTGTACATTCGGTATCTTTATGTTTGAAGCATGATATGTGGGAAAATGTTGAAAAGTTCCAGGGAGCCGAATACTTGCGCAAGGCACTGTACCTTTTTGTCACAAACAGCCCTCTGCTGCCACTTATCTTAAGGACAATTGACCGACGATTAACAGAGGAGGCTGTGGCTGTTACCATTACCAGGCTGGTTAAGAGAATGCCAAGAGTGTGCAAAGCAGATAACCAGCCCAGTACAGACCAAAAGTTTGGACACACCTTCTCATTTAAAGATTTTTCTGTATTTTCATGACTATGAAATTGTAAATTCACACTGAAGGCATCAAAACTATGAATTAACACATGTGTATTGATTACCCTGCAGAGTTTAGTGTCATCTGCAAATACTGAAATTCTACTCTGAATGCCCCCTACAAGGTCATTAATAAATATGTTAAAAAGAAGAGGGCCCAATACTGACCCCTGTGGTACCCCACTGCTAACCGCTACCCAGTCCGAGTGTGCTCCATTAATAACCACCCTTTGTTTCCTATCCCTGAGCCAGCTCTCAACCCACTTGCACATATTTTCCCCTATCCCCATTATTCTCATTTTATATATCAACCTTTTGTGTGGCACCGTGTCAAAAGCTTTTGAAAAGTCCATATACACTACATCCACTGGGTTCCCTTGGTCCAATCCGGAACTTACCTCTTCATAGAAACTGATCAAATTAGTCTGACATGAACGGTCCCTAGTAAACCCGTGCTGATACTGGGTCATGAGGTTATTCCTCTTCAGATACTCCAGTATAGCATCCCTTAGAATGCCCTCCAGGATTTTACCCACAGTAGAGGTTAAGCTTACTGGCCTATAATTTCCCAGTTCAGTTTTTGTTCCCTTTTTGAATATTGGCACCACATTTGCTATACGCCAGTCCTGTGGCACAGACCCTGTTATTATTGAGTCTTTAAAGATTAAAAATAATGGTCTATCAATGACTGTACTTAATTCCTGCAGTACTCGAGGGTGTATCCCATCCGGGCCCGGAGATTTGTCAATTTTAGTGATTTTTAGACGCCGCCGCACTTCCTGCTGGGTTAAGCATGTGACATTTAATTGGGAATTTTTATCACTAGACATTTTGTCTGCCATGGGATTTTCTTGTGTAAATACTGATGAAAAAAAGTCATTTAGCATATTGGCTTTTTCCTCATCCTCATCCACCATCTCACCCAGACTATTTTTAAGGGGGCCAACACTATCATTTTTTAGTTTCTTACTATTTATGTAGTTAAAGAATATTTTAGGATTATTTTTACTCTCTCTGGCAATGAGTCTCTCTGTCTCAATCTTTGCTGCCTTGATTTGCTTTTTACAGAATTTATTTAATTTTCAGTATTTATTTAATGCCTCCTTACTACCTACTTCCTTTAATTCTCTAAATGCTTTCTTTTTGTCACTTATTGCGCCCCTTACAGCTCTATTTAGCCATATTGGTTTCCTCCTATTTCTAGTATGTTTATTCCCATACGGTATATACTGTGCACAGGTCCTATCCAGGATGCTAATAAACGTCTCCCATTTTCTTTGTGTATTTTTGTGTCTCAGGATATCATCCCAGTTAATTGCACCAAGATCCTCTCTCATCCGTTGGAAATTTGCCCTCCTGAAGTTTAGTGTCCTTGTAACCCCTCTACTACACATCTTTTTAAAGGATACATGAAAACTTATTATTTTGTGATTGCTATTTCCCAAGTGACCCCCAACCCTTATATTTGATATGCGGTCTGGCCTGTTGGTTAATATTAGGTCTAGCAGTGCCCCCTTTCTTGTTGGGTCCTGAACCAGTTGTGAAAGGTAATTGTCTCTCATAGTTGTCAAAAACCGATTACCTTTGCTGGAACTGCAGGTTTCTGTTCCCCAATCTATTTCAGGGTAGTTGAAGTCCCCCATAATAATGACTTCTCCTTGAGTCGCAGCTTCATCTATTTGCTTTACGAGGATATTCTCCATTGCTTCCATTATTTTTGGAGATTTATAACAAACCCCTATCAGTAATTTATTATTTTTTCCCCCTCCCCTTATCTCCACCCACAGGGATTCTACATTTTCATTAAATTCACCTATATTATCGCGCAGGATGGGTTTTAAGGACGATTTTACATATAGACACACCCCTCCCCCTCGCTTATCTGTACGGTCATTTCTGAACAGGCTATAGCCCTGCAAGTTAACAGCCCAGTCATGGCTCTCATCCAGCCACGTTTCAGATATCCCCACCATGTCATAATTATGCTCCAACAACATTAGTTCTAATTCGTCCATTTTGTTGGCGAGGCTTCTGGCATTAGTATACATGCACTTTATGTTCCTCTCTGTACTTCTATTTCTTAAATTATTAACTGTTCTGACCCCACCCCCCATGCCACCGCCACCCCCAACTTCCTTATTTGTGCCCCGGTCTATGTCTGCACTATCTTCCCCTCCTATAAAATGAATACCCTCCCCCCCAATTCCTAGTTTAAACACTCCTCCAACCTTCTAGCCATTCTCTCCCCCAGCACAGCTGCACCCTCCCCATTGAGGTGCAGCCCGTCCCTAGCGTAGAGCCTGTAGCCAACTGAGAAGTCGGCCCAGTTCTGCAGGAACCCAAACCCCACTTTCCTACACCAATTCTTGAGCCACTTATTAACCTCCCTAATCTCCCGTTGCCTCTCTGGCGTGGCACGTGGTACCGGCAGTATTTCGGAAAATACCACGTTGGAGGTCCTTGCTTTCAGCTTGCAGCCTAATTCCCTGAAATCATCTTTAAGGACCTTCCACCTACCTCTAACTTTGTCATTAGTGCCAATGTGCACCATGACCGCTGGGTCCTCACCAGCCCCTCCCAATAATCTGTCCACCCGATCAGCGATGTGTCGGACTCGAGCGCCAGGTAGGCAGCACACCGTCCGACGATCCCTGTCTTTGTGACAGATTGCCCTATCTGTTCCCCTAATAATTGAGTCGCCCACTACCAGCACCTGTCTGGCCTGCCCTGCTCTCCTATTTCCCTCCTTACTGGAGCAGTCACTCCTCCGGCTTTCAGAGGACATGCCTGGCTGCAGCAGTGCTACCCCTGTACTGGCACCCCCCTCATCTGCCAACTTAGCAAACTTATTGGGGTGTGCCAGGTCAGGACTAGGACATCCTTTATTTATTTGTTTGATTTCATTATGATTTAATTTTATGTCTCCTCATTCTCCACCACTAGATCACCAGGCTTAACGTCTTCTGTGCCGCTACAGGCAGTCCAAGTTTTGGTAAGGGTATCTATGATGTCCATTGTATATTTTTAAAAAATGTATCCCCCTTTCGGAAATGTTTGCCAGCCCATGCACTGCGTGTATGGGCATTACAAGTCTAGGAGACACACTCCTTAACAATGGGCCTAGTTTTTAATGAGGCCTTCAGCAATGTCACCCCATTCTCCACCACTAGATCACCACGCTGAACATGTTCTGTTCTGCTAAAGGCAGTCAATTTTTTGGCAATGGTGTCTAGTATCCCCATTAAAATTTTTTTTTAAATTTACCCATCATGGGGAAATGTTTGTAAGCCCATACACTTAGTGTATGTGCATTAACCCCTTTCTGACATTAGACGTACTATCCCGTCGAGGTGGGGTGGGCCCCTATGACCACCGACGGGATAGTACGTCATATGCGATCGGCAGCGCTCACGGGGGGAGCGCGGCCGATCGTGGCCCGGTGTCAGCTGCCTATCGCAGCTGACATCTGGCACTATGTGCCAGGAGTGGTCACGAACCGCCCCCGGCACATTAACCCCTGGCACACCGCGATCAAAGATGATCGCGATGTCCCAGCGGTATAGGGAAGCTTCCTGCAGGGAGGGGCTCCCTACGGGCTTCCCTGAGCCCCCCGCAGCAACGCGATGTGATCGCGTTGCTGCGAGGGTCTTATCTCCCTCCCTGCCTGCTCCAGCCCCGGATCCAAGATGGCCGCGGATCCGGGTCCTGCAGGGAGGGAGGTGGCTTCACAGAGCCTGCTCAGAGCAGGCACTGTGAAGCCTGCAGCACTGTAAGTCAGATCAGTGATCTGACAGAGTGCTATGCAAACTGTCAGATCATTGATCTGTGATGTCCCCCCCTGGGACAAAATAAAAAAGTTAAAAAAAAATTTCCAAATGTGTAAAACAAAAATAAAAAAAAATATTCCTAAATAATGAAAAAAATATATATATTATTCCCATAAATACATTTCTTCATCTAAATAAAAAAGTACACATATTTAGTATCACCGCGTCTGTAACGACCCAACCCATAAAACTGGCCCACTAGTTAACCCCTTCAGTAAACACCGTAAGAAAAAAAAAAAAAACGAGGCAAAAAACAACGCTTTATTATCATACCGCCGAACAAAAAGTGGAATAACACGCGATCAAAAAGACAGATATAAATAACCATGGTACCGCTGAAAATGACATCTTGTCCCGCAAAAAACGAGCTGCCATACAGCATAATCAGCAAAAAAATAAAAAAGTTATAGTCCTGAGAATAAAACGATGCAAAAATAATTATTTTTTCTGTAAAATAGTTTTTATTGTATAAAAGCGCCAAAACATAAAAAAATATATAAATGAGGTGTCGCTGTAATCATACTGACCCGAAGAATAAAACTGCTTTATCAATTTTACCAAACGCGGAACGGTATAAACGCCTCCCCCAAAAGAAATTCATGAATAGCTGGTTTTTGGTAATTCTTCCTCACAAAAATCAGAATAAAAAGCGATCAAAAAATGTCACGTGACCGAAAATGTTACCAATAAAAACGTCAACTCCTCCTGCAAAAAACAAGACCTCACATTACTCTGTGGACCAAAATATGGAAAAATTATAGCTCTCAAAATGTGGTAACGCAAAAAATATTTTTTGCAATAAAAAGCGTCTTTCAGTGTGTGACGGCTGCCAATCATAAAAATCCGCTAAAAAACTCGCTATAAAAGTAAATCAAACCCCCCTTCATCACCCCCTTAGGGAAAAATTAAAAAATTTGATTTATTTCCATTTTCCCATTAGGGCTAGGGCTAGGGTTAGGGCTAGGGTTAGGGCTAGGGTTAGGGCTAGGGCTAGGGTTAGGGTTGGGGCTAGGGTTAGGGCTAGGGTTTGGGCTAGGGTTTGGGCTAGGGTTAGGGTTTGGGCTAGGGTTAGGGTTAGGGCTAGGGTTAGGGTTGGGGCTACAGTTAGGGTTGGGGCTAAAGTTAGGGTTAGGGTTTAGATTACATTTACAGTTGGGAATAGGGTTGGGATTAGGGTTAGGGGTGTGTCAGGGTTAGAGGTGTGCTTAGGGTTACTGTTGGAATTAGGGTTAGGGGTGTGTTTGGATTAGGGTTTCAGTTATAATTGGGGGGTTTCCACTGTTTAGGCACATCAGGGGCTCTCCAAACACGACATGGCGTCCGATCTCAATTCCAGCCAATTCTGCGTTGAAAAAGTAAAACAGTGCTCCTTCCCTTCCGAGCTCTCCCATGTGCCCAAACAGGGGTTTACCCCAACATATGGGGTATCAGCGTACTCAGGACAAATAGGACAACAACTTTTGGGGTCCAATTTTCCCTGTTACCTTTGGGAAAATACAAAACTGTGGGCTTAAATATAATTTTTGTGGGAAAAAATTTTCGTTTTATTTATACGGCTCTGCATTATAAACGTCTGTGAAGCCCTTGGTGGGTCAAAGCGCTCACCACACATCTAGATAAGTTCCTTACGGGGTCTACTTTCCAAAATGGTGTCACTTGTGGGGGGTTTCTACTGTTTAGGTACATTAGGGGCTCTGCAAACGCAATGTGACACCTGCAGACCATTCCAGCTAAGTCTGCATTCCAAATGGTGCTCCTTCCCTTCTGAGCCCTCCCATGCGCCCAAACAGTGGTTCCCCCCACATATTGGGTATAATCGCACTCAGGACAAATTGGGCAACAAATTTTGGGGTCCAATTTCTCCTGTTATCCTCAGGAAAATACAAAACTGGGGGCTAAAAAAATAATTTTTGTGGGAAAAATTTTTTGTTTTATTTTTACGGCTCTGCATTATAAACTTCTGTGAAGCCCTTGGTGGGTCAAAGCGCTCACCACACATCTAGATAAGTTCCTTACGGGGTCTACTTTCCAAAATGGTGTCACTTGTGGGGGGTTTCAATGTTTAGGCACATCAGTGGCTCTCTAAACGCAACATGGCGTCCCATCTCAATTCCTGTCAATTTTGCATTGAAAAGTCAAACGGCGCTCCTTCCCTTCCGAGCTCTCCCATACGCCCAAACAGTGGTTTACCCCCACATATGGGGTATCAGCGTACTCAGGACAAATTGTACAACAGCTTTTGCAGTCCAATTTCTTCTCTTACCCTTGGGAAAATAAAAAATTGGGGGCAAAAAGATAATTTTTGTGAAAAAATATGATTTTTTATTTTTACGGTTCTGCATTATAAACTTCTGTGAAGCACTTGGTGGGTCAAATTGCTCACCACACCTCTAGATAAGTTCCTTAGGGGGTCTACTTTCCAAAATGGTGTCACTTGTGGGGGGTTTCAATTTTTAGGCACATCAGTGGCTCTCCATACGCAACATGGCGTCCCATCTCAATTCCTGTCAATTTTGCATTGAAAAGTCAAACGGCGCTCCTTCCCTTCCGAGCTCTCCCATGCGCCCAAACAGTGGTTTACCCCCACATATGGGATATCAGCGTACTCAGGATAAATTGTACAACAACTTTTGGGGTCCATTTTCTCCTGTTACCCTTGGTAAAATAAAACAAATTGGAGCTGAAGTAAATTTTTTGTGAAAAAAAGTTAAATGTTCATTTTTATTTAAACATTCCAAAAATTCCTGTGAAGCACCAGAAGGGTTAATAAACTTCTTGAATATGGTTTTGAGCACCATGAGGGGTGCAGTTTTTTAGAATGGTGTCACACTTGGGTATTTTCTATCATATAGACCCCTCAAAATGACTTCAAATGAGATGTGGTCCCTAAAAAAAATGGTGTTGTAAAAATGAGAAATTGCTGGTCAACTTTTAACCCTTATAACTCCCTAACAAAAAAAAATTTTGGTTCCAAAATTGTGCTGATGTAAAGTAGACATGTGGGAAATATTGCTTATTAAGTATTTTGTATGACATATCTCTGTGATTTAATTGCATAAAAATTCAAAGTTGGAAAATTGCGAAATTTTCATAATTTTCGCCAAATTTCCATTTTTTTCACAAATAAACGCAGGTACTATCAAAGATTTTTTACCACTATCATGAAGTACAGTATGTCACGAGAAAACAGTGTCAGAATCACTGGGATCCATTGAAGCGTTCCAGAGTTATAACCTAATAAAGGGACAGTGGTCAGAATTGTAAAAATTGGCCCGGTCAATGAGGTCTTCCTCCACCTCTCATCATTTTCCACCACTAGATCACCAGGGTTCACGTGTTCCTTGCTGCTACAGACAGTCAATTTTTTGGCAAAGGTGTCTATGATCCCCATTAAATATTTTTTTAAAATTTACCCCCCATGGGGAAATGTTTGTCAGTGTAAGTGTATGGGCATTACAAGTCTAGGAGATCCGCTCCTTTGTAATGTTACAGTTTTTTTATGAGGCCCTACTCCATGTTTCTTCCAAGGGGGGAATGGGGTGCGTGCAAATTTGGGTCAAGGCGGCCCTTGCCTTCAATGCGTAAGGAAACAGTATGGCAGGACCAACTGAAGAATGTGAAGTGGGTTTTCCTGTGGCCATCCAGTACCTGGGTTCAAAGGATTCTTGGGGTACATATGACTTCATAGCAGGGCAGGCCTTGCAAATGTGAAGTTGAACGAAATTTATTGGTTGTTTTAAATATTTGTGGAAATTCAACAACTGAAAAGTGGGGCGTGCAATATTATCCTGCCACTTTACTTTCAGTGCAGCAAACTCACTCCTTAAGTTCATTTAGGATCTCTGAATGATCCACTGTTGTCCTAAATGCCTAATGATGATAAATATAATCCACCTGTGTGTAATCAAGTCTCCGTATAAATGCACCTGCTCTGTGAGAGTCTCAGGGTTCTGTTTGAAGCACAGAGAGCATCATGAAGACCAAGGAACACAACATGCAGGTCTGCGATACTGTTGTAGGAAGTTTAAAGTATATGCTGACTGTAACATCCTTCAGCATGACCAGTTTGGCAGTGGGTCAGTAATGGTGTGGGGTGGCATTTCTTTGGAGGGCTGTACAGCCTTGCATGTGCTTGTGAGAGGTAGCCTGACTGGCATTAAGTGCCGAGATGAGATCTTCAGACCACTTGTGAGACCATATGCTGATGCGTTTGGCCCTGGGTTCCTCCTAATGCAGAACAATGCCAGACCTCACGTGGCTGGAGTGTGTCAGCAGTTCCTCCAAGATGAAGACATTGAAGCTATGGACTGGCCCGCCCGTTCCCTAGACGTGAATCCAATTGAACACATCTGGGACATCATGTCTCGCACCTTCCACTAACATCACATTGCACCACAGACTGTCCAGGTGTTGGCGGATGCTTTAGTCCCAGTCTGGGAGGAGATCCCTCAGGAAACCATCCGCCACCTCATCAGGAGCATGCCCAGGCATTGTAGGGAGATCATACAGGCACGTGGAGGCCACACACACTACTGAGCATCATTCCCTCATCTTGAGACATTTCCACTGAAGTTGGATCAGCCTGTAACTTCAGATGGAAAACCTTATTTCAGTAAAAGATTGTATTCTTAATGTGTATTTTGTTAACTAATTAATACTATAGGATTAGTAATGGATAGGTTTCTTATTGACACCTCTCCATTATTAACCAGGCTTAATGTCACCTTACAATAAGAAGGTGACATTAACCCCTTATTACCCCACTGAGTTCGAGCTGTTTGCCAAGGAAGAATGGGCAAGAATTTCAGTGTCTTGATGTACAAAACTGATAGAGACATACCCAAGTGACTTGCAGCTGTAATCGCAGCAAAAGGTGGCGCAACAAAGTACTAAGTTAAAGGGGACAAATAATATTGCACATTCCACTTTTCAGTTTTTGAATTTCCCCCAAAAAATTAAAAATAACCAATACATTTCGTTCAACTTCACAATTGTGTTCCACTTGTTGTTGATTTTTCACCAAAATTGTACATTCGGTATCTTTATGTTTGAAGCATGATATGTGGGAAAATGTTGAAAAGTTCCAGGGAGCCGAATACTTGCGCAAGGCACTGTACCTTTTTGTCACAAACAGCCCTCTGCTGCCACTTATCTTAAGGACAATTGACCGACGATTAACAGAGGAGGCTGTGGCTGTTACCATTACCAGGCTGGTTAAGAGAATGCCAAGAGTGTGCAAAGCAGATAACCAGCCCAGTACAGACCAAAAGTTTGGACACACCTTCTCATTTAAATATTTTTCTGTATTTTCATGACTATGAAATTGTAAATTCACACTGAAGGCATCAAAACTATGAATTAACACATGTGGAATTATATACATAATAAAAAAGTGTGAAGCAACTGATTGTATAAATTACATATATATATATATATATATATATATATACTGTATATATATATATATATATATATATATATGTATATATATATATATATTCTGTAAAAATTATGAAGGAGGGCATCATACACACCCTAGAAAAACATGGTGACAAAACATGGTGACCCTTTAAGGCTATGTGCACACGTTCAGGATTTCTTGCAGAAAATTCCTGAGAATTCCGGACATTTTCTGCAAGAAATCCGCAAGAAAACCGCATGCGTTTTTGCCGCGATTTTGCCGCGTTTTTGCCACGGTTTTGATGCGTTTTTGCCACGGTTTTTTCCGGACACTTCCCAATGCATTTTGGAGTGGGAAATCCGCAAAAAAAACGGAAAATTAATGAACATGCTGCGTTTTTTGCCGCGGTGCGGAAAAAAACGCATCATGTGCACAAAACATGCGGAATTCATTCTAAATGATGGGATGCTTATTGTATGCGGTTTTTTTGCGGTTTTATAGTGTTTTTATCAGGAAAAACAGCGAAAAAACCGCAACGTGTGAACACAGCCTAAAAATTTGTAGTGAGTGGTGCATTATGACTCTTTAATAATTTTGAGCGAGAGCCGCATGATAACGCTCTAAACATTTGGAGCTAGTGCTGCATAATGACCCTATAAATTTGGATCGAGTGCTGCATGAAGACCCTCTAAAAATTTGGAGCAAGGGCCTCATTGTGATCCTGTTAATATGGTGGAGGAGGAAGACAAGAAACAGAAGAAACCATGAACCATGTACCCTTTTTGGGGTGGGAAGAGAGGCATTGCAATTTACCAAAAAATAAGGAACATTTGAATTGCCTTTATATTCCGCTGCTGTCATCCATTAGGGTTGAGAAGACTGAGCCAGTACAGGCCTTGTTAATTTTGATAAAAGTCAGTATTTTCAATTGTCTGTTAGATGCACCTATCATGTATTATGCCCCCGGAGGCACTAAAAACCCATTCTGACAAAACACTAGCAACAGGGCAGGTCAGCACCTTCAAAGTGTAGAGGATCAGATCATGTCATGTGTCCAGCTTGGATACATAAGAGTTATACGGCACAGATGAATCACAGAGGTACTGATGGTTAGGTACTCCTTCACCATCTTCAAAAACGTTTCCCTCCTTGTCAGAATATCACATGCATCAAGGCCTAGGCACTTGGAGGTTCTATATAAATGGTTCCAGACCTTTGATAGTGTTCCCCTGCCTTTGCTGCACCTGGTGTGTGTCTCCCTTGTCTATCCTCCTTGGTTGCCAAAGGAACAGTGACCTCTGCCACCAGCGTTGTCAGATGGGAATTTTTGTACTAATTGTTCAACTAGGGCCTTCTGGTATTGGACAATTTTACTAATACTCTCCACCGAAGGAGATATGGAAAATTCTCCTTGTAGCGTGGGTCAAGAAGGATGAACAACCAGTAATCCATGTTCGCCAAAATGCATATAATGTAAGGGTCATGGGAAAGGCAGTGGGAAACAAAGTCAGCCATGTCTGTGAGATTCTCAACAGGCAAGACTTCCCTGTCCCAACCAGGATTACGGCTCTCCATCTCCTTCTCCCTTTCCTCTTCAGCCCATCCACACTGAACAGACGGGATGAAATGAAGCTGGTGTGGATTGTACCCTCTGTAACGCAGGCAACCAACTCCTGCTCCTCCACTGCCTCCTCATGATCACCCTATCTGTGCTGAGCAGATTAGATGAGACTGGATAGTATCACCCAGTGTACTTTCTTATTCCGTCTTCACCTAATCCACATTCAAAGTTTTTTCGTATTTGTGAGCAGCGAACATTTGAAAAAGCCGGATTACTTACCGGTAATGCTCTTTTAATGAGTCCACGACAGCACCCCACATGAGAGAGAGGGATCCGCCCATAGGAACAGGAAACCTACAGAATAAAAGGAGGCGGTCCCCTCTCCTCAGTTTAGTTTGCAGAGTATAAAAAGGGAACCGCAAAAGCTTTAGTATTCATTCTTACTCAGCAACGTAAATTTCTTAACTCTATACAACCATTACTTGTGAACTTAAAAGAAAGAACTGTGCATAATTTAGGGAGGGTAGTAAATGGGTGCTCGTGGACTCATTAAAAGAGCATTACCGGTAAGTAATCCGGCTTTTTACCCTTCGCCACGACAGCACCGCACATGAGAGACTTTCAGAGAGTCATTATTTGAGTGGGATTACTGTACTAAGAACAGCTCTACCAAAGGCCAGATCAGAAGATGTAGAAAGATCAAGTCTATAATGGTTGTAGAAGGTAGAAGGTGTAGACCAGGTTGCGGCCTTACATATTAAGTGGATTGGTACTTCTGCTTGTTCCGCCCAGGAGGAAGCCATGGCTCGTGTTGAATGTGCTTTTATCCCCACTGGAGGGATTTCGCCTTTTGATGTGTAGGCCAAACAGATAGCTTCGCTGATCCACCAAGATATGGTAGCTCTTGTGACCCCATGTGCTTTCTTGCAGCCCTGAAAGGAGATAAGCAGAGCCCTACTCTGCCTCCATGTCTGAGACCTTTCTATATACGTCAGGATGGCTCTTCTGACATCTAAGGTGTGGAACTTATGTTGCTCTGGGGTTATAGGAGAATCAAAAAAGGAAGAGAGAAAAATTTCCTGAGATCTGTGATAGGTGGATGCTACCTTAGGGAGGTATGAGGGGTCAGATTTTAAGACTATTCGATCTTGAAATACCAGTAAGAAAGGTGGGTCTACCGATAGGGCCTGGATGTCGCTAACCCATCTAGCTGAGGTTAGAGCTACCAATAGGGCTACTTTATATGTTAGAATATTTAGAGGTATGGAATCTAGTGGCTCAAATGGGAGCCAGTTAAGGCCTCTAACACTAAATTTAAATCCCACGGAGGTAGACGGGGAATATTCACAAGACTTAATAAATCTGGATACCCACTTGTTAGCTCCTATATTGTCTCCATATAGGGCTCCTAATGCTGAGACCTGAACTCTTAAGGTGTTTACCGATAAATCTAATTCTCTACCTTTTTGTAGGAACTCTAGAATAGGTATTACCGGGACTTGCTTAGTAAACGGTATTGTATAAAAGTTTAAGAATTTCTTCCATACCCTACTATACAATAGGGTGGTAGATCTTTTCCTACTTAGTAACAGGGTGTTTACTAGTTCTTCTGAAAACCCCCTTGAACTTAATAACTGCCGCTCAAATTCCACGCCGTCAAGTGAAGCCCTTTCACTTGCGGGTGGAAAAATGGGCCCTGGGACAGCAGCTCCTTGTCTGATGGGAGGATCCATGGATCGCATAGACACATGCTCCGGAGACAAGAGAACCATGGTCTCTTTGGCCAAAAGGGCGCAATGAGGATTACTCTTGCTTGTTCCCTCCTGATTTTCCTGATCACTAGTGGAATCAGAGACATCGGAGGAAAGGCGTATGCCAGTCTGAACTTCCAAGGGTGGTGAAGGGAGTCCAACATGTCTGGATGATCCATGAGGTTCAGGGAAGCAAACCTTTTTACCTGTCTGTTGCCTCTTGTGGCGAACAGATCTATTTGAGGTATGCCCCATGCTTTTGTTATTATTCTGAATATGTCTCTGTTTAAGGTCCATTCTCCCTGGTGTAGTGTGTTTCGACTGAGGTAGTCTGCTTTGGTGTTTTCTGCCCCTCTGATGTGTAGGGCTGTTAAGGATGCAAGATGAGACTCTGCCAATTGGAAGGTGTCTGCCGCTGTGGTCATCAGGGTTCCTGTTGTGAATTCCGTTCTGGAGCTCCCTCCTGTGGTTGCTAATGGTATTTTTGTGAGTTCTGCCCTTGGGCTCCCTCTGGTGGTTTCGAGTGGAACTGCTGCTCCTTTAGGTAGCTGTAGCAGCTGCCTTCACTAATCACCTTGCCTGGGTTTGTTATTTAAACCTGCTCTGGGCTTTAGTCCATGCCTGCTGTCTATGTTCTTGGTTGGATTTGGTTCTCTCCTTGGAATTTTCATATGGCCAGTCCTTGTCTGCAAAAGATAAGTTTTTGCTAGTTTTTGTTTGTCCATTTGTTTGGACTCTATTGCTTTGCAAATATGTCTCTTTTTGTCCAGCTTGTCACTATGTCTTATTCAGGCTAGCTGGAAGTTCTGGGTAAGCAGATTTGCCCCTCCACACCGTGAGTCGGTGTGGAGTTCATTTTGTAAACTCTGCGTGGATTTTGTAGTTTTTTATACTGACCACACAGTATCCTTTTCTCTCTGTCTATCTAGTTTAGTATTGGCCTCCTTTGCTGAATTCTGATTTCATTTCTGTGTACGTCATTTCCCTCTCCATTCACAGTCAATATTTGTGGGGGGCTATCTTTCCTTTTGGGGGTTTTCTCTGAGGCAAGATAGCTTTCTATTTCCTTCTTTAGGGGTAGTTATTTCTTAGGCTGTGAAGAGGTGTCTAGGGAGAGTCAGGAACATCCCACGGCTATATCTAGTGTTGTTGTTAGGATTAGGGACTGCGGTCAGTAGAGATACCACCTTCTCAGAGCTCGCTCCATGTTGCGTTTTAGCCACCAGGTCATATCAGTGTGGCCTCTTAACCACCAGGTCATAACAGGTTCCTGATCGTGTACCACCTTGACGGTTTATATATGCCACTGCGGTGGAATTGTCCGACAGAACTCTCACATGTGCTCCTTGAACCTGTGGAAGAAAATGACTTAAGGCATATTCTACTGCTTTTAACTCTTTCCAATGGGAAGAACATGTCAATTCTGCCTGATTCCAGGTGTCTTGGACCAGATTATCTTCCATATGTGCACCCCACCCCATAGGGCTGGCGTCAGTGGTAATCTTCTTATAAGGATCTATCACCCATGGTACACCCTTTGAAAGGTGATCCATATCTAGCCACCAGGATAGGGATTTTATGACATCTCTGGAAAGAGTTAGTTTACTCTCCAGATGTCATTTTTTTCCCTGGACTGACAATACTTCATACTGTAATTGGCGGGTATGAAATTGAGCCCACAATACAGCTGGTATACATGAGGATAATGATCCTAGTAAGGACATAGCCTTCCTTAGGGTCATGTGGGGTTTTTCCATTGCCTGTGACACCTTTGATTGTATAGTCACTTTTTTTGAATGCGGGAGGAAGCTTTTCTGACTTACTGAATCTAGCTGGATTCCTAGAAATATTTGAACGGTGTCTGGATTCAGCCTGGACTTTTCGAAGTTGACGATCCAACCCAACTCCTCTAGGGATGAGATCGCATTAGATAACCGCATTTTACATTGAGTTACGGAATCTCCTATTACTAGAAATCTTCCAGGTAGGTTATTATTAAAGTGTCCTTCTGGCGTAAATGAGCCATCACTTCTAATATCACTTTTGTAAAGATGCGGGGAGCCATAGAAAGCCCAAAGGGCATTGCTACATATTGAAAGTGACGAACCTGTCCTGCCAGGATGACTGCTACCCTTAGGTACTGCTGGTGTTCGGCATGTATGGGAAGATGATAATACGCATCTTTTAGGTCTATCCCGGCCATGACACACCTAGGGAACAAAAGCCTGATGGCAGAACTAATGGATTCCATTTTAAAAGGTATGGTTACACAAAAAGGAATTTAATTTTCTTAAATTTATGATGGTTCTAAATGAACCATCTGGTTTATTGATCAAAAACAAAGGGGAATAGAACCCCTTCCCTTTTTGATCCTGGGGAACCAAGACGTTTTTAGATAGAAGAGATAGGATTTCTGACTCTAGAGCTTCTTGTTGTTCCCGTCCTTTTGGCGATGTTACTATAAAAGAATCCCAAGGGATTCTATTAAACTCTAATTTTAATCCGTATCTAATAATGTCCAGAATCCAATGGCTAGATGTTATTTGTTCCCATTTAGAAAAGAAAAATCTTAATCTGCCGCCTACTTCATAGTTAGCGGTACTTGCTACGCTTTGTATTATAGGATCCGCTAAACAGAGCACCTTTTTGTTTAGGATCCTTTGTCTCCCAGCGATCCCTTTGCTCAAACGGTTTGTTTCTGGTAAAGGGCCGTCTTCTGAAGGCTCTCCTGTAAGACGGAAGATATTGGTTAGGGAAGCCTTTCTTTCGTTCTCCCGCTTTATTTAAGAGCTCATCCAGTGTTTTTCCAAAAAGGAACTCACCATGGCAGGGGATCGCACAAAGTTTTGCTTTTGCTTGTGCGTCCCCTTTCCAGTTCTTCAACCTGAGTGCTCGCCGGGCTGTATTCACTAGGCCGGCTGATCTGGCTGCTAGGCGTAGCGAATCCACAGAGGCATCTGCCAGGAACGCTACAGCCTCTTTTATTAGAGGGATTTTCAGTAGGATTGACTCTCTCGAAGTTCTACCTCTAATTTGTTCCTCCAGTTGATCCATACACTCTAGCAGCGACCTTGCCGTGCAGGTAGCAGAAATGGCTGGCCTGAATGCCCCTGTATTAGCCTCCCATGATCTTTTAAGTAAGGCCTCTGCTTTTCGGTCTAATGGGTCAGTTAGAATCCCCGAATCTTCCACTGGCAAGACCGATTGTTTAGAAGTTGAAGCTACTGCCGCATCAACTTTTGGCACCTTTGACCAAGAATTCAGCTCCTCATCGCTGAAGGGATAGCGTCCCTTAGAGGATGATGGTAGGAATCCTCTTGTATTCTGCTTATCCCACTCCTTCTTAATTAAATCTTTAATCGTGGGTATGACGGGGAAGGATCTACGTTTTCTCTGTCCTAACCCCGCGAACATGATGTCCTGAGCTGACTTCTTTCCCTTCTCGTCTGGGCACCCCATCGTGCTTCTGACAGCTTTTACTAAGTTGTCTACACTGCTGTTAGGCAGACACAGCCCCCCTTCATTTTCGGATGAACTCGGCCAAGATTCCGATTCGTCTGAGGATCTATGTACCACCTCTGACTCTGAGCTTGCTGGAGATGGGGACCTGCTTGGTTAGCAGGTACTGGTGCTACTTGCAAGCGCCAAACCCTGCATCTCTTCCCGGATTATGGCTCTAACGTCAGACGGAGTCATTATATTCTCCTGACGTAAGGTTAGCATGATGCATTCTGAGCATAACCTTTTCGTATAAGAATCCGGTAGGGGCTGCGCACATAAGGCACATTCCTTGTGCTTGGATTTGTGTGTCTTTTTCCTAGTCTAGAGGAAGGGGACACAGGAGGAACATACATCAGCATATAGGCAGAGGTTCTTTTAAAAACTCACCCAGTGAAGCTGACATGTACCGGTTCTGGAGGTGGATTCTTCTATAAGAGCTCTCTCTGTTTGGTGGAAGATCGCTCCTGAGGTAGACCACCATTCTTGGTGCTGCTCCTGGCGCTTGTCTCCTTGCTGGGAGAACGATCTGTCACAGCCAAGTGCGCTTCGTCGGCCGGTGAAGCCATACTCACACACACCAGCCGACGTTAGTGCCGCAGATTTAAATCTGGCGCCGAATCTCCTGCCTCCCCGGACATAACCCAGAAGTGCTCCAGTGTTATGAAAGGCAATTCAGTACTACAATGGACATAGCGGTCAGAGCACATACAGTGATCTGACAATAACCCAAAATCATAGAACGAGCTCTGAGACGTGGGAACTCTGCAGACCGCAATCCCTAATCCTCTCCAAACAACACTAGAGGCAGCCGTGGATTGCGCCTAACTCTGCCTATGCAACTCGGCACAGCCTGAGAAACTAACTAGCCTGAAGATAGAAAATAAGCCTACCTTGCCTCAGAGAAATACCCCAAAGGAAAAGGCAGCCCCCCACATATAATGACTGTGAGTTAAGATGAAAAGACAAACGTAGAGATGAAATAGATTCAGCAAAGTGAGGCCCGACTTTCTTAACAGATCGAGGATAGAAAAGGTAACTTTGCGGTCTACACAAAACCCTAAAGAAAACCACGCAAAGGGGGCAAAAAGACCCTCCGTACCGAACTAACGGCACGGAGGTACACCCTTTGCGTCCCAGAGCTTCCAGCAACAAATTAGACAAGCTGGACAGAAAAAATAGCAAACAAATAGCAAAGAAGAACTTAGCTATGCAGAGCAGCAGGCCACAGGAATGATCCAGGGAAAAGCAAGTCCAACACTGGAACATTGACAGGAAGCCAGGATCAAAGCATTAGGTGGAGTTAAGTAGAGAAGCACCTAACGACCTCACCAGATCACCTGAGGGAGGAAACTCAGAAGCCGCAGTACCACTTCCCTCCACCAACAGAAGCTCACAGAGAGAATCAGCCGAAGTACCACTTGCGACCACAGGAGGGAGCTCTGCCACAGAATTCACAACAGTACCACCCCCTTGAGGAGGGGTCACCGAACCCTCACCAGAGCCCCCAGGCCGACCAGGATGAGCCACATGAAAGGCACGAACAAGATCAGGAGCATGGACATCAGAGGCAAAAACCCAGGAATTATCTTCCTGAGCATAACCCTTCCATTTAACCAGATACTGGAATTTCCGTCTAGAAACACGAGAATCCAAAATCTTCTCCACAATATACTCCAATTCCCCCTCCACCAAAACCGGGGCTGGAGGATCAACAGATGGAACCATAGGTGCCACGTATCTCCGCAACAATGACCTATGGAATACGTTATGTATGGAAAAAGAATCTGGAAGGGTCAGACGAAAAGACACAGGATTAAGAACCTCAGAAATCCTATACGGACCAATGAAACGAGGTTTAAACTTAGGAGAGGAAACCTTCATAGGAATATGACGAGAAGATAACCAAACCAGATCCCCAACACGAAGTCGGGGACCCACACGGCGTCTGCGATTAGCGAAACGTTGAGCCTTCTCCTGGGACAAGGTCAAATTGTCCACTACATGAGTCCAAATCTGCTGCAACCTGTCCACCACAGTATCCACACCAGGACAGTCCGAAGACTCAACCTGTCCTGAAGAGAAACGAGGATGGAACCCAGAATTGCAGAAAAATGGCGAAAGCAAGGTAGCCAAGCTGGCCCGATTATTAAGGGCGAACTCAGCCAAAGGCAAAAAGGACACCCAGTCATCCTGATCGGCAGAAACAAAACATCTCAGATATGTTTCCAAGGTCTGATTGGTTCGTTCGGTCTGGCCATTAGTCTGAGGATGGAAAGCCGAGGAAAAAGACAAGTCAATGCCCATCCTACCACAAAAGGCTCGCCAAAACCTTGAAACAAACTTGGAACCTCTGTCAGAAACGATATTCTCTGGAATGCCATGTAAACGAACCACATGCTCGAAGAACAATGGCACCAAATCAGAGGAGGAAGGCAATTTAGACAAGGGTACCAGATGGAACATCTTAGAAAAGCGATCACAGACCACCCAAATGACTGACATCTTTTGAGAAATGGGAAACCCTAAAGAAAACCACGCAAAGGGGGCAAAAAGACCCTCCGTACCGAACTAACGGCACGGAGGTACACCCTTTGCGTCCCAGAGCTTCCAGCAACAAATTAGACAAGCTGGACAGAAAAAATAGCAAACAAATAGCAAAGAAGAACTTAGCTATGCAGAGCAGCAGGCCACAGGAATGATCCAGGGAAAAGCAAGTCCAACACTGGAACATTGACAGGAAGCCAGGATCAAAGCATTAGGTGGAGTTAAGTAGAGAAGTGTTGTGAATTCTGTGGCTGAATTCACTCCTGTGGTCACAAGTGGTACTGCAGCTTCTGAGCTTCCTCCCTCAGGTGTTCTGGTGAGCTCGTTAACTGCTTCATTACTTAACTCCGCCTGATGCTGCTATCCTTGCTCCTTGTCAATGTTTCAGTGTTGGATCTGAGCTTCTCCTGATTGTTCCTGTGACCTGCTGCTCTGTATAGCTAAGTGCTTTTTGCTTTTTTGTTGCTTTTTTTCTGTCCAGCTTGTCTTTTGTTTTGCTGGAAGCTCTGAGACGCAAAGGGTGTACCGCCGTGCCGTTAGTTCGGCACGGTGGGTTATTTTTGCCCCCTTTGCGTGGTTTTGCTTTAGGGTTTTTTGTAGACTGCAAAGTTCGCTTTACTGTCCTCGCTCTGTCCTAGAATATCGGGCCCCACTTTGCTGAATCTATTTCATCCCTACGTTTTGTCTTTTCATCTTACTCACAGTCATTATATGTGGGGGGCTGCCTTTTCCTTTGGGGAATTTCTCTGGGGCAAGTCAGGCCTATTTTTCTATCTTCAGGCTAGCTAGTTTCTTAGGCTGTGCCGAGTTGCCTAGGTAGTTGTTAGGCGCAATCCACAGCCGCTTTTAGTTGTGTTTAGGATAGGATCAGGTGTGCAGTCTACAGAGTTTCCACGTCTCAGAGCTCGTTCTTGTATTTTTGGGTATTTGTCAGATCACTGTGTGCGCTCTGATCGCTAAGCACACTGTGTTTTCTGGATTGCCTTCATAACACCTGTCATTAGCAAACATAACAGTACAAGGAGCCAAACTAATGATTCTCAATAGAGGGAAAGAAAAAGTTCTGACATCATTTTTTTTTTTTTTTCTGCTCTGTGTTCACTTTTTTTTTTCCCCCTAGACATTTGGGTGATTCTGGACACAGGTGTGGACATGGATATTCAGGGTCTGTGCTCTTCAATGGATAATCTCGTTATAAATGTACAAAAAATTCAAGATACTATTGATCAGAAATCTATGTTAGAACCAAGAATTCCTATTCCTGATTTGTTTTTTGGAGATAGAACTAAGATTCTAAGTTTCAAAAATAATTGTAAGTTATTTCTGGCCTTGAAACCTCATTCTTCTGGTAATCCTATTCAACAGGTTTTGATTATTATTTCTTTTTTGCGCGGCGACCCTCAAGACTGGGCATTTTCTCTTGCGCCAGGAGACCCTGCATTGAGTAGTGTCGATGCGTTTTTCCTGGCGCTCGGATTGCTGTACGATGAGCCTAATTCAGTGGATCAGGCTGAGAAAAATTTGCTGGCTTTGTGCCAGGGTCAGGATGATATAGAAGTATATTGTCAGAAATTTAGGAAATGGTCAGTACTCACTCAGTGGAATGAATCTGCGCTGGCAGCTTTGTTCAGAAAGGGTCTCTCTGAGGCTCTTAAGGATGTCATGGTGGGATTTCCTATGCCTGCTGGTTTGAATGAGTCTTTGTCTTTGGCCATTCAGATCGGTCGACGCTTGCGCGAGCGTAAATCTGTGCACCATTTGGCGGTACTGCCTGAGGTTAAACCTGAGCCTATGCAGTGCGATAGGACTATGACTAGAGTTGAACGGCAGGAATACAGACGTCTGAATGGTCTGTGTTTCTACTGTGGTGATTCCACTCATGCTATTTCTGATTGTCCTAAGCGCACTAAGCGGTCCGCTAGGTCTGCCGTCATTGGTACTGTACAGTCCAAATTCCTTCTGTCCATTACCTTGATATGCTCTTTGTCGTCGTTTTCTGTCATGGCGTTTGTGGATTCGGGCGCTGCCCTGAATCTGATGGATTTGGATTATGCTAAACGTTGTGGGTTTTTCTTGGAGCCTTTGCGGTGTCCTATTCCATTGAGAGGAATTGATGCTACACCTTTGGCCAAGAATAAACCTCAATACTGGGCCCAGCTGACCATGTGCATGGCTCCTGCACATCAGGAAGTTATTCGCTTTCTGGTGTTGCATAATCTGCATGATGTGGTCGTGTTGGGGTTGCTGACGAAGGTCTATGTGTGAACAAAACGCTTAGGCCGGGTACACACACAACGTATAAAAAAACGGTCCATTTTTGACGGACGAGAATCGCACAAATTTTTACAAAACAGTGATCCGAGTGCAGTGCGAGGATGCCATTTTCTCGCATCAAATGAGCCGTTTGACATCCGTGTGACATCCGTATGGCATCCGTATGGCGAGAATTTCTCGCAGGCTTGCAAAATGGACATATAACGGTTTTTCCACCTGAAAAAATTTAAATCATCACCAAGAACATTATTTAATGGCCCAAAACACAGGAGCCACCCACCAATCTATGCAGTAGAGTCCCTGCTTGTGTTGATGCACTTCGGATTGATGAGCAACATGTCTGATCGACTGACTTTCAACACCACAGAGCGTGTGCTTTTCAACTGGGTTCTTTCCCAACGTTTTGGGCAGCCATACCCAGTTATTGTAGATCCGAGGAGGCGGAGACGGATGTGGGTACATCCACTTATCAAACAACGTATCAATAAAGGCCATTTCAGCCGTCTGTATGCTGCTCTGAGGACTAATCCGGACAAGTTCTTCAACTATTGTCGGATGAGGATTCAAACCTTTGACATTTTGTTGGAGATTTTGCGTCCAGGGATCACGAAGAAGGACACCAGGATGCGCAAATCTATTTCAGCTGAGGAGCGCCTTATCATTATATTGCGGTATGCCTTAATACTAATTGACCCAATATGTTACTCATTTTTTTGACGATACCCCTTATTCAAATTATATACTTAAATGGTTAAGTAACTTCAACATAATTTGTCCTTATTTTCTTAATGTAATTTTTTTTAAAGATTAAAGCCATAGCATCTCATTTTTTAAAAAATTAAAAAAAAGTGTTTGATTGCCCCATATCACCCTGTATTGTGTTAATTTTATCTTTGATAAAAATATTATTTTGTCTTTTAGCTTCCTTGCCACTGGCCTATCATATGCGGCCCTGCATTTAGAGTTTTTATTGGGCAAATCTACAATTTCTGGGATTGTGCGGGATACATGCACGGAAATCTGGAGAAGACTCCATCAAGAGGTGATGCCTGAACCAAAAATTGCAGACTGGTTACGTATTGCTCAAGGATTTCAGGACACATGCCAGTTTCCGCACTGTATTGGGGCTCTTGACGGAAAGCACATCCGTGTGCGTAAGCCGCCAGGTTCAGGGACCCAATTCTATAATTATAAACAGTTTTTCTCTGTAGTGCTGTTGGCCCTAGTCGACAGCAACTACAGGTTTATAATTGTAGATATTGGGGCCTATGGGAGAACTGGAGACTCTAGAGTCTTCAGTTCTTCCATTATGGGTCGGCGGCTGCGCAACAATGAATTGGATCTCCCACCCCCAAGTCACATACCAGGTGCTAATTTGGATGCGGTGCCTTACATGATGGTAGCAGATGAGGCCTTTCAATTATCAAGGAACATCATGAGACCCTATCCACGGAGAGGCCTGGACTACCGGCGCAGAATCTTTAGTTTGCGTCTTTCCCGTGCCCGCCGTCTGGTCGAGTGTTCATTCGGCATTCTCAGTGCAAAATGGCGGGTCCTTCAGTCTGCAATCCAACTGAGTGAAGGCAATGTAAATGGTGTGATTAAAGCATGTGTTGTTCTTCACAACTTTACAAGAGACCATGATTGCCCATCATCTGCTGCAGATGACATTGATTATGCAAATACTGTCTTGACAACTACACGTGTTCGTCCTTCACGTCGTCAGCCCTCTGGCCTAAAAGTTCGTGATGTTTTAACCAATTTTTTTGTGTCACCAGAGGGATCTACGGTTTGGCAAGACAATGCTGTTTTGCCTTAATTTTTGTTTAGATTCTAAGTTAATAATTCACATAATTTCCTTCAGAAATTGGTGTAATATGTATCTGATGATGAAAAGATGTAAGTGTGTAAAGTTGACAAATCATGTATGTAGCTGGACCAAGACATAAGACTCTGTTTTCAGAACAAATTTTTACTGCTCTGCGCATATATATATGTATTCCCAAAACATATTTCAATTTTCATATGTAATTTAAACAAAACAAACAACACAGCTTTACATGCCATGGTCACAAAAAACTAAGGCCAACAAAAGGCCAAAATGACAGGCAAAATCTAACATCCAAAACATTACAGGTTATGGTAGGTTGGGGGTGGTGATGGTGATGGCGGGTGTCCAGCATGTGCGGAACTTGGCCTGGGTGGTTGACCAACCACTCTGTCTACCTGTGTTATTGCAGATAGAAATTGCGGGTGTTGCTGCAAGCTGCGATCATGTGTATGACCTAACACTTGATGTGGAGGGTAGAAGGGCATCAAGTCCTGGCTACTGGCTTGACCCATTTGTTCCGAACCCCCAATATGGCCATGTCGAGCAGACACATGTTGGGACCAGCCTCCAAACATGTGTCTGTTCAAGTGGTCAGATTGGGGATGTGCTGCAAAATCATAAATACCCCTGTTTTGGCCTTGTTGTGTGGTTTGTGCAGGCTGTTGTTGTGGAGCTATAGGTTGCGGGGGTGGTGCTGACACAGTTTGTGATTGGTCCTGTGGAAGGTCTTGCACCGCCAGAAGGTTGGTAGATGACATTTGCCACCGTTCAAGATAATTAAAGATATTAGTCGGGTTGTTTGGGGGTGTTGCCGCATCTAGCAAAATTTGGATGCAACCTCTGGTCCGCAGCCTGAGCGAGCGGGGAATGGGACGTAAATAGCGGGCAAGACTGCGGAAGTAAGCTTCCTCCCCATCATCATTGGCAGCTCGGGACAAATAGTCCAACACCCCGGTATCAACTTGCCTCCTGGTGCCAATGTTCAAAGCCACCCTTCTGCGACGACCACGGTTTGGTCTGGTAGTAGGCTGTGGTGATGTATCCAGAGCCAATGTTGGACTGCTGCTCTGGCCTCCTTCATCAACCTCAGGATTTGCCTCCTGTGGAGCGGTAGACGCTGCTGCTGGTTATGGTGGTGGGGGAGGGTGGTTGCTGCCTGTTGCTTGCCCAGATATTCCAGCCAATTCTGCATCTTCAGCAACAGGGTCAATCAGCAACTCAGAGTCAGATCCAGTCTCTCTTTCAGTCAGATTTAACTCTGTTCTGTATTTCACAAAACATTATTTATATTAAAAAATACATACATATTCACATCATAAAATGTGTTAAATATTTGTACACATGCATGCACTTACGGTCGTAGCTCCATCACCGGGGCAAGAAAATTTAGACGGTCATAATAAAGGTATTTCCTTTTTTTGGGGGCTGCATCACCACTCCGCCCATGAACTTGACGCTCACGCCGGTATTGGTCCCGGCAACTCCGCCAGCGTCTATTTACATCATTGACTGCAAATATACAAAACATTTGAGATAAATATCACACACAAACAGTTACAGGCTTTGCCAAAACACATGGGCCCAGGAGGCTAGGGGGACATAAAATTCCTTTGGCCCTATATTAACGGACTATAGCTAAATTAATTTAAAGCCATATTTGTGTCTCTTGGGAATGTTTTGGCATCTTCAACCAAGAGCATGGATGATTTACTAACATCATAAGCAAAACACATATGATGCTTTCAGGCTTACATGAAAAAAAAAAAAAAATTTTGAAGAATGGTACTTACATATTTCTTGCTGAACCTCTTGAGGTCACTCATCAAAATCGGGGAACATGTGGCGACATATTGCCCTCCATGCTGCGTCTTTACGTGCACGGTCTGCATAATGTGCGTCGCGTTGGTCCCATAATTCGGGCCTATCATGGACCAGAGCAATGAGCATCTCCACATTAATATGCCTGGCCATGCTGCTACTACAGAACACTCCGTGGAGGCGTGCTTCCTGGTTTGCAATCCAGCGTGGGCCAGAAATTAGCATTCCAAAGCTTCCTGATAATGGATGATTCAATTTCCTGTCACCTGGAGAAGTCTTCCGTATTTCTCGCAATGCACATGCATGGTCCGTATGTAATCCGATGTTTTCTCGCACCCATAGACTTTCATTGGCGAGTCTCGCCCGAGATACGCTGACAGTCGCAGCATGCTGCGATTTCACTCGGATCCTGAATACGGCCAAGAAAATATCGGATGATGGGAGCTGCCCCATAGATTAACATTGGGGAGAGTGCTATGCGATTTTTTATCGCATTGCACTCGTCCGTATTACGGTCTAGTGTGACCCCGGCCTTATATATGTTATACGGACGGCAATAAAAAATTTCCACAAGGATTCCTTTTGAGTTGAGTGCCAAATTTTATTTGAATACACAATGACTTGGGAACCTACTTAAGCACCATCTCAGTAGTGCCACGTTATACTATATATAGGACTGTGTATAAGTCAGGGTGTTGCAGTGAAACATACTGGACACATTATCTGCCATGCAACCAACAACCCGTTCTCACTGTTCTGGCTTCAAAGTGTGACAAGAAGCTAGGTCTCATGGAAAAACTTGTTTGTTTTGCTCCTGCAGCAGGCACAGTTTCCTCTGGCCCAGGGCCTGGACCTATGCGTGCACCATCAATAGTATGTCCGTTTTCATGTCCCTTACTGTATTCTTGGGCATTTTCAATTATATATATAATAGATGCCTGCAAACTTTCCTTTATTAATAGTGAAAAGAAAATATGTAGCCCTGAAAAGGACTTTTGTTTTTAAGTTGCAATAGCAGTATACCTATAGAAAGACTATAAAACAATAAACCCTACCTATATGCCTTTAATTCAAAACTATCCCTCCGCCACCTGATATCTGTACACTAAATTCAGGTAACAGCGGTTTTACTAGAAAAGGACATATGTAGCCCTAAATAAGACTTTTGCTTTAATGGTATAGCAGTGGTATACAAGTACTGCAATAGCAATATTGAGACCAAACATGGCTACAGCAGGCAATCCGCACATGTTTATTGACTGTCTAACAGGTGTGAAACATGTGGGGAGGGGACTCAAACATGACACTTGAGCACCAGCAATACTCAATCGAGTAACTAGTGTACCCGAGCAACCCAAAGAACGCTCGCACATCACTAATCTCAATCTTTATTTAAAAAATAGAAAATAAGTAAACATGCAATTTTCAAACTGGCCACTTGGGCTTTTTAAAACTACGGTAATACATTGTGCTCTTTCACAAAGTTTTTTTTCAAAAAGGCTCCATATTACCAGAGACATGATTACAATGAAAGGTAGCATCCCTATACATAACTGATAATGTAAGATTTAATTTTTGCTCAGCCAAGTGTGAACTGGAAATGCCAGTGAAACGTGATATGGTAACAATGTTCTCCTTCACACTAAGGCCGGGGTCACACTACCGTAAAATACGGACGAGTGCTTTGCAAGAAAACATCGCATAGTACTTGGTCCACTGTTAATCTATGAGGCAGTTCACATCACTGTTTATTTTCTCGGGCAAATTCAAAGTGCGTGTAAAATCGCAGCGTGCTGCAATTTTATGCGTATTTTGCCCGAGTCTCGCCAATGCAAGACTATAGGTGTGAGAAAAAAAAAAATTGGACACCACACGGACCATCAGTGTAGCTTGCTAGAAATGCGACAAAAAAAAAAAAAAAAAAATCGGACACCACACGAACCATCAGTGTAGCTTGCTAGAAATACGCAAACATTTTCCACGTGACAGGAAATTGCCTCAACCATTATTAGGAAGCTTTAGCATGCAAATTTCCATGACAACCTTTCGAAAAAGCCCAGATCATGCCCCCACGGATACCAGCAACATGGCCAGACCTATTAATGTGGAAATGCTGATAGTTCTGGTGCAGGAGAGGCCGGAAATATGGGACTAACGTGACACCCATTATGCGGACCACCATCGAAAGGATGCAGCTTGGAGACGCATATGCAGCCAGATGTTCCCCAATTATGAGGAAAGTCCACACGAGGTGCAGCAAAAAATTAATAAGTAAAGTAAAAGCTACACAATATTAATTAAGTAATAAGGCACCAACAAAATAAGATATCATCATAAGTGATGTTTTTTGGAATATCCGGCCTGTTTCTCACTTTACACTTGGCAAGTAGCATGCATCTTTACACGCTAACCTATATTTCTAAATGTAAAAAGAGTAATCATATTTTGAAACATTTATTTTGTTACTTTGCATTGTGTGATGTCACTAGATGGTGGAACAGATGCCGTGATCATTATCGCCATGAGCACCAGCAGCGGACCAGGAGTGGTGCAGCAGCCACTGAAAAGCGCAAATATATCTATTATGACAGATTAAATTTCCTTGCTCCCATTATAGATCTACGTTCGTAAGTGCATGCGTGTCCCCAAATTTTAGACATGGCCTTAACCCCTTTCTGACATCAGACGTACTATCCCGTCGAGGTGGGGTGGGCCCCTATGACCACCGACGGGATAGTACGTCATACACGATCAGCCGCGCTCACGGGGGGAGCGCGGCCGGGTGTCAGCTGCCTATCACAGCTGACATCCGGCACTATGTGCCAGGAGTGGTCATGGACCGCTCCCGGCACATTAATCCCCGGCACACCACGATCAAACATGATCGCGATGTGCCGGCGGTGCAGGGAAGCATCGTGCAGGGAGGGGGCTCCCTGCGTGCTTCACTGAGCCCCCCGCAGCAACGTGATGTGATCGCGTTGCTGCGAGGGTCTCTCTACCTCCCTCCCATTATAAACTTCTGTGAAGCCCTTGGTGGGTCAAAGTGCTCACCACACATCTAGATAAGTTCCTTAGGGGGTCTACTTTCCAAAATTGTGTCACTTGTGGGGGGTTTCTACTGTTTATGTACATTAGGGGCTCTGCAAATGCAATGTGACACCTGCAGACCATTCCATCTAAGTCTGCATTCCAAATGGTGCTCCTTCCCTTCCGAGCCCTCCCATGCGCCCAAACAGTGGTTCCCTCCACATATGGTGTATCATCGCACTCAGGACAAACTGGGCAACAAATTTTGGGGTCCAATTTCTCCTGTTACCGTCGGAAAAATGCAAAACTGGGGGCCAAAAAAATAATTTTTGTGGGAAAAAATTTTTGTTTTGATTTTACGGCTCTGCATCTGTGAAGCCCTTGGTGGGTCAAAGCGCTCAAAACACATCTAGATAAGTTCCTTAGGGGGTCTACTTTCCAAAATGATGTAACTTGTGAGGGGTTTCAATGTTTAGGCACATCAGTGGCTCTCCAAACGCAACATGGCGTCCCATCTCAATTCCTGTCAATTTTGCATTGAAAAGTCAAACGGCGCTCCTTCCCTTCCGAGCTCTCCCATCCGCCCAAACAGTGGTTTACCCCCACATATGGGGTATCGCTGTACTCAGGACAAATTGTACAACAACTTCTGGGGTCCATTTTCTCCTGTTACCCTTGGTAAAATAAAACAAATTGAGCTGAAGTAAATTATTTGTGAAAAAAAGTTAAATGTTCATTTTTATTTAAACATTCCAAAAATTCCTGTGAAGCACCAGAAGGGTTATTAAACTTCTTGAATATGGTTTTGAGCACCTTGAGGGGTGCAGTTTTTAGAATGGTGTCACACTTGGGTATTTTCTATCATATAGACTCCTCAAAATGACTTCAAATGAGATGTGGTCCCTAAAAAAAAAATGGTGTTGTAAAAACGAGAAATTGCTGGTCAACTTTTAACCCTTTTAACTCCCTAACAAAAAAAATTTGGGTTCCAAAATTGTGCTGATGTAAAGTAGACATGTGGGAAATGTTACTTATTAAGTATTTTGTGTGACATATCTCTGCGATTTAATTGCATAAAAATTCAAAGTTGGAAAATTGCGAAATTTTCATAATTTTCACCAAATTTCCATTTTTTTCACAAATAAACGCAGGTAATATCAAAGAATTTTTAGAACTATCATGAAGTACAATATGTCATGAGAAAACAGTGTCAGAATAACTGGGATCCATTGAAGCATTCCAGAGTTATAACCTCATAAAGGGACAGTGGTCAGAATTGTAAAAATTGGCCCGGTCATTAACGTGCAAACCACTCTTGGGGGTAAAGGGGTTAAGGTACATGAATTATTTTTTTTTTTTAACATTGTGAAAATAAACAGAACTGACTCCAACCTTACTGAACGAGAAACAGAATCTCACCCCGAGGTCAACTTGGACCCTGTTAGCAAAGTTGAAGATGTGGCTGGACCTTCTTCTGCAGCATTATCAACAAACCATTCACCACCATCAGCATGTCCTTCTGCAGGGCATGAGACCAATCAAGAAGAAGATGAATGTGGACATAGCAGTAGTCCAATGCTACCACTGGATACTCCACCCCAGGCTGCGGCCATCTCACTCCGGGGCCGGCGGAGGGAGCATTCCATATCCAGTAACAGGTGCCAAGTAGACACTGGTGTTTTGGACTAAGGCCGGCGTCACACACAGCGTATGAAAATACGGTCCGTATATTACGGCCGTAATACGCTGAAAAGTCCCCAAAATAGTGGTCCGTAGCTCCTCTGTAGGCAGGGTGTGTCACAGTTTTTTGCGCATGGCATCCTCCGTATGTAATCCGTAAGGCATCCGTACTTGCGTGTTTTTCTCGCAGGCTTGCAAAACCGACATACGGCTATACAAGGGATCCATGTGTTAAAAAAAAAAAACATATATACTGTCTCTCTCTCTCTCTCTATATATATATATATATATATATATATATCAGGGAGACACATATATGTATATATATTATTACTTCATACAGCGCGAGATAGCAGAAAGCCGGTAATTCAATTGCCGGCTTTTGCTATCTCCTTCCTAAACCCGACATGATATGAGACATGATTTACATACAGTAAACCATCTCATATCACCATTTTTTTTGCATATTCCACACTACTAATGTTAGTAGTGTGTATATGCAAAATTTGGCCGTTCTAGCTAGTAAAATAAGTGGTTAAATGGCGGAAAAAATTGGCGTGGGCTCCCGCACAATTTTCTCCGCCAGAGTAGTAAAGCCAGTGACTGAGGGCAGATATTAATAGCCTGGAGAGGGTCCATGGTTATTGGCCCCCCCACTGGCTAAAAACACCTGCCCCCAGCCACCCCAGAAAAGGCACATCTGGAAGATGCGCCTATTCTGGCAATTGGCCACTCTCTTCCCATTCCCGTGTAGCGGTGGGATATGGGGTAATGAAGGGTTAATCCCACCTTGCTATTGTAAGGTGACATTAAGCCAAATTAATAATGGAGAGGCGTCAATTATGACACCTATCCATTATTAATCCAATACTAGTAAAGGGTTAAAAAGAAACACACACACACATTATTAAAAATTAATTTATTGAAAAAATCACAAAGGCTGTTGTATTAATTTATTCTACTCTCAATCCACTCACTGAAGACCCTCGACCTGTAAATAAAAAAAAAAAATAAACCAACAATATACTTACCTTCCGAGGATCTGGCACGTCCAACGATGTAGATCCATCTGAAGGGGTTAAAATATTTTGCAGACACGAGCTCCGCTAATGCAGGATTCTCATTTCTGCAAAACCCCGGCGAATGAAGCTAAATATAGGTCAATGATCTATATTTAGCTTCATTTGCGGTGAGGCGCCCTCTGCTGGCTGTTCCTAGATCGTGGGAACTTTGCTAGAAAGCTCCCAGGCTCGAGATCATAAGAGGGCGCCCTCTGCTGGTTGTCCTCATATGAACTCGAGCAAGGGAGCTTTCTAGGAAAGTTCCCACGATCTAGGAACAGCCAGCAGAGGGCGCCTCACCACAAATGAAGCTAAATATAGATCATTGACCTATATTTAGCTTCATTCGCCGGGGTTTTGCAGAAATGAGCATCCTGCATTAGCGGAGCTCGTGTCTGCAAAATATTTTAACCCCTTCAGATGGATTTACATCGTTGGACGTGCCAGATCCTCGGAAGGTAAGTATATTGTTGGTTTATTATTTTGTTTTTATTTACAGATCGAGGGTCTTCAGTGAGTGGATTGAGAGTAGAATAAATTAATACAACAGCCTTTGTGATTTTTTCAATAAATTAATTTTTAATAATGTGTGTGTGTTTTTTTTAACCCTTTACTAGTATTGGATTAATAATGGATAGGTGTCATAATTGACGCCTCTCCATTATTAATTTGGCTTAATGTCACCTTACAATAGCAAGGTGGCATTAACCCTTCATTACCCCATATCCCACTGCTACACGGGAATGGGAAGAGAGTGGCCAAGTGCCAGAATAGGCGCATCTTCCAGATGTGCCTTTTCTGGGGTGGCTGGGGGCAGATGTTTTTAGCCAGGGGGGGGCCAATAACCATGGACCCTCTCCAGGCTATTAATATCTGCCCTCAGTCACTGGCTTTACTACTCTGGTGGAGAAAATTGTGCGGGAGCCCACGCCAATTTTTTCCGCCATTTAACCCCTTAATTTACTAGCTAGAACGGCCAAATTTTGCATAGACACACTACTAACATTAGTAGTGTGGAATATGCAAAAAAATGGTGATATGAGATGGCTTACTGTATGTAAACCAGGTCTCATATCATGTCGGGTTGTAGGAAGTAGAAAGCAAAAGCCGGTAATTGAATTACCGGCTTTAAAGCGGTCTAGCGCTGGAAGAAATATTAATATATATATACATATATGTGTCTCACTGACATATATATATATATATATCTATTCTATGTGTACACATTTATTCTACCTATTCTACTGGAAGCTGTCAGTGTGATTTTACTGTACACCGCACTGAATTACCGGCTTTTCTCGCTAACACCGCTGCGTATTTCTTGCAAGTCACACTGCTGGTCCGTGTGTAATCCGTATTTTTGGGGCTTCCATAAACTTTCATTGACGTTTTATTTGCGCAATACAGTGACAAACGCAGCATGCTGCGATTTTCTACGGCCGTAGAAAGCCGTATAATACTGATCAGTAAAATACGGCAGATAGGAGCAGGGGCATATAGAATAATTGTGCCGTATTTTTTGCGAGTTTTACGGACGTAGTTTCTGCGCTCTTACGTCCGTAAAACTCGCAAGTGTGACGCCGGCCTAACTAGCACACACTGTTAGCAATGATGGTGAGGAGGCATATGCTCGCAGTCTTGCATGGTATCTGCGCACAATGCACCGCGAAGTGAGGCTGCGTGCCAGAGGTGCCATGGAATTATTGATTGATTCATGCACCAAACCTAATAATCGTACTCAGGTGTTCTTGTTCCTAGCAAGATGGCAGCTGTCCAGCGACAACCACTTACACATGCCTGGAAGCTAGGATGAGCATACAATAGCACTCACAGAACCACCTCCACCATGTATCCCATCACCACAGCCACATCAATCCCCATACCAACAACATGTGCAATTTACAACTCCAGCTGCTCCTGCCCAATATGGACACGTGAACATACCACTGTAGGAGAGTGGTGACAACATGGCTATGTTCGATATGGCCATTCTGGGGGGTTTACACAAATGGCAAATGCCAATGCACATGAGTAAGTAAATCCTTACCCAAGTGGGCAGTATCATGTTCCAAAACAGGGCCCTCCCTTGGTCTGTAATCCAGCCTCATTCACATCTCAGGGTCACAATCAGGTAGGACCACAAAATACACAAACAACTCATGCTGGCCTCCCGCCATCACCTCCACCTTCATACCAGAATTTGTAAAAAGAAGTCTCCTAATGACTAAACTGTTTTGTTTTAAGTTGAAGGTTGCTCTGTAATAGTAGCCTAAGTTGCCATATGTTTTGAATGTTTTTTTTTTTTTTTTTTAAAGTGTTCGGAAATAAAAATATTAATAAAATATTTGGTTTCTGTTTTGAACAATATATAGATGATGTGTTTATTTTCCCTTTTTATATTATTATTAAAAAAAAATCACACAGTTAATTCACTAACATAAGTTTATTTTGAAAAAAAAAAAGCTGCATCATAACATAGGCAAGGCATGGTCTTGCCATGGAGTATATCCCTCTGGTGAAACAATATAATTAGTAAACATGGCCCGCACTTTCAGGCCAGAGGGCTGACGAAGCGGATGATGTACATGTTAGGAAAGGTAAATAAGAAACCAAATGGTGCTAAAACACTAATAAATATAAAAAGAATGAGACAATATATAAAAAGGATGATAATAGAACTAACTATATAATTCCTAAACAGGAAGCACAATATGCTGCATAGATAATGTACTTAAAAAATCTCCTCAGTCTGATTAGTTTTTCTAAAACATTCTGTTTATTTAAATAAATTACAACTGATTTTTTGCTTTGGATGCAGGACTTTTATAGGTCTCCTCGTGAAGAGTATTGCACGATCTTCATCCAAGCAGTTGGATACCGAGTTTCATACGTGGAGGAGATTGGTAGGTGGAAATGATAGTCCCCGATGCTGAAGTGAGTCTAAAACATAAAGACAGTATTTCAGGGATGGAGTAGGATATTGCAATCAAGGGATGGTGAACAGTGAGCTGTGATGGGCTTTCTAAAGTAGTATTTGTAAACGAGAAAAATATTATAAAGGTTCCTACAGAGAAGCTGTCACCTTGACTAATAGGTGCTCAAGAAGTAAGGCAAACTTTATTTTTCAAAGCTAATAAATTAAATAGGTTGCATTGTTGATTATGTGCACCATTCAATGTCAAAAAAGAGTATTGCTTAAAGAACAAGGTTTTTACCTTAGTCGTTGATGCTGAATGGTTGACTGTGATAGTTGTCTGTGCAGATAAAATAGGATCTGCAATCACCGAGTGGTGGATAGAATGCCCCAGTTTAGTCGTGGGGAGAGGAATTAGATGACAGAATGGCTCTCTCGGCAGTTAGGATGACGCGCGCAGCCTGTGCTGCACGTGGTGCTGGTAAGTGTGTAACGGCATCCAGGCGCTGGCCGCCGGATAGATGATGAGGCTTACGGTGATCTCGCACTCTAGGGAAAGGAGCACAAAATAATAAAGGTGCTAGATGGATGTGACACATAGCTCAGCTATATTAAACGTAAATGATGGTGCCTGGCTGCACAATGTTTGGGGGTGCAAAGGGTGCAGAATGGATGATTAACAGGTTGTCTGCATGGACTTGAGGAGAGCAGCAATGGTAGGAACCTTGCAGTCGGCCTTAGTGCGTGGTTTAGATGACACGGGGTGACGGTGGGTGTGTATCCTCACTATAGCACCGGTCAGTATAGAAGGTTGATTGATTGCGCTTGAAAGTGTCACGCGCTGTAAATGGGAAAAGGTTTTTAACTAGTGGAATAGTGGTCTGAGTGAATGATGCACGGTGGTGATAATATAGAAACCTGTCGTTGAAGTTTGTATAATTGACAGGAGTAAGGTAGAAGTTCAAATGAGCCACACACAAAGTGGTGGGTGGAATGTGCTTGAAACAGTCACGCGCTGCAGATGAAGAGAGGTATCAACTTGCGAGATAGTGGTCTAACAAAATACTGCACGGTAATGATATTATAAATACCTGTCACAGAGGTTAGATGCTTGACAGGAGTACAGGAAGAGTTCAGATGAGCCACATAAATAAAGAGGTGGGCAGAGAAAAGAATCATACGCTGCCCCGGCCGGTGGCAAGCATGATATAAAACTAAAACAGGAGAAATCCTGCTCAAAGAACTTGTGAACAAGCTCCTTTTTTTTTTCACCAAGATGTGCTCGGCAGAGGATAAAACAACATCAGCGTTGACAGTTACATAATATGCAACATCGACGCATTTCAGGTGACTACGCACTCTTAATCATGATGTCCGACATTTTGGTGAGTAACTCTTTTTATGCTAAGTTCTGGTGAAAACTCCGGTTTGCTAATTGATTAGCATAGTTACTGATGAGAAACAAAGTGAAAACATATGCGATACAGTACATACAAATTAAAAAGATAGGCTTTGGCTGAATAAAAACACATAATGAATGTAATATAATCAATGGTTGATTTTTAGAAATAAAGAAATACTCCGGATTATTTGGGATATTTTTTGAGAGGTATAATATTTTTATTTTAAACACTTGTGTATTTACCCTATGTTACTATGTAGAAGGACGTAGATCTGGGTATTTATTATGATGGAATATAGGCTGAACTGGATGGACAAATGTCTTTTTTCGGCCTTACTAACTATGTTACTATGTACAGTGGGGCAAAAAAGTATTTAGTCAGTCAGCAATAGTGCAAGTTCCACCACTTAAAAAGATGAGAGGCGTCTGTAATTTACATCATAGGTAGACCTCAACTATGGGAGACAAACTGAGAAAAAAAAATCCAGAAAATCACATTGTCTGTTTTTTTAACATTTTATTTGCATATTATGGTGGAAAATAAGTATTTGGTCAGAAACAAAATTTCATCTCAATACTTTGTAATATATCCTTTGCTGGCAATGACAGAGGTCAAACGTTTTCTGTAAGTCTTCACAAGGTTGCCACACACTGTTGTTGGTATGTTGGCCCATTCCTCCATGCAGATCTCCTCTAGAGCAGTGATGTTTTTGGCTTTTCGCTTGGCAACATGGACTTTCAACTCCCTCCAAAGGTTTTCTATAGGGTTGAGATCTGGAGACTGGCTAGGCCACTCCAGGACCTTGAAATGCTTCTTACGAAGCCACTCCTTCGTTGCCCTGGCGGTGTGCTTTGGATCATTGTCATGTTGAAAGACCCAGCCACGTTTCATCTTCAATGCCCTTGCTGATGGAAGGAGGTTTGCACTCAAAATCTCACGATACATGGCCCCATTCATTCTTTCATGTACCCGGATCAGTCGTCCTGGCCCCTTTGCAGAGAAACAGCCCCAAAGCATGATGTTTCCACCACCATGCTTTACAGTAGGTATGGTGTTTGATGGATGCAACTCAGTATTCTTTTTCCTCCAAACATGACAAGTTGTGTTTCTACCAAACAGTTCCAGTTTGGTTTCATCAGACCATAGGACATTCTCCCAAAACTCCTCTGGATCATCCAAATGCTCTCTAGCAAACTTCAGACGGGCCCGGACATGTACTGGCTTAAGCAGTGGGACACGTCTGGCACTGCAGGATCTGAGTCCATGGTGGCGTAGTGTGTTACTTATGGTAGGCCTTGTTACATTGGTCCCAGCTCTCTGCAGTTCATTCACTAGGTCCCCCCGCGTGGTTCTGGGATTTTTGCTCACCGTTCTTGTGATCATTCTGACCCCACGGGGTGGGATTTTGCGTGGAGCCCCAGATCGAGGGAGATTATCAGTGGTCTTGTATGTCTTCCATTTTCTAATTATTGCTCCCACTGTTGATTTCTTCACTCCAAGCTGGTTGGCTATTGCAGATTCAGTCTTCCCAGCCTGGTGCAGGGCTACAATTTTGTTTCTGGTGTCCTTTGACAGCTCTTTGGTCTTCACCATAGTGGAGTTTGGAGTCAGACTGTTTGAGGGTGTGCACAGGTGTCTTTTTATACTGATAACAAGTTTAAACAGGTGCCATTACTACAGGTAATGAGTGGAGGAAAGAGGAGACTCTTAAAGAAGAAGTTACAGGTCTGTGAGAGCCAGAAATCTTGATTGTTTGTTTCTGACCAAATACTTATTTTCCACCATAATATGCAAATAAAATGTTAAAAAAACAGACAATGTGATTTTCTGGATTTTTTTTTCTCAGTTTGTCTCCCATAGTTGAGGTCTACCTATGATGTAAATTACAGACGCCTCTCATCTTTTTAAGTGGTGGAACTTGCACTATTGCTGACTGACTAAATACTTTTTTGCCCCACTGTATGTTACTATGTTACCCTCTGGGAAATAATATTTATATAATTACTTTTTCACAGATTAATTTTTTAACTGTGTAATTACAACTTATTAACTTGCAATTACAACAAGTAGTGTTGAGCATTCCGATACCGCAAGTATCGGGTATCAGCCAATATCGATACCGAGTTCTGATACTTTCAGTATATCGGAAACCGGAATCGGAATCGGAAATTCCCATCATGCAAACTCCTGGTTTTATTTAAATCAACCAATGAGGAATGATTTGAAGTGTGGGCACATCCTGTTCTGCATGGTGGGCATGTAACTACTGGCATGGCTGTGATTGGCTGCTGAAATGATGTCACAATGCCCTATAAAAGTCACCGCCGCCATTTTGGGCTCACTCTGCTGTGAATTCAGTTAGGGACAGGACGATGTGTTCTGACTGAGGGCCAGTTTACAGATAGCGATTTGCTTCATTGTGCATACCCAGGCTAATTTAGCAACCGCTGTGTGAGAATCTTGCTTTTGCCTTGCAGCGCTGTTCACAGCTGTCTGCAAGGTATGTGTGTGTGAGTGCAGCTCGCTCTGTTGTCTGTCCACAGCCACAGCCGGTCGTGGTCAGCTCAGGGTGCTTCACTGCCTCATACTGCTCAATCCATTACCCTTTTTTGCAATTAGTGCAGCCTGCTGCACATTTTTTCAAATATATTCTATATTAGTAGCTTTCCATCTGTATCCTGCTAGATTGTGAAAAAACATTATATAGGATTAGATAGAGGAGTTTATTTTGGCCTTGCAGCGCCGTTCTCAGCTGTCTGCACGGTCTGTGTGAGTGCAGCTCGCTTTATAGTCTGTCTGCAGCCACAGCCGGTTGTGTTAAGCTCAGGATGCGTCACTGCCTCATACTGCTGAATCCATTGTCCTAAATTGCACTTAGTGCTGCAGCCAGCTGCACATTTTTTCAAAAATATCTTATTAGTGTCTTTCCATCCGTAGCCCGCTAGATTGTGGAAAAACACTATATAGGATTAGATAGAGGAGCTTTTCTTGGCCTTGCAGCGCCGTTCACGGCTGTCTGCACGGTCTATGTGTGAGTACTGCGCACACTCTGTAGTGTAGTGTCTGTTCTGCGAAACAAACCGAAAGTTCACCAAACACTCCACTTTACTGTTGTGTAGGCCACATAAGCTCATAATAAAGTGTAGTCCACACTTCATAAAATAAGTGTTTCTTATACCTGTTAGCAGCTGTTCAGGAATAAGCACACTAAGCCGTTAGTACTTTTCTGCCTTTCTTTATCAGTCTATCACGATGAAGAAGGCAGGGAGTAAGGCACGTGGGCATGGAGCAGGGAGAGGACGTGGGGATTCTGTGCCTGCTGCGGGCACCGGGGACTTATCATCCCCCAGTTTTAGCAGGGAGCAGACCTTCATGTGCAGCTTTGTAGGAGTTCGCCGTACCCCGCTGCTGCGGGACAAACAAATTGAAGCCGTTGTCGGATGGATGACAGCTACGCATCGACTTCAATTAGTGCCACATCCTCTCAGGCACAGAGCACTGAAGAGAAACCATCTGTCTCTTCACAACCTGCCAAATTGCCCAGGTAGTCAGAGAGCCCAGGACAGGAGCCATCTCTACTTCTGTTCTCTGAATCTCTTGGCTTGGACACAGGGGGCCAGCCAAGCAGCATTCGAGAATCAGGAGAATAGGCTGTATGCAGTGATGCCCAACAGCTTTGTCTCTCTGAATCAAAAGAGGTGGGTGGGACAGTGCCTCTGGTTACAACATCTCAGTACGCATCTGATGATGAGACTCAGGTGCCAGTTTCTGGTGCGTACTGTGCTGCCGAGACTACCCAGGAGAAGCAGTTGGTGGAAGAAGGTAGCGTAGATGATGAGGTCCTCGACCCATCATGGTGTGAGGAACAGGAAGGTGGTGGGAGCAGCTCTGAGGAAGAGAGTCCCAGAATGGCCGGGAGAGGGAGGGGGAAGATAGCGGTGCCTGTAGCCTCCACTTTGGCACCCATTAGGAGCATGCCTCTTCCAAAAGCCAAAGCGGGCGCTCCCAAGACTTGCAGTGCCTGGTCCTTTTTTGACACAGTTGCAGATGACATTTGGTTTGTCAAATGCAAGCTGTGTTGTCAGAAAATCAAACGAGGAAGAAATGTCAGCAACCTCAATACCTCAAATATGTGGAAACATGTGCGGACCAAGCATGCTGTGGAGTTACAAAAACACACTGAAGACCTAGGCCAACCTACAGCGGCACCTACCACCTCTTCAGCTCGTGTTGTTGCCTCTTCCTCCAGCTCACACACAGCTGGTTCGGCTTCCTCATAGGATCGCCATGGAAGAACCTCTGGCACTGTTGTCCAGAGACCCACTGTAATTCCACCCACAGCACCACGTTCCCAGTCATCCTCACACTCCCAGCCCAGTCTACAGCCATCAGTAGCACAGGTATGGGAGAAAAGGCGGCCATTCTCGGCAAACCAACCCCGAGCACAGGCTCTGAATGCTGGCATTGCAAAACTTCTGTCCCTTGAAATGTTCTCATTCAGGCTGGTAGAGACTGACAGCTTCCATAACTTGATGGCATTGGCAGTCCCACAATACAATGTGCCCAGCCGCTTTTATTTCAGCAGGCAAGCCGTCCCTGCCCTGCAAAAGCATGTGGAGGGAAACATCAAACATGCGCTACTAAACGCCGTTAGTAGCAAGGTCCACCTCACCACCGATGCGTGGACCAGTCACCATGGACAGGGGCGATACCTTTCCCTCACTGCCCATTGGGTCAATGTTGTGGAGCCGGGTACAGATCTGGCGAGTGGCGCTGTACGTGTACTGCCAACACCAAGGATTGCAGGAATCCAGTCTGTGCACATTGACTTCTCCTCATACTCCAGTTCCTCAGAATCATCACTGCAGAAGCCGTCTACCTCCACCTTGACCCGTGAATGTTTACCTGTTACGACCGATATGAGCACAGCTGTGGCCAAACGACAACAGGCCGTACTGAAATTAATTTCTTTGGGGAATCGAAGCCACACAGCGCAGGAGCTTTGGAATGCCATCAATCAGGAGAGCGACGTGTGGTTTGTGCCAGCGAATCTCCAGCCAGGCATGGTAGTGTGTGACAATGGCTGAAATCTGGTGGCAGCTCTGGACCTTGGCAACCTCACTCAGATTCCATGTCTGGCACATGTGCTCAACTTGGTTGTGCAGAGTTTTCTGAGGGACTATCCAGATCTTGATGCACTGCTGCACAAGGTCCGCCTTGAGTGTGCTCACTTGCGGCATTCCAGCATGGCCAGATCGCGCATTGCAACTCTGCAGTGCCGATTCCGTCTTCCGGAACATCGCATCATATGTGACCTCCCCACCAGGTGGAATTCAACGTTACATATGTTGGAGCGGTTGTGTGAGCAGCAGCCAGCAGTAATGGAGTACCAGCTGCATCAGGCGCAAAAAAAGTCGCAGTGCACGCCATTCAGACTTCACAACCACTGAGTGGGCCACTATGAAGGACGTCTGTCAGGTTTTGCGTGCCTTCGATGAATCCACGCGGATGGCGAGTGCAGATGATGCACTAGTCAGCATGACTGTCCCCCTTATCTGCCTGCTTGAAAGAACACTGCAAGCGCTAAGGGATGAGGTGGTGGAAGAGGTTGAGGATGAGGAGTCAGAAATGCCATCTGCTTCTGGACAGTCTGTGCGACTTGGTTCCTCACAAAGGCCTAGGCAGGGGACATTTTGTGAGGAGGATGAGGAGGAGTCAATGGAGGAGGAAGACATATTTCCAGAGGAGGGAGTTACACAGATCTCCAGTAGTCAGTATGTAGAGCGAGGGTGGGGTGATGCAGAGCAGGCAGACATCACGCCTCAAGCAGGGGGCAGCGTTTCTTGGCCAGTTGGCAGTCTGCAGCACATGGTTGATTTCATGCTGCAGTGCCTGAGAAACGACCGCCGCATCGCCCACATTCTTACCACGGCTGATTATTGGGTGTACACCCTCCTCGATCCACGCTACAGGGACAATTTACAAACCCTCATACCACCGTTGCAGCGGGAGCATAAAATGCGACTGTACCAAGACACACTTGTGCAGTTCATCATCTTCTCCAGTCCAATCGAGAGAAGTGCTGCGCCTGCTACTGCTAGTGCTTTACAAAGCAGCTCTGTGCATAGAGGCAGTGGAGGAATCTCTGTACAAAGAGGGAGCAGAAGCAGTGCCTCAGCACAAAGCAAGACCAGTCTGGCCCAACAGTGGCAAAGTTTTGTGTGCCTGCCACAAATGTCTACACCATCACAGACGGATCCAGTCAGCAGGAGGCCACGTTTCCATCAGATGGTCCCAGAGAGCTCTTCCCCTTCAAGTTTTGGGTCTCTAAGCGGGATACATGGCCAGAGCTTAGCCAGTATGCATTGGAGGTGCTGGCTTGCCCTGCTGCCAGTGTATTATCGAAACTTGTCTTTAGTGCCGCAGGTGGTGTACTAACAGACCGTCGCATGCAACTATCCTCCGATAACGTTGACCGGCTTACTTTCATGAAAATGAACAAGGCCTGGATCTCACAGGAATTTGCCACTCCTCTTACCGATTAAATAATTGGTTGCCAACAGTATCCAGGTCTCCTGTTGTGTTCATGTTTCAACTTTAATCCCTGGGCTCCAACACCGCCAGTTGCTGCCCAGAAGTGCCGGCTGCACAGACAACACATGACCCAGTGTTATTGGGTTTCAGTAACGTCCGCTGATCCCCTGCTGTGTATCCGGCAACGTGTTCAGCGACCACCACACTGGCACTACAACAGCAATTAAAGGGAACCTGTCCCCCCCTAGGCGTTTGTAACTGAAAGAGCCAGCTTGTGTAGCACTAATGCTGCACAAGGAACAGGTGACTCTTTTAGTTATGCTTTTTGCACACGCTGCACTTAACACTTATAAAATATGTGTCCCCTCATGCCGTGAAACCGTCCTGGAGGTGGGACTTTCCTTCGCAATGAGACACAGCACAGCCGGCATTCATATCCCCATGGTGCCGAGCGTTGCCTCCTTAGCGTTGTTTGCATCTGTCCCGGAGCCTGCGCTGTTATGTTTAACCTTGGGCATGCGCAGTTAGCGCTGCCCATCTTCTGACATCATTTGATGTCATGCTGACTGTGCCTGTGCGTCCGTGCTGCCAGAGATCACGCCCCGCAGGGTCTTCTGATTTAGTCACACTGTGGGGCTGGGATTCATGGGCATGCGCAGTGCATATCATCACCTCTCACTCTTCTCCCTCTGCCTTCTACAGACTGTGTGGCGTCAGCTGATCCCAAATCACATGCCACGGCCGTGATGCCGAACACTGAAGAAGGCGGATGGAGAGGAGTGAGAGGCAAAGATATGCACTGCGCATGCCCAGGAATCCAAGCCCCGCAGTGGGACTAAATCAGAAGACACTGCGAGGCGGGTTCTCGGGCAGCACGGCCGCACAGGCACAGTTAGCATGACACCAAATGATGTTAGAAGACGGGCAGCGCTAAGTGCGCATGGCCAAGGTTTAACATAACAGCGCAGGTTCCGTGACAGATTCAAACAACGCTGATGAGGAGGTGCCCGGCGCCATGAGGGTATAAATCCCGGCTGTGCTTCATCTCATGACGACGGAAAGTACCACCTCTGGGACGGTATCACGGTATCAGGGGACACATTTTATAAGTGTTTAGTTCAGCGTGTGCAAGGAGCATAATTAAAAGAACCACCTTTTCCTTGTGCAGCATTAGAGCTGCACAAGTTGGTTCTTTCAGTTACAAACGCCTGGGGGGGTTAAAGATTCACTTTCAACTTGATCCAATTAGGCCTCAGCCTACACTCTGCTTCTCCTTTATTCCCTGGGCTTTAACACTGCCAGTTGGTGCCCGGAAGTGCTGTCCGCACAGTTAACAGTCGCTCCTCTGTTATTGGGGTTCAGTAACGTCAGCTGTTCCCCTGCTGTGTGTGCAGAAATACCTCAAATCTGCTCCTCCTGCTGTCCCTGGGCTCTAACACTGCCAGTTGGTGCCTGGCAGTGCTGACTGCACAGTCAACACTTGCTGCCGTGTTATTGGGTTTCAGTAACGTCAGCTGATTCCCAGCTGTGTATCCGGCAATGTGTCCAGCGACCATCACGCTGACACAACAGATATTAAACTGTCTCGAGTGCAGGCTTCGGCCTACACTCTGCTGCTCCTGCTATCCTTGGGCTCTGACACCGCCAGTTGGTGCCCGGAAGTGCTGTCCGCACAGTTATCAGTCGCTCCTCTGTTATTGGGGTTCAGTAACGTTAGCTGTTCCCCTGCTGTGTGTGCGGCAATACCTCAAATCTGCTCCTCCTGCTGTCCCTGGGCTCTAACACCGCCAGTTGGTGCCTGGATGTGCTGGCTGCACAGCCAACACTTGCTGCCTTGTTATTGGGTTTCAGTAATGTCAGCTGATTCCCAGCTGTGTAGTCGGCAACGTGTCCAGCAAAAGCCACGCTGACACAATAACAGACATTCAAATGCCTCCAGTGCAGGCTTTGGCCTACACACTGCTCCTCCTTGATTCCCTGGGCTCCATTACCGCCAGTTGGTGCTCAGAAGTGCTGGCTGCACAGAAAAAAGCACTTGCTCATGTGTCAGTGGGGCTCAGTAACGCCAGCTTTTCCCCTGCTGTGTAGCTGGCTGTTATGTAGGCAATCCAGTAACACAGTGTGCCAGCAATCAGAGCACATACAGTGATCTGACAATAACCCAAAAACAATAGAACGAGCTCTGAGACGTGGAATCTCTGTAGACCGCAATACCTGAACCTATCCTAAACACAACTAAAGGCAGCTGTGGATTGCGCCTGTCACTACCTATGCAACTCGGCACAGCCTGAGGAGCTGACTAGCCTGAAGATAGAAAAACAAGCCTGACTTGCCTCAGAGAAATACCCCAAAGGAAAAGGCAGCCCCCCACATATAATGACTGTTAGCAAGATGAAAAGACAAACGTAGGGATGAAATAGATTCAGCAAAGTGAGGCCCGATATTCTAGATAGAGCGAGGATAGCAAAGAGAACTTTGCAGTCTACAAAAAACCCTAAAGCAAAAAACCACGCAAAGGGGGCAAAAAGACCCACCGTGCCGAACTAACGGCACGGCGGTGCACCCTTTGCGTCTTAGAGCTTACAGCAAAAACGAATAGACAAGCTGGACAGAAAAAGTAGCAACAAAAGCAAAGAAGCACTTATCTAAGCAGAGCAGCAGGCCACAGGAAAGATCCAGAAGCTCAGGTCCAACACTGGAACATTGACAAGGAGCAAGGAATACAGAATCAGGTGGAGTTAAATAACAAAGCAGCCAACGAGCTCACCAGAACACCTGAGGGAGGAAGCTCAGAAGCTGCAGTACCACTTGTGACCACAGGAGTGAATTCAGCCACAGAATTCACAACAGTACCCCCCCCTTGAGGAGGGGTCACCGAACCCTCACCAGAGCCCCCAGGCCGACCAGGATGAGCCACATGAAAGGCATGAACAAGATCTGGAGCATGGACATCAGAGGCAAAAACCCAGGAATTATCTTCCTGAGCATAACCCTTCCATTTAACCAGATACTGGAGTTTCCGTCTAGAAACACGAGAATCCAAAATTTTCTCCACAATATACTCCAATTCCCCCTCCACCAAAACCGGGGCAGGAGGCTCAACAGATGGAACCATAGGTGCCACGTATCTCCGCAACAACGACCTATGGAATACATTATGTATGGAAAAGGAGTCTGGGAGGGTCAGACGAAAAGACACAGGATTGAGAATCTCAGAAATCCTATACGGACCAATAAAACGAGGTTTAAATTTAGGAGAGGAAACCTTCATAGGAATATGACGAGAAGATAACCAAACCAGATCCCCAACACGAAGTCGGGGACCCACACGGCGTCTGCGATTAGCGAAAAGTTGAGCCTTCTCCTGGGACAAGGCCAAATTGTCCACTACCTGAGTCCAGATCTGCTGCAACCTGTCCACCACAGAATCCACACCAGGACAGTCCGAAGACTCAACCTGTCCTGAAGAGAAACGAGGATGGAACCCAGAATTGCAGAAAAATGGAGAGACCAAGGTAGCCGAGCTGGCCCGATTATTAAGGGCGAACTCAGCCAACGGCAAAAAGGACACCCAATCATCCTGGTCAGCAGAAACAAAACATCTCAGATATGTCTCCAAGGTCTGATTGGTTCGTTCGGTCTGGCCATTAGTCTGAGGATGGAAAGCCGAGGAAAAAGACAGGTCAATGCCCATCCTACCACAAAAGGCTCGCCAAAACCTCGAAACAAACTGGGAACCTCTGTCAGAAACAATATTCTCAGGAATGCCATGCAAACGAACCACATGCTGGAAGAACAAAGGCACCAAATCAGAGGAGGAAGGCAATTTAACCAAGGGCACCAGATGGACCATTTTAGAAAAGCGATCACAGACCACCCAAATGACTGACATCTTTTGAGAAACGGGAAGGTCAGAAATGAAATCCATCGAAATATGTGTCCAAGGCCTCTTTGGGACCGGCAAGGGCAAAAGCAACCCACTGGCACGTGAACAGCAGGGCTTAGCCCTAGCACAAATCCCACAGGACTGCACAAAAGTACATACATCCCGTGACAGAGATGGCCACCAGAAGGATCTAGCCACTAACTCTCTGGTACCAAATATTCCAGGATGACCAGCCAACACCGAACAATGAAGTTCAGAGATAACTTTAGTAGTCCACCTATCAGGGACGAACAGTTTCTCCGCCGGACAACGATCAGGTTTATTCGCCTGAAATTTTTGCAACACTCGCCGCAAATCAGGGGAGATGGCAGACACAATGACTCCTTCCTTGAGGATACTCGCCGGCTCAGATGAACCCGGAGAGTCGGGCACAAAACTCCTAGACAGAGCATCCGCCTTCATATTTTTAGAGCCCGGAAGGTACGAAATCACAAAATCGAAGCGGGCAAAAAATAACGACCAACGGGCCTGTCTAGGATTCAAGCGCTTGGCAGACTCGAGATAAGTAAGGTTCTTATGATCAGTCAATACCACCACGCGATGCTTAGCTCCTTCAAGCCAATGACGCCATTCCTCGAATGCCACTTCATGGCCAGCAACTCTCAGTTGCCCACATCATAATTACGCTCAGCAGCCGAAAACTTCCTGGAAAAGAAAGCACATGGTTTCAACACTGAGCAACCAGAACCTCTCTGTGACAAAACCGCCCCTGCTCCAATCTCAGAAGCATCAACCTCGACCTGGAACGGAAGAGAAACATCTGGTTGACACAACACAGGGGCAGAACAAAAACGATGCTTCAACTCCTGAAAAGCTTCCACAGCAGCAGAAGACCAATTAACCAAATCAGCACCCTTCTTGGTCAAATCGGTCAATGGTTTGGCAATGCTAGAAAAATTACAGATGAAGCGACGATAAAAATTAGCAAAGCCCAGGAATTTTTGCAGACTTTTCAGAGATGTCGGCTGAGTCCAATCCTGGATGGCTTGGACCTTAACCGGATCCATCTCGATAGTAGAAGGGGAAAAGATGAACCCCAAAAATGAAACTTTCTGCACACCGAAGAGACACTTTGATCCCTTCACAAACAAAGAATTAGCACGCAGGACCTGGAAAACCATTCTGACCTGCTTCACATGAGAGTCCCAATCATCTGAGAAGATCAAAATGTCATCCAAGTAAACAATCAGGAATTTATCCAGATACTCACGGAAGATGTCATGCATAAAAGACTGAAACACAGATGGAGCATTGGCAAGTCCGAACGGCATCACTAGATACTCAAAATGACCCTCGGGCGTATTAAATGCAGTTTTCCATTCATCTCCTTGCCTGATTCTCACCAGATTATACGCACCACGAAGATCTATCTTAGTGAACCAACTAGCCCCCTTAATCCGAGCAAACAAGTCAGATAACAATGGCAAGGGATACTGAAATTTAACAGTGATCTTATTAAGAAGGCGGTAATCAATACATGGTCTCAGCGAACCATCCTTCTTGGCTACAAAAAAGAACCCTGCTCCCAGTGGTGATGACGATGGGCGAATATGTCCCTTCTCCAGGGATTCCTTCACATAACTGCGCATAGCGGCGTGTTCAGGCATGGATAAATTAAATAATCGACCTTTAGGGAATTTACTACCAGGAATCAAATTGATAGCACAATCACAATCCCTATGCGGAGGTAGGGCATCGGACTTGGGCTCTTCAAATACATCCTGATAATCAGACAAGAACTCTGGGACCTCAGAAGGAGTGGATGACGAAATAGACAAAAATGGAACATCACCATGTACCCCCTGACAACCCCAGCTGGATACCGACATAGAGTTCCAATCCAATACTGGATTATGGGTTTGCAGCCATGGCAACCCCAACACGACCACATCATGCAGATTATGTAGCACCAGAAAGCGAATAACTTCCTGATGTGCAGGAGCCATGCACATGGTCAGCTGGGTCCAGTACTGAGGTTTATTCTTGGCCAAAGGTGTAGCATCAATTCCTCCTAACGGAATAGGACACCGCAAAGGCTCCAAGAAAAACCCACAACGTTTAGCATAATCCAAATCCATCAGATTCAGGGCAGCGCCTGAATCCACAAACGCCATGACAGAATACGATGACAAAGAGCATATCAAGGTAATGGACAGAAGGAATTTGGATTGTACAGTACCAATGACGGCAGACCTATCGAACCGCTTAGTGCGCTTAGGACAATCAGAAATAGCATGAGTGGAATCACCACAGTAGAAACACAGACCATTCAGACGTCTGTGTTCTTGCCGTTCAACTCTGGTCATAGTCCTATCGCACTGCATAGGCTCAGGTTTAATCTTAGACAATACCGCCAAATGGTGCACAGATTTACGCTCGCGCAAGCGTCGACCGATCTGAATGGCCAAAGACATAGACTCATTCAAACCAGCAGGCATAGGAAAACCCACCATGACATCCTTAAGAGCCTCAGAGAGACCCTTTCTGAACAAAGCTGCCAGCGCAGATTCATTCCACAGAGTGAGTACTGACCACTTCCTAAATTTCTGACAATATACTTCTATATCATCCTGATCCTGGCACAAAGCCAGCAAATTTTTCTCCGCCTGATCCACTGAATTAGGCTCATCGTAAAGCAATCCGAGCGCCAGGAAAAACGCATTGACATTACTCAATGCAGGGTCTCCTGGCGCAAGAGAAAATGCCCAGTCCTGAGGGTCGCCGCGCAAAAAAGAAATAATAATCAAAACCTGTTGAATAGGATTGCCAGAAGAATGAGGTTTCAAGGCCAGAAATAGCTTACAATTATTTTTGAAATTAAGAAACTTAGTTCTATCACCAAAAAACAAATCAGGAATAGGAATTCTTGGTTCTAACAGATTTCTGATCAATAGTATCTTGAATCCTTTGTACATTTGTAACGAGATTATCCATTGAAGAGCACAGACCCTGAATATCCATGTCCACACCTGTGTCCTGAAACACCCAAATGTCTAGGGGAAAAAAAAGACTAAATACAGAGCTGAGAAAAAAAATGATGTCAGAACTTCTTTTTTCCCTCTATTGAGAATCATTAGGTGGGCTCCTTGTACTGTTATGTAGGCAATCCAGTAACACAGTGTGCCAGCAATCAGAGCACATACAGTGATCTGACAATAACCCAAAAACAATAGAACGACCTCTGAGACGTGGAATCTCTGTAGACCGCAATACCTGAACCTATCCTAAACACAACTAAAGGCAGCTGTGGATTGCGCCTGTCACTACCTATGCAACTCGGCACAGCCTGAGGAGCTGACTAGCCTGAAGATAGAAAAACAAGCCTGACTTGCCTCAGAGAAATACCCCAAAGGAAAAGGCAGCCCCCCACATATAATGACTGTTAGCAAGATGAAAAGACAAACGTAGGGATGAAATAGATTCAGCAAAGTGAGGCCCGATATTCTAGATAGAGCGAGGATAGCAAAGAGAACTTTGCAGTCTACAAAAAACCCTAAAGCAAAAAACCACGCAAAGGGGGCAAAAAGACCCACCGTGCCGAACTAACGGCACGGCGGTGCACCCTTTGCGTCTCAGAGCTTACAGCAAAAACGAATAGACAAGCTGGACAGAAAAAGTAGCAACAAAAGCAAAGAAGCACTTATCTAAGCAGAGCAGCAGGCCACAGGAAAGATCCAGAAGCTCAGGTCCAACACTGGAACATTGACAAGGAGCAAGGAAGACAAAATCAGGTGGAGTTAAATAACAAAGCAGCCAACGAGCTCACCAGAACACCTGAGGGAGGAAGCTCAGAAGCTGCAGTACCACTTGTGACCACAGGAGTGAATTCAGCCACAGAATTCACAACAGCCGGCAACGTGTCTAGCAAAAGCCACGCTGGCACAATAAGAGACATTCAAATGTCTCCAGTGCAGGCTTCGGCCTACACACTGCTCCTCCTTGATTCCCTGGGCTCCAATACCGCCAGTTGGTGCCCGGAAGTGCTGGCTGCACAGAGAAAAACACTCGCTCATGTGTCAGTGGGGTTCAGTAACGTCAGCTGTTCCCCTGCTGTGTAGCCAGCAACATGTCCAGCAAAAGCCACACAGCAATTAAAGGGAACCCCCAGGCGTTTGTAACTGAAAGAGCCATCTTGTGCAGCACTAATGCTGCACAAGGAACAGGTGGCTCTTTTAGTTATGCTCCTTGCAGACGCTGCACTTAACACTTAGAAAATATGTGTCCCCTCATACCGTGAAACCGTCCCGGAGGTGGGACTTTCCTTCACAATGAGACGCAGCGCAGCTAGCATTCATGCCCCCATGGCGCCGAGCGCCGCCTCCTCAGCGTTGTTTGAATCTGTCCCGGAGCCTGCGCTGTTATGTTTAACCTTGGCCATGCGCTGTTAGCACTGCCCTTCTACTGACATCATTTTGCTACTTCTGCTCGGTCCTATATTAGCGATACCAACAATTTTTTGGATAAGCTTGAGGATATCAGAGTTGGTACTTCTATTTTGGTATCCTTTGATGTTGTTTCCCTATATACTTCGATTGAACATGAGAGGGAATTACATGCCGCCGGTGTGGCATTGTCTGGCTCAGACGTGGCCCCAGCATGTGCACAGTTGGTCCTCACCCTGCTGGAGTTCATCCTCAGGAGGAATTTTTTCCTCTCTGGGGATGAGTACTACCTGCAGTTACGGGGTACCGCCATGGGGTCCAATGTGGCCCCCACTTATGCTAACATCTATATGGCAGTACTCGAGGACCAATTTGTGTACATTTTGAGCTACTAGCGCCATGTCCGAGCCTGGTGGCGCTACATCGACGACATTTTCTGTATATGGGAAGGAACCCAGATTGATCTTTTTGACTTCCTGTCTGAATTGAATGATGTACATCCACAGCTGAAATTTACTGTTACACATTCCATGGACAGGATACAATTCCTGGATACCATGGTATATAAACAGGATGATAGGTTGTGTACTGATCTGTTCACAAAAGCGACCGATAGAAATAGTCTTTTGGAATACGGTAGTTATCATCCAAGGAGGATGATTGATTCGCTTCCTTGGAGCCAGTTGCTACGAGTACGACGGATTGTTTCTGATGATGATGTATGTGATGCTAGGTTGGATGAAATGTGCAATAAATTTATCTGTAGAGGTTACCCTAGGAAGAAGGTCATTGGTCAAAAAAACCGAGTGACTAAATTAACAGATGGGGAGCTACAAGCTCAAAAAAATAGGGTTAAAGAGAAACATGTCCCTTTTGTTTCTACGTATTGTCCAGCTAGTAGTGGAATTGCGAATATTTTGAACAAGCATTTAGGTTTTTTGAACAGAGGTTTGCCGCAAATTCAGGATTTTTGCTCATGTCCTATTCTTTCTTATAGGCGGGGACGGAATTTGAAAGATAGACTGGTAAGGTCGGATGTGGGTACAAGGAGGGTTGCCCTCCAGAGGACCTTGTGTCCACCTAGGATGGGTAACTTTCCTTGTCTTAATTGTGGCTGTTGTGGTAATATGTTAAAGGGTGACAGTTTTTTATCACCCCCAGACCTGAAAAAATTTTTGATTAAAGAACGCTATACGTGCACTTCTAGTTTCGTTATCTATTTGATAGAATGTCTGTGTGGACTTATGTATGTAGGGGAAACTATTATGGAGATCAGAGCTCGTATAAGCAAACACAAGAGCACCATTAGGACCAAGCTACTTGAACTACCAGTCCCTAAACACTTTGATGAATGCAGACACTCTGTCAATCAACTTAGATTTAGAGTGATCGATGGGGTCCCTATACTGAGAAGGGGAGGTAATAGGATACAGCAATTAAAACAAAAGGAACTCAGATGGATTTCTATATTGGAGACTTTGCAACCGAAAGGGTTGAATGTTGAATATAATCTACAGATATGTATTTCCTGATCCCTCTTTTTACAGATGGCGTCTGATTCTGTATAGTTGATTTTATGTGCTAATATTTGTTTTCTTTTTCTTGTAGTGCACTTGGGATTTGACATCCAGGGAGATTTGGAAGCTATTGGAGTTGTTTTCCCATATATATAAGTGTTGGCATATGCCTTTTTCTTCTCTTTCCCCCTGTGTGCCAAATTGCTATGCACAGGATGTTTATATATTTTTATGGTATGGTTGCCATAGAGTTGGCTGGGTCCGGGTCCTCCATGCGGGCATGGGTTCGTTGCATCCTGTGGTTTTCAGGGGGTGGTGTTAGGGCAGTGTTCCGCCTTGGCTCCTCCCGGTATGGCTCTGCACTGCTGGCGCGTGCGCTGTGGGTCACGTCGGTGCTGCGATCATGTGACCGCGTGCACGTGATGTGGCGGTCTCGGGCCGGTGGATATGGCGTTGTTGATACATGCTGTTAGGCTTGGGGTGATTGGCCGTTATCGGTTGAAGCACGGACAAGAAGATCTCTGAAGATTGGAGGAGATGTTTGCTAATGATGACAGAACGGCTCATTGGTGGAAAGTTACCATGACAACTAAACAACTATGCTATGATTGGAGCACGTATTTGGAAATTAAATACTCCCTGATTTCTGTATATATTTTCTAGTTGTTATGCAATGCGGCACTTATGTATTATATGTATTTTAATATTTAGCGGTGTTATGTATGTATTTTTTAATTTTTCTTTATGATTAAATAAAGGCCGCCCCTTGTTGGTGATTGGTGCTTGTTTTAGCTCCACACTATTTAAGGTGGCCACGTGAACTATGTTGTATACTTGACAAAGGCCATGTTTGGCCAAAACGTTGTATGATGTGATGGCAGAATAAAGACTTCTTTTGATATATCTTTCACCTGGAATGGATGCTGCTTCCTTTTCTACATTTACATAGTAACATAGTAACATAGTTAGTAAGGCCGAAAAAAGACATTTGTCCATCCAGTTCAGCCTATATTCCATCATAATAAATCCCCAGATCTACGTCCTTCTACAGAACCTAATAATTGTATGATACAATATTGTTCTGCTCCAGGAAGACATCCAGGCCTCTCTTGAACCCCTCAACTGAGTTCGCCATCACCACCTCCTCAGGCAAGCAATTCCAGATTCTCACTGCCCTAACAGTAAATAATCCTCTTCTATGTTGGTGGAAAAACCTTCTCTCTTCCAGACGCAAAGAATGCCCCCTTGTGCCCGTCACCTTCCTTGGTATAAACAGATCCTCAGCGAGATATTTGTATTGTCCCCTTATATACTTATACATGGTTATTAGATCGCCCCTGAGTCGTCTTTTTTCTAGACTAAATAATCCTAATTTCGCTAATCTATCTGGGTATTGTAGTTCTCCCATCCCCTTTATTATTTTTGTTGCCCTCCTTTGTACTCTCTCTAGTCTCTACTATTTGTGAGTATTGGTCCGGTTGGATCCATGGACTTTGGAGCGTGCATCCTAGTCATCTGAGTGCTGTCGGTTGTTGCTTTTCTACATCATTTGATGTCAGGCTGACTGCGCCTGTGCGTACGCGCTGCCCAAGATCCCGCCCCGCAGTGTCTTCTGATTTTGTCACTCTGCGGGCCTGGGATCGATGGGCAGGCGCAGTGCATATCTTCACCTCCTACTCATCTGCTTCCGCCTTCCTCAGACTGTGCGGCGTCACTGCCGTGGCATGTGATTATGGATCAGCTGACGCCGCACACTCAGAAGAGGGCGGATGGAGAGGAGTGAGAGACAAAGATATGCACTGCGCATGGCCATGAATCCCAGGCCCACAGTGTGACAAAATCAGAAGACACTGCGGGCCGTGATCTCTGGCAGCGCGCCCGCACAGGCGCAGTCAGCCTGACACCAAATAATGTCAGAAGACGGGCAGCGCTAACAGCGCATGGCCAAGGTTTACCATAACAGTGCGGGCTCCGTGACAGATTCAAACAACACTGATGAGGCTGTGCCCGGCGCCAAGGGGGCCTGAATACCGGCTGTGCTGCGTCTCATTACGAAGGAAAGTCCCACCTCCGGGATGGTTTCTTGGTATCAGGGGACACATTTTATAATTGTTTAGTTCTGCGTGTGCAAGGAGCATAACTAAAAGAGCCACCTTTTCCTTGTGCAGTATTAGGGCTGTAGGTGGCTTTTTAAGTTGCTAATGTCTGGGGGAGGTTAAAGGTTCCCTTTCAACTTGCTCCAATTAGGCCTCATAATACACTCTGTCATGTAATTCCTGGGCTCCAACACCGCCAGTTGGTGCTCAGAAGTGGGTGGCACGGTGGCGCAGTGGTTAGCACTGCAGCCTTGCAGCGCAGGAGTCCTGGATTCGAACCTCACCAAGGACAACATCTGCAAAGAGTTTGTATGTTCTCTCCGTGTTTGCGTGGGTTTCCTCTGGGTACTCCGGTTTCCTCCCACACTCCAAAGACATACTGATAGGGAATTTAGATTGTGAGCCCCAATGGGGACAGTGATGATAATGTGTGCAAAAAATGTAAAGCGCTGCGGAATATGTTAGCGCTCTATAAAAATAAAGATTATTATTATTATAGAAGTGTCTTTGGCACGGGTACTCCCTCCTGCCCAGCCTGGTTCCAGCACGCTAGCTGTTTCCGGGTAGTGTCAAGGTCACTTAGCCTACAAAAACGTTGCCCTGTCGTGTTGCAGTCGGGTTAGCCGACTCCATGGTGCCTGCAGTTTAGGTGCTTCCTATGTGGGCTGCGGGAAGTGGCAATCAAGGCTGGTTCAGTAGTGCCAATAGGACAAGCTCCCCCTGTAGGACTGTTGGTTTTCAGCAACTGCATCCGGCTCGCGGCCTACCTATTTTTAATTTTACTGTGGACCTTCTGCTGCCTGAGTTCCAGCACCGTCAGCTGGTTCCGGGCAGAGCCTTTGGCTTAGGTGCCTCCTTCTTGGTATCTGAGTTCCACCAATGTCAGGTGGTCCTTTGTAGAGCTTTGTAGCATGGGTACCTCCTGCTTAGTAACCGGGTTCCAGTACCGTCAGCTGGTCCTCGGTCGTGCCATTGGCTCTTCTACCTTCGGGTAGCAGTTCTCAGCAGTGTCTTTTGCTCTTTTACCTTCTGCTCCCCATCCTGGTTCCAGCACCGTCAGCTGGTTCCGGGCAGAGCCTTTGGCTTAGGTGCCTCCTTCTGGGTATCTGAGTTCCACCAACATCAGGCGGTCCTTGGTAGTGCTTTGTAACATGGGTACCTCCTGCTTAGTAACTGGGTTCCAGTACCGTCAGCTGGTCCTTGGTCGTGCCATTGGCTCTTGCACCATGGGCAACGCATCCGGGTTCCAGTACCGTCAGCTGGTTCTCGGCAGTGTCTTTGGCATGGGTACTCCTAATAGCACAAGCTCCCCCTGTAGGACTGTTGGTTTTCGGTAACTGCGGCCGGCTCGCGGCCTACCTATTTTTTCTTTTACTGTGGACCTTCTGCTGCCTGAGTTCCAGCACCGTGAGTTGGTTCTTGGGAACACAATCTTGACTAGGTCCCCCTGGTTCCAGCACCGTCAGCTGGTTCTGGGCAGAGCCTTTGGCTTAGGTGCCTCCTTCTGGGTATCCGAGTTCCACCAACCTCAGTTGGTCCTTGGTAGTGCTTTGTAGCACGGGTACCTCCTGCTTAGTAACCGGGTTCCAGTACCGTCAGCTGGTCCTCGGTCGTGCCATTGGCTCTTGCACCTTGGGCAACGCATCCGGGTTCCAGTACAGTCAGCTGGTTCTCAGCAGTCCCTCAGCCTTCTTGTACCTCCTGCTACAGTTCCAAGTTCAAGACCCTAAGCATGACGACCCTGAAGACCGAGAAGCAAAAGAACAAGAAGCTGCAGAACAAAAAGCAGAAGAACATTAAGCATAAGACTAAAAATCAGAGCAAAAGATATTATCTAAATTATAGGCAGAAGACTAAGCAGTGTGTGGGGGTGAGTCTGTTCCTCCTCGTGGTGCCCCTGGAAGAAACCTGCTGCTGCAGGCCAAACTGAACGCGGACAAATCCTGTTTTAAATCTTTTGTGACAGGCAGAACGGAAGGTGTAATCTTCAAACTTTGATAGATAACTACAGGAATGCATGTCACACATAAGATTTTGATGAAGAAGAGAAATATGAAGGAGATGATGAAGTTGAATATGAAGAAGAAGAAGAGTTAAATGAGAAGAATATGAAGAATTTTTAAAAAAAGAATAATAGGAAGAAGGTGAAGAAGAAGATGAATAAGGTAAAGAAGAAGTTGATGAAAAAGATGCTGCTGCTGAGGATGATGAAGAAAGTGTGGTAGAAGTAAAAAAAAAGGTGCAGAGCATGGAAGTAGAGAAACAAATATCTGACAAAATCTAAAAAATCTAAACAGTCAAAATCTTTATAACTCCGAATGTCTTAAAAAATGTATAATTCCTGCTATTCCATTTGAATGAGCTAAACTTCTATGCCTTTAATGTCTCCTCCACCTCCTCTGATACATTCTACGTTATTCTTAGTTGTTTTCCTTTATGTGGAATTAACCTACAAGGAAATAAAGGGTTTATTTTAATTCTGATATTTTGGTCCCATTGACTTGCATTGGTATCGGGTATCGGTATCGGCGAGATCCGATATTTTTCCGATATCGGCCGATCCAATCCGATACCGATACTTTCGAATATCGGAAGGTATCGCTCAACACTAACAACAAGGAGATAACATTTTGGGAGGATTATTACCCAGTAAACCCAGGTTTATATATAGGAAATGCTTTGCACAAAAAGGAAAAAAAAGGGCATGAACCGCAACTCCAAAAATCATAAGTTGATCTATAGCCGCTAGGCAAAAATTTATTTAACTGATTATGAGGTTTTCACTTTAACATTCTGATCATACTGTATGAAGCCCTCTGCCACGTCATGGCAAACCTCGTAGTGGGTCCTACCGCCCTAACGGAGTGGAGCCGTGCGGCGACCACCGCCACAGCGGCCATGCACCAACAGGGCGGATGGCCTGTTGCCCAACAGCACCCATGCTGCGAGACTGAACCCCCATGCCTCCAGACCGCGCCGCCCCACCAGCACAAAGCCACAGCAACAATGGCCGCCACACAGCACCAGCACCAAAATGAAAGGAGCACTGAAACTCACCTTTCTGGTGCATTGCAGCTGTGGTGGTGGTCGCCGCACAGCTCCGCTCTGTTAGGGCGGTAGGACCCACTACGATGTTTGCCGTGACGTAGCAGTGGGCTTCGTACAGTCTGATCAGAATGTTAAACTGAAAACCTCATATTCAGTTATATAAATTTTTGCCTAGCGGCTTTAGATCAACTTATGATTTTTGGAGGTTCGGTTCATGTCTTTTTTTTTTCCTATTTGTGCAAAACATGTTCTAGTCTCTTTCTTAGACCAGCACTCCTCCCATTTGGCCCAGGTGATTTTAATTGGCAGGAGACTGCAAAGTAAAGGGTCTAGCCCATTTTGGCTCTCAATGAAGAGCTGGAGGAAGGTGAGTTTCAATGCTCCTTTCATTTTGGTGCTGTGTGGCGGCCATTGTTGCAGTGGCTTTGTGTTGGTGGGGCGGCGCGGTCTCGAGTCATGGGGGCTCAGTCTCACAGCATGGGTGCTGTGGGGCAACAGGCCGTCCATCCTGCTGGTGCATTGCCGCTGTGCTGGTGGTCGCCGCACGGCTCCGCTCCATTAGGGCGGTAGGACCCACTACGAAGTTTGCCATGACGTGGCAGTGGGCTTCATACAGTCTGAACAGAATGTTAAACTGAAAACCTCATATTCAGTTATATAAATATTTACCTAGCGGCTTTAGATCAACTTATGATTTTTGAAGGTGTGGTTCATGCCCTTTTTTTCCTTTTTGTGCAAAGCATTATATATAGGAAAGCCAAAAATATAGATAACATTGTAGCCACCACTGTACAAACAAAGACACACAGGAATGGCTTCATTACACCATATTTAAAGCTGAAGGTTGTTTTTTTTCCTTCTAAAAGATGTTCAATTTGTTGCATGTTAACTCCATGTAAGAGATTTTTTTTTCAACAAGACAACAAAACCATTCCAATAAAAGATTTTATCTCTTGCCATATGGAGGGCTTCAACTATTGTATTGAATGCCCTTGCAACAAAAAATATATAGGACGTACGAAAAGAAAATTGTCTAAAAGGATTGGTGAACACAATAAATATCAACAAAAAAGTCCTTGACCACCCTGTATCCAGACACTACAAAAAACACGGAGGTACACTAGAAGGTACGCAAATATGGGGGATACCAATGGTGAAAAAGGACTGGAGGGGAGGAAATTTTATTTCCACACAGACTTTCCTCTGCTCCAAGCATCCACATGGTATGTTCATGCCCCCAGCTCTCCAGCCTTGTCTGTCTATGAAGTGCACATAGTACATCATCCAACTTTCCACACATACTTTCCTCTGCTCCTAGCATTCACATGGTATGCCTTTCAGCTAACCCCAGCTTACCCTCTGTTATTTATGACATTGTTTACTCTGTCTTGATTGTTTGTATGCATCTGGTGCACCCTCAATTTCTCTGACCAAGATGAGCAGAGACCACTCCTCTCTGCTTCACACCTGAATGCACTTAGTTGTACATATATTGCATAGCACAAGTCTGCAATGACTTTAGTCTGCAGTGTGCTTCCTATAAGTGAGTTCTAGAAGTGTGAAGATTAATTTAGAAGTAAAACCAGAATTGAACCAGAAGGGAACTGAAGGTAACTGGCCAGTCACTGTAAACAATGTTTGTTTGTTTTCACTTTCACGCCTATAATTCTTCACTTTCTGCAAACTCCCCTAATCCCTACTCCTAGTAAAGAACTGTTTATCTCCTCCTCAATTCTCCCCATCCATCTCACCTCCTCCTCAGAACTGTTCCTCAACATACAATCTTCTGTCTCCAAGCACAGACAGCCACCTCATGCCCTCTCCTGCTCCCACCTGCTAACCCTTTCTCTGCTCCTTCTCACTGCTGGTAATATCTCTCCAAATCCTGGTCCTCCTCACCACATCCCCACAGTCATTTCTACCTCCCATCCACGCTCTATCACAAATTTCCGTAACCTCTCTAACCTTATACCCATTTGCCCAGCCCCCGCTTCCCCAATCCCACTAACAGGAGCTCTGTGGAACGCTCACTCTGTCTGCAACAAGCTTTCCTACATCCATGATCTTTTTGTTAACACCAAATTTTCCTTACTCGCCATCACCGAAACCTGGCTCACCCCTTCTGACAGCCTCTCCTGCTGCACTTTCCTATGGTGGCTTCCACCTTTCTCACACACCCCGCCCCGCAGCAAGCATGGCGGAGGAGCTGGTTTTCTCCTGTCAGATAACTGCTCCTTCACCCCAATCCCACTGCCACCCTCTGTTACCCTCCCTTCCTTTGAGGTGCATTCTGTGCGTATCTAAGCCCCCACCAACCTCCAACTGGCTGTCATTTACCACCCCCCAGGGGCAGCCACCACCTTCTTTGACCACTTCACCACCTGGCTACTTCATTTTCTTTCTGTGGACATCCTCACTATCATCATGGGCGACTTCAACATCCCCATTGACACTTCCCTCTCCGCTGCCACTAAACTTCTATCTCTCACTTCCTCCTTCGGCCTCACTCAATGGTCTTCTGCAGCCACTCACAAAGATGGTCACACACTGGACCTCATCTTCACCCACCTCTGTTCCCTATCTAACCTCTCTAACTCACCTCTTCCTCTTTCTGACCACAATCTACTCACATTCTCTTCCCTCTCCACTTCTTGTCTACAATCCCCACCCCACAAACTTGCACACCCTCGCAGAAATCTTAAACACCTTGATCTACATTCACTCTGATTCCCTCCTCCCTCTCACAGACATAAGTTCCCTACACAATGCGGATGATGCTGCCGCTCTATATAACATCACAATAGCTGCAGCTTTGGAATCTCTTCCACATACCAAAGCTCGCAAAGTCAATAGAAAGCCCTGGCACACCAGCCTGACCAAAGAACTGAGGCTAGCTTCCGGGGCTGCAGAGCAGAGATGGAAAAAATCCCACTCCAACAAGCACTTTATCGCACTCAAACAGTCCCTCACTTTTTTCAAGACCACACTCGCCACAGCTAAACAAACCTACTTCTCTTCTTTCATATCCTCCCTGTCTCACAACCTTAAACAGTTATTCAACACCTTCAACTCTCTCCTCCTTCCCCAGTACCTCCTCCCTCCCCACTCATTTCTGCTGAAGACTTTGCCTAATTTTTCAAGCAGAGGATTGAGAACATCAGAGACAGTTTTAGTCGACAACCGCCAGAGCCCTTCCTCCCAACTACCCAGCACTCCACCTTGAAAACCAACTTCTCCAACATTACAGAAGATCGACTCTCCACTCTTCTCTCAAGATCGCATCTCACCGCCTGTGCACTTGACCCGATCCCTTCCCACTTTATCCCAAACCTCGCCACAGTCTTCATCCCAACTCTAACCCATCTCTTCAACCTATCATTAACAACTGGTGTTTCCCCTCAAGCTTTAAACATGCCTCAATCACACCTATCCTCAAAAAGTTCTCTCTTGACCCATCCTCTGTGTCTAGCTATTGCCCTATATCACTTCTCCCCTATGCCTCAAAACTACTGGAACAACACGTCCATCTTGAACTGTCCTCCCATCTATCTTCCTGCTCCCTTTTCGACCACTTACAATCAGGCTTCCGGTCACACCACTCCACTGAAACTGCCCTAACTAAGGTCACCAATGACCTATTGACCGCCAAGAGCAAGCGACACTACTTTATCCTCCTCCTCCTGGATCTGTCCTCTGTCTTTGACACAGTGGACCATTCCCTATTACTACAGACCCTCTCATCCCTTGGCATCACAGACTTGGCCCTATCCTGGATCTCGTCATACCTAACTAACCGAACATTCAGCGTCTCCTATTCACAAACCACCTCCTCACCTCGCCCCCTATCTGTCGGAGTCCCGCAAGGTTCAGTTCTAGGGCCCCTGCTCTTCTTCATTTACACTTTTGGCCTGGGACAGCTCATAGAATCTCACGGTTTTCAGTATCATCTCTATGCTGATGACACACAGATCTATATCTCTGGACTAGATATCACCACCCTACTAACCAGAATCCCTCAATGTCTATCTGCTATTTCATCCTTCTTCTCTGCTAGATTTTTAAAACTTAACATGGACAAACAGAATTCATTGTGATTCCCCCATCTCACGCGACCCCCCCAACGAACCTATCCATTACAGCAAATGGTTGCCCACTCTCCCCAGTCCCACAAGCTCGCTGTCTCGGGGTAATCCTTGACACTGATCTCTCCTTCAAACCACATATCCAAGCCCTTTCCACTTCCTGCCGCCTTCAACTCAAAAATATTTCATGGATCCGTCCATTCCTAAACCAAAAATCTGCAAAAACCCTAGTCCATGCCCTCATCATCTCACGCCTCGACTACTGTAACCTCCTGCTCTGTGGCCTCCCCTCTAACACTCTCGCATCCCTCCAATCTATTCTAAACTCTGCTGCCCAACTAATCCACCTGTCCCCCCGCTATTCCCCAGCCTCTCCCCTCTGTCAATTCCTTCACTGGCTCCCCATTACCCAGAGACTCCAGTACAAAAGCCTAACCATGACATACAAAGCCATCCACTACCTGTCTCCTCCATACATCTGTGACCTCGTCTCCCGGTACTTTCCTGCACACAACCTCCGATCCCCACAAGATCTCCTTCTCTACTCCTGTCTTATCTCCTCTTCCCACAATCGCATACAAGATTTCTCTTGTGCATCACCCCTACTCTGGAACTCTCTACCCCAACATATCAGACTCTCACCTACCATCGAAACCTTCAAAAAGAACCTGAAGACCTACCTCTTCCGGCAAACCTACAAACTGCAGTAACCGCCTATCAACCAAACCACTGCACGACCAGCTCTATCCTCACCTACTGTATCCTCACCCATACCTTGTAGATTGTGAGCCCTCGTGGGCAGGGTCCTCTCTCCTCCTGTAGCAGTTGTGAATTGTATTGTTCAAGATTATTGTACCTGTTTTTATTATGTATACCCTTCCTCACATGTAAAGCGCCATGGAATAAATGGCGCTATAATAATAAATAATAATAATTTAAAAAATGTCCTGCAAAGAGACTGAATGGAATTTGTACCTAAATACTTCCGCATGGACTTAATAATGATATAGAACTGATTGGTTTCCAATAACCCCTACCACCTTCATACTAATTATCATCCAAAAATCAATGCCCCAATACACATATATAAAAAAATAAAAAAAACAATTACTTCACACTGTCCTTTTATGATATTTACAAATACACAAGCCTAATACGAGATATAACCAACAAGTAAGAAATAAATAAATAAAGAAATAAAAAACAAAAAATTAAAACATAAGTAATAATATATCAACATCTTAAAATTAATCGTTAGGGGCAACCTAGATGTATAATGAAGTACTGCATTCATCTAAATCATATTGTAAACCAAGTTTGAAGATTATTTGTACATCATTCATTATATTTAGCCAAAGCTATATACGGCCTATTTTTGGGGGGTTTAGATAGAACATACATTTTTTTTATATACTATATAACTATATACCATATATACTCGAGTATAAGCCGACCCGAGTATAAGCCGACCCCCTTAATTTTGCCACAAAAAACTGGGAAAACTTATTGACTCGAGTATAAGCCTAGGGTGGAAATGCAGCAGCTACCGGTGAATTTCAAAAATAAAAATAGATGCTCCATACCGTTCATTATTGGCCCAAAGGAGGTTCCATATAAAGCTGTGCCATATATAATGCTCCATACCATTGATTATTGCCCCATAGATGATCCATATATAGCTGTGCCATATAGAATGCTCTGCACCGTTCATTATGGCCCCATAGATGCTCCATATAAAGCTGCCCCATATACAATGCTCTGCACTGTTCATTATGGCCCCATAGATGCTCCTTATAAAGCTGTGCCATATATGCTCTGCACCGTTCATTATGGCCCCATAGATGCTCCTTATAAAGTTGTGCCATATATGCTCTGCACCGTTCATTATGGCCCCATAGATGCTCCTTATAAAGCTGTGCCATATATAATGCTCTGCACCGTTCATTATGGTTCCATAGATGCTCCACATAAAGCTGTGCCATATATGCTCTGCACCGTTCATTATGGCCCCATAGATGCTCCACATAAAGCTGTGCCATATATGCTCCGCACCGTTCATTATTGCCCCATAGATGCTCCTTATAAAGCTGTGCCATATATGCTCTGCACCGTTCATTATGGCCCCATAGATGCTCCACATAAAGCTGTGCCATATATGCTCCGCGCCGTTCATTATGGCCCCATAGATGCTCCTTATAAAGCTGTGCCATATATGCTCTGCACCGTTCATTATGGCCCCATAGATGCTCCTTATAAAGCTGTGCCATATATGCTCTGCACCATTCAGTATGGCCCCATAGATGCTCCTTATAAAGCTGTGCCCTATATGCTCTGCACCGTTCAGTTTGGCCCCATAGATGCTCCACATAAATCTGTGCCATATATAACGCTGCTGCGGCTGCTGCAATAAAAAAAAAAACACATACTCACCTCTCTTGCTTGCAGCTCCTCAGCGTCCCGTCTCGGCGTCTCTCCGCACTGACTGTTCAGGCAGAGGGCGCCGCGCACACTAGTACGTCATCGCGCCCTCTGACATGAACAGTCAGTGCAAGTGGACGGGAAGACGGAGCGGCGCCCGGCGGGTGGAACGTTGACAGGTGAATATAAAATACTCACCTAGTCCCGGCGCTCCCCCTGCCTGTCACACTGTCTTCGGGTGCCGCAGCTCTTCCTCTGTCAGCGGTCACTGGCACCGCTCATTAGAGGAATGAATATGCGGCTGCACCCCTATGGGAGTGGAGTCCATATTCATAAGTTTAATGAGCCACCTCTCGTGTCTCCCCTTTTCCTCATAGTACCATCCACCTCTCGTGTCTCCCCTTTTCCTCATAGTTTGTAAGCTTACGAGCAGGGCCCTCACTCCTCTTGGTATCTGTTTTGAACTGTATTTCTGTTATGCTGTAATGTCTATTGTATGTACAAGTCCCCTCTATAATTTGTAAAGCGCTGCGGAATATGTTGGCGCTATATAAATAAAAATTATTATTATTATTATGAGCGGTCCCACGTGACCGCTGTACAGGGGAAGAGCTGCGGCACCCGAAACACTGTGACAGGCAGGGGGAGCGTCAGGACCGCCGGGACTAGGTGAGTATGCGACAGTCCTCTCTCCCCCTCACCCGCCGACCTTGCCACAGACCGTGACTCGAGTATAAGCCGAGAGGGGCACTTTCAGCCCAAAAATTTGGGCTGAAAATCTCGGCTTATGCTCGAGTATGTACGGTACCTAAGCATCTCAAGCCTTTAACACTAAAACTACCGCAGGTTTCATAATACCTATAACTACCATTAGGGTTAATTTTGACCCCCATTCAAAGTACTGACTCTGGAGTAAAAATAACTTTTTTGTTGCCAACAAATTAAAGAACATTTATTTTAACTTAGTAGGAACAGTGTTAAGATTTTTCTTTTACATGGTCATAGCATGAAGCTGAAGAATGAACTCCCGTCTGCTAACTTTACTCCCAGTTGCTGTTTTATAGAGCATAGTTGCGTTTATAGCTGCTAAATCAAGTACATTACAAAACACCTGAACAGGCCATCGGCGGCTTCCAGATTTTGTGGTGTACTTTCGAGCCATCTGGTCTACTGTGTCCACTCCAACCTTTGTTTTATTGTAAAATTGTACCGTTTCCGTTTTTTTTTCTCTTGGCGTTTCCAACTGCTACATCTGGGTGAAGACTACTGAGCAAAATGACATTCATATTTGGCTTAGCTTGGTAAACAGTAAGAGTGATGTCACCATTCTTCATCAGAGTAGTCTCATATGTATTTGTTATTAGGAGACTTGCCTACTACTACTTTTATGTATGGGGTCAAATTGACTCCTTCAGTACTTATAGGTATGAATTATAAAATCCGGGCCCCTGAAAAAGTTTCAATTCATTTTTGTGTCCTAAAATATACACTACCATGAATAAATGAAAGTCGCAAAAACTCAGAACCCATTTGTTAAAATTTTAGAAATTATAGAAAAAAGAAATAGCAAAAGGGTCAAAATAACCCTTCAGGTAGTTCTAGTGTTAAACTCTTCTATTGAACACAGATACGACTATATTATTGCTTTTCAACATACTTTATAAAATTAATGGAACTTTTGTTCACAGAATTAGCGTACTGCAATTTCCTAAAATGCATCCTCCATTTAACAGACCAATGCAAATGGCACTTCCACCATTTAAAAGGTCAATGCAATCTTCATCACGCAGGTGATTCTTTACCAACTCATCAATTGCAAGGAGACATCCAATCATTAATTGCGCGCAGACACCTAATTAAAACATGGATCCCATGATTGTCCTGAATCCTTGATAGCGGTATTTAAGAGTTCATCTTAGTAGAGTCTTACTATCCCTGATGAAGGAAGCCATTTCAGCTCCCGAAACGTGTTGGATTTAGGCTCTATTATCCCCAATACAGACCCAACCCTTGGTACGGGAGTGACTTCACTGTCCCATTCTTTGAAGCGCTAACCCGCTTAAGAACCATCGGCAGTTTTAGATCACGCTTGCCACTGGCCAGGGCAGCATATGATTTTTTTTCTCTGCCAACCTCTTTATTTATGTGGCTTCATCTGAACCCTTGCTTTACTCCTGTGAAGCATCTAACCACAGTGACAGGTATTTATAATATCATTACAGTGCAGTATTTTGTTAGACCACTATCTCGCAAGTTGATACCTCTCTTCATCTGCAGCGCGTGACTGTTTCAAGTGCATTCCACCCCCCACTTTATGTATGTGGCTCATTTGAACTTCTGCCTTACTCCTGTCAACTATGCAAATTTCAACGACAGGTTTCTATATTATCACCACCATGCAGCATTCCTTCAGACCACTATTCCTCTAGTTAAACACCTTTTCCCATTTGCAGCGCGTGACACTTTCATGCGCAATCAATCAACCTCTTATACTGACCGTCGCTATAGTGAGAATACACACCCACCGGCACCTCGTGTCATCTAAACCAAGCTCTAAGGCCGACTGCAAGGTTCCTACCAATACTGCTCTCCTCAAGTCCATGCAGACCACCTGTTAATCATCCATTCTGCACTTTACACCCACAAACATCGTGCAGCACAGGTACCATCATTTATGTTTAATATAGTTGAGCTATGTGTCACATCCATCTAGCACCTTTATTATATTGTGCTCCTTTCCCTAGAGTATGAGATCACCGTAAGCCTCATCATCTATCCGGTGGCCAGCGCCTGGATGCCGCTACACACTCACCGGCACGTGCAGTACAGGCTGCGCGCGTCATCCTAACCGCCAAGAGTTCCGTTCTTTCATCTAATTCCTCTCCCCACGACTAAACTGGGGCATTCAATCCACCGCTCGGTGATTACAGATCCTCTTTTATTTGCACAGGCAACTATCGCAGTCAACCATTCAGCAACAACAACTAAGGTAAAAAACCTTGTTCTTTAAGCAATACTCCCTTTTTTTTTACATTGAATGGCGCACATAATCAACAATACTACCTATTTATTAGCTTTGAAAAATCAAGTTTGTCTTACTTCTAGAGCACTGGTTAGGTTAGTCAAGGTGACAGCTTCTCTGTAGGAACCTTTATAATATTTTTCTCGTTTACAAATACTACTTTAGAAAGCCCATCCAACCCACTGTTCACCATCCCATGACTGCAATATCCTACTCCATCCCTGAAATACTGTCTTTATGTTTTAGTCTCACTTCAGCAGCGGGGACTATTATTTCCACCTACTAATCTCCTCCACGTATGAACCTCGGTATCCAAGTTCCTGGATGAAGATCGTGCAATACTCTCCACGAGGAGACCTCTAAAAGTCCTGCGTCCAAAGCAAAAATTCAGTTGTAATTTATTTAAATAAATAAACAGAAGGTTTTAGAAAAACTAATCAGACTGAGGAGATTTTTTAAGTACATTATCTCTGCAGCATATTGCGCTCCCTATTTAGGAATTATATTGTTGGTTTTATTATCATCCTTTTTATATATTGTCCCATTCTTTTCTTTTTTATTAGTGTTTTAGCTTTATTTGGTTTCTTATTTACCTTACCTAATCTGTTTAAACTTTGACAATAGGTGGTTATTGTACTCCAAACAGGCTGTTCAGAACCACTATTTATTTGAGTTTGGCGCCAGTGGACCTCTTTTTTCCTTTTTCCTGATGATGTACATGTGTTGTAGCCATGGCATTATTTCCATCTTCTCCATTATCACCATCATTTGATGTACAGTCATGGATCCTGATGAAGTTGTGAAGTATGACACAGACTTTAATTACCAAATTCACATTCCCTTCACTAAGTTGAATGGCTGACATCAGGACCCGCCATTTTGCACAGAGTATTCCAAATGCATACTCCACCAATTGTCGTGCACAGGATAGGAGATAATTAAATATTCTGCAAGGGTGGTCCAGGCCTCTCCGTGGATATGGCCTCATGACGTTGCGGTTCAATGGAAAGGCCTCATCAGCAACTGTGACATAATGCACCACTTCCATAGTCAACCCTGGTAGCTGACGTGGGGGTGGGAGGTCGAAGTCATTACTGCGCAGCTGCCGACCCATTATGGAAGAATTGAAGACTCTGGAGTCCAGTTACTAGATACTGTTCTTAACACATCCAAAGTCTTTACAGCATTTACAACAGGTTTCAAAGTGTATTGCTCTTTGTCTTTCCCTGCACCTCTCTCACAGTTACATAGCACGAGCCCAAGTCGGACCGTTTCTGATGGTTCCTATAGAAACTCTCTGTACAACTCCGCTACGGTTAAACATCCCTCGTTCTGTTTTGCCCCAGAATTAAGTTCATTAATTACCGGAGACAGTTGCCACTGGGAGAGGATACTGCCCTTCTGTGCTGCGCTATGCACAGGTGCCAAGTTTCTCCTCTGTACTCACTGCTTCTGCGGAGTCTTCCGACCGTTTCGCCCGAGTCCTTAGAGTGTCCGCCCATGCAAAGAGCTGCCAAATCTTGACGCTTCCTAGGGTTCTTTGCTGTACAGGCCTGCTGTATTCTCTTCTTACTACTGTGGATGGCTAGGCTTCACTTTCCACGTTACAGAACTGCTGATGTGTCATGAGCCTATAGCCCGTGTGGACTTATTCTAGAAACTATTCCCTCGCTTACCAAGCAGCAGCCCCTCCAGCATAATTAACCCTATGCTAACTCTATCCACTAACTGTGAATTGTGTGTACTAGGATGCTCCCCATCCAGTGGCCAATCCTACACACTACACTTACCCTGTACTATACAATGTAAAACAATTACATTTAACACTAATGGTAATACACCAAGTGATGTAGCAGTACCAATTGAATAGATAGTGGTAATACGCTATAAGTGTAGCAGTACCATAATATAATAACATATCCTTTTAAGGAGGAAAAGTAAAAGGGAACATCATCCTTCACTCCTATATACTCCGTCCAAAGTGCTGCCCGCTTTTAAACGCAGGTGATTCCGCATGTGTTCATTAAACTGTGCGGAATTACAGCATCCAATACATTGTATGGGTGATATTTATCCTGCAGAGACTGAGCATCTCCACAAGATAAATAGACATGCTGCGGTCTGTAAAGACGCTCTGCAATTCCGTCTTCGCAGGGAAACCGGAGGCATCCATGCATGCATAGTGGAGATGGGATTTCTTCGTTTACTGACTGTGGGAACATACCCTAAATAATCCACAGTTTGTTGTAATCCGCCACTGTATGTATACAGGATACCTTGTCTAACCCACAGCAATCTCAGCATATCTCCCAACTCTTAACCCCTTCATGACCTTGGGATTTTTCGTTTTTCCGTGTTCGTTTTTCACTCCCCTCCTTCCCAGAGCCATAACTTTTTTATTTTTCCGTCAATTTGGCCATGTGAGGGCTTATTTTTTGCGGGACAAGTTGTACTTTTGAACGACATCATTGGTTTTACCATGTCGTGTACTAGAAAACGGGAAATAAATTCCAAGTGCGGTGAAATTGCAAAAAAAGTGCAATCCCACACTTGTTTTTTGTTTGGCTTTTTTGCTAGGTTCACTAAATGCTAAAACTGACCTGCCATTATGATTCTCCAGGTCATTACGAGTTCATAGACACCTAACATGACTAGGTTATTTTTTATCTAAGTGGTGAAAAAAAATTCCAAACTTTGCTAAAAAAAAAAAAAAAAAAAATTGCGCCATTTTCCGATACCCGTAGCGTCTCCATTTTTCGTGATCTGGGGTCGGTTGAGGGCTTATTTTTTGCGTGCCGAGATGGCGTTTTTAATGATAGCATTTCGGTGCAGATACGTTCTTTTGATCGCCCGTTATTGCATTTTAATGCAATGTCGTGGCGACCAAAAAAACGTAATTCTGGCGTTTTGAATTTTTTTCCCGCTACGCTGTTTAGCGATCAGGTTAATACTTTTTTTTAGTTGATAGATCTGGCGATTCTGAGCGCGGCGATACCAAATATGCGTAGATTTTATATTATTTTTATTGATTTATTTTGATTGGGGCGAAAGGGGGGTGATTTAAACTTTTATATTTTTTTTGTTTTTTTAACATTTTTTTCAATTTTTTTTTTTACTTTTGCCATGCTTCAATAGCCTCCATGGGAGGCTAGAAGCAGGCACAGCACGATCGGCTCTGCTACATAGCAGCGATCTGCTGATCGCTGCTATGTAGCAGAAATGGAGGTGTGCTGTGAGCGCCGACCACAGGGTGGCGCTCACAGCTGCCGAGAATCAGTAACCATAGAGGTCTCTAGGACCTCTATGGTTACCATCCAGACGCATCGCCGACCCCCGATCATGTGACGGGGGTCGGCGATGACGTCATTTCCGGCCGCCCGGCCGAAAGCGGTAGTTAAATGCCGCTGTCTGCGATTGACAGCGGCATTTAACTAGCTAATAGGTGCGGGCAGATCGCGATTCTGCCCGCGCCTATTACGGGCACATGTCAGCTGTTCAAAACAGCTGACATGTCCCGGCTTTGATGCGGGCTCACCGCGGAGCCCTGCATCAAAGCAGGGGATCTGACCTCGTACGTACTATCCCGTCCGAGGTCAGATAGGGGTTAAAGAACAAAAAGAGGGAGAGATCATGCCATGCGCTATGATAAGCTGATCAATTCACAGGCCTCGGGTCCAATGTGTAGATCAGTAGTACCTGGCAGTTGGACAAGAAGCCCGCAAATCTCTTCCCTTCCCAGCTTTTGATTAGCCAGAGCTGGCATGACATTATTTGTGCATTCTGCTCATCTCTGGTTGAGACCTGTAAATATATTTTTTGTTCATTTATTCAGTCGTAACCGCCAGAACTTTATCTTTATGCAGCTTCACTACATGACATCTGACTTTTTGATGTCTGTAAGATCGTGTTCACACATACCAGAAATATTGTGATTTTTGTTTTCTGCAGGTGTCCGCACCAAACAATACAATAACAATCTTCTCTGATTATTGCCTCATTTTTTAGACTTTTTCCCCCTTATGTGATGCATTTTGGTGCAGATGTGACGTCACATTTTTATTGTGCTTTTTATAGTACAGAAAGGCTTTGATTCTGCATTTAAAAAAGCAACTTCAGTTTTTTGCACGCTTTTTTTTAGACTCCATACAGAAGACAAAAGAGCAATAAAAAACACCAAAAACACACAATTCAGCAGCGAGTTTAAATGCACGGAGGGCGCAGTTTTCATGAAATCACATCCACTTTGCTTGAAAACTTAAACACAGCAGAATAAACACAACATTTGCGTCACATGTGACCAGAGTCTAAATGTCTAAGCAAAGATTTCATGAAATCTCTGTCCTCGGTGCATCTAAAAATGTTGCTAAACTCTGCAATTTTAGTGCATTTTTCCTCTATAGTCTACTATTTGAAGCCTGAAAAAAATGCGGATACATTTTTAAGCATAGAATCAAAGTTTTTATGAAGTATTAAAAAAAAAAAAACATTAAAAACACAGCTTCACATCTGCACCAAAAACACATCAAATATGTGGTAACAAAGAAAAGCAGCAACCACGTAGAAATCAGAGAAGATTGTTATTGCATCATTTGGTGGTGACACTTGCAGAAAACGTGCAGAAATAAAGCAGTAGAATAAACGCAACATATACAATAAGTGTGAACATGGATGGCCTCAGCGTTACTTTTTTTACTTTTTTATCGGTTTAATAGAGAAAAATATTAATCACGCCATTTTTTACATCATTAACCAATCCCAATAAATAATCTGATCACGGTGTTGGGCAGGTTGTTACGATAACAAGGACACCAAATATGTCTGCTATTTGCTAATTTGTGATGCTTATTATTTAATTAATCAAAATAAAACTGACATTTTTGTAATTGCTTTTCATTATATTTTAGTAATTTAACTGGAAGAAGAATGTATATTTTTTTCTCCCTGTTGGATCCAGGTAAATAGAAATACATCACTGTGTAGAATGTCTTAGTACAATCTGCTGTTGAGTCAGAGCCTGCAATACAGATCAAGTACGCAGAATTCTCCCCATTATATCACTGAAGCCTGTGGCTCAGTAGCTTTAGCTCATGCCTGTAATGTTGCAGATTGTGAGATCGAGACTAGGGGAGATTCAAAAGAAATGTCAGCTGATTTTTATTCTTTTTAGTAGTGTTGAAGGAACATTATACAGTATACAAGTGCAAAGAAATACTTTAATCTATACATTGTACATGTATAATCTTCTTCTTGGTTCACTGCCTGCATTACATCTCAAGATTAGCAAATTCTCCTTTCTACATTATCGTGGGTTGTGTCTCCTAGTTAGAGCTGCTGCTTGAGAACTTGAAAACACGAATGTGAAATCAAGACCCGATCAAATTTGCTCATCTATACTCAAGACTACTCATATCTCTGCACCACCATGGTTCCCAGCTATGTTCCTGTTTGGCCTGTCACAGCTTCCCACTAAGCTTTACTTGCTTCCAGGATAATGCTTCTGCCGCTTTCTCCTGGATTCCTGTTTGGTAGAACGTGCTTTCTTTCTGGCTGATGTTTAGTGGTGTTATAACTGCAGCTACTCTGCTTAACTAGGCAACTAGGCCTTTACAGACCCTTATATAGCTGAAGCTCCTCCCTGAACTTTCCACTAATTGTTAAACATTTCCTCATCAAAACTGAAGCTGGCAGTGCTTTTCACTGTATACTTACAGTGCCTACAAGTAGTATTCAACCCACTGCAGATTTAGCAGGTTTACACATTTGGAATTAACTTGGCATTGTGACATTTGGACTGTAGATCAGCCTGGAAGTGTGAAATGCACTGCAGCAAAAAAGAATGTTATTTCTTTGTTTATTCTTTTTTAAAATTGTGAAAAGTCTTTTCAGAGGGTCATTTATTATTCAACCCCTCAACCCACCAGAATTCTGTTTGGGTCCCCTAAAGTATTAAGAAGTAGTTCAGGCACAAAGAACAATGAGCTTCACATGTTTGGATTAATTATCTCTTTTTCCAACCTTTTCTGACTATTTAAGACCCTCCCCAAACTTGTGAATAGCACTCATACATGGTCAACATGGGAAAGACAAATGAGCATTCCAAGGCCATCAGAGACAAGATCGTGGAGGGTCACAAGGCTGGCAAGGGGTACAAAACCCTTTCCAAGGAGTTGGGCCTACCTGTCTCCACTGTTGGGAGCATCATCCGAAAGTGGAAGGCTTATGGAACTACTGTTAGCCTTCCACGGCCTGGACAGCCTTTGAAAGTTTCCTCCCATGCCGAGGCCAGGCTTGTCCGAAGAGTCAAGGCTAACCCAAGGACAACAAGGAAGGAGCTCCGGGAAGATCTCATGGCAGTGGGGACATTGGTTTCAGTCAATACCATAAGTAACGTACTCCACCGCAATGGTGTCCGTTCCAGACGAGTCCGTAAGGTACCTTTACTTTCAAAGCGTCATGTCAAGGCTCGTCTACAGTTTGCTCATGATCACTTGGAGGACTCAGACTGACTGGTTCAAGGTTCTCTGGTCTGATGAGACCAAGATCGAGATCTTTGGTGCCAACCACACATGTGACGTTTGGAGACTGGATGGCACTGCATACGACCCCAAGAATACCATCCCTACAGTCAAGCATGGTGGTGGCAGCATCATGCTGTGGGGCTGTTTCTCAGCCAAGGGGCCTGGCCATCTGGTCCGCATCCATGGGAAGATGGATAGCACGGCCTACCTGGAGATTTTGGCCAAGAACCTCCGCTCCTCCATCAAGGATCTTAAGATGGGTCGTCATTTCATCTTCCAACAAGACAACGACCCAAAGCACACAGCCAAGAAAACCAAGGCCTGGTTCAAGAGGCAAAAAATCAAGGTAAGGTGTTGCAGTGGCCTAGTCAGTCTCCTGACCTTAACCAAATTGAAAACTTGTGGAAGGAGCTCAAGATTAAAGTCCACATGAGACACCCAAAGAACCTAGATAACTTGGAGAAGATCTGCATGGAGGAGTGGGCCAAGATAACTCCAGAGACCTGTGCCGGCCTGATCAGGTCTTATAAAAGACGATTATTAGCTGTAATTGCAAACAAAGGTTATTCCACAAAATATTAAACCTAGGGGTTGAATAATAATTGACCCACACTTTTATGTTTAAAATTGATAAAATTTTAACTGAGCAACAAAACTTTTTGGTTTGTAAGATTTATGCATCTGTTAATAAATCCTGCTCTTGTTTGAAGTTTGAAGGCTCTAACTTATTTGCATCTTATTAAACCTGCTAAATCTGCAGGGGGTTGAATACTACTTGTAGGCATTGTATTAAATCAATGCAGGAATTATTATATGATCTTCAGGGGTTGCAGATCATTCTTCCACTCTCTTGCATTACTCTCATCCATCACTTGCCCTCCCTTCACAATATTCTTTACACAGGTCCATTAGATCGTACCATTGTGGCCATGTACATTTTTACTGAAACACAAGGAATTATGAGTTTAACCCCTTTCTGCCATTAGACGTACTATTCCGTCCATGTGGGGTGGGCCCTACTTCCCAAGGACGGAATAGTACGTCATAGGCGATCGGCCGTGCTCACGAGGGGAGCGCGGCCGATCGCGGCCGGGTGTCAGCTGCTTATCGCAGCTGACATCCGCACACTATGTGCCAGGAGCGGTCACGGACCGCCCCCGACACATTAATCCCCGGCACACCGCAATCAAACATGATCGCGATGTGCCGGCGGTACAGGGAAGCATCGCGCAGGGATGGGGCTCCCTGCGGGCTTCCCTGAGCCCCCCGCAGCAACGTGATGCTCAGAGCAGGCACTTGGTAACGCAAGATAGGTGATCTGTCAGAGTGCTGTGCAAACTGGCAGATCACCGATCTGTACTGTCACCCCCTGGGACAAAGTAAAAAAGTTAAAAAAAATTTTTACAAGTGTGTAAAAAAAATTTAAAAAAAAATCCTAAATAATGAAAAAAATATATATATATTATTCCCATAAATACATTTCTTTATCTAAATAAAAAAAACAAACAATAAAAGTACACATATTTAGTATCGCCGCATCCGTAACGACCCGACCTATAAAACTGTCCCACTAGTTAACCCCTTCAGTAAACACCGTAAAGGAAAAAAAAAACGAGACAAAAAACAACGCTTTATTATCATACCGCCGAACAAAAAGTGGAATAACACACGATCAAAAAGACAGATATAAATAACCATGGTACCGCTGAAAGCGTCATCTTGTCCTGCAAAAAACGAGCCAGCAACATCAGCAAAAAAATAAAAAAGTTGTAGTCCTCAGAATAAAGCGATGCAAAAATAATTATTTTTTCTACAAAATAGTTTTTATCGTATAAAAGCGCCAAAACATTAAAAAAAGATATAAATGAGGTGTCGCTGTAATCGTACTGACCCGAAGAATAAAACTGCTTTATCAATTTTACCAAACGCGGAACGGTATAAACGCCTCCCCCAAAAGAAATTCATGAATAGCTGGTTTTTGGTAATTCTGCCTCACAAAAATCGGAATAAAAAGCGATCAAAAAATGTGACGTGCCCGAAAATGTTACCAAAAAAAACGTCAACTCGTCCCGCAAAAAACAAGACATCACATGACTCTGTGGACTCAAATATGGAAAAATTATAGCTCTCAAAATGTGGTAACGCAAAAAATATTTTTTGCAATAAAAAGCGTCTTTCAGTGTGTGACGGCTGGCAATCATAAAAATCCGCTAAATAACCCGCTATAAAAGTAAATCAAACCCCCCTTCATCACCCCCTTAGTTAGGGAAAAATAAAAAAAATAAAAAAATGTATTTATTTCCATTTTCCCATTAGGGTTAGGGCTAGGGTTAAGGCTAGGGTTAGGGCTAGGGTTAGGGCTAGGGCTAGGTTTAGGGTTAGGGCTAGGGCTAGGGCTATGGTTAGGGTTAGGGCTAGGGTTATGGTTAGGGCTAGGGTTAGGGCTAGGGTTAAGGCTACAGTTAGGGTTAAGGCTACAGTTAGGGTTGGGGCTAAAGTTAGGGTTTGGATTACATTTGCGGTTGGGAATAGGGTTGGGATTAGGGTTAGGGGTGTGTCTGGGTTAGAGGTGTGGTTAGGGTTACCTTGAAATTAGGGTTAGGGGTGTGTTTGGATTAGGGTTTCAGTTATAATTGGGGGGTTTCCACTGTTTAGGCACATCAGGGGCTCTCCAAACGCGACATGGCATCCGATCTCAATTCCAGCCAATTCTGCGTTGAAAAAGTAAAACAGTGCTCCTTCCCTTCCGAGCTCTCCCGTGTGCCCAAACAGGAGTTTACCCCAACAAATGGGGTATCAGCGTACTCAGGACAAATTGGACAACAACTTTTGGGGTCCAATTTCTCCTTTTACCCTTGGGAAAATACAAAACTGGGGGCTAAAAAATAATTTTTGTGGGAAAAAAAAGGATTTTTTTATTTTCACGGCTCTGCGTTATAAACTGTAGTGAAACACTTGAGGGCTCAAAGTTCTCACAATACATCTAGATAAGTTCCTTGGGGGGTCTAGTTTCCAATATGGGGTCACTTGTGGGGGGTTTCTACTGTTTAGGAACATTAGGGGCTCTGCAAACGCAATGTGATGCCTGCAGACCATTCCTTCTAAGTCTGTATTCCAAATGGTGCTCCTTCCCTTCCGAGCCCTCCCATGCGCCCAAACGGTGGTGCCCCCGACATATGGGGTATCAGCGCACTCAGGACAAATTGCACAACAACTTTTGGGGTCCAATTTCTCCTGTTACCCTCGGGAAAATACAAAACTGGGGGCTAAAAAATAATTTTTGTGAAAAAAAAAAAAAGATTTTTTATTTTTACGGTTCTGCATTATAAACTTCTGTGAAGCACTTGGTGGTCTAAGTGCTCACCACACCTCTAGATAAATTCCTCAGGGGGTCTACTTTCCAAAATGGTGTCACTTGTGGGGGGTTTCAATGTTTAGGAACATCAGTGGCTCTCCAAACGCAACATGGCGTCTCATCTCAATTCCTGTGAATTTTGCATTGAAAAGTCAAACGGCGCTCCTTCCCTTCCGAGCTCTCCCATGCGCCCAAACAGTGGTTTACCCCCACATATAAGGTATCAGCGTACTCAGGACAAATTGTAAAACAACTTTTTGGTTCCAATTTCTTCTCTTACCATTGGGAAAATAAAAAATTGGGGGCGAAAAGAATTTTTGTGAAAAAAAAAATGATTTTTTATTTTTACGGTTCTGCATTATAAACTTCTGTGAAGCACTTGGTGGGTCAAAGTGCTCACCACACTTCTAGATAAGTTCCTTAGGGGGTCTACTTTCCAAAATGGTGTCACTTGTGGGGGGTTTCAATGATTAGGCACATCAGTGGCTCTCCAAACGCAACATGGCGTTCCATCTCAATTCCAGTCAATTTTGCATTAAAAAGTCAAATGGTGCTCCTTCGCTTCCAAGCTCTGTCATGCGCCCAAACAGTGGTTTACCTCCACTTATGGGGTATCCGCGTACTCAGGACAAATTGTACAACAAGGTTTGGGGTCCATTTTCTCCTGTAACCCTTGGAAAAATAAAACAAATTGGAGCTGAAGTAAATTTTTTGTGAAAAAAAGTTAAATGTTAATTTTTATTTAAACATACCAAAAATTCCTGTGAAACACCTGAAGGGTTAATAAACTTCTTGAATGTGGTTTTGAGAACCTTGAGGGGTGCAGTTTTTAGAATGGTGTCACACTTGGGTATTTTCTATCACATAGACCCCTCAAAATGACTTCAAATGAGATGTGGTCCCTAAAATAAAATGGTGTTGTAAAAATGAGAAATTGCTGGTCAACTTTTAACCCTTATAACTCCCTAACAAAAAAAAATTTTGGTTCCAAAATTGTGCTGATGTAAAGTAGACATGTGGGAAATGTTACTTATTATGTATTTTGTGTGATTTAATTGCATAAAAATTCAAAGTTGGAAAATTGCAAAATTTTCAAAATTTTCGCCATATTTCCGTTTTTTTTCACAAATAAACGCAGGTAATATCAAAGAAATTTTACCACTGTCATGAAGTACAATATGTCACGAGAAAACAATGTCAGAATCACCGGAATCCGTTGAAGCGTTCCAGAGTTATAACCTCATAAAGGGACAGTGGTCAGAATTGTAAAAATTGTCCCGGTCCATAACGTGCAAACCACCCTTGGGGGTAAAGGGGTTAAAAATAAAAATCAGTGAACAGTGTGAAAATTGCAAGATATTTATTTTTCTATACAGGTTAAGATTTACTAAAAAAAAAAAAAATACTATTTTTTTTTAATACATTTAACACAAAACCCTGATTTGATTTCTAGTTGATTGATGATAGCTTCCCTTTAAGCCATTTGTAATTTGTTAAGGCTTATTTAGTCCAGCTCCAGAGCAATCTGGGAGACATTTTTAAATGGTGTGTTAGACAATTGAAGCATTTGTTTTTATGTAGAACAGGAAATAATCTAAAAAAAGAAAAGTTGGCCAGAGTGCTTTATTTTGGGATTAAACATTATCATATCCCTGAATGGTTAAGGTACTGCATTAATCCAGCTGGATTTTTGAGAGTTCACTGTCAGGGTTCAGGGACGTCAGTTAGGGATAGAATGGGCTAATATACATCAAAAAAGAGGAAACCCAAACTTTGATGATTAGGTACTGACTGATGAAACACTGCTGCACAGGATGAAGGGACAAAGAGAGGGTATTGGGGCTGTCTCCTGGCATTATTCAACTCAGCAAAAAAATCCATTGTCTGACCAGAAAACAAAGTTAAGTTAAAGTTGACAGCTTAGCGTTTGAAAGCAACCACTCAACCATTGTTTAACATGGCCTCCTGTGTAAAGTCACCATTACTCATTCTTTTTCTAAGGTCAAATAAAATAATGAAGCTCTACCATGTAAAAGTTAAAGTTGTGAATATTAGATAAAGGGAATCTGTCACTGGTTTATGCTGCTCTACCTGAGGGCGACATAAAGTAGTTACAAAGAACCTTTAAGCGGTCTATAATGACATCAGAAATTAGCTTTGACATAATTAGAGTTTTACTGCTGCAGTGTGAGCTAAGCACTGGAGACCTCTCCATTATGTGCCTGCACTGTGCAGTCCTCGATAATCCTGAGCTGTGCCCCATCCTGCCACTGATTGACAGCTTTCCCTATTAACAATATACAGGAAAATCTGTTAATCAGTACTCATACTCGTATCTGAGGGCTCACCACTTGAGCTGGGATTGATAAATTCTGATTTTGTAACTACATCTAGTATGTGACAGACCTTTGGAATCAAGGTCATTGCTACCATCATAACTAGGCATAAACCTGTGAGAAATGTTCTTTTTATTCAGTTTACTACATTATATTGCAGGTGAAGAACATTCTTAACACATAGTAAACCTTTTTATCATTACTTCGAAGTTATGTATGTCTGTTTAAGTTTATGTCCTATACAAGTATGGTTTGAGCAGAATAGACATAAATTACTCAAACAAATGACAATTGTCTCTTCAGAGAGGAAGAGGACTAGAACTCTAGTGCCAACTATAGGAACTAGCAATCCTAAAAGTAAATAACGATCCTTGTTACATGACTTAGGATAAAAGCCAAAACCAAAATCTCAATTTGCAGACACTGTGCTTCGGGGTACTGCCTCTCATCAGTGCAAAGTGTGAGATCTGGTTTGACTGTGTGATTGGCATCTGACCAGAATCCAAGGGGTAACGTTTCTGCTTGCGGGAAGCAACACATCAAGCCATACATGCTGAGGTGAGGAGACTTTTAAGCCGCATTGCTCTTTTGGGAAATATGTAAATTGTCTCTTCAGAGTGGAAGAGGACTAGAACTCTAGTGCCACCTATAGCAAGAGCCTGCTGATTTAGCCCCAATTTACTAACGATTTCATGTCCAATGTGACAACTTAAATTTTCATTACGTATCCTGTTTGGTCAGGTTGTTTAAGTTTAAAAAAGAAAAATCTCCTGTCTTCTGTTTTTCAAACAATATTTATATTGTAGTGTATTACATGGATAATTTATTGATTTCCCTATATGCTGAGGAAAGCCAGGTGAGACATGGTTAAACTGTAGCATTACAGATCCTGAAGAGGTGCATCTGGCAAGCTGCGCAAATAACCAGGCTATGCTTTCACTTTTCACATGATAATGTGTGCAAACTGTAAAGTGCTGCGGATTAAATTAGTGCTATATAAAAATAAAAAAATAAAGATTGTTATTATTATTACTTTTGTCCCTCAGTCTTGGGAAGGAAACAAGCCATATCTCTATGAGAGGAGACTGCACAGGCCATGTGCTTCACAACTACAAGTATCCCTGGTTGCTATTGACAAACTAGCTCAGCCATGTCTGGGATTTCTATGGTTTAATTAGGTTCATCTGGCTCACCCTCACCTGGCTAGATTGATGTCACATCATGAACTGGGACCTACATTGCACTTAAATGACGCACGCCTTGCCTATAATGAAGGGGGTGACATAACGTACAGGTGGTGGTGCCTGGCAAGATGACATCCTCTTTTGTAGTTTGTTGCAGCTGTTATCATCCTATTTGAATCAGGCACTCCCTATCCATCGCACTTCCTAACTAAGCGATGGCGCAACATGTTTTGGATTGGTGTGAGGGGGCTGTGGTGTACTATACTTCATTAGTGTCATGCTTCCATTTTTTTAATGCTTTTTTAAATTGGTATTGGATCTCTATACCTGGTGTTAAGTCTGGCACAGGCCACAGGCTCATAAAAGCTACATTGGACAGACTTGGCACAAGCCACTCCATCTGGCAGATTCCATAGAAATCCTGACCACCCTTCAACCACTGTACTGAGTTCTGGTCTTAAAACGAGGTCCAGTAGATTGTTTTCACAAAAGGGCTGCTGTCAGCCAGAAGTGTAAACCAGAGGCAGAAAAGGACTCCAACAGGGTCGATGTGGAGAAGTTGTGTCAAGGACAAAATCAGACCTGCAAGTAGTAAAAATTCAAACCAAAGTCAGACCATGTGAAATACAAACCAACCACAAGAGTCAAATCAGAGCGCCTAATAGAATGTAAACACACAAATAACTGTGTGAGACCATCTTCTGGGGTTTATATAGAAGGGAGTCCTGCCCATAGCTCATAGCAAAGAGCTACCGTAATTGCCTACCAGCTCACTGCAGCAAAACAAATGGGAAACTAGTCTCAGAACTCTGAAATCTAAACACATATTTGGTGTCCAGCAGTAACTGTAGTATTATTACAGCACACAAGTGACCCTGGCAGGGGTTACAGCAGCAGGTTCAGACACAGATGTGACACCTGGGCACCGTACAATATTTATTTGCCATCACACATTAACGTCCAATGACAGACAGTCCATCATTGGACGCCTCCCCCTGTTTAGTGTGGGCTCCGGCGATGAGCCCGCACCTTTTCCGGAACTTGACAGCTGATCTGATCAGCTGACATGTGCCCAGAATAGCCACAGGTGGAATCGCGATTCACGTGCGGCTGTTAACATGTTAAATGCTGCTGCATACTTTTTGTCATGACACTTGAACCGCTCTTACAGGCTATTCAACAATGTGTTGAAATAGAAGGCCTACAAATCTAGGGCACCCATTACAAAACAGCGGCGTTCACGGACGACCTCTTGTAAGTAATATCTAAACCCCTGAGGAGCATTCCGGCCATGATAATCTTGGAGAGCTACAGTAAATTTTCTAATTTTAAAATTAACAAAACCAAATCGGAGATGCTGAATCTGGGCCTGCCTGATAATATAGTAGATGTGCTGAAATCTACATTCCCCTTTGACTGGCAATCTAAAAGTTTACCGTACTTAGGTATCCAGTTGAGTGCATCTGATAAAGATCTTTTCGCACTTAATTTTAATCATCTACTAGAAACTACATCCGCTTGTCTTCGCTCTTGGAAAGATGCTTTTCTATCCTGGATAGGAAGGAAGAATATTCTGAAAAGTCTAATTCTACCAAAATGTATCTACATTTTTAGCATGCCTCCAATTCAAATCCCCACCTCATTTTTAACTAAAGTTGATTCCGTATTCTTCAATTATATTTGGCAAAAAGTGTAAACCACGTATTAACTCTAAATCCCTTACCTTACCAAAAGATATGGGTGATATGGGAGCTCCGGACATTGTAAAATATTATCAAGCTATATTATTAACTAGGACAATCAGTTGGATCAGAGACTCCGAGGATAAACGGTGGCTCAATATAGAAGAAGCAATGTCTCCTCTCCCCCTGCACACTATATTACTGGGACACAATAAAGACCCGAATCCAACAGTCAACAAAAATATAGACACACTAGCCACAACTAAAATCTGGAAAAAACTTGGCAGTACCTTAGCCCCTCCTCTCTCTCCATTAACTAAAGTCTCTGACCTAACTGATTCCATCCCTCTTCCTGCCACACACATTCCGATTGAGCAGTTATTTGAACATGGGACACTACTTTCACTACAAGAATTATACAAAATCCCTGGACTATCGGGCCTCACTTTCCTACAACATGGAAAACTTTCTCTCCACCCGGTTGATCTCAATAGACCTTTAACCCCATATGAGATCTTATGTGCCAGAAAACCCCTACCAAAACTCTCTCAACAATTAACCAATCCTTACTTAAAATGGATATACCTTTGAAGTGGGCATATTTAGCCCTTTGGGAAAGAGACATACCGTATATACTCGAGTATAAGCTGACCCGAGTATAAGCCGACCCCCCTAATTTTGCCACAAAAACTGGGAAAACTTATTGACTCGAGTATAAGCCTAGGGTGGAAAATGCAGCAGCTACCGGTGAATTTCAAAAATAAATGCTCCATACCATTCATTATTGCCCCATAGATGCTCCATGTAAAGCTTTGCCCCATATAAAGCTCTGCACCGTTCATTATGGCCCCATAGATGCTCCACATAAAGCTGCCCCATATAGAATGCTCTGCACCGTTCATTATGGCCCCATAGATGCTCCACATAAAGCTGTGCCCCATATATAATGCTCTGCACTGTTCAGTACGGCCCCTTAGATGCTCCACATAAATCTGTGCCATATAGAATGCTCTGCATCGTTCATTATGGCCCCATAGATGCTCCTTATAAAGCTGTGCCATATGGAATGCTCTGCACCGTTCATTATGGCCCCATAGATGCTCCACATAAAGCTGTGCCCCATATAGAATGCTCTGCACTGTTCATTATGGCCCCATAGATGCTCCACATAAAGATGTGCCCCATATATAATGCTCTGCACTGTTCATTATGGCCCCATAGATGCTCCATAGAAAGCTGTGCCATATAGAATGCTCTGCACCATTCATTATTGCCCCATAGATACTCCATATAAAGCTGCCCAATATATAATGCTGCTGCTGCAATATAAAAAAAAGATCACGTACTCACCTCTCTTGCTCGGGACGCCGGCGCTTTCAATATTTACCTGCTCCTCGTGCGGCTCCGTCTCCAGCACTGACGCTCAGCAGAGGGCGCGCACTGACTATGTCACCGCGCCCTCTGACCTGAGCATTACTGCCAGAGGATGCTAGAGACGGAGCCGCACCGGAGCGAGGAGCAGGTAAATATCGCACAGCGCTCCCCTCCCCGTATACTTACCTACTCCTGGCACGGTCCCCGCTTCTCCTGGCGCTGCATCTTCTTCCTGTACTGAGCGGTCACAGTTACCGCTCTTTTTCAGTCATGAATATGCGGCTCCACCCCTATGGGAGGTGGAGCCGCATATTCATTACTGTAATGAGCGGTACCATGTGACCGCTCAGTGCAGGAAGAAGCTGCTGGCGCCGGGGAGCCAAGGACTTATACGGTATGTAATTCCTCTTCTGAATCACAGATCAAATTATATATATATATATATAGAGAGAGAGAGAGAGAGAGAAACTCCCACGGCCCTTCGAACTGAGTACGTATTCAGGAAAACTCATTCAAAATAATTACCAGATGGTACATCACACCTAAACGGATTCACAGATGACATCAAGCTTCAACTATTAACTGTTGGAGATGTGGAGCAAATGATGGTATTTATGTACACATCTGGTGTTCATGTCTGATGCTCTGTCCCTTTTGGATTGGGGTGTCCTCTATCATACATAAATTACTGGGCAAACGTGTTATTTTGAAACCAGAAAATATCTTTCTAAATCTCCCAATTTGGCCAAATGATAGGTATGCAACTAAACTAGCTCAGTTCATCATGGCGGCTGGGAAATCATTGATCCCGTCAAACTGGGACTCAACTACCATACCCACCACTCAACAACTTTACTCTAAAATTGAACAATTATACCGTATAGAGGAGTTAGCAGCAAGAGTCAACCATACCTCTGATAACTTTCATAACATCATGACGTCCTGTACCCAATTCAGGACACAGTCTTTCTTTTACTCTGCAGTATCGCCATAATTATTTAATCATCCCAAGGTGCTACTACAACCCCTCCCCACCGTCTCTCTCCTACCCCCCCTTTTCCTTGTACTCTTTCCCCCACCCACTATTACCTTCATCTTTCCTATCCTCTTTTCTACACTGATGTTCAAGATGTTTTTTCAACAAAATTGAAAGTATCTGTAAATCCAATGTTTACGGTTAGTGATGAGCGAGTACTAAAATGCTCGGGTGCTCGTTGCTCGGGTCGAGCAGATTGGAATACTCAGGTACTCGGCCAGAACATCGAGCCCAATGTAAGTCTATGGGAGACCCGAGTATTTTTACTGCGATCCCCCCGGGGTCCTTTTAAGGTCTAAAAATGTCTGAAAATGATGGAAACACTGCTCAAATGATAAAGGGACATCATGGGGATCGCCCCTGAAAGCATTCCTGACTCCTATTTCATAGCTTTCATCCAATTTTCCGAGATTCATGCGATTTTTCCCGGTGCCACAAAAAACACATTAAAACGAAACCAAAACGGGTTTTGCTGGGAAATATGATAAGGTACATCCTTTGCAGGTTAATGACTTGCCTGTAAGGCTTAGTTCAGACGCAGCATTTTTGAAGCGATTTTCAACTTTAACATTGCTTTCAACCACTACAAATGCATTCACTGGGAAATGTCATTGTAACATTTAACAACCCTAGCTGGCCATGTGGTTTGTGACACATAGGCAGACCCATCAGGTTTAATTTATGAAGGTGGGATTCTTAAAGACACAGAGCCTATATTTACTGGTGCATCAGGCGGCATTAATCTTCTTAAAGGGCCATTATTAAACTTTGGGTCTCCTAAGCTGTTGTAGCCTATGCTGTGAGTGGATGGGCTGCCAAGAATTATGATGCACCACAATACCTCTTTCATAAGATGTCCAGGGGGACTCCTGAAAAAATGTTGCATTGAATTCAAGGCCAGCCCTGCTAGCAATTCATATGCACCCCAATAAGCCTTGGAACCCACATACTGGATGGGCCCATGAAAATCCACTTCACAATATGCATTTTGTACTCCGTACTCCTTTGTTTTACACATTGGCAGCAAGGCCAGCCCTGCTGCAGTCATATTCACCCCATTATGCCTTTAAACCCACATACTGGATGGGCCTATGAAAATCCACTCATATTTTTTAATGGTATGATGGTTTCCTCTTTGCAGAGTTATTTACAGGAGAATTTTGCTATTTTATTTGCCATGTTTTTAACACTAAGGTTCAGATACGGCTTTAAAAAAGGCTAAGACTTGCAATACAATGCAATTTTATTGCAAACTACAAAATTCAAGGGATAGTATGATTGAATAGTGTGAGTGCGTACACTTTTGTATATGTTAATATAAAAAGGTTAATAAGTACATATAAGGATTAAATAAATATAGTGATTATTTATATATGAAGATTAACTACATACAGAATACTTAGATCATCACCAAGAGGCTTTTAAACATCATCCGTCTGGAATATCAGAGAAGCAACACCAAGACAGAAAACTCCTGGGAGATTACCTACACTGCATGGGTGTCCCCAATTATGCAGATATCAGCACGCTGTACGTGTACAGGTACCCGTCTTATATAGTGGTTTACACTATGTAGTAACTCTAGTTTCATCCAGACCTTCAAGTGGCCACTTTTCAAGGTTGGATGAAACAGATATCATGTTCACATTTATCAAGATTGTGTCACTATGAGTGCGGCGCCCCAGGGTCCTGGTCGTCGCAGTGGTATTGCTTTCCTCTCGGGGAGAGTGATGCTACGTTTGGAGGCAAAGAAGGATAACTGCATCCAGGTACCACAAACATGCACCACAGTTTACACTCCAGGCCACCAGGGGGAGCTTCTGCTCCTATTTGTTAGGTCACTATATATATATATATATATATATATATATATATTAGTAGTCTGTAGGGAGGATTAGAAAGTTCCAGACAGTAATCTGAGGTGGACAGAGGGTCCAAAGGAGCTGGACATGCCCTCAGAGCTGCAGGAGAGGAAGCAAAGAGGAAGCAAAAGCAGAGAGGAAGCAAAGGAGAGGATACCAGAAGGGGACCAGCCCTGCTGTTGTGAATTCTGCTCTTGGGTTCCCTCCAGTGGTTGTAGGTGGGAATGCAGTTGTCTCTGAGTCGCAGTCCTGGCCAGGTGTATCTGCTGATTGCAGTTCTGACTGGGATATTTAGGTGTGCAGGATTCATTAGTCCTTGCCAGTTGTCAATGTTTCTTGTGAAGTGTTGGATCACTTTCTGGCTTCTCCTGCTTAGCTGCCAATTCAGCAAAGATAAGTGTCTGGTTTTTGTTTCTGTGGCACACATGCAGTGTTCTTATATTCTGTGCTATTCATTTGTTTTTCTCTTGTCCAGCTTAGACTGTGTCAGTGTTTTCTCAGTCTTGTTGGATTCTCTGGAGTTGCAGATATACGCTCCACATCTTTAGTTAGATGGTGGAGTTTTTGTATTTTCTGCTGTGGATATTTTTAGGGCATGTTCACACCATCCTTTTTTTAATGCGGAATCGCCGCGATTTTCCCGCTGCGGGTCCGCAGCTGTTTTCCATGCAGGGTACATTACAATGTACCCTATGGAAAACAGGAACTGCTGTGCCCACATTGCGGAAAATCGTGAAAAAAGCCGCGCTGAATAGCCGCGGTAAAAAAGAAGTACCATGTCAATTCTTTTTGCAGAACTGCAGCGGTTCTGCACCCATAGACCTCCATTGTGAGGTCAAACCCGCAGTAAAACCCGCAGATGAAAAAAATATCTGCGGGTTTTCTGTGGTTTGTGGTGCAGAACTGCTGCAGTGTGGCTGCCCCCCCCCGTGCCCCAATCCCACCCCCCCATGCTCCGATGCCACCCCCCCGTGCTCCGACGCCCACCCCGTGCCCTCATCTCCCCCCCCTTATACTTACCCGGCCTCCCGGTGTCCGTCCGGCCGTCTTCTCCCTGGGCGCCGCCATCTTGCAAAATGGCGGGCGCATGCGCAGTGCGCCCGCCGAATCTGCCGGCCAGCAGATTCGTTCCAAAGTGCATTTTGATCACTGAGATATAACCTATCTCAGTGATCAAAATAAAAAACATAGTAAATGACCCCCCCCCTTTGTCACCCCCATAGGTAGGGACAATAAAAAAAATTAAGAATTTTTTTTTTCCACTAAGGTTAGAATAGGGTTAGGGTTAGGGGTAGGGTTAGGGGTAGGGTTAGGGGTAGGGGTAGGGTTAGGGTTAAGGTTAGGGGTAGGTTTAGGGTATTTTCAGCCATTTTAACCCTAAACAGCCATTTTAACCCTAGAAAACACACAGACTCTGCATAGAAAACTGCATAAAAACTGAATGCATTCGGTATACAGTATTTTAATCTTGTTTACAAATCTCCATTTGTATATTCACCATTTGTTCGTTTGAGGCAGCCAAGGTTATGGCTTTCAAGGAGAAAAACTAATATAGTGGACAAAGCTATATTTTTAATGAACAACTGAGCCAACCTAACAGCATTGCTTTATCAAATTTATATGAAGTGTATTGTTTCCAATGTGAGCAACCAGGCAACACAAAAAGGAGCTTTCTAAGGGAGCTCTTTAAGGTACACAAATGTTATGAAGTCTTTGCCAACAAGGATGTGGTTTCACCAATGGGGGGTACCTTTTTTAAAAATATACTATTGCCATCACAGCCCCCCTTGCCCAAACTTCACCGGCCTATAACAGTACAAAGCACGTTCACCCTGGTGATCTAGTAGCATTTAAGCAAGGGACATTGTAGGAGACAGAGTTAAGAAGTAAGCCCAATGTAGTGGTTTGGGTCACTGAGACTTAAAATGGAGTGTATGTGCTGCCAAACAATTCCCCAATGGGGTACCTTTTTTTAAAATAGACTAGTGCCATCGCAGGCCCCTTGCCCAAACTTCACCGGCCTATAACAATACAAAGCACGTTCACCCTGGTGCAGTGTTTTTGGGGGTGAATTTTTGGAAAAAAAAACATGCAAATAGGTATATACTAAAGAAGCTGCAGCAGCAGACAGTTATGGAGCTTTGGGAGGGATGCAGTGAGAGCAATGTACGCACATACAGTGCCTGCAGGCCTTGCACTGATGTGCATTTGCTGTGCTCTGCCTACCTAGCGCTGCAATATCGGGACCCATGAATTAGCCCTGAAAAGGACTTTTGGTTTCTGAGGAGTTGTGGATTTTAGAGTTGCTGCGGCGTTTCATGGCCTGGCGGACAATCCCTGCACCGTGATTGAGTCTCTAAAGTCCGCAAAAAACGCTGGGTGGAGACACCAGTTACCGCCGAATAATCTCGGAAATGCTCGGTGCTCACCGAGTACACTGAGCATAGTGATACTCGGGTGAGTAACGAGCAGTGGCAAGTACGTTTGCTCATCACTATTTACGGTAATTAGTGTTTATATGATAGACATTAAATGTTTATTTTACCTGTAATGCAATTGATTATCTGTATTCTGTAATGGTTACTTTTTCTGAAGATATTTCGAATACGTTATTTTCTCAATAAAAAAGAACATTGAAAGAAAGAAATGCTGCTGCAAACGCTGACAGTGGCATTTAACATGTATACGAAGGAAGGATGTCATTACCTTCTCCCATCGGCGCCCGTGTCACATGACCACGGGTTGCCGATGGGTTGACATGGCAACCCAGGGTCAGCAGGAGACTCCTGTTGTTGTCGTTGCTGAATCGCTATGAGTGCCGTCTGGTGGTCGGTGCTCATAGCAAGTGAGCATATCTGCTACATAGAGCAGTGGTGCAGCCCTGCTCTATATAACACAAGCGATCAAACAAGTGCCTCCTCTAGTCTCCCATGGGGACTATTGAAGAAAGTTAAAAAAGTTTTTAAACATATTAAAAATAAATAAGAGTTCAAATCAACCCCCTTTCGCCCCATTCAGAATTAAACAATTTAAAAAAATCAAATATACACATATTTGGTATCACCGCATTCAGAAACGCCCCATCTATCAACATAAAAAAAAATTAATCCAATCAGGAAACGGCGTAGCGAGAAAAATTATCAAAACGCCAGTATTACGTTTTTTTGGTCGCTGCAACATTGCAACAAAATGCAATAACAGATGATCAAAAGATTGTATACACACTAAAATAGTATCAATAAAAGCGTCAGATTGGCGTGCAAAAAAAAAAAAAAAAGCTCTTACCCAACCCCAGATCACAAAAAATGGAGCCGCCACGGGTCTCGGAAAATGGCGACTTTTTTTTTTTTTTTTTCATATTTTGCAATTTTTTTTCACCGCTTACGTAAAAAAGAACCTAGACATGTTTGGTGTCCATGAACTCATAATGACCTGGAGAATCACAATGGCAGGCCAGTTTAAGCATTTATTGAACCTAGTAAAAAACAAGTGTGGGATTGCACTTTTTTTGCAATTTCACCGCACTTGGAATTTTTTTCTCGTTTTCTATTACATGACATGGTAAAACCAATAGTGTCGTTCAATAACATAACTCGTCCTGCAAAAACAAGCCCTCACATGGCCATTTTGACCAAAAAATAAAAAAGTATGGCTCTGGGAAGAAGGGGAGCAAAACATGAAAATACAAAACTAAAAATACCCCTGGTCATTAAGGGGTTAATGAATTATTTTGTTCTCGTCATGGCTCAACTCAACTCAGCTAGATCTGGTGACCTCTGGCTGTGTAGTCGGTTTTCCTCTCTGTTCGTCTGTTCAACCACCGCCTTTGTCCAACTGCTGAAAATGCCTTTGTCTTTCTTTTGCTTTGCTATTTCACTTCCTCATTTGGTATGTTTTATCACTTGTTGGTAAGTGCTATCTATACTCTCCTTACACATAGTCTTTGCTGGCTATTTTCTAAGTTAGGCTGGTTTCACACTTGCGTTTTGATCTGCAGCGTTTGTACCGCATAAAAACGCATTTGGACGCGTTTAACGACGCATGCGTTTTTTTTGCAGAAATGCAACATGTAGTAATTTTCAGAGGCGTTTTTTTGACACAAAAACGCATGCGTTCATTTGCGTTTGTTTTGCGTCAAAAAATGCATTGGAGTCTATGGAAACGGATGCGTTTTTACGTACATGCGTTTGCATGCGTTTTTGAACGCATGCGTTTCAATTAAGATAAGCATGTCTAAACACTGATAAGCTACCCCCTAGCATCAAGGTGATAAAAGGGAGGTTGGGGGAAGTTTCAGGACACTTCTCATCAGACTCTCAAGAAGACAAGACACTGTCAGGCCGCATTTTGGAGGACAAGACCCAGATCAATGTGAGTATATCCTAACCAATGCCTTTATTTTCTAATTTTTGGCTCTACATGTCCTAATTTCTTCCATTTCTTTTTTTCTACATGCATCAGAATGTCTTCTTCGGAGTCTTCATCTGGTGAGGAGTTTGAGCCACGTCGGTCGGAAGTGGAGCATGTCAGTGAGGTGAGTATTTGCCTCTTCAGCTTGGTAAGTATTCACTGTCACATCGACACATGTGACAATTTTATTTTTCCTTTTTTTTTTTTTAGAGCACTTCCACTGAGGCACAGACCGGGCAGGAGCAGCGGAGTCAACCTCCGGTGGGAAGACGGCAGCGGGTACGTATACAAGGCTGACTGTCCTCATTGTAATATTCTTGAATCTTCCTTTCCTTACCCTTGTATTTCTTAAAATTTTTCTTCTGGAATCCTTTTGTATGTTGACTTTCATATTCATGCCATTTCTCATCATCTGTTATCTTTCTTTTCCTTATGTGATTGAGCAAACTTTAATGATTTTCTTGAAATTTTAGGTTTCATGATGGGACGATGACCTTATCGACAACGACCTCCTAATAACCCTGGTCCAGGAGCGAGTTCCGTTGTGGGACAGCCGGGATCCACTGCATTCGATGAACAGCACGCTCTGCCGTTTATGGAATGAGGTGGCCCAAGCGTTGTGGGATGGCTGGGACAATGCCCCGCCACGGGTCCGTAATGCATTTGGTAAGTATTGCACTGCAGTGTGAAGCAGCAGACACCTTGGCCGTGCTCTCTTGACTGTGTGTGATGAAAGAAACTCTTCGGAGTTTCTTTCATCACACACAGTTGTCTTTGCATGGCAAAAAGTCCATTTCCTGACCATATATTTTTTTATTTATTTTTTTTTAACAGTGGACAAAGTAAAAACACGTTGGCGTTCCATGAAGGACCGCTTCAACAAGGACCTGCGCGAAGAGAGTCGTGCTGCCAGTGGTTCAGGAGCAAGGATCAGACTGTACAAATATCATCGCGTGCTGTCATTTTTAAGACCGGTCCTTCTCCAGAGAACGTAAGTTTTTCTCACATACTTTCGGTTGTATTGCATTGACATAGTATGTATTTTCAAATTCCACAGGATTTAGCATCTGGTTATTTTTTGGTATTAATTTTATGTTTCCTTTTTTCACAGCACACACAGCACGACTGTCGATCCAGGTTCTGGAGCGGTCCTTCAGCCGGCAGCCACGGACCCGTCCCAGCCATCCAGCAGCGAAGCAGCAGGTGGGCCTTCCACACTAACTGGAGACCAGGGAGCTGGCCCATCAGGTCTTCCCCTTTCACAGTCCTCTTCCACTGCACCCTTTTTTCTGGCTCCTCCCGGCTGCGTCAGAGGGCTTCGGACAGGTCACTCATGTCCGAGTTTTTGCACTTGAGCTCGGTTTTACACGAAGCAATCAAGGCTTTAGGTGACCGAATGGATGTTTCTGATAACCTCTTGAATTGATGTATCCAGGAGGTCACCAAAAGCCTTGATCAAGTGAAAGCCGACCTCCAGAGGCCAGCTCATCATTTTTTCAACCAAATTGAGCAGGGCATGTCGGAACACCTTAGCCCTGATCTCCAGCTCAGTGTGATGCAGGCTATGCAGCAGAGTCGGAATTTACAGCAGACAGTGGCGGCATATCCAACAGTGCCGTCGCTGTCACGATTAACCTCCATGCCAACCTCTGCTGCATACCACTGCACGGCCACCTCCATTCCTTCCACAGGTGGACTCCACTACAGCGCCAACACCATGACAAGTGCAGTTGGACATCCCACCTCCACCACCGTGACAACCGCTGCTCCGGCTTGGACCTCCTCCACTGACACCATGATGCAGCAGGACCCTGGCGTGGCTTTTTGGACCGCCCCCCCCCGATACAGCAGGGCCATGGCATGGCTTTTCGGACCAGCCCCACCCCGATGCAGCAGGACCCAGGCATGGCTTTTCGGACTGGACCCACCCCGATGCAGCAGGACCCAGGCATGGCTTTTCGGACCGGACCCACCCCGATGCAGCAGGACCCAGGCATGGCTTATCGGACTGGCTCCACCACGATGCAGCAGGACCCTGGCAGGGCTGTATGTTCCCCCCACCACGACGCAGCAGGACTCTGGCATGGCCGAGCGCTCGACAATCGCAATGGACTGTGAGACAGTGCAGCCGGACCCTGATGTGTCTTCCGCCACACGCTACAGCATATGAGCCCACCAAGACATCCCCCTACCAGGCAAACCCAAACACAAACTCAGAATAAAAAAAAAAACTCTTAGTATTCCTCCCCCATCACCTACCGATGTGTCTGTATTGTCAGTTTTGTCTCACCCTTCCAGTGCATCTCAAGCCTCTCATGTGTCAAGCCCCATCCCCGAACTTCCATACCCTTCTAGTTTCATTGCCCCTTCTCCTGCCATCTCTGCGTCATCCACGGTTAGCCAGGCCTCAGTTCTTAACACCCCCCGTTTACATCACTCTACCCCAAGCCGTCGTGGTACATCCCGTCGCGGTACAAAAAAATAAGTTTGACACTTTGTTAACTAAATAAAAAAAAGTTTAATTTGCCACAATTATATTTGGTTTATTGTGTCTATCGCCGCCGGCAACACACACCATGCGCCAAGAAACTTCACCACACACGTATTCTTTGGGCCACAACATATCTTCAGTAGTTAAAAATACAAGACTGCAGCTATATGTGTGTCTTTAGTATAGAGATATGAGGTGGCCCCAAAAATATAACATGTATTTCTCTTTTTGTATATGCCTAGTGTGACAGTACGAAGAGAAAATTGTGGAAATCCTGTTCAGTCCTCTACTGAACAGGTCAGGTGTCCAAAAACTCATAAGTTAGGACACCTGACCTGTTGAGTTGTTAACGGCCTTGTATATTCACCATTTCCTCTTCTTTATACATAATCTATTACACACCAATTGAGGTGACAATGGTTGTCACATGCTACATATCTATGCTCACCTGCCCAGGTGTAAGAAATAGTGAATTCATGAGCCTGTATATGTTCATCATGAATTCATTATTTCTGACACTTGACTTGATGAGTATAGATAGCGTGACAGTGATTGTCTCTCCATTTTGTGTCCAATGGATATATGAGTATAGAGTCTTTACGCAATGACGTCAACAAGCTTACCAATAAAGCAACATGGTTGCCATTATTAGAAGTATGTGGCCAGTGTTTTATATCAGTATTTGTAAACCAAAATAGGGAGTGGAACAATTAGAGGTCAATTATGATATTAACATAATAAATAGCACCTCTCCCTGTATCACCCACTCCTGGTTTTGGATTACAAAAAATGATATTAAATACATATCTACTGCCCGTTTTTGGGCAACCTTGGTTTGGAGAGGAAAAAGACAGGAGACACGGTCAACACAACCAACACTAAAGTTTATTAATTTGAAATATTATTTTCAGTGTAGAAACTTACTAGTACAGATAAAGATACAACTGGACATTTACACAACATTGTCCTGCCATGACACCCGTCCAATATCTGAATCAAAATAGGCCGCAAATTGGTCCCGCATGAGACCAACGGCTGCAGTTGACTGCAGCGGGTGATGCCGGAAATCAGGCAGTGGGTGTGCAACTGGTTCATCCAGTTCAATGTGGGGTCGCTCCTTAGTAATTATGTAATTGTGGAGAACCACACAGGCTTTGACCACCTCGTCAACTGTTTCCACTTTTAGATTTATGGCTGTTGCAAGAATGCGCCATTTAGCAACCAGAATGCCAAAGGTACACTCTACTGTTCTTCGGGCCCTGGTCAGTCTGTAGTTGAAGATCCTTCTAGTGTGGTCCAAGTCCCGACTGGAATAGGGCTTCAGTAGATTTTCACACATCTGGAAGGCCTCATCCCCAACCATAACAAATGGCAGCGGTGGGCCTTGAGTGTTGGGGAGAGGCTGTGGAGGGGGAAAATTAAAATTGTTGCCATACACATGCCGGCCCATATCCGAGCTCTTGAAAGTCTGGGAATCATTGCCACGGCCAAAAGCTCCAATGTCCACGGCGATGAAGCGACAGTCTGCATCAGCTATTGCCATGAGCACTACAGAAAAATATATTTTTTGTAGTTGAAAAATTCCGATCCGGTTCTGGCAGGTTTGATAATGCGGATGTGCTTCCCATACACCGCTCCTAAACAGTTGGGGAAATCACACACATTCCAGAATTTCTCTGCAATGTCATGCCACATGTCCGCGGTGGGTACTGGTATAAACTCATCACGGAGTACATTCCATAAAGCCCGACAGGTGTCCACAACTATTCCGGACAGGGTGGCTATTCCAATCCGGTATTGGAAGTGGAGGGAAGATAAACTCTCCCCTGTGGCAAGAAATCTAGAAGAAAAACACAAATAAAAAACAACATTACAATCTACTCTTTTTATGGTGTGGTTATAAAAAAAAAAAATACACAAAAAATACATGACATAGGGTATATGTGAGTTCCGTGACCTGGAAAAAATCCCCCAATCCCCTTAAACAGGCCCCTTAACAATCTAAAGAATAAACTTCTATCGTACACAAAACAACAGACAGACATATGTTGGATTTAATTGGCCACAGCAGCCATTTTATTAAATAAAACATAACATAACTTTTATAACAACCCAGAATAGGAGGGGCGGTCCTCGAAGCCCCAAAGTTATAAAACTCAGCATCCCAAAACTCCACAATGTTCAGCCCAGGATGAGTCTTACCCCCAGCCGTAAAGCACCAGCTCAGGGATAGATAACAACCAATCCTGGTCCACCGAACCCACCCCCATGCCAGGGGCCCATATATCCACCTCACGCAGGATAACCGTACCGTGCCTTGTTAAATTCTCTCATGGAGTGTCCAGGACCTCTCAAGATCCCCCCCATTGAACCACCATTTACCAGTTCCACCGACTTCGAGGACCTCCACCCCCGCCAAACTGCCATGACAATACCCTAACAGCATTCACAGAACAAAACAAATACATTTAGGCGCCTCCTAAAACAGTACCCAAAAGCCCTCGTGGGCCGACTTCACCCCCCATTACCCTAACCAAAAAGGGAGGGCGGGCGGGAGATTCCTCACTTGTCATGCAGGCACCTAAAATGGATGCCTGCATGAGGAGCGTGCCGCTTTTTATGTGCCCCCTCCCTGCAGTCTCATAGTTCCACCCCCTTCATTTAAAAATGCCCCTTAAGCCACCCCTCAAATTCCAGTTAACCCTTACCTCTGTACCCCCTCTAAACTGTCCCAGCTCCCCAGGTCCCATGTAACCCAATCATGGCGGCCTCCACTTAAGTGCCATGGGCCCCCCAGTACGGCCTTTCTTGACATAGGGTATACGTGAGTTCCGTGACCTGGAAAAAATTCCCCCAATCCCCTTAAACAGGCCCCTTAACAATCTAAAGAATAAACTTCTATCGTACACAAAACAACAGACTGAGACATATGTTGGATTTAATTGGCCACAGCAGCCATTTTATTAAATAAAAGATAACATAACTTTTATAACAACCCAGAATAGGAGGGGCGGTCCTCGAAGCCCCAAAGTTATAAAACTCAGCATCCCGAAACTCCACAATGTTCAGCCCAGGATGAGTCTTACCCCCAGCCGTAAAGCACCAGCTCAGGGATAGATAACAACTAATCCTGGTCCACTGAACCCACCCCCATGCCAGGGGCCCATAAATCCACCTCACGCAGGATAACCGTACCGTGCCTTGTTAAATTCTCTCATGGGGTGTCCAGGACCTCTCAAGCTCCCCCCCCATTGAACCACCATTTACCATTTCCACCGACTTCGAGGACCTCCACCCCCGCCAAGAACATGAACGGCCTGACACCTTAGCCATTCATGTCCCTCCACACCTTCAAGCTTAATTCAATGCCACTGCGGATAGCCAAACACCACATATTTCCCACCGCGTTCAGGTGCACGCCATCGGCTCTCCAGTAAGCTCCTTCACCCGATTCCAAGTCGACATGTCTCACAGCCAATGTGCCATTCCTCACCATGAACCGAGATATGGCCCTGTTTATTTTGATCCAGGCCATATTCACCCCCTCAAGGGATCTAGCACCTTGCCATCTTTTATGCGGAATGATGTCGGACCACACCAACACCACCTTTGGAAACATGACCCAGAACCTCAGGATATCAAATTTAATATCCTTAATCAGCTTCCTACAAGACCGTTTAGCCAAATCATTCCCCCCTAAGTGAATCACCACGATCTCCGGCACTCTATCCAGTCTAACGAAACAATGGAATTCAGGTAACCATTCCTTCCACACCATCCCCCTTTTACCGATCCATCGTAATGTCACTGTCTCCCGAGAAAGACCCAATTGATGACCGTCCGGACGAACCGCAGCATGCAATGCAGCCCACACAACAAACAAGTGCCCCATGATCCAGACGAGCACCGGATCAGCCCCTGCAACACAGAAAGAAAGGCAACAAACAATTAACTGACCACAGCCTCTAACTCACAATAGGTTTGGGCGAACATACGACCGGAATCTTGAAGATTCCCACCTCCCAATTCTCTGAACCACATCCTCACCAAGGCCCAACCTAGCGTCCTCAGTCGCTGCCCCGATCCTGAAGGAGTGACCGCTATATTGTGTTGCAGGTAAGCCCGCTGCCGCCAAACATTTCCTAAATACAGAAATAAACTGAAAACGGGACAAGAAAGACCCATTTTCATGCACCAAGAATGGCTCGTCTAACACACCGCCCTTTGCCATGTACTTCTTCACGGATGCCACCGGGCACACCGGAGATCCTTCAACATTGAACAACACCACTTTGCACCCTTTCCCATACACGTCCATTTTTGAAGCCTTAATAAACACCACCACCTTATTCCCTTCGACATCAACGTTTTCTCTTAACAAAGTACCTTTTTTACTAACAGACGGGCTAACCAACTCACTTAACCGAAATGCCCCGAAGAAGGCCAAAGAAAAGGCTGCCCGGAACAAATCCGCTTCCCATTCGGAAAAACACACCTCCTGCAACTTCCGCCCAATAGCTGAAAGCACCTCATAAGACACGGGTCGCCGACCGTCCGAAGCATTCCAGCCTTTCTTCCAACCCCGAACAACTTGCCGAACCAAAAAGGATTTTGTTATATCCTTACACCCCCTGCATTTAAGGTTGAAGGCTAGCCCCACCAAAAACTTGTTCAAACGCGTAACGGACCAACCTGCCTCCCAATGATGACCTAGGAACAACAACAAACCATACTCCTCCTCTATATCCTGATCCAAACTTGACATCCAGGATTCCCACAGGCTCCAAGCCTGATTATAATGAGACCAAGATGAATCCGCGAGCGATTTGGTAAATAACTCCGTTACGGCCCTCGCGGCAGGTTCCACAATTCCACCGGACAATCCAGACCCGCGCTCCCCACCTGGGGTGCCAAATCCCGGAAAAGCCGCCACTGAAATTGAGAAAGAGCAACAACTATTGGATCAGGCGCTGACAAACCTACTTCAGATACAATCCATAAGTTAAACTTAAGACCCAGGAAAACCAGGTGCTGCAAGACCTTCACTACTGCAGGCGTAGCCGCTGACAACGAGTTTACCGCCGTCACCGTTCCTACATGCTCACAATGAAAGGAAATCTTCAAGTTCCTCAATTTGTCGCCCCACAGGGCCAACGCAACTACCCTGGGGAACAAATGCAGCAGTAGCCGGTTGTTTGTTAACCCTTCCTCCTTCCATTCTTCTGGCCAAGCCGCTGCTGACCAGCTACCACGAAAGAAAAGACCAAAGCCACTCATTTCAACGACATGAACCAAAATGCCCAAGGAGGCGGCATCTGCCACAGGCTGAATCCACAGAGATCTGCCATTGTACTCGTCAAGAAAATCGCCCACACCTTCAAATCATCCCGAAACTCTTTCTTTATCCTGATGAAATGCAAAGGGGACTTCACCCCTACTGTGAAGGATGGCGGCGGCAGAACGCTCGACCCATCGGCATGATCCTACTTGCAAAGTTCAGTTTCCCTAACAATGATTGCAAACTGCGCAAATTTATCTTCTTCAAACCAATCGCATTAACCACATCCAGACGCAACGCGGTAAGCTTATCTGCAGGTAGCCTACACTCCATTGCTACCGTGTCAATTTCAATGCCTAGGAAGCTCAACACTGTCACCGGACCAACTGTTTTGTCCTCCGCTAAAGGCACCCAGAAGTTTTCTGCCACTCTCCATTGTGTGCAACAAAATCGAACAATCTGCTGATTCCGCTGGCCCTATAAACAAAAAGTCGTCTAGATAGTGCGAACATGAGCGTATCCCAGACACATCTTTCACCACCCATTCTAAGAACGTGCTGAAGGCCTCAAAGTAAGCGCATGAAATTTAGCAACCATTGGGAAGACAACGATCAACAAAGAAGCCGCCATCCCAAAAACAACCCAATAAATGGAAACTGTCGGGATGAACTGGCAACAAACGAAAGGCCGCTTCGATGTCGGTCTTTGCCAGCTTAACCCCCTTTCCACATGCTCGAACCCACTCCATCGCTGAATCGAATGATAAGTACGACACCGAACTCAACTTGGGATCAATACCATGATTAACCGAAGATCCCTTCGGTAACGACAGGTGATGAATTAACCTAAATTTATTAGGTTCTATCTTAGGGACCACGCCAAGAGGTGACACCCTCAGATTTGCAATCGGGGGGGGGGGGGAGCGAGAAACGGGCCTGCCATTCTTCCCAGAGCAACTTCCTTATTCAACTTATCTGACACGACCTCCGGGAATTGTAACGCCGATTTCAAATTTTTTCTTTTTAAACTAACGTCCTGCTCAACATAAGGAATTTTGAAACCCTCCTTAAAACCGTCGCGCAATAAAACTGCAGCTGACCTATCGGGGTATCTACTTAGAAAGGCCTCCATCACGACCCACTGCACCGGAGTCACCCCTTCTAGGTCTATCCAAGTTAAATCTCTCTAGGGGTAAAAGAGAAAATATTTCTATGTACTCCCCTTTCCAGACTTTTTCCCTAACTTCTTGTTTTAAGTGTGCCCCTAACCGGCCCTCAAAGAAGACATAGACCTCCCCCCTAGTCGCATCGTCCAGTTGCGGGACGTCCTCCTTTTCCTTATCCTGCAATGCTCCTTCACCCGACACATCAATTCCTGACCCGGGCCCTACGGATAACTCCGGTGCTGCTCCGCTATTCTCCCTTGATGAGCCCCCAGTATTTGACGCAGGACCCGCACTGCTGGACGTACCCGTAATCTCGGTCAACTCTCTAGACCCATCAAATGATCCCGTATTTCCTAACCAAGCTGCTGACGGCAAAGACCCCCTGCTAAGCCCGGACCCCCACAAGCCCGCTAGCTCCCCTAAACCTCTAAGGATTAAACCCATACCCCCACTAGCGACTCCCGAAGTAATATCAGTATTCCTAGCTTCAGGGGAAACTAAGCCTGACATATTAATTATAGGGAAAATGTTCTCACCTAGCTGCCTGCGTGCTGTGAGCCCAGCAGCCGAAGATCCAGCTCCCAGCCGAAGGTGTCCTGAATCCCGACCGGCTTGATCCGCGATGTTGACCGCCAAACTCCTGGCGGTCGTATCTGTGTACTGGCGACCCAATGATGCCGTCGACTGCCCTGGTGCTGCAGAAGGGGAATAGGCCGAGCCAGCATCCTGCCGCCCGCTGGAAGATGTGTGGCTCCTTGCCACGGATACGTCCCTGGCACTGCCTCCCGAAGTGACAGAATGTCGCCTGCCAGAATCCGGAAAATCCCCGACACCACCAGCAGATGGCGCCGTTCAAGGAAAATCCCGGCCACCACCAGCAGAGGGAGCTGTTCCAGGAAAATTCCAGCCATCACAAGCAGAGGGCGCTGATCCAGAAAAATCCCGGCCAACACCAGCAGAGGGCGCTGTTCTTGTAATATCCAGCCACCAGCAGAGGGCACAGCTGCGTTGAAGACTCCAGAGCTGTGCGCTGCAGAGGGCCGCACGCTGATGCCAGAGCCGGCCGACTGCCACCCACCTTGTCCCCGGTGCTATGGGGCCACCGCACCTGACTCCCGTCTCCTAGGCTGTCGCTGCCTCCCACACTGAGCGGCGCCAGCCGACATGCTGGCGGCCGCAGTTCCGGCTCCTGCTCTTGTCGCCTCTCGCCGCCCGGACACAGAAGGAGGGGAGGAAGGATCCGCCCCCCGTTGTAGGCCCTGCCGCACTGGAGGATTCCTCCCGTCGCTGCGCTGTGAGGTGGAGGGGCCAGCGCTGCTTACCGGAGGATCCCCGGAGGGGCTCCTGTTGTGAATTCTGTTGTCAAGCTCCCTCCTGTGGTCATGAATGGTACTTCGGCTGGTTCTGTCCATGGGCTTCCTCTGGTGGTGGTGAGTGGGGCTGCGGCTTCTGAGGTTCCTTCCACAGGTGACGAGGTTAATTCGTTAGCTGGCTGCTCTATTTAACTCCACCTAGATCATTGCTCCATGCCACCTGTCAATGTTCCAGTATTGGTCTAGTTCACTCCTGGATCGTTCTTTGTGACCTGTCTTCCCAGCAGAAGCTAAGTTCCTGCATGTTTTTCTCTGGTTTGCTATTTTTCTGTCCAGCTTGCTATTTTGATTGTTGTCTTGCTTGTTGGAAGCTCTGGGACGCAGAGGGAGCGCCTCCGCACCGTGAGTCGGTGCGGAGGGTGGTCTTTTTGCGCCCTCTGCGTGGTCTTTTTGTAGTTTTTTGTGCTGACCGCAAAGCTACCTTTCCTATCCTCTGTCTGTTCAGTAAGTCGGGCCTCACTTTGCTAAATCTATTTCATCTCTGTGTTTGTAATTTTCATCTTTACTCACAGTCATTATATGTGGGGGGCTGCCTTTTCCTTTGGGGAATTTCTCTGAGGCAAGGTAGGCTTTATTTTTCTATCTTTAGGGCTAGCTAGTTCCTTTGGCTGTGACGAGGCGCCTAGGGAGCGTCAGGAGCGCTCCACGGCTAAATCTAGTGTGTGTGATAGGTTTAGGGATTGCGGTCAGCAGAGTTCCCACGTCTCAGAGCTCGTCCTATATTATCAGTAACTATCAGGTCATTTCGTGTGCTCTTAACCACCAGGTCCATTATTGTCCTGACCACCAGGTCATAACAGGCTCCTATTTCGGCGCCCGGCCCTGGGGATCACATCCGGGCTTAGGCGCGCCGGAGGCCTAGTCCTCTGCAGCCGGCGCCCGTCCTGCTGTGCCTGCGATGGTGCTCCCACTGTCCCCTGGAGAAGGCTGTTAACAGATGCATTCAGCCAATCTGTCCCCTGGGAGCTGGCTGCCGTCCGGAGACGCTGGAGGATCGCTTCAACGTCCATTCTGGTAAGTGTGACAGAGATTCCTCACTTGTCACGCAGGCACCTAAAATGGATGCCTGCGTGAGGAGCGTGCACCTTTTTATGTGCCTCCCCGCAGTCCCATAGTTCCACCCCCTTCATTCAAAAATGCCCCTTAAGCCACTTCTTGAATTCCAGTTAACCCTTACCTCTGTACCCCCTCTAAACTGCTCCAGCTCCAAAGGTCCCACGTAACCCCGTCATGGCGGCCTCCCCTTAAGTGCCGTGGGCCCCCCAGTACGGCCTTTCTTGTCAGAATAAACAAAATTTGGACTGTCATTGGTATAGATTTAGAACGTACCTTAATGTCACCAGTAGACATTCCTCGGGTGGAATCGCTCTACGGAGCTTGGTGTCCTGTCGCCGTATGGCTCCTTGGACACGAGACAGCAAATCCCGGAAAGATTCTTGCGACATTCTCGTGTACTCATGGAATTTCTCCGGGTTGGCATTCAGCTCGGCATAGAGCATGTGATAGACTCCACGGCTCTCACGCACTTCTATTATGGGGTGCCTCCAAAAACGCCTACGTTGTCTCTTCCATCTTTCGCGGTTTCGGTCTTGCTCCCAAGGAAAAGCACAGGCCAGAAAAATCTTGAAGCTGAAATCCAGGTTGAAATAAAAGCTCTCCATGCGAAGATCCATCATGGCACAGGAAACAGTAGCAAGCTGTTAAAATTTCAGTAGCCCTAGGGTCTATATATAGAGAGCCCATCATATATGCCCTCTCTATTCCCATTGGTGGTGTCTGGTTATCTTTTTTTGGCTCTTGTGAAATTTTTGGACATGTGCACAAAAAAACGCAAACGCATGAAAAAACGCATGTAAACGCGTACAAGCGCTGCGTTTTTTAGCCGCATGCGTTAATGCATGCGGCTAAAAATCGCTGCGTTTGCACGCGTTTACATGCATTATTTCATGCATTTGCAGACGCATTTAAAACACTGCAGATCAAAACGCAAGTGTGAAACCAGCCTTAGATGGATGTTGGTGTTCTGCCTTCATACACGTTGACACGGGGTGCAGTCTGACATACAGCATAAACCACTTCCTGTCTTCCAAATAAGCAAACCATTCTCTGTAGTCTAACTTGTTTATTGGTGAACAGATATAGAACATGCGGTAAAACTATAAGAATACAAACAACATAGGTAAGCATTGGGCAAATAATCACACAGCTAACACTTAGAATTAACAGGAAAGTATACAGTGTGATGCAAACTTTAACATGGAAATACACAGATCTCTAATCACATCTCCTATGTATTGGCTGCTATACAGTTAATCACATCTCTGTACTATACTACATTGCAAGAACAAATATATCAATCTTACCAGATATGCTTTACAAGGATAGCAAACTCAAGTTGGAGCAGTTACAGAAGGACAGATAAACATGTGTATTCCATGAAGTACACAGAAGAAAATGGAGTATTCTTCTTCTTTCCAAGCAAACCTTGCTTCATCCCCACAATGCAACACTCTATCTGCTGTTAAAGGCTCAGTTCTAGGACCCTACTCTTCCCCATCTACACCTTCGGCCTGGGACAGCTGATGTAATGGCACGGTTTGCTATATCATCAGTACGCCGATGACACGCAGATCTAAATATCTGTACCTGACATCACCTCCTTAGTGACCAAAATCACACGTCTTGCCGCTATTTTATCCTTCCTTTCAGCTTGCTTTCAAAAACTGGCACATGGACAAAACAATACATCATCTTTCAACCATCTCACGCTAAATAGACATGAGAGCTTTGTATGCATCATTCGGTACCACTTTAGTAAGAGGGAAAGTTTGCCCAAGAGAAAATTATTTTCCAGACATTCCCGGCCTTTTTTGCTCCTGTTTTGAAGCTGTGATCATCTTCTTGGAGTGGATGTTGTAAATTTCAAAGTCGTCATTATTAGGACTACAGAGATGGGTACGAGAGTGGACCCTCTGGACCGTGGAAGTCCCCCTCGTGGGTGAGCAGACCCGGTGTTAACCAACCCCTATACAGGGGCTGTTTAGGAGCAGGCCCAGAGGTTACCTTACTACGGTAGCGGACACCAGAAGGGACGGCTCAAGTAAAGGGAAGGCTGAAGAGTGGACAAAACTGAGGACCGGAATCGGAAGCGGAAAATCCAGAGGCAGAAGACACGGGAACGGAAGGCAGGAACGGCTGAGGAGATCCAGAGACGAAGAGGAAACAAACAAAGAAACGGAAAACAAACACAGTAAATACAAGCGCAGGAGCGCAGAGCTAGTACAGAGGTACAGCGAACGGAGAGGACGGCCAGAGACTAAGCAAACACTAAAGACACTCAGGCACCTCCTAGCAGAGGAGGTGGCCTGAAATACCGTGCGCTCCAAGGAGATTGGCTGCAGATGCACCACATCCGGTGCTAGGAGATCCGGAGCCGAGAGGCTGCGTCTAACGCTGAAACCTGCGCGCCTGCGCAGGAGCGGACAACCCAGGGCACGGAGGAGGAACGCGCCGCACACCGGAAGTACGAGCGCAGGAACGAGCGATGCCGGAAGAAGATGGCGCAGCCCGAGAGGAGGAGAGGACAACGCGCCGAGCGCTGAAGGAAGGGTGAGTGAGGGGAGCGGAAGCAGCACGCTGAGGACCAGGAGCAGAGTGGTGAGCAGCCGCTGTAACAGTACCCCCCTCTTTAAAATCTCCCCTCCTAAAACTAGAGAGGAATTTGTTAAGTAGACGTGGTGCATCGATATTCTCTCGAGGTTCCCAAGATCTCTCCTCAGGACCAAACCCCTTCCAATCCACTAGGAAAAACTCTTTCCCGCGAACACTCTTCTTGGCTAGAATATCCCTCACCTCAAAGATGTTATCGGCATGGACAGGCTGAGAAGAGGTACAGGAAGAAGGATGGAAGCGATTAAGAACAATAGGCTTGAGCAGAGACACATGAAAAGTGTTGGGAATCCGGAGCGAAGCGGGCAACTTCAGCTTGTAGGCAACTTCGTTGACTCGACTCAGAATCTCGAAGGGACCGATGAAACGAGGACCAAGTTTATAGGATGGTATCTTGAGCCTAATGTAACGAGAGGCAAGCCAAACTTTATCGCCAGGTAAAAATGAGAAAGAATCTAAGCGTCTCTTGTCGGCATGTCTCTTCATCTTAACAGATGTCTTTTCGAGAGCCGATTTAACCTCACCCCAAATTGCAGAAAAATTTAAAGTCAAAGAGTCTGCTGCTGGAACTCCAGTAGTGGAAGAAATTGGAAGAGGCATATTCGGATGTTGTCCAAAGACGACAAAAAAGGAGACTTAGCTGAGGATTCACTAGAATGATTGTTATAGGAGAATTCGGCCCAAGGCAGAAGGTTTACCCAATCATCTTGGTGGGAATTGATGAAATGACGAAGATAGGCAGTCACAATCTGATTTGTCCGTTCAGCTTGACCATTAGTCTGAGGGTGATAAGCTGATGAAAAATCTAGTGATACCTTCAAAAGCTTGCATAACGCTCTCCAGAATCGTGACGTAAACTGGACTCCTCGGTCAGACACGATGTTTAGAGGGAACCCATGGAGTTTGAAGATATTGGAAATAAAAATCCTCGCCAATTCTGGAGCAGAGGGAAGTCCAGACAAGGGAACGAAATGGGCCATCTTGGAGAACCGATCTACCACCGTAAGGATGACTGTACAACCAGAGGATCTCGGTAAATCGGTAATGAAGTCCATGGCGATGTGTTGCCAAGGACTCGAAGGCACAGGAAGAGGAAGCAACCCTCCACGAGGTAATTGTCTAGGTACCTTGCACTTGGCACAGGAAGGGCAGGAGACGACAAACTCCTTGACATCATGACGTAAGGAGGGCCACCAATAGTAGCGAGAGATGAGAAGGAAGGTCTTTCTAATCCCGGCGTGGCCTGCCAATTTGGAGGAATGTCCCCAACGCAGCACTGTCTCTCTGTCCTTCTCAGCGACAAAAGTCTTACCCGGAGGTGGACAGATTACACTTAAAGGGGCCACAGTAACGATTTTACCGGGATCCACAATATGCGCTGGTTCCTCGTCGATGTCCTCAAGCTGCGATAGTCTGGACAGGGCATCTGCCTTGATGTTCTTGTCGCCAGGTCGAAAACGAAGCTCAAAGTCGAAGCGGGCAAAAAACAGGGACCATCGAGCTTGCCGTGGATTAAGTCTGTGTGCGGTCTGAAGATAGGCCAAATTCTTGTGGTCAGAAAAAATCACAAACGGATGAACGGCTCCTTCCAGAAGATGCCTCCACTCCTCTAGAGCCAGCTTTATGGCCAAGAGTTCTCGGTCCCCAATGGTATAATTACGTTCCGATGCTGAGAATGTCTTGGAAAAGAAGCCACAGGGAACCAGGCCACCAGTAGAAGATCTTTGAGAGAGCACTGCCCCGGCACCAGTAGAAGAGGCATCCACCTCGAGAATGAATGGTCTATTGATCTTCGGATGGTGTAAAACTGGAGCGGAGGAAAAGGATTGTTTCAGAAGCTCAAAAGCTTTTTCGGCCTCTGGGGTCCAAGTCTTCGGATTAGAACCTTTACGAGTGAGAGCAGCAAGAGGCCGAACTACCGAGGAGAAATGTGAAATAAATTGCCTGTAGTAGTTGGCGAACCCCAGAAACCCCTGGATGGCTTTTGTTCCATAAGGACGTGGCCAATTGAGAATGGTTCTCAGCTTCTCAGGATCCATCTTGAGACCAGTATCCGAAATGATGTATCCGAGAAAAGGCAGTGAAGTCTGTTCGAAGAGACACTTCTCAAACTTAGCATAAAGACGATTCTCTCTTAGGCGTTGCAAAACCAAACGGACGCTTCTTCTGTGAGATGGTAGGTCAGCCGAAAAAATTAGGATGTCGTCTAGATATACTACAACACAAGAGTAAAGAAGGTCTCGGAAAATGTCATTGACGAATTCTTGGAAGACTGCGGGAGCATTGCAGAGACCGAACGGCATGACCAGGTATTCATAATGCCCGTCCCGAGTATTAAAGGCAGTCTTCCATTCATCGCCGACACGGATTCGAACAAGATTATAAGCACCTCGAAGATCCAGCTTCGTAAAGATTCGTGCCCCTCTTATTCGGTCGAAGAGTTCAGGAATAAGGGGCAGAGGGTACTTGTTCTTGATAGTAATGTTGTTCAAACCTCTATAATCAATGCAGGGTCGAAGAGATCCGTCTTTTTTCTTGACGAAGAAGAATCCCGCACCGGCAGGGGAAGAAGACTTTTGGATGAATCCCCTAGATAGATTCTCTTGGACGTACTCAGACATAGCTTTAGTCTCAGCAGGAGACAAAGGGTAAATCCTCCCTCTAGGTGGAGTGGAACCGGGAAGAAGTTCGATTGGGCAATCGTAGACTCGATGCGGAGGAAGACTTTCTGCTTCTTTCTTGTCAAAAACATCAATGTAGGACTGATATGGAGTAGGTAGTCCGGGGAGAATGGAATCAGTCGGAAGCGGAACTACAGGACGAACAGGCAGAAGGCATAGTGTTTGACACGTAGATCCCCAACGGAGCACATCACCTGAACGCCAGTCCAGGGTGGGTTCGTGCAAACGGAGCCAAAGTAAACCTAGAAGCAGAGTATGGGTTAGATTAGGCAAAACATAGAGAGTTATCTTCTCACGATGAAGAGCCCAGATACACAGGTCTATTTCCTCCGTAATCAAGGTGACGGCGTCTTGCAAGGGTCTCCCATCCACGGAAGCAATCTGACGAGGGGAATCCAACGAGAGAACTGGAACGCGAAGCCTCCAAACCGCCTCAAGACTGATAAAGTTGCCCGCCGCGCCCGAATCCACATACGCGACCTCAGAAAAACACTTCTGATTAAGCACTAACAAAATGGACAGAAACAAGGGTTGAGAGGAATCAGAAACACCTAGGGAGGCCTCTCTTACCTGTCCTAGGCGGAGGAGTTTTCCGGTCTCTCAGGACATGCTCGTAGTAAATGTGAGGCGCTACCGCAGTAAAAGCAGAGTCCTTGGGATCATCTCTCCCGACGGCGTTGCTCTGCTAACTTGACCCGATCTACTTGCATGGGCTCTGGCAAGGAAGTTGTGGTAGACGACAAGGGACGCGGACTTCCAGACCTGCGGATGGGGGGTAGAGAACGAACAGACCTCTTCTCTCTAGTGGTCTCACGCGTTCGCTCCTGAAAGCATAGGTCTATGCGCGTGGACAGGGATATGAGGTCATCTAAAGATGTTGGGGTATCCCGTCCAGCCAACTCGTCCTTTATACGACTGGACAGGCCTCGCCAAAAAGCGCGTACCAGGGCCTCGTTGTTCCACCCTAATTCAGAGGCTAAAGTACGAAAACGTATGGCGTATTGGCCAACAGATAGAGAACCTTGCTGGAGGTTGAAAAGCGACTCAGTTGTGGAAGCTAGGCGCCCGGGCTCATCAAAAACCCTGTGGAAAGTCTCTAAGAAAGAAGCTAGTTGGGTAACTACAGGATCATCCCGCTCCCACAGAGGATTGATCCAGGCCAAAGCCTCCCCCTCTAAATGTGATACTATAAAAGCCACTTTGGCCCGGTCGGAGGGATACTGTTGGGGAAGGAGCTCAAAGTGGAGGCGACACTGGTTCAGGAACCCCCTACAGAGCTTGGGATCCCCGCTAAACCTGGGAGGTTTGCCGAGGCGAGGGAGCGGATGGGGCGAGGGAGTCGAATCCTGTGAAGCCTGAGCGGAAGCCGTAGAGAGAGACTGCAAATTAAATAAACGGTCGTCTATGGAAGCCAAATAGGATAGCATACGCGCCTGCGTATCGCGTTGTTGGGACAGTTCCTGCTGCATGACCGCAATTTGATTGGTATTAGCAGGATCGGTGGTTTGCAAAGAGGTTAGACGAGACTCCAAATTTTTTAAGAAGGACATGATGCGCTGCTGATTGTCGCGTATGTGCGCCAATTCCTTCTGAGCAGAAAACGCGGCACCCGCGGGGTCCATGGCCTGAGTGTACTATTAGGACTACAGAGATGGGTACGAGAGTGGACCCTCTGGACCGTGGAAGTCCCCCTCGTGGGCGAGCAGACCCGGTGTTAACCAACCCCTATACAGGGGCTGTTTAGGAGCAGGCCCAGAGGTTACCTTACCACGGTAGCGGACACCAGAAGGGACGGCTCAAGTAAAGGGAAGGCTGAAGAGTGGACAAAACTGAGGACCGGAATCGGAAGCGGAAAATCCAGAGGCAGAAGACACGGGAACGGAAGGCAGGAACGGCTGAGGAGATCCAGAGACGAAGAGGAAACTGAAACAAAGAAACGGAAAACAAACACAGTAAATACAAGCGCAGGAGCGCAGAGCTAGTACAGAGGTACAGCGAACGGAGAGGACGGCCAGAGACTAAGCAAACACTAAAGACACTCAGGCACCTCCTAGCAGAGGAGGTGGCCTGAAATACCGTGCGCTCCAAGGAGATTGGCTGCAGATGCACCACATCCGGTGCTAGGAGATCCGGAGCCGAGAGGCTGCGTCTAACGCTGAAACTTGCGCGCCTGCGCAGGAGCGGACAACCCAGGGCACGGAGCAGGAACGCGCCGCACACCGGAAGTACGAGCGCAGGAACGAGCGATGCCGGAAGAAGATGGCGCAGCCCGAGAGGAGGGGAGGACAACGCGCCGAGCGCTGAAGGAAGGGCGAGTGAGGGGAGCGGAAGCAGCACGCTGAGGACCAGGAGCAGAGCGGTGAGCAGCCGCTGTAACAGTCATCAATACCATCATCGGCCATATCTTGTAAAGAGGAAATGTGGTGTTTCCCAGGGAAGTGGTTATCTATGTTTGGTAGCATTCCTTTAACAGTGTTCATTACACTATAACAAATAATTTTCGACTGTGACATTTGGATATTATTGGTAATATGTATGCGTGAAGATGCTTGTGCCACAGGTGTTTTTATAGTTACAGACGGTGCACTTCTCTATAAACTTATTTTTTCACAAGCATCCATCAGTTTGTTTGGTTTTCCGCCAACACTGATCTGCTGTTAGGGCTAGCAGAACGCACCAAATAATTAAATAGATATAATAAGGTGCGTTCGCAGCCCGGGGTCCACCGTGCAGAGATGGAACCTGCTGCTAAGTAATGACGGACTATATGGCAGTACAATGAGGATACACACATGGGTTAACTTCACCCTGTATGAAGAAAGTGATCCCTGTTAAGTCACAGGGTCGCGGTACCGCACAGAGAGCGCAAGCAAGGAACCACAAAACTCTATCCCAGGACACAGGATTAGAGTTGGTGTAGACCTCTTGCGATCGACACCACAATTGGGGTATCAGAGTAACTAATATGCACAGAAGTGCATGCTGTGCCACACTATCGAACGCCACTAACCACCCAGACTTGGGTAAGGTAAGCGCTCTAATAGCACACGGCGCTGCACTGGCGGTCACAGCAGTTAGACGCTGTTTTGGGTGTTAAAGCTGTGAGTTCAGCCGGGCACTAGATTGCAGCCATACACCTTACGCGAACAGTCATACACAAGGGATGATTTTTTTAAGGAATGACTTGCACTCATCAACATACACACGATAATTGTATACTAGCGCATGGCTGTGCGGCCATGCAAACCTTTTATAGCTGCAGCAAGTACAAGACCTTCCGAGAAGGACCAATGGGAGTCTGCCACAGAAGAAGAACACCTTTAGGACCTTCCTAGAGGACCAATGGGATTAGCTGCAGTATCTAAGCATGTGACCCCCGACCTCCAATGGGAGGTCATCCCGTAGCCATGCTCAGAAAGGGAAAATCTGGACTTAGTCCCAGAAAGACCTGCTCGCTGCTGAACATTGCTGACTACAAGAACAGAGCCTGGAAAGGCAGTAGTAACCAGTCGTCCAGTATTAGCCTGAACTAGACGCTGGGACCGACGTCTCTGCTGGGCAAACTCCACTGTGGCTGGATAAGAATGGGAGACCACAGCGGAGATGGTTCAAGATTCACCCTGTGCAGAGGCGGGAACTCGACACCTAACATCTGCTTTCTCTAATTCAGCATCTCACGAACATGTCCTTTAGACAGACACATGCGTCTTTGGCAACATATTTTTGACAGGCATTTTTTAGGCCAAGTCAAACACGCACATCTGTTACACCGATCTTCTGATGGGCATGAAACACATTCTGGTAATTGGTGGTGGATAAATGAATAATCATTGTAGGCTGTATCCTGGATCTCATACCTCCCATAGTCACCGCTGTTATTAATCATGTACGTTCCCATTCCTGTCATCACCATGCCCCCTTTCCTGATCACTTAACAAATGGCAGACGAATCATTGGATGAAAAAAAAAAGTGCCTTCCCAGCAGCAACTGTGTAGGAAACCACTTTACAGTATTGCAAGGTGTTTATGATACCCATAAATAATTGTTTTTAAAAAAGAACTCCCATGGGGAAATGTTTGACAGCCCATGTACTTGGTGTATGGGCAATACAGGTCAAGGAGACCCTCTCATTGACATTGGGCCTACTTTTTAATGAGGCCTTCCTCCAACTCTCTTCATTCTCCACCACTAGATCACAAGGGTTCACGTGTTCTGTGCTGCTACAGACAGTCAATTTTTTGGAAAGGGTGTATATGATCCACATGAAATATTTTTAAAAAATTTACCCCCCATGAGCAGATGCTCTTCTGGCCAGGCACTTCATTACAAGTGTCAGACACCCAAATCCCTACATTGGGCCTACTTCTTAACTCTGTCTTCTGCAATGTCTCTTCTTTATCTGCCACTAGATGACCAGGGTGAACGTGCTCTGTACTGTTATAGGACAGTGAATTTTGGGCAAAGGGCTGTGATGGCACTATATTATTCATTAAAAAAGGTACCCCCCATTGGCCAATTGTTTGTCAGCTCATGCACTCCATTACAAGTCATAGAGACCCACACCCCTACATTGGGCTACTTCTTAACTCTGTTTCCCGCAATGTCTTCCTTATCTCCATCTACATGACCTGGGTGAATGTGTTCTGTACTGTTATAGGCCACAGAATTTTGGGCAAGGAGGGCTGTGATGGCAATAGTATATATTTAAAAAAGGTACCCCCCATTGGTAAAACCACATCCTTGTTGGCAAAGGCTTCATAACATTTGTGTACCTTAAAGAGCTCACTTGAAAAGCTCCTTTTTGTGTTGCCTGGTTGCTCACATTGGACAATACACTTCATATAAATTTGATAAAGCAATGCTGTTAGTTTGGCCCAGTAGTTCATTACAAATATTTCTTTGTCCACTATATTAGTTTCTCTCCTTGAGAGCCATAACTTGGGCTGCATCAAATGGACAGATGGCGAATATACAAATGGTGATTTAGAATCCAGATTAAAATACTGTATACCGAATGCATTCAGAAAATTACATAGCTGACAAGCCTACAGCCTGCAGTGATCCTCAACCTACTGAACAGCCGTACAGCCAGCTCTTCCCTCTCCTAGTGTATCCTCACCCACCCCCTGCAGACTGTGAGCCCTCGCGGGCAGGGTCCTCCCTCCTTATGTACTCGTGTGCCTTGTTATCTGCTCATGTTTAATGTATTTGTCTATATTTGCCCCGTATTCACATGTAAAGCGCCATGGAATAAATGGCGCTATAAAAATGTATAATAATAATAATAATTTCTTGTAAAACATTTACAGATGTGACAGAATGCTCATAGTGACACAATCTTGAGAAGTGTTTGTTTATTCACTTCACAAACAGTTCTAAGCCTTTATGTGTTTGCTGTTTATCATTGTAAAACATTAATGTTTACTGAAACCCTGCCTGTGGTGGTTTGATCTAAATCCTTGTGGCTTCTATATTTTAGGGGTTTCTGGCCCCTCGTCTGATGACTACAGGATATCTCAGTTTCATACAACCTTGAAAGCTGGCCACTTGAAGGGCTTTGGGAAACTAGAGTTACTACATAGTGTAAATCACTATATAAGACCAGAGAAACATGACTAAGACAGATGCAAAAACTGGGGTACCTCTACATGTATAGTGTGTTCATACCTGCATAATTGGGGACGCCCATCCAGTGTAGGTAATCTCCCAGGGGTTCTCTGTCTTGGTGTTGCTTCTCTGATATTCCAGACAAATGATGTTTAAAAGCCTCCTGGTGATGATGCAAGTATACTGTATGTAGTTAATCTTTATATGAACTTAATCATTTTATGTATTTAATCCTTATATGTACTTAACCTTTGTATGCTAACATATACAAAAGTATACGCACTCATGCTATTCAATCATACTATTCCTTGAGATTTGTACTTTGCAATAAAATTGCATTGCATTGCAAGCATTAGCCTTCTGTAAATCCGTATCTGAACCTTAGTGTTAAAAACCTGGCAAATAAAATAGCAAAATTCTCCTGTAACTAATTCTGCAAAGAGAGAACCATCATACCATTAAAAAATACAATTGGATTTTCAAGGGCCCATCCAGTATGTGGGTTCCAAGGCGTAATAGGGTGCATATGACACTTGGGGGTTCAAAGTTCTCACAACACATCTAGATAAGTTCCTTGTGAGGTCTAGTTTCCAATATGGGGTCACTTGTGGGGGAGATTCTACTGTTTAGGTACATCAGGGGCTCTGCAAATGCAACGTGATGCCTGCAGACCAATCCATCTAAGTCTGCATTCCAAATTGTGCTCCTTCCCTTCTGAGCTCTGCCATGCGCCCAAACGGTGGTTCCCCCCCACATATGGGGTTTCAGCATACTCAGCACAAATTGGACAACAACTTTTGGGGTCCAATTTCTCTTGTTACCCTTGGGAAAATACAAAATTGGGGGCTAAAAAATTATTTTTGTGGGAAAAAAAAAATTTTTTTATTTTCACGGCTCTAGATAAGTTCCTTAGGGGGTCTTCTTTCCAAAATGGTGTCAATTTTGGGGGGTTTCAATGTTTAGGCACATCAGTGGCTCTCCAAACGCGACATGGTGTCCCATCTCAATTCCAGTCAATTTTGCATTGAAAAGTCAAAAGGATCCCCCTTCCCTTCCAAGCTCTGCCATGTACCCAAACAGTGTTTTACCCCCACATATGGAGCATCAGCATACTCAGGACAAATTGTACAACAACTTTTGTGGTCCAATTTCTCCTGTTTCCCTTGGTAAAATAAAATAAATTGGAGCTGAATTTAATTTTTTGTGAAAAAAAAAGTTAAATGTTCATTTTTTTTTTAAAACATTCCAAACATTCCTGTGATACACCTGAAGGGTTAATAAACTTCTTGAATGTGGTTTTGAGCACCTTGAGGGGTGCAGTTTTTAGAATGGTGTCACACTTGGGTATTTTCTATCATATAGACCCCTGAAAGTGACTTCAAATGTGATGTGAGCCCTAAAAAAAAAAAATGGTGTTGTAAAAATGAGAAATTGCTGGTCAACTTTTAACCCTTTTAACTCCCTAACAAAAAAATGTTGGTTCCAAAATTGTGCTGATGTAAAGTAGACATGTGGGAAATGTTACTTATTAATTATTTTGTGTGACATCTCTCTGTGATTTAAGGGCATAAAAATACAAAGTTGGAAAATTGCAAAATTTACCAAATTTTAGCCAACATAGTAACATAGTAACATAGTTAGTAAGGCCGAAAAAAGACATTTGTCCATCCAGTTCAGCCTATATTCCATCATAATAAATCCCCAGATCTACGTCCTTCTACAGAACCTAATAATTGTATGATACAATATTGTTCTGCTCCAGGAAGACATCCAGGCCTCTCTTGAACCCCTCGACTGAGTTCGCCATCACCACCTCCTCAGGCAAGCAATTCCAGATTCTCACTGCCCTAACAGTAAAGAATCCTCTTCTATGTTGGTGGAAAAACCTTCTCTCCTCCAGACGCAAAGAATGCCCCCTTGTGCCCGTCACCTTCCTTGGTATAAACAGATCCTCAGCGAGATATTTGTATTGTCCCCTTATATACTTATACATGGTTATTAGATCGCCCCTCAGTCGTCTTTTTTCTAGACTAAATAATCCTAATTTCGCTAATCTATCTGGGTATTGTAGTTCTCCCATCCCCTTTATTAATTTTGTTGCCCTCCTTTGTACTCTCTCTAGTTCCATTATATCCTTCCTGAGCACCGGTGCCCAAAACTGGACACAGTACTCCATGTGCGGTCTAACTAGGGATTTGTACAGAGGCAGTATAATGCTCTCATCATGTGTATCCAGACCTCTTTTAATGCACCCCATGATCCTGTTTGCCTTGGCAGCTGCTGCCTGGTACTGGCTGCTCCATGTAAGTTTATCATTAACTAGGATCCCCAAGTCCTTCTCTGTTGTGAGTTCTGTTTTTGGGCTCCCTCTGGTGGTTACTGATGGTACTGGGTGACTTGTGTTCTCTGCTGTCTCTGGTGTCCACCTGTTCCATCAGGTTATGGGAGTTTCCTATTTAACCTGGCTTTTTTGTCATTTCCTCACCGGCTATCAATGTAATCAGCGTGTCTTTTTACCTCTGCTCCCTGCGTCTGTTATCTTCAGGACAATCTAAGTTTTGTTTTTCCTGTTCCACGTTTTGCTTAATTTTTGTCTTAGTCCAGTTTGCAGAGATGTGATTCCTTGCTGCTGGTTGCTCTAGTGGGCTGAAATTACTCCTCGAGTTGGCACATGAGTTCAAGTAATTTCAGGATGGTTTTTTGAAGGGTTTTTCGCTGACCACGCAGTTCACTTTTGTATCCTCTGCTATCTAGCTTTAGCGGGCCTCATTTTTGCTGATTCTATTTTTCATAACTACGTATGTGCTTTCCTCTCATTTCACCGTTATTACATGTGGGGGGCTGCTATTTCTGTGGGATGTTTCTCTGGAGGCAAGTGAGGTCTGTGTTTCTTCTTATAGGGGAAGTTAATCCTTCGGCTGGCGCGAGACGTCTAGGAATCATCGTAGGCACGTTCCCCGGCTACTGCTAGTTGTGTGTTTAGGTTCAGGATCGCGGTCAGCTCAGGTTCCATCACCCTAGAGCTTGTTTTGTTTTTGTGCTTGTCCTTTTGTGATCCCCTGCCATTGGGATCATGACACTTCTCCCTGTCAGATTTACCCAGTGGTTTCCCATTCAGTGTGTAATGGTGATATTGATTCCTTCTTCCCATGTGTATAACCTTACATTTATCATTGTTAAACCTCATCTGCCACCTTTCAGCCCAAGTTTCCAACTTATCAAGATCCATCTGTAGCAGAATACTATCTTCTCTTGCATTAACTGCTTTACATAGTTTTGTATCATCTGCAAATATCGATATTTTACTGTGTAAACCTTCTACCAGATCATTAATGAATATGTTGAAGAGAACAGGTCCCAATACCGACCCCTGCGGTACACCACTGGTCACAGCGACCCAGTTAGAGACTATACCATTTATAACCACCCTCTGCTTTCTATCACTAAGCCAGTTACTAACCCATTTACACACATTTTCCCCCAGACCAAGCATTCTCATTTTGTGTACCAACCTCTTGTGCGGCACGGTATCAAACGCTTTGGAAAAATCGAGATATACCACGTCCAATGACTCACCGTGGTCCAGCCTATAGCTTACCTCTTCATAAAAACTGATTAGATTGGTTTGACAGGAGCGATTTCTCATAAACCCATGCTGATATGGAGTTAAACAGTTATTCTCATTGAGATAATCCAGAATAACATCCCTCAGAAACCCTTCAAATATTTTACCAACAATAGAGGTTAGACTTACTGGCCTATAATTTCCAGGTTCACTTTTAGAGCCCTTTTTGAATATTGGCACCACATTTGCTATGCGCCAGTCCTGCGGAACAGACCCTGTCGCTATAGAGTCCCTAAAGATAATATTACATTACTTAGTTCTCTTAGTACTCGTGGGTGTATGCCATCCGGACCCGGAGATTTATCTATTTTAATCTTATTTAGCCGGTTTCGCACCTCTTCTTGGGTTAGATTGGTGACCCTTAATATAGGGTTTTCATTGTTTCTTGGGATTTTACGTAGCATTTCATTTTCCACCGTGAATACCGTGGAGAAGAAGGTGTTTAATATGTTAGCTTTTTCCTCGTCATCTACAACCATTCTTTCCTCACTATTTTTTAAGGGGCCTACATTTTCAGTTTTTATTCTTTTACTATTGATATAGTTGAAGAACAGTTTGGGATTAGTTTTACTCTCCTTAGCAATGTGCTTCTCTGTTTCCTTTTTGGCAGCTTTAATTAGTTTTTTAGATAAAGTATTTTTCTCCCTATAGTTTTTTAGAGCTTCAATGGTGCCATCCTGCTTTAGTAGTGCAAATGCTTTCTTTTTACAGTTAATTGCCTGTCTTACTTCTTTGTTTAGCCACATTGGGTTTTTCCTATTTCTAGTCCTTTTATTCCCACAAGGTATAAACCGCTTACACTGCCTATTTAGGATGTTCTTAAACATTTCCCATTTATTATCTGTATTCTTATTTCTGAGGATATTGTCCCAGTCTACCAGATTAAGGGCATCTCTAAGCTGGTCAAACTTTGCCTTCTTAAAGTTCAGTGTTTTTGTGACTCCCTGGCAAGTCCCCCTAGTGAAAGACAGGTGAAACTGCACAATATTGTGATCGCTATTTCCTAGATGCCCAACCACCTGCAGATTTGTTATTCTGTCAGGTCTATTAGATAGTATTAGGTCTAAAAGTGCTGCTCCTCTGGTTGGATTCTGCACCAATTGTGAAAGATAATTTTTCTTGGTTATTAGCAGAAACCTGTTGCCTTTATAGGTTTCACAGGTTTCTGTTTCCCAGTTAATATCCGGGTAGTTAAAGTCCCCCATAACCAGGACCTCATTATGGGTTGCAGCTTCATCTATCTACTTTAGAAGTAGACTTTCCATGGTTTCTGTTATATTTGGGGGTTTGTAACAGACCCCAATGAGAATTTTGTTACCATTTTTCCCTCCATGAATTTCGACCCATATGGACTCGACATCCTCATTTCCTTCGCTAATATCCTCCCTTAAAGTGGACTTTAGACAAGACTTTACATAGAGACAAACCCCTCCTCCTCTCCGATTTTTACGATCCTTTCTAAACAGACTGTAACCCTGTAAGTTAACTGCCCAGCCATAGCTTTCATCTAACCATGTCTCGGTTATTCCCACTATGTCAAAGTTACCTGTAGATATTTCTGCTTCTAGTTCTTCCATCTTGTTTGTCAGGCTTCTGGCGTTTGCGAGCATGCAGTTTAGAGGATTTTGTTTTGTTCCAATCTCCTCGCTGTGGATTGTTTTAGAAATGTTCTTACCTCCCTTCTGAGTATGTTTTCCTGGGTCTTCTTTGTTCAAGTCTAATGTTTTTCTTCCCGTCCCCTCTTCTAGTTTAACGCCCTCCTGATGAGTGTAGCGAGTCTTCTGGCGAATGTGTGTTTCCCAGGTTTGTTGAGGTGTAGTCCGTCTCTGGCGAGGAGTCCATCGTACCAGTAATTCACACCGTGGTCCAGGAATCCGAATCCTTGTTGTCTGCCCCATCGTCTTAGCCAATTGTTTGCATCAAGGATCCTGTTCCATCTCCTGGTGCCATGCCCGTCTACTGGAAGGATAGAAGAAAAAACTACCTGTGCATCCAGTTCCTTTACTTTCTTCCCCAACTCTTCAAAGTCTTTGCAGATTGTCGGTAGGTCCTTCCTTGCCGTGTCATTGAAATGGGTGGACGTCCTTGGAGCTGAAGAGCTTTGGTATCCTATCGGTCACATCCTTGATCATCGCACCTGGAAGGCAGCATACTTCTCTTGCAGTTATGTCCGGTCTGCAGATGGCTGCTTCTGTGCCTCTCAGTAGTGAGTCTCCCACCACCACCACTCTTCGTTGCTTCTTGGCTGTACTTTTTGCTGTCACTTGTTGCTGTGTGCCCTTTTCTTTTTTGCTTGCTGGTATTGCTTCATCCTTAGGTGTGCCATCTTCATCCTCTACAAAGATTTGATATCGGTTCTTCAGTTGTGTGGTTGGTGATTTCTCCATGGTCTTCTTGCTTCTTTTGGTCACATGCTTCCACTCATCTGCTTTTGGAGGTTCTCTGACACTTTTTTCACCTTCTGTGACCAGTAGAGATGCTTCTGTTCTGTCTAGAAAGTCTTCATTCTCTTTGATGAGTTTCAAAGTTGCAATTCTTTCTTCCAGACCCCGCACCTTTCCAAATTTCCGTTTTGTATCACAAATAAACGCAGTAAATATCAAAGAAATTTTACCACTATCATGAAGTACAATATATCAAGAGAAAACATTGTCAGAATCATCAGGATCCGTTGAAGCATTCCAGAGTTATAACCTCATAAAGGGACAATGATCAGAATTGTAAAAAATGGCCCAGTCATTAACGTGGAAACCACCCTTGGTGGTAAAGGGGTTAACCTGCAAAAGATGTACCTTAACATTTCCCAGCAAAAATTGTTTTGGTTTCGTTTTAGTGTGTTTTTTGTTGCACTGGGAAAAACGGCATGAAACTCGGAAAAAAAATGTTTACAACTGTGAACTAGGAATCAGAAATGCTTAATAGCAACCAAAATCCCATGTACATACTTAGAGACCAGGATTGCAGAGAAGATCTGTCTGCAAACTCAAATCAAAAATCAGCTCCAAAAAGTATCAGATAACAGGAGGACAAAAAGAGCAAACTGATTATATCTAAAAGATATCATATCATTTTATTATATCATAGAGAATTTAAAATGTCACAACAATATATAGAACACCAAAAACAATGCAGACTGTTATAAAGCCCACCCACACCTATCCCCACTTATACACTTCAATCCCTGGAAAAATAAATAAAGGTCCAAAGACCATAACTCAGGGAAAAGACAGTGCGTCCAAACATGGACGTCAGGGAAGCAGCATGCATGAACCAGATGATCGGGAAATAAAGTTACACCCGTCTAACATCTAAGGTGCAATAGTGCATGGCAAGAAATGCAGCGCTTACCAACAGATGAGTGGAGGTAAGGAGGGGGGTGGATGGAGGGTCCCGACGCGCGTTTCGCGGCAGCTAGAGGCCGGTTTCTCAAGGGAGTGTGTCTCCGGTCCCTGCAGGACCTTCTAATAACCCCATGAACTTAGTCACATGGCCTGACACGGCCAATCAGGACAGCTAGAGTTGGTGCATACGCACTGCGGCCGTCAGATCCTGAAATGCAGATAGGGTGTCACGGGAAGTGCACACACACCAGGGTAGAGCCCACCAAGTGGTGCACACACCGTAAAGACACCCACCCGCAGACAGGAAACAATAGGTTGCAGTGCAATGCGCACAGCCATGAGAGCATGTATGAGGACATTTGACTGGATGACAACAAAAAAAAAACTATAACTATATAACAAGCATATATAGCATAAGCATATAGCTATCATCACAAAATGCGTATACAAATTACAAAAGTTGAAATCATCAAAAGTAGCTGATATGGCTGTAATTTTCCCATATAATGAGATGAAGTCCAGGGTCATTTTCAGTCCGAAAGGGGGGCCCAGTAGGAGAAAATACAGAGGCGCAATAAATCAGCAGAGTGTTGTGGTCTGGTGGCCTAGGAGCAGCATGAGACGGACTCTGGAGAAGGTGGTCCCTGTACTGACCGCAAACCCTGAACCTAGCAGCGCAACTAGAAGTAGCCGTGGGGGGTACCTAACACTCCCTAGACCCCTTGGCACAGCCTAAGATCTAACTACCCCTAAAGACAGAAACAGGAAACCTATCTAACCTCAGAGAAAATCCCCAAAGGATAGATAGCCCCCCACAAATATTGACTGTGAGAGGAGAGGGAAATAACATACGCAGATATGAAATCAGATTTTAGCATAGGAGGCCATACTAGCTAAAAAGAAAGAATAGAACAGAGTACTATGCGGTCAGTATAAAAAACACTAGAAAATATCCACCGCAGAAAATACGAATCACCACATCTGACTAAAGACATGGAGGGTATATCTGCATCTCCAGAGAAATAGCTAGGCGGCAAAAAAATCCTTTACAGACTAAGCTGGACAAGACAAACACATGAAAATGCACAGAACTTTAAGGTCCACAGCAGGTGGACAGCAAAAACAAAGCCAGGACTTATCTTTGTAGAAAAACACAGCAAACTGGAGAGACCAGCAGGGAAGTGAATCCTTCCAGAACAATGGACAACTGGCACTGACTAAAGGATCCTGCAAAGCTATATACCCCAGTCAGTTTTGCAATTAGTAGATAAACCTGTCCACTTCTGCAGTCCAGGCACAACTGCATTACCCTCTACAACCACCGGAGGGAGCCCAAAAGCTGAATTCACAACAGCAGAGTCAAACACTAAATAAAAAAATAAAATTAAAAAAAAAGTTAAAAACACATCCACGGGGTTGATGAACATGGGGGCATGTGGGAACAGGAGTCTAGGAAACCAAATTTCAGGAGGACTACAAAAAAGGGGCAAAGCTTAAATATTCATTGAGGCCTTTTGGTATCTAATTGGACGATCCACTTTGTTTCGATTTGTGCAAGTAGTTTTTTATTGTCGCCCCCTCTTATACCAAGATGGAGGGCATCAATCCCCCTCACTTTCAAAATACTGGGGTTACAATTGTGATGTAACTTGAAATGACGAGGAATAGTATCCAATTCCGAAGTATCGGACACTGTCTGGGCCGCGCCAATGCCCCGCACATGTTCACGTACCCGTATTCTTAATTCTCTTGTGGTAAGGCCCACATATTTTGGGGCACAACAGGTGGCATAGTATATAACATTTGAAGTACCACAAGAGATACGTTGTCTGATTTTAAATTCCCTTGACCCATCTGATGAGGCAAAGGTAGAACAGCGTAAGACATTGGCACAGGCAAGACAGCGCATGAGAAAGAGCCAAACTAAGGACCATTAGTGCCAAAAGGATTGCTGGGAGCCGGAACATAGTGGCTCCTAACCAGCAAGTCACGAAGATTTTTGGTTTTTTTAGGGGTCATCAAAGGAAAGCTACCCAGGGAGGCCCTCGGGGCGGGATCAACTCCCAAAACGGGCCAATGTTTGTTTAGAATGGCACGCATGTTGTGCCATTCATGATTGTAGGTAGAGATGAACCAAATAGGTCCATCTCTACCTACACTTTTGCATCTCTTCACTGGATGTAGCAAACTAGTACGTGGTTTTCCCTTGCACGATCATACCAAGTTTTGATACATCTACGGCTATAGCCTCGAGCTAGAAAGTGTTGTTTGAGGTCTGAGGCCTGTGCCTCAAATTTAGAGTCAGTAGAGCAAATTCACCGCATCCTAATGAACTGTCCAACCGGGACGGCTCTCACAATGGATGAATGATGAGCTGAAGATGCATGTAATAGAGAATTGACAGAGGTAGGCTTCCTGAATACGTCCATCTGGATGCACCTGTCACTGTCAACCTCAAGGCGGATGTCCAGGAAGTCAACCCTCCTCTCATCAAAAACATATGTAAGTTGAATGTTGAAGATGTTGTCATTCACTATCCTCATAAAATCCTCGAGCTGGCAGGCCAACCCATCCCACAACATAATGATTGTTGTGAATTCCGCTCTTGGGCTCCCTCCGGTGGTTGTAAGTGGCACTTTTGTGATTTCTGCTCTTGGGCTCCCTCTTGTGGTTTCTAGTGGTATGGCTTCTCCTTGGAGTTAGCTGTCATCAGCTGCCTCCACTTATCGTCTCTTCTGCTCGGCTATTTAGGCCTGGCTCTTTCTTCAGCCAGTGCCACTTGTAAATGGTTCCTGGTTGGATTCACATCTCTTTGGAGTTCCCTGTTATCCTGACCAGTTCAGCAAAGCTAAGTTTTTGCTTGCTCTTTTCTGTCCATAGATTGTGGACTTATCCATTCTGTGCTTTCTATGTTTGTCCAGCTTATCAGTGTGAATTAATTCTGTCTTGCTGGAAGCTCTGGGAGGCAGATTTGCCCTCCACACCTTTAGTCAGGTGTGGAGATTTTTTGTAAACTCTGCGTGGATTTTTGTAGTGTTTTATACTGACCGCACAGTATTCCATCCTGTCCTATCTATTTAGCTAGACTGGCCTCCTGTGCTCATCCTGGTTTCATTCTGTGTATGTCTTTTCCCTCTCCACTCATAGTCATTATTTGTGGGGGGCTAATCTATCCTTTGGGGAATTTCTCTGAGGCAAGATAGCTTTCCTGCTTCTTTCTTTAGGGGTAGTTAGCTCTTAGGCTGTGACGAGATGCCTAGGGAGAGTTAGGAGCATTCCACGGCTACTTCTAGTGTTGTGTTGAGCTTAGGGACTGCAGTCAGTACAGTTACCACTTCCTTCAGAGCTCGTTCCATGTTGCTTCTAGACCACCGTATCATAACAAATGATGTCATCAATATAGTGGTACAGCACAGCACATGGGAGGCGGCTGGTGGGCCCCGTCGCTAAATATGCATCTCTCCCAGGCACCCAGGAAGAGATTTGCATATGAGGGTGCACAGGCCGCCCCCATGGCTGTGCCCCGCTTCTGTAAATAGAAATTGTCTTTAAAGACAAAAGTTGTGGGATAGGACATAGCCCAGCAGCTCGAGGACTAAACCACATAGAGAGCCGTCCAGGTCGGAGGTCCCCAGGAAGAGACGAACAGCCTGCAGGCCCTGGGTATGATCAATGCAAGTATATAGACGCTCGACGTCAATAGTGACGAGGAGGGTGCTATTATCCACAAGGATACCATCACAAGGGGTTTCAGGTAAAAATCTATGAACTGACATACAAAGTCACAAATGCCCCCTATTCCGGACACGATAGGACGCCCCGGGGAAGGAAGGAGGGGGGGGTCGAGGGCATCCTTGTAGATTTTGGGTAGCAAATAGAACGTAGGTACCTTTGGAGACCTAACCATTAACCCATCAAACACTCTTAGTGATAATATTAGTCTCAAGGGCTTTAATCAAAATTGCCTGGAGTTCACGAGCATAGCAGGTCATAGGGTTAAACGACAATTTGCAATATGTTGTAGAATCTCTTAACTGTCGAAAGGCCTCTCAGTCATACTTATCACAAGCCCAAACAACTGTGTTCCACTCCTTGTCTGCTGGCTTGAAAACAACGTCCTTAAAAGATTGTAGTTCTAGAATAACTTGAATGTTAGGTTGTCGAATCTGCGCCTTGACGAAAGTTTCTTAGAATCATCACTAATAGAGTTGAGCGACCTTGACCTTTTTAGAGTCGAGCCGGGTTTCGCGAAACCCGACTATCTCAAAAGTCGGGTCGAGTGAAATCGGCCGATTATGACGTAAAGTCGGGATCGACCGAAACACGAAACCCAATGCAAGTCAATGGGGCAGCATAGTCGGCAGTGAGTGGGGGCCAGGAAAACACCTAGAGTGCCCATTTTAATGTCAAAACCATCCATTCTTCTTAATGAAGCTTGTCAAGCGTAATTTACCTTATAATAATTGGAAGGCATTTGAAATTGGGGGTCATTTGGCTAAAGTTGTGGTGGGTAGGGCTGGTTCAAGTAATTAGTGGGCCCAGGAAATCTGGACCACGTCACGGCAGTGGAGCAGGGAGAGGTAAGTATTTCAACTTTGCAAGTGCTGTGAACCTGAGCAAGCAGGGGGGGCCCACTCGTTGGCATTGGCACTGGCACAGGGCCCCTCAAAGTACAGCGGTGTGTTTGCACGGCGGGGGCGCCTCCCACCGGCAGCAACACTTTTGCGTACTATGAGAGGCCCTGTGCCAGTGACGTCGCCAACTAGTATTCCTCCCCCCCACCTGATGAAGGAACCTGCACTTTCATCTGCACCTTCCTCTTTGTCCCCGTGTAAGGTGGTATGGTATGCGGGAAGAGCAACCTGACTTTCAGCAGGGTCACAATGTTGTTGTGTAGCGTGCACGGGGAATGTTGCGTTATGGGTCAATGTACCAGCAGACTCATCTATCACTGGCTGGGCAATGGGCAGGATGAGGAGGAAACACAGATATAGGCCCAAAGAATAAAGTTGGCTAAATCCAGTTCAAAATTGGTAACACAGGAATAACCAGGGGGCATTGCAGTGGAGGACAACTGGAATGAGAGGCTGACACAGAGAGTAGGCCCAAATCAGTAAGTAGTCGAAATGCAGTTCAAAATTGGCAACCGTAGTAAACAGGCGGCACAGCTTTGTTCAGTGGAGGAGAACAGCAAGGAGTGGCAGACACCGATAGTAGGCCCCAACCCAACTAGTAGGCAAAATGCAGTCTAACATTAACAACTACTTAACGAGCGCCTGAAAACGGAATTTCAGGACAGGAAACCAGGAGAACAGCAAGGAGTGGCAGACACCGATAGTAGGCCCCAAACCAACTAGTACGCCAAATGCAGTTGTTCCGTTTAACCACAATTTAATGAGAGCCTGAAGATAGAAGTTCAGGAAAGGCAACCTGGAGAACACCTTGGAGTGGAACACACCATCTCTCTACACCCCATACCCAATTTGTAGGCCTAATGCAGTGTAGTTTCCAACAACTACTAAACGAGAGCATGAAGATCGAAGCATTGGCGAGGAAACCTGGGGAACACCTTGGAGTGGAACACACCATCTCTCTACACCCCATACCCAATTTGTAGGCCTAATGCAGTGTAGTTTCCAAGAACTACTAAACGAGAGCCGGAAGATCGAAGCTCAGGAAAGGCAACCTGGAGAACACCTTGGAGTGGAACACACCATCTCTCTACACCCCATACCCAATTTGTAGGCCTAATGCAGTGTAGTTTCCAACAACTACTAAACGAGAGCATGAAGATCGAAGCATTGGCGAGGAAACCTGGGGAACACCTTGGAGTGGAACACACCATCTCTCTACACCCCATACCCAATTTGTAGGCCTAATGCAGTGTAGTTTCCAAGAACTACTAAACGAGAGCCGGAAGATCGAAGCTCAGGAAAGGCAACCTGGAAAACACCTTGGAGTGGAACACACCATCTCTCTACACCCCATACCCAATTTGTAGGCCTAATGCAGCGTAGTTTCCAACAACTACTAAACGAGAGCATGATGATCGAAGCATTGGCGAGGAAACCTGGGGAACACCTTGGAGTGGAACACACCATCTCTCCACAGTGGAACACAACATCTCTCTACACCCCATACCCAATTTGTAGGCCTAATGCAGCGTAGTTTCCAACAACTACTAAACGAGAGCCGGAAGATCGAAGCTCAGGAAAGGCAACCTGGGGAACACCTTGGAGTGGAACACACCATCTCTCTACACCCCATACCCAATTTGTAGGCCCAATGCAGCGTAGTTTCCAACAACTACTAAACGAGAGCCGGAAGATCGAAGCTCAGGAAAGGCAACCTGGGGAACACCTTGGAGTGTAACAAACCCTCTCTCTACACCACGGAAGGGCTGATTCTTAGGAAGGAAGGCTGTCGGAAAGAAGCAGGGCGCGTCCGAGGGTGATTATATTCTTATTAGGTATATACTCACCCTCGGACGCGCCCTGCTTCTTTATTTGTAATGAATGTTTATTTGCAATGTGGTTTTGACTTACTCTATTTTTTTGGTAAATAATGATTTTATTATTTTCATTGTTTTGCATCTTCTTGGCAATAATATAAAGAAGACGCGACAGGACAACACTCGGTGGATGCCATATCTGTGTTTAAAATTGAAAAAACCTTTCAGTTAACTACTTGCAGGAGAAAGTTATTGTAGCTGGTGGCCATTTTTAGTACTGTACCAGATTTTTGTTGTATGTGTTTGTTTTTAATGTTAAAATGTCTGCATTTGATATCTCTCCAGTATTTTCTTTTTTATAAGCAAAATACTTATTTTTATATTTTCTGATGTTGGTTCCAGGGGTACACGGGCAGCAGTGGTGTGGTCAGTGGAGGCCTAGTGGAAGGAGTGACCGCAGACAGGCATCGAAGGCCTAAAATAATAACACATGGCTGTAGGCAATTTTAAATTGGTTCCAGGGGTACACGGGCAGCAGTGGTGTGGTCAGTGGAGGCCTAGTGGAAGGAGTCACCGCAGACAGGCATCGAAGGCCTAAAATAATAACACATGGCTGTAGGCAATTCTAAATTGGTTACAGGGGTACACGGGCAGCAGTGGTGTGGTCAGTGGAGGCCTAGTGGAAGGAGTCACCGCAGACAGGCATCGAAGGCCTAAAATAATAACACATGGCTGTAGGCAATTTTAAATTGGTTCCAGGGGTACACGGGCAGCAGTGGTGTGGTCAGTGGAGGCCTAGTGGAAGGAGTGACCACAGACAGGCATCGAAGGCCTAACATAACAAAAATGTCAATACAATGGTATTGTCAGTGGCAGGCATTGAAGGATGTCAGCGCATAGACTAAACATTGGTGGAGCTGTGAGATAATTTTGCAAGTGGTAGAGCACTGTTTGAGCTGGGGTGGGGGGAAACTGTCTTGTGGCCGGCGGTACAGGCCCAGGGCCCCTCATATTACAACGGTGTGTCTGACGTTGGGTGCGCACCACCACCGCCAGAGACACTTTATTGTACTAGGAGGGACCCAGTGGCAGTGCCGTCGACCAAAAGCGGGCTCACCCACCTCTTCAGACAAACTGCACTCTCACGGGTGCTGTCGCCAAGTGTCGATACCACGGCCCCGTGTGGGGAGTTTGGCCATTTAGTGAGGTGTAAACATGTCGTATGCTGGACAATCAGGTGCAGAAAATTACGAGATTGGAAAAGGCATTCAGAATAGTCCACAGGCAAGACCTTTTCATAGGAAAGCTAGGTGTCAGCCGGGCAAGGTGGGGCAAAAGATTTCGAAATCCAGTTGTGGTTCATTTTAATGAAGGTTAGATCATCTACATTTTGGGTAGCCAGACGAGTCATTTTTTCTGTTAGTATTGAACCTGCAGCACTGAATACTCTTTCTGATAGCACACTAGCTGCTGGGCAAGCAAGCTCCTGCAATGCATATTCTGCCAATTCTGGCCAGGTGTCTAATTTTGATGCCTAGTAATCAAATGGGAATGACGGTTGAGGGAGAACATCGATAAGGGATGAAAAATAGTTTGTAACCATACTGGACAAATGTTGTCTCCTGTCACTTTGAATTGATGCTGCAGTACCTGTCCTGTCTGCGGTCATAGCAAAATCACTCCACAACCTGGTCAGAAAACCCCTCTGGCCAACGCCACTTCTGATTTCTGCCCCTCTAACTCCTCTGGTCTGCTGGCCCCTGCAGCTCGTGTGAGAACGATCACGGGCGCTGTGTGCAGGGAATGCCAGAAGCAAACGGTCAACAAGAGTTGATTGTTTGGTTGCTAATATTAGTTCCAAGTTCTCATGTGGCATTATATTTTGCAATTTGCCTTTATAGCGAGGATCAAGGAGGCAGGCCAACCAGTAATCGTCATCATTCATCATTTTAGTTATGCGTGTGTCCCTTTTGAGGATACGTAAGGCATAATCCGCCATGTGGGCCAAAGTTCCAGTTCTCAAATCTGCGGTTGTGCTTGGTTGAGGGGCAGTTTCAGGCAAATCCACGTCACTTGTGTCCCTCAAAAAACCAGAACCCGCCCTTGCCGCGCCACCAATTTCCAGTGGCCCCGGAAAAGCTTCCTCATTAAAAATATAATCATCCCCATCATCCTCCTCGTCCTCCTCCTCCTCTTCGCCCGCTACCTCGTCCTGTACACTGTCCTGGCCAGACAATGGCTGACTGTCATCAAGGCTTTCCTCTTCCTCAGCTGCAGACGCCTGATCCTTTATGTGCGTCAAACTTTGCATCAGCAGACGCATTAGGGGGATGCTCATGCTTATTATGGCGTTGTCTGCACTAACCAGCCGTGTGCATTCCTCAAAACACTGAAGGACTTGACACATGTCTTGAATCTTCGACCACTGCACACCTGACAACTCCATGTCTGCCATCCTACTGCCTGCCCGTGTATGTGTATCCTCCCACAAAAACATAACAGCCCGCCTCTGTTCACACAGTCTCTGAAGCATGTGCAGTGTTGAGTTCCACCTTGTTGCAACGTCTATGATTAGGCGATGCTGGGGAAGGTTCAAAGAACGCTGATAGGTCTGCATACGGCTGGAGTGTACGGGCGAACGGCGGATATGTGAGCAAAGTCCACGCACTTTGAGGAGCAGGTCGGATAACCCCGGATAACTTTTCAGGAAGCACTGCACCACCAGGTTTAAGGTGTGAGCCAGGCAAGGAATGTGTTTCAGTTGGGAAAGTGAGATGGCAGCCATGAAATTCCTTCCGTTATCACTCACTACCTTGCCTGCCTCAAGATCTACAGTGCCCAGCCACGACTGCGTTTCTTTCTGCAAGAACTCGGACAGAACTTCCGCGGTGTGTCTGTTGTCGCCCAAACACTTCATAGCCAATACAGCCTGCTGACGTTTGCCAGTAGCTGCCCCATAATGGGAGACCTGGTGTGCAACAGTGGCAGCTGCGGATGGAGTGGTTGTGCGACTGCGGTCTGTGGACGAGCTCTCGCTTCTGCAGGAGGACGAAGAGGAGGAGGAGGGGGTGCGAACGGCTACAGCCAATTGTTTCCTAGACCGTGGGCTAGGCAGAACTGTCCCAAACTTGCTGTCCCCTGTGGACCCTGCATCCACCACATTTACCCAGTGTGCCGTGATGGACACGTAACGTCCCTGGCCATGCCTACTGGTCCATGCATCTGTTGTCAGGTGCACCTTTGTGCTCACAGATTGCCTGAGTGCATGGACGATGCGCTCTTTAACATGCTGGTGGAGGGCTGGGATGGCTTTTCTGGAAAAAAGTGTCGACTGGGTAGCTCGTAGCGTGGTACAGCATAGTCCATCAGGGCTTTGAAAGCTTCGCTTTCAACTAACCGGTAGGGAATCATCTCTAACGAGATTAGTCTAGCTATGTGTGCGTTCAAACCCTGTGTACGCGGATGCGAGGCTAAGTACTTCCTTTTTCTAACCATAGTCTCATGTAGGGTGAGCTGGACTGGAGAGCTGGAGATCGTGGAACTAGCGGGGGTGCCGGTGGACATGGCAGACTGAGAGACGGTGGGAGATGGTATTGTTGCCACCGGTGCCCTAGATGCAGTGTTTCCTACTACGAAACTGGTGATTCCCTGACCCTGATGGCTTTGGCCTGGCAAAGAAACCTGCACAGATACTGCAGGTGGTGCGGAAAATGGTGGCCCTACACTGCCGGAAGGGATGTTGCGTTGCTGACTAGCTTCATTGGCCGAGGGTGCTACAACCTTAAGGGACGTTTGGTAGTTAGTCCAGGCTTGCAAATGCATGGTGGTTAAATGTCTATGCATGCAACTTGTATTGAGACTTTTCAGATTCTGTCCTCTGCTTAAGGTAGTTGAACATTTTTGACAGATGACTTTGCGCTGATCAATTGGATGTTGTTTAAAAAAATGCCAGACTGCACTCTTTCTAGCATCGGATACCTTTTCAGGCATTGCAGACTGAGCTTTAACCGGATGGCCACGCTGTCCTCCAACAAGTTTTAGCTTTGCCACGCGTTTTGGGCAAGATACGGGCCCGGCAGATGGAACCTGTTGCGATGTTGATGCCTGCTGCGGCCCCTCCTCCTCCGCTTCAGAACTGCTGCCGCCTGCACCCTGTTCCCCCAATGGCTGCCAATCGGGGTCAAGAACTGGGTCATCTATTACCTCTTCTTGTAGCTCGTGTGCAACTTCGTCTGTGTCACCGTGTCGGTCGGTGGTATAGCGTTCGTGATGGGGCAACATAGTCTCATCAGGGTCTGATTCTTGACCAGCACCCTGCGAGGGCAATGTTGTGGTCTGAGTCAAAGGACCAGCATAGTAGTCTGGCTGTGGCTGTGCATCAGTGCACTCCATGTCAGATTCAACTTGTAATGGGCATGGACTGTTAACTGCTTCACTTTCTAAGCCAGGGACGGTATGTGTAAAGAGCTCCATGGAGTAACCCGGTGTGTCGCCTGCTGCATTCTTCTCTGTTGTTGTTTTTGCTGAAGAGGACAAGGAAGCGACTTGTCCCTGACCGTGAACATCCACTAACGACGCGCTGCTTTGACATTTACCAGTTTCACGAGAGGAGGCAAAAGAGCTAGAGGCTGAGTCAGCAAGATAAGCCAAAACTTGCTCTTGCTGCTCCGGCTTTAAAAGCAGTTTTCCTACTCCCAGAAAAGGGAGCGTTCGAGGCCTTGTGTAGCCAGACGACGAACCTGGCTCCACAGCTCCAGACTTAGGTGCAATATTTTTTTTCCCACGACCAGCTGATGCTCCACCACTACCCTCATTACCAGCTGACAATGAACGCCCCCGGCCACGACCTCTTCCACCATACTTCCTCATTGTTTTAAAAACGTAAACAAACTAACGGTATTTGTTGCTGTCACACAAATTATACGGTGAGCTATAACTTCAGTATGATTTAGCTACCCCTTTACAGGTGAGTGAGACCACAACGAAAATCAGGCACAATGTTACACACTCTGTTGTTGGTGGCAACAAATGAGAGAGATGCCACACACGCAGGACTGTCACTGAAGCACAAATGTAAATATTAATCTCCCACTGATTTTTTTTTTTTTTTTTTTTTCAGGGAGACTTTAGGAAAAAAAAAAATAGAATAAAATGATTTTTTCAGGAAGAATTTAGAAAACAAATAAAACAAAAAAAGGCTTTCTATGGCCCACTGAGTGAGAGATGACGCACACAGGAGTCAGGAGTGGCACACAAGCCCAGAGGCCAATATTTATCTCCCACTGATTGATGTAGTGATTTTTTCAGGTAGATTTTGGAACCCAAATCAAGCTAAAAAAATAATAGGCTTTCTATGGCCCACAATTGAAGAGAGAGAGAGAGATGGCACACCCAGGAGTCAAGACTGGCACACAAGCAGAAAGGGCAATATTAATCTCCCACTGATTTTTTTTTTTCAGGGAGACTTTAGGAAAAAAAAAATAGAATAAAATGATTTTTTCAGGAAGAATTTAGAAACCAAATAAAATAAAATGATTTTTTCAGGGAGAATTTAGAAAACAAATAAAACAAAAAAAGGCTTTCTATGGCCCACTGAGTGAGAGATGACGCACACAGGAGTCAGGAGTGGCACACAAGCCCAGAGGCCAATATTTATCTCCCACTGATTGATGTAGTGATTTTTTCAGGTAGATTTTGGAACCCAAATCAAGCTAAAAAAATAATAGGCTTTCTATGGCCCACAATTGGAGAGAGAGAGAGAGATGGCACACCCAGGAGTCAAGACTGGCACACAAGCAGAAAGGGCAATATTAATCTCCCACTGATTTGTTTTTTTTTTTTTTTTTTTTCAGGGAGACTTTAGGAAAAAAAAAATAGAATAAAATGATTTTTTCAGGAAGAATTTAGAAATCAAATAAAATAAAATGATTTTTTCAGGGAGAATTTAGAAAACAAATAAAACAAAAAAAGGCTTTCTATGGCCCACTGAGTGAGAGATGACGCACACAGGAGTCAGGAGTGGCACACAAGCCCAGAGGCCAATATTTATCTCCCACTTTTTTTTTTTTGTTCCAGGGAAAATTTATAAACCCAATAAAAAAAATAATAAATAGGCTTTCTATGGCCCACTATCTGAGAGACAGAGAGAGATGGCACGCTTAGGACTGGCACACAAGCCCAAAGGCCAATATTAATCTCCCTTTTTTTTTTAAGGGAGAATTTATAAAACCAAAAAAAATAAATAAATAGGCTTTCTATGGCCCACTATTTGTGAGAGAGATGGCACGCTTAGGACTGGCACACAAGCCCAAAGGCCAATATTAATCTCCCACTGATTGATGTAGTGATTTTTTCAGGTAGATTTTATAACCCAAATCAAGCAAAAAAATAAATAGGCTTTCTATGGCCCACTGAGTGAGAGATGACACAGACAGGGATGGCACTCTAGCAGAAATGTCAATCTTAATCTCCCACAAAAAAAAAAACAGGGAGTGTCCTTCAATTACTATCTCCCTGCAGTAATCTCAGCCAGGTATGGCAGGCAGCAATAAGGAGTGGACTGATGCACAAATTAAATAAAAAGTGTGTACAAACCAAAAAGATAGCTGTGCAGAAAGGAAGGAACAAGAGGATTTGTGCTTTGAAAAAAGCAGTTGGTTTGCACTGCGGCGTACACACAGCAATGCAGCTATCAGGGAGCCTTCTAGGGCAGCCCAATGAGCTACAGCGCTGAGGGGGAAAAAAAAAAATGTAGCTTCCACTGTCCCTGCACACCGAAGGTGGTGTTGGGCAGTGGAAATCGCTACAGCACAAGCGGTTTGGTGGTTAATGGACCCTGCCTAACGCTATCCCTGCTTCTGACGAAGCGGCAGCAACCTCTCCCTAAGCTCAGATCAGCAGCAGTAACATGGCGGTCGGCGGGAACTCCCCTTTATAGCCCCTGTGACGCCGCAGACAGCAAGCCAATCACTGCAATGCCCTTCTCTAAGATGGTGGGGACCAGGACCTATGTCATCACGCTGCCCACACTCTGCGTTTACCTTCATTGGCTGAGAAATGGCGCTTTTCGCGTCATTGAAACGCGACTTTGGCGCGAAAGTCGCGTACCGCATGGCCGACCCCGCACAGGGGTCGGATCGGGTTTCATGAAACCCGACTTTGCCAAAAGTCGGCGACTTTTGAAAATGAACGACCCGTTTCGCTCAACCCTAGTCACTAACCAATTTTGTAAAAATTTCAACATTTGAATTCAAAGAGGGGGAAAGGGGGGAACCTAGTGGACCCAGGCATGATGGACAGGGAAATCCTACTTGCACACGGGCTGTCTTGTTCCCCAAGAAGATCCTCAAGATCACGAAGGGTGTTCATTTCTACCTCACTCATGGTCTCTGATGTACTTTTTTTGCTGTGAAGTTCTCAGGATTAATTTATGGGAAAAGAGGTGCAAATCCTTTAGGGTATCTGCACACGTCAGGATTTCTTGCAGAAATTTCCTGAAGAAAACTGGAAATTTTCTGCAAGAAATCCGCATTTTTTTCGCGTTTTTTTTTTAGCATTTTGCAAGCGAAATTAGCATGCAGAATGCTAAAGTTTTCGAAGCAATCTGTAGCATTGCTTGGAAAACTGACTGACAGGTTGGTCACACTTGTCAAACATAGTGTTTGACAAGTGTGACCAACTTTTTACTATAGATGCTGTCTAAGCAGCATCTATAGTAAAAGATAGAATGTTTAAAAATAATAAAAAAAAATAAAAAAAATGGTTATTCTTACCTGCAAACAGCCAATCTCCTCAGCGGCGTCCGTTCCTATAGATGGTGTGTGTGAGTAGTGTATAATCGGGTGGTTTCGTCAAGCTCAATCTGACAGGTGCCCCGCCCCTATCAAAGTGTATCAAAGTGTGTAACCCCGCCCGGTCAGCCAGCTGTCCCTGAGTCTGGCTGACTTCCCCTTTTGATATAGTTTGATATTGTTTGATATTATCCCTGGCATTTCTTTTATATTAGATTTTGATAATCCCCTATTAGATGGACCAGTTATTTAATTATATCCTAGTTGTTTGTGAGCTCTGTAATATGTATTTTAGAAGCCGTGTTCTCTGTGTAGTTGAGATTAGTTGTCAATTCCGCTGACCGCTACATATTTAGAAATGAAAGCAGCCGTAGCAAAATTTTTCAGATAAAATAACCACAAATGCCAGTGTTCTCTGTGTAGTTGAGATTCGCTGTCAAATCCGCTGACCCATACACATTTAGAACCAGCGTGTCCAGGGTTGTGTTAGGTGTGATAATGTCCCACCCTGTACAGATAATGTCAATGGTATAATTCTCAGTATTATGAAAAAATGACATTCATTGTATGAGTTTTAAAGGCTTTATTAAAGCATGTATCAGACAATACACTATATGTGAATTACAGTACGATATACAATTACACACTCAGCAAATTAACCACAAGCACATGTGCACGAAGATAAAAAATACATGATAGCTTAGTTAGCTAACAGCATAATGCTGACAAGTGCATCTTTGCTGAAGCTGATAACGACGGTCTGAACAACGGTTTAAGCTTGAAAATTTTGATGCCATAAAATCTGATACGATTCTATCATTATTCTGCAAGTCAGGCGTGAAATGTTGTAAAACCTTCTTAAATGGTAAGCCTCGCACTAAATGGTGTAATACATATATGCAATAATGCCCGCATACACGACTATACATATCTTGGATTTGGGCGTCTTGATAACAATAAGAGTAACAATTCTTGTTCAGGAATGTCACAAAATCGCGTAGAAAGATAATATTGTCCGCACGAGAGCGAGTACGATTAATACCCAGTGGAGTCCGGCTTGATTCGCCGGGTCTGTATTCACGATATATGCCGCGGGTCTCTGAGTCACTCTTTCTTCCAGAAGCAAATCACACGGAAACACACCGGCGAATATGCAGTCTGTATAATTATCGGGCCGTACTACCGCTGTAAGCTGCAGACTGTCCATCGCTACTTAATTAAAATCGTACAAGATCTCTCGCCTATTATTAATTTCCAGAATGGTGTGGTTGACTGCAAAAACAATCATATTTATCGTGTGGGGTGTCGCTAGCGCAAAGCGGACTTCAGCACACAGGTTACCTGTTTTAATAAGCGAGAAATGGCCTCCAGGCTCTTGATCAGGTGATAAATCAAAAGCAAATAGCGTGAATCCAGACATAAATTCTTCACGATCTATCGCCATGGCACAATCAGCCTTTTGCTTGCCAGATATATGGGCAAGCGCCATATACTCTCTGATGGCTAAATCATCATTAAAATTAGGATTATAAGGTCCTCGCGGGTATCTGCTGGCCATCCAGATATAATGCCGCATGGTTGACGTGGTAGTGGTGAAAGTCCAGTGGGTTTTTTGTATAAGAACCGCTGAAGGCCTCATTATCTACAAACCCCAATATAACAGTTTTTGGTATCTGGCCTAGGAAGATGTTCTCGTGGTTCGTGTTCCGTGCCCCTGCGGCGATGCTGTACACTTTCAGGCATGTTCGGTCAATAGCGTACTTGGCTGTTGTGGATAGGAGGGCCTGGTTGTGACCGATTCGGACAGCCGGAGATACCTGCACTCTTTTCACATAGAGAGCCGCCTGCGAGATTTGCACCTTCAGCGGCTCGGCTTCTGCGGACATGAGGCAGAAAGTATCCTTATTTCTTGATAGCTTAACCTTAAGGTCAAGGCCGTTCAATATTAACTTTGGTTGGTTAGATATATCCCCAAAAATGGGCCCCAAGAGCTCGATGGGTTTTGAGCGAGAAGCGGCACTGGCTCTTTTGATAAACCCAGCATTTGCGCCATCCAGGCGCCTGTCATTATGATGCCCTGCAGTGTCTTTATAGAACAAACCGGCTGTAAATTGTGATGCCAGCGTCTGTGAACTGTAATTTAAAAGGGTCTCTATGTACGCTCTATAGCTGTAGAGATTGTCCGATTGTGAGATAAGCCGGTCTCCCAGAGTAATATCGACCTGGTTAAAAAGAGTGGCTAGAGGGTAGTTTATGAGCGCCACACGCACACTATCGGCGATGGCCGTATTTGCCTGCTTCACGATGCGACAGCTTATGTACAGCAGCGTGTTCAGATCATAATAATAATCGCCGCTACCAGATATGTAAAATTCCAACGGGCCATTGTCTGACAGAGCCGCAACCGGCTGTACTTCTACAAATAGAGATTTCTCTATACTTGTTTGGGTCGGGGGTATGTCAAAAATATCCAGTTCAGATTTTGCGCACTCTACAGAAGCGTCATGCAGGAAAGCCATGATAACTGATTAGAAGATGTCGTCCACAGAGCGTCTTACCCGTTTCTGATGGGTGCGTCTCTTGGATGTAGTTTTATTCATGAGCATCGGCAGTAAAGGCGGGCAAACGCGTCTCTTTCTTTTTTGTGCTTTTTTAGCGACATAAATTATCCCAGATCCGTCTTACTGAGGTGGTGTATTTATCCTTTTCATAAGGGCCGTCGAGGCTGTTGTGACGGCGTCTGCAGCGATGTTCCGGACAGCCGTCTTAACGTGTGGTTTTACTAATTCTAAGCCTTTTCTGAAAAGCAGCACGGCGCGTCGAAATAAGCCTTTAAATATCCCGGCCAGGCCAGAGCCATACATGTACTCGCTCCCGCGGAACCCCTCTAGCCCGTGCCCCGACAGGTCAGTATAGTAGCAGGCATAAACAGCGGGATCTCCATACACCCTTTGAGACACCATTTTATCGTGTCAATACTGTCGAGGTCTAAAATGTAATCGCACTATACACTTGCCGTATCTGAATTTAACCGGCGTACCCTGGTCCAACATGACTGTAATGTTTATGGAGTCAAAGTGTTGTTTGCACAGCGGTATGTAATCGGGCCGCGAGTAGCGCACCGTGACAATATCATTATCATCGCCGCTAACTTCTACGGTTCGTAGCAGTTGAACGTAACTGTCCCCTACAAGCTGGTGCTGAATTATATCAGTGTATACAAAAAGCGAATAAAAACCAGCCTTTGAATCGGGGTAAAAGCGGCGATTCCACGGCATTAAAGCAACAGGGGAGTCATCAACGGTCTGTAGTCCGAAAATAAATTTTAGCTTAGTACCCAGAGCAAACTGTATAGGGGCTGGGTCGGGCAGGATCACCTCTCGGCGTAGCTCATCATACCATATTCTGTAGGCAGGCATGGATAAATACTGCGCGTCTATTCGGGCATTGACCGCACCAACTAGCTTAGGAATGCTCGAGTAAAATCCTGATTTTATGTGATACTGTTCTAACGGTTCGTCGTGTTTAGCCACGTAGAAGCTCCCTTCAAAAGCCTCAAACGTGTTCCACGTATGGGGGTACTGTATTTCCGTTAACGCCACCTCATAATCTGCTGTAAGATGAACGGCCCTCGCTAACTTGGTATTGTAGTCCGATATGATGTTATCGGGGTAGATTTTAATTGAGGAATTGCTAGGTAATGTGACGAAAAACGAACCCGCTTCCATGGCAATATACCTGTCAATTCTGAAGCCGGGATCCAACTATTGAATTTTTCGGGGTACCCCAGCCATTTGACGAAGCAGTGACTCACACTCCCGACACGTTTTTTTCTCAAAATCTTTTCTACTCTGTAGACACGATTCTCATCCATAGGTATTTTTTGCTGATCTTCCTTATAAAATGACCCCTCTACAGCTTCGCCGGCTAAATCACTAATTTTATAAAGAGGCTTATGAAATTTATTGGAGACTGCGGTAATTAAAAAAATCTCTTCGCTGTACGATATTTTATAGCCCTTACAGAAGGTCCCCTTATAGCGCGATATTCTGATATGATCCCCAACCTTTAAAGACGGTTTAATCGGTTTATTAGTAATAGTAGAACTGTAAATATTGCGCCAGATTTGCATCGCGTTTTTCTCTGTCACAGTCGCGGGGCTACAGCGGATCATTGAGTGGTACGTATAATTGTAGCTATGCACCAAATCCGGTGAAATATCAATATACCTAAAGGTATTATGCTGCGTAAGATAGCGCCACATACGGGTTTTTAATGTGCGATTAAAACGCTCTATCATAGCGGCTTTTACATCATTATTGGTAAAAAAGTGGTGAATATTATGCATATTACATAGTTGCTTGAGTGGGGAATTTATAATTTCTTTGTTGCGATCCGTCTGCAATTTCTTCGGTATGTGCTTATCATTTTGAAATATTAATTCGAACGATCTGGCGACACTAGCACCGGTCTTGTTTGACAAGGCCACGCACCATGCGTATCTCGATAGAATATCAATCACCGTCAGGATGTATTTGACATTATCATTTTCCCTTGAATAGTCAATTAAGCTTACGAGATCCGCCTGCCACTGCGCATCAATGTCCGAGACGTAAATTTTATTTGTCAAAAAGCGTTTTCTAACAGGCTTGTGTAGCGTGTAGGCATCTTGCTTATTCAGCCACTCAATCACGTCAGATTTTTTTACACCGCGGTCTCTCGTCTCTCTAAATAATTTGTCAATTCCGCAGAATGATCCAGGAGCCTTGGTTGTAAAATATTGTTTTTCTAATATGTCATCATACGATTTAGACGTCATGATTGATTAAAATGATTGTGTCTCGTTAATCAACAGCCTGCTTCTTTCAGAAATTAAACTGTATAAAATTACCAGTTTTAATCCGGCTATATCGTGATTGTGCCAATACAAGCAATAATTGTCTGTATGGGTGTGTTCTGGGTGTTAACAGAAGACGTGTGGCGGGGCGTAACTGGGTGTGTTTCTGGGTGATAACAGAAGGGCTGATTTCTGACACTCGGGATAAATACAGCTGTCTGTGCCACGGCCCTACACCAGTCAGCCACCAGAAGTCAGACTAGACTAACAGCAGAACCATTCTAAATGTAAGTGTATAAGACAGTTGTCTTATTATTCGCAAATGCTTAATTATATTTAACTATGCATCTCTAAAACCACAATTAAGGAAGTTATTTGTTTAATAAGTTAGTATTATACTGGTAGTTAGCTGCCTAAAACCACAATTAAGGAAGTTATTTGTTTAATAAGTTAGTATTATACTGGTAGTTAGCTGCATTATTTGTTTTGATAATTTAAGCGCCCATTTATTATGGCATAATTTGTTTAATACAGTAGTTAATAGCTGTTAATACAGCTTAACTAGCGTATTCAGCGCTTACTTACTACCTATGTTTTGTTTAACATAGACATTTATAGTCCTATTCATACACTAGGCGCAAATTTATTTGATGCGGTATATAAATGAGTTTGTCTGTGTTGTAAAATTAATATAGATAGCACAAAAATTTACACAGATAATTTATTTTAGATGGAATCCCAAAATTTTTTGGATTTTTCCGACCAAGTTGCGGATTCGGTATTAGGTATGTTTCAAGCTTTATATAAATGCATCTGTTAGTGTGCCATTCTAAGTAAGGACTGTTTTGTATATTATTTTTTATATTGTTTTATTCTCTCTTATTTAAGATGAATTTATCAGGAACACCTCCGATGATGTAGATGAATTTATCAGGAACATCAGCGATGATTTTTTAAACAGCTTCAGCGGGCCTGCTCTGGAGTGTGATACAGCTGGAGCTGAGTATAGTAACATTAATGAAGCTGACGTTGCTGTGTGGGATTTGGCTCAAGACATCATAGGTGCGTTGTGTGTGTGTGTGTGTATAGCTTTTAAGTATTTAGACTTGTAAATATATATTAATTCTTTACCGATGTCGACATGTTTCCAGAACCAATTACCTCGGAACACAATCAGATGCCTGTTGAGGACCTGTTTTACCAGACCCCCACACCGAGAAACAGCCCTGTTTCTAGAGCCCCTAAAAAACAGCGAGGACCGGAGGGCCGGAAAGGAAAAGGTAACAATCATATGAAAATGTGTTTTTGCACAACCGCTCTGAGAAAATCCACCATGCCTCTACTAAGTCCTATATCTTTATTTATAGCTTGTAAACTGAAGCCTAGAAGAATTTTCACAAAAGAGAATATACCACAGCTAATGGAGAACCTCACAGAAGCTCCAGAAGACGCCACGGCAATCATTCACCACACATCGCTAGCCCGTAAGTGTATATTTTGATATACATGCACAGTCTCTGTACAATCAATGATACACGTGCTTCACCAATGAGATCCCGGTCCCACACATATCTGACACATGTATAATGTTTCCTGCAGCTAAGCGCAGCGACATGCGGCTGTCTCACACATATCTGACACATGTATAATCTTTCCTGCAGCTAAACGCAAAGTCATGAGAAAAACACCTCCAACACCTCTACAGCCGCTACAGCTCTCCGAGAATGGCGCATCACCAGTGTGGACGGCAATACAGACGGCTAATGGAGCTGTTAGAACATCTCCGCTATCACCGATCTGCGTGGTGCAGGGCGCAGGAAACACTGTACCGTCGTACCATCGTGAAATACTCCATTCAAGTACTGGACAGCCATCGGCCAGCCGTGTGAATGACCCCGCGCTACTATATCCAGAAGTGGTAAAGGCACCCCGAAAACATAAGCGAAAAACAAAGCATATTACAGAGCCACCAACCACATCCAGCGCCGTGGGTGCCACAGCCACGATGACTCGTGAAGAGCTTGATCGCGAGATTTATCAGCTCACTGATGGTAAGCAATCATCCGTAGAACCACTCATTATACGTATGGCCCACACTATGCAACCGTCAGCGACATGTCTAACTGTACCTGCTAATATCTCTGGGGCCGCCCCTCAGGAGCCGCTAATTTGGGCGGCCCATCTCATGTCTGTGTATCTAGCTCTGTTAATGTTAAGAAACGGTCAAAGAGGTCTTTACCAGTGGATATTAAGGTGTGTAAAGAGCTTAAGGTGTGTAAAAAGCCACGGATTCAGGCGGCATCTACAAATCTGCTGCATTAATCCATCGGCTGGGGCCCTGCTGAAATGCATGTGTTTCAGGAACAGTTCAGCCGCTACTTAAGCTACAAACTCTGGGCCCCCAAAATAATGTTTTTTTGCGATACTTTTGAAAAATTATTATCAACACAAATCCCGACACATGCTAATAAGGCCGAACTATACACACTCCGGAGCCTGCAACTGGCTGGCGAGATAACTACAGCGACCCCATTATGACTGAATATGGTCGGCTACGGCCTGCATAAACCACCTAAACTAACACTACCCAGGCATAATAGGGCTAGAGTTATAAAAAGGACTCTAAAATTGTTGGTCAGCGCTAGACGGGCGCTATGCACTAGGAGGCGTCGTGGTGGCATGTGTCCTGCAATGCCTCTATAGACACCCCAGCCGTCGTCACAAGAGTCAGAACAGCATTCACATAGCCGAGACAGCTCTGCAGATGCCACGCCAGCATCTACACAAAATTCACAAGCCTCAGACGCGGTCGCTGCTGGTAATGTGCGGCGCCACGATCATACAGTATTTTTGCAACACATCCATCATCATGAAAGGGCCCTCCGCAATTTCAACGGCCATATACATACAGATCATTTTAGATTTGTAAATTTGGAGCGTGTACGATCATTTGAAGAGAACATGACATGAATATTGTTCATGAAGGCATTCAGGCATTACTGGATAGAATCATCAGGGACATTGAACCTGGCGACTTTGTACAGTTAAGGCTTGATGCCAGCGATACTTTAGACCCTATTTTCACTACAAAACAAACCCGTGAAGATTTTAATTCTGAATCTTTTTTAAATGCTGTTGCCAGCGCACTTCAAAGTAACAATGAATGCATATCATCCAATTCGCTAAAGCTAGTCGTCACCATCATTAAAAACCGACGCGCTGGTGTAAAACAAAAAAGGCGCTTGAAATCTATAGCGAGCAGTCAGATCATTAAACAAAAGAGACAATGGCTGTATAATTTTAACAATTACACGACAAATCTGTGTTTGGCTGCTAGTGTGTGCGCCCTGATGGACGACATGGATGTCACTGATGCTGTTTTACTGAGCCGCTCTAAAAACATACACACAGCACTGGGCATCCCTGATGGCCAATTAGTGAGTTTTAGTGACATCCCGGCATTTGAAAAATATTTGGGGGCCACCATTAAAGAACTGTACTATAGTCAGGGCGATTGGCGTTACTTTCAGAGCGGTAATACACCTAATGGTAAAACAGTATTCATATTGTTCCATGATAATCACTACTACAGTATCAAAAATATGAAGGGTTTTATCGGGGCTGATTACTTTTGTGAGCTCTGCAATTCAGTGTTTCACCACAAAAACAATCATTCCTGTCAGTATTTTTGTAAAGCCTGTCAGAGAGAGAATTGCGTAGAAAGCAGTGCCGACCACCAACCCAGATGTCCTGTTTGCAGGGTTTATTGCCGCTCGAGCGAGTGCTTAGATTATCACACACAATTGGCTGTAGACGACCCAGCATTCTGCAGGCTTAAAACATTTTGTGATAAATGCAACCATTTTGTTCTCAGAAATAGCGATACTGAGCATAAATGTAATGGTTTACACTGTCCTGTATGTCGCAGACATATAAATAAATTTGATGCCCATCTCTGCTACATGCAGAAGTATGTAGCACAGGATGACTCAGATTGTTATATCTTTTATGATTTTGAATGTATGCAGGAGACAGGCACGCACATCCCGAATTACATTTATGCTACAACGCTGTATGGCCATCCCTCCTGGGAGTTTGAGGGTGATACCTGTACAGATGACTTTGTACAGTTCTTTACAAGCGGTAAATTTTCAGATCATACATTTATTGCCCACAATGGTGGAAGATACGACGCATACTTTATTGTTAAGGAACTGATTTCTGAAAAACTACAAGTACAGTTGATAACCCAAGGTGGCTGTCTCTTGTGTGTGTCGCTACCCGATTTGTCTATAAGGTTCATAGACTCTCAAACTTTTATCCCCATGAAACTCAGTAAATTACCATAGGCCATGGGCTTTTCAGGCGGCAAAGGACATTTTCCACACTTTTTCAATACCAAAGAAAACCAAAACTATGTAGGTCTCATACCTGATGTAAAATATTATGGGGTGGAGTACATGTCACCTGGTGAGAAGGTAGAGTTCCTGGAGTGGTATGAGACACAGGTAAATTCAACTTTTGACTTCAAGGCCGAGCTAAAATCTTATTGCAAACAAGATGTTGAAATTTTGAGACACGCCTGCGAGATCTATAGAGAGCGTATTATGCAGATGACGCAGAAAAATGTTAAAAAATACTGTAAGCGTCAGAAGCAAAGGATTGTAGTGAGCAGATCTGTTGACCCTTTTCAGCTCATCACACTGGCCTCGGTGTGTATGACAATGTACCGGTTTAAATTTCTACCAAAAAAGACAATCGCCATTTTACCTGGTGATAATTATCACAAGGCAAAAAAGCACTACTCGACACCCGCTATACAGTGGCTCATGCATGTAGCCCACTCCGAGAACATCGACATACAGCAAGCTTTGAGGAGCGGTGAAAAACAAGTCGGGAAATATTTTCTAGATGGTTATGCCTATGTTAGCGGCCAACACATAGCCTTTGAATTTCAGGGTTGTTTTTACTACGGGTGTCCCGTGTGCTATAATGAGAATGACACGAATATGGTCACAAGCACGTCCTACGGACAATTATATTATACCTTTTTAGCTAAAAAGCGTTACTTACAGTGCTGCGGCTACACAATAAGAGTGATGTGGGAGCATGAGTGGAATGAAATGGTTGAAAATGATTCTAACCTTCAAGCATTTCTCCGCCAGATGGAGTTCCCCATTCCTTTAGACCCCCGTGATGCGCTTTATGGCGGGCGAACTAACGCCATTAAGCTCTATCACCATCTGGAAGAAGGGGAGACTTTACATTACAACGATTTCACCAGTCTGTACCCCTTTGTAAACAAAACTAATACATACCCTGTAGGCCATCCAGACATCATCTATGACAATTTTGGATTCATTAAAAAATACTTTGGCATTGCTAGAGCCAAGGTCTACCCGTCGAGAGATTTATTTTTTCCAGTTCTACCGGTAAAACTCAACAAAAAATTAATGTTTCCCCTTTGCTACACATGCGCTGTAAATTCCCAGGCAGATATTTGTGCTCATAGTTATGAAGAACGAGCGCTGACAGGGACCTGGTGCACTATAGAGCTCGAGATGGCTATGGAAAAAGGGTATCGGATCGCGCACATCTATGAAATATGGCATTTTCCTAAAACCACTGATGATCTGTTTGCTCCCTACAGTAAATTACATCTTAGGGATAAGCAGGAAGCCTCTGGTTATCCTAGCTGGTGCACTGATGATGCCAAGAAACGGCAGTACATTGACTCTTTTCTTGAAAAAGAAGGTGTCCAATTATGGCCTGAAAATATAGCTGTCAATCCTGCTAAGAGACAGATCTCCAAGCTTTTCTTAAATTCTTTATGGGGAAAGTTTGCTCAGAGATCTAATCTATCATGTACCAGCATTGTTAGGGATCCAGATGAGCTTTTTAAGTATTTGTTCCTGCCTTACTATGACATTTCGATGTTGCATTTCCTTGATGATGACACCGCAACCGTTAACTGGAAATATGCAAAAGGACACCACACACTCAACAAAAACACAAACATTTTTATAGCGTGTTTTACAACAGCGTATGCTCGGCTATGCTGGACCGGCTGCAGGAGAGGTGCCTTTATCACGACACAGATTCAGTTATTTTTGTACAGAGAGATGGTGAGTGGCAGCCGCCTTTAGGCGATTACCTGGGGGAGCTGACCAGTGAAATACCCGATGGTACACACATCACAGAATTTGTATCCGCGGGCCCCAAAACTTACGGATACAAACTCAACACCGGTAAAACTGTCTTAAAAGTTAAAGGAATAACACTAAATGTCAGTAACTCTCAATCTATTAATTTCAACAGTCTAAGAGATCTAGTTCTGGACTACCCACGCAATTCTGCCGCAGAAACTCAGAAACCGATTGCCGTACAGCAGGCGTCCATTGTGAGAAATAAAAAGTACTGGGATATTGAAACAAGGCCATTACGCAAAACACAAAAGTGTGTTTATACAAAGCGGCGACTATTAGACGATTTCACAACATTACCTTTTGGGTATTAGCCACGTATTGTGATGGATACGCATCTGCAGCACCCATTCTCATGCATTCTAGCAGGCCGTCTAATTCTGGAAAGAGCTATTTTGTAAAACAGCTGCTATATAATATTGAAGCTAATTTTTCTCAGAAACCTGATAATATTGTATGGTTTTATTCGTGTTGGCAAAAACTATATGATGAAATCTCTCTCTCTTTTCCCCACGCCAGATTTGTGGAGGGTCTGCCGAATACATTCGTAGATGACGAATTATTCCCACCGGCGAAGGTGAATTTGGCGATTGTTGATGATCTCATGGAGAGTGCTAGTGAAAATTGTGAGATAGAAAAAGCCTTTACCAAGTATGTGCACCACAGAAATCTCAGCATTTTCTACCTGGTACAAAACATATTTTGTCAGGGTAAGAAAAGCCGTACAATAAATTGAAACACAAAGTACATGGTGCTTTTTAATAACCCCTGAGATAAATTACAAATGTCAGATGTATCCCGGAAAAACACGTTTTTTCCTAGAAGCTTTTGAGGATGCCACACGGGACCCTTATGGGTATTTGCTTGTAGATTTGAGAGCTAATACCCCTGAGGATCTGCGCTTAAGGACTGGGTTGTTTCGACCGGCGTTGCCTGCTGTCTATGTTCAAAAGAAAAACACTTCTAAAAAGTGAAATTTACCCGGCATCCGACATTCTACGCTGTGTGCGTTGTGATGTAAAGATGTCTGAGAGGCTCCGGCGTAACTGGGCTCTCTTAAAAACTCTGGTGAAAGCAACCCCCGCTGTCAGAAAGTCTATTTTGCGCAATGCAAGCAATGATTTAATTACAGCCATAGGCGAGATTGCTTTAAATATCTTAAAAGGCAGGATTCCGCTGAAAGAGCGCCAAAAAGGTATATTAAAGAAGTGGCGTAAAGCTATAAGAACCCTGAGCGACAGATCTCAGTCCATAAAAAAAAAGAAGCGACTACTAAAGCAGGCCGGCGGGTTTATCGGCCCTCTTTTAGCTTTTGCAATTCCAATAATAACAAGCCTGCTCGCTGGAAGATAATGGAGCGTGCAGAGAAAATGTATCTAGTGCCCAAACAGGAGCTAGACAAACTAAGGCCCCGTGCTACAGATAACATACCCGACAGTGTTATTCGACGCCTTCATGGTGAAATTAGCGACATTTTACAACGTCGTGACATTCCCGATGATGTGAAAATTAAAATGTATAGCTCTGTGCTACAATGCTACTTGGTACATATGAGGCACAGCTCAAAAGAAGTAACGGATTTAAATCTCGTTAGCACTCCTGATCCTGGTCAGCAACAATTGCCAAATACCGACGCTGATAAAAATCAAGAGATCGCTGAAATTATCAGCCATATAAACCAAAGATATAAAAAGAATGCTGAATTTTTACTAAACAGGTTGCTGCAGAATAAAAATGTCACAGCCTGGAATAATAAAGCTGAATTTATTTTCAAAGGATCCGTAATACCAGGGTCTAACTTACTGGATTTGGTACATAGTACAACGCAGAGCCATGCTCTGCCCGGCCGGAATTTACCTCCGGGTTGGGATTCATTTATGCAGGCTATGGCCGAGCTAAATATGCCATCAACAGTTGTGGGTAACCCCACTACTAGGAAGCTTTTAGATGAATTAAAAATTTCCAACAGTGAGGCACACGCTGTATCTACCCCCCAGAAGTTAACCCCGTTGCCACGTACAATTCAATCTTCCCCGTCATTAGGTTCCAGACGCGGAACTCTGTTACCTAAAAAAAAAAGGTCTCTACCTTTGCTACAAACCATGTGGCTCACGATGTAATGAATGTACTGGATAAATGCTGTACTCGCCTTGTAACGCTATATAAATTATTTTGTAAGAAGTGTAATGATGTATGTTCATTGTATTATTTAATGTTTTTACTTTTTATATTCTGTAAGAATTTTTATATTATTGAAATGTCTTTGAGATGTATTTATTTTGCAACAATAAAATCTTTTTAAATTTTACAATATTGGGTCTTTGTTTTTTATAATCGTATAAAACACACCGCTTCTCACTTGCGGGTGTTGTAATATGGCCACATACATAATGTGCCCATATAATGAGACTGGTGTTATAAACCACGTGTAAAAATGAGAATCCTAGGATATAATTATATAACTGGTCCATCTAATAGGGGATTATCAAAATCTAATATAAAAGAAATACCAGGGATAATATCAAACAATATCAAACAATATCAAAAGGGGAAGTCAGCCAGACTCAGGGACAGTTGGCTGACAGGAGGCGGGGTGGGGTTACACACTTTGATACACTTTGATAGGGGCGGGGCACCTGTCAGATTGAGTTTGACGAAACCACCCGATTATACACTACTTGTGTGTGCAGGACCTTCGATGACGTCGCAGTCACGTGACCGGTCACGCGACCAATCACTAGACGGTGACGTCATCTCAGGTCCTTCACACAGAGCATCTATAGGAACGGAAGCGGCAGCATGCACCGATGAGAGGCGGGAAGACTCCGGGGCCATCAGAGGGTGAGTATATGACTATTTTTTATTTGAATTCTTTTTTATTCTTTTTTTTTTTTACCAATTATATGGTGCCCAGTCCGTGGAGGAGCGTCTCCTCTCCTCCACCCTGGGTACCAACCGCACATAATCTGCTTACTTCCCGCATGGTGTACACAGCCCCATGCGGAAAGTAAGCAGATCAATGCATTCCTAGGTGTGCGGAATCCCCGCAATTCCACAAATGTAATGAATATGTTGCTTTTTTTCCTCAATGCGATTTTTTCGCGGAAAAAAATGCAACATTTGCACTAGAAATTCGGAAGGCACTGTAAATACTAGGAGGCATATGTAAGCGTTTTTATCACGTTTTCATAGCGAAAAAATGTGAAAAAAACTCAAAAAATGCTGAACGTGTGCACATGGCCTTAATGCTACAAAATAATTAAAAGGATTAGTGGGAGAGAAGGTTAGGCCCTTACTTAAAACCTCTAATTGTGCCACAGTCAGTGAATGAGATGAAAGGTTCAAGACCTGTAGGCCACCCTGCCCCCAGAGTTTTTGGTTTTGGTGAATTGTCTGGTAGCAATCCTTTGATTAGTTAGCTCAGTAGTCGAGGTACCACCAGACACTGTATCCCGAGGCATTTTGTCATCCTCATGAGTGGATTTATTTGAACGTGAGGTGGATCTAGATCAAGAATATGATACATTCCTAGAGCGAGAACGGGATCGTCCAAAAGAATTTCGCCATCTATACATGCGACACAGTTTGTCTTGAATGTCTCTCTTACATTTTTTTACTTTAGTAGACTGAATATCATTCGCCCATTTTTGCAGTTCACCATCAACCTCATCATTGAAATTTTTGAGGGCCTCTGCTGTCATTTCAGTTTCAATGGACATCAGTGATTCATCATTCATTTGTTTCAACAGGACCATAAATCCCTTGGAGCATGTATTTGTTTGCTCCTCCCATTGATTTTTGAAGTTATCATCCAATATAGGAAATGAGGGAAAGACTTGGATACGAAGTCCCCTAGGGATTAGGTCCTTCCGTATATATTTATCCAAGAACTCGTGGTTCCACCAAATTCGCGTTCTTTTACGTAATAGTTCTTTAAAGCGAAAAGTAACCTCCTGTAGATCTTTGTTGAGCCCACTACTGCCCCCTTGTCTTCACTCATCTGTTGGTAAGTACTGCATTTCTTGCCATGCACTATTGCACCTTAGATGTTAGATAGACGGGTGTAACTTTATTTCACGATCATCTGGTTCATGCATGCTGCTTCTTGACGTCCATATTTGGACGCACTGTCTTTTCCCTGAGTTACGGTCTTTGGACTTTTATTTATTTATTTTTCCCGGGATTGAACTATATATGTGGGGTGGGGATAGGTGTGGGTGGGGTTCATAACAGTCTGCATTGTATTTGGAGTTCTATATATTGTTGTGACATTTTACCTTTTCTATGATATAATAAAATGATATGATATCTTTTAGATATAATCAGTTTGCTCTTTTTGTCCTCCTGTTATTTGAATCAGAAATGCTTCCAGGGATGATCCCCATAATGTCCCTGTGTCATTTGAGCAGTGTTTCCATTATTTTCAGATGTTTTTAGACCTTAAAAGGACCCCCGGGGGAGATTGCGGTAAAAATACTCTGGTCTCCTATAGACTTACATTGGGATCATTGTTCTGGCCGAGTACCCGAGTATACCAATCTGCGCGACCAGAGCAACGAGCACCCGAGCATTTTAGTGCTCACTCATCACTACTTATTACAATTTAGACACCATTAGGTACATACAAGAGGTAGTAAAGAATTTATTCAATAATACCAAGGGTACAATTACACGGGTGGACTGAAACCAAGGAGAGCAATATATAAGTAAAGTGGCAGTGCAAAAGAGACAGTTGATTTCTCTATGCTCAAGTCCAATAAGTACTGAGCAGTTCATAGGGGGTAATTGTGACAGAGTCACTGGCATGGTATGTGAAGGTAGATACTGTACGTGCCACTATGCCTACTGCGGTCTGTGATGTAAAACCAGAGTTTTTTTTCCTCCAGCACACGAAGTGCTGAGAGGGTTAATAGAACGTATGTTTTGGGCTGGTTTTAGTGGACCGTCATAGAGCAGGTGGGCAGAGGTCCACCATATCCCCACATGCAGAATCCTGCCAGGACCTGTGTGAGGTCAAGGTCATGTGACCATCACATAGGTGGTAAAACCTGGCCATTTGAGTCAGTGGGCATTGTGTCTTGGAAGAGCAGGAACTCTCCCATAGCTCCCGAAGGAGCTAAAGGACCGTGCAGATAATTGCGGCCTCACACGCCATTAAGTTATGTCCGGCCATTACTATAGGAATACTGTACTTCTGTATGCGCATCACTTTTACGTAATCCTCCTTATAAACATTTCTGGTTAAACTCTCACTGAGATCTGCATCTTCAAATGACAGAATTGCCGGTGGTGCATTGATTCCAGATACATCGACCAGGATTTCATCATAGTTATCAAAATTAATGGCAGTTTTGTAATACCTAAATATGTCATCTTCAGCATCGGATGGAGAAGGGGGGATGTACATCACCTTAGGGGCAGTATCTGCTTTTGCAAAATCATCTTGACCTTTTTCAGAATCAAAACACATCTTCATTTTTCCCTCTGCAGCCACCTCTTCGACCAAAGTCTCCTCTATTCTCGAAATCACTACCGTCACCTGTTCTTCCGAACTCTCCCCCATCAGCCTCATCATTGTTAGCCCTTCTCCCAAAGCCTTTAAAGCTACTACTTTCACCTGCACCTCCAAAATTTCTCTTGCCATTTGCACCGTCGTTATTTCCTCTTCTCCCAAAGCCTCTCCTGACTTCATCTTGTGCTGGATGGCGGATTTAACTAGGACATGTGAGTCGCCAGCCAGGGCCGTGGGGTACTTGGAACCGGGTCTGGTTTTCACAGGGGGATGTCACGGTGGCGGCAACCCGGTTCGTGGCCCTCGGTGCCTATGTAAAAGGGGAAAGTCTTTAAAGGGGTTTGGTGAATAGACTTTGTTCGTTACGCCACCTGTGGTATTCGGTCAGTGGGGACAGACGCTGCTTAGAGGGTCCACTGCGATGATGTTATGGCAACTAGAAGGTATAAATTCCCACAGGTGAAGTATGTCCCCAGGGCTCCCGATGTATAGGTGAGGATGGTGAACGGTGCAGTAAAGAACGAGGACACAGGTGTGCAGTCTCTTTACCTGGTTTACTTTAGGATTCTGGCAACAGCAGTCCAGGGCACCAGATCACAGGTCCAATCAGGGTCCGGCTGGCTTGGAAGCAAATCCAGAGTTCCCCTTTACCAGGTGGAGATGAAAGCCTTCCTCTAGCGCGGTCGTGTTGTAGTCCCTTACTGCCTATGGCTATTGATAAGGTCCTCTGTTATGACTTGGTGGTTAGGACAAGAATGGACCTGATGGTCAAGAGCACCCGGAAAGACCTGATAGCTACAAAAATACAGGACAAGCTCTGGGAAGTGGAAACTCTGCTGACCGCAATCCCTAATCCTATCACACACACTAGAAATAGCCGTGGATTGCTCCTAACGCTCCCTATGCAACTCGACACAGCCTAAGAAACTAGCTAGCCCTAAAGATAGGAAAATAAAGCCTACCTTGCCTCAGAGAAATTCCACAAAGGAAAAGGCAGCCCCCACATATATTGACTGTGAGTAAGATGAAATCACAAACACAGAGATGAAATAGATATAGCAAAGTGAGGCCCGACTTACTGAACAGACAGAGGATAGGAAAGGCAACTTTGCGGTCAGCACAAAAACCTACAAAAAGCCACGCAGAGAGTGCAGGGAAAAAAAACCTTCCGCACCGACTCACGGTGCGGAGGCGCCCCTCTGCGTCCCAGAGCTTCCAGCAAGCAAGGCAATATTCACAATAGCAAGCTGGACAGAAAAAATAGCAAACAAGAAAATAGCAAAGAGGAACTTAGCTTCTGCTGGAAATAACAGGTAACCAGAATGATCCAGGAGCGAACTAGACCAATAGTACAACATTGACAGCTGGAATGGGGCAAAGATCCAAGTGGAGTTAAATAGAGCAGCCCACTAACGACTTAGCCTCGTCACCTGTGGAAGGAAACTCAGAAACACCCACAGCCACCAGAGGAAGTCCATGGACAGAACCAGCCGAAGTACCATTCATGACCACAGGAGGGAGCCCGACAACAGAATTCACAACAGTACAACCCCCTTGAGGAGGGGGTCACCGAACCCTCACCAGAGCCCCTAGGCCGACCAGAATGAGCCAAATGAAAGGCACGAACCAGATCGGCAGCATGAACATCAGAGGCAAAAACCCAGGAATTATCTACCTGACCATAACCCTTCCACTTGACCAGGTACTGGAGTTTCCATCTCGAAATACGAGAATCCAAAATCTTCTCCACCACATACTCCAACTCCCCCTCAACCAACACCGGGGCAGGAGGATCAACGGATAGAACCACAGGCGCCACGTATCTCCGCAATAATGACCTATGGAACACATTATGGATGGCAAAAGAAGCTGGAAGGGCCAAACGAAATGACACAGGATTGAGAACCTCAGAAATCTTATACGGACCAATGAAACGAGGCTTAAACTTAGGAGAGGAAACCTTCATAGGAACATAACGAGACGACAACCAAACCAAATCCCCAACACGAAGTCGGGGACCCACACAGCGCCGGCGGTTAGCGAAACGTTGAGCCTTCTCCTGGGACAATGTCAAATTGTCCACCACATGAGTCCAAATCTGCTGCAACCTATCCACCACAGTATCTACACCAGGACAGTCCGAAGACTCAACCTGCCCTGAAGAGAAACGAGGATGGAAACCAGAATTGCAGAAAAACGGCGAAACCAAAGTAGCCGAGCTGGCCCGATTATTAAGGGCAAACTCAGACAAAGGCAAAAAGGACACCCAATCATCCTGATCAGCAGAGACAAAGCATCTCAGATATGTTTCAAAGTCTGATTAGTTCGTTCGGTTTGGCCATTTGTCTGAGGATGGAAAGCCGAGGAAAACGACAAATCAATGCCCATCCTAACACAAAAGGATCGCCAAAACCTCGAAACAAACTGGGAACCTCTGTTCGAAATGATGTTCTCCGGAATACCATGTAAACGAACCACATGCTGGAAAAACAATGGCACCAAATCAGAGGAGGAAGGCAATTTAGACAAGGGTACCAAATGGACCATCTTAGAAAAGCGATCAAAAACCAACGAAATGACCGACATCTTTTGAGAGACGGGGAGGTCCGAAATAAAATCCATAGAAATATGCGTCCAGGGTCTCTTCGGGACCGGCAAGGGCAAAAGCAACCCACTGGCACGAGAACAGCAGGGCTTAGCCCGAGCACAAGTCCCACAGGACTGCACAAAAGAACGCACATCCCGTGACTAGTGTTGAGCGATACCGTCCGATACTTGAAAGTATCGGTATCGGATAGTATCGGCCGATACCCGAAAAATATCGGATATCGCCGATACCGATATCCCATACCAATACAAGTCAATGGGACATCAAGTATCGGAAGGTATTCTCATGGTTCCCAGGGTCTGAAGGAGAGGAAACTCTCCTTCAGGCCCTGGGATCCATAGGGATGTGTAAAATAAAGAATTAAAATAAAAAATATTGATATGCTCACCTCTCCGGCGGCCCCTGGACATCACGCTGCTAACCGGGAGGCTTCTTTGTTTAAAATGCGCGCCTTTAGGACCTGCGAATGACGTCCCGGCTTCTGATTGGTCGCGTGCCGCCCATGTGACCGGCACGCGACCAATCAGAAGCCGCGACGTCATTCGCAGGTTCTTAATTCCCAGAATTAGGAGTTTTTGTGAATGAGAATGACGTCGCGGCTTCTGATTGGTCGCGTGTCGGTCACATGGGCGGCACGCGACCAATCAGAAGCCGCGACGTCATTCTCATTCACTAAACTCCTAATTCTAGGAATGAGGACCTGCGAATGACGTCACGGCTTCTGATTGGTCGCGTGCCGGTCACATGGGCGGCACGCGACCAATCAGAAGCCGGGACGTCATTCGCAGGTCCTAAAGGCGCGCATTTTAAACAAAGAAGCCTCCCGGTTAGCAGCGTGATGTCCAGGGGCCGCCGGAGAGGTGAGCATATCAATATTTTTTATTTTAATTCTTTATTTTACACATCCCTATTGATCCGATACCGATACCCGATATCACAAAAGTATCGGATCTCGGTATCGGAATTCCGATACCGCAAGTATCGGCCGATACCCGATACTTGCGGTATCGGAATGCTCAACACTACCCGTGACAAAGACGGCCACCAAAAGGATCTAGCCACCAAATCTCTGGTACCAAAGATTCCAGGATGCCCAGCCAACACTGAACAATGAATCTCAGAGATAACTCTACTAGTCCATCTATCAGGGACAAACAGTTTCTCCGCTGGGCAACGGTCAGGTCTATCAGCCTGAAATTTTTGCAGCACCCGCCACAAATCAGGGAAAATGGCAGACAAAATTACCCCCTCTTTGAGAATACCCGCCGGCTCAGGAACACCCAGAGAGTCAGGCACAAAACTCCTTGACAGGGCATCAGCCTTCACATTCTTAGAGCCCGGAATGTACGAAACCACAAAATCAAAATGGGAGAAAAATAACGACCATCGAGCCTGTCTCGGATTCAACCGTTTGGCAGACTCAAGATAAGTCAAATTCTTGTAATCTGTGAAGACAACCACGCGATGCTTGGCTCCTTCAAGCCAATGACGCCACTCCACGAATGCCCACTTCATGGCCAACAACTCTCGATTACCAACATCATAATTGCGCTCAGCAGGCGAAAACTTTCTAGAAAAGAAAGCACATGGCTTCATCACCGAGCCATCAGAACTTCTTTGCGACAAAACAGCCCCTGCTCCAATCTCAGAAGCATCAACCTCAACCTGAAACGGGAGCGAAACATCTGGCTGGCACAACACAGGGGCAGAAGAAAAACGACGCTTCAACTCCTGAATAGCCTCTACAGCTGCAGAAGACCAATTGACCACATCAGCACCCTTCTTGGTCAAATCAGTCAACGGTTTAGCAACACTAGAAAAATTAGCGATGAAGCGCCGATAAAAATTAGCAAAGCCCAGGAACTTTTGCAGGCTCTTCACAGATGTAGGCTGAGTCCAATCGTAAATGGCCTGGACTTTAACAGGGTCCATCTCGATAGTAGAAGGGGAAAAAATGAACCCCAAAAATGAAACCTTCTGAACTCCAAAGAGACACATTGACCCCTTCACAAACAAGGAATTCGCACGAAGGACCTGGAACACCATTCTGACCTGCTTCACATGAGACTCCCAATCATCCGAAAAGACCAAAATATCATCCAAATATACAATCATAAATCTATCCAGGTACTCTCGGAAGATGTCATGCATAAAGGACTAAAATAATGATGGAGCATTGGAAAGCCCAAATGGCATAACCAGGTACTCAAAATGGCCCTCGGGCGTATTAAATGCTGTTTTCCATTCATCGCCCTGTTTAATACGCACAAGATTATACGCCCCTCGAAGATCTATCTTGGTGAACCAACTAGCCCCTTTAATACGAGCAAACAAATCAGACAGCAATGGCAAAGGATACTGAAATTTGACTGTAATTTTATTAAGAAGGCGGTAATCAATACAAGGTCTCAAAGAACCATCCTTCTTGGCCACAAAAAAGAACCCTGCTCCTAACGGTGATGACGATGGGCGAATATGGCCTTTCTCCAAGGATTTCTTTATATAACTCCGCATAGCGGCGTGTTCTGGCACAGATGAATTGAACAATCGGCCCTTAGGAAACTTACTACCAGGAATCAAATTAATAGCACAATCACAATCCCTATGAGGAGGTAGGGCACTGGCTTTGGGCTCATCAAATACATCCCGATAATCCAACAAAAACTCTGGAACTTCAGAAGGAGTGGAAGACGAAATTGACAAAAATGGAACATCACCATGTACCCCCTGGCAACCCCAGGTGGACACAGACATAGATTTCCAGTCCAATACTGGATTATGAACCTGTAGCCATGGCATCCCCAAATCGACCACATCATGCAGATTATGCAACATCAAAAAGCGGATATCCTCCTGATGTGCAGGAGCCATGCACATGGTCAATCGGTTCCAGTACTGAGGCTTATTCTTGGCCAAAGGCGTAGCATTAATTCCTCTCAATGGAATAGGATACTGCAAGGGCTCCAAGAAAAAACCACAGCGCCTAGCATACTCCAAGTCCATCAAATTCAGGGCAGCGCCTGAATCCACAAATGCCATAACAGAATAGGATGACAAAGAGCAAATCAGAGTAACGGACAATAGAAATTTAGACTGTACCGTACCAATGGTGGCAGACCTAGCGAACCGCTTAGTGCGCTTAGGACAATCGGAGATAGCATGAGTGGAATGACCACAATAAAAACATAGCCCATTCCGACGTCTGTGTTCTTGCCGTTCAGCTCTGGTCCAAGTCCTATCACATTACATAGGCCCAGACCCATGCTCAGATAGTACCGCCAAATGGTGCACAGCTTTACGCTCACGCAAGCGTCGATCGATCTGAATGGCCAAAGACAGACTCATTCAGACCAGCAGGCATGGGAAATCCCACCATGACATCCTTAAGGGCTTCAGAGAGACCCTTTCTGAAGATTGCTGCCAGGGCACATTCATTCCACTGAGTGAGCACAGACCACTTTCTAAACTTCTGACAATATATCTCCACTTCATCCTGACCCTGACACAGAGCCAGCAAGATTTTCTCTGCCTGATCCACTGAATTAGGTTCGTCATAAAGCAATCCAAGCGCCAGGAAAAACGCATCAACATCACGCAATGCCGGATTTCCTGGCGCAAGGGAAAATGCCCAGTCTTGAGGGTCACCACGTAACAAAGAAATAATGATCTTTACTTGTTGAACAGGGTCACCTGAGGAGCGAGGTTTCAAGGCAAGAAACAATTTACAATTATTTTTGAAATTCAAGAACTTAGATCTATCACCAAAAAACAAATCAGGAATTGGAATCCTAGGCTCTAATATCGGATTCTGACCCACAAAATCTTGAATGTTTTGTACACTTATAGTGAGATTATCCATCAAAGAGGACAGACCTTGAATGTCCATGTTTACACCTGTGTCCTGAACCACCCAGAGGTAAAGGGGAAAAAAGAGACAAAACACACTGCAAAGAAAAAAAAATGGTCTCAGAACTTCTCTTATCCCTCTATTGAGATGCATTAATACTTTTGGCCTGCTGTACGGTTATGACCTGGTGGTTAGGACAAGAATGGACCTGATGGTCAAGAGCACCCGGAAAGACCTGATAGCTACAAAAATACAGGACAAGCTCTGGGAAGTGGAAACTCTGCTGACCGCAATCCCTAATCCTATCACACACACTAGAAATAGCCGTGGATTGCTCCTAACGCTCCCTATGCAACTCGACACAGCCTAAGAAACTAGCTAGCCCTAAAGATAGGAAAATAAAGCCTACCTTGCCTCAGAGAAATTCCCCAAAGGAAAAGGCAGCCCCCACATATATTGACTGTGAGTAAGATGAAATCACAAACACAGAGATGAAATAGATATAGCAAAGTGAGGCCCGACTTACTGAACAGACATAGGATAGGAAAGGCAACTTTGCGGTCAGCACAAAAACCTACAAAAAGCCATGCAGAGAGTGCAGGGAAAAAAAACCTTCCGCACCGACTCACGGTGCGGAGGCGCCCCTCTGCGTCCCAGAGCTTCCAGCAAGCAAGGCAATATTCACAATAGCAAGCTGGACAGAAAAAATAGCAAACAAGAAAATAGCAAAGAGGAGCTTAGCTTCTGCTGGAAATAGCAGGTAACCAGAACGATCCAGGAGCGAACTAGACCAATAGTACAACATTGACAGCTGGCATGGGGCAAAGATCCAAGTGGAGTTAAATAGAGCAGCCCACTAACGACTTAGCCTCGTCACCTGTGGAAGGAAACTCAGAAACACCCACAGCCACCAGAGGAAGTCCATGGACAGAACCAGCCGAAGTACCATTCATGACCACAGGAGGGAACCCGACAACAGAATTCACAACAGTCCTCACAGTTCTCTCTGTCCCCCATATACTGTAGGATTGGACACAAACCCATGTGACTCGAGCCTTTTTACAGGGTCTCTATCATGACCCGGGCTCTATGTGTCACTGTGCCTGCTGGATATTAGGGCAGACAGGTAACTTGCAGTTCAGCTGTCCTGCAGATCTCTGCTGTAAGTCTTAGAGTCCCTTACAACCTTGGTGTTCCGGCTACCGGTGATCTGCGCTTCAGAGGGAGATAGTTCATTCGCAGCTGTCCTCCCCTGATGTTACACTCTTTGTACCCCACCTGTGGCAACGGCTGACCATTACTGGCTACTATTGTCAAATCATTATCTGGGCCACGAGCAGTTATGGACTGGGGCTGAAATTCAGCCCTGGCATTTGAAATCACACAGGCCCATGCTGTGCCCGTCCCCAAGCACCAGATGGGGATATATTACTAAAGTGTTCATCGGGATGCCGTCGATCATAATAGGGAGGACTGGTCATCCTCCAACGTACTTGGTTCACCAATTTTGTGGGCCTGTTCGTCCTACTCCTGGGGTTGGCCCTCTACCCCAGGGGTCGCTCATTTAAATGACAGTACCTTGTAATGTGTCCTGCCTGGTTGCAGCAGCGGCAGATATTATCAGGAGTCAGCACTGATGACCTAACGATCGTCGTCTCTCCCTCTGGTCGGTGGGATCCTCTTCTGTCATCACCAGAGGACATCCTCCCGTCTGGAAGCCAACTTGATCTTCTCCTTTGGGGATTCCTGTAGGGACTGCATGGACTTAGCTAGTGCAGCTATGCCTTTAGTCAGTACCTGGAGGCATAGTCCTGCTGAGGGATCATCATCCAGGATCTGTGCATCGGCCTCAACTGGGACCTGATGGCAGGGTTCCACCACCTGGTGGTACATAAGGGATGGATGCCTAGGGGGCACTGTGCGGCACCCAGATGGCCCTGTCCTTAAATTGCGCAAAGTCCAGGTCAGGGTATTGCAAGGCCAGGATGCGCAGCTGTGTCCTGTGGTTGCTGGCCAGGAGACCCTCAATGAACTGTTCCTTTAAGAGCTTGTCTCTGTCCTACACCCTGTTAGGGTCAACCTGTCTGACAGCCCGCAGTACCTCCTGGAGATTAAAGGGCATAGTCCCGTATGCTATCCTGTGCTCTTTGCTTGCACCCAAAAAACTTCATTTTGATTTCTGCACCGGTGTGGGTCTCAAAGGTGGTTTTAAGTTTAGCAAATATCTGCTGCGCAGTTCCTTTCTCCATATTTGGCCGGGATTTCACTTCTCTTAGGGCTGCGCCTATCAATTGTGCAAGTAGGATGCTGACTTTTTGATGCTCGGTCAGGGAATATACTTCAAATAGGCTGCAGAGTCTTTCCTTAAAGTCTCTTAATGTATGGGACTCCTCAGAGTATTGTGGAAGCAAGGCGGCTTCAGGAATATAGGGCATGGACAGAGGCATGATGGGCGCTGTAGATGCAGCGGGGTCCGGCCTGTTGGCAGAAGCTGCGGGACCTGGTGGCAGTATGGGGCCTGCAGGTGTGTCAACAGCGGGACTCAGTGGTGCCATGAGGCCGGTGGCTGCGACCCCCACAGTGTTTTGGAGCATCACAGGGACTGCGGCTGCTTTTCCCACGGGGTCTTGCAGCAGCATCCGCCGCCATTTCTACACCCTGGTCTGACATAGCTTTTCCCCCTTGCTAACCTGATAGGGGCCGGCGCCTCTCCTCCGGAGTCTGTAGCGGTTCTCTTGTGAGCGATCTGCAACAGATCTTTTGCGTGCAGTTGGGTGCTTCTCCTGGCCCTCCGTCCAAGGCCTCTGCCCAGCGTCTTCACTTCCGACTCTCCTGCACGGTGTCCTTACTTTTCATTGTTCCTCTGTCAGCATGGCACCCGTTTCCTTCTTCACTCTCTTTTTGGCTGGCTCCGCCGATGAAGGCATGTCCCTACCTCCCTCATGCTCCTCATGGCGCTGTAATGGTGGCAGTTTTGGCGGCAATTCACAATTAACAGTCTCTCAGCACAACACAGTCTTTTAGGCGCACATGACTCGATTCTCAGGGTCAGTCCATCCTGTTCATGATGCCAAGATGAGTCGCCCACCAGGGCCGTCGGGACCCGGTACCGGGTCCGGTGTTCACAAGGGGATGTCATGGTGGTGACCCGGTCCGTGGCCCTGGGCACCCATGTAAAAGGGAGATAGAATAAAGTTTATGTTCGTGACGCCACCTGTGGTATTCAGTCAGTGGGGACCAACGCTGCTTTAAGGGGTCCTCTGGCATGATGTTATGGCATAACTTCCCACAGGTCAAGTATATCCCTAGGGCTCCCGGTGTGTAGATGGAGGATCGTGAATGATGCAGTAAAGAACGAGGACACAGGTTTGCAGTCTCTCTACCTGATTTACTGAAGACTTCAGGCAGCCACAGTCGAGGGTACCAGATCTCAGGTACAGGTAGGGTCCGGCCAGCTTGGAAGCGAATCCAGAGTTCCCCTTTACCAGGAGGAGATTAAAGTCTTCCTCTAGTGCGGTTGTGTTGTAGACCCTTACTGCCTATGGCTTCTGATAAGGTCCTCACAGTTCTTCTCTCTGTCCCCCATATAGGATAGGACACAAACCTGTATGAGAGGTGACTCGAGCCTTTTTACAGGGTCTCTATCATGACCCGGGCTCTATGTGTCACTGTGCCTGCTGTGTATTAGGGAAGACAGGTAACTTGCAGTTCAGCTGTCCTGCAGGGCTCTATTTGTCACGGTGCCTGCTGAGTATTAGGGCAGATAGGTAACTTGCAGTTCAGCTGTCCTGCTGTAAGTCTTAGAGTCCCTTACAACCTTGGTGTTCCGGCTACTGGTGATCTGCGCTTCAGAGGGTTAGCTCAGATAGTTCATTCTCAGCTGTCCTCCCCTGATGTCACACTCTTGTGCTTTGCTCTCCTGCATGCTCACTGAACGAAGTTCTTTCCTTCTGTGTGTCTCTTTCTCCAGGTGTTGTAGTACTTCAGACTACAGGGCCCCTTCAGACCTTCTAACACTATGTCGGTCTGCACTCTTCTCTGTAACTCACTTTCTGACTCTTTTCCCTCCAAAGCAGAATTTACATAGGGAAGCCACCCATAAACAGAGCATGGGCTCCCCCTTCTGGTCTGGAATGTGAACATGTGCGCATTGTGATTACCTGATTAAGAGATATCCTTCATCGCTTCCAAGCGTAACATCACTCACCGTGAGGAAAGCAATGTCACTGTGACTACCAGGACCCTGGGGCATCACACATCCAGTTGTCCTCAGTCTCTATGCATGTTCCTGGAATGCTGCCTGCATTTGAAACACCACGTGTGAGGGGTTGACCCACTCACCTGCTTCCTCAGGTAGTCACAGGAACCGTTCTGGTAAAGAAGCACCTGCTGGTTTATTGTGGATAGCATAATCCGTGCAGGGTTCAGCAAAATAAACAAAGCCTTGGTGGCCTAATGGTAAAATAAACAATGCACAGTACATGCGAGTCCATTCCCTGCAGAGTTTCACCTGCAATTATCAGCACAGTCCTTTAGCTCCTCTGGGAGCTATGGGGGAGTTCTTGCTCTCCCAAGACACAACCCCCACTGACTCACATGGCCACGTATTTGCCACCCATGTGATGGTCCCATGACCTTGACCTCACACAGGTCCTGGCAGGATTCTGCATGTGGGGATACAATGGACCTCCGCCCACCTCTCTGGTTTTACATCACTCTAAACCAGCAAGGTGACATTAACCCTTCATTACCCCATATCCCACCACTACATGGGAATGGGAAGAGAGTGGCCATGTGCCAGAATACAGATGTGCTTTTCTGGAGTGGCTGGGGGCAGATGTTTTTAGCCGGGGGGGGGGGGGAGCAATAACGATGGACCCTCTCCAGGCTATTAATATCTGCCCTCAGTCACTGGCTTTACCACTCTGGCGGAGAAAATTGCGCGGGAGCCCACGCCAATTTTTTTCCGCGATTTAACCCTTAAATATAATAGCTAGAGCGCCAAAATTTTGCACATACACACTACTAACATTAGTAGTGTGGAATATGCAAAAAAAGGGGATATGAGATGGTTTACTGTATGTAAACCATGTCTAATATCATGTTGGGTTTGTGAAGGAGATAGCAAAAGCCGGCAATTGAATTACCGGCTTTGAAGCTATTTAGCGCTGTAATATTATATACAGTTAAGTCCATATATATTTGGACAGCGACAACATTTTTCTAATTTTGGTTATAGACATTACCACAATGAGTTTGAAGCAAAACAATTCAGATGCAGTTGAAGTTCAGACTTTCAGCTTTCGTTTGAGGGTATCCACATTATATTTGGATGAAGGGTTTAGGAGTTTCAGCTCCTTAACATGTGCCACCCTGTTTTTAAAGGGACCAAAAGTAATTGGACAATTGACTCCAAGGCTATTTCATGGACAGGTGTGGGCAATCCCTTTGTTATGTTATTCTCAATTAAGCAGATAAAAGGCCTGCAGTTGATTTGAGGTGTGGTGCTTGCATTTGGAAGGTTTTGCTGTGAAGCAAACATGCGGTCAAAGGAGCTCTCCATGCAGGTGAAACAAGCCATCCTTAAGCTGTGAAAACAGAAAAAAAACCATCTGAGAAATTGCTACAATATTAGGAGTGGCAAAATCTACAGTTTGGTACTTCCTGAGAAAGAAAGAAAGCACTGGTGAACTCATCAATGCAAAAAGACCTGGGCGCCCACGGAAGACAACAGTGGTGGATGATCGCAGAATAATCTCCATGGTGAAGAGAAACCCCTTCACAACAGCCAACCAAGTGAACAACACTCTCCAGGAGGTCGGCGTATCAATATCCAAATCTACCATAAAGAGAAGACTGCATGAAAGTAAATACAGAGGGTTCACTGCACAGGGCAAGCCACTCATAAGCATCAAGAATAAAAAGGCTAGACTGGACTTTGCTAAAAAACATCTAAAAAAGCCAGCACAGTTCTGGAAGAACATTCTTTGGACAGATGAAACCAAGATCAACCTCTACCAGAATGAAGGAAAGAGAAAAGTATGGCAAAGGTGTGGTACAGCTCATGATCCAAAGCATACCACATCATCTGTAAAACACGGCGGAGGCAGTGTGATGGCTTGGGCATGCATGGCTGCCAGTTGCACTGGGTCACTAGTGTTTACTGATGATGTGACACAGGACAGAAGCAGCCGAATGAATTCTGAGGTATTCAGAGCTAAACTGTGTGCTCAGATCTAGCAACATGCAGCCAAACTGATTGGTCGTCGTTTCATACTATAGATGGACAATGACCCAAAACAAAGCCAAAGCAACCCAGGAGTTTATTAAAGCAAAGAAGTGGAATATTCTTGAATGGCCAAGTCAGTTACCTGATCTCAACCCAATTGAGCATGCATTTCACTTGTTAAAGACTAAACTTCAGACAGAAAGGCCCACAAACAAACAGCAACTGAAAACCACCGCAGTGAAGACCTGGCAGAGCATCAAAAAGGAGGAAACACAGCATCTGGTGATGTCTATAAGTTCAAGACTTCAGGCAGTCATTGCCAACAAAGGGTTTTTAACCAAGTGCTAAAAATGAACATTTTATTTAAAATTATTGAATCTGTCCAATTACTTTTGGTCCTTTTAAAAACAGGGTGGCACATGTTAAGGATCTGAAACTCCTAAACCCTTCATCCAATTTTAAAGTGGATACCCTCAAATGAAAGCTGAAAGTCTGAACTTCAACTGCATCTGAATTGTTTTGTTTAAAATTCATTGTGGTAATGTCTATAACCAAAATTAGAAAAATGTTGTCTCTGTCCAAATATATATGGACCTAACTGTATCTGTATATATATATATATATATATATATATATATATATATATATACATATATATATATATATATATATATATATTATCTCCCTGACATATATATGTATATATACCTATTCTATGTGTATATATCTACTCTAATCTAACCTGTCAGTGTGATTTTACTGTACACTGCGCTGAATTACCGGCTTTTCAAAGGAGACCCATGCGTAAAAATCGGACAGCAATACGGATGTCATACGGATGTTGCGATAAAAAAATAAATAAATAAATAAAAAAAAATTAAAAAAAATCGCATGACACTCGCAGACGTTACATCTGTTTTTTCGGTCCGTAATTCGGACCGTTTTTTTTCTCTCAAGTGGAAAGGGGACCTTTGGATGCAGTTGTGACAGTTCTTTAATCACAAGACATTTATATTTATTGTTACTTTAGGGTTATCAACTAATCATGTATGTTTACCTATTCCTATGCACAATACACTTTGACATCTCTTATTACTAGTAAAGTGAAAAATTTAGTACTGTCATTTCCAATCACAGCACACGCCTTCCTAGCTTTTACAATATTCCTTGTATCCTGTCCTTTGTGGGTCATGTTTTTTATGTCAATTGTTTTCAATTAATTTAATTAATAACATATTGTATTTTTCAAATTTTAAGGTGCACATTTTTCCCAACTTTTTTTGTGGAAAATGGGGATTTTGCTTAGGATTCAAATGTAGCTTATGGGGGGGTGGCTGTAGTGGAGCGAGGTCCCAGAAGGCAGGTCACTGCTGCAGGGAGCTCGTGAGAGAGGCAGGAGTGGGGTGATGTTGTGGGCATCGGGCTGGGAGCAGGAGGTTTTTGGAGGTGCAAGGCTATGGTGGGTGCCGTACTTTGAGAAAAAGTCAGGGGTCCCCACAATTCCTATCCTTTTCACTGCTGCGGACTCCAGGTATATAGCTGTGGGAGGCAGCGCATGCGCAGACTGAGGTCTGTTATTTTTCCGAAGTCCACTGCAGACGGACGGGAAGTATGGGGGCACACAGCATTTTTTTTTAACAGCCTAGAGGCCACCAAAGCCTCGCACCATCAAACACCCCCTCCTCCCAGCCCGGGGCCCGCAGCATCACCCCACAACTGCCACCACCGCCAACTTCCTGCAGCAGCGACCCTGCCTCCAGGGTCCCAGCTACGTCGCAGCTGCCCCTCTGGTAAGCTACTGTAAAAAAGCAATATAAGATGCACCACCATTTTATTAAAAAAAAAAAGAATCATATTTTCCTCCCCAAAATTTGTGGTGCATCTTATGGTCCAGTGCGTCTTACAGTTATGCAAAATATGGTAATTTATATATTATTATTGTCTGTATTTTAAATATATTGTATTGGTTTTACAAGAGAAAGAGGCAGATTTCTCTAATAAGATATATAAAAAGTTGCTTATTTAATTGTGTATTATTGATTTATTAATTAAAATTTAAAACCCCTGTTACACTTTAACCCCTTTACCACCCAAGCCTGTTTTCACTTGAATGACCAAGTCAAATTTTACAATTTTGACCAGTGTCATTTTATGAGTTAATAACTCTGGAATGCTTAAACAGGTCTCACTGATTCTGAGATTGTTTTCTTGAGACATATTATGTATGATAGTGGTAAAATTTGTTCGATATGAGTTGCTTTTATTTGTGAAAATATGGGAAATTTAGGGTGATTTTGTAATTTTCAAGCTTTTACTTCTTATGCAATTAAACCAGAGAGCTATGACACACAAAATAACATTTTCCACATATCTACTTTACATCTGCATCATTTTTTAAACATTTTTTATGAAAATGAAAAAAAAAAATCTTTTTACCTCAAAATATTTTTAGACCCCAATTTTTTCAGTTTCACAAGATTTGCAGGAGAAAATGGACCACAAAAAGTGTTTTGCAATTTTTCCTGAATACATTGATACCCCATATGTGGTTGAAAATACTTTTGAGGCAGGCTGCAAAGCTCAGATGGGTTAGGCTACTTTCACACTAGCGTTGTTTTCAATACGTCGCAATGCGTCGTTTAGGGGAAAAAACGCATCCTGCAAAGTTGTTTGCAGGATGCGTTTTTGCCCCATAGAGTAACATTACCGATGCATTGCACGTATTGACACACGTCGTAACCATCGTGCGACAGTTGCGCCGTGTTGTGGCAGACCGCCGGGAGCAAAAAACGTTAAATGTAACATTTTTTGCTGCCGACGGCCCGCTTTTTCCGACCGTGCATGCGCGGCCGGAACTCCGCCCCCACCTCCCTGCACCTCACAATGGGGCAGCGGATGCGCCGGAGAAATGCATCCGCTGCCTCCGTTGTGCAGCGCATCAAACCCTAGCGTCAGAATCTCGGCCCGACGCATTGCGACGGGCCGAATCCGACGCTAGTGTGAAAGTAGCCTAAGAGAGCTATATTATAGAGCAGATTTTACTGTTATGGTTAGCGGGTGGCATGTCACATTGGCAGAGTCTCCTAGGTGCCAGAACAGCAGAAAACCCCATAAGTGACTCCATTTAACAAACTATACCTCTAAATGAATTCATCTAAGGGTGCAGTGATCATATTGACAGCACGGGTATGTCATATAATTTTATACCATTGGGCAGTAAAGAAAAATAATTACATTTTTACCACAAAAATTATGTTTTAGCCCCAGATTTTACATTTTCACACTGGGAAATGGGTAAAAATGTCACCAAAATTTGTCCCACAATTTCTGCTGAATGTAGAAACACCCCATATGTGGCTGTACAGTACGGATTAGCCACACAGTGGGTCTAGGGAAGGACAGCACTCTATTTGCCTCCTGAAGCACAAATTTTTGTAGAATAGTTTGCGGACTCCATGTACAGAGCTCCTAAGTGCTAGAAAAACAGAATACCCACTAAGGTGACCCCATTTTAAAAATATTACCCCTTGGGAATTTATCTACAGGTGTAGTGATGATTTTGACTCCATGGATGTTTTCCAGAAACAAGCAGCAATAGATGTTGCTGAGTGAAAACTGCCATTGTAGTGTCCAGTACATTGAAGTCCCTAGTACGTTGTAATGCCCAGCTCATAATTCCAGACTCTCATGGCTGCAGAAATGTCAAACACGTGGATACTAAATGTGGTTTAGGCACACTGGGGCTCAGAACAGAGGGGATCATTTGGATTTGGGAGCTCAAATTTGCTAAATATCTTTTTGGGTGAGGAGCCATTTGGATTTTCCAGAGCTTGTGTACTACCAGTATTGTGAACTACCAGTATTGTGAAAGCCTCCTATATTTACATTAACAAATGATGGACCTGAGTGGGGCCTTGCTTTATTTATGGATTGATTTGAAGATTTTGTTGGGAACATTTTACATAACATTTGGGATCATATTTATCCTGCGCTCTACACTGAGCACTTACTTTGGGATTTGCATTTAAACCGCTGAATGACGTGATTCATATGAAACCCCTGAGTAATCCATTCACTATAATGAGGCAACAGGGTAACTCTGGACTCCACCTGGCCTTGCGGTCTCCTTTTCAAAGGTGCACAAAACCATGACCAACCTAGCTCTTAGGCACACCTAAAAAGACGGACACCACAGGATCATAGGCAGTGTCCACATCTGCTTAATTATAGGGAATCTTTTACCTGGGGTTCCATCTGAATCGCGTATTTCAAATATTTACAAGGAAATGCTAATGTAAGTAGAGCACAGGATAAATGTGAGCAAAGCCTTTCTTTGAGAGGTTGAATGAAAAAACCAAAAGCATGTAAAGAATTGGATTTATTTTTTTATGCTGTTCTTTATGTGGTATAAGTGAATAGGCGACTTTATTGTTTGGGTTGGTGCCTTTACAGTGATACCAGATTTATATAGTTTTTTTTACAAGTTGACAGTTAACAGTTTTTGATCACTTTCTGTTCCAATTTTTGTGAGGCAGAATGACCAGAAAATAGCTTTGTTTTTTAGGGATTTCTTATGCCGTTCTGCATGTGATAAAATTGATAAGGCAGCTGTACTCTTTGGGTTATTCGGAAAACAGCGTTATTATTTATATAACAATAAAGTAAAAACTATTGTATATAATAGAGTATAAGTTGACCCGAGTATAAGCCGAGGCATTTAATTTTGCCATAAAAAACTGGGTAAACTTATTGACTTGAGTATAAGCTGGTTATGCATTGTTCCCTTATCCCTATCCTGGCATGCATGGCTTCCCATCCTTGTCCTTGAATGTATGGCTCCCCATTCCTGTCCTTGTATTCACAGCTCCCCATCCCTGTCCTTGTATGCATGGCTCCCCATCCTCGTCTTTGTATGCATGGCTCCCTGTCTCTGTATGCATGGCTCCTTGTCTCCTATCCTTGTATGCATGGTTCCTATAAAAAACACATCCTACTTACCTTCCCTGCGTTCCCTCACTGTATCTCGTTCTGGCACCAGCTACTCTTTCGGCCAAGCGATCATGTGTCCCCACTCATTAAAGTAATGAATATTCACTCTACGCCTATGGGAGTGGAGAGGGGTGAATATTCATTACCTTAATGAGCGGGGGACTCGAGATCACTATGCCAGAAGAGCTGCTGGAGCTGGAATGAGATGCAGAGAGGCCGCGTATGGAAGGTAAGTAGGATGTGTGCTGGAAGCCGACAGCTGCAACTATAACTGTGTGCTCTGTAAGAGAAATTAATATTCATTGCCAGCACAGTGAATATTCACTTCTCCTTAGCAGTGCTAATTATGTGAATTGTCTCTTCAGAGAGTAAGAGAGCTAGAACTCTAGTGCCACCTATTGTAAGGTAGCAATCCTACAAGTCAATGTTGACCCTTTAACGAGCCTTGTCACATGACTTAGGATAATAGCCAAACCCGAATCTCAATTTGCAGACACTGTGCTTCGGGGTACTGCCCCTCGTCAGTGCAAAGCGGAGATCTGGTTTGGCTGTTTGAGAGGCGTCAGACCGTAATCCAAGAAGTATTGTTTCTCCTTGCAGAGATCGACATGCTAAGCATGCCGAGATGAGGAGACTTAAAGCCACAATGCAGCCGCTGGCTGCTGCTTCTGTGACCCACTGCTCCGCCGTTCCCCCTCCGCCACCGTATTTCTGGGACAATGACTCATGTATAAGCTGAGTCAGGCATTTTCAACACACAAAAATGTGCTGATAAACTCGGTATAAACTCAGTATACACAGTATTTTATAGAAAAAAAGATACATTTTTGTATCACTGTATTTTGGGAGCTATAACTTTTAGTTTTCCGCCGATAGAGCTGTATGGTGGCTTGTACGTTGCAGGACAAGATGACGTTTTCAGCTGTACCATTTTTATTTACATTTGACTTTTTGATCGCGTTTTACTCCACTTTTTGTTCGGCGGTATGAAGAAAAAGCATAGTTTTTGACTCATTTTTAATTTTTTTATGGTGTTCACTGAAGGGGTTAACTAATGTGACAGTTTTATGCTGTGGGTCATTATCAAAGTGGCAATATCAAAAAGTGTACTTTTTTCTTTATTTTTTTTTTTTTTTTTACATAAAAATACAAATTTATGGGTACAATATATATCTATGTACAATATTTATGGTTCTTTTGCTTTCAGCAGTCTGATCGCTATTATAATGCATTACAATGCACCAGCATTGCAATACATTGTAACTGTCAGTTCTCCTCTCACACAAGAACCCCCCCACCCTCCCACCCCTGTTCATCGCAGGATTTAGAGGGATAAACTGCTGGGAGCACTCCTTGCATATAAGGCCAGCCTCACACTCAGCGTATAAAAATACGGTCCATTATTTACGTCCGTAATATGCATAAAAGTCCCCAAAATAGTGATCCGTATGTCATCCGTAGACAGGGTATGTCAGCGTATGTCAGCGTATTTTGCGCATGGCATCCTAAGTATGTAATCCGTATGGCATCCGTACTGCTAGATTTTCTCGCAGGCTTGCAAAACCAACATACGGACATACAATGGATCCATGGGCTCAAATAATCGTAAAAAAATATTATATATATATGTGAGACATGTATATGAACTTGAGCCTGTGAACTTTTCAGAATATTTTCCCACGTTCGAGTTCATATGAGGACATCCAGCAGAGGGCGCATCACCGCAACTCGAGGTAACTACAGGTCATTCACCTACATTCCATTCATTCACCAGGTTTTTACTGATAGGGGCGGCTGCATTAGCAGGCTTCGGCTTGTAAAATTAGTTAACCCTTTCAGATGGATTTACAGCGTGGGATGAAACTGATCGGAAGGTATGGAATATTGTTTTTTTTTTTTTTACATTTCTTACAGGTGACAAGGGTCTTCAGGTGGATTAGCAGTATAATAAAATATTACAACAACATGTGTATTTATTTCATTAAAATACTTTGTAATAATGTGTGTGTTTTTTTAACCATTTCATACTATTGGATTGTTAATGGATATGTGTCATAATTAACACCTCTCCATTATTAATCTGGCTTAATTTCACCTTACAATAGCAAGGTGACATTAACCCTTCATTACCCCATGTCCCACTGCTACACGGGAATGGGAAGAGAGTGGCCAAGTGCCAGAATAGGCGCATCTTCCAGATGTGCCTTTTCTGGGGTGGCTCGGGGCAGATGTTTTTAGCCGGGGGAAGGGAGGAAGGCAATAACCATGGACCCTCTCCAGGCTATTCATATCTGCCCTCAGTCACTGGCTTTACTACTCTGGTGGAGAAAATTGCACGGGAGCCCACGCCAATTTTTTCCGCGATTTATCCCCTTAATTTAATAGCTAGAGCGCCCAAATTTTGCACATACACACTACTAACATTAGTAGTGTGGAATATGCAAAAAAGGGATATGAGATGGTTTACTGTATGCAAACCATGTCGGGTTTGTGAAGGAGCTTTTAAGCTATCTAGCGCTGTATGAAATATTAATATATATACATATATGTGTCTCACTGACATTAAAAATTATATATATATATATATATGTAGAAAAAAGGAACAGCACAATGTCAACTTATCTTCAAGTGCAGGGCCCCAGGATAGCCTGTCCATGTATCCAAATAATCTATACGTCAAAAAATGAGGCAGCACTCCATATAGTCAGTGTTTAACTTTGCAGGATTTAATCAACCCACTGTGCAGGGCGACGTTTCGGCTCAGACTGAGCCTTTCTCAAGCAATGGGTGGTACAAAAGTGTGCATATATATAGTACTTCCATCAATAATTACAACCAATAGGAATTTCAACCAATCAAGGTTCATAACATACAGTGCTTAGGTTATTTTTCATTGTCATATACCAGTATAGAGTGCTATAGTGCTTAAGTGCTATGTGCTCTTATGTGCTTCTGTTATAGACATATATCCCCCTGTCAAGATCGCTTTTTTGAGAAAATTTTTATGAAAAAATATTTTTGCGAAATGTATATTTGTCTGTGTTTTCACATGGCCGATTCATGTACATGTGCTGCTGTGGTCTTTTTATATATATATATATATATATATATATATATACACACACACCCCTATACTATGTGTAGACATTTATCTTCGCTATTCTATTCTAACCTGGCAATGAGATTTTACTGTACACCGCACTGAATTGCCGGCTTTTCTATAGAACACCGCTGCGTATTTCTCGCAAGTCACACTGTTGGTCCGTGTGTAATCCGTATTTTTCTCGCCCCCATAGACTTTCATTGGCGTATTTTTTGCGCAATACGGTGACAAACGCAGCATGCTGCGATTTTCTACGGCCGTAGAAGACCGTATAATACGGATCAGTAAAATACAGCAGATAGGAGCTGGGCCATAGAAAATCATTGTACCGTGTGCAATCCGTATTTTCTGCACCTCTCATACGTCCGTAAAACTCACTAGTGTGAGGCCAGCCTAAGAGCCGGGTGTCTTAGCTAAACAACTCCTGTGCACACAAAATCGCTAGGACGTACAAAGTATGTAAGGGGGTGACTCGGTACTTCATGTACCTCACCGCCTTTGGACTCATACATGTGTCTAGTGCAGCACTCTGATGTTTTAGCAATGCTAATGTAATGTGTGGCTTCCTATTAATGTGCACTGTAAAGTATTTGTCATGTACTGTAATGTGTAGTAATGTGCCTTAGTTTAGGGATAGATTAGTATAAGGGAATTAAAATAGAGAGGGCACAGTGAAAATAGAGCATAGGATAGATAAGGATTAGTGTTCAGCATTCCGATACTGCAAATATCGGGTATTGGCCGATATTCGCTGTATCAGAATTCCGATACTGAGTACCGATATTTTTGGGATATCGGATACCGGAATCGGAAGTTTCCATAGTGCAATGATGCACTATAATGGAGTGTGGGCGGTGCTTGGGCGGAGACTGCATGTGTGTGTGTGCGGGGTCTGTGCGTGACCGTGGGGGCTCTGTGCGGCTTGCGGAGGCTCTGTGCGGGCTGCCGGAGGTCTGTGTGTGCCTGCCGGGGGCTCTCTGTGGGCTTGCCGGGGGTCTGTGCAGGCATCGTCCGATGGGACTACAAGTCCCATTGGACGATGCCTGCAGCAGTGACTGTGATTGACACATTAGCCAATGATGGGAGAGTAGTAGTCCCATCATCCGGCCAGAGGCGTAGCTAGAGCTTTTGCTGCCCGGGGCTGTTCCCGAGTTTGGCGCCCCCCCCCCCCCCCCTCCCCCGGCTCAATACACACAAAGGTTACCAAAAATGGTTTTCCTGTTTTGTAGAACTTAAACTGGGCCTAATGGTGTCACCCCCACATGCCAAACCTGTGACTTAATACCACCACACCATGACCAGGCCACATAGTGACCGAATAATACTACATACAAGGGACAAATACCACAACACCATTTCCAGACCACATATTACCACCACATAGTGACTGAATACTACAATACTGATCAGTAATAAAAAAACAAAACACAATACTATCACCATAAGTGCCAGTATTCACAGGAGATCTGTACTTAGTATGCAGTGTCTGTGTAGAGGTAATACAGAGATCACTGGTGGTATTATACACAGGAGCTCTGTATATAATGTATAGGTAATACAGTGATCACTGGTGACATTGGACACAGGACCTCTGTATATAGTATACAGTGTATAGTGTCAGTGTATAGGTAACACTGACTCATCAGTGACGTCTCTAGGTGAAGTCCTTCATCTTTCATCCAGCACAGACCGCGATCATTCCTTCCAGCCAGGACTCGTTTCTGCAGGAAATAACACAGTTATCTCGAGCTCCGTTTGCAGAACACATTACTTAATTTTTCACAACTTCTACATTACATCACATGAAGAAAAAAAGGTGATATAGTGTCACTCTGCACAGTAACAGGACCGCCCCCCCATTTAAAACAGTATACTCAAAAAATAAAATAAATACATCACTGCAGTAATAATATCCCTTAATTAGCCCATATGGTAACACTATTCCCCACCCTGGCCCCGTTTATCTCATTCCTGGCTCCAGCCATATGTTCTCGCATTCTGCCCTCATGAGTATCCATTCTACCCCATATGATCTCCCCATCCTGCCCCACCAGCCTCCATCGTATCCGTCCTGCCCCATGATCCAATCCTGCCCCGTGTCTCCAATCATGCCCCGTATCTACATTCTGCCCATGCCTCAAGTCCTGCCCCCAGTGTGTCCAGCAATCTGCCCCAGTATGTCCAGCACTGCCCCCAGTGTGTCCAGCAATCTGCCCCAGTGTCCAGCATTGCCCCAGTGTGTCCAGCAGTCTGCCCCAGTGTGTCCAGCATATTACCCCCAGTGTGTCCAGCATATTACCCCCAGTGTCCAGCATTGCCCCAGTGTGTCCATCATATTACCCCCAGTATGTCCAGCAATCTGCCCCAGTGTCCAGCATTGCCCCAGTGTGTCCAGAAGTCTGCCCCAGGGTCTCCAGCATTGCCTCAATGTGTCCAGAAATCTGCCCCAGGGTCTCCAGCATTGCCTCAATGTGTCCAGAAATCTGCCCCAGGGTTTCCAGTATTGCCCCAGTGTGTCCAGCATTCTGCCCCATGGTCTCCAGTATTGCCCCAGTGTGTCCAGCATTCTGCCCCATGGTCTCCAGTATTGCCCCAGTGTGTCCAGCATTCTGCCCCATGGTCTCCAGTATTGCCCCAGTGTGTCCAACAATCTGCCCCATGGTCTCCAGTATTGCCCCAGTGTGTCCAGCATTGCCCCCAGACAGAGTCAGACATAAAGAAAAAAAAAAAAAGTAAAATCCTCACCTCTCCCGTTCCTAGCGCAGGTCCGGTGCAGTAGTCAGCGTCTCTCCGGCTCTGCGACGCTCAGGACAGAGAGGCTGAGCGGCGCGCACAGTAGTGACGTCATCGCGCCCTCTGCTCTGAGACGTCGCAGAGTCAGAGGACGCTGCAGCTGCCGCAGGAACCAGGAGAGGTGAGTATTAGGGCTCATCTCCACTTGTGAGGAAAACGGACGAGTGCAATCCGATAAAAAATCGGATTGCACTCGGACCAATGTTAATCAATATGTGACACTCCATTTGCGATTTTTTTTCCCAGCCGAAATCAGACTGAGAAAAATCTGTGTCGGCTGAGAAAAAAAATCGCAGCATGCTGCGTATTGCTGAGATTCTCGGACGAGACTCGCCAATGCAAGTCAATGGGTGCGAGAAAAAAAACGCACAGCACTCGCACCATGCGAGTGCTGTCCGATTTTTACGCACCCTTGTCCTTAGAAAAGCCGGCAATTCAGCGCAGAGTACAGTAAAATCACACTGACAGGTTAGATGAGAGTAGATATATACACATAGAATAGGTATATATACACATATATATATATGTCAGGGAGACACCTATATATATATATTTATATTTAATGCAGCGCGAGATAGCTTTAAAGCTGGTAATTCAATTACCGGCTTTTGCTTTCTCCTTCACAAACCCGACATGATATGAGACCTGGTTTACATACAGTAAACCATCTCATATCACCATTTTTTTTGCATATTCCACACTACTAATGTTAGTAGTGTGTATATGCAAAATTTGGGCGTTCTAGCTATTATATTTAAGGGTTAAATGGCGGAAAAAATTGGCGTGGGCTCCCGCACAATTTTCTCCGCCAGAGTAGTAAAGCCAGTGACTGAGGGCAGATATTAATAGCCTGGAGAGGGTCCATGGTTATTGGCCCCCCCCCTGGCTAAAAACACCTGCCCCCAGCCACCCCAGAAAAGGCACATCTGGAAGATGCGCCTATTCTGGCACTTGGCCACTCTCTTCCCATTCCCGTGTAGCGGTGGGATATGGGGTAATGAAGGGTTAATGCCACCTTGCTATTGTAAGGTGACATTAAGCCTAATTAATAATGGAGAGGCGTCAATTATGACACCTATCCATTATTAATCCAATTGAAAGAAAGGGTTAAAAAAATACACACACATTATTAAAAATTATTTTAATGAAATAAAAACAAAGGTTGTTGTAATTTTTTATTTAACGCCCAATCCAATCACTGAAGACCCTCGTTCTGTGACAAAAAAAAAATAATAAACCAACAATATACTTACCTTCCACAGATCTGTAAAGTCCAACGATGTAAATCCTTCTGAAGGGGTTAAAACATTTTGCAGCCAGGAGCTTTGCTAATGCAATGCAACTCCTCGCTGCAAAACCCTGGGGAATGAGTCTAAATATAGATCAATGAGCTATATTTAGCTTCAATTGCGGTGAGGCGCCCTCTGCTGGCTGTTCATAGATCGTGGGAGCTTTCCTTGAAAGCTCCCAGGCTTTCTAGGAAAGTTCCCACGATCTATGAACAGCCAGCAGAGGGCGCCTCACCGCAAATGAAGCTAAATGTAGCTCATTGATCTACAGGTCCTTCTCAAAAAATTAGCATATAGTGTTAAATTTTATTATTTACCATAATGTAATGATTACAATTAAACTTTCATATATTATAGATTCATTATCCACCAACTGACATTTGTCAGGTCTTTTATTGTTTTAATACTGATGATTTTGGCATACAACTCCTGATAACCCAAAAAACCTGTCTCAATAAATTAGCATATTTCACCCATCCAATCAAATAAAAGTGTTTTTTAATAACAAACAAAAAAACCAACAAATAATAATGTTCAGTTATGCACTCAATACTTGGTCGGGAATCCTTTGGCAGAAATGACTGCTTCAATGCGGCGTGGCATGGAGGCAATCAGCCTGTGACACTGCTGAGATGTTATGGAGGCCCAGGATGCTTCAATAGCGGCCTTAAGCTCATCCAGAGTGTTGGGTCTTGCGTCTCTCAACTTTCTCTTCACAATATCCAACAGATTCTCTATGGGGTTCAGGTCATGAGAGTTGGCAGGCCAATTGAGCACAGTAATACCATGGTCAGTAAACCATTTACCAGTGGTTTTGGCACTGTGAGCAGGTGCCAGGTCGTGCTGAAAAATGAAATCTTCATCTCCATAAAGCATTTCAGCCGATGGAAGCATGAAGTGCTCCAAAATCTCCTGATAGCTAGCTGCATTGACCCTGCCCTTGATGAAACACAGTGGACCAACACCAGCAGCTGACATGGCACCCCACACCATCACTGACTGTGGGTACTTGACACTGGACTTCAGGCATTTTGGCATTTCCTTCTCCCCAGTCTTCCTCCAGACTCTGGCACCTTGATTTCCGAATGACATGCAAAATTTGCTTTCATCAGAAAAAAGTACTTGGGACCACTTAGCAACAGTCCAGTGCTGCTTCTCTGTAGCTCAAAAGTGGCTTTACCTGGGGAATGTGGCACCTGTAGCCCATTTCCTGCACACGCCTGTGCACGGTGGCTCTGGATGTTTCCACACCAGACTCAGTCCACTGCTTCCTCAGGTTCCCCAAGGTCTGGAATCGGTCCTTCTCCACAATCTTCCTCAGGGTCCGGTCTCCTCTTCTCGTTGTACAGCGTTTTCTGCCACATTGTTTCCTTCCAACAGACTTACCATTGAGGTGCCTTGATACAGCACTCTGGGAACAGCCTATTTGTTGAGAAATTTCTTTCTGGGTCTTACCCTCTTGCTTGAGGGTGTCAATGATGGCCTTCTTGACATCTGTCAGGTCGCTAGTCTTACCCATGATGGGGGTTTTGAGTAATGAACCAGGCAGGGAGTTTATAAAAGCCTCAGGTATCTTTTGCATGTGTTTAGAGTTAATTAGTTGATTCAGAAGATTAGGGTAATAGGTCGTTTAGAGAACCTTTTCTTGATATGCTAATTTATTGAGACAGGTTTTTTGGGTTATCAGGAGTTGTATGCCAAAATCATCAGTATTAAAACAATAAAAGACCTGACAAATTTCAGTTGGTGGATAATGAATCTATAGTATATGAAAGTTTAATTGTAATCATTACATTATGGTAAATAATGAAATTTAACACTATATGCTAATTTTTTGAGAAGGACCTGTATATTTAGACTCATTCCCCGGGGTTTTGCAGCGAGGAGTAGCATTGCATTAGCAAAGCTCCTGGCTGCAAAATGTTTTAACCCCTTCAGAAGGATTTACATCGTTGGACTTTACAGATCTGTGGAAGGTAAGTATATTGTTGGTTTATTATTTTTTTTTGTCACAGAACGAGGGTCTTCAGTGATTGGATTGGGCGTTAAATAAAAAATTACAACAACCTTTGTTTTTATTTCATTAAAATAATTTTTAATAATGTGTGTGTGTATTTTTTTTAACCCTTTCTTTCAATTGGATTAATAATGGATAGGTGTCATAATTGACGCCTCTCCATTATTAATTAGGCTTAATGTCACCTTACAATAGCAAGGTGGCAGTAACCCTTCATTACCCCATATCCCACCGCTACACGGGAATGGGAAGAGAGTGGCCAAGTGCCAGAATAGGCGCATCTTCCAGATGTGCCTTTTCTGGGGTGGCTGGGGGCAGGTGTTTTTAGCCAGGGGGGGGCCAATAACCGTGGACCCTCTCCAGGCTATTAATATCTGCCCTCAGTCACTGGCTTTACTACTCTGGCGGAGAAAATTGTGCGGGAGCCCACGCCAATTTTTTCCGCCATTTAACCCTTAAATATAATAGCTAGAACGCCCAAATTTTGCATATACACACTACTAACATTAGTAGTGTGGAATATGCAAAAAAAATGGTGATATGAGATGGTTTACTGTATGTAAACCAGGTCTCATATCATGTCGGGTTTGTGAAGGAGAAAGCAAAAGCCGGTAATTGAATTACCAGCTTTAAAACTATCTAGCGCTGCATTAAATATAAATATATATATATAGGTGTCTCCCTGACATATATATATGTATATATACCTATTCTATGTGTATATATCTACTCTAATCTAACCTGTCACTGTGAATTTACTGTACTCTGCGCTGAATTACCGGCTTTTCAAAGGAGACCCGTGCGTAAAAATCGGACAGCAATACGGATGTCATACGGATGTTGCGATAAAAAAAATCGCATGACACTCGCATGACACTCGCATGGCACTCGCAGACGTTACATCAGTTTTTTCGGTCCGTAAATCGGACCGTTTTTTTTCTCACACAAGTGGAGATGAGCCCTTAGAGCGGAGGGCGGGGGGCGGGGGCCCGGGGGTGGGGGGATGCCTGGTCGTGGCGGCGGACGGCGCCGCCCGAAGATTTAAAGGGGCGTCTTTTTTTTTTTTCTTTTTTCTCTTTCTCCTCCTGCGGCGCCGGACGCCCCCCGCACCACCCTTCCTACGCCACTGCATCCGGCTAATGTGTTGAATGTAAAAAAAATAAAAAAACACTACATACATACTACATACAATACATTCATACAATACATACATAAAGACATACAGTACATTAAACATAGAGTTCATACTCACCATTCCTTGTCACTTTGATCCCCGAAGCCAGTGTCATCTGGAAAAAAGATTAAAATAACAAACAACCAATATACTCCTTGTCCGCAGAAATCCACTAGTGTCCCACGACGATCTCCCGTGGAGAACAGCAACATCAGCGTCCGCTCTTTAGGGGCTCCAGGAACACAATGACGGGAGGAAGGTATCCTTCCGCACTGTATTCCTCTGCCGCTGTAAAGAAATAGTCCCTAGTCTCACTTTTGGCATTTCTGTATGAGAAATTTTCCCATGCAGCAATTGCCATAAAGTGAGACTTTGTCGTAAGGTAACCTCTCAGTGATGCACTGCAGGAGCCATTGTCTCCTGTCAGTGTGTCACTGAGGGTCCTATAGAGCAGTGACATCACCCGATGTCACTGTTCTATAGGGGAGATCGTCGTGGGACACTCGTTATTAATTTTACTACGACGGACATGTAGTATACGGTTTATTATTTTACGTTTTTTGCAGGCGCTGAAGTATGGTAAGTATGGTTAAATAAAGAATATTAAAATAATTTTTCCTAATGTGTGCGTGTTTTATTAACCCTTTATTACTATTGGATTAGTAATGGATAGGCGTCTTATTGATGCCTCTCCGTGATTAACCCGGCTTAATGTCACCTTACAATAGCAAGGTGACATTAACCCCTTATTACCCCATATTCCACCGCTACACGGGAGTGGGAAGAGAGGGGCTAAGTGCCGGAATTGGCGCATCTTACAGATGTGCCATTTCTGGGGCGGCTGCAAACTGGTATTTGTAGTCGGGGGGGGGGGCAATATCCATGGCCCCTCTCTAGGCTATGAATATCAGCCTGCAGCTGTCTGCGTAGCTTTTCTGGCTATAAAATATAGGGGGACCCCACGTCAAATTTTGGAAGTGTCCCCCTATTTTAATAGCCAGTAAAGGCTACGCAGTCAGCTGCGGGCTGATCTTCCTAGCAGGCTACAAATATTGGCCCCCGACCATCGGCTTTCCCCCTCTGGGGCAGAAAATTGCACGGGAGCCCACGCTGTTTTTTTCCTTTTTTTTTTTTTTTTTTAATTCAACGCTCATTAAGGCCTCTTTCACACTTGCGTCGGTACGGGTCCGTCGCTATGCGTCGGACCGACGTACCGACGCATGTTGTGAAATTTGTGTATGACGTGGGCAGCGGATGCAGTTTTTCAATGCATCCGCTGCCCATTGTGAAGTCCTGGGAGGAGGGGGCGGAGTTTTAGTGGTGTATGCGCGGTAGAAAATGGCAGACGTGACGGACAAAAAAACGCTCACTTGAACGTTTTTTCGTGCCGACGGTCCACCAAAACACGATGGATCCATTGCACGATAATACAAGTCTATGGGTAAAAAACGCATCCTGCGAGCACATTTGCAGGATCCGTTTTTTTCTGCCGGATCCGTTTTTTCCTAATAGAGTTGTATTAGCGCCGGATTGCGCCTGATGGCCACACGTTTCATCCGTTTTTTGCCAGATCCGTCAAAAAGCTGTTTCCGCCTGATGGAAAAACACATACAGAGGAACGGTTTTTCTGTCCGGCGAAAAAATGTACAGCGATGGATCCGGCAAAAAACAGATGAAACTGAGATGTGAAATGATGAATCCGGCTTCCGAATCCGTTTTTTCATGCATGTTTCCATTCAAATCATGCACATTTTCCATTTATCTATTTATTTCCAAAAACTGCATCAAAACTGCACCAAAAACTGCACCAAAAACTGCATCAAAACCTGCATCAAAAAATGGTGTAGTTTTTGATGCAGGTTTTTGGGGTGGTTTTTGGTGCAAGCTTTGGTGCAGGCTTTGGTGCAGTTTTTGATGCAGGTTTGTGACGCAGGTTTTTGGTGTGGATTTTGATGTGTTTTTTGATGCAGGTTTTTGGTTTGGTTTTTGTTGTGTTTTTTTCATGCAGTTTTTGATGCAGATTTTTTGTTTGGTTTTTGATGCAGGTTTTTGGTGCAGTTTTTGATGCAGGTTTTGGTGCGGTTTTTGATGCAGATTTTTTGTTTGGTTTTTGATGCAGTTTTTGATGCAGGTTTTTGGTGCAGTTTTTCATGCAGTTTTTGGTGCAGTTTTTGATGCAGATTTTTTGTTTGGTTTTTGATGCAGGTTTTTGGTGCAGTTTTTGATGCAGGTTTTGGTGCGGTTTTTGAAGCAGATTTTTTGTTTGGTTTTTGATGCAGTTTTTGATGCAGGTTTTTGGTGCAGTTTTTCATGCAGTTTTTGGTGCAGTTTTTGATGCAGATTTTTTGTTTGGTTTTTGATGCAGGTTTTTGGTGCAGTTTTTGATGCAGGTTTTGGTGCTGTTTTTGATGCAGGTTTTGATGTAGGTTTTTGGTGTGGGTTTTGATGTGTTTTTTTATGGTGTTTTTGGTGCAGTTTTTCATGCAGGTTTTTGATGCAATTTTTAGGCCATGTTCACACGTTGCGGTTTTTACCGCGGAACCGCGGCGATTTTGCCACTGCGGGTCCGCTGTAGTTTCCATTGAGTTTACAGTAACATGTAAGCCTATGGAAACCGCTGTGCACATGCTGCGGACAAAAAACGCGCAGAAATGCAGCGGTTTACATGTCACTTCTTTGTGAGGAACTGCAGCGGTTCTGCACCCATAGACCTCCATTGTGAGGGTCAAACCCGCAGTAAAACCCGCAGATGAAAAACTATCTGCGGGTTTTCTGCAGTTTGGGTGCAGAAACCGCTGCAGCAGGAAGTGCGGGGAAGCGGGAGGAAGTGCGTGGGCGGAGTGTGGCAGTTGACAAGTCGGCAGTGACCATCAGCATGGAGGCATATTGTCGCATGGGGATCGATGTCAGTCATTTGATCAATCTGGTATGTATGTATGTGTGTGTCTGTCTATGTGTGTGCATCTGTCTGTGTGTGTGTGTCCTCATGCGACGATAGTGCCACCCAATTGTGCTAAGTCGCCGTATGGGATTACTACTCCCATCCGGTATTAGGATGGGAGAGTTGTCCATGTGTCCGGCGACTTAGCACAATTGTCAGTAAAACACAAAACACATCACACACAATACACATACAATAAACGTAACATACACGACACACGTATCATACACGACACACAGTACATACAACATATAATACAGAGTATATACTCACCATACAGCACACTGGTACGCGAAGCCCTCGATCCCCTAGGAAAAAATCCCCCAAAAAATAAACCAAATCCATACTCCCTGTTCGCAGAATCCAATAACGAGTGTCCCACGCCGATCGGCTGCTCTCCGGCGATACACTACCAGGGACGGCTGCGGGCTTCTATTTGTAGCCGTAGGGGGGGGGCAAATATCCATGGTGCCTTTCCTAGGCTATGAATATAAGCCCACAGCTGTCTGCGTAGCCTTTCTGGCCTAAAAATATAGGGGGACCCCAAGACTTTTTTGGGGGGCTCTCCCTATATTTGAGAGCCGGAAAGGCTACGCAGACAGCTGTGGGTTTAATATTCATGGCCTGGGAACAGCCAGGGGTATTTTAACCCCTTCCCAGGACACAAATATTGCCCCACAGCTGTCTGCCTAGCCTTTCTGGCCTAAAAATATAGGGGGAGCCCGTGTCTTTTTTTTTCGGGTCCCCCTATAGTTTATAGCCAGAAAGGCTACGCATACAGCTGTGGGCTTAATATTTGTAGCCTGGGAACAGCCATGGGTATTTTAACCCCTTCACAGGCTACAAATATTGGCCCACAGCTGTCTGCTTTCCCACTCTGGTGCTGTTAATTCCACGGGAGGCCACATCGCCAAGTTGTTTCCTTTTTTTGGAAAATAGTGTTTAGTTTAGGGGTTGGATTGTGATTAGGGTTGGTGTTGAGATTAGGGTTATAATTTTGAAAGCTATAGTGTTGTGCTTAGGGGTCATTTCCACTTGCGAGACACACATCCGTGTCTTTAAACCAAGCTCTGGCGCCGGCAATCCAGAGCGGAGCGTGAACCCACCCAGCAACACATGGAGCCACACGCTCCACTCAGGATTGCCGGCGGCAGAGCTTGGTTTTAACCTGCGACACATGAATGTGTTTCTCGCAAGTGGAAATTAGCCCTTAGGGATAGGGTTGAGATTACGCTTAGGGGTGTGCTGAGGTTAGGGTTCTGGCAGGGGCTTGTTGTGAGTTCTGTTTTTGGGCTCCCTCTGGTGGTTACTGATGGTACTGGGTGACTTGTCTTTCTTGGGTTTCTGGGTTTCACCTGTTCCATCAGCATATGGGAGTTTCCTATTTAACCTGGCTTTGCTGGCATTTCCTCGCCGGTTATCAATGTATCCAGTGTATCTTGTTACCTCTGCTCCCTGCTCCTAGAACCTTCTGGACAAGCTAAGTTTGGATTTTCCTGTGTTGTGTTTTGCTTAATTTGGTTTTTAGTCCAGCCTGCAGATATGTGATTCTCTGCTGCTGGTTGCTCTAGTGGGCTGAAATTGCTTTTCATGTACCATGAGTTGGCACATGAGTTCAAGTAATTTCAGGATGGTTTTTTGAAGGGTTTTTCGCTGACCGCGCAGTTCACTTTTGTATCCTCTGCTATCTAGCTTTAGCGGGCCTCATTTTGCTGAAACTGTTTTCATACTACGTATGTGCTTTCCTCTCATTTCACCGTCATTATATGTGGGGGGCTGCTATTTGCTGTGGGGTATTTCTCTGGAGGCAAGAGAGGTCTGTGTTTCTTCTGATAGGGGAAGTTAGATCTTCGGCTGGAGCGAGACGTCTAGGATCATCGTAGGCACGTTCCCCGGCTACTTTTATTTGTGTGTTAGGTTCAGGGTCGCGGTCAGCTCAGGTTCCATCGCCCTAGAGCTTGTTTGTATCTGTGCTTGTCCTTTTTGTGATCCCCTGCCATTGGGATCATGACAGTATAACCGGCCCACAAAGTGTTAATTGTATTGGCTGAAGTAGGAGGATAAGTAGTCTGAGGAAGTTTTTTTTTTTTTTTTCCCCTCAGAGTTTGCTGCCTAGCCTTATTGCAGCCTGGCTACTTCCTCCTCCTCTTAATCTTTGAATGGCTCTGATCTCAGCTGTTTATCATGGACGTCCAGAGTTTGGCTTCCAGCCTGAATAATCTTGCCACTAAGGTTCAAAATATACAGGATTTTGTTGTACATGCTCCTATGTCTGAACCTAGAATTCCTGTCCCAGAGTTTTTTTCTGGAGATAGATCTCGTTTTCTGAATTTTAGGAACAATTGCAAGTTGTTTCTTTCTTTGAAATCTCGCTCCTCTGGAGACCCTGCTCAGCAAGTCAAGATAATTATATCTTTCCTGCGGGGTGACCCTCAGGATTGGGCATTTGCATTGGCACCAGGGGACCCTGCGTTGCTTAATGCAGATGCGTTTTTTCTGGCATTGGGTTTGCTCTATGAGGAACCTAACCAAGAGATTCAGGCTGAAAAAGCTTTGTTGGCCCTCTCTCAGGGGCAAGATGAAGCAGAAATTTATTGTCAAAAATTTCGGAAGTGGTCGGTACTTACTCAGTGGAATGAGTGCGCTCTGGCTGCAAAGTTTAGAGATGGCCTTTCTGAGGCCATTAAAGATGTTATGGTGGGGTTCCCTGCGCCTGCTGGTCTGAATGAGTCTATGACTATGGCTGTTCAGATTGATCGGCGTTTACGGGAGCGCAAACCTGTGCATCATTTCGCGGTGTCGTCTGAACCGTCACCTGAGATAATGCAATGTGATAGAATTCAGTCCAGAAGTGAACGGCAAAAGTATAGGCGGAAAAAAGGGTTGTGCTTTTATTGTGGTGATTCAGCTCATGTTATATCAGCATGCTCTAAACGCACAAAAAAGGTTGATAAGTCTGTTGCCATTAGTACTTTACAGTCTAAGTTCATTCTGTCTGTGACTCTGATTTGTTCATTATCATCCATTTCCGTCGATGCCTATGTGGATTCAGGCGCTGCCCTGAGTCTTATGGATTGGTCATTTGCCAATTGCTGTGGGTTTAGTCTGGAGCCTCTGGAAGTCCCTATTCCTTTGAAGGGAATTGACTCTACACCTTTGGCTATGAATAAACCTCAGTACTGGACACAAGTGACCATGCGTATGACTCCCGTTCATCAGGAGGTGATTCGCTTCCTGGTACTGTATAATTTGCATGATGTTCTAGTACTTGGTCTGCCATGGTTACAAACTCATAATCCAGTCCTTGACTGGAAATCAGTGTCTGTGTTAAGCTGGGGTTGTCAGGGGGTTCATGATGATGCACCTCCGATTTCTATCGCTTCATCTACTCCTTCTGAGATTCCTGTGTTTTTGTCTGACTATCGGGATGTTTTTGAGGAGCCTAAGCTCAGTTCGCTTCCTCCTCACAGGGATTGCGATTGTGCTATAAATTTAATTCCGGGCAGTAAATTTCCTAAAGGTCGTTTGTTCAATCTGTCAGTGCCAGAGCATACTGCTATGCGGGATTATGTTAAGGAGTCCTTGGAAAAGGGACATCTTTGTCCCCTTTGGGAGCAGGTTTTTTTTTCGTGGCCAAGAAAGATGGTTCCTTTTGGCCTTGTATAGATTATCGTCTTTTGAATAAGATTACCGTAAAATATCAGTATCCTTTGCCATTGTTGACTGATTTGTTTGCTCGCATTAAGGGGGGCTAAATGGTTCACTAAGATTGATCTTCGGGGTGCGTATAATCTTATACGAATAAAGCAAGGTGATGAGTGGAAAACCGCATTTAATACGCCTGAGGGCCATTTTGAGTATTTGGTAATGCCTTTTGGACTTTCTAATGCTCCTTCAGTCTTCCAGTCCTTTATGCACGATATTTTCCGTGAATATCTGGATAAATTTATGATTGTGTATTTGGATGATATTTTGGTTTTTTCTGATGACTGGGAGTCTCATGTTCAGCAGGTCAGGAAGGTGTTTCAGGTCCTGCGGGCCAATTCCTTGTTTGTAAAAGGCTCAAAGTGTCTCTTTGGAGTCCAGAAGATTTCTTTCTTGGGGTATATGTTTTCCCCTTCTACTATTGAGATGGATCCCGTCAAGGTTCAGGCTATTTGTGACTGGACGCAGCCTACATCTCTTAAGAGTCTACAGAAGTTCTTGGGCTTTGCTAATTTCTATCGTCGTTTTATAACTAATTTTTCTAGTGTTGTTAAGCCTTTGACGGATTTGACTAAGAAGGGTGCTGATGTTGCTAATTGGTCTCCTGCGGCTGTGGAGGCCTTTCAGGAACTTAAGCGCCGGTTTTCTTCTGCTCCTGTGTTGCGTCAGCCAGATGTTTCGCTCCCTTTTCAGGTTGAGGTTGATGCTTCCGAGATTGGAGCGGGGGCGGTTTTGTCACAGAGAAGCTCCGATGGCTCAGTGATGAAGCCATGCGCGTTTTTTTCTAGAAAGTTTTCGCCGGCTGAGCGGAATTATGATGTTGGTAATCGGGAACTTTTGGCCATGAAGTGGGCATTTGAGGAGTGGCGTCATTGGCTAGAGGGTGCTAGACATCGTGTGGTGGTCTTGACTGATCACAAAAATTTGATTTACCTTGAGTCTGCCAGGCGTCTGAATCCTAGACAGGCTCGTTGGTCACTGTTTTTCTCTCGTTTCAATTTTGTGGTTTCATACCTGCCAGGTTCAAAGAATGTGAAGGCGGATGCTCTTTCTAGGAGTTTTGTGCCTGACTCCCTTGGAAATTCTGAGCCCTCTGGTATCCTTAGGGATGGGGTGATTTTGTCGGCTGTCTCCCCAGACTTGCGACGTGCTTTGCAGGAGTTTCAGGTGGCTAAACCTGATCGTTGTCCGCCTGAGAGACTGTTTGTTCCGGATAATTGGACCAGTAGAGTCATCTCCGAGGTCCATTCTTCTGCGTTGGCAGGTCATCCTGGAATATTTGGTACTAGAGACTTGGTGGCCAGGTCTTTTTGGTGGCCTTCCTTGTCGAGGGATGTGCGTTCTTTTGTGCAGTCTTGTGAGGTTTGTGCTCGGGCTAAGCCTTGCTGTTCTCGGGCCAGTGGATTGTTGTCACCTTTGCCTATCCCGAAGAGGCCTTGGACGCACATTTCCATGGACTTTATTTCGGATCTCCCTGTCTCTCAAAAAATGTCCGTCATCTGGGTTGTGTGTGATCGCTTTTCTAAAATGGTTCATCTGGTACCCTTGCCTAAGTTGCCTTCCTCCTCTGAGTTGGTCCCTCTGTTTTTTCAGAATGTGGTTCGTTTGCATGGGATTCCTGAGAACATCGTTTCTGACAGGGGATCCCAGTTTGTGTCTAGATTTTGGCGGACTTTCTGTGCTAAGATGGGCATTGATTTGTCCTTTTCGTCTGCATTCCATCCTCAGACGAATGGCCAGACTGAACGAACTAATCAGACCTTGGAAACTTATTTAAGGTGTTTTGTTTCTGCTGATCAGGATGACTGGGTTACCTTTTTGCCGCTGGCCGAGTTTGCGCTTAATAATCGGGCTAGTTCTGCTACCTTGGTTTCTCCTTTCTTTTGTAATTCGGGGTTTCATCCTCGTTTTTCCTCTGGTCAGGTGGAACCTTCTGATTGTCCTGGAGTGGACATGGTGGTGGATAGGTTGCATCAGATTTGGAGTCATGTGGTGGACAATTTGAAGTTGTCCCAGGAGAAGGCTCAGCAGTTTGCTAATCGCCGTCGCCGCGTGGGTCCTCGACTTCTTGTTGGTGACTTGGTGTGGTTGTCTTCTCGTTTTGTTCCTATGAAGGTCTCTTCTCCTAAGTTCAAGCCTCGGTTCATCGGTCCCTATAGGATCTTGGAAATTCTTAACCCTGTGTCGTTTCGTTTGGATCTCCCGGCATCGTTTGCTATTCATAATGTGTTTCATCGGTCGTTGTTGCGGAAGTATGAGGTACCTGTTGTTCCTTCTCTTGAGCCTCCTGCTCCAGTGCTGGTGGAGGGAGAATTGGAGTATGTTGTGGAGAAGATCTTGGATTCTCGTGTTTCCAGACGGAAACTCCAGTATTTGGTCAAGTGGAAGGGTTATGGTCAGGAGGATAATTCTTGGGTGGTGCCTCGGATGTTCATGCTGATGATTTGGTTCGCGCTTTTCATAGGGCTCATCCTGGTCGCCCTGGTGGTTCTCGTGAGGGTTCGGTGACCCCTCCTCAAGGGGGGGGTACTGTTGTGAGTTCTGTTTTTGGGCTCCCTCTGGTGGTTACTGATGGTACTGGGTGACTTGTCTTTCTTGGGTTTCTGGGTTCCACCTGTTCCATCAGCATATGGGAGTTTCCTATTTAACCTGGCTTTGCTGGCATTTCCTCGCCGGTTATCAATGTATCCAGTGTGTCTTGTTACCTCTGCTCCCTGCTCCTAGAACCTTCTGGACAAGCTAAGTTTGGATTTTCCTGTGTTGTGTTTTGCTTAATTTGGTTTTTAGTCCAGCCTGCAGATATGTGATTCTCTGCTGCTGGTTGCTCTAGTGGGCTGAAATTGCTTTTCATGTACCATGAGTTGGCACATGAGTTCAAGTAATTTCAGGATGGTTTTTTGAAGGGTTTTTCGCTGACCGCGCAGTTCACTTTTGTATCCTCTGCTATCTAGCTTTAGCGGGCCTCATTTTGCTGAAACTGTTTTCATACTACGTATGTGCTTTCCTCTCATTTCACCGTCATTATATGTGGGGGGGCTGCTATTTGCTGTGGGGTATTTCTCTGGAGGCAAGAGAGGTCTGTGTTTCTTCTGATAGGGGAAGTTAGATCTTCGGCTGGAGCGAGACGTCTAGGATCATCGTAGGCACGTTCCCCGGCTACTTTTATTTGTGTGTTAGGTTCAGGGTCGCGGTCAGCTCAGGTTCCATCGCCCTAGAGCTTGTTTGTATCTGTGCTTGTCCTTTTTGTGATCCCCTGCCATTGGGATCATGACAGGGGCTTAACTACAACAGGTGCAGGGCTTGCAGTTGCACCAGGGGCCTGGATCGTAGGTGGGCCAACAAAGTCTCTTTTGCCTATATAAAGAGACTATTGCTCTTAAAGAATTACAAAATTAGGGGGCCCATTTATGTTTGGCATAGCTGCCAATGAGTTTGAAGTTACGACACTGTGTTCTTCTGTTAGGGCAGCCGTTATGTTATTTAGTGTTTTTTGCTATTATTTGTTGTTTGGGTTTCTTGTTTGTCCTTGGGTTACTGTAGGGGTGATATTTAAATATATCCCAATTTTAGCAAAACATTTTCTTTAACATTACTTTGCTGTTCGATATAGTATCAAATGACACTATTGTATTCATTGTAGGTTCGTGATTACCCAGCCCTTTGGGACCCTGCGGATGAGTCTTAGGCCGGCATCACACTAGCGAGTTTTACGGACGTATGAGCGCATTAAATACGTCCGTAAAACACGTATTCCACACGGCCCAATTATTCTCTATGCCCCTGCTCCTATCTGCTGTATTTTACTGATCCGTATTATACGGCTTTCCACGGCCGTAGAAAAATCGCAGCATGCTGCGTTTGTCACCGTATTGCGCAAAAAATATGCCAATGCAAGTCTATGGTGGCCCGAAAAATACGAATTACACACGGACCAGCAGTGTGACTTGCGATAAATACGCAGCGGTGTTAGCGAGAAAAGCCGGCAATTCAGTGCGGTGTACATTAAAAATCACACTGACAGCTTACAATAGAATAGGTGGAATAAATGTGTACACATAGAATAGGTATATACAGTATATATATATATATATATATATATATATCTATTTCTAGATATATATATATCAGTGAGACACATATATGTATATATATTAATATTTCATCCAGCGCTAGATAGCTTAAAAGCCGGTAATTCAATTGCCGGCTTTTGCTATCTCCTTCCTAAACCCGACATGATATGAGACATGGTTTACATACAGTTAATCCAATAAATAACCACTTGTATGCAAAATATATGTCATGCACTACTAAACATAAATCATCCCAAACAAAACGTGCAACACAAAGACACTGTATAAAATTAATTTTATTAATAATAATACAATAGTATAAAGAAATAAAATACACAAAATAAAGCTGATAAAATTAGAGCACACTATAATGGTATGATAGGACACCTCAAAGCCTAAAACCTATATGGCACGAATATTGCACAAAAAAAATATATGATAATAAATATCCCAGATGGAAAAATTGGTGAAAAAATGTATTGTATTAGATTGTATAAATAATATAATAAAAGAATAACAAGATTGCACAAGGATAAACAATACTAAAAAAAACAGTGTATGTGAAAAAAATTAATATAGTAAGCACAAAAATATATAAAATTTTATATAAAAAATATATATATTGCACAACCCAACTAATGAGATATATATATATATATATATATATATATATATATATATATATATATATATATATATATATATATGTGCAAAATAGGGCTAAAAAATTCAGTGCAAAAAAAAGGAATATGCAAAAAAATCCCTGCATATAATATAAAGTGTGCCAGTATAAAATGCAAAAGTGCTAATTTTATAAATCCACCTGGGTCCCTAAATTGTGCAAATACATGCAAATATTAATAGTTCCAAACGCTGGAAAGTGCAAAAGAAACGCATATAATATACTATGTACCGCTAATAAAATACAGGTATGCTGAAAGCTAATACTGGGTACTTTGTATTGCACAGTGCCACGCTAGAACCCACACTACAGAGTATTGCAGCGATAATAAGGTAATTATAGCACTAAAGTGCAAACAGTGCCTGAATACAACCGCCGCTATTGTACACTAGCAACGGCATGAATAGCATAAATAAAGGCTGAATAGTTACAAGAGGCTCCACATACCTATAGGTGCTCAGTCCCTACGTACGTTTCGGCTGAATGCCTTCTTCCGGGGGCGTATACAAGGGCTGATTAGGGTCAGTTTATATAGTGTGCTAATTGCCCCTGAATGAGTGAAGCTGAGCGGTAAAATTGGCGCATGCGCAGCTGCCCGGACCATGGACCCATCCACCCGGCGTCACCCCGGCAACGCGCACACCACCAAACCCCGCCCACATAGATCACGTGGTAGGGGAAGGCGGGGAACACGTCACCAAGGAGAAAGACGCCGCTCTGAATGAAACCAGGGACAGGGAAAGCCGCGCATGCGCACAGCCACCGAGCTGCAACTCAGGGATACAATGAAACAACAGAGAATGAATACTCTAATCCAGATTGCGCTGTGCACATAATATATAAACATATAAATAAAAAACCTTATTCTTACTCATGAACACACATGACGACATATACAAAATAAGGAACATATGCACAAGAGAATATACATATATTAATATATAATAATAACAGAATCTTCCAAAACTGGTACATCTTCCAATAAACTCCAAATCTTCACTCAAGGAGCAGATACAATTCTCGCATAAAGGAATGTAATCCAGATATAATATCTTAAAGACCAATACTGAAAAATATACAAAAATGAGAATTAAACAATAGCACATGACAACATTATGTATGAAATAACAATAAATATAAAAACATTTTTTATTAAAAATCGCTAAAATATGATTAATATTAAAATAATTTATTTTTATAATTATAAAAAAAGGAAAATGAGGATGATCAGAGAAATGACGAATAATTTAAAGCCTCATTGAGACCCAGAGGTTGAAGAGTATGGAGGGTCCATATCCATCTGCTTTCTTTTTGAGCAAGCCTACGGCTAACATATATATATAAGATATTATATCTGGATTACATCCCTTTATGCGAGAATTGTATCAGCTCCTTGAGTGAAGATTTGGAGTTTATTGGAAAATGTACCAGTTTTGGAAGATTCTGTTATTATTATATATTAATATATGTATATTCTCTTGTGCATATGTTCCTTATTTTGTAGATGTTTTCATGTGTGTTCATGAGTAAGAATAAGGTTTTTTATTTATATGTTTATATATTATGTGCACAGCGCAATCTGGATTAGAGTATTCATTCTCTGTTTCATTGTATCCCTGAGTTGCAGCTCGGTGGCTGTGCGCATGCGCGGCTTTCCCTGTCCCTGGTTTCATTCAGAGGGGCGTCTTTCTCCTTGGTGACGTGTTCCCCGCCTTCCCCTACCACGTGATCTACGTGGGCGGGGTTTGGTGGTGTGCGCGTTGCCGGGGTGACGCCGGGTGGATGGGTCGATGGTCCGGGCAGCTGCGCATGCGCCAATTTTACCGCTCAGCTTCACTCATTCAGGGGCAATTAGCACACTATATAAACTGACCCTAATCAGCCCTTGTATACGCCCCCGGAAGAAGGCATTCAGCCGAAACATACGTAGGGACTGAGCACCTATAGGTATGTGGAGCCTCTTGTAACTATTCAGCCTTTATTTATGCTATTCATGCCGTTGCTAGTGTACAATAGCGGCGGTTGTATTCAGGCACTGTTTGCACTTTAGTGCTATAATTACCTTATTATCGCTGCAATACTCTGTAGTGTGGGTTCTAGCGTGGCACTGTGCAATACAAAGTACCCAGTATTAGCTTTCAGCATAGCTGCATTTTATTAGCGGTATATTATATGCGTTTCTTTTGCACTTTCCAGCGTTTGGAACTATTAATATTTGCATGTATTTGCACAATTTAGGGACCCAGGTGGATTTATAAAATTAGCACTTTTGCAGTTTATACTGGCACACTTTATATTATATGCAGGGATTTTTTTTGCATATTCCTTTTTTTTGCACTGAATTTTTTAGCACTATTTTGCACACACATATATATATATATATATATATATATATATATATATATATATACACACATACATATATATATATATATATATATATATATATCATTAGTTGGGTTGTGCAATATATATATTTTTTATATAAAATTTTATATATTTTTGTGCTTACTATATAAATTTTTTTCACATACACTTTTTTTAGTATTGTTTATCCTTGTGCAATCTTGTTATTCTTTTATTATATTATTTATACAATCTAATACAATACATTTTTTCACCAATTTTTCCATCTGGGATATTTATTATCATATATTTTTTTGTGCAATATTCGTGCCATATAGGTTTTAGACTTTGAGGTGTCCTATCATACTATTATAGTGTGCTCTAATTTTATCAGCTTTATTTTGTGTATTTTATTTCTTTATACTATTGTATTATTATTAATAAAATTAATTTTATACAGTGTCTTTGTGTTGCACGTTTTGTTTGGGATGATTTATGGTTTACATACAGCATACAGTAAACCATGTCATATCCCCCTTTTTTTTCATATTCCACACTACTAATGTTAGTAGTGTGTATGTGCAAAATTTGGCCATTCTAGCTATTAAATTAAAGGGTTAAGTGGCGGAAAAAATTTGGTGTGGGCTCCTACGCAATTTTCTCCACCAGAGTAGTAAAGCCAGTGACTGAGGGCAGATATTAATAGCCTGGAGAGGGTCCACGGTTATTGCTCCCCCCCCCCCTGTCTAAAAACATCTGCCCCCAGCCACCCCAGAAAAGGCACATCTGTAAGATGCGCCTATGCTGGCACTTGGCCACTCTCTTCCCATTCCCGTGTAGCGGTGGGATATGGGGTAATGAAGGGTTAATGCCACCTTGCTATTGTAAGGTGACATTAAGCCAGATTAATAATGGGTAGGCATCAATTCTGACACCTATCCATTATTAATCCAATTGTATGAAAGAGTTAAAAAAACACACACATTATTAAAAAGTCTTTTAATGAAATAACCACACCGTTTGTTGTAATATTTTATTGTACGCTCAATCCACTCGCTGAAGACCCTCGCTCTGTGACAAAGAAAAAATAATAAACCAACAATATACATACCTTCAGTAGATCTGTAACGTCCCACGTTGTAAATCCATCTGAAGGGGTTAATTTTTTTTACAGCCAGGAGCTCTGCTATAATGCAGCTGTGTTCCTGACTGTAAAATCCCAGCGAAAGAATGGAAACTAGGTCAATGACCTGTAGTTACCTTCATTCGCGGTGAGGCGCCCTCTGCAGGATGTCCTTCGAGCGTGGGAAAAAAAAAAAAAAAAAAAAAAAAAAAATCAGAAAAGTTCCCAGGCTCGAGTTCAAATGAGGACAACCGTATGTTGGTTTTGCAAGCCTGCGAGAAAATCTCGCAGTACGGATGCCATACGGATTACATACGGAGGATGCCATGCGCAAAATCCGCTGACACACCCTGCCTACGGAGGAGATACGGACCACTGTTTTGGGGACTTTTCAGCGTATTACGGCCGTAAATTACGGACCGTATTTTTATACGCTGAGTGTGACGCCGGCCTTATAAAGACAAATACTTCAGGGACCTTGCATGGACAAAAATATTCTGCGACCTATTTCCGGAATGGGACTCCTATCCAGCGCCAACGCAACTGCAAATTGGTAATTATAATTTTATTTAGTAATTATTGATTGTATTACAAATGTACTTTGATTATATATCTCTAATTTTTTTTGTTTTTTTTTCTAGAAAAAGATGTGAAGCAAAGATGGCGCTCCATCAGGGACCATTTTCAAAAATATATCAATGCCTGCGATAAAAGTGGCTCGTCGCCAAGTCGGAAAACTTTCCCGTTTTACAACGAGCTACAGTTCCTTATAACCAGCCGAACATTGCGGAGGAAATTTAGAAATTACAAATATACATGTAGCCTGTTTCCATGTGCAGTTGCACAGTTGGCTGCAGATTCAATGCGGTGTCCTGCCACCGCGTTCAATACGCTGCGTCCAGATGTGATGGTATAGTGAAGTGAGGATTTTCAGAAATCCCGTCTGAACTATGCTTCCAAAGACAGAGGTGTCATACCTACCCTACGGAACCACACATGCGTCGTGTTTCTTGACACCACATCCTTTTCTATTTCTCTTGCGCTGGCGCTTAGACTCCGCAACATAAATATCAGATTTTATTTATAACATGTGGTGTGTGATGTAGCGATGTCCTTGCTGTGCAGTGAATAGGCAGTGACCCATATAAAGTTCAAATAAAGTCTTGTTTATTACACAGCATACTCACAAACCGGAAAAGAAAGCAAACAAGTCCTTTGGTATGCAGCCGGGAAAAAATAACAACAGTCCATAATCCGCTGCCGTGAGCGTATTACACCCCCCGTGTACGCTGGGGTGTCTGGCTTTTCAGGCTCTGCCTGGCCCGTGTTTCTCCACACGGAAGGAGCTCTGCACAAGCCTCCTCCTAGGTCTGACTCCCAGACCAGACTGACACACCCAAACTCTCTTGCTGGGGTTTTTTTTTTTCTATCCTCCAGATTCTATGGCCATGGGCCACTATAAGATCTGGGCTGGAGGAAACGGACCGGCCCCACTACCATCCTGCAGTCCGTTTCAAAATAAAAGCCCATACCAGGTTTTCCTGAATAAATTCTGGGACAAATAACTTGACCCAGTTCACACTTACTTTTATTCTTCCCTGTGTCTCACAGGCAACCTGCTGTGAGCACAGGGCACTCCAGCGGATCTAACATGCTTCTAAGCACATCCTGGGGGACACATAGCGACCCTCGCATATGACACCGGTCACTGCCTCACAGGTGATAAAGCATGACTTGCAATGAAAACATGCGTTATCACCACACAAGCAAAATAGTGGACATACATGTTGACGTAGCGGCCTATTTGCTGCGTCTAAAACTTTGCTCCTTCGCAGCCTTCTAAAAATCTGTATTAATTAATAATTGTTCTATTTTTTTTCTCACAGGACTGAAGGCAACATCTCAACACCTGATGTGGATGACACCAACACCACAGAGGATGGAGCAGGCAGTTCCTCTGGAGAGGGAGGGACCATCTCTCCATCCCTTACCATAGCTTCTGCTGCAGCCACATTCGCTTCAGCAGCTGCAGGAGCATCTGGTTCCGCAGAAGCTGTGGTAACGGAGAAGAGAGCTGCCTATCCGGTGGCAGGAGAGCCGGAAAAAAAAAAAAAAAAAAAAGGGAGAGCAATGATGACCAAACTGTTTAAATTGCTACAGACACCCTCGATTTGCTGAAAAAAATCATCTTGCGAGGATCATTGCGATTCCTTTGTGTTTACTGTATCAAGGAAGACTCGCTCACTGCCACAGGATAGGCAGTCTCTATTTATGTCTATGGTCCAGATCAGGGCTGTGGAGTTGGAGTCGGAGTCGTGGAGTCAGAGTCGGAGGTAGTTTTGGTTGGAGTCGGAGTCGGTAGAAATGTACCGACTCCAGCTTTAAACAAAAAAAAAAAAGGTATTAATATTTCATAATTGAACTTTCATATGAATTTTATAAATGTTACTCAAATATATATGTTCTATCAAACTATGAACAATAGTGATAAGACATTTCTTACTTCTTGTGTGTCATTGTTCTCCACTGCCCTTATCTAATCTTATACTTGGTTAACCTCATGCTGCCCCAACCCCCCTAAATACAATGTATGAAACTGAAAGTGAAAATGTGTTGCAAATTCTTAGTAGTAAAGCTCCTCCTCTAGACTAGATGTTTGGTGTGCGTCTTCCAAGCATCTCACAGCTGCTACTCAGAAGAGGAAGACTGTAAGAAGTATTATCCTTTCAACAAACTTTGCATCAGTTAACTGTGAGTACATGAGGAATAACAGAATTTAAATTTCGAAAATATTTGGATCACAAGGACCGTTCAAAGCGTTCCCGCATAGAAGAGTCATCCCCATCAAAGAACACAGCCAGTACATTTCAGCAGAATTTTTCATGTGCACTAAAAGAAATTGAGAAATTTGACAGTTCATCAAAAATAACAGTGCAACAAGCGATTCCTCTGTATCCTGACATTGTCAGAGATGTTGCCCGAGTGGTTACTGCTTTGCCACCAACCCAAGTTAGTGTAGAGAGGTTGTTCTCTGCTCTCAAAATAATTAGATCAAGGAAATTAAAGCAAGGAAAGGTTGAGAAGCCCAGCGCATGCACATCTGCGCACTTTGCTCTATCCTTATTAGGACACTAGTACGTCTATGCAATAGAGCAGCAGAGTGATATCGCAACAAGGGAGGCGCAGGACCTGGACACAGCTATGGTATAAGATCACACGATCGTGCAATATCCACGGGTATAATCAAAATCATGTGTGTAATTGTTGTGACCTATCTCGACTGACTCGGGGCCTTAATTATAGAATTCTATACATAAGGCGTAAAATATAGTGGCCGCATCTGCAAGCAACCAAAAATGGAAACAGGTTCCTGGCGACTTGTAAACATGATATTTCCTGTACAATAAAACACTGTACAGCCGGGAGCACACACACGCCAGATACGGCCGAGTGTCACATGGTAATCCCTGGCCCTGCTGCCTGCACTCCGTAGTGGAGCATGCGGCTCCATGTATTGCTATGCGGGCGCACACTCCGCATCGGAGTGCAGGCGGCAAGTCCAAGGATTACCATACGACACTCGGCCGTATCTGGCGCGCGCATGCGTGTGACACACCTGAGGCAACCGTTGGCCGCACATGTGCAGATTTATTACAACACGGATGGCTAGCAGGGATAAAAGCATCACAGTAAGCGCAGTTACATGGTGGCAGGTGATGAAGACAAATCCCATTCTTCACTGATGGCGCTGAAGTCATGCAGAGCAGGGGAGAATGATGACAGCATCTTCATCACCTGCCGCCAGAGAACAGAGCTTCCTGTAACGCTTGTTCACCTGTGCAATGTGTGTGACACAGAGGACATCAATGTGTGTTCTCCGTGTGCACGTGCGTGGGACACTATGTGGAACGTGCAAATGTTAACAATCTGGCATGTCAGCGTGTTTTGCCAACGGACACACGGCCGCCGTTAGCGTGCTGACATGTGCATAGATGAGTGGGTCAGTGTCTCCAGGAAATATGAACAATTTGATCACACATACCAGACACACTGACGTGTGAAAGAGCCTTAATAACATTCAAACCAAATAATTAGTTACTTACTGCAAGGTGATGAGCAGCCTTTCCTCAGCAGAGATGGCCTTCCTCATCACAGTGTCTTGCAGTGTCAAATGTGGTGACAGTATGGTGAGTAGTCTGTCGAACGCCAGAATAGATAGAATACAGAAAGAAATAAATTTTTCAGGATATCTAAAAATTGTAAAAGGAAAAAAAAAAGGGTTACTTCACATATAACATTGTTGGAAAAACAGTTAAATTTGTCTTTCCATTGATTTCAACGTACCTCCTCAAATCATTGTAAAGGACATAAAAGTGCCCCTTCTGTGTGCGCTGTGCTACTAGAGGGTGCACCCACATTCTTTTTTGTGCACGCCTTCTCTGCCGCCGCTGCCTCTAAAATAAAAACAAATATATATATTGTTTAAAACACAACACTGTGACAAATATTTGAAACATGCCTGTAAAGTGATGCGGAATATGTTAGCCGAATATAAAAAGAAAAAAACAGACATCAGCTTACCTGACGTGTATGCCGATTCAGGGTTAGCAGAAGCAACCCCAGCATTGCAATTTTGTGTGGCGTGCGCAGCTGGATCTGCGGGCTGCGATCTGGCCTACGGTTCAAAATACATCCGCTCATTTTGGTGTGTTATTCCCAAAATGGAGGATGGAAGAAGAAGGGGTTGGACAAAGAAATGACATCATTTCTTTTTTTTTTCCCACTGCAGTACAAGCTTTATTTGTGTCAGAAACACCGACAATCTGCAGGGAAAACCGCAGTAAAAACCGCACTTAAAACCGCAGCAAAAACGCACCAAAACGCACCAAAAAACACACCTGCATTTTCTGCCAAGAGCTGCGTTTTTTTTGTGCAGGAAAATCTACAATGTGTGCATATAGCCTTATGCTGTTTTTGGCGCAGTTTTTGGTGCAGTTTTTGATGCAGGTTTTTGGTGTGGTTTTTGATGCGGTTTTTGATGCTGTTTTTGATGCAGTTTTGGTGCAGTTTTTGATGCAGGCTTTTGGTGTGGTTTTTGATGCTTTTTTTATGCTGTTTTTGGAAAAAACGGATCCAGCGGGAAAAAAAAAACAGATCCGGGGAATAAAACGGATCCTGTGGAAAAAAGCGGATTCTGTGGAAAAAAACGGATGCGGTGTAAAAGGATCTGGTGGAAAAAAACCGGATCCTGCGGAAAAAACCGGATCCGGTGGAAAAAATGAATCCCATGGAAAAAAATGGATCCGGTGGAAAAAAGGGATCCTTTTTTTCAAAACTCGCCGGATTGTGCCTGACGGCAAAAACCTGATGTGTGAAAGCAGCCAGATATATAGATAGATACATCTATGTATCTATAGATATATCTATCTATAAATATATCTGTAGATAGATATATCCATAGATGTATAATAGAAAGGCTGATGTTTCTAAGGCTACTTTCACACTTGCGTTTTTAGCAATCCGTCGCAATCCCTCGTTTTGGGAAAAAACGGATCCTGCAAATGTGCTCGCAGGATGCGTTTTTTACCCATAGACTTGTATTAGCGACTGATCGCGACGGATGGCCACACGTCGCGTCCATCATGCAACGGATCCGTCGTGTTTTTGGTGGACCGTTGGCACGAAAAAACATTCAAGTGAGCGTTTTTTTGTCCGTCGCATCCGCCATTTTCTACCGCGCATGCGTTGCCGAAACTCTTCCCCCTCCTCCCCGGACTTCAGAATGGGCAGCGGATGCGTTGAAAAACTGCATCCGCTGCCCATGTCGTGCACAAATTTCACAACGTGCGTCGGTACGTCGGCCCGATGCATAGCAATGGACCCGTACCGACGCAAGTGTGAAAGAGGCCTTAATGAGCGTTGAATTTAAAAAAAAAAAAGGAAAAAAACGGCATGGGCTCCGGCGCAATTGAATATCAGCCCGCAGCTGTCTGCGTAGCCTTTACTGGCTATTAAAATAGGGGGACCCCCGAAAAAAATGACATGGGGTCCCCCTATATTTTATAGCCAGAAAGGCTATGCAGACAGCTGCGGGCTGATATTCATAACCTAGAGAGGGGCCATGGATATTGGCCCCCCCTGCTACAAATACCAGTCCGCAGCCTCCCCAGAAATGGCGCATCTGTAAGATGACACCTATCCATTATTAACCCCTTAGTGACGGGGCCAATTTGGTACTTAATGACCGAGCCAATATTTACAATTCTGACCACTGTCCATTTATGACGTTATAACTCTGTAACACTTCAACGGATCCCGCTGCTTCTGAGTTGTTTTTTTCGTGACATATTGTACTTCATGTTAGTGGTAATATTTCTTTGATATTTCTTGCGTTTATTTATTGAAAAAATGGAAATATGGCAAAAATTTTGAAAATTTTGCAATTTTCAAACTTTGAATTTTTATGCCCCTACATGAGAGAGATATGTCACACAAAATGATCAATAAATAACATTTCCCATATGTCTACTTTACATTAGCACAATTTTGGAAACAAAATTTTTTTTACTAGGGAGTTATAAGGGTTAAAATTTGACCAGCAATTTCCTTTTTTTTTACAACAAAATTTACAAAACAATTTTTTTAGGGACCACCTCACATTTGAAGTCATTTTTAGGGGTCTATATGGCAGAAAATGCCCCAAAGTGACACCACTCTAAAAACTGCACCTCTCAAGGTGTATAAAACCACATTCAAGAACTTTATTAACTCTTCATTTGCTGCACAGGAACTGAAGCAACGTGGAAGAAAAAATGAACATTTAACTTTTTTTCACAAACATTTTACTTCAGAACACATTTTTTTATTTTCCCAAGGGTAGCAAGAGAAATTGGACCACAAAAGTTGTTGTGAAATTTCTCCGGAGAATGTCGATACCCCATATGTGGGGGGGAACCACTGTTTGGGTGCATAGCAGAGCTCAGAAGGGAAGGAGCGCCATTTGACTTTTTCAACACAGAATTCCCTGAAATTAAGATCGGACACCATGTCGCGTTTGGAGAGCACCTGATGTGCCTAAACAGTGGAAACCCCCCACAAGTGACCCCATTTTAGAAACTAGACCCTCCAAGGAACTTATCTAGGTGTGTGGTCAACACTTTGAACCCCCAAGTACTTCACACAAGTTTATAACGTAGAACCGAAAAAATTAAAAATCATATTTTTTCACAAAAATGATATTTTCGCTCCCAATTTTTTATTTTCCCAAGGGTAGCAAGAGAAATTGGACCCCAAAAGTTGTTGTGCAAGTTGTCCTGAGTATGTCGACTCCAAGTATGTAGGGGTGAACCATTGTTTGGGTGCACAGTAGAGCGCAGAAGGGAAGGAGCGCCATTTGACTTTTTCAACACAGAATTGCCTGGAATTAAGATCGGACACCATGTCGCGTTTAGAGAGCCGCCGATGTGCCTAAACAGTGGAAACCCCCCACAAGTGACCATATTTTGGAAACTAGACCCCCTAAGGAACTTATCTAGGTGTGTGGTCAACACTTTGAACCCCCAAGTGCTTCACACAAGTTTATAACGTAAAGCCGAAAAAATTAGAAATCATATTTTTTTACAAAAATGATCTTTTCACCCCCAATTTTTTATTTTCCGAAGGGTAGCAAGAGAAATTGGACCAGAGACGTTGTTGTTCAATTTGTACTGAGTATGTAGATACCCAAATGTGGGGGTAAACCTCTGTTTGGGCGCACTGCGGAGCTCGGAAGGGAAGGAGCGCCATTTGACTTTTTAATCTCTTAATTGTGAGAGCGGACGCCATTTTGGGTTTGTAGATGTGCCTAAGAGCAGAAACCCCCCACAACTGACCCCATTATGGAATCTACACCCCTCAAAGATTTTAATCAGGGGTATATTGAGCAATTTGAACCCACATGTACGACACAGAGTTTGATAACATTAGGTCGTCATATTGAAAAAATTCATTTTTTTCCACGAAAATCTTGTTTTAGACCTGGATTTCTCACTTTTTTCAGAAATAACATCAAAAAGTGGACCCCACAATTCATTACCCACTTTATTATGAGCGCAGCGATATCCCATATGTGGTCAAAAAGTTCTGTTTGGACAAATGGCAGGGCTTGGACAGAAAGGGGCACAATGTGACAAATTTGGCTTTATTTGAAATAGATTGTTATTCTGGCAGAGCCTGTATGGTTCAAGAGCAACAGAAATCCCCCATTTCTGCTATGACCTTGTACTTACTGTATATTATATCTCACCAGTTTGTCATACTATTTACATGTATTCTTTATATTTTTTGTAATAAAGCCTTTGGTTTTTAATATTTATATTACTGATCCAGTGTCTTCATAAGTTCTCTATTGGGTTGTCTGTATTGGTATATGAAGGGATCTCATTAATTGATATGAGGGTGTGCTGTTTTGTTAGAAATCCCCTATAAATGTCTTTTTTTTATAAGTTGTACCCTCTTATCTATTTATCTAGGTAGGTAGTGAGTAGTTTGATGCCACCATTTTTTATGCAGTTGATGCAACACAAGCTTGAAAATTTACAATTTGCATTTTTTTCACGGTCTCTTTTTTCTTTTTTGTAAGTTCTGAGGAACACACCTCAAATTTTATTTCACTAGTTTTTAAGTGTTCAGAAATATATCCAATATGTCACCAATGTGAGTACTGGTGACAAAGCAGTGTCTATAATAGATGGCACACCATTTGGTCTTTAGGGTGAAATTGAAGATCCAGGACCCATTCAAAGCTTCTAGAGACATTGAGCAAGCAAGAAAATCCTCCCAGGAATTATTACTCACAGAGGGAGGCATGCTCCTAAAACACATTGGCTGATTATAAAAATGGTCTTGCTAACAAAACAGTTGTCCCGCATTTGCGTATATTGTAGCAGGAAGAATAAACTGTACTGAAATGAAGGGCAAAATGTGGATGAAAATGCATCCAACTATGTGGCAAAGCGGAGTTTGTTCCAAAGATGAAAGAACACTATCAGTGCTAGAATGGCAGACACTTTCAGAGACTGGTCGTACAACGTCCTTTTAGCTCCATCAATCCCTATATGAGAGACGAATGTGCCAATAGACGTGGTACACCATAGCAAGCTCCCACCCGCCAAGGTCAGAACCGCTATATGCACAAAACAACCAGTTCTCTATAGAAAGTATTGTCTGGTACCGGAGGTTCGGCAAGAACCATAAAGTAAAGCCCATAGTGTATAAGTACGGAACTTCCTAATTTTTTAGAAATCCTACAATAAAATGATCATGCCCGTATCATCAACATAAATATAAGTAATATAAATCGAAGCCAAAGTTTTGTGTAGCAAGACAGTCGTAAAAACAGTCAAAGTTAGATAAATGGTCAATAATGTTTGTGAGTAATCAAGTCCTAGAATTCATTTTCAGATGATCTCACTTTTCAAGATAATTTCTGGGGTCCACATTCTAATGCATATTGACGTGGGTACTTTGACGAGAATTTGTTGGAATAGTAGTTTGGTATGGGATTGATCGAGTCCTAGAATTTTCAGATGACCTGACTTTGCAAGAACATTTGTGGGGTCCACACTCTAGAGCAGGGGTCCGCAACCTTTCTTACCTTGAGAGCCACATTCCGCTATGAAAGTTGGTCGAGAGCCACAATGCAGATAGTCATAGAAAAACCTAGAGAAGGCATAAATAATAACATGCAGATTTTCGCTTTCACTCTATCCTTATGTATTTTACACTAGAGATTATTGTTATGCAAATTGAACTCTAGTGCCACATATTGGAAGTAGCAATCTTAAAAGTCAATACCCTTTAACAGTCCCATAAGATGCTTCATATATTATTAGCCCCATATACTGCTCCATATGTAATTGGCCACATATACTGCTCCATATGTAATTGGCCACATATACTGCTCCATATGGAATTGGCCCCATATACTGCTCCATATGTAATTGGCCACATATACTGCTCCATATGGAATTGGCCCCATATACTGCTCCATATGTAATTGGCCACATATACTGCTCCATATGGAATTGGCCCCATATACTGCTCCATATGTAATTGGCCACATATACTGCTCCATATGGAATTGGCCCCATATACTGCTCCATATGGAATTGGCCCCGTATACTGCTCCATATGGAATTGGCCATGTATACTGCTCCATATGGAATTGGCCCCTTATACTGCTCCATATGGAATTGGCTCCATATACTGCTCCATATGGAATTGGCCACATATACTGCTCCATATGTAATTGGCCACATATACTGCTCCATATGTAATTGGCCACATATACTGCTCCATATGGAATTGGCCCCGTATACTGCTCCATATGGAATTGGCCACATATACTGCTCCATATGGAATTGGCCCCTTATACTGCTCCATATGTAATTGGCCACATATACTGCTCCATATGGAATTGGCCCCGTATACTGCTCCATATGTAATTGGCCACATATACTGCTCCATATGTAATTGGCCACATATACTGCTCCATATGTAATTGGCCCCGTATACTGCTCCATATGGAATTGGCCACATATACTGCTCCATATGGAATTGGCCCCTTATACTGCTCCATATGGTATTGGCCCCATATACTGCTCCATATGGAATTGGCCCCATATACTGCTCCATATGGAATTGGCCCCTTATACTGCTCCATATGGAATTGGCCCCATATACTGCTCCATATGGAATTGGCCACATATACTGCTCCATATGGAATTGGCCCCTTATACTGCTCCATATGGAATTGGCTCCATATACTGCTCCATATGTAATTGGCCACATATACTGCTCCATATGTAATTGGCCACATATACTGCTCCATATGTAATTGGCCACATATACTGCTCCATATGGAATTGGCCCCATATACTGCTCCATATGTAATTGGCCCCGTATACTGCTCCATATGGAATTGGCCACATATACTGCTCCATATGGAATTGGCCATGTATACTGCTCCATATGGAATTGGCCCCTTATACTGCTCCATATGGAATTGGCCCCTTATACTGCTCCATATGGAATTGGCCCCATATACTGCTCCATATGTAATTGGCCCCGTATACTGCTCCATATGGAATTGGCCCCATATACTGCTCCATATGGAATTGGCCCCTTATACTGCTCCATATGGAATTGGCTCCATATACTGCTCCATATGTAATTGGCCACATATACTGCTCCATATGGAATTGGCCCCATATACTGCTCCATATGTAATTGGCCACATATACTGCTCCATATGGAATTGGCCCCATATACTGCTCCATATGTAATTGGCCCCGTATACTGCTCCATATGGAATTGGCCACATATACTGCTCCATATGGAATTGGCCCCATATACTGCTCGATATGTAATTGGCCCCGTATACTGCTCCATATGGAATTGGCCCCATATACTGCTCCATATGGAATTGGCCCCATATACTGCTCCATATGGAATTGGCCCCTTATACTGCTCCATATGGAATTGGCCCCTTATACTGCTCCATAATGGAATTGGCCCCTTATACTGCTCCAAATGGAATTGGCCCCATATACTGCTCCATATGGAATTGGCCCCTTATACTGCTCCAAATGGAATTGGCCCCATATACTGCTCCATATGGAATTGGCCACATATACTGCTCCATATGGAATTGGCCCCTTATACTGCTCCATATGGTATTGGCCCCATATACTGCTCCATATGGAATTGGCCCCATATGGAATTGGCCCCTTATACTGCTCCATATGGAATTGGCCCCATATACTGCTCCATATGGAATTGGCCACATATACTGCTCCATATGGAATTGGCCCCATATACTGCTCCATATGTAATTGGCCACATATACTGCTCCATATGTAATTGGCCACATATACTGCTCCATATGGAATTGGCCCCATATACTGCTCCATATGGAATTGGCCACATATACTGCTCCATATGGAATTGGCCCCATATACTTCTCCATATGTAATTGGCCCCATATACTGCTCCATATGGAATTGGCCCCATATACTGCTCCATATGTAATTGGCCCCGTATACTGCTCCATATGGAATTGGCCACGTATACTGCTCCATATGGAATTGGCCCCATATACTGCTCCATATGTAATTGGCCCCGTATACTGCTCCATATGGAATTGGCCACATATACTGCTCCATATGGAATTGGCCCCTTATACTGCTCCATATGGAATTGGCCCCATATACTGCTCCATATGGAATTGGCCCCTTATACTGCTCCATATGGAATTGGCCCCTTATACTGCTCCATATGGAATTGGCCCCTTATACTGCTCCAAATGGAATTGGCCCCATATACTGCTCCATATGGAATTGGCCCCTTATACTGCTCCAAATGGAATTGGCCCCATATACTGCTCCATATGGAATTGGCCCCTTATACTGCTCCAAATGGAATTGGCCCCATATACTGCTCCATATGTAATTGGTCACATATACTGCTCCATATGGAATTGGCCACATATACTGCTCCATATGGAATTGGCCACATATACTGCTCCATATGGAATTGGCCCCTTATACTGCTCCATATGGAATTGGCCCCATATACTGCTCCATATGGAATTGGCCCCATATACTGCTCCATATGGAATTGGCCCCTTATATTGCTCCATATGGAATTGGCCCCATATACTGCTCCATATGGAATTGGCCGCATATACTGCTCCATATGGAATTGGCCCCATATACTGCTCCATATGTAATTGGCCACATATACTGCTCCATATGTAATTGGCCACATATACTGCTCCATATGGAATTGGCCCCATATACTGCTCCATATGGAATTGGCCACATATACTGCTCCATATGGAATTGGCCCCATATACTGCTCCATATGTAATTGGCCACATATTCTGCTCCATATGGAATTGGCCCCATATACTGCTCCATATGGAATTGGCCCCGTATACTGCTCCATATGGAATTGGCCACATATACTGCTCCATATGGAATTGGCCCCTTATACTGCTCCATATGGAATTGGCCACATATACTGCTCCATATGGAATTGGCACCTTAAAACTGCTCCATATGGAATTGGCCCCATATACTGCTCCATATGGAATTGGCCCCTTATACTGCTCCATATGGAATTGGCCCCATATACTGCTCCATATGGAATTGGCCCCTTATACTGCTCCAAATGGAATTGGCCCCATATACTGCTCCATATGGAATTGGCCCCTTATACTGCTCCAAATGGAATTGGCCCCATATACTGCTCCATATGTAATTGGTCACATATACTGCTCCATATGGAATTGGCCACATATACTGCTCCATATGGAATTGGCCCCATAAGATGCTCCCTATAGAATTGGCCCCATATTAGGCAACCAGTACAAAGCAGTATGGACATGTGTAAGTGGTCCACAGCATACGGATCCAGCACAGCTCTGTGTACCAGGGTGCTGCAGATCAGCCCCATCCATTTCATTAGGAGCGGAGCTGCAGAGCCGAAGAATGGCCTCTACAGTGCACTGTATTCAGAGCTGGTCCCTGATGTGGAGCCCCCACTAATATCCTATCCTAAGGATATGGCACCACTGAGCAATAAGGAGACCTGTGGCCATGTAATAACAGTATAATATATAATCGCAGGTAGCTATGGAAGGACAGAAGCCGGCACCACACACACCATTGGTAGCTCTGTTTTAGCTGACATATGCCGTCACGTTGTGAGAGGTGTGAGGCAGCGGCCAGTGCAGTTCCTTGTGAGTTACCTCTTTTAAGAACTGTTCAAACTGCTCATCCAACTCCTCCTTAGATAGCCGGTGAGACATGGCTCCTTTATGCAGATATTACACTGCGGTCAGGAACAGCCCCACCATAAGACCAACCGTGAAGAAGTAGAGCGGGAAGCCTCACAGAAGAGGCCTGCGTCACTTCACGTCAGGAACACCAGGCGAAACAACATAACCGGCGCGAGACAGGTAACTGGGACAACGCATCCCTGCTGCTCGCTTTCCCGCCCACTGTAGTTGAGGAACATCCAATCGCTAGTCTCCGCGCAACCACCAATAGCAACACGGAAGTCACGGGCTTCGTGTAAGCAAGAAGAAGAGTGGGGAGAGGTGATTGGCTGGAAGCCGTAGGCCTTGTGGGTGACGGTTGGGTTAATGTCAAATGGAGCTTCTCCTGAGAGGCGTGACGTCACGGGAAGAGGCAGGGCCTTACAATTAGCGCTCCCGCACCGCTGTACAGTCCCTAGGGACTTTTTTTCTGTGATCGTCGGCGAGCCACATGTGAGGGGCAGGCGAGCCACATGTGGCTCGCGAGCTACGGGTTGGGGAACCCTGCTCTAGAGGGTACAGATGTGCGTACGTGGATGAGAATTTGTTGGGATAGTAGTTTGGTATGGGATTGATCAAGTTCTGGAATTAATTGTGAAATGGGGTAAAATGGGATCTACTAATTAAAATATTCTTTATCAATTGTTCCAAATTGTTCTACTGGGGCCACTAAGTAGAAAATAAAAATTATTGAAAAAAAACAAAAACTAATAATTGTAGGTGGTGTGGTAGGTCTCAAAACAGGGGGAGATACAAAGGCCTGGTTGGGATGGGCATGTGGGGCAATAGAATCGGGAATCACTCCGTCTGCCATGCTTTCTGCAAACTCGGCATCTTTTTTGACGATATCTTTCGGTGGGAGTGACAGGGACAGTGTGAGGAAAATGGCGTTCTGCAAGTCTCCAGGAATCCTCAGAGTCGAAGGCTTCCCCTGGTGCCATTGACTCAAATATGAGGCTCTCTACAACTTTTTCCTGAAAGTGCAGGAACGTAAGTGGTCCTTGTGATTTTTTTATACAGGACAAAACTGTTATATGTGGCAGTTTGAATTAGGTAGATTGACACCTTTTTGTACCAGGCCCTGGTCTTCCTTTTGACCAGGCATGGTTGCAGAACCTGGTCTGACAAGTCCACGCCACCCATATATTTGTTATAGTCTGTGATGCAGACTGGTTTTTCCTTGTCCCTGGTGGCACCCCACTCTCTGACCGTCACAGTGTTGTCCGTATGCAGTGTGGAAAGCATGTAGATGTCCTTCCTGTCTTTCCACTTCACTGCAAGAAGTTGGTCACTTGCGAGTGAGAATAACGCCCCCCTCTCCAAACGTCTGGACACGAACTGTGACGGAAACCCCACTCTGTTTTTCCTGACTGTCCCCACAGGCCCCTGTATTTGCAGCATGGAGGGATTTGTATAGGGGGATACTCATGTAATAGTTATCGGTATACACGTGGTACCCTTGATAGAGAAAGGGCGTCATTAGCTAGCAGACAATTTTGCCTGGGATACCAATTGTCTAGGGGCAGTTTGGAGGGTTTATTTGGCGGTCCCTACCTTCATGAATTAGGAAGGTGGACGTGTACCATGATGAGCTCTCGCAAATTTTGTATAATTTTATGCCGTATTTGGCTTTCTTGGAGGGAATAAATTGGTGGAATGACAGACGGCCCTTGTAGTTCATCAAGGACTCGACTGCCACATTTTGCTCTGGGGTATAGGAATTTAGAAATTAAGTTTTTAGGAGGGAAATTAGGGGTCTCAATTTATTTAGCCGATCGTAGTTGGGGTCAGTTCTTTGGGGGGGCTTGGGAATTGTCACTGAAGTGGAGGAATCTCATCAGGGCTTCGTAACGGACTCGGGACATGACGGCTGCAAATACAGGGGTGCTGTGGACAGCTTTTGTTGCCCAGTAAGAGTGGAGTGTGGTTTTTTTTACTAAACCCATATTCAGGGTGAGGCCTAAGAATTTTTTTTATTTTGGGGACATTTGTGGGGATCCAGGAACGGGAATGAAAGGCAGTGGGTTTTTGGGAAATATATTGCCGGGCATATAGGTTTGTGTGGTGGATGATTAATTGCAGGACTTCGGGGCTAATGCAGGACTTCGGGGGTAAAATTGTCGACATCTACTCTTATTCCAGGGACTGCAGAAAAAGCGGAAATTTGAGGGGAAAATGAGGTGTCATTCCCGGGCAAATTTGAAGAAATTTGGGGTAGATGGAATGCTTCCCATCTTACTCTATAGATTTGTTGGGGACGGGAGATGTCACACAGGGGGACAGGCACGAGGTAATGCGGCGTATTAGAGGTTAGAATAGATACAGTTGTAACTCAAGAGTTATGGTTTTCTTTATGTTCTATTTACCTAAATGACCCATATGTTACTATTGGAAAACAAGCATAATAATAATCACAAGATAACATTGGCTATAAACGAAGATTGCATTTTATTACATGTTTAATCATACGCAGTTTATATGTATTGCATACTATGCTTGATAACCTTGGATGCAAATATGTTTGTAACAATTTATTTTATTGTCAATAAACGAATTTAAAAAAAAATAATGAGGTGTCATTATACCACAGCGGTGGGGGGACTGCGGTACTTGGTCCTGCCTCTGAAGCTTCAGCAGTGATGACCGACTCCACTACCATCGGGCTGGGGGATCCCGTGGAGGAAGAGTCGTCATCACTGTCTGAAAGCTGCTCAGCTTCAGAGGCAGATTCTGTTTCGCTGCCGGAGCAGAGCAGGCAGTAAGCTTGCTCTGCGCTGAAAGTTCTGCGGGCCATTTTTTTTATTTCCTCTACTAACCCTAATATGTGTAACCCTAACCCTAATGTGTAACCCTAACCCTAATATGCGTAACGCTAACCCTAATATGCGTAACCCTAAAATGCATAACCCTAACCCTAATATGTGTAACCCTAAACCTAATATGCGTAACCCTAAGATGCGTAACCCTAACCCTAATATGCGTAACCCTAATATGCGTATCCCTAACCCTAATATGCGTAACCCTAACCCTAATATGCGTAACCCTAATATGTGTAACACTAACCCTAACCCTATTCCTAATATGTGTAACCCTAACCCTAACCCTAAAAAATTAAAAAAAATTATTAGAAAAAAGATTATAATTTTTTTTTAATTTTTTTATAATCCTCTGCTGATGATACAGAGATTACGGAGAACGGGGGTGGGTAAATGGGATGATGGCGGATGCAGAAATTATGTTTTTATTACTGACAGGGCAGCACTTTAAATGTAGTCTCTCTCTCTTCTCTCCCAGAACAACTACAAGGAAAGAAGAGAGAGGTACAGCCTAAGTGCTGCCATATTTATCAAATATTAGGGGTTTTGATTAGAGTTGAGCGACCTTGACCTTTTTAGAGTCGAGCCGGGTTTCGCGAAACCCGACTATCTCAAAAGTCGAGTCGAGTGGAATCGGCCGATTATCGCGAAAAGTCGGGGATCGACCGAAACACGAAACCCAATGCAAGTCAATGGGGGAGCATAGTCGGCAGTGAGTAGAGGCCAGGAAAACATGTACAGAGCCCATTGTATTGGCAAAAACATCCATTCTTGCTACTGAAGCTTGTCAATCGTAATTTAGCTTATAATAATTGTAAGGCATTTGAAATTGGGGGTCATTTGACTAAAGTTGTGGGCGGTAGGGCTGGTTCAAGCAATTAGTGGGCCCAGGACATCTGGACCACGTCACAACAGTGGAGCAGGGAGAGGTAAGTATTTCAACTTTGCAAGTGCTGTGATCCTGAGCAAGCAGGGGGGGCCCACTCGTTGGCATTGGCACTGGCACAGGGCCCCTCAAAGTACAGCGGTGTGTTTGCACGGCGGGGGCGCCTCCCACCGGCAGCAACACTTTTGCATACTATGAGAGGCCCTGTGCCAGTGACGTCGCCAACGAGTATTCCTCCCCCCACCTGATGAAGGAACCTGCACCTTCATCTGCACCTTCCTCTTTGTCCCCGTGTAATGTGGTATGGTATGCGGGAAGGGGGACCTGACTTTCAGCAGGGTCACAATCTTGCAGTGTAGCGTGCACGGGGAATGTTGCGTTATGGGTCAATGTACCAGCAGACTCATCTATCACTGGCTGGGCAATGGGCAGGATGAGGGGGAAACAGATATGGGCCCAAAGAATAAAGTGGGCTAAATGCAGTTCAAAATTGGTAACAGGACTAACCAGGGGGCATTTGTTGTGAATTCTGTGGCTGAGTTCACTTCTGTGGTCACAAGTGGTATTGCTGTCTCTGGGCTTCCTCCCTCAGGTGTTTTGGTGAGCTCGTTGGCTGCCTTGCTATTTAGCTCCACCTGAGTCTGTCTTCCTTGCTCCTTGTCAATGTTCCAGTGTTGGATCTGAGCTACTGCATCTTTCCTTGGGCCTGCTGCTCTGCTAGATAAGTGCTTCTAGTTTGTTTTCTGTTTTTTTCTGTCCAGCTTGCTATTGTCTTTTGCTGGAAGCTCTGAGAAGCAGAGGGGTGCACCGCCGTGCTGTTAGTTCGGCACGGTGGGTCTTTTGCCCCTTTGCGTGGTTTTCGTTTTAGGGTTTTTTGTAGACTGCATAGTTCTCTTTGCTATCCTCGCTCTGTCTAGAATATCGGGCCTCACTTTGCTGAATCTATTTCATTCCTACGTTTGTCTTTTCATCTTGCTAACAGTCATTATATGTGGGGGGCTGCCTATTCCTTTGGGGTATTTCTCTGAGGTAAGTCAGGCTTGTATTTCTATCTTCAGGCTAGTCAGCTCCTCAGGCAGTGCCGAGTTGCATAGGTAGTTGTTAGGCGCAATCCACTGCTGCTTATAGTTGTGTGAGGATAGATCAGGTACTGCAGTCTACAGAGATTCCACGTCTCAGAGCTCATCCTATTGTTTTTGGTTATTGCCAGATCTCTGTATGTGCGCTGATTACTGCACGCTGTGTTGCCTGATTGCCAGCCATAACAGTACAAGGAGCCATACCAATGATTCCCAATAGAGGGAAAAAAGAAATCCTGACATCATTTTTTTTTCTTAGCTCTGTCTTCAGTCTTTTTTTTCCCCTAGACATTAGAGTGCTTCAGGACACAGCTGTGGACATGGATATTCAGGCTCTGTGCTCCTCAATGGATAATCTCGTTGTAAATGTACAAAAGATTCAAGATACTATTGATCAGAAATCGATGCTAGAACCAAAAATTCCGATTCCTGATTTGTTTTTTGGTGACAGAACTAAGTTCCTGAGCTTCAGAAATAATTGTAAGCTATTTTTGGCCTTGAAACCTCATTCTTCTGGTAATCCTATTCAACAGGTTTTGATTATTATTTCTTTTTTGCGCGGCGACCCACAGGACTGGGCGTTTTCTCTTGCACCAGGAGATTCTGCATTGAGTAATGTTGATGCATTTTTCCTGGCGCTCGGATTGCTTTACGATGAGCCTAATTCAGTGGATCTGGCTGAGAAAAATCTGCTGGCTTTATGCCAGGGTCAGGATGATGTAGAAGTATATTGTCAGAAATTTAGGAAATGGTCAGTACTCACTCTGTGGAATGAATCTGCACTAGCGGCTTTGTTCAGAAAGGGTCTCTCTGAAGCTCTTAAGGATGTAATGGTGGGATTTCCTATGCCTGCTGGTTTGAATGAGTCTATGTCCTTGGCCATTCAGATCGGTCGTCGCTTGCGCGAGCGTAAATCTGTGCACCATCTGGCGGTACTGCCTGAGAGTAAACCTGAGCCTATGCAGTGCGACAGGACTATGACTAAAGTAGAACGGCAAGAACACAGACGTCTGAACAGACTGTGTTTCTATTGTGGTGATTCTACTCATGCTATTTCTAATTGTCCTAAACGCACTAGGCGGTTCGATAGCTCTGCCGTTATTGGTACTGTACAGTCCAAATTCCTTTTGTCCATTACCTTAATGTGCTCTTTGTCATCGTATTCTGTCATGGCGTTTGTGGATTCAGGCGCTGCCCTGAATCTGATGGATTTGGATTATGCTAAACGTTGTGGATTTTTCTTGGAGCCTTTGCGGTGTCCTATTCCGTTGAGAGGAATTGATGCTACACCTTTGGCCAAGAATAAGCCTCAGTACTGGGCCCAGCTGACCATGTGCATGGCTCCTGCACATCAGGAAGTTATTCGCTTTCTGGTACTGCATAATTTGCATGATGTGGTCGTGTTGGGGTTGCCATGGCTACAAACCCATAATCCAGTATTGGATTGGAACTCTATGTCGGTAACCAGCTGGGGTTGTCAGGGAGTACATGGTGATGTTCCATTTTTGTCTATTTCGTCATCCATTCCTTCTGACATCCCAGAGTTCTTGTCGGACTTTCAGGATGTATTTGAAGAGTCCAAGTCTGATGCCCTACCTCCGCATAGGAATTGTGATTGTGCTATCGATTTGATTCCTGGTAGTAAATTCCCTAAGGGTCGTTTATTTAATTTGTCCGTACCTGAACACACCGCTATGTGCAGTTATGTGAAGGAGTCCCTGGAGAAGGGACATATTCGCCCATCGTCGTCACCATTGGGAGCAGGGTTCTTTTTTGTAGCCAAGAAGGATGGTTCGCTAAGACCGTGTATTGATTACCGCCTTCTTAATAAGATCACTGTTAAGTTTCAGTATCCCTTGCCATTGATTTCTGACTTGTTTGCTCGGATTAAGGGGGCTAGTTGGTTTACTAAGATTGATCTTCGTGGTGCGTATAATCTGGTGAGAATCAGGCAGGGAGATGAATGGAAAACGGCATTTAATACGCCCGAGGGTCATTTTGAGTATCTGGTGATGCCGTTCGGACTTGCCAATGCTCCATCTGTTTTTCAGTCTTTTATGCATGACATTTTCCGTGAGTATCTGGATAAATTCTTGATTGTTTACTTGGATGACATTTTGATCTTCTCAGATGATTGGGAGTCTCATGTGAAGCAAGTCAGAATGGTTTTCCAGGTACTGCGTGCTAATTCCTTGTTCGTGAAGGGATCAAAGTGTCTCTTCGGTGTGCAGAAAGTTTCATTTTTGGGGTTCATCTTTTCCCCTTCTACTATCGAGATGGATCCGGTTAAGGTTCAGGCCATCCAGGATTGGACTCAGCCGACATCTCTAAAAAGTCTGCAGAAATTCCTGGGCTTTGCTAATTTTTATCGTCGCTTCATCTGTAATTTTTCTAGCATTGCCAGACCATTGACCGATTTGACCAAGAAGGGTGCTGATTTGGTTAATTGGTCTTCTGCTGCCGTGGAAGCTTTTCAGGAGTTGAAGCGTCGTTTTTGCTGTGCCCCTGTGTTGTGTCAACCTGATGTTTCTCTTCCGTTCCAGGTCGAGGTTGATGCTTCTGAGATTAGTGCAGGGGCGGTTTTGTCACAGAGAGGTTCTGGTTGCTCAGTGTTCAAACCATGTGCTTTCTTTTCCAGGAAATTTTCTGCTGCTGAGCGTAATTATGATGTGGGCAACCGAGAGTTGCTGGCCATGAAGTGGGCATTCGAGGAGTGGCGTCATTGGCTTGAGGGTGCTAAGCATCGCGTGGTGGTATTGACTGATCATAAGAACTTGACTTATCTCGAGTCTGCCAAGCGCTTGAATCCTAGACAGGCCGTTGGTCGTTATTTTTTGCTCGTTTTGATTTTGTGATTTCATACCTTCCGGGCTCTAAAAATGTGAAGGCGGATGCTCTGTCTAGGAGTTTTGTGCCCGACTCTCCGGGGTTATCTGAGCCGGCAAATATCCTCAAGGAAGGAGTCATTGTGTCTGCCATCTCCCCTGATTTGCGGAGAGTGTTGCAGAAATTTCAGGCTAACAAACCTGATCGTTGTCCGGCCGAGAAACTGTTCGTCCCTGATAGGTGGACTAGTAAAGTTATCTCTGAACTTCATTGTTCGGTGCTGGCCGGTCATCCAGGAATCTTTGGTACCAGGGAGTTGGTTGCTAGATCCTTCTGGTGGCCATCTCTGTCACGGGATGTGCGTGCTTTTGTGCAGTCCTGTGGAATTTGTGCTAGGGCTAAGCCCTGCTGTTCACGTGCCAGTGGGTTGCTTTTGCCCTTGCCGGTCCCGAAGAGGCCTTGGACACATATTTCGATGGATTTCATTTCTGACCTTCCCGTTTCTCAAAAAATGACGGTCATTTGGGTGGTCTGTGATCGCTTTTCTAAAATGGTCCATCTGGTGCCCTTGGTTAAATTGCCTTCCTCCTCTGATTTGGTGCCTTTGTTCTTCCAGCATGTGGTTCGTTTACATGGCATTCCTGAGAATATTGTTTCTGACAGAGGTTCCCAGTTTGTCTCGAGGTTCTGGCGAGCCTTTTGTGGTAGGATGGGCATTGACCTATCTTTCTCCTCGGCCTTCCATCCTCAGACTAATGGCCAGACCGAACGAACCAATCAGACCTTGGAAACATATCTGAGATGTTTTGTTTCCGCTGACCAGGATGATTGGGTGTCATTTTTGCCGTTGGCTGAGTTCGCCCTTAATAATCGGGCCAGCTCGGCTACCTTGGTCTCTCCATTTTTCTGCAATTCTGGGTTCCATCCTCGTTTCTCTTCAGGACAGGTTGAGTCTTCGGACTGTCCTGGTGTGGATTCTGTGGTGGACAGGTTGCAGCAGATCTGGACTCAGGTAGTGGACAATTTGACCTTGTCCCAGGAGAAGGCTCAGCTTTTCGCTAATCGCAGACGCCGTGTGGGACCCCGACTTCGTGTTGGGGATCTGGTTTGGTTATCTTCTCGTCATATTCCTATGAAGGTTTCCTCTCCTAAATTTAAACCTCGTTTTATTGGTCCGTATAGGATTTCTGAGATTCTCAATCCGGTGTCTTTTCGTCTGACCCTCCCAGACTCCTTTTCCATACATAATGTATTCCATAGGTCGTTGTTGAGGAGATACGTGGCACCTATGGTTCCATCTGTGGAGCCTCCTGCCCCTGTTTTGGTGGAGGGGGAATTGGAGTATATTGTGGAGAAGATTTTGGATTCTCGTGTCTCTAGACGGAAACTCCAGTATCTGGTCAAATGGAAGGGTTATGCTCAGGAAGATAATTCCTGGGTTTTTGCCTCTGATGTCCATGCCCCAGATCTTGTTCGTGCCTTTCATGTGGCTCATCCTGGTCGGCCTGGGGGTTCTGGTGAGGGTTCGGTGACCCCTCCTCAAGGGGGGGGTACTGTTGTGAATTCTGTGGCTGAGTTCACTTCTGTGGTCACAAGTGGTATTGCTGTCTCTGGGCTTCCTCCCTCAGGTGTTTTGGTGAGCTCGTTGGCTGCCTTGCTATTTAGCTCCACCTGAGTCTGTCTTCCTTGCTCCTTGTCAATGTTCCAGTGTTGGATCTGAGCTACTGCATCTTTCCTTGGGCCTGCTGCTCTGCTAGATAAGTGCTTCTAGTTTGTTTTCTGTTTTTTTCTGTCCAGCTTGCTATTGTCTTTTGCTGGAAGCTCTGAGAAGCAGAGGGGTGCACCGCCGTGCTGTTAGTTCGGCACGGTGGGTCTTTTGCCCCTTTGCGTGGTTTTCGTTTTAGGGTTTTTTGTAGACTGCATAGTTCTCTTTGCTATCCTCGCTCTGTCTAGAATATCGGGCCTCACTTTGCTGAATCTATTTCATTCCTACGTTTGTCTTTTCATCTTGCTAACAGTCATTATATGTGGGGGGCTGCCTATTCCTTTGGGGTATTTCTCTGAGGTAAGTCAGGCTTGTATTTCTATCTTCAGGCTAGTCAGCTCCTCAGGCAGTGCCGAGTTGCATAGGTAGTTGTTAGGCGCAATCCACTGCTGCTTATAGTTGTGTGAGGATAGATCAGGTACTGCAGTCTACAGAGATTCCACGTCTCAGAGCTCGTCCTATTGTTTTTGGTTATTGCCAGATCTCTGTATGTGCGCTGATTACTGCACGCTGTGTTGCCTGATTGCCAGCCATAACAGGCATTGCTTTGTTCAGTGGAGGACAACTGGAATGAGAGGCTGACACAGAGAGTAGGCCCAAATCAGTAAGTATTCTAAATGCAGTTCAAAGTTGGCAACAGTAGTAAACCGGCGGCACAGCTTTGTTCACTGTAGGAGAACAGCAAGGAGCGGCAGACACAGATAGAAGGCCCCAACCCAACTAGTAGGCCTAATGCAGTGTTATTTTCAAGAACTACTTAAGAAGAGCCGGAAGATCAAAGCAATGGAGACGAAACCTGGGGAACACCTTGGAGTGGAACACACCGTCTCTACACCCCATACCCAATTAGTAGGCCTAATGCAGTGTTGTTTTCAACAACTACTAAAGTAGAGCCAGAAGATCGAAGAAATGGAGACTGGAGAGGAAACCTGGGGAACACCTTGGAGTGGAACACACCGTCTCTACACCCCATACCCAATTTGTAGGCCTAATGCAGTGTAGTTTTCAACAACTACTAAACGAGAGTCAGAAGATTGAAGCAATGGTGAGGAAACCTGGGGAACACCTTGGAGCGGCAGACACCGTTAGTAGGCCCTACTGAAGTAGTAGCCCCAATGCAGTTTTCAAATTCCTAGAGGCTGAAAACCAGACTATTGATGCTCAGCTTTTTTCAAAGGAGGACAGCTGTATTGAGTGGCGCAGACAGACACAGGTAGTAGGCCTTAAACCAAAAATGTGGCTCAATGCAGTTTAAAAAAGGTTACAGGGGTACACAGGCAGCATTGGTCTGGTCAGTGGAGGACAATTTCAATTATGGACTGCTGACAGACTTTGTACGCCTACTATTAAAAAAAGGATGCTCTATGCAATTAAAAATAGGTTCCAGGGGTCCACGGGCAGCAGTGGTGTGGTCAGTGGAGGAGTATTGGAAGGAGGGACCGCAGACAGGCGTAGTAGGCCTAACATAACAAAATTAGGCTGTAGGCACTTTAAAATTGGTTCCAGGGGTACACGGGCAGCAGTGGTGTGGTCAGCGGAGGACAATTTGAATTAGGGACTGCAGACAGACTTTGTAGGCTGTCCCCTGTGGACCATGCATCCAACACATTAACCCAGTGCGCCGTAATGGACACGTAACTTTTTGTGGACATGCCTACTGGTCCATGCGTCTCTTGTCAGGTGCACCTTTCTACTGTTTTATTGCCTGAGTGCTATGACAATGCAGACTTTTTCATTCCAGTGGAGGGCTGGGATGGCTTTTCTCGCAAAAGAAGTGTCGACTGGGTAGCTTGAACCGTGGTACAGGGTAGTTCATCTGGGCTTTATAAATATAAAACAAAGAAAAAAAGTAGGCTCCATGCACTTTCAGCTGAGTTCCAGGGGTACACGACCAGCATTGGTCTAGTCAGTGGAGAACTATTGGAAGGAGGGATGACAGACAGGCTTAGAAGGCCTAACATAATAAAATTGGGCTGTAGGCACTTTAAAATTGGTTCCAGGGGTACACGGGCAGCAGTGGTCTGGTCAGTGGAGGCCTAGTGGAAGGAAGGACCGCAGACAGGCGTAGTAGGCCTAACATAATAAAATATGGCTGTAGGCACTTTAAAATTGGTTCCAAGGGTACACGGGCAGCAGTGGTCTGGTCAGTGGAGGCCTAGTGGAAGGAGGGACCGCAGACAGGCGTAGTAGGCCTAACATAATAAAACATGGCTGTAGGCACTTTAAAATTGGTTCCAGGCGTACACGGGCAGCAGTGGTCTGGTCAGTGGAGGCCTAGTGGAAGGAGGGCCCGCAGACAGGCTTCGAAGGCCTAACATAATAAAATTGGGCTGTAGGCACTTTAAAATTGGTTCCAGGGGTACACGGGCAGCAGTGGTCTGGTCAGTGGAGGACAAGTGTAAGGAGGGACCGCAGACAGATGTAGTAGGCCTAACATAATAAAATATGGCTGTAGGCACTTTAAAATTGGTTCCAGGGGTACACGGGCAGCAGTGGTCTGGTCAGTGGAGGACTAGTGGAAGGAGGGACCGCAGACAGGCTTCAAAGGCCTAACATAATAAAATTGGGCTGTAGGCACTTTAAAATTGGTTCCAGGGGTACACGGGCAGCAGTGGTCTGGTCAGTGGAGGACAAGTGTAAGGAGGGACCGCAGACAGGCGTAGTAGGCCTAACATAATAAAATATGGCTGTAGGCACTTTAAAATTGGTTCCAGGGGTACACGGACAGCAGTGGTCTGGTCAGTGGAGGCCTAGTGGAAGGAGGGACCGCAGACAGGCGTAGTAGGCCTAATATAATAAAATATGGCTGTAGGCACTTTAAAATTGGTTCCAGGGGTACACGGGCAGCAGTGGTCTGGTCAGTGGAGGACTAGTGGAAGGAGGGACCGCAGACAGGCTTCGAAGGCCTAACATAATAAAATTGGGCTGTAGGCACTTTAAAATTGGTTCCAGGGGTACACGGGCAGCAGTGGTCTGGTCAGTGGAGGCCTAGTGGAAGGAGGGACCGCAGACAGGCGTAGTAGGCCTAACATAATAAAATTGGGCTGTAGGCACTTTAAAATTGGTTCCAGGGGTACACGGGCAGCAGTGGTCTGGTCAGTGGAGGACAAGTGTAAGGAGGGACCGCAGACAGGCGTAGTAGGCCTAACATATTAAAATATGACTGTAGGCACTTTAAAATTGGTTCCAGGGGTACACGGGCAGCAGTGGTCTGGTCAGTGGAGGACTAGTGGAAGGAGGGACCGCAGACAGGCTTCGAAGGCCTAACATAATAAAATTGGGCTGTAGGCACTTTAAAATTGGTTCCAGGGGTACACGGGCAGCAGTGGTCTGGTCAGTGGAGGCCTAGTGGAAGGAGGGACCGCAGACAGGCTTCGAAGGCCTAACATAATAAAATTGGGCTGTAGGCACTTTAAAATTGGTTCCAGGGGTACACGGGCAGCAGTGGTCTGGTCAGTGGAGGACAAGTGTAAGGAGGGACCGCAGACAGGCGTAGTAGGCCTAACATAATAAAATATGGCTGTAGGCACTTTAAAATTGGTTCCAGGGGTACACGGGCAGCAGTGGTCTGGTCAGTGGAGGACTAGTGGAAGGAGGGACCGCAGACAGGCTTCGAAGGCCTAACGTAATAAAATTGGGCTGTAGACACTTTAAAATTGGTTCCAGGGGTACACGGGCAGCAGTGGTCTGGTCAGTGGAGGACAAGGGTAAGGAGGGACCGCAGACAGGCGTAGTAGGCCTAACATAATAAAATATGGCTGTAGGCACTTTAAAATTGGTTCCAGGGGTACACGGGCAGCAGTGGTCTGGTCAGTGAAGGCCTAGTGGAAGGAGGGACCGCAGACAGGCGTAGTAGGCCTAACATAATAAAATATGACTGTAGGCACTTTAAAATTGGTTCCAGGGGTACACGGGCAGCAGTGGTCTGGTCAGTGGAGGACTAGTGGAAGGAGGGACCGCAGACAGGCATAGTAGGCCTAACATAATAAAATTTGGCTGTAGACACTTGGAATTCTCTTGCAGGGGTACACAGGCAGCATTGGTGTTGTCAGTGGAGGCCGATTGTAATGAGTGTCTGCCAGTTAGAAACAATAAATACATGTTAATGTCTCGCATTACAACAAAATGAAAACACAAAAGGGTGCAATCATTAGGTACAGGGGTGGGCTCCTCTGCGTAGTTTCAGACCTAGTAATTTGGTGCAAATTATTTACTTGGGTAAATATAGGACACTGCCCCTGACTATGTTAAGTACCATCATACATGTCAACACAATGGTATTGTCAGTGGCAGGAATTTAAGGATGTCAGCGCATAGACTAAACATTGGTGGAACTGTGAGAGATAATTGTGCAAGTGGTAGAGCAATGTTTGAGCTGGGGGTGGGGGAACTCTCTTGTGGCCGGCGGTACAGACCCAGGGCACCTCATGTTACAACAGTGTGTCTGACGTTGGGTGCGCACCACCACCGCCAGAGACACTTTATTGTACTATGAGGGACCCAGTGGCAGTGCCGTCGACCAAAAGCAGGCACACCCACCTCTTCAGACAAACAGCACTCTCACGGGTGCTTGCGCCAAGTGGCGATACCACGGCCCCGTATGGGGAGTTTTGGCCATTTAGGGAGGTGTAAACATGTCGTATGCTGGACAATCAGCTGCTGCAAATTACGAGATTGGAAAAATCATTCAGAGTAGTCCACCGGCAAGACCTTTTCATAGGAAAGCTAGGTGTCGGCCGGGCAAGGTGGGGCAAAAGAATTCGAAATCCAGTTGTGGTTCATTTTAATGAAGGTTAGATCATCAACATTTTGGGTAGCCAGACGAGTCCTTTTTTCGGTTAATATTGAACCTGCAGCACTGAATACTCTTTCTGATAGGACACTAGCTGCCGGGCAAGCAAGCTCCTGCAATGCATATTCTGCCAATTCTAGCCAGGTGTCTAATTTGGATGCCCAGTAATCAAATGGGAATGACGGTTGAGGGAGAACATCGATAAGGGAGGAAAAATAGTTAGTAACCATACTGGACAAATGTTGTCTCCTGTCACTTTGAATTGATGCAGCAGTACCTGCTAATATTAGTTCCAAGTTCTCATGTGGCATAATATTTTGCAATTTGCCTTTATAGCGAGGATCAAGGAGGCAGGCCAACCAGTAATCGTCATCGTTCATCATCTTAGTAATGCGTGTGTCCCTTTTGAGGATACGTAAGGCATAATCCGCCATGTGGGCCAAAGTTCCAGTTGTCAAATCTGCGGTTGGGCTTGGTTGAGGGGCAGTTTCAGGCAAATCTACGTCACTTGTGTCCCTCAAAAAACCAGAACCCGGCCTTGCCACGCCACCAATTTCCAGTGGCCCCGGAAAAGCTTCCTCATTAAAAATATACTCATCCCCATCATCCTCCTCGTCCTCCTCCTCCTCTTCGCCCGCTACCTCGTCCTGTACAATGCCCTGACCAGACAATGGCTGACTGTCATCAAGGCTTTCTTCTTCCTCTGCTGCAGACGCCTGATCCTTTATGTGCGTCAAACTTTGCATCAGCAGGCGCATTAGGGGGATGTTCATGCTTATTATGGCGTTGTCTGCACTAACCAGCCGTGTGCATTCCTCAAAACACTGAAGGACTTGACACATGTCTTGTATCTTCGACCACTGCACAGCTGACAACTCTATGTCTGCCATCCTACTGCCTGCCCGTGTATGTGTATCCTCCCACAAAAACATAACAGCCCGCCTCTGTTCGCACAGTCTCTGAAGCATGTGCAGTGTTGAGTTCCACCTTGTTGCAACGTCTATGATTAGGCGATGCTGGGGAAGGTTCAAAGACCGCTGATAGGTCTGCATACGGCTGGAGTGTACGGGCGAACGGCGGATATGTGAGCAAAGTCTGCGCACTTTGAGGAGCAGGTCGGATAACCCCGGACAACTTTTCAGGAAGCACTGCACCACCAGGTTTAAGGTGTGAGCCAGGCAAGCAATGTGTTTCAGTTGGGAAAGGGAGATGGCAGCCATGAAATTCCTTCCGTTATCACTCACTACCTTGCCTGCCTCAAGATCTACTGTGCCCAGCCACGACTGCGTTTCTTTCTGCAAGAACTTGGACAGAACTTCCGCGGTGTGTCTGTTGTCGCCCAAACACTTCATAGCCAATACAGCCTGCTGACGCTTGCCAGTAGCTGCCCCATAATGGGACAACTGGTGTGCAACAGTGGCAGCTGCGGATGGAGTGATTGGGCGACTGCGGTCTGTGGACAAGCTCTCGCTTCTGCAGGAGGACGAGGAGGAGGAGGAGGGGGTGCGAATGCCTACAGCCAACTGTTTCCTAGACCGTGGGCTAGGCAGAACTGTCCCGAAATTGATGTCCCCTGTGGACCCTGCATCCACCACATTCACCCAGTGTACCGTGATGGACACGTAACGTCCCTGGCCATGCCTACTCGTCCATGCATCTGTTGTCAGGTGCACCTTTGTACTCACAGATTGCCTGAGTGCATGGACGATGCGCTCTTTAACATGTGGTGGAGGGCTGGGATGGCTTTTCTCGAAAAGAAGTGTCGACTGGGTAGCTCGTAGCGTGGTTCAGCGTAGTCCATCAGGGCTTTGAAAGCTTCACTTTCAACTAACCGGTAGGGCATCATCTCTAACGAGATTAGTCTAGCTATGTGGGCGTTCAAACCCTGTGTACGCGGATGCGAGGATAAGTACTTCCTTTTTCTAACGAGAGTCTCATGTAGGGTGAGCTGGACTGGAGAGCTGGAGATCGTGGAACTAGCGGGTGTGCCGGTGGACATGGCAGACTGAGACACGGTTGGAGACGGTATTTTTTCCGCCAGTGCCCTAGATGCAGTGTTTCCTACTACGAAACTGGTGATTCCCTGACCCTGACTGCTTTGGCCTGGCAAAGAAACCTGCACAGATACTGCAGGTGGTGCGGAAAATGATGGCCTTACAGTGACGGAAGGGATGTATCGTTGCTGACTAGCTTCATTGGCCGAGGGTGCTACAACCTTAAGGGACGTTTGGTAGTTAGTCCAGGCTTGAAAATGCCTGGTGGTTAAATGTCTATGCATGCAACTTGTATTGAGACTTTTCAGATTCTGACCTCTGCTTAAGGTAGTTGAACATTTTTGACAGATGACTTTGCGCTGATCAATTGTATGTTGTTTAAAAAAATGCCAGACTGCAGACTGAGCTTTAACCAGATGGTCACGCTGTCCTCCAACAGGTTTTGGCTTTGCCACGTGTTTTGTGCCAGATACGGGCCCGGCAGATAGAACCTGTTGCGATGTTGATGCCTGCTGCGGCCCCTCCTCCTCCGTTTCAGAACTACTGCCGCCTGCACCCTGTTCCCCCAATGGCTGCCAATCGGGGTCAACAACTGGGTCATCTATAACCTCCTCTTCTATCTCGTGTGCAACTTCGTCTGTGTCACCGTGTAAGTCGGTGTTATAGCGTTCGTGACGGGGCACCATAGTCTCATCAGGGTCTGATTCTGGATCAGTACCCTGCGAGGGCAATGTTGTGGTCTGAGTCAAAGGAACAGCATAGTAGTCTGGCTGTGGCTGTGCATCAGTGCACTCCATGTCAGATTCAACTTGTAATGGGCATGGCCTGTTAACTGTTTCACTTTCTAAGCCAGGGACGGTATGTGTAAAGAGCTCCATGGAGTAACCCGTTGTGTCGCCTGCTGCATCCTTCTCTGTTGTTGTTTTTGCTGAAGAGGACAAGGAAGCGACTTGTCCCTGACCGTGAACATCCACTAACGACGCGCTGCTTTTACATTTACCAGTTTCAAAAGAGGAAGCAAAAGAGCTAGAGACTGAGTCAGCAAGGTAAGCCAAAACTTGCTCTTGCTGCTCCGGCTTTAAAAGCGGTTTTCCTACTCCCAGAAAAGGGAGCGTTCGAGGCCTTGTGTAGCCAGACGACGAACCTGGCTCCACAGCTCCAGACTTAGGTGCTATATTTTTTTTCCCACGACCACCTGATGCTCCACTACCACTACCATCATTACCAGCTGGCAATGAACGCCCACGGCCACGACCTCTTCCACCAGACTTCCTCATTGTTTTAAAAACGTAACCAAAGTAACGGTATTTGTTGCTGTCAAACAACTTACACGGTGAGCTATAACTTCAGAATGATTTAGATATCCCTTTACAGGTGGGTGAGACCGCAAGGAAAATCAGGCACAATGTTACACACTGTTTTCTGTGGCACCAAATGAGAGAGATGCCACACACGCAGGTCTGTCACTCAAGCACAAATGTCAATATTAATCTCCCACTGTTTTTTTCAGGGAGGATTTAGAAAGCAAATTAAAAAAAAATAAATAGGCTTTCTATGGCCCACTATTTGAGAGAGAGATGGCACACTCAGGAGTCAGGACTGGCACACAAGCAGAAAGGCCAATATTAATCTCCCACTGTTTTTTTTTTTTTTTTCAGGGAGAATTTAGAAACCAAATAAAAAAAAAAAAATAGGTTTCTATGGCCCACTATTTGAGAGAGAGATGGCACACTCAGGAGTCAGGACTGGCACACAAGCAGAAAAGCCAATATTAATCTCCCAATGTTTTTTTTTATTTTTTCAGGGAGAATTTAGAAACCAAAAATAAAAAAATAGGCTTTCTATGGCCCACTATTTGAGAGAGAGAGATGGCACACTCAGGAGTCAGGACTGGCACGCAAGCAGAAAGGCCAATATTAATCTCCCACTGTTTTTTTTTTATTTTTTCAGGGAGAATTTAGAAACCAAAAAAAATAAATAAATAGGCTTTCTATGGCCCACTATTTGAGAGAGAGATGGCACACTCAGGAGTCAGGACTGGCACACAAGCAGAAAGGCCAATATTAATCTCCCACTGTTTTTTTTTTATTTTTTCAGGGAGAATTTAGAAACCAACTATAAAAAAAAATAGGCTTTCTATGGCCCACTATTTGAGAGAGAGAGATGGCACACTCAGGAGTCAGGACTGGCACACAAGCAGAAAGGCCAATATTAATCTCCCACTGTTTTTTTTTATTTTTTCAGGGAGAATTTAGAAACCAAATAAAAATAAATAAATAGGCTTTCTATGGCCCACTATTTGAGAGAGAGAGATGGCACACTCAGGAGTCAGGACTGGCACACAAGCAGAAAGGCCAATATTAATCTCCCACTGTTTTTTTTATTTTTTCAGGGACAATTTAGAAACCAAATAAAAAAAAAATAGGCTTTCTATGGCCCACTATTTGAGAGAGAGATGGCACACTCAGGAGTCAGGACTGGCACACAAGCAGAAAGGCCAATATTAATCTCCCACGGTTTTTTTTTTTGAGGGAGAATTTAGAAACCAAATTTTTTTTAAAAAAAATAGATAGGCTTTCTATGGCCCACTATTTGAGAGAGATGGCACACACAGGGATGGCACACAAGCAGAAAGGCCAATATTAATCTCCCACTGTTTTTTTTTTATTTTTTCAGGGAGAATTTAGAAACCAACTATAAAAAAAAATAGGCTTTCTATGGCCCACTATTTGAGAGAGAGAGATGGCACACTCAGGAGTCAGGACTGGCACACAAGCAGAAAGGCCAATATTAATCTCCCACTGTTTTTTTTTATTTTTTCAGGGAGAATTTAGAAACCAAATAAAAATAAATAAATAGGCTTTCTATGGCCCACTATTTGAGAGAGAGAGATGGCACACTCAGGAGTCAGGACTGGCACACAAGCAGAAAGGCCAATATTAATCTCCCACTGTTTTTTTTTATTTTTTCAGGGACAATTTAGAAACCAAATAAAAAAAAAATAGGCTTTCTATGGCCCACTATTTGAGAGAGAGATGGCACACTCAGGAGTCAGGACTGGCACACAAGCAGAAAGGCCAATATTAATCTCCCACGGTTTTTTTTTTTGAGGGAGAATTTAGAAACCAAATTTTTTTTAAAAAAAATAGATAGGCTTTCTATGGCCCACTATGTGAGAGAGATGGCACACACAGGGATGGCACACTCAGGAGTCAGGACTGGCACACAAGCAGAAATGCCAATCTTAATCTCCCACAACTTATTTTTTTAGGGAGAATTAAAAAAAAAAAAAAAAAAAGGGACTCTCCTACAATTACTATCTCCCTGCAGTAATCTCAGCCAGGTATGGCAGGCAGCAATAAGGAGTGGACTGATGCACAAATTAAATAAAAAGTGTGGACAAACAAAAAAGATAGCTGTGCAGAAAGGAAGGAACAACAGGATTTGTGCTTTGAAAAAAGCAGTTGGTTTGCACAGCGGCGTACACACAGCAATGCAGCTATCAGGGAGCCTTCTAGGGCAGCCCAATGAGCTACAGCGCTGAGGAAAAAAAATTTAGCTTCCACTGTCCCTGCAAACAAAAGGTGGTGTTGGACAGTGGAAATCGCTACAGCACAAGCGGTTTGGTGGTTAATGTCCACCTTCATTGGCTGAGAAATGGCGCTTTTCGCGTCATTGAAACGCGACTTTGGCGCGAAAGTCGCGTACCGCATGGCCGACCCCACACAGGGGTCGGGTCGGGTTTCATGAAACCCGACTTTGCCAAAAGTCGGCGACTTTTGAAAATGAACGATCCGTTTCACTCAACCCTAGTTTTGATCACTGTGATAGAACATATCACAGTAATCAAAACCAAGCAGCCAATGAGAAAATTCTCACTGGTTGCCGGGTGTCCGCTGGCAGATCTTGGCGGGTGCACTGCGCATGCGCCCACCATTTTCTTCCAGCCGAGAAGAAGAAGGGGGGCGGGGAACTGTGGGCCGAGGGCCGGGGACCGGGGGACAGCATCTGCGGGGACTAATAGGTACTGTGGGGGGCTTGGGGGACCCTATTTCTCTCCCCTCTGATGTGCGATCACACCAGAGGGGAGAGAAAATGCAAAACAAACTTATATATATATATATATATATATATACAGTTAGGTCCATATATATTTGGACAGAGACAACATTTTTCGAATTTTGGTTATAGACATTACCACAATGAGTTTTAAACAAAACAATTCAGATGCAGTTGAAATTCAGACTTTCAGCTTTCATTGGAGGGTATCCACATTAAAATTGGATGAAGGGTTTAGGAGTTTAAGCTCCTTAACATGTGCCACCCTGTTTTTAAAGGGACCAAAAGTAATTGGACAGATTCAATAATTTTAAACAAAATGTTCATTTTTAGTACTTGGTTGAAAACCCTTTGTTGGCAATGACTGCCTGAAGTCTTGAACTCATGGACATCAGCAGATGCTGTGTTTCCTCCTTTATGATGCTCTGCCAGGCCTTCACTGCGGTGGTTTTCAGTTGCTGTTTGTTTGTGGGCCTTTCTGTCTGAAGTTTAGTCTTTAACAAGTGAAATGCATGCTCAATTGGGTTGAGATCAGGTGACTGACTTGGCCATTCAAGAATATACCACTTCTTTGCTTTAATAAACACCTGGGTTGCTTTGGCTTTATGTTTTGGGTCATTGTCCATCTATAGTATGAAACGACGACCAATCAGTTTGGCTGCATTTGGCTGGATCTGAGCACACAGTATGGCTCTGAATACCTCAGAATTCATTTGGCTGCTTCTGTCCTGTGTCACATCATCAATAAACACTAGTGACCCAGTGCCACTGGCAGCCATGCATGCCCAAGCCATCACACTGCCTCCGCCGTGTTTTACAGATGAAGTGGTGTGCTTTGGATCATGAGCTGTACCATGCCTTCGCAATACTTTTCTCTTTCCATCATTCTGGTAGAGGTTGATCTTGGTTTCATCTGTCCAAAGAATGTTCTTCCACAACTGTGCTGGCTTTTTTAGATGTTTTTTAGCAAAGTCCAGTCTAGCCTTTTTATTCTTGATGCTTATGAGTGACTTGCACGGTGCAGTGAACCCTCTGTATTTACTTTCATGCAGTCTTCTCTTTATGGTAGATTTGGATATTGATACGCCTACCTCCTGGACAGTGTTGTTCACTTGGCTGGGTGTTGTGAAGGAGTTTCTCTTCACCATGGAGATTATTCTGCGATCATCCACCACTGCTATCTTCCGTGGGTGCCCAGGTCTTTTTACATTGACGAGTTCACCAGTGCTTTCTTTCTTTCTCAGGATGTACCAAACTGTAGATTTTGCCACTCCTAATATTGTAGCAATTTCTCGGATGGTTTTTTTTGTTTTCGCAGCTTAAGGATGGCTTGTTTCACCAGCATGGAGAGCTCCTTAGACCGCATGTTTACGTCACAGCAAAACCTTCCAAATGCAAGCACCACACCTCTAATCAACTCCAGTCCTTTTATCTGCTTAATTGAGAATGACACAATGAAGGGATTGCCCACAACTCTCCATGAAATAGCCTTGGAGTCAATTGTCCAATTACTTTTGGTCCCTTTAAAAACAGGGTGGCACATGTTAAGGAGCTGAAACTCCTAAACCCTTCATCCAATTTTAATGTGGATACCCTCAAATGAAAGCTGAAAGTCTGAACTTCAACTGCATCTGAATTGCTTTGTTTAAAATTCATTGTGGTAATGTCTATAACCAAAATTAGAAAAATGTTGTCTCTGTCCAAATATATATGGACCTAACTGTATATATATGTTATGGGGCGATCAAGACCCCCGGGATTGCGATCGCTCTTGGGGTCAGTAAAAACCGACCCCAATCACTGCCAATTCCCCAATTCCGAGGGAAGCTTGATTTTGGCGGGTGCATCTGCACATGCCCCCGCCATTTTGTTAATGCCGGAGGAGACGGAGGAGGGCCAGGGACCGGGGGACAGCTTTTTCGGTACATAAGGTACTGTGGGGGGCTCGGGGGACCCTATTTCTCTCCCCTCTAATGTGCAATCACATAAGAGGGGAGAGAAAATAAATGCAAAACCGGTTTTTTTTTTTGCGATCGCCGGTAAACGGTTAATTACCGGCGATCGCAAAAGCGGGGTCGGTAAAAACCGACCCGAATCATGTTCTCTGGGGTCTCGGCTACCCCCGGCAGCCAAGACCCCAAAGAAAATCAGACTCTGGGGGGGGCGCTATTCACTTTTTCCACAGCGCCGTTAATTAACGGCGCTGTGGTTTAAGTACCCTTAATGACCGCCGTTAAAAGGCGTATCGGCGGTCGTTAATCCCTTCATGACCCAGCCTATTTTGACCTTAAAGACCTTGCCGTTTTTTGCAATTCTGACCAGTGTCTCTATGAGGTAATAACTCAGGAACGCTTCAACGGATCCTAGCGGTTCTGAGATTGTTTTTTCGTGACATATTGGGCTTCATGTTAGTGGTAAATTTAGGTCAATAAATTCTGTGTTTATTTGTGATAAAAACGGAAATTTTCACAGTTTGAATTTTTATTCTGTTAAACCAGAGAGATATGTGACACAAAATAGTTAATAAATAACATTTCCCACATGTTTACTTTACATCAGCACAATTTTGGAAACAAAATTTTTTTTTGTTAGGAAGTTATAAGGGTTAAAATTTGACCAGCGATTTGTCATTTTTACAACGAAATTTACAAAACCATTTTTTTTAGGGACCACCTCACATTTGAAGTCAGTTTGAGGGGTCTATATGGCTGAAAATACCCAAAAGTGACACCATTCTAAAAACTGCACCCCTCAAGGTACTCAAAACCACATTCAAGAAGTTTATTAACCCTTCAGGTGCTTCACAGCAGCAGAAGCAACATGGAAGGAAAAAATGAACATTTAACTTTTTAGTCACAAAAATTATCTTTTAGCAACAATTTTTTTATTTTCTCAATGGTAAAAGGAGAAACTGAACCACGAAAGTTGTTGTCCAATTTGTCCTGAGTACGCTGATACCTCATATGTGGGGGTAAACCACTGTTTGGGCGCACGGCAGGGCTTGGAAGGGAAGGAGCGCCATTTGACTTTTTGAATGAAAAATTGGCTCCACTCTTTAGCGGACACCATGTCACGTTTGGAGAGCCCCCGTGTGCCTAAAAATTGGAGCTCCCCCACAAGTGACCCCATTTTGGAAACTAGACGCCCCAAGGAACTTATCTAGATGCATAGTGAGCACTTTGAACCCCCAGGTGCTTCACAAATTGATCCGTAAAAATGAAAAAGTACTTTTTTTTCACAAAAAAATTCTTTTAGCCTAAATTTTTTCATTTTTACATGGGCAACAGGATAAAATGGATCCTAAAATGTGTTGGGCAATTTCTCCAGAGTACACCAATACCTCACATGTGGGGGTAAACCACTGTTTGGGCACATGGTAAGGCTCGGAAGGGAAGGAGCGCCATTTGACTTTTTGAATGAAAAATTATTTCCATCGTTAGCGGACACCATGTCGCGTTTGGATAGCTCCTGTGTGCCTAAACATTGGCGCTCCCCCACAAGTGACCCCATTTTGGAAACTAGACCCCCCAAGGAACTTATTTAGATGCCTAGTGAGCACTTTAAACCCTCAGGTGCTTCACAAATTGATCTGTAAAAATGAAAAAGTACTTTTTTTTCACAAAAAAATTCTTTTCGCCTCAATTTTTTCATTTTCACATGGGCAGTAGGATAAAATGGATCATAAAATTTGTTGGGCAATTTCTCCCGAGTACGTCGATACCTCATATGTGGGGGTAAACCACTGTTTGGGCACATGGTAAGGCTCGGAAGGGAAGGCGCGCCATTTGACTTTTTGAATGGAAAATTAGCTCCAATTGTTAGCGGACACCATGTCGCGTTTGGAGAGCCCCTGTGTGCCTAAACATTGGAGCTCCCCCACAAGTGACCCCATTTTGGAAACTAGACCCCCCAATGAACTTATCTAGATGCATATTGAGCACTTTAAACCCCCAGGTGCTTCACAGAAGTTTATAACGCAGAGCCATGAAAATAAAAAATAATTTTTCTTTCCTCAAAAATGATTTTTTAGCCTGGAATTTCCTATTTTGCCAAGGATAATAGGAGAAATTGGACCAGAAATATTGTTGTCCAGTTTGTCCTGAGTACGCTGATACCCCATATGTGGGGGTAAACCACTGTTTGGGCGCACGGCAGGGCTCGGAAGGGATGGCACACCATTTGGCTTTTTAAATGGAAAATTAGCTCCAATCATTAGCGGACACCATGTCACGTTTGGAGAGCCCCTGTGTGCCTAAACATTGGAGATCCCCCAGAAATGACCCCATTTTGGAAACTAGACCCCCAAAGAAACTAATCTAGATGTGTGGTGAGGACTTTGAACCCCCAAGTGCTTCACAGAAGTTTATAACGCAGAGCCATGAAAATAAAAAATAAAAAATATTTTCTCAAAAATGATATTTTAGCCTGCAATTTTTTATTTTCCCAAGGGTAACAGGAGAAATTTGACCCCAAAAGTTGTTGTCCAGTTTCTCCTGAGTACGCTGATACCCCATATGTGGGGGTAAATCACTGTTTGGGCACATGCCGGGGCTCGGAAGTGAAGTAGTGACGTTTTGAAATGCAGACTTTGATGGAATGCTCTGTGGGCGTCACGTTGCGTTTGCAGAGCCCCTGATGTGGCTTAACAGTAGAAACCCCCCACAAGTGACCCCATTTTGGAAACTAGACCCCCAAAGGAACTTATCTAGATGTGTGGTGAGCACTTTGAACCCCCAAGTGCTTCATAGAAGTTTATAATGCAGAGCCGTGATAATAATAAATACGTTTTCTTTCCTCAAAAATAATTATTTAGCCCAGAATTTTTTATTTTCCCAAGAGTTACAGAAGAAATTGGACCCCAAAAGTTGTTGTCCAGTTTCTCCTGAGTACGCTGATACCCCATGAGTGGGGGTAAACCACTGTTTGGGCACACGTCGGGGCTCAGAAGGGAAGTAGTGACTTTTGAAATGCAGACTTTGATGGAATGGTCTGCGGGTGTCACGTTGCGTTTGCAGAGCCCCTGGTGTGCCTAAACAGTAGAAACCCCCACAAGTGACCCCATTTTAGAAACTAGACCCCCCAAGGAACTTATCTAGATATGTGGTGAGCACTTTGAACCCCCAAGTGCTTCACAGACGTTTACAACGCAGAGCCGTGAAAATAAAAAATCATTTTTCTTTCCTCAAAAATTATGTTTTAGCAAACATTTTTTTAGATTCACAAGGGTAACAGGAGAAATTGGACCCCAGTAATTGTTGCGCAGTTTGTCCTGAGTATGCTGGTACCCCATATGTGGGGGTAAACCACTGTTTGGGCACACGTCAGGGCTCGGAATTGAGGGAGCACCATTTGACTTTTTGAATACGAGATTGGCTGGAATCAATGGTGGCGCCATGTTGCGTTTGGAGACCCCTGATGTGCCTAAACAGTGGTAACCCCTCAATTCTAACTCCAACACTAACCCCAACACACCCCTAACCCTAATCCCAACTGTAGCCATAACCCTAATCACAACCCTAACCACAACCCTAATTCCAACCCTAACCCTAAGGCTATGTGCCCACGTTGCGGATTCGTGTGAGATATTTCCGCACCATTTTTGAAAAATCCGCGGGTAAAAGGCACTGCGTTTTACCTGCGGATTTTCCGCGGATTTCCAGTGTTTTTTGTGCGGATTTCACCTGCGGATTCCTATTGAGGAACAGGTGTAAAACGCTGCGGAATCCGCACAAAGAATTGACATGCTGTGGAAAATACAACGCAGCGTTTCCGCGCGGTATTTTCCGCACCATGGGCACAGCGGATTTGGTTTTCCATAGGTTTACATGGTACTGTAAACCTGATGGAACACTGCTGCGAATCCGCAGCGGCCAATCCGCTGCAGATCCGCAGCCAAATCCGCACCGTGTGCACATAGCCTAATTCTAAAGGTATGTGCACACGCTGCGGAAAACGCTGCGGATCCGCAGCAGTTTCCCATGAGTTTACAGTTCAATGTAAACCTACGGGAAACAAAAATCGCTGTACACATGCTGCGGAAAAACTGCACGGAAACGCAGCGGTTTACATTCCGCAGCATGTCACTTCTTTGTGCGGATTCCGCAGCGGTTTTACAACTGCTCCATTAGAAAATCGCAGTTGTAAAACCGCAGTGAAATGCGCAGAAAAAAACGCGGTAAATCCGCCATAAATCCGCAGCGGTTTAGCACTGCGGATTTATCAAATCCGCAGCGGAAAAATCCGCAGAGGACCAGAATACGTGTGCACATACCGAAACCCTAACCCTACCCCTAACCCTACCCCTAACCCTACCCCTAACCCTACCCCTAACCCTACCCCTAACCCTACCCCTAACCCTAACCCTAACCCTACCCCTAACCCTAACCCCAACCCTATTCTAACATTAGTGGAAAAAAAAAAAAATTCTTTATTTTTTTATTGTCCCTACCTATGGGGGTGACAAAGGGGGGGGGGTCATTTATTATTTTTTTTTTTTTTGATCACTGAGATATAATCTATGCGCATGCGCCCGCCATTTTGGAAGATGGCGGCGCCCAGGGAGAAGACGGACGGGACCCCGGCTGGATCGGTAAGTATGATGGGGTGGGGAGGGACCATGGGGGGGGGATCGGAGCACGGGGGGGAATCGGAGCGCGGGAGGGGTGGAACGGAGCACGGGGGGCGTGGAACGGAGCACGGGGGGGCTGGAATAGAGCACGGGGGGTGGAACGGAGCACCGGGGGGTGGATCGGAGTGCAGGGGGGGTGATTGGAGCACGGGGGGGTGATTGGAGCACGGGGGTGAGCGGACAAGAGCACGGGGGGGAGCGGAGCACAGGACGGAGGGGAGCGGGGCAGTGTACCGGGCAGATCGGAGGGCTGGGGGGGCGATCGGAGGGGTGGGGTGGGGGCACATTAGTATTTCCAGCCATGGCCGATGATATTTCAGCATCGGCCATGGCTGGATTGTAATATTTCACCAGTTATAATAGGTGAAATATTACAAATCGCTCTGATTGGCAGTTTCACTTTCAACAGCCAATCAGAGCGATCGTAGCCACGAGGGGGTGAAGCCACCCCCCCTGGGCTAAAGTACCACTCCCCCTGTCCCTGCAGATCGGGTGAAATGGGAGTTAACCCTTTCACCCGGCCTGCAGGGACGCGATCTTTCCATGACGCCACATAGGCGTCATGGGTCGGATTGGCACCGACTTTCATGACGCCTACGTGGCGTCATGGGTCGGGAAGGGGTTAAGGGGTTAATCCAATAGTAATAACGGGTTAATAAAACACACACACATTAGGAAAAAAGTATTTTAATATTCTTTATTATTAACCATACTTACCATACTTCAGCGCCTGCAAAAAACGTAAAATAATAAACCGTATACTACCTGTCTGCCGTAGTCCAATTAATAACGAGTGTCCCACGACGATCTCCCCTATAGAACAGTGACATCGGGTGATGTCACTGCTCTATAGGACCCTCAGTGACACACTGACAGGAGACAATGGCTCCTGCAGTGCATCACTGAGAGCTTACCTTAGGACAAAGTCTCACTTTATGGCAATTGCTGCGTGGGAAAATTTCTCATACAGCAATGCCAAAAGTGAGACTAGGGACTATATTTTTTACAGCGGCGGAGGAATACAGTGCGGAAGGATACCTTCCTCCCGTCATTGTGTTCCTGGAGCCCCTAGAGAGCGGTCACAACAGCTGATGCTGCTGTTCTCCACGGGAGATCGTCGTGGGACACTCGTGGATTTCTGCGGACAGGGAGTATATTGGTTGTTTGTTATTTTAATCTTTTTTACAGATGACACTGGCTTCGGGGATCAAAGTGACAAGGAATGGTGAGCATGAACTCTATGTTTAATGTATGATATGTCTGTATGTATGTATTGTATGTAATGTATGGATGTATTGTATGTAGTATGTATGTAGTATTTTTTTTTTTTACATTCAACACATTAGCCGGATGATGGGACTACTACTCTCCCATCATTGTAGTCCCATCGGACGATGCCTGCACAGACCCCCGGCAGCCCGCAGAGAGCCCCGGCAAACCCGCACAGAGCCCCCGCAAGCCGCACAGAGCCCCGGCAAACCCGCACAGAGCCCCAGGAAGCCGCACAGAGCCCCGGCAAGCCTGCACAGAGCCCCGGCAAGCCCACACAGAGCCCCCACAAGCCGCACAGAGCCCCGGCAAGCCCGCACAGAGCCCTTGCGAGCCCGCACAGAGCCCCCGCAAGCCGCACAGAGCCCCGGCAAGCCCGCACAGAGCCCCCGCAAGCCGCACAGTGCCCCGGCAAGCCCGCACAGAGCCCCGGCAAGCCCGCACAGAGCCCCTCAAGCCGCACAGAGCCCTTGCAAGCCGCACAGAGCCCTGGCAAGCCCGCACAGAGCCCTTGCAAGCCGCACAGAGCCCTGGCAAGCCCACACAGCCCCGGCAAGCCCGCACAGAGCCCCCGCAAGCCCGCACAGAACCCCGGCAAGCCCGCACAGAGCCCCAACGAGCCGCACTCAGCCCCGGCAAGCCCGCACAGAGCCCCGGCAAGGCCGCAGAGAGCCCCCGCAAGCCGCACAGAGCCCTGGCAAGCCTGCACAGAGCCCCGGCAAGCCCGCACAGAGCCTTGGCAAGCCTGCACAGAGCCCTGGCAAGCCCGCACAGAGCCCCCGCAAGTCGCACAGAGCCCCAGCAAGCCCGCACAGAGCCCAGGCAGGCCGCACAGAGCCCCGAGACACCCGTACAGATGTACAGGATGTAGAAGGACAGAAAGGGCTAATTTACATTCCAATATTTGTGTCTCATTGACTTGAATTGGTATCGGGTATCGGTATCGGCCAATCCAATCCGATACCGATACTTCTTGATATTGGAAGGTATCGCTCAACACTAATAAGGATAGATAAGAATGTTAGTTAGATACAGCCAGCAAAGGAGTTAAGTAGATGGGAAGGGCACAGAGCAGAGCAGCACAAAGCAGGGGGATATAGGAGAAAGACCTCCTGGTTAGTGAGGAGTTCCCGGGCAGCCTGCCCGAAGACAAGATGCCAGTAGAATACAGGATCTATGTAGCCAGCAGAATGGAGCGGGTATGGATGGTGGGAGTTCCAGGATAGGGACCAGTGTGGACGGCCACCAGTGATCAGAGGAAATTCAAGGAGGATTCGGGGTTGATAACCAGGGCAGGTGGAGCTGAGAGAGCTATCCTAGCACCTCTTCCTAAGGAAGCCGGACCTTCGACATGAGTAGAACTTGTGGGCCGGAGCACGTGTGGAACAAAGTAAGAGCAGGAGGTGGAAGAATTTGTCAGGAAGAATCATGTCTGTCCGAAGGACAGGTAGAGTGAGGAGATGCCACTCTGTGTGAACTGTGCTGCTGATTTGAAGGATGCTTTGCTGTTTATTAAAGTTCAACTCTTGGAAAAAGACCTCTTCTTTGAAGTGATTTGCAGAGCCTACATGATAGCAGCCGAAAGAAATTTGACAAAGATTGAGAGTGTGCTGTGGTGCATATTACACATGCTGTACAAGGAATTGTATTTGACTTTTCATGAGCAAGGTGCCAGGGTGCTCACTGACTGTTGCTTAGTGGACTCGCCCATGGCTGCCACCCCATGCCACCTTGTTACATTTACATCCAAGATCGGGAAGCACGTACCAACCATGACTTACTGGGTACATCCAAGGTAATGAATGTGTTATATTTTGTAAATTGCAAGGTAGGGCCTGCATATTGTATTTTGTATATGTTTTACCAGCACATGGCATTGATACTTAGCTTGCATAAGATCTGGTGACTTAGGAGGCCAAATTAAAAACCTTAAGCATAGAAAGGCTGATTACCCTGCTGAAAGAGGTAACTTATTAGGGAATATTGTTGTTATGAAGGAGTATGTTAAATTGCCATGGTCAGGTAGGTAATAAGTGTCAAAGTTACGCCCGTATGAATGCAAGGACCCAAAGTTTCTAATCAAAACATTGCTTAGACCATCACAATGCAAACTTGCCTTTTTCTACAGTGCATTGTGGTTCCATTTGTTTCCCTGGTAAACAACAAACACAAATGGACACATGATATGAAAAAAATAAATAAACACATCTGACCAGGCCATCTTCTACTGTTCTATATTCCAGTTCTGATGCTCATATTACCACTGCAGGTGACTTCAGCATTGGACAAGTATCAATATAGGCAATCTGACCAGATTGCCGAAAAGCACCAAAGTGCGGTGCACTGCTTTTCTGCCGAAGTCAGCAATTTATGCTACAAAAGCTCTTCTGTGGAATCAGGAGATATGGAATAGCCTTCACTCCTTCCAAAGCCATTAGGGAGCTTTAGTCTCCCACGACCTTTTTACCCTTACATAGACTACTTTAGTGGGGATTAGGCACTGTATACCAGAAACACCCTGCAACACCTGCTATTTAGAGATGGTCTGACTCATTTATAACAATCTTGCCCTTATTGAGGTCACTTAGATCCTTGCTCTGGCCCATTTTACTTGGCTTAACCCCTTAAGCCCCAAGGGTGGTTTGCACGTTAATGACCGGGCCAATTTTTACAATTCTGACCACTGTCCCTTTATGAGGTTAACTCTGGAACGCTTCAACGGATCTTGGCGATTCTGACCTTGTTTTCTCGGGACATATTTTACTTCATGGTAGTGGTAAATTTTTTTCGATATAACTTGCGTTCATTTGTGAAAAAAATGGAAATTTGGCAAAAATTTTGAAAATTTTGCAATTTTTCAACTTTGAATTTTTATGCCCTTAAATCACAGAGATATGTCATGCAAAATAATTAATAAGTAACATTTCCCACATGTCTACTTTACATCAGCACAATTTTGGAACCAAAATTTTTTTTTAGGGAGTTATAAGGGTTAAAAGTTGACCAGCAATTTCTCATTTTTACAACACCAATATTTTTTACGGACCACATCACATTTGAAGTCATTTTGAGGGGTCTATATGATAGAAAATAACCAAGTGTGACACCATTATAAAAACTGCACCCCTCAAGGTGCTCAAAACCACATTCAAGTAGTTTATTAACGTTTCAGGTGTTTTACAGGAATTTTTGGAATGTTTAAAAAAAAATGTAACATTTAACTTTTTTTCACAAAAAATTTAATTCAGCCCCAATTTGTTTTATTTTCCCAAGGGTAAGAAAAGAAATTGGACCCCAAATGTTGTTGTACCATTTGTTCTGTGTACGCCGATACCCCCAACATGTGGGGGTAAACCACTGTTTGGGCGCATGGCAGAGCTCGGAAGGGAAGGAGTGTCACTTGACTTTTCAAAATTGACTGGAATTGAGATGGGACACCTGATGGGCCTAAGCATTGAAACCCTCCACAAGTGACACCATTTTGGAAAGTAGAGCCCTAAGGAACTTATCTAGCTGTGTTTTGACAGCTTTGAACCCGCAAATGTTTCACTACAGTTTATAATACAGAGCCGTGAAAATAAAAATTATTTTTTTTTTTCACAAAAATTATTTTTTAGGCCCCAGTTTTGTATTTTCCCAAGGGTAACAGGAGAAATTCGACCCCAAAAGTTGTTACGAATTTGTCCTGAGTACTCTGATACCCCATATGTGGGGGAAACCACCGTTTGTGCGCATGGCAGAGCTCAGAAAGGAAGGAGCGCTATTTGGAATGCAGACTTAGATGGATTGGTCTGGAGGCGTCACGATGCATTTGCAGAGCCCCTGATGCACCTAAACAGTAGAAACCCCCCACAAGTGACACCATTTTGGAAACTAGACGCCCCAAGGAACTTATCTAGATGTGTTGTGAGAACTTTGAACCCCCAAGTGTTTCACTACAGTTATAAAGCAGAGTCGTGAAAATAAAAATTAATTTTTTTCCCACAAAAATTTTTTTTAGCCCCCCCCCCAAAAAATTTTCATTTTCCCAAGGGTAACAAGATAAATTGGACCCTAAAAGTTGTTGTCCAATTTGTCCTGAGTACTGTGATACTCCATATGTGGGGGGGAACCACCGTTTGGGTGCATGGCAGAGCTCGGAAGGGAAGGAGCGCCATTTGGAATGCAGACTTAGATCAATTGGTCTGTAGGCCTCACAGTGCATTTGCAGAGCCCCTGATGCACCTAAACAGTAGAAACCCCCCACAAGTGACACCATTTTGGAAACTAGACCCCCTAAGGAATTTATCTAGATGTGTTTTGACAGCTTTGAACCCACAGGTGTTTCACTCCAATTTATAACACAGAGTCATGAAAATAAAAATTAATTTTTTTCCCACAAAAATGTTTTTTTAGCCCCCCAATTTTAATTTTCCCAAGGGTAACAAGAGAAATTGGACCCCATATGTGTTAGGGGTCGAGTTCCCGCTTCTGCACAGGGGGAATCTCGAGCCACCTCCGCTGCGGTCTCCCATTCTTGTCCGGCCGCAGTGGAGTCTGCTCAGCAAAGACGTCGGTCCCAGCGTCTTGCTCATTTTCACTCTGTTCTGAGAGTTACTGCTGCTTCTCCAGTCTCTGCCATTAAAGTCAGTGCTGGTCAGCAGCGAGCGGACTTCTCTGGGACTAAGTCCTTGTCTGCACGTACTGAGCATGCCCAGGGTAAGATCTCCCGTTGGAGATCGAGGGTCATGTGCTCAGGCTCTGCAGCACATTCCATTGGTCCTCTTGGCAGGTCTTGAAAGGGCAAAGGTGCTGTGGCCACTTCCTGTGCTGCAGCTATATAAACTGCGCATGACCGCACGGCCATGCGCTAGCATTGTCTTACAATTGTTTATGTGTGTATGTTGTGAGTGCAAGTCGTCCTTGGATACCCCTACCCTATTGAATGTCTGTTCGCGGAAGGTGTATGGTTGCTATCTAGCGCCCGACTTATCCTACAGCACTAATCACACATTACAGCGTCCAGTTGCTGTGACCGCCAGTACGGCGCCATGCACTTCCTCTGTGCTTTCCTTACCCAAGCCTGGGTGGTTAGTGGCGTTCGTCAGTGCGGCACCGCATGCACTCTTGTGCCTTAATATTGTTGTTCAGTTTCCTTACACACCCAGTTGCGGTGTTGTGCCAGCAAGGGTCTAATCGGACTTCAATCCTAGTTGGGGTTGAGTTCGCTGACTACTTGCTCGCGCTCGCGCTTTAGGTGCGGTACCGCGGTCCTGTGACTCAACAGGATTGCTTCTTTCACGCTGGGTGAGGTTAACCCACGCGTGTATATTTTATTGTACCGCCATATAGTCTGCTAATTGCTAGCAGCAGGTTTTCACCTGCACGGTGGACCCCAGACTGCGAACGCATCTATATCATCTGTCTTGGTGCGTTCCGCCAGTCCTAACAGAATACTAGCGCCAGGGTCTGGCTAGTAAAATGGCGGACGACCAGCGTTTACAGCGGTACATCCAGCAGCTGGAGGGAAGGTTGGCGGCTCTTGAGCGTACAACCTCAGCTGTGGATGTCACTGCTGTAGCTGTGCAGGCTGCAAGTGTAGCCGCAGCCAGTTTGTCCGCTGCCACCCCTGCTCCGACTTTATCCCGTCTCCCGCTTCCTGACAAGTTTGCTGGCGACAGTAAATATTGTCGCGGATTCGTGAGCCAGTGCTCTATACATCTTGAGCTCCTGGCGTCACGTTTTCCTACGGAGCGGGCGAGAGTGGGATTTATCCTATCTCTCTTGTCGGGCAGGGCGTTAGAGTGGGCAACGCCACTCTTGGAGCGAGATGATCGTGTGGTACAGAGTGCTCCTCTCTTCTTGGACACTCTGAAGCAGGTCTTTTTAGGGCCTCGGGTTACCCACGACACCGCACTCCAATTGCTGTCTATTACACAGGGTACGTCCGTGGTCAGCCAGTTTGCCATCCAGTTCCGGACTCTAGCTTCAGAGTTAGAGTGGCCAGACAAAGTTCTTATTCCGGTGTTCTGGAGGGGACTGGCAGACCATGTGAAGGATGCCTTGGCCATTAGGGAGATACCGGCCACACTGGAGGAACTTATTTCTGTGTCTACCCGCATCGACCTCCGTTTTCACGAGCGGAGGTTGGAGCGGACCCAGTGTAGGCAGAGGTTTCGGCTGGCTCCAACTTTCGCCAGACCTCTGGAATCCCCTGTCTTGGCGTCAGATTCCCATGAGGCCATGGAGGTTTCTCGAGTGGGACCTAAATCTCTAGCCGCTCGAGTACCCGTGGTTTGTAATAACTGTCAACAACATGGACACTACGCCAATAAATGTCCGCGGCGGTCGGGAAACGATCGCGTCTAGTAACCATTGGGGGAGGTTCACTAGACACAGCAGCATTCTCCTCCAAACTGTCCTTTAAAGGGACAATCCTGTTAGGCTCCTCCACTCTAACAGTCGAGCTTTGTGTGGATTCAGGAGCAGAGGGAACCTTCATGTCCTCTGCTTTTGCTACACGTCATGCTATACCACTAGTCATGCTCGCCAAACCAATAATGGTTAGAGTTGTGAATGGGGCGACACTCCCACTGCAAATCACACACCAGACAGTTCCGTTCTTGCTGTCCATATCTCCTTCCCACCAGGAGATTATTTCCCTTCTTGTCCTTCCTGAGGGAATGGATGAGATTTTGCTGGGAATACCCTGGCTCCGTTTCCACTCCCCACATATTGAGTGGTCCTCAGGGAGAATATTGGGTTGGAGTAAGTCTTGTTTGGGCAGGTGTGAGTGAGTGTGTACAGGTCTCTCCTACCGAGGTACCCGCAGATCTTTCATCACTTCCCAGGTATTATTGGTGTTATGCAGACGTGTTCTCTAAAAAGGCTGCTGAGACTCTACCGCCCCATCGCCCTTACGACTGTCCTATCGACCTCTTGCTTGGAGCCGAACCTCCTCGGGGAAGGGTATATCCCCTCTCTCTCCCTGAGACGGAGGCTATGTCTCAATACATTCAGGAGAATTTGGCAAGAGGGTTTATAAGGAAGTCAGTGTCTCCGGCAGGGGCGGGATTCTTCTTCGTGCAAAAGAAGAACGGGGAGTTACGTCCTTGCATCGATTACAGGGGTCTCAATGCTATCACAATTAAGAACAAATACCCGTTGCCCCTGATATCGGAGCTCTTTGACAGATTAAGGGGAGCTAAAATATTCACCAAATTAGATCTGCGGGGTGCCTACAATCTGATTCGCATCCGTGAGGGGGACGAGTGGAAAACGGCTTTCAATACCAGGGATGGGCACTATGAGTACCTGGTGATGCCTTTCGGGCTCTGTAATGCCCCAGCCGTTTTTCAGGACTTTGTCAACGATATCTTCCGGGATATGCTTTCTACCTCGGTCGTAGTCTATCTGGATGATATTCTCATCTTCTCTCCAGATATTGACTCACACCGGAGAGATGTTGGCAGAGTCTTCGAACTCTTACGGGCGAATTCCTTATATGCAAAGTTGGAGAAGTGTGTGTTTGAACAGGAGTCCTTGCCTTTCCTGGGCTATATCATCTCGGCCCAGGGATTGGCTATGGATCCTGCCAAACTACAAGCAGTGATGGACTGGCAGGAGCCCCATTCTCTTAAAGCGGTGCAGCGCTTTATGGGGTTCATAAATTACTATCGCCAGTTCATTCCCCACTTCTCAACTTTGGTAGCTCCCTTGGTATTCCTCACCAAGAAGGGAGCGAATCCCAAATCGTGGTCCGAAGGGGTCTCCAAGGCCTTCACTTCTATAAAGTCCCATTTTGCTAGCGCTCCCATCTTACATCGTCCCGATGTGGGTAAGCCATTCCTTTTGGAAGTGGATGCCTCATCCGTTGGTGCTGGAGCAGTCCTCTATCAAAAGGATGCTCAGGGTCGGAAGCACCCATGCTTCTTTTTCTCAAAGACCTTCACACCAGCGGAGAGAAATTACTCCATCGGGGATAGAGAGTTGCTGGCAATGAAGTTGGCCTTTTCGGAGTGGAGACATCTCTTGGAGGGTGCTCGGTTCCCATTCCAAGTTTTCACGGATCACAAGAATTTGGTCTATTTACAAACAGCCCAGCGGCTGAATTCTCGTCAGGCCAGATGGTCCTTGTTTTTCTCCCGGTTCCACTTTACCCTACATTATCTCGCTGGGGAGAAGAACATTCATGCTGACGCTCTCTCTCGCTCCTTCGTGTCAGCTGAGGAGGAGGAGGACGAGCCTCGGCTCATTGTCCCTTGGTAGAGTCTGAGAACTGTAGCTCCGGTTTCGCTAGAGTCTGTGCCCCCGGGCAAGACTTTTGTTCCCATCAATTTGCGTCCGGAGGTTCTCTCTTGGGCTCATTCGTCCAGAGTGGGTGGACACTTTGGGGCAAAAAGGACATCGGAGTTATTGGCGAGAATGTACTGGTGGCCACATATGGTTCGTGACGTCGGAGACTACGTTCAGGCATGTGTCTCTTGTGCCAAGAATAAGTCTTCCCGACAACGGCCAGCTGGTTTGTTATACCCTCTGCCGGTGGCAGACAGGCCCTGGGAGATGGTCGGAATGGATTTTGTTGTGGGTCTGCCCAAGTCTCGTGGCTGTACCATTATTTGGGTAATCACCGACCATTTTTCTAAAATGGTGCATTTGGTGCCGCTTCCCCGGTTACCTTCTGCACGGGCCTTGACAGAGTTGTTTGTCAAACACATCTTTCGTCTTCACGGTATGACAGACAAAATTGTCAGTGACCGAGGTCCCCAGTTTGCGTCTCGGTTCTGAGAGAGCTTTGTCGTCTTCTCAGTATCGAGTTGAATCTCTCTTCGGCTTATCATCCCGAGACGAATGGGTTGGTAGAGAGAGCCAACCAGACCTTGGTCACATATCTGCGACATTTTGTTTCTGCTAAGCAGGATGACTGGGCATCTTTGCTACCGTGGGCGGAGTTTGCTTTTAACAATGCTGTCGCTGATTCCACTGGACAGACTCCATTCCTCCTTAACTATGGTCAGCATCCGCGGGTACCTGTGCCCATGCCCATGTCTTCCGCCGATTCCAGGGTGGCAGACTGGGCTGTGGAGGCACGGGACATTTGGGATCGCACTCAGGATGCCATTCAGGCTTCCAAGGAGAGAATGAGGTCCTCCGCCGACGCACATCGGCGCCCCACTCCAACCTTTGCTCCTGGCGACTTAGGCCATGTTCACACAGTGCGTTTTTTACTGCGGAACCGCAGCGTTTTTGCCGCTGCGGTTCCGCAGCTGTTTTCCATGCAGGGTACAGTACAATGTACCCTATGGAAAACAGGAACCGCTGTGCACATGATCCTGAATTTAAAAAAAAAAGCCGCGCTGAATAGCTGCGGGAAAAAAGAAGGAGCATGTCACTTCTTTTTTCGGAGCCGCAGCGGTTCTGCACCCATAGACCTCCATTGTGAGGTCAAACCCACAGTAAAACCCGCAGATCAAAAATATACAGTTAGGGCCAGAAATATTTGGACAGTGACACAAGTTTTGTTATTTTAGCTGTTTACAAAAACATGGTCAGAAATACAATTATATATATAATATGGGCTGAAAGTGCACACTCCCAGCTGCAATATGATAGTTTCCACATCCAAATCGGAGAAAGGGTTTAGGAATCATAGCTCTGTAATGCATAGCGTCCTCTTTTTCAAGGGACCAAAAGTAATTGGACAATGGACTCTAAGGGCTGCGATTAACTCTGAAGGCGTCTCCCTCGTTAACCTGTAATCAATGAAGTAGTTAAAAGGTCAGGGGTGGATTCCAGGTGTGTGGTTTTGCATTTGGAAGCTGTTGCTGTGAGCAGACAACATGCGGTCAAAGGAACTCTCAATTGAGGTGAAGCAGAACATCCTGAGGCTGAAAAAAAAGAAAAAATCCATCAGAGAGATAGCAGACATGCTTGGAGTAGCAAAATCAACAGTTGGGTAAATTCTGAGAAAAAAGGAATTGACTGGTGAGCTTGGGAACTCAAAAAGGCCTGGGCGTCCACGGATGACAACAGTGGTAGATGATCGCCGCATACTTAATTTGGTGAAGAAGAACCCGTTCACAACATCAACTGAAGTCCAGAACACTCTCAGTGAAGTAGGTGTATCTGTCTCTAAGTCAACAGTAAAGAGAAGACTCCATGACAGTAAATACAAAGGGTTCACATCTAGATGCAAACCATTCATCAATACCAAAAATAGACAGGCCAGAGTTAAATTTGCAGAAAAACACCTCAAGAAGCCAGCTCAGTTCTGGAAAAGTATTCTATGGACAGATGAGAGAAAGATCAACCTGTACCAGAATGATGGGAAGAAAAAAGTTTGGAGAAGAAAGGGAACGGCACATGATCCAAGGCACACCACATCCTCTGTAAAACATGGTGAAGGCAACGTGATGGCATGGGCATGCATGGCTTTCAATGGCACTGGGTCACTTGTGTTTATTGATGACATAAGAGCAGACAAGAGTAGCCGGATGAATTCTGAAGTGTACCGGGATATACTTTCAGCCCAGATTCAGCCAAATGCTGCAAAGTTGATTGGACGGCGCTTCATAGTACAGATGGACAATGACCCCAAGCATACATCCAAAGCTACCCAGGAGTTCATGAGTGCCAAAAAGTGGAACATTCTGCAATGGCCAAGTCAGTCTCCAGATCTAAACCCAATTGAGCATGCATTTCACTTGCTCAAATCCAGACTTAAGACGGAAAGACCCACAAACAAGCAAGACCTGAAGGCTGCGGCTGTAAAGGCCTGGCAAAGCATTAAGAAGGAGGAAACCCAGCGTTTGGTGATTTCCATGGGTTCCAGACTTAAGGCAGTGATTGCCTCCAAAGGATTTGCAACAAAATATTGAAAATAAAAATATTTTGTTTGGGTTATGTTTATTTGTCCAATTACTTTTGACCTCCTAAAATGTGGAGTGTTTGTAAAGAAATGTGTACAATTCCTACATTTTCTATCAGATATTTTTGTTCAACCCTTCAACTTAAACGTTACAATCTGCACTTGAATTCTGTTGTAGAGGTTTCATTTCAAATCCAATGTGGTGGCATGCAGAGCCCAACTCGCGAAAATTGTGTCACTGTCCAAATATTTCTGGCCCTAACTGTATCTGCGGGTTTTATTGCGGTTTGTGGTGCCGAACCGCTGCAGCAGGAAGTGCGGGGAAGCGGGCGGAAGTGCGTGGGCGGAGTGTGGCTGCCCCGATCCCACCCCCCCATGCTCCGATGCCCCACCCCCGTGCTCCGATGCCCCCCCGTGCTCCGATGCCCCCCTAGTCCTCCGATGCCCCCCCCCCGTGCCCTAATCTCCCCCCTTATACTTACCCGGCCTCCCGGTGTCCGTCCGGCCGTCTTCTCCCTGGGTGCCGCCATCTTGCAAAATGGCGGGCGCATGCGCAGTGCACCCGCCGAATCTGCCGGCCGGCAGATTCGTTCCAAAGTGCGTTTTGATCACTGAGATATAACCTATCTCAGTGATCAAAATAAAAAAATAGTAAATGACACCCCCCCCCTTTGTCACCCCCATAGGTAGGGACAATAAAAAAATTAAGAATTTTTTTTTTTCCACTAAGGTTAGAATAGGGGTAGGGTTAGGGGTAGGGTTAGGGTTAGGGGTAGGGTTAGGGGTAGGGGTAGGGTTATGGGTAGGGTTAGGGGTAGGGTTAGGGTTAGAGTATTTTCAGCCATTTTAACCCTAAAAAACTTCCTAGAAAACACACAGACTCTGCATAGAAAACTGCATAAAAAAAAGGATCAAAAAACGCATCAAAAAACGCACCAAAAAAGCACAAAAAAAAGGACCAAAAAAAGGACCTGCGTTTTCTGCCAAGAGCTGCGGTTTCAGTCCTGAAAAAAAAAGGATGGAAATCAGGAACGTGTGAACATACCCTTAGTGTGGCTCTCCGCCCGTAACATCAGGCTGCGAGTTGAGTCTACCAAGTTTGCACCTCGCTACTTAGGTCCTTTTAAGGTCCTCGAACAGGTTAATCCTGTGGTTTACCGTCTGGCCCTTCCTCCACGCCTAGGTATCACCGACACCTTTCATGTGTCCCTCCTTAAGCCCGTCTACATGTCCCGGTTTTCTGAGTCATCTACTGGGACGTCGGGTTCGTCTACGGACGATTACGAGGTGAACGCTATCTTGGGGTACAAGGTGGTTCGTGGCAAAAAATTTTATTTGGTGGACTGGAGGGGTTACGGTCCTGAGGATAGATCCTGGGAGCCTGCTGAGCACATTCGGGCTCCGCAGCTCATTGCTGCCTTCGAACGTAGCGAGGCCCAAGGAGGGGGGGTAATGTTAGGGGTCGAGTTCCCGCTTCTGCACAGGGGGAATCTCGAGCCACCTCGGCTGCGGTCTCCCATTCTTGTCCGGCCGCAGTGGAGTCTGCTTAGCAAAGACGTCGGTCCCAGCGTCTTGCTCATTCTCACTCTGTTCTGAGAGTTACTGCTGCTTCTCCAGTCTCTGCCATTAAAGTCAGTGCTGGTCAGCAGCGAGCGGACTTCTCTGGGACTAAGTCCTTGTCTGCACGTACTGAGCATGCCCAGGGTAAGATCTCCCGTTGGAGATCGAGGGTCATGTGCTCAGGCTCTGCAGCACATTCCATTGGTCCTCTTGGCAGGTCTTGGAAGGGCAAAGGTGCTGTGGCCACTTCCTGTGCTGCAGCTATATAAACTGCGCATGACCGCACGGCCATGCGCTAGTATTGTCTTACAATTGTTTATGTGTGTATGTTGTGAGTGCAAGTCATCCTTGGATACCCCTACCCTATTGAATGTCTGTTCGCGGAAGGTGTATGGTTGCTATCTAGCGCCCGACTTATCCTACAGCACTAATCACACATTACAGCGTCCAGTTGCTGTGACCGCCAGTACGGCGCCGTGCACTTCCTCTGTGCTTTCCTTACCCAAGCCTGGGTGGTTAGTGGCGTTCGTCAGTGCGGCACCGCATGCACTCTTGTGCCTTAATATTGTTGTTCAGTTTCCTTACACACCCAGTTGCGGTGTTGTGCCAGCAAGGGTCTAATCGGACTTCAATCCTAGTTGGGGTTGAGTTCGCTGACTACTTGCTCGCGCTTTAGGTGCGGTACCGCGGTCCTGTGACTCAACAGGATTGCTTCTTTCACGCTGGGTGAGGTTAACCCACGCGTGTATATTTTAGTGTACCGCCATATAGTCTGCAAATTGCTAGCAGCAGGTTTTCACCTGCACGGTGGACCCCGGACTGCGAACGCATCTATATCATCTGTCTTGGTGCGTTCCGCCAGTCCTAACAATATGTTGGGGTAAACCCCTTTTTGGGCGCACGGGACAGCTCGGAAGGGAAGGACCACTGTTTTACTTTTTCAACGCAGAATTGGCTGGAATTGAGATCGGACGCCATGTCACGTTTGGAGAGCCCTGATGTGCCTAAACAGTGGAAACCCCAATTCTAACTGAAATCCTATCCCAAACACACCCCTAACCCTAATCCCAACCACAGCCCTAACCACACCTCTAACCCTGACACACCCCTAACCTTAATCCCAACCGTAAATGTAATCAAAACCCTAACCCTAACTTTAGCCCCAACCCTAACTTTAACCCCAACCCTAACTTTAGCTCCAGCCCTAACTCTAATTTTAGCCCCAACCCTAACTCTAACTTTAGCCTCAACCCTAACTTTAGCCCCAACCCTAACCCTAACTTTAGCCCCAACCCTAACTCTAACTTTAGCCCCAACCCTAACCCTAACTTTAGCCCCAACCCTAACTTTAGCCCCAGCCCTAACCCTAACTTTAGCCCCAATCTTAACTGTAGCCCTAACCCTAGCCCCTACCCTAACCCTAGCCCCAATCCCAACCCTAGCCCCTAACCCCAACCCTAGTCCCAACCCTAGCCCTAGCCCCAACCCTAGCCCCAACCCTAGCCCTAATCCTAATCCTAACCCTAACCCTAGCCCTAACCCTAGCCCTAACCCTAACCCTAACCCTAACCCTAGCCCTAACCCTAGCCCTAACCCTAGCCCTAACCCTAACCCTAGCCCTAACCCTAACCCTAGCCCTAACCCTAACCCTAGCCCTAACCCTAATAGGTAAATGGAAATAAATACATTTTTTTAATTTTTTTATTTTTCTCTAACTAAGGGGGTGATGAAGGGGGGTTTGATTTACTTTTATAGCGGGTTTTTTTTATCGGATTTTTATGACTGGCAGCCCCGACACACTTAAAGACGCTTTTCATTGCAAAAAATAATTTTTGCGTTACCACATTTTGAGACCTATAATTTTTCCATATTTTGGTCCACAGAGTCATGTGAGGTCTTGTTTTTTGCGGGACGAGTTGACGTTTTTATTGGTAACATTTTCGGGCACGTGACATTTTTTGATCGCTTTTTATTCCGATTTTTGTGAGGCAGAATGACCAAAAACCAGCTATTCATGAATTTCTTTTGGGGGGGAAAGGGGGCGTTTATATCGTTCTGCGTTTGGTAAAATGGATAAAGCAGTTTTATTCTTCAGGTCAGTACGCTTTTGTAGACGACAAAAGCTATTTTATAGAAAAAATTGTTATTTTTGCATCGCTTTATTCTGAGGACTGTAACTTTTTTATTTTTTTTGCTGATGATGCTTTGTGGTGGCTCCTTTTTTGCGGGACAAGATGACGTTTTCAGTGGTACCATGGTTATTTATATCTGTCTTTTTAATCGTGTGTTATTCAACTTTTTGTTTGGTGGTATGATAATAAAGCGTTGTTTTTTGCCTCGTTTTTTTTTTTTTTTTTTTTATACGGTGTTCACTGAAGGGGTTAACTAGTGGGCCAGTTTTATAGGTAGGGTCGTTACAGACGTGGCTATACTAAATATGTGTACTTTCATTGTTTTTTTTATTTAGATAAAGAAATGTATTTATGGGAACAATATATATATTTTTCTTTATTTAGGAATTTTTTTTTTTTTTTACACATCTAAAAATTTTTTTTTTTACTTTGTCCCAGGGGGGACATCACTGTATAGTGACAGATCGCTGATCTGACACTTTGCAGAGCACTGTGTCAGATCAGCGATCTGGCGTGCCCTGCTGCAGGCTTACAGGCGCCTGCTCTGGACCCGGAAGTACTCCCTGCAGGACCCGGAAGTAGCCCCACGGCCATTTTGGATCCGGGGCCTGCAGGGAGGAGATGCTTGGTACAAGGTGAGCACATCGCCTTGTACCGATCGTCTCAGGGAAGCCCGCAGGGAGCCTCCTCCATGCGCGATGCTCCCCTATACCCCTGGAACACTGCGATCATGTTTGATCGCAGTGTGCCGGGGGTTAATGTGCCGGGAGCGGTCCGTGACATTCCAAAACATCACTACTATTTTGTTGCACCACCTCTGGCTTTTATTACAGCTTGCAGTCTCTGAGACATGGACTTAGGCTGGTTTCACATTTGTGGTTGTGTACGCAGCGTTTCTACCACATATATCCGCATGCGTTGTGTATTCCTATATTTAATGTTAGGGACGGATGCGTTTTTGATTGTTCACGTTTTGCCGCGTTTGACGACGCATGCGTCGTTTCATTGTTTGCGGCTTGGCGCGGAAATGCAACATGTAGTAATTTTTAGAGGCATCAATTTGCCGCCTGGAAACGTATGCAGTCTATTGCGCAAGGATTGTGACAAAAAAACGCGTTGCTGTCTATATGAACGCATGCGTTCACAAGCACATGCGTTTGCTTGCGTTCGTGAATGCATGCGTTTCAAAAGAGAAAAACATGTCTAGACACTGATAAGCCAGCCCCCACATAGTAGGTGATAAAGGGAGGTAGTGTGTTGTGAATTCTGTGGCAGAGCTCCCTCCTGTGGTCACAAGTGGTACTTCGGCTGATTCTCTCTGTGAGCTTCTGTTGGTGGAGGGAAGTGGTACTGCGGCTTCTGAGTTTCCTCTCTCAGGTGATCTGGTGAGGTCGTTAGGTGCTTCTCTACTTAACTCCACCTAATGCTTTGATCCTGGCTTCCTGTCAATGTTCCAGTGTTGGACTTGCTTTTCCCTGGATCATTCCTGTGGCCTGCTGCTCTGCATAGCTAGTTCTTCTTTGCTATTTGTTTGCTATTTTTTCTGTCCAGCTTGTCTATTTTGTTGCTGGAAGCTCTGGGACGCAAAGGGTGTACCTCCGTGCCGTTAGTTCGGTACGGAGGGTCTTTTTGCCCCCTTTGCGTGGTTTTCTTTAGGGTTTTGTGTAGACCGCAAAGTTACCTTTTCTACCCTCGATCTGTTAAGAAAGTCGGGCCTCACTTTGCTGAATCTATTTCATCTTTACGTTTGTCTTTTCATCTTAACTCACAGTCATTATATGTGGGGGGCTGCCTTTTCCTTTGGGGTATTTCTCTGAGGCAAGGTAGGCTTATTTTCTATCTTCAGGCTAGTTAGTTTCTCAGGCTGTGCCGAGTTGCATAGGCAGAGTTAGGCGCAATCCACGGCTGCCTCTAGTGTTGTTTGGAGAGGATTAGGGATTGCGGTCTGCAGAGTTCCCACGTCTCAGAGCTCGTTCTATGATTTTGGGTTATTGTCAGATCACTGTATGTGCTCTGACCGCTATGTCCATTGTAGTACTGAATTGCCTTTCATAACAGTACAGGAAGCCAAAAGTACTAATGATTCTCAATAGAGGGAAAAAAGAAGTTCTGAGACCATTTTTTTTTCTTTGCACTGTGTTTTGCCTTTTTTTTCCCCTAGACATTTGGGTGGTTCAGTACACAGGTGTAGCGATGGACATTAGAAGTCTGTCTTCATTTGTGGATCAGCTCTCGGCAAGAGTACAAAAGATTCAAGACACTATTGATCAGAAAGCTATGTTGGAACCAAGAATTCCTATTCCTGATTTGTTTTTTGGAGATAGAACTAAGTTTCTGAGTTTCAAAAATAATTGTAAATTATTTCTGGCCTTGAAACCTCGCTCCTCTGGTGATCCAGTTCAACAGGTTTTGATTGTTATTTCTTTTTTGCGCGGCGACCCTCAGGACTGGGCATTTTCTCTTGCGCCAGGAGATCCTGCATTGAGTAATATCGATGGGTTTTTCCTGGCGCTCGGATTGCTGTACGATGAACCTAATTCAGTGGATCAGGCAGAGAAAAATTTGCTGGCTCTTTGTCAGGGTCAGGATGAGATAGAGGTATATTGTCAGAAATTTAGAAAGTGGTCCGTGCTCACTCAATGGAATGAATCTGCGCTGGCAGCTATGTTCAGAAAGGGTCTCTCTGAAGCCCTTAAGGATGTCATGGTGGGATTTCCTATGCCTGCTGGTTTGAATGAGTCTATGTCTTTGGCCATTCAGATCGGTCGACGCTTGCGTGAGCGTAAATCTGTGCACCATTTGGCAGTATTACCTGAGCTTAAACCTGAGCCTATGCAGTGCGATAGGACTTTGACCAGAGTTAAACGGCAAGAACACAGACGTCTGAATGGGCTGTGTTTCTTCTGTGGTGATTCCACTCATGCTATCTCTGATTGTCCTAAGCGCACTAAGCGGTTCGCTAGGTCTGCCACCATTGGTACGGTACAGTCAAAATTTCTTCTGTCCGTTACCTTGATCTGCTCTTTGTCATCGTATTCTGTCATGGCATTTGTGGATTCAGGCGCTGCCCTGAATTTGATGGACTTGGAGTATGCTAAGCGTTATGGGTTTCTCTTAGAGCCCTTGCAGTGTCCTATTCCATTGAGAGGAATTGATGCCACACCTTTGGCCAAGAATAAGCCTCAATACTGGACCCAGCTGACCATGTGCATGGCTCCTGCACATCAGGAGGTTATTCGCTTTCTGGTGTTGCATAATCTGCATGATGTGGTCGTGTTGGGGTTGCCATGGCTACAAGCCCATAATCCAGTATTAGATTGGAAATCCATGTCGGTGTCCAGCTGGGGTTGTCAGCGGGTACATGGTGATGTTCCATTTCTGTCAATTTCGTCATCCACCCCTTCTGAGGTTCCAGAGTTCTTGTCTGATTACCGGGATGTATTTGATGAGCCCAAGTCCGATGCCCTACCTCCGCATAGGGATTGTGATTGTGCTATCAATTTGATTCCTGGTAGTAAATTCCCAAAAGGTCGACTGTTTAATTTATCCGTGCCTGAGCACGCCGCTATGCGCAGTTATGTGAAGGAATCCCTGGAGAAGGGGCATATTCGCCCGTCATCGTCACCATTAGGAGCAGGGTTCTTTTTTGTAGCCAAGAAGGATGGTTCGCTGAGACCTTGTATAGATTGCCGCCTTCTAAATAAGATCACGGTTAAATTTCAGTACCCCTTGCCATTGTTATCTGATTTCTTTGCTCGGATTTAGGGGGCTAGTTGGTTCATCAAGATAGATCTTCGTGGTGCGTATAATCTGGTGCGAATCAGGCGAGGAGATGAATGGAAAACTGCATTTAATACGCCCGAGGGTCATTTTGAGTATCTAGTGATGCCATTCGGACTTGCCAATGCTCCATCAGTGTTTCAGTCCTTTATGCATGACATCTTCCGAGAGTACCTGGATAAATTCCTGATTGTGTACTTGGATGAAATTTTGATCTTCTTGGATGATTGGGAGTCTCATGTGAAGCAGGTCAGAACAGTTTTTCAGGTCCTGCGTGCTAATTCTTTGTTTGTGAAAGGATCAAAGTGTCTCTTTGGTGTGCAGAAGGTTTCATTTTTGGGGTTCATCTTTTCACCTTCTACTATCGAGATGGATCCTGTTAAGGTCCAAGCCAGCCATGATTGGACTCAGCCGACATCTCTGAAAAGTCTGCAAAAGTTCCTGTTCTTTGCTAATTTTTATCGTCGCTTCATCTGCAATTTTTCTAGTATTGCCAAACCATTGACCGATTTGACCAAGAAGGGTGCTGATTTGGTCAATTGGTCTTCTGCTGCTGTGGAAGCTTTTCAAGACTTGAAGCGTCGTTTTTCTTCTGCCCCTGTGTTGTGTCAACCGGATGTTTCTCTTCTGTTCCAGGTCGAGGTTGATGCTTCTGAGATTGGAGCAGGGGCTGTTTTGTCGCAGAGAGGTTCTGATTGCTCAGTGATGAAACCATGCGCTTTTTTTTCCAGGAAGTTTTCGCCTGCTGAGCGAAATTATGATGTGGGCAACCGAGAGTTGCTGGCCATGAAGTGGGCATTCGAGGAGTGGCGTCATTGGCTTGAAGGAGCTAAGCATCGCGTGGTGGTATTGACTGATCATAAGAACTTGACTTATCTTGAGTCTGCTAAGCGGTTGAATCCTAGACAGGCTCGTTGGTCGCTGTTTTTTGCCCGTTTTGACTTTGTGATTTCGTACCTTCCGGGCTCTAAAAATGTGAAGGCGGATGCTCTGTCTAGGAGTTTTGTGGCCGACTCTCCGGGTTTGTCTGAGCCGGCGGGTATCCTCAAGGAAGGAGTAATTGTGTCTGCCATCTCCCCTGATTTGTGGCGGGTGCTGCAAAAATTTCAGGCTAATAAACCTGATCGTTGTCCAGCGGAGAGACTGTTTGTCCCTGATAGGTGGACCAATAAAGTTATCTCTGAGGTTCATTGTTCGGTGTTGGCTGGTCATCCTGGAATCTTTGGTACCAGAGAGTTGGTGGCTAGATCCTTTTGGTGGCCGTCTCTGTCGCGGGACGTGCGTGTTTTTGTGCAGTCCTGTGGGATTTGTGCTCGGGCTAAGCCCTGCTGTTCTCGTGCCAGTGGGTTGCTTTTGCCCTTGCCGGTCCCGAAGAGGCCTTGGACACATATCTCTATGGATTTTATTTCTGATCTTCCCGTTTCTCAAAAGATGTCAGTCATTTGGGTGGTCTGTGATCGCTTTTCTAAGATGGTCCATCTGGTACCCTTGTCTAAATTGCCTTCCTCCTCTGATTTGGTGCCATTGTTCTTCCAGCATGTGGTTCGTTTACATGGCATTCCAGAGAATATCGTTTCTGACAGAGGTTCCCAGTTTGTTTCAAGGTTTTGGCGAGCCTTTTGTGGTAGGATGGGCATTGACTTGTCTTTTTCCTCGGCTTTCCATCCTCAGACTAATGGCCAGACCGAACGAACCAATCAGACCTTGGAAACATATCTGAGATGCTTTGTTTCTGCCGATCAGAATGACTGGGTGTCCTTTTTGCCTTTGGCTGAGTTCGCCCTTAATAATCGGGCCAGCTCGGCTACCTTGGTTTCGCCATTTTTCTGCAATTCTGGGTTCCATCCTCGTTTCTCTTCAGGACAGGTTGAGTCTTCGGACTGTCCTGGTGTGGATACTGTGGTGGACAGGTTGCAGCAGATTTGGACTCATGTAGTGGACAATTTGACCTTGTCCCAGGAGAAGGCTCAACGTTTCGCTAATCGCAGACGCCGTGTGGGGGATCTGATTTGGTTATCTTCTCGTCATATTCCTATGAAGGTTTCCTCTCCTAAGTTTAAACCTCGTTTCATTGGTCCGTATAGGATTTCTGAGGTTCTTAATCCTGTGTCTTTTCGTCTGACTCTTCCAGATTCTTTTTCCATACATAACGTATTCCATAGGTCATTGTTGCGGAGATACGTGGCACCTATGGTTCCATCTGTTGATCCTCCTGCCCCGGTTTTGGTGGAGGGGGAATTGGAGTATATTGTGGAGAAGATTTTGGATTCTCGTGTTTCTAGACGGAAACTCCAGTATCTGGTTAAATGGAAGGGTTATGCTCAGGAAGATAATTCCTGGGTTTTTGCCTCTGATGTCCATGCTCCCGATCTTGTTCGTGCCTTTCATGTGGCTCATCCTGGTCGGCCTGGGGGCTCTGGTGAGGGTTCGGTGACCCCTCCTCAAGGGGGGGTACTGTTGTGAATTCTGTGGCAGAGCTCCCTCCTGTGGTCACAAGTGGTACTTCGGCTGATTCTCTCTGTGAGCTTCTGTTGGTGGAGGGAAGTGGTACTGCGGCTTCTGAGTTTCCTCCCTCAGGTGATCTGGTGAGGTCGTTAGGTGCTTCTCTACTTAACTCCACCTAATGCTTTGATCCTAGCTTCCTGTCAATGTTCCAGTGTTGGACTTGCTTTTCCCTGGATCATTCCTGTGGCCTGCTGCTCTGCATAGCTAGTTCTTCTTTGCTATTTGTTTGCTATTTTTTCTGTCCAGCTTGTCTATTTTGTTGCTGGAAGCTCTGGGACGCAAAGGGTGTACCTCCGTGCCGTTAGTTCGGTACGGAGGGTCTTTTTGCCCCCTTTGCGTGGTTTTCTTTAGGGTTTTGTGTAGACCGCAAAGTTACCTTTTCTACCCTCGATCTGTTAAGAAAGTCGGGCCTCACTTTGCTGAATCTATTTCATCTCTACGTTTGTCTTTTCATCTTAACTCACAGTCATTATATGTGGGGGGCTGCCTTTTCCTTTGGGGTATTTCTCTGAGGCAAGGTAGGCTTATTTTCTATCTTCAGGCTAGTTAGTTTCTCAGGCTGTGCCGAGTTGCATAGGCAGAGTTAGGCGCAATCCACGGCTGCCTCTAGTGTTGTTTGGAGAGGATTAGGGATTGCGGTCTGCAGAGTTCCCACGTCTCAGAGCTCGTTCTATGATTTTGGGTTATTGTCAGATCACTGTATGTGCTCTGACCGCTATGTCCATTGTAGTACTGAATTGCCTTTCATAACAGTAGTGGACATTTGCAGGTCACTACTCAGCAGACACTGAAGCAGACGAGACACAGGCTACATCTTGGAGCAAAACAAGACCCTGAACAATGTGAGTATATCCTAGCCAATGCCTTTATTTTCTGTCTCTACATGTCCTAATTTCTTGGATTTCTTTCTTTGTACATGCATCAGAATGTCTTCTTCTTCTTCTGATGAGGAGCAACGTCCTGGGCCTTCTGAAGTCGAACATGTCAGTGAGGTGAGTAATTGCCTCCTCAGATTGGTAAGTATTCACTGTCACATCCACACATGTGACAATTTTTGTATTTCATTTTTTTAGAGCTCTTCTTCGTCTGCGGTAGAGACTGGGCAGGAGCAGCGGAGTCAAGGTCAGGTGGAAAGACGGCAGCGGGTGCGTATACAAGGCTGACTGTTTACTGTATCCTCAGTGTAATATTCTTGAATCTTCCTTTCTTTCCATTTGTATTTCTTTACTTTTTTCTTCTGGAATCCTTTTGTATGTTGACTTTCCTATTCATGCCATTTCTCAGCATCTTTTTTCTTTCTTTTCCTTATGTTAATTGACCAAACTTTAGTGACTTTATTTAATTTTTAGGTTTCACAATGGGAGGATGATCTATTTGAAAATGACCTCCTCATCTCCCTGGTCTAGGAACAAGTCCCCCTGGGATCCACTGCACTCAAACAACGTCATGATGCGGCGCCTATGGAATGAGGTGGACAAAGAGTTTCTCTCATCACACACAGTTGTGTGAGCACAGCCAAAAGTCCTTTTCCTGACCACAATGTTATTTTTTTTAACAGTGGCTAAAGTTGAAACACGTTGGCGTTCGATGAAGGACCGCTTCAACAACCTGCGTCAAGAGATACGTGTTCCCAGTGGTTCAGGAGCAAGGATCAGAAGATACAAATACTATTGAGTTCTGGGATTTTTAAGACCGGTCCTTGCCCAGAGAACGTAAGTATTGATCACGTGCATTAGGTTGTATTGTATTGCTATAATCTGTATTTTTCTATTCCACAGGATTTTGCGTCTGGTTAATTTTTGGTATTAATTTTCTTTTTCCTTTTTTCACAGCACATGGAGCACTACTGTTGGCCCCGGTTCTGGAGCGGTCCTTCATCCGACAGCCACAGATCCGTCCCAGCCATCCAGCAGCGCAGCAGCAAGTTGGCCTTCCACACTAATTGGAGACCAGGGAGCTGGCCCATCAGGTCTTCCCCTTTCGCAGTCCTCTTCCACTGCCCCTTTATTTTTGGGCTCCTCCCGGCAGCAGCAGAGGGCTTTGGACAGGTCACTCATGCCCGAGTTTTTGCACTTGAGCTCGGTTTTACACGAAGCAATCAAGGCTTTGGGTGACCGAATGGATGTTTTACATAGCCTCTTGAATGCACGTATCCAGGAGGTCACCAAAAGCCTTGACCAAGTAAAAGCCGACCTTCAGAGGCCAGCACATCATTTTTTTAACCAAATTGAGCAGGGCATGTCGGGACACCTTACTCCTGATCTCCAGCTGACACCACGATGCAGCAGGACCCTGGCATGGCCTTCCATACCGCCACCACCACGATGCAGCAGGACCCTGGCATGGTCTTCCATACCACCTCCACCACGATGCAGCAGGACCCTGGCATGGCCTTACGCTCTACAAGCGCTATGGACTCTGGCATGGCTGCACGCTCTACGAGCACCATGGACTCTGGCATGGCTGCACGCTCTACGAGCACTATGGACTCTGGCATGGCTGCACGCTCTACGAGCACTATGGACTCTGGCATGGCTGCACGCTCTACGAGCACTATGGACTCTGGCATGGCTGCACGCTCTACGAGCACTATGGACTCTGGCATGGCTGTACACTCTACGAGCACTATGGACTCTGACACAGTGCAGCCGGACCCTGACAGGTCACCCACCACCACGCCACACCATATGAGCCCACCAAGGCCTCCCAGAACCCAGCAAACCCCAAAAAAACAAAACAAAAAAAACAGAGGACTCTTAGTATTCCTCCCCCTTCACCTCCCAATGTGTCTGTAATGTCAGGTTTGTCTCACCTTTCCAGTGCGTCTCAAGCCTCTCATGTGTCAAGCCCCATCCCTGAACTACCAGACCCCACTAGTTTCATTGCCCCTTCTCCTGTCACCTCTGCGTCGTCCACGGTTAGCCAGGCCTCAGTGCTTTACACCCCCCGTTTACATCACTCTACCCCAAGCCAACGCAGTTAAATAAATTTTTGGGTTGTTAAAAAATAAATACAATTTGATTTGCCCCAAATATGTTTGGGTTATTGTGTCTATCGCCGCCAGCAACACACACCGTGCGCCAAATAAGAAACTTCGCCACACACTTAATATTTGGGCCACATCATATCTCCATAGTTATAAAAAAAGACTGCAGCTTTGTGTGTCTTTAGTATAAAGATATGAGGTGGGCCAAAAAATAATAGATGTATTATCTCCATAATCTCTTCTTTCTGCTTAGTCTGTGACTAGTGTTGCAGTCTGAAGAGAAAATGGCGGAAATACAGTGCAGAACTCTACTGAACAGGTCAGGTGTCAAAAAACTCATTCGTTAGGACACCTGACCTGATGAGTAGAGAACTGCCTTGTATAACCTCCATTTTCTCTTCTGCGTACATAATCTATTACACACAAATTGAAGGGACGATGGTGGTCACACACGGCATATCTATGCTCACCTGCACAGGTGTCAGAAATAGTGAATTCATGAGGCTGTTATATGTGCTTCATGAATTCGTTATTTCTGACACCTGACTTGATGAGTATAGATCTCTTTAATGTGACAGTCATTGTCTCTTCAGTCTGTGTCCAATGGTTACTGCAGAACAGAATCAGGACGCAATGACGTGACCAAGCTTAAAGCAAAATGGCTGCCGTCACACTAGCAGTATGTGGTCAGTGTTTTATATAAGTATTTTTAAGCCAAAACAAGGAGTGGAACAATTAGAGGTAAATTATGATATTAACATAATAACTAGCACCTCTGCCTTTATCACCCACTCCTGGTTTTGGATTACAAATACTGATATTAAATACAAACCAAATACTGATAGTTTTAGGACAGCCTTTGTTTGTAGAGGAAAAACATAGGAGACACGGTCAACACAACCAAAACTAAAGTTTATTAATGAGAAATATTATTATCATTTCAGAAAATTACTTGTACAGTTCTAATTACAACAGGACATTTACACAACATTGTCCTGCCATGGCACACGTCCAATATCTGAATCAAAAAAGGCAGCAAATTGGTCCCGCATGTGACCAACTGCTGCAGTTGACCGCAGCGGGTGATGCTGGAAATCGGGCAGTGGGTGTGCAACTGGTTCATCCAGTTGGGTTGCTCCTTAGCCATTATATAATTGTGCAGAACCACACAGGCTTTGACCACCTTGTCGACTGTTTCCACTTTTAGATTTATGGCTGATGCAAGAATGCGCCATTTAGAGACCAGAATGCCAAAGTAACACTCTACTGTTCTTCGGGCCCTGGTCAGTCTGTAGTTAAAGATCCTTCTAGTGTGGTTCAAGTCCCAACTGGAATAGGGCTTCAGTAGGTTTTCACACATCTGAAAGGCCTCATTACCAACTATAATAAATGGCATCGGTGGACCTTGAGTGTTGGGGAGAGGTTGTGGCGGGGGAAAATTGAAATTTTTGCCATATACACGGTTGCCCATATCCGAGTTCTTGAAAGTCTGGGAATCGTTGCCACGGCCAAAAGCTCCAATGTCCACGGCAATGAAGCGACAGTTCCCATCAGCTATTGCCATGAGCACAACAGAAAAATATTTTTTATAGTTGAAATACTCCGATCCTGTACTGGCAGGTTTGATAATGCGGATGTGCTTTCTATCCACTGCTCCTAAACAGTTGGGGAAATCACACACACTCCAGAATTTTTCTGCAATTTCAAGCCACATGTCCGCGGTGGGTAGGGGTATAAACTCATCCCGGAGTACATTCTACAAAGCCCGACAGGTGTCCGCAACTATTCCGGACAGAGTGGATATTCCAAGCCGGTATCGGAAGTGGAGGGATGATAAACTCTCTCCGGTTGCCAGAAATCTGTAAGAAAAAGAAACCCCCCAAAAATTACAAACTGTTCTATTCATGGTGTGGTTACGCTAAAGAAAGAAAGGAAAATACCCAACACAGACATGTCAGAAAACACAAAATTTGGACTGTCATTGGTTTAGATTTGGAACGTACCTTAATGTAACCAGCAGACGTTCCTGTGGTGGAATCGCTCTACGGAACTGGGTGTCCTGTCTCCATATAGCTCCTTGGACACGAGCAAGAAAATCCCGGAACGAGTCTTGCGACATCCTTGTATATTCATGGAATTTCTCCGGGTTGGCATTAAGCTCGCCATACAGCGTGTGATAGGCTCCACGGCTCTCACGTAGTTCGATAATGGGGTGTCTCCAAAAACGCCTACGTTGTCTCCTTCTCCATCGTTTGCGATTTCTGTCTTGCTCCCAAGCAAAAGCACAGGCATGAAACAGCTTGATGCTTAAATCCAGGTTGAAATAAAAGCTCTCCATGCGAAGATCCATCATGACACAGGATACAGGAGCAAAATCTGAAGATTACAGCTGTTCAGGGTTCTATATAAAGAAATCCCATAATACACGCCCTCTGTAGTCCCATTGGCGGTGTCTGGTTATCTTGATTTTTCTCTTGTGAAATTTCTCATCATGCGCACCCAAAACACAAACGCAGGAAAAAATGCATATAAACGCGTACAAACGTGGCGTTTTTTTAACCACATGCGTTCCCGCATGCGTCTAAAAAACACTGTGTTTGTACGCATTTATATGCGTTTTTTCCACCACTTGCGGATGCGGATTAAACGCTGCGGATTTAAACGCAAATGTCAAACTAGCCTTAATGAGTGTCAAACAGTACTCTTCATCAATCTGGCTCCAACTTTCTCTGATTGCTGTTAACCTTATGTGTCTATTCTCAAGGATTGCACAGTTCTTGCTCTATGGCAGGATGTATTATCATCTTGAAAAATGATTTCTTCATCCCCAAACATCCTTTCAATTGATGGGATAAGAAAAGTGTCCAAAATATCAATATAAACTTGTGTATTTATTGAAGACTAGATTGTGGCCCGATTCTAACGCATCGGGTATTCTAGAATATGCATGTCCCCGTAGTATATGGACAATGATGATTCCAGAATTCGCGGCAGACTGTGTCTGTCGCTGATTGATCGAGGCAACCTTTATGACATCATCGTCGCCATGGCAACCATTATGACATCATCGTCGCTGTGCCCGTTGCTGATTGGTCGAGGCCTGGCGGCCTCGACCAATCAGACGCGGGATGTCTACGTCCTTTATGACATCATCGTCGCTGTGCCCGTTGCTGATTGGTCGAGGCCTGGTGGCCTCGACCAATCAGAGACGCGGGATTTCTACGTCGCTGTGCCCGTTGCTGATTGGTCGAGGCCTGGCGGCCTCGACCAATCAGACGCGGGATGTCTACGTCCTTTATGACATCATCGTCGCTGTGCCCGTTGCTGATTGGTCGAGGCCTAGCGGCCTCGACCAATCAGAGAGCCGGGATTTCCAGGACAGACAGACAGAAAGACAGACAGACGGAAAAACCCTTAGACAATTATATATATAGATGTAATGACAGCCATCTCCCCAGTGCCTTTACCTGACATGCAGCCCCATATCATCAATGGCTGTGGAAATTTGCATATTCTCATCAGGCAGTCATCTTTATAAATCTCATTGGAACGGCACCAAACCAAAGTTCCAGCATCATCACTTTTTGGAAGTGCATTTGAACAGCAAGGTGGTTTGCTGTTGAGGGAAACTAGAGAAAAAAAAAATCTATAAATCTTCAGCCTAGCGAGTGTGAGCGAGCTGAGTGTGACCAGAGCGTAAGTGTGGACGGCGGTAAGTGTGACTTGTGATTCAGTGACTTTGGAGTCAGGGAGTTTCCAAGGGAGGAATTACTGAATTGCTGTCTGTTTTGTATTAATACTTTGTATTTATTTTTATTTTTTTTTATTATTTAACTTTTCTGTCTGGTGCAATCCCCATTAGGAAATGTGCTCCACGATTGTTAATGCCATCCAGTGCACATCTTGCCACATGTATGCAGTCCTTGAGCAGCCGATCGAGGGTGCATACTGCTGTGCGAGATGTGAGCACGTTGTGCATTTGGAATCCCAGATTCTGACTCTAAATGTGCAGCTGGCAACACTGAGATCCATTGACAATATGGAGAGGAGTCTTCTGCTCACGGAGCAGACGCTCAATGGGACAGATGAGGGGGGGATGGTAGGATGGAGCTGCAGGACGGTGAAGTAGCAAGCTGGGTGACAGTTAGGAAACGGGGTAGAGGGAAGAGTGCTAGGGAGGCTAGTCCTGATCTGGAACACCCCAATAAGTTTGCTAAGTTGGCAGATGAGGGGGGTGCCAGTACAGGGGTAGCACTGCTGCAGCCAGGCATGTCCTCTGAAAGCCGGGGGAGTCACTGCTCCAGTAAGGGGGGAGTCACTGCTCCAGTAAGGAGGGAAATAGGAGAGCAGGGCAGGCCAGACAGGTGCTGGTAGTGGGGGACTCAATTATTAGGGGAACAGATAGGGCAATCTGTCACAAAGACAGGGATCGTCGAACGGTGTGCTGCCTACCTGGCGCTCGAATCTGACACATCGCTGATCGGGTGGACAGATTACTGGGAGGGGCTGGTGAGGACCCAGCGGTCATGGTGCACATAGGCACAAATGACAAAGTTAGAGGTAGGTGGAAGGTCCTTAAAGATGATTTCAGGGAATTAGGCTGCAAGCTGAAAGCAAGGACCTCCAACGTGGTATTCTCCGAAATACTGCCTGTACCACGTGCCACGCCAGAGAGGCAACGGGAGATTAGGGAGGTTAATAAGTGGCTCAAGAATTGGTGTAGGAAGGAGGGGTTTGGGTTCCTGCAGAACTGGGCCGACTTATCAGTTGGCTACAGGCTCTACGCTAGGGACGGGCTGCACCTCAATGGGGAAGGTGCAGCTGTGCTGGGGGAGACAATGGCTAGAAGGTTGGAGGATTGTTTAAACTAGGGATTGGGGGGAGGGTATTCAATTTATAGGAGGGGAAGATAGTGCAGACAGAGACCTGGGCACAAATAAGGAAGTTGGGGGTGGCGGTGGCATGGGGGGTGGGGTTAGAACAGTTAATAATTTAAGAAAGAGTAGAGGTACAGAGAGGAACATCAAGTGCATGTATACTAATGCCAGAAGCCTCGCCAACAAAATGGACGAATTAGAACTAATGTTGTTGGAGCATAATTATGACATGGTGGGGATATCTGAAACGTGGCTGGATGAGAGCCATGACTGGGCTGTTAACTTGCAGGGCTATAGTCTGTTCAGAAATGACCGTACAGATAAGCGAGGGGGTGGGGTGTGTCTATATGTAAAATCGTCCTTAAAACCCATCCGGCGTGATAATATAGGTGAATTTAATGAAAATGTAGAATCCCTGTGGGTGGAGATAAGGGGAGGGGGAAAAAATAATAAATTACTGATAGGGGTTTGTTATAAATCTCCAAAAATAATGGAAGCAATGGAGAATATCCTCGTAAAGCAAATAGACGAAGCTGCGACTCAAGGAGAAGTCATTATTATGGGGGACTTCAACTACCCTGAAATAGATTGGGGAACAGAAACCTGCAGTTCCAGCAAAGGTAATCGGTTTTTGACAACTATGAGAGACAATTACCTTTCACAACTGGTTCAGGACCCAACAAGAAGGGGGGCACTGCTAGACCTAATATTAACCAACAGGCCAGACCGCATAGCAAATATAAGTGTTGAGGGTTACTTGGGAAATAGCGATCACAAAATAATAAGTTTTCATGTATCCTTTAAAAAGATGTGTAATAGAGGGGTTACAAGGACACTAATCTTCAGGAGGGCAAATTTCCAACGGATGAGAGAGGATCTTGGTGCAATTAAATGGGACGATATCCTGAGACACAAAAATACACAAATAAAATGGGAGACGTTTATTAACATCCTGGATAGGACCTGTGCACAGTATATACTGTATGGGAATAAACATACTAGGAATAGGAGGAAACCAATATGGCTAAATAGAGCTGTAAGGGGCGCAATAAGTGACAAAAAGAAAGCATTTAGAGAATTAAAGGAAGTAGGTAGTGAGGAGGCATCAAATAAATACAAAAAATTAAATAAATTCTGTAAAAAGCAAATCAAGGCAGCAAAGATTGAGACAGAGAGACTCATTGCCAGAGAGAGTAAAAATAATCCTAAAATATTTTTTAACTACATAAATAGTAAGAAACTAAGAAATGATAGTGTTGGCCCCCTTAAAAATAGTCTGGGTGAAATGGTGGATGAGGATGAGGAAAAAGCCAATATGCTAAATGACTTTTTTTCATCAGTATTTACACAAGAAAATAACATGGCAGACAAAATAACTAGTGATAAAAATTCCCCATTAAATGTCACCTGCTTAACCCAGCAGGAAATGCGGCGGCGTCTAAAAATCACTAAAATTGACAAATCTCCGGGCCCGGATGGGATACACCCTCGAGTACTGCAGGAATTAAGTATAGTCATTGATAGACCATTATTTTTAATCTTTAAAGACTCCATAATAACAGGGTCTGTACCACAGGACTGGCGTATAGCAAATGTGGTGCCAATATTCAAAAAGGGGACAAAAACTGAACTCGGAAATTATAGGCCAGTAAGCTTAACCTCTACTGTGGGTAAAATCCTGGAGGGCATTCTAAGGGATGCTATACTGGAGTATCTGAAGAGGAATAACCTCATGACCCAGTATCAGCACGGGTTTACTAGGGACCGTTCATGTCAGACTAATTTGATCAGTTTCTATGAAGAGGTAAGTTCCGGACTGGACCAAAGGAACCCAGTAGATTTAGTGTATATGGACTTTTCAAAAGCTTTTGATACGGTGCCACACAAAAGGTTGATACATAAAACGAGAATAATGGGGATAGGGGAAAATATGTGTAAGTGGGTTGAGAGCTGGCTCAGGGATAGGAAACAAAGGGTGGTTATTAATGGAACACATTCGGACTGGGTAGCGGTTAGCAGTGGGGTACCACAGGGGTCAGTATTGGGCCCTCCTCTTTTTAACATATTTATTAATGACCTTGTAGGGGGCATTCAGAGTAGAATTTCAATATTTGCAGATGACACTTGACTCTGCAGGGTAATCAATACAGAGGAGGACAATTTTATATTACAGGATGATTTATGCAAACTAGAAGCTTGGGCTGATAAATGGCAAATGAGCTTTAATGGGGATAAATGTAAGGTCATGCACTTGGGTAGAAGTAATAAGATGTATAATTATGTGTTTAATTCTAAGACTCTGGGGTGATCTTATGTTAATGTATAAATATATGAGGGGACAGTACAAAGACCTTTCTGATGATCTTTTTAATCATAGACCTGAAACAGTGACAAGGGGGCATCCTCTACGTTTGGAGGAAAAAAGGTTTAAGCATAATAACAGACGCGGATTCTTTACTGTAAGAGCAGTGAGACTATGGAACTCTCTGCCGTATGATGTTGTAATGAGTGATTCATTACTTAAATTTAAGAGGGGACTGGATATATTTCTGGAAAAGTATAATGTTACAGGGTATATAGTGTACACTAGATTCCTTGATAGGGCATTGATCCAGGGAACTAGTCTGATTGCCGTATGTGGAGTCGGGAAGGATTTTTTTTCCCCAAGGTGGAGCTTACTCTTTGCCACATGGGTTTTTTTTGCCTTCCTCTGGATCAACATGTTAGGGCAAGTTAGGTTAGGCTATGGGTTGAACTAGATGGACTTAAAGTCTTCCTTCAACCTTAATAACTATGTAACTATGTAACTATCACCTTACCCAAAGCAGATTCGCGATTCATCACTGAATATGACTTTCATCCAGTCATCCACAGTCCATGATTGCTTTTCCTTAGCCTATTGTAACCTTGTTTTTTTTTTTGTTTTGGTGTTAATGATGGCATTTGTATAACTTTTCTGTATGTAAATCTCATCTCCTTTGGGCGGTTTCTTACAGTTCGGTCACAGACGTTGACTTCCATTCGTTCCTCATTTGTTTTGTCGTGCATTTCCTGTTTTGGAGACATATTGCTTTAAGTTTCCGGTCTTGACGCTTTGATGTCTTCTTTGGTCTACCAATATGTTTGCCTTTAACAACCTTCCCATGTTGTTTGTATTTCGTCCAGATTTAAACACAGCTGACTGTGAACAGCCAACATTTTTTGAAACATTGTGTGATGCTTTACCCTCTTTTAAGAGTTTTCCTCTCCTTTGTTTCAATTGACATCTCTCGTGTTGAAGCCATGATTCATGTCAGTCCACTTGCAACAGCTCTTCAAGGTGTGATCACTCGTTTTTAGATGCAGAATAACGAACAGATCTAATTTGATGCAAGTGTTAATTTTGGGAATGAAAATTTAGAGGGTGATTCCATAATTTTTTCCTCAGAATTGAGTGAAATGACTGTAGTTTTATGCCATGTCTGTGATCTGAAAGAACAACCTCCAAGGTCAGTGATTCCATAATCTTTGCCAAGGGTTGTATGTTGCAACAATAAATAAGGAGAAGCTGCCTGCTCCTCTACATTAGTTACAGACTGACACGGCTCTCAAATCACCAGCTGCACATAAATAGTAAGAAATATAATATGTAGGTCTAGTATAATCTGCCTGCAGCCATAGTTGTATGCGTAGAAGACTGCAAGTTCTGTATTCCATTTAGTCACGCTATGTACATACAATAGACGAGAGACATGGCTGAAAACTACAGGGCTGAAAACTAGGCCCATGATGTGTCCTCAAGAGCAAGGTTCAGCATCACACTAGGAGTGCCCACACAATGCCCCGCCATATGCTGCGTTATTAGTGCTCCTCTCACCGCCCTGCCCTTTGCTGAGTTACTCCCCAAATATTTATTTTATATATGATGAAACATATATTAAAGCTCCAGGTAATCCACTCATGCATGTACTAGCCACCATTTTAGGTAATATAAAATAAGAACTTGGTGGGTATACACCGATCCTGTAAAATATGAGGAGAACAATATACAGAAACAGGATGGATATATCAGGAAGGACAGTGTGCCACATCAAAGGACTAAAAGCTGCCATAACTGCAGAAATATTGAACTTGTCTTGGCCTGTTTGTCTTAGAGTGATTGGAATCTCGGGGGTTAATGTTGGCAGCCTCCCTTTGGCTACGGATAGGCTTTTTAAAGCCTCTTTGTGGGTCCACTCTTTGTCGGCTATACTTTCGCACTCGGCTGAGTGTGTCGACTCCGGTGAGCTTGTTTTTATAGCTGTTCTCTGGTTTGTCTGTATGGTTCTGACCCGGTCTGTCCCTTTGTTCTGAATTTCTCCTCTCTTGGTACTGTTTATATGCCCGCCTGGTTCTGACTCTGCATCGTCCTATGACTACCCATTTGCCTGCTCCTGTTATTCTGCTTTGCAGTTCCCGGTTATTCTGACTTTGGCTCATCCTTGACTACCCCCCCCCCCCCACATTTGTCCTGGTGTTCCCTTATCTTCCGATGCTCCTGTTCCCAATAATGCATTGCGAGAATGACCTGTGATGACGTGCGGTCTCGCGAGACCGCTACGTCATCTGGGGTCATTGCCGCAAAGCATTACTGGGACCGGAGCATCGCGAGGAGCGGGGAAGGCTTCCGGGGACGCCGGAAGGGGAGAATATCACGATTTTATATTTTTTTTATTTTTAACATTAGATCTTTTTACTATTGATGCTGCATAGGCCGCATCAATAGTAAAAAGTTGGTTACTCTTGTCAAACACTATGTTTGACAAGTGTGACCAACCTGTCAAACAGTTTTCCAAGCGATGCTACAGATCGCTTGGAAAATGCTAACATTCTACTAGCTATTTACGCTTGGAAAACGCTAGTGTTTAGCGGGAAAACACATGCCAATTCCACATGCGTTTTTGCACGTTAAGGACCGGGCCAACTTTTACAATTCTGACCATTGTCCCTTTATGAGGTTATAACTCTGGAACGCTTCTACTGATCCCAGTGATTGTGACACTGTTTTCTCATGACATATTGTACTTCATATTAGTGGTAAAATTTCTTTGATATTACCTGCGTCTATTTGTGAAAAAAATTGACATTTGGCAAAAATTTTGAAAATTTCGCAATTTTCCAAATTTGAATTTTTATGTCCTTACATCACAGAGTTATGTCACACAAAATACTTAATAAGTAACATTTCCCACATGTCTACTTTACATCAGCACAATTTTGGAACCCAATTTTTTTTTGTTAGGGAGTTATAAGGGTTAAAAGTTGACCAGCAATTTCTCATTTTTACAACACCATTTTTTTTTAGGGACTACATCACATTTGAAGTCACTTTGAGGGGTCTATATGATAGAAAATACCCACATTGCTGTACAATTTGTTCTGAGTATGTTGTTTGGGTGCATGGCAGAGCCCGGAAGGGAAGGAGCGCCGTTTGACTTTTCAATGCAAAATTGACTGGAATTGAGATGGGACACCATGTCGCGTTTGGAGAGCCCCTGATGTGCCTAAACATTGAAACGCTCCACAAGTGACACCATTTTGGAAAGTAAACTCCCTAAGGAACTTATCTAGATGTGGGGTGAGTACTTTGAACCCCCAAATGTTTCACTATAGTTTATAACGCAGAGCCGTGAAAATATAAATTCTTTTTTTTTTCCACAAAAATTATTTTTTAGCCCCCAGTTTTGTATTTTTTCAAGGGTAACAGGTGAAGTTGGAAACCAAAAGCTGTTGCCCAATTTGTCCTGAGTATGCTGATACCCCATATGTGGGAGAAAACTACTGTTTGGGCACATGGCAGAGCTCGGAAGGGAAGGAGCACCGTTTGGAATGCAGACTTAGATGGAATGGTCTGCAGGCATCACATTGCGTTTGCAGAGCCCCTAATATACCTAAACAGTAGAAACCCCCCACAAATAACCCCATTTTGGAAACTAGACCCCCCAAGGAACTTATCTAGATGTGTTGTGAGAACTTTGAACCTCCAAGTGTTTCACTGCAGTTTATAACGCAGAGCCGTGAAAATAAAATTTATTTTTTTCCCACAAAAATTATTATTTAGCCCCCAGTTTTGTATTTTCCCAAGGGTAACAGGAGAAATTGGACCCAAAAAATTGTTGTCCAATTTGTCCTGAGTACGCTGATACCCCATATGTGAAGGGAGCAACCGTTTGGGTGCATGGCAGAGCTCGGAAGGGAAGGAGCGCTGTTTGGAATGCAGACTTAGATGGAATAGTCTGCAGGCGTCACTGTTGTGAATTCTGCTTTTGGGCTCCCTCTGGTGGTTGTAGATGGTAATGCAGTTGTGCCTGGACTGCAGGATTGGACAGGTGTATCTGCTAATTGCAAAGCTGACTGGGGTATTTAGCTTTGCAGGACTCATTAATCCCTGCCAGTTGTCAATGTTCTATTGCCAGTAATGGTTCTCTCCTGGCCTCTCCTGCCTGCTGCCATTTCAGCTAAAGATAAGTGTCTTATTCTTTTTCTTAGGCTCACAGGCTGTGTGTCTATTTTTCAGTGCTGTTCATAGCTTCTATTTTGTTCCAGCTTCGACTGTCCTGTTGTTTTCTCAGTCTGGTTGGATTTGCTGGAGTTGCAGATATACTCTCCACACCTTTAGTTAGGTGGTGGAGTTTTTGTATTTTTCTGCGGTGGATATTTTGTAGATTTTGTGCTGACCGCTCAGTATCCTGTACTATACTTTCCTATCTAGGTAGAAGTGGCCTCCTTTGCTAAATCTGTTTTCCGCCTGCGTGTGTCTTTTCCTCTCCTACTCACCGTCATTATTTGTGGGGGGCTGCCTATACTTTGGGGGTCTACTCTGAGGCAGTCAGTTTTCCTATTTTCCATCTTTAGGGAAATTTAGTCCTCCGGCTGTGTCGAGGTGTCTAGGTCTGATAGGTACACCCCAGGGTGGGAAATGCAGCAGCTACCGGTAAATGTCAAAAGTAAAAATAGATACCAATAAAAGTAAAATTAATTGAGACATCAGTAGGTTAAGTGTTTTTGAATATCCATATTGAATCAGGAGCCCCATATAATGCTCCATAAAGTTCATTATGGCCCCATAAGATGCTCCATATTAAAATATGCCCCATATAATCCTGCATAAAGGTTAATAATGGCCCCATAAAATGCTCCATAGACATATTTGCCCAATTTAATGCTGCACAAATGCTGATTATGGCCCCATAAGATGCTCCATAAAGATATTTGCCCCATATAGTGCTGCACAAACATTGATTATGGCCCCATACAGACACTTGCCCCATATAGTGTTGCACAAACGTTATGGCCCCTTATAGTGCTGCACAAACGTTATGGCCCCTTATAGTGCTGCACAAACGTTATGGCCCCTTATAGTGCTGCACAAACGTTATGGCCCCTTATAGTGCTGCACAAACGTTATGGCCCCTTATAGTGCTGCACAAACATTATGGCCCCATATAGTTCTGCACAAACATTATGGCCCCATATAGTGCTGCACAAACATTATGGCCCCTTATAGTGCTGCACAAATGTTATGGCCCCTTATAGTGCTGCACAAACGTTATGGCCCCTTATAGTGCTGCACAAACATTATGGCACCATATAGTGCTGCACAAACATTATGGCCCCATATAATGCTGCACAAACGTTATGGCCCCATATAGTGCTGCACAAACGTTATGGCCCCTTATAGTGCTGCACAAACGTTATGGCACCATATAGTGCTGCACAAACATTATGGCCCCATATAATGCTGCACAAATATTATGGTCACATATAATGCTGCACAAACGTTATGGCCCCTTATAGTGCTGCACAAACGTTATGGCCCCATAGATGCTCCATACAGACACTTGCCCCATTTGCTGTGAATAAAAAAAATCACATACTCACCTCTCCGTCGCTCTGGCCCCCGGCACTTTCAATATTCACGTGCTCCTCGTTCCGGCGCCGCTCCATCTTCAGCACTGGCGTTCAGGCTGAGGGCGTGCACTAACCACGTCACCGCGCCCTCTGTCCTGAGCGCCACTGCTGAAGATGGAGCGGTGCCGAAACCGGGAGCAGGTGAGTATCGCACAGCGCTGCACTCCCCCTCCCCGTTATACTTACCTGCTCCTGGCGCTGTACAGTCCCTGCTTCCCCGGCGCTGCAGCTTCTTCCTGTAATGAGCGGTCACCGTTACCGCTCATTACAGTAATGAATATGCGGCTCCACCTCTATGGGAGGTGGAGCCGCATATTCATTACTGTAATGAGCGGTACCATGTTATCGCTCAGTACAGGAGGAAGCTGCCGGCGCCAGGGAGCCAGGGACCTGCAGGGACCGCGCCAGGAATAGGTGAGTATAATTAGACAGCCCCCGCTCCCCCTCACCTGCCGACCCCTGGGTATGACTCAAGTATAAGCCGAGAGGGGGACTTTGAGCCCAACAAAGTGGGCTGAAAATCTCAGCTTATACTCGAGTATATAAGGTAATATACTGTATAATGTAATGACCATTAACCCCTTAATGCCATATGACGTACTATCCTGTCGAGGTGGGTTGGGCCTTAATTCCCACCGACGGGATAGTACGTCATAGCGATCGGCTGCGCTCACAGGGGGAGCGCGGCCAATTGTGGCCGGGTGTCAGCTGACTATCACGGACACGGACCGCTCCTGGCACATTAACCCCCGGCACACCGCGATCAAACATGATCGCGGTGTGCCGGCGCTACAGGGAAGCAGGGCTCCCTGCGTGCTTCCCTGAGACGATCGGTACAAGGTGATGTACTCACCTTGTACCGAGCGTCTTCTCCCTGCAGTCCCCGGATCCAAAATGGCCGCGGGGCTGCATCTGGGCCCTGCAGGGAGTACTTCCGGTTCGACTGCAGGTGCTGGTAAGCCTGCAGCGATGTGAGTGAGATCGCCGATCTTACAGAGTGCTATGCAAACTGTCAGATCGGCGATCTGTGATGCCCCCCCCCTGGGACAAAGTAAAAAAGTTAAAAAAAAAAATTTCCACATGTGTAAAAAAAAAAAAAAAAATCCTAAATAAATAAATAAAAAATATATATTATTCCCATAAATACATTTCTTTATAAAAAAAAACAAAAAAAACAATAAAAGTACACATATTTAGTATCGCTGCATCCGTAACGACCCAACCTATAAAACTGTCCCACTAGTTAACCCCTTCAGTGAACACCGTAAGAAAAAAAAAAAACGAGCCAAAAATCAACACTTTACTATCATACCGCCCAACAAAAAGTGGAATAACACACGATCAAAAAGACAGATATAAATAACCATGGTACCGCTGAAAACGTCATCTTATCTCGCAAAAAACGAGCCACCACACAGCATCATAAGCAAAAAAATAAAAAAGGTATAGTCCTCAGAATAAAGCGATGCCAAAATAATTATTTTTTCTATAAAATAGCTTTTATCGTATAAAAGTGCCAAAACATTAAAAAAATGATATAAATGAGATATCGCTGTAATCGCACTGACCCGACGAATAAAACTGCTTTATCAATTTTACCAAACGCGCAACGGTATAAACGCCTCCCCCAAAAGAAATTCATGAATAGCTGGTTTTTGGTCATTCTGCCTCACAAAAATCGGAATAAAAAGTGATCAAAAACTGTCACTTGTCCGAAAATGTTACCAATAAAAACGTCAACTCATCCTGCAAAAAACAAGACCTCAGATGACTCTGTGGACCAAAATATGGAAAAATTATAGGTCTCAAAATGTGGAGACGCAAAAACTTTTTTGCTATAAAAAAGCGTCTTTTAGTGTGTGACAGCTGCCAATCATAAAAATCCGACATAAAAAACGCTATAAAAGTAAATCAAACCCCCGTTCATCACCCCATTAGTTAGGGAAAAATAATAAAATTAAAAAAATGTATTAATTTCATTTTTCCCATTAGGGCTAGGGTTAGGGCTAGGGTTGGGGCTAGGGCTAGGGTTAGGGCTAGGGTTAGGGCTAGGGTTAGGGCTAGGGTTAGGGTTAGGGTTGGGGCTAGGGTTGGGGCTAGGGTTAGGGCTAGGGTTAGGGTTAGGGTTGGGGCTAGGGTTGGAGCTAAAGTTAGGGTTAGGGTTTGGATTACATTTACGGTTGGGATTAGGGTTGGGATTAGAATTAGGGGTGTGTCAGGGTTAGGGGTGTGGTTAGGGTTACCGTTGGGATTAGGGTTAGGGGTGTTGTGGGATTGGGGTTTCAGGTAGAATTGGGGAGTTTCCACTGTTCAGGCACATCAGGGGTTCTCCAAAAGCGACATGGCATCCGATCTCAATTCCAGCCAATTCTGCGTTGAAAAAGTAAAACAGTGCTTCTTCCCTCTCCGGTGCGCCCAAACAGGGGTTTACCCCAACATATGGGGTATCAGCGTACTCGGGAAAAATTGGACAACAACTTTTGGGGTCCAAGTTCTCTTGTTATCCTTGAGAAAATAAAAATTTGGGGGGCTAAAATCATTTTTATGGGAAAAATAAGATTTTTTTATTTTCACGGCTCTGCGTTATAAACTGCAGTGAAACACTTAGGGGTTGAAAGTTCTCACAACACATCTAGATAAGTTTCTTGGGAGGTCTAGTTTCCAATATGGGGTCACATGTTGGGGGTTTCTACTGTTTGGGTACATCAGGGGCTCTGCAAATGCAACGTGACGCCTGCAGACCAATCCATCTAAGTTTGTATTCCAAATGGCGCTCCTTCCCTTCCGAGCTCTGCCATGCGCCCAAACAGTGGTTCCCCCCCACATATGGGCTATCAGCGTACTCAGAACAAATTGGACAACAACTTTTGGGGTCCAATTTATCCTGTTACCCTTGTGAAAATACAAAACTGGGGACTAAAAAATCATTTTTGTGAAAAAAAAAAAAGAATTTTTATTTTCACAGCTCTGCGTTATAAACTGTAGTGAAACACTTGGGGGTTCAAAGCTCTCAAAACACATCTAGATAAGTTCCTTAGGGGGTCTACTTTCCAAAATGGTGTCACTTGTGGGGGGTTTAATGTATGTTTAGGCACATCAGGGGCTCTCCAAACGCAACATGGTGTCCCATCTTAATTCCAGTCAATTTTGCATTGAAAAGTCAAATGGTGCTCCTTCCCTTCCAAGCTCTGCCATGCGCCCAAACAATGGTTTACACCCACATATGGGGTATCAGCGTACTCAGGACAAATTGCACAACAACTTTTGTGGTTTAATTTCTTCTCTTACCCTTGGGAAGATAAAATTTTTTTACGGCTCTGCATTATAAACTTTTATGAAGCACTTGGTGGGTCAAAGTGCTCAGTCACCACACATCTAGATAAGTTCCGTAAGGGGTCTACTTTCCAAAATGGTGTCACTTGTGGGGGGTTTCAATGTTTAGGCACATCAGGGGCTCTCCAAACCCAACATGGCGTCCCATCTCAATTCCAGTCAATTTTGCATTGAAAAGTCAAATGGCGCTCCTTCCCTTCCGAGCTCTGCCATGTGCCCAAACAATGGTTTACACCCACATATAGGGTATCAGCATACTCAGGACAAATTGCTCAACAACTTTTGTAGTCTAATTTTTTCTCTTACCCTTGGGAAGATAAAAAATTGGGGGCAAAAAGATCATTTTTGTGAAAAAATATGATTTTTTATTTTTACGGCTCTGCATTTTAAACTTCTATGAAGCACTTGGTGGGTCAAAGTGCTCAACACACATCTAGATAAGTTTCTTAAGGGGTCTACTTTCCAAAATGGTGTCATTTGTGGGGGGTTTGAATGTTTAGGCACATCAGGGGCTCTCCAAACGCAACATGGCGTCCCATCTCAATTCCAGTCAATTTTGCATTGAAAAGTCAAATGGCGCTCCTTTCCTTCCAAGCTCTGCCATGCGCCCAAACAGTGGTTTACCCCCACATATGGGGTATCAGCGTACTCAGGACAAATTGTACAACAACATTGGGGGTCCATTTTCTCCTGTTACCCTTGGTAAAATAAAACAAATTGGAGCTGAAATAAATTTTGTGTGAAAAAAAGTTATATGTTCATTTCTATTTAAACATTCCCAAAGTTCCTGTAAAACACCTGAAGGGTTAGTAAAGTTCTTGAATGTGGTTTTGAGCACATTGAGGGGTGCAGTTTTTAGAATGGTGTCACACTTGGGTATTTTCTATCATGTAGACCCCTCAAAATGACTTCAAATGAGATGTGGTCCCTAAAAAAAAATGGTGTTGTAAAAATGAGAAATTGCTGGTCAAATTTTAACCCGTATTACTCCCAAACAAAAAAAAATTTTGATTCCAAAATTGTGCTGATGTAAAGTAGACATGTGGAAAATGTTATTTATTAAGTATTTTGCATGACATATCTCTGTGATTTAAGGGCATAAAAATTCAAATTTGGAAAATTGCGAAATGTTTTCGCCAAATTTCCATTTTTTTCTCAAATAAACGCAAGTTATATCAAAAAAGTTTTACAACTATCAGGAAGTACAATATCTCACGAGAAAACATTGTCAGAATCGCCAAGATCCGTTGAAGCGTTCCAGAGTTATAACCTCATAAAGGGACAGTGGTCAGAATTGTAAAAATTGGCCCGGTCATTAACGTGCAAACCACCCTCGGGGCATAAGGGGTTAATAATCATTAATACAAATGCCGGACCTTAGAGGTCACATAAAATGTATATATATTACCATTAAATAATTACCCTGTGTGCAGAATAATTAGACAAGTTGTATTTTGATCACATGATACTTTTTATACATGTTGTCTTACTCCAAGCTGTTCAGGCTTGAGAGTCAACTACTAATTAAGTAAATCAGGTGATGTGCATCTCTGTAATGAGGAGGGGTGTTGTCTAATGACATCAAAACCCTATATAAGGTGTGCTTAATTGTTAGGCAACATCCTTTCCTTTGGCAAAATGGGTCAGAAGACAAATTTGACGGGCTCTGAAAAGTCCAAAATTGGGAGATGTTGAGGGACGCAACAGTATTGAAATTGCCAAACTTTTGAAGCGTGATCACTGAACAATCAAGCGTTTCATGGCAAATAGCCAACAGGGTCACAAGAAATGTATTGGGCAAAAAAGGTGCAAAATAACTGCCCATGAATTGAGGAAAATCAAGCATGAAGCCAATTTTGCCATATTTCAGAGCTGCAACATTACTGGAGTAACAAAAAGCACAAGGTGTGCGATATTCAGGGACATGGCCAAGGTAAGGAAGGCTGAAAAATGACCACCTTTGAACGAGAAACATAAGATAAAACATCAAGACGTGGCCAACAAATATAATAAGACTGACTTTTCAAAGGTTTTATAAACTGATGAAATGAGAGTGACTCTTGATGGGCCAGATGTTATGGACCTGGTGGTTAGGAGCACACGGAACGACCAGATGGTTAAACTAACACAGGACAAGCTCTGGGAAGTGGGAGCTCTGCTGACCGCAACCCCTGATCCTATCACACACGCTAGAAATAGCCGTGGAGCGTACCTAACTCTGCCTAGACGCCTCTTCACAGCCTAAGAGCTAACTAGCCCTAGAGATAGAAAATAAAGCCTACCTTGCCTCAGAGAAATTCCCCAAAGGAAAAGGCAGCCCCCCACATATATTGACTGTGAGTTAAGATGAAAGTCACAAACACAGAAATGAAACAGGTTTCAGCAAAGGAGGCCAGACTTACTAAACAGACTGAGGATAGGAAAGGTAGCTTTGCGGTCAGCACAAAAAACTACAAAAAGACCACGCAGAGTGTGCAAAAAGACCCCCGCACCGACTCACGGTGCGGAGGTGCCACTCTGCATCCCAGAGCTTCCAGCTAGCAAGGCAAAATCATGATAGCAAGCTGGACAAGAAAACAATGAACAAATAATTAACTAGCAGGGACTTAGCTTCTGCTGGAGTAGACAGGTCACCAGAAAGATCCAAGAGCGAACTGAACCAGTACAAGAACATTGACAGCTGGGATGGAGTAACGATCTGAGTGGAGTTAAATAGAGCAGCCAGCCAAAGAATAAACTAAGTCACCTGTGGAAGGAACCTCAGAACCAGCAGCTTCACTCACAGCCACCAGAGGGAGTCCATGGACAGAACTCGCCGAAGTACCATTCATGACCACAGGAGGGAGTTCGATAACAGAATTCACAACAGTACCCCCCCTTGAGGAGGGGTCACCGAACCCTCACCAGAGCCCCCAGGCCGATCAGGACGAGCCAAACGAAAGGCACGAACCAGATCGGCAGCATGAACATCAGAGGCAAAAACCCAGGAATTATCTTCCTGACCATAACCCTTCCACTTGACCAGGTACTGGAGTTTCCGTTTCGAAATACGAGAATCCAAAATCTTCTCCACCACATACTCCAACTCCCCCTCGACCAACACCAGGGCAGGAGGATCAACGGAGGGAGCCATAGGCACCATGTATCTCCGCAATAACGACCTATGGAACACATTATGGATGGCAAAAGAAACTGGAAGGGCCAAACGAAATGACACAGGATTGAGAACTTCAGAAATCTTATACGGACCAATGAAACTTAGGAGGCTTAAACTTAGGAGAGGAAATCTTCATAGGAACATAACGAGACGACAACCAAACCAAATCCCCAACACAAAGTCGGGGACCAACACAGCGCCGGCGGTTAGCGAAACGTTGAGCCTTCTCCTGGGACAATGTCAAATTGTCCACCACATGAGTCCAAATCTGCTGCAACCTGTCCACCACCGAATCCACACCAGGACAGTCCGAAGGCTCAACCTGCCCTGAAGAGAAACGAGGATGGAAACCAGAATTACAGAAAAAAGGCGAAACCAAAGTAGCCGAGCTGGCCCGATTATTAAGAGCGAACTCAGCCAAAGGCAAGAAGGACACCCAATCATCCTGATCAGCAGAAACAAAGCATCTCAGATATGTTTCCAAAGTCTGATTAGTTCGTTCGGTTTGGCCATTTGTCTGAGGATGGAAAGCCGAAGAAAAAGACAAATCAATGCCCATATTAGCACAAAAGGACCGCCAAAACCTCGAAACAAACTGGGAACCTCTGTCCGAGACGATGTTCTCCGGAATGCCATGCAAACGAACCACATGCTGGAAAAATAATGGCACCAAATCAGAGGAGGAAGGCAATTTAGACAAGGGTACCAAATGGACCATCTTAGAGAAGCGATCACAAACCACCCAAATGACCGACATCCTTTGAGAGACAGGGAGATCTGAAATAAAATCCATGGAAATATGCGTCCACGGCTTCTTCGGGATCGGCAAGGGCAAAAGCAACCCACTGGCACGAGAACAGCAGGGCTTAGACCGAGCACAAGTCCCACAGGACTGCACAAAAGAACGCACATCCCGTGACAAAGAAGGCCACCAAAAGGATCTAGCCACCAAATATCTGGTACCAAAGATTCCAGGATGACCAGCCAACACCGAACAATGAACCTCAGAGATAACTCTACTAGTCCATCTATCAGGGACAAACAGTTTCTCCGCTGGACAACGGTCAGGTCTATCAGCCTGAAACTTCTGCAGCACCCGCCACAAATCAGGGGAGATGGCAGACAAAATTACCCCCTCTTTGAGAATACCCGCCGGCTCAGGAACACCCGGAGAGTCAGGCACAAAACTCCTTGAAAGGGCATCAGCCTTCACATTCTTAGAGCCCGGAAGGTACGAAACCACAAAATCAAAACGGGAGAAAAACAGCGACCATCGAGCCTGTCTAGGATTCAACCGTTTGGCAGACTCGAGATAAGTCAGATTCTTGTGATCCGTCAAGACCACCACGCGATGCTTGGCTCCTTCAAGCCAATGTCGCCACTCCTCGAATGCCCACTTCATGGCCAACAACTCTCGATTGCCAACATCATAATTGCGCTCAGCAGACGAGAACTTTCTAGAAAAGAAGGCACATGGTTTCATCACCGAGCCATCAGAACTTCTTTGAGACAAAACAGCCCCTGCTCCAATCTCAGAAGCATCAACCTCGACCTGAAACGGGAGCGAAACATCAGACTGGCACAACACAGGGGCAGAAGAAAAACGACGCTTCAACTCCTGAAAAGCCTCTACGGCCGCAGAGGACCAATTGACCACATCAGCACCTTTCTTGGTCAAATCAGTCAACGGTTTAGCAACACTAGAAAAATTAGCGATGAAGCGACGGTAAAAATTAGCAAAGCCCAGGAACTTCTGCAGGCTCTTCACAGATGTCGGCTGAGTCCAATCATAAATGGCCTGAACTTTAACAGGGTCCATCTCGATAGTAGAAGGGAAAAAAATGAAACCCAAAAATGAAACCTTCTGAACTCCAAAGAGACATTTTGACCCCTTCACAAACAAGGAATTCGCACAAAGGACCTGGAACACCATTCTGACCTGCTTCACATGAGACTCCCAATCATCCGAAAAGACCAAAATATCATCCAAATATACAATCATGAATCTATCCAGGTACTTTCGGAAGATGTCATGCATAAAGGACTGAAACACAGATGGAGCATTAGAAAGCCCGAAAGGCATCACCAGGTACTCAAAATGGCCCTCGGGCGTATTAAATGCAGTTTTCCATTCATCGCCCTGTTTAATACGCACAAGATTATACGCCCCTCGAACATCTATCTTGGTGAACCAACTAGCCCCCTTAATCCGAGCAAACAAATCAGACAGCAGCGGCAAAGGGTACTGAAATTTGACCGTGATCTTATTAAGAAGGCGGTAATCAATACAAGGTCTCAAAGAACCATCCTTCTTGGCCACAAAAAAGAACCCTGCTCCCAACGGTGATGACGACGGGCGAATATGCCCTTTCTCCAAGGATTCCTTTATATAACTCCGTGCTCTGGTACAGATAAATTGAACAGTCGGCCCTTAGGAAACTTACTACCGGGAATCAAATTAATAGCACAATCGCAATCCCTATGAGGAGGTAGGGCACTGGACTTGGGCTCATCAAATACATCCCGGTAATCCGACAAAAACTCAGGGACTTCAGAAGGAGTGGAAGACGAAATTGACAGCAATGGAACATCACCATGTACCCCTCGACAACCCCAGCTGGACACACACATTGATTTCCAATCCAATACCGGATTATGGACCTGTAGCCATGGCAACCCCAAAACGACCACATCATGCAGATTATGCAACACCAAAAAGCGAATATCCTCCTGATGTGCAGGAGCCATGCACATGGTCAATTGAGTCCAGTACTGAGGCTTATTCTTGGCCAAAGGCGTAGCGTCAATTCCTCTCAATGGAATAGGATACTGCAAGGGCTCCAAGAAAAAACCACAGCGCCTGGCAAACTCCAAGTCCATCAAATTCAGGGCAGCGCCTGAATCCACAAATGCCATAACAGAATAGGACGACAAAGAGCAAATCAGAGTAACGGACAAAAGAAATTTAGACTGTACCAATGGTGGCAGACCTAGCGAACCGCTTAGTGCGCTTAGAACAATCGGAGATAGCATGAGTGGAATCACCACAGTAAAAACACAGCCCATTCCGACGTCTGTGTTCTTGCCGTTCAGCTCTGGTCAAAGTCCTATCACACTGCATAGGCTCAGGCCTATGCTCAGAGAATACCGCCAAATGGTGCACAGCTTTGCGCTCACGCAAGCGCCGATCGATCTGAATGGCCAAGGACATAGACTCCTTCAGACCAGTAGGCGTGGGAAATCCCACCATGACATCCTTAAGGGCTTCAGAAAGAGCCTTTCTGAAAATTGCTGCCAGGGCACACTCATTCCACTGAGTAAGCACAGACCACTTTCTAAACTTCTGACAATATACCTCCGCTTCATCCTGACCCTGACACAAAGCCAGCAAGATTTTCTCTGCCTGATCATAGTAACATAGTAACATAGTTAGACTAAATAATCCTAATTTCGCTAATCTATCTAGGTATTGTAGTTCTCCCATCCCCTTTATTAATTTTGTTGCCCTCCTTTGTACTCTCTCTAGTTCCATTATATCCTTCCTGAGCACCGGTGCCCAACACTGGACACAGTACTCCATGTGCGGTCTAACTAGGGATTTGTACAGAGGCAGTATAATGCTCTCATCATGTGTATCCAGACCTCTTTTAATGCACCCCATGATCCTGTTTGCGTTGGCAGCTGCTGCCTGGCACTGGCTGCTCCAGGTAAGTTTATCATTAACTAGGATCCCCAAGTCCTTCTCCCTGTCAGATTTACCCAGTGGTTTCCCGTTCAGTGTGTAATGGTGATATTGATTCCTTCTTCCCATGTGTATAACCTTACATTTATCATTGTTAAACCTCATCTGCCACCTTTCAGCCCAAGTTTCCAACCTATCCAGATCCATCTGTAGCAGAATACTATCTTCTCTTGTATTAACTGCTTTACATAGTTTTGTATCATCTGCAAATATCGATATTTTACTGTGTACACCTTCTACCAGATCATTAATGAATATGTTGAAGAGAACAGGTCCCAATACCGACCCCTGCGGTACCCCACTGGTCACAGCGACCCAGTTAGAGACTATACCATTTATAACCACCCTCTGCTTTCTATCACTAAGCCAGTTACTAACCCATTTACACACATTTTGCCCCAGACCCAGCATTCTCATTTTGTGTACCAACCTCTTGTGCGGCACGGTATCAAACGCTTTGGAAAAATCGAGATATACCACGTCCAATGACTCACCGTTGTCCAGCCTATAGCTTACCTCTTCATAAAAACTGATTAGATTGGTTTGACAGGAGCGATTTCTCATAAACCCATGTTGATATGGAGTTAAACAGTTATTCTCATTGAGATAATCCAGAATAACATCCCTCAGAAACCCTTCAAATATTTTACCAACAATAGAGGTTAGACTTACTGGCCTATAATTTCCAGGTTCACTTTTAGAGCCTTTTTTGAATATTGGCACCACATTTGCTATGCGCCAGTCCTGCGGAACAGACCCTGTCGCTATAGAGTTCCTAAAAATAAGAAATAATGGTTTATCTATTACATTACTTAGTTCTCTTAGTACTCGTGGGTGTATGCCATCCGGACCCGGAGATTTATCTATTTTGATCTTATTTAGCCGGTTTCGCACCTCTTCTTGGGTTAGATTGGTGACCCTTAATATACGGTTTTTATTGTTTCCTGGGATTTCACCTAGCATTTCATTTTCCACCGTGAATACCGTGGAGAAGAAGGTGTTTAATATGTTAGCTTTTTCCTCGTCATCTACAACCATTCTTTCCTCACTATTTTTTAAGGGGCCTACATTTTCAGTTTTTATTCTTTTACTATTGATATAGTTGAAGAACAGTTTGGGATTAGTTTTACTCTCCTTAGCAATGTGCTTCTCTGTTTCCTTTTTGGCAGCTTTAATTAGTTTTTTAGATAAAGTATTTTTCTCCCTATAGTTTTTTAGAGCTTCAATGGTGCCATCTTGCTTTAGTAGTGCAAATGCTTTCTTTTTACTGTTAATTGCCTGTCTTACTTCTTTGTTTAGCCACATTGGGTTTTTCCTATTTCTAGTCCTTTTATTCCCACAAGGTATAAACTGCTTACAGTGCCTATTTAGGATGTTCTTAAACATTTTCCATTTAATATCTGTATTCTTATTTCTGAGGATATTGTCCCAGTCTACCAGATTAAGGGCATCTCTAAGCTGGTCAAACTTTGCCTTCCTAAAGTTCAGTGATTTTGTGACTCCCTGACAAGTCCCCCTAGTGAAAGACAGGTGAAACTGTACAATATTATGGTCGCTATTTCCTAGATGCCCGACCACCTGCAGATTTGTTATTCAGTCAGGTCTATTAGATAGTATTAGGTCTAAAAGTGCTGCTCCTGAATTTGGTTCATCATAAAGCAATCCAAGCGCCAGAAAATACGCATCTACATCACGCAATACAGGATCTCCTGGCGCAAGGGAAAATGCCCAGTCTTGAGGGTCGCCACGCAACAAAGAAATAATGATTTTTACTTGTTGACCAGGGTCACCAGAGGAGCGGGGCTTCAAAGCAAGAAACAGTTTACAATTATTTTTGAAACTCAGGAACTTAGATCTATCCCCAGAAAACAAAGCAGGAATTGGAATTCTAGGCTCTAACATCGGATTCTGAACCACAAAATCTTGAATGTTTTGTACCCTTGCAGTGAGATGATCCACACAAGAGGACAGACCTTGAATGTCCATATCAACACCTGTGTCCTGAACCACCCAGAGGTTAAGGGGAAAAGAAAGACAAAACACACTGCAGAGAAAAAAAAATGGTCTCAGAACTTCTCTTATCCCTCTATTGAGATGCATTAACACTTTTGGGCCAGCTGTACTGTTATGGACCTGGTGGTTAGGAGCACCCGGAATGACCAGATGGTTAAACTAACACAGGACAAGCTCTGGGAAGTGGGAGCTCTGCTGACCGCAACCCCTGATCCTATCACACACACTAGAAATAGCCGTGGAGCGTACCTAACTCTGCCTAGACGCCTCTTCACAGCCTAAGAGCTAACTAGCCCTAGAGATAGAAAATAAAGCCTACCTTGCCTCAGAGAAATTCCCCAAAGGAAAAGGCAGCCCCCCACATATATTGACTGTGAGTTAAGATGAAAGTCACAAACACAGAAATGAAACAGGTTTCAGCAAAGGAGGCCAGACTTACTAAACAGACTGAGGATAGGAAAGGTAGCTTTGCGGTCAGCACAAAAAACTACAAAAAGACCACGCAGAGTGTGCAAAAAGACCCCCGCACCGACTCACGGTGCGGAGGTGCCACTCTGCATCCCAGAGCTTCCAGCTAGCAAGGCAAAATCATGATAGCAAGCTGGACAAGAAAACAATGAACAAATAATTAACTAGCAGGGACTTAGCTTCTGCTGGAGTAGACAGGTCACCAGAAAGATCCAAGAGCGAACTGAACCAGTACAAGAACATTGACAGCTGGCATGGAGTAACGATCTGAGTGGAGTTAAATAGAGCAGCCAGCCAAAGAATAAACTAAGTCACCTGTGGAAGGAACCTCAGAACCAGCAGCTCCACTCACAGCCACCAGAGGGAGTCCATGGACAGAACCATTCATGACCACAGGAGGGAGTTCGATAACAGAATTCACAACAGCCAGATGGATGGGCCAGAGGCTGGATCAGTAAAGGGCAGAGAGCTCCTCTCCGACTCAGACGCCAGAAAGGTGGAGGTGGGGTATTGGTATGGGCTGGTATCATCAAAGATTAACTTGTGGGACCTTTTCTGGTTGAGGATGGCGTGAAGCTCAACTCCCAGACCTACCTGTTTCTGGAAGACAACTTCTTCAAGCAGTGGTACAGGAAGAAGTCGGTATCGTTCAAGAAAAACATGATTTTCATGCAGAACAATGCTCTATCACATGCTCCAGCTACTCCACAGCATGGCTGTCCAGTAAAGGTCTCAAAGAAGAATAAATAATGACATGGCCCCCTTCTTCACCTGATCTGAACCCCATAGAGAACCTGTGTTCCCTCATAAAGTGTGAGATCTTCAGGGAGGGAAAACAGAATACCTTTCGGAACACTGTCTGGGAGACTGTGGTAGCTGCTGCACGCAATGTTGATGGTAAACAGATCAAGCAGATGATAGAATCTATGGATGGAAGGCTGTTGAGTGTCATCATAAAGAAAGGTAGCTACCTGGTGAAAGGTTTACCTGGTGAAAATAAACAAGTGAGATGGGAATATATTTGGTTTTTATTAAGTTGCCTAATAATTCTGTACAGTAATAGTTACCTGCACAAACAGATATCCTCCTAAGATAGCCAAATCTAAAAAACACCCACTCAAACTTCCAAAAATATTAAGCTTTGCTATTCATGAGTCGTTTGGGTTGATTGAGAACATAGTTGTTGATCAATAATAAAAATAATCCTCGAAAATACACCCCGAAGCGCGTTTCGGAACTGATTATTGCCCCAAATCTTTTTCAATATCTTTTGCACTTCCCTTTGCACTATTTGCACTGTGAGTGATCCATTATGGGTCTACACTAATCAATTTGGTTTTGCTACACTTGTAGTGCCACCTAAATGGAGTGAGTCTTTATTAACTTATTTATGCCCTATTTTTATATGCTCACAATTTTGCACCTGTAATTCATGTGTGGCTATTTTTTACCCAATTATCTTGCCACTTGTATTATTTTAACCCCTTAGCGACCGCCGATATGCCTTTTAACGGCGGCCGCTAAGGGTACTTAAACCACAGCGCCGTTAATTAACGGCGCTGTGGAAAAAGTAAATAGCGCCCCCCAGAGTCGGATTTTCTCCGGGGTCTCGGCTGCCGGGAGTAGCCAAGACCCCAAAGAGCATGATCGGGGTTGGTTTTACCGACCCCTGATTTGCGATCGCCGGTAATTAACTGTTTACCGGCGACCGCAAAAAAAAAAAAAAAAAAAGCAAAGTGTAATTCTCTGTCCTCTGATTTGATCGCACTTCAGAGGACAGAGAAATAGGGGGATTTGGGGACCCTATTATACTTACCGGTGTCCCTGGGTCCTCCTGCTGCTCCTCCTGGCCGCCGGCGTCTTCTGGGGAAAAGAAAATGGCGGGCGCATGCGCAGTGCACCCGCCATCTGTCTCCATCTGCTGGCCGGCAGGAGAAGAGCAGTTGGGGCTAAAATTAGGGTTAGGGTTAGGGCTAGGGTTAGGGCTAGGGTTAGGGATAGGGTTAAGGTTAGGGTTAGGGTTAGGGTTAGGGCTAGGGTTAGGGCTAGGGTTAGGGTGAGGGCTAGGGTTAGGGTTAGGGCTAGGGTTAGGGCTAGGGTTAGGGTTAGGGCTAAATTTAGGGTTAGGGTTGGGGCTAGATTTAGGGTTAGGGTTGGCGCTAAATTCAGGGTTAGTGTTATGATACGGTGGTCTAGGAGCAACATGGAACGAGCTCTGAGGGAAGTGGTAACTGTACTGACCGCAGTCCCTAAGCTCAACACAACACTAGAAGTAGCCGAGGAATGCTCCTAACTCTCCCTTGGCATCTCGTCACAGCCTAAGAGCGAACTACCCCTAAAGAAAGAAGCAGGAAAGCTATCTTGCCTCAGAGAAAATCCCCAAAGGATAGATTAGCCCCCCACAAATAATGACTGTGAGTGGAGAGGGAAAAGACATACACAGAATGAAACCAGGATGAGCACAGGAGGCCAGTCTAGCTAAATAGATAGGACAGGATGGAATACTGTGCGGTCAGTATAAAACACTACAAAAATCCACGTAGAGTTTACAAAAAATCTCCACACCTGACTAAAGGTGTGGATGGCAAATCTGCCTCCCAGAGCTTCCAGCAAGACAGAATAAATTCACACTGATAAGCTGGTGTTAGGGCTAGCGGAACGCACCAAATAATAAGACTGATAGTGTACGGTGCGTTCGTAGCCCGGGGTCCACCGTGCAGCGATGGAACCTGCTGCTGAGTAATGACGGACTATATGGCGGTACTCATAAGTATACTCGCGTGGGTTAAACTTCACCCAACGTGAAGGAAGCGATCCTGTTGCGTCACAGGATCGCGGTACCGCACATAGAAGGCGAGCAAGCAGTCAGCGAACTTAACCCCAACTAGGATTGAAGTCCGATTAGACCACTTGCTGACACAACACCGCAACAGGGTGTGTTAGGAAACTCTTATAATTAGAGCACCGAAGTGCGAACTGTGCCGTGCTGGCAGGCACCACTAAGCACCCAGACGTGGGTCAGGAAGCGCACTACTGGCGCGTGGCGCCGCACTGGCGGTCACAGCAATAGACGCTGATACGTGTGTGACACGTTGAGTGATTTGTCGGGCGCTAGATAGCAGCCATACTCCATACGCGAACAGTCATACAATAGGGTAGGGGTATTTAATGAACGACTTGCACTCACAACAAACACACGTATTCAATTGTACACTAGCGCATGGCCGTGCGGTCATGCGCAGTTTATATAATTGCAGGACAGGAAGTGGCCACAGAAACTTTGCCCTTCCAGGGCCTGCCAAGAGGACCAATGGAATGCGCTGCAGAGCCAGAGCACATGACCCACGATCTCCAACGGGAGATCTTGCTCTGGGCATGCTCAGTGTGCGCAAACAAGGACTTAGTCCCAGGGAAGTCCGCTCGCCGCTGACCAGCACTGACTTTAATGGCAGGAGCTGAAGAAGCAGCAGTAACTCTCTGTACAGAGTGAGAGCGAGCAAGACACTGGGAGCGACGTCCCTGCTGAGCAGACTCCACTGCGGCTGGAGGAGAATGGGAGACCGCAGCGGAGACGGATCGAGATTCCCCCTGTGCAGCAGAGGAAACTCGACTCCTAACATTACCCCCCCTCCTAGGGCCCCCCCTCCTTGGGCCTCGCTACGCTCGAAGGCAGCAATGAGCTGTGGGGCCCGAATGTTTTCAGCAGGCTCCCAAGACCTGTCCTCTGGACCATAACCCTTCCAATCCACCAAATAAAACTTTTTGCCGCGTACCACCTTGCACCCCAAAATAGCGTTCACCTCGTAATCGTCCGTAGACGAACCCGATGTCCCGGAAGATGACTCGGAAAACCGGGACATGTATACGGGTTTCAAGAGGGACACATGAATGGTGTCGGTGATACCCAAGCGTGGAGGAAGAGCCAGGCGGTAGACCACAGGATTAACCTGTTCGAGAACCTTGAAGGGACCCAAGTAGCGAGGAGCAAACTTAGTGGACTCAACTCGCAGCCTGATGTTACGGGCGGAGAGCCACACCAAGTCGCCAGGGGCAAAAGTCGGAGCGGGACGCCGATGAACATCGGCGGAGGACCTCATTCTCTCCTTGGAGGCCTGAATGGCATCCTGCGTGCGATCCCAAATGTCCCGTGCCTCCACAGCCCAGTCTGCCACCCTGGGATCAGCGGAAGACACAGGCATGGGCACAGGAACACGCGGATGCTGGCCGTAATTTAAGAGGAATGGAGTCTGACCGGTGGAGTCGGCTACGGCATTGTTAAGTGCAAACTCTGCCCACGGTAGCAAGGATGCCCAGTCATCCTGTCTGGCAGAAACAAAATGTCGCAGATATGTGACCAAGGTCTGGTTGGCCCTTTCTACCAACCCATTCGTCTCGGGATGATATGCCGAAGAGAGATTTAACTCAATACTGAGTAGACGACATAGCTCCCTCCAGAATCGAGACGCAAACTGGGGACCCCGGTCACTAACAATTTTGTCTGGCATACCGTGTAAGCGAAAGATATGCTTGATAAACAAGACAGCCAACGCCCGTGCAGATGGTAGCCGTGGAAGAGGCACCAAATGCACCATTTTGGAAAAATGATCGGTGATCACCCAGATAATGGTGCAATTACGAGACTTGGGTAAGCCAACCACAAAGTCCATCCCGACCATCTCCCAGGGCCTGTCAGCCATGGGCAGAGGATAAAGCAAACCAGCTGGCCGTTGCCGAGGAGTCTTGTTCCTGGCGCAAGAGACACACGCCCGAACGTACTCCGCGACATCACGAGCCATATGCGGCCACCAGTATGTCCTCGCCAGTAACTCTGATGTCCTTTTAGTACCAAAATGTCCACCCACCCTGGACGAGTGCGCCCAAGAGAGAACCTCCGGTCGCAAACTAGATGGAACAAAAGTCTTGCCCGGGGGCACAGACTCCAGCGAAACCGGGGCCACGGTTCTCAAACTCTCGGTGGGGACAATAAGCCGAGGCTCCTCCTCCTCCTCCGCAGATGACACAACGGAGCGAGAGAGAGCGTCGGCCCGAATGTTCTTCTCCCCAGAAAGGAAATGGAGGGTGAAATGAAACCGGGAGAAGAACAAGGACCATCTGGCCTGGCGAGAATTCAACCGCTGAGCTGTCTGCAGATACACCAAATTTTTGTGATCTGTGAAGACTTGGAAGGGAAAACGTGCTCCCTCCAAGAGATGTCTCCACTCCGAGAAAGCCAACTTCATGGCTAGCAACTCCCTGTCCCCGATGGAATAATTCCTCTCTGCTGGTGCGAAGGTCTTGGAGAAAAAGAAGCAAGGATGCTTCCGACCTTGAGCATCCTTTTGGAAGAGGACTGCTCCAGCACCAACAGAAGAGGCATCCACCTCCATGATAAATGGCTTATCAACATCGGGGCGATGAAGAATGGGAGCGCTAGCGAAGTGTGACTTTATAGAGATAAAAGCCTTGGAGACCTCCTCAGACCACAATTTGGGATTCGCCCCCTTCTTGGTGAGGGCAACCAAGGGAGCTACCAAAGTTGAGAAATGCGGAATGAACTAGTGATAATAATTGATGAACCCCATAAAGCGCTGCACCGCTTTAAGAGAATGGGGTTCCTGCCAGTCCATCACAGCCTGTAGTTTGGCAGGATCCATAGCCAATCCCTGGGCTGAGATGATGTAGCCTAGGAAAGGTAAGGACTCCTGCTCAAACATACACTTCTCCAACTTGGCATAGAGGGAGTTTGCCCGTAGGAGGTCGAAGACTTTGCAAACATCTCTCCGGTGGGAGTCAATATCTGGAGAGTAGATGAGAATATCATCCAGATAGACTACGACCGAGGTGGAAAGCATATCCCGGAAGATATCGTTCACAAAGTCTTGGAAAATGGCTGGGGCATTACAGAGCCCAAAGGGCATCACCAGATATTCATAGTGCCCATCCCTGGTGTTAAAAGCCGTCTTCCATTCGTCCCCCTCACGGATGCGAATCAGGTTGTAAGCACCCCGCAGATCTAATTTAGTAAATACCCTTGCTCCCCGAAGCCTATCGAACAGTTCAGATATCAAAGGCAAAGGGTATTTATTCTTAATGGTGATGGCATTAAGACCCCTGTAGTCTATGCATGGACGCAATTCCCCACTCTTCTTCTGCACGAAGAAGAACCCTGCCCCAGCAGGTGACACTGACTTCCTGATGAACCCTCTTGCCAGATTTTCCTGGATGTACTGTGACATTGCCTCCGTCTCCGGGAGAGATAGCGGATAGACTCGACCCCGGGGAGGCTCAGCACCAGGCAAGAGGTCAATAGGACAGTCATAGGGGCGATGGGGCGGAAGGGTCTCCGCCGCCTTTTTGGAGAATACGTCTGCATACGACCAATACTGCTTGGGGAGAGAGGAAAGATCTGCGGGTACCTCAGTTGTAGCTACCTGAACGCACTCCCTCTGACACCTACCCCCACAAGATTCACCCCATCCCAGAATTCTGCCTGAGGACCACTCGATATGAGGAGAGTGGTACCGTAGCCAAGGTATTCCCAACAGGACTTCATCAATTCCCTCTGGAATGACGAGCAGAGAAATAATCTCCTGATGAGATGGCGACATGGACAGAGTAAAAGGGATGGTCTGGTGAGTTATCTGTGAGGGCAGAGTCGACCCATTCACCACTCGTACCGTTACAGGTTGAGCTAGCATAACCAGAGGTATTGCGTGGCGTTGGGCGAAGGCAGAAGACATAAAATTGCCCTCCGCCCCAGAATCCACGCAGAGCTCTACCGAGTGGGATAATGAGCCTAAAGTAATTGTCCCCTTAAAGGACAATTTAGAGGCAAACGTCGCCGTGTCTAGTGTACCTCCACCTACGACCACTAGACGCTGACGTTTCCTCGACCGCTGAGGACATCTGGTGGCTAAATGTCCAGACTGCTGGCAAACATGACAGACCCTGAGTGCACAAGCGGTCCGGGACTTAGGTCCCGCTTGTGACACTTCCCTGGCCTCATGTGACTCAGGAACCAGGACCGGAGATTCCAGAGGTTTGGCGAAAGTAGGAGCCAGCCGAAACCTCTGCCTACACTGGGCTCGCTCTAACCTCCGCTCGTTAAAACGGAGGTCAATTCGAGTGGAGACTGTTATTAACTCCTCCAGTGTGGCAGGAATCTCCCTAGTGGCCAGAGCGTCCTTTACATGGTCAGCCAAGCCCCTCCAAAATATGGGGATAAGAGCTTTATCCGACCATTCCAGCTCAGATGCTAAGTGCGGAATTGGACGGCAAAATGACTGACCAAGGACTCACCCTGAGTTAATGCCAGCAGTTGGAGCGCAGTGTCATGGGTGACTTGAGGTCCTAAAAAGAGCTGTTTTAAAGTGCTCAAAAACAGAGGAGCACTCTGCACCACATGATCGCCACGCTCCCACAGCGGCGTAGCCCATTCCAACGCCCTGTCCGACAATAGAGACACAATAAATCCCACCTTAGCCCGCTCTGTGGGGAAACGTGCAGCCAGATGCTCGAGATGAATAGAGCACTGACTCACGAATCCCCTACAAAATTTGCTATTACCAGAAAATTTTTCTGGCAGCGGGAGGCGAGAAAATGTCGGAACAGGGGTGGCAATGGACAAAGTTGCTGCAGCCACGCTGGCAGCCTGTACAGCAACTGCGGTAACATCCACAGCTGAGGTTGCGCTCTCGAGAGCCGCCAACCTACCCTCCAGCTGCTGTATATACCGCAGGGATTGCTGTTTGTCCATCATCACTAGCCAGACCCTGGCGCTAGTGTAATGTTAGGGCTAGCGGAACGCACCAAATAATAAGACTGATAGTGTACGGTGCGTTCGTAGCCCGGGGTCCACCGTGCAGCGATGGAACCTGCTGCTGAGTAATGACGGACTATATGGCGGTACTCATAAGTATACTCGCGTGGGTTAAACTTCACCCAACGTGAAGGAAGCGATCCTGTTGCGTCACAGGATCGCGGTACCGCACATAGAAGGCGAGCAAGCAGTCAGCGAACTTAACCCCAACTAGGATTGAAGTCCGATTAGACCACTTGCTGACACAACACCGCAACAGGGTGTGTTAGGAAACTCTTATAATTAGAGCACCGAAGTGCGAACTGTGCCGTGCTGGCAGGCACCACTAAGCACCCAGACGTGGGTCAGGAAGCGCACTACTGGCGCGTGGCGCCGCACTGGCGGTCACAGCAATAGACGCTGATACGTGTGTGACACGTTGAGTGATTTGTCGGGCGCTAGATAGCAGCCATACTCCATACGCGAACAGTCATACAATAGGGTAGGGGTATTTAATGAACGACTTGCACTCACAACAAACACACGTATTCAATTGTACACTAGCGCATGGCCGTGCGGTCATGCGCAGTTTATATAATTGCAGGACAGGAAGTGGCCACAGAAACTTTGCCCTTCCAGGGCCTGCCAAGAGGACCAATGGAATGCGCTGCAGAGCCAGAGCACATGACCCACGATCTCCAACGGGAGATCTTGCTCTGGGCATGCTCAGTGTGCACAAACAAGGACTTAGTCCCAGGGAAGTCCGCTCGCCGCTGACCAGCACTGACTTTAATGGCAGGAGCTGAAGAAGCAGCAGTAACTCTCTGTACAGAGTGAGAGCGAGCAAGACACTAGGAGCGACGTCCCTGCTGAGCAGACTCCACTGCGGCTGGAGGAGAATGGGAGACCGCAGCGGAGACGGATCGAGATTCCCCCTGTGCAGCAGAGGAAACTCGACTCCTAACAGCTGGACAAACATAGAAAGCACAGAATGGATAAGTCCACAATCTATGGACAGAAAAGAGCAAGCAAAAACTTAGCTTTGCTGAACTGGTCAGGATAACAGGGAACTCCAAAGAGATGTGAATCCAACCAGGAACCATTTACAAGTGGCACTGGCTGAAGAAAGAGCCAGGCCAAAATAGCCGAGCAGAAGAGACGATAAGTGGAGGCAGCTGATGACAGCTAACTCCTAGGAGCAGCCATACCACTAGAAACCACAAGAGGGAGCCCAAGAGCAGAACTCACAAAAGTGCCACTTACAACCACCGGAGGGAGCCCAAGAGTGGAATTCACAACAGTACCCCCCCCCCCTTGAGGAGGGGTCACCGAACCCTCACCAGAGCCCCCAGGCCGATCAGGATGAGCCAAGTGAAAAGCACAAACCAAATCGGTGGCATGGACATCGGAGGCAACAACCCAAGAGTTATTCTCCTGGCCATAACCCTTCCACTTGACAAGATACTGAAGCCTCCGCCTCGAGAAGCGAGAGTCCAAAATCTTCTCAACCTCTTATTCCAACTCTCCCTCAACCAACACCGGGGCAGGAGGGTCAACCGAAGGAACAACGGGCACCACATATCTCCGCAACAAAGATCTATGGAAAACATTATGAATGGCAAAAGAGGCTGGAAGAGCCAAACAAAAAGACACCAGATTAATAATTTCAGAAATTTTATAAGGACCAATAAACCGAGGCTTAAACTTAGGAGAAGAAACCTTCATAGGAACATGACGAGAAGACAACCAAACCAAATCCCCCACACGAAGCAGGGAACCAACACACCGACGGCGGTTAGCAAAACGTTGAGCCCTTTCCTGAGACAACGTCAAATTGTCCACCACATGAGTCCAAATCTGCTGCAGCCTGTCCACCACAGAATCAACACCAGGACAATCAGAAGGCTCAACCTGCCCAGAAGAAAAACGAGGATGAAAACCAAAATTAGAAAAGAAAGGTGAAACCAAAGTAGCCGAACTAGCCCGATTATTAAGGGCAAACTCAGCCAACGGCAAGAAAGACACCCAATCATCCTGATCAGCAGACACAAAGCATCTCAAATAGGTCTCCAAGGTCTGATTAGTTCGCTCAGTTTGGCCATTAGTCTGAGGATGAAACGCCGAAGAAAAAGACAAATCAATGCCCATCCTAGCACAAAAGGCCCGCCAAAATCTAGAGACAAACTGAGAACCTCTGTCAGACACAATATTCTCCGGAATGCCATGCAAACGAACCACATGCTGAAAAAATAATGGAACCAGATCTGAGGAGGAAGGCAACTTAGGCAAAGGTACCAGATGGACCATTTTAGAGAAGCGGTCACAAACAACCCAGATAACAGACATCTTCTGGGAAACAGGAAGATCCGAAATAAAATCCATGGAAATATGCGTCCAGGGCCTCTCAGGGACCGGCAAAGGCAAAAGCAACCCACTAGTGCGGGAACAGCAAGGCTTGGCCCGGGCGCAAGTCCCACAGGACTGCACAAAAGCACGGACATCGCGCGACAAGGAAGGCCACCAAAAGGACCTAGCAACCAAATCTCTGGTACCAAAAATCCCAGGATGACCAGCCAACACTGAACAATGAACCTCAGAAATAACCTTACTTGTCCATCTATCAGGAACAAACAGCTTCCCCACTGGACAGCGGTCAGGCCTATCAGCCTGAAATTCCTGAAGCACCCGCCACAAATCAGGGGAGATAGCAGAAAGAATCACCCCCTCCTTAAGAATGCCAACCGGCTCAAGGACTCCAGGAGAATCAGGCGAAAAACTCCTAGAGAGGGCATCAGCCTTAACATTCTTAAATCCCGGAAGCTACGAGACCACAAAATCAAAACGGGAGGAAAACAGGGACCATCGAGCCTGTCTAGGATTCAGCCGCTTGGCCGACTCGAGGTAAATCAGATTCTTATGATCGGTCAGGACCACAACACGGTGTTTAGCTCCCTCAAGCCAATGTCGCCACTCCTCAAACGCCCACTTCATAGCCAACCACTCCCGATTGCCGATATCATAATTGCGTTCCGCAGGCGAAAACTTTCTGGAAAAAAAAGCACATGGTTTCATCAAAGAGCCATCAGACTCCCTCTGAGACAAAACGGCCCCTGCCCCAATCTCAGAAGCGTCGACCTCAACCTGAAAAGGAAGAGAAATATCCGGCTGACGCAACACAGGGGCAGAAGTAAATCGGTGTTTAAGCTCCTGAAAGGCCTCAACAGCCTCAGAGGACCAATTCGTCACATCAGCGCCTTTCTTCGTCAAATCAGTAAGGGGCTTAACCACACTGGAAAAGTTGGCAATGAAACGGCGATAGAAATTAGCAAAGCCCAAAAATTTTTGAAGACCCTTCACAGATGTGGGTTGGATCCAGTCATGAATAGCTTGGACCTTAACAGGATCCATTTCTATAGACGAGGGAGAAAAAATAAAAGAAAAAACAAAATCCAGCTCACCATACCGACATTCCCAAGAGCTCGGAGCACGGAACCGCTGTGTCAGGGCGTAGACGAACAGGAAAGAGAAGGAGATCCAGCTCAACGAAATAGTGAAAAATCCATAGTTTATTTCACTTAAAGGGTGCTTAGTCACCGGAAACGCGTTGACCTTGGTTTTATAATATTTTTTTGTATGCTGATGTTTTGTCCTTTCACTATATTTTAAGTGAAATAAACTATGGATTTTTCACTATTTCGTTGAGCTGGATCTCCTTCTCTTTCCAGAAAAAATAAAACCCAAAAAAGAGGCCTTCTGAACTCCGAATAGGCACTTAGACCCCTTCACAAATAAAGCATTATCACGAAGGATCTGGAACACCATCCTGACCTGCTTCACATGAAACTCCCAATCATCGGAAAAAATCAAAATATCATCCAAATATACGACCATGAATTTATCAAGATAATTGCAGAAAATATCATGCATGAAAGACTGGAACACAGATGGAGCATTAGAGAGCCCAAATAGCATCACAAGGTATTCAAAATGGCCTTCGGGCATATTAAATGCAGTTTTCCATTCGTCGCCCTGTTTAATATGAACAAGATTATATGCCCCTCGGAGGTCAATCTTAGAAAACCAACTAGCCCCCTTAATCTGAGCAAACAAATCAGTAAGCAAAGGCAAGGGGTATTGGAATTTGACCGTGATCTTATTAAGAAGACGATAATCAATACAGGGTCTCAAGGAGCCATCCTTCTTAGCAACAAAAAAGAAACCCGCTCCCAATGGTGACGAAGAGGGCCGAATATGCCCCTTCTCCAAAGACTCCTTAACATAACTCCGCATGGCGGCATGCTCTGGCACAGACAGATTGAAAAGTCGGCCCTTAGGGAACTTACAACCAGGAATCAAGTTAATAGCACAATCACAGTCCCTGTGCGGAGGAAGGGAACTGGACTTGGGCTCATCAAATACATCCTGGAAATCTGACAAAAACTCAGGGACCTCAGAAGAGGGGGAAGAGGAAATTGACATCAAAGGAACGTCACTATGTACTCCTCGACAACCCCAACTAGTCACCGACATAGTTTTCCAATCCAGCACCGGATTATGTTCCTGTAACCATGGAAATCCCAGTACAACAACATCATGCAGGTTATGCAACACCAGAAAACGGCAATCTTCCTGATGTGCAGGAGCCATGTACATAGTCATCTGTGTCCAGTACTGAGGTTTATCCTTGGCCAAGGGTGTAGCATCAATACCCCTCAAAGGAATAGGGCTCTGCAAAGGCTGCAAGGAAAAACAACAGCGCCTGGCGAATTCTAAGTCCATTAAGATCAGGGCAGCGCCTGAATCCACAAATGCCATGACAGAGAAGGACGACAATGAGCAAATCAGGGTCACAGATAAGAGAAATTTAGGCTGTATAGTACTAATGGTAACAGACCTAGCGACTCTCTTAGTACGCTTAGGGCAATCAGAGATAACATGAGCCGAATCACCACAGTAAAAACTCAGCCTATTCTGACATCTGAATTCCTGCCGTTCTATTCTAGTCAAAATCCTATCACATTGCATAGGTTCAGGACTTTGCTCAGAGGATACTGCCATATGGTGCACAGCTTTGCGCTCACGCAGACGCCGATCAATCTGAATGGCTAGAGACATAGATTCGCTCAAACCGGCAGGCGTAGGAAAGCCCACCATAACATCTTTAAGGGTTTCAGAAAGACCTTTTCTGAAAATAGCAGCCAGAGCCTCTTCATTCCATTTAGTGAGCACAGACCATTTTCTAAATTTCTGGCAGTATAACTCTGCCGCTTCCTGACCTTGACACAAGGCCAACAGGGTTTTTTCTGCATGATCCACAGAATTAGGTTCGTCATACAATAATCCGAGCGCTTGAAAAAATGCATCTACATTCAATAATGCCGGATCCCCTGTTTCAAGAGAAAAAGCCCAGTCTTGAGGGTCACCACGCAGCAAGGATATGATGATTTTTACTTGCTGAATGGGATCACCAGAAGAACGGGGTTTCAAAGCAAAAAACAATTTGCAGTTATTTTTAAAGTTCAAAAACTTGGATCTGTCCCCAAAAAACAAATCAGTAGTAGGAATTCTAGGCTCTAAAGCCGGAGTCTGGACAACATACGCCTGGATACTCTGTACTCTTGCAGCAAGTTGATCCACACGAGAAAACAAACCCTGAACATCCATGCCAAAGCATATATCCTGAACCACCCAGATATCAAGAGGAAAACAAAGACAAACCAGAGCACAGAAAAAAAAATGGTTCAGAACTTTCTTTTCCTTCTTTTGAGATGCATTTAATTCATTTTTGGCCACTTATACTGTTATGACAAGGTGGTCTAGGAGCAACATGGAACGAGCTCTGAAGGAAGTGGTAACTGTACTGACCGCAATCCCTAAGCTCAACACAACACTAGAAGTAGCCGTGGAATGCTCCTAACTCTCCCTAGGCATCTCGTCACAGCCTAAGAGCTAACTACCCCTAAAGAAAGAAGCAGGAAAGCTATCTTGCCTCAGAGAAAATCCCCAAAGGATAGATTAGCCCCCCACAAACAATGACTGTGAGTGGAGAGGGAAAAGACATACACAGAATGAAACCAGGATGAGCACAGGAGGCCAGTCTAGCTAAATAGATAGGACAGGATGGAATACTGTGCGGTCAGTATAAAACACTACAAAAATCCACGCAGAGTTTACAAAAAATCTCCACACCTGACTAAAGGTGTGGAGGGCAAATCTGCCTCCCAGAGCTTCCAGCAAGACAGAATAAATTCACACTGATAAGCTGGACAAACATAGAAAGCACAGAATGAATAAGTCCACAATCTATGGACAGAAAAGAGCAAGCAAAAACTTAGCTTTGCTGAACTGGTCAGGATAACAGGGAACTCCAAAGAGCTGTGAATCCAACCAGGAACCATTTACAAGTGGCACTGGCTGAAGAAAGAGCCAGGCCAAAATAGCCGAGCAGAAGAGACGATAAGTGGAGGCAGCTGATGACAGCTAACTCCTAGGAGCAGCCATACCACTAGAAACCACACGAGGGAGCCCAAGAGCAGAACTCACAAAAGTGCCACTTACAACCACCGGAGGGAGCCCAAGAGCGGAATTCACAACAGGTTAGGCTTCTTTCACACGTCGGTACGGGGCCATCGCAATGCATTGGCCCGACATACCGACGCACATTGTGAAAATTGTGCACCACGTGGGCAGCGGATGTAGTTTTTCAACGCATCCGCTGCCCAATCTATGTCCTGGGGAGGAGGGGGCGGAGTTATGGCCACGCATGCGCGGTCAGAAATGGCGGATGCGACGTACAAAAAAGTTACATTGAACGTTTTTTGTGCCGATGGTCTGCCAAAACACTGATCCAGTGCACGACGGACGCGACGTGTGGCCATCTGTCACGATCCGTCGGCAATACAAGTCTATGGGCAAAAAACGCATCCTGCGGGCACATTTGCAGGATCCGTTTCTTGTCCAAAATGACGGATTGCGACGGATGCCAAGCGATGCAAGTGTGAAAGTAGCCTTAGGGCTAGGGTTAGAGTTGGGGCTAAAGTTAGGGCTAGGGTTGGGGCTAAAGTTAGGGTTAGAGTTGGGAATAGGGTTAGGGTTTGGAATAGGGTTGGTATTAGGGTTAGGGTTGGCATTAGGGTTACGCTTGGGATTAGGGTTAGGTTTGGGATTAGGGTTAAGGTTAGGGTTGTGATTAGGGGTGTATTGGGATTAGGGTTAGGTTTGAGGTTAGGGTTGAGATTAGGATTAGGGTGTGTTGGATTTAGGGTTTTGATTAGGGTTATGGTTAGGGTTGACATTAGTGTTGTTTTGAGGTAAGGGTTGTGATAATCATTAGGGTTAGTGATTAGGATTATGGATCAGGTTGGGATTAGGGTTAGGGGTGTGTTGGGGTTAGGGTTGGAGCTAGAATTGGGGGGTTTCCACTGTTTAGGTACATCAGGGGGTCTCCAAACACGACAGCCAATTTTGCGCTCAAAAAGTCAAATGGTGCTCCCTCCCTTCTGAGCTCTGCCGTACGCCCAAACAGTGGTTTACTCCCACATATGGGGCATCAGCGTACTCAGGATAAATTAAACAACAACTATAATGGTCCAATTTCTCCTGTTACCCTTGTGAAAATAAAAACTTGCGGGCTACAATATCTTTTTTGTGGAAAAAAAAATTTTTTTTTTTTCACGACTCTGCATTCTAAACTTCTGTGAAGCACTTGGACATTCAAAGTTCTCACCACACATCTAGATAAGTTCCTTGGGGGTCTAGTTTCCAAAATGAGGTCACTTGTGGGGGGTTACTACTGTTTAGGTACATCAGGGGCTCTGTAATCGCAACATAACGCCCACAGACCATTCTATCAAAGTCTGCATTCCAAAACGGCGCTCCTTCCCTTCCGAGCTCTGCCGTGCGCCCAAACAGTGGTTTACCCCCACATATGGCGCATCAGCGTACTCGGCATAAATTGGACAACAACTATTGCAGTCCAATTTCTCCTGTTACCCTTGTGAAAATAAAAACTTGGGGGCTACAATATCTTTTTTGTGGAAAAAAAAATATTTTTTATTTTCACGACTCTGCATTCTAAACTTCTGTGAAGCACTTGGGCATTCAAAGTTCTCACCACACATCTAGATAAGTTCCTTGGGGGGTCTAGTTTCCAAAATGGGGTCACTTGTGGAGGGTTTCTACTGGTTAGGTACATCAGAGGCTCTGCAAACGCAACATAACGCCGCAGACTATTCTATCAAAGTCTGCATTCCAAAACGGCGCTCCTTCCTTCCGAGCTCTGCCGTGCGCCCAAACAGTAGTTTACCCCCACATATGGGGTACCAGCATACTCAGGAGAAATTGGACAACAACGTTTGGGGTCCAATTTCTCTTGTTACCCTTGTGAAAATAAAAACTTGGGGGCTAAAAAATCTTTTTTGTGAAAAAAAAAATATTTTTTATTTTCACGACTCTGCATTCTAAACTTCTGTGAAGCACTTAGGCATTCAAAGTTCTCACCACACATCTAGATAAGTTCCTTGGGGGGTCTAGTTTCCAAAATGGGGTCACTTGTGGGGGATTTCTACTGTTTAGGCACATCAGGGGCTCTCCAAACGCGACATGGCGTCCGATCTCAATTCCAGACAATTCTACATTGAAAAAGTAAAACGGCACTCCTTCTCTTCCAAGCTCTGCGGTGCGCCCAAACAGTGGTTTACCCCCACATATTGGGTATCGACGTACTCAGGAGAAATCGCACAACAACTTTTGTGGTCTAATTTCTCCTGTTACCCTTGTGAAAATAAAAATTTTGGGGCAAAAAGATCATTTTTGTAGAAAACATGCGATTTTTTTTTCACGTCTCTACGTTATAAACGTCTGTGAAGCACATGGGGGTTCAAAGTGCTCACACATCTAGATAAGTTCCTTATGGGGTCTAGTTTCCAAAATGGTGTCACTTGTGGGGGGTTTCCACTGTTTAGGCACACCAGGGGCTCTGCAAACGCAACATGGTGTCCGATCTCAATTCCAGACAATTCTACATTGAAAAAGTAAAACGGCACTCCTTCCCTTCCAAGCTCTGCGGTGCGCCCAAACAGTGGTTTACCCCCACATATTGGGTATCGACGTGCTCAGGAGAAATCGCACAACAACTTTTGTGGTCTAGTTTCTCCTGTTACCCTTGTGAAAATAAGAATTTGTGGGCAAAAAGATCATTTTTGTGTAAACAAAAGCGATTTTTTATTTTCACGGCTCTACATTATAAACTTCTGTGAAGCACTTGGGGTTTCAAAGTGCTCACCATACATCTAGATAAGTTCCTTAAGGGGTCTAGTTTCCAAAATGGTGTCACTTGTGGGGAGTTTCCACTGTTTAGGTACATCAGGGGCTCTCCAAACGTGACATGGCGTCCGATCTCAATTCCAGCCAATTCTGCATTGAAAAAGTCAAACGGCGCTCCTTCACTTCCAAGTTCTGCGGTGTGCCCAAAAAGTGGTTTACCCCCACATATGGGGTATTGGCGTATTCAGGAGAAATTGCATAATAAAATTTATGGTTACATTTCTGTTTTTACACATGTGAAAATAAAAAAAATGGTTCTGAATTAAGATGCTTGCAAAAAAAAGTTAAATGTTCATTTTTTTCTTCCACATTGTTTCAGTTCCTGTGAAGCACGTAAAGGGTTAATAAACTTCTTGAATGTGGTTTTGAGAACCTTGAGGGGTGTAGATTTTAGAATGGTGTCACACTTCATTATTTTCTATCATATAGACCCCTCAAAATGACTTCAAATGTGATGTGGTCCCTAAAAAAAAATGGTGTTGTAAAAATGAGAAATTGCTGGTCAAATTTTAACCCTTATAACTCCCTAACAAAAAAAAATTTGGTTCCAAAATTGTGCTGATGTAAAGTAGACATGTGGGAAATGTTATTTATTAACTATTTTTGTGACATATCTCTCTGATTTAAGGGCATAAAAATACAAAGTTTGAAAATTGCAAAATTTTAAATTTTTTTGCCATATTTCCGTTTTTTTCATAAATAATCGCAAGTAATATCGAAGAAATGTTACCACTAAGGCCGGCGTCACACTTGCAAGTTTTACGGACGTAAGAGCGCAGAAACTACGTCCGTAAAACTCGCAAAAAATACGGCACAATTATTCTCTATGCCCCTGCTCCTATCTGCCGTATTAAACTGATCCGTATTATACGGCTTTCTACGGCCGTAGAAAATCGCAGCATGCTGCGTTTGTCACCGTATTGCGCAAATAAAACGTCAATGAAAGTCTATGGAAGCCCCAAAAATACGGATTACACATGGAGCAGCAGTGTGACTTGCGAGGAATACGCAGCGCTGTTAGAGAGAAAAGCCGGTAATTCAATTACCGCCTTTTGCTTTCTCCTTCCTAAACCCGACATGATATGAGACCTGGTTTACATACAGTAAACCATCTCATATCACCATTTTTTTTGCATATTCCACACTACTAATGTTAGTAGTGTGTATATGCAAAATGTGGCCGTTCTAGCTAGTAAAATAAGGGGTTAAATGGCAGAAAAAATTGGCGTGGGCTCCCGCACAATTTTCTCCGCCAGAGTAGTAAAGCCAGTGACTGAGGGCAGATATTAATAGCCTGGAGAGGGTCCATGGTTATTGCCCCCCCCCTGGCTAAAAACACCTGCCCCTAGCCACCCCAGAAAAGGCACATTTGGAAAATGCGCCTATTCTGGCACTTGGCCACTCTCTTCCCATTCCCGTGTAGCGGTGGGATATGGGGTAATGAAGGGTTAATGCCACCTTGCTATTGTAAGGTGACATTAAGCCTAATTAATAATGGAGAGGCGTCAATTATGACACCTATCCATTATAAATCCAATACTAGTAAAGGGTTAAAAAAAAAACACACACACATTATTAAAAATTAATTTATTGAAAAAATCACAAAGGCTGTTGTATTAATTTATTCTACTCTCAATCCACTCACTGAAGACCCTCGATCTGTAAATGAAAAAAAAATAATAAACCAACAATATACATACCTTCCAAGGATCTGTCACGTCCTTCGATGTAGATCCATCTGAAGGGGTTAAAATATTTTGCAGACACGAGCTCCGCTAATGCAGGATGCTCATTTCTGCAAAACCCCGGCGAATGAAGCTAAATATAGGTCAATGATCTATATTTAGCTTCATTTGCGGTGAGGCGCCCTCTGCTGGCTGTTCCTAGATCGTGGGAACTTTCCTAGAAAGCTCCCTTGCTCGAGATCATAAGAGGGTGCCCTCTGCTGGTTGTCCTCATATGAACTCGAGCAAGGGAGCTTTCTAGGAAAGTTCCCACGATCTAGGAACAGCCAGCAGAGGGCGCCTCACCGCAAATGAAGCTAAATATAGATCATTGACCTATATTTAGCTTCATTCGCCGGGGTTTTGCAGAAATGAGCATCCTGCATTAGCGGAGCTCATGTCTGCAAAATATTTTAACCCCTTCAGATGGATCTACATCGTAGGACGTGACAGATCCTCGGTGTTGCAGAGTGCGTCTTCTTGCAGTCACCGCTGTACTTAGGAGAGCTTCAATCAGCAAGATATCTTGAGTAAACAGTATTTACTTCATACTGGATAAACATGAGATACAATTCAGTGTCACACAGTCCGTGCACTGAAGACAACACATTCATGAAGAAAAGCAAAACCGAAAGTAAGAAAACAACCAACCACTGAGAGCTTCTCTTCCCACATTACAGCAAGTATATAACTTTACACACTATCGCCATCTGCTGTCTGGTTAGTATAAAGTCCTCCTTTCACTTATAATAAGTCCCAATCTGTTGCATATGCCAACACCCTTTCTCAACAGTAAGGACTTATTAAATCAAACCCAACTTTTTTATTAGTCTCTGATGTTTATCAGCATTCAACGCCTTCATGAAAATGTCTGCTGTCATTTCTTCAGTAGGACAGTACTCTAACTTCAAGACTCCTTGTTCCTGATGATCTCTCGAGAAATGATATTTCACATCAATATGGTTGGTTCTTGGATTGACTCTTTCCATCTGAGCAAGAACAAGACATCCTTGATTGTCCTCTTTTAGTTTTGTTGGTGCCAACTGTGGTTGTCCTAATTCTGTCAACAAATGTCTTAACCACAGTACTTCTTGACTCGCGTGTGCTGCTGCAACATATTCTGCTTCTGTTGAAGATAGTGTCACAATTGACTGTTTCTTACTTGTCCAACTTATTGGTCCACCTGAGAGGAAAAAAATATGTCCACTGGTAGATCTTCTGTCAGTTGGATCTCCAGCCCAATCTGCATCAACATATCCTGTTAAAATGCAATCATTGCTTGTGGGTAATTTCAGCTTAACATTGCTAGTTCCTTTCAAATAACGTATTACTCTCTTCACGGCATTCCAATCAGCTTTATTTGGTTTTGATACCTTTCTACTCAGGATTCCTACTGCTGCTGCGATGTCTGGTCTTGTAACGGTTGCTAGATACAGTAGTTTTCCTATTGCTGTTCTGTATTCTTCATTATTTGGTAGCATATTTTGTTCACTGTTCATCTCTTTGAGATAATTAGTTTCCATTGGAGACTTTACTGTTTTTGCATCTTTTAATCCAAATTTTTCTGTTATGTCTTGAATCATGTGATTTTGATTCAGTAGGAAACTTCCATCTTCTTCTCTTTCTACTTGTATTCCAATGGATTGTTTTACATTTCCCAAGTCTTTGATTTCGAAATGTTGCTTCAGGATTTTTAGAATGTTTTCGTTATCCCTTTCTTGTTCAAAACAAATCAAAATGTCGTCTACATATATGAGTATGTAAATCCATCTATTAATCAGCCTTTTTGTGTATAAGCATGGATCAGCTTTGCTTCTTTGAAATTTTTCATTTGTAAGTACTTCCGTGATTTTGTCATTCCACGCTTTAGCTGCTTGCTTTAAACCATATATGCTTTTCTGTAGTTTACAAACTTTGTTTGGATTTCTTTCATCTTTGAATCCTGGAGGTTGTTCCATATAAATGTCTTCTGTTAAATCTCCATTCAGAAAAGCTGTCTTTACATCCAGATGTCTCAGTTGCATCTGTTTCATTGCTGCAACTGTAAGTAAAGTTCTTATTGTAGTGTGTTTGACAACTGGAGCAAATGTCTCATCATAGTCTTCTCCAACAGGCAGTTTAGATATTTCTTCCCAAGAAGTAGGCTCATAGATTTTTCTTGTGCTTGTCTTGTATGAGAGACGTTTTGGTGGTTTTCCTTTGTTCTCTCTCATTGAACGTCTTGGTTCTGTGTCTGTTTGTAGTTGTGATTCTTCACTTTCAGTATTTTGTTCTTCATTAACTTCTGCTTCTTTCTCATCAGATATTTCTTCAGTTGTGTCATTATTGGTTTTCTCATTTTTTGTTTCAACTGAAATCATAATGTCTTCATTCAAATCTTCAATGAATGTCACACTGTTACTCACCGTAACTCTGTCTGTTTTGGGATCTAGGATTCTGTATCCTTTGCAATTTTCACTATATCCAACAAATATTCCTTCCATGGATCTGTTTTGAAGTTTGGAACGTTTTTCTGTTGGAATGAATATGAAAACTTTACATCCAAAAACTTTTAAATGATTGACACTTGGTTTCATACCTTGCCACAGTTCATATGGAGTTTTCGTCAGTTTTCTAGAAAAAAGTCGGTTCTGTAGATAAGTAGCTGTCATTGCTGCCTCACCCCAATATTTCTCTGGTAGTTTGGAATCCGTCAGCATACATCTTATCATCTCTGTTAGAGTTCTGTTTTTCCTTTCTGCTACTCCATTTTGTTCAGGTGTGTATGGAACCGTTTTCTGGTGTTCTATTCCATTTTGTCTTAAGTAGTCTTCTATTCTGTGACCTGTAAATTCACCTCCATTATCACTTCTGATGACAATTGGCTTCCTTTGAAATTTGTTACTTGATCTTGTTACATAGTCTACAAGTTTATCAAAAACTTCACTTTTGTTTTTAATTAAGTATGTGACTGTGTATCTTGAGTAATCGTCTATAAAAGTCAACATGTATCTATTGCCTCCTGATGTAGTCACTTTCATGGGTCCACATACGTCAGTATGCACCAAATCAAGTGGTCTTTCGCTTTTCATCTCACTTTCTTTTGGAATAGATATCCTTGTGGCTTTGGATTTTATATAACAATCACATCTTATGGTAATTGAGCAATCTGATATCTTTAAATCTTTTGTCAATTCTTTTCTCTGTAGTTCCCTTATACTGTCAGGGTGTCTATGTCCTAGACGTCTATGCCACATGTGAATACAGTTTTTGTGATCATGTGTACATACCTTCATCTGTTCCTTTGGTGTGTCAAAATGATATAATTGTTCATCTGCCTTGACTTTGGTTATCACCTTGTTTCCTGCAATAATTGCACACTCATTGTCTTTGAATTTCACTGTAAGTCCTTTTGCTGTTAAACGTTTCACAGATAATAATCCGCCTTCCAATTTTGGAACATACAACACATCTTGTACAAGTATCTTTGAATCTTGTCCGAACTTGTTTGAACAATTTAGCATACCTTGTCGGATACCTTCTGCGGTTATTTTGCTTCCATCTGCGAGATAAATGGCTTCTTTCTTATCTAAATCAAGATCAGTAAAGAAATTCTTGTCACTTGTCGTATGACTCGTTGCTCCTGAATCAATAAACCAACCAAGTGATGATTTCTTGTCTGTTACTTTAAATGTGCCATTCCAATTATTCTCACATGAATCGGAAATTGTGTTTTTTACTTTCTCTGTATGCTTTTTATGTTGTAATTTTTGTTGTTCTACTTTCCATATGGTACAGTCTTTCTTTAAATGACCTTTTTTCTTACATCTGAAGCATTCTCTTGTCTCTTTATTATAGGGTTTTTGGAGTTCTGTAGCTTTAAGAGCGTTTTCACTGTCCTTTTCAGTAGAAGAATAATTTCTTTGTTCTTTTCTTCTCTGATATTCATCTATTAGTCTTGTTTTCACAAAATCTAATGTAATGTCAGTTTCTGGTCTCGTCTCAAGGGCATTTATCAAGGCTGTATACGAATCTGGTAAACTGCACAACAATATAGCTGCTACATGACTTTCTTTAATATCTTCACCAATAGATCTTAGCTGTGATATCACTTCCATCATTGAGAATATGTGCTTCTGCATATCGTCATTTGCACTCAATCTCATACTGTACAGCTTTCTTAATAAAAACAACTTGTGATTCAAGCTAGGTCTTTCATACAGTTTTCTTAATGCTTCCCACATTCCCTTAGCTTTTTCTTCATTTCTTATATGTATTAATTGAGCATCATCCACTAATAAGCTAATGGTGGCTCTAGCTTTTATATCCTTCTTATCCCATGTCTGATTATCTTGATCTGGTCTTGCTGTAACAATTACTTCCCATAGATCATCCTTAGATAACAACATCTATACTTTGAATTTCCATAACTGATAATTTTCACTATTCAGTTTAGCTACTGTAAATTTCAGTTCTGTGTTACTCATCATCTTTATATAGTCTTATTTGTTTAGAGAGTTGTACTGAAGATATTCTCTTGTATGTCCTGTGAATTCTCTGCAATTATATCCAGCTCCTGGGATGCTGAATTCCTCTGTCACTCTGTATCTGGATTTAGTTCCTTCTGTTTACAGAGCTTATCTGTGTGCTCCGTTATCTGGGCTATAAACCAGGATCCTTCTGCCTGAGCTTGTAGTGCAGACCTGTAGTGTCTGGGGTGCCTGGGTTGCCTGGAGTTATCTGGGGTGCCTGGGGTGATCTGGGGTTACCTGGGGTTATCTGGGGTGCCTGGGCCCATAACCTGTTGCAGAGTGCGTCTTCTTGCAGTCACCGCTGTACTTAGGAGAGCTTCAATCAGCAAGATATCTTGAGTAAACAGTATTTACTTCATACTGGATAAACATGAGATACAATTCAGTGTCACACAGTCCGTGCACTGAAGACAACACATTCATGAAGAAAAGCAAAACCGAAAGTAAGAAAACAACCAACCACTGAGAGCTTCCCTCCCCACATTACAGCAAGTATATAACTTTACACACTATCGCCATCTGCTGTCTGGTTAGTATAAAGTCCTCCTTTCACTTATAATAAGTCCCAATCTGTTGCATATGCCAACACTCGGAAGGTATGTATATTGTTGCTTTATTTATTTTTTTTAATTTACAGATCGAGGGTCTTCAGTGAGTGGATTGAGAGTAGAATAAATTAATATAACAGCCTTTGGGATTTTTTCAATAAATTAATTTTTAATAATGTGTGTGGTTTTTTTTTAACCCTTTACTAGTATTGGATTTATAATGGATAGGTGTCATAATTGACGCCTCTCCATTATTAATCTGGCTTAATGTCACCTTACAATAGCAAGGTGGCATTAACCCTTCATTACCCCATATCCCACCGCTGCACGGGAATGGGAAAAGAGTGGCCAAGTGCCAGAATAGGCGCATCTTCCAGATGTGCCTTTTCTGGGGTGGCTGGGGGCAGATGTTTTTAGCCAGGGGGGGGCCAATAACCATGGACCCTCTCCAGGCTATTAATATCTGCCCTCAGTCACTGACTTTACTACTCTGGCGGAGAAAATTGTGCGGGAGCCCACGCCAATTTTTTCCGCCATTTAACCCCTTATTTTACTAGCTAGAACGGCCAAATTTTGCACAGACACACTACTGACATTAGTAGTGTGGAATATGCAAAAAAAATGGTGATATGAGATGGTTTACTGTATGTAAACCATGTCTCATATCATGTCGGGTTTAGGAAGGAGAAAGCAAAAGCCGGTAATTGAATTACCGGCTTTCTGCTATCTCGCGCTGTATGAAGTAATAATATATATACATATATGTGTCTCCCTGACATATATATATATATATAATATATATATAGAGAGAGAGACAGTATATATGTGGTTTTTTTTTTTAACACATGGATCCCTTGTATAGCCGTATGTCGGTTTTGCAAGCCTGCGTTAAAAACACGCATTACAGCTGCCATACGGATTACATACTGAGGATGCCATGCGCAAAAAACGGTGACACACCCTGCCTATGGAGGAGCTACGGACCACTATTTTCGGGACTTTTCAGCGTATTACGGCCGTAATATACGGACCGTATTTTCATACGCTGTGTGTGACGCCGGCCTAACATGAAGTACAATATGTCACGAAAAAACAATCTCAGAATCAGCGGGATCCGTTGAAGTGTTCCAGAGTTATAACCTCATAAAGTGACAGTGGTCAGAATTGTAAAAATTGGCTCGGTCATTAAGTACCAAATTGGCTCTGTCACTAAGGGGTTAATATATTTTTTTTGTTTGTTTCACCCTTCCTTTCTTCTTTTTTGTGGGGTTTTACATATGATCACAAATATAATTATTTAATGGTAATATATATACATTTTATGTGATCTCTAAGGTCCGGCATTTGTTTTAATTATTTTATGGTCATTACATTATATATTATATACAAATTTTGTTTGATTAATGGTCCAGATACGTGCACAAGTCTCTCTTTTATCAGAATTACTGTCTGGCACCATCTATTTATTAAAGGCAATTTTTATTTAATACATCTTGTCCTGTATTTATATGACAGTCCGCTTTTCTGGAGTTTTCTTTTTTTCTTTAGTCTTTCTTTTGAGTGGTTGCCACTCTTTACCACTGAGCACTTAGGGCTATCACTATACTATATCTATATATACAACCCCTAGGAAAAATTATGGAATCACTGGCCTTGGAGGATGTTCATTCAGTTGTTTAATTTTGTAGAAAAAAGGCAGATCACAGACATGGCACAAAACTAAAGTCATTTCAAGTGTCAACTTTCTGGCTTTAAGAAACACTAAAAGAAATCAAGAACAAAAAATGTGATAGTCAGTAATGGTTACTTTTTTAGCCAAGCATAGGGAAAAAATTATGGAATCACTCAATTCTGAGGAAAAAATTATGGCATCATGAAAAGCAAAAAAACACTCCAAAACATCACTAGTATTTTGTTGCACCACCTCTGGCTTTTATAACAGCTTGCCGTCTCTGAGGCATGGACTTAATGAGTGTCAAACAGTACTCTTCATCAATCTGGCTCCAACTTTCTCTGATTGCTGTTGCCTGATCAGCTTTACAGGTTGGAGCCTCTTCATGGACCATTTTCTTCAACTTCTACCAAAGATTTTCAATTGGATTGAGGCTGCCATCACACTAGCAGTATTTGGTCAGTATTTTACATCAGTATTTGTAAGCCAAAACCAGGAGTGGGTGATAAATGCAGAAGTGGTGCATATGTTTCTATTATACTTTTCCTCTAATTGTTCCACTCCTGGTTTTGGCTGAGAAATACTGATGTAAAATACTGACCAAATACTGCTAGTGTGACGGCAGCCTGAGATCCGGACAATTTGCCGGCCATGACATTGACCTTATGTGTCTTCTTTCAAGGAATGCTTGCACAATTTTTGTTCTATGGCAGGATGCATTATCATCTTGAAAAATTATTATCATCCCCAAACATCCTTTCAACTGATGGGATAAGAAAAGTGTCCAAAATATCAACATAAACTTGTGCATTTATTGAAGACTAGATGGTGGCCCGATTCTAACGCATCGGTGTTCTAGAATATGCTTGTCCACGTAGTATTTTGCCCAGCCAAGTAGTATATTGGCCAGTCACGTAGTATATTGGCCAGTCACGTAGTATATTGCACAGCCACATAGTATATTGCCCAGCCACATAGTATTTTGCCCAGCCACGTAGTATATTGCCCAGGCACGTAGTATATTGGCCAGTCACGTAGTATATTGCCCAGGCACGTAGTATATTGGCCAGTCACGTAGTATATTGCCCAGCCACGTAGTATATTGCCCAGCCACCTAGTATATTGCCCAGCCACGTAGTATATTGCCCAGCCACATAGTATATTGCCCAATCATGTAGTATATTGCACAGCCACATAGTATATTGCCCAGCCACGTAGTATATTGTCCAGCCACGTAGTATATTGCCCAGCTACATAGCATATTGCCCAGTCACGTAGTATATTGCCCAGCTACGTAGTATATTGCCCAGTCACGTAGTATATTGCACAGCAATGGAGTATACAGCACAGAGCCACGTAGTATATTGCCCAGCCACGTAGTACATTGCCCAGCCATGTAGCATATTGCCCAGCCACGTAGTATATTGGCATTGGCCAGTCACGTAGTATATTGCCCAGCCAGATAGTATTTTGCCCAGTCACGTAGTATATTGCACAGCGATGGAGTATACAGCATAGAGCCATGTAGTATAGAGACTTAAAATAAAAAATAAACATATATTCACCTTCTGAAGGCCCGTTTAAGTCCTGTTATACTCACCATCCGCCACCTTTCCCGCTACTCATGACGCTCCGGTGACCGCTCCATTGCAAGTGGCAGCTTCCGGTCCCAGGGCTGGTATGAGCGCAGGACCTGTGATGACGTTACAGTCACATGACTGTGACGTCATGGCAGGTCTTTGTCGCATACAATTCTTGCCACCGGAGCCTGCCGCTTGCATGGAGCGGTCACCGGAGCGTCCCGAAGAGCGGGAAAGGCGGTGTATGCTGAATATAGCAGGTTTTTTTATTTTTTTAAATTATTTTTAACATGACATATTTTACTATTGATGCTGCATAGGGGAGGGACTAATCGGACTGTGCCCGTCGCTGATTGGTCGCGGCAGCCATGACAGGCAGCTGCCGAGACCAATCAGCAAGGCGGGATTTCTGGGACAGAAAGACAGAAGTACCCCTTAGACAATTATATATATAGATATAATGACAGCCATCTCCCTAGTGCCTTTACCGGACATGCAGCCTGCAGCCCCATATCATCAATGACTGTGGAAATTTGCATGTTCTCTTCAGGCAGTCATCTATATATAAATCTCATTGAAACGGCACCAAACAAAAGTTCCAGCATCATCACCTTGCCCAATGCAGATTCGTGATTCATCACTGAATATGACTTTCATCTAGTCATCCACAGTCCACGATTGCTTTTCCTTAGCCCATTGTAACCTTGTTTTTTTCTGTTTAGGTGTTAATGATGGATTTCATTTAGCTTTTCTGTATGTAAATCCCATTTCCTTTAGGCGGTGTCTTACAGTTTGGTCACAGACGTTGACTCCAGTTTCCACCCATTCGTTCCTCATTTGTTTTGTTGTGCATTTCCTGTTTTGGAGACATATTGCTTTAAGTTTCCGGTCTTGACATTTTGATGTCTTCCTTGTATGTTTGCCTTTAAAAACCTTCCCATGTTGTTTGTATTTGGTCAAGATTTTAGACACAGCTGACTGTGAACAACCAATATCTTTTGCAACACTGCGTGATGATTTACCCTCTTTTAAGAGTTTGATAATCCTCTCCCTTGTTTCAGTTGACATCTCTCTTGTTGGAGCCATGATTCATGTCAGTTCAGTTGGTGCAACAGCTCTCCAAGGTGTGATCACTCCTTTTTAGACGCAGACTTACAAGCAGATCTAATTTGATGCAGGTGTTATTTTTGGGTCTGAAAATTTACAGGGTCATTCCATAATTTTTTCTTCAGAATTGAGTGATGCCATAATTTTCCCCCTATGCTTGGTTCCAAAAAGTATCCATTACTGACTACCACATTTTTTGTTCTTGATTTCTTTTAGTGTTTCTTAAAGCCAGAAAGTTGCCATTTGAAATGACTTTAGTTTTGTGCCATGTCTGTGATCTGCCTTTTTTCTACAAAATTAAACAACTGAATGAATATCCTCCAAGGCCAGTTATTCAATAATGTTTGCCAGGGGTTGTATATATACATATATGCGTTTATATTGTTATGATTTAAATTAGCCTGTATCCTTAAAGTGTCTCTGTTATACATAAAGACAAACCCTGTATCTGTCATGTCCGATATCTGCTTATGGAGCACCTGCCAGGGCCTAGGGGTTACTCGGTACTGGGACCGGTCATCATTAAAGGGGTGGTCATGGTGGCAGCGACCCGGTCTGTGACCCTGGATATCCAAATTAAAGGAAAGGTCTGTAAAGGGGTTTTTAGAATAAAATGACCGATGCTGCTTAACCCCTTAAGCCCCGAGGGTGGTTTGCACGTTAATGACCGGGCCAATTTTTACAATTCTGACCACTGTCCCTTTATGAGGTTATAACTCTGGAACGCTTCAACGGATCTTGGCGATTCTGACATTGTTTTCTCGTGACATATTGTACTTCATTTTAGTAGTAACATTTATTCGATATAACTTGCGTTTATTTGTGAAAAAAACGGAAATTTGGCGAAAATTTTGAAAATTTCGCAATTTTCCAACTTTAAATTTTTATGCCCTTAAATCACAGAGATATGTCATGCAAAATACTTAATAAGTAACATTTCCCACATGTCTCCTTTACATCAGCACAATTTTGGAACCAAAATTTTTTTTTGTTAGGGAGTTATAAGGGTTCAAAGTTGACCAGCAATTTCTCATTTTTACAACACCATTTTTTTTTAGGGACCACATCTCATTTGATGTCATTTTGAGGGGTCTATATGATAGAAAATACCCAAGTGTGACACCATTCTAAAAACTGCACCCCTCAAGGTGCTCAAAACCACATTCAAGAAGTTTATTAACCCTTCAGGGGTTTCACAGGAATTTTTGGAATGTTTAAATAAAAATGAATATTTAACTTTTTTTCACACAAAATTTATTTCAGCTCCAATTTGTTTTATTTTACCAAGGGTAACAGGATAAAATGGATGCCAAACATTGTTGTACAATCTGTACTGAGTACGCTGATACCCCATATGTGGGGGTAAACCACTGTTTGGGCGCATGGCAGAGCTCGGAAGGGAAGGAGCGCCATTTGACTTTTAAATGCAAAATTGACAGGAATTGAGATGGGACACCATGTTGCGTTTGGAGAGCCACTGATGTGCCTAAACATTGAAACCCCCCACAAGTGACACCATTTTGGAAAGTAGACACCCTAAGGAACTTATCTAGATGTGTGGTGACCACTTTGACCCACCAATTGCTTCACAGAAGTTTATAATGCAGAGCCGTAAAAATAAAAAATCATATTTTTTCACAAAAATGATCTTTTCGCCCCAAATTTTTTATTTTCCCAAGAGTAAGAGAAGAAATTGAACCTCAAAAATTGTTGGCCAATTTGTCCTGAGTACGCTGATACCCCGTATATGGGTGTAAACCATTGTTTGGGCGTATGGCAGAGCTCGGAAGGGAAGGAGCGCCATTTTACTTTTCAATGCAAAATTGACTGGAATTGAGATGGGATGCCATGTTGCGTTTGGAGAGCCCCTGATGTGCCTAAACATTGAAATCCCCACAAGTGACACCATTTTGGAAAGTAGACCCCTTAAGGAACTTATCTAGAGGTGTGGTGAGCACTTTGACCCAACAAGTGCTTCACAGAAGTTTATAATGCAGAGCCGTAAAAATAAAAAATCATATTTTTTCACAAAAATAATCTTTTCGCCACCAATTTTTTATTTTCCCAAGGGTAAGAGAAGAAATTAGACCACAAAAGTTGTTGTGCAATTTGTCCTGAGTGCGACGATACCCCATATGTGGGGGTAAACCACTGTTTGGGCGCATGGCAGAGCTCGGAAGGAAAGGAGCGCCATTTGACTTTTCAATGCAAAATTGACTGGAATTGAGATGGGACGCCATGTTGCGTTTGGAGAGCCCCTGATGTGCCTAAACATTGGAACCCCTCACAAGTGACACCATTTTGAAAAGTAGACCCCTTAAGGAACTTATCTAGATGTGTGGTGAGCACTTTGACCCAACAAGTGCTTCACAGAAGTTTATAATGCAGAGCCGTAAAAATAAAAAATCTTATTTTTTCACAAAAATGATCTTTTCGCCCCCAATTTTTTATTTTCCCAAGGGTAAGAGAAGAAATTAGACCACAAAAGTTGTTGTGCAATTTGTCCTGAGTGCGACGATACCCCATATGTGGGGGTAAACCACTTTTTGGGTGCATAGCAGAGCTCGGAAGGGAAGGAGCGCCATTTGACTTTTCAATGCAAAATTGACTGGAATTAAGATGGGACGCCATGTTGGTTTGGAGAGCCCCTGATGTGCCTAAACATTAAAAACCCCCACAAGTGACACCATTTTGGAAACTAGACCCTCTAAGGAACTTATCTAGATGTGTTTTGAGAGCTTTGAACCCCCAAGTGTTTCACTACAGTTTATAACGCAGAGCCGTTAAAATAAATTTATTTTTTTTTCGCAAAAATTTTTTAGCCCCCAGTTTTGTATTTTCACAAGGGTAACATAATAAATTGGACCCCAAAAGTTGTTGTCCAATTTGTCCTGAGTACGCTGATACCCCATATGTGGGGGGGGACCACTGTTTGGGCGCATGGCAGAGCTCGGAAGGGAAGGAGCGCCATTTGGAATGCAGACTTAGATGGATTGGTCTGCAGGAGTCACGTTGCATTTGCAGAGCCCCTGATGTACCCAAACAGTACAAACCCCCCACAAGTGACCCCATATTAGAAACTAGACCTCCCATGGAACTTATCTAGATGTGTTGTGAGAACTTTGAACCCCTAAGTGTTTCACTACAGTTTATAACGCAGACCCGTGAAAATAAAAATTCTTTTTTTTTTCACAAAAATGATTTTTTAGCCCCCAGCTTTGTATTTTTACAAGGGTAACAGAATAAATTGGACCCCAAAAGTTGTTGTTCAATTTGTCCTGAGTACGCTGATACCCCATATGTGGGGGGGAACCACTGTTTGGGCTCATGGCAGAGCTCGGAAGGGAAGGAGCGCCATTTGGAATGCAGACTTAGATGGATTGGTCTGCAGGCGTCACGTTGCATTTGCAGAGCCCCTGATGTACCCAAACAGTAGAAACCACCCACAAGTGACCCCATATTGGAAACTAGACCTCCCATGGAACTTATCTAGATGTGTTGTGAAAACTTTGAACCCCCAAGTGTTTCACTACAGTTTACAACGCAGAGCCGTGAAAATAAAAATCCTTTTTTTTCCCACAAAAATGATTTTTAGCCCCCCAAATTTTTATTTTCCCAAGGATAACAAGAGAACTTGGACCCAAAAAGTTGTTGTCCAATTTGTCTCGAGTACGCTGATACCCCATATGTTGGGGTAAACCCCTGTTTGGGCGCACGGGAGAGCTCGGAAGTGAAGGAGCACTGTTTTACTTTTTCAATGCAGAATTGGCTGGAATTGAGATCGGACGCCATGTCGCGTTTGGAGAGCCCCTGATGTGTCTAAACAGTGGAAACCCCCCAATTATAAATGAAACCCTAATCCAAACGCACCACTAACCCTAATCCCAACTGTAACCCTAACCACACACCTAACCCAGACACACCCCTAATTCTAATCCCAACCCTAATCCCAACCGTAAATGTAATCCAAACCCTAACCCTAGCCCCAACCCTAGCCCTAACCCTAACCCTAACCCTAACCGGAAAATGGAAATAAATACATTTTTTTTAATTTTATTATTTTTCCCTAAGGCTAGGTTCACATTGCGTTAGGGAAATCCGTTTAGCACTAGCGGATTGCGCTAACACAATGTCTTTTTAGGTGTCGTGTTTAGTGGTCGCGTTAACGTCCCCGCTCTGGAAGATCGGGGATCGGACCTCGGGCGCGCCGCGGACGCTGCAAGCAGCGTCTGAGGCGCGCCACAAAAGAATGGCACCTTGCTAGCGCGAGCCGAAAATGGCACGCTCTAGCGATGCGCTACACCTGAAAATCACATTGCTGTCAATGGTTGTGCTAACGGACCCGTTGCACGGCGTTAATTGTGACATTTTCGCCGTGCAACGCTGTCCGTTAGCGTTAACCCATTAACGCAATGTGAACCTAGCCTAACTAAGGGGGTGATGAAGGGGGGTTTGATTTACTTTTATAGCGAGTTTTTTAGCGGATTTTTATGATTGGCAGCCGTCACACACTAAAAGACGCTTTTTATAGCAAAAAAGTTTTTGCGTCTCCACATTTTGAGACCTATAATTTTTCCATATTTTGGTCCACAGAGTCATGTGAGGTCTTGTTTTTTGCGGGACGAGTTGACGTTTTTATCGGTTACATTTTCGGACACGTGACAGTTTTTGATCGCTTTTTATTCCGATTTTTTTGTGAGGCAGAATGACCAAAAACCAGCTATTCATGAATTTCTTTTGGGGGAGGCGTTTATACCGTTCCGCGTTTGGTAAAATTGATGAAGCAGTTTTATTCTTCGGGTCAGTACGATTACAGCGACACCTCATTTATATCATTTTTTTTATGTTTTGGCGCTTTTATACGATAAAAGCTATTTTATAGAAAAAATAATTATTTTGGCATCGCTTTATTCAGAGGACTATAACTTTTTTATTTTTTTGGTTATGATGCTATATGGCGGCTCGTTTTTTGCGGGACAAGATGACGTTTTCAGAGGTAACATGGTTATTTATATCCGTCTTTTTGATCGCGTGTTATTTCACTCTTTGTTCAGCGTTATGATAATAAAGCGTTGTTTTTTGGCTCGTTTTTTTTTTTTTTTCTTACGGTGTTCACTGAAGGGGTTAACTAGTGGGCCAGTTTTATAGGTCGGGTCGTTACGGACGCGGCGATACTAAATATGTGTACTTTTATTGTTTTTTTGTTTTTTTTTTATGTAAAGAAATGTATTTATGGGAATAATATTTTTTTTTTTTCTGCTTTATTTAGGAATTTTTTTTTTATTTTTTTTTTTACAAGTGTGGAAATTTTTTTTTTTACTTTTTCACTTTGTCCCAGGGGGGGACATCACAGATCACCGATCTGACAGTGTGCACAGCACTCTGTTAGATCGGTGATCTAACATACAGCCGGGCAGGATTAGAGCTGCAGCTGCAGCCTGATCCTGACCCGGAAGTGCTCCCTGCAGGACCCGGATGCAGCCCGGCGGCCATTTTGGATCCGGGGACTGCAGGGAGAAGACGCTCGGTACACGGTGAGCACATCACCGTGTACCGATCGTCTCAGGGAAGCCCGCAGGGAGCCCCCTCCCTGCGCGATGCTTCCCTGCACCGCCGGCACACCGCGATCATCTTTGATCGCGGTGTGCCGGGGGTTAATGTGCCGGGAGCGGTCCGTGACCGCTCCTGGCACATAGTGCCGGATGTCAGCTGCGATAGGCAGCTGACACCCGGCCGCGATCGGCCGCGCTCCCCCCGTGAGCGCGGCCGATCGCATATGACGTACTATCCCGTCCATGGGAATTAAGTCCCAGGTCACCTGGACGGGATAGTACGTCATATGGGATTAAGGGGTTAAAGGGACACTGTCACCTGAATTTGGAGGGAACAATCTTCAGCCATGGAGGCGGGGTTTTGGGGTTTTTGATTCACCCTTTCCTTACCCGCTGGCTGCATGCTGGCTGCAATATTGGATTGAAGTTCATTCTCTGTCCTCCGTAGTACATGCCTGCACAAGGCAATCTTGCCTTGCGCAGGTGTGTACTATGGAGGACAGAGAATGAACTTCAATCCAATATTGCAGCCAGCATGCAGCCAGCGGGTAAGGAAAGGGTGAATCAAAAACCCCAAAACCCCGACTCGATGGCTGAAGTTTGTTCCCTCCAAATTCAGGTGACAGTGTCCGTTTAAAGGTGTCCACTGGGCTGATGTTATGGCAGCTGAGATGCTATGGCTTCCCACAGGTGAAGCTGGGTCCCCAGGGCTCCTAGTGTAGTAGGGACAGATGGTAGATGGTGTAGAAAGAAACAGAGAACACAAGTTGTAGTCTCTTTACCTCTTTACTGTAGAATTCTAGCAGCCACAGTCCAGGGTACCAGATCACAGGTACTGGTAGTGTCCGGCCGGCTTGGAAGCGAATCTGGAATCCCCCTAGCCAGGTGGGGTTGAAAGCCTTCCTTCTAGCGCTGCATTGTAGTCTCTTTCTACCTTAGGCCTCACACAAGGTCCTCACGTTTTCTCTCTGTCCCCCTTTAGGTAGGACAATACCTGTATGAGAGGTAACTCAAGCCTTTTTACAGGGTCTCTCAGATGACTCCGGGCTCTATCTGCTACTGTGTCTTCGGGTGTTAATGGTGGACAGGCGACCTGCAATCCCCTCTCTGCCGGTTTCTGGCCGGTTTCTGCCGTGGGACATAGAGTTACCCCCACAACCTCGATCTTCAGGCTACCGGAATTCTGAGCTTCAGCGTGGACGAAGCTCAGCCGCAACTTACCTCCAGCTCTTTACTTCTCCTGTGCTTCTCTTCCCCTTTCAGTCTCTTACAGACTGCTCTGCTTTTCCCTTTCCTTCCAGGAGCTGTAGCACCACATGGCTGCACGTCCCCAGTTTTCCTTTCTCAGACTCTCTCTGTCTGCTTCCACTCTGTTCTTTCCCTCTGACAGACTGCCTAACTCCTCCTCCAAGCCAGAGTCAGAACATTATTGTATGTTCTGGATACCTGTTAAAGGGATCGTTCCTCACTTCCAAGCATGGCATCACTCTTTCCGTGAGGAAAGCAATACCATTGTAACAACCGGTCACCTGAGGTGTAAGGGTATGTGCACGTGTTGTGGATTTGGCTGCGGATCCACAGCGGATTTGGCCCTGCGGATCCGCAGCAGTTTTCCATGTAAACCTATGGAAAACGAAATCCGCAGTGCACATGCTGCAGAAAATTCAGCGCGGAAACGCATCGGTTTATTTTCCGCAGCATGTCAATTCTTTGTGCGGATTCCACAGCGTTTTATACCTGTTCCATAATTGGAATCTGCAGGTGTAAAAGCGCAGGGGAAATCCGCATAAAAACCGCACAAAATCCACAGATAATCCATGGTGAATCCAACTCGGGGCATTTTACCTGTAGATTCTGCAGAATCCACGCAGAAAAATCCACATTGGAATCCGCAATGTGTGCACATACCCTTACACTTACAGCCCTTGTTTCCCATATTATACAGTCAGTAGCATCAAAAGCTCATGAACACTCTCTAAAATACAGCAGTAATGTGACATGTCTGCAGGGAGGTCACACAGGAGCCATCTCAGCAGTGTGTGTAGTAACCTGTAACAACCACACAAGTGAACATGGTGGCCACATGAATCTCTGAGGTAATATTAATCCCATATATGATGTAGGAGCTGATACTACACTAACACATGATGTCTAATGTGAATGTGCTCCTATCAGTTGTAATGTGAAGTGATAAAACCTCCAGTATTATACAGTACTTCCTTGAAACTGCAGTGATGTCTTCTCCATTTCATCTGGTGAAAGAAAGAGGCAGAAATACAAATTTTTCTCCTCTATATTAACCCCCACCGCACCCCACTAACAGAGAGAGACCAGCCCACACTCTCCTCCCAGAAAGAGACAGAGTTGTCTCACCTATATAAGCCCCACCCTCCTCACAGAGACACACCAGGCACAGACATATCCTTCGGTCTTAAAGCGACATCACTCTTGCTTAAAATCTACAACACTATACACACAAAACTGCAGGAGTTAAAGATCCGCCCTTACCAAAGTCATACCCCTCCTCCGCCTATTGCTCCAGTGGATTCTTTCCCTCAGTAAGAGCATTGACATGGCTCGTGGCTGGGTCTTCTAGCATAACAATGACCTAAAAAGTATTTGAATGTCCTGGAGTGGCCTAGCCAGTCTCCAGACCTGTGCCCAATAGAAAATCTTTGGAGGGAATGAAACTCAATGTTTCTCAGCGACAGTCCCGAAACCTGAAAGTTCTGCAGAACATCTGTATGGAGGAGTGGGACAAAATTCCTTCTGCGATGAGTGCAAAATGACATCTGTAAATGCAAACAAAGGTTTCTGTACCAAATATACACCGTTCGTAGGCCCCAACCAAACTAGTAGGCCAAATGCAGTTTAAAATTTGTAAATATAGGCCGAAAGCCTGAAGATTGAAGGTCAGCTTTGTTCAGTGGAGGAGAAAAGCAAGGAGCGGCAGACACCGTTAGTAGGCCCAACCAAACTAGTAGCCCAAATGCAGTTTCATATTAAAAATATAGGCTGAAAGACTGAAGATTGAAGCTCAGGAAAAAAAACCAGGAGAACACCAAGGAGCGGCAGACACCGTTAGTAGGCCTTAACCAAACTAGTAGGCCAAATGCAGTGAAATATCTGATATAGGCCGAAAGCCTGAAGATTGAAGCTCAGCTTTTTTTCTTGGAGGACAACACCAAGGAGCGGCAGACACCATTAGTGGGGCCCAACCAAACTAGTAGGCCAAATGCAGTTTAATATTAAAAATATAGGCCGAAAGCCTGAAGATTGAAGCTCAGGAAAACAAACCAGGAGAACACCTAGGAGCGGCAGACACCGTTAGTGGGGCCCAATCAAACTAGTAGGCCAAATGCAGTTTAATATTAAAAATATAGGCCAAAAGCCTGAAGATTGAAGCTAAGGCAAAAAAACCAGGAGAACACCTAGGAGCGGCAGACACCGTTAGTAGGCCCCAACCAAACTAGTAGGCCAAATGCAGTTTAATATTAAAAATATAGGCCAAAAGCCTGAAGATTAAAGCTCAGGAAAGTAAACCAGGAGAACACCTAGGAGCGGCAGACACCGTTAGTAGGCCCCAACCAAACTAGTAGGCCAAATGCAGTTTAATATTAAAAATATAGGCCGAAAGCCTGAAGATTGAAGCTCAGGAAAGTAAACCAGGAGAACACCTAGGAGCGGCAGACACCGTTAGTAGGCCCCAACGAAACTAGTAGCCCAAATGCAGTTTCAGATTAAAAATATCAGCTGTATTGAGTGGCGCAGACAGACACAGGGAGTAGGCCTTAAACTAAAAAGATGGCTCAATGCAGTTTAAAAAAGGTTACAGGGTTACATGGGCAGCATTGAAGATTGAAGCTCAGGAAAGTAAACTAGGAGAACACCAAGGAGCGGCAGACACCGTTAGTAGGCCCCAACCCAACTAGTAGCCCAAATGCAGTTTCAGATTAAAAATATCAGCTGTATTGAGTGGCGCAGACAGACACAGGTAGTATGCCTTAAACTAAAAAGTTGGCTCAATGCAGTTTAAAAAAGGTTACAGGGTTACATGGGCAGCATTGGTGTGGTCAGCGGAGGACGATTGCAATGAGGGGGGCCGCAGAAAGACTTAGTAGGCCTAAAATAAAAAAGTAGGCTCGATGCAGGTTTAAATAGGTCACAGGGGAACACAGGCAGCATTGGTGTGGTCAGCGGAGGACGATTGCAAGGAGGAACTGCAGACAGACTTAGTAGGCCTAAAATAAAAAAGTAGGCTCGATGCAGGTTTAAATAGGTTACAGGGGTACACAGGCACCATTGGTGTGGTCAGCAGAGGACGATTGCAAGGAGGGACCGCAAACAGACTTAGTAGGCCTAAAATTAAGAAAGTAGGCTCGATTCAGATTTAAATAGGTTACAGGGGTACACAGGCACCATTGGTGTGGTCAGCGGAGGACGATTGCAAGGAGGGAACGCAGACAGACTTAGTAGGCCTAAAATTAAAAAAGTAGGCTCGATTAAGGTTTAAATAGGTTACAGGGGTACACAGGCAGCATTGGTGTAATCAGCGGAGGACGATTGCAAGGAGGGGGGCCTCAGAAAGACTTAGTAGGCCTAAAATAAAAAAAGTAGGCTCAATGCAGGTTTAAATAGGTCACAGGGGAACACAGGCAGCATTGGTGTGGTCAGCGGAGGACGATTGCAAGGAGGAACCACAGACAGACTTAGTAGGCCTAAAATAAAAAAGTAGGCTCGATGCAGGTTTAAATAGGTTACAGGGGTACACAGGCACCATTGGTGTGGTCAGCAGAGGACGATTGCAAGGAGGGACCGCAGACAAACTTAGTAGGCCTAAAATTAAAAAAGTAGGCTCGATGCAGGTTTAAATAGGTTACAGGGGTACACAGGCAGCATTGGTGTGGTCAGCGGAGGACGATTGCAAGGAGGGACCGCAGACAGACGTAGTAGGCCTAAAATAAAAAAAGTAGGCTCGATACAGGTTTAAATAGGTTACAGGGGTACACTGGCAGCATTCGTGTGGTCAGCGGAGGACAATTGCAAGGAGGGACCGCAGACAGACTTAGTAGGCCTAAAATAAAAAAAAGTAGGCTCGATGCAGGTTTAAATAGGTTACAGGGGTACACAGGCAGCATTGGTGTGGTCAGCGGAGGACGATTGCAAGGAGGGAACGCAGACAGACTTAGTAGGCCTAAAATTAAAAAAGTAGGCTCGATGCAGGTTTAAATAGGTTACAGGGGTACACAGGCAGCATTGGTGTAATCAGCGGAGGACGATTGCAAGGAGGGACCGCAGACAGACTTAGGAGGCCTAAAATAAAAAAGTAGGCTTGATGCAGGTTTAAATAGGTTCCAGGGGTACACAGGCAGCATTGGTGTGGTCTGCGGAGGACGATTGCAAGGAGGGACCGCAGACAGAGTTAGTATGCCTAAAATAAAAAAAGTAGGCTAGATGCAGGTTTAAATAGGTTACAGGGGTACACAGGCAGCATTGGTGTGGTCAGCGGAGGACGATTGCAAGGAGTATCTGACACAGTTAGTAGGCCAAAATAATAAAGTGAGGTTAATGTCTGGCAAAAAAATTTTTTCACAAATAAACAGGTGGCATACCTAGGTACAGGGGTGGGCTCCTCTGCTGACTTGCAAACAGTGGTATTTGGCGCAAAGTATTAACTGGTGTAAATGTAGGACAGGGCCCCTGAATATTTTTACTAGCATCATACATGTCAACAAATTGGTATTGGCAGTGCCATTGAAGGATTTAACCGCACAGACTAAACAGTGGTGGAGCAGTGAGAGATAATTTTGCAAGTGGTAGAGCACTGTTTGAGCTGGGGGGAACACCCTCTCGTGGGCAGCGGTACTGGCCCAGGACCCCTCATGTTACGACGGTGTGTCTGACGTTTTGTGCGCACCACCACAGTCAGGGACACTTCATTGTACTATGAGGGACCCTGTGCCAGTGCCGTCGCCCAAAAGTGGGCACACCCACCTCTTCAGCCAAATGGCACTCGCATGGGTGCTTGTATTTCACGAATCCGTTCATTCCTCAACCATGAATCTGCAAAAACCCTAGTCCATGCCCTCATCATCTCTCGCCTTGACTACTGCAACCTCCTGCTCTGTGGCCTCCCCTCTAACACTCTCGCACCCCTCCAATCTATTCTAAACTCTGCTGCCCGACTAATCCATCTGTCCCCTGTTGTGAGTTCTGTGGTCAAGCTCCCTCCTGTGGTCGTGAGTGGTACTTCGGCTGGTTCTGTCTATGAGCTTCCGCTGGTGGATGTGAGTGGTGCTGCGTCTTCTGAGTTTCCTTCCTCAGGTGACGAGGTTAAGTCGTTAGGTGCTGCTCTATTTAACTCCACCTAGTTCTTTGTTCCTGGCCTCCAATCAATGTTCCAGTATTGGTCTGGCTCTCTCCTGGATCGTTCTTGTGGCCTGTCTGCCCTGCATAAGCTAAGTTCTGCTTGTGTTACTTTTGTTTGCTATATTTTCTGTCCAGCTTGCTATATTGGTTTTTCTTGCTTGCTGGAAGCTCTGAGACGCAGAGGGAGCACCTCCGTACCGTTAGTCGGTGCAGAGGGTCTTTTTGCCCCTCTGCGTGGTTGTTTGTAGGTTTTTGTGCTGACCGCAAAGCTATCTTTCCTATCCTCGGTCTATTCAGTAAGTCGGGCCTCACTTTGCTAAAATCTATTTCATCTCTGTGTTTGTATTTTCATCTTAACTCACAGTCATTATATGTGGGGGGCTGCCTTTTCCTTTGGGGAATTTCTCTGAGGCAAGGTAGGCTTATTTTTCTATCTTCAGGGCTAGTTAGTTTCTCAGGCTGTGCCGAGTTGCATAGGGAGCGTTAGGCGCAATCCACGGCTACCTCTAGTGTGGTATGATAGGATTAGGGATTGCGGTCAGCAGAGTTCCCACGTCTCAGAGCTCGTCCTATGTTAGTAACTATCAGGTCACTTTGTGTGCTCTTAACCACTAGGTCCATTGTGGTTCTGAATCACCTGTTCATAACAGTCCCGCCGCTATTCCCCGGCCTCTCCCCTCTGTCAATCCCTTCACTGGCTCCCCATTGCCCAGAGACTCCACTACAAAACCCTAACCATGAGGTACAAAGCCATCCACAACCTGTCTCCTCCATACATCTGTGACCTTTTCTCCCGGTACTTACCTACCCGCAACCTCAGATCCTCACAAGATCTCCTACTCTACTCCCCTCTTATCTCCTCTTCCCACAATCGTATACAAGATTTCTCTCGCGTATCACCCCTACTCTGGAACCCTCTACCACAACACATCAGACTCTCGCCTACCATCGAAACCTTCAAAAAGAACCTGAAGACCCACCTCTTCAGACAAGCCTACAACCTGCAGTAACCACCGATCGACCAAACCGCTGCATGACCATCTCTACCCTCACCTACTGTATTCTCATCCATCCCTTGTAGATTGTGAGCCTTCGCGGGCAGGGTCCTCATTCCTCCTGTACCAGTTATGACTTGTATTGTTTAAGATTATTGTACTTGTTTTTATTATGTATACCCCTCCTCACATGTAAAGCGCCATGGAATAAATGGCGCTATAACAATAAATAGTAATAATAATAATAATAATGCTGCAGTACCTTTCGTGTCTGTGGTCATTGCGAAATCACTCCACAACCTGGTCATAAAACCCCTCTGTCCAACGCCACTTCTGATTTGTGCACCTCTAACATGTCTGTCCCTTTTTAGGATAGGCAAGGCATTATCCGCCATGTGGGACAATGTTCCAGGTGTCAATTCACTGCTTGTGCTGGGTTGAGGAGCACTTTCTGGCAAATCAACAGCACTTGTCTCCCTCAAAAACCCTGTACCTGACCTTGCAACGCCACCAGTTTCTATTGCCCCCTGAGAAGCTTCCTCCTCCCATAAATATTCATCCCCATCATCCTCCTCGTCCTCCTCCTCTTTGTCTGCCACCTCGTCCAGGAGACTTCCCTGAGCAGACAGTGGCTGACTGTCATCAAGGCTACCCTCGTCCTCGGCTGCAGACGCCTGCTCATTTATGTGCGTCAAACTTTGCATCAGCAGATGCATTAGGGGGATGCTCATGCTTATGATGGCGTCGTCTGCACTAACTAGGCGTGTGCATTCCTCACAACACTGAAGGACTTGACACAGATCTTGTAGCTTCGACCACTGCACACCTGACAACTCCATGTCTGCCATCCAACTGCCTGCCTGTGTATGTGTATCCTCCTACAAATACATAACAGCACGCCTCTGTTCGCACAGCCTCTGAAGCATGTGCAGTGTGGAGTTCCACCTTGTTGCAACATCGATTATTAGGCGGTGCTGGGGAAGCTTCAGAGATCGCTGATGGTTCTGCATACGGCTGGAGTGTACGGGCGAACGGCGGATGTGCGAGCAAAGTCTTTGCACCTTCAGAAGCAGGGTGGGTAACCCTGGATAACTTTTCAGGAAGCACTGCACCACCAGGATCAAGGTGTGAGCCAGGCAAGGAATGTGTTTCAGTTGTGAAAGGGCTATGGCAGCCATAAAATTCCTTCCGTTATCACTGACTACCTTGCCTGCCTCAAGATGTACACTGCCCAGCCATGACTTAGTTTCTTGCTGCAAGAAGTCAGACAGAACTTCCGCGGTATGTCTGTTGTCGCCCAAACACTTCATTTCCAACACAGCCTGCTGATGCTTCTCACAAGCTGTTCCATAATGGGACACCACGGTTGCAACACTGGCAGCTGCGGATGGAGTGGTCGTGCGACTGCGCTCTGTGGACGAGCTTTCGCTTCTGGAGGAGGAGGGGCAAATGCCTACAGCCAACTGTTTCCTAGACCGTGGGCTAGGCAGAACTGTGCCACTATGGCTGTCCCCTGTGTACCCTGCATCCACCATATTAACCCAGTGCGCCGTGATATACACGTAACGTTCCTGGCCATGCCTACTGGTCCATGCATCTGTTGTGAGGTGCACCTTTCTACTGACTGATTGCCTGAGTGCATGAACAATGTGGTCTTTGACATGCTGGTGGAGGGCTGGGATGGCTTTTCTCGCAAAGAAGTGTCGACTGGGTAGGTCATAGCGTGGTACTGCGTAGGCCATCAGGGCTTTGAAAGCTTTTTTCATTCAACCAACCGGTAGGGCATCATCTCTAACGAGATTAGTCTAGCAATGTGGGTGTTCAAACCCTGTGTATGTGGATGAGAGGATGAGTACATCCTTTTCCTAAGGAGAGTCTCTTGTAGGGTGAGCTGTATTGGAGAGCTGCATATGGTGGAACTAGCGGGGGTGGTGGAGGACATGGCAGACTGAGAGGGTTGGTGATGGTATTCTTGCTGTTGGCCTACATACAGTGTTTCCTACCAAGAACCTGGTGATTCCCTGACTGCTTTGGCCTTGCGACGATACCTCCACATTTGCTGCAGGTGGTGTCGTAAACGGTGGGCTTACAGTGAGGGAAGGAATGTAGCGTTGCTGACTAGCTTCATTGTGAGCGGGTGCAACAACTTTACGGGACGTTTGGTAGTTAGTCCAGGCTTGCAAGTGCATGGTGGTTAAATGTCTACGCATGCAACTTGTATTTAAATTTTTGACATTCTGACCTCTGCTAAAGGTCCTTGAGCATTTCTTACAGATCACTTTGCACCGATCATTCGGATCTTGGTTAAAAAATTGCCAGACTTCACTCTTCCTACTATCGAATACCTTTTCAGGCATTGCACACTGAGCTACTTTAACCGGATGGCCACGATGTCCTACAACTGTTTTTGGTTTTGACACACGTTTTTGGCCAGATACGGGCCTGCCAGATGAAAGCTGTTGCGATGTTGATGCCTGCTGCGGCTCCTCCTCCTCTGCTTCAGAGCTACTGACAGCGGCACCCTGTTCGCCCAATGGCTGCCAATCGGGGTCAACAACTGGGTCATCTATCACCTCCTCTTCTATGTCCTGTGCACTTTCCTCTGTGTCACCGTGTAAGCCGGTGCTATAGCGTTTCGATACGGGGCACCATAGTCTCATCAGGGTCAGATTCTGGTTCAGTACACTGCGAGGGCAATGTTGTGATCTGAGTCAATGGAACAGCATAATAATCTAGCTGTGGCTGTGCATCTGTGCACTCCATGTCCAATTCATCTTGTAATGGGCATGGCCTGTTAACAATTTCCCTTTCTAACCCAGGCACGGTATGTGTAAAGAGCTCCATGGAGTAACCTGTTGTGTCGCCTGATGCGTCCTTCTCTATTGTTCTGGGTGATGGACACAAGGAAGCGACTTGTTCCAGACTGGGAGCATCCACTGACGACACGCTGCTTTTACATTTTGCACTTTCCGAAGAGGAGGCGAAAGAGCTAGAGGCAGAGTCAGCAAGGAAAGCCAAAACTTGTTCCTGCTGCTCCGGCTTTAAAAGCGGTTTTCCTACTCCCAGAAAAGGGAGCGTTTGAGGCCTTGTGTAGCCAGACGATGACGCTGGCTCAACAACTCGAGACTTAGGTGCTATATTGCTTATCCCAGGACCACCTGATGCTCCACCACCACTACCATCATTACCAGCTGGCAATGACCGCCCACGGCCACAACCTCTTCCACCAGACTTCCTCACTCTTGGAAAAATGTAACCAAACTAACAAACGTTATATGGTACTGTAAAACCAGTTAGAAGGTGTACGTAAACTCGTTGTGAATTTAAATCTCCCTTTATAGGTGTGGGAGACTGCTGGGAAAATCAGGCCCACTGTATTACACTACACAGTTTCTGTGTCAGAAAGTGGCTGACAGATATGCCACAAACAGGACTCACGCAGATGCACTTAGTGGCAATAGAAATTTCCCTTTATAGGTGTGGGAGACTGCTGGGAAAATCAGGCCCACTGTATTACACTACACAGTTTCTGTGTCTGAAAGTGGCTGACAGATATGCCGCAAACAGGACTGACGCAGATGCACTTAGTGGCAATAGAAATTTCCCTTTATCGGTGTGGGAGACTGCTGGGAAAATCAGGCCCACTGTATTACACAGTTTCTGTGTCAGAAAGTGGCTGACAGATATGCCACAAACAGGACTGACGCAGATGCACTTAGTGGCAATAGAAATTTCCCTTTATACGTGTGGGAGACTGCTGGGAAAATCTGGCCCACTGTATTACATTACACAGTTTCTGTGTCAGAAAGTGGCTGACAGATATGCCACAAACAGGACTCACGCAGATGCACTTAGTGGCAATAGAAATGTCCCTTAATAGGTGTGGGAGACTGCTGGGAAAATCAGGCCCACTGTATTACACTACACAGTTTCAGTGTCAGAAAGTGGCCGACAGATATGCCACAAACAGGACTGACGCAAATGCACTTAGTGGCAATAGAAATGTCCCTTGATAGGTGTGGGAGACTGCTGGGAAAATCAGGCCCACTGTATTAAACTGCACAGTTTCTGTGTCTGAAAGTGGCTGACAGATATGCCACAAACAGGACTGATGCAGATACACTTAGTGGCAGTAGAAATTTCCCTTTATAGGTGTGGGAGACTGCTGGGAAAATCAGGCCCACTGTATTACACTACACAGTTTCTGTGTCAGAAAGTTGCTGACAGATATGCCACAAACAGGACTCACGCAGATGTACTTAGTGGCAATAGAAATTTCCCTTTATAGGTGTGGGAGACTGCTGGGAAAATCAGGCCCACTGTATTACATTACACAGTTTCTGTGTCAGAAAGTGGCTGACAGATATGCCAGAAACAGGACTCACGCAGATGCACTTAGTGGCAATAGAAATGTCCCTTAATAGGTGTGGGAGACTGCTGGGAAAATCAGGCCCACTGTATTACACTACAGAGTTTCAGTGTCAGAAAGTGGCCGACAGATATGCCACAAACAGGACTGACGCAGATGCACTTACTGGCAATAGAAATGTCCCTTAATAGGTGTGGGAGACTGCTGGGAAAATCAGGCCCACTGTATTACACTACACAGTTTCTGTGTCAGAAAGTGGCTGACAGATATGCCACAAACAGGACTCACGCAGATGCACTTAGTGGCAATAGAAATTTCCCTTTATAGGTGTGGGAGACTACTGGGAAAATCAGGCCCACTGTATTACACTACAAAGTTTCAGTGTTAGAAAGTGGCTGACAGATATGCCACAAACAGGACTGACGCAGATGCACTTAGTGGCAATAGAAATTTCCCATTATAGGTGTGTGAGACTGCTGGGAAAATCAGGCCCACTGTATTACACTACACAGTTTCAGTGTCAGAAAGTGGCTGACAGAAATGCCACAAACAGGACTGACGCAGATGCACTTAGTGGCAATAGAAATGTCCCTTAATAGGTGTGGGAGACTGCTGGGAAAATCAGGCCCACTGTATTACACTACAGAGTTTCAGTGTCAGAAAGTGGCCGACAGATATGCCACAAACAGGACTGACGCAGATGCAGTTAGTGGCAATAGAAATGTCCCTTAATAGGTGTGGGAGACAGCTGGGAAAATCAGGCCCACTGTAATACACTACACAGTTTCTGTGTCAGAAAGTGGCTGACAGATATGCCACAAACAGGACTCACGCAGATGTACTTAGTGGCAATTGAAATTTCCCTTTATAGGTGTGAGAGACTACTGGGAAAATCAGGCCCACTGTATTACACTACAAAGTTTCAGTGTTAGAAAGTGGCCGACAGATATGCCACAAACAGGACTGACGCAGATGCACTTAGTGGCAATAGAAATTTCCCATTATAGGTGTGTGAGACTGCTAGGAAAATCAGGCCCACTGTATTACACTACACAGTTTCAGTGTCAGAAAGTGGCTGACAGAAATTCCACAAACAGGACTGATGCAGATGCACTTAGTGGCAATAGAAATTTCCCTTTATAGGTGTGGGAGACTGCTGGGAAAATGAGGCCCACTGTATTACACTGCACAGTTTCTGTGTCTGAAAGTGGCTGACAGATATGCCACAAACAGGACTGACGCAGATGCACTTAGTGGCAATAGAAATTTCCCTTTATAGGTGTGGGAGACTGCTGGGAAAATCAGGCCCACTGTATTACATTACACAGTTTCTGTGTCAGAAAGTGGATGACAGATATGCTACAAACAGGACTCACGCAGATGCACTTAGTGGCAATAGAAATGTCCCTTAATAGGTGTGGGAGACTGCTGGGAAAATCAGGCCCACTGTATTACACTACACAGTTTCAGTGTCAGAAAGTGGCCGAAAGATATGACACAAACAGGACTGACGCATATGCACTTAGTGGCAATAGAAATTTCCCTTAATAGGTGTGGGAGACTGCTGGAAAATCAGGCCCACTGTATTACACTACACAGTTTCAGTGTCAGAAGTGGCTGACAGATATGCCACAAACAGGACTGACGCAGATGCACTTAGTGGCAATAGAAATTTCCCTTTATAGGTGTGGGAGACTGCTGGGAAAATCATGCCCACTGTATTACACTACAAAGTTTCAGTGTTAGAAAGTGGCCGACAGATATGCCACAAACAGGACTGACGCAGATGCACTTAGTGGCAATAGAAATTTCCCATTATAGGTGTGTGAGACTGCTAGGAAAATCAGGCCCACTGTATTACACTACACAGTTTCAGTGTCAGAAAGTGGCTGACAGAAATTCCACAAACAGGACTGATGCAGATGCACTTAGTGGCAATAGAAATTTCCCTTTATAGGTGTGGGAGACTGCTGGGAAAATGAGGCCCACTGTATTACACTGCACAGTTTCTGTGTCTGAAAGTGGCTGACAGATATGCCACAAATAGGACTGACGCAGATGCACTTAGTGGCAATAGAAATTTCCCTTTATAGGTGTGGGAGACTGCTGGGAAAATCAGGCCCACTGTATTACATTACACAGTTTCTGTGTCAGAAAGTGGATGACAGATATGCTACAAACAGGACTCACGCAGATGCACTTAGTGGCAATAGAAATGTCCCTTAATAGGTGTGGGAGACTGCTGGGAAAATCAGGCCCACTGTATTACACTACACAGTTTCAGTGTCAGAAAGTGGCCGAAAGATATGACACAAACAGGACTGACGCATATGCACTTAGTGGCAATAGAAATTTCCCTTAATAGGTGTGGGAGACTGCTGGAAAATCAGGCCCACTGTATTACACTACACAGTTTCAGTGTCAGAAAGTGGCCGACAGATATGCCACAAACAGGACTGACGCAGATGCACTTACTGGCAATAGAAATGTCCCTTAATAGGTGTGGGAGACTGCTGGGAAAATCAGGCCCACTGGATTACACTACACAGTTTCTGTGTCAGAAAGTGGCTGACAGATATGCCACAAACAGGACTCACGCAGATGCACTTAGTGGCAATAGAAATTTCCCTTTATAGGTGTGGGAGACTACTGGGAAAATCAGGCCCACTGTATTACACTACAAAGTTTCAGTGTTAGAAAGTGGCTGACAGATATGCCACAAACAGGACTGACGCAGATGCACTTAGTGGCAATAGAAATTTCCCATTATAGGTGTGTGAGACTGCTGGGAAAATCAGGCCCACTGTATTACACTACACAGTTTCAGTGTCAGAAAGTGGCTGACAGAAATGCCACAAACAGGACTGACGCAGATGCACTTAGTGGCAATAGAAATGTCCCTTAATAGGTGTGGGAGACTGCTGGGAAAATCAGGCCCACTGTATTACACTACAGAGTTTCAGTGTCACAAAGTGGCCGACAGATATGCCACAAACAGGACTGACGCAGATGCAGTTAGTGGCAATAGAAATGTCCCTTAATAGGTGTGGGAGACAGCTGGGAAAATCAGGCCCACTGTAATACACTACACAGTTTCTGTGTCAGAAAGTGGCTGACAGATATGCCACAAACAGGACTCACGCAGATGTACTTAGTGGCAATTGAAATTTCCCTTTATAGGTGTGAGAGACTACTGGGAAAATCAGGCCCACTGTATTACACTACAAAGTTTCAGTGTTAGAAAGTGGCCGACAGATATGCCACAAACAGGACTGACGCAGATGCACTTAGTGGCAATAGAAATTTCCCATTATAGGTGTGTGAGACTGCTAGGAAAATCAGGCCCACTGTATTACACTACACAGTTTCAGTGTCAGAAAGTGGCTGACAGAAATTCCACAAACAGGACTGATGCAGATGCACTTAGTGGCAATAGAAATTTCCCTTTATAGGTGTGGGAGACTGCTGGGAAAATGAGGCCCACTGTATTACACTGCACAGTTTCTGTGTCTGAAAGTGGCTGACAGATATGCCACAAACAGGACTGACGCAGATGCACTTAGTGGCAATAGAAATTTCCCTTTATAGGTGTGGGAGACTGCTGGGAAAATCAGGCCCACTGTATTACATTACACAGTTTCTGTGTCAGAAAGTGGATGACAGATATGCTACAAACAGGACTCACGCAGATGCACTTAGTGGCAATAGAAATGTCCCTTAATAGGTGTGGGAGACTGCTGGGAAAATCAGGCCCACTGTATTACACTACACAGTTTCAGTGTCAGAAAGTGGCCGAAAGATATGACACAAACAGGACTGACGCATATGCACTTAGTGGCAATAGAAATTTCCCTTAATAGGTGTGGGAGACTGCTGGAAAATCAGGCCCACTGTATTACACTACACAGTTTCAGTGTCAGAAGTGGCTGACAGATATGCCACAAACAGGACTGACGCAGATGCACTTAGTGGCAATAGAAATTTCCCTTTATAGGTGTGGGAGACTGCTGGGAAAATCAGGCCCACTGTATTACACTACAAAGTTTCAGTGTTAGAAAGTGGCCGACAGATATGCCACAAACAGGACTGACGCAGATGCACTTAGTGGCAATAGAAATTTCCCATTATAGGTGTGTGAGACTGCTAGGAAAATCAGGCCCACTGTATTACACTACACAGTTTCAGTGTCAGAAAGTGGCTGACAGAAATTCCACAAACAGGACTGATGCAGATGCACTTAGTGGCAATAGAAATTTCCCATTATAGGTGTGTGAGACTGCTGGGAAAATCAGGCCCACTGTATTACACTACACAGTTTCAGTGTCAGAAAGTGGCCGAAAGATATGACACAAACAGGACTGACGCATATGCACTTAGTGGCAATAGAAATTTCCCTTAATAGGTGTGGGAGACTGCTGGAAAATCAGGCCCACTGTATTACACTACACAGTTTCAGTGTCAGAAGTGGCTGACAGATATGCCACAAACAGGACTGACGCAGATGCACTTAGTGGCAATAGAAATTTCCCTTTATAGGTGTGGGAGACTGCTGGGAAAATCATGCCCACTGTATTACACTACAAAGTTTCAGTGTTAGAAAGTGGCCGACAGATATGCCACAAACAGGACTGACGCAGATGCACTTAGTGGCAATAGAAATTTCCCATTATAGGTGTGTGAGACTGCTAGGAAAATCAGGCCCACTGTATTACACTACACAGTTTCAGTGTCAGAAAGTGGCTGACAGAAATTCCACAAACAGGACTGATGCAGATGCACTTAGTGGCAATAGAAATTTCCCTTTATAGGTGTGGGAGACTGCTGGGAAAATGAGGCCCACTGTATTACACTGCACAGTTTCTGTGTCTGAAAGTGGCTGACAGATATGCCACAAACAGGACTGACGCAGATGCACTTAGTGGCAATAGAAATTTCCCTTTATAGGTGTGGGAGACTGCTGGGAAAATCAGGCCCACTGTATTACATTACACAGTTTCTGTGTCAGAAAGTGGATGACAGATATGCTACAAACAGGACTCACGCAGATGCACTTAGTGGCAATAGAAATGTCCCTTAATAGGTGTGGGAGACTGCTGGGAAAATCAGGCCCACTGTATTACACTACACAGTTTCAGTGTCAGAAAGTGGCCGAAAGATATGACACAAACAGGACTGACGCATATGCACTTAGTGGCAATAGAAATTTCCCTTAATAGGTGTGGGAGACTGCTGGAAAATCAGGCCCACTGTATTACACTACACAGTTTCAGTGTCAGAAGTGGCTGACAGATATGCCACAAACAGGACTGACGCAGATGCACTTAGTGGCAATAGAAATTTCCCTTTATAGGTGTGGGAGACTGCTGGGAAAATCAGGCCCACTGTATTACACTCCACAGTTTCTGTGTCAGAAAGTGGCTGACAGATATGCCACAAACAGGACTCACGCAGATGCACTTAGTGACAATAGAAATTTCCCTTTATAGGTGTGGGAGACTCCTGGGAAAATCAGGCCCACTGTATTACACTACACAGCTTCAGTGGCAGAAAGTGGCTGACAGATATGCCACAAACAGGACTCACACAGATGCACTTAGTGGCAATAGAAATTTCCCTTTATAGGTGTAAGAGACTGCTGGGAAATTCAGGCCCACTGTATTACACTACACAGCTTCAGTGGCAGACAGTGGCTAGCAGATATATATAAAAAAGAAAAAAGGGACTGTGCTACTATGACAATCTCCCTACAATGATCTCAGGACAAGTATGGCAGCCAGCAGTAAAAAGGACTGCTGCACACAAAAGTGTGGCCAAACAAAGAAACAAGAGAACTGTGCAGAAAGAAGCAACAGGATATTTGCTTTGAAAAAAGCAGTTGGTTTGCACAGCGGCGTACAAACAGCAATGCAGCTATCAGGGAGCCTTATAAGCTACAGAGCTGATGCACAGAAATCTAGCCTCCACTGCTCCTGCAAAGAAAAGGTGGTGTTGGACAGTGGAAATCGCTACAGCACAAGCGGTTTGGGGGTTAATATTCCCTCCCTAACAATATCCCTGCTTCTGACGAAGCTGCAGCAACCTCTCCCTATGCTCAGATCGTCAGAAGTAAGATGGCGGTCGGCGTGCACGCCCCTTTATAGCCCCTGTGACACCGCTGAAAGCAAGCCAATCACTGTAATGCCCTTCTCTAAGATGGTGAGGACTGAGACCTATGTCATCACGCTGCCCACACTCTGCGTCCACCTTCATTGGCTGAGAAATGGTGCTGAACGCGTCATATGAAACGCGACTTTGGCGCGAAGATCGCATATTGCATGGCCGATTCCACACTGGGATCGGGTCGGGTTTCATGAAACCCGGCTTTGCCGAAAGTCGGTGACTTAGGAAAGTGACCGATCCGTTTCGCTCAACCCTAGTCATGGGCATAGCGGTGGCTGCAATGGAGACTAGAAATAATAAAGCTAAGTGTTAGTCTTGGACATACAAGTTTCCAAGGCACATGTAGGGGAAACCTTCTCTGGAATGTTGTGTTGTGAAACAGACTGCAGGATGGTAGTCGTGCAGTCCGTTTAATTCCAGGCCCGGGTTTTCCATGTGGCTAAAGGCCACAGGTTTCTTTGTTTAAAGCCCTGCAGTAAATGGTTTGGGTGTGTCAGAGTCAGTTGGTGTAGGTGAGAGTGCAGAGCACAGGCTTTGCAGACCTTTGTCTGTGTGAAGAGACACAGGACAAAGCAGAGCCAATAGGCCTGGCACCTGCAGCATACACAGCAGTGCTGCCATCCACGGTATCTGGCCTCGGAAGTGGACTGTCTTATGCCCGTAGGTGAACCGGAGGTAGACTGTCCTGTGCCCGAAGGAGGACTGGCATGTTTAACGGCTGCAAACATGTGGATATGTGTTGTGAATTCTGTTGTCAAGCTCCCTCCTGTGGTCATGAATGGTACTTTGGCTGGTTCTGTCCATGGGCTTCCTCTGGTGGTTGTGAGTGGGGCTGCGGCTTCTGAGGTTCCTTCCACAGGTGACGAGGTTAATTTGTTAGCTGGCTGCTCTATTTAACTCCACTTTGATCATTGCTCCATGCCACCTGTCAATGTTCCAGTATTGGTCTAGTGCTCTCCTGGATCGTTCTTGTGACCTGTCTTCCCAGCAGAAGCTAAGTTCCTGCTTGTTTTTCTCTGGTTTGCTATTTTTCTGTCCAGCTTGCTATTTTGATTTTTGTCTTGCTAGCTGGAAGCTCTGGGACGCAGAGGGAGCGCCTCCGCACCGTGAGTCGGTGCGGAGGGTCTTTTTGCGCCCTCTGCGTGGTCTTTTTGTAGTTTTTTGTGCTGACCGCAAAGTTACCTTTCCTATCCTCTGTCTGTTCAGTAAGTCGGGCCTCACTTTGCTAAATCTATTTCATCTCTGTGTTTGTAATTTTCATCTTTACTCACAGTCATTATATGTGGGGGGGCTGCCTTTTCCTTTGGGGAATTTCTCTGAGGCAAGGTAGGCTTTATTTTTCTATCTCTAGGGCTAGCTAGTTTCTTAGGCTGGGTCGAGTTGCATAGGGAGCGTTAGGAGCAATCCACGGCTATTTCTAGTGTGTGTGATAGGATTAGGGATTGCGGTCAGCAGAGTTCCTATGTCTCAGAGCTCGTCCTATATTATTAGTAACTATCAGGTCATTCCGTGTGCTCTTAACCACCAGGTCCATTATTGTCCTTACCACCAGGTCATAACAGATATGGTACCCAGCTGTAATCTAGAGGATATCAAGGACTGTGTACGGCTGTGAGTAAAAGACATTGACACAGAGGTGAAGTCACCCACGGCTACAGGTCAAAGGGAAAGCCAGCGTATTTAGTGACAGTAAATGGAGAAAGTTGTGAGTAAGAGATATTCATAGAGCGGTGCAGTCGCCCACGGCTACTGGTCAAAGGGAAGGCCAGCATGTTTAGTGACTGTAAAAAGAAGGATGTTGTGTAGTATGTAGTGCGGTGAAATGGACATTAATACTATGCACGGAGATTATATGCACTTGTGTAAATTGGGACATTTAATGCTGTGAAGAAACACATTAAAGGAGTTTTGTGTTTGTACTTTGTGGTCACTGCCTCCTCACTGCATAAGTGTGCTACCATTGCACTACATATGGCTGGAAAATGCGGGCAGTGTGAACTGAAGCATACCCCAAAGCATGCTGCATGTCGTTGTGCAAGTCTGCTGGAAAGATGGAGGAACGTTTGGAGAAGTACAGAGGCCCTCCTGAACACAGGGAGCAAAGTGACTCTGGTCCACAGGTCCCTTATTGCGGGGGACAACCCCAAAGGACAGAAAGTGAAGGTAATGGGTATCGATGGGAAAGTCCAAAAATATCCATCTGTGGAGGTTAAATTTTCTGCATCATGTGGGGACTTTAAAAATATGGTGGGAGTGGTGAAGACCCTTTGATATGGTACTGTGTTAGTGCAGCGCCCCAGAGATCTGGTCGTTGCAGTATGACACTCTGCCGCTAAGGGGAGTGATGGTATGTCTGATGGCACTGAAGGAATTCTATTGACCAGGTATCACCAGCACACATTACACTTCACACTCCGGCCACTAGGGGGAGAAAAAGGCTTTATTTATTCGGCCACTCCTCACACTGGTAAAACTAGGGGTTGGATAGGAAGTTAGTCAGTAGCTGACTGGGTTGGATTCAGGCAACATCCCGTGGCAGGGGGTGTTGCAGGGAGAAGATTCAGGGGGATGCCTGTCAGGCGTGGGAACCTGGCAGGTACCTAGCGATCAGAACAGAACGTTACGGAACCGCGCCTGCACTACCTTGTGGCGGTATCCTAAGAAAGAGACACGAAGCGAAGGATATTGTGGAACAGTGAGAAATGAGAGCAAGCACAAAGGAGAACCAGTAGGAGTCGTGCCCCGAGAACGGCAACATCCTACTGAGGCGCGTAGCCGGTGGCCGGAACACCGAGGAAGTAACTGACTCTATACCTTACTTCAAACTCCGCAGGACAGTTAATTATAGGTTGGCTGTCTATCTTAAATTTCCTATGAAGACATAGGGGGCAACGCGTGGAGAGGGGCGTCTCTAAGGTCCCGGAAGAGCTCCGAGCCTTCCCGTCATTCGGGTGCATCCTAGCCATAACATACCTGGGGGATGAGAAACTAGTAACATCTGGAATGAAATAGAAAGAAAGAGAAAGAACTAGAAAGAACGAACGAACTAGAACAGAAGTTGTGAGGACTATACCGAATGCTCAGCAGGGTAGCACTACAACACACAGGCGTTATTGGTAGGCAACGATTTCCACCTGCAAAGGGAACTCTGGATGTGCCATCGGACCGGCCGGTCTCAGACAGCCCTGTTAACTGTGCTCTGGATTGCGGATCCTGAAGTCTTCAGTAAAGAGGTAAAGAGACTGCAACCTTGTGTCCTCGTTATTGTCTGCACCTCACACCATTGCCATCTACATCACTGGGAAGCCCTGGGGACATACTTCACCTGTGGGAAGGTATACCATCTAGCTGCCATTCCATCACCCCAGCGGACCCCAAGCAGCGTCGGTCATCCTGACCGAACACCACAGGTGGCGTCACGAAACCTTGACAGACTCCTATCACCTTTTATTGGACGCCCCTTAGCAGGGTCACGGACCGGGTCCAGCCACCGTGACAACCCCAGAACTGAGACAGAAAGGACCGGTACTGAGTAACCTGTGGCCCTGTGTCTGGGGGCGCTCCAACTTGGCGTCACGAACAGGATCGTACTTAAGCCTGAAAAATTGGGTCATGTGTGCCTTGGAACTGTGGTTGAATTGTGCTTGAACCGTGATTTATTGCAAAGACTGTGTATTGCTGTTTGCCGCAAGATTCCCGCCAAAACTGCCGCCATTACAGCGCCACGAGGAGCGCAAGAGAAGAAGAAGGGCGTGGAGTTGTGGGCGTGAACAAGCTGCAGAGCGCGAAAGATAATGGCCGCCCAGTCTAAGTATCGTTGTGTTCTGAGGGCGTGTCCGACAGCAACTGAGATCCGCCTCCTGTTCTTTATGGCGGGCGGAGGCCGAAGAAACGAAATTATGACTCAGATGTAGTGAAGCTGGAAAGCCGGGGAGGCTTACGGAGGAGGATGGCCCAGTCTAGATCCCCATCACCGGAGGATTTTACCGGCATGCCACTGCTAGAGAAGATCGAGTCCTGGGAGCTGTCCGCGGAGCCCCCGCTGCCTGCACCAGACCAGGTGGCCACCCCTGAGGAACGGCGTGGAGCTGCCAGAGCCCCCACCTGTGAGTGAGCTCGGTACCCTGGCTGATCGGGGATCGGTGTTCCGCCAACTTATGACCCGACTACCGACGCGGTTGGTGGAGTTCCGGAGTCTGCATCATTCGACCCGGAAACGCGTGAGTGGGACATGGGCTCCTTCCCCTGGGGGGATTATCGGAAGCACCTCATAGCTGAGTATGCCAGGGACGTGGAACGGGAGGCCCGCGGTGAGCTGCTGGATGGGTTATTGCCGAAATGGGGAGTGGTGATCGTTTACCAGCCCCAGGGAGGAAGAGGCTTTGTCCAGGAAATAGGATCGACAATAAGGGTTCATATCACCCGGGAAGTGGTGGAGGCTGGCCTGTGGGGCGACAGTAAGGGTCCCCTCCTGCTGCCGGGGGATGCGGTAAGCTACCGCAGATACCAGAAGGGCCACGGCTGGTGGGCTCGGGATATCCAGCGCTGTACCTCCATCCTGGTTGCTGCCAAGTCCTTGGAGGAAGAACTGGCTGAAGCAGCGGCAGCCGCTGCTGCTGTTCCTCAGATCGTTCACTGGACTCCCGCACTGCCAGAAATAGACCGTGATTTAAGGCTTCCCAGACCCCCGAGGCCTGCCTGCCCGGTTAGGCCCTGGCAGAGGCCACCAGAGCAGCAATAAACCTCGAAAACCTGAAAATGTACATAGTTAACTCTTTGTTTTCCTTACTCTTTTTGCCGCATAAACCCGTAGGGGTTAGAGAGAGAGTCCTCCTTAGAACTGTAGAACGATAGTTGGTTGCTGATAGAAAGACAATGACAGTAGGCCCAGCCAAGGAGCTAGGCGGTCCTGCATTGGTGAAGCTAGAAAGAAAAGAAAAAGTTGAGTTTGTCTTATAGTACTTTATAGTAGGCCTTTAGTGGGTTCAGCTTATACGCCCTTAAAGGAAAAGTTAAATTATTGTTCAGAATTTGCACTTAGTAGAATACCCGGAAGGGCACCAGAAGTTATTTATAGTCAAAATGTTATTTAAAAATATTTAACCTTGTTTTGTTTGTAACGTTCAAGTGTCCTCACCTCCCATAAAGGGAAGCCTTGTCATATTTACTTGTTCCAAGCATTTCAAAATTTTGTATGTCTTTTGCTGACATGTATTGTTGTTCTTCTTCCCAGTCCAGGAGTACTGGATTTAACTGGGGGGAGTGCAGCGCCCCAGAGATCTGGTCGTTGCAGTATGACACTCTGCCGCTAAGGGGAGTGATGGTGCGTCTGATGGCACTGAAGGAATTCTACTGACCAGGTATCACCAGCACACATTACACTTCACACTCCAGCCACTAGGGGGAGAAAAAGGCTTTATTTATTGGGCCACTCCTCACACTGGTAAAACTAGGGGTTGGATAGGAAGTTAGTCAGAAGCTGACTGGGTTGGATTCAGGCAACATCCCGTGGCAGGGGGTGTTGCAGGGAGAAGATTCAGGGGGGTAACTGTCAGGCGTGGGAACCTGGCAGGTACCTAGCGAACAGAACAGAACGTTACGGAACCGCGCCTGCACTACCTTGCGGCGGTATCCTAAGAAAGAGACACGAAGCGAAGGATATTGTGGAACAGTGAGAAACGAGATCAAGCACAAAGGAGAACCAGTATGAGTCGTGCCGCGAGAACGGCAACATCCTACTGAGGCGCGTAGCCGGTGGCCGGAACACCGAGGAAGTAACTGACTCTATGCCTTACTTCAAACTCCGCAGGACAGTTAATTATAGGTTGGCTGTCTACCTTAAATTTCCTACGAAGACATAAGGGGCAAGGCGTAGAGAGGGGCGTCTCTAGGGTCCCGGAAGAGCTCCGAGCCTTCCCGTCATACGGGTGCGTCCTAGCCATAACATACCTGGGGGACGAGAAACTAGTAACATCTGGAACGAAATAGAAAGAAAGAGAAAGAACTAGAAAGAACGAACGAACTAGAACAGAAGTTGTGAGGACTATACCGAATGCTCAGCAGGGTAGCACTACAACACACAGGCGCTATTGGTAGGCAACGATTTCCACCTGCAAAGGGAACTCTGGATGTGCCATCGGACCGGCCGGTCTCAGACAGCCCTGTTAACTGTGCTCTGGATTGCGGATCCTGAAGTCTTCAGTAAAGAGGTAAAGAGACTGCAACCTTGTGTCCTCGTTATTGTCTGCACCTTACACCATCGCCATCTACATCCCTGGGAAGCCCTGGGGACATACTTCACCTGTGAGAAGGTATACCATCTAGCTGCCATTCCATCACCCCAGCGGACCCCAAGCAGCGTCGGTCATCCTGACCGAACACCACAGGTGGCGTCATGAAGCCTTGACAGACTCCTATCACCTTTTATTGGACGCCCCTTAGCAGGGTCACGGACCGGGTCCAGCCACCGTGACAACCCCAGAACTGAGACAGAAAGGACCGGTACCGAGTAACCTGTGGCCCTGTGTCTGGGGGCGCTCCATTAGAGAGAGACTTGCCCCTGTTTTGGTCCCTGTGGGAGACCAGGGACAACCCTCTCAAGGTAAAGATTGTGTCGGGCGTAGAACCTGAAGATGTTGAGATACCTGCCATAGGGGTCGCCAAACTAGGGACAGAATGTAATCCCGATAGGTTCCCTCTAGAGGTATTGGCAAGAGAGGCTGAAAATGTTGTTTCGGGTGCAGAACCCGAAGATCCCGAATCAGGGATATCTGCCAAAGGGGTCACCAACTTAGGGACAGAGTGTAACCCGATAGGCTTCCCCTAGAGGTTGTGGGGGTAGAGGTCGTGGAGACCCCATTGAACCTCGAGCTGGAAATGTCCCATGGTAAGTTCAGGACAGCTCAGTTCCAGGGTTCCACGCAGAGAGGCAGGTGTAAAAAATGCAAGCTTAAAAATATCGCCAGGAAGAACCGGGAGTGTTTTGTAGTGGAGGAGACTGAGAGCATATGCACCAGGAGCCCTCTGGCACGGCCAAGGATGTGGTCGGGGGTAAGGGTAAAACAGAGAGAGCGCTCACTAGACAGCAGTGTTGGAAGGCTCAGGTTTGTGTGCTATGTAATACGGGTGTATGCTCAGCGTTGCCGGGGAGGACCATGGCGTTTCAGCATCACGTAGTCACCGAGGCACGGGTAAGGGTACAGAGGAAACGGTACCAGGGGCCCAAATGCAGGTACTTAGATGACAGGATGAGCTGCCGGGTTAGTGAATCCAAAACAAACAAGGTTGAGACCACCCAAAACTGGCCCAAATCTACAGTTAATAAGAAAAGTGGGGGTGTCTTCTGCAATCGAGAACTGAGAGGTGGGTGGTCCCATAATGAAGGATGGAGGAGAAATGCAAAGGAGAAGGATGCATGTGTCGATCGATGGTTCCGGTCCCTACTTTGGTTTCTTAGTGCAGTGTCCGGCGGGGATGTCACAGGGTCATGCGGATGCCCCGTTTCACGCCCATATGATTTGACAAGTGTTCAACCCCACAGGTATGAAGAGGGAGAGGATATGTGAGGCAGTGACCGCTGTCACAGGTAGTTGTCACTGTTTGTTCTCCCCAGGATGTGCATGGAAGCGTAGTGAGGCCATGAGGGGGCATTGCAGTCGCATGTGTAGCTGTGAAGCAGTGTCACAGGTAAGGGTCACTGTGTGTTCTCTCCAGGTTGTGCATGGAGGTGTATTAGGGTCATAGGAGAGCATGGCAGTCACAGGCGTAGCGATGATTGCAATTCAGACTAGAAATAATAAAATTGCCAAAAAATTATAGCTCTACCACAAAATATGAAACACAGCGAAGAACAAATAATGGGCCTCAGAACAATTAATCATTATTATATAATTAATTTATTAAAAATGATATACAGTAAGAAATCTTTAAAACTGATAACTAGAATAAAGCAGGGGGATAGTGACACCTAAGTGCCATGTCTAAAAAGGTTAGTACATAATGCAAAAAAACAATATCATAGATTGTAGAAAAAATGATGCAAAAAAACCCACAATAATTATCTCCAATATTCGAAAAAGCAGCACATGCAATTAATAACAGTAGAATGGCAGGGATAATAAAACTGCATGTAAAGGCTCTAATTATAAAGTATAACGTGCAAGTGCAACAAAATTGTAAACAGATATAGAGCCTGTCAGCAAAATTAAATATACCATATATAAAATCACTGCCAAATCACTAGAGCTGTGGTTGATGTATTGCCACAGTAAGCCACTTACAAAGGAGACAGACACATGTAATAAGGTTTTAAGAGAGAGGACAATGTGATCAGTCCATAGATATTAAAACCAACCTCAGAAAGGATGTTGAAGAGACATTGTCAGTAAGAGACATTGACAGAGTGGTGCAGTCGCCCTCGACTAACGGTCAAAGGGAAGGCCAGCGTGTTTAGTAACTGTAAGGCCGGGGACACACACAACGTATAAAAAAGGTCCGTTTTTCTTGGATGAGAATCGCACAAATGTTAACAAAACCGTGATCCGTGTGCAGTGCGAGGATGCGTTTTTCTCGCATCAAATGATCCGTTTGATATCCATTTAACATCCGTATGGCATCCGTATGGCGAGATTTTCTCGCAGGCTTGCAAAATGGACATATAACGTTTTTTTCACCTGAAAAAAATTTAAATCATCAACAAGAACACTATTTAATGGCCCTAAAACAGGTGGCAGCCACCAATCTATGCAGTACAGTCCCTGCTTGTGTTGGTGGATTTCTGCTTGCTGAGCAACATGTCTGATCTACTGACTTTTAACACCACAGAGCAGCGTCGGACTGGAGCACCTTGGGCCCACCAGAGAAAATCATTCTTGGGGCCCACTATGTAGCTACATAGAAATAGATACAAGACCACCAATTGTGCAGTAAAAAGCGCTAATATCAGGGTATAATATAAGGTAGTTCACGTCTTAATAATGTAGCAAGGGTTGGGGTAGCCCCCTCACAGAATATAATGTAGCCCCCTCATAAAATATAATGCAGTCCCCTCTCATAGAATATAATGCAGCACCCCACAAAATATAATGCAACCCTCTCAGGTATGACGCAGTCCCCACCATAGAATATAATATAGCACCCCAGAGGGTATAATGCAGCCCCCCCTCATATAGTATAATGCAACCCACCACAGAATATAATATAGTCCCCTGAGAAAAGGCAGTTCCACCACAGAATATAATGCAGCCCCCCCATAGAGTATACTGTAGCCCCCTCATATAGTATGATGTAGCCCCCATAATATTATGTAGTCCCCTGAGAGAATAATGCAGCCCCACCACAGAATATAATGCAGCCCCCCATAGAGTATACTGTAACCCCTCATATAGTATGATGTAGCCCCCCATAATATAATGTAGTACCCTGAGTATAATGCAGTCCCCCCACAGAATATAATGTAGCCCCCCAGGGCCATATTTAGAGTTTCTGCTGCACTAGGCACTTTTAGTGCTGCCTCCCCCTTTGGTGAGTATGACACTATCGGCAGTGACTTTGGCAAGATTCGCTGATGTGAAAGTCGCCTTTTGCAGCAGATCTGGCAGTTTTTCTGAATCTGCCGCATAACGGATCACTTATGGCAACACTGCGTTCGGCCTCATTTATTCCCTATGGTATTTGCGGCACTTGCCGTGATCTGGCAGATGCGGTACCATACCTCCCAACTTTTGAAGAAAGGAAGGAGGTATAAAGTTTGTGGCGCGCGTAGTGCGCCGCGGCAAATTTTAGGCCACGCCTCTGACCACACCCATTTCGCAACTAGTCACACCCATATCCACGTCCCAACCACAGCCATTTAGCACTGCTGATCACATTGTTTTATATACAATAATTATAAGCAAACAAAAATATGGCCACACAGTGCTCCATACTGTATAATGGCCACACATGATGCTCAATACTGTATAATGGCCACCACACATGATGCTCCATACTGTATAATGGCCACACACAGTTCTCCATACTGTATAATGGCCACACATGATGCTCAATACTGTATAATGGCCACACATGATGCTCCATAGTGTATAATGGCCACACATGATGCTCCCTAGTGTATAATGGCCACACATTGCTCCATACTGTATAATGGCCAGACAGTGCTCCATACTGTATAATGACCACCCACACATAGTGCTCCATACTGTATAATGGCCACACAGTTCTCCATACTGTATAATGATCCCACATAATGCTCAATACTGTATAATGGCCACAAATGATGCTCCATATTGTATAACGGCCACACATGATGCTCCATACTGTATAACGGCCACACATGATGCTCAATACTGTATAATGGCCACACACAATTCTCCATACTGTATAATGATCCCACATGATGCTCAATACTGTATAATGACCCCCCTCCTGTATGCATGGCTCATCTCCCTCCCATCCCATATACAGGGTGGAGCGCGGTAATTTGCAGATTTGGGAATAAAATAAAAAAATTATGATCATTAGAAAAATTTATTTTATATTTTAATTATACTGAACAGTAATGGAATTTTTAAATTACATGGTTTTAAATAGTGTATCTGGCAAATGTCGACCTTCGCTATCCACACACTGCTGCATACGTTTTCTGAAGTTTTCATGAACTCTAACAAGCATGTCCACTGGTATTCTGCCAATTTCAGCTTCAATATTGTTCCTTAAGTCTTCCAAGGTGTTGGGACGGTTGATATACACCTTAGACTTCAGGTAACCCCAAAGGAAAAAATCGCATGGGGCTAAATCTGGTGAGCGTGCAGGCCAGTTCACATCTCCCCTCAAAGAGATAAGCCGTCCAGGAAACATTTGCCTCAAACAATTCATGGTAACCCTCGCTGTGTGTGCAGTGGCACCATCCTGTTGGAACCATGTATCCTCTAGTTCCATTGCCTCAAGAGCCGGCTGAAAATAATCCTGTATCATAGACAAGTACCGTTCGGAGTTCACAGTTATGGCACGACCATTATCCTGAAAAAAGTAAGGACCAATGATGCCTACTCGTGATATGGCGCACCACACAGTGAAAATGAGGTGAAAATGTGCCTCATCAGAAAAAAACACAATTGCGTCACGGGGTATCGTTGCTAACATGTCTTCACAAGAGGTCCGCCGTGTCAAATACTCCCATGCTGACAAATGTTGGACCACGCACATTTTATACGGGTGAAAATTCAGTTCATCATGAAGAATCCGGTGGAGAGAACGTCTTGAAATGCCAAGAGCAAATGATTGCTTCCGAGCAGAGCGTTTCGGAGATTGCAGTACTGCTGCTCTAACTCTCTCGATGTTTTGTGGTGTTGTAATCCTTCTCTCAGGTCCCCTTCGTACACATGACACATTCCCTGCTGTTCTGAATGCATTCACCCAATTTACAATTGATTGCCGTCCAGGAACACGTCCGCGTGGAGGAACAGCGAATTGTAAACGAAAAGCACGCTGCACTGCAATGATCGAGTGGGCATTTGAAAAATACGCTTCAACACAAAATGACCTCTCCTCACGTGTCCACTGCATGATGGCAACTGAAAGGCAGAGGAATACAAATCTCCCATCAGCCACTGTAAGCCACACCCACTCTCCCCTCTCTTCGACCGACAGTGCCGCCACAGCATGCAGTGCAAAAAAGCAAATTACCGCGCTCCACCCTGTACATGGCTCATATTACCCCTCCTGTATGCATGACTCATATCTCCCCCTGTTTGCATGGCTCATATTCCCCCTCCTGTATGCATGGCTCATATTCCCCCCTCCGGTATGCATGGCTCATATTCCCCCCTGTATGTATGGCTCATATTCCCCACCTATGTATGGCTCATATTCCCCCCTATGCATGGCTCATATCCCCCCCACCTGTATGCATGGCTCATATTCCCCCCTCCTGTATGCATGGCTCATATTCCCCCCTGTATGTATGGCTCATATTCCCCCCTATGCATGGCTCATATCCCCCCCACCTGTATGCATGGCTCATATTCCCCCCTCCTGTATGCATGGCTCATATTCCCCCCTGTATGCATGGCTCATATTCCCCCCTGTATGTATGGCTCATATTCCCCACCTATGTATGGCTCATATTCCCCCCTATGCATGGCTCATATCCCCCCCACCTGTATGCATGGCTCATATTCCCCCCTCCTGTATGCATGGCTCATATTCCCCCCTGTATGCATGGCTCATATTCCCCCCTGTATGTATGGCTCATATTCCCCCCTATGCATGGCTCATATTCCCCCCCCGTGGGCATGGCTCATATCCCCCCACCTGTATGCATGGCTCATATTCCCCCATCCTGTATGCATGGCTCATATTCCCCCCTGTATGTATTGCTCATATTCCCCCCCCCTATGCATGGCTCATATCTCCCCCACCTGTATGCGTGGCTCATATTCCCCCCTCCTGTATGCATGGCTCATATTCCCCTCCCCCGCATGCATGGCTCATATCCCCCCCTGTATGCATGGCTCATATTCCGCCCCTCCTGTATGCATCGCTTATATTCCCCCCCAGTATGCATGGCTGATATTCCCCCCTGTATGCATGGCTTATATTCCCCCCTTCCTGTATGCATGGCTCATAGTCCGCCCCTGTATGCATGGCTTATATTCCCCCCTGTATGCATGGCTCATAGTCCGCCCCTGTATGCATGGCTTATCTCTCCGCACCCGCACCCGCTCCTGCTCCCATCTTGCACGACACGCTGGCTTATGTCCTCCTTCATCCCTTCATCCCCCTGTCCCCCCATCCCTCCGTCCCTCATACTCACCTGTCCCACTGCACGGCCGTGCCGACATCCCTCATGCTCTGTCCCGACTCCAGGTGGCGTAGCACCTTCTTCCTGCTTGAGCGGTCATGTGACACCGCTCATTAAGGTCATGAATATGCGCATATTCATGACCTTAATGAGCGGTAACACGTGACCACTCATTCAGGACGAGCTGCAGTGCAGACGCCGAGACCATCGCTGGAGCAGGGTGAGTATCGTCTTCAAAGAGGGTGGGTGGGGGGCGGGCGGCCGGGGGGGCCCTGGAGCAGTGGGGGCCCTGCCAGCAGGTGTCAGTGCCAGGGCCCACCGGAGGATCCTCCGGTTCTCCGGTGGGCCAGTCCAAGCCTGCCATAGAGCGTGTGCTTTACAACTGGGTATTTTCCCAACGTTTTGGGGAGCCATACCCAGTTATTGTAGATCCGAGGAAGCAGAGACGGATGTGGGTACATCCACTTTTGAAGCAACGGATCAATAAAGGACATTTCAACCATCTGTATGCTGCTCTGAGGACAAATCCAGACAAGTTCTTCAACTATTGTCGGATGAGGATACAAACATTTGATATTTTGTTGGAGATTTTGCGACCAGGGATCACCAAGAAGGACACCAGGATGCGCAAATCTATTTCTGCAGAGGAGCGCCTTATCCTTACGTTACGGTATGTAAAAATCCTCTTTTTACAAATAATGTTTTGACTTTCATAGTCTTACCCCTTTTTATAATTAGATCATTAAATTATTATGCAACTTCAACATAATTTGTGCTTCTTTTATAATATTTTAGTTTATAGAACATCAAAGCCATTGCATGTCCTTAATGTTTGATTAAACATGGCATCTTAGTTATCTAATCTTAGTTTTTGTCCATATAACACTGTAATGTGTTCATTTTGTGTTTTTATTTTAAAACATACTCTGTTTTCTTTTAGCTTCCTTGCCACTGGCCTTTCATATGTGGCACTGCATTTAGAGTTTTTACTGGGCAAATCAACAATTTCTGGAATTGTGCGGGATACATGCACGGAAATCTGGAGAAGACTCCATCAAGAGGTGATGCCTGAGCCTAAAATGGCAGACTGGTTACGTATTGCACAAGGATTTCAGGACACATGCCAGTTTCCGCACTGTTTTGGGGCTCTGGACGGAAAGCACATCCGTGTGTGTAAGCTGCCGGGATCAGGGACCCAATTCTATAATTATAAACAGTTTTTCTCTGTAGTGCTGTTGGCCCTAGTCGACAGCAACTACAGGTTTATAATTGTAGATATTGGGGCCTATGGTAGAACTGGAGACTCTAGAGTCTTCAGTTCTTCCATTATGGGTCGGCGGCTGCGCAACAATGATTTGGATCTCCCACCCCCAAGTCACATACCAGGGGCTAATTTGGATGCGGTGCCTTACATGATGGTAGCAGATGAGACGTTTCAATTATCAAGTAACGTCATGAGGCCCTATCCACGGAGAGGCCTGGACTACCAGCGGCGAATTTTTAATTTGTGACTTTCCCGTGCCCGCCGTCTGGTAGAGTGTTCATTCGGCATTCTCACTGCAAAATGGCGGGTACTTCAGTCCGCAATCCAACTGAGTGAAGGCAATATGTCAATGGCGTGATCAAAGCATGTGTTGTTCTTCACAACTTTACAAGATACCATGATTGCCCATCATCTGTTGATGATGAAGTTGATTATGCAAATACTGTCTTGTCTACTACACGTGTTCTTCCTTCACGTCGTCAGCCCTCAGGCCTAAAAGTTCGTGATGCGTTAACAAATTATTTTGTGTCACCAGAGGGATCGACTGTCTGGCAAGACAATGCTGTTTTGCTTTAATCTTTAGTTATATTGTAACTTAATAAATATCATAATGTTCCTGTTTGAATTGTGTAGTATGTTTGTCCTTAAAAATACTTATTTTGTTAAATTGTCACATCATGTATGTAGTCAGAACAATACATAACACTCATATTTGTTAAACCATTTTTACTGCTCAAAGCATATATCTAGTAGCCAAAAACATATTCACATCATATGTAATTGTAGGCATATTAACCTGAGGAAACAAGAAAGCATAACATGCCAAGGACGCAAATAACTTAACACATAAAACAGCGTAAATGACTGGCCAAAAACTGGTTTGGAGAAATTACAGGTTCTGGTAGGTTGGGGGTGGTGATGGTGATGGTGTGCAGCATGTGCGGAACTTGGCCTAGGTGGATGACCAACCAGACTGTCAACCTGTGGTATGCCAGATATATATGGAGGGTGTTGTGCAAGGATCTATCCTGTGTCTGAGGTAAAACTTGATGTTGAGGGTAGAAGTGCATCAAGTCCTGTGTACTGGATTGTTCCATTTGGTCATACCCCCCAATATGGCCATGTCGAGCAGACACATGTTGGGACCAGCCTCCAAACGTGTGTCTGTTCAAGTGGTCAGATTGGGCAGTTGCTGGATAATCATAAATTGGCCTAAGTTGTGGTTTTTGGTTGCTTTGGCCAGGCTGTTGTTGTTGAGCTATATGTGGCGGGGGTGGTGCTGCGACTGTTTGTGTTTGTTCCGGTGGAAGGTCTTGCACCACCAGAAGGTTTGTAGATGACATTTGCCAACGTTCGAAGGTAGTTAAACACATGAGTCGGGTTGTTTGGGGGTGTTGCCGCATCTATCACAATTTGGATACAACCTCTGGTCCGCAGCCTGAGCGAGCGCAGAATGGGACTTAAATAGTGGGCAAGACTGTGGAAGTATGCTTCCTCCCCATCGTCATGGGCAGCCCTGGCCAAATAGTCCAACACCCCTGTATCCACTTGCCTCCTGGTGACAGTGGTAGAAGCCACCCTTCTGCGCCGACCACGGGTTGGTCTTGTATTAGGCTGTGGTGATGTATCCAGAGCCAAGGTTGAACTTCTGCTCTGGGCTCCTTCCTCCACCTCTTGATTGGCCTCCTGTGTGGCAGAAGACGCTGCTTCTGGTTGTGCTGGTGGTGGTTGGTTGCTGCTTGTTGGTTGGCCAGATGGTCCAGCCATTTCAGCACCTTCACCAACGGGGTCAATCACCACCTCAGAGTCAGATGCAGTCTCCCTTTCTGTCAGATTTGACTCTGTTCTGGATTTCAAAAAATATTAAAAAAAAAAAAATTTAAAACATATTCACGTTATAAGATGTGTTTAAAATTTTGTGACATGCATGCACTTACGGTCTGAGCTCCATCACCGGTGCAAGAAAATTAAGCCGATCAAAATAAATATATTTTCTTTTTTTGGATGCTGCATCACCACTCCGCCCAGAAAGCATTGGTCCCGGCAACTCCGCCAGCGTCTATTGACATCATTCACTGCAAAGAAACACAAGAATTTTTTTGAATATCAAGCACATAACTCTAAGGCTGCCATCACACTAGAAATACGTGACGTCACCACTTCTGCATTTATCACCCACTCCTGGTTTTGCCTTGCGAATACTGATGTAAAATACTGACCAAATACTGAACGTGTGACGGCTGCCTAACAGGTACAGGGTTTGCAATCACACACGGGTCCTGGAGCCTAGGGGGAAATAAAACTCCCTTTGTCCTATATTAAAGGACTATAGCTAGTACATTTCAACCATATTTGTGTGTCATGTTGATGATTTTGCATCCGCAACCCAGAGCTTTTAACATTTACATCACTCATAAACACACCACATATGATGTGTTCATGGTTAGTTTTATCAGGAACCCAATTTTAAACACAATTTTGGTAAAGGATGGTACTTACAAATTTCTTGCTGAACCTCATGAGGTCGCTCATCAAAATCGGGGAATATGTGGCGACAGATTGCCCTCCATGCTGCTTCTTCACGTGCACGGTCTGCATAATGTGCGTCGCGTTGGTCCCATAATTCTGGTCTATCATCGACCAGAGCAATCAGCATCTCCACATTTATATGCCTGGCCATGCTGCTACACAGTACACTCCGTGGAGGCGTGCTTCCTGCTTTTCAATCCAGCGTGGCCCAGAAATTAGCATGCCAAAGCTTCCTGATAATGGATGATTCAATTTCCTGTCACCTGGAGAAGTCTTCCGTATTTCTCGCAATGCACACGCATGGTCCGTGTGTAATCCGATTTTTTCTCGCACCCATAGACCACCCATAGACTCGCATTGGCAATTGTCGGCCGAGATACTCTGACAATCGCAGCATGCTGCGATTTCACTCGGATCCTGAATACGACCGAGAAAATATTGGATGATGGGAGCTGCCCCATAGATTAACATTGGGACGAGCGTTATGCGATTTTTTCTCGCATTGCACTCGTCCGTATTACAGTCCACTGTGACCCCAGCCTAAACGGAAGGATGCCGTGTAGTATGTAGTGTGGTGAAATGAACATTAATACTATGCATGGAGATTATATGCACTTGTGTGAATTGGGACATTTAATGCTGTGAAGAAGCAAATTAAAGTTGCTTTGTGTTTGAACTTTCTGAGTCACTGCTTCCTCACTGCATAAGTGTGCTACAGTTGCACTACAATATGTATATAAATTTTATATATATATATAAGTTTGGACACACCTCATTTAAAGATTTTTCTGTATTTTCATGACTATGAAAATTGTACATTCACACTGAAGGCATCAAAACTATGAATTAACACATGTGGAATTATATACTTCATTTCAGTTGTTTCATACTTTTTTGTTATGTCTAATATTCCAGGTTCTTCAAAGAAGTCACCTTTTGCTTTGCTGACTGCTTTTCACACTCTTGGCATTCTCTTGATCAGCTTCAAGAGGTAGTCACCGGGAATGGTTTTCACTTCACAGGTGTGCCCTGTCAGGTTTAATAAGTGGAATTTCTTGCCTTATAAATGGTGTTGGGACCATCAGTTGTGTTGTGCAGAAGTCTGGTGGATACACAGCTGAGTCCTACTGAATAGACTGTAAGGCTGCCGTCACGCTAGCAGTATTTGGTCAGTATTTTACATCAGTATTTGTAAGCCAAAACCAGGAGTGGGTGATAAATGCAGAAGTGGTGCATACGTTTCTGTTATACTTTTCCTCTAATGGTTCCACTCCTGGTTTTGGCTTCCAAATACTGATGTAAAATACTGACCAAATACTGCTAGTGTGACGGCAGACTAAGGGTATGTGCACACTTTGTGGATTCTCTGCAAATCCGCAGCGTTTTTTGAGATGCAGAAACGCTGCAGATCCGCAATTGATTTACAGTACATTGTAAATCAATGAGAAAAAAAAATGCTGTGCACACGTTGTGGAAAATCCGCTGCGGAAACGCTGCAGTTTAAAAGAATTAGCATGTCACTTCTTTTTTGTGAATCTGCAGCGTTGTTGTACCCATTCCTTTATAGAAAGCCGCAAGGGTAAAAACGCAGCAAATCCGCAAGAAAACCGCAGCAAAAACGCACAAAAAATGCTGCAGAACCGCACAAAAAAACGCAACAAATCTGCACATGCGTTTTCTGCCAGGAGAGGCAGAATCTGCACCAGAAATTCCTAAGCCTAATCCACAACGTGTGCACAAAGCCTTAGAACGTGTACCCACGAGTACTAAGAGAACTAAGTAATGTAATAGATAAACCATTATTTCTTATTTTTAGGGACTCTATAGCGACAGGGTCTGTTCCGCAGGACTGGCGCATAGCAAATGTGGTGCCAATATTCAAAAAGGGCTCTAAAAGTGAACCTGAAAATTATAGGCCAGTAAGTCTAACCTCTATTGTTGGTAAAATATTTGAAGGGTTTCTGAGGGATGTTATTCTGGATTATCTCAATGAGAATAACTGTTTAACTCCATATCAGCATGGGTTTATGAGAAATCGCTCCTGTCAAACCAATCTAATCAGTTTTTATGAAGAGGTAAGCTATAGGCTAGACCACGGTGAGTCATTGGACGTGGTATATCTCGATTTTTCCAAAGCTTTTGATACCGTGCCGCACAAGAGGTTGGTACACAAAATGAGAATGCTTGGTCTGGGGGAAAATGTGTGTAAATGGGTTAGTAACTGGCTAAGTGATAGAAAGCAGAGGGTGGTTATAAATGGTATAGTCTCTAACTGGGTCGCTGTGACCAGTGGGGTACCGCAGGGATCAGTATTGGGACCTGTTCTCTTCAACATATTCATTAATGATCTGGTAGAAGGTTTACACAGTAAAATATCGATATTTGCAGATGATACAAAACTATGTAAAGCAGTTAATACAAGAGAAGATAGTATTCTGCTACAGATGGATCTGGATAAGTTGGAAACTTGGGCTGAAAGGTGGCAGATGAGGTTTAACAATGATAAATGTAAGGTTATACACATGGGAAGAAGGAATCAATATCACCATTACACACTGAATGGGAAACCACTGGGTAAATCTGACAGGGAGAAGGACTTGGGGATCCTAGTTAATGATAAACTTACCTGGAGCAGCCAGTGCCAGGCAGCAGCTGCCAAGGCAAACAGGATCATGGGGTGCATTAAAAGAGGTCTGGATACACATGATGAGAGCATTATACTGCCTCTGTACAAATCCCTAGTTAGACCGCACATGGAGTACTGTGTCCAGTTTTGGGCACCGGTACTCAGGAAGGATATAATGGAACTAGAGAGAGTACAAAGGAGGGCAACAAAATTAATAAAGGGGATGGGAGAACTACAATACCCAGATAGATTAGCGAAATTAGGATTATTTAGTCTAGAAAAAAGACGACTGAGGGGCGATCTAATAACCATGTATAAGTATATAAGGGGACAATACAAATATCTCGCTGAGGATCTGTTTTTACCAAGGAAGGTGACGGGCACAAGGGGGCATTCTTTGCGTCTGGAGGAGAGAAGGTTTTTCCACCAACATAGAAGAGGATTCTTTACTGTTAGGGCAGTGAGAATCTGGAATTGCTTGATTGAGGAGGTGGTGATGGCGAACTCAGTCGAGGGGTTCAAGAGAGGCCAGGATGTCTTCCTGGAGCAGGACAATATTGTATCATACAATTATTAGGTTCTGTAGAAGGACGTAGATCTGGGGATTTATTATGATGGAATATAGGCTGAACTGGATGGACAAATGTCTTTTTTCGGCCTTACTAACTATGTTACTAAAAAAGCAGCTAAGTAAAGAAAAACGATTGGCCATCATTACTTTAAGAAATGAAGGTCAGTCAGTCTGAAAAATTGGGAAAACATTGAATGTGTCCCCAAGTGCACTGGCAAAAATCATCAAGCGTTACAAAGAAACTGGCTCACATAAGGACAGCCCCAGGAAAGCAAGACCAAGAGTCACCTCTACTTCTAAAGATAAGTTTATCCGAGTCACCAGCCTCAGAAATCACAGGTTAACAGCAGCTCAGATTAGAGACCAGGTCAATGCCACACAGAGTTCTAGCAGCAGACACATCTCTACAACAACTGTTAAGAGGAGACTTTTCATGGTAAAATAGCTGCTAGGAAACCACTGCTAAGGATAGGCAACAAGCAGAAGAGACTTGTTTGGACTAAAGAACACAAGGAATGGACATCAGACCAGTGGAAATCTGTGCTTTGTTCTGATGAGTCCAAATTTGAGATCTTTGGTTCCAACCACCGTGTCTTTGTGCGACGCAGAAAAGGTGAACGGATGGACTCTACATGCCTGGCTCCCACCGTGAAGTATGGAGGAGTGATGGTGTGGGGGTGCTTTGCTGGTGACACTGTTGGGGATTTATTGAAAATTGACGGCATACTGAACCAGCATGGCTACCACAGCATCTTGCAGCGGCATGCTATTCCAGTTTGCGTTTAGTTGGACCATCATTTATTTTTCAACAGGACAATGACCCCAAACACACCTAGAGGCTGTGTAAGGGCTATTTGACCAAGAAGGAGATTGGTGGGGGGCTACACCAGTTGACCTGGCCTCCACAGTCACCAGACCTGAACCCAATCGAGATGGTTCGGGGTGAGCTCGACCGCAGAGTGAAGGCAAAAGGGCCAACAAGTGCTAAGCATCTCTGGGAACTCCTTCAAGATTGTTGGAAGACCATTCCCGGTGACTACCTCTTGAAGCTCATCAAGAGAATGCCAAGAATGTGCAAAGCAGTCATCAAAGCAAAAGGTGGCTACTTTGAAGAACCTAGAATATAAGGCATATTTTCAGTTCTTTCACACTTTTTTGTTAAGTATATAATTCCACATGTGTTAATTCATAGTTTTAATGCCTTCAGTGTGAATGTACCTTTTTCATAGTCATGAAAATACAGAAAAATCTTTAAATGAGAAGGTGGTCCAAACTTTTGGTGTGTACTGTATATATTTATTTATATTTCATAGAGAGTTAGGTGGCAGAATAGCCGAAAATTCAATTGTCGGCTTCTGTAAAATCACTGCAGAAGCCGACAAGATGTGACACATGGTTTACATACAGTAAACCATTGCATATCAGTTAGATTTATGAATGTCCCTGACAAATAATGCTAGTACTATGTTTGTGTTAAATTTTGGATATGTAGGTGTTAAATGAACAAATTTTTTCAGGGTAACGAATTGTGTGGGCTCCCACGCAATTTTCTTCAACAGAGAGGGAAAGCCAGTGACCGAGGGCAGATATTAATAGCCTAAAACGAGGCCATTGTTATTGCCCCCCCCCCCCCCGGCTAAAAACATCTGCCCCCAGCCACCCCTGAAAAGCGGCATTTGTAAGATACGCCAAATCTGGCACTTAGCCTCCCTTCTCCCATTGCCCTTTAGCGGTGACATATGGGGTAATAAGAGAATGCCAAGAGTATGCAAAGCAGTCATCAAAGCAAAAGGTGGCTACTTTGAAGAACCTAGAATATAAGACATATTTTCAGTTGTTTCACACTTTTTTGTTAAGTATATAATTCCACATGTGTTAATTCATTCATAGTTTTGATGCCTTCAGTGTGAATGTACAATTTTCATAGTCATGAAAATACAGAAAAATCTTTAAATGAGAAGGTGTGTCCAAACTTTTGATCTGTACTGTATATACCCCCAACAAATTCCGAAGCATTTTACAATTTTGTACAGACAATAAAGACATTACACAGTCTACTGTTTAGAGGGCTAGGGGGGCAATTATACAGTGATGACAGTTGTGTTGTTGCCATCTTACTGTGTGGAGAGTTGTTTTGAGTCCATCATACTGTGTGAAAGGTTGTGTTGGGGTCACATTTGGGGCATCATACTTTGTGGGTGGTACATTGGGGTCATGATACTTTGTATTTTTAGAGTAAAGTGAATGAATTCACTGTGGGGTATCATACTGTGTTTTCAGAGCTCTTTTATTGGCATCATACATTTTGGCGGCAAAGAGTGGTATATCTGCAGCGCCCCAGAGACCTGGTCGTTGCAGTATAGCGCTCTGCCACTAAGGGGAGCAGCAGTACGTCTGATGGCACTAAGGAGTTCTCCTGACTAGGTATCACTAGAACACATTACACTTCACACTCCGGCCACTAGGGGGAGAAAGAGGCTTTATTTATTGGGCCACTCCTCACACTGGTAAAACTAGGGGCTGGGGAGGAAGTTAGGCAGAAGCTGACTGGGTTGGAACCAGGCAACATCCCGTGGCAAGTGGTATTGCAAGGAGAAGGCACAGGGGGGTCCCTGTCAGGCGTGGGAACCTGGCAGGTGCCTGGCGAACAGAACAGAACGTAACGGAACCGCGCCTGCACACCCTGCAGCGGTATCCAGGAGAGAGACACGAAGGGAAGGATATTGTGGAACAGTGTAAACGAGATCAGCACAAAGGAGAGCCAGTAAGAGTCGTGCCGAGAGAGGAAGGCAACATCTTACTGAGGCGCGTAGTCGGTGGCCGGATCACCATAGGAGTAACTTACTTCAGGCCTTACTTCAAATTCCGCTGGACAGTTAATCATAGGTTGGCTGTCTACCTTCTACACCTACGAAGACATAGGGGGCAACATTGGGAGAGGGGCGTCTCTAGGGTCCCGGAAGACCTCCAAGCCTTCCCGTCAAACGGGTGGCGTCCTAGCCATAACATATCTGGGGGACGTTAGAAACTAGTAACATCTGGAACCAAAGAACGAGAGAGAGAAAGAAAGCTGTAGAGAACGAACGAACGAACGAGAGCAGCAGTTGTGAGGACTATTCCGAATGCTCAGCAGGGTAGGACTACAACACACAGGCGCTATTGGTAGGCAACGATTTCAATCTGCGAAGGAAACTCTGGATGTGCCCATCGGACCGGCCGGTCTCTGATAGCCCGGTTGAACATGCTCTGGACTGAGGATATTGAAGCCTTCAGTAAAGAGGTAAAGAGACTGCAACCCTGTGTCCTCGTTATTGCCTGCACCTCACACCATCATCATCTACATTACTGGGAAGCCTGGGGACATACTTCACCTGTGGGAAGGTGTTGTGAATTCTGTTGTCGAGCTCCCTCCTGTGGTCGTGAATGGTACTTCGGCGAGTTCTGTCTATGGGCTCCCTCTGGTGGCTATGAGTGAAGCTGCGGCTTCTGAGGTTCCTTACACAGGTGACGTGGTTTATCCTTTGGTTGGCTGCTCTATTTAACTCCTCTCAGATCGTTACTCCATGCCAGCTGTCAATGTTTTTGCATTTGTTCAGTTCGCTCCTGGATCTCTCTGGTGACCTGCCTTCTCCTGCAGAAGCTAAGTTCCTGATAGTCATTATTTGTTCATTGTTTTCTTGTCCAGCTGGTTATCATGATTCTGTCTTGCTAGCTGGAAGCTCTGGGATGCAGAGTGGCCCCGCCGCACCGTGAGTCGGTGCGGAGGTCTTTTTTGCACACTCTGCGTGGTCTTTTGTAGGTTTTTGTGCTGATCGCAAAGTTACCTTTCCTATCCTCTGTCTATTTAGTAAGTCTGGCCTCCCCTTTGCTGAACCCTGTTTCATTTCTGCGTTTGTGACTTTCATCTTTACTCACAGTCAATATATGTAGGGGGCTTCCTTTACCTTTGGGGAATTTCTCTGAGGCAAGGTAGGCTTTATTTTCCATCTCTAGGGCTAGATAGTTCTTAGGCTGTGACGAGGCGCCTAGGTCTGGTCTGGAGCGCTCCACGGCTATTTCTAGTGTGTGTGATAGGATTAGGGCTTGCGGTCAGCAGAGTTCCCACATCCCAGAGCTCGTCCTGTATGAGGTTTAACTATCAGGTCATTCCAGGTGCTCCTAACCACCAGGTCATAACAGGAAGGTATAACATCCAGCTGCCATTCCATCACCCCAGCGGACCCCACAGCAGCGTCGGTCACCCTGACCGAACACCACAGGTGGCGTCACGAACCCCTGACAGACTGTACCTTCACCTTTATTGGACGCCCCTTAGCAGGGTCGCAGACTGGGCCTAGCCACCGTGACAGCCTCAGAACCGAACCAGAGAGGCCCGGTACCGAGAACCCGTGGCCCGGTGTCTGGGAGCGCTCCAACTTGGCATCACGAACAGGATCGTACTTAAGCCTGAAGAATTGGGTCATGTGTGCCTTGGAACTGTGATTGAAACGCGTTGGACTGTGATTTATTGCAAAGACTGTGTATTGCTATTGACGCATGATTCCCGCCAAAACCGCCGCCATTGCCGCGCCACGAGGAGCGCAGGAGAAGAAGGAGGGCGTGTCATGGGAGGAGATCGAGAAAATGGCGCGAACCGCCCACTCCGACTACGGCTGCAGGATGACGAGCTCAGGAATGGAGGAGCTCAAACCCCAGAAAATGATGGAGCCTCATGTGTGTGCTGCTGCAGACCCAGGGGCGGAGCGGATGACCAGCGGGTACCTGAACGACGACGAAGTGACCCAGGAGCACCGCAGCCCAGCCGAGCTGGACCAGGGCTTGCCGTCACAGGGGAGCCCGGATCCCCTGGTGTTGCCGGAGGAGGCATCGGACCACCCGACTCCAGACGGGGGGTTGGCGACGGCGAGGAAAAGGAAGTCGGAGCTGTGCTGGAAGGCCACCCAGGAGGAGCCGTGGTCAGGGCCGCAGCTGACTCCAGCGTCCTCGTCAGCGGAGCCGACCGACATTGGTGGAACCACATCAGACGCAGGTACCAACAGCGATCCTGCTCCACCGACCGCTCCGGTTCCGGTGACCGCTCCCCAGCCCATTGATGACTGGTCTCCCGCTACTGAGATTGTGGTGGCGGCCCTTTACGCCATGAAGGGGATCCTGCCCCCGCTGCCGACACCTCTGGGTACACCGATAGACATCAACCCCAGGGGAGTGGTCTTTGAGTGGAATGCTCCCCGGTTCCGACCAGACGGGTCCCGACAGGAGGGCTCCTACGTCATCAGGCTCACCTGGGATCAGTATAGACGAAGTTTGATTTCACAATGGGAAGACCGAGAACGAATGGAACAGACTGTTCGACCGGAGGAACGGGTGCCCCTCGTCAATTGCTGCCCTGAGAGTTTGATAAAGCAGGGGATTATGCTGGCCTTCCACCGGGGGAGGGGTTGCGGCTTCATATTAGAGCCAGGGCTGTTGACCGAGGTCTATGTGACTAGCTGCAACATGGAACCCCAGTCCCGCAGTGTACCTCCACTCCGAAACTTGTACAGGGGGGACCATATGACCTACACCCGCCACTGGAGTGAGCGAGGGTGGTATGCCAAGAGAGTCAAACGCTGTGCGCTAGTGGTCGTGCCATCTACGATCATGACCGAGACTGGTGGCTGGACCCCGCTGACTCCTGATCCCGCCGGACCCAGTGCTACCACCCCGGCGGGTGGAGCCCTGCTTGCGAAGTTTGCCACCGGTATCACCGCTCGTACCCAGACTGCTGCTAGTCCGATTGAGACTGCGCTGGACGGTGACACAGGGCCAGACCTTCCCCGGCCGGGACGTGGTCACCACCGGCTGATGTCGTGTCACCTATTACAGCACTAAACCTCGGAGAACCGAAATGTACATAGTTAACTGTTTCCTGCTGTTGCTGCTACTTTAAACCCGTCCAGGGTTAACTCCTAGGGATCCCTTTGTTTACCCGGGATCCCTAATGTTTTCTATTTCTTTTCTACTGTTGCACAAGTTCATCATTGTTTGAAAGACTGCCGGATCATGGACGGTGAATGATTCAAAACTGTTTTGTATATAGTTTGCACCTTCTTAAAGGTGCTCCCTATTGGTTTTACAAGCGAGAGAAGACTTTGCGAAGATGATGCTTCCAGGGTTAGGCTGGCGTCACACTAGCAAGTTTTACGGACGTAAGAGCGCAGAAAATACGTCCGTAAAACATGCCTAACAAACGTCCCAATTATTCTCTATGCCCCTGCTCCTATCTGCCGTATTTTTCTGATCAGTATTATACGGCTTTCTACGGCCGTAGAAAATCGCAGCATGCTGCGTTTGTCAGCGTATTGCGCAAAAAAAAGCCAATGAAAGTCTATGGAAGCCAGAAAAATACGGATTACACATGGACCAGCAGTGTGACTTGCGAGAAATACGCAGCGGTGTTAGAGAGAAAAGCCGGCAATTCAGTGCGGTGTACAGTAAAATCACACTGACAGCTTACAGTAGAATAGGTAGAATAAATGTCTACACATAGAATAGGTATATATATATATATGTCAGTGAGACACATATATGTATATATATTATTATTTCATCCAGCGCTAGATAGCTTTAAAGCCGGTAATTCAATTGCCGGCTTTTGCTATCTCCTTCCTAAACCCGACATGATATGAGACATGGTTTACATACAGTAAACCATCTCATATCCCCATTTTTTTTTGCATATTCCACACTACTAATGTTAGTAGTGTGTATATGCAAAATTTGGCTGTTCTAGCTATTAAATTAAAGGGTTAAATGGCGGAAAAAATTGGCATGGGCTCCCACACAATTTTCTCCGCCAGAGTAGTAAAGCCAGTGACTGAGGGCAGATATTAATAGCCTAGAGAGGGTCCATGGTTATTGGCCCCCCCGGCTAAAAACATCTGCCCCCAGCCACCCCAGAAAAGGCGCATCTGGAAGATGCGCCTATTCTGGCACTTGGCCACTCTCTTCCCATTCCCGTGTAGCGGTGGGATATGGGGTAATGAAGGGTTAATGCCACCTTGCTATTGTAAGGTGACATTAAGCCAAATTAATAATGGAGAGGCGTCAATTATGACACCTATCCATTATTAATCCAATACTAGTAAAGGGTTAAAAAAAAACACAAACACATTATTAAAAATTATTTTAATGAAATAAAAACAAAGGTTGTTGTAATAATTTATTCTACGCTCAATCCATCTGAAGACCCTCGCTCTGTAACAAAGTAAAAATAATAAACCAACAATATACATACCTTCCGAAGATCTGTAAGGTCCCACAATGTAAATCCATCTGAAGGGGTTAAAATATTTTGCAGCAAGGAGCTCTGCTAATGCAGAGCTGCTCCTGGCTGCAAAACCCCGGGGAATGAAGGTAAAGTAGGTCAATGACCTATATTTACCTTCATTTGCGGTGAGGCGCCTTCTGCTGGTTCTTCCTGGAGCATGGGAACTTTCCTAGAAAGCTCCCAGGCTCGAGTTCATATGAGGACAACCAGCAGAGGGCGCCTCACCGCAAATGAAGGTAAATATAGGTCATTGACCTACTTTACCTTCATTCCCCGGGGTTTTGCAGCCAGGAGCAGCTCTGCATTAGAAGAGCTCCTGGCTGCAAAATATTTTAACCCCTTCAGATGGATTTACATCGTGGGACCTTACAGATCTTTGGAAGGTATGTATATTGTTGGTTTATTATTTTTTTTTTGTTACAGTGCGAGGGTCTTCAGATGGATTGAGCGTAGAATAAAATATTACAACAACCTTTGTTTTTATTTCATTAAAATAATTTTTAATAATGTGTTTGTGTTTTTTTTAACCCTTTACTAGTATTGGATTAATAATGGATAGGTGTCATAATTGACGCCTCTCCATTATTAATTTGGCTTAATGTCACCTTACAATAGCAAGGTGGCATGGCATTAACTCTTTATTACCCCATATCCCACCTGTCATGATCCCAATGGCAGGGGATCACAAAAGGACAAGCACAAAAAACAAAACAAGCTCTAGGGTGATGGAAACTGAGCTGACCGCGATCCTGAACCTAAACACACAACTAGCTGTAGCCGGGGAACGTGCCTACGATGATTCCTAGACGTCTCGCGCCAGCCAAAGGACTAACTTCCCCTATTAGAAGAAACACAGACCTCTCTTGCCTCCAGAGAACACCCCACAGAAATAGCAGCCCCCCACATGTAATGACGGTGAAATGGGAGGAAAGCACATACGTAGTTATGAAAACAGATTCAGCAAAATGAGGCCCGCTAAAGCTAGATAGCAGAGGATACAAAAGTGAACTGCGCGGTCAGCGAAAAACCCTACAAAAAACCATCCTGAAATTACTTGAACTCATGTGCCAACTCATGGAACATGAGGAGTAATATCAGCCCACTAGAGCAACCAGCAAAAAGGAATCACATATCTGCAAGCTGGACTAAGACAAAAATTAAGCAAAACGTGGAACAGGAAAATCAAAAACTTAGCTTGTCCTGAAGATTACAGAAGCGGGAAGCAGAGGTAACAAGACACACTGATTACATTGATAGCCGGCGAGGAAATGACAAGAAAGCCAGGTTAAATAGGAAACTCCCATATCCAGATAGAACAGGTGGACACCAGAGACCGCAGAAAACACAAGTCACCCAGTACCATCAGTAACCACCAGAGGGAGCCCAAAAACAGAATCCACAACAGTACCCCCCCCTTGAGGAGGGGTCACCGAACCCTCACGAGAACCACCAGGGCAACCAGGATGAGCCCTATGAAATGCACGAACCAAATCAGCAGCATGAACATCAGAGGCAACCACCCAAGAATTATCCTCCTGACCATAACCCTTCCACTTGACCAAATATTGGAGTTTCCGTCTGGAAACACGAGAATCCAAGATCTTCTCCACAACATACTCCAATTCTCCCTCCACCAGCACCGGAGCAGGAGGTTCAAGCGAAGGAACAACAGGTACCTCATACTTCCGCAACAACGACCGATGGAACACATTATGAATAGCAAACGATGCCGGGAGATCCAAACGAAACGACACAGGGTTAAGAATTTCCAAGATCCTATAGGGACCGATGAACCGAGGCTTGAACTTAGGAGAAGAGACCTTCATAGGAACAAAACGAGAAGACAACCACACCAAGTCCCCAACACGAAGTCGAGGACCCACGCGGCGACGGCAATTAGCAAACTGCTGAGCCCTCTCCTGGGACAACTTCAAATTGTCCACCACATGACTCCAAATCTGATGCAACCTATCCATCACCATGTCCACTCCAGGACAATCAGAAGGCTCCACCTGACCAGAGGAAAAACGAGGATGAAACCCCGAATTACAAAAGAAAGAAGAAACCAAGGTAGCAGAACTAGCCCGATTATTAAGGGCAAATTCGGCAAGCGGCAAAAAGGTAACCCAGTCATCTTGATCAGCAGAAACAAAACACCTTAAATAAGTTTCCAAGGTCTGATTAGTTCGTTCCGTCTGGCCATTCGTCTGAGGATGGAATGCAGACGAAAAGGACAAATCAATGCCCATCTTAGCACAGAACGTACGCCAAAATCTAGACACAAACTGGGATCCCCTGTCAGAAACGATGTTCTCCGGAATCCCATGCAAATGAACCAGGTTCTGAAAAAACAGAGGGACCAACTCAGAGGAGGAAGGTAACTTAGGCAAGGGTACCAGTTGAACCATCTTAGAAAAGCGGTCACACACAACCCAGATGACGGACATTTTTTGAGAGACAGGGAGATCCGAAATAAAGTCCATGGAAATGTGCGTCCAAGGCCTCTTCGGGATAGGCAAAGGTGACAACAATCCACTGGCCCGAGAACAGCAAGGCTTAGCCCGAGCGCAAACTTCACAAGACTGCACAAAAGAACGCACATCCCTCGACAAGGAAGGCCACCAAAAAGACCTGGCCACCAAGTCTCTAGTACCAAATATTCCAGGATGACCTGCCAACGCAGAAGAATGGACCTCGGAGATGACTCTACTGGTCCAATTATCCGGAACAAACAGTCTTTCAGGCGGACAACGATCAGGTTTATCCGCCTGAAACTCCTGCAAAGCACGTCGCAAGTCTGGGGAGACAGCCGACAAAATCACCCCATCCCTAAGGATACCAGTGGGCTCAGAATTTCCAGGGGAGTCAGGCACAAAACTCCTAGAAAGAGCATCCGCCTTCACATTCTTTGAACCTGGCAGGTATGAAACCACAAAATCGAAACGGGAGAAAAACAGTGACCAACGAGCCTGTCTAGGATTCAGACGCTTGGCAGACTCAAGGTAAATCAGATTTTTGTGATCAGTCAAGACCACCACACGATGTCTAGCACCCTCAAGCCAATGACGCCACTCCTCAAATGCCCACTTCATGGCCAAAAGCTCCCGATTACCAACATCATAATTCCGCTCAGTGGGCGAAAACTTTCTAGAAAAGAACGCACATGGCTTCATCACTGAGCAATCGGAGCTTCTCTGCGACAAAACCGCCCCCGCTCCAATCTCGGAAGCATCAACCTCAACCTGAAAAGGAAGCGAAACATCTGGCTGACGCAACACAGGAGCAGAAGAAAACCGGCGCTTAAGTTCCTGAAAGGCCTCCACAGCCGCAGGAGACCAATCAGCAACATCAGCATCCTTCTTAGTCAAATCCGTCAAAGGCTTAACAACACTAGAAAAATTAGTTATGAAACGACGATAAAAATTAGCAAAGCCCAAGAACTTCTGTAGACTCTTAAGAGATGTAGGCTGCGTCCAGTCACAAATAGCCTGAACCTTGACGGGATCCATCTCAATAGTAGAAGGGGAAAAAATATACCCCAAAAAAGAAATCTTCTGGACTCCAAAGAGACACTTTGAACCTTTTACAAACAAAGAATTGGCCCGCAGGACCTGAAACACCTTCCTGACCTGCTGAACATGGGACTCCCAGTCATCAGAAAAAAAAAAAAACATCATCCAAATACACAATCATAAATTTATCCAGATATTCACGGAAAATATCGTGCATAAAGGACTGGAAGACAGAAGGAGCATTAGAAAGTCCAAAAGGCATCACCAAATACTCAAAATGGCCCTCAGGCGTATTAAATGCGGTTTTCCACTCATCACCCTGCTTTATCCGCACAAGATTATACGCACCCCGAAGATCAATCTTAGTGAACCATTTAGCCCCCTTAATGCGAGCGAACAAATCAGTCAACAATGGCAAAGGATACTGATATTTGACTGTAATCTTATTCAAAAGACGGTAATCTATACAAGGCCTCAAGGAACCATCTTTTTTGGCCACGAAAAAAAAACCTGCTCCCAAAGGGGACGAAGATGGACGGATATGTCCCTTTTCCAAGGACTCCTTAACATAATCCCGCATAGCAGTATGCTCTGGCACTGACAGATTGAACAAACGTCCTTTAGGAAATTTACTGCCAGGAATCAAATCTATAGCACAATCGCAATCCCTGTGAGGAGGAAGCGAATTGAGCTTAGACTCCTCAAAAACATCCCGATAATCAGACAAAAATACAGGAACCTCAGAAGGAGTAGATGAAGCGATAGAAATCGGAGGTGCATCATCATGAACCCCCTGACATCCCCAGCTTAACACAGACATCGTTTTCCAGTCCAAGACTGGGTTATGAGTTTGTAACCATGGCAGACCAAGCACTAAGACATCATGTAAATTATACAGTACCAGGAAGCGAATCACCTCCTGATGAACGGGAGTCATACGCATGGTCACTTGTGTCCAGTACTGAGGTCCGTTCATAGCCAAAGGTGTAGAGTCAATTCCCTTCAAAGGAATAGGGACTTCCAGAGGCTCCAGACTAAACCCACAGCGGTTGGCAAATGACCAATCCATAAGACTCAGGGCAGCGCCCGAATCCACATAGGCATCGACGGAAATGGCTGATAATGAACAAATCAGAGTCACAGACAGAATGAACTTAGACTGTAAAGTACTAATGGCAACAGACTTATCAACCTTTTTTGTGCGTTTAGAGCATGCTGATATAACATGAGCTGAATCACCACAATAAAAACACAACCCATTTTTCGGCCTATAGTTTTGCCGTTCACTTCTGGACTGAATTCTATCACATTGCATTGTCTCAGGTGCCTGTTCAGAAGACACCGCCAAATGGTGCACAGGTTTTGCGCTCCCGTAAACGCCGATCAATCTGAATAGCCATAGTCATAGACTCATTCAGACCTGTAGGCGCAGGGAACCCCACCATAACATCTTTAATGGCCTCAGAAAGGCCATCTCTGAATCTTGCAGCCAGGGCGCACTCATTCCACTGAGTAAGCACCGACCATTTCCGAAATTTCTGACAATATATTTCTGCTTCATCTTGCCCCTGAGAGAGAGCAAATAAAGCTTTTTCAGCCTGAATCTCTAGGTTAGGTTCCTCATAGAGCAAACCCAATGCCAGAAAAAACGCATCCACATTGAGCAACGCAGGATCCCCTGGTGCCAATGCAAATGCCCAATTCTGAGGGTCACCCCGCAGGAAAGATATAACAATTTTGACTTGCTGAGCAGGGTCTCCAGAGGAGCGAGATTTCAAAGAAAGAAACAACTTGCAATTGTTCCTAAAATTCAGAAAACTAGATCTATCTCCAGAAAAAAACTCTGGGATAGGAATTCTAGGTTCAGACATAGGAGCATGTACAACAAAATCTTGTATATTTTGAACCTTAGCAGCAAGATTATTCAGGCTGGAAGCCAAACTCTGGACGTCCATGATAAACAGCTGAGGTCAGAGCCATTCAAGGATTAAGAGGAGGTAAGACGCAGCCAGGCTGCAATTAATGCTAGGCAGCAAACTCTGAGGGAAAAAAAAAAAAAAAAACTTCCTCAGACTACTTTTCCTCCTACTTCAGCCAATACGATACCACTTTTTGGCCGGCTATACTGTCATGATCCCAATGGCAGGGGATCACCAAAGGACAAGCACAAAAAACAAAACAAGCTCTAGGGTGATGGAAACTGAGCTGACCGCGATCCTGAACCTAAACACACAACTAGCTGTAGCCGGGGAACGTGCCTACGATGATTCCTAGACGTCTCGTGCCAGCCGAAGGACTAACTTCCCCTATTAGAAGAAACACAGACCTCTCTTGCCTCCAGAGAACACCCCACAGAAATAGCAGCCCCCCACATGTAATGACGGTGAAATGAGAGGAAAGCACATACGTAGTTATGAAAACAGATTCAGCAAAATGAGGCCCGCTAAAGCTAGATAGCAGAGGATACAAAAGTGAACTGCGCGGTCAGCGAAAAACCCTACAAAAAACCATCCTGAAATTACTTGAACTCATGTGCCAACTCATATCAGCCCACTAGAGCAACCAGCAAAAAGGAATCACATATCTGCAAGCTGGACTAAGACAAAAATTAAGCAAAACGTGGAACAGGAAAATCAAAAACTTAGCTTGTCCTGAAGATTACAGAAGCGGGAAGCAGAGGTAACAAGACACACTGATTACATTGATAGCCGGCGAGGAAATGACCAGAAAGCCAGGTTAAATAGGAAACTCCCATATCCAGATAGAACAGGTGGACACCAGAGACCGCAGAAAACACAAGTCACCCAGTACCATCAGTAACCACCAGAGGGAGCCCAAAAACAGAATCCACAACACCCACCGCTTTACCTTCATTCCCCGGGGTTTTGCAGCCAGGAGCAGCTCTGCATTAGCAGAGCTCCTTGCTGCAAAATATTTTAACCCCTTCAGATGGATTTACATTGTGGGACCTTACAGATCTTCGGAAGGTATGTATATTGTTGGTTTATTATTTTTACTTTGTTACAGAGCGAGGGTCTTCAGATGGATTGAGCGTAGAATAAATTATTACAACAACCTTTGTTTTTATTTCATTAAAATAATTTTTAATAATGTGTTTGTGTTTTTTTTTAACCCTTTACTAGTATTGGATTAATAATGGATAGGTGTCATAATTGACGCATCTCCATTATTAATTTGGCTTAATGTCACCTTACAATAGCAAGGTGGCATTAACCCTTCATTACCCCATATCCCACCGCTACACGGGAATGGGAAGAGAGTGGCCAAGTGCCAGAATAGGCGCATCTTCCAGATGCGCCTTTTCTGGGGTGGCTGGGGGCAGATGTTTTTAGCCGGGGGGGCCAATAACCATGGACCCTCTCTAGGCTATTAATATCTGCCCTCAGTCACTGGCTTTACTACTCTGGCGGAGAAAATTGTGTGGGAGCCCATGCCAATTTTTTCCGCCATTTAACCCTTTAATTTAATAGCTAGAACAGCCAAATTTTGCATACACACACTACTAACATTAGTAGTGTGGAATATGCAAAAAAAAATGGGGATATGAGATGGTTTACTGTATGTAAACCATGTCTCATATCATGTCGGGTTTAGGAAGGAGATAGCAAAAGCCGGCAATTGAATTACCGGCTTTAAAGCTATCTAGCGCTGTATGAAGTAATAATATATATACATATATGTGTCTACTGACATATATATATATATATATACAGTGGGGCAAAAAAGTATTTAGTCAGTCAGCAATAGTGCAAGTTCCACCACTTAAAAAGATGAGAGGCGTCTGTAATTTACATCATAGGTAGACCTCAACTATGGGAGACAAACTGAGAAAAAAAAATCCAGAAAATCACATTGTCTGTTTTTTTAACATTTTATTTGCATTTTATGGTGGAAAATAAGTATTTGGTCAGAAACAAACAATCAAGATTTCTGGCTCTCACAGACCTGTAACTTCTTCTTTAAGAGTCTCCTCTTTCCTCCACTCATTACCTGTAGTAATGGCACCTGTTTAAACTTGTTATCAGTATAAAAAGACACCTGTGCACACCCTCAAACAGTCTGACTCCAAACTCCACTATGGTGAAGACCAAAGAGCTGTCAAAGGACACCAGAAACAAAATTGTAGCCCTGCACCAGGCTGGGAAGACTGAATCTGCAATAGCCAACCAGCTTGGAGTGAAAAAATCAACAGTGGGAGCAATAATTAGAAAATGGAAGACATACAAGACCACTGATAATCTCCCTCGATCTGGGGCTCCACGCAAAATCCCACCCCGTGGGGTCAGAATGATCACAAGAACGGTGAGCAAAAATCCCAGAACCACGCAGGGGGACCTAGTGAATGAACTGCAGAGAGCTGGGACCAATGTAACAAGGCCTACCATAAGTAACACAGTACGCCACCATGGACTCAGATCCTGCAGTGCCAGACGTGTCCCACTGCTTAAGCCAGTACATGTCCGGGCCCGTCTGAAGTTTGCTAGAGAGCATTTGGATGATTCAGAGGAGTTTTGGGAGAATGTCCTATGGTCTGATGAAATCAAACTGGAACTGTTTGGTAGAAACACAACTTGTCGTGTTTGGAGGAAAAAGAATACTGAGTTGCATCCATCAAACACCATACCTACTGTAAAGCATGGTGGTGGAAACATCATGCTTTGGGGCTGTTTCTCGGCAAAGGGGCCAGGACGACTGATTCGGGTACATGAAAGAATGAATGGGGCCATGTATCGTGAGATTTTGAGTGCAAACCTCCTTCCATCAGCAAGGGCATTGAAGATGAAACATGGCTGGGTCTTTCAACATTACAATGATCCAAAGCACACCGCCAGGGCAACGAAGGAGTGGCTTCGTAAGAAGCATTTCAAGGTCCTGGAGTGGCCTAGCCAGTCTCCAGATCTCAACCCTATAGAAAACCTTTGGAGGGAGTTGAAAGTCCGTGTTGCCAAGCAAAAAGCCAAAAACATCACTGCTCTAGAGGAGATCTGCATGGAGGAATGGGCCAACATACCAACAACAGTGTGTGGCAACCTTGTGAAGACTTACAGAAAACGTTTGACCTCTGTCATTGCCAACAAAGGATATATTACAAAGTATTGAGATGAAATTTTGTTTCTGACCAAATACTTATTTTCCACCATAATATGCAAATAAAATGTTAAAAAAACAGACAATGTGATTTTCTGGATTTTTTTTTCTCAGTTTGTCTCCCATAGTTGAGGTCTACCTATGATGTAAATTACAGACGCCTCTCATCTTTTTAAGTGGTGGAACTTGCACTATTGCTGACTGACTAAATACTTTTTTGCCCCACTGTATATATATATATATATATATATATATATAGACAGTATATATGTTGTTTGTTTTTTTTACACATGGATCCCTTGTATGGCCGTATGTCGGTTTTGCAAGCCTGCGAGAAAAACACGCAGTACGGATGCCATACGGATTACATACAGAGGATGCCATGCGCAAAATACGCTGATACACCCTGCCTATGGAGGAGCTACAGACCACTATTTTGGGGACTTTTCAGCGTATTACGGCCGTAATATACAGACCGTATTGTCTTACGCCGAGTGTGACTCCAGCCTTAGAGAGAGAGTCCTCCTGGGAGATGAAGAAAGATGGTCGGCACAATGGCAGTAGGCTCAGCCAAGGCTCAGCCAAGGCGGTCCTGCATTGGTGAAGTTGGAACGGAAAGAGAAGTTGAGTTATATAGCATTTTATGATAGGCCTTTAGTGGGTTCAGCGTGTACGCCCTTAAAGGAAAAGTTAACTTATTGTTCAGAGTTTGCACTTAGTAGAATACCCGGCTGGGTACTGAGAGTTATTTATAGTCAAAAATGTTATTTAAAAATATTTAATCTTGTTTTTGTTTGCAACGTTCAAGTGTCCTCACCTCCCATAAAGGGAAGCACCTTTTCTATTTACTTGTTCTAAGCATTCCAAAAATTTGTATGTCTTTTGCTGTATTATATTGTTGTTCTTCTTCCCAGTCCAGGAGTACTGGATTTAACCGGGGGGGAGTTCAGCGCCCCAGAGACCTGGTCGTTGCAGTATAGCGCTCTGCCGCTAAGGGGAGCAGCGGTACGTCTGATGGCACTAAGGAGTTCTCCTGACCAGGTATAACTAGAACACATTACACTTCACACTCCGGCCACTAGGGGGAGAAAGAGGCTTTATTTATTGGGCCACTCCTCACACTGGTAAAACTAGGGGCTGGGGAGGAAGTTAGGCAGAAGCTGACTGGGTTGGAACCAGGCAACATCCCGTGGCAGGGGGTGTTGCAGGGAGAAGGCACAGGGGGGCCCCTGTCAGGCGTGGGAACCTGGCAGGTGCCTAGCGAACAGAACAGAACGTAACGGAACTGCGCCCGCACACCCTGCGGCGGTATCCAGGAGAGAGACACGAAGGGAAGGATATTGTGGAACAGTGTAAATGAGATCAGCACAAAGGAGAGCCAGTAAGATTCGTGCCGAGAGAGGAAGGCAACATCTTACTGAGGCGCGTAGTCGGTGGCCGGATCACCGTAGGAGTAACTTACTTCAGGCCTTACTTCAAATTCCGCTGGACAGTTAATCATAGGTTGGCTGTCTACCTTCTACACCTACGAAGACATAGGGGGCAACATTGGGAGAGGGGCGTCTCTAGGGTCCCGGAAGACCTCCAAGCCTTCCCGTCAAATGGGTGGTGTCCTAGCCATAACATATCTGGGGGACGTTAGAAACTAGTAACATCTGGAACCAAAGAACGAGAGAGAGAGAGAGAAAGAAAGCTGTAGAGAACGAACGAACGAGAGCAGCAGTTGTGAGGACTATTCCGAATGCTCAGCAGGGTAGGACTACAACACACAGGCGCTATTGGTAGGCAACGATTTTAATCTGCGAAGGAAACTCTGGATGTGCCCATCGGACCGGCCGGTCTCTGATAGCCCGGTTGAACATGCTCTGGACTGAGGATATTGAAGCCTTCAGTTAAGAGGTAAAGAGACTGCAACCCTGTGTCCTCGTTATTGCCTGCACCTCACACCATCACCATCTACCTCACTGGTAAGCCCTGGGGACATACTTCACCTGTGGGAAGGTATACCATCCAGCTGCCATTGCATCACCCCAGCGGACCCCACAGCAGCGTCAGTCACCCTGACCGAACACCACAGGTGGCGTCACGAACCCCTGACAGACTGTACCATCACCTTTTTTGGACGCCCCTTAGCAGGGTCGCGGACCGGGCCTAGCCACCGTGACAGCCTCAAAACCGAACCAGAGAGGCCCGGTACCGAGAACCCGTGGCCCTGTGTCTGGGGGCGCTCCATATCTAGGTGCTTCAATATGATAAAAATTACTTGTAAGGGCTGCAAAGTTGTGAGATATGCTCTTCTGTGACAATGCCAAATGTTATTTTTAATAATTTTGTATGGGGGGACAATTAGGACTTTTTCTATGTATGCCTCTGACTCAAACGTTGTTCAATACAATTCTGTGAGACCTCTGAGTGTTATACAGCTATTTTCATGGCAATTAGTTTAGGTGCACACGGTTAGTAAACACTGCGGGTTGGACGCTGCATATATCCAGTGTCCAACTCGCAGCATCCAGATGTTACAGCATAGTGGTTGGGATGTCAAGAAATCCCATACCCACTGTGCAAGCATCGGCACCCGCAGATTACCCGCAGAGATGGATATGCAGTGGACATGCAGCGGAGACATGAGTCTGTGCAAGATAAATCTCACCCATAAAATGTGCTGGATGCGGTGATTCCGCGCGGGTCAATGAACACATGCGGATTTGGAGCACCCCCAGACACAGGGCCATGCGTTTCGGTACCGGGCCTCTCTGGTTCGGTTCTGAGGCTGTCATGGTGGCTAGACCCGGTCCGCGACCCTGCTAAGGGGCGTCCAATGAAAGTAGTAAAACAGTCTGTCAGTGGTTCGTGACGCCACCTGTGGTGTTCGGTCAGGGTGACCCACGCTGCTATAAGGTCCACTGGTGTGATGGAATGGCAGCTGGATGGTATACCTTCCCACAGGTGAAGTATGTCCCCAGGGCTTCCCTTTTAGGTGGATGGTGATGGTGTGAGGTACAGTCAATAATGAGGACACAAGGTTGCAGTCTCTTTACCTCTTTTCTGAAGGCTTCAGGATCCTCAATCCAGAGTACGTTTAACAGGGCTCTCAGAGACCGGCCGGTCCGATGGGCACATCCAGAGTTTCCTTCGCAGATGGAAATCGTTGCCTACCAATAGCGCCTGTGTGTTGTAGTCCTATCCTGCTGAGCATTCGGAATAGTCCTCACAACTGCTGTTCTCGTTCGTTCGTTCTCTACAGCTCTCTCTCTCTCGTTCTTTGGTTCCAGATGTTACTAGTTTCTAACGTCCCCCAGGTATGTTATGGCTAGGACACCACCCGTATGACGGGAAGGCTTGGAGGTCTTCCGGGACCCTAGAGACGCCCCTCTCCCAATGTTGCCCCCTATATCTTCGTAGGTGTAGTAAGGTAGACAGCCAACCTATGACTAACTGTCCAGCGGAGTTGGAAGTAAGACCTGAAGTCAGTTACTCCTACGGTGTTCCGGCCACCGACTACGCGCCTCAGTAAGATGTTGCCTCTCTCTCTCGGCACGACTCTTACTGGCTCTCCTTTGTGCTTGATCTCGTTTACACAGTTCCACAATATATTTCCCTTCATGTCTCTTTCTTAGGATACCGCCGCAGGGTGTGCAGGCGCGGTTCTGTTACGTTCTGTTCTGTTCGCTAGGCACCTGCCAGGTTCCCACGCCTGACAGGGGCCCCCTGTGCCTTCTCCCTGCAACACCCCCTGCCACGTGATGTTGCCTGAATCCAACCCAGTCAGCTTCTGCCTAACTTCCTCCCCAGCCCCTAGTTTTACCAGTGTGAGGAGTGGCCCAATAAATAAAGCCTTTTTCTCCCCTTAGTGGCCGGAGTGTGAAGTGTAATGTGTTCTGGTGATACCTGGTCAGGAGAACTCCTTGGTGCCATCAGACGTACCGCTACTCCCCTTAGCGGCAGAGTGCCATACTGCAACGACCAGGTCTCTGGGGCGCTGCACTCCCCCCGGTTAAATCCAGTACTCCTGGACTGGGAAGAAGAACAACAATATAGTACAGCAAAAGACATACAAATTTTTGGAATGCTTAGAACAAGTAAATAGAAAAGGTGCTTCCCTTTATGGGAGGTAAGGACACTTGAACGTTACAAACAAAAACAAGATTAAATATTTTTTAAATAACATTTTTGACTATAAATAACTCTCAGTACCCAGCCGGGTATTCTACTAAGTGCAAACTCTGAACAATAAGTTAACTTTTCCTTTAAGGGCGTACACGCTGAACCCACTAAAGGCCTACCATAAAATGCTATATAACTCAACTTCTCTTTCGGTTCCAACTTCACCAATGCAGGACCGCCTAGCTCCTTGGCTGGGCCTACTGCCATTGTGCCGACCATCTTTCTACATCTCTCAGGAGGACTCTCTCTAACCCCTACGGGTTCACTTCAAGCTTTCCTGTCCTCAATCTTTATTAACATTATCAAACTTTCTAAATTTTAACATCATTAACGTTCAACTTTTATTAAAGCCATCATGTAAACATTCCCTTTAAGAGGGACCCAAGTCTCTAGTGCAGATTCTCTCTCTGTCTTCCAGTCCACCGAAAGCAAGACCTTCTGCATCATATCTTGAAGCATCATCTTCGCAAAGTCTTCTCTCGCTTGTAAAACCAGTAGGGAGCACCTTTAAGAAGGTGCAAACTATATAAAAAAACAGTTTTGAATCATTCACCGTCCATGATCCGGCAGTCTTTTAAACAGTGATAACTTGTGCAAACGTAGAAAAGAAATAGAAAACATTTGGGATCCCGGGTAAACAAAGGGACCCCTAGGAGTGAACCCTGGACGGGTTTAAAGTGGCAGCAACAGCAGGAAACAGTTAACAATATACATTTTTCGGGTCTCCGAGGTTTATTTCTGTAACTCAGAGGGTAGCATCGATCGGAGTAGCCCAGCTGGATACTGGCGACTACCAGGTGCCACATAAGGGGCTCCCTCAGTCCAGATGGGGGCCTTATGGCTTTGCATATCTCTTTTCTCATCCGATGCGGTATCAATGTCACTAATCAGTTTTTCAGGTATAATCTGGGTTCGAATGTCAGTTTTGGTAGTAGGTTCAGTAGCGGCAATAATGCCCACTGTGGTAGTAGTATTAGGATTTGTCAGTTCAGAGTTAGTCTTAGTCATGGCAGCAGGTGGCGCTGCTACGTAGCTTAGTAGGTCTTCTGTCACTGGGGCAGGGTCGTTCTTCATACCTGCTTCAGATGCGGTCCCTCCGGTGCCGGCCTGCTCCGTCTCCGCTGGGATCTGGAACGCTGACTGCGGGGCCTTGCGCTGTGGCGTTGTCGTCTCTGTTTGCAGTATCTCTCCTTCCGGCACGGCCTTGCTTTCTGGCTTCGGAGCGCTGGAACTTCTTTCTTGCTCCGGACCAGACGAGGCTGCTGACAGACGTCTGATGAGGCCCTCGGTGACGATCTCCTTCCACCCGGCCTCAGTGCTCAGCTGCGTCCGCCGGAGTCAATCGCTGAGCTCGTCCACTTCAGCCTGCAGGAAGTCGGGGCCAACAGGTGACGCCTGGCCGCGGTATCTCTCTGGGTAGCTGGGGGAGTCCTCGGCTCTGACCCCACGCTCCGGTCCCGGGCGGCTTGTCATGGCATCCTTCATGTGGGTCACTTCTTCTCCCTCCTTGTCCTTTTCCCGCTCTCTCCTTCGTGGGCGGTTTCGTTTTCTTTGTCTCCGCCCTCCACTGAGGATCAGGAGGCGGATCTCGGCTGCTGACGGACACGTCCTCAAAGTACAGAAATATCTAGACTGGGCGGCCATTACTTTTCGCGCTCTTCAGCTTGCTCACGCCCACTTCCACGCCCTTCTTCTTCTCCTGCGCTCCTCGTGGCGCTGCAATGGCGGCGGTTTTGGCGGGAATCATGCGACAGATAGCAATACACAGTCTTTGCAATAAATCACAGTCCAACACGTTTCAATCACAGTTCCAAGGCACACATGACCCAATTCTTCAGGCTTAAGTACGATCCTGTTCGTGACGCCAAGTTGGAGCGCCCCCAGACACAGGGCCACGCGTTTCGGTACCGGGCCTCTCTGGTTCGGTTCTGAGGCTGTCACAGTGGCTAGACCCGGTCCGCGACCCTGCTAAGGGGCGTCCAATGAAAGTAGTAAAACAGTCTGTCAGTAGTTCGTGACGCCACCTGTGGTGTTCGGTCAGGGTGACCGACGCTGCTATGGGGTCCACTGGGGTGATGGAATGGCAGCTGGATGGTATACCTTCCCACAGGTGAATTATGTCCCCAGGGCTTCCCTTTTAGGTGGATGGTGATGGTGTGAGGTACAGTCAATAATGAGGACACAAGGTTGCAGTCTCTTTACCTCTTTACTGAAGGCTTCAGGATCCTCAATCCAGAGTACGTTTAACAGGGCTCTCAGAGACCGGCCGGTCCAATGGGCACATCCAGAGTTTCCTTCGCAGATGGAAATAGTTGCCTACCAATAGCACCTGTGTGTTGTAGTCCTATCCTGCTGAGCATTCGGAATAGTCCTCACAACTGCTGTTCTCGTTCCTTCGTTCTCTACAGCTCTCTCTCTCGTTCTTTGGTTCCAGATGTTACTAGTTTCTAACGTCCCCCAGGTATGTTATGGCTAGGACACCACCCGTATGACGGGAAGGCTTGGAGGTCTTCCGGGACCCTAGAGACGCCCCTCTCCCAATGTTGCCCCCTATATCTTCGTAGGTGTAGTAAGGTAGACAGCCAACCTATGACTAACTGTCCAGCGGAGTTGGAAGTAAGACCTGAAGTCAGTTACTCCTACGGTGTTCCGGCCACCGACTACGCGCCTCAGTAAGATGTTGCCTCTCTCTCTCGGCACGACTCTTACTGGCTCTCCTTTGTGCTTGATCTCGTTTACACAGTTCCACAATATATTTCCCTTCATGTCTCTTTCTTAGGATACCGCCGCAGGGTGTGCAGGCGCGGTTCTGTTACGTTCTGTTCTGTTCGCTAGGCACCTGCCAGGTTCCCACGCCTGACAGGGGCCCCCTGTGCCTTCTCCCTGCAACACCCCCTGCCACGTGATGTTGCCTGAATCCAACCCAGTCAGCTTCTGCCTAACTTCCTCCCCAGCCCCTAGTTTTACCTGTGTGAGGAGTGGCCCAATAAATAAAGCCTTTTTCTCCCCTTAGTGGCCGGAGTGTGAAGTGTAATGTGTTCTGGTGATACCTGGTCAGGAGAACTCCTTGGTGCCATCAGACGTACCGCTACTCCCCTTAGCGGCAGAGTGCCATACTGCAACGACCAGGTCTCTGGGGCGCTGCACTCCCCCCGGTTAAATCCAGTACTCCTGGACTGGGAAGAAGAACAACAATATAGTACAGCAAAAGACATACAAATTTTTGGAATGCTTAGAACAAGTAAATAGAAAAGGTGCTTCCCTTTATGGGAGGTAAGGACACTTGAACGTTACAAACAAAAACAAGATTAAATATTTTTTAAATAACATTTTTGACTATAAATAACTCTCAGTACCCAGCCGGGTATTCTACTAAGTGCAAACTCTGAACAATAAGTTAACTTTTCCTTTAAGGGCGTACACGCTGAACCCACTAAAGGCCTACCATAAAATGCTATATAACTCAACTTCTCTTTCCGTTCCAACTTCACCAATGCAGGACCGCCTAGCTCCTTGGCTGGGCCTACTGCCATTGTGCCGACCATCTTTCTACATCTCTCAGGAGGACTCTCTCTAACCCCTACGGGTTCACTTCAAGATTTCCTGTCCTCAATCTTTATTAACATTATCAAACTTTCTAAATTTTAACATCATTAACGTTCAACTTTTATTAAAGCCATCATGTAAACATTCCCTTTAAGAGGGACCCAAGTCTCTAGTGCAGATTCTCTCTCTGTCTTCCAGTCCACCGAAAGCAAGACCTTCTGCATCATATCTTGAAGCATCATCTTCGCAAAGTCTTCTCTCGCTTGTAAAACCAGTAGGGAGCACCTTTAAGAAGGTGCAAACTATATAAAAAAACAGTTTTGAATCATTCACCGTCCATGATCCGGCAGTCTTTTAAACAGTGATAACTTGTGCAAACGTAGAAAAGAAATAGAAAACATTTGGGATCCCGGGTAAACAAAGGGACCCCTAGGAGTGAACCCTGGACGGGTTTAAAGTGGCAGCAACAGCAGGAAACAGTTAACAATATACATTTTTCGGGTCTCCGAGGTTTATTTCTGTAACTCAGAGGGTAGCATCGATCGGAGTAGCCCAGCTGGATACTGGCGACTACCAGGTGCCACATAAGGGGCTCCCTCAGTCCAGATGGGGGCCTTATGGCTTTGCATATCTCTTTTCTCATCCGATGCGGTATCAATGTCACTAATCAGTTTTTCAGGTATAATCTGGGTTCGAATGTCAGTTTTGGTAGTAGGTTCAGTAGCGGCAATAATGCCCACTGTGGTAGTAGTATTAGGATTTGTCAGTTCAGAGTTAGTCTTAGTCATGGCAGCAGGTGGCGCTGCTACGTAGCTTAGTAGGTCTTCTGTCACTGGGGCAGGGTCGTTCTTCATACCTGCTTCAGATGCGGTCCCTCCGGTGCCGGCCTGCTCCGTCTCCGCTGGGATCTGGAACGCTGACTGCGGGGCCTTGCGCTGTGGCGTTGTCGTCTCTGTTTGCAGTATCTCTCCTTCCGGCACGGCCTTGCTTTCTGGCTTCGGAGCGCTGGAACTTCTTTCTTGCTCCGGACCAGACGAGGCTGCTGACAGACGTCTGATGAGGCCCTCGGTGACGATCTCCTTCCACCCGGCCTCAGTGCTCAGCTGCGTCCGCCGGAGTCAATCGCTGAGCTCGTCCACTTCAGCCTGCAGGAAGTCGGGGCCAACAGGTGACGCCTGGCCGCGGTATCTCTCTGGGTAGCTGGGGGAGTCCTCGGCTCTGACCCCACGCTCCGGTCCCGGGCGGCTTGTCATGGCATCCTTCATGTGGGTCACTTCTTCTCCCTCCTTGTCCTTTTCCCGCTCTCTCCTTCGTGGGCGGTTTCGTTTTCTTTGTCTCCGCCCTCCACTGAGGATCAGGAGGCGGATCTCGGCTGCTGACGGACACGTCCTCAAAGTACAGAAATATCTAGACTGGGCGGCCATTACTTTTCGCGCTCTTCAGCTTGCTCACGCCCACTTCCACGCCCTTCTTCTTCTCCTGCGCTCCTCGTGGCGCTGCAATGGCGGCGGTTTTGGCGGGAATCATGCGACAGATAGCAATACACAGTCTTTGCAATAAATCACAGTCCAACACGTTTCAATCACAGTTCCAAGGCACACATGACCCAATTCTTCAGGCTTAAGTACGATCCTGTTCGTGACGCCAAGTTGGAGCGCCCCCAGACACAGGGCCACGCGTTTCGGTACCGGGCCTCTCTGGTTCGGTTCTGAGGCTGTCACAGTGGCTAGACCCGGTCCGCGACCCTGCTAAGGGGCGTCCAATGAAAGTAGTAAAACAGTCTGTCAGTAGTTCGTGACGCCACCTGTGGTGTTCGGTCAGGGTGACCGACGCTGCTATGGGGTCCACTGGGGTGATGGAATGGCAGCTGGATGGTATACCTTCCCACAGGTGAATTATGTCCCCAGGGCTTCCCTTTTAGGTGGATGGTGATGGTGTGAGGTACAGTCAATAATGAGGACACAAGGTTGCAGTCTCTTTACCTCTTTACTGAAGGCTTCAGGATCCTCAATCCAGAGTACGTTTAACAGGGCTCTCAGAGACCGGCCGGTCCAATGGGCACATCCAGAGTTTCCTTCGCAGATGGAAATAGTTGCCTACCAATAGCACCTGTGTGTTGTAGTCCTATCCTGCTGAGCATTCGGAATAGTCCTCACAACTGCTGTTCTCGTTCCTTCGTTCTCTACAGCTCTCTCTCTCGTTCTTTGGTTCCAGATGTTACTAGTTTCTAACGTCCCCCAGGTATGTTATGGCTAGGACACCACCCGTATGACGGGAAGGCTTGGAGGTCTTCCGGGACCCTAGAGACGCCCCTCTCCCAATGTTGCCCCCTATGTCTTCGTAGGTGTAGTAAGGTAGACAGCCAACCTATGACTAACTGTCCAGCGGAGTTGGAAGTAAGGCCTGAAGTCAGTTACTCCTACGGTGTTCCGGCCACCGACTACGCGCCTCAGTAAGATGTTGCCTCTCTCTCTCTCGGCACGACTCTTACTGGCTCTCCTTTGTGCTTGATCTCGTTTACACGGTTCCACAATATCCTTCCCTTCGTGTCTCTTTCTTAGGATACCGCCACAGGGTGTGCAGGCGTGGTTCTGTTATGTTCTGTTCTGTTCGCTAGGCACCTGCCAGGTTCCCACGCCTGACAGGGGCCCCCCTGTGCCTTCTCCCTGCAACACCCCCTGCCACGGGATCTTGCCTGAATCCAACCCAGTCAGCTTCTGACTAACTTCCTCCCCAGCCCATAGTTTTACCAGTGTGAGGAGTGGCCCAATAAATAAAGCCTTTTTCTCCCCCTAGTGTCCGGAGTGTGAAGTGTAATGTGTTCTGGTGATACCTGGTCAGGAGAACTCCTTAGTGCCATCAGACGTACCGCTACTCCCCTTAGCGGCAGAGTGCCATACTGCAACGACCAGGTCTCTGGGGCGCTGCACTTTCACCTGCGTTCAAAAGCTGGCAGCGCTTTGGACACAGCGGACATGTGCTGCGTTCAATGCGCTGCTAATTACTGACCGTATGAACATGCCTTTAGAGGTTTTGCAGTATTGAGAATCAAAGTTTTTGAGAAAGATTGACAAAGCCAGGAATTTTAATTTCAAATGATTTGATTATGTTTAACCCCTTTTTGTCATTGGACGTACTATTCCGTCCATGTGGGGTGGGCCTAAATTCCCAAGGACGGAATAGTACGTTCAGGGCGATCGGCCACGCTCACGGGGGGAGCGCGGCCGATTGCGGCTGGGTGTCAGCTGCCTATCGCAGCTGGCATCCGGCGCTATTTGCCAGGAGCGGTCACGGACCGCCCCCGGCAAATTAACGCCTGGTACACCGCGATCAAACATGATCGTGGTGTGCCAGCGGTGCAGGGAAGCATCGCACAGGGAGGGGGCTCCCTGCGTGCTTCCCTGAGCCCCCCGCAGCAACGCGATGTGATCGCGTAAAGGTACCTTCACACTAAACGAGGCTGCAGCGATCCAGACAACGATCCGGATCGCTGCAGCGTCGCTGTTTGGTCGCTGGAGAGCTGTCACACAGACAGCTCTCCAGCGACCAACGATTCCGGTAACCAGGGTAAACATCGGGTTACTAAGCGCAGGGCCGCGCTCAGTAACCCGATGCTTACCCTGGTTACCATCCTAAAAGTAAAAAAAACAAACGCTTCATACTTACCTTCCGCTGTCTGTCCCCGGCGCTCTGCTTCTCTGTACTGGCTGTGAGCACAGCGGCCAGAAAGCAGAGCGGTGACGTCACCACTCTGCTTTCCGGCCGCTGTGCTCACAGTGAGTGCAGGAAAGCACAGCGCTGGAGGACAGACAGCGGAAGGTAAGTATGAAGCGTTTGTTTTTTTTACTTTTAGGATGGTAACCAGGGTAAACATTGGGTTACTGAGCGCAGCCCTGCGCTTAGTAACCCGATGTTTACCCTGGTTACCAGCGAAGATATCGCTGAATCGGTGTCACACACGCCGATTCAGCGATGTCAGCGGGAGAGCCAGCGACCAAATAAAGTTCTGGCCTTCTAGCCCCGACCAACGACATCACAGCAGGATTCTGATCGCTGCTGCCTGTCAAACTGAACGATATCACTAGCCAGGACGCTGCAACGTCACGGATCGCTAGCGATATCGTTTAGTGTGAAGGTACCTTTACTGCGAGGGTCTCTTACCTCCCTCCCTGTAGCAGGTCCGGATCCAATATGGCCGCGGCATCCGGGTCCTGCAGGGAGGGAGGTGGCTTACCAAGTGCCTGCTCAGAGCAGGCTCTTGGTAAGCCTGCAGTGCTTCTAAGGCAGATCGGTGATCTGGCAGAGTGATCTGGCAGAGTGCTATGCAAACTGTCAGATCATCGATCTGTGATGTCCCCCCTGGGACAAAGTAGAAAAGTAAAAAAAAAAATTTACAAATGTGTAAAAAAAAAAATTCCTAAATAATAAAAAATATATATATATTATTCCCATAAATACATTTCTTTATCTAAATAAAAAAACAAACAATAAAAGTACACATATTTAGTATCGACGCGTCCGTAACGACCCAACCTATAAAACTGTCCCACTAGTTAACCCATTCAGTAAACACCATAAGAAAAAAAAAAAAACGAGGCAAAAAACAACGTTTTATTATCATACCGCTGAACAAAAAGTGGAATAACACCACTGAAAACGTCATCTTGTCCCGCAAAAAATGAGCCGCCATACAGCGTCATCAGCAAAAAAATAAAAAAGTTATAGTCCTCAGAATAAAGCGATGCAAAAATAATTCTTTTTTCTATAAAATAGTTTTTATCGTATAAAAGCGCCAAAATATAAAAAAATGATATAAATGAGGTATCGCTGTAATCGTACTGACCCGAATAATAAAACTGCCTTATCAATTTTACCAAACGCGGAACGGTATAAACGCCTCCCCCAAAAGAAGTTCATGAATAGCTGGTTTTTGGTCATTCTGCCTCACAAAAATCGGAATAAAAAGCGATCAAAAAATGTCACGTGCCCGAAAATGTTACCAATAAAAATGTCAACTCGTCTCGCAAAAAACAAGACCTAACATGACTCTGTGGACTCAAATATGGAAAAATTATAGCTCTCAAAATGTGGTAACGCAAAAAATATTTTTTGCAATAAAAAGCGTCTTTCAGTGTGTGATGGCTGCCAATCATAAAAATCCGCTAAAAAACACGCTATAAAAGTAAATCAAACCTCCCTTCATCACCCCCTTAGGGAAAAATAAAAAAAATTAAAAAAATGTATTTATTTCCTTTTTCCCATTAGGGTTAGGGCTAGGGTTAGGGTTAGGGTTAGAGCTAGGGTTAGGGTTAGGGCTATGGTTAGGGCTAGGGTTAGGGCTAGGGTTAGGGTTAGGGCTAGGGTTAGGGCTAGGGTTAGGGCTAGGGCTAGGGCTAGGGCTAGGATTAGGGCTAGGGTTAGGGCTAGGGTTAGGGTTAAGGCTAGGGTTAGGGCTAGGGTTAGGGTTGGGGCTAGGGTTAAGGCTACAGTTAGGGTTGGGGCTAAAGTTAGGGTTAGGGTTTGGATTACATTTACGGTTGGGAATAGGGTTGGGATTAGGGTTAGGGGTGTGTCTGGGTTAGAGGTGTGGTTAGGGTTACCATTGGGATTAGGGTTAGGGGTGTGTTTGGATTAGTGTTTCAGTTATAATTGGGAGGTTTCCACTGTTTAGGCACATCAGGGGCTCTCCAAACGCGACATGGCATCCGATCTCAATTCCAGCCAATTCTGCGTTGAAAAAGTAAAACAGTGCTCCTTCCCTTCCGAGCTCTCCCGTGTGCCCAAACAGGAGTTTACCCCAACATATGGGGTATCAGCGTACTCAGGACAAATTGGACAACAACTTTTGGGGTCCAATTTTTCCTGTTACCCTTGGGAAAATACAAAACTGGGGGATAAAAAATAATTTTTGTGGGAAAAAAAAGATTTTTTATTTTCAAGGCTCTGCTTTATAAACTGCGTGCAAACCATTCCATCTAAGTCTGCATTCCAAATGGCGCTCCTTCTCTTCCGAGCCCTCCCATGCACCCAAACGGTGGTTCCCCCCCACATATGGGGTATCAGCGCAGTCAGGACAAATTGGACAACTTTTGTGGTCCAATTTCTCCTGTTACCCTCGGAAAAATACAAAACTGGGGGCTAAAAAATATTTTTTGTGGGAAAAAATTTTTGTTTTATTTTTTTTTTTTCATTATAAACTTCTGTGAAGCCTTTGGGGGGTCAAAGTGCTCACCACACATCTAGATAAGTTCCTTAGGGGGACTAATTTCCAAAATGGTGTCACTTGTGGGGGGTTTCAATGTTTAGGCACATCAGTGGCTCTCCAAATGCAACATGGCGTCCCATCTCAATTCCTGACAATTTTGCATTGAATAGTCAAACGGCGCTCCTTCCCTTCCGAGCTCTCCCATGCGCCCAAACAATGGTTTACCCCCCCCATATGGGGTATCAGCGTACTCAGGACAAATTGTACAACAACTTTTGGGGTCCAATTTCTTCTCTTACCCTTGGGAAAATAAAAAATTGGGGGCGAAAAAATAATTTTTGTGAAAAAAAATGATTTCATATTTTTATGGTTCTGCATTATAAACTTCTGTAAAGCACTTGGTGGGTTAGGGTTAGGGTTTGGATTACATTTACGGTTGGGAATAGGGTTGGGATTAGGGTTAGGGGTGTGTCTGGGTTAGAGGTGTGGTTAGGGTTACCATTGGGATTAGGGTTAGGGGTGTGTTTGGATTAGGGTTTCAGTTATAATTGGGAGGTCTCCACTGTTTAGGCACATCAGGGGCTCTCCAAACGCGACATGGCGTCCGATCTCAATTCCAGCCAATTCTGCGTTGAAAAAGTAAAACAGTGCTCCTTCCCTTCCGAGCTCTCCCGTGTGCCCAAACAGGAGATTACCCCAACATATGGGGTATCAGCGTACTCTGGACAAATAGGACAACAACTTTTGGGGTCCAATTTCTCCTTTTACCCTTGGGAAAATACAAAACTGGGGGCGAAAAAATAATTTTTGTGAAAAAAAATGATTTTATATTTTTATGGTTCTGCATTATAAACTTCTGTAAAGCACTTGGTGGGTCAAAGTGCTCAACACACATCTAGATAAGAGCTCTCCCACATATGGGGTATCAGTGTACTCAGGACAAATTGGTCAACAACGTTTGGGGTCCATTTTCCCCGGTTACCCTTGGTAAAATAAAACAAATTGGAGCTGATGTAAAATTTTTTGTGAAAAAAGTTAAATGGTCATTTTTATTTAGCTCCGCCTACTGCAAAGGATTCTGGGTAAACCTGCTATTCTTTGTATTATGCTGCTTGCAAGTACTTTCCGTTTCAGGAAAGCATCCACTATGCATTTTTATTTAAACATTCCAAAAATTTCTGTGAAACACCTGAAGGGTTAATAAACTTCTTGCATGAGGTTTTGAGCACCTTGAGGGGTGCAGTTTTTAGAATGGTGTCACATTTGGGTATTTTCTATCATATAGACCCCTCAAAATGACTTCAAATGAGATGTGGTCCCTAAAATAAAATGGTGTTGGAAAAATGAGAAATTGCTGGTCAACTTTTAACCCTTATAACTCCCTAACAAAAAAAATGTTGGTTCCAAAATTGTGCTGATGTAAAGTAGACATGTGGAAAATGTTACTTATTAAGTATTTTGTGTGACATATCTCTGTGATTTAATTGCATAAAAATTCAAAGTTGGAAAATTGCGAAATTTTCAAAATTTTCGCCAAATTTCCGCTTTTATCACAAATAAACGCAGGTAATATCAAATAAACTTTACCACTGTCATGAAGTACAATATGTCACGAGAAAACAGTGTCAGAATCACCAGGATCTGTTGAAGCGTTCCAGAGTTATAAACTCATAAAGGGACAGTGGTCAGAATTGTATAAATTGGCCCGGTCCATAACGTGCAAACCACCCTTGGCGGTAAAGGGGTTAATAAACACTAATTGGCTTGAAAAGACTCATCACTGAAGTGTCTCAGATTTTTGGTTGCTGTGCTAACTACTGAAGACGTTGCCTAGGTAAAAATTATGAAAAGATGAATCTTAGCCATCCTTGAGATCTTGTGCAGACTTATGCAGAACTAGGAGTTGCTTATTCATAAAATAGACTGATAAGTAAACAATGGTGACTTCCCTGAAGACTCGCTTATCTCTCATTCTCATGCTCAAAACTACACTCATAGATGACACAGAGATCATAGCTTAGTGAAGTATTGCAAAGCAGCATTCCAATTGTGCTTTCTCTTGGCAACCTTTGAGAAAACACGTTTGTGCTGATATTTGCATCAGGCAATTCAAACCTGCAGGACAATGGTAACACTATATTGCCAAATTTAAGATATTTCCAATCTTATAAATATTTAGTCCTTTGTACTGCAGATATTATATCTTTGAACAATGATTGCAGGAAAGGAAATGAATAGTTCATGGAAATAACTTTTTTTTAGCACTGTCAAGTTCAAAATAAATTGTGTGAGAAGAATATGAGGTGTACATAATTAGATTCTTACCCATAAGGTTCGTGCTGAAGTCTGTATCCTCTATGCTTAAAGTTTGTGACTAAAGAAAACTCTTTTTTACGGATTCAGTGAAGCTGGACATTCTCTTCTTTTTTTGTACATAATTACAGCCAAGATGCTGTGGGTGAAATCCAGAATTTGAAATATCTTAGGACCCTAAAAGATTTTGTACACTACATTGTATAATGCCCACCACCGATTTGAACCTTGTAAAGAAGTATTTTTGTAAATACCTCTTGTTGTCTTCTCTGCCTGTGAGCGGCGCTATCACTGACGGCTCACTCGGAATCACATGATACTGGCTCCAGTTGTGCTCATTGCACTGGAAAAGAGCCACTCAGAAGGAACTGTTCCGTGCTACTGAGTGCATGAGGCCCTAAAATTTGTCGGGAACCCCCAGATGCTGGCCAGGAAGGCGGAAGCAATTTGTGGTTTTTTTTACCCCTTCTCCAAGTTTGTTTATGCACTTTGCGTACCCCCCTGCCGGATTACCGGACTGTGATTTCTGAAAGGGCCAGAAACCCTTTTCTGTCCCTATGGACCGTGCAACTTAAAGTGACTGTTGTTCACAAAAGGAAAAATGGAGGAATAGAAACAGATTACCCAAGGATCGAGCCAGTTCAGGACTATTTTAATTACACCCTTGTCTTAAAAGAGGGATTTGGGATGTGTTGTCCAACTGACCTGTGAGTACAAAGAACTAAGGCTGGTTTCACATTTGCTTTTGTGTCGGCAGCGTTTATGCTGCAATTTTCTGCATGTGTTGTGTATTCTGTTATGATAAGGTAATTCAGTACCACAATGGACATAGAGGTCAGAGCACATACAGTGACCTGACAATAACCCAAAAACATTGAACGAGCTCTGAGACGTGGGAACTCTGCTGACCGCAATCCCTAATCCTCTCCAACCACACTAGAGGCAGCCGTGGATTGCGCCTAACGCTCCCTATGCAACTCGGCACAGCCTGAGAAACTAGCTAGCCTGAAGATAGAAAATAAGCCTACCTTGCCTCAGAGAAATACCCCAAAGGAAAAGGCAGCCCCCACATATAATGACTGTGAGTAAAGATGAAAAGACAAACGTAGAGATGAAATAGATTTAGCAAAGTGAGGCCCGACTTTCTGAACAGAGCGAGGATAGGAAAGGTAACTTTGCGGTCAACACAAAACCCTACAAAAACCATGCAAAGGGGGCAAAAAGACCCTCCGTACCGAACTAATGGCACGGAGGTACACCCTCTGCGTCCCAGAGCTTCCAGCAAGCAGGAAAAAACAAATAGACAAGCTGGACAGAAAAAAACAGCAAACAAAATAGCAAAGCAGAACTTAGCTATGCAGAGCAGCAGGCCACAGGAACGATCCAGGAGGAAACAGGTTCAATACTAGAACATTGACTGGAGGCCAGGATCAAAGCACTAGGTGGAGTTAAATAGAGCAGCACCTAACGACTTCACCACATCACCTGAGGAAGAAAACTCAGAAGCCGCAGTACCACTTTCCTCCACCAACGGAAGCTCACAGTGAGAATCAGCCGAAGTACCACTTGTGACCACAGGAGGGAGCTCTGCCACAGAATTCACAACAATACCCCCCCCTTGAGGAGGGGTCACCGAACCCTCACCAGAGCCCCCAGGACGACCAGGATGAGCCATATGAAAGGCACGAACAAGATCGGGAGCATGGACATCTGTTATGTTTGCTAATGACAGGTGTTATGAAGGCAATCCAGAAACACAGTGTGCTTAGCGATCAGAGCACACACAGTGATCTGACAAATACCCAAAAATACAAGAACGAGCTCTGAGACGTGGAAACTCTGTAGACTGCACACCTGATCCTATCCTAAACACAACTAAAAGCGGCTGTGGATTGCGCCTAACAACTACCTAGGCAATTCGGCACAGCCTAAGAAACTAGCTAGCCTGAAGATAGAAAAATAGGCCTGACTTGCCCCAGAGAAATTCCCCAAAGGAAAAGGCAGCCCCCCACATATAATGACTGTGAGTAAGATGAAAAGACAAAACGTAGGGATGAAATAGATTCAGCAAAGTGGGGCCCGATATTCTAGGACAGAGCGAGGACAGTAAAGCGAACTTTGCAGTCTACAAAAAACCCTAAAGCAAAACCACGCAAAGGGGGCAAAAAAAAACCACCGTGCCGAACTAACGGCACGGCGGTACACCCTTTGCGTCTCAGAGCTTCCAGCAAAACAAAAGACAAGCTGGACAGAAAAAAAGCAACAAAAAAGCAAAAAGCACTTAGCTATACAGAGCAGCAGGTCACAGGAACAATCAGGAGAAGCTCAGATCCAACACTGAAACATTGACAAGGAGCAAGGATAGCAGCATCAGGCGGAGTTAAGTAATGAAGCAGTTAACGAGCTCACCAGAACACCTGAGGGAGGAAGCTCAGAAGCTGCAGTACCACTTGTGACCACAGGAGTGAATTCAGCCACAGAATTCACAACAGTACCCCCCCCTTGAGGAGGGGTCACCGAACCCTCACCAGAGCCCCCAGGCCGACCAGGATGAGCCGCATGAAAGGCACGAACAAGATCGGAAGCATGAACATCAGAGGCAAAAACCCAGGAATTATCTTCCTGAGCATAACCCTTCCATTTAACCAGATACTGGAGTTTCCGTCTAGAAACACGAGAATCCAAAATCTTCTCCACAATATACTCCAATTCCCCCTCCACCAAAACCGGGGCAGGAGGCTCAACAGATGGAACCATAGGTGCCACGTATCTCCGCAACAACGACCTATGGAATACATTATGTATGGAAAAGGAGTCTGGGAGGGTCAAACGAAAAGACACAGGATTGAGAACCTCAGAAATCCTATACGGACCAATAAAACGAGGTTTAAATTTAGGAGAGGAAACCTTCATAGGAATATGACGAGAAGATAACCAAACCAGATCCCCAACACGAAGTCGGGGACCCACACGGCGTCTGCGATTAGCGAAAAGTTGAGCTTTCTCCTGGGACAAGATCAAATTGTCCACTACCTGAGTCCAGATCTGCTGCAACCTATCCACCACAGAATCCACGCCAGGACAGTCCGAAGACTCAACCTGTCCTGAAGAGAAACGAGGATGGAACCCAGAATTGCAAAAAAATGGAGAAACCAAGGTAGCCGAGCTGGCCCGATTATTAAGGGCGAACTCAGCCAACGGCAAAAAGGACACCCAATCATCCTGGTCTGCAGAAACAAAACATCTCAGATATGTTTCCAAGGTCTGATTGGTTCGTTCGGTCTGGCCATTAGTCTGAGGATGGAAAGCCGAGGAAAAGGATAGGTCAATGCCCATCCTACCACAAAAGGCTCGCCAAAACCTTGAAACAAACTGGGAACCTCTGTCAGAAACAATATTCTCAGGAATGCCATGCAACCGAACCACATGCTGAAAGAACAAAGGTACCAAATCAGAGGAGGAAGGCAATTTAGCCAAGGGCACCAGATGGACCATTTTAGAAAAGCGATCACAGACCACCCAAATGACTGACATCTTTTGAGAAACGGGAAGGTCAGAAATGAAATCCATCGAAATATGTGTCCAAGGCCTCTTTGGGACCGGCAAGGGCAAAAGCAACCCACTGGCACGAGAACAGCAGGGCTTAGCCCTAGCACAAATCCCACAGGACTGCACAAAAGTACGTACATCCCGTGACAGAGATGGCCACCAGAAGGATCTAGCCACTAACTCTCTGGTACCAAAGATTCCAGGATGACCAGCCAACACCGAACAATGAAGTTCAGAGATAAGTTTATTAGTCCACCTATCAGGGACGAACAGTTTCTCTGCTGGACAACGATCAGGTTTATTCGCCTGAAATTTTTGCAGCACCCGCCGCAAATCAGGGGAGATGGCAGACACAATGACTCCTTCCTTGAGGATACCCGCTGGCTCAGATAAACCCGGAGAGTCGGGCACAAAACTCCTAGACAGAGCATCCGCCTTCACATTTTTAGAGCCCGGAAGGTACGAAATTACAAAGTCGAAGCGGGCAAAAAATAACGACCAACAGGCCTGTCTAGGATTCAAGCGCTTGGCAGACTCGAGATAAGTCAAGTTCTTATGATCAGTCAATACCACCACGCGATGCTTAGCTCCTTCAAGCCAATGACGCCACTCCTCGAATGCCCACTTCATGGCCAGCAACTCTCGATTGCCCACATCATAATTACGCTCAGCGGGCGAAAACTTCCTGGAAAAGAAAGCACATGGTTTCATCACTGAGCAATCAGAACCTCTCTGTGACAAAACCGCCCCTGCTCCAATCTCAGAAGCATCAATTCCTCTCAATGGAATAGGACACCGCAAAGGCTCCAAGAAAAACCCACAACGTTTAGCATAATCCAAATCCATCAGATTCAGGGCAGCGCCCGAATCCACAAACGCCATGACAGAAAACGACGACAAAGAGCATATCAAGGTAATGGACAGAAGGAATTTGGACTGTACAGTACCAATGACGGCAGACCTAGCGGACCGCTTAGTGCGCTTAGGACAATCAGAAATAGCATGAGTGGAATCACCACAGTAGAAACACAGACCATTCAGACGTCTGTATTCCTGCCGTTCAACTCTAGTCATAGTCCTATCGCACTGCATAGGCTCAGGTTTAACCTCAGGCAGTACCGCCAAATGGTGCACAGATTTACGCTCGCGCAAGCGTCGACCGATCTGAATGGCCAAAGACAAAGACTCATTCAAACCAGCAGGCATAGGAAATCCCACCATGACATCCTTAAGAGCCTCAGAGAGACCCTTTCTGAACAAAGCTGCCAGCGCAGATTCATTCCACTGAGTGAGTACTGACCATTTCCTAAATTTCTGACAATATACTTCTATATCATCCTGACCCTGGCACAAAGCCAGCAAATTTTTCTCAGCCTGATCCACTGAATTAGGTTCATCGTACAGCAATCCGAGCGCCAGGAAAAACGCATCGACACTACTCAATGCAGGGTCTCCTGGCGCAAGAGAAAATGCCCAGTCTTGAGGGTCGCCGCGCAAAAAAGAAATAATAATCAAAACCTGTTGAATAGGATTACCAGAAGAATGAGGTTTCAAGGCCAGAAATAGCTTACAATTATTTTTGAAACTTTGAAACTTAGTTCTATCTCCAAAAAACAAATCAGGAATAGGAATTCTTGGTTCTAACATAGATTTCTGATCAATAGTATCTTGAATTTTTTGTACATTTATAACGAGATTATCCATTGAAGAGCACAGACCCAGAATATCCATGTCCACACCTGTGTCCAGAATCACCCAAATGTCTAGGGGGAAAAAAAAAAGTGAACACAGAGCAGAAAAAAAAAAAATGATGTCAGAACTTTTTCTTTCCCTCTATTGAGAATCATTAGTTAGGCTCCTTGTACTGTTATGTTTGCTAATGACAGGTGTTATGAAGGCAATCCAGAAACACAGTGTGCTTAGCGATCAGAGCACACACAGTGATCTGACAAATACCCAAATATACAAGAACGAGCTCTGAGACGTGGAAACTCTGTAGACTGCACACCTGATCCTATCCTAAACACAACTAAAAGCGGCTGTGGATTGCGCCTAACAACTACCTAGGCAACTCGGCACAGCCTAAGAAACTAGCTAGCCTGAAGATAGAAAAATAGCCTACACAAAAAGGTGTGATACCACAATTAATATGATCCACCACGGTACTGTGATAAAATATACATTTTATTAAACATATTTTTGTACAAAAAGACAAATGTGTAAAAGTATGAATTACTACATAGAAAAAGGGTACAGATCCTCAAAAAGAGGGACTATATTGCCATAGGTAAGCGCCTAGAACCCAGGCCAAACATGCATAAACATATGAACTGCTATGTTATAATAGAGAGACAGTCTGTTTATATCAAGATGCCGTTGGACTCTGAAAAATCCCCATACATAACGGCCTATGGAATGCCAGTCATTCTAATAAAGGGAGACATGTAATCATGCTATAATCCTAACTTTCAGGTTCCCAACATGCTGAATGCTCACATAGAACGGTGTAGTGATATAATATGTTACCTAGTTATAGGCCTGGTATGCGCTCCTCGGCGTCCCTCTGCCCCGACGCGCGTTTCGCGTTAGCTTCTTCTGGAGGCATGTCAGGGCAGGGGGTGAGCCGGTTTAAATATAGTGAACCCTACCGTTCATTGGACGATATCAGTACATAGATGCTGTGCAGCTGTGCGGGAGCGGTGTATTTGCACTGTGCATTATGGGTAGTTCCTGTCCGGCACTATGGTGATGGCCGCCGCCTCCTGTACTGAGACCGGAAGTGCCACACAGGAACCCTCCACACATGCACCGTACGGACGCTACCATGCGGCGTGTTAATCTCCGCCCTCTGTACGGAGTCCGGAAATGCCGGGGATGTCCAGGTGCTGGCCGCTGTACGAATACCCAGGGGCTGGCCGCTATACTGGGGAATGATATGTCAAGGAGAAGCGGCGCATGTCCTGATGCATGGATCCAGCCCCAATGGAGAGTCGGATCACGGTCATGGGATCAGGAGCGCCGAGTCGTCCTAGTCCGACTCGGCAGCTCCGTACCCCTAACGCCCGTTAGCCGCCCTCTCCTCTGGTCCTCCATCTGGACATGCGCACATCCTGGCATATGGGGAGAATGATAATAAATACATATACATATGTGAAAAACAGCTAATAGGTGCATATAAGTATATTAAAGTGCAACTAATAGACTACACTACTCCACATGGTAAGTGACCCCACTAGATAATTAGTAGTAACAATTATGGCTTAAAATAGTTATGATGTATGGTCTCAACGGACCCTGCATAAGAAAAATAAATGCAGTAGGGTCTGACGTGTACTGGAGAGGGCTACTGTGTGATGATTACCCTTATAATACCATAAGGGAGTCCCCATAGTACTATGTATCCCTCTGCAGTTCCTCCTTATTATCATGTCCTACTGGACCATCAATAACATACTAAAGATACAATATAATGTGTCATATCAACATATATACACATACATAAAAACTAGCAGACAGAATATACAAATATGAAAATAATACCATTATTAAAAAGCTATATCCCAAGCGGTATGTTCCACCATATAGAAATAGTACAGATGTCTTTAACATTGATATTATGAAAATTCTCCACCAAAAGTTATTGGATCTGCATCCTTATCCTGAAGTCCTAGGATATATGCCCCGCTTCTCCTCGGTGGGTTCCTATAGTGTTCACGCTCCACCCGGAACTGATGGATCCCAATATTCCCAGGGCTGTTACCAGCAATCATACGTAGAGATATCGTACTGTAGCAAAAACATAAAGATAAAATGAATAAAAGACCGACCAACAACATTCAAAAATAAAACATAATACTGGTGTGGCTTTGCCACCCAGCAGTATTAAGAATAACCCCCCTACCTGTCTACTTCCTCTCCTTTACAAAAATGCACCAAAACCAAAACCCTCGTTTAAACCCTGAGGTACCAACGTTCCCAATCTGAATATCCATTGGCATTCCTTCTTAGCCAATCTCTTGCCCACATCTCCACCTCTTGGTCCCAAATCTAGCTTGTCAATACCCGTGAATACTAACAGTCTAGAATTGCATTGATGGTAGCGCTTAAAATGTTTGGGGAGGGTCTTCAATGTGGTATCGTCAATGGCTGTTTTGGCCTTGTCTATATCTAGACAATGTTCCCGCACTCTGATTTTAAGTTCGCGGCTAGTCATCCCGATATAGATTTTGCCGCATGGGCATTCGGCATGGTATATAATGCCCTTGGATGAGCATGTAATATGTGTTCTGATGTCAAATATTCTAGAGTTGTCATGATTTTTGAAGGTGGTACTTTTTCTCATATTGGCGCAGCCCTTGCAGATACCACACGGAAAGAAATTAGGAAAGATTAGTGGCTTTATTGTTCCTAGCTGTTCTTTTCGGGTCATATGTGCTGTGTACCAGCATGTCTCGTAGACTGGGTGTCATATCCCTCAACAAACAGAAGAAATATGAGAGAGATCTAGTGGACTTTGAAACCAAAAAAATATTTAAGTGGCAAACAAAGAAGACATCTACACAAAGAAACATGTCAAGAAGTTCATCTATCACCTCCGGTTCGTCCATGAGTGAAGGTGGAGAATCTATCCATAACGGTTATAATGGACCTAGAACCCGTCAATTCACCAAAAAGGGACCGGCCCTAGGAAATCACAACCGCAAGGGGGATACCGTGAAGGTAATAAACTTATCCACGCATATGTTGACAATAGATCAGGAAAGAGTGTTACAGAAGGGTCTGAATTTTTCTCCATCTTCTCATTTAGATTCGTTCACAACAATAAAGGACCTCCATTTATTTGCAAGAAAGCTTATATTGAAAAAATTGCATTATAGAGAAAACCCAGGGGGAACTGAGGAGGATGATGGGGAACAGGAAGCGTTGGAGGCACTAGTATCTCTTCTTGAGGAAAACAACATCGAAACTAGCAAATTTCCTATGAATCTAATCAGTAAGTCCCATAAATTTCCACCGCTTACATTGGTTCCAGCCATAGACACCTTCACCAAAATGGTCACCAGTGAAATTGAAGATATAAAATCTAAACCTAGAAGATTTCGCGCAGATAACCTCACTAGGGAGGAGAGGGTGGCATTGGGGGAACTAAGAAGTTGGGATGACATTGTCTTCAAAATAGCAGACAAAGGAGGCAATGTCGTTATATGGCCTAATTCGATGTATGAGGCCCAAGCTGAAAAACTGCTATCGAATACTAATGAGTATAGAATACTTACGCATAATCCTATGATAAAGTTTAAGGAGGAATTAATTAACATCCTCACAGCTGCATTTGAGGGCAACGTTATCCCAAAGAAACTCATAGACACATACACCAAACTGCACCCGAGATTGGCGACACTATATCTGGTGCCCAAGGTCCACAAAAACCCGGAGGATCCTCCGGGTAGACCAATTGTGGCCGCCAATGAAGGGTTGTGTGAGATCATCTGTGATATTGTGGAACATTATTTAAAGCCACTAGTGGCACAATTACCTTCATACATCAAGGATACTACCGCTGCCTTGGGGCATCTGGAGGGTATACAACTCACTGAGAATATGGTCCTAGTCACGGCCGATGTTGAGGCCCTATATTCTAGTATTAGACACACGGATGGCCTACAGGCAGCAGGGAAGTATCTGGCTCAGAGTAATATTGAGAAGGACACATCTGAGTTCATTTTGGAACTACTGCAATTTATCTTGACACATAATGCCTTCATGTTTGCGGGGAGGGTCTACCTACAATTGCAGGGGACTGCGATGGGGGCCTCTTGTGCCCCCTCGTACACCAACTTATTTATGGGCGCTTGGGAATGGTCCATCTTCCAAGAAAATGAGGTTGAGGGCATGGAGCGAATCCACAACTGGATTCGCTTCATTGATGACATTCTGTTTATTTGGGAAGGTCCGATGGATGAACTTGAGGCCCTTATGAATAGATTGAACCAAAATGACAGAAATATCAGGTTAACATACAAATTTGGACGGAAAATTGAATTTTTGGATCTACTCATTACAGCATCACCAGAGGGGTACCTATCCACTACAGTATTCCGTAAGCCCACAGCGACCAACTCATTGTTACATGCATCGTCATTACATCCCAAATCAACAACAAACAGCATACCAATTGGTCAGTACCTACGGATCAAAAGAATCTGCTCGGAAGAGGAACAATTTGAAATACAAGCAAAATTATTAAGAAGCAGATTCCAAGATAGAGGCTATAACCGGCGTGTCATACAAAAAGGATATTGGAGGGCGAAAAATACACAGAGGCAACAACTACTATATAAGAATCAATCAACACCAGTAAATACAGAACAGGACAATCAGGTAAGATTTATTACCAATTACAGCACCGAGTGGGGAGATTTACGTGAAATAATACAAAAACATTGGAAGATCTTATTCACGGACCCAATTCTTAAAAAAATCTTACCTGCACAACCATCTTTAGTAGCTAAAAGAGCCCCCAGTCTACGAGACATGCTGGTACACAGCACATATGACCCGAAAAGAACAGCTAGGAACAATAAAGCCACTAATAGGAGGGGTTTCTTTCCGTGTGGTATCTGCAAGGGCTGCGCCAATATGAGAAAAAGTACCACCTTCAAAAATCATGACAACTCTAGAATATTTGACATCAGAACACATATTACATGCTCATCCAAGGGCATTATATACCATGCCGAATGCCCATGCGGCAAAATCTATATCGGGATGACTAGCCGCGAACTTAAAATCAGAGTGCGGGAACATTGTCTAGATATAGACAAGGCCAAAACAGCCATTGACGATACCACATTGAAGACCCTCCCCAAACATTTTAAGCGCTACCATCAATGCAATTCTAGACTGTTAGTATTCACGGGTATTGACAAGCTAGATTTGGGACCAAGAGGTGGAGATGTGGGCAAGAGATTGGCTAAGAAGGAATGCCAATGGATATTCAGATTGGGAACGTTGGTACCTCAGGGTTTAAACGAGGGTTTTGGTTTTGGTGCATTTTTGTAAAGGAGAGGAAGTAGACAGGTAGGGGGGTTATTCTTAATACTGCTGGGTGGCAAAGCCACACCAGTATTATGTTTTATTTATGAATGTTGTTGGTCGGTCTTTTATTCATTTTATCTTTATGTTTTTGCTACAGTACGATATCTCTACGTATGATTGCTGGTAACAGCCCTGGGAATATTGGGATCCATCAGTTCCGGGTGGAGCGTGAACACTATAGGAACCCACCGAGGAGAAGCGGGGCATATATCCTAGGACTTCAGGATAAGGATGCAGATCCAATAACTTTTGGTGGAGAATTTTCATAATATCAATGTTAAAGACATCTGTACTATTTCTATATGGTGGAACATACCGCTTGGGATATAGCTTTTTAATAATGGTATTATTTTCATATTTGTATATTCTGGCTGCTAGTTTTTATGTATGTGTATATATGTTGATATGACACATTATATTGTATCTTTAGTATGTTATTGATGGTCCAGTAGGACATGATAATAAGGAGGAACTGCAGAGGGATACATAGTACTATGGGGACTCCCTTATGGTATTATAAGGGTAATCATCACACAGTGGCCCTCTCCAGTACACGTCAGACCCTACTGCATTTATTTTTCTTATGCAGGGTCCGTTGAGACCATACATCATAACTATTTTAAGCCATAATTGTTACTACTAATTATCTAGTGGGGTCACTTACCATGTGGAGTAGTGTAGTCTATTAGTTGCACTTTAATATACTTATATGCACCTATTAGCTGTTTTTCACATATGTATATGTATTTATTATCATTCTCCCCATATGCCAGGATGTGCGCATGTCCAGATGGAGGACCAGAGGAGAGGGCGGCTAACGGGCGTTAGGGGTACGGAGCTGCCGAGTCGGACTAGGACGACTCGGCGCTCCTGATCCCATGACCGTGATCCGACTCTCCATTGGGGCTGGATCCATGCATCAGGACATGCGCCGCTTCTCCTTGACATATCATTCCCCAGTATAGCGGCCAGCCCCTGGGTATTCGTACAGCGGCCAGCACCTGGACATCCCCGGCATTTCCGGACTCCGTACAGGGGGCGGAGATTAACAAGCCGCATGGTAGCGTCCGTACGGTGCATGTGTGGAGGGTTCCTGTGTGGCACTTCCGGTCTCCGTGCAGGAGGCGGCGGCCATCACCATAGTGCCGGACAGGAACTACCCATAATGCACAGTGCAAATACACCGCTCCCGCACAGCTGCACAGCATCTATGTACTGATATCGTCCAATGAACGGTAGGGTTCACTATATTTAAACCGGCTCACCCCCTGCCCTGACATGCCTCCAGAAGAAGCTAACGCGAAACGCGCGTCGGGGCAGAGGGACGCCGAGGAGCGCATACCAGGCCTATAACTAGGTAACATATTATATCACTACACCGTTCTATGTGAGCATTCAGCATGTTGGGAACCTGAAAGTTAGGATTATAGCATGATTACATGTCTCCCTTTATTAGAATGACTGGCATTCCATAGGCCGTTATGTATGGGGATTTTTCAGAGTCCAACGGCATCTTGATATAAACAGACTGTCTCTCTATTATAACATAGCAGTTCATATGTTTATGCATGTTTGGCCTGGGTTCTAGGCGCTTACCTATGGCAATATAGTCCCTCTTTTTGAGGATCTGTACCCTTTTTCTATGTAGTAATTCATACTTTTACACATTTGTCTTTTTGTACAAAAATATGTTTAATAAAATGTATATTTTATCACAGTACCGTGGTGGATCATATTAATTGTGGTATCACACCTTTTTGTGTAGGTTATCTAGTGTATGGTACTTCTTGCCCGTCGCTGTGGGGGGGAGGGCAGTATTTTGTTATTTAGAGCAACTTTTGGTGTATATAAGATAGAAAAATAGGCCTGACTTGCCCCAGAGAAATTCCCCAAAGGAAAAGGCAGCCCCCCACATATAATGACTGTGAGTAAGATGAAAAGACAAAACGTAGGGATGAAATAGATTCAGCAAAGTGGGGCCCGATATTCTAGGACAGAGTGAGGACAGTAAAGCGAACTTTGCAATCTACAAAACACCCTAAAGAAAAACCACGCAAAGGGGGCAAAAAAAAACCACCGTGCCGAACTAACGGCACGGCGGTACACCCTTTGCGTCTCAGAGCTTCCAGCAAAACAAAAGACAAGCTGGACAGAAAAAAAGCAACAAAAAAGCACTTAGCTATACAGAGCAGCAGGTCACAGGAACAATCAGGAGAAGCTCAGATCCAACACTGAAACATTGACAAGGAGCAAGGATAGCAGCATCAGGCGGAGTTAAGTAATGAAGCAGTTAACGAGCTCACCAGAACACCTGAGGGAGGAAGCTCAGAAGCTGCAGTACCACTTGTGACCACAGGAGTGAATTCAGCCACAGAATTCACAACAGACATCACAGGCAAAAACCCAGGAATTATCTTCCTGAGCATAACCCTTCCACTTAACCAGATACTGGAGTTTCCGTCTTGAAACACGAGAATCCAAAATCTTCTCCACAATATACTCCAACTCCCCCTCCACCAAAACCGGGGCAGGAGGATCAACAGATGGAACCATAGGTGCCACGTATCTCCGCAACAATGACCTATGGAATACGTTATGTATGGAAAGAGAATCTGGAAGGGTCAGACGAAAAGATACAGGATTAAGAACCTCAGAAATCCTATACGGACCAATGAAACGAGGTTTAAACTTAGGAGAGGAAACCTTCATAGGAATATGACGAGAAGATAACCAAACCAAATCCCCAACACGAAGTCGGGGACCCACACAGCGTCTGCGATTAGTGAAACGTTGAGCCTTCTCCTGGGACAAGGTCAAATTGTCCACTACATGAGTCCAAATCTGCTGTAACCTGTCCACCACAGTATCCACACCAGGACAGTCCGAAGACTCAACCTGCCCTGAAGAGAAACGAGGATGGAACCCAGAGTTGCAGAAAAACGGCGAAACCAAGGTAGCCGAGCTGGCCCGATTATTAAGGGCGAACTCAGCCAAAGGCAAAAAGGACACCCAGTCATCCTGATCAGCAGAAACAAAGCATCTCAGATATGTTTCCAAGGTCTGATTGGTTCGTTCGGTCTGGCCATTAGTCTGAGGATGGAAAGCCGAGGAAAAAGACAAGTCAATGCCCATCCTACCACAAAAGGCTCGCCAAAACCTCGAAACAAACTGGGAACCTCTGTCAGAAACGATATTCTCTGGAATGCCATGTAAACGAACCACATGCTGGAAGAACAATGGCACCAAATCAGAGGAGGAAGGTAATTTAGACAAGGGTACCAAATGGACCATCTTAGAGAAGCGATCACAGACCACCCAAATGACTGACATCTTTTGAGAGACGGGAAGATCTGAAATAAAATCCATAGAGATATGTGTCCAAGGCCTCTTCGGGACCGGCAAGGGCAAAAGCAACCCACTGGCACGAGAACAGCAGGGCTTAGCCCGAGCACAAATCCCACAGGACTGCACAAAAGAACGCACATCCCGCGACAGAGATGGCCACCAAAAGGATCTAGCCACTAACTCTCTGGTACCAAAGATTCCAGGATGACCAGCCAACACCGAACAATGAACCTCAGAGATAACTTTATTCGTCCACCTATCAGGGACAAACAGTTTCTCCGCTGGGCAACGATCAGGTTTATTAGCCTGAAATTTTTGCAGCACCCGCCGCAAATCAGGGGAGATGGCAGACACAATTACTCCCTCTTTGAGGATACCCGCCGGCTCAGATAAACCCGGAGAGTCGGGCACAAAACTCCTAGACAGAGCATCCGCCTTCACATTTTTAGAGCCCGGAAGGTACGAAATCACAAAGTCAAAACGGGCAAAAAACAGCGACCAACGAGCCTGTCTAGGATTCAACCGCTTGGCAGACTCGAGATAAGTCAAGTTCTTGTGATCAGTCAAGACCACCACGCGATGCTTAGCTCCTTCAAGCCAATGACGCCACTCCTCGAATGCCCACTTCATGGGCAGCAACTCTCGATTGCCCACATCATAATTTCGCTCAGCAGGCGAAAACTTCCTGGAAAAGAAGGCGCATGGTTTCATCACCGAGCAATCAGAACTTCTCTGCGACAAAACAGCCCCTGCTCCAATCTCAGAAGCATCAACCTCGACCTGGAATGGAAGCGAAACATCTGGTTGACACAACACAGGGGCAGAAGAAAAACGACGCTTCAACTCTTGAAAAGCTTCCACAGCAGCAGAAGACCAATTGACCACATCAGCACCCTTCTTGGTCAAATCGGTCAATGGTTTAGCAATACTAGAAAAATTGCAGATGAAGCGACGATAAAAATTAGCAAAACCCAGGAACTTTTGCAGACTTTTCAGAGATGTCGGCTGAGTCCAATCATGGATGGCTTGGACCTTAACAGGGTCCATCTCGATAGTAGAAGGGGAAAAGATGAACCCCAAAAATGAAACCTTCTGAACACCAAAGAGACACTTTGATCCCTTCACAAACAAAGAATTAGCAAGCAGGACCTGAAACACCGTTCTGACCTGCTTCACATGAGACTCCCAATCATCCGAGAAGATCAAAATGTCATCCAAGTACACAATCAGGAATTTATCCAGGTACTCTCGGAAGATGTCATGCATAAAGGACTGAAACACTGATGGAGCATTGGCAAGTCCGAATGGCATTACTAGATACTCAAAATGTCCCTCGGGCGTATTAAATGCAGTTTTCCATTCATCGCCTCGCTTAATACGCACAAGATTATACGCACCACGAAGATCTATCTTGGTGAACCAACTAGCCCCCTTAATCCGAGCAAACAAATCAGATAACAACGGCAAGGGGTACTGAAATTTAACCGTGATCTTATTTAGAAGGCGGTAATCTATACAAGGTCTCAGCGAACCATCCTTCTTGGCTACAAAAAAGAACCCTGCTCCTAATGGCGACGATGACGGGCGAATATGCCCCTTCTCCAAGGACTCCTTCACATAACTCCGCATAGCGGCGTGCTCAGGCACAGATAAATTAAACAGTCGACCTTTTGGGAATTTACTACCAGGAATCAAATCGATAGCACAATCACAATCCCTATGCAGAGGTAGGGTATCGGACTTGGGCTCATCAAATACATCCCGGTAATCAGACAAGAACTCTGGAACCTCAGAAGGGGTGGATGACGAAATAGTCAGAAATGGGACATCACCATGTACCCCCTGACAACCCCAGCTGGACACAGACATGGATTTCCAATCTAATACTGGATTATGGACTTGTAGCCATGGCAACCCCAACACGACCACATCATGCAGATTATGCAACACCAGAAAGCGAATAACCTCCTGATGTGCAGGAGCCATGCACATGGTCAGCTGGGTCCAGTACTGAGGCTTATTCTTGGCCAAAGGCGTAGCATCAATTCCTCTCAATGGAATAGGACACTGCAAGGGCTCCAAGAAAAACCCACAACGCCTAGCATACTCCAAGTCCATCAAATTCAGGGCAGCGCCTGAATCCACAAATGCCATGACAGAATACGATGACAAAGAGCAGATCAAGGTAACGGACTGAAGAAATTTTGACTGTACCGTACCAATGGTGGCAGACCTAGCGAACCGCTTAGTGCGCTTAGGACAATCAGAGATAGCATGAGTGGAATCACCACAGTAAAAACACAGCCCATTCAGACGTCTGTGTTCTTGCCGTTCAACTCTGGTCAAAGTCCTATCGCACTGCATAGGCTCAGGTTTAAGCTCAGGTAACACCGCCAAATGGTGCACAGATTTACGTTCACGCAAGCGTCGGCCGATCTGAATGGCCAAAGACATAGACTCATTCAGACCAGCAGGCATAGGAAATCCTACCATAACATCCTTAAGGGCTTCAGAGAGACCCTTTCTGAAAATAGCTGCGAGCGCACCTTCATTCCATTGAGTGAGTACGGACCACTTTCTAAATTTCTGACAATATACCTCTATCTCATCCTGACCCTGACACAGAGCCAGCAAATTTGTCTCTGCCTGATCCACTGAATTAGGTTCATCGTACAGCAATCCGAGAGCCAGAAAAAACGCTTCGATATTACTTAATGCAGGATCTCCTGACGCAAGAGAAAATGCCCAGTCCTGAGGGTCGCCACGTAAAAAAGAAATAATGATCCTAACTTGTTGAACTGGGTCACCAGAGGAGCGAGGTTTCAAAGCCAGAAATAGTTTACAATTATTTTTGAAACTCAGAAATTTAGTTCTATCTCCAAAAAACAAATCAGGAATAGGAATTCTCGGTTCTAACATAGAATTCTGAACCACAAAGTCTTGAATATTTTGTACTCTTGCCGTAAGCTGATCCACACATGAAGACAGACCTTTAATGTCCATCGCTACACCTGTGTCCTGAACCACCCAAATGTCTAGGGGAAAAAAAAGGCAAAACACAGTGCAGAGAAAAAAAAATGGTCTCAGAACTTCTTTTTTCCCTCTATTGAGAATCATTAGTACTTTGGGCCTCCAGTACTGTTATGATAAGGTAATTCAGTACCACAATGGACATAGAGGTCAGAGCACATACAGTGACCTGACAATAACCCAAAAACATTGAACGAGCTCTGAGACGTGGGAACTCTGCTGACCGCAATCCCTAATCCTCTCCAACCACACTAGAGGCAGCGGTGGAGTGCGCCTAACGCTCCCTATGCAACTCGGCACAGCCTGAGAAACTAGCTAGCCTGAAGATAGAAAATAAGCCTACCTTGCCTCAGAGAAATACCCCAAAGGAAAAGGCAGCCCCCACATATAATGACTGTGAGTAAAGATGAAAAGACAAACGTAGAGATGAAATAGATTTAGCAAAGTGAGGCCCGACTTTCTGAACAGAGCGAGGATAGGAAAGGTAACTTTGCGGTCAACACAAAACCCTACAAAAACCACGCAAAGGGGGCAAAAAGACCCTCCGTACCGAACTAACGGCACGGAGGTACACCCTCTGCGTCCCAGAGCTTCCAGCAAGCAGGAAAAAACAAATAGACAAGCTGGACAGAAAAAAACAGCAAACAAAATAGCAAAGCAGAACTTAGCTATGCAGAGCAGCAGGCCACAGGAACGATCCAGGAGGAAACAGGTCCAATACTAGAACATTGACTGGAGGCCAGGATCAAAGCACTAGGTGGAGTTAAATAGAGCAGCACCTAACGACTTCACCACATCACCTGAGGAAGAAAACTCAGAAGCCGCAGTACTAGAGTTGAGCGACCTTTACTTTTATAGGATCGGGTCGGGTTTCACGAAACCCGACTTTTGAAAAAGTCGGGTCGAGTGAAATCGGCCGATCCTATAAAAAAGTCGGGGTCGGGGTCGGACGAAACTCGAAACCCAATGCAGTGCATTGGGTTTCCATGGTTCCCAGGGTCTGAAGGAGCGGAAACTCTCCTTCAGGCCCTGTGATCCATATTTTAGTGTAAAATAAAGAATTAAAATAAAAAATATCGCAATACTTACCCTCTGACGCGCCCTGGTACTAACCGGGAACCTTCCTTCCTTAGAATCAGCCTACCAGGACCTTGCGGTGACGTCGCGGTGACGTCGCGGCTTGTGATTGGCCGCGCGGCCGCCCATGTGACCGCTCGCGCGGCCAATCACAAGCCGCGACGTCACCCGCGACGTCACCGAAGGTCCTGGAAGGCTGATTCTAAGGAAGGAAGGTTCCCGGTTAGTACCAGGGCGCGTCAGAGGGTAAGTATTGCGATATTTTTTATTTTAATTCTTTATTTTACACTTAAATCTGAATTCCGATACCAATTCCCGATATCTTAAACATATCGGGAATCGGTATCGAAATTCCGATTCTAGATTCAAAAGATCGCCGACTTCATGGCCGACCCCACACTGGGTCGGGTCGGGTTTCATGAAACCCGACCTTGCCAAAAGTCGGCGACTTTTGAAAAATTTCGACCTGTTTCGCTCAACCCTACGCAGTACCACTTTCCTCCACCAACGGAAGCTCACAGAGAGAATCAGCCGAAGTACCACTTGTGACCACAGGAGGGAGCTCTGCCACAGAATTCACAACAGTATTCCTATCTTTAACCCAGGTGCCTGCGATTGGATGCGTTTTGCCACGTTTGACGACGCATGCATCATTTCGTTGTCTGCAGCTTGGCGTGGTAAATGCTACATGTTGTAATTTCAGGGGTGTGAATTTGATGCCTTGAAACGTATGCGGTTGTTAGCAGAAGGAATGCAGCGAAAAAACGCATTACAGTCTATGAGAACGCATGCGTTCGCAAGCACATGTGTTTGTTTGTTTTTGTGAATGCATGTGTTTTACCACAGGAAAACATGTCTACACACTGATTAGCCACCCCCCACATACAAACTGATAAAAGGAGGGAGTGGGCTTTTGCAGTCCACAATTCTGCAGGCAGGACGAAGCTCTGCGACTGGAAAGAACCTGTGAGGAATCTACACTTTGGACAATGTGAGTATCAAAGCCAATATCTGTATTTTATTTTCTCTCTCTCTATATGTCCTAATAATTTCTAATGTTTTTTGTTTTTTGTTCACAGCACTCTTGATCCTGGTTCTGGAGCGGTCCTTCATTAAACAGTCACAGACCCGTCCCAGTCATCCAGCAGTGCAGCAAGTGGGCCTGCAACACAGACTGGAGACCAGGAAACTGGTCCATCAGGTGTTCCCCTGTCCCAGTCCTCTACCTCTTTTTGGGGGCTCTTCCCAGCAGCGGCAGAGGGCCTCGGACAGGTCACTCATTCCCGAGTTTTTGCACTTGAGCTTGATCTTTCATGATGGACTCAAGGCAATGGGAGACAGACTGGATTGTGGCTTAAACCATATGAATACATTTGGTCAAAGCTTCTGGTGACATCCTGGATAAGTGAAAGCCGACCTCCAGAGGCCAGCACATCAATTTTTCAATCAAATTGAACAGGGCATGTCGGAACACCTTACTCCTGATCTCCAGCTTAGTGTCATGCAGGCCTGCAATGCTGCTTCTGTGCAGGCTATGCAGAAGACTCAGTATTTTCAGCAGCCAGTGGTGGCATTTCCACCTGTGCCAACACTGTCATGCTTGACCTCAATGCCTAGCTGTGCTGAATACCACTGCACGGCCACCACCATTCCAAGCACTGCCGGGCACCACTAGAGCGCCACCACCATGCCGAGTGCTGTTGGACAGCCCAACGCCACCACCATGCCAACTGCTGCTAATGTTTGGACATCCTCCGCTACTACCACCATGCAGCAGCAACACCCGGATCAGGACAGGTCGGCCACCATCACCAGGTCCCAGCTGCAGCAGGAGCAGCACCTGGACCCTGGCATGTTTTTCACCATCAGCATGCAGCAGCAGCATCCGGACCTTTGAATGGCTTTCACCACCACCAGGATGCAGCAGCAGCACCCGGACCCTGGCATGGCCTTCCCCACCACCACCATGCAGCAGCCAGACCCTGGCATGGCCTTCCCCACCACCACCATACAGCAGCTGCACACAGACCATGACAGGTCGGCCACCATGACCGAGCTGCAAGAAATGAACCCACCGAGGCTTCCCAGACCACAGCGCCGATCCCAAAAATGGAAAAAGAAAAAGATGCAGACTATCGCTATCCTTTCCCCCTCACCTCCCAATGTGTCTGTGATGTCAGGTTTCTCTCGCCCTTCCATTGTGTCTCTGCCTTCCCATGCCTCTAGCACCATCACTGAACTCTCTGACCCCACTGGTTTAATTGCCCCATCTCCTGCAACCCCTGCATCGTCTTCAGTCAGCTAGGCCTCACAGCTACGAACCTCCCAGCTCTGTCACTCTACCCCAAGCCGGCGCAGTAAAAAAAATTTGGGGTTAAATGAATGTTAATAGTTTTTTGCCCCCAATACTGTTTGGTTATTTGTGTATTTTGCTGCCGGCAACCCACAACATGCACCGAATAAACACATTGCGCCATACACTTTGTTTTTTGCCACCTCATAGCTCCAGGAGTTATTAAGTAGAACACTGCAGCTATGTGTGTTTGGTATGGAGCTATGAGTTGTCAAAAACTAATATTACAATCTCTTCAGTCTGCTTAACCTATGTGATGCAGACTGAAGAGACAATGGCGGTAATACAAAGCAGATCTATACTCAACAGGTCATGTGTCATAAATAGTGAGTTCATGATGCACAAAACTCTGCGTCTTGAACTCATTATTTCTGATACCTGACCAGGTGAGTAGATAACTGCCTTGTATAACCTCCATTTTCTCTTCAGTCTACGTAATCTATTTCACACAAACTGAAGAAGCGATGGAGGTCATGTGATAGAAATATTTATATCATGTAGATCTCACTTGCATGTATACTCCTCTATAATCATATATACTCATATAAACGCAAATATATCTATATACATTATAATCAATGGCTTAAAATGGCTGACATAAACTAATATAAGCCAGACAGACTGTTCGGTGTTTTCCACCCGAAAAGCAGAAGAACTCCAGATGTATTAAGTGCTGATGCGATGTCTCAACTTTGTCCCAGATACAGAGAACTTCATTTTAGTTGCTTAATCAGCAGTCATATGTGCATTAATCACAATATTCCATATATATTCAGATAACCAATAACAGAGGAGCTAGACAATATGTTAATTTACTAACCACCCCTAACCACTCCTTTCTATTTGCAATTATAAAACTATGTATCAGGAAATAAAGAGTGAGTATTGATGGAATGCTTTCTTGTCACAATTGTGTACAGTTTCATTCTTGAGCGCTCAAAATACTCAGTCTTATTGGGAACGGCCACAGCACACACGGGATAGATTTATCCAACCCAAATTCCATATCAGTCATACAAGGCATATCTATACTCACCTGGACAGGTGTCAGAAATAGTGAATTCATGAGGCTGGGTTTTGTGCATCATGAAGTCATTATTTTTCACACATGAACTGGTGAGTATAGATCTGCTTTGTATTATACCTCCATTGTCTCTTCATTCTGCGTCCAATAGATACTGCAGAAGAGATTCAGGATGTAATGATGTCAACTACCTTACCACCAGGGGCGGATTATCAGAGGGTCAATATGGGCGGTAGCCCAGGGCCCAGTGGTCTGGGGGGGCCCTGGGCTACCGCACAGATTGACCCTCCGCTAATCGTCTGTGAATGCCCGCTGGCATTTAGGTGACCCCGGACCCGGTGGGTTAATTTGTTAATTAAATGTTAATTTACTAACCACCCCTAACCACTCCTTTCTATTTGCAATTATAAAACTATGTATCAGGAAATAAAGAGTGAGTATTGATGGAATGCTTTCCTGTCACAATCGTGTACAGTTTCACTCTTGAGCGCTCAAAATACTCAGTCTTATTGGGAACGGCCACAGCACACACGGGATAGATTTATCCAACCCAAATTTCCATATCAAATGGCACCCAACGAGGCGTGGACGAAACACACGGCAACCCCGCTGACCGGAGAGACGGAGGTGTTGGCCACGGCCTTGGTTCACGGGACGGAGACTGCGCAGCTCCATAAGTAAGGTAAGAAAATGTTATCATCTTACCTGAAAGTCCCCTGTGCCCAGTCCGGGTCTATACCTCTTGCCGGTCAGGTATGGTCACCACCGCATTCCCAGGTAGTGTAAAAAGTCCAAAGCCTGTACCCAAAACCCTGGGATCAAGGTGTCTGCTGTGTGCCGTGTATGTGTTCTGTGTTTGTGTAGATCCGGGAGAAGCAAGGAACAGTGACTGTTTGTGGTTGCTGGGTAACAGATAGGCAGGAGGTCAAATCGCTCGATAAGTTATTGCAGGATTCCCGTGCATAGGAGGAACAGGTAGTTCCGGGGCAGGTGGCTCCATATCCAGGCACGGGTAGTGATAACTTAGAGGGCTGCTGCAGATTCCCGTAGTGCCGGCTATCCAGTTAGGATGACGGACCGGGGTGGTAGAATTCCCACCTGCTGTGTTTCTCACTCAGGTGGCCCGGGCACAGGTGTGCCCAGTGCGATTGGCATTAGTCTGTTCCCAGCACAACCTGCACGTGTCACAGAATTAAAAGGGGCATCTCCCGGACGTCTGTATCTGTTTGGTTCGATTCATGTATTGTATAGAGAAGTTTTTTTTTTCTCTTCCTCTTTTTCCTTTTCCACGCCGGCAAGCAGAGATATATGCATTGTAAATCACACTGTCACAACCGTTTTTTTGTTTTTTTTTTTCTCTTCTTTTTGTTGCTAAGTTTCCTGTTTTCGCATATATCTGGCTATGGAATAACATTTATTTGAAGAGGTGAAACTAAATGATATCTATCATTTTTGATGTGACATACGTGATTTTTGGGTAAAACAGCAGCTGCTGATAAAAAGGGGAAGTGTGTCTCTGACTGCATTTGAGCGCAGAGTACAGAAAAAAAAAAGGGGGGGGAGAAGAGAAGCCGTTTTAATTTTATTTTAGTTTTTCAAAGTTTCTTTTCTTTTCTGCCTCTTCACTTTTTTTTGCTTAAAAGGGTTTTTTTCCTTTTCTGTAAAGATCCTGAGTTTTGGATCGTGTACCGAGTTTTTGATGGGTTTTTTTATGTTTTGATTTCAACATCTTGCACCATATTTTGGAAGTGTTTCTTTTTTTTATTTTATTTTTTTTATTTTATTTTATTATTTTTTGCGTTTTTATATACCCATTTGTTTGAAGTTTTTTGTTGTGGTTTTTTTATTTTTCTTTTTGCATGGGGAATAAGGTGGCCAAGCAACAGGAGGGTCTTTTACTTCCTGATGAGAAAACGGCCAACCAGATAGTAGCAGAGCACGAAGGTGTTAAGTACGTGAAGAATTTTAGAAGGTATAAAGTATGTGAAATTCATAAGAATGGCAGAATTCAAGCTGCAGAATGGCATGACGTGGAAGGGAAAATAAGGGAAGTTAGCTGATGTTACATTGCTCAATGCTGATACGTGGTATACAGTAGCAGCAGAGCTTACATCGTTTAGGTGGTACAGAGAGATATGTGAGCAAACCAGGAAATTATTTTTATGTATATAAAATGGGGAAAGGTATTAAGCGATCAGCAACTCCCCATGCTCTCACCAGATTCCATGGTATAGGGAGGTTTTGCACAGTATGTGGTGCGACCCGCCCAACCTTTCTACATGGAGATGGCGCTGTTGCTCTGACCACACAGTCTCAGGCTGCATCTGCCATCAAAGAAGAAGGAATTTTCTTTTTTTGTGTGTGTGTCTTTCTCCTCTCTATCCTCCTTTTTCTCTGTCACTCTTTCTCTCCTCCTTCTCCTCTCTCATTCTATTTTCCTCTCCCTCTCTCTATCTCCTCTACACATCTACTCCTTCTTCTCCTTCTCCACACCTCTTTCCTTCTTCACTCCCCCACCACACCTATCTCCTCCTCCTCTCTCTCCTCCACACCTCCCATCTTCTCCCTCTGTTCTCCTCCCTCCTTCTACATCACACTCCACACCTCCTTCTCTTTCACCACACCCTTTGCCTCTCTCTCTCTCCTTCCTCTGTTCTCCTCCCTCCTTCTACATCACACTCCACACCTCCTCCTTCTCTTTCACCACACCCTTTGCCTCCCTCTCTCTCCCCTCCCTCTGCTCTCCTCCCTCCTTCTACATCACACTCCACACATCCTCCTTTTCTTTCACCACACCCCTTGCCTCCCTCTCTCTCTCCCCCTTTACTAAACCACCCATCTTTTGCTCTATCAGCTCTCCTCTTCACCTCCGCACGTCCTGCCTTCTGCGCACCTCATATCTCTACCTCCTTCTTTTCCTCTGCACCACGTATCTCTTCCTGTTTCACACTCTCCTTCTCCTGCCTTGCCGCCTGTCGGGCAGGTGCCAAATCCAGGCAGTGTGGCGTCTCTGTATCCGGTGCTCACAGCACAAGGCACATTCTATGTTCCCAATACAGCCCAGCCTCTGACAGTCATGGTATCAGGGGAGGAAGGTGGAGATCCCCCAGTAGAAGGCACCCCCCAAGCTACAGACACATCAGGCAGCAGACAGCTCAGCCCAGGGTGCAGAGGGGGGAGGACTGATATCATCATCATCATCTGTTGATAATGTGCAAATCCAGCACCGGTCAGAGCTGCCTACATTCACATCAACATAGAGCTATAAGCCTAGTCCACCACAGCTTCAGCAAGGGGGGAGACATCCTCACACAAAAAGGCAACTTCTAAGTGCAAAATCAGCCAGTGTATGACCCCAGCACTTTATCACAACTATTCCTCTGATGAGGATGAAGAGGGGACTTCATACATGCTGTCCAGTACTAGAAAGAGAAACCCACAGGCATCAAGAATGCAGGGGCAGATAGAGGCACCACCATTACACTATGTGCACTTCAAGTCAGGTGACAATCTTCCAGACCCAGGGATGCATCCCATGCCATTTTACTGAAGAATGTAGCAGAACCAGCAAACATATATAGCCACCTGGAATGATCTCTGGGCCATAAATGGAACGGAAAAGCAGTGATGCACTCTGGCCAATCATGAAGGAACAATTCAAACTTCCAGCAGAATTAGATGTACAAGCTTGGGAGTCAGGACCACAGCTAATTGAACAGCTGAGAGTGTGAGCCAAAGGCAGATTGGCAAGACAAGCCCTCAGCTTTAATGACATGAGCCAAGACAAGACAGAGTCTGTAAAGAAGTTTCATGGCAGAGTAATGCAAGTATTCCAAGACTTGGGCTTCACCATTCATGACCAGATACACACGCAAATGTCGGCACAGGCCTTTGTGCATGGGCTGAGACAGCCAAGCAGGAAACCACTGATAGTGGCTAGACCCGAGAACAGGTCAATAGCAGTGGACTGACCCAGCAAAACGGGTTATGTGCACCTGGGAGACTGTTTATTGCCAATTGTCGCCAAAACTGCTGCCATTATAGCGCCACACAGAACGCGAAGAAGGAAACGGGTGCCGTGCTGCTGAGAACGCCGGAAGGGGAGCCAGAGGTGAAGACGCTGCAAAGTGTCGAGCGACACGCCGGAAGAACCGCTGCAGACTCCGGAGAGGAGACACCGACCTCAATAAGGTTAGCAAAGGGGAGAAGCTATGTCAAAGCAGGGGGAAGAAGTGGCAGATGCAGCCGCAGCCCCTGTAATGCCCCAAGACCTCGGGTTGGATGCAGCCACCAGTCTCATGGCACCCCCAGACCTTGCCACGGACGCACCTGCAGGCCTCATCTTACCACCGCAGCTTCAATCAGCAGGCCGGACCCCGCTGCCGCTACAGTGTCCATCATGCCGTTGTCCACAGTAGCCAAAGGGATTGAGTCCCAACCAGGAGTGCAGAAGACAGCCCCTCTCATGGTGACCACTGACCTGGAAGCGCAACCACCCTACAAAGACAGAAGAAGTGTCAAGTGTTGCATCTATGGCAAGTTTGGCCATTTCTGAAACCAGTGCAGAGAACCCATGCAACCCAAGAGTTGGTCCAGAGAAACAGGTCAAGGAAGAAGTGCAGAAGGCAGTGAAGCACCCCGTCCATGGGACAGGGGTAAGCAAGCCAGGTCTGCAAGACACTACGCTCCTGACATGTAAAACCCCGTCTGCAGGACCAATAACTCAAATTGCCCTGAAAGTGGATGGCATTGTCAGATCTTTTCTTCTGCACACCGGTGTAGCCAGAAGTGTGATGAGACCTGTGGAACTCCCCGATCCCACCTGCCTATCAGAATCCTCTGTGTCTCGCATGGGCATTGATGGTCAAGTCAGACATTCTCAGCTTACAGAGCCTCTGAGCATGTGCACCCAGCCAGGACACTCTATCCTGTCCCAGTTTGTGGTGTCAAGAACCTGCCACTCAACCTGCTGGGAGCGGACCTACTGCAGAAGCTGAAGGCAACCATAGTGTTCCAGGAAGATGGGACCGTGACACTTTCTTCATCCCTGACCTAAGAAGAATCATGCTGGCGGCCCTACAAGAACCTCAAACAACCGATGAGGCCTACCCAAGGAGGTACTGGATGTAGTACCAGAGAGTCTATGGTCTAAGGGACCCCAGGACGTGGGAAAACCTCAAGTTGCCGCAGTACGGCTGTCACTCAAGCCAGGCACCCCCTACCCTCGTAAGGCCCAGGCCAGGCCTAGAGTCAAGCTGCCTCTGACCAACTGAAGGTCTACTTTGAAATAGGAATCATTGTTCCTTGCACATCGCCTTGCAATACCCCGCTTTTCCCGGTCAAGGAAAAAAGACTGTAAAAGGAGAGTCAGCCAAGTTCAAAATGGTACATGACCTGAGAGACGTGAATGACGCCACGGTGTTTGAAACTCCAATTGTGCCGAATCCCCACACTCTACTCTCAAAAGGTGCCTTCCACAGCAAAAGTGTTCACAGTGATCGACCTGGTTAATGCTTTCTCCAGTGTTCACTTCATCCAGAAGACCAGTACCTGTTTGCCTTAACGCACCAGGGGGGACAGCACACATGGACAGTTATGCCACAGCGGGCTTAGAACAGCCCTTCACAGTTCAGCAAAGCAATGTCCACAGTCCTTACCAACTGGGTCACAGAACATACAGAAGTAACCCTGCTACAATATGTGGACAGTCTACTCCTTTGTGCACGTGTAAAGCCCATTCCTTGTCTCTCCTACTCTACCTGGCGGAGCAGCATTGCAAGGTCTCAAAGAACCAAGTCCAGTGGTGTCTGAAGCGAGTTACGTTCCAGAAACACTGTATTGCTCACTAGACGAAACATCTGACAGATAACCGGAAGACCACAGTGGAGAAGATGGTTCCTCCAACAACTCCAAAGGCGCTACAGGCCTTCCTTGGTCTAGTTTCGTATTGCAGAGACTGGATCCCTGATGCTCCAGTCCTAATGCAGCCTCTGTATGACTGTGTCAACATAACCCCGTTCCTCCTGACAGATGCAGCCTTCAGCTCGTTCAAGAAGTTAAAAGACTCTGTAGTCTCAGTGCCAGCACTAGGCTTACCTGACTACGAGAAGCCATTCCGTCTCTACCTGATGAAAAAAGAAGGCCTTGCTACCGGAGTCCTGACGCAGCTTCAGGGGGAAGGCCGAGACCTTTGGGCTAATTTTCAGCTTGCTTGGATCCAGTTGCAAGGGAAGCCCCCTCCTGCATGACATCTCAGCAATCCTCAACCAAACCCAGCCAAAACATCTCTCCACCGCCAAGCATCTTCGCCTCCAGTGCTCTCTACTCCTGCCCGACAATGTCACCATTTCCAGATGCACAGTCCTCAACCCATCTCTACTCCCACTCCCAAGGGGGGATACAGATACGGACCCAACAGATCAAAATCTGCATGATACCTTCCACAAGAATCTGGATTTGCTCCGACCGGATGATCATGATTGCTTCAGCATCATGCAACAGGAAACAGCAGGACTAACTAAGGTGGCAGAAGAGCCACTGACCAAACCAGAGTTGATCCTCTACATGGATGGCTCCAGATTTGCAGCTGATGAAGAAAGATTCCACACGGGATGTGCAGTGACCAGCAATCAAGAAATCCTATGGTCCAGGAGTCTGCCGCCTAGTCTGTCAGCTCAGGAAGCAGAACTGATAGCGCTGATGAAGGCCTGCCAGATTGCAGAAAGCAAAACTGCGAACATATACACCGATTCAAGGTACTCGCATGGCATAGCACACAACTCTGGACCAGTCTGGACTGTAAGAGACTTCATCACAGTAAGTGGAACAACCGTGAAGCATCATGGAGCCATCAAGGACCTGCTGGATGCACTCCAACTTCCAAAAATATGGTGGCAGTACTAAAGGTCAAAGCACATGGAAAACTGAACACAGTAGAGGCACGGGGCAACAACATGGTGGATATGGCAGCCAAAGAAGCCGCCAAAGGAAGACAGTATGGAGAAATGGGAGAGGTCGTAGAGCCGGACGGCTACTACGTGGCAACTGAGGACAAGACACCAGATGAGATGACGTCTTGGGATCTATTCAAGAAGTTGCAAGAACAAGCCCCAAAGGAGGAGAAGGAGAATTGGATGCGGAAGGGTGCAACACATCAAGAAGGAAGGGTATACTCAATGGACTACAAACCCTGTTTACCCCGAAGCATGTACCCTATGGTGGTCCAGTGGGCACATGGGCCCACGCACAGATCAAGGACACAGATGAATGATCTGATTGGTGCTTACTGGTTCGCTCCAGGGATCTCCACCCTAACAGCCAAGTTCACTAGCAGCTGTCTGACCTGCGGCAAATGCAACCCAGGAAGAATGGAGAAAGTTCCCACACATCATCTTGCCAGACCGCTGTACCCCTTCCAGAGGATCCAGATAGACCACATCCAGATGCCGCCAAGTGGAGGATTCTAATATGCCCTTGTGGTCGTGGACATGTTTTTAGGATGGCCAGAAGCTTTCCCAGTGAGGAATCAGTCAGCAAAGACTACTGCAAAGAAGCTACTCTCAGAGATCGTGTGCAGATACGGGGTCCCCGAAGTGATAGAGAGTGATCAGGGGCCCGCATTCACAGCAAACCTCACAAGGGAGATCTGGTCAGCAGTAGGGTCAGACTTAGGCCTACACACTCCCTACCACCCCCAGAGTAGCGGGAAAGTAGAAAGACTGAATGGGACACTCAAAAACAGGATGTTAAAAGTTGCCCAAGAGACACGCAAACCATGGCATGAAACACTCCCCATCGCACTGTTTAGTGTCAGGCACACTCCCCGGGGCCCAGAAAAGCTGTCACCTCATGAGATTCTGTTTGGGTCCAGCCCTCGGTTAGGGGTATTCTTCCCCCAGCAGTTGACAATGCAATATGATACTTTGTCTGCTTATGTAATTGAACTCACCAAGAAACTTGCTAACATCCATTCTCGAGTTTTCTCTTCATTACCAGATCCAGGATCGGTACCCGGTTCACACTCCCTGAAACCAGGAGACTGGGTGTTGGTGAAGAAGTTTGTGAGGAGAACGCTCGACCCCAGATTTGACGGTCCCTTCCAAGTGCTGCTGACAACACCAACCTCTGTGAAACTAGAGGGAAGGCCCACTTGGATCCACACCTAAGATACGCCTAAGCCAGAATGATCCTGATGATGGAAAAGACAGTCAAGGAAACAACAAACCTGATGCCGCATCTCCTCCTGGACGAACCTATCCGAATTCAGATTCACCCACCTGATGGCTCCTCCAATCCTGATGATGACGACGAATATGTGGAACTGATCGAACAGAGTCGCCAATATGAGACCATGCATGTTTCTACCCCCGTTTAGGGACAGATCTCCTGATCGCCCATTGCGAAAGTCTGTACGGTGTAGGGCTTAGGCACTAGGTTTGCGTCAGTTCGACGGCAGCACAAAAGAGTTGCAGCGCTTTGGGACAGGAGGCTAGGCTTAGGGCAAGTGATATCTAAGGGGGGCTTGTGATAGAAATATTTATATCATGTAGATCTCACTTGCATGTATACTCCTCTATAATCATATATACTCATATAAACACAAATATATCTATATACATTATAATCAATGGCTTAAAATGGCTGACATAAACTAATATAAGCCAGACAGACTGTTCGGTGTTTTCCACCCGAAAAGCAGAAGAACTCCAGATGTATTAAGTGCTGATGCGATGTCTCAACTTTGTCCCAGATGCAGAGAACTTCATTTTAGTTGCTTAATCAGCAGTCATATGTGCATTAATCACAATATTCCATATATATTCAGATAACCAATAACAGAGGAGCTAGACAATATGTTAATTTACTAACCACCCCTAACCACTCCTTTCTATTTGCAATTATAAAACTATGTATCAGGAAATAAAGAGTGAGTATTGATGGAATGCTTTCCTGTCACAATTGTGTACAGTTTCATTCTTGAGCGCTCAAAATACTCAGTCTTATTGGGAACGGCCACAGCACACACGGGATAGATTTATCCAACCCAAATTCCATATCAGTCATACAAGGCATATCTATACTCACCTGGACAGGTGTCAGAAATAGTGAATTCATGAGGCTGGGTTTTGTGCATCATGAAGTCATTATTTCTCACACATGAACTGGTGAGTATAGATCTGCTTTGTATTATACCTCCATTGTCTCTTCATTCTGCGTCCAATAGATACTGCAGAAGAGATTCAGGATGTAATGATGTCAACTACCTTACCACCAGGGGCGGATTATCAGAGGGTCAATATGGGCAGTAGCCCAGGGCCCAGTGGTCTGGGGGGGCCCTGGGCTACCGCACAGATTGACCCTCCGCTAATCGTCTGTGAATGCCCGCTGGCATTTAGGTGACCCCGGACCCGGTGGGCAGAGAGAGGGGGCCCGCATCGGGCCCCTTCTCATCTGCTCACCGGGCCCCTTCCGGCGCTGCGGCGGTTTCTTATTGCCCGCACGTCAATAGTTAACAACAACAGCCGCCAGCCAATTGGAGGTTGGCAGCTGAAGTCGGCCACAGCGCACACGTCACCGGCATCTGACGTCATTGTCAGTCGCCAGCGAGTGTGCGCTGCTGCCGGGAGCTCACCGCCTGGAGCGCGGACAGGTGAGGAGACTGTTTGTTTTTTTTTGTTTTTTGATAAGCTAACGGTGGACACACTGGGGGGCAATGCTGGAGGACACACTGGGGCAATGCTGGAGACACTGGGGGCAATGCTGGAGACACTGGGGGCAATGCTGGAGACACTGGGGCAGATTGCTGGAGGACACACTGGGCCTGGGGGCAATGCTGGAGACACTGGGGCAATGCTGGAGACACTGGGGCAGATTGCTGGAGACACTGGGGCAATGCTGGAGACACTGGGGCAGATTGCTGGACACACTGGGGCAGATTGCTGGAGACACTGGGGCAATGCTGGAGACACTGGGGCAGATTGCTGGAGACACTGGGGCAATGCTGGAGACACTGGGGCAGATTGCTGGAGACACTGGGGCAGATTGCTGGAGACACTGGGGCAATGCTGGAGGACACACTAGGGCAGATTGCTGGAGACACTGGGGCAATGCTGGAGACACTGGGGCAATGCTGAAGACACTGGGGCAATGCTGGAGACACTGGGGCAGATTGCTGGACACACTGGGGCAATGCTGGACACACTAGGGCAGATGATTGCTGGAGACACTGGGGCAGATTGATGGACACACTGGGGCAGATTGCTGGAGGACACACTGGGGCAATGCTGGAGACACTGGGGCAATGCTGGATACACTGGGGCAATGCTGGAGACACTGGACCAGACTGCTGGACACACTGGGGCAATGCTGGAGGACACACTGGGGCAGATGATTGCTGGAGACACTGGGGCAATGCTGGAGACACTGGAGCAATGCTGGAGACAGTGGGGCAGACTGCGGGACATACTGGGGCAATGCTGGAGGACACACTGGGGCAGATGATTGCTGGAGACACTAGGGCAATGCTGGAGACACTAGGGCAATGCTGGAGACACTGGAGCAATGCAATGCTGGAGACATTGGGCTAGATTGCTGGAAACACTGGTGGTAATATGCTGGACACACTGGGGCAGATTGCTGGACACACTTTCTGGGGGCAATGCTGGACACACTGGGGCAATATGCTGGACATACTGGGGCAGATTGCTGGACACACTGGGGGTAATATGCTGGACACACTGGGGCAGATTGCTGGACACACTGGGGCAGATTGCTGGACACACTGGGGCAGATTGCTGGACACACTGTCTGGGGGCAATGCTGGACATACTGGGGCAGATTGCTGGACACACTGGGGGTAATATGCTGGACACACTGGGGCAGATTGCTGGACACACTGGGGCAGATTGCTGGACACACTGGGGCAGATTGCTTGACACACTGTCTGGGGGCAATGCTGGACACACTGGGGCAGATTGCTGGACACACTGGGACAGATTGCTGGAGACACTGTCTGGGGGCAATGCTGGACACACTGGGGCAATATGCTGGACATACTGGGGCAGATTGCTGGACACACTGGGGGTAATATGCTGGACACACTGTGGGTAATATGCTGAACACACTGGGGCAGATTGCTGGACACACTGGGGGCAGGACTGGAGGCACGGGCGAATGTAGACACGGGGCATGATTGGAGACACGGGGCTGAATGAAAGACATTGGGCAGGATTGGATCATGGGGCAGGATGGATACGATGGAGATAGATGGGGCAGGATGGGGAGATCATATGGTGTAGAATGGATACTCATGAGTGCAGGATGTGAGAACATATGGCTGGAGCCAGGAATGAGACACACGGGGCCAGGGTGGGGAATATTATTACCATAGGGGCTAATTAAGGGATATTATTACTGCAGTGATGTATTTATTTTATTTTTTGAGTATACGGTTTTAAATGGGGGGGGCGGTCCTGTTACTGTGCAGAGTGACACTATATCACCTTTTTTTCTTCATGTGTTGTAATGTAGAAGTGAAAAATTAAGTAATGTGTTCTGCAAGCGGAGCTCGAGATAACTGTGTTATTTCCTGCAGAAACGAGTCCTGGCTGGAAGAAATGATGGTGGTCTGTGCTGGATGAAAGATGAAGGACTTCACCTAGAGACGTCACTGGTGAGTCAGTGTTACCTATACACTGACACTATACACTGTATACTATATACAGAGGTCCTGTGTACAATGTCACCAGTGATCACTGTATTTCCTATACATAATATACAGAGCTCCTGTGTATAATGTCACCAGTGATCTCTGTATTACCTCTACACAGACACTGCATACTAAGTACAGATCTCCTGTGAATACTGGCACTTATGGTGATAGTATTGTGTTTTTTGTTTGTTTTTTATTACTGATCAGTATTGTAGTATTCAGTCACTATGTGGTGGTAATATGTGGTCTGGAAATGGTGTTGTGGTATTTGTCCCTTGTATGTGCTATTTGGTCACCAAGTGGTAATATGTGGTCTTGACATGGTGCAGTGGTATTTGTTCCTTGTGTGTGATATTATTCGATCACTGTGGTTGTAATTTGTGGTCTGGTCATGGTGCGGTGGTATTTGTTCCTTGTATGTGATATTATTCGATCACTGTGGTTGTAATTTGTGGTCTGGTCATGGTGCGGTGGTATTTGTTCCGTGTATGTGATATTATTGGTCAAAATATACCTAAATTGTATTGCAGATTTTAACAAATATTTAATAGGTTACAGTAGAGTAGGGCCCGGCCATTATTCTGGAATAATCTGGTTCGGGTATATCATGACCCCCGTCACATGACCCCCGTCACATGACCCCTGTCACATGACCGGGAGGGCCCACAGTGTCTGAACAGCCCAGGGCCCAGGCTACCCTTAATCCACCCCTGCTTACCACTAACAACATAATTGGTTTTTTGTTATGATCAGGTGACCTTGGAGCAGCATGAAAACTTTCACTGGAGTAGATGGTAACTATACTGACCGCAAACCCTGATCTTAACACCGCAACTAGAAGTAGCCATGGGGTGTGCCTAACAAATCCTAGACACCTCAACACAGCCGGAGGACTAAATACCCCTATAGATGGAAATAGGAATACTATCTTGCCTCAGAGCAGAACCCCAAAGGATAGGCAGCCCCCCACAAATATTGACTGTGAGTAGTAGAGGAAAAGACACACGCAGGCAGGAAACAGGATTTAGCAAATGAGGCCACACTAGCTAAATAGGAAAGGATAGGACAGGATACTAAGCGGTCAGTATTAAAAATCCTTCCAAAAATATCCACAGCAGAAAATACAAAAACTCCACCATCTAACTAAAGATGTGGAGCGTATATCTGCAACTCCAGAGAATCCAACAAGACTGAGAAAACATTGACACAGTCTAAGCTGGACAAGAGAAAAACAAATGAATAGCACAGAATATAAGCACACTGCATGTGTGCCACAGAAAAAGAAACAGACACTTATCTTTGCTGAATTGGCAGCTAAGCAGGAGAAGCCAGAAAGTGATCCAACACTTCACAAGAAACATTGACAACTGGCAAGGACTAATGAATCCTGCACACCTAAATATCCCAGTCAGAACTGCAATCAGCAGATACACCTGGCCAGGACTGCGACTCAGAGACAACTGCATTCCCACCTACAACCACTGGAGGGAACCCAAAAGCAGAATTCACAACAGTACCCCCCCTTGAGGAAGGGTCACCGAACCCTCACCAGGGCCCCCAGGACGATCAGGATGAGCCAGATGAAAGGCACGGACCAAATCAGCAGCATGGACATCAGAGGCAAAAACCCAAGGATTATCCTCCTGGCCATAACCTTTCCATTTGACAAGGTACTGAAGCCTCCGCCTCGAAAAACGAGAATCCAAAATCTTCTCAACCACATACTCCAACTCTCCATCAACCAACACAGGGGCCGGAGGATCAACAGAGGGAACAACGGGCACCACATATTTCCGCAATAAAGATCTATGGAAGACATTATGGATAGCAAAAGAGGCCGGAAGCGCCAAACGAAAAGACACCGGATTAATAATCTCAGAAATCTTATAAGGACCAATAAACCGAGGCTTAAACTTAGGGGAAGAAACCTTCATAGGAACATGACGGGAAGACAACCAGACCAGATCCCCAACCCGAAGCCGGGAACCAACACACCGACGACGGTTAGCAAAACGTTGAGCCTCCTCCTGAGACAACACCAAATTTTCCACCACATGAGCCCAAATCTGCTGCAACCTGTCAACCACAGAATCCACACCAGGACAGTCAGAAGGCTCAACCTGCCCAGAAGAAAAACGAGGATGAAAACCAAAATTACAAAAGAAAGGCGAAACCAAAGTAGCCGAACTAGCCCGATTATTAAGGGCAAACTCAGCCAATGGCAAGAAGGCCACCCAATCATCCTGATCAGCAGACACAAAGCATCTCAAATAAGTCTCCAAAGTCTGATTAGTTCGCTCGGTCTGGCCATTTGTCTGAGGATGAAATGCAGAAGAAAAAGACAAATCAATGCCCAGCCTAGCACAAAAGGCCCGCCAAAACCTAGAAACAAACTGGGAACCTCTGTCGGACACAATATTCTCCGGAATACCATGCAAACGAACCACATGCTGAAAAAACAATGGAACCAAATCTGAAGAGGAAGGCAATTTAGGCAAAGGCACCAAATGAACCATCTTAGAGAACCGGTCACAAACAACCCAGATAACAGACATCTTCTGGGAGACCGGAAGATCAGAAATAAAATCCATCGAAATATGCGTCCAGGGCCTCTCAGGGACTGGCAATGGCAAAAGCAACCCACTAGCACGGGAACAACAAGGCTTGGCGCACAAGTCCCACAGGACTGCACAAAATAATGCACATCACGCAACAAAGAAGGCCACCAAAAGGACCTACCAACCAAGTCTCTGGTACCAAAAATGCCAGGATGACCAGCCAACACGGAACAGTGAACCTCAGAAATCACTCTACTAGTCTACCTGTCAGGAACAAACAGTTTCCCCACAGGACAGCGGTCAGGTTTGTCAGCCTGAAATTCCTGAAGAACCCATCGTAAATCAGGGGAAATGGCAGAAAGGACCACCCCTTCTTTCAGAATACCGACCGGTTCTAAGACCTCAGGAGAATCAGGCAAAAAACTCCTATAGAGGGCATCAGCCTTAATATTCTTAGAACCCGGAAGGTACGAGACCACGAAATCAAAACGGGAAAAAAACAAGGACCATCGAGCCTGTCTAGGATTCAGCCGTTTGGCAGACTCGAGGTAAATCAGATTCTTATGATCGGTCAAGACCACAATACGGTGCTTAGCTCCCTCAAGCCAATGTCGCCACTCCTCAAACGCCCACTTCATAGCCAACAACTCCCGATTGCCGACATCATAATTGCGTTCAGCAGGCGAAAACTTGCGGGAAAAGAAGGCACACGGTTTCATTAAGGAACCAATAGGATCCCTCTGAGACAAAACGGCCCCTGTCCCAATCTCAGAAGCGTCAACCTCAACCTGAAACGGAAGAGAAACATCCGGTTGGCACAACACCGGAGCAGAAGTAAATTGACGTTTAAGCTCCTGAAAGGCAGAGACAGCCGCAGAGGACCAATTCGCCACATCAGCGCCTTTCTTCGTCAAATCGGTCAAGGGTTTAACCACGCTTGAAAAATTATCAATGAAACGGCGATAAAAATTTGCAAAACCCAAAAATTTCTGAAGGCTCTTCACGGATGTGGGTTGAATCCAATCATGAATGGCCTGAACCTTAACCGGATCCATCTCTATAGACGAGGGAGAAAAAATAAAGCCCAAAAAAGAAACCCTCTGCACCCCAAAGAGACACTTAGACCCTTTCACAAACAAAGCATTGTCACGAAGGATCTGAAATACCATCCTGACCTGTTGCACATGAGACTCCCAATCATCGGAAAAAATCAAAATATCGTCCAAATATACAATCAATAATTTATCAAGATAAGTCCGGAAGATATCATGCATGAAGGACTGAAAAACAGATGGAGCATTAGAGAGTCCGAATGGCATCACAAGGTATTCAAAATGGCCTTCGGGCGTGTTAAACGCAGTTTTCCATTCATCAACCTGCTTAATACGAACAAGATCATATGTCCCCCGAAGGTCAATCTTCGTAAACCAACTAGCTCCCTTAATCTTAGCAAACAAATCGGAAAGCAAAGGTAAAGGGTATTGAAACTTGACCGTGATCTTATTCAAGAGGCGATAATCAATACAGGGTCTCAAGGAACCATCTTTTTTAGCAACAAAAAAGAACCCCGCTCCCAACGGTGAAGAAGATGGTCGAATATGCCCTTTCTCCAAAGACTCCTTAATATAGCTCCGCATGGCGGTATGTTCAGGCACAGACAGGTTGAAAAGTCGACCCTTAGGAAACTTACAGCCTGGAATCAAGTCAATAGCACAATCGCAGTCCCTGTGCGGTGGAAGGAAACTGGACTTGGGCTCATCGAATACATCCTGAAAATCAGACAAAAACTCTGGAATTTCAGAAGAGGAAGAAGAGGAGATTGACATCAAAGGAACATCATTATGAACCCCCTGACAACCCCAACTAGTCACAGACATGGACTTCCAATCCAACACAGGATTATGTACCTGCAACCAAGGAAAACCCAGCATGATAGCATCATGCAAATTATGCAACACCAGAAATCGACAATCTTCCTGATGGGCTGGCGCCATGCGCATGGTCACCTGTGTCCAAAACTGGGGCTTATTTTTAGCCAAGGGTGTAGCATCAATGCCCCTTAAAGGAATAGGGTTCTGCAAAGGCTGCAAGGGAAAACCACAATGCTTTGCAAACTCAAAGTCCATTAAGTTCAAGACGGCGCCTGAATCCACAAACGCCATGACAGAAAATGATGACAATGAGCAGATCAAGGACACAGATAAGAAAAATGTAGGTTGTACAGTACTGATGGTAATTGAACTGGCGATCCTCTTTGTCCGCTTAGGGCAGACAGAAATGACATGAGAAGCGTCGCCACAATAATAACACAACCTATTCTGACGTCTAAAACCTTGTCATTCCGTTCTAGACAGAATCCTATCACACTGCATTGGCTCAGGAATTTGCTCTGAGGATGACGCCACAGCGCGCACAGTTCTGCGCTCCCGCAAGCGCCGGTCAATCTGAATGGCCAGAGACATAGAATCACTCAGACCGGAAGGAGTGGGAAACCCCACCATAACATCTTTAACGGATTCAGAAAGACCCTTTCTGAAAATTGCCGCCAAAGCATCATTATTCCATTTAGTCAACACCGACCATTTTCTGAATTTCTGACAATACAATTCTGCCGCCTCTTGACCCTGAGACAGGGCCAACAAGGTCTTCTCAGCTTGATCCACAGAATTAGGTTCATCATATAACAATCCCAAAGCCTGAAAAAAGGAGTCTACATCAAGCAAAGCCAGATTCCCAGATTCCAGGGAAAATGCCCAATCCTGCGGGTCGCCACGCAGCAGGGAGATGACGATTTTAACCTGCTGAATGGAATCACCGGAGGATCGAGGTCTCAAAGCAAAAAACAGTTTACAGTTGTTTTTAAAACTCAAAAATTTGGACCTGTCACCAAAAAACAAATCAGGAGTAGGAATCTTCGGTTCTAAAACAGGAGTCTGAACAATATAATCAGAAATACCCTGTACCCTAGCAGCAAGCTGGTCTACACGAGAAGCTAATTCTTGAACATTCATGCTAGCACAAGGCTCTTCAGCCACCCAGAGATAAAGAGGGAGGAGAAGACAAAGTAGACTGAAGAAAAAAAATGGCTCAAGACCTTTCTTCCCTTCTTCTGAGATGCATTTAACTCATTATGGGCCAGTTGTACTGTTATGATCAGGTGACCTTGGAGCAGCATGAAAACTTTCACTGGAGTAGGTGGTAACTATACTGACCGCAAATCCTGATCTTAACACCGCAACTAGAAGTAGCCGTGGGGTGTGCCTAACAAATCCTGGACACCTCGACACAGCCGGAGGACTAAATACTCCTATAGATGGAAATAGGAATACTATCTTGCCTCAGAGCAGAACCCCAAAGGATAGGCAGCCCCCCACAAATATTGACTGTGAGTAGTAGAGGAAAAGACACACGCAGGCAGGAAACAGGATTTAGTAAATGAGGCCACACTAGCTAAATAGGAAAGGATAGGACAGGATACTAAGAGGTTAGTATTAAAAATCCTTCCAAAAATATCCACAGCAGAAAATACAAAAACTCCACCATCTAACTAAAGATGTGGAGCGTATATCTGCAACTCCAGTGAATCCAACAAGACTGAGAAAACACTGACACAGTCTAAGCTGGACAAGAGAAAAACAAATGAATAGCACAGAATATAAGCACACTGCATGTGTGCCACAGAAAAAGAAACAGACACTTATCTTTGCTGAATTGGCAGCTAAGCAGGAGAAGCCAGAAAGTGATCCAACACTTCACAAGAAACATTGACAACTGGCAAGGACTAATGAATCCTGCACACCTAAATATCCCAGTCAGAACTGCAATCAGCAGATACACCTGGCCAGGACTGCGACTCAGAGACAACTGCATTCCCACCTACAACCACTGGAGGGAACCCAAAAGCAGAATTCACAACAGTTTTTAGAGGAAAGACATAGGAGATTCAGTACAGGTATCAAAACACGTTGTTTATTAACAAAAAATATTAGTAACAATTAAAACATAACTGTTACAGACCCACACCCAACAGCACATTTTACAAAATATTATCTTGCCGTGGAACACGTTCGATGTCAGAAACAAAATAGGCAGCAAATTTGTCCCATATGTGGGAAACTTCAACAGTTGACCACAGAGGGTGATGTTGGTAATCTGGCAATGGGTTTGCAACTGGTTCATCCAGTTCAATGTTGGGTCGCTCCTTAGCCATTATGTAATTGTGGAGAACCACACAGGCTTTGACAACCTCATTAACTGTCTCCATTTTTAGATTAATGGCTGTCCCAAGATTGCACCATTTTGAGACAAGAATCCCAAAGGTACACTCAACTGTTCTTCGGGCTCTGGTCAGTCTGTAGTTATAAATCCTTTTAGTGTGGTTCAAATCCCGACTGGAATATGTCTTCAGTAGGCTTTTCCACATCTGAAAGGCCTCATCTCCAACCATAACAAATGGCATCGGTGGGCCTTGAGTGTTGGGGAGAGGTCGTGGCACGGGAAAATTAAAATTTTTGCCTTACAAACTCGGCCCATATCCGAGTTCTTGAAAGTCTGGGAGTCATTGCCACGGCCAAAAGCGCCAATGTCCACGGCGATAAAGTGACAGTCTGCATCTGCTATTGCCATGAGCACTACAGAAAAAAATTTCTTGTAGTTGTAGTTAAAGTACTTGGATCCAGATCTGGCGGTTTTGAAAATCCGTATGTGCTTTCCATCCACCGCTCCCGAACAGTTAGGGAAATTACACACACTCCAGAATTTGTCGGCAATTTCCATTCACAAGTCCAAGGTGGGTAGGGGGATAAATTCATCCCAGAGAATGTTCCACAAAGCTCGGCTGGTGTCCGCAACTATTCCAGACAAGGTTGAAATTCCAAGCCGGTACTGAAAGTGGAGAGATGATAAGCTCTCTCCGGTAGCCAGAAATCTGGAAAAAAAAAGAAACAATTCTATTTATGGTGGTGTTTAGCTAAACACATAAAGGAAAATACAAATAATACATGGCAGACCAATAATAATTATGACAGGCATTTGTTTAGAATTATTACATACCTTAGTATGACCAGGAGACGTTCCTCTGCAGGAATCACTCTATGGAGGTGGGTGTCCTGTCTCCAGATGGCTCCTTGCAGGACCAAGCAAATCCTGAAAAGTCTCTTGAGACATTCTGATATATTCCGGGAATTTGTCCCGGTTGGCATTAAGCTCACCACGTAGTGAGTGGTAGGCTCCACGACCAGTGTTGAGCATTCCGATACTGAAATATCGGGTATCGACCGATATTCACTGAATCGGAGTTCCGATACTGAGTTGTGATGTTTCTAGAAAATCGAATACCGGACTCGGAAGTTCCCATAATGCAATGAGCCAGTTTGATTTTATTCAGCCAATCAGGATCTTAAGAAGTGTGGGCATATCTTGTTAGGCATGTTATTCATGTTAACTAATGGCATGGCTGTGATTGGCTGTTGAAATGATGTCATAATGCACTATAAAAGCCTCCGCCGCCATTTTGGGTTCACTCTGCTGTAAATTTACTTTGGGACAAGACGCTGCTGTTCTGACTCTAAGGGACAGTTTGAGCTAGTGATTTGCTTTATTGTGCTTTACCCAGGCTACTTTAGCAACCACGGTGTGAGATGCTTTCTTTTGCCTTGCAGCGCTGTTCACAGCTGTCTGCGAGGTCTCTGTGTGTGAGTGCAGTTCACGCTGTAGTGTGTTCTGCAGCCACCTCCGGTTGTAGTCAGCTCAGCATGCGTCACTGCCTCATACATTGTCCTTTTTTGCATTAGTGCTGCTCATTTTTCCTGATTTCTCCTATTAGTGTGGTTCAATCCGTATCCAGCTAGATTGCTTGCAAACACTATATAGGAGTAGATAGAGGAGCCTTTCTGCTGGCTTGTGACCTGCAGCCCCAGCCAGATTAGTATTAGCCTTTTTTGGAGCCTCATCCATTGCATTGTAGGTTACCTTCCTGCATTGTAATAGCTACAAAATGTTTGTGATACTATCGGTTTTACATCTTTTTGTCACATCCAGTGTCTTTTTGTAAAAAAAAAAGGAAATAAAGTTCACCAAACACTCCACTTTACAGTTGTGCAGGCCACATTAGCTCATATTAAAGTTTAGTCGACACTTTATAAAATTAGTGTTTCTTATACCTGATAGCACCTGTTCAGGAATAAGCACACTAAGCCCTTACTACTTTTCTGCCTATCTTTATCAGTCTACCAAGATGAAGAAGGCAGGGAGTAAGGCACGTGGTCGTGGGCGTGGAGTTTCTGCAGGGAGAGGACGTGGGGATTCTGTGCCTGCTGCGAGCACCAGTGACTCAGCATCCCTCAGTTTTACCAGGGAACAGTCCTTTATGCGCAGCTTTGTAGGAGCTCTCCGTACCCCACTGCTGTGGGAGGACCAAATTGAAGCTGTTGTCGGATGGATGGCAGCTAACGCATCGACTTCAATTAGTTCCAGATCCTCTCAGGTCCTGAGCAATGAAGAGCGCCCATCTGTCTATCTGTCTGTCTTCACCACCTGCAAAATTGCCCAGGCAGTCAGAGAGCCCTGGACAGGAGCAATCTCTACTTCTGTTCTCTGAATCTCTTGGCTTGGAAAGAGGGGGCCAGCCAAGCAGCATTCTAGAATTTGAAGAAGAGGTAGTATGCAGTGATGCACAACAGCTTTGTCTCTCTGAATCTGAAGAGGCGGGTGGCCAAGTGCCTATGGTCAGCACACCTCAGTACGCATCTGATGATGAGACTCAGGTGCCACATTCTGGTGCGTACTGAGCTATCGAGACTACCCAGGAGAAGCAGTTGTTGGAAGAGGGTAGTGTAGATGATGAGGTCATTGACCCGTCATGGCTTGAGGTACAAGAAAGTGGTGGGAGCAGCTCTGAGGAAGAGAATCCCCGAATGGCCAAAAAAGGAGCGAGAGGGAGGGGGCAGACTCGGTTGCCTGTAGCCTCCACTTTGGCACCCATTAGGAGCATGCATCTTCCAAAATCCAAAATGGGTGTTAACCAAGACTTGCAGTGACTGGTCCTTTTTTGACACAGTTGCAGATGACATTTGCTTTGTCAAATGCAAGCTGTGTAATCAGAAAGTGAAAAGAGGGAAAAGTGTCAGCAAACTCAATTCCACAAATATGTGGAAACATGTGCAGACCAAGCATGTAGTGGAGTTACACTGAAGACCTAGGCCATCCTACAGCGCCACCTACCACCTCTTCAGCTCGTGTTGTAGCCTTTTCCTCCAGCTCACACACAGCTGGTTTGGCTTCCTCACAGGATTGCCATGGAAGAACCTCTGGCACTGTTGTACAGAGACACAGTGTCATTCCACCCACAGCACCACATTCCCTGTCATCCTCACACTACCGGGCCAGTCTACAGCCATTGGTAGCACAGACATGGGAGAAAAGGCGCCCATACTCGGCAAACCTCCCCCGAGCACAGGCTCTGAATGCTGACATTGCATAACTACTGTCCCTTGAAATGCTATCATACAGGCTGGTGGAGACTGACACCTTCCGTAACTTCATGGCATTGGCAGTCCCACAATACAACGTGCCCAGCCGCTTTTATTTCAGCAGGCAAGCTGTCCCTGCCCTGCAAAAGCATGTGGAGGGAAAAATTAAACATGTGCTACTAAACGCTGTCAGTAGCAAGGTCCACCTGACCACCGATGCGTGGACCAGTAAGCATGGACAGGGACGATACCTTTCCCTCACTGCCCATTGGGTAAATGTTGTGGAGCCGGGTACAGATCTTGAGAGTGGCGCTGTATGTGTTCTGCTAACTCCAAGGATTTCAGGATTCCAGTCTGTACACATTGACTCCTCCTCATACTCCAGTTCCTCTGAATCAGCGCAGCAGGAGCCGTCACGGTCCACCTCCACATGGGCCCGTAAGCGCTTACCTGTTACGACCGATATGAGCACAGCCGTGGCCAAACGTCAACAGGCCGTATTGAAATTAATTTCTTTGGGGAATCAAAGCCACACAGTGCAGGAGCTCTGGAATGCCATCAAGCAGCAGAGTGACGCCTGGTTTGTGCCAGCGAATCTCCAGCCAGGCATGGTAGTGTGTGACAATGGCCGAAATCTAGTGGCAGCTCTGGACCTAGGCAACCTCACTCACATTCCATGTCTGGCACATGTGCTCAACTTGGTCGTGCAGAGTTTTTTGAGGGGCTATCTGGATCTTCATGCACTGCTGCACAAGGTCTGCATAGAGTGGGCTTACTTGCGGCATTCCAGCATGGCAAGATCGCGCATTGCAGCTCTGCAGCGCCGTATCCGACTCCTGGAACATCACATCATATGTGACCTACCCACCAGGTGGAATTCAACATTACATATGTTGGAGAGGTTGTGTGAGCAGCAGGCAGCAGTAATGGAGTACCAGCTGCATCCGGCGCAAACAAGTCGCACTGCGCGCCGTTCACACTTCACCATCACTGAGTGGGCCACTATGAAAGACATCTGCCACGTTTTGCGTGACTTCGATGATTCCACATGGATGGCGAGTGCAGATGATGCACTAGTCAGCATGGCTATCCCCCTTATCTGCCTGCTTGAAAAAACACTGCAAGCACTAAGGGAGGGTGTTTTGGAAGAGGTGGAGGATGAGGAGTCACAAATGCCATCTGCTTCTGGACAGTCTGCGCAACGTGGTTCCTCACAAAGGCCTAGGCAGGGGACACTCTGTAAGGATGATGAGGAGTCAATGGAGGAGGAAGACATCTGTCCAGAGGAGGGAGGTACACAATGCTCTAGTAGTCAGTATGTAGAGTGAGGGTGGGGTGATACAGAGCAGGCAGAGATCACGCCTCAAGCAGGGGACAGCATTTCTTGGCCAGTTGGCAGTCTGCAGCACATGGTTGATTTCATGCTGCAGTGCCTGAGAAACGACCGCCACATCGCCCACATTCTCAGCACGGCTGATTATTGGGTGTCCACCCTCCTAGATCCTCGCTACCAGGACAACTTACAAAGCTTCACAACAGCGTTGAACCGGGAGCGTAAAATGTGGAATTACCAAGACGCACTGGTGCATTCCATCATTTTCTCCATTCCACCCGAGAGCAGTGCTGCTAGTGCTTTGCAAAGCAGCTCGATGCGTCGAGGCAGTGGAGGAAGCTCTGCACAAAGAGGGAGCTGAAGCAGCACCTCAGCACAAGGCAAGACCAGTATGGCCCAAATGTGGCAAAGTTTTGTGTCCCCACCACAAATGTCTACACCATCACAGATGGCTCTGCAGCGCCCCAGAGATCTGGTCATTGCAGTATGACACTCTGCCACTAAGGGGAGTGATGATACGTCTGATAGCACTGAAGGAATTCTACTGACCAGGTATCACCAGCACACATTACACTTCACACTAATTCCGTGTTTTGCTCCTTGTTCTCTTTGTTCTATGTGCCTGTGTTACTGTATATACTGCGTGGGCTGTGTTATATACTACGTGGCTATGCTATATACTACGTGGCTGTGCAATCTAGAATACCCGATGCGTTACAATCGGGCCACCATCTAGTATATTTATATAGGCCTTGATGTTATAAAACAATTGCAAATGTTTTTTTCCATAAATATATAGTGATTGTCACCAGGATTACAATCTGCTGCTGATATCTGGTTGTTTTTCCTACCTTGCTAATTTTATACTTGATCAATGAAATTGTATTTAAATCTTTCATATCCTGATCTTTCTTGTCAGTTTTCTTCTCTTTTGCTTGCTTTCATGATTTTACCTATGGGTCATTATTTGGCCTAAGATACACATGAATTTATAATTGGAACCTGGGTCCACTTACATTTATCTTATATATTACTTGCATGTGTATGTATGTTCTACTTATGGGTATCTTTTGTTAATAAATAACTGTAGCATGTTTCATAGTGAATGGGTTAACAAACACAATGTACTCATTTTTGTCCCATTGTTCTCTTTAGCACTTGTATATGCCTGTGACATCTGAAAAGAGTAGAGCGAGAATATATGCACAAGAAAGTGGTGTTCCGGAAGCCGTCTCTACTAAAAATAATCATTCATTGTAATGCATTTTTATGCTGGCTCTTATCCCACTGAGAATTTATCTCTTAGGTGTTATCTCATCCCTCATGTGTTCTAGCACATTGGCTACAACTGGTCTATTCCACATACGGACAGTAGAATCAGAATAATACATACCACCCAGGCCTTAGTGTCTATATATCCCTTTATACACAAATAGCCTCTTCCAAGAAGAGGACTTGAACTCTAGTGCCACCTATTGGATTTAGCAATTCTAGAAGTCAATAACAACACTTTAACAAACCTCACCAAATGATTTAGGATAAAAACCTAAAGCAGGAATTCCATTAAAGTCACTTGTTTAAGGGAGTTTGCCCCTCACCAGTACAAAGCAGGATGAATGATTTGGCTAGGTAAGAGGCCACTGACAGGGACTCTAAGGGGGAACATTTTTTCTTGTGGAGATTGTCGAATTGGCTCATAGACCATGCAATGTTCTTCTGGGAAATTAAATATGTAAATAGCCTCTTCAGAGAGGAAGAGGACTTGACCTCTAGTGCCACTTATGGAGTGTTGCAATCCTAAAAGTTAATAACCACCCTTCAAAGGTAATCTGTCAGCAGGAGTTTGCTCAGTAAACTACAGATACTGTCAGGTTGGCGCCGTTATAGCGATTAAAATGATAGCTGGGTGGATGAAATCCATCTTGTGGTTGTTGTGTAATCTTTATTTGTAGTTTTCACTAAAGGAGGTTCTCATGCTTTGGGGTGGCCTGTGGGGAGGTCTTAATGTGGTACTCTGCTTATATATTCATCTGTATGGCTTATGACAGGTCACTGCGATATAGCATGATACGATGTATGATATGCATATATTCAGGTGGGGGCGGAAAAAGCGGTCCATTGGCAGCAAAAAATGTTACATGTAACGTTTTTTGCTCCCGGCGAACCGCCACAACACAACACAACCGTCGCACGACGGTTGCGACGTGTGTCAATGCGTTGCAATGCGTCGCCAATGTTAGTCTATGGGGCAAAAACGTATCCTGCAGACAACTTTGCAGGATGCGTTTTTTCCCCTAAACGACGCATTGCGACATATTAAAAAAACCGCTAGTGTGAAAGTAGCTTTACTAGTGAAGAGCGAGCACTAAAATGCTTGGGTGCTCGTTGCTCGGGTCGAGCAAATTGGAATACTCGGGTACTCGACCCGAGCAACGAGCCCAATGTAAGTCTATGGGAAACCCAAGTATTTTTACCGCAATCCCCCTGGGGATCCTTTTAAGGTCTAAAAACATCTGAAAATTATAGAAATGATGCTCAAATGACAAAGGAACATAATGGGGATTGCCCCTGGAAGCATTTCAGACTCCTAGGTCATAGCTGTAAGCAATGTTGTCAGAGTTTTACGCCATTTTTAAAGGTGCACCAAAAAACATACAAAAACTAAACCAAAATGGATTTTGCTGGGAAATATGTTAAGGTACATCCTTTCCAGGGTAATAACTTGTATATAAGGCAAAATAATTAACCCCAGACCAAAATGTTCCTCCACCACTTGGGCTATGTTCACATGCAACGTTTTTGATCCGTTTTTCTACTTTAACATTGTTTTCAACCAATACAAATGCATTTACTGGGAAATGTCATTGTAACATTTAACAACCCTAGCTGGCCATGTGGTGTGTGACACATAATGAGACACATCTTGTTTAATTTATGAAAGAGGGACTCCGTCTTAAAAAGTCTCAAAACCTATTTTTAGAGGGGCATCAGGCGGCATTAATATTCTTAAAGTGCCATTATTAAACAGTGGGTTTCCTATGCTGTTATTGCCTAAGAAGTGAGTGGCTGGGCTGCCAACAATTACAACGCACCCCAATACCCCTTTCACGAGAGGTACAGGAGGGCTTCCTGAAAAAATGTTGCATAGAATGCAAGGCTTGCCCTGCTATCAAGTTATATGCACCCCAATAAGCCTTTGAACCCAGGTACTGGATGGTCACAGGAAAACCAACTTCACATTCTTCAGTTGGTCCTGCCATACTGTTTTCTTATATATTACCTGCAAGGCCTGCCCTGTTATCAAGTCATATGCACCCAAAAAGCCTTTCAACCAAGGTACTGGATGGCCACAGGAAAACCCACTTCGCATTCTTCAGTTGGTCCGGCCATACTTTTTCCTTATGCATTGAATGCAAGTTCCGCCTTGACCCAAATTTGCACGCACCCCGATCCCCTTTGGAAGAAACATGGAGGAGGGCCTCATTAAAAACCTGTCCCATTACAAAGGAGCGGGTCTCCTAGACTTGTAATGCCCATAAAGTAAGTGTACGGGCTGACAAAAATTTCCCCCAAGGGGGTTATATTTAAGAAAAACTTTTTTATGGGGGTCATAGATGCCCTTGGCCAAAAACTGAATGGCTGTAGCAGAACAGAACACATTCACCATGGTGTTCTAGTGGCGGAGAATGATGATATGTGGAGGTCATTATTAAAAACGAGGCCCAATGTTAAGGAATGGATCTCCTAGACTTGTCATGCCCATACGCTTAGTGTATGGGCTGACAAACATTTCCCCATGGGGGATACATTTGTAAAAAAAAATAATTGGGATCACTGACACCCTTGCCAAAAAATTGACTGTCAGTAGCAGCACGGAACACGTGAACCCCCTTTTGATCTAGTGGTGGAAAATGTTGAGAGGTGGAGGAAGGCTTCATTAAAAACTAGGCCCAATGATAAGGAGCAGGTCTACTAGGCTTGTAACGACCATACACGAAGTGCATGGGCTGAGAAACATTTCACCATGGGGGTACCTTTATTAAAAATCTTTTATGGACATCATAGACAGGCTGGGCAAAAATTGTACTGCCTGTAGCATCACAGAACACGTTAAGTGTGGTGATCTAGTGGTGGAGAATGAGGAGACATTGCTGAATGTCTCATGAAAAAAGTAGGCCCAATGTAAAGGCGTGTGTCTCCTAGACTTGTAATGCCCATACACGCAGTGCATGGACTGACAAAGTTCCCAAAGGGGGATACATTTTTAAAAATTTACTATGGGCATCATAGACACCCTTGCCAAAAATTGGACTGCCTGTAGCGGTACAGAAGACGTTAAGCCTGGTGATCTAGTGGTGGAGAATGAGGAGACATTGCTGAAGGCCTCATGAAAAAATTGGCCCAATGTAAAGGAGTGTGTCTCCTAGACTTGTAATGCCCATTCACACAGTGCATGGGCTGACAAACAGTTCCCCAAGGGGGATACATTTTTTAAAAATATACTATGGGTATCATAGACACCATTGCCAAAAATTGGACTGCCTGTAGCGGTACAGAAGACGTTAAGCCTGGTGATCTAGTGGTGGAGAATGAGGAGACATTGCTGAAGGCCTCATGAAAAAATAGGCCCAATGTAAAGGAATGTGTCTCCTAGTCTTGTAATGGCCATACATGCAGTGCATGGGCTGACAAACATTTCCCCAGGGGGGATACATTTTAAAAAAATATACCATGGGCATCAAAAAATTGGACAGCCTGTAGCGGCACAGAAGACGTTAAGCCTGGTGATCTAGTGGTGGAGAATGAGGAGACATAAAGATAAATCATACTGAAATAAAAAATAAAAAATAAAAAAGGATGTGAATGCACCCATGAAAGTAAATAACAAAAGGGAGGGGTGAACACAGGTTCATATATATGATGCCAGATTGTGTCCAACAAGATATGTTTGTCCCTAGCAACAGCTCAGAGACAGGAATATAAAAAAATTATAAATATAATAGTATTTCAATATTTTCCAATTGTAGTGGTATACACTGGGTCATTAACCCCTTCGCGACATGCGCCGTACTAGTACTGTGCTGCCGGCACTGCATTTGTGCCAGCAGCAGTACTAGTACGGCATACCGATCACCGCGGTCTCGCGCTGAGCGCCGCGGTGATCGGGTGCGGTTGTCAGCTGTATATGACAGCTGACACCCCGCAGCAATGCCCACGATCGGCGGTAGCGCCGATCGCGGGCATTTAACCACTCTGATGCCGCTGTCAGTAGTGACAGCGGCATAGAGGGGGATCGCGCAGGGACGGGGCTCCCTGCGCTCTCCCACCGGAGAAACTCGATGAGATCGCGTTGCTCCGGTGACCCGGAAGGAGTCCCCGGATCCAAGATGGCCGCGGAACTCCTTCCGGGTCATGAAATGACCTGGCTAGCCAGCGCCTGCTGAGAGTTGCTGAGAGCAGGCGCCGGAAAGCCACCTAAGCTTGTCTGACAGATCGTTGATCTGACAGAGTGCTATGCACACTGCCAGATCAACGATCTGATCTAATACAGTGATGTCCCACCCTGGGACAATGGTAGAAAGTAAAAAAAAAAAAATAGAATGTATAAAAAAAAAAAAAAAATCCCCAAATAAAGAAAAAAAAAAATTCCCAGTAAATCCATGTATTTATGTAAATTAAAAAAAACAATAAAAGTACACATATTTGGTATCGCCGCGTCCGTAACGATCCGCTCTATAAAACTATCCCACTAGTTAACCCCTTCAGTGAACACCGCAAAAAAAAAAAAAAACAAGGCAAAAAACATTGCTTTATTATCATACAGGCGAACAAAAAGTGGAATAACACGCGATAAAAACGACAGATATAAATAACCATGGTACCGCTGAAAACGTCATCTTGTCCCGCAAAAAAAAAGCCGCCATACAGCATCATCAGCAGAAAAATAAAAAAGTTATAACTCTCAGAATAAAGCGATGCAAAAACAATTATTTTTTTATATAAAATAGTTTTTATTGTGTAAAAACATAAAAAAATGATATAAATGAGGTATCGCTGTAATCGTACTGACCTGAAGAATAAAGCTGCTTTATCAATTTTACCACACGTGGAACAGTATAAACGCCCCCCCTAAAAGAATTTCAGGAATTGCTGGTTTTTGTTCATTCCGCCTCATAAAAATCGGAATAAGAAGCGATCAAAAAATGTCATCTGCCCGAAAATGATACCAATGAAAACGTCAACTCGTCCCGCAAAAAACAAGATCTCACATGACTCTGTGGGCCAAAATATGGATAAATTATAGCTCTCAAAATGTGGTGATGCAAAAACTATTTTTTGCAATAAAAAGCGTCTTTTAGTGTGTGACAGCTGCCAACCCTAAAAATCCGCCAAAAAAACGCTATGAAAGTAAATCAAACCCCCCTTCATCACCCCCTTAGTTAGGGAAAAATAATAAAATGTAAAAAAATGTATTTATTTCCATTTTCCCATTAGGGTTAGGGCTAGGGTTAGGACTAGGGTGTTATGACCTGGTGGTTAGGAGCACCCGGAATGACCTGATAGTTAAAACTCACACAGGACAGGCTCTGGGATGTGGGAGCTCTGCTGACCGCAATCCCTAATTCTATCACATACACTAGAAATAGCCGTGGAGCGCTCCTGACACTCCCTAGGCGCCTCGTCACAGCCTAAGGACTAGCTAGCCCTAGAGATAGAAAATAAAGCCTACTTTGCCTCAGAGAAATTCCCCAAGGGAAAAGGCAGCCCCCCACATATATTGACTGTGAGTAAAGATGAAAGTCACAAACGCAGAAATGAAACAGGTTTCAGCAAAGGGAGGCCAGACTTACTAAATAGACAGAGGATAGGAAAGGTAAATTTGCGATCAGCACAAAAAACTACAAAAGACCACGCAGAGTGTGCAAAAAGACCTCCGCACCGACTAACGGTGCGGAGATGCCACTCTGCATCCCAGAGCTTCCAGCTAGCAAGACAAAATCAGGATATCCAGCTGGACAAGAAAACAATGAACGAATTAGATACTCTCAGGAACTTAGCTTCTGCTGGAGTAGACAGGTCACCAGAAAGATCCAGGAGCGAACTGAAGCAATGCAGAAACATTGACAGCTGGCATGGAGTAACGATCTAAGTGGAGTTAAATAGAGCAGCAAACCAAAGTATAAACCACGTCACCTGTGTAAGGAACCTCAGAAGCAGCAGCTCCACTCACAGCCACCAGAGGGAGCCCACGGACAGAACTCACCGAAGTACCATTCACGACCACAGGAGCGAGCTCGACAACAGAATTCACAACAGTACCCTTTCCTTGAGGAGGGGTCACCGAACCCTCACCAGAGCCCCCAGGCCGATCAGGATGAGCCAAATGAAAGGCACGAACTAAATCGGCAGCATGAACATCAGAGGCAAAAACCCAGGAATTATCTTCCTGACCATAACCCTTCCACTTGACCAGGTACTGGAGTTTCCGACTTGAAACACGAGAATCCAAAATCTTCTCCACCACATACTCCAACTCCCCCTCGACCAACACCGGGGCAGGAGGATCAACGGAGGGAACCATAGGCACCACGTATCTCCGCAACAACGACCTATGGAACACATTATGGATGGCAAAAGAAGCTGGAAGGTCCAAACGAAATGACACAGGATTAAGAACTTCAGAAATCTTATATGGCCCAATGAAACGAGGCTTAAACTTAGGAGAGGAAACCTTCATAGGAACATGACGAGATGACAACCAAACTAAATCCCCAACCCGAAGTCGGGGACCAACACAGCGCCGGCGGTTAGCGAAGCGTTGAGCCTTCTCCTGGGACAATGTCAAATTGTCCACACATGAGTCCAAATCTGCTGCAACCTGTCCACCACAGTATCCACACCAGGACAGTCCGAAGGCTCGACCTGCCCTGAAGAGAAACGAGGATGGAAACCAGAATTGCAGAAAAAAGGAGAAACCAAAGTAGCCGAGCTGGCCCGATTATTAAGGGCGAACTCAGCCAAAGGCAAGAAGGAAACCCAATCATCCTGATCAGCAGAAACAAAGCATCTCAGATATGTTTCCAAAGTCTGATTAGTTCGTTCGGTTTGGCCATTAGTCTGAGGATGGAAAGCCGAAGAAAAAGACAAATCAATGCCCATCTTAGCACAAAAGGACCGCCAAAACCTTGAAACAAACTGGGAACCTCTGTCAGAGACAATGTTCTCCGGAATGCCATGCAAACGAACCACATGCTGGAAAAACAATGGCACCAGATCAGAGGAGGAAGGCAATTTAGACAAGGGTACCAAATGGACCATCTTAGAGAAGCGATCACAAACCACCCAAATGACCGACATCCTTTGAGAAACAGGGAGATCAGAAATAAAATCCATGGAAATATGCGTCCAGGGCCTCTTCGGGACCGGCAAGGGCAAAAGCAACCCACTGGCACGAGAACAGCAGGGCTTAGCCCGAGCACAAGTCCCACAGGACTGCACAAAAGAACGCACATCCCGTGACAAAGATGGCCACGAAAAGGATCTAGCCACCAAATCTCTGGTACCAAAGATTCCAGGATGACCAGCCAACACCGAACAATGAACCTCAGAGATAACTCTACTAGTCCATCTATCAGGGACAAACAGTTTCTCCGTAGGACAACGGTCAGGTCTCTCAGCCTGAAACTTCTGCAGCACGCGCCGCAAATCAGGGGAGATTGCAGACAAAATTACCCCCTCTTTAAGAATACCCTCCGGCTCCGGAACACCCGGAGAGTCAGGCACAAAACTCCTTGACAGGGCATCAGCCTTCACATTCTTAGATCCTGGAAGGTATGAAACCACAAAATCAAAACGGGAGAAAAAGAGCGACCATCGAGCCTGTCTAGGATTCAACCGTTTGGCAGACTCGAGATAAGTCAAATTCTTGTGATCCGTCAAGACCACCACGCGATGTTTGGCTCCTTCAAGCCAATGTCGCCACTCCTCGAATGCCCACTTCATGGCCAACAACTCTCGTTTACCAACATCATAATTGCGCTCAGCAGGCGAGAATTTTCTAGAAAAGAAGGCACATGGTTTCATCACCGAGCCATCAGAACTTCTTTGCGACAAAACAGCCCCTGCTCCAATCTCAGAAGCATCAACCTCGACCTGAAACGGGAGCGAAACATCTGGCTGGCACAGCACAGGGGTAGAAGAAAAACGACGCTTCAACTCCTGAAAAGCCTCTACAGCCGCAGAGGACCAATTGACCACATCAGCACCTTTCTTGGTCAAATCAGTCAACGGTTTAGCAATACTAGAAAAATTAGCGATGAAGCGACGGTAAAAATTAGCGAAACCCAGGAACTTCTGTAGGCTCTTCACAGATGTCGGCTGAGTCCAATCATAAATGGCCTGAACTTTAACAGGGTCCATCTCGATAGTAGAAGGGGAAAAAATGAAACCCAAAAATGAAACCTTCTGAACTTCAAAGAGACACTTTGACCCCTTCACAAACAGGGAATTCGCACGAAGGACCTGGAACACCATTCTGACCTGCTTCACATGAGACTCCCAATCATCCGAAAAGACCAAAATGTCATCCAAATATACAATCATAATCTATTCAGGTACTCTCGGAAGATGTCATGCATAAAGGACTGAAACACAGATGGAGCATTAGAAAGCCCGAATGGCATAACCAGGTACTCAAAATGGCCCTCGGGCGTATTAAATGCTGTTTTCCATTCATCGCCCTGTTTAATTCGCACAAGATTATACGCCCCTCGAAGATCTATCTTGGTGAACCAACTAGCCCCCTTAATCCGAGCAAACAAATCAGACATCAGCGGCAAAGGATACTGAAATTTGACTGTGATCTTATTAAGAAGGCGGTAATCAATACAAGGTCTTAAAGAGCCATCCTTCTTGGCCAAAAAAAAGAACCCTGCTCCCAATGGTGATGACGACGGGTGAATATGACCCTTCTCCAAGGATTCCTTTATATAACTCCGCATAGCAGTGTGCTCTGGCACAGATAAATTAAACAGTCGGCCCTTAGGAAACTTACTACCGGAAATCAAATTAATAGCACAATCGCAATCCCTATGAGGAGGTAGGGCACCGGATTTGGGCTCCTCAAATACATCCCGGTAATCTGATAAGAACTCAGGGACTTCAGAAGGAGTGAAAGGCGAAATTGACAACAATGAAACATCACCATGAACCCCTTGACAACCCCAGCCGGACACAGACATAGATTTCCAATCCAATACTGGATTATGGACCTGTAGCCATGGCAACCCCAAAACGACCACATCATGCAGATTATGCAACACCAAAAAGCGAATATCCTCCTGATGTGCAGGAGCCATGCACATGGTCAATTGCGTCCAGTATTGAGGTTTATTCTTGGCCAAAGGCGTAGCATCAATTCCTCTCAATGGAATAGGATACTGCAAGGGCTCCAAGGAAAAACCACAGCGCCTGGCAAACTCCAAGTCCATCAAATTCAGGGCAGCACCTGAATCCACAAATGCCATAACAGAATAGGACGACAGAGAGCAAATCAGAGTAACGGACAAAAGAAATTTAGACTGTACCGTACTAATGGTGGCGGACCTAGCGAACCGCTTAGTGCGCTTAGGACAATCGGAGATAGCATGAGTGGATTCACCACAGAAAAAACACAGTCCATTCCGACGTCTGTGTTCTTGCCGTTCAGCTCTGGTCAAAGTCCTATCACACTGCATAGGCTCAGGCCTATTCTCAGAGAACACAGCCAAATTTTGCACAGCTTTGCGCTCACGCAAGTACCGATCGATCTGAATGGCCAAGGACATAGACTCATTCAGACCAGCAGGCGTGGGAAATCCCACCATGACATCCTTAAGGGCTTCAGAAAGACCCTTTCTGAAAATTGCCGCCAGGGCACATTCATTCCACTGAGTAAGCACAGACCACTTTCTAAACTTCTGACAGTACACCTCCGCTTCATCCTGACCCTGACACAATGCCAGCAAGATTTTCTCTGCCTGATCCACTGAATTAGGTTCATCATAAAGCAATCCAAGCGCCAGAAAAAACGCATCAACATCACGCAATGCAGGATCTCCAGGCGCAAGGGAAAATGCCCAGTCTTGAGGGTCACCTCGCAACAAAGAAATAATGATTTTTACTTGTTGAGCGCGGTCACCAGAGGAGCGGGGTTTCAAAGCTAGAAACAATTTACAATTATTTTTGAAATTCAGAAACTTAGATCTATTCCCCGAAAATAAATCAGGAATAGGAATTCTAGGCTCTAACATCGGATTCTGAACCACAAAATCTTGAATGTTTTGTACCCTTGCAGTGAGATGATCCACACAAGAGGACAGACCTTGAATGTCCATAACTACACCTGTGTCCTGAACCACCCGAAGGTTTAGGGGAAAAGAAAGACAAAACACAGTGCAAAGAAAAAAAATGGTCTCAGAACTTCTCTTATCCCTCTATTGAGATGCATTAATACTTTGGGCCAGCTGTACTTTTATGACCTGGTGGTTAGGAGCACCCGGAATGACCTGATAGTTAAAACTCACACAGGACAGGCTCTGGGATGTGGGAGCTCTGCTGACCGCAATCCCTAATCCTATCACACACACTAGAAATAGCCGTGGAGCGCTCCTGACACTCCCTAGGCGCCTCGTCACAGCCTAAGAACTAGCTAGCCCTAGAGATAGAAAATAAAGCCTACCTTGCCTCAGAGAAATTCCCCAAAGGAAAAGGCAGCCCCCCACATATATTGACTGTGAGTAAAGATGAAAGTCACAAACGCAGAAATGAAACAGGTTTCAGCAAAGGGAGGCCAGACTTACTAAATAGACAGAGGATAGTAAAGGTAACTTTGCGATCAGCACAAAAAACTACAAAAGACCACGCAGAGTGTGCAAAAAGACCTCCGCACCGACTAACGGTGCGGAGATGCCACTCTGCATCCCAGAGCTTCCAGCTAGCAAGACAAAATCATGATATCCAGCTGGACAAGAAAACAATGAACGATTTAGATACTCTCAGGAACTTAGCTTCTGCTGGAGTAGACAGGTCACCAGAAAGATCCAGGAGCGAACTGAAGCAATGCAGAAACATTGACAGCTGGCATGGAGTAACGATCTAAGTGGAGTTAAATAGAGCAGCAAACCAAAGGATAAACCACGTCACCTGTGTAAGGAACCTCAGAAGCAGCAGCTCCACTCACAGCCACCAGAGGGAGCCCACGGACAGAACTCACTGAAGTACCATTCACGACCACAGGAACCTGGGGGCTAAAATATCATTTTCGTGGAAAAAAATATATTTTTTATTTTCACGGCTCTGCGTTATAAACTGTAGTGAAACACTTGTTGGTTCAAAGTTCTCACAACACATCTAGATAAGTTCCTTGGGGGGTCTAGTTTCCAATATGGGGTCACTTGTGGGGGGTTTATACTGTTTAGGTACATCAGGGGCTCTGCAAATGCAACATGACGCCTGCAGACCAATCCATCTAAGTCTGCATTTCAAACGGCGCTCCTTCCCTTCCGAGCTCTGCCGTGCACCCAAACAGTGGTTCCCCCCAACATATGGGGTATCAGCGTTCTCAGGACAAGTTTGACAACAACTTTTAGGGTCTAATTTGTCCTGTTACCCTTGGGAAAATAAAAACGTGGGGGCTAAAATATCATTTTCGTGGAAAAAAAAATATTTTTTATTTTCACGGCTCTGCGTTATAAACTGTAGTGAAACACTTGTTGGTTCAAAGTTCTCACAACACATCTAGATAAGTTCCTTGGGGGGTCTAGTTTCCAATATGGGGTCACTTGTGGGGGGTTTATACTGTTTAGGTACATCAGGGGCTCTGCAAATGCAACATGACACCTGCAGACCAATCCATCTAAGTCTGCATTTCAAACGGCGCTCCTTCCCTTCCGAGCTCTGCCATGCACTCAAACGGTGGTTTATCCCCATATATGAAGTATCAGCGTACTCAGGACAAATTGCACAACAACGTTTGGGGTCCAATTTATCCTGTTACCCTTGGGAAAAAAAATGGGGGGCAAATAGTTCATTTTTTGTGAAAATTAATAAGAATTTTTTTTTACGGCTCTACATTATAAACTTCTGTGAAGCACGTGGAGGTTCAAAGTGCTCACAACACATCTAGATTAGTTCCTTAGAGGGTCTAATTTCCAAAATGGTGTCACTTGTGGGGGTTTCCACTGTTTAGGCATGTCAGGGCCTCTCCAATCGTGACATGGGCTCTGATCTCAATTCCAGCAAATCTTGCATTGGAAAGTCAAATGGCGCTCCTTCCCTTCCGAGCTCTGCCATGTGCCCAAACAGTGGTTTACCCCCACATATGGGGTATCGGCGTACTCAGGAGAAATTGTACAACGACTTTTGTGGTCCAATTTCTCCTGTTACCCTTGGTAAAATGAAACAAATTGGACCTGAATTAAAAATTTTGTGAAAAAAAAGTTATATGTTAAATTTTTTTTAAACATTCAAAAAATTCCTGTGAAGCACCTGAAGGTTTAATAAACTTTTTGAATATGGTTTTGAGTACCTTGAGGGGTGCAGTTTTTAGAATAGTGTCACATTTGGGCATTTTCTGTCATATAGACCCCTCAAAGTCACTTCAAGTGTGAGGTGGTCCGTAAAAAAAATGGTTTTGCAAATTTTGTTGCAAAAATGAGAAATCGCTGGTCAACTTTTAACCCTTATAACTCCCTAACAAAAAAAAATTATGTTTCCAAAATTGTGCTGATGTACAGCAGACTTGTGGGAAATGTTGTTTATTAACTATATTGTGTGATATAACTCTCTAATTTATGGGCATAAAAGCTAAAAGTTTGAAAATTGCTAATATTTCATAATTTCCGACAAATTTTTGTTTTTTTCACAAATAATTGCAAGTCATATCGAAGAAGTTTTACCACTTTCATGAAGTACAATATGTCACGAGAAAACAATGTCAGAATCACCAAGATCCGTTGAAGCGTTTCAGAGTTATGACAGTGGTCAGAATTGTAAAAATTGGACCTGTCACTTAGGTGAAAACAGGCTTTGGGGTGAAGGGGTTAAAGGACGGTGCAGAGATATTAAAACTGCAATATATCTAAGAATAAATGGGAAAAATATATGTACATCTCATGCTGATGACAGTTCCCCCTGGGGGAGTTTATTTTGGTTTCTAATTAGTAACGGGCATCTGAAAAACACCTTTGCACAAAAATTTAGTGACTTTTGCATCACGGAATACGTTCACCCTGGTGTTGTACTGGTAGTGGATGATGAGGATGTGTTAGAATCTGTTTTGTTTTTGACCATCCGTCATCTTGTTGTGGTTTTCTGGCTGCTGGTCTTTTTCCCCTGGTGCTGGGTTGCCTTAGGTCAGGTGATTGTATCACCCTTTATTACCCAGCACCTGCCTCCCATTCCTTGCTGGACAACAGTGTTTATCCGCTAGAGTTCTGGCTAGGTGCTTTGATAGCTTTCTGTGTTTGATATTGTGCAGTTTTGGGATCTCTGGTTCTGCTTTCTTTAGTTTCTGTTTTCAGTTGGTTTCTGCAGCCATCTCTGTGTTTTCTATTAGGAGGTGACCTGTTTTTATACTCAGTCCTTAGATCTTTCATGGACCTCCTTCCCCCTATCTATAGGTCTTCGCTGAGATTAACCTAGGATCGTCGGTGGGTCTATTCACAAGGAATGGGTCGCCCACTCCATCATAGGGTATCAGCCTAGTCTCAGTGCAGGGTCAGTTTTCCCCCTTCTATCCTAGTTCTGTGTTGCAGTTCCGTAACAGGATAAGGATAAGGAGGATAACACCAAACAGATGAAATCAGGAAGCGGATAGCCATGTGTGATTGGGGAGAGGTGCATGGCAATACACCTACACAAAAAAGACAATGTATTACAGGTTATGTTTCGCTGTTTTCACTTTGTGGTGTACAGAAATCCAGCCCTTGTTCATTTTTATAAGAGTCAGCCTGTCAGTATTTTCAGTTGACAGGCGGATGCGCTTATCTGTTATAATTCCACCAGCGACACTAAAAACCTGCTCTGACAGAACTCTAGCAGCAGGGCAGGCCAGGACCTCCAAGGGTAGAGAGCCAATTCATGCCATGTGTCCAACTTGGATACCTAATAATTAAAAGGCACAGAGGAATCACGGATGACGTTTGTACGATCTGCAAGGTACTCCCTCAGCATCTTCCCAAACATTGCACTTCTTGTGAGAGCACCCCTTGCCTCTGTGCCAGTATGATTGGAGGGTCTGATAAAACTGTCCCAGAACTTTGCCATCGTTCCCTTTCCTGAGCTGGATTGTACTTCTGTCTCTCTTTCTTGGACTCCTTGGTTGTACAAGAAACTCTGACATCTGCTGAGAGCGTTCACACATGGGAATTTTCTAAGTAATTCTGCTACAAGGGCCCTCTGGTACTGCAACATTTTAGTACACCTCTCTGCCTCTGGCACAAGAGATTGAAAGTTCTCATTATAGCGTGGGTCTAGATGTGTCACCCACCAGTAGTGTTTGTCACCAAAAAATTTTATAATGTGAGGGTCAAGTGAAACGCCACACAACATAAAGTCAGCCATGTGTGCAAGACTGCTAACAGGCATGACTTCCGTGTCCTCACCAACAGGACGACTGACCATGCTGTTCTTCTCCTCCTCATCCTCATCCTCCTCCTCCCTGTCCTCAGGCCATCCCCGCTGAACAGACAGTATGACAGCTGTGCTTGTAGTACCGTCTATAGCGCATGAAAGTAGCTCCTGTTCATCCTCCTCTCCTCATTGCCTACCATTCCACTTTGGGAAGACATGAGGCTGTTCTGAGTGTATTCCCCCTGTATGGTTCCTTGGTCCATGTCCTCGTGCTCTGCCTGCAATGCATCCTCTTTAATTGTGAGCAGAGAGGTTTTCAGAATGCTAAGAAGTGGGATGGTGACGCTAATTATGGCGTCATCACCGCTCACCATCTTGGTGCAGTCCTCAAAGTTTTGTAGGATGGAACATATGTCTGACATCCATGTCCACTGCTGAGGTCTTATGTGTGGAGTCTGAACTGAATATCGATGGCCTTGTTGATGTTGGTAGTCAACAACTACCCTCTTCTGCTCAAAAATCCTTTCCAACATATGCAGCGTAGAGTTCCAACGCGTGGGAAAATCACACACCAGTCGGTGAGCCGGAAGCTGCAAACGCTGCTGAAGCACGGCAAGTACGGCTGAAGCTGTAGCTGATTTTCTAAAACAGGCAGATAGATGGCATACTTTCACTAGCAGAACCGGCAGCTTCGGGTAGCTTTTCAGAAAACGTTGAACTGCAAGGTTAAGCACATGGGCTAGACAAGGTACATGTGTGAACTCACCTTGCCTCAGAGCCGCCACCAGGTACTGGCCATTGTCACACATGACCATGCATGGCTGTAGGTTCAGTGGTGTCATCCAAATATCTGACTTTCCACAACTCTTCTGCATTGTGCTGTTTGTCACCTATGCAGATTAGCTTCAGCACAGTCTGTTGCCGCTTGGCTGAGGGAGTGCTGCAGTGCTTCCAGCTTCTGACTGATGTGTTGATTTCAGAGATGGAGGCTGAAGAGCAGAAGGAGGAGGAGGTGCAGGAGCTGTAGACTGTGGGGGCAACCCTGATTGACGTAGGGCCTGCAATCTCTCAGCGTGGGGAGGATGTGTTCCATCCCAAGGTCCGACTAGGTCCCGGCTTCCACTATGTTAACCCAGTGTGCTGTCAGTGAGATGTACCGTCTCTGCCCACAAGCACTTGTCCACGTGTTCGTGGTTAAATGGACTTTCCCAGTAACAGCATTGTTGAGGGCATGGGTAATGTTGTGGGACACATGCTGGTGTAATGCCGGTATGGCACACCGGGAGACATAGTGGTGACTGGGGACCGAGTACCTTGGGATGGCTGCCATTATCAGGTTGCGGAAAGCTTCATTCTCATCGACCCTAAAAGGGAAAATTTAGAGCGCAAGCAGAAGAAAAATGTTAGAATTTAGTACTGTGGCCTCTGGGGCATTGGCTGGGTATTTCCGCTTGCGTTCCAATGACTGGGGTAAAGACAACTGAAGACTGTGCTGGGACAAGGACTTGGACGGGCTTGATGATGGTGCTGCATGGGCAACAACAGGTGAAGTACTATAGCCATCTTCACATGCACGGTGGACTGGGGATTGGCTTCTACGCAAAACAGTGGAAGAAGCAGTCATGTCACCTGCAGACAGTGTTCCTGGAGCCTGGGGTTCCGCCCACAAAGTCGGGTGCTTTGTTGCCGTTTGCCTGATCATGCTGGTGGTAGTCAGGCTAGTTGTTTTGATACCCCTGCAGATGCGGGCATGGCAGGTGCTGCAAATGGCCTGTTTGGGGTTATCGGCAGAGTTTTAAAAAATAACCAGACACGGGAAGATCTGACAGTTGGAATGGCAACTTCCCTCATGTTGGTGTTACGGGAAATGGATGCATACCTTCTGTCTGTGGCCACCACACTGCTTCTTCATGCCTGTTGGGGTGATCTGCCTCCTTCCCCATGTGTGCTGCTGTCCTCACTCTGCATGTCCTCCTGTCAGGTTGGGTCAGTCACTATGTCATCCACCACCTTGTCTTCCACATCCGCACCCTGCTCCTCCTCCTGACTTTCTGGCAATTGTGTCTCATCATCGCCCACCTCTTGTGACACTTTCCCACCATCACCTTCGTGTGACCGTTGCTGCTCAAAGCTTTGGGCATGGCTACATACGATCTCATCTGGCCCCACTTCAAGTTGACCAGCCGAGAGTATGGAATCTTGAAAGGCAAAACTGAACAGCTCTTCGGAGTGTCCAAGTGTGGGATCAGTTGTCTCAGGGCACTCGGCATGGTGGGAGGAAGGAGGAACAGGGTGAGGAATATCCGGTCCACGCTCATGGCTAGAGTTGAGCGACTTTTAGTTTTTTAGGGTTGAGTCGGGTTTCGTGAAACCCGACTATCTCAACAGTCGAGTCGAGTGGAATCGGCCGATTATCGCGAAAAGTCGGGGATCGACCGAAACACGAAACCCAATGCAAGTCAATGGGAGAGCATAGTCGGCAGTGAGTGGAGGCCAGGAAAACATGTACAGTGCCCATTTTAATGGCAAAAACATCCATTCTTGTTACTGAAGCTTGTCAATCTTAATTTACCTTATAATAATAGTAAGGCATTGGAAATTGGGGGTCATTTGGCTAAAGTTGTGGGGGGTAGGGCTGGTTCAAGTATTTAGTGCAGGGGTCCCCAACTCCAGTCCTCAAGGCCCACCAACAGGTCATGTTCTCAGGATTTCCTTTGCATTGCACAGGTGATTCAATTATTACCTGGGCAAGACTAAGGAAATCCTGAAAACATGACATGTTGGTGGGCCTTGAGGACTGGAGTTGGGGACCCCTGATTTAGTGGGCCCAGGAAATCTGGGCCACGTCACGGCAGTGGAGCAGGGAGAGGTAAGTATTTCAACTTTGCAAGTGCTGTGATCTTGAGCAAGCAGGGGGGGCCCACTCGTTGGCATTGGCACTGGCACAGGGCCCCTCAAAGTACGGCGGTGTGTTTGCACGGTGGGGGTGCCTCCCACCGGCAGCGACACTTTTGCGTACTATGAGGGGCCCTGACCAGTGACGTTGCCAACGAGTATTCCTCCCCCCACCTGATGAAGGAACCTGCACTTTCATCTGCACCTTCCTCTTTGTCCCCGTGTAAGGTGGTATAGTATGCGGGAAGAGGAACCTGACTTTCAGCAGGGTCACAATCTTGCTGTGTAGCGTCCACGGGGAATGTTGCGTTATGGGTAGTGTTGAGCATTCCGATACCGCAAGTATCGGGTATCGGCCGATACTTGCGGTATCGGAATTCCGATACCGAGATCCGATACTTTTGTGGTATCGGGTATCGGTATCGGATCAATAGGGATGTGTAAAATAAAGAATTAAAATAAAAAATATTGATATGCTCACCTCTCTGGCGGCCCCTGGACATCACGCTGGTAACCGGCCGGCTTCTTTGTTTAAAATGAGCGCCTTTAGGACCTGCGAATGACGTCGCGGCTTCTGATTGGTCGCGTGCCGCCCATGTGACCGGCACGCGACCAATCAGAAGCCGCGACGTCATTCGCAGGTCCTAAAGGCGCTCATTTTAAACAAAGAAGCCGGCCGGTTACCAGCGTGATGTCCAGGGGCCGCCGGAGAGGTGAGCATATCAATATTTTTTATTTTAATTCTTTATTTTACACCTCACTATGGATCCCAGGGCCTGAAGGAGAGTTTCTTCTCCTTCAGACCCTGGGAACCATCAGGATACATTCCGATACTTGATGTCCCATTGACTTGTATTGGTATCGGATATCGGTATCGGCGATATCCGATATTTTTCGGGTATCGGCCGATACTATCCGATACCGATACTTTCAAGTATCGGACGGTATCGCTCAACACTAGTTATGGGTCAATGTACCAGCAGACTCATCTATCACTGGCTGGGCAATGGGCAGGATGAGGAGGAAACACAGATATAGGCCCAAAGAATAAAGTGGGCTAAATGCAGTTCAAAATTGGTAACAGGACTAACCAGGGGGCATTGCAGTGGAGGACAACTGTAATGAGAGGCTGACACAGAGAGTAGGCCCAAATCAGTGAGTAGTCTAAATGCAGTTCAAAATTGGCAACAGTAGTAAACAGGCGGCACAGCTCTGTTCAGTGGAGGAGAACAGCAAGGAGCGGCAGACACCGATAGTAGGCCCCAACCCAACTAGTAGGTCAAATGCAGTCTAACATTAACAACTACTTAACGAGAGCCTGAAAATGGAATTTCAGTAGAGGAAATGAGGAGAACAGCAAGTTGCGGCAGACACTGTTAGTAGGCCCCAACCCAACTAGTAGGCCTAATGCAGTTGTTCCATATAACAACTATTTAACAAGAGTCTGAAGATAGAAGCTCAGGAAAGGCAACCTGGAGAACACCTTGGAGCGGAAGACACCGTCTCTACAACCCAGACCCAACTTGTAGGCCTAATGCAGTGTTGTTTCAACAACTACTTAATGAGAGCTAGAAGATCGAAGCTATGGAGAGGCAACCTGGAGAACACCTTGGAGCGGCAGACACCGTCTCTACAACCCAGACCCAACTTGTAGGCCTAATGCAGTGTTGTTTCAACAACTACTGAATGAGAGCTAGAAGATCGAAGCTATGGAGAGGCAACCTGGAGAACACCTTGGAGCGGCAGACACCGTCTCTACAACCCAGACCCAACTTGTAGGCCTAATGCAGTGTTGTTTCAACAGCTACTGAACGAGAGCTAGAAGATTGAAGCTATGGAGAGGCAACCTGGAGAACACCTTGGAGTGGCAGACACCGTCTCTACAACCCAGACCCAACTTGTAGGCCTAATGCAGTGTTGTTTCAACAACTACTTAACGAGAGCTAGAAGATCGAAGCTATGGAGAGGCAACCTGGAGAACACCTTGGAGCGGAAGACACCGTCTCTACAACCCAGACCCAACTTGTAGGCCTAATGCAGTGTTGTTTCAACAACTACTGAACGAGAGCTAGAAGATCGAAGCTATGGAGAGGCAACCTGGAGAACACCTTGGAGCGGCAGACACCGTCTCTACAACCCAGACCCAACTTGAAGGCCTAATGCAGTGTTGTTTCAACAACTACTGAACGAGAGCTAGAAGATCGAAGCTATGGAGAGGCAACCTGGAGAACACCTTGGAGCGGCAGACACCGTCTCTACAACCCAGACCCAACTTGTAGGCCTAATGCAGTGTTGTTTCAACAACTACTGAACGAGAGCTAGAAGATCGAAGCTATGGAGAGGCAACCTGGAGAACACCTTGGAGCGGAAGACACCGTCTCTACAACCCAGACCCAACTTGTAGACCTAATGCAGTGTTGTTTCAACAACTACTTAACGAGAGCTAGAAGATCGAAGCTATGGAGAGGCAACCTGGAGAACACCTTGGAGCGGCAGACACCGTCTCTACAACCCAGACCCAACTTGTAGGCCTAATGCAGTGTTGTTTCAACAACTACTTAAGGAGAGCTAGAAGATCGAAGCTATGGAGAGGCAACCTGGAGAACACCTTGGAGCGGCAGACACCGTCTCTACAACCCAGACCCAACTTGTAGGCCTAATGCAGTGTTGTTTCAACAACTACTTAACGAGAGCTAGAAGATCGAAGCTATGGAGAGGCAACCTGGAGAACACCTTGGAGCGGCAGACACCGTCTCTACAACCCAGACCCAACTTGTAGGCCTAATGCAGTGTTGTTTCAACAGCTACTGAACGAGAGCTAGAAGATCGAAGCTATGGAGAGGCATCCTGGAGAACACCTTGGAGCGGAAGACACCGTCTCTACAACCCAGACCCAACTTGTAGGCCTAATGCAGTGTTGTTTCAACAACTACTGAACGAGAGCTAGAAGATCGAAGCTATGGAGAGGCAACCTGGAGAACACCTTGGAGCGGCAGACACCGTCTCTACAACCCAGACCCAACTTGTAGGCCTAATGCAGCGTTGTTTCAACAACTACTGAACGAGAGCTAGAAGATCGTAGCTATGGAGAGGCAACCTGGAGAACACCTTGGAGCGGCAGACACCGTCTCTACAACCCAGACCCAACTTGTAGGCCTAATGCAGTGTTGTTTCAACAACTACTGAACGAGAGCTAGAAGATCGAAGCTATGGAGAGGCAACCTGGAGAACACCTTGGAGCGGAAGACACCGTCTCTACAACCCAGACCCAACTTGTAGGTCTAATGCAGTGTTGTTTCAACAACTACTTAACGAGAGCTAGAAGATCGAAGCTATGGAGAGGCAACCTGGAGAACACCTTGGAGCGGCAGACACCGTCTCTACAACCCAGACCCAACTTGTAGGCCTAATGCAGTGTTGTTTCAACAACTACTTAACGAGCGCTAGAAGATCGAAGCTATGGAGAGGCAACCTGGAGAACACCTTGGAGCGGAAGACACCGTCTCTACAACCCAGACCCAACTTGTAGGCCTAATGCAGTGTTGTTTCAACAACTACTTAACGAGAGCTAGGAGATCGAAGCTATGGAGAGGCAACCTGGAGAACACCTTGGAGCGGCAGACACCGTCTCTACAACCCAGACCCAACTTGTAGGCCTAATGCAGTGTTGTTTCAACAACTACTTAACGAGAGCTAGAAGATCGAATCTATGGAGAGGCAACCTGGAGAACACCTTGGAGCGGAAGACACCGTTAGTAGGCCCTACCGAAGTAGTAGCCCCAATGCAGTTTTCAAATTCCTATAAGCTGAAAACCAGACTATTGACGCTCAGCTTTTTTCAGAGGAGGACAGCTGTATTGAGTGGCGCAGACAGACACAGGTAGTAGGCCTTAAACAAAAAATTTGGCTCAATGCAGTTTAAAAAAGGTTACAGGGGTACACAGGCAGCATTGCTCTGGTCAGTGGAGGACAATTTCAATTATGGACCGCAGACAGACTTAGTACGCCTACAATTAAAAAAAGGATGCTCTATGCAATTTAAAATAGGTTCCAGGGGTACACGGACAGCATTGGTCTGGTCAGTGGAGGACTATTGGAAGGAGGGACCGCAGACAGGCTTAGTAGGCCTAACATAACAAAAGTAGGCTGTAGGCCCTTAAAATAAGTTCCAGGGGTACACGGGCAGTAGTGGTCTGGTCAGTGAAGGACTATTGGAAGGAGGAACCGCAGACAGGCTTAGTAGGCCTAACATAACAAAAGTAGGCTGAAGGGACTTTAAAATAGCTTCCAGGGGTACACGGGCAGCAGTGGTGTGGTCAGTGGAGGACTATTGGAAGGATGAACCGCAGACAGGCTTAGTAGGCCTAACATAACAAAAGTTGGCTGTAGGCACTTTAAAAAAGCTTCCAGGGGTACAAGGGCAGCAGTGGTGTGGTCAGTGGTGGAGTATTGGAAGGAGGGACCGCAGACAGGCTTAGTAGGCCTAACATAACAAAAGTAGGCTGTAGGCACTTTAAAATAGGTTCCAGGGGTACACGGGCAGCAGTGGTGTGGTCAGTGGAGGACTATTGCAAGGAGGGACCGCAGACAGGCTTAGTAGGCATAACATAACAAAAGTTGGCTGTAGGCACTTTAAAATAGGTTCCAGGAGTACACGGGCAGCAGTGGTGTGGTCAGTGGAGGAGTATTGGAAGGAGGGACCGCAGACAGGCTTAGTAGGCCTAACATAACAAAAGTAGGCTGTAGGCACTTTAAAATAGGTTCCAGGGGTACACGGGCAGCATTGGTCTGGTCAGTGGAGGACTATTGGAAGGATGGACCGCAGACAGGCTTAGTAGGCCTAACATAACAAAAGTAGGCTGTAGGCACTTTAAAATAGTTTCCAGGGGTACACGGGCAGCATTGGTCTGGTCAGTGGAGGACTATTGGAAGGAGGGACCGCAGACAGGCTTAGTAGGCCTAACATAACAAAAGTAGGCTGTAGGCACTTGGAATTATCTTGCAGGGGTACACAGGCAGCATTGGTGTTGTCAGCGGAGGCCGATTGTAATGCGTGTCTGACAGTTAGTACTCCCAAAAACTAAATAGATGTTAATGTCTCGCAATACAACAAAACCAAAAAACAAAAGGGTGGCATACTTAGGTACAGGGGTGGGCTCCTCTGCTGTGTTTCTGACCTAGTAATTTGGCGCAAAGTATTTACTGGTGTAAATATAGGACACTGCCCCAGACTATTTTAAGTAGCATCATACATGTCAACACATTGGTATTGTCAGTGCCAGGCATTGAAGGATGTCAGCGCATAGACTAAACATTGGTGGAGCTGTGAGAGATAATTTTGCAAATCGTAGAGCACTGTTTGAGCTGGGGGGGGAAACTGTCTTGTGGCCGGCGGTACAGGCCCAGGGCCCCTCATGTTACAACGGTGTGTCTGACGTTGGTTGCGCGCCACCACCGCCAGAGACACTTTATTTTACTATGAGGGACCCAGTGGCAGTGCCGTCGACCAAAAGCGTGCACACCCACCTCTTCAGACAAACGGCACTCTCACGGGTGCTTGCGCCAAGTGGCGAGACTACGGCCGCGGGGGGGGAAGTTTGGCCATTTAGGGAGGTGTAAACATGTCGTATGCTGGACAAACAGCTGCTGCAAATTACGAGATTGGAAAACTCAGTCAGAGCAGTCCTGAAGCAAGACCTTTTCATTGGAAAGCTAGGTGTCAGCCGGGAAAGGTGGGGCAAAATAATTCGAAATCCAGTAGTGGTTCATTTTAATGAAGGTTAGATCATCAACATTTTGGGTAGCCAGACGAGTCCTTTTTTCGGTTAATATTGAACCAGCAGCACTGAATACTCTTTCTGATAGCACACTAGCTGCTGGGCAAGCAAGCTCCTGCAATGCATATTCTGCCAATTCTGGCCAGGTGTCTAATTTGGATGCCCAGTAATCAAATGGGAATGACGGTTGAGGGAAAACATCGATATGGGATGAAAAAGAGTTAGTAACCATACTGGACAAATGTTGTCTCCTGTCACTTTGAATTGATGCTGCAGTACCTGTCCTGTCTGCGGTCATAGCAAAATCACTCCACAACCTGGTCAGAAAACCCCTCTGTCCAACGCCACTTCTGATTTGTGCACCTCTAACACCTCTGGTCTGCTGCCCCCTGCAGCTCGTGTGAGAACGATCACCGGCGCTATGTGCTGGGAATGCCTGAATCAAACGGTCAACAAGAGTTGATTGTTTGGTTGCTAATATTTGTTCCAAGTTCTCATGTGGCATAATATTTTGCAATTTGCCTTTATAGCGAGGAACAAGGAGGCAGGCCAACCAGTAATCGTCATCGGTCATCATTTTAATAATGCGTGTGTCCCTTTTGAGGATACGTAAGGCATAATCCGCCATGTGGGCCAAAGTTCCAGTTGTCAAATCTGCGGTTGTGCTGGGTTGAGGGGCAGTTTCAGGCAAATCTACGTCACTTGTGTCCCTCAAAAAACCAGAACCCGGCCTTGCCACGCCACCAATTTCCAGTGGCCCCGGAGAAGCTTCCTTATTAAAAAAATACTCATCCCCATCATCCTCCTCGTCCTCCTCATCCTGTTCGCCCGCTACCTCGTCCTGTACACTGCCCTGACCAGACAATGGCTGACTGTCATCAAGGCTTTCCTCTTCCTCTGCTGCAGACGCCTGCTCCTTTATGTGCATCAAACTTTGCATCAGTAGATGCATTAGGGGGATGCTCATGCTTATTATGGCATTGTCTGCACTTACCAGCCGTGTGCATTCCTCAAAACACTGAAGGACTTGACACATGTCTTGTACCTTCGACCACTGCACACCTGACAACTCCATGTCTGCCATCCTACTGCCTGCCCGTGTATGTGTATCCTCCCACAAATACATAACAGCCCGCATCTGTTCGCACAGTCTCTGAAGCATGTGCAGTGTTGAGTTCCACCTTGTTGCAACGTCGATGATTAGGCAATGCTGGGGAAGGTTCAAAGACCGCTGATAGGTCTGCATACGGCTGGAGTGTACGGGCGAACGGCGGATATGCGAGCAAAGTCCGCGCACTTTGAGGAGCAGGTCGGATAACCCCGGATAACTTTTCAGGAAGCACTGCACCACCAGTTTTAAGGTGTGAGCCAGGCAAGGAATGTGTTTCAGTTGGGAAAGGGCGATGGCAGCCATGAAATTCCTTCCGTTATCACTCACTACCTTGCCTGCCTCAAGATCTACAGTGCCCAGCCACGACTGCGTTTCTTTCTGCAAGAACTCGGACAGAACTTCTGCGGTGTGTCTGTTGTCGCCCAAACACTTCATAGCCAATACAGCCTGCTGACGCTTGCCAGTAGCTGCCCCATAATGGGACACCTGGTGTGCAACAGTGGCAGCTGCGGATGGAGTGGTTGTGCGACTGCGGTCTGTGGACGAGCTCTCGCTTCTGCAGGAGGACGAGGAGGAGGAGGAGGGGGGCGAACGGCTACAGCCAACTGTTTCCTAGACCATGGGCTAGGCAGAACTGTCCCAATATTGCTGTCCCCTGTGGACCCTGAATCCACCACATTCACCCAGTGTGCCGTGATGGACACGTAACGTCCCTGGCCATGCCTACTGGTCCATGCATCTGTTGTCAGGTGCACCTTTGTACTCACAGATTGCCTGAGTGCATGGACGATGCGCTCTTTAACATGCTGGTGGAGGGCTGGGATGGCTTTTCTCGAAAAGAAGTGTCAACTGGGTAGCTCGTAGCGTGGTTCAGCGTAGTCCATCAGGGCTTTGAAAGCTTTGCTTTCAACTAACCGGTAGGGCATCATCTCTAACGAGATTAGTCTAGCTATGTGGGCGTTCAAACCCTGTGTACGCGGATGCGAGGATGAGTACTTCCTTTTTCTAATGAGAGTCTCATGAAGGGTGAGCTGGACTGGAGAGCTGGAGATTGTGGAACTAGCGGGGGTGCCGGTGGACATGGCAGACTGAGAGACGGTTGGAGACGGTATTCTTGCCGGTGCCCTAGATGCAGTGTTTCCTACTACGAAACTGGTGATTCCCTGACGCTGACTGCTTTGGGCTGGCAACAAAACCTGCACAGGTACTGCAGGTGGTACGGAAAATGGTGCCCTTACAGTGACGGAAGGGATGTTGCGTTGCTGACTAGCTTCATTGGCCGAGGGTGCTACAACCTTAAGGGACGTTTGGTAGTTAGTCCAGGCTTGCAAATGCATGGTGGCTAAATGTCTATGCATGCAACTTGTATTTAGACTTTTCAGATTCTGACCTCTGCTTAAGGTAGTTGAACATTTTTGACAGATGACTTTGCGCTGATCATTTGGATGTTGTTTAAAAAAATGCCAGACTGCACTCTTTCTACCATCGGATACCTTTTCAGGGATTGCAGACTGAGCTTTTTTAACCGGATGGCCACGCTGTCCTCCAACTGGTTTTGGCTTTGCCACGCGTTTTGGGCCAGATACGGGCCCGGCAGATGGAACCTGTTGCGTTGTTGATGCCTGCTGCGGCCCCTCCTCCGCTTCAGAACTACTGCCACCTGCACCCTGTTCCCCCAATGGCTGCCAATCGGGGTCAACAACTGGGTCATCTATGACCTCCTCTTCTATCTCATGTGCAACTTCGTCTGTGTTACCGTGTAAGCCGGTGGTATAGCGTTTGTGACGGGGCACCATAGTCTCATCAGGGTCTGATTCTGGATCAGTACACTGCTGTTATGACCTGGTGGTTAGGAGCACCCGACCTGATAGTTAAACTCATACAGGACGAGCTCTGGGCTGTGGGAGCTCTGCTGACCGCAAGCCCTAATCCTATCGCACACACTAGAAATAGCCGTGGAGCGCTCCTGACGCTCCCTAGGCGCCTCTTCACAGCCTAAGAGCTAGCAAGCCCTAGAGAAGAAAATAAAGCCTACCTTGCCTCAGAGAAATTCCCCAAAGGAATAGGCAGCCCCCCACATGTAATGACTGTGAGTAAAGATGAAAGTCACAAACGCAGAAATGAGATAGGTTTCAGCAAAGGGAGGCACGACTTACTAAATAGACAGAGGATAGGAAAGGAATCTTTGCGGTCAGCACAAAAACCTACAAAAGACCACGCAGAGTGTGCAAAAGGGTCCTCCGCACCGACTCACGGTGCGGGGGTGCCACCCTGCATCCCAGAGCTTCCAGCTAGCAAGACAAAATCAAGAAAACCAGCTGGACAAAGAAACAAGAACAATAATAACAATCAGGAACTTAGCTGCTGCAGGAGAAGACAGGACACCAGACAAATACAGGAGCGAACTGAACCAATGCTAAAACATTGACAGCTGGCAAGGAGAAACGATCTGAGTGGAGTTAAATAGAGAAGCCAACCAAAGGATAAACCACGTCACCTGTGTAAGGAACCTCAGAAGCAGCAGCTCCACTCACAGCCACCAGAGGGAGCCCACGGACCGAACTCACCGAAGTACCATTCATGACCACAGGAGGGAGCTCGACAACAGAATTCACAACACACTGCGAGGGCAATGTGGTGGTCTGAGTCAAAGGAACAGCATAGTAATCTGGCTGTGGCTGTGCATCTGTGCACTCCATGTCCGATTCAACTTGTAATGGGCATGGCCTGTTAACTGTTTCACTTTCTAACCCAGGAACGGTATGTGTAAAGAGCTCCATGGAGTAACCCGTTGTGTCGCCTGACGCATCCTTCTCTGTTGTTGTTTTTGCTGAACAGGACAATGGAGCGACTTGTCCCTGAGCGTGAACATCCACTAACGACGCACTGCTTTTACATTTACCAGTTTCAGAAGAGGAGGCAAAAGAGCTAGAGGCTGAGTAAGCAAGGAAAGCCAAAACTTGCTCTTGCTGCTCTGGCTTTAAAAGCGGTTTTCCTGCTCCCAGAAAAGGGAGCGTTCGAGGCCTTGTGTAGCCAGACGACAAACCTGGCTCCACAGCTCGAGACTTAGGTGCTATATTGTTTTTCCCACGACCACCTGATGCTCCACCACCACTACCATCATTACCAGCTGGCAATGAACGCCCATGGCCACGACCTCTTCCACCAGACTTCTTCATTGTTTTAAAAACGTAACCAAATTAACGGTATTTGTTACTGTAAAACAACTTACAAGGTGAACTCAAACTTCTGTAGGATTTAGATATCCCTTTATAGGTGGGTGAGACTGCAAGGAAAATCAGGCACAATGTTACACACTCGGTTTTCTGTGGCACAAAATGAGACAGATGCCACACACGCAGGACTGGCACTGAAGCACAAATGCCAATATTAATCTCCCACTATTATTTTTTTTCAGGGAGAATTTAAAAACCAAAATAAAAAAAAAGACACTAGGCTTTCTGTGGCCCACAATTTGAGAGAGATGGCACACACAACTGGCACTCAAGCACAAATGCCAATATTAATCTCCCATTTTTTTTTAAAGGGAGAATTAAAAACCAAAAAAAAAACAGTATTGCAGACACTAGGCTTTCTGTGGCCCACAATTTGAGAGAGATGCCACACACGCAGGACTGTCACTCGAGCAAAAATGCCAATATTAATCTCCCATATTTTTTTTTTAAGGGAGAATTAAAACCCCCCCAAAAAAACAGTATTGCAGACACTAGGCTTTCTGTGGCCTACAATTTGAGAGAGATGCCACACACGCAGGACTGTCACTCAAGCACAAATGCCAATCTTAATCTCCCACTTTTTTTTTGTTTCTGGGAGAATTGTCAAGAAATCATGGCCAGTATTACACACTAGGCTTTCTGTGCCCCAAAATTAGAGAGAGATGGCACACACAGGACTGGCACTCTAGCAGAAATGCCAATCTTAATCTCCCACTACTTTTTTTTGTTAGGGAGAATTGCCAAGAAATCATGGCCAGTATTACACACTAGGCTTTCTGTGCCCCAAAATTGGAGAGAGACGGCACACACAGGACTGGCACTCTAGCAGAAATGCCAATCTTAATCTCCCACTACATTTTTTTTGTTAGGGAGAATTGCCAAGAAATCAGGGCCAGTTCGAATCTCAGCTTCAGGAAAATGGCCGCCGCGATGTCCATCTGCGCATGCGCGGCATCCCGCGGCCATTTTCCTGAAGCCCCGGGAAGCAGGAGACTCCATCTGCGCATGCGCGGCCTCAGGAAGATGGCCGCGCCCACCGAGAAACCGCTGAATAGCGGCGAGCGCGCTCTTTTTCTACAGCTGCGCAGTGCATTCGGCACTTGCGCATGCGAGAAGCACTACGCCACCAACGGGAACATAAGCAAGATGTGGGGGAGAAACAGCGCTGTGAGCTGTGACCACGCCCATCTGACCTGACCAGCCTGATTGACAGGCAAAAAAACTACTGAAAAAACGGGGTGACAGGTTCCCTTTAATCTCCCGCTACTTTTTTTTGTTACGGAGAATTGCCAAGAAATCAGGGCCAGTATTACACACTAGGCTTTCTGTGCCCCAAAATTGGAGAGAGATGGCACACACAGGACTGGCACTCTAGCAGAAATGCCAATCTTAATCTCCCACTATCTTTTTTTTTTAGGGAGAATTAAAAAAAAAAAGGATTATAGACACTAGGCTTTCTGTGCCCCACAATTGGAGAGAGATGGCACACACGACTGGCACTCAAGCACAAATGCCAAGATTAATCTCCCACTATTTATTTTTTTTCAGGGAGAATTAAAAAACAAAACAAAAAAAAAAACAGGGACTGTCCTACAATTACTATCTCCCTGCAGTAATCTCAGCAAGGTATGGCAGGCAGCAATAACAAGGAGTGGACTGCTGCACAAATTAAATCAAAAGTGTGGACAAACAAACAAGATAGCTGTGCAGAAAGGAAGGAACAACAGGATTTGTGCTTTGAAAAAAGCAGTTGGTTTGCACAGCGGCGTACACACAGCAATGCAGCTATCAGGGAGCCTTCTAGGGCAGCCCAATGAGCTACAGCGCTGAGGAAAAAAAATGGAGCTTCCACTGTCCCTGCAAACAAAAGGTGGTGTTGGACAGTGGAAATCGCTACAGCACAAGCGGTTTGGGGGTTAATGGACCCTGCCTAACGCTATTCCTGCTTCTCATGAAACGGCAGCAACCTCTCCCTATGCTCAGATCAGCAGCAGTAACATGGCGGTCGGCGGGAACGCCCCTTTATAGCCCCTGTGACGCTGCAGACAGCAAGCCAATCACTGCAATGCCCTTCTCTAAGATGGTGGGGACCAGGACCTATGTCATCACGCTGCCCACACTCTGCGTCCACCTTCATTGGCTGAGAAATGGCGCTTTTCGTGTCATTGAAATGCGACTTTGGCGCGAAAGTCGCATACCGCATGGCCGACCTCACACAGGGATCGGGTCGGGTTTTATGAAACCCGACTGTGCCAAAAGTCAGCGACTTTTGAAAATGAACGATCCGTTTCGCTCAACCCTACTCATGGCTACTCAGACTTGACCGTGTGGAAGATATGGTGTTCGTGGTGGTTGCCAAGTGACTGGAAGCATTATCCGCTTTCATAATTTCTTTATCCATTCCATGGATACTTTGTTTGTTTATGTTTGGTCTTGTTTGAATTTTTAATTTTGATGTCAAATAAAGAATTAATTTTTTAAATATATTTATATGGGTCACTTCATTCGGCCAAGATAATGTAAGTCCACAATTGGTAGGATGCTGCTACAGAGTTCATGTCTGGTCAGGCGGCGGAGCTGCACAGGCAGCTTTTCATTCAGTGGTTTACAGTCAGGGCGGTAGCATTAGCACCGCTCCCGGTTGTAAACTATTTAACCCCGTGAGATGGATTGCAGCGTGGGACATGTCTGTACAGCAGACAGGTATGGGATATTGAACCAAACAACAAAAGATTAAACACCCAACGAGTATATTAGCCATAAAATGTATCTTTATTACAAAACACAGTTTAAACTAAATATTCCAAAATAAAGCACAGAGACTGTCTGGCAATAGTACAGAGATCAACATAAAGTAACACTACATATAGTACTGCGCCTTTAATCAAGAAACAGAATGGCGCTATATAAGCTGCTCAAATGATAAACATTACTGGTACTGGTAGAAAAGTAATTAGAGTAGGACAATGCACTTACATTAAAATCAAATGTAATTGATCCCTGCCGCCCCAACGCACGTTTCATGGCAAATTCTTCAGGAGGGCTCAGCTTGGATTGAGAGTGTAATAAAGATGGAAAACCTGTGTGTTTAATTATTTCATTAAAATACTTTATTCTTAATGTGTGTGTATTTTTTAACTCTTTTATACTATTGGATTAATAATACATAGGTGTCTTATTGACACATTTCCATTATTAACTGGGCTTAATGTCACTTTAGAAAAGCAAGGTGACATTAACCCCTTATTACCCAATATGCCACCGCTACATGGCAATGGGAAGAGAGAGGCTAAGAGCCAGATTTATCTTTTCTGGGGTGGCTGGGGGCAGGTGTTTTTAGCTGGGGGGGGTGGGGGCAATAATAATGGCCCCTTTCTAGGCTATTAATATCTGCCATCAGTCACTGGCTTTCCCTCTCTGGCAAAGAAAATTGCATGGGAGTCCATGCCATTTTTTTCCCTGAATAAATTCGATCATTTAACACCTACATCTGCAAAATTTAACACACATAGTACTAACATTATTAGTCAGTGACATATATACCATATTTTCCGGCGTATAAGACAACTTTTTAACCCATGAAAATCATCTCAAAAGTCGAGAGTCGTCTTATACGCCGGGTACGGCGTGTGCAGGGAGCGGTCCTGTATAGTTCCCAGGGTCTGAAGGAGAGGAGACTCTCCTCCAGGCCCTGGGATCCATATTTATGTAAAAAAAAAAAAGAATAAAAAAAAAAAAATATGGGATATATTTACCCTCTGATGGCCCCCGGCTCTCAGCAGTGCAAGTGGCAGCCTCCATTCCTAAGGATGCATTGAGCGAAGGACCTTCGATGACGTCGCGGTCGCGTGACCGGTTGCATGACCGCGACGTCATCGAAGGTCCTTCGCTCAATGCATCCTTAGGAACAGAGACCGCCGCTTGCACCAATGAGAGCTGGGGGCCGTCGAAGGGTAAGTATATCCCATATTTTTTATTTTTATTCTTTTTTTTTACATGAATATGGATCCCAGGGCCTGAAGGAGAGTCTCCTCTCCTCCAGACCCTGGGAACCATCCGCACCGCACACGCCATATAAGATGACTGGGCGTATAAGATGACCCCCGTCTATTAAGGCGAGTATATCCCAAACTCCATATTTTATATGGAAAAGATGGGAGTCGTCTTATATGCCCAGTCGTCTTATACACCAGAAAATACGGTAAATCTAACTGATATGCAATGGTTTACTGTATGTAAACCATGTGGCATATCCTGTCGGCTTCTGCAATGATTTTACCGAACCTGACAATTGAATTATTGGCTATTCTGCTACCTAACTCTCTATGAAATATAAATATATACTGTATATATATATATATATATATATATATATATATATATATATATATATATATGTATATATACACAAACCTATAATATGTGTATACATTTATTTTATCTATTCTATTTTAATCTGTCAGTGTGATTTTACATTACAAAGCCCTGAATTGCCGGCTTTTCTAAAGGACAACGGTGCGTATTTCTCACAAGTCACACTGATGGTCCATGTGGTGTGCAAATTTTTCTCGCACCCGTAGACTTTTATTGGAGAGTGTCAGCTGATATACGGTGCAAATCGTAGCATACAGTGATTTCACTCGCACATATAATACGGCCGAGAAAAAACGGATGATGGGAGCTGTCCCATAGATTAACATTGGTCCGAGTGCTATGCAATTTTTTATAGCATAGCACCCGTCCATATTTTATGGTAGTGTGACTCCGGCCTACCCCTGGATAAAATCCTTGAGGCTTATGGTTTCCAAAATGGGGTCACTTGTGGTGGGTTTCTACTGTTTAGGCACATCAATAGATCATAGATTCCAGACAATTTTTGTATTAAAAAAATCAAATGGTGCTCCTTCCCTTCTGAGCCCTGCCATGCGCCAAAACAGTGGATTTCCCCCACAAATTGGTTACCAGTGTACTTAGGGGAAACTGAAAAACACATTTTTTGGTCCATTTCCTCTTGTTAACCTTGTGAAAGTAAAATAAAGTCTGGGTCTAAAGGAATAAATAACTTTTTTGTGAAAAAGTTAAATGTTAATCTTTTCCTTCCACATTGCTTCAGTTCTCGTGAAGCGCCTGAAGGGTTAATAAACTTCTTGAATGTGGTATTGAGCACCTTGAGGGACATAGTTTTTAGAATAGGGTGATTTTGGGTACTTTCTGTCATATAGGCCCCTCAAAGTCACTTCAAAGTCACTTCAAATCTGATGTGGTCCCCAAAAAAATGTTTTTTTTAATTTTCTTGGAAAAATTAGAAATCTCTGGTCAATTTTAAACCTTATAACTTCCTAACAAAGAAATTATGTTTCCAAAATTGTTCTGATGTAAAGTAGACATGTGGGAAATGTTATTTATAAACTATTTGGTGTGATATAACTCTTTGATTTAAGGGCACAAAAATTAAAATTTTGAAAATTGCAAAATTTTCTACATTTTTGCCATATTTGTTTTTTTTCATAAATAAACGAAAGTTCTATCGAACAAATTTTACCACTCTATGAAGTACAATATGTCACAAAAAAAATTCTCAGAATCAGTGGAATCTGTTGAGTTATTACCATATAAAGTGACACTTGTCAGAATTGTAAAAATTGGCTTGGTCATTAAGGTCAAAATTGGCTCGATCAATAAGGGGTGTGATGTACAACTAGTGATATAATGAGAGACAGGTATGTATTGCACAGACAGAGGTCTGTTGCGATCTGAATCCAGGTCAGGTGGCTGGGTCTAGTACTCCCACAAACCTGTATATTGTAAAGGGCTGGATTTAAGAGTTAACCAGAAAGTGATGGGTGGGACTGGTTAACCACATACCTCCCAGGGGTTGTGCTCCTGTGATGTCAGGAAGGTCCTTTATGTTTCCTGGTTGCATCACATGGGGGGAGATGGCCATGTGTGAGGCTGGAGCTCTGGAAAGTCCAGGAAGCACTGATGACCTGGACTACTGACAGGAGCCAAATCAAGCCAGGCTGGGAAACTTGACATTCCGTTAAGCAGGTAACCCAGAGCCTGGGGAATTGTGACCTGACGGGCGTCAGATATTGAGTTGTGCAAATATAACTGCACCTGAAATGGACTGCATGTGGGGTATGTGATGTTCAACTGCCCTAAAGTGGTTTATGGTTGTACAGGGTGGGCCATTTATATAGATACACCTAAAAAAAATGGGAATGATTGGTGACATCAACTTCCTGTTTGTGGCACATTAGTATATGGGAGGGGGAAAACATTTCAAGATGGGTGGTGACCATGGTGGCCATTTTGAAGACGGCCATTTTGGATCCAACTTTATTTTTCCAATGTGAAGAGGATCATGTGACACATCAAACTTTTTGATAATTTCACAAGAAAAACAATGGTGTGCTTGGTTTTAACGTAATTTTATTCTTTCATGCGTAATTTACAAGTTTATGACCACTTATAAAATGTGTTCAAAGTGCTGCCGATTGTGTTGGATTCTCAATGCAACCCTCTTCTCCCACTTTTGACACACTGATAGCAGCACCGCAGAAGAAATGCTAGCACAGGCTTCCAGTATCCGTTGTTTCAGATGCCACACATCTTGTATCTTCACAGCATAAACATTTGCCTTCAGATGACCCAAAGATAAAAGTCCAAGGGGATCAGATCGGGAGACCTTGGTGGCCATTCAACTGGCCTACGACGACCAATCTACTTTCCAGGAAACTGTTCATGAAGGAATGCTCGGACCTGACACCCATAATGTGATGGTGCACGATCTTGCTGGAAAACCTCAGGGAACGTGCCATCTTCAGTGCAGAAAGAGGGCAACACATCATCATGATGGCCGTCGCGGGCCAGAGTTCACACTCAACTTCAAAGAGATAACTTTACTGGTTTCTTCTCTCAGCACATTCATGTCTTTTGCAGCATCAACACAGGGTTCCACACAGTTTATATCCTTCGCTTTCCCTGTGCTCTTTCCTGTGTCCTTCACTTCATATCCAGGACGTCCCATCCCGCACAGTACCACAGCGTCCTCCCTGTCCGGCTTGACTACTCTTAGGTGTTTCCCTGTCCGTTTCAGCATCTGCAAAAGTGGCAAGCTGCCACATTTTTAGGAGCGACTTGTGTTACTGTCCTGCTGTGACTCTTGCTGTAGCTCTTGCTCTCACTACCGCTGTCATCGCTTCTTTCTCTGCCACTATCACTGCTGCACTTTTGGCCTACTGTCCCGGGATGACTAGGTCCCTTGCTTCAACATTGCGGGGCCCACTGTGTTGCCCCGGCCTCTAGGGCCCTACGGGACTGCCTGGGCTCTCTGGCCTTCCTGGCCTGTCTGAACTCCCTGGTTCCACTAACTAAATAAAGGAAATAGCGAGGCCTGCTACGTTCAAAGGCTGCAATGAGCAGCTGAGCCCGAAAGTGCTGCACAGGTTCCCAGGTTCTGTCCTCTGGGCCGTGACCCTAACTAATGGAAATGCTCACTATCTTGTCCCACAGTGGCCCCTCCTATGTTAACTTTTACTATTCCTATAAAATCTATAGTACTAAAATATCTCCATCTAGTGTCCTAACTATTAACTGCACTTTCCCTAAGCTACAACAGAATACACATCTTACAGTATGCAGTATACAACAGTAGTTACACATCATGTACATACATAGCAGCATAAGGTATTAAAACATATACAATTAGCAAGATTTAACAACTTTAAACGGGACATGCTTGGGGTATAAAACAGTCTCTGTAACCCCTTACACTTAGTCAGTTTAGTTAAATGTGAGGTAGAAAGACATGTTTTTAGAAAACAATTCAAAGGTTTTGGATCACAAGGTTCTCGAGTAATATTGGAAAAGGTATCTAAACAATATGAATTGTAGAGTCTGTTTTTATAGGTTTACAAGCATTAAGACCCTTAATTTATTAGGGCCTTTGACTGCAAATACATGTTGAAAATTGCATTGCATACGGATGTCATACGGTACTTGCAAGTAAAAAAAAAAATCACATACTCAGATTGCACTCGCATTACACAGAATTTGACTGATATTTCATACGTTCATGTTACCCGGCCTAATACAGATATTGAGAATTATATCTAGTATACAGGACTGGAGAAATGGTACTGTGCACTGTATATGTACAAAATAATACAGACACTAAGAATTACATCTAGTATACAGGACAGAAGAACAGGAGAAGTGGTACTGTGCACTGTATATACAGAATAATGAAAATAATGATAATTAGTGTACGGAGAGGCGAAATGGTACTGTGAAGCACACATACAGAATACTACAGATACTGAGAATTGCATCCAGTATACAGGACAGAAGTGGTACTGAGCAGTGTATATACACAAAATAATACATACACTAAGTTAGTTGCCTGTTAGGGCCTGGGGTACTCGGTACTGGGTCTGGTACTTAAAGGGCATGTCACAGAGGCGGTGACCCGGTCCGTGGCCCTGGGGGCCCAAGTAAAAGAGAAGGTCCCTAAAAGGGTTTGGAATAAAGTTTGTGTTCATGATGCCACCTGTGGTATTCGGTCAATGGGGACCGACGCTGCTTAAAGGGATCCTCTGGGGTGATGTTATGGCAGCTAGATGGTATAACTTTCCACAGGTGAAGTTAAGTCCCCAGGGCTCCCGGTGTATAGGTGAAGATGGTGGGTGGTGCAGTAAGAAATGGAGGACACAGATTTGCAGTCTCTTTTATCTGCTTTACTGAAGGCTTCAGGCAACTGCAGTCCAGGGCGCCAGATCTCAGGTACAGGTAGGGGCCGGCCGGCTTAGAAGCAAGTTCAGTGTCCCCTACACCAGGTGGAGATGAAAGCCTTCCTGCTAGCACTTTGGTGTAGTTCCTTGCTGCCTGTGGCTTCTATCAAGGTCCTCACAGTTCTCTCGGTCTTCCATAAAGGTGGGACACTAACCCGTATGACAGGTGGCTCGAGCCTTTTTACAGGGTCTATGTGCCACTGTGCCTCCTGAGTGTTAGGGCGGACAGGTTACATGTAGTCCAGCTGTCCTGCCGGTTTCTGCTATGCCTCTTAGAGTCCGACACAATCTCGGTCTCCTGGCTACCGGAATCTGTGCTCTGCAGGGAGGTTAGCCCAGTCACAGCTTTCCTCCCCAGTTGTCACTCTCCTGTGCATTGTTCTCCTGCACACTCTCTACAATCTGTTCTTTCCTTCTGTATTCTCTTTCTCCAGGAGCTGCAGCACCTCTGGCTGCACAGCCCCTTCAGTCCTTCCAACACTCATTGTCTGACTACCCTCTTCTCTGTCCTCCTGACAGACTGACTGACTTTCCCTCTAGAACAGAATGTACAGTGGGGCAAAAAAGTATTTAGTCAGTCAGCAATAGTGCAAGTTCCACCACTTAAAAAGATGAGAGGCGTCTGTAATTTACATCATAGGTAGCCCTCAACTATGGGAGACAAACTGAGAAAAAAAAATCCAGAAAATCACATTGTCTGTTCTTTTAACAATTTATTTGCATATTATGGTGGAAAATAAGTATTTGGTCAGAAACAAACAATCAAGATTTCTGGCTCTCACAGACCTGTAACTTCTTCTTTAAGAGTCTCCTCTTTCCTCCACTCATTACCTGTAGTAATGGCACCTGTTTAAACTTGTTATCAGTATAAAAATACACCTGTGCACACCCTCAAACAGTCTGACTCCAAACTCCACTATGGTGAAGACCAAAGAGCTGTCAAAGGACACCAGAAACAAAATTGTAGCCCTGCACCAGGCTGGGAAGACTGAATCTGCAATAGCCAACCAGCTTGGAGTGAAGAAATCAACAGTGGGAGCAATAATTAGAAAATGGAAGACATACAAGACCACTGATAATCTCCCTCAATCTGGGGCTCCACGCAAAATCCCACCCCGTGGGGTCAGAATGATCACAAGAACGGTGAGCAAAAATCCCAGAACCACGTGGGGGGACCTAGTGAATGAACTGCAGAGAGCTGGGACCAATATAACAAGGCCTACCATAAGTAAAACACTACGCCACCATGGACTCAGATCCTGCAGTGCCAGACGTGTCCCACTGCTTAAGCCAGTACATGTCCGGGCCCGTCTGAAATTTGCTAGAGAGCATTTGGATGATCCAGAGGAGTTTTGGGAGAATGTCCTATGGTCTGATGAAACCAAACTGGAACTGTTTGGTCGAAACACAACTTGTCGTGTTTGGAGGAAAAAGAATACTGAGTTGCATCCATCAAACACCATACCTACTGTAAAGCATGGTGGTGGAAACATCATGCTTTGGGGCTGTTTCTCTGCAAAGGGGCCAGGACGACTGATCCGGGTACATGAAAGAATGAATGGGGCCATGTATCGTGAGATTTTGAGTGCAAACCTCCTTCCATCAGCAAGGGCATTGAAGATGAAACGTGGCTGGGTCTTTCAACATGACAATGATCCAAAGCACACCACCAGGGCAACGAAGGAGTGGCTTCGTAAGAAGCATTTCAAGGTCCTGGAGTGGCCTAGCCAGTCTCCAGATCTCAACCCTATAGAAAACCTTTGGAGGGAGTTGAAAGTCCGTGTTGCCAAGCGAAAGCCAAAAACATCACTGCTCTAGAGGAGATCTGCATGGAGGAATGGGACAACATACCAACAACAGTGTGTGGCAACCTTGTGAAGACTTACAGAAAACGTTTGACCTCTGTCATTGCCAACAAAGGATATATTACAAAGTATTGAGATGAAATTTTGTTTCTGACCAAATACTTATTTTCCACCATAATATGCAAATAAAATGTTAAAAAAACAGACAATGTGATTTTCTGGATTTTTTTTTCTCAGTTTGTCTCCCATAGTTGAGGTCTACCTATGATGTAAATTACAGACGCCTCTCATCTTTTTAAGTGGTGGAACTTGCACTATTGCTGACTGACTAAATACTTTTTTGCCCCACTGTATATCTAGGGAAGTTCCCCCTAAATCAGGTTTAGAGCTCCCCCTTCTGGCCTGGAGTGTGAACATGTTGCATGTTTGTGTTTACCTGAAAGAAGAGATCTTCCCTTGCTTCCAAGCATGACATCACTCTCCCTGTGAGGAAAGCAATGCCACTGTAACAACGAAGACCCTGGGGTGTTACACTGAGAATTACATTTAGTATACAGGAAAGGAGAAGTGGTACTGTGCACTGTATATACTGAATAATGCAAATAATGAGAATTAGTATATGGAGCGGAGAAGTGGTACTGTGAAGCATACATACAGAATTCTACAGATACTGAGGATTGCATCCAGTGTACCAGACAGGAGAAGTGGTACTGTGCACTGTATATGTATGAAATAATACGGACACTAAGAATTACATCTAGCATACAGAACAGGAGAAGTGGTACTGTGCACAGTATATGTAAAGAATAAGGCTACGGTCATATGTGCCATAGATTGTCTCATCCCACAGAAGTAGGCCGATTATGCAAATTACACTCCGATGAGAGAACCTTAGCACACTGTGAGGAGAAAATGGAGAACAAAATTTTTCCATTTTCTCCATTGTGTGAGTCCACTGAAACTGGACTGGACTCAGATGTCATCCAAGTACAGTTCAAAGATTTTCACTCACCCATAGACTTGAATAGGTTAGTGGCATCCGATTTCAAAATGAAATTGCAGAATGCTGCAATTTTTTCCACTGACAATTTCGGTCAATCAAACCATACATCAGCAATGCCCCATTGAATAACATTGGTCCAAGTGCTATCCGATAAAAAATTTTAGAGCACCTATCCGATTTATACACTTTTGTGAGGGCGCCCTAATGCAGATACTGAGTATACCAGTATACAGGACAGGAGACATGGTACTGTGCAGTATATATACAGAATAATACAGAAACTAATATTACACCACATATACAGGACAGGAGACGTGGTACTGTGCAGTGTATATATACAGAATAATACAGATACTGAAAATTAGGCCACGTTCACATGTTCATAAATGTTATATTTAAGTGCAACAGTATAAAATGCTTGGCAGTTATACAATGGCATTGAAGCTGATGTTCCTCTCTTCTCTTCTTCACACAGGTATTTTAATCCATCATCCATTTGTGTGCAGACTGCAAGTGTGAACAGATTCATATCTAGCAAGCTTTGCCCAGGGTATTTTAATCCATCACTCCTGTGTTGCTTTTTTTTCCCCTCTGTTTTTGGTTTCTGATTTAAAGTGTTCAAAGCTATTTTTTTTTCTTTCTTCCTCTTTCCCACTGTTTTATGGCCTTGTTCAGCATTGGTTGGATACCCTGCATAGTAACGCCTGCTAGGGCCTTATGCTAATTGGTTAATTGCTGATTGTGGCCATTTGGTTCCTGAAACTAGCAGTCATTTAATTTCATATATATTTAGTCTGGCTGGGATAGGACGCGTGTGGGTTCGCGTGTGCAACAGATATTAAGTGCAACAGTATAAAGTGCTTGGCAGTTATACAATGGCAGTTGGACAGGGCAGGAGACAGGTAAGGTACATAAGTTTTTCAAACAATCATGCTTCTTGGTCAGTCATACTACCTTATGCATTTATCATATCAATCTGCTTCTTATTTGTTTTTACTTCTGCTTTCTCACAACTCGCCCGCCCTTTAACACATTCTGGGCACTCTCTCTATATCCACCCCTCCCTTCTCCCCTCTCCCATGTATAACTCTGAGGCTCTACTGACATTTCGTATCCACTCCAAACCAGCCACTACCGCCATGCAGCACTCAAAACGTTCATACAAATCATCCCACCACCTGCTCTTTCTGTTTTTTTCTCCTTCTACTAGTTGCAGGTGAAATGTCCCCAAACCCTGGACCTCCCTCCACTAGCATATGCAGCGGCCCCCCAGGGAAGGGCAATGGGGTACTCGGTACCGGGTCCTTCAGTTCCCTTGGTTGGGATGTCACGGTGGCCCGACCCGGACCGTGGCCCTATGAGGGGCGCCCAATTAAAAGGTGGAATAAGTTTATAGATTTTGGTAGTGTTCGTGACGCCACCTGTGGTATTCAGTCAGGGTGATCGACGCTGCTTAGGGGTCCGCTGGTGTGATGGAATGGCAGCTAGATGGTATACCTTCCCACAGGTGAAGTACAGTATATCCCCAGGGCTTCCCAGAAGTGTAGATGGTGATGGTGGACGGTGCAAGGCGTGGTGAATAACGACACGATGAGTGCAGTCTCTTTACCTTTACTGAAGGCTTCAGCATCCACAGTCCAGGGTGCCGGATCACAGGGTAGGCAGAGTCCGGCCGGTATGATGGCAATTCCAGAGTTCCCTTATCCAGGTGGAAATCAGTAGCCTACCCCTTGTGCACAGTAACGTAGTAGGTCCCTACGTGCATTAGCCCTCATAGGGTCCTCACTCGTGTTACTCTTCTCTCGGTCCCCTGTTGTGAATTCTGCTCTTGGGCTCCCTCCGGTGGTTGTAAGTGGCACTTTTGTGAGTTCTGCTCTTGGGCTCCCTCTTGTGGTTTCTAGTGGTATGGCTGCTCCTTGGAGTTAGCTGTCATCAGCTGCCTCCACTTATCGTCCGCTATTTAAGTCTGGCTCTTTCTTCAGCCTGTGCCACTTGTCAATGTTTCCTGGCTGGATTCACATCTCTGCTTGGATTCTCCTGGTTTCCTGACCAGTTCTGCAAAGATAAGTTCTGGCTTTGCTCATTTCAGTCCACATGTTGTGGACTTATTGTTCTGTGCATTCTATATTTGTCCAGCTTGTCAGTATGTATTTTTTCTGTTAGCTGGAAGCTCTGGGAAGCAGATTTACCCTCCACACCTTTAGTCAGGTGTGGAGATTTTGTAAACTCTGTGTGGATTGTTTTGTAGTTTTTATACTGACCGCACAGTATCCTTTCCTGTCCTATCTATCAAGCTAGACTGGCCTCCTATGCTAAAATCTGATTTCATTTCTGCGTATGTTATTTTCCCCTCCTCTCACCGTCAATATTTGTAGGGGGCTAGCTTTCCTTTGGGGATTTTCTCTGAGGCAAGATAGGTTTCCTGTTTCCATCTTTAGGGGAAGTTAGATCTTAGGCTGTGCCGAGGGGTCTAGGGAGCGTCAGGTACCCCCCACGGCTATTTTTAGTTGCGCTGCTAGGTTCAGGGTTTGCGGTCAGTACAGATGCCACCTCCTTCAGAGCTTGTCTCATGTTGTTCCTAAACCACCAGATCATAACAGTACAAGTGGCCAAAAATGAATTAAATGTATCTCAAAAGAAGGAAAAGAAAGTTCTGAACCATTTTTTTCTGTGCTTTGGTTTGTCTTTTTTTTTTTTTTTTCTCCTCTTGATATCTGGGTGGTTCAGGATATATGTTTTGGCATGGATGTTCAGGGTTTGTTTTCTCGTGTGGATCAACTTGCTGCAAGAGTACAGAGTATCCAGGACTATGTTGTCCAGACTCCGGCTTAGAGCCCAGAATTCCTACTCCTGATTTGTTTTTGGGGACAGATCCAAGTTTTTGAACTTTAAAAATAACTGCAAATTGTTTTTTGCTTTGAAACCCCGTTCTTCTGGTGATCCCATTCAGCAGGTGAACATCATCATATCCTTGCTGCGTGGTGACCCTCAAGACTGGGCTTTTTCTCTTGAAACAGGGGATCCAGCATTATTGAATGTAGATGCATTTTTTCAAGCACTCGGATTATTGTATGACAAACCTAATTCTGTGGATCATGCAGAAAAAACCCTGTTGGCCTTGTGTCAAGGTCAGGAAGCGGCAGAGTTATACTGCCAGAAATTTAGAAAATGGTCTGTGCTCACTAAATGGAATGAAGAGGCTCTGGCTGCTATTTTCAGAAAAGGTCTTTCTGAAACCCTTAAAGATGTTATGGTGGGCTTTCCTACGCCTGCCGGTTTGAGCGAATCTATGTCTCTAGCCATTCAGATTGATCGGCGTCTGCGCGAGCGCAAAGCTGTTCACCATATGGCAGTATCCTCTGAGCAATGCAATGTGATAGGATTTTGACTAGAATAGAACGGCAGGAATTCAGACGTCAGAATAGGCTGTGTTTTTACTGTGGTGATTCGGCTCATGTTATCTCTGATTGCCCTAAGCGTACTAAGAGAGTCGCTAGGTCTGTTACCATTAGTACTATACAGCCTAAATTTCTCTTATCTGTGACCCTGATTTGCTCATTGTCGTCCTTTTCTGTCATGGCATTTGTGGATTCAGGCGCTGCCCTGAACTTAATGGACTTAGAATTCGCCATGCGCTGAGGTTTTTCCTTGCAGCCTTTGCAGAGCCCTATCCCTTTGAGGGGCATTGATGCTACACCCTTGGCCAAGGATAAACCTCAGTACTGGACACAGATGACTATGTACATGGCTCCTGCACATCAGGAGCCTCACTTACATTTCCTTCCTTTGAAGTCCACGCCGTCAGACTCTTTAAGCCCTTCTCCTTGCGGGTGGTGGTTGTATATCGCCCTCCAGGCTCCTCCCGCCTGTTTCTAGACCACTTTGCCACCTGGCTTACTCACTTTCTATCCTGTGACCCCCAACCCTCATCATGGGAGACTTTAACATCCCCATCAATGATCCCCTCTCCCAATCTGCCTCTCATCTTCTCTCTCTAACTTCAACCTCTCACAGTTTACTAATTCCCCTACGCATGAGGACGGGAATACTCTGGATCTGGTTTTCTCCCGTCCCGGATCGCTGCATGACTTTACTAACTCCACTCTCCCGCTCTTGGACCACAACCTTCTTTCCTTCTCTGTCAAGAATTTCCTCCTCACCCAGGACACCCCCACTTACCACACTTATCGGAATACACGTACCATTAATACCCAGCAGCTTATGGTGAACCTCCACACATCTTTAGCCCCCATCTCCTCCCTCTCCTGTCCAGACTTAGCATTGTCACACTTCAATATTACACTGAAGAATGCCCTGGATGAAGCAGCACCTTCTACACGTAGAAAGACTCGACACAGACAACAGCAGCCCTGGCACACTATGCAAACATGATTTCTTCATTGTTGCTCAAGGTGTGCAGAGTGGCAGTGGAGAAAATCTCTCTTAGCAGAAGACTTCATCCACTATAAGTTCATGCTCAAAACTTATAACTCTGCCCTTTCTCTGGCCAAACAATCCTACTTCACCACCCTCATCACCTCACTATCCAACAACCCAAAACGACTTTTTGAAACCATAAACTCCCTCCTGAAACCTAAAGTACAGGCCCCCATCTCCAATCTCAGTGGTGAGGATCTGGCCACTTATTTCCTAGAAAAAATCAACCACATCCATCAGGATATCTCAGCCAAATCTCCTCAGTGCCTGGATCCCCTTCCCTGCCGCACCTCAAGCTCATTCGACATCTTTGAGCCTGTTTCAGAAGAAGAAGTTTCCAAGCTCCTCACTTCTGCTCGGCCTACAACCTGCAATAGTGACCCCATTCCTTCACCTCTTCTGCAGTCTCTCTCACCAGTGGTCACCGCTCACCTGACTAAAATATTTAACCTCTCTCTTTCTTCAGGTATCTTTCCCTCCTCATTTAAACATGCCATCATTACATTATATCTCGGCGTGTCAAGCTCCTAACTTTTCCTCTCCCATCCTCCTCTTTTCTTGAATGCCATCATTACCCTTTTACTTAAAAAGCCATCCCTGGACCAGAACTGCACGGCTAACTACAGACCTGTCTCTAACATTTCCTTCATCTCTAAACTCCTGGAACGCTTGGTCCACTCCAGTCTAATCCGCTATCTCTCGGATAACTCTCTTCTCGACCCCTTACAATCTGGTTTACGCTCTTTACACTCCACTGAAACTGCCCTCACTAATGTTTCTAATGCTCTAATAACAGCTAAATCCAAAGGTCATTGCTCTTTGCTGATTCTCCTGGATCTATCTGCCGCATTTGATACTGTGGATTACCAGCTCCTTCTCACTATGCTCTGCTCCATAGGCCTCAAGGACACAGCCCTCTCCTGGTTCTCCTCCTACCTCTCTGACCGCTCCTTCACTGTATCTTTTGCCGCCTCCTCTTCCTCTCCTCGTCCCCTTACTATCAGGGTTCCGCAGGGCTCAGTCCTGGGCCCCCTCCTTTTCGATCTATACACTGCCCCTATTGGACAAACAATCAGAAGATTGAGTTCCAGTACCATCTCTACGCTGACGACACCCAATTATACACTTCTTCCCCTGATATCACCCCCACTCTAATTCAAAATACCAAGGATTGTCTGTCTGCTGTCTCTAACATCATGTCCTCCCTCTATCTGAAACTAAATCTCTCCAAAACTGAACTACTTGTGTTTCTATCTTCTACTAACCTCACTCTACCCAACATCGAAATTACCTTGGAGGGTTCAACCTTAACTCCCAAGCAGCATGCCCGCTGTCTTGGGGTCATATTCGACACCGAACTTTCCTTTACTCCCTATATCCGATTACTCACTCGCTCCTGTCACCTGCATCTTAAAAACATCTCCAGAATCCGACCTTTTCTCACCTTTGAAACTGCTGAGACTCTTACTGTCGCTCTTATTCATTCTCGTCTGGACTACTGCAACTCTCTTCTGATCGGTCTCCCTCTTTCCAAACTTTCTCCTCTCCAATCCATCTTGAATGCGGCAGCCAGGGTCATTTTTCTGTCCAGCCGTTTTACCAATGCCTCCATCTTGTACCAGTCATTACACTGGCTACCCATTCGCTACAGGGTCCAGTATAAACTCATCTCTCTCACCCACAAAGCTCTCCACAGTTCTGCACCTCCTTATATCTCCTCTCTCATTTCCATCTATCGCCCTACACGTGCCCTCCGTTCTACAAATGACCTAAGACTAATATCCCCCGTAATCCGAACCTCGCACCTCCGTCTCCAAGACTTCTCTCGTGCTGCACCAGCTCTCTGGAATGCACTTCCCCAGACAATCAGACTGATACCTAGCCCCGATCTATTCAAGCGCGCTTTAAAAACCCATCTCTTCAAACAAGCCTACCACATCAACTACTCAGTAAACTAACTTTGTCCTGTCCCCTCCTTCCAAATATTATCTGCATGTGAATCTGCACCCTACTATTCATCTGTCTCCACACCCTCCATGCACACGATAACTGCACTTGATACTTGACTATTGCACTTAAACACACGGGCTGATGACCGGATCATGCAGCTTTATATGAAAATCCCTATGTATTATAATTGCCAGACCTGAAATAACAAGCACTTTTCACCTATTGTGTTCCCCCCCCCCTTCCATTTCTTTGTAGATTGTAAGCTTGCGAGCAGGGACCTCACCCCTAATGTCACTGTTTAAATTGTCTTAACTTGTACTGAATTTATTATCTGTACATGTCCCCGCTTAATTGTAAAGTGCTGCGGAAAATGTTGGCGCTATATAAATAAAAATTATTATTATTATTATTATTATTAATTATTATTATATTTAATTCAGAAAGATAGGCAGTGTTTATGAAAAATATACAAGATGATACAAAATGGTAACAAAATACAATATATACAATTAAATAAAGTGAAAAGGAATGACAAAAGATAATGAATAAATATGGTCATGGAAATGGCTCACAACTTAACAAAGGGAAGCGCTGTGAGAAAATGGACAGAATCTCCACAGCGAACTATGTCTTCCAAGGACTGACAAATGATCCAAACCCAGATACTGCTTTTTATTAGCTCTAAACTACACCCACACACCTCCTCTTAATGACCTCATGTGAGGGCTGTCTGTGGGATGTGCTCGGCCCTTCAGAATTTTATGAGATCATCGACTGACAGGATATCTTCATCCCTAGGGATTCCAGGCGGGAGATGCCATATTTTTTATTGGAATTGTCCCTTTACATAGAGAACAAAAATTACCTAATTTACATCATCTGTAGGACCGTTTTAAGTTGGAGGACCTCTAGTGGCCCCATGGCAATGTGAGTGAATGTGTTCTATTTGTTCCTTCACTACGATGCCGAAAATCTATATGCCATAAATATTGCATAGATATAAATCTCAATATTCCTATCGGAACTCCGTAGACAGCCGTCTAGCTGCACTCATACAAATTTTTGAACCCAAGATGCTCTTCCCTATGCATAAACAAATGATAGCCTTGCTGTCCCCTTTCTGAGCACAAGTTTCCTGTTTTAATTACCTATCCACAGCAGGAGATCTCTGCCTCAAAATGAGCTTGAAGCTTGAGCTTCCTAAGTTTTTATTAGATGTTTCTCATTTCACAATATGTTCAATGTGATGGCCTACTTCACGAGGTTTAATTGTCTGCTCTTCTCACTTCTCTGGAGATGTTTGCATGGATTAAATTTTTTTCCTCTATGACACTGACCAAATGCTGAATGTTTGAACGTGGCCTTACACCTAGTATACAGAACAGGTGTATATATATATATATATATATATATATATATACAGTGGGGCAAAAAAGTATTTAGTCAGTCAGCAATAGTGCAAGTTCCACCACTTAAAAAGATGAGAGGCGTCTGTAATTTACATCATAGGTAGCCCTCAACTATGGGAGACAAACTGAGAAAAAAAAATCCAGAAAATCACATTGTCTGTTTTTTTAACAATTTATTTGCATATTATGGTGGAAAATAAGTATTTGGTCAGAAACAAACAATCAAGATTTCTGGCTCTCACAGACCTGTAACTTCTTCTTTAAGAGTCTCCTCTTTCCTCCACTCATTACCTGTAGTAATGGCACCTGTTTAAACTTGTTATCAGTATAAAAAGACACCTGTGCACACCCTCAAATAGTCTGACTCCAAACTCCACTATGGTGAAGACCAAAGAGCTGTCAAAGGACACCAGAAACAAAATTGTAGCCCTGCACCAGGCTGGGAAGACTGAATCTGCAATAGCCAACCAGCTTGGAGTGAAAAAATCAACAGTGGGAGCAATAATTAGAAAATGGAAGACATACAAGACCACTGATAATCTCCCTCGATCTGGGGCTCCACACAAAATCCCTCCCCGTGGGGTAAGAATGATCACAAGAATGGTGAGCAAAAATCCCAGAACCACGCGGGGGGACCTAGTGAATGAACTGCAGAGAGCTGGGACCAATGTAACAAGGCCTACCATAAGTAACACACTACGCCACCATGGACTCAGATCCTGCAGTGCCAGACGTGTCCCACTGCTTAAGCCAGTACATGTCCGGGCCCATCTGAAGTTTGCTAGAGAGCATTTGGATGATCCAGAGGAGTTTTGGGAGAATGTCCTATGGTCTGATGAAACCAAACTGGAACTGTTTGGTAGAAACACAACTTGTCGTGTTTGGAGGAAAAAGAATACTGAGTTGCATCCATCAAACACCATACCTACTGTAAAGCATGGTGGTGGAAACATCATGCTTTGGGGCTGTTTCTCTGCAAAGGGGCCAGGACGACTGATCCGGGTACATGAAAGAATGAATGGGGCCATGTATTGTGAGATTTTGAGTGCAAACCTCCTTCCATCAGCAAGGGCATTGAAGATGAAACGTGGCTGGGTCTTTCAACATGACAATGATCCAAAGCACACCGCCAGGGCAACGAAGGAGTGGCTTCGTAAGAAGCATTTCAAGGTCCTGGAGTGGCCTAGCCAGTCTCCAGATCTCAACCCTATAAAAAACCTTTGGAGGGAGTTGAAAGTCCGTGTTGCCAAGCGAAAAGCCAAAAACATCACTGCTCTAGAGGAGATCTGCATGGAGGAATGGGCCAACATACCAACAATAGTGTGTGGCAACCTTGTGAAGACTTACAGAAAACGTTTGACTTCTGCCATTGCCAACAAAGGATATATTACAAAGTATTGAGATGAAATTTTGTTTCTGACCAAATACTTATTTTCCACCATAATATGCAAATTAAATGTTAAAAAAACAGACAATGTGATTTTCTGGATTTTTTTTTCTCAGTTTGTCTCCCATAGTTGAGGTCTACCTATGATGTAAATTACAGACGCCTCTCATCTTTTAAAGTGGTGGAACTTGCACTATTGCTGACTGACTAAATACTTTTTTGCCCCACTGTATATATATATATATATATATATATATATATATATATATTTACAGTTGCATGCAAAAGATTTGGCATCCCTGTACAAAATTACTGTTATTGTGAACAGTTAAGCAAGCTGAGGATGAAATGATCTCTAAAGGGCCTAAAGTTAAAGATTACACATTTCTTTTGTATTTTAGGAAAAAATGCATTTTAATTAGTATTGAGCCACCTCCCTAGTGTTTGGGTTCGGTTCGGTTCGTCGACCAGGGACGTGTTCGATGAAATGTTCGTTGAACATTCGACGAACACCGTCGAACCCCATTGAAACCAATTGCAGGCAAACACAAACACATACAAACACATGGAAAACACATAGAAAACACCTTAAAGGGAACCTGTCACCTGAATTTGGCAGGACCGGTTTTTGGTCATATGGGCGGAGTTTTCAGGTGTTTGATTCACCCTTTCCTTTCCCGCTGGCTGCATGCTGGCGGTAATATTGGATTGAAGTTCATTCTCTGTCCTCCGTAGTACACGCCTGCGCAAGGCCTCCGAATAGTGTCCTTCCATTGGGCTGCTTCTGTGAAGGAGCATACTACATAGATCGCTGTTTGCCCATGGGGTGCTCCATATCCTGCTCACTATTTGAGGCATTTAGTTGCTTCCTCGAATGTGTTGTCATGGACGTTTGTAAGGCGGCACATATTATCCATTACCTCGACGACTTCTTATGCCTGGGCCCAAAAGATTTGCCACAGTGTGAAAACACGCGGTAGTCCACCTGTGAGAAGGAGAGAGCTCGAGAGAGAGTGGACACCCCAGATCCGAGGGGTTAGATTGAGAAAGAAGGCGGTGTAGCTTGCTTCATGGGTGGGGTACTCTGCTGAGTAGCAGAAATTACTACTAGGCCCAAAAGGATTTCCTGGGCCAAATGCCATTAAAAAATAGTACTTAGGTAAACAGGCGGTGTAGCTTGCTTCATGGGTGGGGTACGCTGCTGAGTAGCACTAAATTCTACTAGGCCCAAAAGGATTTCCTGGGCCAGATGCCGTTAAAAAATAGTAGTTAGGTAAACAGGCGGTGTAGCATAAAATGCTATTAGGTACAAAATGATTTCCTGGGCTAGATGCAGTTAAAAATTAGTAATTAGATCAACAGGCGGCGTAGCTTGCTTCATGGGTGAAGTACGCTGCTGAGTAGCACCAAATTCTACTAGGCCCAAAAGGATTTCTTGGGCTAGATGCCGTTACAAAATAGTACTTAGGTAAACAGGCGGTGTAGCTTGCTTCGTGGGTGGGGTACGCTGCTGAGTTGCACCAAATGCTACTAGGCCCTAAAGGATTTCCTGGGCCAGATGCCATTAAAAAATAGTACTTAGGTAAACAGGCGGTGTAGCTTGCTTTATGGGTGGGGTACCGTGCTGAGTAGCACAAAATGCTATAAGGTACAAAACTATTTCCTGGGCTAGATGCAGTTAAAAATTAGTAATTACTATTAGATCAACAGGCAGGTGTAGCTTGCTTCATGGGTGGGGTACCGTGCTGAGTAGCACAAAATGCTATAAGGTACAAAACTATTTCCTGGGCTAGATGCAGTTAAAAATTAGTAATTACTATTAGATCAACAGGCAGGTGTAGCTTGCTTCATGGGTGGGGTACGCTGCTGAGTAGCACTAAATTCTACTAGGCCCAAAAGGATTTCCTGGGCTAGATGCCGATACAAAATAGTAGTTAGGTAAACAGGCGGTGTAGCTTGCTTCACTCAAACACCGCCCAAAACAGCTCGAATTTGAAATTGGCAAACAGTTTGACTCGAACACCGCTCATCTTTAATTTTAATCCCTTTCCGACATCGGGCATAATAGTATGCCGATGACAGACTACCTCCCTCTGATTTTGGCTCTGGCAGTGAGCCCACATCTTTTCCGGCACCTGTTTTGAGCAGCTGACATGTGCCTCTAACAGCTGTGGATGGAATCCGCGATCCACTCGCGACAGTTAACTAGGTAAGAGCCGCTGTCAATCTCTGACAGCGGCATTTAATGTGCGCTTCCAGCAAGCGCACCAGATATCCCGCCCATCGCTGACCCCATCACGTAATCGCGGGTCACCAATGGGTTGGCATGACAACCAGAGGTCTCCAGCAGACCTCTATGGTTGTCACTGCCGGATTGCTGATCATCGACTGTACAGTGTCTAGCAGAGCCGATCGGGCTATGGCAGCTTCTAGTCTCCCATGGAGACTATTGCAGCATGCAAAAAGTAAAAAAAAATGTTTTAAAAATATTACAAAAATAAAAAATTATGAAAGTTCAAATCACCCTCCTTTTAGCCCCATTCAAAATAAAACAATAAAAAAAATCAAACATACAAATATTTGCTATCACCGCGTTCAAAATCGCCTGATCTATCAACATAAAAAATAATTAACCGATCACTAAACGGTGTCAGAATTGTAAAAATTGGCCCGGTCATTAACGTGCAAACCACCCTTGGGGGTAAAGGGGTTAATAATCTTTATTATTTTTATATAGCGCTAACATACTTGCTTGCTTATTATTTTTCTTTTTTTAGAGGGGACATGGGCATCGGTGGATTAGAAGTAACCTGAGTATTTTTGTTGTTTATTATGGACAGGCAAACATGGACATGAAATATGGACAGAGAAACATCCCAAAAACTTTCAGCAATCCTCTGCAGTTGTAGAACATGCACCAAAATGCTTTGTGCCTCAGGCCAAGTCGCCACAACATTTTGCCAGTGCACAGTTAGAGAAATATAACCTCCCTACCTGGACTTACCTGTCCATGTTTCAGTTTTTATTTGGACCGTCACACTGATGACTTTGCACAGTGCACACCTGATTTTGTACACAATATGTTCACACAGGGCAGGGATGGTTCGCCAGCAAAGTAGCAGTGAATGGGAAACACGTACTGTGGTTCCCATAATCTCAACATATTGGTCCTTTAGAAATCACTTGTGAGGCCACATGTAGAATATGGAATCCAGTGTTTGGGGATATACTCCTGAAAGTTTCAATGGGATGGTGTGGAGATCCTTGATGACATTGCTGGTGGTGGTGCTGTCACATCCTCTCTTAGGCTAGGTTCACATTTGCGGTTGAGTCCACAGCGTATCGTCTGCAACCACATGCAAAAACACATGCAAACGCATGATAGCGCAGCGTTTTTTATCCGCATCAGCTTATGCATGACGGGGAAAAAATGCAGTGTTTGCATGCGTTTTTACATGCGTTTGCGCTTTTTATGCGCATCCGTTGGATATTTCCAGGAAGGAGGGGGCTCAATGGGCATGTGGAGTGCCCCAAACCAGGGCAGCGGGGTACTCGGTACTGGGTCCGGTCTTAAACGGGATGTCACGGTGGCTGCGACCCGGTCCGTGGCCATGGGCATCCAAATAAAGGGGAAGGTCTTTAACGGGATTTGTAATGTCTATGTTCATGATGCCACCTGTGGTGTTCGGTCAGTTGGGACCGACGCTCCTTAAAGGGGTCCTCTGGGGTGATGGTATGCAGCAAGATGGTGACGCTTCCCACAGGTGAAGCGGGGTCCCCAGGGCTTCCCAAGTGTATGGCAAGATGGTGTAAGCTCATGAATGCACAAAGAACGAGGACACAAGTTTGCAAAGTCTTTTACCTGGTTTACTGATGGTAGCAGTCCTCAGTCCAGGGTACCAAGTGTAGGGTAGCTGTAGTCTGGCCGGCTTGGAGGCAACATGAGATCCCTCTCCCAGGTGAGGTCCGTAAGCCTTTCCTACTTGCGCCAGATGGCGAGGTCCCTGCGGCTTAAAGCTTGCTGATGGGGTCCCCTCTCTCCTGTCCTAAGACAGATGTCTGTATGATAGGCAGTTTGAGCCTGTTTATAGGATCTATTAGATGACCCGGCTCTTAAGGTCACTACTTCACCTCAGACTTATTACTGGTAATTGACATATAGTACTATGCCCTCTGGTTCTGTTACGTGTCCAGGAGAACAGCACGACCTCGGGCTCCCGGTACCCGGTTCTGCACTCTGGCTCCCAGGGTGTCCTTCCGCTGTTCCCCTGCTGACCCTAGTCCTCCTCTGTGCTTCTTCCCGCTAAGCTCCTCTACAATTCAACTCTCCTTCTGCATCTCTTTCCAGGGGTAGCAGCTCCCTCGTGGCTGCTCGGCCCCCACGTCGGCTCTAGACATCCTTCTGCTCTCAGACTCTTTACTACTGTTCCCTTGGTCTCCCTGGACCAACTAACTAGCTCCGTCCCCGATGGCAAGTGGGTCCCCCCACCTGCTCAGGGCCCTGACATTTTCCCGAGTGCGCCAGGTGCAGATGCTGGCCCTGTCAAACAGGTTGTTAGGACTGGCGGAACGCACCAAGACAGATGGTATAGATGCGTTCGCAGTCTGGGGTCCACCGTGCAGGTGAAAACCTGCTGCTAGCAATTAGCAGACTATATGGCGGTACACTAGAGTATACACGCGTGGGTTAACCTCACCCAACGTGAAAGAAGCAATCCTGTTAAGGCACAGGACGGCGGTACCGCACCTAAAGCGCGAGCAAGTAGTCAGCGAACTCAACCCCAACTGGGATTGAAGTCCGATTAGACCCTTGCTGGCGCAACACCGCAACTGGGTGTGAAATGAAACAGAAGAGCATGCAGTGCCGCACTGACGAACGCCACTAAACACCCAGGCTTGGGTAAGAAAAGCACAGAGGAAGTGCACGGCGCCGTACTGGCGGTCACAGCAACTGGACACTATAATGTGTGACTAGTGCTGTAGGATAAGTCGGGCGCTAGGTAGCAGCCATACACCTTCCGCGAACAGTCATACTATAGGGTAGGGGTATCCAAGGACGACTTGCACTCACAACATACACACATTAGCAATTGTTTGACAATACTAGCGCATGGCCGTGCGGTCATGCGCAGTTTATATAGCAGCAGCACAGGAAGTGGCCACAGCACTTTTGCCCTTCTAGGACCTACCAAGAGAACCAATGGAATGTGCTGCAGAGCCTGAGCACATGACCCTCGATCTCCAACGGGAGACCTTACGCTGGGCATGCTCAGTACTTGCAGACAAGGACTTAGTCCCAGAGAAGTCCGCTCGCTGCTGACCAGCACAGACTTTAATAGCAGAGACTGGAGAAGCAGCAGTAACTCTCAGAAAAGAGTGAGAATGAGCAAGACGCTGGGACCGACGTCCTTGCTGAGCAGACTCCACTGCGGCTGGACAAGAATGGGAGACCGCAGCGGAGGTGGCTCGAGATTCCCCCTGTGCAGAAGCGGGAACTCGACCCCTAACATTACCCCCCCTCCTAGGGCCCCCCCTCCTTGGACCTCGCTACGTTCGAAGGCAGCAATGAGCTGCGGAGCCCGAATGTGCTAAGCAGGCTCCCAGGACCTATCCTCAGGGCCGTAACCCTTCCAGTCCACCCAAAAAAAATTTTTGCCACGTACCACCTTGCACCCCAAGATAGCGTTCACCTCGAAATCCTCCGTAGACGAACCCGATGTCCCGGCAGATGACTCAGAAAACCGAGACATGTATACGGGCTTAAGGAGGGACACATGAAAGGTGTCGGTGATACCAAGGCGTGGAGGAAGGGCCAGACGGTAGACCACAGGATTAACCTGTTCGAGGACCTTGAAGGGACCCAAGTAGCGAGGAGCAAATTTAGTGGACTCAACTCGCAGCCTGATGTTACGGGCGGAGAGCCACACCAAGTCGCCAGGAGCAAAGGACGGGGCGGGGCGCCGATGAGCATCGGCGGAGGACCTCATTCTCTCCTTAGAGGCCCGAATGGCATCCTGAGTGCGGTCCCAAATATCCCGTGCCTTCACAGCCCAGTCTGCCACCCTGGAGTCTGCGGAAGACACGGGCATAGGCACAGGTACCCGTGGATGCTGACCATAGTTGAGGAGGAATGGGGTTTGTCCAGTGGAGTCGGCTACGGCGTTGTTCAGCGCAAACTCTGCCCATGATAGCAAGGATGCCCAGTCATCCTGCCTGGCTGAAACAAAATGTCGCAGGTATGTGACCAAGGTCTGGTTGGCCCTCTCTACCAACCCATTCGTCTCGGGATGATAAGCGGAAGAGAGATTCAACTCAATACTGAGAAGACGACACAGCTCTCTCCAGAACCGAGACGCAAACTGGGGACCCCGGTCACTGACAATTTTGTCAGGCATACCATGTAGGCGGAAGATGTGCTTAATGAACAACGCAGCCAAGGCCCGTGCAGAAGGTAACCGTGGTAGTGGCACCAAATGCACCATTTTCGAGAAATGATCGGTGATGACCCAAATGATGGTACAGCTGCGAGACTTGGGCAAACCCACGACAAAGTCCATCCCGACCATCTCCCAGGGCCTATCTGCCACCGGCAAGGGATAGAGCAACCCAGCTGGCCTTTGACGCGGAGATTTATTTTTGGTGCAGGAGACACACGCCAGAATATAATCCCTGACATCCCGGACCATATGCGGCCACCAGTACGTCCTCGCCAGTAGCTCAGATGTCCTCTTTGTCCCAAAGTGTCCACCCACTCTGGACGAATGAGCCCAAGAGAGAACCTCCGGTCGCAAATTAATGGGCACAAAAGTCTTGCCCGGAGGCACAGACTCAAGCGAAACCGGTGCTACGGTTCTCAGGCTCTCAGAGGGAACAATAAGCCGAGGCTCCTCTTCCTCCTCTTCAGTTGACATAAGGGAGCGAGAGAGAGCATCAGCACGAATATTCTTCTCCCCGGCGAGAAAATGAAGAGAAAAGTGGAACCGGGAAAAGAACAAGGACCATCTGGCTTGGCGAGAATTTAGCCGCTGGGCTGTCTGTAAGTAGACCAAATTTTTGTGGTCAGTGTAAACCTGGAAGGGAAACCGCGCACCTTCCAGAAGATGTCTCCACTCTGAAAAGGCCAACTTCATTGCTAGCAGCTCCCTATCCCCGATGGAGTAGTTTCTCTCCACTGGCAAGAAAGTCTTAGAGAAGAAGAAGCATGGATGCTTCCGACCTTGAGCATCCTTCTGGTAGAGGACTGCTCCAGCACCAACGGACGAGGCATCCACCTCCATTAGGAATGGCTTATCCACATCGGGACGATGTAAGATGGGAGCGCTAGCAAAGTGGGACTTAATAGAAGTGAAGGCCTTGGAGACCTCTTCCGACCACAATTTAGGATTCGCTCCCTTCTTGGTGAGGGCTACCAAGGGAGCTACCAGAGTTGAGAAGTGGGGAATGAACTGGCGGTAATAGTTAATGAACCCCATAAAGCGCTGCACCGCTTTAAGAGAATGGGGCTCTTGCCAGTCCATCACAGCCTGTAGTTTGGCAGGATCCATAGCCAATCCCTGGGCGGAGATGATATAGCCCAGGAACGGCAAAGACTCCTGCTCAAACATACACTTCTCTAACTTAGCGTAAAGAGAGTTTGCCCGTAGGAGGTCGAAGACTCTGCCAACATCTCTCCGGTGGGAGTCAATATCTGGAGAAAAGATGAGAATATCATCCAGATAGACTACAACTGAGGTGGAAAGCATATCCCGGAAGATGTCGCTGACAAAGTCTTGAAAAACGGCTGGGGCATTATAGAGCCCGAAGGGCATCACCAGATACTCATAGTGCCCATCTCTGGTGTTAAACGCCGTTTTCTATTCGTCCCCCTCACGGATGCGAATCAGGTTGTAAGCACCCCGCAGATCTAATTTAGTAAATACCCTTGCTCCCCGAAGCCTATCGAAGAGCTCAGATATCAAGGGCAAAGGATACTTGTTCTTAACGGTGATAGCGTTAAGACCCCTGTAGTCTATGCATGGACGTAGCTCCCCATTCTTCTTCTGCACGAAGAAGAACCCTGCCCCAGCAGGTGACACTGACTTCCTGATAAACCCTCTTGCCAGATTCTCTTGAATGTACTGAGACATGGCCTCCGTCTCCGGGAGAGATAATGGATAAACTCGACCCCGGGGAGGCTCCGCACCAGGCAAGAGATCGATAGGACAGTCATAGGGGCGATGGGGCGGAAGGGTCTCCGCCGCCTTCTTGGAGAACACGTCTGCGTAAGACCAATATTGCTTGGGGAGAGAGGATAGATCTGCAGATACCTCAGTAATAGCAACCTGAACGCACTCTCGGTGACACCTACCCCCACATGATTCACCCCATCCCAGAATTCTGCCTGAGGACCACTCAATGTGAGGAGAGTGGTACCGTAGCCAAGGTATCCCCAACAGGACCTCATCAATACCCTCAGGAATGACGAGCAGAGAAATAATCTCCTGATGGGATGGCGACAGGGACAGAGTAACAGGGATGGTCTGATGTGTTATCTGTGCGGGGAGTGTCGACCCATTCACCACTCGTACCGTTACTGGTTGAGATAGCATAACCAGGGGTATTGCGTGACGTTGGGCAAAGGCAGAAGACATAAAATTGCCCTCCGCCCCAGAATCCACGCAGAGGTCTACCGAGTGGGAGGATGAGCCAAAGGTAATTGTCCCCTTAAAGGACAATTTGGAGGCAAACGTCGCAGTGTCTAGTGCACCTCCACCTACTACCACTAGACTCTGACGTTTCCTTGACCGCTGATGACATCTGGTGGCAAGATGTCCTGACTGTTGGCAAACATGGCAACCCTGGAGTGCACGAGCGGTCTGGGACTTAGATTCCGCTCGTGACACCACCTTAGGTTCCTGGAACTCAGGAGCCTGGACTGGAGATTCCAAAGGTTTGGCGAAGGTGGGAGCCAGCCGAAACCTCTGCCTACACTGGGCTCGCTCTAACCTCTGCTCGTGAAAACGGAGGTCAATGCGAGTAGATACTGCTATTAACTCCTCCAGTGTGGCGGGAATCTCCCTAGTGGCCAGAGCATCCTTAACGTGGTCAGCCAGCCCCCTCCAAAATATAGGGATAAGGGCTTTATCCGACCACTCCAGCTCAGATGCCAGAGTGCGGAAATGGACGGCAAAAAGGCTGACCAAGGACGAGCCCTGAGTCAGTGCCAACAGTTGGAGCGCCGTGTCATGGGTGACACGAGGTCCTAGAAAGACCTGTTTCAGAGTGCTCAGGAATAACGGAGCACTCTGCACCACATGATCGCCACGCTCCCACAGCGGCGTAGCCCACTGCAACGCCCTGTCCGACAATAAGGAAATTATAAAGCCCATCTTAGCCCGCTCTGTAGGGAAACGAGAGGCCAGAAGCTCGAGATGTATTGAGCACTGACTCACGAAACCCCTACAGGACTTACTGTCACCAGAAAATTTCTCTGGTAGCGGAAGGCGAGATAGCGTCGGTACAGGAGCGGCAGTGGACAAGGTAGCTGCAGCCACACTTGCAGCCTGAACAGCGACAGCAGTAACATCCACAGCTGAGGTTGAACGCTCAAGAGCCGCCAACCTTCCCTCCAGCTGCTGGATGTACCGCTGTAAACGCTGGTCGTCCGCCATTTTACTAGCCAGACCCTGGCGCTAGTATTCTGTTAGGACTGGCGGAACGCACCAAGACAGATGGTATAGATGCGTTCGCAGTCCGGGGTCCACCGTGCAGGTGAAAACCTGCTGCTAGCAATTAGCAGACTATATGGCGGTACACTAGAGTATACACGCGTGGGTTAACCTCACCCAGCGTGAAAGAAGCAATCCTGTTAAGGCACAGGACCGCGGTACCGCACCTAAAGCGCGAGCAAGTAGTCAGCGAACTCAACCCCAACTGGGATTGAAGTCCGATTAGACCCTTGCTGGCGCAACACCGCAACTGGGTGTGAAATGAAACAGAAGAGCATGCAGTGCCGCACTGACGAACGCCACTAACCACCCAGGCTTGGGTAAGGAAAGCACAGAGGAAGTGCACGGCGCCGTACTGGCGGTCACAGCAACTGGACGCTATAATGTGTGACTAGTGCTGTAGGATAAGTTGGGCGCTAGGTAGCAGCCATACACCTTCCGCGAACAGTCATACTATAGGGTAGGGGTATCCAAGGACGACTTGCACTCACAACATACACACATTAGCAATTGTTTGACAATACTAGCGCATGGCTGTGCGGTCATGCGCAGTTTATATAGCAGCAGCACAGGAAGTGGCCACAGCACTTTTGCCCTTCTAGGACCTGCCAAGAGGACCAATGGAATGTGCTGCAGAGGCTGAGCACATGACCCTCGATCTCCAACGGGAGACCTTACGCTGGGCATGCTCAGTACGTGCAGACAAGGACTTAGTCCCAGAGAAGTCCGCTCGCTGCTGACCAGCACAGACTTTAATAGCAGAGACTGGAGAAGCAGCAGTAACTCTCAGAACAGAGTGAGAATGAGCAAGACGCTGGGACCGACGTCCTTGCTGCGCATACTCCACTGCGGCTGGACAAGAATGGGAGACCTCAGCGGAGGTGGCTCGAGATTCCCCCTGTGCAGAAGCGGGAACTCGACCCCTAACACAGGTACAGTACACAAGTCATACAAGGTTTGCACGTGTCATACAGGCACAGTAAACATCATATAAGCATTATGATATGTCATACACGAATTATGCACATGTCACACAGGAACAGTACACGTCATGCAAGTATTATGCCCAGGTCACATGTCAAAAGCCATTGTGCCACGTGAATGCAAAACTAAATATATATTCATTAATCACAGTGTGCTGACGCATAGTGTATGTATATCTTTGTATATAGATTAAAAACACACCATCACAAAATGCAATGGGTCCATGTAGCAAGATCCAAAACATACCACACAGCATTAATGTTAAACTCACAGCTCTACATAGTAAACGATATCCTCTGGATTGCAGCCGGGAAACATATACTCCAGATTACAGTCCCTAAATACAGCGGTCCACCTCTGACCTGTTGCCATAGGTGACTGCACTGCTGTGTACGCTGCGGGTGCCAGGAGTTCTCTCTGCTGGGCTCTGTGTTACTCTCACACAGATCTGAGCTTTTGCAGAGCTGTCTGCTTTGCTTGCTGCAAACTCCACTCTGATACTGATAGACACAAACCTTTTACTGCAGGAATTTTAAATTAGAATCTGTGGCCTTCAGTCACATGGAAGACCCGGCCTGGAGGAAACGGACTGGCCCCACTTCCTTCCTGCAGTCCGCTTCCAAAATAAAAGCCCATACCGGCTTTTCCTGAACAATCCCAGGTAAAATAGCTTGACCAGGTCCACGCTTACTTTTATTTTGCCCTGTGACTCACAGGCATCCTGCTGTGACCACAAGTCACTCCAGCGGGTCTAATAGGGCTCCTTCCGCATCCTGGGAGGAACACACAGCGACCTCTACATGTGACACCAGTCACTGCCGCGCTATATATATATATATATATATATATATATATATATATATATATACTATATATAGTTCACATGGCCCACATTCTTTCCACTATATGTGATGCAGCGGTAGGACCATACACAGTGAAACGGCAGTGACCCAAACAAGTTCAAATAAAACATTTTTTTATTGTGTTACTTCACACAGTCTATACATTATACGGCTTCTTCATACAGTCCATTAGTAATACATGGCTATATGATGCAGTCAATAAAAAGGCCGAAATTCCATCTGTCCAGTTTCCCTGGGTGACCACACACCGGTATCTAGTCTCTGTATTCAGTGCACTGCACTCTTTATCCTCCGGATTGCAGCCGGGTAACACAAGACAGCAAAAGACGCAGGGTGTCAGTCTCTTTGGTTTCTTCTGCCTCTGTGTTGCTCCACACAGAGAGAGCTCTGCAGACAACTGCTTTGTCTGCTTCCAAGTTCAACACTGACACAACTCCCCCTCTACTCCAGGGCTTTTAATCAGTCACTGCTTCACTATTCTAATTACAGCCACACCTGTGTCTGCAGTACGTCCTCATGGCCTTACTACGCTTCCATGCACATTCTGGAGAGCACATACAGTGCTCCCTAGCTGTAACAGGGGTCACTGCCTCACAATATATATATATATATATATATATATATATACAGTATATATATATATATATATATATATATATATACAGCTCTGGCAAAAATTAAGAGACCACTGCACAGTTTTATAAAAATCAGCTTCTCTACATGTCTGTCAGCCATTCCATTCCAGTGTCCATTGAAGTCCCACCAAAGTGCACCTCATTCTATTTAATGTGCTGTGCTGATTTGGTGATCACCTGAACCAAAGCGTAATTAACACAGGAAAGTATAAAAAAAACTGCTGTGGTGTTCACAATCCTCTTGGAATAGGACAAGCTGGATGGCAAAACAAGTGCTAGTAATATCCCAAAAGTAATAGGAATGAAATAATAACTTTTAACCATGCCAAAGGAATTGAAAAGAAAGGTCTTGAGTGAGGAAAAGAAGGGCACAATTCTGGCTTTACTAGCAGAGGGACAAAATGAGGGTCATGTTGCCTCCATCCTTAGAATTTCTAAGACGGCAGTCCATTACAACAAGGTCAAGCAGCATACATTGGGGACAACAAAGCTACAGACCGGCAGAGGGCGAAAATGACTCTCCACTGACTGTCATCTTATTCAAATGTCACTCAGCAACTGCAGGATGACATCAAGTGACCTACAAAAGGAATGGCAAATAGCAGCTGGGGTGAAGTGCACGGCAAAAACAGTTTGTAACAGGCTCCTAGAGGCAGGACTCAAGTCATGTAAAGCTAGAAAAAAGTCTTTCATCAATGAGAAACAAAGGCGAGCCAGGCTGAAGTTTGACAAAAACCATAAGGATTGGACCATAGAGGACTGGAGGAAAGTAATCTTCTCTGATGAATCTAATTTTCAGCTTTGCCCAACACCTGCTCATCTAATGGTTAGACGGAGACCTGAGAGATGAACAAGCCACAGTGTCTTGCACCTAGTGAGAAATTTGGTGGAAGATCGGTGATGATCTGGGGATGCTTCAGCAAGGCTAGAATTAGGCAGGTTTATCTTTGCGAAGGATGTTTGAATCAAGCTGCATACAAGGTTATCCTGGAAAGACAGTTGATTCCTTCTGCTCAGGCAATGTTCCCCAACTCTGAGGACTGGTTTTTCCAGCAGGACAATGCGCCACGCTACATAGCTAGTTCAATTAATGTGTGGATGAAGGACCACCACATCAAATCCCTGTCATGGCCAGCCCAATCTCCAGAGGAAAGAAGCAGAGCGCGTCCGAGGGTGAGTATATTCCTATTAGGTATATACTCACCCTCGGACGCGCCCTGCTTCTTTCCGGCAGCCTTCCTTCCTAAGAATCAGCGCTTGAATGACCTTCGGTGACATCGCGGCTTGTGATTGGTCGCGCGAGCGGTCACATGGGCGGTCGCGCGACCAATCACAAGCCGCGACGTCATCTAAGGCCCTTCACGCGCTGATTCTAAGGAAGGAAGGCTGCCGGTTAGAGGGCGCGTCAGAGGGTAAGTATAGCAATATTTTTTATTTTAATTCTTTATTTTACACTTAAATATGGATTCCGATACCGATTTCCAATATTGCAAACATATCGGAACTCGGTATCGGAATTCCGATCCCAGATTCAGAAGATCGCCGACCTCATGGCCGACCCCACACAGGGGTCGGGTCAGGTTTCATGAAACCCGACTTTGCCAAAAGACGGCGACTTCTGAAAATGGCCGACCCGTTTCGCTCAACCCTAATCAAAATACACCTCCCTGCCCAAGAATATGGTCCCTGAGAATCTGTTCGGGGGGCCTGATAAACGGTCATCGAGGGCCATCGAGGGAATGTGTTAACAACAATAAAACCTAAAAATGATCAACGTAAATCACAAACGATATCCCATGGAGGTCTGGAGTTGGAATGATGCTTAAAATCAAAGTGGAAAATGAAGTTACAGGCTTATCCAACTCCAGTGGAAATGTCTCAAGGCAAGGAAATGATGCTCAGTAGTGTGTGTGGCCTCCACGTGCCTGTATGACCTCCCAGTCTGTGGTGCAATGTGACGTTGGTGAATGGTGCGAGACATGATGTCCCAGATGTTTTCAATTGGATTCAGGTCTGGGGAACAGGTGGGCCAGTCCACAGCTTCAATGCCTTCATCCTGCAGGACCTGCTGACACACTTCAGCCACATGAGGTCTGGCATTGTCCTGCATTAGGAGGAACCCAGGGTCAACCGCACCAGCTTATGGTCTCACGAGGGGTCTGAGGATCTCATCTCAGTACCTAATGGCAGTCAGGCTACCTCTGGAGAGCACATGGAGGGCTGTGTGGCCCTCCAAAGAAATGCCACCCCACACTATTACTGACCCACTGCCAAACCGGTCATGCTGAAGGATGTTGCAGGCAGCAGATCGCTCTCCACGGCATCTCCAGACTCTGTCACGTCATGTGGTCAGTGTGAACCTGCTTTCATCTGTGAAAAGCACATAGCACCAATGGTGAATTTGCCAATCCTGGTGTTCTGTAGCAAATGCCAAGCGTCCTGTCCAGTGTTGGGCTGTGAGCACAACCCCTATATGAGAATGTCGGCCACTCAGACCATCCTCATGGAGTCAGTTTCTAACCGTTTGTGCAGACACATGCACATTTGTGGCCTGCTGGAGGTCATTTTGCAGGGCTCTGGCAGTGCTCTTCCTGTTCCTCCTTGCACGAAGGCTGAGGTAGCGGTCCTGCTGCTGGGTTGTTGCCCTCCTACGGCCCCCTCCATGTCTCCTGGCATACTGGCCTGTCTCCTGGTAGTGCCTCCAGCCTCTACACTACACTGACAGACACAGCAAACCTTCTTGCCACAGCTTGCATTGATGTGCCATCCTGGATGAGCTGAACAACCTGAGCCACTCGTGTGGGTTGTAGAGTCCGTCTCATGCTACCACAAGTGTCAAAGCACAACCAACATTCAAAAGTGACCAAAATACCAGCCAGAAAGCATTGGTACTGAGATGTGGTCTGTGGTCCCCACCTGCAGAACCACTCCTCTATTGAGTGTGTCTTGATAATTGCCAATAATTTCCATCTGTTGTCTATTCCATTTTATTATTTATTATTATTATTATTATACATTTTTATAGCGCCATTTATTCCATGGCGCTTTACATGTGAAAAAGGGGGCAAATATAGACAAATACAATAAACATGAGCAAAAAACAAGGCACACAGGTACATAAGGAGGGAGCACCCTGTCCGCGAGGGCTCACAGTCTGCAGGGGATGGGTGAAAATACACTAGGAGAGGGTAGAGCTGGTTGTGTGGCGGTTCAGTAGGTTAAGAATCACTGCAGGCTGTAGGCTTGTCAGAAGAGGTGAGTCTTCAGGTTCTTTTTGAAGGTTTCAATGGTAGGCGAGAGTCTGATGTGTTGGGGTAGAGAGTTCCAGAGTATGGGGGAAGCACGTCCGAAGTCTTGGATGCGGTTGTGGGAAGAGATGAGAGGGGAGTAGAGAAGGAGATCTTGAGAGGATCGGAGGATGCGTGCAGGTAAGTATAGGGAGACAAGGTCACAGATGTATGGAGGAGACAGGTTAGGTTGTGGATGGCTTTGTATGTCATTGTAAGGGTTTTGAACTGGAGTCTCTGTGCTATAGAAAGCCAGTGAAGGGCTTGGCATAGAGGAGAGGCTGGGGAATAGCAGGGAGACAGGTAGATTAGTTGGGCAGCAGAGTGTAGGATGGATTGGAGTGGTGCCAGAGTGCTAGAGGGGAGGCCAGAGAGTAGGAAGTTGCAGTAGTCAAGGCGGGAGATGATAAGGGCATGCACTAGTGTTTTTCTGGTGACGCAGTCAAGGAATGCGCGGATCCGGGAAATATTTTTGAGTTTGAGACGGCAGGAGGAGGCAAGGGCTTGGATATGTGGCTTGAAAGAGAGGGCAGAGTCGAGGATCACCCCGAGGCACCGAGCGTGTGGGACTGGGGAAAGTGAGCAGCCATTGACATTGATGGATAGATCTGGTGGAGGGGTAGAGTGAGATGGGGAGGCTATGTCCGTATGAGAGAAAAGGGACTCAGAGAGTGATTGTAAGTTGAGGTGTTTGAGATTTCTGCGAGGGTGAGTGAGTTTGTGGAGCGGGGGTTGCACACTAGGAGACGAGAGGGAAGAGAATGTCAATAGGTTGTGGTCAGACAGGGGGAGGGGTGTTGTGAATTCTGCTTTTGGGCTCCCTCCGGTGGTTGTAGGTGGTAATGCAGTTGTCCCAGGGCTGCAGTCATGGTCAGGTGTATCTGCTGATTGCAATTCTGACTGGGGTATTTAGGTTTGCAGGATTCATTAGTCCTTGCCAGTTGTCAATGGTTCTTGGGAGGTGTTTGACCTCTGTCTGGTTTCTCCTGCTTAGCTGCCAATTCAGCAAAGATAAGTGTCTGTTTTTTTTTCTATGGCACACTTGCTGTGTGCTGGATTTTTGATTGTATTTCTGCTCTGTGTGTAGGTTTCTCTGGAGTTGCAGATATACATTCCACGTCTTTAGTTAGATGGAGGAATTTTTTGTATAATCTGCTGTGGATATTTTTGGAAGGGTTTTTTACTGACCACATAGAATTCTGTCCTATCCTTTCCTATTTTAGCTAGAGTGGCCTCTTTTGCTAAATCCTTTTTTCTGCCTACGTGTGTCTTTCCTCTCCTACTCACAGTCAATATTCGTGGGGGGCTGCCTATCCTTTGGGGTTCTGCTCTGAGGCAAGATAGTATTCCTATTTCCATCTATAGGGGTATTTAGTCTTCCGGCTGTGACGAGGTGTCTAGGGTTTGTTAGGCACACCCCACGGCTACTTCTAGTTGCAGTGTCAGATCAGGATTTGCGGTCAGTACAGTTACCACCTACTCCAGTGAAAGTTATTCATGCGGCTCCAAGGTCACCGGATCATAACAGAGGGGTGAGTTAGTGAGATTAGTAAGGGAGCAGAGATGAGTGAAAATAAGGTCCAACTTGTGGCCATCTTTGTGAGTGGCCTGGGGGCTCTGGTGAGGGTTCGGTCACCCCTCCTCAAGGGGGGGGTACTGTTGTGAATTCTGCTTTTGGGCTCCCTCCGGTGGTTGTAGGTGGTAATGCAGTTGTCCCAGGGCTGCAGTCATGGTCAGGTGTATCTGCTGATTGCAATTCTGACTGGGGTATTTAGGTTTGCAGGATTCATTAGTCCTTGCCAGTTGTCAATGGTTCTTGGGAGGTGTTTGACCTCTGTCTTGTTTCTCCTGCTTAGCTGCCAATTCAGCAAAGATAAGTGTCTGTTTTTTTTGTTTTGGCACACTTGCTGTGTGCTGGATTTTTGATTGTATTTGGCAGTTTGTTGCAGACAGAGTGTGTGTTCCATAGTGCTCCAGGTAGGGGGGCCGGGGAAGTGGGAGCTGGATGAATGGGTATGAGGTTATCATGGTTGGGGAAATGTGTAGTGGATTGTGACAGGGGGTTAGAAATGTGTGTGGGGATGTGTTGAGGAGGGTCAATATTTCGGGATACATCACCAGAGATGAGTAGCAGACAGGGCGTTAGAAGGTGGGAGCAGGATAAGACATGATGGGGCCATGTGTCTGGAGAAAAAGGATTGTATGTGGAGGAACAGTTCTGAGGAGAAGGTGAGATGGCTGGGGAGGATGGAGGAAGAAATGACTAGTTCTTTGCTGGGTGAAGGGATTGCAGGAGATTGTAAGAAGGAAAGTAGTATTGGGGTGAAAGAGAAAAGAAACCAAAACATCGTAGTGGTTTGGTATTCTGTTACCTTCCAGTCAATTCCAGTCCAATTCTGTCTAATACAAAGTAATTAAAAAGATGTAATTTAAAAGATGGAATGTAAAAGATGCATGGATCAGACTACGTCTGGGTCAAACCCATGGGTCTGTATATATCCCCAGCTAAGGGCAATCAGGTGTGAATTTGCAAAACAGTATGTGAAATTAATTGTCAAACAGTGTTGCTTCCTAAGTGGACAGTTTGATTTCGCAGAAGTTTGATTTAGGCTGCCGTCACACTAGCAGCATTTGGTCAGTATTTTACATCAGTACTTGTAAGCCAAAACCAGGAGTGGAACAAATAGAGGAAAAGTATAACAGAAACATATGCACCACTTCTGCAGTTATCACCCACTCCTGGTTTTGGCTTACAAATACTGATGCAAAATACTGACCAAATACTGCTAGTGTGATGACAGCCTTACTTGGAGTTATATTATTCTGTTGTTTAAGTGTAACCTTTATTTTTTTGAGCAGTGTATATATATATATGTATATATATATATATATATTGTACATATACTGTATATATTTTAATCTTATACATTTTAAAAATTACAAAAAGGAATCTGGGCAGATGCAAAAATTTGGTCATTCAGCATAGTTAGTACCTAGTAGTATGCAAATTGCCTCTTCTGAGAAAAAGAGGACTTAAACTCTATAGCGCCACCTGTTGGAAGTAGCGATCCTACAAGTCACAATCAACTCTTTAACGAGTCATACAATATGACTTAGGATAAAAGCCAAATTAGTATCTCAATTTGCAGACACGGTGTTTCGGGCTGTTGGCCCTCGTCAGTGCGAAGCATGAGAACTAATTTGGCTAGGTGAGAGGCTCTGGACTGGGGTCTAAGGGGTATCGTTTCTCCTTATGGAGAGTGACATACCATTTCTGGCTTGTCAAGGTAAGGAGGCTTATTCGCCGTGCAATGCTACCTAGTAGTACTCACTTTTGAAAGTATCACAGCTTGTAAATGCTTTCTGTAGCCAGAAAAGGGTCTTTTAATTCTTGTTTGAGGGATTTTCGTCCATTCTTCCATGGAAAATTCTTTGAGCTTTGTGAGATTCCTCTGACGTCTTGCATGCACTGCAATGATGTTCAGATCAGGGTACTGTGAGTGCCACTGTAAAACTTTCAGCTTGTGCCTTTTGAGGTAGTCCATTGTAGATTTTAATAAGTGTTTAGGATCATTATCAATTTGTAGAAGCCATCCTCTTATGCTTGCATCAACAATTTGTTGAAATTTAATTGAATCCATTCTTCCCTCTACCCGTGAAATGTTCCCTGCGCCATTAGCTGCAACACAACCCCAAAGCATGATGGATTCAATTCCATGCTTACTTGTTGGCTAGTTATTCTTTTCCTGAAATTATGTAAGGTTTATTTTACAAACTATGGTGGAAAATAAGTGTTTGGTCATTAATAGTGAAGAGCGAGCACTAAAATGCTTGGGTGCTCATTGCTCGGTTCGCGCAGATTGGTATACTCGGGTACTCGACCCAAGCAACGAGCCCAATGTAAGTCTATGAGAAACCTGAGTATTTTTACCACGATTCCACCTAGGGGTCCTTTAAAGGTCTAAAAACATCTGAAAATGATGAAAACATTGCTCAAATGACACAGGAACATCATGGGGATCGCCCCTGGAAGCATTTCAGACTCCTAGGTCACAGCTGTAAGCAATGCTGTCAGAGTTTCAAGCCATTTTTACAGGTGCACCCAAAAACATACAAAAACTAAACCAAAATGGATTTTGCTGGGAAATATGTTAAGGTACATGCTTTCCAGGCTAATTACTTGTATATAAGGCAAAATTATTTACCTCAGACCAAAATGTTCCTCCACCACTTGGGCTATGTTCACACGCAGCGGTTTTGATGCGTTTTTCAACTTTAACATTGCTTTCAACCAATACAAATGCATTCACTTGTTACAATGAATGCAAGGGTTGCCCTGCTATCAAGTTATATGCACCCCAATAAGACTTTAAACCCAGATACTGGATGGTCGCAGGAAAACCCACTTCACAGTCTTCAGTTGGTCCTGCCATACAGGTACCTTATGTATTCAAAGCGAGGGCCGCCTTTATTCAAATCTGCATGCACCCCAATTCCCCTTTGGAAAAAACATGGAGGAGGGCCTCCTAAACAAAACTGTCCCATTACCAAGGAGCATTAAGTGTATGGGCTGACCAACATTTCCCCATGGGGGGTAAATTAAAAAAAAAAATTCATGACCAAATAGTGTTTACTGTTTTGAGCTAGGGTAACACACAGAGCAATAAAAGGATAATTGAAGCCTCAAAAGCACACTTTGTAGCCCACAGATAGATGAGGCGTGTCACGGAACTACCACACTGTAAAAAAAAAATTGTTTTAACCAAGATATTGTATAGACCTATTGTATTAGACAGACCAAAAATTGGAATATATGCATGAAAAAAAAAAACTATTTTTAGACCACGCATAAAATGGGCGTCGGACGGAGATAACAGACTGTTTCAATATGTGGCCTGTATTTCTTAAAATTTTCTAACCACAAAATACTGTATACACCAAGGGTATCAGACCAAAAAATGGAATGTATATCTGAAAAGACAAGATTTGAAGACCACTGATAGACCAGACGTGTGACTGAGATAACAGACTGTTTCAATATGAGTGACGTATTTTTAAAAATTTTAAAAACCCAAAATGGGGAAGGTGCAGCTGTGTTGGAGGAGAAAATGGCTAGAAGGTTGGAGGAGTTTTTAAACTAGGGTTTGGGGGGGGTGTATTCATTTTATAGGAAAGGAAGATAGTGCAGATAGAGACCTAGGCACAAATAAGGAAGTTTGGGGTGGCGGTGGCATGGGGGGTGGGGTTACAATGAATAATTTAAGAAAGAACAGAGGTACAGAGAGATACATAAAGTGCATGTTTACTAATGCCAGAAGCCTCGCCAACAAAATAGACGAATTAGAATTAATGTTGTTGGAGCATAATTATGACATGGTGGGGATATCTGAAACATGGCTGGATGAGAGCCATGACTGGGCTGTTAACTTGCAGGGCTATAGTCTGTTCAGAAATTACCAAACGGATAAGCGAGGGGGAGGTGTGTGTCTATATGTAAAATCATCCTTAAACCCTTAAGCCCCAAGGGTGGTTTGCACGTTAATGACCGGGCCAATTTTTACAATTCTGACCACTGTCCCTTTATGACGTTATAACTCTGGAACGCTTCAATGGATCTTGGCAATTCTGACATTGTTTTCTTCTGACATATTGTACTTCATGATAGTGGTAACATTTCTTAGATATAAGGTGTGTTTATTTGTGAAAAAAATGAAAATTTGGCAAAAAATTTGAAAATGTTGCAATTTTCCAACTTTGAATTTTTATGCCCTTAAACCACAGAGATATAACACACAAAATAATTAATAAGTAACATTTCCCACATGTCTACTTTACATCAGCACAATTTTGGAAAAAAAAAATTTTTTGTTAGGGAGTTATAAGGGTTAAAAGTTGACCAGCAATTTCTCATTTTTACAATACCAATATTTTTTAGGGACCACATCACATTTGAAGTCATTTTGAGGGGTCTATATGATAGAAAATAACCAAGTGTGACACCATTCTAAAAACTGCACCCCTCAAGGTGCTCAAAACCACATTCAAGAAGTTTATTAACCCTTCAGGTGTTTTACAGGAATTTTTGGAATTTTTTTTTTAATGAACATTTAACTTTTTTTCACAAAAAAATTAATTTCAGCTCCAATTTGTTTTATTTTACCAAGGGTAACAGGATAAAATGGACCCCAAATGTTGTTGTACAATTTGTTCTGAGTACGCTGATACCCCATATGTGGGGGTAACCCACTGTTTGGGTGCATGGCAGAGCTCAGAAAGGAAGGAGCGCCATTTGACTTTTCAATGCAAAATTAACTGGAATTGAGATGGGACGCATTATGAACTTTGGAGAGCCCCTGATGTGCCTAAACATTGAAACCCCCACAAGTGACACCATTTTGGAAAGTAGACCCCCTAAGGAACTTATCTAGATGTGTGGTGAGCACTTTAACCCACCACGTGTTTATAATGCAGAGCCGTCAAAATAAAAAATCATATTTTTTCACAAATATGATTTTTTCGCCCCCACTTTTTTATTTTCCCAAAGGTAAGAGAAGAAATTAGACCCCAAATGTTGTTGTGCCATTTGTTCTGAGTACGCTGATACCCCATATGTGGGGGTAAACCACTGTTTGGGTGCATGGCAGAGCTCGGAAGTGAAGGAGCGCCGTTTGACTTTTCAATGCAAAATTGACTGGAATTGAGATGGGACGCCATGTTGCGTTTGGAGAGCCCCTGATATGCCTAAACATTGAAACCCCCCACAAGTGACATCATTTTTGAAAGTGGACCCCCTAAGGAACTTATCTAGATGTGTGGTGAGCACTTTGACCCACCAAGTGCTTCACAGAAGTTTAAAATGCAGAGCTATCAAAATAACAAATCATGTTTTTTCACGAATATGATTTTTGCCCCCAATTTTTTATTTTCCCAAGGGTAAGAGAAGAAATTGGACCCCAAAAGTTGTAGTGCCATTTGTTCTGAGTACTCTTATACCCTATATGTGGGGGTAAACCACTGTTTGGGTGCATGGCAGATCTCGGAAGGGAAGGAGCGCCATTTGACTTTTCAATGCAAAATTGACTGGAATTGAGATGGCAAACCATGTCACGTTTGGAGAGCCCCTGATGTGCCTAAACATTGAAACCCCCCACAAGTGACACCATTTTGGAAAGTAGACCCCCTAAGGAACTTATCTAGATGTGTTTTGACAGCTTTGAACCCCCAAGTGTTTCACTACAGTTTATAACGCAGAGCCGTGAAAATAAAAAATCATTTTTTTCCACAAAAATTATTTTTTAGCCCCCTGTTTTGTATTTTTCCAAGGGTAACAGGAGAAATTGGACCCCAAAAGTTGTTGTCCAATTTGTCCTGAGTACGCTGATACCCCATATGTGGGGGGAAACCACCGTTTGGGTGCATGGCAGAGCTCGGAAGGGAAGGAGTGCCATTTGGAATGCAAACTTAGATGGATTGGTTTGCAGGCATCACGCTGCATTTGCAGAGCCCCTGATGCACCTAAACAGTAGAAACCCCCCATAAGTGACACCATTTTGGAAACTATACCCCCCCAAGGAACTTATCTAGATGTGTTGTGAGAACTTTGAACCCCCAAGTGTTTCACTACAGTTTATAATGCTTAAAATGTTTTTTAGCCCCCCAAATATTTATTTTCCCAAGGGTAACAAGAGAAATTGGACCCCAATAGTTGTTGTCCAATATGTCCTAAGTATGCTGATACGTCATATGTTGGGGTAAACCCCTGTTTTGGCGCACAGGAGAGCTCGGAAGGAGCACTGTTTTACTCTTTCAACGCAGAATTGGCTGGAATTGAGATCGGACGCCATGTCGCCTTTGGTGAACCCTGATGTGCCTAAACAGTGGAAACTCCCAATTCTAACTGAAACCCAATACCAAACACACCCCTAACCCTAATCCCAACCATAACCCTAACCACACCCTTAACCCTGACACATCCCTAACCCTAATCCCAACCGTAAATTTAATCCAAACCCTAACCCTAACTTTAGCCCCAACCCTAACTTTAGCCCCAACCCTACCCTAAATTTAGCCCCACCCTAACTGTAGCCCTAACCTTAACTTTAGCCCCAACCCTAACTTTAGCCGCAAACCTAACTGTAGCCCTATCCCTAACTGTTGCCCTAACCCTAGCCCCAACCCTAACCCTAGCCCCACCCTTAACCCCAATCCCAACCCCAACCCTAACCCTAACCCTTGCCCTAACCCTAGCCCTAACCCTAGCCCTAACCCTAGCCCTAACCCTTACCCTAGCCCTAACCTTAGCCCTAACCATAGCCCAAACCCTAACCCTAGCCCTAGCACTAACCCTAGCCCTAACCCTAGCCCTAACCCTAACCCTAGCCCCAACCATAACCCTAGCCCTAACCCTAGCCCTAACCCTAACCCTAATGGGAAAATGGAAATAAATACATTTTTTTAATTTTTTATGTTTCCCTAACTAAGGAGGTGATGAAGTGGTTTTTGATTTACTTTTATAGCAGGTTTTTTAGCGATTATTATGATTGGCAGCCATCACACACTAAAAGACGTTTTTTATTGCAAAAAATATTTTTGCGTTACCACATTTTGAGACCTATAATTTTTCCATATTTTGGTCCACATAGTCATGTTAGGTCTTGTTTTTTGCGGGACAAGTTGACGTTTTTATTGGTACCATTTTTGAGCATGTGACATTTTTTGATCGCTTTTTATTTCGATTTTTGTGAGGCAGAATGACCAAAAACCAGCTATTCATGAATTTCTTTTAGGGGGGGGGGGGGGGGCGTTTATACCATTCCACGTTTGGTAAAATGGATAAAGCAGTTTTATTCTTCGGGTCAGTACGATTACAGCGATACCTCATTTAGATTATTTTTATGTTTTGGCGCTTTTATACGATAAAAACTATTTTATAGAAAAAATAATTATTTTTGCATCGCTTTATTCTGAGGACTATAACTTTTTTATTTTTTCGCTGATGATGATGTGTGGTGGCTCGTTTTTTGCGGTACAAGATGACGTTTTCAGCGGTATGATGATTATTTATAGCTGTCTTTTTGATCGCGTGTTATTCCACTTTTTGTTCGGCAGTATGATAATAAAGCGTTGTTTTTTGCCTCGTTTTTTTTTTTTTTACGGTGTTCACTAAAGGGGTTAACTAGTGGGCCAGTTTTAAAGGTCAGTTCGTTACGGACGCAGCGATACTAAATATGTGTACTTTTATTGTTTTTTTTATTTAGATAAAGAAATGTATTTATAGGAACAATATTTTTTTTCTCTTTATTTAGTAATTTATTTATTTTATTTTTTTTACACATTTAAAAAATTTTTTTTTACTTTTTTACTTTGTCCCAGGGGTGACATCACTGTATAGGGACAGATGATCTGACACTTTGCAGAGCACTGTGTCAGATCAGCGATCTGACGTGCACTGCTCCTGGCTTACCAGCGCCTGCTCTGAGTAGGCACTTGGTAAGCCACCTTCCTGCAGGACCCGGAAGTAGCCCCGTTGCCATTTTGGATCCGGGGCCGGCAGGGAGGAGATGATCGGTACAAGGTGAGCACATCGCCTTGAACCGATCGTCTCAGGGAAGCAGGCAGGGAGCCCCCTCCCTGCGCGATGCTTCCCTGTACCGCCGGAACACTGCGATCATGTTAAATCGCAGTGTGCTAGGGGTTAATGTGCCGGGAGCGGTCCTTGACCGCTCCTGGCACATAGTGCCGGATATCAGCTGCGATAGTCAGCTGACACTCGGCCGCGATCGGCCGTGCTCCCCCCGTGAGCGCGGCCGATTGCATATGACGTACTATCCCGTCACTGGGAATTAAGTCACCAGGTCACCTTGACGGGATAGTAAGTCATGTGGGATTAAGGGGTTAAAACCCATTCTGCGTGTGATTATAGGTGAATATAATGAAAATGTAGAGTCCCTGTGGGTGGAGATAAGGGGAGCGGGAAAAAATAATAAATTACTGATAGGGGTGAGTTAAAAGTCTCGAAAAATAATGGAAGCAACGGAGAATATCCTTGTAAAGCAAATAGATGAAGCTGCGACTCAAGGAGAAGTCATTATTATGGGGGACTTCTACTACCCTGAAATAGATTGGGGAACAGAAACCTGCAGTTCCAGCAAAGGTAATCGGTTTTTGACAACTATGAGAGACAATTACCTTCCACAACTGGTTCAGGACCCAACAAAAAGGGGGGCACTGCTAGACCTAATATTAACCAACAGGCCAGACCGCATATCAAATACAAGAGTTGGGGGTCACTAGGGGAATAGTGATCACAAAATGATACGTTTTCATGTATCCTTTGATGTGTAGTAGAGGGGTTACAAGGACACTAAACTTCAGGAGGGCAAATTTCCAATGGATGAGAGATGATCTTGGTGCAATTAACTGGGACGATATTCTGAGACATAAAAATACACAAAGAAAATGGTAGACGTTTATTAGCATCCTGGATAGGACCTGTGCACAGTATATACTGTATGGGAATAAACATACTAGAAATAGGAGGAAATCAATATGGCTAAATAGAGCTGTAAGGGGCGCAATAAGTGACAAAAATAAAGCATTTAGAGAATTAAAGGAAGTAGGTAGTGATGAGGCATTAAATAAATACAGAAAATTAAATACATTCTGTAAAAAGCAAATCAAAGCAGCAAAAATTGACACAAAGAGACTCGTTGCCAGAGAGAGTAAAAATAATCCCAAAATATTCTTTAACTACGTAAATAGTAAGAAACTAAAAAATGATAGTGTAGGCTCCCTTACAAATAGTCTGGGTGAAATCGTGGATGAAGATAAGGAAAAAGCCAATATGCTAAATTACTTTTTTTTCATCAGTATTTGCACAAGAAAATTCCATGGCAGACAATATGATCAGTGATAAGAAAAATTCCCCATTAAATGTCACCTGCTTAACCCAGCAGGAAGTACCGCAGTGTCTAAAAATTACTAAAATTGACAAATCTCCAGGACCGGATAGGATACACCCCTGAGTACAGTCATTGATAGACCATTATTTTTAATCTTTAAAGACTCCATAATAACAGGGTCTGTACCACAAGACTGGCGTATAGCAAATGTGGTGTCAATATTCAAAAAGGGGACAAACACTAAACTCGGAAATTATAGGCCAGTAAGCTTAACCTCTACTGTGGATAAAATCCTGGAGGGTATTCTAAGGGATGTTATGCTGGAGTATCTGAAGAGGAATAACCTCATGACCCAATATCAGCATGGGTTTACTAGGGACCGTTCATGTCAGATTAATCTGATCAGCTTCTATGAAGAGGTAAGTTCCAGACTGGACCAAGGGAACCCAGTGGACATAGTGTATACAGACTTTTCAAAAGCTTTTGATACGGTGCCACGCAAAAGGTTGATACATAAAATGAGAATAATGGAGTTAGGGGAAAATTTGTGTAAGTGGGTTAAGAGCTGGCTCAGGGATAGGAAACAAAGGATGGTTATTAATGGAGCACACTGGGACTGGGTCACGGTTAGCAGTGGGGTACCACAGGGGTCAGTATTGGGCCCTCTTTTTTAACATATGTATTAATGACCTTGTAGGGGGCATACAGAGCAGAATTTCAACATTTGCAGACGACACTAAACTCTGCAGGGTAATCAATACAGAGGAGGACAATTTTATATTACAGGATGATTTATGTGAACTAGTAGCTTGGGTTGATAAATGGCGAATGAGCTTTAATGGGGATAAATGTTAGGTCATGCACTTGAGTAGAAGTAATAAGATGTATTTATTATTTATTGTTATTATTTATTTATATAGCACCATTGATTCCATGGTGCTTTACATGAGAAGGGGTTACAGACAAGTTACAGATATCACTTACAGTAAACAAACTAACAATGACAGACTGATACAGAGGGGCGAGGACCCTGCCATTGCGGGCTTACATGTATAACTATGTGCTTAATTCTTAAACTCTGGGCAAAACCGTCAATGAAAAAGACCTGGGTGTATGGGTGGATGACAAACTCACATTTAGTGGCCAGTGTCAGGCAGCTGCTACAAAGGCAAATAAAATAATGGGATGCATTAAAAGAGGCATAGATGCTCATGAGGAGAACATAATTTTACCTCTATGCAAGTCACTAGTTCGACCACACTTAGAATACTGTGTACAGTTCTAGTCTTCAGTGTATAAGAAAGACATAGCTGAACTAGAGCAGGTGCAGAGAAGAGCGACCAAGGTTATTAGAGGACCTGGGGGTCTGCAATACCAAGATAGATTATTACACTTGGGGCTATTTAGTTTGGAAAAACGAAGACTAAGGGGTGATCTTATTTTAATGTATAAATATATGAGGGGACAGCACAAAGACCTTTCTGATGATCTTTTTAATCACAGACCTGAGACAGGGACAAGGGGGCATCCTCTACGTCTGAAGGAAAGAAGGTTTAGGCATAATAACAGATGCGGGTTCTTTACTGTAAGAGCAGTGAGACTATGGAACTCTCTGCCATATGATGTTGTAATGAGTGATTCATTACTTAAATTTAAGAGGGGATTGGATACCTTTGTTGAAAAGTATCATGTTGCAAGGTATATATACTAGATTCCTTGATAGGGCATTGATCCAGGGAACTAGTCTGATTGCCGTATGTGGAGTCGGGAAGGAATTTTTTTCCCCAAAGTGGAGCTTACTATTTGCCACATGGTTTTTTTTGCCTTCCTCTGGATCAACATGTTAGGGCCTGTTAGGTTAGGCTATGGGTTGAACTAGATGGACTTAAAGTCTTCCTTCAACCTTAATTACTATGTTACTATGTTACTATGTTAGGGCATGTTAGGTTAGGCTATGGGTTGAACTAGATGGACTTAAAGTCTTCCTTCAACCTTAATAGCTATGTTACTATGTAAAATACTGTCTACAGCAAGGGAATCAGACCAAAAACTGAAATGTATGGCTGAAAAGCCACGATTTGAAGACCACACATAGACTAGATGTGGGACTGAGAGAACAGAATGTTTCAATATGTGGGATGTATTTTTTTAAATTTTAAAAAACACAAAATACTGTATAATACACCAAAGGTAGCAGTCTTGCTAACCCAAAAATGCAATGTATGCTTGCAAAGGAAGGTTTTGGACACCACAGATATACCACGCATCTGATGGAGGTAACAGAGTGATCAAAATGTGTTCTTGTTTTTTTGGCCCACCAAAAATGTGTCCATAAGTAGGCTATGACACTAAAATAAAACATTTGGAGTACTAAAATTGTCCAAACATTTCCCCATGGGGGGGTACATTTTTAAAAAATCTTTTATGGGCATCGTAGACACCCTTGGCAAAAATTGGACTGGCTGTAGCAGCACAAAACCAGTTAACCCTGGTGATCTAGTGTTGGAGAATAAGGAGACATAAGATAAATCATACTAAAATAAAAGAAATTAATAAAAAATGTGACTCCACCTATGACAAAAAATAACAAAAGGGAGGGGAGAACACAGGTTCATAAATATGAAGCCAGAATGTGTCCAACGAGATATGTTTGTCCCTAGCAACAGCTCAGAGACAGGGCTATAAATAAAAATATAATATAAAAGTTTTTGAATAATTTTATATTGTAGAGGTACACACTACCTCATTAGAGGACTGTCCAGAGCTATGAAAAATGGAAAATATAATAATAAATGGGAAGAAGATACGTACATCTCCTTTTTGCAAAATTTTCCCCTGGGGGAGTAACATTTCTTTTGGTTTCAAATTGGTAACGGCCATCATATAGACACTTTTGCCAAAAATTGCACTGGTGTATCAGCACAGAACACGTTAGACATGGTGATCTAGTGGAGAATGAGGAATCATTGATGAAGGCCTCATTAAAAACTAGGCCCAATGTAAAGGAGCGTGTCTCCTAGCCTTGTAATGCCCATACACGCAGTGCATGGACTGACAATCATTTCCCAATGGGGTTTACAGTTTTAAAAAATTATTTATGAGTATCATAGACACCCTTGCCCAAAAATTAAATGGCTGTAGCAGCATGCAACATGTTCACAATGGTGATCTAGTGGTGGAGAATGAGGAAACATTGATAAAGGTCTCATTAAAAACTAGGCCCAATGTAAAAGAGCTTGTCTCCTACACTTGTAATGTCCATACACAAAGTGCATGGGCTGACAAACATTTCCCCATGGGGGTTACAGTTTTAAAAAAATATTTATGGGTATCATAGACACCCTTGCCCAAAAATTGAATGGCTGTAGCAGAATACAACATGGTCACCATGGTGATCTAGTGGTGGAGAATGAGGAAACATTGATGAAGGCCTCATTAAAAAATAGGCACAATACACACTAGCGCGTGGTTTTTGTACGAAGTAAAAGATGAGCTGACGAGCAAGATCCCAGGCCCACGGCCGAGCTCATGTGCAGAAGCGGGCCCCAGAAAGACCACCTGGACAAGAACAGCAGCCCCAATGACCTTGGCCAGCAGTGAAATCTCAGCAGCCAGTGCCTGAGCCTTTGCTCGTTGGAAGATAGTGCCAGAGAGGTCAGCCAGCAGCGGCAGTAGAGAGACCATTGCCCGAGGTTCTGCAGGTGTCAGCCGCACTTGCAGAAGCATCTATCGGGGAACGGGGCGGCCTTAGGCATGACTTCCATGACATCGGGGTGAACACCTGGCAGACTATCAAACACGTCCAAAAATCCAAAAATCAAAAGCTGGCACCTCTGGAACCAAGATTGCTCTTGTGACCAAGCAAATCAGGCTGGTGTCTCGACCACAGTGGGCCCTGTACCAGTATCACGTTGACTTCAACCCTGCCATGGAGTCCAAGCGTTTGTGGTATGGCCTTCTGTACCAGCATGAAGAAACCATCGGGAATGTGCTGGTGTTTGGTGGAACCGTGTTGTTTTTACCAAGAAGACTGAATAAGGTCAACGAGGTGTTCAGCCAAGCTCGAAATGGAGAGAACGTGCGGATAACAATCACCCTGACTAACGAGCTTCCACCAACTCACCCACCTGCATCTATTTCTATAACATCATTTTTCCAAAGACTCCTGAAGATAATGGATATGAAGCAGATTGGATGCAACTATGACCCGCCATCTGCCCGGGGTTATCACTTCAATCCTCCAGTACGAGTCTGGCATCATGTTGAGCATTGATGTCGGCCATAAAGTCCTCAGGAACGAGACTGTGCACGACATCATAAGCAGCCTCTCTACTCCTCGTGTGGCCCTCAGAGGTTCCAGGATGCCTGCTGTAAGGAGCTGATCAGACAGATCGTCCTCACCAAGTACAATGTAAGATCTTTTGGAACTCCAAAAGTGAACCTGTAGAACCACGACAACGAACCTCCCAAGGCTCAGCTGGCCTGGCGGACCACCCCCAATACAGGGAGCAAAAGGGGCAGGCCCGTGGGAGACTATTGCCGCAGAAGCTGATACCCGGGCACAGATAGTAGGAGCGGGAAAGACACTGGACCGGCTGGGTGTAGAAAAGACACAGAGCAGGCTGAGTACGACGGGGACACAGGACGGGCAGAATATGGTGGAGACACAGGACAGACTGGCTATGGCGGAGACACAGGACAGACTGGCTATGGCAGAGACACGGGGCAGAGAAGTGCAGAGCACAGAGGGACCTGGGTCACATGAAAAACAAATGACAATCAGGCATGGAGCAGAGGGAAGGGTCACCTTAAATAGGCTGCGTGCTGCAGGACTTCCGGGTCAGGATCCTCCAGAGTTACAGAGTGGAGGAACGGAGCGTCTGCAGACCATAGCAAGGAAGTGCGCGTGTGCAGAAGGAGTTGGAGTGAGAGGTGCGCACGCGCACCTGACGAGATCCAGGGACCGGCAACGAAGGCAGCGTGCTGAAACGCGCGTTGGGGAGGGCACCATCCAGGAAACCGGGAAACATTAGAGCACAGTAAGTACACTATCATTATGATAGCACTATGCCTCTCCATTATTATTAGTCTCTTTTCCCGTGTGCCAACACTTCCTGGTACCAACAGCGACACCTAGTGGGATCTCTGCATGTGTCTAGTCTTAATGTTTTTTATGCTTACTTTCTGCATATGCACTTTGACTTGCACTTTTTCCACACCAGCACTTTTTATATGAGATTACCCCTTCGGTGGTGCCTATTTATGGCTATTATATTTTCTATATATACTTTTTATTAATTTTACCATATTTGTTGCACTCTATATGTCGCATTCACTATTGCTGAATTTCTAATCCTGGTTAGGTGCGCCCGTTATTTAATTTTAATTTTAAAATTTTCGATATCATTGCTCTATTCATGTTCTAAGTCTGATGTATTATTATTAATAAACTTTCATGATTTTACATTAATTATATTGGACTTTTTGTCGGGTTTTTCTTTCTGTTATTTCCTCTTGGTTATTTTCCCGATTGTCCTATATATATTTTTTAGTCCTGACCCCACAATAGATGTAGCTATTATATGGTGCTACGACTACCTAGGACTACTATATTTTATGTTATATAGCTTTATTTATATTCGGTAGTCCCTTTCTATTTGGGGTGGTACCCTCGCTCTGGTATTTAATTCAACATATGCAGTGTAGAGTTCCAACGCGTGGGGACATCACACACCAGTCGGTGAGCCGGAAGCTGCAAACGCTGCTGAAGCATGGCAAGGGCGGCTGAAGCTGTAGCTGACTGTCTAAGATGGGCAGACAGACGGCCTACTTTCACTAGCAGATCCCACAGCTCTTGGAAGCTTTTCAGAAAGCGTTGAACCACAAGGTTAAGCACATGGGCCAGGCAAGGTACATGTGTGAGCTCACCTTGCCTCAGAGCCTGGCTGTAGGTTCAGCGGTGTTATCCAAATATCTGACTGCTCTTTCAGCGCTGTCCGCATCTCTTCTGCATTGTGCAGTTTTTCACCTATGCAGATTAGCTTCAGCACAGCCTGCTGCCGCTTGGCTGAGGCAGTGCTGCAGTGATTCCAGCTTCTGACTGATGTGCTGATTTCAGAGATGGAGGCTGAAGAGGAGGACGTGGAGGTGCAGAAGCTGTAGACTGTGGAGGCAACCCTGATTGACGTAGGGCCTGCAATCCTCGGTGTGGGGAGGATGTGTTCCATCCCAAGGTCTGACTAGGACCCAGCTTCCACTATGTTAACCCAGTGTGCCATCAGTGAGATGTACCTTCCCTACCCACAACCATTTGTACACGTGTCTGTGGTTTGGTGGACTTTCCCAGTAACAACATTGTTGAGGGCACCGGTAATGTTGTGGGACACATGCTGCTGGTGTAATGCCGGTATGGAACATCGGGAGAAATAGTGGCGGCAGGGGACTGAGTACTTTGGGTGGGATGGCTGCCGCCATCAGGTTGCGGAAAGCTTCCGTCTCAATGAGCCTAAAAGGCAACTTTTCGAGCGCAAGCAGAAGAGAAATGTTAGAATTTAGTACTGTGGCCTTTGGGGCGTTGGCTCTGTATTTCCGCTTGCGTTCTAATGACTGAGGTATAGACAACTGAAGGCTGTGCTGGGACAACGACTTGGACGGGCTTGATGATGGTGCTGCATGGGCAACAACAGGTGAAGGGCTAGAGGCATCTTCACATGCACGGTGGACTGGGGATTGGCTTCTACGCAAAACAGTGGAAGAAGCAGTGGTGTCACCTGCAGGCAGTGTTCCTGGAGCCTGAGGTTCGGCCCACAAAGTCGGGTGCTTTGCTGCCATGTGCCTGATCATGCTGGTAGTGGTCAGGCTGGTAGTTTTGCTACCCCTGCTGATGCAAACATGGCAGGTGCTGCAAATGGCCTGTTTGGTGTTATCGGCAGAGTCTTTAAAAAATAACCAGATTTGGAAAGATCTAACAGTTGGAATGGCAACTTCCATCATGTTGGTCTTACGGAGAACGGATGCACGCCTTCTGTCTGTGGCCACCACACTGCTTCTTCCTGCCTGTTGGGGTGATATGCCTCCTTCCCCATGTGTGTTGCTGTGCTTGTTCTGCTTGTCCTCCTGCCAGGTTGGGTCAGTCACTATGTCATCCACCACCTTGTCTTCCACATCCGCACCCTGCTCCTCCTCCTGACTTTCTAGCGATTGTGTCTCATCATCGCCCACCTCTTTTGACACTTTCTCACCATCGCCTTCGTGTCACCGTGGCTGGTCAAAGCTTTGGGCATCGCTACATGTAATCTCATCTGGCCCCGCTTCAAGTTGACTCGCCGAGAGTCTGGAATATTGAAATGGAAAACTGAACAGCTCTTCAGAGTGTCCAAGTGTCTGGAGTCTTGAAATGGAAAACTGAACAGCTCTTCAGAGTGTCCTAGTGTGGGATCAGTTGTCTCAGGGCACTCGGCAAGGTGGGAGGAAGGCAGATAAGGGTGAGGAATATCCAGTCCACACTCACGGCTACTCAGACTTGACCGTGTGGAAGACATAGTGGTGGTGGTGGCTAAGTGACTGGAAGCATTATCCGCTATCCAACCAACAACCGTTTCACACTGCTCTGGCTTCAATAGTGGTGTGCTGTGATCCCCAAGAAACTGGGACAGGAAGGTCGAGCGAGAAGATGTGAGTCTTTGTTGTTGCCCACTTTCAGCTGTGCCATGGCCTCTTCCTCTACATGCACAATCAGCATCATGTCCACTTCCCCGTCCCTTGCCCCTTGCCTTGACCAATTTAAATAGACTACTGAACTATTTCAAAAGCTCAACACAAATGTATTTATTTGGAGCAAAATTATATCTGATCATTATGCCTTCAAAGCTATGATTTTTCCACCACAGATACACAAGGCCTCAGCCTCACATACTAGACTGTATAAAATAATTTTGGTCTTTTTGATGAACTTTTGAAAAAAATAAAAAAAGAGTAAAACAAGGCTAGCACACAGAACTATGCTACGTATGCCTGCGAAACTACTATTTGTCCACCACAGATATACCAGGCCTCAGTCTGACATAACAGATTGTATAAAAAATTGTTGGGTTTTTGGTGAATTTTTGAAAAAAATAAAAAAAGAGTAGAACAAGGGTAGCACATTGAACTATGCTACGTATGGCTACGAAACTACAATTTTTCCACCACAGATACAAGAGGCCTCACCCAGATATAATAAACTGTCTAAAAATTATTTTTGCTTTTTGGTGAATTTTTGAAAAAAATAAAAAAAAGAGTAGAAGAAGGCACACAGAACTATGCCACGTATGCCTGCAAACTACTATTTTTTCACCACAGATACACCAGGAAGCAGCCAAAGATAACAGACTGCATAATTTAAAAACAAAAAAAAGTACAACAAGGCTAGCAGACAGAAATATGAAACTTATGCATGCAAAGCTATGATTTTTCCACCACAGATACACCATGCCTCAGCCTGACATAACAGACTGTGTAATTTTTTTTGGGTGAATTTTTGAAAAAAAAAAAAAGTGGAACAAGGCTAGCAGACAGTACTATACAACTTATGCCTGCAAAGCTACGACTTTCCACCACAGATGCACCATACCCAAGCCTAACATAACAGACTGTATAAAACATTTTTGGGTTTTAGGTTAATTTTTGAAAAAAAAATGAGTGGAACAAGGGTATCAGACAGAACTATGCAACTTATGCCTACGAAGCTACAATTTTTCCGACACAGATACACCAGGCCTCAGCCTGACATAACAGACTGTATAAATTTTTTAGGGGTTTTAGATGAATTTTTTTTAAAAAAATGAGTGGAACAAGGCTAGCAGACAGAACCATGCAATTCATGCCTGTGAAGCTACAATTTTTCCACCACAGATACACCAGGCCTCAGCCTGACATAACAGACTGTATAAAACATTTGTATCGCTTTTTGCGAATTTTTCAGGCCTCAGCCTTACATCACAGACTGTATTAAAAAAATTTGGGTTTTAGGTGAATTTTTGAACAAAAAAATGAGTGGAACAAGGCTAGCAGACAGAACTATGAAACTTAGGCCTGTGTAGCTACGATTTTTCCACCACAGATACACCAGGCAAAGTAGAACAAGGCTAGTACACAGAACTATGCAACTTATGGCTGCAAAACTATAATTTTTCCACCACAGATACACCAGGCCGCAGCCACAGATAACAGACTGTATAATTTTTTTTTCTGCTGTATGTGTAATTTGGAGAAAAAAATAGAGTACAACAAGGCTAGCAGAAAGAACTATGCAACTTATGCATGCAATGGTATGATTTTTCCACCACAGATACACCAGGCCTCAGCATGACATAACAGACTGTATAAATTTTTTTTTTGTTTTTGGTGAATTTTTTTAAAATAAAAAAAGTAGAACAAGGCTAGCACACAGAACTATGCTACATATGCCTGCAAAACTATGATTTTTCCACCAAAGATACACCAGGCCTCAGCCTGACACAACAGGCTGTATACATTTTTTAGGGGGGTTGGTGAATTTTTGAAAAAAAATGAGTGGAACAAGGCTGGCAGACAGAACTATGCAACTTTTGCCTGAGAAGCTACGATTTTTCCACCACAGATACACCAGGCCTCAGCCTCACATAACAGACTGTAAACATTTTTGGGGGGTTTTTGGTGAATTTCTGAGAAAAAAATGAGTGGAACAAGGCTAGCAGACAGAACCATCCAACTCATGCCTGTGAAGCTACAATTTTTACACCACAGATACAGCAGGCCTCAGCCTGACATAACAGACTGTATAAAACATTTGTATCGCTTTTTGCGAATTTTTCAGGCCTCAGCCTTACATCACAGACTGTATTAAAAAAATTTGGGTTTTAGGTGAATTTTTGAACAAAAAAATGAGTGGAACAAGGCTAGCAGACAGAACTATGAAACTTAGGCCTGTGAAGCTACGATTTTTCCACCACAGATACACCAGGCAAAGTAGAACAAGGCTAGTACACAGAACTATGCAACTTATGGCTGCAAAACTATAATTTTTCCACCACAGATACACCAGGCCGCAGCCACAGATAACAGACTGTATAATTTTTTTTCTGCTGTATGTGTAATTTGGAGAAAAAAATAGAGTACAAGGCTAGCAGAAAGAACTATGCAACTTATGCATGCAATGGTACGATTTTTCCACCACAGATACACCAGGCCTCAGCATGACATAACAGACTGCATAAATTTGTTTTTGTTTTTTGGTGAATTTTTTAAAAATAAAAAAAGTAGAACAAGGCTAGCACACAGAACTATGCTACATATGCCTGCAAAACTACGATTTTTCCACCAAAGATACACCAGGCCTCAGCCTGACACAACAGGCTGTATACATTTTTTAGGGGGGTTGGTGAATTTTTGAAAAAAAAAAATGAGTGGAACAAGGCTGGCAGACAGAACTATGCAACTTTTGCCTGAGAAGCTACGATTTTTCCACCACAGATACACCAGGCCTCAGCCTGACATAACAGACTGTATAAAAAAAATTTTGGTCTTAGGTGAATTTTTGAAAAAAAAATGAGTGGAACAAGGCTAGCAGACATAACTATGCAACTTATGCATGCAAAGCTCCGATGTTTCCACCACAGAAAAACCAGGCCTCAGACTCACATAACAGACTGTAAACATTTTTTTTGGGTTTTTGGTGAATTTCTGAGAAAAAAATGAGTGGAACAAGGCTAGCAGACAGAACTATGCTGCTTATGCTTGCGAAGCTATGATTTTTCCACCACAGATACACCAGGCCTCAGCCTGACATAACAGACTGTATAAAAAATGTTAGCTTTATGGTGAATTATTGAAAAAAAAAAGTAGAACAAGGCTATCACACAGGACTATGCAACTTTTGCCAGCGGAACTACGATGTTCCACCACAGATGCACCAGGCAGCAGCCACAGATAACAGACTGTATAATTTTTTTCTGTTGTATGTGAAATTTGGAAAAAAATAAAAAATGAGTACAAGAAGGCTAGCAGACAGAACTATGCAACTTATGCCTGCGAAAGTACGATTTTTCCACCACAGATACACCAGATCTCAGCCTGACATAACAGACTGTATACATTCTTTTTTATTTTTTGGTGAATTTTTGAAAAAAAAAAGCAGAACAAGGCTAGCACACAGAACTAAGCTACATATGCCTGCGAAACTATGATTTTTCCACCACAGATACACCAGGCCGCAGCCACAGATAACAGACAGTATATATTTTTTTCTCTTGTATGTGAAATTTGGAAATCAATTAAAAATGAGTACAAGGGTAGCAGACAGAACTATGAAACTGATGCCTGCGAAGCTATAATTTTTCCACCACAGATACACTAGCCGTCTGTTGTGAGTTCTGTTTTTGGGCTCCCTCTGGTGGTTACTGATGGTACTGGGTGATTTGTGTTCTGCTGTCTCTGGTGTCCACCTGTTCTATTAGGATTTGGGAGTTTCCTATTTAACCGGGCTTTCTTGTCATTTCCCCGCCGGCTATCAAGGTTATCAGAGTGTTTTGTTACCTCAGCTTCTGGCTTCAGTAATCTTCAGGACAAGCTAAGTTTTGATTTTCTTGTTCCACGTTTTGCTTTATTTTTTGTCTTGTCCAGCTTGCATATAATTGTCTCTTTTCTGCTGGTTGCTTTAGTGGGCTGTAATTGCTCCTCATGTTCCATGAGTTGGAACATGAGTTCAAGTAATTACAGGATGGTTTTTTGAAGGGTTTTTTGCTGACCGCGCAGTTTACTTTTGTATCCTCTGCTATCTAGTTTTAGCGGGCCTCATTTTGCTGAATCTGTTTTCATACTGTGTATGTGCCTTCCTCTCATTTCACCGTCATTATATGTGGGGGGCTGCTATTTCTGTGGGGTATTTCTCTGGAGGCAAGAGAGGTCTGTGTTTCTTCTAATAGGGGAAGTTAGATCTTCGGCTGGTGCGAGACGTCTAGGATCAACGTAGGCACGTTCCCCGGCTATTGTTATTTGTGTGTTCAGGTTTAGGGTCGCGGTCAGCTCAGGTTCCATCACCCTAGAGCTCGTTGGTGCTTGTCCTTTTGTGATTCCCTGCCATTAGAATCATGACAGTATAGCCGGCCAAAATGTTTGGGCTGAAGTAGGAGGAAAAGTAGTCTGAGGAAGTTTTTTTTTTTTTTCTCTCCTCTGAGGTTGCTGCCTAGCCTTAATTGCAGTCAGGCTGATTTTTTTTTTTTCCTCCTCTTAATCCTTGAATGGCTCTGACCTTAGCTGTTTATCATGGACATCCAGAGTTTAGCTTCCAGCTTGAATAATCTTGCTGCTAAGGTTCAAAATATACAAGATTTTGTTGTACATGCTCCTATGTCTGAACCTAGAATTCCTATTCCAGAGTTCTTTGCTGGAGATAGATCTAGTTTTCTGAATTTTAGGAACAATTGCAAGCTGTTCCTTTCTTTGAAATCTCGCTCTTCTGGAGACCCTGCTCAGCAGGTTAAGATTATTATATCTTTCCTGCGGGGTGACCCTCAAAATTGGGCATTTGCATTGGCACCAGGGGATCCTGCGTTGCTTAATGTGGATGCGTTTTTTCTGGCATTGGGTTTGCTCTATGAGGAACCTAACCAGGAGATTCAGGCTGAAAAAGCTTTATTAGCTCTCTCTCAGGGGCAAGATGAAGCAGAAATATATTGTCAAAAATTTCGGAAATGGTCAGTGCTTACTCAGTGGAATGAGTGCGCCCGGGCTGCAAAGTTCAGAGATGGCCTTTCTGAGGCCATTAAAGATGTTATGGTGGGGTTCCCTGCGCCTACGGGTCTGAATGAGTCTATGACTATGGCTATTCAGATTGATCGGCGTTTACGGGAGCGCAAACCTGTGCACCATTTGGCGGTGTCTTCTGAATAGGCACTTGAGACAATGCAATGTGATAGAGTTCAGTCTAGAAGTGAACGGCAAAACTATAGGCGGAAAAATGGGTTGTGCTTTTATTGTGGTGATTCAGCTCATGTTATATCAGCATGCTCTAAACGCACAAAAAAGGTTGATAAGTCTGTTGCCATTAGTACGTTACAGTCTAAGTTCATTCTGTCTGTGACTCTGATTTGCTCATTATCATCCATTTCCGTCGATGCCTATGTAGATTCAGGCTCTGCCCTGAGTCTTATGGATTGGTCATTTGCCAAGCGATGTGGGTTTAGTCTTGAGCCTCTGGAAGTCCCTATTCCTTTGAAGGGAATTGACTCTACACCTTTAGCTATGAATAAACCTCAGTACTGGACACAAGTGACCATGCGTATGACTCCCGTTCATCAGGAGGTGATTCGCTTCCTGGTATTGTATAATTTACATGATGTTCTAGTACTTGGTCTGCCATGGTTACAAACTCATAATCCAGTCCTTGACTGGAAAACAATGTCTGTGTTAAGCTGGGGATGTCAGGGGGTTCATGATGATGCACCTCCGATTTCTATCGCTTCATCTACTCCTTCTGAGGTTCCTGTATTTTTGTCTGATTATCGGGATGTTTTTGAGGAGCCTAAGCTCAGTTTGCTTCCTCCTCACAGGGATTGCGATTGTGCTATAGATTTAATTCCTGGTAGTAAATTTCCTAAAGGTCGTTTGTTCAATCTGTCAGTGCCAGAGCATACTGCTATGCGGGATTATGTTAAGGAGTCCTTGGAAAAGGGACATATCCGTCCATCTTCGTCCCCTTTGGGAGCAGGTTTTTTTTTCGTGGCCAAAAAAGATGGGTCCTTGAGGCCTTGTATAGATTATCGTCTTTTGAATAAGATTACCGTACAATATCAGTATCCTTTGCCTTTGTTGACTGATTTGTTTGCTCGCATTAAGGGGGCTAAATGGTTCACTAAGCTTGATCTTCGGGCTGCGTATAATCTTATACGAATAAAGCAAGGTGATGAGTGGAAAACCGCATTTAATACGCCTGAGGGCCATTTTGAGTATTTGGTAATGCCTTTCGGACTTTCTAATGCTCCTTCAGTCTTCCAGTCCTTTATGCACGATATTTTCCGTGAATATCTGGATAAATTTATGATTGTGTATTTGGATGATATTTTGTTTTTTTCTGATGACTGGGAGTCTCATGTTCAGCAGGTCAGGAAGGTGTTTCAGGTCCTGCGGGCTAATTCCTTGTTTGTAAAGGGCTCAAAGTGTCTCTTTGGAGTCCAGAAGATTTCTTTCTTGGGGTATATTTTTTCCCCTTCTACTATTGAGATGGATCCCGTCAAGGTTCGGGCTATTTGTGACTGGACGCAGCCTGCATCTCTTAAGAGTCTGCAGAAGTTCTTAGGCTTTGCTAATTTCTATCGTCGTTTTATAACTAATTTTTCTAGTGTTGTTAAGCCTTTGACGGATTTGACTAAGAAGGGTGCTGATGTTGCTGATTGGTCTCCTGCGGCTGTGGAGGCCTTTCGGGAACTTAAACGCCGGTTTTCTTCTGCTCCTGTGTTGCGTCAGCCTGATGTTTCGCTTCCTTTCCAAGTTGAGGTTGATGCTTCCGAGATTGGAGCGGGGGCGGTTTTGTCACAGAGAAGCTCCGATTGCTCGGTGATGAAGCCATGTGCGTTCTTTTCTAGAAAATTTTCGCCCGCTGAGCTGAATTATGATGTGGGTAATCGGGAACTTTTGGCCATGAAGTGGGCATTTGAGGAGTGGCGTCATTGGCTGGAGGGTGCTAGACATCGTGTGGTGGTCTTGACTGATCACAAAAATCTGATTTACCTTGAGTCTGCCAGGTGTCTGAATCCTAGACAGGCTCGTTGGTCACTGTTTTTCTCTCGTTTCAATTTTGTGGTTTCATACCTGCCAGGTTCAAAGAATGTGAAGGCAGATGCTCTTTCTAGGAGTTTTGTGCCTGACTCCCCTGGAAATTCTGAGCCCACTGGTATCCTTAGGGATGGGGTGATTTTGTCGGCCGTCTTCCCAGACTTGCGACGTGCTTTGCAGGAGTTTCAGGCGGGTAAACCTGATCGTTGTCCGCCTGAGAGACTGTTTGTTCCGGATAGTTGGACCAGTAGAGTCATCTCCGAGGTCCATTCTTCTGCGTTGGCAGGTCATCCTGGAATATTTGGTACTAGAGACTTGGTGGCCAGGTCTTTTTGGTGGCCTTCCTTGTCGAGGGATGTGCTTTCTTTTGTGCAGTCTTGTGAGGTTTGTGCTCGGGCTAAGCCTTGCTGTTCTCGAGCCAGTGGATTGTTGTCACCTTTGCCTATCCCGAAGAGGCCTTGGACGCACATTTCCATGGACTTTATTTCGGATCTCCCTGTCTCTCAAAAAATGTCTGTCATCTGGGTTGTGTGTGACCGCTTTTCTAAAATGGTTCATCTTGTACCCTTGCCTAAGTTGCCTTCCTCCTCTGAGTTGGTCCCTCTGTTTTTCCAGAACGTGGTTCGTTTGCATGGGATTCCGGAGAACATCGTTTCTGACAGGGGATCCCAGTTTGTGTCTAGATTTTGGCGGACGTTCTGTGCTAAGATGGGCATTGATTTGTCCTTTTCGTCTGCATTCCATCCTCAGACGAATGGCCAGATGGAGCGAACTAATCAGACCTTGGAAACTTATTTGAGGTGTTTTGTTTCTGCTGATCAGGATGACTGGGTTACCTTTTTGCCGCTGGCCGAGTTTGCCCTTAATAATCGGGCTAGTTCTGCTACCTTGGTTTCTCCTTTCTTTTGTAATTCGGGGTTTCATCCTCGTTTTTCCTCTGGTCAGGTGGAGCCTTCTGATTATCCTGGAGTGGACATGGTGGTGGATGGGTTGCATCGGATTTGGAGTCATGTGGTGGACAATTTGAAGTTGTCCCAGGAGAAGGCTCAGCAGTTTGCTAATCGCCGTCGCCGCGTGGGTCCTCGACTTCGTGTTGGGGACTTGGTGTGGTTGTCTTCTCGTTTTGTTCCTATGAAGGTCTCTTCTCCTAAGTTCAAGCCTCGGTTCATCGGTCCTTATAGGATCTTGGAAATTCTTAACCCTGTGTCGTTTCGTTTGGATCTCCCGGCATCGTTTGCTATTCATAATGTGTTCCATCGGTCGTTGTTGCGGAGGTATGATGTACCTGTTGTTCCTTCGCTTGAGCCTCCTGCTCCGGTGCTGGTGGAGGGAGAATTGGAGTATGTTGTGGAGAAGATCTTGGATTCTCGTGTTTCTAGACGGAAACTCCAATATTTGGTCAAGTGGAAGGGTTATGGTCAGGAGGATAATTCATGGGTGGTTGCCTCTGATGTTCATGCTGATGATTTGGTCCGCGCTTTTCATAGGGCTCATCCTGGTCGCCCTGGTGGTTCTCGTGAGGGTTCGGTGACCCCTCCTCAAGGGGGGGTACTGTTGTGAGTTCTGTTTTTGGGCTCCCTCTGGTGGTTACTGATGGTACTGGGTGATTTGTGTTCTGCTGTCTCTGGTGTCCACCTGTTCTATTAGGATTTGGGAGTTTCCTATTTAACCGGGCTTTCTTGTCATTTCCCCGCCGGCTATCAAGGTTATCAGAGTGTTTTGTTACTTCAGCTTCTGGCTTCAGTAATCTTCAGGACAAGCTAAGTTTTGATTTTCTTGTTCCATGTTTTGCTTTATTTTTGTCTTGTCCAGCTTGCATATAATTGTCTCTTTGCTGCTGGTTGCTTTAGTGGGCTGTAATTGCTCCTCATGTTCCATGAGTTGGAACATGAGTTCAAGTAATTACAGGATGGGTTTTTGAAGGGTTTTTTGCTGACCGCGCAGTTTACTTTTGTATCCTCTGCTATCTAGTTTTAGCGGGCCTCATTTTGCTGAATCTGTTTTCATACTGTGTATGTGCCTTCCTCTTATTTCACCGTCATTATATGTGGGGGGCTGCTATTTCTGTGGGGTATTTCTCTGGAGGCAAGAGAGGTCTGTGTTTCTTCTAATAGGGGAAGTTAGATCTTCGGCTGGTGCGAGACGTCTAGGATCAACGTAGGCACGTTCCCCTGCTATTGTTATTTGTGTGTTCAGGTTTAGGGTCGCGGTCAGCTCAGGTTCCATCACCCTAGAGCTCGTTGGTGCTTGTCCTTTTGTGATTCCCTGCCATTGGAATCATGACAGTGTCAGCCTGAGATAACAGATTGATCTAAATGTTGTTAGGTGTCGAGTTCGCGCCTCTGCACAGGGGGAATCTTGAACCATCTTCGCTGCTGTCTCCCATTCTTCTCCAGCCGCAGTGGAGCCTGCTCAGCGGAGACGTCAGTCTCAGCATCTGGCTCAGGCTGATACTGTGTGACTGGCTAAAGCTGCCATTCCAGGCTCTGCCTTTGTAGCCAGCACTGATCAGCGGAGAGCAGGTCTTTCTGGGACTAAGTCCTGCTTTCCCATAGTGAGCATGCCCATGGGACGACTTCCCATTGGAGGTTGGGGTCACATGCTCAGGTCCTGTTGCGGCTCCTATTGGACCATCTGGAAGGTCTTGTAGCACTGCTGCTATAAAAGGTTTGCATGGCCGCTCGGCCATGCGCTAGTGTATACTTGAAAACATGTGTGTCTTGATGTGTGAAAGTCGCTCATAAATTATCCCCTCCCTTGTGTATCACTGCTCGCGTAAGGTGGATGTTTGCTATTTAGTGCCCGACAGAGCCATCAGTACTAAACACACGATATAGCGTCTATTGCTGTGACCACCAGTGCGACGCCGTGCGCTATTAGAGCGCTTTCCTGACCCATATCTGGGTGGTTAGTGGCGTCCGCCAGAGCGGCACTGCACGCACTCTTGTGCATAAAATTACTATTTTAGTTATACTCTGACACCCAGTAGCGGTGTCGAGCGCAAGTGGTCTAGACAAACTCTAATCCTGAGTCTTGGGATTGAGTTCTGTGACTCCTTGCTTGAGCTCTTTATGCGGTACCGCAGTCCTGTAATGCAACAGGGTTCACTTCTTTCACACAGGGTGAAGCTAACCCGTGTGTGTATCCTCATTGTACCGCCATATAGTCCGTCATTACTCAGCAGCAGGTTCCATCTCTGCACGGTGGACCCCGCGCTGCGAACGCACCTTATACCATCTCTCTAATTATTTGGTGCGTTCCGCTAGCTCTAACAAATGTGGCCTTAATTTATTCGGACTCCCATGACAACACCACGAGAGAGGGGATCAGGAAACCTACAGATACAAAAGGGCGGCACCTCTCCCATGTATCAGTCGGTTCCGTGGGATCTTAATCTAGTCCTTTCATCTTTGACAAAAGAGCCCTTCGAACCCCTACAATCAGCCTCAATAAAAATGCTATCCCTCAAAACAGCTGTTCTGGTAGCGATAACGTCTGCATGCAGAGTAGGAGATATCCAAGCACTTTCCAGACTTCCCCCTTATACAGAATTCTTGCAGGATAGAGTAATCCTCAGGCCGGACCCAGCTTACTTGCCGAAAGTAGCACCATATTTCCACAGGTCTCAGGAAATAGTTCTACCATCATTTCTCCCTAATCCTTCTAACTCTAAAGAGAATCTCCATACTTTAGATGTCAGAAGATGTCTTCTGCATTATATCTCAGTCACTGATACTTGGAAAAGAGATAATGCACTATTCTTATCCTTTCAGGGTCCTAGGAAAGGGTATAGAGTATCGAAATGCACACTAGCTAGATGGATTACACAAGGGGGCATTCTTTGCGTCTGGAGGAGAGAAGGTTTTTCCACCAACATAGAAGAGGATTCTTTACTGTTAGGGCAGTGAGAATCTGGAATTGCTTGCCTGAGGAGGTGGTGATGGCGAACTCAGTCGAGGGGTTCAAGAGAGGCCTGGATGTCTTCCTGGAGCAGAACAATATTGTATCATACAATTATTAGGTTCTGTAGAAGGACGTAGATCTGGGTATTTATTATGATGGAATATAGGCTGAACTGGATGGACAAATGTCTTTTTTCGGCCTTACTAACTATGTTACTATGTTACTATGATTAGGGAGGCTATCTCTCTGGCTTATACAGCAGGTGGAGGTCCGGCTCCGCAGAATCTGAGGGCGCATTCCACCCAGGCCATGGCATCATCCTGGGCGGAGAGATCTGGAGTATCAATCGAACAGATATGTAAGGCGGCCACATGGTTATCCCCTTCCACCTTTTTCAAACACTATTGATTGGACTTGGGGTGCTCCTCAGATCTCACCTTCGGGTTGAGGGTGCTGCAGGCTATAGTCCCTCCCTAAGGTAGCTTACATCTCTGTAAATCTCTTGTGGTGCTGTCATGGGAGTCCGAATAAAACATTAAGCTACTTACTGGTAGCAGCATTTTTCGGAGGCCCATGACAGCACCCTTAGTTCCCTCCCTATTCACGTGGGGGTTGCACTTCCTTAAATAATTATAAGAGATAATATTAATAATATAGAGTTTTTTCACGTGTGATATCTGGTGGGCAGATTATATAAGAGTTTATATGATTATGTATATATATATATATATATGCTACTAACCGCGGTAGTCCTCTCAATCTCTGGAATACAACTGATACGTGGGAGAGGTGCCGCCCTTTTGTATCTGTAGGTTTCCTGTTCCTGAAGGGCGGATCCCCTCTCTCGTGGTGCTGTCATGGGCCTCCGAAAAACGCAGCTACCAGTAAGTAGCTTAATGCTTTTTTGGGGCACAACTAAATTGCATCAACAAGTTGGCTCTGACACACAAAAAAAGTTTTTTTGGCGCACTCACATCTGGTGCCTGGGGCAAAAAAAAAACAAAAAGGGAGATTTTCACATTCTTCCATTACAATAACCTGGCTGTAGTATGCAGCGTGACCAAGTAAATAAAAGTTGAAATAAGGGGACTATGGATTGCATTAGAATAAAAGGAGCAGGTATAAGGTGAAGAAAAGAAATTGCCACAGAAAACTGCAGCTAAGTATATATTAACCCCTTAAGCCCCGAGAGTGGTTAATGACCGGGCCAATTTTTACAATTCTGACCACTGTCCCTTTATGAGGTTATAACTCTGGAATGCTTCAACGGATCCCGGTGACTCTGACATTGTTTTCTCGAAACATATTGTACTTCATGATAGTTGTAAAATTTCTTTGATACTACCTGTTTTTATTTGAGAAAAAAAACGGAAATTTGGAAAAAATTTTGAAAATTTTACAATTTTCCAACTTTTAGTTTTTATGCCCTTAAATAACAGAGATATGTCACATAAAATACTTAATAAATAACATTTCCCACATGTCTACTTTACATCAGCACAATTTTGGAAACAACATTTTTTTTTTTGTTAGGGAGTTATAAGGGTTAAAAGTTGACCAGCAATTTCTCATTTTTACACCATTTTTTTTAAGTGTGACACCATTCTAAAAACTGCATCCCTCAAGGTGCTCAAAACCACATTCAATAAGCTTATTAACCCTTCAGATATTTCACAGAAATTTTTGGAATGTTTAAAAAAAAATGAACATTTAATTTTTTTTCACAAAAATTTACTTCAGCTCCAATTTGTTTTCTTTTACCAAAGGTAACAGGAGAAAATGGACCCCAAAAGTTGTTGTACAATTTGTTCTTAGTACCCAGATACCCCATATGTGGGGGTAAACCACTTTTTGGGCGCATGACAGAGCTCAGAAGGGAAGGAGAACCATTTGACTTTTTAATGCAAAATTGGCTGGAATTGAGATCGGAAGCCATGTTGCGTTTGGAGAACCACTAATGTGCCTAAACATTGGAACCCCCCACAAGTGACACCATTTTGGAAACTAGACCCCCTAAGGAACTTATCTAGATGTGTGGTGAGCACTTTGACCCACCAAGTGCTTCACAGAAGTTTATAATGTAGAGCCGTAAAAATAAAAAATAATATTTTTTCACAAAAATGAATTTTCGCCCCCAATTTTTTATTTTCACAAGGGTACCAGAAGAAACTGTAGCCCAAAAGTTGTTGTGCAATTTGTCCTGAGTACGCTGATATCCCATATGTGGGGGTAAACCACTGTTTGTGTTCTTGACAGAGCTCGGAAGGAAAGGATCGCCGTTTGACTTTTCAATGCAAAATTGACTGGAATTGAGATGGGACGTCATGTTGCATTTGGAGAGCCCCTGATGAGCCTAAACATTGAAACCCCCCACAAGTGACACCATTTTGGAAAGTAGACCCCCTAAGGATCTTATCTAGATGTGTTGTGAGAGCTTTTTTTTTCAACAAAAATTATTTTTTAGCCCCCAGTTTTGTATTTTCCCAAGGGTAACAGGAGAAATTGGACCCCAAAAGTTGTTGTCCAATTTGTCCTGAGTACGCTGATACCCCATATGTGGGGGTAACTACCGTTTGCGCGCATGGCAGAGCTTGGAAGGGAAGGAGCACCATTTGGAATGCAGACTTAGATGGATTGGTCTGCAGGTATCACGTTGTATTTGCAGAGCCCCTGATGTACCTAAACAGTAGAAACGCCCCACAAGTGACCCCATATTGGAAACAACACCCACCAAGGAACTTTTCTAGATGTGTTGTGAGAACTTTGACCCCCAAGTGTTTCACTACAGTTAATAATGCAGAGCCGTGAAAATAAAAAAAAATTTTTTTTCCACAAAAATTATCTTTAACACCCAGTTTTGTATTTTCCCAAGGGTAACAGAAATTGGTCCCCAAAATTTGTTGTCCAATTTGTCCTGAGTATTTTGATACCCAATATGTGGGGGGGAACCACCGTTTGGGCGCATGGCAGAGCTCGGAAGGGAAGGAGCGCCATTTGGAATGCAGACTTAGATGGATTGGTCTGCAGGCATCACGTTGCATTTGCAGAGCCCCTGATGTACCTAAACAGTAAAAAAAAAACACAAATGACTCCATATTGAAACCTAGACCCCTCAAGGAACTTATCTAGATGTGTTGTTAGAACTTTGAACCCCCAAGTGTTTCACTACAGTTTATAACGCAGAGCTGTGAAAATAAAAAATAATTTTTGTCCCACAAAAATGATTTATTTAGCCCCCAAAATTTTTATGTTCCCAAGAGTAATTGGACCCCAAAAATTGTTGTCTAATTTGTCCTGAGTAGGCTGATACCCCATGTGTTGGGGTGAACCCCTGTTTAGGCACATGGGAGAGCTCGGAAGGGATGGAGCACTGTTTTACTTTTTCAACGCAGAATTGGCTGGAATTGAGATCGGACGCCATGTCGTGTTTGGAGAGCTCTGATGTGCCTAAACAATAGAAACCCCCAATTCTAACTGAAACCCTACCGAAACACACCTCTAATCCTAACAACACCCCTAATTCAACCCTAACCACACCCCTAACTCCAACACACCCCTAACCCTAATCCCAACCTTAACCCTAACCACACCCCTAACCCTAAACTTAACCGTAAATGTAATCCAAACCCTAGCCCCAACCCTAACCCTAGCCACAACCCTAACCCTAACCCCAACCCTAGCCCCAACCCTAATCCTAACCCTAGCCCTAATGGCAAAATGGAAATACATTTTTTAATTTTTTTGTTTTTCCCTAACTAAGGAGGTGATGAAGGGGGGTTTGATTTACTTTTATAGCTGTTTTTTTAGCAGATTTTTATGATTGGCAGCTGTCTCACACTAAAAGACGCTTTTTATTGCAAAAAATATTTTTTTGCATTACCACATTTTGAGAGTTATAATTTTTCCATATTTTGGTCCACAGAGTCATGTGTGAGGTCTTGTTTTTTGCGGGACGAGTTGACATTTTTATTGGTAACATTTTCGGGTACGTGACATGTTTTGATCGCTTTTTATTCCGATTTTTGTGAGGCAGACCAAAAACCAGCTATTGATGAATTTCTTTTGGGAGGGGACGTTTATACCGTTCCGCGTGTGGTAAAATGGATAAAGCAGTTTTATTCTTTGGGTCAGTACAATTACAGCAATACCTCATTTAAATTTTTTATGTTTTGGCACTTTTATACGATAAAAACTATTTTATAGAAAAAATAATTATTTTTGCATCGCTTTATTCTGAGGACTATAACTTTTTATTTTTTCACTGATGACGCTGTATGATGGCTCGTTTTTTGCGGGACAAGATGCCGTTTTCAGCGGTACCATGGTTATTTATATCAGTATTTTTGATCGCGTGTTATTCCACTTTGTTTGGCGGTATGAGAATAAAGCGTTTTTTGCCTAGTTTTTTTTTTTTACGGTGTTCACTGAAGGGGTTAACTAGTGATATAGTTTTATAGGTGGGGTCGTTACGGACGCGGCGATACTAAATATGTGTACTTTTATTGTTTGTTTTTAATTTAGATAAAGAAATGTATTTATAGGAAGAATTTTTTTTGTTTGTTTTTAATTTTTGGGGAATTTTTTTTTTTTTTTTTTTTACACATGTGAATATTTTTTTTTTAACACTATAACATTGCCCCGGGGGGGGCATCATGTTATAGTGTAAGATCACTGATCTGACACTTTGCTGTGCACTGTTTCAGATTAGCGATCTGACGTGCATTTCTCCTGGCTTCCCGGCGCCTGCTCTGAGCAGGCGCAGTGAAGTCACCTCCCTGCAGGACTCGGATGCCGCGTCATCTTGGATCCGGGCCTGTAAGGAGGAGGAGGAGGTAAGAGACCCTCGTAGCAACGCGATCACATCGCGTTGCTCCGGGGGTCTCAGGGAAGAATGTAGGGAGCCCGCTCCCTGCGCGATGCTTCCCTATACCGCCGGCACACCGCGATCATGTTTAAATGCGGTGTACCGGGGGTTATTGTGCCGGGGGCGGTCGCAGCTGACTATCGCAGTGACTATCGCAGCTGACACCCGGCCGCGATCGGCCGCGCTCCCCCCATGAGCGCGACCGATCTCTATGACGTACTATCCCGTCAGTAGTCATACGGGCCCACCCCACCTCGACGGGATAGTACGTCATATGTCAGAAAGGGGTTAATGTATGGAAAAAAGTAAACCATTACACTTATCAGGGGTGAGCATAGAAGTCATGGAGCCCAAAACAGAAGTATAATGCACTCCCCATAGTCCTCCATATAGTATAGTGCATCCCATAGTCCTCTAAATAATGTAAAGCACCCTCCATAATCATATATACAGTATAATATGCCCCCACAGTACTCAATACAGTATAATACACAGCCCATAGTGATCCATGTAGCTTAATGCGCAGCCCATAGTCCTACATGTAGTATAATGCATAGCCCATAGTCTTCCATATAGTAAAATTCACAGCCGATCCAGGTAAATGTCTCCCATCCTGGTATATGGCCCCCATTCTGGGTATGTGTCCCTCATCCTGGTGTATGGCCCCCATCCTGGGCCTCATCCAGGTATATGGCCACCATCCTGGTATTTGGCTCTCACCCTGAGACTCATCGTGGCATATGGCCCCATCCTGGTATTTGGCCCTCACCCTGGGACTCGTCCTTGTATATGGCACCCACTCTAGAATATGGCCCCTATCCTGGTATGCGCCCCATCCTTGCATATGGCCTCATCCTGGTATATGGACCCACTGTTGTTCAATACACAGAAAAAAAAACAATAAACGCTCCTACACGCCTTCCAAACGCTCCCACACTGCGCAGTGTCCACTTCTGAAGCTGGCAACTGACTTTGGTGCAACGGAAGAGCATGACATCACTACCGTGCGCCCCCAGTCATGTGCACTCTGACGTCAGCTACTGGCCTTTGATTGGCTGGCAGCGTGTATTACGGTGATCGGACCTGATGAGTCTCTACTCTGCAATACGCTTCAGCTGAATGTGCATCCAAAGACACACATCCCTCTAAAGTAGGGGCTGGCATTGGTGGGCCACTCACAAACAGGGCCTGGTCACAGCGCAGTTGTTTCACCAGTGACTAGGACCCATTCTTTTTAATCTTTTTATCATTCACCTTGTGGATGGAATTGAGAGTAAAATGTCAGTCTTTACCAAACTATGTAGCTGACTTTGACATTAAAATATTACAAAACAATCTGGATAAGATGTCTGAATGAGCAAATACTTGGCAGATGAAATTTAATTTTAATAAATGTAGAGTTATGAACCGAGGATGGAGTAATCCTATTGCTAAAAATACATTAAATGGGATTATACTAAAGACTACTGAACAGTAGTACTTATTGTCCAGCAGCAGCGATAAAAGCAAACAAGATTTTAGGGTGTATAAAAAAGAGATAGAATCCCATGATCCCAATGTATGTTACTAGGGATAAGCATGCACTAAAATGCTCGGATACTCGTTACGCGAACCAAGCAATTCCTAATGCTCGGATGCTTGTTTCGAGAAAAAATATAATGGGAGTTCAAGGGAAATCCAAGCATTTTTCCGGGAGACCCTACAAGGAGACCTAGGGGGCAGTGAAAATATTGAAATGGATGGAAAAAGTGCTGAATGGAAGAAGAACAGCATGGGTAAGACCCCTGGAAGGATCTCTGACTCCCAGATCGCTGCTGAGAACACTTTTACTCCACTTTGCGGACTGACAATAAAACATTCAAAATTGAAGCGAACTTGGAGTTTACATGAAAAAAAATTTAAGAAACATTTTTTCCTGTATAATTACTTGTATATAAGGCACAATTAAAAAGGATTTAAGAAAAATAATATTTAAGTAAACTAAAATTGAATTTTTTATTAAAAAAAATTGTAAATTTCTGTGTAATTTATGAACGAAGCATGAAGTGCCAAAAATTAGGGAGGTACCCATATACACCCTGTATTAGACATAAATATACTCTCGTATCATCTGTTCACACACTTTACAAGCACCTAATAGCCCTCTGTATCCATACAGGTACTGGTTGGTGATTGGTTCATGCAGTATTACATGAACACCTTATTTATTTAATTGGTAACTGGACCGTACAATACAAGCAATTGTTACCATGAACCTTTCGAGTTTTCCCTTTTCACTCATAGATTGTAAGCTTGCGATCGGGGTCCTCACTCCTCTTGGTATCTATTGATTTATGTGATTATTGTTATTCTGTAATGTCTTTTATTGTCTGTACAAGTCCCTTCTAAAATATAAAGTGCTGCGGAATATGTTGGCGCTATAGAAGTAAAATAATTATTATACAGGAGGACCTCATACATATTATGTTCAAATTGTCATGTAGTGGTACTCCTAGACTCATGAAGGCAAAGCCTGCTAAGAATTACAAGCAGAGTCATCCATACACCACTCAAGGCACCAACTGGAGTGCCTCATAAAAAAATGCAAAAAAGTGTAGTTGTAGCACTTCTACAATTGGCGGGCCTCATTAAATATTTTGAAAGTGTAGTTGATGTACTCCTACACTCATAAAGGCTTTGCACAAACTACAAATCTAGGCAGAAATTAAAAGTAGTGTCATTCAGTTATCCATAGACCCTTGAAGGCAACAACTGGTGGGTCTCATTCAAATATTGAAGATTAAAAACAATTCATGTGCTGCTCACATCTGGTTGTGTGGAAAAGTCGGGGCTAATCCTGAATTTGTTCATTTTTATCAGAGTGAGCCTGTCAGTACATTCTGTTGACAGATGAAAAAAGCCCCTGTCTGTTATGACCCCCCAGCAGCACTAAAGACACGTTCAGGCAAGATGCTAGCGGCAGGGCAGCACAACACCTTCAAGGCATAGAGGGTCAACTCAGGCCAGGTATCCAGCTTGGAGACCAAATAGCTGAAGATCGCAGAGGAATTAGGGAATACACTAATTTTGTGGGCCAGGTATTGCTTGACCACCTTTAAAAACTTTTCCCTCCTTGTCAAAAATACCTGGTCATCAGGACCTGGATGATGTGAGGCTGTAATAAATTTGGCCCAGGTCTTTGAAACTGCGCCCCTTCCTCTGCTGTACCTGTTGTGTGTGTTTCCTTAGCCTCTCCTTCTTGGTTGGGAAAGGAAGCTTGCCCCTGCCACTAGCGTTATCTTTTGGGAATTTTTTCAACATATCCTCCGCAATGGCCTTCTGGTGTAGCACCATTTTACTTGACCTATTTGTCTCAGGAAGGTGAGATGCAAGGTTGTTCTTGTGGCATAGGTCTAGCAGGGTGAAAAAATAGTACTTTTTTTGGCCAAGAATAATGTAACACGAGCATCAAGGAAAAGACGGATTTACAAGTCTGCCATATGTGCCAAGGTCCCTATAGCCAACACTTTCCTGTCTCCACCATGATGACTACTCTACATCTCCTCATCCTCCTTCTCCATCTCTTCCTCCTCATTCCCCTCCTCATCCCATTCACGGAAGAGAGATGGGACAAAGCTTGTGTAGGTACTAGCCTTATGTGCAGTGTGTAGTTCCAGCACATGGTCACGTCACACACCAGTCGGTGATCTGGCATTTGCATGCACTACTGCAGCACTGCCAGAGTGGCGGCAGCAGTAGTTGACTTTCGTAAACGGGTTCTGATGAGTCATACCTTGACCAGACGCTGGGTAGGTTTTCTGAAACCCCTGAACTACCAAGCTAAGCACGCTAGCCAAGCATAGTACATGTGTAAGCTTGCCAAGTTTCACAACCGTCACCAGGTTATGGAAAATGTCACACACAACCATGTTTGGTTGTAGGTTCAGCAGCAAAAAGCTACGGAACTGTCTAGTCTGTTATTCCTTTCAATAACTCTGTCACTGTGTGTGGTTTGTCTCCTAGACAAATTAGCTTCAGAAGAGCATGTTGCCGCTTTGCTGAAGCAGTCCTGCAGAGCTGCTTCCAGCTGATATGGACGACATGCTATGAGTTAGCACACAGGAGATGGAGCATGAGGAGGAGCAGAAGGGGGTGCAGGAACTGGTGTAGGAGTTGGAGGAAACCCTGATAGAAGTAGAGCCACCAATTCTCAGCTTCAGTAGCACATGTGTTGTACCAGGGTAGGACTCATCCCCGGACTTCACAATGTTTACCCAGTGTGCCATCAGGGAAATGTAGCATCCCTGGCTTCAAGAGATGGCTTCCCTGTTCCTGCAACTGTCCATAAGCTATATGCAGAATGTTTCTGATACAAACGGCAAAGCACTAGAATAGCCCTTAGAAGGACTATATGATAGTTTAGCATCAACACCATATCAGCAATATAGCTCTTTGATTAGTTAAATTATGCATACACAGGCCTAGATAACTTTGTACTAATCTTAGCCTTGCCACTTTTTTAAAAAAAGGCCCTCTAAATTACACACAAAGTGTCCTATTTATCAACTGTAAGCCAGCAGCAAGTGTTCAATATCTTTACAGTCTCATCACTGATTATATGTAGAGTGGTTGCTATAAAAATAACTAATGGGCTTGGCTGTTATATAATACACTGCTCAAAAAAAAATAAAGGGAACACTTAAACAACAGAATATAACTCTAAGTAAACCAAACTTCTGTGAAATCAAACTGTCCACTTAGGAAGCAGCACTGTTTGACAATCAATTTCACATGCTCTTGTGCAAATGGAATAGACAATAGATGGAAATTATTGGCAATTATCAAGACACGATCAATAAAGGAGTGGTTCTGCAGGTGGGGACCACAGACCACTTCTCAGTACCAATGCTTTCTGGCTGATGTTTTGGCCACTTTTGAATGTTGGTTGTGCTTTCACACTCGTGGTAGCATGAGATGGACTCTACAACCCACACAAGTGGCTCAGGTAGTGCAGCTCATCCAGGATGGTACATCAAAGTGAGAGGTGGCAAGAAGGTTTGTTGTGTCTGTCAGCGTAGTGTCCAGAGGCTGGAGGCACTACCAGGAGAGGTGGGGGGCCGTAGGATGGCAACAACTCAGGACCGCTACCTCAGCCTTTGTGCAAGAAGAAACAGGAGGAGCACTGCCAGAGCCCTGCAAAATGACCTCCAGCAGGCCACAAATGTGTCTGCACAAACGGTTAGAAACCGACTCCATGAGGATGGTCTAAGTGCCCGACGTCCACAGATGGGGGTTGTGCTCCAGGCCACAATTACACCCGAAGGCACAGCAGCAGATTAGAGCCCGGAGTCACCACGAGAAGCGACACCTGTAAAAAGGCTCAAGTTGCCTGCAATGCGGGTAGTGTCCACCCAAGAGGGCAGATTGAGAGAGGACCTTGTGTGAAGCCTCAGTGTTATGAAAGGCAATTCAGTACCACAATGGACATAGCGGTCAGAGCACATACAGTGATCTGACAATAACCCAAAATCATAGAACGAGCTCTGAGACGTGGGAACTCTGCAGACCGCAATCCCTAATCCTCTCCAAACAACACTAGAGGCAGCCGTGGATTGCGCCTAACTCTGCCTATGCAACTCGGCACAGCCTGAGAAACTAACTAGCCTGAAGATAGAAAATAAGCCTACCTTGCCTCAGAGAAATACCCCAAAGGAAAAGGCAGCCCCCCACATATAATGACTGTGAGTAAGATGAAAAGACAAACGTAGGGATGAAATAGATTCAGCAAAGTGAGGCCCGACTTTCTAAACAGAGCGAGGATAGGAAAGATAACTTTGCGGTCTACACAAAACCCTAAAGAAAACCACGCAAAAGGGGGCAAAAAGACCCTCCGTACCGAACTAACGGCACGGAGGTACACCCTTTGCGTCCCAGAGCTTCCAGCAAAACAAATAGACAAGCTGGACAGAAAAAATAGCAAACAAATAGCAAAGAAGCACTTAGCTATGCAGAGCAGCAGGCCACAGGAATGATCCAGGGAAAAACAAGTCCAACACTGGAACATTGACAGGAAGCCAGGATCAAAGCATTAGGTGGAGTTAAGTAGAGAAGCACCTAAAGACCTCACCATATCAGCTGAGGTAGGAAACTCAGAAGCCGCAGTACCACTTTCCTCCACAAACGGAAGCTCCCAGAGAGAATCAGCCGAAGTACCACTTGTGACCACAGGAGGGAGCTCTGCCACAGAATTCACAAAAGTACCCCCCCTTGAGGAGGGGTCACCGAACCCTCACCAGAGCCCCCAGGCCGACCAGGATGAGCCACATGAAAGGCACGAACAAGATCGGGAGCATGGACATCAGGGGCAAAAACCCAGGAATTATCTTCCTGAGCATAACCCTTCCATTTAACGAGATACTGGAGTTTCCGTCTTGAAACACGAGAATCCAAAATCTTCTCCACAATATACTCCAACTCCCCCTCCACCAAAACCGGGGCAGGAGGGTCAACAGATGGAACCATAGGTGCCACGTATCTCCGCAACAATGACCTATGGAATACGTTATGTATGGAAAAAGAATCTGGAAGGGTCAGACGAAAAGACACAGGATTAAGAACCTCAGAAATCCTATACGGACCAATGAAACGAGGTTTAAACTTAGGAGAGGACACCTTCATAGGAATATGACGAGAAGATAACCAAACCAGATCCCCAACACGAAGTCGGGGACCCACACAGCGTCTGCGATTAGCAAAACGTTGAGCCCTCTCCTGGGACAAGGTCAAATTGTCCACTACATGAGTCCAAATCTGCTGCAACCTGTCCACCACAGTATCCACACCAGGACAGTCCGAAGACTCAACCTGTCCTGAAGAGAAACGAGGATGGAACCCAGAGTTGCAGAAAAATGGCGAAACCAAGGTAGCGAGCTGGCCCGGTTATTAAGGGCAAACTCAGCCAAAGGCAAAAAGGACACCCAGTCATCCTGATCAGCAGAAACAAAACATCTCAGATATGTTTCCAAGGTCTGATTGGTTCGTTCGGTCTGGCCATTAGTCTGAGGATGGAAAGCCGAGGAAAAAGACAAGTCAATGCCCATCCTACCACAAAAGGCTCGCCAAAACCTCGAAACAAACTGGGAACCTCTGTCAGAAACGATATTCTCTGGAATGCCATGTAAACGAACCACATGCTGGAAGAACAATGGCACCAAATCAGAGGAGGAAGGCAATTTAGACAAGAGTACCAGATGGACCATCTTAGAAAAGCGATCACAGACCACCCAAATGACTGACATCTTTTGAGAAACGGGAAGATCTGAAATAAAATCCATAGAGATATGTGTCCAAGGCCTCTTCGGGACCGGCAAGGGCAAAAGCAACCCACTGGCACGAGAACAGCAGGGCTTAGCCCGAGCACAAATCGCACAGGACTGCACAAAAGTACGCACATCCCGCGACAGAGATGGCCACCAAAAGGATCTAGCCACTAACTCTCTGGTACCAAAGATTCCAGGATGACCAGCCAACACCGAACAATGAACCTCAGAGATAACTTTATTCGTCCACCTATCAGGGACAAACAGTCTCTCCGCTGGACAACGATCAGGTTTATTAGCCTGAAATTTTTGCAACACCCGCCGCAAATCAGGGGAGATGGCAGACACAATTACTCCTTCCTTTAGGATACCCGCCGGCTCAGACAAACCCGGAGAGTCGGGCACAAAACTCCTAGACAGAGCATCCGCCTTCACATTTTTAGAGCCCGGAAGGTACGAAATCACAAAGTCAAAACGGGCAAAAAACAGCGACCAACGAGCCTGTCTAGGATTCAACCGCTTGGCAGACTCGAGATAAGTCAAGTTCTTATGATCAGTCAATACCACCACGCGATGCTTAGCTCCTTCAAGCCAATGACGCCACTCCTCGAACGCCCACTTCATGGCCAGCAACTCTCGGTTGCCCACATCATAATTTCGCTCAGCAGGCGAAAACTTCCTGGAAAAGAAAGCGCATGGTTTCATCACTGAGCAATCAGAACCTCTCTGCGACAAAACAGCCCCTGCTCCAATCTCAGAAGCATCAACCTCGACCTGGAACAGAAGAGAAACATCTGGTTGACACAACACAGGGGCAGAAGAAAAACGACGCTTCAACTCTTGAAAGGCTTCCACAGCAGCAGAAGACCAATTGACCACATCAGCACCCTTCTTGGTCAAATCGGTCAATGGTTTAGCAATACTAGAAAAATTGCAGATGAAGCGACGATAAAAATTAGCAAAGCCCAGGAACTTTTGCAGACTTTTCAGAGATGTCGGCTGAGTCCAATCATGGATGGCTTGGACCTTAACAGGATCCATCTCGATAGTAGAAGGGGAAAAGATGAACCCCAAAAATGAAACCTTCTGCACACCAAAGAGACACTTTGATCCCTTCACAAACAAAGAATTAGCACGCAGGACCTGAAAAACCGTTCTGACCTGCTTCACATGAGACTCCCAATCATCCGAGAAGATCAAAATGTCATCCAAGTACACAATCAGGAATTTATCCAGGTACTCTCGGAAGATGTTATGCATAAAGGACTGAAACACTGATGGAGCATTGGCAAGTCCGAACGGCATCACTAGATACTCAAAATGACCCTCGGGCGTATTAAATGCAGTTTTCCATTCATCGCCTTGCTTAATTCGCACCAGATTATACGCACCACGAAGATCTATCTTTGTGAACCAACTAGCCCCCTTAATCCGAGCAAACAGATCAGATAACAATGGCAAGGGGTACTGAAATTTAACCGTGATCTTATTAAGAAGGCGGTAATCAATACAAGGTCTCAGCGAACCATCCTTCTTGGCCACAAAAAAGAACCCTGCTCCTAATGGCGACGATGACGGGCGAATATGCCCCTTCTCCAGGGATTCCTTCACATAACTGCGCATAGCGGTGTGCTCAGGCACGGATAAATTAAACAATCGACCTTTTGGGAATTTACTACCAGGAATCAAATTGATAGCACAATCACAATCCCTATGCGGAGGTAGGGTATCGGACTTGGGCTCATCAAATACATCCCGGTAATCAGACAAGAACTCTGGGACCTCAGAAGGGGTGGATGACGAAATTGACAGAAATGGAACATCACCATGTACCCCCTGACAACCCCAGCTGGACACCGACATGGATTTCCAATCTAATACTGGATTATGGATTTGTAGCCATGGCAACCCCAACACGACCACATCATGCAGATTATGCAACACCAGAAAGCGAATATCCTCCTGATGTGCAGGAGCCATGCACATGGTCAGCTGGGTCCAGTACTGAGGCTTATTCTTGGCCAAAGGTGTAGCATCAATTCCTCTCAATGGAATAGGACACTGCAAGGGCTCCAAGAAAAACTCACAACGCTTAGCATACTCTAAGTCCATCAAATTCAGGGCAGCGCCTGAATCCACAAATGCCATGACAGAATACGATGACAAAGAGCAGATCAAGGTAACGGACAGAAGAAATTTTGACTGTACCGTACCAATGGTGGCAGACCTAGCGAACCGCTTAGAGCGCTTAGGACAATCAGAGATAGCATGAGTGGAATCACCACAGTAGAAACACAGACCATTCAGACGTCTGTGTTCTTGCCGTTCAACTCTGGACAAAGTCCTATCGCACTGCATAGGCTTAGGTTTAATCTCAGGTAATACCGCCAAATGGTGCACAGCTTTACGCTCACGCAAGCGTCGACCGATCTGAATGGCCAAAGACATAGATTCATTCAGACCATCAGGCATAGGAAATCCCACCATGACATCTTTAAGGGCTTCAGAGAGACCCTTTCTGAAAATCGCTGCGAGCGCAGCTTCATTCCATTGAGTGAGTACAGACCACTTTCTAAATTTCTGACAATATACCTCTATCTCATCCTGACCCTGACACAAAGCCAGCAAATCTTTCTCTGCCTGATCCACTGAATTAGGCTCATCGTACAGCAATCCGAGCACCTGGAAAAACTCATCAATATTACTCAATGCAGGATCTCCTGGCGCAAGGGAAAATGCCCAGTCTTGAGAGTCGCCACGCAAAAAAGAAATAATAATTCTCACTTGTTGAGCTGGGTCACCAGAGGAGTGAGGTTTCAAGGCCAGAAACAGTTTGCAATTATTTTTGAAATTCACAAACTTGACTCTATCACCATGAAACAAATCAGGAATAGGAATTCTTGGTTCAAACATAGGCTTCTGAACCACCAAATCTTGAATCTTTTGTACATTTATAACCAGATTATCCATTGAAGAGCACAGACCCTGAATCTCCAAGTCCACACCTGTGTCCTGAACCACCCAAATGTCTAGGGGAAAAAAAAAGGCAAAACACAGTGCAAAGAAAAAAAAATGGTCTCAGAAGTTCTTTTTTCCCTCTATTGAGACTCATTAGTACTTATGGCTTCCTGTACTGTTATGAAAGGCAATTCAGTACCACAATGGACATAGCGGTCAGAGCACATACAGTGATCTGACAACCCAAAATAACGGCACGAGCTCTGAGACGTGGGAACTCTGCAGACCGCAATCCCTAATCCTCTCCAAACAACACTAGAGGCAGCCGTGGATTGCGCCTAACTCTGCCTATGCAACTCGGCACAGCCTGAGAAACTAACTAGCCTGAAGATAGAAAATAAGCCTACCTTGCCTTAGAGAAATACCCCAAAGGAAAAGGCAGCCCCCCACATATAATGACTGTGAGTAAGATGAAAAGACAAACGTAGGGATGAAATAGATTCAGCAAAGTGAGGCCCGACTTTCTAAACAGAGCGAGGATAGGAAAGATAACTTTGCGGTCTACACAAAACCCTAATGAAAACCACGCAAAAGGGGGCAAAAAGACCCTCCGTACTTTTTAATAAATTTAAAAAAATTTTAATAAATGTAGAGTTATGAACCGAGGATGGAGTAATCCTATTGCTAAAAATACATTAAATGGGATTATACTAAAGACTACTGAACAGTAGTACTTATTGTCCAGCAGCAGCGATAAAAGCAAACAAGATTTTAGGGTGTATAAAAAAGAGATAGAATCCCATGATCCCAATGTATGTTACTAGGGATAAGCATGCACTAAAATGCTCGGATACTCGTTACGCGAACCAAGCAATTCCTAATGCTCGGATGCTTGTTTCGAGAAAAAATATAATGGGAGTTCAAGGGAAATCCAAGCATTTTTCCGGGAGACCCTACAAGGAGACCTAGGGGGCAGTGAAAATGTTGAAATGGATGGAAAAAGTGCTGAATGGAAGAAGAACAGCATGGGTAAGACCCCTGGAAGGATCTCTGACTCCCAGATCGCTGCTGAGAACACTTTTACTCCACTTTGCGGACTGACAATAAAACATTCAAAATTGAAGCGAACTTGGAGTTTACATGAAAAAAAATTTAAGAAACATTTTTTCCTGTATAATTACTTGTATATAAGGCACAATTAAAAAGGATTTAAGAAAAATAATATTTAAGTAAACTAAAATTGAATTTTTTATTAAAAAAAATTGTAAATTTCTGTGTAATTTATGAACGAAGCATGAAGTGCCAAAAATTAGGGAGGTACCCATATACACCCTGTATTAGACATAAATATACTCTCGTATCATCTGTTCACACACTTTACAAGCACCTAATAGCCCTCTGTATCCATACAGGTACTGGTTGGTGATTGGTTCATGCAGTATTACATGAACACCTTATTTATTTAATTGGTAACTGGACCGTACAATACAAGCAATTGTTACCATGAACCTTTCGAGTTTTCCCTTTTCACTCATAGATTGTAAGCTTGCGATCGGGGTCCTCACTCCTCTTGGTATCTATTGATTTATGTGATTATTGTTATTCTGTAATGTCTTTTATTGTCTGTACAAGTCCCTTCTAAAATATAAAGTGCTGCGGAATATGTTGGCGCTATAGAAGTAAAATAATTATTATACAGGAGGACCTCATACATATTATGTTCAAATTGTCATGTAGTGGTACTCCTAGACTCATGAAGGCAAAGCCTGCTAAGAATTACAAGCAGAGTCATCCATACACCACTCAAGGCACCAACTGGAGTGCCTCATAAAAAAATGCAAAAAAGTGTAGTTGTAGCACTTCTACAATTGGCGGGCCTCATTAAATATTTTGAAAGTGTAGTTGATGTACTCCTACACTCATAAAGGCTTTGCACAAACTACAAATCTAGGCAGAAATTAAAAGTAGTGTCATTCAGTTATCCATAGACCCTTGAAGGCAACAACTGGTGGGTCTCATTCAAATATTGAAGATTAAAAACAATTCATGTGCTGCTCACATCTGGTTGTGTGGAAAAGTCGGGGCTAATCTTGAATTTGTTCATTTTTATCAGAGTGAGCCTGTCAGTACATTCTGTTGACAGATGAAAAAAGCCCCTGTCTGTTATGACCCCCCAGCAGCACTAAAGACACGTTCAGGCAAGATGCTAGCGGCAGGGCAGCACAACACCTTCAAGGCATAGAGGGTCAACTCAGGCCAGGTATCCAGCTTGGAGACCAAATAGCTGAAGATCGCAGAGGAATTAGGGAATACACTAATTTTGTGGGCCAGGTATTGCTTGACCACCTTTAAAAACTTTTCCCTCCTTGTCAAAAATACCTGGTCATCAGGACCTGGATGATGTGAGGCTGTAATAAATTTGGCCCAGGTCTTTGAAACTGCGCCCCTTCCTCTGCTGTACCTGTTGTGTGTGTTTCCTTAGCCTCTCCTTCTTGGTTGGGAAAGGAAGCTTGCCCCTGCCACTAGCGTTATCTTTTGGGAATTTTTTCAACATATCCTCCGCAATGGCCTTCTGGTGTAGCACCATTTTACTTGACCTATTTGTCTCAGGAAGGTGAGATGCAAGGTTGTTCTTGTGGCATAGGTCTAGCAGGGTGAAAAAATAGTACTTTTTTTGGCCAAGAATAATGTAACACGAGCATCAAGGAAAAGACGGAGGTACAAGTCTGCCATATGTGCCAAGGTCCCTATAGCCAACACTTTCCTGTCTCCACCATGATGACTACTCTACATCTCCTCATCCTCCTTCTCCATCTCTTCCTCCTCATTCCCCTCCTCATCCCATTCACGGAAGAGAGATGGGACAAAGCTTGTGTAGGTACTAGCCTTATGTGCAGTGTGTAGTTCCAGCACATGGTCACGTCACACACCAGTCGGTGATCTGGCATTTGCATGCACTACTGCAGCACTGCCAGAGTGGCGGCAGCAGTAGTTGACTTTCGTAAACGGGTTCTGATGAGTCATACCTTGACCAGACGCTGGGTAGGTTTTCTGAAACCCCTGAACTACCAAGCTAAGCACGCTAGCCAAGCATAGTACATGTGTAAGCTTGCCAAGTTTCACAACCGTCACCAGGTTATGGAAAATGTCACACACAACCATGTTTGGTTGTAGGTTCAGCAGCAAAAAGCTACGGAACTGTCTAGTCTGTTATTCCTTTCAATAACTCTGTCACTGTGTGTGGTTTGTCTCCTAGACAAATTAGCTTCAGAAGAGCATGTTGCCGCTTTGCTGAAGCAGTCCTGCAGAGCTGCTTCCAGCTGATATGGACGACATGCTATGAGTTAGCACACAGGAGATGGAGCATGAGGAGGAGCAGAAGGGGGTGCAGGAACTGGTGTAGGAGTTGGAGGAAACCCTGATAGAAGTAGAGCCACCAATTCTCAGCTTCAGTAGCACATGTGTTGTACCAGGGTAGGACTCATCCCCGGACTTCACAATGTTTACCCAGTGTGCCATCAGGGAAATGTAGCATCCCTGGCTTCAAGAGATGGCTTCCCTGTTCCTGCAACTGTCCATAAGCTATATGCAGAATGTTTCTGATACAAACGGCAAAGCACTAGAATAGCCCTTAGAAGGACTATATGATAGTTTAGCATCAACACCATATCAGCAATATAGCTCTTTGATTAGTTAAATTATGCATACACAGGCCTAGATAACTTTGTACTAATCTTAGCCTTGCCACTTTTTTAAAAAAAGGCCCTCTAAATTACACACAAAGTGTCCTATTTATCAACTGTAAGCCAGCAGCAAGTGTTCAATATCTTTACAGTCTCATCACTGATTATATGTAGAGTGGTTGCTATAAAAATAACTAATGGGCTTGGCTGTTATATAATACACTGCTCAAAAAAAAATAAAGGGAACACTTAAACAACAGAATATAACTCTAAGTAAACCAAACTTCTGTGAAATCAAACTGTCCACTTAGGAAGCAGCACTGTTTGACAATCAATTTCACATGCTCTTGTGCAAATGGAATAGACAATAGATGGAAATTATTGGCAATTATCAAGACACGATCAATAAAGGAGTGGTTCTGCAGGTGGGGACCACAGACCACTTCTCAGTACCAATGCTTTCTGGCTGATGTTTTGGCCACTTTTGAATGTTGGTTGTGCTTTCACACTCGTGGTAGCATGAGATGGACTCTACAACCCACACAAGTGGCTCAGGTAGTGCAGCTCATCCAGGATGGTACATCAAAGTGAGAGGTGGCAAGAAGGTTTGCTGTGTCTGTCAGCGTAGTGTCCAGAGGCTGGAGGCACTACCAGGAGAGGTGGGGGGCCGTAGGATGGCAACAACTCAGGACCGCTACCTCAGCCTTTGTGCAAGAAGAAACAGGAGGAGCACTGCCAGAGCCCTGCAAAATGACCTCCAGCAGGCCACAAATGTGTCTGCACAAACGGTTAGAAACCGACTCCATGAGGATGGTCTAAGTGCCCGACGTCCACAGATGGGGGTTGTGCTCCAGGCCACAATTACACCCGAAGGCACAGCAGCAGATTAGAGCCCGGAGTCACCACGAGAAGCGACACCTGTAAAAAGGCTCAAGTTGCCTGCAATGCGGGTAGTGTCCACCCAAGAGGGCAGATTGAGAGAGGACCTTGTGTGAAGCCTCAGTGTTATGAAAGGCAATTCAGTACCACAATGGACATAGCGGTCAGAGCACATACAGTGATCTGACAATAACCCAAAATCATAGAACGAGCTCTGAGACGTGGGAACTCTGCAGACCGCAATCCCTAATCCTCTCCAAACAACACTAGAGGCAGCCGTGGATTGCGCCTAACTCTGCCTATGCAACTCGGCACAGCCTGAGAAACTAACTAGCCTGAAGATAGAAAATAAGCCTACCTTGCCTCAGAGAAATACCCCAAAGGAAAAGGCAGCCCCCCACATATAATGACTGTGAGTAAGATGAAAAGACAAACGTAGGGATGAAATAGATTCAGCAAAGTGAGGCCCGACTTTCTAAACAGAGCGAGGATAGGAAAGATAACTTTGCGGTCTACACAAAACCCTAAAGAAAACCACGCAAAAGGGGGCAAAAAGACCCTCCGTACCGAACTAACGGCACGGAGGTACACCCTTTGCGTCCCAGAGCTTCCAGCAAAACAAATAGACAAGCTGGACAGAAAAAATAGCAAACAAATAGCAAAGAAGCACTTAGCTATGCAGAGCAGCAGGCCACAGGAATGATCCAGGGAAAAACAAGTCCAACACTGGAACATTGACAGGAAGCCAGGATCAAAGCATTAGGTGGAGTTAAGTAGAGAAGCACCTAACGACCTCACCAGATCACCTGAGGTAGGAAACTCAGAAGCCGCAGTACCACTTTCCTCCATAAACGGAAGCTCCCAGAGAGAATCAGCCGAAGTACCACTTGTGACCACAGGAGGGAGCTCTGCCACAGAATTCACAAAAGTACCCCCCCTTGAGGAGGGGTCACCGAACCCTCACCAGAGCCCCCAGGCCGACCAGGATGAGCCACATGAAAGGCACGAACAAGATCGGGAGCATGGACATCAGGGGCAAAAACCCAGGAATTATCTTCCTGAGCATAACCCTTCCATTTAACGAGATACTGGAGTTTCCGTCTTGAAACACGAGAATCCAAAATCTTCTCCACAATATACTCCAACTCCCCCTCCACCAAAACCGGGGCAGGAGGGTCAACAGATGGAACCATAGGTGCCACGTATCTCCGCAACAATGACCTATGGAATACGTTATGTATGGAAAAAGAATCTAGAAGGGTCAGACGAAAAGACACAGGATTAAGAACCTCAGAAATCCTATACGGACCAATGAAACGAGGTTTAAACTTAGGAGAGGACACCTTCATAGGAATATGACGAGAAGATAACCAAACCAGATCCCCAACACGAAGTCGGGGACCCACACAGCGTCTGCGATTAGCAAAACGTTGAGCCCTCTCCTGGGACAAGGTCAAATTGTCCACTACATGAGTCCAAATCTGCTGCAACCTGTCCACCACAGTATCCACACCAGGACAGTCCGAAGACTCAACCTGTCCTGAAGAGAAACGAGGATGGAACCCAGAGTTGCAGAAAAATGGCGAAACCAAGGTAGCGAGCTGGCCCGGTTATTAAGGGCGAACTCAGCCAAAGGCAAAAAGGACACCCAGTCATCCTGATCAGCAGAAACAAAACATCTCAGATATGTTTCCAAGGTCTGATTGGTTCGTTCGGTCTGGCCATTAGTCTGAGGATGGAAAGCCGAGGAAAAAGACAAGTCAATGCCCATCCTACCACAAAAGGCTCGCCAAAACCTCGAAACAAACTGGGAACCTCTGTCAGAAACGATATTCTCTGGAATGCCATGTAAACGAACCACATGCTGGAAGAACAATGGCACCAAATCAGAGGAGGAAGGCAATTTAGACAAGAGTACCAGATGGACCATCTTAGAAAAGCGATCACAGACCACCCAAATGACTGACATCTTTTGAGAAACGGGAAGATCTGAAATAAAATCCATAGAGATATGTGTCCAAGGCCTCTTCGGGACCGGCAAGGGCAAAAGCAACCCACTGGCACGAGAACAGCAGGGCTTAGCCCGAGCACAAATCCCACAGGACTGCACAAAAGTACGCACATCCCGCGACAGAGATGGCCACCAAAAGGATCTAGCCACTAACTCTCTGGTACCAAAGATTCCAGGATGACCAGCCAACACCGAACAATGAACCTCAGAGATAACTTTATTCGTCCACCTATCAGGGACAAACAGTCTCTCCGCTGGACAACGATCAGGTTTATTAGCCTGAAATTTTTGCAACACCCGCCGCAAATCAGGGGAGATGGCAGACACAATTACTCCTTCCTTTAGGATACCCGCCGGCTCAGACAAACCCGGAGAGTCGGGCACAAAACTCCTAGACAGAGCATCCGCCTTCACATTTTTAGAGCCCGGAAGGTACGAAATCACAAAGTCAAAACGGGCAAAAAACAGCGACCAACGAGCCTGTCTAGGATTCAACCGCTTGGCAGACTCGAGATAAGTCAAGTTCTTATGATCAGTCAATACCACCACGCGATGCTTAGCTCCTTCAAGCCAATGACGCCACTCCTCGAACGCCCACTTCATGGCCAGCAACTCTCGGTTGCCCACATCATAATTTCGCTCAGCAGGCGAAAACTTCCTGGAAAAGAAAGCGCATGGTTTCATCACTGAGCAATCAGAACCTCTCTGCGACAAAACAGCCCCTGCTCCAATCTCAGAAGCATCAACCTCGACCTGGAACGGAAGAGAAACATCTGGTTGACACAACACAGGGGCAGAAGAAAAACGACGCTTCAACTCTTGAAAGGCTTCCACAGCAGCAGAAGACCAATTGACCACATCAGCACCCTTCTTGGTCAAATCGGTCAATGGTTTAGCAATACTAGAAAAATTGCAGATGAAGCGACGATAAAAATTAGCAAAGCCCAGGAACTTTTGCAGACTTTTCAGAGATGTCGGCTGAGTCCAATCATGGATGGCTTGGACCTTAACAGGATCCATCTCGATAGTAGAAGGGGAAAAGATGAACCCCAAAAATGAAACCTTCTGCACACCAAAGAGACACTTTGATCCCTTCACAAACAAAGAATTAGCACGCAGGACCTGAAAAACCGTTCTGACCTGCTTCACATGAGACTCCCAATCATCCGAGAAGATCAAAATGTCATCCAAGTACACAATCAGGAATTTATCCAGGTACTCTCGGAAGATGTTATGCATAAAGGACTGAAACACTGATGGAGCATTGGCAAGTCCGAACGGCATCACTAGATACTCAAAATGACCCTCGGGAGTATTAAATGCAGTTTTCCATTCATCGCCTTGCTTAATTCGCACCAGATTATACGCACCACGAAGATCTATCTTTGTGAACCAACTAGCCCCCTTAATCCGAGCAAACATATCAGATAACAATGGCAAGGGGTACTGAAATTTAACCGTGATCTTATTAAGAAGGCGGTAATCAATACAAGGTCTCAGCGAACCATCCTTCTTGGCCACAAAAAAGAACCCTGCTCCTAATGGCGACGATGACGGGCGAATATGCCCCTTCTCCAGGGATTCCTTCACATAACTGCGCATAGCGGTGTGCTCAGGCACGGATAAATTAAACAATCGACCTTTTGGGAATTTACTACCAGGAATCAAATTGATAGCACAATCACAATCCCTATGCGGAGGTAGGGTATCGGACTTGGGCTCATCAAATACATCCCGGTAATCAGACAAGAACTCTGGGACCTCAGAAGGGGTGGATGACGAAATTGACAGAAATGGAACATCACCATGTACCCCCTGACAACCCCAGCTGGACACCGACATGGATTTCCAATCTAATACTGGATTATGGATTTGTAGCCATGGCAACCCCAACACGACCACATCATGCAGATTATGCAACACCAGAAAGCGAATATCCTCCTGATGTGCAGGAGCCATGCACATGGTCAGCTGGGTCCAGTACTGAGGCTTATTCTTGGCCAAAGGTGTAGCATCAATTCCTCTCAATGGAATAGGACACTGCAAGGGCTCCAAGAAAAACTCACAACGCTTAGCATACTCTAAGTCCATCAAATTCAGGGCAGCGCCTGAATCCACAAATGCCATGACAGAATACGATGACAAAGAGCAGATCAAGGTAACGGACAGAAGAAATTTTGACTGTACCGTACCAATGGTGGCAGACCTAGCGAACCGCTTAGAGCGCTTAGGACAATCAGAGATAGCATGAGTGGAATCACCACAGTAGAAACACAGACCATTCAGACGTCTGTGTTCTTGCCGTTCAACTCTGGACAAAGTCCTATCGCACTGCATAGGCTTAGGTTTAATCTCAGGTAATACCGCCAAATGGTGCACAGCTTTACGCTCACGCAAGCGTCGACCGATCTGAATGGCCAAAGACATAGATTCATTCAGACCATCAGGCATAGGAAATCCCACCATGACATCTTTAAGGGCTTCAGAGAGACCCTTTCTGAAAATCGCTGCGAGCGCAGCTTCATTCCATTGAGTGAGTACAGACCACTTTCTAAATTTCTGACAATATACCTCTATCTCATCCTGACCCTGACACAAAGCCAGCAAATCTTTCTCTGCCTGATCCACTGAATTAGGCTCATCGTACAGCAATCCGAGCACCAGGAAAAACTCATCAATATTACTCAATGCAGGATCTCCTGGCGCAAGGGAAAATGCCCAGTCTTGAGAGTCTCCACGCAAAAAAGAAATAATAATTCTCACTTGTTGAGCTGGGTCACCAGAGGAGTGAGGTTTCAAGGCCAGAAACAGTTTGCAATTATTTTTGAAATTCACAAACTTGACTCTATCACCATAAAACAAATCAGGAATAGGAATTCTTGGTTCAAACATAGGCTTCTGAACCACCAAATCTTGAATCTTTTGTACATTTATAACCAGATTATCCATTGAAGAGCACAGACCCTGAATCTCCAAGTCCACACCTGTGTCCTGAACCACCCAAATGTCTAGGGGGAAAAAAAAGGCAAAACACAGTGCAAAGAAAAAAAAATGGTCTCAGAAGTTCTTTTTTCCCTCTATTGAGACTCATTAGTACTTATGGCTTCCTGTACTGTTATGAAAGGCAATTCAGTACCACAATGGACATAGCGGTCAGAGCACATACAGTGATCTGACAACCCAAAATAACGGCACGAGCTCTGAGACGTGGGAACTCTGCAGACCGCAATCCCTAATCCTCTCCAAACAACACTAGAGGCAGCCGTGGATTGCGCCTAACTCTGCCTATGCAACTCGGCACAGCCTGAGAAACTAACTAGCCTGAAGATAGAAAATAAGCCTACCTTGCCTCAGAGCAGGGCGCCAATCGCAGGGCACAGCGGCGGTGTTACCGCGGTGTGCCCTGCCTGAAACTACCTGCTCCGGAGCCTTCTTCAGCTGCCCTGCTGCTCCAGATCCTGCAGCTCTGATTGGCGCGATCGATGTGATCGTCGATCGCGCCAATCGCAGGGCACAGCGGCGGTGTTACCGCGCTGTGCCCTGCTTGAAAATGCATGCCCTGTCTCATCTCCCTGCATCCGGATCCTGCAGCTCTGCCAATCAGGGCACAGCAGCGATGTGCCCGCGCTGTGCCCTGATGGTGACCTGCCGGTCACCTGCTGGTGACCTGCCTATGATCGGAGCTGTGAGCTCCGATCATAGGCTGGTGCCTAGCAACATCGGCATCACCAGGGCCTCCTCTGATTGGTGGGATCGATGTGATCATTCGATCCCACCAATGACAGGTCACAGCAGTGGTGTGACCGCTTTGTGACCTGTCTCACCTGTCCCTGACCTGTCTGACCGCTCTACAGGAATCCTCACACTTGGTGAGAATTCCTGCAGAGCGGTCACGCTGACAGATTCCCTCCTGTGCTGAGACTTGTGGTGCCACAGTAGCCTGTGACACCACAATTCTTGCTAAAGAAAAAAGAAAGAAGACAGAAGAAAGAAGACAGAAGAAAGAAGAGAGACTACAAATGTAAGTGTTCATCCCCGATCCCGGCCCGATCTTACTTCACCTCCCCTTACCCTTACCCCCCCCCTTCCGATTCCCCCTCCACCCCCTACTTTGTGCCGCGTCCGTCCGTGCCCAAATTTAGCAGCCGCCGAGCGTTGATTGGTGACGCAGTTCACCTATCAACACTCGTGCTCGCTTTTCTTTTTCACCCCCCTTAGCGCCGCCGAGCGTTGATTGGTGACGCAGTTCACCGATCAACACTCGTGCTCACTTTTCTTTCCCACATCCCCTTGCGCGCACCCAGCCGCTGCGTCTAAACCCGTGCCTTTCGTTTCTTTTTTTTTTTCCACATACCCGTCCGCGCACCCAGCCGCTGTGTCTAAACCCGTGCCTTTCGTTTTTTTTTTTCCACATCCGTGTCCACGCACCCAGCCGCTGCGTGTAAACCCGTGCCTTTCGCTTCTTTTTTTTTTTTTCCACATCCCCGTCCGTGCACCCAGCCGCTGCGTCTAAACCCGTGCCTTACGTTTCTTTTTATTTTTTCCACATCCCTGTCCGTGCACCCAGCCGCTGAGTCTAAACCCGTGCCTTTCGTTTCTTTTTCTTTTTCCACATCCCCGTCCGCGCACCCAGCCACTGCGTCTAAACCCGTGCCTTTCGTTTCTTTTTTTTTTCACATCCCCTTGCGCGCACCCAGCCGCTGCGTCTAAACCCGTGCCTTTCGTTTCTTTTTTTTTTCACATCCCCATGCGCGCACCCAGCCGCTGCGTCTAAACCCGTGCCTTTCGTTTCTTTTTTTTCCACATCCCCGTCCGCGCACCCAGCCGCCGCCGAACTTTGATAAGTGACGCGGTTCACTTATCAGAGCTCTCGTGCCTGCCGTTTTTTTTCCACATTCCCGTTCACACACCCAGCAGCCGCCGAACTTTGATAAGTGACGCAGTTCACTTATCAGAGCTAGGGCCTGCTGTTTTAGACTTTTCCTTTCACAGGTATTTTTTTTCACTATTTGCTTTTTTTCCTTTAGCTTTTTCCTTTCAGAATAGTTTGCACCAAACACTATCCCCCCACACGTACCCATAGTTACCAATAAATTACACCCAAGCACCATACTCACAAGAAAAATGTCCCGTTCGTCCCAGCAGCGCTATTCATTGGAGGAGGCATATTCTTTCCTTGCCTCCGACACGGATAGCGAGGGAGAGGATCCCACATTCCTTTACTCTTCAGATTCTTCATCCTCTCCCTCCTCCTCCTCATCTTCCTCCTCGGGTCCTGCGGAACCACCACGCAGACGCCCCAGGAGAGAAGATCAGGCAGCGCCCACTCCTGAAGATGAACCAGCGCGACCCTCTTCGGACCTCATATGGACCTCGCCCCCCGAAAATTACGAGCCATTGATTCCTGATTTTGTGGCAGAATCAAGAATCAAGTTTGACACCACCGGCCTCACAGAAATAAACTTTTTTTTTTACTGCATTACAACGATAATGCACGGTGTCCCGCACGAGATGACCCCAATTTTGACCGTCTGTTCAAAGTTCGGCCGGTCATCGAACACTTCAGCAAAAAGTTTGCTGAAGTGTACGTGCCCAAAAGGGACATCTGCGTGGATGAGTCCTTGGTTCATTTTAAGGGGCGGCTCAGATTCCGTCAATACCTGCCCAGCAAAAGGGCCAGGTACGGAATCAAACTCTACAAGCTGTGTGAGAATACCTCAGGGTACACCTACAGCTTTATAGTGTACGAAGGGAAGGACAGCAGGATTGAACCGCCTGAGTGTCCTTCCATCCTGGGAGTGAGTGGAAAAATTGTGTGGGATTTGGTGCACCCACTGCTGGATAAAGGTTATCACCTCTACACCAATAACTTTTATTCCAGCATCCCACTCTACAAATCCCTCTCTGCGCAAGGTACCGCAGCCTGCGGTACTGTCTGCAAAAAGGCCTCCCGAAAACGCTACTTGGGCAGAAAAGGTGAGAGCAAAGCCCAATGTAGCGACCACCTGCTGGTGGTCAAGTACAAGGACAAGAGGGATGTCCTTCTCTTGACCACCATACACGGTGATGGCAGTGCCCTCGGCAGTGTATGGGGTACCTCTACACAGGTCTGCAAACCGGACTGTGTACTGGGGTACAACAAAAACATGGGGGGCGTTGATCTCTCCGATCAACTCCTCCAACCGTACAGAGCTTTGAGGAAGGCCAAGGTGTGGTACAAAAAGCTGTCCGTGTACATTGTACAAATGGCAATGCTCAACGCTTTCCTGCTGTCACCGATGTGCACGACACACTGATACGTCGTACCTTCAGTTCCAGGAGGTAGTGGTTAAGGCCCTGATATTTGGCACGAGGGAAGGAGCGGGCCCCAGTACTTCCGAAACTGAGGGTGCTCACATCTTACCAGGTCAGCATTTTCCGGGGGTGGTCCCGCCAACTGATAGAAAAGGTAAGCCGCAAAAAAGGTGCCGAGTGTGCTATAAAAGAGGAGTACGCAAGGACACCATCTATCAATGCGACACCTGTCCCGACAAACCTGGCCTGTGTATGAAGGACTGCTTCAAATTGTACCACACCTCCATGCACTACTAATTTACTTAACAGGAACTAGTAGATTAGTTCCAAAGAGGGGGCACATCTAAGTAAGTTCCTTGGGGGTCTAGGTTCCAAAATGATGTCACTTGTGTTTTTTTTTACTGTTTAGGCACATCAGGGGCTCTGCAAACGGAACATGACGCCCTCAGAACTAGTCCATCAAAGTCTGCATTCCAAATCGTCACTGCTTCCCTTCTGAGTCCCGAAGTGCCCAAACAGTTTTTTCCCACATATGGGGTACCAGCGTACTCAGAACAAATTGGACAGCAATTTTTGGGGTCCAATTTCTCCTGTTACCCTTGGGAAAATAAAAAATTGGGGGCTGAAAGATCATAGACTTTAGTGAAGCACTTGGAGGTTCAAAATTCTCACCACACACCTAGATAAGTTACTTAGGGGGTCAAGTTTCCAAAATGGGGTCACTTGAGGGGAGTTTCTACTGTTTAGGCACACCAGGGGCTCACCAAATGGAACATGATGCCCGCAGACAATTCCATCAAAGTCTGCATTCCAAAACGTCACTACTTCCCTTCCGAGCCCCGAAGTGTGCCAAAACAGTAGTTTTCTCCCACATATGGGGTACCAGCATACTCAGAACAAATTGGTCAGCAACTTTTGGGGTCCAATTTCTCCTGTTACCCTTGGGAAAATAAAAAATTGGGGGCTGAAAGATCATTTTTGTGGGAAAAAAATAGAATTTTTTATTTTCACGCCGGGCATCATAGACTTTTGTGAAGCACTTTGGGGATAAAAGTGCTCACGACACATCTAGATAAGTTCCTTAGGGGGTCTAGTTTCCAAAATGGGGTCACTTGTGGCGGGTTTCCACAGTTTAGGCACATCCGGGGCTCTCCAAACGCGACATGGCGTCCGATCTCAATTCCAGCCAATTTTAGCTTGAAAATGTCAAACGGCGCTCCTTTCCTTCTGAGTCCTGCCATTGCGCCCAACAGTGGTTCCCCCCCACATATGGCATATCAGCATACTCAAGACAAATTGGACAACAACTTTTGGGGTCCAATTTCTCCTTTTACCTTTGAGAAAATAAAAAATTGGGGACTAAACGATCATGTTTGTGGAAAAAATAGGATTTTTAATTTTCACGCCCGGGCGTTATAAACTTTCGTGAAGCACTTGGGGGATAAAAGTGCTCACAACACATCTAGATAAGTTCCTTAGGGGGTCTAGTTTACAAAATGGAGTCACTTGTGAGGGGTTTCCATTGTTTAGGCACATCAGGGGCTCTCCAAACGCGACATGGCGTCCGATCTCAATTCCAGCCAATTTTAGCTTGAAAATGTCAAACGGCGCTCCTTTCGTTCTGAGCCCTGCCATGCGCCCAAAAAGTGGTTCCCCCTCAAATGTGAAGTATCAGCGTACTCAGGACAAATTGGACAACAACGTTTGAGGTCCATTTTCTCTTTTTACCCTTGGGAAATCAAAAAAAATATTGCTGAAAGAACATTTTTGTGACTAAAAAGTAAAATGTTAATTTTTTCCTTCCATGTTGCTTCTGCTGCTGTGAAACACCTGAAGGGTTAATAAACTTCTTGAATGTGGTTTTGAGCACCTTGAGGGATGCAGTTTTTAGAATGGTGTCACTTTTGGGTATTTTCTGCCATATAGACCCCTCAAAATGACTTCAAATGTGAGGTGGTCCCTAAAAAAATGGTTTTGTAAATTTTGTTGTAAAAATGAGAAATTGCTGGTCAAATTTTAACCCTTATAACTTCCTAGAAAAAAAAAATTTGTTTCCAAAATTGTGCTGATGTAAAGTAGACATGTGGGAAATGTTATTTATTAACTATATTGTGTCACATAACACTCTGGTTTAACAGAATAAAAATTCAAAGTTGGAAAATTGTGAAATTTTCAAAATTTTCGCCAAATTTCTGTTTTTTTCACAAATAAACACAAGTTATATCAAAGAAATTTTACCACTATCATGAAGTACAATATGTTACAAGAAAACATTCTCAGAATCGCTAAGATCCGTTGAAGCATTTCGGAGTTATAACTTTATAAATAGACAGTGGTCAGAAATGTAAAAATTGGCCCGGTCATTAACGTGCAAACCACCCTTGGGGGTAAAGGGGTTAATGTTCTTTAGATTTTTAAAAATTGTCCACAAATTATCCATCTTAGTCCATGTTGGCCAGGCAGACTGTTTTGTGCAGAACTCTGCCTCAAACTGATAGTGTGGGTACTAAAGGTAACATTGTCCTGCTGTGACAAAGATGAGTGATGTGCCATATACAGTAGTGTGAAAAAGTGCTCCTTCCTAATTTCCTATTCTTTTGCATGTTTGTCACACTTAAATGCTTCAGATCACAATTTAAATAATAGAGAAAGATAACACAAGTAAACGCAAAATGGAGTTTTTAAATGAAGGCATTAATTATTATTAAGGAGAAAAATCCAAACCTACAGGGCCGTGTGAAAAGTCAGTTTGAGCCAGAGTTCTGCACAAAACAGTCTGCCTGACCAACAAGGACTAAAAGGGATAATTTTTGGACAACTTTTTCACACCGCTGTATTCCATAAAGACCTATGTTTCCTCTCCTCGATTGTCAAAAGCAAAGGTGGCCAAATGTCGCCTGTGTTTGGTAGTTCTACTGCCTGCACAGCTGATCTCGTTGGTTGTGGTGCCTGTTTTGTTGATGGCTCCTGTCACATTCTTACACATGGTATGATTTTTTTTCTTTTACACTACCCAATCCATTGGCACTTTTTTTTTTACCATACAACACTTTAACATTTGACAAACTTTTCAATCCCAATTTTTCAACCCTTGCCAAAAAGAACATAACAAGAGATACAGGATATGTAGGTACATGTACAGAAAGCAAAATATGGCAGCAGGCCGCAGAATAGGTGTAACATGTCCAGTTGTCAAATTGGACTAGTTAAACAAATGAGCAAAAGCAGGAACAATGTTTTTACTATTTACTTAAAGGGAAGGTGCCGCAATTTTGTTTTTGTATTAAAAATAATTGTTTATATAAACAATTATTTTTCATACAAAATTATTTTTTTTAACTTTAATATATTTTTTATTATTAATTATTTTTGCAGCCACTGGGCGCCGCCATTTTGCTTTGCAGCAGTGTAAGAGTCCCAGCACGACACTTAGGCCGCCGTCACACTTGCGAGTTTTACGGACGTATGAGCGCAGAAAATACGTCCGTAAAACTCGCAAAACAAACGGCACAATTATTCTCTATGCCCCTGCTCCTATCTGCCGTATTTTACTGATCCGTATTATACGGCTTTCTACGGCCGTAGAAAATCGCAGCATGCTGCGTTTGTCACCGTATTGCGCAAAAAATACGCCAATGAAAGTCTATGGAAGCCTGAAAAATACGGATCACACACGGACCAGCAGTGTGACTTGCGAGAAATACGCAGCGGTGTTAGAGAGAAAAGCCGGTAATTCAGTGCGGTGTACAGTAAAATCACACTGACAGCTTACAGAAGAATAGGTAGAATAAATGTGTACACATAGAATATATATATGTCAGTGAAACACATATATATATATAATATATATATATATATATATTAATATTTCTTCCAGCGCGAGATAGCTTTAAAGCCGATAATTCAATTACCGGCTTTTGCTCTCTCCTTCCTAAACCCGACATGATTTGAGACATGGTTTACATACAGTAAACCATGTCATATCCCCCCTTTTTTTTGCATAATCCACACTACTAATGTTAGTAGCGTGTATGTGCAAAATTTGGCCGTTCTATCTACTAAATTAAAGGGTTAAATGGCGGAGGAAATTGGCGTGGGCTCCCGCGCAATTTTCTCCGCCAGAGTAGTAAAGCCAGTGACTGAGGGCAGATATTAATAGCCTGGAGAGGGTCCATGGTTATTGTCCCCCCCTTGGCTAAAAACACCTGCCCCCAGCCACCCCAGAAAAGGCACATCTGGAAGATGCGCCTATTCTGGCACTTGGCCACTCTCTTCCCATTCCCGTGTAGCGGTGGGATATGGGGTAATGAAGGGTTAATGCCACCTTGCTATTGTAAGGTGACATTAAGCCAAATTAATAATGGAGAGGCGTCAATTATGACACCTATCCATTATTAATCCAATACTAGTAAAGGGTTAAAAAAACACACAAACACATTATTAAAAATTATTTTGATGAAATAAAAACAAAGGTTGTTGTAATATTTTATTCAACGCCCAATCCAATCACTGAAGACCCTCGTTCTGTAACAAAAATAACATAATAAACCAACAATATCCTTACCAATTTTTTCCGCCATTTAACCCTTTAATTTAGTAGATAGAACGGCCAAATTTTGCATATACACACTACTAACATTAGTAGTGTGGAATATGCAAAAAAAAGGGGGATATGACATGGTTTACTGTATGTAAACCATGTCTCAAATCATGTCGGGTTTAGGAAGGAGAGAGCAAAAGCCGGTAATTGAATTACCGGCTTTAAAGCTATCTCGTGCTGGAAGAAATATTAATATATATATATATATGTGTCTACTGACATATATATATATATACATATATATATATATATATAGACAGTATATATATATATATATATATATATATATATTTTTTTGTGACACATGGATCCCTTCTATAGCGGTATGTTGGTTTTGCAAGCCTGCGAGAAAAACACGCAGTACGGATGCCATACGGATTACATACGGAGGATGCCATGCGCAAAAAACGCTGACACGCCCTGCCTACGGAGGAGCTACGGACCACTATTTTGGGGACCTTTCAGCGTATTACGGCCGTAATATACGGACCGTATTGTTTTACGCTGTGTGTGACACCGGCCTTACACTGTGCAAAATACGGCAGCCCTGGACATAGGAGGCTGCAGTTGGGAGCCGACCCCATAGCTATCATTGTGCTGTGATGTGGCCACGCCCCCTGGGCTGTCTCCACATCACAGCAGAGGCAGGAGATCGGCGCCATCTTGCTTCAGCCACAGTGGAGTGTACCTGTGAGCTCCACTGTGACTGAGAGCCGTGCTGTTGGAGGGGCAGCTCCATCTGTCTCCCCTCACACTGTCAGCGGCCGTTCCCTGTCCTCTGCTGCCTGGTGTGTGGCTGTAATCCCTAGAGAGGGTGAAGGAGTGCTGCCATCTGATGTCCTCTATCAGGAGCTGCAGAGAGGTAACAGAGAGGGATGGGGGAGGCTCTGTGCTGCACGACCTCTCACTGCAGCTCCTCACAGGACATCAGACCGTGCATCTCTCACTATACTATGCTGAGCCATGTATCTAATCCTCTCCTGTGTAATACCGTCTGCTGGCCCCTGTATCTAATCCTCTCATGTGTGATGCTATGCTGAGCCATGCATCTAATCCTCTCCTGTGTGATACTCTCTGCTGAGCCATGCATCTAATCCTATACTGTGTGATATTATGCTGAGCCGTGTATCTAATCTTCTCCTGTGTGATACTGTCTGCTGAGCCGTGTATCTAATCCTCTCCTGTGTGATACTGTCTGCTGAGCCGTGTATCTAATCCTCTCCTGTGTGATACTGTCTGCTGAGCCGTGTATCTAATCCTCTCCTGTGTGATATTATGCTGAGCCGTGTATCTAATCCTCTCCTGTGTGATACTGTCTGCTGAGCCGTGTATCTAATCCTATACTGTGTGATATTATGCTGAGCCGTGTATCTAATCCTCTCCTGTGTGATACTGTCTGGTGAACCGTGTATCTAATCCTCTCCTATGCACTCCTCTCCCCCCTGAATATCTTTCCCCATTGCACACACAACTCAATGCGTGCGATAACAGGAGCTGCGGGCGTCATGCTGTATTATGGCATTGCGTGAGATCTATATGATGGTATTATGTGATCTGTATGGTGGTATTATGCTTGATCAGTATTGTGAGAATTATATGGTGGTATTGTGTGTGATCTATATGGCGGTATTATGTGAGAACACTGGCAGCATTATGTGTGATCTATATGGCGGTATTATGTGAGAACACTATGGCAGTATTATGTGTGATCTATATGGCGGTATGTGAGAACACTATGGCAGTATTATGTGTGATCTATATGGCGGTATTATGTGAGAACACTATGGCAGTATTATGTGTGATGTATATGGCGGTATTATGTGAGAACACTATGGCAGTATTATGTGTGATCTATATGGCGGTATGTGAGAACACTGGCGGTATTATGTGTGATCTATATGGTGGTATTGTGTGTGATCTATATGGCGGTATTATGTGAGAACACTATGGCAGTATTATCTTCAGAAAGCGGACCCATTCTATGGTGGTTCTGGCTGAGCACCTGCACGCGGGTCTGGGGTAATAGAGGGGGCAGCATGACCTCCAGTTAGGTGCAGTCAGGGCTGGTGAGGCAGCTGAAGAGAGGCGTCTCATTTTTATTGTTACTATATGGCTACATTTCCTTCCCAGCGTCACCCCGGACTGCGCCTGTCGCCTCGCTTTCACATATTGCCAGGACAGGATGGGGAAGACAGGATCTGAGGAGGGGAATGGGGTCTTTGCATGCAAAGTTTGGATCAGACCAGGCCATCAATCCGCAGAAATGTTTCCTGGATTTCTGTGAAGCAGACGGTCCATCCATGTGTATAAAAGACAGCGCTCTATGTACAATCCCTGGCTGCTCCGTGCACCAAACAGGGGGCCCCTATAGACCAGCACACTGCTCTCCTGAAATACTCTGTGCTGCTGTCACCCTGCTCCCTCCACCACATATCTCCCAGAATCCTTGCTGCCTGCCATCCTCGGTGACCGTCTACTTGTCAGTATAAGGCTGCTTTCACACTAGTGTCGGTACGGGCCCGTCGCAGTGTGTCGGGCTGATGTACCGACCTATGCTGTGAAAGAAATGTCCGACGTGGGCAGCAGAAGCAGTCTTACGACGCTTCCGCTGCCCCATTGTAAGGTCTGGGGAGGATGGGGCGGAGTTTCTGCTGTGCATGCGCGGTCGAAAATGGCGGACTCGACGCACAAACAAACGTTACATGTAACTTTTTTTGTGGCGGAGGTCCACCAAAACATGACGCAACCGTCGCACGACAGTTACGACGTGTGGCAATATGTCGGTAATGTTAGTCTATGGGGAAAAAACGCATCCTGCAGACAACTTTGCAGGATGTGTTTTTTCTCCTGAACGACGCATTGCAACGTACAGCCAACAACGCTAGTGTGAAAGTAGCCTAAGGCTGCCGTCCACTATCAGTATTTGGTCAGTATTTTACCTCAGTAGTTGTAGCTAAAACCAGGAGTGGGTGATAAATGCAGAAGAGGTGCATATGTTTCTATTATACTTTTCCTCTAATTGTTCCACTCCTGGTTTTGGCTTACAAATACTGAGGTAAAATACTGACCAAATACTGCTAGTGTGACGGCAGCCATACTCTGCAGTCACCAACAAAATGGCTGCTCACTGGGTTCCTGAATATCATCCTCTCTAATCCCTTAGCAAACACCCAGAAGGGGAGGAGAGGAGACATCGCATATGTCAGCAGACTCCGCCCATAATTACTGCAGTGCTGTAATGTGAGCTAGTTGTACACTAGGTTTTTCTGAAATTTCAGCAGCTGCTCCCCCTAGTGTTTCAAAGTGGAAATTCCAAAACTTTTCAAATTATTTTTCATATTTTACTAAATTATAAACAAATGATAATATTTTTTAAGAAAATGTAATCATTAATTCTTTACATTTTTACAATTTCTGAAAAAAAAATTTTTTGGGATGGCAAAAATGCAAACAAAAACAAAATGCAACTCATTTCCCAAAATTGACGCAATAATAATATTTATTTTTACATGGCGCTAACATATTCCACAGCGCTTTACATTTTGCACACATTATCATTGCTGTCCCCGATGGGGCTCACAATCTATATTCCCTATCAGTATGTCTTTGGAATGTGGGAGGAAACCCACGCAAACACGGAGAGAACATGCAAACTCTTTGCAGATATTGTCCTTGGTGGGATTAGAACCCAGGACTCCAGCGCTGCAAGGCTGCAGTGCTAACCACTGCGCCACCGTGCCGCCCAATATAAGACATTTTGGGTAGGTACATGTCCAAATAGACAGCACCTGCAAGGAGGGTGTGGTGTAGGACTGTCGTCTACGGATTTAATAACTGGCTAGAGAAAAATAAATGTGGAATAAAAAGTTGTTTGCAACTTGCATATATTGTTAAATAAACAGTTGCAGTTAAATGTCTGTATTTTAGGGAATTTTCTTTTGTATTTAAAAAAAACAATGATTCCCTCATTCACTGAAAGAAATGACACAAGAAATGAAAATCTCAGTACAATTGCTTATGACTGGCAAGGCACATCATCATTTTTTTCTGTAGTTTGGTGTTTTTTTCTACTGCATTAAAGGGAGCCTGCCAGTACAGAATGACTGATCAAACTAAGTACACGCGTTTGGTGGTTCACGGTGGGGCCAAACATTTAACTACATGACTGTTTTCATTCTATATCCACCCACCCTGTCTTTGATTGACAGATCTAGCTTTCTACAGCCAGAGACGAGCATAGAAAAATGGAACTCAGGTAGGTGGGAATTACTGACTGGATTTTTTGTCCAATGTTTTAGTGCTTTTTCTTCCTATTTCTATTGTTGAGCTGTGAGCTCTGACATCCTCTCACTTTACTAAATCACCCTAAAATTGCTTCTTATTCCTTACCTAAGCTTTTACACAGGATATGACAGTTTCTCCTGATTGGCTGTTCTATACCATGGGATATCATAGCTGCAAGACATTATCAGGAAGCCTGCACAGTTGAGCTTGCAGTCACGTAAGACTTCTATCACTCATGCCATCTTATGCAATGTGTCAAACGGAGGAGATAATTCATTTGGTGAATTGCGCAAATCGAATTGCAAATTGTTCAAATCTGGAATGAAACTTTTGGAAACTTATAACATTCAACATAAATGTGTTCTTCTTATCTCCTATTTTGACAAATTCTCCGCAATTCTAACAAAACTTTTCTGCTGACAAACCCATTTGAAAAACAGCTATTTGGAAGATATTCAGACTTTAGGGAAACATGCACCACTAAGGTTTCAATCTATGCAAAATAAGTACAATTCTTTTTTATAATGCCTAATGCACTGTGTAGGTACCTGAGATGATACTAAACTCTGCAGGGTAATCAACACAGAGGAGGATAATTTAATACTGCAGAGAAATTAAAAAAAAAATAAATAACTTTACAAGGTAAACAAAAAAAGCACAAACAGGAGATAAAAGTTTATGTGATAGAATTATCCTGCAAGGACAGATCACAGGATTAGCACTCACTTTCTGTAATCTGCTACATAAGTACTTTGAATTGCTAGCCACCATCATCATTCCTTTACGATTAAGTGGACAGAATTAGCCCATGTGTTTGACTGGTGATATTATGAACCCAACCTGGCAAAAGTAGCATATTTTCTAACTAGGTGTTTTCTAATCCATCTCAGGAATTTCTAAATTCCAAAAGAGGATAAAGAATATATGTTTCAACAGTTGTTCAAAGTCAAAAGCAGAAGAGGAAGCAACAGATAAAATAATTAACGAGAAGATTCACAAATCTACATTGTGTAGGTTCCATTCTTTTGACAGGAGGTTTTACAGCTGCTTCCACCGGTCCTGTACAGATGCTCCGCGATACCGAGCAGAAGACACTCTGTGTTCAGTCGTATGCGTCCTCCAGACAACTTATATTATAGAGATGTTCCCAAGAAATGTTGTTGCCGTGTGTCAGATTTATACCTATAAAACCTTCATTTGGCTCAATGAAATTAACAAAATTAAAGGCAAATACAGTTTTATAGCCAAGAACTACTCTTTAGAAACTTTGACTTCACAGCTACTAATCTCTAAATGGCTAATTTCAGAGTTTTTAGGACAAACACTACTGAGTCTGTGGGGTCCAGTTAGCAAGAAAGTCTTTTCCTGTTGTATTAGCCTTTCTTTTATGTTTCCCATTCATTTTGAACTACTTCTGGTTCAAGAGACTGCAGTCTTTCCCAAAACTCTGGGACAGATGTATTAGTGCCTAAAGACCATGTTGAATAGTTTGCCACAATATGGTTTATTTTAGCTCATAATATTGCATCAAGTTTTTGACCTATTTTGTTTTCAACCTCATTTGGCTTAGGGTACTTTCACATTGCGTTTTGTCACCTGTTCCATTATCCAGTAGGGGTTTACATCTGAACCCCCTGCAAAAATTGGAATATGCGCTGATGGGGTCATAGACTATCATGGTGCTGACAGAGTGAACATGTGCTCTGTCGTGCATCATTTTCAGGCATGTACGCTTAGTAGATACAAACACCCCGATGCAGTCTATGTCTGAGGATCTGCCTCCAGTAGGTGCACATGCCCAAAAATGATGCACGACAGAGAACATGCTCGCTCTGCCAGCACCATTAGTCTATGGGCTCTGTTGGCGCACACACCCAAATCCTGTTTTGTGGGTGTTCGGACATAAGCCCTAAGGGGACCAACAAACAGCACAAAAGTGCTAAATTTATCATCCAAAATTAACCAAATTTGACATGTCTTCCTACCATCTTGGCTAAATATTGTATTTGTAACTCTGCCCATTTCTATGAAAGTTTTATAATAATTTAGTAAAAGAACAGGCTAACAGTCATCGATGGTAAATTTCAGTAGGTTATTTTTTCAGAACCATTTATCAAAAGGAAATATTATTTTTAATGGGAATGTTGATTTAATGGAACATAATGAGTTATATAAGTTTTAATATTATGACTTGCATGAATAACTAAAATTAGTCCTTTCAGTGACCATTTATTGCTAATTACCATTTGTTTATATTCAAATTACTCCTCCCCCCATGGGTCTCACTAGCACCTTTCCTCCTAATTCTGACTGTAACTTCAACCAGCGCAGCTGTCAGAATGAAGCCGTCTTGGAATGTTCGCAGGGCTAATTGTACGTCTCATGTGTTTGTTTGCTTCTGAGTAGTGTGGCGCTGTTATGGATATTGTTTTCATTCATAAATCATCTACCAGTCATGTCTCTGCCAAAGTTGTGCTTCAAAGATAGTGTAGTGTGCTTGCCAAGTGTTCTTAGTCAAAAAGTAATGTCTGCCTGATAAAGTAGTAATATTATATAATTTCATACAGAAGAACATCTCTTTTCCTCTACCCAAAATACCAGCAATGTCAGTGGCAGACTATAGGGCTAAAGGTACCGTCACATTTAGCGACGCTGCAGCGATATAGAGAACGATGCCGATCGCTGCAGCGTCGCTGTTTGGTCGCTGGAGAGCTGTCACACAGACAGCTCTCCAGCGACCAACGATGCCGAAGTCCCCGGGCAACCAGGGTAAACATCGGGTTACTAAGCGCAGGGCCGCGCTTAGTAAGGCTACGTTCAGACTAGCGTTGTGCTAGTCTGCGTCGGCGCCGCGTCGGGCGACGCAGCGGCGACGCACGCGTCATGCGCCCCTATGTTTAACATGGGGGACGCATGCGTTTTTGCTTGTTGCGTTTTGCGATGCGTGCGTCTTTTTTGCCGCGTCGGACCAAGAAAACGCAACAAGTTGCATTTTTCTTGCGTCCGATTTTCGGCAAAAATCGACGCACGCGTCACAAAACGCAGCGTTTTTGCGTGCGTTTTGCCGCGTTTTTCGGTGCGTTGTGCGTCGCGTCGCCGACGCAGCGGCGCACAACGCTAGTCTGAACGTAGCCTTACCCGATGTTTACCCTGGTTACCATTGTAAAAGTAAAAAAAAAAACACTACATACTTACATTCCTGTCACGTCCCCCGGCTTCAGCTTCCCTGCACTGTGTAAGCGCCGGCCGGAAAGCAGAGCGGTGACATCACCGCTGTGCTCTGCTTTACGGCCGGCCGGCGCTGACACTGGGGGACGCAGGGAAGCTGACGCTGGGGAACGTGACAGGAATGTAAGTATGTAGTGTTTTTTTTTTTTACTTTTACAATGGTAACCAGGGTGAACATCGGGTTACTAAGCGCGGCCCTGCGCTTAGTAACCCGATGTTTACCCTGGTTACCAGTGAAGACATTGCTGGATCAGCGTCACACACGCCGATTCAGCGATGTCAGCGGGTGATCCAGCGACGAAATAAAGTTCTGGACTTTCAGCAACGACCAGCGATGTCACAGCAGGATCCTGATCGCTGCTGCGTGTCAAACACAACGATATCGCTATCCAGGACGCTGCAACGTCACGGATCGCTATCGTTCTAAAGTCGCTAAATGTGACGGTACCTTAATCTGAAGATCTTTGGTGCCTTACATGCAGAAGACCACTCTTTTGTATCATTCTTGTTAAATAGGTTGTTTGGTTTGTATCATCCATGACAATGGGCTTATTACAGCAATTCTCCCTTGGGGTCATGATTGGGGGACTCTTCTTTATACACTAATTGAGCACATAGACAGGAGGTGTCTACCAGAGGCTAATCCTTTAACTGGATGCAGACATTTGATATTTGTCAGCAGATCTCACCTATTACGAAGGACCCACCATCAATATTATGTGAATAGGGAGAGCAAGATTTTAACAAGCAACCGTTTGTGTCTAGCAGCCACTCTCAGCCTACAGAAATAGTATCTATGTGTAGGGGCAGCATGGTGGCTCAGTGGTTAGCACTGTTGCTTTACAGCACTGGGGTCCTTGGTTGAAATCTCATCAAGGACAACATCGGCAAGGAGTTTGTATGTTCTCCCCATGTTTGCGTGGGTTTCCTCTGGGTTCTCCGGTTTCCTACCACGCTACAAAGACATACTGATAGGGAATTTAGATTGTGAGCCTTATCAGGGGACACAGATGATGATGTTTGTAAAGTTTTGTGGAATATGATAAGTGAGCATAAAAAATGAATCTAAATATATAGGAACATCAAAAAATATTAATCTAATATATAATTGCCTAGAATACTACTTCCTGCAATTTGTGCCAACTTCCTGTCCGGAGCTAATGTCCGGAGATAAGTGACGTCAACAGTGTCCAGTGTCTGATTGGTTGCCGCCTGCTGCGAGTGACCAATCAGAAACGTGCCGTACTGTGACACACTCCGCCCGCCATTTTTGTGTGATTTTTGAATTTTTACCTCACAGCAAGTTTCTACTGCGTGGAGGCGGGCCCAGTGACGTTGCTCTTCAAGCTCCTGCCGAATTTCGTCAAAAAAATGATAATACCATTTACCAAAACTATATATATTTAGTTGTGAAGTGGTTCAGTGACATTTTCACACCAATTTTGAACTTTTGTTTGGTGTTTTCTCCATATACTGCCTATTATTTTTGTTCTTTCTTACTATTATTTATTAATTGTATTATTCTTACATTTGAATAAATAAAGTATATATGGATTCTAGACTCCCGATTCTTTAGAATCGGGCTGCCATCTAGTAGAGTATATTTCCAGTATCTGGGCAATCCTTTGAGCAGGTGCCTTGAAAGCTTCTGTTAATAAACATACAACTAAACATAAATTCCTGCATAGAAAACCTGACAGGTTTTGGCATCTACTCCAGAGGAACAGTAGTTCAGGCCACATTCTTATGATAAATATGAGAAACACTTGCAAATTGTGGCGTGTACTGATTCTCTTAGTAGTCTTAGATTTTATTTCCATTTAGTTCCTCAGAGAAAGATAAAAATGTGCCATGCTTATTACAAAGTGTTTATTATGTTTTAGCAGAGATCCTGAGAACCAAGGCTCTGAAGACCCCCGTATGAATGGCGTGGCACTGGTGGTTTATCATGCCTCCTGCCACTCCATTCATTCTTACAGGAGTGCAGAAGACAAGTCAAGCATATCAATGTGGTCTCATTAACAATGAAGAGTGCACTGCACATCATTGGCCACCACTCCATTCACGTGGGGCTCTTAACAGCCCTGGTTCTCAGGAACAATGGACCCTCACCGATTGGGAAGTTATTCCTAATCTCATGGATAGAGGATAACTTCTAAATTTGATATTACCCCTAAAAGCAGAAAGTGGATACATAACTATGCTTTACTTACATGGTTGGATTTGATTTCAGTTTAGTTACAATTGTGGTGTGATTTCTTAAACCCAGCATTTCTTTTTTTCCCAATTATGCAAATTGTCTCTTCAGAGAGGAAGAGAACTAGAACTCTAGTGACACCTATTGGAAGGTAGCAATCCTTCAAGTCAATGTTGACCCTTTAACGAGCCTTGGCACATGACTTAGGATAGTAGCCAAACCCGAATCTCAATTTGCAGACACTGTATTTTGGGGTACTGCCCCTCATCAGTGCAAAGTCCGACCGTTATCCAAGAAGTATCGTTTCTCCTTGCGGAGGGACAATACTTCATGGACTTTTAAATACATCTTAGTTAAGAATTGGTAAAAAAAACCTTTGATGTGGAATAATTAATGTTAGTGATATTCCTATAAAAAATCAAGTTAAGCACGTGTATGTTAGGGCCGGTGAAAATCACTATGGCAATGCAGACGACTTCCTCATATTCCTCTGAGACCTATGGTAGGCTCTAACTTCTCACATCATGATTTTCATTGCATTCATGCAATGCACAATAATTACAGTTCCTGAAAATAAATTCCACAATTTCATCACTGTAGATGGTTTTGTGTCATAAAACTACTTTTCCTAATCGTTGTTCATAAAGACAGTCAACGATCAACCTCAAAGATATTGTAGCAACAAACTAAATTCTTCTCCCTAAGGAGAACTTTGCTCTAGATTGTGTCACATTTAGGGCTATAAGCAGCGTTTGCATAATAAACAAGAGAAACTTTCCGGAGTGCTGCGATCATTTCCATTTACCATTAAATACGTTATTCAGCGGCTGTATATAATAAAGCAAGCGCCTTCACAGATTCTGGGGCAAAATGTCAATGGTTGTCCACCTCAATTGATCCTTTTTTGCTTAGTAGGGTACTCCCAACAATAAATCGCGCTGATGACAGTGTACTGTTGTTAGAACCCCAAGTAATCAGCTATGATCTGCTGAGTAAACTGGCATAGAGTACATTCCCCTACAGCGCCATCACATGGAAAATGAAGCATTGCCTCTGTGTGATGCAGGCACATGGCAGGTCCTAGAGGTGCTTTTTGTTCTATTCTGGTACCCAGGACCCACACTGTGGGAAACAATGCCAGCCAATGCACATTGAACCATCTATTACAGGCCTTTCAGTTCGCATCCTTTAGCGCATTCTGCCCAGGAAATGACCGCCAATCAGTAAATAGCTACCAATCTGCAGTCTCACGGATCAGTTCATGTAAATGGACTCTAAGGCTATGTTCACATGTCCAGTTATCACCTGTTAGAACAGATCCAGCAGCAATCCTTTGACAAAGAGTTGTGCAGACAACTTTAGTCCGTATAAAAAAATTGATTCCAACTGGATCCATTTTTTACAATTGAAGTCTATGGAAAATGTATCTGTTAAATAGCCATTTGCTTTCGTTCATTTGAAAATGATCTGTTTTTTTGCTTACTGGGTCAGTTTCAAATGGATGGCTAATCATCAGATCGATTTTCCATAGAATTCAATGTTTAAAAAAAAACAGATCCAGACAAAATCAGTTTTTTTTTTAAACCGGACAAAATAGTTGTGTCTGCACAACATACTTGTCAATGGATTGCTGCTGGATCTGTTCTAACAGATTAATACTGGATGTGAACGTAGCCTTACCCTCGTTCCCTTCCAAAGTAGACTTTGTAAACCAGACCACCCATTTCATTCTGACTGTAGCAATAAGACTCCTGTAGGTAATTGTCCTGAGTCACAAAACATCAATGTCACATAGTGAACTAAATGAGCTGGAGAGAGGTCACACTAGCAGTATTTAGTCAGTATTTTACATCAGTATTTCTCAGCCAAAACCAGGAGTGGCACAAATAGAGGAAAAGTATAATAGAAACATATGCACCACTTCTGTATTTATCACCCACTCCTGGTTTTGGCTACAAATACTGATGTAAAATACTGACCAAATACTGCGAGTGTGACGGCAGCCTTAGGAAACACTAAGGGTACCGTCACACAGTGGCATTTTGATCGCTACGACGGCACGATCCGTGACGCTCCAGCATCGTAACAATATCGCTCCAGCGTCGTAGACTGCTGTCACACTTTGCAATGTACGACGCTGGAGCGATAATTTCATGACGTATGTGCGATGTAGAAGCCGTTGGTTACTATGTGCACATCGTATACAATATCGTGCACACCTTTGTTACACCATGCGATCATGCCGCCACAGCGGGACACTAGACGACGAAAGAAAGTTTCAAACGATCTGCTACGACGTACGATTCTCAGCGGGGTCCCTGATCGCAGGAGCGTGTCAGACACAGCGAGATCGCTGGAACGTCACGGATATATCGCTGGAACGTCACAAATCGTGCCGTCGAAGCGATCAAAATGCCACTGTGTGACGGTACCCTAAGTTTACAATCCATTAATGAGCCATTCTCACAGCTTTAGCAGCTTCAGTCGGCTGTCGGTAAAACAAAGGTTCGGCCAATAGCCACCGCGGCCTGCTTTTCCATAAGCAGGAGTTCCTCTATGAAAAAGCCAGATATGGCTGACGAGGACTTATCTATGGGACTACACAGGGGACATGCCCAGCCCACATCTCTTTTGACAATCAGTTGTTTGTGTCCCTCAGACATTAATCTAATATGTATGGGGGTCTTTAGTATGTACAAATGGTAATCGCTTCCCTCCAATTAAAGCCTGAGATTTATCGTTCATATTATTTATTTTGGAAAAATACTTTAAAAATTAATTCCTTCATTAACAAAAAAAAACAGTAGAAAAAATCAAATACCATTTGCACAATATTCCATAAATACATATATATACAAAAAAATATAGTCACATCGACCTGAAGTGCCTTTGTACATATTTACCAAACTTTAAATTATAAAAATTACCATTACAAATACATGAGCTTTACAAATATCGTAAAAATAGTCTTACAAGTTCAAAAAATAACGCACATTTTTTGACCTAGTTAAAAACACCTTTTAGTATAAAAAAAAAGACTAAGCCAGGCAGTGTCTGTAGTTTAGCAACGGAGTGGCTCATAAGAGTTAAAAATATACACCTCAGGCAGTGCACTCTTCTTCCAAAGAACGTAGAAGTCCATTCATTAAATATATATTTATATTTTTTATATATATATTTACTGTATTATAATTATTAAAAAAGCAACTGTCCGTAGTGCAATGAAGAATGGAGGAGAACAGAAATGGCAGTGCAACAGTTTGTGTCCGGACACAGAGACTAGCTTGGGGTGTCCATTAGGTTTTGCAGTCATTTTTCTAATTTCAGTAGAGAACCAGCTCAGCCTGAATTTAGTGTCTCAGCAGCAGTCAACAAAGGGATGTCCCTCCCTCAATTATCAGCAGCATTCATGTGGGCGTCACCTCGGAATATCTGACAAGAATGGGTTGAAAAGTCTCTTTATTACACCTGTAATAGGAAATAGAAAGATAAAGTTAGTCATACGCTGGCGAGCTCCCCGTCTGCATGGCTATATTAGACCGTAACAGCTTGGCTGACGATGATCCTGATGGAGATTCCTGTACTTCAGACATTGGTTCTTGGCTTTCATTGATTTTAAATGGATACTTTGTAATAGTGACTCTCTCAAGCTTTACTCTGTCACGTTACATAATATGAAAGGTACCCGACAAGTACAGCACCCTGATACTAGCCAGGCAGCCCCTTCCTTCTAGGAGTCTACCGACTGCCTAATTTCTACACCCCAACAGTAGCCTAGCAACGGTCCTCACGGTATTCTTCTAAACCATTGTCATACTAATGTACACCGGCCGTACTAACCTCAGTTGCTATGATGCATTCATCTTTCTCATCTGATATGACGTATACCGACTGATATTTTGTGTCTTTTGATGAGGAGTAATTTGAGTCTGGTCTCCGTTTTTCTGAAGAATTACTGTGGATAACAGATAAAAAGCTCATGGTTAGATGACGTGAACTAGGATAAAAAGTGGAGACAACGCTGGGAATTTTCCAAAGTTGGAATCACTAAGATATTCACCTTCTTAAATGTGATGAGTGTAGATCCTCTGAGTCGGAGTCATTTGAGCTGCACTTGGCTTCACATTGCCTTCGCTCCTCCTTGGTAGTGTCCTCACTCTTCAGCTCATATACTAAATTGTAATCCACAGAAGGGTATCGGGTCTTGAAGCCATTTTTATCATTATTGCTTTCGCTGAGAAAGTCTACCTTCTTATTTGTGTTTTTAATCTGAGTGGTGCCTATGATGCTTACAGAAATGTCCTTTTCACGGTGGCAGGTTGCCAAATTATTCATAGTCTTGGTCTCGCCACGAGTAGCCGAAGGCAAGGGATGCTTCCTCTGCGTCCTAAGACGCACATAAACAACTACAGCCGCACAACCTAGCAGCAGCAGTAATACCAGGATTATACCAGCACACACTGCAATCCAGGGAAACTGTCCACTTGGCCTTTCTACGTACTTATTGGTTTCCATGGTATTTTCAGGCAACAAAAACTGGCAGTTAAGTCCACCATAGCCATGAGCACATTCACACACGTAACGGTTGTTTCTCTCATGGCATGTTGCCCCATTGTGGCATGGGTTGTGCTCGCATTTGCTGACAGGCATGCTACAATTCTTCCCAGTGTACCCAGGTGGGCAGGTACAAGAGTAGTCATTAATCCCATCCTGGCATGTGGCGCCATTTTGGCAGGGGAAGGAAGCACAGTCATCCAAGTTATCATCACAGTGTCTACCAGAGAAGCCTTCCTGGCACTGGCATATGTAGGCATTTCCAAGGTCTTCACAGTGGGCTCCTGTAATACATCCAAACAGCAATCAATTAGAGAATAGGCACTGGGCTCAATTAAAAATCAATTTACTGCAGATATGATATGCATTGCTGCATGATACAGCAGATAATCTTTACTATGACCATTGCATCAGTATTCTAAAGATCTGATACATCTAAGTCGCATTTCCTTAATATATACATATATATGCATCTAAATTTTCTCCATTATACAAATGTTTTTTGACATGAAAGTTAAGATCTGTGGCTTGATAAGCACTGACACATTCGGTGTGGGAACTTACCATTGGCACAGGGATTGGAACTGCAATAATCAATTTTCTTTTCACAATTGAAGCCGGAGTATGTGAAAGGGCAGAGGCAGCTGTATCCGCCATCTGGGTTATCGGTGCATCTGCCTCCATTGAAGCATGGTCCATCAGCACAGGTCATGGCACTCAGCTCACAGTTTTTACCATAGAAGCCTGGTGGACATGTACAGGTATAGCTATTTTCTAGGTCCTGTTAAATAAATTAAAAAAAAAAAAAAAACAAATTAAAAATGTATACCATACAAAGGGACGAAAGTGTGAACTACACCATTGCCTTGGAGCTAATGGCTATGGATAATTTGCTGCATGAAAGTAGTAATAAGAAATGATCAGGAATGACCGTACCGTACAGCTTCCTCCATTTTTGCAGGGGTTGGCATCACATTCATTGATCTCAATCTCGCAGCTGGACCCCGTGTAGCCCGGACGGCAGGAGCACGTGTAGCTTCCTTGGCCTGTGTTAGTGCAGGTGGCTCCATTCTTGCAAGGTTTGTGGTGTGTGCAGTAGTTAAGATCTGCAGAGTGAGGAAAAGCATTTAATTAATGAGGTCGTTTCCACCATTTTAATTAGAGAGGCGTTAATACTAGTGATCCATCAACGCTATGGTCAGTCGCCTACCTTGATTACAGAACAGGCCGCCCCATCCTTCTTGGCAGTTGCATTGCCATGGCTGTTGGCATGTGCCATGTAGACAACCTGGATAGCGGATGCATTCATCGCAGTAGCGGCCTTGCCAACCGACACGGCATCTGGTAAGGAGAAGAACAGAGTATTTAGTATGCTATTAGTAAAAGTGGTGAGAAAATGCATGCATCACCTGGCCTTTTCTGAATAAATAGGGAAATAAATGACTTACTTGCACTCCCCGGGCTTCTCACAATAACCATGGTGCTCATCACATCCAGGAAGACAGATTGCTGGAAGAGGAAGGTGGGAAGCATTAGATCTGCAGCACAAACACCACAGCTCTATACCAAGTCCGGCTAATCCTTTCTAGTGAACTGGCCAGTAACCAGTGCATTACTGGTCACTTGTAAACAAGCCCTCTCTAAAAGCCATTTACACACAGACAAAAGAGGGCTCACGGCCCATCTCCCCTCCCCCTTTGCACACTTTTTTTTTTCCTCCAAGTGAGGGTCAGAAGTCTTTTTTTCTTTCCCTAATTCTATACACACATGGCACCACCCCTTAATATCCCAGCAAGTGTGTGCAGATAAGAGTGGACAGCTGGTGTGCAGGGTGCCAGTACAGGACAGCTGCTCTATTGTCTATTCTCTCCCAGCAGCTGCCCTCCTGCAACAATACCCCACTCCCTCCAGCCAATCACACGCAGGGGTGCTCCTCCTGTGGCCAATCAATGGGGAGATCTAATCTATGGCACGCGTGTGATTTCTCTGAAAACTTTTCATTATTATTATCATTTAAATAAATGGTGCAAAGTTCTAAGCAGAAAGAGGGGCACCAGCCTAACAAAGGAGATGGGGGAAGGGGGTCCTTCTTGCTTCTCTTGCTTAAGACGAGCTTGTTAAGCAGGCAGAGCACATTTTACACAGCTATGTGACACTGGAGGCACAAAACAGAGTGGAACACCCCCATTACACAGAATAAAAAGGAGCTAATCAACATGATTAATGGGGCACTCCAAGTAATAAATGTAAGATTTAATGGAAAAAAAATAGAATGGAGGCTGCATTAGCCATAATGCCGAGTAGAGATCTGGTGTAACCCTCATGGATCCACCTGCTGTAGACTTACGCTCTGTGCAGTACTGTCCCTTCCAGCCGGGATTGCAGATCTTCTCTCCTTTTTCACCACAGTAAAAGTGTCCAAAAGCGTCATCCCTGGGCCGGCAGTAGTCCGAGCAGCCTTCCCCGTAGTAGTACTCATCGCACACAAAGCGGTAGGAGTATTTGAGCTCGGTGCGGCCACTGCTGTGCAAGTCCTGGGACCACTCTTCACCCACGGTCAGATGTCTCTGAGTGGTGAGACGGCTGATCAGACGCTCTGGGTTCTCTGCCAAAAGGAAGAACGTTTATCAGGACCAGCGCACTCCACACCAGCTGGCAGGATCTGTTACGGGACCACTGCCTTCAGCATGATGCCATCTGACACAGCGGAAATAATGGCCTTCTGACTAACAGCGATGTGTTATTAATAAGTGGCAATCCTGTGCTAATCGCACTACAAGGAGAAGACACCGGAGGAATATCAGGAACCGAACCCAACCTAGAGATCAAAGCCCTGGAAGCTGTGAAGTGAATTGCCCCCTGGTAGCTCGCCCCTGGGTGCATTACTGCCATGGGATACAGATAGCGGGACTTACCTGTGCCCAGATCGTCTGTGGAATCCGCGTGCAAGGCTTCGATGATGAGGGAGAAGGTGCCCTGTGCAGAGGAGAATGGGCACAGTTAGTGGCACAGCAGTATTATGGTCCCGCACAGAATCCCCCACCCTACTGCTGGCGAGCTGCATGTTTTCACTTTTCCTAAGGAAATGGGTGGACTCTGTTATTAATAGCTATTTCCTATCATTTTATGTTTGTTTGTTTTATTATCCAGTTGGTGAAACATGGAGTTGCCGGCCCTCCCGCACTTCCTCTACTTAACCCTTCACTGACAAAACGCCAACGACCCTTTTCATTGTCGCCTACCCTCAATGTCCGATGGGTAAGATAAAACCAACTTAGCTTTATTAACCCCTTTAGCGTGATCTAATATAGAAATGCAGTAAAGGGGGCTTCTGGCTGTTGTCATCAATCGTCACGCTTCATTTAGCCACTTTCACACATGGGGGACGGCTGTAAAATGAAGTCTTTTGGGAATTTCACGCTGTGCTGACAATTATACAGCCGCTCCTGAGACAGGAGGCGGAGAGGACGGCCGTGGCATTTCCAACACCATCACACTTGTTTCTTTGGGGAAATAAAAAAAAAAGAGACTGTCCTCTGAGAAATAACACTTCTCCTTTCTCATACAAATCGCAGCCCTTCACTTACATGACTACTAGTATCCCCCCAGGATGCGGAGACAGATGTAGACCCTGGAAGTGCCCCCTCCCCTCAGGCAGCTGCCAGGCCTTTATCTCAGAGCTTCATCCAGGGGTTTATGTCACCTACAGCCGCACCCTGCAGCCAGGCTGCCTCCTGCCACCTCCTGATCCACTGGGGGTGATAGTGCCCATATATATATATATATATACACGTGTGTGTGTGTGACACTTATTATAGAACAGCCACAGCTCTTTACAGTGTGTGTACACCATATATATCACACACACTGTACACAGTGTGCACACTGCCCACTGCCCACTGCCCTTCCGACAAGCCTACAACCTGCAGTAACCACCGATTGACCAAACCGCTGCACGGCCAGCTCTACCCTCACCTACTGTATCCTCACCCATCCCTTGTAGATTGTGAGCCCTCGCGGGCAGGGTCCTCTCTCCTCCTGTACCAGTTGTGACTTGTATTTTTCAAGATTATTGTACTTGTTTTATTATGTATACCCCTCCTCACATGTAAAGCGCCATGGAATAAATGGCGCTATAATAATAAATAATAATAATAATAATAATAGAACAGCCACAGCTCTTTACAGTGTGTGTACACCATATATATCACACATACTGTACACAGTGTGCACACTGCCCAAATAGAACAGCCACAGCTCTTTACAGTGTGTGTACACCATATACATATATATCACACACACTGTACACAGTGTGTCAGTGTGTACACTGCCCTAATAGAACAGCCACAGCTCTTTACAGTGTGTGTACACCATATATCACACACACACACACACTGTACACAATGTGCACACTGCCCTAATAGAACAGCCACAGCTCTTTACAGTGTGTGTACACCATATACCGTATATCACACACACACACTGTACACAATGTGCACACTGCCCTAATAGAACAGCTACAGATCTTTACAGTGTGTGTACACCATATACAGTATATCACACACACACACACACTGTACACAGCACCCTAATAGAACAGCTACAGATCTTTACAGTGTGTGTACACCATATACAGTATATCACACACACACACACACTGTACACAGCACCCTAATAGAACAGCTACAGATCTTTACAGTGTGTGTACACCATATACAGTATATCACACACACACACACACTGTACACACCGCCCTAATAGAACAGCTACAGCTCTTTACAGTGTGTGTACACCATATATATCACACACACACACTGTACACAGCACCCTAATAGAACAGCCACAGCTCTTTACAGTGTGTACACCATATATATCACACACTGTACAGTGTGCACACCGCCCTAATAAAACAGCCACGGCTCTTTACAGTATGTGTACACCATATATATCACACACACTGTACACAACACCCTAATAGAACAGCTACAGCTCTTTACAGTGTGTGTACACCATATATATCACACACACACATACTATACACAGGGTGCACACCGTCCTAGCTCCATACACACATGTACTCACAGGCCAGGTGAATCCGAAGGCGAAGCGGATGGGGTTGGTGAAGCCGGGCTCCGCGCTGGCCGTGTCCGCGACGCTGAAGGAGTTGGAGCCCAGCACGGGGGTGACGGCGCTGCCGTAGGTGCAGGGCGGCTCGGGGGACACGCTGCTCTGGTAGTGCTTCAGGCAGATCCTGAAGAAGGTCCTGCACTCGCACTGCTGCAGCCCCTGGAGAGCGGCCGTCCCGCCGCGGAGGCAGCAGTTCACGTTCCCACTAGGACCCTTCTTATTGACAAACTCCTGCAGCTTCAGCTCAAAGAGTCCGGAGCAAGTGACCTGCGGGTCAGACAAACGCCGGCATTACTGCAGGTACATCATACACCCGCCCGCTCACCCATGCAGGAGCCCGCACACCTGTGTGCCTCCTAGCCTGCACTCACCACTACGTGCCCTTACCTGGCCCAGGAGCGCGGCCGCAATCAGGAGGATGACCGCGGACTGAGGTCCCATGTCGGCGCCGTGCGCGGTACCGGAGGCAGGTGGAGAGCGGGCACGGTCCACACCAGGCAGGCACGGTCCACACCAGGCAGGCACGGTCCACACCAGGCAGGCACGGTCCACACCAGGCAGGCACGGTCGGCAGGCACGGTCCACACCAGGCAGGCACGGTCCACACCAGGCAGGCACGGTCCACACCAGGCAGGCACGGTCGGCAGGCACGGTCCACACCAGGCAGGCACGGTCCACACCAGGCAGGCACGGTCCACACCAGGCAGGCACGGTCCACACCAGGCAGGCACGGTCCACACCAGGCAGGCACGGTCGGCAGGCACGGTGCACACCAGGCAGGCACGGTCGGCAGGCACGGTCCACACCAGGCAGGCACGGTCGGCAGGCACGGTGCACACCAGTCCGCTGTGTTCTCTGCGCGCTACAGCCGTCCTCTCATGGAGTGACAGTTCTTGTGAATGGAGAGGACGGTCAGCACCCTGCGCCCCAAACCACGGGCTCCATCCAGGTAATAATCCACCAGGCTGCGCTGTAATCCCTCCAATGTGGGGCTCCGCTCTCGGCGACTCTGCTGGCGGCGTCCCTGCTGCCTCTTTATATGGAGCCTGTCGTCTGCATAGCTAATGAGATGGAAATGAGCAGACCCCCAATCTGTCCAGAGATGTCACAAAGGAGCCACTTGCCGAACCCTCCTCTCGATGGATCGCCAAATGGTCAGTGAGCTGTAAAATGTGCAGCCGCCTCCTGCAGCCGCCGCCTCCGCCTCTTGTCGCCGGGCACTGAGCACCGCGCACTCACTCCCAGTCCTGACAGCGGCACCACTGGTCCCAGTAATGAGGCATTATATAGCTCCGCGTCACGTGACCGCCCGAGCGCCCACAGCCGCCGCAATGGATGGTGGCACAGGGGAGCGGCAGCCTGAAACTCCTCCATCACCGCCCCACCAGCTCCTGCCCCCATTCACATTAGTGACCCATTTCTCAGCAATCAAGCAGAAATAACACCACATTCCCCAAGTGCCACCATTTGAGGTTTTCTTACATCATAAGTGCTCAGCTGCAGCTCTGAGACCAATGCCAGGACCCCCGTGTTCTTACCAGTCATAATGGGGCAGCAGGGACACAGTCCTGTAGAGACCTACCCCACAGAGTCTATGCCTGGCCCAAAACTGTACAGTGCACTATAGTGCCATCTATTATCAGCACTGTGTATATATTACTGTACAGTGCACTATAGTGCCATCTATAATCAGCACTGTGTGTATATTACTGTACAGTGCACTATAGTGCCATCTATAATCAGCACTGTGTATATATTACTGTACAGTGCACTATAGTGCCATCTATAATCAGCACTGTGTGTATATTACTGTACAGTGCACTATAGTGCCATCTATAATCAGCACTGTGTGTATATTACTGTACAGTGCACTATAGTGCCATCTATAATCAGCACTGTGTGTATATTACTGTACAGTGCACTATAGTGCCATCTATAATCAGCACTGTGTGTATATTACTGTACAGTGCACTATAGTGCCATCTATAATCAGCACTGTGTGTATATTACTGTACAGTGCACTATAGTGCCATCTATAATCAGCACTGTGTATATATTACTGTACAGTGCACTATAGTGCCATCTATAATCAGCACTGTGTGTATATTACTGTACAGTGCACTATAGTGCCATCTATAATCAGCACTGTGTGTATATTACTATATAGTGCACTATAGTGCCATCTATAATCAGCACTGTGTGTATATTACTGTACAGTGCACTATAGTGCCATCTATAATCAGCACTGTGTATATATTACTATATAGTGCACTATAGTGCCATCTATAATCAGCACTGTGTGTATATTACTGTACAGTGCACTATAGTGCCATCTATAATCAGCACTGTGTATATATTACTGTACAGTGCACTATAGTGCCATCTATAATCAGCACTGTGTATATATTACTGTACAGTGCACTATAGTGCCATCTATAATCAGCACTGTGTATATATTACTGTACAGTGCACTATAGTGCCATCTATAATCAGCACTGTGTATATATTACTGTACAGTGCACTATAGTGCCATCTATAATCAGCACTGTGTATATATTACTGTACAGTGCACTATAGTGCCATCTATAATCAGCACTGTGTATATATTACTGTACAGTGCACTATAGTGCCATCTATAATCAGCACTGTGTATATATTACTGTACAGTGCACTATAGTGCCATCTATAATCAGCACTGTGTATATATTACTGTACAGTGCACTATAGTGCCATCTATAATCAGCACTGTGTATATATTACTGTACAGTGCACTATAGTGCCATCTATAATCAGCACTGTGTATATATTACTGTACAGTGCACTATAGTGCCATCTATAATCAGCACTGTGTATATATTACTGTACAGTGCACTATAGTGCCATCTATAATCAGCACTGTGTATATATTACTGTACAGTGCACTATAGTGCCATCTATAATCAGCACTGTGTATATATTACTGTACAGTGCACTATAGTGCCATCTATAATCAGCACTGTGTATATATTACTGTACAGTGCACTATAGTGCCATCTATAATCAGCACTGTGTATATATTACTGTACAGTGCACTATAGTGCCATCTATAATCAGCACTGTGTATATATTACTGTACAGTGCACTATAGTGCCATCTATAATCAGCACTGTGTATATATTACTGTACAGTGCACTATAGTGCCATCTATAATCAGCACTGTGTATATATTACTGTACAGTGCACTATAGTGCCATCTATAATCAGCACTGTGTGTATATTACTATATAGTGCACTATAGTGCCATCTATAATCAGCACTGTGTGTATATTACTATATAGTGCACTATAGTGCCATCTATAATCAGCACTGTGTGTATATTACTGTACAGTGCACTATAGTGCCATCTATAATCAGCACTGTGTATATATTACTGGACAGTGCACTATAGTGCCATCTATAATCAGCACTGTGTATATATTACTGTACAGTGCACTATAGTGCCATCTATAATCAGCACTGTGTGTATATTACTGTACAGTGCACTATAGTGCCATCTATAATCAGCACTGTGTGTATATTACTGTACAGTGCACTATAGTGCCATCTATAATCAGCACTGTGTATAGTGTATATATTACTGTACAGTGCACTATAGTGCCATCTATAATCAGCACTGTGTATAGTGTATATATTACTGTACAGTGCACTATAGTGCCATCTATAATCAGCACTGTGTATATTACTATATAGTGCACTATAGTGCCATCTATAATCAGCACTGTGTGTATATTACTGTACAGTGCACTATAGTGCCATCTATAATCAGCACTGTGTATATATTACTGTACAGTGCACTATAGTGCCATCTATAATCAGCACTGTGTATAGTGTATATATTACTGTACAGTGCACTATAGTGCCATCTATAATCAGCACTGTGTATAGTGTATATATTACTGTACAGTGCACTATAGTGCCATCTATAATCAGCACTGTGTATATTACTATATAGTGCACTATAGTGCCATCTATAATCAGCACTGTGTGTATATTACTGTACAGTGCACTATAGTGCCATCTATAATCAGCACTGTGTATATATTACTGTACAGTGCACTATAGTGCCATCTATAATCAGCACTGTGTATATATTACTGTACAGTGCACTATAGTGCCATCTATAATCATCACTGTGTATAGTGTATATATTACTGTACAGTGCACTATAGTGCCATCTATAATCAGCACTGTGTATAGTGTATATATTACTGTACAGTGCACTATAGTGCCATCTATAATCAGCACTGTGTATATATTACTGTACAGTGCACTATAGTGCCATCTATAATCAGCACTGTGTATAGTGTATATATTACTGTACAGTGCACTATAGTGCCATCTATAATCATCACTGTGTATAGTGTATATATTACTGTACAGTGCACTATAGTGCCATCTATAATCAGCACTGTGTATAGTGTATATATTACTGTACAGTGCACTATAGTGCCATCTATAATCAGCACTGTGTATATATTACTGTACAGTGCACTATAGTGCCATCTATAATCAGCACTGTGTATAGTGTATATATTACTGTACAGTGCACTATAGTGCCATCTATAATCAGCACTGTGTATAGTGTATATATTACTGTACAGTGCACTATAGTGCCATCTATAATCAGCACTGTGTATATATTACTGTACAGTGCACTATAGCACCATCTATAATCCAGCATATAATCAGCACTGTGTATATATTACTGTACAGTGCACTATAGTGCCATCTATAATCCAGCATATAATCAGCACTGTATATATATTACTGTACAGTGCACTATAGTGCCATATATAATCTAGCATATATCAGCACTGTATATACAGTACAGACCAAAAGTTTGGACACACCTTCTCATTTAAAGATTTTTCTGTATTTTCATGACTATGAAAATTGTACATTCACACTGAAGGCATCAAAACTATGAATTAACACATGTGGAATTATATACTTAAAGGGAACCTGTCACCCCCAAAATCAATGGTGAGGTAAGCTCACTGTCATCAGCGGCTTATCTACAGTATTCTGTAATGCTGTAGATAAGCCCCTGATGTAACCCGAAAGAGGAGAAAAAGAGGTTAGATTATACTCACCCAGGGGCGGTCCCGCTGTGGTCTGGTCAAATGGGTGTCTCAGGTCCGCTCCGGCGCCTCCCATCTTCATTCCATGATGTCCTCTTCTGGTCTTCACGCCGCGGCTTCGGCGCAGGCGTACTTTGTCTGCCCTGTTGAGGGCAGAGCAAAGTACTGCACTGCGCAGGCGCCGGGCCTCTCTGACCTGTCCGGCGCCTGCGCACTGCAGTACTTTCCTAAATTTATGTCTTATATTCTAGGATCTTCAAAGTAGCCACCTTTTGCTTTGATGACTGCTTTGCACACTCTTTGCATTCTCTTGATGAGCTTCAAGAGGTAGTCACCGGGAATGGTTTTCAGGTGTGCCCTGTCAGGTTTAATAAGTGGGATTTTTTTGCCTTATAAATGGTGTTGGGACCATCAGTTGTATTGTGCAGAAGTCTGGTGAATACACAGCTGATAGTCCTACTGAATAGACTGTTAGAATTTGTATTATGGCAAGAAAAAAGCAGCTAAGTAAAGAAAAACGAGTGGCCATCATTACTTTAAGAAATGAAGGTCAGTCAGTCCTAAAAATTGGGAAAACTTTGAAAGTGTCCCAAAGTGCAGTGGCAAAAACCATCAAGCGCTACAAAGAAGCTGGCTCACATGAGGACCGCCCCAGGAAAGGAAGACCAAGAGTCACCTCTGCTTCTGAGGATATGTTTATCTGAGTCACCCGCCTCAGAAATCGCAGGTTAACAGCAGCTCAGATTAGAGACCAGGTCAATGCCACACAGAGTTCTAGCAGCAGACACATCTCTACAACAACTGTTAAGAGGAGACTTTGTGCAGCAGGCCTTCATGGAAAAATAGCTGCTAGGAAACCACTGCTAAGGACAGGCAACAAGCAGAAGAGACTTGTTTGGGCTAAAGAACACAAGGAATGGACATTAGACCAGTGGAAATCTGTGCTTTGGTCTGATGAGTCCAAATTTGAGATCTTTGGTTACAACCACGTGTCTTTGTGCGACGCAGAAAAGGTGAATGGATGGACACTTTATGACTGGTTCCCACCGTGAAGCATGGAGGAGGAGGTGTGATGGTGTAGGAGTGCTTTGCTGGTGACACTGTTGGGGATTTATTCAAAATTGAAGGCATACTGAACCAGCATCGCTACCACAGCATCTTGCAGCGGCATGCTATTCCATTCGGTTTGCGTTTAGTTGGACCATCATTTATTTTTCAACAGGACAATGACCCTCCAGGCTGTGTAAGCGCTATTTGACCAAGAAGGAGAGTGATGGGGTGCTACGCCAAATGACCTGGCCTCCACAGTCACCAGACCTGAACCCAATAGAGATGGTTTGGGGTGAAGTGGACCGCAGAGTGAAGGCAAAAGGGCCAACAAGTGCTAAGCATCTCTGGGAACTCCTTCAAGACCATTCCTGGTGACTACATCTTGAAGCTCATCAAGAGAATGGCAAAAGTGTGAAAAGCAGTCATCAAAGCAAAAGGTGGCTACTTTGAAGAACCTAGACTATAAGACATAATTTCAGTTGTTTCACACTTTTTTGTTAAGTATATAATTCCACATGTTTTAATTCATAGTTTTGATGCCTTCAGTGTGAATGTACAATTTTCATAGAAAGATCTGTAAATGAGAAGGTGTGTTTAAAACTTTTGGTCTGTACTGTATATTACTATGCAGTGCACTATAGTGCCATATATAATCCAGCATATAATCAGCACTGTATATATATTACTATGCAGTGCACTATAGTGCCATATACAGTGCAGAAGGAGCTCCATCATATAATCAGCACTCTAGTATATACAGGTGTTTCTCTCAAAATTAGAATATCATCAAAAAGTTAATTTATTTCAGTTCTTCAATACAAAAAGTGAAACTCATATATTCTATAGAGTCATTACAGAGTGATCTATTTCAAGTGTTTATTTTTGTTTTTCTTGATGATTATGGCTTACAGCCAATGAAAACCCAAAAGTCATTATCTCAGTAAATTAGAATAATTAGCAAAAAACATCTGCAAAGCCTTCCTAAGCATTTAAAAAGGTCCTTTAGTCTGTTTCAGTAGGCTCCACAATCATGGGGAAGACTGCTGACTTGACAGATGTTCAGAAGGCAGTCATTGACACAAGGAGGGTAAGCGACAAAAGGTCATTGCTAAAGAAGCTGGCTGTTCACAGAGTGCTGATCCAAGCATAATAATGGAAAGCTGAGTGGAAAGAAAGAAGTGTAATAGAAAAAGGTGCACAAGCAATCGGGATAACCGCAGCCTTGAAAGGATTGTTAAGACAAGGCCATTCAAAAATTTGGCAGAGATTCACAAGGAGTGGACTGCTGCTGGAGTCCTTGCTTCAAGAGCCACCACACACAGATGTATCCAGGACATGGGCTACAAGTGTCACATTCCTTGTGTCAAGCCACTCATGACCAATAGACAACGACAGAAGTGTCTTACCTGGGCCAAGGAGAAAAAGAACTGGACTGTTACTGAGTGGTGTTTTCAGATGGAAGTAAATTTTACATTTCATTTAGAAATCGAGGTCCCAGAGTCTGGAGGAAGAGTGGAGAGGCCACAATTCAAGCTGCTCGAGGTCTAGTGTGAAGTCTCCACAATCAGTGATGGTTTGGGGAGCCATGTCATCTGCTGGTGTAGGTCCACTGTGTTTTATCAAGACCAAAGTTAGCACAGCCGTCTACCAGGAAATCTTAGAGCACTTCATGCTTCCCTCTGCCGACAAGCTTTTTGGAGAAGGAAATTTCATTCTCCAGCAGGACTTGGTACCTGTCCACACTGCCAAAAGTACCAATACCTGGTTTACACACAACAGTATCACTGTGCTTGATTGGCCAGCAAGATCGCCTTACCTTCACCCCATAGAGAATCTATGAGGTATTGTCAAGAGGAAGATGAGACACCAGACCCAACAATGCAGAGGAGCTGAAGGCTGCTATCAAAGCAACCTGGGCTTCCATAACACCATAGCAGTGCCACAGGCTGACGCCTCCATGTCACGCTGCATTGATGCAGTAATTGATGCAAAAAGAGCATACATTTCAGTAGGCCAACATTTCAGATTTTAAAATCATTTTTCAAGTGCTGGTGTTCTAAAGTATTCTAATTTACTGAGATAATGACTTTTGGGTTTTCATTGGCTATAAGCCATAATCATCAACGTTAACAGAAATAAACACTTGAAATAGATCACTCTGTTTGTAATGACTCTATACAATATATGAATTTTGCTTTTTGTATTGAAGAACTGAAATAAGTTATCATCAAATAAGTTAACATGTTTGATGATATTCTAATTTTGTGAGAAGCACCTGTATATATACTGTATATATATTACTATGTGTGCTATATATTATATACATTACTACACAGTGCACTATAAGTGCCATATACAGTGCAGAAGGAGCTCCATCATATAATCAGCACTCTGTACTATATATATATATATATATATACAGCATATATATATATATATATATATAGATAGATAGATAGATATATATTACTGCGGGTACTAAATATTATATACATTTTGTGTACTATATATTATAAGCATTACTGTATTACTATATGTAATATATATTATGCCGTAAATTATATGTTGCTGTGTGCACTCTATTATATACATCACGGTGTACTGTGTATTACATAAATCAATATAATTAAAAAAAATAGACTGTAGAAGCGCAAACCCAGCGCGAACCGGCTGTTGTCCGTAAGGCTTTTCACCTGTAACGCTCCCTGCCACCTGCACTCCGCACTTTAAAGGGAACCTGTCACCTGAATTTGGCGGGACTGGTTTTGGGTCATATGGGCGGAGTTTTCAGGTGTTTGATTCACCCTTTCCTTACCTGCTGGCTGCATGCTGGCCGAAATATTGGATTTAAGTTCATTCTCTGTCCTCAGTAGTACACGCCTGCACAAGGCAATCTTGCCTTGCGCAGGCGTGTACTACGGAGGACAGAGAATGAACTTCAATCCAATATTGCAGCCAGCATGCAGCCAGTGGGTAAGGAAAGGGTGAATCAAACACCTGAAAACTCCGCCCATATGACCCAAAACCAGTCCCGCCAAATTCAGGTGACAGGTTCCCTTTAAGAAGGTTTGATGTTATCCCAATTGTAGATTAAAGACATACATCATGAAGGATCGGGTGAGTGCGCCAATTCTTTTCATTCCTTGCGATCTATTATATATAAATCACTGTGTACTATATATTACATACATTACTGTGCGCCATATATTATACACACTACTGCGTGTTATATACATTCCTGTGTACTATATAGTCTAAGCATTGTTGTGTGTGCTTTGTGTTAGGCATTATGGCAGTACTTGTTCGGAGTTGTAGGCTCCATTATTTCCTGTTTACAGTGCTGTCAGCAGTGCCGTGTACAGAGTTCTGTAGACAGTTCTGGCCAAGGCTGCTCATCGGGTCACTGTAGCTAATACACGCGTGACACCAGTATGTTCAGTACTACTGATTTATTACAGCCAGGAAGAGGCCACACGGTGCGAGCGCCATGTGCAGCAGGAAGATCAGATGTCTTCAGCATTTCAGCGCTGCGCACCTGTCACTGCTTACCTGCGGGCACTGGATAGAAAGGGCATGCAGTATGAGCAGTGGGTTAAGCTCCTCCCCTGCACTCAATGCTGGCACTCACTGTCTGAACTCACTGCCTGAACTGTCTGCACTCACTGCCTGCACTGTCTGCACTCACTGCCTGCACTCACTGTCTACACTCACTGCCTGCACTCACTGTCTACACTCACTGCCTGCACTCGCTATCTGCACTCACTGCCTTCACTCACTGCCTTCACTCACTGCCTGCACTCACTGTCTGCACTCACTGCCTGCCCTCACTGCCTGACATCTCTATTGGCACACAGAAGGTGATCACTGAGCAGAGCCGCTCAGGACAGGCTATGCTGATACTTGTATACTCTGCAGTGCGATGTGGATCACATATACTACTACATACTCTAGTTGTACTCACACCTGTATATACATTAGTGTTATATGGAGGCGTGTATACACAGTGGTGAGGCTGGCACATATTGTCTTCTGCATACAGTAGTGTGTATATATGAGATATACAGTCTAAGACCGGAGTTAGACACAACGTATAAAAAATCCATTCGTTTTTCACGGCCGAGAATCGCACAAATGTTCCCTAACAGTGATCATCCGTGTGCAGTGCAAGGATGCGATTTTCTCGTATCTAAATATCCGTGTGACATCCGTATGGCGAGATTTTCTCGCCGGCTTACAAAATGGACATATAATGGATCCCGGACCAGAAAATCCTGAAAATATATAATGTGGAAGCCTATTTATTGGCTCCACAAGTTCCATCCTACAAGTGAAAAAAAAAATTGCATGGCCTCCCACACAATTTTGTTTGCCAGAGTGGGAAAGTCGACGGCCAGGCCGACATTTGTAGCATGGGATGGGGTTAATACCCATGGATCAGCCTGCAGCTGTATATTTAGCCTTTACTGGCTATTCTAATGGGGCACCCCCAAAGATATGATGTGGGGGTCCCCCTATAATTGATAGCCAGAAAGGCTACGCAGACAGCTGCAGGCTGATATTTAGAGCCTAGGAAGGGGTCATTGATATTGCCTCACCTGGCTAAAAATACCAGCAACCAGCTGCCCCAGAAAAGGCGCAGCCTCTCTCGTCCCATTGCCCTGTAGCGGTGGCATATGGGGTAATAAGGGGTTAATGTTACCTCGCTATTGTAAGGAGACATTAAGCCCTGTTAATATTGTAGAGGTGTCAATAAGACACCTATCCATTATTAATCCAATAATATGAAAGGGTTAAAAAATACAGAAACTTGATTCCAGCTCACCCAGTTGTTCTATGCTCATCCAGCTGGGGCTCAGACACCGGCCTAGCCCTGGCCTCACATCAAGGAAAATATAAAAAATTGGAGTCCGGCTCATCAGGACTGGATTTTCCTTTTCTTTTTCAAAAGAAAATATATTGCATACAAAAGAAAAATTTACATGATCGACATGACCCAGTCGACGCATTTCGACTGCACTTGCCTAGTGCGGTCGAAACGCATCGACTAGGTGATGTCGGCCATGTAAATTTTTCTTTTGTATGTACTATATTTTCTTTTGAAAAAGAAAAGGAAAATCCAGTGCTGGTGAGCCAGACTCAAATTTTTTCTATTTTTCTTTAAAAAATACACACACATTAACCCCTTGAGATGCATTGCAGTGTGGGACTTGACGGTACAGCGGACAGGTATTGTTGCTTTTTTATTTTTGATTTTTTTTACAGGAGAACGAGGGCTTCACTTGGATTGAGAGTGTAATAAAGATGGAAAACCTGTGTGTTTAATTATTTCATTAAAAGACTTTATTCTTAACCCCTTCCCGACCCATGACGCCACGTAGGCGTCATGAAAGTCGGTGCCAATCCGACCCATGACGCCTATGTGGCGTCATGGAAAGATCGCGTCCCTGCAGATCGGGTGAAAGGGTTAACTCCAATTTTATCCGATCTGCAGGGACAGCGGGAGTGGTACTTTAGCCCAGGGGGGGTGGCTTCACCCTCCCGTGGCTACGATCGCTCTGATTGGCGTTGAAATTGAAACTGCCAGTCAGAGTGATTTGTAATATTTCACCTAAAAAACTGGTGAAATATTACAATCCAGCCATGGCCGATGCTGCAATATCATCGGCCATGGCTGGAAACACTGATGTGCCCCCCCCCCCCCCCCCCCCACCAATCGCCCCCCCAGTCCACCGATCTGTGGTCCGCTCCCCTCCGTCCTGTGCTCCGCTCCCCCGTCCTCCTGCCCGCTCTCCCCGTGCTCCTATGCCACCCCCCGTGCTCCGGTCCCCTCCCCCGTGCCCCGATCTCCCCCCCTAATACTTACCGAGGCTCCCGGTGTCCGTCCGTCTTCTCCATGGGCGCCGCCATCTTCCAAAATGGCGGGCGCATGCGCAGTGCGCCCGCCGAATCTGCCGGTCGGCAGATTCGTTCCATGTACATTTTGATCACTGTGATAAAACCTATCACAGTGATCAAAAAAAAAAAAAGTAAATGAACCCCCCCCCCCTCCCTTTATCACCCCCATAGGTAGGAACAATAATAAAATTAAGAAAATTTTTTCCCACTACAGTTAGAACTAGGGTTAGGGTTAGGGAATGTGCACATGTATTTTGGTCCTCTGCGGATTTTTCCGCAGCGGTTTTTATAAATCCGCAGTGCAAAACCGCTGCGGATTTACCGCGGTTTTTCTGGTGATTTCACTGCGGTTTTCTATTGGAGCAGTTGTAAAACTGCTGCGGAATCCGCAGAAAGTGAAATGTGCGGAATGTAAACCACTGCGTTTCCGTGCAGTTTTTTCCGCAGCATGTGCGCAGCATTTTTGCAAACTCATGGGAATCTGCTGCGGACCCGCAGCGGCGGAAACGCTGTGGATCCGCAGCATTTTCCACATCATGTGCACATACCCTTAGAATTAGGCTATGTGCACACGGTGTGGATTTGGCTGCGGATCCGCAGCGGATTTGGCTTCGTAGCAGTTTTCCATCAGCTTTACAGTTCCATGTAAACCTATGGAAAACCAAATCCGCTGTGCCCATGGTGCGGAAAATACCGCGCGGGAACGCTGTGTTGTATTTTCCGCAGCATGTCAATTCTTTGTGCGGATTCCGCAGCGTTTTACACCTGTTCCTCAATAGGAATCCGCAGGTGAAATCTGCACAAAAAACACTGGAAATCCACGGTAAATTCGCAGGTACAACATAGTGCCTTTTACCCACGGATTTTTCAAAAATGTTGCGGAAAAATCTCACACGAATCCGCAACGTGGGCACATAGCCTTAGGGTTAGGGTTGGAATTAGAGTTAGGGTTGGAATTAGGGCTAGGGTTGGAAATAGGGTTAAGATTAGGCTTGTGGTTAGGGTTATGGTTAGGGGTGTGTTGGGGTTAGGGTTTGGATTAGGGTTAGGATTATGGTTAGGGTTGGGATTAGGATTAGGGGTGTGTTGGGGTTAGGGCTGTGGTTAGGGGTGGGTTGGGTTAGGGCTGTGATTAGGGTTATAGCTAGAGTTGAGATTAGGGTTAGGGGTGTGTTGGGGTTAGTGTTGGAGTTAGAATTGAGGGGTTTCCACTGTTTAGGCACACCAGGGGTCTCCAAACGCAACATGGCGCCACCATTGATTCCAGCCAATCTTGCGTTCAAAAAGTCAAATGGTGCTCCCTCCCATCCGAGCCCCGACGTGTGCCTAAACAGTGGTTTACCCCCACATATTGGGTACCAGCATACTCGGGACAAACTGGGCAACAACTATTGAGGTCCAATTTCTCCTGCTACCCTTGTGAAAATAAAAAACTGCTTGCTAAAACATCATTTTTGAGGAAAGAAAAATTATTTTTTTATTTTCACGGCTCTGCGTTATAAACTTCTGTGAAGCACTTGGGGGTTCAAAGTGCTCACCACATATCTAGATAAGTTCCTTTGGGGGTCTAGTTTCCAAAATAGGGTTACTTGTGGGGGGGGGGTTTTACTGTTTAGGCACATCAGGGGCTCTGCAAATGCAACGTGACGCCCGCAGACCATTCCTTCAAAGTCTGCATTTCAAAACGCCACTACTTCCCTTCCGAGCCCCGACATGTGCCCAATCAGTAGTTTACCCCCACATATGGGGTATCAGCATACTCAGGACAAGCTGGGCAACAATTATTGGGGTCCAATTTCTCCTGTTACCCTTGTGAAAATAAAAAATTGCTTGCTAAAACATTTTTGAGGAAATGAAAATTATTTTTTTATTTTCACGGCTCTGCGTTGTAAACGTCTGTGAAGCACTTGGGGTTTCAAAGTGCTCAACACATATCTAGATAAGTTCCTTGGGGGGTCTAGTTTAAAAAATGGGGTCACTTGTGGGGGGTTTCTACTGTTTAGGCACATCAGGGGCTCTGCAAATGCAACATGATGCCCGCAGACCATTCCATCAAAGTCTGCATTTCAAAGCGTCACTACTTCCCTTCCAAGCTCCGACGTGTGCCCAAACAGTGGTTTACCCACACATATGGGGTACCAGCATACTCAACGCAAACTGGGCAACAACTATTGGGGTCCAATTTCTCCTGTTACCCTTGTGAAAATAAAAAAATGCTTGCTAAAACATTTTGAGGAAAGAAAAATTATTTTTTTTATTTTCACAGCTCTGCGTTGTAAACTTCTGTGAAGCACTTGGGGGTTCAAAGTGCTCACCACATATCTAGGTAAGTTCGTTGGGGTGATCTAGTTTTCAAAATGGGGTCACTTGTGGGGGGTTTCTACTGTTTAGGCACATCAGTGGCTCTGCAAACGTAACATGATGCCCGCAGACCATTCCATCGAGTCTGCATTCCAAAACGTCACTACTTCCCTTCTGAGCCCCGACGTGTGCCGAAACAGTGGTTCCCCCCCACAAATGGGGTATCAGCGTACTCAGGAAAAACTGCACAACAACTTTTGGGGTTCAATTTCTCCTGTTACTCTTGTGAAAATAAAAAATTGCGGGCTAAAAAATAATTTTTGAGGAAAGAAAAATTATTTTTTATTTTCACGGCTCTGCGTTATAAACTTCTGTGAAGCACTAACGATTGGAGCTAATTTTTCATTCAAAAAGTCAAATGGCGCTCCTTCCCTTCCGAGCCCTGCCGTGTGCCCAAACAGTGGTTTACCCCCACATGTGAGGTATCAGTGTACTGAGGAGAAATTGCCCAATAAATTTAAGGATCCATCTTATCCTGTTGCCCATGTGGAAATTAACAAATTGAGGCTAAAATAAATTTTTTGTGAAAAAAAAAGTACTTTTTCATTTTTACGGATCAATTTGTGAAGCACCTGGGGGTTCAAAGTGCTCACTATGCATCTAGATAAGTTCCTTGGGGGGTCTAGTTTCCAAAATGGGGTCATATGTGGGGGAGCTCCAATGTTTAGGCATACAGGAGCTCTCCAAACGCGACATGGTGTCCGCTAACGATTGGAGCTAATTTTTCATTCAAAAGTCAAATGGCGCTCCTTCCCTTCCGAGCCCTGTCGTGCGCCCAAACAGTAGTTCCCCCCCACATATGGGGTATCGGCGTACTCAGGACAAATTGTAAAATAACTTTTGGTGTCCAGTTTTTCTTTTTACCCTTGCGAAAATAAAAAAAATGTTGCTAAAAGTTCATTTTTGTGACTAAAAAGTTAAATGTTCATTTTTTTCTTCCATGTTGCTTCTGCTACTGTGAAGCACCTGAAGGCTTAATAAACTTCTTGAATGTGGTTTTGAGCACCTTGAGGGGTGCAATTTTTAGAATGGTGTCACTTTTGGGTATTTTCAGCCATATAGACCCCTCAAACTGACTTCAAATGTGAGGTGGTCCCTAAAAAAAATGGTTTTGTAAACTTTGCTGTAAAAAGGAGAAATCGCTGGTCAAATTTTAACCCTTATAACTTCCTAGCAAAAAAAAATTTTGTTTCCAAAATTGGGCTGATGTAAAGTAGACATGTGGGTAATGTTATTTATTAACTATTTTGTGTCACATAACTCTCTCGTTTAACAGAATAAAAATTCAAAAAAATTTGAAAATTGCTAAATTTTCAAAATTTTAGCCAAATTTCCATTTTTTTCACAAATAAACACAAAAATTATCGACCTAAATTTGCCACTAACATGAAGCCTAATATGCTACGAAAAAACAGTCTCAGAACCGCTAGGATTCGTTGAAGCGTTCCTGAGTTATTACCTCATAAAGGGACACTGGTCAGAATTGCAAAAAACGGCCAGGTCATTAAGGTCAAAATAGGCTGGGTCATGAAGGGGTTAATGTGTGTGTATTTTTTTACCCTTTCATACTATTGGATTAATAATGGATAGGTATCTTATTGACATCTCTCCATTACTAACCAAGCTTAATGTCACCTTACAATAGCAAGGTGACATTAACCCCCTATTACCCCATATGTCACGGCTAAATGGCAATGGGAAGAGAGAGGCTAAGTGCCAGATTTGGCATATCTTACAGATGCCGCTTTTCTGGGGTGGCTGGGGGCAGATGTTTTTAGCCGGGGGGGGGGCAATAACCATGGTGCCTTTCTAGGCTATTAATATCTGCCCTCAGTCACTGGCTTTCCCTCTCTGGTGAAGAAAATTGCGCGAGAGACCACGCAATTTTTTTCCTGAAAAAATTTGTTAATTTAACACCTACATCTCCAAAATTTAACACAAACATAGTACTAACATTATTAGTCAGGGACATATATAAATCTAACTGATATGCAATGGTTTACTGTATGTAAACCATGTCTCCCATCGTGTCGGCTTCTGCAATGATTTTGCAGAAGCCGACAAATGAATTATCGGCTATTCTGCTACCTAACTCTCTATGAAATATAAATATATATATATACACTGCTACAAAAAATAAAGGGAACACTAAAATCCCACATCCTAGATATCACTGAATGAAATATTCCAGTTGTGAATCTTTATTCATTACATAGTGGAATGTGTTGGGAACGAGAAAACCTAAAAATTATCAACATAAATCACAACTAATATCCCATCAAGGTCTGTAGTTGGAATGATGCTCAAAATCAAAGTGGAAAATGAAGTTACAGGCTGATCCAACTTTAGTGGAAATGCCTCAAGACAGGGAAATGATGCTCAGTAGTGTGTGTGGCCTCCACATGCCTGTATGACCTCACTACAAGCCTGGGCATGCTACTGATGAGGCTGCAGATGGTCTCCTGAGGGGTCTCCTCCCAGACCTGGACTAAAGCATCCGCCAACTTCTGGACAGTCTGTGATGCAATGTGACATTGGTGGATGGTGCGATACATGTTGTCCCAGATGTGTTCAATCGGATTCAGGTCTGAGAAACAGGCGGGCCAGGCCATAGCTTCAATGCCTTCATCTTGCAGGAACTGCTGACACACTCCAGCCACATGAGGTCTGGCATTGTCCTGCGTTAGGAGGAACCCAGGGCCAACCGCACCAGCATATGGTCTCACAAGGGGTCAGACGATCTCATCTCGGTACCTAATGGCAGTCAGGCTACCTCTGGCGAACACATGGAGGGCTGTGCGACCCTCCAAAGAAATGTCACCCCAAACCATTACTGACCCACTGCCATGGTCATGCTCAAGGATGTTGCAGGCAGCAGATCACTCTCAACGGTGACTACAGACTCTCACGTCTGTCACATGTGCTCATTGTGAACCTGCTTTCATCTGTGAAGAGCACAGGGCGCCAGTGGCGAATTTGACAATCCTAGTGTTCTGTGACAAATGCCAAGCGTCCTGCATGTTGTTAGGCTGTGAGCACAACCCCCATCTGTTGACGTCGGGCACTCAGACCATCCTCATGGCGTCGGTTTCTAACCGTTTGTGCAGACACATGCACATTTGTGGCCTGCTGGAGGTCATTTTGCAGGGCTCTGGCAGTGCTCCTCCTGTTCCTCCTTGCACAAAGCCTGAGGTCCTGCTGCTGGGTTGTTGCCATCCTACGGCCCCCTCCATGGCTCCTGGTGCACTGGCCTGTCTCCTCGTGGCGCATCCAGTCTCTGGACACTATGCTGACAGATACAGCAAACCTTCTTGCCACAGCTTGCATTGATGTGCCTTCCTGGATGAGCTGCACTACCTGAGCCACTTATGTGGATTGTAGACCCCGTCTCATGCTACCACGAGTGTGAAAGCACAACCAACACTCAAAAGTGACCAAAACATCAGCCAGAAAGCATTGGTACTGAGATGTGGTCTGTGATCCCCACGGCCAGAACCACTCCATTATTGTGAGTGTCTTGATAATTGCCAATAATTTCCATCTGCTGTCTATTCCATTTGCACAACAGCATGTGAAGTTGATTGTCAAACAGTGTTGTGTCCTAAGTGGACAGTTTGATGTTACAGAAGTTTGATTTTCTTGGAGCTATATTCTGTTGTTTAAGTGTTCCCTTTATTTTTTTGAGCAGTGTAAATATATATACTAGATGGTGGCCCGATTCTAACGCATCTGGTATTCTAGAATATGCATGTCCACGTAGTATATTGCACAGCCCACGTAGTATATTGCCCAGTCACGTAGTATATTGCCCAGCCACGTAGTATATTGCCCAGCTACGTAGTATATTGCCCAGTGACGTAGTATATTGCCCAGTGACGTAATATATTGGCCAGCCACGTAGTATATTGCAAAGTGACGTAGTATATTGCCCAGCCACATAGTATATTGCCCAGTTACGTAGTATAGTGCCTAGTGACATAGTATATTGCGCAGCCACATAGTATATTGCCCAGCCACATAGTATATTGCCCAGTTACGTAGTATATTGCCGAGCTACGTAGTATATTGCACAGCCCACGTAGTATATTGCCCAGTGACGTAATATATTGGCCAGCCACGTAGTATATTGCCTAGTGACGTAGTATATTAGTATATTGCCCAGCAACGTAGTATATTGCCCAGTTACGTAGTATATTGCCTGGTGACGTAGTATATTGCGCAGCCACGTAGTATATTGCCCAGCCACATAGTATATTGCCCAGTTACGTAGTATATTGCGCAGCCACGTAGTATATTGCCCAGTGACGTAGTATATTGCCCAGTGACGTAGTATACAGCACAGAGCCACGTAGTATATTGCCCAGTCACGTAGTATATTGCCGAGCCACGTAGTATATTGCACAGCGAAGTAGTATATAGCACAGAGCCACGTAGTATATTGGCCAGTCACGTAGTATATTGCCCAGCTACGTAGTATATTGCCCAGCCAGGTTTGTCACAGGTGAAAAAATTAAAAATAAACATATACTCACCTTTCCGAGGGAGCCCTTGTAGTCCACGGCAGGTTCCGGTCCCAGGGTTGGTATTAGCGCAGGAAATGTGATGACGTCGCGGTCACATGACCGTGACATCATGGCAGGTCCTTGTCGCGCAGGCACGCAGGGCCTCTGATGATGTCACGGTCACATGACCGTGACGTCATGGCATGTCCTTCTGCCACCGGAACCTTCAACGGAAGATGGCGGCCGGCGCAAGCTACAACGGAGGGTGAGTATAGCAGGTTTTTTTATTATTATTATTTTTAACATTACATTTTTTTACTATTGATGCCGCATAGCCAGCGTCAATAGTAAAATGTTGGGGACACTCAGGGTTAATAGCGGCGGTAACAGAGTGCGTTACCCGCGGCATAACGCGGTCCGTTACCGCCGGCATTAACCCTGTGTTAGCGGTGACCGGAGGGGAGTATGCGGGCGACATGCACTGACTGCGGGGAGTAAGGAGCGGCCATTTTCTTCTGGACTGTGCCCGTCGCTGATTGGTCGCGGCAGCCATGACAGGCAGTTGGCGAGACCAGTCAGCGAATGAATAACCGTGACAGACGGAAGTGACCCTATATATACTGTGTTCCAAATTATTATGCAAATTGGATTTAAGTGTCATAAAGATTTAATTGTTTTGTTGTTTTTCAAATGAACTCATGGATGGTATTGTGTCTCAGGGCTCAATGGATCACTGAACTTAAACACATGTAATAATTAGTTTCCATGTGATTCTTATTAAAGGAAAACTACTTAAAAATGATATTCCATATTATTAAGCAGGCCACAGTTTTCAAGTAACATGGGAAAGAAAAAGGATCTCTGTGGTGCCAAAAAGCATCAAATAGTGCAATGCTTTGGTCAAGGGATAAAACATTAGGTATTTAACGAAAATTTAAGAGTGATCATCATACTGTAAAGAGATTTGTGTCTGAAACAGAGCACATACAGAGTTCATGCAGATAAAGGCATAATGAGGATGGTTTCTGCCAGACAAATTCATTGGATTAAGAGAGCAGCTGCCAAAATACCATTACAAAGCAGCAAACAGATATTTGAAGCTGCTGGTGCCTCTGGAGTCCCTCGAACATCAAGGTGTAGGATCCTTCAAAGGCTTGCTGTGGTGCATAAACCTACTATTCGGCCACCCCTAAACAGTGTTCACAAGCAGAAAAGGTTGCAGTGGGCCCAGACGTACATGAAGACTAATTTTCAAACAGTCTTGTTTACTGATGAGTGCCGAGAAACCCTGGATGGTCCAGATGGATGGAGTAGTGGATGGTTTGTGCAGGCATGTACTACGGAGGACAGAGAATGAACTTCAATCCAATATTGCAGCCAGCATGCAGCCGGCGGGTAAGGAAAGGGTGAATCAAACACCCGAAAACCCCGCCTCCATGGCTGAAAATTGTTCCCTCCAAATTCATGTGACAGAGTCCCTCTAAGGTTCCTGAAGGTGTGAAAATGACCTCTGCAAAGTATATAGAGTTTCTGACTGACAACTTTGCTCCATGGTCTAAAAAGCAGAAACGTGCCTTCAGGAGAAAAATCATCTTCCTGCATGACAATGCACCATCTCATGCTGCAAAGAATACCTCTGAGTCATTGGCTGCTATGGGCATAAAAGGACATAGGCTATGTGCACACGTAGGAAATGTGGTGCAGAATTTTCTGCACAAAATCCGCATCTCGAGTCCGACACATCGCTGATCGGGTGGACAGATTATTGGGAGGGGCTGGTGAGGACCCAGCGGTCATGGTGCACATTGGCACTAATGACAAAGTTAGAGGTAGGTGGAAGGTCCTTAAAGATGATTTCAGGGAATTAGGCTGCAAGCTGAAAGCAAGGACCTCAAACGTGGTATTTTCCGAAATACTGCCGGTACCACGTGCCACGCCAGAGAGGCAACGGGAGATTAGGGAGGTTAATAAGTGGCTCAAGAATTGGTGTAGGAAAGAGGGGTTTGGGTTCCTGCAGAACTGGGCCGACTTCTCAGTTGGCTACAGGCTCTACGCTAGGGACGGGCTGCACCTCAATGGGGAGGGTGCAGCTGTGCTGGGGGAGAGAATGGCTAGAAGGTTGGAGGAGTGTTTAAACTAGGAATTGGGGGGGAGGGTATTCATTTTATAGGAGGGGAAGATAGTGCAGACAGAGACCTGGGCACAAATAAGGAAGTTGGGGGTGGCGGTGGCATGGGGGGTGGGGTCAGAACAGTTAATAATTTAAGAAATAGAAGTACAGAGAGGAACATAAAGTGCATGTATACTAATGCCAGAAGCCTCGCCAACAAAATGGACGAATTAGAACTAATGTTGTTGGAGCATAATTATGACATGGTGGGGATATCTGAAACGTGGCTGGATGAGAGCCATGACTGGGCTGTTAACTTGCAGGGCTATAGCCTGTTCAGAAATGACCGTACAGATAAGCGAGGGAGTGGGGTGTGTCTATATGTAAAATCGTCCTTAAAACCCATCCTGCGCGATAATATAGGTGAATTTAATGAAAATGTAGAATCCCTGTGGGTGGAGATAAGGGGAGGGGGAAAAAATAATAAATTACTGATAGGGGTTTGTTATAAATCTCCAAAAATAATGGAAGCAATGGAGAATATCCTCGTAAAGCAAATAGATGAAGCTGCGACTCAAGGAGAAGTCATTATTATGGGGGACTTCAACTACCCTAAAATAGATTGGGGAACAGAAACCTGCAGTTCCAGCAAAGGTAATCGGTTTTTGACAATTATGAGAGACAATTACCTTTCACAACTGGTTCAGGACCCAACAAGAAGGGGGGCACTGCTAGACCTAATATTAACCAACAGGCCAGACCGCATATCAAATATAAGGGTTGGGGGTCACTTGGGAGATAGCGATCACAAAATAATAAGTTTTCATGTATCCTTTAAAAAGATGTGTAATAGAGGGGTTACAAGGACACTAAACTTCAGGAGGGCAAATTTCCAACGGATGAGAGAGGATCTTGGTGCAATTAACTGGGACGATATCCTGAGACACAAAAATACACAAAGAAAATGGGAGACGTTTATTAGCATCCTGGATAGGACCTGTGCACAGTATATACCGTATGGGAATAAACATACTAGAAATAGGAGGAAACCAATATGGCTAAATAGAGCTGTAAGGGGCGCAATAAGTGACAAAAAGAAAGCATTTAGAGAATTAAAGGAAGCAGGTAGTGAGGAGGCATTAAATAAATACAGAAAATTAAATAAATTCTGTAAAAAGCAAATCAAGGCAGCAAAGATTGAGACAGAGAGACTCATTGCTAGAGAGAGTAAAAATAATCCTAAAATATTCTTTAACTACATAAATAGTAAGAAACTAAAAAATGATAGTGTTGGCCCCCTTAAAAATAGTCTGGGTGAGATGGTGGATGAGGATGAGGAAAAAGCCAATATGCTAAATGACTTTTTTTCATCAGTATTTACACAAGAAAATCCCATGGCAGACAAAATGTCTAGTGATAAAAATTCCCAATTAAATGTCACCTGCTTAACCCAGCAGGAAGTGCGGCGGCGTCTAAAAATCACTAAGGCTACGTTCACACTAGCGTTGTGCGCCGCTGCGTCGGCGACGCGACGCACAACGCACCGAAAAACGCGTGCAAACGCACGCAAAAAAGCTGCGTTTTTCGACGTGTGCGTCGTTTTTTGACGAAAATCGGACGCAAGAAAAATGCAACTTGTTGCGTTTTCTTGGTCCGACGCTAGCGTCAAAAAAGACGCAAGTGTCGGAAAACGCAACAAGCAAAAACGCATGCGTCCCCCATGTTAAACATAGGGGCGCATGACGCGTGCGTCGCCGCTGCGTCGCCCGACGCTAGCGCGACACACACTAGCCGAACGCTAGTGTGAACGTAGCCTAAAATTGACAAATCTCCGGGCCCGGATGGGATACACCCTCGCGTACTGCAGGAATTAAGTACAGTCATTGATAGACCATTATTTTTAATCTTTAAAGACTCCATAATAACAGGGTCTGTGCCACAGGACTGGCGTATAGCAAATGTGGTGCCAATATTCAAAAAGGGAACAAAAACTGAACTCGGAAATTATAGGCCAGTAAGCTTAACCTCTACTGTGGGTAAAATCCTGGAGGGCATTCTAAGGGACGCTATACTGGAGTATCTGAAGAGGAATAACCTCATGACCCAGTATCAGCACGGGTTTACTAGGGACCGTTCATGTCAGACTAATTTGATCAGTTTCTATGAAGAGGTAAGTTCCGGATTGGACCAAAGGAACCCAGTGGATGTAGTGCATATGGACTTTTCAAAAGCTTTTGATACGGTGCCACACAAAAGGTTGATACGTAAAATGAGAATAATGGGGATAGGGGAAAATATGTGCAAGTGGGTTGAGAGCTGGCTCAGGGATAGGAAACAAAGGGTGGTTATTAATGGAGCACACTCGGACTGGGTAGCGGTTAGCAGTGGGGTACCACAGGGGTCAGTATTGGGCCCTCTTCTTTTTAACATTTATTAATGACCTTGTAGGGGGCATTCAGAGTAGAATTTCAATATTTGCAGATGACACTAAACTCTGCAGGGTAATCAATACAGAGGAGGACAATTTTATATTACAGGATGATTTATGTAAACTAGAAGCTTGGGCTGATAAATGGCAAATGAGCTTTAATGGGGATAAATGAAAGGTCATGCACTTGGGTAGAAGTAATAAGATGTATAATTATGTGCTTAATTCTAAAACTCTGGCCAAAACCGTCAATGAAAAAGACCTGGGTGTATTGCTGGATGACTAACTTAAATTCAGTGGCCAGTGTCAGGCAGCTGCTACAAAGGCAAATAAAATAATGGGATGCATTAAAAGAGGCATAGATGCTCATGAGGAGAACATAATTTTACCTCTATACAAGTCACTAGTTCGACCACACTTAGAATACTGTGCACAGTTCTGGTCTCCTGTGTTTAAGAAAGACATAGCTGAACTGGAGCGGGTGCAGAGAAGAGCGACCAAGGTTATTAGAGGTCTGGGGGGTCTGCAATACCAAGATAGGTTATTACACTTGGGGCTATTTAGTTTGGAAAAACGAAGACTAAGGGGTGATCTTATTTTAATGTATAAATATATGAGGGGACAGTACAAAGACCTTTCTGATGATCTTTTTAATCATAGACCTGAAACAGGGACAAGGGGGCATCCTCTGCGGTTGGAGGAAAAAAGGTTTAAGCATAATAACAGACGCGGATTCTTTACTGTAAGAGCAGTAAGACTATGGAACTCTCTGCCGTATGATGTTGTAATGAGTGATTCATTACTTAAATTTAAGAGGGGACTGGATACCTTTCTGGAAAAGTATAATGTTACAGGATATATACACTAGATTCCTTGATAGGGCGTTGATCCAGGGAACTAGTCTGATTGCCGTATGTGGAGTCGGGAAGGAATTTTTTTCCCCAATGTGGAGCTTACTCTTTGCCACATGGGTTTTTTTTGCCTTCCTCTGGATCAACATGTTAGGGCATGTTAGGTTAGGCTATGGGTTGAACTAGATGGACATATAGTCTTCCTTCAACCTTAATAACTATGTAACTATGTAATCTCCTGTCAGAATCCGCAGCTGTGGATTTGCCGCGGATTTTGTGCGGATTTGCCGCAGAATTGATGCGGATTTTCTGCAGTTTTTGCCACTGCGGATTTCTATCATGGAGGGGTGCAGAAACGCTGCAGAACCGCATAAAAGAAGTGACATGCAGTTCTTTTAAATCCGCAGCAATTCCGTACTGATTTTTCCACACCATCTGCACAACTTTTTTTATTACCCATTGATTTACATTGTACTGTAAATCACAGTGCGGATCTGCAGCGTTTCTGCGCGGAAAAATCCGCTGCGGATCCGCAGCAAATCCACATCGTGTGCACCTAGCCATAAACTCATGGTGTGGCCACCATCTTCCCCTGACCTCAACCGTACAGAGAACCTTTGGAGTGTCATCAAGCCAAACATCTATGAGGCTCGGCCTGGGATGTGCCGTCCTGTACAGTGTAGTGCAGGGAATGTGGGGGTGACCCATACAGTGGGGGGCTCGGGCTGGGATGTGCCGTCCTGTACAATGTAGTGCAGGGAATGTGGGGGTGACACATAGAGTGGGGGGCTCGGCTGGGATGTGCCGTCCTGTACAGTGTAGTGCAGGAAATGTGGGGGTGACACATACAGCGGGGGGCTCGGCCTGGGATGTGCCGTCCTGTACAGTGTAGTGCAGGGAATGTGGGGGTGACCCATACAGTGGGGGGCTCGGGCTGGGATGTGCCGTCCTGTACAATGTAGTGCAGGGAATGTGGGGGTGACACATAGAGTGGGGGGCTCGGCTGGGATGTGCCGTCCTGTACAGTGTAGTGCAGGAAATGTGGGGGTGACACATACAGCGGGGGGCTCGGGCTGGGATGTGCCGTCCTGTACAGTGTAGTGCAGGAAATGTGGGGGTGACACATACAGTGGGGGGCTCGGCTGGGATGTGCCGTCCTGTACAGTGTAGTGCAGGAAATGTGGGGGTGACACATACAGCGGGGGGCTCGGGCTGGGATGTGCCGTCCTGTACGGTGTAGTGCAAGGAATGTGGGGGTGACACATACAGTGGGGGGCTTGGGCTGGGATGTGCCGTCCTGTACAATGTAGTGCAGGAAATGTGGGGGTGACACATACAGTGGGGGGCTTGGGCTGGGATGTGCCGCCCTGTACGGTGTAGTGCAAGGAATGTGGCGGTGACACATACAGTGGGGGGTTCGGGCTGGGATGTGCCGTCCTGTACGGTGTAGTGCAAGGAATGTGTGGGTGACACATACAGTGGGGGGCTCGGGCTGGGATGTGCCGTCCTGTACGGTGTAGTGCAGCGAATGTGGGGGTAACACATACAGTGGGGGGCTCGGGCTGGGATGTGCCGTCCTGTACGGTGTAGTGCAAGGAATGTGGGGGTGACACATACAGTGGGGGGCTCGGGCTGGGATGTGCCGTCCTGTACGGTGTAGTGCAAGGAATGTGTGGGTGACACATACAGTGGGGGGCTCGGGCTGGGATGTGCCGTCCTGTACGGTGTAGTGCAGCGAATGTGGGGGTAACACATACAGTGGGGGGCTCGGGCTGGGATGTGCCGTCCTGTACGGTGTAGTGCAAGGAATGTGGGGGTGACACATACAGTGGGGGGCTCGGGCTGGGATGTGCCGTCCTGTACAGTGTAGTGCAGGGAATGTGGGGGTGACACATACAGTGGGGGCTCGGCTAAGATGTGCCGTCCTGTACAGTGTAGTGCAAGGAATGTGGGGGTGACACATACAGTGGGGGGCTCGGGCTGGGATGTGCCATCCTGTACAGTGTAGTGCAAGGAATGTGAGGGTGATACATACAGTGGGGGGCTCGGGCTGGGATGTGCCGTCCTGTACAGTGTAGTGCAAGGAATGTGGGGGTGATACATACAGTGGGGGGCTCGGGCTGGGATGTGCCGTCCTGTGCAGTGGCGTGCAGGGAATGTGGGGGTGACAGATACAGTGGGGGGCTCGGGCTGGGATGTGCCGTCCTGTACAGTGTAGTGCAGGGAATGTGGGGGTTACACATACAGTGGGGGGCTCGGGCTGGGATGTGCCGTCCTGTACAGGGTAGTGCAGGCAATGTGGGGGTGACACATACAGTGGGGGGCTCGGGCTGGGATGTGCCGTCCTGTACAGTGTAGTATAGGGAATGTGGGGGTGACACATAGTGGGGGGCTCGGGCTGGGATGTGCCGTCCTGTACGGTGTAGTGCAAGGAATGTGGGGGTGACACATACAGTGGGGGGCTCGGGCTGGGATGTGCCGTCCTGTACGGTGTAGTGCAAGGAATGTGGGGGTGACACATACAGTGGGGGGCTAGGGCTGGGATGTGCCGTCCTGTACGGTGTAGTGCAAGGAATGTGGGGGTGACACATACAGTGGGGGGCTCGGGCTGGGATGTGCCGTCCTGTACGGTGTAGTGCAAGGAATGTGGGGGTGACACATACAGTGGGGGGCTCGGGCTGGGATGTGCCGTCCTGTACAGTGTAGTGCAGGGAATGTGGGGGTGACACATACAGTGGGGGCTCGGCTAAGATGTGCCGTCCTGTACAGTGTAGTGCAAGGAATGTGGGGGTGACACATACAGTGGGGGGCTCGGGCTGGGATGTGCCGTCCTGTGCAGTGGTGTGCAGGGAATGTGTGGGTGACACATACAGTGGAGGGCTCGGGCTGGGATGTGCCTTCCTGTACGGTGTAGTGCAAGGAATGTGAGGGTGATACATACAGTGGGGGGCTTGGGCTGGGATGTGCCATCCTGTGCAGGGAATGTGGGGGTGACACATACAGTGGGGGGCTCGGGCTGGGATGTGCCATCCTGTGCAGTGGTGTGCAGGGAATGTGGGGGTGACAGATACATTAGGGGGCTCGGGCTGGGATGTGCCGTCCTGTACAGTGTAGTGCAGGGAATGTGGGGGTGACACATACAGTGGGGGGCTCGGGCTGGGATGTGCCGTCCTGTACAGTGTAGTGCAAGGAATGTTGGGGTGACACATACAGTAGGGGGCCCTGCTGGGATGTGCCGTCCTGTACAGTGTAGTGCAAGGAATGTTGGGGTGACACATACAGTGGTGGACTCGGGCTGGGATGTGCCATCCTGTGCAGTGTCGTGCAGGAAATGTGGGGGTGACCAGGGCCGGCGTCAGCACCCGGCACTCCGGGCAAATGCCGGGGCCCTGGGGAGAGAGGGGGGCCCACTTACAGCTGGGAGAGCAGAGCAGGAGATAACATGCTCTCTCCGCCCACAATGTCACTGCTGGCTGCGTTCTCTTAACCCCTATGTGCCAGCTCTGACACAAGCATCTTCTCACTCAGTCAGTGCAGCCAGGCAGGCACACATAGGGGTTAAGAGAAGGCAGCCAGTGTGACTGTTTGTGGGCGGAGAGAGCACATTCTCTGCTCTCCCCCCTGGGTGGCTGCAGACAGTGCTGAACTTATCAGGCAGATTCCGAGGAGCTCCATCCTACCAGTGCCTGAGTGAGTGTTATGGTATCCAGCAGTGGTTGAAGTTGTGGCTCAGTCTGCTGCTGTCTGTCTCCGCTGCCTAAAAATGTGGGTGATGTCTGGAGGAGCAGCTGGTGGGGTGCAGCCTGCAGCCACCCAGCTCTCCCAGAATACATGCATGCTGCACTAAACCTGCACCAGTGGGATAGGAAGAAGCTTAACCCCTTCCCATCTGTATGAAGGTTATTGCTAAACCTTAAAGATAACAATCCGACCCGCATAAATGGGGTTAACCGGATGCCACGAGGAAGGGGAGCTGCTGCCATGGATAAAACTGAGCTGTGGGCTGTATGTTGGGGCCCTGTGGCCCCAGGCTGGTGACTGGAGGGACTCTGCCCAGTGCTGGCATGTGGGTGATTTCTGCTCCGGAGTCTCAGCTTCTCTCCTCCACATCACACTGTGCAGTCACAGCAACATTGGTTGTGTCTGTCCAGGTCCCAGCAGCTGCCACTGCTCCCACCAAGGACATGGCATCACTTAACCCTTCCCCTGCAGCCACCGGCAACAAATCCACATTATTCCTTGATTAAATCAGGTTCCAACCCAATAGAGGAGCAGACATTTCCTGCTGCCATTAGGGTCCGGGAGGGGGTGACATTGGCTGCCCTGCTACTCTGTAGTGGGGGGTGACAAGTGTAACATGGGGTAACGATGACAGAGAAATGCACAGGATAATAGTGAGAGCGACAGAGGGCAGTGTATGGTATGGAGCAGTCAGGGGGTGGGCTGCAGGATCCCCCCATACTGTACATGACTGCCCGGGACAGGGAGGCGTTTAATGAGCTTCTAATGACAGGGCACTAATTGGGTCATTAGGGTTTGTGGAAAGGATTCAGCATCAGGTCCCTCATTAATGCCCGAGCCGCCTGTTACTTTGTAGCACAGATCTGTTGGGGCCACAAAACCAAACAACGTTGTTTATGTAGAAAAGTCTTTGTTTCATAGAAAAACTCAAAACAGAAAAGCACCTCTCCTGTATTTATACACTGCACAGCACCTTTCCTCCTGTATATATACACTGCACAGCACCTCTCCTGTATATATACACTGCACAGCACCTTTCCTCCTGTATATATACACTGCAGAATTTACAATAGCTGTCACTCATGTAAGAAGTGAAATCTGGCATTGTACTATACATTTCTCTGCCGTATCTGTGCATCATAAATCGGGGTATGTGTTAAAGGGGGGGCCCACTGAGACTCTTTCGCCCGGGGCCCTCGAAAACCTGGAGCCGGCCCTGAGTGGGGGGCTCGGGCTGGGATGTGCCGTCCTGTACGGTGTAGTGCAAGGAATGTGCGGGTGACACATACAGTGGGGGGCTTGGGCTGGGATGTGCCGTCCTGTACAGTGTAGTGCAGGGAATGTGGGGGTGACACATACAGTGGGGGGCTCGGGCTGGGATGTGCCATCCTGTACAGTGTAGTGCAGGGAATGTGGGGGTGACTCATACAGTGGGGGGCTCGGGCTGGGATGTGCCGTCCTGTACGGTGTAGTGCAAGGAATGTGGGGGTGACACATACAGTGGGGGGCTCGGGCTGGGATGTGCCGTCCTGTACGGTGTAGTGCAAGGAATGTGGGGGTGACACATACAGTGGGGGGCTTGGGCTGGGATGTGCCGTCCTGTATGGTGTAGTGCAAGGAATGTGGGGGTGACACATACAGTGGGGGGCTCGGGCTGGGATGTGCCGTCCTGTACGGTGTAGTGCAAGGAATGTGTGGGTGACACATACAGTGGGGGGCTCGGGCTGGGATGTGCCGTCCTGTACGGTGTAGTGCAGCGAATGTGGGGGTAACACATACAGTGGGGGGCTCGGGCTGGGATGTGCCGTCCTGTACGGTGTAGTGCAAGGAATGTGGGGGTGACACATACAGTGGGGGGCTCGGGCTGGGATGTGCCGTCCTGTACGGTGTAGTGCAAGGAATGTGTGGGTGACACATACAGTGGGGGGCTCGGGCTGGGATGTGCCGTCCTGTACGGTGTAGTGCAGCGAATGTGGGGGTAACACATACAGTGGGGGGCTCGGGCTGGGATGTGCCGTCCTGTACGGTGTAGTGCAAGGAATGTGGGGGTGACACATACAGTGGGGGGCTCGGGCTGGGATGTGCCGTCCTGTACAGTGTAGTGCAGGGAATGTGGGGGTGACACATACAGTGGGGGCTCGGCTAAGATGTGCCGTCCTGTACAGTGTAGTGCAAGGAATGTGGGGGTGACACATACAGTGGGGGGCTCGGGCTGGGATATGCCGTCCTGTACAGTGTAGTGCAAGGAATGTGAGGGTGATACATACAGTGGGGGGCTCGGGCTGGGATGTGCCGTCCTGTACAGTGTAGTGCAAGGAATGTGGGGGTGATACATACAGTGGGGGGCTCGGGCTGGGATGTGCCGTCCTGTGCAGTGGCGTGCAGGGAATGTGGGGGTGACAGATACAGTGGGGGGCTCGGGCTGGGATGTGCCGTCCTGTACAGTGTAGTGCAGGGAATGTGGGGGTTACACATACAGTGGGGGGCTCGGGCTGGGATGTGCCGTCCTGTACAGGGTAGTGCAGGCAATGTGGGGGTGACACATACAGTGGGGGGCTCGGGCTGGGATGTGCCGTCCTGTACAGTGTAGTATAGGGAATGTGGGGGTGACACATAGTGGGGGGCTCGGGCTGGGATGTGCCGTCCTGTACGGTGTAGTGCAAGGAATGTGGGGGTGACACATACAGTGGGGGGCTCGGGCTGGGATGTGCCGTCCTGTACGGTGTAGTGCAAGGAATGTGGGGGTGACACATACAGTGGGGGGCTTGGGCTGGGATGTGCCGTCCTGTACGGTGTAGTGCAAGGAATGTGGGGGTGACACATACAGTGGGGGGCTCGGGCTGGGATGTGCCGTCCTGTACGGTGTAGTGCAAGGAATGTGGGAGTGACACATACAGTGGAGGGCTCGGGCTGGGATGTGCCGTCCTGTACAGTGTAGTGCAGGGAATGTGGGGGTGACACATACAGTGGGGGCTCGGCTAAGATGTGCCGTCCTGTACAGTGTAGTGCAAGGAATGTGGGGGTGACACATACAGTGGGGGGCTCGGGCTGGGATGTGCCTTCCTGTACGGTGTAGTGCAAGGAATGTGAGGGTGATACATACAGTGGGGGGCTTGGGCTGGGATGTGCCATCCTGTGCAGGGAATGTGGGGGTGACACATACAGTGGGGGGCTCGGGCTGGGATGTGCCATCCTGTGCAGTGGTGTGCAGGGAATGTGGGGGTGACAGATACATTAGGGGGCTCGGGCTGGGATGTGCCGTCCTGTACAGTGTAGTGCAGGGAATGTGGGGGTGACACATACAGTGGGGGGCTCGGGCTGGGATGTGCCGTCCTGTACAGTGTAGTGCAAGGAATGTTGGGGTGACACATACAGTAGGGGGCCCTGCTGGGATGTGCCGTCCTGTACAGTGTAGTGCAAGGAATGTTGGGGTGACACATACAGTGGGGGACTCGGGCTGGGATGTGCCATCCTGTGCAGTGTCGTGCAGGGAATGTGGGGGTGACCAGGGCCGGCGTCAGCACCCGGCACTCCGGGCAAATGCAGGGGCCCTGGGGAGAGAGGGGGGCCCACTTACAGCTGGGAGAGCAGAGCAGGAGATAACATGCTCTCTCCGCCCACAATGTCACTGCTGGCTGCGTTCTCTTAACCCCTATGTGCCAGCTCTGACACAAGCATCTTCTCACTCAGTCAGTGCAGCCAGGCAGGCACACATAGGGGTTAAGAGAAGGCAGCCAGTGTGACTGTTTGTGGGCGGAGAGAGCACATTCTCTGCTCTCCCCCCTGGGTGGCTGCAGACAGTGCTGAACTTATCAGGCAGATTCCAAGGAGCTCCATCCTACCAGTGCCTGAGTGAGTGTTATGGTATCCAGCAGTGGTTGAAGTTGTGGCTCAGTCTGCTGCTGTCTGTCTCCGCTGCCTAAAAATGTGGGTGATGTCTGGAGGAGCAGCTGGTGGGGTGCAGCCTGCAGCCACCCAGCTCTCCCAGAATACATGCATGCTGCACTAAACCTGCACCAGTGGGATAGGAAGAAGCTTAACCCCTTCCCATCTGTATGAAGGTTATTGCTAAACCTTAAAGATAACAATCCGACCCGCATAAATGGGGTTAACCGGATGCCACGAGGAAGGGGAGCTGCTGCCATGGATAAAACTGAGCTGTGGGCTGTATGTTGGGGCCCTGTGGCCCCAGGCTGGTGACTGGAGGGACTCTGCCCAGTGCTGGCATGTGGGTGATTTCTGCTCCGGAGTCTCAGCTTCTCTCCTCCACATCACACTGTGCAGTCACAGCAACATTGGTTGTGTCTGTCCAGGTCCCAGCAGCCGCCACTGCTCCCACCAAGGACATGGCATCACTTAACCCTTCCCCTGCAGCCACCGGCAACAAATCCACATTATTCCTTGATTAAATCAGGTTCCAACCCAATAGAGGAGCAGACATTTCCTGCTGCCATTAGGGTCCGGGAGGGGGTGACATTGGCTGCCCTGCTACTCTGTAGTGGGGGGTGACAAGTGTAACATGGGGTAACGATGACAGAGAAATGCACAGGATAATAGTGAGAGCGACAGAGGGCAGTGTATGGTATGGAGCAGTCAGGGGGTGGGCTGCAGGATCCCCCCATACTGTACATGACTGCCCGGGACAGGGAGGCGTTTAATGAGCTTCTAATGACAGGGCACTAATTGGGTCATTAGGGTTTGTGGAAAGGATTCAGCATCAGGTCCCTCATTAATGCCCGAGCCGCCTGTTACTTTGTAGCACAGATCTGTTGGGGCCACAAAACCAAACAACGTTGTTTATGTAGAAAAGTCTTTGTTTCATAGAAAAACTCAAAACAGAAAAGCACCTCTCCTGTATTTATACACTGCACAGCACCTTTCCTCCTGTATATATACACTGCACAGCACCTCTCCTGTGTATATACACTGCACAGCACCTTTCCTCCTGTATATATACACTGCAGAATTTACAATAGCTGTCACTCATGTAACAAGTGAAATCTGGCATTGTACTATACATTTCTCTGCCGTATCTGTGCATCATAAATCGGGGTATGTGTTAAAGGGGGGGCCCACTGAGACTCTTTCGCCCGGGGCCCTCGAAAACCTGGAGCCGGCCCTGGGGGTGACACATACAGTGGGGGCTCGGGCTGGGATGTGCCGTCCTGTGCAGGGAATGTGGGGGTGACACATACAGTGGGGGGCTCGGCTGGGATGTGCCGTCCTGTACAGTGTAGTGCAGGGAATGTGGGGGTGACACATACAGTGGGGGGCTCGGGCTGGGATGTGCCATCCTGTAAAGTGTAGTGCAGGGAATGTGGGGGTGACTCATACAGTGGGGGGCTCGGGCTGTGATGTGCCGTCCTGTACGGTGTAGTGCAAGGAATGTGGGGGTGACACATACAGTGGGGGGCTCGGGCTGGGATGTGCCGTCCTGTACGGTGTAGTGCAAGGAATGTGGGGGTGACACATACAGTGGGGGGCTTGGGCTGGGATGTGCCGTCCTGTATGGTGTAGTGCAAGGAATGTGGGGGTGACACATACAGTGGGGGGCTCGGGCTGGGATGTGCCGTCCTGTACGGTGTAGTGCAGGGAATGTGGGGGTGACACATACAGTGGGGGGCTCGGGCTGGGATGTGCCGTCCTGTACGGTGTAGTGCAAGGAATGTGGGGGTGACACATACAGTGGGGGGCTCGGGCTGGGATGTGCCGTCCTGTACGGTGTAGTGCAAGGAATGTGGGGGTGACACATACAGTGGGGGGCTCGGGCTGGGATGTGCCGTCCTGTACAGTGTAGTGCAGGGAATGTGGGGGTGACACATACAGTGGGGGCTCGGCTAAGATGTGCCGTTTTGTACAGTGTAGTGCAAGGAATGTGGGGGTGACACATACAGTGGGGGGCTCGGGCTGGGATGTGCCGTCCTGTGCAGTGGTGTGCAGGGAATGTGTGGGTGACACATACAGTGGAGGGCTCGGGCTGGGATGTGCCGTCCTGTACGGTGTAGTGCAAGGAATGTGAGGGTGATACATACAGTGGGGGGCTTGGGCTGGGATGTGCCGTCCTGTGCAGGGAATGTGGGGGTGACACATACAGTGGGGAGCTCGGGCTGGGATGTGCCGTCCTGTGCAGTGGTGTGCAGGGAATGTGGGGGTGACAGATACAGTGGGGGGCTCGGGCTGGGATGTGCCGTCCTGTACAGTGTAGTGCAGGGAATGTGGGGGTGACACATACAGTGGAGGGCTCGGGCTGGGATGTGCCGTCCTGTACAGTGTAGTGCAAGGAATGTTGGGGTGACACATACAGTGGGGGGCCCTGCTGGGATGTGCCGTCCTGTACAGTGTAGTGCAAGGAATGTTGGGGTGACACATACAGTGGGGGCTCAGGCTGGGATGTGCCGTCCTGTGCAGGGAATGTGGGGGTGACACATACAGTGGGGGCTCGGGCTGGGATGTGCCGTCCTGTGCAGGGAATGTGGGGGTGACACATACAGTGGGGGGCTCGGCTGGGATGTGCCGTCCTGTACAGTGTAGTGCAGGGAATGTGGGGGTGACACATACAGTGGGGGGCTCGGCTGGGATTTGCCGTCCTGTACAATGTAGTGCAGGGAATGTGGGGGTGACACATAGAGTGGGGGGCTCGGCTGGGATGTGCCGTTCTGTACAGTGTAGTGCAGGGAATGTGGGGGTGACACATACAGTGGGGGGCTTAGGCTGGGATGTGCCGTCCTGTACAGTGTAGTGCAAGGAATGTGGGGGTGACACATACAGTGGAGGGCTTGGGCTGGGATGTGCTGTCCTGTACGGTGTAGTGCAAGGAATGTGGGGGTGACACATACAGTGGAGGGCTTGGGCTGGGATGTGCCGTCCTGTACAGTGTAGTGCAAGGAATGTGGGGGTGACACATACAGTGGAGGGCTTGGGCTGGGATGTGCCGTCCTGTACGGTGTAGTGCAAGGAATGTGGGGGTGACACATACAGTTGGGGGCTCGGGCTGGGATGTGCCGTCCTGTACGGTGTAGTGCAGGGAATGTGGGGGTGACACATACAGTGGGGGGCTCGGGCTGGGATGTGCCGTCCTGTACAGTGTAGTGCAAGGAATGTGCGGGTGACACATACAGTGGGGGGCTTGGGCTGGGATGTGCCGTCCTGTACAGTGTAGTGCAGGGAATGTGGGGGTGACACATACAGTGGGGGGCTCGGGCTGGGATGTGCCGTCCTGTACAGGGTAGTGCAGGGAATGTGGGGGTGACACATACAGTGGGGGGCTCGGGCTGGGATGTGCCGTCCTGTACAGTGTAGTGCAAGGAATGTGGGGGTGACACATACAGTGGGGGGCTCGGGCTGGGATGTGCCGTCCTGTGCAGGGAATGTGGGGGTGACACATACAGTGGGGGACTCGGGCTGGGATGTGCCGTCCTGTACAGTGTAGTGCAGGGAATGTGGGGGTGACACATACAGTGGGGGGCTCGGGCTGGGATGTGCCGTCCTGTACAGTGTAGTGCAGGGAATGTGGGGGTGACACATACAGTGGGGGGCTCGGGCTGGGATGTGCCGTCCTGTACAGTGTAGTGCAAGGAATGTGGGGGTGACACATACAGTGGGGGGCTCGGGCTGGGATGTGCCGTCCTGTACAGTGTAGTGCAAGGAATGTTGGGGTGACACATACAGTGGGGGGCTCGGGCTGGGATGTGCCGTCCTGTACAGTGAAGTGCAAGGAATGTTGGGGTGACACATACAGTGGGGGGCCTGCTGGGATGTGCCGTCCTGTACAGTGTAGTGCAAGGAATGTTGGGGTGACACATACAGTGGGGGGCTCGGGCTGGGATGTGCCTTCCTGTGTAGTGTCGTGCAGGGAATTTGGGGGTGACACATACAGTGGGGGCTCGGGCTGGGATGTGCCGTCCTGTGCAGGGAATGTTGGGGTGACACATACAGTGGGGGGCTCGGGCTGGGATGTGCCCTCCTGTACAGTGTCGTGCAAGGAATGTGGGGGTGACACATACAGTGGAGGGCTCGGGCTGGGATGTGCCGTCCTGTACGGTGTAGTGCAAGGAATGTGAGGGCGATACATACAGTGGGGGGCTTGGGCTGGGATGTGCCGTCCTGTGCAGGGAATGTGGGGGTGACACATACAGTGGGGAGCTCGGGCTGGGATGTGCCGTCCTGTGCAGTGGTGTGCAGGGAATGTGGGGGTGAGAGATACAATGGGGGGCTCGGGCTGGGATGTGCCGTCCTGTACAGTGTAGTGCAGGGAATGTGGGGGTGACACATACAGTGGGGGGCTCGGGCTGGGATGTGCCGTCCTGTACAGTGTAGTGCAAGGAATGTTGGGGTGACACATACAGTGGGGGGCCCTGCTGGGATGTGCCGTCCTGTACAGTGTAGTGCAAGGAATGTTGGGGTGACACATACAGTGGGGGCTCGGGCTGGGATGTGCCGTCCTGTGCAGGGAATGTGGGGGTGACACATACAGTGGGAGACTCGGGCTGGGATGTGCCATCCTGTGCAGTGTCGTGCAGGGAATGTGGGGGTGACACATACAGTGGGGGCTCGGGCTGGGATGTGCCGTCCTGTGCAGGGAATGTGGGGGTGACACATACAGTGGGGGGCTCGGCTGGGATGTGCCGTCCTGTACAGTGTAGTGCAGGGAATGTGGGGGTGACACATACAGTGGGGGGCTCGGCTGGGATTTGCCGTCCTGTACAATGTAGTGCAGGGAATGTGGGGGTGACACATAGAGTGGGGGGCTCGGCTGGGATGTGCCGTTCTGTACAGTGTAGTGCAGGGAATGTGGGGGTGACACATACAGTGGGGGGTTAGGCTGGGATGTGCCGTCCTGTACAGTGTAGTGCAAGGAATGTGGGGGTGACACATACAGTGGGGGGCTTAGGCTGGGATGTGCTGTCCTGTACGGTGTAGTGCAAGGAATGTGGGGGTGACACATACAGTGGAGGGCTTGGGCTGGGATGTGCTGTCCTGTACGGTGTAGTGCAAGGAATGTGGGGGTGACACATACAGTGGGGGCAGGGCCGGCGTCAGCACCCGGCACTCCGGGCAAATGCCGGGGCCCTGGGGAGAGAGGGGGGCCCACTTACAGCTGGGAGAGCAGAGCAGGCGATAACATGCTCTCTCCGCCCACAATGTCACTGCTGGCTGCGTTCTCTTAACCCCTATGTGCCAGCTCTGACACAAGCATCTTCTCACTCAGTCAGTGCAGCCAGGCAGGCACACATAGGGGTTAAGAGAAGGCAGCCAGTGTGACTGTTTGTGGGCGGAGAGAGCACGTTCTCTGCTCTCCCCCCTGGGTGGCTGCAGACAGTGCTGAACTTATCAGGCAGATTCCGAGGAGCTCCATCCTACCAGTGCCTGAGTGAGTGTTATGGTATCCAGCAGTGGTTGAAGTTGTGGCTCAGTCTGCTGCTGTCTGTCTCCGCTGCCTAAAAATGTGGGTGATGTCTGGAGGAGCAGCTGGTGGGGTGCAGCCTGCAGCCACCCAGCTCTCCCAGAATACATGCATGCTGCACTAAACCTGCACCAGTGGGATAGGAAGAAGCTTAACCCCTTCCCATCTGTATGAAGGTTATTGCTAAACCTTAAAGATAACAATCCGACCCGCATAAATGGGGTTAACCGGATGCCACGAGGAAGGGGAGCTGCTGCCATGGATAAAACTGAGCTGTGGGCTGTATGTTGGGGCCCTGTGGCCCCAGGCTGGTGACTGGAGGGACTCTGCCCAGTGCTGGCATGTGGGTGATTTCTGCTCCGGAGTCTCAGCTTCTCTCCTCCACATCACACTGTGCAGTCACAGCAACATTGGTTGTGTCTGTCCAGGTCCCAGCAGCTGCCACTGCTCCCACCAAGGACATGGCATCACTTAACCCTTCCCCTGCAGCCACCGGCAACAAATCCACATTATTCCTTGATTAAATCAGGTTCCAACCCAATAGAGGAGCAGACATTTCCTGCTGCCATTAGGGTCCGGGAGGGGGTGACATTGGCTGCCCTGCTACTCTGTAGTGGGGGGTGACAAGTGTAACATGGGGTAACGATGACAGAGAAATGCACAGGATAATAGTGAGAGCGACAGAGGGCAGTGTATGGTATGGAGCAGTCAGGGGGTGGGCTGCAGGATCCCCCCATACTGTACATGACTGCCCGGGACAGGGAGGCGTTTAATGAGCTTCTAATGACAGGGCACTAATTGGGTCATTAGGGTTTGTGGAAAGGATTCAGCATCAGGTCCCTCATTAATGCCCGAGCCGCCTGTTACTTTGTAGCACAGATCTGTTGGGGCCACAAAACCAAACAACGTTGTTTATGTAGAAAAGTCTTTGTTTCATAGAAAAACTCAAAACAGAAAAGCACCTCTCCTGTATTTATACACTGCACAGCACCTTTCCTCCTGTATATATACACTGCACAGCACCTCTCCTGTATATATACACTGCACAGCACCTTTCCTCCTGTATATATACACTGCAGAATTTACAATAGCTGTCACTCATGTAAGAAGTGAAATCTGGCATTGTACTATACATTTCTCTGCCGTATCTGTGCATCATAAATCGGGGTATGTGTTAAAGGGGGGGCCCACTGAGACTCTTTCGCCCGGGGCCCTCGAAAACCTGGAGCCGGCCCTGAGTGGGGGGCTCGGGCTGGGATGTGCCGTCCTGTACGGTGTAGTGCAAGGAATGTGCGGGTGACACATACAGTGGGGGGCTTGGGCTGGGATGTGCCGTCCTGTACAGTGTAGTGCAGGGAATGTGGGGGTGACACATACAGTGGGGGGCTCGGGCTGGGATGTGCCGTCCTGTACAGGGTAGTGCAGGGAATGTGGGGGTGATACATACAGTGGGGGGCTCGGGCTGGGTTGTGCCGTCCTGTACAGTGTAGTGAAAGGAATGTGGGGGTGACACATACAGTGGGGGGCTCGGGCTGGGATGTGCCGTCCTGTACAGTGTAGTGCAAGGAATGTGAGGGTGATACATACAGTGGGGGGCTCGGGCTGGGATGTGCCGTCCTGTGCAGGGAATGTGGGGGTGACACATACAGTGGGGGACTCGGGCTGGGATGTGCCGTCCTGTACAGTGTAGTGCAGGGAATGTGGGGGTGACACATACAGTGGGGGGCTCGGGCTGGGATGTGCCGTCCTGTACAGTGTAGTGCAGGGAATGTGGGGGTGACACATACAGTGGGGGGCTCGGGCTGGGATGTGCCGTCCTGTACAGTGTAGTGCAAGGAATGTGGGGGTGACACATACAGTGGGGGGCTCGGGCTGGGATGTGCCGTCCTGTACAGTGTAGTGCAAGGAATGTTGGGGTGACACATACAGTGGGGGGCCCTGCTGGGATGTGCCGTCCTGTACAGTGTAGTGGAAGGAATGTTGGGGTGACACATACAGTGGGGGGCTCGGGCTGGGATGTGCCGTCCTGTACAGTGAAGTGCAAGGAATGTTGGGGTGACACATACAGTGGGGGGCCTGCTGGGATGTGCCGTCCTGTACAGTGTAGTGCAAGGAATGTTGGGGTGACACATACAGTGGGGGGCTCGGGCTGGGATGTGCCGTCCTGTGCAGTGTCGTGCAGGGAATTTGGGGGTGACACATACAGTGGGGGCTCGGGCTGGGATGTGCCGTCCTGTGCAGGGAATGTTGGGGTGACACATACAGTGGGGGGCTCGGGCTGGGATGTGCCCTCCTGTACAGTGTCATGCAAGGAATGTGGGGGTGACACATACAGTTGGGGGCTCGGGCTGGGATGTGCCCTCCTGTACAGTGTCGTGCAGGGAATGTGGGGGTGACACATACAATGGGGGGCTCGGGCTGGGATGTGCCCTCCTGTACAGCGTCGTGCAGGGAATGTGGGGGTGACACATACAGTGGGGGGCTCGGGCTGGGATGTGCCGTCCTGTGCAGTGTCGTGCAGGGAATGTGGGGGTGACACATACAGTGGGGGGCTCGGGCTGGGATGTACCGCCCTGTGCAGTGTCGTGCAGGGAATGTGGGGGTGACACATACAGTGGGGGGCTCGGGCTGGGATGTGCCGTCCTGTGCAGTGTCGTGCAGGGAATGTGGGGGTGACACATACAGTGAGGTCTCGGCTGGGATGTGCCGTCCTGTGCAAGGAATGTGGGGGTGACACATACAGTGGGGGCTCGGCTGGGATGTGCCGTCCTGTACAGTGTAGTGCAAGGAATGTGGGGGTGACACATACAGTGGGGGCTCTGCTGGGATGTGCCGTCCTGTGCAGGGAATGTTGGGGGTGACACATACAGTGGGGGGCTCGGGCTGGGATGTGCCGTCCTGTACAGTGTAGTGCAGGGAATGTGGGGGTGACACATACAGTGGGGGGCTTGGGCTGGGATGTGCCGTCCTGTACAGTGTAGTGCAGGGAATGTGGGGGTGACACATACAGTGGGGGCTCGGCTGGGATGTGCTGTCCTGTACAGTGTAGTGCAAGGAATGTTGGGGTGACACATACAGTGGGGAGCTCGGGCTGGGATGTGCCATCCTGTACAGTGTCGTGCAGGGAATGTGGGGGTGACCCATACAGTGGGGGGCTCGGGCTGGGATGTGCCATCCTGTACAGTGTCGTGCAGGGAATGTGGGGGTGACACATACAGTGGGGGGCTCGGGCTGGGATGTGCCGTCCTGTACAGTGTCGTGCAGGGAATGTTGGGGTGACACATACAGTGGGGGGCCCTGCTGGGATGTGCCGTCCTGTACAGTGTCGTGCAGGGAATGTTGGGGTGACACATACAGTGGGGGGCCCTGCTGGGATGTGCCGTCCTGTACAGTGTAGTGCAGGGAATGTGGGGGTGACACATACAGTGGGGGCTTGGCTGGGATGTGTCGTCCTGTGCAGGGAATGTGGGGGTGACACATACAGTGGGGGGCTCGGGCTGGGATGTGCCGTCCTGTACAGTGTAGTGCAGGGAATGTGGGGGTGACACATATAGTGGGGGGCTCGGGCTGGGATGTGCCGTCCTGTGCAGGGAATGTGGGGGTGACACATACAGTGGGGGGCTCGGTCTGGGATGTGCCGTCCTGTACAGTGTAGTGCAGGGAATGTGGGGGTGACACATACAGTGGGGGCTCGGGCTGGGATGTGCCGTCCTGTGCAGGGAATGTGGGGGTGACACATACAGTGGGGGGCTCGGGCTGGGATGTGCCGTCCTGTACAGTGTAGTGCAGGGAATGTGGGGGTGACACATACAGTGGGGGGCTTGGGCTGGGATGTGCCGTCCTGTGCAGGGAATGTGGGGGTGACACATACAGTGGGGGCTCGGCTGGGATGTGCCGTCCTGTGCAGGGAATGTGGGGGTGACACATACAGTGGGGGCTCGGCTGGGATGTGCCGTCCTGTGCAGGGAATGTGGGGGTGACACATACAGTGGGGGGCTCGGGCTGGGATGTGCCGTCCTGTACAGTGTAGTGCAGGGAATGTGGGGGTGACACATATAGTGGGGGCTCGGGCTGGGATGTGCCGTCCTGTGCAGGGAATGTGGGGGTGACACAGACAGTGGGGGCTCGGCTGGGATGTGCCGTCCTGTGCAGGGAATGTGGGGGTGACACATACAGTGGGGGGCTCGGGCTGGGATGTGCCGTCCTGTGCAGGGAATGTGGGGGTGACACATACAGTGGGGGGCTCGGGCTGGGATGTGCCGTCCTGTGCAGGGAATGTGGGGGTGACACATACAGTGGGGGGCTCGGGCTGGGATGTGCCGTCCTGTGCAGGGAATGTGGGGGTGACACATACAGTGGGGGCTCCGGCTGGGATATGCCATCCTGTACAGTGTTGTGCAGGGAATGTGGGGGTGACACATACAGTGGGGGCTCGGCTGGGATGTGCCGTCCTGTGCAGGGAATGTGGGGGTCACACATACAGTGGGGGCTCGGGCTGGGATATGCCATCCTGTACAGTGTTGTGCAGGGAATGTGGGGGTGACACATACAGTGGGGGCTCCGGCTGGGATGTGCCGTCCTGTGCAGGGAATGTGGGGGTGACACATACAGTGGGGGCTCGGCTGGGATGTGCCGTCCTGTGCAGGGAATGTGGGGGTGACACATATAGTGGGGGCTCGGGCTGGGATATGCCATCCTGTACAGTGTTGTGCAGGGAATGTGGGGGTGACACAGACAGTGGGGGCTCGGCTGGGATGTGCCGTCCTGTGCAGGGAATGTGGGGGTGACACATACAGTGGGGGCTCGGGCTGGGATGTGCCGTCCTGTGCAGGGAATGTGGGGGTGACACATACAGTGGGGGGCTCGGGCTGGGATGTGCCGTCCTGTACAGTGTAGTGCAGGGAATGTGGGGGTGACACATATAGTGGGGGCTCGGGCTGGGATGTGCCGTCCTGTGCAGGGAATGTGGGGGTGACACAGACAGTGGGGGCTCGGCTGGGATGTGCCGTCCTGTGCAGGGAATGTGGGGGTGACACATACAGTGGGGGGCTCGGGCTGGGATGTGCCGTCCTGTGCAGGGAATGTGGGGGTGACACATACAGTGGGGGGCTCGGGCTGGGATGTGCCGTCCTGTGCAGGGAATGTGGGGGTGACACATACAGTGGGGGGCTCGGGCTGGGATGTGCCGTCCTGTGCAGGGAATGTGGGGGTGACACATACAGTGGGGGCTCCGGCTGGGATATGCCATCCTGTACAGTGTTGTGCAGGGAATGTGGGGTCACACATACAGTGGGGGCTCCGGCTGGGATATGCCATCCTGTACAGTGTTGTGCAGGGAATGTGGGGGTGACACATACAGTGGGGGCTCGGCTGGGATGTGCCGTCCTGTGCAGGGAATGTGGGGGTCACACATACAGTGGGGGCTCGGGCTGGGATATGCCATCCTGTACAGTGTTGTGCAGGGAATGTGGGGGTGACACATACAGTGGGGGCTCCGGCTGGGATGTGCCGTCCTGTGCAGGGAATGTGGGGGTGACACATACAGTGGGGGCTCGGCTGGGATGTGCCGTCCTGTGCAGGGAATGTGGGGGTGACACATATAGTGGGGGCTCGGGCTGGGATATGCCATCCTGTACAGTGTTGTGCAGGGAATGTGGGGGTGACACATACAGTGGGGGCTCCGGCTGGGATGTGCCGTCCTGTGCAGGGAATGTGGGGGTGACACATACAGTGGGGGCTCGGCTGGGATGTGCCGTCCTGTGCAGGGAATGTGGGGGTGACACATACAGTGGGGGCTCGGGCTGGGATATGCCATCCTGTACAGTGTTGTGCAGGGAATGTGGGGGTGACTCATACAGTGGGGGCTCCGGCTGGGATGTGCCGTCCTGTGCAGGGAATGTGGGGGTGACACATACAGTGGGGGCTCGGCTGGGATGTGCCGTCCTGTGCAGGGAATGTGGGGGTGACACATACAGTGGGGGCTCCGGCTGGGATGTGCCGTCCTGTGCAGGGAATGTGGGGGTGACACATACAGTGGGGGCTCGGCTGGGATGTGCCGTCCTGTGCAGGGAATGTGGGGGTGACACATACAGTGGGGGGCTCGGCTGGGATGTGCCGTCCTGTGCAGGGAATGTGGGGGTGACACATACAGTGGGGGCTCGGCTGGGATGTGCCGTCCTGTGCAGGGAATGTGGGGGTGACACATACAGTGGGGGCTCGGCTGGGATGTGCCGTCCTGTGCAGGGAATGTGGGGGTGACACATACAGTGGGGGGCTCGGCTGGGATGTGCCGTCCTGTGCAGGGAATGTGGGGGTGACACATACAGTGGGGGCTCGGCTGGGATGTGCCGTCCTGTGCAGGGAATGTGGGGGTGACACATACAGTGGGGGCTCGGCTGGGATGTGCCGTCCTGTGCAGGGAATGTGGGGGTGACACATACAGTGGGGGCTCGGCTGGGATGTGCCGTCCTGTGCAGGGAATGTGGGGGTGACACATACAGTGGGGGGCTCGGCTGGGATGTGCCGTCCTGTGCAGGGAATGTGGGGGTGACACATACAGTGGGGGCTCGGCTGGGATGTGCCGTCCTGTGCAGGGAATGTGGGGGTGACACATACAGTGGGGGGCTCGGGCTGGGATGTGCCGTCCTGTGCAGGGAATGTGGGGGTGACACATACAGTGGGGGCTCGGCTGGGATGTGCCGTCCTGTACAGTGTAGTGCAGGGAATGTGGGGGTGACACATACAGTGGGGGGCTCGGGCTGGGATGTGCCGTCCTGTGCAGGGAATGTGGGGGTGACACATACAGTGGGGGGCTCGGGCTGGGATGTGCCGTCCTGTGCAGGGAATGTGGGGGTGACACATACAGTGGGGGCTCGGCTGGGATGTGCCGTCCTGTACAGTGTAGTGCAGGGAATGTGGGGGTGACACATACAGTGGGGGGCTCGGGCTGGGATGTGCCGTCCTGTGCAGTGTAGTGCAGGGAATGTGGGGGTGACACATACAGTGGGGGCTCGGCTGGGATATGCCATCCTGTACAGTGTTGTGCAGGGAATGTGGGGGTGACACATACAGTGGGGGCTCGGCTGGGATGTGCCGTCCTGTGCAGGGAATGTGGGGGTGACACATTCAGTGGGGGGCTCGGGCTGGGATGTGCCGTCCTGTGCAGGGAATGTGGGGGTGACACATACAGTGGGGGCTCGGGCTGGGATGTGCCGTCCTGTGCAGGGAATGTGGGGGTGACACATACAGTGGGGGCTCCGGCTGGGATGTGCCGTCCTGTGCAGGGAATGTGGGGGTGACACATACAGTGGGGGCTCGGCTGGGATGTGCCGTCCTGTGCAGGGAATGTGGGGGTGACACATACAGTGGGGGGCTCGGCTGGGATGTGCCGTCCTGTGCAGGGAATGTGGGGGTGACACATACAGTGGGGGCTCGGCTGGGATGTGCCGTCCTGTGCAGGGAATGTGGGGGTGACACATACAGTGGGGGCTCGGCTGGGATGTGCCGTCCTGTGCAGGGAATGTGGGGGTGACACATACAGTGGGGGGCTCGGCTGGGATGTGCCGTCCTGTGCAGGGAATGTGGGGGTGACACATACAGTGGGGGCTCGGCTGGGATGTGCCGTCCTGTGCAGGGAATGTGGGGGTGACACATACAGTGGGGGCTCGGCTGGGATGTGCCGTCCTGTGCAGGGAATGTGGGGGTGACACATACAGTGGGGGCTCGGCTGGGATGTGCCGTCCTGTGCAGGGAATGTGGGGGTGACACATACAGTGGGGGCTCGGCTGGGATGTGCCGTCCTGTGCAGGGAATGTGGGGGTGACACATACAGTGGGGGGCTCGGGCTGGGATGTGCCGTCCTGTGCAGGGAATGTGGGGGTGACACATACAGTGGGGGGCTCGGGCTGGGATGTGCCGTCCTGTGCAGGGAATGTGGGGGTGACACATACAGTGGGGGCTCGGCTGGGATGTGCCGTCCTGTACAGTGTAGTGCAGGGAATGTGGGGGTGACACATACAGTGGGGGACTCGGCTGGGATATGCCATCCTGTACAGTGTTGTGCAGGGAATGTGGGGGTGACACATACAGTGGGGGCTCGGCTGGGATGTGCCGTCCTGTGCAGGGAATGTGGGGGTGACACATACAGTGGGGGGCTCGGGCTGGGATGTGCCGTCCTGTGCAGGGAATGTGGGGGTGACACATACAGTGGGGGCTCCGGCTGGGATGTGCCGTCCTGTGCAGGGAATGTGGGGGTGACACATACAGTGGGGGCTCGGGCTGGGATATGCCATCCTGTACAGTGTTGTGCAGGGAATGTGGGGGTGACACATACAGTGGGGGCTCGGCTGGGATGTGCCGTCCTGTGCAGGGAATGTGGGGGTGACACATACAGTGGGGGCTCGGCTGGGATGTGCCGTCCTGTGCAGGGAATGTGGGGGTGACACATACAGTGGGGGGCTCGGGCTGGGATGTGCCGTCCTGTGCAGGGAATGTGGGGGTGACACATACAGTGGGGGCTCGGGCTGGGATATGCCATCCTGTACAGTGTTGTGCAGGGAATGTGGGGGTGACACATACAGTGGGGGGGCTCGGCTGGGATGTGCCGTCCTGTGCAGGGAATGTGGGGGTGACACATACAGTGGGGGCTCGGGCTGGGATATGCCGTCCTGTGCAGGGAATGTGGGGGTGACACATACAGTGGGGGGCTCGGGCTGGGATGTGCCGTCCTGTGCAGGGAATGTGGGGGTGACACATACAGTGGGGGCTCCGGCTGGGATATGCCATCCTGTACAGTGTTGTGCAGGTAATGTGGGGGTCACACATACAGTGGGGGCTCCGGCTGGGCTATGCCATCCTGTACAGTGTTGTGCAGGGAATGTGGGGGTGACACATACAGTGGGGGGCTCGGCTGGGATGTGCCGTCCTGTGCAGGGAATGTGGGGGTCACACATACAGTGGGGGCTCGGCTTGCTGCACACAGGCCGGACACAGCGGAGTGGTGCGGACATTCCCAGGCACCGTCCCCCAGGAGTGAGCGGCGTGTGGCTCGCGTGGCTGTCATTAGGGCCGTGTTATTGTGCCGGGGATGAATGAGCCGCGCTTTGTGCCCTCAGCTGTATGGTAATGCGGCCAGCACCTGCTCCCGGCACAATACAGGCAGAGAAAGAGCTCCCCTCTGCGCGACATCCAGCCATGCGACAAAGTGCGCACAGGAAACGCTGCGCCAAGCGCATCACTCACACCCAGCACCCACTGTACGCGGGGCCGGAGACACAAGGGTTAACTGGCTGGTGGTCCAGCACTGGCAGTGCAATGTGTAGCGACAGATCTATGCCAGTCAGTGACTGGAGGTATGCAGTAACATCGGCTCGGGTGGGCACACTTGGCAAAGAGGAAAAAGTAGAAGGAAGCCTTGTGGTGGAGCTCCCACGGGTGACGGCTCGGAGCCGCGCTGTCATGTACCGTGTGCTGCGCTGACACCTGCAGGCTCTTCAGTGAAGTGGGTAATGGCAAATAATGGTGGCGTGGAGATGAGCAGGCTACTAGCCCCACATGTCTGGTACTGGCCACAGGCTTTCTGCAATCACTAGATCCAGACGTGCCAGCGACTGCAACATCCAGACATTGGGCACAATGATATCGCCCGATTCCACTTCCACAGAACACAGTCCTGCAGTTAGGGGGCGCCCGAGAGTGACAGTATGGGGGTCACAGGCTGCCTCCCATGTGAGCAGGTTCTGTGCATAAAGGGGGGTACACCCAGGTCTATTGCTGGTGATATTACTGGGGTCACAAGTGTTACCCCCTGGTACATGGTCAGGTGAGCCCTGGCATATAGGGGGCGCTGACGTCAGCGATACCCCCAAGTCTATTGCTAGTGATATTACTGGGGTCACAGGTGTTACCCCCTGGTACATGGTCAGGTGAGTCCTGGCATAGAGGGGGCGCTGACGTCAGAGATACTCCCAGGTCTATTGCTAGTGATATTACTGGGGTCACAGGTGTTACCCCCGGGTACATGGTCAGGTGAGTCCTGGCATAGAGGGGGCGCTGACGTCACAGATACCCTCAGGTCTATTGCCAGTGATATTACTGGGGTCACAGGTGTTACCCCAGGGTACATAGGTGAGTCCTGGCATAGAGGGGGCGCTGACGTCAGAGATACTCCCAGGTCTATTGCTAGTGATATTACTAGGTTCACAGGTGTTACCCCCGGGTACATGGTCAGGTTAGTCCTGGCATAGAGGGGGCGCTGACGTCAGAGATACCCCCAGGTCTATTGCTAGTGATATTACTGGGGTGACAGGTGTTACCCCGGGTACATGGTCAGGTGAGTCCTGGCATAGAGCGGGCACTGACGTCAGAGATACCCCCAGGTTTATTGCTAGTGATATTACTGGGGTCACAGGTGTTACCTCCGGGTACATGGTCAGGCAGGCGTGCTGCTACCATGTGACAAGTTGAGTACTTTGCCTCAGGCAGCACTGCCTTCAATAAAGAGGGGGCGGCAGATTCTGCCGGTGTCCGGTAGATTCTGCCGGTGTCCAGTGTAGTAACTGAATTTGCGTCGTAGATGCAGGTTCAGTTACTACTGTATTCAATTCTCCCAACTGTCCCGAATGGCCGAATCCCCTCATCCAGCCCTCCCTGGCTCATGTGACCGGTCACGTGATCGTGACATCATCACAGGTCCTCAACCTGAAGTCACTCTTCTGCATCTGCTGGGGCTGCTTTTAGGCTAGTTTCACACTAGCGTTTTGAGGAGCTGCGGAGGGCTGCGGATTTCATCCATGAAGCCCCGCCCTTGGCCGCACCTCTGCCGCTAGCTTCGCCTACGTCTGCATGCGGTGTGCATGCGGCCTGCGTACCTATCTTGAACATTAGGTACGTAGGTCGTGCCGCTGTATGCGGATGGTTCCACATGTGTCGTTTTGTGATGACGTCACTGGATAGGAGGAGTCAGGGGTCACATTATCAGTGGCCTCAGTGTATGCAGGACTCTGCTGTGCTGGTTGTCATGGTGCTGGAAGAGGGTAAGCTTATGTGTGGGGTCAGGAGGGGTTTACAGTGTGAATGTAGTGGGCCGTGTGTGTACGGAGCGGAGCCGTGTGTGCACAAGGTGTGCGTAGCTGAGTCGCGTGTGTATGAGGTGTGCGGAGCTGAGCCGTGTGTGTATGAGGTGTACGGAGAGGAGCCGCATGTGTGCGGAGCTGAGCCGTGTGTGCACAAGGTGTGCGGATCTGAGCCGCATGTGTACGAGGTGCACAGAGCGCAGCCGCATGTGTACGAGGTGTATGAAGCGCAGCCGCGTGTGTACGAGGTGTACGGAGCGGATCCGCATGTGTATGAGGTGTGCGGAGCTGAGCCGTGTTTGTGTACAAGGTGTGCGGAGCTGAGCAATGTGTTTGTATGAGTTGTATGGATCGGACCTGCGTGTGTACGAGGTGTGCGGAGCTGAGCTGCGTGTGTACGAGGTGTAAGGAGCGCAGCCGCGTGTGTACGAGGTGTACGGAGCGGAGCCGCATGTGTGTACGAGGTGTGTGTACGAGGTGTACAGAGCGGTGCCGCGTGTGTGCACGAGGTGTGCGGAGCGGAGCCCTGTGTGTACAAAGTGTATGAAGCTGACCCGTGTATGTGTATGGAGCGGAGCAGAGCCGTGTGGGTACGGGGGTCGACATTTTGCAGTTCGCCTCAGGCAGCAGATAGGCTAGGTTCACCCCTGTGGTCAGGTGAGTCCTGGCATAGAGGGGGCGCTGAAATCACAGATACTCCCAGGCCTATTGCCAGTGATATTACTGGGGTCACAGGTGTTACCCCGGGGTACATGGTCAGGTGAGTCCTGGCATAGAGGGGGCGCTGACATCACAGATACCCTCAGGTCTATTGCCAGTGATATTACTGGGGTCACAGGTGTTACCCCCGGGTACATGGTCAGGTGAGTCCTGGCATAGAGGGGGCGCTGACATCACAGATACCCTCAGGCCTATTGCCAGTGATATTACTGGGGTCACAGGTGTTACCCCGGGGTACATGGTCAGGTGAGTCCTGGCATAGAGGGGGCGCTGACATCACAGATACCCTCAGGTCTATTGCCAGTGATATTACTGGGGTCACAGGTGTTACCCCCGGGTACATGGTCAGGTGAGTCCTGGCATAGAGGGGGCGCTGACATCACAGATACCCTCAGGTCTATTGCCAGTGATATTACTGGGGTCACAGGTGTTACCCCCGGGTACATGGTCAGGTGAGTCCTGGCATAGAGGGGGCGCTGACATCACAGATACCCTCAGGTCTATTGCCAGTGATATTACTGGGGTCACAGGTGTTACCCCCGGGTACATGGTCAGGTGAGTCCTGGCATAGAGGGGGCGCTGACATCACAGATACCCTCAGGTCTATGGCCAGTGATATTACTGGGGTCACAGGTGTTACCCCCGGGTACATGGTCAGGTGAGTCCTGGCATAGAGGGGGCGCTGACATCACAGATACCCTCAGGTCTATGGCCAGTGATATTACTGGGGTCACAGGTGTTACCCCCGGGTACATGGTCAGGTGAGTCCTGGCATAGAGGGGGCGCTGACATCACAGATACCCTCAGGTCTATTGCCAGTGATATTACTGGGGTCACAGGTGTTACCCCCGGGTACATGGTCAGGTGAGTCCTGGCATAGAGGGGGCGCTGACATCACAGATACCCTCAGGTCTATTGCTAGTGATATTACTGGGGTCACAGGTGTTACCCCCGGGTACATGGTCAGGTGAGTCCTGGCATAGAGGGGGCGCTGACATCACAGATACCCTCAGGTCTATTGCCAGTGATATTACTGGGGTCACAGGTGTTACCCCGGGTACATGGTCAGGTGAGTCCTGGCATAGAGGGGGCGCTGACATCACAGATACCCTCAGGTCTATTGCCAGTGATATTACTGGGGTCACAGGTGTTACCCCCGGGTACATGGTCAGGTGAGTCCTGGCATAGAGGGGGCGCTGACATCACAGATACCCTCAGGTCTATGGCCAGTGATATTACTGGGGTCACAGGTGTTACCCCCGGGTACATGGTCAGGTGAGTCCTGGCATAGAGGGGGCGCTGACATCACAGATACCCTCAGGTCTATGGCCAGTGATATTACTGGGGTCACAGGTGTTACCCCCGGGTACATGGTCAGGTGAGTCCTGGCATAGAGGGGGCGCTGACATCACAGATACCCTCAGGTCTATTGCCAGTGATATTACTGGGGTCACAGGTGTTACCCCCGGGTACATGGTCAGGTGAGTCCTGGCATAGAGGGGGCGCTGACATCACAGATACCCTCAGGTCTATTGCCAGTGATATTACTGGGGTCACAGGTGTTACCCCCGGGTACATGGTCAGGTGAGTCCTGGCATAGAGGGGGCGCTGACATCACAGATACCCTCAGGTCTATGGCCAGTGATATTACTGGGGTCACAGGTGTTACCCCGGGTACATGGTCAGGTGAGTCCTGGCATAGAGGGGGCGCTGACATCACAGATACCCTCAGGTCTATGGCCAGTGATATTACTGGGGTCACAGGTGTTACCCCCGGGTACATGGTCAGGTGAGTCCTGGCATAGAGGGGGCGCTGACATCACAGATACCCTCAGGTCTATGGCCAGTGATATTACTGGGGTCACAGGTGTTACCCCCGGGTACATGGTCAGGTGAGTCCTGGCATAGAGGGGGCGCTGACATCACAGATACCCTCAGGTCTATTGCCAGTGATATTACTGGGGTCACAGGTGTTACCCCCGGGTACATGGTCAGGTGAGTCCTGGCATAGAGGGGGCGCTGACATCACAGATACCCTCAGGTCTATTGCCAGTGATATTACTGGGGTCACAGGTGTTACCCCCGGGTACATGGTCAGGTGAGTCCTGGCATAGAGGGGGCGCTGACATCACAGATACCCTCAGGTCTATGGCCAGTGATATTACTGGGGTCACAGGTGTTACCCCCAGGTACATGGTCAGGTGAGTCCTGGCATAGAGGGGGCGCTGACATCACAGATACCCTCAGGTCTATGGCCAGTGATATTACTGGGGTCACAGGTGTTACCCCCGGGTACATGGTCAGGTGAGTCCTGGCATAGAGGGGGCGCTGACATCACAGATACCCTCAGGTCTATTGCCAGTGATATTACTGGGGTCACAGGTGTTACCCCCGGGTACATGGTCAGGTGAGTCCTGGCATAGAGGGGGCGCTGACATCACAGATACCCTCAGGTCTATTGCCAGTGATATTACTGGGGTCACAGGTGTTACCCCCGGGTACATGGTCAGGTGAGTCCTGGCATAGAGGGGGCGCTGACATCACAGATACCCTCAGGTCTATGGCCAGTGATATTACTGGGGTCACAGGTGTTACCCCCAGGTACATGGTCAGGTGAGTCCTGGCATAGAGGGGGCGCTGACATCACAGATACCCTCAGGTCTATGGCCAGTGATATTACTGGGGTCACAGGTGTTACCCCCGGGTACATGGTCAGGTGAGTCCTGGCATAGAGGGGGCGCTGACATCACAGATACCCTCAGGTCTATTGCCAGTGATATTACTGGGGTCACAGGTGTTACCCCCGGGTACATGGTCAGGTGAGTCCTGGCATAGAGGGGGCGCTGACTTTGGGGCAGAGTCTCAGACCAGGGTGACACTGGTGGAATAGAGCGGGTCGTGGGGGTGGGCACTGTTTCACATTCCGGGCAGCCCACTCCCACAGTAGAAGGCATTAGTTAAACTGACGTGACACAGATTTTCCCATTACTCGTGCACAGCACCAGTGAATGGCGCCTGAATGTGCCCCAGTCCTCCCAGTGCCCTTATTCATGGGCAGCTTAATTTATGCCACGCGATTGTGTATTGGGGAAATGAAGCAGAAAGCGCCTTTCTTGTGGCCCCTCTTCCCCGCTCCTGCTCCCCCTCTTCCATCCTCCTTTCAGGGACCGGGGATAACTGGGAGACTGTTTAACTCCGGCCTTTCTATAGGGGGCTGTTGTAGTTTAACTCCTGCCCACCAGTAGCTGCGGGGAACAAAGGACAGACTCCGGCTCGGGCTATTCATCCATTCTTCGCCCTTTAATTTTCATTGATTGTGGAGACAAGGGGAGCCCCTTTGGGGACTGGAGCTGAAGGGGATGACACGCCTTTAGACGCGATCAGCCCCCTAGCCAGCCATCTGCTACCGACCAAATGGCGTTTTTTCACTACCCAATTGCATGGCTACATGCCCTGGGTAACCCTTTGTCTCCCAGCCGTCCCTGAATGGGTTAAGCTAGAGCCCTGCAGAGTGGGGGGCTGCTGTGTGGCACACGCCTGGCCCGGGGCTGGAGCACCTTATCTACAGTAGCCCTGCAGGAGAAGCCAGGTGCGGCCATGCTTGTGTGTCTGGATGAGGCCGGAGCCCACTGTTTGCTCACCTCTTCGGCTGCTCCTTAGACTTTGACCATTTTATAAGAAAGCCATGTTACGTCCTACTAGGGAGTGGGTGCAGCCCGCAGACCCTGCGCCCCCTCATCATCACCTTTGCGCCTTTTTCTATTTTATGTGCTCTCACCTGTTGTTTCCCTTTGTTTTCCGCTTTTAGTGATTCCAGATGTTTTCGCCTGATTCATCAATTGCGACGTTTTAGAAAGTTACTAAATTTGCTGCAACTCCTCTCCCTCAGGTGTATTTTTAGTGCGCCAAAATATGGCGCAATTTCATCTTTCTTGGCAAAACATGCCACTTTTGAAGCCAAGAAAGATGAAAAGGCAGTTCAAGACAGAGAAGAAAACCATTTTCATGGACTGTGTGTGCTAGTCGGAAGAATTTGGGGTGTACATATCGCCGCTGCAGCTACATAGGGGCCTAGAGGTGGAGGGTTGCCCGCCGACACCAGCGACTATTTGGCCGGCCTCACACTAGCGTGTTTTACGGACGTAAGAGAGGTGCTGAAAACTCGGATTGCATACAGTACAATGCTCCTCTATGCCCCAGCTCTTATCATCCGTATTTTACTGATCCGTATTATACGGTCTTCTACAGCCATAGAAAATCGCAGCATGCTGCGTTTGTCACCGTATTGCGCAAAAAATACGCCAATGAAAGTCTATGGGGGCCAGAAAAATCCGGATTACATACAGACCAACAGTGTGACTTGCGAGAAATACGCAGCGGTGTTCTAGCGAAAAGCCGGCAATTCAGTGCGGTGTACAGTAAAATCACACTGACAGAATAGAATAGCTAAAATAAATGTCTACACATAGTATAGGGGTATATATGTATATATGTCAGTGAGACACATATATGTATATATATTAAGATTTCATCCAGCGTGAGATAGCTTAAAAGCCGGTAATTCAATTGCCGGCTTTTGCTATCTCCTTCACAAACCCGATATGATATGAGACATGGTTTACATACAGTAAACCATCTCATTTCCCTTTTTTTTTGCATATTCCACACTACTAATGTTAGTAGTGTGTATGTGCAAAATTTGGGTGCTCTAGCTATTATTTTAAAGGGTTAAATCGCGGAAAAAATTGGCGTGGGCTCCCGCGCAATTTTCTCCGCCAGAATGGTAAAGCCAGTGACTGAGGGCAGATATTAATAGCCTCGAGAGGGTTCATGGTTATTGCCCCCCCCCCCAAAAAAAAACATCTACCCCCAGCCACCCCAGAAAAGGCACATCTGGAAGATGCGCCTATTCTGGCACTTGGCTACTCTTCCCATTCCCGTATAGTGGTGGGATATGGGGTAATGAAGGGTTAATATCATCTTGCTATTGTAAGGTGACATTAAGCCAGATTAATAATGGAGAGGCATCAATTATGACACCTATCCATTATTAATCCAATACTATGAAATGGTTAAAAAAACACACACACATTATTAGGCCGCTTTCACACGTCCAGATAATTCCAGTACCGGAAAAAATCGGTACCGGAATTATCCGTGTCTGTGTGCCCCTACGTTTCTGTGGCACATCAGTGTGGCACACGTGTGCCGCCCATGTGCCCACTGGGTACCACACGCACCGTGCTGGGTACCACACGTACCAGCATCTGGTGCTGAAGCCGCGATTCATATCTTCCCTGCAGCAGCGTTTGCTGCAGAGAAGATATGAATAATAGTGTTTAAAATAAAGATCGGAGGTGGAGCCGCATATTCATTACTGTAAATGAGCGGCCCCACGTGACCGCATACAGGAGAAGATGCGGCCAGGAGAGGAAGCAGCGCCGGCGAGGGAGCGAGCCGGGTGAGTATTTTCAGAACAGCGAGGGGGGCGCACAGGGGGTTGGAGGGGGTTGGGCACATTGATCTTTATTTTAAACACACTTATTCATATCTTCTCTGCAGCAAACGCTGCTGCAGGGAAGATATGAATCGCGGCTTCAGCACCAGTGGGGAGGACAGCGCTTAATGTAGCGCTGTCTCCTGCACGGCACACGGACTGCACACGGACAACGTCCGAGTGCGGTACGTGTTTTACACGGACCCATTGACTTTAATGGGTCCGTGTAATACGTGCGCTCCCACGAACACTTACATGTCTCCGTGTTTGGCACGCGGAGACACGGTCCGCAAAAAATCAATGACATCTGAACAGATGCATTGATTTTTATGTGTCTACGTGTGTCAGTGGCTCCGGTACATGAGGAAACTGTCACCTCACGTACCGGAGACACTGATGTGTGAAACCGGACTTACAAAGTCTTTTAATGAAATAAATACACAGGTTTTTGTAATATTTGATTATACTGGTAATCCACCTGAAGACCCACATTGTGTAAAAAAGGTAAAATAAAAAAACAACAATATCCCATACCTTCCTTCGTTCTGTCACGTCCAACGATGTAAATCCACCTGAAGGGGTTAACTAATTTTACAAGCAGAAGCCTGCTAATGTAGCTGTGCTCCTGCCTGTAAAACCCAGGGGAATGAATGGAATGCAGGTCAATGACCTGTAGTTACCTTCAGTTGCGGTGATGCGCCCTCTGCTGGATGTCCTCATATGAACTCGAGCGTGGGAAAATATTCTGAAAAGTTCACAGACTCAAGTTCATATGAGGACATCCAGCAGAGGGCGCATCACCGCAACTGAAGGTAACTACAGGTCATTGACCTACATTCCATTCATTCCCCTGGGTTTTACAGGCAGGAGCACAGCTGCATTAGCAGCCTTCTGCTTGTAAAATTAGTTAACCCCTTCAGATGGATTTACATCGTTGGACGTGACAGAACGACGGAAGGTATGGGATATTGTTGTTTTAATATTTTACCTTTTTTACAGAACGAGGGTCTTCAGGTGGATTACCAGTATAATAAAATATTACAAAAACCTGTGTATTCATTTCATTAAAAGACTTTGTAATAATGTGTGTGTGTTTCTTAACCATTTCATAGTATTGGATTAATAATGGATAGGTGTCATAATTGACGCCTCTCCATTATTAATCTGGCTTAATGTCACCTTACTATAGCAAGGTGACATTAACCCTTCATTACTCCATATCCCACTGCTACAAAGGAATGGGAAGAGAGTGGCCAAGTGCCAGAATAGGTGCATCTTCCAGATGTGCCTTTTCTAGGGTGGCTGGGGGCAGATGTTTTTAGCCGGGGGCAGATGTTTTTAGCCGGGGGGGGGGGGCAATAACCATGGACCAGGCTATTAATATCTGCCCTCAGTCACTGGCTTTACCATTCTGGCGGAGAAAATTGCGCGGGAGATCACGCCAATTTTTTCCGCGATTTAACCCTTTAAATTAATAGCTAGAGTGCCCAAATTTTGCACATACACACTACTAACATTAGTAGTGTGGAATATGCAAAAAAAAAGGGATATGAGATGGTTTACTGTATGTAAACCATGTCTCTTATCATGTCGGGTTTAGGAAGGATATAGCAAAAGCCGGCAATTGAATTTCCGGCTTTTAAGCTATCTAGCGCTGTACGATATATATATATATCTATATATATAATTGTCTAAGGGTTTTTCCGTCTGTCTGTCTGTCTGTCTGTCTGTCTGTCTGTCCTGGAAATCCCGGCTCTCTGATTGGTCGAGGCCGCCAGGCCTCGACCAATCAGAGACCGGCACAGCATCGACGTAGAAATCCCGCGTCTCTGATTGGTCGAGGCCGCCAGGCCTCGACCAATCAGCAACGGGCACAGCGACGATGATGTCATAAAGGACGTAGAAATCCCGCGTCTGATTGGTCGAGGCCGCGACCAATCAGCAACGGGCACAGCGACGATGATGTCATAATGGTTGCCATGGCGACGATGTCATAAAGGTTGCCTCGACCAATCAGCGACGGGCACAGTCTGCCGCGAATTCTGGAATCATCATTGTCCATATACTACGGGGATATGCATATTCTAGAATACCCGATGCGTTAGAATCGGGCCACAATCTAGTATATATATAATTGCCTAAGGGTTTTTCCGTCTGTCTGTCTGTCTGTCTGTCCTGGAAATCCCGGCTCTCTGATTGGTCGAGGCCGCCAGGCCTCGACCAATCAGAGACCGGCACAGCATCGACGTAGAAATCCCGTGTCTCTGATTGGTCGAGGCCGCGAGGCCTCGACCAATCAGCAACGGGCACAGCGACGATGATGTCATAAAGGACGTAGAAATCCCGCGTCTGATTGGTCGAGGCCGCCAGGCCTCGACCAATCAGCAATGGGCACAGCGACGATGATGTCATAAAGGACGTAGACATCTCACGTTTCTGATTCAGCGACGGGCACAGTATCGACGTAGATGTCATAATGGTTGCCATGGCGACGATGATGTCATAAAGGTTGCCTCGACCAATCAGCGACGGGCACAGTGTGCCGCGAATTCTGGAATCATCATTGTCCATATACTACGGGGACATGCATATTCTAGAATACCCGATGCGTTAGAATCGGGCCACAATCTAGTATATATATATATATATATATATATATATATATATATATGTGTGTCTCACTGACACATATATATATTTATATATATAGACAGTATATATGTTTTTACCATTTTTTGAGAACATGGATCCATTGTATGTCCGTATGTCGGTTTTGCAAGCCTGCGAGAAAATCGCGCAGTACGGATGCCATACGAATTACATACGGAGGATGCCATGCGTAAAATACGCTGACACACCCTGCCTACGGAGGAGATACGGACCACTATTTTGGGGACTTTTCTGCGTATTACGGCCGTAAATTACGGACCATATTTTTATACGCTGAGTGTGAGGCAGGCCTTTCAGCGGGGTCTGCATCCGAGGACGCACATTCAGCTGAAATGTATTGCTGTGCAGGGGACCCGCTGGCTCCCAGCGCTGCAATGTACACTATCAGCCAATCAGAGATCGGCACCTGATGTCAGGGTGCCCCCGTAGCTAGTGGCTCATGGCAGTGACGTCGTGCATTACAGCACATATGCCAACCTCAGCTGGCGGCTATAGAATATGACACTGCGGGGCAGGGGAACGTAAGAAGAATAGTCTGGGTTTTTTTAATGCGTTGGAGAAGAATGGGGAATATTATCTCAGGAAGGACCAGGATGGAGCACAATATACCAAGAATGGGGACATTATACAAGTAAGGTGACCAGGATAGGGCTCAATATACCAAGAATTGGGACATTATACAAGGAAGGAGACCAGTATAGGGCTCATTATACCAATATTGGGGACATTATACAAGGAAGGGGACCAGGATCGGGCTCAATATACCAGGAAGGGGACCAGGATGGGGCTCACTATACCAAGAATGGGGACATTCTACAAGGAAGGGGACCAGGATGGGGCTCAATATACCAAGAATGGGGACATTATACAAGGAAAGGGACAAGGATGGGGCACAATATACCAAGAATGGGGATATTATACAAGGAAGGGGACCAGGATGGGGCACAATATACCAGGAAGGGGACCAGGATGGGGAACACTATTCCAAGAATGGGGACATTCTACAAGGAAGGGGACCAGGATGGGGCTCAGTATACCAAGATTGGGGACATTATACAAGGAAGGGGACCAGGATAGGGCACAATATACCAAGATTGGGCACATTATACAAGGACGGGGCCAGGATGGGGCTCAATATACCAGGAAGGGGACCAGGATGTGGCACACTATACCAAGAATGGTGACATTATGCAAGGAAGGGGACCAGGACAGGAAACATTATACCATGAAGGAGACCAGGATGGGGCACATTATACCAGGAAAGGTGGAAATTATACCATGAAGGGGCTCAGGATGAAGGACATTATCCCAGGAAGGGACAGTTATTTGGAACTTAATTGAGGCTGTATATCCACAATCTGGACTAGCCTGCATTTCACCCTTTCATTAATTTTTCTACGCCGTTCATGTCCAGTGATATTAGCTACAGTGTAATGGGTTGTAAACTTCTTGATTATGTTGTGCACTGAGGACAAAGGAACATCAAGATCTCTGGAGAAGGACTTGTAACCTTGAGATTGTTGAAATGTTTCATCAATTTTGTTTCTCAAGTCCTCAGATAGTTCTCCTTTTTCTGTTCTATATGCTTAGTGAGGCACACACAGACACACAATGCAAAGATTGACTCAACTTCTTCCTTTTTTATCTGGTTTCAGGCGTGATTGTCATATTGCCCACACTTGTTGCTCTCCATAGAGAGACCCTGTGTCTTGCAGTACATACTGTAGATCTGCCATGCAAAAATCACCAAAAGCAAAAACCATTTGGGTGATGCATATATGTTGTGCAATAAACAATAAGGGTATGTGCACACATTGCGGTTTTTGCTGCGGATCCGCAGCGGTTTTGACTCTGCGGATCGGCAGCAGTTTTCCGTGTGGTGTACAGTACAATGTTAACCTATGGAAAACAAAAACCACTGTGCACATGCTGCGGAAAAAAACGCGCGGAAACGCTGCGGTTTATTTTCCGCAGCATGTCAATTCTTTGTGCGGAATCCACAGCGGTTTGGCACCTGCTCCATATTAAAAATCCGCAGGTGTCTAAAACCCGCAGTGGAAACCGCACAAAAAACCGCGATAAATCCGCAGTACTTTTTGCACTGCGGATTTAATCAAATCCGCTGCGGAAAATTCCGCAACGGAATCTGCAGCGTGTGCACATGGCCTTATACAGTGCCCTGTGGTGCTGGAGGCCGACAGTCCCCCGGATACTGGAATGGGAATCAGTTTTGCTTTCTTTTCACCATTTGCCTTGCTGTGGCTGGAGAGGCAGGTTGAATAAACATCAGATAAGTTTTCATATATCACACACTGAGGAACGTCCTGTCCATTCCAATGCAACTGATTTACAGAAATAACAATGTCAAATATTGGAATCCACGGTGCACTCCTCTGCCGTATAAGCCGGGGCTCTACCTATAGTCCCTAGACCTAATAAGGGCTGTGTCAGCGCTAATTGGTTTTCCACCTTTTAAACAATGCTAATAAAGGTTCATTTTTACGGGGGGTTTAAGTTCTTTCATTTTTTGTAAGTTGACCCCAGCTGTCTAATCACGTAAAGTTTTTTCTCTGTTCAATACTTTTTCGCTGTGGCACATCATTTATAGCCATCTATGGTTTGATTTCTCTGCCTGTGTGGATTGGATGGGTTGTTACGACATCTGGTGAGAAATTCATGCCAATAGCACCTTTAGAAATATACAGCTCCAGCAAAAATTAAGAGCCCACCACATCAAAACCCTGTCATGGGCAGCCCAATCTCCAGACCTGAATCCCATTGAAAACCTCTGGAATGTAATCAGGAGGATGATGGATAGTCACAAGCCATCAAACAAAGAAGAACTGCTTACATTTTTGCGCTAGAAGCAGTGTGAAAGACTGGTGGGAAGCATGCCAAGACGCAGGAAAGCTGTGATTAAAAATCATGGTTATTCCACAAAATATTGATTTCTGAACTTTTCCTGCGTTAAATCATTAGTATTGTTGTTTCTAAATGATTATGAACTGGATTCTTTGTATTATTTGAGGTTTGCAAGCATTGGGGTTTTTTATTTTTATTTTGACCATTTCGCCTTTTCAGAAAAAAATACAAAATTTATTGCTTGGAAATTTGGAGACATGTTGTCAGAGGTTTATAGAATAAAATAATAATTTACATTTTACTCAAAAATATACTTATAAGGAGGAAAATCAGAGAAACTGAACATTTTGCAGTGGTCTCTTAATTTTTGCCAGAGCTGTATTTACTTAGATCTCTGGTGACGTGTTCAATACTAATTTCGCCTGCTGTATATATAGTTGCACCTCTATAGTTGACGCTCATGTCTATAGTTGTAGCCTTAGGCTAGTTTCACACTAGCGTCGTGCACTGCACATCGCAATGCGTCGTTTAGGAGAAAAAAACGCATCCTGCAAAATTGCTTGTAGGATGCGTTTTTTCTCCATTGACTAACATTAGCGATGCATTGCGATGCTTTGCCACACGTTGCAACCGTCGTGCGACGGTTGCGTCGTGTTGTGGCGAACCGTCGGCAGCAAAAAACGTTACATGTAACGTTTTTTGCTGTGTTGTGTCCGCCATTTCCGACCGCGCATGCGCAGACGGAACTCCGCCCCCACCTCCCCACAACTCACAATGGGGCAGCGGATGCGTTGAAAAACAGCGTCCGCTGCCCCCGTTGTGCGGCGCTTCCACAGTATGCGTCGGTGCGCCGCAACGTCGCATTGCGACGTGCAGTGCACGACGCTAGTGTGAAAGTAGCGATGTTTTATCGCATTGTACTCGGGCCAATGTTATACTATGGGGCAGCTCAGATCTGCTATTTTTTTCACATGCTGATTCGGCATAACAAATAATCACAGTGTGCTGCAATTGCATCCAGGAATCGGATCACACTCACCCATACAAGTCTATGGGTGTTTGTGAAACATCGGACTGCACTCAGATGACATCCAAGTGCAGTCCGATTACCACGGATGCCAGCAATGGAAGAAATGGAGAAAATACGTTCTCAGTCTCTTCTGCACCTATGCTGCAATTCTCTCATGTAAGAAGATCAGAGCACAGACACTCGGATTATGCTCACAGCAGAGCTGGAGCCGAGTGTCATTACCATATCGCATCTGATGCTATACGCTAACGTATAGTGGAACACATATGTATAGTTACAGCCTTAGGCCAGGGTCACACTTGCAAGTGTGATGCGAGAAACTCGTGCGAGTCTCACGCATCAATACCCCGCACTCGGGACTGGAGCGTGCGGCTGCCTAGAAATGCATACAGCTGCACACTCCGGTCCCGAGTGCCGGCAGCAGTGATGGGTTTTGACGAGAGAGACTAATGCAAGTTTCTCGCATCACACTCGCAAGTGTGATCCCGGCCTTACAGTGGGACACTCGTGTATATTTGTACTCCTATAGCAGTGCGCTCATATGTATACTCTATAGTGGGAAACTTGGTAGCTTCACCCTGATGGTTCGCTCATACTGCCGTCAATTCTCTCATGCGAGACATTCGGAGCCTATTATGCAAATTACATTTCAAAAACCTGACCTGCACATCCAAACATAGACTAAGTGTGAACAGGTGCTGAACCTAGAGTCGCCAACTCGTACATAGTTAAATAAATAAGGCAGCACACTGCAGCGCTAGAACATACAAACTTGAAATACGAAATTTGAACTGCATTACTGCACTAGAAATATGAAAAATGAGAGCGTTTAGCGCACAAAAATGGACAATTTTATGTGTACCTGGTAGCCACTTTACGGCATCTCTCTTATACCAGGTCCTACGCTTGCCTTACCTCGCTGAGAATAAACGTCTCCATCTGAATGGGTACATGTGAAACCTCTTCCTAGACTAAAATTCAAGCGTAGGACCTGGTATAAGAGAGATGCCGTAAAGTGGCTACCAGGTACACATAAAATTGGCCATTTTTGTGCGCTAAACGCTCTCATTTTTCATATTTCTAGTGCAGTAATGCAGTTCAAATTTCGTATTTCAAGTTTGTATGTTCTAGCGCTGCAGTGTGCTGCCTTATTTATTTAACTATGTACGAGTTGGCGACTCTAGGTTCAGCACCTGTTCACACTTAGTCTATGTTTGGATGTGCAGGTCAGGTTTTTGAAATGTATTCTCTAGCCTTCTGATCGTGTACTCCGCCTTCTAGCCACAGGTGTTTTAATTACAGCAGGTCCAATACCCCTCCATAGAGAGAGAGAATTTTAGTCTAGGAAGAGGTTTCACATGTACCCATTCAGATGGAGACGTTTATTCTCAGCGAGGTAAGGCAAGCGTAGGACCTGGTATAAGAGAGATGCCGTAAAGTGGCTACCAGGTACACATAAAATTCGCCATTTTTGTGCGCTAAACGCTCTCATTTTTCATATTTCTAGTGCAGTAATGCAGTTCAAATTTCGTATTTCAAGTTTGTATGTTCTAGCGCTGCAGTGTGCTGCCTTATTTATTTAACTATGTACGAGTTGGCAACTCTAGGTTCAGCACCTGTTCACACTTAGTCTATGTTTGGATGTGCAGGTCAGGTTTTTGAAATGTATTCTCTAGCCTTCTGATCGTGCACTCCGCCTTCTAGCCACAGGTGTTTTAATTACAGCAGGTCCAATACCCCTCCATAGAGAGAGAATTTTAGTCTAGGAAGAGGTTTCACATGTACCCATTCAGATGGAGACGTTTATTCTCAGCGAGGTAAGGCAAGCGTAGGACCTGGTATAAGAGAGATGCCGTAAAATGGCTACCAGGTACACATAAAATTGGCCATTTTTGTGCGCTAAACGCTCTCATTTTTCATATTTCTAGTGCAGTAATGCAGTTCAGATTTCGTATTTCAAGTTTGTATCTTCTAGCGCTGCAGTGTGCTGCCTTATTTATTTTATTATGCAAATTACACTCGGCTCAAACTCTGTCAAATTGACCTGAGTGTCAGAGCACAATAATGTGGTCCTCTCGCATGAGAGAATCGCAGCACAGGAGCGGAGGAGACGGAGAAAGTAGTTTTTCCATCTCCATTGTCGCCATCCACGGGAATCAGACTGCACTCGAATGACATCCGAGTGCAGTCCGATGTTTCACATAATCAATAGACTTGTATGGGTGAGTGCGATCCGATTCTCGGATGCACTCGAATCAGCATGAGAAAATAATCACAAATCTGCACTGACCCATAGTATAACATTGATCAAAGTGCAATCTGATAGAACATTAGATAGCACTCGGCCGTGTCATATGCTTGTGTAAGGGAAGCCAAATTGTGGGACACATATGTATAGTTGCACCTGTATAGTGAGACACTCATATTTTTATTCACATATAGTGGGACAAATATCAATCATAGAATCATAAAATGGCAGAGTTGGAAGGGACCTCCTGGTTCATCTGGTCCAACCCCCTGCTCAAAGCAGGATTCACTGAATCATCCCAGACAGATGTCTGTCCAGCCTCTGTTTGAAAACTTCCATGGAAGGAGAACTCACCACCTCTCATGGCAGTCTGTTCCACTCATGATCACCCTGTCAAAAAGTTTTTTCTAATATCTAATGTGTCTCCTCCCATTCAGTTTCATCCCATTGCTTCTAGTCTTGTGCAAATGAGAATAACGATGATCCTTCTACAATGTGACAGCCCTTGAGATATTTGTAGACAGCTATCAAGTCTCCTCTGTCTTCTTGTTTGCAAGCAAAACATTCTCAAATCCTGTAACCATTCCTCATAGGACATGGTTTGCAGACCGGTCACCATCCTGGTCGCTATTTTCTGAACTTGCTCCAGTTTGTTGATGTATTTTTTAAAATGTGATACCCAAAATTGAACACAGTATTACAGATGAGGTCTGACCAAAGAGGAGTAGAGGGCAACAATGACTGTATGTTTCTGTTAATAAATCCAAGAATTGCATTTGCCTTTTTTGCTGCTGCATCACACTATTGACTCATGTTCAGTCTGTGATCTATTAGTATACCCAAGTCTTTTTCACATGTGCTGTTGCTTAGCCCTATTACTCCCATTCTATAGATGTTTTTTCCATTTTTATTGCCCAGATGTAGTACATTTTTCCTAGTTAAAACCATTCTGTTAGTTGCTGCCCACTGCTCCAGTTTATTTATATCTGTTTGAATCCTTTCTCTCTTCTCTAGTATTAGCTATCCCTCCTAGCTTTGTGTCATCAGCAAATTTAATCAATGTACCCTTAATTCCTTCATCTAAATCATTGATAAAGATGTTGGTCAATACAGGGCCCAGGACAGAACCCTGTGGAACCCCACTTGAGACATTTTTCCAACTGAATGTGCAGCCATTTACGACCACTTTTGGATCCGATCACTAAGCCAGTTATGAATCCACCTAACAGTTGCCTTGTCCATTCCATACTTAGTCATTTTTTCAATAACAATGGTGTGAGATACTTTGTCAAATGCTTTGCTGAAGTCAAGATATACTATATCTATAGTTTTTCCCTGATCCAACCAGTCAGTGATTCTTTCATTAAAGGAAATTAAGTTAGTCTGACATTACTTATTAGTTACAAACCCATGCTGACTCTGGTTAATCACTTCATTCTTATCCAGGTACTTACATACATGTTGTATAATAATTTGTTCAAAGATCTTGCCAGGTATAGAAAACAGACTCACTGGCCTATAGTTCCCTGGGTCCACTTTCCCCTTTTTGAAGCTAGGAGCAACTTCTGGGACTTCTGTTCTCAAAGAATTTTCAAAGATTATGGAGAGTGGTTCAAAAATGTCTTCTGATATCTCCTTCAGTACTCTGGGGTGTAATTCATCTGGACCTGGAGGTTTGAATTCATTTATGTTAGCTAAGTGTTTCCTCACTATCTTTCTGTTTATAGATATCCTGGATTCTTCTATTCCTTTAATAAGACAGTGAAGATCAGTTGATGTTACATTTCCTTTCTGAGAGAAAACAGATGCAAAATAGGAATTTAAAAGTTCGGCCTTCTCAACATCCTTTCTTACCATTTCATCATTTTCATCCTGTAAAAATCCTATAACATCTTTGACTTTTCTTTTACTTTTGACATATCCCCAAAATCCTTTTTTATTGCTTTTGACGTCTCTTGCAAGCCTTAATACATTGTCAGCTTTAGATAATCTGATTCGTGCCCAGCAGGTTCTGCAGACAGCATTATATTCTTCTTTAGATATGCCTCCCTCTTTCCATTTGATAAACATTTCTTTCCATTTGATACACATTTCTGCACAACTATAGTGTGACACACAAAGTTGCATTCCTAGGGTGGGGCACATCTATGTATTGTTGCACCCTTATAGAGGAGCACATACAGTACAGACCAAAAGTTTGGACACACCTTCTCATTTAAAGATTTTTCTGTATTTTCATGACTATGAAAATTGTACATTCACACTGAAGGCATCAAGACTATGAATTAACACATGTGGAATTATATACTTAACAAAAAAGTGTGAAAAAACTGAAATTATGTCTTATATTCTAGGTTCTTCAAAGTAGTCACTTTTTGCTTTGATGACTGCTTTGCACTCTCTTGGCATTCTCTTGAACAGTTTCAAGAGGTAGTCACCGGGAATGGCCTTCCAACAATCTTGAAGCAGTTCCCAGAGATGCTTAGCACTTGTTGGCAATTTTGCCTTCACTCTGCGGTCCAGCTCACCACAAACTAACTCGATTGGGTTCAGGTCATCTGGCGTAGCACCCCATCACTCTCCTTCTTGGTCAAATAGCCCTTACACAGCCTGGCGGTGTGTTTGGGGTCATTGTCCTGTCGAAAAATAAACGATGGTTCAACTAAACGCAAAGTGGATGGAATAGCATGCCACTGCAAGATGCTGTGGTAGCCATGCTGGTTCAGTATGCCTTCAATTTTGAATAAATCCCCAACAGTGTCACCAGCAAAGCACCCCCACGCCATCACACCTCCTCCTCCATGCTTCACGGTGGGAGCCAGGCATGTAGAGTCCATCCGTTCATCTTTTCTGCGTCGCAAAAAGACACGGTGGTTGGAACCAAAGATCTCAAATTTGGACTCATCAGACCAAAGCACAGATTTCCAGTGGTCTAATGTCCATTCGTTGTGTTCTTTAGCTCAAACAAGTCTCTTCTACTTGCTGCCTGTCCTTAGCAGTGATTTCCTAGCAGTTATTTTACCATAAAGGCCTGCTGCACAAAGTCTCCTCTTAACAGTTGTTGTAGAGATGTGTCTGCTGCTAGAACTCTGTGTGGCATTGACCTGGTCTCTAATCTGAGCTGCTATTAACCTGCGATTTCTGAAGCTGATGACTCCGATAAACTTATCCTCAGAAGCAGAGGTGACTCTTGGTCTTCCTTTCCTGGGGCGGTCCTCATGTGAGACAGTTTCTTTGTAGTGCTTGATGGTTTTTGCCACTGCACTTGGGGACACTTTCAAAGTTTTCCAAATTTTTCGGACTGACTGACCTTCATTTCTTAAAGTATTGATGGCCACTCATTTTTCTTTACTTACAATTTGTATTATGGCAAGAAAAAAGCAGCTAACAGTCTATTCAGTAGGACTATCAACTGTGTATCCACCAGGCTTCTGCACAGCACAACTGATGGTCCCAACACCATTTATAAGGCAAGAAATCCCACTTATTAAACCTGACAGGGCACACCTGTGACGTGAAAAACATTCCCGGTGACTAGCTCTTGAAGCTCATCAAGATAATTCCAAGAGTGGGCAAAGCAGTCATCAAAGCAAAAGGTGGCTACTTTGAAGAACATAGAATATAAGACATAATTTCAATTGTTTCACACTTTTTGTTAAGTATATAATTCCACATGTGTTAATTCATAGTTGATGCCTTCAGTGTGAATGTACAATTTTCATAGTCATGAAAATACAGAAAAATCTTTAAGTGAGAAGGTGTGTCCAAACTTTTGGCCTGTACTGTATGTTTAGCTGCACCCTATAGTGGGACACTCATGTATAGCTGCACCCTATAGTGGGACACTCATGTATAGCTGCACCCTATAGTGGGACACTCATGTATAGCTGCACCCTATAGTAGGACACTCATGTATAGCTGCACCCTATAGTGGGACACTCATGTATAGCGGCACCCTATAGTGGGACACTCATGTATAGTGGCACTCTATAGTGGAACACTCATGTATAGTGACACTCATGTATAGTGGGATACTCGTGCACAGTGGCACCCTATAGTAGGAGACTCATGTATACCTGCACCCTATAGTATGACACTCATGTATAGGTGCACCCTATAGTGGGACACTCATGTATAGCTGCACCCCATAGTGGGACACTCAAGAATAGCGGCACCCTATAGTGTGACACTCATGTATAGCTGCACCCTATAGTGGGACGCTCATGTATAGTGGCATCCTATAGTGGGACACTCATGTATAGTTGAATCCCTATAACGGGACACTCATGTATTGCTGTACCCTTAAAAAAGGACACATACATATAGTTGCCCCCGATAGCGGGACACTCATATTTATTGTAGCACCTATATAATGAGATGCTCATATGTATGTGTATCTCTATAGTGGGACACATATGTATAGTTGCACTTTTGTAGTTAACATATTTATAGTTGCACATCTATAGCGGACATTCGTATTAGTTGAATATATATAGGGGACATAATGTGTAATTGCACCTCTATATGTGGGCATATGTATTAATTACACCTTAGTTGAACCTCTATAAAGGACAAAATGTGTAGATGTGACTCTATATGGGACATATGTATAGTTGAACCTCTATGGGGACATATGCATTAGTTACACCTCTATAGGGGACATATGTATTAGTTGCACCTCTTATTAGCTGCACAGGTATTAGTGGCACCTCTATAGGGGACACATGTATTCATTGAACCACTATAAGGGACATAGGCATTAGTTGCACCTCTATAGGGGATGCAGGTATTAGTTGCACCTCTATAAGGGACATATGTATTAGTTGCATCTCTATAAGGGACATATGTATTAGTTGCACCCCTATAAGGGAGATAGGTACTAGTTGCACCTCTATAATGGACATAGGTATTAACTGCACCTCTATAAGGGACATAGGTAGTAGTTGCACCTCTATAGGGGACACGGGTATTAGCTAACATCTATAGGGGACACAGGTATTAGTTGCACTTCTATAGGGGGCACAGGTATTAGCTGCACCTCTATAAGGGACACAGGTATTAGCTGCACCTCTATAGAGGACACAGGTATTAGTTGAACCTCTATAGTGGACACAGGTATTATCTGCATCTCTATAGTGGATACAAGTAAAGGTATTAGTTGCACCTCTATAGGGGACGCAGATATTAGCTGCACCTCTATAGGGGACACAGGTATTATTTGCACCTCTATAAGGGACACAAAGGTATTAGCTGCACCTCTATTAGGGACATATGTATTAGTTGCACCCCTATAAGGGACATAGGTACTAGTTGCACCTCTATAATGGACATAGGTATTAACTGCACCTCTATAAGGGACATAGGTATTACTGTAGTTGCACCTCCACAGGGAACACAGGTATTAGTTGCACCTCTAAAAGGGACACAGGTATTATCTGCACCTCTGTAAGGGACATAGGTAGTATTTGCATCTCTATAGGGGACGCAGGTATCAGTTGCAACTCTATAGGGGACACATGTATTAGCTGCATTTCTATAAGGGACATAGGTAGTAGTTGCACCTCTATAGGGGACCCAGGTATTAGCTAACATCTATAGGGGACACAGGTATTAGTTGCACCTCTATAGGGGGCACAGGTATTAGCTGCACCTCTGTAAGGGACACAGGTGTTAGCTGCACCTCTATAGAGGACACAGGTATTAGTTGAACCTCTATAGTGGACACAGGTATTATCTGCATCTCTATAGTGGATACAAGTATTAGTTGCACCTCTATAAGGGACGCAGGTATCAGTTGCACCTCTATAGGGGACACAAGAATTAGCTGCACTTCTATAAGGGACACAGGTAGTAGTTGCACATAGGGAACACAGGTATTAGTTGAACCTCTATAGGGGACACAGGTATTAGTTGCACCTCTATAGGGGACACAGGTATTAGTTGCACCTCTACTGGGGACACGGGTATTAGTTGCACCTCTATAGGGGACGCAGATATTAGCTGCACCTCTATAGGGGACACAGGTATTATTTGCACCTCTATAAAGGTACACAAAGGTATTCGCTGCACGACATAGGTAGTAGTTGCACCTTTATACGGGACAGTTAGTTGCACCTCTATAGGTGACACAGGTATCAGTTGCACCTCTAAAGGGGACAGTTAGTTGCACCTCAATAGGGGACTCAGGTATTAGTTGCACCTCTAGAGGGGACATAGGTATTAGTTGCACATCTATTGGGAACACAGGTATTAGTTGCACCTCTGTATGGGACATATGTATTAGTTTCACCTTTATAAGGAACATAGGTATTAGTTGCATCTCTATAAGGGAGATAGGTATTAGTTGCACCTCTATAATGGACATAGGTAGTAGTTGCACCTTTATAGAGGATGCAGGTATTAGTTGCACCTCTATAGGGGATGCAGGTATTAGTTGCACCTCTATAGGGGACGCAGGAATTAGTTACACCTCTATAGGAGACGCATGAATTAGTTACACCTCTATAGGGGACGCAGGTATTAGTTGCACCTCTATAGGGGGCCCAGGTATTAGTTGCACATCTATAGGGGACACATGTATTAGTTGCACCTCTATAGGGAACGCAGGTATTAGCTGCACCTCTATAGTGGAATTGCACCTATATATGTGGGCATATGTATTAATTGCACCTTAGTTGAACCTATTAAGGACAAAATGTGTAGATGTGACTCTATATGGGACATATGTATAGTAGAACCTCTACGGGGACATATGCATTAGTTACACCTCTATAGTGGACGTATGTACAGTTGCACCTCTACAGACCACATAATGTTGGTACAACAGAGAACCCTATGTACGGAGATCAAATAAGTATGTGTTACATATACAGTTAATATATTGGTGCATAATAGCCAAATTAAGAACAAGGTAAGACAAAATAGCCAAATTAAGAACAAGATAAGACAAAAAATGCAATATAATAAAATACCTTTATTAACCCCTTCCCAACCTTTGACGCCACGTAGGCGTCATGAAAGTCGGTGCCAATCCGACCTGTGACGCCTATGTGGCGTCATGGAAAGATCGTGTCCCTGCAGATCGAGTGAAAGGGTTAACTCCAATTTCACCCGATCTGCAGGGACAGGGGGAGTGGTACTTCAGCCCAGGGGGGGGGGGGGGTGGCTTCACCACCCCTGTGGCTACGATCACTCCGATTGGCTGTTGAAAGTGAAACTGCCAATCAGAGCGATTTGTAATATTTCACCTAAAACACTGGTGAAATATTACAATCCAGCCATGGCCGATGCTGCAATATCATCGGCCATGGCTGGAAACACTGATGTAAAACCGCTGCGGAATCCGCAGAAAGAAGTGAAATGTGCGCAGTTTTTTCCGCAGCATGTGCGCAGCGTTTTTTGTAAACTCATGGGAAACTGCTGCGGTGGAAACGCTGTGGATCCGCAGCGTTTTCCGCATCGTGTGCACATACCCTTAGAATTAGGCTATGTGCACACGGTGCGGATTTGGCTGCGGATCCGCAGCGGATTGGCCGTTGCGGATTCGTAGCAGTTTTCCATCAGCTTTACAGTTCCATGTAAACCTATGGAAAACCAAATCCGCTGTGCCCATGGTGCGGAAAATACTGTGCGGAAACGCTGCATTGTAGTTTCCGCAGCATGTCAATTCTTTGTGCGGATTCCGCAGCGTTTTACACCTGTTCCTCAATAGGAATCCACAAGTGAAATCTGCACAAAAAACACTGGAAATCCACGGTAAATCCGCAGGTAAAACGCAGTGCCTTTTACCTGCGGATTTTTCAAAAATGGTGCGGAAAAATCTCACACGAATCCGCAACGTGGGCACATAGCCTTAGGGTTAGGGTTGGAATTAGAGTTAGGGTTGGAATTAGGGCTAGGGTTGGAAATAGGGTTAAGATTAGGCTTGTGGTTAGGGGTGTGTTGGGGTTAGGGTTGTGGTTAGGGGTGTGTTGGGGTTAGGGTTGTGGTTAGGGGTGTGTTGGGGTTAGGGTTTGGATTAGGATTATGGTTAGGGTTGGGATTAGGGTTAGGGGTGTGTTGGGGTTAGTGTTGGAGTTAGAATTGAGGGGTTTCCACTGTTTAGGCACATCAGGGGTCTCCAAACGCAACATGGCGCCACCATTGATTCCAGCCAATCTTGCGTTCAAAAAGTCAAATGGTGCTCCCTCCCTTCCGAGCCCCGACCAGCACCAAAACAGTGGTTTACCCGCACATATGGGGTACCAGCATACTCGGGACAAACTGGGCAACAACTATTGGGGTCCAATTTCTCCTGCTACCCTTGTAAAAATAAAAAACTGCTTGCTTAAACATCATTTTTGAGGAAAGAAAAATTATTTTTTTTATTTTCACGGCTCTGCGTTATAAACTTCTGTGAAGCACTTGGGGGTTCAAAGTGCTCACCACATATCTAGATAAGTTCCTTTGGGGGTCTAGTTTCCAAAATAGGGTCACTTGTGTTTTTTTTTTACTGTTTAGGCACATCAGGGGCTCTGCAAATGCAACGTGACACCCGCAGACCATTCCATCAAAGTCTGCATTTCAAAACGCCACTACTTCCCTTCCGAGCCCCGACGTGTGCCCAATTAGTGGTTTACCCGCACATATGGGGTACCAGCATACTCGGGACAAACTGGGCAACAACTATTGGGGTCCAATTTCTCCTGCTACCCTTGTAAAAATAAAAAACTGCTTGCTAAAACATCATTTTTGAGGAAAGAAAAATTATTTTTTTATTTTCACGGCTCTGCGTTATAAACTTCTGTGAAGCACTTGGGGGTTCAAAGTGCTCACCACATATCTAGATAAGTTCCTTGGGGGTCTAGTTTCCAAAATGGGGTCAATTGTGGGGGGTTTCTACTGTTTAGGCACATCAGGGGCTCTGCAAATGCAACATGACGCCCACAGACCATTCCATCAAGTCTGCATTTCAAAGCATCACTACTTCCCTTCCGAGTACCGAAGTGTGCCCAAACAGTGGTTTACCCCCACATATGGGGTACCAGCATACTCAGTGCAAACTGGGCAACAATTATTGGGGTCCAATTTCTCCTGTTACCCTTGTGAAAATAAAAAAATGCTTGCTAAAACATCATTTTGAGGAAAGAAAAATTATATTTTTATTTTCACGGCTCTGCGTTGTAAACTTCTGTGAAGCACTTGGGGGTTCAAAGTGCTCACCACATATCTAGATAAGTTCCTTGGGGGGTCTAGTTTTCAAAATGGGGTCACTTGTTGGGTGTTTTTACTGTTTAAGCACATCAGTGGCTCTGCAAACGTAACATGATGCCAGCAGACCATTCCATCAAAGTCTGCATTCCAAAACGTCACTACTTCCCTTCTGAGCCCCGACATGTGCCCAAACAGTGGTTCCCCCCCACATATGGGGTATCAGTGTACTCAGGACAAACTGGACAACAACTTTTGGGATCCAATTTCTCCTGTTACTCTTGTGAAAATAAAAAATTGCGGGCTAAAAAATAATTTTGGAGGAAAGAAAAATGTTTTTTTTATTTTCATGGCTCTGCGTTATAAACTTCTGTGAAGCACTTGGGGGTTTAAAGTGGTCACCGCACATCTAGGTTAGTTCCATGGGAGGTCTAGTTTCCAAAATGGGGTCACATGTGGGGGAGCTCAAATGTTTAGGCACACAGGGGCTCTCCAAACGCGACATGGTGTCTGCTAACGATTGGAGCTAATTTTTCATTCAAAAAGTCAAATGGCGCTCCTTCCCTTCCACGCCCGGCCGTGTGCCCAAACAGTGGTTTACACCCACATCTGAGGTATCATTGTACTCAGGAGAAATTGCCCAATACATTTTAGGATCCATTTTATCCTGTTGTTCATGTGGAAATGAACAAATAGAGGCCAAAATAAAAATTTTTGTGAAAAAAAAAGTACTTTTTCATTGTTACGGATCAATTTGTGAAGCACCTGGGGGTTTAATGTGCTCACTATGCATCTAGATAAGTTCCTTGGGGGGTCTAGTTTCCAAAATGAGGTCACATGTGGGGGAGCTCCAATGTTAAGGCATACAGGGGCTCTCCAAACGCGACATGATGTCCGCTAACGATTGGAGCTAATTTTTCATTCAAAAAGTTCAAATGGCACTCCTTCTATTCTCAGCCCTGCCGTGTGCCCAAACAGTGGTTTACCCCCACATGTGAGGTATCAGTGTGCTCAAGAGAAATTGCCCAATAAATTTTATGATCCATCTTATCCTATTGCCCTTGTGGAAATGAACAAATTGAGGCTAAAATAAATTTTTTGTGAAAACAAAGTACTTTTTCATTTTTACAGATCAATTTGTGAAGCACCTGGGGGTTCAAAGTGCTCACTATGCATCTAGATAAGTTCCTTGGGGGGTCTAGTTTCCAAAATGAGGTCACATGTGGGGGAGCTCCAATGTTAAGGCATACAGGGGCTCTCCAAACGCGACATGATGTCCGCTAACGATTGGAGCCAATTTTTCATTCAAAAGTCAAATGGCGCTCCTTCCCTTCCGAGCCCTGTCGTGTGCACAAACAGTGGTTTGTGACCATATATGAGGTATGGGTGTACTCAGGAGAAATTGCCCAACACATTTAGGATCCATTTTATCCTGTTGCCCATGTGGAAATGAACAAATTGAGGCTAAAAGAAATTTTTTGTGAAAAAAAAGTACTTTTTCATTTTTACGGATCAATTTGTGAAGCACCTGGGGGTTCAAAATGCTCACTATGCATCTAGATAAGTTCCTTGGGGAGTCTAGTTTCCAAAATGGGGTCACTTGTGGGGGAGCTCCAATGTTTAGGCACACGGGGGCTCTCCAAACGCGACATGGTGTCCGCTAAAGATTGGAGCCAATTTTTCATTGGAAAAAGTCAAATGGCACTCCTTCCCTTCCGAGCCCTGTCGTGCGCCCAAAAAGTAGTTCCCCCCACATATGGGGTATCGGCGTACTCAGGACAAATTGTACAATAACTTTTGGGGTCCAGTTTATCTTTTTACCCTTGGGAAAATAAAAAAATTGTTGCTAAAAGATCATTTTTGTGACTAAAAAGTTAAATGTTCATTTTTTCCTTCTATGTTGCTTCTGGTGCTGTGAAGCACCTGAAGGGTTAATAAACTTTTTGAATGTGGTTTTGAGCACCTTGAGGGGTGCAGTTTTTAGAATGGTGTCACTTTTGGGTATTTTCAGCCATATAGACCCCTCAAACTGACTTCAAATGTGAGGTGGTCCCTAAAAAAAATGGTTTTGTAAATTTTGCTGTAAAAACGAGAAATCGCTGGTCAACTTTTAACCCTTATAACTTCCTAGCAAAAAAAAATTTTGTTTCCAAAATTGTGCTGATGTAAAGTAGACATGTGGGTAATGTTATTTATTAACTACTTTGTGTCACATAACTCTCTTGTTTAACAGAATAAAAATTAAAAATGTGAAAATTGCGAAATTTTCAAAATTTTAGCCAAATTTCCATTTTTTTCACAAATAAACGCAAAAATTATCGACCTATATTTACCACTAACATGAAGCCCAATATGTCACGAAAAAACAATCTCAGAACCGCTAGGATTCGTTGAAGCATTCCTGAGTTATTAGCTCATAAAGGGACACTGGTCAGAATTGCAAAAAACGGCCAGGTCATTAAGGTCAAAATAGGCTGGGTCATGAAGGGGTTAAAAATATATAATGGGCAACAAATGGCAACAACAGAAGTGTGCCTGTAAGGCTACGTTCACACTAGCGTTCGGCTAGTGTGCGTCGCGCTAGCGTCGGGCGACGCAGCGGCGACGCACGCGTCATGCGCCCCTATGTTTAACATGGGGGACGCATGCGTTTTTGCTTGTTGCGTTTTCCGACACGTGCGTCTTTTTTGACGCTAGCGTCGGACCAAGAAAACGCAACAAATTGCATTTTTCTTGCGTCCGATTTTCGTCAAAAAACGACGCACGCGTCGAAAAACGCAGCGTTTTCCGGTGCATTGTGCGTCGCGTCGCACAACGCTAGTGTGAACGTAGCCAAACTGGAGGTACTGTATGTTAGGGGTCGAGTTCCCGCTTCTGCACAGGGGGAATCTCGAGCCACCTCCGCTGCGGTCTCCCATTCTTGTCCAGCCGCAGTGGAGTCTGCTCAGCAAAGACGTCGGTCCCAGCATCTTGCTCATTCTCACTCTGTTCTGAGAGTTACTGCTGCTTCTCCAGTCTCTGCCATTAAAGTCTGTGCTGGTCAGCTAAGTCCTTGTCTGCACGTACTGAGCATGTCCAGGGTAAGATCTCCCGTTGGAGATCGAGGGTCATGTGCTCAGGCTCTGCAGCACATTCCATTGGTCCTTTTGGCAGGTCTTGGAAGGGCAAAGGTACTGTAGCCACTTCCTGTGCTGCTGCTATATAAACTGCGCATGACCGCACGGCCATGCGCTAGTATTGTCTTACTATTGAATACGTGTGTTTGTTGTGAGTGCAAGTCGTTCATTAAATACCCCTACCCTATTGTATGACTGTTCGCGTATGGAGTATGGCTGCTATCTAGCGCCTGACTAATCTCTCAACGTGTCACACACGTATCAGCGTCTATTGATGTGACCGCCAGTGCGGCGCCACGCGCCAGTATTGCGCTTCCTGACCCACGTCTGGGTGCTTAGTGGTGCCTGCCAGCACGGCACAGTTCGCACTTCGGTGCTCTAATTATAAGAGTTGCCTAACACACCCTGTTGCGGTGTTGTGTCAGCAAGTGGTCTAATCGGACTTCAATCCTGTGTCTTGGGGTTGTGTTCGCTGACTCCTTGCTTGCACTCTTTAGTGCGGTATTGCGGACCTGTGGTTTTACCGGGTTCGCTTCCACCGCCATGTTACGCTGCCATTTACTAGCAGCAGGTTTTTACCTGCACGGTGGACCCCGGACTGCGAACGCATCTATTACATCTTTCTTGATGCGTTCCGCCAGTCCTAACACTGTATATATATAAAAAAATCAGCACAATAGCAGTAATTCAACGGACGCAGGGAAGGCTAGGTACGTACATAAGAAAAAATATATGTATATATCCATATAGCTATGATTCAATGGCTAAAACTCAGAGGCACTCAGAATTTGCAATGAGAGGTACACAAAAATATATATATATAAAAAACGTATAAAAAGTGTGTGCTTCACTCAAAAAAGTGAAAAAAAAATGGCAAAACAGCCTTGATAATAAAAATGAAAAAAAAATATATATGTGCAAAAATCGCAGATAAAGTGCACAAAAAAAGGTTAATGCAGCATGTATTATAGGCAACAATAAATGTGAAGCCTGTTTATAGGCAAAAGTGCATGTGAACAGAGAAAATAGAGTATGTGGATGGTGATACACGTGCCAACGGCACATATACTGAATGCAGAATTTAAAGGGAACCTGTCACCCCGTTTTTTGAGATTGAGCTATAAATACTGTTAAATAGGGCCTGCGCTGTGTGTTCCTATAGTGTATGTAGTGTACCCCGATTCCCCATGTATGCTGAGAAATAACTTACCAAAGTCGCCGTTTTCGCCTGTCAATCAGGCTGGTCAGGTCGGGAGGGCGTGGTGACATCGGTGGTTCTTCCTCAGCTTTACGTTGGTGGCGTAGTGGTGTAGTGGTGAAGACACAGCGCGCGATCTGCGCTGTAATCCCTTGCATCGGTGGGGGCGGCCATCTTCCTGGGGCCGCGCGTGCGCAGATCGAGTGCTCTGCTGCACGGGGCTTCAGGAAAATGGCCGCGGGATGCCGCGCGTGCGCATTAGAGATCGCGGCGGCCATTTTCCCAAAGCCGAGTTTGCATCTCGGCTTTGGGAAAATGGCCGCCGCGATCTCTAATGCGCACGCGCGGCTGCCCGCGGCCATTTTCCTGAAGCCCCGTGCAGCAGAGCACTCCATCTGCGCACGCGCGGCCCCAGGAAGATGGCCGCCCCCACCGATGCAAGGGATTACAGCGCAGATCGCGCGCTGTGTCTTCACCACTACGCCACCAACGTAAAGCTGAGGAAGAACCAGCGATGTCACCACGCCCTCCCGACCTGACCAGCCTGATTGACAGGCGAAAACGGCGACTTTGGTAAGTTATTTCTCAGCATACATAGGGAATCGGGGTACACTACATACACTATAGGAACACACAGCGCAGGCCCTATTTAACAGTATTTATAGCTCAATCTCAAAAAACGGGGTGACAGGTTCCCTTTAATGAGCCAAAGCCAAATACCTCCTCCTTTAAGCGGTCCGATCCTCCAGGTACAGCGCTCTACAGACCACATAATGTGTAGTTGTACATTTATAGGGGATATATGTATTAGTTGAATCTCTATAAGTGAGATATGTATTAGTTGCACCTCTATAGGGGATGTAGGTATTAGCTGCACCTCTGTAAGGGACATAGGTATTAGCTGCACCTCTATAGGGGACACAGATAGTAGTTGCACCTCTATAGGGGGCACAGGTATTAGTTGAACCACTATAAGGAAAGAACACAAGAGAAAAAGTAAAGGTCATACAAATTGGGATCACCACAACAAGGATTCAGCTAGGATAAATACAATTTTTATTAGTACACTACAGTACCTTGATAGGGAACGCAGGTATTAGCTGCACCTCTATAGGGGATGCAGGTATTAGCTGCACCTCTATAGGGGATGCAGGCATTAGTTGCACCTCTATAGGGGACACAGTTATTAGTTGCACCTCTATAAGGGACATAGATAGTAGTTGCACCTCTATAGGGGACACAGGTATTAGTTGCACCTCTATAGGGGATGCAGGTATTAGTTGCACCTCTATAGGGGACACAGGTATTAGTTGCACCTCTGTAGGGGACACAGGTATTAGTTGCACCTCTATAGTGGACACAGGTATTAGTTGCACCTCTATAGGGGACATAGGTAGTAACTGCACCTCTATAGGGGACACATGTATTAGTTGCACCTCTATAAGGGACACAGGTATTATCTGTGCCTCTATAAGGGACATAGGTAGTAGTTGCACCTCTATAGGGGACACAAGTATTACTTGCATCTCTATAGGGGACACATATATCAGTTGCACCTCTATAAGGGACACAGGCATTAGCTGCACTTCTATAAGTGCAGCTTATATATATGTAGTAGTACCTACTACATAGGTAGTAGTCACACCTCTATAGGGGTCACAGGTATTAGTTTAACCTCTATATGGGATACAGGTATTAGCTGCACCTCTATAGGGGACATGAGTATTAGCTGCACCTCTATAAGGGACACAGGTATTAGCTGCACCTCTATGGGGGACACAGGTATTAGTTGCACCTCTATAAGGGACATACAATTAGGTCCATATATATTTGGACAACATTTTTCTAATTTTGATTATAGACGTTACCACAATAATAATAATCTTTATTTTTATATAGCGCTAACATATACCACAATGAATTTTAAACAAAACAATTCGGATGCAGTTGAAGTTCAGACTTTCAGCTTTCATTTGAGGGTATCCACATTAAATTTGGATGAAGGGTTTAGGAGTTTCAGCTCCTTAACATGTGCCACCCTATTTTTAAAGGGACCAAAAGTAATTGGACAATCGAATCCAAGGCTATATCATGGACAGGTGTGGGCAATCCCTTCGTTATGTCATTCTCAATTAAAGGGCCACTGTCACCCCCCTCCAGCCGTTATAAACTAAAAGAGCCACCTTGTGCAGCAGTAATGCCGCATTCTAACAAGGTGGCTCTTTTAGTTTTGTGTTCATGTATTACTAAAATAAAGCGTTTTGAAACTTTTCAAAAATACCTGTCTTTGTCCATGGAGGCAGGTCTGAAGCCTCCTCTGTAAAGCGCCCACCTGCAGTCACTCATCTCTTCTGGGGCGATGGTTGCCGCCCCCTGCGCGCTGTTTTCTTCTGAAATCTGGCGCCTGCGCTGTGCGTGCCTGCCTGGGGCAGGCGCAGTGAGAATTGGCCGTCATAGATCTCAGATGCCGGGTTCCTGCCTGCGCCTGTGCGGGCAGTGCGGCCACCCTGTTACTGAATCCGCGCCCCGCACTGTGTTATGCATTATGCACAGTACGGGGCTGGGATGCCTGGGCATGCGCACTGCGCTTGTCAGACGCTCCCCCAGGTTCCCCCTGCCTTCCAGCGTCGGTCTGTGCAGGAATCTGCCCAGGAATCCCAGCCCCGCACTGTGCATAGGTATTAGCTGCACCTCTATAAGGGACATAGGTATTAGCTGCACCTCTATAGGGGACACAGATAGTAGTTGCACCTCTATAGGGGGCACAGGTATTAGTTGAACCACTATAAGGAAAGAACACAAGAGAAAAAGTAAAGGTCATACAAATGGGGATCACCACAACAAGGATTCAGCTAGGATAAATACAATTTTTATTAGTACACTACAGTACACATGAAAACAGGTAATAAAGTGAACACACACTTAAAAACAAATTAAAAAAGGCAACATTATTGTCCCTTGTAACTTCAGCCCGAAATAGGGCTAACACCTGCGCCATAGACCATAGATCAATACCTAATGAGGCAATACCTATGTGGACATCACCACTATAAGGGGCATAGGCATTAGTTGCACCTCTATAGGGGATGCAGGTATTAACTGCACCTCTATAAGGGACATAGATAGTAGTTGCACCTCTATAGGGGGCACAGTTATTAGTTGCACCTCTATAGGGGACGCAGGCATTAGTTGCACCTCTACAGGGGACGCAGGTATTAGCTGAACCTCTATAAGGGACATGGATAGTAGTTGCACCTCTATAGGTGACACATGTATTCGTTGCAACTTTATAGGGAGCGCAGGTATTAGTTGCACCTTTATAGGGGACACAGGTATTAGTTGCACCTCTATATGTACGCAGGTATTAGCTCCACCTCTATAAGGGACATATATAGTGGTTGCACCTCTATAGGGAATACAGGTATTAGGCTAGGTTCACATTGCGTTAGGGCAATCCGTTTAGCACATTCGCTAGCGGATTTCGATCACGCAATGTCCCGAAAGGGATCGCGTTTGGCGATCCCGCTAGCGCAGATGCCCGATCTTCGCTAGCGAGGAACAGACCTCGGATGCTGCAAGCAGCGTCCGAGGTCCATCCGAAACTAATGGGACATCACTAGCGCATGCCAAAAATGGCATGCGCTAGCGATGCACTAGAGATCCGTTAGCACATTGCAGTCAATGGGTGCGCTAACGGATCCGTTACATAGCGTTAATTGCGACAATTGCGCCATGTAGCGGAGTCCGCTAGAGGACACCCATTAACGCAATGTGAACCTAGCCTCTATAGGGAACATAGGTATTAGTTGCATCTCTATAGGGGACGCAGGTATTAGTTGCACATATATAGGGGACACAGGTATTAGTTGCACATCTATAGGGGATGCAGGTATTAGCTGCATCTCTATAAGGGACATAGATAGTAGTTGCACCTCTATAGGGGACAGTTATTAGTTGTACCTCTATAGGGGACACAGGTATTAGTTGCACCTTGATAGGGAACGCAGGTATTAGCTGCACCTCTATAAGGGACATAGATAGTAGTTGCACCTCTATTGGGGACAGTTATTAGTTGCACCTCTATAGGGGACACAGGTATTAGTTGCACCTCTATAGGTACGCAGGTATTATTTGCAACTTTATAGGGAACACAGATATTAGTTGCACCTCTATAGGGGACACAGGTATTAGTTGCACATCTATAGGTACGCAGGTATTAGCTGCATCTCTATAAGGGACATAGATAGTAGTTGCATCTCTATAGGGAACACATGTATTAGTTGCACCTTTATAGGGGACATAGGTAGTAGTTGCACCTCTATAGGGAACGCATGTATTAGTTGCACCTCTATAGGGAACGCAGGGATTAGTTGCACATCTATAGGGGACACAGGTATTAGCTGCACCTCTATAAGGCACATAGATAGTAGTTGCACCTCTATAGGGGACAGTTATTAGTTGTACCTCTATAGGGGACACAGGTATTAGTTGCACCTTTATAGGGAACGCAGGTATTAGCTGCACCTCTATAGGGGATGCAGGTATTAGCTGCACCTCTATAAGGGACATAGATAGTAGTTGCACCTCTATTGGGGACACAGGTATTAGTTGCACCTCTATAGGTACGCAGGTATTAGCTGCACCTCTATAAGGGACATAGATAGTAGTTGCATCTCTATAGGGAACACATGTATTAGTTGCACATTTATAGGGGACATAGGTAGTAGTTGCACCTCTATAGGGAACGCATGTATTAGTTGCACCTCTATAGGGAACGCAGGTATTAGTTGCACCTCTATAGGGGACACATGTATTAGTTGCACCTCTATAGGGGACACAGGTATTAGTTGCACCTCTATAGGGGACACAGGTATTAGTTGCACCTCTATAGGGGACACAGGTATTAGCTGCACCTCTATAGGGGACAGAGGTATTAGCTGCACCTCTATAGTGGACACAGGTATTAGCTGCACCTCTATAGGGGACATAGTAGTTGCACCTCTATAGGGGACACAGGTATCAGTTGCACCTTTATAAGGACGCAGGTATTAGCTGCACCTCTATAAGGGACATAGGTATTAGTTGCACCTCTGTAGGGGACACAGGTATTAGTTGCACCTCTATAGTGGACACAGGTTATTAGCTGCACCTCTATAGTGGACACAGGTATTAGTTGCACCTCTATAGTGGACACAGGTATTAGCTGCACCTCTATAGGGGACATAGTAGTTGCACCTATATAGGGGATACAGGTATCAGTTGCACCTTTATAAGGACGCAGGTATTAGCTGCACCTCTATAAGGGACATAGGTATTAGTTGCACCTCTGTAGGGGACACAGGTATTAGTTGCACCTCTATAGTGGACACAGGTATTAGCTGCACCTCTATAGGGGACACAGGTATTAGCTGCACCTCTATAGGGGACACAGGTATTAGTTGCACCTCTATAGTGGACACAGGTATTAGCTGCACCTCTATAGGGGACACAGGTATTAGTTGCACCTCTATAGTGGACACAGGTATTAGCTGCACCTCTATAAGGGACATAGGTATTAGTTGCACCTCTGTAGGGGACACAGGTATTAGCTGCACCTCTATAGGGGACACAGGTATTAGCTGCACCTCTATAGTGGACACAGGTATTAGTTGCACCTCTATAGTGGACACAGGTATTAGCTGCACCTCTATAGGGGACACAGGTATTAGCTGCACCTCTATAGGGGACATAGTAGTTGCACCTCTATAGGGGACACAGGTATCAGTTGCACCTCTATAGGGGACACAGGTATTAGCTGCACCTCTATAAGGGACATAGATAGTAGTTGCACCTCTATAGGGGACACAGGTATCAGTTGCACCTCTATAGGGGACACAGATATCAGTTGCACCTTTATAAGGACACAGGTATTAGCTGCACCTCTATAAGGGACATAGATAGTAGTTGCACCTTTATAGTGGACATAAGTAGAACTGCAGCCCGGTGATTAGCCATCTTTGTGATATGCTGTGGCCATAGTTACTGAACCTCGCCGTCCACGGCAGTGAGTGTTGGCGTGGACTCCGTGGAGCAGCTCCGTGGGCTCTGCCATCGCCGCTGCTGGGGGAGGCTGTAGGGGGTTGGCCATGTAGTAGCAATGGCATGTGCTGATTAGAATAAGAAAGGGCAGTCGCGTGGCCCAGCTGGCACCCAGTGCTGGCAGCAGCGCCTCCCCCTCTCCGCACATCATCTGCCGCCGCTGCAGCCCTCATTTTCATGACAAAGCCGCCTGTTTACCTGTGATCCTACACCATGGGGCATGCCTTTGTCTGCAGATCAGATTACTGGGGCCAGCTGCTGCTCAGTGCTCTCTGTACAAGTGACCAGGCCAGAGATAAGGCGATGGAGTGCATCCATTATGCTTGTGGACCCTGGGTGGAGCTGCAAGCTTAGGGCTGACATTTGTGCTGTGGCGTAATGGCTCACACAGGATGCTGAGTGTGAACACGTGTCTGGCAGCTCGGGATTCTGAGAATATAGAGGTGTATAGTCTGCAGCAGCCGCAGCGCACCCGCCTCCCTGGTACAGGGCTGGCAGCAGTCTCCAGCGGGCGTGCCTGCCAGGAACAGCTGCTACTGCCCCGGGGTGGGTGCAGATAGTGATCCAGGAGATTACAAGAGGTGTGGAGCCCCCCACCCGACGCCCAAGCACCTAACAGATTGCTATCGATCGTACCGGCAGGGGTAGCCCCTCCAGGCAGGGGAACAGCTCCAGGAAGGGGATCAGCTCTGGGCAGGGGAACAACTGTGGGATTCGGGAAGGAGGTGCAGCTCCAGGCAGGGGGGGCCCCTCCAGGCAGGGGATCCGCTCTGGGCAGGGGGGGGGCCTCCAGTCAGGGGAACAGCTCCGGGCAGGGGGAGCCCCTCCAGTCAGGGGAACAGCTCCGGGCAGGGGGAGCCCCTCCAGTCAGGGGGACAGCTCCGGGCAGGGGGGGCCACTCCAGTCAGGGGAACAGCTCCGGGCAGGGGGAGCCCCTCCAGTCAGGGGAACAGCTCCGGGCAGGGGGAGCCCCTCCAGTCAGGGGAACAGCTCCGGGCAGGGGGAGCCCCTCCAGTCAGGGGAACAGCTCCGGGCAGGGGGAGCCCCTCCAGTCAGGGGAACAGCTCCGGGCAGGGGGAGCCCCTCCAGTCAGGGGAACAGCTCCGGGCAGGGGGAGCCCCTCCAGTCAGGGGAACAGCTCCGGGCAGGGGGAGCCCCTCCAGTCAGGGGAACAGCTCCGGGCAGGGGGAGCCCCTCCAGTCAGGGGAACAGCTCCGGGCAGGGGGAGCCCCTCCAGTCAGGGGAACAGCTCCGGGCAGGGGGAGCCCCTCCAGTCAGGGGGACAGCTCCGGGCAGGGGGGGCCACTCCAGTCAGGGGAACAGCTCCGGGCAGGGGGAGCCCCTCCAGTCAGGGGAACAGCTCCGGGCAGGGGGAGCCCCTCCAGTCAGGGGAACAGCTCCGGGCAGGGGGAGCCCCTCCAGTCAGGGGAACAGCTCCGGGCAGGGGGAGCCCCTCCAGTCAGGGGAACAGCTCCGGGCAGGGGGAGCCCCTCCAGTCAGGGGGACAGCTCCGGGCAGGGGGGCCACTCCAGTCAGGGGGACAGCTCCGGGCAGGGGGGGCCACTCCAGTCAGGGGGACAGCTCCGGGCAGGGGGAGCCCCTCCAGTCAGGGGAACAGCTCCGGGCAGGGGGAGCCCCTCCAGTCAGGGGAACAGCTCCGGGCAGGGGGAGCCCCTCCAGTCAGGGGGACAGCTCCGGGCAGGGGGAGCCCCTCCAGTCAGGGGAACAGCTCCGGGCAGGGGGAGCCCCTCCAGTCAGGGGGACAGCTCCGGGCAGGGGGAGCCCCTCCAGTCAGGGGGACAGCTCCGGGCAGGGGGAGCCCCTCCAGTCAGGGGGACAGCTCCGGGCAGGGGGAGCCCCTCCAGTCAGGGGAACAGCTCCGGGCAGGGGGAGCCCCTCCAGTCAGGGGGACAGCTCCGGGCAGGGGGAGCCCCTCCAGTCAGGGGGACAGCTCCGGGCAGGGGGAGCCCCTCCAGTCAGGGGGACAGCTCCGGGCAGGGGGAGCCCCTCCAGTCAGGGGGACAGCTCCGGGCAGGGGGAGCCCCTCCAGTCAGGGGGACAGCTCCGGGCAGGGGGAGCCCCTCCAGTCAGGGGGACAGCTCCGGGCAGGGGGAGCCCCTCCAGTCAGGGGGACAGCTCCGGGCAGGGGGAGCCCCTCCAGTCAGGGGGACAGCTCCGGGCAGGGGGAGCCCCTCCAGTCAGGGGGACAGCTCCGGGCAGGGGGAGCCCCTCCAGTCAGGGGGACAGCTCCGGGCAGGGGGAGCCCCTCCAGTCAGGGGGACAGCTCCGGGCAGGGGGAGCCCCTCCAGTCAGGGGGACAGCTCTGGGTAAAGGAACAGCTCCGGGCACGGTGAGCCCCTCCAGGTAGTGGATCTGCTCCTGGCAAGCTTTCACACAGTCTGTTCACCGGGAAGCGGCATAGCTGCACTGCGCTCTCATTGCCGGCATATGGGGCCTGCGTAGCCCCCGGGGACCCTATCCATTTCCATTCATGTGCAGGTATCTGGCCAGCTTCCCCCGCTGTCTCCTGATTTGGCATATGCACAAGTGCTGCACATGACATGTCACATGCAAGGGTGGTACGTGATGCCGTCCTTAAAAACCATGTAGTAAGGGAATGATAGGGATTTTTATGTAAGTATATTAGAAAATAGTTTAAATTATGGCATTAAATAGATAGGGATTCAGGAGGAAAAATCACTTTGAACTTCGGATCACCCCTTCAGGACAGATAACGTATAGGTACTTCATCCATTGTGCCCCTACCTTTGATGCAGGCTCTGGCACTGAGCCTGCAAATTTCCCTGCACATGACAGCTAATCAGATGTTGCATGTGTTAAAAAGTTAAATGCCACTGTCAATATCTGACGGCTTCATTTAACACTCACTGGCCAGAAGGGTGTCACAAGACCCGCCCATTGGTTTCCCCTGTTACATGATTGTGGGGCACCGATGGGTTGTTATGACAGCCGGGGGTCTGCAGAAGACCATGGTGTCTGTCATTGTGAATCTTCTATGAACTCCGGAATCTAACTAATGTTCTTAGGAGATTATGATTTTTGCTACACATAACAGTGCTTAAGCCCTGCTGTGTATAACGCAGGTGATCAGACAGTTAAAGATCTTCTGAGTAGAAAGTCCATTGTATATCACAGCGTCATAATTGTAGATTTGTTTTCACTACAGCTCATGCATACTTTTCAGACAAAATTTGCTGTACATCTGATGGTAATTTAAAATTTCGCTCAAACAGATAGTATCATAATGTGTCCACTGCCCACTTTATGGCCAAGTATTCCTTTTCCACGATGGATGGAATAATTCTTCTCACGTACCGACAGCTTCCTACTCTGGGTGCTCCTCCTCTCCTGAGAAAAGACTGCTCCGACTTCTGAGGAATCTGTCTGGAGTACAAACTTCTTAAAGTCGAGGGCAACCAAAACAGGCTGCTTATACAGAACCACTTTCACTTGAAAGGCCATCTCCGTCTCCGGAGTCCATTTAGCCATAGCTGATTTTGTCCCCTTTAGGATGTCAGTCAGGGGTACAGCCATCATGACAAAGTTGGGGATGAATCTCATGTAGTATCCCACGATTCCTAAAAAGGCTCTCACTTCTTTGTGAGTGGGCTTGGCCAGTTTTGGATTGTGTTTACTTAGTGATCTGGGGCTTGAGCTCGCCTTTACTTACTACATATCCTAAGTATTTGGCCTCTTCTTTCCCCTAGGCATTTTTTTTTATTATTTATCAAAAACCCTGCCATCCTAAGACTATCAAACATCGCCTGGACCTTTCACAGATGACTTCCCCAATCCAGACTGAAGATTATAATATTGTCCTGGTGTGCCGCAGCGTAATTTTTATGGGATCCGAGGATCTGGCCCATGGCTCTCTGGAAGGTGGCCATGGCTCACTACAGTCGAAACGGCACCCAGACGTATTGGAAGCATCCTTCTTGTTTTTTTGTGACATGAGGATTTCCCAATATCCCTCTGTTAAATCCAAGGTGGTTATGTATCTTGTCAGCCCAAATCTTTTGATCAGTTCATCGACACACGGCATCGGATATGCATCAAACTTGGAGACTTTATTCAGCTTCCTATAATTTTTACAGACTCTCCATTCGCCTGCAGGTTTTGGAAAAAGGACAATTGGGCTGGACCATCAGCTCTTGGATTCCTCAATGGCTCCAAGATTCAATATACGACTTACTTGGAAATCAGCTTTCATCAGGGCTCAGGAATTCGACAGTGCTTCAAATTCACCCACACATAGGGTTTTGTCAGAACTTCGTACTCTATGACCTTTGTACACCCAGGCAAACCTGAAAACAGGTCCCTGTTCTGCTGCAGCAATTCCCGACACTGCTATTTTTGGGTCTTTGACAGAGTTTCCGCTATTTAAACTCCTTCAACATCTGCTTCTGTCTTGACCAGCAAATATGGAGTTTCAACAGCTCTTTGTGTTGCCACGGCTTGATGAGAGTGACGTGGTAGACCTGGTACATCTGACGTCTTCCGGGGTTGATAAACCTTGTAGTTCACTTCAATCTTTTTCACCACCTCATAAGGCCCTTGCCTCTTGGCCAAGAACTTACTGTCTACGGTGGGAATTAGTACACGGCCTTGGTCCCTGGGGCTAAACTGCTTCACCCTGGTTGACGAATTGTAGACATTATCTTGAGCTTCTTGGGCCTGGAGGATGTCGTTTTACTATGAGCATCACCTGCACAGTCCTCGGCATCAGAGCAACGTGCTAGATGACGCTCCACTGAGTTTGGCTTCCCAGGTTTCCTTCGCTATATCAAGGAGATTGTGCGGATGTAGGCCATACAGAAGTTCGAATAGAGAGGACCCAGTAGAGGCCTGTGCAACATCTCAGAGAGCAGTAGATAAGGTAGGAGACAGTCTCTGTCTCGACCATCCTTTTCTATAACCTCCCTAAGCGTATTCTTCAACGTTTAATTGAATCCACAATGCCATCCATCTGAGGATGGTACACTGATGTCTTCAGTTCTGTAAGTTGCAGGTCCTTGCACAGTTCCCTCATCACACCTTACTCATAAAGGGTGTTCCTTGGTCTATCAGGATCTCCCTCGGTAACTCTGTTCGGGAAAAACGTGGACCAACTTGTGGGCTATACTTTTGGCAGAGGAGTTTCTCAGGAGAACCACTTCAGGGTATCGCATAACATAGTGAATGATGACCAATATATGTTGATGCCCATGAGCAGATTTAATCATGGGAATGACCAAGTCAATGGCAATTCTTTCAAACTTCACTTCTATGATGGGTAATGTCACTAAGGGGCTTCAAAAGTGAGAAACGGGGTCAGTTAGCTGGCAGGTGGGACAGGACCAGCAATACTTTATGATTTCCCGGTGATATCGGGGCCAATAGAACCTCTTTATGACCCCTTCTTTAGTTTTTTTGTCCACTCCCAAATGGGACACCCAAGACATGTGAATGAGCCATACCTAACACCATCTATAGAATCCTGGTATTAATAACTGTTCCACTATCTCCTCCCTCACTTTCTTAACCCAGTACAATAAGTCCCCAGTCAACATAAAATAGGAAAACCTGGAGTCAGCCTCCGACTCCTGCACCATACCATTTATGACGGTTACATTTTTGAACGCCTCCCTTAGAGTTAGGTCCCTATGTTGGGCGGACCCAAAATTTTCAACGGTGACCCCTAATTCAGGATGTCAGCCTCAGGGGACCCTACATCCAGATCCCCTACGACGACACAGAAGGCAAACCGGTCAGACTCTAGGTGTGGTGACACTTTTTTAAGAGAGACTTGTCTTTTATCTGAGTAGCCAAGCCCTGTCCTCTCCCCCACAGGTCCAAAAACAATCTAAAACTCCCGGCCTATGACAGTGAGATGCAATAAGTCATAAACCATCATGGAACTCAGTACCTTGGGTCGTTTCAATGTCCACTCTGGCCACTGGATAGTCTTCCTTCTTCACAGGGATCAGCTGCACATAAGTTTGTCCATCACGAGAGTCACTAAACTGTTTGAGTTTAGCAGTCCAGTCATTTGCTGACCAGTCACCTTTACGGGACAGGCTTGTTGCCCTTCACTTGGTAGATAGTTCCCATTGCAGGCTGGATACGCATAGTATGAACAGTGGTGTCCCAGGATACAGTCCATCTGCTTGTGGGTCAGGAGACAATGGGTGGCAATGTGGCCTGGGCCGTGACATTTCCAGTATATGTCAGCTGGAACCTTCGTCATTTTTTCCCCCGCACCTTTGGACCTTTGATACCCCACCCCCTTTTGGACCTCCGCCCACATTGAGCAGGGGTGCCAACCTCACTCTTTAGGGTGCCAACCTCCGCATCAAGGTAGGGAAACCATAAGAGTAAATTAGGACCAGAATTCATATCCCTTGTCTATGTGACCTACTCCTGCTTGGTAAAGCCCCTACCTTTTTAGCATTTAATAATTAAAGTTGTGGTATAAATAGTAGGAGGTTTGTTTTTTTAAAGTTTTTCTGATCGCTCAACATAACACTCCAACAATGCTGGAATGGCGTTGGGACTAGAGATGAGTGGTGTTCGAGTCGAACTGTTCGCCAATCTCAAATTTGAGCTGTTTTGGGTGGTGTTCGAGTCGTTCGACGAACCCGAACAAATTGCTTAAAATTCGGCTGTTCAAGTTTCTGTTCGATAACTGTTCAATCAGCAAAAGCCTCGCTTGATTTGCACATTAAAACTGTTTATCATTCTCAATAGACTGTTTCAGTGTATAGGGGGCGGGGGATAGATCTGTGCTGAAATAACGCCGATCTCCATTTTTTTTTCCTTTCCCGCATTTACAGTGGGGCGGTGCAGTCTCTCAACCTATCAGCAGTGCGCACACACACAGCAATGTGCATGTGATGCACACAAGCAAGAGCATATGTCATTGGCTGTGTATGTCACATGTCCTTGCCCTATAAGAACCAGCCATTTGCCCCGTCGCTTAGTGTTAGATGGCACCGCTGCTGCTGTGGCCGCTGTACAGACAAAGAGAGTTTTTTTGAGCGAATTGTCAGAGAGATAGGTTTAGGGAGTCGGGAGGAGTCGGGAATAGTTGTAATATCAACCCTTTTCAGGGTCGGTTACAGCAATTCATAGCACTGTTTGCCAGGCAGGTCTGTGCCAGTGCTGTGCAAGTGTTTGTCACAGCATTTGGTGTAATCTAGCTCAGCCAATCCTATTGGGCTAGTAGCATTGTCTGATAGTCATCTGAGTAGCCCGCCTGTGAAACTAACTACACCGCCTGTGTATCTCTATTTTCACTGCATCTAATCCAGTTAATAGTTTAGGGCCTAGGAGCAGTGTCTGCACGTCAGCAGAGTAGCCCGCCTGTGAAACAAACTATACCGCCTGTGTATCTCTATTTTCACTGCATCTAATCCAGTTATTATAGAAAAATAGGAAAAGTCCACAGCACTGTTGTGCCTGTGTATCACCACCTCCTCAGATGCAAAGGGCTGCTGAATGCCGCTGCTGTGCCATGTTTGCCATTTATAGACGCTGGGTGCATTTAAAAAGACAAGTATGCAAATCTAACGGAAGGAAAAAACAGAAATGCACTCACCGGTCTCTTGTGCGATAGTCCTTTATTCAGAAAATGTGCAGGCACACTTGGGGAGAACGTGGACAAAAGACGACGGCCGTTTAACGCTGCCGCGCTTCTATGGGTCTCAGTCTCCAGCTGCCCATCTGAGCATGGGGTAACACATGGTTGAGTCTGTAGAGCTGTTTATGCATACTATAGCCTGGGAATTAGAGGTGTGCTCCAGAGCTTCTGTGAATCCAGATGAGGAAACGATCTACACTGATGCCCAGAATCTTTGTGAGTCAGATCCAGGCCCAGATAAAGAAGGTTCTGAGCATAATGTAGACCCTCGTTCCCAAACTGTAACTCCTGTTGGTGGAGACAATGAGGAAGATAATGATGAGACTGAGATACCTGCTTGGAACGAAAACTTGACTTTTTGGTCGGGGCAGGAAGAGGTTGGCTCTGAGGACGACGGGTGTGAGAACACACAGGATGATGATGACGATTTTGTAGACCCCACTTACTGTCAACCCCCAGTCCGCCAGTCCATGAGGTCAGCAGAGGAGGTGAAGGAGGATGCTAGTGACGAGTCTGACGACGAGGTAACGCTGCGCCTTCCTGGACAGAGACGGAGTACTGAAAGCACGTCAACAACTGCATCCTCAACCCCAACTGTGCCTCAGACCAGAAATCGTGGTGGCTCTTCAGGTCGCACGGGCTCTAAGCCTTGCATAGCCTGGGCATTTTTTGACATCGTAAAGGATGACCCAACTCATGTTGTCTGTAAGATTTGTCAACAAAATCTCAGTAGAGGCTAAAAAATCACTAGCTTGAGTACTTCATGCATGAACCATCACATGAATATGAGGCATAAGTTGCAGTGGGAAGCTCACTGCTACAATGCGGCCTAGTGAGCTGGGTCAACTACCATCTGCCCCATCCAGTGCATCTGCGTCCTCTTTATCCTCTGTGACTGTGGGGACAGCAGTTGCACATGGTTTTGGATGCAGACCTTTCACCTCTTTACCCGCAACAGCCAGTGTGATTGGCAGGTGACAGGACATTTGCTAGTGGAAACACCTGCTGGTGTTGAGCGCTCTCCGACATCGACACCACATTTTGATCAAGGCAACATAACATCTCCGCCTGCATCTTCCTCACAGACCAGCAGTTTGCCGGGGAAACCCTACTCAACTCCGTCTAAGCACGGGAGCCAGCCCTCAGTCCCTCAGATGTGGACAAGTAAAAGACCATTTCCTCCTAGCCATGACAAAGCTAAGAGGTTGAATTTCTCCATCAGCAAGTTGTTGGCTACAGAAATGCTGCCTTTCTGCCTGGTGGACACAGAGGATTTTCGAGACCTTATGTCCGTCGCAGTGCCCCAGTACCAGATGCCCAGTTGCCACAACTTCTCAAAGAAAGCTGTGCCTGCGCTACACCAGCATGTCGCACACAACATCACCGCTTCCTTGAGAAACTGTGTGTGACAGGATGCATTTCACCACAGACACTTGGACGAGTAGACATGGACAGGGGCGTTACATGTCGGTGACTGAGCACTGGGTAACTACGGCGACATCAGGAGAAGGGACTGCTGTCCAAGTCTTGCCGTCGCCATGAGTTGCTCGTCGATCCTCTGTATCTAGAAGTTCCTCCACTGCTTCTGCCTCCTCAACCTCCTCTCGGTCCTCCACCTGCACACAAAGCCTGTCTGGTAATGCCACCCGCGTTGTAACTGCGCAGAAGGAATCCTGCACACCTCCTCACTATGTTGCCACCAGGGCTCAACGGCATCAGGCAGTGTTTACATTGAAATGTCTGGGAAATGTAAGTCACACAGCAGAGGAGTTGTGGTCAGTTCTGGAGACCGAGTTCCATCAATGGTTGTCTCCACTCAACCTGCAGCCAGGGAAGGCTGTGTGCAACAATGCTGCAAACCTGGGTGTGGCCCTTCGCCGGGGCAATGTCACACACGTGCCTTGTATGGCTCACATTTTGAACCTGGTCGTCCAGCAATTTTTATCCCACTATCCTGGACTTGATGGGCTTCTGCAGAGGGCACGGTCGCTGTGTGCTCACTTCCGCCGTTCGCATCCCGCAGCTCGATGACTGGCATCTCTACAGAAGTCGTTGAGCCTGCCAGTTCACCAGCTGAAATGTGATGTGCCCACAGGGTGGAATTCAATTCTGCACATGTTGCAGCGACTGTGGCAGCACCGACGAGCCCTGGTGCAATACGTTATGACGTATAGCCTGGGCCAACGAGATCAAGAGGTGGGGCAAATCACGCTGCAGGAGTGGTCTCAGATCAGGGACCTATGCACCCTTCTGCACAGTTTTGAAATGGCAACGAAGATGTTTAGTGCTGACGATGCCATTAGCAGCATGACCATTCCGATAATTTACATGCTGGAGTACACCTTATGCAGTGTTCAGAGTCAGGTGGTGGAACAAGAGGAGGAGGAGAAACAAGAGCAGTCGTATGCGGAAGGGATCATATCTCCTAGATCAAGAAGGTTGGCAGCACCAAGGCGGCTGGCATTGGAGGCTGTGGGAGAGGGGTTACCGACGGCGCATGGTAGCAGCCAAACTGTTGAGGAAGGTGCAGGAGGCGAGGAAGAAGTGGAGGACGAACTGGCGCTGGGCATGGAAGACTTATCAGATGAGGGAGACCTTGATCAAATTTCTGTTGTGCAAGGTTGGGGGGAGAGGGCAGACAAAGGAAGCATGATTCTCACCTCGCCACCACCAAGACAACAAGGACTTGGTCCTCCTGGATGCGCAAGACACGAGTGCCTTCTTGCTGCACTACCTGCAACATGACCCTCGGATTGTCAGAATCCGAAGTAATGCCGACTACTGGGTTGCCACATTCTTAGATCCCCGGTACAAAAGCAAATTTGGCAAAATAATTTCTGCCATAGAAAGGGATTCACGCACGCAGGAGTATCAGCAGAGACTGTTACAGAATCTAACATCTGCTTTTCCACAAAACACCAGTGGTGCACATAGTCAATCTCTGAGTTCTAACTTGCCAACCGTGGGACTATCGAGTCATCACTCAAACTGTAACATCGTATCTGGTGGTAACAGCAATTTTTTCCAATCGTTTCAAGATTTTTTTAGACCATCCTTTGCAAGGCCACAGGAGACAAGAAGTCTGACGCACAGCCAATGCCTAGAGAGGATGGTACAAGAGTATCTCCAAGTTAACATCGATGCCATGACTGTGGAACTGGACACTTGCTCATTTTGGGCTTCCAATCTTGAAAAATGGCCTGAGCTCGCAACTCACGCCTTGGAGATCTTGTCGTGCCCCACAGCCAGCGTTCTCTCTGAACGTGTGTTCAGTGCTGCTGGTGGTGTGCTGACAGATCAGCGCACGCGGCTGTCCAGTGACAATGTAGACAGACTAACGTTTATCAAGATGAACAAATCCTGGATCCGCAAGGACTTTTCTACCCCTGTGTCATCTTGGGGAGACTAAAAGCTTGATGATTTTTGAAAATCACCTCACCAACCGTTTTAAAAAACTCTGGCGAAATTGATGCCACTTAAGTGGTGTCTGTGGCCGAATTTTTGGAAAAAATGGAGACTCTTTTATTTAGTCCCCTTGCTAAGTTTTAGATGATGTTACCATTGTCAATTCCAGGTGGGTGGGGTCGTCTGCAGAGTTGTTTCCTCATACTATGGCCTGGGATTCAGAGGTCTGCTCCAAAGCTTTAGTGTCTGCTAGTCAGCAGAGTAGCCCAGCCACCCACCGCCTGTTTACCTAAGTTCTATTTTTTAACGGCATCTAGCCCAGGAAATCGTTTTGGGCTTAGTAGAATTTGGCGCAACTCGGCAGCTTACACCACCCATGAAGCAAGTTACACCGCCTGTTTACCTAACTACTATTTTGCAACACTAGGGAGGTGGGTCAACACTAGTTGGGACCAGAGGTAAATACAAGTGTTATTATTTTAGAATGGGGAGACATAGGGATTGAAAAAGTAGTAGACGAGCCCTTTAATTCAATATATATAAACAGAGAAGAGAGATGCTAACCCAGCTACAGAAGAGGAGGATCTAAGGAGCATGAAAATGGTAGGATAAATTAATCACACAGAGTAAGAGGAGGCCTGGACACAGCCTGGACCACCCCTCAAGTCCTGCTGGATCCAGGACAGTTGTGAGTTAATATATATTTTTAAAATACCGTTGATTCCATGGTGCTGTACATGTTAAAATGGTTGCCAACATGTAAAATACCGTAAATAAAATTAAACAGATTGATATAAAAAGGGGAGAAGACACTGCCCTCACAGTCTTAAAATCTACATGTAATTTGGAAAGAAACAGTATGTTAGGGGTTGGAACAGCTCTTCTGGTGGTGAGGTTACATTGGGGTTATTGCAGGCTGTTGACATTTCTAAAGAAATACGGTAAGTTTTCAGGTTGCGCCTGAAAGTTTCAAATGTTGGAGACAATCGGATGTGTTGAGACTCTCAATTCCAGAGGAAGAGGGATGTTTGGGAAAATATTGGAGGTGATTGGGTGAAGAAGTACAAGAGAGAAGGATAGAAGAAGTTCTTGTGGGGACCGGATATTACTTGTGGGAAGGTATAGGGAGATTAGTGTGGAGATGTATGGAGGAGACAGATTATGGACAGCCTTGCAAGTCATTGTTAATAGTTTAAACTGGCTTTACTAGGGAATTGGAAGCAAGTGAAGGGATTAGCAGAGTGGGGAGGTGGAAGAGTAGCAATGAGGAGACATGGATTCATCGGTTTGTCTATGAAGACCAGCCTAGGAGTTTTGCAGCGCTCTGGTGCCAGTGGTGTATCTGCTGCTTCAGTGGAGCTCGGTTTTCTGATTGAATGTCCTCTGCGGTGTGGAGCTTGGGAGCAGAGACTGAAGTTAAGTTTCTTTTTTCCTTTCACTGTCTGTCTCGTGTTTGTCACTACCCCCTGTGTTGATACCATCTGCAGTGGTGATGCTAGCGCCCTTGTCGGCCAGTACACTAGCTAGGGTACTGTGAGATAACAGCTAGGGACTAGACACATGATGGTGGCGGGGGAAGGACCCGCATAGGGTGTTAGGGGAGTTTAGGGATAGGCACGGATTGTTGTTAAGAGTTGCCCCATCCTTCACTCCCTACTGTTAGGGCTTCCTCTTTACATCCTGATGTGGGTGTTGTGCAGTCTGCCGAACTTTCCCAGCCCTTGTGTGACAGGTTGGAGTTGATGACGGCATGCAATAACATTTTAGCAGATTTGGGGTTAAGGAAAGGATGAATTTGGAAATATTTTTATTTTGGAGGCAACGAGAGATGGTAAGAGCTTGGATGTGTGGTTTGAAGGACAGAAGTCAAACATTATTCCAAGGCAATGGAGTTGTGTTACAATGGAACGTGTGATGTCATTTATTGTGATTGATCTGGTAGGGGGAGTTGAATGAGATGGCGGAAAGATTATGAGTTTGGTGTTGTCCACATTGAGTTTTAGAAAGCGTGATAAGAAAAAAGGGAATATGGCTGAAAGACACTAAGGGATTCTATAGAATAGAGAGGCGACATCTGTGCCAAAAAGTTAGATATGAGTGTCACCAGCTTAAAGGTAAGGAAGTCGTTAGTAATTTTGGTTAGGGCAGTTTCAGAGGAGTGGTGGGAACTGAAGTCATATTGAAGGTTTGACTTGTCTAGAAGGAAGAGTATAGAGAGTTGTCTTTTAGCTTTGGCTGCAAGTAAAGGTACCGTCACATTAAGCGACGCTGCAGCGATATAGACAACAATGCCGATCGCTGCAGCGTCGTTGTTTAGTCGTTGTGTGGTCGCTGGAGAGCTGTCACACAGACAGCTCTCCAGCGACCAACGATGCCGAAGTCCCCGGGAAACCAGGGTAAACATCGGGTTACTAAGCGCAGGGCCGCGCTTAGTAACCCGATGTTTACCCTGGTTACCATTGTAAATGTAAAAAAAAAACAAACACTACTTACTTACATTCCGGTGTCTGTCGCGTCCCCCGGCGTCAGCTTCCCTGCACTGTGTAAGCGCCGGCCGTAAAGCAGAGAGGTGTTGTCACCGCTGTGCTCTGCTTTACGGCCGGCCGGCGCTGACACAGTGCAGGGAAGCTGACGCGGGGGGACGCGACAGACACCGGAATGTAAGTATGTAGTGTTTTTTTTTTTTTTTAATTTACAATGGTAACCAGGGTAAATATCGGGTTACTAAGCGCGGCCCTGCGCTTAGTAACCCGATGTTTACCCTGGTTACAAGTGAAGACATCGCTGGATCGGCGTCACACACGCCGATTCAGCGATGTCAGTGGGTGATCCAGCGACGAAATAAAGTTCTGGCCTTCTAGCTACGACCAGCGATGTCACAGCAGGATCCTGATCGCTGCTGCGTGTCAAACACAACAATATCGCTATCCAGGACGCTGCAATGTCACGGATCGCTATCGTTATCATTCTAAAGTTGCTCAGTGTGAAGGTACCTTAAGTCGTTAGTCATTTTGCTTAGGGAAGTTTCAGTGGAGCGGTAGGGACTAGGGTTGAGCGAAACAGATCGGCACTTTTCAAAAGTCGACGACTTTTAGCAAAGTCGGGTTTAGCAAAGTCGGCGATCTGTACTCCAAAGCCGGGTTTTGTTATATATATATATATATATATATATATATATATATATATATATATATATATATATATATAGGGAAAAAAAGGAAAACAGCACACAAAAAAAAATAGAAAAAAAGTGGGCTTTAATGCCTGGACGGCGTGGCAACGTTTCGGATTTCCAATCCTTTTTCAAGCAGTGAACATACAAATGAAGTGGGTATATATAGCTAATACATATGTTCTCTATTAATCATCATTAAAATAATATTTACATTTCTGACAATAGTGCTAATGAATTCCATATCATAATAAAGTGCATCAGTGTCAATGTGCATATATCTATAATGTACCATTAAAACAATAACCATCATGTACAGTACACCATATAGATCACGTAGATATCATAATAAGCAATTAGACCTACACAGATGTCCCAATCTAATATATAATTAGGTAGAAGGCACACTTACAGGCATATCGCCGCTGTGTACAATTCCCGGCGTCTTCCTGGAGTCATTGCGCATGTCTATGGCATTTGACCCAAAAACGCATAGCATTGTGGTCAGCGCCTGCGCACTAGTGCTCCGAGGACCTCAGCGCCATTTTGGAAAAGGGAATACCCTTGATTTCAAGGGAAAACAGGAAAAAACTCTGCAAATTCATGGCGAATTTCTATATTCAATACAGCGCTAGCCACATGAGTGTCTTATAAATATATTGATATTAAAGATCACTACATAAACTTGTTGGGCTAACATGAGCGCTATTAGCTGTATACTAGGACGCACCCACAATGTCTTAGTTAGAAGAGGATTAGTCGTATCATATTTACATAGTGGTCCGGACATAAGTCCACTAGGGATCCAAATAGTTCATCCCACCTAAGGGGGTATTATAAGTCAGGACTGAGATGCACAGAGGTAGAAAGCCTCCATTGTCCCCATATATCCTTAATTCCTAAGATCATAATAAACTTCCATCATGATACTGTGAAACAAATAAATTATAAAGACAAGTGAGTGCCATCCATGTATTTATTGAAACTTTTAGCAGAGTATTCATTTTGAAACAGGAAAATTGCGAAAAAACGTCATTTTCCATACAAGGTGTATCTTCCCTTCATAGATTGGGACATCTGAAAAAAATGTAAAAAATTAAAAACAATTTTCCCACATATAAATGAAAAGAGAAAGTTTACCAAATTCTACAGGACTTGATTAGTTTTAAAATCCACATTCAATCCATATGGTTTTAATGTATTAAGTTTCACAATCCATTCTAATTCCCTCCTTTTAAGTAATCGCACACGATCTCCCCCTCTTCTCTGAGGAGGAATCATGTCAATGATACGAAATCGTAGTTGTTTTTCTGTGTGCGATTTCTCTACAAAGTGCTTGGAAACAGGCAAATCCATACGTCCCTTCCTTATGGTATGTCGGTGTTGATTAATACGAGTTTTAAAATCACAAGTTGTTTCACCGACATACCACAAGGAACAAGGGCACTGCAATAGGTACACAACAAATTCAGAATTGCAAGTCAAAAAATACTGTATTTTAAATTTTTCTTGAGTAATGGGATGGAAAAAACTTGATCCTTTAAGCATCAAGGAACAGTTGACGCATGATAGACATGGGAAACATCCCTTCCTATCTTGACCAGATATAGTTGTTTGACAGGACCTTTTAAGGGGTCCAATGTCAGATTTGACTATAGTGGAACCAATAGTGCGGTTACGTTTGTAAGAGAATATTGGAGGATTGGAGAATTCTGTCACATGTGGTAAACATTTGGACAACATTCCCCAATGTTTACATATAATTTTTGAAATTTTGCTACTCTCTTCGCAAAAAGAAGTCACAAATGGTATGCGTTTCAATTCCTTTTTGGAGGGCTTTTTTTGAAGAAGGTCATCTCTTTTTAATAAATCCACTTTACTTTTTTGTGTTTTTAAGAGATTTTTTGGATAACCTCTATCTGAAAATTTTCTTAGGGTATTTTCCATAGATTCTTTTAAAGAATCTTCCCCACTCTCAATTCTTTTGACCCTAATTAGCTGGCTAAAGGGGATCGCTTCTTTTGTTTTTTTCGGATGTTGACTATTAAAGAGAAGTAGGTCATTTCTGTCAGTCATCTTAGAATACAGTTGAGTAGTCAATCTATTATTGTCAATTTTCACATTCACATCCAAAAATTGAATATCTGTATTTGAATGTACCAAGGTGAACTTGATTGTATCGTCAACTGTATTCAAGTATTGATGGAACTCAATCAGTGTATCCTCCGGGCCAGTCCAAATCAGAAAGATATCGTCTATGTATCTCCACCACGCAGCAACATAGCTGAAGTGGGGAGACACATAGACGAAATCTTCCTCGAGGGTGCTCATGACAATATTAGCATAAGCTGGCGCCATATTAGCGCCCATGGCGACTCCTCGCAATTGAAAATAATAAACATCTCCAAACAAAAAGTAGTTCTTGGTCAATATTAGTTCAAGCAGCTGTAAAATAAACTTTTTAGTGCCCTCAGAATATTGAGTGTTCTGCAGCTTCCTACTGACTGCCTTCAAGCCTTTGTTGTTTTCAATCGACGTATATAAAGATATTACGTCGAATGAAGCCAATATGACTTCACCCGTCATTTCAATCCCACCAATCTTTTCAAGGAAATCTGTGGTATCCCTCACAAAAGACTCTGTATGATTGGCAATTGGATTCAAAATCCTATCCAAAAAGATCCCAATATGGGAAAGAATGGAATCGCAGCCTGAAACAATAGGCCTGCCCAGAGGGTGTACGAGAGACTTATGTATCTTAGGTAATATGTACATCACAGGAGTGATGGGAAATTTAACTATCAAAAAATCAAATACATCTTGGTCAATGATTTGCATATTCAGGGCACCATCTAAAATGGATTTAATGTCCCTCGCAATGTCAAACTTTGGATCATGAGTAAGTCTCTCGTACACCTCCGGGTCAGCCAACTGTCTGTTAATCTCATCAATGTAATCTTTCTTATTCATGATGACGACTGCGCCACCTTTATCTGCATTTTTGATGATTAGTTCATCATCATGTGCCAATTCATACAGAGCCTCCATTTCACCTGCTGTCATATTCGGATACAAAAATTGGTTAGTACATTCTTTTTTTAACTTTTCTATATCATGATTGACAGCCAAAATGAAGGCTTCAATAACAGGCGAGTTATCTGGTGGGATAAAATGACTAGTTTTCTTCAAATTTAGTTGTTGTAAACTTAAACTGCAGCTAAGAGGTTTCTCTATATTAGGCCTATTCCAAAACCACTCTTTGAGCTTGATAGACCTAAAAAATTGCTGGAAGTCCATATTAAGTTGGAACCAATCCACATGTGTGCTTAGCCCAAAGGATAACCCCGTATTCAAAACTGATACTTGATTTTTAGTGAGGATCTTACTTGAAATATTTACAATTAAGTCTGTTCTTTGCTCCTTGTTGCCATCTGTTTCTCTACGGGTGACTTGTTTTTCCCTTTTCTCTCTTTTTTGTTGTCGCCGATGCTTTTTTCCTCCCCTTTTCCTGCTGTTTTCGTTTTTTCTTTCATAGGGTCCATTCCTAGAAAAATCAACATGAGGTAACAAATTTTCATTATAAAAACAATTCGGTCCGTTTTTCAATGTCCAGTAACCTTTTTTCCTCCAATTGCCCGCATTATCTCTTTGCCAATTATAAATGTTCCCATCTTTGTAGTCATCCATATCACGGTTCCATTTTCTACGTTTTACATCCTCTAGCTCAAGACGCAACTTGTCAATTTTGATACTTATAGATTCTTTAAAATTAGTCCATTCTTCCTCCCTCATGAGACCTTTAAGTTCCACTTCCACCAACGATATATCACATTTCAATTTTTTTGTTTCCTGTTGCAGATACTCAATATTGAGGAGGATTGTATCCAAGCCGTATTTATTTGAGATCATACCAAACTTAACACAAAAAGACGTATCATTTAGCATAAGATTAGGACGGATATTAGAGCGAAGACCTCTAGGGATTTTTTTAACCCTATAGTACTCACTAAGGGTCACCAGATGTAATTGAGCTGCAGTTAATTTTCTTATAGTATTTTCGTATTTCACTTTCAAGTCATATAGTGATGGTGTACTTAAGAAAGTGGCATTACTTTCCACCCCCTCAAGTATCCTTTCCCCGTCTTCATTAGTATATGCAAAACCCCCCGAATCAGGCATAGCTTTTTCCATAGCCCACACTGGAAAGTATATTAAGCAAAAAATATTCAAAAAATAAGTCCAAAAAAATAATAAGCAAATAAGGGTGGTAGAAAAAATAGTCCGATGCAAATTTCCACAGAACATAGTATAGAGAAAAAATTAGAACAGCATCATATTACCAAACTTGCGGTGCAAAGCTTTCCAAACCAATATTCAAATGATTCCAAAATATAGGAGAAAAAAGGAAAACAGCACACAAAAAAATAGAAAAAAAGTGGGCTTTAACCCCTCTGTGACCTTAGACGTACTATCCCGTCGAGGTGCCCTGGGCTTATCTGACCCTGGACGGGATAGTACGTCATAGCCGATCGGCCGCGCTCACGGGGGGAGCGCGGCCGATCGCGGCCGGGTGTCAGCTGCTTATCGCAGCTGACATCCGGCACTATGTGCCAGGAGCGGTCACGGACCGCCCCCGGCACATTAACCCCTGGCACACCGCGATCAAAGATGATCGCGATGTGCCGGCGGTGCAGGGAAGCACCGCGCAGGGAGGGGGCTCCCTGCGGGCTTCCCTGAGCCCCCCGCAGCAACGCGATGTGATCGCGTTGCTGCGAGGGTCTCCTCACCTCCCTCCCTGCTCGAGCCCCGGATCCAAGATGGCCGCGGATCCGGGTCCTGCAGGGAGGGAGGTGGCTTCACAGAGCCTGCTTAGAGCAGGCACTGTGAAGGCTGCAGCGCTGCATGTCAGATCAGTGATCTGACAGAGTGCTGTGCAAACTGTCAGATCACTGATCTGTGATGTCCCCCCCCTGGGACAAAGTAAAAAAGTAAAAAAAAAATTTTCCAAATGTGTAAAAAAAATAAAAAAAAATATTCCAAAATAATGAAAAAAAAAAAAAAATATTATTCCCATAAATACATTTCTTCATCTAAATAAAAAAAAAAACCAATAAAAGTACACATATTTAGTATCGCCGCGTCCGTAACAACCCGACCTATAAAACTGTCCCACTAGTTAACCCCTTCAGTAAACACCGTAAGAAAAAAAAAAAAAAAACGAGGCAAAAAACAACGCTTTATTATCATACCGCCGAACAAAAAGTGGAATAACACGCGATCAAAAGGACAGATATAAATAACCATGGTACCGCTGAAAGCGTCATATTGTCCCGCAAAAAAAGAGCCGCCATACAGCATCATCAGCAAAAAAATAAAAAAGTTATAGTCCTGAGAATAAAGCGATGCAAAAATAATTATTTTTTCTGTAAAATAGTTTTTATCGTATAAAAGCACCAAACCATAAAAAAATGATATAAATGAGGTATCGCTGTAATCGTACTGACCCGAAGAATAAAACTGATTTATCAATTTTACAAAACGCGGAACGGTATAAACGCCTCCCCCAATAGAAATTCATGAATAGCTGGCTTTTGGTCATTCTTCCTCACAAAAATCGGAATAAAAAGCGATAAAAAAATGTCACGTGCCCAAAAATGTTTTCAATAAAAACGTCAACTCGTCCCGCAAAAAACAAGACCTCACATGACTCTGTGGACCAAAATATGGAAAAATTATAGATCTCAAAATGTGGTATTGCAAAAAATATTTTTTGCAATAAAAAGGGTCTTTCAGTGTGTGACGGCTGCCAATCATAAAAATCCGCTAAAAAACTCGCTATAAAAGTAAATCAAACCCCCCTTCATCACCCCCTTAGTTAGGGAAAAAAAAAAAAATGTATTTATTTCCATTTTCCCATTAGGGCTAGGGTTAGGGCTAGGATTAGGGTTAGGGTTAGGACTAGGGTTAGGGCTAGGGTTAGGGCTAGGGCTAGGGCTAGGGCTAGGGTTAGGGCTAGGGTTAGGGCTAGGGTTAGGGTTAGGGCTAGGGTTAGGGCTAGGGTTAGGGCTAGGGTTAGGGTTAGGGTTAGGGCTAGGGTTAGGGCTAGGGTTAGGGCTAGGGTTAGGGCTAGGGTTAGGGTTAGGGTTAGGGCTAGGGTTAGGGATAGGGTTAGGGTTAGGGCTAGGGTTAGGGTTAGGGCTAGGGTTAGGGCTAGGGTTAGGGTTAGGGTTGGGGCTACAGTTAGGGTTGGGGCTAAAGTTAGGGTTAGGGTTTAGATTACATTTACAGTTGGGAATAGGGTTGGGATTAGGGTTAGGGGTGTGTCAGGGTTAGAGGTGTGGTTAGGGTTACCGTTGGAATTAGGGTTAGGGGTGTGTTTAGATTAGGGTTTCAGTTATAATTGGGGGGTTTCCACTGTTTCGGCACATCAGGGGCTCTCCAAACACGACATGGCGTCCGATCTCAATTCCAGCCAATTCTGCGTTGAAAAAGTAAAACAGTGCTCCTTCCCTTCTGAGCTCTCCTGTGTGCCCAAACAGGGGTTTACCCCAACATATGGGGTATCAGCGTACTCAGGACAAATTGGACAACAACTTTTGTGGACCAATTTCTCCTGTTACCCTTGGGAAAATACAAAACTGGGGGCTAAAAAATAATTTTTGTGGGAAAACAAAAAGATATTTTATTTTCACGGCTCTGCGTTATAAACTGTAGTGAAACACTTGGGGGTTCAAAGTTCTCACAACACATCTAGATAAGTTCATTGAGGGGTCTAGTTTCCAATATGGGGTCACTTGTGGGGGGTTTCTACTGTTTAGGTACATTAGGGGCTCTGCAAACGCAATGTGACGCCTGCAGACCAATCCATCTAAGTCTGCATTCCAAATGATGCTCCTTCCCTTCCGAGCCCTCCCATGCGCCCAAACGGTGGTTCCCCCCCACATATCGGGTATCAGCGTACTCAGGACAAATTGGACAACAACATTTAGGGTCCAATTTCTCCTGCTAACCTTGGAAAAATACAAAACTGTGGGCTAAAATATAATTTTTGTGGAAAAAAAAATATTTTTTATTTGCATGGCTCTGCGTTATAAACTGTAGTGAAATACTTGGGGGTTCAAAGCTCTCACAACACATCAAGATGAGTTCCTTAGGGGGTCTACTTTCCAAAATGGTGTCACTTGTGGGGGGTTTCTACTGTTTAGGTACATTAGGGGCTCTGCAAACGCAATGTGACGCCTGCAGACCATTCCATCTAAGTCTGCATTCCAAATGGCGCTCCTTCCCTTCCGAACCCTCCCATGCGCCCAAACGGTGGTTCCCCCCCACATATGGGGTATCAGCGTACTCAGGACAAATTGGACAACAACTTTTGGGGTCCAATTTCTCCTGTTACCCTAGGGAAAATACAAAACTGGGGGCTAAAAAATAATTTTTGTGGGAAAAAAATTTTGTTTTATTTTTATGGCTCTGCATTATAAACTTCTGTGAAGCCCTTGGTGGGTCAAAGTGCTCACCACACATCCAGATAAGTTCCTTAGGGGGTCTACTTTCCAAAATGGTGTCACTTGTGGGGGGTTTCAATGTTTAGGCACATCAGTGGCTCTCCAAACGCAACATGGCGTCCCATCTCAATTTCTGTCAATTTTGCATTGAAAAGTCAAACTGCGCTCCTTCCCTTCCGAGCTCTCCCATGCGCCCAAACAGTGGTTTACTGCCACATATGGGGTATCAGCGTACTCAGGACAAATTGGACAACAACTTTTGAGGTCCAATTTCTTCTCTTACCCTTGGAAAAATAAAAAATTGGGGGCAAAAATATAATTTTTGTGAAAAAATATGATTTTTTATTTTTACGGTTCTGCATTATAAACTTCTGTGAAGCACTTGGTGGGTCAAAGTGCTCACCACACATCCAGATAAGTTCCTTAGGGGGTCTACTTTCCAAAATGGTGTCACTTGTGGGGGGTTTCAATGTTTAGGCACATCAGTGGCTCTCCAAACACAACATGGCGTCCCATCTCAATTCCTGTCAATTTTGCATTGAAAAGTCAAATAGCGCTCCTTCCCTTCCGAGCTCTCCCATGCGCCCAAACAGTGGTTTACTGCCACATATGGGGTATCAGCGTACTCAGGACAAATTGGACAACAACTTTTTGGGTCCAATTTCTCCTGTTACCCTTGGTAAAATAAAACAAATTGGAGCTGAAGTAAATTTTTTGTGTAAAAAAGTTAAATGTTCATTTTTATTTAAACATTCCAAAAATTCCTATTAAACACCTGAAGGGTTAATAAACTTCTTGAATGTGGTTTTGAGCACCTTGAGGGGTGCAGTTTTTAGAATGGTGTCACACTTGGGCATTTTCTATCATATAGACCCCTCAAAATGACTTCAAATGAGACGTGGTCCCTAAAAAAAAATGGTGTTGTAAAAATGAGAAATTGCTGGTCAACTTTTAACCCTTATAACTCCCTAACAAAAAAAAAAATTGGTTCCAAAATTATGCTGATGTAAAGGAGACATGTGGGAAATGTTACTTATTAAGTATTTTGTGTGACATATCTCTGTGATTTAATTGCATAAAAATTCAAAGTTTGAAAATTGCGAAATTTTCAAAATTTTCGCCAAATTTCCGTTTTTTTCACAAATAAACGCAGGTACTATCAAAGAAATTTTACCACTATCATGAAGTACAATATGTCACGAGAAAACAATGTCAGAATCACCAGGATCCGTTGAAGCGTTTCGGAGTTATAACCTCATAAAGGGACAGTGGTCAGAATTGTAAAAATTGGCCTGGTCATTAACGTGCAAACCACCCTTGGGGGTAAAGGGGTTAATGCCTGGACGGCGTGGCAACGTTTCGGATTTCCAATCCTTTTTCAAGCAGTGAACATACAAATGAAGTGGGTATATATAGCTAATACATATGTTCTCTATTAATCATCATTAAAATAATATTTACATTTCTGACAATAGTGCTAATGAATTCCATATCATAATAAAGTGCATCAGTGTCAATGTGCATATATCTATAATGTACCATTAAAACAATAACCATCATGTACAGTACACCATATAGATCACGTAGATATCATAATAAGCAATTAGACCTACACAGATGTCCCAATCTAATATATAATTAGGTAGAAGGCACACTTACAGGCATATCGCCGCTGTGTACAATTCCCGGCGTCTTCCTGGAGTCATTGCGCATGTCTATGGCATTTGACCCAAAAACGCATAGCATTGTGGTCAGCGCTGCGCTCATGTTAGCCCAACAAGTTTATGTAGTGATCTTTAATATCAATATATTTATAAGACACTCATGTGGCTAGCGCTGTATTGAATATAGAAATTCGCCATGAATTTGCAGAGTTTTTTCCTGTTTTCCCTTGAAATCAAGGGTATTCCCTTTTCCAAAATGGCGCTGAGGTCCTCGGAGCACTAGTGCGCAGGCGCTGACCACAATGCTATGCGTTTTTGGGTCAAATGCCATAGACATGCGCAATGACTCCAGGAAGACGCCGGGAATTGTACACAGCGGCGATATGCCTGTAAGTGTGCCTTCTACCTAATTATATATTAGATTGGGACATCTGTGTAGGTCTAATTGCTTATTATGATATCTACGTGATCTATATGGTGTACTGTACATGATGGTTATTGTTTTAATGGTACATTATAGATATATGCACATTGACACTGATGCACTTTATTATGATATGGAATTCATTAGCACTATTGTCAGAAATGTAAATATTATTTTAATGATGATTAATAGAGAACATATGTATTAGCTATATATACCCACTTCATTTGTATGTTCACTGCTTGAAAAAGGATTGGAAATCCGAAACGTTGCCACGCCATCCAGGCATTAAAGCCCACTTTTTTTCTATTTTTTTGTGTGCTGTTTTCCTTTTTTTTCCTATATTTTGGAATCATTTGAATATTGGTTTGGAAAGCTTTGCACCGCAAGTTTGGTAATATGATGCTGTTCTAATTTTTTCTATATATATATATATATATAAATATATGTATATATATATACATATATTTACTTCAGCGCGATAATGTTGAAAAGCCGGTAATTCAATTGCCGACTTTTCATTTCTCCTGCCTAAACCCGACATGATATGAGACATGGTTTACATACAGTAAACCATGTCATATCCCCCTTTTTTTGGCATATTACACACTACTAATGTTAGTAGTGTGTATGTGCAAAATTTCGGCGCTCTAGCTATTAAATTTAAGGGTTAAATTGCTGAAAAAATTGTCGTGGGCTCCTGCGCAATTTTTTCCGCCAGAGTAGTAAAGCCAGTGACTGAGGGCAGATATTAATAGCCTGGAGAGGGTCCATGGTTATTGGCCCCCCCTGGCTAAAAACATCTGCCCCCAGCCACCCCAGAAAAGGCACATCTGGAAGATGCGCCTATTCTGGCACTTGGCCACTCTCTTCCCATTCCCGTGTAGCGGTGGGATATAGGGTAATGAAGGGTTAATGTCACCTTGCTATTGTAAAGTGACATTAAGCCAGGAAAGTTCCCACGCTCGAGGTCATTTGAGGACATCCAGCAGAGGGCACATCACCGGGACTGAAGGTAACTAGGTCATTGACCTACATTACCTTCATTCCCCGGGGTTTTACAGGCACGAGCACAGCTGCATTAGCAGAGCTCCTGCCTGTAAAATATTTTAACCCCTTCAGATGGATTTACAGCATGGGATGTTACAGATCAACGGAAGGTATGTATATTGTTGGTTTATTTTTAATTTGTTACAGAACGAGGGTCTTCAGGTGGATAGAGAGAACAATAAAATATTAAAACAACCTGTGTGTTTATTTCATTAAAATACTTTTTAATAATGTGTGTGTGTGTTTTTTTTAACCCTTTCATAGAATTGGATTAATAATGGATAGGTGTCGGAATTGACGCCTCTCCATTATTAATCTGGATTAATGTCCCCTTACAATAGCAAGGTGGCATTAACCCTTCATCACCCCATATCTCACCGCTACACGGGAATGGGAAGAGAGTGGCCAAGTGCCAGAATAGGCGCATCTTCCAAATGTGCCTTTTCTGGGGTGGCTGGGGGCAGATGTTTTTAGCCAGAGGGGGGGGGGCAATAACCATGGACCCTCTCCAGGCTATTAATATCTGCCCTCAGTCACTGGCTTTACTACACTGGTGGAGAAAATTGTGTGGGAGGCCATGCCAATTTTTTCCACGATTTAACCCTTAAATTTAATAGCTAGAGCGCCAAAATTTTGCACATACACACTACTAACATTAGTAGTGTGTAATATGCAAAAAAAAAAGGGGGATATGACATGGTTTACTGTATGTAAACCATGTCTCATATCATGTCGGGTTTAGGCAGGAGAAATGAAAAGCCGGCAATTGAATTACTGGCTTTTCTGCTATATCGCGCTGCAGTAAATATAAAAAAAAAAAATTCCCATTGACTTTGCATTGGGTTTCGTGTTTCGGCCGATCCCCGACCCCGACTTTTCAATAAGATCGGCCGATTTCACTCGACCCGTCTTTTCAGAAAGTCGGGTTTCACTAAACCCGACTCGACCGGAAAAATGAATAGTCGCTCAACCCTAGTAGGGACTAAAGCCAGAATGTAGGTTGTCAAAGAGTTTGGTGGATGAGAGGTGGGAGGAAAAGTTCAATGTGGACTTGCTATTTGAGGAGTTTGTAGGCGAACAAGTTAAATTATATGGTGCGATATCGTAGAGGTTGGGTCAGTGGAAGGCTTCTTTTTCAGAATAGGTGTGATTATTGCGTGCTTAAAAGCAGAAGGGAATACACCACAGGTTAACAATATTTTGAAGAGATGAGATATGACTGAGATAAGCAAAGTGATGAGTTTGATGAGGAGGTGGGATTGGATAGGGTCAACAGCACAAGTGGTGAGGTATGACCTGGAGAGAAAATGAGATATTTCTTCAATGATGTTTGGAAAGAAGATTTTGGGGGAAGTTCATTGGTCTGTGACCCAGAAAGGGATTGTGATGGTTGATGTTGATGTGCTGAAATGTGGGGTGATGTGGAATTTCATGTGGAGTGATATTGTGGAAAAAAATGCAACTCCGCCATTGATTTTGGGGTTTTGTTTTTATCGCGTTAATTTTTCTGGAAAAATCCATACCATATCATACAATTACAGTGATTTCAACCTTATATGGTTGTTTTTCTTTTATTTATGTCGTCCAAAAAATGTAAAATTAATTTAAAAAAAATTGTTTGTGCCATCATTTTCCAAGACTTTAACTTTTTTGTTTTATGTCGATTGAGCTTAGCGAGGGTTTTTTTGCATGGTGATCTTACTTTTTTATTGACACGATTTTGGAGTAGATAAGACGTGTTGATTGCTTCTTATTGCAATTTTTTTCCAGTGTTTGGAGACCAAAAAAATGCATTTTTGGCATTTCTATTTTTTTCTCTTTACTGTGTCTACTAGTGATGAGCGAGCATGCTCGTCAGTGCTCATTACTTGCTCGAGCATCATTGTGATCGAGATGCTCGTTACTCGGTGAGTATTTTTTTAATACTTGAGCGACAGCTCGAGTCGATGCCCCTCATGTTTAGCTCTTTTTGGACAGTCAATAAGAATGCAGACATTGCCTGCCAGTAACTGTAATGCCGTAGCCACCTTTCTGTGGCATTACTTGTGATTGGCTGGCCGCGCAGCTTCATCGGGTCTATATATAACCCATGACGCCATGCTCGGCCCACTCTAACCCGAAAACAGGCAGAGCAGGGAGAGGGGCTTGTGAATTAGGGAGAGAATTTTAGCTGCGTATAGGCAAGGATTACACAACAACAATAGTGATGAGTAAGCACTAAAATGTTCGGGTACTCGAGACAAGCAAATCGTAATGCTTGGGTGCTCAGCCTGAGTAACGAGTATAATGGAAGCCAATGTGAAACTGAAGCATTTCTTCAGTGGCCCCCCCGGAGAGCTGGAGGGGTTCTAACACTTGCTGAAAACGATGCAAACAGTGCTGAAATAACATGGGAACAGCATGAGGAATACACCTGGAAGTATCTCTGAATCCCAGATAGCTGCTGGGAACAATGTTGTCAGAGTATTACGCCACTTTTACAGACTGACCATAAAACATACAAAACCAAAGTTAAAATGGAATTAACTGGAAAAAAAATGTTAAGAAAACTTCTTTCCAGGATAATGAATTGTATATAAAGCAAAATAAATCAAAGAAAAACATACTCCTCCACACCTTGGGCTAAGTTCACACGCAATGTTTTTGCTGCATTTTTGCACATTTGCATTGCTTTCACTGGTGAAAAAAAATTCCACAGAAAATGTAATTTTATCATTTTAATATGTTATCTGGTCGTGTGTAGTGATGAGCGAGTGTGCTCGTTGCTCGAATTATTATTGTAGAATATAGAAGGGATTTGAATCGGCCCTGAATTTTTTTTCGTGTACATGGTAACAAGAAACTGTTGAGTAACGCAAGTAACACTGCTAGCTTTCTTGAATTTCTGCATACAGATGACCATAAAAACATGAAGCGGTCAATGGGTGCATGGAAAAAAACAGCAGCAAGGCTCAACTCAAAAAGGCCTGGGCGTCCACGGATGACAACAGTGGTGGATGATCGCCGCATACTTAATTTGGTGAAGAAGAACCCGTTCACAACATCAACTGAAGTCCAGAACACTCTCAGTGAAGTAGGTGTATCTGTCTCTAAGTCAACAGTAAAGAGAAGACTCCATGACAGTAAATACAAAGGGTTCACATCTAGATGCAAACCATTCATCAATACCAAAAATAGACAGGCCAGAGTTAAATTTGCAGAAAAACACCTCAAGAAGCCAGCTCAGTTCTGGAAAAGTATTCTATGGACAGATGAGACAAAGATCAACCTGTACCAGAATGATGGGAAGAAAAAAGTTTGGAGAAGAAAGGGAACGGCACATGATCCAAGGCACACCACATCCTCTGTAAAACATGGTGGAGGCAACGTGATGGCATGGGCATGCATGGCTTTCAATGGCACTGGGTCACTTGTGTTTATTGATGACATAAGAGCAGACAAGAGTAGCCGGATGAATTCTGAAGTGTACCGGGATATACTTTCAGCCCAGATTCAGCCAAATGCTGCAAAGTTGATTGGACGGCGCTTCATAGTACAGATGGACAATGACCCCAAGCATACATCCAAAGCTACCCAGGAGTTCATGAGTGCCAAAAAGTGGAACATTCTGCAATGGCCAAGTCAATCTCCAGATCTAAACCCAATTGAGCATGCATTTCACTTGCTCAAATCCAGACTTAAGACGGAAAGACCCACAAACAAGCAAGACCTGAAGGCTGCGGCTGTAAAGGCCTGGCAAAGCATTAAGAAGGAGGAAACCCAGCGTTTGGTGATGTCCATGGGTTCCAGACTTAGGGCAGTGATTGCCTCCAAAGGATTTGCAACAAAATATTGAAAATAAAAATATTTTGTTTGGGTTATGTTTATTTGTCCAATTACTTTTGACCTCCTAAAATGTGGAGTGTTTGTAAAGAAATGTGTACAATTCCTACATTTTCTATCAGATATTTTTGTTCAACCCTTCAAATTAAACGTTACAATCTGCACTTGAATTCTGTTGTAGAGGTTTCATTTCAAATCCAATGTGGTGGCATGCAGAGCCCAACTCGCGAAAATTGTGTCACTGTCCAAATATTTCTGGCCCTAACTGTATATTGATGGGTTTCTACTCACCCAGTGTTTGGGCACATATAGTAGCACGTAGGCAATTGTCTGTATACTATTCGGGCTTGCTTTAGACCTATTATTGGGCGCATGTCATTTCCTCATATATGCATAGGTATCTGTTGCTTGGAATGTAGTTGCAGGCTTTGGTATTATGTGACGCTGTTATTGTAGCACTGTATAGGGTCCGGGCACAGATTGTATTTACCATTTACTTTGCTCAGTAAATTATTGTGGTGGCTATGCATATTGGCTTTATAGAGTGGTGTTTCGGTACTTGGATGGCTGGACTGATTTCACGGAATATTCCTGTATGCCATGGTGCTATAATTGGTTAACAGATATTTTATGGGTATTTATTCTGTATAGCATAAAGTGTAAGATACAACAAATAGTACTGAATAACTATAGCCGCTGCGGCATTAATTAGAATTAGGACTTTGAGCAGTTGGTTTTTCAATAGCGCAATGAATATACCACCGTATTTATAGCCGCTGCGGCACTAATTAGAATCGTAACTTTGAGCAGCTGGTTCTTCAATAGCGTAATTAAATCATATTGTGATCAATGGTATTTTGATTAGCTAAAGTGGCCATTTCTTATCTACCCAAGTGGGTTATATTATATCCATACTGAATATTGGGATTCTTACATTAAAGTCGATTAGAGAGATTTTTCTCAGCATGCTCTAGTGCCAAACTTTATAAGCCTATGAATGTATTCATTACCTGGTGCTTTCTCGTCGTCACTATGAGAATTTTACTCACGCCTATCTGCTAGTAACATAATTTACCTGTATGGTTTTGAGGCATTGTTTTATCGTTTGTATTGTTTTGTGTTAATAAAGTTATAACTTTTTATAAAACACTCTTTGGTTCAGCATGCAGTTCAATTTCTGCTTAGCGGATCAGTATGTTTACAATTTATAGTGCAGTATTCCCTCACTAGATGCCTGTCATATGCTATACCTACTGCCACACCTCACCCTACACAAATTGTAGATACAGTTAGGGCCAGAAATATTTGGACAGTGACACAATTTTCGCGAGTTGGGCTCTGCATGCCACCACATTGGATTTGAAATGAAACCTCTACAACAGAATTCAAGTGCAGATTGTAACGTTTAATTTGAAGGGTTGAACAAAAATATCTGATAGAAAATGTAGGAATTGTACACATTTCTTTACAAACACTCCACATTTTAGGAGGTCAAAAGTAATTGGACAAATAAACATAACCCAAACAAAATATTTTTATTTTCAATATTTTGTTGCAAATCCTTTGGAGGCAATCACTGCCTTAAGTCTGGAACCCATGGATATCACCAAACGCTGGGTTTCCTCCTTCTTAATGCTTTGCCAGGCCTTTACAGCCGCAGCCTTCAGGTCTTGCTTGTTTGTGGGTCTTTCCGTCTTAAGTCTGGATTTGAGCAAGTGAAATGCATGCTCAATTGGGTTTAGATCTGGAGATTGACTTGGCAATTGCAGAATGTTCCACTTTTTGGCACTCATGAACTCCTGGGTAGCTTTGGCTGTATGCTTGGGGTCATTGTCAATCTGTACTATGAAGCGCCGTCCAATCAACTTTGCAGCATTTGGCTGAATCTGGGCTGAAAGTATATCCCGGTACACTTCAGAATTCATCCGGCTACTCTTGTCTGCTCTTATGTCATCAATAAACACAAGTGACCCAGTGCCATTGAAAGCCATGCATGCCCATGCCATCACGTTGCCTCCACCATGTTTTACAGAGGATGTGGTGTGCCTTGGATCATGTGCCGTTCCCTTTCTTCTCCAAACTTTTTTCTTCCCATCATTCTGGTACAGGTTGATCTTTGTCTCATCTGTCCATAGAATACTTTTCCAGAACTGAGCTGGCTTCTTGAGGTGTTTTTCTGCAAATTTAACTCTGGCCTGTCTATTTTTGGTATTGATGAATGGTTTGCATCTAGATGTGAACCCTTTGTATTTACTGTCATGGAGTCTTCTCTTTACTGTTGACTTAGAGACAGATACACCTACTTCACTGAGAGTGTTCTGGACTTCAGTTGATGTTGTGAACGGGTTCTTCTTCACCAAATTAAGTATGCGGCGATCATCCACCACTGTTGTCATCCGTGGACGCCCAGGCCTTTTTGAGTTCCCAAGCTCACCAGTCAATTCCTTTTTTCTCAGAATGTACCCAACTGTTGATTTTGCTACTCCAAGCATGTCTGCTATCTCTCTGATGGATTTTTTCTTTTTTTTCAGCCTCAGGATGTTCTGCTTCACCTCAATTGAGAGTTCCTTTGACCGCATGTTGTCTGCTCACAGCAACAGCTTCCAAATGCAAAACCACACACCTGGAATCCACCCCTGACCTTTTAACTACTTCATTGATTACAGGTTAACGAGGGAGACGCCTTCAGAGTTAATTGCAGCCCTTAGAGTCCATTGTCCAATTACTTTTGGTCCCTTGAAAAAGAGGACGCTATGCATTACAGAGCTATGATTCCTAAACCCTTTCTCCGATTTGGATGTGGAAACTATCATATTGTAGCTGGGAGTGTGCACTTTCAGCCCATATATATATATAATTGTATTTCTGAACATGTTTTTGTAAACAGCTAAAATAACAAAACTTGTGTCACTGTCCAAATATTTCTGGCCCTAAGTGTAAAAGTGGTATTATTATGACAGAATAGAATCTATTTGAATGAGCCCTGAAAAAAGTGCTTAGTTTAATGTAGCAGTATCAAGGACTGTTATTTCATTAACCCTGCAGGGGAATATAGTGGAGCGTTTCACATCTACTCAGCCCGATATGGATGATACCAGGATCTTCTGTACTTACTGTACAAACTCTCCTGTCCCGGCTGTGAAATAATGTATGCAGTGTGATAACTCCCTATGTGACAACCTCCTGACAGCAGACAACAAGGCAGTGGATCATATACTAATAGAACCCATCGGCTCTTTTGGTTTAAACATTTTTTCTCTCAACTAGAAGGTGAATCAACAGAAAAGCATTTTATCCCATTACTAAGGAGTGGGTCTCCTACACTGGTAAAGAATATGCATTAAGAGCAAGGTATGCCAAAAGTAAGAAGGTGGCACTCCAGTACCACTTTGGAGATAGTGGAGAGCCTCAGAAAACATCTTTTCCCATTATTAAAGAATATTCTAGACTGGTCATGCCCATGGACTAAGTGCATGGACTGAAAATTTTTTTACCCCTGGGGGGAATATATATATATATATATATATATACATATACATATATATATATATATATATATATATATATATATATATATATATATATATATATATATATTGAATATTCTATGTAGTTGTCCAGAAATTGTTAATACGGGCATCATAAACACTCTTAAAAAATTGCTTGTGAGGGTAACGTAATCACTCTGCTGATAGGGTGGTGGAGGAGGATGAGACAAAAAAGACAAACTCCTGAAGCATGTACCCTTGTTTAGGTGGGAAAGGGTGCATGCGAATAGACAAGAAAAAAACAACTTTGGATTTGAGTTTATGTTCCGCTACTGTAATCCGGTGGTGTACAGAAGTCTGGCCCAATCCAGCCCTTGATCATTTTGCTATGAGTCGGCCTGTCAGCATTTTCAGTTGACAGGCAAATGTTCCTGTTGGTTATAGTACCCTTGGCGGCACTAAAAACCCACTCTGAAAAATAGCTAGTAGTAAGGCAGGCCAGGACCTGCAAGCTGTAGAGAGACAGTTCATGCCACACATCTAGCTTGGATACCCAATAGTTGTAAGGCACATATGAATCATGGAGAATGCTGGTACGGTTGGGAAGGAACTCCTTTAGCATCTTCCAAAACTTTTCTCTCCTTGTCAGAGTACCCCATGCATTAGGACCTGGGCATTGGGAGGGCTGAGAAAACAGAGTGTTCCCCTGCCTCTGCTGCATCTGGTGTGTGTCTCCCTTATCTCCACTCCTTTTTTGTCTAAGGAACTGTGACCAATGCCACCAGCATTGTCAGATGGGAATTTTTTAAAATATTTATTCAACTAGGGCCTCCTGGTACTGTAACATTTTATTAGACCTCTCCGCCACGGGAAGGAGAAATGTAAAGTTCTTGTAGCGTGGGTCATGCAAGACTACTAAAAGCCAAGACTTCCCTGTCCCCATCAAGAGGCCATCCACTGTGAACAGACGGGATGTCTCAGGCAACAAGCTTCTGTTCCTTCTCCTCATTAGCACCCAATATTGGATATAATTGCACGTCACTCCGTTATATAAAAAATAGGTGTTCAGAGAAATGATACCATTCCTGATCAAATAAAGGCGAAAAAATCTGGCACTGTTAATAGATATCAATTGGGCATTTATTCAAGGAAAAACAATCCAAAATAATTTTAATGTTTCGGGCTTTAACTCAGACCTTCCTCAGACTGAAACAAACATGAAAAATTCAGTTCAAGAATTTCACATAAAAGATTACCAAATACAATATATGTAGCAAAGTACAATGAGTGGCATAACATGAATCAATATAACCTGTCAGAAAATATCCTATTATACAAAAGGCATCTGAGGAACATCTAGTGATGTAAAAAAAGAAAACATAATAAACATGAAAATTCTTTTGGAAAAAAAGAAAGAAGTGCAATGTTAAATACAGTAGCTTGCACTTCTTTCTTTTTTTCAAAAGAATTTTCATGTTTATTATGTTTTCGTTTTTCTTTTTTTACATCACTAGATGTTCCTCCATACCTCTCTCAAATAATAATATGCCATGTATCAACAAGGGAGTACTTTGTCTAATTATAATAATAATAATCTTTATATAGTGCCAACATATTCCGCAGCGCTTTACAGTTTAACAGCTTCAATCACAACAGCCATAAGTAACAATGTTAACAATCCAATAATTAAAGCAACACAAGACGACCCTGCTCGTGAGAGCTTACAATCTACAATAAGGTGGGGAGATACAAAGTACAGGTGTGTATTTACAATGATGTATTTACAATGATGGTCCAGGGAGTGGGGGATAGATGGAAGTAGTGAATGGGCTACACACAAACAAAATAACTGATTAGGGAACATGATAGGCCACTCTGAACAAATGTGATTTGAGGGCGCGCCTAAAACTATGCAAATTGTGGATGGTCCTCATTGCTTGGGGTAGAGCATTCCAGAGTCTTGGCGCACCACAGGAGAAGTCTTGTATTCGGGAGTGGGAGGTACGGATTAGGTGCAGAGGTTAGTCGAAAGTCATTTGCAGAGCGCAGAGGTCGGTTAGGCCGATAGAAATGAGGGAGGAGATGTAAGGGGGTGCTGCACTGTGAAGAGCTTTGTGGGTGAGAACAAGTACTTTGAATTGTATCCTGTAATGAATGGGCAGCCAGTGTAAGGACTGGCGAAGAGCGGACGCGTTTGAGTAACGATTAGCTAGATAGACGACCCTGGCTGCTGCATTAAGGATGGACTAGAGAGGGGAAAGTCGAGTGAGGGGGGCCAATTAATAGAGCGTTGCAGTAGTCCAGGCGGGAGTGGATCAAGGCGACAGTGAGGGTTTTTGTTGTTTCTATAGGGAGAAAAGGGCGGATTCTAGAGATGTTCTTTAGGTGTAAGCAGCACGAGCGGGCAAGATATTTTGTATATGGGAGGTGAAGGAGAGATCGGAGTCAAACATAACACCCAGACAGCGCGCCTGCTGCCAGGGTGTTATTATGGTGCCATCCACGGAGAGGGAAACGTCAGGTTTAGGGAGGTTAGTAGATGGTGGGAGCAGAAGAAGTTCAGGTTTGGAGAGGTTGAGTTTGAGATAGCGGACATGATGTCGGAGACTGCGGACAGACAGTCAGTGGTGTTCTGTAGTACAGCAGGAGTAAGGCCAAGGGATGACGTATATAGTTGTGTGTCGTCGGCATAAAGATGGTACTGAAAGCCAAATCTGCTGATGGTCTGTCCAATTGGGGCCGTGTAGAGGGAGAAGAGAAGGGGGCCAAGGACTGAGCCCTGGGGTACCCCAACAGTGATAGGAAAAGGAGTTGAAGTGGAGCCAAAGAACAGAACACTGAAGGAGCGATCAGAAAGATAGGAGGAGAACCAGGAGAGAGCAGTGTCCTTAATGCCAAGTGACTGGAGCCTAGAGAGTAAGAGAGGGTGGTCAACAGTGTCTAAAGCTGCAGAAAGATCGAGAAGAATGAGCAGAGAGTGGTCACCATTACATTTTGCTGTCAGAAGGTCATTGGTCACTTTGATGAGTGCAGTTTCTGTCGAGTGTAGGGGGTGGAAGCTGGACTGTGAAGGGTCTAGGGGGGAGTGAATGGAGAGGTAACAGGTAAGGCGGGAGCAGAATAGGCGCTCCAAGAGTTTAGAGATGAAGGGGAGATTGGAGACCGGTCTGTAGTTGTTTGTGCAAGATGGGTCGAGGGTGGATTTTTTTTATTATCGGAGTAATGATAGTGTTTGAAGGAGGATGGGAAAATGCCTGAGGAGAGTGAGAGATTAAAGATTGTAGTTAGGTGAGTAGTGACGACTGGAGAGAGAGACTGGAGGAGATGAGAGGGAATGGGGTTGGTAGTGCATGTAGTCGGACGAGAAGAAGAGAGGAGCCTGGAGACTTCTTCTGTGATGGGATCAAATGCAGAGAGTGAGCCAGGGGAGATACAGGGAGGGATGGGAGTTGCTGAACTTTGTGATTGGGAGCGGATTTCCTGATGGATATTGTCTATTTTCTCTATAAAGTGGGAGGCCAGGTCATCAGCACAAATGTCTGTGATAGGGGCTTGAGCTTTTGGCCTGAGGAGGGAGTGAAAGGTGTCAAAAAGTTTCTTGGGGTTGTTGGATAGTGAGGAGATCAGAGTGGAGAAGTAGGTCTGTTTGGCGATGTGAAGGGCAGAGTCATAGGTTTTTAACATAAATTTGAAGTGTATGAAGTCTTCTGGTGTGCGCGTTTTCCTGCATAAGCGTTCAGCACTCCTAGAGCATCGCTGGAGAAATTGGGTTGGTGATGTGAGCCAGGGCTGTTTTACTCTGTGTTTGGAGGTTCTGAGGGTGAGGGGAGCTACTTGGTCTAGGGTGCTTCTAAGAGTGTCATTGTATTGATGTACCGCCAGATCAGGACAGGAAAAAGAAGAGATTGGGGACAGTGATGAGAGTAAGGAGTCTGAAAGTGTATGAGGGTTAATGGCTTGTAGATTTCTAACTGAATGGTAGTGCTGGGGTGAGCGAGGATTTGTGAGTGTGAAGGAGAGAATGTTGTGGTCAGATAGGGGAAGCGGTGAGTTATTTAGGTAGGAGATTAAACACAGCCGGACAAAGACCAGGTCAAGGGTGTTACCGTCCTTGTGTGTCTCAGAGCTTGAGAGCTGTGAGAGGCCGAGCGAAGTGGTTAGTGATAGAAGCTGGGATGCAGATGTAGAAGTGGGGCTGTTTATGGGGATGTTGAAGTCTCCCAGGAGAAGGCTTGGAAGTTCTGAGGACATGAAGTGTGGCAGCCAGACAGAGAAATGGTCCAGGAAGTGGGTGGGTGAGCCTGGGGGCCGGCATATGACCACTACTCTGAGGGAGAGGGGACAGAAGAGCCTGATGGTGTGGACCTCAAAAGAAGGGAATGAGAGTGATGGAGTTGGTGGGATGACCTGGAAGGTGCATTGTGGGGAGAGGAGCATGCCGACTCCACCACCAGGTCTGTTTGTGGGTTTCGGGGAATGTGAGAATTGTAAGCCACCATGGGAAATGGCAGCAGGGGAGACCGTGTCAGAATCCTGGATCCAGGTTTCAGTGAGGGCCAATAGATTTAGAGAGTTGTTCAGAAAGTAGTTGTGCAGGAAAGGAAGCTTGTTACATACAGACCGTGGATTCCAAAGGGCACAATTAAAAGAAGGAGATGAGGGAGTGCAAGTAATATTAATAAGGTTAGAATGGTTTTGATGCGAGGTAGGGTAGGGGTTGAGGTTGGTGGATGGTGGACCGGGGTTGGGGGAGATGTCCCCTGAAATCAGTAGGAGTAGGAAGATAAAAAGCAAGACGTTTTTGGAATTGTAAGAAGTTTTTCTGTGCAGTGTGTTTGGGCAAGATGGACTGATGTTTTTCAGGAAGGTGAGAAGTGCATGGGAGCTGTACATGGGAGAGGGAAGTATAGAGGGGCTGATGTATATGAGTTGTGATGGAGGGGGGATTGGGCGATGGATGTGGATTGCAAGGGAACATAGAAGGATAGGAATAAAGCACATGGATAGAAGGGAGAGCAGAGTGTGGGTTACTTGGCTCCTGCCCTGACTAACTGCCATGGGATAACTGCTATAACTTGATGCTTAGCTAATGCGATGCTTTGCTGAATGCGAGCGACCCCACACATGCGTGCACCCCTAAGAATGAATCTAAATTTATAGGCCCCCAGTGCAGGGAGAGGACAGCAGGATTATGGGAGCTAGTTATAAATTAGGGACAGCTGCTCAACACATCCTGGTGTGGATAGATGATCAAAGATGCAGTCCTGATAACATCTCTATTAGGGTTGAGCGAAACGGGTCGGTCATTTTCAGAAGTCGACGACTTTTGGCAAGGTCGGGTTTCATGAAACCCGACCCGACCCCTGTGTGGGGTCGGCCATGAGGTCAGCGATCTTCTGAATCTGGTATCGGAATTCCGATCCCGAGTTCCGATATGTTTGCAATATCGGAAATCGGTATCGGAATCCATATTTAAGTGTAAAAGAAAGAATTAAAATAAAAAATATTGCTATACTCACCCTCTGACGCGCCCTGGTACTAACCGGCAGTCTTCCTTCCTTAGAATCAGCGCTTGAAAGACCTTCGGTGACGTCGCGGCTTGTGATTGGTCGCGCGACGGCCCATGTGACCGCTCACGCGACCAATCACAAGCCGCGACGTTACCGAAGGTCCTTCAAGCGCTGATTCTTAGGAAGGAAGGCTGCCGGAAAGAAGCAGGGCGCGTCCGAGGGTGAGTATATTCTTAGGTATATACTCACCCTCGGACGCGCCCTGCTTCTTTCCGGCAGCCTTCCTTCCTAAGAATCAGCGCTTGAAGGACCTTCGGTGACGTCGCGGCTTGTGATTGGTCGCGTGAGCGGTCACATGGGCCGTCGCGCGACCAATCACAAGCCGCGACGTCACCGAAGGTCTTTCAAGCGCTGATTCTAAGGAAGGAAGACTGCCGGTTAGTACCAGGGCGCGTCAGAGGGTGAGTATAGCAATATTTTTTATTTTAATTCTTTCTTTTACACTTAAATATGGATCCCAGGGCCTGAAGGAGAGTTTCCTCTCCTTCAGACCCTGGAAACCATAGTAACCCATTGCAATGCATTGGATTTCGGGTTTCGGCCGACCCCGACTTTTTTATAGGATCGGCCGATTTCACTCGACCCGACTTTTGAGAAAGTCGAGTTTTGTGAAACCCGACCCGATCCTATTAAAGTAAAGGCTGCTCAACCCTAATCTCTATACTAACACCTCTTCTGTGATAAGCATCTACAGAGACCCCCCTGGAGCTACAACAGTGAGTACTGAAAACCATGTAACTGATGATGAATTCTAGCACAGGAGTTGAATGACATGAAATTACCATTCAGGGTGCTTGCTGACACACAGAAAATCATTGCAGAATACAGAGACATTCAGGATCCAGGGAGAGCTGGGGATATTCACTGCATACCTGTGTGAAGAGAGGAGAGGATTCTCCCCTCCCCCCATAAAAGAGTGTTGCAATTTGTTTGCATATATTATACTTTGTATCAGTGAATTAATTTTGAGACCACACTCAGATGCCTTTTGTATAATCGGATATTTTCTGACCGTTTATCTTAATTCATGTTATGCCACTCATTGTACTTTGCTACATATATTGTCTTTATTTGGTAATCTGTTATGTGAAATTCTTGAACTGGATTTTTCTTATTTTGGCAGGCACGGTACTGCATAAGAAACGTGCCTCTGACAGTGGAAACCATATGACTAAAGCCAATAAAATACCGACAGTGCCCAATTCCCCCCTCGCACCACTCCCCTTGGTGATGCACTAATTGGGATGCCTTGCTGGCCAATGGTTCTTAAAGGGGAAGGTTCCCATGGCCACACCTCCAGGGGTTAAATTCAGGTGTCCTGGTCCTGGTCAGTATTTTCCCTTTTCCTATGGCGGACACCTGGAAGTAGTTATGAGCGAGTATACTTGTTGCTCGGGTTTTCCACAGTACGCTCTGGTGATCTCCGAGTATTTGTTAGTGTTCGGAGATTAAGTTTTCATCGACTCAGCTGGATGATTTACAGCTATTAGCCAGGCTAAGTACATGTGGGGGTTGCCTGGTTGCTAGGGAATCCTCACACGTAATCAAGCTATCTAATAGCTGTAAATCATTCAGCTGCGGCGATGAAAACTTAATATCCGAGCATTAACAAATACTCGGAGATCACCCGAGCGGCTCCGGAAACCCCGAGCAACGAGTATAGTCGCTCATCACTGCCTGGAAGCTTTCCTTGGGGTATTCATTGTCCACCATCCCTATGGGACATAGTGGCCAATCATTGATGCCCTTAATCTGTGCTTCTGTTCTGCCGGCTACCTGGCAGGTTTATGGTAAGGCTTGGGAGGAGTGGTGCTCATTAATTCAGGGTAAACCAGTCAATAAGTGTGACCGAGCTAGAGGCAAAGTAACAACAAAATTTTTGGTCCAGCTAAGGGAAAGGTACCTCTGCGCAACATAAATCATCGGGGTTAGCCTTTTTCTTTCAACTAATGGGGTGGGCCAATGTAACAAAGCTCTTTTTCATTAAGCAAGCCATTAAAGGCTGGAAAAGGCGTCAACCGAGTTAAGAATGTTGTCGCCCAATTTCATTGAGACTATTGCATGACATTATTTCTATATCCCCATCAGTCTGCAAATCGCAATACGAGGCGATCCTCATCTGCAGCGTTCGCTATCGCTTTTTTTGGTGCACTGCACGTTAATGAGTTGTTACCGCGGTCAAAAAATGCTTCAGAAGGCGGTTTAATTAATGAGGATATAGTCATATGCAGCGACGCTCTGCACATTCGAGTGCGAAAATCCAAGTGCGATCCCACCGGTAGGGGCTCGTGTTTGCTGGTTAACTCAGCAGACAGACCACTATGCCCGCTAAAGATAGTTGAAAGATACACAGTAGTAAGACATGCAAGCAAATTTTTTCTCTCTCATACAGATGGGTCCCCCTCGTGTTGTGATTAGAAATAAACGGCGCTAATCCGAAGGAGTATGGAACACATTCTTTCCGAATCATGGCAACCGCCGAAGGAGCTAGGGCAGGAGTATTGGAGGCCGAAGTGCAGAGAATGGGTAGATGGAAATCTTCATGCTTTGCCAGATACATAAGACCCGATTGCTAAAGTAACACATTTTATCTCTTACAGGAGTAGAAGTTTGGGTTTTAGGACACTCATGTCTATTGGGCAGCAAAAAGGGCCAAGCTGAGGCCTGGAGGAAGAAATCTAGATTTCCTGGGTCTAGAAGTCAATTGGAGAGGTATCAGAGGCCTCCAATGGCAGCAGGCGTTCCAAGAGATAGTTGACATCTCAAGGAGAGCTCAACGCCCGGTGATAATAGTCATACACATTGGTGGAAATGATCCCGGCAAGCACAAAATCGCTGATCTTTATAAATGGATGACAACAGACATTGAATGTTTTAGCTGTTTATTCACAAATATGGTATTGGTGTGGTCACAGATGATACCACGGGCCGTCTGGTGCGGTGCAAGAGATGAAAAAGCCATAGAACGTGCAAGAAAAAAATTCAACGCACGGATGGCAAAATTTGTGAGGGGAAAATGCGGAATTGTGGTTGGTCACCACCAGCTGGAAAGGGATAACACAGCATTATTAAGACCGGACAGAGTTCACCTTATGGACATCGTCCTCGATATTTTTTTGTCCGGCTTGCAGGATGGAGTGGAACAGGCCCTAATGTTGATGGTTGGAGGTCGGAGTCCCGAATAGGTCATACACAGGATCCTCTGTGGCGGATGGAGTGGAGGAGGACGAAAGTTAGTAACTGCTCGTTGGCCAAATCGCCTGTCGATTGCGGACAGGATCTAAGCGATGAGCACGTTACAAAACATAATTGCCTTTCTCTGCTCATGTAATTAATAAACTGTGACCGATCTGATTCAACCCACCCAGGACTGTCTGTGTTTCATTACGGGATTGGTGGGAGGGGGTAAGGCACTGTTTAAGACACATGGGTCTCCACAGTCTGGCAGGCATGGTTTTGCATAAGGAACGTGCCTCTGACTGTGGAGCCCATATGACTAAAGCCAACAAAATACCGGCAGTGCCCAATTCCCCCCTCGCACCACTCCCTTTGGTGATGCACTAATTGGGATGCCTTGCCGGCCAATGGTTCATAAAGGGGAAGGTTCTCACAGCCACATCTACAGGGGTTAAATTCAGGTGTCCGGGTCAGTAACTTCCCTTTTCCTCCGGCGGACACCTGGAATCTTTTGTTCCAAACTTCCTCCCTTATAGACGTCAATGGGGTGTAAATTGTCATACTAACCGGTGGATAGATGTAGATGTGTATTAAAAAAGAATATATATATATATATATATATATATATATATATATATATATATTTATATATATATATAAATATATATATATATATATATTCCTAACCCGTCATAACTTTACTAAGTCACAGCGGATGGAGTGGAGGAAGGCAAAGGTTCATAAATCGCCTGTCGATCGTGGACACGATCTCGACGATGAGCATGTTATGAAATGTACTTGCCTTTCTCTGCTCATGTAATTAATAAACTGTGACCTGATTCAACCCATCCTGGACTGTTTGTGTTTCATTACGGGATTGGTGTGAGGGGGAATGCACTGTTTAAGACACACAGGTCTCCACAGTCTTCATGCTTGTTTCAGTCTGAGGAAGGTCTGAGTTGAAGACCGAAACGTTAAAATTATTTTGGATTGTTTTTCCTTGAATAAATGACCAATTGGTATCTAGTAAGAGTGCCAGATTTTTTTGCCTTCATTATCACCCAATAAGTGTTTAAAAGATGAGATGAGGCTGAGCTGTGTAGCATCACCCATTATAATTGCTCCATCTTAACTTGCTCTGCCTGCAAAGCCTCCTCTTTAATTGTGAGCAGCGAGTGTTTCAGTAGACAGAGAAGCAGGATGGTGACGCTGATTATGGCATCATCGCCACTCACCATCTTGATCGAGTCCTCAAAGTTTTGGAGAATCACACAGATGTCAGACATCCATGTCCACTCATCAACTCTTATGTGCAGAGGCTGGACCGTGTGGTAGACAGGATAGTGCTGGCAAAGTGACAGGAAGCATTATCTTCTATCCACCCAACAACCTTTTCACACTAGTCTGGCTTCAAGAGTGGTGTTCCACATCCCCTGCAAAGTGGGACAGGAAGCTAGATCAACATGATGTGTGTGTTTGTTGTGCTCCCTCGGCAGGCACAGTTTTTCCATGCCCACGCCCTCAGCCTCTGCGCTCACATCCACTTCCCCGTCCCTTACCACGCACCTTGCTTATTTTAAATTACGTATCATATATTCCTATTCAGAAAACGTTGTAGACAGTATTACACTGCCAGTAAATTTTGCGCACTACAGATGGACATATAAGGCTGGTTTCACATTTGCGTTTTTTTGGGTGCGTTTTTGCGGTAAAAAACGCAAAAAAACGCATGGTGAAAAAACGCATGTAAACACATGCAAACGCTGCGTTTTTTTGACGCATGCGTTTTTGCATGTGGTGTAAAAAACGCGGCGTTTTACCGCGTTTACATGCGTTTTTTCATGCGTTTGCGTTTTTTAAACGCATGCTGAGAAATGTGTGACAGCTGCCAATCATTAAAAAAAAGTAAAAAACCCACTATAAACAGAAATAGTTAGGGTTAGGGGTAGGGGTAGGGTTAGGGGTAGGGATCATAACCCTAACCCTAAAGAGATCCTAACCCTAACCCTACCCCTAACCCTACCCCTAACCCTACCCCTAACCCTAAGGGATCCTAACCCTACCCCTAACCCTACCCCTAACCATAAAGGGGTTAGGGGTAGGGTTAGGGGTAGGGTTAGGATCCCTTAGGGTTAGGGGTAGGGTTAGGGGTAGGGTTAGGATCCCTTAGGGTTAGGGTTAGGGGTAGGGTTAGGATCCCTTAGGGTTAGGGGTAGGGTTAGGGTTAGGGGTAGGGTTAGGATCCCTTTATCACCTTTACGTTGGGTGGTGGCATATTAGTGTGTTTTTAATAAAAAAACGCATGCGTTTTTTAACGCAAAAAACGCATGCACCAAAAAACGCATGCGTCCCCATTGACTCCAATGCATTTTTTGACACAAAAAAATTGCATGAAAACGCATGCGTTTTTTTTGGTCCAAAAAACGCTTCTAAAAATACTACAAGTAGCATTTTAGAAAAAAAACGCATGCAGTAAAAAAACGCATGCGTTGCAAAACGCGACCAAACGCATACACAAAAAAACGCATGCGTTTTCAATGTTAAATATAGGGAAAAAAAACGCATGCGTTTTTTTGAAAAAAAACGCAGCAGACAAAAACGCAAGTGTGAAACCAGCCTTAGACTGTGGTATTAATATAGTAAAGATAATTGCAACCCAATTTTTTTGTGTATGTGTTTTGAGGCTCAACTCTTTTATGATGAATGCTGTATAAAATGTCACTGCTGAAAAAAATTGCAGTGTTACAATGCCAGCAAAATGTGCAGACTTCAGATGGACGTACAGTCGGTACGGAAAGTATTCAGACCCCTTTACATTTTTCACTCTTTGTTTCATTGCAGCAATTTGGCAAATTCAAAAAAGTTAATTTTTTTCTCATTAAAGTACACTCTGCACCCCATCTTGACTGAAAAAAACAGAAATGTAGACATTTTTACATATTTATTAAAGTGAACCTGTCACCTGAATTTGGCGGGACCGGTTTTCGGTCATATGGGCGGAGTTTTCGGGTGTTTGATTCACCCTTTCCTTACCCCCTGGATGCATGCTGGCCGCACTATTGGATTGAAGTTCATTCTATGTCCTCGGTAGTACACGCCTGCGCAAGGCAATCTTTTCGCCATATTTCCATTTTTTTCATAAATAATCGCAAGTAATATCGAAGAAATGTTACCACTAACATGAAGTACAATATGTCACGAAAAAACAATCTCAGAATCAGCGGGATCCGTTAAAGCGTTCCAGAGTTATAACCTCATAAAGTGACAGTGGTCAGAATTGTAAAAATTGGCTCGGTCATTAAGTACCAAATTGGCTCTGTCACTAAGGGGTTAATAAACCTTCTTTCCTCCAGACGTAGAGGATGTCCCTGTCTTAGGTCTATGAGTAAAAAGATCATCAGAAAGGTCTTTGTACTGTCCCCTCATATATTTATACATTAAAATAAGATCACCCCTTAGTCTTCGTTTGTCCAAACTAAATAGCCCCAAGTGTAATAACCTATCTTGGTATTGCAGACCCCCCAGTCCTCTAATAACCTTGGTCGCTCTTCTCTGCACCCACTCTAGTTCAGCTACGTCTTTCTTATACATCGGAGACCAGAACTGTGCACAGTATTCTAAGTGTGGTCGCACTAGTGACTTGTATAGAGGTAAAATTATGTTCTCCTCATGAGCATCTATGCCTCTTTTAATGCATCCCATTATTTTATTTGCCTTTGCAGCAGCAGCTGACTGACACTGGCCACTAAATGTGAGTTTGTCATCCACCCATACCCCCAGGTCTTTTTCAGTGACAGTTTTGCCCAGTATTTTACAATTAAGCACATAATAATACATCTTATTTCTTCTGCCCAAGTGCATGACCTTACGTTTATCCCCATTAACCCCTTCACGACCAAGCCTGTTTTCACCTTTCTGACCATGCGAATTTTTACACTTCTGACCACTGCCACTTTATGAGGTAATAACTCTGGAACACTTCAACGGATCCTGGTGATTCTGATACTGTTTTCTCATGACATATTGTACTTTATGGTAGCGGTAAAATTTCTTCTATATGAATTGCGTTTATTTGTGAAAAAAATGGAAATTTGGCGAAAATGTAGTAAATTTTGCAATTTTCAAACTTTTAATTTTTATGCCCTTAAATCAGAGAGTCATATCACACAAGATAGTTAATAAATAATATTTCCCACATGTCTACTTTACATCAGCACAATTTTGGAACCAAATTTTTTTTTTGTTAGAAAACTAACCAGCGATTTCTCATTTTTTCAACAAATTTTACAAAACCATTTTTTTCGGTACAACATCACATTTGAAGTCACTTTGAGGGGTCTATATGAAAGAAAATACCCAAAAGTGACATCTTTCTAAAAACTGCACCCCTCAAGCTGATCAAAACCACCTTCAAGAAGTTTATTAACCCTTCAGGTGCTCCACAGCAGCTAAAGGAACGTGGAAGAAAAAATGAACATTTAACTTTTTAGTCACAAATATTATTTTTCAGCAACAATTTTTTTATTTCCACAAGTGTAAAAGGAGAAAATTGATCACAAAAGTAGTTGTGCAATTTCCCCTGATTATGTTAATATCCCATCTGTAGGGGAAAACCACTGTTTGGGGGCACGGCAGGGCTCAGAATGGAAGGAGCACCTTTTGACTTTTTGAACGCAAAATTGGTTGGAATTGATAGCGGACGCCATGTTGAATTTGAATAGCCCCTGATGTGCCTAAACATTAGAAAACCCCAACAAGTGACCCCATTTTGGAAATTAGACCCTTCAAGGAACTTATCTAGCTGTGTGGTGAGCACTTTGAACCCCCAGGTGCTTCACAGAAGTTTAGAACATAGAGCCTTGAAAATAAAAAAAATCTAATTTTTTTCCACAAAAATGATTTTTTAGCAACAATTTTCTTATTTTCACAAGTGTAAAAGGAGAAAATGGACCACAAAAGTTGTTGAGCAATTTCTCCTGAGTATGCCGATACCACAAATGTGGGGGAAAAACCACTGTTTGGGCACATGGCAGGGCTCGGAATGGAAGGAGTAACGTTTTGGATTATAGATTTCGATGGAATGGTCTGCAGGCGTCATGTTTCGTTTGCAGAGCCCCTGATGTGCATAAACAGTGGAAACCCCTTACAAGTGACCCCATTTTGGAAACTACACCCCTGAAGGAATTTATCTAGAGGCATAGTTTTATAGTATTGATAAAACTGGTGTATGAATTTATAATGTGGTGTTATATGTAAGATGTGCGGAGTACATCAGATTTATAAAAGTGTGTTGTGTCAACAGGGTATAAACACATTTTATTAAATTGTGGAAGTGTGGTACACTTTGAAACAATCCTTAATGCAGAGGCTAGGTTTTTTAGGGCAATTTTAACAATGGTAAGTTGTGTCCTTTCGGATTCCCCTCTTTGATCATACTCATCGCACCATTTTTGTGATCGACCTGTCCACGTTGTTTGGGGAACCTGTCCTGGGAAATGTTGACCTGGGACAATACGGGCACTATCAGATTCAGAAGTACTAGGACCCTCACCTCCCTGAGTGCCAAACATTAGGGCCTTGATGACTTCCTCCTGAAACTGAAGGAAGGTCCCCGTATTGCCTGCAGATTTAAACACCACAAAAGCATTGTACAGTGCCATCTGTACAATGTGCACGGCCAATTTTTTGTACCACACTTAGGCTTTTCGCATGGCACTGTATGGTGGGAGGACCTGATCTGAGAGATCTACGCCCCCCATGTACCGATTGTAATCCAGGATACAATCTGGCTTTGGGACTTGTGTTGTGGTCCCACAAACAGTGACAAGGGTGCTGTTGTCACGGTGTATTGTGGTCAGGATAAGGACATCCCTTTTGTCCTTATACTTGACCTCCATAAACGAAAAGAGAATGGTTCCAGCTTCAGTAAAATCATGAAAATTTATTCCAACTTTTAAAATGGAGAAACAACTCCTGGGACAGCAGTGACAAAGACCGCTGCGTCGGTCGAAACGCGTTGCCTACCTCGCATGTGCCATGGTGCTGTCCCAGGAGTTGTTTCTCCATTTTAAAAGTTGGAATAAATTTTAGTTTATGGAATTCTACTGCGTCTTGTCAGGACGAAGTTCCGGGCTTCTTACAATGATCGGTGAGCTGTCTTTTGCTGTGTACTCTGTTTATATCTTATACTTGACCACCAGCATGTTGTCGCTGCATTGGGCTCTGCTTTCCCCTTTTCTCAGCGTTTGCCCAATTAGCAGCTTAGGGAGGGCTCGCTGATTTTTTTGCACGGTGCCACATGCAACTGTATCTCTGGCAGAGAGGGCCTTGAAGAGTGGGACGCTGGTGTAAAATTTATCAATGTGGAGGTGATAACCCTTATTCAGCAGTGGGTGCAGCAATTCCCACAGAATTTTCCCACTCACCCCCAGGACGGGGGGACATTCAGGGGGTTAATTTGGGTGTCCTTCCCCTCATAGACCCTAAATCTGTGGGTACTCTCGCACAGTTTGTACAGCTTTATTCTCTACCTGGACTGGGCAGGGGAGCGGAGCGTGCGGCTGCATAGAAATACATGCAGCCACAAACTCTGGTCCTCAGTGCTGTCGGCAGTGCCGGGACTTGATGCGAGAGACTCGCACAAGTTTCTCGCATTGAACTCGCAAGTGTGACTCCGGCCTAACAGTTCCCATAACCAGATTGCACATATAACCAGCAGATGTTGTTTGGCCAAAAGATTTTTTAAGCTGCCATCACGACAACACGACAAGATAGACTCTTTTGTACGAGCACTACTCTACTCTATCCTATTAATAATTTGTTAAAATATCCATACAATTTTGGTATATTTTTATTACCACATATAATACCACATACAAGGAGCAAATATTGCCACACCATGTCCAGACCACATATTACCACCACAGTGACCGAATAATATCACATACAAGGAACAAATTCCACCACACCATGACCAGACCACATATTACCACCATATGGTTCCCAAATAATAGCAAATACAAGGAACAAATACCACCACACATGACCAGACCACATGTTACCACCACAAAGTGACCAAATAACAGCACATACAAAGAAGAAATACCACCACACCATGACCAGATCACATATTACCACATGGTGACTAAATAGCAGCACATAGAAGGAACAAATACCGCCACATAGTGACTGAATACTACAATACTGATCATGAATAAAAAATCAATACTAAGATCTGTACTTAGTATGCAGTGTCTGTGTACAGGTAATACAGTGATTACCGGTGAAATTATACACAGGAGCTCTGTATATAGTGTGCAGTGTACAGGAAATACAATGATCAACAGTAACATTATACACACTGTATATACTGTACAGGTTATACAGTTATCAATGACATTATACACAGGAGCTCTGTATATAGTGTGAGTGTAAAGGTAATACAGTGATCACTTGTGACATTGTACACAGGACTGCTGTATATAGTATACAGTGTATATTGTCAGTGTATAGGTAACACACTGACTCACCAGTGACGTCTCTAGGTGAAGTTCTTCATCTTTGCTGTTCATCTTCATCCAGCACAGACCGCCACCACTTCTTCCAGCCAGGGCTCATCTCTGCAGGAAATAACACAGTTATCTAGAGCATCGCTTGCATAACACATTACTTAATTTGTTCCCAACTTCTACACTACACTAGATGAAGAAAAAAAAGACGACATAGTGTCGCTATGCACACTAACAGGACCCCCCCATTTAAAACAGTATCCTCAAAAAATAAAACACATGACTGCAGTAATAATATCCCTTAATTAGCCCTATGGTAATAATATCCTCCATCCTGGCCCCCGTGTGTCTCATTCCTGGCTCCAGCCATATGTTCTCCCATCCTGCCCTCATCAGTATCCACTCTGCCCCATGTGATTTCCCGTGATCCTGCCCCATCTGTCTCCATTGTATCCATCCTGCACCATGCATCTCCATCCTGCCCCATGTCTCCATCCTGCACCATATGTCTCCATCCTGCCCAATGATCCTGCCCCATCTGTTTCCATCCTGCCCCATGATCCTGCCCTATCTGTCTCCATCCTGCCCCATGATACTGCCCCATCTGTCTCCATCCTGCCCCATGATCCTGCCCCATGTGTGTCCATCCTGCCCAATGATCCTGGCCCCCATGGGTCTCATTCCTGGCTCCAGCCATATGTTCTCCCATCCTGCCCTCATCAGTATCCATTCTGCCCCATGTGATGTCCTGTGATCCTGCCCCATCTGTCTCCATTGTATCCACCCTGCACCATGCATCTCCATCCTGCCCCATGTCTCCATACTGCCCCATGATCCTGCACCATCTGTCTCCATCCTGCCCCATGATCCTGCGCCATCTGTCTCCATCCTGCCCAATGATCCTGCCCCATCTGTTTCCATCCTGCCCCATGATCCTGCCCCATCTGTCTCCATCCTGCCCCATGATACTGCCCCATCTGTCTCCATCCTCCCCCATGTTTCTACCCCATGTGTGTCCATCCTGCCCCATGATCCTGCACCATCTGTCTCTCTCCTGCCCCATGATCCTGCCCCATCTGTCTCCATCCTGCCCCATGATCCTGCCCCATCTGTCTCCATCCTGCCCCATCTGTCTCCATCCTGCCCCATGATCCTGCCCCATGTGCGTCCATCCTGCCCCATGATCCTGCACCATGTGTCTCCATCCTGCCCCATGATCCTGCCCCATCTGTCTCTAGCCTGCCCCATGATCCTGTCCCATCTGTCTCCATCCTGCCCAATGATCCTGGCCCCTATGTGTCTCATTCCTGCCCAGCCATATGTTCTCCCATCCTGCCCTCATCAGTATACATTCTGCCCCATGTGATGTCCCGTGATCCTGCCCCATATGTCTCCATTGTATCCATCCTGCACCATGCATCACCATCCTGCTCCATGTCTCCATACTGCCCCATGATCCTGCACCATCTGTCTCCATCCTGCCCCATGATCCTGCCCCATCTGTCTCCATCCTGCCCATGATACTGCCCCATCTGTCTCCATCCTGCCCCAGGATCCTGCCCCATGTGTGTCCATCCGGCCCCATGATCCTGCACTATGTGTCTCCATCCTGCCCCATGATCCTGCCCCATCTGTCTCTATCCTGCCCCATGATCCTGCCCCATCTGTTTCCATCCTACTCAATGATCCTGCCCCCTGTGTCTTCATCCTGTCCCATGATCCTGCCCCATGTTTCCATCCTGCTCCATGATCCTGCACCATATGTCTCCATCCTGCCCCATAATCCTGCCCCATCTGTTTCCATCCTGCCCCATGATCCTTCCCCATCTGTCTCCATCCTGCCTCATGATCTTGCCCCTTGTCTCCAAACTGCCCCATGATCCTGCCCCATCTGTCTCCTTCATGCCCCATGATCCTGCCCCATCTGTCTCCATCCTTCCCCATGATCCTGCCCCGTTTCCATCCTGCCCCATGATCTTGCCCCGTGTCTCCATCCTGCCCCATGATCCTGCACCATGTGTCTCCATCCTGCCCCCTGTATCTCCATCCTGCCCCGTGGCTTCATTCTTGCCCCTTGTGTCTCCATTCTTGCCTCCTGTGTCTCTATTCCCCGTGTCTCCATTCTTGCCCCTTCTGTTTCCATCCTGCCCCATCTGTCTCCATCCTGCCCAATGATCCTGCCCCCTGTGTCTCCATCCTGTCCCATTATCCTGCCCCCTGTGTCTCCATCCTGCCCCATGATCCTTCCCCATCTGTCTCCATCCTGTCCCATGATCCTGCCCCTTGTCTCCAAACTGCCCCATGATCCTGCCCCATCTGTCTCCATCCTGCCCCATGATCCTGCCCCATCTGTCTCCATCCTGCCACATGATCCTGCCTCGTTTCCATCGTGCCCAATGATCTTGCCCCCTGTGTCTCCATCCTGCCCCATGATCCTACACCATGTGTCTCCATCCTGCCCCATGTCTTCATTCTTGCCCCCTGTCTCCATTTTTGCCCCCCTGTGTCTTTATTCCCCGTGTCTCCATTCTTACCCCATGTCTCCATTCTTGCCCCCTCTGTCTCCATCCTGCCCCATGATCCTGCCCCATCAGTCTCCATCCTGCCCAATGATCCTGCCCCATCTGTCTCCATCCTGCCCCATGATCCTGCCCCATCTGTCTCCATCCTGCCCTATGATCATGCCTCATCTGTCTCCATCCTGCCCCATGATCTTGCTCCATGTCTCCATCCTGCCCCATGATCCTGCCCCGTCTGTCTCCATCCTGCCCAATGATCCTGCTCCATCTGTCTCCATCCTGCCCCATTTGTCTCCATCCTGCCCCATCTGTCTCCATACTGCCCCATGATCCTGCACCATCTGTCTCCATCCTGCCCCATGATCCTGGGCCATCTGTCTCCATCCTGCTCAATTATCCTGCCCCATGATACTGCACCATCTGTCTCTATCCTGCCCCATGATACTGCCCCATCTGTCTCCATCCTGCCCCATGATCCTATCCCATGTGTGTCCATCCTGCCCCATGATCCTGAACCGTGTGTCTCCATCCTGCCCCATCTGTCTCTATCCTGCCCCATCATCCTGCCCCATCTGTCTCCATCCTGCCCCATGATCCTGCCCCCTGTGTCTCCATTCTGCCCCATGATCCTGCCTGATCTGTCTCCATCCTGCCCCACGAACCAGTCCCATCTGTCTCTATTTTATCCCATGATCTTGTGCCAGTCTCCATCCTGCCCCATGATCCTGCCCCCTGTGTCTCCATCCTGCCCCATGATCTTGCTCCATGTCTCCATCCTGCCCCATGATCCTGCCCCATCTGTCTCCATCCAGCCCAAGGATCCTGCTCGATCTGTCTCCATCCTGCCCCATTTGTCTCCATCCTGCCCCATCTGTCTCCATACTGCCCCAAGATCCTGCACCATCTGTCTCCATACTGCCCCATGATCCTGCCTGATCTGTCTCCATCCTGCCCCATGATCATGCGCCATCTGTCTCCATCCTGCCCCATTTGTCTCCATCCTGCCCCATCTGTCTCCATACTGCCCCAAGATCCTGCACCATCTGTCTTCATACTGCCCCATGATCCTGCACCATCTGTCTCCATCCTGCCCCATGATCCTGCGCCATCTGTCTCCATCCTGCCCAATTATCCTGCCCCATCTGTCTCCATCCTGCCCCATGATCCTACCCCATGTGTGTCCATCCTGCCCCATGATCCTGCACCATGTGTCTCCATCCTGCCCCATGATCCTGCCCCATCTGTCTCTATCCTGCCCCTTGATCCTGCCCCATCTTTCTCCATCCTGCCCCATGATCCTGCCCCCTGTGTCTCCATTCTGCCCCATGATCCTGCCCGATCTGTCTCCATCCTGCCCCATGAACCAGTCCCATCTATCTCCATTTTATCCCATGATCTTGCGCCATCAGTCTCCTCCTACCCCATGATCCTGCTCCGTGTCTCCATCCTGCTCCATGATCCTGCCCCATCTGTCTCCATCCTGCCCCATGATCCTGCCCCATCTGTCTCCATCCTACCTCATGATCCTGCCCCCTGTGTCTCCATCGTGCCCCATGATCCTGCCCCCTGTGTCTCCATCCTGCCCCATCTGTCTCCATCATGCCCCATGATCCTGCACCATGTGTCTCCATCCTGCCCCCCGTGTCTCCATTCTTGCCCCCTGTGTCTCCATTCTTCCCCGTGTTTGCATTCTTGCCCCCTGTGTCTCCATTCTTTCTTGAGTCGCCACTCTTTCCCCTGTGCCTGCATTCTTGCCCCGTCTCCATTCTGCCTCCTGTGTCTCCATTCTTGCCCCCTGTGCCTCCATTCTTCCCCCTGTGCCTCCATTCTGCCTCCTGTGTCTCCATTCTTGCCCCCTGTATCTCCATTCTTGCCCACTGTGCCTCCATTCTTCCCCGTGTCTCCATTCTTGCCCCCTGTGTCTCCATTCTTCCCCCTGTCTTTCCATTCTTGCCCCGTGTCTCCATTCTTCCCCCTGTCTCCATTCTTTCCCCCTGTGTCTCCATTCTTGCCCTTGTGTCTCCATTCTTGCTCCCTGTGTTTCCATTCTTGCCCCGTGTCTCCATTCTTGCCCCTGTGTTTCCATCTTTGTCCCGTGTCTCCATTATTCCCCTTGTGTCTTTATTCCCCGTGTCTCCATTCTTACCCCATGTCTCCATTCTTGCCCCCTCTGTCTCCATCCTGCCCCATGATCCTGCTCCATCTGTCTCCATCCTGCCCCATTTGTCTCCATCCTGCCCCATGATCTTGCTCCATGTCTCCATCCTGCCCCATGATCCTGCCCCATCTGTCTCCATCCTGCCCAATGATCCTGCTCCATCTGTCTCCATCCTGCCCTATTTGTCTCCATCCTGCCCCATCTGTCTCCATACTGCCCCATGATCCTGCACCATCTGTCTCCATCCTGCCCCATGATCCTGCGCCATCTGTCTCCATCCTGCCCAATTATCCTGCCCCATCTATTTGCATCCTGCCCCATGATCCTGCCCTATCTATCTCAATCCTGCCCCATGATACTGCCCCATCTGTCTCTATCCTGCCCCATGATACTGCCCCATCTGTCTCCATCCTGCCCCATGATCCTACCCCATGTGTGTCCATCCTGCCCCATGATCCTGCACCATGTGTCTCCATCCTGCCCCATGATCCTGCCCCATCTGTCTCTATCCTGCCCCATGATTCTGCCCCATCTGTCTCCATTCTGCCCCATGATCCTGCCTGATCTGTCTCCATCCTGCCCCATGAACCAGTCCCATCTGTCTCCATTTTATCCCATGATCTGGCGCCATCAGTCTCCATCCTGCCCCATGATCCTGCCCCGTGTCTCCATCCTGCCCTATGATCATGCCTCATCTGTCTCCATCCTGCCCCATGATCCTGCCCCCTGTGTCTCCATCCTGCCCCATGATCTTGCTCCATGTCTCCATCCTGCCCCATGATACTGCCCCATCTGTCTCCATCCTGCCCCATGATCCTACCCCATGTGTGTCCATCCTGCCCCATGATCCTGCACCATGTGTCTCCATTCTGTCCCATGATCCTGCCCCATCTGTCTCTATCCTGCCCCATGATTCTGCCCCATCTGTCTCCATTTTATCCCATGATCTGGCGCCATCAGTCTCCATCCTGCCCCATGATCCTGCCCCGTGTCTCCATCCTGCCCTATGATCATGCCTCATCTGTCTCCATCCTGCCCCATGATCCTGCCCCCTGTGTCTCCATCCTGCCCCATGATCTTGCTCCATGTCTCCATCCTGCCCCATGATCGTGCCCCATCTGTCTCCATCCTGCCCAATGATCCTGCTCCATCTGTCTCCATCCTGCCCCATTTGTCTCCATCCTGCCCCATCTGTCTCCATACTGCCCCATGATCCTGCACCATCTGTCTCCATCCTGCCCCATGATCCTTCCCTATCTGTCTCCATCCTGCCCCATGATACTGCCCCATCTGACCTCCATCCTGCCCCATGATCCTACCCCATGTGTGTCCATCCTGCCCCACGATCCTGCACCATGTGTCTCCTTCCTGCCCCATGATCCTGCCCCCTGTGTCTCCATTCTGCCCCATGATCCTGCCCGATCTGTCTCCATCCTGCCCCATGAACCAGTCCCATCTGTCTCCATTTTATCCCATGATCTTGCGCCATCAGTCTCCATCCTGCCCCATGATCCTGCCCCGTGTCTCCATCCTGCTCCATGATCCTGCCCCATCTGTCTCCATCCTGCCACCTCCTGTCATCCTAAACAAACAATAAAAAAACATACCGCTTGGGGAACTTATTCGTACTATGAGAAACACATCAGATACACAATATACACAAGAAGCCATTGGAGTTAATCAAGGGCTACGTGAGTGCAAGTATTCTGACTGGACGCTGAAAATACTACTAACCATATGGATAGACAAGATATGTTAAAAAAAAAGATAAAAATAATATACATGACAACAGGTACAGACTGGGGCTGAAATTCAGTCCTGGCATTTGAAATCACACAGGCCCATGCTGTCCCTGTCCCCAAGAATCAGATGGGATATATTACTAATATTACCCTGGATGGAGGAAAGGAAGATTTACAAGACCAATATTTCTAATGATACCCGTGACCTGATAAGGTAAATGATGGAGTCAGCGACTTTGTGCTCCAACACAACTCTTAGCAGTATGGGTGTCTCGAGAACACCGATTCTGTTAACAATGTAGCAGACAAGGCAGCCCACAACCAGACAGGCCCTTCTGGCATTTACCAGAATTGGCAGATGGTCAGTCCGGCCCTGCACGACGGGATTCACATCACATTTGTGTTCCAGTTCAGTCCACAGTTTTTTGAAATTAGGAAGATCATACCAAAATATATTCCCATGTTGCATCAAAATGAGAAGCTTAAAACAGTTCTAACTAATCCGATACGGCTAAAAAAGCTGCACATTAGCCAACATTACCTAAATCAAGATTTAAATGTGGGCATAATATCTGTACATGCTGTACATTGTATACTCCACCCAATTCACATTGTCAGTTACAAACATAACATACAAAATGAATAACGTTATAATTGTAATTCAACATATGTAGTTTATTAAATTACCTGTCTCACTTGTAATGTTCATTACGTTGGCTGTACCAGCCGCCTTCTGAAAACGACAATCAGATGTCACTTATCAGATGCTGTGAACAAACTAACTTTTAAATGTTAAGCTGTGTCAAAACATTTTTCTATATGTCATAATAAGGACACTACAGCATGTCAATGATATGGTATAGAAGATGTGAACAAGCCACACAGGGGAGGGGACCACCACAGAAAACTCCACAACCTACAAGCTAGGGTGCCATTAGGGATGAGCATTAAATACGATCTTATCATTATGAATAATTGTTTCCCCTCATTTATTTATTTATTTTTTCTTTAATTAAAATTTACCTCATATCTTCCATGTGTGTTCATCTCTATTGCATTATCTAAAGTTTTAACAATTTATGTCTTTTTTATCCAATTCACCAGGATTGGCTCGGACACACCATGTGTTCGTACCAAGAAACATTATATAATGCCAGCTTAATGGTCACCACACTATGCAATGACTAAAGACCTCACGAATCTTCTAGACCATTTCCCCCTTGTACGGACTGTGACATTCATGCCGTCGATGTTTATTTTTAGTATATGAATAAAGCCATGTTTTAAGAGGATCCTTGAAGCTGAACTTTTTCTGCATTCGATTCATATTCCTGCTGCCAAGCTGGTTTCCCTAGCTTTGGATTCCTCAATAGGTGAGCTGACTTACTTTGGACTTTTACTTATACTGAAGGTCACAATAAAACCTCAAGATTTTGCTTGAAAATAGCTCTTGAGAGAGCCGCGTGTTTCAATCAGTGGAGTGCATGCCATAAAAGATAGTTATTAATTCCTACTTTACACCGCCAGAACTTGTCTGTGGTTATACAGGGTGGAGCGCGGTAATTTGCTTTTTTGCACTGCATGCTGTGGCGGCACTGTCGGTCGAAGAGAGGGGAGAGTGGGTGTGGCTTACAGTGGCTGATGGGAGATTTGTATTCCTCTGCCTTTCAGTTGCCATCATGCAGTGGACACGTGAGGAGAGGTCATTTTGTGTTGAAGCGTATTTTTCAAATGCCCACTCGATCATTGCAGTGCAGCGTGCTTTTCGTTTACAATTCGCTGTTCCTCCACGCGGACGTGTTCCTGGACGGCAATCAATTGTAAATTGGGTGAATGCATTCAGAACAGCAGGGAATGTGTCATGTGTACGAAGGGGACCTGAGAGAAGGATTACAACACCACAAAACATCGAGAGAGTTAGAGCAGCAGTACTGCAATCTCCGAAACGCTCTGCTCGGAAGCAATCATTTGCTCTTGGCATTTCAAGACGTTCTCTCCACCGGATTCTTCATGATGAACTGAATTTTCACCCGTATAAAATGTGCGTGGTCCAACATTTGTCAGCATGGGACTATTTGACACGGCGGACCTCTTGTGAAGACATGTTAGCAACGATACCCCGTGACGCAATTGTGTTTTTTTCTGATGAGGCACATTTTCACCTCAGTGGGTGTGTAAACAAACAAAATATGCGTTACTGGAGTGAAACAAACCCCAGAGAAGTTCACGAGAGACCTCTGCATTCGGACCGCGTCACTGTGTGGTGCGCCATATCACGAGTAGGCATCATTGGTCCTTACTTTTTTCAGGATAATGGTCGTGCCATAACTGTGAACTCCGAACGGTACTTGTCTATGATACAGGATTATTTTCAGCCGGCTCTTGAGGCAATGGAACTAGAGGATACATGGTTCCAACAGGATGGTGCCACTGCACACACAGCGAGGGTTACCATGAATTGTTTGAGGCAAATGTTTCCTGGACGGCTTATCTCTTTGAGGGGAGATGTGAACTGGCCAGCACGCTCACCAGATTTAGCCCCATGCGATTTTTTCCTTTGGGGTTACCTGAAGTCTAAGGTGTATATCAACCGTCCCAACACCTTGGAAGACCTAAGGAACAATATTGAAGCTGAAATTGGCAGAATACCAGTGGACATGCTTGTTAGAGTTCATGAAAACTTCAGAAAACGTATGCAGCTGTGTGTGGATAGCGAAGGTCAACATCTTTCAAAACCCCATCATGTTGAGGAAGTGAGAAACATGCTGTTAGATGATGATGATGATGCAGACCCCACAATGAGTGAGGATTTTGAAGACAGTGAGATTGATTCTCATGACGAGGTGCAAGTCTGTGAACTAAATTCTGAAACAGAGCAAGATGGTGACAGTGATGAGGAGGAAGAAGATATAGAATCTTATTACATGGGAAAAGATAAAAAAAACAAATGGAACAAGAATCCACCCATAAAAAAACGTATGGAACCTCATAACATTATCACTCACCTTCCTGCAGTTAGGGAACAGCACGTAATGCAAAAACTGCAGCTGAATGCTGGAATACTTTTTTCACAGATGACATTCTGGACTCTATTATCATATACACTAATCAATATATAGACAATATAAAGCACAAGTTCATCTGTGACAGAATCCTGAAGCCCACGGATGAAATCGAACTGCGTACATTTTTTGGATTATTATACCTTGCAGGAACTTATAGGGCAAATCGGCAAAGTTTGGAGGAACTTTGGGGTATAGAAAGTGATGGAATTGAAAAATTTAGCCTTGTTATGTCTCTAAAAAGATTCAAGATTCTAATTCGTTGCCTTCGGTTTGATGACAGAACTACCCGAACCGAACATAAAACATATGACCGGCTTGCTCCAATTCGCGATGTGTTCCAAAAATTTGTGGAAAACTGTAAGATAAACTATCGCCCTGGGGCAAATGTCACAATTGACGAAATGCTCTCTGGTTTTCGTGGCAGATGCGCATTTCGTCAATACATACCATCAAAACCTAGCAAATACGGAATAAAAATGTATGCCCTTGTTGATGCCAGTAAGACCTACACATACAACATTGAAATTTATGCTGGAAAACAACCAGAAGGTCCTTACTGTGTCAGCAACAAACCCAGTGATGTTGTAAAAAGACTGGCTGAGCCCTTATTTGGATCAGGTCGCAATATAACTGCTGATAATTGGTTTTCAAATTGTGATCTTATTGATTATCTAAAAACGCAGAAGCTTTCATATTTCGGAACTGTAAGAAAAAATAAAAAAGAATTGCCGCCACAGCTTGTTACTGTGATAGGGAGAAAACAGTACAGCAGTATGTTTGCATTCCATGATGGAAAGGTTTTGGTTTCCTATGTACCACGCGAAAAAAAAAATGTACTTCTTCTCTCAACGCTTCATAATGATGATGCCATCGATCCTAAATCTGAAGCACAACAAAAACCAGAGATTATTACATTTTATAATGAAACCAAAGGGGGTGTTGATACAGCTGATCAGATGTGCTCAACTTTCAGCGTCAGCAGAAACACCAAGCGCTGGCCAATGGTCATATTTTTCGCTATGCTAAATTTGGGTGGTATAAATTCACAAATCATTTACCTTGAAAACCAGCTTGAACCACTCCGTAGACGATTGTACCTGAAAAAATTGGCCCATGAACTAATGGATGGAGAGCTACGCAGGAGAAGTATGAAAACCATCGGTATCCCCTCTGGCCTTCAATCCCCTCTGGCCTTCAAGTTAGGCTCAAAAGATTCCGCCCAGATATTGATACTGAAAATCCAACACCTGTACCACCTCCCAAAAGAAGGAGATGCACCACCTGCACCATGGAAAGCGGGAACAGAAGGCTTTCTAATTATGAATGTCTCAAATGTCATCATGCAATCTGCCTGACACATGCAAAAATGTATTGCAATTCTTGCTCTTTGCTTTGCAAATGTATTTTTTCTGGGGAACCTTCAGGATCTAATTCAGATTAATTTTGTGTGTAATATTATTCTAGGTGCCTAGAAAATGTTTTTGTGCCAAAATTTTCTCTTTTTAATAACCGTTACTTGATATCATTGAGGGCTATTTGGTGGGAGTTTTGAAATTTGTGTATATCAAAGTTATTACTTTTATGTTGAGTAAAAGGGTTTGTTTTGCACCTGATAATGTGTAGTCTCTTTTATTACATCCCTATGAAGGTCTATGATCACTTTTAGATCACTGAAATTGAGAAAATTAGATATTCTAGGCATTTTTCTAGCCTGCGCTTTACAGGCACATTGTTCCATTACGAGTTAGTGCGAATATTGTTCCTGACGGAGGGTTAACAATAGTATGAGAGCTTGTTTTTAGTTGGACAAGTTATAGTTCTGAATTATATCATTTGTTCTATGTTACAAAAGAGTTCTGTGCAATAAAAATTACCTCTCAATGTGATTCTTCAGGTCACAGCACTTACATCTCTACCAAACTTGTATAGGTTTTCTACAATACTGTAAAAAAGTTTTAGAAAGTTATGGAAAAATTGTTGGAAAGTAATAATGCTTTAAAAAATAGAAGTTTATAATTGATAAAAATAAACTATTAGCAAATAATGAACTTAATAAACAAAAAATATTTTTTTTGTCACTTTCTGCCTTCAAATCAGCATCAATTATTCTAGGTATAATAGAGAGGATAGTGGCACACCACTGATGAAAAAATGAAAAAAAATTTTATTCAGGCATAGCAAGCCATATGAAAAACATGAAAAGCCTTTCGTGTTTCAGGTGCATGCAGCACCCTTAATCATAGGATATACAATTAAAATGACAGCCAGAATAAATATCAATGAACAACCAATCACAGATGACAAATGATTAATTACATATGCACAAGGTGTGGATCCAAACACAGCAGGGAAGGAAAAAACAAAACAAAAATAAACACGTCAATAAATATAAAATAAATCATTTCTTGAGTTCATGCTCATCGGATATCTCGTGTCCAGCGTTAGAATCCAGAATTCCTCCGTTAAAGTCAATAAGTTTATGTTTGTTTCCACCCCGAATAGGATTAAAAATCTTTTAAAATGCATAAAACGCAAAATGTGTGACTTCTTCTTGGTGAATATTCACAAAGTGTTTTGAGGCACCGGAGTAAGTATTTTTGTTTTGAACGTTGGCTAGATGTTCAGCTATGCGTTTCTTAATTTTTTGTGTAGTGCAACAAACATATTGCATTTTGCATGACAAACAACAGATGCAGTAAATTACATATTGTGTATCACAACTCATGTAAGACATAATCTTCTGTGACAAACCTGAAAAAGAACTAATAGATTTAGTTTTATCAAGTGCGTAAACGCACACATTGCAACGATTACCAGCACATTTGTAAAAACCAGAAGTGGACAACCAAGATTTAGAATGTTGAGAACACTAGGAGAAAGAGCTTTGCCTAAAATAAAACCATCACAGATCTTCTTACTCATCGTTTTTGGTGGTCAGTGGTACATCAGGATCTCTGGAAATATGTGGTCGCCTGCAGTGTTTGTGCTAATTCTAAGGGTATGTGTCCACGTTCAGGATTGCATCAGGATTTGGTCAGGATTTTATGTCAGTATTTGTAAGCCAAAACCAGGAGTGGGTGATAAATGCAGAAGTGGTGACGTGTTTCTATTATACTTTTCCTCTAATTGTTCCACTCCTGGTTTTGGCTTACAAATACTGACATAAAATCCTGACCAAATCCTGATGCAATCCTGAACGTGGACACATACCCTTAAACCTCTCATGCTCATCTGTCTGGGTCTCTCCAACCATTGGCGATTCCCAGTAGACCTTGGACTCATTTATCGGTCAATTTTATCATTGATCTACCCGTGTCGGCAGGTTATACTGTAATTTTGGTGGTGGTAGACAGATTCAGTGAGATGCCATATTTCATTGCGCTACCTATTTTACCTAATGCTAAGACCTTGGCGCAAATTTTCATCAGTGAGAGAGTACATTTACATGGGATCCCTACCAATACTGTGACCAGGTGTGCAGTTTATTTCCAAATTTTGGAAGGTATTTTGCACTCGTTTGGGGATCCACCTGTCATTTTCTTCAGCATTTCGCCCGCCATCTAATTGGAAAACTGAATGGGTTAACTGGAATCTTGAGACTTATCTTAGGTGTTTTGTGTCCGAGAATCAGGAGGATTGGGTTACCTACTTATCTCTAGCTGAATTTGCTGTAAATATTTGTTGTCATGGGTCTACTGGCAAGTCCCTACTTTTTGGGGCATACGGGTTTCATCCTCAGTTCAGCTCATTTAATAGGAATCATTCTTCTGAAATACCTGAAGAACGATTTTCATCATCAATTACGTCTGTGATGCAAGGGGTTATTAATAATTTGAGGAAGATACGGTCCAAATGTAAGAGCTTGGCTTATCAGAGCTTGGCTTATCGGAGACGTTTGGTGACTCCGCATCTGTGTGTTGGTGACTTGCTGTGCTTGTGCTCAAGGAACATTAGGTTGAAGGTTCCCTCTTGGAAACTGGGTCCCAGGTTCATCATTCATTATGAGATTGTGGCCATCATCAATCCTGTAGCATTCCGCCTCACTTTGCCACTCACTTTTAGGATCCATAATATGTTTCATCAATCTTTACTCAAAAAAATGTTGCGTCCTCTGTACCATCACCGCTACCGCCATCTCCAGTCAGTCATTGCGGATGTAAATTTGGAATTTCTGTGGCCCCAGCATCTTCACCATCAGAAGTATTCTGGGGAACAGGGTGAGCTAGGGCGCTCCTAGCGTTAGAGACAAAGAAGGAGCCCCTGGTCCCGGGGCACCCGACAACAGAGTTATGACAGTGTTTTTACAGTAAAAATTAAAAAGAAAAGTCTTGCAAGCATATTTGAAGAGATTTTTCAAGTGTTTTTTGAACAGGATCCACACATTACGTTAGGGCTCCACATGTTATTAGACTCTCTACCAATCTAGATAAATGATCTAGCAGACAACCCCATTGAAGGGCCCTATACACATTATACTGATGTGTAATTTAGATGGCCGGGTGTACACGATCCGGAACTAGCTGCTCTTTGGATGCAGCACATGTTCACTGTGTCCAAAGAGCTGCAGTTTATTGAATGTCTCTTAATGCAGAATACCCACTGCACCCCAAAACCCCATGTACTCCTCTTCCTCTGCTTTAACTGGTGCACTGATGATCTTTCCCTGACTTTAATTCCATGTATCATACTTCAAATTTACTGAATGCATATTCATATATCCATGCTCTTATCACCTTACACTATACTTCCATCTTATTCTGTCTTTCTTCAGCTTTGATGGTAGTAAAATGTTCATTTAAGAACATTCTGTTAATTGTTCCCTGCTATGAACTGTCCACCGCCCCCTTCCTCCTCCCTCTCTCACCTGGCTTCATTTCATGGACACTTGAATGGTATAAGTTGAATGGAGCAGTCAGATACGACCTCGGACAGATGTGACATCATTTCAAGTGACATCTTTTAAGTGTATCATCAGAAATATACCAGAAATAGTCCAGAAATTGGCCAGACGGTAAGACTAATCACTGCCTTCTAATTTTACTTGCCTTTCTTTTCCTCCACTGCTCTTTAACCATGCTCACATTTGCCCCCACTGTTTTTGCTCAACTAATCCTCACTCCACTTTGCTAACCCCAAACCCTTGCACCCTCAAACCACATAACTATCTCCCCCTCTATCTTACCCCCACCTCGCTTCATCTGCAGACCTGCTCCTTAACCTCAGACCTCTCCTGCAAAAATATAATATAAGCCGATCACTCTCCTTCACCCACCTGCTTTCCCTTCTCTGCTCATTCTCACTGCTGGCAACATATCCCCCATTCCTGCCCCCCCCCCGCCTCATACATCCCACTAATCCTCACCCAATCCTTCTCACACTAAGAGAAACTACCGCAATCCCTCACACTTAAAATCTGTGCCACTGACCCCCACCCCCGTTTCCTCTCTCTGGAGCACTTTGGAATGCCCGCTCCATCTGCAACAAGCGCCACATGATCCACAATCTCTTTACTTCCCGCAACCTTTCCTTCCTGGCCCTCACTGAGACCTGGCTGATGCCCCCTGACACGCCTCCCTTGCTGCACTGAGTTACGGTGGCCTTCAATTTACCCACACTCCTTGCTCTGGCAACAGACATGGCAGAGGAGTGGGTTTCCTTCTTTCAAAAAACTGTTCCTTCAACCCTATCCAACACCGACCCTCCCTTATCCTCCCTTCTTTTGAGGTTTAGTCTGTCCGGATCTACTCTCCTTTTAATCTCCAAATGGCTGTCATATACCGACTACCAGGCTCAGCCACTGCCTTCATCGACCAATTCTCCACCTGGCTTCTTCACTTTCTCTCTGCTGACATTCCCACCATCATCATGGGTGACTTTAATATCCCTACTGACACCCACCAGCCAGCAGCCTCCAAGCTCCTGGACCTTACCTCATCTTCACCCGCCTCTGTTCCTTATCTAAACTCACAACCTCTCCCTTCCCCCTATCTAACCATCATCTACTCACCTTCTCATCCTTATCCTCCTCACCTGCCCCCCATGTCCAGCCACTACCACATGCTCGCAGAATCCTCACCCACCTAGACATTCTCAGACTCTCTTCTACACCTGTCCTCCATATCTTCACTCCATGACATGGACAGCACCACCGTTTTCTATAACACCACCCTCACATCAGCCATAGTCTCGGTCGCCCCTCTCATGCATGGCAAAGTGCGACAAATCAATAAGCAACCCTGGCATAACAATCTCACCAAAAAACTTTGACAAGCATCCAGGGACACGGAGCGGCATTGGAAGAAAACACGCCTGCCAGACAACTTCACTGCTTTCAAACAAGCTACACTTGCCTTCAAATTAGCCCTCACCTCTGCTAAACAGACCTATTTCACAAACCTTGTATCTTCATTATCCTACAACCCAAAACAACTGTTCAGCACATTTAACGCTCTCCTCCACCCACCACTGCCACCTCCAACTCCTCTCATCTCTTCCGAGGACTTTGCCACCTACTTCAAAAACAAGATCGACCAAACAAGGCAAACCTTTACTGTTCCAGCACCCCAACCACTCCATATACCAGACCTCTGCCCTTCCCTAATAACCTTCTTCTCCAACATCACTGAAGGAGAGCTTACTCATCTCCTTTCCAAATTACACCTCACCACCGGTGCACTTGACCCCATCCCTTCCCACCTGCTCCCCAACCTCACAAACACGCTCATTCCATCCCTAACCCATCTCTTCAACCTATCGCTATCTTCTGGTACCTTCCCCTCTGCCTTCAAAAATGCCACCATCACACCCATCCTCAAAAAACTAACCTTGACCCAACTGCTATGCCCAGCTATCGTCCCATATCACTGCTCCCATTTGCTTCAAAACTCCTTGAGCAGCATGTACATGCCCAACTTTCAGCCCACCTCTCATTTAACTCTCTCCTTGACAACCTCCAATCTGGCTTCCGCCCCCACTTCTCCACTGAAACTGCCCTGACAAAAATTACTAATGACTTACAGCCAAAGCTAACAGACAGTTCTCCATCCTCTTCCTTCTTGACCTGTCCTCTGCCTTCGACACAGTCGACCACTGCCTACTGCTACAGATTCTTTCTTCCCTTGGCAATAAAGACCTTGCCCTGTCCTGGATTGCCTCATACCTTTCCGACCACACATTTAGCATTTCCCACTCCCACACTAGCTCCTCATCCCGCCCTCTCTCTGTTGAAGTCCCTCAAGGCTCTGTCCTAAGGACCCTACTTTTTTCCATCTATACCTTTGGCCTAGGACAACTCAAAGTCCCATGGCTTCCAGTACCACCTGTATGCGGACGACACTCAGATCTACCTCTCTGGCCCAAATGTCACCTCTCTGCTGTCCAGAATCCCGGAGTGTCTGTCAGCCATAGCCTCCTTCTTTACCTCTCGCTTTCTAAAACTCAATGTAGACAAAATCAAATTCATCATCTTTCTCCCATCTCGCGAATCCCCTCTACATGATCTATCTATTATGGTAAACGGCATCACGCTCTCTCCCGCACCTGAAGTAACTCTCAACTATTCCCTGTCCTTCAATCCGTACGTCAAAACTCTTGCCACCTACTATCACTTCCAATTTAAAAATATTGCCAGAATCCGTCCCTTCCTCAGCCCACAATCTACCAAAACTCTTGTGCATGCCCTCATCATCTCCTGCCTCGATTACTGGAACACCCTCCTCTGTGGCCTCCCAGCTAATTCTCTTGCACCGCTCCAGTCTGTTCTCAACTCTGCTGCCCGGCTAATCCACTTCTCTCTTCGCTACTCCCCTGTTTCTCCCCTCTGCAAATCCCTCCACTGGCTCCCAATTCCCCAATGAATCCAGTTCAAACTACTAACACTGATCTACAAAGACTTCCACAACCTGCCCCTCCCTATCTCTCCCAATATCTTTCCTCACGTAATCTTCGATCCTCCCAAGACCTCCTACTCTCCTCCATACTTATTCGTTCCTCACACAACTGCCTCCAAGATTTCTCCCGAATATCCCCCATCCTCTGGAATTCCATGCCTCAATACGTCCGATTATCCACCACCCTCGGATCCTTCAGATGGAACCTGAAAACCCATCTCTTCAGGAAAGCCTACAGCCTGCAATAACCATTCCGCCGCCTCACCACCACCAGAGCTGCCGCACCCTTGACCTTCTGTCTCTTCTCCATTATCCCATATAATGTAAGTCCGCAAGGACAGGGTCCTCTCCCCTCTGTACCAGTCTGTCATTGTAAATTTGTTTACTGTAAACAATATCTATAACTCTGTACGTAACCCCTTTCTCATGTACATCACCATGGAATTAATGGTGCTATATAAATAATAATAGAACGCAGATGAATCCGCATGTGTTCACTGAGCCATACAGATTCATCGCAATCAATACCTTCTATGAGTGAAATTGACATGCTGCAGTCTGGAAAGACGCGTCGCATGTTCGTCTCCGCAGGTGAGTTGTGGGCATCTGTGGACGCATAGTGGACATGAAATTTCTTGATATCACATCCACTATGCTATAACATCTGGCCACTGCGGGTTTTATACTGCATATGTAGCCAGCGTCAAACCTGCAGCAATTACTGATTGTGTGCATATACCCTATGACACCTTTCAGACTCTCCCCAACAGATGATGTCTGGGGATATAAAAGTCAATGTGTCCAATTTCAAACTGACAATCCTTTTGTTCTTGGAATGATAAGCTGCCACCAAAGGAGTGCATGCAGCTCTCTTCTATAGAACACTATGACTACCCTGTGCATGGAGGAGTCAGGAGAAATAGCTGCTGGCCAAATGATCAGCCGAACCATAGTTACCTTGACTGCTATCTATTGTGCATGGTGCCCCAAAGCTCTAAATAACCTTTAACTCTTCTACAACCCTAGACAGCCAAGGATCTTACAATTGACCTATGCACTATATAAAAAACAAGCAATAATATATTTAGGTTCAAAACTACTTTAGACTATTATACATTTTGCGAATTCAGCGAAAGCCACTCCTCAAGAGAAAGGAATAATGCTTAAATTTTCATCAACTTTGCTTTGATATAACATAATAAACTACCAACAATCACTGTGGTGTCATAGGTTTTATCTGCTGTTCATGGAAGTATACGTTAAAAATGAATCTTTAATTTAAAAGAGAAGAAATGATTACATGTCACACATCTGTAAAACTCCTGAGCCCATAGTTTTGGAAAAGTGTTGCTTGAAATCCGTATCTGGAGAGACCTCTGTATCCAGGAGTCATATGGACTATCAATGATTAACATTCCTATAGCAGTACTATAGAGTGCCCCATCCCTTAATTCTTTGTCTGTGTAGTGTGAATTTGTAGCTTGCAGTTCCTAGTGGAGGTCACTGCCTTGATGATCATGGTGTTTTTGTTGTTGGCCTCTGTCTGCAGAGGGTAGAGAACAGTGACAATTTCCACCCTTCACCTCCACCCTAAATCACCACTGGGTAAAATAAATGAGGGTAGTGCTGCGGGGCGTGTCCCAGAACATTGGAAAGCTTCTTCTCTTTTTCTATGAGCATCTGCCTAAGAGGAACAGATGTGGGCACCTGTGGTGACAGGCTGCATATGTTCCAAACCATTCATAGCTATTCAGACTTGTCTACAATGGCAAGTCTTTGTGTAGCCGTAGTCACTAAATATATTAATCTGACTTGGACTCCTCAGAGATATACTCTGTCTAATTTGTGTTCTCTTCGGACAATAACAACGGAGTGTAATCCCACTGGTCCTCCAAGTGGCAGTATATACACCCCTCACCCCTTTATCTTTTTCCATCTCCTAAAATGCCTCATTTGCCTCTATCTTGGTACTGTTCCACCTGTCACACTCAAATGTGCCTTTATAACATGGTCATTTTTCTTATCTCCGAAAATTCATGCTTAAAATATTTTAGCCATGGTATACTATTAAAGTCAAGATTATCGTACAATCATCTGATCAATGACTGGGGAACAATATTACTTTCATTACCATTAAAGTTTAGAAATATCCAATGTTTTACTTCTTAAAAGGAATTGTAGTAAAATATGTGATCGATATGTATCTGGCTAGCACTTTTCTACCTAAATTGTGTCATTGGCCTTTTATGCATAGCACCGTGCTCTCCCATTCTGATTTGTTTTTGCTTGACAATGGTTTCTTTGGGTGCTATTATAAGCTTCATAATGCAGCAGGACATCAGGCTGTGAATGAAGACAGAAGTAGTTTAAACAAACCCGACTCTTTTCCAATGCCCTCTTCCATTGTGAGGTGAATAGGCCTGCTTAATTTGGCTGCTAGGAAACAGAGCTTTCCATAAAGCATGTCATGACTGAAAGTGCTCTAATAAAAAGATAAACTATGTAAAAAACTAATTCCTGCAACCAGTCGGTTTTTTTTCTTTTGTTAAGTGAATAAAATAAACAAGTCTTTGTTACTTCCTTTGAAAAGAACTACAACGTAAAATGGACGCACGGAACATTGGCCCTGTAGAAAAAGCTTAACAAACAAATAAGCTTTAATCAAAGAAATGTACGTGCATATGTCGTCTTTATTTGGAGCTGTACTTTTATTATTACTTATAGAATTTTAGAAATTACAATTTGTTTTATTTGTTTCAGAAAATATAAAACACAATATAGTTTGTTTAATGTAGAATTAAAATTAGCATTCTAATATGACAATGCCTAGAAATAATTCATGACTGTACTCTACATGCATATTTTTCCTGGGTTTCTTAAATTTCGTGTATAAATTAGAATAGTTTTTGTACCTGTCAGTTCTACACTTGCAATACCAAAGAATCATGCATGAGTCCTTGAATTTGGAAGAGATGCTAAGTGCACAGTGGAGATTACTTGCATAGCAATAATGTATCCTAAAGTTTTGAATGGTTGTTAAAAAAAGGAATTAAAGCATGCTAATTGTTGCAGCACTGTTTAGTGGATTAGATCTTCTATCTAGCGACTATGATTTGCCAATGTGTACAGCACCTTAGAATAATATTCTACTGTAAGAACCATTTTGTGTTAAAATATACGAATTTACTATTTTTAGATATTGAAATTAATTATAGAAATGTTATAAACTGCATTACTAAACTTATTTTCTAAGAGGTTTTGTCCTTATATGAAAGAAAGGAACACATTTGTTTGGTGTTAAGGTACTTGAAAGAAAAAAAATGAACAAGATATAGTCCTAAAATGTGAAATCTCCCTGTTTTTCACCATCGGAGAATGTGCACTGGTTTGTGTGCAGTTTACAAGTGGCAGATGGCTGCATTGTATGGTACATACTTTAACAGGAACCTTTACAAACAATCCTAAAGAATGTGACCTGCCACACGAGGCGTTGGTTCGGGGCCAGAAAACGCTGCTTTATGAGGATTTAACAATGGCTTGCTAACACAGCAGCGACTAGCAAGCATTTAAATATGTTGATGACTTGAAATCTATCTTTATAATGGCCTATTGCAGAAGTACATTTTTTCTGTCAATACCATAACAATTTTATTACTTTTCTGCTATTACATTTAGATTCTTATATTTACTGTGACAGATTTCTTCTCTGCTGGTTTCCGGCAAGTTAAATGAAATCAACTTTTATCCTTTCAGTTTTGATAGGTTTCAAATTGTGTCTATGTAAATAGGAAAACACCTATTACATACAGTACATAGGAGAATTTACACGAGTCAGCCCCAACATGAGGTATCGATGCCGTAAGACTTCTAACGTGTCCTGTAGAGTAAGGAGGATCAATTCACAGGATTCTGGTCCTTTGGCCAGGTCAATGGTCTCTGGCCACTGAATAGGAGACTCTCGAACCTCTGTCCTTCCAGGATCCACGAGGCAGGTCTGGGATTATGCAACATCATCTGTGTAACCTACCGCAATGATAACGTTGCACCTGGGGTCTCGAAAGGTATAAGATTTGCAAGCCTCCCATTCAGTGGCACAGACTACGAACTTGGCTGATGAACTTGAGTCCCACAAATAGATTGGCCTAACTTTGTGTCCTGTATTCTATGGTAAATCTGAAATAAATCTGGCCTATTTAGTGTAATACTTCCAAATATAGAAGTCCAATAAAGAAAAAGGTAGCAGAATACTGCTGCATATTAAAACAGTAAACATTTAAATTCATAACATACAATTAAAAAAATTATGAAATAAGGGGGGAAAGTGGCAGAAAGGAAGACCTCACATGTCCAGGTGACAGCACCAGTAATGTAATATTAATATTGCAGCCAAGTAATTGGGCACAAGGGCATGCAATGAGTATGAAAAGATATAAGACAATAGTCTGTCATATGATCAGGATAACTAGAAGTGGGTGAACAATGGTTATAACTTCAGAAAGCATGCATTAGTAAACACAACAAATGATAATTAAATAAATCCACATATATATCATGCACAAAAATATATAATATACAGTGATCAGATAGTAGCCATATAATAAAGCAAGTGCATTTTAACCCCTTTACCCCCAAGGGTGGTTTGCACGTTAATGACCGGGCCAATTTTTACAATTCTGACCACTGTCCCTTTGTGAGGTTATAACTCTGGAACGCTTCAACGGATCCCAGTGATTCTGACATTGTTTTCTCGTGACATATTATACTTCATGACAATGGTAAAAATTATTTGATAGTACCTGCGTTTATTTGTGAAAAAAACGGAAATTTGGCGAAAATTATGAACATTTCGCAATTTTCCAACTTTGAATTTTTATGCAATTAAATCACAGAGATATGTCACACAAAATACTTAATAAGTAACATTTCCCACATGTCTACTTTACATCAGCACAATTTTGGAACCAAAATTTTTTTTTGTTAGGGAGTTATAAGGGTTAAAAGTTGACCAGCAATTTCTCATTTCTACAACACCATTTTATTTTAGGGACCACATCTCATTTGAAGTAATTTTGAGGGGTCTATATGATAGAAAATACCCAAGTGTGACACCATTCTAAAAACTACACCCCTCAAGGTGCTCAAAACCATATTCAAGAAGTTTATTAACCCTTCTGGTGCTTCACAGGAATTTTTTGAATGTTTAAATAAAAATGAACATTTAACTTTTTTTCACAAAAAATTTAATTCAGCTCCAATTTGTTTAATTTTACCAAGGGTAACAGGAGAAAATAGACCCCAAACATTATTGTACAATTTGTCCTGAGCACGACAATACCCCACATGTGGGGGTAAACCACTGTTTGGGCGCATGGCAGAGCTCGGAAGCGAAGGAGCGCCATTTGACTTTTCAATGCAAAATTGACTGGAATTGAGATGGGACGCCATGTTTCGTTTGGAGAGCCCCTGATGTGCCTAAACATTGAAACCCCCCACAAGTGACACCATTTTGGAAAGTAGACCCCTTAAGGAACTTATCTAGATGTGTGGTGAGCACTTTGACCCATCAAGTGTTTCACAGAAGTTTATAATGTAGAACCGTAAAAATAAAAAATCATATTTTTTCACAAAAATTAACTTTCCGCCCCCAATTTTTTATTTTCCCAAGGGTAAGAGAAGAAATTGGACCCCAAAAGTTGTTATACAATTTGTCCTGAGTATGCTGAAACCCCATATGTGGGGGTAAACCACTGTTTGGGCGGATGGGAGAGCTCGGAAGGAAAGGAGCGCCGTTTGACTTTTCAATGCAAAATTGACAGGAATTGAGATGGGACGCCATGTTGCGTTTGGAGAGCCACTGATGTGCCTAAACATTGAAACCCCCCACAAGTGACACCATTTTGGAATGTAGACCCCCTAAGGAACTTATCTAGATGTGTGGTGAGCACTTTGACCCACCAAGTGCTTCACAGAAGTTTATAATGCAGAGCCGTAAAAATAAAACAAAAAATTTTTCCCACAAAAATTATTTTTTTAGCCCCCAGTTTTGTATTTTCCCGAGGGTAACAGGAGAAAGTGGACCCCAAAATTTGTTGCCCAATTTGTCCTGAGTGCGATGATACACCATATGTGGGGGGGAACCACTGTTTGGGCGCATGGGAGGGCTCGGAAGGGAAGGAGCTCCATTTGGAATGCAGGCTTAGGTGGAATGGTCTGCAGGTGTCACATTGCATTTGCAGAGCCCCTAATGTACCGAAACAGTAGAAAACCCCCACAAGTGACACCATTTTGGAAACTAGACCCCCTAAGGAACTCATCTAGATGTGTTGTGAGAGCTTTGAACCCCCAAGTGTTTCACTACAGTTTGTAACGCAGAGCCGTGAAAATTGAAAAAAAAAATCTTTTCCCCAAAAATTATTTTTTAGCCCCCAGTTTTGTATTTTCCCGAAGGTAAGAGAAATTTGACCCCAAAAGTTGTTGTCCAATTTGTCCTGAGTACGCTGATACCCCATATGTTGGGGGGGAACCACCGTTTGGGCGCATGGGAGGGCTCGGAAGGGAAGGAGTGCCATTTGGAATGCAGACTTAGATGGAATGGTCTGCAGGCATCACATTGCGTTTGCAGAACCCCTAATGTACCTAAACAGTAGAAATCCCCAAGTGACCCCATATTGGAAACTAGACCCCCATGGAACTTATCTAGATGTGTTGTGAGAACTTTGAACCCCCAAGTGTTTCACTACAGTTTATAACGCAGAGCCGTGAAAATAAAAAATCCTTTTTTTCCCACAAAAATTATTTTTTAGCCCCCAGTTTTGTATTTTCCCAAGGGTAACAGGAGAAATTGGACCCCAAAAGTTGTTGTCCTATTTGTCCTGAGTACGCTGATACCCCATATGTTGGGGTAAACCCCTGTTTGGGCACACGGGAGAGCTCGGAAGGGAAGGAGCACTGTTTTACTTTTTCAACGCAGAATTGGCTGGAATTGAGATCGGACGCCATGTCGCGTTTGGAGAGCCCCTGATGTGCCTAAACAGTGGAAACCCCCCAATTATAACTGAAACCCTAATCCAAACACACCCCTAACCCTAATCCCAACAGTAACCCTAACCACACCTCTAACCCTGACACACACCTAACCCTAATCCCAACCCTATTCCCAACTGTAAATGTAATCTAAACCCTAACCGTAACTTTAGCCCCAACCCAAACTGTAGCCCTAACCCTAGCCCTAACCCTAACTTTAGCCCCAACCTTAACTGTAGCCTTAACCCTAGCCCTAACCCTAACCCTAGCCCTAACCCTAGCCCTAGCCCTAACCCTAACCCTAACCCTAGCCCAAACCCTAACCCTAGCTCTAATGGAAAAATTGAAATAAATACATTTTTTTAATTTTTCCCTAACTAAGGGGGTGATGAAGGGGGGGTTTGATTTACTTTTATAGCGGGTTTTTTAGCAGATTTTTATGATTGGCAGCCGTCACACACTGAAAGACGCTTTTTATTGCAAAAAATATTTTTTACGTTACCACATTTTGAGAGCTATAATTTTTCCATATTTTGGTTCACAGAGTCATGTGAGGTCTTGTTTTTTGCGGGACGAGTTGACGTTTTTATTGGTAACATTTTCGGGCACGTTACATTTTTTGATCGCTTTTTATTCCGATTTTTGCGAGGCAGAATGACCAAAAACCAGCTATTCATGAATTTCTTTTGGGGGAGGCGTTTATACCGTTCCGCGTTTGGTAAAATTGATAAAGCAGTTTTATTCTTCGGGTCAGTACGATTACAGCGACACCTCATTTATATCATTTTTTTATGTTTTGGCGCTTTTATACGATAAAAACTATTTTATAGAAAAAATTATTATTTTTGCATCGCTTTATTCTCAGGACCATAACTTTTTTTTTTTTTGCTGATGATGCTGTATGGTGGCTCGTTTTTTGCGGGACAAGATGACGCTTTCAGCGGTATCATGGTTATTTATATCTGTCTTTTTGATCGCGTGTTATTCCACTTTTTGTTTGGCGGTATGATAATAAAGCGTTGTTTTTTGCCTCGTTTTTTTTTTTTTTTCTTACGGTGTTTACTGAAGGGGTTAACTAGTGGGACAGTTTTATAGGTCGGGCCGTTACGGACGCGGCGATACTAAATATGTGTACTTTTATTGTTTTTTTTTTTGATTTAGATAAAGAAATGTATTTAGGGGAATAATATATATATATTTTTTTCATTATTTAAGTTTTTTTTTTTTTTTTTACACATTTTGATTTTTTTTTTAACTTTTTTACATTGTCCCAGGGGGGGGACATCACAGGTCAGTGATCTGACAGTGTGCACAGCACTCTGTCAGATCACTGATCTGACTAGCAGCGCTGCAGCCTTCACAGTGCCTGCTCTGAGCAGGCTCTGTGAAGCCACCTCCCTCCCTGCAGGACCCGGATCCGCGGCCATCTTGGATCCGGGGCTGGAGGAAGCAGGGAGGGAGGTGAGACCCTCGCAGCAACGCGATCACATCGCGTTGCTGCGGGGGGCTCAGGGAAGCCCGCAGGGAGCCCCCTCCCTGCGGGAACCTTCCCTATACCGCCGGCACATCGCGATCATCTTTGATCGCGGTGTGCCAGGGGTTAATGTGCCGGGGGCGGTCCGTGACCGCTCCTGGCACAGTGCCGGATGTCAGCTGCGATAAACAGCCGACACCCGGCCGCGATCGGCGGCGCTCCCCCCGTGAGCGCCGCCGATCGCGCTGGACGTACTATCCCGTCCGTGGTCATGGGGGCTCACCTCGACGGGATAGTACGTCCCATGTCAGAAAGGGGTTAAATAGAATAATAAACCTAATCCTCTATAGAGAGGTATTAAAATACACTGCTCAAAAAAATGAGGGGAATGCTTAACCCCTTTCTGCCATTGGACGTAATATTCCGTCCATGTGGGGTGGGCCTTAATTCCCAAGGACGGAATATTACGTCCAGCGCGATCGGCCGCGCTCACGGGGGGAGCGCCGCCGATCGCGGCCGGGTGTCAGCTGCTTATCGCAGCTGACATCCGGCACTATGTGCCAGGAGCGGTCACGGACCGCCCCCGGCACATTAACCCCCGGCACACCGCGATCAAAGATGATCGCGATGTGCCGGCGGTGCAGGGAAGCATCGCGCAGGGAGGGGGCTCCCTGCGGGCTTCCCTGAGACCCCCGCAGCAACGCGATGTGATCGCGTTGCTCCGGGGGTCTCCTACCTCCCTCCCTGCAGTAAGTCCCGGATCCAAAATGGCCGCGGATCCGGGTCCTGCAGGGAGGGAGGTGGCTTACCAAGTGCCTGCTCAGAGCAGGCACTTGGTAACGCTGCACTGCTCTCAGACAGATCGGTGATCTGTCAGAGTGCTGTGCAAACTGGCAGATCACCGATCTGTATTGTCCCCCCCTGGGGCAAAGTAAAAAAGTAAAAAAAAAAATTTCCAAGTGTGTAAAAAAAAAAAAAAAAAAAAAAATCCTAAATAATGAAAAAAAAAAAAATATATTATTCCCATAAATACATTTCTTTATCTAAATAAAAAAAACAAAACAATAAAAGTACACATATTTAGTATCTCCGCGTCCGTAACGACCCGACCTATAAAACTGGCCCACTAGTTAACCCCTTCAGTAAACACCGTAAGAAAAAAAAAAAAAAAACGAGGCAAAAAACAACGCTTTATTATCATACCGCCAAACATAAAGTGGAATAACACGCGATCAAAAAGACGGATATAAATAACCATGGTACCGCTGAAAGCGTCATCTTGTCCCGCAAAAAACGAGCCACCATACAGCGACAACAGCAAAAAAATAAAAAAGTTATAGTCCTCAGAATAAAGCGATGCAAAAATAATTATTTTTTTCTATAAAATAGTTTTTATCGTATAAAAGCGCCAAAACATAAAAAAATGATATAAATGAGGTGTCGCTGTAATCGTACTGACCCGAAGAATAAAACTGCTTTATCAATTTTACCAAACGTGGAACGGTATAAACGCCTCCCCCAAAAGAAATTCATGAATAGCTGGTTTTTGGTCATTCTGCCTCACAAAAATCGGAATAAAAAGCGATCAAAAAATGTCACGTGCCCGAAAATGTTACCAATAAAAACGTCAACTCGTCCCGCAAAAAACAAGACCTCACATGACTCTGTGGACTCAAATATGGAAAAATTATAGCTCTCAAAATGTGGTAACGCAAAAAATATTTTTTGCAATAAAAAGCGTCTTTCAATGTGTGACGGCTGCCAATCATAAAAATCCGCTAAAAAACCCGCTATAAAAGTAAATGAAAAAAATTTATTTATTTCCATTTTCCCATTAGGGTTAGGGCTAGGGTTAGGGCTAGGGCTAGGGTTAGGGCTAGGGCTAGGGCTAGGGTTAGGGCTAGGGTTAGGGTTAGGGCTAGGGCTAGGGCTAGGGTTAGGGCTAGGGTTAGGGTTAGGGCTAGGGCTAGGGTTAGGGCTAGGGCTAGGGTTAGGGCTAGGGTTAGGGCTAGGGTTAGGGTTGGGACTAGGGTTAAGGTTAGGGTTAGGGTTAGGGTTAGGGTTGGGGCTAGGGTTAGGGCTAGGGTAAGGGCTAGGGTTAGGGTTAAGGCTACAGTTAGGGTTGGGGCTAAAGTTAGGGTTAGGGTTTGGATTACATTTGCGATTGGGATTAGGATTAGGGGTGTGTCTGGGTTAGAGGTGTGGTTAGGGTTACCGTTGGGATTAGGGTTAGGGGTGTGTTTGGATTAGGGTTTCAGTTATAATTGGGGGGTTTCCACTATTTAGGCACATCAGGGGGATCTCCAAACGCGACATGGCGACCGATCTCAATTCCATCCAATTCTGCATTGAAAAAGTAAAACAGTGCTCCTTCCCTTCCGAGCTCTCCCGTGTGCCCAAACAGGAGTTTACCCCAACATATGGGGTATCAGCGTACTCAGGACAAATTGGACAACAACTTTTGGGGTCCAATTTCTCCTGGTACCCTTGGGAAAATACAAAACTGGGGGCTAAAAAATAATTTTTGTGGGAAAAAAAGATTTTTTATTTTCACGGCTCTGCGTTATAAACTGTAGTGAAACACTTGGGGGCTCAAAGTTCTCACAACACATCTAGATAAGTTCGTGGGGGGGTCTAGTTTCCAACATGGGGTCACTTGTGGGGGTTTCTACTGTTTAGGTATATTAGGGGCTCTGCAAACGCAATGTGACGCCTGCAGACCATTCCATTTAAGTCTGCATTCCAAATGGCGCTCCTTCCCTTCCGAGCCCTCCCATGCGCCCAAACGCTGGTTCACCCCACATATGGGGTATCAACGCACTCAGGACAAATTGGACAACAACTTTTGGGGTCCAATTTCTCCTTTTACCCTCGAGAAAATACAAAACTGGGGGCTAAAAAATAATTTTGAGGTGAAATTTTTTATTTTATTTTCACGGCTCTGCGTTATAAACTGTAGTGAAATACTTGGGGGCTCAAAGTTCTCACAACACATCTAAATAAGTTCCTTGGGGGGTCTAGTTTCCAATATGGGGTCACTTGTGGGGGGTTTCTACTGTTTAGGTACATTAGGGGCTCTGCAAACACAATGTGACGCCTGCAGACCATTCCATCTAAGTCTGTATTCCAAATGGCTCTCCTTCCCTTCCGAGCCCTCCCATGCGCCCAAACGCTGGTTCTCCCCCACATATAGGGTATCAGCGCACTCAGGACAAATTGCACAACAACTTTTGGGGTCCAATTTCTCCTGTTACCCTCAGGAAAATACAAAACTGGGGGCTAAAAAATTATTTTTGTGGGAAAAAAATTTTGTTTTATTTTTACGGCTCTGCATTATAAACTTCTGTGAAGCTCTTATTGGGTCAAAGTGCTCACCACACATCTAGATAAGTTCCTTAGGGGGTCTACTTTTCAAAATGGTGTCACTTGTGGGGGGTTTCAATGTTTAGGTACATCAGTGGCTCTCCAAACGCAACATGGCGTCCAATCTCAATTCCTGTCAATTTTGCATTGAAAGGTCAAACGGCGCTCCTTCCCTTCCGAGCTCTCCCATGCGCCCAAACAATGGTTTACCCCCACATATGGGGTATCAGAGTACTCAGGACAAATTGTGCCACAACTTTTGTGGTCCAATTTCTTCTCTTACCATTGGGAAAATAAAAAATTGGGGGCGAAAAGATAATTTTTGTGAAAAAAAAATGATTTTTTATTTTTACGGATCTGCATTATAAACTTCTGTGAAGCACTTGGTGGGTCAAAGTGCTCACCACACCTCTAGATAAGTTCCTTAGGGGGTCTACTTTCCAAAATGGTGTCACTTGTGGGGGGTTTCAATGTTTAGGCACATCAGTGGCTCTCCAAACGCAACATGGCGTCTCATCTCAATTCCTGTCAATTTTGCATTGAAAGGTCAAACGGCGCTCCTTCCCTTCCGAGCTCTCCCATGCGCCCAAACAATGGTTTACCCCCACATATGGGGTATCAGAGTACTCAGGACAAATTGTGCCACAACTTTTGTGGTCCAATTTCTTCTCTTACCATTGGGAAAATAAAAAATTTGGGGCGAAAAGATAATGTTTGTGAAAAAAAATGATTTTTTATTTTTACGGTTCTGCATTATTAACTTCTGTGAAGCACTTGGTGGGTCAAAGTGCTCACCACACCTCTAGATAAGTTCCTTAGGGGGTCTACTTTCCAAAATGGTGTCACTTGTGGGGGGTTTCAATGTTTAGGCACATCAGTGGCTCTCCAAACGCAACATGGCGTCCCATCTCAATTCCAGTCAACTTTGCATTGAAAAGTCAAATGGCGCTCCTTCCCTTCCGAGCTCTGCCATGCGCACAAACTGTGGTTAACCCCCACATATGGGGTATCAGCGTACTCAGGACAAATTGTACAACAACTTTTGGGGTCCATTTTCTCCTGTTACCCTTGGCAAAATAAAACAAATTGGAGCTGAAGTAAATTTTTTGTGAAAAAAAGTTAAATGTTAATTTTTATTTAAACATTCCAAAAATTCCTGTGAAGCACCTGAAGGGTTAATAAACTTCTTGAATGTGGTTTTGAGAACCTTGAGGGGTGCAGTTTTTAGAATGGTGTCACACTTGGGTATTTTCTATCATATAGACCCCTCAAAATGACTTCAAATGAGATGTGGTCCCTAAAATAAAATGGTGTTGTAAAAATGAGAAATTGCTGGTCAACTTTTAACCCTTATAACTCCCTAACAAAAAAAAATGTTTGGTTCCAAAATTGTGCTGATGTAAAGTAGACATGTGGGAAATGTTACTTATTAAGTATTTTGTGTGACATATCTCTGTGATTTAATTGCATAAAAATTCAAAGTTGGAAAATTGCGAAATTTTCAAAATTTTCGCCAAATTTCCGTTTTTTTCACAAATAAACGCAGGTAATATCAAAGAAATTTTACCACTATCATGAAGTACAATATGTCACGAGAAAACAATGTCAGAATCACCGGGATCCGTTGAAGCGTTCCAGAGTTATAACCTCATAAAGGGACAGTGGTCAGAATTGTAAAAATTGACCCGGTCATTAACGTGCAAACCACCCTTGGGGGTAAAGGGGTTAAACAACAGAATATAACTCCAAGGAAGGAACACTGTTTGACAATCAATTTCACATGCTATTGTGCAAATGGAATAGACAACAGATGGAAATTATTGGCAATTATCAAGAAACACTCAATAGAGTGGTTCTGCAGGTGGGGACCACAGACCACATCTCAGTACCAATGCTTTCTGGCTGATGTTTTGGTCACTTTTGAATGTTGGTTGTGCTTTCACACTCGTGGTAGCATAAGACGGACTCTACAACCCACACAAGTGGCTCAGGTAGTGCTGCTCATCCAGGATAGCACAAAAATGCGAGCTGTGGCAAGAAGGTTTGCAGTGTCTGTCTGCGTAGTGTCCAGAGGCTGGAGGCACTACCAGGAGACAGGCCAGTACACCAGGAGACATGGGCAACAACCCTACAGCAGGACCGCTACCTCAGCCTTTATGCAAGGAAAACCAGGAGGAGCACTGTCAGAGCCCTGCAAAATGACCTCAAGCAGGCCACAAATGTGCATGTGTCTGCACAAACGGTTAGAAACCAACTCAACTCCATGAGGATGGTCTGCGTGCCCGACGTCCACAGTTGGGGGTTGTGCTCACAGCCCAACACCGTGCAGGACACTTGGCATTTTCCACAGAACACCAGGATTGGCAAATTCGCCACTGGCGCCCTGTTCTCTTCACAGATGAAAGCAGGTACACACTCAGCACATGACAGACGTGACAGAGTCTGGAGATGCCATGGAGAGTGATCTGCTGTCTGCAACATCCTTCAGCATGACCGGTTTGGCAGTGGGTCAGTAATGGTGTGGGGTGGCATTTCAGCCCTCCATGTGCTCGCCAGAGGTAGCCTGATTGCCATTAGGTACCGAGATGAGATCCTCAGACCCTTTGTGAAACCATATGCTGGTGCAAATGGCCCTGGGTTCCTCCTAATGCAGGACAATGCCAGACCTCATGTGGCTGGAGTGTGTCAGCAGTTCCTGCAAGATGAAGGCGTTGAAGCTATGGACTGGCCCGCCCATTCCCCAGACCTGAATCCGATTGAACACATCTGCGACATCATGCCTTGCACCATCCACCAACGTCACGTTGCACCACAGACTGTCCAGGAGTTGGTGGATGCTTTAGGCTAGTTTCACACTAGCGTTTACCTGATCTGCGGCGGGCTGCGGACTTCCTCCGTGAAGCCCCGCACTCCACCGCACCTTCGCTGCTAGCTCCGCCTACATCTGCATGCGGCCCGCGTACCTATATTTAACATTAGGTACGCAGGTCATGTGGCTGTATGCGGATAGTGCCACATGCGTCATTTTGTCGATGCGAAAAAAAAATGCTACAGGCTGCGTCTACGCTGGTCGCCACATCGTCAAAACGACGCATGCAGCACCATCTGCATACAGCCACACAACCTGCGTACCTAATGTTAAATATAGGTACGCAGGCCACATGCAGAAGTAGGCGGTGCTAGCGGCGGAGGTGCGGCCGAGGGCGGGGCTTCACGGAGGAAGTCCGCAGCCCGCTGCAGATAAGGGAAATGTGAATGTGAAACCGGCCTTAGTCCAGGTCTGGAAAGAGATCCCTCAGGAGACCATCCGCTGCCTCATCAGGAGCATGCCCAGGCATTGTAGCGAGGTCATACAGGCACATGGAGGCCACACACTACTGAGCATCATTTTGTTGTCTTGAGGCATTTCAACTGAAGTTACATCAGCCTGTAATTTGATTTTCCACTATGTAATGAATAAAGATTTGCAACTGAAATATTTCATTCAGTGATATCTAGGATGTGGAATTTTAGTGTTCCCTTTATTTTTTGAGCAGTGTATAAAGATCATACAATTCAGCCAAAAGTTATCCTGTCACTCAGAATATCACTAAAATGCAGGCTAGTAAATAAATGGACAGTTCAGAAATGAGTACCAGATGTAAAATAGTCAACTGAGCCACCTGGAGGGAGTGAGGCCTTGGTACCCCAATGCGCATTTCGTGTTAGCTTCTTCGGGGGAAATACCCCTGTATTTTATGGTGCAGAGAAGTTGAACTTCCATGATGGGACTTGATTTTCCAGTTAATCCCACAAATGCTCAATCTAATTGAACTGTACAAAAATTGGAGGCAAATTCAACATCTTGAAATCTTTATGTTTTTCATACCATTTTTGAACAATTTTGCAGTGCTTCAAGGCTCATGTACTATTTATTATTTATAAGCCTTTGGCTCAATCTTGATAGATGAACAATCTGTAGGAAGATCGATTTAGTGCAAGCCTTGATAGGACCACTAGGGTCTTCTCTGCTGTTATTTTGATTGTATGAAATCATAAACTTGCTGGTCTCTCTCTTTACCCTGTTCCTTCTATTATTCTGACCATGTATGTTGTTCTTCTCCAGTGATTGGACACGATTCGAAAAGAGCAAAGTGGGCAAGTCGTAGCTTGGTGACCCTTGCTTTGAGTGACATGTCTGGCTTGATTTGTTGCAAGATTGATTTGTTAGTTCTTCTTGCCATCCATTGATAACATACTTCTCCAGCACCGCATTTCAGAGATGCAGATTCCTCTGTCTTGTTTCTTTATCGTCCAGGTTTCGTATTCATTACTACTGAAAATAGAATTATTCTTACCGTTAATGCGGTTTCTAGGAACCTTCCACGACGGCATATGGAGGTTGTCTTTTTGCCCTAATGGGGAACAAGAAACACAGAGAGGTTTAAAAGGACCTCCCACCTACCAGTGACTTACAACTGAGACCATAGCACCGGTTTACCTTCTGAATCCCAGAACTAGTCCAGGAATATGTATCGGGTGGGAAATTAGTGCCGTCATGGAAGGTTCCTAGAAACCGAATTAACGGTAAGAATAATTCTATTTTCTCTAGTCACCTTCCACGACGGCATAGGGAGGAATACCAACTAATTTGGCACTAGGGAGGGACAACGGCCTGGAGAACTTTACGGCTGAAGACTAAGTCCTTATTGGACAATACATCTAATCTATAATGCTTAGAGAAGGTATGGAGTGAAGACCACGTTGCTGCCCTGCAGATCTGCTCCGGAGATGCTCCTGCTCTTTCTGTCCAGGAAACCGACGTAGATCTTGTTGAATGGGCCTTGATCCCTACTGGAGGTATTTTGTTTTGAGCAAGGTAGGCTTCCGTTATGGCTTTTTTGATCCATGTAGCAATGGTACTTTTAGCTACTTTTTTTCCCTTATTTTGTCCTGAGAGATGGACAAAGAGGTTATGATTGATTCTGAGAGCACGGGTCTGATCTAAGTATTGTAACAGAATACGTCGTACATCTAGAGTGCTGAATCTTCTTTCTTCCAAGTTTGCAGGTTTATGGCAAAAGGTCGGTAGAACGATCTCTTGGGAACGATGAAATTCAGAGATAACTTTCGGAAGAAAAGAAGGATCCAGACGAAGTACTATTGAATCATCTCTCACTAGAAGATAAGGCTCTCTTATAGATAAGGCCTGCAGTTCACCCACTCTTCTAGCCAAAGTTATGGCTACTAAAAGCACAGTTTTATAGACAAGATTTTGAGAACAGGAGGACAAAGGTTCAAAAGGTGGACCTGTAAGACCTTGGAGCACCACATTGAGATCCCATGGGGGAACTATGATCTGTTTTCTAGGATTCATCCTAGTTGCCGATGTTAAAAACCTTTTGATCCAGCGATGACCTGCTAGATCTTGATCAAAAAAAGAGCTAAGTGCAGAGACCTGGACTTTGAGAGTACTGGGTCTAAGACCCATCTCCAAGCAATTTTGTAAAAAATCTAATATGTTAGGTATATTTGGCTTGAGAGGGTCTAGAAGGTTAGGCAGACAAAACGATGAAAACTTTTTCCAGATTTTGTTGTAGATGGCGTTGGTTACTGGCTTCCTCGATTTTTGGAGAGTAGCTATGACAGGGTCCGATAACCCTTTTGCTTTCAAAACCTGGGCTTCAGTAACCACGCCGCTAAGTTCCATTTCTGAGGGTCTGCGTGGAGAATGGGATCCTGAGAGAGGAGATTGATTTTTAGTGGTAACATTACCGGCCTGTCCACTTGTAGTTGGATGATCAAGTTGAACCAACTTCTTTTGGGCCAAAAGGGAGCTATCAGAATAGTCGGAGTCCTTTCTATCCGTATCTTCCGTAGAACCTTTGCAAGACTTGGGATTGGTGGAAATGCGTAGGCTAGCCGGAAATGCTAATCTTGGACTAGGGCATCCACTCCTCTGGGTTTGCCTTTTGGGTTCAAGGAAAAAAAGGTTTCGACTTTTGCGTTCTGGTGAGAGGAAAAGAGGTCGACATCTGGAAGACCCCACTTTTGTACTAGCATGTTGAACGTTTGAAGATCCAGGCTCCATTCGCAAGGATGAATGTCCTGACGACTCAGGTAATCTGCCTGAATATTTGCAGCCCCCTTTAGGTGAATTGCCGTCAGGGATAGTAAGTGTTTTTCGGCCCAATAAAAAATTCGAGCGGAGATCTTTTTTAAACTGAGGAATTTTGTACTGCCCTGGTGCTTGACGTGAGCCACCGTGGTCATATTGTATGAATATATCTGGACATGTTGACCAAAAATCTGACAGCTTGCTGCTAACAGGGCCTCTTCCACAGCTTTGAGCTCTCTGAAATTTGATTTCTCGCTGATCGACTGGTTCCAAAGACCTTGGTAACGAACATGGTTTATTATGGCTCCCCAGCCCCTCTTGCTGGCATCTGTCTTGATCGTGGTTAGTGGAAGCTGAATCCAGCTCACACCCTTCAGGAGGTTTCTGGAATTCATCCACCACGTTAAGGATGCTTTCACTCGCCCGGGTGTGTGGATTCTTTTTGTTAGAGAGCCAGGTCGACCATCCCATTTGTCTAAAATGTGGGTTTGGAGAATTCTTGAGTGAACTTGAGCCCAAGCCACCGATTGTATGCAGGCTGTCATGGAGCCTAAGAGAGACATTCCCTCTCGAAGAGTAGGAGATCTCATCTATTTGAATCTTCTGATTTTAGCTACTAATGGTAGCCTGTGATCGTCTGGGAGAAAGGACATCTGTTTTGCCGAGTCCAGGACCACACCCAAGAACTTCCAGGTTTTTGAGGGTTGAAGCTGAGATTTTTTCATATTTGGAATCCAACCCTGAGACCTCAATATCTCTAAAGTGGTTGACTCATGGGATATCAGGGTCATCTCGGTGGGAGCTACTATCAGGAGATCGTCCAGATAGGGCACTATACAGACACCTTGTTTTCGGATAAATGACACTGCCTCTGCCATGATTTTGGAGAACACCCTCAGTGCTGAGGAAATGCCGAAGGGAAGGACTCAAAACTGATAGTGCTCCACTCGATGACTCCCCTGTATCGCAAACCTGAGATATTTTCTGTGTCTCGGGTGAATAGGAATGTGAAAATATGCATCCTTTAAGTCGATGGTTGCCAAAAAGGAGTGATGTCCTATCAGAGGAATTGCAGATTTTACAGACTCCATCTTGAACTTGCGATATTTCACATGTTGGTTCAGACCTTTCAGGTTTATGATAATACGTACGTCCCCTGAGGGTTTGGGTACCAAAAACAGACGAGAATAATGTCCTTTTCCCCGTTCCAATTGTGGAACTGGGGAGATCCCATTTGACTTCACAAGATCTCGGAGACCCAATGTCAACAAACTGTGATCTCTTGATGTCAGAAGGGTAGTAACTTTTAGACCTTGAGGGGGGGAGAAATTAACTCTATCAATAGGCCCTCCTTGATAACATTGAGGACCCAGTGGGAACTGGTGATATTTTCCCACTGACCCACATATTTTGAGAGTCTTCCCCCCACCGCGTCAGAGTCATTGTTTGTCCTGTTGGGACTGCTGCTGCTGTTGCTGTGGGACAAAAATATTTTTCCCTCTACCCTTTGCGTAACTCCACCTGCCGGTTTTGCCTTTACCTCTTGCTTGAGAAGGCTGAGACTGTGGGGCACGAAAAAAAACGTTTCCTCGGTGGTTTTTGCTCCGGGAGTGCCTTTTTCTTGTCGGTAGCCTTGTCAAGAATGTCATCTAAGGCCGGACCGAAAACATAATCTCCCTTAAAGGGTATGGCACACAACTTGGCTTTAGAGGTGATATTACCGCTCCATATTTTAAGCCAGAGGGCTCTTCTGGCAGAGTTGGAAAGCACCAGGGATCTGGCGGCCACTCTAACAGACTCCAGAGAAGCGTCAGCCAGAAACCCAGTAGCTTTATGCAGAATGGGGAGTGAATCTAATATCTCGCCTCTTGAGGTACCTTGAGATATGTGAGACACTAATTTTTCTAGCCAGCAGGAGAGGTCCCTGGCAACACAAGTAGAAGCGACGTTAGCCTTAAGGACAGACGTTGACGTTTCCCATGAATTTTTTAGGAGACTTTCAATCTTCCTGTCCATAGGATCCTTTAATTGCGAAGAATCCTCAAAAGGGAGTGCTGTTCTTTTGGCGACTCTAGCCACCTGCACATCAACCTTTGGAATGTCCAATTTGATAATTTCACCCTCTAAAGGAAATCTATGCTTCATTTCTGAAGGGGTACTGAGGCGTTTCTCAGGCTGTTCCCATTCCTGATCAACCATACTAACAACGTTAGTGTGCACTGGGAACCCCACTCTCTTCTCCGATCTGAGCCCACCAAACATTTGATCCTGTATGGACTGTGGTTCAGGTTCCTCTTCTAGGCCCATAGTATTACGGACAGCGGATACTAGATCCTCAATGTAATCTGAGGAAAAGAAGTATTTCCTGTCCTCAGCTTTAGGTGATACTGGATCTTCCCAGCCCACAGAAGAGGTATGAGAGAGGTCTGAATCAGAATCAGATTCAACTACCTGAATTTTTCGCTTTTTAGCTGGGGAATGTTGTGGCGGTGGCGGAGGTGGAGGAGTAAAAGCTGCCAATGAAGATTGCACCTCCTGTTTTACGAGGGAGCGAATTTCATCCAGCAGAGATGGTTGCTCGGCTTTTATTATTCTGTCAGTACATGGCTGACAGAGTTTTTTATCCCAGTTAAGAGGGAGTTTAGCAGAACAGACTGGGCATTTCTTTTTATTGGCGGCTCTAGGGGTAGACTTTTCTCCCTGAAACAGAAAGGGAGAGAGGAGTGAGGACAACTAAACCCCCTGAAGGTACTACCTCCCGGATCCCATCCCTGCAAACACTCACAGTAGCAGGGGTAGCACTGGGCTCCGCAGACGCAGGGCACAAAGAACCATCCATACTGGGGAAATAGCCTTACCTCAGTGGTGGTTCAGCAGGATTTTAAGAACGCCGTCCAGCACCTGCCTCCAGCAATCAATTGCTCCCCCTCCCCCCTCCAGGATCCATGTGAGGGACGCCATCAGCCCGACACGCCGGTCGGCGAACCCGGAAGTACCGGCTTCAGGATTATATGAAAAAACGGAAGTGACGCACGCGCGACCGCTGACGTCACTTCCAGAATGCCGAGCCGACCGAATGGAAGGGGAGAACGCCGGGAAGCTCATGGAGGAAACCAGCGAAGGATCCCAGGCCTGCTTTGCCCTCGTGGGGGCGCGGGAAGGCCGGGAGGGGGTCCCGAGGCACCTGCAAGCAGGACGACGGGAGCAGCACCGGAGGAGGCGAAGCGACCATCAGCTGCCCGGCTTAAACAGGCTAAAGCCTGTACAAGGTACTGCAGTTGCCGGCCACTACAGCACATGGAGACCTTCCCCTGTCCCATGGGGAACAGGAAAGACACTGGTAGGTGGGAGGTCCTTTTAAACCTCTCTGTGTTTCCTGTTCCCTATTAGGGCAAAGAGACAACCTCCATATGCTGTCGTGGAAGGTGACTAGAGAAAAAAAAAACATACTATATACAGTGTTTTCATCGCAAGTGAAGTGAAATATTCCTTGATTTCAAGAACGTGTTGATTTGCTCATAGCTAGCTATTCTTCTATTTATTAATTTATGGTGTCGTCACTGCATCTTGAGTGATAATATAACCGAGTAGGTTAAGTCCTTTACAACTTCCAGTTTGTCGCTGTCCATCTCACATGAGTCCTGATCGTACTTGGCAGAAGTTAATATTGTCTTCTTTGCAAAGAATAGCAGTCTCTAGTTCGAACTTTCCATCTTGACACTCTGTAATAAGTCATTCATTCCATCTACGCTTGTTGCCATCAATGTTGTATGGTCTACATATTGAAGGTTGTTGATGATTTGTCCAGAATTTAGATTTTTTGTTTTCAGCAATCCTGAAATTAGCTTCTGAGAAATGGTGACAGGATGCAGCCTTGTCTGATGCCTCAATCTACTTTGAACCATGCTGGGTCGGTCGTCGTGTTCGATTTGGTCTGTTGCTACGTGGTCGACGTAAAGGTTCTTAATGAGGCTGATCAGATGGTTTGAAACACCAATATCCTTCATGGTGTAGCAAAGTTTCTGGTACTCAACACAGTTGATGAAGCTAAAAGATTTCCATGTTGTATTCTTTGATCTTTTCCATTATCCATATGATGTTAGCAACTACATATCTTGTTCCTCTGCCTTTTCTGAATCTTGCTTGTTCCTCTGATAGCTCTTTGTCAAAGTAAGGCTGTAACAGTCTTTGTAGGATCTTCAGTAGTATTTTGCTGGCATGAGGTATGAGCACAATAGTCCGATAGTTTCCACAGTCGGTAGTATCTCCCTTCTTCAGAATGGAAATAATCATCGATCTTGTCCAGTCTTTCTACAATTTACCAGTTGTCCATATCTGTTGACACAGGCATGCGACGACATCAACTGCTTCTTCAGAAGACTTAATTACCTCTATTGGAATACTGTCACATCCAGGGGCATTGTTGCTTGACAGAAGCTTTATTGCAGCAACAGCATTGTCTTTCCGGATGTTCATCTCTCTATCATTTCCATTCTCAGTTTCCTCCCATATCACCCAGTCATTCCTGTAGATGTGCTCTGTATACTCTTTCCATCTTTCCTTGATCTGTTCTGGCTCAGCTAGTTTGTTCCCATTGGCATCTTTCAACATGCCCACTCTTGGTTGAAACTTTCATTGTAGCTCTTTGATCTTTAGGTATGCCTTCCTTGTCTTGCACCTCAGAAGTTCGCTTTCATGCCTATGGTTTGTGGACCCACTGTGCCACAGGTCTTGGCATACCTAGGGAGGGGCATAGCTAAGCAGCTTAGTAAGAAGGAACATAAACCAGTTCACCCGTGATTCAGCAACCAAACCTCGGGAGCATGGACCCGCTGTGTCCAGGTGTGCAAGATCCATATGGGTAAGAATCTCAACGCGTTTCTGGAGACTAGGCTCCCTTAAACATGACCATATGGTTGTGCTGAAGTCTGTATCCTCCATGTTTAAAGTTTGTTAATAAAGAAATCGCTTTTTTACGGACTCGGTGAAGCTGGACATTTCTTTCTTTTTTTTGCATAGCTAAGCAGCTACATGGTGTTCTTCATGGTGTAGTCAGGCTTGAGCTGCAGATAGCCACCATGCCAAAGCTGTTCCTGATACTGCAGCTGCTGACCTCAAGGGTCAGGTACGCTGAACAGACCGGACTCATGCTCTGTTCAGACTACTCCTGGGGCAGGAAGCATTCCAAAATGGAGTCACAGACAGGACTGGATTCAGAGCCTGGTATAACAGTCCAGACACATTACGGAGTACTGAGTTAAGTGCACATTTAAACACACAGGCCTCAGGAACTGATTCAGGTACCGCCAGCGTGGCTTTAGCGTGCAGGTACCGCTGGATGTGGTTCAGAATTCAGACACTGGCCACACAAGGAACAGGGGTTTGGGCACTTGCTAGACATGATCAGGGGATCCAGGTTCAGGCATTGAACACACACAGAGCAGGGGAAGCAGGTTCAGGCACTGGTCACACACAGACCAGGGGAAGCAGGTTCAGGCACTGGCCACACATTGACCAGGGGAGGTGTTGTGAATTCTGTTGTCGGGCTCCCTCCTGTGGTCATGAATGGTACTTCGGCTGGTTCTGTCCATGGACTTCCTCTGGTGGGTGTTTCTGAGTTTCACAGGTGACGAGATTAATTCATTAGCTGCTGCTCTATTTAACTCCACTTAGATCTTTGCTCCATGCCACCTGTCAATGTTCCAGTATTGGTCTAGTTGACTCCTGGATCGTTCTTGTGACCTGTCTTCCCATCAGAAGCTAAGTTCCAGCTTGTATTTCTTTGGTTTGCTATTTTTCTGTCCAGCTTGCTATTTAATTTGTTGTCTTGCTTGCTGGAAGCTCTGGGACGCAGAGGGAGCGCCTCCGCACCGTGAGTCGGTGCGGAGGGTCTTTTTGCGCCCTCTGCGTGGTCTTTTTGTAGGTTTTTGTGCTGACCGCAAAGTAACCTTTTCTATCCTCGGTCTGTTCAGTAAGTTGGGCCTCACTTTGCTAAATCTATTTCATCTCTGTGTTTGTATTTTCATCTTTACTCAGAGTCATTATATGTGGGGGGCTGCCTTTTCCTTTGGGGAATTTCTCTGAGGCAAGGTAGGCTTTATTTTTCTATCTTCAGGGCTAGCTAGTTTCTTAGGCTGTGCCGAGTTGCATAGGGAGCGTTAGGCGCAATCCACGGCTATTTCTAGTGTGTTTGATAGGTTTAGGGATTGCGGTCAGCAGAGTTCCCACGTCCCAGAGCTCGTCCTTATTATCAGTAACTTTCAGGTCATTCCGTGTGCTCTTAACTACCAGGTCCATTATTGTCCTGACCACCAGGTCATAACAGGGAGGCAGGTTCAGGCACTGGCCACACGGACCAGGCTAGGTAGGCTCAGACACTGGCCACACACAGAGCAGGGAAAGCAGGTTCAGGCACTGGCCACACACATACCAGAGGAAGCAGGTTCAGGCACTGGGCACATGGACCAGGGGAGGGAGGCTCAGACCCTGGCCACACACAGACCAGGGGAGGCAGGTTCAGGCACTGACCACACATGAACCAGGGGAGGCAGGTTCAGGCAATGGCCACACCCCATGGGAGGCAGGTTAAAGCTCTGGCCACACTTGGACTAGGGTACCTAACAACTCACAAGTTCCATACTAACTCACTAATGACACAATGTTGACTAGTCACCTTCCTATTGGGGAAAGTGCCTTTTATACAAGATGCCTCCAAGCTATTGGCTGGGGGCAACTTAGCAGGATCGTGCACAGCCCCTTTAAAAACAGTGGAGCAAGGCACCAGGAAGTGCTTGGGCCCAGGAAACAGGGAGCATGCTATGGACCACACAGCACAGCCAGGGCAGTGAGTATGTTGGCATCCCTACATGGAGGGGGAAGGGGATCTATGCAGGGGCGCCAGCATTAATGTTACACTTTCTATCTCTGTACATATCCTTTGGTAATATAAAGTTCTTTGTCTGCTTGAATGACTGTCTTTAGTCTTTTACTGATGTTATTTGCGTACTGCTTGTTACCTTTTTCTTTTGCCATTCATCTTTATTCGATCATCTTTAGGGTCTCTTCTGTTAACCATGATTGTCAGGCTCTCTTGTGCCTCTTGCTTACTGATGTACTGGCTTTTTCAGTAAGAACAGTCTTTATGTGTGTCCATAATTACTCAGGCTTTCTTTCATCCGTGTCCAGTTATGTAAGTCGATTGTACAGACTGTTACAATAAAATTCAGGTGTGTTGGTCAAATCAAAGTTGAAAACGGCCTGTAAAAGTTCATGATCAGTTCCACAGTCAGCTCCTGGTCTTGTTTTCACAGTAATGATTGACGACCTGAGGCTTTAGTGAACACATGTAGTCAGTCAATCTGATTCTTATAGGCCACATTGGTTATATCCATGTGTACAGTCTTGGTTTGTGATTTTGGAAGGTGTTCATGATGGACAGTTTATTTGTTGTACTAAGTCCAAAGTTTCCAACAACGGTTCCATGTTTACCTTGGCCCACTTTGGCATTCAAGTCTCTCATGATAATGAGTTAAGTCTTGTTTTGGTTGATTTCTACTTGAACTTGATTGCAGAATCACCATCCTCCTCCTCGGCATGTTCTTTGTGAGTAAACCTGTATAACTGAGATGGATTAGCTCTCCTTGTAGTTGTATTGATATGACTATCACCTACTACATTGTACTTCAGGACAATGCCAGCCAATCTTATTTTGAGTATAAAAGTGACATCATTTTGTCTTCGGTTATCCTTGCCTCTTGCAGTATGGAATTCCCCATTTTGACTTCTCTAACTATAAAGAACCCTTTCCTATTTAGATGTCTGAATGGTCTTTCATCCACATGCGGTTCATCTTCCCTAAAACTTTGTAAATCCTTTAGAAAGTATAAGTGCCAGTCCACACATGTATTTATACAGTGGGGCAAAAAAGTATTTAGTCAGTCAGCAATAGTGCAAGTTCCACCACTTAAAAAGATGAGAGGCGTCTGTAATTTACATCATAGGTAGACCTCAACTATGGGAGACAAACTGAGAAAAAAAATCCAGAAAATCACATTGTCTGTTTTTTTAACATTTTATTTGCATATTATGGTGGAAAATAAGTATTTGGTCAGAAACAAACAATCAAGATTTCTGGCTCTCACAGACCTGTAACTTCTTCTTTAAGAGTCTCCTCTTTCCTCCACTCATTACCTGTAGTAATGGCACCTGTTTAAACTTGTTATCAGTATAAAAAGACACCTGTGCACACCCTCAAACAGTCTGACTCCAAACTCCACTATGGTGAAGACCAAAGAGCTGTCAAAGGACACCAGAAACAAAATTGTAGCCCTGCACCAGGCTGGGAAGACTGAATCTGCAATAGCCAACCAGATTGGAGTGAAGGAATCAACAGTGGGAGCAATAATTAGAAAATGGAAGACATACAAGACCACTGATAATCTCCCTTGATCTGGGGCTCCACGCAAAATCCCACCCCGTGGGGTCAGAATGATCACAAGAACGGTGAGCAAAAATCCCAGAACCATGTGGGGGGGACCTAGTGAATGAACTGCAGAGAGCTGGGACCAATGTAACAAGGCCTACCATAAGTAACACACTACGCCACCATGGACTCAGATCCTGCAGAGCCAGACGTGTCCCACTGCTTAAGCCAGTACATGTCTGGGCCCGTCTGAAGTTTGCTAGAGAGCATTTGGATGATCCAGAGGAGTTTTGGGAGAATGTCCTATGGTCTGATGAAACCAAACTGGAACTGTTTGGTAGAAACACAACTTGTCGTGTTTGGAGGAAAAAGAATACTGAGTTGCATCCATCAAACACAATACCTACTGTAAAGCATGGTGGTGGAAACATCATGCTTTGGGGCTGTTTCTCTGCAAAGGGGCCAGGACGACTGATCCGGGTACATGAAAGAATGAATGGGGCCATGTATCGTGAGATTTTGAGTGCAAACCTCCTTCCATCAGCAAGGGCATTGAAGATGAAACATGGCTGGGTCTTTCAACATGACAATGATCCAAAGCACACCGCCAGGGCAACGAAGGAGAGGCTTCGTAAGAAGCATTTCAAGGTCCTGGAGTGGCCTAGCCAGTCTCCAGATCTCAACCCTATAGAAAACCTTTGGAGGGAGTTGAAAGTCCGTGTTGCCAAGCGAAAAGCCAAAAACATCACTCCTCTAGAGGAGATCTGCATGGAGGAATGGGCCAACATACCAACAACAGTGTGTGGCAACCTTGTGAAGACTTACAGAAAACGTTTGACCTCTGTCATTGCCAGCAAAGGATATATTACAAAGTATTAAGATGAAATTTTGTTTCTGACCAAATACTTATTTTCCACCATAGTATGCAAATAAAATGTTAAAAAAACAGACAATGTGATTTTCTGGATTTTTTTTTCTCAGTTTGTCTCCCATAGTTGAGGTCTACCTATGATGTAAATTACAGACGCCTCTCATCTTTTTAAGTGGTGGAACTTGCACTATTGCTGACTGACTAAATACTTTTTTGCCCCACTGTATATGTAGATGAGATCACCTGAGGAGTTTATTTTCTAAGCTAAACAAGCCCAACTTTTTCATCCTTTCATTAAAGGATAGGCCTTCCCTCCCTTGTAATAATCATGCCTGCCTATGAATTGCCTCTTACTTCCCAATATTATTTTTAAATTGTAAAACACAAAACCGAACCTTACATTCAAGATGTGGTCCCACAAATGATTTATAGAAGGAAATAACTTTGGATCAATGGATTTTTATCTTTTATACACCCTATTATTTTATTTGCTTATGCAGCAACTGCTTGACCTTGAGTACTGCTGCTCAGCTTACTTGTAACAAGAATACCCAAGTCCTTTTCCTGTTCTGTAGTCCAGAGTATGTTGCATTTAATGTATATGCTGCTATATGATTACTCCATCCTAGGTGCATTACTCTACGTTTATCAACATTAAAGGGGGTTCTCCCATGAACAAAGTACATTTTAATTAATATGTCCCTGTGCTGAGATAATTTTATAAATGTGCCCCTGCTGCATATTGTGAAATGTTAATGCCTGACTGTGTAGGAACATGTGCACATAGCATAGCTCTTGACCAGTGGAGGAAGTAAAAGAATGAATAAAGACAAGACAACACGAGTTTGTAGATGATTATTTCCAACATCCAGATTTCCACTTATCTAATCATAGAAAACCAGCAAGTTGGTTAGACATCACTTATATTTCATGAATTCATCAGTACGATAATTTTTGAAAAATATGAATGATACTTCAGATTTTTTTCACAGTCCATTGTCCACTGGTCTATGCTTATGACTTTGAAGGTCAATTAGTAACGACTATTCTTGAAAATGGGAATTAGACCTAGATTTTTTGTGGAGGACAGGATTATGCATTGCGGTTGTGCATGTGAGCCTACCTTTTATACTTTCTTATCCCTCGGTTGAACTTAATGGACATTTGTCTTTTTGAACCATATTAGCTATGCTACCATTTGAAGAAAGCAAACAACAGGGAAAGGAAGTCTACTATATAATTGTCTATGGGTCACTTCCGTCTTTCTGTCTTTCCTTCTTTCTGTCACGGATATTCATTGGTCGCGGCCTCTGTCTGTCATGGAAATCCAAGTTGCTGATTGGTTGCGGCAAAACAGCCACGACCAATCAGCGACGTGCACAGTCCGGAAAAAAATGGCCGCTCCTTACTCCCCACAGTCAGTGCCCGGCGCCCGCATACTCCCCTCCAGTCACCGCTCACACAGGGTTAATGCCGGTGGTAACAGACCGCGTTATGCCTCGGGTAACGCACTCCGTAACCACTGCGATTAACCCAGTGTGTCCCCAACTTTTTACTATTGATGCTGCCTATGCGGCATCAATAGTAAAAAGATCTAATGTTAAAAATAATAAAAAAAAAAACCTGCTATTCTCACCCTCCGTCATCCGACGATGCGCTCGTGCCTGCCGCCATCTTCCGTACTCGGTCATGCATTGTGAAATTAGCCAGAAGACTTAGCGGTCTCGTGAGACCGCCAAGTCATCTGCGTAATTTCGCAATGCATCCTGGGAATGGAAGATGGCGGCAGCCGCGCGCGTATCGCTGGAGCTTCGGTAGATCCCAGGGGGTGAGTATATAACTATTTTTTATTTAAATTATTTTCTTAACAGGAATATGGTGCCTACACTGCTGTATACTACGTGGGCTGTTAGATACCGCGTGGCTGCTATATACTACACAGGCAGTGTTATATACTATGTGGGCTGTGTTCTATACTGCGTGGGCTGTGCTATATATTACGTGGCCACTGTTATATACTGCGTGGGCAGTGTTATATACTGCGTGGCAGCTATATACTGCGTGGGCAGTGTTATATACTACGTGGCAGCTATATACTGCGTGGGCAGTGTTATATACTGCGTGGCAGCTATATACTGCGTGGGCAGTGTTATATACTACGTGGCTGCTATATACTGCGTGGACTGTGCTATATATTACGTGGCCAGTGTTATATACTACGTCGCCTGTGTTATATACTGCGTGGGCTGTGTTATATAATACGTGGCTGTGTTATACACTGCGTGGCCACTGTTATATACTGCGTGGCCTGTATTAACGCATCGGGTATTCTACAATATGTATGTATATAGCAGCCACATAGTATATAGCACAGGCCACGTAGTATTTGTCTGCTATATACTACATGGCTCCTATATACTATGTGGCCTGTGCTATATACTATGTGGCTCTTATATACATACATAAATACATATTCTAGAATACCCAATGCGTTAGAATCGGGTCACCATCTAGCTTGTAATAAATGCTAATAATACATTTCAGTCTTGCAAATTAACAGTCAAAATGGCACTTTTGATGAGGGGCATTGGCTACACGTTTCATTGTGTCTTTGCATAGCATAGATTTAGTCTTGTTTCCTTTTTGTAGTCATCACACTTTTATATGTATGTAGCCATAGGAAAAATTTGGATGAATTAAGAAAACAGACTAATGTCTACAAAGTTCGTGGTTATGACCAACTGCAGATATGCCCTTACAAGCATAATCTCAGGATAGCCAGAGGGCCATTGTTAAGTACATGGCTGATTTTTAAAAAGTTATGTTCAAAAATACCCATGTATTACGTATCAATTTTTACTGCAGATGTTGCTGTGCATTTGACCCTTTTTATTTCAAAGTGACATCTGTGGTAAAAAGATCTGGGTCAACTCTGAGAGAACTGGCATGTAGCGAATTTTAAGTTTGTACTATAATTTGTCATGGCTCTTCTGCAACAAATCCCAAGAGTCTGAACATACTCTAAAACTGTCAACACCAGAAATCACAATTCCAGAGATGACAGAGTAAAAAAGGAAGTCCCTCCAATTGTTGATAACCACTGATTGCCCCACCTCAGGGGTTAAGACATTGCTTTGATGTGGCAGCTGTCAATCCCAGTCACCTGTCAAATGTTAAACACACAAAATCTAACTTTGAAAATCAATAGAAGTGCCTTTTAGGGGTTCATTTACACAGAAGTACTAAAAATTTACCTATTACTGGTCAAATAGCCTGATTACACAGGCAGAACAAAATAAACTGCGTACTGAGCAATCTGTAATAGATCGCTCAGTGCACAAAAACTGCCATGGTACTCGGCAGAGTAAAGCTGGGTTCCCATTGCGTTATGGGACCGCGTTTAACGGACAGCGTTGCACGGCGAAATTAACGCCGTGCAACGCGTCCGTTAACGCGTCCATTGAAGGCAATGGGAACGCGCTTCACTAGCGCGTGCCATGTTCGGCACGCTCTAGCGACGCGCCGGTGATTCCTGGCGCGCCGCGGACGCTGCTTGCAGCGTCCAAGGCGCGCCCGCGGTCCGTTCCCCGCTCTCGCAGATCGGGGATCTGCGAGAGCGGGGACGTTACCGCGACCCCGACCGCAGCCCCATAGAAAACATTGCGTTAGCGCAATCCGCTAGCGCTAGCGCTAAACGGATTGCACTAACGCAATAGGAACCCAGCCTAAGTCATGTTTGCACCACTGAGCATAATGATCTTTTGCGCTGCGCAAAAGATCATCTCACGGGATGAACTAGAGCTTTGCATTGGGTTATTGTCAGCCTGTTTACATGGCAATATTTCTGTTTACATGGCAATATTTCTGTGAAAGGAGCGTTCAAGATTATTTTTCAATGTAAATGCAGCTTTACTCAGGGAACTCATCACCTGAACCATTGCGTAAATGTGTATTTGACGGTTGGTGGCAATGGAAAAAAATGCAACCATGAAAGTATTTCCTTGCATGAAACATCCAAAGTCACCCATTTAATCAGTTCCTGTAGCAGGCTCACACATGGTCCAGAACAGGACTAAGATTAAGAAGATTTATATAGCTTTCACATTGTGGTAATTATTATGATTACCATATTGCAACACAGAAGACTGACGAATATAGATTATTTGTGTCACTTGTGAAAAAGTATTGGAGGGGAGAAATGTTTCACTGAGGCTATTAGCTTCAGCGATTTGAAACCTAGAAGTTTGCTCCGGTGTACTTAAGGTACCTTCACACATAACGATTTCGTAAACGATATCGTTGCTTTTTGTGACGTAGCAACAATATCGTTAACGAAATCATTATGCGTGACAGCGACCAACGATCAGGCCCCTGCTGGGAGATCGTTGGTCGTTGGGGAATTATCAGGACCATTATTTGGTCGCTGATCACCCGCTGTCATCGCTGAATCGGCGTGTGTGACGCCGATCCAGCGATGTGTTCACTGGTAACCAGGGTAAACATCGGGTTACTAAGCGCAGGGCCGCGCTTAGTAACCCGATGTTTACCCTGGTTACCGTTGTAAATGTAAAAAAAAAAAAAACACTACATACTTACATTCTGGTGTCTGTCCCCCGGCGTCAGCTTCCCTGCACTGTATCAGCGCCGGCCGGCCGTAAAGCAGAGCACAGCGGTGACGTCACCGCTGTGCTCTGCATTACGGCCAGCCGGCGCTGACACAGTGCAGGGAAGCTGACGCCGGGGGACAGACACCAGAATGTAAGTAAGTATGTACTGTTTGTTTTTTTTAACTTTAACAACGGTAACCAGGGTAAATATCGGGTTACTAAGCGCGGCCCTGCCCTTAGTAACCCGATGTTTACCCTGGTTACCTGGGGACTTCGGCATCGTTGGTCGCTGGAGAGATGTCTTTGTGACAGCTCTCCAGCGACCACACAATGACCTAAACAGCGACGCTGCAGCGATCAGCATCGTTGTCTATATCGCTGCAGCGTCGCTAAATGTGAAGGTACCCTTAGAGAGAGAGGAGTTAATTAGCCATTTTAAGGGATGGGTTTTACGTGAACAACTAAAGAGCAGGTGGGAGGTTGTTAATCATATCTCCACCCAACGGTGGGGTTTAGAAGGTAAATAGCCTTCTTAGTCATTCAGTACGTCTGGAGAGGCTAAAGGTACCGTCACACTAGACGATATCGCTAGCGATCCGTGACGTTGCAGCGTCCTCGCTACGCGATATCGTCCAGTGTGACAGGCAGCAGCGATCAGGCCCCTGCTGTGCTGTCGCTGGTCGGGGAAGAAAGTCCAGAACTTTATTTGGTCGCTGGACTCCCCGCAGACATCGCTGAATCGGCGTGTGTGACACCGATTCAGCGATGTCTTCACTGGTAACCAGGGTAAACATCGGGTAACTAAGCGCAGGGCCGCGCTTAGTAACCCGATGTTTACCCTGGTTACCATCCTAAAAGTAAAAAAAACAAAACACTACATACTTACCTACAGCCGTCTGTCCTCCAGCGCTGCGCTCTGCACTCCTCCTGTACTGGCTGTGAGCGTCGGTCAGCCGGAAAGCAGAGCGGTGACGTCACCGCTCTGCTTTCCGGCCGCTGTGCTCACACAGACAGTACAGGAGGAGTGCAGAGCACAGTACTGGAGGATAGACGGCTGTAGGTAAGTATGTAGTGTTTGTTTTTTTTACTTTTAGGATGGTAACCAGGGTAAACATCGGGTTACTAAGCGTGGCCCTGCGCTTAGTTACCCGATGTTTACCCTGGTTACCGGCATCGTTGGTCGCTGGAGAGCGGTCTGTGTGACAGCTCTCCAGCGACCAAACAGCGACGCTGCAGCGATCCGGATCGTTGTCGGTATCGCTGCAGCGTCGCTAAGTGTGACGGTACCTTTACTCCAGAGTGGTGCTCGTGTTTGTAGTAACCTGTTTGGTAATTGTGAGCAGGCGGATCCCCACAGGTACATAGACTGTATGAAAATGAAGGTATCCAGCTCAGGAAATAAAATCAAAAGTCTTTATTTGGACAAATTTAAAAAGTAAGCTGCTTGACAAACCAGTGCATACTGGAGGAAGGAATGTCTTGAATAACTGGACGCATCTCGAATACATATAGTGCTCTTAGTCCTCAGTTTCAAGTGATTCAGACAGAACCCGGTTTAATCATGATGCATCCCCATTGCAGTTGGATGTGGATGAGTTCCCCGTGTGTCCTTGCTGGTGACGAGGACGAGACGGTGACCAACGATGCAGAGATTCCTGAATTGGGGATTTCTGAAGGGAATTTTGGGACTGCTCAAATGCAGGATGTTATTTTAAAAGGGGTATTTGACAATATGACTGTGATAAATGGGGTCACTCAAGAGCCAGGGGTCGACACCAGGTTTCCACATTTTGCTTTAAACAAGGAGCTGATAAATCAGATAACTAAACAGAGACGAAGTGATAGAGCAGTTGTTAGTATCGAGCCCCCATAGGCGTAGGGTAATAGACCTGGCTCATTCTCATGTCCTGGATGGCATCTGGGGGCATGGGTGTACCCAGGATAAAAACTAGGGGGGGGGGGGTAAGCCATGGTCGTTCAGGTTGTAAAATTTTAGAACAAAATAACTGGAATAAATTTTAATGATTAGTTGTTTCAAACAGGAAAGATATATATCTTGGTACCGTGTTAGCCAGTAGATAGAAAAATATTTAGAATTGAGAGTCCTCAGTGGTTGATACCTTTTAATGGCTAACTGAAAAGATGGTAACAAATTTCTAGCTTTTGAGACTACTCAGGCCTCTTCATCTGTTCTTCTTACACACCTCACCGGGTTGCCACGGTGATCGCTCCTCATCCCGGCACCGTAGGATGTGACACAGGACCTTAAACAGCACCATGTGACGGGGCAAAGTCACCGGTAACATGGTCCTTCGCTGCGGCCCGGCGGGGGATCAGAAGACACCGGTGGTCACCGGGGGAGCTCTGCGGGGTAAGTAAAAAGCACAGGAAGAATAATAATAATATTTTTTTGCTTATAGTCTATGCCTGATGAAGAGGCCTGAGTAGTCTGGAAAGCTTGTAATTTTTGTTACCATCTTTTCAGTTAGCCATTAAAAAGGTGTCAACCACTGAGGACTCAATTCTAAATAGTTGCTTCAAAGAAACAGGTGCGCTCTCATGCTGCGTATTTCTGCATTTATGCAACGCTAATTTGCGCTGCGTTAATGCAGTGAAACGCAGCTCCGTAATGCATCCCAGCAAAATCAATGGCTTTTGCTGAAATGCGTCCACATGGTCCGTTTTTTTGCAGATGCGCTTTGCGCTGCAAAGTGCATCCACAAAAAGAATGACCATGTCAATTCTTTTTGCGCTTTCTTGCTGTTCTTCTTACTCACATCACCGGGTTCACACTGATCGCTCCTCATCCCGGCACCGTAGGACCTGACACAGGACCTTAAACAGCACCACGTGACCGGGCGACGTCACCAGTAACATGGTGCTTCCAGGTCCTATAGCCCACACTCGCTGCAGCCCGGCGAGGGATAAGAACACACCGGTGGTCACCAGGGGAGCGCTGCGAGTTAAGTATAAAGCGCAGGAAGAATAATATTTTTTATTTGCTTATTGGCAGGGTTGAACCTAGCCACACTGCTGCCTGAGGCAAACTTCAAAACGGAACCCCTCTACAAACACATATACAGCCCCCCATAGGGCTCCCATCTCATATACAGCTCCCCAGTGCCCCCATCTCATATATAGCCCCCCATAGGGCTCCCATACCATATACAGGCCCCCCATATGGGAGCCTTTTGGGGGCTGTATATGATATGGGAGTCCATCTCATATACATATTGCTCCCATACAGCCCCCATAGGGCTCCCAGTCCCACATCATATACAACAGCTCCCCACATTATTTCCCCATCAGGTCACTGTCTGATTTAACAAGGATTTACATTTTTTTTAACTTCTTCTTTCCTCCTACCAGCTCCAGCAGTCTCCCCAGCTTGTGTGTCGGCACCGCACTGCAGGACTTGGTGCCCTCAGTGATGATGTCATCACTGACTCCAGGCCCCGCCGTGCTGATCTGCAGTTCAGAGCAGCCGGCAGACACTGAGGCCGGGATTAAAGCTCCTACTAGCGGCTGTGGGTGCTCTCCCCTCCATCATGTTGCCCTGCCCTCTACTTACCGCCGGCGCTGCCTGAAGCAACCGTTACCATTACCTACTCAAACAGGTGGCGGTCGGTGGCCTCATCATCCGTGCCCCTGCTTCTAGGGGGGTCAGCTGCCCCTGCTTCTAGGGGGGTCAGCTACCTCCTCTGCCCCTCTGTGGGTACGGCGATGTCTGGGGGGTAGACAAAACTCAAGAGCGCGTCTTTCAGAGGCTCTACTTGCCCAGATGTTACAGGGAGATTGTTAACTACTGCTGGTTGTGCCCTACCTGTCAGCTAACTGCTCCCGTATTCCACTTTCGTAGTCTCCTACTGCCAATGCTTGCAATAGAGGTCCCATTTGACCAGATTGCCATAGAACTTCTGGGGCCCTTAGTTAAGTCTGCAAGGAGGGCACAATACATCCGATGGTATTGGACTATGCAACACAGTACCCGGAGGTGGTACGAATTTAAATTCATCTGCCAGGAGTATAGCCGAGAGCTAGTCCATGTTTTCTCTGGAACGAATCTGTCAAAGGAGATCCTGACTGACCAAGGAACTTCTTTTATGTCCAAAGTGATGTGGGAGTTGTGCAAGGCTCTCAAGATTACACAACTCCAGATGTTGGAGTACCATGCGGGGACGAATGATCTGGAAGAGAGTCAACAAGACCTTGAAATCCATGCTTAAGAAGGTCGTGAAGGATGGACGAGACTGGGATTACCTACTGCTGTACCTGCTGTTCTCTATTACGGAAGTCCCACAGGCCTCTGCGGGGTTCTCACTGTCCGAGCTGCTATATGGAAGCACGCCCGGGGACATCTGGATATTGTAATGGAGACCTGGGAAGCAGAGGTTACACCCCATCAGAGCATCATCGGGCATGTGGCCCAGGTGCAGGACTGGATTGAGGAGGTGATGCCGATTGTGAAGGAGAGCCTCTGTCAAGCACAAGAGGCCCAGGCCAGGGTCTACAATCGGGCAGCAAACTTGAGACAGTTTAGCCGTGGAGATCAGATATTGGTGTTGATACCCATGGTAGAAAGCAAATTTCTGGCTAAGTGGCAGGGCCCATACGAAGTGGGAGAAAAATTGAGTATGACATGAACTACACGGTCCACCAGCCAGGGAGAAGATAGCTGTACCTGCTAAACCGTGGGGAGACAGGGAACCGGTAGAGGCTACATGCCTGGGGGCCAATCCTGAAGCCATGGTTGAGAATGTCACAGTGGCAGAGGCAAAGTCACAGGCCCAGAAGCAACATTGCCGAGAACTGCTTCAGTGGGACCAGGATCTGTTTTTAGAGTTTCTGGGGTGTACGCAGCTTGTGGAGCATGACATGGCATGTGAACCAAAAGCCAGATTACCCAAGCCTGCCGCGAGGTGGTGATTTCGAAGGAGGTAAGGAGAATATTGAGTGTGAGTGTCAAGGAATAAAAGAGTGGCTGGTCCAGCCCCACTGTCCTGGTGCCAAAGCCTGATGGAGAATGGTGCTTTTGTAAGAGGCCAGGGTCAGCCAGATGAATTACCATCCTCGACCTAATGAAAGGGTACTGGCAAATCCTTCTATCTCAACATGCCAAGGTAAAGACGGCATTCTCAACACCTGATGGGTGCTTTCAGTATGTCAGGATACCAACTGGTCTGCAGGGAGCCCCAGCCACCTTATAGAAGGCCATGGGCCAGATCCTAGCCTCTCACAAAAAGTATGCTGCAGCCGGATCCTAGCCTCTCACAAAAAGTGCGCTGCAGCTTACCTGGACGACATAGTAATCTTCAGTCTGCATTGGGGAAGTCACCTGCAGAAAGTCTAGGCAGTACTGGATGTGCTGAGGAAGGCAGGGTTTACCATAAACCCAAAGAAGTGTGCCCTTAGGAAAGAAGAGGCAAAATACTTGGATTACATCATCGTAAAGGTACCTTCACACATAACGATATTGTTAACGATATCGTTGCTATTTGTGACGTAGCAACGATATCGTTAATGAAATCGTTATGTGTGACAGCGACCAACAATCAGGCCCCTGCTGGGAGATCGTTGGTCGCTGAATAAAGTCCAGAACTTTATTTCGTCGCTGGACTCCTGCTGACATCGCTGGATCGGCGTAACACCGATCCAGCGATGTCTTCACTGGTAACCAGGGTAAACATCGGGTAACTAAGCGCAGGGCCGCGCTTAGTAACCCGATGTTTACCCTGGTTACCATGCTAAAAGTAAAAAAAAAACAAACACTAGATACTTACCTACAGCCGTCTGTCCTCCAGCGCTGTGCTCTGCACTTCTCCTGTACTGGCTGTGAGCCGGAAAGCAGAGCGGTGACGTCACCGCTCTGCTTTCCGGCTTACAGCCAGTACAGGAGGAGTGCAGAGAAGCAGAGCGCAGCGCTGGAGGACAGACGGCTGTAGGTAAGTATCTAGTGTTTGTTTTTCTTTACCTTTAGCATGGTAACCAGGGTAAACATCGGGTTACTAAGCGCGGCCCTGCGCTTAGTTACCCGATGTTTACCCTGGTTACCGGCATCGTTGGTCGCTGGAGAGCGGTCTGTGTGACAGCTCTCCAGCGACCAAACAGCGACGCTGCAGCGATCCGGATCGTTGTCGGTATCGCTGCAGCGTCGCTTAATGTGAAGGGGCTTTTAGTGGCAAAATAAAGCCGCAAGTGAATAAGGTGGAGGCAATCCAGAATTGGCAACAAGTCTCCAGAAAAAGCAGATTAGGGAGTTTCTGGGAATTGTGGGATACTATTGGCAATTCATACCGAATTTCGCCATGATAGCTGCCACCCTGACTGAACTTAAGTGCACAAAGACATTGATGACCAAATGGTCCTCTGAAGCGGAGATTGGATTCCAGGAGTTGAAGCTCGCCCTATGCAAACAGTCTCTCTTTGTCACACCTGACTTCAGTAAGTCCAGACGGACGCCTCCGAGGTTGGCTTGGGAGCCGTGTTATCCCAGAATAAAAAAAACAAACAAACAAACAAAAAAAACAATCAGGACATCCAGTTCTATACCTAAATAGGAAACTCTCCTCCTGTGAAAAGGACTATGCCATTGTAAAAAAAAAGTGCTTGCCCATCAAATGGTCAATTGACACCCTGAGGTACTACCTGTTAGGCCGGAATTTCAGGCTAGTGTCAGAGAATGCGCCCCCAAGATGGATGAGGGAAAGGAAGGGGAATGATGCCCGTGTGACTAGGTGGTTTCTAGCGCTTCAAGACTTTAGTTTTCATGTGGAGCACAGGCCTGGGAAGCTACACGGTAATGCAGATGCCATGTCTAAACTTCCCTGTTTGGTGACCGACTATGTAGGCTTTTGGTAAAGGGGAGGAGGAAATATGTGACAAAGTAACTGGCAAAGTACTGGAGGGGAGATATGTTTCACTGAGGTTATTAGCTTCATTGATTTTAAACCTAAACGTTTGCTCCAGCACACGAAGTGCTCAGAGGGGTTAATCAGCCATTTTCAGGGAAGCGTTTTATGTGAATAACTAAAGAGCGGGTGGGAGGTTGGTCACCATATCTCCGCCCCAGGGTGCGGATTAGACAGTAAATAGCCTTCTCAGTCATTGCCGCATGTATATAATAAACCAGTGGAAAATTTAAAAGAGTGTTACTGTATCTACCTCCGTGTGCAGCCAATCTACAACGCTCTACTTACCGTGAAATAGATCAATGCCTTACTTGTGTATGACTGACATATATTCTGATTGCACAAGTCATGGTATAACTTATGTATAACCAACATAGATACAGATTGCTCACTTCTCCTTAACCCCTTTCTGACATGGGACGTACTATCCTGTCGAGGTGGGGTGGGCCCCTATGACCATGGACGGGATAGTACGCCCAGCGCGATCGGCCGGGTGTCAGCTGTTATGAAAGGTAATTCAGTACCACAATGGACATAGAGGTCAGCGCACATACAGTGACCTGGCAATAACCCAAAAAACAAGAACGAGCTCTGAGACGTGGGAACTCTGTTGACCGCAATCCCTAATCCTCTCCAACCACACTAAAGGCAGCCGTGGATTGCGCCTAACGCTCCCTATGCAACTCGGCACGGCCTGAGATACTAGCTAGCCTGAAGATAGAAAATAAGCCTACCTTGCCTCAGAGAAATACCCCAAAGGAAAAGGCAGCCCCCACATATAATGACTGTGAGTTAAGATGAAAAGACAAACGTAGAGATGAAATAGATTTAGCAAAGTGAGGCCCAACTTTCTGAACAGAGCGAGGATAGGAAAGGTAACTTTGCGGTCAACACAAAACCCTACAAAAACCACGCAAAGGGGGCAAAAAGACCCTCCGTACCGAACTAACGGCACGGAGGTACACCCTCTGCGTCCCAGAGCTTCCAGCAAGCAGAAAAAAACAAATTGGCAAGCTGGATAGAAAAAAACAGCAAACAAATAGCAAAGAGGAACTTAGCTATGCAGAGCAGCAGGCCACAGGAACGATCCAGGAGGAAACAGGTCCAATACTAGAACATTGACTGGAGGCCAGGATCAAAGCACTAGGTGGAGTTAAATAGAGCAGCACCTAACGACTTCACCACATCACCTGAGGAAGGAAACTCAGAAGCCGCAGTACTACTTTCCTCCACCAACGGAAGCTCACAGAGAGAACCAGCCGAAGTACCACTTGTGACCACAGGAGGGAGCTCTGCCACAGAATTCACAATAGTCAGCTGCCTATCGCAGCTGACATCTGGCACTATGTGCCAGGAGCGGTCACGGACCGCCCCCGGCACATTAACCCCTGGCACACCGCGATCAAAGATGATCGCGATGTGCCGGCGGTGCAGGGAAGCATCGCGCAGGGAGGGGGCTCCCTGCGGGCTTCCCTGAGCCCCCCGCAGCAACGCGATGTGATCGCGTTGCTGCGAGGGTCTCCTCACCTCCCTCCCTGCTCGAGCCCCGGATCCAAGATGGCCGCGGATCCGGGTCCTGCAGGGAGGGAGGTGGCTTCACAGAGCCTGCTCAGAGCAGGCAATGTGAAGGCTGCAGCGCTACATGTCAGATCAGTGATCTGACAGAGTGCTGTGCAAACTGTCAGATCACTGATCTGTGATGTCCCCACCTGGGACAAAGTAAAAAAATTTTTTTTCAAATGTGTAAAAAAAAATAAAAAAAAATATTCCAAAATAATGAAAAAAAAAAAAATTTTATTCCCATAAATACATTTCTTTATCTAAATTTAAAAAAAAAACCAATAAAAGTACATATATTTAGTATCGCCGCGTCCGTAACTGCCCGACCTATAAAACTGGCCCACTAGTTAACCCCTTCAGTAAACACCGTAAGAAAAAAAAAAAAAAAAAAAAAAAGAGGCAAAACAACGCTTTATTATCATACCGCCGAACAAAAAGTGGAATAACACGCGATCAAAAAGACAGATATAAATAACCATGGTACCGCTGAAAACGTCATCTTGTCTCGCAAAAAACGAGCCACCATACAACATCATCAGCAAAAAAATAAAAAAGTTATAGTCCTGAGAATAAAGCGATGCAAAAATAATTATTTTTTCTATAAAATAGTTTTTATCGTATAAAAGCGCCAAAACATAAAAAAATGATATAAATGAGGTGTCGCTGTAATCGTACTGACCCGAAGAATAAAACTGCTTTATCAATTTTACCAAACGCGGAACGGTATAAACGCCTCCCCCAAAAGAAATTCATGAATAGCTGGTTTTTGGTCATCCTGCCTCACAAAAATCGGAATAAAAAGCGATCAAAAAATGTCACGTGCCTGAAAATGTTACCAATAAAAACGTCAACTCGTCCCGCAAAAAACAAGACCTCACATGACTCTGTGGACCAAAATATGGAAAAATTATAGCTCTCAAAATGTGGTAACGTAAAAAATATTTTTTGCAATAAAAAGCGTCTTTCAGTGTGTGACTGCTGCCAATCATAAAAATCCGCTAAAAAACCCGCTATAAAAGTAAATCAAACCCCCCTTCATCACCCCCTTAGGGAAAAATTAAAAAAATGTATTTATTTCCATTTTCCCATTAGGGCTAGCGTTAGGGTTAGGGCTAGGGTTAGGGCTAGGGCTACAGTTTGGGTTGGGGCTAAAGTTACAGTTAGGGTTTAGATTACATTTACAGTTGGGAATAGGGTTGGGATTAGGGTTAGGGGTGTGTCAGGGTTAGAGGTGTGGTTAGGGTTACTGTTGGGATTAAGGTTAGGGGTGTGTTTGGATTAGGGTTTCAGTTAGAATTGGGGAGTGTCCACTGTTTAGGCACATCAGGGGCTCTCCAAACGCGACATGGCGTCCGATCTCAATTCCAGCCAATTCTGCGTTGAAAAAGTAAAACAGTGCTTCTTCCCTTCCGAGCTCTCCCGTGTGCCCAAACAGGGGTTTACCCCAACATATGGGGTATCAGCGTACTCAGGACAAATAGGACAAAAACTTTTGGGGTCCAATTTCTCCTGTTACCCTTGGGAAAATACAAAACTGGGGGCTAAAAAATAGTTTTTGTGGGAAAAATAAGATTTTTTTTATTTTCACGGCTCTGCGTTATAAACTGTAGTGAAACACTTGGGGGTTCAAAGTTCTCACAACACATCTAGATTAGTTCCCTGGGGGGTCTAGTTTCCAATATGGGGTCACTTGTGGGGGGTTTCTACTGTTTAGGTACATTAGGGGTTCTGCAAACGCAATGTGACGCCTGCAGACCATTCCATCTAAGTCTGCATTCCAAATGGAGCTCCTTCCCTTCCGAGCCCTCCCATGCGCCCAAACAGTGGTTCCCCCCCACATATGGGGTATCAGCGCACTCAGGACAAATTGGACAACAAATTGTGGGGTCCAATATCTCCTGTTACCCTCAGGAAAATACAAAACTGGGGGCTAAAAAATAATTTTTGTGGGAAAAAATATTTGTTTTATTTTTACGGCTCTCCATTATAAACTTCTGTGAAGCACTTGGTGGGTCAAAGTGCTCACCACACCTCTAGATAAGTTCCTTAGAGGGTCTACTTTCCAAAATGGTGTCACTTGTGGGGGGTTTCAATGTTTAGGCACATCAGGGGCTCTCCAAACGAAACATGGCGTTCCATCTCAATTCCAGTCAATTTTGCATTGAAAAGTCAAATGGCGCTCCTTCGCTTCCGAGCTCTGCCATGCGCCCAAACAGTGGTTTACCCCCACATGTGGGGTATTGGCGTACTCAGGACAAATTGTACAACAATGTTTGGGGTCCATTTTCTCCTGTTACCCTTGGTAAAATAAAACAAATTGGAGCTGAATTAAATTTTTTGTGAAAAAAAGTTAAATGTTCATTTTTATTTAAACATTCAAAAAATTCCTGTGAAGCACCAGAAGGGTTAATAAACTTCTTGAATATGGTTTTGAGCACCTTGAGGAGTGTAGTTTTTAGAATGGTGTCACACTTGGGTATTTTCTATCATATAGACTCCTCAAAATGATTTCAAATGAGATGTGGTCCCTAAAAAAAAAAATGGTGTAGAAATGAGAAATTGCTGGTCAACTTTTAACCCTTATAACTCCCTAACAAAAAAAAATTTTGGTTCCAAAATTGTGCTGATGTAAAGTAGACATGTGGGAAATGTTACTTATTAAGTATTTTGTGTGACATAGCTCTGTGATTTAGTTGCATAAAAATTCAAAGTTGGAAAATTGCGAAATTTTCATAATTTTCGCCAAATTTCCGTTTTTTTCACAAATAAACGCAGGTACTATCAAAGAATTTTTACCATTGTCATGAAGTACAATATGTCACGAGAAAACAATGTCAGAATCACTGGGATCCATTGAAGCGTTCCATAGTTATAACCTCATAAAGGGACAGTGGTCAGAATTGTACAAATTGGCCCGGTCATTAACGTGCAAACCACCCTTGGGGGTAAAGGGGTTAAACCCTGTGTGACAATTTCTGGTACTGACACATTCTGACTGGGGAATACTAATAATTGCATATCTGTCTAGTGAGCCCTGATGGGATCACAAGGCTCCTTATTATTTTGCTGACTTTCTGATCCCACACACTGTAAAGAAATTATATGTATATATCTTCATTCTTATCCTGATCTTTCTTTTTACTCATTTTGTTTGATTGGACCATTATAAAGTGATTTCATTATAAGACATACAGTATCTAATAAACACTATGGGGTCAATTCACCAAGACTGGTTTAGTGCAAGGTAGCACTACTTCAGTCTTGACAGAGTACATGGCATCAAAATCATTACGAGGTGCACGTCCAGGTAGTGGAAACCCCTTCTTGATCTAAATATTTGGTACTAATAAAATAAAAAATCTATACTGACCTTTCATGCCGGCGTCACTGTCCCCGCCTTCAGACAAAATCAAACATGAAGTCCAGGCTGCAGCTGCTCTATCACTTCCTTTTCATGTTTAATTTGACAGGAGGCGGGGTCAGTGACGCCAGTGCTGATTGGGCACCCTGGGGAAAGTGATTGCGGACACCGCAGGAACGGCGCTGACATGGGAGGTGAGGATTGGGTTTTTTATTTTCTTGGGACCAAGCTTTGGGTATGAGAAGAAGTTGTCAAAGTAGTGGACAACTTCTTTAGTGAATTAAGTTTTCTATTTAGCTCTGTCAGCCATTTCAGGTGTAAAAAAAAATGCAAATACGGTATACTAAAGTTATGTTTCATGACCTAATCAATGGCATAAGTCAGGGCACTCAAACTCATTTTCACTGAGGGCCACACCAGCATTATGGTTGGCCTCACAGGGCCGCTTGTGATTGTAAGGGCTCGTGCACACGTCCTTGCAACATGGTAGGAGCATGACTGTAGTGCACATACTTGCCAGGGGCTATAAGACAGCTGTCCCTGCATAGTAGAACTATAAAATAGCTGTCTCTGGGTACTAGCATTGAGAGAACTGTTCCAGGGTAGTAGAGCTAACAGCACTGTCCCTTTTTAGTAGAGCTAAGATCACTGTCCCTGGTTAATAGGATTAAAAGAGCTGTCCCAGAGTTATAGGTTTAAGAGCCCTGTCCCTGGGTAGTAGGGCCAAGAGAACTGTTTCTGGGTAGTAGGGCTAAAAAGCTGTCCCTGGACAGCATGGCTAAAGAATGCTGTCCTTGGCTTGTAGGGCTAAGAGAACTGTGCCAGACCTCAGAGTCTAAGCTGGACTGTTCCCTGTGTTAAGTACTGGCTGCATCTGCTCGGATTCAAAGATGGAACCTGCTCCCTTGCCTGTCCCTCAGCTAAGTACTGGCTGCCTCAGTTTTGATTTCAAGATTCAAAAATAAAACCCGTTTCCTTTGCTTTTGTCATCCCCTTGGTTAAGTGCTGGCTGACTTCGTCCACTCGGTGTCAAAGATGGCACCTGCTCATGCTGGCGCTGACCCCTCTACTAGGAGCTGGCTGCGTAAATTCAGATTACAAGATGACACCATCTCCTTGTGCTGGCTCCTTCCCCTCTGCTATGCGCTAGCTATGTAGACATAAACCCAAGCCAGTACTTAGTAGAGGCGGTGGTGTTAGCACGGGGGTGGAGGGGCCATCTTGGAATTTCAAACACTACTCTTTAAGTGCACACGCAGTAGACGCAGAAATACTGTCTATGCGGGAAAAGTGGAGCGCCGGTCCTTCTGTGTTCTGACTTCACGGGCCACAAAAAATGTTGTGGTGGGCTTTGAGTTTGACACCCCTGGTGTGGGTCATAAAATTCAATTTGTTCTGACCAATTGAATCTTTGTTGATTCCAAAAAACAGGCCAGTTGTAGTCTTGTTTTCGGACTAGAGCCAATATGTCTCCCCTATATGTATTAAGATGACTCACAATAGTGTGAAAGCAATTAGTACCTTTATACCGACCTCTGCATTGTAGCTCACAGGATGTCCACGTGCACTGTCAAAAAATTTAATCTGAGACTACCGAAGAAGGCCGAATGCTATACTTGACTCCCCCTTGTCAGCATACTTTGAACAGATTGGAAGAACACATGTAACCATGGGTCCATTTCATCTGGTCAGAACTTCACCAGTTTAGCCATTTTGTGCATTAGTGGTAAATTAAATAACCAGAATTCCCCTTTAAAATGCAGCGATAAACGCATTAATTTTTAAGAAAAATAAGGGGTTTTTAAATACTCACTTTGCAGTGAGGGCTCTAAAATCTGAGTTCTAGCTCGCTTTGGGTGAAGCTCAAGTCGACAGAATCGTGCACGCCTCTTCAAGAATCTGGGACTTGTCTCGACTGGTGTGCGCCTCGCCAGAATTCTTATTCCAGTCAGGTATTGGAGTGCGATTTCAGGAGTTACAGATGGCCCCAGCTCATCATGAACTAAAGGAGCTGTAGCAGAGCCAGGAGAAATAGCCGTGAAAACGGCAAAAGGAGCAAAATTTTGGCACAACTCCCAAGTTGCCAAAATGGAGCGACTTTGCAAAGCATTGAACACCAAATTCTGGCATGAAAGCTTTGATGATTCAGGCCCTATAGCTTCTTAAAGAAAAAATTGTCGATAACCCCTTAGAAACCTGGCTTTTTTCCCCACTTTCGTTGTTTCCTCCTTGCTTTTCATAACTTTTTTAGGTCTCTACTATGCCAGCCTTATTGAGACTACGAGTTGTTGTTTCGAATGACCCCATTACATTTTCCATTACATGAACAGAAAAAAAATATATAAAATCTGGAGGAAATTGAAGAGAAACTGAATTTCATTGTTATGTTTTTTCAATATTCACTTTTGGGAAAAAAAAATGATCTGATAATTTTATTTTGCTGGTTAGCACGACTGTTAACACCAAATTTTTTGAAATATGCACTTTGTTGACATAGTCTGAAGGTTATAACTTTTTAATACTTTGGTCGATAGCATTGTAGGTTGCCTTGAATTATTTAGGCCAAGCTATAGTTTTTATTGATACAATTTTGGGGTCTGCACAACATCTTATTTCATTTTCTTAGAGATAGGAAGTAAATAAATGTTTTAGTATTTTATTATTTTGGACAGTTACAAATGTAGCCGTAGCAAATATTACTTTTTTATTTTGTTAGTTACATATACTGTACACTGGAATATTTTGGCCCCAGGAGCGGGGCAGAGCAGCACTCGTCAGCCCCCGCTTCAAAGTTGGGCAGTGTCATGATGTCATCACTCTGCTGACCTCATCACAGTACTGCTGTCGCCGATGCCACAGGGGTGGTGAGGACGTGGCAGCAAATGGCAAGTGCTTCATGGCCGAGCCGAAGATTAAATATTCTGACTATTATAGGAGGGGTGGAGGAGTCTGGTGTTACTGTGAGGGTATGTTATGAGGCAATGCGGGGAAAATTGTGAAGGAGTATGGTATAGCGAGGGGAAGATGGGACATTATGGAAGAGGGTAAAGTGGGGGTATATAATGGATAGGAGCAGTGTGGGGTGAATTTTTGACAGGAAGGGCAATGTGTGGGGGAGGACATTATGGAGAGATGCAATGCAGGGGAGGGAGTTTTATTTTTTGGGAGTGTGGCAATGTGGGGGGAATAATATGGAAAGGGACAGTGTTGGTGGATTTTTTTTTGTAGAGGGGGCAATGTACGGACACAATATGTAAAGGGAGAGTGTGGGGAGGGACATTATGGAAACGAGCAGTGTGGAGGGGACACTTTGTGCAGGAAGCATAGCTAGGGGCAATTATTCAGGATGCACATCAGGGGAGATAGTTTTATTCATGGGACATTATAGTGATGTTTTTATTTTTAAAGGAACTATGTTGGAAAGTGTAGAAAACTAGAGAAGGAAGTCTGAAGAGATGAGGTGTGGGCATGAAACCTCATCACGGCGTCTGTACTATGACTAAAGGGTTGGAGACAAAAGAGATGTGAACGACTTTACAGAAGATATCACATATAAGGTATCTGGATGTAAATGTTTATTTGCAATCACTGCAATCAGTGCTGTGGTTCTTTTATGGCCCCCAGTCTGATGATGACTAATAACTCCCTGTATCTCCTTACGTTTGTTTATGACATACTAGGAATTGTAGGTTCATGCAATACAATTATATACGGGACTGACCTGACACTGCAGTTGTTTAGGGTCACTTAGAAATTTCCTTATTTTTGAAAGAAAAACAGTTTTTCCAATGAAGCTATCATTAAATAATTCAGAAATACACTCTATACATTGTTAATGTGGTAAATGACTATTCTAGCTGCAAACGTCTGGTTTGTAATGCAATATCTTCATAGGTGTATAGAGGCCCATTTCCAACAACCATCACTCCAGTGTTCTTATGGTACTTTGTGTTTGCTAATTGTGTAAGAAGGCTAATGGATGGTTAGAATACCCTTGTGCAAGGATGTTAGCACAGTTGAAAACAGTTTGGCTGATTATAGAACCTATAAACCTGACCTTCCTTTGAGCTAGTTGAGAATCTGGAGCATTATATTTGTTGGTTCCATTTGTTAGGGTTGGCGGAACGCACCGAATATATTTATTAGATGAGATAGGTGCGTTTGCAACCCGGGAGCCACCGTGCAGGAAAGAACCTGCTGCTAAGTAAATTAGTGAAGTAAATTAGTATAAACGAACTCTGTTACTTCACAGAGCCCGTAGTAAAGAGAACGCTGTGCCCTGTTTAGCTCACAGGGGACACAGCTACTGAGTAGAGCCGACAGTGGTCATGTACTCCCAACCAAACACGCTGCTCCTCTCCGGGTGAGCTGGAATTCTAATGGCTATTAGCCAGCCCTGAATTCACTCATGAGAAACTCCTCGCCGGAGGTGCCAGCATTCTAGGGGCTTATTTCAGCCGGGTCCCTGACCACACACACGACCACACTGGTGCTCGGCTCGTACATATTTGATACTAGCGCATGGCCGTGCGGTCATGAGAACCTTTTATAGCTGCATCAACTTCAGGACCTTCCTAGAAGGACCAATGGAAGGCTGCCACAGAACTTGATCAGGTACAGGGCCTTCCTGGAGGACCAATGGAAGTTGCTGCAGTACCTGAGCATGTGACCCTAGACCTCCACTGAGAGATCTTACCCTGGGCATGCTCAGTGTGTGCAAAGCAGGACTTAGTCCCAGAAAAGCCTGCTCGTCGCAGACCAGTGCAGGGTACAATAGCAGAGCCTGGAGAGGCAGCAGTAACCCTTTGCACAGTATCAGATTCAATGAGACGCTGGGACCGATGTCTCCGCTGAGCAGGCTCCACTGCGGCCGATGCAGAATGGGGACCGCAGCAGACACGGCTCGAGATTCCCCCTGTGCAGCGGCAGGAATTCGACTCCTAACACCATTAAACTCTCAAAATGGCCAGAAAAAAAGAACTTCCATGTGAAACTCGACAGTCTATTCTTGTTCTTAGAAAGGAAGGCTATTCAATGCGAGATATTGCCAAGAAACTGAAGATTTCCTACAACGGTACTCAACTGGCAGCTTCATTAAATAGTACACGCAAAACGCCAGTGTCAACGTCTACAGTGAAGAGGCGACTCGGGGTGCTGCCTTCAGGGCAGAATGGCAAAGAAAAAGCCATATCTGAGACTGGCTAATAAAAAGAAAAGATTAATATGGGCAAAAGAACACAGACATTGGACAGAGGAAGATTGGAAAAATGTGTTATGGACAGACGAATCCAAGTTTGAGGTGTTTGGATCACACAGAACATTTGTGAGACGCAGAACTGAAAAGATGCTGGAAGAGTGCATGACGCCATCTGTCAAGCATGGTGGAGGTAATGTGATGGTCTGGGGTTGCTTTGGTGCTGGTAAAGTGGGAGATTTGTACAAGGTAGAAGGGATTTTGAATAAGCAAGGCTATCACTCCCATTTGCAATGCCATGCCATACCCTGAGGACAGCGCTTGATTGGAGCTAATTTCATCCTACAACAGGACAATGACCCAAAGCACACCTCCAAATTATGCAAGAACTACTGTATTTTTCGCTTTGTAAGACGCACTTCCTGAAACCTCATTTCTCGAGATCTTGATCCGGAGATCACCATCAGCGCATGCGCCGCTCCCGGTGGCGGCCATATTCCCGGAGACCAGTGCACGTGGAACCCTGGAAGTGCCAGGGCTCTGGGCTGTCGCAAAATGTGGGCAGGTCCCCGGGCAGCACCGGACACCCACGCAGCACCGCTGGGCACCAGAGACATCCGCAGCAACGGCCAGCAACCACCGGGCACCCGGAGATGCCCGGCAGCAGCACAAGATCCCCGCAGCAGCGCACCACACATCGGAGCCCCCACTCATCCCTTCCTGTGGCCTGGAGCATCACCCCACTCCTGCCTCCTCCAGCAGCGACCCTGGGGCCCCGCTTCACTGCAGCCACCACCCCCGGTAAGCAATAGGATGCAAGGATTATAAGCACCACCAATTTATTAAAAAATATTTTTTTATTTTTCTCCTCAAAATTTGGGGTGCGTCTTTTAATCTGGAGCATCTTATAATCCGAAAAATACAGTATTTATGGAAGAAGCAGGCAGCTGGTATTCAATCTGTAATGGAGTGGCCAGCGCAGTCACTAGATCTCAACCCCACTGAGCTGTTGTGGGAGCAGCTTGACCGTATGGTACGCAAAAAGTGCCCATCAAGCCAAACCAGCTTGTGGAAGGAGCTTCTGGAAGCATAGGGTGAAATTTCTCCAGATTACCTCACCAAATTAACTGCTAGAATGCCAAAGGTCTGCAATGCTGTTTTTGTTGCAAAGGGAGCATTATTTGACGAAAGCAAAGTTTGAAGGAGAAAATTATTTCAAGTAAGAATCTTCTTTTTGAACTTTGTCAATGTCTGGACTAGATTTTCAATTCATTTGGCAACTCATTTGATTAACAAAAGTATGAGTTTTAATGAAAAACACAAAATTGTCTGTGTGACCCTAAACTTTTGAAAGGTAGTCTATATTCCTGCACTGATGATGGTTAGGTGATGTTTTGCCCTGTACTGATGATGGTTCTCTGATGTATTGTCCTGTACTGATGATGGTTTTGGTGCTGCATTTGTGATGGTCGTTCTCATCTTGTACAGTAGTAGTAATCCATAACATGCTTAATGTTAAAATTGAAAAATCCTCAAAACTTAATCTTAAAACTATTATAAGGATATGGTTGAGCTTCTACTCCAAAATTGCAGTGCAAGTTTTGGGGTGTTCAGAATGATTTTTTGGTGCAGAAACGCTCCAAATCCTTCTCAAATTCTTAAAACTTGTTGTGATAATGTATTAATGTACTGACAGTGGTTCGGGTGAGGTGTTCATGTCAGTATGCCTTTAACATTTTTATGCAGCCCTTGGGATTGGTTCAGTATGAAATGTTGGCCCTGGGACCAAAACATGTAGTGCAACCCAGACCTAACATCACACACCTCACCAAAAAGAAGCCGTACCAGCCATCACATGGGGTGAGTTAATTGAACACCAAATATAGCAGGAAAAATTTAAGTTGATAATCTTGTATGGCCTGCGATTGATGTTATAAAAATCCAAATTGCCCTTCGCAGAAAAATGGTTCCCGATCTGTCCATTTATATGGACTTTCTGGAGTTGGGGATGTCGGGGTCACACTCACAGACCTCCAGTCCAGCAGTTACAGGTTAGGCTAGGTCCACATTGCATTAGGGCAATCCGTTTAAAGGATCAGTTTGTAAGCAGCACTAACGCAATGTAACGGACATGTTAACGCACCCATAGACTTCCATTAGTGTAACGGATCCTAATGCACGTCAAAATTGGCATGCGTTTGCAATGGTCCGTTAGTTCGTGACGCACATTCCAAAGCGGACTACATTTTCGGGTCCGGTACGGCGAACGCACAGTGAACGGAAGCATTCGTTCTGCCATAGAACTCTATTGCAAACGCAAATTACCTAACGCAGTCACATGCGTTAACGCTATGGCAAAAATACACCACAGACAATTTTGGGCTCATTTTTAGCGCATCTGTTAAACAGATCTGTTAAATGGATTGCCCCAACGCAATGTGGACCTAGCCTTACTGACCTGGTCAATGGTCTGAGAATCGATCTTCCCATACTTAGTCACAACCATCCCAAAAAAATGCAACCGAATCTCAAAGTTCAAGAAAGCAGAGCACCGCCGCTGGCTGTCAGAAATAAACAATGCTGAAAACAATACCGCTTAGGTTCAATTACCCAAATCTTTGGGTGCTCACCATAGAAGAAACAATGATGCAGTGTCCAAACAAGTGAAAAAAGGTGGCACTGACCCGTAGAAGCGCTATTCACAGCCCATTGTCCTCGCACTCCACTGCCCTCCCTCCAGCTGATGATGTAATTTTACAAGTTTGTCTAATAAAGCATGGATTTTATCTGGTGAGTGCCACCTTTTTGGATACCAAAAAATTCAACTGTTTTTGTACCATCAAATATTCGCATGACTGCTTGTAGCACAAAGGTTTATGGCTGCACCACCAGTCTCCGCTCAGCCTTAAAGGGTTTGCCTGCCCGTTATATGGCTGCACCACCTGTCTCCGCTCAGCCTTAAAGGGTTTGTCCGCCCAGTTTATGGCTGCACCACCAGTCTCCATTCAGGCTTAGGGCAGTCTCACACGTCCAGATAATTCCGGTACCGGAAAAATCGGTACCGGTGCGTTTCTGTGGCACACGTGTGCTGCCCGTGTGCCCACTGGGTACCACACGCACCGTGCAGGAGACAGCGCTAAAGTTTAGCGCTGTCCCCTGCATCTGTGTTATGATCTGGTGGCCTAGGAGCAGCATGAGACGTACTCTGGAGAAGGTGGTACCTGTACTGACCGCAAACCCTGAACTTAGCAGCACAAATAGAAGTAGCCGTGGGGAGTACCTAACACTCCCTAGACCCCTCGACACAGCCTAAGAACTAACTTCCCCTAAAGACAGAAACGGGAAAACTATCTTGCCTCAGAGAAAATCCCCAAAGGATAGACAGCCCCCCACAAATATTGACTGTGAGAGGAGAGGGAAATAACATACGCAGACATGAAATCAGGATTTAGCATATGAGGCCATACTAGCTAAAAAGAAAGAATAGGACAGAGTACTATGCGGTCAGTATTAAAACACTAGAAAATATCCACCACAGGAAATACAAATCACCACATCTGACTAAAGACATGGAGGGTATATCTGCATCTCCAGAGACACAGCTTGGCTGCAAAAAAATCCTTCACAGACAAAGCTGGACAAGACAAAACATGAAAATGCACAGAACAATAAGGTCCACAGCAGGTGGACAGCAAAAACAAAGCCAGAACTTATCTTTGTTGAAATGAACAGCAAAACAGGAGAGACCAGGTATGGATGTGAATCCTCCAAAAACAATGGACAACTGGCACTGACTAAAGGATAAAGCAGGACTAAATAGCCCAGCCCAAATTGCAAAAAATGGATACACCTGATAAATGCTGCGATCCAAAGACAGCAGCACTACCACTCATAACCACCGGAGGGAGCCCAAGAGCAGAATTCACAACAGTTCCACCCCCTTGAGGAGGGGTCACCGAACTCTCACCAGAGCCCCCAGGCCGATCAGGACGAGCCAAATGAAAGGCACGAACCAAATCGTCAGCATGAACATCGGAGGCAACAACCCAAGAATTATCCTCCTGGCCATAATCCTTCCATTTGACCAGATACTGAAGCTTCCGCCTCGAAAAACGAGAATCCAAAATCTTCTCAACCACATACTCCAACTCCCCATCAATCAACCCCGGGGCCGGAGGATCAACAGAGGGAACAACGGGCACCACATACTTCCGCAACAAAGATCTATGGAACACATTATGGATGGAAAAAGAGGCTGGAAGGGCCAAACGAAAAGACACTGGATTGATAATCTCAGAAATCCTATAAAGGACCAATAAACCGAGGCTTGAACTTAGGGGAAGAAATCTTCATAGGAACATGACGTGAAGACAACCAGACCAAATCCCCAACCCGAAGCCGGGAACCAACACACCGACAACGGTTAGCAAAACGCTGAGCCTCCTCCTGAGACAACACCAAATTGTCCACCACATGAGCCCAAATCTGCTGCAACCTGTCAACCACAGAATCCACACCAGGACAATCAGAAGGCTCAACCTGCCCTGAAGAAAAACGAGGATGAAAACCAAAATTACAAAAAAAATACGAAACCAAGGTAGCAGAACTAGCCCGATTATTAAGGGCAAACTCGGCCAATGGCAAGAAAGCCACCCAATCATCCTGATCGGCAGACACAAAGCATCTCAAATAAGTTTCCAAAGTCTGATTAGTTCGCTCGGTTTGGCCATTTGTCTGAGGATGAAATGCGGAAGAAAAAGACAAATCAATGCCCAGCCTAGCACAAAAGGCCCGCCAAAACCTAGAAACAAACTGGGAACCTCTATCGGACACAATATTCTCCGGAATGCCATGCAAACGAACCACATGCTGAAAAAACAACAGAACCAAATCAGAAGAGGAAGGCAATTTAGGCAAAGGTACCAAATGAACCATCTTAGAAAACCGGTCACAAACCACCCAGATAACCGACATCCTCTGGGAAACCGGAAGATCTGAAATAAAATCCATAGAAATATGCGTCCAAGGTTTCTCAGGGACCGGCAAAGCAACCCACTAGCGCGGGAACAGCAAGGCTTAGCCCGCGCACAAATCCCACAGGACTGCACAAAAGAACGCACATCCCGCGACAAAGAAGGCCACCAAATGGACATACTAACCAAATCTCTGGTACCAAAAATCCCAGGATGGCCAGCCAACACAGAACAATGAACCTCAGAAATCACTTTACTAGTCCATCTATCAGGAACAAACAGTTTCCCCACTGGACAGCGGTCAGGTTTATTAGCCTGAAATTCCTGAAGAACCCGTCGTAAATCAGGGGAGATGGCAGAAAGAATCACCCCTTCCTTCAGAATGCCGACCGGCTCAAGAACCCCAGGGGAATCAGGAAAAAAACTCCTAGAGAGGGCATCCGCCTTAACATTCTTAGTACCAGGAAGGTAAGAGACCACAAAATCAAAACGGGAGAAAAACAGGGACCATCGAGCCTGTCTAGGATTCAGTCGTTTGGAAGACTCGAGGTAAATCAGATTCTTATGATCGGCCAGGACCACAATACGGTGCTTGGCCCCCTCAAGCCAATGTCGCCACTCCTCAAATGCCCACTTCATAGCCAACAACTCCCGATTGCCGACATCATAATTGCGTTCCGCAGGCGAAAACTTCCGAGAAAAGAAGGCACACGGTTTCATCAAGGAACCATCAGAATTCCTCTGAGACAAAACGGCCCCTGCCCCAATCTCAGACGCTTCAACCTCAACCTAAAATGGAAGAGAAACATCCGGCTGACGCAACACAGGGGCAGAAGTAAATCGGCGTTTAAGCTCCTGAAAGGCAGAAACAGCCGCAGAGGACCAATTCGTCACATCAGCGCCTTTCTTCGTCAAATCGGTCAGAGGTTTAACCACACTGGAGAAGTTGGCAATGAAACAACGATAAAAATTAGCAAAGCCCAAGAATTTCTGAAGGCTCTTCACAGATGTGGGCTGAATCCAATCATGAATGGCCTGAACCTTAACCAGATCCATTTCTATAGATGAGGGAGAAAAAATGAAACCCAGAAAAGAAGCCTTCTGCACTCCAAAGAGGCACTTCGACCCCTTCACAAATAAAGCATTATTACGGAGGATCTGAAATACCACCCTGACATGTTTCATATGAGACTCCCAATCATCGGAAAAAAATCAAAATATCATCCAAATATACAACCATGAATTTATCAAGATAACTCCGAAAGATATCATGCATGAAGGACTGGAACACAGATGGGGCATTAGAGAGTCTGAATGGCATCACAAGGTATTCAAACTGGCCTTCGGGCATATTAAATGCAGTTTTCCATTCGTCACCCTGCTTAATACGAATAAGATTATATGCCCCTCGAAGGTCAATCTTAGTAAACCAGCTAGCCCCCTTAATCCTAGCAAACAAATCAGTAAGCAAAGACAATGGGTATTGAAATTTGACCGTGATCTTATTCAAGAGGCGATAATCAATACAGGGTCTCAAGGAGCCATCCTTCTTGGCAACAAAAAAAAAAACCCTGCTCCCAATGGTGAAGAAGATGGCCGAATATGCCCCTTCTCCAAAGATTCCTTAATATAGCTCCGCATGGCGGCATGTTCTGGCACAGACAGGTTGAAAAGTCGGCACTTAGGGAACTTACAACCTGGAATCAAGTCAATAGCACAATCACAGTCCCTATGCGGTGGAAGGGAACTGGATTTGGGCTCATCGAATACATCCTGGAAATCTGACAAAAACTCAGGAATTTCAGAAGAGGGGGAAGAGGAAATTGACATCAAAGGAACGTGACCATGAACCCCCTGACAACCCCAACTAGTCACAGATATAGATTTTCAATCTAACACCGGATTATGTAGCTGTAACCATGGAAAACCCAGCACAATATCATGCAAATTATGAAACACCAGAAAACGACAATCTTCTTGATGGGCTGGCGCCATGCGCATGGTCAGCTGTGTCCAAAACTGAGGTTTATTTTTAGCCAACGGTGTAGCATTAATCCCCCTTAAAGGAATAGGGTTCTGCAAAGGCTGCAAGGGGAAACCACAACGTCTGGCAAATTCCAAGTCCACTAAGTTCAGAGCGGCGCCTGAATCCACAAATGCCATGACAGAAAATGATGATAATGAGCAGATCAAGGTCACAGAAAACAGAAATTTAGGTTGTACAGTACTGATGGTAACACAAAGCAATTCTCTTTGTACGCTTAGGGCAATAAGAAATAACATGAGCAGAATCGCCGCAGTAAAAACACAACCTATTCTGACGCCTAAATCCTTGTCGTTCAGCTCTAGACAAAAACCTATCACACTGCATAGGCTCAGGGCTCCGCTCGGAGGACAACGCCACAGTGTGCACAACTCTGCGCTCGCGCAAGCGCTGATCAATCTGAATGCCAGAGACATAGAATCACTCAGACCAGCAGGCGTGGGGTACCCCACCATAACATCTTTAACGGATTCAGAAAGACCCTTTCCGAAAATTGCCGCCAAGGCATCCTCATTCCATTTAGTCAGTACAGACCATTTTCTAAATTTCTGGCAATACGATTCTGCCGCTTCTTGACCCTGACACAGGGCCAACAAGATCTTCTCAGCTTGATCCACAGAATTAGGCTCATCATACAATAACCCCAATGCTTGAAAGAAAGAATCAACATTAAGCAAAGCAGGATTGCCAGATTCCAGGGAAAATGCCCAATCCTGTGGGTCCCCACGCAGCAGGGATATGATGATTTTAACATGCTGAATGGGATCACCAGAGGACCGGGGTCTCAATGCAAAAAACTGTTTACAGTTATTTTTGAAACTCAAAAATTTGGATCTGTCACCAAAGAATAAATCAGGAGTGGGAATCTTAGGTTCTAAGGCAGGAGTCTGAATAATATAATCTGAAATACCCTGTACCCTAGCAGCAAGCTGATCCACCCGAGAAACTAACTCCTGAACATTCATGTTATTACTAGGTTCCATAGCCACCCAGAGATTAAGAGGGAGGAAAAGACAAAACAGGCTAAGGAAAAAAAAAATGGCTCAAAACCTTTCCTCCCTTCTTCTGAGATGCAATTAACTCATTGTTGGCCAGTTGTACTGTTATGATCTGGTCGCCTAGGAGCAGCATGAGACGTACTCTGGAGAAGGTGGTACCTGTACTGACCGCAAACCCTGAACTTAGCAGCGCAACTAGAAGTAGCCGTGGGAAGTACCTAACATTTCCTAGACCCCTCGACACAGCCTAAGAACTAACTTCCCCTAAAGACAGAAACGGGAAAACTATCTTGCCTCAGAGAAAATCCCCAAAGGATAGACAGCCCCCCACAAATATTGACTGTGAGAGGAGAGGGAAATAACATACGCAGACATGAAATCAGGATTTAGCATAGGAGGCCATACTAGCTAAAAAGAAATAGGACAGAGTACTATGCGGTCAGTATTAAAACACTAGAAAATATCCACCACAGGAAATACAAATCACCACATCTGACTAAAGACATGGAGGGTATATCTGCATCTCCAGAGACACAGCTTGGCTGCAAAAAAATCCTTCACAGACAAAGCTGGACAAGACAAAACATGAAAATGCACAGAACAATAAGGTCCACAGCAGGTGGACAGCAAAAACAAAGCCAGAACTTATCTTTGTTGAAATGAACAGCAAAACAGGAGAGACTAGGTATGGATGTGAATCCTCCAAAAACAGTGGACAAGTGGCACTGACTAAAGGATGAAGCAGGACTAAATAGCCCAGCCCAAATTGCAAAAAATGGATACACCTGATAAATGCTGTGATCCAAAGACAGCAGCACTACCACTCATAACCACCGGAGGGAGCCCAAGAGCAGAATTCACAACACATCTGGTGCTGAAGCCGCAATTCATATCTTCCCTGCAGCAGCGTTTGCTGTAGAGAAGATATGAATAATCGTGTTTAAAATAAAGATCCATGACCCAATCCCCTCCCACTCCCTGTGCGCCCCCCCCCCCTCCTATTAAAATACTCACCCGGCTCCCTCACTGGCTGGCGCTGCTTCCTGTCCTGGCCGCACCTTCTACTGTATAAGCGGTCACGTGGGGCCGTCCATTACAATCATGAATATGCGGCTCCAACCCCCATAGGGGTGGAGCCGCATATTCATTACTGTAAATGATCGGCCCCAAGTGACCGCTCATACAGTAGAAGGTGCGGCCAGGACAGGAAGCAGCGCCAGCCAGTGAGGGAGCCGGGTATTTTAATAACAGCGGGGGGGCGCACAGGAGGTGGGAAGGGTCATGGATCTTTATTTTAAACACGATTATTCATATCTTCTCTACAGCAAACGCTGCTGCAGGGAAGATATGAATCGTGGCTTCAGCACCAGTGGGGGGGACAGCGCTTACAGTAGCGCTGTCTCCTGCACGGCACACGGACTGCACACGGACAACGTCCGTGTGCAGTACGTGTTTTACACGGACCCATTGACTTTAATGGGTCTGTGTAATCCGTGCACTCCCACGAATACTGACATTGGCACACGGAGACACGGTCCGCAAAAAAAAATCAATGACATCTGCACAGATGAATTGATTTCACTGTGTCTACGTGTGTCAGTGGCTCCGACACGTGAGGAAACTGTCACCTCACGTACCGGAGCCACTGACGTGTGAAACCGGCCTTAAAAGGGTTTGTCCGCCCAGTTTTAATCTACAAAGTGTCGCGATGTGCTCTAAAAATGATAACCAGGTGAAATAATACAAAACACATCGCTACCGATCACCGCCCATAGGAGACCGAGCGGGGACCCCCAGAGCGACATGGGGGAAGGCTGGGGGGGGGGGGGGGGGATCATGGAGGAAGGCTGAGGGGGGATCATGGAGGAAGGCTGAGGGGGGGGGATCATGGAGGAAGGCTGAGGGGGATCATGGAGGAAGGCTGAGGGGGATCATGGAGGAAGGCTGAGGGGGATCATGGAGGAAGGCTGAGGGGGATCATGGGGGAAGGCTGGGGGATCAGTAAGGAGGAGGATCATTTATAACAAGTGGCTGGCAATCATTTTACTCCCTTTTCAAAGCAAAAGTGGTCTAGACAAGGAGGGTAACGTGCCCAGCCTGGAGAACGTGCTCTCCAACGCCACAATACTGGCACTCCAGTATAAACCTGCCCGCTGGGCAGCCCCACGGCAGGAGACGCAGCGCCAACCTCCTGAGGAGACAGTCACCCCCTGCCCCATCCTCATGGCACCTGCGGCTTACAGCGCTCCCCACTGACCCCCGCAGCAGAGGACAGGACGCCACTGCCGCCGTACGCTACGTTCGCCGTCACGTGATTGTCTGACGTCAGACGTTCCTTGAAGACGAGAACCTTTCGGCAGCAGCAATGTAAGCTATGACGGGCGCCGGTGTGGCGGCCGCCGTGTGCCTGTCCCGCGGGCACCCTTATGTATGAGATAACGCAGGAGTTCCCGGTATCCGCGGGCTGCAGGCCGGTGTGTATGAGGAGCAGCTCTTCCCTGAGCCTCCATCACGTGTCTGGCTAGTATAATGTTCTCTGCCCTTATCTCCATCGCAGGCTTCTTTGGGGTCATCACCTGGCTGCTGAGGCCAGTGATTGGCTGCAGCGGTCTAGTGCCTCAAATGGACTGTCACTAGATGACAGCCTGTAGCAGTCACCTGACCACTGCTGCCAATCAGTCGGCTCAGTATCACGGAGTTGATGTTTTGTGTCCACAGCCCTTCATTACCGGCCAGTAGTGCGGTGCCGGTAGTCTCCTTACTGTGCGGAGGCCCCTACTAGGTGCAGCCGCAGTCTCCGCTTGCGCGGTCATTTGCCCCTCGGCACGATGAGAGAAGGTCTTCCCAGGAGTGCTGTGAGGGTCTGCGCACAAGGGCGGTAATCGCCAGCGCTGCCGGCTATTGAACGCAGGTGACTAGTGATGAGCGAATATACTCGTTACTCCAGATTTCCCGATCACGCTCGGGTGTCCTCCGAGTCCGAATATTTTTTAGTGCTCGGAGATTTAGTTTTTCTTGCCGCAGCTGAATGATTTACATCTGATAGCCAGCATAAGTACATGTGGGGATTCTCTAGCAACCAGGCAACCCCCGCATGTACTTATGCTGGCTAATAGATGTAAATCATTCAGCTGCGGCAAGAAAAAACACTAAAAAAATACTTGGAGGACACCCGAGCGTGCTTGGGAAATCTCGAGTAACGAGTATATTCTTCGCTCATCACTACAGGTGACTCCTCTGTGATCACTGAACCGTGCGGAATCACCCGGCCCAATACATTGCACAGGTGACATTTCTCTTGCGGAGACTCACAAGATAAATAGACATGCTGCAGTCTGGAGAGACGCACCTTATGTCAGTCTTGGCGGGTGAGCCGCGGGCGTCTGTGCACACACAGTAGACATGGCATTTCTTGAGATCCCGTCCACTATGCTGTAACATCTGGAGGCTGTGGCTGTACATAGCGTCCAACCCGCAGCGATTACTGACCGTGTTCACCTAGTTGTCCAGAATGGTGACGGACCGTCTTCTGTAACCACAGCGGGGTCATTAGTAATGCAGCTTTCCAGTCCACTCTGCTCCACGGTTTCCCACCCTGTGTGCGTCCAGTGAGTGCACAGACAGGCGGGCTCTCCGCATCTCCCTACCGGCCTTTATTTCATGGTAACTTAAAGGCATTTCCATCGAAAATATCATTATGAACATTGTAAATTTCCATTTGCAGAAAATCTTTGTTTCTGGTTGCAGTTTGCTATTAAAAAAATAAAATAAAATCTCTACTCACCCTTACTGGGTCCAGTTCTGAGTCTCCTCCGCTGCTCCCAGTGTCTGGTATTAACTGCAGCAGTGCCGTCACATTGTTAGCGTGGCAGCCAATCTGTGAGCTCAGCCGCTGAGCGCCCTGCTACCTCACTGATTGGCTGTTGAATTACCGTCAGCTCTGATGGCAATACTGAACACCTGGAGCAGCAGCAGAGACTCGGCGCCGGACCCAAGGACGGTTAGTAAAGCATGGGTTGTTTTTATAACAACCTGCAGCCGGAGATGAAGATTTACTGTACAGAAATTCAGCAACACATTCTGGTCTCGGAAGGTTCTTTTTTGCTTTCTATCTGTGATCAAATATGACCAGAGCAGTGAGAGAGGGTTCACTGACTGATCATTTTGTTAGTGAAATCCACTCCATGCATTGGCAGAGATGGAAAGGGAGACTGGCTTTGCTACTGATATGAGCAGACAGCCAGCCCCCTTCAGACAAGCTCTGATTATACAGAAAAAGTTAGAAAGTTGCATAAGTTGGTCGCACAAGCTGATTTAAAGGGGTTCTGTCAGCAGGTTTTTGCCACCTAATATGAGAGTAGCGTAATGTAGAGGCAGAGACCCTGATTCCACCGATGTGTCACTTACTGCGACGCTTGCTGTAGTTTTGATTGAATCATTGTTTTATCATCAGGAGATTATCCCTAGAGGACTAGTATTCCTGCTATCATGTGGTCCCCCATATTCATGAGCTGTTTATAACGTTCCCACCACCACTGATTGGCAACTTTCTGTGTGCACTGTGCATGGGCAGAAAGCTGCTAATCAGAGGTGTGGACGGGGCAATACAGAGCACAACATTTAGAGAACTGGTAGATTCGCAGCAGATAAGGCCGTTTTTTTTGCGCAGCACAGACGTAATGCATGCCACACACGCGCACACTAATGACACGGAAGAAATCCGTGTGCTATCGGCATGACCCGTACAGGTACCTGGGTACAAGCGGTACACTACGCTGATCCCAGGTGCTGTCGGCTGAAGGCAGCCCTCATCATTCGCGCCAGGAGACTATGATGGGAGTTGTCATTAGCGTGACACGTACCGGCGCCTGAGAAGAAGCTGTACAGTTTGCTCTATTCCCAGGTGCCGGCTGCTAAAGGCAGATCTCATCATTGTCTCCTGGTCACGCCGAGATCATTGCGACCAGGCAGCAATGATGGGAGTTGTATTCAGCAGCAGCTGTGAGCCTCCTGCGTAAAAAATGGAAAAAAAAAAAAACGGCGTGGGCTCCCGCTCATTTTTCATAACCCAAGGGAAAGCCCACAGCTGGGGGCTGATATTAGTAATCTGGGACAAGGGACAATACACTATAAGGTTCCCAAGCTATTAGTAACAGCTCATACCTGCTTGCTTAGCCTTTCCTGGTGAATTTACAGGGACCCAAGAGAAAAAATGACATAGGGTCCCACTATAAATTCTAACCAGCAAAGGCTAAACAGACAGCTGTGGGTTGATATTAAAAGCCTGGGAAGAATAAAATCATTTATTTGAAATAAAACAAAACACCATGTTTTACACGTTTTTTTCATAAAAAAGCACAGTTCTACTCATCTTACGCTTATGCCATTGAAGCTCTTGTCACCTGTAAAATGCAGAAAATAATAAACAACAATAATACTCACCTTACACCTAATCCACCAATGCCCGTGTCCCCTGTAAAAAACAAAAATAATAAACACACATATCCCTCACCTGTCCGAAGTGAAGATAAGCCATACTGTCTCATGCCGAAATCCATCTCTGCGATATCTGGTTTTCAACATGAACGGTGCCATGATGCGACCATCGGGCTGGCTCATAGTGAACTGCGATCCCCGCAGCTCATTGTGTCCTGGTTTTGAGCCTGGACGATTGCATCTTGGCACCATTCATGTTGAAAACATCACTGAGATGGATTATGGCGTGGAACAGTTGCTAATTTTCACTTCGGACAGGTGAGAGATATGATTATTTTATTTTTATTTTTTTACAGGGGACATGGGCACTGGTGGATTAGACGTAAGGTGAGTGAATTTGTTTTTTATTATTTTCTGTTATTTTACAGGGGAAAAGGGCTTCAATGGAATAGGCGTAAGATAAGTATAGTTTTATTTTTAACCCCTTAGTGACGGAGCCAAATTTTTGAAATCTGACCAGTATCACTTTATGTAGTAATAACTCTGCAAAGCTTCAACAAATCCCAGTGATTTTGAGTTTTTTTTTTCGTGACACATTATACTTTATGATAATAATAAATTTAGGTCGATATGTTTTGTGTTTATTTATAAAAATATCAGAAATTTGAGAAAAATTTTAAAAAAATTTGCAATTTTCAAACTTTGAATGATTATCCCTTTAACCCTGCTGTTCTGTTGGTCAAAAATGACCGACTTTGAACTTCAATATTCTTTAAAATATTCAAGATGCGGCTCTGAAACCCGTGGCCGACCGACCCATCCTCATTTAAGTCAATCAACCACAAGTTTCAGAACCGCATCTTGAACACCCCAAAAAATACCAAAGTTCAAAATAGGTCTCCCCAGACCGAACAGAACAGCAGGGTTAATCCAGATAGTCATACCACAGCAAAACATTAATAAATAACATTTCCCACATGTCGGCTTTACATCAGCACCATTTGCAAAATGTTATTTTATTTTCTTAGCATTCTAGGAGGTTTAAAAATGTAGCAGCAATTTTTGATTTTTTTCAAAGAAATTTACAAAATTTATTTTTTTAGGGAGTTATCCATGTTTGAAGTGACTTTAGGGGTCCCATATATTGGGAAACCCTCAAAAGTTAAAGCCTGTTCAAAACAGCACCCCCTGACATATTGAAAACTGCTGTCAGGTAGTTTATTAACCCTTCAGGTGCTTTTCAGGAATTAATGCAAAGTGACATGACAGAAATGACAATGTGTATTTTTACCACCTAAATGCCGCTAACTTCTGAACAGATTACTACAGCCGGCAGACTCTAAAGCCGCTATTTGGTCATGAATTGCCATGGCAAACATTAGGACCACACAATCATGATCTCAGGGTGCCAATTGGGATAATGAGGAAGCCCCCACACTCTGTTAACCATTTATAATGATGTAGTCACTCTTGACAGCAGCATCTAAGGGGTTAAACAGATTTGGATGGAGCAAACACTGATCGTGGCTGATGCAGCAAGTTGTCAGCTATAGTGTACAGCCGACAGCTGCTGGATTGTCCCCTGTATGGGGGGGCTATTCTCTTATATCTCAGGTCAGTTAAAAGACGTATTGGCGGTCATTAAGGGGTGTAAAACAGTGTTTTGTTTATTTCAAATAAAGGATTTTATTCTTGCTGTGTGTTTATTTTCAATGCATACTATGGGAATAGTAATGGGGACGTCTTAGAGACGGCTCTCCACTACTAATGCCCGGGCTGGATGTTATCTGACAATACAAAAGTGACATCAACCCTAACCCTAGTACCCCACTTGCCACCACCACAAGGGAAGAGCGAGGCTAAGCGCCAGGTTTGGTGCATCTTATGGATGCACTATTTCTGGAGCGGCCGAGGGCTGATGTTGGTAGCCTGAAGGGGCACTATCTGGGACCAGCCTGTATTAATATCAACCCACAGCTGTGTGTTTAGCCTTTGCTGGTTTGAATTTATAGAGAGACCTACTGTCATTTTTTTTTCTGTGGTCCCCCGTACGTTCACCAGGAAAGGCTAAGCAAATCTGTGAGCTGTTATTAATAGCCTGCAAACCTTATGGGGTATTGTCCCTTGTCCCAGACTATTAACATCAGCCCCCAGCTGTGGACTTTCCCTCTGCTGATTATGAAAATTGTGCTGGAGCCAACTCTGTTTTTTTAATTTAATTATTTTACACATGATGTGCACAGGGGGTGCTGAATGCAACTCCCATCATTGTCGCCTGGTCGCACTGATCACAGGGAGACAAAGTGAAAATGAAGAGAGCTGTCTTCAGCAGCTGGCCGGCACTTGGGAACAGCGTGAACTGTACCGCTTTTTCCAGGTGCCGGTACATGTCACAGGGATGTAACACACGGACAGCAAAAACATGTCACATACCGATCACGGATCTCAAAGGTACCGTTTTACTAAACAGGAATCACTAGGATGTGTGAAGGAGGCCTAAAACAGTGATTATATCAAAATCTATCCATATTCTAATGGTACAACTTCCCACCTCTTAATTGCTGTCCCATCTCCTGCAATATATTCTAATGGTACAACTTCCCACCTCTGATTCCTGTCCCATCTCCTGCAATATATTCTAATGGTACAAATTCGCTCTGCTTGCTGTCTGCTGTCTGTCATCTGCCACTTTACCATCTAGAAACATATTTTAATGTGACTGCTAATTCATTGGTATAATTCAGTTTGTGCTTAATATTGTTGCATATCCATGACTGGGATCAGTGTAGATGTTATCTGGTGGAAGGTGCCATAGCAAATAGAAGTAGCCAGGCCCAATGTCTTTGATCATCTAACCACCCCCTGGTGTGCTAGCCCCAGCTGCCAAATTATCGCTAATCAGTTCTCACAATCCATCTCTTCTGACCCAGCATTCTGGACTATAACTTTAGACATCTCCTTAGGGGTGCACGCATGTGGGGTGCACTCAAACATCCCCGAAGCAAAGCATCCCGAAGATAAGCATTGAGATAAAGCAGTTATTCCATGGCAGTTAGTCAGGGCAGGAGTCAGGTAAGGCACACTCTGCTCTCCCTTCTATCCATGTGCTTTATTCCTATCCTATGTTCCCTGGCCATCCACATTCACAGCCCGGCCCCCCTCCATCACGACTCTTATACACCAGCTCATCTCTCCTTCCCTCTCCCATGCACTTCTCACCTTCCTGAAAACATCAGCCCATCTTGACCAAACACACTGCAGAAAAAAACTTTGTACAGTTCCAATACCTACTTGCTCTTTATCTTCCTACTCCTACTGGTTTCAGGGGACATCTCCAATCCAGGTCCACCATCCCCCAACCTCAACCCCTACCTTACCTCACTTCGAAACCTTACTAAACTTATTAATATTAGTTGCACTCCTTCATCTACATCTTTTAATTGTGCCCTTTGGAATCCACGGTCTCTATATAACAAGTTTCCTTTCCTACACAATTTCTTTCTGAAAAACTCTCTTAATCTGTTGGCCCTCACGGAAACCTGGATTCAGGATTCTGACACTGTCTTCCCTGTTACCATTTCCCATGGTGGCTTACAACTCTCACATTCTCCAAGACCCAAAAACAGACGTGGTGGCGGATTCGGCATACTCATGTCCCCACAATGCGCTTTCCAGGTCATCCCCCCAGCTCCATCACTCCCGATCCCTTCTTTTGAGGTCCACATCATCAGGCTCTTTCGTCCCCTCTCCCTCAGAGTAGCGGTCATATACCGGCCCCCAGGCTCACTCGCCCACTTCCTGGACCACTTCTCAGCCTAGCTGCCGCACTTCATGTCCTCAGAACTACTAACCCTTATCCTGGAAGACTTCAACATCCCCATTAACAGCCCCACTTCCACATCTGCATCCTAACTTCTATTACTAACCACTTCTCTAGGCCTCTCACAGCTCTCAACCTCTGAGACACACAAAGACGGCAACACCGTTGACCTGGTCTTTGTCCGGCTCTGTTCAGTCTCCTACCTAGTTAACTCACCGCTTCCCCTCTCTGACCACAACATTCTCTCCTTCACACTCACAAATCCTCGCCCACCCCAGCACACTCCTACCTAACCACACATTCAGAAATCTACATGCCATTAACCCTCATACACTTTCAGACTCCCTACACTCATCGTTGTCCCCAATCTCCTCTTTTTCCTGTCCTGATCTGGCTGTACATCACTTCAATGACACTGTTAGAAGCACCCTTGACCAAGTAGCTCCCCTCACCCTCAGAACCTCCAAGCACAGAGTAAAACATCCCTGGCTCACATCGCAAACCTGATTTCTCCAGCGATGCTCTAGGTGTGCTGAACGTTTATGGAGGAAAACTCGCACACCAGAAGACTTCATATACTTCAAATTTATGTTAAGAACTTATAATTCTGCCCTTCACCTTGCCAAACAGACCTACTTCACCACTCTGATCTCACTATCCAACAACCCCAAGAAACTTTTTGACACCTTTCACTCCCTCCTCAGGCCAAAAGCACAAGCCCCTATCACATACATTTGTGCTGATGACCTGGCTTCCCACTTTATAGAGAAAATAGATAATATCCCTCAGGAAATCCCCTCCCAGCCCCCAGGAGCAGTGACTTCCATCCCTCCTTGCATCTCCCATGGCTCACTCTCCACATTCGATCCCATCACAGAAGAAGTCTCCAAGCTCCTCTCTTGTTCGACTACATGCACTACCAACCCCATTCCCTTTCATCTCCGCCAGTCTCTCTCCAGTCCTCACAACTCACCTAACTACAATCTTTACTCTCCCTCTCCTCTGGCATTTTCTCCTCCTCCTTCAAACACTCTATCATTACTCCATTGCTAAAGAAACCCACCCTCGACCCATCCTGCACAAACAACTACAGACCAGTCTCCAATCTCCCCTTCATCTCTAAACTCTTGGAGCGCCTGGTCTACTCCCGCCTTACTTGTTACCTCTCCACTCATTCACTCTTAGACCCTTCACAGTCCGGTTTCCGCTCCCTACATTCGGCAGAAACTGCACACATCAAGGTGACCAACGACCTTCTGACAGCAAAATGTAAGAGTGACCGCTCTGCTCATTCTTCTCGACCTTTCTGCAGCTTTCAACGCTGTTGACCACCCTCTCCTACTCTCTAGGCTCCAGTCACTAGGCATTAAGGACACTGCTCTCTCCTTGTTCTCCTCCTATCTTTCTGACCGCTCCTTCAGTGTTCTGTTCTCTGGCTCCGCTTCATCTCCTCTTCCTCTCACTGTTGGGGTACCTCAGGGCTCAGTCCTTGGCCCCCTTCTCTTCTCCCTCTACACAGCCCCAGTTGGACAGACCATCAGCAGATTTGGCTTTCAGTACCATCTTTATGCTGATGACACACAACTATACACGTCATCCCCTGACCTTACCCACGCAGTACTACAGAACGCCAGTGACTGTCTGTCCGCAGTCTCCAACATCATGTCCGCTCTCTATCTGAAACTCAACCTCTCCAAAACTGAACTTCTTCTGCTTCCGCCATCTACTAACCTCCCTAAGGCTGTTGTGTGCACACGTTCCGGATTTTTCTCATTTTTTTAGCTATAAAAACGCGATAAAACCGCGAAAAAAGCGCTCACATTAAGCATCCTATTAAAAGAATGCAATCCCCATTTTGTATGCACATGCTGTGTTTTTTTCCTGAGCGGAAACGCATTCCGGAAAAAATCTATTCATTAATTTGCAGAATCGCAGGGATTCCGCACACATAGGAATGCATTGATCCGCTTACTTCTCGCATGTGGCTATGCCCACCATGCGGGAAGTAAGCAGAACATGTGCTGATGGTAACCAGGGTGGAAGAGAGGAGACTGGGCACCATATCACTGTTAAAAAAAAAAATAATAATTTAAAAAATAGTGATATACTCACCTTCTGATGGACCCCGGAGTCCTCCCGCCTCTCAGCGGTGCACGCGGTGGCTTCCGTTTCCAGGGATGTTGTGTGCGAAGGACCTGGGATGACGTTGCGGTCACGTGACTAATCAAAGTCATTTTATGTTTTTGTGTGTGTGTGTAGCCCATTCACTACTTCCATCTATCCCCCACCCCCTGAAAATGGCTGGACCATCATTGTAAATACACACCTGTACTTTGTATCTCCCCCACCTCATTGTAGATTGTAAGTTTTCATGAGCAGAGCCATCTTATTTTGCTTTATTGTATTGTTAACGTTGTTACTTATGACTGTTGTGTTTGAAACTGTTAAACTGTAAAGCGCTGTGAAATATGTTGGCGCTATTGAAATAAATATTATTATTATTAATGACAGTAAGAAGCCCAGTAAGTGACAGTTCGCTATAATCAGTGTCTATGCCCCTAGGTTATGGTTCTCTCAGATGGGGTAGTAAAATGCTGCCGACAGATTCCCGTTAACTACTTTCTTAAGTTGGACAACCTTTTTTACACATAATATATTCCATATGTTAAGTATGCTTTTTTTAATATATAACCGAAACAAACTACTTGAAAATATAACCAATAACACAAAAATTATAAAACCAAATATTTTATTGAATAATATAAAGACACCAACAAGCAAAACACAGAAAAACAGAGGAGGCACAAAAAATATATATAGTAATAGATATATAATACTTTTACACAAGGATCATTTGTAGTAGTATATATGATGTATAATAAATATTATTATGTCCTTGTCTACTAATAATATATTTATATAAGTATGAGCAACATTAGGGAGCCACCACTAAACAAAAAAGGGGGGGGAGGGGGAATGTTTGTTTAGGGTTTTCAATGTATATGGTATAATACCAATAAAGTCCCTGTGTAATAATTTCTATCGTTCCAATATAAGATGCAAAGTGCCAATACCAAAGAAATTATATCTATAATATAACGCTGGGAGCGTCACTTTGTCCGAAGCCTCTATAGACTGCGCAAGCGCCGGCGCAGTCGGGCCTCACAGAGCGACGCTCCCGGGAGATCGCGGTATGCGTAAGCACTGAACGCATACCGCGATCTCCACCGGAGAGTCAGGGACCGCCAGGAGGGAGGGTAAGTATACTCACCTTTCCTGGTTCCAGCGCTGCTTGCGGCTCCGTCTCCCGGCTCCTCTGCTCCCGGCTCCGGAGGGCGCGGACTGCGCAGGCGCCGATTCCTGCTGCCGGAATCGGCGCCTGCGCAGTCCGCGCTTTCCGGCGCCATTTTTTTGAAGACACACTCCGGCTCCACTGCAGGTGTGTCTTCAAGAAAATGGCGCCAGAAAGCGCGGACTGCGCAGGCGCCGATTCCTGCTGCCGGAATCGGCGCCTGCGCAGTCCCCGCTTTCCGGCGCCATTTTCTTGAAGACATACCTGCAGTGGAGCCGGACGATAGGTGAGTATGGTATTATTTTTTTTTTTATATAGCAGCAGCATTCGGGGGCATACATACTGGAGCGGGGGGCATATAATAGAATGGTGGCGCAGGATGGGAGCAGCACATGACAGAACAGGCGCAGGATGGCAGCAGCACATGACAGAACGGGCGCAGGATGGCCGCAGCACATGACAGAACGGGCGCAGGATGGCCGCAGCACATGACAGAACGGGCGCAGGATGGCCGCAGCACATGACAGAACGGGCGCAGGATGGCAGCAGCACATGACAGAACGGGCGCAGGATGGCAGCAGCACATGACAGAACGGGCGCAGGATGGCAGCAGCACATGACAGAACGGGCGCAGGATGGCAGCAGCACATGACAGAACGGGCGCAGGATGGCAGCAGCACATGACAGAACGGGCGCAGGATTGCAGCAGCACATGACAGAACGGGCGCAGGATGGCAGCAGCACATGACAGAACGGGCGCAGGATGGGAGCAGCAAATGACAGAACGGGCGCAGGATGGGAGCAGCAAATGACAGAATGGAGGCGCAGGATGGGAGCAGCACATGACAGAACGGGGGCGCAGGATGGGAGCAGCACATGACAGGATGGGGGCGCAGGATGGAGCAGCACATACCAGGATGGAGACCATATACCAATATAAATGCCACCCGGGCGTAGAACGGGTTCAATAGCTAGTATAGTATAATACCAATGAAGTCCCTATATAACAATTTCTGTCATCCAAGTATAAAGTGCACCATGCAAAAGTGCTTGAAAAAAATGATCCCTATTAAAGGTACGGTGCCTATACAATTTCCATATCACAATCTCTGTGGGATCCAATAAGTATTAAGGTGCATAGTGCATGTGGTGGACCTTACCGGTGCTCATGTTAGCGCTCCTGTGCCTTAACCTCGCACTCCAACGCGCGTTTCGCAGCACGTTGCTTCTTCAGGGATCCCTGAAGAAGCAACGTGCTGCGAAACGCGCGTTGGAGTGCGAGGTTAAGGCACAGGAGCGCTAACATGAGCACCGGTAAGGTCCACCACATGCACTATGCACCTTAATACTTATTGGATCCCACAGAGATTGTGATATGGAAATTGTATAGGCACCGTACCTTTAATAGGGATCATTTTTTTCAAGCACTTTTGCATGGTGCACTTTATACTTGGATGACAGAAATTGTTATATAGGGACTTCATTGGTATTATACTATATATAATTTCTTTGGTATTGGCGCTTTGCATCTTATATTGGAACGATAGAAATTATTACACAGGGACTTTATTGGTATTATACCATATACATTGAAAACCCTAAACAAACATTCTCCCTCCCCCCCCTTTTTTGTTTAGTGGTGGCTCCCTGCTGTTGCTCATACGTATATAAATATATTATTAGTAGACAAGGACATAATAATATTTATTATACATCATATATACTATTACAAATGATCCTTGTGTAAAAGTATTATATATCTATTACTATATATATTTTTTGTGCCTCCTCTGTTTTTCTGTGTTTTGTTTGTTGGTGTCTTTATATTATTCAATAAAATATTTGGTTTTATAATTTTTGTGTTATTGGTTATATTTTCAAGTAGTTTGTTTCGGTTATATGCTTGTGTTTCTACTTGGAACAAAAGAGTAATTGGGTCAGAATTTTCTCCTTGGTTTTTTGGTAAAATGTTTTTTTTAATGCTTCTAGTTTTCAGTGATTGACCAGCAATGGGCATCAAAGGACTGCAGAGCTTTGCACAGAATTCGTGTCTCAATGTTTGCAGCATGGTCAGCCTGAGGACTATGGCCACAAGCTACAAGTCTTCCTACCCAGACAGTGTTCCCACCATTGTTGTAGATGCCATGGGCTGTCTACGTCGCTGGTACACACCAGACGCCTGGATTCACGGAGGACAGTGGAAGGAATACCTTGCCAATTTACAGCACTTTATTGCCACCTTTCAGAGTGCCGGAATTCGTTTAGTGTTTGTTTTTGATGGAGTTATCGAACAAAAGAAACGCACAGAATGGGTGAGGAGACGAATGCGAGACAGCATTGAAATATCCAAAATATTTCACGTCCTCAAGTCCAGGAGGCAGCAGCCTGATCGCAGCATGTTCTTTATCCCATCAGGAATATCTACGTTCACACGCTTTGCCTTGAAGGCTCTGGGCCAGGAAATCATCTGCTCACAGGTTGAAGGTGATTATGAAGTGGCGGCTTATGCTTTCAAACACAACTGTCTAGGAATTTTAGGGGAGGATAGTGACTATCTCATCTTTAACACAGTCCCATATTTTTCCATTAATAAGCTTTGCTTGGACAGGCTCGTCACTCTTATGTACTGCAGGGAAAGCTTCTGTGGAGAACTGGGCCTTCGCATGGTAGACCTACCACTCCTTGCCTGTCTTCTGGGCAATGACATCATTCCCGATAACATGGTGGCACAATTCCACAGTAAATGTCTAGGTTCATACCGTTCACAAAGCAATGAACGCAACAAAAGGGCTAATGTCATTAGGGCTGTGGCTACTTTTATTTCTAAGATACAACTTGTGCCACAAGGTCTTAAAGAAGTGGAGAAGATGCTGCCTCCGGGATTTAAGCCGACTTTATTGGAGAAAGGAATACAGTCCTATGTTCTACCACAGCAAAGCTCGCCTTGGCTTTCTAGGAGTCCCCAGTCCTATCACTGCTGCCCCGACAAGTCAAGAACAAGCAGTTGTCAGGATCAAGAGGTTGTACAGGTAATTTATGCTTTGTACTATTACTTTCTGGGACTAATATTAGCACATGCCATGCAGTATAATAAAGCCATAGATCTCAGTCATAAGCAGGACAACACCTTTATATATGGAAGCCTGCCTAGCACTTAGCTGATTGCCTGGCTCCGGCTTTACACACCCATAGCAATCAGCTACTTTTGCAGGAGAGCGCCATACATACCACACAAGCTTAGTAGTATATGCCTGGCCATCTATGGACCAAACCAGGGGCATATATCAAGTAAGCTCTGCCATATATAACTACAAGAAAAAACGAAAAAGAAATGGGCAACTGAGCTGAGTAAAAGATGTCAAATTTTATTCATACAATATTATTTCCATAAATACACAAATACAATAAGACACAATTAAAAAAGGGGGAGCGACACCATAGTGCCTCGTCCGTTAAGGAATAAATTATAGATGTAAATAAAAGGTCAATCAAATTGAAAATAAGTAGCAAAGTCAGTAATTTACAATGAAATGCCTAGTGCTATAGTGCAAGCCGAGCGTATATGCAGGTACATACCTAAGCCGTATATATACTCAATAATCACCATGTCAGTATAGAGTACGTATATATGTATAATCAAAGGGGTAGTAGATAATGTAGCAAGACAATAATTTACAATAAAGTGCAGTAAACACGGATTACTGCGAGTGAAAACAGAGAGAGGGGAATGAGGAAAATAGGAAAAGGAAAAAAGTTGAAAAAACGGCTAAAAGGATGTGTAACCAAGGTATATGACATGCCTGGCCATCTATGTAGTATATGCTGTCTACAGCGTCTCTCTACTTTGGAGCGCAAAGGGAGATTTTGAGCAAGAAACCCCCTCCCCCTTTATGATGTTCGTGTGCCTTAAAGGGCTTTTCTACTACTGGACAACCGCTGCTTAATCACTTCAGTGTCCTATATGAAATAAAAACAGTTGATTCTGATCGGCTGCATCCTTTCAGTATTCTATCATATGGAAAAGTACATGGTGATGCTGGTCAGTGGTCACTGATTGGCTGCTTCAGTCACGTGATCCACTGAGATTATCAGTACACACATTTCAGGAATGGCGCTGCTACTGGAGGTGAGCACAGGTTGTTTTCATGTTGTATGGGGCACTGGTGTCAGAAATTTAGGAAGTTTGGATTTTTGGCAACTTGTGATGTGGGAGCAACTTTCTGGTCGTATAAAGCTGTTTATAGCGCACGAGATTGTTTAGGAAATGGATTTCCCAAGAACAAATGTATCTTCTGTTAATATGAGATTTATAATACACCTCCATTTCCAGTCCTGGTCGCAGGTATAGTGTTAGGTAGGACCTGTTTCTGTCGATTCTCCGTACATTGCTCCCAGAATCCCTTTCCCATTTAGCTGTGATTCTACATTTCCAGGTACATCATGTACAATGGACCAGATCACCAAGTACATCTGCTAAGCACGCACTGATGATTTTCAGATTACAATCACCAGAAGTAACAGTATAAAGTCCTGGCTATAACTAAGGACTTGTACGACGGTTCTGTTATTGGCCCCAGCTGGGACCCTTGCCCCGAAGTTTGATGCTAGCATGATTCCTCTTCCTGGTACTCTCTACTCATTTTGATCGTCTTCCCGCTCTGTTTCTGATGTTCTGCACATGGTGGCTGCAGTAGAGTGGGTTAAACTATAGCATGGTATGTCCTGGGGAAAGGTATTGTGAGCACCTTCACTTCCACTTCTTCCTCATGTTTGACAGGTTGTAAAGCTCTCCTGGGCTGGAAATGCCTTTCATGTCTTTACATGTATGGCAGCTTGAAAGATTAACAGGTGTCAGGAGTTAAAGATAGATGAAATCCCACATGAAAGCATGAAAAGAAATGAATCAATATTTCAGCTCCTACAAAACCTTTTGTGAATCGGGTTGCACATAATACATAAACACACATTGAGCTGGAATTCCCATTATTCTGGAGTAGGTGGTGCCACCGTGTAGGTCCTGGGACACAGAGTAGGTGTATAGATTGTGCAACTTATAAATAGGTCTCATCACTCAGGCCTTCATATTCCTTTACCCAGGGGCCAACCTGCCTAGAAGTTTGCTGCTGGCGCATAACTTATTGGGATGTTTGGATGTTTTCTATTCATGTACAAAAAAACTTTTTTGTTTTCTGACTTTAAGCTCTTGCATTAGTGCTTTGTACCTAGTGATCAATAATGGCAGAGACCATGAAACAGCTAAAAGGCATCTGTCAGCACGACTGCTGTCAGGAATAAGTAGGAGAACTAGATATCTGCAGAAATATGTCTTTACTTAGCGATTAGTTGGTCTATCACTTTTGAAAGTCAGTTTTATTTAAGCCTGCTACTTTCCCAAGTGCTCTGGAGGTGAATCCTAGCTCTGCAGTGCACCCTAGTTTTTGTACTAAGCATTCCCCAAGCCTTCTCTCTCCGCTTGATTGATGGCTGGAGTGTCTATCTACATTGGCATGTAAGAGTTTTGGCACTTCTGGTCAAAATTACTGTTATTGTGAACAGTTTAGCAAGTTGAAGATGAAATGATCTTTTAAAAGGCCTGAAGTTAAAGATGAAACATTTCCTTTGTAATTTATTTTGTTTCATTGTAGAAATTACAAAACAAGGAAAGTAAGCAGATTAAAAGGTTTGGGCACCCATGGAGATTTGTGTGCCCAGATAACTTTGACCAAGGTGTCAGACCTTAATTAGCCTGTTTGGGTTATGGCTTGTTCACTATTTTTGTTAGGAAAGGCCAGGTGATGCTAATTTCCCAGCTTTATAAAAACCCAGCCTCCTCTAACCTTATTGTCAAAAAACAGCAGGCATGGGTTCTTCTAAGCAGCTGCCTAACACTTTGAAAATGAAAATTGTGGAGGCTCAGAAAGCAGGAGAAGGCTATAAGAAGATCTCAAAGCGTTTTCAAGTTGCCCGTTCCTCAGTTTGAAATGTAATTCAGAAAAGTCAGTTAACCAGAACTGCGGAGGTCAAAGATAAGGTCTGGAAGACCAAGCAAAATTTCAGTGAGATCTTCTCATATGATTGCTAGAGAGGCTCATCAGTACCTCTCCTAGACTCCAAATACCCGTCAGAAAGATTTAGAAGACTCTGAAGTTGTGGTACATTTTTCTACTGTTCAGAGATACCTGCATAACAATGTCATTCATGGAAGAGTCATCAGAAGAAAACCTCTCCATTTCGTAACCATCAGAAGTATGTAAAAGAACATCTAAACAGGCCTGATGCGTTTTGGAAACAACTCCTGTTAACCATTGAGATTAAAATAGAAATCTTTGGCCACAATGATTAAAGGTATTTATGAAGAAAAACGGCACAGAATTTCAGAAAAAGAACATTTCACCAACCATTCAGCATGGGAATGGATCAACCATGCTTCGGGGTTGTGTTGCAGCCAATGGCATGGAAAACCTTTCACAGGTAGAGGGAGGAATTAATTCAATGAAATTTCAACAAATTCTTGATGCAAACAATACTATTTGTAAAAAGCTAAAGTTGAAAAGAAGATCGCTTCTACAAATGGATAATGATCCCAAATACACGTCAAAATCCACAACAGACCTCAAAAGGCGCAAGCTGAAGGTTTTACAATGGCTCTCCCAGTCCCCTCATCTGAACAACATTGAAATTCTGTGAGTAGACCTCAAAATAGCAGTGCATGCAAGATGACCCAGGAATCTCAAAGAACTGGAAGAATTTTCCAAGTAAGAATGGATGAAAGTCCCTCAAACAAGAATTGAAAGTCTCTATTGGCTGGCTACAAAAAGCATTTACAAGCTGTGATACTTTCAAAAGGGAGTGCTACTAGGTACTAATCATGAAGGGTGCCCAAACCTTTGCATCGGCCCATTCTCCTTTTTGTAATTTTTAAAATATAAAAGTTGAAAATACACATATATATATATATTGCCTAAACTAAAAAGGAAATGTGTCATCTGTAACTTTAGGCCTTTTAGAGATGATATCATCTTCAACTTGCTTAAGGCTATGTGCACACGTTGCGGACTAGGCTTAGGAATTTCTGGTGCGGATTCTGCCTCTCCTGGCAGAAAACGCACCTGCGGATTTGTCGTATTTTTTGTGCGGTTCTGCAGCGTTTTTTGTGCGTTTTGCTGCGGCTTTCTTGCGGATTTGCTGCGTTTTTTACCCCTGCGGTTTTCTATAATGGAATGGGTGCAAAAACGCTGCAGATTCACAAAAAAGAAGTGACATGCTACTTCTTTTAAACCACAGCGTTTCCGCAGCGGATTTTCCGCAAAGTGTGCACAGCATTTTTTTTTTCTCATTGATTTACATTGTACTGTAAATCAATTGCGGATCTGCAGCGTTTCTGCACCTCAAAAAACGCTGTGGATCCACAGAGAATCCGAAATGTGTGCACAGACCCTAACTGTTTACAATAACAGTAATTTTGATCAGGGGTGCCCAAACTTTTACATGCCACTGTAGGGGCACATTACAGCTGTCGGTCAATCTGAGAGTCGGAGAAGTTAAGAGCGTTAAAGAGTAACTGTCAGTCAAAATTTTATTTAATAAATCAGGAAAAAATTTCACTGAAACTTTGTAAGATATCTTATCAAAGAAATCTGCTTCTTTCTTCTTCTGGAGTGATCTATCACTTTCTCTGTATTCATTGAAAACAGTCATTGCCATTACGGAGATCTCAGATAAGTTAGTGCTTTTAACATGTTCTGGAGGGATGAGCTTGAGCCAGACACATACATTGTGGGAGATGGATGTCGGGGTTTTCACTCACTCCAGCTCTTACCCTTCATTTACTTCTTTCTTCTATGTCATGTTTTCCGATTAGCTTTGCCTCTGTATGATGAGATTGTATGTTGCCTGCCTGCAGAATAGTCTCATGTAGACATATCATTTCCTCATGAAGCCTACATTCCTATGTTCTTTCATCTGTACAGATTGCCATAGAGGAACACTACAAAGGGGACAATGTCATGATCTGCAATGTTCTGTGTTTTGGAGAAAGTGACTGCAGTAACACCTTGGAAGATGAAACTGACCCTCACATCCCTTGTCAAGCCCAGGTCTACAGAAGTGCCCGGCAGCATATTTATGCCATCCTGCTTGGTACTGGTAATGGTAAGCATGGCAGTCAAGACTAAGGTCCAGCTATTCTCTCTGTTTTTAGATCCATTTGGTTAGCCTTGAGATTTGGAGAAAGGCAGTTAGGTATCCATTACTCATGTGATGGGACAGGTAGTAATGTGATGCCCTGTATATTTATATAGCAGTTCTACTTATGCTCCATGATGTGTATACCGATCCCAGCAGTTAACCCCTCAGCCAAAGCAATGGATGCAGCTGTGGAGTATGAAATCGGGAAAGTGCTCCCACCATCAACTGATGTATGTGGAGCTCCTGCAGCACAATGGAGGATGCCACTGTTTGTGCTATGCCAGTTGGAGGCCAAACAAAACCCTTTATGTCTGCCATATTCTCATGCATATTTTATCATTCCAAATGGTCTAATAAGCTGCCTGTCATTTTATGGGTGCGTTATCATAAACTTATTTTTTGACTGAGTGCTGTCCATATAAAAGAAATGGACCTCACTCAGCACATACATTCACATGAACGTGAGAAATAAATGACAACATGCACTAATCAGGTTTCATGTACGGACTGTTAAGCGCATATAAATAGCAGACAGCTCCCGTACCTGTCGACGGGAATACGGAGCCAGTCACATCTGCAATTTGCGGGTGTGACTGATCCAATAAATTCAGCAGCCATGTAAACTTTTCTATGCACTAGATACCATTACATAAGTAGTGCAGTATATTATCGTGGTGATGAAAAGATCATATATTCAGGTCACCTTGTAGGACTATGGCTAAGTACACATTTGCGTATCTGTCCGCAGCGTATCATCTGCATGCACAAAGCATGGTTAGGCTGCATTTTTTATCCACATCAGCTTACGCATGATGCAAAAAAAAGCTGCATGTGTTTGTGTTTTTGCCAGCGTTTGCGTTGTTTATGCGCATGGGTTCAATATTTCCAGGAGGGCATGTCTTAATGGGCGTGTCTCAATCGGTTCCTGGACATTTGCAGTCCAAAGTACGCAAGCGCATCGAACACATGCGTACTCAAGTCCTTGCGTACCAATGCGTTCCCATAGACAGTAATGCGTTTTTTGACGCACTCATCCACATGCACATGCTGGGGCATATTTGACGCCTCAAAAAAAAAGTAACATGTTGCGTTCGCCACACACCGCAAAGCGACGCATGCGTACGTATCCGCATGCGATCTGATGCAAAGGCGATACAGGGGAACATAACTGTTTTTTATTATATGTTATTAGAGAAAAATGTTTCTCTACTTATAAGACCCCTTTTCCTGTGCCCCTGCATACTGAATTTATTATCCACTCTGAAAAGACAGTTAAATTCCATCTTGCTCAGATAACAGACTGCTAGATGTGAGCAGTGTCATTAGATGTGGCCCACTATAGTATATGGAGAGGGGAAGCAGGAGGAAGGGGAAGAGTGAGGAAATATGCAGAAGTAGACAATAGGAAGATCGTGCTGAGCTTTCTAGCAAGTCTTTTACCTCACCCAAGTGTAGGATTCATATCCACATTGATCAGTACTGTTGTGTAGTGTCTTCCATATTGCTGATCCCTGGATGCCAAAAAAGGAATGAATAGCAGTAATCTATCTCTGTGTGCTGTGTATGGGAGATATCATAACAGCTAGTCTGCTCTGAATGGATTGCAAATTAGAGATAGAGGCTACAGAGGGAAAAACAAGTGAGAATTCAGGATATAACTCATATAATGGCTAGGTATAGTGTTATTCCCCAAGTACATACACGCAAGACAGCTTTTTCTGGAAGATACTTGACAATAAATTTAACCTTCAATTTAAAATAAAAAAATGTTAAATCCCAGTTCATAAAGCAAACAATTCCCCCCACAATATTCATATTTGGTATCTCCATGTTTGTAATAACATCTATTATTATGTCAATATTCCTTCCAGAATTGCTGTTTTTGTTCATCCAGCCTTACAAAAACTCGAATTAAAAGTTTTTTTAAAACATAATTTTCTTGTGCAGAAGAAGTACAATTATATAACTTTGGTATCATCGTAATTGTATCGACCTGTGCAATAAACTAAGTATCCGTGGTGAATGTTGTAAAAAAAATTTAGATTTATTGCCAGGTTTTTTTGTTCATCCTTCCTACCAAAAATGGAACATAAGGTCCTATGTACCTCAAAATGAGATCAGTGGAAAAAACAGCTTTTCCCACAAAAGAGCAAGCCCCTCATTCCTAATGCTTTCTGCTGAACAATTAACAAATTGTCAGTCTCAGACTTAGGGGACACCTAAAAAAAATTATTTTGTTTAAAAAGTGATTTTTGTGTGCAAACAAAAAAGTAAAACTTAAAAATAGCCTATATACATTTGGTCTTGTGGTTGTGAAATTGAGCCACAGAATAAAATTAACATGCAATTATTACTCATTCATTTGGTAGTTAGTGTCCTGTATGAGAAAAGCAGTCCTTGTTTCATCAGTGATTTTGATCAGGCTGTCCTCAGAGTTTGGGCAGTGTTAGTTTTACATTCAGAATTTGGTTTAAGTTTTATGATTTTTTTCAGATGGGAAAAAAGTCTCGAGCTTCTACAGTGGGGAAAAAAAGTATTTAGTCAGCCACCATTTGTGCAAGATGAGAGAGGCCTGTAATTGACATCATAGGTAGACCACAACTTTGAGAGTCAAAATGAGAAAACAAATCCAGGAAATCACCTTGTCTGATTTGGCAAGATTTATTTTGCACATTATGGTGGAAAATAAGTATTTGGTCATTAACAAAAGTTCATCTCAATATTTTGTCATATATCCTTTGTTGGCAATGACAATGACAGAGGTCAAATGTTTTTTGTAAGTCTTCACAAGGTTGGCACACACTGTTGGTGGTATGTTGGCCCATTCCTCCATGCAGATCTCCTCTAGAGCAGTGATGTTTTGGGCCTGTCGCTGGGCAACACGGACTTTCAACTCCCTCCAAAGGTTTTCTATAGGGTTGAGATCTGGAGAGTGGCTAGGTCACTCCAGGACCTTCATATGCTTCTTACGAAGCCACTTCTTCATTGCCCTTGCGGTGTGCTTGTGATCAGTATCATGCTGAAAGACCCTTCCACGTTTTATCTTCAATGCCCTTGCTGATGGAAGGAGGTTTGCACTCAAAATCTCATGATGCATTGGCCTCATTCATTCTTTCATGTACACGGATCAGTTGTCCTGGTCCCTTTGCAGAGATACAGTCCCAAAGCATGATCTTACCACCCCCATGCTTTACAGTAGGTAGGGTGTTCTTTGGATGCAACTCAGAATTCTGTCTCCTCCTGACAAGTTTTGTTTCTACCAAACAGTTCTAGTTTGGTTTCATCAGACTATATGACATTCTCCCAATACTCTTCTGGATAATCCAAATGCTCTCTAGCAAACTTCAGATGGGCCGGGACATGTACTGGCTAAAGCAGGGGGACACGTCTGGTACTGCAGGATCTGAGTCCCTGGTGGCGTAGTTTGTTACCTATGGGAACAAAAACCTATATAGAAAAGAATACCAGAAATCAAATTCTATCCGGTCAATGAATATATATATACCATAAACTCCTTAAAAAATTCATCAGACCAAAAATCGTATACAATATATTTTTATTCAAATAAAATCATAATAATTTCACCATAAACATATACATATACAGTGCCTACAAGTAGTATTCAACCCCCTGCAGATTTAGCAGGTTTACACATTTGGAATTAACTTGGCATTGTGACATTTGGACTGTAGATTCAGCCTGGAAGTGTGAAATGCACTGCAGCAAAAAAGAATGTTATTTCTTTGTTTATTTTTTTTTTAAATTGTGAAAAGTCTTTTCAGAGGGTCATTTATTATTCAACCCCTCAACCCACCAGAATTCTGTTTGGTTCCCCTAAAGTATTAAGAAGTAGTTCAGGCACAAAGAACAATGAGCTTCACATGTTATGATTAATTATCTCTTTTTCCAGCCTTTTCTGACTATTTAAGACCCTCCCCAAACTTGTGAACAGCACTCATACATAGTCAACATGGGAAAGACAAAGGAGCATTCCAAGGCCATCAGAGACAAGATCGTGGAGGGTCACAAGGCTGGCAAGGGGTACAAAACCCTTTCCAAGGAGTTGGGCCTACCTGTCTCCACTGTTGGGAGCATCATCCGGAAGTGGAAGGCTTATGGAACTACTGTTAGCCTTCCACGGCCTGGACAGCCTTTGAAAGTTTCCTCCCATGCCGAGGCCAGGCTTGTCCGAAGAGTCAAGGCTAACCCAAGGACAACAAGGAAGGAGCTCCAGGAAGATCTCATGGCAGTGGGGACATTGGTTTCAGTCAATACCATAAGTAACGTACTCCACCGCAATGGTCTCCGTTCCAGACGAGCCCATAAGGTACCTTTACTTTCAAAGCGTCATGTCAAGGCTCGTCTGCAGTTTGCTCATGATCACTTGGAGGACTCTGAGACTGACTGGTTCAAGGTTCTCTGGTCTGATGAGACCAAGATCGAGATCTTTGGTGCCAACCACACACGTGACGTTTGGAGACTGGATGGCACTGCATACGACCCCAAGAATACCATCCCTAAAGTCAAGCATGGTGGTGGCAGCATCATGCTGTGGGGCTGTTTCTCAGCCAAGGGGCCTGGCCATCTGGTCCGCATCCATGGGAAGATGGATAGCACGGCCTACCTGGAGATTTTGGCCAAGAACCTCCGCTCCTCCATCAAGGATCTTAAGATGGGTTGTCATTTCATCTTCCAACAAGAAAACGACCCAAAGCACACAGCCAAGAAATCCAAGGCCTGGTTCAAGAGGCAAAAAATCAAGGTGTTGCAGTGGCCTAGTCAGTCTCCTGACCTCAACCCAATTGAAAACTTGTGGAAGGAGCTCAAGATTAAAGTCCACATGAGACACCCAAAGAACCTAGATAACTTGGAGAAGATCTGCATGGAGGAGTGGGCCAAGATAACTCCAGAGACCTGTGCCGGCCTGATCAGATCTTATAAAAGACGATTATTAGCTGTAATTGCAAACAAAGGTCATTCCACAAAATATTAAACCTAGGGGTTGAATAATATTTGACCCACACTTTTATGTTTAAAATTTATAAAATTTAAACTGAGCAACAAAACTTTTTTGTTTGTAAGATTTATGCATCTGTTAATAAATCCTGCTCTTGTTTGAAGTTTGAAGGCTCTAACTTATTTGCATCTTATTAAACCTGCTAAATCTGCAGGGGGTTGAATACTACTTGTAGGCACTGTATATAGAAACCTTTATTAAAATCAAAAATGATAAAAAATATATATACAAAATCAATAAAAACAATGATGATATATTGAAATGCTTTTGTATGTATATGCATATAACTACCTACCTCAATAAATGAGATTTTAATAGGGATTTGATAACTTAATATTTATTATTAATTGGATTAATTCTGTTTTATTTTACCACAATCCCTGTATGTGCAGGACAGGGCACACCCAAACTGATTGGAACAAACGCATACATATGAAAAAAAAATTTTTTTCTTTATATAATAAAGAAATTCATTGTCAGTGTAAAATTAAATAACTAAAATCATACAGAATACATATGTAATAAAAGAGGCACATGTGATCCAAAAAATCAATATATAATTAATTGTGAAAAGATATATAAAATAGTGAAAAAAATATATGTTATAAAAAATATATTATAAAAATCTCATATGTGCAGCACAAATAATAATTGTAATAAAGTGTTATTTAAATATTGAATCCATGAATAATGTGCACACATAAATAAATACAACTAAAAAATGTGTTAACAAATAAAACACAAGAATATGATGAAGTTTTAGATCACATATGTACCAGGTACACCACACACATATAATGCAATAGTATATACGTTACACCAACCAGTGTAGGAATGCCACTGCCCCGCACACACCACTCCAACGCACGTTTCGCTCACCGCTTCCTCAGGGAGTGATGTGAATGGGGCAGGAGGGCCTTTATATAACAAGACACCAGCTGCAAATCCTATGTAATTAGGAGACGCCATAGTTATATGGCGCCGTAATGCTGCATGCAGCCGCCGCCATCACCGCGACTAGACCCCGGAAGTGCGTCACCGAGGGCGTCATCTGACACCATCGATAACACACACCCCGGGACTCCAGCCACAGGACAGGAGCGGCGCACGCGCACACCGGCGCACAGCGTCTCCGCAGCCATAAGGATTAAGGGCAAAGGATTATGAAGCAATTGGGCAAACAGAACATTAAAACCATGCAAAAACAACGAATAATATCAATTATTACCTCAGTATAATCATTACTTGATAGAGTTAAATGGATGAATCTATGCTAAAGCTAATATTAATAAACTACCATAATTTCATATATACATACAAGACAAAAAACAAAACACATAACAATATAACACTACATCCAAAGATTATTATATATGCTGACATAAAAAATAAAACTAAAGTGAATTAAATAATTAAATAAAAACACATATATATGCACATATATACATATGCATGTGCATATGTGACCCACATACACCATACCTCATATCCATACACATACACACACACACGTGCACGTACACCCTAATATATATACATACACCATAACACAGATACATATCACATATATAACACAAATATATACCTAAAATGTAACAATATGTAACCAATTATATACATATGCATACTATAAAAAATCTAACCAATCAATAATGAATTAAATAAAACACATAACCACATTTTTACATTTATATAACCATATTACACACATATATATATACCTACACATACACAACACATATACACATACACATACATACATACATACATATACATACACATACTTACCACCATATATACTCCCATATACAAATATAACTATAAAACATAAACTCATACCCATGCCCATAACATATGTATATAACCATACATACACCAAAACACATATACATACATACACTCACGCACCATAACACATATATATAACCAATACATACAACAAAATATATATAACACATACATACAACATACAAGATCACCCATAACACAAATACCCATCACACATACACCATACATCACATACCTATATCCAATCATATATACAGCCACATACGTACGCACAATATATCATAAATAACAACATACATACAAATCGTGCCAACCTAATACCATGTACCCATTGTGTATCTAAAATAAATGAAAGTGCCCAAAATAATTATAAACCATACCATGATACCTGTATATAATACTAATATGTAAATCCCAATTAAGCCAAATGCATAATACTAATCTATGAACTATCCTATACCCAATTGCATGTATAGAAACATACATACTGTAATACAATGTCATAAAAATAACCCATTTATACTAACCTAGCCTCAATATGAAGAACATCCTATAAAAGGTTAGTATCAGAAAATACTAATGAATATCTAGTAAGCCATACCTAAACCAACATACCCCACCACTAAAACTACCATGATATCCCTTAATAAAAAGAATAACTTCATATACACACTAATAAATGTATAGACCTTACAGAAAACTTGAAAAACCCCACTGTTCGTTAAGACCCTTGGGAACCATACTTTTAAGGAGCGTGATCCACTTACACTCCGTTTGCGCTAAAATCCGACTACAATCCCCTCTCCTATTACCCCAGTGTACTCGATCAATGCCCCTAACCTTTAATAGATGGGATTGTTGAGGATGAAATCGACGAAAATGTCTAGCCAGCGGTTTAAGTTTATTAAATCTCTCCTGATCTTCAATTTCGATTTTATCAGCAGCTTTGATATCTTTAATGTGTTCCAGTGTTCTGACCCGTAATTCACGCGTGGTCATACCCACATACGTAAGATTACATGGGCATGTAGCCTGATAAATTACCATTGATGTACGGCAATTAATGAAATGCAAGATTTTATATTCTGTTGAATTACCAGAATCGTGAAAAACATTTGTTTTTACCATATACTGACAAGCTTTGCAAGTGCCACAACTATACGACCCCCATTTGGGACCCTTGGAATAAAAAATAAAGCGTGACACAGGAGGCACATAATGGCTGCGAACCAACGATTCACGCAAGGTTTTACTACGTTTCGCGACAATCATTGATTTATCTGGCAATATCCTAGACAAACTTGGATCCTGCAAAAGAATAGGCCAAAATTTTGAAATGACATCTGTCATTTCCCGCCATCTCGAATGATAGTTAGTAACAAAACGAATATGTCCATCAAATTCCAATTTCTTATTTCTATTCTTGTTTACCAATAAAGATTGTCGATCTGTGTTTTTAGATTTCAAATAAGCCTTCTGGATGATATCCTTTTTGTATCCCCGTTTGATGAATCTTTCCGTAAGATCATTTGCCTGCTCCTCAAAAATGTCATCTTGGTCACAAATTCGTCTTGTTCTTAGAAATTGACCCGTCGGGATTGCACGAATAACATGAGCAGGATGCGCTGATTTGGCATGTAGCAGTGAATTCACACTCGTTTCCTTTCTATAAATAGATGTATGGAGTTGTCCCTGATCATCCACCTTTATTTTTAAATCCAAGAAATGTATTTCATTTTGTTCAATACTCCAAGTAAGTTTGATGTTCATGGTATTTTGATTTAGATGTTGAAGAAAGAGTTCTAAGTCTGATCGTGACCCCTGCCAAATAAACAAAGCATCATCAATGAACCTCATCCATAATAACACAGATGTTGCCACCATGGAATCCAGATTTTGAATATATTCGTGTTCCCAAAATCCCATGAATAAGTTCGCGTAAGATGGCGCGAAAGCTGCGCCCATCGCCACGCCCCTCTTTTGTCTATAAAAATGGTCCTTAAACACAAAGTAGTTGTGATACAATGCATATTCCAAAATCTTCATCAGAAAATTAACAAGATTAGGATCCAACTGACGGCTAGACAAGTATCGCTTAACCGCAAATATTCCCTGTTCATGTGGTATAGATGTGTATAGCGATTCCACATCACAGGTTATGATGTACATATCACTACCCACATGTACCCCATCTAGGCGTTGTAAGGCCTCAGTACTGTCCTTGATGTAAGAGGGTAATTCCATGACCATTGGTTTCAGATAATAATCCAAGAATTTCGATATGGGTTCTATAAGACTACCATTCCCAGAAATGATGGGGCGCCCTGGGGGTTCTATCATGCTTTTATGAACATTTGGTAATAGATATAACGTAGGAACTGTCGGTGAATCATACCGCAGTCCCTCCCGAATGTTTTTTGAAATGGTCCCCTCTTCCAACGCTAAATCAAGAATATCAAATAATTTCTTCTGATAATCTATAGTTGGGTCTTGTGGTAATCTCTCATAACATGATGGATCCTTCAATTGCCGATATGCCTCTTTCTCGTATTGTATATAAGGCCACACTACCACATTTCCACCTTTATCCGATGGTTTAAAGATTAAATCTTTCATCCTAGTTAATTCTCCCAATGCTATTCGTTGTCCATGATTTAAATTATCAAAAGATCTTTTAGGTGGTAAATCACGTATACCTTCACACACCATTTTTACAAAAATTTCAACAGATGAATTTAGTGTTATAGAAGGAAAGTTTTTTGATTTCTTTTTAATGGATTCCGGAAATTTACCTGGTGTTTCTTGTTGTTCGGCTAATAGATCTTCTAATGCCTGTAGTGCTGCCATTTCTTCTTCTGTTGGGAAAAGATTACCACAAGACATCTTATCAGTATGATATTTTTTAGAAGTAACTTCCTTGCAAAAAGGAATGTATCCTTAATTGCCGTGAATTGGTCTAATTTTGCTGTTGGACAAAAACCCAAACCCAAAGATAAAACAGAAATTTGATCAGGGGTTAATTGTGTCTTGGATAAATTAATTACCTTCAAAGCACCGTCATTGCTGAATCCTTGTTCTTGATAATTGGAACCCTTCCGTTTGTTTGTCCTGAATCTTGTATCATATCTATTGACGGCTTCCATAGAATCTCCTTCAGGGGTATTTACCGAACCCACAGAACTGGTGCTTGTCATTGAGCTAACTGATGCCGATCTCCTCAATGATGGCTTACCACGCCATTTATAGATTTTGTTAGTCTGATAATCTTGAAGATCTCGCTGAAACTTAGACACCTTCGTTTTTTGGATCTCAGATTCCCATTTAACAAAGGATGCATTTAATTCTTCATCAAATTTCAATAATTGTTCATTCGTAAGGTTCTTCTGTAGTCTATCTTGTAAAACTTTAATATTGGTCTCAAAGCATTCTAAATTCTTTTTATCAACTTCAATTAAGATTTCCATAAAAGTACGAGAACATAAACTACAGGCATCTTCCCATCTTTTTAATAAAGTTGTATCTTCCAATGGAAATGAGGGAAATACCTGTATTCGCAGGCCACGTGGGATCAAATTCCTCTGCAAATATTGTTCTAATGAATTTTTATTCCACCAGGATTTAGTCCGTTTGAATAGTACATCTTTCAGAGATATTTTCTCCTCCTGGTTACTGCAATTAGTCACATTCGTCCCACTAGGTCCGGCTTCTTTAAATATGGTGGATATTTGTGATAACCAATTAGCGTCACGGTTTTTATAATCCATAATACTGGTCTTTTCCAACTGAAAAGCAAAACAAAAACCTATATAGAAAAGAATACCAGAAATCAAATTCTATCCGGTCAATGAATATATATATACCATAAACTCCTTAAAAAATTTATCAGACCAAAAATCGTATACAATATATTTTTATTCAAATAAAATCATAATAATTTCACCATAAACATATACATATATATAGAAACCTTTATTAAAATCAAAAATGATAAAAAATATATATACAAAATCAATAAAAACAATGATGATATATTGAAATGCTTTTGTATGTATATGCATATAACTAACTACCTCAATAAATGAGATTTTAATAGGGATTTGATAACTTAATATTTATTATTAATTGGATTAATTCTGTTTTATTTTACCACAATCCCTGTATGTGCAGGACAGGGCACACCCAAACTGATTGGAACAAACGCATACATATGAAAAAAAATTTTTTTTTTCTTTATATAATAAAGAAATTCATTGTCAGTGTAAAATTAAATAACTAAAATCATACAGAATACATATGTAATAAAAGAGGCACATGTGATCCAAAAAATCAATATATAATTAATTGTGAAAAGATATATAAAATAGTGAAAAAAATATATGTTATAAAAAATATATTATAAAAATCTCATATGTGCAGCACAAATAATAATTGTAATAAAGTGTTATTTAAATATTGAATCCATGAATAATGTGCACACATAAATAAATACAACTAAAAAATGTGTTAACAAATAAAACATAAGAATATGATGAAGTTTTAGATCACATATGTACCAGGTACACCACACACATATAATGCAATAGTATATACGTTACACCAACCAGTATAGGAGCGTGCGCCGCTCCTGTCCTGTGGCTGGAGTCCCGGGGTGTGTGTTATCGATGGTGTCAGATGACGCCCTCGGTGACGCACTTCCGGGGTCTAGTCGCGGTGATGGCGGCGGCTGCATGCGGCATTACGGCGCCATATAACTATGGCGTCTCCTAATTACATAGGATTTGCAGCTGCTATCTTGTTATATAAAGGCCCTCCTGCCCCATTCACATCACTCCCTGACGAAGCGGTGAGCGAAACGTGCGTTGGAGTGGTGTGTGCGGGGCAGTGGCATTCCTATACTGGTTGGTGTAACGTATATACTATTGCATTATATAGGGGTAGAGCGCCAATGCCAGAGATGTATCACTTGCTGGGCTGCTTGGTGCAGTTTTGATAAAATCCATGTTTCCTCTGCTGCAGATCTAGCAGTTCTCTGAATGCTGAGCTCTTTATAACCACACCCACAGCACTGAGTCCTCTAGTGTTAATCTCCTACTGACAAAATTGTTATTTTATCAAAACTACAGCAAGCAGCCCAGTAAGTAACAGATCACTGGAACCTATGTCTCTTCATTATGTTGCTCTCTGATTAGGTGGCATAAACCTGGAGACAGATTCTGTTTTGAGGAACATTTACAGCCCGTGAGATGTTTTGAAGTCATACATGACAGTGAAAGGTTGTTCTCCTGTATAGCTGTGAAGTAGTGCCCCATTCTACGTGTGCACCTGGTCGTGCCATGGTCATGATGTGTAGAAGTGGCAGGGCCTAACACAACAATCTGAGCGGAAACTGCTGCATACTTGTTGGGAGCCGTGCATTTTTTTGCACTTACATCAGTGTTTTCTTATTATGTCTGCGAAGCTGGGACTCACTTTACTGATGTATAGGGGATTGTTGTATTGTTAAGTAAACCCTTCAGCAGGAAAATGTCTTATCTTTCATCGGTGTAACACAGGCGTTAATGACTCGCACTGTAAGTTTAACATGTTCTTTTTATGTTTTTCCTCCCACAAGAAATTGAGGAATATTCCGAGGTGTTTTCATGGATGTGTTAGGCTCAGTCGTGTTTCCAGCAATTGTTGTCAAGACTCCACTGAAATGTACAATTAGTGTTGATGGGGCTACAATAACACTAAACCATCTGTCTTATTTGGATCGGAAATCTAGAGGACTGGTCAAATAAACAGAGAAAGTAGACTAAGCCCCCTAATCATCTTTTATGGAGGTTTATAAATCATTTTTCTTTTTTGCCTTTGGCATTCATTGCCATTTTTGTGCCAAATTCTTCAAAATGGTGCACATGGTTCATGAGTTTTGCCGAAGTAAAATGGATTTTATTGCCTGTAACTACCATTGTACCGCCAAAAAAACTCTAAACATCCAGGCAGTCCTCATTCTATTCTGCAGTGACATTCGAAAGCATCTATGCATAGTAGAAGAGGTTCATGCAACTGTGCAGCTGCAGGAGCTGAGCGCTATATAGAGAAGACAGGTACGGTTTATTACCATCTCGCCCTTCCTGATCGCTGTATAGACAGCACTTAATAAGCTCTGTGCATACAGTAATAGGAAAGACTAGCGGCATTCCTCGTGTGGACTCGCTGGTCATACGATTGCTGGGTATAGGAAGGGAACAGGAGCTCCGGAGTCCCAGGAGACCCGGTCATGTCTGCTTTGAGGAGGCTTCATTTCCACTGTAACTGGGTCTAATACACCAGCAACAGGAGACAAGGGGTTAAAAAAGGATTTAATTGTTGAAATACCCATCACAATGTATTTTATGATCTTCTAGGAACCACAATATGTGAAATAATAGAAAAATAACTAAAAATAGTAAGGAGATAAAAATATTTAAAAATATTAAATCGCTGTTACTAGTGCAGCCCTCATCATAAAAAAATTGTGTTGAATGTATAACAATAATTGTTACAGATAGGGGAAAAATGCCAAAATGTATTACGGTACATTGGTACTTTCTGGTTTAAAAAAAAAGAAAGAATGTGCAAAACAGATACGTATTTTCCCACCGATTTATCACCTAATTTTGGCAAAAAAATAAAAAACAGAGCATGAAAACAGCATGAAAATTAAACCCCTCATGAAGAAAAAAATGCAAAAATGATTTGAATATTTGAGCGAGAAAAATATTTACAGCTCTTTAAATCCCTTGTACGAAAAAACAGAAATGGGAACAAATGGCCGAATCCTTAACCCTCCGTCACATACAACTGATCTGTCAGGCGCTACTCTTTTACTTTCATTTCTCCTTCCTCACCAGATTGTGAGGAAACCCCCTCCCTCCAGGTAGTCTCCTGTCTCTTGAAGGTCTGTGAAACCTGATATCACAGTTGGATTTCAGAGCTTCAGGGGAGAGGATATAGCTGCACAGATCTCTCAGGCTCATTGTATGTGAATACGTCACATTCAGTAAGGTTGGTATATTATGTTTTTATTCATCACAATAGTTTATTTAGCTTGTTTTATGAATGTATAGCACAAAATGTGAGGATATTTCATAGAAATAAGGGAGATTTTATAAAAGAAAGTGTGCTGCTCAGGCATATACAGTAGTTCCCTAACATATTCCTTCTCTTGCTTCAGATCATCTGCTGAAATGGAGAGGAAAATGTACAATTTATCCAAACAACTTGATGTTGAGGAAGTAACAAACATGCTGTTACATGATAGAGACCTCACACTGAATGAGGATTTAGGAGAGGAAAGTGAGATTGATTCTCATGATGAGGTGGAAGAATGTGTCCTGGATTCTGAAACAGAGCAAGATGGTGACAGTGGTGAGGATGAAGAAGTTGGATCATATTATATTGGAAAAGATAAAAATACTAAATGGAACAAGAAGCCATTCCAGAAAAAACGTAGGGAACCTTTCAACATTATTACTCACCTTCCTGCAGTAATGCAAAAACTGCAGTTGAATGCTGGAACAGTATATTTACAGATGACATTCTGGACTCTATTTTCACATATACCAACCAATATATAGACATTATAAAGGACAAGTACATCTGCAACAGAACCATCAAGCCCACAGATGAAATAGAACTGCGTGCTTTTTTTTGGATTACTGTACCTTGCAGGAGCTTATAGGGCAAATAGACAAAGTTTGGAGGAACTTTGGGGTAAAGATGGGGATGGAGTTGAAAAATTTAGCCTTGTTATGTCCATAAACAGATTCGAGATTCTAATTCGTTGCCTTCGGTTTGACGACAGAACTACCCGAACCGAACACAAAACACATGACCGACTTGCTCCAATTCGTGATATATTTCAAAGATTTGTTGTAAACTGTAAACAAAGTTATTACCCACCTCTCGTGGATTATATCCACCTCTCGTGTCTCCCCTTTTCCTCATAGTTTGTAAGCTTGCGAGCAGGGCCCTCACTCCTCCTGGTATCTGTATTGAACTATATTTCTGTTATGCTGTAATGTCTATTGTCTGTACAATTCCCGTCTATAATTTGTAAAGCGCTGCGGAATATGTTGGCGCTATATAAATAAAAATTATTATTATATTATTATTATTACCCTGGAGAGAATCTCACTATTGACGAAATGCTCCCTGGTTTTTGTGGTAGATGTGCCTTTCGTCAATATATTCCATCAAAGCCAAACAAATATGGAATAAAAATGTATGCCCTTGTTGATGCCAGTAAGACCTACACTTACAACCTGGAAGTTTATGCAGGAAAACAACCAGAAGGTCCTTACTGTGTGAGCAACAAACCCATTGATGTTGTAAAAAGACTGGCTGAACCCTTATTTGGATCGGGTCGCAATATTACAGCTGACAATTGGTTTACAAGTTGTGATCTGATTGATTATCTGAAAATTCAGAAGCTGTCATATGTGGGAACTGTAAGAAAAAACAAAAGGGAATTGCCGCCACAGTTTGTAAGTGTGAAAGAGAGACAACAGTACAGCAGTATGTTTGCATTCCATAATGGAAAGGCTTTAGTTTCCTATGTACCACATGCCAAAAAAATCGTACTTCTTCTATCAACACTTCATGATGATGCTGCCATCGATCCTGGGACTGGGGCAGAAAAAAAACGGAGATAATTACATTTTACAATGCCACCAAAGGGGGTATGGATACAGCAGATCAGATGTGCTCCACTTTCAACGTCAGCAGAAACATCAAACGCTGGCCAATGGTCATATTTTTTGCTATGTTGAATTTGGGTGGTATAAATTCACAAGTAATTTATCTTGAAAACAAGCTTGAACCACTCCGTAGACGATTGTATCTGAAAAAATTGGCCCATGAACTAGTACTTGGAGAGCTACGCAGGAGAAGCGTGAAAACAATCGGTATCCCCTCTCGCCTTCAAGTTCAGCTCAAAAGGTTCCACCCAGAAGATGATGGTGAAAAGTCACCATCTGCACCACCTCACAAAAGAAGGAGATGCACCACCTGCCAAACGGAAAGCGGAACCAGAAGGCTTTCAAATTATGAATGTCTCAAATGTCATAAAGCAATTTGCCTGACACATGCAAAAATGGTGTGTAATTCTTGCTATTTGCTCTGCAAGTGTGACTTTTCTGGGGAAACCTCAGCATCTACTTCTGATTGAATATGTTTTTAATAGTACTTAAGGTACCTTAAAATTAAGTTTGTGTTCAAAAATTTTCTTTGTACATTTTTTTGAGAGAGTCGAACTGGGGACTATTTGGCGGGAGTTTTGAAAAGTTTGTATTTCATAGTTATTAGTTTTATGTTAAGTAAATGTTTTTTTTTGCAACTGATTATGTGTAGTCTCTTTTATTACATCCCTATGAAGGTCACTGATCACTTTTAGAGCACTGAAATTGCAAACATTAGATATTATAGGTATTTTTCCAGCAGGCGCCTGACAGGCACATTGTATGTGAACTCGTTAGTCCGAATATTGTATGTGACGGAGGGTTAAAGAATAACCGTGGTTTACATTTTTATGTCATAAATCAATAGTACACATGAAAAAAGCAACTTTGCAATATATCTTATCAGGGAAATCTTTCTCTGCCAGAACTGATCAGTCATTATCACAATTCTCAATTCTGAGGTAAAATCCATATTCAGTGAAGCCTCTCCCATTACTGAGAGAAGATGGCGGCTGCTACTGGTGAGATTCTGTGTAGATGGTAGGAGCTAGCGGCAGGGCTCCTCCTCTGTCTACATAGAATCTCACCAGTAGCAGCCGCCATCTCCTCTCAGTAATGGGAGGGTCTTCACTGAATATGGATTTTACCTCAGAATTGAGAATTGTGATAATGACTGATCAGTTCTGGCAGAGAAAGAAGCAGATTTCCCTGATAAGATACATTGCAAAGTTGTTTTTTTCACGTGTACTATTTATGACATAAAAATTAAAATGCAACAAAAAAATTGGGCTAAACACTGAAAAAAGATTGAAATGGTCATGATGTAACAGCTCTAATAGGAATGGCCTACAACGGTCACTGACAACAATACAGAGCTGTATGTAGCACACCTGTCTTATGTCCATAGTAACATAAGTGGCCACTTCTTTATTCTAATCTAAACTGTATGATAAATTAATATGTCAGCTGCAGACACCAACAAGGCCAATCTGTTGTGTTCAAGTCTGCTTGTTTGAGGGATTCTGACACAGGTGGTGGGATTGAGCATTAGTGGGCCCATCGTAATAAGCCCCTGACATGACCGCAGTTTCTCGAGCACTTCTAGTAAGGCCAGTCTCACACGTCCAGATAATTCCGGTACCGGAAAAATCGGTACCGGAATTATCCGTGTCCGTGTGCTCACGTGGCACATCAGTGTGGCACACGTGCGGCATCTGTGTGCCGACTGGGTACCACACACACCGTGCAGGAGACAGCCCCATTCATTTCTTCTCTCCAGCAGCGTTCGCTGGAAAAAAGGAATGAATAATCTTTTTTCTTTCTTTATTTTTGTTTTTAAAATAAAGTTGCCGGTATCTGCCCCCTCCCACCCCCTGTGCGCCCGCCCGCTGGCATTAAAATACTTACCCAGCTCCCTGGGCGCTTGCATCCTCTCAGTGTCGCAGCTCTTCCTGTATGAGCGGTCACGTGGTGCCGCTTATTACAGTAATGAATATGCGGCTCCACCCCTATGGGGTCCGTGAAAACACGCTGACATGTGCAGAGACACATTGATTTTAATGTGTCTACGTGAGTCAGTGTCTCCGGTACGTGAGGAAACCGTCACCTCACCTACCGGAGCCACTGACGTGTGAAACCGGCCTAATTATAGTTACTGCAGTTTGGTATCAGTCTGTTTGATCAGTTCTTGTTTTTCTCTACTGCTAGGTTCTCCAGATAAATGTGCTGGGGTCCATGAATGGTATGTATACCATGGCAATATGCTGGAGAAACCAGAGTTTGTTCCCGCAGTTCCACTTTCCATAGCAGGTGAGATATCACAATTAGTTTTTTTCCTCCTTTTTTAAAATTAATAGTAAAGTGATTGGAACACTACAGTGACCAGAACGTGGTCCTCTAATTTGGAGTCTTCAGAGAAGCTGCCCGCTGACTTGTTAACAGCTCTTTGGCATTTTAGCCATGAGATAGCTTCTCAGAGAGCTTTTTTTCTAGCAATCTCTACAAATGTTGTGTACTTGTCTGCTGCTTTTCTTTGGCATTTTTTGGGGCGTTTTCAGCAAACTGAAGTGGTTTAAAGCCTGAAAATATACAGAGCATCTAGTTTTTACATATACATGTAAATGGTCATTCTTTTTAGCATTTTCTTTAATTTTGGAACCTGTACATACCATATTTTACGGACTTTAAGAAGCACCGGACCATTAGACGCACCTAGGTCTTAGAGGAGTAAATTAGGAAAAAATATTTGAAGCAAAAAATGTGGTCAATTCTGTACTTAATATCCCCTATCCTGGTATATATGGTCCCCTCATCCCCATTCTGATACACATGGCCCACTCATTCCTACCCTGGTGTGCATATTCCCCCTCATCCCTATCCTGGCATGCTTAGCCCCCTAATCCCTATCCTGGTATGCATGGTCCCATCCCTATCCTGGTATGCAGGGCCCCATCCCTATTCTGGTATGATTTCCCCCCAAACCTGTTCCTGGTAAGCATGGCCCCATCCTTACAATTTGCCCCCACCCCCATCCCCATCTTGGTATGCATCGCCCCATCCTTATAATTGGCCCCCACCGCATCCCCATCCTGGTATGCATGGCCCATCCTTATAATTAGCCCCCATCCCCATCCTGGTATACATGGCACCATCAGAAAGCATAAAAAACCAAACCATTACACCCACCTACACGGCGCTCCCTTGCAGCATCCTGCTCAGGTGCCAGCAACTGCTTTATGCTTGTAAGCAGCGCATTCATGAACATTCATTTCTCTTAAAGGGAACCCGTCACCTCAAATTGGTGGGATATTTAAATGAGCTTTTACCTGTCCGATGGGCAGCGAAAAGCATTACTGCGCATGCGCTCGTGCATTATGTCCCGGAAGTATTTTGCTGTGTTGCGGGACATAGTGCGCGGGCGCATGTGCAGTAATGCTTTTCGGCTTTGCCTGCAGTTGGGCAAAGCATACTGCGCGTGCGTCACCGAAGATTGCATTGCGCACGCGCCAACTATGGCGCACACGTACTCTAATTCACTGACATATTGCGAACAACAGAGACGGACGGGGTGGAGAAATGAAGAGGAAACACCGCCCATCGGACCGGTTAAAACTCATTTAAATATCCCGCCAATTTGAGGTGACAGGTTCCCTTTAAGTAGCGGCACACGTGACCTCCAGCAGCAGCAGGAAGCCAGTTACTGACACTGCGTGCTACAGAAGAGCAATGAATACTCACTGCTCTTTGAGTACAGTCCCGGTGAATATTCTGGCAGCTGAGCTCTGCTTGTGAGCAGCGCATGACGTCCCTGCCATGCATTGCTTAAAAGCATAAGGCAGTTACTGGCATCGGAGCAGGATGCTGGGAGGGAGCGCTGTGTAGGTGAGTGTAATGTTTTTTTTTGTTAATGTTTTCTGATGGGGCCATGCATACTAGGATGATGATGGGGTGGGAGCCAATTATAAGGAGGATGGGGCCATGCATACCAGGACTGGGTTTGGGGGGAAATCATACTAAGATAATATTATTGTTGAGAAATAAATATTCATTGCCCTCCACGCCCATGGGCGTGGAATGAAGTGAATATTCATTTCTCTTTAGCAGTGGGAACTGGAGTTAGCTGCAGCCGCCGGCTCCTGCCTCCTGTGACCTGCTGCTCCTCCGATGCCGTTCCCACACCTCCCCACCACAGCCAGACTATATACCGTACCCCACCATACATCCAAACTATAAGACGCACCCCCTATTGTCCTCCAAATTTTTGGAGGGAAAAAGTGTGTCTTATAGTCCGAAAAATACGGTATGTTCTGATTTCAGTTTCCATTGCCTCTTTTCAATCCACTGATATCAGATCAGGCTCTTCTCTTGTGTAAGCAGTAGTGTTGAGCGATACCGTCCGATACTTGAAAGGATCGGTATCGGATAGTATCGGCCGATACCCGAAAAATATCGGATATCGCCGATACCGATATCCGATACCAATACAAGTCAATGGGACATCAAGTATCGGAAGGTATTCTCATGGTTCCCAGGGTCTGAAGGAGAGGAAACTCTCCTTCAGGCCCTGGGATCCATAGGGATGTGTAAAATAAAGAATTAAAATAAAAAATATTGATATGCTCACCTCTCCGGCGGCCCCTGGACATCACGCTGGTAACCGGCCGGCTTCTTTGTTTAAAATGAGCGCCTTCAGGACCTGCGAATGACGTCGCGGCTTCTGATTGGTCGCGTGCCGCCCATGTGACCGGCACGCGACCAATCAGAAGCCGCGACGTCATTCGCAGGTCCTTAATTCCTAGAATTAGGAGTTTTGTGAATGAGAATGACGTCGCGGCTTCTGATTGGTCGCGTGCCGGTCACATGGGTGGCACGCGACCAATCAGAAGCCGCGACGTCATTCGCAGGTCCTGAAGGCGCTCATTTTAAACAAAGAAGCCGGCCGGTTAGCAGCGTGATTTACAGGGGCCGCCGGATAGGTGAGCATATCAATATTTTTTATTTTAATTCTTTATTTTACACATCCCTATTGATCCGATACCGATACCCGATATCACAAAAGTATCGGATCTCAGTATCGGAATTCCGATACCGCAAGTATCGGCCGATACCCGATACTTGCGGTATCGGAATGCTCAACACTAGTAAGCAGTAATTGAGATGTTGGATTCTCGCTAGGATCTTTAGCTGAACCAGCATTAGCCATTGCTGGAGATTTACAAGCTCTGGGTTGTCTCATCAGCTGTTGATTGACAGCTTTCTACCTATGATACACTGTGTGAAGGCATTAATCTGTCAATCAGTGATGGGGTGGGCTAAATGGAGCCCATAAATATAGAAGTGAGCAGCAGAGCTGTCACTTTCTAACATAAAAAGAGGTGCACAACTCCTTTAACTAAATAAACATGGGGTATTGTAATAATTACTGAATAATAAGGCATATTTAATAAAATATTAAAGCAGTAAAAAAGTAAATATCCATGACACCAATGTATCCAGTGCAGGCAGGCCCATAGATGTCTGTACCATCTCTGCTCCATTCGAAAGTCAGAGGATTGGCAGCTGCAGTCAGGTGACAAGAAGAGCATGTCATCGGGGAAACATCTGAGCACACACTCTTCTAGTCAACTGATTGCTGCAGCCAAACACTGGCTACAGATGTGCTCTGCGTACAGAATGGAGCAGATATGGCTTCTGATGCCATCAAAGACCTCCAGAGTGGCCTACACTGGATCCGTTTTTATTTTTAGCTTATCCATGCTTTGAATTAGCTAGCCAATACTTGGACAACTCTTTCTGAAATGTTGTAGAACCCCTTTGGGCGGCACGGTGGCGCAGTGGTTAGCACAGCAGCCTTGCAGCGCTGGAGTCCTGGGTTCAAACCCCACCAAGGACAACATCTGCAAAGAGTTTGTATGTTCTCTCCGTGTTTGCGTGGGTTTCCTCCGGGCACTCCGGTTTCCTCCCACATTACAAAGACATACTGATAGGGAATTTAGATTGTGAGCCCCATCGGGGACAGTGATGATAATGTGTGCAAAATGTAACGCGGTGTGGAATATGTTAGCGCTATATAAAAAAATAAAGATTATTATATACTTATACTCGGCTTCCACTCTGGCGCCATTTCAGCTATGTCTGCATCTGGTCTCCCAGGTAGTCACATGACATTGTTATGCAATGTGAGCACTGCAGCCAATCAGCGCTCACACCTACCTTGGATGAAATTCAGATGTGCTATAGAAGTGTGAGCGAAGCGGTCCATTAGCGGCTACTGATTGGCTGCAGCATTAATGTGGCATAAAAATGTCATGCAAGTGCTGAGAGATCCGACACCTACATCGCAGGTACGGCTTTGGTGTGGAAGGGTAGTATTTTATATTTTACACTGGGGAATACAGTATATAAGAACAGGTTGTTCGAGAAGTGAACAACCTCTTGAAAATATTTTTTCTATGTCAGACAGCCCCCTTAAAGCAGGTCTGTCATCTAACAATGCTGACCTGTGTAAGGGTAACATATTGCAAGCAAAAAGTAATTTCCAGTAGGCAAAACAGCCTATGTTATTGTACAGTGATAGTAGTACCTGTAATGTTGATGGCACTCTGCACACGACAGGATTCATTAGTTTAAGTAAATTGATTTAGAAAAGAAATATAAGGCTCTATAATATGGGGCCAGATAGATCATTGTATGTTTTAGATAAATACATAGCATTAGGCACATTAGGTGTATAGTCATGGCCAAAAGTGTTGATACCCTTGAAATTGTTCCAGGAAATGAAGTATTTCTCCTAGAAAAATATTGCAATTACACATATTTTGTTATAAGCAAGTTTATTTTCTTTCTTGTATTGAAACCACACAATAAAATGGAGGAAAAAAATGCTAATTGGACATAATTTCACATAAAACATATTTGGTTGCACACCCTTTGGAATAGACAACTGCAATCAATCACTTCCTTGTGTGTATTTGAACAACAGAAAAAGAAACAAAAATGTCAAATTGGACATAATTTCACATAAAACCACCAAAATAGGCCAAACAAAATGTTTAATACCTATCCAAAATTGTCGGTAAACTATTTTGTTTCAAGCATGTGATGTTTATTCATACTCATCTGTGGCAAGTAACAGGTGAAGGCAATATGAAAATCACATCTGAAACCAGATAAAAAAGGGAGATATTGACTCAGTCTTTTCATTGTGTGTCTGTGAGTGCCACACTAAGCATGGAGAACCATAATTGTTGAAGCATTTTAGCAATCTTAAGGTTGCAAGTCCATCTCTAGAGATCTTAATGTTCTTTTGTCCACTGTGCGCAACATAATCAAAAAGTTTACAATCCATGGTACTGTAGCTAATCTCGCTGGATGTGGATGGTAGAGAAAAATTGCTGAATGGTTGGTTGCCAAGCAGGATTGTCCGGATGGTGGATAAATAGCCCCAATCAAGTTCCAAAGACATTCAAGCTGTCATGCAGGCTCAGTGTGCATCAGTGTCAGCGCGAACTATCAGTTGACATTTGAGTGAAATGAAACGCCATGGCAGGAGACCAAGGAAGACCCCACTGCTGACACAAAGACATAAAAAGCTAGACTGCAGATTGCCAAAATGTACGTGAGTAAGCCAGAATCCTTCTGGGAAGTGTCTTTTGGGCAATTGAGACCTAGATAGAGCTTTTTGGTAAAGCACATTATTATACTGGTTACTGAAAACAGAATGAGGCTTACAAAGAAAAGAACACATTACCAATGGTCAAATATGGTGGAAGGTCAAAGATGTTTTAGTGTCGTTTTTCTGCCTCTGACACTGGGAGCCATGACTGTGTGCAAGGCATCATGAAATCTGAAAATTACCAAAGAATTTTGGGTCGCAATGTAGTGCCCAGTGTCAGAAACCAGAGTTTGCTTCCTTGGTCATGGGTCTTCCAACAGGACAATGACCCCATGCATATTTCAAGAACCACCCAGAAATAAATAGAAACAAACTGCTGGACAGTACTGAAGTGGCCAACAATGAGTCCTAATCTAAATCCCATTGAACACCTGTGGAGCGATATTATGTTGGAGAAGGCACCTTCAAATATGAGACACCTGGAGCAGTTTTCAATAGAAGAGTGGTCCAAATTCCAGTTGAGGTGTAAGAAGCTTGTTGTGATGGTTATAGGAAGCAATTGATTGCAGTTGCAGTTACAGTTAGGTCCACATATATTTGGACAGAGACAACATTTTTCTAATTTTGGTTATAGACATTACCACAATGAATTTTAAACAAAACAATTCAGATGCAGTTGAAGGTCAGACTTTCAGCTTTCATTTGAGTGTATCCACATTAAAATTGGATGAAGGGTTTAGGAGTTTCAGCTCCTTAACATGTGCCACCCTGTTTTTAAAGGGGCCAAAAGTAATTGAACAGATTCAATAATTTTAAATAAAATGTTCATTTTTAGTACTTTGTTGAAAACCCTTTGTTGGCAATGACTGCTTGAAGTCTTGGACTCATGGACATCACCAGACGCTGTGTTTCCTCCTTTTTGATGCTCTGCCAGGCCTTCACTGCGGTGGTTTTCAGTTGCTGTTTGTTTGTGGGCCTTTCTGTCTGAAGTTTAGTCTTTAACAAGTGAAATGCATGCTCAATTGGGTTGAGATCAGATGACTGACTTGGCCATTCAAGAATATTCCACTTCTTTGCCTTAATAAACTCCTGGGTTGCTTTGGCTTTATGTTTTGGGTCATTGTCCATCTGTAGTATGAAACAACGACCAATCAGTTTGGCTGCATTTGGCTGGATCTGAGCACACAGTATGTCTCTGAATACCTCAGAATTCATTCGGCTGCTTCTGTCCTGTGCCACATCTTCAATAAACACTAGTGACCCAGTGCCACTGGCAGCCATGCATGCCCAAGCCATCACTCTGCCTCCACCGTGTTTTACAGATGATGTGGTATGCTTTAGATCATGAGCTGTACCACGCCTTCGCCATACTTTTCTCTTTCCATCATTCTGGTAGAGGTTGATCTTGGTTTCATCTGTCCAAAGAATGTTCTTCCAGAACTGTGCTGGCTTTTTTAGATGTTTTTTTAGCAAAGTCCAGTCTAGCCTTTTTATTCTTGATGCTTATGAGTGGCTTTCACCGTGCGGTGAACCCTCTGTATTTACTTTCATGCAGTCTTCTCTTTATGGTAGATTTGGATATTGATACGCCTACCTCCTGGAGAGTGTTGTTCACTTGGTTGGCTGTTGTGAAGGGGTTTCTCTTCACCATGGAGATTATTCTGCGATCATCCACCACTGTTGTCTTCCGTGGGTGCCCAGGTCTTTTTGCATTGATGAGTTCACCAGTGCTTTCTTTCTTTCTCAGGATGTACCAAACTGTAGATTTTGCCACTCCTAATATTGTAGCAATTTCTCGGATGGTTTTTTCTGTTTTTGCAGCTTAAGGATGGCTTGTTTCACCTGCATGGAGAGCTCCTTTGACCGCATGTTTACTTCACAGCAAAACCTTCCAAATGCAAACACCACACCTCAAATCTACTCCAGGCCTTTTATCAGCTTAATTGAGAATGACATAACGAAGGGATTGCCCACACCTGTCCATGAAATAGCCTTGAAGTCAAATGTCCTATTACTTTTGGTCCCTTTAAAAACAGGGTGGCACATGTTAAGGAGCTGAAACTCCTAAACCCTTCATCCAATTTTAATGTGGCTACCCTCAAATGAAAGCTGAAAGTCTGAACTTCAACTGCATCTGAATTGTTTTGTTGAAAAAATTCATTGTGGTAATGTCTATAACCAAAACTAGAAAAATGTTGTCTCAGTCCAAATATATATGGGCCTAACTGTATTTATTCCAAAAGGTGTGCAACCAAATATAAAGTTGATGGTGCCAACATTTTTGTCTGGCCCATTTTTGTGTGATATTATGTCCAATTTGCATTTTTTCCTCTGTTTTTTTGTGTTGTTCCAATATACACAAAGGAAATAAACTCATGTATAACAAAACGTGTGTAATTGCAATAATTTTCTGTGAGAAATACTTCATTTTCTGGAACAATATCAAGGGTGCCAACACTTTCGGCCATTAGTGCATGGATTTTACACATCAATGTCAAACATTTGTGAATAGTTTTCTTGTCATTTGGGTAATTTCTAAATATTTACAATTACAGGTAATTACTAGTATCCCATACCTCAAAAACAATCCTCTGTCATATAGTCAGTGTCAAAATTGATCTTTTATGTTTCCCCATGTTTGGTTTCCACCAGTGTAAAGCCTCATAGCTTCAACAATGTATCCCACATTCCTTAAAAGCATAAGCTTTGCAGAAGTTCACTGTTGTGGGCAGACATGCGGCCCGAGCCTGCCTCATGAATGAAACCAAACTGACACCAGGTATTTCAGACACCGAAATAAATAAACACCTATTTCAACCTTTCTGAAAGGCAGGGTCAGATTGCCAGCAGGTATGGGACTGAATTGTTAGGAAGGCATTTAGCATGCTTAGGACACAGCCATTGAGCTCTTGACAGTTCCCGCCAGCATTCACAGCGCATACATTCTACGTGAAATGTCCATATGTATGGTATTATTAACTTTTGTGTGGTAATATTTCCCTGTGCTTAAGAGTTTGTTTTTCTAAGTTTTGCTTGTATCATTGACCTTTCTTTTGCCGTCATTAAACTCTCATAAACAGGCATATTTATGATCATGTACTTTGTAGATTAACAGAGATTGAGCAATTTTTTTCTGTGTTTTAGATGATATTGACTCTGCTAAGGCAAATGTATTTTGTGTACATACTGCAAGCTGAGCATTTCTCTTACATGTGTAGGTGGCACTCCGACTGCTAGGGATCTCTGGCTTTCTAAGAACCCTGACATTCAGAGACAGAGATTCTATACATGTATGGCATGCTTCCATGTGGAGAGATGGACAGAGGGACTGAGGAGCTTGGACAGCCAGCTTGCTGCAACCTGTTGCCTGCTGATATATTTGACAGTTCAGGTAATGTCAACATTTTGTATGTAACATTTGTTATTGGCTAGCTGTATAGTGTTTATGGGATCCCCACTCTTCACAAAACTCAGCCAACAGTTCTATGTGTACACCGTGTTCCAAATTATTATGCAGAGCAGAGTCTCCAAACATTTTATTGGTTGTAAAGAACTGAAAATGGTCATTTGTAGAATTTTCTGCATGAAGAGGTCACATTTACTGAAATCAAAAGCTTTTTTCAATCAGAAACATCTTAACAGGCCATGTTACATGTTAACACATGACCTTTTCTTTGATATCACCTTCACAATTCTTGCATCCATTGAGCTTGAGAGTTTTGGTAGAGTTTCTGCTTGAATGTTTTTGAAAATAGCCTCCCAAACCTGCTGTTTTGATGAACTTCTTCCCTCCCCCATAGATCATTTGCTTGATGATGCTTCAGAGGTTCTCAATAGGTTTTAGGTAAGGGGAGAATGGTGGCCACACCATGAGTTTATCTCCTTTTATGCCATTTAAGAAAGTGGTCAGTCATTATCTCTATATACTTTGCCTAGGTAATTTTCACACCTACAGGGACCCTAATGAGGCCTACCAGTTCTATCTCCATGATTTCAGCCAAACATGACTCCACCACCTCATTGCTGACATCATAGCCTCGTTGCGACATGGTATCCATTCACCAAACATCCACTACTCCATCAATCTGGACTATCCAGGGTTGAATGGCACTCATCAGTAAACAGGACAGTTTTAAAATTAGTCTCCATGTATGTCTGAACCCACTGCAACATATTTGCTTGTGAGTACTGTTTAGGGGTGGCCGAACAATAGGTTTATGCACAACTACAATCCTCTGGAGGATCCTACATAGGTTCACAATACTCCAGAGGCACCAGCAGCTTCAAATACCTATTTGCTGCTTTGTAATTGCATTTTAGCAGCTGCTCTCTTAATCCAATGAATAGATCTGGCAGAAACCTTCCACATTATGCCTTTATCTGCACTAACTCTTCTATGCTCTGTATTAGCCACAAATATATTCACATACAGTGATCATGCTTATGTTTTCATAAAATATCTAATATTTTCACATCTTGTCCAAGGCATGGCACTATTTGGCTCTTTTCAGCAGCCTAGAGATCCTTTTTCATTCCCATATTGCTTGAAACCTGTAACATACTTAAAAATGTCCATCATCCTTCTTAAAGGGAACCTGTCACCCCCAAAATCGAAGGTGAGCTAAGCCCACCGTCATCAGGAGCTTATCTACAGCATTCTGTAATGCTGTAGATAAGCCCCCGATGTATCCTGAAAGATGAGAAAAACAGGTTAGATTATACTCACCTGGGCAGGCGGTCCGATCCAATGGGCGTCGCGGTCCGGTCCGGGGCCTCCCATCTTCATAGGATGACGTCCTCTTCTTGTCTTAACGCTGCAGCTCCGGCGCAGGCGTACTTTGTCTGCCCTGTTGAGGGCAGAGCAAAGTACTGCAGTGCGCAGGCATCGGGAAAAGTCAGAGAGGCCCAGCGCCTGTGCACTGCAGTACTTTGCTCTGGTGGATACACAGCTGATAGTCCTACTGAATAGACTGTTAGAATTTGTATTATGGGAAGAAAAAAGCAGCTAAGTAAAGAAAATTTCTTACTTTAAGAAATGAAGGTCAGTCAGTCCGAAAAATTGAGCAAATTTTGAAAGTGTCTCCAAGTGCAGTGGCAAAAACCATCAAGCGCTACAAAGAAACTGGCTCACATGAGGACCGCCCCAGGAAATGAAGACCAAGAGTCACCTCTGCTTCTGAGGATAAGTTTATCCGAGTCACCAGCCTCAGAAATCGCAGGTTAACAGCACCTCAGATTAGAGACCAGGTCAATGTCACACAGAGTTCTAGCAGCAGACACATCTCTACAACAACTGTTAAGAGGAGACTTTGTGCAGCAGGCCTTCATGGTAAAATAGCTGCTAGGAAACCACTGCTAAGGACAGGCAACAAGCAGAAGAGACTTGTTTGGGCTAAAGAATAGAAGGAATGGACATTAGACCAGTGTAAATCTGTGCTTTGGTCTGATAGTCCAAATTTGAGATCTTTGGTTCCAACCACCGTGTCTTTGTGCGACGCAGAAAAGGTGAACGGATGGACTCTACATGCTTGGTTCCCACCATGAAGCATGGAGGAGGAGGTGGGATGGTGTGGGGGTGCTTTGCTGGTGACACTGTTGGGGATTTATTCAAAATTGAAGGCATACTGAACCAGCATGGCTACGACAGCATCTTGCAGCGACATGCTAATCCATCCGGTTTGCGTTTAGTTGGACCATCATTTATTTTTCAACAGGACAATGACCCCAAACACACCTCCAGGCTGTGTAAGGGCTATTTGTCCAAGAAGGAGAGTGATGGGGTGCTACGCCAGATGACCTGGTCTCCACAGTCACCAGACCTGAACCCAATCGAGATAGTTTGGGGTGAGCTGGACCGCAGAGTGAAGGCAAAAGGACCAACAAGTGCTAAGCATCTCTGGGAACTCCTTCAAGATTGTTGGAAGACCATTCCCGATGACTACCTCTTGAAGCTCATCAAGTGAATGCCAAGAGTGTGCAAAGCAGTCATCAAAGCAAAACGTGGCTACTTTGAAGAACCCGGAATATAAGACATAATTTCAGTTGTTTCACACTTTTTTGTTAAGTATATAATTCCATGTGTTAATTCATAGTTTTGATGCCTTCAGTGTGAATTTACAATTTTCATTGTCATGAAAATACAGAAAAATCTTTAAATGAGAAGGTGTGTCCAAACTTTTGGCCTGTACTGTATAAATACTGTGTATATATATATATATATATATATATATATATATATATACTGTATATATATATATATATATATATATATATATATATATATATATATATATATACTGTATATATACATGTATCTACTATATAATTTTCTAAGGGTCACTTCCGTCTGTCTGTCTGTCCCGGATATTCATTGGTCGCGGCCTCTGTCTGTCATGGAATCCAAGTCGCTGATTGGTCTCGCCAGCTGCCTGTCATGGCTGCCGTGACCAATCAGAGACGCCCACAGTCCGATTAGTCCCTCTCTACTCCCCTGCAGTCAGTGCCCGGCGCTCGCTCCATACTCCCCGCAGTCACCGCTCACACAGGGTTAATGCCAGCGGTAAAGGACCGCGTTATGCCGCGGGTAACTCACTCCGTTACCGCCGCTATTAACCCTGTGTGACCAAATTTTTACTATTGATGCTGCCTATGCAGTGTCAATAGTAAAAGGATCTAATGTTAAAAATAATAAAAAAAATAAAAAATCATTGTATACTCACCTTCCGCCGCCTTTCCCGCTCCTCGTGACGCTCCGGTAACCGCTCCATGCAAGCGGCAGGTTCCGGTGGCAAGGATGGTATGCGACAAGGACCAGCCATGACGTCACGGTCATGTGACCGCGACATCAACACGGGTCCTGTGCTACTAACCCTGGGACCGGAAGCTGCCGAGTGCACCGCACACAGGCGACATGACTACAAGAGCTCCCTCGGAAGGTGAGTACCGTATATACTCGAGTATAAGCCGACCCGAGTATAAGCCGACCCCCCTAATTTTGCCACAAAAAACTGGGGAAACTTATTGACTCAAGTATAAGCCTAGGGTAGGAAATGCAGCAGCTACCGGTGAATTTCAAAAATAAAAATAGATGTTCCATACCGTTCATTATTGCCCCATAGATGCTCCATATAAAGCTGTGCCACATATAATGCTCTGCACCGTTCATTATGGCCCCATAGATGCTCCATATAAAGCTGTGCCACATATCATGCTCCATACTGTTCATTATTGCCCCATAGATGCTCCGTATAAAGCTATGCCACATATAATGTGCTGCACCGTTCATTATGGCCCCATATAAAGCTGTGCCATATATAATGCTCCATACTGTTCATTATTGCCCCATAGAAGCTCCATATAAAGCTATGCCACATATAATGCTCTGCACCGTTCATTATGGCCCCATATAAAGCTGTGCCACATATAATGCTCCATACTGTTCATTATTGCCCCATAGATGCTCCATATAAAGCTGTGCCACATATATAATGCTGTGCACCGTTCATTATGGCCCCATAGATGCTCCATATAAAGCTGTGCCCCATATATAATGCTCTGCACCGTTCATTATGGCCCCATAGATGCTCCATATAAAGCTGAGCCACATATAATGCTGCTGCTGCAATAAAGAAAAAAAAATCACATACTCACCTCTTCGCTCAGGACGCCGGCGCTTTCAATATTTACCTGCTCCTCGTGCGGCTCCGTCTCCAGCACTGACACTGACGCTCAGCAGAGGGCGCGCACTGACTATGTCACCGCGCCCTCTGACCTGAGCGTCACAGCCAGAGGACGCTGGAGACGGAGCCGCACCGGAACGAGGAGCAGGTAAATATCGCGCAGCGCTCCCCTTACTTACCTGCTCCTGGCGCGGTCCCTGCACGTCCCTGCTTCTTCCACCGCTGCATCTCCTTCCTGTATTGAGCGGTCACAGTAACCGCTCATTACAGTCATGAATATGCGGCTCCACCTCTATGAGGTGAGAGGTGGAGCCGCATATTCATGACTGTAATGAGCGGTACCATGTGACCGCTCAATACAGGAAGAATCTGCAGCGCTGGAAAAAGCAGGGACTGCAGGGACCGCGCCAGGAGTAGGTAAGTATAACTAAACAGTCCCCGCTCCCCCTCCCCTGCCGACCCCGGGTATGACTCGAGTATAGGCCGAGAGGGGGACTTTCAGCCCCCAGAAATGGGCTGAAAATCTCGGCTTATACTCAAGTATATACGGTATATGTTTATTTTTTATTTTTTAACTTGTGACATACGTGGCTGGGCAATATACTACGTGACTGGCCAATATACTATGTGGCTGTGCAATATACTACGTGGTTCTGTGCTGTATACCAAGTCACTGGGCAATATACCACGTGACTGGGCAATATACTACGTGGCTGGGCAATATACTATGTGGCTGGGCAATATACTACGTGGCTGTGCAATATACTACGTGACTGGGCAATATACTACGTGGCTGGGCAATATACTACATGGCTCTGTGCTGTATACTACGTGGCTGGGCAATGTACTATGTGACTGGGAAATATACGTGGCTGGGCAATATACTACGTGGCTGGGCAATATACGTGGCTGGGCAATATACTACGTGACTGGGCAATATACTACGTGACTGGGCAATATACTACGTGACTGGGCAATATACTACGTGACTGGGCAATATACTACGTGGCTGGGCAATATACTACGTGACTGGGCAGTATACTACGTGGCTGGGCAATATACTACATGGCTCTGTGCTGTATACTAGTGGCTGGGCAATATACTACATGGCTCTGTGCTGTATACTACATGGCTTGGCAATATACTACATGGCTCTGTGCTGTATACTACGTGGCTGGGCAATATACTACGTCACTGGGCAATGTACTACGTCACTGGGCAATATACTATGTGACTGGGCAATATACTACGTGGCTGGGCAATATACGTGGCTGGGCAATATACTACGTGACTGGGCAATATACTACGTGACTGGGCAATATACTACTTGGCTGGGCAATATACTACATGGCTCTGTGCTGTATACTATGTGGCTGGGCAATATACTACGTCATTGGGCAATATACTACGTGGCTGGGCAATATACTACGTCACTGGGCAATATACTACGTCACTGGGCAATATACTACGTGACTGGGCAATATACTACGTGACTGGGCAATATACTACGTGGCTGGGCAATATACTACATGGCTCTGTGCTGTATACTATGTGGCTGGGCAATATACTACGTCATTGGGCAATATGCTACGTCACTGGGCAATATACTACATGGCTGGGCAATATACGTGACTGGGCAATATACTACGTGACTGGGCAATATACTACGTGCCTGGGCAGTATACTACGTGGCTGGGCAATATACTACGTCATTGGACAATATGCTACGTCACTGGGCAATATACTACGTGGCTGGGCAATATACTACGTGGCTGGGCAATATACTATGGGACTGGGCAATATACTACGTGACTGGGCAATATACTACGTCACTGGGCAATATACTACGTCACTGGGCAATATACTACGTGGCTGGGCAATATACTATGTGACTGGGCAATATACTACGTGACTGGGCAATACAATATACTACGTGGCTGGGCAATATACTACGTGACTGGGCAATATACTATGTCACTGGGCAATATACTACGTGGCTGGGCAATATACTATGTGACTGGGCAATATACTACGTGACTGGGCAATATACTATGTGACTGGGCAATACAATATACTACGTGGCTGGGCAATATACTACGTGACTGGGCAATACAATATACTACGTGGCTGGGCAATATACTACGTGACTGGGCAATATACTACGTGGCTGGGCAATATACTATGTGACTGGGCAATATACTACGTGACTGGGCAATACAATATACTACGTGGCTGGGCAATATACTACGTGGCTGGGCAATATACTACGTGGCTGGGCAATATACTACGTGGCTGGGCAATATACTGCGTGGACATGCATATTCTAGAATACCCGATGCGTTAGAATCGGGCCACCATCTAGTGTGTATATATATATATATATATATATATATATATATATATATATATATACATGCATACGGTATTTGGTATTGTGTTTGGAAAAGTTCACTCTGTCAAAATGTTAACATTTTTTAAACCGTATGTTAAACTGAATGAAATGCCAGAGTTGCTATATTTGGGTATCCACAATTACTTAAAAACATACAGTCAAGTGTAATCAAAATGACATATGTACCCTAAAATGGTATCAGTGCAAACTACATCTCAGAGTGTAAAAAATTACTCCTCATCTGCCCCATGAACAGAAAAATGAAAACGTTAAAAGGAATCTGTCATGTTAAAAAAGGCATCTGATCTGCTGGTGGAAAGTTGTACAGCAGGAGGCGCTGATCAGATCAATATCCAGTTTTATTTATAAAGTCTCAGTAAAGCCTTCATCTTATTTCTTGATATTTCTGGTGCTTGCATGTATATGAGTCCTGTGGGCGGTCCTACTCAGTGATTGACAGTCTTCTCTTGTGATACAAGCACCCCAGGTTTCACTGCATGCGGTACAAGTCATTCTGAATCTTTTCTAACGGTATCACTCTGCTCAGCTTGTCCTTTTCTATTGTGCTGTCCACAGTTCGGGCTGCATGTACAAGATGACAGGTTCCCTATAAAGGTTTCAGAAAATGGGGACAAAAAGAACATTTTTATTACAAGGTTCAAGACTTTTTAACCAATAAAAAACTAAAAGTTTGTTATCGCCGAAATTGTACTAACCTGGAGAATCATAATGCCATGTCATTTTTACTGCACAATTAACCAGTAAAAAGAAAACCCAGAAAACAATGGTGGAATGGCATTTTTTTTTCTGCATTTCACCACACAGAATTTGTTTTCATTTTTCGCTACATTATATGATAAAATGAATGTTGTCATTCAAAACTGTAACTCGTCCTGCCAAAAAGCAACATATTTAGATGTAAAAATATAAAAATAGCTCTTGGAGCAAAGGGAGAAAAAAAAACTAAAGGTGAACATTAAAACCAGTGAATCAGGTCCTTAAAGGGTTAAACTGAAACATGACGGACTCTTGAGTTAGTTGAATTCATTATAGTGGATTGTCAGTGACAAAGTGTTCTTGGGTGTGGACAGGCCAATGCTTATCTCAATTCATGAAGGTAACCTTCCCCTGAAGCTATGAATTCACTGTGCTGGGAGGACTTCTGTCTGGTGCCCACAAAACAATTGAGTGTTTCTTTTCCTTGGCTTTGGCTCACAGCAGTGTTTTTTGTCTGTTCTCATCATCAGGTGGAGAGTCTGACTCTGACAGATGTGGAAGCATTTCTAGCCCAAGCCTTGTGCCTCCCTGGGACATCTGCACCGCAGCTCTGTAGCCTGCAGGTATAGACACAACACATATAGGATTTATTATAACCTCATGTTGAACTTTGCAGCAACACAGGGCACCTTGTGGCCTTTAGACACCTCCAGCCTTTTTTTTCACCTTACCACAATTATCATATTTTGTTCATAGACCAGTGGCATGATATTCCATGTCTTTTCCATGCTAATTCAGGACTAGATATAAATAGAAAACAGTGTGTACTCCCCTCGACGTAGAGGTGTCTCACAGGTGCTGCACCCACGGAGCCGCTCATCAGCTGCAGCCTCTGCTATTTGATCAGAGCAGACGTCCACCCTGATGGACTATGCTGAGCTGAAGCCAAAGATCGGCCGCTCATTGCCTGGAGTCTGTATGAGTCACAACAAGTCACATTGCTCTCCTAGAACAGTGGTGCAGACATCACTGAATCAGCGCCATTGCAGAAGGTGACAATACACTGTTTTTACTTTGCTTGGGGTCCTGATCTGATTAACCTGTAGTGCAAAAACTTTTTAAGGGGGTTTCCATAACTCGGACAACCCCTTCTCAATCCCTATGTTTCCCCTAAGTAAACTAATAACAGCTATACTCACCTCTGATGTCAAGAGTGTCTCTTCTGGGCCTTGCGTGGCATTGTGTCTTGTGAACCCTGTGGCCAATCAGTTTTCGACACAACAATGCCCCGGGAGCGGGAGAGTCAGCGCTGACACTGCTGGCATGGCATCGACACCTGACGTGAGTATAGCTGAACAATGTGTGTGTTGAGAAAAATGATCTTTTAAGCAAGCCAAGAGATCATTTGTTCTGACCATTCCACACCAGCGTTTCTACGTTCATATTGTCATCAGCGGCTTGTTTTTACACGGAACCTTTTCCAAGAAACACGGGATCCTGAGAATGCTCGTTCTGGATAATCATGCAGTGTAAATGCAACTGCTATTGTGTAGAACCTTCAAGATACACAAAGGCGTAAAAACGTTGTCATCTGACATGCTATGCAAATTGCCACTAATCTGGCGTAGAATGTTGTTCCAGATTTCTAGTAACCTCTGATCAGTGGTGTCATGGCTTGTGTGCTGTCCGTACTGTTAGTCAGTGTTTGCCAGTCATCACAGACATCACTAAAGCTAGTCATATGTCTATGACATACGTATAAGAAGAACTCCTTGGCCAAAATGGTGAAAGAAAAAGATTATCACACTGAATATAAAGCAGGTCAGTGACTACAAGTTTCCAGGTGTAATAATGATGTTCACTAGAAAGCCTATAGTATATACTGCCTCTTGCTGACGTCGATGTGGCCTTCAGAAAATCATCCCGTCTGTGAATGTGGTAAGTGTTTGGTATGATGGCAAACAACACCGCTGCAGAAAAACTCTTAATGGACTAGTTTTGAAGCTTTGTGGAAATCTAAATTTTATCTGGTAAATTCCAAACTATACAATGAGGGCTTCTTTTAAGTGTAATCATTGCCTGAATATGAAAGGTGTTGGTAGCGCAGGCTTATTGTGACAATACAAGGCATCAGATGTCTGGGGAGCTCATTGACTATACATGCCCTTTTGTGCACACACCATATACATTTTGTTGAAAAGTTATTGAGATGTAAATAGGGAGTGCACATACCTCTGTATACAGATAAGTGACTGGCCCTTACACAAAAGACTGGAGCTACTGGCTCCTGAGCCGACCTCTTTTAAGCTCAGTGACTTCAGAGTATTGTTCCTGGAGTTTGCACAATGTCATACCTTCTTACCATCTGTTAATTTTGAGGATTATGGTTTGACAGGCTGTAGCTTTATGTGTCCATATCCACTACCTGTTCACACCTAATTGTTTCGATAAAACAACAAAAGTTAAAATTTCCTCTATTCTCTAGTTGGTGTGCGTATACATCTGTATAAAGATACAAGGCATGTCTCTTGTCTTATAATGTTATCCCATCCTATAAGAAGGAGATGTGAGGTGTAACCGTCAGTTTAATTTTTATTACCTACATCAATAGTACACCTGAAAATAAGTAATTTTGTAATAATATGTTAGAGAATCCTTTTTATCTCCTGGACTGATCTTTGACTGTCATTTCTTGGGTAAGATCTGAATTCAGTGAAGACAGACATTCCCATTACTGAGGTAGGAGATGAAGTTGGTGCTTATAAAATTCCATGGAAACTAGAGGCAGATACAAATATTGTGCTGTACAAGGGTATTCACATCTCCAAGATCCCACTCTAATATGCAGTACTTGTATTAATAATAATAATAACAATCACCTCCAATTAGAAATTAAATATAATTCTTCTGATTCGTTATGTCGCTTACCCCATGTGCAGGGCATTGCAGTAGCTTAGGTATCCATTGTTTCATGATGTTATGTCACCCACTAGGAGCAGCAGCACCATCACCACCGAACGACACTGCTTCAGGAGATGAGCAGACAAAATGTTGTATTTTTTGTTGCTACTGAATTAAGCTGGGGTTGTCTATAGTACATAACCTCTTTACTAGAGTTGAGCGAATTTTACTTTTTTAGGATCGAGTCGGGTTTCGCGAAACCAGACTTTCTCAAAAGTCGGATCGGGTGAAATCGGCCGATTATTGCGAAAAGTCGGGGGTCGGCCGAAACCCGAAACCCAATGCAAGTCAATGGGGAATCAAAGTCGGCAGTGAGTGGAGGACAGGAAAACACCTACAGTGCCCATTTTAATGCCAAAAACATCAATTCGTATTTCTTAAGGTTGTCAATCTTAATTTACTTTATAATAATAGTTAGGCATTGAAAACAGGGGCTCATTTGGCTAAAGTTGTGGGGGGGTAGGGCTGGCTCAAGATTTTCGTGGGCCCAGGAAACGCGGAATACGTCACGGCGGTGGAGCAGGGAGAGGTAAGTATTTCAACTTTGCAAGTGCTGCCATCCTGAGCAAGCAGGGGTGGCCCACTAGTTGGCACTGGCACAGGGCCCCTCATAGTACGGCGGTGTGTTTGACGGCGGGCGATGCCTCCCACTGCCAGAGACACTTTTGCATACTATGAGGGGCCCTGTGCCAGTGCCAACGAGTATGCCCCCCCCACCTGATGAAGGAACCTGCACTTTCATCTGCACCTTCCTCTTTGTCCCCGTGTAAGGTGGTATGGTATGCGGGAAGGGGAACCTGACTTTCAGCAGTGTCAGATTCTGGCTGTGTAGAGTGCAAGGGGAATGTAGTGGTCTGGGTCAATGTACCAGCAGACTCATCTAGCAGTGGCTGGGCAATGGGCAGGATGAGGAGGAAACACAGATATAGGCCCAAATAAGAAAGTAGTCTAAATCCAGTTCTAAATTGGTAACAGGACTAAACAGGTGCCATTGCTTTGCTCAGCGTAGGACAACTGTAATGAGAGGCTGACACAGTTAGTATGCCCCAAAAAGTAAGTAGGCTAAATGCAGTTCATAATTGCTAATAGGACTAAACTGGCGGCATTGCTTTGTTCAGCGGAGGACAACTGTAATGAGGGGCAGACAGTTACTAAGCCCAAATAAGTAAGGAGGCTAAATGCAGTTCAAAATTGGTAACAGGAGTACACAGGCGGCATAGCTTTGTTCAGCAGAGGACAACTGTAAGGAGTGGCTGACACAGTAGGTCCAAATAAGAAAGTAGGCTAAATGCAGTTCAAAATTGCTAACAGGAGTACACAGGCGGCATTGCTTTGTTCAGTGGAGGACAACTGTAATAAGTGGCTCAGACAGACTTAGTAGGCCTAAAATAAAAAAGTAGGCTAAATGCAGTTCACAATTGGTAACAGAAGTACACAGGCGGCATTGATTTGTTCATTGGAGGACAACTGTAATTAGTGGCTAAGACAGACTTAGTAGGCCTAAAATAAAAAAGTAGGCTAAATGCAGTTCACAATTGGTAACAGGAGTACACAGGCGGCATTGCTTTGTTCAGTGGAGGACAACTGTAATAAGTGGCTCAGACAGACTTAATAGTCCTAAAATAAAGTACCGTATATACTCGAGTATAAGCCGAGATTTTCAGCCCAAATTTTTGGGCTGAAAGTGCCCCTCTCGGCTTATACTCGAGTCACGGTAGCGGTGGGGTCGGCGGGTGAGGGGGAGAGGGCGCTGAGGTATACTTGCCTAGTCCCAGCGATCCTGGTGCTCCCCCTGCCCTCCCACGGTCTTCTGTGCTGCAGCTTCTTCCCCTCTTCAGCGGTCACGTGGGACCGCTCATTAGAGAAATGAATAAGCGGCTCCACCTCCCATAGGGGTGGAGCCGCCTATTCATTTCTCTAATCAGCGGTGCCGGTGACCGCTGATAGAGGAAGAGGCTGCGGCACAGAAGACCGTGGGACGGCAGGGGGAGCCGGACGTCGGGACCAGGTAAGTATGTAATATTCACCTGTCCGTGTTCCAGCCGTCGGGCGCCGCTCCATCTTCCCGGCGTCGCTCCATCTTCCCGGCGTCTATCTGCGCTCTGACTGTTCAGGTCAGAGGGCGCGATGACGCATATAGTGTGCGCGGTGCCCTCTGCCTGATCAGTCAGAGCGGGGAGACGCCGGGACCGGACGCTGGGAGCTGCAATCAAGAAAGGTGAGTATGGCTTTTTTTTTTTAAATTGCAGCAGCAGCAGCAGCGGCGGCACAGATGGGGCAGTATGAACGGTGCAGAGCACTATATAGGGCAGATATGGAGCAATATGAACAGTGCAGAGCACTATATGGGGCAGATATGGGGCAATATGAACGGTGCAGACCACTATATGGGGCAGATATGGGGCAATATGAACAGTGCAGAGCACTATATGGGGCAGATATGGGGCAATATGAACACTGCAGAGCACTATATGGGGCCGATATGTGGCAATATGAACAGTGCAGAGCACTATATGGGGCAGATATGGAGCAATATGAACAGTGCAGAGCACTATATGGGGCAGATATGGGGCAATATGAACAGTGCAGAGCACTATATGGGGCAGATATGGGGCCATATGAACGGTGCATAGCACTATATGGGGCAGATATGGGACAATATGAACAGTGCAGAGCACTATATGGGGCAGATATGGGGCAATATGAACAGTACAGAGCACTATATGGGGCAAATATGGGGCAATATGAACGGTGCAGAGCACTATATGGGGCAGATATGGAGCAATATGAACAGTGCAGAGCACTATATGGGGCAGATATGGGGCAATATGAACAGTGCAGAGCACTATATGGGGCAGATATGGGGCAATATGAACAGTGCAGAGCACTATATGGGGCAGATATGGGGCAATATGAACAGTGCAGAGCACTATATGGGGCAGATATGGGACAATATGAACAATGCAGAGCACTATATGGGGCAGATATGGGGCAATATGAACAGCGCAGAGCACTATATGGGGCAGATATGGGGCAATATGAACGGTGCAGAGCACTATATGGGGCAGATATGGGGCAATATGAACGGTGCAGAGCACTATATGGGGCATATATGGGGCAATATGAACAGTGCAGAGCACTATATGGGGCAGATATGGGGCAATATGAACAGTGCAGAGCACTATATGGGGCAGATATGGGGCAATATGAACGGTGCAGAGCACTATATGGGGCAGATATGGGGCAATATGAACAGTGCAGAGCACTATATGGGGCAGATATGGGGCAATATGAACAGTGCAGAGCACTATATGGGGCAGATATGGGGCAATATGAACGGTGCAGAGCACTATATGGCAGAGCTATGGGGAAATATGAACGGTGCAGAGCACTATATGGCAGAGCTATGGGGAAATATGAACGGTGCAGAGCACTATGGCAGAGCTATGGGGAAATATGAACAGTGCAGAGCACTATATGGCACAGCTATGGGGCAATAATGATCTATTTTTATTTTTGAAATTCACCGGTAAATGCTGCATTTCCACCCTAGGCTTATACTCGAGTCAATAAGTTTTCCCAGTTTTTTGTGGCAAAATTAGGGGGGTCGGCTTATACTCGGGTCGGCTTATACTCGAGTATATACGGGTAGGCTAAATGCAGTTCACAATTGGCAACAGGAGTACACAGGCGGCATAGCTTTTTTCAGCGGAGGAGGACAACTGTTATGAGAGGCTCACACAGTTACTAGGCCCAAGTAAGTAAGTAGGCTAAATGCAGTTCAAAACTGGTAATAGGAGTACACAGGCGGCATAGCTTTGTTCAGCGGAGGACAACTGTTATGAGAGGCTCACACAGTTACTAGGCCCAAGTAAGTAAGTAACTTAGGCCACAGTTACTAGGCCCAACTGCAGTTAAATGCAGTTCAAAATTGGTAATAGGAGTACACAGGCGGCATTGCTTTGTTCAGTGGAGGACAACTGTAATAAGTGGCTGACACAGTTAGTAGGCCAAAATAATAAAGTGGGCTAAATGTCAGCCAAAAAATGTTCATAAATAAACTGGTGGCATAGCTAGGTACAGGGGTGGGCTCCTCTGCTTAATAGCAGACAGTGGTAGTTGGCGCAAAGTATTAACTGGTCTAAATGGAGGCCAGGGCCCCTGTATATTTTTACTATCATCTATCATTTCAACAAATTTGTATTGGCAGTGCCATTGAAGGATTTAACAGCACAGACTGCACAGTGGTAAAGCAGGGAGAGGTAAGTTTTGCAAGTGTTAGAGCACTGTTCGAGCTGGGGGGGGAACACTCTCGTGGGCGGCGGTACTGGCACAGGGCCCCTCATATTACGACGGTGTGTCTGACGTTGGTTGTGCACCACCACCATCAGAGACACTTCATTGTACTATGAGGGACCCTGTGCCAGTGCCGTCGCCCAAGAGTGGGCACACCCACCTGTCCAGGCAAACGGCACTCGCACGGGTGCTTGCGCCAAGTGGTGACCACGGCCCTGTGGGGGGAGTCAACCCATTTAGGGAGGTATAAAAATGGCCTATGGTGGACATTCAGCAGCTGCAAATGGAGGAATTGGAGCAGTCAGTAAGAGGAGGCCAAAAGCGAGACATTTTTCAGGCAGGCTACGTGTCAGCAGGGAAAAGTGGGGCAAAATAATTTGAAATCCATGATTGATTCATTTTAATGAAGGTTAGATCATCAACATTTCGGGTAGCCAGACATGTCCTTTTTTCGGTCAGTATTGAACCAGGAGCAATGAAGACTCTTTCTGATAGCACACTAGCAGCTGGGCAAGCGAGCTCCTGTAATGCATATTCTGCCATTTCAGGCCAGGTGTCTATTTTAGATGCCCAGTAATCAAAGGGGAATGACCTGTGAGGGAGAACATCGATAAGGGAGGAAAAATAGTTGGTAACCATACTGGACAAATGCTGTCTCCTGTCACTTTGAATTGATGCAGCAGTACCTGTCGTGTCTGCGGTCATTGCGAAATCAGTCCACAACCTGGTCATGAAACCCCTCTGTCCAACGCCACTTCGGATTTGTGCACCTCTAACACCTCTGCCATGTTGCCCCCTACAGCTCGTGTGAGAACCATCACCGCCTCTGTGTGCTGGGAATGCTTGAACCAAACGGTCTACAAGAGTTGCTTGTTTGGTAGCCAATATTTGCTCCAGGTTCTCATGTGGCATGATATTTTGTAATTTTCCTTTATATCGTGGATCCAGGAGGCAGGCCAACCAGTAATCGTCATCGATCATCATTTTGATAATGTGGGGGTCCCTTTTTAGGATACGCAAGGCATACTCTGCCATGTGGGCCAATGTTCCAGGTGTCAATTCACTGCTTATGCTGGGTTGAGGAGCACTTTCTTGCAAATCAACTTCACTTGTGGCCCACAAAAAACCTGTACCTGACCTTGCAACGCCACCAGTTTCTATTGCCCCCTGAGAAGCATCCTCCTCCCATAAATATTCATCCCCATCATCCTCCTCCTCTTCGTCCTCCACCTCGTCCAAGAGAGTTCCCTGACCAGACAATGGCTGACTGTCATCAAGGCTTCCCTCCTCCTCGGCTGCAGACGCCTGCTCCTTGATGTGCGTCAAACTTTGCATGTGCAGACGCATTAGTGGGATGCTTATGCTTATGATGGCGTCGTCTGCACTTACCAGCTGTGTGCATTCCTAAAAACACTGAAGGACTTGACGGAGGTCTTGTAGCTTCGACCACTGCACACCAAACAACTCCATGTCTGCCATCCAACTGCCTGCCCATGTATTTGTATCCCCCCACAAATAAATGACAGCATGCCTCTGTTCGCACAGCCTCTGAAGCATGTGCAGTGTGGAGTTCCACTTTGTTGCAACGTCGATTATTAGGCGGTGCTGGGGAAGATTCATTGATCGCTGATGGTTCTGCATACGGCTGGAGTGTACGGGCGACCGGCGGATGTGCGAGCAAAGTTTTCGCACCTTCAGGAGCAGGGCTGGTAACTCCGGATAATTTTTCAAGAAGCACTGCACCACCAGGTTCAAGGTGTGAGCCAGGCAAGGAATGTGTTTCAGTTCTGAAAGGGCTATGGCAGCCATAAAATTCCTTCCGTTATCACTGACTACCTTGCCTGCCTCAAGATGTACACTGCCCAGCCATGACTGAGTTTCTTGCTGCAAGTACTCGGCCAGTACTTCCGCGGTGTGTCTGTTGTCGCCCAAACACTTCATTTGTAGCACAGCCTGCTGACGCTTACCACTAGCTGTTCCATAATGGAACACCTCGTGTGCAACACTGGCAGCTGCGGATGGAGTGGTCGTGCGACTGCGCTCTGTGGACGAGCTTTCACTTCTGGAGGAGGAGGAGGGGTGGCGAACGCTTACAGCCAACTGTTTCCTATACCGTGGGCTAGGCAGAACTGTCCCACTATGGCTGTCCCCTGTGGACCCTGCATCCACCACATTAACCCAGTGTGCCGTGATGGACACGTAACGTCCCTGGCCATGCCTACTGGTCCATGCATCTGTTGTGAGGTGCATCTTTCTACTGACTGATTGCCTCAGTGCATGGACAATGCGGTCTTTGACATGCTGGTGGAGGGCTGGGATGGCTTTTCTCGCAAAGAAGTGTCGACTGGGTAGGTCATAGCATGGTACTGCATAGGCCATCAGGGCTTTGAAAGCTTCACTTTCAACCAAATGGTAGGGCATCATCTCTAACGAGATTAGTCTAGCAATGTGGTCGTTCAAACCCTGTGTACGCGGATGACAGGATGAGTACTTTCTTTTCCTAGCGAGAGTCTCTTGTAGGGTGAGCTGGACTGGAGAGCTGCATATGGTGGAACTAGCGCTGGGGCTGGGTGGTGGACATGGCAGATTGAGAGAGGGTTGGTGATGGTATTCTTGATGTTGGCCTACCTACAATGTTTCCTACCAAGAACCTTGTGATTCCCTGACTGCTTTGGCCTTGCGACGATACCTCCACATTTGCTGCTGGTGGTGTCCTAACCGGTGGGCTTACTGTGAGGGAAGCAATCTAGCGTTGCTGACTACCTTCATTCTGAGCAGGTGCACCAACGGTACTGGACGTTAGGTAGTTAGTCCAGGCTTGCAAGTGCATGCTGGTTAAATGTCTACGCATGCACGTTGTATTTAAACTTTGGAGATTCTTCCCTCTGCTAAAGGTCTTTGAGCACTTCTTACAGATAACTTTGCACTGATCATTCGGATCTTGGTTAAAAAATGCCCACACTGCACTCTTCCTACTATGGATTACCTTTTCAGGCATTGCACGCTGTGCTACTTTCACCAGATGGCCACGGTGTCCTAAAACTGTTTTTGGATTTGACAAACATTTTTGGCCAGATACGGGCCTGCCAGATGAAAGCTGTTGCGATGCAGATGGCTGCTGCGGATCATCCTCCTCCGCTTCGGAGCTACTGGCAGCGCCACCATCTATCACCTCCTCTTCAATGTCATGTGCACCTTCCTCTGTGTCACCGTGTAAGGTGCTACAGCATTCATGATGGGGCACCGTAGTCTCATCAGGGTCAGATTCTGGCTCAGTACACTGCGAGGGCAATGTAGTGATCTGAGACAATGGAACAGCATAATAATCTAGCTGTGGCTGTGCATCTGTGCACTCTATGTCCGATTCATCTTGTAATAGGCTTTTAACAATTTCCCTCTCTAACCCAGGCACTGTATGTGTAAATAGCTCTATGGAGTAAACTGTAGTTTCGCCTACCGCATCCTACACTTTTGGTTTGGGTGAAGGACACAAGGAAGCGACTTTTTCCTGACCGGGAGCATCCACTGACGACTCGCTGCTTTTAGATTTGAACCTTCTGAAGAGGAGGCGAAAGAGCTAGAGGCTGAGTCAGCAAGGAAAGCCAAAACTTTTTCCTGCTGCTCCAGCTTTAAAAGCTGTTTTCCTACTCCCAGATAAGGGAGCCTTCGAGGCCTTGTGTAGCCAGACGATGACGCTGGCTCAACACCTCGAGCCTTAGGTGCTATTTTGCTTTTCCCACTACCACCAGATGCTCCACCACCACCAACACCACCATCAGTACCAGCTGGCAACGCCCGCCCACGGCCTCTTCCACCAGACTTCCTCATTTTTGGAAAAATCTAACCAAAATAACAACCGTTATATGGTACTGTAAAACAAGGTAGAAGGTGTATATAAACTTGTGGAGAATTTAAATCTACCTTTTTTGGCGGGGGGAGACTGCAACAAAACTCAGGCGTAGTGTATTACACTACACAATGTAAGTGGCAGAACGTGGCTGGAAGATGTATGAGAAACTAACAGAACTGTGACGTAGATCCACTTAGTGCCAATTTAAATCTCCCTTTTTTGGGGGGGAGACTGCAACAAAACTCAGGCCCAGTGTATTACACTACACAATGTAATTGGCAGAACGTGGCTGGAAGATGTACGACAAACTAACAGAACTGTGATGTAGATCTACTTAGTGCCAATTTAAATCTCCCTTTTTTGGGGGGGAGACTGCAGCAAAACTCAGGCCCAGTGTATTACACTACACAATGTAAGTGGCAGAACGTGGCTGGAAGAAGTACGACAAACTAACAGAACTGTGACGTAGATCCACTTAGTGCCAATTTAAATCTCCATTTTTTTGGGGGGAGACTGCAACAAAACTCAGGCCCAGTGTATTACACTACACAATGTAAGTGGTAGAACTTGGCTGGGAGATATATCAAAAAATACAAGGGCTATAGTACAATTTCAATCTCCCTACAATAATCTCAGGACAAGTATGACAGCAATAAAAAGGACTGCTGTACACAAAAGTGTGGACAAAGAAACAAGAGAACTGTGCAGAAAGGAGCAACTAGATTTTTGCTTTTAAAAAAGCAGTTGGTTTGCACAGCCTCGTACAAACAGCAATGCAGGTATCAGGGAGCCTTATAATGCAGCCTAATAAGCTACAGAGCTGATGCACAAAAAAAAAACTCCACTGTCCCTGCAAAGAAAAGGTGGTGTTGGACAGTGGAAATCGCTACAGCACAAGCAGTTTCGAGGTTAATCTTCCCTCCCTAACTATATCCCTTCTTCTGATGAATCTGCAGCAACCTCTCCCTATGCTAAGATCGGCAGAAGTAAGATGGCGGTCGGCGTGCACGCCCCATTATAGCCCCTGTGACGCCGCAGAAAGCATGCCAATCACTGTAATGCTCTTCTCTAAGATGGTGGGGACCGAGACCTATGTCATCACGCTGCCCACACTCTGCGTCCTCCTTCATTGGATGAGATATGGCGCTGAAAGCGTCATACGAAACGCGACTTTGGCGCGAAGATCGCCGACCTCATGGCCGATCCCACACTAAGATTGGGTCGGGTTTCACGAAACCCGACTTTGCCGAAAGTCGGCGACTTTTGAAAATGTCTGATCCGTTTCTCTCAACCCTACTCTTTACCCCTGTTTACCCCTGAGCCTTTTTTCACCTTCATGACCAGGCCAAATCTTACAATTCTGACCACTGTCACTTTATGATGTACTAACTCTGGAACGCTCCAATGGTTCCTACTGATTCTGAGACTATTTCTTTGTGACATATTGTACTTCATGATAGTGGTAAAATGTCTTCTTTGAAAAAAAACAACAGAAATTTGGTTAAAAAATTTAATATTTTGCAATTTTCAACCTTTTAATTTTCATGCCCTTAAGCCACAGAATCATATCACACAAAATAATTCATAAATAACATTTTCAACATGTCTAATTTATAGCAGCACAATTTTTCAAAAATATTTTTTTTGTTAGGAAGTTAGAAGGGTTAAAAGTTGACCAGAAATTTCTCATTTTTCCAACAAAATATTTTTTAGGGAGATTACATTTGAAGTGACTTTGAGGGGCCTATATAACAAAAATACCCAGAAGTGCACCCCTCAAGGTGCTTAAATCCACATTCAAGAAGTTTATTAACCCTTTCAGGTGCTTCACAAGAATTAATGGACTGTGAAAGGACAAGTAAACATTTTAACTTTTTTCACAAACATTTTACTTTAGACCCAATTTTTTTATTTTCATAAGGGTTACAGGAAAAAAATGACCTCAAAATTTGTTGTGCAATTTCTCCTGAGCACTCTGATACCCCATATGTGGGGGAAACCACAGTTTGGGCTCGGAATGGAAGGAGCTCCATTTGACTTTTTGAATATAAAATTGGCTGGAATACTTAGCGGACATCATGTCGCGTTTGCAGAGCCTCTGATGTGCCCAAACAGTGGAAATCCCACACAAGTGATGTCATTTTGGAAACTAGACCACTCAGGTAACTAATCAAGATGTGTGTTGAGCACCCTGAACCCCCTTTATTCTGAGAGATATAACTTTTTATTTTTCCGCTGAGGGAACTGTATGGCAGCTTCTTTTTTGCAGACAACAAGACGACATTTTCAGAGATACCATTATTTATTTATATTCTTTTTTTTTATTGAATTTTATTCCACATTTTTGTTCAGCGGTATGAGCATTGTTTTTTGCCTATTTTTTTACGGTGTTCAGTAAAGGGGTTGACTAGTGGGACAATTTTATAGGTTGGGTCGTTCTGGACTCGGCAATACCAAAAATATTTACTTTGGGTTTTTTTTCGTAAAAATATTTATTTATGGGTACTATCTATCTATCTAAAGTTGAGTGTATGTGTGTGTATGTATCAAGCCACGCCCTCTCCACATAGCAGGCACAGGCCACATCTAGCTCCATCTTGTCTATAATGGAGTTGCTCCTGTGAAGCATGACATCAAGGGAAAGGGAGGAGCCTCATGAATAGAGATGTTGGGGAAAATGAGAGAAGTGAGGTGCTGCTGCAGTATGAGGCTGTGCATAGAGAAGAGTGAGGCGCTGCAGGTGGAGGCTGTGTATAAGGCCACATTCACACGTTCAGTTTTTGGTCAGTATTTTACCTCGGTATTTATAGGCCAAAACCACGAGTGGTAGAAAAATACAGAAGTGGTGACATGTTTCTAATAAACTTTTCCTCTGATGGTTTTACTCCCAAGTTTTAGGGAAAAATACTGACCAAATAACGTGTGGATGAGATCTAAAGGAGAAAAGAGTGGTGCTGCAGAAGAAGTAGGCTGTGCATACGATACGCTTTATTGCAACTAGTGCAATTCCTCTCAGGATCAACTGTTTCCAATTGTATATGGAAGAGGCGTGTGAGGTGCTGCCGGAGGAGGCGACTATGAAGGAGAAAAGCTGTGCTGCAGAAAAATGCTGTGTATAAAGGAGGAGCGTGAGGTGCAGGAGAAGAATAAGGCCCCTTAACTGCTCCCGTTAAGTCTTATCGACAGTCGTTAAGGAGTTAATATTGTGTTAAAAAAAACCTTTTGCTTCAACAAAATGGCACCGGTAAACCTGCGAGACGCGACACAAACCGCAGAGCAGGATATACTATATACAGGAGGAGATGACATACAGGTATATACTATATACAGGAGGAGATGACATACAGGTATATACTATATACAGGAGGAGATGACATACAGGTTTATACTATATACAGAAGGAGATGACATACAGGTATATACTATATACAGGAGATGCTACTACCAAAATATGAGTGCATAAAAGCGCTCACAGACCACTATAACACACAAAAAATGTAATAAAATCAATAAAGTTTATTGAAAAACAATTTAAAACGATACACCAAATATCAAGTGAGGATGTCAAAAAAAGACTCAGACAAAATTCCATATTCATGCAGCAAACAATATACTTATGTATCTTATGGAAAGCATATTAGTACCATGTCAGTATAGACTTTAATCAAGCAAAGAAAGCTCATTATAAATATCCTTTAAGGTTCTTATCTCATGTGTAAAAACCCGGATAATGAGAGCTCAATTTGCCTAGACACATATGGAGTAGTAGTAAATACATTCAATTAATGCTTACCCATGATAGATATCGCTACAGGAATGCCCCGACGCGCGTTTCGCCAATCACGTGCTTTCTCAAGGGGAGTGTGTACCTAACCCCCACCTTACCTCCTTAAATACCCCCCTGCATGCTCCGGTTAGCCAATCCTGCGTCGCATGTGAGGACGCTCCACCAGGACGCCAGGTGCATCAAATTCGGTACTCCAATCCGGCGCGCGTTAGCGGAAATACCTCATAGACGTCATTAAACGCGCGCCGGAAATTGCAGGAGACTATATAATAACCCAAAAGGGGCATATATGGGAAATAAGTAGTACAGACTAATCCCCTGGCACATAAGTGCCCAAATGACATATAAAAAAGTGCATAATATAGTACAAACTAGAACCAAAAACAAAAAATGTTATCATATGGAGAACACATAAAAGTGCAATATACTTTATATAGTATTAATGCAACACTTATATTTAAAATATTAATTTTGTGCGTCAGCACCGTCCATATTAACCAACGGGTGGGTATGTCATGTTTGTTAAACATAAACATCCCTCCCGGGGTACACAAAGACCGGGCCAGTAAGGTGCTAATGCAAAGAATGTGACATATGAAATGTAGAAAAAAGACATATAAAACATTAAACAGGGGATTCCATCCTCGATAGAAGGACATCCAGATCTTCCATTCAGAGCGTCATCAGATCCTTAAGATGTTCACATAAGCATATAGAGTCCTTCAAAAATGTCCATACTATTTCCCATACACAATAATTGCCAAAGGCTTAGATCGAAACATGAACACGGGAGGTAGAGAGGTTGGGGGTAGATCTTCTTTGAGGTAGAAATAGGAACAGAAGTCATCAAAATCTCGCAAAATATGATATTAAGGCTAATAAAACATATAAAAAAAGAAGAAAATTAAAAACACACAAAAACACAAATTCTTAAAAAACGGATTACAAGAACGGTACAAAGCTGATTTTTTCGTTTAACCTGTCTGGTGACATGGTCCCCCACTCAACAATCCACTTGGATTCCATTTGTGCAAGGGTTTGTTTGGTGTTACCTCCCCTAATACCACAGTGAAGCCTATCGATACCAATAACTTTGAAACCTCTTGGATCAGAGTTATGATAGACTCTGAAATGTTTCGGTATGGTCTTCAAAACTGAAATGTCATCCACCTCTCCTGCCGCAACAATATCTCTCACATGCTCTCTGGTCCTGATACGCAGCTCTCTTGATGTTAGTCCGATATAGACCTTATGACAAGGGCAGACTGCATGATATATGACATAGGTCGTACTACTAGAGGAACAGGGAGCAACTACGGTGGGTAAATTCCCCACGTCCATCCTGCCCAGATCACTAACCTTCCCTCCTTTGTCGGTCTGCCCACAAGTTGAGATTTTCTGTAAATTAGTTATGAAGGATTTCAAAGAGATACCGCGACATATTCAAAAAGATAATCTGAACGGTACTCAAAGACGGGCTCTCAAAGAACTGAAGGCTCTTGATGACATTGTCATCAAGGCGGCCGACAAGGGAGGGAACGTGGTGATCTGGCCGGTGGAACAATACGAACGAGAAGTGTTCAGACAATTAAAGAATAAGGATAGCTATTCTATACTTCCCAAAAACCCATTGCAAGAATTTGCGGAAGGATTGTATGATATATTGCAGCGGGCTTTCGAAATGGGTATAATCCCTAAAAAAGTATTGGACGGACTCTTGGTAAAATTTCCCAGGATTCCGACTCTATACATGCTCCCAAAAATCCACAAAGATCCTGTGGATCCACCGGGGCGTCCGATAGTCTCTGGCATGGGAGGGCTATGTGATCCAGTCTGTAAATTTATTGATTACTATTTAAAACCATTAGTTGAGACCTTGCCCTCTTATGTCAGAGACTCCTCGGAAATGAGAGAGTGGATGGAATTACCCTGGAACCCGATGTATGGCTGGTGACCGCAGACGTCGAGTCCCTATATACCTCTATTGGTCATGAGGACGGAATAAGAGCTGTCCGTTTTTTTCTTGAAATGAGTAATCTGGATCGGTTGTTAATCGAGCTGATTTTGGAGTTATTGGATTTTGTTTTAAAACATAATTTCTTTACTTTCAAGGATCGTTTTTATTTGCAGGAGCGCGGCACTGCCATGGGTGCGGCATGCGCGCCGTCGTATGCTAACCTTTTTCTCGGATTTTGGGAGAGGGAGGTTGTGCATTGTGACGGCTGTTGTGAATTCTGTGGCAGAGCTCCCTCCTGTGGTCACAAGTGGTACTTCGGCTGATTCTCTCTGTGAGCTTCCGTTGGTGGAGGAAAGTGGTACTGCGGCTTCTGAGTTTCATTCCTCAGGTGATGTGGTGAAGTCGTTAGGTGCTGCTCTATTTAACTCCACCTAGTGCCTTGATCTTGGCCTCCAGTCAATGTTCTAGTATTGGACCTGTTTCCTCCTGGATCGTTCCTGTGGCCTGCTGCTCTGCATAGCTAAGTTCCGCTTTGCTATTTTGTTTGCTGTTTTTTTCTGTCCAGCTTGTCTATTTGTTTTTTTCTGCTTGCTGGAAGCTCTGGGACGCAGAGGGTGTACCTCCGTGCCGTTAGTTCGGTACGGAGGGTCTTTTTGCCCCCTTTGCGTGGTTTTTGTAGGGTTTTGTGTTGACCGCAAAGTTACCTTTCCTATCCTCGCTCTGTTCAGAAAGTCGGGCCTCACTTTGCTAAATCTATTTCATCTCTACGTTTGTCTTTTCATCTTAACTCACAGTCATTACATGTGGGGGCTGCCTTTTCCTTTGGGGTATTTCTCTGAGGCAAGGTAGGCTTATTTTCTATCTTCAGGCTAGCTAGTTTCTCAGGCTGTGCCGAGTTGCATAGGGAGCGTTAGGCGCAATCCACGGCTGCCTCTAGTGTGGTTGGAGAGGATTAGGGATTGCGGTCAGCAGAGTTCCCACGTCTCAGAGCTCGTTCTATGTTTTTTGGGTTATTGTCAGGTCACTGTATGTGCTCTGACATCTATGTCCATTGTGGTACTGAATTACCTTATCAGAACAGTACTGGAGGCCAAAAGTGCTAATGATTCTCAATAGAGGGAAAAAAGAAGTTCTGAGACCATTTTTTTTTCTCTGCACTGTGTTTTGCCTTTTTTTTTTCCCTAGACATTTGGGTGGTTCAGGACACAGGTGTAGCGATGGACATTAAAGGTCTGTCTTCATGTGTGGATCAGCTCACGGCAAGAGTACAAAATATTCAAGACTTTGTGGTTCAGAATTCTATGTTAGAACCGAGAAATCCTATTCCTGATTTGTTTTTTGGAGATAGAACTAAATTTCTGAGTTTCAAAAATAATTGTAAACTATTTCTAGCTTTGAAACCTCGCTCCTCTGGTGACCCAGTTCAACAAGTTAGGATCATTATTTCTTTTTTACGTGGCGACCCTCAGGACTGGGCATTTTCTCTTGCGTCAGGAGATCCTGCATTAAGTAATATCGATGCGTTTTTCCTGGCTCTCGGATTGCTGTACGATGAACCTAATTCAGTGGATCAGGCAGAGAAAAATTTGCTGGCTCTGTGTCAGGGTCAGGATGAGATAGAGGTACATTGTCAGAAATTTAGAAGGTGGTCTGTACTCACTCAATGGAATGAAGGTGCGCTCGCAGCTATTTTCAGAAAGGGTCTCTCTGAAGCCCTTAAGGATGTCATGGTGGGGTTTCCTATGCCTGCTGGTCTGAATGAGTCTATGTCTTTGGCCATTCAGATCGGTCGACGCTTGCGTGAGCGTAAATCTGTGCACCATTTGGCGGTATTACCTGAGCTTAAACCTGAGCCTATGCAGTGCAATAGGACTTTGACCAGAGTTGAACGGCAAGAACACAGACGTCTGAATGGGCTGTGTTTCTACTGTGGTGATTCCACTCATGCTATCTCTGATTGTCCTAAGCGCACTAAGCGGTTCGCTAGGTCTGCCACCATTGGTACGGTACAGTCAAAATTTCTTCTGTCCGTTACCTTGATCTGCTCTTTGTCATCGTATTCTGTCATGGCATTTGTGGATTCAGGCGCTGCCCTGAATTTGATGGACTTGGAGTATGCTAGGCGTTGTGGGTTTTTCTTGGAGCCCTTGCAGTGTCCTATTCCATTGAGAGGAATTGATGCTACGCCTTTGGCCAAGAATAAGCCTCAGTACTGGACCCAGCTGACCATGTGCATGGCTCCTGCACATCAGGAGGTTATTCGCTTTCTGGTGTTGCATAATCTGCATGATGTGGTCGTGTTGGGGTTGCCATGGCTACAAGTCCATAATCCAGTATTAGATTGGAAATCCATGTCTGTGTCCAGCTGGGGTTGTCAGGGGGTACATGGTGATGTCTCATTTCTGACTATTTCGTCATCCATCCCTTCTGAGGTTCGAGTTCTTGTCCGGGATGTATTTGATGAGCCCAAGTCCGATACCCTACCTCCGCATAGGGATTGTGATTGTGCTATCGATTTGATTCCTGGTAGTAAATTCCCAAAAGGTCGATTGTTTAATTTGTCTGTGCCTGAGCACGCCGCTATGCAGAGTTATGTGAAGGAGTCCTTGGAGAAGGGGCATATTCGCCGTCATCGTCGCCATTGGGAGCAGGGTTCTTTTTTGTAGCCAAGAAGGATGGTTCGCTGAGACCTTGTATAGATTACCGCCTTCTAAATAAGATCACGGTTAAATTTCAGTACCCCTTGCCGTTGTTATCTGATTTGTTTGCTCGGATTAAGGGGGCTAGTTGGTTCACCAAGATAGATCTTCGTGGTGCGTATAATCTTGTGCGTATTAAGCGAGGCGATGAATGGAAAACTGCATTTAATACGCCCGAGGGCCATTTTGAGTATCTAGTAATGCCATTCGGACTTGCCAATGCTCCATCAGTGTTTCAGTCCTTTATGCATGACATCTTCCGAGAGTTCCTGGATAAATTCCTGATTGTGTACTTGGATGACATTTTGGTCTTCTCGGATGATTGGGAGTCTCATGTGAAGCAGGTCAAAACGGTGTTTCAGGTCCTGCGTGCTAATTCTTTGTTTGTGAAGGGATCAAAGTGTCTCTTTGGCGTTCAGAAGGTTTTATTTTTGGGGTTCATCTTTTCCCCTTCTACTATCGAGATGGACCCTGTTAAGGTCCAAGCCATCCATGATTGGACTCAGCCGACATCTCTGAAAAGTCTGCAAAAGTTCCTGGGCTTTGCTAATTTTTATCGTCGCTTCATCTGCAATTTTTCTAGTATTGCTAAACCATTGACCGATTTGACCAAGAAGGGTGCTGATGTGGTCAATTGGTCTTCTGCTGCTGTGGAAGCTTTTCAAGAGTTGAAGCGTCGTTTTTCTTCTGCCCCTGTGTTGTGTCAACCAGATGTTTCGCTTCCATTCCAGGTCGAGGTTGATGCTTCTGAGATTGGAGCAGCGGCTGTTTTGTCGCAGAGAAGTTCTGATTGCTCGGTGATGAAACCATGCGCCTTCTTTTCTAGGAAGTTTTCGCCTGCTGAGCGAAATTATGATGTGGGCAATCGAGAATTGCTGGCCATGAAGTGGGCATTCGAGGAGTGGCGTCATTGGCTTGAAGGAGCTAAGCATCGCGTGGTGGTCTTGACTGATCATAAGAACTTGACTTATCCCGAGTCTGCCAAGCGGTTAAATCCTAGACAGGCTCGTTGGTCGCTGTTTTTTGCCCGTTTTGACTTTGTGATTTCGTACCTTCCGGGCTCTAAAAATGTGAAGGCGGATGCTCTGTCTAGGAGTTTTGTGCCCGACTCTCCGGGTTTATCTGAGCCGGCGGGTATCCTCAAAGAGGGAGTAATTGTGTCTGCCATCTCCCCTGATTTGCGGCGGGTGCTGCAAAAATTTCAGGCTAATAAACCTGATCGTTGCCCAGCGGAGAAGCTGTTTGTCCCTGATAGGTGGACGAATAAAGTTATCTCTGAGGTTCATTGTTCGGTGTTGGCTGGTCATCCTGGAATCTTTGGTACCAGAGAGTTAGTGGCTAGATCCTTTTGGTGGCCATCTCTGTCGCGGGATGTGCGTTCTTTTGTGCAGTCCTGTGGGATTTGTGCTCGGGCTAAGCCCTGCTGTTCTCGTGCCAGTGGGTTGCTTTTGCCCTTGCCGGTCCCGAAGAGGCCTTGGACACATATCTCTATGGATTTTATTTCAGATCTTCCCGTCTCTCAAAAGATGTCAGTCATTTGGGTGGTCTGTGATCGCTTCTCTAAGATGGTCCATTTGGTACCCTTGTCTAAATTACCTTCCTCCTCTGATTTGGTGCCATTGTTCTTCCAGCATGTGGTTCGTTTACATGGCATTCCAGAGAATATCGTTTCTGACAGCGGTTCCCAGTTTGTTTCGAGGTTTTGGCGAGCTGTTATGCTGTGCTATCAGGCAACACAGTGTGCAGTAATCAGCGCACATACAGTGATATGGCAATAACCCAAAAACAATAGAACAAGCTCTGAGACGTGGAATCTCTGCAGACTGCAATTCCTGAACCTATCCTCACACAACTAAAAGCAGCAGTGGATTGCGCCTAACACTACCTATGCAACTCGGCACTGCCTGAGGAGCTGACTAGCCTGAAGATAGAAATACAAGCCTGACTTGCCTCAGAGAAATACCCCAAAGGAATAGGCAGCCCCCCACATATAATGACTGTTAGCAAGATGAAAAGACAAAACGTAGGAATGAAATAGATTCAGCAAAGTGAGGCCCGATATTCTAGACAGAGCGAGGATAGCAAAGAGAACTATGCAGTCTACAAAAAACCCTAAAGCAGAACCACGCAAAGGGGGGCAAAAAGACCCACCGTGCCGAACTAACGGCACGGCGGTGCACCCTTTGCGTCTCAGAGCTTCCAGCAAAAGAGAATAGCACAGCTGGACAGAAAAAACGGAAACAAAAACAAAGTAACACTTATCTAGCAGAGCAGCAGGCCACAGGAAAGATGCAGTAGCTCAGATCCAACACTGGAACATTGACAAGGAGCAAGGAAGACAGACTCAGGTGGAGTTAAATAGCAAGGCAGCCAACGAGCTCACCAAAACACCTGAGGGAGGAAGCCCAGAGGCTGCAATACCACTTGTGACCACAGGAGTGAATTCAGCCACAGAATTCACAACAGTACCCCCCCCTTGAGGAGGGGTCACTGAACCCTCACCAGAACCCCCAGGCCGACCAGGATGAGCCACATGAAAGGCACGAACAAGATCTGGGGCATGGACATCAGAGGCAAAAACCCAGGAATTATCCTCCTGAGCATAACCCTTCCATTTGACCAGATACTGGAGTTTCCGTCTAGAGACCCGAGAATCCAAAATTTTCTCCACAATATACTCCAATTCCCCTTCCACCAAAACAGGGGCAGGAGGCTCCACAGATGGAACCATAGGTGCCACGTATCTTCTCAACAACGACCTATGGAATACATTATGTATGGAAAAGGAGTCTGGGAGGGTCAGACGAAAAGACACCGGATTGAGAATCTCAGAAATCCTATACGGACCAATAAAACGAGGTTTAAATTTAGGAGAGGAAACCTTCATAGGAATATGACGAGAAGATAACCAAACCAGATCCCCAACACGAAGTCGGGGACCCACACGGCGTCTACGATTAGCGAAAAGCTGAGCCTTCTCCTGGGACAAGGTCAAATTGTCCACTACCTGAGTCCAGATCTGCTGCAACCTGTCCACCACAGAATCCACACCAGGACAGTCCGAAGACTCAACCTGTCCTGAAGAGAAACGAGGATGGAACCCAGAATTGCAGAAAAATGGAGAGACCAAGGTAGCCGAGCTGGCCCGATTATTAAGGGCGAACTCAGCCAACGGCAAAAATGACACCCAATCATCCTGGTCAGCAGAAACAAAACATCTCAGATATGTTTCCAAGGTCTGATTGGTTCGTTCGGTCTGGCCATTAGTCTGAGGATGGAAGGCCGAGGAAAAAGATAGGTCAATGCCCATCCTACCACAAAAGGCTCGCCAGAACCTCGAGACAAACTGGGAACCTCTGTCAGAAACAATATTCTCAGGAATGCCATGCAAACGAACCACATGCTGGAAGAACAAAGGCACCAAATCAGAGGAGGAAGGCAATTTAACCAAGGGCACCAGATGGACCATTTTAGAAAAGCGATCACAGACCACCCAAATGACCGACATCTTTTGAGAAATGGGAAGGTCAGAAATGAAATCCATCGAAATATGTGTCCAAGGCCTCTTCGGGACCGGCAAGGGCAAAAGCAACCCACTGGCACGTGAACAGCAGGGCTTAGCCCTAGCACAAATCCCACAGGACTGCACAAAAGCACGCACATCCCGTGACAGAGATGGCCACCAGAAGGATCTAGCCACTAACTCTCTGGTACCAAAGATTCCTGGATGACCAGCCAGCACCGAACAATGAAGTTCAGAGATAACTTTACTAGTCCACCTATCAGGGACGAACAGTTTCTCGGCCGGACAACGATCAGGTTTATTAGCCTGAAATTTCTGCAACACTCTCCGCAAATCAGGAGAGATGGCAGACACAATGACTCCTTCCTTGAGGATACTCGCCGGCTCAGATAACCCCGGAGAGTCGGGCACAAAACTCCTAGACAGAGCATCCGCCTTCACATTTTTAGAGCCCGGAAGGTACGAAATCACAAAATCAAAACGAGCAAAAAATAACGACCAACGGGCCTGTCTAGGATTCAAGCGCTTGGCAGACTCGAGATAAGTAAGATTCTTATGATCAGTCAATACCACCACGCGATGCTTAGCTCCCTCAAGCCAATGACGCCACTCCTCGAATGCCCACTACATGGCCAGCAACTCTCGGTTGCCCACATCATAATTACGCTCAGCAGCAGAAAATTTCCTGGAAAAGAAAGCACATGGTTTCAACACCGAGCAACCAGAACCTCTCTGTGACAAAACCGCCCCTGCTCCAATCTCAGAAGCATCAACCTCGACCTGGAACGGAAGAGAAACATCTGGTTGACACAACACAGGGGCACAGCAAAAACGACGCTTCAACTCCTGAAAAGCTTCCACGGCAGCAGAAGACCAATTAACCAAATCAGCACCCTTCTTGGTCAAATCGGTCAATGGTCTGGCAATGCTAGAAAAATTACAGATGAAGCGACGATAAAAATTAGCAAAGCCCAGGAATTTCTGCAGACTTTTCAGAGATGTCGGCTGAGTCCAATCCTGGATGGCCTGGACCTTAACCGGATCCATCTCGATAGTAGAAGGGGAAAAGATGAACCCCAAAAATGAAACTTTCTGCACACCGAAGAGACACTTTGATCCCTTCACGAACAAGGAATTAGCACGCAGTACCTGGAAAACCACTCTGACCTGCTTCACATGAGACTCCCAATCATCAGAGAAGATCAAAATGTCATCCAAGTAAACAATCAGGAATTTATCCAGATACTCACGGAAAATGTCATGCATAAAAGACTGAAAAACAGATGGAGCATTGGCGAGTCCGAACGGCATCACCAGATACTCAAAATGGCCCTCGGGCGTATTAAATGCCGTTTTCCATTCATCTCCCTGCCTGATTCTCACCAGATTATACGCACCACGAAGATCAATCTTAGTAAACCAACTAGCCCCCTTAATCCGAGCAAACAAGTCAGATATCAATGGCAAGGGATACTGAAACTTAACAGTGATCTTATTAAGAAGGCGGTAATCAATACACGGTCTTAGCGAACCATCCTTTTTGGCTACAAAAAAGAACCCTGCTCCCAATGGTGATGACGATGGGCGAATATGTCCCTTCTCCAGGGATTCTTTCACATAACTGCGCATAGCGGTGTGTTCAGGCACGGACAAATTAAATAAACGACCCTTAGGGAATTTACTACCAGGAATCAAATTGATAGCACAATCACAATCCCTATGCGGAGGTAGGGCATCGGACTTGGGCTCTTCAAATACATCCTGAAAGTCAGACAAGAACTCTGGGATGTCATAAGGAATGGATGACGAAATAGACAAAAATGGAACATCACCATGTACTCCCTGACAACCCCAGCTGGTTACCGACATAGAGTTCCAATCTAATACTGGATTATGGGTTTGTAGCCATGGCAACCCCAACACGACCACATCATGCAGATTATGCAACACCAGAAAGCGAATAACTTCCTGATGTGCAGGAGCCATGCACATGGTCAGCTGGGCCCAGTACTGAGGCTTATTCTTGGCCAAAGGTGTAGCATCAATTCCTCTCAACGGAATAGGACACCGCAAAGGCTCCAAGAAAAATCCACAACGTTTAGCATAATCCAAATCCATCAGATTCAGGGCAGCGCCTGAATCCACAAACGCCATGACAGAATACGATGACAAAGAGCATATCAAGGTAATGGACAGAAGGAATTTGGACTGTACAGTACCAATGACGGCAGAGCTATCGAACCGCCTAGTGCGCTTAGGACAATTAGAAATAGCATGAGTGGAATCACCACAGTAGAAACAGCCTGTTCAGACGTCTGTGTTCTTGCCGTTCAACTTTAGTCATAGTCCTGTCGCACTGCATAGGCTCAGGTTTAATCTCAGACAATACCGCCAGATGGTGCACAGATTTACGCTCGCGCAAGCGACGACCGATCTGAATGGCCAAGGACATAGACTCATTCAAACCAGCAGGCATAGGAAATCCCACCATGACATCCTTAAGAGCTTCAGAGAGACCCTTTCTGAACCAAGCCGCCAGTGCAGATTCATTCCACAGAGTGAGTACTGACCACTTCCTAAATTTCTGACAATATACTTCTACATCATCCTGACCCTGGCATAAAGCCAGCAAATTTTTCTCAGCCTGATCCACTGAATTAGGCTCATCGTAAAGCAATCCAAGCGCCTGGAAAAACGCATCAACATTACTCAATGCAGGGTCTCCTGGCGCAAGAGAAAACGCCCAGTCCTGTGGGTCGCCGCGCAAAAAAGAAATAATAATCAAAACCTGTTGAATAGGATTACCAGAAGAATGAGGTTTCAAGGCCAGAAATAGCTTACAATTATTTTTGAAGCTCAGGAACTTAGTTCTGTCACCAAAAAACAAATCAGGAATAGGAATTCTTGGTTCTAGCATAGATTTCTGATCAATTGTATCTTGAATCTTTTGTACATTTATAACGAGATTATCCATTGAGGAGCACAGAGCCTGAATATCCATGTCCACAGCTGTGTCCTGAAGCACTCTAATGTCTAGGGGAAAAAAAAAAAAAAAACTGAAGACAGAGCTGAGGAAAAAAAAAATGATGTCAGGACTTCTTTTTTCCCTCTATTGAGAATCATTGGTTTGGGCTCCTTGTACTGTTATGCTGTGCTATCAGGCAACACAGTGTGCAGTAATCAGCGCACATACAGTGATATGGCAATAACCCAAAAACAATAGAACAAGCTCTGAGACGTGGAATCTCTGCAGACTGCAATATCTGAACCTATCCTCACACAACTAAAAGCAGCAGTGGATTGCGCCTAACACTACCTATGCAACTCGGCACTGCCTGAGGAGCTGACTAGCCTGAAGATAGAAATACAAGCCTGACTTGCCTCAGAGAAATACCCCAAAGGAATAGGCAGCCCCCCACATATAATGACTGTTAGCAAGATGAAAAGACAAAACGTAGGAATGAAATAGATTCAGCAAAGTGAGGCCCGATATTCTAGACAGAGCGAGGATAGCAAAGAGAACTATGCAGTCTACAAAAAACCCTAAAGCAGAACCACGCAAAGGGGGGCAAAAAGACCCACCGTGCCGAACTAACGGCACGGCGGTGCACCCTTTGCGTCTCAGAGCTTCCAGCAAAAGAGAATAGCACAGCTGGACAGAAAAAACGGAAACAAAAACAAAGTAACACTTATCTAGCAGAGCAGCAGGCCACAGGAAAGATGCAGTAGCTCAGATCCAACACTGGAACATTGACAAGGAGCAAGGAAGACAGACTCAGGTGGAGTTAAATAGCAAGGCAGCCAACGAGCTCACCAAAACACCTGAGGGAGGAAGCCCAGAGGCTGCAATACCACTTGTGACCACAGGAGTGAATTCAGCCACAGAATTCACAACAGCGAGCCTTTTGTGGTAGGATGGGCATTGACTTGTCTTTTTCCTCGGCTTTCCATCCTCAGACTAATGGCCAGACCGAACGAACCAATCAGACCTTGGAAACATATCTGAGATGCTTTGTTTCTGCTGATCAGGATGACTGGGTGTCCTTTTTGCCTTTGGCTGAGTTCGCCCTTAATAATCGGGCCAGCTCGGCTACCTTGGTTTCGCCGTTTTTCTGCAACTCTGGGTTCCATCCTCGTTTCTCTTCAGGGCAAGTTGAGTCTTCGGACTGTCCTGGTGTGGATACTGTGGTGGACAGGTTGCAGCAGATTTGGACTCATGTAGTGGACAATTTGACCTTGTCCCAGGAGAAGGCTCAACGTTTCGCTAATCGAAGACGCTGTGTGGGTCCCCGACTTCGTGTTGGGGATTTGGTTTGGTTATCTTCTCGTCATATTCCTATGAAGGTTTCCTCTCCTAAGTTTAAACCTCGTTTCATTGGTCCGTATAGGATTTCTGAGGTTCTTAATCCTGTGTCTTTTCGTCTGACCCTTCCAGATTCTTTTTCCATACATAACGTATTCCATAGGTCATTGTTGCGGAGATACGTGGCACCTATGGTTCCATCTGTTGATCCTCCTGCCCCGGTTTTGGTGGAGGGGGAGTTGGAGTATATTGTGGAGAAGATTTTGGATTCTCGTGTTTCAAGACGGAAACTCCAGTATCTGGTTAAGTGGAAGGGTTATGCTCAGGAAGATAATTCCTGGGTCTTTGCCTCTGATGTTCATGCCCCTGATATTGTTCGTGCCTTTCATGTGGCTCATCCTGGTCGTCCTGGGGGCTCTGGTGAGGGTTCGGTGACCCCTCCTCAAGGGGGGGGGTACTGTTGTGAATTCTGTGGCAGAGCTCCCTCCTGTGGTCACAAGTGGTACTTCGGCTGATTCTCTCTGTGAGCTTCCGTTGGTGGAGGAAAGTGGTATTGCGGCTTCTGAGTTTCCTTCCTCAGGTGATGTGGTGAAGTCGTTAGGTGCTGCTCTATTTAACTCCACCTAGTGCCTTGATCTTGGCCTCCAGTCAATGTTCTAGTATTGGACCTGTTTCCTCCTGGATCGTTCCTGTGGCATGCTGCTCTGCATAGCCAAGTTCCGCTTTGCTATTTTGTTTGCTGTTTTTTTCTGTCCAGCTTGTCTATTTGTTTTTTTCTGCTTGCTGGAAGCTCTGGGACGCAGAGGGTGTACCTCCGTGCCGTTAGTTCGGTACGGAGGGTCTTTTTGCCCCCTTTGCGTGGTTTTTGTAGGGTTTTGTGTTGACCGCAAAGTTGCCTTTCCTATCCTCGCTCTGTTCAGAAAGTCGGGCCTCACTTTGCTAAATCTATTTCATCTGTACGTTTGTCTTTTCATCTTAACTCACAGTCATTACATGTGGGGGCTGCCTTTTCCTTTGGGGTATTTCTCTGAGGCAAGGTAGGCTTATTTTCTATCTTCAGGCTAGCTAGTTTCTCAGGCTGTGCCGAGTTGCATAGGGAGCGTTAGGCGCAATCCACGGCTGCCTCTAGTGTAGTTGGAGAGAATTAGGGATTGCGGTCAGCAGAGTTCCCACGTCTCAGAGCTCGTTCTATGTTTTTTGGGTTATTGTCAGGTCACTGTATGTGCTCTGACCTCTATGTCCATTGTGGTACTGAATTACCTTATCACAACAGACGGCGCGTGTGCCGCTGAACATGTGCAGTGCTGGCTCCGGTACATTGACGATCTTTTAATTTTTTGGAACGGGTCCAAAACTGAACTAGTTAAGTTCTTTACTGAATTAAATCAGAATCCATATAATATTAAACTAACATACAAAATTGAGAAAAGCGCTATAGATTTTTTGGACATCCTAATATCTGTAGACCATGATGGGACTATCCAAATGGATATTTTCCGCAAAAAGACATCGGTGAACTCGGTGCTACATGCATCATCTTCCCATACGCATGCAACTAAAAAAGCAATCCCTATCGGTCAGTACCTAAGGGCAAAACGCACGTGCTCTACCAAAGGTAAATTTGAAGCACAAGCTCTGGATCTGAAGGAGAGATTCCTAGACAGAGGTTATAGTCACAGAATGATTAAACACGGATATTATAGAGCTAAAAATACCTCCAGGGAGAATCTTCTGGTTACTACTAGGAAGGCAAAAGAGGAGGATTTTAAGACCAGATTCATCTCAACCTTCAATTGTCGCTGGCATTCTGTCCGACAAATCCTTACCAAGCATTGGCCAGTATTGATAACCGATCCAGTGTTGCAAAAGGAGATCTCACCAGCTCCCCTGATGACAGCTAGACGCAGTAAAAACTTAAAAGATCATTTAGTTAGGAGCCATTATTGTTAGGACTGGCGGAACGCACCAAGAGAGATGATATAGATGCGTTCGCAGTCCGGGGTCCACCGTGCAGGTGAAACCTGCTGCTAGGAAATGACAGACAATATGGCGGTATTCAAAAGTATAAACGCGTGGGTTAAACCTCACCCAGCGTGAAGAAAGCGATCCTGTTGCGTCACAGGACCGCGGTACCGCACATAGAGCGCGAGCAAGTGGTCAGCGAACTAAACCCCAACAGGGATTGTAGTCCGATTAGACCCTTGCTGGCACTACACCGCTACTGGGTGTGAAAGGAATTATATAATTAAGGCACCGAAGTGCGAACTGTGCCGTGCTGGCAGGCACCACTAAGCACCCAGACGTGGGTCAGGAAGCGCACACTGGCGCGTGGCACCACACTGGCGGTCACAGCAGTAGACGCTGACACGTGTGTGACACGTTGAGTGATAAGTCGGGCGCTAGATAGCAGCCATACTCCATACGCGAACAATCATACAATAGGGTAGGGGTATTTAAAGAACGACTTGCACTCACAACAAACACACGTATTAAATTGTACACTAGCGCATGGCCGTGCGGTCATGCGCAGTTTATATAGTTGCAGGACAGGAAGCGGCCACAGAAACTTTGCCCTTCCAAGACCTGCCAAGAGGACCAATAGAATGCGCTGCAGAGTCTGAGCACATGACCCTTGATCTCCAACGGGAGATCTTGCCCTGGGCATGCTCAGTGTGCGCAGACAAGGACTTAGTCCCAGAGAAGTCCACTCGCTGCTGACCAGTATAGGCTTTACAGGCAGAAGCTGGAGAAGCAGCAGTAACTCTTCTCACAGAGTCAGACTGAGCGAGACGCCGGGATCGACGTCCCTGCTGAGCAGGCTCCACTGCGGCTGGAGGAGAATGGGAGACCGCAGCGGAGACGGATCGAGATTCCCCCTGTGCAGCAGAGGAAACTCGACTCCTAACAATTATACGGTGAAACCTAAAAATCTATTTGGGGCTGGGAAACAAAGATGGGGATGTTTTCCATGTGGCGATTGCCTTGCATGTAACAGGGACAATATAGTGAGAGGGAGTTCCTTCTCTTCGGTTGATGGGACTCGTTCCTTTGCGGTCACCAGCTATATATCATGTAGTACGACCTATGTCATACAGGTCCTTCTCAAAAAGTTAGCATATAGTGTTAAATTTCATTATTTACCATAATGTAATGATTACAATTAAACTTTCATATATTATAGATTCATTATCCACCAACTGAAATTTGTCAGGTCTTTTATTGTTTTAATACTGATGATTTTGGCATACAACTCCTGATAACCCAAAAAACCTGTCTCAATAAATTAGCATATCAAGAAAAGGTTCTCTAAACGACCTATTACCCTAATCTTCTGAATCAACTAATTAACTCTAAACACATGCAAAAGATACCTGAGGCTTTTATAAACTCCCTGCCTGGTTCATTACTCAAAACCCCCATCATGGGTAAGACTAGCGACCTGACAGATGTCAAGAAGGCCATCATTGACACCCTCAAGCAAGAGGGTAAGACCCAGAAAGAAATTTCTCAACAAATAGGCTGTTCCCAGAGTGCTGTATCAAGGCACCTCAATGGTAAGTCTGTTGGAAGGAAACAATGTGGCAGAAAACGCTGTACAACGAGAAGAGGAGACCGGACCCTGAGGAAGATTGTGGAGAAGGACCGATTCCAGACCTTGGGGAACCTGAGGAAGCAGTGGACTGAGTCTGGTGTGGAAACATCCAGAGCCACCGTGCACAGGCGTGTGCAGGAAATGGGCTACAGGTGCCGCATTCCCCAGGTAAAGCCACTTTTGAACCATAAACAGCGGCAGAGGCGCCTGACCTGGGCTACAGAGAAGCAGCACTGGACTGTTGCTAAGTGGTCCCAAGTACTTTTTTCTGATGAAAGCAAATTTTGCATGTCATTCGACAATCAAGGTGCCAGAGTCTGGAGGAAGACTGGGGAGAAGGAAATTCCAAAATGCCTGAAGTCCAGTGTCAAGTACCCACAGTCTGTGATGGTGTGGGGTGCCATGTCAGCTGCTGGTGTTGGTCCACTGTGTTTCATCAAGGGCAGGGTCAATGCAGCTAGCTATCAGGAGATTTTGGAGCACTTCATGCTTCCATCGGCTGAAATGCTTTATGGAGATGAAGATTTCATTTTTCAGCACGACCTGGCACCTGCTCACAGTGCCAAAACCACTGGTAAATGGTTTACTGACCATGGTATTACTGTGCTCAATTGGCCTGCCAACTCTCCTGACCTGAACCCCATAGAGAATCTGTGGGATATTGTGAAGAGAAAGTTGAGAGACGCAAGACCCAACACTCTGGATGAGCTTAAGGCCGCTATTGAAGCATCCTGGGCCTCCATAACATCTCAGCAGTGTCACAGGCTGATTGCCTCCATGCCACGCCGCATTGAAGCAGTCATTTCTGCCAAAGGATTCCCGACCAAGTATTGAGTGCATAACTGAACATTATTATTTGTTGGTTTTTTTGTTTGATATTAAAAAACACTTTTATTTGATTTGATGGGTGAAATATGCTAATTTATTGAGACAGGTTTTTTGGGTTATCAGGAGTTGTATGCCAAAATCATCAGTATTAAAACAATAAAAGACCTGACAAATTTCAGTTGGTGGATAATGAATCTATAATATATGAAAGTTTAATTGTAATCATTACATTATGGTAAATAATGAAATTTAACACTATATGCTAATTTTTTGAGAAGGACCTGTATATCATGCAGTCTGCCCTTGTGAGAGCTGCGTATCAGGACCAGAGAGCATGTGAGAGATATTGTTGCGGCAGGAGAGGTGGATGACATTTCAGTTTTGAAGACCATACCGAAACATTTCAGAGTCTAGCATAACTCTGATCCAAGAGGTTTCAAAGTTATTGGTATCGATAGGCTTCACTGTGGTATTAGGGGAGGTAACACCAAACAAACCCTTGCACAAATGGAATCCAAGTGGATTGTTGAGTTGGGGACCATGTCACCAGACGGGTTAAACGAAAAAATCAGCTTTGTACCGTTCTTGTAATCCCTGTTTTTTAAGAATTTGTGTTTTTGTGTGTTTTTAATTTTCTTCTTTTTTCATATGTTTTATTAGCCTTAATATCATCTTTTGCGAGATTTTGGCGACTTCTGTTCCTATTTCTACCTCAAAGAAGATCTACCCCCAACCTCTCTACCTCCCGTGTTCATGTTTCGATCTAAGCCTTTGGCAATTATTGTGTATGGGAAATAGTATGGACATTTTTGAAGGACTCTATATGCTTATGTGAACATCTTAAGGATCTGATGACGCTCTGAATGGAAGATCTGGATGTCCTTCTATCGAGGATGGAATCCCCTGTTTAATGTTTTATATTTTATGTGTCTTTTTTCTACATTTCATATGTCACATTCTTTGCATTAGCACCTTACTGGCCCGGTCTGTGTGTACCCCGGGAGGGATGTTTATGTTTAACAAACATGACATACCCACCCGTTGGTTAATATGGACGGTGCTGACGCACAAAATTAATATTTCAAATATAAGTGTTGTATTAATACTATTTAAAGTATATTGCACTTTTATGTGTTCTCCATATGATAACATTTTTTGTTTTTGGTTCTAGTTTGTACTATATTATGCACTTTTTTATATGTCATTTGGGCACTTATGTACCAGGGGATTAGTCTGTACTACTTATTTCCCATATATGCCCCTTTTGGGTTATTATATAAATAATATATTGCATTTGGTATGTATTTTTACCCAATAGCTTGATACATGTTTAGATATTTATCTATGTTTACTAGCTTTTCCTCACCTTGGATTAGGTAACAACATCCTCTAAGGTCATATATATACGCGTAAAACGCATTTTGTTAATTACCACTAGGATCTTAGAGGGATGGTGTGTTCTGGTGGACGTGATACAAATGGCACTGAGATACGCACGCGCACCTATTTATTATATCTTGTAAGTATCGCATGTAAGATGGCGTTTGGGTGCGCAAGCGCAGTTCACCGTTTCAGGACAAAGGGTGATGATAGATTTTTATGGGCTCCTTTAAAATGGCGCCGATATGCGCATGCGGGTTTGCGCACCTTGCTCTTTGTTGATTAGGTAACATCCCCGGAGTACACATATATACGCGCAAAGCGCACTTGTTTAATTCCTATTATGACCTTGTGATGGATGGTGTAGTTTGGTGATGGATCTTATTTAAACGGCGCTGATATACGCATGCGCACTTTGTTATTCCTTTATGTAGTATCACATGTAAGATAGTGCTTGGGTGCGCAGGCGCAATTTGTGGAAAGATGGTAGCTCCCTGTGGGCTTCTTTAAAATGGCGCCGATGTGCGCATGCGTGTTCGCGCACCGGGTCCGCTGCATTGATGAAGGTCTCCTGCAATTTCCGGCGCGCGTTTAATGACGTCTATGAGGTATTTCCTCTAACGTGCGCCGGATTGGAGTACCGAATTTGATGCACCTGGCGTCCTGGTGGAGCGTCCTCACATGTGACGCAGGATTGGCTAACCGGAGCATGCAGGGGGGTATTTAAGGAGGTAAGGTGGGGGTTAGGTACACACTCCCCTTGAGAAAGCACGTGATTGGCGAAACGCGCGTCGGGGCATTCCTGTAGCGATATCTATCATGGGTAAGCATTAATTGAATGTATTTACTACTACTCCATATGTGTCTAGGCAAATTGAGCTCTCATTATCCGGGTTTTTACACATGAGATAAGAACCTTAAAGGATATTTATAATGAGCTTTCTTTGCTTGATTAAAGTCTATACTGACATGGTACTAATATGCTTTCCATAAGATACATAAGTATATAGTTTGATGCATGAATATGGAATTTTGTATGAGTCTTTTTTTGACATCCTCACTTGATATTTGGTGTATCGTTTTAAATTGTTTTTCAATAAACTTTATTGATTTTATTACATTTTTTGTGTGTTATAGTGGTCTGTTAGCGCTTTTATGCACTCATATTTTGGTAGTAGTATTGGTTTGTCCACTTCTCTTGATATTAGTATATAGTACTGGAGAAGCAAGTATAGCAATGCTTCTGGCTGGGACTGTTTATTTATGCTTTTTGTATCTATATTTTGATATATACAGGAGATGGCATACAGGTATATACTATACAGGAGGAGATAACATACAGGTTTATACTATATACAGGAGTAGATGACATACAGGTACATACTATATACAGGGAGATGACACGCAGGCATATACTATACACAGGAGGAGATGACATACAGCTATATACTGTATACAGGAGGAGATGACATACTTGTATGTACTATACACAGGAGGAGATGACATATAGGTATATACTATATACTGGAGGAAATGTCATGCAGGTACTGTATTTACTAAATACAGGAGGAGATGACACACAGGTATATACTATATACAGGAGGAGATGACACACAGCTATATACTGTATACAGGATAAGATGATATACAGGTACATACTATATACAGGAGGAGATGACATACAGGTATATACAGGAGGAGATGACATACAGGTATATACTATATACAGTGCCTTGCAAAAGTATTCGGCCCCCTGGAACTTTTCAACCTTTTCCCACATATCATGCTTCAAACATAAAAATACCAAATGTAAGTTTTTGGTGAGAAATCAACAACAAGTGGAACACAGTTGTTGTGAAGTTGAATGAACTTTATTGGTTATTTTAAATTTTTGTGGAAATTCAAAAACTGAAAAGTGCAATATTATTCGACCCCTTTACTTTCAGTGCAGCAAACACACTCCAGAAGTTCATTGTGGATCTCAGAATGATCCAATGTTGTCCTAAACGCCTAATGATGATAAATATAATCCACCTGTGTGTAATCAAGTCTCCGTATAAATGCACCTGTTCTGTGATAGTCTCAGAGTTCTGTTTGAAGCACAGAGAGCATCATGAAGACCAAGGAACACAACAGGCAGGTCCGTGATACTGTTGTGGAGACGTTTAAAGCCGGATTTGGATACAAAATGATTTCCAAAACTTTAAACATCCCAAGGAGCACTGTGCAAGCGATCATATTGAAATGGAAGAAGTGTCATACCACTGCAAATCTACCAAGACCCGGCCGTCCCTCTAAACCAGGGGTCTCAAACTCGGCTGGGTATATGAGCCGCACACGGAAAAACATTTAGTTTCGGGGGCCGCATTATTTGCATGACAAATTGACATTTTTAGTGATATTTTTCTCTATATACCTTTTGAACTGGTCCCTATCTTTTTTTTTTAAATTTGTTTATTAAACCACAAAAAAGCAAATATACATACACGGTTTACAAATATCCAGGTCAGTACAAATACACTCATCGTGATAATTTCCATTGATATAAATCTCAATACATAGACCGGATCATATGAACTCAAGATATTGCAGTATGTCTCGAATACTGAAAACCCTAAAACTAAAACTATTTTACTGCCAAAACAATGCCCATCATATTAATAAAGTAATACTGAAGCGCAGCGTGAACAACACACATTTCACCTTGAGCTCTATCATATTGGATCTAGGCTGTTAACCACGTGATGACATAGTGAGGTACGACGAGTTCTATAAATCCCAAATCTTATTACATTTCTCTAAACAGCCTCTATTCTGATACAAGGTTCGTTAGTATGGTATGATTGAATTTACCAGCTCTATCCAGGCCCTGAGAGATGGATGTGTAAAGCCCATCCAGCGTTAATTTTCTTTGCCAGGAAAAGTGTCTCTTTTGAGAAGATTTGAACGTGGTGCCCCCACATCTCTTCCTCTAATACCCCAAATAAACATACTAACGGAATCAGAGGAACGGGAATATGTACAAGAGAGTTCAACAATGAAGTTACCTCATTCCAAAAAGATAGAACAACTGGACATTCCCATATCATGTGTATAAAATCTGCCTCCCCTGCACGGCATCTGAGACATTCTGAGGATTGAGACCATTCGATTTTGAATAGTCGTAACAGGGTTAGATATGATTGATGTAATATATACATTTGTATCATTTTATTGTTAGCTGAGGGGGATACCTTAGTAGGGGACTCAAGAACCACCTCCCAGTCCTTACCTTGAAGATCAGGCACCAGGACCTTCCACTTTTCTCTGACTGGCAATAGAACAGAATCAGCACCTACGGATAACATATAAGTATATAATGTTGAGATGAGACCACGGGGTCCCTGTGATTTAAGGATCCCAATCAGTGGGAAGGAAGATATTGTATGCTCGTAGCATGTTTATGCTACGAGCATGTGACTGAATCGCCGATCTAAGCTGGAGATAGCGAAAAAATTGAGGCCTTGGTATATCATATCTAAGTTGCAGTTGTTCAAAGGACATCAAGGCACCCCGTTCATAAAAATCATTAAGCGACAAAACTCCATGTGATATCCAGAATTGAGCAGATGGGTGATTCAATAGCCCCGTGAAGTATTCATTATTCCATAAGGGCATTTCGGCTATAATGCCATCAAAGTGGGTTCCCTTTTTTACATGCCTCCAAATGAACCTCGCCAACCGAAGTAGTGGTAATAGTCTAGGGGTATAAGGTCTGTTTACTTCCAAGAAACCCAACAGGCAATCAATCTTTGCGGCATGAGCCAGATGGCTCTCTGAATTTGGTAGACAGCCCCCAGGCATCCATTTTCCCAGAGCTCTAAGTTGTCCGGCTAAATAATATAAAAAAAAATCTGGTAACGCCACCCCTCCCATTTGCCTAGACCTATGTAAAGTAGACATTTTAAGTTTAGGTCTAGCCTTTCCTCATATAAAGGACGTAGCTAGCGAATTTAAACTTGAAAAAAAAGGATCTAGGGACCGGTACTGCACTATGTTGGAGGGAGTAATTAAGCTTCGGGAGCAGTATCATTTTAATCAGGTTTATGTGGCCAGAAACAGACAGTGGTAATTTGCTCCATATAACAAATTTGTGTTTCACGAAAACCAATAATGGGAGAATATTAAACTGTAGATCAAGTCTACTGCATTTTGGTATAATTAATCATAGGTATTTAAATTTAGAGACGACCGGTAATGGGGATAACACGTCAAGATGATCTGATGAGACACGGGCAAGAGGCATTAAGGCGGACTTATCCCAGTTGGTATATAGTCTAGAATGATTACCAAATCCCTCTATAATGGTGATCACATGTGGTAGGGTCTCCTCCACTTCATCCATAAATATTATCATGTCTTCCGCATATAGACCAATAGTATCCGTGCGATCTGCTATTGTAATGCCCCTGATAGCTGGAGTGGACCTTACAAGTATTGCCAGTACTTCTATCGCAAGGGCAAAAAGGTCCGGAGAAAGAGGACAGCCTTGATGAGTCCCTCTTTTCAAGAAGAATGATTCAGAAATAGAGTTATTAATAATTATTCGGGCTTTTGGTTTCATATATTGCGCCAATCCACTTTTGAAATTTAGGACCAAATCAATATCTCTGTAAACATGCAGATAGGAAAGGCCATTAGAAAGAATCAAATGCTATGACCCATTTATTCTCCAATACCAATGTACTATATTGAGCTATTGATTGAACTCTCCTGATATTGATAGAAGTACTCTTACCCGGCATAAATCCAGTCTGGTCTGGGTGTATTATGTCCAGTATTACTGTATTTAACCTGGTGGCTAGAATTTTAGTAAAAATCTTATAATCTACATTAACTAATGAAATAGGATGGTAAGATCCACATTCTAAGTGGTCCTTCCCTTCTTTTTTTAAAACTATAATATTTGCTTCATAATAGGAATCCGGCAAAGAACCCCCCTCCCATATCCCCTGAAATACTTTCAAAAGGATTGGTGCCAAAATATCTCGATATTTTCTATACATCTCTATGGGGAAACCATCTGGGCGGGGCGCTTTACCAGAAGCCATATCTGTTATAGCCGTATTCATCTCATCAAGAGTAAAGTCTGCGTCTAAAAAAGCTTGCTGCGTAGGACTCAGTGTAGGGAACTCTATATCAGATAAATAGTTTAGGCATTCCAAAGTATTAGAATCCCCTTTGGAACTATATAAGTCTATAGAAGTCATGAAAGTATTGAAGTATGTCGACTGTCGAAGTTACTATTGAATTGTCTGGTTTCCGGATTTTAAGTATAGTATTAGATGTAGTATGTTGGCGCACCATAAATGCTAAAATTTACTGGACTGGTTTCCCAGTTCAAAATACGCCTGTTTAGTAAAAAACAGCTTACGTTTAGATTTAGTGTCAGCATACTGACTTTGTAGTCTATGAGAATGTAACCACTCAGCTCTGTTTTCGCTTGTCGATTAGCTATGTAAGCCGCCTCCGAGTCCTTCAATCGCTTTTCCATGTCATCATCTTCCCTTGAAGTCAAGCGCTTAATATAAGAGATTTTAGAGGATAAACGTCCTCTCAGATATGCTTTAAGAGCATCTCAAAAAATTGTAATATTTTGCGGCATTGGGTGGGATGTAATGAAACAGTCCAGTTGGTCTATAGTTCTATCCTCAGGCCCTATTAACTTCAGCCAAAATGGATTCCATGTCGTGGTATTCTTTATCTGACTAAACCTAAGTTTAAGAATCACCGGGCTATGATCTGAAATGCCCCTATTCCCATGTCTCACCTCCCCCACCCGCACGGCCCAGTTACTGGAGCTGAATATGTAATCTAATCGGGACAGAGTACATCTAACAGAAGAGTGACAAGTAAACTCTCTTACATCAGGATGGTGCGTTCTCCATAAATCTATCCAACCAGTACCTTCCATAAATATTGACAGTTGAGACGGTGAAAGGCTCACCCCTGGAGCTCCGCCATCTAGCCTGAGCCTATCCAGACAATCGTCCATGATCAAACTAAAATCTCCCATGCACAATTGGAAGAGTCAACATACCCCATCATTATGTGAAATAAGGTTAATAATTACTCAACATAGAGCACATGAGCTCCAGTTTGCCATAGCAAACAATCAACTCACCAAATTCACAAAAAAATGGTCCAAATGGGATAAGTCTTTACCCCTCTGACTACTTGAACCTCAAGAGTAATACTTCAACTTTATAAAGAATGACATAGGTTAATAAAAGTTTCACACTCTCACACGTTATTATGTTCATTTACAAGATGTACACCATATGATTCTCTAAATGTTTGCATGATTTTTGATGCCAACAAAATGTTTGTTACCTGATACACATTATACTACTGTTAATGTTAATTTTCTCCTTACCTTCCCCCATCATTTCCCTTTCCTTTTCCCCCCCTCCCCTACCCACCCCTCATAATTACCCTATTACAATTGAAAATCCAATAAAATTGTTTGGAACAAAAATCTCCCATGCACATAACATGCGCATCTGGGTAATTTAAGGCAAAGCTCACAGCTTTTTTGATGATTGACATATTAGCAGGGGGAGGATTATATACAGTTAGGTCCATATATATTTGGACAGAGACAACATTTTTCTAATTTTGGTTATAGACATTACCACAATGAATTTTAAACAAAGCAATTCAGATGCAGTTGAAATTCAGACTTTCAGCTTTCATTTGAGGGTATCCACATAAAAATTGGATGAAGGGTTTAGGAGTTTCAGCTCTTTAGCATGTGCCACCCTGTTTTAAAGGGACCAAAAGTAATTGGACAATTGACTCCAAGGCTATTTCATGGATAGGTGTGGGCAGTCCCTTTGTTATGTCATTCTCAATTAATCAGATAAAAGGCCTGGAGTTGATTTGAGGTGTGGTGCTTGCATTTGGAAGGCATTGCTGTGAAGTAAACATGCTGTCAAAGGAGCTCTCCATGCAGGTGAAACAAGCCATCCTTAAGCTGCAAAAACAGAAAAAAACTCATCCGAGAAATTGCTACAATATTAAGAGTGGCAAAATCTACAGTTTGATACATCATGAGAAAGAAAGAAAGCACTGGTGAACTCATCAATGCAAAAAGACCTGGGCGCCCACGGAAGAGAACAATGGTGGATGATCGCAGAATAATCTCATGGTACAGCTCATGATCCAAAGCATACCACATCATCTGTAAAACACGGCGGAGGCAGTGTGATGGCTTGGGCATGCATGGATGCCAGTGGCACTGGGTCACTAGTATTTATTGATGATGTGACACAGGACAGAAGCAGCCAAATTAATTCTGAGGTATTCAGAGACATACTGTGTGCTCAGATCCAGCCAAATGCAGCCAAACTGATTGGTCGTCATTTCATACTACAGATGGACAATGGCCCAAAACATAAAGCCAAAGCAACCCTAGGAGTTTATTAAAGCAAAGAAGTGAAATATTCTTGAATGGCCAAGTCAGTCGCCTGATCTCAACCCAATTGAGCATGCATTTCACTTGTTAAAAGCTAAACTTCAGACAGAAAGACCCACAAACAAACAGCAACTGAAAACCACCACAGTGAAGGCCTGGCAGAGCATCAAAAAGGAGGAAACACAGCGTCTGGTGATGTCCATGAGTTCAAGACTTCAGGCAGTCATTACCAACAAAGGGTTTTCAACCAAGTACTAAAAATGAACATTTTATTTAAAATTATTGAATCTGTCCAATTACTTTTGGTCCCTTTAAAAACAGGGTGGCACATGTTAAGGAGCTGAAACTCCTAAACCCTTCATCCAATTTTAATGTGGATACTCTCAAATGAAAGCTGAAAGTCTGAATTTCAACTGCATCTGAATTGTTTTGTTTAAAATTCATTGTGGTAATGTCTATAACCAAAATTAGAAAAATGTTGGCTCTGTCCAAATATATATGGACCTAACTGTATACACATTATAACATACCTTGTAGTAATGTGCCCCATGCTGGTCACTATCTTGTAGTAATGTGCCCCATGCTGGTCCCTACCTTGTAGCAATGTGCCCCATGCTGGTCCCTACCTTGTAATAATGTGCCCCATGCTGGTCCCTACCTTGTAATAATGTGCCCCATGCTGGTCCCTACCTTGTAGTAATGTGCCCCATGCTGATCCATACCTTGTAGTAATGTGCCTTATCCAGGTCACCATATTGTAGATATGGCCCCATCCTGGTCCTCATATGGTAGTAAGGTCCCCATCCTGGTCCCATTCTTGTCGTTATGTCCGACTATATACGTACCCATATTGCAGACATGTGCCCCATCCAGGTTCCCCCATATATTGCAGACATGTGCCCCATCCAGATTCCCCCATATATTGCAGACATATGCTCATCCAGGTCCCCCCCCATATTGCAGACTGGTCCCCCATCCAGGTCCCCCCATATATTACAGACAGGTCCCCCACCCAGGCCCCCCATATTGCAGACAGGTCCCCCCATATTGCAGACAGGTCCCACATCCAGGTCCCCCACTTGTATTACAGACAGGTTCCCCATCCTGGCCCCCCATATATTACAGACAGGTCCCCCATCCAGCCCCCCCCATATTGCAGACGGGTCCCCCATATATTGCAGACATATGCCCCATCCAGGTCCCCCCATATTGCAGACAGGTCCCCCATCCAGGTCCCCCCCATATATTACAGACAGGTCCCCCATCCAGGTCCCCCCATATATTGCAGACAGGTCCCCCATCCAGGTTCCCCCATATATTGCAGAGAGGTCCCCCATCCAGGCCCCCCCATATATTACGACAGGTCCCCCATCCAGGTACCCCCATATTGCAGACATTTCCCCCTTCCAGGCCCCCCCCCCCATATTGCAGACAGGTCCCCCATCCAGGTCCCCACATATTCACAGACATAACAGAGAAGAAAAAAAAAAGATTCTTCTCACCTGTCCTCTGTTCCCTCAGCGTCCTTTTTTCTGTGGCCCACAGGCACATAGACCCCGTAACGAAGCGCAGCATCCTCCGGCATCCGCACTGTATTGCATTGTATTGCCGTGCAGAGACCGGCTCTCGGCACAGCAGTACTAGTGTCAGCCGCCGGCCTATCAGACTTCAACTATGAAATCTTACTCAGATCAGGAGGAGATGACGCACAGGTATATACTATATATAGGGGAGATGACATACACATATATACTATATACAGGAGGAGATGACATACAGGTATATACTATATACAGGAGAATATGACATACAGGTATATACTATATACAGGAGGAGATGACACACAGGTATATACTATATATACGGGAGATGACATACACATATATACTATATACAGGAGGAGATGACATACAGTTATATACTATATATAGGAGGAGATGACATTCGGATATATACTATATACAGTGGAGATGACGTACAGGTATATACTATATACAGGAGGAAATGACATGCAGGTTTATACTATAGTATAGGAGAAATAATGGTATGCACTCAGATCGAAAATGTTCACGGTGCTGGTAAGACAGACCCGAAGGCCCGAACAGTCATATCAGAAAAAATACCGCACTCAGACTTGGTGTGATGCAAAAAGGTTTTTCAACACATTTATTGTAGCCAAAAAAAAGGAAAAGGTAATCATAGAAATACATGAACAGACGTGTTCAAATCAGACCAAACCCAACGTTTCGACCCACCTGGGTCTTACTCATGGGGTTGCTGGGGAGATAAAGAAACAGTGTAAATAGCTGGTAATAATATGGCCATAATACACAAAATACAGTAAAGGAAGGTCAAACAATAAATAAAATATCACCAAAATATATACATAAGTGGAACAAATACAAGGATACAAAACCCAATATAAACACTATATACATTAGAAAAAACTCATGAGGTTCAAGTGAGATGTAAATGGATTTTCCATACTATATACAAGAGGGAGGTAGTAGGAAGGGAAAGAGGGATGGAGAACGAAGGTTGCACAAAGAAATGGTTACCTTGGTTTCCAGAGATACAGTGGGGCAAAAAAGTATTTAGTCAGTCATCAATAGTGCAAGTTCCACCACTTAAAAAGATGAGAGGCGTCTGTAATTTACATCATAGGTAGACCTCAACTATGGGAGACAAACTGAGAAAAAAAAATTCAGAAAATCACGTTGTCTGTTTTTTTAACATTTTATTAGCATATTATGGTGGAAAATAAGTATTTGGTCAGAAACAAAATATCATCTCAATACTTTGTAATATATCCTTTGTTGGCAATGACAGAGGTCAAACGTTTTCTGTAAGTCTTCACAAGGTTGCCACACACTGTTGTTGGTATGTTGGCCCATTCCTCCATGCAGATTTCCTCTAGAGCAGTGATGTTTTTGGCTTTTCGCTTGGCAACACGGACTTTCAACTCCCTCCAAAGGTTTTCTATAGGGTTGAGATCTGGAGACTGGCTAGGCCACTCCAGGACCTTGAAATGCTTCTTACAAAGCCACTCCTTCGTTGCGCTGGCGGTGTGCTTTGGATCATTGTCATGTTGAAAGACCCAGCCACGTTTCATCTTCAATGCCCTTGCTGATGGAAGGAGGTTTGCACTCAAAATCTCACGATACATGGCCCCATTCATTCTTTCATGTACCCGGATCAGTCGTCCTGGCCCCTTTGCAGAGAAACAGCCCCAAAGCATGATGTTTCCACCACCATGCTTTACAGTAGGTATGGTGTTTGATGGATGCAACTCAGTATTCTTTTTCCTCCAAACACGACAAGTTGTGTTTCTACCAAACAGTTCCAGTTTGGTTTCATCAGACCATAGGACATTCTCCCAAAACTCCTCTGGATCATCCAAATGCTCTCTAGCAAACTTCAGACGGGCCCGGACATGTACTGGCTTAAGCAGTGGGACACGTCTGGCACTGCAGGATCTGAGTCCATTGTGGCGTAGTGTGTTACTTATGGTAGGCCTTGTTACATTGGTCCCAGCTCTCTGCAGTTCATTCACTAGGTCCCCCCGCGTGGTTCTGGGATTTTTGCTCACCGTTCTTGTGATCATTCTAACCCCACGGGGTGGGATTATGCGTGGAGCCCCAGATCGAGGGAGATTATCAGTGGTCTTGTATGTCTTCCATTTTCTAATTATTGCTCCCACTGTTGATTTCTTCACTCCAAGCTGGTTGGCTATTGCAGATTCAGTCTTCCCAGCCTGGTGCAGGGCTACAATTTTGTTTCTGGTGTCCTTTGACAGCTCTTTGGTCTTCATCATAGTGGAGTTTGGAGTCAGACTGTTTGAGGGTGTGCACAGGTGTCTTTTTATACTGATAACAAGTTTAAACAGGTGCCATTACTACAGGTAATGAGTGGAGAAAAGAGGAGACTCTTAAAGAAGAAGTTACAGGTCTGTGAGAGCCAGAAATCTTGATTGTTTGTTTCTGACCAAATACTTATTTTCCACCATAATATGCAAATAAATTGTTAAAAAAACAGACAATGTGATTTTCTGGATTTTTTTTTCTCAGTTTGTCTCCCATAGTTGAGGTCTACCGATGATGTAAATTACAGACGCCTCTCATCTTTTTAAGTGGTGGAACTTGCACTATTGCTGACTGACTAAATACTTTTTTGCCCCACTGTATGCACATATATGGCAACTAAAGGAAGCAGAAGGGCAAATTCTCTAATACGTCCTGTCTCTGTGATAAACAAATGAGTGTTATAAAATAGTAAAAGCCTAGAAGTCCCAGCCATAGGTAGCTGAAGGGGAGGGGAGGGGGGAGGGGGGGGGTTGTGACAATATAATGTGGCCCAGTATGTAGTATAATGAACAGACTATGTAATATGAGCAAATAAAATATACCTGTACTGTCTAAGTAGGGTTCTCCAGTGTCCAGGTATTCGACTGTATACAGTAAGACGATTATACATCTAAGGGAACTTAGTCTTATATAGCGTGATCCTGAAACATGAGGGAGCCATATGAGGAATATAGACAGGGATAAGAGATGGGAGGGGTGGGGGGAGGGTGTTTACCTAAGGTATTCTGTAGCAGTGGTGCCCGAAACAGTCCAGGAGAGTATACGGGAGTAAGAAGATCTACAGGCCCTATTAAATATAGCCGGGCTGAGCATACTGCAAAAAAAGGAAAGTAAAAGGGGGAGGGGAAGCCTTGAATAGAGTGGAGTGTGAAATGTAACGGATAGTAAATGTATGGCATATGGTACCTGGATGGTCCTGTACAGACGGCGCACTAAAGCCAAGAAGGTAAAGCTTCAAAGGAATGATGGTGGGTGGTGGATAGTAGATGCCTAAAGTTCCTGTAGAGCCTGGAGTACTGGACCTAGAACGATGTTAATGCAGGGTGAGGTGCATGGGAAATCCATGCTGGCGCAATGCATGTGAGCAGTATAAACATCTGGGGTTCCCGATTAGAAGTGAGATAAAGCGGTGGAGCAGTAGCTCCTACTATGTATGAGGTCGTGTACAAGGAGCAATATAGGTGGGAGACCAAAGGTGGCGCAGCGCAAAGGGGACGACATAAAAACCTGAGAAGTCCTGGGTCTGCAGTGTGAAGAGGAGGTGGAGCGGCACTCCCGTGCCTAGCTCAGGGCGGTGTGTCGGACTGCGATAGATAGAGGCTTAAATAGCGCCAGCGGTCCCGGGGACCGGAAATGCGGCCGTCACACCGGAAGTGACATGTCGCCACTCAGAGCGATCGCTGGCGCCTGCGCTGTGGGCGCCCATGGTGGTGTCTGAGCGAGGGCAGGAAAATGGTGTAGGGGCGCATGCGCGATATGCGCTGGTGTAAACTAATATGCAGAGCTGGTGTATGCGCCGCGGGCATCGTAGTGAGAGTAAATGAATGCAAGGTAGTGGATGGCAGAATGTAAACAGGGGAGGACTATGAAAATGCGTGTGCGCAAGGCATAATGAGGGTAGGACCATCAGGACATGCTGATGAATATGCGGAGCTGTTAAGAACAAATAGTATGTGGCATCTAATGGAGATGTGAAAAAAGGGGGGTAGGGACAAGCAGAGATAATGAGCATAGGGCACTTGAGCTCAAATTAGTTAAACTGGGCAGAGGACGGAGGAGGGCAGGATAGGATAGAATAATGTAAGGCTAGAGTATCTAGATGTGTGGTATCCTACGGGGATGTAAGAAGGGGTAGGGATAAACAGGGATAATACACATAGGGCGCTGAAGTAATTTGAGTGCTATTTGGCAGGGGACGGAGGAGGGCAGGATAGGACAGAATGTCTAGGTAAGAAATGGTAATAAGCAGAGACTCACCTAGTGGAGTGTGGACTCAACGGGTCTAGAAAGAAAACCAAAATGATTAGGGCGGCAATATAACAACCAGTATGATTAGGGCGGCATTATACCAACCAGTTGATCTCCCTATTAAGGCCCTTGGGGGCTAACGTCTCTAGTTTATGAATCCAGTAAGATTCCCTAGTTTTGAGCAATTTGATGTGATCCCCGCCCCTCCTCGGTCTGGGTACCTGTTCCCCTCCCCCTTTTACTTTCCTTTTTTTGCAGTACGCTCAGCCCGGCTATATTTAATAGGGCCTGTAGATCTTCTTACTCCCGTATACCCTCCTGGACTGTTTCGGGCACCACTGCTACAGAATACCTTAGGTAAACATCCTCCCCCCACCCCTCCCATCTCTTATCCCTGTCTATATACCTCATATGGCTCCCTCATGTTTCAGGATCACGCTATATAAGACTAAGTTCCCTTAGATGTATAATCGTCTTACTGTATACAGTCGAATACCTGGACACTGGAGAACCCTACTTAGACAGTACAGGTATATTTTATTTGCTTATATTACATAGTCTGTTCATTATACTACATACTGGGCCACATTATATTGTCACAACCCCCCCCCCCCTCCCCTTCAGCTACCTATGGCTGGGACTTCTAGGCTTTTACTATTTTATAACACTCATTTGTTTATCACAGAGACAGGACTCGTATTAGAGAATTTGCCCTTCTGCTTCCTTTAGTTGCCATATATGTGCATATCTCTGGAAACCAAGGTAACCATTTCTTTGTGCAACCTTCGTTCTCCATCCCTCTTTCCCTTCCTACTACCTCCCTCTTGTATATAGTATGGAAAATCCATTTACATCTCACTTGAACCTCATGAGTTTTTTCTAATGTATATAGTGTTTATATTGGGTTTTGTATCCTTGTATTTGTTCCACTTATGTATATATTTTGGTGATATTTTATTTATTGTTTGACCTTCCTTTACTGTATTTTGTGTATTATGGCCATATTATTACCAGCTATTTACACTGTTTCTTTATCTCCCCAGCAACCCCATGAGTAAGACCCAGGTGGGTCGAAACGTTGGGTTTGGTCTGATTTGAACACGTCTGTTCATGTATTTCTATGATTACCTTTTCCTTTTTTTTGGCTACAATAAATGTGTTGAAAAACCTTTTTGCATCACACCAAGTCTGAGTGCGGTATTTTTTCTGATATACTATAGTATATACAGGAGGAGGTGACACACAGCTCTATACTGTATAAAGGTGAAGATGACATACAGGCATACTATATACACAAGGAGATGACATACAGGTATATAATATATACAGGGGAGATGATATACAGATATATACTATAAACAGGAGGTGATGACATACAGGTATATACTATATACAGGGGAGATGACATATGTGTTGTGAATTCTGTGGCTGAATTCACTCCTGTGGTCACAAGTGGTACTGCAGCGTCTGAGCTTCCTCCCTCAGGTGTTCTGGTGAGCTCGTTAACTGCTTCATTACTTAACTCCGCCTGATGCTGCTATCCTTGCTCCTTGTCAATGTTTCAGTGTTGGATCTGAGCTTCTCCTGATTGTTCCTTTGACCTGCTGCTCTGTATAGCTAAGTGCTTTTTGCTTTTTTGTTGCTTTTTTTCTGTCCAGCTTGTCTTTTGTTTTGCTGGAAGCTCTGAGACGCAAAGGGTGTACCGCCGTGCCGTTAGTTCGGCACGGTGGTTTTTTTTTTGCCCCCTTTGCGTGGTTTTGCTTTAGGGTTTTTTGTAGACTGCAAAGTTCGCTTTACTGTCCTCGCTCTGTCCTAGAATATCGGGCCCCACTTTGCTGAATCTATTTCATCCCTACGTTTTGTCTTTTCATCTTACTCACAGTCATTATATGTGGGGGGCTGCCTTTTCCTTTGGGGAATTTCTCTGGGGCAAGTCAGGCCTATTTTTCTATCTTCAGGCTAGCTAGTTTCTTAGGCTGTGCCGAGTTGCCTAGGTAGTTGTTAGGCGCAATCCACAGCCGCTTTTAGTTGTGTTTAGGATAGGATCAGGTGTGCAGTCTACAGAGTTTCCACGTCTCAGAGCTCGTTCTTGTATTTTTGGGTATTTGTCAGATCACTGTGTGCGCTCTGATCGCTAAGCACACTGTGTTTCTGGATTGCCTTCATAACACCTGTCATTAGCAAACATAACAGTACAAGGAGCCAAACTAATGATTCTCAATAGAGGGAAAGAAAAAGTTCTGACATCATTTTTTTTTTTTTCTGCTCTGTGTTCACTTTTTTTTTTTCCCCTAGACATTTGGGTGATTCTGGACACAGGTGTGGACATGGATATTCAGGGTCTGTGCTCTTCAATGGATAATCTCGTTATAAATGTACAAAATATTCAAGATACTATTGATCAGAAATCTATGTTAGAACCAAGAATTCCTATTCCTGATTTGTTTTTTGGAGATAGAACTAAGTTTCTAAGTTTCAAAAATAATTGTAAGCTATTTCTGGCCTTGAAACCTCATTCTTCTGGTAATCCTATTCAACAGGTTTTGATTATTATTTCTTTTTTGCGCGGCGACCCTCAAGACTGGGCATTTTCTCTTGCGCCAGGAGACCCTGCATTGAGTAGTGTCGATGCGTTTTTCCTGGCGCTCGGATTGCTGTACGATGAGCCTAATTCAGTGGATCAGGCTGAGAAAAATTTGCTGGCTTTGTGCCAGGGTCAGGATGATATAGAAGTATATTGTCAGAAATTTAGGAAATGGTCAGTACTCACTCAGTGGAATGAATCTGCGCTGGCAGCTTTGTTCAGAAAGGGTCTCTCTGAGGCTCTTAAGGATGTCATGGTGGGATTTCCTATGCCTGCTGGTTTGAATGAGTCTTTGTCTTTGGCCATTCAGATCGGTCGACGCTTGCGCGAGCGTAAATCTGTGCACCATTTGGCGGTACTGCCTGAGGTTAAACCTGAGCCTATGCAGTGCGATAGGACTATGACTAGAGTTGAACGGCAGGAATACAGACGTCTGAATGGTCTGTGTTTCTACTGTGGTGATTCCACTCATGCTATTTCTGATTGTCCTAAGCGCACTAAGCGGTCCGCTAGGTCTGCCGTCATTGGTACTGTACAGTCCAAATTCCTTCTGTCCATTACCTTGATATGCTCTTTGTCGTCGTTTTCTGTCATGGCGTTTGTGGATTCGGGCGCTGCCCTGAATCTGATGGATTTGGATTATGCTAAACGTTGTGGGTTTTTCTTGGAGCCTTTGCGGTGCCCTATTCCATTGAGAGGAATTGATGCTACACCTTTGGCCAAGAATAAACCTCAATACTGGGCCCAGCTGACCATGTGCATGGCTCCTGCACATCAGGAAGTTATTCGCTTTCTGGTGTTGCATAAGCTGCATGATGTGGTCGTGTTGGGGTTGCCATGGCTACAAACCCATAATCCAGTATTGGATTGGAATTCCATGTCGGTATCCAGCTGGGGTTGTCAGGGGGTACATGGTGATGTTCCATTTTTGTCGATTTCGTCATCCACCCCTTCTGAGGTCCCAGAGTTCTTGTCTGATTATCAGGATGTATTTGAAGAGCCCAAGTCCGATGCTCTACCTCCGCATAGGGATTGTGATTGTGCTATCAATTTGATTCCTGGTAGTAAATTCCCTAAAGGTCGATTATTTAATTTATCCGTGCCCGAACACGCCGCTATGCGCAGTTATGTGAAGGAATCCCTGGAGAAGGGACATATTCGCCCATCGTCATCACCACTGGGAGCAGGGTTCTTCTTTGTAGCCAAGAAGGATGGTTCGCTGAGACCGTGTATTGATTACCGCCTTCTTAATAAGATCACTGTTAAATTTCAGTATCCCTTGCCATTGTTATCTGACTTGTTTGCTCGGATTAAGGGGGCTAGTTGGTTCACTAAGATAGATCTTCGTGGTGCGTATAATCTGGTGAGAATCAGGCAAGGAGATGAATGGAAAACTGCATTCAATACGCCCGAGGGTCATTTTGAGTATCTAGTGATGCCGTTCGGACTTGCCAATGCTCCATCTGTGTTTCAGTCTTTTATGCATGACATCTTCCGTGAGTATCTGGATAAATTCCTGATTGTTTACTTGGATGACATTTTGATCTTCTCAGATGATTGGGAGTCTCATGTGAAGCAGGTCAGAATGGTTTTTCAGGTCCTGCGTGCTTACTCTTTGTTTGTGAAGGGATCAAAGTGTCTCTTCGGTGTGCAGAAAGTTTCATTTTTGGGGTTCATCTTTACCCCTTCTACTATCGAGATGGATCCAGTTAAGGTCCAAGCCATCCAGGATTGGATTCAGCCGACATCTCTGAAAAGTCTGCAAAAGTTCCTGGGCTTTGCTAATTTTTATCGTCGCTTCATCTGTAATTTTTCTAGCATTTCCAAACCATTGACCGATTTGACCAAGAAGGGTGCTGATTTGGTTAATTGGTCTTCTGCTGCTGTGGAAGCTTTTCAGGAGTTGAAGCGTCGTTTTTGTTCTGCCCCTGTGTTGTGTCAGCCAGATGTTTCTCTTCCGTTCCAGGTCGAGGTTGATGCTTCTGAGATTGGAGCAGGGGCGGTTTTGTCACAGAGAGGTTCTGATTGCTCAGTGATGAAACCATGTGCTTTCTTTTCCAGGAAGTTTTCGCCCGCTGAGCGTAATTATGATGTGGGCAATCGAGAGTTGCTGGCCATGAAGTGGGCATTCGAGGAGTGGCGTCATTGGCTTGAAGGAGCTAAGCATTGTGTGGTGGTATTGACTGATCATAAGAACTTGACTTATCTCGAGTCTGCCAAGCGCTTGAATCCTAGACAGGCCCGTTGGTCGTTATTTTTGGCCCGCTTCGACTTTGTGATTTCGTACCTTCCGGGCTCTAAAAATGTGAAGGCGGATGCTCTGTCTAGGAGTTTTGTGCCCGACTCTCCGGGTTTATCTGAGCCAGCGGGTATCCTCAAGGAAGGAGTCATTGTGTCTGCCATCTCCCCTGATTTGCGGCGGGTGCTGCAAAAATTTCAGGCGAATAAACCTGATCGTTGTCCAGCAGAGAAACTGTTCGTCCCTGATAGGTGGACTAATAAACTTATCTCTGAACTTCATTGTTCGGTGTTGGCTGGTCATCCTGGAATCTTTGGTACCAGAGAGTTAGTGGCTAGATCCTTCTGGTGGCCATCTCTGTCACGGGATGTACGTACTTTTGTGCAGTCCTGTGGGATTTGTGCTAGGGCTAAGCCCTGCTGTTCTCGTGCCAGTGGGTTGCTTTTGCCCTTGCCGGTCCCAAAGAGGCCTTGGACACATATTTCGATGGATTTCATTTCTGACCTTCCCGTTTCTCAAAAGATGTCAGTCATTTGGGTGGTCTGTGATCGCTTTTCTAAAATGGTCCATCTGGTGCCCTTGGCTAAATTGCCTTCCTCCTCTGATTTGGTACCTTTGTTCTTTCAGCATGTGGTTCGGTTGCATGGCATTCCTGAGAATATTGTTTCTGACAGAGGTTCCCAGTTTGTTTCAAGGTTTTGGCGAGCCTTTTGTGGTAGGATGGGCATTGACCTATCCTTTTCCTCGGCTTTCCATCCTCAGACTAATGGCCAGACCGAACGAACCAATCAGACCTTGGAAACATATCTGAGATGTTTTGTTTCTGCAGACCAGGATGATTGGGTGTCCTTTTTGCCGTTGGCTGAGTTCGCCCTTAATAATCGGGCCAGCTCGGCTACCTTGGTTTCTCCATTTTTTTGCAATTCTGGGTTCCATCCTCGTTTCTCTTCAGGACAGGTTGAGTCTTCGGACTGTCCTGGTGTGGATTCTGTGGTGGATAGGTTGCAGCAGATCTGGACTCAGGTAGTGGACAATTTGATCTTGTCCCAGGAGAAAGCTCAACTTTTCGCTAATCGCAGACGCCGTGTGGGTCCCCGACTTCGTGTTGGGGATCTGGTTTGGTTATCTTCTCGTCATATTCCTATGAAGGTTTCCTCTCCTAAATTTAAACCTCGTTTTATTGGTCCGTATAGGATTTCTGAGGTTCTCAATCCTGTGTCTTTTCGTTTGACCCTCCCAGACTCCTTTTCCATACATAATGTATTCCATAGGTCGTTGTTGCGGAGATACGTGGCACCTATGGTTCCATCTGTTGAGCCTCCTGCCCCGGTTTTGGTGGAGGGGGAATTGGAGTATATTGTGGAGAAGATTTTGGATTCTCGTGTTTCTAGACGGAAACTCCAGTATCTGGTTAAATGGAAGGGTTATGCTCAGGAAGATAATTCCTGGGTTTTTGCCTCTGATGTTCATGCTTCCGATCTTGTTCGTGCCTTTCATGCGGCTCATCCTGGTCGGCCTGGGGGCTCTGGTGAGGGTTCGGTGACCCCTCCTCAAGGGGGGGGTACTGTTGTGAATTCTGTGGCTGAATTCACTCCTGTGGTCACAAGTGGTACTGCAGCTTCTGAGCTTCCTCCCTCAGGTGTTCTCGTGAGCTCGTTAACTGCTTCATTACTTAATTCCGCCTGATGCTGCTATCCTTGCTCCTTGTCAATGTTTCAGTGTTGGATCTGAGCTTCTCCTGATTGTTCCTGTGACCTGCTGCTCTGTATAGCTAAGTGCTTTTTGCTTTTTTGTTGCTTTTTTTCTGTCCAGCTTGTCTTTTGTTTTGCTGGAAGCTCTGAGACGCAAAGGGTGTACCGCCGTGCCGTTAGTGCCGGTGGTTTTTTTTTGCCCCCTTTGCGTGGTTTTGCTTTAGGGTTTTTGTAGACTGCAAAGTTCGCTTTACTGTCCTCGCTCTGTCCTAGAATATCGGGCCCCACTTTGCTGAATCTATTTCATCCCTACGTTTTGTCTTTTCATCTTACTCACAGTCATTATATGTGGGGGGCTGCCTTTTCCTTTGGGGAATTTCTCTGGGGCAAGTCAGGCCTATTTTTCTATCTTCAGGCTAGCTAGTTTCTTAGGCTGTGCCGAGTTGCCTAGGTAGTTGTTAGGCGCAATCCACAGCCGCTTTTAGTTGTGTTTAGGATAGGATCAGGTGTGCAGTCTACAGAGTTTCCACGTCTCAGAGCTCGTTCTTGTATTTTTGGGTATTTGTCAGATCACTGTGTGCGCTCTGATCGCTAAGCACACTGTGTTTCTGGATTGCCTTCATAACACCTGTCATTAGCAAACATAACACATATGGATATATACTGAGGTGAAAATGATAGATGTGAGGTGAAAATGAAGAGGTGTGAGTGCAAAATGAGAGGAGTGGGGAGGGAAATAGTGGAGTGATTGGAAAATGACAAGTGTGAGGTCAAAATGACAGGTGTTAGTGGGGAAAATGAAAGGAGTGAGGAGAAAATGAGAGGTGTCAGAGGGGAAAATGAGAGGTGTGAAGGGGGAAAATGAGAGATGTGAGGGGAAAATGAGAGGAGTGATGGAAAAATGAGAGATGTGAGGGGGAAAATGAGAGGTGTGAGGGGGAAAATGAGAGGAGTGAGGGGAAAATGAGAGATGTGAGGGGGAAAATGAGAGGAGTGATGAAGAAATGAGAGATGTGAGGGGGAAATTGAGAGGTGTGAAGGGGAAAATGAGAGGCGTGATGGGAAAATTAGAGAAGTGAGATGCTTTAACGAACCACAGTTAGGTAGTTACTATGCCCAGGCAACGGCCGGCCTCTTCAGCTAGTGTGTATATATATACTAGATTGTGGCCCGATTCTAACGCATCGGGTATTCTAGAATATGCATGTCCCCGTAGTATATGGACAATGATGATTCCAGAATTCGCGGCAGACTGTGCCCGTCGCTGATTGGTCGAGGCAACTTTTATGACATCATCGTCGCCATGGCGACCATTATGCATCTACGTCGATACTGTGCCCGTCGCTGATTGGTCGAGGCGAATTCGCGGCAGACTGTGCCCGTCGCTGATTGGTCGAGGCAACCTTTATGACATCATCTGTTGTGCATTCCGCTCTTGGGCTCCCTCCGGTGGTTGTAAGTGGCACTTTTGTGAGTTCTGCTCTTGGGCTCCCTCTTGTGGTTTCTAGTGGTATGGCTGCTCCTTGGAGTTAGCTGTCATCAGCTGCCTCCACTTATCGTCCGCTATTTAAGTTTGGCTCTTTCTTCAGCCTGTGCCACTTGTCAATGTTTCCTGGCTGGATTCACATCTCTGCTTGGATTCTCCTGGTTTCCTGACCAGTTCTGCAAAGATAAGTTCTGGCTTTGCTCATTTCAGTCCACATGTTGTGGACTTATTGTTCTGTGCATTCTATATTTGTCCAGCTTGTCAGTATGGATTTTTTCTGTTAGCTGGAAGCTCTGGGAAGCAGATTTACCCTCCACACCTTTAGTCAGGTGTGGAGATTTTGTAAACTCTGTGTGGATTGTTTTGTAGTTTTTATACTGACCGCACAGTATCCTTTCCTGTCCTATCTATCAAGCTAGACTGGCCTCCTATGCTAAAATCTGATTTAATTTCTGCGTATGTTATTTTCCCCTCCTCTCACCGTCAATATTTGTGGGGGGCTATCTTTCCTTTGGGGATTTTCTCTGAGGCAAGATAGGTTTCCTGTTTCCATCTTTAGGGGAAGTTAGATCTTAGGCTGTGCTGAGGGGTCTAGGGAGCGTCAGGTACCCCCCACGGCTATTTTTAGTTGCGCTGCTAGGTTCAGGGTTTGCGGTCAGTACAGATACCACCTCCTTCAGAGCTTGTCTCATGTTGTTCCTAAACCACCAGATCATAACAATCATCGTCGCCATGCTGTGCCCGTCGCTGATTGGTCGAGGCCTGGCGGCCTCGACCAATCAGAGACGCGGGATTTCCAGGACAGACAGAAAGACAGACAGACAGAAAAACCCTTAGACAATTATATATATATATATATATATATATACAGTGAGGGAAATAAGTATTTGATCCCTTGCTGATTTTGATTTTGTAAATTTGCCCACTGACAAAGACATGAACAGTCTATATAAATTTAGGGGTAGGTTAATTTTAACATTGAGAGATAGATTATCAAAAATAAGATCCAGAAAAACACATTGTATAAATTATATACAGTGTGTCCGTAAAGTCATGGTGCACTTTCGACCAGTCACTGGAAAGCAACAAAAAACAATAGAAATGTGAAATCTAACAGAAAAAAAGACACCGCTCTAAAGCTAATAAAAACAAATAGATCTACTCAATAGTAATAGTATAATTTGCACCTGCTTAAATGTAGATGCTTAGAGACTCAACCTAAAGAGTCGTTACTAATTTGTTCTTAATGCCCAAATGGTTATGTAATACTGGAAAAGATTAAAGTAGTTATTGCTCAACATCTGGATACACAGGTATAAACATTACTAGTAAATGGTTAAAACCCTATATTACCCGCCAGCATACATGTGAATGAATAAATGCTGTGGAGGAATAAGAGGATCTTACTTGTAATAAGCTGGAGTGCAGGTGCTGTGTCCGGACTGCGGGGCAGTGAGTGGGCAAGGAGAGCAGGTACGAAATGCAAGTACTGAGTCCAAGGTACAAAAAGCAGCAGGTGATCAGAGAGAGCGGGTGTGCACATGGGTCCTCTACTCCATGAGCTATGCTGCCACAAGTTTCCCCAATGCGTCCTGCTGCGGGGATCAGTGCGGTGGAGGGAGGATGAGATCTGGAGATCATCCCCCCCAGAGGAAAAACACATCCACACTCACCAAGAGTCCCGGCTGGTGCCGTGCCTTGGCCGAAAGGCGCTGCCGAGCAGCAGCGGTGTTTGGAGGGGTAGTGGTCTGGGTGATGTCACCGAGAGCTGGGAGCTGAAAGCAAGGGAAATGTGAAATCTGCTCCAAATAAAAGAAAACCTGTCCCAGTTTCATACCTATTCAGTGCAGTTTGATGTGTGCTCCATTTGTTGCCCTACATACATCCAAACGATAGTGAAGTTCTTGCCACACACGGGTAAGGACGTCTGGTGTAACAAAGTGAATAACGTCTGTGATTCTCTGTTTTAAGTGATTAATGCCGTTGACACGTTCAATGTACACATGTTGCTTCACATAACCCCAAAAGTAAAAGTCTAAGGGCGTCAGATTCGGGGATCGTGGTGGTCATGGCTTGACAGAACCCCTGCCTATCCACTGCCGGGGGAATGTTCTATCCAGAAACTCACAAACAATGGTGGCGTAGTGTGGAGGAGCGTCGTCCTGTTGAAACATGACAGCTTCTGGAAATTTTGGCACTGCATACAATTCCAACATGTCAAGATACGTGTTTGCCATCACAGACCGCTCAGCGGAAAAAAATGGGCCTATCTGTTATGAACTGGTGATTCAGAACCACGATAGACCTGGTGGTTAAGAGCACACAAAGTGACCTGATAGCTACTAATAACATAGCACGAGCTCTGAGACGTGGGAACTCTGCTGACCGCAATTCCTAATCCTATCATACCACACTAGAGGTAGCCGTGGAGCGCTCCTGACCAGACCTAGGCGCCTCGGGCACAGCCTGAGAAACTAGCTAGCCCTGAAGATAGAAAAATAAGCCTACCTTGCCTCAGAGAAATTCCCCAAAGGAAAAGGCAGCCCCCCACATATAATGACTGTGAGTAAAGATGAAAATACAAACACAGAGATTAAATAGATTTTAGCAAAGTGAGGCCCGACTTACTGAATAGACCGAGGATAGGAAAGATAGCTTTGCGGTCAGCACAAAAACCTACAAACAACCACGCAGAGGGTGCAAAAAGACCCTCCGCACCGACTAACGGTACGGAGGTGCTCCCTCTGCGTCTCAGAGCTTCCAGCAAGCAAGAAAAACCAATATAGTAAGCTGGACAGAAAATATAGCAAACAAAAGTAACACAAGCAAAACTTAGCTTATGCAGGGCAGACAGGCCACAAGAACGATCCAGGAGAGAGCAAGACCAATACTGGAACATTGACTGGAGGCCAGGAACAAAGAACTAGGTGGAGTTAAATAGAGCAGCACCTAACGACTAAACCTAGTCACCTGAGGAAGGAAACTCAGAAGCCGCAGCCCCACTCACATCCACCAGAGGATGCTCATAGACAGAACCAGCCGAAGTACCACTCATGACCACAGGAGGGAGCTTGACCACAGAATTCACAACAGTACCCCCCCCTTGAGGAGGGGTCACCGAACCCTCACCAGAGCCCCCAGGCCGACCAGGATGAGCCAAATGAAAGGCACGAACCAGATCGGCAGCATGAACATCAGAGGCAAAGACCCAGGAATTATCTTCCTGACCATAACCCTTCCACTTAACCAGGTACTGGAGTTTCTGTCTCGAAATACGAGAATCCAAAATCTTCTCCACTATATACTCCAACTCCCTCTCAACCAAAACCGGGGCAGGAGGATCAACGGATGGAACCACAGGTGCCACGTATCTCCACAACAATGACCTATGGAATACGTTATGGATGGAAAAAGAAGCTGGAAGGGTCAATCGAAAAGACACAGGATTAAGAACCTCAGAAATCCTATACGGACCAATGAAACGAGGCTTAAACTTAGGAGAGGAAACTTTCATAGGAATATAACGAGATGACAACCAAACCAAGTCCCCAACACGAAGTCGGGGACCCACACAGCGCCTGCGGTTAGCGAAACGTTGAGCCTTCTCCTGAGACAGTGTCAAATTGTCCACTACATGAGTCCAAATCTGCTGCAACCTATCCACCACAGTATCCACACCAGGACAGTCAGAAGAGTCAACCTGCCCTGAAGAGAAACGAGGATGGAAACCAGAGTTGCAGAAAAACGGCGAAACCAAAGTAGCCGAGCTGGCCCGATTATTAAGGGCGAACTCAGCCAAAGGCAAAAAGGACACCCAATCATCCTGATCAGCAGAAACAAAACATCTCAGATATGTTTCCAAGGTCTGATTGGTTCGTTCAGTCTGGCCATTTGTCTGAGGATGGAAAGCCGAGTAAAAAGACAAATCAATGCCCATCCTAGCACAAAAGGCTCGCCAAAACCTCGAAACAAACTGGGAACCTCTGTCAGAAACGATGTTCTCCGGAATGCCATGTAAACGAACCACATGCTGGAAGAATAATGGCACCAAATCAGAGGAGGAAGGCAATTTAGACAAGGGTACCAAATGGACCATCTTAGGGAAGCGATCACAAACCACCCAAATGACCGACATTTTTTGAGAGACGGGGAGATCCGAAATAAAATCCATAGAGATATGTGTCCAGGGCCTCTTCGGGACTGGCAAGGGCAAAAGCAACCCACTGGCACGAGAACAGCAGGGCTTAGCCCGAGCACAAATCCCACAGGACTGCACAAACGAACGCACATCCCGCGACAGAGACGGCCACCAAAAGGATCTAGCCACCAAATCTCTGGTACCAAAGATTCCAGGATGACCAGCCAACACCGAACAATGAACCTCAGAGATAACTCTACTCGTCCATTTATCAGGGACAAACAGTTTCTCCGCTGGGCAACGGTCAGGTCTATTAGCCTGAAATTTTTGCAGCACCCGCCGCAAATCAGGGGAGATGGCAGACAAAATTACCCCCTCTTTGAGAATACCCGCCGGCTCAGGCAAACCCGGAGAGTCGGGCACAAAACTCCTAGACAGGGCATCCGCCTTCACATTTTTAGAGCCCGGAAGGTACGAAACCACAAAGTCAAAACGGGAGAAAAACAGCGACCAACGAGCCTGTCTAGGATTCAACCGTTTGGCAGACTCGAGATAAGTCAAGTTCTTGTGATCAGTCAAGACCACCACGCGATGCTTGGCTCCTTCAAGCCAATGACGCCACTCCTCGAATGCCCACTTCATGGCCAGCAACTCTCAATTGCCAACATCATAATTACGCTCAGCAGGCGAAAACTTCCAGGAAAAGAAGGCGCATGGTTTCATCACCGAGCCATCAGAACTTCTTTGCGACAAAACAGCCCCTGCTCCAATCTCAGAAGCATCAACCTCGACCTGGAACGGGAGCGAAACATCTGGTTGGCACAACACAGGGGCAGAAGAAAAATGACGCTTCAACTCTTGAAAAGCTTCCACAGCAGCAGAAGACCAATTGACCACATCAGCACCCTTCTTGGTTAAATTAGTCAACGGTTTACCAATACTAGAAAAATTATTGATGAAGCGACGATAAAAATTAGCAAAGCCCAGGAACTTTTGCAGACTCTTCAGAGATGTCGGCTGAGTCCAATCATAAATGGCCTGAACTTTAACAGGGTCCATCTCGATAGTAGAAGGGGAAAAAATGAAACCCAAAAATGAAACCTTCTGAACACCAAAGAGACACTTTGACCCCTTCACAAACAAAGAATTTGCACGCAGGACCTGGAACACCATTCTGACCTGCTTCACGTGAGACTCCCAATCATCCGAGAAGACCAAAGTATCATCCAAGTATACAATCAGGAATTTATCCAGGTACTCTCGGAAGATGTCATGCATAAAGGACTGAAACACTGATGGAGCATTAGAAAGCCCGAATGGCATAACCAGGTACTCAAAATGGCCCTCGGGCGTATTAAATGCTGTTTTCCATTCATCGCCCTGTTTAATACGCACAAGATTATACGCACCACGAAGATCTATCTTGGTGAACCAACTATCCCCCTTAATCTGAGCAAACAAATCAGACAGCAGCGGCAAGGGGTACTGAAATTTGACCGTGATTTTATTTAGAAGGCGGTAATCAATACAAGGTCTCAGCGAACCATCCTTCTTGGCCACAAAAAAGAACCCTGCTCCCAATGGTGACGACGACGGGCAAATATGACCCTTCTCCAAGGATTCCTTTACGTAACTCCGCATAGCGGCGTGCTCAGGCACAGACAAATTAAACAGTCGACCTTTAGGAAACTTACTACCAGGAATCAAATCGATAGCACAATCGCAATCCCTATGCGCAGGTAGGGCACTGGACTTGGGCTCATCAAATACATCCCGGTAATCCGACAAGAACTCTGGGACCTCAGAAGGGGTGGATGATGAAATAGACAGAAATGGAACATCACCATGTACCCCCTGACAACCCCAGCTGGACACAGACATTGATTTCCAATCCAATACTGGGTTATGGACTTGTAGCCATGGCAACCCCAACACGACCACATCATGCAGATTATGCAACACCAAAAAGCGAATATCCTCCTGATGCGCAGGAGCCATGCACATGGTCAATTGGGTCCAGTACTCAGGCTTATTCTTGGCCAAAGGCGTAGCATCAATTCCTCTCAATGGAATAGGATACTGCAAGGGCTCCAAGAAAAACCCACAGCGCCTAGCAAACTCCAAGTCCATCAAATTCAGGGCAGCGCCTGAATCCACAAATGCCATGACAGAATAGGATGACAAAGAGCAGATCGGAGTAACGGACAAAAGAAATTTCGACTGTACCGTACCAATGGTGGCAGACCTAGCGAACCGCTTAGTGCGCTTAGGACAATCGGAGATAGCATGAGTGGAATCACCACAGTAAAAACACAGCCCATTCTGACGTCTGTGTTCTTGCCGTTCAGCTCTGGTCAAAGTCCTATCGCACTGCATAGGCTCAGGTTTATGCTCAGATAATACCGCCAAATGGTGCACAGTTTTACGCTCACGCAAGCGTCGACCGATCTGAATGGCCAAAGACATAGACTCATTCGGACGAGCAGGCATAGGAAATCCCACCATGACATCCTTAAGGGCTTCAGAGAGACCCTTTCTGAAAATTGCTGCCAGCGCACATTTATTCCATTGAGTGAGCACAGACCACTTCCTAAACTTCTGACAATATATCTCTACCTCATCCTGACCCTGACACAGAGCCAGCAAATGTTTCTCTGCCTGATCCACTGAATTAGGTTCATCATAAAGCAATCCGAGCGCCAGAAAAAACGCATCAATATTACATAATACAGGATCTCCTGGCGCAAGGGAAAATGCCCAGTCTTGAGGGTCGCCACGTAATAAAGAAATAATGATCTTAACTTGTTGAACTGGGTCACCAGAGGAGCGGGGTTTCAAAGCCAGAAACAGTTTACAATTATTTTTAAAACTCAGAAACTTAGCTCTATCTCCAGAAAACAAATCAGGAATAGGAATTCTTGGTTCTAACATAGAATTCTGAACCACAAAGTCTTGAATATTTTGTACTCTTGCAGTGAGATGATCCACACAAGAAGACAGACCTTTAATGTCGATCACTACACCTGTGTCCTGAACCACCCAAATGTCTAGGGGAAAAGAAAGACAAAACACAGTGCAGAGAAAAAAAATGGTCTCAGAACTTCTCTTTTCCTTCTATTGAGAAGCATTAGTACTTTGGGCCTCCAGTACTGTTATGAACTGGTGATTCAGAACCACGATGGACCTGGTGGTTAACCCCTCTGTGACCTTAGACGTACTATCCCGTCGAGGTGCCCTGGGCTTATCTGACCCTGGACGGGATAGTACGTCATAGCCGATCGGCCGCGCTCACGGGGGGAGCGCGGCCGATCGCGGCCGGGTGTCAGCTGCTTATCGCAGCTGACATCCGGCACTATGTGCCAGGAGCGGTCACGGACCGCCCCCGGCACATTAACCCCTGGCACACCGCGATCAAAGATGATCGCGATGTGCCGGCGGTGCAGGGAAGCACCGCGCAGGGAGGGGGCTCCCTGCGGGCTTCCCTGAGACCCCCGTAGCAACGCGATGTGATCGCGTTGCTGCGAGGGTCTCACCTCCCTCCCTGCTCAGTCCAGCCCCGGATCCAAGATGGCCGCGGATCCGGGTCCTGCAGGGAGGGAGGTGGCTTCACAGAGCCTGCTCAGAGCAGGCACTGTGAAGCCTGCAGCGCTGCATATCAGATCAGTGATCTGACAGAGTGCTGTGCAAACTGTCAGATCACTGATCTGTGATGTCCCCCCCGGGACAAAGTAAAAACTTAAAAAAAAAATTTCCAAATGTGTAAAAAAAATAAAAAAAAATATTCCAAAATAATGAAAAAAAAAAAAAATATTATTCCCATAAATACATTTCTTCATCTAAATAAAAAAAAAAACCAATAAAAGTACACATATTTAGTATTGCCGCGTCCGTAACGACCCGACCTATAAAACTGTCCCACTAGTTAACCCCTTCAGTAAACACCGTAAGAAAAAAAAAAAAAAAACGAGGCAAAAAACAACGCTTTATTATCATACCGCCGAACAAAAAGTGGAATAACACGCGATCAAAAGGACAGATATAAATAACCATGGTACCGCTGAAAGCGTCATATTGTCCCGCAAAAAAAGAGCCGCCATACAGCATCATCAGCAAAAAAATAAAAAAGTTATAGTCCTGAGAATAAAGCGATGCAAAAATAATTATTTTTTCTGTAAAATAGTTTTTATCGTATAAAAGCGCCAAACCATAAAAAAATGATATAAATGAGGTATCGCTGTAATCGTACTGACCCGAAGAATAAAACTGATTTATCAATTTTACCAAACGCGGAACGGTATAAACGCCTCCCCCAATAGAAATTCATGAATAGCTGGCTTTTGGTCATTCTTCCTCACAAAAATCGGAATAAAAAGCGATCAAAAAATGTCACGTGCCCAAAAATGTTTTCAATAAAAACGTCAACTCGTCCCGCAAAAAACAAGACCTCACATGACTCTGTGGACCAAAATATGGAAAAATTATAGCTCTCAAAATGTGGTATTGCAAAAAATATTTTTTGCAATAAAAAGGGTCTTTCAGTGTGTGACGGCTGCCAATCATAAAAATCCGCTAAAAAACTCGCTATAAAAGTAAATCAAACCCCCCTTCATCACCCCCTTAGTTAGGGAAAAATAAAAAAAAATGTATTTATTTCCATTTTCCCATTAGGGTTAGGGCTAGGGTTAGGGCTAGGGTTAGGGCTAGGGTTAGGGCTAGGGCTAGGGTTAGGGCTAGGGTTAGGGCTAGGGTTAGGGCTAGGGTTAGGGTTAGGGCTAGGGTTAGGGCTAGGATTAGGGCTAGGGTTAGGGCTAGGGTTAGGGCTAGGGTTAGGGTTGGGGCTACAGTTAGGGTTAGGGTTTAGATTACATTTACAGTTGGGAATAGGGTTGGGATTAGGGTTAGGGGTGTGTCAGGGTTAGAGGTGTGGTTAGGGTTACCGTTGGAATTAGGGTTAGGGGTGTGTTTAGATTAGGGTTTCAGTTATAATTGGGGGGTTTCCACTGTTTCGGCGCATCAGGGGCTCTCCAAACACGACATGGCGTCCGATCTCAATTCCAGCCAATTCTGCGTTGAAAAAGTAAAACAGTGCTCCTTCCCTTCCGAGCTCTCCTGTGTGCCCAAACAGGGGTTTACCCCAACATATGGGGTATCAGCGTACTCAGGACAAATTGGACAACAACTTTTGTGGACCAATTTCTCCTGTTACCCTTGGGAAAATACAAAACTGGGGGCTAAAAAATAATTTTTGTGGGAAAACAAAAAGATTTTTTATTTTCACGGCTCTGCGTTATAAACTGTAGTGAAACACTTGGGGGTTCAAAGTTCTCACAACACATCTAGATAAGTTCATTGAGGGGTCTAGTTTCCAATATGGGGTCACTTGTGGGGGGTTTCTACTGTTTAGGTACATTAGGGGCTCTGCAAACGCAATGTGACGCCTGCAGACCAATCCATCTAAGTCTGCATTCCAAATGATGCTCCTTCCCTTCCGAGCCCTCCCATGCGCCCAAACGGTGGTTCCCCCCCACATATCGGGTATCAGCGTACTCAGGACAAATTGGACAACAACATTTAGGGTCCAATTTCTCCTGCTAACCTTGGAAAAATACAAAACTGGGGGCTAAAATATAATTTTTGTGGAAAAAAAATATTTTTTATTTGCATGGCTCTGCGTTATAAACTGTAGTGAAATACTTGGGGGTTCAAAGCTCTCACAACACATCAAGATGAGTTCCTTAGGGGGTCTACTTTCCAAAATGGTGTCACTTGTGGGGGGTTTCTACTGTTTAGGTACATTAGGGGCTCTGCAAACGTAATGTGACGCCTGCAGACCATTCCATCTAAGTCTGCATTCCAAATGGCGCTCCTTCCCTTCCGAGCCCTCCCATGCGCCCAAACGGTGGTTCCCCCCCACATATGGGGTATCAGCGTACTCAGGACAAATTGGACAACAACTTTTGGGGTCCAATTTCTCCTGTTACCCTAGGGAAAATACAAAACTGGGGGCTAAAAAATAATTTTTGTGGGAAAAAAATTTTGTTTTATTTTTATGGCTCTGCATTATAAACTTCTGTGAAGCCCTTGGTGGGTCAAAGTGCTCACCACACATCCAGATAAGTTCCTTAGGGGGTCTACTTTCCAAAATGGTGTCACTTGTGGGGGGTTTCAATGTTTAGGCACATCAGTGGCTCTCCAAACGCAACATGGCGTCCCATCTCAATTCCTGTCAATTTTGCATTGAAAAGTCAAACGGCGCTCCTTCCCTTCCGAGCTCTCCCATGCGCCCAAACAGTGGTTTACTGCCACATATGGGGTATCAGCGTACTCAGGACAAATTGGACAACAACTTTTGAGGTCCAATTTCTTTTCTTACCCTTGGAAAAATAAAAAATTGGGGGCAAAAATATAATTTTTGTGAAAAAATATGATTTTTTATTTTTACGGTTCTGCATTATAAACTTCTGTGAAGCACTTGGTGGGTCAAAGTGCTCACCACACCTCTAGATAAGTTCCTTAGGGGGTCTACTTTCCAAAATGGTGTCACTTGTGGGGGGTTTCAATGTTTAGGCACATCAGTGGCTCTCCAAACGCAACATGGCGTCCCATCTCAATTTCTGTCAATTTTGCATTGAAAAGTCAAACTGCGCTCCTTCCCTTCCGAGCTCTCCCATGCGCCCAAACAGTGGTTTACTGCCACATATGGGGTATCAGCGTACTCAGGACAAATTGGACAACAACTTTTGAGGTCCAATTTCTTCTCTTACCCTTGGAAAAATAAAAAATTGGGGGCAAAAATATAATTTTTGTGAAAAAATATGATTTTTTATTTTTACGGTTCTGCATTATAAACTTCTGTGAAGCACTTGGTGGGTCAAAGTGCTCACCACACATACAGATAAGTTCCTCAGGGGGTCTATTTTCCAAAATGGTGTCACTTGTGGGGGGTTTCAATGTTTAGGCACATCAGTGGCTCTCCAAACGCAACATGGCGTCCCATCTCAATTCCTGTCAATTTTGCATTGAAAGGTCAAATAGCGCTCCTTCCCTTCCGAGCTCTCCCATGCGCCCAAACAGTGGTTTACTGCCACATATGGGGTATCAGCGTACTCAGGACAAATTGGACAACAACTTTTTGGGTCCAATTTCTCCTGTTACCCTTGGTAAAATAAAACAAATTGGAGCTGAAGTAAATTTTTTGTGTAAAAAAGTTAAATGTTCATTTTTATTTAAACATTCCAAAAATTCCTATTAAACACCTGAAGGGTTAATAAACTTCTTGAATGTGGTTTTGAGCACCTTGAGGGGTGCAGTTTTTAGAATGGTGTCACACTTGGGAATTTTCTATCATATAGACCCCTCAAAATGACTTCAAATGAGACGTGGTCCCTAAAAAAAAATGGTGTTGTAAAAATGAGAAATTGCTGGTCAACTTTTAACCCTTATAACTCCCTAACAAAAAAAAAAATTGGTTCCAAAATTATGCTGATGTAAAGGAGACATGTGGGAAATGTTACTTATTAAGTATTTTGTGTGACATATCTCTGTGATTTAATTGCATAAAAATTCAAAGTTTGAAAATTGCGAAATTTTCAAAATTTTCGCCAAATTTCCGTTTTTTTCACAAATAAACGCAGGTACTATCAAAGAAATTTTACCACTATCATGAAGTACAATATGTCACGAGAAAACAATGTCAGAATCACCAGGATCCGTTGAAGCGTTTCGGAGTTATAACCTCATAAAGGGACAGTGGTCAGAATTGTAAAAATTGGCCTGGTCATTGACGTGCAAACCACCCTTGGGGGTAAAGGGGTTAAGAGCACACAAAGTGACCTGATAGCTACTAATAACATAGGACGAGCTCTGAGACGTGGGAACTCTGCTGACCGCAATTCCTAATCCTATCATACCACACTAGAGGTAGCCGTGGAGCGCTCCTGACAAGACCTAGGCGCCTCGGGCACAGCCTGAGAAACTAGCTAGCCCTGAAGATAGAAAAATAAGCCTACCTTGCCTCAGAGAAATTCCCCAAAGGAAAAGGCAGCCCCCCACATATAATGACTGTGAGTAAAGATGAAAATACAAACACAGAGATGAAATAGATTTTAGCAAAGTGAGGCCCGACTTACTGAATAGACCGAGGATAGGAAAGATAGCTTTGCGGTCAGCACAAAAACCTACAAACAACCACGCAGAGGGTGCAAAAAGACCCTCCGCACCGACTAACGGTACGGAGGTGCTCCCTCTGCGTCTCAGAGCTTCCAGCAAGCAAGAAAAACCAATATAGTAAGCTGGACAGAAAATATAGCAAACAAAAGTAACACAAGCAAAACTTAGCTTATGCAGGGCAGACAGGCCACAAGAACGATCCAGGAGAGAGCAAGACCAATACTGGAACATTGACTGGAGGCCAGGAACAAAGAACTAGGTGGAGTTAAATAGAGCAGCACCTAACGACTAAACCTAGTCACCTGAGGAAGGAAACTCAGAAGCCGCAGCCCCACTCACATCCACCAGAGGATGCTCATAGACAGAACCAGCCGAAGTACCACTCATGACCACAGGAGGGAGCTTGACCACAGAATTCACAACAGTACCCCCCCCTTGAGGAGGGGTCACCGAACCCTCACCAGAGCCCCCAGGCCGACCAGGATGAGCCAAATGAAAGGCACGAACCAGATCGGCAGCATGAACATCAGAGGCAAAGACCCAGGAATTATCTTCCTGACCATAACCCTTCCACTTAACCAGGTACTGGAGTTTCCGTCTCGAAATACGAGAATCCAAAATCTTCTCCACTATATACTCCAACTCCCTCTCAACCAAAACCGGGGCAGGAGGATCAACGGATGGAACCACAGGTGCCACGTATCTCCACAACAATGACCTATGGAATACGTTATGGATGGAAAAAGAAGCTGGAAGGGTCAATCGAAAAGACACAGGATTAAGAACCTCAGAAATCCTATACGGACCAATGAAACGAGGCTTAAGCTTAGGAGAGGAAACTTTCATAGGAATATAACGAGATGACAACCAAACCAAGTCCCCAACACGAAGTCGGGGACCCACACAGCGCCTGCGGTTAGCGAAACGTTGAGCCTTCTCCTGAGACAGTGTCAAATTGTCCACTACATGAGTCCAAATCTGCTGCAACCTATCCACCACAGTATCCACACCAGGACAGTCAGAAGAGTCAACCTGCCCTGAAGAGAAACGAGGATGGAAACCAGAGTTGCAGAAAAACGGCGAAACCAAAGTAGCCGAGCTGGCCCGATTATTAAGGGCGAACTCAGCCAAAGGCAAAAAGGACACCCAATCATCCTGATCAGCAGAAACAAAACATCTCAGATATGTTTCCAAGGTCTGATTGGTTCGTTCAGTCTGGCCATTTGTCTGAGGATGGAAAGCCGAGTAAAAAGACAAATCAATGCCCATCCTAGCACAAAAGGCTCGCCAAAACCTCGAAACAAACTGGGAACCTCTGTCAGAAACGATGTTCTCCGGAATGCCATGTAAACGAACCACATGCTGGAAGAATAATGGCACCAAATCAGAGGAGGAAGGCAATTTAGACAAGGGTACCAAATGGACCATCTTAGGGAAGCGATCACAAACCACCCAAATGACCGACATTTTTTGAGAGACGGGGAGATCCGAAATAAAATCCATAGAGATATGTGTCCAGGGCCTCTTCGGGACTGGCAAGGGCAAAAGCAACCCACTGGCACGAGAACAGCAGGGCTTAGCCCGAGCACAAATCCCACAGGACTGCACAAACGAACGCACATCCCGCGACAGAGACGGCCACCAAAAGGATCTAGCCACCAAATCTCTGGTACCAAAGATTCCAGGATGACCAGCCAACACCGAACAATGAACCTCAGAGATAACTCTACTCGTCCATTTATCAGGGACAAACAGTTTCTCCGCTGGGCAACGGTCAGGTCTATTAGCCTGAAATTTTTGCAGCACCCGCCGCAAATCAGGGGAGATGGCAGACAAAATTACCCCCTCTTTGAGAATACCCGCCGGCTCAGGCAAACCCGGAGAGTCGGGCACAAAACTCCTAGACAGGGCATCCGCCTTCACATTTTTAGAGCCCGGAAGGTACGAAACCACAAAGTCAAAACGGGAGAAAAACAGCGACCAACGAGCCTGTCTAGGATTCAACCGTTTGGCAGACTCGAGATAAGTCAAGTTCTTGTGATCAGTCAAGACCACCACGCGATGCTTGGCTCCTTCAAGCCAATGACGCCACTCCTCGAATGCCCACTTCATGGCCAGCAACTCTCAATTGCCAACATCATAATTACGCTCAGCAGGCGAAAACTTCCAGGAAAAGAAGGCGCATGGTTTCATCACCGAGCCATCAGAACTTCTTTGCGACAAAACAGCCCCTGCTCCAATCTCAGAAGCATCAACCTCGACCTGGAACGGGAGCGAAACATCTGGTTGGCACAACACAGGGGCAGAAGAAAAATGACGCTTCAACTCTTGAAAAGCTTCCACAGCAGCAGAAGACCAATTGACCACATCAGCACCCTTCTTGGTTAAATTAGTCAACGGTTTACCAATACTAGAAAAATTATTGATGAAGCGACGATAAAAATTAGCAAAGCCCAGGAACTTTTGCAGACTCTTCAGAGATGTCGGCTGAGTCCAATCATAAATGGCCTGAACTTTAACAGGGTCCATCTCGATAGTAGAAGGGGAAAAAATGAAACCCAAAAATGAAACCTTCTGAACACCAAAGAGACACTTTGACCCCTTCACAAACAAAGAATTTGCACGCAGGACCTGGAACACCATTCTGACCTGCTTCACGTGAGACTCCCAATCATCCGAGAAGACCAAAATATCATCCAAGTATACAATCAGGAATTTATCCAGGTACTCTCGGAAGATGTCATGCATAAAGGACTGAAACACTGATGGAGCATTAGAAAGCCCGAATGGCATAACCAGGTACTCAAAATGGCCCTCGGGCGTATTAAATGCTGTTTTCCATTCATCGCCCTGTTTAATACGCACAAGATTATACGCACCACGAAGATCTATCTTGGTGAACCAACTATCCCCCTTAATCTGAGCAAACAAATCAGACAGCAGCGGCAAGGGGTACTGAAATTTGACCGTGATTTTATTTAGAAGGCGGTAATCAATACAAGGTCTCAGCGAACCATCCTTCTTGGCCACAAAAAAGAACCCTGCTCCCAATGGTGACGACGACGGGCAAATATGACCCTTCTCCAAGGATTCCTTTACGTAACTCCGCATAGCGGCGTGCTCAGGCACAGACAAATTAAACAGTCGACCTTTAGGAAACTTACTACCAGGAATCAAATCGATAGCACAATCGCAATCCCTATGCGCAGGTAGGGCACTGGACTTGGGCTCATCAAATACATCCCGGTAATCCGACAAGAACTCTGGGACCTCAGAAGGGGTGGATGATGAAATAGACAGAAATGGAACATCACCATGTACCCCCTGACAACCCCAGCTGGACACAGACATTGATTTCCAATCCAATACTGGGTTATGGACTTGTAGCCATGGCAACCCCAACACGACCACATCATGCAGATTATGCAACACCAAAAAGCGAATATCCTCCTGATGCGCAGGAGCCATGCACATGGTCAATTGGGTCCAGTACTCAGGCTTATTCTTGGCCAAAGGCGTAGCATCAATTCCTCTCAATGGAATAGGATACTGCAAGGGCTCCAAGAAAAACCCACAGCGCCTAGCAAACTCCAAGTCCATCAAATTCAGGGCAGCGCCTGAATCCACAAATGCCATGACAGAATAGGATGACAAAGAGCAGATCGGAGTAACGGACAAAAGAAATTTCGACTGTACCGTACCAATGGTGGCAGACCTAGCGAACCGCTTAGTGCGCTTAGGACAATCGGAGATAGCATGAGTGGAATCACCACAGTAAAAACACAGCCCATTCTGACGTCTGTGTTCTTGCCGTTCAGCTCTGGTCAAAGTCCTATCGCACTGCATAGGCTCAGGTTTATGCTCAGATAATACCGCCAAATGGTGCACAGTTTTACGCTCACGCAAGCGTCGACCGATCTGAATGGCCAAAGACATAGACTCATTCGGACGAGCAGGCATAGGAAATCCCACCATGACATCCTTAAGGGCTTCAGAGAGACCCTTTCTGAAAATTGCTGCCAGCGCACATTTATTCCATTGAGTGAGCACAGACCACTTCCTAAACTTCTGACAATATATCTCTACCTCATCCTGACCCTGACACAGAGCCAGCAAATGTTTCTCTGCCTGATCCACTGAATTAGGTTCATCATAAAGCAATCCGAGCGCCAGAAAAAACGCATCAATATTACATAATACAGGATCTCCTGGCGCAAGGGAAAATGCCCAGTCTTGAGGGTCGCCACGTAATAAAGAAATAATGATCTTAACTTGTTGAACTGGGTCACCAGAGGAGCGGGGTTTCAAAGCCAGAAACAGTTTACAATTATTTTTAAAACTCAGAAACTTAGCTCTATCTCCAGAAAACAAATCAGGAATAAGAATTCTTGGTTCTAACATAGAATTCTGAACCACAAAGTCTTGAATATTTTGTACTCTTGCAGTGAGATGATCCACACAAGAAGACAGACCTTTAATGTCGATCACTACACCTGTGTCCTGAACCACCCAAATGTCTAGGGGAAAAGAAAGACAAAACACAGTGCAGAGAAAAAAAAATGGTCTCAGAACTTCTCTTTTCCTTCTATTGAGAAGCATTAGTACTTTGGGCCTCCAGTACTGTTATGAACTGGTGATTCAGAACCACGATGGACCTGGTGGTTAACCCCTCTGTGACCTTAGACGTACTATCCCGTCGAGGTGCCCTGGGTTTATCTGACCCTGGACGGGATAGTACGTCATAGCCGATCGACCGCGCTCACGGGGGGAGCGCGGCCGATCGCGGCCGGGTGTCAGCTGCTTATCGCAGCTGACATCCGGCACTATGTGCCAGGAGCGGTCACGGACCGCCCCCGGCACATTAACCCCTGGCACACCGCGATCAAAGATGATCGCGATGTGCCGGCGGTGCAGGGAAGCACCGCGCAGGGAGGGGGCTCCCTGCGGGCTTCCCTGAGACCCCCGTAGCAACGCGATGTGATCGCGTTGCTGCGAGGGTCTCACCTCCCTCCCTGCTCAGTCCAGCCCCGGATCCAAGATGGCCGCGGATCCGGGTCCTGCAGGGAGGGAGGTGGCTTCACAGAGCCTGCTCAGAGCAGGCACTGTGAAGCCTGCAGCGCTGCATATCAGATCAGTGATCTGACAGAGTGCTGTGCAAACTGTCAGATCACTGATCTGTGATGTCCCCCCCTGGGACAAAGTAAAAACTTTAAAAAAATTTTTCCAAATGTGTAAAAAAAATAAAAAAAAATATTCCAAAATAATGAAAAAAAAAAAAAATATTATTCCCATAAATACATTTCTTCATCTAAATAAAAAAAAAACCCAATAAAAGTACACATATTTAGTATCGCCGCATCCGTAACGACCCGACCTATAAAACTGTCCCACTAGTTAACCCCTTCAGTAAACACCGTAAGAAAAAAAAAAAAAAACGAGGCAAAAAACAACGCTTTATTATCATACCGCCGAACAAAAAGTGGAATAACACGCGATCAAAAGGACAGATATAAATAACCATGGTACCGCTGAAAGCGTCATATTGTCCCGCAAAAAAAGAGCCGCCATACAGCATCATCAGCAAAAAAATAAAAAAGTTATAGTCCTGAGAATAAAGCGATGCAAAAATAATTTTTTCTGTAAAATAGTTTTTATCGTATAAAAGCGCCAAACCATAAAAAAATGATATAAATGAGGTATCGCTGTAATCGTACTGACCCGAAGAATAAAACTGATTTATCAATTTTACCAAACGCGGAACGGTATAAACGCCTCCCCCAATAGAAATTCATGAATAGCTGGCTTTTGGTCATTCTTCCTCACAAAAATCGGAATAAAAAGCGATCAAAAAATGTCACGTGCCCAAAAATGTTTTCAATAAAAACGTCAACTCGTCCCGCAAAAAACAAGACCTCACATGACTCTGTGGACCAAAATATGGAAAAATTATAGCTCTCAAAATGTGGTATTGCAAAAAATATTTTTTGCAATAAAAAGGGTCTTTCAGTGTGTGACGGCTGCCAATCATAAAAATCCGCTAAAAAACTCGCTATAAAAGTAAATCAAACCCCCCTTCATCACCCCCTTAGTTAGGGAAAAATAAAAAAAAATGTATTTATTTCCATTTTCCCATTAGGGTTAGGGCTAGGGTTAGGGCTAGGGTTAGGGTTAGGGCTAGGGTTAGGGCTAGGGTTAGGGTTAGGGTTGGGGCTACAGTTAGGGTTTAGATTACATTTACAGTTGGGAATAGGGTTGGGATTAGGGTTAGGGGTGTGTCAGGGTTAGAGGTGTGGTTAGGGTTACCGTTGGAATTAGGGTTAGGGGTGTGTTTAGATTAGGGTTTTAGTTATAATTGGGGGGTTTCCACTGTTTCGGCGCATCAGGGGCTCTCCAAACACGACATGGCGTCCGATCTCAATTCCAGCCAATTCTGCGTTGAAAAAGTAAAACAGTGCTCCTTCCCTTCCGAGCTCTCCTGTGTGCCCAAACAGGGGTTTACCCCAACATATGGGGTATCAGCGTACTCAGGACAAATTGGACAACAGCTTTTGTGGACCAATTTCTCCTGTTACCCTTGGGAAAATACAAAACTGGGGGCTAAAAAATAATTTTTGTGGGAAAACAAAAAGATTTTTTATTTTCACGGCTCTGCGTTATAAACTGTAGTGAAACACTTGGGGGTTCAAAGTTCTCACAACACATCTAGATAAGTTCATTGAGGGGTCTAGTTTCCAATATGGGGTCACTTGTGGGGGGTTTCTACTGTTTAGGTACATTAGGGGCTCTGCAAACGCAATGTGACGCCTGCAGACCAATCCATCTAAGTCTGCATTCCAAATGATGCTCCTTCCCTTCCGAGCCCTCCCATGCGCCCAAACGGTGGTTCCCCCCCACATATCGGGTATCAGTGTACTCAGGACAAATTGGACAACAACATTTGGGGTCCAATTTCTCCTGCTAACCTTGGAAAAATACAAAACTGGGGGCTAAAATATAATTTTTGTGGAAAAAAAATATTTTTTATTTGCATGGCTCTGCGTTATAAACTGTAGTGAAATACTTGGGGGTTCAAAGCTCTCACAACACATCAAGATGAGTTCCTTAGGGGGTCTACTTTCCAAAATGGTGTCACTTGTGGGGGGTTTCTACTGTTTAGGTACATTAGGGGCTCTGCAAACGCAATGTGACGCCTGCAGACCATTCCATCTAAGTCTGCATTCCAAATGGCGCTCCTTCCCTTCCGAGCCCTCCCATGCGCCCAAACGGTGGTTCCCCCCCACATATGGGGTATCAGCGTACTCAGGACAAATTGGACAACAACTTTTGGGGTCCAATTTCTCCTGTTACCCTAGGGAAAATACAAAACTGGGGGCTAAAAAATAATTTTTGTGGGAAAAAAATTTTGTTTTATTTTTATGGCTCTGCATTATAAACTTCTGTGAAGCCCTTGGTGGGTCAAAGTGCTCACCACACATCCAGATAAGTTCCTTAGGGGGTCTACTTTCCAAAATGGTGTCACTTGTGGGGGGTTTCAATGTTTAGGCACATCAGTGGCTCTCCAAACGCAACATGGCGTCCCATCTCAATTCCTGTCAATTTTGCATTGAAAAGTCAAACGGCGCTCCTTCCCTTCCGAGCTCTCCCATGCGCCCAAACAGTGGTTTACTGCCACATATGGGGTATCAGCGTACTCAGGACAAATCGGACAACAACTTTTGAGGTCCAATTTCTTTTCTTACCCTTGGAAAAATAAAAAATTGGGGGCAAAAATATAATTTTTGTGAAAAAATATGATTTTTTATTTTTACGGTTCTGCATTATAAACTTCTGTGAAGCACTTGGTGGGTCAAAGTGCTCACCACACCTCTAGATAAGTTCCTTAGGGGGTCTACTTTCCAAAATGGTGTCACTTGTGGGGGGTTTCAATGTTTAGGCACATCAGTGGCTCTCCAAACGCAACATGGCGTCCCATCTCAATTTCTGTCAATTTTGCATTGAAAAGTCAAACTGCGCTCCTTCCCTTCCGAGCTCTCCCATGCGCCCAAACAGTGGTTTACTGCCACATATGGGGTATCAGCGTACTCAGGACAAATTGGACAACAACTTTTGAGGTCCAATTTCTTCTCTTACCCTTGGAAAAATAAAAAATTGGGGGCAAAAATATAATTTTTGTGAAAAAATATGATTTTTTATTTTTACGGTTCTGCATTATAAACTTCTGTGAAGCACTTGGTGGGTCAAAGTGCTCACCACACCTCTAGATAAGTTCCTTAGGGGGTCTACTTTCCAAAATGGTGTCACTTGTGGGGGGTTTCAATGTTTAGGCACATCAGTGGCTCTCCAAACGCAACATGGCGTCCCATCTCAATTTCTGTCAATTTTGCATTGAAAAGTCAAACTGCGCTCCTTCCCTTCCGAGCTCTCCCATGCGCCCAAACAGTGGTTTACTGCCACATATGGGGTATCAGCGTACTCAGGACAAATTGGACAACAACTTTTGAGGTCCAATTTCTTCTCTTACCCTTGGAAAAATAAAAAATTGGGGGCAAAAATATAATTTTTGTGAAAAAATATGATTTTTTATTTTTACGGTTCTGCATTATAAACTTCTGTGAAGCACTTGGTGGGTCAAAGTGCTCACCACACATACAGATAAGTTCCTCAGGGGGTCTACTTTCCAAAATGGTGTCACTTGTGGGGGGTTTCAATGTTTAGGCACATCAGTGGCTCTCCAAACGCAACATGGCGTCCCATCTCAATTCCTGTCAATTTTGCATTGAAAGGTCAAATAGCGCTCCTTCCCTTCCGAGCTCTCCCATGCGCCCAAACAGTGGTTTACTGCCACATATGGGGTATCAGCGTACTCAGGACAAATTGGACAACAACTTTTTGGGTCCAATTTCTCCTGTTACCCTTGGTAAAATAAAACAAATTGGAGCTGAAGTAAATTTTTTGTGTAAAAAAGTTAAATGTTCATTTTTATTTAAACATTCCAAAAATTCCTATTAAACACCTGAAGGGTTAATAAACTTCTTGAATGTGGTTTTGAGCACCTTGAGGGATGCAGTTTTTAGAATGGTGTCACACTTGGGAATTTTCTATCATATAGACCCCTCAAAATGACTTCAAATGAGACGTGGTCCCTAAAAAAAAATGGTGTTGTAAAAATGAGAAATTGCTGGTCAACTTTTAACCCTTATAACTCCCTAACAAAAAAAAAAATTGGTTCCAAAATTATGCTGATGTAAAGGAGACATGTGGGAAATGTTACTTATTAAGTATTTTGTGTGACATATCTCTGTGATTTAATTGCATAAAAATTCAAAGTTTGAAAATTGCGAAATTTTCAAAATTTTCGCCAAATTTCCGTTTTTTTCACAAATAAACGCAGGTACTATCAAAGAAATTTTACCACTATCATGAAGTACAATATGTCACGAGAAAACAATGTCAGAATCACCAGGATCCGTTGAAGCGTTTCGGAGTTATAACCTCATAAAGGGACAGTGGTCAGAATTGTAAAAATTGGCCTGGTCATTGACGTGCAAACCACCCTTGGGGGTAAAGGGGTTAAGAGCACACAAAGTGACCTGATAGCTACTAATAACATAGGACGAGCTCTGAGACGTGGGAACTCTGCTGACCGCAATTCCTAATCCTATCATACCACACTAGAGGTAGCCGTGGAGCGCTCCTGACCAGACCTAGGCGCCTCGGGCACAGCCTGAGAAACTAGCTAGCCCTGAAGATAGAAAAATAAGCCTACCTTGCCTCAGAGAAATTCCCCAAAGGAAAAGGCAGCCCCCCACATATAATGACTGTGAGTAAAGATGAAAATACAAACACAGAGATGAAATAGATTTTAGCAAAGTGAGGCCCGACTTACTGAATAGACCGAGGATAGGAAAGATAGCTTTGCGGTCAGCACAAAAACCTACAAACAACCACGCAGAGGGTGCAAAAAGACCCTCCGCACCGACTAACGGTACGGAGGTGCTCCCTCTGCGTCTCAGAGCTTCCAGCAAGCAAGAAAAACCAATATAGTAAGCTGGACAGAAAATATAGCAAACAAAAGTAACACAAGCAAAACTTAGCTTATGCAGGGCAGACAGGCCACAAGAACGATCCAGGAGAGAGCAAGACCAATACTGGAACATTGACTGGAGGCCAGGAACAAAGAACTAGGTGGAGTTAAATAGAGCAGCACCTAACGACTAAACCTAGTCACCTGAGGAAGGAAACTCAGAAGCCGCAGCCCCACTCACATCCACCAGAGGAAGCTCATAGACAGAACCAGCCGAAGTACCACTCATGACCACAGGAGGGAGCTTGACCACAGAATTCACAACACCTATCACGGTGTTTCTCCACCAAATTGCCCAATTCCTTCAACTGCTTATCCCTATTCCTATATGGTGGCGCTTCGTTATAAATGCGCCGATTTTCACGTAGCACTTTGGCCACGGATTCGAATTTAGCGAGCCACAGAACACACTGAACTTTCCTCTGTACACAGCTGGCATAAGCTTGTGGTTTCATGATGTCACAGACCTGGCAGTGTATTAATCAGAGTTCAGTTTATCAGGGATAATCTGGGGGCTCAGCAACGGCTGAAATGAGTTTGTGTTGTTTGACTGGTTCTTGTTATGTCTCCTCATGAACAGGTCCGATATGATTGGGCCAGAGAAAGAGCATCAAAATGTAAACTATAAATAGATCCTGTGACTGGTCAAAAGTGCACCATGACTTTACGGACACACTGTATTTTAGAATGGTGTCACTTTTGGGTATTTTCTGCCATATAGACCCCTCAAAGTGACTTCAAATGTGAGGTGGTCCCTAAAAAAATAATTTTGTAAATTTTGTTGGTAAAATGAGAAATCCCTGATTAACTTTTAACCCTTATAACTTCCTAACAAAAAAAAATTGTTTCCAAAATTGTGCTGATGTAAAGTAGACATGTGGGAACTGTTACGTATTAAGTATTTTGTGTGACATATCTCTCTCATTTAAGGGCATACAATTTAAAAGTTTGAAAATTTTCAACATTTTTGCCATATTTTCATTTCTTTTTTATAAATAAACGCAGGTCATATCAAAGAAATTTTATCACTAACATGAAGTACGATATGGCATGAAAAAATCTCGGAATCAGTGGGATCCGTTGAGGCGTTCCTGAGTTATAACCTCATAAAGTGACAGTGGTCAGAATTGTAAAAATTGGCTCTGTCACTAAAGGGTTAAAGAGCATATGTGAGCACATTATTGCTATGTAATCTGATGGCAGAATGAGGTAGGGACAGAGACACTGATTATAGCAGTTATGGGGCTGTGTGTAACCTCCCCACACTACAGCTTTCTGTGTACATTGTGTAGTGACAGAGCTGCTAATCAGTTCTAGGGGCTGGTTGGACTAGAATGCGTGATTACAGTTATCCTGTAGTGATAATGTTCTGCTGATAAAACACTGATTGTGACAAGAAGGGGCACATTACTGGATTCAGGGTCTCTGTTCCTACTTTATGGTGCTCTCAAATTACATAGCAAAAACCTGGCGATAGATTCCCTTTAAGCTCATAACTGAAAAGACCAAGTATTTCATACTTTCCCCATTTCTAGTGGTCAGTGAAGAGTGTTAGTGCTTATGTGATGGACTCCAGACCTGAGTCTGACAGTTTGATGAACTACGTGTTTACTTAGCAGCTTAGTAGCATACATGTCAAATGAATATCTACATCCAATATTTACTTTTGTTTTCCTATTGTGAAAACATTAATGGCAATGTGACTACTCCACCCTTCTCCTCTCCACCAACATTTTGTTTCCGTATTTCTTGTGCATTAAAATTGCTCTTGAAATAAAGCAGCTGCAACAAGTTTCTGTTGAGGAAGACGATAACACAATTTATTGGATGCTTTGATTTAATTTACTGTTGTAGTTATTAATAATAAATATTTTTACTGTTCCCAGTTAATTATGGTGCTTGAACCCTCAAGCAACATATTGTAATCCAATTTCTTATATTTTATTATTATTCTACTTCTCCACGTTTTCCGCAATTAAGTCGGCATTTTGAAGCCATCGGCGGGGACAGATGTGCTATGTATTTTTGGAGTCGATCCGATTTGTAGTTTTTAATAAAATATCGCATTTTAAGCAAAAATTTTCCCATAGGAATTAATGGTGACCTTTCCATGACCCCCAACTGACATGGATTGAAGCCACAGCGCAGGTTCACTGACCTTACAAAGATGGCAGTTATGCAAATGTACGGTGTCCATTTTAGGACATGATCATTTATCAAAGTCAAACATCAGAATAAAGTGACTCTGACTCGTGATTCTGACTGCCGACTCTGACTCGTGACTACCGAGGGGCCGAATGTGCCAAAGTGGCTACCAAGTGGCCAAAGTGGCTACCGAGGTGCCGAATGTGCCAAAGTGGCTACCAAGTGGCCAAAGTGAAGAGGTGAAGAGGTATTTGGAAAACCTTTAACAAATACCTGTGTGAATTGATGTGAGTTGCTGAATTGGGAGTAGTTGTATTCACAAGGGGTTAATTTAGGGAAAGGGCTCATAATCAAGGGTTTATAAGGGGCAGCTGGTTGGGGCTCAAGTCCTTTTTGGAAGTGCATTGAAAAGCAAGGTGGATTGCTGCAGAGGGAAAAGAGAAAAAAAAATATTATTTAAATCTTCAGCTTAGCGAGTATGAACTAGCTGAGTGTGACCTGAGTGTAAGTGTGGATGGCGGTAAGTGTGACTTGTGATTCAATGACTTTGGATTCAGGGAGAATTACTGAATTGCTGTCTGTATTTTATTAATACTTTGTATTTATTTACGTCACTTTTCTGTGTGGTGCAATCCCCATTGGGAAATGTGCTCCACTATTGCTAATGCCATCCAGTGCACATCTTGCCACATGTATGCAGTCCTTGATCAGCCGGTCGAGGGTGCATACTGCTGTGTGAGATGTGAGCACGTTGTGCGTTTGGAAACCCAGATTCTGAATCTAAATATGCAGCTGGCAACACTGAGATCCATTGACAATATGGAAAGGAGTCTTCTGCTCACTGAGCAGACGCTCAATGGGATAAATGAGGCGGGGGATGGTAGGACGGAGCTGCAGGACAGTGAAGCAGCATGCTGGGTGACAGTTAGAAGGCCGGGTAGAGGGAAGAGTGCCAGGGAGGCTAGTCCTGATCTGGCACACCCCAATAAGTTTGCTAAGTTGGCAGATGAGGGCGGTGCCAGTACAGGGGTAGCTGTTGTGAATTCTGTGGCTGAATTCACTCCTGTGGTCACAAGTGGTACTGCAGCTTCTGAGCTTCCTCCCTCAGGTGTTCTGGTGAGCTCGTTAACTGCTTCATTACTTAACTCCGCCTGATGCTGCTATCCTTGCTCCTTGTCAATGTTTCAGTGTTGGATCTGAGCTTCTCCTGATTGTTCCTGTGACCTGCTGCTCTGTATAGCTAAGTGCTTTTTGCTTTTGTGTTGCTTTTTTTCTGTCCAGCTTGTCTTTTGTTTTGCTGGAAGCTCTGAGACGCAAAGGGTGTACCGCCGTGCCGTTAGTTCGGCACGGTGGGGTTTTTTTGCCCCCTTTGCGTGGTTTTGCTTTAGGGTTTTTTGTAGACTGCAAAGTTCGCTTTACTGTCCTCGCTCTGTCCTAGAATATCGGGCCCCACTTTGCTGAATCTATTTCATCCCTACGTTTTGTCTTTTCATCTTACTCACAGTTATTATATGTGGGGGGCTGCCTTTTCCTTTGGGGAATTTCTCTGGGGCAAGTCAGGCCTATTTTTCTATCTTCAGGCTAGCTAGTTTCTTAGGCTGTGCCGAGTTGCCTAGGTAGTTGTTAGGCGCAATCCACAGCCGCTTTTAGTTGTGTTTAGGATAGGATCAGGTGTGCAGTCTACAGAGTTTCCACGTCTCAGAGCTCGTTCTTGTATTTTTGGGTATTTGTCAGATCACTGTGTGCGCTCTGATCGCTAAGCACACTGTGTTTCTGGATTGCCTTCATAACACCTGTCATTAGCAAACATAACAGTACAAGGAGCCAAACTAATGATTCTCAATAGAGGGAAAGAAAAAGTTCTGACATCATTTTTTTTTTTTTTCTGCTCTGTGTTCACTTTTTTTTTTTCCCCTAGACATTTGGGTGATTCTTGACACAGGTGTGGACATGGATATTCAGGGTCTGTGCTCTTCAATGGATAATCTCGTTATAAATGTACAAAAAATTCAAGATACTATTGATCAGAAATCTATGTTAGAACCAAGAATTCCTATTCCTGATTTGTTTTTTGGAGATAGAACTAAGTTTCTAAGTTTCAAAAATAATTGTAAGCTATTTCTGGCCTTGAAACCTCATTCTTCTGGTAATCCTATTCAACAGGTTTTGATTATTATTTCTTTTTTGCGCGGCGACCCTCAAGACTGGGCATTTTCTCTTGCGCCAGGAGACCCTGCATTGAGTAGTGTCGATGCGTTTTTCCTGGCGCTCGGATTGCTGTACGATGAGCCTAATTCAGTGGATCAGGCTGAGAAAAATTTGCTGGCTTTGTGCCAGGGTCAGGATGATATAGAAGTATATTGTCAGAAATTTAGGAAATGGTCAGTACTCACTCAGTGGAATGAATCTGCGCTGGCAGCTTTGTTCAGAAAGGGTCTCTCTGAGGCTCTTAAGGATGTCATGGTGGGATTTCCTATGCCTGCTGGTTTGAATGAGTCTTTGTCGTCGTTTTCTGTCATGGCGTTTGTGGATTCGGGCGCTGCCCTGAATCTGATGGATTTGGATTATGCTAAACGTTGTGGGTTTTTCTTGGAGCCTTTGCGGTGTCCTATTCCATTGAGAGGAATTGATGCTACACCTTTGGCCAAGAATAAACCTCAATACTGGGCCCAGCTGACCATGTGCATGGCTCCTGCACATCAGGAAGTTATTCGCTTTCTGGTGTTGCATAATCTGCATGATGTGGTCGTGTTGGGGTTGCCATGGCTACAAACCCATAATCCAGTATTGGATTGGAATTCCATGTCGGTATCCAGCTGGTGTTGTCAGGGGGTACATGGTGATGTTCCATTTTTGTCGATTTCGTCATCCACCCCTTCTGAGGTCCCAGAGTTCTTGTCTGATTATCAGGATGTATTTGAAGAGCCCAAGTCCGATGCTCTACCTCCGCATAGGGATTGTGATTGTGCTATCAATTTGATTCCTGGTAGTAAATTCCCTAAAGGTCGATTATTTAATTTATCCGTGCCCGAACACGCCGCTATGCGCAGTTATGTGAAGGAATCCCTGGAGAAGGGACATATTCGCCCATCGTCATCACCACTGGGAGCAGGGTTCTTCTTTGTAGCCAAGAAGGATGGTTCGCTGAGACCGTGTATTGATTACCGCCTTCTTAATAAGATCACTGTTAAATTTCAGTATCCCTTACCATTGTTATCTGACTTGTTTGCTCGGATTAAGGGGGCTAGTTGGTTCACTAAGATAGATCTTCGTGGTGCGTATAATCTGGTGAGAATCAGGCAAGGAGATGAATGGAAAACTGCATTCAATACGCCCGAGGGTCATTTTGAGTATCTAGTGATGCCGTTCGGACTTGCCAATGCTCCATCTGTGTTTCAGTCTTTTATGCATGACATCTTCCGTGAGTATCTGGATAAATTCCTGATTGTTTACTTGGATGACATTTTGATCTTCTCAGATGATTGGGAGTCTCATGTGAAGCAGGTCAGAATGGTTTTTCAGGTCCTGCGTGCTTACTCTTTGTTTGTGAAGGGATCAAAGTGTCTCTTCGGTGTGCAGAAAGTTTCATTTTTGGGGTTCATCTTTACCCCTTCTACTATCGAGATGGATCCAGTTAAGGTCCAAGCCATCCAGGATTGGATTCAGCCGACATCTCTGAAAAGTCTGCAAAAGTTCCTGGGCTTTGCTAATTTTTATCGTCGCTTCATCTGTAATTTTTCTAGCATTGCCAAACCATTGACCGATTTGACCAAGAAGGGTGCTGATTTGGTTAATTGGTCTTCTGCTGCTGTGGAAGCTTTTCAGGAGTTGAAGCGTCGTTTTTGTTCTACCCCTGTGTTGTGTCAGCCAGATGTTTCTCTTCCGTTCCAGGTCGAGGTTGATGCTTCTGAGATTGGAGCAGGGGCGGTTTTGTCACAGAGAGGTTCTGATTGCTCAGTGATGAAACCATGTGCTTTCTTTTCCAGGAAGTTTTCGCCCGCTGAGCGTAATTATGATGTGGGCAATCGAGAGTTGCTGGCCATGAAGTGGGCATTCGAGGAGTGGCGTCATTGGCTTGAAGGAGCTAAGCATCGCGTGGTGGTATTGACTGATCATAAGAACTTGACTTATCTCGAGTCTGCCAAGCGCTTGAATCCTAGACAGGCCCGTTGGTCGTTATTTTTTGCCCGCTTCGACTTTGTGATTTCGTACCTTCCGGGCTCTAAAAATGTGAAGGCGGATGCTCTGTCTAGGAGTTTTGTGCCCGACTCTCCTGGTTTATCTGAGCCAGCGGGTATCCTCAAGGAAGGAGTCATTGTGTCTGCCATCTCCCCTGATTTGCGGCGGGTGCTGCAAAAATTTCAGGCGAATAAACCTGATCGTTGTCCAGCAGAGAAACTGTTCGTCCCTGATAGGTGGACTAATAAACTTATCTCTGAACTTCATTGTTCGGTGTTGGCTGGTCATCCTGGAATCTTTGGTACCAGAGAGTTAGTGGCTAGATCCTTCTGGTGGCCATCTCTGTCACGGGATGTACGTACTTTTGTGCAGTCCTGTGGGATTTGTGCTAGGGCTAAGCCCTGCTGTTCTCGTGCCAGTGGGTTGCTTTTGCCCTTGCCGGTCCCAAAGAGGCCTTGGACACATATTTCGATGGATTTCATTTCTGACCTTCCCGTTTCTCAAAAGATGTCAGTCATTTGGGTGGTCTGTGATTGCTTTTCTAAAATGGTCCATCTGGTGCCCTTGGCTAAATTGCCTTCCTCCTCTGATTTGGTACCTTTGTTCTTTCAGCATGTGGTTCGGTTGCATGGCATTCCTGAGAATATTGTTTCTGACAGAGGTTCCCAGTTTGTTTCAAGGTTTTGGCGAGCCTTTTGTGGTAGGATGGGCATTGACCTATCCTTTTCCTCGGCTTTCCATCCTCAGACTAATGGCCAGACCGAACGAACCAATCAGACCTTGGAAACATATCTGAGATGTTTTGTTTCTGCAGACCAGGATGATTGGGTGTCCTTTTTGCCGTTGGCTGAGTTCGCCCTTAATAATCGGGCCAGCTCGGCTACCTTGGTTTCTCCATTTTTTTGCAATTCTGGGTTCCATCCTCGTTTCTCTTCAGGACAGGTTGAGGCTTCGGACTGTCCTGGTGTGGATTCTGTGGTGGATAGGTTGCAGCAGATCTGGACTCAGGTAGTGGACAATTTGATCTTGTCCCAGGAGAAAGCTCAACTTTTCGTTAATCGCAGACGCCGTGTGGGTCCCCGACTTCGTGTTGGGGATCTGGTTTGGTTATCTTCTCGTCATATTCCTATGAAGGTTTCCTCTCCTAAATTTAAACCTCGTTTTATTGGTCCATATAGGATTTCTGAGGTTCTCAATCCTGTGTCTTTTCGTTTGACCCTCCCAGACTCCTTTTCCATACATAATAATGTATTCCATAGGTCGTTGTTGCGGAGATACGTGGCACCTATGGTTCCATCTGTTGAGCCTCCTGCCCCGGTTTTGGTGGAGGGGGAATTGGAGTATATTGTGGAGAAGATTTTGGATTCTCGTGTTTCTAGACGGAAACTCCAGTATCTGGTTAAATGGAAGGGTTATGCTCAGGAAGATAATTCCTGGGTTTTTGCCTCTGATGTTCATGCTTCCGATCTTGTTCGTGCCTTTCATGCGGCTCATCCTGGTCGGCCTGGGGGCTCTGGTGAGGGTTCGGTGACCCCTCCTCAAGGGGGGGGTACTGTTGTGAATTCTGTGGCTGAATTCACTCCTGTGGTCACAAGTGGTACTGCAGCTTCTGAGCTTCCTCCCTCAGGTGTTCTGGTGAGCTCGTTAACTGCTTCATTACTTAACTCCGCCTGATGCTGCTATCCTTGCTCCTTGTCAATGTTTCAGTGTTGGATCTGAGCTTCTCCTGATTGTTCCTGTGACCTGCTGCTCTGTATAGCTAAGTGCTTTTGCTTTTTTGTTGCTTTTTTTCTGTCCAGCTTGTCTTTTGTTTTGCTGGAAGCTCTGAGACGCAAAGGGTGTACCGCCGTGCCGTAAGTTCGGCACGGTGGTTTTTTTTTGCCCCCTTTGCGTGGTTTTGCTTTAGGGTTTTTTGTAGACTGCAAAGTTCGCTTTACTGTCCTCGCTCTGTCCTAGAATATCGGGCCCCACTTTGCTGAATCTATTTCATCCCTACGTTTTGTCTTTTCATCTTACTCACAGTCATTATATGTGGGGGGCTGCCTTTTCCTTTGGGGAATTTCTCTGGGGCAAGTCAGGCCTATTTTTCTATCTTCAGGCTAGCTAGTTTCTTAGGCTGTGCCGAGTTGCCTAGGTAGTTGTTAGGCGCAATCCACAGCCGCTTTTAGTTGTGTTTAGGATAGGATCAGGTGTGCAGTCTACAGAGTTTCCACGTCTCAGAGCTCGTTCTTGTATTTTTGGGTATTTGTCAGATCACTGTGTGCGCTCTGATCGCTAAGCACACTGTGTTTCTGGATTGCCTTCATAACACCTGTCATTAGCAAACATAACAGGTAGCACTGCTGCAGCCAGGCATGTCCTCTGAAAGCCGGAGGAGTGACTGCTCCAGTAAGGAGGGAAATAGGAGAGCAGGGCAGGCCAGACAGGTGCTGGTAGTGGGGGACTCAATTATTAGGGAACAGATAGGGCAATCTGTCACAAAGACAGGGATCGTCGAACGGTGTGCTGCCTACCTGGCGCTCGAGTCCGACACATCGCTGATCGGGTGGACAGACTACTGGGAGGGGCTGTTGAGGACCCAGCGGTCATGGTGCACATTGGCACAAATGACAAAGTTAGAGGTAGGTGGAAGGTCCTTAAAGATGATTTCAGGGAATTAGGCTGCAAGCTGAAAGCAAGGACCTCCAACGTGGTATTTTCCGAAATACTGCCTGTGCCACGTGCCACGCCAGAGAGGCAACGGGAGATTAGGGAGGTTAATAAGTGGCTCAAGAATTGGTGTAGGAAGGAGGAATTTGGGTTCCTGCAGAACTGGGCCGACTTCTCAGTTGGCTACAGGCTCTACGCTAGGGATGGACTGCACCTCAATGGGGAAGCTGTGCTGGGGGAAAAAATGGCTAGAAGGTTGGAGGAGTGTTTAAACTAGGAATTGGGGGGGAGGGTATTCATTTTATAGGAGGGGAAGATAGTGCAGATAGAGACCTGGGCACAAATAAGGAAGTTGGGGGTGGTGGTGGCATGGGGGGTGGGGTTAGAACACTTAATAATTTAAGAAAGAATAGAGGTGCAGAGGGATACATAAAGTGTATGTATACTAATGCCAGAAGCCTCGCCAACAAAATAGACGAATTTGAATTAATGTTGTTGGAGCATAATTATGACATGGTGGGGATATCTGAAACATGGCTGGATGAGAGCCATGACTGGGCTGTTAACTTGCAGGGTTATAGTCTGTTCAGAAATGACCAAACGGATAAGCGAGAGGGAGGGGTGTGTCTATATGTAAAATCATCCTTAAAGCCCATCCTGCATGTTCATATGGGTGAATCTAATGAAAATGTAGAGTCCCTGTGTGTGGAGATAAGGGGAGGGGGAAAAAATAATAAATTATTGATAGGGGTTTGTTATAAGTCTTCAAAAATAATGGAAGCAACGGAGAATATCCTCATAAAGCAAATAGATGAAGCAGCAACTCAAGGAGAATTCATTATTATGGGGGACTTCAACTACCCTGAAATAGATTGGGGAACGGAAATCTGCAATTCCAGCAAAGGTACCGTATATACTCGAGTTTATACTCGGCTTATACTCGAGTCACTGTCGGCGGGTGAGGGGGAGAGAGGTCTATCGCGTACTTACCTGCTCCCGGCGCTCATGGCGCTCCCCCTGCCTGTCCCATGGTCTTCGGGTGCCGCAGCTCTTCCTCTGTTCAGCGGTCACATGGTACCGCTCATTAAAGTTCTGAATATGGACTCCACTCCCATAGGGGTGGAGCCGCATATTCATTCCTCTAATGAGCGGTAACGGTGACCGCTGACAGAGGAAGAGGCTGCAGTACCCGGAGCAAGGGACGCTGGGAGCAGGTAAGTATTACATATTTACCTGTCCACGTTCCACCCGCCGGGCGCCGCTCCATCTTTGCGTCCTCTTGCAGTGACTGTTCAGGTCAGAGGGCGCCATGACGTACTAGTGTGCGTGCCGCCCTCTGCCTGAACAGTCAGTGCGGAGAGACGCCGAGACGGGACGCTGAGTAGCTGCGGGCAGCAAGAGAGGTAAGTATGCCTTTTTTTTTTTTATTGCAGCAGCAGCATCATTATATATGGCACAGCTTTATATGGATCATCTATGGGGCAATAATCAACGGTGCAGAGCATTCTATATGACACAGCTTTCTATGGAGCATCTATGGGGCCATAATGAACGGTGTAGAGCATTCTATATGGGGCACAGCTTTATGTGGAGCATCTATGGGGCAATAATGAACGGTGCAGAGCATTATATATGGCACAACTTTATATGGAGCATCTATGGGGCCATAATGAACGGTGCAGAGCATTCTATATGGCACAACTTTATATGGAGCATCTATGGGGCAATAATGAACGGTGCAAAGCATTATATATGGCACAGCTTTATATGGAGCATCTATGGGGCCATAATGAACGGTGCAGAGCATTCTATATGGCACAGCTTTCTATGGAGCATCTATGGGGCAATAATCAACGGTGCTGAGCATTATATATGGCACAGCTTTCTATGGAGCATCTATGGGGCCATAATGAACGGTGCAGAGCATTATATATGGCACATCTTTATATGGAGCATCTATGGGGCCATAATGAACGGTGCAGAGCATTATATATGGCACATCTTTATATGGAGCATCTATGGGGCCATACTGAACGGTGCAGAGCATTATATATGGCACAGCTTTATGTGGAGCATCTATGGGGCCATAACGAACGGTGCAGAGCATTATATATGTCACAGCTTTATGTGGAGCATCTATGGGGCCATAATGAATGGTGCAGAGCATTATATATGGCACAGCTTTATATGGAGCATCTATGGGGCCATAATGAACGGAGTAGAGCATTATATATGGCACAGCTTTATGTGGAGCCTCTATGGGGCAATAATGAAATGTATGGAGCATTATATGTGGCACAGTTTTATATGGAGCATCTATGGGGCCATAATGAACGGTATGGAGCATCTATGTTTATTTTTGAAATTCACTGGTAGCTGCTGCATTTTCCACCCTAGGCTTATACTCGAGTTAATAAGTTTTCCCAGTTTTTTTGTGGCAAAATTAGGGGGGTCGGCTTATACTCGGGTGGGTTTATACTCGAGTATATACGGTAATCGGTTTTTGACAACTGAGAGGCAATTACCTTTCACAACTGGTTCAGGACCCAACAAGAAGGGGGGCACTGCTAGAGCTAATATTAACCAACAGGCCAGACCGCATATCAAACATAAGGGTTGGGGGTCACTTGGGGAATAGTGATCACAAAATAATACATTTTCATGTATCTTTTAATAAGATGTGTAGTAGAGGGGTTACAAGGACACTAAACTTCAGGAGGGCAAATTTCTAACGAATGAGAGATGATCTTGGTGCAATTAACTGGGACGATATCGTGAGAAATAAAAATGCACAAAGAAAATGGGAGACATTTATTAGCATCCTGGATAGGACCTGTGCACAATATATATACATATATGGGAATAAACATACTAGAAATAGGAGGAAACCAATATGGCTAAATAGAGCTGTAAGGGGCACAATAAGTGGCAAAAAGAAAGCATTTAGAGAATTAAAGGAAATAGGTAGTGATGAAGCATTAAATAAATACAGAAAATTAAATAAATTCTGGAAAAAGCAAACCAAGGCAGAAAAAATTGTGACAGAGAGACTCATTGCCAGAGAGAGTAAAAATAATCCCAAAATATTCTTTAACTACGTAAATAGTAAGAAACTAAAAATGATAGTGTTGGCCCCCTTAAAAATAGTCTGGGTGAAATGGTGGATGAGGATGAGGAAAAAGCCAATATGCTAATTGACTTTTTTTCATCAGTATTTACACAAGAAAATTCCATGGCAGACAATATGATCAGTGATAACAAAAATTCCCCATTAAATGTCACCTGCTTAACCTAGCAGGAAGTACGTCGGCGTCTAAAAATCACTAAAATTGTCAAATCTCCGGGCCCGGATGGGATACACCCTCGAGAACTGCAGGAATTAAGTACAGTCATTGATAGAACATTATTTTTAATCTTTAAAGACTCCATAATAACAGGGTCTGTACCACAGGACTGGCTAATAGCAAATGTGGTGCCAATATTCAAAAAGGGGACAAAAACTGAACTCGGTAATTATAGGCCAGTAAGCTTAACCTCTACTGTGGGTAAAATCCTGGAGGGCATTGTAAGGGATGCTATACTGGAGTATCTGAAGAGGAATAACCTCATAACCCAGTATCAGCACGGGTTTACTAGGGACCGTTCATGTCAGACAAATCTGATCAATTTCTATGAAGAGGTAAGTTCCGGACTGGACCAGGGGAACCCAGTGGACGTAGTGTATATGGACTTTTCAAAAGCTTTTGATACGGTGCCACACTAAAAGTTGATAAATAAAATGAGAATAATGGGGATAGGGGAGAATATGTGTAAGTGGCTTGAGAGCTGGCTCAGGGATAGGAAACAAAGGGTGGTTATTAATGGAGCACACTCGGACCGCGGTTAGCAGTGGGCTACCACAGGGGTCAGTATTGGACCCTCTTCTTTTTAACATATTTATTAATGATCTTGTAGGGGGCATATAGAGTAGAATTTCAATATTTGCAGATGACACTAAACTCTGCAGGGTAATCAATACAGAGGAGGACAATTTTATATTACAGGAGGATTTATGTAAACTAGAAGCTTGGGCTGATAAATGGCAAATGAGCTTTAATGGGGTTTAATGTTAGGTCATGCACTTGGGTAGAAGTAATAAGTTGTATAACTATGTGCTTAATTCTAAAATTCTGGGCAAAACCGTCAATGAAAAAGACCTGGGAGTATGGATGGATGACAAACTCACATTTAGTGGCCAGTGTCAGGCAGCTGCTACGAAGGTAAATAAAATAATGGGATGCATTAAAAGAGGCATAGATGCTCATGAGAAGAACATAATTAGACCTCTATACAAGTCACTGGTTCGACCACACTTAGAATACTGTGCACAGTTCTGGTCTCCGATGTATAAGAAAGACATAGCTGAACTAGAGCAGGTGCAGAGAAGAGCGACCAAGGTTATTAGAGGACTGGGGGGTCTGCAATACCAAGATAGGTTATTATACTTGGGGCTATTTAGTTTGGAAAAACGAAGGCTAAGGGGTGATCTTATTTTAATGTATAAATATATGAGGGGACAGTATAAAAACCTTTCTGATGATCTTTTTAATCACAGACTTGAGACAGGATTAAGGGGGCATCCTCTACGTCTGGAGGAAAGAAGGTTTAAGCATAATAGCAGAAGCGGATTCTTTACTGTAAGGGTATGTTTCCACATTCAGGAAATGCTGCGTGTTTCACGCTGCATAGAGATGCAGCGTCAAACAGGCAGCGTCCAGATGTTACCGCATAGTGGAGGGGATTTCATGAAATCCCGTCTCCACTATGCGTGGTAACACGCATCCGGCGGCCCTGCGATTCCGGACATGCTGCGCGTCTTTTTAGATCACAGCATGTCCGTTTACCTTGCGGCGACGCTGCGCCTCCGCAAAGTATAACACAGGACCCTATGTGTGGGGTGCGATGATTCCGGATGTGTGCAATGAACACATCCGGCATCATCGCGTCTCCAGAAGGGGGCGGAGCTTTGGGCGGAGCGAGTTTGCCGCTCCGTCAAAACCGCCGGCCATCCTGAACGTGGACACGTACCCTCAGAGCTGTGAGACCATGGAACTCTCTGCCGTATGATGTTGTAATCAGTGATTCATTACTTAAATTTAAGAGGGGACTGGATGCCTTTCTTGAAAAGTATAATGTTACAGGGTATATACACTAGATTCCTTGTTAGGGGGTTGATCCAGGGAACTAGTCTGATTGCCGTATGTGGAGTCGGGAAGGATTTTTTTTTCCCCAGTGTGGAGCTTACTCCTTGCCACATGGTTTTTTTTGCCTTCCTCTGGATCAACATGTTAGGACATGTTAGGTTAGGCTATGGGTTGAACTAGATGGACTTAAAGTCTTCCTTCAACCTTAATAACTATGTTACTATGTAAAGTGGCTACCGAGGTGCCGAATGTGCTAAAGTGGCTACCAAGTGGCCAAAGTGGCTGCCGAGGTGCTGAATGTGTCAAAGTGGCTGCCAAGTGGCCAAAGTGGCTGCCGAGGTAACATAGTAACATAGTAAGGCCGAAAAAAGACATTTGTCCATCAAGTTCAGCCTATATTCCATCATAATAAATCCCCAGATCTACGTCCTTCTACAGAACCTAATAATTGTATGATACAATATTGTTCTGCTCCAGGAAGACATCCAGGCCTCTCTTGAACCCCTCGACTGAGTTCGCCATCACCACCTCCTCAGGCAAGCAATTCCAGATTCTCACTGCCCTAACAGTAAAGAATCCTCTTCTATGTTGGTGGAAAAACCTTCTCTCCTCCAGACGCAAAGAATGCCCCCTTGTGCCCGTCACCTTCCTTGGTATAAACAGATCCTCAGCGAGATATTTGTATTGTCCCCTTATATACTTATACATGGTTATTAGATCGCCCCTCAGTCGTCTTTTTTCTAGACTAAATAATCCTAATTTCGCTAATCTATCTGGGTATTGCAGTTCTCCCATCCCCTTTATTAATTTTGTTGCCCTCCTTTGTACTCTCTCTAGTTCCATTATATCCTTCCTGAGCACCGGTGCCCAAAACTGGACACAGTACTCCATGTGCGGTCTAACTAGGGATTTGTACAGAGGCAGTATAATGCTCTCATCATGTGTATCCAGACCTCTTTTAATGCACCCCATGATCCTGTTTGCCTTGGCAGCTGCTGCCTGGCACTGGCTGCTCCAGGTAAGTTTATCATTAACTAGGATCCCCAAGTCCTTCTCCCTGTCAGATTTACACAGTGGTTTCCCATTCAGTGTGTAATGGTGACATTGATTCCTTCTTCCCATGTGTATAACCTTACATTTATCATTGTTAAACCTCATCTGCCACCTTTCAGCCCAAGTTTCCAACTTATACAGATCCATCTGTAGCAGAATACTATCGTCTCTTGTATTAACTGCTTTACATAGTTTTGTATCATCTGCAAATATCAATATTTTACTGTGTAAACCTTCTACCAGATCATTAATGAATATGTTGAAGAGAACAGGTCCCAATACCGACCCCTGCGGTACCCCACTGGTCACAGTGACCCAGTTAGAGACTATACCATTTATAACCACCCTTTGCTTTCTATCACTAAGCCAGTTACTAACCCATTTACACACATTTTCCCCCAGACCAAGCATTCTCATTTTGTGTACCAACCTCTTGTGCGGCACGGTATCAAACGCTTTGGAAAAATCGAGATATACCACGTCCAATGACTCACCGTGGTCCAGCCTATAGCTTACCTCTTCATAAAAACTGATTAGATTGGTTTGACAGGAGCGATTTCTCATAAACCCATGCTGATATGGAGTTAAACAGTTATTCTCATTGAGATAATCCAGAATAACATCCCTCAGAAACCCTTCAAATATTTTACCAACAATAGAGGTTAGACTTAGTGGCCTATAATTTCCAGGTTCACTTTTAGAGCCCTTTTTGAATATTGGCACCACATTTGCTATGCGCCAGTCCTGCGGAACAGACCCCGTCGCTATAGAGTCCCTAAAAATAAGAAATAATGGTTTATCTATTACATTACTTAGTTCTCTTAGTACTCGTGGGTGTATGCCATCCGGGCCCGGAGATTTATCTATTTTAATCTTATTTAGCCGATTTCGCACCTCTTCTTGGGTTAGATTGGTGACCCTTAATATAGGGTTTTCATTGTTTCTTGGGATTTCACCTAGCATTTCATTTTCCACCGTGAATACCGTGGAGAAGAAGGTGTTTAATATGTTAGCTTTTTCCTCGTCATCTACAACCATTCTTTCCTCACTATTTTTTAAGGGGCCTACATTTTCAGTTTTTATTCTTTTTCTATTGATATAGTTGAAGAACAGTTTGGGATTAGTTTTACTCTCCTTAGCAGTGTGCTTCTCTGTTTCCTTTTTGGCAGCTTTAATTAGTTTTTTAGATAAAGTATTTTTCTCCCTATAGTTTTTTAGAGCTTCATTGGTGCCATCCTGCTTTAGTAGTGCAAATGCTTTCTTTTTACTGTTAATTGCCTGTCTTACTTCTTTGTTTAGCCACATTGGGTTTTTCCTATTTCTAGTCCTTTTATTCCCACAAGGTATAAACTGCTTACAGTGCCTATTTAGGATGTTCTTAAACATTTTCCATTTATTATCTGTATTCTTAATTCTGAGGATATTGTCCCAGTCTACCAGATTAAGGGCATCTCTAAGCTGGTCAAACTTTGCCTTCCTAAAGTTCAGTGTTTTTGTGACTCCCTGACAAGTCCCCCTAGTGAAAGACAGGTGAAACTGTACAATATTGTGGTCGCTATTTCCTAGATTCCCGACCACCTGCAGATTTGTTATTCTGTCAGGTCTATTAGATAGTATGAGGTCTAAAAGTGCTGCTCCTCTGGTTGGATTCTGCACCAATTGTGAAAGATAATTTTTCTTGGTTATTAGCAGAAACCTATTGCCTTTATGGGTTTCACAGGTTTCTGTTTCCCAGTTAATATCCGGGTAGTTAAAGTCCCCCATAACCAGGTCCTCATTATGGGTTGCAGCTTCATCTATCTGCTTTAGAAGTAGACTTTCCATGGTTTCTGTTATATTTGGGGGTTTGTAACAGACCCCAATGAGAATTTTGTTACCATTTTTCCCTCCATGAATTTCGACCCATATGGACTCGACATCCTCATTCCCTTCACTAATATCCTCCCTTAAAGTGGACTTTAGACAAGACTTTACATAGAGACAAACCCCTCCTCCTCTCCGATTTTTACGATCCTTTCTAAACAGACTGTAACCCTGTAAGTTAACTGCCCAGTCATAGCTTTCATCTAACCATGTCTCGGTTATTCCCACTATGTCAAAGTTACCTGTAGATATTTCTGCTTCTAGTTCTTCCATCTTGTTTGTCAGGCTTCTGGCGTTTGTGAGCATGCAGCTTAGAGGATTTTGTTTTGTTCCAATCTCCTCACTGTGGATTGTTTTAGAAATGTTCTTACCTCCCTTCTGAGTATGTTTTCCTGGGTCTTCTTTGTTCCAGTCTAATGTTTTTCTTCCCGTCCCCTCTTCTTCTAGTTTAACGCCCTCCTGATGAGTGTAGCGAGTCTTCTGGCGAATGTGTGTTTCCCAGGTTTGTTGAGGTGTAGTCCGTCTCTGACGAGGAGTCCATCGTACAAGTAATTCACACCGTGGTCCAGGAATCCGAATCCTTGTTGTCTGCGCAATATGCGAAAGCCTGTCTATAAAATAATCATTATATACTGCTGCTAATACAGGGATGCGGTTTTCCTAGCAATAGATGTTGTGTGCACATGCCACTTTGTTTATTTATTTTTTATTTTTATAGGGCTGGTTCCCATAAATATATAGACATATTTGGAAGGTGCTATAGTGTCATGCAGCTTTGTCCATTTCCTCTTTTCCTTGTGTTTTTTCCATCAGTAATTTCTTTGAAATTCGTTGTCTTGTTTTTAATGTTTTTTGTTTAATAAAAATATTATGTTTTAAATATATTACATCTGCTTATGCCTCTTTTTCACCTATTGTTGTTAAGGTGTTTTTTGGTATGACAAGTGGCCAAAGTGGCTACCAAGTGGCCAAAGTGGGTACCAAGGTGCCGAATGTGCCAAAGTGGCTACCAAGTGGCCATAGTAGCTACCGAGGTGCCAAAGTGGCTACCTAGTGGCCAAAGTGGCTACCAAGTGGCCAAATTGGCTACCGAGGTGCCGAATGTCTCAAAGTGGCTATCAAGTGGCCAAAGTGGCTACCGAGGTGCTGAATGTGCCCAAGTGGCCAAAGTGTCTACCAAGTGGCCAAAGTAGGTACCAAGGTGCCGAATGTGCCAATGTGGCTACCAAGTGGCCAAAGTGGCTACCAAGTGGCCAAAGTGGCTACAAAGCTGCCGAATGTGCCAAAGTGGCTACCAAGTGGCTAAAGTAGCTACCAAGGTGCTAAAGTGGCTACCAAGTGGCCAAAGTGGCTACCTAGGTACCGAATGTGCCAAAGTGGCTACCAAGTGGCTAAAGTGGTACCAAGGTGCCAAATATGCCATTGTAGCTACCAAGTGGCCAAAGTGGCTACTGAGGTGCCGAATGCGCTAAAGTGGCTAGCAAGTGGCCAAAATGGCTACCAAGTAGCCAAAGTGGCTACCGAGGTGCCGAACGTGCCAAAGTGGCTACCAAGTGGCAAATGTGGCTATATTAGCAGAGTCTACTTCTGAGAACTTGCTGCTAGAGAGATTATTCGTTGCAATCAGAATTTCTAGTGAAATCAATAAATCAAACTGAGCAGCCACAATTTCTTACATACAGACCCTGCCTAGGACAGTCTGCCTGTTCTTCACAAGTGTCCGCACCCCGTTCATTTCATCATTGTGGGTCCCAGCATCCCCTTGAAGCAAATGGTGGTGACATCATACAGGTCCTTTAGCCTGCACCCAATATTATATGATGGTGACATCACTACATCACTCCCATTGGCTGCATATACAACCCATCCCAGGTTGTGCCATCGCTATACACAACATCCATATTCTAACTTTACTTTCTTACAGTCGACACCTGAAACACTGCTGTAAAGCTGGCAGCGCTGTTCAAGCACCATGTATTGCCTTCAGGAAATGCCCATCTAGTTTTAAAAATGTATTTCCTCTATATTTACATACATAAGCTCAAAGGAAAGCTATCATCAAATAGCAACCTATGGCTTAAAGGGAACGTGTCATAAGGATTACATGCCCTAAACTAATGCCATGTGTGTATGTAATGTTTGAATTCTAAATAAATCCTTAATTGTAGAAATCCTTTATGCTGTTTTGGAGAAATCCAGCGTTGAAACACATGCTAATGGGCTGCAGGTGGGTGAACCAATACTGTCCTGCCTCTCTCCCTCTACTCTCCTCCAGTGTCTGACACATTACTGTTATTTCAGTTCCCCTGCGCCATCAGTGCCTGGGGCAGGACCTGCAGCAAGGACCTCCGGACCTAATGCATTGATCTGTGCATGGGCTGCCCCAAGCACAGACAGCGCTGGCGAGAGAACTCACATTGGCCACTGGGGCTTTTTTAGACTCTTAATTCCTGTACTTCCAAGAACAGTTTTGTTATGAGAGGTAGGTCACAATGACGGGTCCCATCTCTATACACAGCTGATAACACAGGATCCACCATTCACAACAGGCGACGTCACACCTGACCCTCCTCTCCCTCCTATAAAAGATAGGATCGGGGTCTGTGGCTGATGTACCTGTGGATTTCCTGAAAGAGGAAGTTAGAGCCTTTAAAAGCCCCAGGGGCAAATGTGAAAATTGCAAGAGTTATGAATAAAGATTGTGATGATATGGAAAAAAATATGACCCCCAAAACTTCATTTAAAATAATAGGTGATTTTCTGACTATAGGTTCCCTTTAAAGGGGTTTTCTGGCCTTAGGTACAAGTCTGCAGTCGCGCTATGTACTACATGCTGTGAGGTTATTCCATTGCTGGGAGCGTTGGACACATGACCGTAAGTACGCAATATAGATACTTACCGTGACATTACGACTAGACGTGTCCAGCCTCGCTCAATACACTTGCATTGAGAAAGGCCGTGCACGTCTAGTGGAAATGTGGCTGGAAGTAAGGCAAATCACATACTTGCAGTTACATGCATGACGCTCATGGCACTGGCACCAGAGAATCCTCACAGTGCACAGTTTGAGTGATGTGAGGATTTACAAGTCTGCAGTCACACAGTGACTGCAGACTGGTACCCTAAGGCCAGACAGCCCATTTAATCGCTTGGGTAATGTTAACTGAATATCAATTATGTAAAAACATATGGTATAAAAACCCATGACTTTTATAAAACTGCTGAAATCAGCGTGTCTTACAGTATTTTCTGGCTTGGGCTGGTTTGGTTAAGGAGTGTAAAAGGATAGCCCACTTTTGATTATAATTGATCCTGTGGTTAACAATCTATGATACACTTTTAGGCCAAACTCATATGAACCTGTGAGTTCTCAGGCCAGTCATGTCCACAAGTGTATACAAGACTATTTGTCACAGCTGAAACTGTATGGATGAGTTTTGTACAAGCCTCGATTTTCCGTTGAACCCATGAAATCACAGTGCTCCATCTGCACACACAATCAGGTCAGTTCAGATGTAATTTCTGTCTCTTGCAGTCTGACAGTCTCCTGTGATTTTCCAGGACTTAGTTCAATAACTGTGACCTCCGCATCACTGGAATATCAGACTATAGGGCCGGCACTTAGCGTCTGAAGCTGTATGGTGCCAATGAGTCAGGGGTCAGACTCCTAATGATAGCATCCATCTACAGCAACATGGTGACAGGTCTGACAGGTAGCAGGAGATATTCGGTTTATTGCATGGGGCAAAAACTTATAGATGAGTGACAGCAACTAAAAAAGTAAAGACGCTTCCACATTTTACGGAAAATAAGATGCCCTGGAGATAATGTACATCAATGTCCTGGCAGAGGAAAACAGGAAACAGCTTGTTGTGTTCTTCAGCCTCTCAGATACACTCATACCTGCGCAATTCTAAAGTCATAAAAAGTAGTAGTAATGTTAAAGTCAAGAAAATACAATATTACTAAGACACCACATTCATAGACTCTTGAGACCGTGATAATTGAGGGAAAGCTTGTTGTTACGCATTGGAATTTTGTGCAACTTTATTGATTTATGAATGAGTCACAGCACTATCATACAAGCTTTAGAGTACTATCTAATAGTCAGTTTCCATAACTTTTGACCTTATTCAGACGTTTAAGTATAATGATCCATACCCCAAGCATGTTACATGGTCGTCTAAATGAGGCGCGGTTTTACACTGTGTGCACCTTTATTAGGTAATTAGTATTTTTTTCTAATTCATTTTATTATTGAACAACTCTAATGCTGTTGGTCAATCCAAAAGGTTAATAAACCTGATACCTGAATATTTAAGAAAGTAGTAGTGAGTTTTTTTCTTTCCTATTCTTCTCCAGCCGCAGTGGAGCCTGCTCAGCGGAGACGTCGGTACCAGCGTCTGGCTCAGGCTGATACTGGGTGACTGGTTACTACTGTTCTTCCATGCTCTGCCTTTGTAGCCAGTACCAATCAGCGGCGAGCAGACGTCTCTGGGACTAAGTCCTGATTTTCCCCTTCTGAGCATGCCCAGGGTAAGACCTCTCATTGGAGGTCGTGGGTCAAACGCCCAGATACTGCATCAGCTCCCATTGGTCCTCTAGGAAGGTCCTGAAGTTGCTCAGGTACTGTAGCAGCTCCCATTGGTCCTCTAGGAAGGTCCTGAAGTTGCTTCAGCTATAAAAGGTTTGCATGGCCGCACGACCATGTGCTAGTATCAAACCAATGTCTATGAGCTCAGCGCTAGTGTGGTCATGTCTGGATGTGGTTAGGGTTTGGCTGAAAAAAGCCCCTAGAATACCGGCACCTCCGGTGAGGAGTTTGTATGAGTGTATTCAGGGCCTTGGCTGAAATAAGCCGCTAGAATACCGGCACCTCCGGTGAGGAGTTGTTTATCTGTTTTCTCTGACTGCATGACCACAGTTTGCTCTGGTTGGTAGCTGTGCATCTCTGTGAGGTTAACAGGGCACAGCATCTTGTTCCTAGCGACTCTGTGGAGTTAAGAGTTTGCTTATACCGCCATATAGCGCCGCCATTTGCCAGCAGCAGGTTCCTCTCCTGCACGGTGGACCCCGGGTTGCGAACGCACCTAATAATACATTTATATATACTCGGTGAGTTCCGCCAACCCTAACATAATACTAGCGGCAGGGTCTGGCTAGTAAATGGTGGATAAACAGCAATCCTTGCGGTACATCCAGCAGCTGGAAGGTAGGTTGGCGGCTCTCCAGCACACAACCTCAGCTGTGGATGTTACCACGGTTGCTGTTCAGGCTGCTAGTGTGGCTGCAGCAACCTTGTCCACGGCCACCCCTGTTACGACTCTATCTCGCCTCCTGCTGCCAGAAAAATTTTCTGGTGATAGTAAATCTTGTAGGGGTTTCGTGAGCCAGTGCTCTATTCATCTCGAGCTCCTGGCGGCACGTTTCCCCACAGAGCGGGCAAAGGTGGGATTTATTGTGTTTCTCCTGTCGGACAGGTCGGTGGAGTGGGCTACGCCGCTGTGGGAGCGTGGTGATCATGTGGTGCAGAGTGCTTATACCGCCATATAGTTCCATCATTTGCCAGCAGCAGGTTCCTCTCCTGCACGGTGGACCCCGGGTTGCGAGTTCGCATCTCAACTTCATGAAAATGGCCGCCGCGATCTCCATCTGCACACGCGCGGCATCCCACGGCCATTTTCCTGAAGCCCCGGGCAGCAGAGGACTCCATATGCGCACGCGTGGCCTCAGGAAGATGGCCGCCCCCACAGATCACCAGGGAAATTGCGCCGATCGCGCGTTTTTTCTTCTCCTGCCCAGTGGATTCAGAAGATGGGCATGCGCAAACCACTACGCCACCAACGGAAATATATGCAAGATCTGGGGGAAGATACAGCGATGTCGCCACGCCCATCTGACCTGACCAGCCTGATTGACAGGCGAAAACGGCGACTTTGGTAAGTTATTTCGTCAGCTTAGGGGTGGAATCAGGGTACACAAAATACACTATTGTAACGCACAGCTCAGGCCCTATTTAACAGTATTTTTATCTCGTACTGAAAAACCGGGGTGACAGGTTCCCTTTAATATGTATCCCTTTTTCTCAACATGTTTTTTGTTACTCTGTTGACTAAAACTTTTTCATGGTTCTGTGATTACTCCCCAATCCCTCTCTAAGGGTATGTGCACATGTTGCAGATTTGTCTGCAGAATTTTCTGCACAGAATCTGCATCTCTTGGTAGAAAACACAGGTAAAAATCTGCGCGTTTTTGATGCGTTTTTTGTGCGGATTTTCATGCGTTTTTTTCATGCTGATGTCATTTCTTTGTCCAACCTCTTATTTTACATACTCAATTGAAGAATAATGTTTGCACACAGACAATGGCTGCTTACACAGACCCGCACACATGGGGACACATGCACACACATAGAGACACTCACAGACCCACACATACACGCAGACTCCCGCACACAGACACGCACATAGTCTCCGTCCACACTTCGCCCACACACTTCCCTCCCGATCTGCAGCGTTTCTCGTACCCACACCCGCAGCAAATCCACAGATCTTTTTTACACCCGCGGTTTTGCTGCGGATGTGCCTGACTCAGTGGAAGTCAATGGGTGCAGAAACGCTGCAGATCCGCAAAAATTGACATGCTGCTGAAAATAAAACGCTACAATTCTTCATGGATTTTTCCGCAGCATGTGCACAATTTTTCATTTCACATAAAATAACATTGGTAGTGAACTACATTTGATGCAATTCCCTGCATCCAAAAACGCTGCCGATCCATATTAAAATCCGCAACATTTGCACAAAGCCTAAGGGTATGGGCACACTTTGCAGATCTGCCTGTGGAATTTTCTGTGCAGATTCTGCATCTCTTGGCAGAGAACGCAGGTAAAAATCCGCATGGATTTGATGCCCTTTTGGTGCGTTTTAATGCAGATTTTCATGCTTTTTTTTCATGCGGATTGTATGCGTTTTTGTAAGCTAAATAAAGATCTATTATTTAACAAAAAAGAATTGTGATGTCATTTCTTGTCCAATCTCGCTATTTACATACTCCATTTAAGAATAATGTTTACACACACAGATAGACAGATAGATAGATAGATAGAGAGGTAGATAATAGATATATCGATAGATAGATGATAGATCTATAGATACATAAAGTACAGACCAAAAGTTTGAACACACCTTCTTATTTAAAGATTTTTCTGTATTTTCATGACTATGAAAATTGTACATTCACACTGAAGGCATCAAAACTATGAATTAACACATGTGGAATTATTATACCGTACTTAACAAAAAAGTGTGACACAACTGAAATTATGTCTGATATCCTCGGTCCTTCAAAGTAGCCACCTTTTGCTTTGATGACTGCTTTGCACACTCTTGGCATTCTCTTGATGAGCTTCAAGGAGTAGTCACCGGGAATGGTCTTCCAACAATCTTGAAGGAGTTCCCAGAGATGCTTAGCACTTGTTGGCCCTTTTGCCTTCACTCTGCTGTCCAGCTCACCCCAAACCATCTTGATTGGGTTTAGGTTTGGTGACTGTGGAGGACAGGTCATCTGGCGTAGCACCCCATCACTCTCCTTCTTGGTCAAATAGCCCTTACACAGCCTGGAGGTGTGTTTGGGGTCATTGTCCTGTTGAAAAATAAATGATGGTCCAACTAAACGCAAACCGGATGGAATGGAATAGCATGCTGCTGCAAGATGCTGTGGTAGCCATGCTGGTTCAGTATGCCTTCAATTTTGAATAAATCCCCAACAGTGTCACCCGCAAACCACCCCCATACCATGACACCTCCTCCTCCATGCTTCACGGTGGGGACCAGGCATGTAGAGTCCATCCGTTAACCTTTTCTGCGTCACACAAAGACACGGTGGTTGGAACCAAAGATCTCAAATTTGTACTCATCAGACAAAAGCACAGATTTCCACTGGTCTAATATCCATTCCTTGTGTTCTTTAGCCCAAACAAGTCTCTTCTGCTTTTTGCCTGTCCTTAGCAGTGGTTTCTTAGCAGCTATTTTACCATGAAGGCCTGCTGCACAAAGTCTCGTCTTAACAGTTGTTGTAGAGATGTGTCTGCTGCTATAACTCTGTGTGGCATTGACCTGGTCTCTAATCTGAGCTGCTGTTAACCTGCGATTTCTGAGGCTGGTGACTCTGATAAACTTATCCTCAGAAGCAGAGGTGACTCTTGGTCTTTCCTGGGACGGTCCTCATGTGAGCCAGTTTCTTTGCAGCTCTTGATGGTTTTTGCCACTTCACTTGTGGACACTTTCAAAGTTTTCCCAATTTTTCGGACTGACCTTCATTTCTTAAAGTAATGATTGCCACTCGTTTTTTCTTTACGTAGCTGCTTTTTTCTTGCCATAGTACAAATTCTAACAGTCTATTCAGTAGGACTATCAGCTGTGTATCCACCAAACTTCTGCACAACACAACTGATGGTCCAAACCCCATTTATAAGACAAGAAATCCCACTTATTAAACCTGACAGGGCACACCTGTGAAGTGAAAACCATTCCCGGTGACTACCTCTTGAAGCTCATCAAGAGAATGCCAAGAGTGTGCAAAGCAGTCATCAAAGTAAAAGGTGGCTACTTTGAAGAACCTAGAATATAAGACATAATTTCGGTTGTTTCACCCTTTTTTGTTAAGTGTATAATTCCACATGTGTTAATTCATAGTTTTGATGCCTTCAGTGTGAATGTACAATTTTCATAGTCATGAAAATACAGAAAAATCTTTAAATGAGAAGGTGTGTCCAAATTTTTGGTCTGTACTGTATATCGATAGATAGATCAATCTATCTATAGATCTATCATCTATCTATAGATCTATCTATAGATCTGTCTATCGATAATCTATAATACATCTAATTATAAATATAGCTATATAGAAAGATAGATCTATAGATAGATGGATAGATATATCTATAGATAGATAGATATATCTATAAATAGATAGATAGATCTATAGATATATGGATAGATGTATCTATAGATAGATAGATAATATCAAGCCCGATGTTTTGTAATAAACATAATAGAATGGTACATAGAGAGTTAAATAAAGACACACACACAAAATCTGCGTAAGACTGTTGAATCGGAGCGTTTAGATACATAGAAATACATGCAGCCGCTCAGTCTGATCCCGAGTGCCGGCAGCAGTGAGGTATGAGACTCGTGCGATTTTCTCGCAAGTGTGACCCCGGCAATAAACGCAATATCTGTTTAATTTAAAAAAAAAATTGAGACAAAAAATTGCGTGGGCTCCCGTGCAATTTTTCTGCGCCAGAGAAGAAAACTAGCGATTGGGGGATGATGTTTATAGCTTAGGAAGGGTTTAATACCCATGGATCTTGCCAGGCTATGAATATCAGCCTTCAGCTGTACAATAAGCCTTTACTGGCTATAAAAATATGGGGACCCCATCCCCCTTCCAAAAAAAGCGTGAGGTCCCCCTATAATCAGGGGCGGATTATCAGAGGGTCAATATGGGCGGTAGCCCAGGGCCCAGTGGTGTGGGGGGCCCTGGGCTACCGCACAGATTGACCCTCTGGTAATCCGCCCGAGTGTGACTGCCCGCCGGCATTTATGTGCCCCCGGACCCGGTGGGCAGAGAGAGGGGGCCCACATCGGGCCCCTTCTCATCTGCTCACCGGGCCCCTTCTGGCGCTGCGGCGGTTTCCTATTAACGTGCGGGCTGGCGCCTGCACGTCAATAGTTAACAACAGCCGCCAGCCAATTGGAGGCTGGCAACTGAAATCGGCTGCAGCGCACGCTTCGCCAGCGTCTGACGTCATTGTCAGTTGCCGGCGAGTGTGCGCTGCTGGAGGGAGCTCGCCGCTGGAGCGCACAAGTCAGGTGAGGAGACTCTGTTTTTTTGTTTTGTTTTTTGATAACGGTGGACACACTGGGGGCAATGCTGGAGGACACACTGGGGCAGATGATTGCTGGAGACACTGGGCAATGCTGGAGACACTGGGGCAGATTGATGGACACATTGGGGCAATGCTGGAGGACACACTGGGGCAGATTGCTGGAGACACTGGGGCAATGCTGGAGACACTGGGGCAATGCTGGAGACACTGGGGCAGATTGCTGGACACACTGGGGGAAATGCTGGAGGACACACTGGGGCATATGATTGCTGGAGACACTGGGGCAATGCTGGAGACACTGGGGCAATGCTGGAGACACTGGGGCAGATTGCTGGAGACACTGGGGCAATACTGGAGGACACTGCGGCAGATTGCTGGAGACACTGGGGCAATGCTGAAGGACACTGGGGCAATGCTGGAGGACACTGGGGCAGATTGCTGGAGACATTGGGGCAATGCTGGAGACACTGGGGCAATGCTGGAGACACTGGGGCAATGCTGGAGACACTGGGGCAGATGGCTTCACACACTGGGGGCAATGCTGGAGGACACACTGGGGCAGATGATTGCTGGAGACACTGGGGCAATGCTGGAGACATTGGGGCAATGCTGGAGACACTGGGGCAATGCTGGAGACACGGGCAGATTGCTGGAGACACTGGGGCAATGCTGGAGGACACTGGGGCAGATTGCTGGAGACATTGGGGCAATGCTGGAGACACTGGGGCAATGCTGGAGACACTGGGGCAATGCTGGAGACACTGGGGCAGATGGCTTCACACACTGGGGGCAATGCTGGAGGACACACTGGGGCAGATGATTGCTGGAGACACTGGGGCAATGCTGGAGACACTGGGGCAATGCTGGAGACACTGGGGCAGATTGCTGGAGACACTGGGGCAATGCTGGAGACACTGGGGCAGATTGCTGGAGACACTGGGGCAATGCTGGAGGACACTGGGGCAGATTGCTGGAGACACTGGGGCAATGCTGGATACACTGGGGCAATGCTAAATACACTGGGGCAATGCTGGATACACTGGGGCAGATTGCTGGAGACACTGGGGCAATGCTGGAGACACTGGGGCAATGCAGGAGACACTGGGGCAATGCTGGAGGACACTGGGGCAATGCTGGAGGACACTGGGGCAGATTGCTGGAGACACTGGGGCACTGCTGGATACACTGGGGCAATGCTGGATACACTGGGGCAATGCTGGATACACTGGGGCAATGCTGGAGACACTGGGGCAGATTGCTGGAGACACTGGGGCAATGCTGGAGACACTGGGGCAATGCTGGAGACACTGGGGCAATGCTGGACACACTGGGACAGATTGCTGGACACACTGTGGGCAATGCTGGACAATTGGACATACTGGGGCAGATTGCTGGACACACTGGGGGCAATGTTGGACATACTGGGGCAGATTGCTGGACACACTGGTGGTAATATGCTGGACACACTGGTGCAGATTGCTGGACACACTGTCTGGGGCAATGCTGGACACACTGGGGCAGATTGATGGACACACTGTCTGGGGCAATGCTGGACACACTGGGGCAATATGCTGGACATACTGGGGCAGATTGCTGGACACACTGAGGGTAATATGCTGGACACACTGGGGCAGATTGCTGGACACACTGGGGCAATATACTGGACATACTGGGGCAGATAGCTGGACACACTGGGGGTAATATGCTGGACACACTGGCGCAGATAGCTGGACACACTGGGGGTAATATGCTGGACACACTGGGGCAGATTGCTGGACACACTGCGGCAGATTGCTGGACACACTGGGGCAGATTGCTGGACACACTGTCTGGGGGCAATGCTGGACACACTGGGGCAGATTGCTGGACACACTGGGGGCAATATGTTGGAGACACTGTCTGGGGGCAATGCTGGACACACTGGGGCAGATTGCTGGACAGGCTGGGGGTAATATGCTGGACACACTGGGGGTAATATGCTGGACACACTGGGGCAGATTGCTGAACACACTGGAGGCAGGACTGGAGGCATGGGCAGAATGTAGACACGGGGCATGATTGGAGACACGGGGCAGAATGAAAGACATGGGGCAGGATTGGATCATGGGGCAGGATGGATACGATGAAGACAGATGGGGCAGGATGTGGAGATCATATGGGGTAGAATGGATACTCATGAGGGCAGGATGCGAGAACATATGGCTGGAGCCAGGAATGAGACACACGGGGTCAGGGTGGGGAATATTATTACCATAGGGGCTAATTAAGGGATATTATTACTGCACTGATGTATTTATTTTATTTTTTGAGTGTACTGTTTTAAATGGGGGGGCGGTCCTGTTACTGTGCAGAGTGACACTATATCGCCTTTTTGTCTTCATGTGGTGTAATGTAGAAGTTGTGAAAAATTAAGTAATGTGTTCTGCAAGCAGAGCTCGAGATAACTGTGTTATTTCCTGCAGAAACGAGTCCTGGCTAGGTTACAGTAGAGTAGGGCCCGGCCATTTTTCTGGAATAATCTGGTTTGGGTATATCATGACCCCCATCACATGACCCCCGTTACATGACCGGGGGGCCCACAGTGTCTGAACAGCCCGGGGCCCTGGCTACCCTTAATCCACCCCTGCCTATAATTAATAGCCAGTAAAGGCTATGCAGACAGCTGCTGGCTGATATTCATAGCCTAGGAAGGGGCCATGGATATTGCCCCCGGCTATAAAAACTTGCTCCCAGCCGCCCCAGAAATGGCGCATCTGTAAGATGCGGCACTTAGTCTCTCTCCTCCCACTGCCCTGTAGCAGTAGCATATGGGGTAATAAGGGGTTAATGTCTCCTTTGCATTGTAAGGTGACATCAAACCGGCTTAGTAATGGAGAGGCTTCAATAAGACACCTATCCATTACTAATCCTATAGTTGGTAAAGGCTTAAATCAGGGGTGGGGAACCTCAGACCCCAGGACCATTTACAGTCCTCGATGACCTTTTATCAGGCCCCTGAGCAGATTCAGGGACTACATTCTTGGGAATGGAGGTTTATTTTGATTACAATCAGCTCATTAATTTCTTCTTGCTCCGTTAGCACACACATGCAGTGTTCACTACTGAACACTGAAGGGCATGCAATGAAAGATTATGTCCTGAAACCAGTGCCAGAGTCAGGATGCACTTTGTGGGTGGAGTTTGTACGGCCCCCGAAGGATGGTATAAATATCCAAATGGCCCTTGGCAGAAAAAAGATTCCCCACTCCTGGGTTAAATAAACACACAGCCAGAAAAAAGTATTTTAATTAAATAAAACGCAACACTTTTTTCCCATCTTTATTGTTCTGCCAATCCATGCGATGCCCTCGATCTCCTGCAAAAATAAAATAAATAAACCAACACAAATACTCCCTGGTCCGATTTAGTCTATTTAATAACGAGCGTCCCACGACGATCTACCCTATAGAGCTGTCACATCAGGTTTTACTGCTTTTTTTGGTGCCAAAACCTGGTGACTTTGAATCAGAATTTTTTTGTATGCACTAAACTGTATCAGCATGTAGAAGAGACAAATTTACCCTGACAAAATCACAGCAAAAAAACAAGCAAAACCTGCTTGTTATAAGCAGCTTAAACTTGGCATAAAAAAGCAGCAAAACGCAGCATGTGAATATAGAATATATCTTTTTTTTAGGTAAACAAGCTGTCTGAGAGTATGTGCACACGTTGCGGATTTGGCTGCGTGTCTGCAGCGGATTTGGCCCTGCGGATTCACAGCAGGTTTCCATGCGGTGTACAGTACCATGTAAACCTATGGAAAACCAAATCCGCTGTGCCCATGCTACGGAAAATTCTGAGCAGAAACGCAGCTGTTTATTTTCGCAGCATGTCAATTCTTTGTGCGGAATCCGCAGCGTTTTACACCTGTTCCTTTATAGGAATCCGCAGGTGTAAAAACGCAGGTGAAATCCGCACAAAATCTGCAGGGAATCCGCAGGTAAAACGCAGGTCATTTTACCTGCGAATTCTGCAGAATTTGCTAGGACAAATCCGCAATGTAATCCGCAACGTGTGTACATACCCTAATAATTCTGCATACATAAGGGGTGTCGTATCCTTAGGTCTCACTCTTCCTCATTACACAAATACATATCACCTGATCGGCTTCATCTAAAAAGCATTCAAGTTTATACAGCATGGAGTTGGAAAATCTGCACCAAAATGATGAAATGGTTAAAATACCAATTTGCCTAATAATTCTGCACATAGTGTAGGTTGGTCCAATATAAACTCATGGAAGCTTCATGGTATAAGGCTTATAAGGCCGGGGTCACACTATCAGTATTTGGTCAGTATTTTACATCAGTATTTGATGGAGTGGAACAATCAGAGGAAAAGTATAATAGAAACTCATCACCACTTCTGGATTCATCACCCACTCCTGGTTTTGGCTACAAATACTGATGTAAAATACCTGTATCTATCCAAATGAACTCCTGAGGCGTACCTGGCCTCAGATTTGCCACCGTTATTGCTTACACTTTTAGATAAAGCTATCCCACCCATTTTTATGTGGACATTGGTTTAGCAGTAAAGTACAAAAAAGGAATATGAGAAATTCTGCACTCAGTTTGTTTTTCGCTCCCTCTCATCCTGTGAGCTTTCTGAATTGTTGAGGTTGCTGTAGAAAAATAATTTCCGTGGGAAATCCTTTTCCTGAAAAGTAATGCAGGCCGGGTAGAAGCTAGACTTTTAACCCACAGAAGGTTACACAATGTCACTTATTCTAAATTATGTTTTTTTATTTTAAGTTTTTATTTTTTTTTGTTTTTTTTTTATCTTTGATGTTAGTGTTCTGGAAATTGTGTTTGAAAACTTTAATGTTTCCTTCCTAATAGTCATTATAAAGAACTTGATGGTGGCCCGATTCTAATGCATCGGGTATTCTAGAATATGTATAAATGTATGTATATAGCAGCCACATAGTATATAGCACAGGCCACGTAGTATATAGGAGCCATGTAGTATATAGCAGACAAATACTACGTGGCCTGTGCTATATACTATGTGACTACTATATACATACATACATATACTGTATATTGTAGAATACCCGATGCGTTAATACAGGCCACGCAATATATAACAGTGGCCACACAGTATATAACACAGCCCAAACAGTATATAACACAGCCCATGTACTATATAACACAGCCCACGCAGTATATAGCAGCCACGCAGTATATAACACAGGTGATGTAGTATATAACACAGGCCACGCAGTATATAACACTGGCCATATAATATATAACACAGCCCACGCAGTATATAACACTGGCCACGTAATATATAGCACAGCTCACGCAGTATATAACACTGGCTACGTAATATATAGCACAGCCCACGCAGTACATAACACAGCCCACATAGTTTCTAACACTGGCCAGGTAGTATATAGCAGCCACGCGGTATATAACACAGCCCACGCAGTATATAACACTGGCCACGTAATATATAGCACAGCCCACGCAGTACATAACACAGAGTATCTAACACTGGACAGGTAGTATATAGCAGCCACGCGGTATATAACACAGCCCACATAGTATATAGCAGTGTGGGCACCATATCCCTGTTAAAAAAATGATTAAAATAAAAAATAGTTATATACTCACCTGCCGGGATCCAATCCAGCGAAGCTCTGGTGATGCGCGCACGGCTGCCGCCATCTTTCGTTCCCAGGATGCATTGCGAAATTACCCAGATGACTTAGCGGTCTCGTGAGACCGCTAAGTCTTCTGGGTAATTTCGCAATGCATCTCTGGGAACGGAAGCTGGCGGAGGCCGCACGCGGCTCGGCGGACTGCGGAAGGTGAGAATAGCAGGTTTTTTGTTTTTTTTTATTATTTTTAACATTACATCTTTTTACTATTGATGCTGCATAGGCAGCATCAATAGTAAAAAGTTGGGAACACACAGGGTTAATATCAGCAGGAACGGAGTGCGTTACCCGCGGCATATCGCGGTCCGTTACCGCAGGCATTAACCCTGTGTAAGCAGTGACTGGAGGGGAGTATGCGTGCGCCGGGCACTGACTGCAGGGGAGTAGGGAGGGACTAATCGGACTGTGCCCGTCGCTGATTGGTCGCGGCAGCCGTGACAGGCAGCTGGCGAGACCAATCAGCGACGCAGGATTTCTGTTACGGAAGTGGCAGACAGAAAGACGGAAGTACCCCGTAGACAATTATATATATAGAAGAAGGGAATTCTTCAAATGAAATAGATTTGTATATGAATTCTCAGGTAGTGTTGGCAGAGAATTTAGCACACTCTGTGGCCAGCTGTCACGCCATTTGCCACTAGCACAGGGCAAATGGGAAGAACGAGGCTAAGCGCCAGATTTGGCTTATCTTATGGATGTCCTATTTCTGGGGTGGCTGAGGGCTGATGTTGGTAACCTGGGAGCGGGGCCAATATCCCTGGCCCCTTCCCAGGCTATTAGGTTCTTCACCCCCAAGCCTGTTTTCACCTTCATGAACGGGCCAAATTTTACAATTCTGACCAGTGTCACTTTATGAAGTAATAACTCTGGAACTCTTCAACGGATCCCAGTGATTTTGAGATTGTTTTTTGTGACATTTTGTACTTTTTGATAGTGGTAAATTTCTTCTATATAACTGGCATTTATTAGTGAAAAAAATGGAAATTTGGTGATTTTCAAACTTTTAATTTTTATTCCCTTAAATCAGAGCGTTATGTCACATAAAATAGTTAATAAATAACATTTCCCACCTGTCTACTTTACATCAGCACAATTTTTGAAACATAATTTTTTTTTTCTTATTAAGTTATAATAGTTAAAAGTGCACCACCATTGAATACTATGGGTGTGCGTTTGTCTGTATTTGTGGTTTTTAAAAAACGGACTGCATGCGAACATGAAAGACAGACTTGTGAAGGGGGCCTAAGGCTGGGATAGTTCTTTCCTTGTTTCCTTCTTGCCAGCATTCAGAAATGCAGTGATTCAGAACATGTCTACTCTTTATCTCAGCTGTTCTTGTCACAAAGTGATTATTGGGTCTTTCCCTGTCTCAGCTCGTCTTTCTCAGTTGCACCAAAGTATATTTATGGGCTCAAACTGTGAGGCTGCTTTCACACATTGTGCCTGCGTGGCAAGTTTTGCCACCATCGTGATTAGAACTGCAATGTTTTTGACACAATTTTGGAATATGATGCTGTGTTGGAAAAAAGATGCAGTGCGGTTGCAACCCTTATTTCTATACAGAGCAGCATTTTTGGCGTAGTCACAGTACTGTCTTGATGCACTCTGAATTTAGATTTGCGTTGCACTACACAATCCACTTTTTGTTTCACTAATCTTGTGGTTTTGGCATAGAGCCTAAGGGAAAGTTTCCACGGTCAGTATTAGCTGCGGATTGGACGATGTGTACAGCCGCAGCATCCAATCCGCAGCGGCCAGATGTTACAGCATAGTGGATGGGATTTTATGAAATCCCATCTCCACTATGCGTGCAGGGACGCCTCCGGCTTCCCTGCGTAATTGGACATATAGCGCGTCTTTCTAGACAGCAGCATGTCCATTTATCTTATGGAGATGCTCAGTCTCCGCAAGATAAATATGTCACCTTGCTTAAAAAAGCGCTGCCAATTCAGACCGTGGATACATACCCTAACTTGGAGGAAGCCAGTACTCCATAAGTTTTGTCTAGCACCATACCAGCTTCTTCCCAGCCATCTTGTGTGGTGTCTAGTTCAGTAAGGGCTCTGGTTATTTCTTACAGAAAGTCACCCTTTTTGCCTTGCACAGATCAGTTATGTAAATCTAAGTTTGTTATATTTCATTGATCTGTGTATAGCATTATATCCCTTTCTCAATATAGCAGCAGAACCTTAGATAAAGAGCTTAAAATTTTCTTTGGAACAAAACTTAAAGGTCAGCAGGTTTTTACTATGTAGTCTGAAATCAGCAAGTTGTAGGGATTCAAACACAGATTTCAGCTATTCCTGTTTTATCAAGCTGTCACGATTGTGTCACGTCCTCCTGGGAGAACTGGGGTTAGGCAATCTTTCCGTACTGTAAATCGCAGGTCTTCCATTTAGCCTGTGTGTTTTGTTCCTCATATTAAATGAACTTAATTTCCTTTGGCGCTGAAGAGGTTAACTACTCTTTGTATGCTGGTTAGAGACATGCAGCTCCATCTCATAGCTGCTCCTGACTGGCTCGTTTTCTCTCTTTATATAACCTGGCCAGACCATTCATCCCAGCCTTTGAAAGTTTTGCTTCCTGGTTTGTTGGAGTTGGTGTGCTGAAGTTGGAGTTCGCAGTTGCTGCTGGAAATTGTTGTCTATTGTTTTTGGGTATATGCTTTCTCCATTATCCTATTCCCATTTGGTTTGTACATTCCTATCCTTCCCTTTATTCCTCTTTAACCCCTTCAAGACCTTGCCCTTTTCCATTTTTGAGTTTAGTTTTTCGCTCCCTTCCTTCCCAGAGCCATAACTTTTTTATTTTTCCATCAATATGGCCATGTTGGGGCATGTTTTTTCTGGGACAAGTTGTACTTTTGAACGACATCATTGGTTTTAGCATGTCGTATACTAGAAAATAAAAAAAGTGCAATCCCACACCTGTTTTTTGTTTGCCATTTTGATTCTCCAGGTCATTGCGAGTTCATTGACACCAAACATCTCTAGGTTATGTTTTATCTAAGTGGTCAAAAAAAATTCCAAACTTTGCTAAAAAAAAAAAATTGTGCAATTTTCTGATACCCGTAGCGTCTTCATTTTTCGTGATCTGGGGTCGGGTGAGGGCTTATTTTTTGTGTGCAGAGCTGATGTTTTTAATACCATTTGGTGCAGATACGTTCTTTTGATCGCCCATTATTGCATTTTAATGCAATGTCGTGGCGACCAAAAAAAGTAATTCTGGCGTTTCAAATTTTTTCTCGCTATGCCATTTAGCGATCAGGTTAATCCTTTTTTTATTGATAGATCGGGCGATTCTGAATGCGGCGATACCAAATATGTGTAGGTTTGATTTTTTTTTTTTTTTTTTTATTTTGAATGGGGCTGAATTAAACTTTTATATATTTTTACTTTTGCCATGCTTCAATAGCCTCCATGGGAGGCTAGAAGCTGGCACAACTGGATCGGCTCAGCTACATAGGAGAGAAGCTCAGATCGCTCCTACGTAGTAGGTTTACTGCATTGCTGTGAGCGCCGACCACAGGGTGGTGCTCATAGCAATCCGGCATCAACAACCATAGAGGTCTCAAGGAGACCTCTGGTTGTTATGCCGACGCCCGATGACCGGAAGCGCTAGTTAAATGTCGCTGTCAGCGTTTGACAGCGGCATTTAACTAGTTAATAGCGGCGGGTGGATCACGATTCGGCTGACATGTCCCGGCTTTGATGCGGGCTCACCGCCGGAGCCCGCATCAAAGGAAGAGATGCAACTTCTGCAGTACTAGTACGGCGGAGGTCGGTAAGAGGTTAACCTTGGTGAGTGTTTTTGTATATAAGTTGCTTTTTGTTATCCCTGTTTGTCTTACTTGTATAGGTAGGTAGGTTATGATTTGTAGTGTCAGTCCTGTCTCTCACAATGTGTATGAGTAGTGTTATACAGCATAAAGTGTAGTTACAGTATATTAGAAAAAACAAACAAATCTATGAGTAGTGTTCACTGTGCTTGTGCAGAAGGCCTCCCTACTGCTGATGGGCTCATAGACATGGGTGGACATACCGCATGTGCAGCTATGCAGCTGCATCGGGGCCCGGAGGTATAGGGGGGCCCCGGCAGGGTGGCTAATAATGAGGGCAATATGGCCCCTTGCCAGATTGCCCTCATGTGCAGCGGGCAGGGAGAGATCCCTGTATCTATGCTGCCTACAAGAAAAAATAGCAGTGGAGCTGCTGCGATCTCTCCCTCCCACGCTTCCTCTCACAGCAGTGCTGCTGGATGATGTCATCATTCAATGGTCGGCTGTGCCAGAGAGGAAGGCGATGGTGATGCTTCGGCAGAGGATGCGGAGAGGTGATGTGAGTGTGTGTACGTGTGTTGTGTGTGCGTGCGTAGCACTGCGAAGGAATATGCAGAGAGGTGAATGGTGCTGTATGTGTCTGTGTGTGCAGGGGGAGAGCAGTGATGGGGAGAAGGCAATGATGGGTGATGGAAATGGTGGAGTGGGCAAGGATGGGGATGGTGGAGGAAGAGGAAATGATGGATGTGGTGGAGAAGGAAATGATGGGTTGGTGGGGGAGAGGGAAATAATGGAGGTGGTGGAATGGGCAATGATGATGGTGGGGGGAGAAGGCAATGGTCGAGGTGGTGAAAAGGGCAAAAATGGGGGGTGGAGATGGTGAGGAAATAATGGAGGTGGTGGAATGGGCAAGGATGGTGGTGGTGGAAAGGACAATGATGTGATGGAGGGGGGGAATGATGAAGGTGGTGGAAAGGGCAATGATGGGGATGGTGGTGAGGAGGAAATGATGGAGGTGGTGGAATGGGCAATGATATGGGTTGGTGGGGAGAAAGCAATGATAGTGGTGGTGGAGAAGGCAATGATGGAGGTGGTGAAGAGGGCAATAATGAAGTGGGGGAGAGGACAATAATGGGATGCGGGGGGAGGAGGACAATAAGGGGTGTGGGAGATTGGGTTGGGAGGAAGGGGGACTTAAAATAGACTTAGGAACAGGGGGAGTTGGAGAAAGACATTATTATCCCTTATTATATATCTAACACGGTCCCTTAGTACAGAGTGTACGTACTTATTATGTATAACACAGTCCCTTAGTATATAGTGTACTCACTAATTCTGTATAACACCATCCTTAGTTACATAGTTTCCTCTTTTATTATGTATAACATCGTCCCTTATTATGAACCATCCTCTCTAGTTATATATGGTGCCATCCATTATTATATAGCTTCCTCTGCTGTTATTTACAGTACTGTCTCTTATATAGTGTATTCTTGTTAATTTTATTATTCACAGCTCCCTCTTTAATTACATAGTCGCCTCTCTTGGAGCTGGTGACCAGACGACAGGTCCATCAGCTCCTCCATTTGAAAAGAAGCTTTCCCATGCTAATGCCATCATTGCATTATACAGCTACCAAGATAGGACGGTATGTAATAAAAAACAGGGCTCTATATAATCCAATATGTAAAGGACGGTACTGTACATAACAAGAGAGGGCATGGTATAATAAGGGACGGCAATATGCGTAATAAAGGAGTCTATGTAATATACAGTTAGGGCCAGAAATATTTGGACAGTGACACAATTTTCGCGAGTTGGGCTCTGAATGCCACCACATTGGATTTGAAATGAAACCTCTACAACAGAATTCAAGTGCAGATTGTAACGTTTAATTTGAAGGGTTGAACAAAAATATCTGATAGAAAATGTAGGAATTGTACACATTTCTTTACAAACACTCCACATTTTAGGAGGTCAAAAGTAATTGGACAAATAAACATAACCCAAACAATATTTTTATTTTCAATATTTTGTTGCAAATCCTTTGGAGGCAATCACTGCCTTAAGTCTGGAACCCATGGACATCACCAAACGCTGGGTTTCCTCCTTCTTAATGCTTTGCCAGGCCTTTACAGCCGCAGCCTTCAGGTCTTGCTTGTTTGTGGGTCTTTCCGTCTTAAGTCTGGATTTGAGCAAGTGAAATGCATGCTCAATTGAGTTTAGATCTGGAGATTGACTTGGCCATTGCAGAATGTTCCACTTTTTGGCACTCATGAACTCCTGGGTAGCTTTGGATGTATGCTTGGGGTCATTGTCCATCTGTACTATGAAGCGCCGTCCAATCAACTTTGCAGCATTTGGCTGAATCTGGGCTGAAAGTATATCCCGGTACACTTCAGAATTCATCCGGCTACTCTTGTCTGCTCTTATGTCATCAATAAACACAAGTGACCCAGTGCCATTGAAAGCCATGCATGCCCATGCCATCACGTTGCCTCCACCATGTTTTACAGAGGATCTGGTGTGCCTTGGATCATGTGCCGTTCCCTTTCTTCTCCAAACTTTTTTCTTCCCATCATTCTGGTACAGGTTGATCTTTGTCTCATCTGTCCATAGAATACTTTTCCAGAACTGAGCTGGCTTCTTGAGGTGTTTTTCTGCAAATTTAACTCTGGCCTGTCTATTTTTGGTATTGATGAATGGTTTGCATCTAGATGTGAACCCTTTGTATTTACTGTCATGGAGTTTTCTCTTTACTGTTGACTTAGAGACAGATACACCTACTTCACTGAGAGTGTTCTGGACTTCAGTTGATGTTGTGAACGGGTTCTTCTTCACCAAATTAAGTATGCGGCGATCATCCACCACTGTTGTCATCCGTGGACGCCCAGGCTTTTTTGAGTTCCCAAGCTCACCAGTCAATTCCTTTTTTCTCAGAATGTACCCAACTGTTGATTTTGCTACTCCAAGCATGTCTGCTATCTCTCTGATGGATATTTTCTTTTTTTTCAGCCTCAGGATGTTCTGCTTCACCTCAATTGAGAGTTCCTTTGACCGCATGTTGTCTGCTCACAGCAACAGCTTCCAAATGCAAAACCACACACCTGGAATCCACCCCTGACCTTTTAACTACTTCATTGATTACAGGTTAACGAGGGAGACGCCTTCAGAGTTAATTGCAGCCCTTAGAGTCCATTGTCCAATTACTTTTGGTCCCTTGAAAAAGAGGATGCTATGCATTACAGAGCTATGATTCCTAAACCCTTTCTCCGATTTGGATGTGGAAACTATCATATTGCAGCTGGGAGTGTGCACTTTCAGCCCATATTACATATATAATTTTATTTCTGAACATGTTTTTGTAAACAGCTAAAATAACAAAACTTGTGTCACTGTCCAAATATTTCTGGCCCTAACTGTATATACATGTGTGTGTGTGTGTGTGTGTGGCTATATATGTATACAGGAAAGCTTATGACTCAATGCCACACACTTGGATCTGTGAATGCTTGGCTCTCTACAATGTAAACAGGAAATTAAGAACCTTCCTCAGAAACTCAATGGGGCAATGGAGAGCAACATTGGAAGTCAACTCAAGACAACTAGCACAAGTGACCATCAAATGCGGCATATACCAAGGTAATGCACTGTCCTCATTGCTGTTCCGCATAGGCTTGAACCCCCTCAGTCAGATAATTACAGAGTCTGGCTATGGATACAAGTTCTAGAGTGGAAGCACCATCACCCACTTCTTCTACATGGATGACATCAAGCTGTATGCGAAAAAAGAATGAGATATTAATTCACTGATCCACCTGACAAGGATCTACAGTGAAGACATCGGGATGTCCTTCGGACTGGAAAAGTGCATCCGGTTGGTAATAAAGAGAGGCAAAGTAGTCAAGACTGATGTAGTGGAAGTACCAGCAGGGCACATAGCAGATGTACAGGCATGCTACAAGTACCTCGGTATCCCACAGGGATATGGTAACCATGATGAGGAGGCAAGGAAAACAGCAACATCCAAATACCATCAAAGGGTAAGACAGGTCCTGAAGAGCCAGCTCAATGGGAAGAATAAAATCTGCGCCATCTATATATAATTGTCTAAGGGTTTTTCCGTCAGTCTGTCTGTCCTGGAAATCCCGCGTCTCTGATTGGTCGAGGCCGCCAGGCCTCGACCAATCAGCAACGGGCACAGTATCGACGTAGAAATCCCGCATCTGTGATTGGTCGAGGCCGCCAGGCCTCGACCAATTAGCGACGGGTACAGCGACAATGATGTCATAAAGGACGTAGACATCCCGCGTCTCTGATTCAGCGACGAGCGCAGTATCGACGTAGATGTCATAATGGTTGCCATGGCGACAATGATGTCATAAAGGTTGCCTCGACCAATCAGCGACGGGCACAGTCTGCCGCGAATTCTGGAATCATCATTGTCCATATACTACGGGGACATGCATATTCTAGAATACCCGATGCGTTAGAATCGGGCCACAATCTAGTCAATACATATGCCCTGCCTATTATCAGATACCCTGCTGGCATAGTATGCTGGCCGAAAAAAGAGATGGAAGTTGCAGATGTGAAGACACGAAAGCTCTTCACAATGCATGGAGGTCTCCACCCTAAGTCTAACGCACAAAGATTGAATACGAACAGAAAGGTTGGGTGGTCGAGGCTTGATAAGCATCCAAGCCACCGTCACTGATGAAACAAGGAGTATCCATGAATACATCAGGAAAATGGCACCAAAAGATGAGATGCTGGGAGAAAGCCTAAGGCAGCAACAACAACAAATCTGGATGGAAGAACAGGAACATGAAGCATCATGGCAAGACAAGCCGCTGTATGGGATGTACCATTGCCAGGTAATGGAGGTGGCTGACGTGGAGAAATCCTACCAATGGCTGGAGAAAGCAGGACTCCGAGAAAGCACAGAGGCACTAATCATAGCGGCACAAGAGCAAGCACTAAGTACCAGATCCATAGAAGCAGGAATCTACCACACAAGACAAGACCCAAGGTGCAGACTATGCAAAGAAACCTCAGAAACTGTCTAACACAGTGGCAGGATGCAAAATGCAAGCAGGAACAGCGTATACCGAACGCCATAACCAAATAGCTGGAATTGTATATTGGACCATCTGCACAGCATATGGGCTAAGACCCCCTAAGTCCAAGTGGGAGACCCCAGAAAATGTGGTGGAGAATGAAAGGGCTAAAATCCTTTGGAACTTCAAGATCCAGATGGATAAGCAGGTGTTGGCTAGCCAACCAGACATTGTGATACTAGACAAAGATCAGAAGACAGCAATGATAATAGATGTGGCAGTGCCAAGTGACAGCAACATCAGAAAGAAGGAATATGAGAAGCTGGAGAAATACCAGGGCCTCAAAGGAGAACTGGAGAAGATGTGGAAGGTGAAGCCAACAGTGATTCCAGTGCTGATAGGAGCACTTGGAGCAGTTACCCCTAAGTTGGAAGAATGTCTGCAACAGTTCCCAGGAGCAACATCTGAGCTCTCTGTCCAGAAAAGCGCAATGCTGGGAACAGCTAAGATCCTGCGCAGAACTCTCAAACTCCCAGGCCTCATACCTGCATACAGTAAACTGTAGAGTAGGAAGGGGTTAAATGGAGCTGCAATCTCATACTTCTGCTTGCTGGTGCCTGTCTTATTTTAACCCTGGTAGTTGTTAGCTGTTTTTTAAGAGTGAATAATAATCCGTTCAGGAGACGCAAGAATGACAAGTGCCTGATAAACGGAGAAAGAAGCAGATTTCTCTGATGATAAGTGTTCCAAAATGTTTCTGATTTTCGCTTGTACTGCTTATTTATGCAAAGGTTGTTGAAATGACTGTGACCATTAAGTGGTAAAGCTAGCAGTGGTGTGCTGATGCATAGTCTGGTCCTAGGTTGGCCAGATGTAGACATTTGGACATGGCTTGGTTTCAATCTGTGTCCTTAGAAATAGTTTATTACACATTCCTCAGCCATGCATTAGAGTCTTGTTCAGTCTGTATCGGTCATTTATCGGTATCATACAAGACCGGTAATGGTAAGTGCTGATTCTGTGATTAATATTGTCCATGCAATGCTTATGGTCCCACCCAAACATTCATTTCTTCAGTTTCCGTTCTTATATTAAGAAATAAGCAGAGCAACATTTATCACATTGTCATGTGTGTGCCCTGGACAAAAGGAAAAAAGTATGCAATAGGTCATTTTTAACAGCAGCCATCTACATTCACATAGCATTGTGTATTTGTGTTAATTGTGGTTCTGTCTTCCTGTAAAATCTGACCTGGGAACAATTCATCAAGACTCTATGGGCCCAATTCATCCTTGCATTTCCCCCAATTGAGAATATCTTCCGCTAACTGAAAATACCCCTCCATGACTTTATGATTTGCAACAAATTCATCAAACAATTTGCACCTTTTTCAAGTTTTATTTTAGTTTTATTTTACCGTGGCTTTTTCACATGTTTTAGACTGTCATGAAATGCAACTTTTTTTAAAGCGACGTAAAATTTGGAGCATATGTACTATAGCTTCCCACCCTACCCCAGAGTGATTTTATGTTCCACCAGCTTAAAAAAAATCGCAATTTTGACACATTTTGCGAAACATAAAACTTTTTCTCTTAAAGGAAACCTGTCACCCCCCCAGGCGTTTGTAACTAAAAGAGCCCTTCTTGTGCAGCGCTAATGCTGCATTCTGACAAGGTGGCTCTTTTAGTTATTGGTGCTGTAACTTCAGAAATAATCCATTTTATAATTTGTCCCAAATACCTTGAATCAGTCCCGGAGGCAGGTCTTTCCCCCCTGCTGCAAACGCAGCACCGCCATCACTCATGTCCTCTTGGCGCCGGGTGCCGCATCCTCAGCGCTGTTTTCAAATAAGCCGGCGCCTGCGCTCTTTTCTCATGCCTTGGGCATGCGCAGTGAGCGCTGCCCGTCCTCTGTCCAGTGCGGTCTGTGCGGCCGCCCGCAGTCAGTACTTGCCTTGCGCAGGCGTGTATAACGGAGGACAGAGAATGAACTTCAATCCAATATTGCGGCCAGCATGCAGCCAGCGTGTAAGGAAAGGGTGAATCAAACACCCGAAAACTCCGCCCATATGACTGAAAACTGGTCCCGCCAAATTCAGGTGACAGGTTCCCTTTAACAGGAACAGTGGAGTTCAAGATAAGGTCTGGAAGACCAAGAAAAATTTCAGTGACAGCTGTTCATAGGATTGCTAGAGAGGCAAATCAGCACCCCCACTTGACTGAAAAAGCCCTTCAGAAAGACTTAGCAGACTCTGGAGTTGTGGTACATTGTTCTACTGTTCAGACACACCTGCACAAATAGACCTTCATGGAAGAGTCATCAGAAGAAAACTTCTCCTGCATCCTCACCATAAAACTCAGCTTCAGAAGTATGCAAAAGATTATCTACACAAGCCTGATGCATTTTGGAAACAAGTCCTGTGGACTGATGAGTTTAAAATAGAAATCTTTGACCACAATGATCAAAGGTATGTGTGGAGCAAGAAAGGGCACATAATTTCAGGAAAAAAACATCTTGCCAGCCATTATTACACATGAAGATGGATCAGTCATGCTTTAAGGTTGTGTTGTAGCCAATGGCACAGAGAGCATTTCACGGGTACAGGGAAGAATGGTTTCAATGAAATGTCAATAGATTCCTGATGCAAACATAACACCATCTGTAAAAAAGCGAAGTTGGTTTCTACAAAGGGATAATGATCATAAGCACCTGAAAATCCACAATAGACGACCTCAAAAGGCACAAGCTGAAGGTTTTACAATGGCCCTCACATACATTTCCCTGATCTGAACAACATTGAAAATCTGTGGCTAGATCCCAAAATAGCAGTGCATGCAAGAAGTCCCAGGAATCTCATAGAACAGGAAGACATTTCCAAGGAAGAATGGATGAAAATTGCTCAAACAGGAATTAAAAGACACTTTGCTGGCTACAAAAAGCGTTTACAATCTATGATGCTTTCAAAAGGGGGGACTACTAGTACTAACCATGCAAGGTGCCCAAACTTGTGCATCAGCCCATTTTCCTCTTTGTAACTTTTAAAATATAAATACGGTAGATACAGTACAGACCAAAAGTTTCGACACCTTCTCATTTAAAGATTTTTCTGTATTTTCATTACTATGAAAATTGTACATTCACACTGAAGGCATCAAAACTATGAATTAAAAATTTATATACTTAACAAAAAAGTATGAAACAACTGAAAATATGTCTTATATTCTAGGTTCATTAAAGTAGCTACCTTTTTCTTTGATGACTGCTTTGCACACTCTTTGCATTCTCTTGATGAGCTTCAAGAGGTAGTCACCGGGAATGGTCTTCCAACAATCTTGAAGGAGTTCCCAGAGATGCTTAGCACTTGTTGGCCCTTTTGCCTTCACTCTGCGGTCCAGCTCACCCCAAACCATCTCTATTGGGTTCAGGTTTGGTGACTGTGGAGGCCAGGTCATCTGGCGTAGCACCCCATCACTCTCCTTCTTGGTCAAATAGCACTTACACAGCCTGGAGGTATGTTTGGGGTCAGTGTCCTGTTGAAAAATAAATGATGGTCCAACTAAACGCAAACCAGATGGAATAGCATGCCGCTGCAAGATGCTGTGGTAGCCATGCTGGTTCAGTATGCCTTCAATTTTGAATAAATCCCCAACAGTGTCACCAGCAAAGCACCCCCACACCATCACACCTCCTCTTCCATGCTTCACGGTGGGAACCAGGCATGTATAGTCCATCCGTTCACCTTTTCTGCGTTGCACATAGACATGGTGGTAGGAACCAAAGATCTCAAATTTGGACTCATCAGACCAAAGCACAGAGTTCCACTGGTCTAATGTCCATTCCTTGTGTTCTTTAGCCCAAAAAAGTCTCTTCTGCTTGTTGCCTGTCCTTAGCAGTGGTTTCCTAGCAGCTATTTTACCATGAAGGCCTGCTGCGCAAAGTCTCCTCCTAATAGTTGTTGTAGAGATGTGTCTGCTGCTAGAACTCTGTGTGGCATTGACCTGGTCTCTAATCTGAACTGCTGTTAACCTGCGATTTCTGAGGCTGGTGACTCGGATAAACTTATCCTCAGAAGCAGAGGTGACTCTTGGTCTTCCTTTCTTGGGGCGGTCCTCGTGTTAGCCAGTTTCTTTGTAGCGCTTGATGGTTTTTGCAACTGCACTTGGGGACACTTTCAAAGTTTTCCCAATTTTTCTGACTGACTGACCTTAATTTCTTAAAGTAATGATTGCCACTCGTTTTTCTTTACTTAGTTGCTTTTTTCTTGCCATAATACAAATTCTAACAGTCTATTCAGTAGGACTATCAGCTGTGTATCCCCCAGACTTCTGCACAACACAACTGATGGTCCCAACCCCATTTATAAGGCAAGAAATCCCACTTATTAAACCTGACAGGGCACACCTGTGAAGTGAAAAACATCAAGAGAATGCCAAGAGTGTGCAAAGCAGTCATCAAAGCAAAAGGTGGCTACTTTGAAGAACCGAGGATATCAGACATAATTTCAGTTGTTTCACACTTTTTTGTTAAGTATATAATTCCACATGCGTTAATTCATAGTTTTGATGCCTTCAGTGTGAATGTATGATTTTCATAGTCATGAAAATACAGAAAAATCTTTAAATGAGAAGGAGTGTCCAAACTTTTGGTCTGTACTGTACATTTTTTTTCTTTTTTCCTAAAATACAAAGGAAAGCTGTCATCTTTAACTTAAGGCCTTTGAAAAGATCAGTTCATGTTCAGCTTGCTTAACTATTCACAATAACAGTAATTTTGACCAGTGGTGCCCAAAGTTTTACATGCTAGTGTACGTGTTGTGTGCTTGTAAAGAGAAATAACGTATGGCACCCCAACCCATATAGAGAATGGATCACTATAGCCTTGGCCACCTTGTGTCAGATGCAATTTTCGGTCTGACTGCTATCCGTTAAAAAAATGGATGTGCACTTAGACCAATGTTATTCAGTGGGGTAGTGCAGATGAACCTTTTCTTTTTTTTTCTTCACTGGCTGAATCTGCATGTGAAAAACAATCACAGCATGCTCAATTTTTCTGTGAACATTGTATATCCAACATCCAAGACTATGGGTGTGAGGAAAAAAAATCAATGCCATACAGAGCCACAGTAGAGCATCTGTTTTTTTACAGATACGTTACAAGTCTGTAGCACTGAAAAGTGTAAATAGTCCTGTAAGGCTAGTTTTACACTAGTGTTTTGCTGAGCTGCGGAGGGCTGCGGACTTACTCCGTGAAGCCCCACCTGCGGCCGCACCTCCGCCGCTCAGCTCCGCCTATGTCCGCTTGCGGCCTGCGTACCTAGCTTTAACATTAGGTACGCAGGTCGTGTGGATGCCTCCGCATGCGTCATTTTGACGATGCAGAGAATAAAAGAAATTCCAACCAGCTGCGTTCGCCGCGGGTCGCTGCATCGACAAGACGACACATGCGGAGGCATCCTCACGACCTGCATACCGTGGCACTTTATGTGGTAATAACTCTGCAACGCTTCAACAAATCCCAGTGATTTTGAGACTGTTTTTTCGTGACACATTATACTTTATGATAATGGTACATTTAGGTCAATATGTTTTGTGTTTATTTATAAAAAATATGACAAATGTGAGAAAAAATTAAAAAAATTAGCAGTTTTCAAAATTTGAATGATCATCCCTTTAATCCAGATGGTCATACCACAGCAAAACATTAATAAATAACATTTCCCACATGTCTGCTTTACATCAGCACCATTTGTAAAATGTTATTTTATTTTGTTAGCATTTTAAGAGGTTTAAAAATGTAGCAGCAATTTTTCATTTTTTCAAGGAAATTTACATTTATTTTTTTAGGGAACTATCCATGTTTAAAGTACCTTTAGTTATCTCATATATTGGGAAACCCCCAAACGTGATACCATTTTAAAAACAGCACCCCCTGACATATTGAAAACTGCTGTCAGGTAGTTTAGTAACCCTTCAGCCGACAACTGCTGGATTGTCCTCTGTATGGGGAGGCTATTCTCTTATATCTCAAGTCAGTTAAATGATGTATTGGCGGCCATTAAGGGGTTAAAGATAGGTACGCAGGCTGCATGCGGACGTAGGCGGGGCTGAGCGGCGGAGGTGGGGCTTCACAGAGATAGTTAAGTAAATAAGGCAGCACACTGCAGTGCTAAAACATACAAACTTGAAAACACGAAATTTGAACTGCATTACAGCACTAGAAATATGAAAAATGAGAGCTTTTAGCGCATAAAAATGGCCAATTTTATGTGTACCTGGTAGCCTCTTTACGGCATCTCTCTTATACAGGTTCAGCACCTGTTCACACTGAGTCTATGTTTGGATGTGCAGGTCAGGTTTTTGAAATGTATTCTCTAGCCTTCTGATCGTGCACTCCGCCTCCTAGCTTCAGGTGTTTTAATTACAGCAGGTCCAATACCCCTCCACAGAGAGAGAGAATTTTAGTCTAAGAAGAGGTTTCACATGTACCCATTCAGATGGAGACGTTTATTCTCAGCGAGGTAAGGCAAGCGTAGGACCTGGTATAAGAGAGATGCCGTAAAGAGGCTACCAGGTACACATAAAATTGGCCATTTTTATGCGCTAAAAGCTCTCATTTTTCATATTTCTAGTGCAGTAATGCAGTTCAAATTTCGTGTTTTCAAGTTTGTAAACCTATGGAAAACCAAATCCGCTGTGCCCATGGTGCGGAAAATACCGCGCAGAAACGCTGCGTTGTATTTTCCGCAGCATGTCAATTCTTTGTGCGGATTCCGCAGCGTTTTACACCTGTTCCTAAATAGGAATCCACAGGTGAAATCCGCACAAAAAACACTGGAAATCCGCGGTAAATCAAAAATGATGCTGAAAAATCTCACACGAATCCGCAACGTGGGCACAAAGCCTTAGGGTTAGGGTTGGAATTAGGGTTGTGGTTAGGGTTGTGATATGGCTACAGTTGGGATTAGGGTTAGGGGTGTGTTGGGGTTGTGATTAGGGTTATGGCTAGAGTTGGGATTAGGGTTAGGGGTGTGGGGGGGTTAGTGTTGGAGGTAGAATTGAGGGGTTTCCACTGTTTAGGCACATCAGGGGTCTCCAAACGCAACATGGAGCCACCATTGATTCCAGCCAATCTTGTATTCAAAAAGTCAAATGGTGCTCCCTCATTTCCGAGCCCCGACGTGCGCCCAAACAGTGGTTTACCCCCAGATATGGGGTACCAGCATACTCAGGACAAACTGCGCAACAATTACTGGGGTCCAATTTCTCCTGTTACCCTTGTGAAAATAAAAAAAATGCTTGCTAAAACATCATTTTTGAGGAAAGAAAAATGATTTTTTATTTTCACGGCTCTGCGTTGTAAACGTCTGTGAAGCACTTGGGGGTTCAAAGTGCTCACCACATATCTAGATAAGTTCCTTGGGGGGTCTAGTTTCCAAAATGGGGTCACTTGTGGGGGGTTTCTACTGTTTAGGCACACCAGGGGTTGTGCAAACGCAACGTGACGCCCGCAGACCATTCCATCAAAGTCTGCATTTCAAAAGTCACTACTTCCCTTCTGAGCCCCGACGTGTGCCCAAACAGTGGTTTACCCCCACACATGGGGTATCAGCATACTCAGGAGAAACTGGACAACAACTTTTGGAGTCCAATTTTTCCTGTAACCCTTAGGAAAATAAAAAATTCTGGGCTAAATAATTATTTTTGAGGAAAGAAAACGTATTTAATATTTTCACGGCTCTGCATTATAAACTTCTGTGAAGCACTTGGGGGTTCAAAGTGCTCACCACACATCTAGATAAGTTCCTTTCAGGGTCTAGTTTCCAAAATGGGGTCACTTGTGGGGTGTTTCTACTGTTTAGCCACATCAGGGGCTCTGCAAACGCAACGTGACGCCCGCAGAGCATTCCATCAAAGTCTGCATTTCAAAACGTCACTACTTCACTTCCGAGCCCCGGCATGTGCCCAAACAGTAGTTTACCCCCACATATGGGGTATCACCGTACTCAGGAGAAACTGGACAACAAATATTGGGGTCAAATTTCTCCTGTTACCCTTGGGAAAATTAAAAAATTCTGGGCGAAATAATTATTTTTGAGGAAAGAAAACGTATTTATTATTTTCACGGCTCTGCGTTATAAACTTCTGTGAAGCACTTTGGGGTTCAAAGTGCTCACCACACATCTAGATAAGTTCCTTTCGGGGTCTAGTTTCCAAAATGGGGTCACTTATGGGGGGTTTCTACTGTTTAGCCACATCAGGGTCTCTGCAAACTCAACGTGATGCCCGCAGAGCATTCCATCAAAGTCTGCATTTCAAAACGTCACTACTTCACTTCCGAGCCTTGGCATGTGCCCAAACAGTAGTTTACCCCAACATATGGGGTATCAGCGTACTCAGAAGAAACTGCACAACAACTTTTGGGGTCAAATTTCTCCTGTTACCCTTGGGAAAATAAAAAATTGCAGGCTAAAAGATCATTTTTGAGAAAATAAATTTTTTTTTTTATTTTCATGGTTCTGCGTTATAAACTTCTGTGAAGCACTTGGGGGTTCAAAGTCCTCACCACACATCTAGATTAGTTCCTTTGGGGGTCTAGTTTCCAAAATGGTGTCATTTGTGGGGGATCTCCAATGTTTAGGCACACAGGGGCTCTCCAAACGTGACATGGTGTCCGCTAATGATTGGAGCTAATTTTCCATTTAAAAAGCCAAATGGCGTGCCTTTCCTTCCGAGCCCTGCCGTGCGCCCAAACAGTGGTTTACCCTCACATATGGGGTATCAGCGTACTCAGGACAAACTGGACAACAACATTTGGGGTCCAATTTCTCCTATTACCCTTGGCAAAATAGGAAATTCCAGGCTAAAAAATCATTTTTGAGGAAAGAAAAATTATTTTTTATTTTCATGGCTCTGCGTTATAAACTTCTGTGAAGCAGCTGGGGGTTTAAAGTGCTCAATATGCATCTAGATAAGTTCCTTGGGGGGGTCTAGTTTCCAAAATGGGGTCACTTGTGGGGGAGCTCCAATGTTTAGGCACACGGGCTCTCCAAACGCGACATGGTGTCCGCTAACGATGGAGATAATTTTTCATTCAAAAAGTCAAATGGCGCTCCTTCCCTTCCGAGCCTTACCATGTGCCCAAACAGTGGTTTACCCCCACATGTGAGGTATCGGTGTACTCAGGAGAAATTGCCCAACAAATTTTAGGATCCATTTTATCTTGTTGCCCATGTGAAAATGAAAAAATTGAGGCTAAAAGAATTTTTTTGTGAAAAAAAAGTACTTTTTCATTTTTACGGATCAATTTGTGAAGCACCTGGGGGTTCAAAGTGCTCACTATGCATCTAGATAAGTTCCTTGGGGGGTCTAGTTTCCAAAATGGGGTCACTTGTGGGGGAGCTCCAATTTTTAGGCACACGGGGGCTCTCCAAACGTGACATGGTGTCCACTAAAGAGTGGAGCCAATTTTTCATTCAAAAAGTCAAATGGCGCTCCTTCCCTTCCAAGCCCTGCCGTGCGCCCAAACAGTGGTTTACCCCCACAAATGAGGTATCAGCGTACTCAGGACAAATTGGACAGCAACTTTCGTGGTTCAGTTTCTCCTTTTACCATTGGGAAAATAAAAAAATTGTTGCTAAAAGATAATTTTTGTGACTAAAAAGTTAAATGTTCATTTTTTCCTTCCATGTTGCTTCTGCTGCTGTGAAGCACCTGAAGGGTTAATAAACTTCTTGAATGTGGTTTTGAGCACCTTGAGGGGTGCAGTTTTTAGAATGGTGTCACTTTTGGGTATTTTCAGCCATATAGACCCCTCAAACTGACTTCAAATGTGAGGTGGTCCCTAAAAAAATGGTTTTGTAAATTTCGTTGTAAAAATGAGAAATCGCTGGTCAAATTTTAACCCTTATAACTTCCTAGCAAAAAAAAATTTTGTTTCCAAAATTGTGCTGATGTAAAGTATACATGTGTGAAATGTTATTTATTAACTATTTTGTGTCACATAACTCTCTGGTTTAACAGAATAAAAATTCAAAATGTGAAAATTGCAAAATTTTCGCCAAATTTCCGTTTTTATCACAAATAAACACAGAATTTATTGACCTAAATTTACCACTAACATGAAGCCCAATATGTCACGAAAAAACAATCTCAGAACCGCTAGGATCCGTTGAAGCGTTCCTGAGTTATTACCTCATAAAGGGACACTGGTCAGAATTGCAAAAAACGGCCAGGTCATTAAGGTCAAAATAGGCTGGGTAATGAAGGGGTTAATAGCTGCTGTAAAAAAAAAGGATTATACATGGACAGCACACAGATTACGAGTGAGAGAAAAAAGCGTCTCACTTTTCTGGATGAAACCTTGTATGATTTTTTATACTGTCGTTTGAATATACCATTAGTCGTCAGTCAGGCGTTCACGAATCATAAACATGATTTTCACAGATAGAAATTGTAAGTACCCATTATAGTTTGTGTTCATATATCCATGTTTTTTGTGGATTGTGTATCCTCAAAAAATCACAGAGACATGTCCATTTTTGATCTGAGTGACAGATGCAAGTCTAAGGATCCGTGAAAATCATGGACAGCACATCAATGACAAAAGTGTACACTACGTGATATGTCCATGATTAACATTGCACAGAATAGGAAGCGATTTGCAATTTAATGGTCAGCCTTTATAAAGTACAAAGCTAACATCCATAGTGTTGTTTCTAATGCTGACGGTACCTGCTGAATGTGATGGTGGATCTTCTCAGTCAGTGGCCAGCCCCTGCCAAGTTGTAGTTAGTTTACATGTGCTCTGGCTGCCCTCCCCTCAGGATCCATGATGGCTAATTTCAGTTTCTTTATGACAGTCATAGCTCTCGCCACACATCAGGACAAGCTATGAAGAAGCTGCAAATACAGGCTGTGAACCACTGCAGTACCAGCCATGACAGGGCATAATGTGTACGGTCATGTCACAGGCCAGGAGCAGACGCGGTCCAGCCAGCTTCGGTGCTCCAATACAGCAGAGAATACCCGGTACCGGTCAGGGGCACCACACTGCTGTCAATCGGAAAGTTGTGGAGCATAGATAATGAGACAGCCCTATTAAGCTTCCATTTATTGTATATATACAGAAGCAGGATCATTCTCTATAAACACAATGTTGTGCGAATTCTTCCACGTGAATGTGTGATTCTGATCAGGGATGTGTTTTAGGGAATTATTGCACTTGCTGTTCCCTGATAACCATGAACTGTAGACGTGTCCACCTTCATGAGGATCTTTAGAATAGCTGAACAGAGGTAGCTGAGGTGGAGCACATGGTCTCTTCTTACCAGCGAGTTTTTCTCTTTTGGTACTCAATATATTTACATTCACTGATAAAACAAGTGGCATCATTATTTCCCAGTATGGCCTGACAAGGACTGCTGGGTGTAAGGGTACCGTCACACAGTGCAATTTTCATCGCTACGACGGCACGATTCGTGACGTTCGAGCGATATAGTTACGAGATCGCAGTGTCTGACACGCTCCTGCGATCAGGGACCCCGCTGAGAATCGTACGTCGTAGCAGATCGTTTGAAACTTTCTTTCGTCGTCTAGTGTCCCGCTGTGGCGGCATGATCGCATGGTGTAACATATATCGTATACGATGTGCGCATAGTAACCAACGGCTTCTACATCGCACATACGTCATGAAATTATCGCTCCAGCGTCGTAAATTGCAAAGTGTGACAGCAGTCTACGACGCTGGAGCGATATTGTTACGATGCTGGAGCATCACGGATCGTGCCGTCGTAGCGATGAAAATTGCACTGTGTGACGGTACCCTAAATGTATGTCAATTAGCAGTACAAAGCCACAGATAAATAGTTGCCATTGGTGGTAATGCTGGCTGTTGAATAGGGCAGACAATTGTATGTATAAGTTGTAGAAGCCAACTTAGCCTCATTAAATCTCTATTCTCCCTCTCCTGCGTGTTTGACAGAAGTGATTGTTTAGTTTCCTGGGAGGTAAGTAGCAGAGCCTAGGTAAGGGCCTGTATGTTAGTCCATACTGGGTGCGGTCAGAGTTTACAATGTTTTGGAGCTGACCTGTGTCCACAAGCGGCAGGTGTTGTCCAAAGGGCGGGACAACATTGAGAAAGGCTGCAAGAAAGTAAGCAACGGCACGCGCACCTGCCTGTCATCTGCTCCCGGCTGACTGCACCTGTCAGCAAAACTATTGTTACCTCCTAGGTTGGAATGCAGGCCACAGATCTGCCAGAGCTTTCACTACAATAGGCAGATGGCTCTGCAGGAGAGCTGGGGGAAGGGACACATACTTCTATTTCCCTCCGTTTATTGTTTTTCCCCCCTAAAATTGTGACCAATTTCCCAATCTTACAAGACGATGGCTATGAATACATCTCCTACAGATATCACTAATTATGTAGAAAAAAGCAAAGTATAGTTTAAAACTTTATTTTTAATAGAACAGTTGCCTAAAAAAAAACAAATAGAGTATTACAGAATATTTGTTGACTGCACAGAGCATATCACAATATAGAAGAACAGTATACATAATATGTTGGTCAAGATTTAAAAAAAAAATTGTCCTGTGCGTGTCCACTGGGATTTAGCAGGTTTACTAGGGACCCACTTTGAGGTAAAATTACTTTGGCATATAAATGTCAGTCTCGTCAAGCAGTCATAATATACAGTCTTAAAAGGATACAACAAAAAGAACATACATCCAGACCTATAAGAGTATGGGACGCTAGGAAAGACAGTAACAGGTTCTTCCCAAACCTGCCCAGATGATATCTAATAGTTCTGAAGGTCACTTTATGTTAGACTCTTCAAGTCGCACACCAAACCACCAAAACTATAGTACATGGAAGCCAAGATAAAAGGTATATAGATCCTGTAAGGATCACGTGCTTTCTGCCAGCGCTTCAGCTATCCACAGGCGCAAAGTTTCTTGGTTCAAACAGGTAGATTTATTAAACTTTATAAACCTCCATAAATGAATCAAAAATCCATAAAGATAAGCAAAAATAAACACACAGTCCACACGGCAATACGGGATCACAGAGTGGTCTCACCTGTTCGAAATTAAGTCCAGCCTTAGTGAGCCTCTGGAGAGACTGACCAGCATAAAATAGGTCTTTCCACCGCCACAAACAGACGCCATTGAGGCCTTAAAGGGAACCTGTCATGTCTTTTATAGCATGTAAAGTGTCCTCAGTGGGTTGTTAGTGATGCAATGTGCATCACTAACACGTTTTTCCCATTAAAATTGCCGCTGTAATCCTTATAAACAAACAATTTATATAATTATATATTATATTACCTGCTCGTTTAGTTATAGGGGTGTGCTTCATTGTGTTCAGTCAGGCTTCTACCCTTCTACGCATTTTGAGTTGTTCCCGGGGTTGTGCTGACGTCACTGTCTTTCCTGCAATTGTCCATCGGTAATCCGCGCATGTGTCATGACGAGCGTCTACCCCCGTGTGCACACTGAAGCTGATTTTAGTTCCCAGCTTCACTGACTTTGTGTGCATGTGCCAGAGCCACTGCACTCCTCACAAACAGTGATAGACTGTGATGAGCATGCACACACAACCAGTGAAGTTGCAAACTAAAACTAGCTTTAGTTTGCACGCGTGGGTAGCCGCTCATCACGGTGCATGAGCGGAACACAGATGGACAAAACACAAGCGTGGGTCTGTAATTACATATTGCGCAAGCGCGGCTCCCCAATACATACTGCGTAAGCGCTGCAAAACAATAAACATTGTGCAAGCGCGAGATATACAGTGACCTCGGCACAACCCCGGGGACAAGCCTGACTGAATGCAATGAAGCACACCCTTATGACTAAACAAGCAGGTAAGATATAACTGTATAAAGTGTTTTTTTTTTTAATAAGGATTACAGCGGTGATTTTAATAATAATAATAATAATAATCTTTATTTATATAGCGCCAACATATTCCGCAGCGCTTTACAGTTTAACAGTTTCAAACACAACAGTCATAGGTAACAATGTTAACAATACAGTAATAAAGCAAAATAAGACAAAATAAGACTACCCTGCTCGTGAGAGCTTACAATCTACAATGAGGTGGGGAGATACAAAGTACAGGTGTGTATTTACAATTATGTATTTACAATGATGGTCCAGCCATCTTCAGGGAGTGGGGGGTAGATGGAGATACTGAATGGGCTACACACACACACATAAAATGAGTTTGATTAGGGAATCTGATAGGCCGCTCTGAACAAATGAGTTTTGAGCGAGCGCCTAAAACTATCTAAGTTGTGGATGGTCCTAATATCTTTGGGTAGAGCATTCCAGAGGATTGGAGCAACGCGGGAGAAGTCTTGGAGTCGGGAGTGGGAGGTACGGATTAGTGCAGAGGTTAGTCGAAAGTCATTTGCAGAGCGCAGTGATCGGCTAGGCCGATAGACAGAAAGGAGAGAGGAGATGTAAGGGGGTGCCGCACTGTGGAGAGCTTTGTGGGTGAGAACAAGTACTTTGAATTGTATCCTGTAATGAATGGGCAGCCAGTGTAACGACTGGCGGAGAGCGGACACGTCCAATTAATGATTAGCCAGATGGACAACCCTGGCTGCCTAATTTTTAATGAGAAAAACAGGTTAGTGATGCACATTGCATCACTAACAATGCACTGAGGTCACGTTCCATGCTACAAAGGACATGACAGTTTCCCTTTAAATAAGCCATTCAAATCCTAGAGTGGAGGTATGGGAGCAAGCAGTCACACCCAGCTTTTCTGATCAGTACTACAACGCAGACTCAAAATCCAGGCCTTTTTAAAAACCCTCTCAGCAACGTATTGTTGGTTGAGCTTTCTTTTCCGGGGCTTGCATCACTGAGGCTAGCCACCGCAGTGACACATTCCTCCCATCCAGGACCTTGCCTGCTGCTTTCCTACAACCCTGAAATGTTACATCTCATCTATTTACCAGGTCTCTAGTTGACAATTGGTTAGATGTGCCTCAAATAGGTAGAAAAAAAAACATGTCTTAGTATGTTAGTAAAGGCCCCTTTTTATAGACAGTCTACAGCAAGTAGAAAGCCACATAGCTTTGCACTATTAAGTATGAAGCCACTCTCATTCATAGTGTGCACACTGCTCCTTAAGTTCTCTTGTTAGGCATGACCTCACTTACAAGCCAACATGGTGGTGATATTTAGGATGTAACCTTTTACTTTGGCCCCAGTGTATTTCGATTTAGGTTTTTTGGTGAGAAACATCCTGAAGTATCTCATGTTCCATAGGGACCTTCTGAACAATTAGACCTTATTTATCAGTCAGATTCGAGAAGGACCTACTATTTTCTAGTCTATCCTCTCACCCTTGTATAGTTCTTGATGTATCATTTTTTTTATATACCTTTCTAGCATTGCGTGTTATGACTACACGAGCAGAATGACAATAATATTTATGTTAATATTTTTCAGCCACGAGCTTTGCTAATGCAACGTTGCTCATGTCTGCAAAACCCCAGAGAATGTAGGTAAAGTAGGTCAATGACCTATATTTACCTGCATTTGCGGTGAGGCGCCCTCTGCTGGCTGTTCCTAGATCGTGGGAACTTTCCTAGAAAGCTCCCTGGCTCGAGTTCATATGAGGACAACCAGCAGAGGGCGCCTCTTATGATCTCGAGCCTGGGAGCTTTCTAGGAAAATTCCCACGATCTAGGAACAGCCAGCAAAGGGCGCCTAACCGCAAATGCAGGTAAATATAGGTCAATGACCTACTTTACCTACATTCTCCGGGGTTTTGCAGACATGAGCAACGTTGCATTAGCAAAGCTCTTGGCTGCAAAATATTTTAACCCCTTCAGATGGATTTACATCATTGGACGTGACAGATCCTCGGAAGGTATGTATATTGTTGGTTTATTATTTTTTTTTTATTTACAGATCGAGGGTCTTCAGTGAGTGGATTGAGAGTAGAATAAATTAATACAACAACCTTTGTGATTTTTTCATTAAAATAATTTTTAATAATGTGTGTGTGTTTTTTTAACCCTTTACTAGTATTGGATTAATAATGGATAGGTGTCATAATTGACGCCTCTCCATTATTAATTTGGCTTAATGTCACCTTACAATAGCAAGGTGGCATTAACCCTTCATTACCCCATATCCCACCGCTACACGGGAATGGGAAGAGAGTGGCCAAGTGCCAGAATAGGCGCATCTTCCAGATGCGCCTTTTCTGGGGTGGCTGGGGGCAGATGTTTTTAGCCAGGGGGGGCCAATAACCGTGGACCCTCTCCAGGCTATTAATATCTGCCCTCAGTCACTGGCTTTACTACTCTGGCGGAGAAAATTGTGTGGGAGCCCACGCCAATTTTTTCCGCCATTTAACCCTTTAATTTACTAGCTAGAACGGCTAAATTTTGCATGGACACACTACTGACATTAGTAGTGTGGAATATGCAAAAAAAAAATGGGGATATGAGATGGTTTACTGTATGTAAACCATGTCTCATATCATGTCGGGTTTAGGAAGGAGAAAGCAAAAGCCGGTAATTGAATTACCGGCTTTCTGCTATATCGCGCTGGATGAAATATTAATATATATACATATATGTGTCTACTGACATATATATATATATATATATGTATATATATATATATATATATATATAGACAGTATATATGTTTTTTTTTTTTTAAAACACACGGATCCCTTGTATAGCCGTATGTCGGTTTTGCAAGCCTGCGATAAAAACACGCAGTACGGATGACATACGGATTACATACGGAGGATGCCATGCGCAAAAAACGCTGAAACACCCTGCCTACGGAAGAGCTACGGACCACTATTTTCGGGACTTTTCAGCGTATTACGGCCGTAATATACGGACCGTATTTTCATACGCTGTGTGTGACGCCGGCCTTAAAGCCGCAATGCTCCTCTGGAAAATATGCAAATTGTCTCTTCAGAGAGGAAGAGAACTAGAACTCTAGTGCCACCTATTGGAAGTAGCAATCCTAACAGTCAATGTCGACTCTTTGACGAGCCTTGTCACATGACTTAGGATAATAAATTGATGAAGTAACCAAACTCTCATGAAACTGGCTACACTGATGTAAATCTGTTTATTTATTTTTTTTAGAATGTCAAAAAAACTGATGTCTGAATGAGGCCACACACAGAGTACACAGACCCATTTTAGCCATTGTGCCAGTTGATTTTCCGCACAGACCATGTGGACTAGTACACAGCGCCAGTCACATCCACAATTTGGAGCTAAGACTGCCCCATGTTTTAGTACTGATGGTTGCACCTAGTCTAACACCAAGCATTGGCACTGTTCAGAAACCTTTAAGGCTATGTGCCCACGTTACGGATTCGTGTGCGGATTTTTCCGCACCATTTTTGAAAAATCCGCAGATAAAATGCACTGCATTTTACCTGCAGATTACCCGCGGAGTTCCTGGATTTTTTGTCCAGATTTCACCTATGGTTTTACACGTGCGGATTCCTATTGAGGAGCAGGTGTAAAACACTGCAGAATCCGCACAAAGAATTGACATGCTGCGGAAAATACAACGCAGCGTTTTCACTCTGTATTTTCCGCATCATGTGCACAGCTGAATTGGTTTTTCATAGGTTTACATGGTACTGAAAACCTGATGGAAAACTGCTGCGAATCCGCAGTGGCCAATCCGCTGCGGATCCGCAGACAAATCCGCACCGTGTACACATAGCCTTATGCTTTTGACTTAGTCTACATGCACACGTTGCATAAATGCAACACATTTTTGCAGCAAAAAAGCATAGATAGGAAAAGCGGCAGGTAATAAAAGCACATTTTGTGATGCCTTGTTTTCACATTCATTTAAATAGGTGAAAAACAATTGGCATGCTCCAAATGTGAAAAAATGCTATAAAGGTTCAAATATGCAAGGAAAAAAAAGCAGCATGTGTATGAGGTTTCACACATCGTATTCACTTTGTTGGTTCTGTAAAACGCTGTTTTTTTCCGCAGCAAAAGTGCACAGCAAAAACACAGTGTGTGAGCAAGCCCATAGTCTAGAACAGCTTCCTCAAAGAACTTACTATTAGGACTTGCTCACACATGCGTATAAATCGGATAAGTGCAATGCGATAAAAAATCAGATTGTGTTTGGACCAATGTTATTCGATAAGGCAGTGCGGACATGTGTATTTTTTCTCAGCTGTATTTGGCATGATGTGATTTCACTCCGAAATCTGACTGGTGTGAGAAAAAATTGGATGCTATACACACCATCAGCATACGGACCATCGATATATACGAACCATCAAAATTCGGACCATCAGTATACAGGCCATCAGTATACGGATCATCAGTGTACATACCATCAGTGTACAAACCATCAGTGTACGGACCATCAGTATACGAACCATCAGTATACGGACCATCATTATACGGTCCATCAGTGTACGGACCATCAGTATACGGACCATCATTATACGGACCATCGGTATACGAACCATCAGTTTTCGGACCATCAGTATACTGACCATCGGTATACGAACCATCAGTATTCGGACCATTAGTGTACGGACCATCAGTATATAGACCATCAGTGTACGGACCATCAGTATACAGACCATCATTATACAGACCATCAGCATATGGACCATCGGTATAAGAACCATCAGTATTCAGACCATCAGTGTACGGACCATCATTATACGGACCATCAGTATACAGACCATCAGTATACGGACCATCAGTGTACGGACCATCAGTATACGGACCGTCAGTATACGGACCATCATTATACGGACCATCGATATACGAATCATAAGTATTCGGACCATCAGTTTTCGAACCATCAGTATACAGACCATCGGTAACCGAACCATCAGTATTCGGACCATCATTATATGGAACATCAGTGTACAGACCATCATAGTAACATAGTTAGTAAGGCCGAAAACAGACATGTGTCCATCCAGTTCAGCCTATATTCCATCATAATAAATCCCCAGATCTACGTCCTTCTACAGAACCTAATAATTGTATGATACAATATTGTTCTGCTCCAGGAAGACATCCAGGCCTCTCTTGAACCCCTCGACTGAGTTCGCCATCACCACCTCAGGCAAGCAATTCCAGATTCTCACTGCCAGTATACGGACAATCATTATACAGACCATCAGCATATGGACCAATGGTATAAGAACCATCAGTGTTTGGACCATCATTATACGGACCATTGGGATACGAACCATCAGTATTCGGACCATCAGTGTATGGACCATCAGTATACGGACTCAGTGTACGGACCATCAGTATACGGACCATCATTATACACACCATCCGTATACAAACCTTCAGTTTTCGGACCATCAGTATACGGAACATCATTATATGGACCATCAGTATACAGACCATCAGTATATGGACCATCAGTATACTGATCATCATTATACGGACCATCAGTATACGGACCACAATTATACAGACCATCAGTACACTGACCATCAGTATACGGACCACAATTATATGGACCTTCAATATACAGTCCATCAGTGTATGGACCATCATTATACGGACCATCAGTATACAGACTATCATTATATGGACCATCAGTATACGGACCATCAGTACACTGACCATCAGTATACGGACCACAATGATACGGACCATTAGTATATGGACCACAATTATACGCACCATCAGTCTACGGACCATCAGTATACGGACCATCATTATACGGACCATCAGTATATGGAACATTATTATACGGACCATCAGTATACGAACCATCAGTATATGGACCATCAGTATTCGGACCATCAGTGCACGGACCATCAGTATACGGACCATCATTATACGGGCCATCAGTATACGGACCACAATGATACGTACCATCAGTATACGGACCACAATGATATGGACCATCAGTATACGGACCATCAGTATACGGACCACAATGGTACAGACAATGAGTATATGGACCATCAGTATACGGACCACAATGATACGTACCATCAGTATACGGACCATCAGTATACGGACCACAATGGTACAGACCATGAGTATATGGACCATCAGTATACAGACCATCAGTATGCGGACCATCAGTATACGGGCCGTCAGTATACAGACTGTCAGTATACGGACCATCAGTATATGTACCTTCGCTATAAGGCCATCCGTATACGGACCCATCAGTGTATGGCATGAATTGGCATGAGAAAATATTCTCAGATCTGGGCCAGGTGCTATGTAAAAAAAAACATCATATAACATTCGGCCGTGTTATACGCTCATGTGAGCGAGCCCTAAATCTAACAATACATTAAGAAGTTCACAAAAGAAAAGTGGTAGAACTTCTAGGACCCCTGTCATTGATTGCTCCTGCCTAAACCTCCAGATGCATGATTGCAGCCTGATCTGATTTTCTGATCTGATGTCATTTTCTATGTCATGCTCGGGGCACTTCAGAAGTATAGATTGAAAGATATCCAGAAGAGACAAGAGGAGTCTGATGTGGCTTCTCCCCGCCAAGCTGCAGGTGATTTACCAGTCTATCCCATCTATATACATAATTGTCTAAGGGTCACTTCCGTCTGTCTGTCTGTCCTTCTGTCACGGTTATTCATTCGCTGATTGATCAGCGACGGGCACAGTCCGATTAGTCACTCCCCTGCACTCACTGCCCGGCGCCCGCTCCGTAATCCCCTCCACTCACCGCTCACACAGGGTTAATGGCAGCGGTAATGGCCCGCGGTGTAACGCACTCCGTTACCACTGCTAATAACCCTGTGTGTCCCCAACTATTTACTATTGATGCTGCCTATGCAGCATCAATAGTAAAAATATGTCATGTTAAAAATAATTAAAAAAAACAATAAACCTGCTATACTCACCCTCCGCCGCCTTTCCCGCTCCTCTGGACGCTCCCGGGACCGCGCCATTGCAAGCGGCAGCTTCCACTCCCAGGACTGGTGTGCGACAAGGACCTGCCGTGATGTCACGGTCATGTGACCGCAACGTCATCATAGGTCCTGCTCACACCAGCCCTGAGAGCGGAAGCTGGCGCTTGCAATGGAGCGGTCCCGGGAGCGTCCAGAGGAGCGGAAAAGGAGGCGGAGGGTGAGTATAGCAGGACTTCCAACGGGCCTTCGGACGGTGAATATATGGTTATTTGTTTTTTAAGTCTCTATACTATGTGGCTCTGTGCTGGGCAATATACTACGTAACTGGGCAATATACTACGTGCCTGGGCAATATACTACATGCCTGGGCAATATACTACGTGGCTGGGCAATATACTACGTGGCTGGGCAATATACTACGTGGCTGGGCAATATACTACATGGCTGGGCAATATACTACATGCCTGGGCAATATACTACGTGGCTGGGCAATATACTACGTGGCTGGACAATATACTACGTGGCTGGATAATATACCACGTGACTGGGCAATATACTATGTGGCTGGACAATATACTACGTGGCTGGACAATATACTATGTGCCTGGGCAATATACTACGTGGCTGGGCAATATACTATGTGGCTGGACAATATACTACGTGACTGGGCAATATACTACGTGGCTCTGCTATATACTACGTGACTGGGTAATATACTACTTGGCTCTGCTATATACTACGTGACTGGGCAATATACTACGTGGCTGGGCAATATACTACGTGGCTGGGCAATATACTACGTGGCTGGGCAATATACTACGTGACTGGGCAATATACTACGTGGCTCTGCTATATACTACGTGACTGGGCAATATACTACGTGGCTCTGCTATATACTACGTGACTGGGCAATATACCACGTGGCTGGGCAATATACTACGTGGCTCTGCTATATACTACGTGACTGGGCAATATACTACGTGGCTCTGCTATATACTACATGACTGGGCAATATACTACGTGGCTCTGCTATATACTACGTAGCTGGGTGATATACTACGTGGCTGGGCAATATACTACGTGACTGGACAATATACTACGTGACTGGGCAATATACTACGTGGCTCTGCTATATACTACGTGACTGGGCAATATACTACGTGACTGGGCAACATACTATGTGGCTGGGCAATATACTACGTGACTGTGCAATATACTACGTGACTGGGCAATATACTACGTGGACATGCATATTCTAAAATACCCGATGCGTTAGAATCGGGCCACCATCTAGTTTATATATAATTGGAATATACTTGTCAGTCACCTTGAATGGAGGGGAAAAAAGCCTCATCTGACTCATCTTGTCTCTCCCTGCCATCTTTTCAAACTGTTTGTTGCTGCTTTTTAGAGAAAAGCATACCTGCCTGCAATTGTGCTGCCCGGCTGTGATTCCTGCTGACCGGGATTTGGGCAGGACGAATGAAATGTCAGGTTCCTTCAGTTACACAGCAGTGAGAACATTGTGCTGTGGTCATTGAGTCTGGCTTTGACAGCTTAGCTTTATCAGCATGGAGCTGAAACATGGGACAGAAGATAATGCCAGTAGCTATTACTGTGTTTGGGCAAGTATGGAGTTAAGTCATGGTAAGGCCCCTAAGTGGAGAGTGATGTTTCACAGGAAGCTTTGTAGCTAGCAGTGCTCACTGAGGAAGCCAGGAAGGGCTAGATGCCTTTGTAATGAATTAGGGCAGGGTGGCTCCTTTTCTCAGGAAGGGAGGTCAAAAGTTGACGTCATACAAAGTGCACTAACAAGGTTTATCGTACCACCACTTGTGCCAGAACAGCCTGGGCGGCAGCCTGGTGGCTGTCATGTCACCTGTACTAGTCAAGCCTTTGCTTATTCAGCATGCCTTATTTCAGAGCTATGCGAATGTATCACTGATCATGTTATCTACAACGCACACCTTATTCATTTTACAAACAAACAAGAGGAATGGTGACTCGGAAATATACACATGATAATGGAAATATGCTGCTTAAATGAACATTTCAGCCAAAAGAAACCTCTACCAGAAATGTCGACCACCAGCCTGTTTCCCTTGTCCTGTTGATGAAAATATGAACACTTTGTCCCCAATGTATAAAGATTGGCATTGTTCACACAGGTCTTGATGAGGGAGTATGTCAGAGGTGCCTAATTCATCAAGACACACACACCTTGTAATGAATCCTGTGGTGTGCGCTCTTGCCATAGATTTTAAGGTACCGTCTCACAGTGGCACTTTGGTCGCTACCACGGCACGATCCGTGATGCTCCAGCGTCGCTCCATTATCGCTCCAGCGTCGTAGACTGCGGTCACACTTCGCAATGCACGGCGCTGGAGCGATAATTTCATGACGTATTTGCGATGTAGAATCAGCAGAGGAGGTGGAGAATATCGTGTACACCTTTGTTACACGATGCGATCATGCCGCCACAGCGGGACACTTGACGTCGAAAGAAAGTTTCAAACGATCTGCTACGACGTACGATTCTCAGCGGGGTCCCTGATCGCAGTAGCGTGTCAGACACAGCGAGATCGTAACTATATCGCTGGAACGTCACGGATCGTGCCGTCGTACCGACCAAAGTGCCACTGTGAGACGGTACCCTTACTCTAGTCAGGAGATGCAGTAAGATTTTTGGTGTAAGGCACGTCACACCTCACCATGAATTAGAAGAGTTGTGGCATTACGCCCCAGTTCCGACCCCATTACGCCTCAGCTCAGCTGGGAAAAACTGACGTGGGAACTCCAAAATTCACAAAACGTTGGAACAACCTCAATTTCTGAAAACATTTGTGCAAAAGTGTTTGTACAATACACTTTAATGATTCAAGGTCTCCGTGTATTGGGAAGGTGAAGGCAGATAGGTTGTTTATAGTAGAGGATCAATTGAGAAAATCCACTGCCTATTATACCGTCTACTTAGACTTACTCTGGCAGTAAAAAATGATTCAACCCCTTTACAGTTTAGGTTTATTAACAGTAAAAAGGACCGTGCATACTTTATTCTATTTGCAAGAGCTCAATCAAGAGCAATTTAAATAGCTAAACACAGCTTGTATATCAAGTGATTTCTCCAAAAGCAACACAAAATGACACTTTTATCTCCTCAAGGACGAGGCGTTTTTTCATTTTTGCTCTTTGTTTTTCCCTTCACGGCGTCTAAAATCCATCGTTTTTTTATTTTACCATCAACATACAGTTGTGCTCATAAGTTTACATACCCTGGCAGAATTTTTGCTTTCTTGGCCTTTTTTTCAGAGAATATGAATGATAACACCAAACCTTTTTCTCCACTCATGGTTAGTGGTTGGGTGAAGCCATTTATTGTCAAACTACTGTGTTTTCTCTTTTTAAATCCTAATGACAACCCAAAACATCCAAATGACCCTGATACAACTGTAGCCATATGAGAGTTGAGAACGAGTTGTAGTGTTCACTGACACCATACAATTTACTGAAAAACGCAAATAAAATCCAAGTAGGATAAAATAAGGGGAAAAAATCCCTACTCAGTTCTCACATTGTTTTGGGGTTTTGTTTTTATACCATTCTTTTTATGGTAAATTATCTGCAAACCTGATACTTCAGGTCAGTATGACTATGGCGATACCATAGAAAAATTCAGAATTTAAAAACTTTTGGTTTGTGTAACTATGAGACCCCTAATGGTTTTATTTTCCTGTTCAAGCTATATGAGAGCTTGTTGTTTGCTTGGCAAGCTGACGTTATGTATATCAATACAGGGTACATATGATGTTTTAAATGCTTTTTAAGTGACTGAGCCAATTTTGACCTTAATGACCAGGCCAAATTTTAGAAATCTGATTAGTGCCACTTTATGTGCTTATAACTCTGGAACGCTTCAAAATATCCCAGTGATTCCAAGACAGTCGTTTCGTGACACGTTGTACTTTATGTTAGTTTTAAACTTAGATCGATGTTTTGCATTTATTTGGCAAAAATTAGAAATTTTCAAACTTTCAATTTTTATATTCTTAACCCAGAAGTAGTTTGTGTCTAAGTGCTTGCCTCCAGTAGGCGTATACACCAGAAAAGGATGCACAGCAGAGCGCATGGTCATACAATCCCATTGTATGAATTTGGAAGCAAGCCCCAATAGGACCCATGAACGTGAAGGTAAGAGCAATGTGAAAGCATTCTTAGCTTCACTGTGGGACATGAATATTTTTTACTTTGACCGTTGGTCTCATGCACTGCAGTAATCGTGTGTAGGAAACCTGTCAGTGTCTCACTGACAAATCTGTTAGATTCTGATTAGAGATGGGACTAACAGGCCACCAAGTCCTGGGGTCATCGGATGAATTTGGGGTACCATGGCAACGATTGCTGGGTTCATTCTGTCAAAGGAGGTAATTTAACCCTTTTTTTAACTATTTAGATACTGCTATTGCAGATGACAGCAATATTTAAAGGGTTAATCGGCTCCGATCGGTTCCAAAACTGTTCAGGGCCGATGCCGCAGGCTGTCAGCTGTCATGTACAAGAAGACGCTATTCACTTATTCTTCAGCGCAGGTAAAAGGCGTATCAGCAGTAGTTAAGGGGTTAAAGAGTAACAAGGGAATGATTTTTAATTATTTTTTTATTTTTTAGTTGCCGTAGAGAGCTTTAATCTGCTATCGTCAGAACACTTGTTCTATATTCAGCAAAACCAAGGTCAGACAAGGTCAGTCAACTTAGGACAGTCCAATGACGCCCTGGGTTCAGCTTCCCCACAGAATACATGAGATTTTCTCCTAGGATTTCCTGATTGCATCCAATTATTAAATTTGTTTAAATGCCATTGGCTCAAAAGGGCAAACTCAAACAGACTTGCCGCTTGCAACGTTTTCTAGGAGATCCCAGAGGAACCTTGACTTTCACCCTTTAACCTCTACACAGATACAGGTGCTTCTCACAAAATTAGAATATCATCAAAAAGTTTATTTATTTCAGTTGTTCAATACAAAAATATAGAGTCATTACAAACAGAGTGATCTATTTCAAGTTTAGTTAATTTCTATTGATGATTATGGCTTATAGCCAATGAGAACCCAAAAGTCATTATCTCAGTAAATTATAATACTTTATAACACCAGCTTGAAAAATGATTTTAAAATCCTAAATGTTGGCCTACTGAAATGTATTTTCAGTAAATGCACTTGGTCGGGGCTCCTTTTGCGTCAATTACTGCATCAATGTAGCATGGCATGGAGGTGATCAGCTTGTGGCACTGCTGAGGTGTTATGGAAGTCCAGGTTGCTTTGATAGCAGCCTTCAGTTTGTCTGCATTGTTGGGTCTGGTGTCTCTCATCTTTTTCTTAACAATACTCCATAGATTCTCTATGGGGTTAAGGTCAGGCGAGCTTGCTGGCCAATCAAGCACAGTGATACTGTTGTTTTTAAACCAGGTATTGGTACTTTTGGCAGTGTGGAGAGGTGCTAAGTCCTTCTGGAAAATGAAATTTCCATCTCCAAAAAGCTTGTCGGCAGAGGGAAGCATGAAGTGCTCTAAAATTTCCTGGTAGACGGCTGCACGGACTTTGGTCTTGATAAAACACAGTGGACCTACACCAGCTGTTGACATGGCTCCCCAAACCATCACTGATTGTGGATACTTCACGCTAGACCTCAAGCAGCTTGGATTGTGTGCCTCTCCATTCTTCCTCCAGACTCTGGGACCTTGAAATGCAAAATTTACTTTCATCTGAAAACAACACCTTGGACAACTGAGCAACAGTCCAGTTCTTTTTCTCCTTGGCTCAGGTAAGACACCTCTGGCGTTGTCTATTGGTCATGAGTGGCTTGACACAAGGAATGCGACACTTGTAACCCATGTCCTGGATACATCTGTCTGCAGTCGCTTTTGAAGCAATAACTCCAGCAGCAGTCCACTTCTTGTGAATCTCCCCCAAATTTGTGAATGGCCGTTTCTTATCAATATTTTCAAGGCTGCAGTTATCCTGGTTGCTTGTGCACCTTTTTCTACCACACTTTTTTCTTCCACTCAGCTTTCCATTAATATGCTTGGATACAGCACTCTGTACAGCCAGCTTCTTTAGTGATGAACTTTTGTGGCTTACCCTCCTTGTGGAGAGTGTCAATGACTGCCTTCTGGACATCTGTCAAGTCAGCAGTTTTTTCCCATGATAGTGGTGCCTACTGAAACAGACTAAGGGACCTCTTTAAATGCTTTGGAAGCCTTTGCAGGTGTTTTTTAGTAATTATTCTAATTTTCTTAGTTAAGGATTTTCATTGGCTGTCAGCCATAATCATCAACATTATCAGAAATAAACACTTGAAATAGATCACTCTATTTGTAATGACTCTATATAATATGAGTTTCACTTTTTGTATTGAAGAACTGAAATATATTAACTTTTTGATGATATTCTATTTTTGTGAGAAGCACATCTATCTAGGAAAGGATATAATTCCATATTGACCACCATACCCTGCACATTTCAGAGCTTGAGAAAGCAAAGCAACACCAGAACATAACTGAACCATCTCCATGCATTACTGTAGGCAGGGTGTTATTTCTTTCAGCATATGCTTGAATCTTTCTTTTGCAGACAAACTGATAATAGGCCCAAAAGTTTGGATATCTTGGAGTTCGGTAATGTAGACCTTCAATATTCAGTATGTTCCTTAATAAGAAAACTGAAACCACAGTTCCTGCTACCACCAAATCTTACTGCTCTTTGCATCAGATATGATTGAGACTTTACCTGATTTGTAAATGTGTTCTCTTATAAGTTATTCTCTTCTAGCGTTCAGTAATTCTCAGACTACTGTAGTCACTAAAAGTGACATATTTGCTCTGTTTTTTGCTTAGTTTTTAAGCCTTTTTTGCGCCAAATTCATTATACAGTTATATGAAAAAGTTTGGGTACCCCTATTAATCTTAAGCTTAATGTTTTATAAAAATTGTTTTTTTTTGCAACAGCTATTTCAGTTTCATATATCTAATAACTGTTGGACACAGTAATGTTTCTGCCTTGAAATAAGGTTTATTGTACTAACAGAAAATGCGCAATCTGCATTCAAACTAAATTTGACAGGTGCATAAGTATGGGCACCCTTATCATTTTCTTGTTTTAAATACTCCTACCTACTTTTTACTGACTTACTAAAGCACTTTTTTGGTTTTCTAACCTCATTGAGCTTTGAACTTCATAGCCAGGTGTATGCAATCATGAGAAAAGCTACTTAAAGTGGCCACTTGCAAGTTGTTCTCCTGTTTGAATCTCCTCTGAAGAGTGGCATCATGGGCTCCTCAAAACAAATGTCTAATGATCTGAAAACAAAGATTATTCAACATAGTTGTTCAGGGGAAGGATACAAAAAGCTGTCTCAGAGATTTAACCTGTCAATTTCCACTGTGAGGAACATAGTAAGGAAATGGAAGAACACAGGTACAGTTCTTGTTAAGGCCAGAAGTGGCAGGCCAAGAAAAACATCAGAAAGGCAGAAAAGAATGGTGAGATCAGTCAAGGACAATCCTCAGACCACCTCCGGAGAGCTGCAGCATCAACTTGCTGCAGATGGTGTCACTGTGCATCTGACCGATGCACCGATGCATCTGACCGACTATACAACACACTTTGCACAAGGAGAAGCTGTATGGGAGAGTGATGCGAAAGAAGCCGTTTCTGCAAGCACGCCACAAACAGAGTCGGCTGAGGTATGCAAAAGCACATTTCGAGAAGCCAATTTCTTTTTTGGAAGAAGGTCCTGTGGACTGATGAAACCAAGATTGAGTTGTTTGGTCATACAAAAAGGCGTTATGCATGGCGGCCAAAAAACACAGTATTCCAAGAAAAACACTTACTACCCTCAGTACAATTTGATGGAGGTTCCATCATGCTTTGGGGCTGTGTGGCCAATGCCGGCACCGGGAATCTTGTTAAAGTCGAGGGACGCATGGATTCCTCTCAGTATCAGCAGATTCTTGACAATAATGTTCATGAATCAGTGACAAAGTTGAAGTTACGCAGGGGATGGATCTTTCAGCAAGACAATGATACAAAACACCGCTCCAAATCTACTCAGGCATTCATGCAGAGGAACAATTACACTGTTCTGGAATGGCCATCCCAGTCCCCAGACCTGAATATCATTGAACATCTGTGGGATTATTTGAAGAGGGCTGTCCATGCTCAGGTTTTCCAGAGGTAGAGACAAGTTTAGTGTGTTCAAATAAGCTTGCAAACTGTATTTTAAACTTCGTTCTCACTCCTCTGGAAATGCGGAGCAACAAGTTGGTATACTTATCTCTCTGCTGCAAGGAGATCCTCAATCCTGGGATTTCTCTTTGCCACAGGATTCGGTTTGTCTCCAGCCTGTGTAAAGGTACCTTCACACATAACAATATCGTTAACGATATCGTTGCAACGTCACGCTTTTTGTGACGTAGCAACGATCTCGCTAACGATCTCCTTTATGTGTGACAGCGACTAACGATCAGGCCCCTGCTGGGAGATCGTTGGTCGTGGGGAATGATCAGGACCTTTTTTTGGTCGCTGATCACCCGCTGTCATCGCTGGATCGGCGTGTGTGACGCCGATCCAGCGATGTGTTCACTTGTAACCAGGGTAAAATCGGGTTACTAAGCGCAGGGCCGCGCTTAGTAACCCGATATTTACCCTGGTTACTATTGTAAATGTAAAAAAAAAAAACAGTACATACTTACATTCCGATGTCTGTCACATCCCCCGGCATCAGCTTCCCTGCACTGACTGTCATTGCTGGCCGTAAAGCAGAGCACAGCAGTGACGTCACCGCTGTGCTCTGCTTTACGGCCATCTCCGCTGACACAGTCAGTGTGGGAAGCTGACGGCGGGGGATGTGACAGACATCGGAATGTAAGTATGTACTGTTTTTTTTTTTTACTTTTACAATGGTAACCAGGGTAAATATCGGGTTACTAAGCGCGGCTCTGCACTTAGTAACCCGATGTTTACCCTGGTTACCCGGGGACTTCGGCATCGTTGAAGACAGTTTCAACGATGCCGAAGTCTTTTCCCTGATCGTTGGTCGCTGGAGAGAGCTGTCTGTGTGACAGCTCTCCAGCGACCACACAAAGACTTACCAACGATCACGGCCAGGTCGTATCGCTGGTCGTGATCGTTGGTAAGTCGTTTAGTGTAACGGTACCTTCAGGATTTTTTTGGGCTCAAACCCTTATCTATGATGACCCTGACCGAGTCTCCTTAGCTGAGTCCAGGTTGCGTCACCTTCAGCAGGGGAATCGGTCAGTGAAGATATATAGGTATGCATTCCGCAGATGGGCAACTGATACAAAATTGAATGACCCGGCTCTCAGAAGCCAATTTCTTCAGAGTCTTACTGAAAAGTTGAAGGATGCTTTGGCAGTGTATGAAACCCCTGAGTCCTTGGAAGCTGCTATGTCAATGGCTATTGTGTTGATAGATGCCTTCGGAATAGGTGGGTAAGACCACCTTCTCTGAAGCCTCTTTTTCGAGGTATTGCCCCTTTGCCATGGGAACAGTCTAGCGGTGAACCGGTTCTGGGGAAGGTGGAGGAACCCATGCAATTAGGAGGTGCCTCTCCATCGTACATTTTCCAGGATATTCGCAAAAAGAAGGAAGTGTGGGTTTTTAGTGGAAAAAATTGACATTTTATTGGGGCCTCTCCTTTGATACTCGTTTTACCCTTTGTAGTCTGAAGTTCAATAAGGAAGGGGTACATTTATCATCAACCTGCAGTGCCTGGTTTGTCCTGACAGCAGAGTTACAGCGTTCGGAATATGATGATGCGAAAAGAAATTCATTTTATAAAAATATTGTTATTAGTGTGAAAAATTAGCAAAGCATAAATATATATATATATATATATATATATATATATATATATATGTGTGTGTGTGTGCCAAGTTTCATTCATCTTTATATATATACACAGTCATGGCCAAAAGTATTGACACACCTGCAATTCTGTCAGATAATACTCATTTTCTTCCTGAAAATGATTGCAAACACAAATTCTTTGGTATTATTAGCTTCATTTCATTTGTCTTAAATGAAAAAACACAAAAGAGAATGAAGCAAAAAGCAAAACATTGATCATTTCACACAAAACTCCAAAAATGGGCCAGACAAAAGTATTGGCACCCTCAGCCTAATACTTGGTTGCACAACCTTTATCCAAAATAACTGCGACCAACCGCTTCCGGTAACCATCAATGAGTTTCTTACAATGCTCTGCTGGAATTTTAGACCATTCTTCTTTGGCAAACTGCTCCAGGTCCCTGACATTTTAAGGGTGCCTTCTCCAAACTGCCATTTTTAGATCTCTCCACAGGTGTTCTATGGGATTCAGGTCTGGACTCATTGCTGGCCACCTTAGAAGTCTCCAGTGCTTTCTCTCAAACCATTTTCTAGTGCTTTTTGAAGTGTGTTTTGGGTCATTGTCCTGCTGGAAGACCCATGACCTCTGAGGGAGACCCAGCTTTCTCACACTGGGCCCTACATTATGCTGCAAAATTTGTTGGTAGTCTTCAGACTTCATAATGCCATGCATACGGTCAAGCAATCCAGTGCCAGAGGCAGTAAAGCAACCCCAAAACATCAGGGAACTGTTGTGAATTCTGTTGTCGAACTCCCTCCTGTGGTCGTGAAGTATATGGTACTTCGGCGAGTTCTGTCCATGGACTCCCTCTGTTTCATTTCTGCGTTTGTGACTTTCATCTTTACTCACAGTCAATATATGTGGGGGGCTGCCTTTTCCTTTGGGGAATTTCTCTGAGGCAAGGTAGGCTTAATTTTCTATCTCTAGGGCTAGCTAGCTCTTAGGCTGTGAAGAGGCGTCTAGGGAGAGTCAGGAACGCTCCACGGCTATTTCTAGTTGTGATAGGATTAGGGCCTGTGGTCAGCAGAGCTCCCACATCCCAGAGCTTGTCCTGTGTGAGTTTAACTATCAGGTCGTGCCGGGTGCTCCTAACCACCAGGTCCATAACAGTACAGCTGGCCCAAAGTATTAATGCATCTCAATAGAGGGATAAGAGAAGTTCTGAGACCATTTTTTTTTCTTTGCACTGTGTTTTGTCTTTCTTTTCCCCTAAACCTTTGGGTGGTTCAGGACACAGGTGTAGATATGGACATTCAAGGTCTGTCCTCTTGTGTGGATCATCTCACTGCAAGGGTACAAAACATTCAAGATTTTGTGGTTCAGAATCCTATGTTAGAGCCTAGAATTCCTATTCCTGATTTATTTTCTGGGGATAGATCTAAGTTCTGGAATTTCAAAAATAATTGTAAACTGTTTCTAGCTTTGAAACCCCGCTCCTCTGGTGACCCCGTTCAACAAGTAAAAATCATTATTTCTTTGTTGCGTGGTGACCCTCAAGACTGGGCATTTTCCCTTGCGCCAGGAAATCCTGCATTGCGTGATGTTGATGCGTTTTTTCTGGCGCTTGGATTGCTTTATGATGAACCAAATTCAGTGGATCAGGCAGAGAAAATCTTGCTGGCTTTGTGTCAGGGTCAGGATGAAGCGGAGGTGTACTGTCAGAAGTTTAGAAAGTGGTCTGTGCTTACTCAGTGGAATGAGTGTGCCCTGGCGGCAATTTTCAGAAAGGGTCTTTCTGAAGCCCTTAAGGATGTCATGGTGGGATTTCCCACGCCTGCTGGTCTGAATGAGTCTATGTCCTTGGCCATTCAGATCGATCGGCGCTTGCGTGAGCGCAAAGCTGTGCACCATCTGGCGGTATTCTCTGAGCATAGGCCTGAGCCTATGCAGTGTGATAGGACTTTGACCAGAGCTGAACGGCAAGAACACAGACGTCGGAATGGGCAGTGTTTTTACTGTGGTGAATCCACTCATGCTATCTCCGATTGTCCTAAGCGCACTAAGCGGTTCGCTAGGTCTGCCACCATTGGTACGGTACAGTCTAAATTTCTTTTGTCCGTTACTCTGATTTGCTCTCTGTCGTCCTATTCTGTCATGGCATTTGTGGATTCAGGCGCTGCCCTGAATTTGATGGACTTGGAGTTTGCCAGGCGCTGTGGTTTTTTCTTGGAGCCCTTGCAGTATCCTATTCCATTGAGAGGAATTGATGCTACGCCTTTGGCCAAGAATAAGCCTCAGTACTGGACTCAATTGACCATGTGCATGGCTCCTGCACATCAGGAGGATATTCGCTTTTTGGTGTTGCATAATCTGCATGATTGGGTCGTTTTGGGGTTGCCATGGCTACAGGTCCATAATCCAGTGTTGGATTTGAAATCTATGTCTGTGTCCGGCTGGGGTTGTCAGGGGGTACATGGTGATGTTCCATTGTTGTCAATTTCGCCTTCTACTCCTTCTGAAGTCCCTGAGTTTTTATCAGATTACCGGGATGTATTTGAAGAGCCCAAATCCGGTGCCCTACCTCCTCATAGGGATTGCGATTGTGCTATTAATTTGATTCCTGGTAGTAAGTTTCCTAAGGGCCGTCTGTTTAATTTATCTGTGCCAGAGCACGCCGCTATGCGGAGTTATATAAAAGAATCCTTGGAGAAGGGTCATATTCGCCCGTCGTCGTCACCATTGGGAGCAGGGTTCTTTTTTGTGGCCAAGAAGGATGGCTCTTTGAGACCTTGTATTGATTACCGCCTTCTTAATAAGATCACAGTCAAATTTCAGTATCCTTTGCCGCTGCTGTCTGATTTGTTTGCTCGGATTAAGGGGGCTAGTTGGTTCACCAAGATAGATCTTCGAGGCGCGTATAATCTTGTGCGAATTAAACAGGACGATGAATGGAAAACAGCATTTAATACGCCCGAGGGCCATTTTGAGTACCTGGTTATGCCATTCGGGCTTTCTAATGCTCCATCTGTGTTTCAGTCCTTTATGCATGACATCTTCCGAGAGTACCTGGATAGATTCATGATTGTATATTTGGATGACATTTTGGTCTTTTCGGATGATTGGGAGTCTCATGTGAAGCAGGTTAGAATGGTGTTCCAGGTCCTTCGTGCAAATTCCTTGTTTGTGAAGGGGTCAAAGTGTCTCTTTGGAGTTCAGAAGGTTTCATTTTTGGGTTTCATTTTTTCCCCTTCTACTATCGAGATGGACCCTGTTAAAGTTCAGGCCATTTATGATTGGACTCAGCCGACATCTGTGAAGAGCCTGCAGAAGTTCCTGGGCTTTGCTAATTTTTACCGTCGCTTCATCGCTAATTTTTCTAGTATTGCTAAACCGTTGACTGATTTGACCAAGAAAGGTGCTGATGTGGTCAATTGGTCCTCTGCGGCTGTAGAGGCTTTTCAGGAGTTGAAGCATCGTTTTTCTTCTGCCCCTGTGTTGTGCCAGCCAGATGTTTCGCTCCCGTTTCAGGTCGAGGTTGATGCTTCTGAGATTGGAGCAGGGGCTGTTTTGTCGCAAAGAAGTTCTGATGGCTCAGTGATGAAACCATGTGCCTTCTTTTCTAGAAAATTCTCGCCTGCTGAGCGCAATTATGATGTTGGCAATCGAGAGTTGTTGGCCATGAAGTGGGCATTCGAGGAGTGGCGACATTGGCTTGAAGGAGCTAAACATCGCGTGGTGGTCTTGACGGATCACAAGAATTTGACTTATCTCGAGTCTGCCAAACGGTTGAATCCTAGACAGGCTCGATGGTCGCTCTTTTTCTCCCGTTTTGATTTTGTGGTTTCATACCTTCCGGGATCTAAGAATGTGAAGGCTGATGCCCTGTCAAGGAGTTTTGTGCCTGACTCTCCTGGTGTTCCGGAGCCAGCGGGTATTCTTAAAGAGGGGGTAATTTTGTCTGCCATCTTCCCTGATTTGCGGCACGTGCTGCAGAAGTTTCAGGCTGATAGACCTGACCATTGTCCTACGGAGAAACTGTTTGTCCCTGATAGATGGACTAGTAGAGTTATCTCTGAGGTTCATTGTTCGGTGTTGGCTGGTCATCCTGGAATCTTTGGTACCAGAGATTTGGTGGCTAGATCCTTTTGGTGGCCTTCTTTGTCACGGGATGTGCGTTCTTTTGTGCAGTCCTGTGGGACTTGTGCTCGGGCTAAGCCCTGCTGTTCTCGTGCCACTGGGTTGCTTTTGCCCTTGCCGGTCCCGAAGAGGCCCTGGACGCATATTTCCATGGATTTTATTTCTGATCTCCCTGTTTTTCAAAGGATGTCGGTCATTTGGGTGGTTTGTGATCGCTTCTCTAAGATGGTCCATTTGGTACCCTTGTCTAAATTGCCTTCCTCCTCTGATTTGGTGCCATTGTTTTTCCAGCATGTGGTTCGTTTGCATGGCATTCCAGAGAACATCGTCTCGGACAGAGGTTCCCAGTTTGTTTCGAGGTTTTGGCGGTCCTTTTGTGCTAAGATGGGCATTGATTTGTCTTTTTCTTCGGCTTTCCATCCTCAGACTAATGGCCAAACCGAACAAACTAATCAGACTTTGGAAACATATCTGAGATGCTTTGTTTCTGCTGATCAGGATGATTGGGTGTCCTTCTTGCCTTTGGCTGAGTTCGCCCTTAATAATCGGGCCAGCTCGGCTACTTTAGTTTCTCCTTTTTTCTGTAATTCTGGTTTCCATCCTCGTTTCTCTTCAGGGCAGGTTGAGCCTTCAGACTGTCCTGGTGTGGATACGGTGGTGGACAGGTTGCAGCAGATTTGGACTCATGTGGTGGACAATTTGACATTGTCCCAGGAGAAGGCTCAATGTTTCGCTAACTGCCGGCGCTGTGTTGGTCCCCGACTTCGTGTTGGGGATTTGGTTTGGTTGTCATCTCGTCATGTTCCTATGAAGGTTTCCTCTCCTAAGTTTAAGCCTCGTTTCATTGGGCCATATAAGATTTCTGAAGTTCTTAATCCTGTGTCATTTCGTTTGGACCTTCCAGCTTTTGCCATTAATAATGTGTTCCATAGGTCGTTGTTGCGGAGATACGTGGCGCCTATGGTTCCCTCCGTTGATCCTCCTGCCCCGGTGTTGGTCGAGGGGGAGTTGGAGTATGTGGTGGAGAAGATTTTGGATTCTCGTGTTTCGAGACGGAAACTCCAGTACCTGGTCAAGTGGAAGGGTTATGGTCAGGAAGATAATTCCTGGGTTTTTGCCTTTGATGTTCATGCTGCCGATCTAGTTTGTGCCTTTCATTTGGCTCATCCTGATCGGCCTGGGGGCTCTGGTGAGGGTTCGGTGACCCCTCCTCAAGGGGGGGTACTGTTGTGAATTCTGTTGTCGAACTCCATCCTGTGGTCGTGAATGGTACTTCGGCGAGTTCTGTCCATGGACTCCCTCTGGTGGCTGTGAGTGAAGCTGCTGCTTCTGAGGTTCCTTACACAGGTGACGTGGTTTATCCTTTGGTTGGCTACTCTATTTAACTCCACTCAGATCGTTACTCCATGCCAGCTGTCAATGTTCCTGCATTGGTTCAGTTCGCTCTTGGATCTTTCTGGTGACCTGTCTTCTCCAGCAGAAGCTAAGTTCCTGATAGTTATTATTTGTTCATTGTCTCCTTGTCCAGCTGGTTATCATGATTTTGTCTTGCTAGCTGGAAGCTCTGGGATGCAGAGTGGCATCTCCGCACCGTTAGTCGGTGCGGAGGTCTTTTTGCACACTCTGCGTGGTCTTTTGTAGTTTTTTGTGCTGACCGCAAAGATACCTTTCCTATCCTCGTTCTGTTTAGTAAGTCTGGCCTCCCTTTGCTGAAACCTGTTTCATTTCTGCGTTTGTGACTTTCATCTTTACTCACAGTCAATATATGTGGGGGGCTGCTTTTTCCTTTGGGGAATTTCTCTGAGGCAAGGTAGGCTTAATTTTCTATCTCTAGGGCTAGCTAGCTCTTAGGCTGTGAAGAGGCGTCTAGGGAGAGTCAAGAACGCTCCACGGCTATTTCTAGTTGTGGTGATAGGATTAGGGCCTGCGGTCAGCAGAGCTCCCACATCCCAGAGCTTGTCCTGTGTGAGTTTAACTATCAGGTCGTGCCGGGTGCTCCTAACCACCAGGTCCATAACAGGGAACCTCCGCCATGTTTAACTGTAGGGCCGTGTTCTTTTCTTTGAGTGCCTCTTTTTTTCTCCTGTAAACTCTATGTTGATGCCTTTGCCCAAAAAGCTCTACTTTTGTCTCATCTGACCAGAGAACATTCTTCCAAAATGTTTTAGGCTTTTTCAGGTAAGTTTTGGCAAACTCCAGCCTGGCATTTTTATGTCTCAGGGTAAGAAGTGGGGTCTTCCTGGGTCTCCTACCATACTGTCCCTTTTCATTCAGACGCCGACGGATAGTACGGGTTGACACTGTTGTACCCTCGGACTGCAGGGCAGCTTGAACTTGTTTGGATGTTAGTCAAGGTTCTTTATCCAACATCCACACTATCTTGCGTTGAAATCTCTTGTCAATTTTTCTTTTCCGTCCACATCTAGGGAGGTTAGCCACAGTGCCATGGGCTTTAAACTTCTTGATGACACTGCGAACGGTAGACACAGGAACATTCAGGTCTTTGGAGATGGACTTGTAGCCTTGAGATTGCTCATGCTTCCTCACAATTTGGTTTCTCAAGTCCTCAGACAGTTCTTTGGTCTTCTTTCTTTTCTCCATGCTCAATGTGGTACACACAAGGACACAGGACAGAGGTTGAGTCAACTTTAATCCATGTCAACTGGCTGCAAGTGTGATTTAGTTATTGCCAACACCTGTTAGGTGCCACAGGTAAGTTACAGGTGCTGTTAATTACAAAAATTAGAGAAGCATCACATGATTTTTCGAACAGTGCCAATACTTTTGTCCACCCCGTTTTTATGTTTGGTGTGGAATTATATCCAGTTTAGCTTTAGGACAATTCTTTTTGAGTTTTTTCATTTAAGACAAATTAAATGAAGAAGATAATAATACCAAATAATTTGTGTTTGCAATCATTTTCAGGAAGAAAATGAGTATTATCTCATTCTGGACAATTTACGCAACGTATTATGGGGTCCGTTTTCTCCTATTTTCCTTTGTGAAAATTACAAATTTGGAGCTAAAATAACATTTTCTTGAAAAAAAATTACAATTTTCAATGTGACGACCTAATGCTATCAAATTCTTTGTAGTACCTGTGGGTTAAAAATGCTCACTATACACCCGTAATAAAATCCTTGAGGGGTGTAGTTTGCAAAATGGGGTCACTTGTTGTGGGGTTTTACTGTTTAGGCACATCAGGGGCACTCCAAAAGCGACATGATGCCAGCAGACCATTCCTTTCCGAGCCCTGCCGTGCGCCCAAACTGTGGTTTTCCTCCACATATCAGGTATCGGTCTACTCAGGAGAAATTAAAAAACAATTTTTTGGGTCCATTTTCTCCTGTTAGCCTTGTGAAAATTAAAAAAATTGGTACTAAAAGTACATTTTTGTGGGTAAAATATGATTTTGTATTTTCACAGCTCTTCATTATAAACGTCTGGTTCAAGGTGCTCATGACACATCTAGATAAGTTCCTTGAGGAGTCTAGTTTCCAAAATGGAGTCGATAGTGGGGGGTTTCCACTGTTAGGCACATCATGGGCTCTTCAAACCCAACATGGCGTTCACTCTCGATTCCAGCTGTTTTTGCATTCAAAAAGTCAAACAGTACTCCTTCCCTTCCAAGCCCTGCTGTGTGCCCAAATAGTAGTATTACCTCACATATTGGGTGTCGGCATACTTAGGAGAAATTGCACAACAAATTTTGGAGTCCATTTTCTGCTGTTACCCTTGTGAAAATAACAAATTTGGAGCTAAAGTCAATTTTTTGTGAAAAAAAGTTAAATGTTCATTTTTTCCTTCCACATTGCTTTAGTTCCTGTGAATCACCGGAAGGGTTAATAAACTTCTTGAATGTGGTTTTGAGGACTTTGAAGGGTGCAATTTCTGCAATGGTGTCATTTTTTTGGTATTTTGTGTCATATAGGCCCCCAAAGTCACTTCAAATGTGAGGTGGTCCCTAAAAGAATTGTTTTTTAAATTTTGTTGGAAAAATGGGAAATTGCTGGTCAACTTTTAACCCTTATAGCTTCCTAACGAAAAAATTATGTTTGAAAAATGATGCAGATGTAAAGTAGACATTTGGGAAATGTTATTTATTAACCATTTTGTGTAACATAACTTTCTGATTTAAGGGCATAATAACTAAAAGTTTGAAAACTGCAAACATTTTTTTACACTATGTTACAGAAAAACAGTCTCAGAATCAGTTGAAGCGTTCCACAGTTTTAACCACAAAAAGTGACACTGGTTAGATTTAAAAAATTTGGTATGGTCATTAAGGTCAAAATTGGCTCGGTTACTAAGGAGTTAAGGATCTTCCACCTCCCTCTAAATTTGTCATTGGTACTGATGTGTGCCATGACCCCTGGGTTTTCTCCAGCCCCACCCAGCAATCTGTCTATCCGATCCATAATATGTCGAACCCGAGCACCTGGCAGACAGCACACTGTTCAGCATTCACGGTCTCGGAGGCAGATGACCCTGTCAGTCCTAATTATAGAGTCCCTTCCACCAACATCTGTCTGGCCTTTGCGTCACTCCTAACTCCCTCTTTCTTGCATCAGTTATTTTCCTCGTTGCTAGAAGCAACGTCCTTCTTAGTATTCCTAGTTCTGGGCTTGCATTCCCAATATCAGCCAGGCATATTTACTAAGTTGTGCCAGATCAGGACTGGGCTCCCTGGCACTTTTACCCCTAAGCCTTCTTTCAGCTGTTACTCAGCTATTACCTCTGTTTCCTGATCTTGCCCACCTCGACTCTCCTCCATAACACTGGCTTCAGCCAGAGCCGCTCAGTGAGCTCTAAACTCCTCCACGTTTGCAATTCTCCCTAGTGTTATAAGCTGCACATTTAGATCCAGAGCGTTAACACATATAGCCCGCTGGCATCTGGTGCAGATACTGTACATAGTCGTCTTCAAATGGCTGTACAAGGCATGCGTACATCTCACAAGATACACAGTCCATGGAGCACATAGTATAATGTTGCTTTTGCAATCAACTGAGTTGAGCGTAGTTCTATTATTTTCTGCTCTAAAAATCAGAACACAAATAATGTCATGACGTGTTGTGTAACATTGCTTCTAACCTAGTGGTAGCTAGTCAGTTATTTCATGACACAAAGGCTAAATATTCCGTATTGGAGGCCATTGTCAGAAAACACCACATGGTTCATTGTCAGAGAGCTTGTCTGTTCTCTCATTCCAGTCATTCTGTGGTGCACAATATTACCCGCTCTACATAAGGACGGGATTTGAAACATTTACTATTTTTACCGCCAAAATAAATGCACAAGCTTTTCCATGCTGAAAGATATAATTCTGGGCTTAAATACATGTAGTCATTCACTTCCACTAACCTTCCGCATACCAAGAGTAACGTGACAGCCACGACAGTGCCAGTAAAACCGGTCATGGCAGCTGTGTACAAGAAAGTTGGCCTACGACCCTTTCATGTTCTATATTATTACCTGCCTAGAAATGAACATGCGGTTTCTGAGGCCGCTGCTCTATATAGTTTTGTTCTAGTTTCCCCCTAGCAAAACTCCTTCACTGAATACATCTAACAAAATGGAGACCTCATGAAACTTTGTCTCAAGTGCACATAAATTACTTTAGTACGCTCTTTAGAAACATCATTTCTGAGCAGTTTCTTATGTTTACTAGTGGCCACACCAGACTAGAAATTCTCAGGGTACAGGTTTTAGATAGAGCAAAAAATGTTCCCAAAACATACCTGTCCTTTCACACAAAGGGCTCAAAGTGTCCCGATGTGGGCCAATGGGATAACTTCAAGATGCACAAAAATATCTGTAACATTTCTAGGTGTTATTGGCACACACATAAGGGATGCGACAACTGAAGTTCTCAGGATTTGACTGTTTGAGGTAAATTTTGTCTCAGAAAAACATGCTGAGCCAGGTTACAGTTGCGACCTTTCTGGGCGTTCGCCATTCCTCCTCCATGATGACAGAAGCCTCTCCCTGCTCCCCCCCTATAACAGAAAGCGAGCGGCTCCTGCGAGAATATCAGTCCATTTCCTACCAGTAGCTGTCCCTTCAGTGAGGCGGCCTGGCAGCATATTAACGCCATTTACCTACAGACTAACCTTATGACATCTGTAAAACAGCTGATGTGCAATTAATGGCTTTAAATAAGCAAGTAAAATAAATAAAAGATTCCATGTAAGAATTGCAGTTTCCTGTACTTTTAATACAAGTGTATGAAATAAAACAAGAAGGTTGGAGCCTACAGAGAGGAGACGTAAATGAGAATTGTATACCTCATCATTCGTGAACTGGGCCATAGGGACCTTGTAAGCTGCATATGGGAAAGGCTATGCGTGTATCGGTATCTTGGGAGAACATGGTTGGCTTTGTTTTGCTAAGTAAAGCGTCATAAATCTTGATGGAAGCTATTACATGGACTATATGGATCAAAATCTAAAGTATTGATAACATATTTGGATTGAAGTTGGTTCCTCTGTGTTTCCACAAGTAAGGTCACCGCTTACGCCTCTAGATGGGCCGCGCTGCCGTCAGCATTCGCTGCCTGCTTGTGGTGGGCTATTCCTGGGCCCAATTGCTGTTTATTTTCATAACACTGCAAATAGAGCAATGAAGCAAAAGGGAGCAATATCTGTCAGCAATTGCACAAAGCTCACTTAAACTGTTTTTTGTTGAGAGAGATCACTTTACACACAAGAGCCTATAAAACTCTACAGGGCTGCGTATAAACAAAAACAGGCCGCCTGTTTACCGCTAAATATTTACTGTGCTGCAGGAGAAGCCAAGATAAAAAGGAGGTGAAACACGTTCAACTGGTTTTCTCTGCTTTTTGAGACCACGAGGAGGCCTTCCAGCCGCACAGAGGCAGGAAAGACATCCACCATTCTGAATGTTTCTAAAGTATGTTTTGGAAATATTGACTGGCACAGACCCAGACGCACCATTAGGAAAATGCATATCGCTCATCATGCTGAGGGAGATCCTGAGTGAGGATAAAGTCTTCACCTGCTGTAGGAAGCCGAGAATGAAATGCTCACACGCCTCTATAATGAAGGATAATTGGATAATCCAGATCAAGAGTTAAAGGGAAACTTGTATCTGATTTAAGGCGCCCATTTTCAGAGAAAATATATTTTGAACATACAGCCCAGATCCATGGCGGGAGACTACACGAGTCTGGCAGCACATCTGTTGGCTCTTCCCGGCACTGCTAGCGGTGACTGACAGGCCTTTCCTTATGTACACATTAGACCTATTAAAGGGAACCTGTCACTTGATCCTGCCCATACCACAGGCAACATGACACACAGCATGGTAGCACAATTGCAGCCAGGTACTTTTTCTCTGAAAAGCTTCTGCATTTCAGAGAAGATGTAGTTTGATGAGCCAGGACAATAATCATAGACTTGACTAGTCAGGCGCTGCCTCTGGTTGGCTTCTCCCCATGTGTGTACTTAGTGACAGCTGTCTGTCAGGTGGGCCATTGTTGCAACCTGTGAAGGACCTCAGCGGCCCACGTGGTAAGGGGCCTTCTACCCCCAAAGCTGCGAGCAGCGTCTATCCCAGAGATATAAACTGCTGTATTGCAATGAACTGTTGGGCTGCTAAGGGCCCATATACGGTGCCTGCACAAGGGCTCTCTTCTGTCTGCGTCCGCTCCTGCTCTCAAATACAGGGGAGCGTTTCAGAACAAAATCTACCTTGCTGCAGTCAGTTAGCCAGGCTCTAATTTGTGTTTTCTGTGGTTTATGCAGTATGAATCGACTGACAGGTTCCTTTTAACTACTGTTCACACAACTGAACTATAAACAGGGTCCAGGAAATGTTTCCTCTAATCATTGCAGTGTTATGTGTGTAAAGGAACAACGTGATATTTACTGCGCTATAGTACAATCAACACTTATTGTTCTGCTGATTTGGGTTATCTGGGAAAATATGTTAGATGTTTGCAGTGTAAACTGCAAGGAAAGATTGTATGTAAGTTCCTATGTAATAATGGGAAGAGGCTGATGTCATTAATTCATAGGGGTGTCTATGAGGGGTGGGCTTCACTTTTCCGGAAGAAGTATTTTGATTTTAGGATGTATATACTGGGATTAGGAATACATCATCTTGGAAACGCTCTGGTGGAGACTATAACGGACTCTAATCTCTTTTTAAGTATTTGAAATAAAACTCAGTTTTTCAACAGTTGAACTGAGCTGGACCACACACAACTTTTTTCCATGTTGTTACTTGTTTCCAGAGCAGGTCACATGGGTCCTATCTGCCATTTGTAGATTTACATTTTGCCCAGACATCAGTGTGGAGAACTAGCGGCTAAAACTACATCTCCCAGCAGACCTCATGAGAAAAAGATAAGGTAGAGCTACAGCCCTAAATAATGGATGGCTTAGAGAAACCGTTTTATAAAAAAAAATCAGCAGATCATTATTAGTAAATTATAGACCATTGTGTTGATATAAATGTAGCTATTATGTAAAAAAAAAATCTAAATTTAATTAGATTCCCATAATATAACAACTCTACCTGGCTGATAGGTTGGAAAATCATGAAAAAAAAAGTCTGCAGACAGGTTTGATTTTGGTATGTATTCTACCACCACATACTGTATATCCATACTCTGTGATTATAGCTGATAGACATTGAGGTTTGGGTCCTTCATAAAGCAAAGGGTTATAAGTATGGGTACATGGAGTCTTTTTCAGTTCGATTCTACTGGAAACCAGCCTGAAAACAATGCGAAAAGAATGAACGTATGCACAGTAATGTATAAACGACTTGCTGTGCACATGTTCCATCTTCTATAGCTGCTTCTAAGTGCTTCAGGCTTTGAATGACGTGACGCGGCTAAAAGAACTGACTGGTCCATTTGTCTGCTTGGAAGTCGCCGCTATATTATATAGGTTTAAAAAAAAACTCCAGTGGCAAAGCCGCCTCAAAAGATGTCCAGAGAGATGTCACAATAGAGGCTTTGGTGAAAACACCTCTGGCATTTCCATGAAGTGTCTTCTGCTTCAAAACCAGTGTGGGTACGCCGGTGTCTAAAAGACTGGATCTCAAAGAGGTTTTACTATATGTATGCAAAGCAATTTGGTGAGAAATGTCCTGACTACTAACTGATCTGATATGCTAGACTAAAAGTTAGACGGGAACTTGAGATGTTTGTCAGTGAATCTTGTCATTTGGGTTGGATCCACCAACATTTCTGTGTCTGTGGTGTCTGCCTGATTGTAACAGAATTGCTTGCTGCCATCCGAATTCTGTTTTGCTTCATGGCTATCTCTGCTGTTGAAATTCATCTTGCTGAGAGACCCCAAAAAACATCAGATAGTGGAAGTTTGCGCCAAAAATTTGGCAGTTTCAGACATGCCAAACAACATGCCTATACCAAGTAAACCAAGATCTCAGTAGGCTTTGCAGTCGGGTGGAGTGGAAGCAATGCACCTTCTCCAGATTTTAAAATAATGTTATCTAATACTATTATTGTATGATTAGTTTATTAAGTTTCAAAGGAATTTAGAATAATTTAGAAATGTTAATATTGGAAATGTATTTTAGATTCTTTTAATCTTTGGCACCTATTGATTAAAATAAACACCGCTAAGCAGGGTGTTGTACTGGTGTCTTGTGCTACATTGTCAATACAGTAAATTTGGTATTCCTAATTATGAAGGAGTGGACGCCACAGCCCAGACAAGCACTGCTACCGACAGACCAGTACACAGGAGACATAGGCATATTGCACAAGGCTGGAGCAAACAATGGATAAGATTCCAGAGTTACATACCTGCAAGGTGTGGCGAGGAAAGAATGGTGGCACTTGTGTGGTTTGTGTGCAATGACTTTGAAGGAAAACACCTGCTTTTCTGGAAAGTGTGTAAAATGTGCAAAGGAAATGGATGAAAGAAGTGCAGTGTGATTCCTGAGTTTATCTCTAAACATACATGAATTTAGCTTTTATATACAGAGCCCACAGTTTCTCCTGAAATCCTAAAATAGGTGTAGATGAGCGTCATGTCACTGACTTGGCTTTCACATATGAACCTTTTGAGAAATAAAATCGACACCTTTCTCATCTCTTTATTTCCCCATTTATAGCTTCCTTATGTGGATTCCAGAGCTGTTCATCTGGCTTTTCTTTTTCTCCGTGGTCTGATTACATTGATGGCGTGTAACAGTGCCTGTGGCTACCCCTTTAACATGTTGGACTTGATGCCTTGGAAGACATTTGATGGAAAGCTGTTTCATCAGAAATACCTGTTGTGTCATGACCACAGACCCGTGGATGTGATCTTCGAGAAAAACGTAAGTAGATGCTTTAATATTTTATTGTGGCATTGCAACGCAAGGAAATTCCATGGGTATTAGTGTATATGTTAGTGCTGTGATGGTTAGAAAGAAGCAACCTGTGATTCACCAGCTATTAGCCAAGTTAACTTTATTGGCACCTTCTTACGAGCTGGGCAGTGGCGTAACTAGAGTCTGGTGGACCCTGTGCAACATTTGGACCGGGCCCCCTCATCCTGAAAAATTTGTTATGTATACAGAGGGGAGAATAAGTATTTGATACACTGCCGATTTTGCAAGTTTTCCCAACTACAAAGAATGGAGAGGTCTGTGATTTCTATTGTAGTACACTTCAACTGTGAGACAATCTAAAAATAAAAAAACAGAAAATCACATTGTATGACTTTTACATAATTAATTTATTGCCTTAAATAAGTATTTGACACAAAAGAAAAACAGAACTTAAAGGGAACCTGTCATCAGGATTGTGCTCAGTACCCTACAGACAGTGTCAGTTTGGTGTCGTTATACTGATTAAAATGATGCCTTGGTTGATGAAATCCATCTTGTGGTTGTTGTTTAATCTGTATTTGTAGTTTTCAGTTAATGAGATTTTCATGCTCCGGGGCGGTGATGGGTCTGTGCGAGGCAAAACACTTCAACTGGATGTACGTCCTTGAAGCTTCTGCTGGCATTGGCTGGCCCCTGACCCGCCGGGCCAGGCGCAGCAGTCGCTACGTCGCTGGAGCTGCATGTGTTCTAACCATGCAAGACACCTGTTGAATCTCTATTTCTTGAGCCTCTATTTCTTTCGTTGACATGGATGGTGTCCCCTACTTCATCGCTTGTGCCATACAGCACAGGACTGGCACATATCAAATGTGTTTTCCTAAATTTTAACTTGAGAATTCATTTTCTTTTATGTCTGTGTGCAAGTCCCAATACCACTTCTGAGTCATTGACTTTATCACCCGCACCTTCAACATGTATGCATTTTCTTTTTTAAACTTGTCTAATTGAGGATTATACAAAATAACAAGGTTACACAAGAATGTACAACATAATACAAGAGTAAACAGCATTTCTCATTGCTCATTAAAGAAGTCGATCACAACTAGGACAACCCCTTCTCATAACCCACGCGTGGCCCCAATAAAATAAAAAACCTGGCGCGAAATCAGCGCTGGCATCACTGTCCTTGCCTTCCGACATTTCGAACATCGAGAGGAAGTCTGGGCTGCAGCTGCTCTCACTTCCTCTTGATGTTCGATTTGTCTGATGGCGAGGACAGTGACACCAGCTCTGATTGGGCGCCAGGCTCATGTGTCATAACAACTGCATTAGAGCGCCAGGACTTCCAGTGCTAACACCACTAGCACGATGTCGCCACTAGAAATGAGAATAAGCTTTTTTATTTTATCGCTGCCAAATATTTAGATTAAGAAGGGGTTGTCCTAGTAGTTGACAGCCCCTTTATTAGCTATAGCCTTTGCGAGAAAAAACAAAGTATCCTTAAGAAGAATACTAGGGTAGTGAGGCCAGATCTCCTTGTCAAGGATCCCTAATAAACAAACCTTAGAACACCGGAGGGTACAGGAGGTTGTATGATACCAATGAGGATAGCTTTGACCTCTTTCAAGAAGTCTTCAATAGGAATAAGATAGGGTAAGAATTTCAAATGAGGTAAAATCATGCATGAAATTAAAGATCTTATTACTTGCCGCACCAAATATGTAGTTTATACAATCATATGCCCATGTCAGTTTTATTATATGAGGAAAACAATCAGGCCACTTTGCACAAGGTTTAGGGAGCACTATCATTCTATCGCAACAATGAAGGGGGCGCTAAGATTCATTAAACACATTCATGACTGACTGCCATAACGCAGATCCTAATGTGTTAAAATTTGCTGAAATCGAAACACGTAGAATATCCACCTCGAGGTGGGAACAGTAATAGATTGCTTCTCCAAAGAGAAACTAAATGGATACTGGATTCCGAAGTGCAGGGTCCTCCAGGCTTAAATGATGAATCAGATCTGTCGGTCTATCTGTGACATGGTTTTTACTATGTGCACATGTGATGTATAATCGCACTAATTGCGCTCACCCATCCTTTTCACTTCCCCCACTGTTGTATAAAGGAAATGAGGTAGTTTTACATAGCAACATGGACCAGTAGGAGCGCAAACTGTGAAACGTTAAAATCACTTCTCCTGATGCTATAACACTTTTTGTCATCTGTCCAATTTCAAATGAAAATTAAAAAAGAACTGAATTTCCTTCAAACAAGGGTGAGTGCTGACTTTCTTTTTCATTTGTTACTGTGACCATGTGACAAGTGGAAGTTGTAGCATCGTTCCAAAAGAGCTTAGACACTTGTGAAAGAAGCTTTCTATTGGTGCTTCAACACTACTGCTTAATTGTATGTAGTGCTTACCAGTATTACAAGTGTGAGACATCTAATGGTTATCAGTGTTACCACTGTGAGACATGTAATGGTTACCAGTGTTATCACTGTGAGACATGTAATGGTTACCAGTATTACAAGTGTGAGACATGTAATGGTTACCAGTGTTACCACTGTGAGACATGTAATGGTTACCAGTGTTACCACTGTGAGACATGTAATGGTTACCAGTATTACAAGTGTGAGACATGTAATGGTTACCAGTGTTACCACTGTGAGACATGTAATGGTTACCAGTATTACAAGTGTGAGACATGTAATGGTTATTAGTGTTACCACTGTGAGACATGTAATGGTTACTGTTGTTACCAGTTTGAGACATGTAATGGTTACCAGTGTTACAAGTGTGAGACATGTAATGGTTACCTGTGTTACCACTGTGAGACATGTAATGGTTACTGTTGTTACCAGTGTGAGACATGTAATGGTTACCAGTGTTACAAGTGTGAGACATGTAATGGTTACCTGTGTTACCACTGTGAGACATGTAATGGTTACCAGTGTTACAAGTGTGAGACATGTAATGGTTACCAGTGTTACCACTGTAAGACATGTAATGGTTACCAGTATTACAATTGTGAGACATGTAATGGTTACCAATGTGAGACATGTAATGGTTACCGGTCATACCACTGTGAGACATGTAATGGTTACCAATGTGAGACATGTAATGGTTTCCAATGTGAGACATGTAATGGTTACCAGTGTTACAAGTGTGAGACATGTCATGGATACTAGTGTTGCCAGTATGAAACATGTAATGGTTACCAGTATTACCACTGTGAGACATGTAATGGCTACCAATGTGAGACATGTAATGGTTACCAGTGTTACCACTGTGAGACATGTAATGGTTACTGTTGTTACCAGTGTGAGACATGTAATGGTTACCAGTATTACAAGTGTGAGACATGTAATGGTTACCAGTGTTACAAGTGTGAGACATGTAATGGTTACCTGTGTTACCACTGTGAGACATGTAATGGTTACCAATGTGAGACATGTAATGGTTACCAGTGTTACCTCTGTGAGACATGTTATGGTTACCAGTGTTACAAGTGTGAGACATGTCATGGATACTAGTGTTGCCAGTGTGAGACATGTAATGGTTACCTGTGTTACCACTGTGAGACATGTAATGGTTACCAATGTGAGACATGTAATGGTTACCAGTGTTACCTCTGTGAGACATGTTATGGTTACCAGTGTTACAAGTGTGAGACATGTCATGGATACTAGTGTTGCCAGTGTGAAACATGTAATGGTTACCAGTAGTGTTGAGCATTCCGATACCGCAAGTATCGGGTATCGGCCGATATTTGCGGTATCGGAATTCCGATACCGAATTCCGATACTTCCCGCGTATCGGATACCGGAATCGGAAGTTCCCAGAATTCAAACTGAACGCAGCAGCCAATGAGGAATGATTGGAAGTGTGGGCACATCCTGTTTAGCATGGTGGGCATGTAAGTACTGGCAAGGCTGTGATTGGCTTCTGAAATGATGTCACTCTGCACTATAAAAAACGCTGCCGCCATTTTGCGCTCACTCTGCTGTGATTTCAGTTAGGGACAGGACGCTGTGGGTCAGTTGAGATAGCTAATTGCTTTATTTTCCTTTCCAAAGGCTAAGTTAGCAAAACGCTGTGTGTTCTTCACTGTTCACCTTGCTCTTGCCTTGCAGCGCTGTTTTAACAGCGTTCTGCAAGGTCTCTCTCTGTGTGTGTGTGTGTGTGCAGCTCACTCTGTAGTCTGTGTGCAGCCATATACCCGGTTGTATTCAGCTCAGGGGGGGTTCACACTGCCTCACACAGTTGTCCTTTTTTGCTCATAGTGCAGCCTGCTGCACATTTTTTCTCAAATTTCCTATTAGTGTTTTTCCACCCGTCTCCAGCTAAATTGTGGAAAAACACTACATAGGATAAACTAGAGGGGGTTTTTTGGGCCTTGCAGCACCGTTTACGGCTGTCTGCACGATCTCCGTGTGAGCCCAGCTCGCCCTGTAGTCTGTGTGCAGCCATAGCCGGTTGGATTCAGCTCAGGGTTCGTTACTGCCTCATACCTTGAGAAAAATTTTCCTTTTTTTCAAATAGTGCAGCCTGTTTAAAATTTAAAAAAAAAAATTCCTATTAGTGTTTTTCCACCCGTCTCCAGCTAAATTGTGGAAAAACACTACATAGGATAACCTAGAGGGGTTTTTTTGGGCCTTGCAGCGCCGTTTACGGCTGTCTGCACGGTCTCTGTGTGAGCGCAGCTCGCCCTGTAGTCTGTGTGCAGCCATAGCCGGTTGGATTCAGCTCAGGGTGCGTTACTGCCTCATACCTTGAAAAAAAATTTCCTTTTTTTCAAATAGTGCAGCCTGTTTAAAATTAAAAAAAAAATTCCCTATTAGTGTCTTTCCACCCGTCTCCAGCTAAATAGTGGAAAAACACTAAATAGGATAACCTAGAGGAGGTTTTTTGGGCCTTGCAGTGCCGTTTACGGCTGTCTGCACGGTCTCCGTGTGATTTAAACTAGCTCTGTAGCCCGATCTGCCAAAAAAAAAAAAAGTAAAGTTCACCAAACACAACTTAACACTTGTGTAGGCCACATTTGAAAAATAATAAAGTTTAGTCCACACTTTACAACATTAGTGTTTCTTACACCTGTTAGGAGGAGCATTTCAGGAATAAGCACACTAAGGCCTTAGTACTTTTCTGCTTATCTTTATCTGTCAACCAAGATGAAGAGGGCAGGGAGTAAGGCACGTGGGCGTGGGCGCGGAGCAGGGAGAGGAGCAGGGAGAGGACGTGGTGATTCTGTGCCTGCTGCGGGCGCCGGTGACTCGTCGTCACTCAGTTTCAGCAGGGAACAGTCCTTCATGCGCAGCTTTGTCAGAGAGCGCCGTGCACCGCTGCTGCGTGAAGACCAAATTGAAGCCGTTGTCGGGTGGATGGCAGCTAACGCCTCGGCATCGACTTCAGTTAGTGCCACATCCTCTCAGGCACAGACCACTGGAGAGCAGCCATCTGTCTCTTCACCACCTGCCAAATTGGCCAGGCAGTCAGAGAGCCCAGGACAGGAGCCGTCTCTACTTCTGTTCTCTGAATCTCTTGGCTTGGAAACAGGGGGCCAGCCAAGCAGCATTGGAGAAATGGAAGAAGAGGCAGTGTGCAGTGATGCCCAACAGCTTTGTCTCTCTGACTCTGAAGAGGCGGGTGGGCCAGTGCCTCCGGTGACCACAGCGCAGTACGCATCTGATGATGAAACTCAGGTGCCGCTTTCTGGTGCGTACTGTGCTGCCGAGACTACCCAGGAGGAGCAGTTGGTGGCAGAGGGTAGTGGAGATGATGAGGTCGTTGACCCATCGTGGCGTGAGGAACAGGAAGGTGGTGGGAGCAGCTCTGAGGAAGAGATTCCCCTTACGGGCCAAAGAGGGAGAGGGAGGGGGAAGACTGCGGAGCCTGTAGCCTCCACTTTGGCACCCGTTAGGAGCCTGTCTCTGTCCAAAGCCAAAAAGGGCGCTCCCAAGACTTGCAGTGCCTGGTCCTTTTTTGACACAGTTGCAGATGACATTTGTTTTGTCAAATGCAAGCTGTGTCATCAGAAAGTAAAAATAGGAAAAATGTCAGCAACCTCAATACCACAAATATGTGGAAACATGTGCGGACCAGGCACGCGGTGGAGTTACAGAAACAGACTGAAGATGTAGGCCAACCAACAGCGGCAGCTACCACCTCTTCAGCTTGTGTTGCCTCTTCCTCCAGCTCACGCACAGCTGGTTTGGCTTCCTCCCAGGATCGCCATGGAAGAACCTCTGGCACTGTTGTCCAGAGACCTTGTGTAATTCCACCCACAGCACCACCTTCCCAGTCATCCTCACTCTCCCAGTCTACTCTACAGCCATTGGTAGTACAGGCATGGGAGAAAAGGCGGGCATTCTCGGCCAACCACCCCCGAGCACAGGCTCTGAATGCAGGCATTGCCAAACTGTTGTCCCTGGAAATGCTCTCGTTCAGGCTGGTGGAGACTGACAGCTTCCGTGACTTGATGGCATTGGCAGTCCCACAGTACAAGGTGCCCAGCCGCTTTTACTTCAGCAGGCAAGCTGTCCCTGCCCTGCACAGGCATGTTGAGGGAAACATAAAACATGCGCTACTGAACGCCGTCAGTAGCAAGGTCCACCTCACCACCGATGCGTGGACCAGTCAGCATGGACAGGGGCGATACGTTTCCCTCACTGCCCATTGGGTTAATGTTGTTGAGCCAGGTACAGATCGTGCGAGTGGCGCAGGACGTGTCCTGCCCACTCCAAGGATTGCAGGAATCCAGTCTGTACGCATTGACTCCTCCTCTTACACAAGTTCCTCAGAATCAACTCTGCAGGAGCCGTCACAGTCCACCTCCACATGGACCCGTGAGCGTTTACCTATGACCGACATGAGCACAGCCGTGGCCAAACGTCAGCAGGCCGTCTTGAAACTTGTTTCATTGGGGAATCGGAGCCACACAGCGCAGGAGCTCTGGAATGCCATCAAGCAGGAGAGCGATGTGTGGTTACTGCCAGCGAATCTCCAGCCAGGCATGGTAGTGTGTGACAATGGCCGAAATCTGGTGGCAGCTTTGGCCCTTGGCAACCTCACTCACATCCCATGTCTGGCACATGTGCTCAATTTGGTTGTGCAGAGTTTTCTGAGGGACTATCCGGATCTTGATGCCCTGCTGCACAAGGTCCGCCTAGAGTGTGCTCACTTGCGGCGTTCCAGCTTGGCCAGATCCCGCATTGCTGCTCTGCAGCGCCGATTCCGCCTTCCGGAACACCGCATCATATGTGACCTACCTACCCGGTGGAATTCCACGTTACATATGTTGGAGTGGTTGTGTGAGCAGCAGCAAGCAGTTATGGAGTACCAGCTGCATCAGGCGCAAAGAAGTCGCAGTCAGCGCCGATCAGACTTCACAACCACAGAGTGGGCCACTATGAAGGACGTCTGCCAGGTTTTGCGTCCTTTTGATTATTCCACGCGGATGGCAAGTGCAGATGATGCACTAGTCAGCATGACTGTCCCCCTTATCTGCCTGCTTCAGCAAACTTTGCAAGGGTTAAGGGATGATGTTGTGGAAGAGGTGGAGGATGAGGAGTCACCTTTTCCATCAGCTTCTGGAGAGTCAGCGCCATGTGGTTCCTCACAAAGGGGTACGCAGGGGCCAATTTGTGAGGAGGATGAGGAGGAGTCAATGGAGGAGGAAGAGCTCCGTCCAGAGGAGGGAGCGACACAATTGTCCAGTGGTCAGTGTGTACAGCGAGGGTGGGGTGATGACGAGCGGGCAGAGATCATGTCTCAAGCAGGGGACAGCATTTCTGGGCCAGTTGGCACTCTGCAGCACATGGTGGATTTCATGCTGCAGTGCCTGAGAAACGACCGCCGCATCGACCACATTCTCAACATGCCTGATTATTGGGTGTTCACCCTCCTCGATCCTCGCTACCGGGACAACGTCCAAAACCTCATCCCAGCGTTGACCCGGGAGCGTAAATTGTGGGAGTACCACGACACACTGGTGAATTCCATCATCTTCTCCTGTCCAACTGAGAGGAGTGCTGCTAGTGCTTTACAAAGCAGCTCAGTGCGTCGAGGCAGTGGGGGAGGCTCTGCCCAAAGAGGGAGCAGAAGCAGTGCCTCTGCCCAAGGCAAGCCCAGTATGGCACAACTCTGGCACACTTTTGTGTGCCCGCCCCAAATGTCTACACCATCACCGGCGGCTCCAGTCAGCAGGAGGCAACGGTTCCGTCAGATGGTGACAGACTACATGGCTTGCCCTCTTACTGTACTCCCAGACGGCTCTTCCCCGTTCAAGTTTTGGGTCTGTAAGCTGGATACATGGCCAGAGCTAAGCCAGTATGCATTGAAGGTGCTGGCTTGCCCTGCGGCTAGTGTCTTATCGGAACGTGTCTTTAGTGCCGCAGGTGGTGTACTAACAGACCGTCGCATGCGACTGTCCTCCGATAACGTTGACCGGCTTACTTTCCTGAAAATGAACCAGGCCTGGATCTCGCAGGAATTTGCCACTCCTCTGCCTGATTAAGTAATTGGGTGTTATCCAGGTCTCCTGCTGTGTTCATCTTTCTACCACCTGAACTGCTATTCCTGGGCTCCAACACCGCCAGTTGCGGCTCAGAAGTGCAGGCTGCACAGTAAAAACATACGACCCAGTGTTATTGGGTTTCAGTAACGTCAGCTGATCCCCAGCTGTGTAGCCGGCAATGTGTCCTGCGACCGCCACGCTGGCACAACAACCTAAATGTTAGGGAACCTGCCCCTCCCCCGCCCCCCCCGTTGTTTGTTACTGAAAGAGCCATCTTGTGCAGCACTAATGCTGCACAAAGAAAAGGTAGCTCTTTTGGTTTAGCTCCTTGCACACGCAGAACTTAACACTTATAAAATGTGTTCACTGATACCGTTATACCGTCCCGGAGCTGGGACTTTCCTTCGTAATGTGACGCAGCACAGCCGTCATTCCTACCCCCTTGGTGCCATGCGCTGCCTCCTCAGCGTTGTTTGAAGCTGTCACGGAGCCTGCGCTGTTCTGTTATCCCTTGGGCATGCCCTATTTGCGCTGCCTGTCTTCTGACATAATTTGGTGTCAGGCTGGCTGCACCTGTGCGGCCGCGCTGCCCGAGATCCCGCCTCGCAGTGTCTTCTGATTGAGTCACACTGCGGGCCTGGGATCCATGGGCATGCGCAGTGCATATCTTCCCCTCGGGCTCTCGCTCATTTCCCTCCGCCTTCTTTAGACTGTGCACCGTCAGCTGATCCCTAATAGCATGCCAGGGCCGTGACACCGCACAGTCTGAAGAAGAGGGAAGGAAGGGAGTGAGAGTCGAGTATATGCACTGTGCATGCCCATGAATCCAAGGCCCGCAGTGGGATTACGTTAGACGAGACTGCGAGGTGGGATCTGGAGCAGCGTGGACGCACAGGCACTGACAGCCTGACACCAAATTATGTCAGAAGACAGGCAGCGCTAATTGGGCATGGCCAAGGGCTAACAGAACAGCGCAGGCTCCGTGACAGCTTAAAACAACGCTGAGGAGGCAGCGCACGGCACCAAGGGGATAGGAATGACATAAGGGGACACATTTTTAGTGTTTACTTCAGTGTTTGCAAGGAGCATAATTAAAAGAGCAACCTTTTCCTTTTGCATCCTTAGTGCTGCACAAGATGGCTCTTTCAGCTACAAACGTCTTGGGGGGGGGGGGTTAAAGGTTCCCTTTCAACTTGCTCCAATCAGGCTTCGGCCTACACTCTGTTCCTCTGCTCCTCCTGCTGACCCTGGGCTCTAACACCGCCAGTTGGTGCCTGGAAGTACTGTGTGCACAGTTAACAGTCGCTCCTCTGTTATTGGGGTTCAGTAACGTCAGCTGATCCCCAGCTGTGTGTGCGGCAATACCTCCAATCTGCTCCTCCTGCTGTCCCTGGGCTCTAACACCGCCAGTTGGTGCCTGGAAGTGCTGTGTGCACAGTTAACAGTCGCTCCTCTGTTATTGGGGTTCAGTAACGTCAGCTGATCCTCAGCTGTGTGTGCGGCAATACCTCCAATCTGCTCCTCCTGCTGTCCCTGGGCTCTAACACCGCCAGTTGGTGCCTGGAAGTGCTGTCTGCACAGTCAACAGTCGCTCCTCTGTTATTGGGGTTCAGTAACGTCAGCTGATCCCCAGCTGTGTATCCGGCAACGTGTCATGCGACCGCCACGCTGGCACAACTAAAATGTAAGGGGACCTGTCCTCCCCCCCCCCCCTAGGCGTTTGTTACTGAAAGAGCCACCATGTGCAGCACTAATACTGCACAAGGGAAGGGTCGCTCTGGAAATTATGCTCCTTGCAAACGCTGAACTACACACTCATGTAATGTGTCCCCTCACACCGTCCAACCGTCCCGGAGGTGGGACTTACCTTTGTAATGTGACGTAGCACAGCCGTCATTGCTACCCCCTTGCCACCGTGCGCTGGCTCCTTAGCGTTGTTTGATTCCGTCATGGACCCTGCGCTGTTATGTTATCCCTTGGCCATGCACAGTTTGCGCTGCCCGTCCTCTGACATCATTTGTTGTCGTCCTGGCTGCGCCTGTGCGTCCACGCTGCCCGAAATCCCACCTCGCAGTGTCGTCTAATGTGATCCCACAGTGGGCCTGGTATCCATGGCCATGCGCAGTGCATATACTAGCCTCTCACTCCCCTTCTTCACGCTTCTTCAGACTCGGCGGCGTCAGCTGATCCCTAATTGCATGCCACGGCCGTGACTCCGCACAGTCTGAAGAAGCAGGAAGGAGGTGAGTGAGAGGCGATGATATGCACTGCGCATGCCCATGGATCCCTGGCCCGCAGTGGGACTACATTAGATGACACTGCAAGGTTGGATCTCGGGCAGCTTGGACGCACAGGCACTGCCAGCCTGACACCTACATGATGTCAGAAGACGGGCACCGCTAACTGTGCATGGCCAAGGGATAACATTACAGCGCGGGCTCCGTGACAGAACCAAACAACGTTGAGGAGGTGGCGCACAGCACCTAGGGGGTTGGAATGACGGCTTTGCTGTGTCACATTACAACGGAAAGTCCCACTTCCGGGACGGTTTGACAGTGTGAGGGGACACATTATATGAGTGTGTACTTCAGCGTTTGCAAGGAGCATAATTTTCGGAGCCATCATTTTCCATGTGCAGTATTACTGCTGTACAAGATGGCTCTTTCAGCAACAAATGCCTGGGGGGGGGGTTAAAGGTTCCCTTTCAACTTGCTCCACTGCAGGCTTCGGCCTACACTCTGCTCCTCTTTGATTCCCTGGGTTTCAACACTGTCAGTTGCCACCTGGAAGTGTTGTCTACACAGAAAAAAACACTAGGTGATGTGTCAGTGGGGTTCAGCACCGCCAGCTGTTCCCCTGCTGTGTAGTCGGCAACGTGTCCAGCACAAGCCACGCTGGCACAACAGAACAAAAGCTGCCACCAGTGCAGACTTCGGCCTACACTCTGCTCCTCTCCTCCTCCTGCTGACCCTGGGCTCTAACAACGCCAGTTTTTGCCTGGACATGCGAGCTGCACAGAGAAAAACACCAGTCAATGTGTCAGTGGGGTTCAGCAACGCCAGCTGTTCCCCTGCTGTGTAGCTGGCAACGTGTCCTGCAAACGCCACGCAGGCACATGAACTGAAATTGAAGGAAGCCTGCCCCCCACCCCCAGGTGTTTCTATGTATAACAGCCACCTTGTACAGCAGTACTGCTGCATTTGTACAAGGTGGCTGACTTTTTCTCCTTGCCCACGTTTAATTAAACACGTACTAAATGTGTCTCATTGAGACCATTCCACTGTCCCTGAGGTGTGACTTTCCTTTCTAATGATACGCAGCACCACCCTTGGTAGCGCTGCCCGTCTTCTGACATCATTGGTTAGCTGGCTGCGCCTGTGCGTCTGCCCTGCTCGAAACAACGCCCCTCGGTGTCTTATTTTTTTGGACAGCGAGGGTGTGATTGATGGGCATGTGCAGTGCATATGTTTGCCTGTGTTCACTCATCTCCTTCCGCCTTCTTCAGACTGGGTGGCCTCATGGCCGCGGCATGCGATAAGGGATCAGATGAGGCCGCCCAGTCTGAAGCAGGTGTAAGGACATGTATAAGCGGCAAACATATTTACTGCACAAGGCCACTAATCCCAGCCACGCAATGTGATTTTTTGAAAAAACACTGTGGGTCTGGGATTCATGTCCATCGCTAACCGCAACGGCCCACATGAAATGAGGTCAGAAGACAGGAAGCGCTCACAGCGCATGGCCAAGGGATAACAAGAGCGCAGACTCCTGTACAGCAAATAACAACGCTCAGGAAGCTGCGCCCATGCACCAAGGTGTTATTTTCGACACCTGTGCTGCTTTTCTTTAAAAAGAAAAGTCACGCCTCCACTACTGTTTTACAGTAGAATGGGCTAAATAGTGTACGTGTTTTATTCAGCGTGTGCAAGGAGAAAAATTAAGAGAGCAACCTTTTACTTGTGCAGCATTAATGCTGCACAAGGTGTGGCTCTTGTACCTTGCAACACCTGAGGGGGGGTTAAAGGTTACCTTTGAAATTGGTTCAACTAGGCTTCGGCCTACACTCTGCTCCTCTCCTCCTCCTGCTGACCCTGGGCTATAATACCGCCAGTTGTAGCCTGGAAGTGCTAGGTGCACAGAGAAAAACACCCGCCAATGTGTTTGTGGGGTTCAGCACCGCCAGCTGTTCCCCTGCTGTGTAGCCTGCATCGTGTCCAGCACAAGCCACGCTGGCATAACTGACCAAAAGCTGCCACCAGTGCTGGCTTCGGCCTACACTCTGCTCCTCTCCTCCTCCTGCTGACCCTGGGCTCTAACACCGCTAGTTTTTGCCCGGAATTGCTAGCTGCACAGAGAAAAACACCAGCCAATGTGTTAGTGGGGTTCAGCACCACCAGCTGTTCCCCAGCTGTGTAGCCGGCAACGTGACCTGCAAACGCCATGCAGGCACATGAACTGAAATTGAAGGGAGCCTGCCCCCCACCCCCAGGTGTTTCTATGTATAACAGCCACCTTGTTCAGCAGTACTGCTGCATTTGTACAAGGTGGCTGACTTTTTCTCCTTGCCCACGTGGAACTCAACACGTACAAAATGTGTCTCATTAGAGACCATTACAATGTCCCTGAGGTGTGACTTTCCTTTCTAATGATACGCAGCACCCCCCTTGGTAGCGCTTCCCGTCTTTTGACATCATGGTTAGCTGGCTGCGCCTGTGCATCCGCCCTGCGTGAAACAACGCCCCTCGGTTGTCTTATTTATTTTGTCAGTGAGGGTGTGGTTTATGGGCACGAGCAGTGCATATGTTCGCCTGTCGTCACTCATCTCCTTCCACCTTCTTCAGACTGTGCGGCCTCATGGCCGCGGCATGCGAAAAGGGATCAGCAGAGTCCGCCCAGTCTGAAGCAGGTGTAAGGACGTGTGTGAGCGTCGAAAAAATTTACTGCTCAAGGTCACGAATCCCAGCACCGCAGTGTGACTTTATGAAAAGGCACTGTGGGTCTGGGATTTATGGCCATCGTTAACCGCAGCGGCCAACATGAAATGAGGTCATAAGACGGGCAGCGCTAACAGGGCATTGCCAAGGGATAACACAAGAGCGCAGACTCCTGTACAGCAAAAAACAACGCTCAGGAAGCTGCGCCAAGCACAAAGGCATTATTTGGGACACCTATGCTGCGTCTCCTTAAAAATACAAGTCACGCCTCAACTACAGTTTGACTGTAGAATGGGCTAAATTGTGTACGTGTTGCATTCAGCGTGTGCAAGTAGAAAAATTAATAGAGCAACCTTTTACTTGTGCAGCATTAATGCTGCACAAGGTGTGGCTCTTGTACTTTGTAACACCAGAGGGGGGGGTTAAAGGTTACCTTTGAAATTGGTTCAACTAGGCTTCGGCCTACACTCTGCTCCTCTCCTCCTCCTGCTGCCCCTGGGCTATAACACCGCTAGTTTTTGCCCGGAAGTGCTAGCTGCACAGAGAAAAACACCAGCCAATGTGTTAGTGGGGTTCAGCACCGCCAGCTGTTCCCCCGCTGTGTAGCCGGCAAAGTGTCCTGCAAACGCAACGCAGACACAAAGCTGACTCCAGTGCAAGCTTCGGCCTACACTCTGCTCCCCCTGCTTACCCTTTGCTCCAACACCGCTAGTTGGGGCTGTAGGAAGACAATCTTTGATACGCAACGCATCCGGGTTCCAGCACCGCCAGCTGGTTCTCGGCAGTGTTTTTGTCACAGGTACTCCCTCGTGCCAAACCTGGTTTCAGCACCGTCAGCTGTTTCCGGGTCGTGTCAAGCTCACTGAGACGCCTATGCTTGCCCCGTCGTGGTGCGGTCGGGTTAGCCAACTCCAGGGTGCCTCCAGTTTAGGAGCTTCCTATGTGGGCTGCGTGAACTGGTAGTCAAGGCTGGTTCTGTAGTGCCAGTAGGCCCAGCTCCCCCTGTAGGACTGTTGGGGTTCGGTAACTGCGGCTGCCTCGCGGCCTAGCTGTTCTCTCCTCTCCTGTGGGCCTTGGGGTCCACCACCTGGTTCCAGCACCGTCAGCTGGTTCCGGGCCGAGCCTTTGGCTTAGGTGCCTCCTCCTGGGTATCCGAGTTCCACCAACGTCAGGCGGTCCTTGGTAGTGCTTTTAAGCGCGGGCACCTACAGCTTAGTAACCGGGTTCCAGCACCGTCAGCTGGTCCTCGGTCGTGCCATTGGCTCTTGCACACTGGGGCAACGCATCTGGGTTCCAGCACCGCCAGCTGGTTCTCGGCAGTGGTTTTGTCACAGGTACTCCCTCGTGCCAAACCTGGTTTCAGCACCGTCAGCTGTTTCCGGGTCGTGTCAAGCTCACTGAGACGCCTATGCTTGCCCCGTCGTGGTGCGGTCGGGTTAGCCAACTCCAGGGTGCCTCCAGTTTAGGAGCTTCCTATGTGGGCTGCGTGAACTGGTAGTCAAGGCTGGTTCTGTAGTGCCAGTAGGCCCAGCTCCCCCTGTAGGACTGTTGGGGTTCGGTAACTGCGGCTGCCTCGCGGCCTAGCTGTTCTCTCCTCTCCTGTGGGCCTTGGGGTCCACCACCTGGTTCCAGCACCGTCAGCTGGTTCCGGGCCGAGCCTTTGGCTTAGGTGCCTCCTCCTGGGTATCCGAGTTCCGCCAACGTCAGGCGGTCCTTGGTAGTGCTTTTAAGCGCGGGCACCTACAGCTTAGTAACCGGGTTCCAGCACCGTCAGCTGGTCCTCGGTCGTGCCATTGGCTCTTGCACACTGGGGCAACGCATCTGGGTTCCAGCACCGCCAGCTGGTTCTCGGCAGTGGTTTTGTCACAGGTACTCCCTCGTGCCAAACCTGGTTTCAGCACCGTCAGCTGTTTCCGGGTCGTGTCAAGCTCACTGAGACGCCTATGCTTGCCCCGTCGTGGTGCGGTCGGGTTAGCCAACTCCAGGGTGCCTCCAGTTTAGGAGCTTCCTATGTGGGCTGCGTGAACTGGTAGTCAAGGCTGGTTCTGTAGTGCCAGTAGGCCCAGCTCCCCCTGTAGGACTGTTGGGGTTCGGTAACTGCGGCTGCCTCGCGGCCTAGCTGTTCTCTCCTCTCCTGTGGGCCTTGGGGTCCACCACCTGGTTCCAGCACCGTCAGCTGGTTCCAGGCCGAGCCTTTGGCTTAGGTGCCTCCTCCTGGGTATCCGAGTTCCGCCAACGTCAGGCGGTCCTTGGTAGTGCTTTTAAGCACGGGCACCTACAGCTTAGTAACCGGGTTCCAGCACCGTCAGCTGGTCCTCGGTCGTGCCATTGGCTCTTGCACACTGGGGCAACGCATCTGGGTTCCAGCACCGCCAGCTGGTTCTCGGCAGTGGTTTTGTCACAGGTACTCCCTCGTGCCAAACCTGGTTTCAGCACCGTCAGCTGTTTCCGGGTCGTGTCAAGCTCACTGAGACGCCTATGCTTGCCCCGTCGTGGTGCGGTCGGGTTAGCCAACTCCAGGGTGCCTCCAGTTTAGGAGCTTCCTATGTGGGCTGCGTGAACTGGTAGTCAAGGCTGGTTCTGTAGTGCCAGTAGGCCCAGCTCCCCCTGTAGGACTGTTGGGGTTCGGTAACTGCGGCTGCCTCACGGCCTAGCTGTTCTCTCCTCTCCTGTGGGCCTTCGGGTCCACCACCTGGTTCCAGCACCGTCAGCTGGTTCCGGGCCAAGCCTTTGGCTTAGGTGCCTCCTCCTGGGTATCCGAGTTCCGCCAACGTCAGGCGGTCCTTGGTAGTGCTTTTAAGCGCGGGCACCTACAGCTTAGTAACCGGGTTCCAGCACAGTCAGCTGGTCCTCGGTCGTGCCATTGGCTCTTGCACACTGGGGCAACGCATCTGGGTTCCAGTACCGCCAGCTGGTTCTCGGCAGTGGTTTTGTCACAGGTACTCCCTCGTGCCAAACCTGGTTTCAGCACCGTCAGCTGTTTCCGGGTCGTGTCAAGCTCACTGAGACGCCTATGCTTGCCCCGTCCTGGTGCGGTCGGGTTAGCCAACTCCAGGGTGCCTCCAGTTTAGGAGCTTCCTATGTGGGCTGCGTGAACTGGTAGTCAAGGCTGGTTCTGTAGTGCCAGTAGGCCCAGCTCCCCCTGTAGGACTGTTGGGGTTCGGTAACTGCGGCTGCCTCGCGGCCTAGCTGTTCTCTCCTCTCCTGTGGGCCTTCGGGTCCACCACCTGGTTCCAGCACCGTCAGCTGGTTCTTGGCAGTGTCTTTTGCTCTTGTACCTTCTGCTCCCCATCCTGGTTCCAGTACCGTCAGCTGGTTCCGGGCAGAGCCTTTGGCTTAGGTGCCTCCTTCTGGGTATCCAAGTTCCACCAACGTCAGGTGGTCCTTGGTAGTGCTTTCAGGCACGGGTACCTCCTGCTTAGTAACCGGGTTCCAGTAACGTCAGCTGGTCCTCGGTAGTTCCATTGGCTCTTGGACCTTCGGCTACCCATCCGGGTTCCAGTACCGTCAGCTGGTTCTCGGCAGTGTCTTTTGCTCTTGTACCTTCTGCTCCCCATCCTGGTTCCAGTACCGTCAGCTGGTTCCGGGCAGAGCCTTTGGCTTAGGTGCCTCCTTCTGGGTATCCGAGTTCCGCCAACGTCAGGCGGTCCTTGGTAGTGCTTTTTAGCACGGGTACCTCCTGCTTAGTAACCGGGTTCCAGTAACGTCAGCTGGTCCTCGGTAGTTCCATAGGCTCTTGAACCTTCGGGTAGCCATCCGAGTTCCAGTTCCATCATCAGGTTCTTGGCATTTTCTCAGCCTTCTTGTACCTTCTGCTACATTACCAAGTTGAAGACCCTAAAGTCGATGACCCGGAAGATCACCCCGATGACGACGACGACGACAACCCGGAAGACCACCCCGATGACGACGACGGCGGAGACTACGACGGCGGAGACGACGACGGCGGAGACGACGACGGCGGAGATGACGACACTGGAGACGACGACATGGAAGACCGAGAAGCAGAAGAACAAGAGGCTGCAGAACAAAGAGCAGAAGAACATTAAGCATAACACTTAATATCAGAGCAAAAGATATTATCTCAATTATATGCAGAAGAAGACTAAGCAGTGTATGGGGGTGAGTCCGTTCCTCCTCGTGGTGCCCCTGGATAAAGCCTGATGCTGCAGGCCAAACTGAACGCGGACAAATGTAACTTTTGTGACTGGCAGAACGGAAGGTGTAATCTTCCAACTTTTATAGATAACAACTACGGGAATGCCTGTCACAAATGAGAATATGATGAAGAAGTAGAATAGGAAGAATAATACAGTTGAATAAAATGAATATGTAGAATAGAAAGAATAATAATAGTTGAATAAAATGAATATGAAGAATGTAATAAAAAACAAAAAACAAAAGGTAAAGGATGAAGAAGAAGATGAATAAGGTGAAGAAGAAGTTGATGTCAAAGATGATGATGAAGATGAAAGTGTGGGAAAAGTAAAAAAAAAAGAAGGGGAAGGTCGTGGAATAGTGAAACATCAATATCTGACAAAATAAAAAAAATATTTACATAGTCAATATCTTTGTCACTCCGAACGTCTTTAAAAAAAAAAAAAAAAAAACATGCTATTCTATTTGATTGGGCTAAACCTCTATGACTCCCCAAATACATCCTGCATTATTCTTAGTTGTTTTGCTTCATGTAGAATGAACCTACAAGGAAAGAAAGGGTTTATTTTAATTCCGATATTTTGGTCCCATTGACTTGCATTGGGATCGGGTATCGGTATCGGCGATATCCGATATTTTTTGAATATCGGCCGATCCTATCCGATACCGATACTTTCCGATATCGGAAGGTATCGCTCAACACTAGTTACCAGTATTACCACTGTGAGACATGTAATGGTTACTAGTGTTGCCAGTGTGAGGCATGTAATGATTTCTAGTGTTACCAGTGTGAGACATGTAATGACTTCTCTCTGCTTTCCTGATCTCACTGCAGAACTGTGCTGGATTATAGCTGACACAATGTATATACAGTGAAGGAAATAATTGATTGATCCCATGCTTATTTTGCAAGTTTGCCCACAGTCTATAATCGTAATGGTAGGTTAATTTTAACATTCAGAGATAGACTGTGAAAAATAAAATCCAGTAAATCACATTGTATAAATTATATAAATGTATTTGCATTTTGCAGTGAGAAATAAGTATTTGATCCCCTACCAACCATATGTGCACACGTAGGAATTGTGGTGCAGAATTTTCTGCACTAAATCTGCATCTGCAGATTTGGTGCAGTTTCTGCGCAGTTTCTGCGCAATTTCTGCGCAGTACAATGTAAATCAATGTGAAAAAAAAAGGTGTGCACATGGTGTAGAAAAATCTGCTGCAGAACTGCACAAAAGAAGTGACGTCCACTTCTTTGAAATCTGCAGCGTTTCTGCGCAGATTTTTCTGCACCATGTGCACAGCTTTTTTTTTTCACATTGATTTACATCCACAGACAGCTGTTTCGGGGTTTTTGCCCCTCATCAGTGTGGAGTAGGAATCTGGCTATTAGGAGCAGTGCCTAGTAAAAAGGCTATAAAGGCACAGATGATTGGCCTCGGGGAGACCAAAACATCCAACACCGTGGAGACACCATCACGTGTTTCTCAACGCAGTGATTCCAGAACACTGCCCCCATCCCTTATGGAAAATATGCAGATGCATGAAAAGAATCTGCGGAGACACCATCACGTGTTTCTCGACGCAAGCAGGGAATAGCCAGGCCTTTCCCCGGTGGCTTTCCTTCATAGGATGCTGCCCTTCCCGTGGTTGTTCCTTCCCGGGGAAAGGCCTGGCTATTCACTGCTTGCATTGAGAAACACGTGATGGTGTCTCCGCAGCTTCTTTTCATGCATCTGCCTATTTCCCATAAGGGATGGGGGCAGTGTTCTGGAATCACTGCGTTGAGAAACACGTGATGGTGTCTCTGCGGTGTTGGATGTTTTGGTCTCCCCGAGGCCAATCATCTGTGCCTTTATAGCCTTTTTACTAGGCACTGCTCCTAATAGCCAGATTCCTACTCCACACTGATGAGGGGCAAAAACCCCGAAACAGCTGTCTGTGGATGGATACCATGCTTGGCATAGGTGGCTTTCCTTCATAGGATGCTGCCCTTCCCGTGGTTGTTCCTTCCCGGGGAAAGGCCTGGCTATTCACTGCTTGCATCGAGAAACACGTGATGGTGTCTCCGCAGCTTCTTTTCATGCATCTGCATATTTCCCATAAGGGATGGGGGCAGTGTTCTGGAATCACTGCGTTGAGAAACACGTGATGGTGTCTCCGCGGTGTTGGATGTTTTGGTCTCCCCGAGGCCAATCATCTGTGCCTTTATAGCCTTTTTACTAGGCACTGCTCCTAATAGCCAGATTCCTACTCCACACTGATGAGGGGCAAAAACCCCGAAACAGCTGTCTGTGGATGGATACCATGCTTGGCATAGGTGGCTTTCCTTCATAGGATGCTGCCCTTCCCGTGGTTGTTCCTTCCCGGGGAAAGGCCTGGCTATTCACTGCTTGCGTCGAGAAACACGTGATGGTGTCTCCGCAGCTTCTTTTCATACACTTACTACACTGGCGCCTTTCTTTAACCTATATACATACATGGATGACAGGCGCGAGTTAATACCAATAAGTCCCTTATTCTCAGAGAATGTCTCGACCTCCCTCTCCGCTTGTTGTCAGTCGACGCAAAGAATGCCTTTGATCGAGCTTTATGCTGGCAGTACTCAAGAAATTTGGTCTTGGCCGCTTTTCCATCGAGATATAGCCTTGCAGTCTTGTCCTGCGGCATCTGCTAAAGTCAATGGTGCCTTGTAGTCAGCCGTACACATACAAAATGGGATGAGACAGGGTTGCCAGTACGTACGTACGTAATGATAATGGATTTAATGTGGTGGCAATTGGGAAACATGAAAATCCACATAGGGGCGCGTCAGTGTAAGCCGTTACTGTATGCAGATGACCCCTTGTTATATTTCTCCGGCCTCTTGTGTCATTTCCTTCACGTCTGTAAGAGTCTGAAAGATATGGCCAGTTGGAGCAATCGTAGTCACTGTCATGAGCACAGAAGCTCTCAATGTCTCAATAGCACTGGAGGAGGTCACGCATTCTAAGGAAAACTTCCATTGTAAGAGGAAAAAACTTCTTGTCCTGTCAAATGGGACCTATAAGAGTAATGCTTTCATTTGCTTCAATCATGTCGTGGATCCATTTGGACTTTGATTCTGTTTATCTGTTCCAAAAAATGGAACAGACAAAAGGAATGCCCGATTTCATGATTCAACCTACCTGTAAAGAGTAACTCAATAATATATGTCAAAATGAGAAACTCTGTAATATATCTTATCAAAGCAATCTGATTCTTTCTCCTTCTGGATTGTTCAATAATTCACAGAATTCTAAATTCACATGTAACATCTGTCTACAATTAATACAGACTTTCCCATTGCTGAGATAGAAGGTGACAGTTGGAGCTCATAAAGTTCAGTGGAGAATTGTAACTCGTTTCGATCTTACCCGTGATATAAGAGTGAAAGATCTGTTCTGGAGGACAGAAGCAGATCTATTACAAAGTTGCTTATTTTCATGTGCATTATTAATTTACAAAATACAAATTAAATTGATGATTACTCTTTAAATAGTTTCTTCCTACTGCGTATTCCCTGGAGAACCTGTTTTATTAGAATAGTTCAGTAGGAGGGCCCTGGGTTTCATTCTTAGAACAGGCGTGCTGTTTTTCCTGTGAGATGAGTACATTATAAATTTAGGACAAATGTACAGAAGAATTGTTTAGTGTTTTATCTAAAAACATAGCTTTTGCCCTGGGGTGTAATAATACAGTGTGGTGATCTTTGTGCTGAGTGCAACCCGTAAAATGCACTTGTGAGACTATAACTCTCTGCCGTATGATGTTGTAATGAGTGATTCACTACTAAAATTAAAAGGGGACTGGATGCCTTTCTTGAAAAGTATAATGTTGCAGGGTATATATACTAGATTCCTTGATAGGGTGTTGATCCAGGGAACTAGTCTGATTGCCGTATGTGGAGTTGGGTAGGATTTTTTTCCCCAATGTGGAGCCTACTGTTTGCCACATGGGTTTTTTTTTCCTTCCTCTGGATCAACATGGTAGGGCATGTTAGGTTAGGCTTTGGGTTGAACTAGATGGACTTAAAGTCTTCCTTCAACCTTAAATACTATGCTACTATGTTTTCTGTGTTCCTTACTTTTCGGATCTGGCTATTCTTAAAAAGATTGACAACAGGGAAGAGTACTATAGATGTAGGCGTGAATTAAATAGTCATCATGTACATTGGTTACTTTATACAGTTAGGTCCAGAAATATTTGGACAGTGACACAAGTTTGGGTATTTTAGTTGTTTACCAAAACTTATGCACGCTACAGTACTTTGCTCTGCCCATGGCAGGGCAGAGAGAAATAAGACTGCACACGAGCACAATAATAATAATTTTTATTTATATAGCGCCAACATATTCCGCAGCGCTTTACAAATTATAGAGGGGACTTGTACAGACAATAGACATTACAGCATAACAGAAATCACAGTTCAAAATAGATACCAAGAGGAGTGAGGGCCCTGCTCGCAAGCTTACAAACTATGGGGAAAAGGGGAGACACGAGAGGTGGATGGTAACAATTGCTTTAGTTATTCGGACCAGCTATAGTGTAAGGCTCAGGTGTTCATGTAAAGCTGCATGAACCAGTTACCTGCCTAAGTATGTAGCAGTACAGACACAGAGGGCTATTAACTGCATAAAGTGTATGAGAACATGATGCGAGGAACCTTTTTTTTTTATTATAAATAGGCCACACAGGGATCGTTAGGTTAATGCATTGAGGCGGTAGGCCAGTCTGAACAAATGAGTTTTTAGGGCACGCTTAAAACTGTGGGGATTGGGGATTAATCGTATTAACCTAGGTAGTGCATTCCAAAGAATCGGCGCAGCACGTGTAAAGTCTTGGAGACGGGAGTGGGAGGTTCTGATTATTGAGGATGCTAACCTGAGGTCATTAGCGGAGCGGAGGGCACGGGTAGGGTGGTAGACTGATACCAGGGAGGAGATGTAGGGTGGTGCTAAGCCATGGAGTGCTTTGTGGATGAGGGTAGTAGTTTTGTACTGGATTCTGGAGTGGATGGGTAGCCAGTGTAATGACTGGCACAGGGTAGAGGCATCGGTGTAACGGTTGGTGAGGAATATGATCCTGGCTGCAGCATTCAGGACAGATTGGAGCGGGGAGAGTTTTGCAAGAGGGAGGCCGATTAGTAGAGAGTTACAATAGTCCAGACGAGAATGAATAAGTGAAACAGTCAGAGTTTTTGCAGAGTCGAAAGTAAGAAAAGGGCGAATTCTAGAAATGTTTTTGAGATGCAGGTAACAATGACAGATAATGTGTGGATGATGCGTCATTCACACGAGGCAAGAAGGAGAACAGAGGTCGCAAAAAGAGAGGAGGCAACGGATCAAGACCAGAGATGCCCATTGGACCGGACCGAGTAAGGGAGTATAATAAAAGGTCTCATTGGAGATATATCTACAGCATTGTCGAATGATGTGACAGAGGGCTAACAGGTGCTGGCCCTACTTTATATGGGAAAAACCTGGTGACAGATTGCTTTTAATAATAAATAATAATAATAATTTTATTTATATAGCGCCAACATATTCCACAGAGCTTTACAAATTATAGAGGGGACTTGTGCAGACAATAGACATTACAGCATAACAGAAATCACAGTTCAAAATAGATACCAAGAGGAATGAGGGCCCTGCTCACAAGCTTACAAACTATGAGGAAAAGGGGAGATACGAGAGGTGGATGGTAACAATTGCTTTAGTTAGTCGGACCAGCCATAGTGTAAGGCTCAGGTGTTCATGTAAAGCTGCATGAACCAGTTAACTGCCTAAATATGTAGCAGTATAGACACAAAGGGCTATTAACTGCATAAAGTGTATGAGAACCCAATTATGTTTTTGTTTTTTTTAATGGGCCACACAGGGATAGTTTGGCCTACTGCCTCAATGCATTAACCTATCTGAACAAATGAGTTTTTAGGGAACGCTTAAAACTGTGGGGATTGGGGATTAATCGTATTAACCTAGGTAGTGCATTCCAAAGAATCGGCGCAGCACGTGTAAAGTCTTGGAGACGGGGGTGGGAGGTTCTGATTATTGAGAATGCTAACCTGAGGTCATTAGCGGAGCGGAGGGCACGGGTAGGGTGGCAGACTTAGACCAGGGAGGAGATGTAGGGTGGTGCTGAGCCATGGAGTGCTTTGTGGATGAGGGTAGTAGTTTTGTACTGGATGCTTGAGTGGATGGGTAACCAGTGTAATGACTGGCACAAGGTAGAGGCATCGGCGTAACGGTTGGGGAGGAATATGATCCTGGCTGCAGCATTCAGGACAGATTGGAGCGGGGAGAGTTTGGTAAGAGGGAGGCCGATTAGTAGAGAATTACAATAGTCCAGACGAGAATGAATAAGTGAAACAGTAAGAGTGTTTGCAGAGTCGAAAGTAAGAAAAGGGCGAATTCTAGAAATGTTTTTGAGATGCAGATAAGAAGAGCGAGCCAGTGATCGGATGTGGGGGGTGAATGAAAGCTCGGAATCAAGTATGACCCCAAGGCAGCGGGCATGTTCCTTTGGAGTAATGGTGGAACCGCACACGGAGATGGCAATGTCAGGCAAAGGTAGGTTAATAGAGGGAGAAAACACGAGGAGTTCAGTTTTTGACATGTTCAATTTCAGATAGAGGGAGGACCTAATGTTAGAGACAGCGGTAAGACAATCACTGGTGTTTACTTAAAAGGGCGGCGTGATAACAGGAGAAGAAGTGTATAATTGGGTGTCGTCAGCATAGAGATGGTACTGGAAACCAAATCTACTGATTGTTTGTCCAATAGGGGCAGTATACAATGAGAAGAGGAGGGGGCCTAGGACTGATCCTTGAGGAACCCCAACAGTAAGGGGAAGGTGAGAGGAGGAGGAACCAGCAAAAGATACAGTGAAGGAGCGGTCAGAGAGATAGGAGGAGAACCAGGAGAGAACGGTGTCCTTGAGGCCAATGGAGTGGAGCATAGTGAGGAGGAGCTGATGATCAACAGTGTCGAATGCTGCGGAGAGATCCAAGAGAATTACCATGGAGTAGTGACTATTAGATTTAGCTGTTAGTAGGTCATTAGAGACTTTAGTGAGGGCAGTTTCAGTAGAGTGTAAAGAGCGGAAACCAGATTGAAGAGGGTCTAGAAGAGAGTTATCTGAGAGATAGCGGGTAAGACGGGAGTGTACCAGGCGCTCAATGAGTTTAGAGATGAAGGGAAGATTAGAGACAGGTCTATAATTAGCGGAACAGTTTTGATGGAGGGATATTTGGATGTATGATGGCATGCTTAAATGAGGATGGAAAAATACCAGAAGTGAGAGAAACGTTGAATATTTTTGTTGGGTGAAAGGTGACAGCCGGGGAAAGGGACTGGAGGAGATGTGACGGAATGGGGTCACTGGTGCAAGTGGTTGGGCGAGAAGATGCAAGGAGCCTGATTACTTCTTCTTCTGTAACTGGTTCAAAGTCAGAGAGTGAACTAGATGCAGTGGGGGAGGGAGGACAATGCATGGTATGAAGAGATTAGGAGATGATTTCCTGTCGAATGTGGTCAATTTTTTTTTTATAAGTAATTGGCCAGATCTTCAGTGCGGAGATCTGTGGTTGGGGCCTGCACTCTTGGGTTGAGTAGGGACTGGAAAGTGTCAAAGAGACGTTTAGGGTTATTGTACAGCGAGGTGATGAGGGTGTTGAAATAGGTTTGTTTGGAGAGGTGAAGGGCAGAGTTGTATGTTTTTAGCATGAACTTATAATAGATGAAATCTTCGGGTAGATTAGATTTTCTCCACAGACGTTCGGCGCACCTGGAGCACCGCTGCAGGAAACGTGTTTGCAGCGTGTGCCACGGTTGTCGCCGTCTGTGCTGAGTTGTTTTATTTATAGGAGGAGCAGCTTCATCCAGGGCCCTTTGTAGGGTTTCATTGTAATGCTTCAGAGCAGAATCAGAACATGAGATGGAGGAGATTGGGTCCAATGAGGACTGCAAGTTCTTCATAAGTTTCTGGGTGTTAATGGCCTGTATGTTTCTATAAGTGTGGAAAGTGGGGGTGACCTGAGCGGGATGGCAGTTCTTGATAGAGAATGAAAGAAGGTTGTGGTCAGAGAGCGGGAGGGGGAGTTTGTGAAATCATCCACTGAGCAAAGCCGGGAGAAGACCAAGTCGAGGGAGTTTCCATCTTCATGCGTTGGAGAGTTAGTATGCTGCAAGAGGCCGAAAGAGGAGGTTAGAGATAAAAGGTGAGAAGCAGATGGGGAGAGGGGAGAAGCAATGGGAACGTTGAAATCATCCATGATGAGGGTGGGGGTGTCACAGGAGAGAAAGTGTGGAAGCCAGGTGGCAAAGTGATCCAGGAACTGATGAGAGGGGCCGGGAGGACGATACACCACCGCCACTCGCATGGAGAAGGGGATGTAGAGTCTGACAGCATGGACCTCAAAGGAAGGGAAGACAAGTGAGGGTACTTGGGGGATAATTTGGAAGGTACATTTGGGTGAAAGGAGCAGACCAACGCGTCCACCTGCTCTGTTGTCCGATCTTGGGGTATGAGAAAAGTGTAGTCCACCATATGAAAGAGCAGCAGCAGCGGTGGTGTCTGCTTGCTGGATCCAGGTTTCAGTAAGAGCCAGGAGATTAAGAGAATTAGAAAGGAAGAAGTCATGGATGAAGGATAGTTTATTACACACAGAGCGAGAATTCCAAAGGGCACAATTGAAAAAGACAGAAGGCATGCATGGAATATTAATAAGGTTAGAGGGGTTTCTGAGTGTAGCAGTTGGGAGGTTTGACTAGCTATAACACTGGCTATAAAGTAACTTTTTTGTGTACGTCGGAAAAACAGCGACGGATCCATCGCCATCCATCGTTTTCAAGAATGGAAGCCTATGGCGCTGGATCCGTCAAATGACGGAATCCGACGACTGATTCCGTTTTTTTAACTGAGCATGCTACGATCCAATTAGGAGCAGACCAACGCCTCCACCTGCTCTGTTGTCCGATCTTGGAGTAGGAGAGAAATGTAGTCCACCATATGAAAGAGCAGCAGCAGCGGTGGTGTCTGACTGCTGGATGCAGGTTTCAGTAAGGGCCACGAGATTAAGAGAATTAGAAAGGAAGAAGTCATGGATGAAGGAGAGTTTATTACACACAGAGCGAGAATTCCAAAGGGCACAATTGAAAAAGACATAAGGCATGCATGGAATATTAATACGGTTAGAGAGGTTTCAGTTTTTTAAACTGCAAACTCTTTAATTTGAGGGTATTCACATCCTAATTGGAGTAGGGGTTTAAGAAGCTCTTTAATATGTTGCTGCTTCTTTTTCAAGAGACCAAAGGTAATTGGACAATTATCTCAAAACGTCTTTAATGCTCCGCATGGGCTTTTCCTTTGTTAATCCATCATCAGTTAAGCAGGTAAAAGGTCAGGAGCCGATTCCAGGTGTGGAATTTGCATTTGGAAGCCATTGCGGTGAACTTACACCATAAGAAAAAGAATCTGGCGCTCTTGTAGTTGCAAGAAATTTTTAGTTTTAATGAAAACTGTAATCCAAAACACAAAATTAATGATGTTTCAGTCAACAAGATCTTTTTCAGACAGATTGCATTCATGGAACTGTGTAAAATAGTACTATATTGTATAGGGGTATGCTGCCCAGGAGACTTGCTGTACGCTATATGCGCATTTTTTTTTCTTGAATCTTGTCTGTGAAATGGCCACAGTCAGAATCAGGAGCCAGACAAGGAAGGAGCGTGAAGAGTTGAAATAGATGATCAGACACCATGGTTATTGTTAGAATCTAGAGAAAATTGCGCTGGTAAAATCCCAATAAATCCTTAAATCAATAGGACAATATGAAGACTATTGCATATCAGTGTAGCTGCCTTCCTGTCATGATTCCAATGGCAGGGAATCACAAAAGGACAAGCACCAACGAGCACTAGGGTGATGGAACCTAAGCTGACCGCGACCCTAAACCTGAACACACAAATAACAATAGCCGGGGAACGTGCCTACGTTGATCCTAGACGTCTCGCACCAGCCGAAGATCTAACTTCCCCTATTAGAAGAAACACAGACCTCTCTTGCCTCCAGAGAAATACCCCACAGAAATAGCAGCCCCCCACATATAATGACGGTGAAATGAGAGGAAGGCACATACACAGTATGAAAACAGATTCAGCAAAATGAGGCCCGCTAAAACTAGATAGCAGAGGATACAAAAGTAAACTGCGCGGTCAGCAAAAAACCCTTCAAAAAACCATCCTGTAATTACTTGAACTCATGTTCCAACTCATGGAACATGAGGAGCAATTACAGCCCGCTAGAGCAACCAGCAGCAAAGAAACAATTATATGCAAGCTGGACAAGACAAAAATAAAGCAAAACGAGGAACAAGAAAATCGAAAACTTAGCTTGTCCTGAAGATTACTGAAGCCAGAAGCTGAGGTAACAAAACACTCTGATAACCTTGATAGCCGGCGGGGAAATGACAAGAAAGCCCGGTTAAATAGGAAACTCCCAAATCCTAATAGAACAGGTGGACACCAGAGACAGCAGAACACAAATCACCCAGTACCATCAGTAACCACCAGAGGGAGCCCAAAAACAGAACTCACAACAGTACCCCCCCCTTGAGGAGGGGTCACCGAACCCTCACGAGAACCACCAGGGCGACCAGGATGAGCCCTATGAAAAGCGCGGACCAAATCATCAGCATGAACATCAGAGGCAACCACCCAAGAATTATCCTCCTGACCATAACCCTTCCACTTGACCAAATATTGGAGTTTCCGTCTGGAAACACGAGAATCCAAGATCTTCTCCACAACATACTCCAATTCTCCCTCCACCAGCACCGGAGCAGGAGGCTCAAGCGAAGGAACAACAGGTACCTCATACCTCCGCAACAACGACCGATGGAACACATTATGAATAGCAAACGATGCCAGGAGATCCAAACGAAACGACACAGGGTTAAGAATTTCCAAGATCCTATAAGGACCGATGAACCGAGGCTTGAACTTAGGAGAAGAGACCTTCATAGGAACAAAACGAGAAGACAACCACACCAAGTCCCCAACACGAAGTCGAGGACCCACGCGGCGACGGCGATTAGCAAACTGCTGAGCCTTCTCCTGGGACAACTTCAAATTGTCCACCACATGACTCCAAATCTGATGCAACCTATCCACCACCATGTCCACTCCAGGACAATCAGAAGGCTCCACCTGACCAGAGGAAAAACGAGGATGAAACCCCGAATTACAAAAGAAAGGAGAAACCAAGGTAGCAGAACTAGCCCGATTATTAAGGGCAAACTCGGCCAGCGGCAAAAAGGTAACCCAGTCATCCTGATCAGCAGAAACAAAACACCTCAAATAAGTTTCCAAGGTCTGATTAGTTCGCTCCGTCTGGCCATTCGTCTGAGGGTGGAATGCAGACGAAAAGGACAAATCAATGCCCATCTTAGCACAGAACGTCCGCCAAAATCTAGACACAAACTGGGATCCCCTGTCAGAAACGATGTTCTCCGGAATCCCATGCAAACGAACCACGTTCTGGAAAAACAGAGGGACCAACTCAGAGGAGGAAGGCAACTTAGGCAAGGGTACAAGATGAACCATTTTAGAAAAGCGGTCACACACAACCCAGATGACGGACATTTTTTGAGAGACAGGGAGATCCGAAATAAAGTCCATGGAAATGTGCGTCCAAGGCCTCTTCGGGATAGGCAAAGGTGACAACAATCCACTGGCTCGAGAACAGCAAGGCTTAGCCCGAGCACAAACCTCACAAGACTGCACAAAAGAACGCACATCCCTCGACAAGGAAGGCCACCAAAAAGACCTGGCCACCAAGTCTCTAGTACCAAATATTCCAGGATGACCTGCCAACGCAGAAGAATGGACCTCGGAGATGACTCTACTGGTCCAACTATCCGGAACAAACAGTCTCTCAGGCGGACAACGATCAGGTTTACCCGCCTGAAACTCCTGCAAAGCATGTCGCAAGTCTGGGAAGACAGCCGACAAAATCACCCCATCCCTAAGGATACCAGTGGGCTCAGAATTTCCAGGGGAGTCAGGCACAAAACTCCTAGAAAGAGCATCCGCCTTCACATTCTTTGAACCTGGCAGGTATGAAACCACAAAATTGAAACGAGAGAAAAACAGTGACCAACGAGCCTGTCTAGGATTCAGACGCCTGGCAGACTAAAGGTAAATCAGATTTTTGTGATCAGTCAAGACCACCACACGATGTCTAGCACCCTGCAGCCAATGACGCCACTCCTCAAATGCCCACTTCATGGCCAAAAGTTCCCGATTACCCACATCATAATTCCGCTCAGCGGGCGAAAATTTTCTAGAAAAGAACGCACATGGCTTCATCACCGAGCAATCGGAGCTTCTCTGTGACAAAACCGCCCCCGCTCCAATCTCGGAAGCATCAACCTCAACTTGGAAAGGAAGCGAAACATCAGGCTGACGCAACACAGGAGCAGAAGAAAACCGGTGTTTAAGTTCCTGAAAGGCCTCCACAGCCGCAGGAGACAAATCAGCAACATCAGCACCCTTCTTAGTCAAATCCGTCAAAGGCTTAACAACACTAGAAAAATTAGTTATAAAACGACGATAGAAATTAGCAAAGCCCAAGAACTTCTGCAGACTCTTAAGAGATGCAGGCTGCGTCCAGTCACAAATAGCCCGAACCTTGACGGGATCCATCTCAATAGTAGAAGGGGAAAAAATATACCCCAAGAAAGAAATCTTCTGGACTCCAAAGAGACACTTTGAGCCCTTTACAAACAAGGAATTAGCCCGCAGGACCTGAAACACCTTCCTGACGTGCTGAACATGAGACCCCCAGTCATCAGAAAAAACCAAAATATCATCCAAATACACAATCATAAATTTATCCAGATATTCACGGAAAATATCGTGCATAAAGGACTGGAAGACTGAAGGAGCATTAGAAAGTCCGAAAGGCATTACCAAATACTCAAAATGGCCCTCAGGCGTATTAAATGCGGTTTTCCACTCATCACCTTGCTTTATTCGTATAAGATTATACGCACCCCGGAGATCAATCTTAGTGAACCATTTAGCCCCCTTAATGCGAGCAAACAAATCAGTCAACAAAGGCAAAGGATACTGATATTTTACGGTAATCTTATTCAAAAGACGATAATCTATACAAGGCCTCAAGGACCCATCTTTCTTGGCCACGAAAAAAAAACCTGCTCCCAAAGGGGACGAAGATGGACGGATATGTCCCTTTTCCAAGGACTCCTTAACATAATCCCGCATAGCAGTATGCTCTGGCACTGACAGATTGAACAAACGACCTTTAGGAAATTTACTACCAGGAATTAAATCTATAGCACAATCGCAATCCCTGTGAGGAGGAAGCGAACTGAGCTTAGGCTCATCAAAAACATCCCGATAATCCGACAAAAATACAGGAACCTCAGAAGGAGTAGATGAAGCGATAGAAATCGGAGGTGAATCATCATGAACCCCCTGACATCCCCAGCTTAACACAGACATTGTTTTCCAGTCAAGGACTGGATTATGAGTTTGTAACCATGGCAGACCAAGCACTAAGACATCATGTAAATTATACAGTACCAGGAAGCGAATCACCTCCTGATGAACGGGAGTCATACGCATGGTCACTTGTGTCCAGTACTGAGGTTTATTCATAGCTAAAGGTGTAGAGTCAATTCCCTTCAAAGGAATAGGGACTTCCAGAGGCTCAAGACTAAACCCAGATCGCTTGGCAAATGACCAATCCATAAGACTCAGGGCAGCGCCTGAATCTACATAGGCATCGACGGAAATGGATGATAATGAGCAAATCAGAGTCACAGACAGAATGAACTTAGACTGTAAAGTACTAATGGCAACAGACTTATCAACCTTTTTTGTGCGTTTAGAGCATGCTGATATAACATGAGCTGAATCACCACAATAAAAGCACAACCCATTTTTCCGCCTATAGTTTTGCCGTTCACTTCTAGACTGAACTCTATCACATTGCATTGTCTCAAGTGCCTGTTCAGAAGACACCGCCAAATGGTGCACAGGTTTGCGCTCCTGTAAACGCCGATCAATCTGAATAGCCATAGTCATAGACTCATTCAGACCCGTAGGCGCAGGGAACCCCACCATAACATCTTTAATGGCCTCAGAAAGGCCATCTCTGAACTTTGCAGCCAGGGCGCACTCATTCCACTGAGTAAGCACTGACCATTTCCGAAATTTCTGACAATATATTTCTGCTTCATCTTGCCCCTGAGAGAGAGCCAATAAAGCTTTTTCAGCCTGAATCTCTTGGTTAGGTTCCTCATAGAGCAAACCCAATGCCAGAAAAAACGCATCCACATTAAGCAACGCAGGATCCCCTGGTGCCAATGCAAATGCCCAATTTTGAGGGTCACCCCGCAGGAAAGATATAATAATCTTAACCTGCTGAGCAGGGTCTCCAGAAGAGCGAGATTTCAAAGAAAGGAACAGCTTGCAATTGTTCCTAAAATTCAGAAAACTAGATCTATCTCCAGCAAAGAACTCTGGAATAGGAATTCTAGGTTCAGACATAGGAGCATGTACAACAAAATCTTGTATATTTTGAACCTTAGCAGCAAGATTATTCAAGCTGGAAGCTAAACTCTGGACATCCATGATAAACAGCTAAGGTCAGAGCCATTCAAGGATTAAGAGGAGGAAAAAAAATCAGCCAGGCTGCAATTAGGGCTAGACAGCAACCTCAGAGGAGAAAAAAAAAAAAAAAAACTTCCTCAGACTACTTTTTCCTCCTACTTCAGCCCAAACATTTTTGGCCGGCTATACTGTCATGATTCCAATGGCAGGGAATCACAAAAGGACAAGCACCAACGAGCTCTAGGGTGATGGAACCTGAGCTGACCGCGACTCTAAACCTGAACACACAAATAACAATAGCCGGGGAACGTGCCTACGTTGATCCTAGACGTCTCGCACCAGCCGAAGATCTAACTTCCCCTATTAGAAGAAACACAGACCTCTCTTGCCTCCAGAGAAATACCCCACAGAAATAGCAGCCCCCCACATATAATGACGGTGAAATGAGAGGAAGGCACATACACAGTATGAAAACAGATTCAGCAAAATGAGGCCCGCTAAAACTAGATAGCAGAGGATACAAAAGTAAACTGCGCGGTCAGCAAAAAACCCTTCAAAAAACCATCCTGTAATTACTTGAACTCATGTTCCAACTCATGGAACATGAGGAGCAAATACAGCCCGCTAGAGCAACCAGCAGCAAAGAAACAATTATATGCAAGCTGGACAAGACAAAAATAAAGCAAAACGAGGAACAAGAAAATCAAAAACTTAGCTTGTCCTGAAGATTACTGAAGCCAGAAGCTGAGGTAACAAAACACTCTGATAACCTTGATAGCCGGCGGGGAAATGACAAGAAAGCCCGGTTAAATAGGAAACTCCCAAATCCTAATAGAACAGGTGGACACCAGAGACAGCAGAACACAAATCACCCAGTACCATCAGTAACCACCAGAGGGAGCCCAAAAACAGAACTCACAACACCTTCCACACTATACATAGTCCATGTGTAAAACATTCAATAGAACCACATGTTACTTGTGCTCTCTCTATATACACAGGGCAATGGTTTGCCACTAATGGTAGTAGGTGTAATGCACCAGATGGATTTTAGATCGATACCTCAAGGAATCCAGATGAGCCACCTGTCGTCCTGTTCCTGAATCCTCTGGAGCGCTGGATAAATAAGTAAAGTCGTTGGTCGAGCAGAGTTCCGGAGAGCTGCCCCGGCCGGTGGCAGCTTCTCCGAGTACCAGAGTCCAAACGGGGGCGGAGATCCACCGTCTGAGGACGACAGCGCCGTAATATGCGATCGGTGCGAGCGGCGCGTCTAGGACCTGCGTGACGGAGTGGATCAGGTGACCGTCCCACGTGACAGAAGAGCTTGGTACGGATAGCGGTAAGGACCAGTTCTAACCGACGCGTTTCGAAAACAACTGTTTTCTTCCTCAGGGCCCTGTGTATATAGAGAGAGCACAAGTAACATGTGGTTCTATTGAATGTTTTACACATGGACTATGTATAGTGTGGAAGGCAGCTACACTGATATGCAATAGTCTTCATATTGTCCTATTGATTTAAGGATTTATTGGGATTTTACCAGCGCAATTTTCTCTATATTTTATTTTTATGTCTTACAATTTGGTGGTGATTGTTTAAATTTGCTGCAGGTAATTTTACATCCCATATCACCAGCGCCGCTTTTATTTTATATAGATTTATTGTTAGAATCTGTTTTGTTTTTTGACCATCCGCCATCTTCTTGTGGTTTTCTGGCTGCTGGTCTTTTTTTTCCCTGGTGCTGGGTTGTCTTAGGTCAAGTGATTTTACCACCCTTTATTACCCAGCACCTGCCTCCCATTCCTTGCTGAACAACAGTGTTAATGCGCTAGAGTTCTGGCTAGGTGCTTTGATAGCTTTCTGTGTTTGATATTGTGCAGTTCTGGGATCTCTGGTTCTGCTATCCTTCGTTTCTGTTTTCAGTTGGTTTCTGCAGCCGTCTCTGTGTTTTCTATTAGGAGGTAACCTGTTTTTATACCCAGTCCTTAGATTTTTCACGGACCTCCTTCCTTGTCTATACGTCTTCGCTGGAGTTTAACCTAGGATCGTTGATGGGTCTATTCACAAGGAATGGGTCGCCCACTCCATCATAGGGTATCAGCCTAGTCTCAGTGCAGGGTCAGTTTTCCCCCCTTCTATTCTAGTTCTGTGTTGCAGTTCCGTAACCGTTATTCATAAAACTATGAGCCTTATTGTCACAAGGTTAACCTTTTGGTCATAGCAAGATTACCAACTGACTGACAAAGTTAACATAGCATGAGCAGGCTATAGCTGGCCTATCAAAAGTTAAACCAGTAAAAGTAGAACTGGATTAAAAAAGTAGCCCAGGAGCATAGATAAATGAGCCCATGCCGTGATGTTACCACAAACTTGTACCCTCATTTTCTCATGAATGTGGATGTGGCTTTTGGCTGCATGCAGCAGATGACAATTATATCTTCCAGTTGTTATTTTCCAAAATGAAGATCCAGCTTCAGTAATTTGTGTTTGTGATCTCCATGCCTCGCAACTTTCTAAAAAGCGATGTCCACCCATTTGATTTTTTCTTTAAAAAACATACTTGGCTAAAAATCCCCTGCCACCCTACTCCTAACACTGCCCAGGTTCCCCTACTACTCCTAGTTCCCATAGCTGGGTTGGGCATGTCATCGCAGCACCCAATCACTGATAGGGACAGGATGAACATGCTGGAGTATTGCGGGATTGAGGAAGGTTGGGGGTATGTTTTTTATTATATTAGACTATGCTACATACTTTAGAAAAAAAAGAGAGCAAAAGGACCAACACATCTAAGCTAGTGTGAACAGGCACCAACCGAAAACATATAACGTGAAAAACTAAGTTTGCACGATAAATTATTAAGAATGATTGCTCTAGAACATTGAAACTGCATTACTGCCATAGAAAATGGGAAAAAACGTATATATAATGTATACAGTGGGGCAAAAAAGTATTTAGTCAGTCAGCAATAGTGCAAGTTCCACCACTTAAAAAGATGAGAGGCGTCTGTAATTTACATCATAGGTAGACCTCAACTATGGGAGACAAACTGAGAAAAAAAAATCCAGAAAATCACATTGTCTGTTTTTTTAACATTTTTTTTGCATATTATGGTGGAAAATAAGTATTTGGTCAGAAACAAACAATCAAGATTTCTGGCTCTCACAGACCTGTAACTTCTTCTTTAAGAGTCTCCTCTTTCCTCCACTCATTACCTGTAGTAATGGCACCTGTTTAAACTTGTTATCAGTATAAAAAGACACCTGTGCACACCCTCAAACAGTCTGACTCCAAACTCCACTATGGTGAAGACCAAAGAGCTGTCAAAGGACACCAGAAACAAAATTGTAGCCCTGCACCAGGCTGGGAAGACTGAATCTGCAATAGCCAACCAGCTTGGAGTGAAGAAATCAACAGTGAGAGCAATAATTAGAAAATGGAAGACATACAAGACCACTGATAATCTCCCTCGATCTGGGGCTCCACGCAAAATCCCTCCCCGTGGGGTCAGAATGATCACAAGAACGGTGAGCAAAAATCCCAGAACCACGCAGGGGGACCTAGTGAATGAACTGCAGAGAGCTGGGACCAATGTAACAAGGCCTACCATAAGTAACACACTACGCCACCATGGACTCAGATCCTGCAGTGCCAGACGTGTCCCACTGCTTAAGCCAGTACACGTCCGGGCCTGTCTGAAGTTTGCTAGAGAGCATTTGGATGATCCAGAGGAGTTTTGGGAGAATGTCCTATGGTCTGATGAAACCAAACTGGAACTGTTTGGTAGAAACACAACTTGTCGTGTTTGGAGGAAAAAGAATACTGAGTTGCATCCATCAAACACCATACCTACTGTAAAGCATGGTGGTGGAAACATCATGCTTTGGGGCTGTTTCTCTGCAAAGGGGCCAGGACGACTGATCCGGGTACATGAAAGAATGAATGGGGCCATGTATCGTGAGATTTTGAGTGCAAACCTCCTTCCATCAGCAAGGGCATTGAAGATGAAACATGGCTGGGTCTTTCAACATGACAATGATCCAAAGCACACCGCCAGGGCAATGAAGGAGTGGCTTCGTAAGAAGCATTTCAAGGTCCTGGAGTGGCCTAGCCAGTCTCCAGATCTCAACCCTGTAGAAAACCTTTGGAGGGAGTTGAAAGTCCGTGTTGCTAAGCGAAAAGCCAAAAACATCACTGCTCTAGAGGAGATCTGCATGGAGGAATGGGCCAACATACCAACAACAGTGTGTGGCAACCTTGTGAAGACTTACAGAAAACGTTTGACCTCTGTCATTGCCAACAAAGGATATATTACAAAGTATTGAGATGAAATTTTGTTTCTGACCAAATACTTATTTTCCACCATAATATGCAAATAAAATGTTAAATAAACAGACAATGTGATTTTCTGGATTTTTTTTTCTCAGTTTGTCTCCCATAGTTGAGGTCTACCTATGATGTAAATTGCAGACGCCTCTCATCTTTTTAAGTGATGGAACTTGCACTATTGCTGACTGACTAAATACTTTTTTGCCCCACTGTATATGAAATATTAATCTGCAAAATTGTTGTAAAAATTACAGTGAAAAAGAAGGTACTTAGCGCATAAATTGGCCAATATATGTGAGCCCAACTGCCATGTCAAGGCGTCCTTCAAACTTGGATCCCTGTCCTGATATGTCACCCCTCCTGGGCAAAAAAGTCTCCAATTTATGGGGCAGGAGTGGACCAGATAACTACTTAAAATCCCCTGTGGCTGGTGGGAGTGGGAGTGCACATGTCCAAAAGGAGTTAGATACAAATAGAGAAAATGGATCATCACATCTACTGTCCTGCTGATCGTTATTGGCACCCCTTCATTTATCCCTTCTATCTCTTGCTCAGAATCCTTGTACAGGTGTCATCTTGATAGAATAGTCATATCAGTGTTATTTTAAAATTCCACTCTTTAGATAAGAAGATTATCTCTAATCTATGCATTCCTATTTTCTTTTAACCCCTTAATCCCATATGACGTACTATCCCGTCCAGGTGACCTGGGACTTAATTCCCATGGACGGGATAGTACGTCATATGCGATCGGCCGCGCTCACGGGGGGAGCGCGGCCGATCGCGGCCGGGTGTCAGCTGCCTATCGCAGCTGACATCCGGCACTATGTGCCAGGAGCGGTCACGGACCGCTCCCGGCACATTAACCCCCGGCACACCGCGATCAAAGATGATCGCGGTGTGCCGGCGGTGCAGGGAAGCATCGCGCAGGGAGGGGGCTCCCTGCGGGCTTCCCTGAGACGATCGGTACACGGTGATGTGCTCACTGTGTACCGAGCGTCTTCTCCCTGCAGTCCCCGGATCCAAAATGGCCGCCGGGCTGCATCCGGGTCCTGCAGGGAGCACTTCCGGGTCAGGATCAGGCTGCAGCTGCAGCTCTAATCCTGCCCGGCTGTATGTCAGATCACCGATCTGATAGAGTGCTGTGCACACTGTCAGATCGGTGATCTGTGATGTCCCCCCCTGGGACAAAGTGAAAAAGTAAAAAAAAAAATTTCCACACTTGTAAAAAAAAAAATAAAAAAAAAATTCCTAAATAAAGCAGAAAAAAAAAAATATTATTCCCATAAATACATTTCTTTACATAAAAAAAAAACAAAAAAACAATAAAAGTACACATATTTAGTATCGCCGCGTCCGTAACGACCCGACCTATAAAACTGGCCCACTAGTTAACCCCTTCAGTGAACACCGTAAGAAAAAAAAAAAAAAAACGAGCCAAAAAACGCTTTATTATCATAACGCTGAACAAAGAGTGGAATAACACGCGATCAAAAAGACGGATATAAATAACCATGTTACCTCTGAAAACGTCATCTTGTCCCGCAAAAAACGAGCCGCCATATAGCATCATAACCAAAAAAATAAAAAAGTTATAGTCCTCTGAATAAAGCGATGCCAAAATAATTATTTTTTCTATAAAATAGCTTTTATCGTATAAAAGCGCCAAAACATAAAAAAAATGATATAAATAAGGTATCGCTGTAATCGTACTGACCCGAAGAATAAAACTGCTTCATCAATTTTACCAAACGCGGAACGGTATAAACGCCTCCCCCAAAAGAAATTCATGAATAGCTGGTTTTTGGTCATTCTGCCTCACAAAAAAATCGGAATAAAAAGCGATCAAAAACTGTCACGTGTCCGAAAATGTAACCGATAAAAACGTCAACTCGTCCCGCAAAAAACAAGACCTCACATGACTCTGTGGACCAAAATATGGAAAAATTATAGGTCTCAAAATGTGGAGACGCAAAAACTTTTTTGCTATAAAAAGCGTCTTTTAGTGTGTGACGGCTGCCAATCATAAAAATCCGCTAAAAAACTCGCTATAAAAGTAAATCAAACCCCCCTTCATCACCCCCTTAGTTAGGCTAGGTTCACATTGCGTTAATGGGTTAACGCTAACGGACAGCGTTGCACGGCGAAAATGTCACAATTAACGCCGTGCAACGGGTCCGTTAGCACAACCATTGACAGCAATGTGATTTTCAGGTGTAGCGCATCGCTAGAGCGTGCCATTTTCGGCTCGCGCTAGCAAGGTGCCATTCTTTTGTGGCGCGCCTCAGACGCTGCTTTCAGCGTCCGCGGCGCGCCCGAGGTCCGATCCCCGATCTTCCAGAGCGGGGACGTTAACGCGACCACTAAACACGACACCTAAAAAGACATTGTGTTAGCGCAATCCGCTAGTGCTAAACGGATTTCCCTAACGCAATGTGAACCTAGCCTTAGGGAAAAATAATAAAATTAAAAAAAATGTATTTATTTCCATTTTCCGGTTAGGGTTAGGGCTAGGGTTGGGGCTAGGGTTAGGGTTTGGATTACATTTACGGTTGGGATTAGGGTTGGGATTAGAATTAGGGGTGTGTCTGGGTTAGGTGTGTGGTTAGGGTTACAGTTGGGATTAGGGTTAGTGGTGCGTTTGGATTAGGGTTTCATTTATAATTGGGGGGTTTCCACTGTTTAGACACATCAGGGGCTCTCCAAACGCGACATGGCGTCCGATCTCAATTCCAGCCAATTCTGCATTGAAAAAGTAAAACAGTGCTCCTTCACTTCCGAGCTCTCCCGTGCGCCCAAACAGGGGTTTACCCCAACATATGGGGTATCAGCGTACTCGAGACAAATTGGACAACAACTTTTTGGGTCCAAGTTCTCTTGTTATCCTTGGGAAAATAAAAATTTGGGGGGCTAAAAATCATTTTTGTGGGAAAAAAAAGGATTTTTATTTTCACGGCTCTGCGTTGTAAACTGTAGTGAAACACTTGGGGGTTCAAAGTTTTCACAACACATCTAGATAAGTTCCATGGGAGGTCTAGTTTCCAATATGTGGTCACTTGTGGGTGGTTTCTACTGTTTGGGTACATCAGGGGCTCTGCAAATGCAACGTGACGCCTGCAGACCAATCCATCTAAGTCTGCATTCCAAATGGCGCTCCTTCCCTTCTGAGCTCTGCCATGAGCCCAAACAGTGGTTCCCCCCCACATATGGGGTATCAGCGTACTCAGGACAAATTGAACAACAACTTTTGGGGTCCAATTTATTCTGTTACCCTTGTAAAAATACAAAACTGGGGGCTAAAAAAATCATTTTTGTGAAAAAAAAAAGAATTTTTATTTTCACGGGTCTGCGTTATAAACTGTAGTGAAACACTTAGGGGTTCAAAGTTCTCACAACACATCTAGATAAGTTCCATGGGAGGTCTAGTTTCTAATATGGGGTCACTTGTGGGGGGTTTGTACTGTTTGGGTACATCAGGGGCTCTGCAAATGCAACGTGACTCCTGCAGACCAATCCATCTAAGTCTGCATTCCAAATGGCGCTCCTTCCCTTCCGAGCTCTGCCATGCGCCCAAACAGTGGTTCCCCCCCACATATGGGGTATCAGCGTACTCAGGACAAATTGGACAACAACTTTTGGGGTCCAATTTATTATGTTACCCTTGTGAAAATACAAAACTGGGGGCTAAAAAATTTTTGCGAAAAAAAAAAATTTATTTTAACGGCTCTGCGTTATAAACTGTAGTGAAACACTTGGGGGTTCAAAGCTCTCAAAACACATCTAGATAAGTTCCTTAGAGGGTCTAGTTTCCAAAATGGTGTCACTTGTGGGGGTTTTTAATGTTTAGGCACATCAGGGGCTCTCCAAACCAACATGGCGTCCCATCTTAATTCCAGTCAATTTTGCATTGAAAAGTCAAATGGCGCTCCTTCCCTTCCGAGCTCTGCTATGCACCCAAAAAGTGGTTTACCCCCACATATGGGGTATCGTCGCACTCAGGACAAATTGCACAACAACTTTTGTGGTCTAATTTCTTCTCTTACCCTTGGGAAAATAAAAAATTGGGGGCGAAAAGATCATTTTTGTGAAAAAATAAGATTTTTTATTTTTACGGCTCTGCATTATAAACTTCTGTGAAGCACTTGTTGGGTCAAAGTGCTCACCACACATCTAGATAAGTTCCTTAAGGGGTCTACTTTTCAAAATGGTGTCACTTGTGAGGGGTTCCAATGTTTAGGCACATCAGGGGCTCTCCAAACGCAACATGGCGTCCCATCTCAATTCCAGTCAATTTTGCATTGAAAAGTCAAATGGCGCTCCTTTCCTTCCGAGCTCTGCCATGCGCCCAAACAGTGGTTTACCCCCACATATGGGGTATCGTCGCACTCAGGACAAATTGCACAACAACTTTTGTGGTCTAATTTCTTCTCTTACCCTTGGGAAAATAAAAAATTGGTGGCGAAAAGATTATTTTTGTGAAAAAATATGATTTTTTATTTTTACGGCTCTGCATTATAAACTTCTGTGAAGCACTTGTTGGGTCAAAGTGCTCACCACACCTCTAGATAAGTTCCTTAAGGGGTCTACTTTCCAAAATGGTGTCACTTGTGGGGATTTCAATGTTTAGGCACATCAGGGGCTCTCCAAACGCAACATGGCATCCCATCTCAATTCCAGTCAATTTTGCATTGAAAAGTAAAATGGCGCTCCTTCCCTTCCGAGCTCTGCCATACGCCCAAACAATGGTTTACACCCATATACGGGGTATCAGCGTACTCAGGACAAATTGGCCAACAATTTTTGAGGTTCAATTTCTTCTCTTACTCTTGGGAAAATAAAAAATTGGGGGCGAAAAGATCATTTTTGTGAAAAAATATGATTTTTTATTTTTACGGCTCTGCATTATAAACTTCTGTGAAGCAATTGGTGGGTCAAAGTGGTCACCACACATCTAGATAAGTTCCTTAGGGTGTCTACTTTCCAAAATGGTGTCACTTGTGGGGGGTTTCAATGTTTAGGCACATCAGTGGCTCTCCAAACGCAACATGGTGTCCCATCTCAATTCCTGTCAATTTTGCATTTAAAAGTCAAATGGCGCTCCTTCCCTTCCGAGCTCTGCCATGCGCCCAAACAGTGGTTTACCCCCACATATGGGGTATCAGCGTACTCAGTACAGATTGTACAACAATGTTTGGCATCCACTTTATCCTGTTACCCTTGGTAAAATAAAACAAATTGGAGCTGAAATAAATTTTGTGTGAAAAAAAGTTAAATATTCATTTTTATTTAAACATTCCAAAAATTCCTGTGAAACCCCTGAAGGGTTAATAAACTTCTTGAATGTGGTTTTGAGCACCTTGAGGGGTGCAGTTTTTAGAATGGTGTCACACTTGGGTATTTTCTATCATATAGACCCCTCAAAATGACATCAAATGAGATGTGGTCCCTAAAAAAAAATGGTGTTGTAAAAATGAGAAATTGCTGGTCAACTTTGAACCCTTATAACTCCCTAACAAAAAAAAATTTTGGTTCCAAAATTGTGCTGATGTAAAGGAGACATGTGGGAAATGTTACTTATTAAGTATTTTGCGTGACATATCTCTGTGATTTAAGGGCATAAAAATTTAAAGTTGGAAAATTGCGAAATTTTCAAAATTTTCGCCAAATTTCCGTTTTTTTCACAAATAAACGCAAGTTATATCGAATAAATGTTACTACTAAAATGAAGTACAATATGTCACGAGAAAACAGTGTCAGAATCGCCAAGATCCGTTGAAGCGTTCCAGAGTTATAACCTCATAAAGGGACAGTGGTCAGAATTGTAAAAATTGGCCCGGTCATTAACGTGCAAACCACCCTCGGGGCTTAAGGGGTTAAAGACACTGTCCTACCTGCTTGTTTTCCATCTATCTGCACTGTTCCCTGGCTCTATAAAGGCTGTCAATCAAAGAAGAGGTAGGTGGGGGGAATAGAGGAAACAAGTAGGTGGGAAGAGTGTGCCAAAGCTGCACCGAGCACCCAAATTCGACCACTCTTCCGCCCTGCATAATTTTTGCTGAGTTACAGTGCTTGAACCTGGCAAGGTGAGTAGCACGTAGCCAAATAGTACCAGTTTTATAAAGGATTTCCCCTAAAAGCCATGTACACCTTTGCACCTATTTTTTATTAGTCCAATCTATAAGGAAGCAACTTTGCAAATAGTCTTTACCAAAGTTTTTCTATCATTTTGTGTCTACTGTTGCTATGAAATCCTGCCACCGCACTTACGTACAACAAACGCTGTGAAGTGTGGTCCTGCAGACATATTGTCTTCCATGTGCCCCTTACTTATTACCAGTTCACTGAATTCAACCCTTATTATACTTTAACACGTTAGAAATAGTGGACAGGTGGAATGGACTGTGACTGTAGCATCAGAATGCATAGGGCTCGATTGTAGTCTGCTACAATGGAGACCCATACATTTGCTAGCCAACTAATACTTCATTTTATGTTTTCTGTATTTCATAAAAAAAATTGTAAACACTCTGGGAGCTTAAAGGGGTATTCTCAAGTTTGAAGGTTTCCCCTATCCCGATTATAAAGGATAGCGGTCCGATTGCTCGGTCTCCCAGCGATCCTGAGAATCGGGGTTCTGAATGGCAGTGTCGGAGATTGCTAAGCACTGTGTTTTGCTGATCTTCGCCACTCCAATGATTAGACCGACAGTGTGCATGATCAAGCTCCACTGCATTTACACAGATTTCTTCAGAGCCCCAGTTTCTGGAAACACTGGAGGCTTCAGCAGTTGAACCCCTTGACATTCAGAAAGTTCTCTCTTATCTTATAGATAGGGAATAACTTTCTTTCAGACTTGAGACTATCCCATTAAAGATCGTCATCTAGATGTGGCTCTGTTTTTTTATTAAGAAAGCAGTGGGCAGCCATGGGCAGATCGTCAGCAGGCACTCCAGGTTAATGATAGTTGGTATATGCGCGCCGTTAGCACCGCTTGGTGGCCATGGTTACCTTCTGGGGCGAACCGGATGTTGCGTCGGCTGTGTGTTACAGTGGCTTGCAGCCGGAACATAGAAGGTAGGCGCCCTGCACGGATACCGGAAGTGATTGCCGGATCATGTGCGGTGGATGTTACGTCAGCAGGCACCCCAAGTATGTGGTGCCTTTGTGATCGTAGCCATGGTTTCTGGTCACTGGCGCATGCTCTGCTCCTCCCCTTCTCGTCTTCTGTTGGTAGATGTTTCTGTGTCGGTCGCCTCAAGATCTCATTGCGCATGCGGACACAGGAGCATTTTATTATTTAATCAATCCAAGTACCGTTCCTATTGGTCCATAGGGACATATATACCTTTACTGGCCAGTACCCAACCACCCCTGGACGAAGCATTTCATTGCGAAACGCGCATCGGGTATGATGGGTCTCCAGGAGAGCTCCTTAGGTAATTATTGGTTAATACTATTTACACTTGTATTTACTTTGTTAATTACTTGCATGTTTGTACATGGTCTCTTGGCACAACTATATGTTATGTTTTGCATTATGATATAATTTGCCACTATATTTAGAGTTTGTCTCCCTGGTTAGCCCACCTCTTCTGCCTGTGCTGTGGTTTTTTACCTGTTACTGTTTACCACTTTTTAAACCATTTATTAATAAAGTCTATATGGATTTTATTGGCCCTGTGTAGGATGTTTTCTTCGGTGTTTCTAAATATAATTTATTACCAAAAATATACCAAACCGTCCCTAATGCCAGGCTAAAGGATCCAGCTTTCTAGAAAAAGTCAGAACCAAACTTCTGGGTTGCACAGTGTGGTCCCACAAGACTCCATGGCCACCTCTCTGTGAAAGCAGAGTCTTGTGCTGTGCATGAATCCAGCGCTGTTGCATCATTTAGTAAGCACTGACTGATCGGTTACTGCTCAGTAAATGATGTGGCTATGCTGGTTTAGATCATAGTGCGAGATCTTACAATAACACACAGGATTTTGTGCTTTTACACAAGTCAATGGACTGCAGCTTGTAATATGGATCTATTTTGTCTTGCCCATTGATCTAATCTCATTAATTCTCCGTATGGACGGTTGAGTGACACATAAAAGTATTGCATTTTCAGGGTTTTTTACAAAACCTAGTTTGGGCTTCAGCGCTCTGTTTACCTGTTTTCACTTTAGTTTCATACACGGCCACTCAGAAATCATGAACAATGCAAAACATATTTTAACCTTGTGTAAAAGAGTATTTGTCTTTGTTGGTCATGATTGGTTCTGCATTCCAGAGGCACCTGTGCAAATACATTTCTGCATGGCATTATGATTAATGGTTTATCATCACAAAGCTTGTCCACCTTTCTGCAGTGGCCCAATAGCACAGCTCTCATATACTTCGTAAGACCTTTTTGGTGCCACTGTGTGTCAAATACTGATAGACATGCAAAAGCTTTGTCAGAGGTATATGGCACCCACAGTACAGAAGGCCTTTCAAGTAATTCAAGTTTAGGGTATGTAGGACCCCTGCTACAATGCCAGATAAATGTTTGTGGACTTCCTTGTATGATTAAGTGTTATTAATCCGCACCCAAAACGGTGAAGACAGCAGTAGCTAAAAGGTCTCAGGAGTGCAGGAGATCAGACCATTAAACTTCTCTCATTCCCTTCTTCCTCACTCTTTTTCCCATTTCTTATTAATCTCTTTCTGAATTCTTGGCTGACAAAACATTTCCAGGAAATCAAGTAAAAAATAGATTAGTTTTCAAGAGATTCACCCATGCTGAAATATTAGCATCCCCTGCTTTTTGTTGAGCGTGGCCAGGTAGATGGTGCCCAGCATCAGAAAATAAAATATTCCCATGTTATTAGTAACGCAGTTTAAAAAGTGCAAAAAGTATAAGCTTGGTTCTGCTTACATGCCTTCATACCTCAATCTTACTTATAACAAATAACATTCTCCATGAGTAAGCCAAACTAAACTGTGTTACTAATTACACCTCTTTTTCTCATCTTTCAGGTTACATCGGGGGCTTATCTACAGCATTCCAGAATGCTGTAGATAAGCCCCCAAATACCGGTGGGCTTAGCTCACCTTCAATTTTGGGGGTGACAGATTCCCTTTAACACCCATCTCTGCATGGCACAGCAAGAGGTCAAGCACTAATTCAGGCCTCCTAATGAACGGCTAGGCATAAAAAGACCAGAAAAGTATAAAAGTATAAAATACTAGTTACCGTATATACTTGAGTATAAGACGACCCGAGTATAAGCCCAGGCACCTAATTTTGCCACGGAAAACTGGGTAAGCTTATTGATTCAGGTATAAGCCGGGTATGCTTTGTCCCCCTGTCCTTACCTGTTATGCGTGGCTCCCCCCGTTTTGTCCTGGCATGTGTCTCTCTCCCCGTCCTGTCCTGCTATGTGTGGCTCCCCCATCCTGTCCTGCTATGTGTGGCTCCCCCGTCCTGTCCTGCTATGTGTGGCTCCCCTGTCCTGTCCTGCTATGTGTGGCTTCCCCGTCCTGTTCTGCTATGTGTGGCTCCCTCATCCTGTCCTGCTATGTGTAGCTTCCCCGTTCTGTCCTGCTATGTGTGGCTCCCCTGTCCTGTCTTGCCATGTGTGGCTCCCCCATCCTGTCCTGCTATGTGTGGCTGCCCCATCCTGTCCTGCTATGTGTGGCTCCCCTGTCCTGTCCTGGTGTGTGTAGCTTCCCTGTCCTGTCCTGCTATGTGTGGCTGCCCCGTCCTGTCCTGCTATGTGTGGCTCCCCGTCCTGTCCTGGTATGTGTAACTTCCTCGTCCTATCGTGCTATGTGAGACTCCACCTGTTGTATGCATGGCTCCCCCCGGTCGTTATATGCATGGCTCAGCTCCCCCCATCGTTGTAAGCATGGCTCACCCTCCCCCCGTCCTAATCCTCATGCCATCGCTGCATCTTCATTGTCCTGGCACGGCAGCTCTCCGGTGCTGAGCGGTCACGTGGTACCGCTCTTTAACGTAATGAATATGCGTTCTACGCCTATGGGAGTTGAGACGCGTGCATATTCATTACCTTAATGAGCGGTACCACGTAACTGCTCAGCACAGGAAGAGCTGTCGCGTGGGACAACAGAGATGCAGGGATTGAGATGTATCGGCGGCACAAGGAGAGTGAGTATGATGTCTTCTGGAAGCTGACAGCTGTCACTGTGCCCCAGCCGCCGGCTCCTGCCACTGCTCTGCTGCATAAGCCGAGGAGGGCGTTTTCAGCACATTTTTTTTTCTCAGCTTATACACGAGTATATACGGTATATTCTATCTCCCCCTGCGCTGTAACATGCCATAGCCTACTAGGAGGCGTGTTCCATTTACAGGAAACCTGATATTGGAGTTCCCAGTCGTAAACTGCTGCCACCATGTTATGTTTCACTTACTTTGGAGCCTAATGGCCAATGTGTTTCACATTTCAAAAGTTGTTTTAGCAAACTTATTTTAATGCCCATTGATCTCGGTTGTAAGCTTTCTTTGTCCAATTACCTTGAAAAACACTATTTACCTGCTGATATTGGCATCACAATGCTGCCTGGTCACCTTGCTGAAAGTGTGGCCACTGGGAGAAAATGAATTCTTATCCTCCTGGAAGCCATTGGCCTTCAAACATCGGGGCGAGGGATTAGCGTTATCACTCATATTGTGAGTGGCGCTGGAAGCACTATGACTTTGCAGAGCCAGTCAAGGCATACTCATTTGGGTTTTTTAAGTAATGTTTCTTTTTGTCTTGTTATATTCGCTGACTTTTTTGCACTGAATTACTCAAAATGGTGTACACATAATATGAATTTTGTGAGACATCAAAATTGGCCATTTTTCATGTCATTAAATATTTTTTGTTAGTTTTGAGCAAAAAGTTGCACCTTCTACAAAATGTTGGAAAACATGGGACTTTTTGCTTAACGTACAGAAAATCACTCCAAGGCGGTACTGGATCGGTGCTGCGTCAAATTTAGCAACTTTTTAAAAAGTCGCACATAAAGAATCACTAAATGCTGCCCACAAAATGGAAGAAAAAGCAAAATAGGCGAACACATAAAAAAGACTTTAAAAAAAGGGGCAAATAGAATAATGATAGGGGAGTAAACAAAAAAAAGGTGCAAAAGTAAAGGTGAATCGGGGTGGCTATAATGAGGGGGCAACAGTTTAGAACTGGGAAACCTGCTGACCGGTTCCCTTTGCATGCCATAAGACATTCAGGCTCGTGATAGGCTGCTTCCCAAGTAACTAATACTAAAGTACCCCAATTATAAAGCCAGGGGGGTAAGCTATCACCCTCTCCTCTCCTTACAATGTGCAATGCTATAGTGCAATAATCTGCTCCGTATCAGCACAATATGCAGGCGGCTACTGGGTACCAGGAATCACAGTGTTAACGGGTCAGCCTGCCAAGAACAAATAGTAATTCACTGTAATATGTGGCTCATTTTTACAATAGAATTCTGAATTGCTAAAAAGAAGGGGAATTCAAGAATTCCTCACAAGTTTCCATGCAAAACATCACTTCGTTATTAACTGAATCAAATGATAAAATGTAATACATGAATTCTTTTGATTGCAGGAGATTTTAATAAATGAATTTAAGAGACTTCGAACGATGATCACTGAAGCTTGCGCAGCACAGAACAGGGTATTGCTTCGTGAGCCGATGAGAACCAGTGGACCCTTACCAGGTAAGCAGTAAGGCCAGCGCAGAGAAAAGCGTAGTCCGTGTAGGTGGCTGCCCAGATCACCATGTGAAAGGGAGTCACCGGACAGCTGTAATACTGGATATCAGGGACTGGGGTGCATTCTGGACCAGGTTTCAGTACCCCATCTGAGAGCACCGCAGAGTGATTCAAGCCATGTGTCACTTAGTGGGCGGCTCGCTGTCATTTCTTATAAAGTCACTGTTTTATCTGCTGCGGATTTAGCATTTCTCTAAATGCAGATCTCTGTATAGACCCGCCCCCACATCACTGATTGGCAGCTTTCTGTGTACACTGTGCATAGGCAGAATGCTGCCAATCAGTGCTGAGGTTATACAGAGCTCATGAATATGGAGGACTACATAGCAGTATGATTATGAGTCTTAAGTGAGAATTTCCTGCTGATCTGATAAAATGATGATAGAAAAACCCACACTCATGTATTGAAGGTTTGTTCCATCAGATCATCAACGTTTTTGATTAATGATTCATTTTGGTTCTAACTGAGCCTTTTTCAAACATAATAGAGTAAAGCCGGAAAAACTACTTCAATACATGCGCGTGCCATTTTTCTACTATTATTAATAAGTGGGAAGCCATCCCGTGACACCAGCACCTCAATTTTAAGAGCGACAGCTGGATTTATTTATGGACTGCTGTTAATACAGTGATTTTATCACAACTACAGCAAACAGCCCAGTAAGTGATACATCACTGGAACCATCATTTCTGTCTCCACATCACTCTGCTCTCAGATTAGGTGGCAAAAGCCTGCTGACTAGTGTTGAGCGATACCGTCCGATACTTGAAAGTATCGGATAGTATCGGCCGATACCCGAAAAATATCGGATATCGCCGATACCGATATCCGATACCAATACAAGTCAATGGGACATCAAGTATCGGAAGGTATTCTCATGGTTCCCAGGGTCTGAAGGAGAGGAAACTCTCCTTCAGGCCCTGGGATCCATAGGGATGTGTAAAATAAAGAATTAAAATAAAAAATATTGATATGCTCACCTCTCCGGCGTCCCCTGGACATCACGCTGCTAACGTGCTGCTAACATCACGCTGCTGGACATCACGGCACGCGACCAATCAGAAGCCGCGACGTCATTCTCATTCACTAAACTCCTAATTCTAGGAATTGAGGACCTGCGAATTACGTCACGGCTTCTGATTGGTCACATGGGCGGCACGCAACCAATCAGAAGCCGGGACGTCATTCGCAGGTCCTAAAGGCGCGCATTTTAAACAAAGAAGCCTCCCGGTTAGCAGCGTGATGTCCAGGGGCCGCCGGAGAGGTGAGCATATCAATATTTTTTATTTTAATTCTTTATTTTACACATCCCTATTGATCCGATACCGATACCCGATATCAAAAAAGTATCGGATCTCGGTATCGGAATTCCGATACCGCAAGTATCGGCCGATACCCGATACTTGCGGTATCGGAATGCTCAACACTACTGCTGACTGATTCCCTTTAAGCTGTAGCAGCAGAATTTCTCCAAGCCAGTGATGTAGGCGCATGTACACTATACACAGGCCAATGTTTACAATAAAGAAAAATAAGAATAATAAGCTGCTGTACATACTGCCTGTGGCTACCTGCAGAGTTGGGGCGTTTGCCTCTGACAGCTCTTGACAAACTGCTTTGACATGACACTTTGGCAGACTTATTGTAGCGAAGTCTGTCATTAATCCTCTCTGTTTGTGCAGGCTGTAAACACATTATTTTGCAACCCATAACAACAACATTGTCATTTCATCCATTGTATGAGTAGCAGAGCGTGTGCCGTAACAACTTGGGACACTGACACATGGTGTTGTGCTAGGCCACTGCCATCTTTAGGGTTCAGCCCACTGAGCGGTCTGTCTGTGCTTTCTACCAAGTTCACATGCTCACGCCAACAGTGAGTTGTTATCATGATGTTCTCATATGCTCACAGCCCCCCACAGATCAGCATTCCCTCAGTACCGCTCAAGTGAGAGGACCTGTGGCCATTCCTGATGCCACGCTAATCCCATGTGCAATGCTAGGGAAATCCTGATCTGTGAGGACTGGAGTGTGGGAGACACTGACCCATGCCCCACACATTTGGCTTGCATAGGTTATTACTCCGAGCTATTTTGCACCCGGTAAATATGACCATTGTTTTCTTGACTCCATGTTTTTCTATTGTCATCTTGGTGTCTGGTCCACAGCTCATTTTAAGCCGGGAAGCATAATCACTATTTGCAGAATTATTAGGCAATTTGTGTTTTTCATGACTAGTTTTATTATTCAACAACTCCAGTGCTGTCAGTCAGTCCAAAAGATCAATAAACCTGAAACCTGAATATTTCTTCGGAGAATATCTGTGTGTGCATCATTATTGGAAAACTATTAGTGTGCAGAATACTTATGCAACTAAACCACAAAAGTATATTTTCCCATCTCAATTGTTTACTTTCATCTGTTACAGTGAGAATAAGAACCAAACAACTCAAAGTGTACGAAAATACATTTCTGATATTTCATAAAAAATTATCAGGGACCAATATAGACGCCTTTCTTTTCAATATCAGCAATTAGCTTCTGTCCATGGTGTCTGTCAGTTTCTTAATCTGTTGATGATCAACTTTTTGGGCACCACCAACCACAGCCTCCCAGACACTGTTCACAGAGGTGTACTGTTTTCCTTCATCGTAAATCTTATGAAGAGCTCTCAAGTTCTCAATAGAGTTTAGGTCAGGTGAGGAAGGGCAATAAATCATTATTATTTCATCTTTAAAGGGAACCTGTCACCCCCAAAATGGAATGTGAGCTAAGCCCACCAGCATCAGAGGCTTATCTACAGCATTCTGTAATGCTGTAGATAAGCCCCGATATATCCTGAAAGATGAGAAAAAGAGGTTAGATTATACTCACCTAGGGGTGGTCCCAGTCCGGTTCTGGTCCAATGGGCGTCGCGGTCTGGTCCGGGGCCTCCCATCTTCTTACGATGACGTCCTCTTCTTGTATTCACGCTCCGGCGCAGACGTACTTTGTCTGCCCTGTTGATGGCAGAGCAAAGTACTGCAGTGCGCAGGCTCCGGGCCTCTCTGCAGTACTTCTGTAGTCACGTAGTATATTGCCCAGTCACGTAGTATATTGCCCAGTGATGTAGTATATTGCCCAGTGACGTAGTATATTGCCCAGCTACGTAGTATATTGCCCAGTCACGTAGTATATTGCCCAGCTACGTAGTATATTGCCCAGTGATGTAGTATATTGCCCAGCTACGTAGTATATTGCCCAGTCACGTAGTATATTGCCCAGTCACGTAGTATATTGCCCAGCTACGTAGTATATTGCCCAGCTACGTAGTATATTGCCCAGTGATGTAGTATATTGCCCAGCTACGTAGTATATTGCCCAGTCACGTAGTATATTGCCCAGCTACATAGTATATTGCCCAGTCACGTAGTATATTGCCCAGTCATGTAGTATATTGCCCAGCCATGTAGTATATTGCCCAGCCACGTAGTATATTGCACAGCCACGTAGTATATTGCACAGCGACGTAGTATACAGCACAGAGCCACGTAGTATATTGCCCAGTCACGTAGTACAGTGTTTTTCAACCAGTGTGCCCCGGGGAACGGGAGTCAGCTGTTCTCTGTGCCGACTGTCACGCTGACAGCCGGCACAGAGAAGCTGCAGCGCTCCGGCTCCCGGAGATCAATTGTACTCGCAGACATCTACCAGCTGCGAGTACAATTGAGGCTCTGACCGCTGGGTCAGAGCGACGCCAGCAGCGTGATCAAGTCATGTGATCACGCTGCTGACGTCACTATCCGGCGCGCAGGAGAAAGAAGAGACTTGGTGGTAAGTGCTCCTGTGCTGTGGAGCTGAAGACACCGAAGATTCAGCGTGGGGCGGGTTTATGGGGAGTATGTGGGGGGATTTATTAAGTGTGTGGGGGGATTTATTAAGTGTGGGGGGATTTATTCAGTGTGTGCGGGGTATTTATTCAGTGTGGGGGGGATTTATTCAGTGTGTGGGGGGGATTTATTCAGTGTGTGGGGGGGATTTATTCAGTGTGTGGGGGGATTTATTCAGTGTGTGGGGGATTTATTCAGTGTGTGGGGGGATTTATTCAGTGTGGGGGGAGATTTATTCAGTGTGTGGGGGGGATCTATTCAGTGTGTGGGGGGGATTTATTCAGTGTGTGGGGGGATTTATTCAGTGTGTGGGGGGATTTATTCAGTGTGTGGGGGGATTTATTCAGTGTGTGGGGGGATTTATTCAGTGTGGGGGGGGATTTATTCAGTGAGTGGGGGGATTTATTCAGTGTGTGGGGGGGATTTAATCAGTGTGTGGGGGGATTTATTCAGTGTGTGGGGGGGATTTATTCAGTGTGTACGTGGGGGGGGCTGGAATTTATTTAGCATGTGTGGGGCAGGGTGCATTTATTCTGTGTGGAAGGGGATGGATTTATTCTATCGGAAGGGCAGTGGATATATTCTGTGGGGGTGAGTGGGGAGATGGGGGTGGACACAGTAGCGAGGGGAAAAATGTGTGCTGACAGTACTGGGAGCAACGGTGATGGGATGTGTGAGGACAGTATGGGGAGTCGGGGGAATGTGTGAGGGGGGAATGTGTGAGGAGGAAATATGGAGAGAGCAAAGGGGTATGTTAGCGGGGGGGGGATGTACAGGAGGAGGCTATTAGAAATGTGTGCAGACAGTATGGGGGGATGAAAGTGTGAGTGGATACAGAATAGATACTGAGTAGTGTGAGGGTAACAGCCAGGAGGAGACAGTATGCCAAGTAGGAGGAGTGTAATGAAGGGGCACAGTAGAGAGACTGGGCTCTCTATGAGGGACACCGTATGAGAAGGCAGTGTGAAGTATGGAAAAGAGAGAGAGGGTAGTGTGGATGGCATGTACCATAAGAGGGACAGTGAGGGTCATATTATGTGCTGGGAATAAAGTGAGGGGCAATATTTTACTCAGGGGCTCAGCCTAGGGCAGATATTGTTATTCCGGAGCATTATAATAACACTGCTATCTTTAAGGGTGTTGTGTCGGGATGTGCTGCAGAAGACAGGAGAAGATGGAAGTCTGCAGAAACGAGCTCTGCCGGTGGATGAGAAGAGTCATCATGGCATCTGGACAAGGTGAAGATGAAAAGAAAGAGGCGACTCCACAAACAACGTCATCTATCAGGTACCTGGATGTAAATGTATTTTTTTGTGATACTAATTCTCATTTTTATTTGTTAGGAACATTAAAGGGGATGTCCAAGGTTGTGATGAGTCTGCAGTCATACTATGTGACTGCAGACTTCTGAATTCTCACAGTGCACACTGCTATCATAATTCTCTGATGTTGGTGATTTACATACATGCGGTCACGTGCTGACTAGACATGTGTGGCCTCATTCAATGAAAATGAATTGACTGAGGCCGGACACGTCTAGTTAGAATGTGACCAGAAGTATCCAAATCACATACTTGTGCTGTCATGACCGTCCACTCTGGCCACCGGCAAGGGAGAATCCTGAAAGTGTGCAGTGCTTGCGCTGTGAGAATTCAGAAGCCTGCAGTCACATAGAATGACTGCAGACTTTCATCTCAAACCTGGATGCACCATTTTGTGCCATTTTGGTTGGTGGTGTGCCTCGGGATTTTTTAAGTATAAAAAGTGTGCCGCAGCTCAAAAAAGGTTGAAAATCACTGACGTAGTATATTGCCCAGCCACGTAGTATATTGCCCAGACACGTAGTATATTGCCCAGACACATATGTAACAGATTAAAAAAGACTTAAAATAAAAAATAATCATATACTCACCTTCCGAGGGCCCCTTGCAGTCCTGTCGCCTGTGTGCGGTGCACGCGGCAGCTTCCGGTCCCAGGGTTGGTTTGAGCGCAGGACCTGTGATGATGTCGCGGTCACATGACCGTGACGTCATGGAAGGTCCTTCTCGCATAGCATCCTTGGCACCGGAGCCTGCCGCTTGCACTGCCTAGGACACTGCGCACGTCGGAGGGTGAGAATAACGTTTTTTTTAATTATTATTATTATTTGTAACATTAGATCTTTTTACTATTGATGCTGCATACGCAGCACAGGGTTAATAGCTGCATTAATGGAGTACGTTACACCGTGGTCCATTAACGCTGGCATTAACCCTGTGTGAGGGCTGACTGGAGGGGAGTATCGAGTGGGCACTGACTGCGGGGAGGAAAGAGCGGCCATGTTGCCGCCGGACTGTGCCCGTCGCTGATTGGTCGTGGGTGTTTTGCCACGACCAATCAGCGACTTGGATTTCCATGACAGACAGAGGCCGGGACCAATGAATATCCATGACAGAAAGAAAGACAGACAGAAAGACAGACAGACGGAAGTGACCCTTAGACAATTATATAGTAGATAGTCAAACATTTATGACAATGTACCAGCAGGTTTATTCCAAAAGACTGTGCTTTGGCATACATTTTTATGGTTTATTTCATTGCACTCTTTTTTTCTATTTACAATGTTCTGAAAATATGGACCTGCTATACTTTTGAGTAGTGGCAAAAAAGTTTACAGTCATATACTATAGGCAAATAACAACTTGTGCTTTCTTTTACTGTGTGGGCCAAAGAGTGGCTAGAGCTGTGCATCGTCCATTCTGGGCTCAATCAAACGACAGTGATTTTTATTGTTGCCAAAAAGCAGTCCTTGTTTCATCAGTGGTTTTGATCAGCCCGTCATCGGAGTTTGGGCAACCAGAGCGTCATCAGTTTTGAAATCAGTCCGTGAAAATCAAACACAACCCGAGTGTCCTCTAAGTGCTCTCTGATTTTTTCACATGTCCATAAAGTTAGCATTGGCGAGTTTGATTCAACACTCGGGTCAATATTTTAACAAGTCTCCATGCTTTTGTGCGGATAAGTCATTCAAAGGAAATTTCAGACATGTAAACTACCTGATAGAATATGATAGGTAGAAGTGCTGTCTGTGAAAAACATTGATATCATTCGTATGAGGAAAATCGCTTTTGCCTGCAGTTTCACTACTGATACAAATTGACTGACTCAGAAACTGCTTCGTAGAAAGCAAGAGTGGTGCTGCGCAGGCTGCCCTGTGATTGACAGCTGGGAGGGTGGCCGATGAATGACTGCTATTGCCAACACTTGCTTTGTTAGATGAATGCCTTATCTGGTGATAGATCACAAATAATGTAAGACTATATTTTGACCACCAATTGAGCAGATGTCGGGCATCTGTATGCTGTCAGTAAGGCTTTGTGAACATTTAGGACAGTACAAGTAGTACCTTACCTGTCTGCACATGCGACACCACACAATAGAGTGCATGATACAAGAAGAACATTTTTCTGCCTTCTCTTTACTGTAAATGAACCCACCCATTCTCCACAGCATGGTGGGTGCTGTATTCATGATCTGTGATGGCCTTTTAGATATTATGAAATCAACGGCTGTTTGTTGCGTTGAAATGTATAGAAAGTTGCTGAGCCATTAGCTCACTCTCTGGAGGTGTGTGGTGAGTGAAGATTTCAGCGCTGTTCATGAGTTCACTGCGTGAGTTGTCAACATAGGAAGAACAGTTCCCTTTATGACAAACAGTTCTTTTGGTTTCTTGGTCTGACCTGTATTCATTTATAATGCATGTCTTCCTATTCTTTACACACATGAAATTACTATGTTATCTTTGACTACGTTATTTTGATATCACAAACCTGATAAAATGTAGGATGACATGCATACACGATGCATCAGCACACGGTGACTAATGAATACATGAACTCTAATATTGCTGCAAACGTTAAAAACGTAAAGATACTTAGGGTATTTGTGCACCTGTACAATAATTTAAATCTAAAGCTGTACAGGCCCTATTTTTTCTTTTTTGTGTAGTACATATCAGGGGTGTGGCCCCCTCCAGGGCTCAGCTCTAGCGATGCACTAAAATGCTCGGGTGCTCATTGCTCGGGTTAAACAAATTGGAATGCTCGGGTGCTGAATGTAAGTCTATGGAAAACTCGAGCATTTTTCCAGCGGCCCCCCGGCGGTCTGCAGAGGGACTAGAAATTGCGGAAGTCGATGGGAGCAGTGCTCAAACAACATGGGAACAGCATGGGGAAGACCTCTGGAAGCATTTCTGACTCCACTTTTACAGACTCACAATAAAACATACCAAAATGGATTTTCCTGGGAAATATGTTAAAGGGAACCTGTCACCCCCAAAATGGAAGTTGAACTAAGCCCACCTGCATCAGGGGCTTATCTACAGCATTCTGGAATGCTGTAGATAAGCCCCCAATGTAACCTGAAAGATGAGAAAAAGAGGTTAGATTATACTCACCCAAGGGGGGTTCCGCTGCGGTGGGCGTCGCGGTCCAGTCCGGCGCCTCCCATCTTCTTACGATCACGTCCTCTTCTTGTCTTCACGCCGCAGCTCCAGTGCAGGTGTACTTTGTCTGCCCTGTTGAGGGCAGAGCAAAGTACTGCAGTGCGCAGGTGCCGGGAAAGGTCAGAGAGGCCCGGCACCTGCGCACTGCAGTACTTTGCTCTGCCCTCAACAGGGCAGACAAAGTACACCTGCGCCGGAGCCCCAGCGTGAAGACAAGAAGAGGATGTCATCCTATGAAGATGGGAGGCCCCGGACCGGACCGCGACGCCCATCGGACCAGACCGCAGCGTGACCGCCCCTGGGTGAGTATAATCTAACCTCTTTTTCTCATCTTTCAGGATACATCGGAAGCTTATCTACAGCATTCCAGAATGCTGTAGATAAGCGCCTGATGCCGGTGGTCTTAGCTCAACTTCCATCTTGGGGGTGACGGGTTCCCTTTAAGGAACATCCTTTCCAGGGTAATGATTTGTATATAAGGCAAAATAAATAGCCAAAAACAAAAATGCTCCTCCATACCTTGGGCTATGTTCACACGTAACTTTTTTGATGCATTTTTGGCCTTTAGCATTGCTTTCAACCAAGATGAATGCATTCACTGAGAAATGTAATTTTAACATCTTGCAACCTTATTTGGCCATGTGGTGTGTGACACATCATCAGACATATCCTGTCACATTTATGAAGAAGGGACTCGGAATGTCACAAAGCCTATTTTTATAGGGCCATCAGGCGGCCTTTACTATTCTTAAAGGGCCAGCAGTCGGCCCTCATTATTCTTAGAGAGCCATCTGCCGGCTATGCTTTGTTGTTCCCGTTATTAAACAGTGGGTCTCCTATACTGTTATTGTGTATGCAGTGAGTGGCAGGGCTGCCCAAAATTTGGACGCACCCCAATAACTCTTTGAAGAGATGTACAGGAGGGCCTCATGAAAAAAATGTTCCCATTATTAGGAAGTGAGTCTCCCATAGTGTTTGCCTATGCAGTGAAGCAACGGCTGCCAAAAATTTGGAGGAACTCCAATGCCCCTTTGAAAAGACGAAGAGTCAGCCTGTCAGCATTTCCAGTTGACAGGCGGATGCGCTTATCAGTTATAATTCCACCAGCGGCACTAAAAACCCGCTCTGACAAAACGCTAGTGGCAGGGCAGGCCCGGACCTCCAAGGCGTAGAGAGCCAGTTCATGCCACGTATCCAGGTTGGACACCCAATAATTATAAGGCACAGAGGAATCAGGGAGGACGTTGGTACGGTCAGCAATGTACTCCCTCAAAATCTTCTCAAACTTTGCACTCCTTGTGAGAGTACCGCGCGCCTCAGGGCCTGTGCGATGGGAGGATCTGAGAAAACTCTCCCAGAACTTTGACAGTGTTCCCCTGCCTCTGCTGGATTGGAGTTGTTCCTCTCTCGCCTGTACTCCTTGGTTGTCCAACGAACTGTGACCTCAGCATTTTCAGAAGGGAATTTTTTAATAATTTTGCAACAAGGGCCTTCTGGTGCTTCCCCATTTTAGTAGACCTGCCCACCTCAGGAATAAGAGATAGCAAGTTCTCCTTGTAGCATGGGTCTAGAAGTGCCACCAACCAGTAATGACTGTCACCCAAAATTTTGAGAACGCGAGGGTCACAGGAAAGACCGCATGACATAAACTTCGCCATGCGTGCCAGACTGCTAACAGGCAAGACTTCCATGTCCACACCAAGAGGATGACTGACCATGCATTCCTCCTCCTGCTCCTCCTCCCTGTCCTCAGGCCATCCGCGCTGAACAGACGGTATGACAGTTGTGCAGGTAGTACCGTCTATAGCACATGAAACTAGTTCTTGTTCTTCGTCCTCTTCCTCATTGTCACCCAATCCACGTTGGAATAAGATGAGGCTGGGCTGTGTGTAATCACCCTGTATGGTTCCTTGCTTCATCTCATCGTGCTCTGCCTGCAATGCATCCTCTTTGATTGTGAGCAGAGAGCATTTCAGAACATAGAGAAGCGGGATGGTGACGCTAATTTTGGCATCGCCGCTCACCATGCTGGTGGAGTCCTCAAAGTTTTGGAGGATGGTACATATGTCTGACACCTATGTCCACTCCTGAGGTCTTATGTGTGGAGTCTGAGCTGAATACCGACAGCCTTGTTGATGCTGGTAGTCAACAACTGACCTCTTTTGCTCACAAATCCTTCCCATTATCTGCAGTGTAGAGTTCCAACTCGTGGAGACATCACACACCAGTCGGTGAGTCGGAAGCTGCAAACAGTGCTGAAGCATGGCAAGGGCAGCGGAAGCTGTAGCTGACTTTCTAAAATGGGCACACAGGCGGCGTATTTTGACAAACAGATCCGGCAGCTCCGGGTAGGTTTTAAGAAACCGCTGAACCGGGCATCGTACGTGTGTGAGCTTGCCTCACTTCAGAGCCGCCTCCAGGTTCTGGCCATTGTCACACACGACCACGCCTGGCTGTAGGTTCAGCAGTGTCAGCCACAGATCTGCCTGCTCTTTCAGAGCTGTCCACAACTCTTCAGCATTGTGCAGTTTGTTACCTAAGCCGAACCCTGATTGACCTAGGGCCCGCGATCCTAGGCGTTGGAAGGACATGTTCCATCCCAAGGTCCGACTGGGTCCCGGCTTCCACTATGTTAACCCAGTGTGCTGTCAGCGAGATGTACCGTCCCTGCCCACAAGCACTTATCCACGTGTCCATGTTTAGGTGGACTTTCCCAGTAACTGCATTGTTGAGGGCACGGCTAATGTTGTGGGACAATTGCTTGTGTAAATGCGAGGATGACACATCGGGAGAAATAGTGGCGTCTGGGGACCGAGTACTGAGGGACAGCCGTAGCCATCAAGTTGTGGAAAGCTTCCGTCTCCAGGAGCATAAAAGACAACATTTTGAACGCAAGCAGTCGCAAAATGTGTGAACTTGGTAGTGTGGCCTCTGACGCGTTGGCTGCGTATTTGTGCTTGCGTTCCAAGGACTGAGGTATGGACAACTGAACGCTGCGCTGGGACAAGGATGTGGACATACTTGCTGATGGTGCTAGTTGAGTGTGTACAACGACAGGTGCAGGGCAGGAGGCATCTTTGCATGCACCATGGACAGGGGATTGGTTTGCACGCACAACAGCGGAAGATGCAGTGGTGTCACCCGCAAACTATTCCTGGACCCTGGGGTTGGGCCCACAAAGTCGGGTACTTTTTTGCCATGTGCCTGATCATGCTGGTGGTGGTGATGAGGCTGATAGTTTTGCTATCCCTGCTGATGCTGGCCTGGCAGGTGGTGCAAATGGCCTGTTTCGGGTTATTGGCAGATTCTTTGCAAAACAACCAGACTCGGGAAGACCTAACAGTTGTACTGGCAACTTCCATCGTGTTGATGTTACAGGGAACGGTTGCCCGCCTTCTCTCTGCAGCCACCACACTGCTTCTTCGTGCTTGTTGGGGTACTACGCCTCTCCCCCCTTCTGTGTGCTGCTGTCCTTGCTCTGCAAGTCCTCCTGCCAGGTTGGGTCAGTTATTATATAATCTACCACCTCGTCTTCCACTTCTGCACCCTGGTCCTCCTTCTGACTTTCTGGAAATTGTATCTCATCATTGTCCACCTCTGACACTTTCCCACCATCTCATTCGTGTGACTGTGGCTGCTCAAATATTTTGGCATTGCTGCATGCAATCTCCTCTTGGCCTGCTTCAAGTGGACTGGGCGAGAGGCCCAAATCTAAAAATGGAAAAGTGAACAGCATCTCGGAGTGTCCAAGTGTGGGATCAGTTGTCTCAGGGCACTCGTCATGGTGGGAGGAAGGAGGATCATGGTGAGGAATATGCGGTCCAGACTCACGGCTACTGAGACTTGACCATGTGGAAGACAAGGTGGTAGTGGTGGCAAAATGACTGGAAGCATTGTCCACTATGTAACCAACAACCTTTTGACACTGCTGTAAGTTCAATAGTGGTGTGCTGCGGTCCCCTAGTAATTGGGACAGGAAGGTCGGGCGAGAAGATGTTTGTTTGTTATGGCACAATTTCAGCTTGCCCACGGCTTCTGCATGCACCATCACCATCACGTCCAGTTCCCCGGCACTTGCCATGCGCCTTGTCCATTTTAAATGGAGGATAATATTTTCCACGTTCACTACAAGTAGCTGAATTTAGAGCGAACTTATACGTTATCCGTGTGACGGACAAACCACAGTTTTAAAAAGCCGGACTGTAGGTAACTATTTTTAACAGCAAACTGGTGTCAATGACTTCGCCAACATACTGCAAGAAAATTGAAATAGAGGTCAAAAATGGGGAATTTAGAGCAAACTTATATGTGATCCGTGTGACAGACAAACCACAGCTTTAAATAGCTGGCATGTAGGTAACTATTTTTAACAGCAAACTGGTGTCAATAACTTCACTAACACACTGGAACAAAATTTAAATGGAGGCCAGAAGTGGCAGAATTTTGAGCGCAATTATATGTGATCCGTGTGACAGACAAATCACAGTTTTAAATAACTGGCCTGTATGCAAGTATTTTTACCAGCAAACTAGTGTCAATAACTTCGTTAACACACAGCAACAAAATTTAAATGGAGGCCAGAAATGGCAGAATTTTGAGCGCAATTATATGTGATCCGTGTGACGGACAAACCACAGTTTTAAATAGATTTTTAGCACTGTAATATGGAAAGGATCTGGCTGTATTCTGCAGTCCCGGCAAGCAAATGGAGCAGAAAAACGGTGTTCTCTGGATTGCTTTTTAAGCAAATAATCAGGATTAAGATCCAAAAATAATTATTCCTGGCCCCTGATACCTGTTTCTATGTCTAGAAATAGCTGTCAAAGCAGCAGCAGCAGACAGAACTGGAATGGACCCTCTTACTATATGCACTGCAGTCTGCCTCATACACTGTCTGCCTGCCGAGCACTGATATCTATGCAGCTGGATTAGTCCTCAGAAGGACTGTTAGTTGAAATGACTGGAAGTCATTTCAGGCCTGTAGATTGTCTTAAAGGGAACCTGTCACCAGAAAAAATGCTATTAACCTGCAGATATGGGGTTAATCTGCAGGTTAATAGCGTTACTAACCTGCCTTGAGCCCACACTTAGCCGAATGCTGGCAGCATTCCAGTTTCAGTCACGGGGGTGGTGCTGGTTCAGTTACTGCTCTGGTGACTGTAACCGCGCCCCAAGGCCTGCCTGACACTGGCTCTGCATTGGGGCAGGCTGTCAGTCAGGGGTGCGGTTACAGCCACCAGAGCTGTGACTGAACCCGCTCCAGTGTCGGCTCCTTGGCTGAAACCGAAATGCTTCAGGTTAATAGCTTTTTCTGGTGACAGGTTCCTTTTAAAGCTGCTAACAGCCAGACACCCCTCACAGTACTCCTCCCAGGTGTCCTTTTAAATTGAAACCAAGCAGTTTATAACTTTCCCTTCAATTTTTTGGGGGAGACATGTAGTTGGACACGTATTTATAGTGTAGGTCATCAATATGAAATCTGTTCTGTCTGACATCTCCACCAATCACCAAGCAGCTGCCAGATATAAGCTATGTATGGGGTGGAAAACTGCTGCTCAGCACATTGCTTAGTAGCCACTGCAGGTACTTGAGTTTACCTCCTCTTCCCTTTGTTAATCCACCCATACACATTAGGTGGCTGTCGGCCGAACGATGCTCTCATACACAGGAGCACTCCTCTGTTCTCTGTATGTAAGATGCTGGCAGCTTATCTCTGAGAGAATGAAGTCCAGATATCACACGTGATCAGCATCTTCCCTAACGGTCAGTTGTCCGGTGCCCCATACATATTAGATTGTCGGATGAACCTGTATCGGTGGGTTCAGTCAACATTAGTCTAATATATGGGGGCCTTTATGGGAAACATACAGTTACGTCCATATATATTTGGACAGAGACAACATTTTTCTAATTTTGGTTATAGACATTACCACAATGAATTTTAAACAAAACAATTCAGATTCAGTTGAAGTTCAGACTTTCAGCTTTCATTTGAGGGTATCCACATTAAAATTGGATGAAGGGTTTAGGAGTTTCAGCTGAACGTCAACTGCATCTGAATTGTTTTGTTTAAAATTCATTGTTGTAATGTCTATAACCAAAATTAGAAAAATGTTGTCTCTGTCTAAATATATATGGATGTAACTGTATTTCTCATTATTGTGACTAAATTCTAAATAATTTATGGTTTATATGTCCCTAGGGCATTTCTATCCTTATCATGGACAGAGGGGCAGAAATACTTCTTGGCAGAATGATTCAGATCAGCAAGCAAGTCATCAAGGTAATTATTAAAACGTATTAGTGACATCGGCAAAATACAGAACAAGAGAGAAATAATGTTTGGGTAGAGACAGATGGTGTTGCCAACAGTATGCCTACAAAACTCCGCAATGGAGTCTGGATGGCCTGTAGTGGGTGAGCAGAGCTTCAAACACGCTGCCTCCGAACTGCCGCTCCTCTGTCTGGCCATTCCCTTTATTTCAGACCGCCGTAATCTGAAGTAAAGCACATGGTTCTAGAGTAATAGAAATACTAAGAGAGTTGACCATACAGAATGTGCCACTATTCCAGCCATCTCAAAGAAACCTAAGACCTCCTTCACACATGCCTTTTTTCTGCACCTTTTTTGCATGTACAAACCACCTTACATTTCTTGCATTTGTTCTAGTGTTTTTTATATGTATTTTTGGTGGTTCTTTACTTTGTGACTTATAGTTCTTATGATTTTGCTGACATTCTTGGCCTGTGCCAATGCCATATCTAAGGCCTGCAGTACTTTGTGTTTCTGTATTTAATCATTCTTATATGTTATATATGTTATAGATGTTTTTCTAGCATCTGGCTGTCACATTTTTGGACGGAGCAAAAGCTTTCAAATATATCTAGCGACCTAGGATTGTTTTCAGACTTTAGAGTTACTAGTTATGTTTTTGGTGTTTTTTTTTTTTTGTTGGATTTGTACAAATGTAACAAATGGGCCGTTTTACTTTATGACTTATGTCTTTCTTTATGTATATAATTGTGTGTGTGTGGGTGTGTGTGTGTGTGTACACAAGTATACATGTCAGCTTTAACAGTTACTTTGCCATACATCTGTGATTTGATTTTACATAGGACAGTGGTCAGCCTTTAACCCTTCGCATGAGTATGACAGCAGAGAGCATATGCATCGTAGGGGTCCTGGACGTGGCAGATACAATTCAGGTAAAATAACTATTGCATTGGTATGTAGTTTATTTTCCATAAATTATTGAACATGGGTAATGTAATGGGTCTAATTTTGGGGGTACTTCATCAATGTCCAAAGATAGAAGAGCAAGTTGGGGGGGATTAGGTAAATGTATGTTCTGTTATTTCCTGAATGAGTTCATGTACTTCTTCCAATAATTTTTGTTTTTGTTTTTGGACAATTGCAGAAAATGTGTAGAGCATCACTAGTTTGATCACAATTCCTCCAACACTTTGAATAGTTTGGTGATATTCTATTTAGTTTTACTTGAGTGAAGTAGAATCTGAACATTATTTTGTAGTGGGTTTCTTGGAGGGAAGCACACATTATTGATGAACAGGGACATTTAACCCCTTAGTGACAGAGCCAATTTGGTACTTAATGACCAAGCCAATTTTTACAATTCTGACCACTGTCACTTTATGAGGTTATAACTCTGGAACGCTTCAACGGATCCCGCTGATTCTGAGATTGTTTTTTCGTGACATATTGTACTTCATGTTAGTGTTAACATTTCTTCGATATTACTTGCGATTATTTATAAAAAAAAACGGAAATATGGCAAAAATTTTACAAATTTTGCAATTTTCAAACTTTGTATTTTTATGCCCTTAAATCAGAGAGATATGTCATGAAAAATAGTTAATAAATAACATTTCCCACATGTCTACTTTACATCAGCACAATTTTGTAAACAAAATTTTTTTTTGTTAGGGAGTTATAATGGTTAAAATTTGACCAGCAATTTCTCATTTTTACAACACCATTTTTTTTTAGGGACCACATCACATTTGAAGTCATTTTGAGGGGACTATATGATATAAAATAACCAAATATGACACCATTCTAAAAACTGCTCCCCTCAAGGTGCTCAAAACCACATTCAAGAAGTTTATTAACCCTTTACATGCTTCACAGGAACTGAAACAATGTGGAAGGAAAAAAATGAACATTTAACTTTTTTTGCAAACATTTTAATTCAGAACCATTTTATTTATTTTCACAAGTGTAAAAACAGAAATGTTACCATAAATTTTGTAATGCAATTTCTCCTGAATACGCCAATACCCCATATGTGGGGGTAAACCACTTTTTGGGCGCACCGCAGAACTTGGAAGTGAAGGAGCGCCGTTTGACTTTTTCAATGCAGAATTGGCTGGAATTGAGATTGGACGCCATGTCACGTTTAGAGAGCCCCTGATGTGCCTAAACAGTGGAAACCCCCCACAAGTGACACCATTTTGGAAATTAGACCCCTTAAGGAACTTATCTAGATGTGTGGTGAGCACTTTGAAGCCCCAAGAGCTTCACAGAAGTTTATAACGTTGAGCCGTGAAAATAAAAAAAAATCGCATTTTTTCTACAAAAATGATTTTTTGCCCCCAAATTTTTATTTTCACAAGGGTAACAGGAGAAATTAGACCACAAAAGTTGTAGTGCAATTTCTCCTGAGCACGTCGATACCCAATATGTGGGGGTAAACCACTGTTTGGGTGCACCGCAGAGCTTGGAAGAGAAGGAGTGCCGTTTTACTTTTTCAATGTAGAATTGTCTGGAATTGAGATCGGACGCCATGTCGCGTTTGGAGAGCCCCTTATGTGCCTAACCAGTAGAAACCCCCCACAAGTGACCCCATTTTGGAAACTAGACCCCCCATGGAACTTATCTAGATGTGTGGTGAGAACTTCTGCTTCACAGAAGTTTAGAATGCAGAGTCGTGAAAATAAAAAATAATTTTTTTTTCCACAAAAAAGATATTGTAGCCCCCAAGATTTATTTTCACAAGGGTAACAGGAGAAATTGGACCACTTAAGTTGTTGTCCAATTTATCCCGAGTACACTGATGCCCAATATGTGGGGGTAAACCACTGTTTGGGCGCACAGCAGAGCTCGGAAGGGAAGGAGCGCCGTTTTGGAATGCAGACTTTGATTGAATGGTCTGCGGGCGTTATGTTGCGTTTGCAGAGCCCCTGATGTACCTAAACAGTAGAAACCCTCCACAAGTGACCCAATTTTGGAAACTAGACCCCCCAAGGAACTTATCAAGATGTGTGGTGAGAACTTTAAATGCCCAAGTGCTTCACAGAAGTTTATAATGCAGAGTCGTGAAAATAAAAAACATTTTTTTTTCCACAAAAAAGATTTTGTAGCCCCCAAGTTTTTATTTTCACAAGGGTAACAGGATAAATTGGACCCCAAAAGTTGTTGTCCAATTTATCCCGAGTAAGCTGATGCCCCATATGTGGGGGTAACCCACTGTTTGGGCGCACGGCAGAGCTCAGAAGGGAGGGAGCACCATTTGACTTTTTGAGCGCAAAATTGGCTGTCGTGTTTGGAGACCTGATGTACCTAAACAGTCGGAACCCCCCAATTCTAGCTCCAACCCTAACCCCAACACACCCCTAACCCTAATCCCAACCCGATCCATAATCCTAATCACTAACCCTAACGATAATCACAACCCTTACCCCAAAACAACCCTAATGTCAACCCTAACCATAACCCTAATCAAAACCCTAAATCCAACACACCCCTAATCCTAATCTCAACCCTAACCTCAAACCTAACCCTAAAATCCCAATACACCCCTAATCACAACCCTAACCTTAACCCTAATCCCAAACCTAACCCTAATCCCAAGCGTAACCCTAATGCCAACCCTAACCCTAATACCAACCCTAATCCTAACCCTAATCCCGACTCTAACCCTAACTTTAGCCGCAACCCTAGCCCTAACTTTAGCCCCAACCCTTGCCCTAACTCTAACCCTAAATTTAGTCCCAACCCTAACCCTAGCCCTAACTTTAGCTCCAGCCCTAACTTTAGCCCTAACCCTAGCCCTAAGGCTACTTTCACACTTGCGTTTGGCATCCGTCGCAATCCGTCGTTTTGGACAAAAAACGGGTCCTGCAAATGTGCCCGCAGGATGCTTTTTTTGCCCATAGACTTGTATTGCCGACGGATCGCGACGGATGGCCACACGTCGCGTCCGTCGTGCACTGGATCAGTTGTGTTTTGGCGGACCGTTGGCACAAATAAAGTTCAATGTAACTTTTTTTGTACGTCGCGTCCGCCATTTCTGACCGCACATGCGTGGCCGTAACTCCGCCCCCCTCCTCCCCAGGACATAGATTGGGCAGCGGATGCGTTGGAAAACTACATTCGCTGCCCACGTTGTGCACAATTTTCACAACGTGCGTCGGTATGTCGAGCCGACGCATTGCGACAGCCCCATACCGACGTAAGTGTGAAAGAACCCTAACCCTAAATTTAGCCCCAACCCTAACCCTAAATTTAGCCCCAACCCTAACCCTAAATTTAGCCCCAACCCTAACCCTAAATTTAGCCCCAACCCTAGCCCTAACCCTAACCCTAATTTTAGCCCCAACTGCTCTTCTCCTGCCGGCCGGCAGATGGCGACAGATGGCGGGCGCACTGCGCATGCACCCGCCATTTTCTGTTCTCATGAAGACGCCGGTGGCCAGGAGGAGCAGCAGGAGGACCCAGGGACACCGGTAAGTAAAATAGGGTCCCCGAATCCCCCTATTTCTCTGTCCTCTGATGTGCGATCACATCAGAGTACAGAGAATTATACTTATGCTTTTTTTTTTTTTTTTTTGCGGTCGCCAGTAAACAGTTAATTATCGGCGATCGCAAAACAGGGGTCGGTAAAACCGACCCCGATCATGTTCTTTGGGATCTCGGCTACCCCCGGCAGCCGAGACCCCAAAGATCCTCCCGGTGCTGGCCCGCGGGCGCACTGCGCATGCGCACTGCGCATGCGCCCGCCCGCCATTTTTTTGCTGGAAAAAGATAGCGGCTCCCATCGGGAGCCACGAGGAGCACCGGGAGAGACAGGTAAGTATCGGGGGGCTATTGGGGACCCTATTTCTCTGTCCTCTGATGTGCGATCACATCGAAGGACAGGGAAATTAAAAGGGAAATCGCGTTTTTTTTTTTTGCGATCGCCGGTAAACGGTTAATTACCGGCGATCGCAAAAGCGGGGTCGGTAAAAAAAAACCCGAATCATGTTCTCTGGGGTCTCGGCTGCCCCCGGCTCTGGGGCGGCCGCCGTTAAAAGGCGTATCGGCGGTCGTTAAGGGGTTAAGGGCTTGAGACCATTTTTCAATGGAATATGAAATATTCAGGTCTCTCACATTTATGTATATTTATGTTTTTTTTAGTAGAGTTTGTCGTCATTGAGCCATGGATAGATTAATCTAGTACTCCATTTGTTTTTATTTTTGTATTATCTAGAAAAAATGAGATTGTTCTGGGGAAAGTAAGGGAGAATTTTAGTTTTGTATTTATGTATTCCTCTATTTTTTAATTTTACATAGATCTGAATCAGACATGTTGAAGGCACTTTTAAGAGAGTTAAAGGTTTGTAATTGTCCAGAGTTTGGATCTTGTAGGATGTTTGATGGGTGAGATATTCCAGATGATGCACATTGGTTTATGACAATTTCTATACAGGAAAGAAATATATCTTGGTACCGTGTTAGGACTGAGGACTCTCAATTCTAAATATTTTTCTGACAATTTCTAAGAATTTATTTGGTATATTGTGAGGATTAAATGGGGTATTCCCATCTCCAAGATACTATTCCAATGTGTAGTAGGTGTAATAATAATAGTATTAGCAAATACCTCTGATTGGCAATGTCTCTATCCGCATGTGCAGGCATTGCAGGACCTTAGCTACCCATGGTTACGTCCACTAGCAACTAGCTAATTATCACGGCCCGATTCTAATGCATCGGGTATTCTAGAATATGTATGTATGTATGTACGTCGCGCTTAGCACAGCCACGTAGTATATAGCACAGCCAGCCACGTAATATATAGCACAGCCACGTAGTATATAGCAAAGCCACATAGTATATAACAAAGGCAGCCACGTAGTATATAGCTGTTGTGAATTCAGCTTTTGGGCTTCCTCCGGTGGTTGTAGAGGGTAATGCAGTTGTGCCTGGACTGCAAGAGTGGACAGGTGTATCTACTAATTGCAAAACTGACTGGGGTATATAGCTTTGCAGGATCCTTTAGTCAGTGCCAGTTGTCCATTGTTCTTGAAGGATTCACTTCCCTGCTGGTCTCTCCAGTTTGCTGTGCTTTTCTACAACCTTATAGTTCTGTGCATTTTCATGTTTTTGTCTTGTCCAGCTTAGTCTGTGAAGGATTTTTTGCAGCCTAGCTATTTCTCTGGAGATGCAGATATACCCCCCATGTCTTTAGTCAGATGTGGTGATCCGTATTTTCTGCGGTGGATATTTTCTAGTGTTTTATACTGACCGCATAGTACTCTGTTCTGTTCTTTCTTTTTAGCTAGTATGGCCTCCTATGCTAAAATCTGATTTCATATCTGCGTATGTTATTTCCCTCTCCTCTCACAGTCAATATTTGTGGGGGGCTATCTATCCTTTGGGGATTTTCTCTGAGGCAAGATAGGTTTCCTGTTTCTGTCTTTAGGGGTAGTTAGATCTTAGGCTGTGCCGAGGGGTCTAGGGAGTGTTAGGCACCCCCCACGGCTACTTCTAGTTGCGCTGCTAGGTTCAGGGTTTGCGGTCAGTACAGGGACCACCTTCTCCAGAGTCCGTCTCATGCTGCTCCTAGGCCACCAGATCATAACATATAGCACAGCCACGTAGTATATAGGACAGCCACGTAGTATATAGCAGCCACATAGTATATAGCAGCCACATAGTATATAGCACAGCTAACGTACCACAGACAGCCACGTAGTATATAGCGCAGCCACGTAGTATATAGCAGCTACGTAGTATATAGCAGCCAGGCAGTATATAACACAGCCCACGTAGTATATAACACAGCCCACGCAGTATATAACACTGCCCACGTAGTATATAGCAGCCAGGCAGTATATAGCACAACCCACGTAATATATAGCACAGCCCACGTAGTATATAACACAGCCCACGTAGTATATAACACAGGCCACGCAGTATATAACACAGCTCACGTAGTATATAGCAGTGTGGGCACCACATCCCTGTTAAAAAAAAAATTTAAAATAATTATATACTCACCCTCCGGCATCCAACAAAGCTGTCGCGATGCTGCCGCCAGCTTCCGTTTCCAGTGATGCATTGCAAAATTACCCAGATGACTTAGCGGTCTCGCGAGACCGCTAGGTCATCTGGGTAATTTCGCAATGCATCACTGGGAAAGGAAGCTGGTGGCAGCATCGCGCGCATCGGTGGACGTCGGAAGGTGAGAAAAGCACAATTTTTTCTTTTATTATTATTTTTAACATTATATCTTTTTACTATTGATGCTGCATAGGCAGCATCAATAGTAAAAAGTCTGTCCGGGATGAGGCGACACACTGGCACTGACAGGAGGGGAGTAGGGAGGGGGCACTGACTTGAGGAGAGTAGAGAGGGGCGAATTCGCGGTCAGACCAAGCCTGTCGCCGATTGTTCGCGGCTGGCAGCGACACGGGATTACAGACTGAGAGACAAACAGACGGAAGTACCCCTTAGACCAGGGGTGTCAAACTGCACTCCTCCAGGGCTGCAAACAGGAAATCTTGAAAACACGCATGGTGTGCGGCCCTCGAGGAATGCAGTTTGACACCCCTGCTTTAGACGATTATATAGATAGATCAGTGGTCGGAACCATGGATACTTAAGGTCCTACAATGCCTACACATGAGGAAAGAGACACAGCGAATCAGAAAGACTATACTACATTTCTAATTGAAGGTATTTGCTAAAATTATTATTATTATTACACCTACTACATATTGTGATAGGATCTTGTAGATGGGAATACCCCTTTAATCTTCAATACTTTATCCTTACATGTAAGATTATTTTTTCCATGTATATACTGAGGCTTTAAGTGTGGGGAAAGCTTGGTAATTTAAGTTTTGTATCAAGAATATGAGCCTGAATTAGAGATGTGAGAGGGATGTTGTTGTTGAGGTACAGTGGGTACGGAAAGTATTCAGACCACTTTAGATTTTTCACACTTTGTTTCATTGCAGCCATTTGGTAAATTCAAAAAAGTTCATTTTTTTCACATTAATGTACGCTCTGCACCTCATCTTGACTGAAAAAAACACAGAAATGTAGAAATTTTTGCAAATTTATTAAAGAAAAACTGAAATATCACATGGTCATAAGTATTCGGACCCTTTGCTCAGTATTAAGTCTTCTTGGGAATCGTGCAACAAGTTTTTCACACCTGGATTTGGGGATCCTCTGCCAATCTTCCTTGCAGATCCTCTCCAGTTACGTCAGGTTGGATGGTGAACGTTGGTGGACAGTAATTTTCAGTTCTCTCCAGAGATGCTTAATTGGGTTTAGGTCAGGGCTCTGGCTGGGCCAGTCAAGAATGGTCACTGAGTTCTGAAGCCACTCCTTTGTTATTTTAGCTGCGTACTTAGGGTTATTGTCTTGTTGGAAGGTGAACCTTCGACCAAGTGTGAGGCCCTGAGCACTATGGAAGAGGTTTTCATCCAGGATATCTCTGTACTTGACCGCATTCATGTTTCCTTCAGTGGCAACCAGTCATCCTGTCCCTGCAGCTGAAAATCACCCCATAGCATTCACTGTTGGGATTGTATTGGCAGGTGATGAACAGTGCCTGGTTTTCTCCACACATACGGAATAGAATTATCACCAAAAAGGTCTGTCTTCGTCTCATCAGACCAGAGAATCTTATTTCTCATAGTCTGGGAGTCATTCATGTGTTTTTTTTTTAGCAAACTCTATGTGGGCTTTCATATGTCTTGCACTGAGGAGAGGCTTCCGTCGGGCCACTCTGCCATAAATGCCCAACTGGTGGAGGGCTGCAGTGATAGTTGACTTTGTGGAACTTTCTCCCATCTCCCTACTGCATTTCTGGAGTTCAGCCACAGTGATCTTCTTTACCTCTCTCACCAAGGCTCTTCTCCCACGATTGCTCAGTTTGGCTGGACGGCCTGGTCTAGGAAGACTTCTGATGGTCCCAAACTTCTTCCATTTAATGATTATGGAGGCCACTCTGCTCTTAGAAACCTTGAGTACTGCAGAAATTCCTCTGTAACCTTGGCCAGATGTGTGCCTTGCCACAATTCTGTCTCTGAGCTCCTTGGCCAGTTCATTTGACCTCATGATTCTCATTTGGTCTGACATGCACTGTGAGCTGTGAGGTCTTACATAGACAGATGTGTGGCTTTCCAAATCAAGTCCTATCAGTTTAATTAAACACAGCTGGACTCCAATGAATGAGTAGAATCATCTCAAAGAGAAGAGGATCACATGGAAATGAAAATCATGTGACTTAAATAGGAGTGTCTGAGCAAAGGGTCTGAATACTTATGACCATGTGATATTTCAGTTTTTCTTTTTTAATAAATATGCAAAAAAATCTACATTTCTACTTTTTCAGTCAAGATGGGTTGCAGAGTGTACATTAATGAAAAAAAAAATGAAATAGTTTGAATTTACCAAATGGCAGCAATGAAACAAAGAGTGAAAAATTTAAAGGGGTCTGAATACTTTCTGTACCCACTGTATGTCTCTTTTTCTAACCAGCCTGACTTCCATGAAAAAACCATTTTTGTGTCTGGTTTATTAAATTAGTTTGTTGCCTGTTTCTGACAGAAGTTGGAATGTGACTGTGTCTCTTTATTGGAGTAATTACTCCTGCCTTCTTTCTAATATTCGAAGAATTAAAAATATGCAGGAAACTTTGTTTTCAAATTTGGGAGTTTTATTGCTTGATAATTTAGTTTCTTGGAATCCAACTATGGTACAGTTATATGTTGTTGCCTCTTTCTAGGCGTGAAATCTCTTTTGTGTTCTATTTAGTCCTCTAACATTTACTGAGAGGATATATAGGCTCATCTTTAAGCTTTTCGGGGACAGGAGTAATCACAACAGACAATATACTTAAAGATAGAATTTTTACACCAATAAATCACTACATGTATACTTTTTCTGAAATAACAGTTTTGTATTTTAACCTGTGGGAGGAAAAAAAGAAGAAATAATAAACAATACAACATTAAGAACATCTTATTGTAACGTACATTTGATCTAGGCCTAGTCCGCCTACAAGATTCCTGGGAGGTCTCCTGGTGTAGACTGTTCCTGGGAATGACCTCCATAGGGGTAAAGTTCTGGCAAACAGGGCCACGACATCCCAAACATTCTGTGGTTTAGGTAGAGAAGTAAAGTTACCTTAATTCAGGAGAAGACTTTTGTAGCAGAGTGTCCAGGATAATAAGGAATTTGTTTTTAGTCATTCTCTTCTGGTTGAATGCTGGAAGGAAAGCTTTATTTACTTTCATGCAGGACATGAGTTGGTCCTAGATATGGTAAAAATTAAGTCTTACTTTAACATCTCTTGTTAAATCTTTCGCCACAATGCCAGGCTCAGTTAATCTGTGAGCCCGGTCTGTTGTGCAGTACATGTCGTTGGTATCTAGCAGGGCTTTCTGTATCAGATTCTTGGTGAATTGAGGTAAGATAGATTCAGGCATGCCTCTGAGCTTCAAAATATTCCTCCTGCTCCTGTTCTATATCTCTGTGATTTTCGTTTTTAGTTTTGTGACTTCTTTTTGTGACTTCAGTTGATCAAACTTCTTGGTGAGATTTTTTTCTAGGGTATTGTTAAGTGCCACCATAATATCATTGATGCTTGTTGCATCCAGAGTGGAACCAGAGTTGTTGCGATCTGATTCGGAGTTCCGCTTTAAATGTGCTGGAATTGTTTCAGGAGAGACTGTAAGGTCCAGTCTGGGCCCTGTCTTCTTCATGTTCTGGGTCATTTATTGACTCATCCTTGTCAGTGAATATAACAGGAGAGTTTTGATCATGGCTCCTTTCATGCACTCACCGTCACTCACGCGAGTCTTTCTTTTAATGCTTTTACTTACAATTGGTGAGTCTGCCTCTTCATCGGTGGAGGATGGGGAAGTTTTCTGTGGATCTCTGCAGATTAGTCGCTGGCATAGATGGGGCATCTAGTGTTGCAAGCCGCAGGTAGGAAATGTGGTCTGTCAAAGACAGCCTACTAGAGGCTGAGGCTTTGTTGTGGCCTAGTTCTTTTTGCAGTGTTGTTGGCGGAGACCCAGAACCTTTATCCTTCTTCCTGGTTTTAATCATCCTGGTGCCTGGAGTGTTCTGGAGCAGGATGGGCTTGGGTGTGGGTGGAAGTTATGCTTGTTAGGACACTTTTAGTCTCTTTTTATGGGCTGAGCTTTGGAGCCTCAGCACAGTGCAAAACCATTCAGTAGCACGTCAAATTACGTCCCTCACAGAAAACAGTTTGGATTAGGTTATATTCATATCACATTGGAAAGGAGTCCAAAATGTCATACGTTGTCTCATTGAAGTTATCAGTGTTGTTGGGGAATATCTGAATGTCTCAGCCATGAGCGGCCAACAAAACCTGGTCTGAACATAGCCTTAGTTTCTCTTTACATTATCACGATTTGCCATTGGATCAAGGTTTTGGTATGACAACAAGAAAAGTTTAGTATTTTTAAGACTCCCAATAACAACCTGACTCCCATTTATAAAAGGAGCCTGTCATGTCAGAAAATGCTATTTATCTGCAGATGTAGGGACAATCTGCATGTGAATAGAATCAAAACCATGCCCGGCTGCTTTATTAGGGCAGCGGCTGCAGGGCGAAAATAAACTTCTGTCCTCCTTGTAGCTGTTCGCTTCCTGTCAGAGTGGCATGCAGGGAGCGGTTACAATCACCTCTCACTATACAGTGAGGGCTCTAAAATCAATCGCCAGCATTTTGATTGAACCTATCAAATGATCACCCTTATAAACCTAGCTTATTAAATAAATTACGTTTCAGCCTTTTGTCAGAGGTATGTGTCTGAAAGATTTCCTGACGCATAGCCTCAAATAGAAATCTCTGATGTATGCCACTAAAAAGAAAAGCTACAGTAGCCAATATCGCCATAGTCAACTCATTATAGGAAATGGTATAGCCAGTTTGATTGACTTAGCTGAGCAAACGCAGTGTAAATGTCGCCTTATATGACTGAAATGTGCCACTGGTTGTATTCTTTTACTTCTGCTCTGATTAATACAGAATCATCATAAGCACAGAGACAAACAGATAAGAGAGCAAATCCCTTCTCTTGAGAGGTATATCCCTAAGCTTTATAAAGATATCAGCCCAATCAGTTATTTGGGGATTTGCCTAAATTCCTGCAATACTTTTCCTGTCTTGTTAGGCTAGTTTCACATTTGCGTTTAAAATACATCCGCAGGTGGTGAAAAAAACGCATGTAAATGCATACAAACGCTGCGTTTTTTAGACCCATGCGTTTTCGTATGCGGTAAAAAACCCGCGTTTTTACGCATTTACATGCGTCTTTTCCTGCGTTTGCGTTTTTGATACACATGATGAGAAATTTCACAAGAGAAAAATCAAGATCCAGACACTGCCAATGGGACTACAGAGGGCGTGTGACATGACTCTGTGGACCAAAATATGGAAAAATTGTAGCTCTCAAAATGTGGTAACGCAAAAAATATTTTTTGGAATAAAAAGCGTCTTTAGTGTGTGACAGCTGCCAATCATAAAAATCAACTAGAAAACCCACTATAAATAGAAATGGCTAGGGGTAGGGTTAGGGCTAGGGTTAGGGTTTGGATCCCTAGGGTTAGGGGTAGGGTTAGGGTTTGGATGGCTAGGGTTAGGGCTAGGGTTAGGGTTTGGATCCTTAGGGTTAGTGTTAGGGTTAGGGTTTGGATCCCTTTATCACCAGAATCCCAAAATAACAGTGGGAGAAAAAAAAAAGCACTGGAACCGCCAGGAAAAACCTCAGAGCACTAGAAGAAGGGGTTACCCAAGTGGTGACCAGAGCGGAGTCCGTGGGCAGCCAGGCAAGCAAGCAAGTAGGACAGGGACCAGAGCAGCCCCACGCGTATCGCCCTTCAAGAGACGGCTTCGTCAGGGGAAGTACTTCCCCTGACGAAGCCCTCTCTTGAAGGGCGATACGCGTGGGGCTGCTCTGGTCCCTGTCCTACAAGCTTGCTTGCCTGGCTGCCCACGGACTCCGCTCTGGTCACCACTTGGGTAACCCCTTCTTCTAGTGCTCTGAGGTTTTTCCTGGCGGTTCCAGTGCTTTTTTTTTTTTTCCTCCCACTGCTATTTTGGGATCCTGTTGCCTTACTGGCTTAGGGTAGATATTTTTGTCCCATGAGCCGTTCGGGCTAAATGCACTATTTGGGTGTTTACTGGCCACTTAGGATTTTGTATACATCCGCCTGGGTTGGTTAGTTTATCCTGTGAGCTGGCCACGTATGGTCTGCATCTAGTCCTAGGGTACAGGCAGGCTTATAGCATTGGTTATCAGTATGCTTATTATGGGTTATATATATTATTGTACTCTGTATTTACTGAGTGTTATGGACAGGGCCTTGCCTTTCTGTTTTTAAGTATGTTTTATTATGTTGTGTGTCAATAAAATCTTGTGTTTTTTCCTACATTATGTTTTCATTTTTTATACGTGGTGTGCATAACTGGAGTGATACTTTTCTTTCTGCTGGTTATATTTGGTAGTATATAGCACAGGCACGGAGTATATAGCACAGCCACGTAGTATATAACAGTCCATGGAGTATATAGCACAGCCACGTAGTATATAGCACAGCCCACGGAGTATATAGCACAGCCACATAGTATATAGCACAGCCCACGGAGTGTATAACAGCCCACATATCATATAACACAGCCACGTAATATATAACACAGGCCACGTAGTGTATAACACAGCCCACGTAGTGTATAACACAGCCCACGTAGTGTATAGCGCAGCCCTCTTAGTGTATAGCACAGCCACGTAGTATATTGCACAGCCCACGTAGTATGTTGCCCATCCCACGTAGTATATTGTCCAGCCCACGTAGTATATTGCACAGCCCACTTAGTATATTGCACAGCCACATAGTATATTCCACAGCCCACGTAGTATATAGCAATGTGGGCATCATATCCCTGTTAAAAAAAGAATTAAAATAATAAATAGTTATATACTCACCTTCCGTTGGCCCCCGGATCGAAGCGGTTACCGACGCTCCTCGCGCACTCTGGTCTGAATAGTGCTTTGCGGTCTCGCGAGATGATAGATCCGAGGGGCCGACGGACGGTGAGTATATAACGATTTTTTATTTTTTTAATTATTTTTAACATTATATCTTTTTACTATTGATGCTGCATAGGCAGCATGAATAGTAAAAAGTTGGTCACACAGGGTTAATAGCAGCGTTAATGGAGTGCGTTACACGGTCCATTAGCGCTGCCATTAACCCTGAGTGAGCGCTGCCTGGAGGGGAGTACGGAGCGGGCACTGACTGCGGGCAGTAATGAGCGGCCATTTTGCCGCCGGACTGTACCCGTCGCTGACTGGTCATGGCTGTTTTGCCACGACCAATCAGGGACTTGGATTTCCATGACAAACAGGCCGCGACCAATGAATATCCGTGACAGACAGAAAGACGGAAGTGACCCTTAGACAATTATATAGTGTATATATATATATATACTGTATATATATATATTTTATATTTCATACAGATCTAGACAGCTTAAAAGCCAGTAATTCAATTGCCGGCTTTTGCCATCTCCTTATCAAACCCAACAGGATATGATACATTTCATATCCCTTATTTTTTTACATATTACTCACTACTAATGTTAGAAGTGTCTGTGTGCAAAATTTGGTGGCTGTAGGTGTTAAAATAAAGAGTTAAATCACGGAACAAACTGGCGTGGCCTCAGGCGCAATTTTCTCTGGCAAAGTGGGAAAGCCAGTGACTGAGGGCAGATATTAATAACCTAGAGAGGGACCATGGTTACTGCCCCCCCACCTGGCTAAAAAACATCTGCCCTCAGCCACCCCCAGAAAAGGCACATCTGTAAGATGCGCCTATTCTGGCACTTAGCCTCTCTCTTCCCACTCGCATTACTGGCTTTTAAGCTATCTAATGCTGTATGAAATATAAATATATATCTACCATATAATTGTCTAAGGGTCACTTCCGTCTTTCTGTCTGTCCTTCTGTCTCTCTTTCACAGAAATCCCAAGTCGCTGATTGGTCGCGGCAAAAAGGCAACGACCAATCAGCGTCGGGCACAGTCCAGCGGCAAAGTGGCCGCTCCTTACTCCCCGCAGTCAGCGCTCACAATGGGTTAACGGACCGTGTTATGCCGCGGTGTAACGCATTCCGTTAACGCCGCTATTAACCCTGTGTGACCAACTTTTTACTATTGATGCTGCCCATGCAGCATCAATAGTAAAAAGATCTAATGTTAGAAATAGTAAAAAAAAAAAAAAAAATCATTATATACTCATCTTCCGTTGGCCCCCCGGATCCAGCCGAGGCCTTTCCCGCTCCTCGCGATGCTCCGGTGACCGGTCCATGCATTGCGGTCTTGCGAGATGATGACGTAGCGGTCTTACGAGACCACACGTCATCATCTCGCGAGACCGCAATGCACTCTTGGGACTGGAGCGTCGCGAGGACCATCGGTAAACGCCTCGGCTGGATCGGGGGGGCCGACGGAGGCTGAGTATATAACTATTTTTTATTTTAATCATTTTTTTTAACAGGGATATGGTTCCCACATTGCTATATACTACGTGGGCTGTGTTATATACTACATCTCTATGCTATATACTATGTGGGCTGTGCTATATACTACATGGCTTTGGTATACATTACGTGGCTGGGAAATATACTACATCGCTGTGCTCTATACTACGTGGCCTGTGTTATATACTGCATGGGCTGTGTTATATACTACGTATCTTTTCTATATATTACGTGGCTGTGCTATATACTACGTGGCTGTGCAATATATTATGTGGCTGTGCAATATACTACGTGAATGTGCAATATATTATGTGGCTGTGCTATATACTACGTGGCTGGGCAATATACTACTTGGCTGGGCAATATACTACGTGGCTGGGCAATATACTACGTGTCTGTGCTATATACTACGTGTCTGCTATATACTACGTGGCTGGGCAATATACTACGTGTCTGCTATATACTACGTGGCTGGGCAATATACTACGTGTCTGTGCTATACACTACGTGTCTGTGCTTTATACTACGTGTCTGTGCTATACACTTCGTCTCTGTGCTATATACTATGTGGCAATATTCTCATGGCTGGGCAATATAGTACGTGGCTGGGCAATATACTACGTGGCTGCGCAAGATACTACGTGGCTGGGCAATATACTACGTGTCTGTGCAATATATCACGTGGCTGGGCAATATACTACGTGGCTGGGCAATGTACTATGGGCTGTGCAATATACTACGTGAATGTGCAATATATTATGTGGCTGTGCTATATACTACGTGGCTGGGCAATATACTACTTGGCTGGGCAATATACTACGTGTCTGTGCTATATACTACGTGGCTGGGCAATATACTACGTGTCTGTGCTATATACTACGTGTCTGTGCTATATACTACGTGTCTGCTATATACTATGTGGCTGGGCAATATACTACGTGTCTGTGCAATATACTACGTGGCTGTGCTATACACTAAGTGGGCTGTGCTATACATTACGTGTGCTGTGTTATACACTACGTGGGCTGTGTTATACACTATGTGGGCTGTGCTATATACTACGTGGCTGTGCTGTATACTACGTGGCTGGGCAATATACTACGTGGCTGGGCAATATACTACGTGGCTGGGCAATATACTACGTGTCTGCTATATACTACGTGGCTGGGCAATATACTACGTGTCTGTGCTATATACTACGTGGCTGGGCAATATACTATGTGTCTGGGCAATATACTATGTGGCTGTGCAATATACTATGTGGCTGTGCAATATACTATGTGGCTGGGCAATATACTATGTGGCTGGGCAATATACTACGTGGCTGGGCAATATACTACGTGGCTGGGCAATATACTACGTGGGCTGAGCAATATACTACATGGGCTGTGTTATACGCTACTTGGCTGTGCTATGTTTCTCTGCTGTATCTGTGCATCATGAATCGTGGTATGTGTTAAAGAGGGGGGGCCCACTGAGACTTTTGCCTGGGGCCCTCAAAAACCTGGAGCCGGCCCTGGCTTCACTGATTGGTCACGCCCGGCCGCGAACAATCAGCGACGGGCAGTCCGCCCGTGAATTGGCACGGAATTTGAACCACGCTTCGCTATTTGGTCGTGGCCGGCCGGCTGAATCCTGTGTATAAATTGTGTATATATGTTTTCACGAACATTTGAGCCCATGGATCCATTCTATGTCCATTTTGCAAGCCGACGAGAAAATCTCGCCGTACAGATGCCATACGGATGACACACAGATAATTTTTAGAGAAAAAAAAATCGCATCCTCGCGTTGAATACGGATCACTGTTCAGGAACTTTTCTGTGTATTACGCCTGTAAAAAACGGACCGTATTTTCCTAAGCTAAGTGTGACGCCGGCCTGTGTGTTAGTTATACATATAGTTCACAAATTAAAAGCCTAATTTGATATCCGCATATCCATGATAACCCATTCAATATACAATACTTGCATGATGAGTTTATATCAGAATCATACTGTGGCTTAAACTTTTTTTGTGATTTGTTCCACTATTGCATTTTATCTGCATTTTACAGAAAATGGTTCTTAAAAAATCTACAGCTCATCCTTCAAAAAGAAACTCAAGGCTTCACATGACTGTATCCATGGAAAAAATAAAAAAGTTATTTCCAATCAAGTGTAAACACAAAAGTGTGCCACTAATCAGGGGTTAATGCAAGAAAAGGACCAAAATAATGCACCAGCTCTTTTAAATGTCTACCAAAAATGACAATTTCAGCTGTGTTATTTTGTTTTCTTTTTTCTATTTTTGTGTTTATTTAACCCTTAGAATATTGCAAAATATATACTAATATTGATTTTTTCCTGTTACTTCCATTAGGACAAAGATTGTGGCAACCACGTCAGAGAAGATGACACCAAGTTTCCAATCTGTCATTGAAAAGCTTATAACCAATAGTAATCCTTATGTAAAATTTATTATTCCTTCAAACCTGCATGTCATATAACCATAGCAACATAGGAGCAACATGATAAATAATAGTAAAATATACATATTACATATGCTGATAAAAGTTAATATACATAAATACAGTGAAAAAAACAACAGGAATGGTATACTCCCTGTCATAGATGGAACATGCAAACAATGACAAATACTAAGTGATCAGAGCATTATATCCTACTAAAATAAATGATCAAATAGCACTATGAACCTCGACGCACGTTTCACCGTGTCTGCAGTTTCGTCAGGAGCAAGTGGAAGTATCTCTGTATATGCTCATTGGGGGGTTTTTCTGCTTGTTCCTGTTACATGAAATGATTGTTAAAAAAAATGCAAGAATTAAAGTGTATCTGACAGTTTACCTAAAAGTATGGTCTTGCTTCCCTTAAAGGGAAACGGTCACCAGGTTAGGCCGATAGGAGATTACTCACCTGCGGGGTGGTCCGGTCTGAGGAGTGTCACTCTTCTTGGTCCGGCGCCTCCCATCTTCTTGCGATGCCACTCTCCTGCTTGCTTTGTATGGATGGTGCATCTCCTTGGCACCATGTCCCTGTTGAGGGTAGAGCAAAGTGCTGCAGGCGCTGGGAAAGGTCAAAGATCCCCGGCGCATGTGCACTGCAGTACTTTGTTCTGTCCTCAACAGGGCACAGAAGTACACCTGTGTAGGAGCGCTGTGCCGAGGAGACTGTGTGGATGACGAAGGGACCAAGACCAGCGACACCCCTCGGACAGAACCACCCCACAAGTGAGCATAATAAAAAGTTATTTTTCTTCTCTTTCAGGTCGGATTGGGGGAAGATATATAGCATTATAGAATGCTGTAGATAAGCCCTGATAAGCAGTGGCCGTATCTTATATCGGCCAAAACTGCTGACAGGATCCCTTTAAGCCCCATAATAAATTATGAATGCTTTTGGTGCATAGCAGACTAATCTGTTCATGATTTCCCTCCATCACGATTTTGCCAGCACTATAGGTCCTGGAACTGTCCTTCACTTACTTTCCTTCACTTACCAGAATACATTGTGCCTGCCTGGCATTGTCTAGTGGCTTACTTGCCCTGAAGAAGAAGGCGTACTTCCCTAATATTCCACTATGTAGCTTGTCAGACAGGAGAGTAGGAGGGCGAGTGAGAGCCGGCTCCACTTCCTGTAACCCGCTTCAGCATCTCTGTGGATTGCACTTGATCATAGGCTGTGAACCACAAGTGAGACATCTGGTGGCTGACACATTGACGTTACACCCAAGGGTTTCTTGGCAAACTGCTAGATCTAATCAAAGTACTTCATAAAGCAAAACAATGTTATCAAGAAGTTCCATTCAAAATGTGTTTAAAATAGAATTTAAATTATAGACCTCAACCTGAAACGTCTATTTGAAAAGTATGATAAATGCTATGTAAGTTATATTACCCTTATAATTAATGCATGACAGTGAACAATAGACTGCAAACGTGACAAAACACATACTGAGATCCCCTAAGTGGACATTGTGAGGGAAATAGACTGTATGTACTTTATAAGGCAGTGAGTAATAGATCCTACTTGTGTGATGAAATATAGTAAAATACCTTATGATATTTACATTACAGTCTTTGTAATATAGAATATAATATACAATTTAAAAAATTATTAAAGGGAACTTGTCACTAGGGTTTTTGTCACCTAATCTGAGAGTATCATGATATAGAGACAGAGAGCGTGATTCCACAGATTTGTCACTTACTGGGCTGCTTGCTGTAGTTTTGATAAAATCACTGTTTTATCAGCAAGAGTTTATCACTAAAGAACTGGTACACCTGCTGCCATGTAGTCCACCATATTCATGATCTCATCCCCATATAACCCAGGCTCCACCAATGATTTAGAGCTTTCTGCCTATGCATAGTGTATACAGAAAGCTGTAAATTATTGGTGTCGCAGGGTTATATATCGCTCAGAATTTAGAGAACTGGTAGATCAGCAGATAAAATTGAGATTTTATAAAAACTACAGTTATGTTATTTACACCATTCATGAACTATTTTTTCAGTGTTAGGCTATGTGCACACGTTGCGGATTTGCCTGTGGCAGAAAGCGCAGTTGAAAATCCGCATTTTTTGCCTTTTTTGATGGGGATTTTCATGCGGATTTGTATGCGATTTTGTAAGCTAAATAAAGATCTATTATTTAGCACAAAAAAAATAAAGAATTGTGATGTAATTTCCTTGTCCAACCTCTTCTTTTACATACTTAATTGAAGAATAATGTTTACACACACAGATAGATAATACCAAGCCCGATGTTTAGTAATGAACATAATAAAATGGTACATAAACAGTTAAATAAAGACACACCGACACACACACACACACAAAATCTGCTTAGCACGGGGTCACAATTGCGAGAAACTTGCACGAGCCTTGCACCTCAATACCCGGCACTGCCGCCGGCACTCGGACCGGAGCATTCAGCTGTATAGAAATACATGCAGCTGCATACTCTGGTCCCAAGTGCCGGCGGCAGTGCCGGGTATTGAGGTGCAAGTGTGACCCCAGCCTTAAACGCAATATCTGTTTAATAAAAAAAGATGGCGTGGGCTCCCATGCAATTTTTCAAACCAGAGAGGGAAAGCCAGCAACTGGGGGCAGATGCTTATAGCCTGAGAAGGGGGTAATACCCATGGAGCTTCCCAGGCTAATAATATCAGCTCACAGGTGTATATTTAGCCTTTACTGGCTATTAAAATAGGGGGGCCCTAAAAAAAAATGAGTTGGGATCCCCTTATAATTAATTACCAGAAAAGGCTATGCAGAAAGCTGTGGGCTGATATTAATAGCCTAGGAAGGGACCATAGTTTCCCCCCCCCCCCCCCCCCGGCTACAAACACCAGCTCTCAACCGCCCCAGAAATGGCACATTTCTAAGATGCACCAATTCCGGCACTTAGCCTCTCTCTTCCCACTTTCCCTGTGGCAGTGGCAAGTGGGGTAATAGTTGTGGGGTCGATGTCACCCTTGTATTGTAGGGTGACATTAATCCTGGCTTAGTAATGGGCATCGGGGTCTAGGTGTTTGGTGAGTATGTACTGTATGTTGTATGTATTTGTTTGGTTTTTACAATTGAATACAGGCATCGTCTGATGGGACTACTACTGTCCCAACATTGGCTAATGCTGTCACTGTTCTATGTGACAGCAGACATAGTCGGATGGGACTAGTAGTCCCATTGGATGATGCCTGCCTACACACAGACACCCGTGCGCACACCCGCAGACACATGCTCACGCAGATACCCGCACACAGACACACACCTTCTCCACACACACACTCTTCCTCCTCCCTATCTGCAGCGTTTTTTGCACGCAACTCCGCAGCAAAACCGCAAATCGTTTTACACCTGCGGTTTTGCTGCGGATTTGACTGACTCACTGGAAGTCAATGGGTGCACAAATGCTGCAGATCCGCAAAAAGAATTGACATGCTGCGGAAAATAAAACGCTGCAAATCCGCACAGATTTTACCACAGCATGTGCACAACAATTCTAGATTTCCCTTGACTATCACTGGTAGTGCACTACACTGCAGATTCAATGCAATTCAGTGCGTCCAAAAACCCTGTGGATCTGCATCAAAATCCGCAACGTCTGCACATAGCCTAAGAGGCTGCATTATTCTGGCCATTACCATTAGGCCGGTTTCACACGTCAGTGGCTCCGGTACGTGAGGTGACAGTTTCCTCACGTACCGGAGCCACTGACACACGTAGACACATTAAAATCAATACATCTGTTCAGATGTCATTGATTTTTTGCGGACCGTGTCTCCGTGTGCCAAACACGAAGACATGTCAGTGTTTGTGGGAGCGCACGTATTACACGGACCCATTAAAGTCAATGGGTCCATGTAAAACACGTACCGCACACGGACGTTGTCCGTGTGCAGTCCGTGTGCCGTGCAGGAGACAGCGCTACATTAAGCGCTGTCCCCCCCACTGGTGCTGAAGCCGCGATTCATATCTTCCCTGCAGCAGCGTTTGCTGTAGAGAAGATATGAATAATTGTGTTTAAAATAAAGATCTATGTGGATCCGCCTTGATGTGTGAAATTAAAACATTTCTTTTAATTATCTTGATTAAAGTAATTAAAACAAATCCATGGTGATAAAAAAGAGGTGCAATAGGGGCAGTAAACCATGGGGAGAGGGAAAAATTAACAAGGATACAGGTCTACTCATTTTGAGCTCAGAGCTCTTAGTCCTGACTAAGCTCAGATCTAGATTTTAACAGCTCATTTACATATAAAATAACGTGGATTTCTCAGGAATAAGACGTCGGAGTACAGATATCAATGTATCACTTTATTTAGCTTCCTGTGACCTACATGCCCATACACTGTAGACGCCTTGGAAGGGTTGATCTTACTGATAGATTCCCTGATAGATTCCCTTTAACTAATCATTTGATTGGTCCTCCCTCTTTTTCTTCACTGTATTTTTTCATGTAGATATCTCTTTTTAAACATTTAATTGCTATGATCGGTCTCTTTCTCTTCCGTTTGTTAATCTGCAGGGAGATCAGCTGTCGGTAAAGGAGAGAGCAATAGAGCAGGGACCTAGTGACAGCCCTCAAAATGAAAATAAATATTTTGGCTGTAACAACACAGAACAACTGTTCAGCGTAAATAAGAGAATCCAATTTCATATACATTTACCCAGCACTTCACCCCAAAAAAAGAAAACACCTTTGTATTAGTTCTCGCCATATGTCACAGTGCCTAGCACAAACATATAGCTGGAGAGGGGTGAAAATTGGCTCCTTCTCATTTGCCCACTAACCTGCAAAAATATTTTGAAGCCAGGAGTAAGTAGAGTGCAGCTTATATTGGTGGATGGATTTAGCCATGCTAGCACATAACAACTGGGTTGCATAAATGTGCCAGAAGGTCAAGAAGTCGTCTTGTACAAAGAGATTATTAATGATGATAAACATTATTATACAATTATAAAAGGTACCATACTGTGGCCAAGAAAGGAAAAAGGCAATCGGCATATCCAAAGAATAGAAATTTTATTACATAAGTATGAAACAAAAAATCCACATGCTGGTGATAGAAAAACACTGATGCACTTCTAACGCTGTGTGACTCCCTTCATATTGTATTGAGATGTATTTTAATTATAATTGTAAACTTTCTTTAGAAATAGACATTCAATGTGGCAGAAAATTGTGTGATGTGTTGTATACATTTATAAATGTCCATGCACTCGCTGCAGAAACAAGCCATTTATGTGTGGGACTAATTTTCAGTTTAAAGAATTATCTAGGATTGTGCAGACATATCCTTAGGTTGCCTTTACAGACTAAGGGCCCCATACACTTTAGGTGGCTGCCAGCGGAATGATGGCCTTCTCTGCGTCTCTCCCATGCACATGAGCACTCAGTTGGCGAAATCTGACAAGTGCGATCGACATCTTACCCAAAAATAGCTAGACTGGCGCCCCTATACACATTAGTGTGCCAGCCTCACCCATTAATACCCACAAGTGTGGACGACATTTAGCTAATGTGTATGGGGGACTTCAGATAATGCCGGCAATTATACACTGCTGATCTAATTTGTGTTTGGCAAGTCCTCAGTGGGCACCCAAACTGTAAGGCTGGTGTAATTACTAGGCTATGTAGTGATTGCAGTTACACAGAGAAATGTGCAGATCTCACTTCTGAGAATGGTGGCTAACCTGAAGATCTACCTGGACCCATGGAAGCTTCGGTGGGACACGCAACGGCCGTCATCCTTGAAGTGACTCGCTCCCTTGCATCCATGTTTTAATCTTTTCAAATAAAGAACCATTTTTTATCAGACACCAAGTGCCACTCGTTCACCTACTTACATGGATTGCATTAGACGCTGTTTGTCTTCGGTGAAGCTATTCCTGAAGCTGATCGGCTTCGATCAATCCTGTGGCTTGCAATAAAATACGCTTGTTTGAGTGGTGCCTTTGATTTTCTTTCTTTTGCTAACCTGAAGATCTACTTTGGCATGTAAAGTGGTTATGTCTGTTGAACACATTTATAAAGGCACATGTAGGCTGATTATACTGTATATTATTGTAGGTTGAGTATACTGTGTATTATTGCAGGCTGAGTATACTGTGTATTATTGTAGGCCAAGTATACTGTGTATTGCAGGCCGAGTATACCATGTATTATTGTAGGCCAAGCATGCCGTGTGTTATTGTAAGCTGAGCATGCCGTGTGTTATTGTAGGCCGAGCATGCCGCGTGTTATTGTTGGCCGAGCATGCCGCGTGTTATTGTAGGCCGAGCATGCCGCGTGTTATTGTAGGTCGAGCATGCCGTGTGTTATTGTAGGTCGAGCATGCCGTGTGTTATTGTAGGTCGAGCATGCCGTGTGTTATTGTAGGTCGAGCATGCCGTGTGTTATTGTAGGTCGGGCATGCCGCGTGTTATTGTAGGCCGAGCATGCCGCGTGTTATTGTAGGTCGAGCATGCCGTGTGTTATTGTAGGCCGAGCATGCCGTTTGTTATTGTAGTGACTGAGAGACCGAGGTGCTGGGTGCCCTGTGTCTGACAGAGTGAGGTGCTGTGCGCTCTGTGACAGTACTGTGCACGTGCAGAGCAAAGAAGGCTGGGTACCGGGCATATACCTGCGGCCTTCCTTGCCAGTGAACACTGATGGATCTCTTTACTTGGCGCATTCATGTTTCCTTCAATGGCAACCAGTCGTGCTGTCCCTGCAGCGGAAAAACACTCCCATAGCATGATGCTGCCACCACCATGTTCACTGTTGGGATTGTATTGGGCAGACGATGAGCAGTGCCTGGTTTTCTCCACACATACCTCTAAGGCTGCTTTCACAAATCAGTTTTTTGCCATCAGTCACAATCCAGCGAATGTTGAAAAAAACGGATCCATCGCAGATTGTGAAAAACTGATGCGATGGATCCGTTTTTTTACAGGATCCGACTAGCTGATCCAGCTAATTGGATCCTAAAAAAATTGAAGCATGCTCAGTTTAAAAAAAAACGTCATTTGACGGATCCGGCGCCATAGGCTTCCATTCTAGAAAATGACGAACGTCGAAAGATCTGTCACTGTCCGTTTTTTCGACGGACACAAAAAACGTTACTATGTCCATTTTCTCCGGCTGCCAAATAAGCAATTTTCAACAGATCCTGTGAACAAGGGATGAAACATGAGGCCAACCGTCGCTAATACAAGTCTATGAGAAAAAAACAGACCGGTGGCAACATTCGCCGGATCCATTTTTTTCAACATTCACCGGATTGTGACTGATGGCAAAAACTGATGAGTGAAAGCAGCCTTAGAATTATCACCAAAAAGGTCTATATGCGGCTCATCAGACCAGAGAATCTTATTTCGTATAGTCTGGGAGTCCTTCATGTGTTTTTTAGCAAACTCTATGCGGGCTTTCATATGTCTTGCACTGATGAGAGGCTTCTGTTGGGCCACTCTGCCATAAAGGCCCGACTGGTGGCGGGCTGCAGTGATAGTTAACTTTGTAGAACTTTCTCCTATCTCCCTACTGCATCTCGAGCTTAGCCACAGTGATCTTGGGGTTCTTCTTTACCCCTCTCACCAAGGCTCTTCTCCCACGATTGCCAAGTTTGGCTGGATGGCCAAGTCTAGGAAGACTTCTGGTGGTCCCAAACTTCTTCCATTTAAGGATTATGGAGGCCAATGTGCTCTTAGTGACCTTGAGTACTGCAGAAATTCTGTTGTAATCTTGGCCAGATCTATGCCTTGCCACAATTCTGAGCTCCTTGGCCAGTTTCTTTGACCTCATGATTCTCATTTGGTCTGACATGCACCATGAGACGTGAGGTCTTATATAGACAGATGTGTGCCTTTCCAAATCAAGTCCTATCAGTTTAATTAAACACAGCTGGACTCCAATGAAGGAGTAGAACCATCTCAAGAGGATCACAAGAAAATGGACAGCATGTGACGTATGTGAAATATGAGTGTCTGAACAAAGGGTCTGAATACTTATGACCATGTGATATTTCCGTTTTTCTTTTTTAATAAATATGCAAACATTTCTACATTTCTGTTTTTTTTTCAGTCAAGATGGGGTGCAGAGCGTACATTAATGAGAGAAAAATGATTTTTTTTTTATTTTACCAAATGGCTGCAATGAAATAAAGAGTAGAAAATTTTAAGGGGTCTGAATACTTTTCGTACCCACTGTATATGCACCAATATACAGTATATATATTTGCAGCAATACAATTATTGTGGTCTAGGTGCATTACCTTACGTTTATCAACATGAAAATTCACCTATGATAGTGTTGGCCCCCTTAAAAATAGTCTGGGTGAAATGGTGGATGAGGATGAGGAAAAAGCCAATATGCTAAATGACTTTTTTTCATCAGTATTTACACAAGAAATTCCCATGGCAGACAAAATGACTAGTGATAAAAATTCCCCATTAAATGTCACCTGCTTAACCCAGCAGGAAGTGCGGCGGCGTCTAAAAATCACTAAAATTGACAGATCTCCGGGCCCGGATGGGATACACCCCCGAGTACTGCAGGAATTAAGTACAGTCATTGATAGACCATTATTTTTAATCTTTAAAGACTCCATAATAACAGGGTCTGTACCACAGGACTGGCGTATAGCAAATGTGGTGCCAATATTCAAAAAGGGAACAAAAACTGAACTCGGAATTTATAGGCCAGTAAGCTTAACCTCTACTGTGTGTAAAATCCTCGAGGGCATTCTAAGGGATGCTATACTGGAGTATCTGAAGAGGAATAACCTCATGACCCAGTATCAGCACGGGTTTACTAGGGACCGTTCATGTCAGACTAATTTGATCAGTTTCTATGAAGAGGTAAGTTCCGGACTGGACCATAGGAATCCAGTAGATGTAGTGTATATGGACTTTTCAAAAGCTTTTGATATGGTGCCACACAAAAGGTTGATACATAAAATGAGAATAATGGGGATAGGGGAAAATATGTGTAAGTGGGTTGAGAGCTGGCTCAGGGATAGGAAACAAAGGGTGGTTATTAATGGAGCACACTCGGACTGGGTAGCGGTTAGCAGTGGCGTACCACAGGGGTCAGTATTGGGCCCTCTTCTTTTTAACATTTATTAATGACCTTGTAGGGGGCATTCAGAGTAGAATTTCAATATTTGCAGATGACACTAAACTCTGCAGGGTAATCAATACAGGGGAGGACAATTTTATATTACAGGATGATTTATGTAAACTAGAAGCTTGGGCTGATAAATGGCAAATGAGCTTTAATGGGGATAAATGTAAGGTCATGCACTTGGGTAGAAGGAATAAGATGTATAATTATGTGCTTAATTCTAAAACTCTGGGCAAAACCGTCAATGAAAAAGACCTGGGTGTATGGGTGGATGACAAACTCATATTCAGTGGCCAGTGTCAGGCAGCTGCTACAAAGGCAAATAAAATAATGGGATGCATTAAAAGAGGCATAGATGCTCATGAGGAGAACATAATTTTACCTCTATACAAGTCACTAGTTCGACCACACTTAGAATACTGTGCACAGTTCTGGTCTCCGGTGTATAAGAAAGACATAGCTGAACTGGAGCGGGTGCAGAGAAGAGCGACCAAGGTTATTAGAGGACTGGGGGGTCTGCAATACCAAGATAGGTTATTACACTTGGGGCTATTTAGTTTGGAAAAACGAAGACTATGGGGTGATCTTATGTTAATGTATAAATATATGAGGGGACAGTACAAAGACCTTTCTGATGATCTTTTTAATCATAGACCTGAAACAGGGACAAGGGGGCATCCTCTACGTTTGGAGGAAAAAAGGTTTAAGCATAATAACAGACGCGGATTCTTTACTGTAAGAGCAGTGAGACTATGGAACTCTCTGCCGTATGATGTTGTAATAAGTGATTCATTACTTAAATTTAAGAGGGGACTGGATACATTTCTGGAAAAGTATAATGTTACAGGGTATATACACTAGATTCCTTGATAGGGTGTTGATCCAGGGAACTAGTTTGATTGCCGTATGTGGAGTCGGGAAGGAATTTTTTTCCCCAAGGTGGAGCTTACTCTTTGCCACATGGGGTTTTTTTGCCTTCCTCTGGATCAACATGTTAGGGCAAGTTAGGTTAGGCTATGGGTTGAACTAGATGGACTTAAAGTCTTCCTTCAACCTTAATAACTATGTAACCTGCCTTGTTATTGCCCATTATTGACTTTATCTGGGCTTTTTGTATTATTGTACCATCTAGTTCTGTTTTTTTCACCCAAAAAGTTTTGTCATTAGCATAAACTGATACTTTACTTTCACTACAATTCAAAAGGTTCTCCTGAATCAAGTTAGCAGCACTAAGATGTAACACTGAGCCCGCAATAGGCTCCCAAGATAGAAAAAAGGAGTCCATATTTGAGAAGGACTTTATAACACACATAGTGTTGCCACCAGACTTTGGACTGGCCTATCGCCCCACCTCACTTATCTAACTATCCCTGATTCACCCATACTACATTTTCTTAAAAAATCATGACCCTCGTCGCATCTGTCACACACCCTCTCTGCACATAATAACTCTGTGTGTCTGTATTGTACACATATTGGCTGGTGACTGGTTCATACCGTGCTCTCTATGGGCCTATATATAATATAATGCACTCCCCATAGGCCTCTATAAAGTATAATGCACTCCCCATAGACCTCCATATAGTATAATGCTCTCACCATAGGCCTCTATACAGTCTAATGCACTCCTCATAAAAAAAATTTAATACTTCTTGCCCTCACTGCTACGAGTGCCCACACATCTCAGCACAGCCGGCACCATGTAGTGAAATCACGCCCGCTGTCAGTGTCTGCGTCAATGATGTCAGACTTAGACCGGGTTCACATTAGCTTTCGGGGGCTTTACAGAGGGCTGCGCAGGTCGTCCGTTAAACCCCACCTACTTCTGCATGCATCTTGTTTACCTATCATTGAGTACGCAGGATGTGCGGATGCGTTGTTTTGATGCGCTCGCTGTCCGCACACAACGCAACTTGTTGCGTTCCCATGCAGTCGGTGGGAGCGTCAAAACAACGCATCCGCATGTCCTGCGTACCCAATGTTAAAGATAGGTACGCAGGACGTGTGCAGAAGTAGGCGGGGCTTAACGGAGGACGTACGCAGCCCTCCGTAAAGCCCCCGAACACTAATGTGAACTTAGTTTTAGAGGTGGAATGATGGGAGTAGGAGCGTGACGCTTCCTCCCTCATCATTGCTTTCAACTGTACTTGTGATGACAGCTCCCATGGCTAACAGGCCCCCATTGTGGCAAGGCGAATGAGCTCACTCTGATAGTTACGAGTTGAGTAACTCCAGGTGGGCCCCTCAGGGCCCATTGGCGACCACCCCCTCTAAGCCCTACTGCTAGGTGGAGAAGATGCTGAAAACATGTTTTTGCATACAGTTTTGATGCGTTTTTTCTCATTCATTACAATGAGTGAAAAACGTTGCATAAATGCTGAAGGAACTGAAATGCTGCACATTTGAAACTGCTTCAAAACTGCATGGAAAAAAGAAGCAATATGTGCATGGAGTTCTCAAAAATCTCATTCACTTTTATGGTACAGTAAAACGCCGCATTTTTTTTTTCTGGGGAAAACAAGGCAAAAAACGCAACAGTGCCCAAGGCCCGAATGTGCGACAGTCCCTGCCTGGCACTGATTTCTGACAGTAACGCATGACAGATGCACCAAATTCATTAACAGGCACGGACCTCTAGATGGAATTGACGCATCTTACTCCAGATCTCCCTTCATTAAAACTGACGTACAAAACGCAATTCTTAATGAATCGGGGCCTTGGTGCATTATAAGTCGTCCATAAAGATTCACGTTTTTGAAAAGCCATTGGTGTTCCTGCTCCTCGGCGATGCTCCAATCCAATATTGTGCAATTTGTTTCTTCTGGACTGTAGGATACAGATAGACGTAGCAGGAGACAGGGGGGCTTGTAAAGCGCCCTACACCCCGCTGGCTCCTGCTACACCTCCTTTGTTTTCCCAGACAGATGGCAAGCTGTTTGGAAAAAAACACACCAATTCCATAGCTGACCAGAGGCTGGTTTCTGAGAGTGCACAAGTGAAATGCAGTTTGGGGTGACAGGCATCTTCATTTCCATGCGGCAGTAGGCAAATGCATGTAATAAACTCAATGTTTTATCTGAAAAGAATAACTTGTATGCATGAGAATTTATTTTACTGATAAAGTAAAATACAGCAATTCCAATGATTCTGCTTGGTTTACATGAGATGCAGAGGGATCCGTGTGGCCATAGAGGAGGTGAGATCAGATACTTGTCTGTCTTCACTCTCATAGAATGACAGCTTGTTTACAAAATACAGGTAACATTCCTGATGGGGGTCCTTGTCATGGGGTCATTACCAGCTGAATGGAGTCTGGTTTCCAACACTGATCAGTGTCAATACAAAGTTCTGGATTTCCTTAAATTTTTGTGCCATTTAAATTCCTGACAGATACCGTTCTTCAAGCATGGTACAGGAGAAAATCATTGTGAAATGGTTTCTAGTTTGATAAGAAGGTGGGAATGTCATGATATCTTTATAAGAAATAACTGGTGTAATGTTCTGCCTCTCTCCACTGCTTATCCTTTAGTATTCCTAATACAGAACGGTGCGCCACGGCCTCTTCTAAGTGTTCAGTGTGGGGTGACAACGGAAAATCTTCAATGATCAATGCTGGTGTCCTTCTCTAAAAATAGGCCAGTCATATCAAAGGCCCGAAAAATTAGTTTGTCAAACGCACCATTTAGACCCACCATCCAATCTTACAGGGAAAATTGTTGCCTTCAAAGAACAATTAATTGTGATTTATTGATTTGTGATTTACATACTGCAATGCTTGAAAAGACTTGAACACAAAATTAAAGCATATATATATATATATATATATATATATATATATATATATATATATATATTCACATTGTCATTACAGATACAAATCCCAGTCTAACATCCAAAACCAAAGCATCACTGGGACTTATAATGCAGTTAATTCCGGCCACTAGACCTGTGAGTGATAGCACATATTATGGTAGCAAAAATATATCCACGTTGCATTTGTCTAAAACGAGCACAGCAATTTAATTTTGGTAACTGCCTACATTTGATGCGAATGGGAAAGCAGTATTTATCGTGGGATTACCCTTTGCAGTTAGGGGCTGCCGATTCCTCTGTGACTAGATTAAGAAGTAACCATGTGCTGCTATGTTTGAGAAAATATAGGCAGCTATTGGAAAGCATAGGAAGGCCAGATAACAGTTCTCTTGCGTAAAGGGAACCCGTCACCAGGTTTGTTTCATATGAGGTAAGACCACCACTTTCAGCCCTGATATACAGCATTCTAATATGCAGTATATATAAGGGTGTTGCAGAGACTGTCGTATTCCTGCCCCTGAAGACAACAATTGTATAGTGTGTACTGTGACATGTGGTTTCATTGCGGTTTATGGTGTAAATTAAAATGTGAAATGCATAGTGTTACAAGTACTGAATCTGCTGTGTGGGTAATGCCTAAGGTAACCTGTACGCTCAGCTCAGGGGTAGGAACATTAGGGCAGATAGGCCAATGGTGGGCCTATTAGTATATAAATGATAGGTATAGTCTAAGTATTGATAGTATAGTCTTAATGTAGGTAAGTAATGCAATCTGTGCGCCGGAATGTTTATGAAAGGTTAAGTCATCCCAGCAACCGACTGCAGGAACCAATACAGTTAAATGTTTGGGACCAGCCCAGCATGGTAAGAGTAGAACTGAGGCAAGAAGGGTAATCTTTTCCTGGTTTAGTCAGTCTGAATTAGTAAGATGTTAGTGTGAAGTTCAGTGGGCTAGAGGCACGTGGAATACATATCGTTCGAAAAGCATGAGGTCGTACCAAATTTCTTGCGTACCTTCCTGTGATATCTGGAGCCTACGGCACAAACAAGGCACTGAGGAGTGTGCCTTAATCCCGTCCATACAGAAGAAGCTGGACGGGGAACCATGTGAGGCAAAAATAGCAGATCTCCGGAGTGCTGTGGTGCCGGATAGGAACTCCCTAGGGTGGACAGGAGAATCAATCATAGGGATAGTCCAAGCTGAGTGTAAGCAAGGATTTGAAATGTGTTGAGGAAATGAACTGGAGAGTGCTGTGCCCGATACTGTGTGTTAAAGATTGTTGTATCTGAACTGTTCAGTGAAGTTGAATTTGTTATTCGAACCGGGTGACCCTGATGTGTGTGCTGGTGATCCTGAACCAATTGACGTGGAGGCCTCTGGTCTGAAAGTGAGTACAGTGCATTGTACACAGCACAAAGTTGGACTGGGACATTGTTTATTTGTGCGGTGTCAGGGTTTGTGACAGGGACACTGTGTGGGGTGTGTCTACCACCCTGGGCACATTACATATATATGCCCCCAATCCAGCATGCAAGACAAGAAAAACATGTTTATAAGGACCCAGACAGACAGCTGTATTTCTCGTGTGAGGATTGTATCACACTGCATGGCCTGGCCCAGCACCTCTCCTGACCTTAACGTGACAGATAATCATCTGTGGGCGGTCAGGTCCGAGGGGCATCGCTGTTTGGTCCTGTGCCTCCTTTCTTCTTGCAATGCCTTACTCCTTCTTGCATCATTTGGAATATATGTCCTACGTCATCCACACAGTATCCCCAACATCGCTCTCCTGCGTGGGCTTCCAGGGTCGCTGAGCGGAGATGGAAGCGATCCCGCTCTGCCGACCACTTCATTGCATACAAGTAGTCCCTCGCCAGCTTCAAGACCACGCTCATTGTCGCCAAAGAAACTTCTCATCTCTCATATCCTCCCTGTCTCACAACCCTAAACAGCTTTTCAACACTTTCAATTCGCTACTCCGTCCCCCAGCACCTCCTCCCTCCCCTCTCATTTCTGCTGAAGACTTTGCCACTTTGCAACAGAAGATCGATACTATCAGAGAAAGCTTTGGCGCGCAGTTCCCAGTGCCTCTCTTAGCTGCTCAACCCTGTTCCTCCAAAACCAGCTTCTCCACCATGACAGAAGTTCAGCTCTCCACCCTCCTGTCAAGATCATACTTCACCACTTGAATGCTTGACCCACTCCCGTCCCACCTCATCCCTAACCTCACCAAGGTCTTCATCCCAAACCTAACACACCTCTTCAACCTCTCACTCACAACAGGTGTCTTCCCCTCATCCTTTAAACATGCCAAGATCACACCCATCCTCAAAAAGCCCTCCCTCGACCCATCCTCTGTCTAGCTATCGCCCTATATCTCCTCTCCCTTATGCCTCAAAACTACTGGAACAGCATGTCCATCTTGAACTGTCCTCCCACCTCTCCATGCTTCCTTTTTGACCGGTTACAATCTGGCTTTCGGCCCCATCACTCAACAAACTGCCCTAACTAAAGTCACCAATGACCTACTAACTGCCAAGAGCAAGCGACATTACTATGTCCTTCTCCTGGATCTGTCTTCTGCCTTTGACACTGTGGACCACTCCCTCCTGCTACAGATTCTCTCATCTCTTGACATCACAGACTTGGTCCTATCCTGGATCTCGTCATATCTAACAGACCGAACAGTGTCTCCATCTCCCACACCACCTCCTCACCTCGCCCCTTGTCTGTCGGTGTTCTTCAAGGCTCAGTTTTAGGACCTCTACTCTTCTCCATGTACACCTTCGGCCTGGGACAACTCATATAATCCCACGGTTTGCAGTATCATCTTTACGCCGATGACACGCAGATCTACCTATCCGGACCTGATTTTACCTTACTCACCAAAATCCCACACTGTCTGCTATATCAGCCTTCTTTTCTGCTCGCTCTCTAAAACTGAACATGGACAGAACAGAATTCATCATCTTTCCCCAATCTCACTGTACTCCACCAAACCTAATCATCAATGTAAATGGCTGCTCACTTTCCCCAGTCCCGCATGCTCGGTGCCTCGGGGTGATTCTCGACTCTGCCCTCTCTTTCAAGCCACATATCCAAGCCTTTGCCTCCTCCTGCCGTCTAAAACTCAAAAATATTTCCTGGATCCACGCATTCCTTGACAACGAAACCACAAAAACACTAGTGCACGCCCTTATCATCTCCCGCCTTGACTACTGCAACCTCCTACTTTCTGGCTTCCCCTCTAGCACTCTGGCACCAATCCATCCTACCCTCTGCTGCCCGACTAATCTACCTGTCTTCCCGCTATTCCCCATCCTCTCCCCTATGCCAAGCCCTTCACTGGCTTCCTATCGTCCAGAGACTCCAGTTCAAAATCCTTACTATGACATACAAAGCTATGCACAACTTGTCTCCTCCATACATCTGTGTCATGGTCTCCTGGTACTTACCAACACACAACCTTCGATCCTCTCAAGATCTCCTTCTCTACTCCCCTCTCAACTCTTCTTCCCACAACCACATCCAAGACTTCTGTGCTTCCCCCATAATGCGGAACTATTTACCCCAACACATCAGACTTTTGCCTACCATAGAAACCTTCAAAAAGAACCTGAAGACTCACCTCTTCTGACAAGCTGTAGTGGCAATACACAAGCCTACAGCCTGCAGTGATCCTCAGCCTACTGAATTGCCGCACAACCAGTTCTACCCTCTTCTAATATATCCTTACCCATCTGCAGACTGTGAGCCCTCATGGGCAGGGTCCTCTCTCCTTCTGTACATTTTAGTGCCTTGTTTTTGCTCATGTTTATTGTATTTGTCTATATTTGCTCCCTTTTCACATGTAAAGTGCCATGGAATAAATGGAGCTATAAAAATGTATAATAATAATAATTACTCTGTACGGAGCACTATGGGATGCATTATACTGTTTGGAGGACTATGAGGCGTGCATTATACTATATGGTGGACTTGGGAGTGTGCATTGTACTATAAGGAGGACTATGAGGAATGCATTATACTATGGAGGACTGTGAGATGGATTATACTGTATGTATGTTTGGGGAGTGCATTATACTATATGGAGAACTATGGGGTACATTATACAGTATGGAGGACTATGGAGAGTGCATTATACTATATGGAGGACTATGGGATGCATTGTACTGTATGGAGGACTATGGGGAGTACATTATACAGTATGAAGGGCTATAGGGAATGCATTATACTATATGGAGGACTATGGGTTGCATTATGCTATATGGAGAACAATGGGAAGGGCATTATGCTATATGAGGACTATGGAGTGCATTATACATTATAGCAAATTATGGAGAGTGCATTATGCTGTATGGAGGTCTGGGGTGCAGTATACTATGTGGAGGATTATGGGGTGTAGTATACTTTATAGAGGACCATGGGACTCATGCTATATGGAGAGCTATGTAGGGGCTATTATAATATTTGGAGGGCTATGCAGGAGCCTTTATACTTTATATAGGGCTATGTGGGTGCTATCATATTACATGCATGCAATTTTACAGTATAAAGGTTTGTGTGCAGTCCATCATACTGTTTGGAAGGCTAGTGGGGGGGGGGCATTATACTGTGTGGTGAGGGGTGTGGCCATTACAATGCATGGGGCACTGTGTGGTGGTCACAATTGGGAGATCATAATGTGTTGGGGTCAGCATGCTTTCCCAGGGGAGTTGAGATGGGGAATGGTAGGGTCATCATACTGTGCGTATGGAGGATACTATGGAGGAATTCACTGTGTGGGGCATCATACAGTGTTTGAGTGGCACTTTTGTGGGTATCATACTTTAAGGGTAAGCTAGGCCTTCAACAGGAGAAAAAATTACTTTGTAAGGACTGCAAAGTTGTGAGATACAGTGGGGGAAATCCCACTCTAATTTTGTAAGTTTGCCCAATGACAAAGACATGAACAGTCTATGATTTTAAGGGTAGGTTAAGTTTAACATTGAGAGATTAAATATAAAAATAAAACTTAGAAAATCACATTGTTTAAATGTATTTGCATTTTGCAGTGAGAAATAAGTATTCGATCCCCTACCAACCATTAAGAGTTCTGGCTCTAAGGGTACCGTCACACTTAGCGACGCTGCAGCGATACCGACAACGATCCGGATCGCTGCAGCGTCGCTGTTTGGTCGCTGGAGAGCTGTCACACAGACCGCTCTCCAGCGACCAACGATGCCGGTAACCAGGGTAAACATCGGGTAACTAAGCGCAGGGCTGCGCTTAGTAACCCGATGTTTACCCTGGTTACCATCCTAAAAGTAAAAAAAAACAAACAGTACATACTTACCTACAGCCGTCTGTCCTCCAGCGCTGTGCTCTGCACTCCTCCTGTACTGTCTGTGTGAGCACAGCGGCCGGAAAGCAGAGCGGTGACGTCACCGCTCTGCTTTCCGGCTGACCGACGCTCACAGCCAGTACAGGAGGAGAGCAGAGCACAGCGCTGGAGGACAGACGGCTGTAGGTAAGTATGTAGTGTTTGTTTTTTTTACTTTTAGGATGGTAACCAGGGTAAACATCGGGTTACTAAGCGCGGCCCTGCGCTTAGTTACCCGATGTTTACCCTGGTTACCAGTGAAGACAGCGCTGAATCTGTGTCACACACGCCGATTCAGCGATGTCTACGGGGAGTCCAGCGACCAAATAAAGTTCTGGCCTTTCTTCCCCGACCAGCGACAGCACAGCAGGGGCCTGATCGCTGCTGCCTGTCACACTGGACGATATCGCTAGCGAGGACGCTGCAACGTCACGGATCGCTAGCGATATCGTCTAGTGTAACGGTACCTTTACAGACCAGTTAGATGCTCCTAATCAACTCATTACCTGCATTAAAGACAGCTGTCTTACATAATCACCTTTATAAATTACTCCTATCCACAGACTCAATTATTCAGTCACACTCTAACCTCTAAAACATGGGCAAGACCAAATAGCTTCATAAGGATGTTAGGGACAAGATCATAGACCTGCACAAAGCTGGAATGAGCTACAAAACCATAAGTAAGATGCTGGGTGAGGAGACAACTGTTGGTGCAGTACTAAGGCTACTTTCACACATCAGGTTTTCAGTGTCAGGTTAAATCCGGCAAATGTTAGAAAAACTGGATCCGGCGCAGATTGTGAAAAACTGATGCGACGGATCAGTTTTTTTTACTGATCCGGTTAGCCTATCTAGATTATTGGATAAAAAAAAAAATTTGGAGCATGCTCGGTTTAAAAAACCGGATCAGGCCACCGGATCCGCTTTTTTCCGGATCCAGCACCTTCCGGCTCCCATAGGCTTCCATTCTAGCAAACAGCCGGGGGCGCCGGAGACAAAAAACGTTGCAGTGGACGTTTTTTCAAGAAACCGGAAGTGGCAGATTTGAAAACCGGACAAAACGCAATGTCATCCGGTGCAATCCGGCACTAATACAAGTCTATGGGAAAAAAACCTGATCCGGCAGCAACATTCGCCTAATCCGTTTTTTTAAATTTAGCAGGATTTAGCCTGACGGCGAAAACATGATGTGTGAAAGTAGCCTAAGAAAATGGAAGAAATACAAAATGACTGTCAATTGACATCGATCTGGGGCACCATGGAAAATCTCACCTCGTGGAGTATCCATAATCATGAGGAAAGTGAGACATCAGCCTAAAACTTCAGGGGCGGACTTGTTAATGATCTCAAGGCAGTTGGGACCACAGTCACCAAGAAAACCATTGGTAAAACATTACGCCTTAAAGGTTTAAAATCCTGCAGTGCCCGCAAGGTCCCCCTGCTCAAGAAGGCACATGTACGGGCCCTTTTGAAGTTTGTCAATGAACACTTGGATGATTATGTGAGTGATTGGGAGAAGGTGCTGTGGTCAGATGAGACAAAAATATATATCTTTGGCATTAACTCAACTTGCCGTGATTGGAGGAAGAGAAATACTGCCTATGACCCAAAGAACACCATCCCCACTGTCAAGCATGGAGGTGTTTCTCTGCTAAGGATACAGGACTACTTCACCGCATCAATGGGAGAATGGATGGAGCCATGTACCGTAAAATCCTGAGTGCCAACCTCCTTCCCTCCACCAGGACAATAAAAATGGGTCATGATGGGTCTTCTAGCAAGCCAATGACCCAAAACACAGCCAAAGCAACAAAGGAATGACTCAAAAAGAAGCACATTAAGGTCGTGGAGTGGTCTAGCCAGTCTCCAGACCTTAATCCCATAGAAAACTTATGGAGGTAGCTGAAGCTCAGAGATGCCAAGCAACAGCCTCAAAATCTTAATGATTTAAAGATGATCTGCAAAGAGGAGTGGACCAAAATTCCTCCTGACATATGCGCAAACCCCATCGTCAACTACAAAAAACGTCTGACTGCAGTGCTTGCCAACAAAGGTTTTGCCACCAAGTACTAAGTCTTGTTTGCCAGAGTGATCAAATATTTATTTCTCACTGCAAAATGCAAATAAATTTATATAATTTACACAATGTGATTTTCTGGATTGTGTTTTTGATATTCTATCTCTAAACATTAAAACCACTGAGGACTCTCAATTCTAAATGTTAAAACTAACCTTCCCTTAAAATTATAGAATGTTCATGTCTTTGTCAGTGAGCAAACAAACAAAATCAGCAAGGGATCAAATACTTATTTTCCCCCACTGTATGCTCCCCTGTGACCTTGCTGAATATATATATTTTTTTGGGTAGTGGGGGCAATATAAGGCTAGTTTCACATTTGCGTTTAAAAACGCAGCGTTTAAAACGCATCCGCAGGTGGTGAAAAAAACGCATGTAAACGCGTACAAACGCTGCATTTTTTAGACGCATGCGTTTTCGTATGCAGTAAAAAAAGCCGCGTTTTTACGCGTTTACATGCATTTTTTCCTGCATTTGCGTTTTTGATACGCATGATGAGAAATTTCACAAGAGAAAAATCAAGATCCAGACACCGCCAATGGGACTACAGAGGGCGTGTGACATGACTCTGGACCAAAATATGGAAAAATTGTAGCTCTCAAAATGTGGTAACGCAAAAAATATTTTTTGGAATAAAAAGCGTCTTTAGTGTGTGACAGCTGCCAATCATAAAAATCAACTAGAAAACCCACTATAAATAGAAATAGCTAGGATTAGGGTTAGGATCCCTAGTGTTAGGGTTAGGGGTAGGGTTAGGCCTAGGGTTCGGGTTTGGATCCCTAGGGTTAGGGTTAGAGGTTAGGGTTTGGATCCCTAGGGTTAGGGTTAGGATCCCTAGGGTTAGGGTTAGGGTTTGGATCCCTAGGGTTAGGGGTAGGGTTAGGGTTTGGATCCCTAGGGTTAGGGGTAGGGTTAGAGTTTGGATCCCTAGGGTTAGGGTTTGGATCCCTAGGGTTAGGGGTTAGGGCTAGCGTTAGGGTTTGGATCCCTAGGGGTAGGGTTAGGGCTAGGGTTAGGGTTTGGATCCCTAGGGTTAGGGCTAGGGTTAGGGTTAGGGTTTGGATCCCTATGGTTAGGGTTTGGATCCCTTTATCACCTTGATGGTGGGGGGTGGCTTATCAGTGTGTAGACTTGTTTTTTTCTATTGAAACGCGTGCATTTAAAAACGCAACCAAACGCATGTGCTTAAAAATGCATGCGTTTACATAGACAGCAATACGTTTTTTTGCGGCAAAAAAACGCCTCTAGAAATTACTACATGTTGCATTTCCGCAAAAAAAAGCAAGCATAGAAACGACGCATGCGTCGTCAAACGCGTACAAAAAAAATGCATGCGTTTTTAATGTTAAATATAAGAAAAAACGCATGCGTTTATATGCGTTTAAACGCAGCGGCAAAAAACGCAAATGTGAAACCAGCCTGATGCTGTGGGACTGGACTGAGCGGGTTAAAGGTATGTTGAGGATACATCCTATGACCCCTGCTATGCAAGTGGAGATTGCTATGATGGCCCTGGACGGGTTAGCTAGATGTTCTGTAATGTTTCGGCCACCATATGAATGGGACACTCTTACTAAGGTGTTGCAAATTTTGGAAGAGATGCATGGGGATCCCCCGATGTCGGTTGCGTCCAGGTGAGAGGGAATCAGTGACCCAATACATGAATGCGTTACAGGAGGTGCAAGCGTCTATTGCCAAGTGGGGCAATAGGAGTGGGGCTTCCTGATGTGATATTGAGGAACCAATTCGTGGCAGGCCTCAGGGACGCTTTGCTTAAGCAAGCTTTGCGGGAGCGCCTGAGTACCAAATCCACGCATGACGTTCCTAGAGATTGGAACGGAAGCACGTGTAAAAAGATAGTAGATGTGCAAGACTGGCTCACCCCAACAACCATGAAAGATGTTCAGGCCTTTTGGGACTCACCGGGTATTACCAATTGTTCGTAAAGAATTTCACCCGTCCAGTTACTGAACTGGATGGACAAATGTCTTTTTTCGGCCTTACTAACTATGTTACTATATCATACAATTATTAGGTTCTGTAGAAGGACGTAGATCTGGGTATTTATTATGATGGAATATAGGCTGAACTGGATGGACAAATGTCTTTTTTCGGCCTTACTAACTATGTTACTATGTTACCCGTATAGCTAACCCACTGCTGGAGTTACTAAAGGGAGTGCCTTCTGGTTCAAAGAATCAAGCTATTCAATGGGGAAGCGACCAGGAAGAAGCCTTCAGAGCCTTGAAGATGGATTTGACAGAGGCCACAATACTCGCCTATGCGGATTTCTCACAGCCCTTCATCCTCCTGATGGGAGTTTACACCCTTCACGACTCGGAATAAAACCCGGACAACTACAGCTCCATTAAGTTGGAACTGCTGGTGTTGGTGTGGGCAATGACCGAAAAGTTCGCAGAATATTTGTCGAGGTCTGAAGTCTTGGTGCACACCAATAATAACCCTCTCGCTGATCTGGAAAATGCAAATTGGCGGCTCTAGAACAACGATGGGTGCCCCGCATGGCGAAGTATCGCTACAAGATCGCTTATCGGCCTGGAACTGAGAACACACGCTGATACTCTCTCATGAGTGACTCATGAGCGGCCTGAATGCGACCAAGAAGAAGAGTTGGAAGCAGAGGAGATTACTGGGTTTCAGGATCTGGCCAGGGCATTGGTGGTGATGCAGGGACAGATCGGAGGGACATCTGGAGAACAGGTGCTGGGACGACCTCTGGATGACTGGGTGCAACTTCAACAAGCAGATGAAGAACTTGCTCAGCTGAGACAGTGGGTGGCCCTAAAGCAACTTACCAGCAGACGAGAGAGAGGCATTCTGTTCCCAGGAGCTCCGCAGATCCTGAGACTTCAGCTGGATGATGGATTGCTATACAGAAGAGTACAGCTAGTATGGGAATTGGGGGTCACTTGGCAAGTAGTGCTCCCGAAAAGATGATACGTGTGGTGGCTGCAGAGGCCCATGAAAGGGGGGTCCACTTTGGTCCGGAGAAGACGTTTCAGTGGTTGCAGAAGCTGGTATATCACCCTCGACTGAGGACTGCCGTAGAGGAGGCCTGTCAAAAATGCCGGAACTGTGAGCTGGCCAAACCTCCAGAACAGTGAACCCCGATGCAGACCATCGTGAATTCTGCCTCCCTAGAATTATTGTTGATCGACTACTTAGCTGTAGGCCCAGCACATCTCGGATATGAACATTGGTGATGACCGATCACTTTACCAAGTTCGCTGTAGTGACTCCAACTCGAGATCAGACTGCTGAATCGGCTGCGCAGGCCATTTGCCGAGACTTCATCTGGGTGTGCGGCTGCCTGAAGCGGATCAATTCTGGTCAAGGTGCTTGCTTCCAAGATTGAGTAATGGAGGAGTTATATCGGTTGTACCGGATGGAGAAGTCAAGGACTACACCCCATCATCCTCAGGGAAATGTAGCTTGTGAGCACTTCAATCGAACGTTGATCCAGATGCTCTGAACATTGGAGGAAGATCAAAAAGTGCGGTGGCCTGAGTTCTTGGCTGAATTGGTATGTGTGTACAGCAACTGGTTGCACAGTACAACTGGATACACCCCGTATACCTTGCTGTTCGGCCGGAAAGGACAAGAGATTACTGAGCTGGAGTTGGACCCAGAGGACTACCCGCAGACAGGGGTGTCCTCCTGGGTTCGGGAAACCGACATCGGCTACAAACTCTTCACCGACTGGTACAAACAAAGTCCTGAGAAATCGAGCACCATGGAACACCGCCCACCTGTGGGACAGATCTGAAGGCTGGAGATCGGGTATTGATTCTGGACAAGTGGCCCCAGGGGAAGCTGGACCATCGATGGGAGTAGACCCCATATCGAGTGAAGCACCGAGTCGACTCTGTCGGACAGGTGTATGAAGTCCAACCTGAGTGAGAAGAATTAGCACCTACTCAAATAGTTCATCACAGCATGTTGTGGTCCTGTCTGTCACAGGATCCTGAGGAAGACGAACGAGTGCCGGACCCCACCGAAGCATCCACTCCAATGGTCCTTGACTGTCAATCGCCCCAGCCCCAGACTTGAATGATTCACCATCCACCGGTCCCCGTGAGGCATCTGTGCCTGAAACAGCAGTGATAGCAGATTCATAGGACCAAAATGTTCTCTCGCCTCCTATCAGGCAACCCGAGTTACGCCAGTTGGAGCGGATGACAGCTGGAGTGCCTCCCACTCGTTATGAACAAAACCAATTTATTTGGCAACAAATTATTCAAGGAGTGGAAGGATGTGAACGTCTGATGAGGAAGCTCTCACCCGTGGAATGACAAGGTAAAGGAGGGTGGGAGTGTAAGGAGGAAGACTGGGCTGCGGGTACCTTTGTGATGCCGGGTCTGGAACTCTCGTGGCTGTGTCCAATGTTGCCAGGGGGAAGGAATTGGGAACTGGAATGGACCCATGACCTGGTGAGAGGTGGTGTGGTAAGCTCAGACAGGCAGCACAGGAAAAAAGGAGTGTTTTTCAAACGGCAGAGAGCGAAGCAGCGGGGGTAGACTGTGCTCCGCAGTGAGAGAGACAGAGTGGAGTCGTGCCTCAGCAGAGCTTGCATGAGGGCCTCCGAGAGTTACTGACCACGCAGAGAGTCAGGCGCTCCACTAAGCAGTGTGCGGTGCTCACATTGAGAAGCGGGTGCCAGGTGCCAGATCCTGTGGTATGCTCCCCATCTTTCACTGGCGTTCAGCGAAGCACGCATAAGACAGAGACCTTTGCAGCAACCCTTCCCCACACTTGTTACACAGATTAAAGGACTAGGGGCTCAGTGGGCAAAACCGGCGACTGCCTGTTGCCAACTGAAGCTTATTTGTGCGTGGGCGGGTGATGCCTGAAGACACTGTGCTGGCCATTGCTGGGACTACCACCCCCACCGGACTACATGCGTCCGAGGAACATAGGAGTCACGAAAAGTTTCATACCAGGATTGCTGTGTTACAATTTCCTTTTTAACTACCTGTTGTCTCCTTGTGAGGAGTTTTCCCTATTGTTACAATTAAATTGCATTATTGTTAACCCTTGCTCTACCTTCCCTGCGTTACTGCATCCCGAGACCTGCTTACACATATACCACAGTCAAAATTGACCGCAGCATGTGAGGCATTTTAGCAGATGAATGTAGGATCTAATAGGCTGCCTAACAGTTTCATACTGACAAGCTAAGGTATTGCAGTGTGTTATTTAGAACAGGGGTCCCCAACCACCGCCGCCGCAGACCAGCACTAGACACGGATATCATGCTCTGTTCTGCAGCAGCTCAGAGCACCTGCATGTGCCTGCCCTGGTGGTTCATTATCACCGGTGCGCACGTACGCACCCAGCATTCATCATCTGAACACTGCAACGCATGTGTGGCTGCAGCCGGGAACACACAGACACGGTTATGTGTCAGCGCTGTCTGTGGGCAGAGAGTGTGCACTCTGCTCTCCCAGCCATGGTCCTAGCAACGCTGCAACCTATGGCCCACTGGAGCAGCAGGGAATGACGAGAGGAAGAGAGTTTAGTTATATATATCAATCAGTACTTTGTGGGGGCCATGTTACTCTATATGGGGGATTACAGGTGTGTGGCCATCATGCTGTAAATGGGGGATTACATGTGTGGTGTCATCATGCTATATATGGGGGATTATATGTGTGGAGCCATCATACTATATATGGGGGATTACATGTGTTGGGCCATCACACTATATATGGGGATTACTGGTGGAACCATCATACTATATATGGGGAAATAAATGTGTGGGGCCATCATGCTATATATTCAGGACTACATGTGTGGAGCCATCATGCTATATATGGGCGATTACGTGTGTGGGGCCATCATGCTATATATGGGGGATTACATGTGGGGGCCATCATACTATATATGGGGGATTACAGGCGTGGGGCCATCATTATATATGGGGGATTATACAGGTGCTTCTCACAAAATTAGAATATCATCAAAAAGTTAATTTATTTCAGTTCTTCAATACAAAAAGTGATCCATTTCAAGTGTTTATTTCTGTTAATGTTGACGATTATGGCTTACAGACAATGAAAATCCAAAAGTCATTATCTCAGTAAATTAGAATACTTTATAAACCAGCTTGAAAAATTATTTTAAAATCTGAAATGTTGGCCTACTGAAATGTATGTTCAGTAAATGCACTCAACACTTGGTCCGGACAACTTTTGCATCAAGACTGCGGAGACCCGTGTGTCGTAAATAGTGCCTTCCCTCCTACCACCAATCCTGAAAAGACAACACGAACGGGCTCAGATGGGTTGAATTAGTCAGTCATAGTTTATTAATTTGATAAGCAGGGAGGGGCAAATTACATTTCGCAACGGGCTCACAGCCGTGGGCCCAGTCTGCGACCGACAGGCGGCCAGCCAATGAGCGGCTACGAAGCTTCGCCCCTGCCTCCACTTCCGCTGTGACTAAAAAATAACAGTATTATTATCGTCAGCTTTAAGGTTCAAGTATTAAAAACATTTTTTAAACATCACAAAATCATTAGTAAATATGTAGGGGAGGGAGGGTGTTACAATTGCTTCCAGAGAGTCAGCCGGGGAGAAAGAGGAAGGAACTGACCCCGGCACCTTGTGGGTGTGGCCGGACGCCCCTTCCTCTCTCTTCCCGTTGGTAAGCTGGGCGTCCCAATTAGTGTATTACCTGGGGGAGTAGTGTGAGGGGGGGAATAGGCACTGCACGGTGTTTCCTATTAGCTTTTTCCATAAGGGGCTCCGCAGTCCGAGGCACATTGCCTATGCGGTACCGTGCCTGCCATTACTACATCAAAGCGGTGTGGCATGGAGGTAATCAGCCTGTGGCACTGCTGAGCTGTTGTGGAAGCCCATGTTGCTTTGATAGTAGCCTTCAGCTCATCTGCATTGTTGGGTCTGCTGTTGCTCATCTTCCTCTTGAGAATGCCCCATAGATTCTCTATGAGGTTAAGGTCAAGCGAGGTTGTTGGCCAATGAAACAGTGATACTGTTTTTTTTAAACCAGGTATTGACACTTTTGGCAGTGTGGACAGGTGCCAACTCTTGCTAGAGAATGAAATTTCCATCTCCAAAAAGCTTGTCGGCAGAGGGAAGCAAGAAATGCTCTAAAATTTCCTGCTAGATGACTGTGCTGACTTTGGTCTTGATAAGGCTGGTTCCACATTTGTGGTTATGTCCGCAGCGTTTCTGACACATACATCTGCATGCGTCTTGATTTCCTATCTTTAACATTGTAGATGCAGGTGCATGCGTTTTCATGCGTTCACCCGCATTTGCTTATGCATGCGTTTTTTCGCAGTGTGCGGCGGGGTGGGGCTAACGCACCATGCTGGAATTTTTGAGGCGGCAAATTTCCATCAAATTTGCGCGATGAGGGCGTTAAAAAATGGATTACTGTCTATGGGAACGCATGCATATGCATGTCTTTGCATACACATGCGTTAGATGCGCTTGCGTATTTTGGACTGCGCATGTCCAGGAACTGATTTAGACACGCCCAATGAGACACGTCCTCCTGGAAATATCAAACGCATGAGCCTAAAAAGCACGGATACAACCGCAAATATGAAACGAGGCTAAAACAGTGTGGACCTACACCATCAGTTGACATGGCTCTCCAAACCATCATTGATTGTGGAAACTTCACACTAGACCTTAAGCATTGTGGATTGTGTGCCTCTCCATTCTTCCTCCAGTCTCTGGGACCTTCATTTCCAAATGAAATGCAAAATTAAGTTTCATCTGAAAACAACACGTTGGTCCACTGAGCAACAGTCCAGTTCTTTTTCTCCTTGGCTCAGGTAAGACGCTCACGGCGTCGTCTATTGGTCATGAGTGGCTTGACACAAGGAATGTGACACTTGTGGCCTATGTCCTGGATATGTCTGTGTGTGGTGGCTCTTGAAGCATTAACTCCAGCAGCAGTCCATTCCTTGTGATTCCCCCCAAATTTTTGAATGGCCTTTTCTTAACAATCTTTTCAAGGCTGTTGTTATTCCAGTTGCTTGTGCACCTTTTTCTACCACACTTTTTTCTTCCACTCAACTTTCCATTAGTATGCTTTGATACAGCACTCTGTACAGCCAGCTTCTTCAGCAATTACCTTTTATGGCTTACTCTCCTTGTGGAGTGTGTCAATGACTGCCTTCTGGACATCTGTCAAGTCAGCTGTCTTCCCCATAATTGTGGAGCCTATTGAAACAGACTAAGAGACCTTTTTAAATGCTTAGGAAGCCTTTGCAGGTGTTTGTTAATTATTCTAATTTACAGAGATAATGAATTTTGGGTTTTCATTGACTGTAAACCATAATCATCAATATTAACAGAAATAAAAACTTGAAATACATCGCTCTATTTGTAATGACTCTATATAATATATGAGTTTCACTTTTTGGATTGAAGAACTGAAATCAATTAACTTTTTCAAGATATTCAAATTTTGTGAGAAGCACCTGTTTGTGTGGGGCATCATACTATATTTGGGGGATTACAGATGCTCCCACTCATTCTGAACCGATGGTGAGTTGAGTCATATTCACATCATCAAACTATATTTGGGGGATTACAGATGCTCCCACTCATTTTGAACCTATGGTGAGTTGAGTTACATTCACATTATAAATGTCATAATTAAATGATAAGTATACACTAAACTCCAACCCCCTCCATAACTCCACCCCCATATGACCAAAGCCCCACCCCTGCCGGACCATGGAAAAATGGTCTTGCTTGGAGCCTGCCCCTCATGCAAAAAAGGTTGAGGACCACTGATATAGACAAACTTAAGAATCACATGTTTAAGTCCTCTTCTGAGACTAATAAATACTACCGTATATAAAAAAGGTTAAAATAAAAAAATGTAAAAACATTAGTTTACTCAATAAAAAAAAAAAAAGTTTCATCTGGAAAAAACTCCCTAAATAAGTCCTATATAGATCTCTCCAAACCTGTAATGATGTGTAATATAACATTATTTTATTCCAACATGATGAAAGCCATGCAAAAGATAATGCCAGTATTGCAGAATCCCGCCTCACAAAAATTTTAACAAATAGTGATCACAAAGTCCTATGTATCCTAGCTAAAGAAAAAACCTCACACAGCTCTATACACAGAAAATGAAAAAGTTATGGCAAAGTAATAAAACAAGGATACAATTTAACACCTTCACACCCAGGGCCATTTTCTGTTTTTCTTTTTGGGGTTTTCTCCCCTTCTTCCAAGAGCCATAACTTTTTTATTTTTACATTTGAGGGCTTGTGTTTTGCAGGAGCAGTTGTACTTTTATGAAAGACACCATTAATTCTACCACATAGTGTACTGGACGATTGGAAAACAATTCCAAATGTGTTGAAATTGCAAACAATTTCGCAATAGTTATTGAGGTTTTTACTTACCATATTCACTATATGCTAAAACTGACCTGGCAATATTATTCTCCAAGTCAGTATGAGAACGCAGACACCACATATGTATATATATATATATATATATATATATATATATATATATATATATATATATATATATATATATATATATATATATATATATATATATATATATATATATATATATATATATATATATATATACATACACACACATACTGTATATTATTTATTTAAGTGGGAAAAAGAATTTGGAAGTTTGTAAGGAAAAAAATTTGCTTATGTCATCAGTAATATTTTTATTTTTTGTGATCTGGGGTTGGGTGGGGGGCTTATTTTTTGCACCCTGTGATGATTTTAATGATGCCATTTGATCACGTCTTAATGATGCCACTTGATCACCTCTTATTGAATTTTATTGCAATGTTGTGGGGCCTAAAAAACGTAATTCTGGCATTTGTTTTATGTTACGCCTTTAACCAATCAAATTCATTTACTTTATATTTTGATACATCGGACATTTATGAACACAGCGATACCAATTATGTGTATTTTTTGTAATTGTCTTATTTTTAATTGGGCAAAAGGAGTGTTTTTATTTTTTTCATATTTTTCGAAAACTTTTTTTTTCACTTTTATTGAATTTAATACTCCCCTTAGGGGACTTGAAGCTGTGATAGTCTGATCACCTGTACTATACATAGCCGTGCATCAGCACGGCTATGTAAAGAGAAAATCATGATCTCGAATGAACAGAGGCCACAGGCTGGCTTTCATAGGAGTATCGAAATGACAGGCATGGGGGTCTTCAGCAGACAACCGACAACTGTCATGACAGCCCATCAGCACCCCGTGATCACAAGAAAGACGTACTGATGAGAGCGTGAAACGAATTGTGTCCCTGTTGGCTCTTGTTAAATGCCACTGTCAGAGATTGTAAATTGACAATAAAAGGACAAAAATTTGGTATCTGACTCCCAGAATGACGCTTTATATGCTTTACGTGTGCAGCACATGAAAGACATAACACTTAAAATGTAAAAAAAAAAACACAACAGCAAAATTGCTGTTTTTCTTTTTCTTTTTCGCTCAATGCAAAGATAGGTATTAAGGTAAAATGTTTCCAAAAACTGTGCCACTGTGAGCATTACAACTCATCCCACAAAATTAAGCCTTCTGTGTCGATTAATAATCCTAATATGGTTTCTGGAATCTGTCGATGATTAAAGATATTTGCATAGTAGGTCCAAATTAGGCCTGATCATTAAAGGGTTAAGTAGCTTTATATAGCAGAATTTTTTTTAGTGGTGTGCAACCAAAAGATAATTGACTGTTGAATGTTAGGGTAACTTGTGGTTATGTATTAATATATTAATGCCTCCTTACACTTGACTAACTTTTCATTGGTTTGACACCTAAAAGTTGGGGTCATGCTATTCTCTTGCCCTTCTCTTCCTCTTCAGCATTGTCTGTATTGTCACTTCCTTGGGATTCTCAGACAATCTAGGAAAATAATGTGTGGGTAATCCACAAGTCAGTGCTGTGAGACTGTACAGTAAATGAAATCCAAACAATGTGGAAGAAGCCTATAATTGCTTTTCTACAAGAACTAAAGTAGCAGTGGTCCTAAAGTAAACAGCAGGAGCAGCTGTGGATATGGGCAAGCTTGGCCCATTATGGACATTAGCCACTCTGATGGGGATAGTGATAGTGTCTTGTGAGAGCCTTGATCTTTCAAGTTCTGGGAGAGCGCTGTGTCTGAGCGCATCACTGTCATTGAGGTCTCCATGGATCACCTCAGAAGGAAGTTTTATGTGCAGGATTAAACCCAATTAGGATTACTGCACAGATTATCCAAACAAGCAAAAACTGTTTATATTATGAATTACAATTGTTAAATCGGTGACCAAGTAAATATACAGTGGGTACGGAAAGTATTCAGACCCCCTTTAAATTTTTCACTCTTTGTTTCATTTCAGCCATTTGGTAAATTCAAAAAAGTTCATTTTTTCACATTAATGTACACTCTGCACCCCATCTTGACTGAAACAACAGAAATAGAAATTTTTGCAAATTTAATTAAAAAAGAAAAACTGAAATATCACATGGTCATAAGTATTCAGACCCTTTGCTCAGACACTCATATATAAGTCACATGCTGTCCATTTATTTGTGATCCTCCTTCATTGTAGTCTAGCTGTGTTTAATTAAATTGATAGGACTTGATTTGGAAAGACACACCTGTCTATATAAGACCTCAAAGCTCACAGTTCATGTCAGACCAAATGAGAATCATGAGGTCACCGCTGTGCTCTGCTTTACGGCCGGCGCTGACAGTCAGTGCAGGGAAGCTGACGGCGGGGGACGTGACAGACATCGGAATGTGAATATGTACTGTTTGTTTTTTTTACTTTTACAATAGTAACCAGGGTAAATATCGGGTTACTAAGCGCGGCCCTGGTTACAAGTGAACACATCGCTGGATCAGCGTCACACACGCCGATCCAGCGATGACAGCGGGTGATCAGCGACCAAAAAAAGGTCCTGATCATTCCCCAACGACCAACGATCTCCCAGCAGGGGCCTGATCGTTGGTCGCTGTCACACATAACGAGATCGTTAGCGGGATCATTGCTACGTCACAAAAAGTGTGACGTTGCAATGATATCGTTAACGAAATCGTTATGTGTGAAGGTACCTTAAGTCTATGGGTACATTCTATTGCACAATGCACATGCGCTTTTGAGCAATTTTTATATATATTTGTTACCTTGCCTGTCTGTACTGTGGTGCCATCGTTTTGGTTCACCTTTGTCATTCTCCTAATTACTTTAATCTACGGTATTTGTTTTTTACTGTTTTTCAATAAAGCTTTACATCTTTTAGGACTTGGTTCTTTTCGGTGCTATTTTTCATGATATGATTTCTATTATCCATGCACTGAACCGGCTTTACTTATCCTTTCACCTCTGTACACTGATTAATTTATCAATATATTTATTGTTGGTGTCTGCCTGTACATAGGATTTGTATCTTGTCAGATTTACAGAGTCTAAGGGTACCGTCACACAGTGCCATTTTGATCGCTATGACGGCACGATTCGTGACGTTCCAGCGATATCCATACGATATCGCTGTGTCTGACACGCAGCAGCGATCAGGGACCCTGCTGAGAATCGTACGTCGTAGCAGATCGTTTGGAACATTCTTTCGTCGCTGGATCTCCCGCTGTCATCGCTGGATCGGTGTGTGTGACACCGATCCAGCGATGCGTTCACTTGTAACCAGGGTAAACATCGGGTTACTAAGCGCAGGGCCGCGCTTAGTAACCCGATGTTTATCCTGGTTACCATCGTAAATGTAAAAAAAAAAAAAACAGTACATACTTACATTCCGGTGTCCGTCAGGTCCCTTGCCGTCTGCTTCCCGCACTGACTGACTGCCGGCCGTAAAGTGAAAGCAGAGCACAGCGCACTGTGCTGTGCTTTCACTTTACGGCCGACAGTCAGTCAGTGTGGGAAGCAGACGGCAAGGGACAGACACCGGAATGTAAGTATGTAGTGTTTGTTTTTTTTTACGCTGGTAACCAGGGTAAACATCGGGTTACTAAGCGCGGCCCTGCGCTTAGTAACCCGATGTTTACCCTGGTTACCGGGGACCTCGGCATCGTTGGTCGCTGGAGAGCGGTCTGTGTGACAGCTCTCCAGCGACCACACAACGACTTACCAACGATCGCGGCCAGGTCGTATCGCTGGTCGTGATCGTTGGTAAATCGGATAGTATAACAGTACCCTAAGGTGCTAAAACAGCAGAAACCTTCTACAGGTGACCCTGTTTTGGTAACTAGAATCACCTAGCAATTAATCTAAGGGTGACATGAGTGTTTTGAACTCATAGGTGCTTCACCTAACTTTATAAGATTGAGTTACAAAAAAAATAATTTTTTTTCCCACTAAAATTTTCCTTTTTTGGTCATGTTCACAAGAGATTATGAGAGAAAGCATAGCCCAAACTTTGTACACAAACTTGTCCAGAACACAGTGACACCCAATATATGGTCGGATACTATTGTTTGGTCACACACAGGAGCTTGGGAACAGCAGAATCCTTCACATCAGCGACCCCATTTTGGAAAGTACATCTCTTAAAGGGAACCTGTCAGCCCCCTGGCGTTTTTAACTAAAAGAGCCACCTTGTGCAGCACCAATGCTGCATTCTGTGAAGGTGGCTCTTTTTGGGGGGTCCCTTCCAACGCTGCAATATCACTTTTTATAATTTGCCCGCCATACCTTTAGTCTGTCCAGGGGCATGTCTTTTCCCCCTGGACACAAACACCTCCCAGCCATCACTCCACGTGCCGGGCGCAGCCTCCCCTGCCTTCATTAACGTCCCCGGTGCCTGCGCTGTAATTTCCTTTTTCGGGCATGCGCAGTTTGCGCTGCCCTTCGACTCACATCTCATGATGGGAACTTACAGCGCAAGCGCCGGGGACGTTAATGAAGACAGAGGGGGCGGCACCCGGTGCACGGAGGGGCTGAGTGATGGCTGGGAGGCGTTTGTGTTCGAGGGGAAAAGACATGACCCTTGGACAAACTAAAGGTATGGCGGGCAAATTATATAAAGTAAGATTGCAGAGTTGGAAGGGACCCCCCAAAAAAGAGCCACCTTCACAGAATGCAGCATTAGTGCTGCACAAGGTGGCTCTTTTACTTAAAAATGCCAGGGGGGGTGACAGTTTCCCTTTAAGGAATTATTTTATATTATATACCCTTTGCACCACACCAACAGGTGTTGGACAGCATTTTATAATACTGGACCCTGAACACCAATTAATATGTTTGTTTCACAATAATATTGCCAAAGTCACACATTTTTCATTTTCACAATGAGTAATAGGAGAAAAAAAATGGACCACACAACTTGTTGTGCAATTTCTATCAAAAGCAATATGTTGTTGTACACTATTGTCAGGGCACATAGCAGGGCTCGGAAAGAAAGGAGCACCATTTGGCTTTTGGAAAATAGATTTTGTTGGAATAGATTATGGACGCCATTTACAGAACTCTGAGGAACCCCCTCCTTTTTCTATTATTAGATGCCAGAGCTGAGTCTGGGCTTGTTTTTTTAATGGAATAAATTGAAGTTTTTATTGGAATAAAAGGTTTTTGTAGTCAGCTCACCTGTTGGGTAAATAGTAGCAGGAGCTTTAGGAGCAATGCACGGATTAAGACAGAGACGCCTTCATGGAGGCAGGTAAAGTAGGAAAAAGTGATCTAGCGAAATGAAGGTTTGTAATCATGGATATATAAATCGTAGCATTTATTATGCTGATTAAAAGAAGTCTCCAGATAAATGTAGAATGTAAGTCCGCAAGCACAGGGTCCTCTCCCCTCTGTATCAGTCTGTCATTGTAAACGATATCTATAACCCTGTACGTAACCCCTGTTCTCATGTACAGCACCATGGAATTAATGGTGCTATATAAAGAAATAATAATTATAAAACAATAATATATCTGCAACAGCGGAAGTCCAATATTAATAACAGGACCTACGCGTTTCGACGTTAGTCTAATTCATGGTCCTACCTTACCTGCCTCCATGAAGTTTTTATTGGTTGCATTTTGCGGTACATATGATTTTTTGATCACTTTTAATGTAACATTGATATTTATCTTCTGCTCTAAGCTGAGCACTTACAGTATGTCAGGGTTCTCTTCTAAATCTTGAAAAAAGCCTGGTGTAGACTAACCTTAGTGGAACTAGTCACAATAATATTTTTTTTTTCCAGTCTTGTACGCTCCTCATCCAATCGCCTTCAAGACTTCTCTTGAGCATCCCCCATCTGGAATTCCATACCCCAATACATCCTATTGTCTACAATATTTGAAACCTTCAGGCAGAACTAAAAAAACCATCTCTTCAAGAAAACTTGCATTGACTCCATTGTCACCTTTTGACCACTGGAGCTGCTACAACCTCCCATCTTACTGTCTCCTTCCCCATTACCCTGTAGACTGTAAGCCTACAAGGGCAGGGCATGCTCCCCTCTCTACCACTCTGTCATTGTTATTTTGTTCTTTGTGATTTAAATGTGTATTTTTATGGAAACCCTTTTCATATGTACACAAGATGGAATCAATGGTGGTCTAAAAATAAATAATACTAATGAGGCAGATGGAGATGCTATGGACTCCATGTGACATCTGTTTCGGCAGTGTTTCGTCTTTTAGGCATGCACCAAAGCGTGGTCGACCACACTTTTTGTGTGCTAAAATAAGCCTAATGAAACATACACCACCAGAACAGAGGACATACTGGTCTTTGGGGACGGGAATGCAGTCTAGAGCCCCTATATCCAATTCTGGGGCCGGTATATAGACAACATCCTCGTCCTCTGGACGGGTGACACAACCACCTTTGGCTCTTTCATGGAATCTTTGAATGAGAACCGTTCGGGTCTAAAGTTCACACATGAAATGGGAGGTAATGATATAGCCTTTTTGGATGTGAGAATTGCCATAGAGGAGAGTGGCTCTTTAAAAACCACTCTCTATCGAAAGCCCACGGCAGCAAATGGTCTATTAAGATGGGAGAGCTATCACCCTACCCCTCTTAAATGTGGTATACCCAAGGGGCAGTTCCTGAGGTTGAGAAGGAACTGCTCCAAGGGTACGGATTACAACAATAAAGCCAGGGACCTAAAGAAGAGGTTCTCTGACTGGGGGTACCCCAGAGCCCTGCTAGACGAGGCATGTAATAATGCAAGAATCACTGACAGAGCCACATTGCTTCACCCAGTCCGGAACTTACCACTTCATAGTAACTGATCAAATTAGTCTGACATGAACGGTCCCTAGTAAACCCGTGCTGATACTGGGTCATGAAGTTATTCCTCTTCAGATACTCCAGTATAGCATCCCTTAGAATGCCCTCCAGTATTTTACCCACAGTAGAGGTTAAGCTTACTGGCCTATAATTTCCAAGTTCAGTGCAGAAGTGCTGCATGGAAGAATAAGGACACATAATGACCGCTGTAAAAAAGCAAAATGGTGGTCATTAAGGGGTTAAAAAAGCCTTGATTCTACATTGCAAAGTTTTGTTGCTACATTTATTTATTGGGTAACGATTAGAACCTGAAATATGCATTCTTCTATTATCAGCTCTTTCTGGGACACCAAACTGGGATTCGGTTGTCAGTCTCAGTCCATTGCTGAATATCTATATCAAAGTAACTACAACTGTATATAGAATTCTGGAATCTGTAAGATAGAAGCACACACTAGACACAGTAGTGTCAGTAGACAGGAAAAGGGTGGACTCTTAGCAGGGTTGGACTGGGGTGTCTGGTCCCATAGGGACCGTACCTGCAGCTATATGTAGATATCTATTAGCTGTTATCACCATTATAGTGGAACATTGACTGTAAAACACATGCGACTCCTGCACATCTACTGTGCACCACCATAATTAGGATGTACAATTACAGTAGTTTGCATTGAAGAGCTTCTTTGGTTAAAATAAGTTAAAATACTACCATGTGCAAGGGAGAAATACCACCACACTGTGACCAAACCACATATCACCACCACATAGTGTCCGAATAATACCACACACAGGGGACAAATAACACCACACTGTGACCAGACCACATATTACCACCACATAGTGATCAAATAATATTACATGCAAGGGAGAAATACCACCACACCAAGACTAGATCACTATTTACCACCACATAGTGGCCAAATACTGCAATACTACTCATGAATAAAAAACACAATACTAGCAACACTGTTATTACCACCAATTAAATTATACACAGGAGTGTATGGTGCACAGTGTAGCATATAGTGTCAATGTACAGGTAATACAGTGATCACTGGTGATATTATACACAAGAGCCCTGCATATAGTGTCATTGTAAAAGTAATACAGGGGTCACCGGTGACATTATACACAGGAGTCTTGTATATAGTATCAGTGTACATGTATACAAAAATCACCAGTGACATTATACACAAGAGCTCTATATATAGTGTCAGTGTACAGGTAATACAGGGATCACCAGTGACATTATGCACAAGAGCTCTGTATATAGTGTCAAAGTACAGATAATACAGTGATCACCAGTGACATTATACACAGGAGCTCTGTATATAGTGTCAAAGTACAGATAATACAGTCATCACCAGTGACATCATATACAGGAGCTCTGTTTATAGTGTCAGTGTACAGGTAATACAGGGATCACCAGTGACATTATGCACAAGAGCTCTGTATATAGTGCCAGTGTACAGGTAATACAGGGATCACCAGTAACATACACAGGGGTTCTGTATATAGTGTACAGGTAATATAGTGATCACCAGTGACATTATACACAGGAGCTCTGCATATAGTGTACAGGTAATGCAGTGATCACCACTGACATTATACACAGGAAATCTGTATATAGTGTAAAGTGTGCATGTAACACAGTGAATCACCAATCGAGCATTAGTTGCCGCTGACTAGTCAGTCCTCTTTCCATCTTATCACACCCTTGTGAGTGTGATGACATAATTTTCAGGAGCTATTGTTATGGCCAGCCCCTTCAAATTGCCACACATTTCAGCAACGTCACTGCGCCTCTGTAGCCGTACTGGCTACAGAGGCGCACTTGCACACGACCGGAAGCCATCTTCTGAACTTTTGGTAATGCGCAGTACGCCTCTGAACCATTTGTAATCATCAAAAGAGAGCTGACTAGTCGGGAGCAACTGTTGTGAGTTCCGTTCTGGAGCTCCCTCCTGTGGTTGCTAATGGTATTTTTGCGAGTTCTGCCCTTGGGCTCCCTCTGGTGGTTTCAAGTGGAACTGCTGCTCCGTTAGGTAGCTGTGGCAGCTGCCTTCACTAATCGCCTTGCCTGGGTTTGTTATTTAAACCTGCTCTGGGCTTTAGTCCATGCCTGCTGTCAATGTTCTTGGTTGGATTTGATCCTTCCCTTGGATTTCTCATATGGCCAGTCCTTGTCTGCAAAAGATAAGTTTTGCTAGTTTTGTTTGTCCATTTGCTTGGACTCTATTGCTTTGCATTTTGTCTCTTTTGTCCAGCTTGTCACTATGTCTTATTCAGGCTAGCTGGAAGCTCTGGGAAAGCAGATTTGCCCCTCCACACCGTGAGTCGGTGTGGAGTTCATTTTTGTAAACTCTGCGTGGATTTTGTAGTTTTTAATACTGACCGCACAGTATCCTTTGCTCTCTGTCTATCTAGTTTAGTTTTGGCCTCCCTTTGCTGAAATCTAATTTCATTTCTGTGTTCGTCATTTCCCTCTCCTTTCACAGTCAATATTTGTGGGGGGCTGTCTTTCCTTTTGGGGGTTTCTCTGAGGCAAGATAGCTTTCTATTTCCTTCTTTAGGGGTAGTTATATCTGAGGCTGTGACAAGGTGTCTAGGGAGTGTCAGGAACATCCCACGGCTATTTCTAGTTGTGTTGTTAGGATTAGGGACTGCGGTCAGTAGAGATACCACCTTCTCAGAGCTCATTCCATGTTGCGTTTTAGCCACCAGGTCATTTCAGTGTGGCCTCTTAACCACCAGGTCATAACAGTACAGCAGGCCAAGAATGAATTGAATGCATCTCAAAAGAAGGAAAAAAGAAGAGTTCTGAACCATTTTTTTTCTGTGCTCTGTTCGGTCTTCTTTTTCCTCTTGATATATGGGTGGTGCTGGATATATGCTCTGGTATGGAGGTTCAGGGTTTGTTTTCTCGTGTGGATCAACTTGCTGCAAGAGTCCTGAGTATCCAAGATTATATTGTTCAGACTCCGGCTCTAGAGCCAAGATTTCCTACGCCTACCGGTTTGAGCGAATCTATGTCTATAGCTATTCAGATTGATCGGCGCTTGCATGAGCGCAAGGCGGTGCACCATATGGCAGTGTCCTCTGAGCAAAGTCCTGAGCCTATGCAATGTGATAGGATTTTGACTAGAGCAGAAAGGCAGAAATTCAGACGTCAGAATGGCCTGTGTTTTTACTGTGGTGATTCAGCTCATGCTATTTCTGACTGCCCTAAGCGTACTAGGAGGGTCCCTAGGTCTGTTACCATTAGTACTGTGCAGCCTAAATTTCTCTTGTCTGCTACCCTGATTTGCTCATTGTCGTCCTTTTCTGTTATGGCATTTGTGGATTCTGGCGCTGCCCTGAACTTAATGGACTTAGAATTTGCCAAGCGCTGTGGTTTTTCCTTGGAACCTTTGCAGAGTCCTATTCCCTTAAGGGGGATTGATGCTACGCCATTGGCCAAGAATAAACCTCAGTACTGGACACAGTTAACCATGTGCATGGCTCCAGCACATCAGGAAAATATTCGTTTTTTGGTGTTGCATAATTTGCATGATGTTGTTGTGCTGGGTTTTCCATGGTTACAGGTACATAATCCAGTGCTGGATTGGAGATCTATGTCTGTGACTGGTTGGGGTTGTCAGGGGATACATAGTGATATTCCTTTGATGTCCATTTCCTCGTCCCCTTCTTCTGAAGTTCCTGAGTTTTTGTCGGATTTCCAGGATGTATTTGATGAGCCCAAGTCCAGTTCCCTGCCTCCTCATAGGGACTGCGATTGTGCCATTAATTTGATTCCTGGCTGTAAGTTCCCTAAGGGCCGACTTTTCAATCTGTCTGTGCCGGAGCATGCCGCTATGCGGAGTTATGTAAAGTCCTTGGAGAAAGGGCATATTCGCCCGTCTTCGTCACCGTTGGGAGCGGGATTTTTGTTTGTTGCCAAGAAGGATGGCTCCTTGAGACCCTGTATAGATTATCGCCTTCTCAATAAGATCACTGTCAAATTCCAGTATCCGTTACCTTTGCTTTCTGATTTGTTTGCTCGGATTAAGGGTGCTAGTTGGTTTACTAAAATCGACCTCCGAGGGGCGTATAATCTTGTGCGTATTAAACAAGGTGATGAATGGAAAACAGCATTTAATACGCCTGAAGGCCATTTTGAATATCTTGTAATGCCATTCGGGCTCTCTAATGCTCCATCGGTATTTCAGTCTTTTATGCATGATATCTTCCGGAATTATCTGGATAAATTTATGATTGTGTATTTGGATGATATTTTGGTTTTCTCCGATGATTGGGAGTCTCATGTGAAGCAGGTTAGGATGGTGTTTCAGGTCCTTCGTACTAATGCGTTGTTTGTGAAGGGGTCCAAGTGCCTCTTTGGAGTTCAGAGGGTTTCTTTTTTGGGTTTCATTTTTCCTCCCTCGGCTATTGAAATGGACCCTGTTAAAGTCCAGGCCATTCATGATTGGACTCAACCTACATCTGTAAAGAGCCTTCAGAAATTTTTGGGCTTTGCCAATTTTTATCGTCGCTTTATTGCTAATTTTTCTAGTGTGGTGAAGCATCTGACCGATTTGACGAGGAAGGGCGCTGATGTGGTGAATTGGTCCTCTGCGGCTGTTGAGGCCTTTCATTAGCTTAAACGTCGTTTTACTTCTGCCCCTGTGTTGCGTCAGCCAGATGTTTCTCTCCCTTTTCAGGTTGATGCTTCTGAGATTGGGGCAGGGGCCATTTTGTCTCAGAGAAATTCTGATGGCTCTTTGATGAAACCTTGAGCCTTCTTCTCCAGAAAATTTTCGTCTTCTGAGTGTAATTATGAGGTCAGCAATCGGGAGTTGTTGGCTATGAAGTGGGCATTTGAGGAGTGGCGACATTGGCTTGAGGGAGCCAAGCATCGCGTGGTGGTCTTGATTGATCACAAGAATCTGATTTACCTCGAGTCTGCTAAGCGGTTGAATCCTAGACAGGCTCGGTGGTCTTTGTTTTTCTCACGTTTTGATTTTGTGGTCTCATATATTCCTGGATCTAAGAATGTGAAGGCTGATGCCCTTTCTAGGAGTTTTTTGCCTGATTCTCCGGGAGTTCTTGAGCCGGCTGGGATCCTCAAGGAGGGGGTGATTCTTTCTGCCATCTCCCCTGATTTACGGTGGGTACTTCAGGAGTTTCAGGCTGATAAACCTGACCGCTGTCCTGTGGGGAAATGGTTATGACCTGGTGGTTAGGAGCACCCGGAACGACCTGATGGTTAAACTCACACAGGACAAGCTCTGGGAAGTGGGAACTCTGCTGACCGCAACCCCTAATCCTATCACACAACTAGAAATAGCCGTGGAGCGTACCTAACACGACCTAGACGCCTCTTCACAGCCTAAGAGCTAACTAGCCCTAAAGATAGAAAATAAAGCCTACCTTGCCTCAGAGAAATTCCCCAAAGGAAAAGGCAGCCCCCCACATATATTGACTGTGAGATAAGATGAAATTCACAAACACAGAAATGAAACAGGTTTTAGCAAAGGGAGGCCAGACTTACTAAACAGACTGAGGATAGGAAAGGTATCTTTGCGGTCATCACAAAACCCTACAAAAAGACCACGCAGAGTGTGCAAAAAGACCTCCGCACCGACTCACGGTGCGGAGGTGCCACTCTGCATCCCAGAGCTTCCAGCTAGCAGGGCAAGATCATGATAGCCAGCTGGACAAGGAAACAATGAACAAATAAATAACTAGCAGGAACTTAGCTTCTGCTGGAGTAGACAGGTCACCAGAAAGATCCAAGAGCGAACTGAACCAGTACAAGAACATTGACAGCTGGCATGGAGTAACGATCTGAGTGGAGTTAAATAGAACAGCCAGCCAAAGAATAAACTGCATCACCTGTGGAAGGAACCTCAGAAGCAGCAGCTCCACTCACAGCCACCAGAGGGAGTCCATGGACAGAACTCGCCGAAGTACCATTCACGACCACAGGAGGGAGTTCGATAACAGAATTCACAACAGTACCCCCCCTTGAGGAGGGGTCACCGAACCCTCACCAGAGCCCCCAGGCCGATCAGGACGAGCCAAATGAAAGGCACGAACTAGATCAGCAGCATGAACATCAGAGGCAAAAACCCAGGAATTCTCTTCCTGACCATAACCCTTCCACTTGACCAGGTACTGGAGTTTCCGTCTCAAAATACGAGAATCCAAAATCTTCTCCACCACATACTCCAACTCCCCCTCGACCAACACCGGGGCAGGAGGATCAACGGAGGGAACAATAGGTGCCACGTATCTCCGCAATAACGACCTATGGAACACATTATGGATGGCAAAAGAAGCTGGAAGGGCCAAACGAAATAACACAGGATTGAGAACTTCAGAAATCTTATACGGACCAATGAAACGAGGCTTAAACTTAGGAGAGGAAACCTTCATAGGAACATGACGAGATGACAACCAAACCAAATCCCCAACACGAAGTCGGGGACCAACACAGCGCCGGCGGTTAGCGAAACGTTGAGCCTTCTCCTGGGACAATGTCAAATTGTCCACCACATGAGTCCAAATCTGCTGCAACCTGTCCACCACCGTATCCACACCAGGACAGTCCGAAGGCTCAACCTGCCCTGAAGAGAAACGAGGATGGAAACCAGAATTACAGAAAAAAGGCGAAACCAAAGTAGCCGAGCTGGCCCGATTATTAAGGGCGAACTCAGCCAAAGGCAAGAAGGACACCCAATCATCCTGATCAGCAAAAACAAAGCATCTCAGATATGTTTCCAAAGTCTGATTAGTTCGTTCGGTTTGGCCATTTGTCTGAGGATGGAAAGCCGAAGAAAAAGACAAATCAATGCCCATCTTAGCACAAAAGGACCGCCAAAACCTCGAAACAAACTGGGAACCTCTGTCCGAGACGATGTTCTCCGGAATGCCATGGAAACGAACCACATGCTGGAAAAACAATGGCACCAAATCAGAGGAGGAAGGCAATTTAGACAAGGGTACCAAATGGACCATCTTAGAGAAGCGATCACAAACCACCCAAATGACCGACATCCTTTGAGAGACAGGGAGATCTGAAATAAAATCCATGGAAATATGCGTCCAGGGCCTCTTCGGGACTGGCAAGGGCAAAAGCAACCCACTGGCACGAGAACAGCAGGGCTTAGCCCGAGCACAAGTCCCACAGGACTGCACAAAAGAACGCACATCCCGTGACAAAGAAGGCCACCAAAAGGATCTAGCCACCAAATCTCTGGTACCAAAGATTCCAGGATGACCCGCCAACACCAAACAATGAACCTCAGAGATAACTCTACTAGTCCATCTATCAGGGACAAACAGTTTCTCCGCTGGACAACGGTCAGGTCTATCAGCCTGAAACTTCTGCAGCACGCGCCGCAAATCAGGGGAGATGGCAGACAAAATTACCCCCTCTTTGAGGCACAAAACTCCTTGACAGGGCATCAGCCTTCACATTCTTAGAGCCCGGAAGGTACGAAACCACAAAATCAAAACGGAAGAAAAACAGCGACCATCAAGCCTGTCTAGGATTCAACCGTTTGGCAGACTCGAGATAAGTCAAATTCTTGTGATCCGTCAAGACCACGACGCGATGCTTGGCTCCTTCAAGCCAATGTCGCCACTCCTCGAATGCCCACTTCATGGCCAACAACTCTCGATTGCCAACATCATAATTGCGCTCAGCAGGCGATAATTTTCTAGAAAAGAAGGCACATGGTTTCATCACCGAGCCATCAGAACTTCTTTGCGACAAAACAGCCACTGCTCCAATCTCAGAAGCATCAACCTCGACCTGAAACGGGAGCGAAACATCTGGCTGGCACAACACAGGGGCAGAAGAAAAACGACGCTTCAACTCCTGAAAAGCCTCTACAGCCGCAGAGGACCAATTGACCACATCAGCACCTTTCTTGGTCAAATCAGTCAACGGTTTAGCAACACTAGAAAAATTAGCGATGAAGCGACGGTAAAAATTAGCAAAGCCCAGGAACTTCTGCAGGCTCTTCACAGATGTCGGCTGAGTCCAATCATAAATGGCCTGAACTTTAACAGGGTCCATCTCGATAGTAGAAGGTGAAAAAATGAAACCCAAAAATGAAACCTTTTGAACCCCAAAGAGACATTTCGACCCCTTCACAAACAAGGAATTCGCACGAAGGACCTGGAACACCACCCTGACCTGCTTCACATGAGACTCCCAATCATCCGAAAAGACCAAAATATCATCCAAATATACAATCATGAATCTATCCAGGTACTCTCGGAAGATGTCATGCATAAAGGACTGAAACACAGATGGAGCATTAGAAAGCCCGAATGGCATAACCAGGTACTCAAAATGGCCCTCGGGCATATTAAATACTGTTTTCCATTCATCGCCCTGTTTAATTCGCACAAGATTATACGCCCCTCGAAGATCTATCTTGGTGAACCAACTAGCCCCTTTTATCCGAGCAAACAAATCAGACAGCAGCGGCAAAGTGTACTGAAATTTGACTGTGATATTATTAAGAAGGCGGTAATCAATACAAGGTCTCAAAGAGCCATCCTTCTTGGCCACAAAAAAGAACCCTGCTCCCAACGGTGATGACGACGGGCGAATATGACCTTTCTCCAAGGATTCCTTTATGTAACTCCGCATAGCGGCGTGCTCTGGCACAGATAAATTAAACAATCGGCCCTTAGGAAACTTAATACCAGGAATCAAATTAATAGCACAATAGCAATCCCTATGAGGAGGTAAGGCACCGGATTTGGGCTCCTCAAATACATCCCGGTAATCTGACAAAAACTCAGGGACTTCAGAAGGAGTGGAAGGCGAAATTGACAGCAATGGAACATCACCATGTACCCCCTGACAACCCCAGCCGGACACAGACATAGATTTCCAATCCAATACCGGATTATGGACCTGTAGCCATGGCAACCCCAAAACGACCACATCATGCGGATTATGCAACACCAAAAAGCGAATATCCTCCTGATGTGCAGGAGCCATGCACATGGTCAATTGAGTCCAGTACTGAGGCTTATTCTTGGCCAAAGGCGTAGCATCAATTCCTCTCAATGGAATAGTATACTGCAAGGGCTCCAAGAAAAAACCACAGCGCCTGGCAAACTCCAAGTCCATCAAATTCAGGGCAGCACCTGAATCCACAAATGCCATAACAGAATAGGACGACAGAGAGCAAATCAGAGTAACGGACAAAAGAAATTTAGACTGTACCGTACTAATGGTGGCAGACCTAGCGAACCGCTTAGTGCGCTTAGGACAATCGGAGATCGCATGAGTGGAATCACCACAGTAAAAACACAGCCCATTCCGATGTCTGTGTTCTTGCCGTTCAGCTCTAGTCAAAGTCCTATCACACTGCATAGGCTCAGGCCTATGCTCAGAGAATACCGCCAAATGGTGCACAGCTTTGCGCTCACGCAAGCGCCGATCGATCTGAATGGCCAAGGACATAGACTCATTCAGACCAGCAGGTGTGGGAAATCCCACCATGACATCCTTAAGGGCTTCAGAAAGACCCTTTCTGAAAATTGCCACCAGGGCACACTCATTCCACTGAGTAAGCACAGAGCACTTTCTAAACTTCTGACAGTACACCTCCGCTTCATCCTGACCCTGACACAAAGCCAGCAAGATTTTCTCTGCCTGATCCACTGAATTTGGTTCATCATAAAGCAATCCAAGCGCCAGAAAAAACGCATCTACATCACGCAATGCAGGATCTCCTGGCGCAAGGGAAAATGCCCAGTCTTGAGGGTCACCACGCAACAAAGAAATAATGATTTTTACTTGTTGAACGGGGTCACCAGAGGAGCGGGGTTTCAAAGCTAGAAACAGTTTACAATTATTTTTAAAATTCAGGAACTTAGATCTATCCCTAGAAAACAAATCAGGAATTGGAATTCTAGGCTCTAACATCGGACTCTGAACCACAAAATCTTGAATGTTCTGTACCCTTGCAGTGAGATGATCCACACAAGAGGACAGACCTTGAATGTCCATATCTACACCTGTGTCCTGAACCACCCAGAGGCTTAGGGGAAAAGAAAGACAAAAAACACTGCAGAGAAAAAAAAAATGGTCTCAGAACTTCTCTTATCCCTCTATTGAGATGCATTAATACTTTTGGCCAGCTGTACTGTTATGACCTGGTGGTTAGGAGCACCTGGAACGACCTGATGGTTAAACTCACACAGGACAAGCTCTGGGAAGTGGGAGCTCTGCCGACCGCAACCCCTAATCCTATCACACAACTAGAAATAGCCGTGGAGCGTACCCAACACGACCTAGACGCCTCTTCACAGCCTAAGAGCTAAGTAGCCCTAAAGATAGAAAATAAAGCCTACCTTGCCTCAGAGAAATTCCCCAAAGGAAAAGGCAGCCCCCACATATATTGACTGTGAGATAAGATGAAAGTCACAAACACAGAAATGAAACAGGTTTTAGCAAAGGGAGGCCAGACTTACTAAACAGACTGAGGATAGGAAAGGTATCTTTGCGGTCATCACAAAACCCTACAAAAAGACCACGCAGAGTGTGCAAAAAGACCTCCGCACCGACTCACGGTGCGGAGGTGCCACTCTGCATCCCAGAGCTTCCAGCTAGCAGGGCAAGATCATGATAGCCAGCTGGACAAGGAAACAATGAACAAATAAATAACTAGCAGGAACTTAGCTTCTGCTGGAGTAGACAGGTCACCAGAAAGATCCAAGAGCGAACTGAACCAGTACAAGAACATTGACAGCTGGCATGGAGTAACGATCTGAGTGGAGTTAAATAGAACAGCCAGCCAAAGAATAAACTACGTCACCTGTGGAAGGAACCTCAGAAGCAGCAGCTCCACTCACAGCCACCAGAGGGAGTCCATGGACAGAACTCGCCGAAGTACCATTCACGACCACAGGAGGGAGTTCGATAACAGAATTCACAACAGAAAATTGTTTGTTCCTGATAGATGGACTAGTAGGGTAATTTCTGAGGTTCATTGTTCGGTGTTGGCTGGTCACCCTGGGATTTTCGGTACCAGAGATTTGGTGGCTAGGTCCTTTTGGTGGCCTTCCTTGTCGCGGGATGTGCGTTCGTTTGTGCAGTCCTGTGGGACCTGTGCTCGGGCTAAGCCTTGCTGTTCCCGTGCCAGCGGGTTGCTTTTGCCTTTGCCTATTCCTGAGAGGCCCTGGACGCATATTTCCATGGATTTTATTTCTGATCTTCCGGTTTCTCAGAAGAGGTCTGTCATCTGGGTGGTTTGTGACCGGTTTTCTAAGATGGTCCATTTGGTGCCGTTGCCCAAGTTGCCTTCCTCTTCTGATTTGGTTCCATTATTTTTTCAGCACGTGGTTCGTTTGCATGGTATTCCGGAGAATATTGTGTCTGACAGAGGTTCCCAGTTCGTTTCTAGGTTTTGGCGGTCCTTTTGTCCTAAACTGGGCATTGATTTGTCTTTTTCCTCTGCATTCCATCCTCAGACAAATGGCCAAACGGAGCGAACCAATCAGACCTTGGAAACCTATTTGAGATGCTTCGTGTCTGCTGATCAGGATGATTAGGTGACCTTTTTGCCGTTGGCCGAGTTTGCCCTTAATAATTGGGCTAGTTCGGCTACCTTGGTTAAGCCTTTTTTTTGTAACTTTGGTTTTCATCCTCGTTTTTCTTCAGGGCAGCTTGAGTCTTCTGACTGTCCTGGTGTGGATTCCGTGGTGGACAGGTTGCAGCAAATTTGGACTCATGTGGTGGACAATTTGACGTTGTCTCAGGAGAAGGCTCAGCGTTATGCTAACCGTCGTCGGTGTGTTGGTCCCCGGCTTCATGTTGGGGATTTGGTCTGGTTGTCTTTTCGTCATGTTCCTATGAAGGTTTCTTCCCCTAAGTTCAAGCCTCGCTTTATTGGGCCTTATAAGATTTCTGAAATTATCAATCCAGTGTCTTTTCGTTTGGCCCTTCCAGCTTCCTTTTCCATTCATAATGTGTTCCATAGATCCTTGTTGCGGAGTTATGTGGTACCTATGGTTCCCTCTTTTGATCCTCCTGCTCCAGTGTTGGTTGAGGGGGAATTGGAATATGTGGTAGAGAAGATTTTGGATTCTCGTTTTTCGAGGCGGAAGCTTCAGTATCTGGTCAAGTGGAAGGGTTATAGCCAGGAGGATAATTCTTGGGATGTTGCCTCCGATGTTCATGCTCCCGATTTGGTTCATGCTTTCCGTTTGGCTCATCCTGATCGGCCTGGGAGCTCTGGTGAGGGTTCGGTGACCCCTCCTCAAGAGGGGGGGTACTGTTGTGAGTTCCGTTCTGGAGCTCCCTCCTCTGGTTGCTAATGGTATTTTTGCGAGTTCTGCCCTTGGGCTCCCTCTGGTGGTTTCAAGTGGAACTGCTGCTCCGTTAGGTAGCTGTGGCAGCTGCCTTCACTAATCGCCTTGCCTGGGTTTGTTATTTAAACCTGCTCTGGGCTTTAGTCCATGCCTGCTGTCAATGTTCTTGGTTGGATTTGATTCTTCCCTTGGATTTCTCATATGGCCAGTCCTTGTCTGCAAAAGATAAGTTTTGCTAGTTTTGTTTGTCTATTTGCTTGGACTCTATTGCTTTGCATTTTGTCTTTTTTGTCCAGCTTGTCACTATGTCTTATTCAGGCTAGCTGGAAGCTCTGGGAAAGCAGATTTGCCCCTCCACACCGTGAGTCGGTGTGGAGTTCATTTTTGTAAACTCTGCGTGGATTTTGTAGTTTTTAATACTGACCGCACAATATCCTTTGCTCTCTGTCTATCTAGTTTAGTTTTGGCCTCCCTTTGCTGAAATCTAATTTCATTTCTGTGTTCGTCATTTCCCTCTCCTTTCACAGTCAATATTTGTGGGGGGCTGTCTTTCCTTTTGGGGGTTTCTCTGAGGCAAGATAGCTTTCTATTTCCTTCTTTAGGGGTAGTTATATCTGAGCCTGTGACAAGGTGTCTAGGGAGTGTCAGGAACATCCCACGGCTATTTCTAGTTGTGTTGTTAGGATTAGGCACTGCGGTCAGTAGAGATACCACCTTCTCAGAGCTCGTTCCATGTTGCGTTTTAGCCACCAGGTCATTTCAGTGTGGCCTCTTAACCACCAAGTCATAACAGGCAACTAACGCCTCATAAACTAGTGAAAGCCCTTATTAGCATATGAAACAGGGACAATATAAATGCTTTATTTTAAAAACCTACTTTTTACAGAAATATGTTATACAGGGCTGGTTACGCAGGAAATTTACTTATAAATAAGTGAATGCTGCTGGGTTGAAGAACATGGGGGACCTGACTGGTTCTTTTTAAGTCCCTTTTCCTGACCCCCTTTATTTAATAATGTGCTCCATTTTCGCCCCCTATGTCACTTGGCCCTGGCTGTGTCCCCTAGGTCCCTTGGTCCTGGCTATGCCATCTAGGTCCACCGAGAGGGTGGAGCCAGGGCCAAGTGACCAAGGGGGTGTAGCCAAGGCCATGGAACCTGGAGGTCAAAGTCAGTTAGGGCCAAGGGACAACAGCAAGGTCCAAGGGACCACAGCCATGGCCAAGGGAAATAGGGGCCAGGGCCAAGGGACCTAGGAGGTATAGCCAGGGACAAGGGAACTAGGTGGCATAGCCAGGGCCAAGTAGCATAGGGGGCACAGACAGGGCCAAAACTCCTAGAGGTACAGACATGGCCAAGGGACCTAGAGGGCACAAGCCATGGCCAAGAGATCTTGGGGAACAGCCAGGGCCAAAGTTTCTAGGGGTCACAGCCAGGGCCAAGGGACCTAGATGGCATAGCTAGGGACATGGGATATAGGGGCACAGCCAGTGCCAAGGGACATAGGTTGCAGAGCCAGGGCCAAGAGACCACAGCCAGGGCGAACAGACCAAGGGGGCACAGCCAAGGCCAAGGGACATGGGCACAGCTAGGGCCAAGGAATATAGGGGGCACATCCAGGGCCAAAGGACATAGGGGCACAGCTAGGGACAAGTAATATAGGGGGCACATCTAGGGTCAAGGAACATAGGGGCACAGCCAGGACCAAGGGACATAGGGGGCACAGCCAGGGCCAATGGATTTAGGGGCACAGCCAGGGCCAAGGGATCTAGGGGGCTTAGACAGGACCAAGGGATCACAGCCAGGGCCAAGGGATATCGGGGATGCAGCCATGGCCAAGGGATCTAGAGGGCACAGCCAGAGCCAAGGAACTTAGGGGGGCTCAGCCAGGACCAAGGGACCAATGCCAAGGCTAAGGGACCAATAGGGCACAGCTAGAATCAAGGGACCTAGGGGGAGCAGCCATGGCAAATGGAGATAGGGGGAAGAGCCAGGGTCAAGCAATCTAGGGGCACAGCCAGAGCAAAGGGACCTAGGGGGCTAGGGGGCACAACCAATGCCAAGGGCCCACAGGCAGCTCCAAGGGACCTAGGGGGCACAGACAGGGACAAGGGACATAGTGAGCGAGCACGTCCAGAGCCAAGGGACTTAGAGGGCACAGCCAGGACCAAGAGACATAGGGGGCATAGCTAAGACCAAGGGACCACAACCAGGAACAAGGGATCTAGGGGGTATAGCCAGAGCCAAGGGACTTTGGAGTACAGTCATTGCCAAGGAACATAGGGGGTACAACCAGGGCTAAGGGACCTATGTCCCTTGGCCTGGCCCAAGCATCATGCCACATCCACAGTGACAGAAGAGAAGAGAAAAACGGAACAAAAGATCCCTCTTACCTGCCTGCACTCCTGGCACTGTGCTTCATCCTCTTCTTATAGATCCTTCCCACTCGTTAAAATGCCTGCCAACCTAGCAGAAGCCAGCAGCTGACGTAAATCCAAGGACGCGCATTCAATTGAAACCAGCATACACTCTCAACGTCCTGCACGGGGGCCCGCCAAGGCCTCGGGGCCCACCGGAGAATTCTTCAGTGTCCTGATGGGCCTATCCGAACCTGTCTTTGAGCATAAATTCGGTAGGTTGTTGCTATTCTGGCATTGCGATTACTTCTATCCCTTACTGTTTTAGTGGAAATTCTGGAGCATTGGGGGCTTGGTCACTTTGAAAAGAACACAGTATTACCATAATAATTCAAGTGAATCAGTTTGTTCACTGTAACATTTTAATGAAAAGCATATTATTTTAAACTAGATGGTGGCCCGATTCTAACGCATCGGGTATTCTAGAATATGCATGTCCACGTAGTATATTGCCCAGCCACGTAGTATATTGCCCAGCCACGTAGTGTATTGCCCAGCTACGTAGTATATTGCCCAGTGACGTAGTATATTGCCCAGCTATGTAGTATACAGCACAGAGCCACGTAGTATATTGCCCAGTCACGTAGAATATTGCCCAGTCACGTAGAATATTGCCCAGTCACGTAGAATATTGCCCAGCCACATAGTATATTGCCCAGTCACGTAGTATATTGCCCAGTGACGTAGTATATTGCCCAGTGACATAGTATATTGCCCAGCCACATAGTATATTGCCCAGCCACATAGTATATTGCCTAGCCACATATTATATTGCCCAGTCACGTAGTATTATTATTATTTATTGTTATAGCACCATTTATTCCATGGCGCTTTACATGTGAGGAGGGGTATACATAATAAAAACAAGTACAATAATCTTAAACAATACAAGTCATAACTGGTACAGGAGGAGTGAGCACCCTGCCCGCGAAGGCTCACAATCTACAAGGGATGGGTGAGAATACAGTAGGTGAGGATGGAGCTGGTCATGCAGCGGTTTGGTCGATCGGTGGTTACTGCAGGTTGTAGGCTTGTCGGAAGATGTGGGTCTTCAGGTTCTTTTTGAAGGTTTCGATGGTAGGCGAGATTCTGATGTGTTGTGGTAGAGGGTTCCAGAGTAGGGGTGATACGCGAGAGTGGAAAGGGCTTGGATATGTGGTTTGAAGGAGAGATCAGCGTCAAGGATTACCCCGAGGCAGCGAGCTTGTGGGACTGGGGAGAGTGGGCAGCCATTTACTGTAATGGATAGGTTCGTTGGGGGGGTCACGTGAGATGGGGAAAAATGATGAATTCTGTTTTGTCCATGTTAAGTTTCAGAAATCTAGTGGAGAAGAAGGATGAAATAGTGGACAGACATTGAGGGATTCTGGTTAGTAGGGAGGTGATATCTGGTCCAGAGATGTAGATCTGTGTGTCATCAGCATAAAGGTGATACTGAAAGCCATGAGATTCTATGAGCTGTCCCAGACCAAATGTGTAAATGGAGAAGAGTAGGGGCCCAAGGACTGAACCTTGTGGGACTCCGAAAGATATGGGGCGAGGTGAGGAGGTGGTGTGTGAGTGGGAGACGCTGAATGTCCGGTCTGTTAGGTATGATGAGATCCAGGATAGGGCCAAGTCTGTGATGCCAAGGGATGAGAGGGTCTGTAATAGTAGGGAATGGTCCACTGTGTCAAAGGCAGCCGAAAGGTCGAGGAGGAGGAGGACAGAGTAGTGTTGCTTGCTCTTGGCGGTTAGGAGGTCATTGGTGACCTTAGTTAGGGCATAGTATATTGCCCAGTCACGTAGTATATTGCCCAGTCACGTAGTATATTGCCCAGCCACGTAGTATATTGCCCAGCCACGTAGTATATTGCCCAGCCACGTAGTATACAGCACAGAGCCACGCAGTATACAGCACAGAGCCACGTAGTATACAGCAAAGAGCCACGTAGTATACCGCACAGACACATAGTATATTGGCCAGTCACATAGTATATTGCCTAGCTACGTAATATATTGCCCAGCCATGTATGTAACAGGTTAAAAAATAAAACAAACATACTCACCTTCTGAAGGGCCCCTTGTAGCCCTCTCGCCTGTGTGCGGTGCACGCGGCAGCTTCCGGTCCCGGGTTTGGTATGGGTGCAGGACCTGTGAGGATGTCGTGGTCACATGACCGTGACGTCATGGCAGGTCCTTCTCGCATAGCATCCTTAGCACCGGAACCTGCCGCTTGCACTGCCGAGGACAGGACAACACGTCGGAGGGTGAGAATAACGTTTTTTTTTATTATTATTATTATTTGTAACAGTAGATCTTTTTACTATTGTTGCTGCATACGCATCATTAATAGTAAAAAGTTGGTCACACAGGGTTAATAGCATTACACCGCACTCCGGTAACGCTGGCATTAACCCTGTGTGAGGGCTGACTGGAGGGGAGTATGGAGCGGGCACTGACTGCAGAGAGGAAGGAGCGGCCATGTTGCCACCGGACTGCGCCCGTCGCTGATTGGTCGTGGCAAAGATCGTGGGCGTTTTGCCACGACCAATCAGCAACTTGGATTCCATGACAGACAGAGGCCGCGACCAATGAATATCCGTGACAGAAGGATAGACAGAAAGACAGAAGTGACCCCTAGACAATTATATAGTAGATAATTACTCCTGAAATTACATTTCACTAGGTTTGGGCACTGATTCAGATGACACTTATCTTTTTATTTTTCAATTTTTTACACTTCATGAAATTTGAAAAATATCTTTTTGTAGTAGTTGTTTAACAAACAAACCAACTAGAGTTTAACAAAATAAGTAAAAATGTTAGACCTGGTAAAACTTAATTGTTCATTTAGTGATAAAAGCCTTCTGCTGAAGTTTCTGGTAAACTATTTTTGAGCTTAATATCGATCACTTTAATAGTATGTGAGCTAGCAGCCAGAATTTAATGTGCGCAGCAGGGGTAACTAGATGCACTATGCATGCAATCCGATTGGTCCCTGCTGTGTGCAGACGCAACCTGAGGATTAGAAGATGTGTGTCTTTAATCTTTCTTTAAGCTTCATTTCCTACCATAATGATCGATTGGAGCGCAACAAATTGATACAAAAGCTTCTGGGAAGAAAATCTTTGCAGCTGTGCTTTTTATTCCACAGAACTAAAATCTTCTCAATGATGCCACTTGTAAATCACCGTTAGTTAATTTTAGAGTGATCTTTTAGAGGGAAAGTTTGGGCTGTCTGAAAAAAAACCCAATGTATTTGGAAAAGTAAATGTTCCTATAAGTCCTTTAGCAAAAAACATCACTAAAAATCCATTAATTAGGCCTTGTGAGTGTTCATGTGTTTTGAATGGGATTCTCTATATAAGCAGTCAAATAGTAAAATAAAGGTGAAAACATTTTCTTTTAAAAAATAACTAAGTATAATGTTGTGCTCGCAAACTTACCAGTTGGGGATTTGATATTTGAGTGGCTGTTGTATAGGTAATGTTACTATTTATTTTAAAGTGCCCTCATTCCAGTACACCATGCATCAGTCCCTCTTCACAGGTCAGTGTTTCTAGTACATGTGGTGACAGTTTAACACATACTGGAGACACTGACCGTGTGTACATGGGCAAAACACATAGATACTGTATGTCCGTTTTTTCTGGCAGCACGGTTCGCTGTATGTCACGCACATGTGCCTACTGATGACACACTGATGACATCCGTGTGTCATCCGTGTGACGCGTACCGGTAGCTGGGAAAACCCATACAGTTAGCACTGTTCCTATGTGTCGGGTGCTGACTACAACTCTCATCATGCTCGATTGGTCTCCCAGCGATCAGAGAGACCAGGTGATGCTAATGACAATTTTAGTTAAATAAATAACTAAAAAAGATGTTGTGGGGTCTGCCTTATTTTTATTAATCAGCTGAGGGAAAGCAGACAGCTGGGGGCTGGTGTTATTGTTCTGGGAAGGGACCAATATCCATAAAGGTTCCCAGCCTATTAATATCAGCTTACAGGTATCAGCGTAGCTTTTACTGGTTATTAAAAAGGGGACCCCAAAAACAATGACGTAGTATCCCCCCTATTTTTAATATCCAGCAAAGGCTAAGCAGACAGCTGCAGGCTAATATTAATAGGCTGGGAAGGGGCCATGGATATTGGCTCCATCCCAGACTTATAACATCAGCCCTCAGACACCCTAGAAATGGCACATCCATTAGATGTGCCAAATCTGGCACTTAGTCTTGGCTCTTCCCACTTGCCCTGGTGCGCTCAGCTCTAAGTCCGGAACACACTGACCATACCATGAGAATGCTCCTACAGTGACGAGCGGTAATGTAATTAAGGTTACTGACAGTCACAAGCAGCGGTTCTGACGATAACGGAGTACTGTATCTAAGCCAAGCGATGGTGAGTGACACTTCCCCTATGTGCTTTTCGGCAGGCGTGCCTTCTTCTACGCGTGTAGGGGAAGTGGCACCATCGCTTGGCACTGTACTCGGTTTAGATTTACAGCATGTATACTACTGACTAACCTGTGACTTACTGTATGTGCTTATTTATATTGTGACCCATATACATTTTGTACCCTGCATAATACACTCTAGCATGTATGAATAGTCAGAAATATTGTGCACTTTATCATCATTATTTGTAAACCTTGCCAATTTGTGGTGCCAAATTTTTATTGGCTTCTTGCCATACAGCATCTTTTATCATTTTGTATTCAATAAAATTGATATTTTTAATTTAGTACTTTGATTTATCTAGAGATATTAGCTTGTAAAGTTTAGATACCAGTTTTCACTAATATCAAGGGGTCAACAGTGATTCTGTACTTTTTCTCCTTGTCGTTGACCAGCCCCTCAGGTTATTCCCATTTATCTGAAAAGGCCCTCAATTTATTCCCCCATCTGCACAGCCTCTCAGTTTATGCTCCCCATCTGCACAGCCCCTCAGGTTATTCCCATGCATCTGAAAAGCCCCTCATTTTATTCCCCCATTCTGCACAACCCCATATACAGTATGGTCACCACAGCTCCTCATATACTTTGCTGTCCCCCTTCACACTCCCTGACTTCACGCCCCCTGCAAAGCTCCTCATTTTATTCCCCCCTCTGCACAGCCCCTTAGTTTATTCCCCCATCTGTACAGCCCATCAATTTATTTGCCTCATCAGCACAGCCCTTCAGTTCATTCCCACCATTTACCTATCCCCTCATTTTATCCTCCATCAGCATAGCCCCTCACCTCATTTTATTCCTCCAATCAGCACAGGCCCTCAACTCATTTTATTCCCCCGCTTTAGGACAGCCCCTACACTCAGTTAATTCCCCCATCTGCACAGCCCCTCAGGTTATTTCCATGCATTTGAAAAGCCCCTCATTTTATTCCCCCTTTGCGCAGCCCATCAGTTTATTCCCCCATCTGCACAGCCCATCAGTTTATTCCCCAATCTGCGCAGTCCCTTAGTTTATTCCATTTGCGCAGCCCATCAGTTTCCATTTGCGCAGCCCATCACCATTTGCACAGCCTAGCAGTTTATTCCCCCCATCTGCACAGATTCTGTTTATTCCCCCATCTGCATAGCCCCACATTTTACTCTCCTCTGCACAGCCCCTCATTTTATTTTCCGATCTGCTCAAACCCTCATTTTATTCCCCCTCATCATCACAGCCTCTCACCTCATTTTATTCCCCCCATGAGCACAGCCCCTCACCTCTGTTTATTGTCCCCCATCTGCTCAGCCAGTCATTTTATTCTCTCCATTAGCACCGCCCCTCCCCTCATTTCCTCGCCCCCCCATCAGCAATGCCCCTCACCTCATTTTACGCCTCCCATCTACATAGCTCCTCATTTTATGCCCCCGTGCACAGTTATATAAAAATTTGCAGAATCAGTGCATTCTTCTGACCATTATCTACATCTTATAGTTGTGATAGAATCTCTGTTACTGAAATCTTTCTTTTTAATAATAATAATAATAATTTTTATTTATATAGCGCCAACATATTCCGCAGCGCTTTACAAATTATAGAGGGGACTTGTACATACAATAGACATTACAGCATAACAGAAATACAGTTCAAAACAGATACCAAGAGGAGTGAGGGCCCTGCTCGTAAGCTTACAAACTATGAGGAAAAGGGGAGACACGAGAGGTGGATGGTAACAATTGCTATAGTTATTCGGACCAGCCATAGTGTAAGGCTTGGGTGTTCATGTAAAGCTGCATGAACCAGTTAATTAATTTTTTTTTTTTTTTAATATAGGCCACACAGGGATCGTTAGGTTAATGCATTGAGGCGGTAGGCCAGTCTGAACAAATGAGTTTTTAGGGCACGCTTAAAACTGTGGGGATTGGGGATTAATCGTATTATCCTAGGTAGTGCATTCCAAAGAATCGGCGCAGCACGTGTAAAGTCTTGGAGACGGGAGTGGGAGGTTCTGATTATTGAGGATGCTAACCTGAGGTCATCAGCGGAGCGGAGGGCACGGGTAGGGTGGTAGACTGAGACCAGAGAGGAGATGTAGGGTGGTGCTGAGCCATGGAGTGCTTTGTGGATGAGGGTAGTAGTTTTGTACTGGATTCTTGAGTGGATGGGTAACCAGTGTAATGACTGGCACAAGGTAGAGGCATCGGTGTAACGGTTGGTGAGGAATATGATCCTGGCAGCAGCATTCAGGACAGATTGGAGCGGGGAGAGTTTGGTAAGAGGGAGGCCGATTAGTAGAGAGTTACAATAGTCCAGACGAGAATGAATAAGTGAAACAGTAAGAGTTTTTGCAGAGTCGAAAGTAAGAAAAGGGCGAATTCTAGAAATGTTTTTGAGATGCAGGTAAGAAGAGCGAGCCAGTGATCGGATGTGGGGGGTGAATGAAAGGTCAGAATCAAGGATGACCCCAAGGCAGCGGGCATGTTGCTTTGGAGTAATGGTGGAACCGCAAACGGAGATGGCAATGTCAGGCAAAGGTAGGTTAGTAGAGGGAGAAAACACGAGGAGTTCAGTTTTTGACAGGTTTAGTTTCAGATAGAGGGAGGACATGATGCTAGAGACAGCGGTAAGACAATCACTGGTGTTTTCTAATAAGGCAGGCGTGAGATCAGGAGAAGAAGTGTATAGTTGGGTGTCGTCAGCATAGAGATGGTACTGGAAGCCAAATCTACTGATTGTTTGTCCAATAGGGGCAGTATACAAAGAGAAGAGGAGGGGGCCTAGGACTGATCCTTGAGGAACCCCAACAGTAAGGGGAAGGTGAGAGGAGGAGGAACCAGCGAAACATACAGTGAAGGATCGGTCAGAGAGATAGGAGGAGAACCAGGAGAGAACGGTGTCCTTGAGGCCGATGGAGCGGAGCATAGTGAGGAGGAGCTGATGATCCACAGTATCAAATGCTGCAGAGAGATCCAAGAGAATTAGCATGGAGTAGTGACCATTAGATTTAGCTGTTAGTAGGTCATTAGAGACTTTAGTGAGGGCAGTTTCAGTAGAGTGTAAAGAGCGGAAACCAGATTGAAGAGGGTCGAGAAGAGAGTTATCTGAGAGATAGCGGGTAAGACGGGAGTGGACCAGGCGTTCGAGGAGTTTAGAGATGAAGGGAAGATTAGAGACAGGTCTATAATTAGCGGCACAGTTTTGGTCGAGGGATGGTTTTTTAAGTAATGGATGTATGATGGCATGCTTAAATGAGGAGGGAAAAATACCGGAAGTGAGGGAAAGGTTGAATATTTTTGTTAGGTGAGAGGTGACAGCCGGGGAAAGGGACTGGAGGAAATGTGACGGAATGGGGTCACTGGTGCAAGTGGTCGGGCGAGAAGATGCAAGGAGCCTGCTTACTTCTTCTTCTGTAACTGGTTCAAAGTCAGAGAGTGAACTAGATGCAGTGGGGGAGGGAGGACAGTGCATGGTATGAAGAGATTGGGAGATGATTTCCTGTCGAATATGGTCAATTTTTTCTTTGAAGTAATTGGCCAGATCGTCAGCACGAAGATCCGTGGTTGGGGCCTGCGCTCTTGGGTTGAGTAGGGACTGGAACGTGTCAAAGAGACGTTTAGGGTTATTGGACAGGGAGGTGATGAGGGTGTTGAAGTAGGTTTGTTTGGAGAGGTGAAGGGCAGAATTGTATGTCTTTAGCATGAACTTATAATGGATGAAATCTTCGGGTAGATTAGATTTTCTCCACAGACGTTCTGCGCACCTGGAGCACCGCTGCAGGAAACGTGTTTGCAGCGTGTGCCACGGTTGTTGCCGTCTGTGCCGAGTTGTTTTATGTATAGGAGGAGCAGCTTCATCCAGGGCACTTTGCAGGGTTTCATTGTAATGCTTCAGAGCAGAATCAGGACATGAGATGGAGGAGATTGGGGCCAATGAGGACTGCAAGTTCTTCATAAGTTCCTGGGTGTTAATGGCCTGTATGTTTCTATAAGTGTGGAAAGTGGGGGTGACCTGAGCGGGATGGCAGTTCTTGATAGAGAATGAAAGAAGGTGGTGGTCAGAGAGTGGGAGAGGGGAGTTTGTGAAATCATCCACTGAGCAAAGCCGGGAGAAGACCAAGTCAAGGGAGTTTCCATCTTCATGTGTTGGCGAGTTAGTATGCTGCGAGAGGCCGAAAGAGGAGGTTAGAGCCAAAAGGTGAGAAGCAGATGGGGAGAGGGGAGAGGCAATAGGGATGTTGAAATCACCCATGATAAGGGTGGGGGTGTCACAGGAAAGAAAGTGTGGAAGCCAGGTGGCAAAGTGATCCAGGAACTGATGAGAGGGGCCGGGAGGACGATACACCACCACCACTCGCATGGAGAAGGGGACGTAGAGTCTGACCACATGGACCTCAAAGGAAGGGAAGACAAGTGAGGGTACTTGGGGGATAACTTGGAAAGTACATTTTGGTGAAAGGAGCAGACCAACGCCTCCACCTGCTCTGTTGTCCGATCTTGTTGTCCGATGTTGTCTTTTTCTTATAAATCTGAACTGGATTTTGCCCATGCTTCCTTTATCACACATGATCAACTTTTAAGTAGTTGTTCATCTTTGGAGACATTTTTGTTCTTAAATGTTTGTGTTTGTGGTTATTTTCCAATTGGGTTTCATTAGAAATTCTGCATTGTCTGGCTTCCACAGGCTCTTTGTTTTACTGCACATTGAACTTTGACGTGGTCTGTGGTCCTAAGTCAGCTGAAAGGAGCTCTCAGAAAGACCAAAAATAGTTAGAAAGTTTCATATCAAAGCATTATAGCGGCCTGACTGACAGATTCTTAGTTAACTCATTCTACAGCCATAAAGAGACATTACAACTCAGAGGCTATTGAAGGCAAAATGTGCAAAATTTGCAATGAAACTCAATTGCAAAAATGATTTTTAGCCCCAAATGCATGCATTTAATCTCACATCTTTCATTAGTGATAAACAACCCCCAAAATTATTTCCACTGGTGGTCGGCTGAGAAAACCTTTCTTACAATGGAATCTGTCTCAAACGTTGCCCTTCCTTCTAAAATAATAGCTCAAAGTACAGAAAAGTATTAGCAAGTCAGAGGACAACCATTCACATGTTACAACTGGACAACATACCAATATCTATGAAGTATGAACTGCTCCTCAGGCTACACATGTGGTTATTGTATGTCACTTCCCAGTTTATCTTGTAATCGTTTGCCCTCTGTCATGGAGACTTGTCTGCTCATCGTTCTGGGCTATTTGATAAGCAAAAGCTAAAATAAAATACTTGACTGACGAGCACGTCCCAAATGACAGGAGTTTTACTACTTATAATATATACAATGCATTAATATCAAAGGTGCAAAGACTTGAGTAAAAGCTGTAATTTGGTTCAAGGCCTCTGTAAATAGACGGAACTTTCATTGGATAATGGGATTGTATCATTAATACATTCAGGATTTCTTTTTTACAGGTATTCTTACCACTACTGTCAAAGAGCCAGTAAAGAGAAGAATTATGGCAATGGAATAGATGAAGTCAGATTTACTTTCATTACATCAGACCAAAGGTTATTTGTATTGAAGATTTGGTCAAATCGAGTTTTTGCCATTACGACTTATGCAGAAGTAAAGAATGACCAACTTTTAGGACGATTCATGGGGCGACTGACACGTAGTGATGATCTTTCACATCGTTCCCCTCTGAAAACACTGAGATGAAAAGGAAGATTAACTGTTTACAGGCCGCCAGGACAAGGATTGTCAACACCAATTATGTTGCTGAGAATCCTTGCCTATCGTGCACCAGATAGATGTGTTTCCTCACAATAGCAAGAAGCCTGACTGAGTTCCCTGTCTCTTAGAATAACCATCAACACCCTGCCCTTCTAACCTCTATAGGAGCTTGGGACATGCTGCAATTGACACTATATATTAAGGTAAAGGACACAAAAAAACTCTTTTCTTATTCTTTATTTAAAACTTGCATTTCAACTTATGTACCAAGGAATTCAGAAGGAGCATAGATGTAATAATCTGTCGCTTTGTATGTCATCTCATGTCATACCTTAGTGTATAAGATATACAGTTAGGTCCATATATATTTCGACAGAGACAACATTTTTCTAATTTTGGTTATAGACATTACCACAATGAATTTTAAACAAAACAATTCAGATGCAGTTGAAGTTCAGACTTTCAGCTTTCATTTGAGGGTATCCACATTAAAATTGGATGAAGGGTTTAGGAGTTTCAGCTCCTTAACATGTGCCACCCTGTTTTTAAAGGGACCAAAAGTAATTGGACAATTGACTCCAAGGCTATTTCATGGACAGGTGTGGGCAATCCCTTCATTATGTCATTCTCAATTAAGCAGATAAAAGGCCTGGAGTTGATTTGAGGTGTGGTGCTAGAATTTGGAAGGTTTTGCTGTGAAGTAAACATGAGGTCAAAGGAGCTCTCCGTATAGGTGAAACAAGCCATCCTTAAGCTGCGAAAACAGAAAAAACCCATCCGAGAAATTGCTACAATATTAGGTGTGGCAAAATCTACAATTTGGTACATCCTGAGAAAGAAAGAAAGCACTGGTGAACTCATGAATGCAAAAAGACCTGGGTGCCCACGGAAGACAACAGTGGTGGATGATTGCAGAATAATCTCCATGGTGAAGAGAAACCCCTTCACTACAGGCAACCAAGCGAACAACACTCTCCAGGAGGTAGGTGTATCAATATCCAAATCTACCATAAAGAGAAGACTGCATGAAAGTAAATACAGAGGGTTCACTGCACGGTGCAAGCCACTAATAAGCATCAAGAATAAAAACTCTAGACTGGACTTTGCTAAAAAAAAATCTAAAAAAGCCAGCACAGTTCTGGAAGAACATTCTTTGGACAGATGAAACCAAGATCAACCTCTACCAGAATGGTGGAAAGAGAAAAGTATGGCGAAGGCGTGGTACAGCTCATGATCCAAAGCACACAACATCCTCTGTAAAACACGGCAGAGGCAGTGTGATGGCTTGGGCATGCATGGCTGCCAGTGGCACTGGGTCACTAGTGTTTATTGATGATGTGACACAGGACAGAAGCAGCCGAATGAATTCTGAGGTATTCAGAAACATACTGTGTGCTCAGATCCAGCCAAATGCAGCAAAACTGATTGGTCGTCGTTTCATACTACAGATGGACAATGACCCAAAACATAAAGCCGAAGCAACCCAGGAGTATATTAAAGCAAAGAAGTGGAATATTCTTGAATGGCCAAGTCAGTCATCTGATCTCAACCCAATTGAGCATGCATTTCACTTGTTAAAGACTAAACTTCAGACAGAAAGGCCACAAACAAACAGCAACTGAAAACCACTGTAGTGAAGGCCTGGCAGAGCATCAAAAAGGAGGAAACACAGCGTCTCGTGATGTCCATGCGTTCAAGACTTCAGGCAGTCATTGCCAACAAAGGGTTTTCAACCAAGTACTAAAAATGAACATTTTATTTAAAATTATTGAATCTGTCCAATTACTTTTGGTCTCTTTAAAAACAGGGGTGGCACATGTTAAGGAGCTGAAACTCCTAAACCCTTCATCCAATTTTAATGTGGATACCCTCAAATGAAAGCAGAAAGTCTGAACTTCAACTGCATCTGAATTGTTTTGTTTAAAATTCATTGTGGTAATGTCTATAACCAAAATTAGAAAAATGTTGTCTCTGTCCAAATATATATGGACCTAACTGTATATGCCCCAAAATTCAGGCATATGTTGCTATCAAAAGTCACAACATTTTGGCAACTCCGGGGTTGAGATCTTATGACTCACCCAGCATCGGACTGGAGCACCTTGGGCCCACCAGAGAAAATCATTCTTGGGGCCCACTATGTAGCTACATAGAAATAGATACAAGACCACCAATTGTGCGGTAAAAAGCACTAATATCAGGGTATAATATAAGGTAGTTCGCGTCTTAATAATGTAGCAAGGGTTGGGGTAGCCCCCTCACAGAATATAATGTAGCCCCCTCATAAAATATAATGCAGTCCACTCTCATAGAATATAATGCAGCACCCCACAAAATATAATGCAACCCCCTCAGGTATGACACAGTCCCCACCATAGAATATAATGTAGCACCCCATAGGGTATAATGCAGCCCCCCCATATAGTATAATGCCACCCACCACAGAATATAATGTAGTCCCAAGAGAATGCAGTTCCACCACAGAATATAATGCAGCCCCCCCATAGAGTATACTGTAGCCCCCTCATATAGTATGATGTAGCCCCCATAATATTATGTAGTACCTTGAGTATAATGCAGTCCCCCCACAGAATATAATGTAGCCCCCCAGGGCCGTATTTAGAGTTTCTGCTGCCCTAGGCACTTTTAGTGCTGCCTCCCCCTTTGGTGACTATGACACTATCGGCATAGACTTTGGCAAGAATCGCTGATGTGAAAGTCGCCTTTTTCAGCAGATCCGGCAGTTTTTCTGCATCTGCCGCGTAACGGATTACTTACGGCAACACTGCGTTCGGCCTCATTCATTCCCTATGGGATTTGCGGCACTTCCCCGTGATCTGGCAAATGTGGTACCATACCTCCCAAGTTTTGAAGAAGGGAAGGAGGTATAACGTTTGCGGCGCGCATAGTGCGCCGTGGCAAATTTTAGGCCACGCCTCTGACCAGACCCATTTCACAACTAGTCACACCCATATCCACGTCCCAACCGCAGCCGTTTAGCACTGCTGATCACACTGTTTGCTTATAATTATTGTATATAAAACAAAAATATGGCCACACAGTGCTCCATACTGTATAATGGCCACACATGATGCTCAATACTGTATAACGGCCACCACACATGAAGCTCCATACTGTATAATGGCCACACATGATGCTGCATACTGTATAATGGCCACACACAGTTCTTCATACTGTATAATGGCCACACATGATGCTCCATAGTGTATAATGGCCACACATTGCTCCATACTGTATAATGGCCAGACAGTGCTCCATACTGTATAATGATCCCACATAATGCTCAATACTGTATAATGGCCACAAATGATGCTCCATACTGTATTATGTCCATTGGCCACACATGATGCTACATACTGTATAACGGCCACACATGATGCTGAATACTGTATAATGACCCCCCTCCTGTATGCATGGCTCATCTCCCTCCTATCCCATATACATAGCTCATATTACCCCCCCCCTGTATGCATGGCTTATATTCCCCCCTGTATGGCTCATATTTCCCCCCGTGTGCATGGCTCATTCCCCCCTGTATGGCTTATATTCCCCCCTGTATGGCTCATATTCCCCCCCTGCATGGCTTATATTCCCCCCTGTATGGCTTATAGTCCCCCCTGTATGGCTCATATTCCCCCCCCCCGTATGTATGGCTCATTCCCCCCTGCATGGCTCATATTCCCCCCTGCATGGCTTATAGTCCCCCCTGTATGGCTCATATTCCCCCCCCCCCCCGTATGCATGGCTCATTCCCCCCTGCATGGCTCATATTCCCCCTGTATGGCTCATTCCCCCCTGCATGGCTCATATTCCCCCCTGTATGGCTTATATTCCCCCCTGTATGGCTCATATTCCCCCCCGTATGCATGGCTCATTCCCCCCTGTATGGCTTATATTCCACCCCTGTATGGCTTATATTCCCCCCTGTATGGCTCATATTCCCCCCCGTATGCAGCTTCTTCCTGCTTGAGCGGTCATGTGACACCGTTCATTAAGATCATGAATATGCGCATATTCATGATCTTAATGAGCGGTGTCACGTGACCGCTCGTTCAGGACGAGCTGCAGTGCAGACGCCGAGACCATCGCTGGAGCAGGGTGAGTATTCAAGGCGGGCGGCGGGGGGGGGGGGGCCCTGGAGCGGGGGGCGGAGGCCCTGGAGCGGGGGGGAGGCCCTGGAGCAGTGGGGGCCCTGCCAGTAGGTGCCAGTGCCAGGGCCCACCGGTTCCCCGGTGGGCCAGTCCGAGCCTGGACTCACCTAATTCATGATGAGCTGTGGCGTTACTTACACCAGAAATCTTACACCAGTCAAAGACTTGGAGTAGAGTAAGATTTCTGGCAAGGCAACACTTCTGATTCATGAAGAGTGACGCCATCATGCCCCCTCATCAATACTGGTGAGAAAATCGCCAGTCTTGATGAATCAGGGACATATTCTTTTACAGGTTGCACAGACAAGCTACTTGAGGGAAAACTGTTGTACCATAGGTCTGGAAGACTGGACTATCCTTAACATTAGTTGGACATGAAAGTAACATTAAAGAAGTTATGTGAGATTGTTATTTATGTGATATCGTTATAGTAGAGCTCTCTGCTTTTATCACTACAGCACGTGACCACTGCAGCCAATCAATGGGCCAAACAGTGATGCTAATGTAGATGGCACAAGTTATTGATGGCACTGCTGCAGCCTGTCACCAATGAATATTGGACCTTGGGAGGTTGAGTGTAGTTGTTTGTTACTTTCTATGTCTGCAAACCCAATGGAAAAACGATATGTCACCTACTCACTGTAGTTATGATAAAATCACTTTTCTGTGCTGCAGATCTTCATCTTCCAGTTCTCTGACTGCTGAGCTCTGTATAACCCCACACACACCACTGATTGGACGCTTTCTGTCTGCACTGCGCTTAGGCAGAAAACTGTTATCGGTTGTTGGAGGCCAGGTAAGAGCATGGATTGCATTGCTGCAGGTTTGCTTTGGTGGCACCCCAGGAGTCCGGTTGCTACAGTGGCATTGCTTCTCTCACAGGGAGTAATGTCATGCCTGGAAGCAAGGAGGTGTCCCCTTACCATGTGTCAATAGAAGAGAAGTAGAGCAGAACCTGGGGTGTGGAACTGTGATTAAACGGACCCTAGAGCTGAGCACTAGGAACCAGATACCGGAGTCCGTGGTTGCGACTGTACTGAAGTCCCGGCAGCTAAATTCAGAGGGTAGGGAACTGCAGGACTCCTTGCCAAATCTAATACCTGGCGGCACAGCAGCATACCAGAGCCTGGAGCCAACACAAAGGAGTGGCACCTGTGAGGCTCGAGCTGCCTGCCATTTGTAAAAACAGAGAGACAGTTAGCAGCAGGAGGGTAAGCTGTTAAGGTACCGTCACACTAGACGATATCGCTAGCGATCCGTGACGTTGCAGCGTCCTGGCTAGCGATATCGTCCAGTGTGACACGCAGCAGCGATCAGGCCCCTGCTGTGATGTCGTTGGTCGGGGAAGAAAGGCCAGAACTTTACTTCGTCGCTGGCTCTCCCGCTGACATCGCTGAATCGGTGTGTGTGACACCGATTCAGCGATGTCTTCGCTGGTAACCAGGGTAAAAATCGGGTTACTAAGCGTAGGACCGCGCTTAGTAACCCGATGTTTACCCTGGTTACCATCGTTAAAGTAAAAAAACAAACACTACATACTTACCTACCGCTGTCTGTCCTCGGCGCTCCACTTCTCTGCTCTGGCTGTGAGCGCCGGGCAGCCGGAAAGCAGAGCGGTGACGTCACCGCTCTGCTTTCCGGCCGCTGTGCTCACAGCCAGACCAGAGAAGCAGAGCGGTAGGTAAGTATGTAGTGTTTGTTTTTTTACTTTAACGATGGTAACCAGGGTAAACATCGGGTTACTAAGCGCGGCCCTGCGCTTAGTAACCCGATGTTTACCCTGGTTACCGGCATCGTTGGTCGCTGGAGAGCTGTCTGTGTGACAGCTCTCCAGCGACCAAACAGCGACGCTGCAGCGATCCGGATCGTTGTCGGTATCGCTGCAGTGTCGCTTAGTGTGACAGTACCTTTAGGCAGCAAAGGAAAAGGGAGGACAGCGCAGTAGGAAGGCCTCCCTACCTACCTGGCCAGGTGTATCCAAAAATTGCTTCCAGGCTGCCCGGTTCTCCATTACGATCTGCTACCAGTACCCCAGTCTGTACTATCAACCATCAAGTAAAGGAAAATAAACCTACAGCCCTTGTGTCATTAAGTGATCTCTTGCGCCCCGAGTCCTGCACCACAAGGTACACAAAGCCTGACATAAACGGGACCGGTAGCCCTGGGGCCCCGCTTCACCTGTGGGGAGCAGAACCATCCCAGCTGCATCACCATCAGCCCCAGCAGTCTCCTTTAGCAGTTTCGGCCATCCATTGCCAAACACCACAGGTGGCGTCACGTTAAATCCCATATACATATTCCCCATTTTACGGCACAGCCAGGGCCACGGAGTCAGGTCATGGCCCCGTGACTTCCCCAAAGAACTGTCCAACCCGATTCCGAGTACCCCGCGGCCCTGGTGGGTGTGTCACTAGGGAGATGTGTTGCACTGCATGAGGCAAATGGTGGGCACACAGATATTGACTAATTTTCTGACTCCCCCCAGACACCCGCAATACTGTAAAACTGCACATTTTAGTGTGACCTTTTATTGTGGCCAGCTTAAGTCACACCTGTAATAATAATAATAATAATAATGTTATTTTAAATAACGGAAACATATTCCGCAGAACTTTACAATTAAGTGGGGACATATACAGACAAATTCATTACAAGATGAGACAGTTTAAACAGTTACATTGGGAATGAGGGTCCTGCTGCTCGCAAGCTTACAATCTACAAGGAAATAGGGGGGACACAATAGGTGAAAAGTGCTTGCAATTTCAGGTCCAGCAATTATAATAAATAGGGGTTTTTATTTAAAGCTGCATTAGCTGGACATCAACCAGTCTGTTTAAGTGCAGGTACCGTGTGCATGGAGGGTGTGGAGACAGATGAATAGGAGGGAGCAGATTCTGAATACTATTTAGAAGGAGGGAACAGGGGAGAGTTAGGTTAGTGAGTTGAGGTGATGGGCTTGTTTAAAGAGATGTGTTTTTAAAGCACACTTTAAAAAACGGGCGCTACGTATTAGTTGGATAGTCTGGGGTAGAGCATTCCAGAAAACTGGCGCAGCATGAGACAAGTCTTGGCGATGGAGGTGTGAGGTTCATATTATGGAGGATGCTAGTCTTAGGTCAGTTTCAGAATGGATGGCTTGGGTAGGGTGATAGAGAAGGGAGGAAGACAAGTAGGGTGGTGCAGAACTGTGGAGGGCTTGGGGGGTGAGAGAGATAAGTTTATATTTTTCACAATTTCAAAGGTGAGAAAAGGTCGGATTCTGGAAATGTTTGCAGAGACTAAAAAGAACCTAGATATGTTTCTTGTAATGACCAGGTGAATCATAATGGCAGGTCAGTTTTAGCATTTAGTGAATTTACTGTAGTAAAAAAGCCAAACAGAAAAACAAGTGTGGGATTGCACTTTTTTTGCTATTTCACCGCACTTGGAATTTTTTTCCCGTTTTCGTGTACATGACATGGTAAAACCAATCATGTTGTTCAAAAGTACAACTTGGCCCGCAAAAAACAAGCCCTCAAATTAACATTTTGACTAAAAAATAAAAAAAGTTATGGCTCTGGTATGAAGGGGAGCAAAAAATGAAAATGAAAAACCAAAAATACCTCTGGTCATTAATGGGGTTAATCAGGTAGCTATCTACTAGAAATATAATACACACTTGTCAAGTATTATTTTGTATAAAGGATGTGCTATAATATGCGATTGGCATAGTATCCCATGTCCTATAGTCATAGCATAATGTATATCATCATGTGTTATCCTGTAAATGAAATCCGATGTCTGTATTCATAAGACCCAATTCATGAAGCAGTTTTCTTTGGAATTCTGTAAAACTGCTTGAATTGTTGCAAAATTTTTGCGCAGCTCGAAGTTGTGCAAACATTTCATGACTTTTGGTGGTTATACACCAGGCCCAGCCTGCTCCATCCAATTTTACACTCCTCCCCAAATTCATTGTGATTTACACTACAAAGTGGTGAACATTTCACTCAGTCTTCATGAACCTTAGTAAATCATATCCAAGTAACATATCATACTATATACTGGATATGCTATACTATGTGCACAGACTTCCGATGTTATATACAGGTGTTGCTGGTGTTGTTTTTTTTATAACTACTGCAGTATGTAACTGAACATTTACTGAAGGAGATTTAGACCTTTAAGTCTTGTTCTGTTACTGTGTCTATGTATTAAGCTTGGTTTTGTTACCGTATCTATGTTGTAAGTGTCAGATTTCTGATGAAGAGGCTTCTATATAGAGTCTGATATATTGAGTCCCGTCTGTGGGGAATTTCATACAATGATCAGCTACTAGATTTCTATTTGAGATGCTGATTTTCCACATCTAAGACACGATCTCTAAATGTATTATATCAGTGACCGTTGCACAAGTACAGGATCGCACTATTACTGACAGCTCAATGCATCTAGTGTGTATCCCATCATCTCACACCTTTTTAAAGTGTTAAACCTCTTTAACCTTTATAAAGCAACCAGAGATAAACCACACAACTGATGGGACATTGCTTTATGCTTGCCTCCCAGTTATAATATGCCAGCCAGACCCTGATTGCAAGTTATACATCTTACTAAAATACATCAATTATCAAGGGTGCACTAGTCTGAAGTCCTGACTCCTGGTTCCTAACAGCTTCTCTTCTGAAGTATGCCTTACACGGACAATGTTTTCCTGGGTCTTCACAACACTAGTGCTTTGGGTGAAGGGTGCTGACTGACTGTCTTAAAGGGAACCTGTCACCCCGAAAATCGCGGGTGAGGTAAGCCCACCGGCATCAGGGGCTTATCTACAGCATTCTGTAATGCTGTAGATAAGCCCCCGATGTTACCTGAAAGAGGAGAAAAAGACGTTAGATTATTCTCACCCAGGGGCGGTCCCGCTGCTGGTCCGGTCGGATGGGCGTCTCTGGTCCGCTGCTGCGCCTCCCATCTTCTTTCCATGACGTCCTCTTCTGATCTTCAGCCACGGCTCCGGCGCAGGCGTACTTTGTCTGCCCTGTTGAGGGCACAACAAAGTACTGCAGTGCCCAGGCGCCGGAAAGGTCAGAGAGGCCCGGCGCCTGCGCACTGCAGTACTTTGCTCTGCCCTCAACAGGGCAGACAAAGTACGCCTGCGCCGGAGCCGTGGTGTGAAGACCAGAAGAGGACGTCATGGAATGAAGATGGGAGGCGCCGCAGCGGACCAGAGACGCCCATCCGAACGGACCAGCAGTGGGACCGCCCCTGGGTAAGTATAATCTAACGTCTTTTTCTCCTCTTTCAGGTAACATCAGGGGCTTATCTACAGCATTACAATGCTGTAGATAAGCCCCTGATGCCGGTGGGCTTACCTCACCCGCGATTTTCGGGGTGACAGGTTCCCTTTAATTTCACAAATAAGCCAGGTCCCTTCTCCATCATAGCCAACCTCTTACTCCTTTTTGCCTTTTAATGTCAGCTATTATATCTGTACTTAAAATGTAGCCACTGACAATCAGAGCTACTTTTGTTTTCTCCATCTTCATTTATAAATTTGAAAATTTTGCCAACAGTTCAACAATCCCATTAAAACTCCAAGCCCAATTTCATCTGTTTTTTATTTCCTAAGTATATTATCAGTCTATTTGCAAGTCCTGTCATCGCCATCTAAAGAGCATCTTTTGCATCTGTTCCTGCTTTACTATTGACACTTCTAAAACACTAATCCAGGATCTAATCATCTCTTACTTTACTCATTACAATAAGTAATCCTTTAACCAAACTGGCTCTACTTCACTTGTGAAGACAGCAGTTAGGCTGATTTGTGTGTCCACTGGTTATACTAGCGATCCTGACCATGAAATACATTGGTTGTCTGTTCTCTCTAAGTTAAGGTTTAGAGGTCACAAAAATTGTCTACAGAATTTTGGCCAAGACTTCTGTCATGATGCATTTTTAGAAAGTCCTACATTCATTACATAGGAACAGGGATAATTATTGACCACTTAGGGTCTGCCCGTTTACTTCAGTGGTTGCAGGAATGGGCTTTTACGCATAGGAATTAGGATCGGTGAGCTTAGTCTTGAATTAACTAGATATGTGTGCAAGGAGGTGGCAGGGACCCTCACGTGCCTCCTCTCCCCTGGTCACTGTTCACATATTACATGTGGCCCCCCATGGTGTATTAATGAGAAGTGTAACGTTTATACATTTTTACTGATGTTTGTGTACTGTAATGTGATGAATTTGTTATATACTGTGTGTAAGCTAAAGGTACCGTCACACATAGTGACGCTGCAGCGATACGGACAACGATCCGGATCGCTGCAGCGTCGCTGTTTGGTCGCTGGAGAGCTGTCACACAGACAGCTCTCCAGCGACCAACGATCCCGAGGTCCCCGGTAACCAGGGTAAACATCGGATAACTAAGCGCAGGGCCGCGCTTAGTAACCCGATGTTTACCCTGGTTACCATCCTAAAAAGTAAAAAAACAAACGCTACATACTTACCTACAGCCGTCTGTCCTCGGCGCTCTGCTTCTCTGGTCTGGCTGTGAGCGCCGGGCAGCCAGAAAGCAGAGCGGTGACGTCACCGCTCTGCATTCCGGCTGACCGACGCTCACAGCCAGAGCAGGAGGAGAGCAGAGCACAGCGCTGGAGGACAGACGGCTGTAGGTAAGTATGTAGTGTTTGTTTTTTTACTTTTAGGATGGTAACCAGGGTAAACATCGGGTTACTAAGCGCGGCCCTGCGCTTAGTTATCCGATGTTTACCCTGGTTACCAGCGAAGACATCGCTGAATCGGTGTCACACACGCCGATTCAGCGATGTCTACGGGGAGTCCAGCGACGAAATAAAGTTCTGGACTTTCTTCCCCGACCAGCGATCTCCCAGCAGGGGCCTGATCGCTGCTGCCTGTCACACTGGACGATATCGCTAGCGAGGACGCTGCAACGTCACGGATCGCTAGCGATATCGTCTAGTGTGACAGTACCTTTAGGGACAGTATAGAACCGTAGGGGGATTAGAATAGAGGGGTCATCATAGAGATAGGATAGCATAGAATAGATAGAAGTGTTAGTTAGATACAGGCAGCATAGGTGTTAAGCAGATGGGAGGAGTTACAGAGCAGAGCAGCACAGATCAGGGAGGTATAGGACAGGCACCGTGCAAGATTGACAGTCATCTTGTGTTTCTTCCATTTTCTAATAATTGTGCCAACAGTTGGTGTCTTCTCACCAAGCTGCTTGCCTGCTGTTCTGTAGTCCATCCCAGCCTTGTGCAGGTGTACTATTTTGTCCCTGATGTCCTTAGACAGCTCTTTGGTTTGGCCATGGTGGAGAGGTTGGAGTGTGATTGATTGTGTGGACAGGTGTCTTTTATACAGGTAATGAGTTCAAACAGGTGCAATTAATACAGGTAATGAGTGCAGAGTAGGATGGCTTCTTATAGAAAAAGGAACAGGTCTGTGAGAGCCAGGTGCGAAAACTTGCAAAATTGTCAGTGTATCAGATACCGTATATACTCGAGTATAAGCCGACCCGAGTAGTATAAGCCGACCCTCCTAATTTTGCCACAAAAAACTGGGAAAACTTAATGACTCGAGTATAAGCCTAGGGTGGAAAATGCAGCAGCTACCGGTAAATGTCAAAAGTAAAAATAGATACCAATAAAAGTAAAATTTATTGAGACATCAGTAGGTAAAGTGTTTTTGAATATCCATATTGAATCAGGAGCCCCATATAATGCTCCATAAAGTTTGATGGGCCCCATTAAATGCTCCATATTAAAGTATGCCCCATATAATCCTGCATAAAGGGTAATAAGGGCCCCCCATAAGATGCTCCATAGACACATTTGCCCAATATAATGCTGCACAAATGTTAAGGCCCCATAAGATGCTCCATACAGTCACTTGCCCCATATAATGCTGCACAATCGTTATGGCCCCATAAGATGCTCCATACAGTCACTGCCCATTATAGTGCTGCACAAGTGTTATGTGTTGTGAGTTCCGTTCTGGAGCTCCCTCCTGTGGTTGCTAATGGTATTTTTGCGGGTTCTGCCCTTGGGCTCCCTCTGGTGGTTTCAAGTGGAACTGCTGCTCCATTGGGTGGCTGTAGCAGCTGCCTTCACTAATCGCCTTGCCTGGGTTTGTTATTTAAACCTGCTCTGAGCCTTAGTCCATGCCTGCTGTCAATGTTCTTGGTTGGATTTGATTCTTCCCTTGTATTTCTCATATGGCCAGTCCTTGTCTGCAAAAGATAAGTTTTGCTAGTTTTGTTTGTCCATTTGTTTGGACTCTATTGCTTTGCATTTTGTTTCTTTTGTCCAGCTTGTCACTATGTCTTATTCAGGCTAGCTGGAAGCTCTGGGAAGCAGATTTGCCCCTCCACACCATGAGTCGGTGTGGAGTTCATTTTTGTAAACTCTGCGTGGATTTTGTAGTTTTTTATACTGACCGCACAGTATCCTTTGCTCTCTGTCTATCTAGTTTAGTTTTGGCCTCCCTTTGCTGAAATCTAATTTCATTTCTGTGTTCGTCATTTCCCTCTCCTTTCACAGTCAATATTTGTGGGGGGGCTGTCTTTCCTTTTGTGGGTTTCTCTGAGGCAAGATAGCTTTCTATTTCCTTCTATAGGGGTAGTTATATCTGAGGCTGGGACGAGGTGTCTAGGGAGTGTCAGGAACATCCCACGTCTATTTCTAGTTGTACTGTTAGGATTAGGGACTGCGGTCAGTAGAGATACCACCTTCTCAGAGCTCGTTCCATGTTGCGTTTTAGCCACCAGGTCATTTCAGTGTGGCCTCTTAACCACCAGGTCATAACAGTTATGGCCCCATAAGATGCTCTGCACAGTCACTTGCCCCTTATAATGCTGCACAAACATTATGGCCCCATAAGATGCTCCGTACAGTCACTGCCCCATATAATGCTGCACAAACATTATGGCCCCATAAGATGCTCCATACAGTCACTGCCCATTATAGTGCTGCACAAGTGTTATGGCCCCATAAGATGCTCCATACAGTCACTTGCCCCGTATAATGCTGCACAAACATTATGGCCCCATAGGATGCTCCGTACAGTCACTGCCCTATATAATGCTGCACAAACATTATGGCCCCATAAGATGCTCCATACAGTCACTGCCCCTTATAGTGCTGCACAAGTGTTATGGCCCCATAAGATGCTCCATACAGTCACTGCCCCTTATAGTGCTGCACAATTGTTATGGCCCCATACAGATGCTCCATCCAGTCACTGCCCCATATGCTGTGGCTGCAATAAAAAAAAAAAAATCATATACTCACCTCTCCGTCGCTCAGGACCCCGGCACTTTCACCTGCTCCTCGTTCGGGTGCAGCTCCGTCTAGCACTGACGTTCAGCAGAGGGCGCGCACTGACCACATCATCGCGCCCTCTGACCTGAGTGTCACTGCCAGAGGACGCTGATGACGGAGCCGCACCGGAATGAGGAGCAGGTGAGTATCGCGCAGTGCTGCGCTCCCCCTCCCCATATACTTACCTGCTCCTGGGCGGTGCAGTCCCTGCTTCTCCCGGCGCCGCATATTCTTCCTGTACTGAGCGGTACCATGTGACCGCTCAGTACAGGAAGAATATGCAGGGCTGGAAGAAGCAGGGACATGCAGGGACCGCACCAGGAGTAGGTAAGTATAATTAGACAGGCCCCCGCCCCCCTCCCCTGCCGACCCCCGGGTATGATTTGAGTATAAGCCAAGAGGGGGACTTTCAGCCCAAAAAAATGGGCTGAAAATCTCGGCTTATACTCGAGTATATACGGTAGTTGTTTTCCCCAGTGTATATACCAGGATGGGGTCAGAATAAAAAAAAGCAAAGCAGTTCTTGAGTTGCTGGTTTTAGTTCATTCTGCCGCCCAGAAATTGGGATAGAAAGTGACCAAACATTTTATGTGCCCAAAAATGGCACAAAAACATTCACTCATTCAGCAAAAAAACAAGCCGTCACATGACTCTGCAGAAATATGGAAAATTAGAGTTCTCAAAATATAATCATGCAAAAATGTATTTATTTATTTTAAAAGCTTTTTTTTAGTGTGTTTAAGTGGGCAAACATTAAAAAACAATACAAATCTGGTATCGCTGCAATGGCAGTGACCAAAAGATTAAAGCTGTCTTATCACTTATACCGCATGAGGAACAGCGTAAAAAATAAAATAAATAAAACCAATTTTTGACCTGCTGTTGATTTGTTTATTCTGCCTCCTAAAGATTGCAATAATTCACATGGATTCCCTGATGGAAGATTCCTTATAATGAGGCAGATGAAGACAGTTTGGATGTTGTCTGGCCTATGGTCTGGCAATGTCCTTCTTTTAAGTGTATAAAAGTGCAGTCAGCCACAGTTTTGTGCACCTCTGAAAAGGACACTGAATAGAAGCCAGACATAGCTCAGAGTAACTCTGCTGCCTCATTACAGTGATTGAATTCCTCAGGGGTTTCACCTGAATGACATCATTTGGAGAGTTGTGTCCACGTTCAGGATTGCATCAGGATTTGGTCAGGATTTTTCATCAGTATTTGTAGCCAAAACCAGGAGTGGGTGATAAATGCAGACGTGGTGCATATGTTTCTATTATACTTTTCCTCTAATTGTTCCACTCCTGGTTTTGGCTACAAATACTGATGAAAAATCCTGACCAAATCCTGAGGCAATCCTGAACGTGGACACATACCCTTAGATGGAAACCCCAAAGTAAGTACTCAGCGTAGTGCGCAGGATAAATGTGATCCCAAGCGTTATATAAAATGAAAGCTTCAACTCAATCTACAAAAAAAGCAAGTCCCCACTCAGGTCTGTTATCTGTTAAAGGAAATATAGGAGGCTTCCATGTTACAAGTAGTACAAAGGTTCTGGAAAAGCAATATTACTACTCCCTCAGAAAAAAAATACAAAAATAAATAAATCCAGTAAATTCTGCGCTCCCAAATCCAAATGCCCCCTCTCTCTTCTGAGCCCCACAGTGTGCCTAAACCACATTTAGAGCCCACATATTTGGCAATACTGTTGTGAAGAGAGACTGCTTAATTTACGGGTACGTGTCTTCAGAAACACGAGCTTGGCACGATATATGGACACTGCAGATTTGCAATTTTAACATCCGCTGCGTGCTTGTTTCTTGAAAACACCTATGGGGTCGTCGCCAAACCTATAGATACATTTCGGCCACATATGGGATATTGATGTACACAAGAGAATTTTTGTAACTAATTGTACCACTTGTTTTCTCATGTTAGCCCTTTTGAAAGTTAAAAACTTGGGACCAAAGCAACATTTTAGTGGAAAAAATGGTAATTTATCATTTACTTAGCCCAATTTTATACAGTATAATTCTGTGAATCACCTGTGGGTTAAAAATGCTCAGTACACCCCTAGATGAATTCCTTGAGGGATGTAGATGTTTTTGTGGGAAAAATGTAATTTTTATTTTCACAACTCAAGGTTATACAATTCTGTGAAGCACCTGCAGGTTCAAGGTGCTCACCACACATCTAGATAAATTCATTGAAGGGTGTAGTTTCCAGTTGTGGGGGTTTCCACTGTCTGGCACATCAGGGGAACTGCAAACGTGACATGGAGTATCTATTCCAGCAAATTCTGCTCTCCAAAAGTAAAATCTTGCTCCGTCCAAGCCCTGCCATGCGCTCAAACAGTAGCTTTCTCTCACATATGGGGTATTGGTGTATTCAAGAGAAATTGCACAACAAATTGTATGGTCCATTTTCTCCTAGACCATACACTTGTGAAAATTAAAAACTTGGGCTAAAAGAATATTATTTTGAGATGCAGTTGTTAAAATAGTGTCACTTTTGATAATTTCCTGCCATATAGGCCCCCTCAATGTCACACCAAATGCGATGTGGTCCCTAAAATAATTGGTTTTGTGAATTTTATTGGAAAAATGAATAATTCCTGATACACTTTTAACCCTTCTAATCTCCTAAGGAAAAAAAATGCGTTTAAAAAATGATGCTGATGTAAAGTAGACATGTGGGAATGTTACTTAAGAACTATTTTGTGTTGTAGAACTATCTGGTTTAAAGGCATAACAATTCAAAGTTTGTAAAATTTTCAAATTTTTGGTCAAATTTTTGACAGTTTCATAAGTAAATGCAAATCATATCTATCAAAGTTTGCCACTAATATGAAGTACAATATGTCCCAAAAAAAATCTCATAATCACTGGGATCCATTGAAGCGTTCGAGAGTTATTACTACATAAAGTGACACTGGTCAGGATAATAAAACTTAGGCTATGTGCACACGTTGCGGATTAGGCTTAGGAATTTCTGGTGTGGATTCAGCCTCTCCTGGCAGAAAACGCACCTGCGGATTTGATGCATTTTTTGTGCGGTTCTGTAGCGTTTTTTGTGCATTTTTGCTGCGGTTTTCTTGCGGATTTGCTGCGTTTTTTACCCCTGCGGTTTTCTATAATGGAATGGGTACAAAAACGCTGCAGATTCACAAAAAAAGAAGTGACATGCTACTTCTTTTAAACCGCAGCGTTTCCGCAGCGGATTTTCTGCAAAGTGTTCTGTAAATCAATTGCGGATCTGCAGCGTTTCTGGACTGCAAAAAACGCTGCGGATCCGCGGAGAATCCGCAACGTGTGCACATACCCTTAGCGTGGTCAGGAAGGTGAAAACAGGCTTGGGGGTGAAGAGGCGTTAACAGGGCTACCTGGCAATTTTTTGGCCTATTATTCTATGATAAAAAAAAGGAATAAGTTGAACCTTATTTATAGAGTATAAACAAAGATTACAACACTTTCAGCTTTATTTTTTACATTATTTTTACAGCAAGATAAGAGGTTTATAATTATACTGTAAAAGACAAAACAAAACAGTACCATAAAAGTGGTTCTTCACTACTGGACAACCCCTTTTGACTGATATAGTGCCCCACATAAAATAAAAAAGAACATATTCACCACCCTGACCAGTGATGTTGGCGCTATGTTTCCTAGTGGTCACTTGACATTGTAATGACACTTGACCGCTCACTATTCCCTCATATCAGATGACAGCTGAACGGACTCAGCACTGACAACACTGGAATGGCGCTGGCCTGCGAGCTGAGATTCTTTTATTTTATTTTGCGCGGTGCACTTTGCAGTAAAGGGGTTGCGAAAAAAAACTGAATTTAACCCACAAAGAACTGTACATCATTGGAAAATAAAAGCTAGGCCTCTGTAAATGCGTTAACACTGGTGGTGGTTAATCATCTGGTACCAAAGAGGTTTTTGCTGATTGTTAGTCGTTTAATAGCCTGTTTTCATGCTTCAGATGCGCACTGAACAATCTAATAGAACGTTCAGTGCTGACATTGTTATCGGCAGCCCTTGTTAAAACAGAACAATGCGCTGCCAAGAATGAGGATCTTTTGTGAAGGCCAAAAGATCATTTCACCCAACGTATGCTCGTTCATCGCGTGATCAATAGTCTATTCAGACTGCACGATTATCGTGCCAATGGACGCATGTTCTTGATAATCTTGCATCTTTATACTTTACATAGTCAATCACATAATATCATGCAGATAGCAGTCGATTGGTAGACCTTAAAACTGGCCCGCCAGTCATTCAAAGACCCCCAAAAGCAGTTTTCTTTGTCTTTCTCTGTGCCCTAAGAATCCTTGGTAATGAGTGTCCTGGTGAAATTGTCCCAGACATTGCACAAGAAGACACACAAGCTTCGGCCTTCTTTTTGTGATACTGAAAGTTGTAAATAATTGTTGCCGACTGGTTAAGGTAAAAGAAGTAAAAGAAAGAAAGGGAATTCAAGAAAGAAGAGGAAGAGAAAAGAAGTAAACTTAAACAGTGAAGTGTTAGTAATCAGGTCCTGAGCAGCTCACTGCTACCTCCCATTCACTTTTTATCTTGCTAATCTTCCCTATGTAAGCTTGAACAATGAAGCACCAGAAAAGAAGGAAATGTCAGGTTATGTTTCGGGACCAGCCCACTGCCCACCCTCCATCTGTGCCGATGTCAGTGCTTATTAGAACATATGCTGCCTGTTGCTCACTGGCCATCTGTTAGCCGAGCTGATGAAGTGGTCCCGTAACCAGGACAACATGAACCTGGGCGGCCAGTGCCACTGGAAACATTTTCTGCTCAAGTTACTCTGGTGTCCATGTTAAGGAATGGTATTTGTTTCCCAGCAGCAGAACCGATGTGCACACAAATATTGGCAGCATATGTAACCACTGGATAAACCACAAACCGTGTGCCAGACACAATGCCCCGATATTTGATATTAATGCAAAGATGACCAAATTGTTTGCCCTATAAATTCTGCAGAAAAAAATGTCCATAGTGGGACTCGGCAGTCCTTGGTAGGACTGGACTTATTACTTTGATATGTTTATTAAATATTTTAGTATTATATATAAGGTAATAGGCAAATGCCCTACAAGTTGTGTATGACATGGCAAATTTTTTTTTCATGTTTTGCCACCGTATAACTTCAAATGTCACTGTTTATTTGTTTGAGGGTTTGCATCATATCACGTAAAGAACATTCCTACAACTCTGAACATTTTTTTTTTGTGAAGCAAATAACAAATAGGACAAAATAACTGTTAACGTCAGTGTGCATAAATATTCACCCCCTAAAGTCAGTACTTTGTAGACCCTCCTTTTGCGCCAACCAATTAATAATCTATATATATAATTGTCTAAGGGTCACTTCCGTCTGTCTGTCTGTCATGGATATTCATTGGTCGCGGCCTCTGTCTGTCATGGAAATCCAAGTCGCTGATTGGAAAAACAGCCACAACCAATCAGCGACGGGCACAGTCCGGCGGAAAAATGGCCGCTCCTTCCTCCCCGCAGTCAGTGCCCGCTCCGTACTCCCCTCCAGTCAACGCTCACACAGGGTTAATGGCAGCGTTGACCGCGGTGAAATGCACTCGGTTAACGCTGTTATTAACCCGGTGTGACCAACTTTTTACTATTCATGCTGCCTATGCCGCATCAATAGTAAAAAGATCTAATGTTACAAATAATAATAAAAAAAAAAAATAGTTATATACTCACCGTCCGTCAGATCAGGAACAGGCCTTTACCGCTCCTCGCAATGCCCTGGTGAATGCTCCATGCATTACGGTCTCGCGAGATGATGACGTGCGGTCTCGCGAGACCGCTATGTCATCATCTCACGAGACCGCAATGCACTCTTCAGACCAGAGCGCGCAAGGAGCGTCGTTAACCGCTTCGATCCGGGGCCCAACAGAAGGTGAGTATATAACTATTCTTTATTTTAATTCTTTTTTTTAACAGGGATATGGTGCCCACATTGCTATATACTACATGGGCTGTGCAATACATTACGTGGGCTGTATTATATACTACTACGTGGCTGGGCAATATACTACGTGGCTGTGCAATATACTACACGACTGGGCAATATACTACGTGCTGGGCAATATACTACGTGACTGGGCAATATACTACGTGGCTGGGCAATATACTACGTGGCTGGGCAATATACTATGTGGCTGGGCAATATACTATGTGGCTGGGCAATATACTACGTGACTGGGCAATATACTACGTGGCTGGGCAATATACTGTGCGGGCTGTGCAATGTACTGCGCGGGCTGTGCAATGTACTGCGCGGGCTTTGCAATGTACTGCATGGGCTGTGCTATACACTGCGTGACCTGTGTTATACACTATGTGGCCTGTGTTATACACTACGTGGCCTGTGTTATGCACTATGTGGCCTGTGTTATATACTGCGTGCGTGGTACTGCGCGGGCTGTGCAATATACTACGCGGGCTGTGCAATATACTACGTGGCTGGGCAATATACTACGTGGCTGGGCAATATACTACGTGACTGGGCAGTATACTACATGTCTGTGCTGTATACTACGTGGCTCTGTGCTGTATACTACGTGGCTGGGCAATATACTACGTGACTGGCCAATATACTACGTAACTGGGCAGTATACTACGTGACTGGGCAGTATACTACGTGTCTGTGCTGTATACTATGTGGCTCTGTGCTGTATACTACGTGACTGGGCAATATACTACGTGGCTGGGCAATATACTACGTGGCTGGGCAATATACTACGTGGCTGGGCAATATACTACGTGGCTGGGCAATATACTACATGGTTGGGCAAAATACTACGTGACTGGCCAATATACTACATGACTGGGCAGTATACTACGTGTCTGTGCTGTATACTATGTGGCTCTGTGCTGTATACTACGTGGCTGGGCAATATACTACGTGACTGGGCAGTATACTACGTGGTTGGGCAATATACTACGTGGCTGGGCAATATACTACGTGGTTGGGCAATATACTACGTGACTGGGCATTATACTACGTGGTTGGGCAATATACTATGCGGCTGGGCAATATACTAGGTCACTGGGCAATATACTACGTGGCTGGGCAATATGCTACGTGGCTGGGCAATACACTACGTGGTTGGGCAATATACTACGTGGCTGGGCAATATACTACGTGGGCTGTGCAATATACTATGTGGACATATTCTAGAATACCCGATGCGTTAGAATCGGCCCACCATCTAGTAATAATAATAATAGTTTTTTTTATTTTGATAGCGCTGACACATTCTGCACTTTACAACTAAGTAGGGATATGTACAGACAATGAAAACAATACAATGTAATACATTTCAACAGTTACTGGAGGAGTTAAGAACCTGCTCACAAGCTTACAATCTGTAAGGAAATATAGGGATACAATAAGTAGAATGTGCTGTTACGTACAGTAGAGCCATCATTATTATTAGGGTTTTCATATTAAGCTGCATGATCCGGTCATCAGCCATTATCTGTCTGTGTGAAGTTACCGTGTGCTATTAGGTTTATGGATGATGTGAGGACAGATAAATAGGAAGGAGCAGATTATGATTTACATTTAAAAGGAGTGAAGAGCGGAGAGTTAGGTTAGTGAGTTGAGGTGATAGGCTTGTTGAAACAGGTGAGTCTTTACAGCTTACAAGTTACTCTGGATAAGTCTCTATGAGCTTTTCAAATCTTGCTGCTGGGATGTTTGCCCATAGCTCAAGGCAAAAATACTCTAGCTCCTTCAAGTTAGATGGTTTCATCTGTTGAACAACTATCTTCAAGTCTGACCACAGATTCTCAATTGTTTTAAGGTCTAGGCTTTGTCTAGGCCACTCCAAAACATTTACACATTTCCCCTTAAACCACTCAATTGTTGCTTAACTTTGGATCTTGTTGGAAGGTGAACCTCCATTCCAGTATCAAATCACTGACAGACTGAAACAGGTTTTGCTCAAGAATATCCATGTTTTTAGCACCATTCATCTTCCCCTTGACTCGGACCATTTTCCCTGTCCATGCTGCCAAAAAACATCCTCACAGCATGACGCAGCCACCACCATGTTTCACTGTGGGGATGGTGTTCTTGGAGTAATGATCTGTGTTGGTATGGCACAAGACATAATGTTTACCTTTGTGGCCAAAAAGTTCAATTTTTGTTTCATCTGACCACAGCACTTTCTTTCATACATTTGGGGAGTCTCCTACATGTCCTTTGGCAAACTCAAAACGTTCCTTACAATTTCTGTGTGTAAATAAATGCTCTTTTTTTGTCCAATCTTCCATAAAGGCCTCATCTATGGAGTGTATGGCTTATTGTGGTTGTATGCACAGATACTCCAGTCTCTGCTTGGGAACTCTGAAGCTCCTTGAGAGTTACCTTTGGTCTCCATGCTGTCTCTCTAATTAACGCCCTCCTTGTCCGGGCTGAGAGTTTTGGTGGGCGGCTCTCTCTTGTCAGGTTTGATGTGGTACTATGTACTTTCAATTTGATGATAATGCATTTAATGGTACTGCGGGGAATCCTCAGAGATTGGAATACTTTTTTTGCAACTCAGCCCAGAATTGTAATTTTCAAAAACCTGGTCCTTGACTTGTTTGGACATTTCCTTGGTCTTCATAGTGCTGTTTGGTTAGTGGTTCCTCTTGCTTAATGGTGTTGCAGCCTCTGTGGCCCTTCAGAAAAGGTGTGTATATCCTGACAGTCCATGTGACCCTTAGATTGCACACAGGTGGACGTCCTTTCACTAAGCATGTGACTTATGAAGGTAATTGCTTGACCCTGAAATTTTTAGGGGCTTCATTGATTAAGGGGCAAATACATATGAACATGCCAATTTTTAGTTATTTGATCCCATAAATTTAATTTATGCCTATATTTTTCTCACTTCACCACCTTAGACTATTTAGTGCTGATGCACCACACACAAATGGGATTAAAAAATATTTAAACACAGGTTGTAATGTAACAAAATAGGTAAAAAGGGTAAAGGAGTGAATACTTTTGCAAGCAACTGTATCTACCATGGCACACATTTACTAACAACCTGCGAGATGAGCCCTTAATTATCTCATACAGCTTATTCAGATAAAGGTTTAAGGACCCTACTTGTAAGGGCATCTGTGGCAATATCCACAAAATGGTACCCAATCTTCTGATCACAGGGTGTTTCTTCACTATTTAAGATATTTTCTTTGCAGACTGTGGATGTACCAAAAGCCTGAAAGCTACACAAAGTGGTTCTTCATGTCACTCTGCATTGAAGGAGACAGCCAAAGCAATGGAAAGCTTTTGACACTTGTATATGATGCTTTGTAGGGGATATCTTGCAAAAATGAAATTTTTGCAAAACATATTTAAAGCGAACAGGATGGGAGGGGAAGATGAGCCATGCATACAGGAAGGGAAGTGGGGGGAGCCGAGCCATGCATACAGGATGGAAGGGGGGAGATGAGCCATGCATACAAGATAGGAGGGGGGAGATGAGCCATGCATACAAAATGGGAGGGGACCATTATGCAGTATGGAGCATCATGTGTGGCCATTATACAGTATGGAGCATCGTGTGGCCATTATACAGTATAGAGCATCGTGTGTGGTCATTATACAGTACTGAGCATTATGTGTGGCCATTATACAGTATGGAGCATCATGTGTGGCCATTATACAGTATGTAGCATAGTGTGTGGCCATTATACAGTATGGAGGATCATGTGTGGCCATTATACAGTATGGAGCGTCATGTGGGGCCATTATACAGTATGGAACATCATGTGGGGTCATTATACAGTATGGAGCACTGTGTGGCCATTACACAGTATTGAGCATCATGTGGGGCCATTATACAGTATGGAACATCATGTGTGGCCATTATACAGTATGGAGCACTGTGTGGACATTATACAGTATTGAGCATCATGTGGGGCCATTATACAGTATTGAGTATTGTGTGGGGTCATTATACAGTATGGAGCATGATGTGTGGCCATTATACAGTACGCCGCATCATGTGTGGCCATTATACAGTATGGAGTGTCATGTGGGGTTGTAATACAGTATGGAGCACTGTGTGGCCATATTTTTTATTTATAATTATTGTTTATGAAACAGTGTGATCAGCAGTGCTAAATGGGTGTGGTTGGGGCGTGGATATGGGTGTGACTAGTTGTGAAATGTGTGTGGTCAGAGGCGTGGCCCAAACTTTATCCCTCTTTCCCTTCTTCAAAAGTTGGGAGGTATGATACCGCATTTGCCGGATCGCGGCAAGTGCCGTAAATGTCCACAAATCCCATAGGAAATGAGTGAGGCTGAACGCAGTGTTGCCGTAAGTCTTACGCGGCAGATGCGGAAAAACTGCCGGATCTGCTGCAAAAGGCTACTTTCACATCAGCGATTCTTGCCAAAGTCACTGCCGATAGTGTCATACTCACCAAAGGGGGAGGCAGCACTAAAAGTGCCTAGGGCAGCAGAAACTCTAAATACGGCCCTGCATAGGGGTGTGTTTCATTGTGTTCAGCCAGGCTTGTCCTCGCCCACGCTATTTGAATTGTTCTCGGGGTTGTGCCAACATCACTGTATATCCTGCGCTTGCAGTGTTTACTGTTTTGTAGTGCTTGTGCAGTGTGTATTGCGTTATATAAGCTTTTCAGCCTAGGCTTACAATAATAACGACAAAAAAAGTCAGCACTACCAAGAAGGTCCGCTTATACGAGCAAATTCACAGAGCAACCACACATAAAATTGATGATGCCATGTGTAAAATAATAAGAACCACAATAGTCATTCAAGGTAGAATAACAAGCACGGCTCTCACCAAAATATCAAATCCATTTCATCCATTCAAGCCTTGAGGAAGCGTCTGAGGATGAGACAATTGTTGAAGCTATTGCTGCGCACTTGTCTCCTGGATTATATCCTGCCATGCACTTTATATACTAATAATGGATGAATATACTTTGGTGAGTGCTATGCTTTATTGCAAATTATTATTATTGAATGATACAATGTGTTTTACATAGTACAAGTACCAAAGACCGCTTACACAGCAGCAGAATGATTTTGCTAGCTATTGCTGTTTGCATAAGGTCCACTAGATGTCTCTATTCTCGGTCATCACTTCGAGCTTAGAATTTTCAAATATACAGCTCTGGCAAAAATTAAGAGACCACTGCCAAATGTTCAGTTTGTCTGATTTGTCTCTTTATAGGTATATTTTTGAGTAAAATGTAAATTGCTCTTTAGTCTATAAACTTCTGACAACATGTCTCCGAATTTCCAAGCAATAAATTTTGTATTTGTTTTCTGAAAAGGAGAAATGGTCAAATTTAAAAAACAAAAAAATGCTTTCAGACCTCAAGTAATGCAAAGAAAACAAGTTCATAATCATTTAGAAACAACAATACTAATGTTTTAACTCAGGAAGAGTTCAGATATCAATATTTTGTGGAATAACCATGACTTTTATTCACAGCTTTCATGAGTCTTGGCATGCTTTCCACCAGTCTCTCACACTGCTTCTAGCGCAAAAATGTAAGCAGTTCTTCTTTGTGTAATGGCTTGTGACTATCCATCATCCTCCTGATTACATTCCAGAGGTTTTCATCGGAGTTCAGGGCTGGAGATTGGGCTGCTCATAACAGGGTTTTGATGTGGTGGTCTCTTCATTTTTGCCAGAGCTGTATAATACTAAGCTTTAACCCCTTCATGACCCCAGCTTTTTTTGGTTTTGCGTTTTCGTTTTTCGCTCCCCTCCTTCCCAGAGCTATTACTTTTTTATTTTTCTGTCAATATGGCCATATGAGGGCTTATTTTTTGCGGGACAAGTTGTACTTTTGAACAACATAACTGATTTTAGCATGTTGTGTACTAGAAAACGTGAAAAAAATTCCAAGTGCGATGAAATTGCAAAAAAAGTGCAATCCCACACTTAGTGTAGCGTTTCCAATTTTCGTGATCTGGGGGTGGGGGAGGGCTTATTATTTGCGTGCCAAGCTGACGTTTTTAGTGATACTATTTTGGTGCAGATACGTTCTTTTGATCGCCCATTATTGCATTTTCATGCAATGTCGCGGCGACCCAAAAAATGCAATTCTGGCGTTTCAAATTTTTTTCTCGCTACGCCGTTTAGCGATCAGGTTAATCCTTTTTTTATTGGTAGATCAGGCGATTCTGAATGCGGCGATACCAACTATGTAGGTTTGATTTTTTTTATTGTTTTATTTTGAATGGGGCAAAAGGGGTGTGATTTAAACTTTTATATATTTTTTATTTTTATCATTTTTTAAAACATTTTTTTTAAACTTTTGCCATGCTTCAATAGCCTCCATGAGAGGCTAGAAGCTGGCATAGCCTGATCGGCTCTGCTACATAGGAGCGAAGCTTAGATCGTTCCTATGTAGTAGATTTACTGCATTGCTGTGAGCTCCGACCAAGGAGACCTCTGGTTGTTATACCGATCAGGGGCGGACACAGACTGCAGAGGGCCCCTGTGCAAGAAATCCTCCTTGCCCTCCCCCCCCCATACCGCAGATATATTATTGTATTATAAACAATAAAAAGGGGCATAAACACCACAACATATCAACAGGTATGTCAGATGCATGTAGGTGCTTAAAAGGGTTGTCCACTACTAGACAACCCCTTCTTAAACTACTGTATATATTCGAGTATAAGCCGACCCAAGTATAAGCTGACCCCCCCTAATTTTGCAACAAAAAAACTGGGAAAACTTATTCACTCAAGTATAAGCTTAGGGTGGAAAATGCAGCAGCTACCAGTGAATGTCAAAAATAAAAATAGATACCAATAAAAGTAAAATTAATTGAGACATCAGAAGGTTAAGTGTTTTTGAATATCCATATTGAATTAGGAGCCCCATATAATGCTCCATAAAGTTCATGATGGGCCCATAAGATGCTCTATATAAAAATGTGCCCCATATAATGCTCCATACAGTTCATTATGGCCCCATAAATGCTCCATATAAGACTGTGCCACATATAATGCTCCATACATTTCATTATGGCCCCATAGATGCTCCATATAAAGCTGTGCCCCATATAATGCTCCATACTGTTCATTATGGCCCCATAAATGCTCCATATAAAGCTGTGTCACATATAATGCTCCATACAGTTCATTATTACCCCATAGATGCTCCATATAAAGCTGTGCCACATATAATGCTCCATACAATTCATTATTGAATATTGCCCCATAGATGCTCCATATAAAGCTGTGCCGCCACATATAATGCACCATACAATTCATTATTGAATATTGCCCCATAGATGCTCCATATAAAGTTGTGCCGCCACATATAATGCTTGCTGCATACAATTCATTATTGAATATTGCCCCATTGATGCTCCATATAAAGTTGTGCCGCCACATATAATGCTTGCTCCATACAATTCATTATTGAATATTGCCCCATAGATGCTCCATATAAAGCTGTGCCGCCACATATAATGCACCATACAATTCATTATTGAATATTGCCCCATAGATGCTCCATATAAAGTTGTGCCGCCACATATAATGCTTGCTGCATACAATTCATTATTGAATATTGCCCCATAGATGCTTCATATAAAGTTGTGCCGCCACATATAATGCTCCATACAATTCATTATTGAATATTGCCCCATAGATGCTTCATATAAAGTTGTGCCACCACATATAATGCTCCATACAATTCATTATTGAATATTGCCCCATAGATGCTCCATATAAAGCTGTGCAGCCACATATAATGCTCCATACAATTCAATATTACCCCATAGATGCTCCATCCATTCCATAATATGAAGCATCTATGGGGCCATAATGAATTGTATGGAGCATTACATGTGGCGGCACAGCTTTATATGGACTCCCTATAAAGCTGTGCCGCCACATATAATGCTCCATACAATTCATTATGGCCCCATAGATAGATGCTCCTGCTCCATATATAACGCCTGTGCCGGCGCCACATATAAATACTGCTGCAATAAAAAAAAAAAAAAAAGACATACTCACCTCAGCTCGACTCTCGTCTCTGCCCGCCCGCTGGTCCTCACCGTCCCATCTCTCCGCACTGACTGATCAGGCAGAGGGCGGCGCGCACACTATACGTCATCGCGCCATCTGACCTGCACAGTCAGAGCACAGAGACGGGAAGATGGAGTGGCGCCCGGCGCGTGGATCGTGGACAGGTAAATATGATACTCACCTGCTCCTGGCTCCTTCTTCCAGACCCGGACTGTGGACAGATGGTCTCCGCAGACTCCGGGCAGTGGCGGGCGCCGGGCACGGCAGCTTCTGAGCTTCTTCACCAGCGGTCATGTCACTCGCTGGGTACCGCGGCGCCGGCCCGGCGCTCATTACAGGATGATCCACGCAGTGGCAGGCTGCAGCAGTCACAACAATGCCGATTGCCGACGTGCCGTGTATGTCCGTCGGGTTGGGCCCCCTCCCGCTCTGGGCCCCGATGCGGTTGCACCAGTTGAACCAGCGGTATGTCCGCCCCTGATACCGATGCACGTGACGGGGGTCAGTGATGCCCTCATTTCTGTCCCGAAGCGCTAGTTAAATGCCACTATCAGCGTTTGACAGCCACATTAAAATAGTTAATAGTGGCGGGTAGATCGTGATTCCACCTGCCGCTATTGCGGGCACATGTCAACTGTTTAAAACAGCTGACATGTCCTGGCTTTGATGTGGGCTCACCGCCGGAGCCCGCATCAAAGGAAGAGAAGCGACCTCCGCCGTACTAGTACAGCGGAAGTCGGTAAGAGGTTAATAATGGTTTTTAGAGTCTTTCACAGTTTTTGTAAATCTACTGAAATAAAAAAGAACTACAATTTATGGCAAATATTTATATAATAAAATATGCAAATTTACAAGTATTTGAAAATGTGTTCAACCCAATATCAAACAATATGATACAACTTGTTTTTTTTTCAACATGACTATACACCTGGGAGGCCAATTTTGGGTTTTACAATTGTGAAGATATGTACCTTATTTTTTGGTTTATAAGACACACTTTTTTGGGGGGAGAGGAAATGGGGGGTGCATCTTATAATCCGAATGTAGTTTACCGGCTGTGGTGGAGCGGGGTTCAAGGGATGCGGCAGCGGCGGCAGGAGTGGAGTGATGCTGTGGGTCACAGGTTAGTAGGAGCAGGGCTGCCACTAGGAACTTTGGGGCCCCATACTGGCAAAATTTTCAGGGTCCCCTTGAAACTCCACCCAGGTTCCACCCTAGCTCCACATCCACCCTTCGAACCTTCCACAGTCCCACCATCCTCTCTTGGAAAAACTCCACTTCTGCACCACATCCTCACCTATCACACAATAACAGTTCCCATCACCGGATCACATACATAGCCGCTTTTGTTTTGGCCAAAAGAATTTTTAATCCACCACAACAAGGTAGACTCTTTTGGCAGAGCTCTACTCTACGACCACAGTGACCGAATAATACCACATACAAGGGACAAATACCACCACGCCATGACCAGACCACATATTGCCACCACATAGTGACTGAATAATACCACATACATGGAACAAATACCGCCACACCATGACCAGACCACATATTACCACCACAGTGACCAAGTAATAGCACATACAAGGAACAAATACCGCCACATCATGACCAGGTCACATATTACTACCACATAGTGACCGAATACTACAATACTGATCATTAATAAAAAAGCACAAAACTGATGCAATTATACATGGGGGATCTGTATTTAGTACACAGTGTCCACGTACAGTTAATACAGTGATCATGAGTGACATTATACACAGGAGCTCTGTATTTTAGTGTCAGTGTACAGGAAATACAGTGATCACCAGTGACATTATACACAGGAGCTCTGTATACAGCATATAATGTACAGTATTTATATCACAAGGGGTTTGATCACATAGTGGAAAAGAAGTGACCTAGACCATGGTACTGGTAAAAACTAACATTTTATTAAAGAATAATACAATTTAAAAACAGGGTATAACAAATAAAGAAAGGTACTGGACCCTAAAAAAAGAGGGACACAAAAGCCATAGGCTACACCCCAATTGTGGACCTAAGCAGCATACAGGCACAATCAATATGCCTTTGAAAAATGTATCATATACACATAATGACCAGCAATAAGAAAATCATAGGCTCAAACTGTACTAATATTATTAATGATATTTATAGGTGTGCTACGCTCATCCTCTTGATATGGCACATGATAATCTGCAACAGGCACTATGTGTTATGCTAAAGTAGGTAAATTACCTTAAGATCGGCCACAAGGGTGGATGCCCCGGCGTCCCTCTGCCCCGACGCGCGTTTCGCACTGCTTCTTCGGGAGGCCTCAACATATGGTATATATTTTTAAAATGATGGTTCACTTTTAGTAAATAAAGCTATTTAAATAGTAAAATGCATTTTGCCTTATAGAAATCAGTGATAATATTGTAATGGTCTTATGACCTGCAGACTGTGAGCCCTCACGGGCAGGGTCCTCCCTCCTTATGTACTCGTGTGCCTTGTTATCTGCTCATGTTTAATGTATTTGTCTATATTTGCCCCGTATTCACATGTAAAGCGCCATGGAATAAATGGCGCTATAAAAATGTATAATAATAAAATAATAATAATAATGATCTCAGTGGCAACAGATTTGCGCAGTAATGACAGGTTTTGTCTTTTTAAAATGGAACCGCTCACCTGATCCTTGCTACCAAAACCGCAGACAGCATGAATCAGGACCTGGCTGCACAATTATAGCCAGGAATATTTCTCTCTGAAAAGCTCCAGAATTTCAGAGAAAGTACCCTTCTGTTAAAGTAAGAAAAACCCACAATGGTCACTGAAATAACTGGAAACTGACAAAACTAGTTGTGAATTTAAATGTACTGAATATCAACTAATGAAAGTCAGATATTGCTTTTGAATTGTAAATCAACAGAGAAATAAAAAAAATTAACTAATGAAAATGACCTGGACAAAAATGATGGTTCCCTTAATTTAATATTTTTTTTGCACAACTGTTGAAGGCAGCCACTGGAAACAAACGACTAGTGTTACTGTCAATGAGACATCTGCACCTGTCCACAGGTATTTTGGTCAAATCTTCAAGATAAAACTGCTCCAGCTGTCTCAGGTTTGAAGGTGCCTTCTCCATACTTCATGTTTCAGCTCCTTCTACAGATGCTCAACATGATTTAGATCAAGTCCCTTGGAAGGCCACTTCAGAAAAGTCCGATGCTTTGCTCTTAGCTTTTCTTGAATGTTTTTAGCTGGCCTGCACATTTTGCTCCAGGATGACTCAATAATCTTGGGATTTCATTGTACCATGCACAGATTCAAAATGCCATGTGCAAGATGCAACAAAGCAGCACCAAAAACATAAAATTGCCTCCTCCATGTGTCACAGTAGGTACTATGTTTTCTTTGTATGCATCATTTGGCTTTCAACAGTGGTTTCCACGAAGTTCACTGTGGCCAAGACAGCAATGGATGGTGCGATCTGACACAAATTTACCTTGATGTTGGAGTTCACATCTAATCTCTTTGCAAGTTGCCCTCAGTTGTCCTCTTGCAGCCACACTCAGGGATTTTGGCTACAGTCCCAAAGACCATAAATAATAATAATATAATAATAACCATAATATCATCATGATCCATTTTTGGATTTGTGGCAGCTTTGGTTCCAGTCAGTTTAAAACTTTTTTCCTTTTGGACCATCGGGGGTTAAGGTCAGTTTTTCCCCCCGCTGGCAATCTGGTGCTACTGCAGTGCTGCTGGGTCAACTGGTACAGGTGGTAACCACTCTGACCATCCATTAAAAAATGGGAACATTAGCTGTTTGAAAATGGGCTTATATAGCCTTTATCTTTAACATGTTTGACTACAATTCTCTTTTTAATATGCTGAGATAACGCTCTCTTTACCTTCATTTGTTTCATATTCAGTGTGGTACAGACTATGATACCAAACAGCACAGTGTCTACTTTTCATCCTTTCAATAGGTAGATTGACTGGGCAGACTGACTGTTTGTAATGCAACAAAGGATTACATCCTGATACTAGCCAATGCCAGAATGTTCTTTGTGGGCAGAATTAGCACACTCTGAGCTTCTATCCCTGTGACGAAGGCAGCAGTTGCAGTCTCTTATGTGGTGCATATTCAGCAGCCGCATTCTCTGTATGTGATATCTATTTGGCAGCCCAAGTATCTATAATATGATGTGTTTATAGCAGCCCCAGTGTCTCCTATGTGAGGTCTATTTGGCAGCCCTAGTATCTCTTATGTGATGTCTTTACAGCAGCCCCATTGTCTCATATGTGATGTCTATATGCCAGTTCCATTGTCTCCTATGTGATATTGATACAGCAGCCCCAGTGTCTCCTATGTGATGCTTATATGTCATTCCCAGTGTCTTTTATGTAATATATATACTCCTGTCCTATGTGATTCATATATGCCAGTCCCGATGCGTCTCCTATATGATATATACAGTTGTGCTCAAAAGTTTACATACCCCAACAGAATTTTTGCATTCTTGGCCTTTTTTCAGAGAATATGAATGATAACACCAAAACATTTTCTCCACTCATGGTTAGTAGTTGGGGGAAGCCATTTATTATCAAACTACTGTGTTTTCTCTATTTAACTCATAATGACAACCCTAAACATCCAAATGACCCTGATCAATAGTTTACATACCCCATTTAAGCATTTGAGAATACCTGTATTGCCCCATCTAACATCAATGACAGCTTGAAGTCTTTTGTGGTAGTTGTGGATGAGGTTCTTTATTTTCTCAGATGGTAAAGCTGCCTATTCTTCTTGGCAAAAAGCCTCACGTTCCTGGGATGTCTAGCATGAATTGTGTGCTTGAGATCTCCCCGGAGACTGAGATGGCCACTCCAGAACCTTCACTTTGTTCTGCTGTAACCAATGACAGTGTAGGGAGGAGAGCCAAGTTAATGGTCTCTCCTGCGAGACTGGGCGGGAACCAGTGTTGCAAGGGAAGAGATTGCTGACCGGAGAAGTACAGGGCACCTGACTGATGGGGGCGGGTCCGATATATATAGTGGTTTGAGTGGGAAAACAGGACACTTGGTGGGGACTGAGCTTGTGAGTAGAAAGACAGTTAACTCCCTCTTCACTGACCTACAGTCGCTAGCTGTGCCTATATGCCCAGCTAGCCAGACTGCCGAAACGTCCTACCCTCAGCCCAGAGAGACTTCCTTACCGGGTAGTGACCAGGATAGTGTATGGACCTTTGCTCCGCTCACCACCGCAGAGGCACCGCTTAGTCCCATCCTTGCGGTGCCTGCTGAGGACAGGCCCGTGCCTGTGGCTGTGTCCTCTGGACTGTGTGCTCCTACTGCGGCCTTGCTCATTGAACTCTCTGCTTCTTCTGTGCTGCCTACCATCACCCCTGCCGCACCGTGCATACAGATCAGGAGATTGCATGCCAAATAGCCCAGAGGATTCGTCATCGCAAGGAGAAAGTGCATCGCTCCTCTGTGGGACCAGATCGGAGACATCTCGCGCCGCCTGAGGCGCCGCAGAGGGATCTTCCAGGCAGGTGCCAAGAAAGGTCAGAGAGGCCCAGCGCCTGCGCACTGCAGTACTTTGCTCGGGCCTCAACAGGGCAGACAAATTACGCCTGCACAGGAGCCATGGCAGGAAGAATAGAAGAGGACGTCATCTTTTGAAGATAGGAGGCGCTGGACCCGTACCGCGACGCCCATCGGACTGGGACCACCCCTGGGTGAGTATAATCTAACCTGTTTTTCTTATCTTTCCGGATAAATCGGGGGCTTATCTACAGCATTACAGAATGCTGTAGTTAAGCCCTTGATGCCGGTGGCCTTAGCTTAAAGGCCAATTTTGGGGTGACAGATTCCCTTTAACAGACTTAAGTGCTATCTGCTATATGAGTGCTGATAACTTCCACTTCACTGAGACCACATTTGCATTATTTGTATATAGTTATCATGTTATATGAAGCATTGGTTTTTGACTATTCATGAGCACTGGTTTTAATGTACTGGTGCTTCTCACAAAACTATAAGATCTTTAAAAAGTTAATTTATTTCAGTTCTTCAATACAAAAAGCGAAACTCATATTATACACCATGTTCCAAATTGTTATGCAAATGACTAGGGTTGAGCGACTTTTACTTTTATAGGATCGGGTCGGGTTTCACGAAACCCGACTTTCTCAAAAGTCGGGTCGACTGAAATCGGCCGATCCTATAGAAAAGTCGGGGTCGGCCGAAACACGAAACCCAATGCAGTGCATTGGAATATACTCACCCTCGGACGCGCCCTGCTTCTTTCCGGCAGCCTTCCTTCCTAAGAATCAGCGCTTGAAGGACCTTCGGTGACGTCGCGGCTTGTGATTGGTCGCGCGACCGCCCATGTGACCAAAGCCGCGACGTCATCTAAGGTCTTTCACGCGCTGATTCTAAGGAAGGAAGGCTGCCGGTTAGTACCAGGGCGCGTCAGAGGGTAAGTATAGCAATATTTTTTATTTTAATTCTTTATTTTACACTTAAATATGGATTCCGATACCGATTTCCGATATTGCAAACATATCGGAACTCGGTATCGGAATTCCGATACCAGATTCAGAAGATCGCCGACCTCATGGCCGACCCCACACAGGGGTCGGGTCGGGTTTCATGAAACCTGACTTTGCCAAAAGTCGGCGACTTCTGAAAATGGCCGACCCGTTTCGCTCAACCCTACAAATGACATTTTTCTTGGATTTTCCTAAATGATCAGTGCAAATGACAGTCAGTCTAATAAAAGTCATCACGCGTTAGATTATACATCGAATTTTATTGAAGAAACATCTCAATGATAACAGTATAATCTCCAAAATGAATAAAACCTCAAAATGCACTGTTCCAAGTTATTAGGCACAGTAGAATTTCTAAACATTTGATATGTTTTAAAGAACTGAAAATGCTCATTTGTGGAATTTGCAGCATTAGGAGGTCACATTCACTGAACAAAAGCTATTTAACTCCAAAGCATACTAACAGGCCAAGTTACATGTTAACATAGGAACCCTTCTTTGATATCACCTTCACAATTCTTGCATCCATTGAACTTGTGAGTTTTTGGAGAGTTTCTGCTTGTATTTCTTTGCATGAAGTCAGAATAGCTTCCCAGAGTTGCTGTTTTGATGTGAACTGCCTCTCACCCTCATAGATCTTTTGTTTGATGATACTCCAAAGGTTCTCTATAGGGTTGAGGTCAGGGGAAGATGGTGGCCACACCATGAGTTTATCTCCTTTTATGCCCATAGCAGCCAATGACTCAGAGGTATTCTTTGCAGCATGAGATGGTGCATTGTCATGCATGAAGAGGATTTTGCTCCTGAAGACACGTTTCTGCTTTATATACCTTGGAAGAAAGTTGTCAGTCACAAACTCTATATACTTTGCAGAGGTCATTTTCACACCTTCAGGAACCTTAAAGGGCCCTATCAGCTGATTCTGGCCCAAAACATGACTCCTCCACCTCCTTGCTGACGTCACAGCTTTGTTGGGACATGGTGGCCATCCACTACTCCATCCATCTGGACCATTCAGGGTTGCTCGACACTCATCAGTAAACAAGACTGTTTGAAAATTAGTCTTCATGTATGTCTGGGCCCACTGCAACTGTTTCTGCTTGTGAACAGTGTTTAGGGGTGGCCGAATAGTAGGTTTATGCACCACAGCAAGCCTTTAAAGGATCCTACACCTTGAGGTTCGAGGGACCCAGAGGCACCAAAAGCTTCAAATAACTGTTTGCTACTTTGTAATGGTATTTTGGCAGCTGCTCTCTTAATCCAATGAATTTGTCTGACAGAAACCTTCCTCATTATGTCTTTATCTGCATAAACTGTCTGTGCTCTGTTTCAGTCACAAATCTCTTCACGGTATGATGATCACTCTTAAGTTTTCGTGAAATATCTAATGTTTTCATACTTTGTCCACTATTTAACTCTTTTCAGCCGCAGAGAGAGCCTTTTTATTTCCCATATTGCTTGAAACCTGTGGCCTGCTTAATAAGCTGGAACATCATTTTTAAGTAGTTTTTCTTTAATTAGAATCACCATGAAAACTAATTATCACGTGTTTAAGATTGATTTCAGTGATCCTTTGAGCCCTGAGACAATACCATCCACGAGTTTATTTGAAAAACAAAACAATTAAATCTTTATGACACTTAAATCCAATTTGCATAATAATTTCAAGCATGGTGGATAGAGTCATTACAGAGTAATCTATTTCAAGTGTTTATTTCTGTTAATATTGATGATTATGGCTTACAGCCAATGAAAACCCAAAAGGCATCATCTCAGTAAATTAGTATAATCACCAAAAAACACCTGCAAAGTATTCCTAAGCATTTTAAAAGGTTCTTTAGTCTTCCCACTTAGGGCAAGTGTGGAGAGCCGGGCAAAGTGCTAGAATTGGCACATCTAGTAGAAGTGCCTTTTCTGGGCAGCTGTGGGCTGCTATTTTTAGGCTGAGGGGGTCAATATCCATGGACCCTTACCAGCCTGAGAATGCCAGCCCCCAGCTGTGAGCTTTAGCAAGGCTGGTTGTCAAAAATGGGGGGACCCCATGCCGTTTTTTTAAATTATTTATTTAAATAATTTAAATAAACAGCGTGGGGTCCCCTTTATTCTTGATAACCAACCTTATTGAAGCTGACAGCTGAGGGATGCAGCCTCCAGCTGTGAGTTTTGCCTGGCTGGTTGTAGAAGATACAGGGGAACTCATGCCTTTTTTCTTTTATTTATTTATAGGGCAGGCGGCAGCTGATGAATACTCTCATCAGCTGCTCCTGCGGTCACTGTTATTAGCAGCAGCAGGGGTAGGCTGATGGGAGTAATAGTCACATCAGCCGCCGCCTGCTGTCTCTTGTTTTTTGCAGGATGAGTTGACGTTTTTATTGGTACAATTTTCGGGCACATGACATTTTTTGATCACTTCCTATTTCATTTTTTGGGAGGCAGAATGAACAAAAATCAGCAATTCATGAATTTCTTTTGGGGAGTCTATGCCGTTCAGTATGTGGTAAAATTGATAAGGCAGCTGTATTCTTTGATTCATCATTTATATTTTTTTTATGTTTTGGCACTTTTATACAATAAAAACTATTTTTATAGAAAAAATAATTATTTTTGCATCACTTTATTCTAAGAGCAAAAACTTTTATTTTTCGCTAAGGGAGCTGTATGGCAGCTTTCTTTTTTTGACGTCTTCAACGGTACCATGTTTATTTATATCCATCTTTTTGAGCGCATGTTATTCCACTTTTTGTTAGGCGGTATGATGATAAAGCATTGTTTTTTTTACTTGTTTTTTATTTTTATATGGGGTTTACTAACGGGGTTAACTAGTTGGACAGTTTAGGCCGGGTCGTTGCGGACGCGGCAATACCAAATATGTATACTTTTATTGTTTATATATTATTTTCATTCAAATATTTATTTAGAGACAGAATATACAGGTGCATCTCACAAAATTAGAATATCAACAAAAACTTAATTTATTTCAGTTCTTCAATACAAAAAGTGAAACTCATATATTAGATAGAGTCATTACAAATAGAGTGATGTATTTCAAGTGTTTATTTCTGTTAATGTTGATGATTATGGCTTACAGACAATGAAAACCTAAAAGTCATTATCTCAGTAAATTAGAATACTTTATAACACCAGCTTGAAAAAAACTTGTCTGCATTGTTGGGTCTGGTATCTCTCATCTTCCTCTTGACAATAAGAACAGAGACTGGACCGAGGGTACCTTTCTTGCGCCGGGTCCGGAACCGTCAGGACTGTCACCTTTGTTGTCTGAGGGAAGGCTTAAACACCAGGACCGACCTTTGCACTCAACAGCAGGGGGCGTAGCTAGGCTAAAGAAGGGCAGAATGCGCAAAAAGGCAAACAGACTTGGCGGGAGGAAGCAGCGCGCAGCAGGGGACGTTTGGTGCTCTGTCCTCTGAGCACCGTGACAGCGCAGGTCCTTGCTATAGTATGCCTGCTGTCACTTACAGAGACTGTGACCGGCCAACTGCATTCTGCCCATTGGCTCCCACTTCTCAAGGTACATAATGCAACAGGCCAGTAAATACAGAGCACGTGCCATCTAAGAAATACTGGGTGACCCACCGAGAACTGTACCCTTTCTCACCCGCGTACCTCTACTGAGCTTCATCAAGCTCTGGCAGTGTTGGAGATTGCTCTTCACTCTGCAACCTGAATCCTGGACCCAGGATCCTGTGCAAGACATTGAGTACCCATAGTCACCGCCAGGAACCGGATCATCAACTCCTGCAGGACGACACCGGATTCATCACGCGCTAACCACATTGGCACCACCATTTGAACCTAGGACTCTGCCGTCAGGAAGCCATCAGACTGATAAGTTGACCCTAATGAACAGTTTTTATACCTACTGCCCTGTTACCTCTCTCAGCACACATATTGTGTTCATCTCACCTGCCATACCCCTGTCTCTCCTTTCCCCTCCCTGCGTGGAGTATTCCCCTGTTCAAGTAAAAATTAATGTTAACTCTTGCTCTGCCTCCTGTCTGTTACTGCATCCCGCAACTTGCTAACACTTGGTGTAGTCAGCAGGATGAAGTCCAACAGCACAGAGGTGGCAGACCAAGCAGTGGGGGGCCAAGGTCCAGCATATGCCTAGGGGCAATTTTAAGTAACCTCCCGAAGTTTACTGCGAACAACACCATGCTATGGAGCTGGACTGAGCGAATCCAGGGAATGATGAGGATGCACCCCATGACTCCTGCATTAGAGGCTGAGATTGCCATGATGGCTTTTAGATGGAGAGGCAAGGGATTCTGTTATGCTTTGCCCCTCTTGAGAATAGGACACTTTTAATAAGGTATTACAGATACTAAAAGAAAAAAAACACGGAGAACTCATGAACGTAGGGATGTTACGCATACCTTTATTTTTCCGGGTGCAAAGGGAGGGGGAGACGGTGACCCAGTACATGAACGCGCTACAGGAGATCCACACTGCCATTACTAGAAAAGACGGCATGGGCATAGGGTCGACTGACATAGTACTGCGTTGGTGACAGGCTTGCGAGACGTACTGCTGAAACACATGTAAAAAAGCCACGGAGACACCATCACGTGTTTCTCAACGCAAGCAATAAATGGCCAGGTCATTCACCGGGAAGGAACAACCACGGGAAGGGCAGCATCCAAAAAGGAAAACCACCTATGCCAAAACATGGTATCCATCCACAGACAGCTGTTTCGGGGTATTTGCCCCTCATCAGTGTGGAGTAGGAAACTGGCTATTAGGAGCAGTGCTTAGTAAAAGGACTATAAACATAAGGATGAATGACGTCGGGGAGATCAAAACATCCAACACCGCGGAGACACCATCACGTGTTTCTCAACGCAGTGATCCAGAACATTGCCCCCATCCCTTATGGGAAATATGCAAATGCATGTAAAAAAGCCGCGGAGACACCATCACGTGTTTCTCAACGCAAGCAATAAATAGCCAGGTCTTTCATCGGGAAGGAACAACCACGGGAAGGGCAGCATCGAAAAAGGAAAACCACCTATGCCAAAACATGGCATCCATCCACAGACAGCTGTTTCGACATCCCACTGTGAAACACCGGACCGAGTACCCCACAGCCCTGACAGGGCGACTCACTAATCACTTACCCATCCCAGTTGTAGTAGTGGATTGGATGTAAATCACCATCTGTGGTAAAGACCTGGGCCAAAAGGGAGTGGTGCTGACTGCCAGAGACGCTGGTAATGGACATGCTGTCACGCTAGGGATGAACATATTGAAGGAATTCAGAAGTCTTCTCATCAACGAGTCCCCAGATGTGTTCCTAAATCAGTGGAGCCCTCACACTCCCCAGAGGAGAGTGTTCCAGCAGCTAATCAGTACGGCCGAAGCTCAAGAAACCTCTAGTGATGGGAAGATGTTAGGGAAAGTGATTGTTCCAGCCACAGTCAACCTGGTTCTACCGCCAGGTCAGACCGTGCTTACTCTGCCTGTCCGAGCTTGTACCCCCCTGGAAGGAATCGAGATACAGATAGAGCCAGCTTGTATGGAGCAATTACCTCCAGGGCTCCTCGTTGTGCGGATGTTAGTTACTGTGCACAACGGGATGGTCCCAGGGCAATGTGTAAATCTGGGAGAAAATAATCTCATGCTCCCACCCCAGAGTGAAGTTACGCAAATTTTAGTCATGCCGGAGAAGCTGATACCACCACAAGCCATACAGTTGACAGTGAAACAGGGAGATCCTTGGACCGTGGCCATAGACACGTCTTCAGCACCAGAACCTGAGCACCTGTGAGAGGGGCGCCATATTCTGGAGCAAATGTGGGCTGAATTAACAAAACTCACACCACAGCAGGTCCAGCAGGTAAAAGCTCTCTTAGGGTGATAACAAGATGTGTTTGCACATCACGAGGACGATTTCGGTTGCACTATGGCTGTCACCCACGAGATACCAATTGGAAATACCGCTCCTATAAGAGAATGATACCGACAAATCCCACCACAAATGTACCAAGAGGTGAAGAGGATGCTGACACAGATGTTTCAGAGTGGGGTTATTCGAGAGAGTCAGAGCCTGTGAGCTGCTCCCATTGTGATGGTATGAAAGAAAGATGGAACTCTACGTTTGTGTAGACTATCGCAAACTGAATGACTGCACTGTGCAAGATTCATATCCCCTACCCAGGATTGAGGAATAATTGTCTACACTGGGAACTGCAAAATTCTTGTCCTCGTTGGATCTAGCCAGTGGCTGTTGGCAAGTACCTATGTCTGAGCATGACCGAGCGAAGACGGCCTTTATATTGCCTATGGGCCTATATGAATTCAACCGGATGCCATTTGGCCTGACTAATGCTCCTGGTATGTTCCAACAACTTATGGAGAGGTGTCTAGACGACAAACTTTGAGGCCACCCTTATCTATCTGGATGATATCATTGTATATGCCGCCACATTCGAGGAACATTTGCAAAGACTGGAACAAGTGCTGAGCCGACTCCAGGGACATGGTTTGAAAGTGAAGCCTCAGAAGTGTCATTTGTTTTGCACCCAGATTGAGTACTTGGGACATGTCTTCTCTGCAGAGGGGGTGAGACTGTCCCATGAGAAAATTTCCGCAGTAAAAGATTGGCCTGCCCGTAAGACCGTGAAAGATGTACGGGCCTTCCTGGGGCTCACCAGGTATTATCAGCGATTCGTAAATAACTTTACTCGCATTGTGAACCTGCTACTAGAACTGTTAAAAGGGGTGCCGTCTGGTGCAAAGACCAGGACTATCCAATGGGGAGAACATCAAGAGAAAGAGTTTCAAGCCTTGAAGGTGGCTTTGACTGAAGCGCCAGTATTAGCCTATGCAGACTTCTCCCAGCTATTTATTCGCCACACTGATGGAAGCCTAATAGAAAATACTTAGTGGGGAGCATGTCAGTCAGTACTAACATATTAATGATCCAAATACTAGTTTAGTATTCAACTGATAACACGACTGACTAGGACCATCACGGACAAACTGCATATTCATAAAGAATAATAATCTAAGAAAAACGCAGTCATAAGTCCCAATATATAGAAATATACAAACTTTATTAAATCATAACAGGTATACAGTAAAAAGTGGGAAAACCACACGTGCCATCAACAACACGCACATATGGACAGGAAAAAAGTGCACACTAACCCATATGTTGGATGTCATAAGCATATTAATTTACAGTATATGTACAGATCAAAAACACGTAACAGCAATCAATAGCAGTACTGATGGAAGCCTGCATGGGCTCTGTGACGATAATGTATAATATGATTTTTAGTTTTCCCTGTTAGCACACATGCTGTGGGCTCTGACCCCCTTCTCTCTGTGCTTCTGCCTGCTGATATGTGTGTGTGTGTGTGTGTGAATCCCAAACTTCCCATTGCCCCCACCAAAAGAATGGTTATTGCTCCTGTAGCTGCGGTAGACAATTCTCCCATCTAGTACCAGCTAAAACTGTTCAAAGCACTCTCAAAGGCATGGATTTCCATTGTTTTTGTAAAGTGATATATCGCAGCACCAAGTTGGGCTAGAAATACACCAGTTTCATATTTTAGATGTCCATCGGTAGACCTATCTTCCAATGAAAGAGTGAGCTGCTAGACAAAGCTAGTGCAAAGTGCGGATTTCTCCTTAAGCAGTTCATGTAATTGCTCCGTATTTACACTTAAAAGAATCGTCCCGACGTGGCACACCTAGAGATCCGGGTGTATTCCGGATACAGAGTTCATACAGCGAAATATGCGTAACAATAGTTTTCTTAAGTGTAAGTAAAAAGGAGGTTCCAGCTTCTAAGTGATGTCACTACAAGGGGAGTGCCTGGGATTGGAGCTAGAATAACTTAGTAAGGCAGGATGCTTGGGGTATCTTTTGCCAGGGGATTCAGCTGGAGACAGGCTGTGCAATCTGACCTGAGGAAAAGTGGGTAAGGTCCCCTCCCCCAGCCAGCACACTGCATACCATGGAAGGATATGAAATAATCATAAGTAAATTTTCACTGTTAATCCCTGTTTATTATAATATCTTTTTAATATTTTTGTAAGTACTGCCTATCTTTTACGGAGTAAAATATATAATTTTACTAAGCTTGTCTCTTCTGCTCTATACGAACTGTTTGTCCTCTGAAGTGAATTGCGCTACTGATTTGGGGCTGGCTTCGGACCCGTTTAATCGGAGCTGCTGGCAACATACTTGTTCTGTGCAATTGGGAATCGTTGTAGCGACGGACGACATGTGACCAAACTGCCAAATCAAATTTTGAACAAGGAGGGCACCACCACAATTAAAGGTACCTTCACACTAAACGATATCGCTAGCAATCCGTGACGTTGCAGAGTCCTCGCTAGAGATATCGTTTAGTTTGACACGCAGCAGCGATCAGAATCCTGCTGTGATGTCGTTGGTCGGGGCTAGAGGGTCAGACCTTTCTTTGGTCGCTGGCTCTCCCGCTGACATCGCTGAATCGGCGTGTGTGACACTGATTCAGCGATGTCTTCGCTGGTAACCAGGGTAAACATCGGGTTACTAAGCGCAGGGCCGCGCTTAGTAACCCGATGTTTACCCTGGTTACCATCCTAAAAGTAAAAAAATCAAACGCTTCATACTTGCCTACCGCTGTCTGTCCCCGGCGCACTGCTTCTCTGCTCTGGCTGTGAGCACAGCGGCCGGAAAGCAGAGCGGTGACGTCACCGCTCTGCTTTCCGGCTGCCCGGCGCTCACAGCCAGAGCAGAGAAGCAAAGCGCCGGGGACAGACAGCGGTAGGTAAGTATGTAGCGTTTGTTTTTTTTACTTTTAGGATGGTAACCAGGGTAAACATCGGGTTACTAAGCACGGCCCTGCGCTTAGTAACCCGATGTTTACCCTGGTTACCGGCATCGTTGGTCGCTGGAGAGCGGTCTGTGTGACAGCTCTCCAGCGACCAAACAGCGACGCTGCAGCGATCCGGATCGTTGTCTGGATCGCTGCAGCGTCGTTTAGTGTGAAGGGGCCTTAAGGAGGATCACCTGTGTTATGCCCAATTTAGAATCTTAAAACCTATAGAACAGAGAGGCATAATATATCACAAGGATCGCTCAAAATAGATGTGTAAAAATGATCACTCTTTATTGACATACACAGCAATGTACTACGAAAACCATTTAAAACCAGAAAATCCACACATGCCCATAATAGGGTAATAAGCCATGTCCAGCTCTTTTTTTGTTCCTGGTGTAGCGTGCATCTGAATCACCACAAACAGAATAAAGGCCCCTTCACATTAAGCGACGCTGCAGCGATACCGACAACGATCCGGATCGCTGCAGCGTCGCTGTTTGGTCGCTGGAGAGCTGTCACACAGACCGCTCTCCAGCGACCAACGATGCCGGTAACCAGGGTAAACATCGGGTAACTAAGCGCAGGGCCGCGCTTAGTAACCCGATGTTTACCCTGGTTACCATCCTAAAAGTAAAAAAAAAACAAACACTACATACTTACCTACAGCCGTCTGTCCTCCAGCGTTGTGCTCTGCTCACCTCCTGTACTGTCTGTGAGCACAGCGGCCGGAAAGCAGAGCGGTGACGTCACCGCTCTGCTTTCCGGCTGACCGACGCTCACAGCCAGTACAGGAGGAGTGCAGAGCACAACGCTGGAGGACAGACGGCTGTAGGTAAGTATGTAGTGTTTGTTTTTTTTTACTTTTAGGATGGTAACCAGGGTAAATATCGGGTTACTAAGCGCGGCCCTGCGCTTAGTTACCTGATGTTTACCCTGGTTACCAGTGAAGACATCGCTGGATCGGTGTCACACACGCCGATCCAGCGATGTTCGCGGGAGATCCAGCGACGAAATAAAGTTCTGGACTTTATTCAGCGACCAACGATCTCCCAGCAGGGGCCTGATCGTTGGTCGCTGTCACACATAACGATTTCATTAACGATATCGTTGCTACGTCACAAAAAGCAGCGATATCGTTAACAATATCGTTATGTGTGAAGGTACCTTTAGAAAATCGTGTTATAAATAGACATCAAACAGACACAGCAAAATAAACTACAAAACCCACACTATCCAGACCATTGATAATTATCTGCATATTGGTGTCCAATACCCCACCTTGGGAAACTATGCTGAAAATAAAGAACAACATTCCATCCCTATGAAAGTTCTAAAATGAGAAGGGGGAAGGAAGGGGAGAAACCTCTGTGATGCACACTCATGGGAGAAAGATGAAAACACCAAATGGTACTCCAAATGGCAATCACTTACTGCAGGGTACAGGCAGCCTAGTAATATCTGGTGATTCAAAGAGGGTTAACAACCCATTCACAAAGAATGATACTACCTGTACCCCAGGAATATATATGGACACCACTGGTCAGCCTCTGAAATGACAAAATGTCTGGATTGGAAGGGTTAACCAGGTGAAGGAGGACGGAGCTATTCAAGTTTTGCTTCATTAATGGATACAGGAGCAATCTGAATATAGTGATCAGTTGAATGTGCTTGCTTTGGGAAATGATTTTACCTACTTTTTCTGGTCTCGTCATACATTTTTTAGGAGAAAATCACTTAATCTGAAACATAAACACAACTGTTCAAGTACTGATGTGTGCATGTTGTTTAAATAATTTTTTTAGCCCTCTTCATTGCTCCAATAGTCTAATTTAAGCCTCTTTCACCATCAGTTTTTTGCCGTCAATCACAATCCGTTGGCTCAACGGATCCATGGCAGAATGTGAAAAACTGATGCGACGGATCCATTTTTTGAATGGATCCAACTATGGGATCTTGCTAATTGGATCGTAGCATGCTCAGTTAAAAAAAAACGGAATCCGTCGTCGGATTCCATCATTTGACAGATCCAGCGCCATAGGCTTCAATTCTAGAAAACGATGGACGGCAATGGATCCGTTGCGGTCTGTTTTTTCGACGTACACAAAAAAGTTACTTTGTCCGCTGTCTCCGTCTGCCGGACAAACAATTTTCAATGTGAAGCATGAGGCCATCCATTGCAATCCGTCGCTTATACAAGTCTATGAGAAAAAAAAAACGGATAAACGCATCAATCGCCAGATCCGTTTTTTTTCAAAATTCGATGCATTGGGACTGATAGCAAAAAACTGATGTGTGAAAAGGGCCTTAGATGCTTTTACACGCCACCTGAACACAGTGGCATGCTTGCTTCTGGAAAGTGATTTACCTACATTTTATGGTCCCATTCTACTTTGTAAAGGCATGTGGACTAGCAACAACTCTAAGATGACCAGTAATGCTGGCAGCAACTGTCCTGGCAGTAATAGCAGCAAACGCAAGTCACATTTGACCTTCTTTGCAAATGCTAGTAAGCTCATTACAGGGGAGAAAACAGAGGGCGTAATTGTGTATATGTCCCATCCCTCATGTCAATCATGGCAGGATGATGTAATCTGTGACAGCGATATCATCAGCTGGAATCAGCGTTCTGCTCAGTCCATCTACTTTGCCACGATAAAAGTTATTGTTGTATATAGCTGAATTTCCAATCCTGCATCTATTCCGCCCCAAGGTCTCCTAACTCACAGCACCTTGGGGGCTAACACGCATAAAACACCAGAAAAACTTTGTCTAGTTGATATTTTGGAAGACAAACACTCAGCCTTTCTTGGAAGACATGGTGCCAGAGGAGATGGACAATAAGATTCTAATGCTAATCTGTGTAGCAGGCTATGCAAACTAAGGTGGTATGGACACTGTCTGTGGTACTATCTCTCTGACCTGGGGCTGAGAACCAGGTGGAGTGGCAAGGAGCACTGTTCATTTCACACACAAAGGCACCTGTCAGCTGAAGCATGGATGCAATGAAGATGATAATAGTGATGATTCTGTGTTGAACAAAATCTGGGAATCAGGAAGGGATATTCTAGGGCTAAATCAGTCTTTCATGTGGTCAGCTCTGGAACACGTAATACCACACGTGCTGTTAGAGGAAAAAGGCTCAACAGTGTTTGAAAGATCTGGTCACGGTGGTGGCAAATCAAATGTGTTTTCATACTGTATGTGAATTCTTTTGCACGTTGCAGACTTACCAATCTACTGTATTGTGCTGTTGGAAAAAAACCTGGTAAATCCTGGCACACTTCGAATAGGAGCTACATCACTCTGCTAGAAAATTATCACCTGCTCATGTGTAGAAAGCAAACTAAACAGCTAAGCTCAAGGTATCTTCCCCTCCTCATGATAGACTTCTGGTAACCATTCTGAACCTGCAAGTAGTACCTTGCCATTGTCATCAACCCCATCATTATCATCCTCCTCACCTCACATGGTTTCCATACACTTTCTCCTCTACCACCATTGCATCATGAGTTCTCTTTTTGTGTGCTCAAGAAACATGTTGTCTAATTGCTTTGAAATTGTACTCATGTGTCCAAGTTCACCACAGTTGATGCCAGGCTACCTAAATTGTATTGCTTTTTGTGAAACATACATACAGAGAGAGACAGAAAGAGAGAGAGAGAAAGAGGGATAATATATTTTATGTGTGTACAGTGGGGGAAAAAAGTATTTAGTTAGCCACCAATTGTACATGTTCTCCCACTTAAAAAGATGAGAGAGGCCAAGATTTATTTTTCAAAATATGGTGTAAAATAAGTATTTGGTCACCTAAAAACAAGCAAGATTTCTGGCTCTCACAGACCTTTAACTTCCTTAAGGGGCTCCTCTGTCCTCCCTTCTTACCTGTAGTAATGGCACCTGTTTGAACTTGTTATCACTTTAAAAAACATGTCCACAACATCAAACAGTCACACTCCAAACTCCACTTTGGTGAATATAAAAGATCTGTCGAAGAACACCAGAAACAAAATTGTAGCCCTGCACCAGACTGGGAAGACTGAGTCTGTTATTACTACAGGTAATGAGTGGAGGACAGAGGAGCCTCTTAAAGAAGAAGTTACAGGTCTGTGAGAGCCAGAAATCTTGCATGTTTTTAGGTGACCAAATACTTATTTTACACCATATTTTGCAAAATAAATCTGGCCAAATCAGACAAGGCGATTCTCTGGATTTGTTTTCTCATTTTGACTCTGATAGTTGTGGTCTACCTATGATGTCAATTACAGGCCTCTCATCTCTTTAAGTGGGAGAACTTGCACAATTGGTGGCTGACTAAATACTTTTTTCCCCCAATATGTGTGTATGTATATGTGTATATATATATATATATATATATATATATATATATATATATATATATACATACACACACACACAAACAGTGCTCAAAAAAATAAGGGAACACTAAAATCCCACATCCTAGATATCACTGAAAGAAATATTCCAGTTGTAAGTCTTTATTCATTACATAGTGGAATGTGCTGAGAACAATGCCTCAAGACAAGGAAATGATGCTCAGTAGTGTGTGTGTGTGTGGCCTCCATGTGCCTGTATGACCTCCCTACAATGCCTGGGCATGCTCCTAATGAGGCGGCGGATGGTCTACTGAGGGATCTCCTCCCAGACCTGGACTAAAGCATCCGCCAACTCCTGGACAGTCTGTGGTGCAACGTGACGTTGGTGGATAGTGCAAGACATGATGTCCCAGATGTGTTCAATCAGGTTTGGGTCTGGGGAACGGGCGGGCCAGTCCATAGCTTCAATGCCTTCATCTTGCAGGAACTGCTGACACTCCAGCCACATGAGGCCTGACATTGTCCTGCATTAGGAGGAACCCAGGGCCAACCGCACCAGCATATGCTCTCACAAGGGGTCTAAGGATCTCATCTCACTACCTAATGGCAGTCAGGCTACCTCTGGAGAGCACATGGAGGGCTATGTGGCCCTCCAAAAAAATGCAACCCCACACCATTACTGACCCACTGCCAAACCGGTCATGCCAAGAGTGTGCAAAGCAGTCATGAAAGCAAAAGGTGGCTACTTTGAAGAACCTAGAATATAAAATATAATTTCAGTTGCTTTACACTTTTTTGTTACGTATATAATTCCACATGTATTAATTGATAGTTTTGATGCCTTCAGTGTGAGTGTACAATTTTCATAGTCATGAAAATACAGAAAAATCTTAAAATGAGAAGGTGGGTCCAAACTTTTGGTCTGTACGGTATATATAACTATATATACGGTATATATATATATATATAAATATATATATATATATATATATATATATATATATATATGTATATGTATGTGTGTGTGTGTGTGTGTGTGTGTGTGTGTGTGTGTGTGTGTGTGTGTGTGTGTGTGTGTGTGTGTGTCACAAAATTAGAGTATCAAAAGGTTAATTTATTTACCGTAATTTATTTCAGTCCTTCAATACAAAAAATTAAACTCATATTATATAGAGTCATTACAAACAGGGTGGTCTATTTCAAGTGTTTCTGTCAGTGTTGATTATGGCTTACAGCTAATAAAAACTCAAAAGTCATTATCTCAGGAAATTAAAATACTTTATAACAGCAGCTTGGAAAATGATTTTAAAATCTGAAATGTTGGCCTACCTGTATGATTGTGCACAGTAACCTACATAGAGTGTCAGGTTGGCGCCGTTGTACTGATTAAAATGATGCCTTGGTTGATGAAATCTGTATTGTGGTGGTTGTTTAATCTTTATTTGCAGTTTTCAGTTAATGAGAGTATCATGCTTTGGGGCGGCCTGTGGCCTGTGCCTTTTTTTTGAGAAAAATAAAAAATAATCTAAATGGTGCAGGCAGTGGCGCCTGCACAGTGGTATCTATCAGAAATCCGAATGATGCTACGGTGCAGGTGCCGCCAACACCATATTGATGGAGCCAAATTGTTTTTCTCTAGCAAAACAGGGCCGGTGGTGCATGCCTGCGTATTAACATCTATCGTGTTCCAAATGATGTTACTGTGCAGGCCTAGCCGCTGGTACCATTTTGATTAAGATAATTTTTTATTTTTCTCAAGAAATTTATATGAAAAAATCAAGTGAAAATATGAATATTTTAGATCGTATGGTCATGCCCTCAGCTGCAGGTCCGGTTTCCGCTGCGAAGGGAGACCGCCACCTTTCATGCAGCTCCACTGGTACTACTCAGCCTGTCCATTACTCCAGAAAATCAGCGGCTCCTTTCTCTGCTAAGAACCTGCATCCTCTTGGCAGGTCTCCTGTAAATGCTCTTAGCGCCCCGCTTCCTGCACATACTTAAAAACAGCAGAGCACCTGTTCTCTATTAAGGCTCTCTGTGCTATGATGCTCTGTGCATAAAAGGCATCCTCCCCTTATGGGAGGTGCCTGGGCAATGTGTTCATTCTGTTGTTCGTGGCCTTCTGCTCAGGCCACACTCTGCTGTGCTCTGCAAACTGAAGTTTAATTTTGGTTTTCTAATTCCTCTGTCTCCTCAGAATCCTCTGCTGGCAGTTCCCTATTCTGGATCCTTCTGGACTCTCCGGTTTCCACTCCAGGCTGACTAAGTTGCTCCTCACGGAACCATCCAGATATTGCTGCTGGCTGAATCAGCCTTTTCGAGACTACACAGAGCTTCCAGGATTCTCTCCACTAACAGAGCCTGAATTCCATCGTCTTGCTAATACAGTTTGTACGGGTCGCTCCTCTGGTCCGGGTACTGCGGCATTTAGGCCATCTGGTGTTGTGACGGGGAATCCCTGTATAGGGGTACACCTTGCCTGGTGCTCCACTACGTGGTTCAGTGTTGTGGTCCAGAGGGTTCTTCTCTCAGGTACCTCTTTCTGTTTGTTAAAGCTTCTTTTAAATAAATACCTTTGCTTTTTGGAAGCTCATTCTCCTGTCTCTTGTGTACCGGGTATACAGCTACCACTGCTCCATCAGTGGTCTAGCGAGTCCACTATACTTCCCCACACCCTGTGGGCATAACACGTATCATGCTACAGCAAAGGTGCTACCACCGGTTCCTAGATGAATGTATTTTTTGTTTTCAAACAATAAGATATGTAGTATGTAAAATAGGGAGCAGGTCACTGAGGGATCAGTGACCTGTCAGAAGCCATACAGATGAATATGTAAGCAGAGCACCACATGAAGCAACTCCCACAGTCCCACTCACAGGCCACACTGGAGCACCAGAATCTCATTAACTGAAAACTACAAATAAAGATTAAACAAGAACCACAAGACAGATTTCATCAACCAAGGTATCATTTTAATCAGTATAACAGTGCCAAATTGACAGTGACTAATTTACTGAGCACAATCCTGCTGACATATTCACTTTAAGGACCAAGGACTGTCCTAAAATACCTATTGTTTTGGCATTGAGAATTGTTCTGCCCTTGTTACTAATGGGTGGAACTGTTAGTCACTTGCTCCAGCAGAAGTTTTATAAATTATATTTATACTTTTTTGCTGTAAGTACATGATTAGTATCCTAAAACTGTATTGAAAGTACAAGATTAAAAGGGATTTTGAACATTTTAATAAATGCCTATGTCTTCAAATTCTTATGCTTCATCTTTGAGGAAAATGTCTATGAATGGACATTCTCTTCCGATTCTTGCTTATATTTGCTGCTTTTGCTGCCACATAACAATTTTTGGAGCCCACTATTGTAGTTGTCTAGTCACATTCTATAATAGGAATCCTTTGACCTTAAATAGGTTTATGAGTCTGACACTACAAATATTTTTAGAGCTTTTCTGCAAAACACATTCTAAATCAAAGTAATCTGTATAGTGAAACATTTTTGGCTCAGATTTAAGGCTATGTTAGGCTTCTGCTTTCTGTGTAACTTGGATTACTGGAAGGCTTGACAGATGATTTAACATCAAATATTAATCAGATGGTGCCAGATTACAGCATACCAATAACAAAATAAAAGCAAAAAAAAAAAAAAGCCAGCAAATTGCTTTGACACTTTTTGGTCAATAGCATCAGAGTCAATATATAAATGACAGCATTTTTCTGATCCATTTTTTAATGCATATCTCTGATGTCTAATTTGCATTGGAGCTGCTTTACTTATTCCATCATTTATTTAGAAAGCTAACGTGTGAATATCTGTCTGCTCCACTATGTATGGCTATCACAACAATCATCCAAGTCAAGCTATGGTTTAGAAATAAACAACATATGTCCAACAGATTGTTGTTAAAATTATTAAATAATCTGAACATCTGCTGATTAGTGAAATGGTGGCTGCACCACGTGGCTAGAAAGCTGCAGAAGTGTGAGATCAATCTTATCTTTTATACCTCTTGTTGAGAAGAAATTAATTAGATGGACATTTTTTCCCATTGCCATTCAATAGAGACTTGCAGGTGTTAGGCTGATAGAACTCTTGATTAGCTAATTAAATTCTAATAATTTGGGTACTCATTACACTGTTGCCACAGACAACTGATGCTTTCGGCCTGTGGCCCAGCAGATGGGATGCCTTTCACACAGCATGGCAGAATCAGGCTTTCTAATTATTAATATTTGCCTTGCTGACTTGCGATTCTCGTCGTCTATTCAAGTAAGAAAAAAGCAAAAGAAAAGGCAGAGTTCATGTTTGTTTTCCTGCAGCGTTAATGAGCACCACCACCCTATAATCTTATGAATGCACATTTTAATACCATGTCATCTCTGTTTTCTTATAATTACTCTTTTATGAAGACTTTGCTGTATTAGGGGCCTTAGTTTTACTTCTTTATGCTTCAGCTATATAATGGCCACATATGACTGTGCTGTAAATAGATAAAGTACATGATTGTCACTTCCTTGGATTCCCGGTATTATTGGATATTGCACTGGAGTTTAGGTAGCTCTCACTGCTGCAGGTTTAGTGCTTATTTCTTTTCAGAATAGAGAATAAAGGTACCTTCACACATAACGATATTGTTAATGATATCGTTGCTTTTTGTGACGTAGCAACGATATCGTTAATTAAATCGTTATGTGTGACAGCGACCAACGATCAGGCCCCTGCTGGGAGATCGTTGGTCGCTGAATAAAGTCCAGAACTTTATTTCGTCGCTGGACTCCTGCTGACATCGCTGGATCGGCGTGTGTGACACCGATCCAGCGATGTCTTCACTGGTAACCAGGGTAAACATCGGGTAACTGAGCGCAGGGCCGCGCTTAGTAACCCGATATTTACCCTGGTTACCATCCTAAAAGTAAAAAAAAACAAACACTACATACTTACCTACAGCCGTCCGTCCTCCAGCGCTGTGCTCTGCTCTCCTCCTGCACTGGCTGTGAGCGTCGGTCAGCCGGAAAGCAGAGCGGTGACGTCACCGCTCTGCTTTCCGGCCGCTGTGCTCACACAGACAGTACAGGAGGAGTGCAGAGCACAGCGCTGGAGGACAGACAGAGGTAAGTATGTAGTGTTTGTTTTTTTTTTTACTTTTAGGATGGTAACCAGGGTAAACATCGGGTTACTAAACGCGGCCCTGCGCTTAGTTACCCGATGTTTACCCTGGTTACCGGCATCGTTGGTCGCTGGAGAGCGGTCTGTGTGACAGCTCTCCAGCGACCAAACAGCGACGCTGCAGCGATCCGGATCGTTGTCGGTATCGCTGCAGCGTCGCTTAATGTGAAGGTACCTTAACTTCTCCACAAATCTAATTTCCCAGGAAAAAATGTGCAAACATGCCAGTTGGAATTTTGCCTATTCCATTCATCTCTACTTGTAAGTGTGCACAATAAAAAGTACTGTAGTGTATAGGTGCCGGACCTCTCTGACCTTTCCCGATGCCTGCGCACTGCAGTACTTTGCTCTGCCCTCAACAGGGCAGATAAAGTATGCCTGCGCAGGAGCCGCGGCAGGAAGCAAAGAAGAGGACGTCATCGTATGAAGATGGGAGGCGCTGGACCCGGACCACGACGCCCATCGGACCGGACCGCAACGGGCCCGCCTCTAGGTGAGTATATGGCTGAAATGACAGAAAAACGACTGCCACCTCCAAACTAGTGTGAATAGGTGCATACCAGGAGTAGCTGCCTCCATATACAATATACAAAAAAAGGTTGCGTTCTATCGTGCCAAAGCATGTCGGATTTGAAATACATGAAATATGAATAGCAAAATGGCTTTTTGAACATTAGGAAAAATATTTATGTGACGCTTTGCACAGAATTTGGCCAAATAGTGTGAGCCCATCAACCATCGTCAAGGTGGCCTCATTAATCTGATGGGTCCCTGACCAAATGTGAACACTTACCTAAGGCTAATGTCTGTATGCATGGGTTACCTCTCTCAGTAAAGCCTACATATATGGGTTGGCCGGAACCAAGTGTGATTAGATGTAATTAAAAACCACATGGTGAAGGGATGAGTGCTCAGTCAGGTTGGTTGATGGGCTCACACTATTTGGCCAAATTCTGTGCAAACTGTCTCATAACTCAAATATTTTCGACATGCTTTCGCACAATAGAATGCAACCTTTTTTGTATATTGTATATCTAGGTGAGTAATCTAAGTTGTTTTTCTTTCAGGCAACATTGGAGGCTTGTCTACAGCATTACAGAATGCTATAGATAAGCTCTTGATGCCGGTGGCCGCAGCTAAAGATGCCGTCACACTCAGCAACTTTGCAAAGAGAACAACAACAATCCGTGACGTTGCAGCGTCCTGGATAGCGATCTCGTGTTTGACACGCAGCAGCGATCTAGATCCCACTGTGCCATCGCTGGTCGGAGCTAGAAGTCCAGAACTTTATTTCGTTGCCAGGTCGGCGTGTATCGTCATGTTTGACATCAAAAGCAACTACGCCAGCAACAAGCATAGGGCCCCTAGATGTGTGTCGGATCGGTACACTCCGGCTGTTTGACATGGAGCTAACGACCAGCGAGAACGAGAAGTGAGTCGCCGTTACGTCACTGGATCGCTCCTGCATTGTTCTGGAGTTGCTGTGTTTGACGTCTCTACAGCGACCTAAACAGCGACGCTCCAGCGATCTAGTTTAGATCGGTTCGTTGTCTATATCGCTGCAGCGTCGCTGAGTGTGACGGTACCTTTATAGGTGAATTTTGAGGTGACCGATTCCCTTTAAGAAAACAGGAATCTACATATCAGAAAACAATGCTTCACCTTACAAACCAGTTTTTATTGAACCAAAATAATTTCACATGCAAAATAGAAACTAAAATATGATCAGATACAATATGATTTTTCAGGGTTGTCCCTATATAACATCCAACAGTAATCTGCCATCACTGAGTCATTCTAAAAACCCTTGTAGCAGTGCTTCATTACTTTAATGTCCTGGTGAAACTGCTCACCTTGTTCATCTCTTACATCCGAAAGATTTTGAGGGAAGATATCTAAATGTGAATGCAAAAAGTGCATTTTCAGAGACATGCGACATCCAAGACACTGATATGCATTTAGCAGTTCCTCAACACCTTCAACACATTCTGACGATTTTTTTTTCCCTAAGACGTTTTCACAGATCCACTTGAAGCTTTTCCAAGATCAATTCCTTATTTAGAGTTCCTTCAAACACTTCTCTCATAAGCTCTCTGATCTGAGGACCAACAAATACCCCTTCCTTTAGTTTTGCTGGTGAAATTCTGGAAAATTTCTGTGAAATGTACTGGAGCCCTTGTGAATTTATCTTTGCCATGGTTTTCACAAAGTTTTTAATCAATCCCAACTTTATATTTAGTGGAGGAAGAAAGATTTTTGTTGGAGCTACTAAAGGATAATGCTGAATATTGTCTCTACCTGGATCATAGATGTTTCTCTGTCCCCAATCACGACGAACATAATGCTCTACCATATTTCTATTGTCCCATAAAACCAGAAGAAACAACAATATTTTGTGAAACCTCCTTGTATTCCCATTAGCAGATCAATCATTTTCAAATCTCCACATATATCCCATTGATGATGCTTATATTGTATAGCATCCAAAACAACTGACAGATTTTCATAACTTTCCTTTAAATGACATGAGTGAGCAATAGGGATTGAGAGTTTCATATCTTCATTGTGAAGCAACACTGCTTTCAAATTTCTCTGGGATGAGTCAATAAACAATTGCCAATCTGCAACAAAATACTCTTGATTCAGTTCTTCAAAGAGGCCATTCACGTTATTACAGTACACCATTGGTTTATTAACTGTGAAAAACTGTGCTAAAATGTTACTTCTGTTTCGGTAATAACACACTTCGACATCATCATGAGGAACAAAGTCTTCTGTTTCAACCTAGAAAAGAGCCACCTTGTCCAAATGCAGCATTAGTGCTGCACAAGATGGCTCTTTTAGTTACAAATGCCTGGGGGGGGGGGGAGGGGTGACAGGTTCCCTTTAATACATTGACCCATCCACTGTCCAAGATCTTCAGGGATGCTTACACTAAAGGTACCTTCACACAACGATTTTGTTAACGATATCGTTGCAACGTCACGCTTTTTGTGACGTAGCAACGATCCCGCTAACGATCTCGTTATGTGTGACAGCGACCAACGATCAGGCCCCTGCTGGGAGATCGTTGGTCATTGGGGAATGATCAGGACCTTTTTTTGGTCGCTGATCACCCGCTGTCATCGCTGGATCGGCGTGTGTGTCAGCGCCGGCCGTAAAGCAGAGCACAGCGGTGATGTCACCGCTGCGCTCTGCTTTATGGCCGGCGCTGACACAGTCAGTGCGGGAAGCTGACAGCGGGGGACGTGACAGACATCGGAATGTGAGTATGTAGTGGTTTGTTTTTTTACTTTTACAATGGTAACCAGGGTAAATATCGGGTTACTAAGCGCGGCCCTGCACTTAGTAACCCGATGTTTACCCTGGTTACCCGGGGACTTCGGCATCGTTGAAGACAGTTTCAACGATGCCGAAGTTGTTCCCCGGATCGTTGGTCGCTGGAGAGAGCTGTCTGTGTGACAGCTCCCCAGCGACCACACAACGACTTACCAACGATCACGGCCAGGTCGTATCGCTGGTCGTGATCGTTGGTAAATCGTTTAGTGTAACGGTACCTTAACACATTAGCTACTGTAGACCACCTGACATGCAGACAAACCCCTTCACTGCTGTAGGCTACTAAGGATAAAGAGAGATTGTAGATTGTAATCTGCAGTCCATTTAGTTAAGGCCCCTTCACATTAAGCGACGCTGCAGCGATACCGACAACGATTCGGATCGCTGCAGTGTCGCTGTTTGGTCGCTGGAGAGCTGTCACACAGACCGCTCTCCAGCGACCAACGATGCCGGTAACCAGGGTAAACATCGGGTAACTAAGCGCAGGGCCGCGCTTAGTAACCCGATGTTTACCCTGGATACCATGCTAAAAGTAAAAAAAAACAAACACTACATACTTACCTACCGCTGTCTGTCCTCCAGCGCTGCGCTCTGCTTCTCTGCTCTCCTCCTGTACTGGCTGTGAGCCGGAAAGCAGAGCGGTGACGTCACCGCTCTGCTTTCCGGCTCACAGACAGTACAGAAGGAGTGCAGAGCACAGCGCTGGAGGACAGACAGCGGTAGGTAAGTATGTAGTGTTTGTTTTTTTTTACTTTTAGCATGGTAACCAGGGTAAACATCGGGTTACTAAGCGCGGCCCTGCGCTTAGTTACCCGATGTTTACCCTGGTTACCAGTGAAGACATCGCTGGATCGGTGTCACACACGCCGATCCAGCGATGTCTCCAGGGAATCCAGCGACGAAATAAAGTTCTGGACTTTGTTCAGCGACCAACGATCTCCCAGCAGGGGCCTGATCGTTGGTCGCTGTCACACAGAACGATTTCATTAACGATATCGTTGCTACGTCACAAATAGCAACGATATCGTTAACAATATCGTTATGTGTGAAGGTACCTTTAGTGTGTGATCTAAAAGAAGGAGGAAAGTCATGTAAATAGAATCTATCACTATTTTGCCACTGTGTACAAAATCAAAGCCAAAGCATAGATACAAACTATGCCTTGTGCATGTAGATATAAAAAGTCTACGCTATCTTATTAAATATCAATAAAACAAAAGAGGGGCCTGCAAAAAAAACCTAAATAAGAGAGTATATTGTTACCATACAATCAAACATTTTATTGAAAAGCATAAACCATAAGGTTCCAAGTACAGCCATTATAAATACCCATAGCACCGTGCTACAGACATATATTATATAACATAATGTATATGATAGGACAGAATGAAAATCACTAAGTACATTATCAAGCACATAGTTCAACATAAATTACCTTCCTGCCAGAGAATAAAACTGCTACAGAATTTTCCCACCTTTAATGTCACCTACAATCTGTACAAATCCATTGAAAAGCAAACTGAAATCATTGAGGAGGAGAATAAAAATTACAATTCCAAAATAATGAGGGACCCTACTGCCACTCTTGACTCCCTTCCACCCAGTGCCACACTGAACCTGATGACCCCCTCTCATCAGGCTTTATATTGCATCTGCTGCCTGCTCAAAATATTTACCTCCCAATCCATGCTTTCCTCCTCTCACCAAGTGCCTCACTGTTTCATCGGACTCCATCCCACCCATCTGGTGCCTCACTGCTTCCATGCCCTCATCTCACCAGTCCCTGCTATTCTCCTTTCACCAAGTCCTTCAGTGGTCCTGCTGAACCATTGCACCCTTTACCATGGGTTGGCGTAAGTAACTTGTGATGCAATGACTCTACAAAGTCAGTCATGGTAGACTATTCTTAGGTATACCACCTCTTTGTACTGAGCTTGGTTCTGCTACACTATTTGGATTCTAAACTTTGTTTTATACTTTAATGATGCACTGAGCTTGGTTCTTGTATAGCACACGGTATATGTGGTTGCTTGTGACTGGTATTGTTTTAATGTGTTAAACTTGTGATATTTTATACACTGAATTTAATCATTGCATCATGCATGGATCTGGCAATGTATTTCTGTACTGTATATAGTCTTGTTGCTGTATACAGTAGATGTACAAATCTACACATCCCTGTTAAAATGCCTGTTTCTGAATACCGTATATACTCGAATATAAGCCGACCCCCCCTAATTTTGCCACAAAAAAGTGGGAAAACTTATTGACTCGAGTATAAGCCTAGGGTGGAAAACGCAGCAGCTACCGGTGAATTTCAAAAATAAAAATAGATGCTCCATACCGTTCATTATTGCCCCAAAGGAGGTTCCATATAAAGCTGTGCCATATATAATGCTCCATACCATTGATTATTACCCCATAGATGATCCATATATAGCTGTGCCATATATAATGCTCTGCACCGTTCATTATGGCCCCATAGATGCTCCTTATAAAGCTGTGCCATATATGCTCTGCACCGTTCATTATGGCCCCATAGATGCTCCTTATAAAGCTGTGCCATATATGCTATGCACCGTTCATTATGGCCCCATAGATGCTCCTTATAAAGCTGTGCCATATATGATATGCACCGTTCATTATGGCCCCATAGATGCTCCTTATAAAGCTGTGCCATATAAGCTCTGCACCGTTCATTATGACCCCATAGATGCTCCTTATAAAGCTGTGCCATTTAATGCTCTGCACCATTCAGTATGGCCCCATAGATGCTCCACATAAATCTGTGCCATATATAACGCTACTGCTGCAATAAAAAAAAACAAAAAAAAAAAACACATACTCGCCTCTCTTGCCTGCAGCTCCTGTTGTGAATTCTGTGGCCAAGCTCCCTCCTGTGGTCGAGCTTGCTTTATTGGTTTTTCTTGCTTGCTGGAAGCTCTGGGACGCAGAGGGAGCACCTCCGTACCGTTAGTCGGTGCGGAGGGTCTTTTTGCCCCTCTGCGTGGTTGTTTGTAGGTTTTTGTGTTGACTGCAAAGCTATCTTTCCTATCCTCGGTCTATTCAGTAAGTCGGGCCTCACTTTGCTAAATCTATTTCATCTCTGTGTTTGTATTTTCATCTTACTCACAGTCATTATATGTGGGGGGCTGCCTTTTCCTTTGGGGAATTTCTCTGAGGCAAGGTAGGCTTATTTTTCTATCTTCAGGGCTAGTTAGTTTCTCAGGCTGTGCCGAGTTGCATAGGGAGCGTTAGGCGCAATCCACGGCTACCTCTAGTGTGGTGTGTTAGGATTAGGGATTGCGGTCAGCAGAGTTCCCACGTCTCAGAGCTCGTCCTTTGTTTTTGGTAATTGTCAGGTCACTTTGTGTGCTCTGAACTTCAATGTCCATTGTGATTCTGAATTACCTGTTCATAACAAGCTCCTCAGCGTCCCGTGTTGGCGTCTCTCCGCACTGCCTTTTCAGGCAGAGGACGGCGCGCACACTAGTACGTCATCGCGCCCTCTGACTTGAACAGTCAGAGCAAGAGGACGTGGAAGACAGAGCGACGCCCGGCGGGTGGAACGTGGACAGGTGAATATAAAATACCCACCTAGTCCCGGCGCTCCTGACGCTCCCCCTGCCTGTCACACTGTCTTCGGTGCCGCAGCTCTTCCACTGTCAGCGGTCACTGGCACCGCTCATTAGAGGAATGAATATGCGGCTCCACCCCTATGGGAGTGGAGTCCATATTCATAAGTTTAATGAGCGGTCCCACGTGACCGCTGTACAGGGGAATAGCTGCGGCACCGAAGACAGTGTGACAGGCAGGGGGAGCGTCAGGACCGCCGGGACTAGGTGAGTGTGCGACAATCCTCTCTCCCCCTCACCCGCCGACCTTGCCACAGACCGTGACTCGAGTATAAGCAGAGAGGGGCACTTTCAGCCCAAAAATTTGGGCTGAAAATCTCGGCTTATACTCGAGTATATACGGTAATTGTAAAACTTTTTCCACCTTTTAAATTATAGTGAATTGGAGGAGTGGGAGGAAAACAGTGGTGGGGGGTTGAGGACACAGGAAAGTGACTGGTAATGAATTAGGGAAACAAGTACAATGGCCAATTCATTTTTATTTTTATTGGGAGGGGGAAAAGTTTCTAATGGACGCACATTGCTGATTTATGAATTTATATTCTGAATGGTGGGTTACACAATTACTAATTATTAATAGTGTAGCTCATGTCTGTATCATGCGGCACAGTGGGGGGATTTCTTATTCAGGAAGCAAATTAATAGTTGTAATGTAGGTGTCCTTTTCAATTTCAGGGGCACAGTGATCAGTGTTGCAAACTCTGCAGTGACTGAGTCACGGTAGGACATCAATAGTGGTCCCCCTTATTTTTCATAACCAACCAAGGTAAAGCAGACTGCTGTGGGCTTATATTATCAGAATAATACCAAGTAGAAATGACATGTTCAGATGATAGATGTGCAAAGATAATTATAGATACAACTGCTTCTCACAAAATTAGAATATCATCAACAAGTTAATATATGTCAGTTCTTCAATACAAACAGTGAAACTCATATATTATATAGAGTAATTACAAACAGAGTGATCTATTTCAAGTGTAGACTTCTGTTAATGTTGATGATTATGGTTTGCAGCCAATGAAAGCCCAAAAGTCATTATCTCAGTAAAAAAACACCTGCAAAGGCTTCCTAAAGTGTTTAAAAAGGTCCCTTAGTCTGTCCAGAAGGCAGTCATTGACACACTCCACAAGGAAGGTGCATCAAAGCATATTAATAGAAAGTTGAGTAGAAGGAAAAAGGTGCATAAGCAGCCGGGATAACCGCAACGTTGAAAGAATTGTTAAGAAAAGGCCATTCAAACATTTGGGAGAGATTCACAAGGAGTGGACTGCGTGTACTACGGAGGAAAGAGAATGAACTTCAATCCAATATTGTGGCCAGCATGCAGCCAGCGGGTAAGGAAAGGGTGAATCAAACACCCGAAAACTCAGCCCATATGCCAAAAACCGGTCCCGCCAAATTCAGGTGACAGGTTCCCTTTAAGAGCCACCACACACAGACGTATCCAGGACATGGGCTACAATTGTCACATTCCTTGTGTCAAGCCACTCATGATGAAAAGACAGCACCAGAAGTGTCTTACCTGGGCCAAAGAGAAAAACAATTGGACTGTTGCTCAGTGGACCAAGGTTTTGTTTTCAGACGAAAGTAAATTTTGCATTTGATTTGGAAATCAAGGTCGCAGAGCCTGGAGGAAGAGTGGAGGGGCACACAATCCAAGCTGCTCAAGGTCTAGTGTGAAGTTTCCACAATCAGTGGTGCTTTGGGGAGCCATGTCATCTGCTGGTGTAGGTCCACTGTGTTTTATCAAGACCAAAGTTAGCACAGCCGTCTACCAGGAAATTTTAGAGCACTTCATGCTTCCCTCTGCCGACAAGCTTTTTGGAGATGTAAATTTCATTCTCCAGCAGGACTTGGTACCTGTCCACACTGCCAAAAGTAGCAATACCTGGTTTACACACAACAGTATCACTGTGCTTGATTGGCCAGCAAATCTATGGGGTATTGTCAAGAAGAAGATGAGAGACACCAGACCCAACAATGCAGATGAGCTGAAGGCTGATATCAAAAGAACCTGGGCTTCCATAACACTTCAGCAGTGCCTCAGGCTTATTGCCTCCATGCCACACCACATTGATGCAGAAATTGATGCAAAAGGAGTTCCAAGTGCATTTACTGAACAAACATTTCAGTAGGCCGACAATTCAGATTTTAAAATCATTTTTCAAGCTGGTGTTATAAAGTATTATAATTTACTGAGATAATGACTTTTGGGTTTTCATTGGCTGTAAGCCATAATCATAAACATTAACAGAAATAAACACTTGAAATCAATCACTTTGTTTGTAATGACTCTATATAATACAGGAGTTTCACTTTTTGTATTGAAGAACTGAAATAAATTGACGTTTTGTGGATATTCTAATTTAGTGAAAAGCACTTATAGATAGATAGATAAACTTATATTTATCCGATAAATACATTATAAAAACAAGGCGGTGTCCCCACAATTTTTCATAACCCGAGGAAGTAAAGCAGACAGCTGCGGGCTTATATCATGAGGCTTGGAAGGTCCCTGGTTATTTGGCCCTTCCCAATCTAAAAATGCAAGCCCGCAGCTACCTCAGAATTGGCACATGCATTAGATGCATCAATTCTGCCGTTTTGCCTGCTTTTCTCGATTGCTCTGGTAACGGTAGTGTGGGTAGAGGAGAGCTGTGATTTGAATAACTGCTAAGTGCAAGTCTGCATACACATCAGAAAAAGCTGCATATAGCACAGGAACACAATAATATCTTACCCATCCCTGTTGTGAATTCTGTTGTCAAACTTCCTCCTGTGGTCATGAATGGTACTTCGGCGAGTTCTGTCCATGGACTCCCTCTGGTGGCTGTGAGTGGAGCTGCTGCTTCTGAGGTTCCTTCCACAGGTGACGGAGTTTATTCCTTGGCTGGCTGCTCTATTTAACTCCACTCAGATCATTACTCCATGCCAGCTGTCAATGTTCTTGTACTGGTTCAGTTCGCTCTTGGATCTTTCTGGTGACCTGTCTACTCCAGCAGAAGCTAAGTCCCTGCTAGTTAATTATTTGTTCATTGTTTTCTTGTCCAGCTTGCTATCATGATTTTGCCTTGCTAGCTGGAAGCTCTGGGATGCAGAGTGGCACCTCCGCACCGTGAGTCGGTGCGGAGGTCTTTTTGCACACTCTGCGTGGTCTTTTTGTAGTTTTTTGTGCTGACCGCAAAGATACCTTTCCTATCCTCAGTCTGTTTAGTAAGTCTGGCCTCCCTTTGCTGAAACCTGTTTCATTTCTGTGTTTGTGACTTCATCTTAACTCACAGTCAATATATGTGGGGGGCTGCCTTTTCCTTTGGGGAATTTCTCTGAGGCAAGGTAGGCTTTATTTTCTATTTCTAAGGCTAGTTAGCTCTTAGGCTGTGAAGAGGCGTCTAGGCCGAGTTAGGTACGCTCCACGGCTATTTCTAGTTGTGTGATAGGATTAGGGGTTGCGGTCAGCAGAGTTCCCACTTCCCAGAGCTTGTCCTGTGTGAGTTTAACCATCAGGTCGTTCCGGGTGCTCCTAACCACCAGGTCCATAACACATCCCCATGTGGGATACCATACCAGCAGCCCCGACCTGCATTATATTTGGGCTTCCTTAGGAGGCTGTGACACCGTGTGTCAAGACTAACCTTACATACTGTAGATACCACTGCAGGTGTACATCTTTCTGGCATGATTTACGGTGCATGTAATAATAATAATAATAATTTTTATTTATATAGCGCCAACATATTCCGCAGCACTTTACAATTAAGCGGGGACATGTACAAACAATAAATTCGGTACAAGTTAAGACAATTTAAACAGTGACATTAGGAGTGAGGTCCCTGCTCGCAAGCTTACAATCTACAAGGAAATGGGGGGACACAATAGGTGAAAAAGTGCTTGTTATTTCAGGTCTGGCAATTATAATATATAGGGATTTTCATACAGAGCTGCATGATCCGGTCATCAGCCCTTGTGTTTAAGTGCAATAGTCAAGTATCAAGTGCAGTTATCGTGTGCATGGAGGGTGTGGAGACAGATGAATAGTAGGGTGCAGATTCACATGCAGATAATATTTGGAAGGAGGGAACAGGACAAAGTTAGTTTACTGAGTAGTTGATGTGGTAGGCTTGTTTGAAGAGATGGGTTTTTAAAGCGCACTTGAATAGGTCGGGGCTAGGTATCAGTCTGATCGTCTGGGGAAGTGCATTCCAGAGAGCTGGCGCAGCACGAGAGAAGTCTTGGAGACGGAGGTGCGAGGTTCGGATTACGGGGGATGTTAGTCTTAGGTCATTTGTAGAACGGAGGGCACGTGTAGGGTGATAGTCAGAGATGAGAGAGGAGATATAAGGCGGTGCAAAACTGTGGAGAGCTTTGTGGGTGAGAGATGAGTTTATACTGGACCCTGTAGTGAATGGGTAGCCAGTGTAATGACTGGCACAAGATGGAGGCATCGGTGAAGCGGCTGGACAGAAATATGACTCTGGCTGCAGCATTTCTAGATGGATTGGAGAGGAGAAAGTTTGGTAAGAGGGAGACTGATCAGAAGAGAATTGCAGTAGTCCAGACGGGAATGAATAAGAGCGACAGTAAGAGTCTTAGAAGTTTCAACGGTGAGAAAAGGTCGGATTCTGGAGATGTTTTTAAGATGCAGGTGACAAGAGCGAGTGAGTGATCGGATATAGGGAGTAAAGGAAAGTTCGGTGTCGAATATGACCCCAAGACAGCGGGCATGCTGCTTGGGAGTTATGGTTGAACCCTCCAGGGTAATTTCGATGTTGGGTAGAGTGAGGTTAGTAGAAGGGAGAAACACAAGAAGTTCCGTTTTGGAGAGATTAAGTTTCAGGTAGAGGGGGGACATGATGTTAGAGACTGCAGACATACAATCCTTGGTATTTTGAATTAGGGTAGGGGTGATGTCGGGGGAATAAGTGCATAATTGGGTGTCATCAGCATAGAGATGATACTGAAACCCAAATCTGTTGATTGTTTATCCAATAGGGGCCGTGTAAAGAGAGAAGAGGAGGGGGCCCAGGACTGAGCCCTGCGGAACCCCGATAGTAAGGGGACGAGGAGAGGAAGAGGAGCCGGCAAAAGATACAGTGAAGGAGCGTGCAGAGTGGTAGGAAGAGAACCAGGAGAGGGCTGTGTCCTTGAGGCCTATAGAACAGAGCATGTGTGGTGTTGTGTGCGCCGTATGGTGTTGTGTGGGATTACATCACATCTGGTGGCCTAAATGTACCATCACATTTAGCGACGCTGCAGCGATCCAGACAACGATCCCGATCGCTGCAGCGTCGCTGTTTGGTCGCTGGAGAGCTGTCACACAGACAGCTCTCCAGCGACCAACGATGCCGATGCCCTGGTAACCAGGGTAAACATCGGGTTACTAAGCGCAGGGCCGCGCTTAGTAACCCGATGTTTACCCTGGTTACCAGCATAAACAAACAAACAAACACTACATACTTACCTTCCGCTGTCTGTCCTCCGGCGCTCTGCTTCTCTGCACTGACTGAGCGCCAGCCGGAACGCACAGCGGTGACGTCACTGCTGTGCTCTGCTTTCCGGCTGGCCGGCGCTCACAGTGCAGAGAAGCACAGCGCTGGAGGACAGACAGCGGAAGGCAAGTATGTAGTGTTTGGTTGTTTTACGTTTACGCTGGTAACCAGGGTAAACATCGGGTTACTAAGCGCGGCCCTGCGCTTAGTAACCCGATGTTTACCCTGGTTACCAGTGAAGACATCACTGAATCGGCGTCACACACGCCGATTCAGCAATGTCTGCGGGAGATCCAGCGACGAAATAAAGTTCTGGACTTTCTGCGCCGACCAACGATGGCACAGCAGGATCCTGATCGCTGCTGCCTGTCAAACTGAACGATATCGCTAGCCAGGACGCTGCAACGTCACGGATCTCTAGCGATATCGTTCAGTGTGACGGTACATTAAGTTACAAGGCAGGTCAAGGGGAAATCCTCTCTGATGTCACTGACGCATCAGTAAAAGGCGCCTTTGGCAATGTTCCAATACACATCACAGGCCAAAGTGAAGGGCAGTTGTGTGTGGTGACTGTGCGATAATGGGATTCTAGTCTAAACGTAGACCAAATTACAATGGTGAGTGATAAAATGCGTAAACTAATCTATTACTGACAACAAGTGTAAATGTGTTTTATAACTAAAGTGATAAATGCAACATGCATATCTCACATTTATGCCATCACAAATAAACAAACAAGAAAAAAGTTCAAGTAAAGTTCTAAGTGCAATAAGTAAATATCAATTCATACTTAGAACTTGATATACGGATTAACCCAGTTTTATCTAAGTACATATAACAGACAAACTCAAACATGTGATAAATAATGCCAATAAAACATATTATATGCAGGATATGAATTGAAGGTGAAAAGTCACAGCATCACCTATCCAAGGCCTTAATAAGAAGATATGAAGAATCCTATATTGGGGAAGGATCAGATTCATATATAGTTGCTTATACTAATAGAGGGGAATATCACCCTCTGTGGTCAAGAGTAACCAATGAATTAAAAACAACTAGAAAACGTAAAGACACACCAATTAAAACCAAATCCAGAGATTCATCATTTACAAAAAAAGAAAAAGTTAAATGTTTGTTCAGGCCATCTGGTACCGTAGTGCCTCGAACCGTGATTCATCTCCATTCTCTCTGTGACAGTAGTCATGTCTCCTCCCCTTATGCCAATCTATCCTATCAATACCCCAGATTTTTAATTAATTTGGGTTACAATGATGGCATGCACAAAAATGCCTGGGGATCAGTTTTAGCATGCTCACATCATCCACATCATGTGTGGCCATAATGTCTCTTACGTGTTTGCGGGTTCTTACACGCAGTTCATAGAATGTTAGGCCAATATAACTAAGTTTGCGTGTACATATGGGATAACATGAAAGATGAGTTGAATTACAGGAGATTTAATCTGTAATTTTCAATTCCCTATGGCTGTCTGCTGATGTGAATGATGTGGCGCGTACTAAATTCCTGCAGGCCAACCAACCACCATTTTTGTCTACCTGCCTTTAAAATATCAGGAGACTTTGCCCCATAGTGGTTATTTACTAGAATATTCTTGAGATTTTTGCTTTTTCTGGCAGTCATGAGTGTTGATTTAGAATGACATTTTGGTAATATGGACTCAGTCTTATGTACTGACCAATGTCTATTGAGAATCTTGTGCATAGTAGCCCATTGGTGGTTGTATGTTGAGAAATATCGTATAGCATTATCACTAGATGTTTTGCTGCTAGAGGTAAGTAAGCAGATCACTTCTCAAGGTGTTCTTGGCCTATAAATACCCTTTTTTGATACTCCTACTATACCCATGGTCTTAAAATCTCTCCCCAAGGTTGAGCTCAAATGTGCAGCAGAGGCGTGTAATATTGCAATTTAAACACCCGTCAGGTGTTTAGTGGGTAAATATGTTCTGAATTCTGAGTCTGTAAAAGTGGCGTAAGACTCTGACAACATTGTTCACAGCAGTGACCTGGGAGTCAGAAATGCTTCCAGGGTTCTTCCTCATGCTGTTCCCATGTCATTTGAGCACTGCTTTCATCAATTTCAGCAATTTCTAGTCCCTCTGCAGACTGCCGGGGGCTGCCGGAAAAATACACGAGTTTCCCATAGACTAACATTGGGCTCATTGCTCGGGTCGAGCACATGAGCTTTCCAATTTGCTCGACCTGAGCGACAAGCAATCAAGCATTTTAGTGCTCTTCCATCACTACTTGTAATGTATCAACCACTTTGTTGCAGAAATATCAGAGGTAAGTGTTACGAAACTGCAGCACAGAACTAGGAGAGAGGGGGAAAGCTGACCCTGCACTAAGACTAGGCTGATACCCTACGATGGAGTGGGCGACCCATTCCATGCGAATAGACCCACCGACGATCCTAGTTTAAACTCAGCGAAGACCTATAGATATGGGGAAGGAGGTCCCTAAAAGATCTAAGGACTGGGTATAAAAAACAGGTCACCTCCTAATAGGAAACACAGAAGGCTGCAGAAACCAAACAAAAACAGAAACTAAATATAGCAGAACCAGAGATCTCAGAACTGCAAAATATCAAACACAGAAAGCTATCAAAGCACCTAGCCAGAACTTTAGCGGATTAACACTGTTGTTCAGCAAGGAATGGGAGGCAGGTGCTGGGTAATAAAGGGTGATACAATCACCTAACCTAAGACAACCCAGCACCAGGGGAAAAAGACCAGCAGACAGAAAACCACAACAAGATGGCCAAAACAAAACAGATTCTAACAGTACCTCCCCTTTTATAAGGATCCTCCGGAACCTCTTGGCCGAGCCTTATTCGGAAATCTCCTGTGAAAAGCCTTAATCAGCCTTGAGGCCGAGATGTCCTCAGCTTTCACCCAGGAATTATCCTCGGGACCGAAACCCTTCCAGGACCCGAGATACTGCAAACTTGCTTATTTAACTCAGAAAGACCAAATACAAGGAAAGTATCAACAGCAAAGCAGCTTTATTTAAACACGGCATACGAAAAGGAGACACAAAAAAATGCAACATCAAAAACGCATGCAAAAAAACGCACTTAAAAAGCAATGTTAAAATGCAAGTAATATGTTACCTGATATGTGCAGAAATGGAGAAGAAAAATTGCAAGATCAAAAAACTCAAATACTCATCATGGAAGAATAGCCTTATATGATACTTGAACCCTTCTCCACGTTTACCGCCATGCACACCAGCATTATATTTAAAACACATCACTGTTGCCATTTTAACCAAATGATTGAACAAGCAGATTAGTAAAGCGAATGGTTTCTGGAGCGGTGTCTCTTTTATTTGAGTGTGGCTTGCTTCAGCAGTACTTAAAAGGTGAAAGGTTTAGAAGACACAAGGGTAGCAGGCATTGCCTTTGAATTTGGGATTGGGGAGTATTGTGAAAGATAATTTTCCAGCTGCCACTTAGTAATATCGATCTAGCTCTCCCTGCATGGCCACCTATAGTGTCATGGTAATCCCTTTAGCGTCCGTATTGCTGGGGAGCAAAAAGGGTAGTGCCCTGCAATAGGTCTAAGATCTAACAGAAAGATTTAGGAGCAGAAGGCGTTTGTTGCGGTGGCCATACAATTTATATGGCGAAAAACCAATATTCATTTTTTTCTTGTAATACGCTGCATGTCCTCAGCATCACTGGCAGTTTTTGTATTGCACACTATCTTATAATTGCTGCAGATCCTATGATAAATCATTGTTTTGTCGTGTGGAACTGAGCCAGGGGCGCTGCACATGTGTATGATTTATACAGTCATATTAGGAAACCTCTGGGCAGTGTTTGGTGCTGAAAAGCAGTGATTTCTATTGTTGGCAGAGAAGTGCATATGAGCAAAGAAACCAGGACAGGTGCTGCTCACAGACGGCGCGTCTGATCTGCGTTGTGTGCAGTTATACGCTGGAATGGACGCATGGTAGCAGCAGACAAGCAATGCTGCACAGAAATAACATCCTGTCTGATGACATGATGGATTCCCTTGAGCATTCCCAGCACTAAGGTGCTATGAAGGAAGGATGTGCACAGATGGAGCCCACAAGTGCACCGTTGGTCTGATGAGACATGATACCCACAGCTGGCCAAAACAACTGGCATGATAACATAATGGAATTTGCACAGGTGCCAGACAAGGTACCTAAAAGCTCTGTCTCATTGTGGCTAGGTTCACAAGAGCGAATACAAAGTAGTCAGAATTTCATCCAAAAAACTAAGATGATTTTTTTCTCACTTCTTATCCGCGTGCAATCTTTCCGCAATCTGATTTCCTACAGCAGCAGCATACAGACCATTTACAGTTACTTATGTTAGTGCTTTGCAATGTGGCATCAGATTGTTTGTGCATTCTTAGACCTGAATGGGTGAGTCTCATCTGACACATGGAAGAAACTGCGATTTTCTTCATGTGTGTAAGAAGATAGACCGAACCGGGGGTACCTCTCTTGCGCCGATTCCGGGACTGTCAGGGCTGTCACCGTTGTTGCATGGGGGAAGGCTTTCCAACCCGGACTGACCTTTGCACTTGACAGCAGGGGGTGTGACTAGGATAAAAGGTGCCGTGTGCGGGAAAGAGAGAGCAGATTTGGCGGGAAGACAGAGCTCGCAGCAGGGGAAGGTTGGTGCTCCGTCCTCTGAGCATCGTGATAGCACAGGCCCGTGCTGTAGATCCCCAGGGTTCAGGTACACTGACTGTGGACAGAGAGCTGCCATGTGCCCGTTGTCTCCCGTGACGGAAAGTTACAAGCGCTCCAGGCCATCAGTTACTGCGCGCGTGCCACCTAAGACAGACCAGGTGACTCATCTAGAACTGTGCCATTCCTTGGTACTCACCGTCATCACCGGGAACCGGATCCCCAGCTTCTTCAGGATAACACCAGAGTCATCACACGCCAGTTGCTGGGGCACCACTGTTGGAACTAAGGGCTCTGCAGCCAGGAAGCCAGCGGTCTGATAAGTTAACCCTTTCATGAACAGTTGCTTTATCTGTTACCTCACCCTGCACTCATACCATGCTAATATCACCTTCCATACTCCCTGCTTAACCCATTACCTCCCTGCGTGGAGTATACCCCTGTTAATAAATCTGTTAACTCTTGCCCTGCCTCCTGTCCTTCACTGCATCCCGACACCTGCTCACACGTGCAGATTTGGTTAGTGTCAATAATCGGTCATTTGCACCTGCAGATCTGCCCTGCTCTGCACTCTGCTTTTTCTGGCAACCCCATAGAGAATGAATAAAGTGGCAGTCAGACATTTGATCTGCTACTCCATTTTGTAAAAAAAATTAAAAGTGCGCCATCGAAACAAAAAATCCCTTTAATGCAATAGTGACCATCAAAACGTCTTTTTACTAACCTGAGATATAAGTGAATAGCATCATCCGATGAGAGGAACTGTGCAAAATAGCTGACACCCTGCTGCATCAGCCAAGATCCATGTTAGCACCAACAATGGCCATTTAACACATTCGATGCTGCTGTCAATTAAGAAAATGACATCTAGATAGCTAACAAAGCTTCGGGGGAAGGGGGCTTCCTCTTTAACCCTTCATCACTCTGAGATCATGATTTTAGGGTCTTGGCTGCAATGGCAATCCAATGCCAAGTAATGTCCCTACAGTTTTCTAGCAATAGCGGCCTGCTCAGATGTTAGCAACATTTTAGTGGTAAAAATAGTTTTTCATTCCTGTCATTTCACTTTGTATTTATTGCTGAAAAGCATCTGAAAGTTAATAAAACACCCCAACAGCAGTTTTGAATATGTTAAGGGGTGCTGATTTTACAATGGTATCACCTTTGTGGGGTTTCAAATATATTAGCACCCCAACATCACTTCAAAACTGAACAAGCCCCTAGTAAATTAGGTTTCGTAAATTTCCTTGAAAAAAAAGAAAAATTACTGCTTTAATTTTAACCCTTTTAACATCCTAACAAAATAAAGGGACATTTGACAAATGGCGCTGATGTAAGAAAGACATAAGGATGTTGATATTTATTAACAATTTTTGTGGTATGAATATGTGGATCAAAGAATTGATAATTTTTTGAAGGATTTGTCTATTTTATTATTGTTATTATTATTATTATAATATTATATATTGATATTTTTATAAATAAATCCAAAACATATCAACCTAAATTTACCAATAACAAAGTATAATGTGTCACACAAAAATCTCAAAATCACTGGGATATGTTGAAACATTCCAGAGTTATTGGAAGATATGGTGACATGTAAGATTTTTTCAAAATTTGACTTGGTTACCAAGGGGTTAACACTCAACAGCTTTGTTGTGGTATCTATAAAAACTTTAAAATGATGTTAATTTGACTTATTCTAGCTGTATATTAACTTTTAAATCCAAAGTGGCTGTGGAGACGTACAAGGAAAGTGCATCACATATTTTTTAGATTTTAAAATCATCTCATTTTCTACACAAATGTTACCAGCTAATTTGATGTGGCAGTTCAGAGGTTAAAATCCTCCCTTCACCCCACAGGAACATAGAGGATGAATTTAAGGTAATCCTGCCATCTGATCTGCCTACCCTCCACAGAGGCTTGTGCTGCCTTTGAAGTGACAGCTCTGAGCACGCTTCATAGATGCACAATAGCAGTGCCACTGACCAGAGAGCATTGAAATGCATTGTGAGGCACAACAGCAGTGATAGCAGCAGTGGCAGCAGTGGCAGCACAGGCTGGTAATAGCACAGCTGTTATCTGATTTAACACTCCAGCAGCTGCCTCACAAGAGAAGAGCCTCTGTGCTGTGCCTCCGCCAATATTACCTTTCAGCCTGTTACACATATGTCACCTTTATGCTTTCATGTTTCACGGTAGGATACAATAGAGACTAGTAGGGAAGTGATAAATGCACATATTGAAGCAGCGACGAGAGGCTGTAATGCATATGTACATTCTTATCTGAAATTATTTTCTGTTGCACACCATATAAATATATATTCCTTGCAGGCTGTGTTCACATCTGCATTTAAAGCCTCAGTCACATGTTTCATGGATCCAAAATGAATGGACACCATAATAAATAGTGGATGCTTTCCTGAAACGGAAAGTACTTGCAAGCAGCATAATACAAAGAATAGCAGGTTTACCCAGAATCCTTTGCAGTAGGCGGAGCTATGCAAATCATCTCTTTCCACCCCTGTCTAATCCACAGCGCTTGGAATCGCCAAGCGTGCAATGCTGCGGATTAGTTTCTAAATTTACACAGCCAACCAATTTCTTTCGTCCCGCTACATTTAGCCCAACTTGGGTCTCTCCCTAAGGTGGCTAGCATGTATGTATCGCTTGCTCACCGAGCCCCACTCCATACAGCCAACCAATTCCAGCCCTGTGCTGATGAGGGCCTAAAGCCCGAAACACGTGTCCACAGGTAGGAATTGGTTGGCTGTGTAAATTTAGAAACTAATCCGCAGCATTGCACGCTTGGCGATTCCAAGCGCTGTGGATTAGACAGGGGTGGAAAGAGATGATTTGCATAGCTCCGCCTACTGCAAAGGATTCTGGGTAAACCTGCTATTCTTTGTATTATGCTGCTTGCAAGTACTTTCCGTTTCAGGAAAGCATCCACTATGTATTTTCTTTAAGTAGAGGGCTTTTCGGTCTCTTTCGTCCCGCTACATTTAGCCCAACTTGGGTCTCTCCCTAAGGTGGCTAGCATGTATGTATCACCATAATAAATACATTCTACCCTATTATAAGTCATGTGAAGGATCTGGCCCTCAGCCAGCTGATGGAGCACGACAGCAGACCTAAACAGCACAGATGTGAACAAAGCCTAACACATATTAGGCCACGTTCACACATTCAGTATTTGGTCAGTATTTTACATAGTTATTTGTAAGCCAAATGCAGGAGTGGGTGAAAAATGCAAAAGTGGTGACGTGTTTCTATTATACTTTTCCTCTGATTGTTCCACTCATAGGGTCATCGTGTCCAACCCCCTGCTCCATGCAGGATTCACTAAACCATCTCAGACAGATGTCTGTTCAGCCTCCTCTGTTTAAAGACTTCTGTTGAAGGAGAACTCACCACCTCTCATGGCAGCCTGTTACCTTCATTGATCACCCTCACTGTTAAAAAGTTTTTTCTAATATCTAATTTGTATTTTCTCCCTTTCAGTTTCATTCCATTGCTTCTCATGTTTCCATGTGCAAATGAGAATAATGATGATCCCTCTACACTGTGACATCCCTTCAGATATTCAGTTCGGGTACCATCGGTTCTTTCAGGGCATCCCCCAGGTCTGCCATGTGTTCCCAGGTTACAGCTTTGACTATCTGGCCGGACGTTAGGGTTGGCGGGGGTTCTAAAGGTCCCACCAGAGTCTCCTCCACTACCGGGGCAGTGTGCATACCTGCATTCCCAGTGAAGGTCTCCTCCTCTGGCTCCGCTGGGGTCAGGAGCGCTGGTGGCAGGGTCTGTTTCTTAGGTGTCATCATTCTCTTCAGCATCGTCTCCTTTCACACGGTCAACGCTGCCAGCTGAGACCGCAGTAGTTGTCGGGCTAGCTCCTCCATCTCTGCGCCGAGGAGCTCTGGATCCAATACTGTCATCTGGTCTAGGGTTTCTTCTGGCCGACCGGGGACGTCCATTCCTCTGTCAGCAGGTTATGGTGGCTCTCCACTGTCATTCGCCACCACTTTTACCGGGTAGTGTTCAGCCATCTCCGCTGCACGCTGTCCTGCGCCTTCCTCCTTCTCTCTCCTTCGTGAGCTGTCCTTGCTCCACTTTCCTGCCAGCCATCTCCAGGGGCGGATCCGTCCTGCTCACGGACATGTTCTTTTTCCATTAAAGTCTCTGTAGTGGGCGGGTCAAGTTTTCGCACCCGTCCTCAGGCTCCACCCATGACAGCACATCTCCGTTCCTTACCCACCTTGTAGTGCAGCAATGGCGGCCATTAAACGATCTAACGGCTGTTTTTTCAGGTCGGTCTATCCTGTTCGTGACTCCAAGTTGGAACGCCTGCTAAGACCCTGGAGTACTCGGTTTGGTGGTCGTTAAAGGGATGGTCAAGGTGGCAGTGACCCAGTCCGTGGCCCTGGGCATCCAAATTAAAGGGAAGGACTTTAAAGGGGTTGTTTGAATAATAATTATCTTTATTTTTATATAGCGCTAACATATTCCGCAGCGCTTTACAGGTTGCACACATTATCATCACTGTCCCTGTTGGGGCTCACAATCTAAATTGCCTATCAGTATGTCTTTGGAATGTGGGAGGAAACCGGAGTACCCAGAGGAAATCCACGCAAACACGGAGAGAACATACAAACTCTTTGCAGATGTTGTCCTTGGTGGGGTTTGAACCCAGGACTCCAGCGCTTCAAGGTTGCTGTGCTAACCACGGCGCCACCGTGCTGCCTAAAGAATGTTCATGATGCCACCTGTGGTATTCGGTCAGGGATGACTGATGCTGCTTAAAGGGGTCCACTGGGAACGATGGTACTGTAGCAGGGATGGTATGGCTTCCCACAGGTGAAGCTGGATCCCCATGGCTTCCGGTGTAGTGAGGACAGATGGTAGATAGTGTGGTGCCAGAAAGAATCAGAGGACACAAAGTTGCAGCCTCTTTACCTTTTACTGGTGGTAGTCTGCCACAATCCAGGGTACGGATCACAGGTGATGGTGAGGTCCAGCCAGCCTGGCCTCGAATAAGGAATCCCCTTGCAGGTGTGGTTGAAAGCCTTCCTTTCTGCACTGTAGTGTCTGTCCCTTGCTACCTATGGCTTCTCTCAAGGTCCTCTCTCTTTATCTCTCTGTCCTAGGACAGTACCCGCATGACAGGCAACTCGAGCCATTTTACAGGTGTCTCTGGTTGCGGCGACTCCGGGCTCTGTATGCTGCTGTGCCTTCAGGTGTAGGTGTGGAAAAGCAACTTTTAATCTCCTGCCCTCCCGTTTCTGCTGTGGGGCATACAGTCCCACATAGCCTCGGACTCCCGGTGTCTGGTTCCTGTGCTTCAGCATGGAGGAAGCCCAGTCGCAGCTCCCCTCCAGCTCTTCACTTCTCCTGTGCCTTCTTTCTCCTCGCACGTTCCACAAATACAACTTTGTCTGACTTCTCCACTCCTGGTCAGGAGCTGCAGAACCTCACGTCTGCACGGCTCCAGCTCTCCTCCAGCTATCTCCATCCACTCACTCTCACCAACTACCTTCTAACTTCTCCTCCAAGCCAGAATATATATCTCTGGGAAAGCTACCCTGAAACCGGGTCTAGAGCTCCCCCTTCTGGCCTGGAATCAGAACATGTTGCATGTATGTCCCGCCTGCTAAAGGGATCCCCACCGCTTCCAAGCAAGGCATCACTCTTCCCGAAAGAAAGGCAACACGACTGTAACAACCGGCTTCCAGGGGTGTTACAGCTGCCCAAAGTTCCATTTTGTTTAGATCTTTTTGAATCCTCTCTCTCTTATTTTTGGTTACAAATACTGATGTAAAATACTGATCACATGTTGAACTTGTGAACGTGGCCTCATACGAACAGATTCCTGATTTGTCAGCAGTCAACAGCTGCCTTATTTTAAATGGAAATATTTTCCTGCTGAGATTTTCCAGTTAACATCTAAAATACTGCTAGCTGCTATGGAGTAACAGAATATATCAAACTTCAAGTTTTCCTTTATGCTTTTGAAATGCCCACCAGGGCCGTGGGGTACTTGGTACCAGGTCTGGTACTTAAAGGTGATGTCACGGTGGCTGTGACCCGGTCCATGGCACTGGGCACCCAATTAACAGGGAAGGTCTTTAAGGGGTTTATGAATAAAGTTTGTGTTTGTGACGCCACCTGTGGTATTCGGTCAGTGGGGACTGACGCTGCTTTTAGGGGTTCGCTGGGGTGATGTTATGGCAGCTAGACAGAATAACTTCCCACGGGTGAAGTAGGTCCCCAGGGCTCCCGGTGTATAGGTGAAGATGGTGAGCGGTGCAGTAAGAAATGGAGGACACAGGTTTGCAGTCTCTTTACCTGGATTACTGTAGGCTTCAGGCAACCGCAGTCCAGGGCACCAGATAACAGGTACAGGCAGGATATGGCCAGCTTGGAAGCGAATACAGAGTCCCCTTTACCATGTGGAGATGAAAGCCTTCCTCAATGCGCGGTAGTGTTGTAGTCCCTTACTGCCTATGGCTTCTGATAAGGTCCTCACAGTTCCTCTCTGTACCCATAAAGGTTAGGACACAAACTAGTATGACAGGTTGCTCAAGCCTTTTTATAAGGTCTCTATCATGACCCAGGCTCTATATGCCACTGTGCCTCCTGGATATTAAGGTGGACAGGTTACTTAAAGTCCAGCTGTCGTGCCGTTTTCAGCTATGTCCCTTAGAGTCCGACACAGCCTCGGTCTTCCGGCTACCAGTTTCTGCGCTAAGCCTGGGGGGGGGAGCCAAATCGCTGCTCTGCTCCCCTGGTGTCACTCTCCTGTGCTTCCTTCTCCTGCACGCTCACTAAACAATATTCTTTCTTTCGTATTCTCTCTGTTTCTCCAGGAGCTGCAGCAACTCTGGTTGCACGGCCCCTTCAGTACTTCCGACACTCAAGGTCTCACTGCTCTCTCCTCTATCCTCTGACAGACTGCCTGACTTCCTTTCCCTCCAGACCAGAATATAGGGAAGTTCCCCTTAATCCGGGTTCAGAGCTCCTCCTTCTGGCATTGAGTATGAACATGTTGTGTGTATGGTGATTACTTGATAAAATGAATCCTTCAGCGCTTCCAAGCGTGACATCACTCTCTCCTTGAGAAAAGCAATGCCATTGTGACAACCAGGACCCTGGGGTGTCACACCTTTAAACTGCTGCTGCATAATTTCATGTGCATAGCAGTATGACAATAGCGCGTTACTACCTCACATCATCTCACATTCCCTATGGGGAAAATTGTAGACACTGGTATTTCATAGAAAAGTATTAATACAGAGCAAACTGGAGCAACATATGTTTAACATACGAGGAGGCACAAGCCTCTTGATACATTTAGCATATTTGGCTGTTCTTGCCCCAGTAAGTCAAATCTATAATAGTTATGAGCAGGTGTGTGCCAGGAGGCCTCGATTCTTTTGCTAAATCATCAAGAAGTTGCAAAAATGTATTGTGCATCTTAATTGGCTTCCTTTGACGGAATACTGTGCAGCGCCCCAGAGTCCGGGTCGTTGCAGTAATGTCGCTCTGCCACTAAGGGGAGTGATGTTATGTCTGATTGCACAAAAGGAGTTCACCTGACCAGGTATCACAGTCACACACTACACTTCACCACTTCACACTCCGGCCACCAGGGGGAGCAAAGGGCTCTATGTATTAGGCCACTCCTCACACTTGAGTAAAACTGGGGGTTGGATAGGAAGTTAGTGAGAAAGCAGCCTGGAAGAGTTCCAGGGAGGACCTGTCAGGGGTGGGATCCTGGCAGGGACCTAGCAGAAAGGACAGATTGTTACGGAGCCGCGCCTGCACTACCTTGCGGCGGCATCTTAAGGAAGGACACGAAGCGAAGTATATTGTGGAGAAGTGAGAAACGAGATCACAGCTCAAAGGCGATAGAACCAGTAAGAGTCTTGCCTCGAGATCGGCAGCATCCTACTGAGGCGCGTAGTCGGTGGCCGGAACGCCGAGGAAGTAACAGACTTCAAGCATTACTTCAAACTGCGGCAGGACAGTTAATTATAGGTTGGCTGTCTCACCTAAATCACCTTAGCAGACATAGGAGGCAATCGTGGGAGAGGGGCGTCTCTAGGGTCCCAGAATAACTCCAGGCCTACCTGTCATACGGGTGCGTCCTAGCCATATCATCTGGGGGACGGAGAGAGAAAGAACAAATATGACAGTTGTGAGGACTATCCCGTGGTGCTCAGCAGGGAAGGACTACAACACACAGGCGCTAGTAGGTAGGCACTGATTTCCACCTGCAAAGGGAACTCTGGATGTGCCTTCGGACCGGCCGGACTCAGCCAGCCCTGTTAGCAGTGCTCTGGATTGCGGATCCCGAAGTCTTCAGTAAAAAGGTAAAGAGACTGCAAGCCTGCATCCTCGTTATTAACCGCGCCTCACATCATCACCACCTACACTACTGGGAAGCCCTGGGGAAGCACTTCACCTGTGGGAAGGTATACCATCTAGCTGCCATAACATCACCCCAGTGGACCCCCAGGCAGCGTCGGTCACCCTGACCGAATACCACAGGTGGCGTCACGAACACTTGACAAACTTTCATCACCTTTCATTGGACGCCCCTTAGCAGGGTCACGGACCGGGTCTAGCCACCGTGACAACCCCAGGACCGAGACAGAGAGGACCGGTACCGAGAATCCCGCGGCCCTGCGTCTGGGGGAGCTCCAACTGCATGAGACATAGAAACGGCTGAATAAAATAGAAGAGATGGACACTGAGAGAGCCATACTCTATTGAACAGTTTGGATAGAGACCAAAGGACCTGCAAGGTTCTTCAGGTCACGTGACATTCTCAGATCACATGACTGGCAGCTGAGTGAACTTCAGCAGAGAAGATGGACACAGTTAAATGAAATCCATATGTGTAGGCATCATCCTAACAGGTCATCATACTGTGTGTGTGTGTGTGTGTGTGTGTGTGTGTGTGTGTGATTATAGGGGCATTTTACTGTGTGTAAGCAGCTATGGGGGCATCAGAATGTGTGGAAGGCCTATTGGAGCAACATACTATGTGGGTGAGCTGTGGAGGCATCATACTGTGTGGAAAGCTGTCTTGGAATGTACTGTGTAGCTTTGGGGCCATCATACTGTGCGTTGGGTGCAATAGGTGCATCATTCTGTGTGTGTGTGTGTTTGTGTTAGGGACTGTAAGGGTATCATGCTATGTGGGAATATACCCTAGGAATGGACCAGGGCTTTCTCACATAGAACACAGGGGTGAACGGCCAGGTGAGCACTCCTGGGAGAGTGGGCTGAGGTTGCTGTTCGCCTAATGATTGGCCCAAGCATCGTTTGGCCGACAGCCAGCTAATGTGTGGGGCCAGCCTTAGTCTTGTGTACATGGTTTACTCCATATGAAAGTTTGCAGCAACATCCAGACAAAGAACAACATAAACAACAATAAATAAATGGATACGGCTATATTGTGGCAAGTGAATTTCCAGTGATATGCTTTCAAGGTAGTTCTGAAACAGTTATCTGCAGCTGTGGGTGGCAAATCAATCTAGGAGGTGTCTAACCAAAGCCATACAATAGAGTGGAAGACTGCTGAAAAGTCTATTAAGATTAATGTGTATACTTGTCAATAAGCTGACAGGCCTCAGTCGTGGGTGCTTACATTTTGAACTTTCCCATAAGCAATAGGAAGCCCCCTGGCTCCAGGCAGGGGTCATTACATATTCTTGTCTTACTAATTGTCGATGAGTCATGTGAAAAATTATTTTTTTGAAATTATGTTTTACCTTTAAGGGTAATGCTAATTCTGTAGAGACCTATGTCTTACCATTAACTTGTCAGATAACATTTATTTCCCATGTCTTTAAGAGAAGCCCATCTTCTGAAAGATGTTATGAACATTATTAAAAAAAAAGTTTCACCTTGTATAAGACAGAAATTTAAGTCATGGTTCAGTGAAAAGATTAGACGTGAATATGTCAATGATTTCAAGTTTTGGATTCAACGGGGTAGTCCAGGATATGAAACCCATACAGAAACAGCGCCACCCCTGGCTATGGGTTTTGTCCAGTATTGGAACTCGGCCCCTTGAAGCAAACAGGGATGAGCTGTAATATCACACACAACCCTTGGTCAGGCATGATGCTGTTTCTGAAAGAAAGCAGCCATGCGTTCTAACCTTTGACGACTCTTTTAATATCTACAGAAAGCTAAACGTCCTTACAAGCAATGGGAGCTGAAAATCCATATAATAATCAGAGTAGCACGTTGTCGCTTCGCATATGGTAGCACTTTTGTGATCATCATAACACAGAATAGTATAATTCAATGTAATCTTTAATAATGTGAGCAATAATCTACACCATGGAGACCTCATCCGCTATCTAATGTTCAGATTACTCCTACTCAACCTTGTAAATTTCTCCATCTTACAAAAGCCATGGCGTATAACATCTTCTTAACTGTACCCAAGCACATAATGTGGTTTACCATTTCAAACAGTAAAAAAATACTACTACTAAAAAGAAGGAGAAACAAAGTAAATAGTAAACCCATTCTTTCAAATGCATTCAGTATTGTGCGGTCCTTTCAGAAGAGTGACAGCAGTCTACCTAACCCGAGGCTGTGGCTCAGATTGCAGTGAGCCAATCATTTAATAAAGGACCTGACTCTGAGAAACCCTGGGCCGCTGCGCAGGACCCGCTTTTCAAGGCAGCATCTGTGCACAGCATATGGCAACTATTTATTATAGCTTCAGCATAGAGGAACAGGAGTTCCCAGGATAACTGCTTCTCATATATCAAAATGTCTTGTCCACTCTTTCTCATAACCGCGCGCCTCATGCAGCAGTGTATGTGCAGGATGCTGCTATTATAGCATAATGCCCACTGTGAAACCCTATTTTATTAACTGTCTGTTTTTTTTGTTGTTGCTGCTTCCTTCCCCAGACCCAGACAGACCTACACATCTCTAGATGAAGCTGCACAGCGATATTTGCCACATAGTCATGACTCTATATAGGTCTGCAAATTTAAGATCATTCTTGTAGGTAAATCCAAGCAGAGAGTAGTTTTTGTTCACTTATTTATGGATTTATATTTCATGTATCCTTATTAAAATATCAATGTGAAGTATAAAGATTTATTAAATCCAGTATTGTTAATACTTTATATTCAGCAGAATTCTTTTAAAGGGACAGGTCACAGATTATATGTAGTGTGAACCCAGGACCTGCTACTATGAGGCGGGGGAGGAAGTGAGGCATGCTGAATTTGATGTGGAGGGAGGTAAACTAAGATGAAAGGCGACCGGGGAGGGCTGCACTGATTATTGAGTCTTCTCTCAGCACTGAATTGTAAAGTGTGTATCAAACTGTTTGAGGGCCCCTTTCACAAAACAATAGCTCTTCCCCTCAACCTGCTACTCGTTTACACATCTGTCAAGCGCGTGTCCTTGTTTCAGGGCTTGTGCAACCTGCATGGGCGCAGTATTTAAATTGGAATTGGGAGCCCTGAGGTGATATTCTCCTTCATATATTCAATGTGCTGGTAACAGAAGGACATGTTACCCCCAGTCTATGGTGGGACTGATTATTACAGCATTAGGTCTTTAGAGAGAGGTCGGAGAATGGTTGTATTGTGCTTCTGGGCATGCTGCTACATCTGCACCTTGATTCTCAGAACACGAATCTTCCACCATCATTTCTATAAATCGTATAACAATCCTACGACAACCAGGTATCAGAAACAATGTGTACAGACATACAGGATGCTTGGATCCGTCTGGGAGTAAGGATCACCCATACCTTGGCATACTAACATCCAGACCATACATAGCTTAGTTCTTGGTACCCGAGGATTAGACCAGTTAAATATCAGCTCTTCGGATCCCATTGTTTGAATTCCATACAAATGGAGTAATACGCACCACGAGTGTATGCAAGGGATGTGGGGCTGCTCGCAGCCACCACTAGTGGAAACTGTCTATATGTACATTGTACAGTTTGGATAGGCTTCAGAAGGTCACTTTAAATATCCATATGCAGTAATCTCTTCCGATATCAGACAGAATATCCCACATTATCTATAGCTGAGTGATGTAAAAAGGCTATTAGGAAACACTTCTGGCCCACTAAAATATTTAATCCTGCACTATATGCATTATTTCTTTGTAAACTATTTCACCCCTGTCTGTTCACATTGTGACATCTCTCAGTGTGGGTATGTGCCTTATGTTAAAAAAAAATCATATTCAAGTCCCCTCTTTGACAAAATTGTATAGAAACATTACAATTTTACCTATAAAAAATTATCATTATACAGTATTTCACTTTTTCATGTTACTTTTTTCGTTTTTCTTATAGTTTACATTGACTTTTTAAAAATTCTTCTCATTTTTTAAAATAGCTGAAGTGGTTCGAGAATTTTGTGCAAAATCCAGAAAATGCTCTTTATTTTTGTCTTTAACCAGGATTGTGAGAAGATAAAGAGATGTGTCGGGAGCACAACCAATATTTAAATATATCCACTAGGGTGCTACACAATGCATGGAGATTGCAAATACTGAACCAGAGAAGAAAAAGACACTGCATAAATGTGTGCACATCTATGTATCAAAGAATGAATAACAACTTTATTATAAGACAAAAAAACATACAAAATATAAAAACATTAAAAGCATATCCCATAAGGATCAAAAAACGAACACACCATTCTACTGTTGTAATGATACACCAAAGAGCCACAGCCTAAAATGATGGAAAATGCTAATAATAATAATAATTTTTATTTATATAGCGCCAACATATTCCGCAGCGCTTTACAACTTATAGAGGGCACTTGTACAGACAATAGACATTACAGCATAACAGAAATCACAGTTCAAAATAGATACCAAGAGGAATGAGGGCCCTGCTCGCAAGCTTACAAACTATGAGGAAAAGGGGAGACACGAGAGGTGGATGGTAACAATTGCTTTAGTTATTCGGACCGGCCATAGTGTAAGGCTCGGGTGTCCACAAAGGTAGGGAGGGATGGGAGGAGAGTGATACCATTCTGAGGAAGGGATACCCAGAAAGATTGCGCTGAGCTTTCTATCTTGTCTTTTACCTCACTCCACAGCAGGATTCAGATATACACTGCTCAGGCCTGCTATAAAATATCCTCCATGCTGCTGCTTTTCTCTGCGATAACATCCCTTGGTGCTGTGATGTGTAAGGCAGAGATCACTGCAGCTGGTCATCTCTTACTAGCTCAGAGTCAATTGCAAATTAGGAAATTGCAGACTCTAGAGTGGAATACTAGTAAAAATGCAGGATAGAAGTCATAATAGTCCTTATCTATGCCGAGTAATGCAAGAGAAGAGGAGCACACTGCTGACCAGTGCAGCAACATGCAGCAGTCATTAACTATGGCAACAAGGACCTATAGTGTTCAGAGTAACTTGAATTTAGACCAAAATGTACAATATAAACTGCTCTGATACAATACATTATCCTACTTTGTCCATTTTATGAATTATGAAAAAAAAATTGCTCACACTTTTACTTTAAAAATGAGTCTGCCTGTAATATCAACCCTCCTAAACCACCTATATGGGCATGTAGCTCATAGGCAGCTGAATAAAATTAGATCGGATCACAGATATCAAGGTCACTTATTCCAGAGACATCAACGCTTCTTTTATATGTAAAAGAGCTGTTGGGGACTATGGACCGGACACATATGTGCATAAAAAGAAGCTTAATGAAAGGGGAGTTACCAGTGTGAGGCATGTAACTAACACAGAACAGTAGAAGAACTGAACTTTGTCTCCTTACAAACCTTTGCTGCAGCTCTCACATCTCAGCTGTATTACAACACTGACTGCCAGGAAGATGGAAGCTGAGAGGAACCTGCAGATACATCAGTTAGGGCTCTTTTCCATTTGTGAGAAACACGTCCGCGTCTCGCATGCGAAAACAAAGCTCTGGTGCCGGCACTCCAGAGCGGAGCGCGCGGCCCCATGTGTTGCTATGCGGCCGCACGCTCCGCTCTGGAGTGCCGGCGCTACAGCCCGGCCCCCACATGCGAGACACGGACGTGTCTCTCGCAAGTGGAAACAAGCCCTTATAGTCACACACAGCTCTGCAGTGAGCCATTACACATCACACTGGTTATGCCGCCTTCTATGTTATGCTGTGCTATCAGGCAACACAGTGTGCAGTAATCAGCGCACATACAGTGATATGGCAATAACCCAAAAACAATAGAACAAGCTCTGAGACGTGGAATCTCTGCAGACTGCAATACCTGAACCTATCCTCACACAACTAAAAGCAGCAGTGGATTGCGCCTAACACTACCTATGCAACTCGGCACTGCCTGAGGAGCTGACTAGCCTGAAGATAGAAATACAAGCCTGACTTGCCTCAGAGAAATACCCCAAAGGAATAGGCAGCCCCCCACATATAATGACTGTTAGCAAGATGAAAAGACAAAACGTAGGAATGAAATAGATTCAGCAAAGTGAGGCCCGATATTCTAGACAGAGCGAGTATAGCAAAGAGAACTATGCAGTCTACAAAAAACCCTAAAGCAGAACCACGCAAAGGGGGGCAAAAAGACCCACCATGCCGAACTAACGGCACGGCGGTGCACCCTTTGCGTCTCAGAGCTTCCAGCAAAAAGAGAATAGCACAGCTGGACAGAAAAAACTGAAACAAAAACAAAGTAACACTTATCTAGCAGAGCAGCAGGCCACAGGAAAGATGCAGTAGCTCAGATCCAACACTGGAACATAGACAAGGAGCAAGGAAGACAGACTCAGGTGGAGTTAAATAGCAAGGCAGCCAACGAGCTCACCAAAACACCTGAGGGAGGAAGCCCAGAGGCTGCAATACCACTTGTGACCACAGGAGTGAATTCAGCCACAGAATTCACAACAGTACCCCCCCCTTGATGAGGGGTCACTGAACCCTCACCAGAACCCCCATGCCGACCAGGATGAGCCACATGAAAGGCACGAACAAGATCTGGGGCATGGACATCAGAGGCAAAAACCCAGGAATTATCCTCCTGAGCATAACCCTTCCATTTGACCAGATACTGGAGTTTCCGTCTAGAGACACGAGAATCCAAAATTTTCTCCACAATATACTCCAATTCCCCCTCCACCAAAACAGGGGCAGGAGGCTCCACAGATGGAACCATAGGTGCCACGTATCTTCTCAACAACGACCTATGGAATACATTATGTATGGAAAAGGAGTCTGGGAGGGTCAGACGAAAAGACACCGGATTGAGAATCTCAGAAATCCTATACGGACCAATAAAACGAGGTTTAAATTTAGGAGAGGAAACCTTCATAGGAATATGACGAGAAGATAACCAAACCAGATCCCCAACACGAAGTCGGGGACCCACACGGCGTCTACGATTAGCGAAAAGCTGAGCCTTCTCCTGGGACAAGGTCAAATTGTCCACTACCTGAGTCCAGATCTGCTGCAACCTGTCCACCACAGAATCCACACCAGGACAGTCCGAAGACTCAACCTGTCCTGAAGAGAAACGAGGATGGAACCCAGAATTGCAGAAAAATGGAGAGACCAAGGTAGCCGAGCTGGCCCGATTATTAAGGGCGAACTCAGCCAACGGCAAAAATGACACCCAATCATCCTGGTCAGCAGAAACAAAACATCTCAGATATGTTTCCAAGGTCTGATTGGTTCGTTCGGTCTGGCCATTAGTCTGAGGATGGAAGGCCGAGGAAAAAGATAGGTCAATGCCCATCCTACCACAAAAGGCTCGCCAGAACCTCGAGACAAACTGGGAACCTCTGTCAGAAACAATATTCTCAGGAATGCCATGCAAACGAACCACATGCTGGAAGAACAAAGGCACCAAATCAGAGGAGGAAGGCAATTTAACCAAGGGCACCAGATGGACCATTTTAGAAAAGCGATCACAGACCACCCAAATGACCGACATCTTTTGAGAAACGGGAAGGTCAGAAATGAAATCCATCGAAATATGTGTCCAAGGCCTCTTCGGGACCGGCAAGGGCAAAAGCAACCCACTGGCACGTGAACAGCAGGGCTTAGCCCTAGCACAAATCCCACAGGACTGCACAAAAGCACGCACATCCCGTGACAGAGATGGCCACCAGAAGGATCTAGCCACTAACTCTCTGGTACCAAAGATTCCTGGATGACCAGCCAGCACCGAACAATGAAGTTCAGAGATAACTTTACTAGTCCACCTATCAGGGACGAACAGTTTCTCGGCCGGACAACGATCAGGTTTATTAGCCTGAAATTTCTGCAACACTCTCCGCAAATCAGGAGAGATGGCAGACACAATGACTCTTGAGGATACTCGCCGGCTCAGATAACCCCGGAGAGTCGGGCACAAAACTCCTAGACAGAGCATCCGCCTTCACATTTTTAGAGCCCGGAAGGTACGAAATCACAAAATCAAAACGAGCAAAAAATAATGACCAACGGGCCTGTCTAGGAATCAAGCGCTTGGCAGACTCGAGATAAGTAAGATTCTTATGATCAGTCAATACCACCACGCGATGCTTAGCTCCCTCAAGCCAATGACGCCACTCCTCGAATGCCCACTTCATGGCCAGCAACTCTCGGTTGCCCACATCATAATTACGCTCAGCAGCAGAAAATTTCCTGGAAAAGAAAGCACATGGTTTCAACACTGAGCAACCAGAACCTCTCTGTGACAAAACCGCCCCTGCTCCAATCTCAGAAGCATCAACCTCGACCTGGAACGGAAGAGAAACATCTGGTTGACACAACACAGGGGCACAGCAAAAACGACGCTTCAACTCCTGAAAAGCTTCCACGGCAGCAGAAGACCAATTAACCAAATCAGCACCCTTCTTGGTCAAATCGGTCAATGGTTTGGCAATGCTAGAAAAATTACAGATGAAGCGACGATAAAAATTAGCACAGCCCAGGAATTTCTGCAGACTTTTCAGAGATGTCGGCTGAGTCCAATCCTGGATGGCCTGGACCTTAACCGGATCCATCTCGATAGTAGAAGGGGAAAAGATGAACCCCAAAAATGAAACTTTCTGCACACCGAAGAGACACTTTGATCCCTTCACGAACAAGGAATTAGCACGCAGTACCTGGAAAACCATTCTGACTTGCTTCACATGAGACTCCCAATCATCAGAGAAGATCAAAATGTCATCCAAGTAAACAATCAGGAATTTATCCAGATACTCACGGAAAATGTCATGCATAAAAGACTGAAAAACAGATGGAGCATTGGCAAGTCCGAACGGCATCACCAGATACTCAAAATGACCCTCGGGCGTATTAAATGCCGTTTTCCATTCATCTCCCTGCCTGATTCTCACCAGATTATACGCACCACGAAGATCAATCTTAGTAAACCAACTAGCCCCCTTAATCCGAGCAAACAAGTCAGATATCAATGGCAAGGGATACTGAAACTTAACAGTGATCTTATTAAGAAGGCGGTAATCAATACACGGTCTTAGCGAACCATCCTTTTTGGCTACAAAAAAGAACCCTGCTCCCAATGGAGATGACGATGGGCGAATATGTCCCTTCTCCAGGGATTCTTTCACATAACTGCGCATAGCGGTGTGTTCAGGCACGGACAAATTAAATAAACGACCCTTAGGGAATTTACTACCAGGAATCAAATTGATAGCACAATCACAATTCCTATGCGGAGGTAGGGCATCAGACTTGGGCTCTTCAAATACATCCTGAAAGTCAGACAAGAACTCTGGGATGTCAGAAGGAATGGATGACGAAATAGACAAAAATGGAACATCACCATGTACTCCCTGACAACCCCAGCTGGTTACCGACATAGAGTTCCAATCTAATACTGGATTATGGATTTGTAGCCATGGCAACCCCAACACGACCACATCATGCAGATTATGCAGTACCAGAAAGCGAATAACTTCCTGATGTGCAGGAGCCATGCACATGGTCAGCTGGGCCCAGTACTGAGGCTTATTCTTGGCCAAAGGTGTAGCATCAATTCCTCTCAACGGAATAGGACACCGCAAAGGCTCCAAGAAAAATCCACAACGTTTAGCATAATCCAAATCCATCAGATTCAGGGCAGCGCCTGAATCCACAAACGCCATGACAGAATACGATGACAAAGAGCATATCAAGGTAATGGACAGAAGGAATTTGGACTGTACAGTACCAATGACGGCAGAGCTATCGAACCGCCTAGTGCGCTTAGGACAATCAGAAATAGCATGAGTGGAAACACCACAGTAGAAACACAGCCTGTTCAGACGTCTGTGTTCTTGCCGTTCAACTTTAGTCATAGTCCTGTCGCACTGCATAGGCTCAGGTTTACTCTCAGACAATACCGCCAGATGGTGCACAGATTTACGCTCGCGCAAGCGACGACCGATCTGAATGGCCAAGGACATAGACTCATTCAAACCAGCAGGCATAGGAAATCCCACCATGACATCCTTAAGAGCTTCGGAGAGACCCTTTCTGAACCAAGCCGCCAGTGCAGATTCATTCCACAGCGTGAGTACTGACCACTTCCTAAATTTCTGACAATATACTTCTACATCATCCTGACCCTGGCATAAAGCCAGCAAATTTTTCTCAGCCTGATCCACTGAATTAGGCTCATCGTAAAGCAATCCAAGCGCCTGGAAAAACGCATCAACATTACTCAATGCAGGGTCTCCTGGCGCAAGAGAAAACGCCCAGTCCTGTGGGTCGCCGCGCAAAAAAGAAATAATAATCAAAACCTGTTGAATAGGATTACCAGAAGAATGAGGTTTCAAGGCCAGAAATAGCTTACAATTATTTTTGAAGCTCAGGAACTTAGTTCTGTCACCAAAAAACAAATCAGGAATAGGAATTCTTGGTTCTAGCATAGATTTCTGATCAATTGTATCTTGAATCTTTTGTACATTTATAACGAGATTATCCATTGAGGAGCACAGAGCCTGAATATCCATGTCCACAACTGTGTCCTGAAGCACTCTAATGTCTAGGGGAAAAAAAAAAAAAAAACTGAAGACAGAGCTGAGGAAAAAAAATGATGTCAGGACTTCTTTTTTCCCTCTATTGAGAATCATTGGTTTGGGCTCCTTGTACTGTTATGCTGTGCTATCAGGCAACACAGTGTGCAGTAATCAGCGCACATACAGTGATATGGCAATAACCCAAAAACAATAGAACAAGCTCTGAGACGTGGAATCTCTGCAGACTGCAATACCTGAACCTATCCTCACACAACTAAAAGCAGCAGTGGATTGCGCCTAACACTACCTATGCAACTCGGCACTGCCTGAGGAGCTGACTAGCCTGAAGATAGAAATACAAGCCTGACTTGCCTCAGAGAAATACCCCAAAGGAATAGGCAGCCCCCCACATATAATGACTGTTAGCAAGATGAAAAGACAAAACGTAGGAATGAAATAGATTCAGCAAAGTGAGGCCCAATATTCTAGACAGAGCGAGGATAGCAAAGAGAACTATGCAGTCTACAAAAAACCCTAAAGCAGAACCACGCAAAGGGGGGCAAAAAGACCCACCGTGCCGAACTAACGGCACGGCGGTGCACCCTTTGCGTCTCAGAGCTTCCAGCAAAAGAGAATAGCACAGCTGGACAGAAAAAACGGAAACAAAAACAAAGTAACACTTATCTAGCAGAGCAGCAGGCCACAGGAAAGATGCAGTAGCTCAGAGCCAACACTGGAACATAGACAAGGAGCAAGGAAGACAGACTCAGGTGGAGTTAAATAGCAAGGCAGCCAACGAGCTCACCAAAACACCTGAGGGAGGAAGCCCAGAGGCTGCAATACCACTTGTGACCACAGGAGTGAATTCAGCCACAGAATTCACAACACTTCTATTTATAATAATCTCTGGGGGCAGATCAATATCCGGCCCATAGTCCTCCAACAGCTTACCTAAATAGAAGAAAAACATGGATTTCTCTGGAATAAGACAACAGATTGATATCTGCAAAGTATCATGTTATTCACCTTCCTATGACATGTATGCCCATATAGATGGCTTACTAGGGTTGATCCTACTGACAGATTTCCTTGAAAAGGGACTCCGTATTGAAAGATGTGATTTTGCCTAAAAACCATTTTTCACATCTTCTAAGGACATAGTCTATGTAGATATGTACACAACTGGAATGGTGCTAGAAAAACATTTTACGTCTGTTTACATTGCATGCAAAATTTGAAAACATTTGTATTGTTGGACAAACTGCATAATTGTACGAAAGCATAACAAAAAAGAAGAGAACACACAATAAAGCTGATGGCGCATGATCATATTACTTACTAATACACTCATATGCATAAATGCATAGTTCAATATAAATGCCAAAAAATGCAACCAGACTTTCCCTGACGGCAAGGGACCTGACGGACACCAGAATGTAAGTATGTGCTGTTTTTTTTTTTTTAGTTTTACGCTTGTAACCAGGGTAAACATCGGGTTACTAAGCGCGGTCCTGCGCTCAGTTACCCGATGTTTACCCTGGTTACCCGGGTACCTCGGCATCGTTGGTCGCTGGAGAGCTGTCTGTGTGACAGCTCTCCAGCGACCACACTACGATTTACCTACGATCACGGCCAGGTCATATCGCTGGTCGTGATCGTAGGTAAATCGTATAGTGTGACGGTACCCTTAGTCACAGGTTTTAATTTACATAGTGATTATTTCACATGTTTGGGTTTGGCTCATGGTTTGATAACTTTGGGGACGCCCATATGTTATCGGGATCTGTTGGGTTATATTTATATATGTCACGAGTGCTCGGCCTTTATATATGTATATGATTGTATTTATATCGATCTATGCATTTATGCATATGAGTGTATTAGCATTTTCCATCATTTTAGGCTGTGGCTCTTTGGTGTATCATTACAACAGTAGAATGGTGTGTTCGTTTTTTGATCCTTATGGGATATGCTTTTAATGTTTTTATATTTTGTATGTTTTTTTGTCTTATAATAAAGTTGTTATTCATTCTTTGATACATAGGTGTGCACACATTTACGCAGTGTCTTTTTCTTCTCTGGTTCAGTATTTAACCTGGATTGTGACATTTTAGTGCCAAAAAAATCACATTCTATTTAAAAACGTCACCAAATTTGCCCTAAAATATTTGTAACACAGAAAATCACAGCTAGGGACTGGAGTACATTTGCGCCCAAATTATGCAAAAGTCTCAATTCATTAATAAATCAGTCAAAAACATTTGGAAACCTTAAAACCTGTCCATAATGGTGAATCTAAAAATAAAAATATTAGGAGAGCACATATAGAATAAAACTTTTAAAAATATGCAAATTAAAAGAATGAAGTGCAAATGAGAAACAGGTGAAAAACACCAAAAATATTGTCAAAAATGCTCAAATGCAAGAATGAATTGGGCTCCACACATTTATTTGAAGTACAGTACTTAAGGTGTACATGTTACTAACAAGAAGCTCAGCGCAAACCCTGTTGCAAATTATGTTTGTTAACAAAAAAAGTTCTGCAGTTTGTAATAAACTAAACAAAAACAATCTAAACAGTTCTGTACTACTGATATAACAAGTGGTTTCTCCAAATTAAGTATAAAATTCCACTCTCAATGAATGAGTACTATAGTCTCAGAATTATTCATCCCCTTCATAGAGCGCCCCCTGGCTGTTATATCCAGCTGCAAACGTGATTCATAGCCAGAAAACAGCTTCTTTAAAGTTCCTGAGGAGTCTTAGCCCAATCCCTCTTGGTCAATGGCCTGCAGTTCACAATTTCTCTTGGATTCGCATGCTGCAACCTTCTTCTTCAAATCCCATCAAATATTATCTATGGGGTTCAATTTGATTGTGACGGCCACTCTAGAATCGTTCTGGACTTTTCACACCAACGCTTGGTGGTCCTTTATGCCTGAAATCATTGTCCTGTTGGACAGCCCAATGAATCCCTAGCTTTAGCTTTCCTCACAGAAAGCATGATGTTTTCTCAAAGGATTTCCTTATACTTTATTGAATTCATTAACATGTCAATTATACTGCACTGTGAAATCGGTAAAAAAAAAACATTCCAGACTTAATGTTTTTTGTTTATGCCTACTACAAAAGAACACTAATCAATAAAGTACCAAAATGTGTTGACAGAAAAAAGCTACAGATTGTCTTACAAAACATAAGCCCTTATACTGCTCTGTCTATGGAAAATAAAAAAAGTGGAGGTTGTCAGAATATGGTGACCAAAAAAAGAGTTTGTTTTTTTAAACTAATTTCTTGTGCTAAGTATAAGAAAGTTTGTTATATGAAGAACAGTGGCAGATATGATGTTTTGTTTATATCATGTTACCATAAAGAGTTAATAAAAGTTTGCTAATTAGTGCTATGAAACCCAAAATGATGCCACTGAAGTATACAACTCTTCCCCCCACAAAAAGCACTCATATGACTATGTTGCCAAAAATATATAAAAAAATGCAACAATTGAAAAGTGAAAAAAAAAGAAATGGTCTGGCATATACAGTTGTGCTCAAAAGTTTACATACTCAGGCTAATTGTCTCTTCAGAGAGAAAGAGGAAGACTCATTAAAGGGACTCTGTCACCTGAATTTGGAGGGAACAATCTTCAGCCATAGGGGCGGGGTTTTCGGATGTTTGATTCACCCTTTCCTTACCCGCTGGCTGCATGCTGGCTGCAATATTGGATTGTAGTTCATTCTCTGTCCTTCGTAATACATGCCTGCACAAAGCAATCTTGCCTTGCGCAGGCGTGTACTATGGAGGACAGAGAATGAACTTCAATCCAATATTGCAGCCAGCATGCAGCTAGCGGGTAAGGAAAGGGTGAATCAAACACCCGAAAACCCCGCCCCTATGGCTGAAGATTGTTCCCTCCAAATTCAGGTGACAGAGTCCCTTTAAAGGGTTGATTGTGACTTGTAGGATCGCTACGTCCAACAGGTGGCGCTATAGAGTTTAAGTCCTCTTTCTCTCTGAAAAGGCAATTTGCATATTAAATTTCCCAGAGGAGCACTGCACAGCGAATAATCCTCCTTACCTTGACAAGCCAGAGCTGGTATGTCACTCTCCAGAAGGAGAAGCCTTACCCCTTAGACTCCATACCCAGGCAGAAATTTTGCTTTCTTGTCCTTTTTTCAGAGAATATGAATGATCACCCCAAAATTTTTTCTCTACTCGCGGTCAGTGGTTGGGTGAAGCCATTTATTGTCAAACTACTGTGTCTTCTCTTTTTAAATTATAATGGCAACCCAAAACATCCAAATGACCCTGATCAATAGTTCACATACCCCATTTCTTAATACCGTGTATTGCCCCCTTAAACATCAATGACTGATTGAAGTCTTTTGTGGTAGTTGTGGATGAGGTTCTTTATTTTCTCAGATGGTAAAGCTGCTCACTCTTCTTGGCAAAAAGCCTCCAGTTCCTGTAAATTCCTCGGCTGTCTAGCATGAACTGCGCGCTTGAGATCTCCCCAGAGTTTCTCAATGATACTGAGGTCAGGAGACTGAGATGGCCACTTCAGAACCTTCACTTTTTTCTACTGCAGCCAATGATAGGTCGACTTGACCTTGTGTTTTGGATCATTGTCATGTTGGAACGTCCAAGAATGTCCCATGTGCAGCTCCCAGGCTGATGATTGCAAATTTGCCTCCAGTATTTGCTGATATAGTGCTGCATTCTTCTTTACTTCAACTTTAACCAAGTTTCCTGTGCCCTTGTAGCTCACACATCCCCAAAATATCAGTGATCCACCTCCTTGCTTTACAGTAGGAATGGTGTTATTTCCTCATAGGCCTTGTGGACTTATCTCCAAATGTAATATTATGGTTGTGGCCAAAAAGTTCAATTTTGGTCTCATCACTCCAAATTACCTTGTTCCAGAAGTTTTGAGGCTTGCCTCTGTGCTGTTTTGCGGATTGTAGGCGAGGTACTTTGTGGCATTTGCGCAGTAATGGCTTTCTCCTGGTGACTCAACCATGCAACCCATTTTTCTTCAAGTGCCTCAAGATGCTGTGCATCTTGAAACAGCCACACCATTAGTTTTCAGAGAGTCCAGTATTTCAGGGGATGTTATTTGTGGGTTTTTCTTTGCATTCCAAACAATTTTCCTGGCAGTTGTGGATGAAATTTTTGTTGGTCTACCTGACCACGGTTTTGTTATTACAGAGCCCCTGATTTTCCATTTGTTAATCACAGTTTGAACGCTGCTGACTGGTGGATCGCCCCCAGACACAGGGCCACAGGTCACTCGGTACCGGTCCTTTCTGTCTCAGTTCTGGGGTTGTCACGGTGGCTGGACCTGGTCCGTGACCCTGCTAAGGGGCGTCCAATAAAAGGTGATAGGAGTCTGTCAAGGTTTCGCTGCTTGGGGTCCGCTGGGGTGATGGAATGGCAGCTAGATGATATACCTTCCCACAGGTGAAGTATGTCCCCAGGGCTTCCCAGTGATGTAGATGGTGATGATGTGAGGCGCGGTTAATAACGAGGACGCAGGCTTGCAGTCTCTTTACCTTTTTACTGAAGACTTCGGGATCCGCAATCCAGAGCACTGCTAACAGGGCTGGCTAAGTCTGGCCGGGCCGAAGGCACATCCAGAGTTCCCTTTGCAGGTGGAAATCAGTGCTTACCACTAGCGCCTGTGTGTTGTAGTGCTACCCTGCTGAGCATTCGGAATAGTCCTCACAACTTCTGTTCTCGTTCGTTCTTTCTAGTTCTTTCTAATTCTTTCTCTCTCTCTTGTTCCAGATGTTACTAGTTTCTCGTCCCCCAGATATGTTATGGCTAGGACGCACCCGTATGACGGGAAGGCTCGGAGCTCTTCCGGGACCCTAGAGATGCCCCTCTCCACGCGTTGCCCCCTATGTCTTCGTAGGAAATTTAAGGTAAACAGCCAACCTATAATTAACTGTCCTGCGGAGTTCGAAGTAAGGCCTAGAGTCAGTTACTTCCGCGGTGTTCCGGCCACCGGCTACGCGCCTCAGTAGGATGTTGCCTCGGTCTCACGGCACGACTCCTACTGGCTCTCCTTAGTGCTTGATCTCGTTTCTCACTGTTCCACAATACCCTTCGCTTCGTATCTCTTCCTTAGGATACCGCCGCAAGGTAGTGCAGGCGCGGTTCCGTAACGTTCTGCTCTGTTCGCTAGGTACCTGCCAGGTTCCCACGCCCGACAGGGACCCCCCTGTGTCTTCTCCCTGCAACACCCCCTGCCACGGGATGTTGCCTGAATCCAACCCAGTCAGCTTCTGACTAACTTCCTACCCAACCCCTAGTTTTACCAGTGTGAGGAGTGGCCCAATAAATAAATAAAGCCTTTTTCTCCCCCTAGTGGCCGGAGTGTGAAGTGTAATGTGTGCTGGTGATGCCTGGTCAGTAGAACTCCTTTAGTGCCATCATACGTACCATCACTCCCCTTAGCGGCAGAGTGTCATACTGCAACGACCAGATCTCTGGGGCGCTGCACTGGCATTATCAATTCCTTGGATATCTTTCCTCTTTTATAAAGTTCTACTACCTTTTCCTGTAGATCCGTTGACAATTCTTTTGCTTTCCCCATGACTCACAATCTAGAAATGTCAGTGGCTGGATGAAAGATGTAAGAGTCTGTCTGGATCCCAGAAACTCACTCAGGTTTTATGCACACACACCGATTACAATCAAACAGGTCACAGGTGAGGATGTTACCTTTAATAGCCATTCAAACCCATTTGTGTCAACTTCTGTGCATGTTATCAGGCCAAAATCACCAGGGTATGTAAACTTTTGATCAGGGTTATTTGGATGTTTTGGGTTGTCATTATGAGTTAAAAAGACAAAACCCAGTAATTTGACAATAAATGGCTTCACCCAACCAATAACCATAAGTGGAGAAAAAGTTTTGGTGTTATCATTCATATTCTCTGAAAAAAGGCCAAGAAAGCAAAAATTCTGCCGTGGTATGTAAATTTCTGAGCACAACTGTAGGTCAGAAATGGCTATGATGGCAAAGGGGTAATATATAAGGGCTAAACATAAGAATTTTACTGGCATATTTATAGAGGACTAGTGGCATTAATAAAAAACCTATTAATAAATAATACAGAATTTGATGCAGAAATTACACAAAGCTATTTAGGCTACTTTCACACTAGCGTTTTCTGCAATCCGTCACAATGCGTCGTTTTGCAGAAAAAACGCATCCTGCAAAAGTGCTTGCAGGATGCGTTTTTTCCCCATAGACTTGCATTGACGACGCATTTGCGACGCATTTGCGACACGTCGCATCCGTCGAGCGACGGATGCATCGTGCTTTTGCGGACCGTCGGGAGAAAAAATGCTACATGTAAAGTTTTTTTCTCCTGACGAACCGCTTTTTCCGACCGCGCATGCGCGGCCTGAACTCCGCCCCCACCTCCCCGCACCTTACAATGGGACAGCGGATGCGCCGGAAAAATGCATCCGCTGCACCCATTGTGCAATGCAGCAAACGCTAGCGTCGGAATCTCTCCCCGACGCATTGCGACGGGGAGATTCCGACGCTAGTGTGAAAGAAGCCTTAGTGTTGTAGATACAATATGGCATATACCAACAGGGTGACTTAGGATATCACTCATTCTCTAGGGATTCCTCAAGGATTTATCAGGAATAGCAGGAGGATGTTGTCCTCCAAAACGCGTAGGTTAGAGACCTACTCTTTTGCCCGTTTAGGAGTCTGTAGCTGGTGACGTCAGTATAACATAGGGCGGCTTTTTTGTTTGCATCGTTGGAGGCATCATCAAGCGTGACCGGCCAAAATGCTGAGTATTAATAGCTGCACGGGTTTGGTGGTTATTTATCCATTCAAGATAGTGTGGAGAAATCCATTAACGTCTATTGCCATTCATTTTGAGAACATTTTCCAAAACAGAGCCATCATATTAACAGTAGGACTCTGCGGACGTGCATTTGATGGAAGCCAAGCACAGAGAAATCCAAAGCTATTCCCTGATCTCTATCCCTAGGATGCCTCCGATGAAGACCAACAGCCCGAAACACCGTGTCTACGAACTGAGATACTGATTTGGCTTTTATCTTAAGTCATATTGCAAGACTCATTAAAGGGTTGATTGTGGCTTGTAGGATCGCTACTTCCAACAGGTGGTGCTATAGAGTTCAAGTCCTCTTTTTCTCTGAAGAGGCAATTTGCATATCCCAATATAGAGGTGATACATCTACAGATTGGAGTGAGTTTCTTATTCAGCTCTGCTTGCACTATTTAATTTGCATTTTACTTTAGTACTTTAGTGCATACCCTTTTATATTGATATTTTCTAATAAACCTTAATTAAAAATTCCCTATCCTTCTCTAACTGTACTATCCAACTGCTTTCCTTTTCTTATTACAACTTCTTTCTGGATGGAGATTCATTTGAGAATCCCAGTGCATGCCCCCTCCCTGAAGCAAAGCATTTTTGGTGACCCTTGTTTCAGGAGCTACGCTTTTCCCTGCTCTGTCTCTTTGCCATGTGTGCACAATGACAGTGAGCCTGCTCAGATCAGCAGTAACAAGTTGGCATCATAGCGCACTGTCAATGCACATTGTAAGATGAATACCTAGCTTGCAAGAGACCAGCACTGGCCCCGCAAGCTCCTACAGCAGGATTTTCTAAGGGTGCCAGTCACACAGATACTTGTGATACACGATGTCCCATACTATTAGATCAGTCTGGCTGCCCAGCACTATATAAGTGCACCCCACATGTCAGATACCTTAAATCACCCAACCACCTTTATCATGGGAATCTGCTGCATCCTGCTAGTGCAGGGGTGGGCAATTCATTTTCCTGAGGGGCCACATGAGAGACCGTGACTGTTGTGAAGTTCCAAACCAATAGGCTGAAATTTATTATACTCAATATTAATATCAATATATTATAATTACATTATTGATAATTATATTATTAATTGTATAATTTAATATTGAGCAGAATTAAGTATGCTGACATCCTATCGTTTGAACCGAAGTACAGCCCCTTCTGTATATCATATGAGCCCCCACTTATATACTGTAAGAGTCTCCACACAGCCTCCCTATATACAGCATGAGCTCCACACAGCCTCCCTCTACAGAGCACGAGCCCCACACAGCCTCCTTATATAGAGCATGAGCCCCACACAGCCTCCCTATATACATTGTGTAAGCGCCACACAGCCTCCCTATATACTGCATATGTGGCTCCTCTGAGGGTCCAGTCACCACAGAGGTAGTGCACCTCAGCCAGAGGTGTGGTACTCTGCTCTCGGGTAGGGAGGGGACACTACCCGTACCCACACACTAGCATCCAACACTAGACCTCTATAGGCCTGGAGGGAACTAGGTAGTTTGTGTGGGTAGAGAGAGTGGAGTTGTCATGGAAACAAGAGGGAGGAGGTAGTTGGAGAGTCAGATAGTTGGAGCTGGGGACTTGAGGAATGAGGAGCTCGTCCCAGCACCAGAGGACAGAGAGAGAGAACAAGGAAGATAGAGAGAAGTTCCAGAGAGTGAGAGAGGAAGAAGGGGTCCTAGGGGCATGGGTAATGAGGAATCCACCCCTGGGGCCCGAATCCATGCCAAAGTAGTTGCATGAAGGGACCAGGTCTCAGTAAGGGACCAGCCATAGCCTCTCTATATATGCTGCATGAGCCCCACAGAGCCTCTCTATATATACTGCATGAGTCCCACACAGCCTCCCTATATATATACTGCATGAGCCCCACACAGCCTCCCTACATATACTTCATGAGCCCCACACAGCCTCCCTATATACTGAATGAGCCTTACACAGCCGCCCCACTCAGCCTCCCCATATACTGCATGATCCCCACACAGCCTCCCTATATATACTGCATGAGCCCCTCACAGCTGCCCCACAAAGCCTCCCCATATACTGCATGAGCCCCACACAGCCGCTCTATATATGCTGCATGAGCCCCACACAGCCTCCCTAAAATAATTATTTGATCCCTTGCTGATTTTGTAAATTTACCCACTGACAGACATGAACAGTCTATAATTTTAAGGGTAGGTTAATTTAACATTGATAGAATATCAAAAATATTATATTTGCATTTTGCAGTGAGGAATAAGTATTTGATCCCTCTGGCAAACAAGACATAATACTTGTTGGCAAAACCCTCATTGGCAAGCACAGCAGTCAGAGGTTTTTTGTACTTGATAATGAGGTTTGCGCACATGTCAGGAGGAATTTTGGTCCACTCCTCTGCAGATCATCTCTAAATCATTAAGATTTTGAGGCTGTCACTTGGCAACTCGAAGCTTCAACTCCCTCCATAAGTTTTCTATGGGATTATGGTCTGGAGACTAGTTAGGCCACTCCATGACCTTAATGTCCTTCTTTATGAGCCACTCCTTTGTTGCCTTGGATGTATGTTTTGCATCATTGTCTTTCTGGAAGGCCCAGCCACAACCCATTTTTAATGTCCTGGCGGAGGGAAGGAGGTTGTCACTCAGGATTTTACGGTACATGGCTCCATCCATTCTCCCATTGATGCGGTCAAGTAGTCCTGTGCCTTTAGTAGACAAACACCACCAAAACATAATGTTTCCACCTCCATGCTTGACAGTGGGGATGGTGTTCTTTGGGTCATAGGCAGCATTTCTCTTCCTCCAAACACAGCGAGTTGAGTTAATACAAAAGACCTCAATTTTTGTGTCATCTGACCACAGCACCTTCTCCCAATCACTAACAGAATTATCCAAATATTCATTAGCAAACTTCAGACGGGCTGCACATGTACCTTATTGAGCGGGGGAACCTTGTGGGCACTGCAGGATTTTAAGAGTTGGGGAAGAAAGTAAAGGAACTGGATGCACAGGTAGTTTTTTCTTCTATCCTTCCAGTAGACGGGCATGGCACCAGGAGATGGAACAGGATCCTTGATGCAAACAACTGGCTAAGACGATGGTGCAGACAACAAGGATTCGGATTCCTGGACCATGGTGTGAATTACTTGTACGATGGACTCCTCGCCAGAGACGGACTACACCTCAACAAACCTGGGAAACACACATTCGCCAGAAGACTCGCTACACTCATCAGGAGGGCGTTAAACTAGAAGAAGAGGGGACGGGAAGAAAAACATTAGACTTGAACAAAGAAGATCCAGGAAAACATACTCAGAAGGGAGGTAAGAACATTTCTAAAACAATCCACAGCGAGGAGATTGGAACAAAACAAAATCCTCTAAACTGCATGCTTGCAAACGCCAGAAGCCTGACAAACAAGATGGAAGAACTAGAAGCAGAAATATCTACAGGTAACTTTGACATAGTGGGAATAACCGAGACATGGTTAGATGAAAGCTATGACTGGGCAGTTAACTTACAGGGTTACAGTCTGTTTAGAAAGGATCGTAAAAATCGGAGAGGAGGAGGGGTTTGTCTCTATGTAAAGTCTTGTCTAAAGTCCACTTTAAGGGAGGATATTAGCGAAGGAAATGAGGATGTCGAGTCCATATGGGTCGAAATTCATGGAGGGAAAAATGGTAACAAAATTCTCATTGGGGTCTGTTACAAACCCCCAAATATAACAGAAACCATAGAAAGTCTACTTCTAAAGCAGATAGATGAAGCTGCAACCCATAATGAGGTCCTGGTTATGGGGGACTTTAACTACCCGGATATTAACTGGGAAACAGAAACCTGTGAAACCCATAAAGGCAACAGGTTTCTGCTAATAACCAAGAAAAATTATCTTTCACAATTGGTGCAGAATCCAACCAGAGGAGCAGCACTTTTAGACCTAATACTATCTAATAGACCTGACAGAATAACAAATCTGCAGGTGGTCGGGCATCTAGGAAATAGCGACCACAATATTGTACAGTTTCACCTGTCTTTCACTAGGGGGACTTGTCAGGGAGTCACAAAAACACTGAACTTTAGGAAGGCAAAGTTTGACCAGCTTAGAGATGCCCTTAATCTGGTAGACTGGGACAATATCCTCAGAACTAATAATACAGATAATAAATGGGAAATGTTTAAGAACATCCTAAATAGGCAGTGTAAGCGGTTTATACCTTGTGGGAATAAAAGGACTAGAAATAGGAAAAACCCAATGTGGCTAAACAAAGAAGTAAGACAGGCAATTAACAGTAAAAAGAAAGCATTTGCACTACTAAAGCAGGATGGCACCATTGAAGCTCTAAAAAACTATAGGGAGAAAAATACTTTATCTAAAAAACTAATTAAAGCTGCCAAAAAGGAAACAGAGAAGCACATTGCTAAGGAGAGTAAAACTAATCCCAAACTGTTCTTCAACTATATCAATAGTAAAAGAATAAAAACTGAAAATGTAGGCCCCTTAAAAAATAGTGAGGAAAGAATGGTTGTAGATGACGAGGAAAAAGCTAACATATTAAACACCTTCTTCTCCACGGTATTCACGGTGGAAAATGAAATGCTAGGTGAAATCCCAAGAAACAATGAAAACCCTATATTAAGGGTCACCAATCTAACCCAAGAAGAGGTGCGAAACTGGCTAAATAAGATTAAAATAGATAAATCTCCGGGTCCGGATGGCATACACCCACGAGTACTAAGAGAACTAAGTAATGTAATAGATAAACCATTATTTCTTATTTTTAGGGACTCTATAGAGACAGGGTCTGTTCCGCAGGATTGGCGCATAGCAAATGTGGTGCCAATATTCAAAAAGGGCTCTAAAAGTGAACCTGGAAATTATAGGCCAGTAAGTCTAACCTCTATTGTTGGTAAAATATTTGAAGGGTTTCTGAGGGATGTTATTCTGGATTATCTCAATGAGAATAACTGTTTAACTCCATATCAGCATGGGTTTATGAGAAATCGCTCCTGTCAAACCAATCTAATCAGTTTTTATGAAGAGGTAAGCTATAGGCTGGACCACGGTGAGTCATTGGACGTGGTATATCTCGATTTTTCCAAAGCGTTTGATACCGTGCCGCACAAGAGGTTGGTACACAAAATGAGAATGCTTGGTCTGGGGGAAATTGTGTGTAAATGGGTTAGTAACTGGCTTAGTGATAGAAAGCAGAGGGTGGTTATAAATGGTATAGTCTCTAACTGGGTCGCTGTGACCAGTGGGGTACCGCAGGGGTCAGTATTGGGACCTGTTCTCTTCAACATATTCATTAATGATCTGGTAGAAGGTTTACACAGTAAAATATCGATATTTGCAGATGATACAAAACAATGTAAAGCAGTTAATACAAGAGAAGATAGTATTCTGCTACAGATGGATCTGGATAAGTTGGAAACTTGGGCTGAAAGGTGGCAGATGAGGTTTAACAATGATAAATGTAAGGTTATACACATGGGAAGAAGGAATCAATGTCACCATTACACACTGAATGGGAAACAACTGGGTAAATCTGACAGGGAGAAGGACTTGGGGATCCTAGTTAATGATAAACTTACCTGGAGCAGCCAGTGCCAGGCAGCAGCTGCCAAGGCAAACAGGATCATGGGGTGCATTAAAAGAGGTCTGGATACACATGATGAGAGCATTATACTGCCTCTGTACAAATCCCTAGTTAGACCGCACATGGAGTACTGTGTCCAGTTTTGGGCACCGGTGCTCAGGAAGGATATAATGGAACTAGAGAGAGTACAAAGGAGGGCAACAAAATTAATAAAGGGGATGGGAAAACTACAATACCCAGATAGATTAGCGAAATTAGGATTATTTAGTCTAGAAAAAAGACGACTGAGGGGCGATCTAATAACCATGTATAAGTATATAAGGGGACAATACAAATATCTCGCTGAGGATCTGTTTATACCAAGGAAGGTGACGGGCACAAGGGGGCATTCTTTGCGTCTGGAGGAGAGAAGGTTTTTCCACCAACATAGAAGAGGATTCTTTACTGTTAGGGCAGTGAGAATCTGGAATTGCTTGCCTGAAGAGGTGGTGATGGCGAACTCAGTCGAGGGGTTCAAGAAAGGCCTGGATGTCTTCCTGGAGCAGAACAATATTGTATCATACAATTAGGTTCTGTAGAAGGACGTAGATCTGGGGATTTATTATGATGGAATATAGGCTGAACTGGATGGACAAATGTCTTTTTTCGGCCTTACTAACTATGTTACTATGTTACTATGTAAACCTTTAAGGCGTAATGTTTTACCAATGGTTTTCTTGGTGACTGTGGTCCCAACTGCTTTGAGATCATTAAGTTCCCCTAAGTGAAGTTTTAGGCTGATCTCTCCCCTTCCTCATGATCAGGAATACCCCACGAGGTGAGATTTTGCATGGTGCCCCAGATCGATGTCGATTGACAGTCATTTTGTATTTCTTCCATTTTCTTATTATTGCACCAACAGTTGTCTCCTTCTCACCCAGCATCTTACTTATGGTTTTGTAGCCCATTCCAGCTTTGTGCAGGTCTATGATCTTGTCACTGACATTCTCAGAAAGCTCCTTGGTCTTGCCCATGTTTTAGAGGTTAGAGTCTGACTGATTAATTGAGTCTGTGCACAGGAGTCTTTTATAAATGTGACTATGTAAGGCAGCTGTCTTTAATGCAGGTAATGAGTTGATTAGGAGCATCTAACTGGTCTGTAGGAGCCAGAACTCTTAATGGTTGGTAGGGGATCAAATACTTATTTCTCACTGTTGTGAGGCAGTGACCGGTGTCATATGCGAGGGTCGCTATGTGTCCCCCAGGATGTGCTTGGAAGCATATTAGATCCGCTGGAGTGCCCTGTGCTCACAGCAGGTTGCCTGTGAGACACAGGGAAGAATAAAAGTAAGTGTGAACTGGGTCAAGTTATTTGTCCCAGAATTTATTCAGGAAAACCTGGTATGGGCTTTTATTTTGAAACGGACTGCAGGATGGTAGTGGGGCCGGTCCGTTTCCTCCAGCCCAGATCTTATAGTGGCCCATGGCCATAGAATCTGGAGGATAGAAAAAAAACCCCAGCAAGAGAGTTTGGGTGTGTCAGTCTGGTCTGGGAGTCAGACCTAGCAGGAGGCTTGTGCAGAGCTCCTTCCGTGTGGAGAAACACGGGCCAGGCAGAGCCTGAAAAGCCAGACACCCCAGCGTACACGGGGGGTGTAATATGCTCACAGCAGCGGACTGTGGACTGTTGTTATTTTTCCCGGCTGCATACCGAAGGACTTGTTTGCTTTCTTTTCCGGTTTGTGAGTATGCTTTGAAATAAACAAGACTTTGTTTGAACTTTATATGGGTCACTGCCTATTCACTGCACAGCAAGGTCATCGCTACATCACAATTGGTTGGAGAATGCGGAGCAGTGTGAATTAAGGCATACCCCAACGCCATTTGCATGTCTGTTATTAAGCCTGCTACATTGCAACTCAGGCCTACAGACAAATTGGAGGAGATCCTGAGGCAGCTAGTCCTCACACAGCAACAACAGCAACAAACTAATAATCTGTTGCTGCAGCAAATTACAGCCCTGCGAGAGGCACCTCCAGCACCGACCCCAGAACGTCGCGATGCCCGTGACAAGGTCCGCTCCGCTTTGAGGAAATTGAGTCCGGAAGATGACGTGGAAGCTTTCCTCACCGTCTATGAGCGCACGGCAGAACGGGAGAATCTGCCAGCAGCACAGTGGGCTGAAGTTGTGGCTCCGTTCTTGAGGGGTGATGCGCTAAAAGCCTACTTTGACCTCAGTCGGGAGGATGCCCAGGACTATTCCAAGTTAAAAGGTGAGATCCTTGCGCGACTGGGGGTTAATACTTATGTGAGAGCTCAACGGGTGTTTTCTTGGACTTTTGTGGAAGCCCAGCCTGCCCGGTCTCAGATTTTTGACTTATTGCAGCTTGTGAAACGGTGGCTCCAACCTGAGACTCTATCCACAAGTCAGATAGTGAAGAGGGTGGTGGTCGACCGACTGGTGAGGGCTCTGCCAGCGGCCATTCAGCGTTGGGTGGGTCAAGGGGACCCGGGTACCCTAGACCAGGTTGTAGGCCTGATAGAGCGATATATGGCCACCCAGGACTTTATACGGGACACTGCTCCGCTTCGGCTGTCACGTAAGGCTCCGCCAGCTCAGGAGTCTGAGAAAAGTCCACGGCCTTCCACTGGGACAAGACCGGACCGAGTCCGTGCTGAGGGGTTGTCTCGGAAAGAGAGTGACCCCAGACCTGTGTCCCCTAAACTGGCTCCAAGGTTACCTCGTGCCACAGTCGTTACGTGTTGGCGGTGCCAAGAACCTGGACATGTGGTTGCTAATTGTCCCCTAACAACAGAAGCCATGGACTGCGGGTATACCCGCCGGGTGTCTATGTATGCCCACCAGTCTGCATTGCCACTACAGACCCTGCCGGTACCGAACCTCAGCTGTGCAGAGTGCTCGTTAACGGGCACCAGACGGATGCTCTCTTGGACTCGGGGAGCTTGGTGACCCTGGTACACGGGTCCTTGGTTGCTGGGGACAGTCCTATTGGACGAAAGGTGGGGGTAGTGTGCATACATGGGGACCTCCGAGAGTACCCAACTGCGGAGGTCCCGTTCTCCACCCCATGTGGAGAGATAAAACATGTGGTGGGAGTGGTAAAAACTCTTCCGTATGGAACTGTGATGGGTAGAGACTTACCGTTGTTCTGGTCCCTCTGGGAGACCAGAGTTAACCCTCTCAGGGTAAAAAGCATTCCGGGTGCAGAACCCGAAGATCCCGAGTCAGGGACACCTGCCGTAGGGGTCGCCACGATAGGGACAGTGTGTAATCCCAAATAGGTTTCCCCTAGAGGTATTGGCAGGGGAAGTGGAAGAGAATCCACCAATTCATGAGCTGGTGGTGTCACCTGGTAAGTTTGGGACTGCCCAGCTCCAGGATCCCACTCTGACCCGGGCAAGGGAAAGAGTAATCGAGGTAAATGGGGTGGCACAACAACCTGGTGCAGAAAAGGAGTTTCCCCGGATGGCGGTCATCCAGGAGTTACTGTACAGGGTTGATAAAATCCGGGATGAGGTGGTGGAACAACTGGTAGTGCCCCAACCCTATCGTCGGGCGGTGCTCGACATGGCTCACACTCACATGTTGGGGGGGCACTTGGGGGCCAAAAAGACATTAGAGCGCATATTACAGAGGTTCTTTTGGCCTGGTGTCTACGCTGAGGTTACAAAGTACTGTGACACATGTCCTGAGTGTCAACTAACCTCACCCACCACGAACTACCGGAGTCCGTTAGTACCTCTGCCCATCGTAGAAGTACCCTTTGAGCGGATAGCGATGGATCTGGTGGGACCAATAGTAAAATCCGCCATCAGCACATATTAGTAGTCGTAGACTACGCCACCAGGTATCCAGAGGCGATACCGCTCCGGCACACTTCGGCTAAACTAATAGCCCGTGAACTGTTTGCCATGTTTTGTCGTCTTGGGCTCCCCAAGGAGATCCTTACAGATCAGGGAACCCCTTTTATGTCTAAAGTGACTAGGGAGCTATGTAAATTGCTCCAAATTAAACAGTTGCGTACGTCAGTGTACCATCCACAAACCGATGGGTTGGTCGAGAGGTTTAATAAGACCCTCAAGGCCATGCTCAAAAAGGTGGTCGCCAAGGATGGGAAGGATTGGGATATGTTGTTGCCATATTTAATGTTCGCCATACGCGAGGTACCGCAGGCGTCCACGGGGTTCTCCCCATTTGAGCTATTGTATGGCAGGCACCGAGGGGGCTGCTGGATGTAGCCAAAGAGACATGGGAACAGGAGCCCACTCCACATAAGAGTGTTATCGAGTATGTGGCAAGTATGCAGGATCGGATTGCAGTCGTGCAACCCATCGTAAAGGAGCATCTGTTGGATGCCCAGGCCGCTCAGAGCCATACCTATAATAAAAGGGCCACGGTCAGGTCCTTTAAAGAAGGAGACCGGGTGTTGGTACTAGTGCCCACCCCAGAGAGTCTACTCATGGCCAAGTGACAAGGGCCGTATGAGATACGGGGAAAGGTGAGGGAAGTGAATTACAAAGTGTACCAACCCGGGAAAAGAAAACCCGAGCAGTTGTACCATGTAAACCTGCTAAAGGCCTGGAAGGACCGAGAATGTTTGGTCACAGATGCAACTACGGTCATACAATCGGAGGTCCCTCTGGCCCTGGCCAAGGACACAGCCAGGTGTGAGGTAAAGGTCAATGATGCCCTCACAAAACAGCAGAGGCGGGAGGCTCGAGCTTTGGTACAGCAGAATATGGATGTATTCTCAGAGCTGCCGGGGCGAACCTCAGTGATTCAGCATGACATTGTCACTGAGCCCCGGGTAAAGGTGCGGATGAAACCGTACCGAGTGCCAGAAGCCCGAAGGCAAGCCATCGCGGCCGAGGTAAAGCAAATGCTTCAGTTGGGAGTCATTGAGGAGTCCCGAAGTGAGTGGGCTAGCCCCATTGTACTAATACCAAAACCTGATGGGTCATTACGCTTCTGTAATGACTTTAGGAAGTTAAATGAAGTGTCAAAATTTGACCTGTATCCCATGCCACGGGTGGACGAGCTAATTGAGAGACTGGGGAAGGCCCAGTACTTCACCACGCTGGATCTCACGAAAGGTTACTGGCAGGTTCCCTTAACAGAGTCAGCGAAGGAAAAGACTGCTTTTATAACCCCAGAGGGTCTCTATCAATACATTGTCTTACCTTTTGGGTTACATGGGGCTCCGGCCACATTCCAGAGGCTGATGGACATTGTGTTAGCACCACATAGAGATTACGCATCGGCCTATTTGGATGACATAGTCATCTTTAGTACCGACTGGGATACCCATCTGTCCCAGGTACAAGCAGTGCTAGAGTCTCTTAGAGCCGCAGGGTTAACAGCAAACCCAAAGAAATGTGCGATAGATCTCACGGAAGCCCAGTACTTGGGATACATGATCGGCCGGGGGGTTATCAAACCTCAAGTGAACAAAATTGAGGCCATTCAAAACTGGCCCAAGCCCTTAAGTTCCAAACAAGTGAGGGCATTCCTTGGCATCATTGGGTATTACCGTCGGTTTATACCCAATTTTGCTGGTAAATCGGCTTCCCTAACGGACCTGTTAAAAGGGAAGAAAACGGTGATGGTCAAGTGGAATCCTCAAACAGAGGAAGCGTTCCAGTCTCTGAAGTCGGCGTTGTGTGGACAACCGGTCCTCATCAGCCCCGACTTCAAGAAAACCTTTATTGTGCAAACCGATGCCTCAGAGGTAGGCTTAGGAGCGGTGCTGTCGCAAGAGGTGAACGGGAATGAGCATCCAGTCACCTATTTAAGCAGGAAACTGACCCCGGCAGAGAAAAATTATAGCGTAGTGGAGAAGGAGTGCTTGGCGATCAAATGGGCCTTGGAGTCCCTACGCTACTATTTGCTCGGGTATTGTGAGTTCTGTTTTTGGGCTCCCTCTGGTGGTTACTGATGGTACTGGGTGATTTGTGTTCTGCTGTCTCTGGTGTCCACCTGTTCTATTAGGATTTGGGAGTTTCCTATTTAACCGGGCTTTCTTGTCATTTCCCCGCCGGCTATCAAGGTTATCAGAGTGTTTTGTTACCTCAGCTTCTGGCTTCAGTAATCTTCAGGACAAGCTAAGTTTTTGATTTTCTTGTTCCACGTTTTGCTTTATTTTTGTCTTGTCCAGCTTGCATATAATTGTTTCTTTGCTGCTGGTTGCTCTAGTGGGCTGTAATTGCTCCTCATGTTCCATGAGTTGGAACATGAGTTCAAGTAATTGCAGGATGGTTTTTTGAAGGGTTTTTTGCTGACCGCGCAGTTTACTTTTGTATCCTCTGCTATCTAGTTTTAGCGGGCCTCATTTTGCTGAATCTGTTTTCATACTGTGTATGTGCCTTCCTCTCATTTCACCGTCATTATATGTGGGGGGCTGCTATTTCTGTGGGGTATTTCTCTGGAGGCAAGAGAGGTCTGTGTTTCTTCTAATAGGGGAAGTTAGATCTTCGGCTGGTGCGAGACGTCTAGGATCAACGTAGGCACGTTCCCCGGCTATTGTTATTTGTGTGTTCAGGTTTAGGGTCGCGGTCAGCTCAGGTTCCATCACCCTAGAGCTCGTTGGTGCTTGTCCTTTTGTGATTCCCTGCCATTGGAATCATGACAGTATAGCCGGCCAAAATGTTTGGGCTGAAGTAGGAGGAAAAGTAGTCTGAGGAAGTTTTTTTTTTTTTTCTCTCTCCTCTGAGGTTGCTGCCTAGCCTTAATTGCAGCCTGGCTGATTTTTTTTTTTTTTCCTCCTCTTAATCCTTGAATGGCTCTGACCTTAGCTGTTTATCATGGACATCCAGAGTTTAGCTTCCAGCTTGAATAATCTTGCTGCTAAGGTTCAAAATATACAAGATTTTGTTGTACATGCTCCTATGTCTGAACCTAGAATTCCTATTCCAGAGTTCTTTGCTGGAGATAGATCTAGTTTTCTGAATTTTAGGAACAATTGCAAGCTGTTCCTTTCTTTGAAATCTCGCTCTTCTGGAGACCCTGCTCAGCAGGTTAAGATTATTATATCTTTCCTGCGGGGTGACCCTCAAAATTGGGCATTTGCATTGGCACCAGGGGATCCTGCGTTGCTTAATGTGGATGCGTTTTTTCTGGCATTGGGTTTGCTCTATGAGGAACCTAACCAGGAGATTCAGGCTGAAAAAGCTTTATTAGCTCTCTCTCAGGGGCAAGATGAAGCAGAAATATATTGTCAAAAATTTCGGAAATGGTCAGTGCTTACTCAGTGGAATGAGTGCGCCCTGGCTGCAAAGTTCAGAGATGGCCTTTCTGAGGCCATTAAAGATGTTATGGTGGGGTTCCCTGCGCCTACGGGTCTGAATGAGTCTATGACTATGGCTATTCAGATTGATCGGCGTTTATGGGAGCGCAAACCTGTGCACCATTTGGCGGTGTCTTCTGAACAGGCACTTGAGACAATGCAATGTGATAGAGTTCAGTCTAGAAGTGAACGGCAAAACTATAGGCGGAAAAATGGGTTGTGCTTTTATTGTGGTGATTCAGCTCATGTTATATCAGCATGCTCTAAACGCACAAAAAAGGTTGATAAGTCTGTTGCCATTAGTACGTTACAGTCTAAGTTCATTCTGTCTGTGACTCTGATTTGCTCATTATCATCCATTTCCGTCGATGCCTATGTAGATTCAGGCGCTGCCCTGAGTCTTATGGATTGGTCATTTGCCAAGCGATGTGGGTTTAGTCTTGAGCCTCTGGAAGTCCCTATTCCTTTGAAGGGAATTGACTCTACACCTTTAGCTATGAATAAACCTCAGTACTGGACACAAGTGACCATGCGTATGACTCCCGTTCATCAGGAGGTGATTCGCTTCCTGGTATTGTATAATTTACATGATGTTCTAGTACTTGGTCTGCCATGGTTACAAACTCATAATCCAGTCCTTGACTGGAAAACAATGTCTGTGTTAAGCTGGGGATGTCAGGGGGTTCATGATGATGCACCTCCGATTTCTATCGCTTCATCTACTCCTTCTGAGGTTCCTGTATTTTTGTCTGATTATCGGGATGTTTTTGAGGAGCCTAAGCTCAGTTCGCTTCCTCCTCACAGGGATTGCGATTGTGCTATAGATTTAATTCCTGGTAGTAAATTTCCTAAAGGTCGTTTGTTCAATCTATCAGTGCCAGAGCATACTGCTATGCGGGATTATGTTAAGGAGTCCTTGGAAAAGGGACATATCCGTCCATCTTCGTCCCCTTTGGGAGCAGGTTTTTTTTTCGTGGCCAAAAAAGATGGGTCCTTGAGGCCTTGTATAGATTATCGTCTTTTGAATAAGATTACCGTAAAATATCAGTATCCTTTGCCTTTGTTGACTGATTTTTTTGCTCGCATTAAGGGGGCTAAATGGTTCACTAAGATTGATCTTCTGGGTGCGTATAATCTTATACGAATAAAGCAAGGTGATGAGTGGAGAACCGCATTTAATACGCCTGAGGGCCATTTTGAGTATTTGGTAATGCCTTTCGGACTTTCTAATGCTCCTTCAGTCTTCCAGTCCTTTATGCACGATATTTTCCGTGAATATCTGGATAAATTTATGATTGTGTATTTGGATGATATTTTGTTTTTTTCTGATGACTGGGAGTCTCATGTTCAGCAGGTCAGGAAGGTGTTTCAGGTCCTGCGGGCTAATTCCTTGTTTGTAAAGGGCTCAAAGTGTCTCTTTGGAGTCCAGAAGATTTCTTTCTTGGGGTATATTTTTTCCCCTTCTACTATTGAGATGGATCCCGTCAAGGTTCGGGCTATTTGTGACTGGACGCAGCCTGCATCTCTTAAGAGTCTGCAGAAGTTCTTGGGCTTTGCTAATTTCTATCGTCGTTTTATAACTAATTTTTCTAGTGTTGTTAAGCCTTTGACGGATTTGACTAAGAAGGGTGCTGATGTTGCTGATTGGTCTCCTGCGGCTGTGGAGGCCTTTCAGGAACTTAAACGCCGGTTTTCTTCTGCTCCTGTGTTGCGTCAGCCTGATGTTTCGCTTCCTTTCCAAGTTGAGGTTGATGCTTCCGAGATTGGAGCGGGGGCGGTTTTGTCACAGAGAAGCTCCGATTGCTCGGTGATGAAGCCATGTGCGTTCTTTTCTAGAAAATTTTCGCTCCGCTGAGCGGAATTATGATGTGGGTAATTGGGAACTTTTGGCCATGAAGTGGGCATTTGAGGAGTGGCGTCATTGGCTGGAGGGTGCTAGACATCGTGTGGTGGTCTTGACTGATCACAAAAATCTGATTTACCTTGAGTCTGCCAGGCGTCTGAATCCTAGACAGGCTCGTTGGTCACTGTTTTTCTCTCGTTTCAATTTTGTGGTTTCATACCTGCCAGGTTCAAAGAATGTGAAGGCGGATGCTCTTTCTAGGAGTTTTGTGCCTGACTCCCCTGGAAATTCTGAGCCCACTGGTATCCTTAGGGATGGGGTGATTTTGTCGGCCGTCTTCCCAGACTTGCGACGTGCTTTGCAGGAGTTTCAGGCGGGTAAACCTGATCGTTGTCCGCCTGAGAGACTGTTTGTTCCGGATAGTTGGACCAGTAGAGTCATCTCCGAGGTCCATTCTTCTGCGTTGGCAGGTCATCCTGGAATATTTGGTACTAGAGACTTGGTGGCCAGGTCTTTTTGGTGGCCTTCCTTGTCGAGGGATGTGCGTTCTTTTGTGCAGTCTTGTGAGGTTTGTGCTCGGGCTAAGCCTTGCTGTTCTCAAGCCAGTGGATTGTTGTCACCTTTGCCTATCCCGAAGAGGCCTTGGACGCACATTTCCATGGACTTTATTTCGGATCTCCCTGTCTCTCAAAAAATGTCTGTCATCTGGGTTGTGTGTGACCGCTTTTCTAAAATGGTTCATCTTGTACCCTTGCCTAAGTTGCCTTCCTCCTCTGAGTTGGTCCCTCTGTTTTTCCAGAAAGTGGTTCGTTTGCATGGGATTCCGGAGAACATCGTTTCTGACAGGGGATCCCAGTTTGTGTCTAGATTTTGGCGGACGTTCTGTGCTAAGATGGGCATTGATTTGTCCTTTTCGTCTGCATTCCATCCTCAGACGAATGGCCAGACGGAGCGAACTAATCAGACCTTGGAAACTTATTTGAGGTGTTTTGTTTCTGCTGATCAGGATGACTGGGTTACCTTTTTGCCGCTGGCCGAGTTTGCCCTTAATAATCGGGCTAGTTCTGCTACCTTGGTTTCTCCTTTCTTTTGTAATTCGGGGTTTCATCCTCGTTTTTCCTCTGGTCAGGTGGAGCCTTCTGATTGTCCTGGAGTGGACATGGTGGTGGATAGGTTGCATCAGATTTGGAGTCATGTGGTGGACAATTTGAAGTTGTCCCAGGAGAAGGCTCAGCAGTTTGCTAATCGCCGTCGCCGCGTGGGTCCTCGACTTCGTGTTGGGGACTTGGTGTGGTTGTCTTCTCGTTTTGTTCCTATGAAGGTCTCTTCTCCTAAGTTCAAGCCTCGGTTCATCGGTCCTTATAGGATCTTGGAAATTCTTAACCCTGTGTCGTTTCGTTTGGATCTCCCGGCATCGTTTGCTATTCATAATGTGTTCCATCGGTCGTTGTTGCGGAGGTATGAGGTACCTGTTGTTCCTTCGCTTGAGCCTCCTGCTCCGGTGCTGGTGGAGGGAGAATTGGAGTATGTTGTAGAGAAGATCTTGGATTCTCGTGTTTCCAGACGGAAACTCCAATATTTGGTCAAGTGGAAGGGTTATGGTCAGGAGGATAATTCTTGGGTGGTTGCCTCTGATGTTCATGCTGATGATTTGGTCCGCGCTTTTCATAGGGCTCATCCTGGTCGCCCTGGTGGTTCTCGTGAGGGTTCGGTGACCCCTCCTCAAGGGGGGGGGGTAGTGTTGTGAGTTCTGTTTTTGGGCTCCCTCTGGTGGTTACTGATGGTACTGGGTGATTTGTGTTCTGCTGTCTCTGGTGTCCACCTGTTCTATTAGGATTTGGGAGTTTCCTATTTAACCGGGCTTTCTTGTCATTTCCCCGCCGGCTATCAAGGTTATCAGAGTGTTTTGTTACCTCAGCTTCTGGCTTCAGTAATCTTCAGGACAAGCTAAGTTTTTGATTTTCCTGTTCCACGTTTTGCTTTATTTTTGTCTTGTCCGGCTTGCATATAATTGTTTCTTTGCTGCTGGTTGCTCTAGTGGGCTGTAATTGCTCCTCATGTTCCATGAGTTGGAACATGAGTTCAAGTAATTGCAGGATGGTTTTTTGAAGGGTTTTTTGCTGACCGCGCAGTTTACCTTTGTATCCTCTGCTATCTAGTTTTAGCGGGCCTCATTTTGCTGAATCTGTTTTCATACTGTGTATGTGCCTTCCTCTCATTTCACCGTCATTATATGTGGGGGGCTGCTATTTCTGTGGGGGATTTCTCTGGAGGCAAGAGAGGTCTGTGTTTCTTCTAATAGGGGAAGTTAAATCTTCGGCTGGTGCGAGACGTTTAGGATCAACGTAGGCACGTTCCCCGGCTATTGTTATTTGTGTGTTCAGGTTTAGGGTCGCGGTCAGCTCAGGTTCCATCACCCTAGAGCTCGTTGGTGCTTGTCCTTTTGTGATTCCCTGCCATTGGAATCATGACACTCGGGCGTCAGTTTCGGTTGGTAACAGACCATTCACCCCTTGTCTGGATGAGAAATGCAAAGGAAAGGAATGCCCGAGTCACCAGATGGTTCTTGTCCCTACAAAATTTCAGCTTCTCTGTGGAACATCGGGCTGGGAAATCACAGGGAAATGCAGATGCCCTGTCACGGGCGCCATGTATGCTGACAAATGTTCAACCCCACAAGTCTGAACAGAGGGGGGGGGTATGTGAGGCAGTGACCGGTGTCATATGCGAGGGTCGCTATGTGTCCCCCAGGATGTGCTTGGAAGCATATTAGATCCGCTGGAGTGCCCTGTGCTCACAGCAGGTTGCCTGTGAGACACAGGGAAGAATAAAAGTAAGTGTGAACTGGGTCAAGTTATTTGTCCCAGAATTTATTCAGGAAAACCTGGTATGGGCTTTTATTTTGAAACGGACTGCAGGATGGTAGTGGGGCCGGTCCGTTTCCTCCAGCCCAGATCTTATAGTGGCCCATGGCCATAGAATCTGGAGGATAGAAAAAAAACCCCAGCAAGAGAGTTTGGGTGTGTCAGTCTGGTCTGGGAGTCAGACCTAGCAGGAGGCTTGTGCAGAGCTCCTTCCGTGTGGAGAAACACGGGCCAGGCAGAGCCTGAAAAGCCAGACACCCCAGCGTACACGGGGGGTGTAATACGCTCACGGCAGCGGACTGTGGACTGTTGTTATTTTTCCCAGCTGCATACCGAAGGACTTGTTTGCTTTCTTTTCCGGTTTGTGAGTATGCTGTGAAATAAACAAGACTTTGTTTGAACTTTATATTGGTCACTGCCTATTCACTGCACAGCAAGGTCATTGCTACATCACACTGTATAATGCAAATAAATGTATATGAGTCACTCGCCAGGGCCGTAGGGTACTTGGTATCGGATACGGTACTTAAAGGGGATGTCACGGTGGCGGCGACCTGGTCCATGGCCCTGGGCACCCAAGTAAAAGGGAATGTCCTTAAAGGGATTTTGAATAAAGCTTGAGTTCATGATGCCACCTGTGGTTCTCGGTCAGAGGTGACCGATGCTGCTTAAAGGGGTTCACTGGGGTGATTGTTGTGAATTCTGTGGTCAAGCTCCCTCCTGTGGTCATGAGTGGTACTTCGGCTGGTTCTGTCTATGAGCTTCCTCTGGTGGATGTGAGTGGGGCTGCGGCTTCTGAGTTCCCTTCCTCAGGTGATGAGGTTAAGTCGTTAGGTGCTGCTCTATTTAACTCCACCTAATTCTTTGTTATTGGTCTCCAGTCAATGTTCCAGTATTGGTCTTGCTCTCTCTCCTGGATCGTTCTTGTGGCCTGTCTGCCCTGCATAAGCTAAGTTTTGCTTGTGTTACTTTTTGTTTGCTATTTTTCTGTCCAGCTTGCTATATTGGTTTGTCTTGCTTGCTGGAAGCTCTGGGACGCAGAGGGAGCACCTCCGTGCCGTTAGTCGGTGCGGAGGGTCTTTCTGCGCCCTCTGCATGGTTGTTTGTAAGTTTTTGTGCTGGCCGCAAAGCTATCTTTCCTATCCTCGGTCTATTCAGTAAGTCGGGCCTCACTTTGCTAAAATCTATTTCATCTCTGTGTTTGTATTTTCATCTTTACTCACAGTCATTATATGTGGGGGGCTGCCTTTTCCTTTGGGGAATTTCTCTGAGGCAAGGTAGGCTTATTTTTCTATCTTCAGGGCTAGCTAGTTTCTCAGGCTGTGCCCGAGGCGCCTAGGTCTGGTCAGGAGCGCTCCACGGCTACCTCTAGTGTGGTGTGATAGGATTAGGGATTGCGGTCAGCAGAGTTCCCACGTCTCAGAGCTCGTCCTATGTTATTAGTAACTATCAGGTCACTTTGTGTGCTCTTAACCACCAGGTCCATTGTGTTTCTGAATGACCAGTTCATAACAGTACTGGAGGCCTAAAGTACTAATGCTTCTCAATAGAGGGAAAAGAGAAGTTCTGAGACCATTTTTTTTTCTCTGCACTGTGTTTTTTCTTTCTTTTCCCCTAGACATTTGGGTGGTTCAGGACACAGGTGTAGTGATGGACATTAAAGGTCTGTCTTCTTCTGTGGATCATCTCACTGCAAGAGTACAAAATATTCAAGACTTTGTGGTTCAGAATTCTATGTTAGGACCAAGAATTCCTATTCCTGATTTTTTTTCTGGAGATAGAGCTAAGTTTCTGAGTTTTAAAAATAATTGTAAACTGTTTCTGGCTTTGAAACCCCGCTCCTCTGGTGACCCAGTTCAACAAGTTAAGATCATTATTTCTTTATTACGTGGCGACCCTCAAGACTGGGCATTTTCCCTTGCGCCAGGAGATCCTGCATTATGTAATATTGATGCGTTTTTTCTGGCGCTCGGATTGCTTTATGATGAACCTAATTCAGTGGATCAGGCAGAGAAAAATTTGCTGGCTCTGTGTCAGGGTCAGGATGAGGTAGAGATATATTGTCAGAAGTTTAGGAAGTGGTCTGTGCTCACTCAATGGAATGAATGTGCGCTGGCAGCAATTTTCAGAAAGGGTCTCTCTGAAGCCCTTAAGGATGTCATGGTGGGATTTCCTATGCCTGCTGGTCTGAATGAGTCTATGTCTTTGGCCATTCAGATCGATCGACGCTTGCGTGAGCGTAAAACTGTGCACCATTTGGCGGTATTACCTGAGCATAAACCTGAGCCTATGCAATGTGATAGGACTTTGACGAGAGCTGAACGGCAAGAACACAGACGTCGGAATGGGCTGTGTTTTTACTGTGGTGATTCCACTCATGCTATCTCCGATTGTCCTAAGCGCACTTAGCGGTTCGCTAGGTCTGCCACCATTGGTACGGTACAGTCGAAATTTCTTTTGTCCGTTACTTTGATCTGCTCTTTGTCATCCTATTCTGTCATGGCATTTGTGGATTCAGGCGCTGCCCTGAATTTGATGGACTTGGAGTTTGCTAGGCGCTGTGGGTTTTTCTTGGAGCCCTTGCAGTATCCTATTCCATTGAGAGGAATTGATGCTACGCCTTTGGCCAAGAATAAGCCTCAATACTGGACCCAGCTGACCATGTGCATGGCTCCTGCGCATCAGGAGGATATTCGCTTTTTGGTGTTGCATAATCTGCATGATGTGGTCGTGTTGGGATTGCCATGGCTACAAGTCCATAACCCAGTATTGGATTGGAAATCAATGTCTGTGTCCAGCTGGGGTTGTCAGGGGGTACATGATGATGTTCCATTCCTGTCTATTTTGTCATCCACCCCTTCTGAGGTCCCAGAGTTCTTGTCGGATTACCGGGATGTATTTGATGAGCCCAAGTCCAGGGCCCTACCTCCGCATAGGGATTGCGATTGTGCTATCGATTTGATTCCTGGTAGTAAGTTTCCTAAGGGTCGACTGTTTAATTTGTCTGTGCACGCCGCTATGCGGAGTTACGTAAAGGAATCCTTGGAGAAGGGTCATATTCGCCCGTCGTCGTCGCCATTGGGAGCAGGGTTCTTTTTTGTGGCCAAGAAGGATGGTTCGCTGAGACCTTGTATTGATTACCGCCTTCTAAATAAAATCACAGTCAAATTTCAGTACCCCTTGCCGCTGCTGTCTGATTTGTTTGCTCGGATTAAGGGGGCTAGTTGGTTCACCAAGATAGATCTTTGTGGTGCGTATAATCTTGTGCGTATTAAACAGGGCGATGAATGGAAAACAGCATTTAATACGCCCGAGGGCCATTTTGAGTACCTGGTTATGCCATTCGGGCTTTCTAATGCTCCATCAGTATTTCAGTCCTTTATGCATGACATCTTCCGAGAGTACCTGGATATATTCCTGATTATATACTTGGATGATATTTTGGTCTTCTCGGATGATTGGGAGTCTCACGTGAGGCAGGTTAGAATGGTGTTCCAGGTCCTGCGTGCGAATTCTTTGTTTGTGAAGGGGTCAAAGTGTCTCTTTGGTGTTCAGAAGGTTTCATTTTTGGGTTTCATTTTTTCCCCTTCTACTATCGAGATGGACCCTGTTAAAGTTCAGGCCATTTATGATTGGACTCAGCCGACATCTCTGAAGAGTCTGCAAAAGTTCCTGGGCTTTGCTAATTTTTATCGTCGCTTCATCAATAATTTTTCTAGTATTGCTAAACCGTTGACTGATTTAACCAAGAAGGGTGCTGATGTGGTCAATTGGTCTTCTGCTGCTGTGGAAGCTTTTCAGGAGTTGAAGCATCGTTTTTCTTCTGCCCCTGTGTTGTGCCAACCGGATGTTTCGCTCCCGTTCCAGGTCGAGGTTGATGCTTCTGAGATTGGAGCAGGGGCTGTTTTGTCGCAAAGAAGTTCTGATGGCTCGGTGATGAAACCATGTGCCTTCTTTTCCAGGAAGTTTTCGCCTGCTGAACGTAATTATGATGTTGGCAATCGAGAGTTGCTGGCCATGAAGTGGGCATTCGAGGAGTGGCGTCATTGGCTTGAAGGAGCTAAGCATCGCGTGGTGGTCTTGACTGATCACAAGAACTTGACTTATCTTGAGTCTGCCAAACGGTTGAATCCTAGACAGGCTCGTTGGTCGCTGTTTTTTGCCCGTTTTGACTTTGTGGTTTCGTACCTTCCGGGCTCTAAAAATGTGAAGGCGGATGCCCTGTCTAGGAGTTTTGTGCCCGACTCTCTGGGTTTGCCTGAGCCGGCGGGTATTCTCAAAGAGGGGGTAATCTTGTCTGCCACCTCCCCTGATTTGCGGCGGGTGCTGCAAAAATTTCAGGCTAATAGACCTGACCGTTGCCCAGCGGAGAAACTGTTTGTCCCTGATAAATGGACGAGTAGAGTTATCTCTGAGGTTCATTGTTCGGTGTTGGCTGGTCATCCTGGAATCTTTGGTACCAGAGATTTGGTGGCTAGATCCTTTTGGTGGCCGTCTCTGTCACGGGATGTGCGTTCGTTTGTGCAGTCCTGTGGGATTTGTGCTCGGGCTAAGCCCTGCTGTTCTCGTGCCAGTGGGTTGCTTTTGCCCTTGCCGGTCCCAAAGAGGCCCTGGACACATATCTCTATGGATTTTATTTCGGATCTCCCCATCTCTCAAAAGATGTCGGTCATTTGGGTGGTTTGTGATCGCTTCTCTAAGATGGTCCATTTGGTACCCTTGTCTAAATTGCCCTCCTCCTCTGATTTGGTGCCATTGTTTTTCCAGCATGTGGTTCGTTTACATGGCATTCCGGAGAACATCGTTTCTGACAGAGGTTCCCAGTTTGTTTCGAGGTTTTGGCGAGCCTTTTGTGCTAGGATGGGCATTGATTTGTCTTTTTCCTCGGCTTTCCATCCTCAGACAAATGGCCAAACTGAATGAACCAATCAGACCTTGGAAACATATCTGAGATGTTTTGTTTCTGCTGATCAGGATGATTGGGTGTCCTTTTTGCCGTTGGCTGAGTTCGCCCTTAATTATCGGGCCAGCTCGGCTACTTTGGTTTCACCGTTTTTCTGCAATTCTGGTTTCCATCCTCGTTTCTCTTCAGGGCAGTTTGAGTCTTCAGACTGTCCTGGTGTGGATACTGTGGTGGATAGGTTGCAGCAGATTTGGACTCATGTAGTGGACAATTTGACATTGTCCCAGGAGAAGGCTCAACGTTTCGCTAACCGCAGGCGCTGTGTGGGTCCCCGACTTCGTGTTGGGGATTTGGTTTGGTTGTCGTCTCGTTATATTCCTATGAAAGTTTCCTCTCCTAAGTTTAAGCCTCGTTTCATTGGTCCGTATAGGATTTCTGAGGTTCTTAATCCTGTGTCTTTTCTTTTGACCCTTCCAGCTTCTTTTTCCATCCATAATGTATTCCATAGGTCATTGTTGCGGAGATACGTGGCACCTGTGGTTCCATCCGTTGATCCTCCTGCCCCGGTTTTGGTTGAGGGGGAGTTGGAGTATATAGTGGAGAAGATTTTGGATTCTCGCATTTCGAGACGGAAACTCCAGTACCTGGTTAAGTGGAAGGGTTATGGTCAGGAAGATAATTCCTGGGTCTTTGCCTCTGATGTTCATGCTGCCGATCTGGTTCGTGCCTTTCATTTGGCTCATCCTGGTCGGCCTGGGGGCTCTGGTGAGGGTTCGGTGACCCCTCCTCAAGGGGGGGTACTGTTGTGAATTCTGTGGTCAAGCTCCCTCCTGTGGTCATGAGTGGTACTTCGGCTGGTTCTGTCTATGAGCTTCCTCTGGTGGATGTGAGTGGGGCTGCGGCTTCTGAGTTCCCTTCCTCAGGTGACGAGGTTAAGTCGTTAGATGCTGCTCTATTTAACTCCACCTAGTTCTTTGTTCCTGGCCTCCAGTCAATGTTCCAGTATTGGTCTTGCTCTCTCTCCTGGATCGTTCTTGTGGCCTGTCTGCCCTGCATAAGCTAAGTTTTGCTTGTGTTACTTTTTGTTTGCTATTTTTTCTGTCCAGCTTGCTATATTGGTTTGTCTTGCTTGCTGGAAGCTCTGGGACGCAGAGGGAGCACCTCCGTGCCGTTAGTCGGTGCGGAGGGTCTTTCTGCGCCCTCTGCGTGGTTGTTTGTAGGTTTTTGTGCTGGCCACAAAGCTATCTTTCCTATCCTCGGTCTATTCAGTAAGTCGGGCCTCACTTTGCTAAAATCTATTTCATCTGTGTTTGTATTTTCATCTTTACTCACAGTCATTATATGTGGGGGGCTGCCTTTTCCTTTGGGGAATTTCTCTGAGGCAAGGTAGGCTTATTTTTCTATCTTCAGGGCTAGCTAGTTTCTCAGGCTGTGCCCGAGGCGCCTAGGTCTGGTCAGGAGCGCTCCACGGCTACCTCTAGTGTGGTGTGATAGGATTAGGGATTGCGGTCAGCAGAGTTCCCACGTCTCAGAGCTCGTCCTATGTTATTAGTAACTATCAGGTCACTTTGTGTGCTCTTAACCACCAGGTCCATTGTGTTTCTGAATCACCAGTTCATAACAGGCGATGTAATGGCAGCTAAGATGGTATAGCTTCCAACAGGTGAAGATGGGTCCCCAGGGCTCCCAGTGTGTAGATGGAGATGCTGGGTAGTGTAGAAAGAAACGGAGGACACAGGTTTGCAGTTTTTTTACCTGGTTTACTGAAGACTTCAGGCAGCCACAGTCCGGGCACCAGATCACAGGTACAGGCAGGGTTTGGCTGGCTTGGAAGCGAGTTCAGAGTCCCCTTAACCAGATGGAGTTTGGAGCCTTCCTACTAGTGTTGTGGTGTAGTCCCTTGCTGCCTGTGGCTTCTGTCAAGGTCCTCACTGTTCTCTCTGTCCTGCTTAAAGGTGGGACACTAACCCGTATGACAGGTGGCTCAAGCCTTTTTACAGAGTCTCTATCACAACCCGGGCTATATGTGCCACTGTGTCTCCAGGTGTTAGGCCGGACAGGTGTAGTCCAGCTGTCTTGCCGATTTCTGCTGTAAGTCTTGAAGTCCCTCACAACCTCGGTCGTCCGGCTACCGATGTTTGCGCTCTGTAGGGAGGTAGCCCAGTCGCAGCTGTCCTCCCCAGTTATCACTCTCCTGCGCTTCACTTCTTCAACACACTCTCTACAAATTGTTTGGCTTTCTCCTTCTCTTTCTCTAGGAGCTGCAGAACTTCTCGTGGCTGCACGGCCCCTCTGCTTCCTTCTTCTCTGTCTCTCTGACAGGAACTATCTCTCAGACTGGCTATGCTCTGTTCCTCTGACAGACTGATTTTCCCTCCAGACCAGAATATATATATATATAGAGGAGCCACCCACAAGCTGGATCAGAGCTCCCCCTTCTGGCCTGGAGTGTGAAAATGACATTGTATATAATTTATACAATGTCATTTTCTGGATTTTATTTTTGATATGCTATCTCTCAATGTTAAAATTAACCTAGGCTTAGAATTATAGACCCACTGCATACTACATGAGCCCCACACAGCCTCCCTCTATACTGCATTGAGCCCCACAGAGCCGCCCCACACAGCCTCCCTATATACTGCATGAGCACCACACAGCCTCCTTATATACTGCATAAGCCCCATACAGCCTCCCCGTATATACAGCATGAGCCCCACACAGCCTCCCCATATGCTGCACAAGCCCCACACAGCCTCCTAATGTGCCGCATTAGGCCCCTATAGCCTCCTCTTGTGCAGCACAATGCCCCATAGCCTCCCCTTGTGCAGCATGACACCCCCATAGCCTCCCCTTGTGCAGCACAACACCCCCATAGCCTCCTCTTGTGCAGCACAACACTCCCATAGCATCCCCTTGTGCAGCACAACACCCCATAGCCTCTCCTTGTGCAGCACAACACACCCATAGCCTCCCCTTGTGCAGCACGACACTCCCATAGCCTCTCCATGGCCACCCAAATATCCCATACACATGAAAAAAAATGAAAACCACATACTCACCTCGGTCCCGTTCCCCGGCACTCTGCTTGTCTCCCTGCCTTCGGTGCGCTGACTCTCCGCAGCACACAGCTGATGCGATTAAATGATGCCATCTCATCAGCTGTTTCACAGTTTCACAATGAAGTCAGCGCAGACAGCGAGCGGACGGGCCCAGTGTGACCCTTGGAAATATGTTTTCCAGCCCCTTGGCTGTCTCGGTCAGCGAGCCGGACTTTGCCCAGGTCTGTGCTAGTATGTTGGTAATCTGATACGGAGTTGATGAGGCTATTTTTTGTGATTTTTCTTCAATTCATGTCCTTTGTGAGCCGTTTTTGAATTTTGTCTTAGGACTCGCAAGTATGATGACCCTTGACATTGAGGGGAAGAGTTATTGTTTTGCGAGCTTGCATATTTTGGACAAAATATTGACCAATTCCTCATGTATTTTATACATAATTTTTTCAGCTTTTTATTGAACATTTTCCCATCTTTTTGCAGAATGCAGCCAGGCCATTTACTGTTGGTTGGGTGATTTGGGGTGTCTGTCATGTGGGGTGCATTTATATAGTGCTGGGCAGACCACCTGATCTAATAGTATGGGAGTCATCATTAGGCTGTAAGGCTAGGTTCATATTGCGTTAGTGCAATCCGTTTAGCGCCTAGCGCTAGCAGATTGCGCTAGCGCAATGTTGTTTTATGGGGTCGCGTTAAACGTCACCGCTCTCGCAGATCGGAGATCTGCGAGAGCGGGGAACGGACCTCGGGCGCGCTGCGGACGCTGCAAGCAGCGTCCGCGGCGCGCCACAAAACACCGGCACATCGCCAGCGCGTGCCGAAAATGGCACGCGCTAGTGATGCGCATCCCCATTGCTGTTAATGGGCGCGCTAACGGACGCGTTGCACGGTGTTAATTTCGCCGTGCACCGCTGTCCGTTAGCGCAGTCACATTAACGCAATATGAACCAAGCCTAAGCCAGACATTGTGCATCACACGTAACTGTGTGACGGACATGCTATGTAAGCTTCATCTGTGTACCTTTTTTTTTCTTATGTTAAATCAAGTAAATTTTTCTTGATTTTAAAACATTTTACAGATATAAAACCAAATCAGAACATTTGAAGTCCAACTCAACTCTCCCACCACCAAACAACCAACTCACGCCTTTGAGCACCAGTCTTACTCGACAGGAATTACAGTACATGTACAAATATAAAGTCCAAAACAGCAATAACATGTCTTTTCACACTATGATTGGACCGGCTAATTAGTGCGCAGCCCATATATATAAAGGCTCTTTAGTACAATTATTAAGGAACAATGATTGATAGTTGCAAACCACCCATGGAGACCAAATTTTGTCAAAATATGCACTTCTGTTCCTTTTGGAATAAATCCCTTTTTCAACCAAAATAAGAAACTTCACAATTTGATATTTTCCCTGTGGAATGGAGGTCTCTTTGAAATTCAGTTTTTAGCAATTAGTTCCCCTTGAACCTCCAATTTCAAATTTCAGATAACTTGGCAAATTCTGAGAGATATTCATTATTCCATATGGGTGAATATATCATGAAGAATTCTATTTCTCTAAATTATTTAACCCTGGACCAAACTTTAGTGATAAGGCCCAAAGTAGGGAATTTCGGTAGGCTATTAAATTTCCAGCCTCCAGACTACTCAACAAAGGTTCCCCACCTACCACATTTTGGATAATGTTGCTTATTTAATGTTTTGGTGACATCTCTTTCCATCCACTTAGGTGTAGACACTGGGCTGCTAAAAAATATAACCACGGATTAGGTAATGCCAGGCCTCCTTTGTCCTTGGGTTTCTGCCAAGTGTCTAACCTAATTGTGGAGTGTCCCTTACGCAAAATCAAAAAACGAAAAAGTACATTTAACTTATGGAATTGATTCAGGCATCACCAGACAGATGCATTTTGAAGTATATATAAAATATGAGGCACCAGTACCATTTTAAGAAGATTAAGTATTACTACCACCAAGAGTTGCAATTTACACCATGCTGCTATTGTCGGTATAATTTTTCCCATTAAGGGAAGCAAATTATTTTTTTCATAATCTATAACAGTGGGTGAAACTATAATTTCCAAATATTAGGCCATCTAGTGGGCATAAGACAGATTTTCCCCAATTGATATTAAGACCGGATAGTCTCCCAAACTTTTTAAAGATATCCATAACATTAAGGCTGTGTGCACACATTGCGGATTTTTCGCTATAAAAACGTGATAAAAACGCATAAAAAAGCATACATATGCAGCCCATCAGTTAGAATGCATTCCACAATTTTTGTGCACATGTTGCATTTTTTTCCGCAAAAAAAACGCATCACGGTAAAAAACGCAGCATGTTCATTAATTTTGCAGATTTTTTGCAGATTTCCCACTATATTATTGCATTGGGAAATCTGTGGAAAATAACGCAAGAAATCCGCAAAAAAAAAGCACAAAAAACGCATGCGGATTTCTTGCAGACAATGTCTGGTTTTGCTCAGGAAATTTCTGCAAGAAATCCTGACATGTGCACATAGCCTAAAGAGTGAGACATCACAGTCCTCCCCCCCAAAAAAAATGTCATCTGCATATAGTGTGATTTTTTTTCTTCTGTTCGCCTGTGTCTGAAACCCACCACCATTAAAGAGAGTTAATTATCACAGCTGCTATAGGCTCAATGGTGACAGCAAATAGTAGTGGCGATGCAGGTCACCCCTGACTTGTGCCTCTATACAATTTAAAGCTCATGGATAATGCATATTCAGACTTGCTGCACTTCATGGGACACTACCGGGTCATTTAATGCAGAAATGTTAAAGGGGTTGTACAGGCTTTTCACAAAATTCTACAGTAACTCTATGTGAGCAGCATCATGAGCTGTGAAGATTCTTTGGTGCCGGCAGGAAGGTCGAGCAGTCATATGACCTCAAATATTCAATATGCATACTTCTGGCCATATTCCATCTAGATGTGTGCGGCCTGGCACAGTACAAGTGAATTGAGTCCAGGCCACGCATGTCTAGTTGGAATGTCACCAGGATAATGAATATCACATACTGCGGTCAGATGATCGCCCGGTTTCACAGCTGGTGTGGCACCCGAGGAGTCCGGTTGCCACAGTGGCATAGCCTCCCTCACAGGAGGTGAAATCATGCCTGGAAGCAGGGAGGGGTCCCCTTACCAGGTAATACCAGCATCCATCACCTTCCTTAGTCCAGACCAGAAGGGGGAGCTCTAACACATGGTTTCAGGGGAGCTTCCCTATAAGTTCTGGCCTGGAGGCGGAGTTAGTGAGTCTAGTGAGGAGGCGGAGAGGGGCAAGTCGAGGAGAACCTGGAGAGTGGAGCTGTAGCCAGGCTCACCCCAGAAGAGAGCACTGACAAAATAGGATGCCAGAGTCCTTGGCTGTGTGGGTGCTGTACGCCCAGACAACCAAATCTGGAGGGCAGGGAATTGCAAGCTCCTTGGCCACACTGAACGCCTAGAGGCATCACAGCAGACCAAGAGCCAAGGCTGCCAGTGAAAATGCAGTGCCCGTAATAGGCTCATGCTGTCTGCCATACAGGTTAGAAGCAACACGCAGGAGAGGAACTTGAGCAGAGCTTAAAGCAGCAAGGACCTAGAGAATAGCGCAGAAGGAAGGCCTCCAAACCCACCTGGCTATGTGGATCCTAAGTTGCTTCCATGCTGCCCGGATCCCATCATCACCTGTTACCCATGCCCCTGACTGCATCTGCAGCTAACAAGTAAATGTAAAGGAAACTGCAATCCTTGTGTCCTCCAGTCATTTCCCGCACTCTCAGTCCTGCACCCCATCGTCTGTGATCTATTACCACAACCAAATCTGGAGGGCAGGGAACTGCAAGCTCCTTGGCCACACTGAATGCCTAGAGGCATCACAGCAGACCAAAAGCCGAGGCTGCCAGTGAAAAGGCAGTGCCCGTAATAGGCTCATGCTGTCTGCCATACAGGTTAGAAGCAACACGCAGGAGAGGAACTTGAGCAGAGCTTAAAGCAGCAAGGACCTAGAGAATAGCGCAGAAGGAAGGCCTCCAAACCCACCTGGCTATGTGGATCCTAAGTTGCTTCCAGGCTGCCCGGATCCCATCATCACCTGTTACCCATGCCCCTGACTGCATCTGCAGCTAACAAGTAAATGTAAAGGAAACTGCAATCCTTGTGTCCTCCAGTCATTTCCCGCACTCTCAGTCCTGCACCCCATCGTCTGTGATCTATTACCAACTATACCGGTAGCCCTGGGGTCCCGCTCCACCTGTGGGGAGCAGAACATCCCAGCTGTGTCCCCATCGGCACCAGTGGTCCCCTTAAGCAGCGTCAGCCATCCATTGACGAACAGCACAGGTGGTGTCACAAACTAACTCCCTATAGACTCTATTTCTCTTTTATTTCATTAATTTTATTGGATGCCCAGGGCCACGGATCGGGTCACCACCCCCTTAAGAACCGTTGTGAGAAGCTTGGACGACCCCTTTGAGTTTCTACTGTCACTGGCATATTATGGGAGAAGAGCATGCAATGAGCATTGTTATTAAAGCATGGTCACTGAATGTTCCAGCATCAATGTCTGTAGAGTGTAGTCTGGGATTTAATAAATAAAAAGATGTCAAGTCTGGAATACAAGTTATGAGTCAAGGAATAAAGATAGAAGTCTTTGTCGGTTGGATAAAGCAGATGCCAGGAGTCAATTAATTGGTGTTCATGAAAGAGCCATCAAAAGCAGTGGTATACTGAAGGCAACCCATGTCTAGAGAATTTTAATAGTTTATCCAAACATAGATGGTATTGCACATGTGGTCAAAATTGTTGGTACTCATTTTTAATGACAGAAAAACCCACAATGGCTACATAAATAACTTGAATCTGACAAAAGTAATAATAAATCAAAAATCTAGGAAAACGAACAAATGAAAGTCAGACATTTGTTTTCAACCATGCTTCCACATAATTATAAAAAAAATAAAACTCATAAAGTAGGGCTGGACAGAAATGATGGTACCCTTAACTTAATATTTTGTTGCACAACCTTTTGAGGTAATCACTGCAATCAAACGTTTCCTGTAAAAGTCAATGAGAGTTATGCACCTCTCGGCAGGTATTTTGGCCCACTCCTCAAGTGCAAACTGCTACAGCATAGAAGGCCACTTCTGAATAGTCCAATGTTTCCTCTTAGAAATTCTTGGGTGTTTTTAGATGTGTGTTTTGGGTCATTATCCTGTTGCAAGACCCATTACCTGTATATAGTGTATTGTGTATATAGTGTATTGTCTAGTGTACCCTTTAGGCAGTTAAATATATAATTTAACCTTGTGCTGGTCTTTTGTCTCGACCCACAAATCTACATGTCCGTTTCTCGGTTTAACTTTCCATGCTACCGGAGCTGGTTTCTGGCTGGATAACCATTAGCGGACTCATATCTAGAAAGGAACTGCTGGCGCTCCTACTGGGCTGGCAGCATTCTGTTTCACTGGTTCTAGGTATAGTTGCCTCTCAGCCTATGAGAGATTGAATCTGCAAAACATAGAACACACAGATACTCTTCTGCACTGCAAAGAAACAAAAATAATCTTTGCATGTATTACAAAATATAGAGGCATTTCAAATTCACTGCAGTCAAATTCTTCCTGTGAACTGCGGTGAACTCGCATCTGCACTATGAGACTTTTTCTCGCTGTGCTAACGTTGATTTCACCGAGGTCACTGCAGTTCATTGTCCCGCTGGGAATGCAGTCTGAGTGACCAGGGGTAACCTTGATGACGTCACCACTAGTGCTTGATGCTGCGTTTGCAGCAGCTCATTTATCAGTGGTTTTCAGCCTGGATGGTCGCATCTTTTCACCAGGATTGCCTTAGGCAGGCGTGTACTACGGAGGACAGAGAATGAACTTCAATCCAATATTGCGACCAGCATGCAGGCAGCGGGTAAGGAAAGGGTGAATCAAACACCTGAAAACTCCGCCCATATGACCGAAAACCGGTCCTGCCATATTCAGGTGACAGGTTCCCTTTAAGTATTTACTTAGAGCACCGGCTGATTAATACTCCCATCAGCCACTCCTGCTCTTACTGCGATTAGTGGTAGCAGGCGGCAGCTGATGGGAGCAATAGTCCTATCAGCTGACACCAGATACCGGAAGTAAACTTTATACCTCCGATCACAGCTGCATGCTCACGCTGTCTTTTGACAACGTGGGAACAGTGACTGTCTGACCGGCGGTGATGATTTTACCGCCAATGAGAAGCGGTGTTTGCCGCTCTGTCATGCACGCGACAGCATGGCAACATCTGGATGTTCGGGCCCCCGATTCAAGTGAATGGTGTCCTGGTTCCTGTCCAAGTACTGTTCTGGTACCCGAACCCGAACATCCAGGTTTCTGCCCATCTCTAATTATAAGAGTTCAATATTGCCCTGCTTAAGTAGCTTAATTTTTCACCGCCTCAGATGAATTAGGGAGATAAGAAATAAGATGGCTACATTTCTTGAGAAAATTGGAGACTCTAAGCAATGAGAAAATGTTCAGAATAGTAGGGTCCTAACTCATTGTGTTTTTGAGAGTAAGTTCAATTCCAATAAAATAATGAACATTGAAAAGGACAACATGTGCGTTGGATATATCCGATAATCACAAATTATATGCAATAGAGGTCTCCTTACTAAACTAAACCTTAAACTAACATATAACTTTTATCTTATAATTATTAATAGAATAATTGCACTTTTTAAATGAAGATCATGCAATGAATAGGAAAACCCAGTAAACACTGTAGAGCCTTATGTTATAATCATAGATTCAGTGGGTTCAGGACAAGATTCACTATAATTTATAGATAAGCCTTAAGCGTTCTTACTGCCACTTAGTTTCCTACCCTCTGTTCTAATTATATCTATCATTACCTATCATTGGATTTGCATATTAAAAATTATCAGCTGCTAGCCTCCCGATGGTTGGATATAACTGAGGTACATGCAACATGATGGAGTTGGTAAATGACGTATATAGCATAAAGTGGCCCATAAGGTGATCATGGTTTGTCTTTGGTCATTCTGTGGGATGCTTTCCTGGATGCCCTTTAGAGAAATATTGTTGCCCTCGGTTTTCCTGACCAATGACCAGAAGAGTGAGAGATTTTAGCTATTCCAGAAAGTGAACAGCTGTCTTCTCTGGAGCTAACTCTTTCTGCAAGAGAGCTAGTGACCACTTCAGTCCTAGGTGTCCTAGCTGTTATAACAGTGGCTTGTGGCTGGGAAGGGTACGTGCACACGATCAGGAATGGCTCAGTATTTGCACAAGATTTGACGCAGGTGAAATCTGCACCCAATCTGCATCTGAGGTCACCTGTGTTTTTGATGCATTTTTTCATGCGCTTTTGATATGTTTTTTCCGCATGCATTTTTGATGCTTTTTTCATTGCATGCGGGTTTTTTTTTGTCACTTGAAATAAAGCTAATTGAAAGTTGGCTTCTGGGAAGGAAAAAAAAATATTTCTGTTTGCAGATATATTCGGGTTATGTCCCCACGGTCAGTAAACGCTGCAGGTTGGACACTGCGTACATCTGCAGCATCCAACCTGCAGCATCCAGCTGTTACAGCATAGTAGTTGGGATTGCAAGAAATCCCATGCCAACTATGTGTGCACCAATGCCCGCGGCTCACCCGCAGTGACGGACATGCGGCACATGTTTCCAGACCGCAGCATATCAATTTATGTAGAGGAGAAGCTCTCTGCTGCATAATTTACCCATACACTTTCATTAGATGCGGTAAAACTGCATTATCTTCCTAGTCACATGCATATTAAGTGCAGGAACGCAGCTTACTACGCATGTGTACTAATTTAAATAATTGTGAATCCTGTGACATAGCCAGAAGTACATGACACAGGTAGTGGATGAAAGCACAGAGAGAGGTCCCCTCTAGTGATGAGCGCGTATACCCCTTGCTCGGGTTTTCCAGAGCAAGCTCGGGTGATCGCCGAGTATTTGTTAGTGCTCGGAGATTTAGTTTTTGTCCACGCAGCTGCATGATTTACAGATGCTAGCCAGCCTGAGTACATGTGGGGGTTGCCTGATTGCTAGGGAATCCCCACATGTATTCAAGCTGCCTAGCAGCCATAAATCATGCAGCTGCGTTGACAAAAACGAAATCTCCGGCACTAACAGATACTGGGAGATCACCCGAGCATGCTCGGGGAGACCCGAGCAAAAATGCTATTCGCTCATCACTAGTCCCCTCTTTTTTAATAAATAAATAATAATTTAAAAAAAAAATAGCGTGGGGTCCCCCTATATATGTTAACCTGCCAGAGTAAAGCAGACTACTGGGAATGCTATTTCAGGATAGTAAGGATGCAATATCCATGAACCTTACCAGCCTGATAATACCAGGCCACAGCAGTCTGCTTACTTTGGATGGTTAGCGAAAATAGTGGGATCTCCTCCAAAATAAATAGCATAGGGTCCCCCTGTGTTTGTTAACCTGCCAAGGAAAAAGCAGACAGCTGCGGCCTGGTATTCTCAGGCTCGCGAGGCCCATGGATTTTGGCACTCACCAGCCTAAAAATAGCAGCCCGCAGCCACCCCACAATTGGCACATTCAAAGATGCGCCAATTGTGCCACTTTACCCGATTCTTCCCACTTGCTCTGTAGTGGTGGCAAGTCGGGTAATATTTGTGGGGTTGATGTCACCTTTGTTTTGTCAGGTGACATCAAGCCCACAGCTTAGTAATGGAGAGGCGTCTATAAGACACCTATCCATTACTAATCCTATAGTTACATGGTAAATAAAGACACAGCCAGAATAAAGTATTTTAATTTAAATAATGGCACAGACTCTTTTAATAATCTCAATTAAACCATACTTACGACCTTGCCTGATTATTATTAGTATTATTATTTATTAGTAAAGCGCCATTTACTCCATGGCGCTTTACATGTGAGGAGGGGTATACATAATAAAAAACAAGTACAATAAACTTAATCAATACAAGTCACAACTGGGATATGAGGAGAGAGGACCCTGCCTGCGGGGGCTCATAGTCTACTTCCACCGAAGCCCTCGATCTCCTGTAAGGGAATTAAAATAAAAAAGCAACAATATCCTTACCTGTCTGCCGAAAAGATATGCATACTGTCCCATGACGAGTCCAGCTCTGCTACATCTGGCTGCCTTTGGCTGAATGGTGGCATTATGCCACCACTCAGCCTGACATCCAGACACAGTGGAGCTGCAAGCTGATCACCGGAGGAAATAACGCGGTCCCCGGTGGTCACGTGCACTGCATTTCTTATGGTCAGCGACCGTGAGAACTTTGCTAGTGACCTGATATAACCCCGTCCACGGCGGTCATATGCTCGGCAGTTCTCGAGGTCAGCTGATTGATTGCGAGAACTGCAGTGTACGCGAACTTCCGGCTGAAACAAGGTGAGCTATTAGGTAAATTAGTACACATGAAGACACAAAAGAGCATAGTAAAACCAAAAACACTCAGTTTCAAGTTTTTGAAGCTGAGTGTTTTTTTGGTTTTACAATGCTCTTTTGTGTCTTCAAGTTTCTTGGTTGTGTGTGAACATGTTCCTTGTTGTGAATTCTGCTCTTGGGCTCCCTCCGGTGGTTATGAGTGGTAATGCTGCTGTCTTTGGATCGCAGCATTTATCAGGTGTGTCCACTTGGACAAATTGCAATTTGGACTGGGCTATTTAGTCCTGCTTGATCCTTTAGTCAGTGCCAGTTGTCCATTGTTTTTGGAGGATTCACATCCCAGACTGGTCTCTCCTGTTTGCTGTTCTTTTTAACAAAGATAAGTTCTGGCTTTGTTTTTGCTGTCCACATGCTGTGGGCCTTATAGTTCTGTGCATTTTCATGTTTTGTCTTGTCCAGCTTTGTCTGTGTTAGGATTTTTTTTGCAGCCAAGCTGTATCTCTGGAGATGCAGATATACCCTCCATGTCTTTAGTCAGAGGTGGAGTTTTGTATTTTCTGTGGTGGATATTTTCTAGTGTTTTAATACTGACCGCATGGTTCTCTGTCCTATTCTTTCTTTTTAGCTAGCAAGGCCTCCTTTGCTAAATCCTGATTTCAGTCTGCGTATTTCATTTCCCTCTCCTCTCACAGTCAATATTTGTGGGGGCTGTCTATCCTTTGGGGATTTTCTCTGAGGCAAGATAGTTTTCCCATTTCTATCTTTAGGGGAAGTTAGTCCTTAGGCTGTGTCGAGGTGTCTAGGGAGTGTTAGGTACATCCCACAGCTACTTCTAGTTGCGGTGCTAAGTTCAGGGTCTGCGGTCAGTACAGGTACCACCTTCTCCAGAGTACGTCACATGCTGCTCCTAGGCCACCAGATCATAACAGTACAACTGGCCAACAATGAGTTAAACGCATCTCAGAAGAAGGGAAGGAAAGTACTGAGCCATTTTTTTTTCTGTAGTCTGTTGTGTCTTTCCTTCCCTCTTTTCCTCTGGGTGGCTCAGGAGTTAGGCGCTGGCATGGAGGTTCAGGAATTGGTTTCTCGTGTGGACCAACTTGCTGCTAGAGTACAGGGTATTTCCGATTATATCGTTCAGACTCCGGTTTTAGAGCCTAGAATTCCTACTCCTGATTTGTATTTTGGGGACAAGTCCAAATTTTTGAGCTTTAAAAATAACTGTAAACTGTTTTTTTGCTCTCAAACCCCGTTCTTCTGGTGATCCCATTCAGCAGGTTAAAATTGGTATTTCCCTGCTGTGTGGTGATCCTCAGGATTGGGCATTTTCCCTGGAATCTGGGAATCCTGCTTTGCTTAATGTAGACACTTTTTTCAGGTGCTAGGGTTATTGTATGATGAACCTAATTCAGTGGCTCATGCAGAGAAGACCTTGTTGGCCCTGTGTCAGGGTCAAGAAGCGGCAGAATCGTATTGCCAGAAATTTAGAAAATGGTCTGTATTGACTAAATGGAATGAAGATGCCTTGGCGGCAATTTTCAGAAAGGGTCTTTCTGAATCCGTTAAAGATGTTATGGTGGGGTTCCTGTTATGAAAGGCAATTCAGTACTACAATGGACATAGCGGTCAGAGCACATACAGTGATCTGACAATAACCCAAAATCATAGAACGAGCTCTAAGACGTGGGAACTCTGCAGACCGCAATCCCTAATCCTCTCCAAACAACACTAGAGGCAGCCGTGGATTGCGCCTAACTCTGCCTATGCAACTCGGCACAGCCTGAGAAACTAACTAGCCTGAAGATAGAAAATAAGCCTACCTTGCCTCAGAGAAATACCCCAAATGAAAAGGCAGCCCCCCACATATAATGACTGTGAGTTAAGATGAAAAGACAAACGTAGAGATGAAATAGATTCAGCAAAGTGAGGCCCGACTTTCTTAACAGATCGAGGATAAAAAAGGTAACTTTGCGGTCTACACAAAACCCTAAAGAAAACCACGCAAAGGGGGCAAAAAGACCCTCCGTACCGAACTAACGTCACGGAGGTACACCCTTTGCCTCCCAGAGCTTCCAGCAACAAATTAGACAAGCTGGACAGAAAAAATAGCAAACAAATAGCAAAGAAGAACTTAGCTATGCAGAGCAGCAGGCCACAGGAATGATCCAGGAAAAAGCAAGTCCAACACTGGAACATTGACAGGAAGCCAGGATCAAAGCATTAGGTGGAGTTAAGTAGAGAAGCACCTAACGACCTCACCAGAGGGAGGAAACTCAGAAGCCGCAGTACCACTTCCCTCCACCAACAGAAGCTCACAGAGAGAATCAGCCGAAGTACCACTTGTGACCACAGGAGGGAGCTCTGCCAAAGAATTCACAACGGTACCCCCCCTTGAGGAGGGGTCACCGAACCCTCACCAGAGCCCCCAGGCCGACCAGGATGAGCCACATGAAAGGCACGAACAAGATCGGGAGCATGGACATCAGAGGCAAAAACCCAGGAATTATCTTCCTGAGCATAACCCTTCCATTTAACCAGATACTGGAGTAGAAACACGAGAATCCAAAATCTTCTCCACAATATACTCCAATTCCCCCTCCACCAAAACCGGGGCAGGAGGATCAACAGATGGAACCATAGGTGCCACGTATCTCCGCAACAATGACCTATGGAATACGTTATGTATGGAAAAAGAATCTGGAAGGGTCAGACAAAAAGACACAGGATTAAGAACCTCAGAAATCCTATACGGACCAATGAAACGAGGTTTAAACTTAGGAGAGGAAACCTTCATAGGAATATGACGAGAAGATAACCAAACCAAGTCCCCAACACGAAGTCGGGGACCCACACGGCGTCTGCGATTAGCGAAACGTTGAGCCTTCTCCTGGGACAATGTCAAATTGTCCACTACATGAGTCCAAATCTGCTGCAACCTGTCCACCACAGTATCCACACCAGGACAGTCCGAAGACTCAACCTGTCCTGAAGAGAAACGAGGATGGAACCCAGAATTGCAGAAAAATGGCGAAACCAAGGTAGCCGAGCTGGCCCGATTATTAAGGGCGAACTCAGCCAAAGGCAAAAAGGACACCCAGTCATCCTGATCGGCAGAAACAAAGCATCTCAGATATGTTTCCAAGGTCTGATTGGTTCGTTCGGTCTGGCCATTAGTCTGAGGATGGAAAGCCGAGGAAAAAGACAAGTCAATGCCCATCCTACCACAAAAGGCTCGCCAAAACCTTGAAACAAACTGGGAACCTCTGTCAGAAACGATATTCTCTGGAATGCCATGTAAACGAACCACATGCTGGAAGAACAATGGCACCAAATCAGAGGAGGAAGGCAATTTAGACAAGGGTACCAGATGGACCATCTTAGAAAAGCAATCACAGACCACCCAAATGACTGACATCTTTTGAGAAACGGGAAGATCAGAAATAAAATCCATAGAGATATGTGTCCAAGGCCTCTTCGGGACCGGCAAGGGCAAAAGCAACCCACTGGCACGAGAACAGCAGGGCTTAGCCCGAGCACAAATCCCACAGGACTGCACAAAAACACGCACATCCCGCGACAGAGACGGCCACCAAAAGGATGTAGCCACCAACTCCATGGTACCAAAGATTCCAGGATGACCAGCCAACACCGAACAATGAACCTCAGAGATAACTTTATTGGTCCACCTATCAGGGACAAACAGTCTCTCCGCTGGACAACGATCAGGTTTATTAGCCTGAAATTTTTGCAGCACCCGCCGCAAATCAGGGGAGATGGCAGACACAATTACTCCTTCCTTGAGGATACCCGCCGGCTCAGACAAACCCGGAGAGTCGGGCACAAAACTCCTAGACAGAGCATCCGCCTTCACATTTTTAGAGCCCGGAAGGTACGAAATCACAAAGTCAAAACGGGCAAAAAACAGCGACCAACGAGCCTGTCTAGGATTCAACCGCTTAGCAGACTCAAGATAAGTCAAGTTCTTATGATCAGTCAATACCACCACGCGATGCTTAGCTCCTTCAAGCCAATGACGCCACTCCTCGAATGCCCACTTCATGGCCAGCAACTCTCGGTTGCCCACATCATAATTTCGCTCAGCAGGCGAAAACTTCCTGGAAAAAAAAGCGCATGGTTTCATCACTGAGCAATCAGAACCTCTCTGCGACAAAACAGCCCCTGCTCCAATCTCAGAAGCATCAACCTCGACCTGGAACGGAAGAGAAACATCTGGTTGACACAACACAGGGGCAGAAGAAAAACGACGCTTCAAGTCTTGAAAAGCTTCCACCGCAGCAGAAGACCAATTAACCAAATCAGCACTCTTCTTGGTCAAATCGGTCAATGGTTTGGCAATACTAGAAAAATTGCAGATGAAGCGACGATAAAAATTAGCAAAGCCCAGGAACTTTTGCAGACTTTTCAGAGATGTCGGCTGAGTCCAATCATGGATGGCTTGGACCTTAACAGGATCCATCTCATTAGTAGAAGGGGAAAAGATGAACCCCAAAAATGAAATCTTCTGCACACCAAAGAGACACTTTGATCCCTTCACAAACAAAGAATTAGCACGCAGGACCTGAAAAACTGTTCTGACCTGCTTCACATGAGACTCCCAATCATCCGAGAAGATCAAAATGTCATCCAAGTACACAATCAGGAATTTATCCAGGTACTCTCGGAAGATGTCATGCATAAAGGACTGAAACACTGATGGAGCATTGGCAAGTCCGAATGGCATCACTAGATACTCAAAATGACCCTCGGGCGTATTAAATGCAGTTTTCCATTCATCTCCTCGCCTGATTCGCACCAGATTATACGCACCACGAAGATCTATCTTGGTGAACCAACTAGCCCCCTTAATCCGAGCAAACAAATCAGATAACAATGGCAAGGGCTACTGAAATTTAACCGTGATCTTATTTAGAAGGCGGTAATCTATACAAGGTCTCAGCGAACCATCCTTCTTGGCTACAAAAAAGAACCCTGCTCCTAATGGTGACGATTGTCACGCCCGCACATACTTACCCATCTTCTTCCATCCAGCGGCGCACTCGCGATCCCGTTCCTCGCCGCTCTGCTGCTTCTTTCTCTGGCTCCCGGCGTCCAGCGTCTTTGCGCATGCGCGGTCGCGTCTCCTCCAGCGCTGAGCCCTCTGGGAGGTCGCGACCCGATAGCTCCGCCCCAACATGGCGTCGCCCATCGGCTATTTCTTCCCGGCGTCTTCCTAGGTAAGACGCCTTTGCTTTGTAGGTGCACTGTCTGCCGTCAGTGTCCCTATGCCCTAGGCTCCCCTGTACCAGTGTCTTTTCTCAGCCCAGTCTTTACTTTGTCTCAGTATCCTGCCAGTCCGTGTTCCTGCTGTGTCCTGCCTGTCCGTGTTCCTGCTGTATCCTGCCAATCCTTGTTCCTGCTGTATCCTGCCAGTCCGTGTTCCTACTGTACCCTGCCAGTCCGTGTTCCTGCTGTGTCCTGCCAGCCCGTGTTCCTGCTGTATCCTGCCTGTCCGTGTTTCTGCTGTATCCTGCCAGTCCGTGTTCCTGCTGTATCCTGCCAGTCCGTGTTCCTGCTGTGTCCTGCCAGTCCGTGTTCCTGCAGTACCCTGCCAGTCCGTGTTCCTGCTGTGTTCTGCCGTTCCGTGTTCCAGTCATTTTCAGTTAAGTCTTGTTTTCCTATTATTCCCTGCCATCCTTATAGCCTGTGGTTTCCTTCTTTATCTTGGGTCGCCCCTTTGGCTCTAGCTGTTGTGTCTCCATTCCCTCGAGGTCCTGCTCCTAACACTCCCTGTATAGGGGGTGATTCCATCTGGTCCGCTCGACCCCGGGGGCTCTAGAGTCACGACCCAGAGGGTCCACTCTCGGATTTCAGCCCGAGTACTTACAGTAAGCAAAGGCCATGGACCCCGCTGGGGCCTCTGCTGCGCAGAAAGAGCTACTCTTTTTGTGAGAGAATCAGTCCCGCATGATGTCTTTCATGAAAGCTATGGATTCTCGCTTGTCCACGCTCCAGTCCTCCGATCCTGGCAACGCCGCTCTACTCGTTGGCTTACAGCAAGAGTTAGCTCAGCAGCGTGACACCCAGGCCCATATACTTAGTTATATGTCTTCTATTGACGACCGGCTGCTTTCCATCCAGACAGCCGCTTCTACGTCTGTTCCTGCGTCCCATCCTCCACCCCGCTTGGCTAAACCGCCTCGGTACAATGGGGATCCTAAGTCCTGCCGAGGATTTCTAAACCAATGCCGTCTTCACTTTGAGCTTCTGCCCCAGCATTACCCGACGGATCTGTCCAAAGTTGCGTTTTTGATTTCCCATCTGGAGGGTGACGCCTTGGCATGGGTTAACCCACTCTGGGAGAGAGACGATCCCCTAGTCTCCCGGTTGTCTAAATTTTTGGAGACTTTCCGTCTTGTCTTTGACGAACCTGGACGTCTGGCCTCTACAACTGAAGCTCTATTTTCTCTCCATCAGGGATCGTTATCCGTAGGCCAGTACGCTATTCAGTTCCGCACCCTCTCCTCTGACTTGGGCTGAAACAATGAGGCGTTGGTGGGTGCTTTCTGGCGGGGGCTCTCTGGGCGCATAAAAGATGAGTTAGCTGGTCGGGACACCCCTACTGTTTTGGAGGAATTAATTTCCTTAGCTACCCGTATTGACCTTCGGTTCCAAGAACGCGCCCGCGAGTGGAGATCTCTTCGCCCTTCTTCTGCCACCCGTAAGCCACTCAGTCCTCAGCCTAGAACCTCCTCTCAGGCGTCCGCACCAGAACCTATGCAAGTGGACCGTCTTAAGATGTCCGAACAACGTCGTAAAGAGAGGCGCACTCAGGGGTTATGTTTTTACTGCGGAAGTTCTGCTCATTTATTGCGCTCTTGCCCTGAACGTCTGGAAAACTCCTCCGCCTAGGTCAGGTAAGAGAGGCCTCCCTAGGTGTATGTGATTCCTCTCAACCCCTTACTTTGTCCGTTCTTTTGCATATTGCGGGCAAGGGCATTTCTCTAGATGCGTATGTGGATTCGGGCGCAGCAAGGAATTTTATCAGGTTGGAAGAGGTTTTGAAATTTTCCATTCCAGTCAAAACCTTAGAGGCTCCTGTGGTTCTTGCATCTGTGGATGGTAAACCTTTACAAGAGACCATTACTCAAGTAACACTTGAGGTGGAACTTCAAGTTGGGGCTCTGCACAAGGAGAGAATTGCATTTTATGTTTTAGCGGGTCTGTCTCATCCTATGCTCTTAGGTCTTCCTTGGTTACGGTTCCACGAGCCCGTTTTAGATTGGCGCAATGGCAATATCTTGCGCTGGGGTGAGCTTTGTCGGGAACGTTGTCTGCTGCCGGTGCGTCCTGTGGGGTCTTCCTCTAATTCTTCTCCTTCCTCTTCTCTTCCCGCTTTACCCTGTGTCTACAGCGCTTTTTCTGATGTCTTCAACAAGAAGGAGGCTGAGGGCCTTCCGCCTCACCGTCTCTATGATTGTCCCATAGATCTCGTGCCAGGAACTAATCCGCCCAGGGGCAGAATCTATCCTCTCTCTCCTGCTGAGACTCAAGCTATGTCTGAGTACATTCAAGAAAATCTTGCTAAAGGATTCATTCGCAAGTCTTCTTCACCGGCTGGAGCAGGGGTTTTTTTCGTGAAGAAGAAAGACGGTTCTCTCCGCCCCTGCATTGATTATCAAGGCTTAAACAACATCACGGTGAAGAACAAATATCCTCTGCCACTCATTCCGGAACTCTTCGACCGTCTGCGGGGTGCGCAAATTTTTACCAAATTAGATCTACGTGGCGCATACAATCTGGTTCGTATTCGTGCAGGCGACGAGTGGAAGATTGCCTTCAATACTCGTGACGGTCACTACGAATACTTGGTTATGCCATTTGGTCTCTGCAACGCCCCCGCGGTTTTCCAGGAATTTGTGAACGATGTATTTCGGGATCTTCTCTACTCCTCAGTCGTGGTTTACCTTGACGACATTCTCATCTTTTCTCCGGATCTCTCCACTCACAGGCGAGATGTCCGCCGAGTTCTGCAAAGGCTAAGAGAGAATCATCTGTTCGCTAAGATTGAGAAGTGCGTCTTTGAACAATCTTCTCTTCCCTTCCTTGGGTATATTGTCTCAAGATCTGGCTTAGAGATGGATCCAGAGAAGGTTTCGGCTGTCCTGAATTGGCCTCGTCCTCTTGGAACAAAAGCAATCCAACGTTTTCTTGGCTTTGCCAATTACTATAGACAATTTATTCCTCATTTTTCTTCCATGACCAAGCCTATCTCTGCCCTAGTTCGCAAGGGAGTCAATTCCGGTCTTTGGACCCCTGAGGCTGAAGAGTCCTTTCTGTCCCTTAAACAAAGTTTCGCTACGGCCCCTGTGCTTCATCGTCCTGATGCTAATAGACCGTTTGTCCTTGAGGTCGACGCATCCTCTATTGGAGCTGGAGCAGTACTTTTGCAAAGATCTTCGTCCGGACGTTTGGTGACCTGTGGTTTCTTTTCTAAAACTTTTTCCGCTCCTGAGCGTAACTACTCTATAGGGGATAAGGAACTATTGGCTATCAAGCTAGCCTTGGAGGAATGGCGTTATCTTCTTGATGGGTCTCTTCATCCATTCACCATTTACACATACCACAAGAATCTGGCCTGTATTCAGTCAGCCCAAAGACTAAATCCACGACAAGCCAGATGGTCTTTATTCTTCGGACGATTTGAGTTTGAGCTTCATTTCCGACCCGGAAATAAGAATGTCAAAGCAGATGCTCTTTCGAGATCCTTTCAGCCTCAGGACATTGAGGATTCTCCGGCTCACATCATTGATCCTACGAAGATCGTCACTCTTGCTCCTCTAAGAGTGATTTCAACTCCTCCTGGCAAGACTCTTGTGGCTAATCAAGACAAGGAGAGAGTTTTACATTGGGGTCACTCCTCCAAAATTGCAGGACATGTAGGAGTCAAGAAAACACTTTCTCTTATCTCTCGGCACTACTGGTGGCCATCTCTCCGACAAGACGTCACCAAATTCATCGCTTCTTGTCCTTCTTGTGCTAAAAATAAAGTTCCTAGGCAGCCTCCTTCTGGTCTCCTGCATCCTCTGCCTGTACCTTCCGTTCCTTGGAGTTTTATAGCTATGGACTTCATCACTGATCTACCTTGTTCCTCGAATTGTTCTGTCATCTTGGTTGTTGTAGATCGGTTCTCTAAAATGGCTCACTTCATCGCATTGCCTGGTCTGCCTTCCGCTCCTGAGTTGGCAAAGATCTTTTTACACCAAGTCTTCCGTCTTCATGGTTTCCCACATCATATCGTCTCTGACCGTGGAGTACAATTTACCTCACGTTTTTGGAGAGCTCTCTACAGTCTATTAAAGGTTAACTTGGACTTCTCTTCCGCCTATCACCCTCAGTCCAACGGACAAGTGGAGCGAGTTAATCAAGTTCTGACTACATATCTGCGACATTTCTCCAATGCACACCAAGATGACTGGGTCTCTCTTCTCCCCTGGGCTGAATTCTCTTACAACAATCTTCCCAGCGAGTCTTCCTCCAAATCTCCCTTTTTTGTAGTCTATGGTCAACATCCGAACATTCCTCTTCCTGTTTCTCTCTCCTCGGGGGTACCGGCAGCGGATTTCTTGTCCCGGGAATTCTCTACAATTTGGAATGAGACCAAAGTGGCTCTTGAGAAAGCTAGCCTTAATATGAAAAAGTTTGCTGACAAGAAGCGTTTGGATGCTCCGCCATATTCTCCGGGTGATAAAGTTTGGCTCTCCTCTCGCTATATCAAGCTTAAAATTCCCTCTTGCAAACTGGGTCCTCGCTATATTAGTCCGTTTCCTATCTTGAGTCGCATTAATGATGTCTCTTATAAGTTGAAGCTACCTGCCTCTTTGCGCATTCCCAATGCCTTCCATGTGTCTCTTCTCAAACCCGCAGTCTTTAATCGTTTTCACTCCGCTACCTCTGCCTCTCCTCAGCTCTGTACTTCTGATGGAATCTTTAACGTTAAAGATATTCTTGCCAAAAAGGTAGTTAGGGGTAAAACTTATTTTTTGATTGATTGGGAGGGATTTGGTCCTGAGGAGAGGTCCTGGGAGCCTCGAGAGAACATCAATGCTCCCCTTATCATGAAAAGATTCCTTTCTAGCCTTAAAAAAAGGGGGACTAAGGAGGGGGGTACTGTCACGCCCGCACATACTTACCCATCTTCTTCCATCCAGCGGCGCACTCGCGATCCCGTTCCTCGCCGCTCTGCTGCTTCTTTCTCTGGCTCCCGGCGTCCAGCGTCTTTGCGCATGCGCGGTCGCGTCTCCTCCAGCGCTGAACCCTCTGGGAGGTCGCGACCCAATAGCTCCGCCCCAACATGGCGGCGCCCATCGGCTATTTCTTCCCGGCGTCTTCCTAGGTAAGACGCCTTTGCTTTGTAGGTGCACTGTCTGCCGTCAGTGTCCCTATGCCCTAGGCTCCCCTGTACCAGTGTCTTTTCTCAGCCCAGTCTTTACTTTGTCTCAGTATCCTGCCAGTCCGTGTTCCTGCTGTGTCCTGCCTGTCCGTGTTCCTGCTGTGTCCTGCTGTATCCTGCCAGTCCGTGTTCCTGCTGTGTCCTGCCAGTCCGTGTTCCTGCAGTACCCTGCCAGTCCGTGTTCCTGCTGTGTTCTGCCGTTCCGTGTTCCAGTCATTTTCAGTTAAGTCTTGTTTTCCTATTATTCCCTGCCATCCTTATAGCCTGTGGTTTCCTTCTTTATCTTGGGTCGCCCCTTTGGCTCTAGCTGTTGTGTCTCCATTCCCTCGAGGTCCTGCTCCTAACACTCCCTGTATAGGGGGTGATTCCATCTGGTCCGCTCGACCCCGGGGGCTCTAGAGTCACGACCCAGAGGGTCCACTCTCGGATTTCAGCCCGAGTACTTACAACGATGACGGTCAAATATGCCCCTTCTCCAGGGATTCCTTCACATAACTGCACATAGCGGCGTGCTCAGGCACGGATAAATTAAACAGTCGACCTTTTGGGAATTTACTACCAGGAATCAAATTGATAGCACAATCACAATCCCTATGCGGAGGTAGGGCATCGGACTTGGGCTCATCAAAATACATCCCGGTAATCAGACAAGAACTCTGGAACGTCAGAAGGGGTGGATGACGAAATTGACAGAAATGGAACATCACCATGTACCCCCTGACAACCCCAGCTGGACACCGACATGGATTTCCAATCTAATACTGGATTATGGGCTTGTAGCCATGGCAACCCCAACACGACCACATCATGCAGATTATGCAACACCAGAAAGCGAATAACCTCCTGATGTGCAGGAGCCATGCACATGGTCAGCTGGGTCCAGTATTGAGGCTTATTCTTGGCCAAAGGCGTGGCATCAATTCCTCTCAATGGAATAGGACACTGCAAGGGCTCTAAGAGAAACCCACAACGCTTAGCATACTCCAAGTCCATCAAATTCAGGGCAGCGCCTGAATCCACAAATGCCATGACAGAATACGATGACAAAGAGCAGATCAAGGTAACGGACAGAAGAAATTTTGACTGTACCGTACCAATGGTGGCAGACCTAGCGAACCGCTTAGTGCGCTTAGGACAATCAGAGATAGCATGAGTGGAATCACCACAGTAGAAACACAGCCCATTCAGACGTCTGTGTTCTTGCCGTTTAACTCTGGTCAAAGTCCTATCGCACTGCATAGGCTCAGGTTTAAGCTCAGGTAATACCGCCAAATGGTGCACAGATTTACGCTCACGCAAGCGTCGACCGATCTGAATCGCCAAAGACATAGACTCATTCAAACCAGCAGGCATAGGAAATCCCACCATGACATCCTTAAGGGCTTCAGAGAGACCCTTTCTGAACATAGCTGCCAGCGCAGATTCATTCCATTGAGTGAGCACGGACCACTTTCTAAATTTCTGACAATATACCTCTATCTCATCCTGACCCTGACACAGAGCCAGCAAATTTTTCTCTGCCTGATCCACTGAATTAGGTTCATCGTACAGCAATCCGAGCGCCAGGAAAAACGCATCGATATTACTCAATGCAGGATCTCCTGGCGCAAGAGAAAATGCCCAGTCATGAGGGTCGCCGCGCAAAAAAGAAATAACAATCAAAACCTGTTGAACTGGATCACCAGAGGAGCGAGGTTTCAAGGCCAGAAATAATTTACAATTATTTTTGAAACTCAGAAACTTAGTTCTATCTCCAGAAAACAAATCAGGAATAGGAATTCTTGGTTCCAACATAGCTTTCTGATCAATAGTGTCTTGAATCTTTTGTACTCTTGCCGAGAGCTGATCCACAAATGAAGACAGACTTCTAATGTCCATCGCTACACCTGTGTACTGAACCACCAAAATGTCTAGGGGAAAAAAAGGCAAAACACAGTGCAAAGAAAAAAAAAAGGTCTCAGAACTTCTTTTTTCCCTCTATTGAGAATCATTAGTACTTTGGGCTTCCTGTACTGTTATGAAAGGCAATTCAGTACTACAATGGACATAGCGGTCAGAGCACATACAGTGATCTGACAATAACCCAAAATCATAGAACGAGCTCTGAGACGTGGGAACTCTGCAGACCGCAATCCCTAATCCTCTCCAAACAGCACTAGAGGCAGCCGTGGATTGCGCCTAACTCTGCCTATGCAACTCGGCACAGCCTGAGAAACTAACTAGCCTGAAGATAGAAAATAAGCCTACCTTGCCTCAGAGAAATACCCCAAATGAAAAGGCAGCCCCCCACATATAATGACTGTGAGTAAGATGAAAAGACAAACGTAGAGATGAAATAGATTCAGCAAAGTGAGGCCCGACTTTCTTAACAGATCGAGGATAGAAAAGGTAACTTTGCGGTCTACACAAAACCCTAAAGAAAACCACGCAAAGGGGGCAAAAAGACCCTCCGTACCGAACTAACGGCACGGAGGTACACCCTTTGCGTCCCAGAGCTTCCAGCAACAAATTAGACAAGCTGGACAGAAAAAATAGCAAACAAATAGCAAAGAAGAACTTAGCTATGCAGAGCAGCAGGCCACAGGAATGATCCAGGAAAAAGCAAGTCCAACACTGGAACATTGACAGGAAGCCAGGATCAAAGCATTAGGTGGAGTTAAGTAGAGAAGCACCTAACGACCTCACCAGATCACCTGAGGGAGGAAACTCAGAAGCGCAGTACCACTTCCCTCCACCAACAGAAGCTCACAGAGAGAATCAGCCGAAGTACCACTTGTGACCACAGGAGGGAGCTCTGCCACAGAATTCACAACAGGTTCCCCACGCCTGCTGGTCTGAGTGATTCTATGTCTCTGGCCATTCAGATTGATCGGCACTGGCGCGAGCGCAGAGTTGTGCACACTCTGGCATTATCCTCCGAGCGGAGCCCTGAGCCTATGCAGTGTGATAGGATTTTGTCTAGAGCTGAACGACAAAGATTCAGGCATCAGAATAGGTTGTGTTTTTACTGCGGCGATTCTGCTCATGTTATTTCTGATTGCCCTAAGCGTACAAAGAGAATCGCTAGTTCTGTTACCATCAGTACTGTACAACCTAAATTTCTGTTATCTGTGACCTTGATCTGCTCATTATCGTCATTTTCTGTCATGGCATTTGTGAATTCAGGCGCTGCTCTGAACATAATGGACTTAGAATTTGCCAGACGTTGTGGTTTCTCCTTGCAGCCTTTGCAGAACCCTATTCCTTTAAGGGGCATTGATGCTACACCATTGGCTAAAAATAAACCACAGTTTTGGACACAGCTGACCATGTGCATGGCGCCAGCCCATCAGGAAGATTGTCGTTTTCTGGTGTTGCATAATTTGCATGATGCTATTGTGCTAGGTTTTCCATGGTTACAGGTACATAATCCGGTGTTAGATTGGAAATCTATGTCTGTGACTAGTTGGGGTTGTCAGGGTGTTCATGGTCACGTTCCTTTGATGTCAATTTCCTCTTCCCCCTCTTCTGAAATTCCTGAGTTTTTATCAGATTTCCAGGATGTATTCGATGAGCCCAAATCCAGTTCCCTTCCACCACATAGGGACTGTGATTGTGCTATTGACTTGATTCCAGGTTGTAAATTCCCTAAGGGCAGACTTTTCAACCTGTCTGTGCCAGAACATGCTGCCATGCGGAGCTATATTAAGGAGTCTTTGGAGAAGGGGCATATTCGGCCATCTTCTTCACCATTGGGAGCAGGTTTTTTATTTGTTGCCAAGAAGGATGGCTCCTTGAGACCCTGTATTGATTTTCGCCTCTTGAATAAGATCATGGTCAAATTTCAATATCCTTTGACTTTGATTACTGATTTGTTTGCTAGGATTAAGGGGGCTAGTTGGTTTACTAAGATTGACCTTCGAGGGGCATATAATCTTGTTCGTATTAAGCAGGGTGACGAATGGAAAACTGCATTTAATACACCTGAAGGCCATTTTGAATACCTTGTGATGCCATTCGGACTCTCTAATGCCCCATCTGTGTTCCAGTCCTTCATGCATGATATCTTTCGGAGTTATCTTGATAAATTCATGATTGTATATTTGGATGATATTTTGATTTTTTCTGATGATTGGGAGTCTCATGTGAAACAGGTCAGGATGGTATTTCAGATCCTCCGTGAGAATGCTTTATTTGTGAAGGGGTCTAAGTGCCTCTTTGGAGTGCAGAAGGTTTCTTTTTTGGGCTTCATTTTTTCTCCCTCATCTATAGAAATGGATCCGGTTAAGGTTCAGGCCATTCATGATTGGATTCAGCCCACATCTGTGAAGAGCCTTCAGAAATTCTTGGGCTTTGCTAATTTTTATCGTCGTTTCATTGCCAACTTCTCCAGTGTGGTTAAACCTCTGACCGATTTAACGAAGAAAGGCGCAGATGTGACGAATTGGTCCTCCGCGGCTGTTTCTGCCTTTCAGGAGCTTAAACGCTGATTTACTTCTGCCCCTGTGTTGCGTCAGCCGGATGTTTCTCTTCCATTTCAGGTTGAGGTTGACGCGTCTGAGATTGGGGCAGGGGCCCTTTTGTCTCAGAGGAATTCTGATGGTTCCTTGATGAAACCGTGTGCCTTCTTTTCTCGGAAGTTTTCGCCTGCGAAACGCAATTATGATGTCGGCAATCGGGAGTTGTTGGCTATGAAGTGGGCATTTGAGGAGTGGCGACATTGGCTTGAGGGGGCCAAGCACCGTATTGTGGTCCTGAGCGATCATAAAAATCTGATTTACCTCGAGTCTGCCAAACGACTGAACCCTAGACAGGCTTGATGGTCCCTGTTTTTCTCCCGTTTTGATTTTGTGGTCTCGTATCTTCCGGGTTCTAAGAATGTTAAGGCTGATGCCCTCTCTAGGAGTTTTTTGCCTGATTCTCCTGGGGTCCTTGAGCCGGTCGGCATTCTGAAGGAAGGGGTGATTCTTTCTGCCATCTCTCCTGATTTATGACGGGTTCTTCAGGAATTTCAGGCTGATAAACCTGACCGCTGTCCAGTGGGGAAACTGTTTGTTCCTGATAGATGGACTAGTAAAGTGATTTCTGAGGTTCATTGTTCTGTGTTGGCTGGCCATCCTGGGATTTTTGGTACCAGAGATTTGGTTGGTAGGTCCTTTTGGTGGCCTTCTTTGTCGCGGGATGTGCGTTCTTTTGTGCAGTCCTGTGGCACTTGTGCGCGGGCCAAGCCTTGTTGTTCCCGTGCTAGTGGGTTGCTTCTGCCTTTGCCGGTCCCTGAGAGGCCTTGGATGCATATTTCTATGGATTTTATTTCAGATCTTCCGGTTTCCCAGAGGATGTTGGTTATCTGGGTGGTTTGTGATCGGTTTTCTAAGATGGTTCATTTGGTACAATATCCTAAAAAATACTTTATTAATAATATCTAAAATTGTAATAGAGAAAAATATACTTAAATGTATGCTACCAACATCAACCACCTGGGTTCGGGTAGGGTAGGAAAAAATGCCGGAAGTAGTAACAAATGTATTCCTGACACAGTCCCTGTTAGGTGGCCCTATAGTATCTTACACCTGCCTAACAGCGGAGGTTGGCACCCTAAATAGCGATGTGGCGCCCCCGCTCCACGTCGACTGCCCCTTCTTGCCTTTACTGGGCCCTACCAACTACCCACGCCCAGGAGCCCCACAGACATACACACAAATTGACCAAAAAGGTCACACTAACCAAAAGCGTGAAAACAGGTGTAAAAAAGTGAGAAAAAAGTGTAACAAAACCTACTAAAAAACACCGCAGCAAAAAAATAGTGCTGCGTAAAAGTCCACTAGATTACATGTACCCCAAGGCTATGTCAGCCAAACTGGTATATATATTGCTCGAAAAAATAAATAATAATACACAAGCAACAATCAAAAACCAGAGTTATGGGGTACAGTAGAGCACCAATATCTTGTGCTCATAAATGCTTCAGAGGTCATAAAGAATAAGAACCTCTAGTATTTATACTCATATGTCACTATCTTTGTTAGTACATGACCTACATGTCATAAGCGGCAGACCTATACCTAGGACCCATACAAGAGGTAAATTCCTAGAATAAGTGTCTAAGATACGAAAATAGCAGATATATCAGCTCACTCAAAAGGTGTTCATATGTTTAGATGATATACAGTGGGGCAAAAAAGTATTTAGTCAGTCAGCAATAGTGCAAGTTCCACCACTTAAAAAGATGAGAGGCGTCTGTAATTTACATCATAGGTAGACCTCAACTATGGGAGACAAACTGAGAAATAAAAATCCAGAAAATCACATTGTCTGTTTTTTTAACATTTTATTTGCATATTATGGTGGAAAATAAGTATTTGGTCAGAAACAAAATTTCATCTCAATACTTTGTAATATATCCTTTGTTGGCAATGACAGAGGTCAAACATTTTCTGTAAGTCTTCACAAGGTTTCCACACACTGTTGTTGGTATGTTGGCCCATTCCTCCATGCAGATCTCCTCTAGAGCAGTGATGTTTTTGGCTTTTCGCTTGGCAACACGGACTTTCAACTCCCTCCAAAGGTTTTCTATAGGGTTGAGATCTGGAGACTGGCTAGGCCACTCCAGGACCTTGAAATGCTTCTTACGAAGCCACTCCTTCGTTGCCCTGGCGGTGTGCTTTGGATCATTGTCATGTTGAAAGACCCAGCCACGTTTCATCTTCAATGCCCTTGCTGATGGAAGGAGGTTTGCACTCAAAATCTCACGATACATGGCCCCATTCATTCTTTCATGTACCCGGATCAGTCATCCTGGCCCTTTTGCAGAGAAACAGCCCCAAAGCATGATGTTTCCACCACCATGCTTTACAGTAGGTATGGTGTTTGATGGATGCAACTCAGTATTCTTTTTCCTCCAAACACGACAAGTTGTGTTTCTACCAAACAGTTCCAGTTTGGTTTCATCAGACCATAGGACATTCTCCCAAAACTCCTCTGGATCATCCAAATGCTCTCTAGCAAACTTCAGACGGGCCCGGACATGTACTGGCTTAAGCAGTGGGACACATCTGGCACTGCAGGATCTGAGTCCATGGTGGCCTAGTGTGTTATTTATGGTAGGCCTTGTTACATTGGTCCCAGCTCTCTGCAGTTCATTCACTAGGTCCCCCCGCGTGGTTCTGGGATTTTTGCTCACCGTTCTTGTGATCATTCTGACCCCACGGGGTGGGATTTTGCGTGGAGCCCCAGATCGAGGGAGATTATCAGTGGTCTTGTATGTCTTCCATTTTCTAATTATTGCTCCCACTGTTGATTTCTTCACTCCAAGCTGGTTGGCTATTGCAGATTCAGTCTTCCCAGCCTGGTGCAGGGCTACAATTTTGTTTCTGGTGTCCTTTGACAGCTCTTTGGTCTTCACCATAGTGGAGTTTGGAGTCAGACTGTTTGAGGGTGTGCACAGGTGTCTTTTTATACTGATAACAAGTTTAAACAGGTGCCATTACTACAGGTAATGAGTGGAGGAAAGAGGAGACTCTTAAAGAAGAAGTTACAGGTCTGTGAGAGCCAGAAATCTTCATTGTTTGTTTCTGACCAAATACTTATTTTCCACCATAATATGCAAATAAAATGATAAAAAAACAGACAATGTGGTTTTCGGGATTTTTTTTTCTCAGTTTGTCTCCCATAGTTGAGGTCTACCTATGATGTAAATTACAGACGCCTCTCATCTTTTTAAGTGGTGGAACTTGCACTATTGCTGACTGACTAAATATTTTTTTGCCCCACTGTATAAATGTACATCCTAGATACCATATGAATTCAGCATAAGATGTCAGATATAAAAAATGAGCAAAATATTCAACAAAAAAGAAGAAAAAATAATCAAACACAAATGAAAAAATGTACACTATGCCAGGTATCACATATAGTGTCTCTCATTTAGACTGGGCCAATATATAAGCGAGCCCGATATAGCTGAGGCCAATCCCTCAATACCTTCTCTTTTATAAATGCTATACTAGATCAAATGCGAGCCCTTTTGTCTGGGTGATATCTGGTATCGCATATGATGTCTCTCATTTAGATTGGGCCAATATATAAAAAAGCCCAGCACACCTGAGGCCAATCCCTCATTCTTTTCATATAGGTAAATGCTATACTCCGTCCTATGAGAGCTTATTTAAATGGGTGATATATGAGTTTACACCCTAGGTACCATGCGAGCTCAGCATCAGATATAAAAAATAAAAAATAAACAAAATATGAAACTAAACAAGAAAAAATGATCAAAGAAAAATGAAAACATGTCTGCTATATCAGGTATCACGTATGGCGTCTCTCGTTTTAATTGGGCCTATGCATATAAGAGCCCAAGACGCCTGAGGCCAATCCCTCATTACTTTCTTGTAGATAAGTGCTATGTTCGGTCTGCCATGACTGATAAAAAAGAAAAACTTATCTGAGTATGTGACATAGTTCGTCCCATCTCGCCATCCCTACGCGTTTCGCCCCTTCCCAGTATAGGGGCTCATCAGGGAATAAATTAGGGTGTAGCAGCAATGGCTCAGGAAGTGGATAATGGCGTGCGGAGGTAACCACGCTATACTTAATGACTCCCAGTACCGTAATGTTTAGAGACAGCTGTCTTTTATGCAAACTAGGTGGCGACCTTCAAGGGTGTCAGCGCCGCTCTTAGATACTTAGCGTGCCTTTTGGCGGGCCTTTTGTGCAAGGCTGGGCATTGATTTGTCTTTTTCTTCCGCATTTCATCCTCAGACAAATGGCCAAACCGAGCGAACTAATCAGACTTTGGAAACTTATTTGAGCTGCTTTGTGTCTGCTGATCAGGATGATTGGGTGGCTTTCTTGCCATTGGCCGAGTTTGCCCTTAATAATCGGGCTAGTTCTGCTACCTTGGTTTCGCCTTTTTTTTGTAATTTTGGTTTTCATCCTCGTTTTTCTTCAGGGCAGGTTGAGCCTTCTGATTGTTCTGGTGTGGATTCTGTGGTTGACAGGCTGCAGCAAATTTGGGCTCATGTGGTGGACAATTTGGTGTTGTCTCAGGAGGAGGCTCAACATTTTGCTAACCGTCGTCGGTGTGTTGGTTCCCGGCTTCGGGTTGGGGATTTGGTCTGGTTGTCTTCTTGTCATGTTCCTATGAAGGTTTCTTCCCCTAAGTTCAAGCCTCGGTTTATTGGTCCTTATAGGATTTCTGAGACTATCAATCCAGTGTCTTTTCGTTTGGCCCTTCCAGCCTCTTTTTCCATCCATAATGTTTTCCATAGATCTTTGTTGCGGAAGTATGTGGTGCCCGTTGTTTCCTCTGTTGATCCTCCGGCTCCGGTGTTCATTGATGGGGAGTTGGAGTATGTGGTTGAGAAGATTTTGGATTCTCGTTTTTCAAGGCGGAAGCTTCAATATCTTGTCAAATGGAAGGGTTATGGCCAGGAGGATAATTCTTGGGTTGTTGCCTCCGATGTTCATGCTGACGATTTGGTTCGTGCCTTTCATTTGACTCGTCCTGATCGGCCTGGGGCCTCTGGTTAGGGTTCGGTGACCCCTCCTCAAGGGGGGGTACTGTTGTGAATTCTGCTCTTGGGCTCCCTCCGGTGGTTATGAGTGGTAGTGCTGCTGTCTTTGGATCGCAGCATTTATCAGGTGTGTCCACTTGGACAAATTGCAATTTGGACTGGGCTATATAGTCCTGTTTGATCCTTTAGTCAGTGCCAGTTGTCCATTGTTTTTGGAGGATTCACATCCCAGACTGGTCTCTCCTGTTTGCTGTTCTTTTCAACAAAGATAAGTTCTGGCTTTGTTTTTGCTGTCCACATGCTGTGGGCCTTATAGTTCTGTGCATTTTCATGTTTTGTCTTGTCCAGCTTTGTCTGTGTTAGGATTTTTTGCAGCCAAGCTGTATCTCTGGAGATGCAGATATACCCTCCATGTCTTTAGTCAGAGGTGGAGTTTTGTATTTTCTGTGGTGGATATTTTCTAGTGTTTTAATACTGACCACATAGTTCTCTGTCCTATTCTTTCTTTTTAGCTAGCAAGGCCTCCTTTGCTAAATCCTGATTTCAGTCTGCGTATGTCATTTCCCTCTCGTCTCACAGTCAATATTTGTGGGGGGCTGTCTATCCTTTGGGGATTTTCTCTGAGGCAAGATAGTTTTCCCGTTTCTATCTTTAGGGGAAGTTAGTCCTTAGGCTGTGTCGAGGTGTCTAGGGAGTGTTAGGTACATCCCACGGCTACTTCTAGTTGCGGTGCTAAGTTCAGGGTCTGCGGTCAGTACAGGTACCACCTTCTCCAGAGTACGTCACATGCTGCTCCTAGGCCACCAGATCATAACAGTTGCTACAGACTTGTTCACTGTGCAAGTAGCCCATGTGTTTCTGTTTGCAAATTAGTACACATGCGTAGCAAGCTGCGTTCCCGCACTTAATACGCATGTGACTAAGAAGATAATGCGATTTTACTGCATCTAATGATCGTAAATGGGTAATTTATGCTGCAGAGACGGAGCGTCTCAGCAATGTAAATAGACATTCTGCAGTCTGGAAAGATGCGCTGCATGTCCGTTTACGCAGGGATGCTGCTGGTGTCCCTGAATGCATAATGGACCTGGGATTTCTTGAAATCCCATCCACTATGCTGTAACATCTGGACACTGCGGCTTGGACGCTGCGGAGGTATGCATCGTCCAACCTGCAGCGTTTACTGACCGTGGGAACACACCCTAAGAGCATCAAGGTAATGTATTGTCAAAAGAGCTTGTATGAGCTCACAGACAGGGCTGGACTGGGACAAAAAACACTCCTCACCCCGATCAGTGAATTTTGCTTTACTTTGTCGTGCCCCTAACTCTCCTGTGGCACCCCAGGAATTCGGGTACCACAGTAGTGCTGCCTTCCTCTCGGGGAGGGTATTGCTATGTCACACACAACACCTTCCAAATGCAGGCCACGAGGGGGAGCTCAAAACCCTGTTTAACCCCTTTCTGCCATTAGACGTACTATTCCGTCCATGTGGGGTGGGCCCTACTTCCCAAGGACGGAATAGTACGTCATAGGCGATCGGTCACGCTCACGGGGGGAGCGCGGCCGATCGCGGCCGGGTGTCAGCTGCTTATCGCAGCTGACATCCGGCACTATGTGCCAGGAGCGGTCACGGACTGCCCCCGGCACATTAACTCCCGGCACACCGCGATCAAACATGATCGCGATGTGCCGGCGGTGCAGGGAAGCATCGCGCAGGGAGGGGGCTCCGTGCGGGCTTCCCTGAGACCCCCGCAGCAACGCGATGTGATCGCGTTGCTTCGGGGGTCTCCTACCTTCCTCCCTGCAGCAAGTCCCGGATCCAAGATGCCCGCGGATCCGGTTCCTGCAGGGAGGGAGGTGGCTTACCAAGTGCCTGCTCAGAGCAGGCACTTCATAATGCTGCAGCGCTGTTTGACAGATCGGTGATCTGTCAGAGTGCTGTGCAAACTGGCAGATCACCGATCTGTATTGTACCCCCCGGGACAAAGTAGAAAAGTTAAAAAAAAAATTTACAAGTGTGTAAAAAAAAAAAAAAATCCTAAATAATAAAAAAAAAAAATATTATTCCCATAAATACATTTCTTTATCTAAATTAAAAAAAAAAACAATAAAGTACACATATTTAGTATCGCCGTGTCCGTAACGACCCGACCTATAAAACTGTCCCACTAGTTAACCCCTTCAGTAAACACCGTAAGAAAAAAAAAAAAAACGAGACAAAAAACAACGCTTTATTATCATACCGCCGAACCAAAAGTGGAATAATACGCGATCAAAAAGGCGGAAATAAATAACCATGGTACCGCTGAAAACGTCATCTTGTCCCGCAAAAAATGAGCTGCCATACAGCAACATCAGCAAAAAAATAAAAAAGTTATAGTCCTCAGAATAAAGCGATGCAAAAATAATTATTTTTTCTATAAAATAGTTTTTATCATATAAAAGCACCAAGACATAAAAAAAATGATATAAATGAGGTGTCGCTGTAATCGTACTGACCCGAAGAATAAAACTGCTTTATCAATTTTACCAAACGCGGAACGGTATAAACGCCTCCCCCAAAAGAAATTCATGAATAGCTGTTTTTTGGTAATTCTGCCTCACAAAAATCAGAATTAAAAGCGATCAAAAAATGTCACGTGCCCGAAAATGTTACCAATAAAAACGTCAACTCATCCCGCAAAAAACAAGACCTCACATGACTCTGTGGACTCAATTAAGGAAAAATTATAGCTCTCAAAATGTGGTAACGCAAAAAATATTTTTTGCAATAAAAAGCGTCTTTCAGTGTGTGACGGCTGCCAATCATAAAAATCTGCTAAAAAACCCGCTATAAAAGTAAATCAAACCCCCCTTCATCACCCCCTTAGTTAGGGAAAAATAAAAAATTAAAAAAATGTATTTATTTCCATTTTCCCATTAGGGTTAGGGCTAGGGTTAGGGCTAGGGTTAGGGCTAGGGTTAGGGCTAGGGTTAGGGTTAGGGCTAGGGTTAGGGCTAGGGCTAGAGTTAGGGCTAGGGTTAGGGTTAGGGCTAGGATTAGGGCTAGGGTTATGGCTAGGGTTGGGGCTAGGGTTACGGCTAGGGTTAGGGCTAGGGTTAAGGCTACAGTTAGGGTTAAGGCTACAGTTAGGGTTGGGGCTAAAGTTAGGGTTAGGGTTTGGATTACATTTGCGGTAGGGAATAGGGTTGGGATTAGGGTTAGGGGTGTGTCTGGGTTCGAGGTGTGGTTAGGGTTACCGTTGGAATTAGGGTTAGGGGTGTGTTTGGATTAGGGTTTCAGTTATAATTGGGGGGTTTCCACTGTTTAGACACATCAGGGGCTCTCCATACGCGACATGGCGTCCGATCTCAATTCCAGCCAATTCTGCGTTGAAAAAGTAAAACAGTGCTCCTTCCCTTCCGTGTGCCCAAACAGGAGTTTACCCCAACATATGGGGTATCAGCGTACTCAGGACAAATTGGACAACAACTTTTGGGGTCCAATTTCTCCTGTTACCCTTGGGAAAATACAAAACTGGGGGCTAAAAAATAATTTTTGTGGGAAAAAAAAAGTTTTTTTATTTTCACGGCTCTGCGTTATAAACTGTAGTGAAACACTTGGGGGCTCAAAGTTCTCACAACACATCTAGATAAGTTCGGGGGGTCTAGTTTCCAATAAGGGGTCACTTGTGGGGGGTTTCTACTGTTTAGGTACATTAGGGGCTCTGCAAACGCAATGTGAAGCCTGCAGACCATTCCATCTAAGTCTGCATTCCAAATGGCGCTCCTTCCCTTCCGAGCCCTCCCATGCGCCCAAACGGTGGTTCCCCCCCCCCACATATGGGGCATCAGCGCACTCAGGACAAATTGGACAACAACTTTTGGGGTCCAATTTCTCCTGTTAACCTCGAGAAAATACAAAACTGGGGGCTAAAAAATAATTTTGCGGGGAATTTTTATTTTTTTATTTTCACGGCTCTGCGTTAGAAACTGTAGTGAAACACTTGGGGGCTCAAAGTTCTCACAACACATCTAGATAAGTTCCTTGGGGGGTCGAGTTTCCAATATGGGGTCACTTGTGGGGGGTTTCTACTGTTTAGGTACATTAGAGGCTCTGCAAACGCAATGTGACGCCAGCAGACCATTCCATCTAAGTCTGTATTCCAAATGGCGCTCCTTCCCTTCCGAGCACTCCCATGCGCCCAAACGGTGGTTCCCCCCCACATATGGGGTATCAGCGCACTCAGGACAAATTGCACAACAACTTTTGGGGTCCAATTTCTCCTGTTACCCTCGGAAAAGTACAAAACTGGGGGCTAAAAAATAATTTTGGGGGGAATTTTTATTTTTTTATTTTCACGGGTCTGCGTTATAAACTGTAGTGAAACACTTGGGGGCTCAAAGTTCTCACAACACATCTAGATAAGTTCCTTGGGGGGTCGAGTTTCCAATATGGGGTCACTTGTGGGGGGTTTCTACTGTTTAGGTACATTAGAGGCTCTGCAAACGCAATGTGACGCCAGCAGACCATTCCATCTAAGTCTGTATTCCAAATGGCGCTCCTTCCCTTCCGAGCCCTCCCATGCGCCCAAACGGTGGTTCCCCCCCACATATGGGGTATCAGCGCACTCAGGACAAATTGCACAACAACTTTTGGGGTCCAATTTCTCCTGTTACCCTCGGAAAAGTACAAAACTGGGGGCTAAAAAATAATTTTTGTGGGAAAAAATGTTTGTTTTATTTTTACGGCTCTGCATTATAAACTTCTGTGAAGCTCTTGGTGGGTCAAAGCGCTCAAAACACATCTAGATAAGTTCCTTAGGGGGTCTACTTTCCAAAATGGTGTCACTTGTGGGGGGTTTCAATGTTTAAGCACATCAGTGGCTCTGCAAATGCAAAATGGCGTCCCATTTCAATTCCTGTGAATTTTGCATTGAAAAGTCAAACAGCGCTCCTTCCCTTCCGAGCGCTCCCATGCGCCCAAACAGTGGTTTACCCCCACATATGGGGTATCAGCGTACTCAGGACAAATTGTTCAACAACTTTTTGGTTCCAATTTCTTCTCTTACCATTGGGAAAATAAAAAATTCGGGCGAAAAGATAATTTTTGTGAAAATAAAATGATTTTTTATTTTTACGGTTCTGCATTATAAACTTCCGTGAAGCACTTGGTGGGTCAAAGTGCTCACCACACCTCTAGATAAGTTCCTTAGGGGGTCTACTTTCCAAAATGGTGTCACTTGTGGGGGGTTTCAATGTTTAGGCACATCAGTGGCTCTTCAAACGCAACATGGCGTCCCATCTCAATTCCTGTCAATTTTGCATTGAAAGGTCAAACGGCGCTCCTTCCCTTCCGAGCTCTGTCATGCGCACAAACAGTGGTTTACCTCCACTTATGGGGTATCGGCGTACTCAGGACAAATTGTACAACAAGGTTTGGGGTCCATTTTCTCCTGTAACCCTTGGTAAAATAAAACAAATTGGAGCTGAAGTAAATTTTTTGTGAAAAAAAGTTAAATGTTCATTTTTATTTAAACATTCCAAAAATTCCTGTGAAACACCTGAAGGGTTAATAAACTTCTTGAATGTGGTTTTGAGAACCTTGAGGGGTGCAGTTTTTAGAATGGTGTCACAATTGGGTATTTTCTATCATATAGACCCCTCAAAATGACTTCTAATGAGATGTGGTCCCTAAAATAAAATGGTGTTGTAAAAATGAGAAATTGCTGGTCAACTTTTAACCCTTATAACTCCCTAACAAAAAAAAAATGTTGGCTCCAAAATTGTGCTGATGTAAAGTAGACATGTGGGAAATGTTACTTATTAAGTATTTTGTGTGACATATCTCTGTGATTTAATTGCATAAAAATTCAAATTTGGAAAATTGTGAAATTTTCAAAATTTTCGCCATATTTCCATTTTCTTCACAAATAAACGCAGGTAATATCAAAGAAATTTTACCACTATGATGATCCGTTGAAGCGTTCCAGAGTTATAACCTCATAAAGGGACAGTGGTCAGAATTGTAAAAATTGGCCCGGTCTATAACGTGCAAACCACCCTTGGGGGTAAAGGGGTTAAGGGCAGCATCCCTGGATAAAGATACTGGTTTGGAGGTGAGTTCAGTTAGTGCAGACAGTCTGTGTGTGAGAACAGACAGGGATGGAGCACAGTAGAAATACAGGACTCCAGGAGGCCACGAGTAGGCCTCAGGGAGTCAGTGTGCAGAGAATCTGGGAATTGGGAGCCCGAGGCTTATGTGAATTATAATACACAAAGCAGAACCGAATGGGGACCACTCTAATGCAGCATCGGTCCCCCTATTGACCGAATCCCACAGGTGGCGTCAAAACAAACTTTGAACTTTTAACCCTCTTTAACGTTGATGCCCAGGGCCACGGACCTGGTCGCAGCCACCGTGACATCCCCCCCACTCCTACCGGACCTGATACTGAGTACCCCACTACCCTGTGGGCGCGTCAACTTTGGCGTCACAAACAGGATTTTGTGCCCTGGCATCGCCAGGTACTGTGTGCCAGTGACTGTGACAGTTTGCTGCCAAAAATCGCCATTGCTGCGCCTGGACTGTACAGTCTCTACAGGAATCCCCTAAGGAGAAGATCAAGCTGGTTTCCAGACTGGAGGACGTCCCCTGGCGATGACAGAAGAGGATCCCGCCGACCAGAGGGAGAAACAACGACCGCTATCACCAGGATGGACGACCCATCTGCCGCAGCTGCAATCAGGCAAGATACATTGCAAGGAACTTAAACACTTAAACGAGCGACCCCTGGGGCAGAGGGCTAACCCCCAGGAATAGGACGACCAGGCCCACACAACTAGCCAAATACATTGGAGGACAACCAGTTCTCCCCATTGTGATCGACGGCATCCCGATGAAAGCTTTGTTGGACACCGATTCACAGATTACAACCATGCCTTACATCCTTTATAAGCATCATTGGGCTGGTACAGACATTACCCGTGGTCTAGATGGTGACTTAACGATAGTAGCCAGTAATGGTCAGCCTTTGCGGCAGGTGGGATAAAAGAAAGTCACCATCAAAGTGGGGCGGGAAGAATTTAAAGCCCAAGGGATGGTAATATTGATCAACATGAATGTAACCCTATGATGACCATTGGTACTAATGTTATTGAAAATTGTCTGGCAAGGTTATTGTCTTATTACAACAGGTGGCTGAAACTGCTGGTTCCAGTGAACAGAGTCCTGCAGAAGGAAATCAGAGCCCTGGTACAAAGACAGCAGGTAAGACCATCTGGTGGAGAAATTGGCAGAGTCACAGTGAGTGATCCAATCCCCATTGCAATACCCCCCAGGAGTGAAATGTTGATATGGTGTCGGGCAGCAATAGGTATCAGAAGTAAAGATTACCAGGCCCTGGTAGAACTTGTGTATTCGGATAGTAGGCCTACAATCCTGACAGCCAGTGGGGTGGTTGAAGTCCGCAAGGGGAGGGTACCAGTACGTGTTCTCAACTGTGGGGAGAAGGAGGGTCACTTAACCAGATATGCCATGATTGCCAAACTGTTTACTGTTGATAACAATGTGATACAGGTGACAGAACCCTTGGTCCCGTCCAACCAGGCGGAGGACAATGGCTCTGCAGGTCAAATGGAAGATTAGTGTCAGAAACTACACGAGGGCACTGATTCTACACCTTCACACCAGAAACAAGGGGCTTACTGGTTGGTCCAAGAGTATGAACGGGTCAGCAGTAAACACCCACTACATTTTGGGCAGGTAAAAGGGGTACAACATCATATCCCCACAGGAAGTCATCCACCCATCAAGGAGAGGTACCGGCCTGTACCTCCAGCTCATTACCAGTCGGCCAAAGGTATGTTGCGAGAGATGAAGGAACCTGGGGTAATCAGAGATAGTTGTAGCACCTGGGCAACTTCATTAGTCCTCGTCAGAAAGAAGGACGGCACCATGAGAATGTGTGTAGATTATAGGCAGATAAACCGCATTACACACAAGGATGCATACCCGTTGCCTAGAATAGAAGAGTTGTTAGCTGTGTTAAAATCTGCTAATTACTTTTCTACCTTGGATCTCACCAGTGGGTACTGGCAGGTTCCCATAGCAGAGGCGGAGAAGGAGAAGAAGGCCTTCACAACACCAATGGGTCTCGCTGAATTTAATTACATGCCGTTTGGACTGTGCAACTCCTCAGGGACATTTCAAAGAATGATGGAGTGCTGTCTCGGGCACAGGAGCTTCGAATCTGTCTTGTTGTACCTGGATGATGTCATTGTCTTCTCCAAGATGTATGAAGATCACCTGAAGCATCTGGCCAAAGTGTTTTAAGCCCTGTTCAACTTTGGCTTGAAGGTAAAACCATCTAAATGTCACTTGTTGAAATCCAAAGTACAGTACCTGGGCCATGTGGTGAGCTCTGATGGAGTGGCCCCAGACACAGACAAGGTCACTGTGATCAAGAACTGGCTGAAACCCAGTAACCTCCATGAAGTCCGACAGTTCCTCAGGTTGGTAGGGTATTACTGAAGATTTATTAAAGACTTCAGCAAGGTAGCCGCACCACTGAAGATCTGTTAGTGGGCCAATCTAAGAAAACCAAGGGTAAGAATACCTTGTTTGACTGGAACGATGGGCTGGAAGTATCCTTCACCCGGTTGAAGTTGGCTCTCACAGGAGATGAGGTACTGGCCTACCCAGAATATGACCAACCATTTGTGCTGCACACGGATGCCAGCAATGTGGGATTGGGAGCCGTACTGTCCCAGGTACAAAAAGGCAAGAGAGGGTAATTGCGTACGCCAGCAGGAAGCTGCGCCCTACAGAAAGGAACCCTGAATATTATAGTTCCTTTAAGCTGGAGTTCCTTGCCATCGTCTGGGCAGTAACAGAGAGGTTCAGGCACTACATGGCCTCAGCAAAATTTACAGTCTAAAGGCCCCGTCACACTTAGCGACGCTAAAGCGATCCCGACAACGATACGACCTGTCAGGGATCGTTGCTGCGTCGCTATGTGGTCGCTGGTGAGATGTCACACAGTGCGATCTCCCCAACGACGCAGCAGCGATGCGGCGACCTGTAGCGACCTGTACAACGATGTCACATGGCAGTTATTTCATGACGATTAACAGACCTCAATGAGGGACTCCTGTCAACGAGGTCGTTGGTAAGGTGTCAAACACAGCGATGTGTGCTACGCAGCGGGACCTCAACGATCAAAAAAAGGTCCAGGCCATTCCGACACGACCAGCGATCTCACAGCAGGGGCCTGGTCGCTGCTACGTGTCACACATAGCAAGATCGCTACTGAGGTCGCTGTTGCGTCACAAAACTTGTGACTCAGCAGCGATCTCGCTAGCGATCTCGCTATGTGTGACGGGGGCTTAACTCTATACTGATAACAATCCGCTGACTCACCTGGAGACGGCAAAACTTGGTGCCTTGGAGCAGTGATGGATGGCCCGGTTGTCTAATTACGACTTCACTATCAAGTACCGTGCAGGGCACAAAAATGCAAATGCCGATGCGTTATCCAGAATGCCCAACCTACCCGATGTAGGAGAGGATTTAGAAGAAGTTGAGGAAGTAGAGTTGCCAGCTTTCCATCACCCTGGAGTGACTTAGTACTCACATTATGTGAGAAACTGGCACAAAAACAAACAAGAAGCCACGCTGAAACCTTTGTCCCAGCATGGATGGGCAGAAACACAGGACAGTGACCCGCGGTCTGTCTGGTGAAATGATCCACCAGAGACGCAACAACTGTGGAAGGAGAAAGGCAAACTAATCATCTACGATGGTAAGCTGTGCCGAAGAAACATCGACCCACGAACTCATGAGTTAGTCTGGCAAATAGTGGTCCCAAGACAAGATGCGCCAATGGTCCTGGAGGCATACCACAATTGAGCAGGACACTTCAAATGGAAGAAGTTGGAGGTCCTGTTACGTGGAAGATTTTACTGGATTGGCATGAGAAAAGCCATCGAAAAGTGGTGCCGAGAGTGTGGTTCATTTAACCTGCGCATAAAGGACCGTGGCAGTCAGAGGGCTCCCCTACAGCCCATAGTCACCAAAAAGCCACTTGCCTTAGACCATGTGAAGCTAACTCCAAGCCGATCAGGCTATGTCTATGCTTTCACTATTGTGGATCACTACTCCAGATTCCTGATAGTTGTACCTGTCAAGATCAAACAGCAAAAACAGCAGCCAGAGCCTTCCAACAGCACATGTAGACCACATGGATATCCTGAAAAGGTACTTACTGACCAAGGACCAGCCTATGAAGCAGAGGTATTTCAAGAATTCTGCAACCTGTATGGATGCAAAAAGATTATAACCACATTGTACCACCTGCAAACCAACAAAATGGGTAAAAAGATGAACCAGGTGGTAATTGATCTGTTAAAGACATTGCCTTTACACGAAATGAACTTATGGCCAGAGATGTTACCAGACTTGGTAGACTTGTACAACCACATTCCAGTGAATTCCACCAACTGTACTCCAGCATACCTGATGAGAGGAAGATCTAGTAAACTACCAGTTGATCTAGACGTGGGAGTCCTAACCCCAGAAAATACCTCACCAGATACAGATTGGGATACTGAGAGACACAAAAAATACCGTCAAGTACAAGAATGCGTAGAGAGAAGTCTATCACAAGTGAGACAAAAGCAAGAGAGAGACAATAACCAACGTGCCCCTGCAATTCCCTTGTCACCAGGTGAACAAGTGCTCAAACGAGATTGCACAAATTTGATGACCAGTGGGAAGCAGAACCGTATACTATCCTACCTTCAACTTTTGACAACACAAAAGTCTGCCTTATCAGTAAAGATGGAGGAAAAACTTTGGCTGCAGTATCCAGAGACCAACTGAAAGTATGCCCTGATAAATTGAGGAACAGAGAAACAGACCCAGGAACATCTCCACCCATGGAAGAAGAAAAGAAAATTCACACTGTTCTTGGAGATTTTCCCCAGTCTTGGACTCAAATACATCAGGCCATAGTGATACCTGTGTTAACTTTTCCCAAGCTGGAAATACAAGAAGAAGTGACTTGGAACCAGCCTGAACCAGCAGAGACTCAGCACCAGCAGGTTCAAGCAGCCAATGTTACCCCAGCAGTGGAACCAGAAAATCCACCCTCTGCTATTGGTGAAACTGTCAGACCTATGGTGAACCTGAGAACTTGCAGACAATTACATAGTATATCTACACAATGCAGGTCTACACATAGTACATGCACTAGTGGGTACACTACAACAAACATGGTAGACCAGGAAGTATGTAGGTCTACTCGTAGCACCAAGGGTCAAATCTCAGGGACTGTCAATAATTGGTGTTACCTGTTGAAAATGTTTGCATGTATTCTGTTACAGGTTAAAAATGGACATTGAGGTAATGGACATTGATTACCCAGAATTTTCATTATAAATAGTTTGGTACCCTCAAAGTGCACCCTGGTTCTGCCCACTTGCCGGCGTGGGTAGAGCCTTCCTTTTGTTTCTACGGAAAAAAGAAAAAACCCGATGTACTGTGTAACTTATGGACATGGACAACCTGGTTTAAGGCGAGATAAACTTTTATAAATTAGTTTTGCAACGTTCAGGAATCGTGCCTCCCGTATGGAATGAAAAGTTTAACCTGTTTTGATGTGTTTCTTATGTATTTCAAATGTTTTACAAAAATGTCTTTTAACCTGTTGTTTATGTTTCTTTTCCCAGTCCAGGAGTACTGGATTTAACGGGGTGGGGGTGGGGGGTGCTTACCACAGTAGTGCTGCCTTCCTCTCGGGGAGGGTACTGCTATGTCTGGAGACAAGTGGGATTCTATTTGGTAGGTTATCACACACACAACACCTTCCAAATCCAGGCCTGAGGGGGAGCTCAAAACCCTGTTTAAGGGCAGCTTCCCTGGATAGAGATCCTGATTTGGAGGTGGGGTGAGTTCAGTTAGTGCAGACAGTCTGTGTGCGAGGACAGACAGGGACGGAGCACAGTGGAAATACAGGACTCCAGGAGGCCATAAGTAGGCCCCAGAGAGTCACTGCACAGAGAGTCCGGGAACCGGGAGCCCGAGGCTTATGTGGATTATAATACACAGAGCAGAACCGGAGGGCAATGACTTACATGGACTTTGCCTATATTTACCTGTGGCACAGCAGCACCTTCGAGCTTGGAGTCACATTGAAAGACACCCACTAGGCACGGCTCAAGCTGCCTGCCATACAGGTACCTGTCCCAGGACAGGAGAACGAATAAGAACCTTGTTTGAGACACTTAGTGGCAGCAGGGACCTCAGAGACAGTGAGCGCAGAGTGGAAAGCCCCTACCTGACCTACCCAAGGGACCCCGCTTGTCTCTGGACTGCCAGGACTCCTAACCAACCTGTTGCTGGTACCCTGGACTATGGCCTGTCACCCACAAGTAAACCAGGTAAAGGTTTATCACTTGTCTCCTCCATTTATTTACCAGCTACACCATCTATGCCACACACCAAAGGACCCCTTGGGACCCCTCTTCACCTGTGGGAAGTGTAACATCTGGGCTGCCGCAACATCCCCCTATGGGACCCCTCTAATGCAGCATCGGTTCCCCTATTGACCGAACCCCACAGGTGGCGTCACGACAAACTTTGAACATTTAACCCCCTTTAATGTTGATGCCCATGACTACGGACCAGGTTGCAGCCACCGTGACACCCTGTACTGAGTACCCCACTGCCCTTGGGCGCGTCACTCCTAAAAGGAGATATTTGAAGTGTAAGGGGGTTACCTTCTCTGCTCCGTGCCTGGAACCACTTAGCTGTGCAGCAGGTTTCCCTGGGGGCAGACTGAGAGGCCAGGACAGGAAGGAAGCTGGGCTGAGAGACAAAAGAGGAGCGCTTTCCAGGGCTAGAGCAGCATGCACAGCAGAGAGAGCAGAGTGTGCCGTAGAGAGAGCAGCGTGCACAGCAGATAGAGCAGAGTGTGCAGCAGAGAGAGCAGCGTGCACAGCAGAGAGAGCAGAGTGTGCAGCAGAGAGAGCAACGTGTGCAGCAGAGCGAGCAGCGGATACAGCGGACAGAACAGCACGCAGCTGCGCTCCGGGGAGGAGAGAGAAAGCTCCCGGTCGGAGGACTGAGACAGGAAGATTGTCCAGAAAGACTGCATCTTCTGAGTACGTGAAAGCAGACTCTGCTGTGACTGGAGAGGTGCGCCCTGATGCTCGTGCAAAGACATTGACCCGTGCAAAGACAGTGACCCGTGCAGAGACAGTGGCCCCTAGCACCCACGGCATTAGTGCAGAGCCCCTGATTCCCGTTGGGAGGCCCAATAATAGACTGAGCATCGTTCTTTCAAGATAGGCTGCATTGTTGAGGCAGAAGACTCAGAGCACAGGGGACCCCGTTTGCCTAGCATCCCCTCTACTCACCACAGTAACCCCTCAAACTCCAGGTTGCGGGTTCCTAGAGACTAAACAGCTCACGGATAACAGAGGGACAACAAGTGCTGCTGTTTCCCGGCACCTACATTGGAGAAGACGACCCTACAAGCAAGTCCTCATCAAACTGATAAGTGTTTTTCCCTAGAACTTCAGTTTACTACTGTTATACTGCTTCCCATATATTTTGCACCGTTATTTCTGCAGTTTATATTCTACTGTTTTTTCCCTGTGAGGAGAATATCGCCCCTGATAATAAACCCCCCTCAACAGTTGGTCTGTCTTTTCTGTGGTGACATAGTCTACCCTGCACTCTATTACAGAAGAACCACATGTGAATGCCGCCACAGTGCGTATGATCGACCACAGCTGCATTTATATGGTGCTCTACAGAGCTCCAATTTTCAGTATCATAGAGGTCCCAGCAGTCGGATCTCCTATCCAGATGAGAGGGGATTACTTGGGACAATCCATTTAACCCCTTTCTGACATATGACGTACTATCCCGTTGAGGTGGTATGGGCCCATAAGACCACCGACGAGATAGTACATCATCACCAATCAGCCGCGCTCACGGGGAGAGTGCGGCTGATCAGGGTCTGGGGCGTCAGCTGACTATCACAGCTGACATCCGGCACTGTGTGCCAGGAGCTGTCACGGACTGCTCCTGGCACATTAACCACCGGAACACTGCGATCAAACATGATCGCAGCGTTCCAGCGGCATAGGAAAGCATCACTGACACCCGTCCTCCGTCCTCCTCCCTGCAGGTCCAGGATCCAAAATGGCCACGGGGCTCCTTCCGGGTCCTGCAGAGAGGCGGCTGGCAAGCGCCTGCTCAGAGCAGGCGCCAGCAAGCCTCCTGCAGTGCCTGTCAGATCGCTGATCTGACACAGTGCATTGCAAAGTGTCGGATCAGCGATCTGACACTATATAGTTATGTCCCCCCTGGGACAAAGTAATCAAGTAAAAAAAAAATATTTACATGTGTAAAAAAAAAACTGAATAAAGTAAAAAATATATATTTTTCCGATTAAATACATTTCTTTACCTAAATAAAAAAAACAATAAAAGTACACATATTTACTATCGTTGCATCCGTAACGACCCGACCTATAAAATTGTCCCACTAGTTAACCCCTTCAGTGAACACCGTAAAATAAGAGGCAAAAAACAACGCTTTATTATCATACCGCCGAACAAAATGTGGAATAACACGCGATCAAAAAGAGGGATATTAAAAAACATGGTATAGCTGAAAACGACAATGTAAACCTATGGGAAACGTGCACATGCTGCGGAAAAAAACGTGCGGAAACGCAGCAGTTTACATTCCGCAGCATGTCAATTCTTTGTGCGGAATCTGCAGGGGTTTTACACTTGCTCCATAATAGAAAACCACAGGTGTAAAACCGCAGTGGAATCCACACAAAAACTGCGTTAAATCCGCGGTAAATCCGCAGAGGATCATTCTGCGTGTGCACATACCCTGATTTGGTGTTTCAGTAAGTGCGCTGGTAAGGGCATGGGGGATGTTCCTGGACACATGCTGGTACAAGGCAGGGATACTACAAAGGGAGAAAAAGTGGTGGCTTGGGACCAAGTACCGTGGGACAGCTATCGCCATGAGTTGGCAGAAATCATCCATGTTTATCAGCTTAAATGGCAACATTTCCAATGCAAGCATCCTGGAAATGTGACCGTTTAGCATTTGGGCGTGTGGGTGAGTGGCTGGGAACTTTCTTTTTTGTTCCAAGCCCTGGGATAGGGACAGCAGATTGCTGGGCTGGGAGAATGATTTGGAAGTCCCTTATGATAGTAAGTCAGAATGTGCTAGGATAGGAGCAGGGCAGGAGGCATCTATGCCAGTGTTTTGGACAGGGGATTGGGAAGCACCTAGCACAGGGGAAGCAGCAGTGGTGTCAACCGATGGTACTATTCGTGGACCCAGGTGTTCTATACACTGAGTCAGGTGCTTAGATGAATTGTGCCTGACCACGCTGGTGGTTGTTAGGTTCTTAGTGGTCAGGCCCCTGCTGATATTTGCATGGCACAGTTGCAAATGACCATTGTTTGTTTCAGAACTTTCTTTAAAAAAGTCCCAGACTGGGGAACACCTAACTCATGACTGTCCACGCTCAGCGGAACAGTTGCCCGCTTTCTCACTTTAGTTACCCCACTGCCTCTACCTGTCTGTTTTGGTGCTGCTGATCTCTCCCCCTCAGTGCTGCTTCATCATTTCACCACCTCATCTTCCACCACCACAACCTGGTCCTCCTGACTTTGTGATTTAACAACAACAAGACTTAGCAGCAACTATGTCTCATCATCGTCTTCCTCCTCATTATCTAAAATTTTCCATTCCCCACCATGTTCTTGTGGTCATGGCTGCTCCAAATTTTGTGCATCACTAAATAGCATATTGACCTTTTCCTTTTGGAGCATGCTGGTTGAGAGGTCACAATCTAGAAATGTTGTTGCAAAGAGCTCCTCGGAATGTCCTAGTGTTAAATCACTAGTCTCCTGGGACTCAACGTGGTGGGTGGAAGGAGGATCAAGGTGAGGATTAAGTTATCCAGATTTAAGGCTGGTGAGACTGGACGGTGTAAAAGACTGTGTAGTGCTGCAAAGTCTGATGGAAGCATCATCTGCTATCAAACCGACCACCAGATGGGGGCTAAAATGGGCGCAGCTTGATGGAGGCGCCCCATGACTGTGTTGCCATGGGAGGGTTTTCCTATATTGTTTTGCGTGGGAGGAGTTTCGGGGTTGGGGACGATGACAAGGGGGTGGAAAAGTGCGGGAAAAGCCATTTGCAGAGAGCAACCCAGCGTGGATAGCCCGCCTAACCACCCTCTTTTTTCTGGGATGTTTAGTAGTTTTGGTGGTCATTTAACCATTCCTAGGGGAATGGGTGATTTTGGTCTGCTTGTATTTTCATGATATTTCCATTGTCACAGTGGCAGGTGGGGCGGGGGGTGGGGTTCTTGGAGTTGGTGATGCTTTATTGGAGGAAGGTCAATTGGAAGGGGGTTGATCTGGCTTGTGGTTATGGGCTCTGGACGGGTATTGTCCTCGGGAGCTTTGGGGTTTTTGGTCTGCCCTGAAAAGGGTTACATGGTGCCCTCGAGCTGGTGGTCACGGCTGAGGGTAAAAAAGTCTTGGTTTGAAATTTTTGGGGCATTTTTTGCCTATATATATGATGTCAGATCTTTTAGCTCCAAGAACCCTCACCCTCAAGTTTTTCAGATGATTTTTTGTTATAATTATAATTATTATGTTTTGTTTGTTAATAAACTGGTCGCTGTGGCAAAAATTATCCAAAGAATTTAACGTGTTATGTTTTCATTGCATAATTAGTGTTAAGTGGGGGTGGTGGAATTTTGTTTGGTCACAAGTGGCGGGTTTGGTGGGGTGGTGTTAGGAAAAGATCATAAATTGGCTATACGCGGTCATGTTCGCACTGGTTTTGCTTCAAAAATGGTGCACTGTGCCTACCTGCAAATTAGAACGGGAACCTATGTGTTGTAGATGGGCATATTTCCTGTGCTCCAGCAACAGGCATAATGGCGAAACCAGGTGTATGTGTCCAAACCTGCGCTGCTGATAAAAATGGATGGCAGACAATATTCTTCAAAGCTTTATTTCAAAACAGGTTAACAGTCAACGCATTTCGGCGTCATGCAGGACCTCTTCCTCAGGACAAAACCTTACAATTATCCTTGGTCTTTGGACTCATGTCCAGCAGTAGCTGATCCATGCTTTTCACATGTGGCTTAGTTGCGACAAAACAAGGCGAGCGTTCTTCTCCCCAGTGCACCCCATGTTTTTAACCAGTTAAAACCTTATTTGCGCTTTTTTTGGTTTTCCAGATTTCTACTTTCTACTTTCAGCAACATGCATAGCCGCACCTGCTCCACATCCTCAGCATCTGCGTGCACCATCAACAGCAATCCACTTCTCCATCGCTTAATGCACGCCTTACTCATTTTGTAATTGCTAAGTCTCTTGAAACTAAGCTTATTTTTGATTAAAAAAAAATTGGTCACCTGCAGCAATCAAAGCGGTTTTTGTGAGTTTACTTCACTGTAATGTAGGAGAAAGAAAGCAAAAGTGTATGGATAACAATCAAATTCAATCCAGAAAAATGTGTCAATGTTTTCTCACTTTTTAAGATCACAGAAATGTTCACAGACCACGTAACACTGTATGTCTAAGAAATATAAGCCTACAACATTTTTTAATGGGTCGGGACTTGGAACGAGAACTCCGACATTGCACCAATTTAGAGTTACACGGGGCAACCCTGACCGAATATCTAAAAGCACAGAAAATACCACGGGGTCTAAGGGTATCACTCCGCCCCACCCTCTTTAGTAACACCCTTGAATTCTGTAACAAATTTGAACTCATTCTTAACAAGTGTTCTTTTGATCTTATGGTCCTTACATTAGAATATCTTCATAAAGAAATTTCCTCCACCCAAGAGAAAATCAAGAACATCGAAAGCCAACTATCAGCTACCATCCCCACTGAAGAGTACACCTCTCTCAAGAAGAAACTTGACACCAATATCTCTCTGCACCGTCGCGATATCGAACAAAAGAAAAGATCTAAGTTCCAGCAAGACCTGGAGGACTATCATCTTGACAGAGTGTATAAATGGCAAGACAAATTGACATCCAAAAGAACCTACAGACAAGAGGGCTATCGCTCTTCCATGGACTGTGGCACGGACAGACAGACAGACAGGGGCCTAAAATAAAAAAGTAGGCTAATGTCTGTTCAAAATTAGTTTGAGTAATACACAGGCGGCATAGCTTTATAAAGCGGAGGACAGTTGTAATGTGTGGCACGGACAGACAGACAGACAGAGTCCTAAAATAAAAAAAGTAGGCTAATGTCTGTTCAAAATTAGTTTGAGTAGTACAAAGGCGGCATAGCTTCGTAAATTGGAGGACAGTTGTAATGTGTGGCACGGACAAACAGACAGAGGCCTAAAATAAAAAAAAGTAGGCTAATGTCTGTTCAAAATTAGTTTGAGAAGTACACAGGCGGCATAGCTTTGTAAAGCGGAAGACAGTTGTAATGTGTGGCACGGACAGACAGACACACAGAGTCCTAAAATAAAAAAAGTAGGCTAATGTCTGTTCAAAATTAGTTTGAGATGTACACAGGCGGCATAGCTTTGTAAAGCGGAGGACAGTTGTAATGTGTGGCACAGACAGACAGACATACAGACAGAGGCCTAAAATTAAAAAAGGTGGCTTCATGCAGTTCGAAACTGCTGCCAGGACTAACCAGGTGGCCTAGCTTGTTTCAGGGGGGGAGAGTTGTAATGTGTGGCGCAGACAGACAGACAGAGGCCTAAAATAAAAAAGGTGGCAAACTGCAGTTCTAAACTGCAACCAGGACTAACCAGGCAGCCTAGCTTGTTTCGGGGGGGGGGGGGGGGGGAGTTGTAATGTGTGGCACAGACAGACAGACAGAGGCCTAAAATAAAAAAAAAGGTGGCAAAATGCAGTTCAAAACTGCTAGCAGGACTAACCAGGCGGCCTAGCTTATTTCAGAGGGGGAGAGTTGTAATGTGTGGCGCAGACAGACAGACAGAGGCCTAAAATAAAAAAAGGTGGCTAAATGCAGTTCACAATTGGTAACAGGATTACTCAGGTGGCATAGCTTTGTTCAGCGGAGGACAACTGTTATAAGTGGCTGACACAGTTAGTAGGCCAAAAATACTAAAGTTGGCTAAATGTCAGCCAATGAATTGGTCATAAATAAACTGGTGCCATAGCGAGGTACAGGGGTGGGCTCCTCTGCAGAGTTGCAGACAGTGGTAAGTGGCGCAAAGCATTAAGGGGTCAAAAAGGAAGCAAGGGCCTCTGTATATTTAACTATCATCTATCATTGCAACAAATTTGTAATGGCAGTGCCATTTAAGGATTTAACAGCACAGACTACACAGTGCTGGGGCAGGTAAGTTTTGCAACTGGTAGATCACAGTTCGAGCTGGGGGGAACACTCTCTCGTGGGCGGCGGTACTGGTACAGGGCACCTCATATTACGACGGTGTGTCTGATGTTGGTTGTGCACCACCACCGTCAGAGACACTTTATTGTACTATGTGGGACCCTGTGCCAGTGCCGTCGCCCAAGAGTGGGCACACACACCTGTCCAGGCAAACGACACTCGCACGGGTGCTTGCGCCAAGTTGTGACCACGGACCTGTGGGGGGAGTCAGCCCATTTAGGGAGGTATAAAAATGGCTTATGGTGGACATTCGGCACCTGCAAATGGCGGAATTGGAGCAGTCAGTAAGAGGAGGCCAAATACAAGCAATTTTTCAGGCAAGCTACGTGTCTGCAGGTGAAGGTGGGGCAAAATAATTTGAAATCCATTAACTGTAGAAAAATAGAAAGAGTCCACAGCACTGTTGTGCCTATGTACCACCACTTCCTCAGATACAAAGTGCTGCTGAATGCCGCTGCTGTGCCATATTTGCGATTCATAGACGCTGGGTGCATTTAAAAAGACGAGTATGCAAATCCAAGAAAAAGAAAAAACAGAAATGCACTCACCGGTCTCTTGTGCGATAGTCCTTTATTCAGAACATGTGCAGGCACACTTGGGGAGAACGTGGAAAAAAGAAAATTCGAAATCCATGATTGGTTCATTTTAATGAAGGTTAGATCATCAACATTTCGGGGAGCCAGACGTGTCCTTTTTTCGGTCAGTATTAAACTACACACAATGTACAAGGCAGAACGTGGGTGGCAGATATACGCCAAACAGAACTCACGTTAATCCACTTAGTGGCAATTTAAAGCACCCTTTTTTGGGGGGGGAGGGAGACTGCAGGAAAAAACAGGACCTGTGTGTTAAACTACACACAATGTACAAGGCAGAACGTGGGTGGCAGATATACGCCAAACAGATCTCAGGTTAATCCACTTAGTGGCAATTTAAAGCACCTTTTTATTTTTTGTGGAAGACTGCAAGAAAAAACAGGCCCTGTGTGTTAAACTACACACAATGTAAAAAGCAGAACGTGGGTGGCAGATATACGCCAAACAGATCTCACGTTGATCCACTTAGTGGCAATTTAAAGCACCCTTTTTTTTGTGGGAGACTGCAGGAAAAAACAGGCCCTGTGTATTAAACTACACACAATGTACAAGGCAGAACGTGGGTGGCAGATATTGTTCTCTTGTGTCTACAAGACTGGGGATTTATCCACCACTCCTCTTTGGCTATCTGCACAAAAGCTGTTCTACTCTGTATGCACACATGGATTTTTCCTCTCTGAACCCTGTTCACACAGGTAATATACAGATGATCAGGTTTTTAAATACATCAAATAGGGATTGCATATGTGGCACCCCTAGGGGTATTTGCCACAAAAATAGTTACTGACAGTAAATGCAAATACTAAAATAGCAAGACTGCACTACCACCTCCGGCCAGAAGGGGGAGCTCCAGAGACTCCCCTTGATCCATTCTGGTCTGAGAGAAGAAATGGCAGTTGGGCTAAGGAGCTGAAAGTGAGAGGTCATACAGTTGAATCTCTAACAGCCCTGTGACTGTTACCAGGCCTAAATCACCGGCCTGAGGAGAAGAGGGATAGAGAAAAAGGACATTGTGAGAACCGGGTAGCATTAATCACTACCCAGAACAGGCGCAAAGACGGATACCGGATCCGTGGCTGTATTCATTACATATAATACAGCAACCGGAAAAACGTGAGGTGATATCAGCTTCACTAGGGCCGGACGCAGCAACAGACACAGAGTTCAGCGGTACTCCCAGAGGGGGTAAGCCGATAAAAGGACTCGGGTTGCCCGTCGAACCAGGACCCGGAGGGGACAGATTGGGCCGGCAGCCAGTTCACATACAGCAGCAGGGCCACACAGATATTGCGTACAATAAGAGGCAAAGACCCCGGCAGGGTCAAAGTAACTCAGAGTTCCCATACAGACTCCGGTGACAGGACTGGTTGTAAATCCTTTTTTGTTAAAGTAAACTGGTTAAACGTTTCAGTGCCTCAGTCTTTCATTTGGACAATAGCCATCTATCCAGGATTGGGATCATCACCGCTGGGAGAACCTGCTGCTGATCAAGTAAGTGCCTGTTCCCTCACGATACCCTTTACACTGTGCATTGCCTGAGGCCACAGCACCGGGTCAAGCCACCCGTGACACCCCTCTCAAGAGACAGACCCCATTGGTCCGGTGCTGGGTACCCCGGTCTCTTGGGCGTCACAATTGGCGTCACGAACAGGATCTAGCCAGCCCGTATACCGGGTATTGTGTGCCGTGATTGGAGCCCAAAACTGTGAAAACTTGGATGAAAAATCTTGAAAATTGACTTTATTAAAGAAAAATCCATTCCCCATTGAAAACTATTGAAAGTGACTTTTCCCCATTGGTTGTAATGGAGTAAAGATGGCCGCCATCCCCTGAGGTAATCACTTCATAACCGTTAGGCACGAGACTGTTAATTGAGCTACGCCATCACCTGAGCCCCAGTCTAACTGAAAAACTTCAGAATCCGCCATTACAGAGCGCGGTGGGTGGGAGCAGCAGGGGGCGTGTCATTGTGGGCGGCACCAAGCTGAGCGCTCTGACATCAGAGCAAGGGGAAAATCGATCCTGCTGCACAGCGGAACGAATCTACACTATCCTGACGGAAGCGGAGGACCGGAAGGGTCCGGATTAACTAAGGGGGCACAGTATGTCGCAGCACAGAGACGCCGCAGCACCCGGCGACGCTAATGCAGCTGAAAGACAGAGTGTCGATAGAGAGTCCGGTAGCGCAGCGGTGCAAGGAGTGGCGCCCATCATGCCGGTGCTGATGCCATATACCCCGGGTGGCCCATGGCTTCCAATGTATGAAGGTGAGCCTAATACCCTTGACGATTTCAGAGAAAAGATGCTGGCCCATTTTGACATGTTCCCTGTGGGTGAAGTTCAGCGTGTTAGTCTCCTGATGATGCAGTTAAGTGGCCATGCTAAGCGAGAAGTCACAGCATGGGCAGCTGATCTAAAAGGCACTGTTGAACGCATATTTGCTGGATTAAAAGCTACATTTGAAACCACTGCCAGCAGCAAAGCTAAAGTACGATTCTTTAATTGCAAACAAAAAGTTAATGAGGGCGTGAGAGACTTTGCCTTAAACCTGCAGGAAGCCCTTAAATCACTTACACTGGCTGAACCCATTTTTAACACCGGAGCGGATAAACTGCTAAGAGATCAATTTATTGAGGGACTCTACACCCCTTCTCACCGGGGGCATGTGAGCATGCTTGTTTTTAAGAACCCTGAATTGACATTTGCCCAATTAAAGGAGAGCGTTATACGTCTCCAGCTGGCAGAGGCACCTCGGGATCAGGATCCTGCGCAACTCATGGCAGAGGCTCCTCAACAACATGGAGTACCAGTGACATCAGCTATGTCCGGGGCCATTGCTAAGCCCCTGGGGCCCAGTACTAATGAGGCTCTTCAACAAAAGCTTGACGCTTTAACTGATGTTGTTGCTTCAATGGCTAAAACCATGCAGGAGATGAGAGGACCCAAGATGGAGTTGTCAAACCGTAGAGAAGGTGTTCCATGGATGAGACCCCGGAGATACCCGACATGGAGAGGACGACCCCGCGACCGCTACCAACCGGATGGACAGCCCATTTGCCGCCGTTGCCAGCAGCCAGGCCACTTTGCACGAGATTGTGATTTAAACGGGAATCCCCTGGGAATGCGGGCCGCTTCGCAGGAATGAACTTTCAAGGCCCAACACCCTGGCATGACAGGTACATCGGAGGACAACCCATTATCCCTATCGTGCTGGACGGAATGCCCCTCAACGCTTTGCTGGACACAGGTTCCCAGATTTCATCTATACCGTATATCTTTTATAAGAGGTACTGGGCTGATGCAGATATTGATAAAGGGCCCTCTGATGTTGAACTAGATATATGGGCCAGTAATGGTAAGTTGGTACCGAAACTAGGATTCAGGGAGATAACCATAAAGATTGGTAAAGTAGAATTGAAGAAACAGGGTATAATTGTTGTTGATGTTGACCGGCGGAACTGTGAACCAACTGTATTGATAGGAATGAATGTGTTAGAGAACTGCTTTTCCGAAGTCATTTCTGTCTTACAGCAAATTGCTGAAACTGCCCAATCCTGCCAGCAGAGAGTTCTCCGGAGGGAAATAAGAGTATTGATGTTAAGGCAACAGGTAGAAGTTGCAGGTGGAGAAATCGGCAGTGTGAGGGTAAGTGATTCAACGTCTATTGTAATCCCACCAAAAACAGAAATGCTGGTATGGTGTAGAGCAGCCATTGGTACTAAGGGACGAGATTATCAAGCCTTAATAGAACCAGTGTACACCGACAGCAGGCCCACTATACTCACAGCACGAGGGATAGTCGAGGTACACCGGGGACGAGTGCCGGTACGGCTTTTGAACTGTGGAGAGGAAGAGGTCACTTTGCCAAGGTATGCTACAATGGCAAAGCTATATACTGTTGACAACAATGCCATCACAACCATTGAGCCCTTAGAACCAACCTGTCAGGTGGAAGGCAATGGCTCAGATGGAGAAATGGAGGATTGGTGCCAACAGCTACACGTGGGCATAAATTCAACACCTACCCATCAAAAACAAGGGGTGTATAGGCTAGTGACGGAATATGAACAAGTCTTCAGTAAACACCCATTGGACTTCGGACGGATAGAAGGGGTAGAACACACAATCCCCACCAGTGACCATCCCCCAATAAAAGAAAGATATAGACCCATACCGCCCGCTCACTATCAATGTGCAAAAGATATGCTGAGGGAGATGAAACAGGCCGGGGTAATAAGAGACAGCTGTAGCCCCTGGGCGGCCCCTCTAGTGATTGTCAAAAAAAAGGACGGAACCATGAGAATGTGCGTAGACTACCGGAAGATTAATAACATCACCCATAAAGACGCCTACCCCTTGCCTAGGATAGAAGAGTCCTTAACTGCTTTGAAATCTGCTAATTATTTTTCCACCTTAGACTTAACAAGCGGGTATTGGCAAGTCCCTGTGGCTGAGCGAGATAAGGAAAAGACGGCATTCACCACACCAATGGGTCTATGTGAATTTAATCGCATGCCGCTCGGACTCTGCAACGCATCCGGTACCTTCCAGCGGCTGATGGAATGCTGCCTCGGACACAAGAACTTCGAGACCGTCCTCCTGTACCTAGATGATGTGATCGTCTACTCAAAGACTTACGAACAACACTTAATAGACCTGGCAGAAGTGTTCGAAGCCTTATCCAGGTATGGCATGAAAGTCAAGCCATCCAAATGTCACCTTCTCAAGCCAAAGGTACAGTACCTGGGACACATCGTGAGTTCGGAGGGAGTAGCACCAGATCCCGAGAAAATAAGCGCCATAAGGGATTGGCCAAGACCTACCAGCGCAAAAGAAGTGAGACAATTCCTGGGATTGGTGGGTTACTATCGCAGATTTATAAAAGGATTTACCAAGTTGGCAGCACCCTTGCAAGACACCTTGGTGGGGCAGACGAAGAAACCTTCAAACCGAAACCCTCCTTTTCAGTGGAACGACGAAAGGGAAGACTCCTTTGAACAACTAAAGAAGGCACTAACCGGAGAAGAGGTTCTGGCATACCCAGATTACCATCAACCTTTCATCCTCTACACCGATGCCAGTAATGTGGGACTAGGAGCGGTGCTGTCACAAAAGCAAGAAGGTCGGGAGAAAGTCATCGCCTTTGCAAGTAGAAAGCTCCGGCCTACTGAAAGAAATTCAGAAAATTACAGCTCCTTCAAATTGGAACTACTGGCAGTAGTTTGGGCTGTGACTGAACGTTTCAAACACTATCTGGCCGCTGCAGAATTTATTGTCTATACTGACAACAATCCGTTGACCCACCTGGACACAGCCAAATTAGGTGCGTTAGAACAGCGATGGATAGCCCGGTTATCTAATTACAACTTCAAGATCAAGTATCGAGCAGGTCGCAAGAATGGAAATGCCGATGCCCTATCCCGGATGCCACACTTGAGAGATGTAGAAGAAGAAACGGGGGAGCTTGAAGAAATTGAACTACCAGCCTTCCATCATCCCAAGGCAAAACATCATCAGTCAAGTACCTATCAGAAACAACAAGAGGTGAATTTAAATCCGTTAGCACACCATAGATGGGCTGACACCCAAGACAGCAATCCGGCTGTGAAGTTGGTGAAGGAACTGTTAACTGAGCAAAGTGCATATCCCGATGAGGATGCCCCAGAAGAGACGCATCAACTCTGGAAAGAGAGAGGCAAAATGTTCCTGTATCAAGGGAAGCTCTGTAGAAGGTACACCAATCCGAAAACACATGAATTGGTTTGGCAGATTATCGTGCCTAAACAAGATGTCAAGATGGTCCTCGAAGCTTACCATAATGGTGCTGGTCACTTCGGTTGGAAAAAGTTAGAAGTACTTCTAAGAGAAAGATTTTATTGGGTCGGGATGAGAAAATCAATCGAACAGTGGTGCAGAAATTGTGGCCCGTGCAACCTCAGAAGAAACGATCAAAAGAACCAGAGAGCACCACTGCAGCCCATAATCACTAAACAACCACTTGAACTTGTAGCCATGGACCACGTGAAGTTGACACCAAGCCAGTCTGGCTATGTCTATGCCTTGACCATCGTGGACCATTATTCACGCTTCTTGGTAGTAGTACCCGTAAAAGATCTGACAGCAAAAACAGCAGCCAAAGCGTTCCAAACGTACTTTTGTAGACCCCATGGATATCCGGAACAGGTTCTCACCGACCAAGGTACAGCCTTTGAATCAGAGATCTTCAGAGAATTCTGTAATATGTATGGTTGCAAAAAGATCCGGACGACGGCCTATCATCCACAAACAAACGGCTTATGCGAGAAGATGAACCATATTGTAATAGAACTACTAAAGACTTTACCTGAGGCAGAAAGGAATCAATGGCCAGAGAAATTGCCTGACTTGGTGGATCTGTATAATCATGTCCCGGTGAGTTCCACCAATTGCACCCCAGCTTACCTTATGCGTGCAAGACCCGGCCAATTACCAATCGATCTAGAAATGGGAATTCTGAAACCAGACGCAGAAGTCCAAGACTCCAATTGGGATATCATACGGCAAAAGCAGTATCACCAAGTGCAAGAGAGTGTGGAAAGAAGCCTTCAGCAAACTAGAGAAAGACAAGAGCGAACTTTCAACCAGAATGCTCTAGCGACCCCATTAAGACCGGGTGACCAAGTGCTCAAGAGAAATCGTCGAACCAATAAACTGGACAATCAGTGGGAAGCCGTACCCTACACAGTTTTACCAACAAGAGTGGATAATCCTAAAATGTGTCTCATTAGCAAAAACGGAGGCTTAACATCTGTACTAGTGTCAAGAGACAATCTTAAATTATGTCCGGAAGCATTGAAAGAGCCAGACGTTGTCCAGCCAGAACCAGAAGTTATTCAACCCATACAGGTTCAACCAGTAAAGGAAAAAGAAGAGGAAGTGTATCACACCTGTATAGGAGACTTTCCCAAAACCCTACTAACATACCATGGTGCAGTAGTGGTTCCCATGGTGGCCTTTTACCCAACACCGAACCCAATACCAGAAGTCCCAAGACAGGAAGAGGCTGACCCCGTACTACAGGAGGTTCCAGGCCAGGAAGAACAGATTCCTGGTCAGAGTAATCCCATTCACGGTGGACTTGCCAACTCCATAGTCGTGGAATTATCTTTAGCAGAGCGGGCAGATACTACATCCGCAGTAGACAGTAGTACACCACATGAAGAGACACCGCTATTACGTAGATCACAGCGTAGTACCCAGGGTCAATTACCGGCCAGGTATGCAGATTACCAACTATAAAGCTCATAATGTGAATTGTATATATGTTATGCCGTATATAGTTAAACAGAAAATGTAGTATAGTCATTGTTATCAGTCTGCAACGTTTAAGCCCAGTGCCTACAGAGACTTGTCTGTATGAACTTCTTGCATATTCTTGAACTTTTTATCAGCCCGGAGGCACTAAATCAAAGCTCCGGAAAGACTGCTTTTTGAACTTTGCTCCTCGCTCTTTTTGAACTTTCTTTAGACTTTATATTGATAACTCCGTTGGAAAAATGGAACTAAATTCCTGGACACTAAGTACGGTGCCTTTCCTAATACCTTCAAGGATAGAACTGTATTAATGGACGCTATTTGAAGTGACTTTTTACAGAACTATATTTTTGTTTCCTTGAGTGGTTTTTGTAACTTTTCATTTTTAAGACTCTGTACATATTAATTGTTATTTCAAAATGTTATTGTCCCACAGTCCCGGAGTACTGTTCTTAACTAAGGGGGAATGTGGCACCCCTAGGGGTATTTGCCACAAAAATAGTTACTGACAGTAAATGCAAATACTAAAATAGCAAGACTGCACTACCACCTCCGGCCAGAAGGGGGAGCTCCAGAGACTCCCCTTGATCCATTCTGGTCTGAGAGAAGAAATGGCAGTTGGGCTAAGGAGCTGAAAGTGAGAGGTCATACAGTTGAATCTCTAACAGCCCTGTGACTGTTACCAGGCCTAAATCACCGGCCTGAGGAGAAGAGGGATAGAGAAAAAGGACATTGTGAGAACCGGGTAGCATTAATCACTACCCAGAACAGGCGCAAAGACGGATACCGGATCCGTGGCTGTATTCATTACATATAATACAGCAACCGGAAAAACGTGAGGTGATATCAGCTTCACTAGGGCCGGACGCAGCAACAGACACAGAGTTCAGCGGTACTCCCAGAGGGGGTAAGCCGATAAAAGGACTCGGGTTGCCCGTCGAACCAGGACCCGGAGGGGACAGATTGGGCCGGCAGCCAGTTCACATACAGCAGCAGGGCCACACAGATATTGCGTACAATAAGAGGCAAAGACCCCGGCAGGGTCAAAGTAACTCAGAGTTCCCATACAGACTCCGGTGACAGGACTGGTTGTAAATCCTTTTTTGTTAAAGTAAACTGGTTAAACGTTTCAGTGCCTCAGTCTTTCATTTGGACAATAGCCATCTATCCAGGATTGGGATCATCACCGCTGGGAGAACCTGCTGCTGATCAAGTAAGTGCCTGTTCCCTCACGATACCCTTTACACTGTGCATTGCCTGAGGCCACAGCACCGGGTCAAGCCACCCGTGACACCCCCCTCAAGAGACAGACCCCATTGGTCCGGTGCTGGGTACCCCGGTCTCTTGGGCGTCACACATACATTAGTTAAGACTGCTCTGATATGGGTATTGTTATGAACTGGTGATTCAGAGACACAATGCACCTGGTGGTTAAGAGCACACAAAGTGACCTGATAGTTACTAATAACATAGGACGAGCTCTGAGACGTGGGAACTCTGCTGACCGCAATCACTAATCCTATCACACCACAGTAGAGGTGGCCGTGGAGTGCTCCTGACCAGACCTAGGCGCCTCGGGCACAGCCTGAGAAACTAGCTAGCCCTGAAGATAGAAAAATAAGCCTACCTTGCCTCAGAGAATTTCCCCAAAGGAAAAGGCAGCCCCCCACATATAATGACTGTGAGTGAAGATGAAAATACAAACACAGAGATGAAATAGGTTTTAGCAAAGTGAGGCCCGACTTACTGAATAGACCGAGGATAGTAAAGATAGCTTTGCGGTCAGCACAAAAACCTACAAACAACCACGCAGAGGGCGCAAAAAGACCCCCCGTACCGACTAACGGCACGGAGGTGCTCCCTCTGCGTCCCAGAGCTTCCAGCAAGCAAGAAAAACCAATAAAGCAAGCTGGACAGAAAAAATAGCAAACAAAAGTAACACAAGCAGAACTTAGCTTATGCAGGGCAGACAGGCCACAAGACGATCCAGGAAAGAGCAAGACCAATACTGGAACATTGACTGGAGGCCAGGAACAAAGAACTAGGTGGAGTTAAATAGAGCAGCACCTAACGACTTAACCTCATCACCTGAGGAAGGGAACTCAGAAGCCGCAGCCCCACTCACATCCACCAGAGGAAGCTAATAGACAGAACCAGCCGAAGTACCACTCATGACCACAGGAGGGAGCTTGACCACAGAATTCACAACAGGGTATACCGTGAAGTTTGGTAGAGCAGCTTAGTATACATTTTTTGCAAAAAACTTATCAACCAAATACCCTGTTTTTTACATCTTTTACTAGCACTTGCGGATTACTGCGATTTTTTTCAAACTGAGTGTTTTTGGTTTTACTATTCTCTTTTGTGTCTTCAGGTTTCTTGGTGGTGTGTGAACATGTTCCTACAGACTTGTTCACTATGCAGGTAGCCCATGTGTTCCTGTTTCCATAATTGGTCTCTTGTGTCTACAAGACTGGGGAGTCCACCACTCCTTTTGGGCTATCTGCACAAAAGCTGTTCTACTCTGTATGCACACATGGATTTTTCCTCTCTGAACCCTGTTCACACAGGTAATATACATATGATCAGGTTTTTAAATACATCAGATAGGGATTGCATACATTAGTTAGGACTGCTCTGATATGTGTATACCGTGAAGTTTGGTAGAGCAGCTTAGTATACATTTTTTTGCAAAAAACGTATCAACCAAATACCCTGTTTTTTACATCTTTTACTAGCACTTGCGGATTACTGCTATTTTTTTTCAAACTGAGTGTTTTTGGTTTTACTATTCTCTTTTGTGTCTACACAATGTACAAGGCAGAACGTGGGTGGCAGATATACGCCAAACAGAACTCACGTTAATCCACTTAGTGGCAATTTAAAGCACCCTTTTTTGGGGGGGTGGGAGACTGCAGGAAAAAACAGGTCCTGTGTGTTAAACTACACACAATGTACAAGGCAGAACGTGGCTGTCAGATATATGCCAAACAGAATTCGCGTAGATCCACTTAGTGGCAATTTAAAGCTTCCTTTTTATTTTGTTGGGGGGAGACTGCAGGAAAAAACAGGCCCTGTGTATTACACCACACAATGGACAAGGCAGAATGTGGCTGGCAGATATACGCCAAACAGAACTCACGTTAATCCACTTAGTGGCAAATTAAAGCACCCTTTTTGGGGGGGAGTGGGAGACTGCAGGAAAAAACAGGCCCTGTGTGTTAAACTACACATAATGTACAAGGCAGAACATGGGTGGCAGACATACGCCAAACAGAACTCACGTTGATCCATTTAGTGGCAATTTAAAGCACCCTTTCTTGGGGGGGTGGGAGACTGCAGGAAAAAACGGGCCCTGTGTGTTAAACTACACACAATGTACAAGGCAGAACGTGGGTGGCAGATATACGCCAAACAGAACTCACGTTGATCCATTTAGTGGCAATTTAAAGCACCCTTTTTTGGGGGGGGTGGGAGACTGCAGGAAAAAACGGGCCCTGTGTGTTAAACTACACACAATGTACAAGGCAGAACGTGGGTGGCAGATATACGCCAAACAGAACTCACGTTAATCCACTTAGTGGCAATTTAAAGCACCCTTTTTTTTGGGGGGGTGGGAGACGGCAGGAAAAAACAGGCCCTGTGTGTTAAACTACACACAATGTACAAGGCAGATTGTGGGTGGCAGATATACGCCAAACAGAACTCACGTTGATCCACTTAGCAGGGCCGCCATCAGGGCATTACAGCCGTGACTGGCGTATGGGGCCCGGTGAGCAGAGGGGGCTCACCGGGCCCCTACCGGCAGCCGCAGGCTGAACCGGGCCCTTAGCGGCGGCCGGCGCTACAGCTGTACGCTATTGACGTGCGGGCAGTAAAGCTGGACACAGGGTGGGGGGGCAGTAAAGCTGGACACGGGGGGGGAGCAGTAAAGCTGGACACAGGGGGGGCAGAAAGCTGGACACAGGGGGGGCAGTAAAGCTGGACACAGGGGGGGAGCAGTAAAGCTGGACACAGGGGGGGGGTCAGAAAGCTGGACACAGGGGGGGCAGCAAAGCTGGACACAGGGGGAGCAGTAAAGCTGGACACAGGGGGGGTCAGAAAGCTGGACACGGGGGGGCAGAAAGCTGGACACAGGGGGGGCAGTATAGCTGGACACAGGGGGGGCAGAAAGCTGGACACGGGGGGCAGAGTGCTGGACAGAGATGGGGCAGAGTGCTGGACAGAGATGGGGCAGAGTGCTGGACAGAGATGGGGCAGAGTGCTGGACAGAGATGGGGCAGAGTGCTGGACAGAGATGGGGCAGAGTGCTGGACACTGATGGGGCAGAGTGCTGGACAGAGATGGGGCAGAGTGCTGGACAGAGATGGGGCAGAGTGCTGGACAGAGATGGGGCAGAGTGCTGGACAGAGAAGGGGCAGGATTGGACACAGATGGGGCAGAGTGCTGGACAGAGATGGGGCAGGATTGGACACAGATGGGGCAGAGTGCTGGACACAGATGGGGCAGGATTGGACAGAGATGGGGCAGAGTGCTGGACAGAGATGGGGCAGGATTGGACACAGATGGGGCAGAGTGCTGGACACAGATGGGGCAGGATTGGACAGAGATGGGGCAAAGTGCTGGACAGAGATGGGGCAGAGTGCTGGACTGGACAGAGATGGGGCAGAGTGCTGGACAGAGATGGGGCAGAGTGCTGGACAGAGATGGGGCAGATTGCTGGACAGAGATGGGGCAGAGTGCTGGACAGAGATGGGGCACGATTGGACACAGATGGGGCAGAGTGCTGGACAGAGATGGGGCAGGATTGGACAGAGATGGGGCAGGATTGGACACAGATGGGGCAGAGTGCTGGACAGAGATGGGGCAGAGTGCTGGACAGAGATGGGGCAGAGTGCTGGACAGAGATGGGGCAGAGTGCTGGACAGAGATGAGGCAGGATTGGAAACAGATGTGGCAGAGTGCTGGACACAGATGGGGCAGGATTGCACACAGACTGGGCAGAGTGCTGGACACAGATGGGGCAGGATTGGACACAGATGGGGCAGAGTGCTGGACACAGATGGGGCAGGATTGGACACAGATGGGGCAGAGTGCTGGACACAGATGGGGCAGAGTGCTGGACACAGATGGGGCAGGATTGGAAACAGATGGGGCAGAATGGAGACAGATGGGGCAAGATTGGAGACAGATGGGGCAGGATGGATACGATGGAGACAGATGGGGCAGGATGGGGAGATCATATGGGGCAGAATGGATACTCATGAGGGCAGGATGGGAGAACATATGGCTGGAGCCTGGAATGAGACACACGGGGGCTAGGATGGCGAATATTACCATAGGGGCTAATTAAGGGATATTATTATTGCAGTGATGTATTTATTTTATTTTTTGAGTATACTGTTTTAAATGGGGGGGCGGTCCTGTTAATGTGTAGAGTGATACTATGTTGCCTTCTTCATGTGGTGTAATGTAGAAGTTGGGAAAATTAAGTAATGTGTTCTACAAGCGGAACTCGAGATAACTGTTTTATTTTCTGCAGAGAAGAGTCCTGGCTGGATGAAATGATGGCGGTCTGTGCTGGATGAAAGATGAAGGACTTCACCTAGAGATGTCACTGGTGAGTCAGTGTTACCTATACACTGACACTATACACTGTATACTATATACAGAGGTCCTGTGTACAATGTCACCAGTGATCACTGTATTACCTATACATTATATACAGAGTTCCTGTGTATAATGTCACCGGTGATCACTGTATTACCTGTACACAGACACTGCTTACTAATTACAGATCTCCTGTGCATAATGGCACTGCTGGTGATAGTATTGTGTTTTTTTTTTTTATTACTGATCAGTATTGTAGTATTCAGTCATTTGTGGTAATATGCGGTCTGGTCATGGTGTAGTGGTATTTGTTCCTTGTATTTTATATTATTCGATCACTGTGGTGGTAATATGTCATCTGGTCATAGTGCGGTGCTATTTGTTCCTTGTATGTAGTATCATAGGTCATTTTAAAAATTGAAAAATAAATAAAAATATACCTAAATTGTATTGCATATTTTAACAAATATTTAGTAGGTTACAGCAGAGTAGGGCCCGGCCAAAAGTGTCTACCGTGTTATGGTGGCGGCTTAAAAAATCTTTTGGCCAAAACAAAAGCTGCCGGCTATATGTGTGATCTGGTGATGGGAACTGTTAATGTGTGATAGGTGAGAAGTGGAGATTTTCCAAGAGAGAGCGGTGGGACTGTGGACAGTTCGTGGGGTGGAGCCTGGAGGCGGGGCTGGGGTGGAGCCTGGGCGGAGTTTCAAGGGGGCCCCGAAAATTTTGCCAGTATGGGGCCCCAAAATTTCTAGTGGCAGCCCTGCCACTTAGTGGCAATTTAAAGCACCCTTTTTTTTGTTTTTATGGGAGACTGCAGGAAAAAACAGGCCCAGTGTATGACACCTCACAATGTACAAGGCAGAACGTGGCTGGCATATATATCTAAAAATACAAGGGCTGTAGTAGAATTTCAATCTCCCTACAATGATCAAAGGACAAGTATGGCAGCAATAAAAAGGACTGCTGCACAGTGCACACAAAACAGTTTGGACAAAGAAACAAGATAACTCTGCAGAAAGAAGCAACAGGATTTTTGCCTTGAAAAAAGCAGTTGGTTTGCACAGCGGCGTACACACAGCAATGCAGCTATCAGGGAGCCTTCTAGGGCAGCCTAAGAAGCTACAGAGCTGATGCACCCCCTCCCCCCCCAAAAAAAAACACTGTCCCTGCAAAAAAAAGGTGGTGTTGGACAGTGGAAATCGCTACAGCACAAGCGGTTTGGGGGTTAATATTCCCTCCCTAAGTATATCCCTGCTTCTGACGAAGCTGCAGCAACCTCTCCCTATGCTCAGATCAGCAGAAGTAAGATGGCGGTCGGCGTGCACACCCCTTTATAGCCCCTGTGACGCCGCAGAAAGCAAGCCAATCACTGTCATGCCCTTCTCTAAGATGGTGGGGACCGAGACCTATGTCATCAAGCTGCCCACACTCTGCTTGCACCTTCATTGGCTGAGAAATGGCACTTAAAGCGTCATACGAAATGCGACTTTGACACGCAGATCGCCGACCTCATGGCCGATCCCACAGTGGGATCGGGTCGGGTTTCACGAAACCCGACTTTGCCAAAAGTTGGCGATTTATGAAAATGTCCAATCCGTTTCGCTCAACCCTACTAAAAAGGACTGTTTGTTTCTCAGGAATTGTGGACTGAACAGTTGCAGACCTACACTAACTATAAAAACCACGATTCTGACCCTATCCCGGCAGCTCTCCCTACACTCGCTGAATCTGGAGCAGAATGCGGCGAGCAGGACGGCGCCAGGTCTCTTATACTCGGGGTGATGCTGTGCGGCCAAGCCATTCACTGCACGACCACAACAAAGATGGCTGCGACGTTTCATGGCCTGGCAGACAATCCCTGCAGCGTGATTGGGTCTCTAAAGTCCGCCAAAAATGCTGGTTGGAGACACCAGTCACCGCCGAATAATCCCGGAAATACTCAGTGCTCGGCTAGTACACCGAGTACACTGATTTTCGGGAGAGTAACGAGTAGTATCGAGCACGTTCGCTCATCACTAGCAGACAGTAATGGAGCTTTTGGAGGTATGCAGTGAGAGCTATGTACTCACATACAGTGCCTGCAGGCCTTGCACTGATGTGGATATGTGCACTTAGACTCCTCTGCCTATCTAGCGCTGCAATATTGTGAGCCCCGAATTAGCTCTAAAAAGGACTGTTTGTTTCTCGGGAGTTGTGGACTGAACAGTTGCAGACCTACACTAACTAATAAAAGGACGATTCTGACCCTATCTCAGCAGCAGCTCTCCCTACACTCGCTCAGGCCGGCGTCACACTAGAGAGTTTTTCAGACGTATGAGAGGCTCAAAAACTACGCATTGCACACGGACCAATGATTCTCTATGGGGCAGCTTCTATCTGGCGTATATTACGCATCCATATTTTACGGCCGTACAAAATCGCAGCATGCTACGTGTGTCAGCGTATTGGGCAAGAAAATATGCCAATGAAAGTCTATGGGGCGAGAAAAATACGGATTACACATGGACCAACAGTGTGACTTGCGTAAAATATGCAAGAGTACAGCAGGTGACAGGAAATATGCCAAAACCTCAATCAGGAAGCTCAGACATGCTAATTAGCTGAAAAAGCCAGACAGACATCCCGGAAGTCTGCTGCACGCCTCCACAGAGTCTCCTGCATCATGGCCAATATTATAAACATGGAAATGCTGCTGGTCTTGGTGAAAGGGAGGCCAGAAATTTGGGATCAGAGAGATGCCCATTACTCCAACCAGGCCAGAAAAGAGGCGGCATGGAGGAGCATATGTGGGCTGCTTTTCCCAGAATATGAGCAGCGGCCACGTGAGGTCCAGAGGCAGATGAGTAAGTACACTCATGTTTCTCACACTCTGAATAATATTTCAATCTGCATTACCAACATGAATTTGGTCCTAATGTTATTTAAATTATGAATAATCTCATTTATTTATATAGCACCATTAATAACATGGTGCTGGACACGAGAAAGGGGTTACGTTCATATTTTTTTAGATGTCGTTTACATTTTCCAAATTTACAATGACATACTGCTACTGAGGGGAGAGGACCCTGACCTTATGGCCTGAAAATCTATGTATTTTCAATTATATCGTATTGTGCTGTTTGTGGTTACAATATTTATGTGGATGATATTTTTTGAAAAATGCAGGTTACTAGGCCACATTGAAATCTGTTATATCACTGACACATTGTGGTACCACTGTGCACAATGGGCTTATACATTATTTTTTTGTCTTTCATTGCAGTGGAAGATGTTATGAGACGATGGCGCAGCATACGCGACCAATACATGCGAGAAAGACAGCAGCGGGCCAGGAGTGGGTCAGCAGCGCCTTAAAAAAAAAGAAATATATATATTATGACCAACTTTCCTTTTTGGACCCCAGTATGGATCTGAGACAGTAAGTAAAAACATCATAAAACATAACACATATGTTTAATAAAGGTAACATTTTAATTTTTTAAAAACTAATCATATACTTTACTAACAGAACACAGTCCAACCTTACTGAGAGGGAGACCGGCTCAGATTCGGAGGCCTTGATAGATCTGGTTGGGGAAGGAGAAGAGGTGGCTGGCCCATCTTCACATCCTTCTAGTGACATCACTCCTGCATCAACTTCAGTTGCACCTCAAGATCCGGAAACAACTGGTGAAGAAGCTTCTCCATCACCCACACCAGGACCACCTCCAGTAAGCCAAGAAGAACAAGGAAACAGTAGCAGCTGTTCCACTGGAGACATCCCCACAGCCTGCTGTCATTTCCCACCGTGGCCACGGAAGAACAGAGCTGCAAGAATCTCACAGGAATTTGGACATTGGGGTCCTTAATTATTTGGCCAGGGCTGCACAGGATGATGGTGAGGAGGCCTGGCCCGGTATCTCCGTCCCATACCCCGTGAGGTGAGGCTATGTGTGAGAGGGTATTTTTAAATACTTATCGATGCATGTACCACACCAAATGAACCTTATGAATTGTTTGAGTTTATTGAGAGGTGGCAGCTGTCACCACGTAACATCCTGTGCCTTCTATCATCTCAACAGGTGCATGCTCAACAAGTATTTGAAGCACCCCCTCCACGTGTGCCTACACCTTTACCCCTTCCCACCCAAAACCCACCAAGGCCAGCCCATTACCATATGCCATCATACCATCAACCTTCACAATATGGCCACTTGTCCAGACCCAGTGCGGGAGGCTGGTCCCAACCTGGGTTTGGACTACATGGCCATATTGGTGGGGGTTATGAGGCAAGGCCTTATTTCCAAACTCATGAGGGCCATAGTCAAAACCCTTATTATTCTAGCCAATACCCAACTGCCCAATATGAGCAAGGGCATCATTTAGAGCACGCTCATACATCATACTCACAGGATGATGTACAATTGGCCCAACAAAGGCCACCTGACCAGGACCCTGAGCTTTCGCCATCCCCTTCACCAACTTACAGAAATCTGTAATGCAAATTGGTTTATGAGGCTTCTTTTCTTTTCTTTTTTTTTTTTATATATTTTTTTGTTTCATTCTGCTGTGATAGCACTTTGGTATGTTTCTGTTACCAATTTTTTTTTGATGTTTACATTTTGATATAAAACAATATGATATGAATATGATGTCTAAAAAAAGGCTTTTGCTCTAAGTAAAAAAATATAATCAAAAGTAAATTTTATGTTGTTGGACCAATCATTACAACATCATACTCAATTCCTTCGGTTGATAAAAATCAGGTAAATAAATCAAAGAAACACTCATAGTTAACTAATTTAAGTAATTTATGCATTATTAACCAAAAATATGAATATATATATATATATATATATACATATATATATATATATATATATATATATATATATATATATATATGTATATATATATATATATCTAGATATATATATACAAACATTACAACAAAGAAACAGCATTATCTTGGCAGGGAGTACCTCCATGTGGAGAAACAAAATAATTTGTAAAAATATCCCTAACTTTTAAGCCAGAAAGGGGACGCCGCGGAGGAAGGACTTGTGTTGTAGGCCTACCCACATCATCCAAAATGCCTTCAACACAGTCAGCTGAGGAACACTCATGAATTCTTGTGAAGTTGTGCAGAACAACACAAGCTTTAAAGGGAACCTGTCACCCCGAAAATCGCGGGTGAGGTAAGCCCACCGGCATCAAGGGCTTATCTACAGCATTCTGTAATGCTGTAGATAAGCCCCTGATGTTACCTGAAAGAGGAGAAAAAGACGTTATATTATACTCACCCAGGGGCGGTCCCGCTGCTGGTCAGGTCAGATGGGCGTCTCCAGTCCATTGCGGCGCCTCCCATCTTCATTACAAGACGTCCTCTTCTGATCTTCAGCCACGGCTCCGGCGCAGGCGTATTTTGCTCTGCCCTGTTGAGGGCAGACAAAGTACTGCAGTGCGCAGGCGCCGGGCCTCTGACCTTTCCGGCGCCTGCGCACTGCAGTACTATCCTCTGCCCTCAAGAGGGCAGAGCAAAGTATGCCTGCGCCGGAGCCGTGGCTGAAGACCAGAAGAGGACGTCTTGTAATGAAGATGGGAGGCGACGCAGCGGACCGGAGACACCCATCCGACCTGACCAGCAGAGGGACCGCCCCTGGGTGAGTATAATATAACGTCTTTTTCTCCTCTTTCAGGTAACATCGGGGGCTTACCTACAGCATTACAGAATGCTGTAGATAAGCCCCTGATGCCGGTGGGCTTACCTCACCCGCGATTTTCGGGGTGACAGGTTCCCTTTAATTACTTCATTTACATTTTGCTCACTCAGCAGAATGGCAGACTGGAGAACAAGCCATTTGGATGCCATAATGCCAAAGGGGCACTCCACCAGTCGCCGTACCCGTGAAAGTCTGACATTAAATACATGCCACCGGTGGTCCAGGTTGCGCCAGGGATAAGGCCTCATGACATTCCTGCTCAATTGGAAGGCCTCATCTGCCACAAGAACATATGGGACTGCTTCAGCATTGGAGCCTGGGAGTTGTCGTGGTGGGAGGTCCAACAGGTTTTCACGTACCCGCCGACCCATAATCGACGCATTGAAGACTCTAGAGTCTCCAGTTCACCCATAGGCCCCAATATCTAAAATTATAAACCCGTAGTTACTGTCAACTACAGCTAACAGAACTACAGAGAAAAACTGCTCATAATTATAAAATTGGGACCCAGAGTTCGGCGGCTTACGCACCCTGATATGTTTCCCATCCAGGGCTCCAATACAGTGCAGAAATTGAAAACAGTCAGAAAAACCACGGGCTATTTTCAGCCAATCCTCCATTTTGGGCTCAGGCATCACAAGTTTATGTCGTTTGTCCCATATTTGCACACATGTATTCCGCACAATGCCTGAAATAGTGGACCGCCCTATGATAAATTCAAGATGTAGTCCCGCATAAGATAATCCAGTTGACAGGAATCTGAAAGCACACACAAAAAAAATAATTAGCTATGTAACAATGCTTTTATAAAACCCTAGTAGACAAAAGTTGTTGTGAATTCTGTGGCTGAATTCACTCCTGTGGTCACAAGTGGTACTGCAGCTTCTGAGCTTCCTCCCTCAGGTGTTCTGGTGAGCTCGTTGGCTGCTTCGTTACTTAACTCCACCTGATGCTGCTATCCTTGCTCCTGTTCAATGTTCCAGTGTTGGATCTGAGCTTCTCCTGATTGTTCCTGTGACCTGCTGCTCTGTATAGCTAAGTGCTTTTTTGCTATTTTGTTGCTTTTTTTCTGTCCAGCTTGTCTTTTGTTTTGCTGGAAGCTCTGAGACGCAAAGGGTGTACCGCCGTGCCGTTAGTCCGGCACGGTGGGTCTTTTTTGCCCCCTTTGCGTGGTTTTTGCTTTAGGGTTTTTTGTAGACTGCAAAGTTCGCTTTACTGTCCTCGCTCTGTCTAGAATATCGGGCCCCACTTTGCTGAATCTATTTCATCCCTACGTTTTGTCTTTTCATCTTACTCACAGTCATTATATGTGGGGGGCTGCCTTTTCCTTTGGGGTATTTCTCTGGGGGCAAGTCAGGCCTATTTTTCTATCTTCAGGCTAGCTAGTTTCTTAGGCTGTGCCGAGTTGCATAGGTAGTTGTTAGGCGCAATCCACAGCCGCTTTTAGTTGTGTTTAGGATAGGATCAGGTGTGTAGTCTACAGAGTTTCCACGTCTCAGAGCTCGTTCTTTTGTTCTTGGGTATTTGTCAGATCACTGTGTGCGCTCTGATCGCTAGGCACACTGTGTCTCTGGATTGCCTTCATAACACCTTTCATTAGCAGACATAACAAAAAGTATTATGAGGAAAATAAAAGGCAGTTGACCAGTGTACCTTCGTAAATTTACACTGGATACTAACATTTAACATTTACTACATATTTATAAATGCTTTTTAAAAAATGTAATGATATAATTTAAATAAGATGGTAGAAAATAAATATAGTTCAGAAAACATCATCTACATACAGTATGTGAGGATGGTGAATACATACCGTAAGGTAAGGAGAAGACGCTCCTCTGCAGATATGCAGTTCCGCATCCTGGTATCCTGATATGTGATTCCAGGACGTACTGTCTCGGATGACAGTACTGAAACAATTTGTCCGGATATGTACTCAGAGCTGAATAGAGCCTGTGAAAATGTCCTTTAGTGAGGTGTTGCCGCAAAAGTGGATGCACCCACATTTTTCTTCTCCTTCGCGGATCAACTATCACGGGGTATGGCTGGCCAAAGCGGCGTGACAAGACCCAATTAAATAACACCCGCTGAGTTGGTGTGAATTGCAGGAGGTCACACATGTTGCCCAACTACAACCAAAACACCTACACAAGCACAGCAACAAAATGGCCATATGGGAGGGTTCCACCTGTTGTAGAGGCCTTAAATAGGATTATGCTGATGACTTAAATTATTTTCAAGCCTCAAAACCGTTAAATGTCCATTTTGTAAGGTTGCGTGAAAAAAACGCATTACGGATGCCATGTAGATTACATATGGAGGTTAACAAGCGTAAAATACGCAGCCACACCTTGCCTACGGATGACATACAGATCACTGTTTTGGGATCATTTCTGCGTATTAGTCCTGTAAAATACGGAACGTATTTCCATACCCTGAGTGTGATGCCAGCCTTAGTCCAGAGCAGAAAGCGACGAGCAGGGCGGTGCCAGGTCTCTTATAGACCTGATGATGCTCTGCAGCCAGCCAATCACTGTAATACCACAACAAAGATGGCTGTGGCATTACAGTGCATGGCTGACAATCTCAGCACTGTCATTGGCGCTCTGAGGCTATGTGCGCACGTTGTGGAATCTGCTGCGGATTTTTCCTCGCAGAGTCCTAACAATCCGCAGGTTAAACGCCCTGCATTTTACCTGCATATTTACCGTGGATTTATCGTGGAATTACAGCATTTTGTGTGTGTTCAGTTTTCAACAGCGGTTTTACACCTGCAGATTCCTATTATGGAGCAGCTGTAAAACGCTGCGGAATCCGCACAAAGAATTGACATGGTGCAGAAAATACACCGCAGCATTTCTGCGCAGTATTTTCCACAGCATGGGCACTTCGGATTTTGTTTTTCATACGTTTACATGGTACTGTACAATGCATGGAAAACTGCTGCAGATCCGCAGCGTCAAATCCGCAACGTGTGCACATACCCTAAAGAGCTCCAGAATTGCAGGGCTGAGACCCAAGCTCCCGCCGAATAATCTCGGAAATACTCGATGCTCGCTGAGTACACAGAGCATAGTGATACTCGGGCAAGTACCGAGTAGTGGCGAGCACGTTCGCTCATCACTAATCATTAACATAAAAGATTCTATTACCTGTATGCCCATAGTAATAGCTTAAAAGTGTCCCAAGGGGTGACAGATTCCCTTTAACGCTTAAATATCACTATAGTAAAACTGATGTTGGGGCAAAGTCATGTTACAGATCTGTATTGTGCAGATCTAATACAGTGCTAGACACATTCTGTAATTCTTGTACCCCAGAAACAAGCAGTTATTTTTCTCACAGGTTTGTATTATAAAGGTATACACTAGAGAATATAATACTTATTGAGGCACACATTTGTAGCAGTAGGGCTTCCTATAAATCTGTAATAAAGTCAAGTGACTTTGCCTTGTACACTGGTCCTTACGGTTAGGGGCATCTTCAGTATTGTCTCTTCTGAGCAGCAGCTACCATCACTGACCAACATTGTTGCACTGTGTTTAAAATGAACTGTAGTCCTTCCACCTTTGAGGGAACAGTCTGGATCACTAGATTCCTTGCCTTCACTTTCATGTAGTAATTTTATACATATCCCCAAAAAATCTTAGTCATGGTAGATCTGTAAGTTCAAGATTAACTAGGAAAACCAAGAAAACAAGTCTTATTGTGCGTACTTAAAGGAAACCAGTCATTTCCCCTAACATTATTAACCTGCCGACATGGGGTTAATCTGCAGGTTAAAATAGTGGCCTAAATCAGTGCCGCCATCACACTGAAAGCCTGGCCTCCTTAGTAAATAAAATATACTTACTGTATGTATTAGATCGGAAGAAGAGGTGCATTGAAAACTCAAAACTGTGAATAAATTTGAGGTATGGAGGGCATATAATGAACATTTTTCCTTTTTGTGGGTATATTGAGATGCCTAATGTTTAATGTTGTTCCATTGAATCCAGTGATATTTAGGGATCTTTCCTTTGTGAATTTTGTAATTCATGCTGGCCATGGTATCTGTTGTATCTTGTGTGAAATATACATGTACTAATTGTATAATTTTAGGTAATTGATGACCTGAAGAGGGAAAGGGAATGGAAGGTTGTCAATGTGGTGAGCTGTGAATCTGACATGTTATTCACCAGTGTAATTGCAGATTAAGGTAATTATGACCTATCCTTAATAATAGGTAATCAGTAGTGTTGAGCGATACCTTCTGATATCGAGAAATATCGGATCGAATTGGATCGGACCGATACCCCAAAAATATCGGCTATCGCCGATTCCGATACCGGAGACCAATGCAAGTCAATGGGACACAAATATCGGAATGAAAATAAACCCTTTCTTTCCTTGCACATCCAGTTCGGGAGGGGGGAAGAGTGTGGGCAGCATGTGGGCGGAGACTGTGTGTGTCTGTGTGTGTGAGGGCGGGGTCTGTATTGTAGATTGTAAGCTCTCACGAGCAGGGTCGTCTTATTTTGCTTTAATTATTGTATTGTTAACGTTGTTACTTATGACTTTTGTGTTTGAAACTGTTAAACTGTAAAGCGCTGCGGAATATGTTGGCGCTATATAAATAAAGATTATTATTATTATTATTATTATGGGCTTCTCGGGGGTCTGTGTGGGCCTCTCAGGGGTCTGTACGGGCCTCTCGGGGGTCTGTGCGGGCCTGCCAGGGGCCTGTGAGGGCCTCTCAGGGGTCTGTGCGGGCCTGCCAGGGTCTGTACAGGCCTCTTGGGGGTCTGTGCGGGCCTGCCGGGGGTCTGTACGGGTCTCTCAGGGGTCTGTGCGGGCCTGCCGGGGCTCTGTACGGGCCTCTCAGGGGTCTGTGCGGGCCTGCCCGGGGTCTGTTCGGGCCTCTTGGGGGTCTGTGTGGGCCTGCCAGGGGTCTGTACGGGCCTCTCGGGGGTCTGTGCAGGCCTGCTGGGGGTCTGTATGGGCCTCTCGGGGGTCTGTGTGGGCCTGCCGGGGCCTGTGAGGGCCTCTCGGGGGTCTGTGCGGGCCTGCCGGGGTCTTACGGGCCTCTCGGGGGTCTGTGCGGGCCTGCCGGGGGTCTGTATGGCCTCTCAGGGGTCTGTGCAGGCCTGCTGGGGTCTGTATGGGCCTCCCGGGGGTCTGTGCGGGGCTGCCGGGGCCTGTACGGGCCTCTCAGGGGTCTGTGCAGGCCTGCTGGGGTCTGTATGGGCCTCCCGGGGGTCTGTGCGGGGCTGCCGGGGCCTGTACAGGCCTCTCGGGGGTCTGTACGGGCCTCTCGGGGGTCTGTGCAGGCCTGCTGGGGGTCTGTATGGGCCTCTTGGGGGTCTGTGCGGGCCTGCCGGGGCCTGTGAGGGCCTCTCGGGGGTCTGCGCGGGCCTGCCGGGGTCTGTGCGGGCCTGCCTGAGGTCTGTACGGGCCTCTCGGGGGTCTGTGCAGGCCTGCCGGGTGTCTGTATAGGCCTCTCAGGGGTCTGTGCAGGCCTGCTGGGGGTCTGTATGGGCCTCTCGGGGGTCTGTACAGGCCTGCCGGGGCCTGTACGGGCCTCTCGGGGGTCTGTGCGGGCCTTCCGGGGGTCTTTGTGTCTGTGTGCAGGCATCGTCCTCCCATCGGGCTATGCCTGCTACAATGACAGTGATTGACACATTAGCCAATGATGGGACAGTAGTAGACCCATCATCCGGCTAATGTGTTGAATGTAAAAAAAAAAAACACAAACATACATACTACATACAACATACTACATACATACTACATACAGTACATACTACATACATACTATATACATACATACTACATACTTACTACATACATACAACATACTACACACATACTACATACATACTACATACATACATACATACTACATACATACATACAACATACTACATACATACAACATACTACATACATACAACATACATACATACATACATACTACATGCATGCTACATACATACTGCATACATACAACATACATACATGCATACTACATACATACATACAACATACTACATACATACTACAAGCATACAACATACATACATGCATACTACATACATACAACATACTACATACATGCTACATACATACAACATAATACATACATACTATATATATACTACATACAATACATTCATACATTACATACAATACATACATATAGACATACAGTACATATAACATAGAGTACATACTCACCATCACTTGTCACTTTGTTCCCCGAAGCCAGTGTCATCTGTAAAAAATATTAAAATAACAAACAAACAATATACTCCCTGATCTGCAGAAATCCATGAGCGTCCCACGATGATCTCCCGTGGAGAACAGCAGCATCAGCTGATGTGACCGCTCGCTAGGGGCTCCAGCAATGCAATGACGGGAGGGAGGTATCCTTCCGCACTGTATTCCTCCGCCACTGTAAAAAAAATAGTCCCTAGTCTCACTTTTGGCATTGCTGTGTGAGAAAGTTCCCACACAGCTTTTGCCATAAAGTGAGACCAGTGAACTAAGGTAACCTCTCAGTGATGCACTGTAGGAGCCATTGTCTCCTGTCAGTGTGTCACTGAAGGTCCTATAGAGCAGTGACATCACCCGATGTCACTGTTCTATAGGGGAGTTCGTCGTGGGACACTCGTTATTAATTGGACTGCATCGGACAGGGAGTATACAGTTTACTATTTAATGTTTTTTGCAGGCACTGAAGTATGGTTAAATGAAGAATATTAAAATACATTTTTCTGGCTGTGTCTTTATTTTTTTTAACTCTTTCACTACTGTAGGATTAATAATGGATAGGCGTCTTACTGACGCCTCTCCATTATTAAGCCGGCTTAATGTCACCTTACAATAGGGGCTAAGTGCCGGAATAGTAAGATGCGCCATTTCTGGGGCGACTGCGGACTGGTATTTGTAGCCGGGGGGGCAATATCCATGGCCCCTCTCTAGGCTATGAATATCAGCCCGCAGCTGTCTGCGTAGCCTTTCTGGCTATAAAATATAGGGGGACCCCACGTCATTTTTTGGGGGGTCCCCCTATTTTAATAGCCAGTAAAGGCTACGCTGACAGCTGCGGGCTGATATTCATAGCCTGGGAGGGGCCATGGGTATTACCCCCTTCCCAGGATACAAATATTGGCCTCTGGCCATCTGCTTTCCCCCTCTGGTGCAGAAAATTGCGTGGGAGCCCACGTCGTTTTTTTTCCCCGTTTTTTTTCTTTATGTTCATTTATCAACATTGGCCTATCTATGGATATATCTATCTATAGATATAGAAAAAGAAAACAAAAAGCAGCACCAAAAGAAGACAGAGGGTGCAAAAAATCCTTCCAGGTATATACCAAACCTCATGCTATTGTCCACAAAGATGAAGGCAGCACTCCAGTAGAAAAAATAAGAGTATTTTATTGGCCCATGTGCGACGTTTCAGTCCAAAGTGTGAACCTTTCTCAAGCTCAAGGGCATAGATGTTTCTGTCCATATATCTATCTGGATAATTTCACACATCAGTTTTTTGCCGTCAGGCACAATCCGGCGAGTTTTGAAAAAAAAAGATCCGTTTTCTTTTCTGCTGGATCCGTTTTTTCTCATACAGTTGTATTAGCGCCGAATTGCACCTGATGGCCACACGTTTCATCCGTTTTTTGCCGGATCCGTCAAAAAAGCTATTTCCGCTGGACGGAAAACACATACAGAGGAACAGTTTTTTTGTCCGGTGAAAAAAAGTACAGCGACAGATCCGGCAAAAAAACGGATACAACTCTTATGAGAAAAAACGGATCCAGCAGAAAAAAAAGGATCTTTTTTTTCAAAACTCGCTTCCTGACGGCAAAAATCTGATGTGTGAAATTAGCCAGATAGATCTATGGATAGAAACATCTATGTATCTCTAGATATATCTATAGATAGCTATATCCATAGATAGGCCGATGTTGATAAATGAACATAAAGAAAAAATGGGAAAAAAAACGGCGTGGGCTCAGGTGCAATTTTCTGCACCAGAGGGGGAAAGCCAACGGCCAGGGGCCAATATTTGTAGCCTGGGAAGGGGGTAATACCCATGGCCCCTCCCAGGCTATGAATATCAGCCCGCAGCTGTCTGCGTAGCCTTTACTGGCTATTAAAATAGGGGGACCCCCCCAAGAAATGACATGGGGTCTCCATATATTATATAGCCAGAAAGGCTACGCAGACAGCTGCGGGCTGATATTCATAGCCTAGAGAGGGGCCATGGATATTGGCCCCCCGGCTACAAATACCAGTCTGCAGCCGCCCCAGAAATGGCGCATCTGTAAGATGCGCCAATTCCAGCACTTAGCCCCTCTCTTCCCACTCCCGTGTAGCTGTGGGATATGGGGTATTAAGGGGTTAGTGTCACCTTGCTATTGTAAGGTGACATTAAGCCGGGTTAATAATGGAGAGGCGTCAATAAGACGCCTATCCATTATTAATCCTACAGTAGTGAAAGAGTTAAAAAAAAATAAAGACACAGCCAGAAAAAAGTATTTTAATATTCTTAATTTAACCATAGTTACCATACTTCAGCGCCTGCAAAAAACGTAAAACAATAAACTGTATACTCCCTGTCCAACGCGGTCCAATTAATAACGAGTGTCCCATGACGATCTCCCCTATAGAACAGTGATATCGGGTGATGTCACTGCTCTATAGGACCCTCAGTGACACACTGACAGGAGACAATGGCTCCTGCAGTGCATCACTGAGAGGTTACCTTAGTTCATTGGTCTCACTTTATGGCAAAAGCTGTGTGGGAACTTTCTCACACAGCAATGCCAAAAGTGAGGCTAGGGACTATTTGTTTACAGTGGCTGAGGAATACAGTGCGGAAGGATACCTGTTGTGAATTCTGCTTTTGGGCTCCCTCCGGTGGTTATGAGTGGTAGTGCTGCGGTAGTTGGATCGCAGCATTTATCAGGTGTATCTATTTTGTGCAATTTGGGCTGGGCTATATAGCCTTGCTTTATCCTTTAGTCAGTGCTAGTTGTCCATTGTTTATGGAGGATTCACATCCCTTCTGGTCTCTCCTGTTCGCTGTGCTTTTCTTCAAAGATAAGTCCTGGCTTTGTTTTTGCTGTCCACCTGCTGTGGACCTTATACAGTTAGGTCCATATATATTTGGACAGAAACATCATTTTTCTAATTTTGGTTATAGTCCTTACCACAATAAATTTTAAGCAAAACAATTCAGATGCAGTTGAAGATCAAACTTTCAGCTTTCATTTGAGGGCATCCACCTTAAAATTGGATGAAGGGTTTAGAAGTTTCAGCTCCTTAACATGTGCCACCCTGTTTTTAAAAGGGCCAAAAGTAATTGGACAGATTCAATAATTTTAAATAAAATGTTCATTTTTAGTACTTGGTTGAAAACCCTTTGTTGGCAATAACTGCCTGAAGTCTTGAACTCATGGACATCACCAGACGCAGTGTTTCCCCCTTTTTGATGCTCTGCCAGGCCTTCACTGCGGTGGTTTTCAGTTGCTATTTGTTTGTGGGCCTTTCTGTCTGAAGTTTAGTCTTTAACAAGTGAAATGCATGCTCAATTGGGTTGAGATCAGGTGACTGACTTGGCCATTCAAGAATATTCCACTTCTTTGCTTTAATAAACTCCTGGGTTGCTTTGGCTTTATGTTTTGGGTCATTGGTTGTCGTTTCATACTACAAATGGACAATCAGTTTTGCTGCACTTGGCTGGATCTGAGCACACAATATGTCTCTGAATACCTCAGAATTCATTCGGCTGCTTCTGTCCTGTGTCACATCATCAATAAACACTAGTGACCCAGTGCCACTGGCAGCCATGGATGCCCATGCCATCACACTGCCTCCGCCGTGTTTTACAGATGATGGGGCATGCTTTGGATCATGAGCTGTACCACGCCTTCGCCATACTTTCCTCTTTCCATCATTCTGGTAGAGGTTGATCTTGGTTTCATCTGTCCAAAGAATGTTCTTCCAGAACTGTGCTGGCTTTTTTAGATGTTTTTTTTAGCAAAGTCCAGTCTAGCCTTTTAATTCTTGATGCTTATGAGTGGCTTGCACTGTGCAGTGAACCCTCTGTATTTACTTTCATGCAGTTTTCTCTTTATGGTAGATTTGGATATTGATGCGCCTACCTCCTGGAGAGTGTTGTTCACTTGGTTGGCTGTTGTGAAGGGGTTTCTCTTCACCATGGAGATTATTCTGCGATCATCCACCACTGTTGTCTTCTGTGGGTGCCCAGGTCTTTTTGCATTGATGAGTTCACCGGTGCTTTCTTTCTTTCTCAGGATGTACCAAACTGTAGATTTTGCCACTCATAATATTGTAGCAATTTCTCGGATGGGTTTTTTCTGTTTTCGCAGCTTAAGGATGGCTTGTTTCAACTGCATGGAGAGCTCCTCTGACTGCATGTTTACTTCACAGCAAAACCTTCCAAATGCAAGCACCACACCTCAAATCAACTCCAGGCCTTTTATCTGCTTAATTGAGAATGACATAACGAAGGGATTGCCCACACCTTTCCATGAAATAGCCATGGAGTCAATTGTCCAATTACTTTTGGTCCCTTTAAAAACAGGGTGGCACTTGTTAAGGAGCTGAAACTCCTAAACTCTTCATCCAATTTTAATTTGGATACCCTCAAATGAAAGCTGAAAGTCTGAATTTCAACTGCACCTGAATTGTTTTGTTTAAAATTCATTGTGGTAATGTCTAGAACCAAAATTAGAAAAATGTTTTCTCTGTCCAAATATATATGGACCTAACTGTAGTTCTGTGCATTTTTCATGTTTTGTCTTGTCCAGCTTTGTTGTAAAGGATTTTTTTCAGCCTAGCTGTGTCTCTGGAGATGCAGATATACCCTCCATGTCTTTAGTCAGATGTGGGCTTTTGTATTTTCTGTGGTGGATATTTTCTAGTGTTTTTATACTGACCGCATAGTACTCTGTTCTATCCTTTCTTTTTAGCTAGTATGGCCTCCTATGCTAAATCCTGATTTCATGTCTGCGTATGTTATTTCCCTCTCCACTCACAGTCAATATTTGTGGGGGGCTCTCTATCCTTTGGGGATTTTCTCTGAGGCAAGATAGGTTTCCTGTTTCTGTCTTTAGGGGTAGTTAATTCTTAGGCTGTGTCGAGGGGTCTAGGGAGCGTTAGGTACCCCCCACGGCTGCTTCTAGTTGCGCTGCTAGTTCAGGGTTTGCGGTCAGTACAGGTGCCACCTTCTCCAGAGTACGTCTCATGCTGCTCCAAGGCCACCAGATCATAACAGTACAACTGGCCAACAATGAGTTAATTGCATCTCAGAAGAAGGGAGGAAAGATTTTGAGCCATTTTTTTTTCCATAGCCTGTTTGGTCTGTTCCTCCCTCTTAATCTCTGGGTGGCTGCGGAACCTAGTAATAACATGAGTGTTCAGGAATTAGTTTCTCGTATGGATCAGCTTGCTGCTAGGGTACAGGGTATTTCAGAATATATTGTTCAGACTCCTGCCTTAGAACCTAGGATTCCCACTCCTGATTTATTCTTTGGTGACAGATCCAAATTTTTGAGTTTCAAAAATAACTGTAAACTGTTTTTTGCATTGAGACCCCGGTCTTCTGGTGATCCCATTCAGCAGGTTAAAATCATCATATCCCTGCTGCGTGGTGACCCACAGGATTGGGCATTTTCCCTGGAAACTGGCAATCCTGCTTTGCTAAATGTTGATTCTTTCTTTCAGGCATTGGGGTTATTGTATGATAAGCCTAATTCGGTGGATCAAGCTGAGAAAATCTTGCTGTACCTGTGTCAGGGTCAAGAAGCGGCAGAATCGTATTGCCAGAAATTTAGAAAATGGTCTGTACTGACTAAATGGAATGAAGATGCCTTGGCGGCAATTTTCAGAAAGGGTCTTTCTGAATCCGTTAAAGATGTTATGGTGGGGTTCCCCACACCTGCTGGTCTGAGTGATTCTATGTCTCTGGCCATTCAGATTGATCGGCACTTGCGTGAGCGCAGAGTTGTTCACACTGTGGCGTTGTCCTCTGAGCGGAGCCCTGAGCCTATGCAGTGTGATAGGATTTTGTCTAAAGCTGAACGACAAGGATTCAGATGTCAGAATAGGTTGTGTTTTTACTGCGGCGATTCTGCTCATATTATTTCTGATTGCCCTAAGCGTACAAAGAGAATCGCTAGTTCGGTTACCATCAGTACTGTACAACCTAAATTTCTGTTATCTGTGACCTTGATCTGCTCATTATCATCATTTTCTGTTATGGCATTTGTGGATTCAGGCGCCGCTCTGAACTTAATGGACTTAGAATTTGCCAGACGTTGTGGTTTCTCCTTGCAGCCTTTGCAGAACCCTATTCCTTTAAGGGGCATTGATGCTACACCGTTGGCTAAAAATAAACATCTGTTTTGGACACAGCTGACCATACGCATGGCGCCAGCCCATCAGGAAGATTGTCGTTTTCTGGTGTTGCATAATTTGCATGATGATATTGTGCTGGGTTTTCCATGGTTACAGCTACATAATCCGGTATTTGTCCTCTCTGAACCCTGTTCACACAGGTTATATACAGATGATCAGGTTTTTAAATACATCAGATAGGGATTGCATACATTAGTTAGGACTGCTCTGATAAGGGTATACCGTGAAGATTGGTAGAGCAGCTTAGTATACATTTTTTGCAAAAAACGTATCAACCAAATACCCTGTTTTTTACATCTTTTACTAGCACTTGCGGATTACTGCAACATTTTTTCAAACTGAGTGAAGATTGGTAGAGCAGCTTAGTATACATTTTTTGCAAAAAACGTATCAACCAAATACCCTGTTTTTTACATCTTTTACTAGCACTTGCGGATTACTGCAACATTTTTTCAAACTGAGTGTTTTTGGTTTTACTATTCTCTTTTGTGTCTTCAGGTTTCTTGGTGGTGTGTGAACATGATCATACAGACTTGTTCACTGTGCAAGTAGCCCATGTGTTCCTGTTTCCATAATTGTTCTCTTGTGTCTACAAGACTGGGGAGTTCCACCACTCCTCTTGGGCTATCTGCACAAAAGCTGTTCTACCCTGTATGCACACATGGATTTGTCCTCTCTGAACCCTGTTCACACAGGTTATATACAGATGATCAGGTTTTTAAATACATCAGATAGGGATTGCATACATTAGTTAGGACTGCTCTGATAAGGGTATACCGTGAAGATTGGTAGAGCAGCTTAGTATACATTTTTTGCAAAAAACGTATCAACCAAATACCCTGTTTTTTACATCTTTTACTAGCACTTGCGGATTACTGCAACATTTTTTCAAACTGAGTGTTTTTGGTTTTACTATTCTCTTTTGTGTCTTCAGGTTTCTTGGTGGTGTGTGAACATGATCATACAGACTTGTTCACTGTGCAAGTAGCCCATGTGTTCCTGTTTCCATAATCCGGTGTTAGATTGGAAATCTATGTCTGTGACTAGTTGGGGTTGTCAGGGGGTTCATGGTCACGTTCCTTTGATGTCAATTTCCTCTTCCCCTTCTTCTGAAATTCCTGAGTTTTTGTCAGATTTCCAGGATGTATTTGATGAGCCCAAATCCAGTTCCCTTCCACCACATAGGGACTGTGATTGTGCTATTGACTTGATTCCAGGTTGTAAGTTCCCTAAGGGCTGACTTTTCAACCTGAACATGCCGCCATGCGGAGCTATATTAAAGAGTCTTTGGAGAAGGGGCATATTCGGCCATCTTCTTCACCATTGGGAGCAGGTTTTTTTTTTGTTGCTAAGAAGGATGGCTCCTTGAGACCCTGTATTGATTATCGCCTCTTGAATAAGATCACGGTCAAATTTCAATACCCATTGTCTTTGCTTACTGATTTGTTTGCTAGGATTAAGGGGGCTAGCTGGTTTACTAAGATTGACCTTTGAGGGGCATATAATCTTATTCGTATTAAGCAGGGTGACGAATGGAAAACTGCATTTAATACGCCCAAAGGCCATTTTGAATACCTTGTGATGCCATTCGGACTCTCTAATGCTCCATCTGTAAAATAAATAGAAGGCAAAGTAAGCAGCACAGCCCGATAACAAGGACTAAAGTGGTATCACTCAAGGAACTACTGAGCTCAGAACATATCGGGAGGTGCTCACGTCTGAAACATAACAGAAATGTAATGGTACAAAAATAAAGAAAAGACGTGGCGACACTCACCAATCCTGTGAAGCAGATAAAGCCCTTTATTCAAGCAATGAAGAGACCATGTTCACGGCACGGGGGAGAAAAAGAGGTGAGCTCACCTCTTTTTCTCCCCCGTGCCGTGAACATGGTCTCTTCATTGCTTGAATAAAGGGCTTTATCTGCTTCACAGGATTGGTGAGTGTCGCCACGTCTTTTCTTTATTTTTGTACTAATGCTCCATCTGTGTTCCAATCCTTCATGCATGATATCTTTCGGAGTTATCTTGATAAATTCATGGTTGTATATTTGGATGATATTTTTATTTTTTCCGATGATTGGGAGTCTCATGTGAAACAGGTCAGGATGGTATTTCAGATCCTCCGTAATAATGCTTTATTTGTGAAGGGGTCAAAGTGCCTCGTTGGAGTGCAGAAGGTTTCTTTTTTGGGCTTCATTTTTTCTCCCGCATCTATAGAAATGGATCCGGTTAAGGTTCAGGCCATTCATGATTGGATTCAGCCCACATCTGTGAAGAGCCTTCAGAAATTCTTGGGCTTTTATCGTCGTTTCATTGCCAACTTCTACAGTGTGGTTAAACCCTCTGACCGATTTGACGAAGAAAGGCGCTGATGTGACGAATTGGTCCTCTGTGGCTGTTTCTGCCTTTCAGGAGCTTAAACGCCGATTTACTTCTGCCCCTGTGTTGCGTCAGTCGGATGTTTCTCTTCCATTTCAGGTTGAGGTTGACGCGTCTGAGATTGGGGCAAGGGCCGTTTTGTCTCAGAGGAATTCTGATGGTTCCTTGATGAAACCGTGTGCCTTCTTTTCTCGGAAGTTTTCGCCTGCGGAACGCAATTATGATGTCGGCAATCGGGAGTTGTTGGCTATGAAGTGGGCATTTGAGTAGTGGTGACATTGGCTTGAGGGGGCCAAGCACTGTATTGTGGTCCTGACCGATCATAAGAATCTGATTTACCTCGAGTCTGCCAAACGGCTGAATCCTAAACAGGCTCGATGGTCCCTGTTTTTCTCCCGTTTTGATTTTGTGGTCTCGTACATTCCTGGTACTAAGAATGTTAAGGCGGATGCCCTCTCTAGGAGTTTTTTTCCTGATTCCCCTGAGGTTCTTGAGCCGGTCGGCATTCTGAAGGAAGGGGTGATTCTTTCTGCCATCTCCCCTGATTTACGATGGGTTCTTCAGGAGTTTCAGGCTGATAAACCTGACCGCTGTCCAGTGGGGAAACTGTTTGTTCCTGATAGATGGACTAGTAAAGTGATTTCTGAGGTTCATTGTTCTGTGTTGGCGGGCCATCCTGGGATTTTTGGTACCAGAGATTTGGTTGGTATGTCCTTTTGGTGGCCTTCTTTGTCGCGGGATGTGCGTTCTTTTGTGCAGTCCTGTGGGATTTGTGCGCGGGCTAAGCCTTGCTGTTCCCGCGCTAGTGGGTTGCTTTTGCCTTTACTGGTCCCTTGGACGCATATTTCTATGGATTTTATTTCAGATCTTCCGGTTTCCCAGAGGATGTCGGTTATCTGGGTGGTTTGTGACCGGTTTTCTAAGATGGTTCATTTGGTACCTTTGCCTAAATTGCCTTCCTCTTCTGATTTGGTTCCGTTGTTTTTTCAGCATGTGGTTCGTTTGCATGGCATTCCGGAGAATATTGTGTCCAACAGAGATTCCCAGTTTGTTTCTAGGTTTTGGCGGGCCTTTTGTGCTAGGCTGGGCATTGATTTGTCTTTTTCTTCCGCATTTCATCCTCAGACAAATGGCCAGACCGAGCAAACTAATCAGACTTTGGAAACTTATTTGAGATGCTTTGTGTCTGCTGATCAGGATGATTGGGTGGCTTTCTTGCCATTGGCCGAGTTTGCCCTTAATAATCGGGCTAGTTCTGCTACCTTGGTTTCGCCTTTTTTTTGTAATTTTGGTTTTCATCCTCGTTTTTCTTCAGGGCAGGTTGAGCCTTCTGACTGTCCTGGTGTGGATTCTGTGGTTGACAGGCTGCAGCAGATTTGGGCTCATGTGGTGGACAATTTGGTGTTGTCTCAGGAGGAGGCTCAACGTTTTGCTAACCGTCGTCGGTGTGTTGGTTCCCGGCTTCGGGTTGGGGATTTGGTCTGGTTGTCTTCCCGTCATGTTCCTATGAAGGTTTCTTCCCCTAAGTTCAAGCCTCGGTTTATTGGTCCTTATAGGATTTCTGAGATTATCAATCCAGTGTCTTTTCGTTTGGCCCTTCCAGCCTCTTTTCCATCCATAATGTGTTCCATAGATCTTTGTTGCGGAAGTATGTAGTGCCCGTTGTTCCCTCTGTTGATCCTCCGGCCCCGGTGTTGATTGATGTTGGAGTATGTGGTTGAGAAGATTTTGGATTCTCGTTTTTCAAGGCGGAGGCTTCAGTCAAATGGAAGGGTTATGGCCAGGAGGATAATTCTTGGGTTGTTGCCTCCGATGTTCATGCTGACGATTTGGTTCGTGCCTTTCATTTGGCTCGTCCTGATCGGCCTGGGGGCTCTGGTGATGGTTCGGTGACACCTCCTCAAGGGGGGGGTACTGTTGTGAATTCTGCTTTTGGGCTCCTTCCGGTGGTTATGAGTGGTAGTGCTGCGGTAGTTGGATCGCAGCATTTATCAGGTGTATCTATTTTTTGCAATTTGGGCTGGGCTATATAGCCTTGCTTTATCCTTTACCAGTGCCAGTTGTCCATTGTTTATGGAGGATTCACATCCCTTCTGGTCTCTCCTGTTCGCTGTGCTTTTCTTCAAAGATAAGTCCTGGCTTTGTTTTTGCTGTCCACCTGCTGTGGACCTTATAGTTCTGTGCATTTTTCATGTTTTGTCTTGTCCAGCTTTGTTGTAAAGGATTTTTTGCAACCTAGCTGTGTCTCTGGAGATGCAGATATACCCTCCATGTCTTTAGTCAGATGTGGTGTTTTGTATTTTCTGTGGTTGATATTTTCTAGTGTTTTTATTCTGACCACATAGTACTCTGTTCTATCCTTTTTTTTTAGCTAGTATGGCCTCCTATGCTAAATCCTGATTTCATGTCTGGGTATGTTATTTCCCTCTCCTCTCACAGTCAATATTTGTGGGGGGCTCTCTATCCTTTGGGGATTTTCTCTGAGGCAAGATAGGTTTCCTGTTTCTGTCTTTAGGGGTAGTTAATTCTTAGGCTGTGTCGAGGGGTCTAGGGAGCGTTAGGTACCCCCCACGGCTGCTTCTAGTTGCACTGCTAGTTCAGGGTTTGTGGTCAGTACAGGTGCCACCTTCTCCAGAGTACGTCTCATGCAGCTCCAAGGCCACCAGATCATAACAGATACCTCCCTTTCTGTCATTGTATTCCTGGAGCCCCTAGAGAGCGGTCGCATCAGCTGATGCTGCTGTTCTCCACGGCAGATTGTCTTGGGACACTCATGGATTTCTGCAGATCAGGGAGTATATTGTTTGTTTGTTATTTTAATATTTTTTACAGATGACACTGGCTTCGGGGATCAAAGTGACAAGTGATGGTGAGTATGTATTCTATGTTATATGTACTGTATGTCTATATGTATTGAACAGTGGAAAAGTTAAGTTTCAGCTCACCCCCATCAGCAAATCCATGAGAGTCCACAGGAACATCCGAGCAAGGAAAACGCCACCGCCCATCGTCCTCTGCTGAGTAAGTAAGAAAAAAATCCAGCTCCGGAGTAAAAGTCATCAATTTTATTTCCACAAATTTAAAATTCGGAAAAAGCTGCTTGCAAGTAGCTGCACAACTATTCCAGAAAAGAAGCCATAAGTTAGCTGAACGCGTTTCGAGCACGCATAGTGCTCTTTGTCCACAGCATAAGCTTGAATAGCATTGGTCTTTCAGTCAACTAATAGTAGAAATGCAGATACTTCACCAGATATTTTGAATATTATGGAAGTAATAGAAAAATCTTCCTTAAATGAGACGCGAATTTGGTGGGACCAAACCACATTGGAACATTATTTGGAACAGGATATTATCCCTCGAGGATTACGTATAAAAAAAGTTCCCACAACAGTCTATAGTGACGTATTTGTAAAAGAATGGAACTCTATACTTTCTACCTGCTCTAAACACCTTATGCAGCTCATTGTAAAATATGAAAGTGAAGAATTATCTGCTATTAAGACCGACTTGGATAAAAATCTTACTTTACTCAAGTCTGCAGTGAATAACACTGATTTTGAGGACTTCCAAAAAGACCTGAAATCTAAATTACATGCCCTGGAAGATTCCATCATCACCTTAAAAAAACGTAAATTCAATAGGGATGTATTTGATTTTACTAATAATCAGGTCTATGAGTGGGGGAGATGGGAGAGATTTCCAGCTACACCCAGATCCATCCTGAAAAAACGAAACCGCACTCCGTTCAATCGCAACCAGGTGACTTTTTCATCGTCTGATCCAGAGTCGTCTGATGTTTCTGTGGAATCGTGCAGTCAAGACAACACTACACGACTAGTAACTACCAATCAGACTAGTTATTACCGTAAATCTAAAAGAAATGTTTCAGGATAATCAAAAAACGTTTCAAAAAACGTACCAGAAGGAGCGGCAGAAAACATCACAATCGCTCCCTCAGTATTTCGGAATCGATTGAGGAGTTACAACAGGATGTTTCGTTAGATGTTATAAATTTATCCTCCCATACTCTCACGGACAGTGAAAGAAAATTATTATCTCGAGGATTAAACTTTGTGCCCACCAATACCAACTTGGATGTTTTCTCTACCTTGAAAGACATAAACAAATTTGTCAGAAACTTGACAGTAAAAAACATTTTTTCATGGAAAAAGACACGCCACCTCTGCCAGTAACAGTTCATATGAATGAATTCATGAATAAAAATTTTTCTGAACAAAACGGACTTTTATGTCTTATGGACTTAGATACAGAAAATACATTATAACAGGACATTAATATGATTTCTTCCTTTAAAACCAAAAATCCTTCTTTCTATCCAGTTCACACCAGAACAGAATCTATGGATCGTTTCCAAGAAAATGTGGAAAGGGATATTCGCAATCTCCTCCTGAACTCTTCCACCAGTTCCCCTAAACTCAACCTAACTAGAAAAGAACGAGACACTTTGGAAGAGATGAAAAATAAAAATGATCTAGTCATAAAAATGTCGGACAAAGGGGGATCTGTTGTTGTTATCAATAGATCTGACTATTTTGAATCTTCATAAAATGCTTTCTGAAAATGATACTTATATTCAATTGGATTCTGATCCCACTGCTGAGTTTTCATCACAATGTAAAAGTATCATAGAGGATGGTTTACAACAGGGTTTTTTTTCCAAAGGACAGGCTGAATATTTGTATGTCGTTAATCCCAAAATACCATTCTTACATGCTTTACCAAAAACGCATAAAGATGTTTATCCACCTCCCATGCGCCCCATAATTTCAGGTATAGGCTCTTATAGTGAGCGTTTAGGGGAGTGGCTGGATACCATTCTCCAACCACTAGCACAAAGAGTCCCAGGATATCTGAAAGACTCCAGAGATGTTCTAAGTATGCTAGATAATGTAATCTGGAATTCGCACTGGACGTGGCTCACCTGCGACGTAGTTGCACCTTATACATCCATCCCGCACAGAATTGCTTTAGTGACTGTACAATTTCATCTAAACAAATACAGTAATTTAACCTATGACTTACAAACATTTATTGGAACAGTTTTATCCTTTTTATTATCTCATAACTATTTCCTATTCGATAATAAATTTTTCATTCAAAGTAAGGGAGTTTCCATGGGGGCTAAATTCTCACCCTCAGTAGCAAATGTAGTAACGGCTTGGTGGGAGGAAATGTACATTTTCAGTGATAATAACCCTTTTTCTCAGGACATTGAATGGTATTTAAGATATATTGATGATTTATTAATGGTTTGGAAGGGCAATCAGAACTGCTTGGAGCAATTTATCTTTTATATAAATAACAATCCATTCAATCTAAAATTCACTTACATGTTTGATAAATTCACTATAAATTTTTTGGATTTATGTCTTCAGGGCTTTCCTGATACCATCATTCAAAGTAAAACATATCGCAAGCAAACCGCTGGCAATACTATATTACATGCACGCAGTTTTCATCCTCCCCACACCATTCATTCAATTCCAGTAGGAGAGGTATTACGAGCCAAAAGAAATTGTAATAATAAACCAGCTTTTACCCGGGAAAAGAACATTATTAAAAAACGTCTCAATAACAGAGCATACCCTAATTGGACTATAGATCGTGCTTTTTCTATTGCAGATAAAAAAACAAGATCAGATCTTATACAAACTACTAATGTCCATAATGAACAGATAAAATCAGAATTGCCTGTTGAGCAGCCAGTGTTAGTACTCACATATAGTACACATTTCAAATCCATCTCAGAAATTGTACTGCGCAATTTAAATTTGCTGAGAGATGATCAAACCATGGATATAATCTTACAGAATGGTATCAAAATAGTCTCTAGACGCGCACCCACATTAGGTAATGCGTTATCCCCCAGTTTTCTGAATCAAACTAAACCAAAAACTCCCACTCACTGGCTATCAACAAAAGGGTTTTTCAGATGTGGTTCGAACCCATGCAAGACTTGCTCGTACACCAAAAAAACTGTAGGTTTTCATTGTTCTAGCAATCAAAAAAATTTTCCGATAAAAAGTTTCTTAAACTTAAATTCCGACTATGTGGTTTACATCAGAGGTCCCCAACTCCAGTCCTCAAGGCCCACCAACAGGTCATGTTTTCAGGATTTCCTTTGCATTGCACAGGTGATGCAATTATTACCTGGGCAAGACTAAGGAAATCCTGAAAACATGACATGTTGGTGGGCCTTGAGGACTGGAGTTGGGGACCTCTGGTTTACATTATTGAATGTCTGGAATGCAGACTCCTATATGTTGGATCGACAATAAGGAGACTAAAAGACAGATTTAGGGAACATTTATTGGACATTGTTCAACCAACAATACGTCATGTGTCAAATGCATCAAGCCATTTCATTAATAAACATCAGACACACAAATCACCTAAAGGTTTATGCGATAGAACAAACTTACAAAAATATACGAGGCGGTGATAGAGAAAGTAAATTACGCGATAGAGAGGCTTTCTGGATTTATCTATTGAACACCAGAGTGCCCACAGGGTTAAACCTGAGAAAAGAGATGATGTTACATTATTAACATGTCATTATTGTTGTTGGTTTTTGTTTTTTTTTTCCGGGGGATAATTACACCTGCCTGTGCAGTATCCATGGTATATGTATATAATATGTGCTCAATGATTTATTTATTTTTTTTTTCCTTTTGTACCTGTCCTAATGACTGCATGTTCTGGATGTCCAATGGGATTTGTCGGGGTGGAGTTAATTATTCTCATGGCTATTCACCTGTTAAATCTGTTTTTATATGTTTTGTTGGGCTATTCAAGCTTATGCTGTGGACAAAGAGCACTATGCGTGCTCGAAACGCGTTCAGCTAACTTATGGCTTCTTTTCTGGAATAGTTGTGCAGCTACTTGAAAGCAGCTTTTTCCGAATTTTAAATTTGTGGAAATAAAATTGATGACTTTTACTCCGGAGCTGGATTTTTTTCTTACTTACTCATGTCTATATGTATGTATTGTATGTAATGTATGAATTTATTGTATGTAGTATGTATGTAGTATGTATGTATGTATGTAGTATGTATGTAGTATGTATGTATGTGGCATGTTGTAAGTATGTTGTATGTATGTAGTATGTATGTGGCATGTTGTATGTATGTGGTATGTTGTATGTATGTTGTATGTATGCAGTATGTTGTATGTACGTAGTATGTTGTATGTATGTATGTAGTATGTAGTATATAGTATGTTGTATGTATGTAGTATGCATGTAGTATGTATGTCGTATGTATGTAGTACGTTGCATGTATGTTGTATGTATGTTGTATGTATGTTGTATGTAGGTTGTATGTATGTAGTATGTTGTATGTAGTATGTTGTATGTAGTATGTATGTATGTAGTATGTATGTAGTATGTATGTAGTATGTTGTATGTAGTATGTAGTATGTATGTTGTATGTAGTATGTTGTATGTATGTTGTATGTATGTGGTATGTTGTATGTAAGATGTACGTATGTAGTATGTAGTATGTATGTAGTATATAGTATGTTGTATGTATGTAGTATGTATGTTGTATGTATGTAGTATGCATGTAGTATGTTGTATGTAGTATATATCAAAGGAGGAGAACAAGGAGCATATCATGGACAATATATAATTAAATCTTTATTAATACATAAAAATGATTAAAACACGATCAGTAATTAGTCACAGCATGTAAGTTCCAATGAAGGGCCGGAAGGGGACAATCACTCCAAATTACCCCTAAACATATGACAGGGAAAGTCCCGCATATAATGGATAAAGCACACAATGTGCTTCCCAAGAGCACTAACTATACAAAACAGGTAAGTACCGGGTAGAGCAGTATAATCAATCTAGCTATTCTAAAGCAGAACCCATGTGGGCTGCAAGTACATGTAAACAAATAGTAGCGCAATACCAATATGGACTCACCAAAAAGTGCAGAGGGGTGCAGAGGAGAGACACAGCCGGAAAGAGAGACCCCCGACGCACGTTTCGCGGCACTACCACGCCGCTTTCTCAAGGGAGTGTGAGTATGGCACAACCAGGACCTCTAGATAACCCCCTGTGAACCCGGTCACATGTGGGAAATGGGCCAATAGCGGTGGCGCATACGGCGCATGCGCACTGCGACGGCCAGGTCAGGGAGTGGAGGCAGGGCGTCAGACCAAGTGCGCAGGTGCTGGGAAAACATCCCGGAGCCACCGCACCTAGCTACAGAGACGCCCGCCCACACACCCGAGCCAGACGTCCACAGCGCGATGCGCACTGCCACCAATGAGAACTCAATATGGCAGATAAAATACCTATAAAGGCAGCAGCCCCCCTAAAAGAAATTTTTCTGTGTTTATCCGCAATTAAATGTGTATATACCCATAAGGGGGGCAATCTCCTGCTGCATATACAACAGCGCCACAAGAGGGCACCATACACCGTGACAGTTATGCAGATATCACATAGGCACAGATAATTACACATACATTGAAAACCTGTAAAAAGGGCACAGAATACCGCCACCAAAGTCTACTTCTAAAGCAGATAGATGAAGCTGCAACCCATAATGAGGTCCTGGTTATGGGGGACTTTAACTACCCGGATATTAACTGGGAAACAGAAACCTGTGAAACCCATAAAGGCAACAGGTTTCTGCTAATAACCAAGAAAAATTATCTTTCACAATTGGTGCAGAATCCAACCAGAGGAGCAGCACTTTTAGACCTAGTACTATCTAATAGACCTGACAGAATAACAAATCTGCAGGTGGTCGGGCATCTAGGAAATAGCGACCACAATATTGTACAGTTTCACCTGTCTTTCACTAGGGGGACTTGTCAGGGAGTCACAAAAACACTGAACTTTAGGAAGGCACAGTTTGGCCAGCTTAGAGATGCCCTTAATCTGGTAGACTGGGACAATATCCTCAGAAATAAGAATGCAGATAATAAATGGGAAATGTTTAAGAACATCCTAAATAGGCAGTGTAAGCGGTTTATACCTTGTGGGAATAAAAGGACTAGAAATAGGAAAAACCCAATGTGGCTAAACAAAGAAGTAAGACAGGCAATTAACAGTAAAAAGAAAGCATTTGCACTACTAAAGCAGGATGGCACCATCGAAGCTCTAATAAACTATAGGGAGAAAAATACTTTATCTAAAAAACTAATTAAAGCTGCCAAAAGGGAAACAGAGAAGCACATTGCTAAGGAGAGTAAAACTAATCCCAAACTGTTCTTCAACTATATCAATAGTAAAAGAATAAAAACTGAAAATGTAGGCCCCTTAAAAAATAGTGAGGAAAGAATGGTTGTAGATGACGAGGAAAAAGCTAACATATTAAACACCTTCTTCTCCACGGTATTCACGGTGGAAAATGAAATGCTAGGTGAAATCCCAAGAAACAATGAAAACCCTATATTAAGGGTCACCAATCTAACCCAAGAAGAGGTGCGAAACCAGCTAAATAAGATTAAAATAGATAAATCTCCGGGTCCGGATGGCATACACCCACGAGTACTAAGAGAACTAAGTAATGTAATAGATAAACCATTATTTCTTATTTTTAGGGACTCTATAGCGACGGGGTCTGTTCCGCAGGACTGGCGCATAGCAAATGTGGTGCCAATATTCAAAAAGGGCTCTAAAAGTGAACCTGGAAATTATAGGCCAGTAAGTCTAACCTCTATTGTTGGTAAAATATTTGAAGGGTTTCTGAGGGATGTTATTCTGGATTATCTCAATGAGAATAACTGTTTAACTCCATATCAGCATGGGTTTATGAGAAATCGCTCCTGTCAAACCAATCTAATCAGTTTTTATGAAGAGGTAAGCTATAGGCTGGACCACGGTGAGTCATTGGACGTGGTATATCTCGATTTTTCCAAAGCGTTTGATACCGTGCCGCACAAGAGGTTGGTACACAAAATGAGAATGCTTGGTCTGGGGGAAAATGTGTGTAAATGGGTTAGTAACTGGCTTAGTGATAGAAAGCAGAGGGTGGTTATAAATGGTATAGTCTCTAACTGGGTCGCTGTGACCAGTGGGGTACCGCAGGGGTCAGTATTGGGACCTGTTCTCTTCAACATATTCATTAATGATCTGGTAGAAGGTTTACACAGTAAAATATCGATATTTGCAGATGATACAAAACTATGTAAAGCAGTTAATACAAGAGAAGATAGTATTCTGCTACAGATGGATCTGGATAAGTTGGAAACTTGGGCTGAAAGGTGGCAGATGAGGTTTAACAATGATAAATGTAAGGTTATACACATGGGAAGAAGGAATCAATATCACCATTACACACTGAATGGGAAACCACTGGGTAAATCTGACAGGGAGAAGGACTTGGGGATCCTAGTTAATGATAAACTTACCTGGAGCAGCCAGTGCCAGGCAGCAGCTGCCAAGGCAAACAGGATCATGGGGTGCATTAAAAGAGGTCTGGATACACATGATGAGAGCATTATACTGCATCTGTACAAATCCCTAGTTAGACCGCACATGGAGTACTGTGTCCAGTTTTGGGCACCGGTGCTCAGGAAGGATATAATGGAACTAGAGAGAGTACAAAGGAGGGCAACAAAATTAATAAAGGGGATGGGAGAACTACAATACCCAGATAGATTAGCGAAATTAGGATTATTTAGTCTAGAAAAAAGATGACTGAGGGGCGATCTAATAACCATGTATAAGTATATAAGGGGACAATACAAATATCTCACTGAGGATCTGTTTATACCAAGGAAGGTGACGGGCACAAGGGGGCATTCTTTGCGTCTGGAGGAGAGAAGGTTTTTCCACCAACATAGAAGAGGATTCTTTACTGTTAGGGCAGTGAGAATCTGGAATTGCTTGCCTGAGGAGGTGGTGATGGCGAACTCAGTCGAGGGGTTCAAGAGAGGCCTGGATGTCTTCCTGGAGCAGAACAATATTGTATCATACAATTAGGTTCTGTAGAAGGACTTAGATCTGGGGATTTATTATAATGGAATATAGGCTGAACTGGATGGACAAATGTCTTTTTTCGGCCTTACTAACTATGTTACTATGTTACTATGTAAATAGACTATATAACAACTCAGATGTAAAATTATATATATAAATAAATATGGCGGCGCTTGCTTGGTGCGTGGTAATGATCCGTATTTCAAAACAGCATGAATAGATGATCTGGATCCACACGGGAGGAAGGAGAGGACCAATGGAAGACATTACTGATAATAAAGAAAAGAAAACCAATTAAAAACAAAAACACCCACAAAATCCGGACAGCAATGGTGGTATGCAGCAAGTAGGAGGAAAAACAAGGACCAAGGGGTAAATGACCAAATCATAAATACGGGGCAAAACTCAAGGATTCGTTAAGACCACGAGGGGTCAGAGTATCCAAGAGGACAATCCACTTGGTTTCAATCTGGGCAAGGCGTTTTTTGTTATCCCCGCCTCTAATGCCCAGATGAAGTGCATCTATCCCCCTAACTGAAAGTAACCTCCCATCACAATTGTGATGTGACTTAAAGTGACGGGGGATAGTTTTTAGTTCCACCGTAGGGGGGGCTGTCCTGGCCGCGCCAATGTCCCGCACATGCTCATGCACCCGAACACGAAGTTCGCAGGTAGTGAGACCCACATATATCTTGGGACAAGGACACGTAGCATAATAGATGACGTTGGTGGTCCCACAAGTTATATGCTGCCTTATTTGGAATTCTTTTGACCCGTCACTAGAAGTGAACTTCGAGCAGCGCAGGACATTGGCGCAGGCAAGACAGTGCCCGCACGGTATAGAACCAGGACGGGGACCAGTAGTACCAAAAACATTGGTGGGAGCAGGAATGTAGTGGCTCCTTACCAACATGTTCCCCAGATTCTTACACCTTCTGGGGGTCATGAGGGGAAGGCTACCCACGGTGGCACAGAGAGAGGGTTCCGTTTGAAGAACGGACCAATGCTTGTGCAAAATGGAGCGCATGCTCTCCCATTCATGGTTATAGGTTGAAATAAACCTAATGGGTGCATTCCCGTCAACAGCCCGACGTCGCTTAGTCGATTACAATAATTGATCCCGAGGGTTTTTTTTAGCTCGATCATAACCGGCCTTAACCGATCTACGGCTATAGCCACGGGCAAGGAATCTTTGTTTTAAGTCACCAGCTTGTGATTCGAATTTTGCCTCAGAGGAGCAAATATGCCGCATCCTGAGGAACTGTCCGACCGGGATGGCCCTAATTGTGGCTGGGTAGTGAGCGGAAGTAGCATGCAACAAAGAATTCACAGAAGTAGGCTTCCTGAACACGTCCGTCTGTATGCGCCGGTCAGAATCAACCTCCAGACGGACATCCAGGAAGTCAACTGTAACCGAGTTGGATGTATACATAAGTTTAATGTTGCAGGCATTGTCATTGAGGCACCGCATAAATTCCTCGAGCTGGCCGACGGATCCACCCCACAGAAACAGAATTTCGGCAATATAGCGATACCAGCACAGCACATGGGCAGCGGACGGCGGGCCCCCGTCGCCAAAAATATCCCTCTCCCAGGCGCCAAGGAAGAGGTTGGCGTATGAGGGCGCACAGGCCGTGCCCATGGCTGTGCCACGCTTCTGCAGATAAAAATTATCTTTAAAGACGAAAAAATTGTGGGTAAGGATAAAGTCGACCAGCTCGAGGATCAGCTCACGTAAGGGGCCGTCCAGGTCGGAGGTCCCCAGGAAGCGGCGAACAGCATCTAACCCCTGGGAATGATGGATGCTGGTATTCAGACTCTCGACATCGGCCGTGACGAGAATGGTATCCTCATCCACAAGGATGCCATCAACCCTCGACAGGACGTCCGTAGTATCCCTAACATACGAAGGTAGAGTTTCTACTAGGGGTTTGAGATAATAGTCAATAAATTGACAGATGGGGTCACAGATCCCATCAATCCCCGACACAATGGGAAGTCCTGGGGGGTCAAGGGCATCCTTGTGGGTTTTGGGTAATAAGTAGAAAGTTGGAACTCTAGGGGATCTGACCATCAATCCCTCAAATACCTGTTGAGTGATAATGTTAGCCTCAAGGGCTCTGGCAAGGATACCCTGTAACTCCCACAAGTAGGGAACCGTAGGATTGGAGGACAACCTGAGGTATGTATCACCATCTCTCAATTGACGAAAAGCTTCCCGCTCATACTTCACGCAAGGCCAGACCACCACGTTTTCCCCCTTGTCCGCCGGTTTATACACCACATCAGTAAGAGACTGTAATTGATTTATGGCTTGATGTTGTTTCCATGTTAAATTATCGTATCTCCGCCGGGAGGATAGTTTTTTAAAATCCTCACTTACTAATTTGGTAAAGATATCTATTGCCGGTGAAAGGGACAAGGGGGGGAACCTGGTCGATCTTGGCCGAGCGGAAGGGGGGAACTTACTTGCAGTTGGTGTATCTTGTTCCTCAAGCAAGGCCTCCAAAACACGGAGTGTTTGTCTCTCGATAGCACTCATTTCCTACGGTTTCTCTTTTAGTGTGAAGTTTCTTAAGGACCAACTTGCGGGAGAACAGGTGGAGATCCTTTAGCGCTGCAAAATAATTAAAGGCATTAGTGGGAGAGAAGGTCAGACCCCTACTTAGAACGTCCAACTGGTCCACCGTGAGAGCGTGTGCCGAAAGGTTAAGCACCTGTATACCCCCCTGTGTACCCACCTGGGCAGCCTTTCCACCCGTTGTTTTATTTCTGGTATATTGCCTGGTAGTCATTCTTTTATCATTAGGCACAGATGTAGATGGAATCCCAGATTGGGATGAAGCACCAGCATCTTCATCACCCATAGATCTGTTAGAACGGATGGAAGTGGATCTGGATCTAGAATAACTAGCATTCCTGGATTTAGCCCGGGATCGTCCAGATGGATTTTGCCACCTATATACCCTTGATAACTGTTGGTCCTGAGCATCATGTTGGAATTTCTTCGCTTTGATGGATTGAATATCACTGGCCCATTTCTGGAGCTCAGCGTCAACCTCATCATTCAGTTTTTTGGAGTATGTATGTTTGTTTTTTTTCTACATTCAACACATTAGCCGAATGATGGGACTACTACTCCCATCATTGGCTAATGTGTCAATCACTGTCAGTGTAGCAGGCATAGCCCGATGGGACTTGTAGTTCCATTGGATGATGCCTGCACACAGACACAAAGACTCCCGGCAGGCCCGCACAGATCCCCGAGAGGCCCGTACAGACCACTGGCAGGCCCGCACAGACTCCCGAGAGGCCTGTACAGACCCCCGGCAGGCCCACACAGACCCCCGAGAGGCCCGCACAGACCCCCGTCAGGCCCGCACAGACCCCCGAGAGGCCTGTACAGACCCCCGGCAGGCCCACACAGACCCCCGAGAGGCCCGCACAGACCCCCGTCAGGCTCGCACAGACCCCCGAGAGGCCCGTATAGACCCCTCCTGCACACAGACGCGCAGTCACCGCCCACGCACCACCCACACATCATGACATCATTTGAGCAGCCAATCACAGCCATGCTAATAGTTAACATGGCTAACATGCCTAACAGGATGTGCCCACACTTCTTAGGATCCTCATTGGCTGAATAGAATAAAACTGGCTCATTGCATTATGGGAACTCCGATTCCGGTATTCGATATTGTAAAAGTATCAGAACTCAGTATCGGAACTCCGATACATCGAATATCGGCCAATAACCGATATTGCAGTATCGGAATGCTCAACACTAGTAATCAGTATGAGATCGTTGGCTGTCTGTCACCCAGCACCTCCCCAATCAGATTAAATCTGCTTCAGCATCAGTGGAAATCAGCAATGTACTTAGGTCATCAATAGTTTAATTCCAGGCAGCACCATTAAAATAAAAGCTGTAACCTCATGCTGTACCATAGAGCGGCCATACTAACTGGACTTAGAGACTGGTGGCAGGCGGACAAAGACCATAGATGGCTCCAAATAGAAAACTACTATGACAAAACTAGATCTACCTGCACGATTCTTGAGGCTGAATCTCTTGCAATCACTGATTATTCCCCTCCCTTACCAACCATGAAAATTGCGCTCCACTATTGGAGGACACTGGTCCCTTCCTTGATTAAATTATCTCATGACTCCCTATCCTTAAAAGCCCTTGAGACACACATCCCATTTATTAATCTCGAGCCTTGGGTTGATGCTGGAATCGTAAAGGTACCGTTACACTTAACGATTTACCAGCGATCACGACCAGCGATACGACCTGGCCGTGATCGTTGGTAAGTCGTTGTGTGGTCGCTGGAGAGCTGTCACACAGACAGCTCTCCAGCAACCAACGATGCCGAAGTCCCCGCGTAACCAGGGTAAACATTGGGTTACTAAGCGCAGGGCCGCGCTTAGTAACCCGATGTCTACCCTGGTTACCATTGTAAAAGTAAAAAAAAAAACACTACATAGTTACATTCCTGTCTCGTCCACAGCGTCAGCTTCCCTGCACTGTGTAAGCGCTGGCCAGAAAGCAGAGCGGTGACGTCACCGCTGTGCTCTGCTTTACGGCCAGCCGGCGCTGACACTGGGGGACGCAGGGAAGCTGACGCTGAGGGATGTGACAGGAATGTAAATATGTAGTGGATTTTTTGTACTTTTACAATGGTAACCAGGGTAAACATCGGGTTACTAAGCGTGGCCCTGCGCTTAGTAACCCGATGTTTACCCTGGTTACCAGTGAAGACATCGCTGAATCGGCGTCACACACGCCGATTCAGCGATGTCAGCGGGTGATCCAGTGACGAAATAAAGTCCTGATCATTCCCCAGCAGGGTCCTGATCGTTGTTCGCTGTCACGCATAACGATTTCGTTAACGATATCGTTGCTACGTCACAAAAAGCAACAATATCGTTAACGATATCGTTATGTTTGACGGTACCTCAACATTACGGCAGATATTGGGTACCACTGGCCTTGTTCCTTTTGACCGCTTGGCCTCCAGCTTCCCGAGTGTCCGGAGATACTTCTATCAATATTTGCAGATACGTCATCTACTTCATAATTCCCCAAACTCGCCTTTCTTCAACTCCCATTTAAATAACAAGGTTAATGGTTATTTCTTGCTGCCTGACTCTGGCCCGAAGGGAATTTCAATATTATATAAAGCCTTAAACGACCCAGCAGAAGATGTTAAACTGCCATATATGATCAAGTTGGAACAGGATCTGGACTTCCTATCTGACCCAATAGATTGGGAGGAGGGACTGGGTGAAGTATTACGGGTATCTGCCTGTGTCAATCATCTCGAACAATTGAAAAAAGTACACCTTAGATGGTATCAATATCCGGTTCAGGTGACTCACTATGACCCTGCCGGGTCGGGCAAATGCTGGAGGGGGTGCGGTCACAGGGGAACTCTGGAACACACCTGGTGGTCGTGTCCAATTCTTCAGCCCTGGTGGAGAGATATGGACCTTTTAATTGCACAGGTCTTGGGGATCCAGCTGACTCTGTCACCTAGGCAGGCCATTCTTCACATCGGCCTGGAGGACATTCCACACATACTTCGAGGTACACTATCACATATTCTAATAGCTGCCAGGTTATTAGTCGCCTCGAGATGGAAAGACACTAATTCTCCCAATATTAGTGAATTAATTAATAAACTTAATGTCCACTGCCAATATGAACTCGCCTTGGCTCACTCCATGACTGCCAAAACCAAAAGACAAAATATTTGGCACCCTTGGTTACATAGTGGTCATTCCTCTATTGACCCGCACCACCTTGTTTGATTGTTTACTTGAGTGGGAATAAGTAAGCATAATTGACATGTCTGTTTTTGTGTTTGTAATATTCTTATTATGCCATAGTTTGCCAGGACCCCTTGTCTATAACTGAATTGCTAGATAATGTCTTGTGAATGCCTATACTCCTTTCCTCCCCCCCTATTCCCCCTACTGTACCTATCCCTCCCCCCGCTTCTCTCCCCTACTTCTTCCTTTCTGATTGGTTTGGTTTTTCTCCTTACTTATTTCTGGTCATTTTTAGTTGACCTCTGTTACTGTTATTACTGTTTGACTGCACTGTATTGTTTTGGAAATCTTCAATAAACACTAATTGATAAAAAAAAATAAAATAAAAGCTGTACCCTCTGACCACAGAAATCACCCCTTTCTTTCAGGGGCATAGCTATAGCAGATGTAGAGGTAATGGATGCACCTAGGCCATGGAGTCTGAACGATACAGCATCCCAATATACAGGGTAGGGGCCATTTATATGGATACACTTAACTAAAATGGGAATGGTTGGTGATATCAACTTCCTGTTTGTGGCACATTAGTATATGGGAGGGGGGAAACTTTTCAAAATGGGTGATGACCATAGCAGCCATTTTTAAGTCGGTCATTTTTGATCCAACTTTATTTTTTCCAATGGGAAGAGGGTCATGTGATACATCAAACTTATTGAGAATTTTGCAAGAAAAACAATGGTGTGCTTTGTTGTAACATAACTTTATTATTTCATGAGCTATTTACATGTTTACTTATAAAATGTGCTCAAAGTGCTGCCCATTGTGTTGGATTGTCAATGCAACCCTCTTCTCCCACTCTTGACACACTGATAGCAACACCACAGAAGAAATGCTAGCACAGGCTTCCAGTATCCATTGTTTCAGATGCTGCACATCTCGTATCTTCACAGCATAGACAATGAAGATAAATGGCCCACCCTATATATTCAAAATGTTTGTTTAGCTTTATGAAACCAAACTTGTTATAGTAGAAATATCAGAGGATAATTTATAAGGTAAATTGGAGGAAATGGCATGAGCTTGGCAATTGCACATGAGCATAAAAAGGTGTAAAACCGAACACATGAGACATATACAACCACAGAATGGGGAGTGAATTAGTGCTAAAGTGAGAAAGTTTTTAATAGAAAGGGATTCGTTACCATTAGGAAAGGACTATAAAGAGAGTGGAATATTGACTAAATAGGTGTGCACATTGGGCCATGGAAGTAGAACAATATGACTTTTTTGAAATACTCATGTGCTTTACTGAACGTTCTATTTCATTTTGTGTATTCATGATACTTTGCCTACAGTATAGTTGTTTGTATAGTATGTTTATTTAAAGTGCTGTCAAATAGTTCCTGTGTAAATGTCCACTAATATTACAGATTTGTCACATTAGAGAGTTGTAACATTTATACAACACATATTGTTAGACAAAGAAAAGCTAAGCAAACACATATGATGGCTATCACTGCCACAAAAGATCACATTCACATCATTGTAAATTTTTAATACTATTTCATTTGTGGCACCCCAGTAGTCCGTCTGCCACAATGTCATCGCCTTAATCACGGGTAGGTGTGATGTCATGCCTGGACGCAAGGAGGGATCTACTAATCAGGTAATACAAACATACAACACCTTCCTAACTCCAGTCCAGAAGGGGGAGCTCTAAACCCAGCTTCAGGGTAGCTTCCCTAGAAATTCTGATCTGGAGGCGCGGTTAGTGAGTTGAGTGTGAGACACTGAAGGGAAAGGAAGCAAGAGAGGAGCCTGGGGTCTGCAGCTGTGATTGGGCTCACCCCAAGATAAAATCGCAAAGAGCCGGACACCGGAGTCTGTGGTGGTGAGAGGATTTCATGCTCAGCCACCGAATCCGGAGGGCAGGAGATTCCAAGTCTCCTGGCCCCAACTGACATCTGGAGGTAGCACAGCAGGTCAAGAGCCTGAGGCTGCCAGTGAGAAGGCAGTGCCCAAGACAGTCTCAGGCTCTCAACCATACGGATTAGAAGTACAGACACTGAGAGGACTTGTGCGGAGCTTCAGGTAGCAAGGGTCAGAGTACAAAGCACAGAAGGAAGGCCTCCAAACCCACCTAGTTAGGTGGATCCCAAGCTGCTTTCAGGCTGCCCAGACCCCATCACTACCAGCTACCTGTACACTGGACTGTACCTGCATTTCATCAGTAAAAGGTAAAGGAAATTGCAACCCCTGTGTCCATTAATTATTTCCTGGATCCTCAGTCCTGCCAACACCACCATATTACAGTCTAAGTACCCTGGGACTAAAGCTCTGCCTGTGGAGAGTTGTACCAACTCTGCCGCATCACCATTAGTCCCAGCAGTCTCTTCAAGCAGCGTAAGCTAACATCTCACATTTGCCGAGTACCACAGGTGGCGTCACGAATATTTATCCCATTAACTTTAATCCCCTTTTATTGGTCGCCCAGGGCCATGGGCTGGGTCACTGCTGCCGTGACACGTCCACTTTAAGAACCGGCCTGGTACCGAGTATCCCCACGGCCCTGGTGGGAGCTCCACATTCCCTATTTCAGGATCTCTTTTGGATTAACATACAGTTAGGTCCATATATATTTGGACAGAGACAACATTTTTCTAATTTTATTTATAGACATTACCACAATGAATTTTAAACAAAACAATTCAGATGCAGTTGAAGTTCAGACTTTCAGCTTTCATTTAAGGGTATCCACATTAAAATTGGATGAAGGATTTAGGAGTTTCAGCTCCTTAACATGTGCCACCCTGTTTTTAAAGGGACCAAAAGTAATTGGACAGATTCAATAATTTTAAATAAAACGTTCATTTTTAGTACTTGGTTGAAAACCCTTTGTTGGCAATGACTGCCTGAAGTCTTGAACTCATGGACATCACCAGACGCCGTGTTTCCTCCTTTTTGATGCTCTGCCAGGCCTTCACTGCAGTGGTTTTCAGTTGTTGTTTGTTTTTGGGCCTTTCTGCCTGAAGTGTAGTCTTTAACAAGTGAAATGCATGCTCAATTGGGTTGAGATCAGGTGACTGACTTGGCCATTCAAGAATATTCCACTTCTTTGCTTTAATAAACTCCTGGGTTGCTTTGGCTTTATGTTTTGGGTCATTGTCCATCTGTAGTATGAAACGACGACCAATCAATTTGGCTGCATTTGGCTGGATCTGAGCACACAGTATGTCTCTGAATACCTCAGAATTCATTCGGCTGCTTCTGTCCTGTGTCACATCATCAATAAACACTAGTGACCCAGTGCCACTGGCAGTCATGCATGCCCAAGCCATCACACTGCCTCCGCCGTGTTTTACAGATGATGTGGTATGCTTTGGATCATGAGCTGTACCACGCCTTTGCCATACTTTTCTCTTTCCATCATTCTGGCAGAGGTTGATCTTCGTTTCATCTGTCCAAAGAAAGTTCTTCCAGAACTTTGCTGGCTTTTTTAGATGGTTTTTAGCATAGTCCAGTCTAGCCTTTTTATTCTTGAATCTTGTGAGTGGCTTGCACCGTGCAGTGAACCCTCTGTATTTACTTTCATGCAGTCTTCTCTTTATGGTAGATTAGAACATTGATACGCCTACCTCCTGGAGAGTGTTGTTCACTTGGTTGGCTGTTGTGAAGGGGTTTCTCTTCACCATGGAGATTATTCTGTGATCATCCACCAATGTTGTCTTCCATGGGCGCCCAGGTCTTTTTGCATTGATGAGTTCACCAGTGCTTTCTTTCTTTCTCAGGATGTACCAAATTGTAGATTTTGCCACTCCTAATATTGTAGTAGTTTCTCGGATGGGTTTTTTCTGTTTTCACAGCTTAAGGATGGCTTGTTTCACCTGCACGGAGAGCTCCTTTGACCGCATGTTTACTTGACAGCAAAATCTTCCAAATGCAAGCACCACACCTCAAATCAACTCCAGGCCTTTTATCTGCTTAATTGAGAATGACATAACGAAGGGATTGCCCACACCTGTCCATGAAATAGCCTTGGAGTCAATTGTCCAATTACTTTTGGTCCCTTTAAAAACAGGGTGGCACATGTTAAGGAGCTGAAACTCCTAAACCCTTCATCCAATTTTAATGTGGATACCCTCAAATGAAAGCTGAAAGTCTGAACTTCAACTGCATCTGAATTGTTTTGTTTAAAATTCATTGTGGTAATGTCTATAACCAAAATTAGAAAAATGTTGTCTCTGTCCAAATATATATGGACCTAACTGTATTGAAACTTGGTTCTCCTCAGTTATGCAGTTGTTGACTTTCTAGGAAATTGTAGATACTTTCTTTGCTGGAGAATCTGAAGAGACTGTAGGGTTGGTATTTAGACAGGTGTAACATTTTGAAATGCATATTTGCAGGATGTCTCATAGTGTTATGATAGATATAGATTTCTGAGTGTAGTTTGATGAAAATTGATGTGACCATAAGAAGAGAAACTTCTCACCTGGTAAACTCCTGCATATTCGCATATATGAGAAGCATATTAAATGGGTGCAGTCGAACTGGTATGCAGTAGGAATTTCCTCCAATAAGTGTTCTGGCAATGTGATTGGGAGTGAAAGACCAGGTGATAAGCATTCCTGCTGAGAATAAGTATGCATCTGTGAATGGAAAGATTACCTACATTTTACATAGCGAAGATAAAGACAAAAGCTTTCGAAAATTTTAGAGATAGATTTGACTGAAGTGGATGAGGCACATAAGAGCACGGAAAGTGTTGTCCATTTATTAGTGAGATAGTTTGAAGTAGTTGTATGGTAAATGCATCCTTTTTTAGGGTTTTTGATTGAGTCATGTAACCTTCTGTTTCAGTAAAATTTCTCCTAAAGTGACAAAACTGATTAAGAGGGACAATTTTCTTCCATTTGTGGAAATATGCACTGTAAAAATTTACAAATTGGAACCTGAAAATGACCACTTTGTTGAAGCGCTAAATTTAAAAATGAGTTGGGAATATCTTTTACTGTTAATAACTCTGTGAAAAGTATTATATTCTGGGACTTAGAGTTATTCCATGAAAATAGGTCGATTATGACTAAATCACATTTTAAATCTGTGGATGGAAATGGATATTTAGATTTTTACAGTGCAATCCCCTTATTCGATTTTGTCGCAATAGGAGAAATTGTACTCTAACAAGATTACATGACTCAATAAAAAATCTAAAAATAAGTATTGCCCAGAATGATTGTATCTTTAGTAGTGTTGAGCGATACCTTCCGATATCGGGAAATATCGGATTGGATTGGATCGGACCGATACCCAAAAAATATCGGATATCGCCGATTCCGATACCGAAAACCAATGCAAGTCAATGGGACACAAATATCGGAATGAAAATAAACCATTTCTTTCCTTGTAGGTTAATTCTACATGAAGGAAAACTACTAAGAATAATGTAGAATGTATTGGGGGAGGTAGAGGAGACATTAAAGGCATAGAGGTTTAGCCAAATCAAATGGAATAGCAGGAATTAATTTTTTTTTAAGATGTTCGGAGTTACAAAGATATTGACTATGTTAAGCTTTTTTATATTTTGTCAGATATTTATGTTTCACTACTTCCATGCTCTTCACCTTCTTTTTTACTTCTCCCACACTTTCTCCTTCATCATCCTCAGCAGCATCTTTTTCATCAACTTCTTCTTCACCTTATTCATCTTCTTCTTCTTCACCTTCTTCCTACTATTCTTTTTTTCACATTCTTCATATTCTTCTTATTCAATTCTTCTTCATATTCTACTTCTTCATCTTCTTAATATTCTTCTTCTTCATCATATTCTTATTTGTGAAAGGCATTCCTGTAGTTGTTATTATAAAAGTTTGAAGATTACACCTTTCGTTCTGCCTGTCACAAAAGATTTACAACAGGATTTGTCCACGTTCAGTTTGGCCTGCAGCAGCAGGTATTTTCCAGGGGCACCACGAGGAGGAACGGACTCACCACCATACATTGCTTAGTCTTCTTCTACTTATAATTTAGATAATATCTTTTGCTCTGTTTTTTAGTCTTATGCTTAATGTTCTTCTGCTTTTTGTTCTGCAGCTTCTTGTTCTTCTGCTTCTTGGTCTTCTGTCTCTTGTTCTCTGTATCTTGGTGGTTGTCTTCTTGTTCTTTGTCCTCTTGGTCATCTTCTTCAGGGTCATCTTCTTGGTCTTCTTTGGGGTGGTCTTCAGGGTCGTCATCTTCAGGGTCGTCATCTTCTTCGGGTCGTCGTCTTCAGGGTCGTCGTCTTCGGGGTCATCGTCTTCTTCGGGGTGGTCTTCAGTGTCGTTATCTTCAGGGTCGTCATCTTCGGGGTCGTTGTCTTCTTCGGGGTGGTCTTCAGGGTCATCGTCTTCAGGGTCGTCGTCTTCGGGGTGATCTTCAGTGTCATCGTCTTTAGGGTCATCGTCAGGGAGATCCAGAGTGATTACCAAAAACCATTTCAAAAAGCTTGAACTTGGAAATGTAGCAGAAGGTACAAGAAGGCTGAGGAACTGCCGAGAACCAGCTGATGGTACTGGAACCCGAATGGGTAGCAGAAGGTACAAGAGCCAATGGAACTACCGAGGACCAGCTGATGGTACTGGAACCTGGTTACTAAGCAGGAGGTACCTGTGCCAGAAAGCACTACCAAGGACCAGCAGACGTTGGTGGAACTCGGATACCGAGAAGGAGGTACCTAATCCAAAGGCACTGCCTGGAACCAGCTGATGTTACTGGATCCCAGGGGGACATATTCAAGATTGACTTCCAAAGAACCAACTAATGGTACTGGAACTCAGATAGGCAGCAGAAGGTACACGTGAAAAAAAAAGTGGCAAGGCCGCGAGCTGGCCGGAGTTACCAAAACCCACAGTCCTACAGGGGGTGCTTGTCCTATTGGCACTACGGAACCAGCCTTCATTACCAGATCCCGCAGCCCACACAGGAAGCAGAAACAGAGTGGAGGCAGAGGCCTAATTGGAGCAAGTTTAAAATCAGTTGTAGTGTGAATGTGGACAGAGCAGGAGAAATTGCCGGACACACAGCAGTGGATCAGCTGACGTTATTGAACCCCAATAACACTGGAGCATGTGTTGACTGTGCAGACCGCACTTCTGAGCAGCAACTGCCAGTGTTGGACCCCAGGGTAAATACTAGAAACAGAATGGAGGCAGAAGCCTAATTGGAGCAAGTTTAAAATCAGTAGTGCGAATGTGGACAGAGGAGGAGAAATTGCCGGACACACAGCAGGGGATCAGCTGACGTTACTGAACCCCAATAACACAGGAGCAAGTGTTGACTGTGCAGACAGCACTTCTGAGCAGCAACTGGTGGTGTTGGAGCCCAGGGTAAATACTAGAAACAGAGTGTAGCCAGAGGCCTAATTGGAGCAATTTTATATTCAGTTGTAGTGTGAATGTGGACAGAGCAGGAGAAATTTTTGGACACACAGCAGGGGATCAGCTGACGTTAATGAACCCATATAACACAGGAGCAAGTGTTGACTGTGCAGACGGCACTTCTGAGCAGCAACTGGCGGTGTTGAAGCCCAGGGATTACAGTTCAGGTGGTAGAAACATGAACACAACAGGAGACCTGGATACTGTTGCCAACCAATTATTTAATCTGAAAGAGGACTGGCAAATTCCTGCGAGATCCAGGCCTTCTTCATTTTCAAAAAAGTAAGCCGGTCAACATTATCGGAGGATAGTCGCATGCGACAGTCTGTTAGTACACCACCTTAGAGACCCAAAACTTAAAAGGGAAAGAGCCGTCTGGGAGTACACTGAGAGGGCAAGACATGTAGTCTGTCACCATCTGACGGAAACGTTGCCTCCTGCTGACTGGAGCCGTCTGTGATGGTGTAGACATTTGTGGCGGGGACACAAAACTTTACCACATTTGGGACTTACTGGTCTTGCCTTGTGCTGAGTCGCTGCTTCTGCTCCCTCTTTGTGCAGAGCTTCCTCCACTGCCTCGACGCACTGAGCTGCATTGTAAAGCACTAGCAGCACTGCTCTCGGGTGGAATGGAGAAGATGATGGAATGCACCAGTGCATCTTGGTACTCCCGCATTTTACGCTCCCGGTTCAACAGTGTTATGAGGCTTTGTAAGTTGTCCGGGTAGCGAGGATCTAGGAGGATGGACACTGTTGTGAATTCTGTGGCTGAATTCACTCCTGTGGTCACGAGTGGTACTGCAGCTTCTGAGCTTCCTCCCTCAGGTGTTCTGGTGAGCTCGTTAACTGCTTCATTACTTAACTCCGCCTAATGCTGCTATCCTTGCTCCTTGTCAATGTTTCAGTGTTGGATCTGAGCTTCTCCTGATTGTTCCTGTGACCTGCTGCTCTGTATACTAAGTGCTTTTTGCTTTTTTGTTGCTTTTTTTTCTGTCCAGCTTGTCTTTTGTTTTGCTGGAAGCTCTGAGACGCAAAGGGTGTACCGCCGTGCCGTTAGTTCGGCACGGTGGGTTTTTTTTTGCCCCTTTGCGTGGTTTTGCTTTAGGTTTTTTTGTAGACTGCAAAGTTCGCTTTACTGTCCTCGCTCTGTCCTAGAATATCGGGCCCCACTTTGCTGAATCTATTTCATCCCTACGTTTTGTCTTTTCATCTTACTCACAGTCATTATATGTGGGGGGCTGCCTTTTCCTTTGGGGAATTTCTCTGGGGCAAGTCAGGCCTATTTTTCTATCTTCAGGCTAGCTAGTTTCTTAGGCTGTGCCGAGTTGCCTAGGTAGTTGTTAGGCGCAATCCACAGCCGCTTTTAGTTGTGTTTAGGATAGGATCAGGTGTGCAGTCTACAGAGTTTCCACGTCTCAGAGCTCGTTCTTGTATTTTTGGGTATTTGTCAGATCACTGTGTGCGCTCTGATCGCTAAGCACACTGTGTTTCTGGATTGCCTTCATAACACCTGTCATTAGCAAACATAACAGTACAAGGAGCCAAAACTAATGATTCTCAATAGAGGGAAAGAAAAAGTTCTGACATCATTTTTTTTTTTTTTTTTTCTGCTCTGTGTTCACTTTTTTTTTTTCCCCCTAGACATTTGGGTGATTCTGGACACAAGTGTGGACATGGATATTCAGGGTCTGTGCTCTTCAATGGATAATCTCGTTATAAATGTACAAAAAATTCAAGATACTATTGATCAGAAATCTATGTTAGAACCAAGAATTCCTATTCCTGATTTGTTTTTTGGAGATAGAACTAAGTTTCTAAGTTTCAAAAATGATTGTAAGCTATTTCTGGCCTTGAAACCTCATTCTTCTGGTAATCCTATTCAACAGGTTTTGATTATTATTTCTTTTTTGCGCGGCGACCCTCAAGACTGGGCATTTTCTCTTGCGCCAGGAGACCCTGCATTGAGTAGTGTCGATGCGTTTTTCCTGGCGCTCGGATTGCTGTACGATGAGCCTAATTCAGTGGATCAGGCTGAGAAAAATTTGCTGGCTTTGTGTCAGGGTCAGGATGAGATAGAAGTATATTGTCAGAAATTTAGGAAATGGTCAGTACTCACTCAGTGGAATGAATCTGCGCTGGCAGCTTTGTTCAGAAAGGGTCTCTCTGAGGCTCTTAAGGATGTCATGGTGGGATTTCCTATGCCTGCTGGTTTGAATGAGTCTTTGTCTTTGGCCATTCAGATCGGTCGACGCTTGCGCGAGCGTAAATCTGTGCACCATTTGGCGGTACTGCCTGAGGTTAAACCTGAGCCTATGCAGTGCGATAGGACTATGACTAGAGTTGAACGGCAGGAATACAGACGTCTGAATGGTCTGTGTTTCTACTGTGGTGATTCCACTCATGCTATTTCTGATTGTCCTAAGCGCACTAAGCGGTCCGCTAGGTCTGCCGTCATTGGTACTGTACAGTCCAAATTCCTTCTGTGAATTACCTTGATATGCTCTTTGTCGTCGTTTTCTGTCATGGCGTTTGTGGATTCGGGCGCTGCCCTGAATCTGATGGATTTGGATTATGCTAAACGTTGTGGGTTTTTCTTGGAGCCTTTGCGGTGTCCTATTCCATTGAGAGGAATTGATGCTACACCTTTGGCCAAGAATAAACCTCAATACTGGGCCCAGCTGACCATGTGCATGGCTCCTGCACATCAGGAAGTTATTCGCTTTCTGGTGTTGCATAATCTGCATGATGTGGTCGTGTTGGGGTTGCCATGGCTACAAACCCATAATCCAGTATTGGATTGGAATTCCATGTCGGTATCCAGCTGGGGTTGTCAGGGGGTACATGGTGATGTTCCATTTTTGTCGATTTCGTCATCCACCCCTTCTGAGGTCCCAGAGTTCTTGTCTGATTATCAGGATGTATTTGAAGAGCCCAAGTCCGATGCTCTACCTCCGCATAGGGATTGTGATTGTGCTATCAATTTGATTCCTGGTAGTAAATTCCCTAAAGGTCGATTATTTAATTTATCCGTGCCCGAACACGCCGCTATGCGCAGTTATGTGAAGGAATCCCTGGAGAAGGGACATATTCGCCCATCGTCATCACCACTGGGAGCAGGGTTCTTCTTTGTAGCCAAGAAGGATGGTTCGCTGAGACCGTGTATTGATTACCGCCTTCTTAATAAGATCACTGTTAAATTTCAGTATCCCTTGCCATTGTTATCTGACTTGTTTGCTCGGATTAAGGGGGCTAGTTGGTTCACTAAGATAGATCTTCGTGGTGCGTATAATCTGGTGAGAATCAGGCAAGGAGATGAATGGAAAACTGCATTCAATACGCCCGAGGGTCATTTTGAGTATCTAGTGATGCCGTTCGGACTTGCCAATGCTCCATCTGTGTTTCAGTCTTTTATGCATGACATCTTCCGTGAGTATCTGGATAAATTCCTGATTGTTTACTTGGATGACATTTTGATCTTCTCAGATGATTGGGAGTCTCATGTGAAGCAGGTCAGAATGGTTTTTCAGGTCCTGCGTGCTAACTCTTTGTTTGTGAAGGGATCAAAGTGTCTCTTCGGTGTGCAGAAAGTTTCATTTTTGGGGTTCATCTTTACCCCTTCTACTATCGAGATGGATCCAGTTAAGGTCCAAGCCATCCAGGATTGGATTCAGCCGACATCTCTGAAAAGTCTGCAAAAGTTCCTGGGCTTTGCTAATTTTTATCGTCGCTTCATCTGTAATTTTTCTAGCATTGCCAAACCATTGACCGATTTGACCAAGAAGGGTGCTGATTTGGTTAATTGGTCTTCTGCTGCTGTGGAAGCTTTTCAGGAGTTGAAGCGTCGTTTTTGTTCTGCCCCTGTGTTGTGTCAGCCAGATGTTTCTCTTCCGTTCCAGGTCGAGGTTGATGCTTCTGAGATTGGAGCAGGGGCGGTTTTGTCACAGAGAGGTTCTGATTGCTCAGTGATGAAACCATGTGCTTTCTTTTCCAGGAAGTTTTCGCCCGCTGAGCGTAATTATGATGTGGGCAATCGAGAGTTGCTGGCCATGAAGTGGGCATTCGAGGAGTGGCGTCATTGGCTTGAAGGAGCTAAGCATCGCGTGGTGGTATTGACTGATCATAAGAACTTGACTTATCTCGAGTCTGCCAAGCGCTTGAATCCTAGACAGGCCCGTTGGTCGTTATTTTTTGCCCGCTTCGACTTTGTGATTTCGTACCTTCCGGGTTCTAAAAATGTGAAGGCGGATGCTCTGTCTAGGAGTTTTGTGCCCGACTCTCCGGGTTTATCTGAGCCAGCGGGTATCCTCAAGGAAGGAGTCATTGTGTCTGCCATCTCCCCTGATTTGCGGCGGGTGCTGCAAAAATTTCAGGCGAATAAACCTGATCGTTGTCCAGCAGAGAAACTGTTCATCCCTGATAGGTGGACTAATAAACTTATCTCTGAACTTCATTGTTCGGTGTTGGCTGGTCATCCTGGAATCTTTGGTACCAGAGAGTTAGTGGCTAGATCCTTCTGGTGGCCATCTCTGTCACGGGATGTACGTACTTTTGTGCAGTCCTGTGGGATTTGTGCTAGGGCTAAGCCCTGCTGTTCTCGTGCCAGTGGGTTGCTTTTGCCCTTGCCGGTCCCAAAGAGGCCTTGGACACATATTTCGATGGATTTCATTTCTGACCTTCCCGTTTCTCAAAAGATGTCAGTCATTTGGGTGGTCTGTGATCGCTTTTCTAAAATGGTCCATCTGGTGCCCTTGGCTAAATTGCCTTCCTCCTCTGATTTGGTACCTTTGTTCTTTCAGCATGTGGTTCGGTTGCATGGCATTCCTGAGAATATTGTTTCTGACCGAGGTTCCCAGTTTGTTTCAAGGTTTTGGCGAGCCTTTTGTGGTAGGATGGGCATTGACCTATCCTTTTCCTCGGCTTTCCATCCTCAGACTAATGGCCAGACCGAACGAACCAATCAGACCTTGGAAACATATCTGAGATGTTTTGTTTCTGCAGACCAGGATGATTGGGTGTCCTTTTTGCCGTTGGCTGAGTTCGCCCTTAATAATCGGGCCAGCTCGGCTACCTTGGTTTCTCCATTTTTTTGCAATTCTGGGTTCCATCCTCGTTTCTCTTCAGGACAGGTTGAGTCTTCGGACTGTCCTGGTGTGGATTCTGTGGTGGATAGGTTGCAGCAGATCTGGACTCAGGTAGTGGACAATTTGATCTTGTCCCAGGAAAAAGCTCAACTTTTCGCTAATCGCAGACGCCGTGTGGGTCCCCGACTTCGTGTTGGGGATCTGGTTTGGTTATCTTCTCGTCATATTCCTCTGAAGGTTTCCTCTCCTAAATTTAAACCTCGTTTTATTGGTCCGTATAGGATTTCTGAGGTTCTCAATCCTGTGTCTTTTCGTTTGACCCTCCCAGACTCCTTTTCCATACATAATGTATTCCATAGGTCGTTGTTGCGGAGATACGTGGCACCTATGGTTCCATCTGTTGAGCCTCCTGCCCCGGTTTTGGTGGAGGGGGAATTGGAGTATATTGTGGAGAAGATTTTGGATTCTCGTGTTTCTAGACGGAAACTCCAGTATCTGGTTAAATGGAAGGGTTATGCTCAGGAAGATAATTCCTGGGTTTTTGCCTCTGATGTTCATGCTTCCGATCTTGTTCGTGCCTTTCATGCGGCTCATCCTGGTCGGCCTGGGGGCTCTGGTGAGGGTTCGGTGACCCCTCCTCAAGGGGGGGTACTGTTGTGAATTCTGTGGCTGAATTCACTCCTGTGGTCACGAGTGGTACTGCAGCTTCTGAGCTTCCTCCCTCAGGTGTTCTGGTGAGCTCGTTAACTGCTTCATTACTTAACTCCGCCTGATGCTGCTATCCTTGCTCCTTGTCAATGTTTCAGTGTTGGATCTGAGCTTCTCCTGATTGTTCCTGTGACCTGCTGCTCTGTATACTAAGTGCTTTTTGCTTTTTTGTTGCTTTTTTTCTGTCCAGCTTGTCTTTTGTTTTGCTGGAAGCTCTGAGACGCAAAGGGTGTACCGCCGTGCCGTTAGTTCGGCACGGTGGTTTTTTTTTTGCCCCTTTGCGTGGTTTTGCTTTAGGTTTTTTTGTAGACTGCAAAGTTCGCTTTACTGTCCTCGCTCTGTCCTAGAATATCGGGCCCCACTTTGCTGAATCTATTTCATCCCTACGTTTTGTCTTTTCATCTTACTCACAGTCATTATATGTGGGGGGCTTTTCCTTTGGGGAATTTCTCTGGAGCAAGTCAGGCCTATTTTTCTATCTTCAGGCTAGCTAGTTTCTTAGGCTGTGCCGAGTTGCCTAGGTAGTTGTTAGGCGCAATCCACAGCCGCTTTTAGTTGTGTTTAGGATAGGATCAGGTGTGCAGTCTACAGAGTTTCCACGTCTCAGAGCTCGTTCTTGTAATTTTGGGTATTTGTCAGATCACTGTGTGCGCTCTGATCGCTAAGCACACTGTGTTTCTGGATTGCCTTCATAACACCTGTCATTAGCAAACATAACAGGACACTCAATAATCAGCCGTGTTGAGAATGTGGGCGATGCGGCGGTCGTTTCTCAGGCACTGTAGCATAAAATCAACCATGTGCTGCAGACTGCCAACTGGCCAAGAAATGCTGTCCCCTGCTTGAGGCGTGATCTCTGCCTGCTCTGCATCACCCCACCCTCGCTGTGTAAACTGACTACTAGAGCATTGTGTACCTCCCTCCTCTGGACAGATAGATGTCTTCCTCCTCCATTGACTCCTCCTCATCCTCCTCACAAAGTGTCCCCTGCCTAGGCCTTTGTGAGGAACCATGTTGCGCAGACTGTCCAGAAGCAGATGGTATTTGTGACTCCTCATCCTCCACCTCTTCCAAAACCTCCTCCCTTAGTGCTTGCAGTGTTTTTTCATGCAGGCAGATAAGGGGGATAGTCATGGTGACTAGTGCATCACCTGCACTCGACATCCGCGTGGAATCATCGAAGGCACGCAAAACGTGGCAGATGTCCTTCATAGAGGCCCACTCAGTGGTGGCGAAGTGTGAACGGCACGCAGTGCGACTTGTTTGCTCCTGATGCAGCTGGTACTCCATTACTGCTGCCTGCTGCTCACACAACCTCTCCAACATATGTAACGTTGAATTCCACCTGGTGGGTAGGTCACATATGATGCAATGTTCCGGAAGGCGGAATCAGCACTGCCGAGCTGCAATGCGCGATCTTGCCATGCTGGAATGCCGCAAGTGAGTGCACTCTAGGTGGTCCTTGTGCAGCAGTGCATCAAGATATCAAAAAACTCTGCACGACCAAGTTGAGCACATGTGCCAGACATTAGATGTGAGTGAGGTTGCCTAGGCCCAGAGCTGCCACCAGATTTCAGCCATTGTCACACACTACCATGCCTGGCTGGAGATTCGCTTGCAGAAACCACACGTCGCTCTGCTGCTTGATGGCATTCCAGAGCTCCTGCGCTGTGTGGCTTTGATTCCCCAAAGAAATTAATTTCAATATGGCCTGTTGACATTTGGCCACGGCTGTGCTCATATCGGTCATAACAGGTAAGCGTTCACGGGTCCATGTGGAGGTAGACCGTGACGGTTCCTGCAGCACTGATTCAGAGGAACTGGAGTATGAGGAGGAGTCAATGTGTACAGACTGGATTCCTGCAATCCTTGGAGTTGGCGGAACACGTACAGCGCCACTCTAAAGATCTGTTCCTGGCTCCACAACATTTACCCAATGGGCAGTGAGGGAAAGATATCGTCCCTGTCCATGCTTACTGGTTCATGCATCGGTGGTCAGGTGGACCTTGCTACTGACGGAGTTCAGTAGTGAATGTTTAATTTTTCCCTCCACATGCTTTTGCAGGGCAGGGACAGCTTGCCTGCTGAAATAAAAGCGGCTGGGCACGTTGTATTGTGGGACTGCCAATGCCATGAAGTTACGGCAGGTGTCAGTCTCCACCAGTCTGAATGATAGCATTTCAAGGGACATTAGTTTTGCAATGCCAGCATTCAGAGCCTGTGCTCGGGGATGGTTTGCTGAGAATGGGCGCCTTTTCTCCCATGCCTGTGCTACCGATGGCTGTAGACTGGCCTGGGAGTGTGAGGATGACAGGGAACGTGGTGCTGTGGGTGGAATGACACTGGGTCTCTGTACAACAGTGCCAGATGTTCTTCCATGGTGATCCTGTGAGGAAGCCGAACCAGCTGTGTGTGAGCTGGAGAAGAGGCTACAACACAAGCTGAAGAGGTGGTAGGTGGCGCTGTAGGTTGGCCTAGGTCTTCAGTGTGTCTTTGTAACTCCACCATGTGTTTGGTCCGCACATGTTTCCACATATTTGTGGTATTGAAGTTGCTGACACTTTTCCCTCTTTTCACTTTCTGATTACACAGCTTGCATTTGACAAAGCAAATGTCATCTGCAACTGTGTCAAAAAGGACCACACCTCAAGTCTTGGGAGCGCCCGTTTTGGGTTTTGGAAGATCCATGCTCCTAATGGGTGCTGAAGTGGAGGCTACAGGCCATCGAGTCTGCCCCCTCCCTCTACCTCCTTTTTGGGTTGTTCGGGGAATCTCTTCCTCAGAGCTGCTCCCACCACCTTCCTGTACCTCACGCCATGATGGGTCAAGGACGTCGTCATCTACACTACCCTCTTCTAACAACTGCTTCTCCTGGGTAGTCTCGACAGCACAGTACACACCAGAAAGTGGCACCTGAGTCTCAACATCAGATGCGTACTGAGGTGTGCTGACCATAGGCACTGGCCCACCTGCCTCTTCAGATTCAGAGAGACAAAATTGTTGCGCATCACTGCATACTACTTCTTCTTCAAATTCTAGAATGCTGCTTGGCTGGCCCCCTCTTTCCAAGCCAAGAGATTCAGAGAAGTAGAGATGGCTCCTGTCCAGGGCTCTCTGACTGCCTGGGCAATTTGGTAGGTGGTGAAGAGACAGATGGGTGCTCTTCAGCGCTCAGGACCTGAGAGGATCTGGAACTAATTGAAGTCGATGCACTAGCTGCCATCCATCCAACAATGGCTTCAATTTAGTCCTCCTGCAGCAGTGGGCTAAGGCGAACTCCTACAAAGCTGCACATAAAGGACTGTTCCCTGGTAAAACTGGGGGATGCTGAGTCACTGGTGCCTGCAGCAGGCACAGAATCTCCACGTCCTCTCCCTGCAGAAACTCCATGCCCACGACCACGTGCCTTACTCCCTGCCTTCTTCATCTTGGTAGACTGATAAAGATAGGCAGAAAAGTACTAAGAGCTTAGTGTGCTTATTCCTGAACATCTGCTAACAGGTATAAGAAACACGAATTTTATAAAGTGTGGACTAGATTTTAATATGAGCTAAAGTGGCCTACACAACTGTAAAGTGGAGTGTTTGATGAACTTTATTTCCTTTTTTTTTCACAAAAAGACACTGGATGTGCCCAAAGATGTAAAACCGATAGTATCACAAACTTTTTGTAGCTATTACAATGCAGGAAGCTAACCTACAATGCAATAGATGAGGCTCCAAAACAGAGGCTAATACTAATCTCGCTGGGGCTGCAGGGCACAAGCAAGCAGAAAGGCTCCTCTATCTACTCCTATATAGTGTTTGCAAGCAATCTAGCTGGATACGGATGGAACCACACTAATAGGAGAAATCAGGAAAAATGAGCAGCACTAATGCAAAAAAGGACAATGTATGAGGCAATGACGCACGCTGAGCGGACTACAACCGGAGGTGACTTGAGAACACACTACAGCGTGAGCTGTAATCACACACACAGACCTCGCAGACAGCCATGAACAGCGCTGCAAGGCAAAAGAAAACTTCTCACACAGTGGTTGCTAAAGTAGCCTGGGTAAAGTACAATAAAGCAAATCGCTAGCTCAAACTGTCCCTCAGAGTCAGAACAGCAGCGTCCTGTCCCTAAGTAAATTCAGAGCAGAGTGAACCCAAAATGGCGGCCGCAGCTTTTATAGTGCATCATGACATCATTTCAGCAGCAAATCACAGCCATGCCATTAGTTAACATGGTTAACATGCCTAACAGGATGTGCCCACACTTCTCAGGATCCTCATTGGCTGAATAAAATCAAACTGGTTCATTGCATTACAGGAACTTCCGATTCCGGTATTCGATATTCTAAAGGTATCGGAACTCAGTATCAGAACTCCGATACAGCAAATATCGGTCGATACCCGATATTTCAGTATCGGAATGCCCAACACTAATCTTTAGTGATAACACCACTAAAAAAATCTTAAAACAATAAAACAATAAGACTAATGTTGATAAAAAAATATAATTAATGGAAATGAATGTTATTACGCCTTATACAAAAGGAAATAAACCATCAGAAATATTTTGAAAAAATATTGGTATTTATTAAAAAGAACTGATACCAAAGGAATTGATTCCAGCAGAACCAAGCATTACATTTTGCAAGGGTATTACTATTAGGGCTTACACTCACTTGCGAGCAATTCGGATATGACTCGCATGATAAAACCCGGCGCTGCTGCCAGCACTCAGATCGGAGCATGCGACCGCATAGGAATACATGCAGCCTCACCCTCCGCTCCTCTATGCCAGGTGCAGTGCTGGGTAATGCCGTGCGAGACTCATCCGAGTTGCTCGCAAGTGAGTATGAGCCCATAAGAATATTAATGGACCTAGTAAGCTTAAAAAGACTAATATGGACAACAGAAAAATGTATCAAAATCAACTGAAAACAGGTATAGCAAGTAACATGAATACAGGAGTTTTTAAAAGTGATATAAAAAGTGCTGCTGTTCTAAAATTATCAGTCATAACATCAAACAGAAAAAATCCAATAGCACAGGTGAGATACAGTTGTGTGAAAAAGAGTTTGCCCCCTTCCTGCCTTCCTCTTCTTTTGCATGTTTGTCACACGTAAATGTTTCAGATCACCCAAAAAATTAAAAATTAGACAAACACAACACAAGTAATCACAAAATGCGGTTTTTAAATGAAGGTCTTTATTATTAAGGGGAAATAAATCCAAACCTACAGGCCCTGTGTGAAAAAGGGATTGCCCCTAAACCTAATAACTGGTTGGACCATCCTTAGAAGCAACCTTTGCAATCAAGCATTTGCAATAACTGGCAATGAGTCTTTTACAATGTTCTGGAGGAATTTTGGCCCACTCATCTTTGCAGGATTGTTGTAAATCAGCCACACTGGAGGATTTATGAGCATGAACCACCTTTTCAAGGTCATGCCACAGCATCTCAATTGGATTAAGGTACGGACTTTGACTAGGCTACTCCAAAGTCTTAATTTTATTTTCCTTAAGCCATTCAGAGGTGGACTTGCTGGTGTGTTTTGGATCATTAACCTGCTACAAAACTTAAGCTCGCTTCAGCTAGAGGTCACGAAAAGGTAGCCAGACATGCTCCTTCAGGATTTTTTGGTAGACAGCAGAATTCATTGTTCCACAGCAAGTCTTGCAGGTCCTGAATAGAGATGAGCGAATTTGCTCGGAAAACCTTCACCAATCTCAAATTCGGCTGGAATATAGCACATTTGGATTCATGTTCAGTTTCACGAGCATTTTTACCCCAAATCTGCAAAATTTTGTCAAAGTTTGGTAAATCATCGTATTTGCACTAATGCTTTTCCTATTACTTTGGATAGGATAGTGGTGCTGTATGATGAACGGGGGTGGGTGCAGGGGGACATGTTTGATGAGGGCAAAGGGTATGGAGCTTAACAGATGGCAGATTACTAAACAGCTACAGGAAATGGAAAGCTCTTTTTTTTACTTTAACTTTATGTGTGTTGATTATGTCAGCCAATCAAGGTGCAGAAACCATCCACAACATCATGACACAATGTCTTCTGTGATTAGCTGCTGAAATCACATGTTCCTGGTCATAAGAAAACCGGACATGGTGCTTTGCTGGCGCCATATTCTCAGTGTCAAGGTGCAGAGAATCCGCTCCTGAAAGTGATGCAATTGAACATATCAGTTAGCTAGATAGGATCCAGTCATATGTGAAATTGATCTTTCAGCATCTAACTAGATTGTGCGAAATCTGTGTGGTATTCTCAGGAGGCCCCATTTGATAATCCAAATCATTTGTAATAAAACTTTGTTTCAGTGACAAATCAGAAGGCCAGATTTCCTTTTAAAAATCATTAGGCCTAATATAGTGGTGCAGCCAGGAGGCCCAGTTAGCTAATCCAAATCTTTTCTCATAAAACTGTGTCAGAGACAAATCAGAAGGCCAGATTTCCACTTAAAAAGCCTTAAGGTACCGTCACACTCAGCGACGCTGCAGCGATATAGACAACTAGCCGATCGCTGCAGAGTCGCTGTTTAGGTTGCTGTAGAGACGTCAAACACGGCAACACCAGAACGATGCAGGAGCGATCCAGTGACATACTTATCGTTCTCGCTGGTTGTTAGCTCCATGTAAAAACATTGCTGGCATCGTTGCTTTTGCTGTCAAACATGACAAATCACGCCGACCTGACGACCAAATAAAGTTCTGGACTTCTAGCTCCGACCAGCGATGTCACAGCGGAATTCTGATCGCTGCTGCGTGTCAAACACAACGAGATTGCTATCCAGGACGCTGCAACGTCACGGATCGTTGTCGTTCTCATTGTAAAGTTGCTCAGTGTGAAGGTACCTTTAGGCCTAATATTGGGGGGCAGCCATGAGGCCCAATTAGCTAATCCCAATAGCTTATGATAAAACTGTGTTTCAGTGACAAATCAGAAGGCCAGTTTTCCATTTAAAATTCGTTAGGTATAACAGTGTTATTCAGGGACACTTTCTAACAAAATAAATAGTGAGTGTTCATTTAGGGACAGGTTTACAGACAACTGTGGGCCAAAGGTTGTGAAATATCAGGTTACAATATGGGAAGGCTACGTAGAACACGAGTTGGAAAAAAACTAGGTTGTGGTCTAAGGGGAAATAGGCTTGGTGTTCGACATGTACATGGGTTAGGTGCTAATGAAAGCTCAAATGAACAAACATGGTCTCATCCTATGCAAACATGACTAACAACATTTGTTACTGGATTGGATACTCCATTCCCTTTCTTTGGCAGCCCCACAGCAGTACACCTTGTAGATAAGGACCAGAAAGAGCATGTGCTCTTAACATCACAAACAGTACAATCCTCAGAGGTGGCACCCCAATTACCCTTGTTTCCCTCCACATCACAAATATCCAAATGCTCAAGTGACTGTGGGGAACCACAGATGGGCCATTCTGCAAAATTGTTCATACATTCTATTCCATGGGCATCAGAGGTCTGCTCAAAAGATTCACAGAATCCAGAGGAGGAAAGCATCTGCACCGATGCCCCAAATATTTTCATGTTGGATCTGGGGCCAAATGAAGTAGGGTCTGAGCAGAATACAGACCCTCGTCATGAGATGTTAACCACCAGGGGTGGAGGTGATCCTGTTGAGACTCAGAAACCGTAGGCGCACTCTGGCTGTGGCCAGCAGTGGTCGTGAATGTGCAGTTTGCAGGGGGCGACCAGAGTTTCCTAGCCTGGGCCTTTTTTGAGACCACAAAGACCCATTATCTGCCAAATTAGCAAAAAAAATTCAGTAGAGGCAAAAATTGTAATAATTTTACAACTACATGCATGTACCGGCACCTGCACGATCAACATGCCTTAGTGTTAGAATCTCGCTGAGTTAAATTGGTGACTAACAAGCCTCGTCAACCACCGGCCGTCCCATCAACCACATCTGCTGCTTCCTCCTCCGTCACTGTGCCAAGTCTTCTCACACAGGTTTCCGGCCACACAAACTCCACTTGTTTAACCCTTACAGTCGGGTTGAGAGATAGCCCGCCAGCTGTTACGGAAGTGGACATGCTTGCTGTTTATCTGTCACCTAGCACAACACATCTTTCCCAATCCACCATAACATCTCCTCCTGCACCTCATTCACAGTCCAGCAATTTGTCCTGTTCTCCGTACTCCACCCTCTCTCAGCACAGCAGCCAGCCCTCGGTACCCCAGTTGTGGTCACGTAAAAGAATATTTCCTCCTATGCATTCCAATGCTAAGAGCTTGAACTCCACAATCTGTTGGCCACGGAAATGCTGCCTTTTCTTCTCTAAGGCTGGTTTCACATTGGCGTTTTTTGGGGTGCGTTTTTGCGGTAAAAAACGCAAAAAAACGCATGGTGAAAAAACGCATGTAAACGCGTGTAAACGCTGCGTTTTTTTGACGCATGCGTTTTTGCATGTGGTGAAAAAAACGCGTCGTTTTGACGCGTTTACATGCGTTTTTACATGCGTTTGCGTTTTTTAAATGCATGCTGAGAAATGTGTGACAGCTGCCAATCATCAAAAAAAAGTAAAAAACCCACTATAAACAGAAACAGTTAGGGTTAGGGGTAGGGGTAGGGATCATAATCCTAACCCTACCCCTAACCCTAACCCTAAGGGATCCTAACCCTAACCCTACCCCTAACCCTAACCCTACCCCTAACCCTAACCCTAAGGGATCCTAACCCTAACCCTACCCCTAACCCTAACCCTACCCCTAACCCTAAGAGATCCTAACCCTACCCCTAACCCTACCCCTAACCCTAACCATAAAGGGATTAGGGGTAGGGTTAGGGTTAGGATCCCTTAGGGTTAGGGTTAGGGGTAGGGTTAGGGGTAGGGTTAGGGGTAGGGTTAGGTTCCCTTTATCACCTTTATGTTGGGGGGTGGCATATCAGTGTGTTTTCTGTTTTTTAATAAAAAAACGCATGCGTTTTTTACCGCAAAAAACGCATGCACCAAAAAACGCATGCGTCCCCATTGACTCCAATGTATTTTTTGACCCAAAAAAAACGCATGAAAACGCATGCGTTTTTTTTTGGTCCAAAAAAACGCTTCTAAAAATACTACAAGTAGCATTTCAGAAAATGAACGCATGCAGTAAAAAAACGCATGCGTCAAAAAACGCGACCAAACGCGTACACAAAAAAACGCATGCGTTTTCAATGTTAAAGATAGGAAAAAAAAACGCATGCGTTTTTTAAAAAAAAAAACGCTGCAGACAAAAACGCAAGTGTGAAACCACCCTAAGAAAGCTGTGCCTGCGCAGACAACATCACTTGTTCTCTGAAAAAGTCTATGTCTGCCAGGGGGCATTTTACCACTGATACGTGGAGGAGCAAACATGGGTAGGGGTGTTACAACTCACTGACTGGGCACTGGATGACTGTTGTGGCTGTGGAGCAGGCTTTCAAAATGCTGCTCCACAAGTCTTGAAATCCCCAAGGATTGTGGGACAAATCTCTGTATCTAACAGTTCCTCCATTGTTTCTGGCTCCTCCACCTCCTCTAGGGCATCCACCTGCACTCTTAACCCCTCCCTTAATGAGACACGTGTTTCAACAGTGCAGAGAAAATCTCCCTTACCTTCATACTGCACAGCCAGGGCTCACTGCAATCAGACAGTGCTTAAATTAATATGCCTTGGAGATAGCAGTCACACAGCTCAAGAGTTGTGGACAGCTATCCAGGCCAAGTTAGCGCAATGGCTGTCTCCACTGAACCTGGAGCCAGGGAAGGCTATGTGCGATAATGGTGCAAACCTGGAGGCGGTCATACGCCATGGTAACCTCACACATGTGCCTTGTATGACTCACATCCTCAACCTGTTGGTAAAGCAATTTCTCTGCAACTATCCCGGTCTGGATGCACTGCTGCAGGAAGCATGGTCGCTGTGTGCTCACTTCCGATGATCACACCCTGCAGATCATTGACTTGCTACAGAGGTCATTCAGCCTACCGGTTAATCGTTTTATTTCCGATGTGCCAATATGGTGGAATTCCACTTGGCACATATGCAGTGACTGTTGCAACAGCTGCAAGCCCTGGTGCTGTATGTCCTTTTGCATAGCCTGGGCCAATGCAATATGGACGTGGTGAAAATCATGCTTGCGGAGTGGGCACAGATGAACGACTTCTGTACCTTTTTGCAGAGTTTCAAAATGGCTACTAAGATGGTTGGCACTGATGATGCTATCATCAGCATCACTATTCCGGTGATCTACATGCTTTCAATAGTCTGCGGAAGGAGGTGGTTTTCCTAGAGGAAGAGGTGGAAGCAGAGGAGAATGCAAAAGGGATAATAATGTCTCTAAACTTCATGCTGTTGGCGCACAGGCGGGTGCCATGGGAGGGTGAATTACAGCAATCGAGGGAGCTCATGGTACCAGACAATCGGTTAGTGAAGGTGCAGGAACCGAGGAACAAATCGAGGAGGAAAAGGCGGAAGAGGTGATGGGCATGCAATAGTCAGGGGATGAAAAGGATAATGATCAGGAAGGGAAGGAGGAATCAAGCTTGAGTGTTACCCTTCCACCAACACACCATGGACTTGGACCTCATGGAAGCGCCTGACACATGAACGCCTTCTTGCTGCACTACCTTCAACATGCTGCCCATATTCTTAGGGTCATAAATAGTGCTGACTACGGGGCTTGTCACTCTGTTAGATCCACAGTACACAAAATTTTGCCAGATGCTTCCCCTGGAAAGGAATGTGCATGCTGGAGTATCGAAACACGCTTGCAGACAATCTTAAGAGTGTTTTTTTTTCCAAGACAGCAGTGAGATGCACAGTGTGCATCGCAGTTCTAGACGCCCAACCCCGTGAATGTCAAGGCGTCAACTCAAAAAAATTAGCAGCAGTGTAAATGGCATAAGCAATTTCTCTGAGTCAATTCACACAATTTTTAGACCAGCCGGTGCACCAACAGAATAGAGTATAAGTCTGACACAATGTTAGGGCTAACGGAACGCACCAAAATTATAAGAGAGATGGTATAAGGTGCGTTCGCAGCCCGGGGTCCACCGTGCAGAGATGGAACCTGCTGCTGAGTAATGACGGACTATATGGCGGTACAATGTGGATACACACATGGGTTAACTTCACCCTGTGTGAAGGAAGCAAACCCTGTTGCGTCACAAGGCCGCAGTACCGCACCAAGAGCGCAAGCAAGGAGTCTCAGGACTCTATTCCAAGACACAGGGTTAGAGTACGTTCAGACCACTTGTGCTTGACACCGCAACTGGGGAGTATCTTAAGCTCAATATCAATCCCATTAAAGAGAATTTGGACCCTTTTTCATTTTGGTCTTCAAAAATAAAAGAGTGGCCTGTCATGCCTTGGAGGTTTTGTCATGCCCAGCAGCCAGCGTTCTCTCAGAATGTGTCCTAAGCTCTGCTGGTGGTGCCCTGATGGATAAGCACATCTGGTTGTCCCCTGAAATTATAGATGACCTAACTTTCATCAAAATGAAGAAGTCATGGATCTCCAATCACTTTTGCACCCCAGTCACATACTTGACAGACTAAGGCCGGCGTCACACACAGCGTAAAACAATACGGTCCGTATATTACGGCCGTAATACGCTGAAAAGTCCCGAAAAAAGTGGTCCGTAGCTCCTCCGTAGGCAGGGTGTGTCAGCGTTTTTTGCGCATGGCATCCTCCGTATGTAATCCGTATGGCATCCGTACTGCGTGGTTTTCTCGCAGGCTAGCAAAACCAACATACCGCTATAGAAGTGATCCATGTGTCCCAAAAAGAAAAGAAAATATATATATACTGTCTATGTATATATATATATATATATATATATATATATATATATATATGTCAGTAGACACATATATTAGAGAGAAAAGCCGGTAATTCAGTGCGGTGTACAGTAAAATCACACTGACAGCTTACAGTAGAATAGGTAGAATAAATGTGTACACATAGAATAGGTATATATATATATATATATGTCAGTGAGACACATATATGTATATATATTAATATTTATTCCAGCGCTAGACAGCTTGAAAGCCGGTAATTCAATTACCGGCTTTTTCCTTCTCCTTCCTAAAACCCGACATGATTTGAGACATGGTTTACATACAGTAAACCATGTCTTCTCTCCATTTTTTTTGCAGATTCCACACTACTAATGTCAGTAGTGTGTATCTGCAAAATTTGGCCGTTCTAGCTCTTAAAATAAAGGGTTAAATGGCGGAAAAAATTGGCGTGGGCTCCCGCGCAATTTTCTCCGCCAGAGTAGTAAAGCCAGTGACTGAGGGCAGATATTAATAGCCTGGAGAGGGTCCACGGTTATTGGCCCCCCCCTGGCTAAAAATATCTGCCCCCAGCCACCCCAGAAAAGGCACATCTGGAAGATGCGCCTATTCTGGCACTTGGCCACTCTCTTCCCATTCCCGTGTAGCGGTGGGATATGGGGTAATGAAGGGTTAATGCCACCTTGCTATTGTAAGGTGACATTAAGCCTAATTAATAATGGAGAGGCGTCAATTATGACACCTATCCATTATTAATCCAATACTAGTAAAGGGTTAAATAAAACACAAACACATTTTTTAAAATTATTTTAATGAAATAAAAACAATGGTTGTTGCAGTATTTTATTCAACGCCCAATCCAGTCACTGAAGACCCTCGTTCTGTGAGTAAAAAAACATAATAAACCAACAATATACTTACCCTCCGCAGATCTGTAACGTCCAACGATGTAAATCCTTCTGAAGGGGTTAAAACATTTTGCAGCAAGGAGCTGTGCTAATGCAGGCTGCTCCTCGCTGCAAAACCCCAGGGAATGAGGCTAAAAATAGATCAATGATCTATATTTAGCTTCATTTGCGGTGAGGCGCCCTCTGCTGGCTGTTCATAGATCGTGGGAAATTACCTAGAAAGCTCCCTGGCTTTCTAGGTAATTTCCCACGATCTATAAACAGCCAGCAGAGGGCGCCTCACCGCAAATGAAGCTAAATATAGCTCATTGATCTATATTTAGACTCATTCCCAGGGGTTTTGCAGCGAGGAGTAGCATTGCATTAGCAAAGCTCCTTGCTGCAAAATGTTTTAACCCCTTCAGAAGGATTTACATCGTTGGACGTTACAGATCTGCGGAGGGTAAGTATATTGTTGGTTTATTATGTTTTTTCTTTCACAGAACGAGGGTCTTCAGTGACTGGATTGGGCGTAGAATAAAATACTCCAACAACCATTGTTTTTATTTCATTAAAATAATTTTAAATAATGTGTTTGTGTTTTATTTAACCCTTTCATTCAATTGGATTAATAATGGATAGGTGTCATAATTGACGCCTCTCCATTATTAATTAGGCTTAATGTCACCTTACAATAGCAAGGTGGCATTAACCCTTCATTACCCCATATCCCACCGCTACACGGGAATGGGAAGAGAGTGGCCAAGTGCCAGAATAGGCGCATCTTCCAGATGTGCCTTTTCTGGGGTGGCTGGGGGCAGATATTTTTAGCCAGGGGGAAGCCAATAACCGTGGACCCTCTCCAGGCTATTAATATCTGCCCTCAGTCACTGGCTTTACTACTCTGGCGGAGAAAATTGTGCGGGAGCCCACGCCAATTTTTTCCGCCATTTAACCCTTTATTTTAAGAGCTAGAAAGGCCAAATTTTGCAGATACACTCTACTGACATTAGTAGTGTGGAATCTGCAAAAAAAATGGAGAGAAGACATGGTTTACTGTATGTAAACCATGTCTCAAATCATGTCGGGTTTTAGGAAGGAGAAAGAAAAAGCCGGTAATTGAATTACCGGCTTTCAAGCTGTATAGCGCTGGAATAAATATTAATATATATACATATATGTGTCTAATGACATATATATATATATATATATATATACCTATTCTATGTGTACACATTTATTCTACCTATTCTACTGTAAGCTGTCAGTGTGATTTTACTGTACACCGCACTGAATTACCGGCTTTTCTTTCTAACAGCGCTGCGTATTTCTCGCAAGTCACACTGCTTGTCCGTGTGAAATCCGTATTTTTCACGCTTCCATAGACTTTCATTGGCGTATTTCTTGCGCAGTACGGTGACAAACGCAGCATGCTGCGATTTTGTACGGCCGTAGAAAGCCGTATAATACTGATCAGTAAAATACGGCAGATAGGAGCAGGGGCATAGAGAATAATTGTGCCGTATTTTTTGCGAGTTTTACGGACGTAGTTTCTGCGCTCTTACGTCCGTAAAACTCGCAAGTGTGAAGCCGGCCTTACGTCCGTAAAACTCGCATGTGTGACGGCGGCCTAAGTGATGGTGTTGTTTTTAGTGTCATACATTAATCTCGCGTTAATGCAGTTTGTGACTAGTGTTGAGCCACCTCCCTAGTGTTCGGATTCGGTTCGGTTCGTCGAACAGGGAGGTGTTCGCCGAACTGTTCGTCGAACGTTCGACGAACACCGTCGAACCCCATTATAACCAATGGCAGGCAAACACAAACACATACAAACACATGGAAAACACATAGAAAACACCTTAAAAGGTGTCCAAAAGCTGACAAACTGCTCAGAGAACACAACAAACATGGAAAAGTCACAACTACATATAGTCATGCGAAAAGAAGAGGGGTGGAGGAGTAAGAGGAGGAGACACAGTTATAGGCATGTCATGCCCTTCTAAAATCAAGAAAGGCTGGAGTAAAAATCTAAACTCACTCTACCAACACCCAGATGTCTTGACAAAAAAAATAAAAAAATATCTTTAAGTAGAATGGCTGTGGGTCCATTCAGAACACTTTCCATAGAAGACGTAGTGGTACCCCCGTTGGGAGTTGTGCCAAAAAATGAACCCAATACATTCAGACTAATCCACCATTTGTCATATCCAAGGGGCAGGTCAGTAAACGACAACATCGACGCGGAACCAAGTACAGTACTATGTACTGTACCTCCTTTGATGAGGCAATCAGGCTGGTCAAGAAGTTGGGAAGGGGTACCCTAATGGCCAAAACAGACATTGAGGGGGCGTTCCGGTTACTACCTGTGCCTCCGAATAGTGTCCTCCCATTTGGTTGCTTCTGTGAAGGAGCATACTACATAGATTGCTGTTTGCCCATGGGGTGCTCCATATCCTGCTCACTATTTGAGGCGTTTAGTTGCTTCCTCGAATGTGTCGGCATGGATGTTTGTAAGGCGGCACATATTATCCATTACCTCGACGGCTTCTTATGCCTGGGCCCAAAAGATTCGCCACAGTGTGAAAACACGCGGTAGTCCACCTGTGAGAAGGAGAGAGCTGGAGGGAGAGTGGACACCCCAGAGCCGAGGGGTTAGATTGAGAAAGAATGAAGGCGGTGTACCTTGCTTCATGGGTGGGGTACTCTGCTGAGTAGCACAAAATGCTATTAGGTACAAAACGATTTCCTGGGCTAGATGCAGTTAAAAATTAGTAATTAGATCAACAGGTGGTGTAGTTTGCTACATGGGTGGGGTACGCTGCTGAGTATCACTAAATTCTACTAGGTCCAAAAGGATTTCCTGGGCTAGATGCCGTTACAAAATAGTAGTTAGGTAAACAGGTGGTGTAGCTTGCTTCATGGGTGGGGTACGCTCAGGGCCGTATTTGCCACTAGGCACGTGAGGGCACGTGCCTAGGGCGGGGACAATGCAGGGGGCGGCACCTGAGCAAGGTTTTTTTTTTTTTAAAGCTGGGTCACCTCCCGAACGACCCCGCCCCCCCGCCCCACCTGGACGCCCAGCCTCCCTCCCGCCTCCCACCCGCCCTCCTTGAAGACAATACTCACCCTGCTGCTCCAGCGATGCCTGGTCTCGGCGTCTGGAGCTCGTCCTTAATGAGCGGTCACGTGGTACCGCTAATTAAGGTCATGAATATGCGCATATTCATGACCTTAATGAGCAGAGCGGTATCACCTGACGGCTCACGCAGGAAGAAGGTGCAGCGCGCCGGGAGTCGGGACAGCCAGAGGGACGTCGCGGCCTCGCGGTGAGGAGCAGGTGAGTATGAGGGATGGGGGGACAGGGGAGGGGGGAAGAAGGAGGACGGTAATCCGCGCCATTCAAGATGGGGGTGGAGGAATATGAGCCATGCATACAGGGGGGGGGTGGAATGTGAGCCATGCATACGGGGGGGAGTGGAATATGAGCCATGCATACGGGGGGGGGGGGTGGAATATGAGCCATGCATAGAGGGGGGTGGAATATGAGCCATGCGTACAGGGGGGGGGGGTGGAATATGAGCCATGCATACAGGGGGGGGGTGGAATATGAGCCATGCATACAGGGGGGGTGGAATATGAGCCATGCATACGGGGGGGTGGAATATGAGCCATGCATACAGGGGGGGGGTGGAATATGAGCCATGCATACAGGGGGGGTGGAATATGAGCCATGCATACAGGGGGGTGGAATATGAGCCATTCATACAGGGGGGTGGGGAATATGAGCCATGCATACAGGGGGGTGGGGAATATGAGCCATGCATACAAGAGGGGGTCATTATACAGTATGGAGAACTGTGTGTGGCCATAATACAGTATTGAGCATCGTGTGTGGCCATAATACAGTATTGAGCATCATGTGCGGCCATTATACAGTATGGAGCATCATGTGGCCGTTATACAGGATGGAGCATCATGTGTGGCCATTATACAGTATGGAGCATCATGTGTGGCCATTATACAGTATGGAGCATCATGTGTGGCCGTTATACAGTATGGAGCATTGTGTGGCCATTATACAGTATTGAGCATCATGTGGAGCCATTATACAGTATGGAGCATTGTGTGGCCATTATACAGGATGGAGCATCATGTGTGGCCATTATACAGGATGGAGCATCATGTGTGGCCATTATACAGTATGGAGCATCATGTGTGGCCATTATACAGTATGGAGCATCATGTGTGGCCGTTATACAGTATGGAGCATTGTGTGGCCATTATACAGTATGGAGCATCACGTGCGGCCATTATACAGTATGGAGCATCATGTGTGGCCATTATACAGTATGGAGCATCATGTGTGGCCGTTATACAGTATGGAGCATTGTGTGGCCATTATACAGTATTGAGCATCATGTGGAGCCATTATACAGTATGGAGCATTGTGTGGCCATTATACAGGATGGAGCATCATGTGTGGCCATTATACAGGATGGAGCATCATGTGTGGCCATTATACAGGATGGAGCATCATGTGTGGCCATTATACAGTATGGAGCATCATGTGTGGCCGTTATACAGTATGGAGCATTGTGTGGCCATTATACAGTATGGAGCATCACGTGCGGCCATTATAAAGTATGGAGCATCATGTGTGGCCATTATACAGTATGGAGCATCATGTGTGGCCATTATACAGTATGGAGCATCATGTGTGGCCGTTATACAGGATGGAGCATCATGTGTGGCCATTATACAGTATGGAGCATCATGTGCTGCCAATATACAGTATGGAGCATCATGTGTGGCCGTTATACAGTATGGAGCATTGTGTGGCCATTATACAGTATGGAGCATCACGTGCGGCCATTATAAAGTATGGAGCATCATGTGTGGCCATTATACAGTATGGAGCATCATGTGTGGCCATTATACAGGATGGAGCATCATGTGTGGCCATTATACAGTATGGAGCATCATGTGCTGCCAATATACAGTATGGAGCATCATGTGTGGTCATTATACAGTATGGAGCATCACGTGCGGCCATTATACAGTATGGAGCATTGTGTGGCCATAATACAGGATGGAGCATCATGTGTGGCCGTTATACAGGATGGAGCATCATGTGTGGCCGTTATACAGTATGGAGCATTGTGTGGCCATTATACAGTATTGAGCATCATGTGGAGCCATTATACAGTATGGAGCATTGTGTGGCCATTATACAGGATGGAGCATCATGTGTGGCCATTATACAGGATGGAGCATCATGTGTGGCCATTATACAGTATGGAGCATCATGTGTGGCCATTATACAGTATGGAGCATCATGTGTGGCCGTTATACAGTATGGAGCATTGTGTGGCCATTATACAGTATGGAGCATCACGTGCGGCCATTATACAGTATGGAGCATCATGTGTGGCCATTATACAGTATGGAGCATCATGTGTGGCCGTTATACAGTATGGAGCATTGTGTGGCCATTATACAGTATTGAGCATCATGTGGAGCCATTATACAGTATGGAGCATTGTGTGGCCATTATACAGGATGGAGCATCATGTGTGGCCATTATACAGGATGGAGCATCATGTGTGGCCATTATACAGGATGGAGCATCATGTGTGGCCATTATACAGTATGGAGCATCATGTGTGGCCGTTATACAGTATGGAGCATTGTGTGGCCATTATACAGTATGGAGCATCACTTGCGGCCATTATAAAGTATGGAGCATCATGTGTGGCCATTATACAGTATGGAGCATCATGTGTGGCCATTATACAGTATGGAGCATCATGTGTGGCCGTTATACAGGATGGAGCATCATGTGTGGCCATTATACAGTATGGAGCATCATGTGCTGCCAATATACAGTATGGAGCATCATGTGTGGCCGTTATACAGTATGGAGCATTGTGTGGCCATTATACAGTATGGAGCATCACGTGCGGCCATTATAAAGTATGGAGCATCATGTGTGGCCATTATACAGTATGGAGCATCATGTGTGGCCATTATACAGTATGGAGCATCATGTGTGGCCGTTATACAGGATGGAGCATCATGTGTGGCCATTATACAGTATGGAGCATCATGTGCTGCCAATATACAGTATGGAGCATCATGTGTGGTCATTATACAGTATGGAGCATCACGTGCGGCCATTATACAGTATGGAGCATTGTGTGGCCATTATACAGGATGGAGCATCATGTGTGGCCGTTATACAGGATGGAGCATCATGTGTGGCCGTTATACAGGATGGAGCATCATGTGTGGCCAATGGCCATTATACAGTATTGAGCATCATGTGTGGCCATTATACAGTATGGAGCACTGTGTGGCCATATTTTTTTTGTTTATAATTATTGTATATAAAACAGTGTGATCAGCAGTGCTAAATGGCTGTGGTTGGGACGTGGATATGGGTGTGACTAGTTGTGAAATGGGTGTGGTCAGAGGTGTGGCCTAAAATTTAACTCCTTCCCTTTTTCAAAAGTTGGGAGGTATGGTACCGCATTTGCCAGATCATGGCAAGTGCCACAAATCCCATAGGGAATGAATGAGGTTGAACGCAGTGTTGCCGTAAGTGATCCGGTACGCGGCAGATGCAGAAAAACTGCCGATCTGCTGCAAAAGGCGACTGCCGATAGTGTCTTACTCACCAAAGTGGGAGGCAGCGCTAAAAGTGCCTAGGGCAGCAGAAACTCTAAATACGGCCCTGGATACGCTGCTGAGTATCACTAAATTCTACTAGGCCCAAAAGAATTTCCTGGGCTAGATGCCGTTACAAAATAGTAGTTAGGTAAACAGGTGGTGTAGCTTGCTTCATGGGTGGGGTACGCTGCTGAGTATCACTAAATTCTACTAGGCCCAAAAGGATTTCCTGGGCTAGATGCCGTTACAAAATAGTAGGTAGGTAAACAGGCGGTGTAGCTTGCTTCATGGGTGGGGTACTCTGCTGAGTAGCACAAAATGCTATTAGGTACAAAACGATTTCCTGGGCTAGATGCCGTTAAAAAATAGTACTTAGGTAAACAGGCGGTGTAGCTTGCTTCATGGGTGGGGTACTCTGCTGAGTAGCACCAAATTCTATTGGGCCCAAAAGGATTTCCTGGGCTACATGCCGTTAAAAATAGTACTTAGGTAAACAGGCGGTGGGTGGCTGGGCTACTCTGCTGACTAGCAGCACTGAAGCTTTGGAGCAGACCTCTGAATCCCAGGCCATAGTATGAGGAAACTCTGCAGACGACCCCACCTACCTGGAATTGACGATGGCAACATCATGTAAAACTCAGCAAGGGGACTAAATAAAAGAGTCTCCATTTTTTCCAAAAATTCAGCCACAGACTCCACTTAAGTGGCATCAATTTCGCCAGAGTTTTTTAAAACAGTTGGTGAGGTGATTTTCAAAAATCATCAAGCTTTTAGTCTCCCCAAGATGACACAGGGGTAGAAATGTCCTTGCAGATCCAGGATTTGTTCATCTTGATGAACGTTAGTCTGTCTACATTGTCACTGGACAGCCGCATGCGCTTATCTGTCAGCACACCACCAGCAGCGCTGAACACACGTTCAGAGAGAACGCTGGCTGCGGGCTCGACAAGATCTTCAAGGCGTGAGTGGCGAGCTCAGGCCATTTTTCAAGATTGGGAGCCCAAAATGAGCAAGGGTCCAGTTCCACAGTCATGGCATTGATGTTAACTTGGAGATACTCTTGTACCATCCTCTCTAGGCGTTGGCTGTGCGTCAGACTTCTTGTCTCCTGTGGCCTTGCAAAGGATGGTCTAAAAAAAATCTTGAAACGATTGGAAAAAATTGTTGTTACCACCAGATACAATGTTACTGTTACGGTTTGAGTGATGACTCGATTGTCCCTTTGTTGGCAAGTTAGAACTCAGAGATTTACTACATGCACCACTGGTGTTTTGTGGAAAAGCAGACGTTAGATTCTGTAACAGTCCCTGCTGATACTCCTGCATGAGTGAATCCCCTTCTATGGCAGGAATTATTTCACCAAATTTGCTTTTGTACCGGTGATCTAAGAGTGTGGCAACCCAGTAGTCGACATTACTTTGGATTCTGACAATCCGAGGGTCATGTTGCAGGTAATGCAGCAGGAAGGCACTCATGTGTCTTGCACATCCAGGAGGACCAAGTCCTTGTTTTCTTGGTGGTGGTGAGGTGAGACTCATGCTTCCTTCATCTGCCCTCTCCCCCCAACCTTGCACAACAGAAATTTGATCAAGGTCTCCCTCATCTGATGAGTCTTCCATGCCCAGCGCCAGTTTGTCCTCCACTTCTTACTTGCCTCCTGCACCTTCCTTAAGAGTTTGGCTGCTACCATGCGCCCTCGGTAACCCCTCTCCCCCAGCCTCCAATGCCAGCCGCCTTGGTTCTGCCAACCTTCTTGGGTACTAGGCACAAAACTATTAACTGGATTAGATGCAGTGAAAATAGAGATACACAGGCGGTATAGTTCGTTTCACAGGCGGGCTACTCTGCTGACGTGCAGACACTGCTCCTAGGCCCTAAACTAATAACTGGATTAGATGCAGTGAAAATAGAGATACACAGGCGGTGTAGATAGTTTCACAGGCGGGCTACTCTGCTGACGTGCAGACACTGCTCCTAAGCCCTAAACTAATAACTGGATTTGATGCAGTGAAAATAGAGAAACACAGGCGGTATAGTTTGTTTCACAGGCGAGCTACTCTGCTGACGTGCAGACACTGCTCCTAGGCCCAAAACTAATAACAGGATTAGATGCAGTAAAAATTGAGATACACAGGCGGTGTAGTTAGTTTCACAGGTGGGCTACTCTGCTGACGTGCAGACACTGCTCCTTGGCCCCAAACTATTAACTGGATTAGATGCAGTGAAAATAGAAATACACAGGCGGTATAGTTTGTTTCAAAGGCGGGCTACTCTGCTGACGTGCAGACACTGCTCCTAGGCCCTAAACTAATAACTGGATTAGATGCAGTGAAAATAGAGATACACAGGCGGTATAGTTAGTTTCACAGGCGGGCTACTCTGCTGACGTGCAGACACTGCTCCTAGGCCCTAAACTATTAACTGGGTTATATGCAGTAAAAATTTAGATACACAGGCGGTGTAGCTAGCTTCATAGGCGGGCTACTCAGATGACTATCAGACAATGCTACTAGCCCAAAAGGATTGGCTGAGCTAGATTATACCAAATGCTGTGACAAACACTTGCACAGCACTGGCACAGACCTGCCTGGCAAACAGTGCTATGAACTGCTGTAACCTACCCTGAAAAGGGCTGATATTACAACTAGTCATGACTCCTCCCGACTCCCTAAACCTATCTCTCTGACAATTCGCTCCAAAAAAACACTCTTTGTCTGTATAGCGCACACAGCAGCAGCGGTGCCGTCTAACACTAAGCTGCAGCAGTGAGGAAATGGTGGGCAAATGGCTGGTTCTTATAGGGCAAGGACATGTGACATACATAGCCAATGACACATGCCCTTGCTTGTGTGCATCACATGCACATTGCTGTGTGTGTGTGCACTGCTGATAGGCTGAGAGACTGCACCGCCCCACTGTAAATGCGGGAAAGAAAAAAAATGGAGATCGGCGTTATTTCAGCACAGATCTATTCCCCTCCTCCACCCACTATACACTGAAACAGTCTATTAACAATGATAAACAGTTTTAACCCCTTTCTGCCAGCTGACGGAATAGTACGTCAGCTGGCAGATCCCCTGCTTTGAGGTGGGCTTCGGCGGTGAGCGCACCTAGAAGCCGCGATATGTCAGCTGTTTTGTACAGCTGACATGTGCGCGCAATGAGCGCGAGCGGAATCGCGATCCGCCTGCGCCCATTAACTAGTTAAATGCCGCCGTCAAGCGCTGACAGCGGCATTTAACTAGCACTCCCGGCTACGTGGCCGGAAGTGCTCGCACCGCTGACCCCCGTCACATGATCGGGGGTCAGCGGTGCATTGCCATAACAACCAGAGGTCTCCTTGAGACCTCTATGGTTGTTGATGGCCGATTGCTTTGAGCGCCATCCTGTGGTCAGCGTTCAAAGTACACCTGCATTTCTGCTACATAGAGGTGATCTGTACTTCACCTCTATGTAGCAGAGGCGATCGTGTAGTGCATTCTTCTAGCCTCCTATGGAGGCTATTGAAGCATGCCAAAATTAAAAAAAAAAAGTGTTTCAAAATATTAAACAAATAAAAAATATATAAAAGTTCAAATCACCCCCCTTTCGCCCCAATCAAAATAAAACAATAAAAAAAATCAAACATACACATATTTGGTATCGCCGCGTTCAGAATCGCCCGATCTATCAATAAAAATAAAGGATTAACCTGACCGCTAAATGGCGTAGCGAGAAAAAAAATCAAAACGCCAAAATTACATTTTTTTTTGGTCGCCGCGACATTGCATTAAAACGCAATAACGGGCAATCTAAAGAACATATCTACACCAAAATGATACCATTAAAAACACCAGCTCGGCATGCAAAAAAATAAGCCCTCACCTGACCCCAGATCACGAAAATTGGAGACGCTACGGGTATCGGAAAATCGCGCAATTTTTTTTTTTTTTTTAGCAAATTTTGGAATTTTTTTTCACCATTTAGATAAAAAATAACCTATACATGTTAGGTGTCTATGAACTCGTAATAACCTGGAGAATCATAATGGCAGGTTATTTTTAGCATTTGGTGAACCTAGCAAAAAAGCCAAACAAAAAACAAGTGTGAGATTGCACTTTTTTGCAATTTCATCACACTTGGAATTTTTTTCCTGTTTTCTGTTACATGGCATGGTAAAACCAATGATATTGTTCAAAAGTACATCTCGTCCCGCAAAAAATAAGCCCTCACATGGCCATATTGACGGAAAAATAAAAAAGTTATGGCTTTGGGAAGGAGGGGAGCGAAAAACGAAAAATGAAAAAACGCTCCGGGGGTGAAGGGGTTAATGTGCAAATCAAGCGAGGCTTTTGCTGAACGAACAGTTATCGAACAGAAATTCAAACAGATGAATTTTAAGCAAATTGTTCGGGTTCGTCGAACTCGACCACCGCCCAAAACAGCTCGAATTTGAGATTGGCGAACAGTTTGACTCGAACATCGCTCATCTCTATTTGTGACACCTTTGTTTTCTGTGCCTGCTGCTGCTACTGCTGTTGATGATACAAACATTTTTTTTTAAATGTGGATACTCCAAGTTGGGTCTCCATCTGTTGGGTTTCCTGTAGTGGAATGTGTGTCAGGGCCCATTATGCTGTTTCTACCTTTTGGAAATTGATGCCAGTTTAGTGGTATATGACAATAATTTTTTTAAATTTGGAGACTCCAAGTTAAGTGTCTATCTGTTGGGTTGCCTGTAGTGTAAGATGTGTCAGAGGCCCATTATATTGTTTATACTGTGTGGAAATTGATGCTACTTTAGTGGTGTATGACAATGATTTTTTGAAATGTGAGACTCCAAGTTGGGTCTCCATCTGGTGGGTTACCTGTTATCGAAGGGGTATTGGAGGCCAAGTATACCGTTTCTACTCTATGGAAATTGATGCCACTTTAGTGTTGTGTGGCAATCATTTTTTTAAATGTTTCCACCGCAATTTGGGTCTATTTCATGTGTGTTGTTATTAGCAGTAGAGCTCCCAGACCGGCAGGTCGGCACTTACTTTCAGTCAACTACCTGTACTACTATCCCTACTATTTTCCTAACATTATTGCTCTATCAAGGTGATATCTTTGCCATCTGAGTGTGGCTGGAAAAAAACCCAGTTTGAGCTGTTGCATGTCGTATCAGGACTCCCAGCAAAGAAGGCTTACAACGCTCTCTCACCCACCTCGTCTTAATTGAAACTTGAATTAAAAGCTTTAAATCAGGGGTGGGGAATCTTTTTTTCTGCCAAGGGCCATTTGGATATTTATACCATCCTTCGGGGGCCGTACAAACTCCACCCACAAAGCACATCTTGACTCTGGCACTGGTTTCAGGACATAATCTTTCATCGCATGCCCTTCAAAGTTCAGTAGTGAACAGTGTGTGTGTGTGTGCTAACGGAGCAAGAAGAAATTAATGAGCTTGTGGCAACGAAAAAACAGCTCCTTGCCCAAGAATGCAGTCCCTGAGAATCTGCTCGGGTGCCTGATAAAAGGTGATCGAGGGCCATTATGGCCCTGAGGCCTGAGGTTCCCCACCTCTGCTTTAAATGCTGGGCCAGACCCTGATATCTCATTCACGGCCCATGGCTGACTGATTCTGTGCCATTAAATGTTCTACTGTGGGTCAACTGATGCCACTTTTCCTGCTGTCTGCCCCTAATTTGGAAATGTTTGGACACCAAGTTGGGTCTCCTTCATGTGTGTTGCCTAAATTTGGCAGACCTCTTAGAGCAGCAGGGTTACATCTGTCACTCATCCACCTGTTACAGATCAATGTTTCAGCTAGAAATGCTGGTCCCAGCCCCATCCCACGCATCCATGCAGTGAAATTATACTATTTGTACTCTGGGACAATTGTTGCCACTTTGTCTGCCCTTAAGTTGAGCTGTTTGGGAAACTATTTGTCCCCTCTTAAGGTGTACTGTATATGCGTTTCCCATTTAAGTCAATGGGGTTCGAATACGTTGACGAACCGTTCAACCAAACTGAACCTTGAAAAGTTCTCTCATCTCTAGTTTTGAGGCCAACCTGAAGCATGCTAAATGGCGTTTAAAATGTCTCAGCTAAAAAAGTCTTTATTACAATGTTAGGCAAATTTTCACACCTCAGATGGACGTTTCAGACTGCTGTATAAATATAGCAATGCAATTTTTAGAACAATTTCTTTTTTGTGTGGTTTTGAAGCCCAACTGTAGCTAAATGGCATATAAAATGTCACAGCTCAAAAAAAAGCTGTATTACAATGCCAGGCAGATACTGTATATGCTCAGACAGTGCTTAGACAGATGTATCAGATTGCAGTATAAATATAGCAATGCGATTTTTTTAACAATTTATTTTTTGGGGGGGAGGTTTGTAGGTCCAACTGTAGCATGTTAAATGGCATACAATATTCCACAGCTCCAAAAAAAGTCTGTATTAAAATGCCAAGCAAATTTGCCCACCTCAGATGGACGTATCAGACTGCAGTTTAAATATAGCAATTTTTGGTGCCTGTTGCGCAGCCAATAAGCATGCATGGATTACTTTCACATCACTGTAATGTTGTAGCCATCTTGGTTGTGGCATTACTGTGGTTAACTGGCTGTGTGACATCATTAGGGCTTATAAAAGAACACATGCTGCCCAGTTCGCCCCACTGAAGCCATTGCACAGCTCTGTGACACTTCGTATTGAATTGAGAGAGTGCTTGTCTAGGCCTGTGTGCACAATATAATAAATAAGAGGCCTGCAGTGTTGATACTTGTGCCGAAGCTGAGCCATCAAACTAACAGCTCTTCTACGGGCTAATCATTTGTTTTGCTGTTTGCATCACATACAATTTGCATTTTATCTAGAGAGGGAGAGTCGCAGGAGCAGGGAGAGTGACAGAATCCAGTCTGCAGACAGAGAATAGGGTTGTGTAGTCTATTGGTAAATATATCTGCAGCTTGGGGTGAAAAAATGGAATATACTTTGATCTATTAAGTATTATGCGATTTTTGTGTTATATAACACTCAAAGAAATAATTTAAAACATTTCTCTGGGTTAAATTTCTTACCCATACACTATTCTGTGTTCTGGATGATTTTTTTCATGTATAGATAGATACCTAGATACATAGATATAGATACAGTGGGAAAAAAGTATTTAGTCAGCAAGTTCTCCCACTTAAAAAGATGAGAGGCCTGTAATTGACATCATAGGTAGACTACAACTATGAGAGTCAAAACTGAGAAAACAAATCCAGAAAATTACCTTGTCTGAATATGCAAGATTTTCCAAATTATGGTGGAAAATAAGTATTTGGTCATTAACAAAAGTTAATCTCAATATTTTGTTATATATCCTTTGTTGGCATTGACAGAGGTCAAACTGCAGCCTTGCAGCGCTGGGGTCCTGGGTTCTAATCCCACCCAGGACAACATCTGCAAAGAGTTTGTATGTTCTCTCCGTGTTTGCGTGGGTTTCCTCCGGGTACTCCGGTTTCCTCCCACATTCCAAAGACATACTGATAGGGATTCTAGATTGTGAGCCCCACCGGGGACAGTGATGATAATGTGTGCAAAACTGTAAAGCGCTGCGGAATATGTTAGCGCTATATAAAAATAAAGATTATTATTATTAAATGTTTGCTGTAAGTCTTCACAAGGTTGGCACACACTGTTGGTGGTATGTTGACCCATTCCTCCATGCAGATCGCCTCTAGAGCAGTGATGTTTTGGGCCTGTCGCTGGGCAATACAGACTTTCAACTCCCTCCAAAGGTTTTCTATGGGGTTGAGATCTGGAGACTGGCTAGACCACTCCAGGACCTTCATTTGCTTCTTACAAAGTCACCTTTTCATTGCCCTGGTGGTGTTTGGGATCATTATCATGCTGAAAGACCCATCCACATTTCATCTTCAATGGCCTTGCTGATGGAAGAAGGTTTGCACTGAAAATCTCACAATACATGGCCCCATTCATTCTTTCATGTACACGGATCAGTCGTCTTGGTCACTTTGCAGAGAAACAGCCCCAAAGCATGATGTTGCCATCCCCATGCTTCACAGTAGGCATGGTGTTCTTTGGAAGCAACTCAGCATTCTGTCTCCTCCAAACATGACAAGTTTTGTTTCTACCAAACAGTTCTACTTTGGTTTCATCAGACCATATGACATTCTCCCAATACTCTTCTGGATAATCCAAATGCTCTCTAGCAAACTTCAAATGGGTCCTGACATGTACTGGCAGGAGGACTTGTCTGGCACTGCAGGATCTTATCCCTGGTGGCGTAGTGTATTACTAATGGTAGCCTTTGTTACGGTGGTTCCAGCTCTATGCTAGGTCTATCACTAGGTCCCCCCCATGTGGTTCTGGGATTTTTGCTCACCTATCTTGTGATCATTTTTACCCCAGGGGGTGAGATCTTGTGTGGAGCCCCAAATCGAGAGAAATTATCAGTGGTCTTGAATGTCTTCCATTTTCTTATTATTGCTCCCACAGTTGATTTCATCACACCAAGCTGCTTGCCTATTGCAGATTCAGTCTTCCCAGCCTGGTGCAGAGCTACAATTTTGTTTCTGGTGTCCTTTTACAGCTCTTTGGTCTTCACCATAGTGGACTTTGGAGTGTGACTGTTTTAGGTTGTGGACAGGTGTAGTTTATACTGATAACAAGTTCAAACAGGTTTGATTACTACAGGTAATGAGTGGAGGACAGAGGAGCCTCAGGAGAAGTTACAGGTCTGTGAGAGCCAGAAATCTTGCATGTTTTTAGGTGACCAAATACTTATTTTCCACCCTAATTTGAAAAATAAATCTTGCCAAATCAGACAAGTTGATTTTCTGGATTTGTTTTCTCAATTTTGACTCTCATAGTTGTGGTCTACCTTTGATGTCAATTACAGGCCTCTCTCATCTTTTTAAGTGGGAGAACTTGCACAATTGGTGGCTGACATATATATATATATACAGTGAGTACGGAAAGTATTCAAACTCCTTTAAATGTTTCACTCTTTGTTTCATTGCAGCCATTTGGTGAATTCAAAAAAGTTCATTTTTTCTCCTTAACGTACACTCAGTGCAGCGCCCCAGAGATCTGGTCGTTGCAGTATGACACTCTGCCACTAAGGGGAGTGATGGTACGTCTGATGGCACTGAAGGAATTCTTCTGACCAGGTATCACCAGAACACATTACACTTCACACTCCAGCCACTAGGGGGAGAAAAAGGCTTTATTTATTGGGCCACTCCTCACACTGGTAAAGCTAGGGCCTGGGGAGGAAGTTAGTCAGAAGCTGACTAGGTTGGATTCAGGCAACATCCCGTGGCAGGGGGTGTTGCAGAGAGAAGACACAGGGGGGTCCCTGTCAGGCGTGGGAACCTGGCAGGTGCCTAGCGAACAGAACAGAACACACTTCACCTGTGGGAAGGTATACCATCTAGCTGCCGTTCCATCACCCCAGTGGACCCCACAGCAGCGTCGGTCACCCTGACCGAACACCACAGGTGGCGTCACGAACTCCTGACAAACTGTACCACCTTTATTGGACGCCCCTTAGCAGGGTCGCGGACCGGGTCTAGCCACCGTGACAGCCTTAGAACCGAACCAGAGAGGCCCAGTACCGAAACGCGTGGCCCTGTGTCTGGGGGCGATCCAACTTGGCGTCATGAACAGGATCATACTTAAGCCTGAAGAATTGGGTCATGTGTGCCTTGGAACTGTGATTGAAACATGTTTGGACTGTGATTTATTGCAAGGACTGTGTATTGCTATCAAGATTCCCGCCAAAACTGCCATAATTGTAGCGCCACGAGGAGCGCAAGAGAAGAAGGGTGTGGAAGTGGGCATAAGTGAGCAGGAGAGCGCGAAAGATAATGGCCGCCCAGTCTAAGCATTGCTGTATCCTGAGGGCATGTCCGTCAGCAGCTGAGATCCGCCTTCTCATTCTCCATGGAGGGTGGAGACAATGGAGACGGGATCGCCCTCGGAAAAAAGACCAGGAAGCGATCCACATGGAGGACGCCATGGCTTACCGCTCAGACCCAGACTGCGGGGTCGAAGCAGAGGGCTCCCCCAGCTACCCGGATGAGCATAACAGCCTGAGCCTCATGCCTGGGACCGGTCTCCTGCAGGGTGACATGGAGGACCTTGTGGAGCAGCTTCTCCAGTGGCGGCTGGAGGCCGAGGCCTCGTGCAAAGAGGTACCCGCAGAGGAACTCCCGACACTGGATCCTTCACCACCGTTGGAGTCGGTCGCACCGGAGGAAGCCGCATCGACCAGTGAGTCCGCCGATCTCACCCCGGCCGCGGAGGACCTGCTGATAGGCCCGGTCGCGGCGCCCCCTCTCCCTGGGACCCATAGACTCCAGCGCCTTCCACAATGGGACCAACCCACAGGCATGGAGCACTTCCTAAAGGCCCCGATCTTGCCGCTTACCATGCCAGGCGAGGTCTACTCGGAGCGCACAGTGTGCCGCTGGGTGAACCCGGGGTCGAACATCATGGGGTTCCTCGGGGTGCAGACACAGGAGGAAGAGATGGTGGAGGCCCTTAGCTGGGAGCAGTACCAGGCCCAGCTGGATCAGCAGTGGGAGGAGACGGAGAGACAGCACCAGGCCCAGCGAGAAGCCCATTACCGGCGAGACCTTGAAGTGAAGGATCGGGCCCGCAAGGACCGTACCACCCACCAGGCCCCGCGCAGGCAGGGCACCGTTGTTAAGTTCTGGCTCCGTGAAGGATGGGGCTTCATCAAGGAACCGGACCTATATTCCGAGGTTTTCGTAAACCGGAGGGATGTGGAGTCCCATCTCAAAGAGGGCCACCCGGACCGGGATCTATACAAGGGGACGAAGTCACCTACACCCGGCACCTCGGGGAGAGGGGTTGGTTCGCCCTGAATGTGCGCAAGTGGCCAGTCCCCATGACATCATCGATCAAAGCGGCGGAGAAGCCGTCCCTCATAGCGAGGGTGCCCCCTTGTGACCGGACCACGACCGTCACCAAGACCACGGTGGTGACCCCTACATGCACTGTTGTGAAAACCACCACTTGCACTGTGGACACTGTTACTACGGTGGTAGCGGAGAGCTCGACCTCGGGAGTGGTTGGCGCCTCGGTTGTTGCGAGGTCCAGGACAATTGCCACACAGACCCCTGACTGGAGCCCGGGATCTCCTGTGACCACACCGAGTGCCCGCGAGTACCCCGTGGGGTGGCCCCGCCCACTGCTGCCGGTGGAGTTGTCACGACCACTAACGCCGAGGAAATAAACCTCGAAGATCCGAATATGTATATAGTTAACTGTTTCCTGCTGTTGCTGCTTCTTTAAACCCGACCAGGGTTATTTCTAAAAGGGGTCCCTTTGTTTACCCGGGATCCCTATTGTTTTCTATTTATTTTTCTACTTTTGCACAAAGTTCATCATTGTTTCAAAGACTGCCGGATCATGGACGGTGAATGATTCAAAACTGTTTTTGTATATAGTTTGCACCTTCTTAAAGGCGCTCCCTACTGGTTTTACAAGCGAAAGAAGACTTTGCGAAGATAATGCTTCTGGACATGACGCAGAAGGTCTTGCTTTCAGTGGACTTGCAGACAGAGAGAGAATCTGCACTACCTACTAGAGACTTGGGTCCCTCTTAAAGGGAATGTTTACTTGGTTGCCTTAATAAAAGTTGAAACGTTAATAATGTTGATAGAGACTGAGGACAGGAAAGCTTGATAGTGAACCCGTAGGGGTTAGAGAGAGAGTCCTCCTGAGAACTGTAGAAAGATGGTCGGTACAATGACAGTAGGCCCAGCCAAGGAGCTAGGCGGTCCTGCATTGGGGAAGTTAGAACGGAAAGAAAAGTTGAGTTATATAGCATTTTATAGTAGGCCTTTAGTGGGTTCAGCGTATACGCCCTTAAAGGAAAAGTTAACTTATTGTTCAGAGTTTGCACTTGGTAGAATACCCGGCTGGGTACTGAGAGTTATTTATAGTCAACATGTTATTTAAAAATATTTGATTTTGTTTGTAACGTTCATGTATCCTCACCTCCCATAAAGGGAAGCATTGTTCTATTTACTTGTTTTAGCATTTCAAAAATTTTGTATGTCTTTTGCTGTATTATATTGTTGTTCTTCTTCCCAGTCCAGGAGTACTGGATTTAACCGGGGGGGAGTGCAGCGCCCCAGAGATCTGGTCGTTGCAGTATGACACTCTGCCACTAAGGGGAGTGATGGGACGTCTGATGGCAATGAAGAAATTCTCCTGACCAGGTATCACCAGAACACATTACACTTCACACTCCGGCCACTAGGGGGAGAAAAAGGCTTTATTTACTGGGCCACTCCTCACACTGGTAAAACTAGGGGCTGGGGAGGAAGTTAGTCAAAAGCTGACTGGGTTGGATTCAGGCAACATCCCGTGGCAGGGGGTGTTGCAGGGAGAAGACACAGGGGGGTCCCTGTCAGGCGTGGGAACCTGGCAGGTGCCTAGCGAACAGAACAGAACGTTACGGAACCGCGCCTGCACTACCTTGCGGCGGTATCCTAAGAAAGAGATAAGAAGGGAAGGATATTGTGGAACAGTGTAAACGAGATCAAGCAAAAAGGAGTACCAGTAGGAGTCATGCCGTGAGACTGAGGCAACATCCTACTGAGGCGTGTAGCCGGTGGCCGGAACACCGCGGGAGTAACTGACTTCAGGCCTTACTTCAAACTCCGCAGGACAGTTAATTATAGGTTGGCTGTCTACCTTAAATTTCCTAAGAAGACATAGGGGGCAACATTGGGAGAGGGGCGTCTCTAGGGTCCCGGAAGACCTCCAAGCCTTCCCATCATACGGGTGCGTCCTAGCCAAAACATACTGGGGGACGAGAAACTAGCAACATCTGGAACTAACGAGAGAGAGAGAGCTGTAGAGAACGAACGAAACGAGAACAGAAGTTGTGAGGACTATTCCGAATGCTCAGCAGGGTAGGACTACAACACACAGGCGCTAGTGGTGGGCAACGATTTCCATCTGTGAGGGAAACTCTGGATGTGTCCATCAGACCGGCCGGTCTCTGATAGCCCTGTTAAACGTGCTTTGGATTGAGGATCCTGAAGTCTTCAGTAAAGAGGTAAAGAGACTGCAACCTTGTGTCCTCGTTATTGCCTGCACCTCACACCATCACCATCTACCTTACTGGGAAGCCCTGGGGACACACTTCACCTGTGGGAAGGTATACCATCTAGCTGCCGTTCCATCACCCCAGTGGACCCCACAGCAGCGTCGGTCACCCTGACCGAACACCACAGGTGGCGTCACGAACTCCTGACAAACTGTACCACCTTTATTGGATGCCCCTTAGCAGGGTCACGGACCGGGTCTAGCCTCCGTGACAGCCTTAGAACCGAACCAGAGAGGCCCGGTACCGAAACGCGTGGCCCTGTGTCTGGGGGCAATCCATCTGCACCTCAACTTGACTAAAAAAATAGAAATGTCTTAATTTTTGCAAATTTATTAAAAAAGAAAATCAGAAATATCACATGGTCATAAGTATTCAGACCCTTTGCTCAGTATTGAGTAGAAGTACCCTTTTGAGCTAGTACAGCCATGAGTCTTCTTGAGAATGATGCAACAAGTTTTTCACACCTGGATTTGGGGATCCTCTGCCATTCTTTGTTGCAGATCCTCTCTAGTTCTGTCAGGATGGATGATGAACGTTGGTGGACAGCCATTTTCAGGTCTCTCCAGAGATGCTCAATTGGGTTTAGGCTGGGGCTCTGGCTGGGCCAGTCAAGAATGGTCACAGAGTTGTTCTGAAGAAACTCCTTTGCTATTTAAGCTGTGTGCTTAGGGTCACTGTCTTGTTGGAAGGTGAACCTTTGGCCAAGTTTGAAGTCCAGAGCCCTCTGGAAGAGGTTTTCATCCAGGATATATCTATACTTGGCTGCATTCATGTTTCCTTCAGTGACAACAGTCATCCTCTCCTTGCAGTTGAAAAAACACCCCGTAGCATGATGCTGCCACCACCATGTTTCACTGTTGGGATTGTATTGGGCAGGTGATGAGCAGTGTGGTTTTCTCCACACATGCCACTTAGAATTATCACCAAAAAGGTCTACCTTCATCTCATCAGACCAGAGAATCTTATTTCTCATAGTTTGGGAGTCCTTCATGTTTTTTTAAGCAAACTCTATGCAGGCTTTCATATGTCTTGCACTGAGGAGAAGCTTCCGCCGGGCCACTCTGCCATAAGGGCCCAACTGTTGGAGGGCTGCAGTGATAGTTGACTTTGTGGAACTTTCTCCCATCTCCCTACTGCATCTCTGGAGCTCAGCCACAGTGATCTTGGCGTTTTTCTTTACCTCTCTCATCAAGGCTCTTCTCCCACGATTGCTGAGATTGGCAGCCAGGTCTAGGAAGATAATTTAAGGATTATGGAGGCCACTGTGCTCTTAAGGTACCGTCACACATAGCGACGCTGCAGCGATACCGACAACGATCCGGATCGCTGCAGCGTCGCTGTTTGGTCGCTGGAGAGCTGTCACACAGACAGCTCTCCAGCGACCAACGATCCCGAGGTCCCCGGTAACCAGGGTAAACATCGGGTAACTAAGCGCAGGGCCGCGCTTAGTAACCCGATGTTTACCCTGGTTACCATCCTAAAAAGTAAAAAAACAAACGCTACATACTTACCTTCCGCTGTCTGTCCTCGGCGCTCTGCTTCTCTGGTCTGGCTGTGAGCGCCGGGCAGCCAGAAAGCAGAGCGGTGACGTCACCGCTCTGCTTTCCGGCTGACCGACGCTCACAGCCAGACCAGAGAAGCAGAGCGCCAAGGACAGACAGCGGAAGGTAAGTATGTAGTGTTTGTTTTTTTACTTTTAGGATGGTAACCAGGGTAAACATCGGGTTACTAAGCGCGGCCCTGCGCTTAGTTACCCGATGTTTACCCTGGTTACCAGCAAAGACATCGCTGAATCGGTGTCACACACGCCGATTCAGCGATGTCTACGGGGAGTCCAGCGACGAAATAAAGTTCTGGACTTTCTTCCCCGACCAGCGATCTCCCAGCAGGGGCCTGATCGCTGCTGCCTGTCACACTGGACGATATCGCTAGCGAGGACGCTGCAACGTCACGGATCGCTAGCGATATCGTCTAGTGTGACAGTACCTTTAGGAACCTTGAGTACTGCAGAAATTCTGTTGTAATCTTGGCCAGGTTTGTGCCTTGCTACAATTTTGTCTCTAAGCTCCTTGGCTAGTTCCTTTGACCTCATGATTCTCATTTGATCTGACATGCATTGTGAGCTGGAGATAGACAGGTGTGTGCCTTTCCAAATCAAGTCCTATCAGTTTAATTAAACACAGCTGGACTCCAATGAAGGAGTAGAACCATCTCAAGGAGGATCACAAGGAAATGGACAGCATGTGACATAAATATGAGTGCCTGAGCAAAGAGTCTGAATACTTATGACCATGTGATATTTCAGTTTTTCTTTTTTATTAAATTTACAAATATTTCTTCATTTCAGTTTTTTCCAGTCAAGATGGGGTGCAGAGTGTAAATTAATGAGAAAAGAAATGAACTTTTTTGAATTTACCAAATGGCTGCAATGAAACAAAGAGTGAAACATTTAAAGGGGTCTGAATATTTTCCTTACCCACTGTATGTATATATATATATATATATATACATTTGCCAGTCATTTTGTTGGTCACTTGATGTCATCCTACGATTGCTGAGTGACATTCGAATAAGATGACGGTCATTCCGGTCAGTGGAGAGTCGTCTTCGCCCTTTGACGATCTGTAGCTTCGTAGTCCCCAATGTCTGCTGCTTGACATTGTTGTAATGGACTGCCATCTTAGAAATTTTAAGCCTTTGGGCCTTTTTCGAGAGAATATAAATGATAACACCAAAACTTTTTTCCACTCATGGTTAGTGTTTTACAACATAATCAATTATGGCATGGTGCCATAAGATAAAATTGTCATGATCCAATTCTGAGGTTGTGTTCAGCTGTCTTGTCTCTGGACTGGTCATGTGGGAGTTAATCCTCTCTGCCTCACTTTGAAATCTGCTGAGCTATTTAAGTCCTCTGCAACCTGTGGGCCATTGTCAGCTATAGTTCATGCTGCATTGTGTGAGCTCCTGACCTGATCCCTGTAATAGTGTTCCTGTTTGCCTCTGACTGCCTGCACCCGTTTATGACTTGTTCTGACCTCTGGCCTGTACCACGACTCCGTCTTACGTCTCACATTTTGGTTACCACGTTCCCAGTAGGTTCTGACGTCTTGCTTGTCCTCGACTATTCTCTGTTTGCCCCTTCTGTACCGCGCTGCTATAATAATAATAATAATAATTTTATTTATATAGCGCCAACATATTCCGCAGCGCTTTACAAATTATAGAGGGGACTTGTACAGACAATAGACATTACAGCATAACAAAAATCACAGTTCAAAATAGATACCAAGAGGAATGAGGGCCCTGCTCGCAAACTTTCAAACTATGAGGAAAAGGGGAGACACGAGAGGTGGATGGTAACAATTGCTTTAGTTATTCGGACCAGCCATAGTGTAAGGCTCAGGTGTTCATGTAAAGCTGCATGAACCAGTTAACTGCCTAAGTATGTAACAGTACAGACACAGAGGGCTATTAACTGCATAAAGTGTATGAGAACTTTACGTTCCTTACGAGGAACTTTTTTTTTTTATGATAGGCCACACCGGGATCATTAGGTTAATGTGTTGAGGCGGTAGGCCAGTCTGAGCAAATGAGGTTTTAGGGCACGCTTAAAACTGTGTGGATTGGGGATTAATCTAGGTAGTGCATTCCAAAGAATCGGCGCAGCACGTGTAAAGTCTTGGAGACGGGAATGGGAGGTTCTGATTATTGAGGATGCTAACCTGAGGTCATTAGCGGAGCGGAGGGCACGGGTAGGGTGGTAGATTGAGACCAGAGAGGAGATGTAGGGTGGTGCTGAGCCATGGAGTGCTTTGTGGATGAGGGTAGTAGTTTTGTACTGGATTCTGGAGTGGATGGGTAGCCAGTGTAATGACTGGCACAAGGTAGAGGCATCGGTGTAACGGTTGGTGAGGAATATGATCCATGCTGCAGCATTCAGGATAGATTGGAGCGGGGAGAGTTTGGTAAGAGAGAGGCTGATTAGTAGAGAGTTACAATAGTCCAGACGAGAATGAATGAGTGAAACAGTAAGAGTTTTTGCAGAGTCGAAAGTAAGAAAAGGGCGAATTCTAGAAATGTTTTTGAGGTGCAGATAAGAAGAGTGAGCCAGTGATTGGATGTGGGGGGTGAATGAAAGCTCGGAATCAAGGATGACCCCAAGGCAGCGGGCATGTTGCTTTGGAGTAATGGTGGAACCGCACACGGAGATGGCAATGTCAGGCAAAGGTAGGTTAGTAGAGGGAGAAAACACGAGGAGTTCAGTTTTTGACAGGTTCAGTTTCAGATAGGATTATTTAGGATTATTTAGTCTAGAAAAAAGACGACTGAGGGGCGATCTAATAACCATGTATAAGTATACAAGGGGACAATACAAATATCTTGCTGAGGATCTGTTTATACCAAGGAAGGTGACGGCACAAGTGGGCATTCTTTGCGTCTGGAGGAGAGAAGGTTTTTCCACCAACATAGAAGAGGATTCTTTACTGTTAGGGCAGTGAGAATCTGGAATTGCTTGCCTGAGGAGGTGGTGATGACGAACTCAGTCGAGGGGTTCAAGAGAGGCCTGGATGTCTTCCTGGAGCAGAACAATATTGTATCATACAATTATTAGGTTCTGTAGAAGGACTTAGATCTGGAGATTTATTATGATGGAATATAGGCTGAACTGGATGGACAAATGTCTTTTTTCGGCCTTACTAACTATGTTACTATGTTAGATAGAGGGAGGACATGATGTTAGAGACAGCGGTAAGACAATCACTGGTGTTTTCTAAAAAGGTCGGCGTGATAACAGGAGAAGAGGTGTATAATTGGGTGTCGTCAGCATAGAGATGGTACTGGAAACCAAATCTACTGATTGTTTGTCCAATAGGGGCAATATACAAAGAGAAGAGGAGGGGACCTAGGACTGATCTTTGAGGAACCCCAACAGTAAGGAGAAGGTGAGAGGAGGAGGAACCAGCAAAAGATACAGTGAAGGAGCGGTCAGAGAGATAGGAGGAGAACCAGGAGAGAACGGTGTCCTTGAGGCCAATGGAGTGGAGCATAGTGAGGAGGATCTGATGATCCACAGTATCGAATGCTGCGGAGAGATCCAAGAGAATTAGCATGGAGTAGTGACCATTAGATTTAGCTGTTAGTAGGTCATTAGAGACTTTAGTGAGGGCAGTTTCAGTAGAGTGTAAAGAGCGGAAACCAGATTGAAGAGGGTCTAGAAGAGAGTTATCTGAGAGATACCGGGTAAGACGGGAGTGGACCAGGCGTTCGAGGAGTTTAGAGATGAAGGGAAGATTAGAGACAGGTCTATAGTTAGCGGCACAGTTTTGGTCGAAGGATGGTTTTTTAAGTAATGGATGTATGATGGCATGCTTAAATAAGGAAGGAAAAATACCGGAAATGAGAGAAAGGTTGCATATTTTTGTTAGGTGAGAGGTGACCTTGGCTTGTCTGACGTCTCTTTCATTACCTGTGACACCTGTGTTGTTGTTCAGTGTTGCTGCGCTGTGTGTACAACCTCTTTCTGTTAACCAGCACCCCCTCGTGGAGGCTGCTCTATACTGCACTGCAGCAGCACATTACAAAAATGAAGTGAAGAGGGAAACACAATTAAAATAGTGAATTTTTATAGATAAATAGTTAAAAATTGGGTAATAATAAAAAGAGACATAAAAGGGACCTCCAATCATAGGGGGAGGTTAGCCAGTATTAATAAATACACATGAATAATTTTGACTGCAGTATAGTCACTAATAGATATACAAATACATATGGTGCACAGTAAAAAGCGCTACAAAAAGGGACTCCATTATGAAAAAGGTCAGTAGGCAGGGGTGGATTAAGGGTAGCCAGGGCCCCGGGCTGTTCAGACACTGTGGGCCCCCCAGTCATGTGACGGGGTCATGTGACAGGTCATGCGACGGGGTCATTCGATGGGGTCGATTATTCCAGAAAAATAGTTGCTGTGTGAAACTATAACCTGTCAAACATCCATTGATCTCATCAATTTACCCTTCAGTTAGGAAGAAAAAAACCCACAAAACTATCACCGTAAGTGCCATTATACTCAGGAGATCTGTACTTAGTATGCAGTGCCTGTGTAGAGGTTATACAGTGATCACTGGTGACATTATACACAGGAGCTCTGTGTATAGTATACAGTGTATAGTGTCAGTGTATAGGTCACCCTGACTCACCAATGACGTCTCTAGGTGAAGTCCTTCATCTTTCATCCAGCACAGACCGCCATAACTTCATCCAGCCAGGACTTGTCTCTACAGGAAATAACACAGTTATCTTGAGCTCCGCTTGCAGAACACATTACTTAATTTTTCCCAACTTCTACATTGCACCACATGAAGAAAAAGAGGCGACATAGTGTCACTCCACACAGTAACAGGACCGCCCCCCATTTAAAACAGTGTCCTCAAAAAATAAAATAAATACATCACTACAGTAATAATATCCCATAATTAGCCCCTATGGTAATAATATCCCCCATCCTGGCCCAGTGTATCTCATTCCTGGCTTCAGCCATATGTTCTCCCATTCTGCCCTCATGATTATCCATCCTGCCCCATATGATCTCCCCATCCTGCCCCATCAGTCTCCATCATATCCATCCTGCCCCATGATCCTGCACGATCTGTCTCGAATCCTGCCCAATGTCTTTCATGCTGCCCCATGTCTCCAATCATGCCCCATATCTACATTCTGCCCATGTCTCAAGTCCTGCCCCCAGTGTGTCCAGCATCTCTGCCCCTAGTGTCCAGCATCTCTGCCCCAGTGTCCAGCATCTCTGCCCCCAATGTGTCCAGCATCCTGCCCCCAATGTGTCCAGCATCCTGCCCCCAGTGTGTCCAGCATCCTGCCCCCAGTGTATCCAGCATTTTGCCCCCAGTGTGTCAAGCATCCTCCCCCCAGTGTGTCCAGCATCCTGCCCCCAGTGTGTCCAGCATATTGCCCCCCAGTGTGTCCAGCATATTGCCCCCAGTGTGTCCAGCATCCTGCCCCCAGTGTGCCCAGCATATTGCCCCCAGTGTGTCCTGCATATTGCCCCCAGTGTGTCCAGCATCCTGCCCCCAGTGTGTCCAGCATATTGCCCCCAGTGTGTCCAGCATATTGCCCCCAGTGTGTCCAGCATTCTGCCCCCAGTGTGTCCAGCATCCTGCCCCCAGTGTGTCCAGCATATTGCCCCCAGTTTGTCCAGCATATTTCACCCAGTGTGTCCAGCAATCTGCCCTAGTGTCTCCAGCATATTGCCCCCAGTGTGTCCAGCATATTGCCCCCAGTGTGTCCAGCTTATCTCCCCCAGTGTGTCCAGCATCCTGCCCCCAGTGTGTCCAGCATCCTGCCCCCAGTGTGTCCAGCATCCTACCCCCAGTGTGTCCAGCATATTGCCCCCAGTGTGTCCAGCATATTGCCCCCAGTGTGTCCAGGATCCTGCCACCAGTGTGTTCAACATATTGCCCCCAGTGTGTCCAGTATATTGCCCCAGTGTGTCCAGCATTCTGCCCCCAGTGTGTCCAGCATATTGCCCCCAGTGTGTCCAGCATTCTGCTTCAGTGTCTCCAGCATATTGCCCAGAGAGTGTCCAGCAATCTGCCCCAGTGTTTTTAGCATTCTGCCCCAGTGTCTCCAGCATATTGCCCCCAGTGTGTCCAGCATATTGCCCCCAGTGTGTCCAGCATATTGCCCCCAGTGTCTCCAGCATATTGCCCCCAGTGTGTCCAGCATTCTGCTTCAGTGTCTCCAGCATATTGCCCAGAGAGTGTCCAGCAATCTGCCCCAGTGTTTTTAGCATTCTGCCCCAGTGTCTCCAGCATATTGCCCCCAGTGTGTCCAGCATCTCTGCCCCCAATGTCCAGCATTCTGGCCCGGGCCCCACGGATTGCCGTTCGCAATAAAAAAAGTTCTCCTCACCTGTCCGTGCTCCAGTGGCGAAGCAGCGCTCACCCGCCGGCGACTGACAATGACATCAGACCCCGGCGACATGCGCGCTGCGGCTTATATAAACTGCCAGCCTCCGATTGACTGGCAGCTGTTAACTATTGACGTGCGGGTGCGTGCCCGCACATCAATAGCGTTTAACTGCCGCAGTGCCGGTAGGGGCCCGGTGAGCAACTGAGACAGGGCCTGATGCGGGCCACCTCTGGCCACTGGGCCTATACGCCAGTCAGGGCAGTAATGCCCTGATGGCGGCAGCAATCTGAACGGTAGCCCAGGGCTCCCCACACTACTGGGCCCTGGGCTACCGCCCAGATTGACCCTATTATAATCCGCCCCTGCCAGTAGGTATGTATCCAGCAATGCAAATACCTTGCTATTTAATGCTGGGAAGTGATTGCAACACTAAGCAATACTGCCTTCACCAAGGGAGGGAGTGGAAAAGGCACAGTCCAAAAGAAGGAGGTATAGTTCATATGAAGACAAAAAGAGAAATGATCCAGCTGGAGGTGGAGGCAGTTCAGACTTTGTGAGACTTTATTAGACAACTAAAGCGATAAAAAGTTCTTCAACAAGAAAAATCTTTACATAGCAAACACCTGGCACACCAGTGAGGAGGATCAACGCGTTTCAACTATGAAGTCTTACTCATGATCATTATTTTTATATATATTTTACAATATGTGCCAGGTGTTTGCTATGTAAAGATTGTTCTTGTTGAAGAACTTTTTATCGCTTTAGTTGTCTAATAAAGTCTCACAAAGTCTGAACTGCCTCCACCTCCAGCTGGATCATTTCTCTTTTTGTCTTCATTTGCTGTGGGCGCTCACCCCGAACCGTGCTGGGCGTTGGCATATCTGGGGATTTCGTCTAAGACCGGTAAGCTGACTACATTGCTTTTTTCTTTAGTATAGTTCATATGGTACAATTCATATAGCATGTTACCTGCTATTGAAGCTAGAATAAAGCGCAGGAAATCTGTGCACGAAATGTAATTAACTGGCGAAGCTCCCCCACCCCCCGACAAGCGCCGTTTCGCAGTTGCTTCTTCCAAGGGGCGTGGATAAGTTACAAAGGTGTACAGATGCATTTTATATGGTGCTAAGGAACGCAGAAGCTGGTGCAAGATGCCAGAAGTGTCCAGAGGACCCGTGTCTTCGCGCGCGTGCAGGGCCGTCCCACGATGCCAATGGGACCTCTGGAATCCACTCTTCCATCTTACATTCAGGACACGACAGCTGCCCTTCAAAAATTGAACCATCTCTGTCTAGAAGAACACATGCTAATGGTTACAGCTGACATAGAGGCTCTTTACACCTCCATCAAACACGAAGATGGTCTTAAAGCAACCGCATGGTACTTACAAGCTAGTAATCTGAAACCAGCAATGATTGATCTTATCCTTATTCTTTTGGAACTTGTCTTAAGACATAATATTTTCACTTTCAACAAACACACCTATCTTCAGAATCAAGGCACGGCCATGGGGCCCTCCTGTGCCCCCTCTTATGCCAATCTTTTTGGGGGGGCATAGGAGAGGGAAATTTTTCAGGGGGACACTATCGCAGAAATACAATCTGTATGGATACGATATATTGATGATGTGTGGTTTGTGTGGGAGGGCTCAGTATATAGTCACCACTAGGGTTGAGCAAAATGGATCGGACATTTTCAAAAGTCGCTGACTTTCGGCAAAGTCGGGTTTCGTGAAACTCGACCTGATCCTAGTGTGGGATCGGCCATGAGGTTGGCGATCTTCGCGCCAAAGTCGCGTTTCGTATGACGCTTTCAGTGCCATTTCTCTTCCAATGCAGGAGGACGCAGAGTGTGGGCAGCGTGATGACATAGGTCTCGGTCCCCACCATCTCAGAGAAGGGCATTACAGTGATTGGCTTGCTTTCTGCGGCATCACAGGGGCTATAAAGGGGCGTGCACGTCAACCGCCATCTTACTTCTGCCGATCTTAGCATAGGGGGAGGTTGCTGCAACTTCATCAGAAGAAGGGATATAGTTAGGGAGGGAAGATTAACCCCGAAACTGCTTGTGCTGTAGCGATTTCCACTATCCAACACCACCTTTTCTTTGCAGGGACAGTGGAGTTTTTTTTGTGTGCATCATCTCTGTAGCTTATTAGGCTGCCCTAAAAGGCTCCCTGATAGCTGCATTGCTGTTTGTACGCCACTGTGCAAACCAACTGCTTTTTTAAAAGCAAAAATCCTGTTGCTCCTTTCTGCACAGTTCTCGTTTCTTTGTCCACACTTTTGTGTGCAGCAGTCCTTTTTACTGCTGCCATACTTGTCCATTGATCATTGTAGGGAGATTGAAATTGTACTACAGCCCTTGTATTTTTTGATATACAGTATCTGCCAGCCACGTTCTGCCACTTACATTGTGTAGTGTAATACACAGGGCCTGTTTTTTGCTGCAGTCTCCCCCCCAAAAAAAGGGAGATTTAAATTGCCAACAAGTTTCTATACGTCAGTTCTGTTTGTCGTATATTTGCCAGCCACGTTCTGCCACTTACATTGTGTAGTGTAATACACTAGGCCTGAGTTTTGTTGCATATAAGAAAAACCTGGCACTCAACTTTATATAGGTGATATTTTATTATTCCAAGCGGAGGTGCAGTAACAGCAAACGTTTCGGTCATAAACACATGATCTTCATCAGTTGCTGTAGGTTACAAATTATGGAAATAATATATGAATTGGTAAAAAAATAAAATAAAGTATATACAAAAATTCATGGCATTTCAATGGAAAAACATGGTTCAGAGAAAACAAGTACATCATGACACAGTCACATGAAAAGTCAGAGGAAAACAACGGAAGTACATACTGTGAAGTGATTGCTGGTGAAGTAAGTATTAGCTCTGTTTAACAGACTATAGTGCTAATTGCTGTAAAAAATGAGGGTGAATGTATTAGAGAATGAAACGTAGGGGACGTGACATCGATATAGAGCACCGGTGTGTGAAAAAAAGAATATCTGCATACCTCTTTAAGGGAAGGCACTGGTTAGAATACTCTGGTATGGGCGCAGCCTGTAATGGGGTAAGGTTATTATTAGCTTGTTTGCCCATCTGGAGGGGGTCTGGGAGGTGGAAGGAGATAGCTGCGATAGCTTACCCTGCTATCCACTAAGTGGGTCTACGTCACAGTTCTGTTAGTTTGTCGTACATCTTCCAGCCACGTTCTGCCACTTACATTGTGTAGTGTAATACACTGGGCCTGAGTTTTGTTGCAGTCTCCCACAAATAAAAGGGAGATTTAAATTGGCACTAAGTGGATCTATGTCACAGTTCTGTTAGTTTGTCATACAACTTCCAGCCACGTTCTGCCACTTACATTGTGTAGTGTAATACACTACACCTGAGTTTTGTTGCAGTCTCCCCCCCAAAAAAAGGGAGATTAATATTCTCCACAAGTTTATATACACCTTCTACCTTGTTTCACAGTACCATATAATGGTTGTTATTTTGGTTAGATTTTTCCAAAAATGAGGAAGTCTGGTGGAAGAGGCCATGGGCGGGCATTACCAGCTGGTACTGATGGTGGTGTTGGTGGAGCATCTGGTGGTAGTGGGAAAAGCAAAATAGCACCAAAGGCTCGAGGTGTTGAGCCAGTGTCATCATCCGGCTACACAAGGCTTCGAAGGCTCCCTTATCTGGGAGAAGGAAAACAGGTTTTAAAGCCGGAGCAGCATTAAAAAGTTTTGGCTTTCCTTGCTGACTCAGCCTCTAGCTCTTTCACCTCCTCTTCAGAAGGTTCGAAATCTAAAAGCAGCGAGTCGTCAGTGGATGCTCCCGGTCAGGAACAAGTAGCTTCCTTGTGTCCTTCACCCCAAAAAAAAAAGTGAAGGATGCGGCAGGCGAAACTACAGTTTACTCCATGGAGCTCTTTACACATACCATGCCTGGGTTAGAGAAGGAAATTGTTAAAAGCCCATTACAAGATGAATCAGACATGGAGTGCACAGATGCACAGCCACAGCTAGATTATTATGCTGTTCCATTGACTCAGATCACTACATTGCCCTCGAAGTGTACTGAGCCAGAATCTGACCCTGATGAGACTATGGTGCCCCATCATGAATGCTATAGCACCTTACATGGTGACACAGAGGAAGGTGCACATGAAATTGGGCAGCACAGTGGCGCAGTGGTTAGCACAGCAGCCTTGCAGCGCTGGGGTCCTGGGTTCTAATCCCACCCAGGACAACATCTGCAAAGAGTTTGTATGTTCTCTCCGTGTTTGCGTGGGTTTCCTCCGGGCACTCCGGTTTCCTCCCACATTCAAAAGACATACTGATAGGGATTCTAGATTGTGAGCCCTATCGGGGACAGTGATGATAATGTGTGCAAAAACTGTAAAGCGCTGCGGAATATGTTAGCGCTATATAAAAATAAAGATTATTATTATTATTATTATTAAATTGAAGAGGAGGTGATAGATGACCCAGTTGTTGACAGCTTTCATCTGGCAGGCCCGAATCTGGCCAAAAATGTTTGTCAAATTCAAAAACAGTTTTAGGACACCGTGGCCATCCAGTGAAAGTAGCACATCGTGCAATGCCTGAAAAGGTAATCCATAGTAAAAAGAGTGCAGTGTGGCAATTTTTTAACCAAGATCCGAATGATCAGTGCTAAGTTATCTGTAAGAAGTGCTCAAAGACCTTTAGCAGAGGGAAGAATCTCCTAAGTTTAAATACAACGTGCATGCGTAGATATTTAACCAGCATGCACTTGCAAGCCTGGACTAACTACCAAACGTCCAGTACCGTTGGTGCACCTGCTCAGAATGAAGGTAGTCAGCAACGTTACATTGCTTCCCTCACAGTAAGCGCACTGGTTAGGACACCACCAGCAGCAAATGTGGAGGTATCGTTGCAAGGTCAAAGCAGTCAGGGAATCACAAGGTTCTTAGTAGGAAACATCGTAGGTAGGCCAACTTCAAGAATATCATCACCAACCCTCTCTCAATCTGCCATGTCCACCACCACCCCCGCTAGTTCCACTATATGCAGCTCTCCAGTCCAGCTCACCCTACAAGCTACAAGAGACTCTCGTTAGGAAAAGAAAGTACTCATCCTGTCATCTGCGTACACAGGGTTTGAATGCCCACATTGCTAGACTAATCTCATTAGAGATGATGCCCTACTGGTTATTTGAAAGCGAAGCTTTCAAAGCCCTGATGGCCTATGCAGTACCATGCTATGACCTACCCAGTCGACACTTCTTTGTGAGAAAAGCCATCCCAGCCCTCCACCAGCATGTCAAAGACTGTATTGTCCATGCACTGAGGCAATCAGTCAGTAGAAAGGTGCACCTCACAACAGATGCATGGACCAGTAGGCATGGCCAGGGACGTTACGTCGTCCATCACGGCGCACTGGGTTAATGTGGTGGATGCAGGGTCCACAGGGGACAGCCATAGTGGGACAGTTCTGCCTAGCCCACAGTCTAGGAAACAGTTGGCTGTAGGCATTCGCCACCCCTCCTCCTCCTCATCCTCCAGAAGTGAAAGCTCGTCCACAGAGCGCAGTCGCACGACCACTCCATCCGCAGCTGCAAGTGTTGCATACGAGGTGTCCCATTACGGAACAGCTAGGGGTAAGCGTCAGCAGGCTGTGCTACAAATGAAGTGTTTGGGCGACAACAGACACACCACGGAAGTACTGGCCGAGTACTTGCAGCAAGAAACTCAGTCATGGCTGGGAAGTGTACATCTTGAGGCAGGCAAGGTAGTCAGTGATAACGGAAGGAATTTTATGGCTGCCATAGCTCTTTCAGAACTGAAACACATTGCCTGGCTCACATCTTGAACCTGGTGGTGCAGTGCTTCCTGAAAAATTATCCGGAGTTACCAGACCTGCTCCTGAAGGTGCGAAGACTTTGCTCGCACATCCGCCGGTCGCCCGTACACTCCAGCCGTATGCAGAACCATCAGCAATCGCTGAATCTTCCCCAGCACCGCCTAATAATCGACGCTGCAACAAGATGGAACTCCACACTGCACATGCTTCAGAGGCTGTGCGAACAGAGGCGTGCTGTCATTTTTTTGTGGGAGGATACGCATACACGGGCAGGCAGTTGGATGGCAGACATGGAGTTGTCTGGTGTGCAGTGGTCGAAGCTCCAAGACCTCTGTCAAGTCCTTCAGTGTTTTGTTGAATGCACATTGCTGGTAAGTGCAGACGACGCCATCATAAGCATGAGCATCCCACTAATGCGTCTGCTGATGCAAAGCTTGATGCACATCAAGGAGCAGGCGTCTGCAGCCGAGGAGGAGGGAAGCCTTGATGACAGCCAGCCATTGTCTGGTCAGGGAAATCTCCTGGACGAGGTGGCGGACGAAGAGGAGGAGGATGATGGGGATGAATATTTATGGGAGGAGGATGCTTCTCAGGGGGCAATAGAAACTGGTGGCGTTGCAAGGTCAGGTACAGGGTTTTTGCCGTCCACAAGTGATGTTGATTTGCAAGAAAGTGCTCCTCAACCCAGCACAAGCAGTGAATTGACACCTGGAACATTGGCCCACATGGCAGAGTATGCCTTGTGTATCCTAAAAAGGGACCCCCGCATTATCAAAATGATGACTGATGACGATTACTGGTTGGCCTGCCTCCTGGATCCACGATACAAATGAAAATTACAAAATATCATGCCACATGAGAACCTGGAGCAAATATTGACTACCAAACAAGCAACTCTTGTAGACCTTTTGGTTCAGGCATTCCCAGCACACAGAGGCGGTGATGGTTCTCACACGAGCCGTAGGGGGCAACATGGCAGAGGTGTTAGAGGTGCACAAATCCGAAGTGGCATTGGACAGAGGGGTTTTGTGACCAGGTTGTGGAGTGATTTCGCAATGACCGCAGACACGACAGGTACTGCTGCATCAATTCGAAGTGACAGGAGACAGCATTTGTCCAGTATGGTTGCCAACTATTTTTCCTCCCTTATCGATGTTCTCCCTCACAGGTCATTCCCCTTTGATTACTGGGCATCTAGAATAGACACCTGGCCTGAATTGGCAGAATATGCATTACAGGAGCTCACTTGCCCAGCTGTTAGTGTGCTATCAGAAAGAGTCTTCAGTAGGGTTGAGCGACCTTGACCTTTTTAGAGTCGAGCCGTGTTTCGCGAAACCCGACTATATTAGAAGTCGAGTAGAGTGGAATCGGCCGATTATCGCGAAAAGTCAGGTATCGACCGAAACACGAAACCCAATGCAAGTCAATGGGGGAGCATAGTCGGCAGTGAGTGGAGGCCAGGAAAACACCTACACTGCCCATTATAATGGCAAAAACATCCATTCTTGTTACAGAAGCTTGTCAATCATAATTTAGCTTATAATAATTGGTAGGCATTTGAAATTGGGGGTCATTTGGCTAAAGTTGTGGGGGGTAGGGCTGGTTCAAGTAATTAGTGGGCCCAGTAAATCTGGACCACGTCACGGCAGTGGAGCAGGGAAAGGTAAGTATTTCAACTTTGCAAGTGCTGTGATCCTGAGCAAGCAGGGGGGGCCCACTCGTTGGCATTGGCACTGGCACAGGGCCCCTCAAAGTACAGCGGTGTGTTTGCACGGCGGGGGCGCCTCCCACCGGCAGCAACACTTTTGCGTACTATGAGAGGCCCTGTGCCAGTGACGTCACCAACTAGTATTCCTCCCCCCACCTGATGAAGGAACCTGCACTTTCATCTGCACCTTCCTCTTTGTCCCCGTGTAAGGTGGTATGGTATGTGGGAAGGGGGACCTGACTTTCAGCAGGGTCACAATCTTGCAGTGTAGCGTGCACTGGAAATGTTGCGTTATGGGTCAATGTACCAGCAGACTCATCTATCACTGGCTGGGCAATGGGCAGGATGAGGAGGAAACACAGATATAGGCCCAAAGAATAAAGTGGGCTAAATGCAGTTCAAAATTGGTAACACAGGAGTAACCAGGGGCATTGCAGTGGAGGACAACTGGAATGAGAGGCTGACACAGAGAGTAGGCCCAAATCAGTAAGTAGTCGAAATGCAGTTCAAAATTGGCAACAGTAGTAAACAGGCGGCACAGCTTTGTTCAGTGGAGGAGAACAGCAAGGAGTGGCAGACACCGATAGTAGGCCCCAACCCAACTAGTAGGCCAAATGCAGTCTAACATTAACAACTACTTAACGAGAGCCTGAAAATGGAATTTCAGGACAGGAAACCAGGAGAACAGCAAGGAGCGGCAGACACTGTTAGTAGGCCCCAAACCAACTAGTACGCCAAATGCAGTTGTTCCATTTAACCACTATTTAACAAGAGCCTGAAGATAGAAGCTCAGGAAAGGCAACCTGGAGAACACCTTGGAGCGGAAGACACCGTCTCTACACCCCATACCCAATTTGTAGGCCTAATGCAGTGTAGTTTCCAACAACTACTAAACGAGAGTCGGAAGACCGAAGCAATGGCGAGGAAACCTGGGGAACACCTTAGAGTGGAACACACCGTCTCTACATCCCATACCCAATTTGTAGGCCTAATGCAGTGTAGTTTTCACCAACTACTAAACGAGAGTAGGAAGATCGAAGCAATGTGGACGAAACCTGGGGAACACCTTGGAGTGTAACACACCGTCTCTCTACACCCCATACCAAATTTGTAGGCCTAATGCAGTGTGGTTTGCAACAACTACTAAACGAGAGTAGGAAGATCGAAGCAATGTGGACGAAACCTGGGGCACACCTTGGGGCGGCAGACACCGTTAGTAGACCCTACCAAAGTTGTAGCCCCAATGCAGTTTTAAAATTCCTAGAGGCTGAAAACAAGACTATTGACGCTCAGCTTTTTTCAAAGGAACACAGCTGTATTGAGTGGCGCAGACAGACACAGGTAGTAGGCCTTAAACCAAAAATATGGCTCACTGCAGTTTAAAAAAGGTTACAGGGGTACACAGGCAGCATTGCTCTGGGCAGTGGAGGACACTTTCAATAGTGGACCGCAGACAGACTTTGTACGCCTACTATTAAAAAAAGGATGCTCTATGCAATTAAAAATAGGTTCCAGGGGTACACGGGCAGCAGTGGTCTGGTCAGTGGAGGAGTAGTAGAAAGAACGGGCCGCAGACAGGCTTCGAAGGCCTAACATAATAAAATATTGGGCTGTAGGCACTTTTAAATAGGTTCCAGGGGTACACGGGCAGCAGTGGTCTGGTCAGTGTAGGAGTAGTAGAAAGAACGGGCCGCAGACAGGCTTCGAAGGCCTAACATAAAAAAATATTGGGCTGTAGGCACTTTTAAATAGGTTCCAGGGGTACACGGGCAGCAGTGGTCTGGTCAGTGGAGGAGTAGTAGAAAGAACGGGCCGCAGACAGGCTTCGAAGGCCTAACATAAAAAAATATTGGGCTGTAGGCACTTTAACATTGGTTCCAGGGGTACACGGGCAGCAGCAGACTGGTCAGTGGAGGCCTAGTGGAAGGAGGGACCGCAGACAGGCTTCGAAGGCCTAACATAATAAAATTTGGCTGTTGGCAATTTAACATTGGTTCCAGGGGAACACGGGCAGCAGTAGACAGGTCAGTGGAGGCCTAGTGGAAGGAGGGACCGCAGACAGGCTTCGAAGGCCTAACATAATAAAATTAGGCTGTAGGCAACTTAAAATTGGTTCCAGGGGAACACGGGCAGCAGTAGACAGGTCAGTGGAGGCCTAGTGGAAGGAGGGACCGCAGACAGGCTTCGAAGGCCTAACATAATAAAATTTGGCTGTTGGCAATTTAACATTGGTTCCAGGGGAACACGGGCAGCAGTAGACAGGTCAGTGGAGGCCTAGTGGAAGGAGGGACCGCAGACAGGCTTCGAAGGCCTAACATAATAAAATTTGGCTGTTGGCAATTTAACATTGGTTCCAGGGGAACACGGGCAGCAGTAGACAGGTCAGTGGAGGCCTAGTGGAAGGAGGGACCGCAGACAGGCTTCGAAGGCCTAACATAATAAAATTTGGTTGTAGGCAATTTAACATTGGTTCCAGGGGAACACGGGCAGCAGTAGACAGGTCAGTGGAGGCCTAGTGGAAGGAGGGACCGCAGACAGGCTTCGAAGGCCTAACATAATAAAATTTGGCTGTAGGCAATTTAAAATTGGTTCCAGGGGAACACGGGCAGCAGTAGACAGGTCAGTGGAGGCCTAGTGGAAGGAGGGACCGCAGACAGGCTTCGAAGGCCTAACATAATAAAATTTGGCTGTTGGCAATTTAACATTGGTTCCAGGGGAACACGGGCAGCAGTAGACAGGTCAGTGGAGGCCTAGTGGAAGGAGGGACCGCAGACAGGCTTCGAAGGCCTAACATAATAAAATTTGGCTGTTGGCAATTTAACATTGGTTCCAGGGGTACACGGGCAGCAGTAGACAGGTCAGTGGAGGCCTAGTGGAAGGAGGGACCGCAGACAGGCTTCGAAGGCCTAACATAATAAAATTTGGCTGTAGGCAATTTAACATTGGTTCCAGGGGAACACGGGCAGCAGTAGACAGGTCAGTGGAGGCCTAGTGGAAGGAGGGACCGCAGACAGGCTTCGAAGGCCTAACATAATACAATTAGGCTGTAGGCAATTTAAAATTGGTTCCAGGGGAACACGGGCAGCAGTAGACAGGTCAGTGGAGGCCTAGTGGAAGGAGGGACCGCAGACAGGCTTCGAAGGCCTAACATAATAAAATTTGGCTGTTGGCAATTTAACATTGGTTCCAGGGGAACACGGGCAGCAGTAAACAGGTCAGTGGAGGCCTAGTGGAAGGAGGGACCGCAGACAGGCTTCGAAGGCCTAACATAATAAAATTTGGCTGTAGGCAATTTAACATTGGTTCCAGGGGAACACGGGCAGCAGTAGACAGGTCAGTGGAGGCCTAGTGGAAGGAGGGACCGCAGACAGGCTTCGAAGGCCTAACATAATAAAATTAGGCTGTAGGCAATTTAAAATTGGTTCCAGGGGAACACGGGCAGCAGTAGACAGGTCAGTGGAGGCCTAGTGGAAGGAGGGACCGCAGACAGGCTTCGAAGGCCTAACATAATAAAATTAGGCTGTAGGCAATTTAAAATTGGTTCCAGGGGAACACGGGCAGCAGTAGACAGGTCAGTGGAGGCCTAGTGGAAGGAGGGACCGCAGACAGGCTTCGAAGGCCTAACATAATAAAATTTGGCTGTTGGCAATTTAACATTGGTTCCAGGGGAACACGGGCAGCAGTAGACAGGTCAGTGGAGGCCTAGTGGAAGGAGGGACCGCAGACAGGCTTCGAAGGCCTAACATAATAAAATTAGGCTGTAGGCAATTTAAAATTGGTTCCAGGGGAACACGGGCAGCAGTAGACAGGTCAGTGGAGGCCTAGTGGAAGGAGGGACCGCAGACAGGCTTCGAAGGCCTAACATAATAAAATTTGGCTGTTGGCAATTTAACATTGGTTCCAGGGGAACACGGGCAGCAGTAGACAGGTCAGTGGAGGCCTAGTGGAAGGAGGGACCGCAGACAGGCTTCGAAGGCCTAACATAATAAAATTAGGCTGTAGGCAATTTAAAATTGGTTCCAGGGGAACACGGGCAGCAGTAGACAGGTCAGTGGAGGCCTAGTGGAAGGAGGGACCGCAGACAGGCTTCGAAGGCCTAACATAATAAAATTAGGCTGTAGGCAATTTAAAATTGGTTCCAGGGGAACACGGGCAGCAGTAGACAGGTCAGTGGAGGCCTAGTGGAAGGAGGGACCGGAGACAGGCTTCGAAGGCCTAACATAATAAAATTTGGCTGTTGGCAATTTAACATTGGTTCCAGGGGAACACGGGCAGCAGTAGACAGGTCAGTGGAGGCCTAGTGGAAGGAGGGACCGCAGACAGGCTTCGAAGGCCTAACATAATAAAATTAGGCTGTAGGCAATTTAAAATTGGTTCCAGGGGAACACGGGCAGCAGTAGACAGGTCAGTGGAGGCCTAGTGGAAGGAGGGACCGCAGACAGGCTTCGAAGGCCTAACGTAATAAATTTGGGCTGTAGGCACTTTGAATTCTCTTGCAGGGGTACACAGGCAGTGGGCACCATTGGTGTTGTCAGCGGCGGCCGATTGTATTGAATGTCTGCCAGTTAGTAGTCCCAAAAAATAAATACATGTTAATGTCTCACATTACAAGAAAAAGAAAAACCAAAAGGGTGCAATCATTAGGTACAGGGGTGGGCTCCTCTGCGTAGTTTCAGACCTAGTAATTTGGCACAAAGTATTTACTTGGGTAAATAAAGGACACTGTCCCTGACTATGTTAAGTACCATCATACATGTCAACACAATGGTATTGTCAGTGGCAGGAATTTACGGATGTCAGCGCATAGACTAAACATAGGTGGAACTGTGAGAGATAATTGTGCAAGTGGTAGAGCAATGTTTGAGCTGGGGGTGGGGGAACTCTCTTGTGGCCGGCGGTACATGCCCAGGGCCCCTCATGTTACAACAGTGTGTCTGACGTTGGGTGCGCACCACCACCGCCAGAGACACTTTATTGTACTATGAGGGACCCAGTGGCAGTGCTGTCGACCAAAAGCGTGCACACCCACCTCTTCAGACAAACAGCACTCTCACGGGTGCTTGCGCCAAGTGGCGATACCGCGGCCCCGTGTGGGGAGTTTGGCCATTTAGGGAGGTGTAAACATGTCGTATGCTGGACAATCAGCTGCTGCAAATTACGAGATTGGTAAAGTCATTCAGAGTAGTCCACAGGCAATACCTTTTCATAGGAAAGCTAGGTGTCGGCCGGGCAAGGTGGGGCAAAAGAATTCGAAATCCAGTTGTGGTTCATTTTAATGAAGGTTAGATCATCAACATTTTGGGTAGCCAGACGAGTCCTTTTTTCGGTTAATATTGAACCTGCAGCACTGAATACTCTATCTGATAGGACACTAGCTGCTGGGCAAGCAAGCTCCTGCAATGCATATTCTGCCAATTCTGGCCAGGTGTCTAATTTGGATGCCCAGTAATCAAATGGGAATGACGGTTGAGGTAGAACATCGATAAGGGATGAAAAATAGTTAGTAACCATACTGGACAAATGTTATCTCCTGTCACTTTGAATTGATGCAGCAGTACCTGTCCTGTCTGCGGTCATAGCAAAATCACTCCACAACCTGGTCAGAAAACCCCTCTGTCCAACGCCACTTCGGATTTCTGCACCTCTAACACTTCTGTTCTGCTGCCCCCTGCTGCTCATGTGAGAACGATCATGGGCGCTGTGTGCTGGGAATGCCTGAAGCAAACGGTCAACAAGAGTTGATTGTTTGGTTGCTAATATTAGTTCCAAGTTCTCATGTGGCATAATATTTTGCAATTTGCCTTTATAGCGAGGATCAAGGAGGCAGGCCAACCAGTAATCGTCATCGTTCATCATTTTAGTAATGCGTGTGTCCCTTTTGAGGATACGTAAGGCATAATCCGCCATGTGGGCCCAAGTTCCAGTTGTCAAATCTGCGGTTGTGATTGATTGAGGGGCAGTTTCAGGCAAATCTACGTCACTTGTGTCCCTCACAAAACCAGAACCCGGCCTTGCCACGCCACCAATTTCCAGTGCCCCCGGGAAAGCTTCCTCATTAAAAATATACTCATCCCCATCATCCTCTTCGTCCTCCACCTCCTCTTCGCCCGCTACCTCGTCCTGTACACTGCCCTGACCAGACAATGGCTGACTGTCAACAAGGCTTTCCTCTTCCTCTGGTGCAGACGCCTGATCCTTTATGTGCGTCAAACTTTGCATCAGCAGACACATTAGGGGGATGCTCATGCTTATTATGGCATTGTCTGCACTAACCAGCCATGTGCATTCCTCAAAACACTGAAGGACTTGACACATGTCTTGTATCTTCGACCACTGCACACCTGACAACTCCATGTCTGCCATCCTACTGCCTGCCCGTGTATGTGTATCCTCCCACAAAAACATAACAGCCCGCCTCTGTTCGCACAGTCTCTGAAGCATGTGCAGTGTTGAGTTCCACCTTGTTGCAACGTCTATGATTAGGCGATGCTGGGGAAGGTTCAAAGACCGCTGATAGGTCTGCATACGGCTGGAGTGTACAGGCGAACGGCGGATATGTGAGCAAAGTCCACGCACTTTGAGGAGCAGGTCGGAGAACCCAGGATAAGTTTTCAATAAGCACTGCACCAACAGGTTTAAGGTGTGATCCAGGCAAGGAATGTGTTTCAGTTGGGAAAGGGAGATGGCAGCCATGAAATTCCTTCCGTTATCACTCACTACCTTGCCTGCCTCAAGATCTACTGTGCCCAGCCATGACTGCGTTTCTTGCTGCAAGAACTCGGACAGAACTTCCGCGGTGTGTCTGTTGTCGCCCAAACACTTCATAGCCAATACAGCCTGCTGACGCTTGCCAGTAGCTGGGCCATAATGGGACAACTGGTGTGAAACAGTGACAGCTGCCGATGGAGTGGTTGGGCGACTACGGTCTGTGGAAGAGCTCTCCCTTCTGCAGGAGGACGAGGAGGAGGAGGGGGTGCAAACGCCTACAGCCAACTGTTTCCTAGACCGTGGGCTAGGCACAACTGTCCCGAAATTGATGTCCCCTGTGGACCCTGCATCCACCACATTCACCCAGTGTGCCGTGATGGACACGTAACGTCCCTGGCCATGCCTACTGGTCCATGCATCTGTAGTCAGGTGCACCTTTGTACTCACAGATTGCCTGAGTGCATGGACGATGCGCTGTTTAACATGCTGGTGCAGGGCTGGGATGGCTTTTCTCGAAAAGAAGTGTCGACTGGGTAGCTCGTAGCGTGGTTCAGCGTACTCCATCAGGGCTTTGAAAGCTTCGCTTTCAACTAACCAGTAGGGCATCATCTCTAACGAGATTAGTCTAGCTATGTGGGCGTTAAAACCCTGTGTACGCGGATGTGAGGATAAGTACTTCCTTTTTCTAACCAGAGTCTCATGTAGGGTGAGCTGGACTGGAGAGCTGGAGATCGTGGAACTAGCGGATGTGCCGGTGGACATGGCAGACTGAGAGACGGTTGGAGACGGTATTGTTTCCGCCGGTGCCCTAGATGCAGTATTTCCTCCTACGAAACTGGTGATTCCCTGACCCTGACTGCTTTGGGCTGGCAAAGAAACCTGCACAGATACTGCTGATGGTGCGGAAAATGGTGGCCTTACAGTGACGGAAGGGATGTAGCGTTGCTGACTAGCTTCATTGGCCGAGGGTGCTACAACCTTAAGGGATGTTTGGTAGTTAGTCCAGGCTTGCAAATGCATGGTGGTTAAATGTCTATGCATGCAACTTGTATTGAGACTTTTCAGATTCTGACCTCTGCTTAAGCTAGTTGAAGATTTTTGACAGATGACTTTGTGCGGATCAATTGGATGTTGTTTAAAAAAATGCCAGACTGCACTCTTTCGAGCCTCGGATCCCTTTTCAGCCATTGCAGACTGAGCTTTAACCGGATGGACACGCTGTCCTCCAACAGTTTTTGGCTTTGCCACGCGTTTTGGGCCAGATACGGGCCCGGCAGATGGAACCTGTTGCGATGTTGATGCCTGCTGCGGCCCCTCCTCCTCCGCTTCAGAACTACTGCCGCCTGCACCCTGTTCCCCAATGGCTGCCAATCGGGGTCAACAACTGGGTCATCTATAACCTCCTCTTCTAGCTCGTGCGCAACTTCGTCTGTGTCACCATGTAAGTCGGTGGTAGAGCGTTCGTGATGGGGCAACATAGTCTCATCAGGGTCTGATTCTGGATCAGTACCCTGCGAGGGCAATGTTGTGGTCTGAGTCAAAGGACCAACAAAGTAGTCTGGCTGTGGCTGTGCATCAGTGCACTCCATGTCAGATTCAACTTGTAATGGGCATGGCCTGTTAACTGCTTCACTTTCTAAGCCAGGGACGGTATGTGTAAAAAGCTCCATGGAGTAACCCGTTGTGTCGCCTGCTGCATCCTTCTCTGTTGTTGTTTTTGCTGAAGAGGACAAGGAAGCGACTTGTCCCTGACCGTGAACATCCACTAACGACGCGCTGCTTTTACATTTACCAGTTTCAAAAGAGGAGGCAAGAGAGCTAGAGGCTGAGTCTGCAAGATAAGCCAAAACTTGCTCTTGCTGCTCCGGCTTTAAAAGCGGTTTTCCTACTCCCAGAAAAGGGAGCGTTCGAGGCCTTCTGTAGCCAGACGACGAAACTGGCTCCACAGCTCCAGACTTAGGTGCAATATTTCTTTTCCCACGACCACCTGATGCTCCACTACCACTACCATCATTACCAGCTGACAATGAACGCCCACGGCCACGACCTCTTCCACCAGACTTCCTCATTGTTTTAAAAACTTAACCAAAGTAACGGTATTTGTTGCTGTCAAACAACTTACACGGTGAGCTATAACTTCAGTATGATTTCGATATCCCTTTACAGGTTGGTGAGACCGCAAGGAAAATCAGGCACAATGTTACACACTCTGTTTTCTGTGGCGCCAAATCAGAGAGATGCCACACACACAGGACTGTCACTCAAGCACAAATGTCAATATTAATCTCCCACTGTATTTTTTTTTATTTCAGGGAGAATTTAGAAAGCAAAAAAAAAAAATTGCCTTTTTATGGCCCAGTGCCCACTATTTGAGAGAGAGAGAGATGGCACACCCAGGAGTCAAGACTGGTACACAAGCAGAAAGGGCAATATTAATCTCCCACTGATTTTTTTTTTTCAGGGAGACTTTAGAAACAAAATAAAATAAAACGATTTTTTTCAGGAAGAATTTAGAAACCAAAAAAAAGTAAAATGATTTTTTCCAGGAAAATTTAGAAACCAAATAAAAAAAAATTGCCTTTCTATGGCCCAGTGCCCACTATTTGAGAGAGAGAGATGGCACACCCAGGAGTCAAGACTGGCACACAAGCAGAAAGGGCAATATTAATCTCCCACTGATTTTTTTTTTTCAGGGAGACTTGAGAAACAAAATAAAATAAAATGATTTTTTAAGGAAGAATTTAGAAACCAAATAAAATAAAATGATTTTTTCCGGGAGAATTTAGAAACCAAATTAAAAAAAAAATTGCCTTTCTATGGCCCAGTGCCCACTATTTAAAAGAGAGAGAGAGAGATGGCACACCCAGGAGTCAAGACTGGCACACAAGCAGAAAGGGCAATATTAATCTCCCACTGATTTTTTTTTTTCAGGGAGACTTTAGAAACCAAATAAAATAAAATGATTTTTTAAGGAAGAATTTAGAAACCAAATAAAATAAAATGATTTTTTCCGGGAGAATTTAGAAACCAAATAAAAAAAAAATTGCCTTTCTATGGCCCAGTGCCCACTATTTGAAAGAGAGAGAAGGCACACCCAGGAGTCAAGACTGGCACACAAGCAGAAAGGGCAATATTAATCTCCCACTGATTTTTTTTTTTTTCAGGGAGACTTTAGAAACAAAATAAAATAAAATGAGTTTTTCAGGAAGAATTTAGAAACCAAATAAAATAAAAGGATTTTTACCGGGAGAATTTAGAAACAAACAAAAAAAAAATATAGGCTTTCTATGGCCCACTGAGTGAGAGATGGCACACACAGGAGTCAGAAGTGGCACACAAGCCCAGAGGCCAATATTTATCTCCCACTGACTGATTTATTGATTTTTTAAGGTAGAATTTAGAAACCAAATCAACAAAAAAAATTAATAGGCTTTCTATGGCCCACTGAGTGAGAGATGGCACACACAGGAGTCAGGAGTGGCACACAAGCCCAGAGGCCAATATTTATCTCCCACTGATTGATTTATTGATTTTTTCAGGTAGAATTTAGAAACCAAATCAACCAAAAAAATAAATAGGCTTTCTATGGCCCACTGAGTGAGAGATGGCACACACAGGAGTCAGGAGTGGCACACAAGCCCAGAGGCCAATATTTATCTCCCACTGATTGATTTATTGATTTTTCCAGGTAGAATTTAGAAACCAAATCAACAAAAACAATTAATAGGCTTTCTATGGCCCACTGAGTGAGAGATGGCACACACAGGAGTCAGGAGTGGCACACAAGCCCAGAGGCCAATATTTATCTCCCACTGATTGATTTATTGATTTTTCCAGGTAGAATTTAGAAACCAAATCAACAAAAAAAATTAATAGGCTTTCTATGGCCCACTGAGTGAGAGATGGCACACACAGGAGTCAGGAGTGGCACACAAGCCCAGAGGCCAATATTTATCTCCCACTGATTGATTTATTGATTTTTTCAGGTAGAATTTAGAAACCAAATCAACCAAAAAAATAAATAGGCTTTCTATGGCCCACTGAGTGAGAGATGGCACACACAGGAGTCAGGAGTGGCACACAAGCCCAGAGGCCAATATTTATCTCCCACTGATTGATTTATTGATTTTTTCAGGTAGAATTTAGAAACCAAATCAACAAAAAAAAAGGCTTTCTATGGCCCACTGAGTGAGAGATGGCACACACAGGAGTCAGGAGTGGCACACAAGCCCAGAGGCCAATATTTATCTCCCACTGATTGATTTATTGATTTTTTCAGGTACAATTTAGAAACCAAATCAACCAAAAAAATAAATAGGCTTTCTATGGCCCACTGAGTGAGAGATGGCACACACAGGAGTCAGGGGTGGCACACAAGCCCAGAGGCCAATATTTATCTCCCACTGATTTATTTATTGATTTTTTCAGGTAGAATTTAGAAACCAAAGTAACCAAAAAGAAAAAAATAGGCTTTCTATGGCCCACTATGTGAGAGAGATGCACACACAGGGATGGCACTCTAGCAGAAATGCCAATCTTAATCTCCCACAACTTATTTTTTGTAGGGAGAATTAAAAAAAATAAATAACATAAAAGGGACTGTCCTACAATTACTATCTCCCTGCAGTAATCTCAGCCAGGTATGGCAGGCAGCAATAAGGAGTGGACTGATGCACAAATTAAATAAAAAGTGTGGACAAACAAAAAAGATAGCTGTGCAGAAAGAAAGGAACAGGAGGATTTGTGCTTTGAAAAAAGCAGTTGGTTTGCACAGCGGCGTACACACAGCAATGCAGCTATCAGGGAGCCTTCTAGGGCAGCCCAATGAGCTACAGCGCTGAGAAAAAAAAAAAAATGTGGCTTCCACTATCCCTGCACACCGAAGGTGGTGTTGGACAGTGGAAATCGCTACAGCACAAGTGGTTTGGGGGTTAATGGACCCTGCCTAACGCTATCCCTGCTTCTGACGAAGCGGCAGCAACCTCTCCCTAAGCTCAGATCAGCAGCAGTAAGATGGCGGTCGGCGGGAACGCCTCTTTATAGCCCCTGTGACGCCGCAGACAGCAAGCCAATCACTGCAATGCCCTTCTCTAAGATGGTGGGGACCAGGACCTATGTCATCACGCTGCCCACACTCTGCGTTCACCTTCATTGGCTGAAAAATGGTGCTTTTCGCGTCATTGAAACGCGACTTTGGCGCGAAAGTCGCGTACCGCATGGCCGACCCCACACAGGGGTCGGGTCGGGTTTCATGAAACCCGACTTTGCCAAAAGTCGGCGACTTTTGAAAATGAACGACCCGTTTCGCTCAACCCTAGTCTTCAGTGCTGCTGGTTCAATACTGACCGAAAAAAGGACACGTCTGGCTACCTGAAATGTTGATGATCTAACCTTCATTAAAATGAACCAATCATGGATTTCAAATTATTTTGCCCCACCTTCCCCTGCTGACACATAGCTTGCCTTAAAAATGTCTTGCTTTTGGCCTCCTCTTACTGACTGCTCCAATTCCTCCATTTGCAGCTGCTGAATGTCCACCATAGGCCATTTTCATACCTCCCTAAATGGGCTGACACCCCCACAGGGCCGTGGTCACCACTTGGCGCAAGCACCCGTGCGAGTGCCGTTTGCCTGGACAGGTGGGTGTGCCCACTCTTAGGCGATGGCACTGGCACAGGGTCCCTCATAGTATAATGAAGTGTCTCTGATGGTGGTGGTGCACAACCAACGTCAGACACACCGTCGTAATATGAGGGGCCCTGTGCCAGTACTGCCGCCCATGAGAGAGTGTTCCCCCCCAGCTCAAACAGTGCTCTACCACTTGCAAAACTTACCTCTCCCTGCTCCACCACTGTGTAGTCTGTGCTGTTAAATCCTTCAATGGCACTGCAAATACAAATTTGTTGAAATGATAGATGATAGTAAAAATATACAGGGGCCCTGGCCTCCATTTAGACCAGTTAATACTTTGCGCCAACTACCACTGTCTGCTACTCAGCAGAGGAGCCCACCCCTGTACCTAGCTATGCCACCAGTTTATTTATGAACATTTTTTTGGCTGACATTTAGCCCACTTTATTATTTTTGCCTACTAACTGTGTCAGCCACTTATTACAGTTGTCCTCCACTGAACAAAGCAATGCCGCCTGTGTACTCATCTTACCAATTGTGAACTGCATTTAGCCTACTTTTTTATTTTAGGCCTACTAAGTCTGTCTGAGCCACTTATTACAGTTGTCCTCCACTGAACAAAGCAATGCGGCCTGTGTACTCCTGTTACCAATTGTGAACTGCATTTAGCCTACTTTTTTATTTTAGGCCTACTAAGTCTGTCTGAGCCACTTATTACAGTTGTCCTCCACTGAACAAAGCAATGCCGCCTGTGTACTCCTGTGACCAATTTTGAACTGCATTTAGCCTACTTACCTACTTGGGCCTACTAACTGTGTCTGCCCCTCATTACAGTTGTCCTCCACTGAACAAAGCAACAAAGCAATGCCGCCTGTGTACTCCTGTTACCAAATGTGAACTGCATTTAACCTACTTTTTTTATTTTAGGCCTACTATGTCTGTCTGAGCCACTTATTACAGTTGTCCTCCACTGAACAAATCAATGCCGCCTGTGTACTCCTGTGACCAATTTTGAACTGCATTTAGCCTACTTACTTATTTGGGCCTACTAACGAAACGATCCTAAAAAAGTAAGAGTCGCTCAACTCTAGTCCTGCACCTCTATGAAAAGTGGGACAGGAAGCTAGGTCTTGTGTATGACCGTGCTTGTTGTGCTCCCACCTGCCAACTGTTTGGTGTTATTCTTGAAAAAAAATGTATCCCTGAAAATGAATTTAGCGTGAGGGCTATCAGTGGTGCCCCAGGGTCCTGGTCGTCACAGTGGTATTGCTTTTCTCCCGTGATGCTACATTCGGAGGCAAGAAAGAATAACTGCATCCAGGCATCACAAGCATGCAACACATTCACACTCCAGGCCACTCCGGGGAGCTTCTGATCCTATTTACTAAGTCACTCCCTATATATATATATATATATATATATATATATATATAACTGGTAGTCTGTAGGAAAAGTTAGTGAGTTCCAGACAGAAGTTAGTTGTTGGCTGAGCTCAGCTCAGTCAGTTTCTGACAGCCGTCTGAGGAGGATCGAGGGTTCACGGAGCTGTGCATGCCCTAAGAGCTGCAGCTCCCAGAAAGAGACATTGAAGGCCAAATTGTTTGCAGCAAGCGTGCAGGAGAGGAAGCACAGGAGAGGATACCAGAAGGGGACCAGCCCTGAGCAGGCTGCCTCCTTCTGAGGTGCAGAAACACTGGTAGCCGGAACACCGAGGTTGTGAGGACCCCTACGCCTTACATCAGAGACCGGCAGGACAGCTAATTGCACGTTACCTGTCCGCACCTACACCCAGGAGGTAAGGTGACACCCCACAGAGCCGGGTCATCTAAGAGATCCTATTAACAGGCTCTAGTCACCAGTCATACGGGTTTTGTCCTATTCTATCCAGGGGACAGAGAGAGAGAGATAACATCTGTGAGGACCTTATGTGAAGCTTAGCAGTAAGGGACTACACCACTACAGCGCAAAGGAAGGCTTTTATTCTCCACCTGGACAAGGAGACTCTGGACTTGCCTCCCAACCGGCCGGACCCTACCTGCCCTGTGGTCTGGTGCCCTGGACTGTAGATGCTGGAGTCTTCAGTAAAGGTAAAGAGACTGCAACCTTGTGTCCTCGTTCTTCACTGCGCTTCTCACCATCCTACCATCTACACACCGGGAACCCTGGGGATACACTTCACCTGTGGGAAATTATACCATCTAGCTGCCATAACATCACCCCAGCGGATCCCTTAAAGCAGCGTCGGTCCCCACTGACCGAATACCACAGGTGGCATCACAAACATAAACTCTATCCCTTTAAAGACCTTTCCCCTTTTACATGGGTGCCCTGGGCCACGGACCGGGTTGCAGCCACTGTGACATCCCCCTGTGAACCGCAGGACCTGGTACCGAGTACCCCTAGCCCGCGGGGTGACTCATCTTTGCTGGACCTACAAAATGTATGACTGATGGTCGCCTGATGGCCCTCCAAAATGTATGGGTGAGGGCAACCTGATGACCCCCCCCAACATTAATAACAGAAGGCCTTCCAAAATGTATGTGCCCAAAAAAGTGAAAGGACAGCACCTCCAAAAATCATACAATGATCTAATGCCTCTCTGCAAAAAATATATATAACTGAACAAGAGGTTCTTAGTTTAATATTCTGATCAGACTGTATGAGGCTCACTGCCATGTCAAGGCAAACCTCGTAGTGGGTCCGTGTGCCGACCACCGCCACAGCGGTAATGCACCAGTAGAGCAGGCGGCCTGGTGCCCCACTGCACCCGTACTGCAAGACTGAGTCCCTACGACTCCAGACCGCGCCGCCTCACCAGCACAAAATCGCAGCAACAATGGCCGCCACACAGCACCCACACCAAATGAAAGGAGTAATGAAACTCACCTTCCTCCAGCTCTTCAGTGAGAGCAAAAATGGGCTAGACCCCTTACTTTGCATTTTCCTGCTAGTTAAAATCACCTGTGCCAAATGGGAGGAGTGCACATCCAAAGAAAAAAAAAGAACAGAACATGCAATATGCTCAAAAAACAGAAAGGACAGCACCTCCAAAAATCATACAATGATCTAATGCCTCTTGGCAAAAAACATATATAACTGAACATGAGGTTCTTAGTTTAACATTCTGATCAGACTGTATGAGGCCACTGCCACATCATGGCAAACCTTATAGTAGGTCCTACCGCCCTATTGGAGTGGAGCCGTGCATCGACCACCACCACAGTGGCAATGCATCAGCAGGACAGATGGCCTGGTGCCCCACCGCACCCATGCTGCAAGACTGAGTCCCCATGGCTCCAGACTGCGCTGCCTCACAGCACAAAACCGCAGCAAAAATGGCCGCCACACAGCACCCACACCAAATGAAAGGAGTAATGAAACTCACCTTCCTCCAGCTCTTCAGTGAGAGCAAAAAAGGGCTAGGCCCCTTATTTTGCAGTCTCCTGCTAGTTAAAATCACCTGTGCCAATTGGGAGGACTGCACATACGAAGTATAAAAAGGACAGAACATGCAAGCTAGGTCTTGTGGGTGACCGTGTTTGTTGTGCTCCCACCTGCCAACTCTTTGGTGTTATTCTTGAAAAAAATGTAGCCCTGAAAATGAATTTAGCTTGAGAGCTATCTCCTGGACCTCCAAAATGTATGACTGAGGGCCGCCTGATGGCACTTCCAACATTTATGACGGAAGGCTTTCCAAAATGTATGACTGAGGGCAAACAGAAGGCCCTCCAAATGTATAACTGAGGGCCGTCTGATGGCCCTCCAACATTTATGACTGATGACCCTTCAAAATGTATGACTAAGGGCTGCCTGATGGACTTCCAAAAATTTGGAGTGAAGCCCGCATTATAATCCTGTTGGTATGGTGTAGGAGGAGGACAAGAAAACTACTAAACCATGAACTGTATACCCTTTTCGGGTGTAAAGGGGTGCATGGGAGTACACAAAAAAAGATTTTCCTTTGTTTCCCTGCTGTTATCTGGTGGGGTTGAGAAGTCTTGGCTATTCCAGGGTTGTGCATTTTGAGAGCAGTAATCATGTCAGCATTTTCAGTTGACAGACCGAAGCGCCTATTTGTTATTACAACTCCAGTGGCACTCATGGAATCAACTTAAGCAGGGAGGGAGTGGTGACAGCAGCCTGCAAGTCTTAGATTTGCCTCAACTAAGTGTAAAATAAAAATAAAGATGCATTCTTACAATGGGAAAAAGGCACAAATGCACCTCTTGTGTGAATGAATGGACAAAGGATGTGTGGTGTTCTTTCTCCCACATGGTTCATGAATTGTCACTGGCAAAGGTCTCCTCGTGCTGCATGATGCCCTGAACTGGCACATGAGGATCTGCCTCCCACCTCAGCTGCAGCAAAATCGGAGTCGAATGCCTGAAGATCCTTGTTGTGCCAGTTGTACCCCGAGTAATGGCCTCAAATCCGGTACTCCTTGTTGTTGCCCCACAAAAGTCCCACTCCCTCTAAATGCAAATGTTTTCTGAGGTCCTACTCTACATGTGTTCCATGGTGTATTGGAGTGCATCTTTCTAATTTTTGGAAGCCCTTGCATGTAGTGCATACGCTTTACCAGTCTGCTTCTAAATGGGGAAAAAAGGTTTCCTGAGGCCATCCTCTATATGTATTCCAGGGTGTATTGCAATCCTTCCTTTCAATTTTTGATACGGCAATGCACTTAGTTCATAGGCTTCGCCTATCTAGAAATCTACAAACATGGTCAAAATTGTTGGTACCCCTCGATTAATGACAGAAAAAACCCACAATGGTCACAGAAATAACTTGAATCTGACAAAAGTAATAATAAATAATAAATCTATGAAAATGAACAAAGGAAAGTAACATAGTAACATAGTAACATAGTTAGTAAGGCCGAAAAAAGACATTTGTCCGTCCAGTTCAGCCTATATTCCATCATAATAAATACCCAGATCTACGTCCTTCTACAGAACCTAATAATTGTATGATACAATATTGTTCTGCTCCAGGAAGACATCCAGGCCTCTCTTGAACCCCTCGACTGAGTTCGCCATCACCACCTCCTCAGGCAAGCAATTCCAGATTCTCACTGCCCTAACAGTAAAGAATCCTCTTCTATGTTGGTGGAAAAACCTTCTCTCCTCCAGACGCAAAGAATGCCCCCTTGTGCCCGTCACCTTCCTTGGTATAAACAGATCCTCAGCGAGATATTTGTATTGTCCCCTTATATACTTATACATGGTTATTAGATCGCCCCTCAGTCGTCTTTTTTCTAGACTAAATAATCCTAATTTCGCTAATCTATCTGGGTATTGTAGTTCTCCCATCCCCTTTATTAATTTTTGTGGGGGGTTTCCACTGTTTAGGCACATCAGGGGCTCTTCAAACGCAACATGGCGTCTGATCTCAATTCCAGCCAATTCTGCATTGAAAAAGTCAAACGGAGCTCCTACACTTCCAAGCTCTGCCGTGCCCCTAAACAGTGGTTTACCCCCACATATGGGGTATTGGCGTATTCAGGAGAAATTACACAACAAATTTTGTGGTTCATTTTCTCTTTTTACACTTGTGAAAATAAAAAAAAATAGGTTCTGAAGTAAAATGTTTGTTAAAAAAAGTTGTGTTAATTTTTTCCTTCCACATTGTTTCAGTTCCTGTGAAGCACGTAAAGAGTTAACAAACTTCTTGAATGTGGTTTTGAGCACCTTTAGGGGTGTAGTTTTTAGAATGGTGTCACTTTGGGGTATTGTCTGTCAAGTAGGCTCCTCAAAGTGACTTTAAATGTGAGAAGGTCTCTAAAAAAATGGTTTTGTAAATTTTGTCGTAAAAATTAGATATCGCTGGTCAACTTTTAACCCTTATAACGTCCTAACAAAAAAAAAATTGGGTTCCAAAATTGTGCTGATGTAAAGTAGACATGTGGGAACTGTTATTCATTAACGATGTTATGTGACATATCTCTCTGATTTAAGGGCATAAAAATTCAAAGTTTCAAAAATTGCGAAATTGTAAAAATTTTCGCCATATTTGCATTTTTTTCATAAATAAACGTAAGTAATATTGAAGAAATGCTACCACTAACATGAAGTACAATATGTCACAAAAAAACAGTGTCAGAATCAACGGGATCTGTTAAAGCGTTCCAGAGTTATAACCTCATAAAGTGGCAGTGGTCAGAATTGTAAAAATTGGCCTGGTCATTAAGAACCAAATTGGCTCTGTCACTAAGAGGTTAATGTATGATCTGACACACAAACAACTTAATCATTAATAAACACACTTGCACTGAAATTACATAATATAGTAACATAGTTAGTAAGGCCGAAAAAAGACATTTGTCCATCCAGTTCAGCCTATATTCCATCATAATAAATCCCCAGATCTACGTCCTTCTACAGAACCTAATTGTATGATACAATATTGTTCTGCTCCAGGAAGACATCCAGGCCTCTCTTGAACCCCTCGACTGAGTTCGCCATCACCACCTCCTCAGGCAAGCAATTCCAGATTCTCACTGCCCTAACAGTAAAGAATCCTCTTCTATGTTGGTGGAAAAACCTTCTCTCCTCCAGACGCAAAGAATGCCCCCTTGTGCCCGTCACCTTCCTTGGTATAAACAGATCCTCAGCGAGATATTTGTATTGTCCCCTTATATACTTATACATGGTTATTAGATCGCCCCTCAGTCGTCTTTTTTCTAGACTAAATAATCCTAATTTCGCTAATCTATCTGGGTATTGTAGTTCTCCCATCCCCTTTATTAATTTTGTTGCCCTCCTTTGTACTCTCTCTAGTTCCATTATATCCTTCCTGAGCACCGGTGCCCAAAACTGGACACAGTACTCCATGTGCGGTCTAACTAGGGATTTGTACAGAGGCAGTATAATGCTCTCATCATGTGTATCCAGACCTCTTTTAATGCACCCCATGATCCTGTTTGCCTTGGCAGCTGCTGCCTGGCACTGGCTGCTCCAGGTAAGTTTATCATTAACTAGGATCCCCAAGTCCTTCTCCCTGTCAGATTTACCCAGTGGTTTCCCGTTCAGTGTGTAATGGTGATATTGATTCCCTCTTCCCATGTGTATAACCTTACATTTATCATTGTTAAACCTCATCTGCCACCTTTCAGCCCAAGTTTCCAACTTATCCAGATCCATCTGTAGCAGAATACTATCTTCTCTTGTATTAACTGCTTTACATAGTTTTGTATCATCTGCAAATATCGATATTTTACTGTGTAAACCTTCTACCAGATCATTAATGAATATGTTGAAGAGAACAGGTCCCAATACCGACCCCTGCGGTACCCCACTGGTCACAGCGACCCAGTTAGAGACTATACCATTTATAACCACCCTCTGCTTTCTATCACTAAGCCAGTTACTAACCCATTTACACACATTTTCCCCCAGACCAAGCATTCTCATTTTGTGTACCAACCTCTTGTGCGGCACGGTATCAAACGCTTTGGAAAAATCGAGATATACCACGTCCAATGACTCACCGTGGTCCAGCCTATAGCTTACCTCTTCATAAAAACTGATTAGATTGGTTTGACAGGAGCGATTTCTCATAAACCCATGCTGATATGGAGTTAAACAGTTATTCTCATTGAGATAATCCAGAATAACATCCCTCAGAAACCCTTCAAATATTTTACCAACAATAGAGGTTAGACTTACTGGCCTATAATTTCCAGGTTCACTTTTAGAGCCCTTTTTGAATATTGGCACCACATTTGCTATGCGCCAGTCCTGCGGAACAGACCCTGTCGCTATAGAGTCACTAAAAATAAGAAATAATGGTTTATCTATTACATTACTTAGTTCTCTTAGTACTCGTGGGTGTATGCCATCCGGACCCGGAGATTTATCTATTTTAATCTTATTTAGCCGGTTTCGCACCTCTTCTTGGGTTAGATTGGTGACCCTAAATATAGGGTTTTCATTGTTTCTTGGGATTTCACCTAGCATTTCATTTTCCACCGTGAATACCGTGGAGAAGAAGGTGTTTAATATGTTAGCTTTTTCCTCGTCATCTACAACCATTCTTTCCTCACTATTTTTTAAGGGGCCTACATTTTCAGTTTTTATTCTTTTACTATTGATATAGTTGAAGAACAGTTTGGGATTAGTTTTACTCTCCTTAGCAATGTGCTTCTCTGTTTCCTTTTTGGCAGCTTTAATTAGTTTTTTAGATAAAGTATTTTTCTCCCTATAGTTTTTTAGAGCTTCACTGGTGCCATCCTGCTTTAGTAGTGCAAATGCTTTCTTTTTACTGTTAATTGCCTGTCTTACTTCTTTGTTTAGCCACATTGGGTTTTTCCTATTTCTAGTCCTTTTATTCCCACAAGGTATAAACCGCTTACACTGCCTATTTAGGATGTTCTTAAACATTTCCCATTTATTATCTGTATTCTTATTTCTGAGGATATTGTCCCAGTCTACCAGATTAAGGGCATCTCTAAGCTGGTCAAACTTTGCCTTCCTAAAGTTCAATGTTTTTGTGACTCCCTGACAAGTCCCCCTAGTGAAAGACAGGTGAAACTGCACAATATTGTGGTCGCTATTTCCTAAATGCCCAACCACCTGCAGATTTGTTATTCTGTCAGGTCTATTAGATAGTATTAGGTCTAAAAGTGCTGCTCCTCTGGTTGGATTCTGCACCAATTGTGAAAGATAATTTTTCTTGGTTATTAGCAGAAACCTGTTGCCTTTATGGGTTTCACAGGTTTCTGTTTCCCAGTTAATATCCGGGTAGTTAAAGTCCCCCATAACCAGGACCTCATTATGGGTTGCAGCTTCATCTATCTGCTTTAGAAGTAGACTTTCCATGGTTTCTGTTATATTTGGGGGTTTGTAACAGACCCCAATGAGAATTTTGTTACCATTTTTCCCTCCATGAATTTCAACCCATATGGACTCGACATCCTCATTCCCTTCGCTAATATCCTCCCTTAAAGTGGACTTTAGACAAGACTTTACATAGAGACAAACCCCTCCTCCTCTCCGATTTTTACGATCCTTTCTAAACAGACTGTAACCCTGTAAGTTAACTGCCCAGTCATAGCTTTCATCTAACCATGTCTCGGTTATTCCCACTATGTCAAAGTTACCTGTAGATATTTCTGCTTCTAGTTCTTCCATCTTGTTTGTCAGGCTTCTGGCGTTTGCGAGCATGCAGTTTAGAGGATTTTGTTTTGTTCCAATCTCCTCACTGTGGATTGTTTTAGAAATGTTCTTACCTCCCTTCTGAGTATGTTTTCCTGGGTCGTCTTTGTTCGAGTCTAATGTTTTTCTTCCCGTCCCCTCTTCTTCTAGTTTAACGCCCTCCTGATGAGTGTAGCGAGTCTTCTGGCGAATGTGTGTTTCCCAGGTTTGTTGAGGTGTAGTCCGTCTCTGGCGAGGAGTCTATCATACCAGTAATTCACACCGTGGTCCAGGAATCCAAATCCTTGTTGTCTGCACCATCGTCTTAGCCAGTTGTTTGCATCAAGGATCCTGTTCCATCTCCTGGTGCCATGCCCGTCTACTGGAAGGATAGAAGAAAAAACTACCTGTGCATCCAGTTCCTTTACTTTCTTCCCCAACTCTTCAAAGTCCTTGCAGATTGTCGGTAGGTCCTTCCTTGCCGTGTCATTGGTGCCAACATGTATCAGAAGAAATGGGTGGACGTCCTTGGAGCTGAAGAGCTTTGGTATCCTATCGGTCACATCCTTGATCATCGCACCTGGAAGGCAGCATACTTCTCTTGCAGTTATGTCCGGTCTGCAGATGGCTGCTTCTGTGCCTCTCAGTAGTGAGTCAAGTCAGACATTGCTTTTCAACCATGCTTCCACAGAATTAAAAAAAAAAAATAAAACTCATGAAATAGGCCTGGACAGAAATAATGGTACCCCTGAAAATAATGTGACAAAAGGGATATGTTAAATCAAGGTGTGTCCACTAACTAGCATCACAGGTGTCTACAATATTGGCATCAGTGAGTGGGCTTGTATATAGGGCTACAGATACTCACTGTGCTGTATGGTGACATGGTGTGTATCACGCTCAACATGGACCAGGGGAAGCGAAGGAATGAGTTGTCTCAGGAGGAAAGAAAATTATAGACAAACATGTTAAAGGTAAAAGTTCTAAACAGTTTGATGTTCCTGTGACTACAGTTGCTTGTATTATTCAGAAATTTAGGATCCATGGGACTGTAACCAACCTCCCTGGACGTGACCGCAGGAGGAAAATTGATGACAAATCAAAGAGATGGATAATACGAATGGTAACAAAAGAGCCCAGAAAAACTTCTAAACAGATTAAAGGTGAACTTCAAGCTCAAGGAACATCAGTGTCAGATCGCACCCTCCATCGTTGTATAAACCAAAGTGGACTTCATGGGAGATGACCAAGGAAAACACCATTGTTGAAAAAAAATCATAAAAAAGCCAGACTGGAATTTGGTAAACTACATGTTGACAAGCCACAAAGCTTCTGGGAGAATGTCCTATGGACAGGTAAGACAAAAATTGAACTTTTTGGCAAGGCACATCAGCTCTATCTTCACAGATGGAAAAATGAAGCATATCAAGAAAAGAACACTGTCCCTACTGTGAAACATGAAGGAGGCTCTGTTATGTTCTGGGGCTGCTCTGCTGCATCTGGCACAGGGTGTCTAGAATCTGTGCAGGGTACAATGAAATCTCAAGACTATCAAGGAATTCTAGAGAGAAATGTGCTGCCCAGTGTCAGAAAGATTGGTGTCAGTCGCAGGTTATGGGTCTTGCAACATGATAATGACCCAAAACACACAGCTAAAACACTCAAAAATGGCTAAGAGGAAAACATTGGTATATTCTGAAGTGGCCTTCTATGAACCCTGACCTACCTAAATCCTATTGAGCATCTTTGGAAAGAGCTGAAACATGTCGTCAGGAAAAGGCAACCTTGAAACACCAGACAACTGGAGCAGTTTGCTCTTGAGGAGTGGGACAAAATACCTGTCGAGAGGTGCAGAAGTCTCATTGACAGTTACAGGAATCGTTTGATTGCAGTGATTAGATTGTCTCAAAAGGTTGTGCAACAAAATATTAAGCAAAGGGTATCATCATTTATGTCCAGGCCTATTTCATGAGGTTTTTTTTAATTGTCTGGTAGCATGGTTGAAAAGTAATGACTGACTTTTTGTTCATTTTCATATATTTTTTATTTATTATTACTTTTGTAATATTCAAGTTATTTTTGTGACCATTGAAAACCTCTGGAATGTAATCAAGAGGATGATGGATAGGCACAAGCCATCAAACAAAGAAGAACTGCTTACATTTTTGCGCCAAAAGCCGTGTGAAAGACTGGTGGAAAGCATGCCAAGACGCATGAAAGCTGTGATTAAAAATCATGGTTATTCCATAAAATATTTATTTCTGAACACTTCCTGAGTTAAAACATTAGTATTGTTGTTGGATGCAGTGGACCCATGTGGTTAAGATGGCGGCAACACAGGTGCAGAAATACCGATGAGGCAGCCACTCACAACCTACCAAATTAATGGAGGGGGTGGCTGCTTGGCATATGACTGCACATTAGAGACTTGTATGTGGCGCTGTTCACACAATGGGAATGCACAGCATCCAGGTTAACAGCAAATTAGTGACGCCCTTCTATTAGCTCAGCCGGGCTGCCCAGCGCTATTAAGATGCATCCTATGTGAACAGACACCACAGTTTACAAGACAGAATGGGCCCAACTGCACCCCGAAAAAATGCTCGTGGGTTACGAGCTTACATATTTTGGCCGGAATATAAACTAATACCTCACATATATATTTTATTTATATATATATATGTGTTTTTTTCCTTTTTTCAGGGTGCAGTTGGGCCCTTTCTGTCTTGTAAACTGTGGAGTCTGGTCACATGGGATGCATCTTAATAGCGCTGGGCAGCCCGCCTGAGCTAATAGAAGGGTGTCACTAATAGGCTGTTAACCTGGATGCTGTGCATTCCCATTGTGTGAACAGCGCCACATACAAGTCTCTAATGTGGAGTCATATGCCAAGCAGCCACCCCCTCCATTAATTTGGTAGGTTGTGAGTGGCTGCCTCATCGGTATTTCTGCACCTGTGTTGCCGCCATCTTAACCACATGGGTCACTGCATCCTGATAGTGCATTTGTTTGGAGGTCTAGGCAGGTAAGCATCTCCTGCCCTTTTTGCTATTTTTCTGAATTTTTGGAGGATCTCTGAATCCTCTTTTTGTGCTAGCATTGATCTAGTGGCAGTTAAATGACACATTGCAGGAGACAGACTTAAGAAGTAGGCCCAATGTAATGTAATGCACAATTCCCCAATGTGGGGTCCTTTCTTTACACATTAAAATAGTGCCATCACAGCCCCCTTGCCCAAAATACACCGCACAGAGCATGTCCACCCTGGTGATGTAGTGGCAGGTAAAGGACACAATGCAGGAGACAGAGTTAAGAAGTAGGCCCAATGAAATGGTGTGGGTCACTGAGACTTAAAATGGAGTGCATGAGCTGCCAAACAATTCCCCAATGGGGGAACCTTTTTTAAAAACAGACTAGTGCCATCGCAGGCCCCTTGCCCAAACTTCACCGGCCTATAACAGTACAAAGCAAGTTCACCCTGGTGATCTAGTGGCAGTTAAAGGACACATTGCAGGAGACATACTTAAGAAGTAGGCCCAATGTAATAGTAAGAAAACTTGGCACTCGGTATTTGAAAATTATTTTTGCTTCCTTTTATTAATGCATCCAGACAAAAAATAACTAATAAACGTTTTCGGTCCGGCATAGGACCTTCATCAGACAATTTGTTGGTACGAACTGGATGTGGAAGCAATCCAAAAAAGGAAAAGCGTCCAGAATATGAAAGCCTGCTACAACGGGTGACTGCTGAGGCAGGAAACACCAATCAAGCGAGGGGAATAAGCGCCGGGGTCTGGAGCAACAGAGGTTGCGGGAGAATAGAGCTGTGTGTCCTTTTTTGGATTGCTTCCACATCCAGTTCATAGCAAAGAATTATCTGATGAAGGTCCTATGCCGGACCGAAAACGTTCATTAGTTATTTTTTGTCTGGATGCATTAATAAAAGGAAGCAAAAATAATTTTCAAATACCGAGTGCTAAGTTTTCTTACTGTTGCCTTATGGGTTGGAGACCCTACTTGAGCATCAACAGCACCTTACTCTGTTGAGTGCCGTGGTTTTTTCTATAGGCCCAATGTAATGTAATACCCAATTCCCCAATGTGGGGTCCTGTTTTTTCTAAATAAAATAGTGCCCTCACAGCTCCCGTGCCCAAAATTCACAGGCCTATAACAGTGCAGAGCACGTTTACCCTGGTCATCTAGTGGTTCTGGATGATGAGGATGAGGATAAGGAGAAGGATAACAACAAACAGACCAAATGTGGAAGTGTATACCTATATGTGGTTGTGAATAGGTGCATGAGAATATACCTCCCCAAAAGAGAGAATGTATTTTGAGGTTATGTTTCACTGTTTTCACTTGTTGGTGTACAGAAATCTTTCCCAATCCAGCCCTTGTTCATTTTTATAAGAGTCAGCCTGTCAGAATTTTCAGTTGACAAGCGGATGCGCTTATCTGTTATAATTCCACCAGCGGCACTAAATACCCACTCTGACAGGACGCTAGCAGCAGGGCAGGCCAGGACCTCCAAGGCGTAGAGAGCCAGTTCATGCCACATGTCCACATTGGATTCCCAATAATTAAAAGGCACAGAGGAATCACAGAGGATATTTGTATGATCTGCAAGGTACTCCCTCATTATCTTCACAAACATTGCACTTCTTGTGACAGCACCCCTTGCCTCTGTGCTGTCACAATGGGAGGTGTTGTGAATTCTGCTCTTGGGTTCCCTCCAGTGGTTGTTGGTGGGAATTCAGTTGTCTCTGACTCGCAGTCCTGGCCAGGTGTATCGGATAATTACAATTCTGACTGGGATATTTAGGTGTGCTGGATTCATTAGCCCTTACCAGTTGTCAATGTTTCTTTGGAAGTATTGGTTCTCTGCCTGGCCTCACCTGCTTAGCTGCCAATTTCAGCAACAATGACCTATGGAATACATTATGGATGGAAAAAGAAGCTGGAAGGGTCAAACGAAAAGACACAGGATTAAGAACCTCAGAAATCCTATACGGACCAATGAAACGAGGCTTAAACTTAGGAGAGGAAACTTTCATAGGAATATAACGAGACGACAACCAAACCAAATCCCCAACACGAAGTCGGGGACCCACACAGCGCCTGCGGTTAGCGAAACGTTGAGCCTTCTCCTGGGACAATGTCAAATTGTCCACTACATGAGTCCAAATCTGCTGCAACCTATCCACCACAGTATCCACACCAGGACAGTCTGAAGACTCAACCTGCCCTGAAGAGAAACGAGGATGGAAACCAGAATTGCAGAAAAACGGCAAAACCAAAGTAGCCGAGCTGGCCCAATTATTAAGGGCGAACTCAGCCAAAGGCAAAAAGGACACCCAATCATCCTGATCAGCAGAAACAAAACATCTCAGATATGTTTCCAAGGTCTGATTGGTTCGTTCAGTTTGGCCATTTGTCTGAGGATGGAAAGCCGAGGAAAAAGACAAATCAATGCCCATCCTAGCACAAAAGGCTCACCAAAACCTCGAAACAAACTGGGAACCTCTGTCAGAAACGATGTTCTCCGGAATGCCATGTAAACGAACCACATGCTGGAAAAACAATGGCACCAAATCAGAGGAAGAAGGCAATTTAGACAAGGGTACCAAATGGACCATCTTAGAGAAGCGATCACAAACCACCCAAATGACCGACATCTTTTGAGAGACGGGGAGATCCGAAATAAAATCCATAGAGATATGTGTCCAGGGCCTCTTCGGGACCGGCAAGGGCAAAAGCAACCCACTGGCACGAGAACAGCAGGGCTTAGCCCGAGCACAAATCCCACAGGACTGCACAAACGAACGCACATCCCGCGACAGAGACGGCCACCAAAAGGATCTAGCCACCAAATCTCTGGTACCAAAGATTCCAGGATGACCAGCCAACACCGAACAATGAACCTCAGAGATAACTCTACTCATCCATTTATCAGGGACAAACAGTTTCTCCGCTGGGCAACGGTCAGGTCTATTAGCCTGAAATTTTTGCAGCACCCGCCGCAAATAAGGGGAGATGGCAGACCTAGCGAACCGCTTAGTGCGCTTAGGACAATCGGAGGTAGCATGAGTGGAATCACCACAGAAAAAACACAGCCCATTCCGACGTCTGTGTTCTTGCCGTTCAGCTCTGGTCAAAGTCCTATCACATTGCATAGGCTCAGGTTTATGCTCAGATAATACCGCCAAATGGTGCACAGTTTTACGCTCACGCAAGCGTCGATCGATCTGAATGGCCAAAGACATAGACTCCTTCAGACCAGCAGGCATAGGAAATCCCACCATGACATCCTTAAGGGCTTCAGAGAGACCCTTTCTGAAAATTGCTGCCAGCGCACATTCATTCCACTGCGTGAGCACAGACCACTTCCTAAATTTCTGACAATATATCTCTACCTCATCCTGACCCTGACACAGAGCCAGCAAATTTTTCTCTGCCTGATCCACTGAATTAGGCTCATCATAAAGCAATTCGAGCGCCAGAAAAAACGCATCAATATTACATAATGCAGGATCTCCTGGCGCAAGGGAAAATGCCCAGTCTTGAGGGTCGCCACGTAATAAAGAAATAATGATCTTAACTTGTTGAGCTGGGTCACCAGAGGAGCGGGGTTTCAAAGCCAGAAACAGTTTACAATTATTTTTAAAACTCAGAAACTTAGCTCTATCTCCAGAAAACAAATCAGGAATAGGAATTCTTGGTTCTAACATAGAATTCTGAACCAAAAAGTCTTGAATATTTTGTACTCTTGCAGTGAGATGATCCACACAAGAAGACCTTTAATGTCCATCACTACACCTGTGTCCTGAACCACCCAAATGTCTAGGGGAAAAGAAAGACAAAACACAGTGCCGAGAAAAAAAAATGGTCTCAGAACTTCTCTTTTCCCTCTATTGAGAAGCATTAGTACTTTGGGCCTCCAGTACTGTTATGAACTGGTGATTCAGAAGCACAATAGACCTGGTGGTTAAGAGCACACAAAGTGACCTGATAGTTACTAATACATAGGACGAGCTCTGAGACGTGGGAACTCTGCTGACCGCAATCCCTAATCCTATCACACCACACTAGAGGTAGCCGTGGAGCGCTCCTGACCAGACCTAGGCGCCTCGGGCACAGCCTGAGAAACTAGCTAGCCCTGAAGATAGAATGAAAAGCCTACCTTGCCTCAGAGAAATTCCCCAAAGGAAAAGGCAGCCCCCCACATATAATGACTGTGAGTAAAGATGAAAATACAAACACAGAGATTAAATAGATTTTAGCAAAGTGAGGCCCGACTTACTGAATAGACCGAGGATAGGAAAGATAGCTTTGCGGTCAGCACAAAAACCTACAAACAACCACGCAGAGGGCGCAAAAAGACCCTCCGCACCGACTAACGGTACGAAGGTGCTCCCTCTGCGTCCCAGAGCTTCCAGCAAGCAAGAAAAACCAATATAGCAAGCTGGACAGAAAAAATAGCAAACAAAAGAAACACAAGCAGAACTTAGCTTATGCAGTGAAGACAGGCCACTAGAACGATCCAGGAGAGAGCAAGACCAATAGTGGAACATTGACTGGAGGCCAGGAACAAAGAACTAGGTGGAGTTAAATAGAGCAGCACCTAACGACTTAACCTCGTCACCTGAGGAAGGAAACTCAGAAGCCGCAGCCCCACTCACATCCACCAGAGGAAGCTCATAGACAGAACCAGCCGCAGTACCACTCATGACCACAGGAGGGAGCTTGACCACAGAATTCACAACACACTCCACGGCTGCTTCTAGTTGCGGTGTTAAGTTCAGGGTTGCGATCAGTATAGTGGCCACTTTCTCCAGTGAAAGTTCTCATGCAGCTCCAAGGTCACCGGATCATAACAGTACAACTGGCCAACAATGAGTTAATTGCATCTCAGAAGAAGGGAGGAAAGATCTTGAGCCATTTTTTTTTCTCCAGTTTGTTTTATCTTATCCTCCCTCTTTATCTCTGGGTGGCTGAAGAGCCTTGAGCTAGCATGAGTGTTCAGGAATTAGCTTCTCGTATAGACCAGCTTGCTGCTAGAGTACAGGGTATTTCTGATTACATTGTTCAGACTCCTGCTTTAGAACCGAAGATACCTACTCCTGATTTGTTTTTTGGTGACAGGTCCAAATTTTTGAGCTTTAAAAACAACTGTAAACTGTTTTTTGCATTGAAACCATGATCCTCCGGTGATTCCATTCAACAAGTTAAAATCATCATTTCCCTGCTGCGTGGTGATCCACAGGATTGGGCATTTTCCCTGGAATCTGGGGATCCTACTTTGCTTAATGTAGACTCCTTCTTTCAGGCGTTAGGATTACTGTATGATGAACCTAATTCGGTGGATCAAGCTGAGAAGACCTTGTTGGCCCTGTCTCAGGGTCAAGAGGCGGCAGAATTATATTGTCAGAAATTCAGAAAATGGTCTGTATTGACTAAATGGAATAATGATGCTTTGGCGGCAATTTTCAGAAAGGGTCTTTCTGAATCCATTAAAGATGTTATGGTGGGGTTTCCCACACCCTCCAATCTGAGTGATTCTATATCTCTGGCCATTCAGATTGACCGGCGCTTGCGGGAGCGCAGAACTGTGCGCGCTATGGCGTTATCCTCAGAGCAAATTCCTGAGCCTATGCAGTGTGATAGGATTCTGTCTAAAACAGAACGACAAGGTTTCAGACGTCTCAATAGGTTGTGTTATTATTGTGGCGACGCTTACCATGTCATTTCTGTCTGCCCTAAGTGGACCAAGAGGATCGCCAGTTCATTTACCGTCAGTACTGTACAACCTAAATTTCTGTTATCTGTGTCCTTGATCTGTTCATTGTCATCATTTTCTGTCATGGCGTTTGTGGATTCAGGCACCGCCTTGAACTTAATGGACTTTGATTTTGCCAGGCATTGTGGTTTTCCCTTGCAGCCTTTGCAGAACCCTATTCCTTTAAGGGGCACTGATGCTACACCCTTGGCTAAAAATAAGCCCCAGTTTTGGACACAGGTGACCATGCGCATGGCGCCAGCCCATTAGGAAGATTGTCAATTTCTGGTGTTGCATAATTTGCATGATTCTATCGTGCTGGGTTTTCCCTGGTTACAGGTACATAATCCTGTTTTGGATTGGAAGTCCATGTCTGTGACTAGTTGGGGTTATCAGGGGGTTCATAATGATGTTCCTCTGATGTCTATCGCCCCTTCTCCCTCTTCTGAAATTCCGGAGTTTTTCTCTGATTTTCAGGATGTATTCGATGAGCCCAAGTCCAGTTTCCTTCCACCACACAGGGACTGCGATTGTGCTATTGACTTGATTCCAGGCTGTAAGTTTCCTAAGGGCCGACTTTTCAACCTGTCTGTACCTGAACATGCAGCCATGCGGAGCTATAATACGGAGTCTTTGGAGAAAGGGCATATTCGTCCATCTTCTTCACCATTGGGAGCGGGGTTCTTTTTTGTTGCTAAAAAAGATGGTTCCTTAAGACCCTGTATTGATTATCGCCTCTTGAATAAGATCACGGTCAAGTTTCAATATCCTTTACCTTTGCTTTCCGATTTGTTTGCTAGGATTAAGGGAGCTAGTTGGTTTACTAAGATTGACCTTCGGGGGGCATATAATCTTGTTCGTATTAAGCAGGGTGATGAATGGAAAACTGCGTTTAACACGCCCGAGGGCCATTTTGAATACCTTGTGATGCCATTCGGACTCTCTAATGCTCCATCTGTTTTTCAGTCCTTCATGCATGATATCTTCCGGGATTATCTTGATAAATTCTTGATTGTATATTTGGATGATATTTTGATTTTTTCCAATGATTGAGAGTTTCATGTGCAGCAGGTCAGGATGGTATTTCAGATCCTTCGTGACAATGCCTTGTTTGTGAAAGGGTCTAAGTGTCTTTTTGGGGTGCAGAAGGTTTCCTTTTTGGGCTTTATTTTTTCTCCCTCATCTATAGAGATGGATCCGGTTAAGGTTCAGGCCATTCATGATTGGATTCAGCCCACATCCGTGAAGAGCCTTCAGAAATTTTTGGGTTTTGCAAATTTTTATCGCCGTTTCATTGCTAATTTTTCCAGCGTGGTTAAACCCTTGACTGATTTGACGAAGAAGGGCGCTGATGTGGCGAATTGGTCCCCTGCGGCTGTCTCTGCCTTTCAGGAACTTAAACGTCGTTTTACTTCTGCTCCTGTGTTGCGTCAACCGGATGTTTCTCTTCCGTTTCAGGTTGAGGTTGACGCTTCTGAGATTGGGACAGGGGCTGTTTTGTCTCAGAGGGATCCTGTTGGTTCCTTAATGAAACCGTGTGCCTTCTTTTCCCGTAAGTTTTCGCCTGCTGAACGCAATTATGATGTCGGCAATCGGGAGTTGTTGGCTATGAAGTGGGCGTTTGAGGAGTGGTGACATTGGCTTGAGGGAGCTAAGCACCGTATTGTGGTCTTGACCGATCATAAGAATCTGATTTACCTCGAGTCTGCCAAACGGTTGAATCCTAGACAGGCTCGATGGTCCTTGTTTTTTTCTCATTTTGATTTTGTGGTCTCGTACCTTCCGGGTTCTAAGAATATTAAGACTGATGCCCTCTCTAGGAGTTTTTTGCCTCATTCTCCTGAGGTCTTGGAACCGGTCGGTATTCTGAAAGAAGGGGTGGTCCTTTCTGCCATTTCTCCTGATTTACGACGGGTTCTTCAGGAATTTCAGGCTGACAAACATGACCGTTGTCCTGTGGGGAAACTGTTTGTTCCTGACAGATGGACTAGAAGAGTGATTTCTGAGGTTCACTGTTCCGTGTTGGCTGGTCATCCTGGCATTTTTGGTACCAGAGACTTGGTTGGTAGGTCCTTTTGGTGGCCTTCTTTGTCGCGTGATGTGCGTTCTTTTGTGCAGTCCTGTGGGACTTGTGCGCGGGCCAAGCCTTGTTGCTGCCGTGCTAGTGGTTTGCTTTTTCCATTGCCGGTCCCTGAGAGGCCCTGGACGCATATTTCTATGGATTTTATTTCCGATCTTCCTGTTTCCCAGAGGATGTCGGTCATCTGGGTTGTTTGTGACCGATTCTCTAAGATGGTTCATTTGGTGCCTTTGCCTAAATTGCCTTCTTCTTCTGATTTGGTTCCGTTGTTTTTTCAGCATGTGGTCCGTTTGCATGGTATTCCGGAGAATATTGTGTCCGACAGAGGTTCCCAGTTTGTTTCTAGGTTTTGGCGGGCCTTTTGTGCCAAGCTGGGCATTGTTTGTCTTTTTCTTCTGCATTTCATCCTCAGACAAACGGCCAGACCGAGCAGACTAATCAGACTTTGGAGACTTATTTGAGATGCTTTGTGTCTGCTGATCAGGACGATTGGGTGGCCTTTTTGCCATTGGCGGAGTTTGCCCTTAATAATCGGGCTAGTTCGGCTACTTTGGTTTCGCCTTTCTTTTGTAATTTTGGTTTTCATCCTCGGTTTTCTTCTGGGCAGATTGAGCCTTCTGACTGTCCTGGTGTGGATTCTGTGGTTGACAGGTTGCAACAGATTTGGGCTCATGTGGTGGACAATTTGGTGTTGTCTCAGGAGGAGGCTCAGCGTTTTGCTAACTGTCGTCGGTGTGTTGGTTCCCGGCTTCGGGTTGGGGATCTGGTTTGGTTGTCTTCCCGTTATGTTCCTATGAAGGTTTCTTCTCCTAAGTTTAAGCCTCAGTTTATTGGTCCTTATAGGATTTCTGAGATTATTAATCCGGTGTCTTTTCGTCTGGCGTTTCCGGCCTCTTTTGCTATCCATAATGTCTTCCATAGATCTTTATTGCGGAAATATGTGGAGCCCGTTGTTCCCTCTATTGATCCTCCGGCCCCTGCTTTGGTTGATGGGGAGTTGGAATATGTTGTTGAGAAGATTTTGGATTCCCGTTTTTCGAGGCGGAAGCTTCAGTACCTGGTCAAATGGATGGGTTATGGCCAGGAGGATAATTCTTGGGTTTTTGCCTCTGATGTCCATGCTGCTGATTTGGTCCGTGCCTTTCATCTGGCACGTCCTGATCATCCTGGGGGCCCTGGTGAGAGTTCGGTGACCCCTCCTCAAGGGGGGGTACTGTTGTGAATTCTGCTCTTGGGTTCCCTCCAGTGGTTGTTGGTGGGAATGCAGTTGTCTCTGACTCGCAGTCCTGGCCAGGTGTATCGGATAATTGCAATTCTGACTGGGATATTTAGGTGTGCTGGATTCATTAGCCCTTGCCAGTTGTCAATGTTTCTTTGGAAGTATTGGTTCTCTGCCTGGCCTCACCTGCTTAGCTGCCAATTTCAGCAAAGATAAGTGTTTTGTTTTTGTATCTGTAGCACACTGCTGTGTGCTTGTTTCAGTTTATTCCTGCTCTGTTTGTAGGATTCACTGGAGTTGCAGATATACGCTCCTACATCTTTAATTAGATGTAAGAAGTTTTTGCATATCCTGCTGTGGATTTTTTGAAGGGTTTTAATACTGACCACACAGAACTCTGTCCTATCCTGTCCTATCTAGCTAGAGTGGCCTCCTGTGCTAAATCCTGTTTTTTCTGCCTGTGTATGTTTTTTCCTCTCCGACTCACCGCCATTATTTGTGGGGGGCTGTCTATCCTTTGGGGATTTTTCCTGAGGCAAGATAGTATTCCGATTTCCATCTTTAGGGGAATTTAGTCCTCCGGCTATGACGAGGTGTCTAAGTGTGTTAGGTACACTCCACGGCTACTTCTAGTTGCGGTGTTAAGTTCAGGGTTGCGATCAGTATAGTGGCCACTTTCTCCAGTGAAAGTTCTCATGCAGCTCCAAGGTCACCGGATCATAACAGGGAGGGTCTGAGAAAACTGTCCCAGAACTTTGCCATTGTTCCCCTGCCTGAGCTTGATTGCAATTCTGTCTCTCTTGCTTGGACTCCTTCGTTGTACAACAAACTCTGACGTCTGCTGCCAGCGTTCTCACATGGGAATTTTCTAAGTAATTCCGTTACAAGGGCCCTCTGGTACTGCAACATTTTAGTACACCTCTCTGCCTCTGGTAGAAGAGATTGAAAGTTCTCCTTGTAGTGTGGGTCTAGAAATGTCACCAACCAGTAATTAGTGTCACTAAAAATTTTTATACGTGAAAAGCAGTGCAACATAAAGTCAGCCATGCATGCCAGACTGCCAACAGGCAAGACTTCCGTGTACTCACCAACAGGACTACTGACCATGCTGTCCTTCTCCTCATCATCCTCATCCTCCTCCTCCCTGTCCTCAGGCCATCCCCGCTGAACAAATGGTATGACAGCTATGTTTGTAGTACCGTCTATAGCGCATGAAAGTAGCTCCTGTTCTCCTTCCTCCTCCTCCTCATTGACTACCAATCCACGATGAGAAGACATGAGGCTGGGCTGAGTGTAATCCCCTTGTATGGTTCCTTGCTCCATGTCCTCGTGCTCTGCCTGCAATGCATCCTCTTTAATTGTGAGCAGAGAGGTTTTCAGAATGCTGAGAAACGGGATGGTGATGCTAATTATGGCATCTTGGTACAGTCCTCAAAGTTTTGGAGGATGCTACATATGTCGGATATCCATGTCCACTCCTAAGGTCTTATGTGTGGAGTCTGAACTGAATATCGATGGCCTTGTTGATGTTTGTAGTCAACAACTGCCCTCTTCTGCTCACAAGGCATTTCCAACATAAGCAGTGTGGAGTTGCAACGCGTGGGGACATCACACACAAACCGGTGAGCTGGAAGCTGCAAACGCTGCTGAAGCACAGCAAGGGTGGCTGAAGCAGTAGCTGACTTTCTAAAATGGGCAGACAGATGGCGTACTTCCACTAGCAGATCCGGCAGCTCCGGGTAGCTTTTCAGAAAACGTTGAACCACGAGGTTAAGCATATGGGTCAAGCAAGGTACGTGTGTGAGCTCACCTTGCCTCAGAGCCGCCACCAGGTTTACGGCCATTTGTGGTTCAAATACAACCTGGTGTTCGAGTCTTCTTTCTGCGCTCCTGAGACAGATCTTCATTTTCCCTGTTTGAGGTTATCAGCAGAGTCGTTAAAAAATAACCAGACTTGGGAAGATCTAACAGTTGGATTGGCTACTTCCCTCATGTTGGTGTACGGGGAACGGATACACATCTTCTGTCTGTGGCCACCACACTGCTTCTTCCTGGCTGTTGTGGTGATATGCCCCCTTCCCCATGTGTGCTGTGCCCTCGATTTGCATGTCCTCCTGCCTGGTTGGTTCAATCACTATGTCATCCACCACCTCATCTTCCACATCCGCACCCTGCTCCTCCTCCTGACTTTCTGGCAATTGTGTCTCATCATTGTCCTCCTCTTCTGACACTTTCCCACCATCGCCTTAGCTTTACTTTTTTGTGAAATAAATTTATGCTAAATAGTGCTGTATAGAATTAGAGTATCAGACAGCAAAAAAGGGGTCGACCGGCCAACAATGACCAAACTTGGAGCACGCAGATATATAAGGGCTGTCACGGAAATACCACACTAGCAAATATGTGGCCTTTCTTTATATGCATAACAGTGCTGTATAGAATTAGAGTATCTGACAGCAATAACAGTGGTCCACCAGCCTACAATGTCCAAACTTGGAGCACGCAGATATATGATGGCTGTCATGGAAATACCACACTGGCAATTATGTGGCCTTTTTATAATTTTGGAAGCTAAATAGTGCTGTATAGAATTAGAGTATCAGACAGCAAAAAAGGGGTCGACCGGCCAACAATGACCAAACTTGGAGCACGCAGATATATGAGGGCTGTCACGGAAATACCACACTAGCAAATATGTGGCCTTTCTTTATATGCAAAACAGTGCTGTATAGAATTAGAGTATCAGACAGAAAAAAAGGGGTCCACCAGCCTACAATGACCAGACTTGGAGCACGCAGATATATGAGGGCTGTCACGGAAATACCACACTTGGCAAATATGTGGCCTTTTTATAATTTTGGAAGCTAAATAGTGCTGTATAGAATTAGAGTATCAGACAGCAAAAAAAAGGGTCCACTGGCCTACAATGACCAAAGTTGGAGCACACAGATATATGAGGGCTGTCACGGAAATACCACACTGGAAAAAATGTGGCCTGTTTTCTTTTTTGAAAATGCAAAATAGTGCTGTATAGAATTAGAGTAACAGACAGCAAAAAAAGTGCTACACCGGCCTACAATGACCAAACTTGGAGCACACAGATTTATGAGGGCTGTGACGGAAATACCACACTGGCAAATATGTGGCCTTTTTATAATTTTGGAAGGTAAATAGGGTTTTATAGAATTAGAGTATCAGACAGCAAAATAAGGGGTCCACCGGCCTACAATTCCCAAAGTTGGAGCATGCAGATATGTGAGGTCTTTTTCGGTGAATTTAAAACACAAGGCTAGCACACACAACTATGCTATGTATGCCTGAGAAACTATGATTTTTCAACAGGCCTCAATCTGACAAAACTGACTGTAAAATTTTGCTTTTTTGGGGTGAATTTTTGGAGAAAAAAAATCTAACTAGGTATATAGTAAAGAAGCTGCAGCAGCAGACAGTTATGGAGCTTTGGGAGGGATGCAGTAGGAGCAATGGACGCACATACAGTGCCTGCAGGCCTTGCAATGATGTGGATATGCTGTGCGCTGCCTACCTAGCGCTGCAATAACGGGACCCACGAATTAGCCCTAAAAAAGACTTTTGGTTTCTGAGGAGTTGTGGATTTAAGAGTTGTAGACCTATACTAACTCTAAAAACCACGATTCTGACCCTATCTCGGCACCAGCTCTCCCTACTCTCGCTGAATCAGGAACAGAATGCGGCGAGCAGGGCAGCGCCAGGTCTCTTATTCTCGGGATGATGCTGTGCGGCCAAGCCAATCACTGCATGACCACAACAAAGATGGTTTCACGGCCTGGCAGACAATCCCTGCACCGTGATTGGGTCTCTAAAGTCCGCCAAAAACGCTGGGTGGAGACACCAGTTACCTCAGAATAATCCCGGAAATGCTCGCTGCTCGCCGATTACACCAAGCATAGTGATACTCGGGCGAGTAATGAGTAGTGGCGAGCATGTTCGCTCATCACTACTGGTAACTTAATCTCTTCCATTGCTTCCGGATCTTCCCCCACCTCTGGTAAGTCGGACATTCTGGACAGCGCATCGGCATTTGCATTATTGTGCCCTGCAAGGTACTTGATGGTGAATTCATAGTTGGACAACCGGGCCATCCATCGCTGCTCCAATGCACCTAGTTTTGCCATCTCCAGGTGTGTCAATGGGTAGTTGTCCATGAAAACTGTGAATCTTGCTGAGGCTAGGTAGTGTTTGAAGCGCTCTGTTACCGCCCAGAATATGGCGAGGAACTGCAGCTTGAAGGAACTGTAGTTTTCGGGATTTCTTTCAGTGGGATGAAGCTTCCTACTGGCGTAGGCAATTACTCTTTCTTTGCCTTTCTGCACCTGGGACAACACTGCTCCCAATCCCACGTTGCTAGTGTCTGTGTAGAGCACAAATGGTTGGTCATAATCAGGGTAGGCCAGTACCTCATCTCCCATGAGAGCCAGCTTCAACCGAGTGAAGGATCCTTACAGCATGTCGTTCCACTCAAATGGAGGGCCCTTGCTCTTGGTCTTCGTGGATTGGCCCACTAACAGGTCTTGCAGGGGTGCAGCTATTTTAGTGAAGTCCTTAATGAACCTTCGGTAGTAGCCTACCAACCTGAGGAACTGCCAAACTTCATGGATGTTGCTGGGTTTCGGCCAGTCCCTGATCACGGTGACCTTGTCAGGGTCTGGTGCCACTCCTTCGGCACTTACCACATGGCCCAGGTACTGCACTTTGGGCTTTAACTGGTGACACTTAGATGGCTTTACCTTCAGGCCAAAGTTAGACAGAGCTTCAAACACCTCGACCAGGTGTTTCAGGTGGTCTTCATAAGTCTTAGAGAAGACGATGACATCATCCAGGTACAACAGGATGGTTTCAAAATTATTGTGCCCGCGACAGCACTTCATCATCCTCTGGAATGTTCCTGGTGCGTTGCACAGTCCAAAGTAGTTGAATTCTGAGAGCTCCATCGGTGTCGTGAAGGCAGTCTTTTCTTTATCCACCTCTGCCACGGGAACCTGCCAATACCCACTAGTGAGATCTAAGGTGGAGAAATGGTTAGCAGATTTTAAAGCAGCTAATGACTTTTCGATTCTGGGCAACGGGTATGCATCCTTGTGTGTAATGTGGTTTATCTGCCTGTAATCAACACACATCCTCATTGTACCATCGTTTTTCCTGACGAGGACTAATGGAGCTTACCAGGTGCTACAACTATCTCCTTCATCTCTCGTAACATACTCTTGGCACATTGGTAGTGAGCTGGAGGTACACGCCGGTACCTCTCTTTAATGGGTGGATGACCTGCCGTAGGGAAATGATGTTGAACCCATTATACCTGCCCAAAATCTAGTGGGTGTTTGCTGAATACCCACTCATACTCATGGGCCACACGGTAAGCTCCTTGTTTTTGGTGTGATGGGGTAGAGTCAGTGCCCACGTGTAATTTCTGACACCAGTCCTCCATTTGTCCTGCAGAGCCATTGTCCTCCGCCCGGTTGGACTGGACCAAGGGTTCTGTTGCCTGTATTGCATTATTATTAACAGTAAACGGTTTAGCAAGTATTGCATATCTGAGTGAGTGGACCTCTTTCTCTCCACAATTAAGGACACGTACTGGTACTGGAGCGCCCCTGTAGGGCAGTGGGGTACTCGGAGCCGGGCCCTTCTGTTCTCCAGGGGGATGTCACAGTGGCTGACCCCGTCCATGGCCCTAGGGGTGTCCGTTGCAAATTGGGGGAAAGGTCTTTAAAGGGATAATGATCGTGACGCCACCTGTGGTATTCGGTCAGGGTGATGGACGCTGCTTAGGGGTCCGCTGGGGTGATGTTATGGCAGCTAGATGGTATACCTTCCCACAGGTGAAGTATGTTCCCAGGGCTTCCCAGTGTGTGGATGGTGAGAGGCGCAGTGAAGAACGAAGACACAAGGTTGCAGTCTCTTTACCTTTTACTGAAGGCTTCAGCGTCCACAGTCCAAAGCACCAGATCATAGGGCAGGCAGAGTCTGGCCGGTCTGAAGGTAAATCCAGAGTCCTTTTATCCAGGTGGAAATCAGTAGCCTTCCTCTAGCGCCTGGATGTTGTAGTACCTTACTGTTAAGCTTTTCATAAGGTCCTCACAACTGATGTTGGTGTTCTAGATGTTATGTCTTTCTCTCTGTCCCCCAGATGGATAGGAACAACCCATATGACTGGTGGCTTGAGGCTTTTTACAGGAGCTCCTAGATACCCCGGCTTCCCATCATTGCTACCGTGCCTCCTGGGTAAAGGTCGGGCAACTAATATGGAATTAGCTGTCCTGCCGGTCTCTGGAGCCAGGCTTGGAGACGATGACTCCCTCAGTGTCCTGGCTACCGGATCCTGCGCCTCAGAATGGAGGCAGCCTTTTACAGGGCAGAACTCCTTCTGGTTTCCTCTCCTTTTGCTATGACTTTGTTTCTCACTCTCTGCAACACAATTCTCCTTCAATGTCTCCTTCTTAGGATGCTGCCGCACGTCGGGCCGACGCAACTCCGTGGCCTTCTGTCTAGGCCTCTGACAGGATCCCACCCCTGTCAGGGACCCACTACCTGAGTGGAGCTCAGATAGCAGCTCACTGGGGGAAGCCCAGCTCGCTTCTGCATAACTTCCTATCCAGACCACCAATTTTACCTAATTGTGAAGCGTGCCCTGTTAAATAGGAGCATAGCTCCCCCTGGTGGACTGGAGTGTGAAGTGTGGTGTATGGTTTGTGATACCTGGTAAAGTGATCTCCTTTATTGCCTTCAGACGTAACATCACTCCCCCTGGTGAAAGAATGACATTACTACAATGACCAGGACCCTGGGGCGCTGCAGTACTCTCCCCTTGCGGACCTCAACCACCCCTCTGGCTGTCAGGATTGTGGGCCTACTGTCTGAATACAAAGGTTCTACCAGGGTCTGGTAATCTTTACCTCTGAGGCCTATTACTGCCCGACACCATATTAACATTTCACTCCTGGGGGGTATTGCAATGGCGATCAGATCACTCACTGTGACACGGCCAAATTCTCTACCAGACAATTCTAGTCTCTGATTTCTTTTTGCAGGACATATTGCTCACTGGAACCAGCAGTCTCGTCCACCTGTTGTAACAAGACAATAACCTTGGCAAGACAATTTTATATGACATTAGTACCTAAGGTCATCATGGGGTTACATTCATGTCGATCAATATCAACAATCACCAGTCCTTGGGCCTTCAATTATACCCACCCCACCTTAATGGTCACCTCCTTGTACCTCACCTGTGGCAAAGGCTGACCATTACTGGCTACTATTGTCAAATCACTATCTGGGCCACGGGTATTGTCTGAGTCAGCCCAATAACGTTTAATCAGAATGTAAGGCATAGTTGTCACCTGAGAGCCGGTGTCCAGTAAAGCGTTCATCGGGATGCTGTCAATCACAATATGGAGACCGGTCTTCCTTCGACGTACTGTACTTGGCTTGTCAGTTTTGTGGGCCTGGTCATCCTATTCCTGGGGGTTGGCCCTCTACCCCATGGGTCGCTCGTTTAAATAGCAGTACCTTGCGATGTGTCCTGCCTGGTTGCAGTGGCCGCAGATGGGGCGTCCTCTGTTCGGCGGGATACTCTTCTGTCGTTGCCAGGGAATGTCCTCCGGTCTGGAAGGCAGATTGATCTTCTTCTTTGGGGGTTCCTGTAGGGACTGTACAGTCCTGGCTAGTGCAGGTATGCTTTTAGTCAGTTCCTGCACCTGGAGGCGTAGTCCTATGGAGGGGTTATCATCCAGGATCTGTGCATTGGCCTCAACATCGACCTGATGGCAGGGTTCCACCTCCTTGTGGTACATGAGGGCTGGATGCCTAGGGGGCTCTGTGTGGCTGGGCTGAGGTTCATGCAGCACCCAAATGGCCCTGTCCTTAAATTGTGCAAAGTCCAGGTCAGGGTTTTGCAAGGCCAGGATGCGTAGTTGAGTCCTGTGGGTGTTGAACAGGAGCCCTTCAATGAACTGTTCCTTTAAGAGCCTGTCCCCATCCTGCACGCTGTTATGGTCAACCTTTTTGCTTGCCCGTAGTGCCTCTTGCAGATTAAGGACATAGTCCCGTATGCTATCCTGTGTTCTTTGCTTGCACCCGAAAAACCTCATTTTGATTTCTGCCACTGTGCGGGTGTCAAAAGTGGTTGTAAGTTTGGCAAATATCTGCTGAACAGTTCCTTTCTCCATATCCGGCCAGGATTTTACTACTCTTAGGGTTGCGCCAATCAGTTGGCCTGTTAAAATGCTGACCTTTTGATGTTCTGTCAGGGGATAGACTTCAAACAGGCTGCAGAGCCTTTCCTTAAAGTCACTGAGTGTGTGGGACTCCCCAAAATATTGTGGAAGCCAGGCCGCTCCAGGTATATAGGGCGTAGATAGCGGCATTATTGGAGCTGTTACTGTTGCGGAGTCTGGCCGACTTGTAGGAGATGCGGGCACTGCAGGGCCTGGTGGCATTACTGGACCCGCGGCTGCGTCCACTGCGGGGTCCGGGGGCATCATGGGGCCTGCAGCTGTGACCGCCGCCAATTCTCCTCCTGGGGCAGATATGTACCTTTCCCCATGCTAAACTTGCAAGGCCCGACGTCTTGCCTCTGGAGTTTGCAGCTCCTCTGCACGGTCGGGCGCTTCTCCCAGTCCTCCGTTCAGCGCTTTGCGATGTCCTCACTTGGGATGTTGCTGCATGGCGTCTTCACTTCCTGCTTTCTTCGCAGCACGGCACTCGCTTCTTCTTTGCGCTCTTTTGAATCGCTCTGCCCACGAAGGTACGCCCCTTCTTCCCCTCACGCTCCACATGGCGCAGCAATGGTGGCTTGCAAGCAAACTGTCACAGTCTCTGGCACACAGTACCTGGCGATGCCAGGGTACGAAATCCTGTTCGTGACACCAAGATTGAGTCACCTGCTAGGGCCTGGGGTACTCGGCACCGGGTCCGGTCGCAATTAAGAGGGTGGTCATGGTGGCAGCGATTCGGTCCATGCCCTGGGCACTCAAATTAAGGGGGAAAGTCTTTAAAGGGTATTTTTGAATAAAGTTTATTCGTGACGCCACCTGTGGTTTTCGGTTAGAGGGGACCAACTCTGCTTAAAGGGGTCCTCTGGGGTGATGTTGTTGCAGCAAGATGGTGATGCTTCCCACAGGTGAAGCAGGGTCCCCAAGGCTACCAAGGTGTATGTGAGGACACAGGGTTGCAGTCTTTACCTGGTTTACTGAAGTAGTAGTCAGCCTCAGTCCAGGGTACTGGCAACAGGTGCAGAAGGAGTCCAGGCAGCCTGAAAACAAGTAGAAATCCCCTTGGCAGGTCAGGTTAGGAGCCTTCCGCTGTGCACTGGTCTTCTGGTCCCTTGCTACCTGTAGCTTGCTGGCATGGTACCCCTTTCTCTCTCCTGTCCTGAGACAGTACCTGCATGGTAGGCAACTTGAGCTGTTCTCTTGGGGTCTCTGACACGGTGACTCCAGGTTCTATCTCCTGCAGTACCTCAGGTTTAGCATGGGTAATTTATGTATAGTCCTATGCCCTCCGGTTCTACTGTGAACCTTGCAGTTATCCACAATCTTGGGCTCCCGGTGCCCGGTTTCTGCATTCTGGCTCACAGGAGGCTCAATTGCAGCCTCCTTAAGCTCCAAATCACTCCTCTGAGCTCCTTTCCTGTGTATTGTCTCACACATACTGTCTAACTCCTCCTCCAAGATGGAAATCAGGGAAGTTCCCCTCAAACAGGGTTTTGAGCTCCCTCTTCTGGCCTGGAGTTAGAATGTGTTGTGTAAGATTTACCTGTCAAAGGGATCCCTCCTGTCTCCAGGCATGTCACTACCCTCCCAGAGTGGAACGCAGCACCACTGTGGTACCCGAACTTCTGGGGTGCCACAGACGCAATTAGGGAGGCTTATAGGGTGTATAGTGGTCAGGGTTGGTTAAGATATGAATAGCAGTTTCGTCAGTAGAAGGCGGTTTGGTCCAGTATTTGCTGGGACCATAAAGATATTGCTTTATGGATGAGGGTGATGGCTCTTACTAAATTGGGACAGGGAAGTCAGCCATTTCCAGGGGGGCCCGAGGGGTTCGGGACAGTCAGGACACTTGGTGGCAATGCAGAAAGGGCTATATTTCTTATTTAATGAGGGGTTGTGCACGTTTTGGAACAAGTGTCAATTTAAGCATGAGTGCTCAACATGTGGGGTCACGAAGTGAAAGCAATGAAAAAAGGGTGACGCCGCTGCGTTTGGACGAGTTGGAGTGCTTTCTAAATAAGTATCCTGATTCAGCGGTGGCTGTTTTTTCAAGAAATGGTTTTAGGGATTGTTTCAGAATCCCTTTTGTTGACATGAAAGTTCGGTTGTCCACCAAGAATTTAAAGTCGGCATTGCAATTTTCTAATGTGGTTTTGGATAAATTAAAAAAAAGAGTGGCTTTGGGTAGGATGGCGGGACCATTTGTAGTTACTTCCCTCAGTAATTTCACCACTTGATGTGGTTCCAAAAAAGGAGCCAAATAAATTTAGGTTAATCCATCACCTATCCTTTCCTAAAGGGTCTTCGGTGAATAACGGGATTGATCCACAGTTATGTTCTGTGTTATACACATCATTTGATGCTGCTATGGATTGGGTCTTGTTGTGTGGAAAAGGGGCTTGGTTGGCAAAAACTGACATTGAAGCGGCATTTAGATTGTTACCTGTGCATCCTGATAGCATGCATTTGTTGGGCTGTTTTTGGGACTGGGGATTTTTTGTTATCGATGTCTTCCTATGGGATGCTCACTTTCATGTGCTTACTTTGAAACGTTTAGCACTTTTTTTGGAATGGGTGGTTAAGGAAGTGTCCAGTCTGAATTCTTGCATCCATTACCTGGATGATTTTTTGTTCATTAGTTCGGCTGAGGGATATGATTGTTCTATGGTATTGCATACGATGGAATGTTTGGCAAAAAAATTTGGGGTTACTTTAGCGGTGGAGAAGACAGTTGGGCTGGTGACTTCTTTGATGTTCTTGGGATTGAGATCAATACCATGGCGATGGAATGTAGATTGCTGGATGAAAAGGTGATTGGACTGCGGGCTGAGGTTTTGAGAGCGAGTGGCTTGCGGAAAATAGCGTTACTTGAATTACAATCCTTGTTGGGAAAGCTTGCAGAATAATGCCGATGGGTAGAGCCTTTTGTTGGAGGTTATCTTTGATGAGGGTGGGGGTGAAATCCACTACACATTTTATCAAACTGAAGAGAGAATTGCGGGAGGATTTGAAGGTGTGGGCGCTCTTTTTGGAGTCGCATAATGGCTGATCTATTTGGATTCAACCAGTGATGAGCGTGGAAACAAGGGGGTTTTCTCATCAGTACTGACGGACAGCACGGTTTTGGTCTGTAATTTCGAGGGAGTTGGCTGGCGGAGGAATGGCCTTGTGTTTGGTTAGAACAGGGTTTGAACCGGATATTGCTTCATTTATTTCCTATTGTTGTGGCATTGTCATTGCAGGGAAGAAAATGTTCAAAATAGAAAGATACGTTTTTGTTGTGAGATCGAAGGGGTGGCTGTGGCAATAAATTTGTTATCATCATCAACACTGTCGGTGGTTAAAGTTTTACAGCACTTGGTCTTACTGGGCTTGACATTTAATTTGTGGATAGTGGCTGAGATCAGGTTGGCCTTGATTAATCCCATTGCTGATGCTCTCTCTCATTCACAGTGGGATTGCTTTCGGGATCTGGCGCCTCAAGAGGATTCATCAGGCCTGTTGTGTCCAGCAGAGTTGTGGAACCTTCCTTGTGGGCAGTAAGGGATTTGTTTTATAAGTCATTGTCGGATAGGACATGGGCGCATTACAGCTGGGCTTGGAGCATTTGGGAGGATTGGAGAGCATCGCTGGGGGCGGAAATGGAGGATGAGAGTAGGCTATTGTTGCTGGTGGAACATTGTTGGGAGACTGGTTGGTCAGTGGCAAGAATTGAATAAACTGATGGTGGGGCTGGCTTTTGGCTTTAAGGTAAGAGGTCTTAGGGACAAAACAAAGTCCTTTTTGGTGCTTCAGGTGTTAAAAGTTTGGAAAAAGGGTTGGAGAGTAGTGGATGAGAGACGTCCGGTTTCTTATGAGGTGTTGTTAATTATTGGTAGTCAGTTGATGGAAGTGTGTTCATCGCATTGGGAGGTGGACCTTTTTAAGGTGGCCTTTTCATTGGCCTTCTTTGGAGCTTTACGTCTGGGTGAGTTGGTCAGCCCCTCCAGGGATAAAAAAGGAGTTTGTTGAGGGAAGGCGTGGATGTTTACAGTGATAGAGTGGTGGTGTTCATTCGTTCTTCTAAGACGGATGGTAATGGAAAAGGAGGATGCAGGGTGGTATTGTTCAGAGTTAGTGGTTACACATTACGTCCAGTTGACTGTATAAATGGTTTTATGAGTCGGGGTGGCGTGCTGAATACCCCGTTGCTAGTCCATGCTAATGGTTCATTTTTATCGCGTTTTCAGTTCGTAATTATATTTAAGCATTGTTTGGAACAAGGGGGCATTTCTTAAAAAGATTACAGTGGACATTCACTTCAGTTTGGAGTGGCTACGGACACAGCCAGGTTGGTTTTGGGCGAGGAAGTGGTGAAGAGAATTGGGCATTGGAAGTCTGCAAGGTTTCGGTCATATGTTCGCCCAGAGTTGGTTTAAGTTTAAAGTGAGTGTGATTTTATGAAGTTGAAAGTGTTGTTGTTCTTTTATTTTAGAGCATAGACAGCTGCCCATGTGGATCATGGGACATTCATTTATGTTCTGGGTGGCTCTGAGGGCAGCGGTTCGTCCCAATGGGCCGCAGTTGGTTTTCCCAAGGAATGCGGCAATTCTAGGTTGAATTGGAAAACGAGGGATGATCTGGAAGCAATTACTACCGGAGTTTCGCCGTTTTGTGCATCTAGACCATGCTCTGGATGTGCTGGTAATACATTTGGGGGGAATGATTTAGGTAAGAGGCCCTGTAGGGAATTGATTAACGATATCTAGTTTGATATATTGCGGCTTTGGTCAATGTTCCCTAGGGTTTTGGCAATCTGGTCAGATATCATTCACAGGAAGATTTGGCAGGGAGCTCAGTCTATTTAGCCGATGAATAAATCAAGAATTAAAGTAAATAGAGCTGTGTCTTGCTTTATGGTAAGGAATGGTGCGGTGGTGGTGCACAATGTGGAATTGGAGTCTGGTGAAGGGGAATTTTGGAGGAAGGACGGAATTCATTTTAACCCTGTTGGCACAGACATGTGATGTTTAGCGATACAGGAAGCTAATGAGAAAGGTCTAAAGGTGTGGAGTGACATAAATGTTTAAGGGGTCAGAACATTTATGCTAGTGGCATGTGGGGAGGTCCTCAAAATTGGTGGAATTGGTTAATGGCGGATTGGAGGGGAAGGGATCTCAAGAGGTCCTGGACTCCCCATGGGTGGATTCAAGTGGACGGGTGTTTAAATAATCCCACGGAAGAGATTTAAAGGCATCAGTTAATGGTTTTGGATATTGGCCAGGTTGGCTAATAGCAGCCTCTGAGCTGGTGCATAGATAGAGGGGCCAAGTTGGGATTATTAAACCTGGGGCCGAGGTGGGATTATTAAAGGGAACTTGTCACCCTCAGGGCGTTTTTAAGTAAAAGAGCCACCTTCAGCAGCACTAAGGCTGCATTCTGTGAATGTGGCTGTTAGCACTGGCGGAACGCACCAAGAAAGATGTAGTAGATGCGTTCGCAGTCCGGGGTCCACCGTGCAGGTGAAAACCTGCTGCTAGTAAATGGCAGCGTAATATGGCGGTGGAAGCGAACCCGGTAAAGCCACAGGTCCGCAATACCGCACTAAAGAGTGCAAGCAAGGAGTCAGTGGACACAACCCCAAGACTCAGGATTGAAGTCCGATTAGACCACTTGCTGACACAACACCGCAACTGGGTGTGTTAGGTAACTATTATAATTAGAGCACCGAAGTGCGAACTGTGCCGTGCTGGCAAACACCACTAAACACCCAGACGTGGGTCAGGAAGCGCACTACTGGCGCCGCAGTGGCGGACACAGCAATAGACGCTGATACGTGTGTGAAACGTTGAGTGGTTAGTCGGGCGCTAGATAGCAGCCATACTCCATACGCGAACAGTCATACAATAGGGTAGGGGTATTTAATGAACGACTTGCACTCACAGCAAACACACGTATACAATTGTACACTAGCGCATGGCTGTGCGGTTATGCGCAGTTTATATAGTTGCAGCACAGGAAGTAGCTACAGAAGTTTTGCCCTTTCAGGACCTGCCAAGAGGACCAATGGGATGTGCTGCAGTGCCTGAGCATGTGACCCTCGATCTCCAACGGGAGATCTTGCCCTGGGCATGCTCAGTGTGTGCAAATAAGGACTTAGTCCCAGAGAAGCCCGCTCGCTGCTGCCCAGCACTGGTTTTAATGGCAAAAGCTGGAGAAGCAACAGCAAGCCTAAGCATCGAGTGAGACTGAGCCAGACGCAAGGACCGTCGTCTCTGCTGAGCAGGTTTACCTGTGGCAGGAGAGGAATGGGAGACCGCAGCAGAAGCGGCCCGAGATTCCCCCTGTGCAGAAGTGGGAACTCGACCCCTAACATTACCCCCCCCTCCTAGGGCCCCCCCTCCTTGGGCCTCGCTACGTTCGAAGGCAGCAATGAGCTGCGGAGCCCGAATGTGCTCAGCAGGCTCCCAGGATCTATCCTCAGGACCGTAACCCCTCCAGTCCACCAAATAAAATTGTTTGCCACGAACCACCTTGTACCCCAAGATAGTGTTCACCTCGTAATCGTCCGTAGACGAACCCGACGTCCCAGTAGATGACTCAGAAAACCGGGACATGTACACGGGCTTAAGGAGGGACACATGAAAGGTGTCGGTGATACCTAGGCGTGGAGGAAGGGCCAGACGATAAACCACAGGATTAACCTGTTTGAGGACCTTAAAAGGACCTAAGTAGCGATGTGCAAACTTGGTAGACTCAACTCGCAGCCTGATGTTACGGGCGGAGAGCCACACTAAGTCGCCAGGAGCAAAGGTTGGAGCGGGGCGCCGATGTGCGTCGGCGGAGGACCTCATTCTCTCCTTGGAAGCCCGAATGGCATCCTGAGTGCGATCCCAAATGTCCCGTGCCTCCACAGCCCAGTCTGCCACCCTGGAATCGGCGGAAGACACGGGCATGGGCACAGGTACCCGCGGATGCTGACCATAGTTAAGGAGGAATGGGGTCTGTCCAGTGGAGTCAGCTACAGCATTGTTAAGACCAAACTCCGCCCACGGTAGCAAAGATGCCCAGTCATCTTGCCTAGCAGAGACAAAATGTCGCAGATATGTGACCAAGGTCTGGTTGGCTCTCTCCACCAACCCATTCGTCTCGGGATGATATGCCGAAGAGAGATTTAACTCGATACTGAGAAGATTACAAAGCTCTCTCCAGAACCGAGACGCAAACTGGGGACCCCGGTCACTGACAATTTTGTCTGGCATACCGTGAAGGCGGAAGATGTGTTTAATAAACAACGCTGCCAAGGCCCGTGCAGAAGGTAGCCGTGGAAGCGGCACCAAATGCACCATTTTAGAAAAATGGTTGGTGATTACCCAAATGATGGTACAGCCACGAGACTTGGGCAAACCCACCACAAAGTCCATCCCGACCATCTCCCAGGGCTTGTCTGCCACCGGCAGAGGGTATAACAAACCAGCTGGCCGTTGACGGAAAGACTTATTTTTGGCACAAGAGACACATGCCCGAACGTAGTCTCCGACGTCACGAACCATATGTGGCCACCAGTACATTCTCGCCAGCAACTCAGATGTCCTCTTTGCCCCAAAGTGTCCACCCACTCTGGACGAATGAGCCCAAGACAGAACCTCCGGTCGCAAATTGATGGGAACAAAAGTCTTGCCCAGAGGCACAGACTCAAGCGAAACCGGAGCTATGGTTCTCAGACTCTCCGAAGGGACAATAAGCCGAGGCTCCTCCTCCTCCTCCTCAGTTGACACAAGGGAGCGAGAAAGAGCATCAGCACAAATATTCTTCTCCCCGGCGAGATAATGTAGAGTGAAGTGGAACCGCCTGACGAGAATTCAGCCGCTGGGCTGTACGCAAATAGACCAAATTTTTGTGGTCCGTGAAGACTTGGAATGGAAACCGAGCACCCAAAAGATGTCTCCACTCCGAAAAGGCCAACTTCATTGCTAGCAATTCCCTATCCCCGATGGAGTAATTTCTCTCCGCTGGTGTGAAGGTCTTTGAGAAGAAGAAGCATGGATGCTTCCGACCTTGAGCATCCTTTTGATAGAGAACTGCTCCAGCACCAACGGATGAGGCATTCACCTCCATAAGGAATGGCTTATCCACATCGGGACGATGTAAGATGGGAGCGCTAGCAAAATGGGACTTTATAGAAGTGAAGGCCTTGGAGACCTCTTCCGACCACAATTTGGGATTCGCTCCCTTCTTGGTGAGGGATACCAAGGGAGCTACCAAAGTGGAGAAGTGGGGGATGAACTGGCGATAGTAATTTATGAACCCCATAAAGCGCTGCACCGCTTTAAGAGAATGGGGTTCTTGCCAGTCCATCACAGCCTGTAGTTTGGCAGGATCCATAGCCAATCCCTGGGCCGAGATGATATAGCCAGGAAAGGTAAAGACTCCTGCTCAAACACACACTTCTCCAACTTTGCATAAAGAGAATTCGCCCGTAAGAGTTCGAAGACTCTGCCAACATCTCTCCGGTGGGAGTCAATATCTGGAGAGAAGATGAGAATATCATCCAGATAGACTACAACCGAGGTGGAAAGCATATCCCGGAAGATATCGTTGACAAAGTCCTGAAAAACGGCTGGGGCATTACAGAGCCTGAAGGGCATCACCAGGTACTCATAGTGCCCATCCCTGGTATTGAAAGCCGTTTTCCATTCGTCCCCCTCACGGATGCGAATCAGGTTGTAGGCACCCCGCAGATCTAGTTTGGTGAATATCTTAGCTCCCCTTAGCCTGTCAAAGAGATCCGATATCAGGGGCAACGGGTACTTATTTTTAATGGTGATAGCATTGAGACCCCTGTAATCGATGCAAGGACGTAATTCCCCATTCTTCTTCTGTACGAAGAAGAATCCCGCCCCTGCAGGAGACACTGACTTCCTAATGAACCCTCTTGCCAAATTCTCCTGAATGTATTGAGACATAGCCTCCGTCTCTGGGAGAGAGAGGGGATATACCCTTCCCCGAGGAGGTTCAGCTCCAGGCAAGAGGTCAATAGGACAGTCGTAGGGGCGATGAGGCGGTAGAGTCTCAGCAGCCTTTTTAGAGAATACGTCAGCATAGCACCAATAGCACTTGGGAAGAGAAGAAAGGTCTGCGGGTACCTCGGTAGTAGAAACCTGTACACACTCACTCACACACCTGCCCATAGAAGACTTACTCCAACCCAATATTCTCTCTGAGGACCACTCAATATGTGGGGAGTGGAAACGGAGCCAGGGTATTCCCAGCAAAATCTCATCCATTCCCTCGGGAAGAACAAGAAGGGAAATAATCTCCTGGTGGGAAGGGGACATGGACAGCGAGAATGGAACTGTCTGGTGTGTGATTTGCAGTGGAAGTGTCGCCCCATTCACAACTCTAAGGCCGCCGTCACACATGCGAGTTTTACGGACGTAAGAGCGCAGAATCTACGTCCGTAAAACTCGCAAAAAATACGGCACAATTATTCTCTATGCCCCTGCTCCTATTTGCCGTATTTTACTGATCAGTATTATACGGCTTTCTACGGCCGTACAAAATCGCAGCATGCTGCGTTTGTCACCGTACTGCGCAAGAAATACGCCAATGAAAGTCTATGGAAGCGTGAAAAATACGGATTACACACGGACAAGCAGTGTGACTTGCGAGAAATACGCAGCGCTGTTAGAGAGAAAAGCCGGTAATTCAGTGCGGTGTACAGTAAAATCACACTGACAGCTTCCAGTCCAATAGATATAATAAATGTGTACACATAGAATAGGTATAAATATATATATATATATATATATATATATATGTCAGTGAGACACATATATGTATATATATTAATATTTATTCCAGCGCTATACAGCTTGAAAGCCGGTAATTCAATTACCGGCTTTTTCTTTCTCCTTCATAAAACCCGACATGATTTGAGACATGGTTTACATACAGTAAACCATGTCTTCTCTCCATTTTTTTTGCAGATTCCACACTACTAATGTCAGTAGTGTGTATCTGCAAAATTTGGCCGTTCTAGCTCTTAAAATAAAGGGTTAACTGGCGGAAAAAATTGGCGTGGGCTCCCGCGCAATTTTCTCCGCCAGAGTAGTAAAGCCAGTGACTGAGGGCAGATATTAATAGCCTGGAGAGGGTCCACGGTTATTGGCCCCCCCTGGCTAAAAATATCTGCCCCCAGCCACCCCAGAACAGGCACATCTGGAAGATGCGCCTATTCTGGCACTTGGCCACTCTCTTCCCATTCCCGTGTAGCGGTGGGATATGGGGTAATGAAGGGTTAATGCCACCTTGCTATTGTAAGGTGACATTAAGCCTAATTAATAATGGAGAGGCGTCAATTATGACACCTATCCATTATTAATCCAATTGTAGTGAAGGGTTAAATAAAACACAAACACATTCTTTAAAATTATTTTAATGAAATAAAAACAATGGTTGTTGTAGTATTTTATTCAACGCCCAATCCAGTCACTGAAGACCCTCGTTCTGTGAGTAAAGAAACATAATAAACCAACAATATACTTACCCTCCGCAGATCTGTAACGTCCAACGATGTAAATCCTTCTGAAGGGGTTAAAACATTTTGCAGCAAGGAGCTGTGCTAATGCAGGCTGCTCCTCGCTGCAAAACCCCAGGGAATGAGGCTAAAAATAGATCAATGATCTATATTTAGCATCATTTGCGGTGAGGCGCCCTCTGCTGGCTGTTCATAGATCGTGGGAAATTACCTAGAAAGCTCCCTGGCTCCCTGGCTTTCTAGGTAATTTCCCACGATCTATGAACAGCCAGCAGAGGGCGCCTCACCGCAAATGATGCTAAATATAGATCATTGATCTATTTTTAGCCTCATTCCCTGGGGTTTTGCAGCGAGGAGCAGCCTGCATTAGCACAGCTCCTTGCTGCAAAATGTTTTAACCCCTTCAGAAGGATTTACATCGTTGGACGTTACAGATCTGCGGAGGGTAAGTATATTGTTGGTTTATTATGTTTCTTTACTCACAGAACGAGGGTCTTCAGTGACTGGATTGGGCGTTGAATAAAATACTACAACAACCATTGTTTTTATTTCATTAAAATAATTTTAAAGAATGTGTTTGTGTTTTATTTAACCCTTCACTACAATTGGATTAATAATGGATAGGTGTCATAATTGACGCCTCTCCATTATTAATTAGGCTTAATGTCACCTTACAATAGCAAGGTGGCATTAACCCTTCATTACCCCATATCCCACCGCTACACGGGAATGGGAAGAGAGTGGCCAAGTGCCAGAATAGGCGCATCTTCCAGATGTGCCTGTTCTGGGGTGGCTGGGGGCAGATATTTTTAGCCAGGGGGGGCCAATAACCGTGGACCCTCTCCAGGCTATTAATATCTGCCCTCAGTCACTGGCTTTACTACTCTGGCGGAGAAAATTGCGCGGGAGCCCACGCCAATTTTTTCCGCCAGTTAACCCTTTATTTTAAGAGCTAGAACGGCCAAATTTTGCAGATACACACTACTGACATTAGTAGTGTGGAATCTGCAAAAAAAATGGAGAGAAGACATGGTTTACTGTATGTAAACCATGTCTCAAATCATGTCGGGTTTTATGAAGGAGAAAGAAAAAGCCGGTAATTGAATTACCGGCTTTCAAGCTGTATAGCGCTGGAATAAGTATTAATATATATACATATATGTGTCTACTGACATATATATATATATATATATATATTCTTTTCTTTTTGGGACACATGGATCACTTCTATAGCGGTATGTTGGTTTTGCAAGCCTGCGAGAAAACCACGCAGTACGGATGCCATACGGATTACATACGGAGGATGCCATGCGCAAAAAACGCTGACACAGCCTGCCTACGGAGGAGCAACGGACCATTTTTTGGGGGACTTTTCAGCGTATTACGGCCGTAATATACGGACCGTATTGTTTTACGCTGTGTGTGACGCCGGCCTAACTGTTACAGGTTTGGTGAGCATGACTAGTGGTATAGCATGGCGCAGAGCAAAAGCAGAGGACATGAAGTTTCCCTCTGCTCCTGAATCCACACAAAGCTCGACTGTTAGAGTGGAGGAGCCTAACAGGATTGTCCCTTTAAAGGACAGTTTGGAGGAAAATGCAGCTGTGTCTAGTGAACCTTCCCCAATGGTTACTAGACGCGATCGTTTCCCGACCGCCGCGGACATTTATTGGCATAATGTCCTAGTTGATGACAGTTTTTACAAACCACGGGTACTCGAGCGGCCTGAGGCTTAGGTCCCGCTCGAGAAATCTCCATGGCCTCATGGGAGTCGGACGCCAAGACAGGAGATTCAAGAGGTCTGGCGAAGGTGGGAGCCAGCCGAAACCTCTGCCTACACTGGGTCCGCTCTAACCTCCGCTCGTGAAAACGGAGGTCGATGCGGATAGATACAGAAATAAGTTCCTCCAGTGTGGCGGGTATCTCCCTGGTGGCCAAGGCGTCCTTCACATGGTCTGCCAGTCCCCTCCAGAACACCGGAATAAGAACTTTGTCTGGCCACTCTAACTCTGAAGCTAGAGTCCGGAACTGGATGGCAAACTGGCTGACCACGGACGAGCCCTGAGTAATAGACAACAACTGGAGCGCGGGTAACACGAGGTCCTAAAAAGACCTGCTTCAGAGTGTCCAGGAAGAGAGGAGCACTCTGTACCACACGATCATCTCGCTCCCAAAGTGGCGTTGCCCACTCCAACGCCCTGCCCGACAAGAGAGATAGAATAAATCCCACTCTCGCCCGTTCCGTAGGGAAACGTGACGCCAGGAGCTCAAGGTGTATGGAGCACTGGCTCACGAATCCGCGACATTGTTTACTGTCGCCAGCAAACTTGTCAGGGAGCGGGAGACGGGATAAAGTCGGAGCAGGGGTGGCAGCGGACAAACTGGCTGCGGCTACACTTGCAGCCTGAACAGCGACAGCAGTGACATCCACAGCTGAGGTTGAACGCTCTAGAGCCGCCAACCTTCCCTCCAGCTGCTGGATGTACCACTGTAAACGCTGATCGTCCGCCATTTACTAGCCAGACCCGGGTGCTAGTGTTCTGTTAGGACTGGCGGAATGCACCAAGAAAGATGTAGTAGATGCGTTCGCAGTCCGGGGTCCACCGTGCAGGTGAAAACCTGCTGCTAGTAAATGGCAGCATAATATGGCGGTGGAAGCGAACCCGGTAAAGCCACAGGTCCGCAATACCGCACTAAAGAGTGCAAGCAAGGAGTCAGCGGACACAACCCCAAGACTCAGGATTGAAGTCCGATTAGACCACTTGCTGACACAACACCGCAACTGGGTGTGTTAGGTAACTATTATAATTAGAGCACCGAAGTGTGAACTGTGCCGTGCTGGCAAACACCACTAAACACCCAGACGTGGGTCAGGAAGCGCACTACTGGCACGTGGCGCCGCACTGGCGGACACAGCAATAGACGCTGATACGTGTGTGAAACGTTGAGTGGTTAGTCGGGCGCTAGATAGCAGCCATACTCCATACGCGAACAGTCATACAATAGGGTAGGGGTATTTAATGAACGACTTGCACTCACAACAAACACACGTATACAATTGTACACTAGCGCATGGCCGTGCGGTCATGCACAGTTTATATAGTTGCAGCACAGGAAGTAGCTACAGAAGTTTTGCCCTTTCAGGACCTGCCAAGAGGACCAATGGGATGTGCTGCAGTGCCTGAGCATGTGACCCTCGATCTCCAATGGGAGATCTTGCCCTGGGCATGCTCAGTGTGTGCAAATAAGGACTTAGTCCCAGAGAAGCCCGCTCGCTGCTGCCCAGCACTGGTTTTAATGGCAAAAGCTGGAGAAGCAACAGCAAGCCTAAGCACCAAGTGAGACTGAGCCAGACGCAAGGACCGTCGTCTCTACTGAGCAGGTTTACCTGCGGCAGGAGAGGAATGGTAGACCGCAGCAGAAGCGGCCCGAGATTCCCCCTGTGCAGAAGCGGGAACTCGACCCCTAACAGTGGCTCTTATGTTTCTGATCCCTAATAATACTGAAATATTGACTTTTATAAATTGCGCCCCATACCTGTATTGAGTTCCAGAGGTAAGGGCCTCCCTCTGTTTCAACCGCCTCCCAGCCATCCATCATCCCTCTCTTACATCTGTTCGCCGCCTCCTGTGTTGGTGTTATATGTTCAGCACCTGCGCTGTGCCAATGTTACTCGGGCATGCGCAATGCATGCTGCCCGGGAACTGAAATCAGGCTATCGCGCCTGCGTGTTGCGGAGGCCCCAGATCCCACCCCGCAGTGTGTTATGATGTATTCACACTGAGGGGCTGGGAATCTGGTGCCTGCGCAGTGGAGCGGGTCACCGTGTTCCATTGAAGATAGTGCCGAAGTCTCGCGAGACTTCACAAATCTTGCCAGACTTCGGCACTATCTTCAATGAAGCACGGTGACCCGCTCCACTGCGCAGGCACCAGATTCCCAGGCCCGCAGTGTGAATACATCATAACACCCTTTGGGCAGGATCTGGGGCCTACACAACACGCAGGCGTGATAGCCTGATGTCAGTTCACGCGCAGCGCGCACTACACATGCCCGAGTACTGTTGCCACAGTGCAGGAACCGGGCATATAACACCGACACAAAAGGCGGTGCACAGACGTAAGAGGGGGATGATGGACAGCTGGGAGGAGGCTGAAACAGAGGGAGACGTCATATCTCTGGGACTCAATACAGGTATGGGGCGCAATTTATAAAAGTCAATATTTCACTGTTACTAGGGATCTGAAACATAAGAGCCACCTTCACAGAATGCAGCTTTAGTGCTGCTGAAGGTGGCTCTTTAACTTAAAAACGCCCTGGGGGGGTGATAAGTTCCCTTTAAACCTGTGGTTTATAGTTTATGGGGCTTCGAGGAGCACCCCTTCTGGGAGGTTATTGTTTAAACTGTTTCGTATTAAATGTTAATAAAAGGCTGCTGTGGCCAATTAATCCAATCTAAGTGTGGTGTGTTTATTGGGCTTTTATTATAAAAGTTCAGGAGAGGAATATGTGTTTTAAAAGTTAAGAATTGAAGCTCACATGAGTCACAAATACCCCTTATGTCATGTCACTGCCGCCCTGATGGAGGACCCCAAAAAATAAAAAAAAACAAGGTTAAGTAAAGGAAGTAAGGGAAGGTTAACACAAGTTAAATAATATCAAGACCAACAAAAGAAACCGACTGACGGATTAACAAAAAAGTCACTAAGCAGGTAAGTTAAATAATTAGTTTTTGGCTTATTAAATACAGTTTTATAATACAATTATACATTTTTGTTATTTAAACTAGAAATATTGCAAAATTATGTTTTTTTCTCGAAGTGACACACCACCCAAGTTATGCTCGTTTTTTCGGCAAATTTTGACACACCAAGTTCTAAAGGTTGCCCATCACTGCTCTAGACTTTTCAGATCATGAAATATGTTATGAAGAAGTTTAATTGCACAATCAAAATGCAATTAGAAATGATGCGTTAGCTAATCGAATCAAACCATTTCACCACTAGCAATCACCTCCTATGAACTGTGCATTTGGACACAGATTAGCAGGGAACAGCTGATCTGGCAGAATAGAATAGTGATATGTTTAGTGATAGAAAGCTCTGTCTAGTATTTGGAGTTAGTTCAGGGATTAGTATTCAGGGATAAAGGTATTAAGGAGATCAGAGATCCTATCAAGTTCCATTAAGAGCGCTGAAGATTGGCCATTGGAATTACATACCAAGGATGCATTAGTAAAAGAAATAAATATTCTGACAGCTTTATGCAGTGTCCACATGCAGCAGTCATGTTGCAGCTGAAAACTGCAACCGCCCTTTGCCACTGGAGTCTTTTCAATGTTACCCTGAAGTGTGCAAGGAAGCAGTGGAAAGACTACAGAAGCAATAGGCTGTTGAGGTTATCAGCCACAGTGTGATCGCGGCATGTGAACGCAGTCTTAGGGCTTTTTCAGTCATCAGGATTTTTTTGTACATGATGTTAGTGGTGGTTGAGCACTAAAATGCTCGGACGTTCGTTTGGTCGTAATGAGCTTTCCGTAATGCTCGAGTCGTCGTCTCGAGTAACAAGTATAATTGAAGTCAATAGGTAACTCGAGCATTTTTCTGACGGACCCCTCCAGGATGTCTGGGTAGAGGGGGCAGGAAAATAGTTGAAATGGATGGAAACAGCCCAAAAAAGAACTGGAACAGCATGGGGAAGATGCCTAGACGTACAAATGCTTCTCACTAAATTAGAATATCATCAAAAAGCTAATTTATTTCAGTTCTTCAAAACAAAAACTGAAACTCATATATTATATATTTTTCTGTTAATATTGATGATTATGGCTTACAGCGAATGAAAACCCAAAAGTCATTATCTCAGTAAATTAGAACAATTAACAAAAAACACCTGCAAAGGCTTCCTGAGCATTTAGGAAGGTCCCTTAGTCTGTTTCAATAGGATCCACAATCATGGGGAAGACTGCTAACTGGTAGAAAAAGGTGCACAAGCAACCAGGTTAACCGTAGCCTTGAAAAGATTGTTAAGAAAAGGCGATTCAAAAATTTGGGGGAGATTCACAATGAGTGGACTGCTGCTGGCGTCATTGCTTCAATAGCCACCACACACAGACGTATCCAGTACATGGGCTACAAGTGTCACATTCCTTGTGTCAAGCCACTCATGCCCAATAGACAATACCAGAAGCATCTTCCCCTGGCCAAGGAGAAAAAGAACTAGACTGTTGCTCAGTGGTCCAAGGTGTTGTTTTCATATGAAAGTAAATTTTATATTTCATTTGGAAATCAAGGTCCCAGAGTCTGGAGGAAGAGTGGAGAGGCCAAAATCCAAGCTGCTTGAGGTCCAGTGTGACGTTTCCACAATCAGTGATGGGGAGCCATGTCATCTACTGGTGTAGGCCCACAATGTTTTATCAAGACCAAAGTCAGCGCAGCCATCTGCCAGGAAATTTTAGAGCACTTCATGCTGCACTCTGCCGACAAGCTTTTTGGAGATGGAAATTTCGTTTTCCAGCAGGACTTGGCACCTATCCACACTGCCAAAAGTACCAATACCTGGTTTAAAAACAACAGTATCACTGTGCTTGATTGGCCACCAAACTCTCCTGACCTTAACCCCCATAGAGAATCTATGGAGTATTGCCAAAAGGAAGATGAGAGACACCAGACCCAACAATGCAGACCAGCTGAAGGATGCTTTCAAAGCAACCTGGGCTTCCATAACACCTCAGCAGTGCCACAGGCTGATCACCTCCATGCCATGCCACACTAATGCAGTAATTGACGCAAAAGGAACCCCAACCAAGTATTGAGTGCATTTACTGAACATACATTTCAGTAGGCCAACATTTCAGATTTTAAAATTATTTTTCAAGGTGGTGTTATAAAGTATTCTAATTTACTGAGATAATGACTTTTTTTTAGGTTTTCATTGGCTGTAAGTCATAATCATCAATATTAACAGACATAAACACTTGAAACACATGACTCTGTTTGTAATGACTCTAAATAATACAGTATATGAGATTCACTTTTTGTATTGAAGAACTGATATAAATTAACTTTTTGATGATATTCTAATTTAGTGATAGGCACTTGTATCTCTGACTCCCAGGTCTCTGCTGGGAATAATGTTGCTAGAGTATTACGTCACATTTATGGACTAACAATAAAACATACCAAACTGATGATACAATGGATTTTACGTGAAAAAAGGTTAGGAAACATTCTTTCAAGTATAAAGACTTGTATATAAGGCAAATAAAAAAGAGGGAAATGAAAAAAAAAATGCCTCCTCCACCCCTTAGTATACAGCTCTTGTAAAAATTAAGAGATCACTGCAAAATGTTCAGTTTGTCTGATTTTTCTCATTATAGGTATATTTTTGAGTAAAATGTAAATTGTTCTTTTATTTTATAAACTTCTGATAACATGCCTCTGAATTTCCAAGCAATAAAAAAAAAATTTCTGAAATAGAAAAATGGTCAGAATTAAAAAAAAATCCAGTGATTTCAGACCACAAATAATGCAAAGAAAACAAGTTCATAATCATTTAGAAACAACCAGGGCCAGACTGGCCATTTGGCAATTCTGGCAAATGCCAGAAGGGCCTGTCTGGTTGTGGGCTGCTTTGTCTGCTACGTTGTTAACAGAATCAGTGTTCTCAAGATACCCATACTGTTAAGAGTTGCGACGAAGCACAAAGTTGCTGACTCCGTCACTCACCCCAACAGGCCATGGGTATCATTAGATATATTGGTCTTGTAGTAAATCTGGCTTTCCTCCATCCAGGGTAATGTATTCCATCTGGTGCTTGGGAACGGGGACAGCATGGGCCTGTGCAATTTCAAATGCCAGGGCTGAATTTCAGTCCCAGTCCGTACCTGATCCTGATAGTGCATTTATTTGGAGGCCCAGGCAGGTAAGCATCTCCTGCCCTTTTTGCTATTTTTCTGCCACTAGATCACCAGAGTGAACGTGCTCAGTACTGTTATAGGCCGGTGAATTTTGGGTAAGGGGGCTGTGATGGCACTAGTGTATTTTTAAAAAAGGTACCCCCATTGGGAAGTTGTTTGGCAGCTCATGCACTGCATTACAAGTCTCAGAGACACACACCATTACATTGGGCCTAATTCTTAACTCTGTCTCTTGCATTGTGTCCTTTACCTGCCACTAGATCACCAGGTTGAATGTGCTCTGTATCGTGCATTTTGGGCAAGGGGGCTGTGATGGCACTATTTTAATGTGGAAAGAAAGGACCCCACATTGGGGAATTGGACATTACAGTACATTGGGCCTACTTCTTAAGTTTGTATCCTGCAATGTGTCCTTTAACTGCCACTAGATGACCAGGGTGAACGTGCTCAGTACTGTTACAGGCCGGTGCATTTTGGGCAAGGGGGTTGTGATGGCACTATTTTAATTTGTAAAGAAAGGACCCCAGACCCCACATTGGGGAATTGGCCACTACATTACATTGGGCCTACTTCTTAACTATGTCTCTTGCAGTGTGTCCTTCACCTGCCATTAGATCACCAGGGTGGACGTGCTCTGTACGGTGAATCTGTACGGTGCATTTTGGGCAAGGGCTGTGATGGCACTAGTCTATTTTTAAAAAAGGTACCCCCGTTGGGGAATTGTTTGGCAGCTCATGCACTGCTGTTGTGAATTCTGTTGTCGAACTCCCTCCTGTGGTTGTGAATGGTACTTCGGCGAGTTCTGTCTATGGGCTCCCTCTGGTGGATATGAGTGAAGCAGCTGCTTCTGAGGTTCCTTACCCAGGTGACGTGGTTTATTCTTTGGTTGGCTGCTCTATTTAATTCCTCTCAGATCGTTACTCCATGCCAGCTGTCAATGTTTTTGCATTGGTTCAGTTCGCTCCTGGATCTCTCTGGTGACCTGCCTTCTCCTGCAGAAGCTAAGTTCCTGATAGTTATTATTTGTTCATTGTTTCCTTGTCCAGCTGGTTATCTTGATTTTGTCTTGCTAGCTGGTAGCTCTGGGATGCAGAGTGGCCCCTCCGCACCGTGAGTCGGTGCGGAGGTCTTTTTTGCACACTCTGCGTGGTCTTTTGTAGGTTTTTGTGCTGATCGTAAAGTTACCTTTCCTATCCTCTGTCTATTTAGTAAGTCTGGCCTCCCTTTGCTGAAACCTGTTTCATTTCTGTGTTTGTGACTTTCATCTTTACTCACAGTCAATATATGTGGGGGGCTTCCTTACCTTTGGGGAATTTCTCTGAGGCAAGGTAGGCTTTATTTTCTATCTCTAGGGCTAGATAGTTCTTAGGCTGTGACGAGGCGCCTAGGTGTGGTCAGGAGCGCTCCACGGCTATTTCTAGTGTGTGTGATAGGATTAGGGCTTGCGGTCAGCAGAGCTCCCACATCCCAGAGCTCGTCCTGTATGAGGTTTAACTATCAGGCCATTCTGGGTGCTCCTAACCACCAGGTCATAACAGTACAGCTGGCCCAAAGTATTAATGCATCTCAATAGAGGGATAAGAGAACTTCTGAGACCATTTTTTTTTCTTTGCACTGTGTTTTGTCTTTCATTTCCCCTAGACCTTTGGGTGGTTCAGGACACAGGTGTAGATATGGACATTCAAGGTCTGTCCTCTTGTGTGGATAATCTCACTGCAAGGGTACAAAACATTCAAGATTTTGTGGTTCAGAATCCTATGTTAGAGCCTAGAATTCCTATTCCTGACTTATTTTCTGGGGATAGATCTAGGTTCTTGAATTTCAAAAATAATTGTAAACTGTTTCTTGCTTTGAAACCCCGCTCCTCTGGTGACCCAGTTCAACAGGTAAAAATCATTATTTCTTTGTTGCGTGGTGACCCTCAAGACTGGGCATTTTCCCTTGCGCCAGGAGATCCTGCATTGCGTGATGTTGATGCGTTTTCTCTGGCGCTTGGATTGCTTTATGATGAACCAAATTCAGTGGATCAGGCAGAGAAAATCTTGCTGGCTTTGTGTCAGGGTTAGGATGAAGCGGAGGTGTACTGTCAGAAGTTTAGAAAGTGGTCTGTGCTTACTCAGTGGAATGAATGTGCCCTGGCGGCAATTTTCAGAAAGGGTCTTTCTGAAGCCCTTAAGGATGTCATGGTGGGATTTCCCACGCCTGCTGGTTTGAATGAGTCTATGTCTTTGGCCATTCAGATCGATCGGTGCATGCGTGAGCGCAAAGCTGTGCACCATCTGGCGGTATTCTCTGAGCATAGGCCTGAGCCTATGCAGTGTGATAGGACTTTGACCAGAGCTGAACGGCAAGAACACAGACGTCGGAATGGGCTGTGTTTTTACTGTGGTGAATCCACTCATGCTATGTCCGATTGTCCTAAGCGCACTAAGCGGTTTGCTAGGTCTGCCACCATTGGTACGGTACAGTCTAAATTTCTTTTGTCCGTTACTCTGATTTGCTCTCTGTCGTCCTATTCTGTAATGGCATTTGTGGATTCAGGCGCTGCCCTGAATTTGATGGACTTGGAGTTTGCCAGGCGCTGTGGTTTTATCTTGGAGCCCTTGCAGTATCCTATTCCATGGAGAGGAATTGATGCTACGCCTTTGGCCAAGAATAAGCCTCAGTACTGGACTCAATTCACCATGTGCATGGCTCCTGCACATCAGGAGGATATTCGCTTTTTGGTGTTGCATAATCTGCATGATGTGGTCGTTTTGGGGTTGCCATGGCTACAGGTCCATAATCCAGTGTTGGATTGGAAATCTATGTCTGTGTCCAGCTGGGGTTGTCAGGGGGAACATGGTGATGTTCCATTGCTGTCAATTTCGCCTTCCACTCCTTCTGAAGTCCCTGAGTTTTTATCAGATTACCGGGATGTATTTGAAGAGCCCAAATCTGGTGCCCTACCTCCTCATAGGGAATGCGACTGTGCTATTAATTTGATTCCTGGTAGTAAGTTTCCTAAGGGCCGTCTGTTTAATTTATCTGTGCCAGAGCACGCCGCTATGCGGAGTTATATAAAGGAATCCTTGGAGAAGGGTCATATTCGTCCGTCGTCGTCACCATTGGGAGCAGGGTTCTTTTTTGTGGCCAAGAAGGATGGTTCTTTGAGACCTTGTATTGATTACCGCCGTCTTAATAAGATCACAGTCAAATTTCAGTATCCTTTGCCGCTGTTGTCTGATTTATTTGCTCGGATTAAGGGGGCTAGTTGGTTCACCAAGATAGATCTTCGTGGTGCGTATAATCTTGTGCGAATTAAACAGGGTGATGAATGGAAAACGGCATTTAATACGCCCGAGGGCCATTTTGAGTACCTGGTTATGCCATTCGGGCTTTCTAATGCTCCATCTGTGTTTCAGTCCTTTATGCATGACATCTTCCGAGAGTACCTGGATAGATTCATGATTGTATATTTGGATGACATTTTGGTCTTTTCGGATGATTAGGAGTCTCATGTGAAGCAGGTCAGAATGGTGTTCCAGGTCCTTCGTGCGAATTCTTTGTTTGTGAAGGGGTCAAAGTGTCTCTTTGGAGTTCAGAAGGTTTCATTTTTGGGTTACATTTTTTCCCCTTCTACTATCGAGATGGACCCTGTTAAAGTTCAGGCCATTTACGATTGGACTCAGCCGACATCTGTGAAGAGCTTGCAGAAGTTCCTGGGCTTTGCTAATTTTTATCGTCGCTTCATCGCTAATTTTTCCAGTATTGCTAAACCGTTGACTGATTTGACCAAGAAAGGTGCTGATGTGGTCAATTGGCCCTCTGCGGCTGTAGAGGCTTTTCAGGAGTTGAAGCGTCGTTTTGCTTTTGCCCCTGTGTTGTGCCAGCCAGATGTTTCGCTCCCTTTTCAGGTTGAGGTTGATGCTTCTGAAATTGGAGCAGGGGCTGTTTTGTCACAAAGAAGTTCTGATGGCTCGGTGATGAAACCCTGTGCCTTCTTTTCTAGAAAATTCTCGGCTGCTGAGCGCAATTATGATGTGGGCAATCAGGAGTTGTTGGCCATGAAGTGGGCATTCGAGGAGTGGCGACATTGGCTTGAAGGAGCTAAACATCGCGTGGTGGTCTTGATGGATCACAAGAATTTGACTTATCTCGAGTCTGCCAAACGGTTGAATCCTAGACAGGCTCGATTGTCGCTCTTTTTCTCCCGTTTTGATTTTGTGGTTTCATACCTTCCGGGATCTAAGAATATGAAGGCTGATGCCCTGTCAAGGAGTTTTGTGCCTGACTCTCCGGGTGTTCCGGAGCCGGCGGGTATTCTTAAAGAAGGGGTAATTTTGTCTGCCATTTCCCCTGATTTGCGGCGTGTGCTGCAAAAGTTTCAGGCTGATAGACCTGACCGTTGTCCTACGGAGAAACTGTTTGTCCCTGATAGATGGACTAGTAGAGTTATCTATGAGATTCATTGTTCATTGTTGGCTGGTCATCCTGGAATCTTTGGTACCAGAGATTTGGTGGCTAGATCCTTTTGGTGGCCTTTTTTGTCACGGGATGTGCGTTCTTTTGTGCAGTCCTGTGGGACTTGTGCTCGGGCTAAGCCCTGCTGTTCTCGTGCCAGTGGGTTGCTTTTGCCCTTTCCGATCCCGAAGAGGCCCTGGACGCATATTTCCATGGATTTTATTTCTGATCTCCCTGTTTCTCAAAAGATGTCGGTCATTTGGGTGGTTTGTGATCGCTTCTCTAAGATGGTCCATTTGGTACCCTTATCTAAATTGCCTTCCTCCTCTGATTTGGTGCCATTGTTTTTCCAGCATGGGGTTTGTTTGCATGGCATTCCAGAGAACATCGTCTCGGACAGAGGTTCCCAGTTTGTTTCGAGGTTTTGGCGGTCCTTTTGCGCTAAGATGGGCATTGATTTGTCTTTTTCTTCGGCTTTCCATCCTCAGACTAATGGCCAAACCGAACGAACTAATCAGACTTTGGAGACATATCTGAGATGCTTTGTTTCTGCTGATCAGGATGATTGGGTGTCCTTCTTGCCTTTGGCTGAGTTCGCCCTTAATAATCGGGCCAGCTCGGCTACTTTAGTTTCTCCTTTTTTCTGTAATTCTGGTTTCCATTCTCGTTTCTCTTCAGGGCAGGTTGAGCCTTCGGACTGTCCTGGTGTCGATGCGGTGGTGGACAGGTTGCAGCAGATTTGGACTCATGTGGTGGACAATTTGACATTGTCCCAGGAGAGGGCTCAACGTTTCGCTAACCGCCGGCGTTGTGTTGGTCCCTGACTTCGTGTTGGGGATTTGGTTTGGTTGTCATCTCGTCACGTTCCTATGAAGGTTTCCTCTCCTAAGTTTAAGCCTCGTTTCATTGGGCCATATAAGATTTCTGAAGTTCTTAATCCTGTGTCATTTCGTGTGGACCTTCCAGCTTCTTTTGCCATCCATAATGTGTTCCATAGGTCGTTGTTGCGGAGATACGTGGCGCCTATGGTTCCCTCCGTTGATCCTCCTGCCCCGGTGTTGGTCGAGGGGGAGTTGGAGTATGTGGTGGAGAAGATTTTGGATTCTCGTGTTTCGAGACGGAAACTCCAGTACCTGGTCAAGTGGAAGGGTTATGGTCAGGAAGATAATTCCTGGGTTTTTGCCTCTGATGTTCATGCTGCCGATCTTGTTCGTGCCTTTCATTTGGCTCATCCTGATCGGCCTGGGGGCTCTGGTGAGGGTTCGGTGACCCCTCCTCAAGGGGGGGGGGGTACTGTTGTGAATTCTGTTGTCGAACTCCCTCCTGTGGTCGTGAATGGTACTTCGGCGAGTTCTGTCTATGGGCTCCCTCTGGTGGCTATGAGTGAAGCAGCTGCTTCTGAGGTTCCTTACACAGGTGACGTGGTTTATCCTTTGGTTGGCTGCTCTATTTAATTCCTCTCAGATCGTTACTCCATGCCAGCTGTCAATGTTTTTGCATTGGTTCAGTTCGCTCCTGGATCTCTCTGGTGACCTGCCTTCTCCTGCAGAAGCTAAGTTCCTGATAGTCATTATTCGTTCACTGTTTTCTTGTCCAGCTGGTTATCTTGATTTTGTCTTGCTAGCTGGTAGCTGTGGGATGCAGAGTGGCCCCTCCGCACCGTGAGTCGGTGCGGAGGTCTTTTTTGCACACTCTGCGTGGTGTTTTGTAGGTTTTTGTGCTGATCGCAAAGTTACCTTTCCTATCCTCTGTCTATTTAGTAAGTCTGGCCTCCCTTTGCTGAAACCTGTTTCATTTCTGCATTTGTGACTTTCATCTTTACTCACAGTCAATATATGTGGGGGGCTTCCTTACCTTTGGGGAATTTCTCTGAGGCAAGGTAGGCTTTATTTTCTATCTCTAGGGCTAGATAGTTCTTAGGCTGTGACGAGGCGCCTAGGTCTGGTCAGGAGCGCTCCACGGCTATTTCTAGTGTGTGTGATAGGATTAGGGCTTGCGGTCAGCAGAGCTCCCACATCCCAGAGCTCGTCCTGTATGAGGTTTAACTATCAGGTCATTCCGGGTGCTCCTAACCACCAGGTCATAACACACTGCATTACAAGTTTCAGAGACACACACCACTACATTGGGCCTACTTCTTAACTCTGTCTCCTGCATTGTGTCCTTTACCTGCCACTAGATCACCAGGGTGAACATGCTCTGTACCGTGCATTTTGGGCAAGGGGGCTGTGATTGCACTATTTTAATTTGTAAAGAAAGGACCCCACATTGGGGAACTGGCCACTACATTACATTGGGCCTACTTTTTAACACTGTCTCCTGCAGTGTGTCCTTCACCTGCCACTAGATCACCAGGGTGGACGTGCTCTGTGTGGTGCATTTTGGGCAAGGGGGCTGTGATGGCACTAGTCTATATTTAAGAAAGGTACCCCCATTGGGGAATTGTTTGGCTGCTCACATTGGACACAATAAACTTCATATAAATTTGATAAAGCAATGCTGTTAGTTTGGCTCAGTAGTTCATTAAAAATATAGCTTTGCCAACTATATTAGTTTCTCTCCTTGAGAGCCATAACTTTGGCTGCCTCAAATGTACAAGTGGCGAATATACAAATGGCGATTTGTAACCAAGATTTAAATACTGTATACCTAATGCATTCAGACAATCACATAGCTGCATTTCTTGTAAAACATTTACAGATGTGACAGACAATGCTCATAGTGACACAATCTTGAGAAATGTTTGTTTATTCACTTCACAAACAGTTCTAAGCCTCTATATGTTTGCTGTTTGTCATTGTAAAATATTAAGGTTTACTGAAACTATGACGGTGGTGGTTTGATCTAAATCATTGTGGCTTTTATTTTCTAGGGGTTTATGGCCCCTCGGATGATGACTCCATGATATCTCAGATTCATCCAACTCTGAAAAGTGGCCACTTGAAGGTATGGGTGAAACTAGTGTAAATCACTATATAAGACCAGAGAAACATGACTAAGACAGATGCCAAAACTGGGGTACCTGTATATGTACAGTGTGCTGATATCTGCATGATTGGGGACGCCCATGCAGTGTAGGTAATCTCTCAGGGGTTCTCTGTCTTGGTGTTGCTTTTCTGACGGATGATGTTTAAAAGCCTCTTGGTGATGATCTAAGTATACTGTATGTTGTTAATCTTCATATATACATAATCACTATATTTATTTAATCCTATATGTACTTATTAACCTGTGTATGTTAACATATACAAAAGTGTACGCACTCACAATATTCAATCATACTATTCCTTGAATTTTTGTAGTTTGCAATAAAATTGCGTTGTATTGCAAGTATTAGCCTTTGTTAAAGCCGTATCTGAACCTTAGTGTTAAAAGCATGCCAAATAAAATTAACAAATTCTCCTGTAAATAATTGTGCAAAGAGGGAACCATCATACCATTAAAAAATACGAGTGGATTTTCATGGACCCATCCAGTATGTGGGTTCAAAGGCATAATGGGGTGCATATGACTGACGGTGCAGCAGGGCTGGCTTTGCTGTCAATGTGTAAAACAAAGGAGTACAGAGCACAAAATGCATATTGTGAAGTGGATTTTCATGGGCCCATCCAGTATGTGGGTTCCAAGGCCTAATGGGGTGCATATGACTGACTATGCAGCAGGGCTGGCCTTGCTGCCAATGTGTAAAACAAAGGAGTACGGAGTACAAAATGCATATTGTGAAGTGGATTTTCACGGTCCCATCCAGTATGTGGGTTCCAAGGTGTAATGGGGTGCATATGACTATGCAGCAGGGCTGGTCTTGCTGCCAATGTGTAAAACAAAGGAGTATGGAGCACAAAATGCATATTGTGAAGTGGATTTTCATGGGCCCATCCAGTATGTGGGTTCCAAGGCCTAATTGGGTGCATATGACTGACTATGCAGCAGGGCTGGCTTTGCTGCCAATGTGTAAAACAAATAAGTACAGGAGTAAAAAATGCATATTGTGAAGTGGATTTTCATGGGCCCATCCAGTATGTGGGTTTCAAGGCCTAATGGGGTGCATATGACTGACTATGCAGCAGGGCTGGCCTTGCTGCCAATGTGTAAAACAAAGGAGTAAGGAGTACAAAATGCATATTGTGAAGTGGATTTTCACGGTCCCATCCAGTATGTGGGTTCCAAGGTGTAATGGGGTGCATATGACTATGCAGCAGGGCTGGCCTTGCTGCCAATGTGTAAAACAAAGGAGTACGGTGTACAAAATGCATATTGTGAAGTGGATTTTCATGGGCCCATCCAGTATGTGGGTTTCAAGGCCTAATGGGGTGCATATGACTGACTATGCAGCAGGGCTGGCCTTGCTGCAAATGTGTAAAACAAAGGAGTACAGGAGAACAAAATGCATATTGTAAAGTGGATTTTCATGGGCCCATCCAGTATGTGGGTTCCAAGGCCTAATGGGGTGCACATGACTGACGGTGCAGCAGGGCTGGCGTTGCTGCCAATGTGTAAAACAAAGGTGTACGGGAGTACAAAATGCATATTGTGAAGTGGATTTTCATGGGCCCATCCATTTTGTGGGTTCCAAACAAGGCTGGCGTCAGCACCCGGCATACCCGGGCAAATGCCGGAGCCCAGGCGAGACAGGGGTGCCCATTCAGGGCCGGTGTTAAGGGCAGGCAGCTGCCTAGGGCCCCCGCTCCCCCAGGGGCCCTCAGCTAGCTGCACATCACGCAGCCGCTATGGGGCATCTGTGAGGCAGGGGGGCCGACCGGTTGCCAGCGCCAACTCCCCCGCCGCCGCATTGAACTATACCGGCGTCTGCCGGTAAAGTTCAAAGCAAATAATGGAGGAGAGAGCATCACCTGACGCTCCCTCTCCCATCATTCCCCACTCTGCCTCTGACACTGCCCCTGCGGGTGCGCGATGAAGTCATCGCGCGCTCGCTGTGTGTCAGGCAGTGCAGCGGCAGCCGCCGAGACCGGAGCAGGGAGCAGCGCGGGCACGTTGAGAGGTGAGGAGTGTTTTTTTTGTAACTATAACAGTGAGTACTGGACTATGGGGCCATTCTTGGGGGGAGGGAGGCTGTGCTGTATACAGTACTACATGTCTGTGCTATATACTACATGGCTGTGTTATATACTATGTGGGCTGTGCTATATATTATATGGGCTGCTATATGCTACGTGGGCTGTGCTATATACTACATGGCTGTTCTATATACTACGTGGGCCGTGTTATATACTATGTGGCTGTGCTGTATACTATATGGGCTGTTATATGCTGCATGGGCTGTGCTATATACTACATGGCTGTTCTATATACTACGTGGGCTGTGTTATATACTATGTGGCTGTGCTATATACTATATGGGCTCTTATATGCTGCGTGGGCTGTGCTATATACTACATGGCTTTTGTATATACTACATGGGCCGTGTTATATACTATGTGGCTGTGCTATATACTATATGGGCTGTTATATGCTGCGTGGGCTGTGCTTTATACTACATGGCTGTTCTATATACTACGTGGGCCATGTTATATACTACGTGGCTATTATATGCTACGTGGGCTGTGCTATATGCTACATGGCTGTTCTATATACTATGTGGACAGGGAGTCCCTGTTGCTGAGAATGGCTCCTGTGGGTTGAGAGGGAGCAAACCGTGAAGTAGAGGTGGGCTGGTGTATGCGGACCATGGACGCAGTATCCACCGCTTGTCCAGACACTTAATTACAATTGTCCAAATTTGAACTGCTTTTAGCCTACTTTTTTATTTTGGGCCTACTAACTGTGTCTGCACCACTCGTTACAATTGTCCTCCACTTAACAAAGCAATGCCGCCTGTTTAGTCCTGTTACCAATTTTGAAGTGCATTTAGCCTACTTTTTTATTTTGGGCCTACTACCTGTGTCTGCGCCACTCATTACAATTTGTAACGAGTGGCGCAGACACAGTTAGTAGGCCCAAAATAAAAAAGTAAGCTAAAAGCAGTTCAAATTTGGTAACAGGACTAAACAGGCGGCATAGCTTTGTTCAGTGGAGGACAATTGTAATGAGTGGCGCAGACACACGTAGTAGGCCCAAAATACAAAAGTAGGCTAAAAGCAGTTCAAAATTGGTAACAGGCAGAGGTGTATCTAGGTTTTCTGGCACCCGGGGCAAGAATTCAGCTTGGCGCCCCCCGCCCCCCCATCACATACGCGATTTGTACACTTAGTCATGTGCCAACGAGCTGCTTCCCCTAATTCTCTCAATGTTCAGTGAAAAACTGAGAGAAGCAGGAAGAACACTTCATTTTCACATGACAGCAAATATGAAAATCACATATCACATATGAGTAAAGTGGCCATGTGATGACTGCTGGAATCTGAAAGCAGAGCTTAATCCTGACAGTTAGGATATTACACGTTGTTAGGACTGGCTACAAGGCTTCATTTTATAATTAAAGGGTGCGTCCAGGTTTGAGATGAAAGTCTGCAGTCATTCTATGTAACTGCAGGCTTCTGAATTCTCACAGCACAAGCACTACACACTTTTAGGATTCTCCCTTGCCGGTGGCCAGAGTGGACAGTCATGATAGCACAAGTATGTGATTTGGATACTTCTGGCCACATTCCAACTAGACGTGCCCGGCCTCAGTCAATTCATTTTCATTGAATGAGGCCACACATGTCTAGTCAGTAAGTGACCGCATGTATGCAAACCGCCAACATCAGAGAATTATGATAGCAGTGTGCACTGTGAGAATTCAGAAGTCTGCAGTCACATAGTATGACTGCAGACTCATCACAACATTGGACATCCCCTTTAATGTTCCTAACATAAATAAAAATATGAGAATTAGTATCACAAAAAACCCACATTTACATCCAGGTACCTGATAGATGACGTTGTTTCTGGATCAACATGTTAGGGCATGTTAGGTTAGGCTATGGGTTGGACTAGATGGACTTATAGTCTTCCTTCAACCTTAATAACTATGTAACTATGGAGTCGCCTCTTTCTTTTCATATTCATCTTGTCCAGATGCCATGATGACTCTTCTCATCCACCGGCAGAGCTCGTTTCTGCAGACTTCCATCTTTTCCTGTCTTCTGCAGCACATCCCGACACAACACCCTTAAAGATAGCAGTGTTATTATAATGCTCCAGAATAAAAATATCTGCCCTAGGCTGAGCCCCTGAGTAAATAATTGCCCCTCACTTTATTCCCAGCACATAATATGACCCTCACTGTCCCTCCTACGGTACATGCCATCCACACTGCCGTCTCTCTTTTCCATACTTCACACTGCCTTCTCATACTTTGTCGCTGCTAGAGAGCCCAGTCTCTCTACTGTGCCCCTTCATTACACTCCTCCTACTTGGCATACTGTCTCCTCCTGGCTGTTACCCTCACACTACTCAGTATCTATTCTGTGCCCACTCACACTTTCCTCCCTCTATACTGTCTGCACACATTTCTAATAGCATCCTCATGTACATCCCCCCTGCTAGCTATACTATCTCCTCACTTATTTACCCTTTTGCTCTCCATATTTCCTCCTCACACATTCCCCCGACTCCCCATACTGTGTCCTCACACATCCCATCACCCTCGCTCCCAATACTGTGTCAGCACATATTTTTCCCTTCGCTACTGTGACCACTCCCATCTCACCACTCACCCCCACAGAATATATCCACTCCCCTTCCGACAGAATCCATCCCCCTCCACACAGAATAAATGCACCCTGCTAAATAAATCCCCCCCCACATACACACTGAATAAATCCCCACACACACTGATTAAATCCCCCCCACACACTGAATAAATCCCCCCCCACACACACACACACACACACACAATGAATAAATCCCTGAACCTGCCTTCCATACACTCTGAATAAATCCCTAATCACACACACACACACTGAATAAATCCCTGACCCCCAACACACTGATTAAATCCTGCCTCCCCAACACACACACTAAATAAATCTCCCCCCCAAACACTGAATAAATAAACACACACACACACACAGAATACATATTCCCAATAAACCCACCCCACGCTGAATTTTCAGTGTCTTCAGCTCCACAACTACAGGAGCACTTACCACCGCGTCTCTTCTTTCTCCTGCGCACCGGATATCAGCAGCGTGATCTCATGACTTGATCACGCTGCTGGCGTCGCTCTGACCCAGTGGTCAGAGCCTCAATTGTACTCGCAGCTGTTAGATGTGAGTACAATTGATTTCTGGGAGCCGGAGTACTGCAGCTTCTCTGTGCCGGCTGTCAGCTTGACAGGCGGCACAGAGAACAGCTGACTCCCAGACCAGGGGCGGCAGAATGCAGCCGCCGGGGAGACACTTTGGACCGCCGCATTAGGCAGCCCAACTGCGCCCCCTGCCGGCTGCGCACATGCTCCGGCTGCCCCCCCTAGATACGCCACTGGTAATAGGACTAAAAAGGCAGCACAGCTAGGTACTGGGGTGGGCTCCTCTGCTGAGTAGCAGACAGTGGTAGTAGGCGCAAAGTATTAACTGGAGGAATTGGAGAAGTCAGTAAGAGGAGGCCAAAAGCAAGACATTTTTCAGGCAAGCTACGTGTCAGCAGGAGAAGGTGGGGCAAAATAATTTGAAATCCATGATTGGTTCATTTTAATGAAGTTTAGATCATCAACATTCTGGGTAGCCAGACATGTCCTTTTTTTGGTCAGTATTGAACCAGCAGCACTGAAGACTCTTTCTGATAGCACACTAGAAGCAGGGCAAGCGAGTTCCTGTAATGCATATTCTGCCAATTCAGGCCAGGTGTCTATTTTAGATGCCCAGTAATCAAAGGGGAATGACCTGTGAGGGAGAACATCAATAAGGGAGGAAAAGTAGTTCGTAACCATACTGGACAAATGGTGTCTCCTGTCACTTTGAATCGATGCAGCACTACCTGCCATGTCAGCGGTTATTGCGAAATCACTTCACAACCTGGTCATAAAACCCCTCTGTCCAACGCCACTTCGGATTTGTGCACCTCTAACACCTCTGCCATGCTGCTCCCTATGGCTCGTGTGAGAACCATCACCACCGCTGTGAGCTGGGAATGCCTGAACCAAACGGTCTACAAGAGTTGCTTGTTTGGTAGCCAATATTTGCTCAAGGTTCTCATGTGGCATGATATTTTGTAATTTTCCTTTATATCGTGGATCCGGGAGGCAGGCCAACCAGTAATCGTCATCGGTCATCATTTTGATAATGTGGGGGTCCCCTTTTAGGATACGCAAGGCATACTCAGCCATGTGGACCAATGTTCCAGGTGTCAATTCACTGCTTGTGCTGGGTTGAGGAGCACTTTCTTGAAAATCAACATCACTTGTGTCCCGCAAAAACCTGTACCTGACCTTGCAATGCCACCAGTTTCTATTGCCCCCTGAGAAGCATTCTCCTCTCATAAATATTCATCCCCATCATCCTCCTCCTCTTTGTCCGCCACCTCGTCCAGGAGAGTTCCCTGAGCAGACGCCAGCTCCTTAATGTGCGTCAAACTTTGCATCAGCAGACGCATTAGTGGGATGCTCATGCTTATGATGGTGTCGTCTGCACTTTGCAGCCGTGTGCATTCCTCAAAACACTGAAGGACTTGACAGAGGTCTTGGAGCTTCGACCACTGCACACCAGACAACTCCATGTCTGCCATCCAACTGCCTGCCCGTGTATGTGTATCCTCCCACAAATTAATCACAGCACGCCTCTGTTTGCACAGCCTCTGAACCATGTGCAGTGTGGAGTTCCACCTTGTTGCAACGTCGATTATTAGGCAGTGCTGGGGAAGATTCAGCGATCGCTGATGGTTCAGCATATGGCTGGAGTGTACGGGCGACCGGCGGACTTGTGAGTAAAGTCTTTGCACCTTCAGGAGCAGGGCTCGTAACTCCGGATAATTTTTGAGGAAACACTGCACCACCAGGTTCAAGGTGCGAGCCAGGCAAGGTATGTTTTTAAGTTCTGAAAGGGCTGTGGCAACCATAAAATTCCTTCCGTTTTCACTGTCTACCTTGCCTGCCTCAAGATGTACACTGCCCAGCCATGACTGAGTTTGTTGCTGCAAGTACTCGGCCAGTACTTCCGCGTGTGTCTGTTGTCACCCAAACCCTTCATTTGTAGCACAGCCTGCTGACGCTTACCACTAGCTATTCGATAATGGGACACCTCGTGTGCAACACTGCCAGCTGCGGATGGAGTGGTCGTGTGACTGTGCTCTGTGGATGAGCTTTCGCTTCTGGAGGAGGAGGAGGAAGAGGGGTTGTGAACGCCTACAGCCAACTGTTTCTTAGATCATGGGCTAGGCAGAACTGTCCCACTATGGCTGTCCCCTGTGGACCCTGCATCCACCACATTAACCCAGTGCACCGTGATGGACACATAACGTCCCTGGCCATGCCTACTGGTCCATGCATCTGTTGTGAGGTGCACCTTTCTACTGACTGATTGCCTCAGTGCATGGACAATGCGGTCTTTGATCTGTTGGTGGAGGGCTGGGATGGCTTTTCTCGTAAAGAAGTGTCGACTGGGTAGGTCATAGCGTGGTACTGCATAGGCCATCAGGGCTTTGAAAGCTTTGCTTTCAACCAAGGGGTAGGGCATCATCTCTAACGAGATTAATCTAGCAATGTGGGCGTTCAAACCCTGTGTACGCGGATGAGAGGATAAATACTTTCTTTTGCTAACGAGAGTCTCTTGTAGAGTGAGCTGGACTGGAGAGGTGCATATGGTGGAACTAGCGGGGGTGTTGGTGGTGGACAGGGCGGATTGAGAGAGGGTTGGTGATGGTATACTCAATGTTGGCCTACATACAGTGTTTCCTACCAATAACCTTGTGATCAGCGTCGGACTGGAGCACCTTGGGCCCACCAGAGAAAATCATTCTTGGGGCCCACTATGTAGCTACATAGAAATAGATACAAGACCACCAATTGTGCGGTAAAAAGCGCTAATATCAGGGTATAATATAAGGTAGTTCACGTCTTAATAATGTAGCAAGGGTTGGGGTAGCCCCCTCACAGAATATAATGTAGCCCCCTCATAAAATATAATGCAGTCCCCTCTCATAGAATATAATGCAGCACCCCATAAAATATAATGCAACCCTCTCAGGTATGACGCAGTCCCCACCATAGAATATAATGTAGCACCCCATAGGGTATAATGCAGCCCCCCCCCCACAGCATATAATGTAGTCCCCTGAGAGAATGCAGTTCCACCACAGAATATAATGCAGCCCCCCCATAGAGTATACTGTAGCCCCCTCATATAGTATGATGTAGCCCCCATAATATTATGTAGTCCCCTGAGAGAATAATGCAGCCCCACCACAGAATATAATGCAGCCCCCCATAGAGTATACTGTAACCCCTCATATAGTATGATGTAGCCCCCCATAATATAATGTAGTACCCTGAGTATAATGCAGTCCCCCCACAGAATATAATGTAGCCCCCCAGGGCCGTATTTAGAGTTTCTGCTGCCCTAGGCACTTTTAGCGCTGCCTCCCCTTTTGGTGAGTATGACACTATCGGCAGTGACTTTGGCAAGAATCGCTGATGTGAAAGTCGCCTTTTGCAGCAGATCGGGCAGTTTTTCTGCATCTGCCGCGTAACGGATCACTTACGGCAACACTGCGCTCGGCCTCATTCATTCCCTATGGGATTTGCGGCGCTTGCCGTGATCTGGCAAATGTGGTACCATACCTCCCAACTTTTGAAGAAGGGAAGGAGGTATAAAGTTTGCGGCGCGCGTAGTGCGCCGCAGCAAATTTTAGGCCACGCCTCTGACCAGACCCATTTCACAACTAGTCACACCCATATCCACGTCCCAACCGCAGCCATTTAGCACTGCTGATCACACTGTTTTATATACAATAGTTATAAGCAAACAAAAATATGGCCAACAGTGCTCCATACTGTATAATGGCCACACATGATGCTCAATACTGTATAACGGCCACCACACATGATGCTCCATACTGTATAATGGCCACAGATGATGCTGCATACTGTATAATGGCCACACACAGTTCTTCATACTGTATAATGGCCACACATGATGCTCCATAGTGTATAATGGCCACACATTGCTCCATACTGTATAATGGCCAGACAGTGCTCCATACTGTATAATGACCACCCACACATAGTGCTCCATAGTGTATAACGGCCACACAGTTCTCCATACTGTATAATGATCCCACAAAATGCTCAATACTGTATAATGACCACAAATGATGCTCCATACTGTATAATGGCCACACATGATGCTCCATACTGTATAATGTCCATTGGCCACACATGATGCTCCATACTGTATAACGGCCACACATGATGCTCAATACTGTATAATGACCCCCCTCCTGTATGCATGGCTCATCTCCCTTCTATCCCATATACATAGCTCATATTACCCCCTCCTGTATGCATGACTCATATCTCCCCATGTATGCATGGCTCATATCCCCCCCCCTTATGCATGGCTCATATCCCCCCCTGTGTGAATGGCTCATATTCCGCCCCTGTATGCATGGCTTATATTCCCCCCTGTATGCATGGCTTATATTCCCCCCTGTATGCAAGGCTCATAGTCCGCCCCTGTATGCATGGCTCATAGTCCGCCCCTGTATGCATGGCTCATATTCCCCCCTGTATGCATGGCTCATATTCCCCCCTGTATGCATGGCTCATATTCTCCCCTGTATGCATGGCTTATATTCCCCCCTGTATGCATGGCCCATATTCCCCCTGTATGCATGGCTTATATGCTCCCCTGTATGCATGGCTTATATTCCCCCCTGCATGGCTTATATTCCCCCCTGCATGGCTCATATTCCCCCCTGTATCTGTATGCATGGCTTATATTCCCCCCTGTATGCATGGCTTATATTCCCCCCTGCATGGCTCATATTCCCCCCTGTATCTGTATGCATGGCTTATATTCCTCCCTGCATGGCTTATATTCCCCCCCTGTATGCATGGCTTATATTCCCCCCTGCATGGCTCATATTCCCCCCTGTATCTGTATGCATGGCTTATATTCCCCCCTGCATGGCTTATATTCCCCCCTGTATGCAGGCTTATCTCTCCGCACCCGCTCCTGCTCCTGCTCCTGCTCGGCGCGCCGGCTTATGTCCTCCTTCATCCCCCCTGTCCCCCCGTCCCTCATACTCACCTGTCCCACTGCACGGCCGTGCCGACCTCCCTCGCGCTCTGTCCCGACTCCAGGCGGCGGCGCCGGCGCAGCACCTTCTTCCTGCTTGAGCGGTCATGTGACACCGTTCATTAAGATCATGAATATGCGCATATTCATGATCTTAATGAGCGGTGTCACGTGACCACTCGTTCAGGACGCGCTGCAGTGCAGACGCCGAGACCATCGCTGGAGCAGGGTGAGTATTCAAGGCGGGTGGGCGGCGGGGGGGGGCCCTGGAGCGGGGGGAGGCTCTGCCAGCAGGTGTCAGTGCCAGGGCCCACCGGAGGATCCTCCGGTTCCCTGGTGGGCCAGTCCGAGCCTGCTTGTGATTCCCTGACTGCTTTGGCCCTGCGACGATACCTCCACATTTGCTGCTGGTGGTGTCCTAACCGGTGGGCTTACAGTGAGGGAAGCAATGTAGCGTTGCTGACTACTTTCATTCTGAGCAGGTGCACCAACGGTACGGGACGTTTGGTAGTTAGTCCAGGTTTCCAAGTGCATGCTGGTTAAATGTCTACGCATGCACGTTGTATTTAAATTTTGAAGATTCTTCCCTCTGCTAAAGGTCTTTGAGCATTTCTTACAGATAACTTTTGACTGATCATTCGGATCTTGGTTAAAAAATTGCCACACTGCACTCTTCCTACTATGGAATACCTTTCAGGCATTGCACGCTGTGCTACTTTCACCAGATGGCCACGCTGTCCTAAAACTGTTTTTGTTTTTGACAAACATTTTTGGCCTGATACGGGCCTGCCAGATGACAGCTGTTGCGATGTAGATGGCTGCTGCGGATCATCCTCCTCTGCTTCAGAGCTACTGGCAGCGGCACCCTCTTCCCCCAATGGCTGCCAATCTGGGTCAACAACTGGGTCATCTATCACCTCCTCTTCAATGTCATGTGCACCTTCCTCTGTGTCACCGTGTAAGGTGCTATAGCGTTCGGGACGGGGCACCATAGTCTCATCATTATCAGATTCTCGCTCAGTACACTGCGAGGGCAATGTAGTGATCTGAGTCAATGGAACAGCATTATAATCTAGCGGTGGCTGTGCATCAGTGCACTCCATGTCCGATTCATCTTGTAATGGGCAGTTAACAATTTCCTATTCTAACCCAGGCACGGTATGTGTAAAGAGCTCCATGGAGTAACCTGTAGTGTCGCCTGACGCATCCTTCACTATTGGTTTGGGTGAAGGACACAAGGAAACGTCTTGTTCCTGACCAGGAGCATCCACTGACGACTCGCTGCTTTTATATTTGGAACTTTCTGAAGAGGAGACGAAAGAGCTAGAGGCTGAATCAGCAATGAAAGCCAAAACTTTTTCCTGCTGCTCCGGCTTTAAAAGCCGTTTTCCTACTCCAAGAAAAGGGAGCCTTTGAGGCCTTGTGTAGCCAGACGATGACGCAGGCTCAACACCTCCAGCCTTAGGTGCTATTGTGCTTTTGCCACTACCACCAGATGCACCACCACCACCACCATCAGTACCAGCTGGCAACCACCGCCCACGGCCTCTTCCACGGGACTTCCTCATTTTTTGGAAAATCTAACCAAAATAACAACCGTTATATGGTACTGTAAAACAAGGTAGAAGGTGTATATAAACTTGTTGAGAATTTGAATCTCCCTTTTTTTGGGGGGAGACTGACCCAAAACTCAGGCCCAGTGTATAAAACAACGCAATCTAAGTGGCAGAAAGTGGCTGGCTGACATACACCAAACTAACAGGACTGCAGTAGATCCATTTTGTGAGAATTTGAAACTCCCTTTTTTGGGGGGAGACTGTCACAAAACTCAGGCCCAGTCTATAAAACAACGCAATGTAAGTGGCAGAAAGTGGCTGGCTGACATACACCAAACTAACAGGACTGCAGTAGATCCACTTTGTGAGAATTTGAAACTCCCTTTTTTGGGGGGAGACTGACCCAAACCTCAGGCCCAGTGTATAAAACAACACAATCTAAGTGGCAGAAAGTGGCTGGAAGATATATGAAAAATTACAAGGACTGTAGTACAATTTCAATCTCCCTACAATGATCTCAGGAAAAGTATGGCAGCAATAAAAAGGACTTCTGCACACAAAAGTGTGGACAAATAAACAAGATAACTGTGCAGAAAGGAGGAATAGGATTTTTGCTTTTAAAAAAGCAGTTGGTTTGCACAGCGGCGTGCAAACAGCAATGCAGCTATCAGGGAGCCTTATCAGGCAGCTTAATAAACTACAGAGCTGATGCACAAAAATATAGCCTCCACTGTCCCTGTAAACAAATGGTGGTGTTGGACCGTGGAAATCGCTACAGCACAAGCAGTTTTGGGGGTTAATCTTCCCTCCCTAACTATATCCCTTCTTCTGATGAAGCTGCGGCAACCTCTCCCTATGCTACGATCGGCAGAAGTAAGATGGCGGTCGGCGTGCACGCCCCTTTATAGCCCCTGTGATGCCGCAGAAAGCAAGCCAATCACTGTCATGCCCTTCTCTAAGATGGTGGGGACCGAGACCTATGTCATCACGCTGCCCACACTCTGCGTCCTCATTCATTGGCTGAAAAATGGCGCTGAAAGCATCATACGAAACGCGACTTTGGCGCGAAGATCGCCGACCTCATGGCCGATCCCACACTAGGATCGGGTCGGGTTTCATGAAACCCAACTTTGCCGAAAGTCGGCGATTTATGAATTTGTCCGATCCGTTTCGCTCAACCCTACTAGACAGTTCAAGTTCATCAGGTGGCGACAAGTGGGATAGGGCACAGCAATTCAGTTTCTTCCTCCTTAGCACACCTCTTCGTCAGTCCTGTCTCCATCTTGTCCTGGACCACCCCAAAACCCATTAATTCTGTCAGTCTAAGAGACTTCTTATCCACCTCGGCAGTGCAACCAAGACTGGCCATTGCCTCCCGTCTGTGAGTCAACCACCAGGGCCTAGGGGTACTCGGTACCGGGTCCGGTTGCAATAAAAGGGGATGTCACAGTGGCAGTGAGCCAGTCCGTGGCACTGGGTGCCCAAGTAAAAGGGAAAGGTCTTTTAAAGCAATTTGTAATAAAGTTTGTGTTCATGATGCCACCTGTGGTGCTTGGTCAGAGGGGACCGACGCTGTTTAAAGGGGTCCTCTGGGGTGATGTTTTTGCAGCAAAGATGGTGACGCTTCCCACAGGTCAAGCTGGGTCCCCAGTGCTCCCGGGGTGCTGGGCAGGGATGGTGTATGCCAGAAAATAAATGGAGGACACAGAGTTGTAACGTCCTTACCTGGTTTACTGGTTGCAAGCAACTGCAGAGTACAAGCAACAAGTGGTGATGTGGTCCGGTCGGCCTAGAGGCAATGGTGGATCCCTCTCCCAGGTGAGGTCCGTATGCCTTCCTACTCGTGCTAGCATGCGAGGTCCTTGCTGCCTGTGGCTTGCCGACAAAGTCCTCTCTCTCCTGTCCTGGGACAGTTACACGCATGGTGGGCATTGTGAGCCTTTTTATAGGGTCTCTATCATGACCCGGGCTTCCTGCACTTCGGCTCAGAGGGTGCCCAGGCACAGTTCCCCTCTAAGCCCTTTCCTTCTCCTGTGCTTCGTCCCTCAGATGCTCACAACATTCCAACCCTTCAGGTTATCTTCCTTTCCTGGAGCTGCAGCTCACACGTGGCTGCACGGCCCCACTGTCTGTTCTCCGTCCTCTCTCTTCCACTGTCTCTGCAGACTTACTCACTCCTCCTCCAGACCAGAATACTTAAAGCTGGGGACGCTCCCCTGAATCCGAGTTCAGAGCTCCCCCTTCTGGCCTGAATTCAGAATGTGTTGTATGTAGGTGCTTACCTGATAAAGGAAATCCTCCTTGCCTCCAAGCATGATATTACCCTCCCCGAAAGGAAGGCAACATCACTGTAACAACCAGTTACCTAGGGTGTTACATCTATGTGGGTTCCTGTCCATCTTCCACTGTATGCCAGAGGACCAAATTTGTTCGGCAGCACCTATGCCAGACCTTAGGCTCCAGACGTGACTGGAGCAACTTCCCAGTATTCCAGTAATGCCCCCCACTGCCTGGAACAAGTAACACATGCGGCCCCTAGCAACCCATCACACTTGAACTTGAGATTCACTATGCACGTCACTAACTCTCTCAGAACTCATGCTATCAGGAAGTGTTCCCCTTTTTAAAAACACTTGTGCCCACCCACTGGGCTAGTTCTATCATTAACTATTTCCATGTTTCATGTGCTAAACCTATTATCCTGAGGCTATGTGCACACAATGCGGATTTTGCTGCGGATCCGCAGCTGTGGGTCCGCAGCAGTTTCCCATGAGTTTACAGTACAATGTAAACCTATGGGAAACCAAAAACGCTGTGCCCATGCGTTTCCGTGCGTTTTTTTCCGCAGCATGTCCATTTTTTGTGCGGAATCCGCAGTGGTTTTACACCTGCTCCATAATAGAAAACCGCAGGTGTAAAACCGCAGTGGAATCCGTACAAAAAACGCTGTAAATCCGCAGTAAATCCGCAATAAATCCACAGGAAAAATGCAGTGTTTTTGCCCTGCGGATTTTTCAAATCCACTGCGGAAAAATCCGCAGTGGAACATTCTACGTGTGCACATACCCTTTTATGTCTTATGCTGTTGCTAAACCACTTACAGTATAAGCTTTCTAATGCTATCCTAAGATTATCCTATACTCTACTCACATTATGCATTAACCCATCACATGCTGTACATTACCATAATACGTTACATAAGATGCACATCACTTTTACATGTATAACTGCATGACAGTATTCACACGACATGTTTGTTGTCTTCAGGGACAGGATCAGGGTCAGAATATCCAAATCCTTACGCTAAAACAGCAATATGAAATAAAAAAAGTGATACATCTAATGCTTTCATTTGATGTAAAGATTTGAAATAATAATGTCCATTGGACAAGGAACAGGCTGTTATGTAGCCATGCCATGTGGCATATAATATACTGACATATTTACAGTTGTAGGCCTCATATTTAAGAGGATTAATGGGTTAAATTCCTTCATCCCTTATTGTACTTCCCGGATTGCCAGTAAAGCCAAGCAGCAGGACTGACAGATTTAATGTTAATACATAATCACAAAATTACTAAAATTGGCTACATGAGAGAAGTTGCAATTGTACAACCAGATTGGTTTGAGAAGGTGACAGACTGAATGGCTTTATATATATTGTTGTTTTTATGGATCTAACTTGGACACCATATGGCAAGTAAGCAACTGGGTCTGCCAGCTTTCTCAATCCTTTCTTATGTATCTCTGACTGCACCATGACAGTTCAGTGCAGAAAGGAGTTAAAACATGTATAGAACTTGGCAGATGGTGACCAATAGATAAAATGGAACTCATTGCAAGGCTTAAAGGGATTGTCCATTATGTTAGAATTCTGTTCTATACGAGTTAACAGCTCCAGATCAGCATTTTTAAATATTACTAAATTATCACAAGATACTTCTTTGTTTGCATCTCATTTCATCTCATTGCAGGTCATGTGATTCACTGGTTGCATACAATGCACTTTTCTTCCTCTATTCCTTTCGATCTGCCCCTCTTGCAGACTCAGAAGGACCATGACGTACTCTGCTCCTGTTTTGTCAAGATTGGGCCCAGCAACAATTAGTTAGCTGCAGGCAGGGTTAATTATTGGGACCAGCCTAGGAGGGGAGGAGTTACATGGGTGCATAGGAATACAGTTTCCTGTTGATAGTTCCGGAAGAAGTCTTGAGAAGTGAATAATCTTGCTGCTCACAGACCTGCATTTTGAATTGGGTACTTATGTGCAAAGAAGGGAGACCACAATATATTGGACAGCATGTTCTGAAGGAAACCAGGAATAAATGGCAGCAGGATTCCTTATCCTACCAAACACTCAGCAAAAGGAAGGATTGCTGTCACTTTTCCACTCCTAAGTCTGTCTGGGATGCAGTTACTGACAGCTCAGCTATCCAATCTTGTACACGGGCGTGCTGAAGCTGTCAGTACTTTGATTGACAGTTCAGTCATCCATTCTAGTGCAGGGGTTGTCGACTGACAGCTTGGCTATCCAATCTGAGATTGGGAGGCGCTGGCTGTCCTCAGGTGTTTATTGTCCCAGATGATTGCCTGACTACTTAACTGGGCTGTTACTACCAAACCTCTGCCAGTACATTCAGATTATGTGTGCTTTGTCTCTCTGTGCCAAGCATTCTGTGTTTTGATCTTTTGTTGCCTGACCCTGGACCTCTTTCTGAAATCCATCTGTTTAACCCCTTCTGCTCTGATCCGCTATCTCTTGGTATTTTGACCTTGGAATGTTAACTGACTATGCATTTTTCTCTTTCTCCTGTTTATGACGTAACCTCCTGGCTTTGACCTTGGACTCTTTGATTCTACCATGTCATGGCTTGTCCTTGAGAAGTGGCTCAGTGTCACATTTCATCTGGCCAATACATTTTTCTTTTTTCGCCTGTTTGGAGCCTGTTCACACGTTATGTGAGCAGGTGGCAAATTTGATGCACATGACCCAGACAGCACAATGTCTGTTGCAGGGTCAGATAACTAATTTGATGAATACCACCTATAGCCCTCCACTGCCGGCAGTGGCTGTGACGGCAGTGCCTTCTGATGTACAGTTGGTCTCTCCTGAACTTGTAATAGCCCTCCCTGATACATTTTCGTGAGAGAAAGACCAATTATTATTATAGGTATTCAGGGAGAGATGTAGGGTATTTTTTCCCCTGGTCGTCAGGGGATGAGTTCCAATGGGTGGGAATAATCATGTCCCTACTGCAAGTGGATCCTCAAACCTGGGACTTTTCCTTGATCCCACAAGACCCAAATCAGTTTTCTATTGACACCTTTTTTTGACAGTTTAGGTCTGATATATGATGAACACGACACAATCCAGGTCGCTGAGGCTAAAAGCATAAAACTGGCACAGGGGGGTATCACAGCTGAGGACTTCTGTACTGTGCTCCGGCAGTGGTCCACAGAAGTACTGTGGAACGATGCAACTCTCAGGTGCCAGTTCAACAAAGGCCTTTCCGAAACTCTTAAGGATGCTCTGGTCCTTTATGATGCCCCTTGTTCTCTGACAGAGGCCATGACCATGACCCTTGCCATACAAATGGACTGCCAAATCCGTGAGAGATGCGGTGAACAGCAGACTGTCCATTATACTTCCCCAGGGCAGGTCCATTTACCAGAGGTGGAGCCATTGGAAGTTAAAGTTGCCATTCTTCATATTGTGGAGAAAAGATGTAGACAAATCATGGACTTTGTTTGTGTTGTTGTCTCTCTGGACATTTTCTCCAGAATTGCACAACTTGTCCTCAGGCTAGCAAACCGGCAGGAAAACATCTGAACCTGGGTGACAACTGACGAGGTCACTTGGACTACCCGATACCTTTTTCTTCTTCTTCTAAAGTACTGATAAATAAGGTGTTATCCTCGAGAACCAGGTGTTATCAACATTGGCATTCATTGTGGATATGCCGCTAACTTTATTGATTCTGGATTGTTTCTGAAGTTAGGGTTATGGACAGTTAGTTTAGAAAGACCCATTAAAATCTTCGCCTTTATCTCCTGGATCGAGAAAATTGAACTTGAAATCTGTATTGAACCAAATCATCATGAAGCTGTCAGTTTTCATCTTATCTCCTCTCCAAAATTTCCAGTTATTATGGGAATTCCCTGGTTTCAGTCCATAACCCGTCTATCAACTGGACGAGGACCATTATGTATCCCTCTGAGTACTGTAAGAAAAATTGCCAAGCTAATTTCTCTGTTCTCAGCAAATTCAAGCATCCAAGATTTCTCATCAGAATTATGTCAAACTACCACCTCAGTACTAGCAGTTGAGTGAGGTCTGCAGTAGGAAGAAGATCAACCGACTCCTCATCGTTCTTATAACTGTCCGATTGACTTGCTTCCTGGTGCTTTCATTCAATTCGGGCTAATTTAAAATTTTTCTGAAACAGAATTCAAAATACTGAAGGAATACTTAGATGAAAATGTAGAGAAAGGCTTCATTCAATCTTCTTCATCGCAGCTTGAGCAGCCTTGTTTTTTTGTAGAAAAGAAAGACTCAACTCTGTGGCAATATATTGATTACAGGGAAATTAATAAGATTACCATTAAAAATCACTACACACTCCCCTTAATTCCTGAGTTGTTAGAGAAACTGTATTCTGCCAAGATTTTTACCAAACTTGATCTAAGAGGGGCTTATAATCTCATACGAATTTGCCTGGGAGAAGAGTGGAAAACCGCCTTTAGAACAAGATATGGAATACCTGGTTATGCCTTTCGACCTTACCAATGCCCCTGCCACCTTTCAAAACTTCATTAATGATGTTTGTCAAGATTTCTTGGATCAATTAGTTGTTGTTTATCTTGACGACATTCTTATATTTTCAGATACCTATGAGGAGCATCGCAGGCATGTCCAGTTAGTCCTCGAACATCTATATCAAACTCAAAAAATGCGAATTTGAACAAACAAGGACTCAATTTCTGTGATTTATCCTATCCCAAGAAGGTCTGAGCTTGAATCCCATTACAATCAGAGTGGTAGTAGACTCGCCTACCAGTGGCGTATCTAGGGGGAGCAGCCGGGGCATGTGCCCCGGGCGCAGCCGGCTGGGGGGCGCAGTTGGGCTGCCTAATGCAGTGGTCCAAAGTGTCTCCCCCGGCGGCTGCATTCTGCTGCCCCTGGTCTGGGAGTCAGCTGTTCTCTGTTCCGCCTGTCAAGCTGACAGCCGGCACAGAGAAGCTGCAGTGCTCCGGCTCCCAGAAATCAATTGTACTCACATCTAACAGCTGCGAGTACAATTGAGGCTCTGACCACTGGGTCAGAGCGACGCCAGCAGTGTGATCAAGTCATGAGATCACGCTGCTGATATCCGGCGCGCAGGAGAAAGAAGAGACGCGGTGGTAAGTGCTCCTGTAGTTGTGGAGCTGAAGACACCGAAAATTCAGCGTGGGGTGGGTTAATGAGGAATATGTATTCTTTGTGTGTGTGTGTTTATTTATTCAGTGTTTGGGGGGGAGATTTGTTATGAAGAGGTAATTCAGAACCACAATGGACCTTAAAGTTCAGAGCACAAAAGTGACCTGACCAAAACCACAAAACATAGGACGAGCTCTGAGACGTGGAAACTCTGCTGACCGCAATCCCTAAACCTATCAAACCACACTAGAGGTAGCCGTGGATTGCGCCTAACGCTCCCTATGCAACTCGGCACAGCCTGAGAAACTAGCTAGTCCTGAAGAAAGAAAAATAAGCCTACCTTGCCTCAGAGAAATTCCCCAAAGGAAAAGGCAGCCCCCCACATATAATGACTGTGAGTTAAGATGAAAATACAAACACAGAGATGAAATAGATTTAGCAAAGTGAGGCCCGACTTACTGAATAGACCGAGGATAGGAAAGATAGCTTTGCGGTCAACATAAAAACCTACAAACAACCACGCAGAGGGGCAAAAAGACCCTCCGCACCGACTAACGGTACGGAGGTGCTCCCTCTGCGTCTCAGAGCTTCCAGCAAGCAAGCAAAACCCAAAAAGCAAGCTGGACAGAAAATATAGCAACAAAAGTAACACAAGCAAAACTTAGCTTATGCTGAGCAGACAGGCCACAGGAACGATCCAGGAAGAAGCAAGACCAATACTAGAACATTGACTGGAGGCCAGGATCAAAGCACTAGGTGGAGTTAAATAGAGCAGCACCTAACGACTTAACCTCATCACCTGAGGAAGGAAACTCAGAAGCCGCAGTACCACTCGTGACCACAGGAGGGAGCTTGATCACAGAATTCACAACAGTACCCCCCCCTTGAGGAGGGGTCACCGAACCCTCACCAGAGCCCCCAGGCCGACCAGGATGAGCCATATGAAAGGCACGAACAAGATCGGCAGCATGGACATCAGAGGCAAAGACCCAGGAATTATCTTCCTGACCATAACCCTTCCACTTAACCAGATACTGGAGTTTCCGTCTCGAAACACGAGAATCCAAAATCTTCTCCACTATATACTCCAACTCCCCCTCCACCAAAACCGGGGCAGGAGGATCAACAGATGGAACCACAGGCGCCACTTATCTCCGCAACAATGACCTATGGAATACGTTATGGATGGAAAAAGAATCTGGAAGGGTCAAACGAAAAGACACAGGATTAAGAACCTCAGAAATCCTATACGGACCAATGAAACGAGGCTTAAACTTAGGAGAGGAAACCTTCATAGGAATATAACGAGATGACAACCAAACCAAATCCCCAACACGAAGTCGGGGACCCACACAGCGTCTGCGATTAGCGAAACGTTGAGCCTTCTCCTGGGACAAGGTCAAATTGTCCACTACATGAGTCCAAATCCGCTGCAACCTGTCCACCACAGTATCCACACCAGGACAGTCCGAAGACTCAACCTGCCCTGAAGAGAAACGAGGATGGAACCCAGAATTGCAGAAAAACGGTGAAACCAAGGTAGCCGAGCTGGCCCGATTATTAAGGGCGAACTCAGCCAACGGCAAAAAGGACACCCAATCATCCTGATCAGCAGAAACAAAACATCTCAGATATGTTTCCAAGGTCTGATTGGTTCGTTCAGTCTGACCATTTGTCTGAGGATGGAAAGCCGAGGAAAAAGACAAATCAATACCCATCCTAGCACAAAAGGCTCGCCAAAACCTCGAAACAAACTGGGAACCTCTGTCAGAAACGATGTTCTCTGGAATGCCATGTAAACGAACCACATGCTGGAAGAACAATGGCACCAAATCAGAGGAGGAAGGTAATTTAGACAAGGGTACCAAATGGATCATCTTAGAGAAGCGATCACAAACTACCCAAATGACCAACATTTTTTGAGAGACGGGGAGATCCGAAATAAAATCCATAGAGATATGTGTCCAAGGCCTCTTCGGGATCGGCAAGGGCAAAAGCAACCCACTGGCACGAGAACAGCAGGGCTTAGCCCGAGCACAAATCCCACAGGACTGCACAAAAGAATGCACATCCCGCGACAGAGACGGCCACGAAAAGGATCTAGCCACCAAATCTCTGGTACCAAAGATTCCAGGATGACCAGCCAACACCGAACAATGAACCTCAGAGATAACTTTATTCGTCCACCTATCAGGGACAAACAGTTTCTCTGCTGGGCAACGATCAGGTTTATTAGCCTGAAATTTTTGCAGCACCCGCCGCAAATCAGTGGAGATGGCAGACACAATTACTCCCTCTTTGAGAATACCCGTCGGCTCAAGCAAACCCGGAGAGTCGGGCACAAAACTCCTAGACAGGGCATCCGCCTTCACATTTTTAGAGCCCGGAAGGTACGAAACCACAAAGTCAAAACGGGAGAAAAACAGCGACCAACGAGCCTGTCTAGGATTCAACCGTTTGGCAGACTCGAGATAAGTCAAGTTCTTGTGATCAGTCAAGACCACCACGCGATGCTTAGCTCCTTCAAGCCAATGACGCCACTCCTCGAATGCCCACTTCATGGCCAGCAACTCTCGATTGCCAACATCATAATTTAGCTCAGCAGGCGAAAACTTCCTGGAAAAGAAGGCGCATGGCTTCATCACCGAGCAATCAGCACCTCTTTGCGACAAAACAGCCCCCGCTCCAATTTCAGAAGCATCAACCTCAACCTGGAACGGAAGCGAAACATCTGGTTGACACAACACAGGGGCAGAAGAAAAACAACGCTTTAACTCTTGAAAAGCTTCCACAGCAGCAGAAGACCAATTGACCACATCAGCACCCTTCTTGGTCAAATCGGTCAATGGTTTAGCAATACTAAAAAAATTACAGATGAAGCGATGATAAAAATTAGCAAAGCCAAGGAACTTTTGCAGACTCTTCAGAGATGTCGGCTGAGTCCAATCATAAATGGCCTGGACCTTAACAGGGTCCATCTCGATGGTAGAAGGGGAAAAAATGAACCCCAAAAATGAAACCTTCTGAACACCAAAGAGACACTTTGATCCCTTCACAAACAAAGAATTAGCACGCAGGACCTGGTACACCATTCTGACCTGCTTCACATGAGACTCCCAATCATCCGAGAAGACCAAAATATCATCCAAGTATACAATCAGGAATTTATCCAGGTACTCTCAGAAGATGTCATGCATAAAGGACTGAAATACTGATGGAGCATTGGCAAGTCCGAATGGCATAACTAGGTACTCAAAATGGCCCTCGGGCGTATTAAATGCAGTTTTCCATTCATCGCCCCGTTTAATACGCACAAGATTATATGCACCACGAAGATCTATCTTGGTGAACCAACTAGCCCCCTTAATCCGAGCAAACAAATCAGATAGCAGCGGCAAGGGGTACTGAAATTTGACCGTGATTTTATTTAGAAGGCGGTAATCAATACAAGGTCTCAGCGAACCATCCTTCTTGGCCACAAAAAAGAACCCTGCTCCCAATGACGATGACGACGGCCGAATATGACCCTTCTCCAAGGATTCTTTTACGTAACTCCGCATAGCGGCGTGCTCAGGTACAGATAAATTAAACAGTCGACCTTTAGGAAACTTACTACCAGGAATCAACTCGATAGCACAATCACAATCCCTATGCGGAGGTAGGGCATTGGACTTGGGCTCATCGAATACATCCCGGTAATCAGACAAGAACTCTGGGACCTCAGAAGGGGTGGATGATGAGATAGACAGAAATGGAACATCACCATGTACCCCCTGACAACCCCAGCTGGACACAGACATTGATTTCCAATCTAATACTGGGTTATGGACTTGTAGCCATGGCAACCCCAACACGACCACATCATGCAGATTTTGCAACACCAGAAAGCGAATATCCTCCTGGTGCGCAGGAGCCATGCACATGGTCAGCTGGGTCCAATACTGAGGCTTATTCTTGGCCAAAGGCATAGCATCAATTCCTCTCAATGGAATAAGACACTGCAAGGGCTCCAAGACAAACCCACAGCGCCTAGCAAACTCCAAGTCCATCAAATTCAGGGCAGCGCCTGAATCCACAAATGCCATGACAGAATAGGAAGACAAAGAGCAGATCAAAGTAACGGACAAAAGAAATTTCGACTGTTCCGTACCAATGGTGGCAGACTTAGCGAACCGCCTAGTGCGCTTAGGACAATCGGAGATAGCATGAGTGGAATCACCACAGTAGAAACACAGCCCATTCTGACATCTGTGTTCCTGCCTTTCAGCTCTGGTCAAAGTCCTATCGCACTGCATAGGCTCAGGTTTATGCTTACTGTAGCATGGCTAAAGGGTGTGTAGTCGATGGGAGGTATGTGCCACATAAGTGCCTTGTTGCTGTAATGTAGCCCGGAATATTGCGTTGTTTTATATAACCATATGTTTGTGTTTCAGGACCTGTGGTGATGTCAGACCACATGGCTAATCATGTGATAGATTACTGGGTGTGGTTAGTCCTATATAAGACTGGCTAATCCTTTACACAGCAGATATGTGTGGAGGTGAAACCCTCCTGAGTGTATTCGGCTTCAGGACTGAGCCGGATGAACTGGACACTTGTTTTCCTTTGCCTGAACCAAAGGCTATTTTGCTTTCTGTTGTTTTGCCACATGGTTTATGAAGCAATAAACCCAGTGAACTTTAAAGGAACACGTCTCCTGAGTGTCAGCCGTCGCAGCTGAGTGAGTGAAATCGCTACAATTGGTGGAGAATGCGGGCAGCGTTCCCAGCGGAGACGTGAGTTTATTTTTGAATGTCCTGGGTCAAGGCTGTTGCAAGCCAGCAAGCATTGCCGGAGAAAATGGAGGACCTGCTGAAACACTTGGTCCAGCAGGAGCAAAGGCAGCAAGAGACCAACAGGCTGTTGATGCAGCAGATACAACAGAGCCAGCAGCAGATACAACAGAGCCAGCAGGAGCAACGGCAGCAGATGCAGCAAAGCCAGCAGGAGCAACGGCAGCAGTTACAACAGAGCCAGCAGGAGCATCAGCAGCAGATGCAGCTTCTGGCAACCGCCATCCAGGGCAAGGCGAGCGCCCCAACCCCAGGTTTGGCTGATGACACCCATGTCCGGAAAACGGTAAGACGTGCATTGCAGAAAATGACTCCCGGGGATGATGTTGAGGCCTTCCTGACGGTGTTTGAGAGGGTCGCTGAGAGGGAAAAACTTCCGCCAGAGCAGTGGGCAGAGGTACTTGCGCCATACCTGACGGGAGAACCCCAGAAGGCGTACTATGATTTGACCTTGCAGGATGCCAAAGAGTATCACAAATTGAAAGCCGAGATTCTCGCACGTCTGGGGGTGACACTGACTGTCAGGGCACAGCGAGTTCACTCCTGGGGCTATCACCGGGACAAACCACCTCGTTCCCAAATGTTTGATCTGTTGCACCTGGTCCAGAAATGGCTGCAGCCAGAGACCTCTGCGCCTGCACAGATGGTAGAACGGGTGATGATGGATCGGTTTGTCCATTCCCTCCCGAGGCCTATACAGTCTTGGGTTGCCCAGGGTGATCCCCAGAATGCCGACGAGCTGATCGGACTGGTTGAGAGATACCAAGGGTTGGAAGGCTCCTTCGGGAGGCAGCCCATGCCGTACTGGGGGTCCCAGAGGGCAGCTGAGTCCCAAAAAGGGGTGGTGCGTCCAAGGTCACAAAGGGCGGGGGAGGTGGTGCCCAAGGTCCCCACGGGTGATGTTATTTGTTGGAGGTGCCACAAGCCAGGACATATAGCTGCCCGTTGTTCCCAAGCCACTGAGCAGATGGACTGCAGCATGGGACGCCGTTGTTCATACTATGCGTATCCAGTCTGTAGTGTGAACTCTCCATCCAACGAGGGACCTCAAGCGTGTCCCGTAAAGGTGAACGGTCGAGCAGTAACGGCACTGTTAGACTCGGGGAGCCTAGTGACCCTGGTGAGGGCCACTTTTCCTCTTCATCTGCTCCCAGGAAAGAAGGTCGGAGTGCGGTGCATACATGGTGATGCAAAGGACTACCCTATGGCCAGGGTGGACATTGAAACGGCATGTGGCACTGAATCCCACATAGTCGGCGTAGTTCAGGACTTGTTGCACCCTATAATTATTGGCCGGGATTTCTGTTTGTTTTGGGATTTGTGGGGAAAGGGTTCTGAGCTCCCTGGCAGGGAACCAGTGAACCCTGGAACGGTATCGCCACACCCAGAGGCAGACAGCTTTCCTTTTTGTGTTCTGGTTGGGGATGAGGAGGAAGTATCCCCTACATCTGACATTCTGGAGTTAGAGGTTACCGGTGAAAATTTTGGGACTGCCCAACATAGGGACCCCACTCTGAGGGAAGCCTTTAATAATGTCACAGTTATTGACGGGGTGGTACAGGAGCCGGGGGCAGACAAAAGATTTCCCCATGTTCTGTTGAGGGGGGAATTGTTGTACCGGGTCACGAAAATAAGGGAGGAGTTGGTAGAGCAGTTGATAGTGCCGGGTCCGTATAGACGGAAAGTGTTGGACATGGCCCATTCACACATCTTGGGTGGACACCTAGGGGTGGAAAAAACGCAGGAACGGGTTGTGCAGAGGTTCTATTGGCCTGGGTGTCACCGGGAAATAGTGAACTATTGCAGGTCCTGCCCTACATGTCAGCTAACTGCTCCTACTCCTCATTTCCGGAACCCCCTTGTGCCACTGCCCATTATTGAGGTACCGTTCGAGAGAATTGCCATGGACTTGGTCGGTCCCTTAGTTAAATCAGCTCGGGGCCATCAGTATATATTAGTCATCCTGGACTATGCCACACGCTATCCTGAGGCAATTCCCTTGAGGAATTCTTCCTCAAAGAGCATAGCCCGCGAGTTGGTCCATGTCTTTTCCCGGACAGGTCTGCCAAAGGAGATCCTGACTGACCAGGGTACACCTTTCATGAGCAAGGTGATGAGGGAGTTATGCAAAGCCCTGAAGATCTCCCAGTTGAGGACCTCGGTGTACCATCCCCAGTCAGATGGTCTTGTTGAGAGGTTTAACAAGACTCTAAAGAGCATGCTGAGAAAAGCTATAGAGAAAGACGGTAGAGACTGGGATTGTCTCTTACCCTATCTGATGTTTTCCATTCGTGAAGTTCCACAGGCCTCCACAGGGTTCTCACTGTTTGAGCTTCTATATGGCCGACATCCACGAGGACTCCTGGATATAGCCAAGGAAACCTGGGAAGCCGAAGTCACGCCCCACAGAAGCGTCATTGAGCATGTGGCCCTGATGCAGCAGAGGATTGCAAAGGTGATGCCTATCGTGAAAGAACACCTTCTCCAAGCACAAGAAGCTCAAGCCAGGGTCTACAACCGGTCTGCAAGAGTGAGGCAGTTCAATTCGGGAGACCGAGTTCTGGTGTTAGTTCCAACAGTGGAAAGCAAGTTCTTGGCCAAATGGCAAGGGCCATATGAGGTTGTCGAGAAACTTGGTGAGGTAAATTATAAAATTCACCAACCAGGAAGACGGAAACCATTCCAAGTTTACCATGTCAACCTCATCAAGCCATGGCAAGATAGAGAGCCGACAGTTACTCCGTCATTGTTAAGCAACCCAGAAGGTGAGGTTGGAGCGGTTACTATAGCAGAGACGCTATTGAAAACCCAGAAACAGCAGTGCCGGGAGTTACTCCAGAAAAACAGGGACCTGTTTTCAGAATTGCTAGGATACACGAAGGTCATAGAGCACGAGGTCCTAACAGAGCCCCATGTGCGGGTGAATGTGAAACCTTATCGTATTCCTGAGGCTCGTCGAGAAGTTATCTCCAAGGAAGTGGAGCGTATGTTGAGGCTTGGAGTCATTGAGGAATCCAAGAGCGGTTGGTCAAGCCCAATTGTCCTGGTCCCAAAACCTGATGGAGAGTGGAGGTTTTGCAACGACTATCGGAAGTTGAATGAGGTCTCCAAGTTCGACGCTTATCCCATGCCCCGTATTGATGAGCTCATCGAAAGGCTTGGGCACGCCAGATATATATCCACCTTGGATCTGACAAAGGGGTATTGGCAGATCCCCATGGCGCAGGAAGCCAAGGAGAAGACAGCCTTTTCGACACCTGATGGATGCTTCCAGTATGCCCGGATGCCGTTTGGCCTACAGGGAGCTCCGGCGACCTTCCAGAGGGCTATGGATAGAGTTCTTGCACCCCATAAGGCCTACGCTGCTGCGTACCTAGATGATATCGTCATCTTTAGCCCGGACTGGGAGAGTCATCTGGAGAAAGTCCAAGCAGTGTTGGATGCTATAAGAGAGGCCGGATTTACTATAAACCCAAAGAAGTGTGCCTTGGGTAAAGAAGAAGCTAAGTACCTTGGATACATAGTGGGTCACGGAGAAATAAAACCCCAAATCAGTAAAGTGGAGGCAATTCAAACGTGGCCAAAACCAGTTTCCAAGAAGCAAGTTAAAGCCTTCCTGGGAATCGTGGGATATTACAGGAGGTTCATCCCAAACTTCGCCACGATGGCTGCGCCTCTGACTGACCTGCTAAAAGGGACAAAACCAGTAATGGTTAAGTGGTCCGAAGAAACAGAGTCAGCCTTCCAAGAAATGAAAAACGCTTTGTGTAAGCAACCCGTTCTGATGGCCCCAAACTTCAAGAAAGAGTTTATTCTTCAGACAGATGCCTCAGATGTTGGGGTGGGAGCAGTCCTTTCCCAAGAACTACATGGGGAGGAGCATCCTGTTCTCTATCTGAGTAGGAAGCTGTCCTCATCTGAAAAGAACTACTCAGTCGTTGAGAAGGAGTGCTTGGCCATAAAATGGGCAGTGGACACATTACGGTACTATCTGCTGGGACGTAAATTTAGACTGATATCCGACCATGCCCCACTTAGGTGGATGAGGGAAACGAAGGGTAGAAATGCTAGGGTCACCCGTTGGTTCTTATCCCTGCAGGACTTCAGTTTCCATGTGGAACATCGGGCCGGAAAGCTGCACGGTAATGCGGATGCCCTATCAAGAATCCCTTGTTTAGTGGGAGAAAGTGCCAAGCCCCACGGCTTTAGGCAGAGGGGGGAGGTATGTAGCATGGCTAAAGGGTGTGTAGTCGATGGGAGGTATGTGCCACATAAGTGCCTTGTTGCTGTAATGTAGCCCGGAATATTGCGTTGTTTTATATAACCATATGTTTGTGTTTCAGGACCTGTGGTGATGTCAGACCACATGGCTAATCATGTGATAGATTACTGGGTGTGGTTAGTCCTATATAAGACTGGCTAATCCTTTACACAGCAGATATGTGTGGAGGTGAAACCCTCCTGAGTGTATTCGGCTTCAGGACTGAGCCGGATGAACTGGACACTTGTTTTCCTTTGCCTGAACCAAAGGCTATTTTGCTTTCTGTTGTTTTGCCACATGGTTTATGAAGCAATAAACCCAGTGAACTTTAAAGGAACACGTCTCCTGAGTGTCAGCGGTCGCAGCTGAGTGAGTGAAATCGCTACATTAGATAATACCGCCAAATGGTGCACAGATTTACGCTCACGCAAGCGTCGACCGATCTGAATGGCCAAAGACATAGACTCATTCAGACCAGCAGGCATAGGAAATCCCACCATGACATCCTTAAGGGCTTCAGAGAGACCCTTTCTGAAGATTGCTGCCAAAGCACATTCATTCCATTGAGTGAGCACAGACCACTTTCTAAACTTCTGACAATAAATCTCTATCTCATCCTGACCCTGACACAGAGCCAGCAAATTTTTCTCTGCCTGATCCACTGAATTAGGTTCATCGTACCGTAATCCGAGCGCCAGAAAAAACGCATCAATATTACATAATGCAGGATCTCCTGGCGCAAGGGAAAATGCCCAGTCTTGAGGGTCGTCACGTAATAAAGAAATAATGATCTTAACTTGTTGAACTGGGTCACCAGAGGAGCGAGGTTTCAACACCAGAAACAGTTTGCAATTATTTTTGAAACTCAGAAATTTAGCTCTATCTCCAGAAAACAAATCAGGAATAGGAATTCTTGGTTCTAACATAGAATTCTGAGCCACAAAGTCTTGAATATTTTGTACTTTTGCAGTGAGAAGATCCACACATGAAGACAGACCTTTAATGTCCATCACCACACCTGTGTCCTGAACCACCCAAATGTCTAGGGGAAAAAAAAGGCAAAACACAGTGCAAAGAAAAAAAAATGGTCTCAGAACTTCTTTTTTCCCTCTATTGAGAAGCATAGTACTTTGGGCCTCCAGTACTGTTATGAAGAGGTAATTCAGAACCACAATGGACCTTAAAGTTCAGAGCACACAAGTAGTTAGAAACACGTGTGCACAACCGTATGAGGTGCACGGGTAGGTTCCCAAACCTATCAGCAAATAATACAAAACCCGGCACTCAACTTTGTGGTGTGAAGAAACGAAAGATTTATTATCCCAAATCAGAAAACGTTTCGGTCCCACAACTGGACCTTCATCAGTAACTGAAATAAGTATGTACATACAATACAGCATAATTAAAAACCATAATTGGGAAAACATAAATAAAACTGTGAACAAAAATAACCAAAGTATATACAACATATGCAACATCCTATGCATATGACTATGGCGAAAATGATGGTGGGTGGATACTAGTGGTATAAGAGAGTGACCTATGTCGTGGCACAGTGGTAGTACAGTGGTGGAGTTTTACATACCGTTTACTGGGACAATATATAGATTCAAGTGGCTATATGGCCTGCCTGGGAGGTGGAACATAAATCATAGTGAGAGAGTGGACTGAGGTACTATAAACGAGAAGACAAAAGAAGCAGGAGTGTATGGACACCTACCCGGAGGTAGCTACCAATATAGTATTGGATATCCAGAGAGAAAAGTTACAGCCTAGAAGAAATAGAACATCTATGACGGACCCTGATGGAGTTACATACTGGAGAGACGCTGAAGAGTGTAGCATGTAATTACCTATATGGGTGCTGTCATCGCGGCGTCCACCGCTGAATAGCAAGTGAGGAGAGAGGGCCGTGGGGCTGTTTATATAGTGGCAGAGACTGGGAGGATGTCAGCTGTGAGCATGAGAGCGGTGCTTAACCGCCCAGGAAGTGGGCGGAATTAGGCAGAAGTGACCTGCCAGGAAGAGCAGGTCACATGGACGGTGGTGTGCGGGCGCCATCTTGGAGGTGGCAGTGCTAAAAAGTAGATAGACTGTGCCTGACCACAGCCGCCAGTGTGCGATACATAGGGCTATAAGGGCGGCTGGAGTTCGCATGTCCAGACGCTTACATCGGGTATGAGAGGCTATGTGCGCAGCGATTTATACACTACCCGGAAAAAAGACTGTAATGCGCGTGCCTTTAACTGCCTGCATTAAGCTGTGTGGAAAAAAAAAAAAAAGAAAGTGCGGCAATAAAAATACTGCAAATAAATGAAAATGAGCCTGTTAAAAATGAAAGAAGGCTAATTAGCAAATGCCAGGCAGGAGTAAATTAACCGCATGTACATGTACCCGAATACAGGGATACTATAATGCCCATCAGGGGCAACGGGAAGGTTGTAGTGCAGTTGTAAGGTTAAAGATGGCAGAGGAGAGGTATGTGTAACCGTCATAGAAAGAGGGTATATATAAACTGAAGCAGATTGGAAAAAAGGTATAAGGACCAAGATGCACCAACATACCGGCAGGCCAATGGTAGAAAGGATGGAAAAATGACAGCCGTCAGAGGAGAGAGCAGTAGTGGAAGTGTTTTGACCGATGACAAGAACAGTACTGAGATGGTGTTGATAACACATAACAATAATAGCTATAACAGGGGGACGTGAGTATCCTGAGCATAGTGATGACAAGTGGGTGGAACTGTGCTCGTGATCCATTATGCCGACAATTCAATATAGACGACTCTAAAAAAACAGAGAAAAGCGAGTTAGTAACAAAGTAGGGTAATATTGATATACATCATATAAACGCCATCAGCTCATAGTCCCGATTCAAGCCTTTCGGAGAGAGGGTTTCCAGAGTATGGATCCAGAAAGCCTCCTTCTTTTTGAGCAAAGTGATCCTATCACCACCCCGCCTTGGGGGTGGTACATGGTCAATGACCTGGTATTTTAATTGGGAAACAGAGTGTCCTTGAGTATGAAAGTGGTATGGGATGGGAAGGAGTAGGTTGCTACAACGGATGGTGGATTTATGTTTTGAAATCCTATCCCTGACCGGTTGTGTAGTTTCCCCTATGTAAAGTAAGCCACACGGGCATTTGATAAGGTACACTACATAGGTGGAGTCGCAGGTGAAGAAGTTCTTGATATGAAATGTTTTGCCAGATCTGGGGTGTTGGAACGTGTTCCCCTTTTGTATGTTATTGCACTGTGCGCAATGAAGGCACGGAAAGGTGCCAGTCTTTGGTCGTGAGAGGAAGATCTGTCGACGTGGGTCCTTAGGCCCAATGTCAGCTTTGACCAGATTGTCCCTTAAGTTGGGGGGTCTCCTAAAGCATGGTAAAAAGGGCTCCTTAAATTCTGGTATGTCAGGGTGGGCTGTAGAAAGGAGATGCCAGTGTCTCCTGATGGTTTTGTGAAGAATGAAGGAGAAGGGGTGATATGCATGCACGAAGGGAATGCGTTTTTCTGTGTTCCTCCTGGCTATTTGGGGTGGAGGGTCCCTAGACCGTGCCAGTATTGCCGAGGGATAACCCCTCTTAAGAAATTTCGTGGTCATACCCTGGAGACGTTCCTCACAGAGTATTGGATCCGGGACTATGCGTTTGACCCGTTGGTATTGTGATATAGGAATCGAGCGTTTCGTGGATGGTGGGTGGAAGCTCTGGTAGTGTAGCAAGCTATTCCTGTCCGTTGGCTTAGAGTATAGATCAGTACTAAGTAGGCCCGCTGAATCTTTGAGCACCGTAGTGTCTAGAAAATTAATGGCGTTCTGGTCATGACTGATAGTGAATTTGATGCCTGGCCAGGCATCATTGAGGAAAAGGAAGAACTCCTGCAAGGACTCCAATGAGCCCCCCCATAGGCAAAAAACATCATCTATGTATCGTTTCCACACGGAAACGTTGTGAATAAACAAAGGATGTTTGTAGATGACGGACGTCTCGAATAATGCCATGTACGTGTTAGCGTACGGGGGCGCTACATTGGAGCCCATTGCGGTCCCCCGTCTCTGCAAGTAAAAGGAATCCTGGAAGAGAAAAAAGTTATTATAGAGTACCGTTGTCAGTAATTCAATACAAAGATTGATCTGGTCCGTATCAAGGCCTGCGGCGGTGAGGGACTGGTGTACCGCATTAATGCCGTTCAGATGCGGAATGGACGTGTACAAGTCCTTAACGTCTAAAGTTACCAGGAGGGTGTTTGGAGGTACCCTATGTAGATCCCTGATACATTGTAAAAAATCCCCAGTGTCCAAGATGAATGATGCTGATCTCTGAGTAATAGGTGTGAGGATTTTTTCCAGGTATCGTGTTATTGGGTGGAAATGTTTGAATCTGTGGAGGCCACAATGGCCTGCCCGGGGGATTAGACAGATTTTTGTGTATTTTTGGTAAGGTATAAAATACCGGTGTGATGGGGTTCTTCTTTCTCAGAAAATCACTTGTCTTAGGATCAATGATCCCTAGGTGTGAGTATTTGGTGATGATGCTATCAATTTTACCCCTAATCTCTGTAGAGGGATCTCTCGAGAGTCGGTCATAAATAGAGGTATCATTAAGCTGGCGATGGATCTCCGCTACGTATTGTGCCTTGTCCATTATGACAAGCGCGCCACCCTTGTCTGCTGGTTTTATGATGAGGTTGGGGTCTTTCTGTAGTGTGACTAATGCCTGATATTCCGTAGCAGAGAGATTAGATGGATAGTGTAGTCTACCTTTTTCAATATCGTCGCGTATAGTGTGGAACGACTCTTGGACGAAGCCAATAAATGTCTCCACAGCGTGGGAGCCCTGAGGTGGGCGGAAGGAACTTTTGTCCCGTAGGCCTAATGTCACAATAGACATAGGGTTGGTACAGGGGGGTGGGGTGTTGATTGGAGAAGAGGCAAAATGGGTCTTAAGTCTTAGTAAACGAAAAAAGCGTTGTAAGTAGTGTTGAGCATTCCGATACCGCAAGTATCGGGTATCGGCCGATATTTGCGGTATCGGAATTCCGATACTGAATTCCGATACTTCCCGCGTATCGGATACCGGAATCGGAAGTTCCCAGAATTCAAATTGAACGCAGCAGCCAATGAGGAATGAATGAAAGTGTGGGCACATCCTGTTTAGCATGGTGGGCATGTAAGTACTGGCAAGGCTGGGATTGGCTGCTGAAATGATGTCACTCTGCACTATAAGAAAGCGCTGCCGCCATTTTGCGCTCACTCTGCTGTGATTTCAGTTAGGGACAGGACGCTGTTTTCTAACTGAGGGCCAGTCGAGCTAGCTAATTGCTTTATTTTCCTTTCCAAAGGCTAATTTAGCAAAACGCTGTGTGTTCTTCACTGTTCACCTTGCTCTTGCCTTGCAGCGCTGTTTTAACAGCGTTCTGCAAGGTCTCTGTGTGTGTGTGTGTGTGCAGCTCACTCTGTAGTCTGTGTGCAGCCATATACCCGGTTGTATTCAGCTCAGGGGGGGTTCACACTGCCTCACACAGTTGTTCTTTTTTGCTCTTAGTGCAGCCTGCTGCACATTTTTTCTCAAATTTCCTATTAGTGTTTTTCCACCAGTCTCCAGCTCTATTGTGGAAAAACACTACATAGGATAACCTAGAGGGGGGTTTTTGGGCCTTGCAGCGCCGTTTACGGCTGTCTGCACGGTCTCCGTGTGAGCCCAGCTCGCCCTGTAGTCTGTGTGCAGCCATAGCCGGTTGGATTCAGCTCAGGGTTCGTTACTGGCTCATACCTTGAGAAAAATTTTCCTTTTTTTCAAATAGTGCAGCCTGTTTAAAATTTGAAAAAAAAAATTCCTATTAGTGTCTTTCCACTCGTATCCAGCTAAATAGTGGAAAAACACTATATAGGATAACCTAGAGGAGGGTTTTTTGGCCTTGCAGCGCCGTTTACGGCTGTCTGCACGGTCTCCGTGTGAGCCCAGCTCGCCCTGTAGTCTGTGTGCAGCCATAGCCGGTTGGATTCAGCTCAGGGTTCGTTACTGGCTCATACCTTGAGAAAAATTTTCCTTTTTTTCAAATAGTGCAGCCTGTTTAAAATTTGAAGAAAAAAAAAATTCCTATTAGTGTCTTTCCACCAGTCTCCAGCTCAATTGTGGAAAAACACTACATAGGATAACCTAGAGGTTTTTTTGGGGGCCTTGCAGCGCCGTTTACGGCTGTCTGCACGGTCTCTGTGTGAGCGCAGCTCGCCCTGTAGTCTGTGTGCAGCCATAGCCGGTTGGATTCAGCTCAGGGTGCGTTACTGCCTCATACCTTGAAAAACAATTTCCTTTTTTTCAAATAGTGCAGCCAGTTTAAAATTTGAAAAAAAAAATTCCTATTAGTGTCTTTCCACTTGTATCCAGCTAAATAGTGGAAAAACACTATATAGGATAACCTAGAGGAGGGTTTCTTGGCCTTGCAGCGCCGTTTACGGCTGTCTGCACGGTCTCCGTGTGATTTAAACTAGCTCTGTAGCCCGATCTGCACCAAAAAAAAGGTTAAGTTCACCAAACACAACTTACACTTGTGTAGGCCACATTTGAAAAATAATAAAGTTTAGTCCACAATTTACAACATTAGTGTTTCTTACACCTGTTAGGAGGAGCATTACAGGAATAAGCACACTAAGGCCTTAGTACTTTTCTGCTTATCTTTATCTGTCAACCAAGATGAAGAGGGCAGGGAGTAAGGCACGTGGGCGTGGGCGCGGAGCAGGGAGAGGAGCAGGGAGAGGACGTGGTGATTCTGTGCCTGCTGCGGGCGCCGGTGACTCGTCGTCACTCAGTTTCAGCAGGGAACAGTCCTTCATGCGCAGCTTTGTCGGAGAGCGCCGTGCACCGCTGCTGCGTGAAGACCAAATTGAAGCCGTTGTCGGGTGGATGGCAGCTAACGCCTCGGCATCGACTTCAGTTAGTGCCACATCCTCTCAGGCACAGAGCACTGGAGAGCAGCCATCTGTCTCTTCACCACCTGCCAAATTGGCCAGGCAGTCAGAGAGCCCAGGACAGGAGCCGTCTCTACTTCTGTTCTCTGAATCTCTTGGCTTGGAAACAGGGGGCCAGCCAAGCAGCATTGGAGAAATGGAAGAAGAGGCAGTGTGCAGTGATGCCCAACACCTTTTTCTCTCTGACTCTGAAGAGGCAGGTGGGCCAGTGCCTCCGGTGACCACAGCGCAGTACGCATCTGATGATGAAACTCAGGTGCCGCTTTCTCGTGCGTACTGTGCTGCTGAGACTACCCAGGAGGAGCAGTTGGTGGCAGAGGGTAGTGGAGATGATGAGGTCCTTGACCCATCGTGGCGTGAGGAACAGGAAGGTGGTGGGAGCAGCTCAGAGGAAGAGCTTCCTCTTACGGGCCAAAGAGGGAGAGGGAGGGGGAAGACTGCGGAGCCTGTAGCCTCCACTTTGGCACCCGTTAGGAGCCTGTCTCTTTCCAAAGCCAAAAAGGGCGCTCCCAAGACTTGCAGTGCCTGGTCCTTTTTTGACACAGTTGCAGATGACATTTGTTTTGTCAAATGCAAGCTGTGTCATCATAAAGTAAAAAGAGGGAAAAATGTCAGCAACCTCAATACCACAAATATGTGGAAACATGTGCGGACCAGGCACGCGGTGGAGTTACAGAAACACACTGAAGATGTAGGCCAACCAACAGCGGCAGCTACCACCTCTTCAGCTCGTGTTGCCTCTTCCTCCAGCTCACGCACAGCTGGTTTGGCTTCCTCCCAGAGACCTTGTGTAATTCCACCCACAGCACCACCTTCCCAGTCATCCTCACACTCCCAGTCTACTCTACAGCCATCGGTAGTACAGGCATGGGAGAAAAGGCGGGCATTCTCGGCCAACCACCCCCGAGCACAGGCTCTGAATGCAGGCATTGCCAAACTGTTGTCCCTGGAAATGCTCTCGTTCAGGCTGGTGGAGACTGACAGCTTCCGTGACTTGATGGCATTGGCAGTCCCACAGTACAAGGTGCCCAGCCGCTTTTACTTCAGCAGGCAGGCTGTCCCTGCCCTGCACAGGCATGTTGAGGCAAACATAAAACATGCGCTACTGAACGCCGTCAGTAGCAAGGTCCACCTCACCACCGATGCGTGGACCAGTCAGCATGGACAGGGGCGATATGTTTCCCTCACTGCCCATTGGGTTAATGTTGTTGAGCCAGGTACAGATCGTGCGAGTGGCGCAGGACGTGTCCTGCCCACTCCAAGGATTGCAGGAATCCAGTCTGTACGCATCGACTCCTCCTCTTACACCAGTTCCTCTGATTCCTCTCTGCAGGATCCGTCACAGTCCACCCCCACATGGACCCGTGAACGTTTACCTATGACCGACATGAGCACAGCCGTGGCCAAACGTCAGCAGGCCGTCTTGAAACTAGTTTCATTGGGGCATCGAAGCCACACAGCGCAGGAGCTCTGGAATGCCATAAAGCAGGAGAGCGATGTGTGGTTACTGCCAGCGAATCTCCAGCCAGGCATGGTAGTGTGTGACAATGGCCGAAATCTGGTGGCAGCTTTGGCCCTTGGCAACCTCACTCACATCCCATGTCTGGCACATGTGCTCAATTTGGTTGTGCAGAGTTTTCTGAGGGACTATCCGGATCTTGATGCCCTGCTGCACAAGGTCCGCCTAGAGTGTGCTCACTTGCGGCGTTCCAGCTTGGCCAGATCCCGCATTGCTGCTCTGCAGCGCCGATTCCGCCTTCCGGAACACCGCATCATATGTGACCTACCTACCCGGTGGAATTCCACGTTACATATGTTGGAGCGGTTGTGTGAGCAGCAGCAAGCAGTTATGGAGTACCAGCTGCATCAGGCGCAAAGAAGTCGCAGTCAGCGCCGATCAGACTTCACAACCACAGAGTGGGCCACTATGAAGGACGTCTGCCAGGTTTTGCGTCCTTTTGATTATTCCACGCGGATGGCAAGTGCAGATGATGCACTAGTCAGCATGACTGTCCCCCTTATCTGCCTGCTTCAGCAAACTTTGCAAGGGTTAAGGGATGATGTGGTGGAAGAGGTGGAGGATGAGGAGTCACCTTTTCCATCAGCTTCTGGAGAGTCAGCGCCACGTGGTTCCTCACAAAGGGGTACGCAGGGGCCAATTTGTGAGGAGGATGAGGAGGAGTCAATGGAGGAGGAAGAGCTCCGTCCAGAGGAGGGAGCGACACAATTGTCCAGTGGTCAGTGTGTACAGCGAGGGTGGGGTGATGACGAGCGGGCAGAGATCATGTCTCAAGCAGGGGACAGCGTTTCTGGGCCGGTTGGCACTCTGCAGCACATGGTGGATTTCATGCTGCAGTGCCTGAGAAACGACCGCCGCATCGACCACATTCTCAACATGCCTGATTATTGGGTGTTCACCCTCCTCGATCCTCGCTACCGGGACAACGTCCAAAACCTCATCCCTGCGTTGACCCGGGAGCGTAAATTGCGGGAGTACCACGACACACTGGTGAATTCCATCATCTTCTCCTGTCCAACTGAGAGGAGTGCTGCTAGTGCTTTACAAAGCAGCTCAGTGCGTCGAGGCAGTGGGGGAGGCTCTGCCCAAAGAGGGAGCAGAAGCAGTGCCTCTGCCCAAGGCAAGCCCAGTATGGCACAACTCTGGCACACTTTTGTGTGCCCGCCCCAAATGTCTACACCATCACCGGCGGCTCCAGTCAGCAGGAGGCAACGGTTCCGTCAGATGGTGACAGACTACATGGCTTGCCCTCTTACTGTACTCCCAGACGGCTCTTCCCCGTTCAAGTTTTGGGTCTCTAAGCTGGATACATGGCCAGAGCTAAGCCAGTATGCATTGGAGGTGCTGGCTTGCCCTGCGGCTAGTGTCTTATCGGAACGTGTCTTTAGTGCCGCAGGTGGTGTACTAACAGACCGTCGCATGCGACTATCCTCCGATAACGTTGACCGGCTTACTTTCCTGAAAATGAACCAGGCCTGGATCTCGCAGGAATTTGCCACTCCTCTGCCTGATTAAGTAATTGGGTGTCATCCAGGTCTCCTGCTGTGTTCATCTTTCTACCACCTGAACTGCTATTCCTGGGCTCCAACACCGCCAGTTGCGGCTCAGAAGTGCAGGCTGCACAGTAAAAACATACGACCCAGTGTTATTGGGTTTCAGTAACGTCAGCTGATCCCCAGCTGTGTAGCCGGCAATGTGTCCTGCGACCGCCACGCTGGCACAACAACCTAAATGTAAGGGAACCTGTCCCCCCCCCCCCCGTCGTTTGTTACTGAAAGAGCCATCTTGTGCAGCAGTAATGCTGCACAAGGAAAAGGTAGCTCTTTTTTTTTAGCTCTTTGCACACGCAGAACTTAACACTTATAAAATGTGTTCACTGATACCGTTATACCGTCCCGGAGCTGGGACTTTCCTTCGTAATGTGACGCAGCACAGCCGTCATTCCTACCCCCTTGGTGCCATGCGCTGCCTCCTCAGCGTTGTTTTAAGCTGTCACGGAGCCTGCGCTGTTCTGTTATCCCTTGGGCATGCCCTATTTGCGCTGCCTGTCTTCTGACATAATTTGGTGTCAGGCTGGCTGCGCCTGTGCGGCCGCGGTGCCCGAGATCCCGCCTCGCAGTGTCTTCTGATTGAGTCACACTGCGGGCCTGGGATCCATGGGCATGCGCAGTGCATATCTTCCCCTCGGGCTCTCGCTCATTTCCCTCCGCCTTCTTTAGACTGTGCGCCGTCAGCTGATCCCTAGCATGCCACGGCCGTGACACCGCACAGTCTGAAGAAGAGGGAAGGAGGGGAGTGAGAGTCGAGGTTATGCACTGTGCATGCCCATGGTTCCAAGGCCCGCAGTGGGATTACGTTAGATGAGACTGCGAGGTGGGATCTGGAGCAGCGTGGACGCACAGGCACTGACAGCCTGACACCAAATTATGTCAGAAGACAGGCAGCGCTAATTGGGCATGGCCAAGGGCTAACAGAACAGCGCAGGCTCCGTGGCAGCTTAAAACAACGCTGAGGAGGCAGCGCACGGCATCAAGGGGATAGGAATGACAGCTGTGCTGTGTCCCATTACGAAGGAAATTCGCACCTCCGGAACGGTTTAACGGTATAAAGGGACACATTTTTAGTGTTTACTTCGGTGTTTGCAAGGAGCATAATTAAAAGAGCAACCTTTTCCTTTTGCATCCTTAGTGCTGCACAACATGGCTCTTTCAGCTACAAACGTCTTGGGGGGGGGGGTTAAAGGTTTCCTTTCAACTTGCTCCAATCAGGCTTCGGCCTACACTCTGTTCCTCTGCTCCTCCTGCTGTCCCTGGGCTCTAACACCGCCAGTTGGTGCCTGGAAGTGCTGTGTGCACAGTCAACAGTCGCTCCTCTGTTATTGGGGTTCAGTAACGTCAGCTGATCCCCAGCTGTGTGTGCGGCAATACCTCCAATCTGCTCCTCCTGCTGTCCCTGGGCTCTAACACCGCTAGTTGGTGCCTGGAAGTGCTGTGTGCACAGTCAACAGTCGCTCCTCTGTTATTGGGGTTCAGTAACGTCAGCTGATCCCCAGCTGTGTGTGCGGCAATACCTCCAATCTGCTCCTCCTGCTGTCCCTGGGCTCTAACACCGCCAGTTGGTGCCTGGAAGTGCTGTGTGCACAGTCAACAGTCGCTCCTCTGTTATTGGGGTTCAGTAACGTCAGCTGATCCCCAGCTGTGTATCCGGCAACGTGTCATGCGACCGCCACGCTGGCACAACTAAAATGTAAGGGGACCTGTCCCCCCCCCCCCCTAGGCGTTTGTTACTGAAAGAGCCACCATGTGCAGCACTAATACTGCACAAGGGAAAGGTCGCTCTTGAAATTATGCTCCTTGCAAACGCTGAACTACACACTCATGTAATGTGTCCCCTCACACCGTCCAACCGTCCCGGAGGTGGGACTTTCCTTTGTAATGTGACGCAGCACAGCCGTCATTGCTACCCCCTTGGCACCGTGCGCTGCCTCCTTAGCGTTGTTTGATTCCGTCATGGACCCTGCGCTGTTATGTTATCCCTTGGCCATGCACAGTTTGCGCTGCCCGTCCTCTGACATCATTTGTTGTCGTCCTGGCTGCGCCTGTGCGTCCACGCTGCCCGAAATCACACCTCGCAGTGTCGTCTAATGTGATCCCACAGTGGGCCTGGTATCCATGGCCATGCGCAGTGCATATACTAGCCTCTCACTCCCCTTCTTCACGCTTCTTCAGACTAGGCGGCGTCAGCTGATCCCTAATAGCATGCCACGGCCGTGACGCCGCACAGTCTGAAGAAGCAGGAAGGAGGTGAGTGAGAGGCGATGATATGCACTGCGCATGCCCATGGATCCCTGGCCCGCAGTGGGACTACATTAGATGACACTGCAAGGTTGGATCTCGGGCAGCTTGGACGCACAGGCACTGCCAGCCTGACACCTACATGATGTCAGAAGACGGGCACCGCTAACTGTGCATGGCCAAGGGATAACATTACAGTGCGGGCTCCGTGACAGAACCAAACAACGTTGAGGAGGTGGTGCCCGGCACCAAGGGGGTTGGAATGACGGCTGTGCTGTGTCACATTACAAAGGAAAGTCCCACTTCCGGGATGGTTTGATGGTGTGAGGGGACACATTATATGAGTGTGTACTTCAGCGTTTGCAAGGAGCATAATTTTCGGAGCCACCATTTTCCATGTGCAGTATTACTGCTGTACAAGATGGCTCTTTCAGCAACAAATGCCTGGGGGGGGGGGTTAAAGGTTCCCTTTCAACTTGCTCCACTGCAGGCTTCAGCCTACACTCTGCTCCTCTTTGATTCCCTGGGTTTCAACACTGTCAGTTGCCACCTGGAAGTGTTGTCTACACAGAAAAAAACACTAGGTGATGTGTCAGTGGGGTTCAGCACCGCCAGCTGTTCCCCTGCTGTGTAGTCGGCAACGTGTCCAGCACAAGCCACGCTGGCACAACAGAACAAAAGCTGCCACCAGTGCAGGCTTCGGCCTACACTCTGCTCCTCTCCTCCTCCTGCTGACCCTGGGCTCAAACACCGCTAGTTTTTGCCCGGAAGTGCTAGCTGCACAGAGAAAAACACCAGCCAATGTGTTAGTGGGGTTCAGCAACGCCAGCTGTTCCCCTGCTGTGTAGCCGGCAACGTGACCTGCAAACGCCATGCAGGCACAGGAACTGAAATTAAAAGGGAACCTGGCCCCACCCCCCCAGGTGTTTCTATGTATAACAGCCACCTAGTACAGCAGTACTGCTGCATTTGTACAAGGTGGCTGACTTTTTCTCCTTGCCCACGTGGAACTCAACACGTACAAAATGTGTCTCATTGAGACCATTCCACTGTCCCTGAGGTGTGACTTTCCTTTGTAATGATACGCAGCACCCCCCTTGGTAGCGTTTCCCGTCTTTTGTCATCATGGTTAGCTGGCTGCGCCTGTGCATCCGCCCTGCTAGAAACAACGCCCCTCGTTGTCATATTTATTTTGTCAGCGAGGGTGTGGTTTATGGGCACGAGCAGTGCATATGTTCGCCTGTCTTAACTCATGTCCTTCCGCCTTCTTCAGACTGTGCGGCCTCCTGGCCGTGGTAGGCGATAAGGGATCAGCTGAGGCCGCCCAGTCTGGAGCAGGTGTAAGGACATGTGTAAGCGGCAAACCTATTTACTGCACAAGGCCACGAATCCCAGCCACGCAGTGTGATTTTTTGAAAACACACTGTGGGTCTGGGATTCATGTCCATCGCTAACCGCAACGGCCGACATGAAATGAGGTCAGAAGACAGGAAGCGCTCACAGCGCATGGCCAAGGGATCACAATAGCGCAGACTCCTGTACAGCAAATAACAACGCTCAGGAATCTGCGCCCAGTACCTAGGTGCAAATTTTGACACCTGTGCTGCGTCTCGTTAAAAAGACAAGTCACGCCTCCACAACTGTTTGACAGTATAATGGGCTAAATAGTGTACGTGTTTTAGTCAGCGTGTGCAAGGAGCAAAACAAATAGAGCAACCTTTTACTTGTGCAGCATTAATGCTGCACAAGGTGTGGCTCTTGTACCTTGCAACACCTGAGGGGGGGGTTAAAGGTAACCTTTGAAATTGGTTCAACTAGGCTTCGGCCTACACTCTGCTCCTCTACTCCTCCTGCTGACCCTGGGCTCAAACACCGCTAGTTTTTGCCCGGAAATGCTAGCTGCACAGAGAAAAACACCAGCCAATGTGTTAGTGGGGTTCAGCACCGCCAGCTGTTCCCCTGCTGTGTAGTCGGCAACGTGTCCAGCACAAGCCACGCTGGCACAACCGACCAAAAGCTGCCACCAGTGCAGGCTTCGGCCTACACTTTGCTCCTCTCCTCCTCCTGCTGACCCTGGGCTCAAACAACGCCAGTTTCTGCCCGGACATGCTAGCTGCACAGAGAAAAACACCAGCCAATGTGTTAGTGGGGTTCAGCACCGCCTGCTGTTCCCCCGCTGTGTAGCCGGCATCGTGTCCAGCACAAGCCACGCTGGCACAACCGACCAAAAGCTGCCACCAGTGCAGGCTTCGGCCTACACTTTGCTCCTCTCCTCCTCCTCCTGCTGACCCTGGGCTCTAACACCGCTAGTTTTTGCCCGGACATGCAATCTGCACAGAGAAAAACACCAGTCAATGTGTCAGTGGGGTTCAGCAACGCCAGCTGTTCCCCTGCTGTGTAGCTTGCAACGTGACCTGCAAACGCCACGCAGGCACATGAACTGAAATTGAAGGGAGCCTGCCCCCCACCCACAGGTGTTTCTATGTATATCAGCCACCTTGTACAGCAGTACTGCTGCATTTGTACGAGGTGGCTGACTTTTTCTCCTTGCCCACGTGGAACTCAACACGTACAAAATGTGTCTCATTAGAGACCATTACAATGTCCCTGAGGTGTGACTTTCCTTTGTAATGACACGCAGCACCACCCTTGTTAGCGCTGCCCGTCTTTTGACATCATTGGTTAGCTGGCTGCGCCTGTGCATCTCCCCTGCTCGAAACAACGGCCCTCGGTGTCTTATTTTTTTGGACAGCGAGGGTGTGATTGATGGGCATGTGCAGTGCATATGTTTGCCTGTGTTCACTCATCTCCTTCCGCCTTCTTCAGACTGGGTGTCCTCATGGCCGCGGCAGGCGATAAGGGATCAGATGAGGCCGCCCAGTCTGAAGCAGGTGTAAGGACATGTGTGAGCGGCAAACATATTTAGTGCACCAGGGCACGAATCCCAGCACCGCAGTGTGATTTTTTAAAAACACACTGTGGGTCTGGGATTCATGTCCATCGCTAACCGCAACGGCCGACATGAAATGAGGTCAGAAGACAGGAAGCGCTCACAGCGCATGGCCAAGGGATCACAATAGCGCAGACTCCTGTACAGCAAATAACAACGCTCAGGAATCTGCGCCCAGTACCTAGGTGCAAATTTTGACACCTGTGCTGCGTCTCGTTAAAAAGACAAGTCACGCCTCCACAACTGTTTGACAGTATAATGGGCTAAATAGTGTACGTGTTTTAGTCAGCGTGTGCAAGGAGCAAAACAAATAGAGCAACCTTTTACTTGTGCAGCATTAATGCTGCACAAGGTGTGGCTCTTGTACCTTGCAACACCTGAGGGGGGGGTTAAAGGTAACCTTTGAAATTGGTTCAACTAGGCTTCGGCCTACACTCTGCTCCTCTACTCCTCCTGCTGACCCTGGGCTCAAACACCGCTAGTTTTTGCCCGGAAATGCTAGCTGCACAGAGAAAAACACCAGCCAATGTGTTAGTGGGGTTCAGCACCGCCAGCTGTTCCCCTGCTGTGTAGTCGGCAACGTGTCCAGCACAAGCCACGCTGGCACAACCGACCAAAAGCTGCCACCAGTGCAGGCTTCGGCCTACACTTTGCTCCTCTCCTCCTCCTGCTGACCCTGGGCTCAAACAACGCCAGTTTCTGCCCGGACATGCTAGCTGCACAGAGAAAAACACCAGCCAATGTGTTAGTGGGGTTCAGCACCGCCTGCTGTTCCCCCGCTGTGTAGCCGGCATCGTGTCCAGCACAAGCCACGCTGGCACAACCGACCAAAAGCTGCCACCAGTGCAGGCTTCGGCCTACACTTTGCTCCTCTCCTCCTCCTCCTGCTGACCCTGGGCTCTAACACCGCTAGTTTTTGCCCGGACATGCAATCTGCACAGAGAAAAACACCAGTCAATGTGTCAGTGGGGTTCAGCAACGCCAGCTGTTCCCCTGCTGTGTAGCTTGCAACGTGACCTGCAAACGCCACGCAGGCACATGAACTGAAATTGAAGGGAGCCTGCCCCCCACCCACAGGTGTTTCTATGTATATCAGCCACCTTGTACAGCAGTACTGCTGCATTTGTACGAGGTGGCTGACTTTTTCTCCTTGCCCACGTGGAACTCAACACGTACAAAATGTGTCTCATTAGAGACCATTACAATGTCCCTGAGGTGTGACTTTCCTTTGTAATGACACGCAGCACCACCCTTGTTAGCGCTGCCCGTCTTTTGACATCATTGGTTAGCTGGCTGCGCCTGTGCATCTCCCCTGCTCGAAACAACGGCCCTCGGTGTCTTATTTTTTTGGACAGCGAGGGTGTGATTGATGGGCATGTGCAGTGCATATGTTTGCCTGTGTTCACTCATCTCCTTCCGCCTTCTTCAGACTGGGTGTCCTCATGGCCGCGGCAGGCGATAAGGGATCAGATGAGGCCGCCCAGTCTGAAGCAGGTGTAAGGACATGTGTGAGCGGCAAACATATTTAGTGCACCAGGGCACAAATCCCAGCACCGCAGTGTGATTTTTTAAAAACACACTGTGGGTCTGGGATTCATGTCCATCGCTAACCGCAACGGCCGACATGAAATGAGGTCAGAAGACAGGAAGCGCTCACAGCGCATGGCCAAGGGATCACAATAGCGCAGACTCCTGTACAGCAAATAACAACGCTCAGGAATCTGCGCCCAGTACCTAGGTGCAAATTTTGACACCTGTGCTGCGTCTCGTTAAAAAGACAAGTCACGCCTCCACAACTGTTTGACAGTATAATGGGCTAAATAGTGTACGTGTTTAATTCAGCGTGTGCAAGGAGCAAAATTAAATAGAGCAACCTTTGACTTGTGCATCATTAATGCTGTTCAAGGTGTGGCTCTTGTACCTTGCAACACCTGAGGGGGGGGTTAAAGGTAACCTTTGAAATTGGTTCAACTAGGCTTCGGCCTACACTCTGCTCCTCTCCTCCTCCTGCTGACCCTGGGCTCAAACACCGCTATTTTTTGCCCGGAAATGCTAGCTGCACAGAGAAAAACACCAGCCAATGTGTTAGTGGGGTTCAGCACCGCCAGCTGTTCCCCTGCTGTGTAGACTAGTCGGCAACGTGTCCAGCACAAGCCACGCTGGCACAACAGAACAAAAGCTGCCACCAGTGCAGGCTTCGGCCTACACTTTGCTCCTCTCCTCCTCCTGCTGACCCTGGGCTCAAACAACGCCAGTTTCTGCCCGGACATGCTAGCTGCACAGAGAAAAACACCAGCCAATGTGTTAGTGGGGTTCAGCAACGCCAGCTGTTCCCCTGCTGTGTAGCTTGCAACGTGACCTGCAAACGCCACGCAGGCACATGAACTGAAATTGAAGGGAGCCTGCCCCCCACCCCCCCAGGTGTTTCTATGTATAACAGCCACCTTGTACAGCAGTACTGCTGCATTTGTACAAGGTGGCTGACTTTTTCTCCTTGCACACGTGGAACTCAACAAGTACAAAATGTGTCTCATTACAGACCATTACAATGTCCCTGAGGTGTGACTTTCCTTTTTAATGACACGCAGCACCCCCATTGTTAGCGCTGCCCGTCTCCTGACATCATTGGTTGGCTGGCTGTGCCTGTGCGTCCCCCCTGCCCGACACAACGCCCCCCGTTGTCTCATATATTTTGACTGCGAGGGTGTGATTGATGGGCACGAGCAGTGCATATGTTCCCCTGTTTTCACTCCCCTCCTTCCGCCTTCTTCTGACTGTGCGGCCTCATGGCCGCGGCATGCGATAAGGGATCAGCTGAGGCCGCCCAGTCTGAAGCAGGTGTAAGGACATGTGTGAGCGGCGAACATATTTACTGCACAAGGCCACGAATCCCAGCACCGCAGTGTGACTTTAGGAAAAGCCACTGTGGGTCTGGGATTTATGGCCATCGTTAACCGCACCGGCCAACATGAAATGAGGTCATGAGACGGCCTGCACTAACAGGGTATTGCCAAGGGATAACACAAGAGCGCAGACTCCTGTACAGCAAATAACAACGCTCAGGAATCTGCGCCCAGTACCTAGGTGCAAATTTTGACACCTGTGCTGCGTCTCGTTAAAAAGACAAGTCACGCCTCCACAACTGTTTGACAGTATAATGGGCTAAATAGTGTACGTGTTTAATTCAGCGTGTGCAAGGAGCAAAATTAAATAGAGCAACCTTTGACTTGTGCATCATTAATGCTGTTCAAGGTGTGGCTCTTGTACCTTGCAACACCTGAGGGGGGGGTTAAAGGTAACCTTTGAAATTGGTTCAACTAGGCTTCGGCCTACACTCTGCTCCTCTACTCCTCCTGCTGACCCTGGGCTCAAACACCGCTAGTTTTTGCCCGGAAATGCTAGCTGCACAGAGAAAAACACCAGCCAATGTGTTAGTGGGGTTCAGCACCGCCAGCTGTTCCCCTGCTGTGTAGTCGGCAACGTGTCCAGCACAAGCCACGCTGGCACAACAGAACAAAAGCTGCCACCAGTGCAGGCTTCGGCCTACACTTTGCTCCTCTCCTCCTCCTGCTGACCCTGGGCTCAAACAACGCCAGTTTCTGCCCGGACATGCTAGCTGCACAGAGAAAAACACCAGCCAATGTGTTAGTGGGGTTCAGCACCGCCAGCTGTTCCCCCGCTGTGTAGCCGGCATCGTGTCCAGCACAAGCCACGCTGGCACAACCGACCAAAAGCTGCCACCAGTGCAGGCTTCGGCCTACACTTTGCTCCTCTCCTCCTCCTCCTGCTGACCCTGGGCTCTAACACCGCTAGTTTTTGCCCGGACATGCAATCTGCACAGAGAAAAACACCAGTCAATGTGTCAGTGGGGTTCAGCAACGCCAGCTGTTCCCCTGCTGTGTAGCTTGCAACGTGACCTGCAAACGCCACGCAGGCACATGAACTGAAATTGAAGGGAGCCTGCCCCCCACCCCCCCAGGTGTTTCTATGTATAACAGCCACCTTGTACAGCAGTACTGCTGCATTTGTACAAGGTGGCTGACTTTTTCTCCTTGCACACGTGGAACTCAACAAGTACAAAATGTGTCTCATTACAGACCATTACAATGTCCCTGAGGTGTGACTTTCCTTTTTAATGACACGCAGCACCCCCATTGTTAGCGCTGCCCGTCTCCTGACATCATTGGTTGGCTGGCTGTGCCTGTGCGTCCCCCCTGCCCGACACAACGCCCCCCGTTGTCTCATATATTTTGACTGCGAGGGTGTGATTGATGGGCACGAGCAGTGCATATGTTCCCCTGTTTTCACTCCCCTCCTTCCGCCTTCTTCTGACTGTGCGGCCTCATGGCCGCGGCATGCGATAAGGGATCAGCTGAGGCCGCCCAGTCTGAAGCAGGTGTAAGGACATGTGTGAGCGGCGAACATATTTACTGCACAAGGCCACGAATCCCAGCACCGCAGTGTGACTTTAGGAAAAGCCACTGTGGGTCTGGGATTTATGGCCATCGTTAACCGCACCGGCCAACATGAAATGAGGTCATGAGACGGCCTGCACTAACAGGGTATTGCCAAGGGATAACACAAGAGCGCAGTTTCCTGTACTGCAAATAACAACGGTAAGGAATCTGCGCACAGCACCTAGGTGTAAATTTGTACACCTGTGCTGCGTCTCCTTAAAAAGACTAGTAGTCACGCCTCCACTACTGTTTGACAGTATAATGGGCTAAATAGTGTACGTGTTTAATTCAGCGTGTGCAAGGAGCAAAATTAAATAGAGCAACCTTTGACTTGTGCATCAATAATGCTGTTCAAGGTGTGGCTCTTGTACCTTGCAACACCTGAGGGGGGGGTTAAAGGTAACCTTTGAAATTGGTTCAACTAGGCTTTGGCCAACACTCTGCTCCTCTACTCCTCCTGCTGACCCTGGGCTCAAACACCGCTAGTTTTTGCCCGGAAATGCTAGCTGCACAGAGAAAAACACCAGCCAATGTGTTAGTGGGGTTCAGCACCGCCAGCTGTTCCCCTGCTGTGTAGTCGGCAACGTGTCCAGCACAAGCCACGCTGGCACAACAGAACAAAAGCTGCCACCAGTGCAGGCTTCGGCCTACACTTTGCTCCTCTCCTCCTCCTGCTGACCCTGGGCTCAAACAACGCCAGTTTCTGCCCGGACATGCTAGCTGCACAGAGAAAAACACCAGCCAATGTGTTAGTGGGGTTCAGCACCGCCAGCTGTTCCCCTGCTGTGCAGCTTGCAACGTGACCTGCAAACGCCACGCAGGCACATGAACTGAAATTGAAGGGAGCCTGGCCACCACCCCCAGGTGTTTCTATGTATAACAGCCACCTTGTACAGCAGTACTGCTGCATTTGTACAAGGTGGCTGACGTTTTCTCCTTGCCCACGTGGAACTCAACACGTACAAAATGTGTCTCTTTGAGACCATTCCACTGTCCCTGAGGTGTGACTTTCCTTTCTAATGATACGCAGCACCCCCCTTGGTAGCGCTTCCCGTCTTCTGACATCATTGGTTGGCTACTTGCGCCTGTTCGTCCGCCCTGCCTGAATAAAATGCTCCTCGTTGTCTTAATTATTTTGACTGCGAGGGTGTGATTGATGGGCACGAGCAGTGCATATCTTCGCCTGTCTTAACTCATCTCCTTCCGCCTTCTTCAGACTGTGCAGCCTCATGGCCGCGGCATGTGAGAAGGGATCAGCAGAGGCCGCCCAGTCTGAAGCAGGTGTAAGGACGTGTGTGAGCGGCCAAAATATTTACTGCTCAAGGCCACGAATCCCAGCACCGCAGTGTGGCTTTATGAAAAGACACTGTGGGTCTGGGATTTATGGCCATCGTTAACCGCACCGGCCAACATGAAATGAGGTCATAAGATGGGCAGCGCTAACAGGGCATTGCCAAGGGATAACACAAGAGCGCAGACTCCTGTACAGCAAATAACAACGCTCAGGAAGCTGCGCCAAGCACCAAGGCGTTATTTTGGACACCTGTGCTGCGTCTCATCAAAAAACCAAGTCACGCATCCACTACAGTTTGACTGTAGAATGGGGTAAATTGTGTATGTCTTTCATTCAGCGTGTGCAAGTAGACAAATTAATAGAGCAACCTTTCACTTGTGCAGCATTAATACTGCACAAGGTGTGTCTCTTGTACTTTGTAACACCTGAGGGGGGGGTTAAAGGTTTCCTTTGAAATTGGTTCAACTAGGCTTCGGCCTACACTCTGCTCCTCTCCTCCTCCTCCTGCTTCAACACGGGCTCTAACATCGCAAGTTTTTGCCCGCAAGTGCTAGCTGCACAGATAAAAACACACGCCATTGTGTTAGTGGGGTTCAGCAACGCCAGCTGTTCCCCCAGTGTGTAGCCGGCAAAGTGTCCTGCAAACGCAACGCAGACACAAAGCTGCCTCCAGTGCAGGCTTCGGCCTACACTCATCTCCCCCTGCTTACCCTTTGCTCCAACACCGCTAGTTGGGGCTCTAGGAAGACAATCTTTAATAGGCAAGGCAACGCATCCGGGTTCCAGCACCGCCAGCTGGTTCTCGGCAGTGTTCTTGTCACAGGTACTCCCTCGTGCCAAGCCTGGTTTCAGCACCGTCAGCTGTTTCCGGGTTGTGTCAACTTCACTGAGACGCCTATGCTTGCCCCGTCGTGGGGCGGTCGAGTTAGCCAACTCCAGGGTGCCTCCAGTTTAGGAGCTTCCTATGTGGGCTGCGTGAACTGGTAGTCAAGGCTGGTTCTGTAGTGCCAGTAGGCCCAGCTCCCCCTGTAGGACTGTTGGGGTTCGGTAACTGCGGCTGCCTCGCGGCCTAGCTGTTCTCTCCTCTCCTGTGGGCCTTGGGGTCCACCACCTGGTTCCAGCACCGTCAGCTGGTTCCGGGCCGAGCCTTTGGCTTAGGTGCCTCCTCCTGGGTATCCGAGTTCCGCCAACGCCAGGCGGTCCTTGGTAGTGCTTTTAAGCGCGGGCACCTACAGCTTAGTAACCGGGTTCCAGCACCGTCAGCTGGTCCTCGGTCGTGCCATTGGCTCTTGCACACTGGGGCAACGCATCCGGGTTCCAGCACCGCCAGCTGGTTCTCGGCAGTGTTCTTGTCACAGGTACTCCCTCGTGCCACGCCTGGTTTCAGCACCGTCAGCTGTTTCCGGGTTGTGTCAACTTCACTGAGACGCCTATGCTTGCCCCGTCGTGGGGCGGTCGAGTTAGCCAACTCCAGGGTGCCTCCAGTTTAGGAGCTTCCTATGTGGGCTGCGTGAACTGGTAGTCAAGGCTGGTTCTGTAGTGCCAGTAGGCCCAGCTCCCCCTGTAGGACTGTTGGGGTTCGGTAACTGCGGCTGCCTCGCGGCCTAGCTGTTCTCTCCTCTCCTGTGGGCCTTGGGGTCCACCACCTGGTTCCAGCACCGTCAGCTGGTTCCGGGCCGAGCCTTTGGCTTAGGTGCCTCCTCCTGGGTATCCGAGTTCCGCCAACGCCAGGCGGTCCTTGGTAGTGCTTTTAAGCGCGGGCACCTACAGCTTAGTAACCGGGTTCCAGCACCGTCAGCTGGTCCTCGGTCGTGCCATTGGCTCTTGCACACTGGGGCAACGCATCCGGGTTCCAGCACCGCCAGCTGGTTCTCGGCAGTGTTCTTGTCACAGGTACTCCCTCGTGCCAAGCCTGGTTTCAGCACCGTCAGCTGTTTCCGGGTTGTGTCAACTTCACTGAGACGCCTATGCTTGCCCCGTCGTGGGGCGGTCGAGTTAGCCAACTCCAGGGTGCCTCCAGTTTAGGAGCTTCCTATGTGGGCTGCGTGAACTGGTAGTCAAGGCTGGTTCTGTAGTGCCAGTAGGCCCAGCTCCCCCTGTAGGACTGTTGGGGTTCGGTAACTGCGGCTGCCTCGCGGCCTAGCTGTTCTCTCCTCTCCTGTGGGCCTTGGGGTCCACCACCTGGTTCCAGCACCGTCAGCTGGTTCCGGGCCGAGCCTTTGGCTTAGGTGCCTCCTCCTGGGTATCCGAGTTCCGCCAACGCCAGGCGGTCCTTGGTAGTGCTTTTAAGCGCGGGCACCTACAGCTTAGTAACCGGGTTCCAGCACCGTCAGCTGGTCCTCGGTCGTGCCATTGGCTCTTGCACACTGGGGCAACGCATCCGGGTTCCAGCACCGCCAGCTGGTTCTCGGCAGTGTTCTTGTCACAGGTACTCCCTCGTGCCAAGCCTGGTTTCAGCACCGTCAGCTGTTTCCGGGTTGTGTCAACTTCACTGAGACGCCTATGCTTGCCCCGTCGTGGGGCGGTCGAGTTAGCCAACTCCAGGGTGCCTCCAGTTTAGGAGCTTCCTATGTGGGCTGCGTGAACTGGTAGTCAAGGCTGGTTCTGTAGTGCCAGTAGGCCCAGCTCCCCCTGTAGGACTGTTGGGGTTCGGTAACTGCGGCTGCCTCGCGGCCTAGCTGTTCTCTCCTCTCCTGTGGGCCTTCGGGTCCACCACCTGGTTCCAGCACCGTCAGCTGGTTCCGGGCCGAGCCTTTGGCTTAGGTGCCTCCTCCTGGGTATCCGAGTTCCGCCAACGCCAGGCGGTCCTTGGTAGTGCTTTTAAGCGCGGGCACCTACAGCTTAGTAACCGGGTTCCAGCACCGTCAGCTGGTCCTCGGTCGTGCCATTGGCTCTTGCACACTGGGGCAACGCATCCGGGTTCCAGCACCGCCAGCTGGTTCTCGGCAGTGTTCTTGTCACAGGTACTCCCTCGTGCCAAGCCTGGTTTCAGCACCGTCAGCTGTTTCCGGGTTGTGTCAACTTCACTGAGACGCCTATGCTTGCCCCGTCGTGGGGCGGTCGAGTTAGCCAACTCCAGGGTGCCTCCAGTTTAGGAGCTTCCTATGTGGGCTGCGTGAACTGGTAGTCAAGGCTGGTTCTGTAGTGCCAGTAGGCCCAGCTCCCCCTGTAGGACTGTTGGGGTTCGGTAACTGCGGCTGCCTCGCGGCCTAGCTGTTCTCTCCTCTCCTGTGGGCCTTGGGGTCCACCACCTGGTTCCAGCACCGTCAGCTGGTTCCGGGCCGAGCCTTTGGCTTAGGTGCCTCCTCCTGGGTATCCGAGTTCCGCCAACGCCAGGCGGTCCTTGGTAGTGCTTTTAAGCGCGGGCACCTACAGCTTAGTAACCGGGTTCCAGCACCGTCAGCTGGTCCTCGGTCGTGCCATTGGCTCTTGCACACTGGGGCAACGCATCCGGGTTCCAGCACCGCCAGCTGGTTCTCGGCAGTGTTCTTGTCACAGGTACTCCCTCGTGCCAAGCCTGGTTTCAGCACCGTCAGCTGTTTCCGGGTTGTGTCAACTTCACTGAGACGCCTATGCTTGCCCCGTCGTGGGGCGGTCGAGTTAGCCAACTCCAGGGTGCCTCCAGTTTAGGAGCTTCCTATGTGGGCTGCGTGAACTGGTAGTCAAGGCTGGTTCTGTAGTGCCAGTAGGCCCAGCTCCCCCTGTAGGACTGTTGGGGTTCGGTAACTGCGGCTGCCTCGCGGCCTAGCTGTTCTCTCCTCTCCTGTGGGCCTTGGGGTCCACCACCTGGTTCCAGCACCGTCAGCTGGTTCCGGGCCGAGCCTTTGGCTTAGGTGCCTCCTCCTGGGTATCCGAGTTCCGCCAACGCCAGGCGGTCCTTGGTAGTGCTTTTAAGCGCGGGCACCTACAGCTTAGTAACCGGGTTCCAGCACCGTCAGCTGGTCCTCGGTCGTGCCATTGGCTCTTGCACACTGGGGCAACGCATCCGGGTTCCAGCACCGCCAGCTGGTTCTCGGCAGTGTTCTTGTCACAGGTACTCCCTCGTGCCAAGCCTGGTTTCAGCACCGTCAGCTGTTTCCGGGTTGTGTCAACTTCACTGAGACGCCTATGCTTGCCCCGTCGTGGGGCGGTCGAGTTAGCCAACTCCAGGGTGCCTCCAGTTTAGGAGCTTCCTATGTGGGCTGCGTGAACTGGTAGTCAAGGCTGGTTCTGTAGTGCCAGTAGGCCCAGCTCCCCCTGTAGGACTGTTGGGGTTCGGTAACTGCGGCTGCCTCGCGGCCTAGCTGTTCTCTCCTCTCCTGTGGGCCTTGGGGTCCACCACCTGGTTCCAGCACCGTCAGCTGGTTCCGGGCCGAGCCTTTGGCTTAGGTGCCTCCTCCTGGGTATCCGAGTTCCGCCAACGCCAGGCGGTCCTTGGTAGTGCTTTTAAGCGCGGGCACCTACAGCTTAGTAACCGGGTTCCAGCACCGTCAGCTGGTCCTCGGTCGTGCCATTGGCTCTTGCACACTGGGGCAACGCATCCGGGTTCCAGCACCGCCAGCTGGTTCTCGGCAGTGTTCTTGTCACAGGTACTCCCTCGTGCCAAGCCTGGTTTCAGCACCGTCAGCTGTTTCCGGGTTGTGTCAACTTCACTGAGACGCCTATGCTTGCCCCGTCGTGGGGCGGTCGAGTTAGCCAACTCCAGGGTGCCTCCAGTTTAGGAGCTTCCTATGTGGGCTGCGTGAACTGGTAGTCAAGGCTGGTTCTGTAGTGCCAGTAGGCCCAGCTCCCCCTGTAGGACTGTTGGGGTTCGGTAACTGCGGCTGCCTCGCGGCCTAGCTGTTCTCTCCTCTCCTGTGGGCCTTGGGGTCCACCACCTGGTTCCAGCACCGTCAGCTGGTTCCGGGCCGAGCCTTTGGCTTAGGTGCCTCCTCCTGGGTATCCGAGTTCCGCCAACGCCAGGCGGTCCTTGGTAGTGCTTTTAAGCGCGGGCACCTACAGCTTAGTAACCGGGTTCCAGCACCGTCAGCTGGTCCTCGGTCGTGCCATTGGCTCTTGCACACTGGGGCAACACATCCGGGTTCCAGCACCGCCAGCTGGTTCTCGGCAGTGTTCTTGTCACAGGTACTCCCTCGTGCCAAGCCTGGTTTCAGCACCGTCAGCTGTTTCCGGGTTGTGTCAACTTCACTGAGACGCCTATGCTTGCCCCGTCGTGGGGCGGTCGAGTTAGCCAACTCCAGGGTGCCTCCAGTTTAGGAGCTTCCTATGTGGGCTGCGTGAACTGGTAGTCAAGGCTGGTTCTGTAGTGCCAGTAGGCCCAGCTCCCCCTGTAGGACTGTTGGGGTTCGGTAACTGCGGCTGCCTCGCGGCCTAGCTGTTCTCTCCTCTCCTGTGGGCCTTCGGGTCCACCACCTGGTTCCAGCACCGTCAGCTGGTTCCGGGCCGAGCCTTTGGCTTAGGTGCCTCCTCCTGGGTATCCGAGTTCCGCCAACGCCAGGCGGTCCTTGGTAGTGCTTTTAAGCGCGGGCACCTACAGCTTAGTAACCGGGTTCCAGCACCGTCAGCTGGTCCTCGGTCGTGCCATTGGCTCTTGCACACTGGGGCAACGCATCCGGGTTCCAGCACCGCCAGCTGGTTCTCGGCAGTGTTCTTGTCACAGGTACTCCCTCGTGCCAAGCCTGGTTTCAGCACCGTCAGCTGTTTCCGGGTTGTGTCAACTTCACTGAGACGCCTATGCTTGCCCCGTCGTGGGGCGGTCGAGTTAGCCAACTCCAGGGTGCCTCCAGTTTAGGAGCTTCCTATGTGGGCTGCGTGAACTGGTAGTCAAGGCTGGTTCTGTAGTGCCAGTAGGCCCAGCTCCCCCTGTAGGACTGTTGGGGTTCGGTAACTGCGGCTGCCTCGCGGCCTAGCTGTTCTCTCCTCTCCTGTGGGCCTTGGGGTCCACCACCTGGTTCCAGCACCGTCAGCTGGTTCCGGGCCGAGCCTTTGGCTTAGGTGCCTCCTCCTGGGTATCCGAGTTCCGCCAACGCCAGGCGGTCCTTGGTAGTGCTTTTAAGCGCGGGCACCTACAGCTTAGTAACCGGGTTCCAGCACCGTCAGCTGGTCCTCGGTCGTGCCATTGGCTCTTGCACACTGGGGCAACGCATCCGGGTTCCAGCACCGCCAGCTGGTTCTCGGCAGTGTTCTTGTCACAGGTACTCCCTCGTGCCAAGCCTGGTTTCAGCACCGTCAGCTGTTTCCGGGTTGTGTCAACTTCACTGAGACGCCTATGCTTGCCCCGTCGTGGGGCGGTCGAGTTAGCCAACTCCAGGGTGCCTCCAGTTTAGGAGCTTCCTATGTGGGCTGCGTGAACTGGTAGTCAAGGCTGGTTCTGTAGTGCCAGTAGGCCCAGCTCCCCCTGTAGGACTGTTGGGGTTCGGTAACTGCGGCTGCCTCGCGGCCTAGCTGTTCTCTCCTCTCCTGTGGGCCTTGGGGTCCACCACCTGGTTCCAGCACCGTCAGCTGGTTCCGGGCCGAGCCTTTGGCTTAGGTGCCTCCTCCTGGGTATCCGAGTTCCGCCAACGCCAGGCGGTCCTTGGTAGTGCTTTTAAGCGCGGGCACCTACAGCTTAGTAACCGGGTTCCAGCACCGTCAGCTGGTCCTCGGTCGTGCCATTGGCTCTTGCACACTGGGGCAACACATCCGGGTTCCAGCACCGCCAGCTGGTTCTCGGCAGTGTTCTTGTCACAGGTACTCCCTCGTGCCAAGCCTGGTTTCAGCACCGTCAGCTGTTTCCGGGTTGTGTCAACTTCACTGAGACGCCTATGCTTGCCCCGTCGTGGGGCGGTCGAGTTAGCCAACTCCAGGGTGCCTCCAGTTTAGGAGCTTCCTATGTGGGCTGCGTGAACTGGTAGTCAAGGCTGGTTCTGTAGTGCCAGTAGGCCCAGCTCCCCCTGTAGGACTGTTGGGGTTCGGTAACTGCGGCTGCCTCGCGGCCTAGCTGTTCTCTCCTCTCCTGTGGGCCTTCGGGTCCACCACCTGGTTCCAGCACCGTCAGCTGGTTCCGGGCCGAGCCTTTGGCTTAGGTGCCTCCTCCTGGGTATCCGAGTTCCGCCAACGCCAGGCGGTCCTTGGTAGTGCTTTTAAGCGCGGGCACCTACAGCTTAGTAACCGGGTTCCAGCACCGTCAGCTGGTCCTCGGTCGTGCCATTGGCTCTTGCACACTGGGGCAACGCATCCGGGTTCCAGCACCGCCAGCTGGTTCTCGGCAGTGTTCTTGTCACAGGTACTCCCTCGTGCCAAGCCTGGTTTCAGCACCGTCAGCTGTTTCCGGGTTGTGTCAACTTCACTGAGACGCCTATGCTTGCCCCGTCGTGGGGCGGTCGAGTTAGCCAACTCCAGGGTGCCTCCAGTTTAGGAGCTTCCTATGTGGGCTGCGTGAACTGGTAGTCAAGGCTGGTTCTGTAGTGCCAGTAGGCCCAGCTCCCCCTGTAGGACTGTTGGGGTTCGGTAACTGCGGCTGCCTCGCGGCCTAGCTGTTCTCTCCTCTCCTGTGGGCCTTGGGGTCCACCACCTGGTTCCAGCACCGTCAGCTGGTTCCGGGCCGAGCCTTTGGCTTAGGTGCCTCCTCCTGGGTATCCGAGTTCCGCCAACGCCAGGCGGTCCTTGGTAGTGCTTTTAAGCGCGGGCACCTACAGCTTAGTAACCGGGTTCCAGCACCGTCAGCTGGTCCTCGGTCGTGCCATTGGCTCTTGCACACTGGGGCAACGCATCCGGGTTCCAGCACCGCCAGCTGGTTCTCGGCAGTGTTCTTGTCACAGGTACTCCCTCGTGCCAAGCCTGGTTTCAGCACCGTCAGCTGTTTCCGGGTTGTGTCAACTTCACTGAGACGCCTATGCTTGCCCCGTCGTGGGGCGGTCGAGTTAGCCAACTCCAGGGTGCCTCCAGTTTAGGAGCTTCCTATGTGGGCTGCGTGAACTGGTAGTCAAGGCTGGTTCTGTAGTGCCAGTAGGCCCAGCTCCCCCTGTAGGACTGTTGGGGTTCGGTAACTGCGGCTGCCTCGCGGCCTAGCTGTTCTCTCCTCTCCTGTGGGCCTTCGGGTCCACCACCTGGTTCCAGCACCGTCAGCTGGTTCCGGGCCGAGCCTTTGGCTTAGGTGCCTCCTCCTGGGTATCCGAGTTCCGCCAACGCCAGGCGGTCCTTGGTAGTGCTTTTAAGCGCGGGCACCTACAGCTTAGTAACCGGGTTCCAGCACCGTCAGCTGGTCCTCGGTCGTGCCATTGGCTCTTGCACACTGGGGCAACGCATCCGGGTTCCAGCACCGCCAGCTGGTTCTCGGCAGTGTTCTTGTCACAGGTACTCCCTCGTGCCAAGCCTGGTTTCAGCACCGTCAGCTGTTTCCGGGTTGTGTCAACTTCACTGAGACGCCTATGCTTGCCCCGTCGTGGGGCGGTCGAGTTAGCCAACTCCAGGGTGCCTCCAGTTTAGGAGCTTCCTATGTGGGCTGCGTGAACTGGTAGTCAAGGCTGGTTCTGTAGTGCCAGTAGGCCCAGCTCCCCCTGTAGGACTGTTGGGGTTCGGTAACTGCGGCTGCCTCGCGGCCTAGCTGTTCTCTCCTCTCCTGTGGGCCTTGGGGTCCACCACCTGGTTCCAGCACCGTCAGCTGGTTCTCGGCAGTGTCTTTTGCTCTTGTACCTTCTGCTCCCCATCCTGGTTCCAGTACCGTCAGCTGGTTCCGGGCAGAGCCTTTGGCTTAGGTGCCTCCTTCTGGGTATCCAAGTTCCACCAATGTCAGGTGGTCCTTGGTAGTGCTTTCAGGCACGGGTACCTCCTGCTTAGTAACCGGGTTCCAGTAACGTCAGCTGGTCCTTGGTAGTTCCATTGGCTCTTGGACATTCGGCTACCCATCCGGGTTCCAGTACCGTCAGCTGGTTCTCGGCAGTGTCTTTTGCTCTTGTACCTTCTGCTCCCCATCCTGGTTCCAGTAACGTCATCTGGTTCCGGGCAGAGCCTTTGGCTTAGGTGCCTCCTTCTGGGTATCCGAGTTCCGCCAACGTCAGGCGGTCCTTGGTAGTGCTTTTTAGCACGGGTACCTCCTGCTTAGTAACCGGGTTCCAGTAACGTCAGCTGGTCCTCGGTAGTTCCATAGGCTCTTGAACCTTCGGGTAGCCATCCGAGTTCCAGTTCCATCAGCTGGTTCTTGGCATTTTCTCAGCCTTCTTGTACCTTCTGCTACATTTCCAAGTTGAAGACCCTAACGTCGACAACCCGGAAGACCACCCCGATGACGACGACCCGGAAGACCACCCCGATGACGACGACGACGACGACGGCGGAGACGACGACGGCTGAGACGACGACGGCGGAGATGACGACACTGGAGACGAAGACCCTGGAGACGACAACATGGAAGACCGAGAAGCAGAAGAACAAGAGGCTGCAGAACAAAGAGCAGAAGAACATTAAGCATAAGACTTAATATCAGAGCAAAAGATATTATCTAAATTATATGCAGAAGAAGACTAAGCAGTGTATGGGGGTGAGTCCGTTCCTCCTCGTGGTGCCCCTGGATAAAGCCTGATGCTGCAGGCCAAACTGAACGCGGACAAATGTAACTTTTGTGACTGGCAGAACGGAAGGTGTAATCTTCCAACTTTTATAGATAACAACTACGGGAATGCCTGTCACAAATGAGAATATGATGAAGAAGTAGAATAGGAAGAATAATAACAGTGGAATAAAAAGAATATGTAGAATAGGAAGAATAATAATAGTTGAAGAAAATGAATATGAAGAATGTAATAAAAAAAAAAATAGGTAGAAGATGAAGAAGAAGATGAATAAGGTGAAGAAGTTGATGTCAAGGATGCTGATGATGATGAAGATGAAAGTGTGGGAAAAGAAAAAAAAAAAAAAGAAAAAAAAGAAGGGGAAGGGCGTGGAATAGTGAAACATCAATATCTGACAAAATAAAAAAAATTTACATACTCAATATCTTTTTCAATCCGAACTTCTTTAAAAAAAAAAAAAAAACATGCTATTCTATTTGATTGGACTAATCCTCATTGCCTTTAATGTCTCCGCCACCTCCCCCATACATCCTACATTATTCTTAGTTGTTTTCCTTCAGGTAGAATGAACCTACAAGGAAAGAAAGGGTTTATTTTAATTCCGATATTTTGGTCCCATTGACTTGCATTGGGATCGGGTATCGGTATCGGCGATATCCGATATTTTTTGAATATCGGCCGATCCAAACCGATACCGATACTTTCCGATATCGGAAGGTATCGCTCAACACTAGTTGTAAGTCCATCTCTAGATCAAATGTTTTACACTGATACGAGGGACAGAAAGACAAGCCCTTTTGTAATACCCCAAGTTCTGCAACCCCCAGGGATCTAGAAGAAATGTTCACCACCAATGATTCTGTACCTTGGATCTCGTGATCCGCATTTGATCCGTGGTGTCCCTTCTTGGAGGCGCTCCGTCGGGTTTTCTTTTTGGAAATCGGCGTCGTTGTCCTAAAAAAAGGCTTGAAGTAGAGGGGAGGGCGTTCCTCTCTTGGTCTGAGCCCGAGGTGGAATAGTCTGTAGAGGATCTCTGGTTGCGTGCAGGTTGGCGTCTTGATGTCGAGTTGTCGTGCCATCGGTATACTTGATTAGTCTCGTAGTCAATCGTGTCACGAGAGAATTTGCTGCGTTTGCGGTTCTCAGTATCCCTTTTATGTAGATCAACCCGCTCCTGGATCTGGGTCCTCAAGGTGCTCAGTTCCTCTGCTGTACCGGTGGAAGATAGCTGAGTTTCGATACTTTTGATTTTGGCCGCGTTGGTATCAATTGCTTTGTGAAGATGTTCTAGGGTGAGTGTTATCAGATCAGATGAACATTTATTAAGTATCTGTTCAAACCTCAGACAATAATCAGAACAGTCACTAAACAGGGTGGGACGAAGGGGGACTCGAAGCCCTCTGGGGATCCTCTTAACACGGAGGTACTCGGAGAGGGTGGCGCAGTGCAATTCTATGTTGACTTGGTGCCTAAGTGCTCGTTCAAGGTCACGTCCCCGTGTCTCACGTGGGGGTATTTTCAGAAAGTCACAGGAGAGAGTGGACTGTGCCAGAATAGAAGAACACTCTTCATTATTGTATGAAAAAGTATTGGAGGTCATAGCCATAAAGGTGTGCCACACGTAAGGGGAGACAACGTAGTTAGAAACACGTGTGCACAACCGTATGAGGTGCACGGGTAGGTTCCTATACGCGACGATATTGAAAAAGGTAGACTACACTATCCATCTAATCTCTCTGCTACGGAATATCAGGCATTAGTCACACTACAGAAAGACCCCAACCTCATCATAAAACCAGCAGACAAGGGTGGCGCGCTTGTCATAATGGACAAGGCACAATACATAGCGGAGATCCATCGCCAGCTTAATGATACCTCTATTTATGACCGACTCTCGAGAGATCCCTCTACAGAGATTAGGGGTAAAATTGATAGCATCATCACCAAATACTCACACCTAGGGATCATTGATCCTAAGACAAGTGATTTTCTGAGAAAGAAGAACCCCATCACACCGGTATTTTATACCTTACCAAAAATACACAAAAATCTGTCTAATCCCCCGGGCAGGCCAATTGTGGCCTCCACAGATTCAATCATTTCCCCACTATCACGATACCTGGAAAAAATCCTCACACCTATTACTCAGAGATCAGCATCATTCATCTTGGACACTGGGGATTTTTTACAATGTATCAGGGATCTACATAGGGTACCTCCAAACACCCTCCTGGTAACTTTAGACGTTAAGGACTTGTACACGTCCATTCCGCATCTGAACGGCATTAATGCGGTACACCAGTCCCTCACCGCCGCAGGCCTTGATACGGACCAGATCAATCTTTGTATTGAATTACTGACAACGGTACTCTATAATAACTTTTTTCTCTTCCAGGATTCCTTTTACTTGCAGAGACGGGGGACCGCAATGGGCTCCAATGTAGCGCCCCCGTACGCTAACACGTACATGGCATTATTCGAGACGTCCGTCATCTACAAACATCCTTTGTTTATTCACAACGTTTCCGTGTGGAAACGATACATAGATGATGTTTTTTGCCTATGGGGGGGCTCATTGGAGTCCTTGCAGGAGTTCTTCCTTTTCCTCAATGATGCCTGGCCAGGCATCAAATTCACTATCAGTCATGACCAGAACGCCATTAATTTTCTAGACACTACGGTGCTCAAAGATTCAGCGGGCCTACTTACTACTGATCTATACTCTAAGCCAACGGACAGGAATAGCTTGCTACACTACCAGAGCTTCCACCCACCATCCACGAAACACTCGATTCCTATATCACAATACCAACGGGTCAAACGCATAGTCCCGGATCCAATACTCTGTGAGGAACGTCTCCAGGGTATGACCACGAAATTTCTTAAGAGGGGTTATCCCTCGGCAATACTGGCACGGTCTAGGGACCCTCCACCCCAAATAGCCAGGAGGAACACAGAAAAACGCATTCCCTTCGTGCATGCATATCACCCCTTCTCCTTCATTCTTCACAAAACCATCAGGAGACACTGGCATCTCCTTTCTACAGCCCACCCTGACATACCAGAATTTAAGGAGCCCTTTTTACCATGCTTTAGGAGACCCCCCAACTTAAGGGACAATCTGGTCAAAGCTGACATTGGGCCTAAGGACCCACGTCGACAGATCTTCCTCTCACGACCAAAGACTGGCACCTTTCCGTGCCTTCATTGCGCACAGTGCAATAACATACAAAAGGGGAACACGTTCCAACACCCCAGATCTGGCAAAACATTTCATATCAAGAACTTCTTCACCTGCGACTCCACCTATGTAGTGTACCTTATCAAATGCCCGTGTGGCTTACTTTACATAGGGGAAACTACACAACCGGTCAGGGATAGGATTTCAAAACATAAATCCACCATCCGTTGTAGCAACCTACTCCTTCCCATCCCATACCACTTTCATACTCAAGGACACTCTGTTTCCCAATTAAAATACCAGGTCATTGACCATGTACCACCCCCAAGGCGGGGTGGTGATAGGATCACTTTGCTCAAAAAGAAGGAGGCTTTCTGGATCCATACTCTGGAAACCCTCTCTCCGAAAGGCTTGAATCGGGACTATGAGCTGATGGCGTTTATATGATGTATATCAATATTACCCTACTTTGTTACTAACTCGCTTTTCTCTGTTTTTTTAGAGTCGTCTATATTGAATTGTCGGCATAATGGATCACGAGCACAGTTCCACCCACTTGTCATCACTATGCTCAGGATACTCACGTCCCCCTGTTATAGCTATTATTGTTATGTGTTATCAACACCATCTCAGTACTGTTCTTGTCATCGGTCAAAACACTTCCACTACTGCTCTCTCCTCTGACGGCTGTCATTTTTCCATCCTTTCTACCATTGGCCTGCCGGTATGTTGGTGCATCTTGGTCCTTATACCTTTTTTCCAATCTGCTTCAGTTTATATACACCCTCTTTCTATGACGGTTACACATACCTCTCCTCTGCCATCTTTAACCTTACAACTGCACTACAACCTTCCCGTGGCCCCTGATGGGCATTATAGTATCCCTGTATTTGGGTACATGTACATGCGGTTAATTTACTCCTGCCTGGCGTTTGCTAATTAGCCTTCTTTCATTTTTAACAGGCTCATTTTCATTTATTTGCAGTATTTTTATTGCCGCACTTTCTTTTTTTTTTTTTTCCACACAGCTTAATGCAGGCAGTTACAGGCATGCGCATTACAGTCTTTTTTCCAGGTAGTGTATAAATCGCTGCGCACATAGCCTCTCATACCCGATGTAAGCGTCTGGACATGCGAACTCCAGCCGCCCTTATAGCCCTATGTATCGCACAATGGCGGCTGTGGTCAGGCACAGTCTATCTACTTTTTAGCACTGCCACCTCCAAGATGGCGGCCGCACACCACCGTCCATGTGGCCTGCTCTTCCTGGCAGGTCACTTCTGCCTAATTCCGCCCACTTCCTGGGCGGTTAAGCACCGCTCTCATGCTCACAGCTGACATCCTCCCAGTCTCTGCCACTATATAAACAGCCCCACGGCCCTCTCTCCTCACTTGCTATTCAGCGGTGGACGCCGCGATGACAGCACCCATATAGGTAATTACATGCTACACTCTTCAGCGTCTCTCCAGTATGTAACTCCATCAGGGTCCGTCATAGATGTTCTATTTCTTCTAGGCTGTAACTTTTCTCTCTGGATATCCAATACTATATTGGTAGCTACCTCCGGGTAGGTGTCCATACACTCCTGCTTCTTTTGTCTTCTCGTTTATAGTACCTCAGTCCACTCTCTCACTATGATTTATGTTCCACCTCCCAGGCAGGCCATATAGCCACTTGAATCTATATATTGTCCCAGTAAACGGTATGTAAAACTCCACCACTGTACTACCACTGTGCCACGACATAGGTCACTCTCTTATACCACTAGTATCCACCCACCATCATTTTCGCCATAGTGTTAGCCGGAGTATTACCACAGCAGCGCGTGTTACTTCATATAAGCAGCAGAATCCAACGTAAGGCAAACTGTGTTTAATATATGCAGCTTGAACTGGAACAAAATAAGAAAGCTTTGACAGTAACTACCGATATAATCTAGTCCATGTAACACATGTCTCTCTGTGAAGGAAACAGCAGCAGAATGATGCAATCAGTGAGAGTCCTCTGACCTTTTTGTACAAACTTTAACAATCACAGCATAGCTGACAAATGAACACTCATAGACATTCAATGCAGACTACAACAGGAATGGAGTTGTTGCATTTAAACTTATTCCAACACCCCCACTCAACAACTGCTTATCCTGTTAGTCCCATTGCAGTTCTGAATTCTTCAAACTTGGCTCTTGACAATGGCTTTGTCAAAACATCTGCTAACATCTTGTCAGATTCACAGTAAACAAACTTTAGAACTTCACGCTCTACTAAGTCACGCAAGTGATGATGTTTAACATCAATGTGCTTTGTTCTTGCACTTATCCTTTCACTGCTGGCGAGCTTGATACATCCTTGGTTGTCCTCATAGATAACAGTTGGTTCAGCTAGTGGTTTGCCGAATTCTTCCAAAAGTTGCTTCAACCAAATTAACTCTTGACTTGCATGAGCAGCTGATGTATATTCTGCTTCTGTAGAAGACAATGCAACTGACACTTGTTTTCTACTGGACCATGAGATTGAAGTGTGTCCTAACTTGAACAAGTAACCACTTGTTGATCTTCGATCACTTGAGTCTCCAGCCCAATCTGCATCTACATATCCTCTGAGAATTAGATCTCCTGATGCAGAAATCTTTAGACTTAACTCTTGGGTTGCCTTAAGATACTGAAGAAGTCTCTTAATTGCATTCCAATCTCTTTGGCGTGGCTTGCTTACACGTCGGCAGAGAATTCCCACTGTGGCTGAGATATCTGGACGGGTTGTGGTTGCTATGTATAGAAGTGCCCCCACTGCTTGTCTGTAACTGTCATTTGTGGGTAGCAGATCTTCTTCTCCTTCCAATTTTAGGTAAGATGGATCCATTGGAGTTGATATGCCTTTGGCTTCTGACATTCCAAACTGGTTTAGAACTGTGGAGATTTTAGAATTTTGATTAAGAAGAAAACTTCCATCTTCCTCTCTCTGGATTTGGATTCCCAAATAGTATGTCACATCTCCAAGGTCCTTGGTCTCGAAATGCTTGTTCAGAATTTGACCTAGTTTTGAAATTTCTCTCTCTTCTTGATGCGCTATTATTACATCATCCACATATAGAATAACATACATCCAATCTTGTGATACACCTTTTGTATACAAACATGGATCCGCTTGAGACCTTTTAAATCCTTCGTCGATTAACACTTTGTTCATCTTAGTGTTCCATGCTCTTGCTGATTGCTTAAGGCCGTAGAGAGATTTTTGCATTCTGCAAACAAGGTTCTCTTTACCCCTTTTAACATAGCCTTCTGGTTGAGTCATGTACAGCTCTTCTTCAATGTCTCCATGTAGAAAGGCTGTTTTGATGTCAAAATGTCTTACTTTCATCTGCTGAACAGCAGCTATGGATAATAAAGTTCTGAATGTAGTTTGCTTGGCAACTGGAGCAAAAGTAGCATCATAATCTTCACCATATTTTTGTGAATATCCTTTTGCGACCAATCTTGCTTTAAAACGGTGAACATTACCTTCGGAGTCATATTTGTTCTTAAAGACCCACTTACATCCAATTGCTTTCTTGCCTTGAGGTAGCTCTGTGAGCTCCCATGTTTTGAGCTTATGAAGGGATTCCATTTCTTCATCAGCAGCTTTTATCCATTTTTGCTTCTTATGAATAGGCAGTTTTTGCATTTCCTGCCATGACTGTGGCTCTTCTTCTGGAATTGATCTGACCATATAAGAAAGGCGTTTAGCTGGAATTCCTTTATTTGATCTTTCTGATCTTCTGATCTCCTGAGGTTGGCTTGGTTCTTCTGTTTCTTTTTCAGTACTTTCAGAGCATATCCAGACTTCAGTATTTTCTTTGAGATTCTCTTCAATGTCTGGAATCACTGACTGAAATTCTTGTTCCTTAGGTTGAATTATTTGCGTAACCTCATGAAATTTGAGCGATACTGAGTTTTCATCAATCACTACATCTCTGCTGATTGTTACTGTGTTGGTCTGTGGGTGCAGGATTCTGTATCCTTTCTGAGTTTCACTGTACCCCACAAGAACTCCTTCCTTTGCATGAGATTCCCACTTAGAACGTTTTTCTTTGGGAACATGCACAAAAGTTTTGCTTCCGAATATCCTGAGATGCTTCAGGTTGGGCTTCTCACAGTTCCATAGCTCATATGGAGTTTTACTTGTAGCTTTACTTGGCAGTCGATTTTGAAGATAGGTAGCAGTCATGATGGCTTCTCCCCAATATGTTGTAGGTAGGTTTCCATCAAATAGCATACTTCTTCCACTTTCACAAAGAGTTCGGTTCTTTCTCTCTGCTGTGCCATTCTGCTCTGGGTTGTATGGAACGGTTGTCTGGAACACGATTCCATTCTTTTTCAAGATGGTTTGCACTTTACCACTTGTATATTCAGTTCCATTATCTGCTCGCAGTACCTTTGGTATTCTTCCAAATTTGTTAAGAACTGCAGCAAGATATTCTTCAAGTTTCTGTGGAACTTCATCTTTACTTTGAAGTAGGTAAGTAACAGTATATCTGGAATAATCATCAATGAATGTGAGAAAATATCTCTTCTTGCTGGGAGTAAGAACACTCATTGGACCACACACATCTGTATGTATCAAATCCAGTATCTGTGCAGATTTAGTAGTGCTTACTTTAGGAAACGATTTTCTGGACATTTTCCCTTTTAGGCAACTTGTGCACTTCATTGTTTGATTACACTGGTTGATTGCAATACCATTTGCAAGTTGAGCTAGTTTCTTTACTGCTTCTGGATCTCTGTGGCCTAGGCGTCTGTGCCACACATGAATACAGTCCTTATGAAAATCTTGTCTAGCACTGTAAACAGTTTCATTGCATTTCAGCTGATAAAGTTCATCTTTGATTTTTCCTTCGGCAAGGGTATGACCCTTCTTTGAAATGATGCATCTGTCATCCTTAAATGTAACTATATTTCCCTGTTGTGCAAGCTTCTTTACAGATAAAAGGTTACTTTCAAGTTTGGGAACATACAGCACGTCTTTAACTGGGATTTTTCTGACTTGTGCTGAGGATTGAACTTGACAATGGAGATAACCATCTCCTATTCCTTCTGATGTCATATAGTGACCATTAGCTAAAATTACCTTTTCAGACTTGCTTTCATCTAGATTAATGAAGAAATCTTTATCACGTGTCATGTGAGCAGTCGCTCCAGAGTCAATACACCAAACATGGTTTGCATATGGGCTTGTGCTGACCCCAAATGCAGTCGCAATACATGCATCTTCCTTCTTTACAGCTGTTTTAACCTTTTGATGACTGTCCTGCTTTTTAAACTGATTCATTCTTGCTTTCCACACTCTGCAGTCTGCTTTAAGGTGACCAGGCTTTTTACAGACAAAACATTCACGAGTTTCCTTTAAATGACTCTGAGCTTTAGAAAAGTACTGTGTCTTTAATGCTGCTTCTGCTTTGCATATATTATTGCTAATAGTCTCTGACTTTCTCTTGTATTCATCTGCAAGTTTCCCTTTCACATATTCTAGTGTGAGTTCATCATCTGGTCTGGCATCTAATGCAGTCACAAGCGTGTCATAACTTTCTGGAAGACCACTTAATAGTAATGCAGCAACATGAAAATCTTTAATTTCTTCACCAATACCCCTTAGGCGCTCCACAATCTCTAGGGTGTTTCTGATATAGTCCTGCATATGCTGGCCATCACTTAATTTAGACTGATACAGCTTTCTCATAAGATATAGCTTATTGCTGAGATTTGACCTTTCATGCACTTTCTGTAATTCTTCCCACATTTTCTTTGCAGTATCACATTTGCATACATGTACAATCTGGTTATCATCTATGCTGAGGGAAATAGTGCTTTGTGCTTTCTGATCAGTCTCTAGCCAATCACCCGGTACTGGGTCAGGCACAGGCTGTTCAATACATTTCCATGTACCCTCTCTTATAAGTAACATCTTTACCTTGAATTTCCAGGAGCTGTAATTGTGATTTGTGAGACTTGGCACTGTGTACTTCACTGCATTCCTTTCTGTAGACATTCTTGTCTCTTGTACCTTTTTTTTTTTTTTGTTACTGGCCCTTTAAGCTGCGCTGTCCGGTGCTCTGTACACTGCGGTACCTTTGCGTTCCGGTGTCCTTGTATTCCGGGGGTTCCTCTGTGCTGTCTGCGCTTGGCTCGCTGCTTATTCCGGTGACTGGGCTTTTTACCATTTACTTTCCGGTGGCTGGGCCCATAACCTGTTAGCCGGAGTATTACCACAGCAGCGCGTGTTACTTCATATAAGCAGCAGAATCCAACGTAAGGCAAACTGTGTTTAATATATGCAGCTTGAACTGGAACAAAATAAGAAAGCTTTGACAGTAACTACCGATATAATCTAGTCCATGTAACACATGTCTCTCTGTGAAGGAAACAGCAGCAGAATGATGCAATCAGTGAGAGTCCTCTGACCTTTTTGTACAAACTTTAACAATCACAGCATAGCTGACAAATGAACACTCATAGACATTCAATGCAGACTACAACAGGAATGGAGTTGTTGCATTTAAACTTATTCCAACACATAGTCATATGCATAGGATGTTGCATATGTTGTATATACTTTGGTTATTTTTGTTCACAGTTTTATTTATGTTTTCCCAATTATGGTTTTTAATTATGCTGTATTGTATGTACATACTTATTTCAGTTACTGATGAAGGTCCAGTTGTGGGACCGAAACGTTTTCTGATTTGGGATAATAAATCTTTCGTTTCTTCACACCACAAAGTTGAGTGCCGGGTTTTGTATTATTTGCAGAGCACACAAGTGACCTGACCAAAACCACAAAACATAGGACGAGCTCTGAGACGTGGAAACTCTGCTGACCGCAATCCCTAAACCTATCAAACCACACTAGAGGTAGCCGTGGATTGCGCCTAACGCTCCCTATGCAACTCGGCACAGCCTGAGAAACTAGTTGGTCCTGAAGAAAGAAAAATAAGCCTACCTTGCCTCAGAGAAATTCCCCAAAGGAAAAGGCAGCCCCCCACATATAATGACTGTGAGTTAAGATGAAAATACAAACACAGAGATGAAATAGATTTAGCAAAGTGAGGCCCGACTTACTGAATAGACCGAGGATAGGAAAGATAGCTTTGCGGTCAACACAAAAAACTACAAACAACCACGCAGAGGGGCAAAAAGACCCTCCGCACCGACTAACGGTACGGAGGTGCTCCCTCTGCGTCTCAGAGCTTCCAGCAAGCAAGCAAAACCCAAAAAGCAAGCTGGACAGAAAATATAGCAACAAAAGTAACACAAGCAAAACTTAGCTTATGCTGAGCAGACAGGCCACAGGAACGATCCAGGAGGAAGCAAGACCAATACTAGAACATTGACTGGAGGCCAGGATCAAAGCACTAGGTGGAGTTAAATAGAGCAGCACCTAACGACTTAACCTCATCACCTGAGGAAGGAAACTCAGAAGCCGCAGTACCACTCGTGACCACAGGAGGGAGCTTGATTACAGAATTCACAACAGAGATTTATTTAGTGTATGTGTTGGGGAGGCAGGATTTAATCAGTGTGTTGGGGGGTCAGGGATTTATTCAGTGTGTGTGTGTGATTAGGGATTTATTCAGAGTGTATGGAAGGGAGGTTCAGGGATTTATTCATTGTGTGTGTGTGTGGTGGGGGGATTTATTTAGTGTGGGGGGGGGGATTTAATCAGTGTGTGTGGAGATTTATTCAGTGTGTATGTGGGGGGGTGGGAATTTATTTAGCATGTGTGGGGCAGGGTGCATTTATTCTGTGTGGAGGGGGATGGATTCTGTCGAAAGGGGAGTGGATATATTCTGTGGGGGTGAGTGGTGAGATGGGGGTGGACACAGTAGTGAAGTGAAAAATGTGAGCTGACACAGTATTGGGAGCGAGGGTGATGGGATGTGTGAGGACACAGGATGGGGAGTCGGGGGAATGTGTGAGGAGGAAATATGGAAAGCAAAAAGGTAAATAAGTGAGGAGATAGTATAGTTAGCAGGGGGGATGTACATGAGGATGCTATTAGAAAAGTGTGTAGACAGTATGGGGGGAGGAAAGTGTGAGTAAGCACAGAATAGATACTGAGTAGTGTGAGGGTAACAGCCAGGAGACAGTATGCCAAGTAGGATGAGTGTAATGAAGGGGCACAGTAGAGAGACTGGGCTCTCTAGGAGAGACACAGTATGAGAAGGCAGTGTGAAGTATGGAAAAGAGAGAGGGCAGTGTGGATGGCATGTACCATAAGAGGGACAGTGAGGGTCATATTATGTGCTGGGAATAAAGTGAGGAGCAATTATTTACTCAGGGGCTCAGCCTAGGGCAGATATTTTTATTCCGGAGCATTATAATAACACTGCTATCTTTAAGGGTGTTGTGTCGGGATGTCCTGCAGAAGACAGGAGAAGATGGAAGTCTGCAGAAGCGAGCTCTGCCGGTGAATGAGAAGAGTCCTCATGGCATCTGGACAATATGAAGATGAAAAGAAAGAGGCGACTCCAGAAACAACGTCATCTATCAGGTACCTGGATGTAAATGTGTTTTTTTTGTGATACTAATTCTCATATTTTTATGGTACCTCCCTATGCCATACTTAGTTTAAGCCACTGGCACACACCTAAGTGGCAAAACAAGCCGAGGGAAACTGTTCATGTGCTTAGTAGGCTGCCTGCATAGTAAAAAAGTATTCCAATAGCAAGTATATGAAGGTGTATTACCTGTATAGTGCCCACGTCCTAATGCGCGGCCCACCCCGACGCGCGTTTCGCCAGTTCTTCTTCCGGGGGCGTGAACAGTTTCCCTCGGCTTGTTTTGCCACTTAGGTGTGTGCCAGTGGCTTAAACTAAGTATGGCATAGGGAGGTACCATGTGTATGTGATATGTTATACTGCACGATTCTATCTCTTATTTACAAAAATAGCAGTTGTGGTTATTTGTGCCCTACGCCTAGTGGCGTCTAGTTGTGGTTTGAGGTACCTAGGTAATTATGATGTATGTGTAACTGATGGTTTATTAAAATAAAATTTGTTAAATTTTACATTCCTTGTGCCAATCATTTATTTCTCTATGGGTTGGTACTGTGGTCTTTTCCACCACTGTGTAGTCTGTGCTGTTAAATCCTTCAATGGCACTGCCAATACATTTTGTTGCAATGATAGATGATAGTAAAAATATACAGGGGCCCTGGCCCCCATTTAGACCAGTTAATACTTTGCGCCAACTACCACTGTATGCTACTCAGCAGAGGAGCCAAGCCCTGTACTTAGCTGTGCCACCAGTTTATTTATGAACATTTTTTTGGCTGACATTTAGCCCACTTTATTATTTTGGCCTACTAACTGTGTCAGCCACTTATTACAGTTGTCCTCCACTGAACAAAGCAATGCCGCCTGTGTACTCCTGTTACCAATTTTGAACTGCATTTAGCCTACTTACTTACTTGGGCCTCTAACTGTGTCAGCCTCTCATTACAGTTGTCCTCCTCCGCTGAACAAAGCTATGCCGCCTGTGTACTCCTCTTACCAATTTTGAACTGCATTTAGCCTACTTTTTTATTTTAGGCCTACTAAGTCTGTGTGAGCCTCTCATTACAGTTGTCCTTCTCCACTGAACAAAGCTATGCTGCCTGTGTACTCCTGTTACCAATTTTGAACTACATTTAGCCTACTTTTTATTTTAGGCCTACTAAGTCTGTGTGAGCCTCTCATTACAGTTGTCCTCCTCCGCTGAACAAAGCTATGCCGCCTGTGTACTCCTCTTACCAATTTTGAACTGCATTTAGCCGACTTTTTTATTTTAGACCTACTAAGTCAGTGTGAGCCTTTCATTACAGTTGTCCTCTTCTGCTGAACAAAGCTATGCCGCCTGTGTACTCCTGTTACCAATTTTGAACTGCATTTAGCCTACTTTTTCAGTTTACGCCTACTAAGTCAGTGTGAGCCTCTCCTTACAGTTGTCCTCCTCTGCTGAACAAAGCTATGCCGCCTGTGTACTCCTCTTACCAAATTTGAACTGCATTTAGCCTACTTACTTGCTTGGGCCTAGTAACTGTGTCAGTGCAGCGCCCCAGAGTCCTGGTCGTTGCAGTAATGTCGTTCTTCCACCAGGGGGGAGTGATGTTACGTCTGATGGCACCAAAGGAGTTCACCTTGCCAGGTATCACAGCCACACACACAATTCACATTCCAGTCCACCAGGGGGAGCTAAGGGTTCTATCTACTAGGCCACTCCTCACACAGGGTAAAACTGGTGGGTTGGTTAGGAAGTTAGTCAGTCGGAGGAGAGGAGAGTTCCTGGCTGGGGGCCGACGAGGAAAGGTCTCCCGGTCGAGCTGGCTGGGGTGATCCCTGGTCAGATCCAGACTGAAGTCTGAGGAGGAAGGAAAGAAGGACACGGAGCTGCGCCTGCAACCCATGCGGCAGCATCCTAGGAAAGGACACAAAAGGAATTGTGCTGTAGTGAGTCAAAAAAGAAGTCATAGCAACAGGAGTGAAACATCAGTGGGAGACCAGCTAGAAGCAGGCTGCCTACATCTTAAGTGCAGATCCGGTGGCCGGAACACCGAGGGAGTAATAGACTCTATGCTTTACTTCAGAGACCGGCAGGGCAGTCAATTCCAAGTTGGCTGTCCAACCTAAACACCTAAGCAGACACGGTGGCAATTGTGGAGGAGGGGCGTCTCTAGGGTCCCTATAAAATAGCCTCAGGCCATCACCGTCATACGGGTTTGTCCTATCCATCTGGGGGACAGAGAGAGAGAAGTAATAATAGTGAGGACCTTATGGTAGCTTATGCAAGTAGGGACCTACTACATTACTGTGCGCAAGGGGAAGGCTACTGATTTCCACCTGGATAAGGGGACACTGGAATTGCCATCAGACCGGCCGGACCCTGCCTACCCTGTCATCCGGCACTCTGGACTGTGGATGTGAAGCCTTCAGTAAAGGTAAAGAGACTGCACCCAATGTGTCCTCGTTATTCGCCGTGCCTTACATCATCCACCATCACCATCTACACTTCTGGGAAGCCCTGGGGAAATACTTCACCTGTGGGAAGGTACACCCTCTAGCTGCCATAACACCACCCCAGCGGACCCCTGAGCAGCGTTGGTCACCCTGACCGAATACCACAGGTGGCGTCACGAACACTACCATTATCTATGAACTCTGCCTTTTATTGGGCGCCCCTCATAGGGCCACGGTCCGGGTCGGGCCACCATGACATCCTCGCTGAGGGAACTGAAGGACCCGGTACCGAGTACCCCATTGCCCTTACGTGGGGGCAATCAAACATTTTGGCGTCACGAAATGGATGGACTTAAGCCTGAAAAATCGGGTCATGTGCGCCTAAGAACTTTGAATTGCTTAAAGACTGTGTATTGCTGTTTGCTGCCAAGATTCCTGCCAAAACTGCCGCCATTACCGCGCCACGAGGAGCGCTGGAGAAGAAGGAGGGCGTGCCATGGGAGGAGACCGCGAAAGTGGCACAAAAAGTGGTGACCGCCCCCTCCGACTACGGCTGCAGGATGACGAGCTCAGGAATGCAGGAGCTCAGACCCCAGAAAATGGAGGAGCAGCATGCGTATGCTACCGAAGGTCCCGGAGCAGAGTTGGCGACCAGCGGGTACCGGAACGACGACGAAGTGACACAGGACCATCTCGAGCAGCTGGAGGCGAACCCGAACTTGCCGCTACTGGAGGAACCGAGCCATTCGCTCCCGGACGCAAAGCCGACCGCAGTGGAGGAATGGAAGTCGGAGCTGAGCGGGAGGGTCGCACTGGAGGAATCGCATTTCAAGCGGCAGCCGACTCCAGTGTCCTTATCAGCGGAGCGGATCGCCATCGGTGGTACCACATCAGGCGCAGGTACAGCAAGCGCCCCTACCCCACCGACCGCTCCCCACCTGGACTGTGACCGAACCCCAGCCACCGTTCGGGTCCTGACGGCTTCCAACACGACCAACGAGATGCTGCCCCGCTACCGACATCCATGGGCATACCGCTGGACGTGAGCCCTGAGGGGGTGATCTTAAAATGGGACGCTCCAAGGACTAGACTAGACGGGTCCAAACAAGAGGGTTCCTACATTGTGATCCTCACATGGGAAGAATACAAACAATGCCTAGTGTCGCAATGGGGGGAGCGGAATAAACAGAATGCTCAAAGTGATGCACCGGCCGCTAAAAATCGGGGAGGCGACAGGCCCCCGGTGAGCTATGGCATAGTGGTGACCTACCACCTCCAAAGAGGGAGGGGTTTCATTCAGGAATCTGGGATAGTGCCCAAGGTTCGGGTTGACAGAAGAGAAGTGGCGTCTCACCTTGGAAGGGGGCATCTGGACCGAGACTTGCGCCCCGGAGATTCGGTGACTTACACCCGTGACTGGGGTGAAAAAGGATGGTACGCTCGAAACGTTAAGAGATGTGCGCCATTAACAGCGCCACCTAGTGTTAAGGAAACAACCCCAACTGCTACAGCCGTTGAACCACCGAGGGTCCTGCAAATTAACATCACCTCTATCGTATGTCCAGCTACCACTGTAGTGGTTACAGAACTAACTCCCAGCGTGGCTCATGCTTCAGCTGCTCCTGAACAGAACATTGTGGGTACACAGACTCCCATCTGGAGTGAGGGAGCCCCTTATGTAGCACCTGGTAGCCGCCAGTATCCAACCGGGCTACCTTCACCAGTGCTACCTCCAGAACTCCAATAAACCTCGGAGCCCTGAAAAACTGTACATAGTTTAAAAACATTCTCTTTTGCTGCTTCAAGACCCGTTCAGGGTTAACATTAAAAGGGATCCCTTTGTTTACCCGGGATCCCTATTGTTTCAAGTTTTGCACAAGTTTTATCATTGTTTCTAAAGTACATTGGAATCATGGACGGTGAATGGTTCACAAACTGTCCGTTGTACATAGTTTGCACCTTCTTAAAGGTGCTCTCTACTGGTTTTACAAGAAAGAAGACTTTGCGAAGAAACTGTTCCTGATGACGACGTGAAAGTTTCTATTGTCTTAAAAGTTTATAAGTGACTTGTTGATTGGTTGCACTACCTCAGGAGAAAGACTTGAGTTTCCCTCTTAAAGGGAATGTTCATGTGTTGCACCTTGCTAAAGGGTAATAATGTCGCCTTCAGAAGCTAGTTAGCATAGAATATTTTATAGTGTTCAGAATAGGAAATAATTTACATGATGTACTTTAAATAAAATTAAGGTCTTAGGAAGAAAGATGCAGTAGGCCTGTGGGGGTAAACAGATAGTCCTGCATATGAAGAAGAAAGATAAGGAAAATGTTGATTTGCACTTTAAGGGTTAATGATAGTATACCATTAGAGGGTAATTGCACTTAGCAGAGAGAATACCTGAATGGGTAATTACGTTCCATAGTAAGATAGTAATTGTCTCTTTCCTATTTTGCCTTAAAAGGTAATACGCACAATGTAAATATGTTCTTGTTTGTAAAGTTCTAGTGTTCTCACCTCCCATAAAGGGGAAGCACTGTTAAGTTAATTAGTTTTAAAGCATTTCAAAAATTTTGCATGTCTTTTGCTAACCTGTAATTGTTGTGTTCTTTACCCAGCCCCAGAGTGCTGGATTTAACGGGAGGGGGGGGGGGGGGGGGGGTGCAGCGCCCCAGAGTCCTGGTCATTGCAGTAATGTCATTCTTCCACCAGGGGGGAGTGATGTTACGTTTGATGGCACCAAAGGAGTTCACCTTGCCAGGTATCACAGCCACACACACTTCACACTCCAGTCCACCAGGGGGAGCTAAGGGTTCAATCCACTAGGCCACTCCTCACACAGGGTAAAACTGGTGGGTTGGTTAGGAAGTTAGTCAGTCAGAGGAGAGGAGAGTTCCTGGCTGGGGGCCGACGAGGAAAGGTTTCCCGGTCGAGCTGGCTGGGGTGATCCCTGGTCAGATCCAGACTGAAGTCTGAGGAGGAAGGAAAGAAGGACATGGAGCTGCGCCTGCAACCCTTGCGGCAGCATCCTAGGAGAGGACACGAAAGGAATTGTGCTGTAGTGAGTGAGAAAAGAAGTCATAGCAACAGGAGTGAAACATCAGTGGGAGACCAGCTAGAAGCAGGCTGCCTACATCTGAAGCGCAGATCCGGTGGCCGGAACACCGAGGGAGTAATAGACTCTACGCTTTACTTCAGAGACCAGCAGGGCAGTCAATTCCAAATTGGCTGTCCAACCTAAACACCTAAGCAGACAAGGTGGCAATTGTATAGGAGGGGCGTCTTAGGGGCCCTATGAAATAGCCTCAGGCCATCACCGTCATACGGGTTTGTCCTATCCATCTGGGGGACAGAGAGAGAGAAGTAACAACAGTAAGGACCTTATGGTAGCTTATGCAAGTAGGGACCTACTACGTTACTGTGCGCAAGGGGAAGGCTACTGGTTTCCACCTGGATAAGGGGACTCTGGAATTACCATCAGACGGGCCGGACCCTGCCTACCCTGTCATCCGGCCCTGTGGACTGTGGATGCTGAAGCCTTCAGTAAAGGTAAAGAGACTGCACCCATTGTGTCCTGGTTATTCGCCGTGCCTTACATCATCCACCATCACCATCTACACTTCTGGGAAGCCCTGGGGAAATACTTCACCTGTGGGAAGGTACACCATCTAGCTGCCATAACACCACCCTAGCGGACCCCTGAGCAGCGTCGGTTACCCTGACCGAATACCACAGGTGGCGTCACGAACACTACCATTATCTATGAACTCTGCCTTTTATTGGGCGCCCCTCATAGGGCCACGGTCCGGGTCGGGCCACCGTGACATCCTCGCTGAGGGAACTGAAGGACCCGGTACCGAGGACCCCATTGCCCTTACGTGGGGGCGATCCATCAGCATCTCATTACAGTTGTCCTCTGCTGAAAAAAACTATGCTGCCTGTGTACTCCTCTTAACAATTTTGAACTGCATTTAGCCTACTTACTTACTTGGGCCTAGTAACTGTGTCAGCCTCTCATTACAGTTGTCCTCTTCCGCTGAACAAAGCTATGCCACCTGTGCACTCCTGTTACCAATTTTGAACTGCATTTAGCCTACTTTTTTATTTTAGGCCTACTAAGTCAGTGTGAGCCTCTCATTACAGTTGTCTGTTGTGAATTCAGCTTTTGGGCTCCCTCCGGTGGTTGTAGAGGGTAATGCAGTTGTGCCTGGACTGCAGGAGTGGACAGGTGTATCTACTAATTGCAAAACTGACTGGGGTATATAGCTTTGCTGGATCCTTTAGTCAGTGCCAGTTGTCCATTGTTCTTGAAGGATTCACTTCCCTGCTGGTCTCTCCAGTTTGCTGTGTTTTTCTACAAAGATAAGTCCTGGCTTTGTTTTTGCTGTCCACCTGCAGTAGACCTTATAGTTCTGTGCATTTTCATGTTTTTGTCTTGTCCAGCTTGGTCTGTGAAGGATTTTTTGCAGCCTAGCTATTTCTCTGGAGATGCAGATATACCCCCCATGTCTTTAGTCAGATGTGGTGATCCGTATTTTCTGCGGTGGATATTTTCTAGTGTTTTTATACTGACCGCATAGTACTCTGTTCTATTCTATTTTTAGCTAGTATGGCCTCCTATGCTAAAATCTGATTTCATATCTGCGTATGTTATTTCCCTCTCCTCTCACAGTCAATATTTGTGGGGGGCTATCTATCCTTTGGGGATTTTCTCTGAGGCAAGATAGGTTTCCTGTTTCTGTCTTTAGGGGTAGTTAGATCTTAGGCTGTGCCGAGGGGTCTAGGGAGTGTTAGGTACCCCCCACAGCTACTTCTAGTTGCGCTGCTAGGTTCAGGGTTTGCGGTCAGTACAGGGACCACCTTCTCCAGAGTACGTCTCATGCTGCTCCAAGGCCACCAGATCATAACAGTACAACTGGCCGACAATCAGTTAATTGCATCTCAGAAGAAAGATGGAAAGATTTTGAGCCATTTTTTTTCCTTAGCCTGTTTGGTCTGTTCCTCCCTCTTTACCTCTGGGTGGCTACGGAGTCTAGTATTAACATGAATGTTCAGGAGTTAGTCTCTCGGGTGGATCAGCTTGCTGCTAAGGTACAGGGTATTTCAGATCTCATTGTTCAGACTCCTGCCTTAGAACCTAAGATTCCCACTCCTGATTTATTCTTTGGTGACAGATCCAAATTTTTGAGTTTCAAAAATAACTGTAAACTGTTTTTTGCATTAAGACCCCGGTCTTCTGGTGATCCTATTCAGCAGGTTAAAATCATCATATCTCTGCTGCGTGGTGACCCACAGGATTGGACATTTTCCCTGGAATCTGGCAATCCTGCTTTGCTTAATGTTGATTCGTTCTTTCAGGCATTGGGGTTGTTGTATGATGAGCCTAATTCTGTGGATCAGGCTGAGAAAATCTTGTTAGCCCTGTGTCAAGGTCAAGAAGCGGCAGAATTGTATTGCCAGAAATTTAGAAAATGGTCTGTACTGACTAAATGGAATGAGGATTGTTATGTAGGCAATCCAGTGACACAGTGTGCCAGCAATCAGAGCACATACAGTGATCTGACAATAACCCAAAAACAATAGAACGAGCTCTGAGACGTGGAATCTCTGTAGACCGCAATACCTGAACCTATCCTAAACACAACTAAAGGCAGCTGTGGATTGCGCCTGACACTACCTATGCAACTCGGCACAGCCTGAGGAGCTGACTAGCCTGAAGATAGAAAAACAAGCCTGACTTGCCTCAGAGAAATCCCCCAAAGGAAAAGGCAGCCCCCCACATATAATGACTGTTAGCAAGATGAAAAGACAAACGTAGGGATGAAATAGATTCAGCAAAGTGAGGCCCGATATTCTATATAGAGCGAGGATAGCAAAGAGAACTTTGCAGTCTACAAAAAACCCTAAAGCAAAAAACCACGCAAAGGGGGCAACAAGACCCACCGTGCCGAACTAACGGCACGGCGGTACACCCTTTGCGTCTCAGAGCTTCCAGCAAAACGAATTGACAAGCTGGACAGAAAAAGTAGCAACAAAAGCAAAGAAGCACTTACCTAAGCAGAGCAGCAGGCCACAGGAAAGATCCAGAAGCTCAGATCCAACACTGGAACATTGACAAGGAGCAAGGAAGACAGAATCAGGTGGAGTTAAATAACAAAGCAGCCAACGAGCTCACCAGAACACCTGAGGGAGGAAGCTCAGAAGCTGCAGTACCACTTGTGACCACAGGAGTGAATTCAGCCACAGAATTCACAACAGTACCCCCCCCCCCCTTGAGGAGGGGTCACCGAACCCTCACCAGAGCCCCCAGGCCGACCAGGATGAGCCACATGAAAGGCACGAACAAGATCTGGAGCATGGACATCAGAGGCAAAAACCCAGGAATTATCTTCCTGAGCATAACCCTTCCATTTAACCAGATACTGGAGTTTCCGTCTAGAAACACGAGAATCCAAAATTTTCTCCACAATATACTCCAATTCCCCCTCCACCAAAACCGGGGCAGGAGGCTCAACAGATGGAACCATAGGTGCCACGTATCTCCGCAACAACGACCTATGGAATACATTATGTATGGAAAAGGAGTCTGGGAGGGTCAGACAAAAAGACACAGGATTGAGAATCTCAGAAATCCTATACGGACCAATAAAACGAGGTTTAAATTTAGGAGAGGAAACCTTCATAGGAATATGACGAGAAGATAACCAAACCAGATCCCCAACACGAAGTCGGGGACCCACACGGCGTCTGCGATTAGCGAAAAGTTGAGCCTTCTCCTGGGACAAGGTCAAATTGTCCACTACCTGAGTCCAGATCTGCTGCAACCTGTCCACCACAGAATCCACACCAGGACAGTCCGAAGACTCAACCTGTCCTGAAGAGAAACGAGGATGGAATCCAGAATTGCAGAAAAATGGAGAGACCAAGGTAGCCGAGCTGGCCCGATTATTAAGGGCGAACTCAGCCAACGGCAAAAAGGACACCCAATCATCCTGGTCTGCAGAAACAAAACATCTCAGATATGTTTCCAAGGTCTGATTGGTTCGTTCGGTCTGGCCATTAGTCTGAGGATGGAAAGCCGAGGAAAAAGATAGGTCAATGCCCATCCTACCACAAAAGGCTCGCCAAAATCTTGAAACAAACTGGGAACCTCTGTCAGAAACAATATTCTCAGGAATGCCATGCAAACGAACCACATGCTGGAAGAACAAAGGCACCAAATCAGAGGAGGAAAGCAATTTAACCAAGGGCACCAGATGGACCATTTTAGAAAAGCGATCACAGACCACCCAAATGACTGACATCTTTTGAGAAACGGGAAGGTCAGAAATGAAATCCATCGAAATATGTGTCCAAGGCCTCTTTGGGACCGGCAAGGGCAAAAGCAACCCACTGGCACGTGAACAGCAGGGCTTAGCCCTAGCACAAATCCCACAGGACTGCACAAAAGTACGTACATCCCGTGACAGAGATGGCCACCAGAAGGATCTAGCCACTAACTCTCTGGTACCAAAGATTCCAGGATGACCAGCCAACACCGAACAATGAAGTTCAGAGATAACTTTACTAGTCCACCTATCAGGGACGAACAGTTTCTCCGCCGGACAACGATCAGGTTTATTCGCCTGAAATTTTTGCACCACTCGACGCAAATCAGGGGAGATGGCAGACACAATGACTCCTTCCTTGAGGATACTCGCCGGCTCAGATGAACCCGGAGAGTCGGGCACAAAACTCCTAGACAGAGCATCCGCCTTCACATTTTTAGAGCCCGGAAGGTACGAAATCACAAAATCGAAGCGGGCAAAAAATAACGACCAACGGGCCTGTCTAGGATTCAAGCGCTTGGCAGACTCGAGATAAGTAAGGTTCTTATGATCAGTCAATACCACCACGCGATGCTTAGCTCCTTCAAGCCAATGACGCCATTCCTCGAATGCCCACTTCATGGCCAGCAACTCTCGGTTGCCCACATCATAATTACGCTCAGCAGCCGAAAACTTCCTGGAAAAGAAAGCACATGGTTTCAACACTGAGCAACCAGAACCTCTCTGTGACAAAACCGCCCCTGCTCCAATCTCAGAAGCATCAACCTCGACCTGGAACGGAAGAGAAACATCTGGTTGACACAACACAGGGGCAGAACAAAAACGATGCTTCAACTCCTGAAAAGCTTCCACAGCAGCAGAAGACCAATTAACCAAATCAGCACCCTTCTTGGTCAAATCGGTCAATGGTTTGGCAATGCTAGAAAAATTACAGATGAAGCGACGATAAAAATTAGCAAAGCCCAGGAATTTTTGCAGACTTTTCAGAGATGTCGGCTGAGTCCAATCCTGGATGGCTTGGACCTTAACCGGATCCATCTCGATAGTAGAAGGGGAAAAGATGAACCCCAAAAATGAAACCTTCTGCACACCGAAGAGACACTTTGATCCCTTCACAAACAAAGAATTAGCACGCAGGACCTGGAAAACCATTCTGACCTGCTTCACATGAGAGTCCCAATCATCTGAGAAGATCAAAATGTCATCCAAGTAAACAATCAGGAATTTATCCAGATAGTCACGGAAGATGTCATGCATAAAAGACTGAAACACAGATGGAGCATTGGCAAGTCCGAACGGCATCACTAGATACTCAAAATGACCCTCGGGCGTATTAAATGCAGTTTTCCATTCATCTCCTTGCCTGATTCTCACCAGATTATACGCACCACGAAGATCTATCTTAGTGAACCAACTAGCCCCCTTAATCCGAGCAAACAAGTCAGATAACAATGGCAAGGGATACTGAAATTTAACAGTGATCTTATTAAGAAGGCGGTAATCAATACACGGTCTCAGCGAACCATCCTTCTTGGCTACAAAAAAGAACCCTGCTCCCAGTGGTGATGACGATGGGCGAATATGTCCCTTCTCCAGGGATTCCTTCACATAACTGCGCATAGCGGCGTGTTCAGGCACGGATAAATTAAATAATCGACCTTTAGGGAATTTACTACCAGGAATCACATTGATAGCACAATCACAATCCCTATGCGGAGGTAGGGCATCGGACTTGGGCTCTTCAAATACATCCTGATAATCAGACAAGAACTCTGGGACCTCAGAAGGAGTGGATGACGAAATAGACAAAAATGGAACATCACCATGTACCCCCTGACAACCCCAGCTGGATACCGACATAGAGTTCCAATCCAATAATGGATTATGGGTTTGCAGCCATGGCAACCCCAACACGACCACATCATGCAGATTATGTAGCACCAGAAAGCGAATAACTTCCTGATGTGCAGGAGCCATGCACATGGTCAGCTGGGTCCAGTACTGAGGTTTATTCTTGGCCAAAGGTGTAGCATCAATTCCTCTCAACGGAATAGGACACCGCAAAGGCTCCAAGAAAAACCCACAACGTTTAGCATAATCCAAATCCATCAGATTCAGGGCAGCGCCTGAATCCACAAACGCCATGACAGAATACGATGACAAAGAGCATATCAAGGTAATGGACAGAAGGAATTTGGATTGTACAGTACCAATGACGGCAGACCTATTGAACCGCTTAGTGCGCTTAGGACAATCAGAAATAGCATGAGTGGAATCACCACAGTAGAAACACAGACCATTCAGACGTCTGTGTTCTTGCCGTTCAACTCTGGTCATAGTCCTATCGCACTGCATAAGCTCAGGTTTAATCTTAGACAATACCGCCAAATGGTGCACAGATTTACGCTCGCGCAAGCGTCGACCGATCTGAATGGCCAAAGACATAGACTCATTCAAACCAGCAGGCATAGGAAAACCCACCATGACATCCTTAAGAGCCTCAGAGAGACCCTTTCTGAACAAAGCTGCCAGCGCAGATTCATTCCACAGAGTGAGTACTGACCACTTCCTAAATTTCTGACAATATACTTCTATATCATCCTGACCCTGGCACAAAGCCAGCAAATTTTTCTCAGCCTGATCCACTGAATTAGGCTCATCGTAAAGTAATCCAAGCGCCAGGAAAAACGCATCGACATTACTCAATGCAGGGTCTCCTGGCGCAAGAGAAAATGCCCAGTCCTGAGGGTCGCCGCGCAAAAAAGAAATAATAATCAAAACCTGTTGAATAGGATTACCAGAAGAATGAGGTTTCAAGGCCAGAAATAGCTTACAATTATTTTTGAAATTAAGAAACTTAGTTCTATCACCAAAAAACAAATCAGGAATAGGAATTCTTGGTTCTAACATAGATTTCTGATCAATAGTATCTTGAATCTTTTGTACATTTATAACGAGATTATCCATTGAAGAGCACAGACCCTGAATATCCATGTCCACACCTGTGTCCTGAAACACCCAAATGACTAGGGGAAAAAAAAGACTGAACACAGAGCTGAGAAAAAAAAATGATGTCAACTTCTTTTTTCCCTCTATTGAGAATCATTAGGTGGCTCCTTGTACTGTTATGTAGGCAATCCAGTGACACAGTGTGCCAGCAATCAGAGCACATACAGTGATCTGACAATAACCCAAAAACAATAGAACGAGCTCTGAGACGTGGAATCTCTGTAGACCGCAATACCTGAACCTATCCTAAACACAACTAAAGGCAGCTGTGGATTGCGCCTGACACTACCTATGCAACTCGGCACAGCCTGAGGAGCTGACTAGCCTGAAGATAGAAAAACAAGCCTGACTTGCCTCAGAGAAATCCCCCAAAGGAAAAGGCAGCCCCCCACATATAATGACTGTTAGCAAGATGAAAAGACAAACGTAGGGATGAAATAGATTCAGCAAAGTGAGGCCCGATATTCTAGATAGAGCGAGGATAGCAAAGAGAACTTTGCAGTCTACAAAAAACCCTAAAGCAAAAAACCACGCAAAGGGGGCAAAAAGACCCACCGTGCCGAACTAACGGCACGGCGGTACACCCTTTGCGTCTCAGAGCTTCCAGCAAAACGAATTGACAAGCTGGACAGAAAAAGTAGCAACAAAAGCAAAGAAGCACTTATCTAAGCAGAGCAGCAGGCCACAGGAAAGATCCAGAAGCTCAGATCCAACACTGGAACATTGACAAGGAGCAAGGAAGACAGAATCAGGCGGAGTTAAATAACAAAGCAGCCAACGAGCTCACCAGAACACCTGAGGGAGGAAGCTCAGAAGCTGCAGTACCACGTGTGACCACAGGAGTGAATTCAGCCACAGAATTCACAACAGAGGATGCCTTGGCGGCAATTTTCAGAAAGGGTCTTTCTGAATCCGTTAAAGATGTTATGGTGGGGTTCCCCACGCCTGCTGGTCTGAGTGATTCTATGTCTCTGGCCATTCAGATTGATCGGCGCTTGCGCAAGCGCAGAATTGTGCACACTGTGGCGTTGTCCTCTGAGCGAAGCCCTGAGCCTATGCAGTGTGATAGGATTTTGTCTAGAGCTGAACGTCAAACATTCAGGCGTCAGAATAGGTTGTGTTTTTACTGCGGCGATTCTGTTCATGTTATTTCTGATTGCCCTAAGCGTACTAAGAGAATCGCGAGTTCTGTTGCCATCAGTACTATACAACCTAAATTTCTGTTATCTGTGGCCTTGATCTGCTCATTATCATCATTTTCTGTCATGGCATTTGTGGATTCAGGCGCCGCTCTGAACTTAATGGACTTAGAATTTGCCAGACGTTGTGGTTTTCCCTTGCAGCCTTTGCAGAACCCTATTCCTTTGAGGGGCATTGATGCTACACCGTTGGCTAAAAATAAACCTCAGTTTTGGACACAGCTGACCATGCGCATGGCGCCAGCCCATCAGGAAGATTGTCGTTTTCTGGTGTTGCATAATTTGCATGATGATATTGTGCTGGGTTTTCCATGGTTGCAGCTACATTATATGGTGTTAGATTGGAAATCCATGTCTGTGACTAGTTGGGGTTGTCAGGGGGTTCATGATCAGGTTCCTTTGATGTCAATCTCCTCTTCCCCCTCTTCTGAAGTTCCTGAGTTTTTGTCTGATTTCCAGGATGTATTCGATGAGCCCAAATCCAGTTCCCTTCCACCGCATAGGGACTGTGATTGTGCTATTGATTTGATTCCAGGTTGTAAGTTCCCTAAGGGCCGACTTTTCAACCTGTCTGTGCCTGAACATACCGCCATGCGGAGCTATATTAAGGAGTCTTTGGAGAAAGGGCATATTTGGCCATCTTCTTCACCGTTGGGAGCGGGGTTCTTTTTTGTTGCCAAGAAGGATTGCTCCTTGAGACCCTGTATTATCGCCTCTTGAATAAGATCACGGTTAAATTTCAATACCCCTTGCCTTTGCTTACTGATTTGTTTGCTAGGATTAAGGGGTCTAGCTGGTTTACTAAGATTGACCTTCGAGGGGCATATAATCTTATTTGTATCAAGCAGGGTGACGAATGGAAAACTGCATTTAATACGCCCGAAGGCCATTTTGAATACCTTGTGATGCCATTTGGACTCTCTAATGCCCCATCTGTGTTCCAATCCTTCATGCATGATATCTTTCGGAGTTATCTTGATAAATTCATGGTTGTATATTTGGATGATATTTTGATTTTTTCCAATGACTGGGAGTCTCATGTGAAACAGGTCAGGATGGTATTTCAGATCCTCCGTCATAATGCTTTGTTTGTGAAGGGGTCAAAGTGCCTCTTTGGAGTGCAGAAGGTTTCTTTTTTGGGTTTCATTTTTTCTCCCTCATCTATAGAAATGGATCTGGTTAAGGTTCAGGCCATTCATGATTGGATTCAGCCCACATCTGTGAAGAGCCTTCAGAAATTCTTGGGCTTTGCTAATTTTTATCGTCGTTTCATTGCCAACTTCTCCAGTGTGGTTAAACCTCTAACCGATTTGACCAAGAAAGGCGCTGATGTGACGAATTGGTCCTCCGCGGCTGTTTCTGCCTTTCAGGAGCTTAAACGCCGATTTACTTCTGCCCCTGTGTTGCGTCAGCCAGATGTTTCTCTTCCATTTCAGGTTGAGGTTGACGCGTCTGAGATTGGGGCAGGGGCCGTTTTGTCTCAGAGGAATTCTGATGGTTCCTTGATGAAACCGTGTGCCTTCTTTTCTCGGAAGTTTTCGCCTGCGGAACGCAATTATGATGTCGGCAATGGGGAGTTGTTGGCTATGAAGTGGGCATTTGAGGAGTGGCGACATTGGCTTGAGGGGGTCAAGCACCGTATTGTGGTCCTGACCGATCATAAGAATCTGATTTACCTCGAGTCTGCCAAACGGCTGAATCCTAGACAGGCTCGATGGTCCCTGTTTTTCTCCCGTTTTGATTTTGTGGTCTTGTACATTCCTGGTACTAAGAATGTTAAGGCGGATGCCCTCTCTAGGAGTTTTTTTCCTGATTCCCCTGGGGTTCTTGAGCCGGTCGGCATTTTGAAGGAAGGGGTGATTCTTTCTGCCATCTCCCCTGATTTGCGACGGGTTCTTCAGGAATTTCAGGCTGATAAGCCTGACCGCTGTCCAGTGGGGAAACTGTTTGCTCCTGATAGATGGACTAGTAAAGTGATTTCTGAGGTTCATTGTTCTGTGTTGGCTGGCCATCCTGGGATTTTTGGTACCAGAGATTTGGTTGGTAGGTCCTTTTGGTGGCCTTCTTTGTCACGGGATGTGCGTTCTTTTGTGCAGTCCTGTGGGATTTGTGCGCGGGCTAAGCCTTGCTGTTCCCGCGCTAGTGGGTTGCTTTTGCCATTGCCGGTCCCTGAGAGACCTTGGATGCATATTTCTATGGATTTTATTTCCGATCTTCCTGTTTCCCAAAGAATGTCGGTTATCTGGGTTGTCTGTGACCGATTTTCTAAGATGGTTCATTTGGTGCCTTTGCCTAAATTGCCTTCTTCTTCTGATTTGGTTCCGTTGTTTTTTCAGCATGTGGTACGTTTGCATGGTATTCCGGAGAATATTGTGTCCGACAGAGGTTCCCAGTTTGTTTCTAGGTTTTGGCGGGCCTTTTGTGCCAAGCTGGGCATTGATTTGTCTTTTTCCTCTGCATTTCATCCTCAGACAAATGGCCAGACTGAGCGAACTAATCAGACCTTGGAGACCTATTTGAGATGCTTTGTGTCTGCTGATCAGGATGATTGGGTGGCTTTTTTGCCATTGGCCGAGTTTGCCCTTAATAATCGGGCTAGTTCGGCTACTTTGGTTTCGCCTTTTTTTTGTAATTTGGTTTTCATCCTCGTTTTTCTTCTGGGCAGGTTGAGCCTTCTGACCTTCCTGGTGTGGATTCTGTGGTCGACAGGTTGCAGCAGATTTGGGCTTATGTGGTGGACAATTTGGTGCTGTCTCAGGAGGAGGCTCAGCGTTTTGCTAACCGTCGTCGGTGTGTTGGTTCCCGGCTTCGGGTTGGTGATCTGGTTTGGTTATCTTCCCGTCATGTTCCTATGAAGGTTTCTTCCCCTAAGTTTAAGCCTCGATTTATTGATCCTTATAGGATTTCTGAGATTATTAATCCGGTGTCCTTTCGCCTGGCGCTTCCGGCCTCTTTTGCTATTCATAATGTCTTCCATAGATCTTTGTTGCGGAAATATGTGGAGCCCGTTGTTCCCTCTGTTGATCCTCCGGCCCCTGTATTGGTCGATGGGGAGTTGGAATATGTTGTTGAGAAGATTTTGGATTCCCGTTTTTCAAGGCGGAAGCTTCAGTACCTTGTCAAGTGGAAGGGTTTTGGCCAGGAGGATAATTCTTGGGTTTCTGCCTCTGATGTCCATGCCGTTGATTTGGTTCGTGCCTTTCATCGGGCTCATCCTGATCGGTCTGGGGGCTCTGGTGAGGGTTCGGTGACCCCTCCTCAAGGGGGGGGGGGTACTGTTGTGAATTCAGCTTTTGGGCTCCCTCCGGTGGTTGTAGAGGGTAATGCAGTTGTGCCTGGACTGCAGGAGTGGACAGGTGTATCTACTAATTGCAAAACTGACTGGGGTATATACAGTAGCTTTGCTGGATCCTTTAGTCAGTGCCAGTTTTCCATTGTTCTTGAAGGATTCACTTCCCTGCTGGTCTCTCCAGTTTGCTGTGTTTTTCTACAAAGATAAGTCCTGGCTTTGTTTTTGCTGTCCACCTGCAGTGGACCTTATAGTTCTGTGCATTTTCATGTTTTTGTCTTGTCCAGCTTGGTCTGTGAAGGATTTTTTGCAGCCTAGCTATTTCTCTGGAGATGCAGATATACCCCCCATGTCTTTAGTCAGATGTGGTGATCCGTATTTTCTGCGGTGGATATTTTCTAGTGTTTTTATACTGACCACATAGTACTCTGTTCTATTCTTTCTTTTTAGCTAGTATGGCCTCCTATGCTAAAATCTGATTTCATATCTGCGTATGTTATTTCCCTCTCCTCTCACAGTCAATATTTGTGGGGGGCTATCTATCCTTTGGGGATTTTATCTGAGGCAAGATAGGTTTCCTGTTTCTGTCTTTAGAGGTAGTTAGATCTTAGGCTGTGCCGAGGGGTCTAGGGAGTGTTAGGTACCCCCCACGGCTACTTCTAGTTGCACTGCTAGGTTCAGGGTTTGCGGTCAGTACAGGGACCACCTTCTCCAGAGTACGTCTCATGCTGCTCCAAGGCCACCAGATCATAACAGTTGTCCTCCGCTGAAAAAAGCTATGTCGCCTGTGTACTCATCTTACCAATTTTGAACTGCATTTAGCCTACTTACTTATTTGGGCCTAGTAACTGTGTCAGCCTCTCATTACAGTTGTCTTCCTCCGCTGAACAAAGCTATACCGACTGTGTACTCCTCTTATGAACTGCATTTAGCCTACTTACTTATTTGGGCCTAGTAACTGTGTGAGCCTCTTATTACAGTTGTCCTTCGCTGAACAAAGCTATGTCGCCTGTGTACTCCTCTTACCAATTTTGAACTGCATTTAGCCTACTTACTTATTTGGGCCTAGTAGCTGTGTCAGCCTCTCATTACAGTTGTCCTCCTCTGCTGAACAAAGCTATGCCGACTGTGTACTCCTCTTACCAATTTTGAATTGTATTTAGCCTACTTTTTTATTTTAGGCCTACTAAGTCTGTGTGAGCCTCTCATTACAGTTGCCCTCCTCCGCTGAACAAAGCTATGCCGCCTGTGTACTCCTGTTACCAATTTTGAACTGCATTTAGCCTACTTTTTTATTTTAGGCCTTCTAAGTCTGTGTGAGCCTCTCATTACAGTTGTCCTCCTCCGCTGAACAAAGCTATGCCGCCTGTGTACTCCTCTTACCAATTTTGAACTGCATTTAGCCTACTAACTTACTTGGGCCTGTGATAGAAATATTTATATCATGTAGATCTCACTTGCATGTATACTCCTCTATAATCATATATACTCATATAAACGCAAATATATCTATATACACTATAATCAATTGCTTAAAATGGCTGACATAAACTGATATAAGCCAGACAGACAGTTCGGTGTTTTCCACCCAAAAAGCAGAAGAACTCCAGATCTATTAAGTGCTGAAGAGTTGTCTCAACTTTGTCCCAGATGCAGAGAACTTCATTTTAGTTGCTTAATCAGCAGTCATATGTGCATTAATCACAATATTCCATACAGTGGGGCAAAAAAGTATTTAGTCAGTCAGCAATAGTGCAAGTTCCACCAGTTAAAAAGATGAGAGGCGTCTGTAATTTACATCATAGGTAGACCTCAACTATGGGATACAAACTGAGAAAAAAAAATCCAGAAAATCACATTGTCTGTTTTTTTAACATTTTATTTGCATATTATGGTGGAAAATAAGTATTTGGTCAGAAACAAAATTTCATCTCAATACTTTGTAATATATCCTTTGTTGGCAATGACAGAGGTCAAACGTTTTCTGTAAGTCTTCACAAGGTTGCCACACAATGTTGTTGGTATGTTGGCCCATTCCTCCATGCAGATCTCCTCTAGAGCAGTGATGTTTTTGGCTTTTCGCTTGGCAACACGGACTTTCAACTCCCTCCAAAGGTTTTCTATAGGGTTGAGATCTGGAGACTGGCTAGGCCACTCCAGGACCTTGAAATGCTTCTTACGAAGCCACTCCTTCGTTGCCCTGGCGGTGTGCTTTGGATCATTGTCATGTTGAAAGACCCAGCCACGTTTCATCTTCAATGCCCTTGCTGATGGAAGGAGGTTTGCACTCAAAATCTCACGATACATGGCCCCATTCATTCTTTCATGTACCCGGATCAGTCGTCCTGGCCCCTTTGCAGAGAAACAGCCCCAAAGCATGATGTTTCCACCACCATGCTTTACAGTAGGTATGGTGTTTGATGGATGCAACTCAGTATTCTTTTTCCTCCAAACACGACAAGTTGTGTTTCTACCAAACAGTTCCAGTTTGGTTTCATCAGACCATAGGACATTCTCCCAAAACTCCTCTGGATCATCCAAATGCTCTCTAGCAAACTTCAGACGGGCCCGGACATGTACTGGCTTAAGCAGTGGGACACGTCTGGCACTGCAGGATCTGAGTCCATGGTGGCGTAGTGTGTTACTTATGGTAGGCCTTGTTACATTGGTCCCAGCTCTCTGCAGTTCATTCACTAGGTCCCCCCGCGTGGTTCTGGGATTTTTGCTCACCGTTCTTGTGATCATTCTGACCCCACGGGGTGGGATTTTGCGTGGAGCCCCAGATCGAGGGAGATTATCAGTGGTCTTGTATGTCTTCCATTTTCTAATTATTGCTCCCACTGTTGATTTCTTCACTCCAAGCTGGTTGGCTATTGCAGATTCAGTCTTCCCAGCCTGGTGCAGGGCTACAATTTTGTTTCTGGTGTCCTTTGACAGCTCTTTGGTCTTCACCATAGTGGAGTTTGGAGTCAGACTGTTTGAGGGTGTGCACAGGTGTCTTTTTATACTGATAACAAGTTTAAACAGGTGCCATTACTACAGGTAATGAGTGGAGAAAAGAGGAGACTCTTAAAGAAGAAGTTACAGGTCTGTGAGAGCCAGAAATCTTGATTGTTTGTTTCTGACCAAATACTTATTTTCCACCATAATATGCACACAAAAAAATGATAAAAAAACAGACAATGTGATTTTCTGGATTTTTTTTCTCAGTTTGTCTCCCATAGTTGAGGTCTACCTATGATGTAAATTACAGACGCCTCTCATCTTTTTAAGTGGTGGAACTTGCACTATTGCTGACTGACTAAATACTTTTTTGCCCCACTGTATATATTCAGATAACCAATAACAGAGGAGCTAGACAATATGTTAATTAACTAACCACCCCTAACCACTCCTTTCTATTTGCAATTATAAAACTATGTATCAGGAAATAAAGGATCAGTATTGATGGAATGCTTTCCTGTCACAATCGTGTACAGACTCATTCTTGATGAGCGCTCAAAATACTCAGTCTTATTGGGAACGGCCACAGCACACACAGGATAGATTTATCCAACCCAAATTTCCATATCAGGCCTAGTAACTGTGTCAGCCTCTCATTACAGTTGTCCTCCGCTGAACAAAGCTATGCCGCCTGTGTAGTCCTCTTACCAATTTTGAACTGCATTTAACCTACTTACTTACTTGGGCCTAGTAACTGTGTCAGCCTCTCATTACAGATGTCCTCCTCCGCTGAACAAAGCTATGCCGCCTGTGTACTCCTCTTACCAATTTTGAACTGCATTTAGCCTACTTTTTTATTTTAGGACTACTAAGTCTGTGTGAGCCTCTCAATTTTGAACTGCATTTAGCCTACTTACTTATTTGGGCCTAGTAACTGTGTCAGCCTCTCATTACAGTTGTCCTCCGCTGAACAAAGCAATGCCACTTGTGTACCCCTGTTACCAATTTTGAACTGCATTTAGCCTACTTACTTATTTGGGCCTACTAACGGTGTCTGCCACTCATTACAGTTGTCCTCCGCTGAACAAAGCAATGCTGCCTGTTTAGTCCTGTTACCAATTTTGAACTGCTTTTAGCCTACTTTTTCATTTTGGGCCTATATCTGTGTTTCCTCCTCATCCTGCCCATTGCCTAGCCACTGCTAGATGAGTCTGCTGGTACATTGACCCAGTCCATTACATTCCACTTGCACTCTACACAGCCAGAATCTGACCCTGATGAAAGTCAGGTTCCCCTTCCCGCATACTATACCACCTTACACGGGGACAAAGAGGAAGGTGCAGATGAAAGTGCAGGTTCCTTCATCAAGTGGGGGGGGGCCATTCTCGTTAGCACTGGCACAGGGCCCCTCATAGTACGCAAAAGTGTCTCTGGCAGTGGGAGGCGCCGCTCGCCGTCAAACACACCGCCGTACTATGAGGGGCCCTGTGCCAGTGCCAACTAGTGGGCCCCCCCTGCTTGCTCAGGATCACAGCACTTGCAAAGTTGAAATACTTACCTCTCCCTGCTCCACCGCCGTGGCGTATTCCGCATTTCCTGGGCCCACGAAAATCTTGAGTCAGCCCTATTCCCCCACAACTATAGCCAAATGACCCCTGCTTTCAATGCCTAACTATTATTATAAAGTAAATTAAGATTGACAAGCTTAAGAAATAAGAATTGATCTTTTTGGCATTAAAATGGGCACTGTAAGTGTTTTCCTGTACTCCATTCACTGCCGACTTTGATTCCTCATTGACTTGCATTGTGTTTCGTGTTTCGGTCAGCCCCGACTTTTCGCAATCATTGTCCGATTTCACCCGACCCGACTTTTGAGAAAGTTGGGTGTCGCGAAACCCGACTCGATCCTAAAAAAGTAAAAGTCGCTCAACTCTAGTCTTGACAAAAAAAATAAAAAAATAAAAATCTTTAGGTAGAATGGCGGCGGGTCCATTCAGAACACTTTCCTTAGAAGACGTAGTGGTACCCCCGCTGGGAGTTGTGCCAAAAAATGAACCCAATACATTCAGACAAATCCACCATTTGTCATATCCAAGGAGCAGGTCAGTAAACGACAACATCGACGAGGAACGAAGTACAGTACTATGTACTGTACCTCCTTTGACGAGGCAATCAGGCGGGTCAAGAAGTTGGGAAGGGGCACCCTAATGGCCAAAACAGACATTTAGGGGGTGTTCTGGTTACTACCTGTGCCTCCGAATAGTGTCCTCCCATTGGGCTGCTTCTGTGAAGGAGCATACTACATAGATCGTTTTTTGCCCATGGGGTGCTCCATATCCTGCTCATTATTTGAGGCGTTTAGTTGCTTCCTCGAATGTGTCGTCATGGACGTTTGTAACGTGGCACATATTATCCATTACCTTGACGACTTCTTATGCCTGGGCCCAAAAGGTTTGCCACAGTGTGAAAACACGTGGTAGTCCACCTGTGAGAAGGAGAGAGCTGGAGGGAGAGTGGACACCTCAGAGCCGAGGGGTTAGATTGAGAAAGAAAGAAGGAGGTAGCTTGCTTCATGGGTGGGGTACGCTGCTGAGTTGAACCAAATTCTACTAGGCCCAAAAGGATTTCCTGGGCTAGATTCCACTACAAAATAGTAGTTAGGTAAATAGGCGGTGTAGCGTGCTTCATGGGTTGGGTACGCTGCTGAGTAGCACCAAATTCTACTAGGCCCCAAATTATTCCCCGGGCTAGATGCCGTTACAAAATAGTAGTTAGGTAAACAGGCGGTGTAGCTTGCTTCATGGGTGGGGTACGCTGCTGAGTAGCACCAAATTCTACTAGGCCCAAAAGGATTTCCTGGGCTAGATGCCGTTAAAAAATAGTACTTAGGTAAACAGGCGGTGTAGCTTGCTTCATGGGTGGGGTACGCTGCTGAGTAGCACCAAATTCTACTAGGCCCAAAAGGATTTCCTGGGCTAGATGCTCTTACAAAATAGTAGTTAGGTAAACAGGCCGTGTAGCTTGCTTCATGGGTGGGGTACGCTGCTGAGTTGAACCAAATTCTACTAGGCCCAAAAGGATTTCCTGGGCTAGATGCCGCTACAAAATAGTAGTTAGGTAAATAGGCGGTGTAGCGTGCTTCATGGGTTGGGTACGCTGCTGAGTAGCACCAAATTCTACTAGGCCCAAAAGGATTTCCTGGGCCAGATGCCGTTAAAAATAGTACTTAGGTAAACAGGCAGTGGGTGGCTGGGCTACTCTGCTGACTAGCAGACACTGAAGCTTTTGAGTAGACCTCTGAATCCCAGGCCATAGTATGAGGAAACAACTCTGCAGATGACCCCACCCACCTGGAATTGACTGGCAACGTCATGTAAAACTCAGCAAGGGGACTAAATAAAAGAGTCTCCATTTTTTCCAAAAATTCGGCCACAGACACCACTTAAGTGGCATCAATTTCGCCAGAGTTTTTTAAAACGGTTGGTGAGGTGATTTTCAAAAATCATCAAGCTTTTAGTCTCCCCTAGATGACACAGGGGTAGACAAGTCCTTGCGGATCCAGGATTTGTTCATCTTGATGAACGTTACTCTATCTACATTGTCACTGGACAGCCGCGTGCGCTCATCTGTCAGCACACCACCAGCATCTCTGAACACACGTTCTGAGAGAACGCTGGCTGCGGGGCACGACAAGATCTCCAAGGCGTGAGTGGCAAGCTCAGGCCATTTTTCAAGATTGGAAGCCCAAAATGTGCAAGAGTCCAGTTCCACAGTCATGGCATCGATGTTAACTTGGAGATACTCTTGTACCATCCTCTCTAGGCGTTGGCTGTGCGTCAGACTTATTGTCTCCTGTGGCCTTTCAAAGGATGGTCTAAAAAAATCTTGAAATGATTGGAAAAAATTGCTGTTACCACCAGATACAATGTTACTGTTACGGTTTGAGTGATGACTCGATAGTCCCACGATTGGCAAGTTAGAACGCAAAGATTCGCTACGTGCACCACTGGTATTTTGTGGAAAAGCAGATGTTAGATTCTGTAACAGTCTCTGCTGATACTCCTGCATGCGTGAATCCCTTTCTATGGCAGGAATTATTTCGCCAAATTTGCTTTTGTACCAGAGATCTAAGAGTGTGGCAACCCAGTAGTCGGCATTACTTCGGATTCTGACAATCCGAGGGTCATGTTGCAGGTAGTGCAGCAAGAAGGCACTCATGTGTCTTGCGCATCCAGGAGGACCAAGTCCTTGTTGTCTTGGTGGTGGCGAGGTGAGAATCATGCTTCCTTCGTCTGCCCTCTCCCCCCAACCTCGCACAACAGAAATTTGGTCAAGGTCTCCCTCATCTGATGAGTCTTCCATGCCCAGCGCCAGTTCGTCCTCCACTTCTTCCTCGCCTCCTGCACCTTCCTCAACAGTTTGCCTGCTACCATGTGCCACGGTGATCCCTCTCCCCCAGCCTCCAATGCCAGCCGCCTTGGTGCTGCCAACCTTCTTGACCTTGGAGATATGATCCCTTCCGCATACACCTCCTCCTGTTCCTCCTCCTCCTCCTCTTGTTCCACCACCTGACTCCGAACACTGTGTAAGGTGTGTTCCAGCATGTAAATCACCGGAATGGTCATGCTGATAATGGCATCGTCAGCACTAAACATCTTCGTTGCTATTTCAAAACTGTGCAGAAGGGTGCATAGGTCTCTGATCTGAGATCACTCCTGCAGGGTGATTTGCCCCACCTCTTGATTTCGTTGGCCCAGGCTATATGTCATAACGTATTGCACCAGGGCTCGTCGGTGCTGCCACAGTCGCTGCAACATGTGCAGAGTTGAATTCCACTGTGTGGACACATCGCATTTCAGCCGGTGAACTGGCAGGCCCAACGACTTCTGTAGAGATGCAAGTCGTCGAGCTGCGGGATGCGAATGGCTGAAGTGAGCACTAGGGTTGAGCGAAACAGATCGGACAAATTCAAAAATCGCCGACTTTCGGCAAAGTCCGGTTTCATGAAACACGACCCGATCCTAGTGTGGGATCGGCCATGAGGTCAGCGATCTGCGCGCAAAAGTCGCGTTTCGTATGACGCTTTCAGCGCCATTTTTCAGCCAATGAAGGAGGACGCAGAGTATGGGCAGCGTGATGACATAGGGCTCGGTCCCCACCATCTTAGAGAAGGGCATGACAGTGATTGGCTTGCTTTCTGCGGCGTCACAGGGGCTATAAAAGGGCGAGCACGAAGGCCACCATCTTACTTCTGCCCATCTTAACATAGGGAGAGGTTGCTGCAGCTTCATCAGAAGAAGGGATATAGTTAGGGAGGGAAGATTTACCCCCAAACCACTTGTGCTGTAGCGATTTCCACTGTCCAACACCACCATTTTTTTGCAGGGACAGTGGAGGCTATATTTTTGTGCATCAGCTCTGTAGCTTATTAGGCTGCCTTATAAGGCTCCCTGATAGCTGCATTGCTGTTTGCACGCTGCTGTGCAAACCAACTGTTTTTTTTAAAGCAAAAATCCTATTGCTCCTTTCTGCACAGTTATCTTGTTTATTTGTCCACACTTTTGTGTGCAGCAGTTCTTTTTATTGCTGCCATACTTTTCCTGAGATCATTGTAGGGAGATTGAAATTGTAATACAGTCCTTGTATTTTTTCATATATCAGCCAGCCACTTTCTGCCACTTACATTGTGTTGTTTTATGCACTGGGCCTGAGTTTTGGTTCAGTCTCCCCCCAAAAAAGTGAGACTCAAATTCTCACAAAGTGGATATACTGCAGTCCTGTTAGTTTGTGGTATGTCAGCCAGCCACTTTCTGCCACCTAGATTGCGTTGTTATATACACTGGGCCTGAGTTTTGGTTCAGTCTCCCCCCAAAAAAGTGAGATTCAAATTATCACAAAGTGGATATATTTCAGTCCTGTTAGTTTGTAGTATATCAGCTAGCCACTTTCTGTCACTTACATTGTGTTGTTTTATGCACTGGGCCTGAGGTTTGGTTCAGTCTCCCAAAAAAAGTGAGACTCAAATTCTCACAAAGTGGATATACTGCAGTCCTGTTAGTTTGTGGTATGTCAGCCAGCCACTTTCTGCCACCTAGATTGCGTTGTTATATACACTGGGCCTGAGGTTTGGTTCAGTCTCCCAAAATAAATAAGTGAGATTCAAATTATCACAAAGTGGATATACTTCAGTCCAATTAGTTTGTGGTATATCAGTCAGCCACTTTCTGCCACTTACATTGTGTTGTCTTATGCACAGGGCCTGAGGTTTGGTTTAGTCTCCCCAAAAAATAAGTGAGATTCAAATTCTCACAAAGTGGTTATACTTCAGTCCTGTTAGTTTGTGGTATATCAGCCAGTCACTTTCTGCCACTTACATTGTGTTGTTTTATGCACAGGGCCTGAGGTTTGGTTCAGTCTCCCCAAAAAATAAGTGAGATTCAAATTATCACAAAGTGAATATATTTCAGTCCTGTTAGTTTGTGGTATATCAGCCAGTCACTTTCTGCCACTTACATTGTGTTGTTTTATGCACAGGGCCTGAGGTTTGGTTCAGTCTCCCCAAAAAATAAGTGAGATTCAAATTATCACAAAGTGGATATATTTCAGTCCTTTTAGTTTGTAGTATGTCAGCCAGCCACTTTCTGCCCCTTACATTGTGTTTTATGCACAGGGTCCGAGGTTTGGTTCAGTCTCCCAAAAAAATAAGTGAGATTCAAATTATCACAAAGTGGATATATTTCAGTCCTGTTAGATTGTAGTATATCAGCCAGCCACTTTCTGCCACTTGCATTGTGTTGTTTTATGCACAGGGCCGGAGATTTGGTTCAGTCTCCCCCCAAAAAAGGGATATTTAAATTCTAAACAAGTTTATATATACCTTCTACCTTGTTTTACAGTACTATATAAAGGTTGTTATTTTGCTTAGACTTTCCAAAAAAATGAGGAAGTCTGGTGGAAGAGCCCGTGGGCGGGGGTTGCCAGCTGGTACTGATGGTGGTGGTGGTGCATCTGGTGGTAGTGGCAAAAGCACAATAGCACCTAAGGCTGGAGGTGTTGAGCCAGCGTCATCGTCTGGTTACACAAGGCCTCGAAAGCTCCCTTATCTGAGAGTTGGAAAACAGCTTTTAAAGCCGGAGCAGAAGGAAAAAGTTTTGGCTTTCCTTGCTGAATCAGAAGCGAAAGCTCGTCCACAGAGCGCAGTCGCACGACCACTCCATCCGCAGCTGCCAGTGTTGCACACGAGGTGTCCCATTATCGAACAGCTAGTGGTAAGCGTCAGCAGGCTGTGTTACAAATGAAGGGTTTGGCGACAACAGACACACTGCGGAAGTACTGGACGAGTACTTGCAGCAACAAACTCAGTCATGGCTGGGCAGTGTACATCTTGAGGCAGGCAAGGTAGTCAGTGATAACGGAAGGAATATTATGGCTGCCATAGCCCTTTCAGAACTTAAATACATACCTTGCCTGGCTCACACCTTGAACCTGGTGGTGCAGTGCTTCCTCAATTATTATCCGGAGTTACCAGCCCTGCTCCTGAAGGTGCGAAGACTTTGCTCGCACATCCGCCGGTCGCCCGTACACTCCAGCCGTATGCTGAACCATCAGTGATCGCTGAATCTTCCCCAGCAAAGCCTAATAATCGACGTTGCAACAAGGTGGAACTCCACACTGCACATGGTTCAGAGGCTGTGCGAACAGAGGCATGCTGTAATAAATTTGTGGGAGGATACACATACACGGGCAGGCACTTGGATGGCAGACATGGAGTTGTCTGGTGTGCAGTGGTCGAAGCTACAAGAACTCTGTCAAGTCCTTCAGTGTATTGAGGAATGCACATGGCTGGTAAGTGCAGACGACGCCATCATAAGCATGAGCATCCCACTAATGCGTCTGCTGATGCAAAGTTTGACGCACATTAAGGAGCTGGCGTCTGCAGCCGAGGAGGAGGGAAGCCTTGATGACAGTCAGCCATTGTCTGGTCAGGGAACCCTCCTGGACGAGGTGGCGGATGAAGAGGAAGAGGATGATGGGGATGAATATTTATTGGAGGAGGATGCTTCTCAGCGGGCAATACAAACTGGTGGCGTTGCAAGGTCAGGTACAGGGTTTTTGCGGGACACAACTGATGTTGATTTGCAAAAAAGTGTTCCTCAACCCAGCACAAGCAGTGAATTGACACCTGGAACATAGGCCCACATGGCTGAGTATGCCTTGCGTATCCTTAAAAGGGACCCCCGCATTATCAAAATGATGACCGATGACGATTACTGGTTGGCCTGCCTCCTGGATCCACGATATAAAGGAAAATTACAAAATATCATGCCACATGAGATCCTTGAGCAAATATTGGCTACCAAACAAGCAACTCTTGTAGACCGTTTGGTTCAGGCATTCCCAGCACAGCGGCAGTGATGGTTCTCACACGAGCCGTAGGGGGCAACATGGCAGAGGTGTTAGAGGTGCACAATTCCGAAGTGGCGTTGGACACAGGGGTTTTATGACCAGTTTGTGGAGTGATTTTGCAGATTGCTGACACGACAGGTACTGCTGCATCGATTCAAAGTGAAAGGAGACAGCATTTGTCCAGTATGGTTACGAACTACTTTTCCTCCCTTATCGATGTTCTCCCTCACAGGTCATTCCCCTTTGATTACTGGACATCAAAAATAGACACCTGGCCAGAAGTGGCAGAATATGCATTACAGGAGCTTGCTTGCCCTGCTGCTAGTGTGCTATGAGAAAGAGTCTTCAGTGCTGCTGGTTCAATACTGACCGAAAAAAGGATACGTCTGGCTACCCAGAATGTTGATGATCTAACCTTCATTAAAATTAACCAATCATGGATTTCAAATTATTTTGCCCCACCTTCCCCTGCTGACACGTAGCTTGCCGGAAAAATGTCTTGCTTTTGGCCTCCTCTTACTGACTTCTCCTATTCCTCCATTTGCAGCTGCTGAATGTCCACCATAGGCCATTTTTATACCTCCCTAAATGGGCTGACTCCCCCCACATGGCCGTGGTCACCACCTGGCGCAAGCACCCGTGCGAGTGCCGTTTGCCTGGACAGGTGGGTGTGCCCACTCTTGGGCGATGGCACTGGCACAGGGTCCCTCCTAGTACAATGAAGGGTCTCTGATGGTGGTGGTGCACAACCAACGTCAGACACACCACCGTTGTAATATGTAGGGCCCTGTGCCAGCACCGCCGACGACGAGAGAGTGTTCCCCCCAGCTCGAACAGTGCTCTACCACTTGCAATACTTACCTCTCCCTGCTCCACCACTGTGTAGTCTGTGCTGTTAAATCCTTCAATGGCACTGCCAATACAAATTTGTTGAAATGATAGATGATAGTTAAAATGTACAGGGGCCCTGGCCTCCATTTAGACCAGTTAATACTTTGCGCCTACTGCCACTGTCTGCTACTCAGCAGGCGAGCCCACCCCTGTACCTAGCTATGCCACCCGTTTAGTCCAGTTACCAATTTTGAACTGCATGTAGCCTACTTTAGTATTTGGGCCTACTAACTGTGTCTGCCACTTATTACAGCTGTCCTCCACTGAACAAAGCAATGCCGCCTGTTTAGTCCTGTTACCAATTATGAACTGCATTTAGCGTACTTTAATATTTGGGCCTACTAACTGTGTCTGCCACTCATTAGAGTTGTCCTCCACTGAACAAAGCAATGCCGCCCGTTTAGGCCTGTTAACAATTTTGAACTGCATTTAGCCTATTTTATTATTTGGGCCTACTAACTGTTTTCTGCCACTCATTACAGTTGTCCTCCACTGAACAAAGCAATGCCGCCCGTTTAGGCCTGTTAACAATTTTGAACTGCATTTAGCCTACTTTCATATTTGGACCTACTAACTGTGTCTGCCACTCATTACAGTTGTCCTCCACTGAACAATGCAATGCCGCCTGTTTAGGCCTGTTACCAATTTTGAACTGCATTTAGCCTACCTTAATATTTGGGCCTACTAACTGTGTCTGCCACTCGTTACAGTTGTCCTCCACTGACCAAAGAAATGCCACCCGTTTAGTCTTGTTACCAATTTTGAACTGCATTTAGCCTACTTTAGTGTTTGGACCTACTAACTGTGTCTGCCACTCATTACAGTTGTCCTCCACTGAACAAAGCAATGCCGCCCGTTTAGGCCTGTTAATAATTTTGAACTGTATTTTGCATACTTACTGTGTCTGCCACTCATTACAGTTGTCCTCCACTGAACAATGCAATGCCGCCCGTTTAGGCCTGTTACCAATTTTGAACTGCATTTAGCCTACTTTAATATTTGGGCCTACTAACTGTGTCTGCCACTCATTACAGTTGTCCTCCACGGAACAAAGCAATGTCGCCTGTTTAGTCCTGTTACCAATTTTGAACTGCATTTAGCCTACTGTAATATTTGGGCCTACTAACTGTGCCTGCCACTCAATACAGTTGTCCTCCACTGAACAAAGAAATGCCACCCGTTTAGTCCTGTTACCAATTTTTAACTGCATTTAGCCTACTTTATTATTTGGGCCTACTAACTGTGTCTGCCACTCATTACAGTTGTCCTCCACGGAACAAAGCAATGTCGCCTGTTTAGTCCTGTTACCAATTTTGAACTGCATTTAGCCTACTGTAATATTTGGGCCTACTAACTGTGCCTGCCACTCATTACAGTTGTCCTCCACTGAACAAAGCAATGCCGCCCGTTTAGGCCTGTTAATAATTTTGAACTGCATTTAGCCTACTTACTGTGTCTGCCACTCATTACAGTTGTCCTCCACTGAACAATGCAATGCCGCCCGTTTAGGCCTGTTACCAATTTTGAACTGCATTTAGCCTACTTTAATATTTGGGCCTACTAACTGTGTCTGCCACTCATTACAGTTGTCCTCCACGGAACAAAGCATTGTCGCCTGTTTAGTCCTGTTACCAATTTTGAACTGCATTTAGCCTACTGTAATATTTGGGCCTACTAACTGTGCCTGCCACTCAATACAGTTGTCCTCCACTGAACAAAGAAATGCCACCCGTTTAGTCCTGTTACCAATTTTTAACTGCATTTAGCCTACTTTATTATTTGGGCCTACTAACTGTGTCTGCCACTCATTACAGTTGTCCTCTACTGAACAATGCAATGCCGCCTGTTTAGGCCTGTTACCAATTTTGAACTGCATTTAGCCTACTTTAATATATGGGCCTACTAATTGTGTCTGCCACTTATTACAGTTGTCCTCCACGGAACAAAGCAATGTCGCCTGTTTAGTCCTGTTACCAATTTTGAACTGCTTTTAGCCTACCTTAATATTTGGGCCTACTAACTGTGTCTGCCACTCATTACAGTTGTCCTCCACTGAACAAAGCAATGCTGCTTGTTTCGTCCTGTTACCAATTTTGAACTGCATTTAGCCTACTTTAATATTTGAGCCTACTAGCTGTGTCTGCCACTCATTACAGTTGTCCTCCACTGAACAAAGCAATGCCGTCTGTTTAGTCCTGTTACCAATTTTGAACTGCATTTAGCCTACCTTAATATTTGGGCCTACTAACTGTGTCTGCCACTCATTACAGTTGTCCTCAACTGAACAAAGCAATGTCGCCTGTTTAGTCCTGTTACCAATTTTGAACTGCATTTAGCCTACTTTCATATTTGGGCCTACTAACTGTGTCTGCCACTCATTACAGTTGTCCTCCACTGAACAAAGCAATGCCGCCTGTTTAATCCTGTTACCAATTTTGAACTGCATTTAACCTACTTTAATATTTGGGCCTACTAACTGTGTCTGCCACTCATTACAGTTGTCCTACATTGAACAAAGCAATGCCGCCTGTTTAGTCCTGTTAACAATTTTGAACTGCATTTAGCCTACTTTAGTATTTGGGCCTACTAACTGTGTCTGCCACTCATTACAGTTGTCCTCCACTGAACAAAGCAATGCCGCCTGTTTAGTCCTGTTACCAATTTTGAACTGCATTTAGCCTACTTTAGTATTTGGGCCTACTAAATGTGTCTCCCACTCATTACAGTTGTCCTTCACTGAACAAAGCAATGCCGCCTGTTTAGTCCTGTTACCAATTTTTAACTGCAATTAGCCTACTTTAATATCTGGGCCTACTAACTGTGTCTGCCACTCATTACAATTGTCCTCCACTGAACAAAGCAATGCTGCCTGTTTAGTCCTGTTACCAATTTTGAACTGCATTTAGCCTACTTTTTTAATTTGGGCCTATATCTGTGTTTCCTCCTCATCCTGCCCATTGCCCAGCCACTGCTAGATGAGTCTGCTGGTACATTGACCCAGACCACTACATTCCCCTTCCACTCTACACAGCCAGAATCTGACCCTGCTGAAAGTCAGGTTCCCCTTCCCGCATACTATACCACCTTTTACAGGGACAAAGAGGAAGGTGCAGATGAAAGTGCAGGTTCCTTCATCAGGTGGTGGGGCATACTCGTTGGCGACGTCACTGGCACAGGGCCCCTCATAGTACGCAAAAGTGTCTCTGCCAATGGGAGGCGCCACCTGCCGTCAAACACACTGCCGTACTATGAGGGGCCCTGTGCCAGTGCCAATTGACCAAAACGTTTTCCTGTATTTACTACAATAAATTTTTCCTGCTGCATCTTACCTGAAGTTGAGTGCTATGTCTTTTTCCACTTGCAAATGTCCTGACGACCTGCCAATCACACTGGCTGTTGTGAGTAAAGAGGTGGAAGGTCTGCATCCAAAACCATGTGCGACTGCTGTCCCCACAGTCACAGAGGATGAAGAGGACACGGATGCACTTGATGGGGCAGACGGTGGTTGACCCGGCCCACTAGGCCGCATTGTAGCACAGTGAGCTTCCCACTGCAACTTATGCCTCATATCCATGTGACGATTCATGCATGTAGTACTCAAGCTAGTGATTTTTTGGCCTCTACTTAGATTTTGTTGACAAATGTTACAGACAACATGAGTTGGGTCATCCTTTGCGATGTCAAAAAATGCCCAGGCTATGCAAGGCTTAGAGCCCGTGTGACCTGAAGAGCCACACGACTTCTGGTCTAAGGCACAGTTGGGGTTGAGGATGCAGTTGTTGACGTGCTTCTAGTACTCCGTCTCTGTCCAGGAAGGTGCACCATTACCTCATCGTCAGACTCGTCACTAGCATCCTCCTCCACCTCTTCTGCTGACCTCATGCACTGGCGGACTGGGGGTTGACAGTAAGTGGGGTCTACAACCTTGTCATCATCATCCTGTGTGTTCTCACACCCGTCATCCTCAAAGCCAACCTCTTCCTGCCCTGACCGAAAAGTCAAGTTTTCGTTCCAATCAGGTATCTCAGTCTCATCATCATCTTCCTCATTGTCTCCACCAACAGGAGTTACAGTTTGGGAACGAGAGTCTACATTATGCTCAGAACCTTCTTCATCTGGGCCTGGATCCGACTCACAAAGATTCTGGGCATCAGTGCAGTGCAGTCCTCGTCTGGATTCACAAAAGCTCTAGAGCAGACCTCTGATTCCCAGGCTATAGTATGCGTAAACAGCTCTACAGACTCAACCATGTGTGTTACCCCATGCTCAGACGGGCAGCTGGAGACTTGGGAGCTGTGAGGAAGCAAGTGCAATTGGGGTGACAACTCTGAGGACTGGAGTAGTTGTGATGTTGAAGTTGACATAGAGGAGAGCCCACTTGAACGAGCACTTGATATCCGTTCAAGCACCAGCTGTTTTTGTGCCTCATCTGGAATTTTTGGCGATGCTTGTAGCGATGGTTGTAAGAAAGGGATCATATCAGATTGTCTACGAAAAGAAGTAGACATCTTACTTTGGCTGGAAGATGGTCTTTCTTCTGCAGATGTTACTGTTGCTTTACCACGGACACAACCTTTTTTCCCTTTCCAACACGCCTATTCCCTTTTCCACCAGCAGCAGGCCTTTTGCCACTCATTTTAGTGCTTAACTAATTGGCAACTCTGTATCTGTAGTTGTTGGCACAACAACCGATGGATGAAAACCGAGCAGAACTGAGTGGCCAAACTGTGGTACTAGGCCCAAAACTATTAACTGGATTAGATGCAGTGAAAATTGAGATACACAGGCGGTGTAGTTAGTTTCACAGGCGGGCTACTCTGCTGACGTGCAGACACTGCTCCTAGGCCCTAAACTATTAACTGGATTAGATGCAGTGAAAATAGAGATACACAGGCGGTGTAGTTAGTTTCACAGGCGGGCTACTCTGCTGACGTGCAGACACTGCTCCTAGGCCTTAAACTAATAACTGGATTAGATGCAGTGAAAATTGAGATATATAGGCGGTATAGTTTGTTTCACAGGCGGGCTACTCTGCTGATGTGCAGAAACTGCTCCTAGGCCCTAAACTATTAACTGGATTAGATGCAGTGAAAATAGAGATACACAGGCGATGTAGTTAGTTTCACAGGCGGGCTACTCTGCTGACGTGCAGACACTGCTCCTAGGCCCAAAACTAATAACTGGATTAGATGCAGTGAAAATTGAGATGCACAGGCGGTATAGTTTGTTTCACAGGTGGGCTACTCGGCTGACTTGCAGACACTGCTCCTAGGCCCTAAACTATTAACTGGATTAGATGCAGTGAAAATTGAGATACACAGGCGGTATAGTTAGTTTCACAGGCGAGCTACTCTGCTGACGTGCAGACACTGCTCCTAGGCCCAAAACTATTAACTGGGTTAGATGCAGTAAAAATTGAGATACACAGGCGGTGTAGCTAGCTTCACGGGCGGGCTACTCAGATGACTATCAGACTATGCTACTAGCCCAAAAGGATTGGCTGAGCAAGATTACACCAAATGCTGTGACAAACACTTGCACAGCACTGGCACAGACCTGCCTGGCAAACAGTGCTATGAACTGCTGTAACCTACCCTGAAAAGGGCTGATATTACAGCTAGTCCCGACTCCTCCCGACTCCCTAAACCTATCTCTCTGCAATTCGCTCCAAAAAAACGACTCGAAATTTGAAACTGGCGAACAGTTCGACTCGAACACCGCTCATCTCTAGTGTTCACCTTATACAGATCTACTTCTACCAGGCACAACGCTATTTCAAGGCCAAGTCAGCAGCAGCTCGACTCAGAATCCTGGTCCTTCATAATAATCTCCAGTGGTAGAGTTAATTGTTAAAAAAGGGTATAACCGATGGCACTGCAGATTATGAAGAAGTGACGATAGGCAGAAATGAAAGTAAAAGAATTAATCAGGTTATGTGTTTTAGCACTGGACCAATGCCTTCCTAAGGCCGAATTACAGCAACAAATATTAGGAATATATATACATGATAAGGCAAGACAAGTAAATGACATCATGCGCTTGGGTCAAAGGTTATAAAATCACATAAAAATGAAAAAATAAATATTTCTAAAAAACCCTAGGTTGGATTATTGGATTAGAACCAAGGATTATAGCTTAAGAAGGTAGTGATGCAAACCCCAGTGCCGCTATGTCAGGGTAGCGTCGACAGACCACCTAATATAGCTGTAGAAATCACTGGAATAAGAGATGATGCAATGGACAGGAGGCAGACCAAGAGTTAAGGGTTTTTTATTAAACAATAAATGCACTCCACGCAGGAGTGAGGGATTGCAGAGGGAAAGTAGGAATGGGGGCAGAACTGTGAAGGAGGAAGAATGGGTTGGGGCGATCGATAGTTCAATATGAAAGTGGTGACACTTATCAGACTGATGTCTTCTGATATGCAGAGTTTCAGGGTTCCAACAGTGGCACTGACATCAGCGGCGTGTGGTGTCTCAGTATTGTCTGTGGCAGGTGAGGGTCCAACGGTGGCACTGATAACAGCGGCACTTGACGTATTGACGCAGTCTCTGAGAAGCGAGTAGATTTCTCCATACCCGATGGTGTCTGGCACCGTACTGAGTCCAACGTGAGGTACTGCCGAAACGAACTCTTACTCTGCGGTGTGTGCAGGTCCTTGCACAACAGGTACTGGCCCGGCCAGGAGTCCCACACGATGTCCTACTAACGGCACGGTCTGTGGAGTTGGTCCTGAGTCATCTCCTGGCGAGGAGGGTGGCAGGAGCCTGTCAGTTGGTCGCCTACCAGTCAAGGACCTCTCTGCCGAGGGTCTGTGGGGGCGGCCTTCATAATTCAGCTGCACTGACTTCACACCAGCCACAGCGCCCGCAATCTAGAACTTCCCCCCTGCAACATGCGTGACAGCCCCGGCAGTTCCGGAACCGGTGTGTAAAAGGTACCACTGCTCTGGTACTCCTCCTTACACAGTGGTCTGAAGTGTCTCGCAGGCAACATTCTGCCTTCCTTTGACAGTGGGCTTCGGTCATTCTCTGAGCCGCTTGTCAAATTAACAGCTGTATGATACAGACTGCCGGCATTCAATTTAAGACGCCGGCTCCCCACTTTCAATTGTGTTTGTGCCTTTCAGGCATGTCTTGTCATGTTCAAGCATGTTTGGTCAGTGTGTCTGTTTTTACCATCAGCGTTGCATCAGTGATTTTTACTGATGAAAAAATAAATAAATTACAAAGCTGATCCTATCCATTACAATGTTAATTATCGGCAACACACGGACTGCACGATGATGGCAAAAAATAAAAAATAAAGAAAAAATAGGGCCCACACAAATGTTTAGTATTGAATTAATGTAAAGGTGCACAAATACCCCATGTGGCCAATATAATAACATATACTGTACATACACAATGCATCAGCAAGCACACTGCAACTGATGAATACATTAACTCCATTATTGCTGTGAACCAGGGGTGGGGAATCTTTTTTCTGCCTATTTCTGCATCTATTTCTGCATCTATTTCTGCATACCATCTTTTGGGGAGTCATACAAAATTATCAACCAGAAAATTACTCTGCTATATTTGGTCAAACATTTAATTAACTCACCCCTAATGTGATTACTGGACTACATGTCTTTGGTGCAGCTATGATGTTAGGTGGTATTGACGATATTGCTAATCGCAACTGCTTTTTCAGGTTTGGCTAAGTCTGGAGAGCAAGCGACTCTTTCTGATGATACCAGCAGTAAGTTGTTCCACAAACGTTTATTACACTGCAGATTTCCTCATAGTGATAAATTTATCACTTCTCACAATACATTTATAAAACTCAAAGACACAAAAGAGCACAGTGAGGTCAAAAATACTCTGTTGTAAAAAAAAATCACAGTAATAAGCAAGTGCTAGTCAAAAGATGGAAAAAACAGGGTATTTAGTTGATACGTTTTTTTGCAAAAAAATGTATACTAAGCTGCTCCACCAATCGTCAAGGTATACCCATATAGAGCAGTCCTACCTAATGTATATAATCCCTATCTGATGTATTTAAAAACCTGATCATCTGTATAGTACCTGTATAAGCAGGGTTCAGAGAGGGAATTTTCATGTGGACATGCTGGATGGAACAGCTTTGATGCAAATGACACATAAGGAGTGGTAGACTCCCTAGTCTTGTAGAAACAAGAGAACAATTACAGAACCAGAAACACATGGGCTCCTTGCACAATGAACAAGTCAGTAGGAACCTGTTCACACACCACCAAGAAACTTGAAGACACAAAAGAGCACAGTGAGGTCAAAAATACTCTGTTGTAAAAATATCACAGTAATAAGCAAGTGCTAGTCAAAAGATTGAAAAAACAGGGTATTTAGTTGATACGTTTTTTTGCAAAAAAATGTATACTAAGCTGCTCCACCAATCATCAAGGTATACCCATATAGAGCAGTCCTACCTAATGCATATAATCCCTATCTGATGTATTTAAAAACCTGGTATATGGGTATGTGTTTCTGGTTCTTTATAAAACTCAAGTAGTGGGAGATCTGCAGTATACATCACATAGGAGATACCGAGACTGCCATATACACATGACATAGCAGACACCGAGACTGCTGTATACATCATATAGGAGACACCAAGATTGCTGTATATACATCACATAGGAGACACAAGACTGCTGTATATTCAACCCATAAGAGACATCGGGGCTGAAGTATATACACCATATTTGATACACAGGGCTACGACATATATGAGTCGCCCACGAGGGCCATGGGGTACTCGGTACTGGGTCCGGTCGTTGTTAAAGGCGACTTGGTCCTTGGCCCTGGTCACCCAAGTAAAAGAGGAACAGTCTTTAAAGGGGATGTGAAAATAATAAAAGTTTGTGATGCCACCTGTGGTTCTCGGTCAGAGGCTGCTTAAAGGGGTCCTCTGGGGGCTATGGCGCTGCAGGAAAGATTATGTCATTTCCCTCAGGTGAAGCGGGGTTCCAGGGCTTCCGGTGTGTTTGGCCAGAGTGGTGTGGTGCCAGAATAAACGAGGGACACGGGGTTGCAATATCTTTACCTGGTTTACTTTTGGCAGTCAGTTTCAGTCCAGGGTACTTGAAATATGTAACGGTGGAGTCCAGGCAGCCTGGAAACGGATTCAAACCCCTTGGTCAGGTCAGATTGTGAGCCTTCCACTATGCACTGAATAATAGTCCCGTGCTGCCTGCGGCTTTCTGGCAAGGTACTCTTTCTCTCCGGTCCTGGGACAGTACCTGCACGGTAGGCAACTCGAGCCGCTTCCTTGGGGTCTCTATTCACGGTGACTCCGGGCTCTGGTTGTTGCTGTACCTCAGGTGTTATTTGGGCAAGCCCCTTTCAGTTTCCTGCCCTCCAGTTTTGCCGTGGGACTTGTAGTTCCTCACAGCCTTGGGCTCCTGCTGCCCGGTTTCTGTGCTCTAGCTTAGAGGGAGGCCACTCGCAGCTCTCCTCTAGCTCCTGACTTCTCCTGTGCTCCTTCTGGAATGCCCACCAGGGCCGTGGGGACCTCGGTACCAGGTCCAGTACTTAAAGGGGATGTCACGGTGGCTGCGACCCAGTCTGTGGCCCTGGGCGCCCAAATAAAGGGGAAAGGTCTTTTAAGTGTTTAATAAAGTTTGTGTTCATGGCGCCATCTGTAGTGTTTGGTCAATGGGGACCGACGCTGCTTAAAGGGGTACTCTGGGGTGATGTTATGACAGCCAAGATGGTGGTACTTCCCACAGGTGAAGTAGGTCCCCAGGGCTCCCAGTACATAGATGAGGATGGTGAGTAGTGCAGTACAGAACGGAGGACACAGGTTTGCAGTCTCTTTACCTGGTTTACTGAAGACTTCAGGCAACCGCAGTCCAAAGCACCACATCACAGGTATAGGCAGGGTCCGGCCGACTTGGAAGCGAATTCAGAGTCCCCTTTACAAGGTGGAGTTAGAAGCCTTCCTATCAGCACGGTGATGATGTAGTCCCTTACTGCCTATGGATTCTGGCAAGGTCATCACAGTTTTCTCTGTCCTTCATGAAGGTTAGGACACAAACCCGTATGACAGGTGGCTCGAGCCTTTATATAGGGTTTCTATCACGACCTGGGCTCTATGTGCCACCACGCCCCCTGGGTATTAGGTCGGACAGGTTACTAGTAATAATCCAGCTGTCCTGGCGGTTTCTGCTGTGCCTCTTAAAGTCCGACACAGCCTCGGTCTTCCGACTACCAGAATCTGCTCTTGGCTAGGGAGGCAGTCCAAACGCTGCTGTCCTCCCTGCTGTCACTCTCCTGTGCTTCACTCTCCTGCATGCTCACTAAACACTGTTCTTTCTTTCTTGCTCTCTCAATACTGGAGCTGCAGCACCTCCAGCTGCATGGCCCCAAACACCTCTCTCTGCCTCAGACTGCTCCAGTCTGCTGTCTGGCACTAACTTACTCACTTTCCCTCCAAGCCAGAATATATCAATACGGAAGTTCCCCCTAAACCAGATTTAGAGCTCCCCCTTCTGGCCTGGAGTGAGAACATGTTGTGTGCTTTATGATTACCTGATAAAGAGATCTCCCTTCGCTTCCAAGCGTGACATCACTCCCCCCCCCCCCACCCGTGAGGAAAGTAATGTCACTGTGACAACCAGGACTCTGGGGTGTCACACTTCTCTGTTCCTTGTCTGCACCAGACTAACTAACTCCTCCCCCCAGACCAGAATGTATATTATCTAGGGAAGCTGCTCTGAAAACTGGGCTCAAACAGTCGCACACTGAGCAGGGCGCGGATGCACCGCTCTATTACTCTCTATACCACGCAACAAGCAGTCTCGGGTACCTAAACACCAAGGGTCCCTCTCCACATTCTTTACCCTCTACTCTGGCTACAACAACCAAGTAACCCCATGACTAAGACCCTGGAAGGTCGAAACATTGGGTTTTATATCAAGTATATCACTGCACTGCTTGTGGTTTATTTATCTGTTTGAGACTATCTTTGGAATAAAATTGTGAAAACATGCTTGCAAACTGACAAACAAGAGTGTGCAGTGAATTTCTACTACTACCATCCAGACAATGGCAAGAATCTCCAGCTTGAAGGAACTGTAGTTTTCGAGGTTCCTTTCATTTAACGAAGCTTCCTGCTGGCATACGCAATTACTCTTTCTTTGCCTTTCTGCACCTGGGACAACACTGCTCCCAGTCCCACGTTACTGGCGTCTGTGTAGAGCACAAACGGTTGGTCATATTCAGGGTAGGCCAGTACCTCATTTCCCGTGAGAGCCAGCTTCAACCGAGTGAAGGATCCTTCCAGCCTGTCGTTCCACTCAAACAGAGGACCCTTGCTTTTGGTCTTCTTGGATTGTCCCACTAACAGGTCTTGCAGGGGTGCGGCTAACTTAGTGCAGTCCTTAATGAACATTCGGTAGTAGCCTACCAACCCGAGGAACTGCCGGACTTCATGGATGTTGCTGGGTTTCGTCCAGTCCCTGATCACGGTGACCTTGTCAGGGTCTGGTGCCACTCCTTCAGCGCTTACCACATGGCCCAGGTACTGCACTTTGGGCTTTAACAGGTGGCACTTAGATGGCTTTACCTTCAGGCCAATGTTAGACAGAGCTTCAAACACCTCGGCCTAGTGCTTCAGGTGGTCTTCATAAGTCTTGAAGAAGACGAAGACATCATCCAGGTACAACAGGATGGTTTCAAAATTCTTGTGCCCGAGACAGCACTCCATCATTTTCTGGAATGTCCCTGGTGCGTTGCAAAGTCCTAACGGCATGTAGTTGAATTCGGAGAGGCCCATCGGTGTCGTGAAGGCAGTCTTTTCCTTATCCGCCTCTGCCACTGGAACCTGCCAATACCCACTAGTGAGATCTAATGTGAAGAAATAGTTAGCAGATTTTAAAGCAGCTAGTGAGTCTTCGATTTTGGGTGACGGGTAGGCATCCTTGTGTGTAATGCAGTTTATCTGCTTCTAATCAACACACATCCTCATTGTAGCATCCTTCTTTCTAATGAGGACTAACGGAGCTGCCCAGGGGCTACAACTGTCTCTGATCACCCCAGCCTCCTTCATCTCCTGTAGTGAGCTGGGGGTACAAGCCAGTACCTCTCTTTAATGGGCAGATTACCTCCAGTGGGGATATGATGTTGAACCCCATTTACCTGCCCAAAATCTAGTAGGTGTTTGCTGAATACCCGCTCATACTCATGGACCACTCGGTAAGCCCCGTTTTTTGTATGAAAGGGTAGATTCAGTGCCCACGTGTAACTTCTGGCACAAATTCTCCAACTGTCCTGCAGAGCCATTGTCCTCCGCCTGGTCGGACGGGACCAAGAGTTCTGTTGCATTTATTGCATTATCATTAAGAGTGAACAGTTTAGCAAGTGTGGCATATCTGGGTAAGTGGACCTCTTTCTCTCCACAGTTAAGGACATGTACAGGTACCCTCCCCTTGCGGACATCAACCACTCCTCTGGTTGTCAGGATGGTGGGCCTACTATCTGAATACACAGGTTCTACAAGGGCCTGGTAGTCTTTACCTCTGAGGCCTATTGCTGCTCGACACCAGATTAACATTTCACTCCTGGGGGGTATTGCAATGGGGATCGGATCACTCACTGTGACACGGCCAACTTCTCCACCAGACAATTCTACCTGTTGCCTCTGCATCAGGGCTTTGATTTCTTTTTGCAGAACACGCTGCTCACTGGAACCAACAGTTTCGGACACCTGTTGTAACAAGACAATAACCTTGGCAAGTCAGTTTTTTATGACATTAGTACCTAAGATCATCATGGGGTTACATTCTCGCCTGTCAATATCAACAATCACCAGTCCTGGGGCCTTCAATTCTACCCGCCCCACCTTAATGGTTACCTCCTTGTACCCCACCTGTGGTAAAGGCTGACTATTACTGAGTACTATTGTCAAATCACTATCTGGGCCACGGGTAATATCAGCCCAGTACCATTTGTAGAGAATGTAAGGCATAGTCGTCACCTGAGAGCCGGTATCCAGTAAAGCGTTCATCGGGATACCGATCACAATGGGGAGGACCGGTCGTCTTCTGACGTACTTGGCTCGCCATTTTTGTGGGCCTGGTCGTCCTACTCCTGGGGGTTGGCCCTCTGCCCCAGGGGTCGCTCATTTAAATGGCAGAACCTTGCGATGTGTCCCACCTGGTTAAAGTGACAACAGATGGGTTGTCCATCCTGATGATAGCGGTGGTTGTCTTTTCCTCTGATTGGTGGGATCCTCTTCTGTCATCACCAGGGGACGTCATATGGACTGGATTTTCTCCTTTGGGGATTACTGCAGGGACTGCACGGTTCTGGCTAGTGCAGCTACGCTTTTAGTCAGTTCCTGGACCTGGTGGAGCAGTCCTTTTGAGGGATCATCGTCCAGGATCAGTGCGTTGGCCTCAACGGGGACCTAATGACAGGGTGCCTCCTCCTGGTGGTAAGTGATTGCTGGATGCCTAGGGGGCACTGTGCGGCTGGGCGGTGATTCATTTAGCACCTGGGTGGCCCTGCCTTTAAATTGTGCAAAGTCCAGGTCAGGGTTTTGCAAGGCCAGGATGTGCAGCTGTGTCCTGTGGGTGCTGGACAGGAGTCCCTCAATGAACTGCTCCTTTAATAGCTTGTCTCCATCTTACATGCTGTTAGGATCAACCTGTTTAATGGCCTGTAGTGCTTCCTGGAGATTAAGGGCATAGTCCCGTATGCTATCCTGTGCTCTTTGTTTGCACCCAAAAGCCTCATTTTGATTTTTGAAGAAGTAAGGGTGTCAAAAGTGTTTTTAAGTTTGGCAAATTTCTGCTTAACAGTTCTTTTTTCAATATCCAGCCAGGATTTCACTTCTCTTTGTGCTGGGCCAATTAATTGACCAGTTAGAATGTTGGCCTTTTGATGTTCTGTCAGGGAATATACTTCAAATAGGCTGCATAGCCTTTCTTTAAAGTCACTCAGCGTATGGGACTCCCCTGAATATTGTGGCAGCCAGGCCATACTTGGTATATAGGTCAAGGACTGTGGCATTATAGAAGCTGTTACTGCGGCTGGGTCTTTCCGGATTGCAGGAGCTGTGGGCACCGCGGGGCCTGGTGGCATCATGGGGCCTGCGGCTGCTTCCAATGTGGCGCCTGGAGGCATCATGGGGCCTGCAGCTGCGACCACCGTGGGACCTGGGGGCATCATGGGGTCTGTGGCTGTGACCGCCGCCAGATCTCCTCCTGGGTCGGACATGTCCCTTCCCCCGTGCTAACCTCAAGCAGGGCTGATGTCTTGCCACCAAAGTCCTGCACTCTGTAAGGCGCTCCTCCTGGTCCTGCTTCCATGGCTCTCGGCATCCTCACTTGCAGCTCTCTGTGCACGGCGCTCGCTTCCTCTTTGCGCTCTTTTGCAGGCTCCGCCCACGAAGGTACGTCCCTTCTTCTCCTCGCTCTCCACGTTGCCTGGCAATGGCGGCTTCCATACAGTTTATCACAGTGGCTCCGTCAGGGCCTTGCAGTACATGGTACCGAGTCCAGTCATTGTTAAAGGGGATGGTCACGGTGGCGGCAACCTGGTCCGTAGCTCTGAGCACCCAAGTAAAAGGGGAACAGTCTTTAAAAGGGTTGTGAAAATAATAAAAGTTCATGATGCCACCTGTGGTTCTTGTTCAGAGGTGACCAGTGCTGCTTAAAGGGGTCTTCTGGTGGCAGTGGTGCTGCAGCAAAGATGGTGTCGCTTCCTACATGTGAAGCGGGGTTCCCAGGGCTCCCGCTGTGTTTGGCCAGAGTGGTGTGGTGCCAGAATAAATGAAGGACACAGCGTTGCAATGTCTTTACCTGGTTTACTGTTGGCAGTCAGTTTCAGTCCAGCGTACTGACAATAGGTGACAGTGGAGTCCAGGCAGCCTGTAAACAGCTTGCAAATAAAACCTTGTGTGAGAAAGATGTGTGGATAAGTGTGCTAAGCCCTGGAGGAGGCCAGATCTCCCAATGTGTACTACAAAAAAAAAAGAAAAATAGGGCCCACCCTTTAGTATTGAATTAATGTGCAAGTGCACTAATACACATGTGGTCAATACACAAACACATACATACATGATGTGTCAGCACACTGCAATGAATGAATAGATGAACTCCATGTATGCATCCGTGGGCTGTCCTTGATTTTCAGAGATCCATAGACTTGTATGTGGGTAATTTGGATCCATGACTCTCATCGAAAACTGGCATATCTCTATGATTTTTTTGCGAACATGGACATGTTAACAGTTCCATAGGTTATAATAAAAAAACAGATGCGTGACTGAAACCTTAGGCTATGTGCCCATGTTGCAGAAATGCTGTGGAAATGTCCGCAGCATTTCCACAACTCCCTGACACGGGTAAAATGCATGCAGAATTCGCATGCGTTTTCCCACAAAACACATGCGTTTTGCAAGCGTTTTTAGCTTGCAAAATGCTTGTGTTTTCCAAGTGATATGAAGCATTGCTTGGAAAAGTGATTGACAGGTTGGTCACACTTGTCATGCATAGTGCTTGCCAAGTGTGACCAACTTTTTACTATTGATGCTGCATAGGCTAGGCAACTTCCGTAACCTCTCTAACCTTATACCCATTCACCCAGCCCCCGCTTCCCCAGTCCCACTAACAGGAGCTCTGTGGAACGCTCGCTCTGTCTGCAACAAGGTTTCCTACATCCATGATCTTTTTGTTACTACCAAACTTTCCTTCCTCGCCATCAACGAAACCTGGCTCACCCCTTCTGACATAGCCTTCCCTGCTGCACTCTCTTACGGTGGCTTCCACCTTTCTCACACACCCCGCCCCAGCAGCAAGCATGGCGGAGGAGTTGGTTTTCTCCTGTCAGATAACTGCTCCTTCACCCCAATCCCACTGCCACCCTCTGTTACCCTCCCTTCCTTTGAGGTGCACTCTGTGCGCATCTACTTCCCCTCCAACCTCCAACTGGCTGTCATTTACCGCCCCCCAGGGCCAGCCACCACCTTCTTTGACCCCTCACCACCTGGCTACTTCATTTCCTTTCTGCAGACATCCCCGCTATCATCATGGGCAACTTCAACATCCCCATTGACACTTCCCTCCCAGCTGCCACTAAACTTCTATCTCTCACTTCCTCCTTCGGCCTCACTCAATGGTCTTCTGCAGCCACTCACAAAGACGGTCACACACTGGAACTCATCTTCACCCGCCTCTGCTCCCTATCTAACCTCTCTAAATCACCTTTTCCACTCTCTGACCACAACCTTCTCACATTCTCATCTCTCTCCACTCCATGTCTACAATCCCCACCCCACAAACTTTCACACCCTCGCAGATCTTAAACACCTTGACCTACATTCATTCTCTGAATCCCTCCTCCCTCTCACAGACATAAGTTCCTTACACAATGCGGATGACGCTGCCGCTCTATATAACACCACAATAGCTGTAGCTTTGGAATCTGCTGCCCCACTTACACATACCAAAGCTCGCAAAATCAACAGACAGCTCTGGCACACCAGCCTGACCAAAGAACTGAAGCGAGCTTCCAGGCCTGCTGAGCGCAGATGGAAAAGATCCCACTCCAACGAGCACTTCATCACATTCAAACAGTGCCTCACTACTTTCAAGACCACACTCGCCACAGCTAAACGAACCTACTTCTCATCTCTCATATCCTCTCTGTCTCACAACCCTAAACAGTTATTCATCACTTTCAATTCTCTCCTCTGTCCCCCAGCACCTCCTCCCTCCCCACTTATCTCCGCTGAAGACTTTGCCTCATTTTTCAAGCAGAAGATTGATAGCATCAGAGACAGTTTTGGTCATCAACCCCCAGAGCCCTTCCTCACGACTTCCCAGCCCTCCACCTCCAAAACCAAATTCTCCACCATTACAGAAGATCAACTCTACTCTCAAAATCGCATCTCACCACCTGTGCACTTGACCCGCTCCCATCCCACCTCATCCCAAACCTCACCACAGTCTTCATCCCAACCCTAACCCATCCCTTCAACCTATCACTAACAACTGGTGTTTTCCCCTCAAGCTTTAAACATGCCTCCATCACACCTATCCTCAAAAATCCCTCTCTTGACCCATCCTCTGTATCTAGCTATCGCCCTATATCATTTCTCCCTTATGCCTCCAAACTACTGGAACAACACGTTTACATTGAACTGTCCTCCCATCTCTCTTCTTGCTCCCTCTTTGACTGCTTACAATCTGGCTTCCGGTCACACCATTCCACTGAAACTGCCCTAACTAAGGTCACCAATGACCTCTTAACCGCCAAGAGCAAGCGACACTACTCTGTTCTCCTCCTCCTGGACCTGTTGGCTGCCTTTGACACAGTGGACCATTCCCTATTATTACAGACCCTCTCATCCCTTGGCATCACAGACTTGGCCCTATCCTGGATCTCATCATACCTAACAGACCGGGCATTAAGCGTCTCCCACTCACACACCACCTCAGAATTCATCATCTTTCCCCCATCTCATGCGACCCCCCCCCAACGAACCTATCCATTACAGTAAATGGCTGCCCACTCTCCCCAGTCCCACAAACCACATATCCAAGCCCTTTCCACTTCCTGCCGACTTCAACTCAAAAATATTTCACGAATCCGTTCATTCCTCAACCAAGAATCTGCAAAAACCCTAGTCCATGCCCTCATCATCTCTCGCCTTGAGTACTGCAATCTCCTGCTCTGTGGCCTCCCCTCTAAAACTCTCGCACCCCTCCAATCTATTCTAAACTCTGCTGCCTGACTAATCCACCTGTCCCCCCGCTATTCCCCGGCCTCTCCCCTCTGTCAATCCCTTCACTGGTTCCCATTGCCTAGAGACTCCAGTACAAAACCCTAACCATGATGTACAAAGCCATCCACAACCTGTCTCCTCCATACATCTGTGACCTCGTCTCACGGAACTTACCTACACGCAACCTCCGATCCTCACAAGATCTCCTTCTCTACTCCCCTCTTATCTCCTCTTCCCACAATCGTATACAAGATTTCTCTCGCGTATCACCCCTACTCTGGAACCCTCTACCACAACATATCAGACTCTCACCTACCATCGAAACCTTCAAAAAGAACCTGAAGACCCACCTCTTCCAACAAGCCTACAACCTGCAGTAACCACCGATCGACCAAACCGCTGCACGACCAGCTCTATCCTCACATACTGTATTCTCACTCATCCCTTGTAGCTTGTGAGCCTTCGCGGGAAGGGTCCTCTCTCCTCCTGTACCAGTTATGACTTGTATTGTCTAAGATTATTGTACTTGTTTTTATTATGTATACCCCTCCTCACATGTAAAGCGCCATGGAATAAATGGCGCTATAACAATAAATAATAATAATGATAATAATAATAGTAGTAAAAGATAGAATGTTAAAAATAATTTTAAAAAAATTATGGTTATTCTCACCTTCCGATGGCACCTGATCTCCTCAGCGGCGCTCCCGGTACGTTCCATTCCCAGGGATGCTTTGTGCGAAGGACCTTTGTGACATCACAGTTGCGTGACCATGATGTCATTCCAGGTCCTTCGCGCAATGCATCCCTGGGAACAGAAGCGGACGCGTGCACCGCTGAGAGGCGGGAGGACTCCAGGGGCCATCAGAAGGTAAGTATAGCCATAGTTTTTATTTTAATTCTTTTTTTACAGAAACATGGTACCCAGGGCCTGGAGGAGAGTCTCCTCTTCTCCAGACTCGGGTACCAGCCGCACATGAGGCGCTCACTTTAGGCATGGTCGGTATAGCCACATGCGTAAAGTGAGCGTTCAATACAATCCTATGGCTGTTGAATCGCCATGATCCCGCAGAAATAATGAATGTGGATTTTATAATAATGAATGTGGATTTTACCGCTATGCGATTCCGCAGCGGGAAAATCCGCAGCATGGGCGCAGCAACTGCGGAATCCCATAGGATTGCATGGGAATGCGTTTAAGCGTTTTTATGCGTTTCCGCTGTGGCAAAAAATGTGGCAGAAACGCATAAAAAACGCAACGTGGGCACACAGCCTAATATACAGTCATTGCAAATAAAGATAGCAACAATAATTTACTTAACTAGATGTCCAACAATTATGAATTTCTATAGTTTTAATAAGGATTTCTGCCTAATTTCCACTGATCTTATCTAATAGAGAAAAAAAAAGTATATTGTGGCATGTTTTCATGATTTAAAACAAATGATTGGTGCCTTGATAGTAGACTAGTGGAAAAAGGCTACGCTTTATACAGAATGCAGTAAAACATTGCCACCTAGTGGTCACATTATTCATAGAACATATGTTATGCAGTTAAGGAGCCTTTCCAGCCTGAAGAAATGTCAAAATATGGGCTTATACTAGCCAATGATGCTGTTAAAGAACTGATGATCAGAAACATGTTTGCTAATCAACAGTCGTTTCATAGCCTGTTTAGATAGGCTGACCGCCTAGAACGATCAATAATACATTGTTCTATGTGCATGTTTTTGGCAGCACAAATCCTGTTTACAAAAAGTAAATAGTTACTAAATGCTCCTTAATAATTTGTCAGAGCATTTACACTGGACGATTATTGTAAACAATTATTGTAAACAAGCGTTCTTGGAAACGCACTCATTTCCCGTAAATCAGCACGTGTAAATGCACTGGCCGCTTATTGTGAACGCGCATTCCCAGAAACGCTTTAAAATCATTGTTCTTAGCAGCATATCATCCTGTGTAACCAGGATTTATGCTGCCGACAGCAATGGCAGTCTATGAGCACGTGGTCAAAATGTTTGGTACCCCTCGTTTATTGACAGAAAAATCCACAATGGTCACAGAAATAACTTGAATCTGACAAAAGTAGTAATAAATAAAAAAATCTCTGAAAATGAACAAATGAAAGTCAGTCATTGCTTTCACAGAATTTTTGCAAAATAAAACTCATGAAATAGGCCTGGACAAAAATGATGGTACCCTTAACTTGTGTGTTTTGGTTCGTTACCTGTTGCAAGACCCATGACCTGCGACTGAGACCAAGCTTTCTGACACTCGGCAGCACATATCTCTCTAGAATCCCTTGATAGTCTTGAGATTTCATTGTACCATGCACAGATTCTAGACACCATGTAGCAAGGCAGCTCCAGAACATGACAGAGCCTCCTCCATGTTTCACAGTAGGGCCAGTGTTCTTTCCTTGATATGCTTCCTTTTTCCATCTGTGAACATAGAGCTGATGTGCCTTGCCAAAAAGTTCCATTTTTGTCTCATCTGTCCATAGGACATTCTCCCAGAAGCTTTGTGGCTTGTCAATATGTAGTTTGGCAAATTCCAGTCTGGCTTTTTTATGATTTTTTTCAACAATGGCGTCCTCCTTGATCATCTCCCAAGAAGTCCACTTTTGCTCATAAAACGACGGATGGTGCGATCTGACACTGATGTTCCTTGAGCTTGAAGTTCACCTTTAATCTGTTTAGAATATTTTCTTGGCTCTTTTGCTACATTCATATTATCCGTTTCTTTGATTTGTCATCAATTTTCCTCCTGCGGCCATGTCCAGGGAGGTTGGCAGCTACAGTCCTATGGATCTTACATTTCTGAATAATATGTGCAACTGTAGTCACAGGAACATCAAGCTGCTTGGAGATGGTCTTATAACTTTTACCTTTAACATGTTTGTCTATAAATTTCTTTCTAATCTCCTGAGACAACTCTTTCCTTCACTTCCTCTGGTCCATGCTGAGTGTGATACACACTATGTCACCAAATAGCACAGTGTCTGTAGCCATATATACAGGCCTAATACTGATTCCAAGATTGTTGACAACTATGAACACCTCTTGATTTAACATGTCCCTTTTGTCACATTATTTTCAGGGGTACCATCATTTCTGTCCAGGCCTATTTCATGAGTTTTATTTCTTTTATTCTGTGGAAGCATGCTTGAAAAGCAATGTATGACTTTCATTTGTTCATTTTCATAGATTTTTATTTATTATTACTTTTGTCAGATTCAAGTTATTTTTGTGACCATTGTGGGTTTTTCTGAGGGGTACCAACAATTTTGACCCCGGGTGTATCTATTAGCAATCATTCCGTATGCATGAAAAGTGTAAACAGGATATCAGTCCAGGGTAAACATGCTCCCCTCTCCGCTGTATAATAGGATTTTATTTGCCACTTTAATCTTGAATAACTCCAATTTAGAGAATCTCCTTATATACATATGTGAGCATAATTTTAGCACTTTTTAAAAAAAAAATTGAAGTTTTGTAAACTGCATATTGTAGATTTAGGCCCGAATTCATCAAGACTGGCAATTTTCTTGCTGGTAATGATGAGGGATATGGTGGAGTCAGGCAATCTTGCTTCATAAAGAGGCACATGCGTCTAACAAGTGGCATGTGCCACAACAGAAATCTTACTTCAATCCTCGCCTAGATTTCTGGCTTAGGGAATGACACCGCACATCATGAATTCGTGGAGCTGGGAGAAAGTGGCGTGAAAACTACAAAAGTCGCAATATTTTTGAACAACACAAAAATTTGGGCAATTTATGCTACAATTCTGGCCAAATTTCTTTGATGAATGCCTTAATCTAATGAGATATAGTGTAAATGTTGCTGTTATCACTTAATATATTGTACAGAGTTAAGAAACAGAGGTTTCACTACTATGTCCCTCAATTATCAGCAAATGATCATATTGGGGGTACTCACTTCTACTGGAAGAAGCTGTCTGGAGCACAATGATTTACCACATAGAGGTGTGAAATGAAATTAGCACTTTTGTAATTCAAGCTCACAGAAAGGATCTAGGTGGCTCATTATCAATAAAAATGCTGGGTTAGCTTAGTGTGAAACTGGCTTGTTCACAGCATCTATTTCCCACCATGTCCTCCTGGATTTGGGAGAATTAATTAGCTTGGAAGAATTGACACCTCCCTGATGAGCTGGGAATCCTCACCTACTACCATCCTCACTTGGAGATCAAAGGATCCACAACTCCTCATCATGAACCTCACTGGGAATTAACACTGCCATGGCAAGCTAAGCTCTAGGCCTAAATCTGCCGACTGGCAGTTGTGAAGATGTATTGCCAGAAAGGAGTTTATGAAGCAAGTGGGATCAGAGTCTCAGATTCCTAGGAGTTGCTCTGTAGTGTCTCTTGCAAGCAGGTGAGAAGTCCAAATGTCCAAAGCATTTCCTCTGTAGCAAATGAAGCTTGCTGTTTACACTGAAGTATATTACCATTTGAGGGGAACCTTGGCTTTTGCTTTTAACTCTATACCTTAGATCTGTTTTTTCCTGCACTTTCAGATTAGCAGTGACATGGAAGAAAAATACTGCATGGAACTGTTGATAGAGGTCTATGCTAGTAAATGCCTCTTGGAGCACTGTTTATGGGATGTGTGTGACATAAACAATGGTGATACTTGTGATAATCTGACCTGCTGGGAGCAAAATGATGCAAGAAGGCAAAAAGTAAATGTAGCCAATAAACAAGGACGTTTCATTAAATGAATAAGTGTATCTCTCTATTAACATACTGTTTACACACAAGAAATTGTATATTATTATTATTATTATTTATTTATATAGCACCATTGATTCCATGGTGCTGTACATGAGAAGGGGTTACATACAAGTTACAAATATCACATACAGTAAACAAACTAACAATGACGGATTGATACAGAGGGGCGAGGACCCTGCCCTTGCGGGCTTACATTCTACAGGATTATGGGGAAGGAGACAGTAGGTTGAGGGTTGCAGGAGCTCCGGTGTTGGTGAGGCGGTAGCTCCGGTGTTGGTGAGGCGGTAGCTCCGGTGTTGGTGAGGCGGTAGCTTCGATAGTGATGAGGCAGCATATATATACAATATATAGTATATACAAGTGTTGAAATACTTGTGCCACAGTAGGATAATATGGAAACTAGAAGTCACAAGAAATTTGCATTTTTCATGTTGTTGTGAATTCTTTAATTCTACTTTTTGATTAAAAAAAAAGCATTATAGGCCAGTAAGTCTAACCTCTATTGTTGGTAAAATATTTGAAGGGTTTCTGAGGGATGTTATTCTGGATTATCTCAATGAGAATAACTGTTTAACTCCATATCAGCATGGGTTTATGAGAAATCGCTCCTGTCAAACCAATCTAATCCGTTTTTATGAAGAGGTAAGCTATAGGCTGGACCACGGTGAGTCATTGGACGTGGTATATCTCGATTTTTCCAAAGCGTTTGATACCGTGCCGCCCAAGAGGTTGGTACACAAAATGAGAATGCTTGGTCTGGGGGAAATTGTGTGTAAATGGGTTAGTAACTGGCTTAGTGATAGAAAGCAGAGGGTGGTTATAAATGGTATAGTCTCTAACTGGGTCGCTGTGACCAGTGGGGTACCGCAGGGGTCAGTATTGGGACCTGTTCTCTCCAACATATTCATTAATGATCTGGTAGAAGGTTTACACAGTAAAATATCGATATTTGCAGATGATACAAAACTATGTAAAGCAGTTAATACAAGAGAAGATAGTATTCTGCTACAGATGGATCTGGATAAGTTGGAAACTTGGGCTGAAAGGTGGCAGATGAGGTTTAACAATGATAAATGTAAGGTTATACACATGGGAAGAAGGAATCAATGTCACCATTACACACTGAATGGGAAACCACTGGGTAAATCTGACAGGGAGAAGGACTTGGGGATCCTAGTTAATGATAAACTTACCTGGAGCAGCCAGTGCCAGGCAGCAGCTGCCAAGGCAAACAGGATCATGGGGTGCATTAAAAGAGGTCTGGATACACATGATGAGAGCATTATACTGCCTCTGTACAAATCCCTAGTTAGACCGCACATGGAGTACTGTGTCCAGTTTTGGGCACCGGTGCTCAGGAAGGATATAATGGAACTAGAGAGAGTACAAAGGAGGGCAACAAAATTAATAAAGGGGATGGGAGAACTACAATACCCAGATAGATTAGCGAAATTAGGATTATTTAGTCTAGAAAAAAGACGACTGAGGGGCGATCTAATAACCATGTATAAGTATATAAGGGGACAATACAAATATCTCGCTGAGGATCTGTTTATACCAAGGAAGGTGACGGGCACAAGGGGGCATTCTTTGCGTCTGGAGGAGAGAAGGTTTTTCCACCAACATAGAAGAGGATTCTTTACTGTTAGGGCAGTGAGAATCTGGAATTGCTTGCCTGAGGAGGTGGTGATGGCGAACTCAGTCGAGGGGTTCAAGAGAGGCCTGGATGTCTTCCTGGAGCAGAACAATATTGTATCATACAATTAGGTTCTGTAGAAGGACGTAGATCTGGGGATTTATTATGATGGAATATAGGCTGAACTGGATGGACAAATGTCTTTTTTCGGCCTTACTAACTATGTTACTATATTATGTAATTTCAGTGCAAGTGTGTTTATTAATGATTAAGTTGTTTGTGTGTCAGATCATACATTAACCTCTTAGTGACAGAGCCAATTTGGTTCTTAATGACCAGGCCAATTTTTACAATTCTGACCACTGCCACTTTATGAGGTTATAACTCTGGAACGCTTTAACAGATCCCGTTGATTCTGACACTGTTTTTTTGTGACATATTGTACTTCATGTTAGTGGTAGCATTTCTTCAATATTACTTACGTTTATTTATGAAAAAAATGCAAATATGGCGAAAATTTTTACAATTTCGCAATTTTTGAAACTTTGAATTTTTATGCCCTTAAATCAGAGAGATATGTCACATAACATCGTTAATGAATAACAGTTCCCACATGTCTACTTTACATCAGCACAATTTTGGAACCCAATTTTTTTTTTGTTAGGACGTTATAAGGGTTAAAAGTTGACCAGCGATATCTAATTTTTACGACAAAATTTACAAAACCATTTTTTTAGAGACCTTCTCACATTTAAAGTCACTTTGAGGAGCCTACTTGACAGACAATACCCCAAAGTGACACCATTCTAAAAACTACACCCCTAAAGGTGCTCAAAACCACATTCAAGAAGTTTGTTAACTCTTTACGTGCTTCACAGGAACTGAAACAATGTGGAAGGAAAAAATTAACACAACTTTTTTTAACAAACATTTTACTTCAGAACCTATTTTTTTTTATTTTCACAAGTGTAAAAAGAGAAAATGAACCACAAAATTTGTTGTGTAATTTCTCCTGAATACGCCAATACCCCATATGTGGGGGTAAACCACTGTTTAGGGGCACGGCAGAGCTTGGAAGTGTAGGAGCTCCGTTTGACTTTTTCAATGCAGAATTGGCTGGAATTGAGATCAGACGCCATGTTGCGTTTGAAGAGCCCCTGATGTGCCTAAACAGTGGAAACCCCCCACAAGTGACACCATTTTGGAAACTAGACCCCTTAAGGAACTTATCTAGAGGTGTGGTGAGCACTTTGAACCACTAAGTGCTTCGCAGAAGTTTATAATGCAGAGTCATGAAAATAAAAAATCATTTTCTTTTCCACAAAAATGATTTTTTATCCCCCAATTTTTTTATTTTCCCAAGGATAACAGGAGCAAACTGGACCCCAAATGTTGTTGTCCAATTTGTACTGAGTACGCTGATGCCCTATATGTGGGGGTAAACCACTGGGCGCACGGCAGAGCTCAGAAGGCAGAGAGCACCATTTGACTTTTTGAACTCAAAATTGACTGGAATCAATGGTGAAGCCATGTCGCATTTGGAGACCCCCTGATATATCTAAACAGTGGAAACCCCTCTAATTCTAACTCCAACCCTAACCCCAACCCTAACCCCCCAATTTGTCCTGAGTACGCTGATGTCCTATATGTGGGGGTCAACCACTGGGCGCACGGCAGAGCTCAGAAGGGAGAGAGCACCATTTGAATTTTTTGAACTCAAAATTGACTGGAATCAATGGTGGAGCCATGTCGCGTTTGGAGACCCCTGATGTATCTAAACAGTGGAAACCCCTCTAATTCTAACTCCAACACTAACCCCACCCTAATCCCTACCTGATCCATAATCCTAATCACAACCCTAACCCTAACACACTCCTAATCCCAACCCTAACCATAACCCTAATCACAACCCTAACCCCTACACACCCCTAACCCTAATCCCAACCCTAACCACAAACCTAACCCTAATCTCAACCCTAATCCCAATACACCCCTAACCCTAATCCCAACCCTAACCATAACCCTAATGCCAAACCTAACCCTAATCCCAACTCTAACCCTAATCTCAACCCTAATCCTAATCCAAACCCTAATCCCAATCCTAACCCTAATCCCAAATCTAACTCTAACTTTAGCCCCAACCCTAGCCCTAACCCTAACTTTACTCCCAACACTATCCCTAACTTTAGCCCAGCTGTAACCCTAATTGGAAAATGGAAATAAATACCTTTTTTATTTTATTATTTTTTCCTAACTAAGGGGGTGATAAAGGAGGGGTTTATTTACAATTTTCTTTAACCCCTTCATGACCCAGCCTATTTTGACCTTAAAGACCTTGCCGTTTTTTGCAATTCTGGCCAGTGTCCCTTTATGAGGTAATAACTCAGGAACGCTTCGACGGATCCTAGCGGTTCTGAGATTGTTTTTTCGTGACATATTGGGCTTCATGTTAGTGGTAAATTTAGGTCAATAAATTCTGCGTTTATTTGTCATAAAAACGGAAATTTGGAGAAAATTTTGAAAATTTCGCAATTTTCACATTTTGAATTTTTATTCTGTTAAACCAGAGAGTTATGTGACACAAAATAGTTAATAAATAACATTTCCCACATGTATACTTTACATCAGCACAATTTTGGAAACAAAATTTTTTTTTGCTAGGAAGTTATAAGGGTTAAAGTTTGACCAGCGATTTCTCATTTTTACAACGAAATTTACAAAACCATTTTTTTTAGGGACCACCTCACATTTGAAGTCAGTTTGAGGGGTCTATATGGCTGAAAATACCCAAAAGTGACACCATTCTAAAAAATGCACCCCTCAAGGTACTCAAAACCACATTCAAGAAGTTTATTAACCCTTCAGGTACTTCACAGCAGCAGAAGCAACATGGAAGGAAAAAATGAACATTTAACTTTTTAGTCACAAAAATTATCTTTTAGCAACAATATTTTTATTTTCCCAATGGTAAAAGGAGAAACTGAACCACGAAAGTTGTTGTCCAATTTGTCCTGAGTACGCTGATACCTCATATGTGGGGGTAAACCACTGTTTGGATGCACGGCAGGGCTTGGAAGGGAAGGAGCGCCATTTGACTTTTTGAATGAAAAATTGGCTCCACTCTTTAGCGGACACCATGTCACGTTTGGAGAGCCCCCGTGTGCCTAAAAATTGGAGCTCCCCCACAAATGACCCCATTTTGGAAACTAGACGCCCTAAGGAACTTATCTAGATGCATAGTGAGCACTTTGAACCCCCAGGTGCTTCACAAATTGATCCGTAAAAATGAAAAAGTACTTTTTTTTCACAAAAAAATTTTTTAGCCTCAAGTTTTTCATTTTCACATGGGCAACAGGATAAAATGGATCCTAAAATTTGTTGGGCAATTTCTCCTGAGTACACCGATACCTCACATGTGGGGGTAAACCACTGTTTGGGCACATGGTAAGGTTCGGAAGGGAAGGAGCGCCATTTGACTTTTTGAATGAAAAATTATCTCCATCGTTAGGGGACACCATGTCGCGTTTGGAGAGCCCCTGTGTGCCTAAACATTGGAGCTCCCCCACAAGTGACCTCATTTTGGAAACTAGACCCCCCAAGAAACTTATCTAGATGCATAATGAGCACTTTAAACCCTCAGGTGCTTCACAAATTGATCTGTAAAAATGAAAAAGTACTTTTTTTTCACAAAAAAATTATTTTCGCCTCAATTTTTCATTTTCACATGGGCAATAGGATAAAATGGATCTTAAAATGTGTTGGGCAATTTCTCCCGAGTACGCCGATACCTCATATGTGGGGGTAAACCACTGTTTGGGCACACGGCAGGGCTCGGAAGGGAAGGCGCGCCATTTGACTTTTTGAATGGAAAATTAGCTCCAATTGTTAGCGGACACCATGTCGCGTTTGGAGAGCCCCTGTGTGCCTAAACATTGGAGCTCCCCCACAAGTGACCCCATTATTGAAACTAAACCCCCCAAGGAACTTATCTAGATGCATATTGAGCACTTTAAACCCCCAGGTGCTTCACAGAAGTTTATAACGCAGAGCCATGAAAATAAAAAATAATTTTTCTTTCCTCAAAAAATATTTTTTAGCCTGGAATTTCCTATTTTGCCAAGGGTAATCGGAGAAATTGAACCCCAAATGTTGTTGTCCAGTTTGTCCTGAGTAGGCTGATACCCCATATGTGGGGGTAAACCACTGTTTGGGCGCACGGCAGGGCTCGGAAGGGAAGGCACGCCATTTGGCTTTTTAAATGGAAAATTAGCTCCAATCATTAGCGGACACTATGTCACGTTTGGAGAGCCCTTGTGTGCCTAAACATTGGAGATCCCCCACAAATGACCCCATTTTGGAAACTAGACCCCCAAATGAACTAATCTAGATGTGTGGTGAGGAATTTGAACCCCCAAGTGCTTCACAGAAGTTTATAACGCAGAGCCATGAAAATAAAAAAAAAAATTATTTTCTCAAAAATGATCTTTTAGCCTGCAATTTTTTATTTTCCCAAAGGTAACAGGAGAAATTTGACCCCAATACTTGTTGTCCAGTTTCTCCTGAGTACGCTGATACCCCATATGTGGGGGTAAACCACTGTTTGGGCACATGCCGGGGCTCGGAAGTGAAGTAGTGATGTTTTGAAATGCAGACTTTGATGGAATGCTCTGCGGGCGTCACGTTGTGTTTGCAGAGCCCCTGATGTGGCTAAACAGTAGAAACCCCCCACAAGTGACCCCATTTTGGAAACTAAACCCCGAAAGGAACTTATCTAGATGTGTGGTGAGCACTTTGAACCCCCAAGTGCTTCACAGAAGTTTATAATGCAGAGTCGTGAAAATAATAAATACATTTTCTTTCCTCAAAAATAATTATTTAGCCCAGAATTTTTTAATTTTCCCAAGGGTAACAGGAGAAATTTGACCCCAATATTTGTTGTCCAGTTTCTCCTGAGTACGCTGATACCCCATATGTGGGGGTAGACCACTGTTTGGGCACATGCCGGGGCTCGGAAGTGAAGTAGTGACGTTTTGAAATGCAGACTTTGATGGAATGCTCTGCGGGCGTCACGTTGCGTTTGCAGAGCCCCTGATGTGGCTAAACAGTAGAAACCCCCCACAAGTGACCCCATTTTGGAAACTAGACCCCGAAAGGAACTTATCTAGATGTGTGGTGAGCACTTTGAACCCCCAAGTGCTTCACAGAAGTTTATAATGCAGAGCCGTGAAAATAATAAATACGTTTTCTTTCCTCAAAAATAATTATTTAGCCCAGAATTTTTTATTTTCCCAAGGGTTACAGGAGAAATTAGACACCAAAGTTGTTGTCCAGTTTCTCCTGAGTACGCTGATACCCCATGTGTGGGGTTAAACTACTGTTTGGGCACACGTCGGGGCTCAGAAGGGAAGTAGTGACTTTTGAAATGCTGACTTTGATGGAATGGTCTGCGGGCGTCACGTTGCGTTTGCAGAGCCCCTGGTGTGCCTCAACAGTAGAAACCCCCCACAAGTGACCCCATTTTAGAAACTAGACCCCGAAAGGAACTTATCTAGATATGTGGTGAGCACTTTGAACCCCCAAGTGCTTCACAGACGTTTACAATGCAGAGACGTGAAAATAAAAAATCATTTTTCTTTCCTCAAAAGTGATGTTTTAGCAAGCAATTTTTTATTTTCACAAGGGTAACAGGAGAAATTTGACCCCAGTAATTGTTGCGCAGTTTGTCCTGAGAACACTGATACCCCATATGTGGGGGTAAACCACTGTTTGGGCGCACGTCGGGGCTTGGAAGTGAGGGAGCACCATTTGACTTTTTGAATACAAGATTGGCTGGAATCAATGGTGGCGCCATGTTGCGTTTGGAGACCCCTGATGTGCCTAAACAGTGGAAACCCCTCAATTCTACCTCCAACACTAACCCCAACACTAACCCCCCCACACCCCTAACCCTAATCCCAACTGTAGCCATAACCCTAACCACAACCCTAACCACAACCCTAATTCCAACCCTAACCCTAAGGCTATGTGCCCACGTTGCGGATTCGTGTGAGATTTTTCAGCATCATTTTTGAAAAATCCGCGGGTAAAAGGCACTGCGTTTTACCTGCGGATTTACCGCGGATTTCCAGCGTTTTTTGTGCGGATTTCACCTGTGGATTCCTATTGAGGAATAGGTGTAAAACGCTGCGGAATCCGCACAAAGAATTGACATGCTGCGGAAAATACAACGCAGCGTTTCCGCGCGGTATTTTCCGCACAATGGGCACAGCGGATTTGGTTTTCCATAGGTTTACATGGTACTGTAAACCTGATGGAACACTGCTGCGAATCCGCAGCGGCCAATCCGCTGCGGATCCGCAGCCAAATCCGCACCGTGTGCACATAGCCTAATTCTAAAGGTATGTGCACACACTGCGGAAAACTCTGCGGATCCGCAGCAGTTTCCCATGAGTTTACAGTTCAATGTAAACCTATGGGAAACAAAAATCGCTGTGCACATGCTGCAGAAAAACTGCACAGAAACGCAGCGGTTTACATTCTGCAGCATGTCACTTGTTTCTGCAGATTCCGCAGCGGTTTTACAACTGCTCCAATAGAAAATCGCAGTTGTAAAACCGCAGTGAAATGCGCAGAAAAACCGCGGTAAATCCGCGATAAATCGGCAGCGGTTTAGCACTGTGGATTTATCAAATCCGCAGCGGAAAAATCCGCAGAGGAACAGAATACGTGTGCACATACCGAAACCCTAACCCTAACCCTACCCCTAACCCTACCCCTAACCCTAACCCTAACCCTACCCCTACCCATAACCCTACCCCTAACCCTACCCCTAACCCTAACCCTAGCCCTAGCCCTAACCCTAGCCCTAGCCCTAACCCTAGCCCTAGCCCTAACCCTAACCCTATTCTAACCTTAGTAGGAAAAAAAATTCTTTATTTTTTTATTGTCCCTACCTATGGGGGTGACAAAGGGGGGGGGTCATTTATTATTTTTTTTATTTTGATCACTGTGATAGATGATATCTCAGTGATCAAAATGCACTTTGGAACGAATCTGCCGGTCGGCAGATTCGGTGGGCGCACTGCGCATGCACCCGCCATTTTGGAAGATGGCGGCGCCCAGGGAGAAGACCGACGGACCCCGGCAGGATCAGTAGGTATGATGGGGTGGGAGGGAGAACGGGGGGGGAAATCGGAGCATGGGGGTGGGGATCGGAGTGCGCGGGGGTGGAACGGAGCACGGGGGGGTGGAACAGAGCACGGGGGTGGTGGATCGGAGCACGGGGGGGTGGATGATGCACGGGGGGGGTGGATCGGAGTGCAGGGGGGTTGGATCGGAGCATGGAGGGGTGATTGGAGCACGGGGGAGCGGACAAGAGCACGGGGGTAGCGGAGCACAGGACGGAGCGGTGCATAGCACCGATCGGAGGACTGGGGGGGCGATCGGTGGGGTGGGGTGGGGGCACATTAGTGTTTCCAGCCATGGCCGATGATATTGCAGCATCGGCCATGGCTGGATTGTAATATTTCACCAGTTATAATAGGTGAAATATTACAAATCGCTCTGATTGGCAGTTTCACTTTCAACAGCCAATCAGAGCGATCGTAGCCACGGGGGGGTGAAGCCACCCCCCCTGGGCTAAACTACCACTCCCCCTGTCCCTGCAGATTGGGTGAAATGGGAGTTAACCCTTTCACCGGATCTGCAGGGACGCGATCTTTCCATGACGCCACATAGGCGTCACAGGTCGGATTGGCACCGTCTTTCATGACGCCTACGTGGCGTCAAAGGTCGGGAAGGGGTTAATTTTGATCACTGTTATAGGGTCTATCACACTGACCAAAATGAAACAAGACGAAAAATCTTCCTCTTGTTGCCAGGTGCTGGCCAGCAGATCTTGGCGGGCGCACTGCGCATGCACCCACCATTTTCTTACCGGAGGAAGACGCCAGCGGCCGTGAGGGGAAGCAGAAGGACCTAGGGACACCGGGAGACACTGGTAAGTATCAGGGGGACCCTATTTCTCTGTCCTCTGATGTGCAATCACATCAGAGGACAGAGACATTGAATGGCACATCAGATTTTGTTTTTGCTGTCGCAGGTAAATGGTTAATACCGGCAATCGCAAAACAGGGGTCGGTAGAAACTGACCCGGATCATGTTCTTTGGTGGTCTCTGCTACCCCCAGCAGCTGAGACCCCAAGATCTGCCGGGGGCCGGAAGAAGATGGCGGCGCCCATGGGGGGGAATCACGAAGGCCGAGGAGCAGCAGGAGGTACCCAGGGGGGATAGGGGACCCTATTTTTCTGTCATCTGATGTGCGATCAAATCGGAGGACAGAGAAATTAAATGGTGGTAAATGGTTAATACCGGCGATCACAACCCGGGGCTCGGTAAAAACCGGCCCGAATCATGTTCTCTGGGGTCTCGGCTACCCCCAGCAACCGAGACCCCAGAGAAAATCCGACTCTGGGGGGCACTATACACTTTTTCCACAGCGCCGTTAATTAACGGCCCTGTGGTTTAAATACCCTTAACTACTGCCATTAAAAGGCATATCGGCGGTCGTTAAGGGGTTAAATGTATACTGTGGATATAAAAAGTTTACTGACTTCTGTTAAAATGCTATTTTTTGTAAGGAAAAATAAACCATACCAAGACAAATCATTTTTTTTACCTTTAATGTCTCGTATAAAGTGAATAAATCCATTGAAAAAGAAACAGAAATCATTTTGAGGGGGAATAAAAGTAACCAAACTTAAATAATGTGGCTGCATAAGTGTGAACACCGTCTAAATAGGTGGGCATGTGGTTATGTTCAGAATTAGCCAATTACATTTATACTACTAAGGGCTCATACTCATTTGCGAGCTAAACAGACTAATGCAATCAGATAAAAAATCGGATTGCACTCTGGCCAATGTTATTCAATGAGTTACATCTCATCTCCGATTTTTTTCTCAGCTGAAATCGGACTGAGAAAAAAATCACAGCATGCTGCAATTTGCTGCTAACAATAAAACATAAAAATGATCAATGTACAGTAAATCAAAATGAATATCCCATGGAGGTCTGGATTTGGAATGATACTCAAAATCAAAGTGGAAAATCAAATTACAGGCTGATTCAACTTCCGTGGAAATGCCTCAAGACAAGGAAATGATGTTCAGTTGTGTGTGTGTTGCCTCCATGTGCCTATATGACCTCCCTACAATGCCTGGGCATGCTCCTAATTAGGCGGCGGATGGTCTCCTGAGGGTCCTCCTCTCAGACCTGGACAAAAGCATCCGCCAACTCCTGGACAGTCTGTGGTGCAATATGACTGTGGATGGTGTGAGACATGATGTCCCAGATCTGTTCAATCAAATTCAGGTCTGGGGAACGGGCGGGCCAGTCCATAGCTTCAATGCCTACATCTTGCAGGAACTGGTGACACACTCCAGCCACATGAGGTCTGGCATTGTCCTGCATTAGGAGGAACCCAGAGCCAACCGCACCAGCATATGGTCTCACAAGGGGTCTGAGGATCTCATCTCGGTACCTAATGGCAGTCAGGATACCTCTGACGAGCACATGGAGGGCTGTGCGGCCCTCCAAAGAAATGCCACCACACACCATTACTGACCCACTGCCAAACCGGTCATGCTGAAGGATGTTGCAGGCAGCAGATCGCTCTCCACGGAGTCTCCAGACTCTGTCACGTCTGTCACATGTGCTCAGTGTGAACCTGCTTTCATCTGTGAAGAGAACAGGGCGCCAGTGGCGAATTTGCCAATCCTGGTGTTCTGTGGCAAATGCCAATTGTCCTGCACGGTGTTGGGCTGTGAGTACAACCCCCATCTGTGGACGTCGGACACTCAGACCATCCTCATAGAATCGGTTTCTAACCGTTTGGGCAGACACATGCATATTTGTGGCCTGCTGGAGGTCATTTTACAGGGCTCTGGCAGTGTTCCTCTTGTCCCTCCTTGCACAAAGGCTGAGGTAGCGGTTCTGCTGCTGGGTTGTTGCCCCCCTACTACCCCCTCTACAATCCCTTTTTGAAAAAGCTTACAGGAAACGCGTGTCAAGGGGTGGATCCGGTCCCTGGGCACTGCATCACACTCACCATGGGTAAGCTCCTGCTTCATTAGAAGTGTCAATATTTACTTACTCTTCTCAACGATGGCACTGATCTATAGGATAATCTGAGGGGATTACTTGGTACTGATGACACATAGTTCCAGGAGTAATACAGATAGGCATGTGAACCATGTTATAATTCATGCTGGATGCATTGGTAGTTCATATGATTGGCAATGATAAACTATTAATACCATGGTGATTTTTAGTGATACTTATGCCCAGGTTTCACTTGTTTCTTTACTAGGGTCTCTTTTTTGTTTCTTTGTTTACTAATTTAGGATTGATTATTTATGTATATTTACAATAAACTTTATACAATTTTTACTTGGTGTATGGAACTCCATTTTTTGGTGTTGTAAATGTGTATTGGGAGTATACACTAACCTTTTCAGTACCTTATGGGTGGATATATAAAACCACTGGGATATTACTTACCATATGAAACCCATATTTTGTCTGTGAGCTTGATTTTATTTGTACTGGCCTGTCTTCTGGTAGTGCGTCCAGCCTCTGGACACTACGCTGACAGACACAGCAAACCTTCTTGCCACAGCTCGCAATGAAATGCCACCCTGGATGAGCAACAATACCTGAGCCACTTGTGTGGGTTGTAGAGTCCATCTCATGCTACCACGAGTGTGAAAGCACAACCAACATTCAAAAGTGACAAAACATCAGCCAGAAAGCATTGGTACTGAGAAGTGGTCTGTGGTCCCCACCTGCAGAACCACTCCTTTATCGAGCGTGTCTTGATAATTGCCAATAATTTCCATCTGTTTTCTATTCCATTTGCACAACAGCATGTGAAATTGATTGTCAAACAGTTGTGCTTCTTAAGTCCCACATATCATGCTTCAAACATAAAGATACCAAATGTAAATTTTTGGTGAAGAATCAACAAGTGGAACACAATTGTGAAGTTGAATGAAATTTATCGGTTATTTAAAATTTTTGTGGAAATTCAAAAACTGAAAAGTGGAATGTGCAATATTATTCGGCCCCTTTACTTTCAGTGCAGCAAACTCACTCCAGAAGTTCATTGTGGATCTCTGAATAAACCAATGTTGTCCTAAATGCCTAATGATGATAAATATAATCCACCTGTGTGTAATCAAGTCTCCGCATAAATGCACCTGCTCTGTGATAGTCTCAGGGTTCTGTTTGAAGCAAAGAGACCATCATGAAGACCATGGCACACAACAGGCAGGTCAGTGATACTGTTGTGGAGAAGTTTAAAGCCAGATTTGGATACAAAATGATTTCCAAAACTTTAAACATCCCAAGGAGCACTGTGAAAGTGATCATATTGAAATGGAAGGAGTATCATACCACTGCAAATCTACCAAGACCCGTCCGTCCCTCTAAACATTCATCTCAAACAAGAAGACTGACCAGAGATGCAGCCAAGAGGCCCATGATCACTCTGGATGAACTGCAGAGATCTACAGCTGTGGTGGGACAGTCTGCCCATAGGACAACAATCAGTCGTACACTGCACAAATCTGGCCTTTATGGAAGAGTGGAAAGATGAAAGCCATTTCTCAAAGATATCCATAAAAAGTGTAGTTTAAAGTTTGTAACAAGCCACCTGGGAGACACACCAAACATGTGGAAGAAGGTGCTCTGGTCAGATGAAACCAAAATTGAACTTTTTGGCAACAATGCCAAACGATAAGTTTGGCGTAAAGGCAACACAGCTCATCACCCTGAACACACTATCCCCACTGTCAAACATGGTGGTGGCAGCATGATGGTTTGGGATGCTTTTCTTCAGCAGGGACAGGGAAGAAGGTTAAAATTGATGGGAAGATGAATGGAGCCAAACACAGGACCATTCTTGAAGAAAACCTGTTTGAGTCTGCAAAAGACCTGAGACTGGGATGGAGATTTGTCTTCCAACAAGACAATGATCACAAACATAAAGCAAAATCTACAATGGAATGGTTCCCAATTATACGTATCCAGGTGTTAGAATGGCCAAGTCAAAGTCCAGACCTGAATCTGTGAAAAGAGCTGAAAACTGCTGTTCACAAACAATCTCCATCAAACCTCACTGAGCTTGAGCTGTTTGCCAAGGAAGAATGGGCAAGAATTTCAGTCTCTTGATGTACAAAACTGATAGAGACATACCCCAAGCAACTTGCAGCTGTAATTGCAGCAAAAGGTGGCGCAACAAAGTATTAAGTTAAAGGGGCCGAATAATATTGCACACCCCACTTTTCAGTTTTTAAATTTCAACAAAAATTTAAAATAACCAATAAATTTCATTCAACTTAACAGTTGTGTTCCACTTGTTGATTCTTCACCAAAAATTTGGTAGTGTAACACCTCAGGTAAATGATTGTTACAGTGATGTTGCCTTCCTTTCGAGGAGGGCAATATCATGTTTGGAGGCAAGGAGGATTCCCTTTACCAGGTAACGCACCTACATACAACACATTCTGAATCCAGGCCAGAAGGGGGAGCTCCGAACCCGGCTTCAGGGAGCTTCCCCAGCTTTAAGTGTTCTGGTCTGGAGGAGGAGTTAGTCAGTTGGTCCAGGGAGACCAAACAGATCAGTCTGAAGCAGACAGTAAAGGGAGAGGAGTAGAGAGCAGACAGTGGAGCCATGCAGCCAGGACTGAGCTGCAGCTCCAGGAAAGGAAGTGAACCCGAGGGGTTGAATGTAGTGAAGCATCAGAGGAAAGAAGCAACAGGAGCAGGAAAGGGGCTTAGTGGGGAACTGTGACCGGGTACCCTCAGAGCCGAAAAGCAGGAACCAGGCACCGGAAGCCCGAGGCTGTGTTGTACTCCAAGTCGCACGGCAGAACCAGAGGGCATAGGACTTTATGTAATATGCCTGCACCCACACCTGAAGGTGCATCAGTACACTAGGAGCCCGGGTCATGATAGAGACCCTATAAAAAGGCTCACACTGCCCACCATACTGGTAACTGTCCAAGGACAGGAGAGAGAGGACTTTGTACGAAAGCCGCAGGCAGCAAGGACCTCGCATACGAGCGCGAGTAGCAAAGGCTTATGGACCTCACCTGGGAGAGGGATCCACCTTTGCCTCCAGGCTGGCCGGACCACATCACCACCTGTTCCTGGTACCCTGGACTGTGGACTGCTACCATCAGTAAACCAGGTAAGGACGTTACAACTCTGTGTCCTCCATTTATTTGCCGGTATACACCATCTCTGCCCAGCACACTGGGAGCCCTGGGGACCCCGCTTCACCTGTGGGAAACGTCACCATCTATGCTACATCACCCCAGAAGACCCCTATAAGCAGCGTTGGTCCCTACTGACCGAGAACCACAGGTGGCGTCACAAATACAAACTACAATTTCCCTTAAAGGACATTTCCCCTTTAATTGGGCGCCCAGGGCCACGGACCTTGTCGCGGCCACCGTGACATCCCCTTTAAGTGCGACCAGACCCGGTATCGAGTACCCCACTGCCCTGGCGGGTGACTCAGTATCTTTATGTTGGAAGCATGATATGTGGGAAAAGGTTGAAAAGTTCTAGGGAGCCAAATACTTTTACAAGGCACTGTGTGTGTATATATATATACTGTATATATATATATATATATATACCATATATACTCGAGTATAAGTCGACCCGAGTATAGTTTTGCCACAAAAAACTGGGAAAACTTAATGACTCGAGTTTAACCCTAGGGTGGAAAATGCAACAGCTACCGGTAAATGTCAAAAATACAAATAGATACCAATAAAAGTAAAATTGAGACATCAGTAGGTTAAGTGTTTTTGAATATCCATATTGAATCAGGAGCCCCATATAATGCTCCATATAGTTTATGATGGCTCCATAAGATGCTCCATATTAAAATATGTCCCATATAATGCTGCACAAATGCGGATTATGGCCCCATAAGATGCTCCATAAAAATATTTGTCCCATATAAAGGTCCACAAACGTTGCTTATGGCCCCATAAGATGCTCTATACAGTCATTTGCCCCATGTAATGCTCCACAAAAGTTGCTTATGGCCCCATAAGATGCTGTATACAGTCATTTGCCCCATGTAATGCTCCACAAACGTTGCTTATGGCCCCATAAGATGCTCTATACAGTCATTTGCCCCATGTAATGCTCCACAAAAGTTGCTTACAGCCCCATAAGATGCTCCATACAGATATTTGCCCCATATGCTGTTGCTGGAATAAAAAAAAATCACATACTCACCTCTCAGGCCCCCGGCTATATTCACCTGCTCCTCGTTCCACCGCCGCCAGGCGCCGCTGTGTCTTCCATCCTCTGCACTGACGATCAGGCAGAGGGCAGCGCGCATTAATCGCATCACCGCGCCCTCTGACCTGAGCGTCAGTGCAGAGGACGGGGAGGACGCGGCGGCTGGTGGCGGTGGAACGAGGAGCAGGTGAATATCGCGCACTGCGTTATACTCACCTGATCCTGGCGCAGTCCCTGGTTTCCCTGGCGCTACAGCTTTTTCCTGTAGTGAGCGGTCACATGGTACCACTCATTACAGTAATAAATATGCGGCTCCACCCCTATGGGAGTGGAGTGGGGTCCATATTCATTACTGTAATGAGCGGTACCATGTGACCGCTCACTACAGGAAGAAGCTGCGGCGTCGGGGAACCAGGCACCGCGCCAGGAGCAGGTGAGTATTATTACACAGCTGCTGCTCCCCCTCCCCTGCCGACCCCTGGGTATGACTCGAGTATAAACCGAGAGGGGCAATTTCAGCCTAAAAAAATGGGCTGAAATTCTCTGCTTATACTCGAGTATAGACGGTATGTATATATATATATATATATATATATATATATATATATATATATATATATATATATATTGTAGTGGTTCCACTCACTCAGCTGCGACGGCTGACACTCAGGAGACGTGTTCCTTTAAAGTTCACTGGGTTTATTGCTTCATAAACCATGTGGCAAATAACAGAAAGCAAAATGGGCCTTTGGTTCAGGCAAAGAAAAGCAAGTGTCCAGTTCATCCGGCTCAGTCCTGAAGCCGTAACACACTCAGGAGGGTTTCACCTCCACACATATCTGCTGTGTAAAGGATTAGCCAGTCTTATAAAGAGCTAACCCCACCCAGTAACCCATCACATGATCAGCCATGTGGTCTGACATCACCACAGGTCCTGAAACACATAAACAAGATTATGTGCAAGAAAGGAATACTCCGGGCTACATTACAGCAACCAGGCACTTATGTGGCACATACCTCCCATCGACTACAAACCCTTTAGCCATGCTACATACCTCCCCCCTCTGCCTAAAGCCGTGGGGCTTGGCACTTTCCCCCACTAAACAAGGGATTCTCGATAGGGCATCCGCATTACCGTGCAGCTTTCCGGCCCTATGTTCCACATGGAAACTGAAGTCCTGCAGGGCTAAGAACCAACGGGTGACTCTGGCATTTCTCCCTTTCGTTTCTCTCATCCACCTAAGCGGGGCATGGTCAGATACCAGTCTAAATTTACGTCCCAGCAGATAGTACCGCAATGTGTCCACTGCCCATTTTATGGCCAAGCACTCCTTCTCAACGACTGAGTAGTTCTTTTCAGATGAGGACAGCTTCCTACTCAGATAGAGAACAGGATGCTCCTCCCCATGTAGTTCTTGGGAAAGGACTGCTCCCACCCCAACATCTGAGGCATCTGTCTGAAGAATAAACTCTTTCTTGAAGTTTGGGGCCATCAGAACGGGTTGCTTACACAAAGCGTTTTTCATTTCTTGGAAGGCTGACTCTGTTTCTTCGGACCACTTAACCATTACTGATTTTGTCCCTTTTAGCAGGTCAGTCAGAGGCGCAGCCATCGTGGCGAAGTTTGGGATGAACCTCCTGTAATATCCCACGATTCCCAGGAAGGCTTTAACTTGTTTCTTGGAAACTGGTTTTGGCCATGTTTGGATTGCCTCCACTTTATTGATTTGGGGTTTTATTTCTCCATGACCCACTATGTATCCAAGGTACTTAGCTTCTTCTTTACCCAAGGCGCACTTCTTCGGGTTTATAGTAAATCCGGCCTCTCTTATAGCATCCAACACCGCTTGGACTTTCTCCAGATGGCTCTCCCAGTCCGGGCTAAAGATGACGATATCATCTAGGTACGCAGCAGCGTAGGCCTTATGGGGTGCAAGGACTCTATCCATAGCCCTCTGGAAGGTCGCCGGAGCTCCCTGTAGGCCAAACGGCATCCGGGCATATTGGAAGCATCCATCAGGTGTCGAAAAGGCCGTCTTCTCCTTGGCTTCCTGTGCCATGGGGATCTGCCAATACCCCTTTGTCAAATCCAAGGTGGATATATATCTGGCGTGCCCAAGCCTTTCGATGAGCTCATCAATACGGGGCATGGGATAAGCGTCGAACTTGGAGACTTCATTCAACTTCCGATAGTCGTTGCAAAACCTCCACTCTCCATCAGGTTTTGGGACCAGGACAATTGGGCTCGACCAACCGCTCTTGGATTCCTCAATGACCCCAAGCCTCAACATACGCTCCACTTCCTTGGAGATAACTTCTCGACGAGCCTCAGGAATACGATAAGGTTTCACATTCACCCGCACATGTGGCTCTGTTAGGACCTCGTGCTCTATGACCTTCGTGTATCCTGGCAATTCTGAAAACAGGTCCCTGTTTTTCTGGAGTAACTCCCGGCACTGCTGTTTCTGGGTCTTTGATAGCGTCTCTGCTATAGTAACCGCTCCAACCTCACCTTCTGGGTTGCTTAACAATGACGGAGTTGCTGTCGGCTCTCTATCTTGCCATGGCTTGATGAGGTTGACATGGTAAACTTGGAATGGTTTCCGTCTTCCTGGTTGGTGAATTTTATAATTTACCTCCCCAAGTTTCTCGACAACCTCATATGGCCCTTGCCATTTGGCCAAGAACTTGCTTTCCACCGTTGGAACTAACACAAGAACTCGGTCTCCCGGATTGAACTGCCTCACTCTTTCAGACCGGTTGTAGACCCTGGCTTGAGCTTCTTGTGCTTGGAGAAGGTGTTCTTTCACGATAGGCATCACCTTTGCAATCCTCTGCTGCATCAGGGCCACATGCTCAATGACGCTTCTGTGGGGTGTGACTTCGGCCTCCCAGGTTTCCTTGGCTATATCCAGGAGTCCTCGTGGATGTCGGCCATATAGAAGCTCAAACGGTGAGAACCCTGTGGAGGCCTGTGGAACTTCACGAATGGAAAACATCAGATAGGGTAAGAGACAATCCCAGTCTCTACCGTCTTTCTCTATAGCTTTTCTCAGCATGCTCTTTAGTGTCTTGTTAAACCTCTCAACAAGGCCATCTGACTGGGGATGGTACACCGAGGTCCTCAACTGGGAAATCTTCAGGGCTTTGCATAACTCCCTCATCACCTTGCTCATGAAAGGTGTACCCTGGTCAGTCAGGATCTCCTTTGGCAGACCTGTCCGGGAAAAGACATGGACCAACTCGCGGGCTATGCTTTTTGAGGAAGAATTTCTCAAGGGAATTGCCTCAGGATAGCGTGTGGCATAGTCCAGGATGACTAATATATACTGATGGCCCCGAGCTGATTTAACTAAGGGACCGACCAAGTCCATGGCAATTCTCTCGAACGGTACCTCAATAATGGGCAGTGGCACAAGGGGGTTCCGGAAATGAGGAGTAGGAGCAGTTAGCTGACATGTAGGGCAGGACCTGCAATAGTTCACTATTTCCCGGTGACACCCAGGCCAATAGAACCTCTGCACAACCCGTTCCTGCGTTTTTTCCACCCCCAGGTGTCCACCCAAGATGTGTGAATGGGCCATGTCCAACACTTTCCGTCTATACGGACCCGGCACTATCAACTGCTCTACCAACTCCTCCCGTATTTTCGTGACACGGTACAACAACTCCCCCCTCAACAGAAAATGGGGAAATCTTGTGTCTGCCCCCGGCTCCTGTACCACCCCGTCAATAACTGTGACATTATTAAAGGCTTCCCTCAGAGTGGGGTCCCTATGTTGGGCAGTCCCAAAATTTTCACCGGTAACTTCTAACTCCAGAATGTCAGATGTAGGGGATACTTCCTCCTCATCCCCAACCAGAACACAAAAAGGAAAACTGTCTGCCTCTGGGTGTGGCGATACCCTTCCAGGGTTCACTGGTTCCCTGCCAGGCAGCTCAGAACCATTTCCCCACAAATCCCAAAACAAACAGAAATCCCGGCCAATAATTATAGGGTGCAACAAGTCCTGAACCACGCCGACTATGTGGGACTCAGTGCCACATGCCGTTTCAATGTCCACCCTGGCCATAGGGTAGTCCTTTGCATCACCATGTATGCACCGCACTCCGACCTTCTTTCCTGGGAGCAGGTGGAGAGGAAAAGTGGCCCTCACCAGGGTCACTAGGCTCCCCGAGTCTAATAGTGCCGTTACTGCTCGACCGTTCACCTTTACGGGACACGCTTGAGGTCCCTCGTTGGATGGAGAGTTCACACTACAGGCTGGATACGCATAGTATGAACAACGGCGTCCCATGCTGCAGTCCATCTGCTCAGTGGTTTGGGAACAACGGGCAGCTATATGTCCTGGCTTGTGGCACCTCCAACAAATAATATCACCCGTGGGGACCTTGGGCACCACCTCCCCCGCCCTTTGTGACCTTGGACGCACCACCCCTTTTTGGGACTCAGCTGCCTTCTGGGACCCCCAGTACGGCATGGGCTGCCTCCCAAAGGAGCCTTCCAACCCTTGGTATCTCTCAACCAGTCCGATCAGCTCGTCGGCATTCTGGGGATCACCCTCGGCAACCCAAGACTGTATAGGCCTCGGGAGGGAATGGACAAACCGATCCATCATCACCCGTTCTACCATCTGTGCAGGCGCAGAGGATTCTGGCTGCAGCCATTTCTGGACCAGGTGCAACAGATCAAACATTTGGGAACGAGGTGGTTTGTCCCGGTGATAGCCCCAGGAGTGAACTCGCTGTGCCCTGACAGTCAGTGTCACCCCCAAACGTGCGAGAATCTCGGCTTTCAATTTGTGATACTCTTTGGCATCCTGCAAGGTCAAATCATAGTACGCCTTCTGGGGTTCTCCCGTCAGGTATGGCGCAAGTACCTCTGCCCACTGCTCTGGCGGAAGTTTTTCCCTCTCAGCGACCCTCTCAAACACCGTCAGGAAGGCCTCAACATCATCCCCGGGAGTCATTTTCTGCAATGCGCGTCTTACCGTCTTCCGGACGTGGGTGTCATCAGCCAAACCTGGGGTTGGGGCGCTCGCCTTGCCCTGGATGGCGGTTGCCAGAAGCTGCATCTGCTGCTGATGCTCCTGCTGGCTCTGCTGCATCTGCTGCCGTTGCTCCTGCTGGTTTTGCTGCATCTGCTGCCGTTGCTCCTGCTGTGACTGCATCTGGACCAAGTGTTTCAGCAGGTCCTCCATTTTCTCCGGCAATGCTTGCTGGCTTGCAACAGCCTTGACCCAGGACATTCAAAAATAAACTCACGTCTCCGCTGGGAACGCTGCCCGCATTCTCCACCAATTGTAGGGGTTCCACTCACTCAGCTGCGACGGCTGACACTCAGGAGACGTGTTCCTTTAAAGTTCACTGGGTTTATTGCTTCATAAACCATGTGGCAAATAACAGAAAGCAAAATGGGCCTTTGGTTCAGGCAAAGAAAAGCAAGTGTCCAGTTCATCCGGCTCAGTCCTGAAGCCGTAACACACTCAGGAGGGTTTCACCTCCACACATATCTGCTGTGTAAAGGATTAGCCAGTCTTATAAAGAGCTAACCCCACCCAGTAACCCATCACATGATCAGCCATGTGGTCTGACATCACCACAGGTCCTGAAACACATATACAAGATTATGTGCAAGAAAGGAATACTCCGGGCTACATTACAGCAACCAGGCACTTATGTGGCACATACCTCCCATCGACTACAAACCCTTTAGCCATGCTACAATATATACACACATACATATACACAGCGCTCTGGCAAAAATTAAGAAACAACTGCAAAATTTTTAGTTTGTCTGACTTTTCTTATTATAGGTATATTTTTGAGTAAAATGTAAATTGTTCTTTTATTCTATAAACTGCTAACAACATGTCTCCGAAGTTCCAAGCAATGGTCAAAATAATAAAAAAAAACAGTGCTTTCAGACCTCAAATAATGAGTTCATAATCATAATCATTTAGAAAGAACAGTACTAATTTTTTAAGTCAGGAAGAGTTCAGGTATCAATATTTTGTGGAATAACCATGATTTTTAATCACAGCTTTCATGTGTCTTGGCAAGCTTTCCACCAGTCTTCCACACTGCTTTTGGGTGACCTTATGCCACTCCTGGTACAAAAATGTAAGCAGTTCTACTTTGTTTGATGGCTTGTGACTATCCATCTTCCTCTTGATTACATTCCAGAGGTTTTCAATGGGGTTCAGGTCTGGGGATTGGGCTGAGCATGACAGGGATTTGATGTGGTGGTCCTTCATCCACACCTTGATTGACCTAGCTGTGTGGCATGGCCATTATCCTGCTGGAAAAACCAGTCCTCAGAGTTGGGGAACATTGCCTGAGCAGAATGAATCAACTGTTTTTCCAAGAAAACCTTTTATGCGGCTTGATTCATACGTCCTTCGCAAAGATATTAAACTGCCCAATTCCAGCTTTGCTGAAGCATCCTCAGATCATCACCGATCCTCCGCCAAATATCACAGTGGGTGCAAAATACTGTGACTTGTATGCCTCTCCAGGTCTCCCTCTAACCATTAGATGACCAGGTGTTGGGTGAATATGAAAATTAAACTCATCAGAGAAGATTACCTTACTCCAGTCCTCCATGCTCCAATCCTTATGGTCTTTGGAAAACTTCAGCCTGGCTCTCCTTTGCTTCTCATTGATGAAAGGCTTTTTTCTAGCTTTACATGACTGAGTCCTGCCTCTAGGAGCCTGTTACAAACTGTTTTTGCCGTGCACTTCACCCCAGCTGCCAGTTCCTTTTGTAGATCACTTGATGTCATCCTGTGGTTGCTGAGTGACATTCGAATAAGATGACGGTCATGCCAGTCAGTGGAGAGTCATTTTCGTCCTCTGACGGTCTGCAGCTTTGTTGTCCCCAATGTATGCTGCTTCATCTTGTTGTAATGGACTGCCATCTTATAAATTTTAAGGATGGAGGCAACACTGTGTCCCTCTGCTAGTAAAGCAAGAATTGAGCCCTTCTTTTCCTCATTTAAGACTTTTCTTTTCAACTCCGTTGGCATGGTTAAAAGTTATTTTTTCATTCCTATTACTTTTGGGATATTACTAGCACTTGTTTTGCAATCCAGCTTGACCTATTGCAAGAGGATTGTGAACACCACAGCAGTGCTTTTTATATTTTCCTTCATTAAATAAGATTTAGTTCAGGTGAACACCTAATCAGAAGCACATTAACCCCTTAATCCCATTGGACGTACTATCCCGTCGAGGTGACCTGGGGCTTAATTCCCAGTGACAGGATAGTACGTTTAGCATGATCAGCCGCGCTCACAGGGGGAGCGCAGCCGATGGCCGCCGGGTGTCAGCTGATTATTACAGCTGACATCCGGCACTATGTGCCAGGAGTGGTAACGGACTGCTCCCAGCACATTAACCCCCGGAACACTATGATCAAACATGATCGCAGCGTTCGGGCGGCACAGGGAAGCATCGCGCAGGGAGGGGGCTCCCTGCGAGCTTCCCTGAGACCCTCGGAGCAACGCAATGCGATTGCGTTGCTCCGAGGGTCTCCTACCTCCTCCTCCCTGCAGGCCCGGATCAAAAATGGCCGCGGGGGTCTTCCACGTCCTGCAGGGAGGTGTCTTTCAAGCGCATGCTCAGAGCAGGCGTCGGGAAGCCTCCCTGCAGTACCTGTCAGATCGCTGATCTGACACACTGCTTTGCAAAGTGTCAGATCAGCTATCTGACACTATAGTGTGATGTCCCCCCCCCCCTCCCCGGGACAAAGTAAAAAAATGTAAAAAAAAATATTTACATGTGTAAAAAAAATAAATTCCTAAATAAAGAAAAAAAAGATATTGTACCAATAAATACATTTCTTTATCTAAATTAAAAAAAAACAATAAAAGTACACATATTTAGTATCACCACATCCGTAATGACCTGCCCTATAAAACTGTCCCACTAGTTAACCCCTTCAGTGACACCATAAAAAAATATGAGGCAAAAAACAACGCTTTATTATCATACCGCCAAACAAAAAGTGGAATAACACGCGATCAAAAAGACGGATATAAATAACCATGGTACCGCTGAAAACGTCATCTTGTCCTGCAAAAAATGAGTTGCCACACAGCATCATCAGCAAAAAAATAAAAAAAAGTTATAGTCCTCAAAATAAAGCGATGCAAGAATAATTATTTTTTATATAAAATAGTTTTTATTGTATAAAAGCGGCAAAACATAGAAAATGATATAAATTAGGTATCGCTGAAATCGTACTGACCCGAAGAATAAAATTGCTTTATCAATTTTACCAAACGTGGAATGGTATAAACCCCCCCCCCCCCCCCCCCGCCAAAAAAAATAAAAAATAAAAAAAATAATGAATAGCTGGTTTTTGGTCATTCTGCCTCACAAAAATCGGAATAAAAAGCGATAAAGAAAGTCACATGCCCAAAAATGGTACCAATGAAAATGTCAACTCGTCTCGCAAAAAAACAAGACCTCACATGACTCTGTGGACCAAAATATGGAAAAATTATAGCTCTCAAAATGTGGAGACGCAAAAACTATTTTTTGCAATAAAAAGCATCTTTTAGTGTGTGAAGGCTGCCAATCATAAAAATCCGCAAAAAACCCGCTATAAAAGTAAATCAAACCCCCCTTCATCACCCCCTTAGTTAGGGAAAAATTATCGAATTTAAAAAATGTATTTATTTCCATTTTCCCATTAGGGTTAGGGTTAGGGTTGGTTCTCAGTTTAGGGTTAGGGTTGGGGCTAAAGTTAGGGTTGGGGCTAAAATTAGTGTTAGGGCTACAGTTAGGGTTGGGGCCACAGTTAGGGTTTGGGGCTACAGTTAGGGTTAGAATTGGGGCTAAAGTTAGGGTTAGGTTTGGGGATAAAGTTAGGGTTAGGGTTGAGGCTAAAGTTAGGGTTTGGGTTGGGCTAAAGTTAGGGTTGGGGCTAAAGTTAGGGTTAGGGTTGGGGCTAATGTTAGGGTTGGGGCTAAAGTTAGGGTTAGGGTTCGGCTAAAGTTAGGGTTAGGGTTGGGGCTAAAGTTAGGGTTAGGGTTGGGGCTAAAGTTAGGGTTTGGATTACATTTACGGTTGGAAATAGGGTTAGGATTAGGGTTAGGGGTGTGGTTAGGATTATGTTTGGGATTAGGGTTAGGGGTGTGTTGGAGTTAGGGGTGTTGTTAGGGTTGAAATTAGGGTTAGGGGTGTGTTGGGGTTAGGGTTGTGTTTGGGTTAAGGTTTCAGTTAGAATTCGGGTGTTTCCACTGTTTAGGCACATCAGGGGCTCTCCAAACGCGACATGGCGTCCGATCTCAATTCCAGCCAATTCTGCGTTGAAAAAGTAAAACGGCGCTCCTTCGCTTCTAAGCTCTGCCGTGCGCCCAAACAGGGGTTTACCCCAACACATGGGGTATCAACGTACTCAGGACAAATTGGACAACCACTTTTGGGGTCCAATTTCTCCTTTTGCTCTTGGAAAAACACAAAACTGGGGGCTAAAATATAATTTTTGTGAAAACATTTTTTTTTTAATTTTTTTTTTCATTTTCACGTTATAACCTGTAGGGAGACACTTGGGGGTTCAAAGTTCTCACAACACATCTAGATAAGTTCCTTGGGGAGTCTAGCTTCCAATATGGCATCACTTGTGTGGGGTTTCTACTGTTTAGGTACATCAGGGACTCTGCAAATGCAACGTGTTGCCTGCAGACCAATCCATCTAAGTCTGCATTCCAAAAAGCGCTCCTTCCCTTCTGAACTCTGCCATGCACCCAAATGGTGGTTCCCCCCCATATGGGGTGTCAGCATACTCAGGACAAATTGAACAACAACTTTTCGGGTCCAATTTCTCCTGTTACCCTTGGGAAAATACAAAACTGGGGGCTAAAAAATAATTTTTGTGAAAAAAAAAGATTTTTTATTTTCACGGCTCTGCGTTATAACCTGTAGTGAAACACTTGGGGGTTCACAGTTCTCACAACACATCTAAATAAGTTCCTTAGGGGGTCTACTTTCCAAAATGGTGTCAATTGTGGAGGGTTTCAATGTTTAGTCACATTAGGGGCTTTCCAAACCTGGCATGGCGTCCCAACTCAATTCCAGTCAATTTTGCATTGAAAAGTCAAATGGCGCTGCTTCCCTTCCGAGCTTTGCCATACACCCAAACAATGGTTTACCCCCACATATGGGGTATCAGCATACTCAGGACAAATTGCACAACTTTTGGGGTCCAATTTCTTCTGGTACCGTTGGGAAAATAAAAAAATTGGGGTGAAAAGTACATTTTTGTGAAAAATATGATTTTTTTATTTTTACAGCTCTACATTATAAACTTCTGTGAAGCACTTGATGGGTCAAAGTGCTCACAACACTTCTACATAAGTTCCTTAGAGGGTCTACTTTCCAAAATGGTGTCACTTGTGGGGGTTTCAATGTTTAGGCACATCAGAGGCTCTCCAAACGCAACATGGCGTCCCATCTCAATTCCAGTCAATTTTGCATTGGAAAGTTAAACGGCGACCCTTTCCTTCCAAGCTCTGCCATGCCCCCAAACAGTGGTTTACCCCCACATATGGGTTATCAGCGTACTCAGGACAAATTGCACAACAACTTTTGGGGTCCAATTTCTTCTGTTACCCTTGGGAAAATAAAAAATTGGGGGCAAAAAGATAATTTTTGTGAAAAAATATGATTTTTTTATTTTTACAGCTCTACATTATAAACTTCTGTGAAGTACGTTGTGGGTCAAAGTGCTCACCACACATCTAGATAAGTTCCTTAGGGTCTACTTTACAAAATGGTGTCACTTGTGGGGGGTTTCAATGTTTAGGCACATCAGGGGCTCGCCAAACTCAACATGGAGTCCCATTTCAATTCCAGTCAATTTTGCATTGAAAAGTCAAACGGAGCTCCTTCCCTTCCGAACTCTGCCATGCGCCCAAACAGTGATTTACCCCCACATATGGGGTATCAGCGTACTCAGGACAAATTGGACAACAAATTTTGGGGTCCAATTTCTCCTGTTACCCTTGGGAAAATACAAAACTGGGGGCTAAAAGATAATTTTTGTGAAAAAAAAGGATTTTTTATTTTCACAGCTCTGCGTTATAAACTGTAGTGAAACACTTGGGGATTAACAGTTCTCACAATACATCTAGATAAGTTCCTTAGGGGGTCTACTTTCCAAAATGGCATCACTTGTGGGGGGTTTCAATGCTTAGGCACATCAGGGGCTCTCCAAATGCAACATGGCTTCCCATCTCAATTCCAGTCAATTTTGCATTGAAAAGTCAAACGGAGCTCCTTCCCCTCCGAGCTCTGCATGCACCCAAACAGTGGTTTACCCCCACATATGGAGTATCAGGGTACTCAGGACAAATTGCACAACAACTTTTGGGGTCCAATTTCTTCTGTTACCCTTGGGAAAATAAAAAATTGGGGCGAAAAGATCATTTTTGTGAAAAAATATGATTTTTTATTTTTAAGGCTCTACATTATAAATCTCCATGAAGCACTTGGTGGGTCAAAGTGCTCAGCACACATCTAGATAAGTTTCTTAGGAGGTCTACTTTCCAAAATGGTGTCACTTGGGGGGGTTTCAATGTTTAGGCACATCAGGGGCTCTCCAAACGCGACATGGCATCCGATCTCAATTCCAGTCAATTTTGCATTGAAAAGTCAAACGACGCTCCTTCCCTTCCGAGTTCTGCCATATGCCCCCAAACAGTGGTTTATCCCCACATATAGGGTATCGGCGTACTCAGGACAAATTGTACAACTTTTGGGGTCCAATTTCTCCTGTTACCCTTGGTAAAATAAAACAAATTGGAGCTTAAGTAAATTTTTCGTGAAAAAAGTTAAATGTTCATTTTTTTTTAAAACATTCCAAAAATTCCTGTGAAACACCTGAAGGGTTAATAAACTTCTTGAATGTGGTTTTGAGCATATGAGGGGTGCCGTTTTTTAGAATCGTGTCACACTTGGTTTTTTTCTATCATATAGATCCCTCAAAGTGACTTCAAAGGTGATGTGGTCCCTAAAAAAAATGGTGTTGAAAAAATGAGAAATTGCTCGTCAATTTTAACCCTTATAACTCCCTAACAAAAAAAATTTGGTTCCAAAATTGTGCTGATGTAAAGTAGACATGTGGTAAATGTTACTTATTAAGTATTTTGTGTGACATATCTCTGTGAGTTAAGGGCAAAAAAATTCAAAATTGGAAAATTGCGAAATTCTCAAAATTTTCGCCAAATTTCCTTTTTTTTCACAAATAAGCGCAAGTAATATCAAAGAAATTTTACCACTATCATGAAGTACAATATGTCATGAGAAAACATTGTCAGAATCATCAGGATCCATTGAAGCTTTCCAGACTTTCAACCTCATAAAGGGACAGTGGTCAGAATTGTAATTATTGTCCCAGTCATTAACGTGCAAACCACCCTTGGGGGTTAAGGGATTAAGTAGAATGAGGTGTACTCTGGTTGGAATTCAACTGACACTGGAATAGAATGGCTGTCAGACATGATTTTTTTTATAAAACTGTGCAGTGGTATCTTAATTTTTGCCAGAGCTGTATATATCTAATATAATCCCCAGTTGCGACCTCTGGCCGCTGTCCCCGAATCCCATAAGGCACCGCAGCAGTGTCAGTTGCGCAGGTGCAGTTCGTGGCCGCAAGGCTTGGCTCCTCAGGTCCTGCATGGCTCGGCTCCCCTGGTCCCGCATGGCTCGGCTCCCCCAGTCCCGCATAGCTCAGCTCCCCCAGTCCCGCATGGCTTGGCTCCCCTGATCCCACATAGCTCGGCTCCCTCGGTCCTGCATGGCTCAGCTGCCCCAGTCCCTTATGACTCGGCTCCCCCCTCCCCTGGTAGTGTGCATAGCTCACATTGCCCCCCCTCCCCATCATACTCACGCTCCGTTGCTGCATTTCCATTCTCCCGGCAGCTCTCCTCTCCTCTGCTCAGCGGTCACATAGTACTGCTCATAAAGGTCATAAATATGGACGCGTCTCCACTCCCATAGGAATGGAGTGGATATTAATTACCATAATGAGCGGTACCATGTGACTGCTGAGCAGAGGAGAGGAGAGCCGCCGGGACAACACAGATTCAGGTGCGAGGAGGGTGAGTATGATGGGTAGGGGAGCAATGTGAGCTATTCATACTACCAGGGGAAGAGGGGGAGCCGAGCCATGTGGACTGAGGGAGCTGAGCAGTGCAGAACCAGGGGAGCTGAGCCATGCGGACCAGGGAAGCTGAGCAATGTGGGACTGGGGGAGATGAGCAATGCGGGATCGGGGGGGCTGAGCAATGCTGGACTGGGGGAGCCGATCCATGTGGGATCGAGGGAACTGAGCCATGTGGACCAGGGGAGCTGAACAATGCAGGACCAGGGGAGTTGAGCAATGCGGACATAGGAGCTGAGCAATGCAGGATCGGGGGAGCTGAGCAAAGCGGCATCGGGGGAGCCAAGCCATGTGGGATCGGGGAAGCCGAGCCATGCAGGACCTGGGGAGTTGAGCAACTCGGGACCGAGGGAGCCATGCATACAACAGGGGGAGCCACACATAGCAGGACAGGGGAATCCACGCATAGCAGGACAGGACGAGGGATCCACACATAGCAGGACAGGGGAGCCACATACCAGGACAGGCAGGGGAGCCCCATACCAGGACAGGATGGGGGAGCCACATACCAGGACAGGACGAGCGAGCCACATACCAGGACAGGACGGAGGAACCACGCATACCAGGACAGGATGGGGGAGCCACATACCAGGACAGGACGGGGGAGCCACACACCAAGACAGGATGGGGAGCCACATACCAGGACAGGATGGAGGAGCCACGCATAGCAGGACAGGATGGGAGAGCCACATACCAGGACTGGACTGGGGAGACACATACCAAGACAGGACGGGGAAGCCACGCTTAGCAGGACAGGATGGGGAACAACATACCAAGACAGGATGGGGGAGCCACGCTTAGCAGGACAGGATGGGGAGCCACATACCAGGACAGGGCAGGGGAGTCACACATAGCAGTACAGGATGGGGAGCCACATACCAGGACAGGACGGGGGAGCCACGCATAGCAAGACCGGATGGGGAGCCACATACCAGGACAGGATGGGGGAGGCACGCATAGCAGGACAGGACGGGGGAGCAACATACAAGGACAGGACCGGGAGCCACGCATACCAGGACAGGATGGGGGAGCCTCGCATACCAGGACAGGATGGGGGAGCCACATACCAGGACAGGACAGGGGAGCCATGCATACCAGGACAGGATGGAGAGCCATGCATACCAGGACAGGACGGAGGAACCACGCATACCAGGACAGGATGGGGGAGCCACATACCAGGACAGGACGGGGGAGCCACACACCAGGACAGGATGGGGAGCCACATACCAGGACAGAACGGGGAGCCACATACCAGGACAGGACGGGGGAGCCATGCATACCAGGACAGGAATGGGGGAGCCACACATTCAGAACAGGACAGGGGAGCCACAAATAGCAAGATAGGATGGGGGAGCCATGCATATCAGGACAAGATGGGGGAGCCACATACCAGGACAAGGCAGAGGGGCCACATACCAGGACGGGGCGGAGGAGCCACGCATACCAGGAAAGGACGGGGAGCCACACATACCAGGATAGGACAGGGGAACCACATACCAGGACAGGGGAGCCACATACCAGGACGGGGAGCCACGCATAGCAGGAACGGATGGGAAGCCACATATCAGGACAGAACGGGGGAGCCACGCATAGCAGGACAGGGCAGGGAGCCACATACCAGGACAGGATGGGGGAGTCACGAATAGCATGACAGGATGGGGGAGCCACACATAGCAGGACAAGATGTGGAGCCACATAACAGGACAGGATGGGGGAGCCACGCATAGCAGTAAAGGACAGGGGAGCCACATACCAGGACAGGATGGGGAGCCACATACCAGAACAGGATGGGGGAGCCACATACCAGGACAAGACGGGGGAGCCACATACCAGGACAGGACTGGAGAGCCACATACCAGGACAGGACGGGGGAGCCACGCTTAGCAGGAAAGGACAGGGAGCCACATACCAGGACAGGATGGGGGAGCCACGCATAGCAGGACAGGACTGTGGAGCCACATACCAGGACAGGACGGGGGAGCCACGCATAGCAGGACAGGATGGGGAGCCACATACCAGGACAGGATGGGGAGCCACGCATAGCAGTATAGGACAGGGGAGCCATGCACCAGGACAGGATGGGGAGCCACATACCAGGACAGGATGGGGGAGCCACATACCAGGACAGGACGAGGGAGCCACATACCAGGACAGGACTGGTGAGCCACATACCAGGACAGGACGAGGGAGCCACACATAGCAGGACAGGATGGGGAGCAACATACCAGGAAAGGATGGTGGAGCCATGCATAGCAAGACAGAATGGGGGAGCCACATACCAGGACAGGATGGGGGAGCCACACATAGCAGCACAGGACGGGGAGCCACATACCAGGACAGGATGGAGAGGGCATGCATAGCAGGACAGGATGGGGGAGCCACATACCAGGACAGGACGGGGGAGCCACACATAGCAGGACAGGACGGGGAGCCACATACCAGGACAGGACTGGGGAGCCACACATACCAGGACAGGACTGGGGAGCCACGCATGCCAGGACAGGACGGTTGAGCCACATACCAGGACAGGACAGTGGAGCCACATACCAGGACAGGACGGGGGAGCCACACATAGCTAGACAGGATGGAGAGTCACGCATACCAGAACAGGACGGGGGAGCCATGCATACCAGGACAGGACGTGGTAGCCACATACCTGGACAGGGCGGGGGAGCCACGCATACCAGAACAGGACAGGGGAGCCACGCATACTAGGACAGGACAGGGGAGCCACATACCAGGACCGGGGAGCCACACATAGCAGGAAAGGATGGGGGAGCCACATACCAGGAACTGGACGGGGGAGACACATACCAGGACAGGACAGGGGAGCATCGCATAGCAGGACAGGTATGATGGGACAGTTAATACCAGGACAGTGATGAGGGGACAATGCATAGCTGGCGAGTCACTAAGTTTACCCAGTTTTCCGTGGCAAAAGTATGTGCCTCGGCTTATACTCGCGTCGGCTTATACTCGAGTAAATACGGTAATTCATCTAATATAATACTCGCCAGTTGGGACTTCCGGACGCTGTCCCCGAATCTCATAAGGCACCTCAGCAGTGTCGCTTGTGCAGGCGCAGTTAGTAACAGCCACAACTGCACACTCTACCCGTGCAGTATGTCAGTTTCACCACACTCCCGATGCGATAGCATCGGGCCTATTTCTAGTATATATACAGTTAGGGCCAGAAATATTTGGACAGTGACACAATTTTCGCGAGTTGGGCTCTGCATGCCACCACATTGGATTTGAAATGAAACCTCTACAACAGAATTCAAGTGCAGATTGTAACGTTTAATTTGAAGGGTTGAACAAAAATATCTGATATAAAATGTAGGAATTGTACACATTTCTTTACAAACACTCCACATTTTAGGAGGTCAAAAGTAATTGGACAAATAAACATAACCCAAACAAAATATTTTTATTTTCAATATTTTGTTGCAAATCCTTTGGAGGCAATCACTGCCTTAGGTCTGGAACCGATGGACATCACCAAACGCTGGGTTTCCTCCTTCTTAATGCTTTGCCAGGCCTTTACAGCCGCAGCCTTCAGGTCTTGCTTGTTTGTGGGTCTTTCCGTCTTAAGTCTGGATTTGAGCAAGTGAAATGCATGCTCAATTGGGTTTAGATCTGGAGATTGACTTGGCCATTGCAGAATGTTCCACTTTTTGGCACTCATGAACTCCTGGGTAGCTTTGGCTGTATGCTTGGGGTCATTGTCCATCTGTACTATGAAGCGCCGTCCAATCAACTTTGCAGCATTTGGCTGAATCTGGGCTGAAAGTATATCCCGTTACACTTCAGAATTCATCCGGCTACTCTTGTCTGCTCTTATGTCATCAATAAACACAAGTGACCCAGTGCCATTGAAAGCCATGCATGCCCATGCCATCACGTTGCCTCCACCATGTTTTACAGAGGATGTGGTGTGCCTTGGATCATGTGCCGTTCCCTTTCTTCTCCAAACTTTTTTCTTCCCAACATTCTGGTACAGGTTGATCTTTGTCTCATCTGTCCATAGAATACTTTTCCAGAACTGAGCTGGCTTCTTGAGGTGTTTTTCTGCAAATTTAACTCTGGCCTGTCTATTTTTGGTATTGATGAATGGTTTGCATCTAGATGTGAACCCTTTGTATTTACTGTCATGGAGTCTTCTCTTTACTGTTGACTTAGAGACAGATACACCTACTTCACTGAGAGTGTTCTGGACTTCAGTTGATGTTGTGAACGGGTTCTTCTTCACCAAATTAAGTATGCGGCGATCATCCACCACTGTTGTCATCCGTGGACGCCCAGGCCTTTTTGAGTTCCCAAGCTCACCAGTCAATTCCTTTTTTCTCAGAATGTACCCAACTGTTGATTTTGCTACTCCAAGCATGTCTGCTATCTCTCTGATGGATTTTTTCTTTTTTTTCAGCCTCAGGATGTTCTGCTTCACCTCAATTGAGAGTTCCTTTGACCGCATGTTGTCTGCTCACAGCAACAGCTTCCAAATGCAAAACCACACACCTGGAATCCACCCCTGACCTTTTAACTACTTCATTGATTACAGGTTAACGAGGGAGACGCCTTCAGAGTTAATTGCAGCCCTTAGAGTCCATTGTCCAATTACTTTTGGTCCCTTGAAAAAGAGGACGCTATGCATTACAGAGCTATGATTCCTAAACCCTTTCTCCGATTTGGATGTGGAAACTATCATATTGCAGCTGGGAGTGTGCACTTTCAGCCCATATTACATATATAATTGTATTTCTGAACATGTTTTTGTAAACAGCTAAAATAACAAAACTTGTGTCACTGTCCAAATATTTCTGGCCCTAACTGTATACAGTACAGACCAAAAGTTTGGACACACCTTCTCATTTAAATATTTTTCTGCATTTTCATGACTATGAAAATTGTACATTCACACTGAAGGCATCAAAACTATGAATTAACACATGTGGAATTAAATACTTAACAAAAAAGTGTGAAACAACTGCAAATATGTCTTATATTCTAGGTTCTTCAAAGTAGCCACCTTTTGCTTTGACGACTGCTTTGCACACTCTTGGCATTCTCTTGATGAGCTTCAAGAAATGGTTTTCACTTCACAGGTGTGCCCTGTCAGGTTTAATAAGTGGGATTTTTTGCCTTATACATGGGGATGGGACCATCAGTTGTGTTGAGCAGAAGTCTGGTGGATACACAGCTGATAGTCCTACTGAATAGACTATTAGAATTTGTATTATGGCAAGAAAAACGAGTGGCCATCATTACTTTAAGAAATGAAGGTCAGTCAGTCCGAAAAATTGGGAAAACTTTGAAAGTGTCCCCAAGTGCAGTTGCAAAAAACCTTCAAGCGCTACAAAGAAACTGGCTCACATGAGGACCGCCCCAGGAAAGGAAGACCAAGAGTCACCTCTGCTTCTGAGGATAAGTTTATCCGAGTCACCAGCCTCAGGAATCACAAGTTAACAGCAGCTCAGATTAGAGACCAGATCAATGCCACACAGAGTTCTAGCAGCAGGCACATCTCTACAATAACTGTTAAGAGGAGACTTTGTGCAACAGGCCTTCATGGTAAAATAGCTGCTAGGAAACCACTGCTAAGGACAGGCAACAAGCAGAAGAGACATGTTTGGGCTAAAGAACACAAGGAATGGGCATTAAACCAGTGGAAATCTGTGCATTGGTCTGATGAGTCCAAATTTGAGATCTTTGGTTTCAATCACCGTGTCTTTGTGCGAGGCAGAAAAGGTGAACGGATGGACTCTACATGCCTGGTTCCACCGTGAAACATGGAGGAGGAGGTGTGCTGGTGTGGGGGTGCTTTGCTGGTGACACTGTTGGGGATTTATTCAAAATTGAAGGCATACTGAACCAGCATGGCTACCACAGCATCTTGCAGCGGCATACTATTCCATCCGGTTTGCGCTTAGTTGGACCATCATTTATTTTTCAACAGGACGATGACCTCAAACACACCTCCAGGCTGTGTAAGGGCTATCTGACCAAGAAGGAGATTGATGGGGTGCTACGCCAGATGACCTGGCCTCCACAGTCACCAGACCTGAACCCAATCTAGATGGTTTGGGGTGAACTGGACCGCAGAGTGAAGGCAAAAGGGCCAACAAGTGCTAATCATCTCTGGGAACTCCTTCAAGATTGTTGGAAGACCATTCCCGGTGACTACCTCTTGAAGCTCATCAAGAGAATGCCAGGAGTGTGTAAAGCAGTCGTCAAAGCAAAAGGTGGCTACTTTGAAGAACCTACAATATAAGACATATTTTCAGTTGTTTCACACTTTTTTGCTAAGTATTTAATTCCACATGTGTTAATTCATAGTTTTGATGCCTTCAGTGTGAATGTACAATTTTCATAGTCATGAAAATACAGAAAAATCTTTAAATGAGAAGGTGTGTCCAGACTTTTGGTCTGTACTGTATATGTGTGTGTGTGTGTGTGTGTGTGTATGTTTTGATGAATATTTCCATTGAAAACTATGTGTAAATAACATAGAGAACTGCTGTATGTAAAAACTCATGTTAAAATCGCATTGCAATCGCAATGCACTCGGATGTAAATCGGATGCTAGGTGTGAAAATCACATTGTACTCGCATGCCACTCGTCTGTTTTTTTAGTCCAGATTACGGACCGTTTTTTTCTCACATATGAGTGTGAGCCCTAAGCCTCTTTCACACGTCCGTGTCTCAAGGTACATGTGGTGACAGTTTCCACAAGTACCGGAGATACGTACACACTTAGACCCATTCTAATGAATAGGTTTGTGCACATGTCAGTGTGTTTCAACGGACCGTGTGTCCGTGAGCAAAACACGCTGACATGTCCGTTTTTACTGTCAGCACGGGCGGCAAAACGTCCCACCCACGTGCACACGGAGAGCACACATTGATGTCCTCTGTGTGACACGCATCGGCATCGGGGAAGAAGCGCTAATATAAGTGCTGTTCTCCGGCGGCAGGTGCTGAAGTAGGCTCTCATCATTCTCCCCTGCTCTGCAGGTGATTGGCGCGAGCAGAGGAGAATGATGAGTGTTATAATAAAGTCCGAGCGATGACAGCAGGTGGGCTTCTGGGACTCTTACTCCCATCATCTGACACCTGCTGCCACTAATAACAGTGACAGCAGGAGCGGATGATTGGGGTTTTCCTCAGCCGCTGCCTGCGATCTAATGAAATGAATGAAAAACCCAAGGTGCGTTCCCCCCTATTTTCTTGAACCAACCAGGCAAAACTCACAGCTGGGGGCTGCAACCCCCAGCTGTCAGCTTCAGCAGGCCCGGCTGAACTGCGGAGACCTTAGGACCATGGAAAATGCCAGTGATGATGTCACCGCTGGTCAATGATGCTGTGCTCTTAGCAGCTCATTCACCAGTGGTTTTCAGCCTGAACGGTCGCTTCTTGGCACCGTCCAGGTTGAAAACTATTTAGCCCCCAGATATGGATTACAGCTTAGGACACAACGATAGACAGGTATGGTATATTGTTGTTTTTTTCATTTTATTTTTATTATAGGATATCGAGGGCTTCGGGAAATTAGGTGTTGCAGTAAGTATGGTTTAATTTAGAATATTAAAGCAGTCTGTGTCCTTTTTTCAAATAAAGGATTTTATTCTGGCTGTATCTTTATTTAACATATACCGTAACTATAGGATTTGTAATGGATAGATGTCTTTATACACCTCTCCATTACTAAGTCGTGGACTTGATGTCACCTGACATTACAGAGGTGACATCAACCCCACAAATATTAACCCCACTTGCCCCTGCTACATGGCAAGTGGGAAGAGCCGGCCAAAGCGCCAGAAAAGGTACATCTGATAGATGTGCCTTTTCTGGGCAGCTGTGGGCTGCTGTTGTTAGGCTGGGGAGGGGGGTCAATATCACGGCCCCTTACCAGCCTAAAAATACCAGCCACAGCTGGGTTGTCAAAAATGGGGGGGACCATACGCCATTTTTTAAAATTATTTAAATAATTAAAAAGATAGCGTGGGAACCCCTCTATTCCTGATCACCAACCTTGCTGAAGCTGACAGCTGGGGGGTTTGCCTGGTTGGTTTAAGAAAATAGGGGGGAACCCATCTCAGGTTTTTCATTCATTTATTTCATTAGATAGCAGGTGGTGGCTGAGGGATACCCCGATCCTCCGCTCCTGCTGTCACTGTTATTAGCGGCAGCAGATGTTAGATGATGGGAGTAAGGGTCCCAAAAGACCCCACCTACTGTCATCGCTCAGACTTTATTAGGACTCTCATCATTCTCCTCTGCTCACGCCGGTTGCCAGCAGAGAAGGGGAGAATGATGAGAGACGGCTTCAGCACCAGCTGGCAGGGAACAGTGCTTACTGTAGCGCTTCTTCCCCGGCGGCCATCCGTATGCCGCAAGTATTACACACACGGACTCACAGACACGGATATCTCCGGTACCGGTTTTTTTCTGGTACCAGAAATAAATGAACGTGTGAAACCGGCCTTAAATAGTAGTACACAGATGCCATCAATTACAGTGATTCTGCCTAACTCCATCCAAAATTAATTCCATGTTATTGCATGTATGCCGTGTGGTCAGCGCTCATAGCAAGTGAGCATTTCTTCTATCGGATGATCGCAGCTTCTAGTCTCCCATGGAGACTTTTGAAGCAAGTGTACAGTGAAAAACAGGTTTAAAAATATAAAAAAAAAATTATATAAAAGTTTAAATCACTCTCATTTGCCCCATTCAAAATAAAGCAATAATAATAAAAAAAATACACATATTTGGTATTGCCGCATTCAGAAATGCCCGATTTCTAAAATAAATTTTATATAATTTTTATAAAATTTTATATAAAAATAATTAATCCAATTGGTAAATGGCGCAACGAGAAAGAAAATCAAAACTCCAGAATTAAATTTTTTTAATTGCTGCTACATTGCATAAAAAGGCAATAACAGGCGATCAAAACATTGTATCTACCCCAAAATGGTATTGTCGTACCGGCCTTCTCTGTCGCTGCGGCCGCTTCTTCTGTCAGTCCCGCTCTCTCTCCTTGCCGCTCTCAGCGTCGCGCCGGTTCACCGCGTCCTCTTCCTGCCGCTCGGGGATTTCGGCGTGGTGTGCGCGCTCCTCTCTCCTCCCGTCCTGTACCTGCTCCGCACATGCGCCCTAGGACGCGGGCGCGCACTTCTTCCTCCAGTTAACCACTTCGGATCCTCCCTGCTCCTGTCTTCTCCAATCAGGTACTTCTTTGGGCTATATCAGGCGTCTCCTCCTTAATGGAGGCGCCTGATTGTTGTGTGCAGTTTGTACGTTCGTTGGGCCCTGTCTGGTTCAGATCCTTTTCTGCTCCGGTCTGGTCTGTTGTCACAGGCTTATTCTCCTCCTGTTTTCCCTCCGTTTTCCCAGTCTGTCTCCCTTGGTCCTTCCCTTGCTCCCCGCTCCCTTTTCCTTTCATTCCCAGGATCTTTCCCCTCCGCTTCCGTCCTTCCTCTCCTGTCCCTTCCAGAGCCATCCCTCTTGGTACCGGCTGTTACGGTATTGTTCCCCTTGGGCCTGCTCCCCAACTATCCCTGTATAGGGGTTGTCATCTCGGGTTCGCTCGCCCCTGGGTGTATCAGTACCGTGACCCAGAGGGTCCACTCTCTTTTCGTCTTTCTCTGACGTCACAGGTATCAGTAAAAATGTCAGCACAGCATGCAAAAATAAGCCTTCACCCAGCCCCAGATCACAAAAAATGGAAACGCTACAAGTCTCGGCAAATTGCGACCTTTTTTTTAGAGAAACTTTGGATTTGTTTTTTACCATATAAATAAAAAGAACCTTTACATGCTTAATATATACAAACTCGTCATGACCTGGAGTATGTCAGTTTTAGCATTTAGTGAACATGTTCAAAAATAATGGAATACTTTTTTCCCGTTTTCCAGTACACGTTATGGCAAAACCAATGGTGTCGTTCAAAACTACAAGTCGTCCCACAAAAAACAAGCCCTCACATAGCCATACTGATGGAAAAATAAAAAAGTTATGGCTCTGGGAAGAAGGGGGGCAAAAAATGGAAGCTCAAAAACTAAACAACCCAAGGTGGTGAAGGGGTTAATGAATGTGATTTTTTTTTTTTTTACCCTGTTATTTACCTGCCTAATTACTGCACTTTTTCTGCACACTGTCATTCTCCAATACCTTTCCTTACTGGCATTTTTAATGTATAGGCACATGATCATATATCTGTATATTGTATATTAATCTTGTATATGTATTTTTATAACATTGTATAATCACCTTCCTAATGACTTTGCCTTTAAATAAATGGTATTTTTATCCTATCACAGCTTGAGACAGGTTCATACCTCAGAAAGAAAATGTTGCCACTGCCACTAAGGGCTAATAAACTGTTATGTTGTGCGGGGAGGCAGCTGTGGGCAAGATACCCATTTCTTGCACTCTGGCACATTATATGAAAGTAGGTGTTAGGGTTGGCGGAATGCACCAAATATATATTTATAGAGTAACTAGACCGTGGCCCGATTCTAATGCATCGGGTATTCTAGAATATGCATGTCCCCGTAGTATATGGACAATGATAATTCCAGAATTCGCGGCAGACTGTGCCCGTCGCTGATTGGTCGAGGCAACCTTTATGACATCATCATCGCCATGGCAACCATTATGACATCTACGTCGATACTGTGCCCGTCGCTGTATCAGAAACGTGAGATGTTTACGTCCTTTATGACATCATCGTCGCTGTGCCCGTTGCTGATTGGTCGAGGCCTGGTGGCCTCGACCAATCAGAGACGTGGGATTTCCAGGACAGACAGACAGACAGACAGAAAGACAGACAGACAGACGGAAAAACCCTTAGACAGTTATATATATAGATAGGTGCGCTCGCAACCCAGGGTCCACCGTGCAGGAGTAAAACCCGCTGCTAGTAACTGACTGTACTATATGGCGGTATAAGTGAACTCTGTTACTTCACAGAGTCACTTAAGACAAGAGAACGCTGTGCCCTGTTAATCTCACAGAGGAACCCCTTTACCAAATAGAGCGAACAGTGGTCATGCAGTCAGAATAGCACACGCAAAACTCCTCACCGGCGGTGCCGGTATACTAGGGGCTTATTTCAGCCGAACCCTGAAACCACATACATATGACCACACTGGCACTGAACACATAACTTAGTTGATACTAGTGCATGGCCGTGCGGCCATGCGAACCTTTTATAACTGCAGCAACTACAGGACCTTCCTAGAGGACCAATGGGAGCTGCTACAGTACCTGAGCCACTTCAGGACCTTCCTAGAGGACCAATGGGAGCTGCTGTAGTACCTGAGCATGTGACCCCCGACCTCCAATGAGAGAACTTACCCTGGGCATGCTCAGAGGGGGAAAAGCAGGACTTAGTCCCAGAAACGTCTGCTCGCCGCTGACCAGTACTGGCTACAATGGCTGAGCCTGGAAAGGCAGCAGTAACCATCTGCACCGTATCAGGCTGAGCCAGACGCTGGGACCGATGTCTCCGCTGAGCAGGCTCCACTACGGCTGGAGAAGAATGGGAGACCGCAGCGGAAATGGTTCGAGATTCCCCCTGTGCAGAGGTGGGAACTTGTCCCCTAACATTACCCCCCCTCCTAGGGCCCACCTCCTTGGACCTCTCTACACTCGAAGGCCGCAATGAGCTGTGGAGCTCAAATGTGCTCAGCAGGTTCCCAAGACCTGTCCTCTGGGCCATAACCCTTCCAGTCCACCAAATAAAATCTCTTGCCACGTACCACCTTGCACCCCAAAATAGCATTCACCTCATAATCGACGAACCCGATGTCCCGGCAGATGATTCGGAGAACCGGGACATGTATAGGGGCTTCAAAAGGGACACATGAAAGGTGTCGGTGATACCTAGGCGTGGAGGAAGGGCCAGATGGTAGACCACAGGGTTAACCTGTTTGAGGACCTTGAAGGGACCCAAGTAGTGAGGTGTAAACTTAGTGGACTTAACACACAGCCTGATGTTACGGGCGGAGAGCCACACTAAGTTGCCAGGAGCAAAGGTCGGAGCGGGGCGCCGATGAGTATCAGCGGAGGACCTCATTCTCTCCTTGGAGGCCTGAATGGCACCCTGAGTGCGGTCCCAAATGTCCCGTTCCTCCACAGCCCAGTCTGCCTGGAGTCGGCGGAAGACATGGGCACAGGGACACGCAGATGCTGGCTGTAATTAAGCAGGAATGGAGTCTGACCGGTGGAGTCGGCCATGGCATTGTTAAGCGCAAACTCCACCCACGGTAGCAAGGATGCCCAGTCATCCTGCCTGGCAGAAACAAAATGACATAGATATGTGACCAGAGTCTGGTTGGCCCTCTCTACCAACCCATTCGTCTCGGGATGATATGCCGAGGAGAGATTCAACTCAATGCTGAGTAGATGACAAAGCTCTCTCCAGAATCAAGATGCGAACTGGGGACCCCGGTCACTGACAATTTTGTCTGGCATACCGTGTAGGCCAAAGATGTGTTTGATAAACAACGCTGCCAGTGCCCGTGCAGAAGGTAGCTGTGGAAGAGGCACCAAGTGCACCATTTTGAAAAAATGGTCGGTGATCACCCAAATAATGGTGCAGCTACGAGATTTGGGTAAGCCCACCACAAAATCCATCCCGACCATTTCCCAGGGCCTGTCCGCCACCGGCAAGGGGTAAAGCAACCCAGCTGGCCGTTGATGAGGAGATTTGTTCTTGGCACTGGAGTATACATAGTCTGCGACGTCACGGGCCATATGCGGCCACCAGTATGTCCTCGCCAGTAGTACAGATGTCCTTTTGGACCTAAAATGTCCACCCACCCTGGATGAGTGAGCCCAAGAGAGAATCTCCGGACGCTGACTGGATGGTACAAAAGTCTTGCCTGGAGGCACAGACTCTAGCGAAACCGGGGCCACAGTTCTCAGACTCTTGGTAGGGACAGTAAGCCAAGGCTCCTCTTCTTCCTCCTCAGATGGTACAATGGAGCGAGAAAGAGCATCTGCACGAATGTTCTTCTCCCCGGAAAGAAAATGGAGGGTGAAATGGAACCGGGAGAAGAACAAGGACCATCTGGCCTGGCGAGAATTTAACCACTGGGCTGTCTGTAGGTAAACCAAATTCTTGTGGTTTGTGAATACTTGGAAAGGAAAGCGAGCCCCCTCCAAAAGATGTCTCCACTCAGAGAAGGCCAACTTCATTGCTAGCAACTCCCTGTCCCCGATGGAATAATTCCTCTCCGCTGGTGTGAAGGTCTTGGAAAAGAAGAAGCAAGAATGCTTCCGACCTTGAGCATCCTTTTGAAAGAGGACTGCTCCAGCACCAACGGAAGAGGCATCCACAACCATTATAAACGGCTTATCTACATCGGGGCGATGTAGGATGGGAGCGCTAGCAAAATGGGACTTAATAGAAGTGAAGGCCCTGGAGACCTCCACAGACCACAATTTGGGATTTGCTCCCTTCTTGGTGAGGGCTACCGAGGGAGCTACCAAAGTTGTGAAATGAGGAATGAACTGGCGATAATAGTTAATGAACCTCATAAAGCACTGCACCGCTTTAAGAGAATGGGGTTCTTGCTAGTCCATCACAGCCTGTAGTTTGGCAGGATCCATAGACAATCACTGGGCGGAGATGATATAGCCCAGGAAAGGTAACGACTCCTGCTCAAACACACATTTCTCTAACTTGGCGTAGAAGTAATTAGCTTGTAAGAGGTTGAAGACTTTGCAATTATCTCTCCGGTGGGAGTCAATATCTGGAGAGTAGATGAGGATATTATCCAGATAGACTACAACAGAGGTGGAAAGCATATCCCGGAAGATATCATTTACAAAGTCTTGGGAAACGGCTTGGGCATTACAGAGCCCAAAGGGCATCACTAGATGTTCATAGTGCCCATCCCTAGTGTTAAAAGCCGTCTTCCATTCGTCCACCTCACAGTTGCGAATCAGCTTGTAAGCACCCCGCAGGTCTAGTTTGGTAAATACCCTTGCTCCCCGAAGCCTATCAAAGAGCTCAGATATCAGGGGCAGGGAATATTTATTCTTAACGGTGATGGCGTTAAGACCCCTGTAGTCTCTACATGGACGTAGTTCCCGTTCTTCTTCTGCACGAAGAAGAACCCAGCCCCTTCAGGTGACGCTGACTTCCTAATGAATCCCATTGCCAAATTTTCCTGGATGTACTGTGACATTGCCTCCGTCTCCAGGAGAGATAACGGATAGATGCGACCCCGGGGAGGCTCAGCACCAGGCAAGAGGTCTATAGGACAGTCATAGGGGCGTTGAGGCGGAAGGGTCTCCGCAGCCCTTTTGGAGAACACGTCAGCATAGGGTCAATATTGCTTGGGGAGAGAGGATAGATCTGCGAGTGCCTCAGTAGGAGCAACCTGAACGCATTCCCTCTGACATCTACCCCGACTAGATTCACCCCATCCCAAAATTCTGCCTGTGGATCACTCAATATGAGGAGAGTGGTACGGTAGCCAAGGTATCCCTAACAGGACCTCATCAATTCCCTCAGGAATGACGAGCAGAGATATAATCGCCTGATGAGATGGTGACATGGACAGAGTGAAAGGGATGGTCTGGTGTGTTATCTGAGAGGGCAGTGTCGACCCATTCACCACTCATACGGTAACTGGTTGAGCTAGCATTAGCAGGGGAATTGCATGACGTTGGGCGAAGGCAGAATAAAATTGCCATCCGCCCCAGAATCCACGCAGAGCTCTACCGAGTGGGAGAATGAGCTTATAGTAATTGTCCCCTTAAAGGACAATTTGGAGGCAAATGTCGCCGTGTCTAGTGTACCTCCACCTACTACCACTAGACGCTGACGTTTCCTCGACCGCTGGGGACATCTGGTGGCAAGATGTCCTGACTGCTGGCAAACATGACAGGCCGTGAGTGCACGAGCGGTGCGGGACTTAGATCCCGCTCGTGACACTTCCATGGCCTCATGTGACTCAGGGACCAGGACCGGAGATTCCAAAGGTTTGGCGAAGATGGGAGCCAGCCAAAACCTCTGCCTACAATGGGCTCGCTCTAACCTCCGCTCATGAAAACGGAGGTCAATACAAGTGGACTCAGTAATTAACTCCTCCAGTATGGCGGGAATCTCCCTAGTGGCCAGAGCGTCCTTCACGTGGTCAGCCAGCCCCCTCCAAAATATAGGGATAAGGGCTTTACCCGACCACTCCAGCTCAGATGCTAGGGTACGGAAGCGGACGGCAAAATGGCTGACCAAGGACGAGCCTTGAGTCAATGTCAACAGTTGGAGCGCCGTATCATGGGTGACTCGAGGTCCTAAAAAAACCTGTTTCAGAGTGCTCAGGAACAGCGTAGCACTCTGCACCACATGATCGCCACGCTCCCACAGCGGCGTAGCCCACTGCAACACCCTGTCCGAGAGGAGAGTCACTATAAATCCCACCTTTGCCCGCTCTGTGGGGAAACGTGCGGCCAGAAGCTTGAGATGTATAGAGCACTGGCTCATGAAACCCCTACAAGATTTACTATGTCCAGAAAATTTCTCTGGCAGTGGGAGGCGAGAAAGAGTCAGAACAGGGGTGGCAGTGGACAAGGTTGCTGCAGCCACACTAGCAGCCTGAACAGCAACTGCGGTAACATCCACTGCTGAGGTTGAGCGCTCGAGAGCCGCCAACCTACCCTCCAGCTGCTGGATGCACCGCAAAGATTGCTGTTTATCTGCCATTTACTAGCCAGACCCGTTTGCTAGTATTATGTTATGGTTTGGCGGAAGGCACCAAATATATATTTATATAGTAATAGGTGTATTCTCAACCCGGGGTCCACCGTGCAGGAGTAAAACCCGCTGCTAGTAACTGACGGTACTATATGGCGGTATAAGTGAACTCTGTTACTTCACAGAGTCATTTAAGACAAGAGAACGCTGTGCCCTGTTAACCTCAAGAGGAACACAGATACCAAATAGAGCAAACAGTGGTCATGCAGTCAGAATAGCACACGCAAAACTCCTCACCGGAGGTGCCGGTATTCTAGGGGCTTATTTCAGCCGGGCCCTGAATCCACTCACACAAAACTCCTCACCGGAGGTGCCGGTATTCTAGGGACTTATTTCAGCCAAACCCTGAAACCACATACATATGACCACACTGATGCAGAACGCATAACTTTGTTGATACTAGCGAATGGCCGTGCGACCATGCAAACCTTTTATAGCTGCAGCAACTACAGGACCTTCCTAGAGGACCAATGGGAGCTGCTACAGTACCTGAGCCACTTCAGGACCTTCCTAGAGGACCAATGGGAGCTGCTGTAGTACTTGAGCATGTGACCCCCCGACCTCCAATGAGAGGACTTACCCTAGGCATGCTCAGAAGGGGAAAAGCAGGACTTAGTCTCAGAGATGTCTGCTCGCCGCTGACCAGTACTGGCTACAGTGGCTGAGCCTGGAAAGGCAGCAGCAACCATCTGCACCGTATCAGGCTGAGCCAGATGCTGGGACCAACGTCTCCGCTGAGCAGGCTCCACTGCGGCTGGAGAAGAATGGGAGACCGCAGCGGAGATGGTTTGAGATTGCCCCTGTGCAGAGGCGGGAACTCGACCCCTAACAGAAGGGGTCTTTTGCTAGGTGTGTGGATATGTGCTATGGGGGGCCCTACACCCTTGCAGGACACGTTACTGATGGCTTGGGTTGGCCATAGCCAGATGTTGAATAGTTCAATGAGGGGGACAACAAGTCATTTTCCACACACAGTTCCAATTTCTTTCTCATTACTTGTACTCTATCTCCACTGTTTAATTTTTTTTCACCACAGCCCAGCTCAGTAGTATAGTCAAGTTAGCAAGAGTCCTATTCTCCACACACGGTTTTGTGTTTTTTTTCCCCTTAAGAGAACTATGTTGCCACTATGGCCAGTCCTTAACTTCTCTGTCACTGACTATATGGAACTCCCACCCGAGGCACTTTCTTTGTCTCACATCCTTTGTCCCTTCTTGGCCTGTGACCTCTCAGAGTTATAAACTTTGGGCCATACTGCTAGGTGTCCTCTCCCAGGATCTGTCTCCGTTTGATCACTTTATCCTCCGGTCGGTTTTCTTTACTCTGGTTCATGCTAACCATTGTCTTGGCCTCTCCTCATTTGAGGACACCCACATCATGCGGGCACTTCTTCCTGTCCAGACCTTGGGACTACTTCAGACCCATACTAGGCTCTATCTGACGTTCTGACAGGAAACTGTCTCTCTCCATTCACCTTAGCCATTATCACTCTGGGCTAGTGCAGCGCCCCAGAGTCTTGGTCGTTGCAGTAATGTCGCTCTGCCACTAAGGGGAGTGATGTTATGTTTGATTGCACTAAAGGAGTTCACCTGACCAGGTATCACAGTCACACATTACACTTCACACTCCGGCCACCAGGGGGAGCAAAAGGCACTATGTATTAGCCCACTCCTCACACTCTGGTATAGGAAGTTAGAGAGAACGCAGCCTGGGAGAGCTCCAGGGAGGACCTGTCAGGGGTGGGTTCCTGGCAGGTACCTAGCAGAAAGGACAGAACGTGACGGAGCCGCGCCTGCACTACCTTGCGGCGGCATCCTAAGAAAGGACACGAAGCGAAGTATTTTGTGGAGAAGTGAGAAACGAGATCACAGCACAAGGAGATAGCACCAGTAGGAGTCGTGCCCCGAGAACGGCAACATCCTATTGAGGTGCGTAGCCGGAACGCCGAGGAAGTAACTGACTCCAAGCATTACTTCAAACAGCAGGAGGACAGTTGATTACAGGTTGGCTGTCTACCTTAAATCACCTAAGCAGACATAGGGGGGCAAACGTGGAGAGGGGCGTCTCTAGGGTCCCAGAATAGCTCCGAGCCTACCCGTCATACGGGTGCGTCCTAGCCAGATAAACTTGGGGAACGGAGAAGAGAAAGAACTGATATGAGAGTTGTGAGGACTATCCCGTGGTGCTCAGCAGGAAAGGACTACAACACACAGGCGCTAGTTGGTAGGCAACGATTTCCATCTGGAAAGGGAACTCTGGATGTGCCTTCGGACCGGCCGGACTCAGCCAGCCCTGTTAGCAGTGCTCTGGATTGCGGATCTCGAAGTCTTCAGTAAAAAGGTAAAGAGACTGCACCCCTGTGTCCTCGTTATTAACCGCGCCTTACGTCATCACCACCTACACTACTGGGAAGCCCTGGGGAAGCACTTCACCTGTGGGAAGGTATGCCATCTAGCTGCCATAACACCACCCCAGTGGACCCCAAGCAGCGTCGGTCATCCTGACCGAATACCACAGGTGGCGTCACGAACCCATGACAGACTTTCATCACCTTTCATTCGACGCCCCTTAGCAGGGTCACGGACCAGGTCCAACCACCGTGACAACCCCAGGACCGAGTACCCCACGGCCCTGCGTCTGGAGGTGCTCCAACTCGTGCTCTGGGGCAGCCCATGGGGGGGCTTTGTGGTGCTCTGCTTAGCTACTATTCATCTGTATGGCCTCTGACAAGTCACTGATCCCTCAGTGACCTGCCTTTTATTTTACATAATGAATATTATATACCATATATACTCGAGTATAAGCTGAGATTTTCAGCCCATTTTTTAGGCTAAAAGTGCCCCTCTCGGCTTATACTCGAGTCATTGTCCTGGGGGGGTCGGCGGGGGAGGGGGAGCGGCAGCTGTCACATCATACTCACCTGCTCCCAGCGAGGTCTCTGCATGTCCCTGCTTCTCCGATAGTCTCTAGCGCCTGCAGTTCTTCTTGTGTTCAGCGGTCACGTGGTACCGCTCATTAAAGTAATGAATATGGACGCGACTCCACTCCCATAGGCGGAGCGCATATTCATTACTTTAATGGATGGTACCATGTGACCGCTGAACACAGGAGCAAGCCGGAGACCATCAGAAGCAGAGACATACAGAGAGACTGCGCCAGGAGGGGGTGAGTATGACGGGAGAGGGTGAGCCATGCGATATTCACTTGTCTCCATTCCACCGCCGCTCTGTGCTTTCTGCGTCCCCTGGCTTTGACGTTCAGGTCAGAGGGCGCAATGACGTGGTTAGTGTGCGCCCTCTGCCTAAACAGTCACTGCAGAAACCCGGAAGACACAGTGGCATGCGGCGGTGGAACAGGGATAGGTGAATATCGCAAGTGCAGATGTCCTGAGCCAGCAGCGACTCCGACACCTAACCCCCATAGCGCGCCGGTGTCCCCGCCTGCTCAGGACAGTGGCACCTCTCCCTCAGCGACGAGAGGTAAGTATTTCTTTTTTTATCACAGAAGCAGCAGCATACGGGGCATATTATTCTCTATGGAGTATCTTATGGGGCCATCAACTTTTGTGCAGCATTATATGGGGCATAATATTCTATGGAGCATCTTAGAGTGCCATCAACCTTTATGGAGGAGCATATGGGGCATATTATTCTATGTGGCATCCTATGGGGCCATCGACCTTTGTGCAGCATTATATGGGGCATAATATTCTATGGAGCATCTTATGGGGCCATCAAACTTTGTGCAGCATTATATGGAGCATAATATTCTATGGAGCCTCTTATGGGGGCATCAACCTTTGTGCAGCATTATATGGGGCATAATATTCTATGGAGCATCTTATGGGGCCATCAACCTTGGTACAGCATTATATTTGGCATAATATTCTATGGAGCATCTTATGGGGCCATCAACCTATGTGCAGCATTATATGGGGCATAATATTCTATGGAGCCTCTTATGGGGCCATCAACCTTGGTGCAGCATTATATTTGGCATAATATTCTATGGAGCATCTTATGGGGCCATCAACCTTTGTGCAGCATTATATGGGGCATAATATTCTATGGAGCATCTTATGGGGCCATCAACCTTTGTGCAGCATTATATGGGGCATAATATTCTATGGAGCATCTTATGGGGCCATCAACCTTTGTGCAGCATTATATGGGGCATAATATTCTATGGAGCATCTTATGGGGCCATCAACCTTTGTGCAGCATTATAAGGGGCATAATATGCAATGGAGCATCTTGTGGGGCCATCAAGCTTTGTGCAGCATTATATGGGGCATTGTTGTGAATTCTGCTCTTGGGTTCCCTCCAGTGGGTGTAGTTGGGAATGCTGTTGTCTCTGAGTCGCAGTCCTGGCCAGGTTTATCTGCTGATTGCAGTTCTGACTGGGATATTTAGGTGTGCAGGATTCATTAGTCATTACCAGTTGTCAATGTTTCTTGTGAAGTGTTGGATCATTTTCTGGCTTCTCCTGCTTAGCTGCCAATTCAGCAAAGATAAGTGTCTGGTTTTTGTTTCTGTGGCACACATGCAGTGTGCTTATATTCTGTGCTATTTCATTTGTTTTTCTCTTGTCCAGCTCAGACTGTGTCAGTGTTTTCTCAGTCTTGTTGGATTCTCTGGAGTTGCAGATATATGCTCCACATCTTTAGTTAGATGGTGGAGTTTTTGTATTTTCTGCTGTGGATATTTTTGGAAGGATTTTTAATACTGACCGCTTAGTATCCTGTCCTATCCTTTCCTATTTAGCTAGTGTGTGCCTCATTTGCTAAATCCTGTTTCCTGCCTGCGTGTGTCTTTTCCTCTACTACTCACAGTCAATATTTGTGGGGGGCTGCCTATCCTTTGGGGTTCTGCTCTGAGGCAAGGTAGAAATTCCTATTTCCATCTATAGGGGTATTTAGTCCTCCGGCTGTGTCGAGGTGTCTAGGTTTTGTTAGGCACACCCCACGGCTACTTCTAGTTGCGTGTTAAGCTCAGGGTTTGCGGTCAGTATAGTTATCACCTACTCCAGTGAAAGTTATTCATGCTGCTCCAAGGTCACCTGATCATAACAGGGCATAATATTCTATGGAGCATCTTATGGGGCCATTAACCTTTGTGCAGCATTATATGGGCATAATATTCTGTGGGGCATCTTATGGAGCCATCATTAACCTTTTGTGCAGCATTATATGGGGCATATTTTAATATGGAGCATCTTATGAGGCCTATCATGAACTTTATGGAGCATTTTTTGGGGCTCCTGATTCAATATGGATATTCAAAAGCACAACCTACTAATGTCTCAATAAATTTTACTTTTATTGGTATCTATTTTTATTTTTGAAATTTACCAGTAGCTGCTGCATTTCCCACCCTAGGCTTATACTCGAGTCAACAAGTTTTCCCAGTTTTTTGTGGCAAAATTAGAGGTCTCGGCTTATACTCGAGTCAGCTTATACTCGAATATATGCGGTATATTGAGAAAAAAATCACCTGCGCTGCAGCATAATTGCATGTGTAATGTGCAGTTAATTATTTTATCTGATTCTATAACTAAAGTAATTTAAAAAAATGTGTCTCAAAATGGCACCGGTCTCACCTGTGCAGCAGCAGCTGTCAGCAATCAGATACCTGCTACTGCACAGGCGCCACCGGCGCCATCTTGCTAGAGGAGAAAAATTTGCCTCCTCCAAGATATAGGGAGGAGGCAATTTTTTTTGCTCTAGAAAGATGGCACCACCACTGCCTGCACATTAGCATCTATCGGCAATCGCCGATAGCTGCTACTGTACAGGCACCGGTGGCGCCATCTTAGAGGAGGCAATTTTTTTTTCTCTAGCAAGATGCCATCTCCGCCTGCCTGTTGCAGGTGATTTTTTCTCAATATATATAAAATTCATTATATAAATAGGGGGCCAAAGCTATCAGTATGAATACCTAAGCAGAGCACCACATGAAGACCACCCATAGGCCACCCCGGAGCACGAGCATGTCATTAACTCAAAACTGAAATGAAGGAGTAAACAACAAACACAATATGGATTTCATCAACCAATGTATAATTTTAATCAGTTTAATGGCACCGACCTGACACTGTCAAATTAATTTGGGTAAGTTGACTGAATGGGCAAACACTTGGGAAATGAGATTCAATGTTGATGTGTAGTAATGCAGCTAGGATGGAGTAATCCTATAACTGCATATACATTAAATGGGAGTATACTCAGGACCACAGAACAGAAGAAGGACTTGGGTATTCTAGTTACAAGTAAGCTGAGGAGCAGTACTCAATGTCAAACAGCAGCCGCAAAAGCAAACAAGGTTTGTATAAAAAGAGAGATAAAATACTGTGATCCCAAGGTATTATTACCCCTTTAAAAATCACTTCTGAGGCCACATCTAGAATATGGGATGCAGTTTTGGCTCCGCATTTTAAAAAGGATGTTCAGAAGTTAGAATCAGTTAAAATTGCGAGCAAGTAAATTATTACAAGGGATGGAAGGCCTCTCACATGAGAGGTTGGAAAAGTGGGACTTGTTCATTATAGGATCTAATTCAAAGTACTTGTTCTCACCACAAAGCTCTCCACAGTGCGGCACCCCCTTACCTTTCCTCCCTCATTTCTGTCTATTGGCCTAGCTGATCTCTGCGTTCTGCAAACGACTTTCGACTTTCGACTAACCTCTGCACTAATCCGTACCTCCCACTCCCGACTCCAAGACTTCTCCTGCGCTGCGCCAATCCTCTGGAATGCTGTACCCAAAGAAATTAGGACCAGCCACAACTTGCCATTTTATGTGTAAGTGTGCATGTGTAGCCCATTCACTATCTCCACCTATCCCCCACCCCCTGAAGATGGCTGGCTTTCACTGTAAATACATACAGTAATTGTAAATACACACCTGAACTTTGTATCTCCCCCACCTCATTGTAGATCGTAAGCTCGCACGAGCAGGGTTGTTTTATTTTGCTTTAATCATTATATTATTGTTAACGCTGTTACTTATGACTAGGGTTGAGCGAAACGGATCGGACAAATTCAAAAATCGCCGACTTTCGGCAAAGTTGGGTTACATAAAACCCGACCCGATCCTAGTGTGGGATCGGCCATGAGGTTGGCGATCTTCGCGCCAAAGTTGCATTTCGTATGACGCTTTCAGCACCATTTTCAGCCAATGAAGGAGGACGCAGAGTGTGAGCACATAGGTCTCGGTCCCCACCATCTTACAGAAGGGCATGACAATGATTGGCTTGCTTTCTGCGGCATCACAGGGGCTATAAAGGGGCATGCACGCCGACCGTCATTTTACTTCTGCCGATCGTAGCATAGGGAGAGGTTGCCGCAGCTGCATCAGAAGAAGAGATATAGTTAGGGAGGGAAGATTAAGCCCTGAAACTGCTTATGCTGTAGCGATTTCCACTGTCCAACACCACCATTTGTTTGCAGGGACAGTGGAGGCTATATTTTTGTGCATCAGCACTGTAGCTTATTAGGCTGCCTTATAAGGCTCCCTGATAGCTGCATTGCTGTTTGCATGCCGCTGTGCAAACCAACTGCTTTTTTAACCCCTTCAAGACCCAGCCTATTTTGACCTTAAAGACCTTGCCGTTTTTTGCAATTCTGACCAGTGTCCCTTTATGAGGTAATAACTCAGGAACGCTTCAACGGATCCTAGCGGTTCTGAGATTGTTTTTTCGTGACATATTGGGCTTCATGTTAGTGGTAAATTTAGGTCAATAAATTCTGCATTTATTTGTGATAAACACGGAAATTTGGCGAAAATTTTGAAAATTTCGCAATTTTCACATTTTGAATTTTTATTCTGTTAAACCAGAGAGATATGTGACACAAAATAGTTAATAAATAACATTTCCCACATGTTTACTTTACATCAGCACAATTTTGGAAACAAAATTTTTTTTTGTTAGGAAGTTATAAGGGTTAAAATTCGACCAGCGATTTGTCATTTTTACAACGAAATTTACAAAACCATTTTTTTTAGGGACCACCTCACATTTGAAGTCAGTTTGAGGGGTCTATATGGCTGAAAATACCCAAAAGTGACACCATTCTAAAAACTGCACCCCTCAAGGTACTCAAAACCACATTCAAGAAGTTTATTAACCCTTCAGGTGCTTCACAGCAGCAGAAGCAACATGGAAGGAAAAAATGAACATTTAACTTTTTAGTCACAAAAATTATCTTTTAGCAACAATTTTTTTATTTTCCCAATGGTAAAAGGAGAAACTGAACCACGAAAGTTGTTGTCCAATTTGTCCTGAGTACGCTGATACCTCATATGTGGGGGTAAACCACTGTTTTGGCGCACGGCAGGGCTTGGAAGGGAAGGAGCGCCATTTGACTTTTTGAATCAAAAATTGGCTCCACTCTTTAGCGGACACCATGTCACGTTTGGAGAGCCCCCGTGTGCCTAAAAATTGGAGCTCCCCCACAAGTGACCCCATTTTGGAAACTAGACGCCCCAAGGAACTTATCTAGATGCATAGTGAGCACTTTGAACCCCCAGGTGCTTCACAAATTGATCCGTAAAAATGAAAAAGTACTTTTTTTTCACAAAAAAATTCTTTTAGCCTCAATTTTTTCATTTTCACATGGGCAACAGGATAAAATGGATCCTAAAATGTGTTGGGCAATTTCTCCTGAGTACACCAATACCTCACATGTGGAGGTAAACCACTGTTTGGGCACATGGTAAGGCTCGGAAGGGAAGGAGCGCCATTTGACTTTTTGAATGAAAAATTATTTCCATCGTTAGCGGACACCATGTCGCGTTTGGATAGCTCCTGTGTGCCTAAACATTGGCGCTCCCCCACAAGTGACCCCATTTTGGAAACTAGACCCCCCAAGGAACTTATTTAGATGCCTAGTGAGCACTTTAAACCCTCAGGTGCTTCACAAATTGATCTGTAAAAATGAAAAAGTAATTTTTTTTCACAAAAAAATTCTTTTCGCCTCAATTTTTTCATTTTCACATGGGCAGTAGGATAAAATGGATCATAAAATTTGTTGGGCAATTTCTCCCGAGTACGCCGATACCTCATATGTGGGGGTAAACCACTGTTTGGGCACTCGGCAGGGCTCGGAAGAGAAGGCGCGCCATTTGACTTTTTGAATGGAAAATTAGCTCCAATTGTTAGCGGACACCATGTCGCGTTTGGAGAGCCCCTGTGTGCCTAAACATTGGAGCTCCCGCACAAGTGACCCCATTTTGGAAACTAGACCCCCCAAGGAACTTATCTAGATGCATATTGAGCACTTTAAACCCCCAGGTGCTTCACAGAAGTTTATAACGCAGAGCCATGAAAATAAAAAATAATTTTTCTTTCCTCAAAAATGATTTTTTAGCCTGGAATTTCCTATTTTGCCAAGGATAATAGGAGAAATTGGACCCCAAATATTGTTGTCCAGTTTGTCCTGAGTACGCTGATACCCCATATGTGGGGGTAAACCACTGTTTGGGCGCACGGCAGGGCTCGGAAGGGATGGCACGCCATTTGGCTTTTTAAATGGAAAATTAGCTCCAATCATTAGCGGACACCATGTCACGTTTGGAGAGCCCCTGTGTGCCCAAACATTGGAGATCCCCCAGAAATGACACCATTTTAGAAACTAGACCCCCAAAGGAACTAATCTAGATGTGTGGTGAGGACTTTGAACCCCCAAGTGCTTCACAGAAGTTTATAACGCAGAGCCATGAAAATAAAAAAAAAAATTATTTTCTCAAAAATGATCTTTTAGCCTGCAATTTTTTATTTTCCCAAGGGTAACAGGAGAAATTTGACCCCAAAAGTTGTTGTCCAGTTTCTCCTGAGTACGCTGATACCCCATATGTGGGGGTAAATCACTGTTTGGGCACATGCCGGGGCTCGGAAGTGAAGTAGTGACGTTTTGAAATGCAGACTTTGATGGAATGCTCTGTGGGCGTCACGTTGCGTTTGCAGAGCCCCTGATGTGGCTTAACAGTAGAAACCCCCCACAAGTGACCCCATTTTGGAAACTAGACCCCCAAAGGAACTTATCTAGATGTGTGGTGAGCACTTTGAACCCCCAAGTGCTTCATAGAAGTTTATAATGCAGAGCCGTGAAAATAATAAATACGTTTTCTTTCCTCAAAAATAATTATTTAGCCCAGAATTTTTTAATTTTCCCAAGGGTAACAGGAGAAATTTGACCCCAATATTTGTTGTCCAGTTTCTCCTGAGTACGGTGATACCCCATATGTGGGGGTAAACTACTGTTTGGGCACATGCCGGGGCTTGGAATTGAAGTAGTGACGTTTTGAAATGCAGACTTTGATGGAATGCTCTGCGGGCGTCACGTTGCGTTTGCAGAGCCCCTGATGTGCCTAAACAGTAGAAACCCCCCACAAGTGACCCCATTTTGGAAACTAGACCCTGAAAGGAACTTATCTAGATGTGTGGTGAGCACTTTGAACCCCCAAGTGCTTCATAGAAGTTTATAATGCAGAGCCGTGAAAATAATAAATACGTTTTCTTTCCTCAAAAATAATTATTTAGCCCAGAATTTTTTATTTTCCCAAGGGTTACAGGAGAAATTGGACCCCAAAAGTTGTTGTCCAGTTTCTCCTGAGTACGCTGATACCCCATATGTGGGGGTAAACCACTGTTTGGGCACACGTCGGGGCTCAGAAGGGAAGTAGTGACTTTTGAAATGCAGACTTTGATGGAATGGTCTGCGGGTGTCACGTTGCGTTTGCAGAGCCCCTGGTGTGCCTAAACAGTAGAAACCCCCCACAAGTGACCCCATTTTAGAAACTAGACCCCCCAAGGAACTTATCTAGATATGTGGTGAGCACTTTGAACCCCCAAGTGCTTCACAGACGTTTACAACGCAGAGCCGTGAAAATAAAAAATCATTTTTCTTTCCTCAAAAATTATGTTTTAGCAAGCATTTTTTTAGATTCACAAGGGTAACAGGAGAAATTGGACCCCAGTAATTGTTGCGCAGTTTGTCCTGAGTATGCTGGTACCCCATATGTGGGGGTAAACCACTGTTTGGGCACACGTCAGGGCTCGGAAGTGAGGGAGCACCATTTGACTTTTTGAATACGAGATTGGCTGGAATCAATGGTGGCGCCATGTTGCGTTTGGAGACCCCTGATGTGCCTAAACAGTGGTAACCCCTCAATTCTAACTCCAACACTAACCCCAACACACCCCTAACCCTAATCCCAACTGTAGCCATAACCCTAATCACAACCCTAACCACAACCCTAATTCCAACCCTAACCCTAAGGCTATGTGCCCACGTTGCGGATTCGTGTGAGATATTTCCGCACCATTTTTGAAAAATCCGCGGGTAAAAGGCACTGTGTTTTACCTGCGGATTTTCCGCGGATTTCCAGTGTTTTTTGTGCGGATTTCACCTGCGGATTCCTATTGAGGAACAGGTGTAAAACGATGCGGAATCCGCACAAAGAATTGACATGCTGCGGAAAATACAACGCAGCGTTCCCGCGCGGTATTTTCCGCACCATGGGCACAGCGGATTTGGTTTTTCATATGTTTACATGGTACTGTAAACCTGATGGAACACTGCTGCGAATCCGCAGCCAAATCCGCACCGTGTGCACATAGCCTAATTCTAAAGGTATGTGCACACGCTGCGGATCCGCAGCAGTTTCCCATGAGTGTACAGTTCAATGTAAACCTATGGGAAACAAAAATCGCTGTACACATGCTGCGGAAAAACTGCACGGAAACGCAGCGGTTTACATTCCGCAGCATGTCACTTCTTTGTGCGGATTCCGCAGCGGTTTTACAACTGCTCCAATAGAAAATCGCAATTGTAAAACCGCAGTGAAATGCGCAGAAAAAAACGCGGTAAATCCGCCATAAATCCGCAGCGGTTTAGCACTGCGGATTTATCAAATCCGCAGCGGAAAAATCCGCAGAGGACCAGAATACGTGTGCACATTCCTAACCCTAACCCTACCCCTAACCCTAGCCCTAACCCTACCCCTAACCCTACCCCTAGCCCTAACCCTACCCCTAACCCTACCCCTAACCCTAGCCCTACCCCTAACCCTAACCCTAACCCTAACCCTAGCCCTACCCCTAACCCTACCCCTAACCCTACCCCTACCCCTAACCCTAACCCTATTCTAACAGTGGAAAAAAAAAAATTTCTTTATTTTTTTATTGTCCCTACCTATGGGGGTGACAAAGGGGGGGGGGTCATTTATTATTTTTTTTATTTTGATCACTGAGATAGATTATATCTCAGTGATCAAAATGCACTTTGGAATGAATCTGCCGGCCGGCAGATTCGGCGGGCGCACTGCGCATGCGCCCGCCATTTTGGAAGATGGCGGCGCCCGGGAGAAGACGGACGGGACCACGGCTGGATCGGTAAGTATGATAGGGTGGGGGGGGACCACGGGGGGGGGATCGGAGCACGGGTGGGGGGAATCGGAGCGCGGGAGGGGTGGAACGGAGCGCGGGGGGCGTGGAACGGAGCACGGGGGGGCTGGAATGGAGCACGGGGGGGTGGAACGGAGCACGGGGGGGGTGGATCGGAGTGCAGGGGGGGTGATTGGAGCACGGGGGGGTGATTGGAGCACGGGGGGAGCGGACACGAGCACGGGGGGGAGCGGAGCACTGGACGGAGGGGAGCCGGAGCAGTGTACCGGCCAGATCGGGGGGGTGGGGGGGCGATCGGAGGGGTGGGGTGGGGGCACACTAGTATTTCCAGCCATGGCCGATGATATTTCAGCATCGGCCATGGCTGGATTGTAATATTTCACCCGTTATAATGGGTGAAATATTACAAATCGCTCTGATTGGCAGTTTCACTTTCAACAGCCAATCAGAGCGATCGTAGCCACGAGGGGGTGAAGCCACCCCCCCTGGGCTAAACTACCACTCCCCCTGTCCCTGCAGATCGGGTGAAATGGGAGTTAACCCTTTCACCCGGTCTGCAGGGACGCGATCTTTCCATGACGCCGCATAGGCGTCATGGGTCGGATTGGCACCGACTTTCATGACGCCTACGTGGCGTCAAAGGTCGGGAAGGGGTTAAAAGCAAAAATCCTGTTGCTCCTTTCTGCACAGTTATCTTGTTTATTTGTCCACACTTTTGTGTGCAGCAGTCCTTTTTATTGCTGCCATAATTTTCCTGAGATCACTGTAGGGAGATTGAAATTGTACTACTCTAGTCCTTGTCATTTTTCATATATCTTCCAGCCACTTTCTGCCACTTAGATTGCGTTGTTATATACACAGGGCCTGAGTTTTGGGTCAGTCTCCCCCCAAAAAAGGGAGTTTCAAATTCTCACAAAGTGGATCTACTGCAGTCCTGTTAGTTTGGTGTATGTCAGCCAGCCACTTTCTGCCACTTAGATTGCGTTGTTTTATACACAGGGCCTGAGTTTTGGGTCAGTCTCCCCCCAAAAAAGGGGAGATTCAAATTCTCACAAAGTGGATCTACTGCAGTTCTGTTAGTTTGGTGAATGTCAGCCAGCCACTTTCTGCCACTTAGATTACGTTGTTATATACACTGGGCCTGAGTTTTGGGTCAGTCTCCCCCAAAAAAGGGAGTTTCAAATTCTCAAAAAGTGGATCTACTTCAGTCCTGTTAGTTTAGTGTATGTCAGCCAGCCACTTTCTGCCACTTAGGCCGGTTTCACACGTCAGTGGCTCCGGTACGTGAGGTGACAGTTTCCTCACGTACCGGAGCCACTGACACACGTAGACACATTAAAATCAATGCATCTGTGCAGATGTCATTGATTTTTTTGCGGATCGTGTCTCCGTGTGCCAAACACGGAGACATGTCAGTGTTCGTGGGAGCGCACGGATTACACGGACCCATTAAAGTCAATGGGTCCATGTAAAACACGTACCGCACACGGACGTTGTCCGTGTGCAGTCCGTGTGCGGTGCAGGAGAAAGCGCGACTGTAAGCGCTGTCCCCCCACTGGTTCTGAAGCCGCGATTCATATCTTCCCTGCAGCAGCGTTTGCTGTAGAGAAGATATGAATAATCGTGTTTAAAATAAAGCTCCATGTACCCACCCCCCTCCCACCCCCTGTGCGCCCCCCGCTGTTAATAAAATACTCACCCGGCTCCCTCGCTGGCTGGCGCTGCTTCCTGTCCTGGCTGCACCTTGTACTGTATGAGCGGTCACATGGGGCCGCCCATTACAGTCATGAATATGCGGCTCCACCTCCCATAGGGGTGGAGCCGCCTATTCATTACTGTAAATGAGCGGCCTCACGTGACCGCTCATACAGTACAAGGTGCGGCCAGGACAGGAAGCAGCGCCAGCCAGCAAGGGAGCCGGGTGAGTATTTTAATAACAGCGGGGGTGGGGGCGCACAGGGGGTGGGAGGGGGGTGGGCACATGGAGCTTTATTTTAAACACGATTATTCATATCTTCTCTACAGCAAACGCTGCTGCAGGGAAGATATGAATCGCGGCTTCAGCACCAGATGCAGGGGACAGCGCTAAACTTTAGCGCTGTCTCCTGCACGGTGCGTGTGGTACCCAGTGGGCACATGGGCGGCACACGTGTGCCGCACGTGTGCCACACTGATGTGCCACAGAAACGCACCGGCACACGGACACAGATAATTCCGGTACCGATTTTTCAGGTACTGGAATTATCTGGACGTGTGAGACTGCCCTTAGATTGCGTTGTTTTATACATTGTGCCTGAGTTTTGGGTCAGTCTCCCCCCAAAAAAGGGAGATTCAAATTCTCAACAAGTTTATATACACCTTCTACCTTGTTTTACAGTACCATATAACGGTTGTTATTTTGGTTAGATTTTTCCAAAAATGAGGAAGTCTGGTGGAAGAGGCCGTGGGCGGTCATTGCCAGCTGGTACTGATGGTGGTGGTAGTGGTGGTGGAGCATCTGGTGGTAGTGGGAAAAGCAAAATAGCACCAAAGGCTCGAGGTGTTGAGCCAGCGTCATCGTCTGGCTACACAAGGCCTCGAAGGCTCCCTTTTCTGGGAGTAGGAAAATGGCTTTTAAAGCCGGAGCAGAGGAAAATGTTTTGGCTTTCATTGCTGACTCAGCCTCTAGCTCTTTCGCCTCCTCTTCAGAAAGTTCCAAATATAAAAGCAGCGAGTCGTCAGTGGATGCTCCCAGTCAGGAACAAGATGTTTCCTTGTGTCCCTCACCCAAACCAAAAGTGAAGGATGCGTCAGGCGACACTACAGGTTACTCCATGGAGTCCTTTACACATACCGTGCCTGGGTTAGAACAGGAAATTGTTAACTGCCCATTACAAGATGAATCGGACATGCAGTGCACTGATGCACAGCTACAGCTAGATTATAATGCTGTTCCATTGACTCAGATCACTACATTGCCCTTGCAGTGTACTGAGCCAGAATCTGACCCTGATGAGACTATGGTGCCCCGTCCCGAACGCTATTGCACCTTACACGGTGACACAGAGGAAGGTGCACATGACATTGAAGAGGAGGTGATAGATGACCCAGTTGTTGACCCAGATTGGTAGCCATTGGGGAAAGAGGGTGCCACTGCCAGTAGCTCAGAAGCGGAGGAGGATGATCCGCAGCAGCCATCTACATCGCAACAGCTGTCATCTGGCAGGCCCGTATCAGGCCAAAAACGTTTGTCAAAAACAAAAACAGTTTTAGGACAGCGTGGCCATCCGGTGAAAGTAGCACAGCGTGCAATGCCTGAAAAGGTATTCCATACTAGGAAGAATGCAGTGTGGGAATTTTATAACCAAGATCCGAATGATCAGTCAAAAGTTAACTGTAAGAAATGCTCAAAGACCTTTAGCAGAGGGAAGAATTTTCAAAATTTAAATACAATGTGCATGCTTAGACATTTAACCAGCATGCACTTGCAAGCCTGGACTAACTACCAAACGTGCCGTACCGTTGGTGCACCTGCTCAGAATGAAGGTAGTCAGCAACGCTACATTGCTTCCCTCACTGTAAGCCCACTGGTTAGGACACCACCAGCAGCAAATGTTAAGGTATCGTCGCAAGGCCAAAGCAGTCAGAGAATCACAAGGTTATTGGTAGGAAACACTGTATGTAGGCCAACATCGAGAATAGCATCACCAGCCCTCTCTCCATCCGCCATGTCCACCAACACCACCACCACCGCTAGTTCCAACATATGCACCTCTCCAGTCCAGCTCACAAGAGACTCTCGTAAGGAATAGAAAGTACTCATCCTCTCATCTGCGTACAAAGGGTTTGAATGCCCTGTAGGGGTTACACTCGCTCAGGTGCGACGGCTGACACTCAGGAGGCACGTTCCATTAAAAGTTCAGAGGGTTTATTGCTCCATAAACCACATAGCAGATAACAGAAATCAAATAGCCTTTAGCTCAGGAACAGAAAATACAAGTGTCTAGTCCTTCAGGCTCAGTCCTGGAGCCTTAACACACTCTGGAGGGTTTCACCTCCACACACATCTGCTGTGTTAAACATTAGCCTTTCTTTTATAGATCTAACCACACCCAGGAACCCATCATATGATTAGACATGTGGTTATGACATCACCACAGGTCCTGAAACACAAATAGATAGGCAGGGTTATGATACAGCGAAAAGCTATCTATGTGACACATATCTCCCGTCGACTATACAACCTTTAGCCACGCTACATACCTCCCCCTCTGCCTAAAGCCGTGGGGCTTGGCACTTTCTACCACTAGACAAGGGATTCTTGATAGGGCATCAACATTACCATGCAGCTTCCCGGCCCTATGTTCCACATGGAAATTGAAGTCCTGCAGGGCTAAGAACCAACGGGTGACCCTAGCATTTCTACCCTTCGTTTCCCTCATCCATCTAAGTGGGGCATGGTCGGATATCAGTCTAAATTTACATCCCAGCAGATAGTACCGTAACGTGTCCACCGCCCACTTTATGGCCAAACACTCCTTCTCTACGACTGAGTAATTCTTTTCAGACGGGGACAGTTTCCTACTCAGATAGAGAACAGGATGCTCCTCTCCATGTAGCTCTTGGGAAAGGACTGCTCCTACCCCAACATTTGAGGCATCTGTTTGAAGAATAAACTCTTTCTTAAAATTTGGGGCCATCAGAACGGGTTGCTTACACAGAGCCTCTTTCATTTCTTGGAAGGCTGACTCTGTCTCTTCGGACTATTTAACCATTACCGATTTTATCTCCTTTAGCAGATCAGTCAGAGGCGCAGCTACCATGGCGAAGTTTGGGATGAACCTCCTGTAATATCCCACGATCCCCAGAAAGGCTTTAACTTGCTTTTTGGAGAGTGGCTTTGGCCATGTTTGAATTGCCTCCACTTTACTGATTTGGGTTTTATTTCTCCACGACCCACTATATATCCTAGGTACTTAGCTTCTTCCTTACCCAAGGCACACTTCTTCGGGTTTATTGTAAACTCCGCCTCTCTTAGAGCATCAAACACCACTTGGACTTTTTCCAGATGACTCTCCCAGTCCGGGCTAAAGATGACGATATCATCCAGGTATGCAGCAGCGTATGGCTTATGGGGTGCAAGGACTCTATCCATAGCCCTCTGGAAGGTCGCCAGAGCTCCCTGTAGGCCAAACGGCATCCGGACATACTGGAAGCATCCATCTGGTGTAGAAAACGCTATCTTCTCCTTGGCTTCCTGTGCCATGGGGATCTGCCAATACCCCTTCGTCAAATCCAAGGTGGTTATATACCTGGCGTGCCCAAGCCTTTCGATGAGCTCATCAACGCGGGGCATGGGATATGTGTCGAACTTGGAGACCTCATTCAACTTCCGATAGTCATTGCAAAACCTCCACTCCCCATCAGGTTTTGGGACCAGGACAATTGGGCTCAACCAACTGCTCTTGGATTCCTCAATTACTTCAAGCTTCAACATATGCTCCACCTCCTTGGAGATTACTTCTCGACGTGCCCCAGGAATTTGGTAGGGCTTCACGTTCACCCGCACATGTGGCTCTGTCAGGACCTCGTGCTCTATGACCTTCGTGTATCTTGGCAACTCTGAATACAGGTCCCTGTTCTTCTGGAGTAACTCCCGGCGCTGCTGTTTCTGGGCCTTCGATAGCGTCTCCGCTATAGTGACCCCTCCAACCTCACCTTCTGGGTTGCTTAGCAAAGATGGAGTTACTGCTGGCTCTCTATCTTGCCATGGCTTGATGAGGTTGACATGGTATACTTGAATTGGTTTCCGTCTTCCTGGTTGGTGAATTTTATAGTTTACCTCACCAAGCTTCTCGATGACTTCATATGGCCCTTGCCATTTGGCCAAGAACTTGCTCTCCACCGTCGGAACTAACACAAGAACTCGGTCTCCCGGACTGAACTGCCTAACTCTTGCAGACACGTTGTAGACCCTGGCCTGAGCTTCTTGTGCCTGGAGGAGGTGTTGTTTCACGATAGGCATCACCTTTGCAATCCTCTGCTGCATCAGGGCAACATGCTCAATGATGCTTCTGTGGGGCGTGACTTCGGCTTCCCAGGTTTCCTTGGCTATATCCAGGAGTCCTCACGGATGTCGGCCAAATAGAAACTCAAACGGTGAGAACCCTGTGGAGGCCTCTGGAACTTCACGAATGGAAAATATCAGATATGGTAAGAGACAGTCCCAGTGTCTACCGTCTTTCTCTATAGCTTTTCTCAGCATGCTCTTCAGTGTCTTGTCAAATCTCTCAACAAGGCCATCTGACTGGGGATGGTACACCGAGGTCCTCAACTGGGAGATTTTCAGGACTTTTCATAACTCCTTCATCACCTTGCTCATGAAAGGAGTCCCCTGGTCAGTCAGGATCTTCTTCGGCAGACCTGTCCAGGAAAACACATGGACCAACTCATGTGCTAAACTCTTTGAGGAAGAATTTCTCAGGGGAATTGCCTCAGGATAGCGTGTGGCATAGTCCAGGATGACTAGTATATACTGATGGCCCCAGGCTGATTTAACTAAGGGACCGACCAAGTCCATGGCAATTCTCTCGAATGGCACCTCAATAATGGGCAATGGCACAAGGGGGCTCCGGAAATGAGTAATGGGGGCAGTTAGCTGACATGAAGGGCAGGACCTGCAATAGTTCACTATTTCCCGGTGACACCCAGGCCAATAGAACCTCTGCACAACCCGTTCCTGCATTTTTTCCACCCCTAGGTGTCCACCCAAGATGTGTGAATGGGCCATATCCAACACCTTCTGTCTATATGGACCCGGCACTACCAACTGCTCTACCAACTCCTCCCTTATTTTCGTGACCCGGTACAACAACTCACCACTCATCAGAAAATAGGGAAATCTTGTGTCTGCCCCCGGCTCCTGTACAACCCCATTAATAACTGTGACATTATTAAAGGCTTCCCTCTGAGTGGGGTCCCTATGTTGGGCAGTCCCAAAATTTTCACCGGTTATTTCTAACTCAAGAGTGTCAGATGCAGGGGACACTTCCTCCTCATCCCCAACCAGAACACAAAAAGGAAACCTGTCTGTCTCTGGGTGTGGTGACACCTTTTTAGGGTTCATTGGTTCCCTACTCTTGCTAGGGACCTCAGAACCCTTTCCCCACAAATCCCAAAGCAAACAGAAATCCTGGCCAATAATTATAGGGTGCAACAAGTCCCGAACGACGCCGACTACATGGGACTCAGTGCCACATGCCGTTTCAATGTCCACCCTGGCCATAGGGTAGTCCTTTGCATCACCATGTATGCATCGCACGCCGACTTTCTTTCCCGGGAGCAGGTGAAGAGGAAAAGTGGCCCTCACCAGGGTCACTAAGCTCCCCGAGTCTAACAGTGCCGTTACTGCTCGACCGTTCACCTTTACGGGACACACTTGAGGCCCCTCGTTAGGCGGAGAGTTCACACTGCAGGCTGGATATGCATAGTATGAGCTATGGTGTCCCATGCTGCAGTTCATCTGACCAGTGGTCTGGGAACAACAGGCAGCTATATGTCCTGCCCCGTGGCACCTCCAGCAAATAATATCACCCGTAGGGACCTTGGGCACCACCTCCCCCACCCTTTGTGACCTTGGACGCCCCACCCCTTTTTGGGACTCAGCACATTTCTGGGACCCCCAGTACTGCGTGGGCTGCCTCCCAAAGGAGCCTTCCATCCCTTGGTATCTCTTGACCAGTCCGATCAGCTCGTCGGCATTCTGGGGATCACCCTGGGCAAGTCTGTATGGGCCTCGGGAGGGAATGCACAAACCGATCCATCATCACTCGTTCTACCATCTGTGCAGGCGTAGAGGACTCTGGCTGCAGCCATTTCTGGACCAGGTGCAACAGGTCAAACATTTGGGAGCGAGGCGGTTTGTCCCGGTGATAGGCCCAGCAGTGAATTTGCTGTGCCCTAACAGTTAGTGTCACCCCCAAACGTGCGAGAATCTCAGCTTTCAATTTGTAATACTCCTTGGTATCCTGCAATGTCAAGTCATAGTACGCCTTCTGAGGTTCTCCTGTCAGGTATGGAGCCAGTACCTATGCCCACTGGCCTGGCGGAAGTTATTCCCTCTCAGCGACCCTCTCAAACAACATCAGGAAAGCCTCAACGTCATCCCCGGGGGTCATTTTCTGCAAAGTGCGTCTTACCGTCGTCCGGACATAGGGGTCATCAGCCAGACCTGGGCTTGGGGCTCTCGTCTTGCCCTGGATGGCGGTTGCCAGAAGCTGCATCTGCTGCCATTGCTCCTGCTGGCTCTGTTGTCTCTGCTCCTGTTGCTCCTGCTGGCTCTGTTGTATCTGCTGCATCAACAGCCTGTTGGTCTCTTGCTGTATCTGCTGACGTTGCTCCTGCTGTGACTGCATCTAGACCAAGTGTTTCAGCAGGTCCTCCATTTTCCCCAGCAATGCTTGCTGGCTTGCAACAGACTTGACCCAGGACATTAAATAATAGACTTACGTCTCCGCTGGGAACCCTGCCCACACGTCTACCAACAATTGTAGGGGTTACACTCGCTCAGGTGTGACGGCTGACACTCAGGAGGCAGGTTCCATTAAAAGTTCAGAGGGTTTATTGCTCCATAAACCACATAGCAGATAACAGAAATCAAATAGCCTTTAGCTCAGGAACAGAAAATACAAGTGTCCAGTCCTTCAGGCTCAGTCCTGGAGCCTTAACACACTCTGGAGGGTTTCACCTCCACACACATCTGCTGTGTTAAACCTTAGCCTTTCTATTATTGGTCTAACCACACCCAGGAACCCATCACATGATTAGACATGTGGTTATGACATCACCACAGGTCCTGAAACACCCATAGATAGGCAGGGTTATGATACAGTGACAAGCCACCTATGTGACACATATCTCCCGTCGACTATACAACCTTTAGCCACGCTACAGCCCACATTGCTAGACTAATCTCGTTAGAGATTATGCCCTACCGGTTGGTTGAAAGCGAAGCTTTCAAAGCCCTGATGGCCTACGCAGTACCACGCTATGACCTACCCAGTCGACATTTCTTTGCGAGAAAAGCCATCCCAGGCCTCCACCAGCATGTCAAAGACCGCATTGTCCATGTACTGAGGCAATCAGTCAGTAGAAAGGTGCACCTCACAACAGATGCATGGACCAGTAGGCATGGCCAGGGACGTTAGGTGTCCATCACGGCACACTGGGTTAATGTGGTGGATGCAGGGTCCACAGGGGACAGCCAATGGTGTGACAGTTCTGCCTAGCCCACAGTCTAGGAAACAGTTGGCTGTAGGCATTCGCCACCCCTCCTCCTCCTCCTCCAGAAGCGAAAGCTCGTCCACAGAGCGCAGTCACACGACCACTCCATCCGCAGCTGCCAGTGTTGCACATGAGGTGTTCCATTATCGAACAGCTAGTGTCAGCAGGCTGTGTTAGAAATGAAGTGTTTGGGCAACAACAGACACACCGCGGAACTACTGGCCGAGTACTTGCAGCAACAAACTCAGTCATGGCTGGGCAATGTACATCTTGAGGCAGGCAAGGTAGTCAGTGATAACGGAAGGAATTTTATGGCTGCCATAGCCCTTTCAGAACTTAAATACATACCTTGCCTGGCTCACACCTTGAACCTGGTGGTGCAGTGCTTCCTCAAAAATTATCAGGAGTTACCAGCCCTGCTCCTGAAGGTGCGAAGACTTTGTTCGCACATCCGCCGATCGCCCGTACACTCCAGCCGTATGCTGAACCATCAGCGATCGCTGAATCTTCCCCAGCACGCCTAATAAGCGACGTTGCAACAAGGCGGAACTCCCCACTGCACATGGTTCAGAGGCTGTGCAAACAGAGGCATGCTGTGATTAATTTGTAGGAGGATACACATACACTGGCAGGCAGTTGGATGGCAGACATGGAGTTGTCTGGTGTGCAGTGGTCGAAGCTCCAAGACCTCTGTCAAGTCCTTCAGTGTTTTGAGGAATGCACACGGCTGGTAAGTGCAGACGACGCCATCATAAGCATGAACATCCCACTAATGCGTCTGCTGATGCAAAGTTTGACGCACATTAAGGAGCTGGCGTCTGCAGCCGAGGAGGAGGGAAGCCTTGATGACAGTCAGCCATTGTCTGGTCAGGGAACTCTCCTGGACTAGGTGGCAGACGAAGAGGAGGAGGATGATGGGGATGAATATTTATTGGAGGAGGATGCTTCACAGGGGCAATAGAAACTGGTGGCGTTGCAAGGTCATGTACAGGTTGTTTGCGGGACACAAGTGATGTTGATTTGCAAGAAAGTGCTCCTCAACCCAGCACAAGCAGGGAATTGACACCTGGAACATTTTCCACATTTATGCCTTGCGTATCCTGAAATTATCAAAATGATGACCGATGACGATTACTGGTTGGCCTGCCTCCTGGATCCACTATATAAAGGAAATTACAAAATATGCCACATGAGAACCTTGAGCAAATATTGGCTACCAAACAAGCAACTCTTGTAGACCGTTTGGTTCAGGCATTCCCAGCACACAGCGGCGGTGATGGTTCTCACATGAGCCGTAGGGGGCAACATGGTAGAGGTGTTAGAGGTGCACAAATCCGAAGTAGCGTTGGACAGAGGGGTTTTATGACCAGGTTGTGGAGTGATTCTGCAATGACCGCTGACACGACAGGTACGGCTGCATCGATTCAAAGTGACAGGAGACAGCATTTGTCCAGTATGGTTACGAACTAATTTTCCTCCCTTATCGATGTTCTCCCTCACAGGTCATTCCCCCTTGATTACTGGGCATCTAAAATAGACACCTGGCCTGAATTGGCAGAATATGCATTACAGGAGCTCGCTTGCCCTGCTTCTAGTGTGCTATCAGAAAGAGTCTTCAGTGCTGCTGGTTCAATAATGACCGAAAAAAGGACACGTCTGGCTACCCAGAATGTTGATGATCTAACCTTCATTAAAATGAACCAATCATGGATTTCAAATTATTTTGCCCCACCTTCTCCTGCTGACATGTAGCTTGCCTGAAAAATTTCTTGCTTTTGGCCTCCTCTTACTGATTTCTCCAATTCCGCCATTTGCAGCTGCTGAATGTCCACCATAGGCCATTTTTATACCTCCCTAAATGGGCTGACTCCCCCCACAGGGCCGTGGTCACCACCTGGCGCAAGCACCCGTGCGAGTGCCGTTTGCCTGGACAGGTGGGTGCGCCCACTCTTGGGCGACGGCACTGGCACAGGGTCCCTCATAGTACAATGAAGCGTCTCTGACGGTGGTGGTGCACAAACAACGTCAGACACACCGTTGTAATATGAGAGGCCCTGTGCCAGTACCACTGCCCACGAGAGAGGGTTCCCCCCCAGCTCGAAGAGTGCTCTACCACTTGCAATACTTACCTCTCCCTGTTCCACCACTGTGTAGTCTGTGCTGTTAAAGCCTTCAATGGCACTGCCAATACAAATTTGTTGAAATGATAGATGATAGTTAAAATATACAGGGGCCCTGGCCTCCATTTAGACCAGTTAGTACTTTGCGCCTACTACCACTGTCTGCTACTCAGCAGAGAAGCCCACCCCAGTACCTAGCTATGCCGCCTGTTTAGTCCTGTTACCAATTTTGAACTGCTTTAAGCCTACTTTTGTATTTGGACCTACTAACCGTGTCTGCGCCACTCATTACACTTGTCCTCCACTGAACAAAGCTATGCCGCCTGTTTAGTCCTGTTACCAATTTTGAACTGCATTTAGCCTACTTTTGTATTTTGGGCCTACTATCTGTGTCTGCACCACTCATTACAATTGTCCTCCACAGAACAAAGCTATGCCGCCTGTTTAGTCCTGTTACCAATTTTGAACTGCATTTAGCCTACTTTTTTATTTTGGGCCTACTACCTGTGTCTGCGCCACTCATTACAATTGTCCTTCACAGAACAAAGCTATGCCACCTGTTTAGTCCTGTTACCAATTTTGAACTGAATTTAGCCTACTTTTGTATTTTGGGCCTACTACCTGTGTCTGCGCCACTCATTACAATTGTCCTCCACAGAACAAAGCTATGCCGCCTGTTTAGTCCTGTTACCAATTTTGAACTGTATTTAGCCTACTTTTGTATTTTGTGCCTACTACCTGTGTCTGCGCCACTCATTACAATTGTCCTCCACTTAACAAAGCTATGCCGCCTGTTTAATCCTGTTACCAATTTTGAACTGCATTTAGCCTAATTTTTTAGTTTGGGCCTACTAACTGTGTCTGCACCACTCGTTACAATTGTCCTCCACTGAACAAAGCAATGCCGCCTTTTTAGTCCTGTTACCAATTTTGAACTGCTTTTAGCCTACTTTTTTATTTTGGGTCTATATCTGTGTTTCCTCCTCATCCTGCCCATTGCCCAGCCACTGCTAGATGAGTCTGCTGGTACATTGACCCAGACCACTACATTCCCCTTGCACTCTACACAGCCAGAATCTGACCCTGCTTGAAAGTCAGGTTCCCCTTCCCGCATACTATACCACCTTACACGGGGACAAAGAGGAAGGTGCAGATGAAAGTGCAGGTTCCTTCATCAGGTGGGGGGGCATACTCGTTGGCACTGGCACAGGACCCCTCATAGTTCGCAAAAGTGTCTCTGGCAGTGGGAGGCACCACCCGCCGTCAAACACACCGCCGTACTATGAGTTGGCCAGTGCCAACTAGTGGGCCCCCCTGCTTGCTCAGGATCACAGCACTTGCAAAGTTTAAATACTTACCTCTCCCTGCTCCACCGCCGTGACGTATTCCGCGTTTCCTGGGCCCACGAAAATCTTGAGCCCTACCCCCCACAACTTTAGCCAAATGACCCCCAGTTTTCAATGCCTAACTATTATTATAAAGTAAATTAAGATTGACAAGCTTAAGAAATAAGAATTGATATTTTTGGCAATAAAATGGGCACTGTAGGTGTTTTCCTGTCCTCCACTCACTGCCGACTTTGATTGCCCATTGACTTGCATTGGGTTTCGTGTTTCGGTCGGCCCCGACTTTTCGCAATAATCGGCCGATTTCACCGATTTCGCGAAACCCGACTCGATCCTAAAAAAGTAAAAGTCGCTCAACTCTACTTATGACTGTTGTGTTTGAAACTGTTTAACTGTAAAGCGCTGTGGAATATATAAATAGCGATAATTATTATTATTATTGTTTAGATTAGAAAAAACACACCTCAGAGGAGATCTCATTTACATGTATAAATATATCTGTGGCCAGCACAACGAACTGACACACGACTTATTCCTTCCAAGGACCATACTGAATACCAGGGTATACTCATTACAGTAAACTAGGAACAAGAACAGATGCAGTCATAGAATCCAATAAAAACACTTTTTATTAATAATCAGAATAAAAATATACAAAAAAGAACCAAACAAACAGTGTGCAATGAGGCTAGCAGATGGTACAAAGGTGCCAAGGCAACATGCAAAAACAGTAGCCCAAGGTATGGTAACCCCACTGGTCGTCCAGATACAGCTCATAGGTATAAGATAGCATACAACATGTCAAAGTAAATGCACAACAGGCAAATAGCAGCACCAGCACGTATATCTCTATATCTCACACAAACGGTAAGCAGTAATATGGCCACAGACATGAAAAAACGGTATAATGTGCATATCACCTGATGTGGAGTACCTGGACCAACACAGGGGATACCGAACCACCCCGATGCGCGTTTCGGTAAGTGTACCTTCCTCAGGGGGCGCATGGCGATATACGGGCACACCGGAACTATTTATAATGGACCCATCATTGAAAGAAACACTCTGCCGCATTGCGCAGCTTCCGTCCGCCCAGCACACCCGATCAGCCGACAACCGGAAACACGTGGTGCCCCACGTGATCCGGAAGTACGTGATCAGTAGCCGGGACCGGGCGGAACAAAGCGGCACATGCGCAGATGCGTATAGAGTGTAAGACGGCCATATTTAGAAAGGGCAGAGAGGATGGCAGGAAAGCCAGGATTCAAACGGGCCAATAATAAGCGCTGCAAAGCAGCGCACAAATATAGGACAGCATGTGCCAATACGGGAACGCAACTTAAAACTATCCCGGGTGGAATGTACGAATACAAGGTAAATGCACATGACCAAGTATATTTAGAGGCCAATTATAAGCGCTACATAGCAGCGCACCAGTGCAGGACAGCATATACCCATACGGGGACACAAATAAGAACTATCCCAGATGGAACAAAACAAGAACAAAATAAATGCACATGACCAAGATATTTAAGGTGACCGTTCTACATATAACGGGAAATCCCATAAAACACCTAGTAGTCCATATTATGCAGTATAATTATAGTCACAGAAAGTACATGTGCAGGCCAAATACATAGTGTATAGGGTAGAGTAGAAGCCCCCCTGTATTGGGTACATATTGGGTAGCCGCACATATCGAATAAATAAATATTCCCAACAGAATTTTTATCCACTTCTGGCTTCACATTTCTTCCTTCAGGATCTTGCCAAATACATATGGATGGCCAGCATTCAACATATCAATGTATGAAAGTACGAATCCTAGATGACAAAAGAAGTAAAAATTAAAATCAAATAAAAACAACATGATGCGGAAAGGCAAACAAAGGCACAGCAGTGTGACGACTACAGAAAAGGGGCATAACTTATGTTCTCATTTAAGCCCAATGGATGTACTGTATTAAGCGACCAAATCCATTGCGTCTCTAATTGGCCAAGACGTTTAAAAAGATTCCCACCGTGGATATTGACATTCAACATGTCAATACCACGGACTCTAAACAACGAGCTGTCGCTACGATGTAAGGCCTGAAAATGCCTTGGAATGGTTTTTAATAGGGATATATCATTCTGGGTGGCAGCCGCCTCAATCCCCAGAACATGCTCCCTAACCCTCACTTTTAATTGTCTAGTGGTCATCCAGACATAAATCAGTCCGCACGGGCAGGTGGCGTAATAGACTACATATCTTGAAGTGCAGGTAATGCGCTTCCTGATAATGTACTCCTTGGACCCACTAGAATTGGAAAATTTGCCACATCTGTCCACATTAGGACATGCGACACAGCGGCCACATGGGGCAGAGCCCCCCGGAGTTGGTATATCATCTAGGAATGTTCTAGGTACCTGCCCAGTGTAGTGGCTATTAGTTAGGAGGTCTCTCAGATTTTTTGCCCGTCTGAATGTAAGAAGGGGTCTCTTGGGGAGGAATTTACCAATGATGGGGTCGGTTTGAAGGATAGGCCAGGCTTTAGTGAGTGCAGATCTCACTCTATCAGCCTGGGGATTGAACGTTGTAATAAACCGAAGTTGGTCACCACCATTGGTTCTACCCTCACCCTGGGGTTTATATAGCAGATGATTACGAGTGGAATATTTAGCCCTGTGATAGGCTTTTTCGATATTGCGTCTGCTATATCCCCGTTCAGTAAACCGTGTTGTTAACTCTGAGCACGTTTCTCGAAATCAGAATACGTTGAGCATATCCTCCGTAACCGGAGGAACTGCCCAACAGGTATAGAAGACACCATGTGCCGGGGGTGACAGGATGAGGCATGTAACACCATATTGGTGGATGTTACTTTACGGTAAATTTCAGTATGTACATCCCCTGTCTCATCCTTACCAACCATTACATCCAGGAAACTGACCCTGTGCGGTACGCGACTTTCGCGCCAAAGTCGCGTTTCAATGATGCGAAAAGCACCATTTCTCAGCCAATGAAGGTGGACGCAGAGTGTGGGCAGCGTGATGACATAGGTCTCAGTCCCCACCATCTTAGAGAAGGGCATTACAGTGATTGCCTTGCTTTCTGCGGCGTCACAGGGGCTATAAAGGGACGTTCCCGCCGACCGCCATCTTACTGCTGCTGATCTGAGCATAGGAAGAGGTTGCTGCCGCTTCGTCAGAAGCAGGGATAGCGTTAGGCAGGGTGCATTAACCCCCAAACTGCTTGTGCTGTAGCGATTTCCACTGTCCAACACCACCTTTTGTCTGTAGGGACAGTGGAGGCTACATTTTTTTTCCTCAGCGCTGTAGCTCATTGGGCTGCCCTAGAAGGCTCCCTGATAGCTGCATTGCTGTTTGTATGCCGCTGTGCAAACCAACTGCTTTTTTCAAAGCACAAATCCTGTTGCTCCTTCCTTTCTGCACAGCTATCTTGTTTGTTTGTCCACACTTTCGACTTTTTTGTGCAGCAGTCCACTCCTTGTTATTGTTGCCTGCCATACTTTGCTGAGATTACTGCAGGGAGATAGTACCATATATACTCGAGTATAAGCCGAGATTTTCAGCCCAAATTTTTGGGCTGAAAGTGCCCCTCTCGGCTTATACTCGAGTCAAGGTGGGTGGCAGGGTCGGCGGGTGAGGGCGCTGAGGCATACTTACCTAGTCCCAGCGATCCTGGCGCTGTCCCTGCCGTCCCACGGTCTTCTGTGCTGCAGCTTCTTCCCCTCTTCAGCGGTCACGTGGGACCGCTCATTAGAAAAATAAATAGACGGCTGCACCTCCCATAGGGGTGGAGCCGCGTATTCATTTCTCTAATCAGCGGTCCCACATGACCGCTGATAGAGGAAGAGGCTGCGGCACCGAAGACCATCTGTGACGGCAGGGACAGCGCCAGGATCGCTGGGACTAGGTAAGTATGTAATATTCACCTGTCCGCGTTCCAGCCGCCGGGCGTCGCTCCATCTTCCCGGCGCCTCCATCTTCCCGGCGTCTCTGCGCTCTGACTGTTCAGGTCAGAGGGCGCGATGACGCATATAGTGTGCGCGGCGCCCTCTGCCTGATCAGTCGGAGCGGAGACGCCGGGACGAGACGCCGGGACCGGACGCTGGGAGCTGCAAGCAAGAGAGGTGAGTATGTGTTTTTTTTTTTTTTTTATTGCCGCAGCAGTGGCGGCACAGATTTATGTGGATCATCTATGGGACAAAATGAACGGTGCAGAGCACTGTATGGGGCACAGCTATGGGACAATAATGAACAGTGCAGAGCACTATATGGGGCACAGCTATGGGACAATAATGAACGGTGCAGAGCACTATATGGCACAGCTATGGGACAATAATGAACGGTGCAGAGCATATATGGGGCACAGCTATGGGACAATAATGAACGGTGCAGAGCATATATGGGGCACAGCTATGGGACAATAATGAATGGTGCAGAGCATATATGGGGCACAGCTATGGGACAAAATGAACGGTGCAGAGCATATATGGGGCACAGATATGGGACAATAATGAACGGTGCAGAGCATATATGGGGCACAGCTATGGGACAAAATGAACGGTGCAGAGCATATATGGGGCACAGATATGGGACAATAATGAACGGTGCAGAGCACTGTATGGGGCACAGCTATGGGACAAAATGAACGGTGCAGAGCATATATGGGGCATAGATATGGGACAATAATGAATAGTGCAGAGCACAGTATGGGGCACAGCTATGGGACAAAATGAACGGTGCAGAGCACTGTATGGGGCACAGCTATGGGACAAAATGAACGGTGCAGAGCATATATGGGGCACAGATATGGGGCAATAATGAACGGTGCAGAGCACTGTATGGGGCACAGCTATGGGACAAAATGAACGGTGCAGAGCATATATGGGGCACAGATATGGGACAATAATGAATAGTGCAGAGCACAGTATGGGGCACAGCTATGGGACAAAATGAACGGTGCAGAGCATATATGGGGCACAGATATGGGGCAATAATGAACGGTGCAGAGCATATATGGGGCACAGATATGGGACAATAATGAACGGTGCAGAGCATATATGGGGCACAGCTATGGGGCAATAATGAACGGTGCAGAGCATATATGGGGCACAGATATGGGACAATAATGAACGGTGCAGAGCACTCTATGGGGCACAGCTATGGGACAAAATGAACGGTGCAGAGCATATATGGGGCACAGATATGGGGCAATAATGAACGGTGCAGAGCATATATGGGGCACAGATATGGGACAATAATGAACTGTGCAGAGCACTGTATGGGGCAGAGCTATGGGACAAAATGAACGGTGCAGAGCATATATGGGGCACAGATATGGGGCAATAATGAACGGTGCCGAGCACAGTATGGGGCACAGCTATGGGACAAAATGAACGGTGCAGAGCACTATATGGGGCACAGCTATGGGACAAAATGAACGGTGCAGTGCACTGTATGGGGCACAGCTATGGGGAAATAATGATCTATTTTTATTTTTGAAATTCACCGGTAAATGCTGCATTTCCACCCTAGGCTTATACTCGAGTCAATAAGTTTTCCCAGTTTTTTGTGGCAAAATTAGGGGGGTCGGCTTATACTCGGGTCGGCTTATACTCGAGTATATACGGTAATTGTAGGACAGTCCCTTTTTTTCTTTTTTTTTTCGTTATATCTCTTCAAGCCACTTTCTGCCACAGAAAGTATACTCTAATACAGTGGCCCAGATTTATTCACTAGTCTCCCTGAAGAAAAAAAAAAGGGTGCAGATTAAAATTGGCAAATCTGCATCAGTGGCAGTCCTGTGTGTGGCATCTGTGTCTCATTTTCTGGCACAGAAACCATACAGTCTAACAGTGGGCCTGATTTCTTGCCAATTCTCCCATAAATAAAAAAAAAATAGTGGGAGATTAAGATTGGCAATTCTGCCTCAGTGCCAGTCGTGTGTGTGGCATCTGTCTTTAATTTTGTGCCACAGAAAACCTAGTGTGTAATACTGGGCCAGATTTTTTTTTAAATTCTCCCAGAAAAAAAAAATAGTGGGAGATTAAGATTGGCCATTCTGCCTCTGTGCCAGTCCTGTGTGTGGCATCTGTCTCTCATTTTGTGCCACAGAAAACCTAGTGTGTAACACTGGGCCTGATTTCTTGACAATTCTCCCACAATAAAGTTACAAAAAAAGTGGGAGATTAAGATTGGCATTTCTGCCTCAGTGCCAGTCCTGTGTGTGGCATCTGTCTCTTATTTTGTGCCATAGAAAACATACAGTCTAACAGTGGGCCTGATTTCTTGCCAATTCTCCCATAAATAAAAAAAAATAGTGGGAGATTAAGATTGGCAATTCTGCCTCAGTGCCAGTCGTGTCTGTGGCATCTGTCTTTCATTTTGTGCCACAGAAAACCTAGTGTGTAATACTGGGCCAGATTTTTTTTAAATTCTCCCAGAAAAAAAAATAGTGGGAGATTAAGATTGGCAATTCTGCCTCAGTGCCAGTCGTGTGTGTGGCATCTGTCTTTCATTTTGTGCCACAGAAAACCTAGTGTGTAATACTGGGCCAGATTTTGTTAAAATTCTCCCAGGAAAAAAAAAGTGGGAGATTAAGATTGGCATTTCTGCCTCAGTGCCAGTCCTGTGTGTGCCATCAGTCTCTCATTTTGTGCAACATTAAAGCTAGTGTGTAACACTGGGCCAGATTTTTTGACAATTGTCCCAGAAAAAAAAAATTGTGGGAGATTAGGATTGGCAATTCTGCCTCAGTGCCAGTCGTGTGTGTGGCATCTGTCTCTCATTTTGTGCCACAGAAAACATACAGTCTAACAGTGGGCCTGATTTCTTGCCAATTCTCCCATAAATAAAAAAAATAGTGGGAGATTAAGATTGGCAATTCTGCCTCAGTGCCAGTCGTGTGTGTGGCATCTGTCTTTAATTTTGTGCCACAGAAAACCTAGTGTGTAATACTGGGCCAGATTTTTTTTAAGTTCTCCCAGAAAAAAAAAAGTGGGAGATTAAGATTGGCATTTCTGCCTCAGTGCCAGTCCTGTGTGTGCCATCAGTCTCTCATTTTGTGCAACATTAAACCTAGTGTGTAACACTGGGCCAGATTTTTTGACAATTGTCCCAGAAAAAAAAAATTGTGGGAGATTAGGATTGGCAATTCTGCCTCAGTGCCAGTCGTGTGTGTGGCATCTGTCTTTAATTTTGTGCCACAGAAACCTAGTGTGTAATACTGGGCCTGATTTTTTTATAATTCTCCCTGAAAAAAAATTAGTGGGAGATTAAGATTGGCATTTCTGCCTCAGTGCCAGTCCTGTGTGTGCCATCTGTCTCTAATTTTTGTACCACATTAAACCTAGTGTGTGACACTGGGCCAGATTTTTTGACAATTCTCCCAGAAAAAAAAAGTGGGAGATTAAGATTGGCATTTCTGCCTCAATGCCAGTCCTGTGTGTGGCATCTCTCTTTTATTTTGTGCCACAGAAAACCTAGTATGTAACACTGGGTCTGATTTCTTGACAATTCTCCCACAATAAAGTTACAAAAAAAGTGGGAGATTAAGATTGGCATTTCTGCCTCAGTGCCAGTCGTGTGTGTGGCATCTGTCTTTAATTTTGTGCCACAGAAAACCTAGTGTGTAATACTGGGCCAGATTTTTTTTAAATTCTCCCAGAAAAAAAAAAATAGTAGGAGATTAAGATTGGCCATTCTGCCTCTGTGCCAGTCCTGTGTGTGGCATCTGTCTCTCATTTTGTGCCACAGAAAACCTAGTGTGTAATACTGGGCCTGATTTTTTTATAATTCTCCCTGGAAAAAAAAATAGTGGGAGGTTAAGATTGGCATTTCTGCCTCAGTGCCAGTCCTGTGTGTGGCATCTGTCTCTCATTTTGTGCCACAGAAAACATACAGTCTAACAGTGGGCCTGATTTCTTGCCAATTCTCCAATAAATAAATAAAAAATAGTGGGAGATTAAGATTGGCAATTCTGCCTCAGTGCCAGTCGTGTGTGTGGCATCTGTCTTTCATTTTATGCCACAGAACATATACTGTATAAGAGTGGGCCACATTTCTTCAATATTCTCCCAGAAAAAATAAAAAGGGGGAGATTTTTATTGGTAGTGTCTGCATCTGTGTCAGTCCTGTTAGTGGCATATCTGTCTGTGTACTGTTATACATTGGGCCTGATTTTCCCTGCAGTCTCATCCACCTATAAAGGGATATATAAATCCAACAGAAGTTTGAGTTCACCTTGTAACTGGTTTTACAGTAACAAATACCGTTAGTTTGGTTACTGTATTTGGTTATGAGGAAGTCTGGTGGAAGAGGTCGTGGCCGTGGGCGGTCATTGCCAGCTGGTAATGATGGTAGTGGTGGTGGAGCATCAGGTTGTCGTGGGAAAAGCAATATAGCACCTAAGTCTCGAGTTGTTGAGCCAGGTTCGTCGTCTGGCTACACAAGGCCTCGAACGCTCCCTTTTCTGGGAGTAGGAAAACCGCTTTTAAAGCCAGAGCAGCAAGAACAAGTTTTGGCTTTCCTTGCTGACTCAGCCTCTAGCTCTTTCGCCTCCTCTTCTGAAACTGCTAAATGTAAAAGCAGCACGTCGTTAGTGGATGTTCACGGTCAGGGACAAGTCGCTTCCTTGTCTTCTTCACCAAGAACAACAGAGAAGGATGCGTCAAGCGACACAACGGGTTACTCCATGGAGCTCTTTACACATATCGTTCCTGGGTTAGAAAGTGAAATAGTTAACAGGCCATGCCCATTACAAGTTGAATCGGACATGGAGTTCACAGATCCACAGCCACAGCCAGATTACTATGCTGTTCCTTTGACTCAGACCAGAACATTGCCCTCGCAGTGTACTGATCCAGAATCAGACCCTGATGAGGCTATGGTGCCCCGTCACGAACGTTATACCACCGGCTTACACGGTGACACAGACGAAGTTGCACACGAGATAGAAGAGGAGGTCATAGATGACCCAGTTGTTGACCCCGATTTGCAGCCATTGGGGGAACAGGGTGCAGGCGGCCATAGCTCTGAAGCGGAGGAGGAGGAGCTGCAGCAGGCATCAACATCGCAACAGGTTCCATCTGCCAGGCCCGTATCTGGCCAAAAACGCATGGCAAAACCAAAACCAGTTGTAGGACAGCGTGGCCATCTGGTTAAAGAAGCTCAGTCTGCAATGCCTGAAAAAGTATCCGATAGTAGAAAGAGTGCAGTCTGGCATTTTTTTAAACAACATCCAAATGATCAGCGCAAATTCATCTGTCAAAAATGTTCAACTACCTTAAGCAGAGGTCAGAATCTTAAAAGTCTAAATACAAGTTGCATGCGTAGACATTTAAACACCATGCATTTGCAAGCCTGGACTAACTACCAAACGTCCCTTAAGGTTGTAGCACCCTTGGCCAATGAAGCTAGTCAGCAACGCTACATCCCTTCCCTCACTGTAAGCCCACCATTTCCCGCACCACCTGCAGTAAATGTGCAGGTTTCGTCGCCAGGCCAAAACAGTCAGGGAATCACCAGGTTTGTGGTAGGAAACACTGCATGTAGGGCACCAGCAAGAATACCATCTCCAACCCTCTCTCAGTCTGCCATGTCCACCGGCATCCCCGCTAGTTCCACGATCTGCAGCTCTCCAGTCCAGCTCACCCTACATGAGACTCTCATTAGGAAAAGGAAGTACTCATCCTCGCATCCGCGTACACAGGGTTTGAACGCCCACATTGCTAGACTAATCTCGTTAGAGATGATGCCCTACCGGTTAGTTGAAAGCGAAGCTTTCAAAGCCCTGATGGACTACACTGTACCACGCTACAAGCTACTTAGTAGACACTTCTTTTCGAGAAAAGCCATCCCAGCCCTCCACCATCATGTAAAAGACCGCATTGTCCATGCACTCAGGCAATCTGTGAGTACAAAGGTGCACCTGACGTTACGTGTCCATCACGGCACGCTGGGTTAATGTGGTGGATGCAGGGTCCACAGGGGACAGCAATATTGGGACAGTTCTGCCTAGCCCACGGTCTAGGAAACAGTTGGCTGTAGGCGTTCACAACCCCTCTTCCTCCTCCTCCTCCAGAAGCGAGAGCTCATCCACAGACCGCAGTCGCACGAGCACTCCATCCGCAGCTGCCACTGTTGCACACGAGGTGTCCCATTATGGGACAGCTAGTGGCAAGCGTCAGCAGGCTGTATTGGCAATGAAGTGTTTGGGCGACAACAGACACACCGCAGAAGTTCTGTCCGAGTTCTTGCAGCAAGAAACTCAGTCATGGCTGGGCAGTGTACATCTTGAGGCAGGCAAGGTAGTGAGTGATAATGGAAGGAATTTTATGGCTGCCATAGCCCTTTCACAACTGAAACACATTCCTTGCCTGGCTCACACCTTAAACCTGGTAGTGCAGTGCTTCCAGAAAAGTTATCTGGGGTTACCCGACCTGCTCCTCAAAGTGCGCAGACTTTGCTCGCATATCCGCCGTTCGCCCGTACACTCCAGCCGTATGCAGAACCAACAGAGGTTTTTGAACCTTCCCCAGCATCACCTAATCATCAACGTTGCAACAAGGTGGAACTCCACACTGCACATGCTTCAGAGACTGTGCAAACAGAGGCGTGCTGTTATGTATTTGTGGGAGGATACACATACACGGGCAGGCAGTTGGATGGCAGACATGGAGTTGTCACGTGTGCAGTGGTCGAAGGTACAAGACCTGTGTCAAGTCCTTCAGTGTTTTGAGGAATGCACACGGCTGGTTAGTGCAGACAACGCCATAATAAGCATGAGCATCCCCTAATGTGTCTGCTGATGCAAAGTTTGACGCACATAAAGGAGCAGGCATCTGCAGCCGAGGAAGAGGGAAGCCTTGATGACAGTCAGCCATTGTCTGGTCAGGGCAGTCTACAGGACGAGGTAGCGGGCGAAAAGGAGGAGGACGAGGAGGATGATGGGGATGAGTATTTTTTGAATAAGGAAGCTTCTCCGGGGCCAATAGAAACTGGTGGCGTTGCAAGGCCGGGTTCAGGTTTTTTGAGGGAGACAAGTGACGTAGATTTGCCCGAAACTGCCCCTCAACCCAGCACAACCGCAGATTTGACAACTGGAACTTTGGCCCACATGGCGGATTATGCCTTACGTATCCTCAAAAGGGACCCACGCATTATTAAAATAATAACCGATGACGATTACTGGTTGGCCTGCCTCCTTGATCCTCGCTATAAAGGCAAATTGCAAAATATCAAGCCACATGAGAACCTCGAACAAATATTAGCAACCAAACAAGCAACTCTTGTAGACCGTTTGATTCAGGCATTCCCAGCACACAGCGCCGGTGATGGTTCTCACACGAGCTGCAGGGGGCAACAGGGCAGAGGTGTTGTTGGTGCACAAATCAAAAGTGGCATTGGACAGAGGGGTTTTCTGACCAGGTTGTGGAGTGATTTCGCAATGACCGCAGACAGGACAAGTACTGCAGCATCAATTCAAAGTGACAGGAGACATCATTTGTCCAGTATGGTTACTAACTATTTTTCATCCCTTATCGATGTTCTCCCTCAACCGTCATTCCCATTTGATTACTGGGCATCCAAAATAGACACCTGGCCTGAATTGGCAGAATATGCATTGCAGGAGCTTGCTTGCCCAGCAGCTAGTGTGCTATCAGAAAGAGTATTCAGTGCTGCTGGTTCAATATTGACCGAAAAAAGGACTCATCTGGCTACCCAAAATGTTGATGATCTAACCTTCATTAAAATGAACCACTCATGGATTTCTAATTATTTTGCCCCACCTTTCCTGGCTGACACCTAGCTTTCCTATAAAAAGGTCTTGCTTGTGGACTGGTCTTACTGACTGTTCCAATCTCTTAATTTGCAGCAGCTGTTTGTCCAGCATACGACATGTTTACACCTCCCTAAATGGGCTAACTCCCCCCACGGGGTCATGGTCTCGCCACTTGGCGCAAGCATCCGTGAGAGTGCCGTTTGTCTGAAAGGTGGGTGTGCCCGCTTTTGGTCAACGGCACTGCCACTGGGTCCCTCATAGTACAATAAAGTGTCTCTGGCGGTGGTGGCGCGCACCCAACATCAGACACACCATTGTAACATGAGGGGCCCTGGGCCTGTACCGCCGGCCGCAAGAGAGTTCCCCCCCTCCAGCTCAAACAGTGCTCTACCACTTGCAAAATTATCTCTCACAGCTCCACCAATGTTTAGTCTATGCGCTGACATCCTTCAATGCCTGGCACTGACAATACCAATTTGTTGACATGTATGATGCTAGTTAAAATAGTCAGGGTCAGTGTCCTACATTGACACCAGTAAATACTTAGCGCCAAATTACTATGTCTGAAACTCAGCAGAGGAGCCCACCCCTGTACCTAAGTATGCCACCCTTTTTTTTTTGGTTTTGTTGTTTTGCGAGACATTAACATCTATTTTTTTGGGGGGAGTACTAACTGTGTCAGACACTCCTTTCCAATCGTCCTCCGCTGACCACACCAATGCTGCCTGTGTACCCCTGCCCCATAATCGAAGGTGCTTTGAGCCTATTTTTTTAAAATTTTAGGCCTACTAAGTGTGTCTGCAGTCCCTCCTTCAAATTGTCCTCCGCTGACCACACCAATGCTGCCTGTGTACCCCTGCAAGATAATTCAAACTGCTTTGAGCCTATTTTTTAAAATTTTAGGCCTACTAAGTGTGTCTGCGGTCCCTCCTTCCAATTGTCCTCCACTGAACACACCAATGCAGACCGTGTACCCATGTAACCTTTTTTAAACCTGCATCAAGCCAACTTTGTGGTGTAAGGCCTACTAACAGTGTCTGGCGGCGCCACTCAATACAGCTGTCCTCTTTAAAAAAATTACCTGCAATTATCAGGTTTTCAGCCTATCGGAATTTTACAACTGCAGTGGGGCTACTAGTTTGGTTGGGGCCTACTAACAGTGTCTGCCGCTCCAAGGTGTTCTCCTGGTTGCCTTTCCTGAGCTTCTATCTTCAGGCTCCTGTTAAATAGTTGTTAAATGGAACAACTGCATTTGGCCTACTAGTTGGGTTGCGGCCTACTAACGGTGTATGCCGCTCCGTGCTGTTCTCCTGGTTTCCTGTCCTGAACTTCCATTTTCAAGCTCTCGTTAAGTAGTTGTTAATATTACACTGAATTTGGCCTACTAGTGTGGTTGGGGTCTACTAACGGTGTATGCCGCTCCGTACTGTTCTCCTGGTTTCCTGTCCTGAAATTCCATTTTCAGGCTCTCGTTAAGTAGTTGTTGAAACAACACTGCATTAGGCCTACAAGTTGGGTCTTGGTTGTAGAGACGGTGTCTGCCGCTCCAAGGTGTTCTCCAGGTTGCCTCTCCCTAGCTTCTATCTTCAAGCTCTCGTTAAGTAGTTGTTGAAACAACACTGCATTAGGCCTACAAGTTGGGTCTGGGATGTAGAGACGGTGTCTGCCGCTCCAAGGTGTTCTCCAGGTTGCCTCTCCCTAGCTTCTATCTTCAAGCTCTCGTTAAGTAGTTGTTGAAACAACACTGCATTAGGCCTACAAGTTGGGTCTGGGTTCTACAAACGGTGTCTTCCGCTCCAAGGTGTTCTCCAGGTTGCCTTTCCCTAGCTTCTATCTTCAGGCTCTCGTTAAATTGTTTTTAATATAACAATGCATTTGGCCTACTTGTTTTGTTGGCCCTACTAACGGTGTCTGCCGCTCTTTGATGTTCTCCTACACTGAACAAACCAGTGCCGCCTGTTTACTTCTGTTACCAATTTTGAACTGCATTTAGCCTACTTACTGATTTGGGCCTACTCACTGTGTCAGCCTCTCATTACAGTTGTACTCCACTGAACAAAGCAATGCCCCCTGGTTAGTCCTGTTACCAATTTTGAACTGCATTTAGCCCACTTTATTCTTTGGGCCTATATCTGTGTTTCCTCCTAATCCTGCCCATTGCCCAGCCAGTGATAGATGAGTCTGCTGGTACATTGACCCATAACGCTACATTCCCCGTGCACGCTACACAGCAAGAATGTGACCCTGCTGAAAGTCAGGTTCCCCTTCCCGCATACCATACCACCTTACACGGGGACAAAGAGGAAGGTGCAGATGAAAGTGCAGGTTCCTTCATCAGGTGGAGGGGAAAACTCGTTGGCGACATCACTGGCACAGGGCCCCTCATAGTACGCAAAAGTGTCGCTGCCGGTGGGAGGCGCCCCCGCCGTGCAAACACACCGCCGTACTTTGAGGGGCCCTATGCCAGTGCCAATGCCAATGAGTGGGCCCCCCCTGCTTGCTCAGGATCACAGCACTTGCAAAGTTTAAATACTTACCTCTCCCTGCTCCACAGATTTCCTGGGCCCACTAAATACTTGAACCAGCCCACAACTTTAGCCAAATGACCCCCAATTTCCAATGCCTTACTATTATTATAAGGTAAATTAAGACTGACAAGCTTCAGTAACTAGAATGGATGTCTTTGCCATTAAAATGGGCACTGTACGTGTTTTCCTGGCCTCCACTCACTGCCGACTATGCTTCCCCATTGACTTGCATTGGGTTTCGTGTTTCAGTCGATCCCCGACTTTTTGCGATAATCAGCCGATTTCACTCGACTCGACTCGACTTTTGAGATAGTCGGGTTTCGCGAAACCCGACTCGACACTAAAAAACTAAAAGTCGCTCAACGCTAATCTTGGTCATGTGCATTTATTTTGTTCTTGTATTGTTCCATCTGGGATAGTTCTTATTTGCGTTCCCGTATGGGTATATGCTGTCCTGCACTGGTGCGCTGCTATGCCAGCACTTATAATTGGCCTCTAAATATACTTGGTCATGTGCATTTACCTTGTATTCGTACATTCCACCTGGGATAGTTTTAAGTTGCGTTCCCGTATTGGCATATGCTGTCCTACATTTGTGCGCTGCTTTGCAGCGCTTATTATTGGCCCGTTTGAATCTTGGCTTTCCTGCCCTCCTCTCTGCCCTTTCTAAATATGGCCGCCTTACACTCTATACGCATCTGCGCATGCGCCGCTTTGTTCCGCCCGGTCCCGGCTACTGATCACGTACTTCCGGATCACGTGGGGCCCCACGTGTTTCCGGTTGTCGGCTGATCAGGTGTGCTGGGCGGACGGAAGCTGCGCAATGCGGCAGAGCATTTCTTTCAATGATGGGTCCATTATAAATAGTTCCGGTGTGCCCGTATATCGCCATGCGCCCCCTGAGGAAGGTACACTTACCGAAACGCGCATCGGGGTGGTTCGGTATCCCCTGTGTTGGTCCAGGTCCTCCACATCAGGTGATATGCACATTATACCGTTTTTTCATGTCTGTGGCCATATTACTGCTTACCGTTTGTGTGAGATATAGAGATATACGTGCTGGTGCTGCTATTAGCCTGTTGTGCATTTAGTTTGACATGTTGTATCCTATCTTATACCTATGAGCTGTATCTGGACGACCAGTGGGTTACCATACCTTGGGCTACTGTTTTTGCATGTTGCCTTGGCACCTTTGTACCATCTGCTAGCCTCATTGCACACTGTTTGTTTGGTTCTTTTTTGTATATTTTTATTCTGATTATTAATAAAAAGTGTTTTTATTGGATTCTATGACTGCATCTGTTCTTGTTCCTAGTTTACTATGTGTTGGCAGTTATCCTTATTGTCCATGCATGGGTGGTGCATGAATTTTGTTATATGTTATTAGTTACTAAGTGACTTCTACGCACCCCCAATAATGCTTATTGGAATTCTTTTGCATACTCATTACAGGTGGAAGGAAGGCGATTCCGGCAGCTAAATAGGAAAGGGTTCTCCACCGTTAGAGCTGTCAGACTGTGGAATGCCCTATCACAAGAGGTAGTAATGGCAGAAAGTATAACAGCTTTTTAAAAAGGCCTGGACGATATCTTCAATGCACATAATATTGTGGGTTGCAGTTAATTTAGTGACAAAATGTACAATGGGTGAAGTAAGATTGAAGTTGATAGATCTAAGTCTTTTTTTCAGCCTATGCAAGTATGTAACTTTCCCCCTTTTTATTCTGCTGAGGATGGCCCTCCGGTCAGCGAGAACACCGTGTCCGTTGGCTGACATTATGCCTCATCTCAGTGGAGGCTGACTATTGGCAAACCAGATCCCTGCACAAGGGATAAAGGATACTGGGATTTCTCTGGAGTCTGTCGCCTCAGGTAGACATTACAGTTAGGTTAAGTGAAGAGCTGGTCTTGGGGGGTAAAGTGGTACACTGTTCACTGAGTAAAGCAGTCCCCTTCCAAATGTAGACAGGATTCCATTATTAGAAGGTTTTTAAAACACATAAACAGGTTTTTGGCTCTATACCGGAGCCTTCTTCAGATGTGCATGTGGTCAAGAAAGAAACTGCAAACCTGCTTATAGTAACTGATACTCTTTCAACATCAATCTTCAGGAAATTAACTATTTAACTGGCATTTGCCCTTGCGTACCTGATGGGTTATACTGTATACATGGATGTTTATGAGACTGATCCAGAAAAAGTATCTGAGCACTGATTAAACAAAATCATTCTGCTTATGGTTTAGGAATCCGTGAGTTTGGATTACTTATTAAAATATATTTCCATTTCAAGAAAGTTAAAGAAGAGACAGATATATAAGACCACATTAACAACAGCTTAAAAAAAAAAAAAGAGAGAAACAGCTGACCCGCAATCCTGTTTCTTCTTATCTTTCAACACAAAACATAAGTTTGTGACTTTCCTTGCAGCAGGTCACTGCTACAGGTTGAAGTGAAGGCATCTGCTAATTTGGATCAATCACCAACTATCTAAAACAAATATACCTTTTCATTGATGTTATATTGAGTTCTCTGCTTTGTTACAGGGTATTATCTTACAATATTCCAGGATAGACAACAGAATCTCCCCAAAGTTTAATGACTCACATTGAAACAGAAACAAGTGCTGCATAGAAATTATAGTGAACAACTAACAAAAACCAAATACCATAAATCCAAAATCCTGTGCTTATTCGTTGTCTTAGGCCGGCGTCACACTCAGCCAGGGCCGGCTCCAGGTTTTCGAGGGCCCCGGGCGAAAGAGTCTCAGTGGGCCCCCCCTTTAACACATACCCCGATTTATGATGCACAGATACGGCAGAGAAATGTATAGTACAATGCCAGATTTCACTTCTTACATGAGTGACAGCTATTGTAGATTCTGCAGTGTATATATACAGGAGGAAAGGTGCTGTGCAGTGTATATATACAGGAGAGGTGCTTTTCTGTTTTGAGTTTTTCTATGAAACGAAGACTTTTCTACATAAACAACGTTGTTTGGTTTTGCGGCCCCAACAGATCTGTGCTACAAAGTAACAGGCGGCTCGGGCATTAATGAGGGACCTGATGCTGAATCCTTTCCACAAACCCTAATGACCCAATTAGTGCCCTGTCATTAGAAGCTCATTAAATGCCTCCCTGTCCTGAGTAGTCATGTACAGTAAGGGGGGATCCTGCAGCCCACCCCCTGACTGCTCCATACCATACACTGCCCTCTGTCGCTCTCACTATTATCCTGTGCATTTCTCTGTCATCGTTACCCCATGTTACACTTGTCACCCCCCACTACAGAGTAGCAGGGCAGCCAAGGTCACCCCCTCCCGGATCCTAATGGCAGCAGGAAATGTCTGCTCCTCTATTGGGTTGGAACCTGATTTAATCAAGGAATAATGTGGATTTGTTGCCGGTGGCTGCAGGGGAAGGGTTAAGTGATGCCATGTCCGTGGTGGGAGCAGTGGCAGCTGCTGGGACCTGGACAGAGACAACCAATGTTGCTGTGACTGCACATTGTGATGTGGAGGAGAGAAGCTGAGACTCCGGAGCAGAAATCACCTACATGCCAGCACTGGGCAGAGTCCCTCCAGTCACCAGCCTGGGGCCACGGGGCCCCAACGTACAGCCCACAGCTCAGTTTTATCCATGGCAGCAGCTCCCCTTCCTCCTGGCATCTGGTTAACCCCATTTATGCGGGTCAGATTGTTATCTTTAAGGTTCAGCAATAACCTTCATACAGATGGGAAGGGGTTAAGCTTCTTCCTACCCCACTGGTGCAGGTTTGGTGCAGCATGCATGTATTCTGGGTGAGCTGGGCGGCTACAGGCTGCACCCCACCAGCTGCTCCTCCAGACATCACCCACATTTTTAGGCAGTGGAGAAAGACAGCAGCAGACTGAGCCACAATTGCAACCACTGCTGGATACCTTTGCACTCACTCAGTCACTAGTAGGATGGAGCTCCTCGGAATCTACCTGATAAACTTCAGCACTGTCTGCAGCCACCCAGGGGGGAGAGCAGAGAACATGCTCTCTCCGCCCACAATGTCACACTGGCTGCCTTCTGTTAACCCCTATGTGTGCCTGCCTGGCTGCACTGACTGAGTGAGAAGATGCTTGTGTCAGAGCTGGCACATAAGGGTTAAGAGAACGCAGCCAGCAGTGACTTTGTGGGGGGAGAGAGCATGTTATCTCCTGCTCTGCTCTCCCAGCTGTATCTATGACAGCGTGAGTGGGCCCCCCCCCCCTCTCCCCAGGGCCCCGGCATTTGCCCGCTGTGCCGGGTGCTGACGCCGGCCCTGCACTCAGCGTAAGACAATACGGTCCGTATTTTACGGCCTTAATACGCAGAAAAGTCCCCAAAATAGTGGTCCGTATCTCCTCCGGATGCAGGGTGTGTCAGCGTATTTTGCGCATGGCATCCTCCGTATGTAATCCGTATGGCATCCGTACTGCGAGATTTCCTCGCAGGCTTGCAAAACCGACATACGGATATACAAGGGATCCATGTGCTCAAAAAATAATAAAGACATATGTACTGTATATATATATATATATATATATATATGTATATATGTTAGTGAGACACACATATATATATATATATATATATATATATATATATATATTAATATTTCATCCAGCGCGAGATAGCTTAAAAGCCGGTAACTCAATTGCCGGCTTTTGCTATCTCCTTCCAAAATCCGACATGATATGAGACATGGTTTACATACAGTAAACCATGTCATATCCCCATTTATTTTGCATATTCCACACTACTAATGTTAGTAGTGTGTAAAAATTTGGGCGTTCTAGCTATTAAATTAAAGGGTTAAATGGCGGAAAAAATTGGCGTGGGCTCCCGCGCAATTTTCTCCGCCAGAGTAGTAAAGCCAGTGACTTTGGTAGATTGTGGGCTGAGGAATGAATGGATTCTGGCAATATTTTTCAGTTGGAGGTGACAGGAGGTGGCAAGAGCTTGGACGTGAGGTTTGAAGGACAGGGCAGAGTCGAGAGTTACCCCAAAGCAGCGGATTTCAGGTGCGGGAGAGAGCGTGATGCCGTTTACCATAATAGATCGATCGGGTAGGGGGGATGCGTGAGGTGGAGGAAAGATGATGAGTTCAGTTTTGTCTACATTGAGTTTTAGGAAGCGAGAGGTGAAGAAGGAGGATATGGCTGACAGACACTTCGGGATTCTGGACAGCAGGGAGGTGACATCTGGGCCAGAGAGGTAGATCTGAGTGTCATCTGCATACAGGTGGTACTGGAAGCCAAGAGACTTTATGAGTTGTCCTAGGCCAAGGGTATAGATGGAAAAAAGTAGGGGCCCTAGGACAGAGCCTTGAGGGACTCCAACAGAGAGAGAGCGGGATGAGGAGGTAGTGTGGGAGTGGGAAACGCTAAATGTGCCGTTGGACAGGTATGAGGCAATCCAGGACAGGGCAAGGTCTTTGATGCCAAGGGAAGAAAGAATCTGTAACAGTAGGCAGTGATTGACTGTGTCAAAGGCAGAGGACAGGCCAAGAAGGAGGAGGATGGAGAACTGTCTGTTAGCTTTGGCTGTGACTAAGTCATTAGTAATTTTTGTCAGGGCCGTTTCGGTGGAGTGGTGGGGGCGAAAGCCAGATTGGAGGTTGTCAAGGAGAGAGTTAGATGAGAGGTGGGAGGAAAGTTGAGCATGGACATGCTGCTCAAGGAGTTTTGAAGCAAACGGGAGCAGTGATATGGGGCGATAGATGGGCATTGCGGTTGGGTCAAGGTTAGTTTTTTTGAGGATGGGTGTGATGGTGGCATGTTTGAAGGCAGAGGGGAAGGTACCAGAAGAGAGCGATAGGTTGAAGAGATGGGTTAGGGCTGGAATGAGCGTGTTAGTGAGGTTGGGGAGCAGGTGGGAAGGGATGGGGTCAAGTGCACAGGTGGTGAGGTGTGATTTGAAAAAGCGGCGAGTAAGCTCTCCTTCAGTGATGTTGGAGAGGGAGGTTATTAGGGAAGGGCAAAGGTCTGGTATATGGAGTGGTTGGGGTGGTGGACAAGTAAAGGTTTGCCTTGTTTGGTCGATCTTGTTTTTGAAGTAGGTGGCAAAGTCCTCGGAAGAGATGAAGGGAGTTGGAGTTGGCAGTGGTGGGCGGAGAGAGTTAACTGTGCTGAACAGTTGTTTTGGGCTGTAGGATAGTGAAGATACAAGGTTAGTGAAATAGGTCTGTTTAGCAGAGGTGAGCGCTAATTTGAAGTCAAGTGTAGCTTGTTTAAAAGCAGTGATGTCGTCTGGCAGGCGTGTTATCTTCCAATGCCGCTCCATGACCCTGGATGCTTGTCGAAGTTTTTTTGAGATCGCTATGCCAGGGTTGCCTATTAGTTCATCGCACTTCGCCATGCGTGAGAGGGGCGACTGAGTCTATGGCTGATGTGAGGGTGGAGTTATAGAAAGCGGTGGCACTGTCCGTGTCGTGGAGTGAAGATATGGAGGACAGGGGTAGGAGAGAGTCTCAGAGCCTGTGAATGTCTAGGTTTGTGAGGATTCTGCGAGGATGTGGTAATGGCTGGACCTGGGGGGCAGGTGAGGAGGACAAGGATGAGAAAGTGAGTAGATGGTGGTCAGATAGGGGGAAGGGAGAGGTTGTGAGATTAGATAAGGAACAGAGGCGGGTGAAAATGAGGTCTAGTGTATGTCCGTCTGTGTGGGTGGCTGTGGAGGACCACTGGGTGAGGCCAAAGGATGAAGTAAGGGCCAGTAGTTTGGAGGCTGCTGGCTGGTGGGTGTTAGTAGCGATATTAATGTCGCCCATGATGATGGTGGGGATGTCGGCAGAGAGAAAGTGAAGGAGCCAGGTGGAGAATTGGTCGATGAAGGCAGTGGCTGAGCCCGGTGGTCGGTATATTATAGCCATTTGGAGATTGGAGGGAGAGTAGATACGGACAGAGTGAACCTCGAAAGAAGGGAGGATAAGGGAGGGTGGGGGTTGGATAGGGTTGAAGGAGCAGTTTTTAGAAAGAAGGATACCCACTCCTCCACCATGTCTGTTGCCAGAGCGAGGAGTGTGGGTAAGGCTACTTTCACACTAGCGTCGGAATCTCCCTGTCGCAATGCGTCGGGGAGAGATTCCGACGCTAGCGTTTAACGCATTGCACAATGGAGGCAGCGGATGCATTTCTCCGGCGCATCTGCTGCCCCATTGTAAGGTGCGGGGAGGTGGGGGCGGAGTTCCAGCCGCGCATGCGCGGTCGGAAAAAGCTGTCCGTCAGGAGGAAAAAACGTTACATGTAGCGTTTTTTTGCTCCCGACGGTCCGCAGAAGCACGACGCATCCGTCGCTCGACGGATGCGACGTGTGGCAATCCGTCGCAAATGCGTCGTCAATATAAGTCTATGGGGAAAAAACGCATCCTGCAAGCACTTTTGCAGGATGCATTTTTTCTGCAAAACGACGCATTGTGACGGATTGCAGAAAACGCTAGTGTGAAAGTAGCCTAAATTGGAGGCCACCGTAACTCAGTGCTGCAGGCGAGGCCGTGTCAGGGGTCGTCAGCCAGGACTTGGTGAGGGCCAGGAAGGAAAGGTTGCGGGAAACGAAGAGATCATGACCAATGTGGAGCTCATTGCAGAAAGAGCGGGCATTCCAAAGTGCCCCAGAGAGGGGAAGCAGGGTGGTGGGGGTCAGTGGCACAGGTTTTAAGTGTGACGGGTTGCGATAGTTTCTCATAGTGTGAGAAGGATAGGATGAGGATTAGTAATGTATGTGGTGGGGGGGCAGGGTTGGGGGATGTGTCGCCAGCAGTGAGACTAAGCTGAGAAAGGGAAGCAGGTGGTGAAGGAGAGAGATAATTAGTGGGGCAAAAACGGTGGTGAAAATGTGAGCATGGATAAAGAGCAGAGGAGGAAAAGAAAGGCAGGTAAATTTAAAAGATAGTGATTAGTCTTACCATCTGGCCGATTTCTGGACTATTTCTGCTATATTTCTGATGCCACTTAAAAGATGTCACTTCAAATGATGTCACATCTGACCAAGGCTATATCTGACCAGTACCATGCAACTTATACCATTTGAAGAGTCCATGAAATGAAGCTAGGTGAGGGCACTCTTCACAATTAGGTAAAACTGGTGGGCTGGATAGGAAGTTAGGGAGAAGCTGACTGGGCTTCACCCAGGCAGCACCTGTCAGACAGACAGGGGGAAAGGAGGAATATCTAAGAGCTGCAGACAGAGTGGTCCCTGACAGGGGTAAGATCCTGTCAGAGGCCTAGACAGAAGGCCACGGAGCTGCGCCTGCCCCACATGCGGCAGCATCCTAAGAAAGGACTCGAAGAGAATTGTGTTGTAGTGGGTGAGAAACGAAGTCATAGCACAGGAGAGGAAACCAGAAGGAGTTCTGCCCTGTAAAAGGCTGCCTCCTTTCTGAGGTGCAGAAGCCGATAGCCAGAACACCGAGAGAGTAAAGACCTCTACGCTTTACTTCAGAGACTGGCAGGACAGTTAATTCCACGTTGGCTGCCTGACCTTATACCCAGGAGGCACGGTGGCAACTTGTGGGGGCTGGGGCGTGATAGGGTCCCTGTAAAAAGCCTCAGGCCATCAGTCATACGGGTTGTTCCTATCCATCTGGGGTACAGAGAGAAAGACTTAACATCTAGAACACCAACAACAGTTGTGAGGACCTCACCGAGTAGCTCAGCAGGGAGGGACTACAACACTCAGGCGCTAGAGGAAGGCTACTGATTTCCACCTGGATAAGGGGACTCTGGAATTGCCTTCAGACCGGCCGGACTGTGCCTGCCCTGTGATCTGGTGCTCTGGACTGTGGACGCTGAAGCCTTCAGTAAAAAGGTAAAGAGACTGCAACCTTGTGTCCTCGTTCTTCACTGCGCCTCACACCATCCATCAACTACACTCTGGGAAGCCCTGGGGACATACTTCACCTGTGGGAAGGTATACCATCTAGCTGCCATCACATCACCCCAGCGGACCCCTAAGCAGGTGGCGTCACGAACACTATCCCTTTAAAGACCTTTCCCCAATTCATCAATGGACGTCCCCTAGTGCCATGGACCAGGTCAGCCACTGTGACATCCCCCTTGAGAACCGAAGGGCCCGGATCCGAGTACCCCATTGCCCTACTGGGGGGGGGGGTGCTCCACAGACACAAGAAGACGAGGGCAAGAACAAGAATGTACATGAACAGAATGTGGGCCCTTTGCAGTCCAATAGCTCATCATAATGCACAATTTCACCTGCTTTGGAGGTGGAAATGGCCCTCTTACCTCTTGGGCCCCTGTTTGGCTGCACAGGTTGCACCAATGATATGCCTGCCCTGCATTACACACTTTAAATATCTGCTAAGAATGGTGGTTCAGGATGCTCACATCAAGTGCATTAACAACTCTGATATCAGGGCCGGCATCACCATCCGGCATACCCTGGCAAGAGGCAGAACCCTGAGCAAGCAGGGGTAACCCACTCATCGTCAGGGATACCAGCACGCTATGAGGCCCGTGAGTCAGGGGCCGACGAGTGGGCACTCCTGCTTGCTCAGGGCCCCAGCAATACTTATCTCTCCCTGTTCCTTCGCAGCTTTGGTGTCTTCTGCATTTTCTGACTCTGTGATGTCTCAGGTCAGAGGGTGCAATGACATCACTACATCGTGACCTCTGCTATGAGCAGTCACAGTGTAAAGAGCCAAAAGACAATGACACTGAGGAGTCCGGACCTGTGGCTAGGGAGAAGAGGTGCGTATTTGATTTTTTTTATGTATTGAGCATTATATGGGGCCCATTCTGTAAGGAGCAATACTGTATATAAGGCCCATTCTGTATGGAGTATTATATGGGGCCCATTATGCATGGAGTATTAAATGGAGCCAATTCACTATGGAACATATATGGGGCCTATTCTGTATGGAGTATTATATTATGGAGCCAATTCTGTATGAGCATTATATGGGGCCCATTCTGTATGGAGTATTATATTATGGGGCCCATTCTGTATAGAGTATTATATGGGGCCCATTCTGTAGGGAGTATTATATTATGGAGCCAATTCTGTATGGAGCATTATATGGGTCCATTCTGTATGGAGTATTATATTATGGAGCCAATTCTGTATGGAGCATTATATGGGGCCCATTCTGTATGGAGTATTATATTATGGAGCCAATTCTGCATGGAGCATTATATGGGGCCCATTCTCTATGGAGTATTATATTATGGGGCCCATTCTGTATGGAGCATTATATGGGGCCCATTCTGTATGGAGCATTATATTATGGAGCCAATTGTCTATGGAGCATTATATGGGGCCCATTCTGTATGGATTATTATATTATGGGGCGGATTCTGTATGGAGCATTATATGGGACCCATTCTGTATGGCGTATTATATTATGGAGCCAATTCTGTATGGAGCATTATATGGGGCCCATTCTGCATGGAGTATTATATGGGGCCCATTCTGTATGGAGTATTATATTGTGGAGCCAATTCTGTATGGAGCATTATATGGGGCCCATTCTGTATGGAGTATTATATTATGGAGCCAATTCTGCATGGAGCATTATATGGGGCCCATTCTCTATGGAGTATTATATTATGGAGCCAATTCTGTATGGAGTATTAAGTGGAGCCAATTCTGTATGGAGCATTATAAAGGGCCCATTCTGTATGGAGCATTATATGGGGCCCATTCTGTATGAGGCATTATATGAGGTCCATTTTTTATGGAGTATTATATTATGGGACCCATTCTGTATGGAGTATTATATGGGGCCCATTCTGTATGGAGTACTATATTATGAGGCCATTCTGCATGGAGTAATATGTAAGGCCCATTCTGTATGGAGCAATATATGGGGCCCATTCTGTATGAAGTATTATATGGGGCCCATTCTGAATGAAGCATTATATGGGGGCCATTCTGTATTGAGTACTATATAAGGCCCATTCTGTATGGAGTATTATATGGAGCATTATATGGGGCCCATTCTGTATGGAGTATTATATTATGGGGCCCATTCTGTATGGAGTATTATATGGGGCCCATTCTGCATGGAGTACTATATTATGAGGCACATTCTGCATGGAGTAATATATAAGGCCCATTCTGTATGGAGCAATATATGGGGCCCCATTCTGAATGAAGCATTATATGGGGGCCATTCTCTATGGAGTACTATATAAGTCCCATTCTGTATGGAGCATTATATGGAGCCCATTCTGTATGGAGTATTATGTGAGGCCAATTCTGTATGGAGTATTATGTGAGGCCTATTCTGTATAATAATAATCTTTATTTTTATATAGCGCTAACATATTCCGCAGTGCTTTACAGTTTTGCACACATTATCATCGCTGTCCCCGATGGGGCTCACAATCTAGAATTCCTATCAGTATGTCTTTGGAATGTGGGAGGAAACCGGAGTGCCCGGAGGAAACCCACGCAAATACGGAGAGAACATACAAACTCTTTGCAGATGTTGTCCTGGGTGGGATTAGAACCCAGGACTCCAGCGCTGCAAGGCTGCAATGCTAACCACTGCGCCACCGTGCTGCCCATGTATGTATGAAGTATGATGCCCATTCTGTATGGAGCATTATATGGGGCCCATTCTGTATGGAGCAATAAATAAGGCCCTTTCTGTATGGAGCAATATATGGGGCCATTTATTGTGTATGGAGCAATATATGGGGCCCATTGTGTACCACACCACACCACATCCATTGTGGTGCCAATATCTCCATAGGAAACCATGGAACTGCGGGGGCTCTGACCTTTCACAAAATGTCGGAGGAAACCCCACAGCACCAGACAACCCCGCAGCAGCGCCGGACACCCCCCGCAGCAGCACCGGACACCCACAGTGGCAAGTCACACATCGAAACACACCTCATCCCTGTCTGTGGCCTGCAGCATCACCCCACTCCTGCCTCCTCCAGCAGTGACCCTGGTACCCCGCTTCACAGCAGCTACCACCTCTGGTGAGCAATAAGATGCATGGACAAGAAGCACCACCTTTTTGTTAAAAATTTCCTATTTTTCTCCTCAAAATGTGGGATGCATCTTATAGTCCAGAGCGTCTTATAATTAGAAAAATACATTATATGGGGCCCATTCTGTATGGAGTATTATGTGAGGCCAATTCTCTGTGGCATATTATATGGGGCCCATTCTGTTTGGAGTATTATATGGGGCCCATTCTGTATGGAGTATTATATGGGGCCCATTCTGTATGGAGTATTATCTGAGGCTCAGTCTGTATGGAGCATTATTTGGTGCTCATTCTGTATGGAGCAGTATATAAGGTCTATTCTGTATGGAGCAATATATGGGACCCTTTATTCTGTTAGGAGCAATATATGGGGCCCATTGTATATGGAGCATTATATTGGCCCCATTGTTCTGTATGGAGCAATATATTGGGCCCATTCTGTATGAAACATTATATGGGGTCCATTCTCTATTGAGCATTATATGGGGCCCTTTATTCTGTATGGAGTAATATATGGGGCCCATTGTTCTGCATGGAGTATTATATGTGGTCCATTCTGTATGGCGCAATATATTAGGCCCATTCTGTATGGAGTATTATATGGGTCCATTCTGTATGGATCAATATATGGGGCCCTTTATTCTGTATGGAGCATTACATGGGGCCCATTCTGTATGGAGCAATATATGGGGCCCTTTATTCTGTATGGAGCATTATATGGGGTTGTCATGATAATGTGAATATGACATGTTTGAGTATCAACCTAAAAGTTCCATGGTTTTTCAGACACCGCTGTGGGCCTTTCCAATCCCCTCTTCTCACTCTGCCAGAGTGTGTAATCCAAAAACCCTCATTTCCCCCCTCACTCAAGAATTTAAATGGTTCTATGCTGCGACAGACAAGTCTCCCTACCATTCTCATTCCCCCTCCCACCTGGTACTGGTTAAACTGGTATAGAAGGCATGAGATTCTATTGTTCTCTGAAGCTTATGTCTATTAGCACCTATCAGGGCTAGAGATATAAGAATTATATATTCCGGATGTCCATCGAGGGATCTATAACTCCCTGGAATCGCTAGAAGCTAAACCCGACTAGTGCAGAGAGAGGGTTTCTCCATAAGCAGGTCATGTAATTATATCGTGTTTACACTTAAAAGAATCCCCCTGATCTGGGGCACATCCTGATCATTGTGTCTTTCGTATACGAGATTCATACAGCGAGCTAGGCATAAAGATGGTTGCCATAACTCTAAGTAAAGGGGAGATTTCTGCTTCTAAGTGAGGTCACCACAGGGGGAGTGCCTGGGATTTAGGCTGGGAAATAAGTAAGTGAAGCAGCAGTCTTCATGTGTCTTTGTCTGGGGTCTAGCTGCTAGTCAGGGGTGATGCATCCGGATATATGCTCGCCCTTCCCAAACAGCACACGGTCAGCCATCAGATGATATGACATAACGAAATTTGTAATTGTATTGTGCATATGATATTTGTCTTCTTTATAATATCTTTCTATACTTCTGTAAACACTGCCTACCTTTTTAGGAGTAAAATATAAAATTGCTAGCTGTGTCTCTCCTTGCTCTATAATGAACTGTCACATCCTCTGACGTGAATTACGCTACTAATCTGGGTGGGCTCCGGACCTGTTAATAATTAAGAAATCGGAGCTGGTGCAGCGGATTTGTCCTGTGCGGTTGGGAGTCTTTGTAGCGACAGGCGGCATTGATAATGATTGTTCCCTCCTGAGTGGGAGTAGTTATATCATCCTCGCTGCAGTGTGCCCATTAGTCAGTATAAAGTAAGGCAGCCTTTCTGGCGACTAATTATCCTAGGTGCAGTACCTGGTCTGACCTGAGTGTAAGGGGAGCGCCAGAGAGCTGCAAGTTCCAAACTGGGAAGTGGGAAATAGATAAATCCCCTTCAGAAAGAATCAGGGGCAACCAAACAACCCGGGTTCATGACAAATTTGTGAGAGTGGTGGGGATAAAGGAATCCTCCCGTGAACCGTGATTGGGACCCATTCTGTATGGAGCAATATATAAGGCCCATTCTGTATTAAGCATTATATGGGGTCCTTTATTCTGCATGGAGCAATATATGGGGTCCATTGTATATAAAACATTATATGAGCCCCATTTTTCTGTATGCAACAATATATGGGGCCCATTCTGTATGGATCATTATATGGGGCCCATTCTGTATGGCGCAATATATAGGGCTCTTTATTCTGTAAGGAGCATTATATGGGACCCAGTCTGTATGGAGAATTATATGGGGCCCATTGTTCTGTAAAGAGCATTATATGGGACCCATTTAACTATATGAAGCATTATATGGGGCCCATTCTGTATGGAGCATTATATGTGGCCCATTCTCTATGGAGCATTATACGGGGCCCATTTTGTATGGAGCTATATATAAGGCCCATTTTGTATGGAGCAAAATATGGGGCCCATTCGGTATGAAGTATTATAAGGGGCCCATTCTGAATGAAGCATGTTATGGGGGCCATTCTGTATGGAGTATTATAAAATACCCATTCTGTATAGAATATTATATAAGGCCAATTCTGTATGCAGTATTATATGTAGCCCATTCAGTATGGAGTATTATGTGAGGCCCATTCTGTATGGAGTACACACATCAGGGGCTCTCCAAACGCAACATGTTGTCCCATCTTAATTCCAGTCAATTCTGCATTGAAAAGTCAAATGGCGCTCCTTCCCTTCCGAGCTCTGCCATGCACCCAAACAGTGGTTTACCCCCACATATGGGGTATTAGCGTACTCAGGAAAAATTGCACAACAACTTTTGGGGTCGAATTTCTTCCTTACTTTTGGGAAAATGAAAAATTGGGGGCGAAAAGTTCATTTTTTGTGAAAAAGTATGATTTTTAATTTTTACGGCTCTGCATTATAAACTTCTGTGAAGCACTTGGTGGGTCAAAGTGCTCACCACACATCTAGATAAGTTCCTTAGGGGGTCTACTTTCCAAAATGGTGTCCCTTGTTGGGGGTTTCAATGTTTAGGCACATCAGGGGCTCACCAAACGCAACATGGCGTCCCATCTCAATTCCTGTCAATTTTGCATTGAAAAAATCAAATGGTGCTCCTTCTCTTCCGAGCTCTGCCATGTGTCCAAACAGTGGTTTACCCCCACATATGGGGTATCTTCGTACTCAGGACAAATTGTACAACAACTTTTGGGGTCCAATTTCTCCTGTTACCGTTAGTGAAATAAAATAATTTGGAGCTGAAGTAATTTTTTTGTGAAAAAAAAGTTAAATGATCATTTTTTTTAAACATTCCAAAAATTCCTGTGAAACACTTGAAGGGTTAATAAACTTCTTGAATGTGGTTTTGAGCACCTTGAGGGGTGCAGGTTTTAGAATGGTGTCACACTTGGTTATTTTCTATCATGTAGACCCCTCAAAATAACTTCAAATGTGATGTGGTCCCTAAAAAAAATGGTGCTGTAAAAATGAGAAATTGCGGGTCAACTTTTAACCCTTATAACTCACTAACAAAAAAAAATTTTGGTTCCAAAATTGTGCGGATGTAAAGTAGACATGTGGGAAATGTTACTTATTAAGTATTTGGTGTGACATATCTCTGTGATTTAAGAGCATAAAATTTCAAATTTGGAAAATTACGAAATTTGCTAAATTTTTGCCAAATTTCCGTTTTTTTTTTCACAAATAAACGCAGGTAATATCAAAGAAATTTTACCACTATCATGAAGTACAATATGTCACAAGAAAACATTGTCAGAATCACCGGGATCCGTTGAAGCGTTCCAGAGTTATAACCTCATAAAGGGACAGCGGTCAGAAATGTAAAAATTGGCCCGGTCATTAACGTGCAAACCACCCTTGGGGGTAAAGGGGTTGTTACAGAACCCCCAGCACCAAGAATATGTTATGCAGTATATATTATGTATAATAGGTTCCATGTGAAATGCATCAGTCCACAGGCTGCACCCCTGGTCAGAGGGGACAAGATATTCTCCTTCTGACCTCCCCCACCTTTGTAATTCCCACAGTAAATATCAGCAGGCTCCGGCCCCCTGCGGCTATTGTAATGTATGTCTGGCCTGCTTTTTCTATTGGCCTGCCTTGTGTATCTGTGTTATATATTCTGTGTGCTGTGAATAAAGTGTGTTCTTTTAGACTGGAAATACGTGGAGTAGTAGTCAGCTTTTATATGCTCTCACGTAATCAAGGAATTCCAGCCAGCGTCCTTCATTCAGAATCCAGTAAAAGCAGAGTGGACCTCCTGAAACACGGGGGGTGCTGAAAGAGGTACTACAGCACAGTAGACCCCATTACACTGGTGGCAGCAGTGGGATGTGATACCCCTTCTACAGGAGGAAAGGAATGGATGGAAGACAACTACCAGAAGTTAAAGAGGACTACATTAAAAGATCTGGTGGAAGCCCGAGGGTTAATCGCCAGCAACAAAACAAAAGCGGATTTGATAGCAGCCATCATGGATCAGAACAGTGCAGCGCCCCCCAATGTGAACATGTGGCCCAAACCCTGCAGTAGAGATCATACGAGAGGTGATGGCTGATGTGCGTACTGATCTGAAGGAAGAGATGGCCGAGCGGACCAGGATAGAGCTAGCCAAGATGGAGATGGCAGAGTGAACCAAAGTGGAGCTGGCCAAGATGGAAATGGCAGAGCGGAGAGAAGAGAGTCAGCGAGCAAGGGGAGCTCTGGCCTCCGCCCAGGTACCTTCAACAGTAAGGCACAAAAAGATCCAGTATAATGCCTTCCGACAGTTGGGGGAGGCAGAGGAAGACATTGATGGCTTTCTGCAGGACTTTGAGCTGCAGTGTGCCCTTCATCAAGTGAAGCCGGAGGAACGGGTTCAGATTCTGGCCAGCAAGCTGACAGGCCGGGTAGCGGACGCCTATCGCATGGTACCTGATGAGGACTGTATGGACTATGAGCGGATCAAAAAAGTGATCTTGGCCCGGTATGCGCTGACACCAGAGGCATACCGCCAAAAGCTCCGCGGACTTATAAAACGAGTAACCGATACCCACGCTGAATGGACCTGTAAATTACGGTGGTCACTGCTACAGTGGGTACAAGGGAGCCAAGCAACCACTAAGGAGGACGTCCTCCAGCTTTTTTTGTTAGAACGATTCTTTAATGGACTAAACCCCGAGACACAGGAATGGCTTCGGGACAGGCGGCCAATGACTCTTGAGGAAGCCGCTCGTCTGGCCGATGAACATCATGACACCAGGGGGCCTCAGTTGTCCGGATCAAAGATGGTCACTAGGGGTCCGCCCATGGACCTGGAGGGCCCCAAACCACCGAAGATTGTAGGGGAACCAGCTAGAAACCCGGCCTACCACAGTTCCCCTGGGGCGCGATGCCACACCTGCCATCAGCTGGGCCACCTGCAAAGACAATGTCCCAACTGGACTCAGCATACCCAGTGGCCAAAGGCGGGAACAGCTACCTTCCGCCGGGCCGCTGTACACTGCTACCAAGGTGAAGCTGACCCAGCATTGGGGGCTACAACTAACCAAGGGGTGGAAGACATGGAGGAAGTGCTGCATGAAGTAGACCCCGTGCAGGCAGCCCGGGCAGATAATCGACAACAGCATTGACAGGTCGTGTGGGTTAATGGGAAACGCATGCAGGGACTAAGAGATTCCGGAGCAACTTTGACCCTTGTGAAGCCTCATCTCGTCCGGGACAAAGAGAAGACGGACAGGACAGTGGCAGTCCGTGTAGCAGGGGGAGCCATACATCGACTGCCCACTGCCAGGATTCACCTGAACTGGGGAGTTGGGGATGGCCTTGTTGAGGTCGGCTTGATGGAGGATTTGCCTGCAGACGTTTTGCTGGGAAATGACTTGGGGCTTGTCTGCCTTCTCGGTTGCCCCTCTGGCTGAGACATATCCTGTGACCACCCGGAGACAAGCTCGAGCTGCGGAGGCGGAATCACACTCAGAGGAGGCCCAGGTAAGACATCCCAGCCTTACACGTATTCCCATAGCCAGACACATTTCTTGGGCCACCTCAGATGAATTTAAGAGGGAGTTACTTGAGGATCCTTCATTGGAGGGATATCGTGGGAAGGCACAGGAGGGGAGAGGGGTACTGGAAGGGGAACAGTTTATATGGAAGCAGGGACTCCTCTACCGGATCACAGAGCAGCACCACACAGGGACGAGCCCCACTATAAAACGACAGCTGGTAGTTCCCAAGAAGTATAGGCTGGAGTTACTGCGAATCTCTCATGACATACCCTTGGCCGGGCACTTCGGCGTCAGTCGCACCAGGCATCGTCTGACACAAAACTTCTTTTGGCCGGGGGTAACCTATGATGTTCGTCAATACTGCCAGACCTGTGACAGTTGCCAGCGCATTGGCAAGAGGGGAGATCGATGCACGGCCAAATTACTCCCCCTCCCCATTGTGGAGGAACCATTTAGCCGAGTAGCGGTCGATCTGATAGGGCCATTAGCCAAACCCAGTGCGTCAGGGAAAAGGTATATATTGACAGTGGTAGATTATGCCACACGGTATCCAGAGGCAGTTGCGTTACCTAACATACTGGCAGAGACGGTGGCGGCTGCCCTGCTCCAGGTTTTCTCACGGGTTGGATTTCCCCGGGAGATTATCTCAGACCAAGGGTACCCAGTTTACAGCAGAGGTGACCAACCAACTGTGGAAGCTGTGCGGCGCAAAGTCCATTAGAAGCGCCCCGTACCACCCGCAAACCAATGGGTTGTGTGAACGCTTTAACGGGACGTTAAAACAACTCACTGGGACTTTTACCAGGACCTACAGGGACTGGGAGAAATTCTTGCCTCACCTCCTGTTTGCCTATCGAGAGGTGCCCCAAGAATCCACGGGGTTCTCCCCATTCGAACTGGTATACGGGAGACGGGTAAGGGGACCCCTAGAACACTGGGAAGGGGAGGGCATCATAGAAGGGGTACCTATTGTACCCTATGTGCTGGAATTCCGGGACCGCCTACAGGAGCTGACTCAGGCTGTACGTGGGAACATGCAGGTAGCCCAGCGGCACCAGCACGTATGGTACGATCGGAGGGCCAGAGAGCACACCTTGGAAATAGGGCAGAAGGTCCTGGTGTTGGAGCCCACTAGGTAGAACAAGTTCCAAGCTGCATGGCAGGGGCCCTACCAGGTAGTGGGGAAAATAGCCGACACCACCTATAATGTCACCGATTGTGACGACCCAAGGGTTATCCGCATGTTCCACGTGAATATGCTGAAGCCCTATCGGGAGCGCCCTGAAGAGGTAGTGGCCATCTGTGCACCTGAAGCAGAGGATTTAGCCGGACTTCCCTTGCCTGATGTCTTAGGGGAGAGGACTCAGTCTAAAACATGGGACCAGGTACACTGGGGTGAAGACTTAGGTCCCCGGGAGAGACAGCAGGCGGAGGAGTTGTTGAGGCAGCGACAGAGGATGTTTTCGGGGAAACTCGGGTACACTCACCTGGCACAACACAAGGATGAGACCCAGGATCAGACCCCCCTGCGACAACCCCCCTTCCGCGTCCCTGAGTCTGTACGAGAAGGGATGCAACAAGAGATACAAGAGATGTTGCGTTTAGGGGTCATTGAAGAGTCAGATAGTCCCTGGGCATCCCCCGTAGTGTTAGTGCCCAAGAAGGATGGGACTACACGGTTTTGTGTAGACTATCGTAAGCTCAATGAGAAAACAGTGGCGGATGCGTATCCCATGCCGCGTGTGGATGACTTGCTAGACCGGCTGGCAGGGGCAAAGTATTTGACCACCATCGATCTATGCAAAGGCTACTGGCAGATTCCTCTTAGTCCTGATGCTATTCCCAAGTCGGCATTTGTCACCCCGTTTGGCTTATTCCAGTTTTGAGTTATGCCATTCGGGATGAAGACTGCCCCGGCGACCTTCCAGAGGCTGGCTGACCGGCTTCTGGATGGTCTCCAGGACTATGCGTGTGCCTACCTGGATGACATCGCCATTTACAACGCGACATGGGAAGAGCATCTAAATCACCTAGAGACAGTATTAGACAGGATCCACAAGGCCGGAATCACCCTGAACCCAAAAAAGTGTCACGTGGGCAAAGCAGAGGTTCAGTATTTAGGGCATTGGGTGGGAAGTGGGAAACAGAGACCAGAACCAGCCAAGATTGAGGCCATAGCCAAATGGCCCACCCCACGCACTAAAACCCAGGTCATGGCGTTTCTAGGGACAGCGGGGTATTATAGGAAATTCATTCCCAATTACAGCAGCGTGGCCAAGCCCCTCACTGATCTGACCCGTAAGAACCAACCCCGCCAGGTAACCTGGACCCCAGAGTGTGAGGAAGCCTTCCGCCAGCTAAAGGACGCCCTCACCAATACCCCTGTATTGGCCGCACCCGATCCAACTAAACGTTTCCTTGTTCACAAAGACGCTTCTATGTTTGGATTGGGGGCAGTACTAAGCCAAGTCGGGCCGGACGGCCAAGAACACCCGGTAGCTTATCTGAGTCGGAAACTACTGCCCCGTGAAGTGAGCTATGCAGCCATCGAGAAGGAGTGCCTGGCAATAGTATGGGCACTCAAAAAGTTACAACCATATTTGTATGGACGACAGTTTTTCCTCCTAACGGACCAAAATCCCCTAGTCTGGCTTAATCGGGTCTCCGGAGACAATGCCAGATTACTGCGGTGGAGTTTAGCCCTACAACCTCTGGACTTCACCATCCACTATCGGCAAACAAAACGGTAATGCCGATGGACTAAGTCGACAAACAGAACTTGTACCAACCCCATAAACTTCGGTCATCCCCAAACCGATCCGTTAAGGATCAGACTGTGTATGCCGATCGCGTCACTGAAAAGGGGAGCTGTGTTACAGAACCCCCAGCACCAAAAATATGTTATGCAATATATTATGTATAATAGGTTCCATGTGAAATGCATCAGTCCACAGGCTGCGCCCCTGGTCAGAGGGGACAAGATATTCTCCTTCTGACCTCCCCCACCTTTGTAATTTCCACAGTAAATATTAGCAGGCTCCGGCCCCCTGCGGCTATTGTAATGTATGTCTGGCCTGCTTTTTCTATTGGCCTGCCCTGTGTATCTGTGTTATATATTCTGTGTGCTGTGAATAAAGTGTGTTCTTTTAGACTGGAAATACGTGGAGTAGCAGTCAGCTTTTATATGCTCTCACGTAATCAAGGAATTCCAGGCAGCGTCCTTCATTCAGAATCCAGCAAAAGCAGAGTGGACCTCCTGAAACACGGGGGGTACTGAAAGAGGTACTACAGCACAGTAGACCCCGTTACAGGGGTTAAGCGTAAAAGGGAATGTACCAGAAGTTAAGAAGCAGATGATTCACTTTGGAATTAGCAGACCCGTGGAAGTTCAAGTTCTGATACCCAAACCTTACAGTATATACCAAAATTGGATCGAGAACCCAAGCCCCATTGAATAAGAATAAGCATTATGCTTATATGGCACTTCCGGGTCTGGACCCACTTGCGCTTGCGCAAAACTAATGACAAGACGCTGTCCCATCATGGAGTTTGTTGGCTGGACAAACTGTTACGGATCTGCAACACAGGACTAAGGTAGAAGGGGGAAAACTGACCCTGCACTATTACTAGGCTGAAACCCTTCGATGGAGTGGGCGACCCATTCCTTGCGAATAAACCCACCGACGATCCTAGGTTAATCTCAAGCAAAGACCTGTAGATAAGGGGAAGGGGTTCCCTAAAAGAACTAAGGACTGGGTACAAAAACGGGTCACCTCCTAATAGAAAACAAAGAGAAGGCTGCAGAAACCAATAGAAAACAAAAACTAAGGCTAGCAGAACCAGAGGTACCAGCACTGCACAAATAACACACACAGAAGACAAAGCAAAGCACCAAGCTAGAGCTCAAGCAGATTAACACTTATGTTCAGCAAGGACTGGGAAGGCAGGTACTGGTTAATAAAGAGTGATACAAACACCTGACCCAAGACTCAAGACAAACCCAGCACCAGAGGAAAAAGATCAGCAGCCAGAACTCCACAAGAAAATGGCGGATAGTCACAAACTAAACAGATTCTAACAGAAACAGCTAGCAATCGTGCTAGCAGTTTAAAGCGGTGGTACATTTGGTCTTAGGCCATGCAGGAAAAGGAGGATCCCGACCGGGACAGCGGGACAGAGTCTCAAAATTGGGACTGTCCCACTGGATCCGGGAGGGTTGGGAGTTATGCATATGTGAATCCACTCCCTACACACACATAGCTCCGCTTCATACACCTTGTATACACGCGGCTGTGCTCTGTACACCTCGTACACACATGGCTCTGCTCCGTACACCTCATACACACACAGCTCCACTCCGTACACCTTGTACACACACGGCTTCACTCCATACACCTCGTACACAAACGGCTCTGCTAAATCCACACTGTAAACCCCTCCTGACCCCACACATAAACTTACCCTCATCCAGCACCATGACAACAAGTACAGCAGATTCCTGTCCTACATACACGGAGGCCCCTGATCATGTGACTCCTGACTCCTCTCCTCCGGTGACCTCATCACAGGTCCTGTCCTACATACATGGAGGTCCCTGATCATGTGACCCCTGACTCCTTTCCTCCTGTGACCTCATCACAGGTCCTGTGTACACATAGCAGCTATATGTGGTGTGCGGCACTGCGGGTGGAGGTATGTGGCTCTGCAGTGCAGGAAAAGTAAGATCCCGCCCATGACAGCAGCACAGACTCTCAAAATCGGGACTGCCCCGCTGGATCCGAGTGGGTTGGGAGGTCTGAAAATACTAATAAAGTGAAATAAAGTAATATGGTCAGCTACATTAGGAAAAATGGTCCAGACTTTCAACAGTGCGCACAGGGTCGAAGATTCAATCCAGTCGGCTCAATTTGAGATAGAGATCCAAATAATCATAAGAAAGCTCTCGTGACTGGCACAATGTTCAGTGTAGCCCAGCCTTCTTTCACAAAGTATGCCAAGCCAGTGGACGTGAGTTTCCTGCCTTCAATCTTCAATAAAGGACACTGTAGGAGAGAAGAGTCTTATCCAATGGAGATTTTAGGGTATACAATCAGATTGCACTCACCTGATGTATCTTTTCATTTAGAGCATAAAACTCATAGTCGACAGCTGCTGCAGATCCACAGGTCAAACCGGTGACCAACACGTAATATAAAAAACTGGGAAATTCGTGGATACCATCCATGCTGCTGTATAAATGAAGGTCCAGGTTGAAGATAAAGAATGGTGATTTATTCTCAACGCGTTTCGAAGTCAACAGGACTTCTTTCACAGGAGAAAGTCAAATCGACTTTCCGGCATATAAATCTGGACTGATAATTCTGTGGTGCAGCCACAAGGCGCCACTTCAGCATATAAGTCCATAGTGCTGCTGATTCTGTGCTACAGCGACCAATTTAATTCTTTGTGCTAATTGTGTGGTCCCGCCACCAGTTAACATTTGAACATATAAATCTGCAGTTCGCAGAGGTGCAAGGGTTGCCTAGCCTGGACCTTTTTTGAGACCGCAAAGGATGACCCAAATCACGTTATCTGCCAACTTTGTAAAACACAACTCAATAGAGGCAAAATTTCCAATAATTTGATTACTATATGCATGAACTGGCACATGCGTCAGCATGTGTTAGTTTGGGAAACTCACTGCTCTAAAATGTGGCCTAGCAGGCCTCGCCAGCCATCTACCGCCCCATCAACTGCTGCTTCCTTCTTCATCTCCGTGGCAAGTGTTCTCACACAAGTCTCTGTCCGCTGACCCTCCTCTTATTTATGCTACAGTTGGGGTGAGTGAGTTGGTAAGGTGTTACGAAAGTGGACATGCCTGCTGTTTTTGACTGATCTCATACACCGAGCACAACACGTCTTTCTCAATCTCCGCCTGCACCTCACTCACAGTCCAGCAGTTTGTCGTGTACACCCTACTCCATCCTCTCTCAGCACAGCAGCCAGCCCTCGGTCCCGCAGTGGTGGACACGTAAAAGATTTTTTACTCCTACAGATGCCAAAGCTAAGTGCTCGAACTTCACCATCTCCAATCTGTTGGCCACGGAAATGCTGCCTTCCCGTTTTTGTTTCCAAAAGGTGATGGCCATCACATTCCTCCAGTACCAGTTTCCCAGTCTCCATTACTTCCCTAAGAAAGCTGTGCCTGCACTATACCAGCATGTTGCAGACAAAATCACCCGTTCCTTTCAAAAAATCCATGTCTGACAGGGTGCATTTCACCATTGACACCTGGATGACCAAGCATGGCCAGGGGCGTTACAGCTCGCTGACTGGGCACTGGGTAACTTTGGTGGCTCCAGGGTCTGGCGGGGAAGGAGCTGCTCCACAATTTTTTAAATCTCCAAGACTCACAGGACAAACTTCTGTATCTAATACTTCCCCCACAGCTTCTGCCTCCTTTAGGGCCTCCACCTGCGCCATCAACCTCTCCGTTAATGAGACACACGTTCCAACAGTGCAGAAAGAATCACAACCCACCTCTGTACTAAGTAGCCAGGGCTCACAGCAATCAGGCAGTGTTTAAATTAATATGCCTTGGGAATTGCATTGCAGTCACACAGCTCAAGAGTTGTGGACAGCTATCCATGCCGAGTTTGAGCAATGGTTGTCTTCCCTGAACCTGGAGCCAGGGAGGCTGTGTGCGACAATGGTGCAACCCTGGTGGCGGCCGTATGTCAGGGCAACCTCACACACGGGCCTTGCATGACTCACATGCACAACCTGGTGTTACAGCAATACCTCCACCTGGATGTGCTCCTGCAGATTTCACGGTCGCTGTGTGCTCATTTCTGCCGTTCATCAACTTGCATCACTACAGATGTCTTTTGGCCAGTTAATATGCGATGTGCCGACATGGTGGAATTCCATTCTGCATATGTTGTAGTGAATGTGGCAGCAGTGATGAGCCCTAGTGCAGTATGTCATTTTGCATTGCATGGGCAAACGCAGTACGGAAGTGGTGAAAATCACGCTCGCAGAGTGGGCACAGATTAAGGACCTCTCCACCCTTCTGAAATGGCTACTAAGACAGTTAGCATTGATGATGCCATCATCAGCATCACTGTTCTGGTTATGAATAGTCTGCGGGATGAGGTGGTGGTCCCAGAGGATGAGGAGGATGCAGAAGGGATAACAATGTCCCTACATTTTGTAATGTCGTCGCACAGGTGGGTGCCATGTGAGGGCGGATTACAGCGATTGAGGGGAGCTCATGGTCTGACACAAACTGTTAATGAAGGTGCTGGAGTCGAGGAACAAATGGAAGAGGAAGAGGTGATGGGATGGACGCGCAACAGCCAGGAGATGAAGAGGATATTGATCCCCTCTCTGTTGACCGTGGTTGGCTGGAGGGGACAGAGGGAGGAAGCTTAAATGTTACCCCACCACCAACACTACATGGACTTGGACATCATGAAGCGCCCGTCACATGAGCGTCTTCTTGCTGCACTATCTGCAATACATGATGCTCATCTTGTTAGGACTAGAAATAGTGCTGACTTCTGGGCTGCCACTCTGTTAGATACGGTACCAGAGTAAATTTTATCAGACGCTTCTCCCCCTGGAAAGGGACACGCGCATGCTGGAGTATCAAAACACACTTGCAGACAATCTTGAGGGTATGTGCACACGTTCAGGTTACGTCAGGATTTCTTGCAGAAATTTCCTGACGAAAAACGGAAATTTCTGCCAGAAATCTGAATGCGTTTTTTGTGGGGGGGTTTTTTGCGTTTTTTCCCAATGCATAGAATAGCGGGAAAAACGCAGAAAAAAACGCAAAATTAATGAACATGCTGCTTTTTTACCGCGATGCGTTTTTTTTTGCGGAAAAAAACGCATCGTGTGCACAAAAATTGCAGAATGCATTCTAAATGATAGGATGCATATGTCTGTGTTTTTAATGCGTTTTTATAGCGTTTTTATTGTGAAAAAACGTGAAAAAAACGCGAAAAAACCTGAACGTGTGCACATACCCTAAGGGTGGTTTTCCCCAAGGCAGCAGTGAGGCACACAGTGTGCATCGCAGTTCTAGACTTCCAAACCTGAGAACATTGAGTGTCAATGCAGAAACATTAGCAGCAGCTGCGTAAGTGGCAGAAGAAATTTCTGAGTTGTTTCACACATTTTTAGACCATCTAGTGCACCAGCAGAACAGAATACAAAGTCTGTCACGTAACAATTAAAAGTAAAAAAAAATTGCAGAAAAAAATCCAGCTCACCGCAGTAGAATCTAGTGGCCGTGCATGGAAATGTGTATGTTGCTTTCCTATGCTGTTATTGTGAATATTTATACAATGCTGCTATGTGCATAATATGATGTACAGTGGGGCAAAAAAGTATTTAGTCAGTCAGCAATAGTGCAAGTTCCACCACTTAAAAAGATGAGAGGCATCTGTAATTTATATCATAGGTAGACCTCAACTATGGGAGACAAACTGAGTAAAAAAAATCCAGAAAATCACATTGTCTGTTTTTTTAACATTTTATTTGCATATTATGGTGGAAAATAAGTATTTGGTCAGAAACAAAATTTCATCTCAATACTTTGTAATATATCCTTTGTTGGCAATGACAGAGGTCAAACGTTTTCTGTAAGTCTTCACAAGGTTGCCACACACTGTTGTTGGTATGTTGGCCCATTCCTCCATGCAGATCTCCTCTAGAGCAGTGATGTTTTTGGCTTTTTGCTTGGCAACACGGACTTTCAACTCCCTCCAAAGGTTTTCTATAGGGTTGAGATCTGGAGACTGGCTAGGCCACTCCAGGACCTTGAAATGCTTCTTACGAAGCCACTCCTTTGTTGCCCTGGCGGTGTGCTTTGGATCATTGTCATGTTGAAAGACCCAGCCACGTTTCATCTTCAATGCCCTTGCTGATGGAAGGAGGTTTGCACTCAAAATCTCACGATACATGGCCCCATTCATTCTTTCATGTACCCGTATCAGTCGTCCTGGCCCCTTTGCAGAGAAACAGCCCCAAAGCATGATGTTTCTACCACCATGCTTTACAGTAGGTATGGTGTTTGATGGATGCAACTCAGTATTCTTTTTCCTCCAAACACGACAAGTTGTGTTTCTACCAAACAGTTCCAGTTTGGTTTCATCAGACCATAGGACATTCTCCCAAAACTCCTCTGGATCATCCAAATGCTCTCTAGCAAACTTCAGACGGGCCCGGACATGTACTGGCTTAAGCAGTGAGATACATCTGGCACTGCAGGATCTGAGTCCATGGTGGCGTAGTGTGTTACTTATGGTAGGCCTTGTTACATTTGTCCCAGCTCTCTGCAGTCCATTCACTAGGTCCCCCCGCGTGGTTCTGGGATTTTTGCTCACCGTTCTTGTGATCATTCTGACCCCACGGGGTGGGATTTTGCGTGGAGCCCCAGATCGAGGGAGATTATCAGTGGTCTTGTATGTCTTCCATTTTCTAATTATTGCTCCCACTGTTGATTTCTTCACTCCAAGCTGGTTGGCTATTGCAGATTCAGTCTTCCCAGCCTGGTGCAGGGCTACAATTTTGTTTCTGGTGTCCTTTGACAGCTCTTTGGTCTTCACCATAGTGGAGTTTGGAGTCAGACTGTTTGAGGGTGTGCACAGGTGTCTTTTTATACTGATAACAAGTTTAAACAGGTGCCATTACTACAGGTAATGAGTGGAGGAAGGAGGAGACTCTTAAAGAAGAAGTTACAGGTCTGTGAGAGCCAGAAATCTTGATTGTTTGTTTCTGACCAAATACTTATTTTCCACCATAATATGCAAAAAAAATGATAAAAAAACAGACAATGTGATTTTCTGGATTTTTTTTTCTCAGTTTGTCTCCCATAGTTGAGGTCTACCTATGATGTAAATTACAGACGCCTCTCATCTTTTTAAGTGGTGGAACTTGCACTATTGCTGACTGACTAAATACTTTTTTGCCCCACTGTATATAATTGTGATTTGGTGTACCTGTTTAATAGGGAAAGTGTAGTACCCATCGCCACTAGATAGGAGAGTTATAGTATATGTAATATAGTAAGTGAAACCAGTTAGTAAATAGTTAATATAGGAGGGGTCACTGTGGTTAAGAGAGGGAGAACTTCCTGATTTCTAGGAGAAGGCCCGGGTGCCCAGACAGTCCACATGGGCTTAAGTGCCCAGGACGACAGCAGCGACCATGCAACGTTCACTCCGTCATCATCTCACGAGACCGCAATGCATTCTTGGGACCGGAGCGACGCGAGGAGCATCGCTAAACGCCTCGCCTGGATTCGGGGGCCGCCGGGAGGTGAGTATATAACTATTTTTTATTTTAATTATTTTTTTTAACAGGGATATGGTGACCATATTGCTATATACTATGTGGGCTGTGTTATACAATACGTGGGCTGTGCTATATACTGCATGGGCTGTGTTATATACTGTGTGGGCTGTGTTATATACTACGTCACTGTACTATATACTACGTGGGCTGTGCTATATACTACATCGTTGTGCTACTGTATATACTACATGGGCTGTGTTATATATTGCGTGAGCTGTGTTATATACTGCGTCTCTGTGCTATATACTATGTGGGCTGTGCAATATATTACGTGGCTGGGCAATGTACTACGTGGGTGTGTTATATACTTCGTGAGCTGTGCTATATACTACGTGAGCTGTGCTATATACTACGTAGCTGTGCAATATATTCTGTGGCTGGGCAATATACTACTTGGCTGTGTTATATACTGCGTGAGCTGTGCTATATACTACGTGGCTGTGTTATATACTACGTGAGCTGTGCTATGTACATGGCTGGGCAATATACTACGTGGCTGTGCTATATACTATGTGGCTGTGTTATATACTGTGTCTCTGTGCTATATACTACGTGGGCTGTGCTATATAATATGTAGCTGTGCAATATATTACGTGGCTGGGCAATACTATGTGGCTGTGTTATATAATGCGTGAGCTGTGCTATATACTACATGGGCTGTGCTATACACTATGTGGCTGTGTTATATACTATGTGACTGTGTTATATAATATGTGGGCTGTGTTATATACTATGTGGGCTGTGCTATATACTACATAGCTGTGCAATATACATGGCTGGGCAATATACTATGTGGCTGTGTTATATACTACGTGGGTACTGTTATATACTGCATGGGCTGTGCTATATACTACATGGGCTGTGTTAAACACTGTGTGGGTTGTGATATATACTGTGTGGGCTGTGTTATAAACTGCGTGGGCTGTGTTATATACTATGTTGGCTGTGTTATACACTGCATGGGCTGTGTTATATACTACGTGGGCTGTGCTATATACTATGTAGCTGTGCAATATACATAGCTGGGCAATATACTACGTGGCTGTGTTATATACTACGTGGGCTGTGTTATACACTGCATGGGTGGGGCTATATACTACGTGGGCTGTTATACACTGCATGGGCTGTGTTATATACTACATGGGCTGTGCTTTATACTACATGGGCTGTGCTATATGCTACGTGGCTGTGTTAAATGCTACGTGGCTGTGCTGTATGCTATGTGGGCTGTGTTATATACTATGTGGCCTGTGCTATATACTACGTGGCCTGTGCTATATGCTACGTGGCTGTGCTATATGCTATGTGGGCTGTGTTATATGCTACATGGGCTGTGTTATATTTCTCTGCTGTATCTGTGCATCATGAATCGTGGTATGTGTTAAAGAGGGGGGCCCACTGAGACTCTTTCGCCCGGGGCCCTCAAAAACCTGGAGATGGCCCTGGCTTCACTGATTGGTCTGTTGTGAATTCTGCTCTTGGGCTCCCTCCGGTGGTTGTAAGTGGTACTTTTGTGAGTTCTGCTCTTGGGCTCCCTCTTGTGGTTTCTAGTGGTATGGCTGCTCCTTGGAGTTAGCTGTCATCAGCTGCCTCCACTTATTGTCCGCTATTTAAGTCTGGCTCTTTCTTCAGCCTGTGCCACTTGTCAATGTTCCTGGCTGGATTCACATCTCTGCTTGGATTCTCCTGGTTTCCTGACCAGTTCTGCAAAGATAAGTTCTGGCTTTGCTCATTTCAGTCCACATGTTGTGGACTTATTGTTCTGTGCATTCTATATTTGTCCAGCTTGTCAGTATGGATTTTTTCTGTTAGCTGGAAGCTCTGGGAAGCAGATTTACCCTCCACACCTTTAGTCAGGTGTGGAGATTTTGTAAACTCTGTGTGGATTGTTTTGTAGTTTTTATACTGACCGCACAGTATCCTTTCCTGTCCTATCTATCAAGCTAGACTGGCCTCCTATGCTAAAATCTGATTTCATTTCTGCGTATGTTATTTTCCCCTCCTCTCACCGTCAATATTTGTGGGGGGCTATCTTTCCTTTGGGGATTTTCTCTGAGGCAAGATAGGTTTCCTGTTTCCATCTTTAGGGAAAGTTAGATCTTAGGCTGTGCCGAGGGGTATAGGGAGCGTCAGGTACCCCCACGGCTATTTTTAGTTGCGCTGCTAGGTTCAGGGGTTGCGGTCAGTACAGATACCACCTCCTTCAGAGCTTGTCTCATGTTGTTCCTAAACGACCAGATCATAACAGTACAAGTGGCCATTGACGAATTAAATGTATCTCAAAAGAAAGAAAAGAAAGTTTCGAACCATTTTTTTTTCTGTGCTTTGGTTTGTCTTTTTTTTTTCCTCTTGATATCTGGGTGGTCCAGGATATATGTTTTGGCATGGATGTTCAGGGTTTGTTTTCTCATGTGGATCAACATGCTGCAAGAGTACAGAATATCCAGGACTATGTTGTCCAGACTCCGGCTTTAGAGCCCAGAATTCCTACTCCTGATTTGTTTTTTGGGGACAGATCCAAGTTTTTGAACTTTAAAAATAACTGCAAATTGTTTTTTGCTTTGAAACCCCGTTCTTCTGGTGATCCCATTCAGCAGGTGAAAATCATCATATCCTTGCTGCGTGGTGATCCTCAAGACTGGGCTTTTTCTCTTGAAACAGGGGATCCAGCATTATTGAATGTAGATGCATTTTTTCAAGCGCTCGGATTGTTGTATGACGAACCTAATTCTGTGGATCATGCAGAAAAGACCCTTTTGGCCTTGTGTCAAGGTCAGGAAGCGGCAGAGTTATACTGCCAGAAATTTAGAAAATGGTCTGTGCTCATTAAATGGAATGAAGAGGCTCTGGCTGCTATTTTCAGAAAAGGTCTTTCTGAAACCCTTAAAGATGTTATGGTGGGCTTTCCTACGCCTGCCGGTTAGAGCGAATCTATGTCTCTAGCCATTCAGATTTATCGGCGTCTGCGCGAGCGCAAAGCTGTGCACCATATGGCAGTATCCTATGAGCATAGTCCTGAACCTATGCAATGTGATAGGATTTTGACTAGAATAGAACGGCAGGAATTCAGAAGTCAGAATAGGCTGTGTTTTTACTGTGGTGATTCGGCTCATGTTATCTCTGATTGCCCTAAGCGTACTAAGAGAGTCGCTAGGTCTGTTACCATTAGTACTATACAGCCTAAATTTCTCTTATCTGTGACCCTGATTTGCTCATTGTCGTCCATTTCTGTCATGGCATTTGTGGATTCAGGCGCTGCCCTGAACTTAATGGACTTAGAATTCGCCAGGCGCTGTGGTTTTTCCTTGCAGCCTTTGCAGAGCCCTATTCCTTTGAGGGGCATTGATGCTACACCCTTGGCCAAGGATAAACCTCAGTACTGGACACAGATGACTATGTACATGGCTCCTGCACATCAGGAAGATTGCAGTTTTCTGGTGTTGCATAACCTGCATGATGTTGTTGTGCTGGGATTTCCATGGTTACAGGAACATAATCCGGTGCTGGATTGGAAAACTATGTCGGTGACTAGTTGGGGTTGTCGAGGAGTACATAGTGATGTTCCTTTGATGTCAATTTCCTCTTCCCCGTCTTCTGAGGTCCCTGAGTTTTTGTCGGATTTCCAGGATGTATTTGATGAGCCCAAGTCCAGTTCCCTTCCCCCACATAGGGACTGTGATTGTGCTATTAACTTGATTCCAGGTTGTAAGTTCCCTAAAGGCCGACTTTTCAATCTGTCTGTGCCAGAGCATGCCGCCATGCGGAGCTATGTTAAGGAATCTTTGGAGAAAGGGCATATTCGGCCGTCTTCGTCACCATTGGGAGCGGGTTTCTTTTTTGTTGCTAAGAAGGATGGCTCCTTGAGACCCTGTATAGATTATCGTCTTCTTAATAAGATCACGGTCAAATTCCAATACCCCTTGCCTCTGCTTACTGATTTGTTTGCTCAGATTAAGGGGGCTAGTTGGTTTACTAAGATTGACCTCCGAGGGGCATATAATCTTGTTCGTATTAAACAGGGTGATGAATGGAAAACTGCATTTAATACGCCCGAAGGCCATTTTGAATACCTTGTGCTGCCATTCGGGCTCTCTAATGCTCCATCAGTGTTCCAGTCTTTCATGCATGATATTTTCTGCAATTATCTTGATAAATTCATGGTCGTATATTTGGATGATATTTTGATTTTTTCCAATGATTGGAAGTCTCATGTGAAGCAGGTCAGGATGGTGTTCCAGATCCTTCGTGATAATGCTTTATTTGTGAAGGGGTCTAAGTGCCTATTCGGAGTTCAGAAGGTCTCTTTTTTGGGTTTTATTTTTTCTCCCTCGTCTATAGAAATGGATCCTGTTAAGGTCCAAGCTATTCATGACTGGATCCAACCCACATCTGTGAAGGGACTTCAAAAATTTTTGGGCTTTGCTAATTTCTATCGCCGTTTCATTACCAACTTTTTCAGTGTGGTTAAGCCCCTTACTGATTTGACGAAGAAAGGCGCTGATGTGACGAATTGGTCCTCTGAGGCTGTTGAGGCCTTTCAGGAGCTTAAACGCCGATTTACTTCTGCCCCTGTATTGCGTCAACCGGATGTTTCTCTTCCTTTTCAGGTTGAGGTCGACGCTTCTGAGATTGGGGCAGGGGCCGTTTTGTCTCAGAGGGAGTCTGATGGTTCTTTGATGAAACCGTGTACTTTTTTTTCCAGAAAGTTTTCGCCTGCGGAACGCAATTATGATGTCGGCAATCGGGAGTTGTTGGCTATGAAGTGGGCGTTTGAGGAGTGGCGACATTGGCTTGAGGGAGCTAAACACCGTGTTGTTGTCCTGACCGATCATAAGAAGCTGATTTACCTCGAGTCAGCCAAGCAGCTGAATCCTAGACAGGCTCGATGGTCTCTGTTTTTCTCCCGTTTTGATTTTGTGGTCTCGTATCTTCCGGGATCTAAGAATGTTAAGGCTGATGCCCTCTCTAGGAGTTTTTCGCCTGATTCTCCTGGAGTCCTGGAGCCGGTTGGCATTCTTAAGGAGGGGGTGATTCTTTCTGCTATCTCCCCTGATTTGCGGCGGGTGCTTCAGGAATTTCAGGCTGATAGGCCTGACCGCTGTCCAGTGGGGAAGCTGTTTGTTCCTGATAGATGGACAAGTAAGGTAATTTCTGAGGTTCATTGTTCAGTGTTGGCTGGTCATCCTGGGATTTTTGGTACCAGAGATTTGGTTGCTAGGTCCTTTTGGTGGCCTTCCTTGTCTCGCGATGTGCGTGCTTTTGTGCAGTCCTGTGGGACTTGCGCCCGGGCCAAGCCTTGCTGTTCCCGCGCTAGTGGGTTGCTTTTGCCTTTGCCGGTCCCTGAGAGGCCCTAGACGCATATTTCCATGGATTTTATTTCGGATCTTCCTGTTTCCCAGAAGATGTCTGTTATCTGGGTTGTTTGTGACCGGTTCTCTAAAATGGTCCATCTGGTACCTTTGCCTAAGTTGCCTTCCTCCTCAGATCTGGTTCCATTGTTTTTTTCAGCATGTGGTTCATTTGCATGGCATTCCGGAGAATATTGTGCCTGACAGAGGTTCTCAGTTTGTCTCTAGATTTTGGCGGGCCTTTTGTGCTAGGATGGGCATTGATTTGTCTTTTTCTTCGGCGTTTCATCCTCAGACTAATGGCCAAACTGAGCGAACTAATCAGACCTTGGAGACCTATTTGAGATGCTTTGTGTCTGCTGATCAGGATGATTGGGTGTCTTTCTTGCCGTTGGCCGAGTTTGCCCTTAATAATCGGGCTAGTTCGGCTACTTTGGTTTCACCTTTCTTTTGTAATTTTGGTTTTCATCCTCGTTTTTCTTCTGGGCAGGTTGAGCCTTCTGATTGTCCTGGTGTTAATTCTGTGGTGGACAGGCTGCAGCAGATTTGGACTCATGTGGTGGCCAATTTGACGTTGTCTCAGGAAAGGGCTCAACGTTTTGCTAACCGCCGTCGGCGTGTTGGTCCCCGGCTTCATGTGGGGGATTTGGTTTGGTTGTCTTCTCGTCATGTTCCTATGAAGGTTTCTTCTCCTAAGTTTAAGCCTCGGTTTATTGGTCCTTATAAAATTTCTGAAATTATTAATCCGGTGTCTTTTCGTTTGGCTCTTCCTGCATCTTTTGCCATTCATAATGTTTTCCATAGATCTTTGTTGCGGAGATATGTGGTGCCTGTTGTTCCCTCGGTTGACCCTCCTGCCCCGGTGTTGGTTGAGGGAGAGTTGGAATATGAGGTTGAGAAGATTTTGGATTCTCGTTTTTCGAGGCGGAGGCTTCAGTATCTTGTCAAGTGGAAGGGTTATGGCCAGGAGGATAATTCTTGGGTTGTTGCCTCCGATGTCCATGCTACCGATTTGGTTCGTGCTTTTCACTTGGCTCGTCCTGATTGGCCTGGGGGCTCTGGTGAGGGTTCGGTGACCCCTCCTCAAGGGGGGGGTACTGTTGTGAATTCCGCTCTTGGGCTCCCTCCGGTGGTTGTAAGTGGCACTTTTGTGAGTTCTGCTCTTGGGCTCCCTCTTGTGGTTTCTAGTGGTATGGCTGCTCCTTGGAATTAGCTGTCATCAGCTGCCTCCACTTATTGTCCGCTATTTAAGTCTGGCTCTTTCTTCAGCCTGTGCCACTTGCCAATGTTCCTGGCTGGATTCATATCCCTGCTTGGATTCTCCTGGTTTCCTGACCAGTTCTGCAAAGATAAGTTCTGGCTTTGCTCATTTCAGTCCACATGTTGTGGACTTATTGTTCTGTGCATTCTATATTTGTCCAGCTTGTCAGTATGGATTTTTTCTGTTAGCTGGAAGCTCTGGGAAGCAGATTTACCCTCCACACCTTTAGTCAGGTGTGGAGATTTTGTAAACTCTGTGTGGATTGTTTTGTAGTTTTTATACTGACCGCAAAGTATCCTTTCCTGTCCTATCTATCAAGCTAGACTGGCTAAAATCTGATTTAATTTCTGCGTATGTTATTTTCCCCTCCTCTCACCGTCAATATTTGTGGGGGGCTATCTTTCCTTTGGGGATTTTCTCTGAGGCAAGATAGGTTTCCTGTTTCCATCTTTAGGGGAAGTTAGATCTTAGGCTGTGCCGAGGGGTCTAGGGAGCGTCAGGTACCCCCCACGGCTATTTTTAGTTGCGCTGCTAGGTTCAAGGTTTGCGGTCAGTACAGATACCACCTCCTTCAGAGCTTGTCTCATGTTGTTCCTAAACCACCAGATCATAACATTGGTCACGCCCGGCCGCCCGCGAACAATCAGCGACAAGTACAGTCCGGACGCGAATTGGCGCGGAATTTGAACCACGCTTTGCTGCTTGGTTGCGCCTGGCCATCTGAATCCTGTGTATAAATTGCATTATTCTGAAAACTTCATAAATAAACAACATACATATTGTAGAATACCCGATGCGTTAGAATCGGGCCACCATCTAGTACTGTATAATGGCCACACATGATGCTCCATACTGTATAATGGCCACACAGTGCTCCATACTGTATAATGGCCCCACATGATGCTCAATATTGTGTAATGGCAACATAGTGCTCCATACTGTATAATGGCCCCACATGATGCTCCATACTGTATAATGGTCACACAGTGCTCCATACTGTATAATGGCCACACATGATGGTACGTACAGTATAATGGCCACACAGTGCTCCATACTGTTTAATGGCCACACATGATGCTCAATATTGTGTAATGGCAACATAGTGCTCCATACTGTATAATGGCCCCACATGATGCTCCATACTGTATAATGGTCACACAGTGCTCCATACTGTATAATGGCTACACATGACGATACCAGTGTACAGTCAGGGCTGTAGATGTGTCCCAGCAGCTCTGCTTACAAAGCAGGCAAAGATTTCACCACCTGTCGCTGTCCACACTGCTGCCTCACAGATCCTGCACATTGCAATGTAGCCCAGCTCTGCGAAACTCTGCATGCACTCAGAAAACACCACTATCTACTGGCTCCACTCCATAAGTAATATATAAAGAATCCATATATATATATACACTGTGTGCAAAATTATTAGGCAAGTTGTATTTTAGAGGATTATTTTTATTATTGATCAACAACTATGTTCTCAATCAACCCAAAAGACTCATAAATATCAAAGCTTAATATTTTTGGAGGTTGGAGTGGGTTTTTTTAGATTTGGCTATCTTAGGAGGATATCTGTTTGTGCAGGTAACTATTACTGTGCAGAATTATTAGGCAACTTAATAAAAACCAAATATATTCCCATCTCACTTGATTATTTTCTCCAGGTAAACCAATATAACTGCACAAAATTTAGAAATAAACATTTCTGATATGCAAAAACAAACCCCCCAAACATTAGTGACCAATATAGCCACCTTTCTTTATGATGACACTCAACAGCCTTCCATCCATAGATTTGGTCAGTTGTTTGATCTGTTTACGTTCAACATTGTGTGCAGCAGCCACCACAGCCTCCCAGACACTGTTCCGAGAGGTGTACTGTTTTCCCTCCCTATAGATATCACATTTTATGAGGGACCACAGGTTCTGTATGGGGTTCAGGTCAGGTGAACAAAGGGGCCATGTCATTATTTTTTCTTCTTTGAGACGTTTACTGGCCAGCCACGCTGTGGAGTAGTTGGAGGCTTGTGATGGAGCATTGTCCTGCATGAAAATCATGTTTTTCTTGAACGATACCGACTACTTTCTGTACCACTGCTTGAAGAAGTTATCTTCCAGAAACTGGCAGTAGGTCTGGGAGTTGAGCTTCACTCCATCCTCAGCACGAAAAGGTCCAACAAGTTCATCTTTGATGATACCAGCCCATACCGGTACCCCACCTCCACCTTGCTGGCGTCTGAGTCGGAGTGGAGCTCTCTGCCCTTTACTGATCCAGCCTCTGGCCCATCAAGAGTCACTCTCATTTCATCAGTCCATAAAACCTTTAAAAAGTCAGTCTTAAGATATTTCTTGGCCCAGTCTTGATGTTTTATCCTATGTTTCTTGTTCAAAGGTGGTAGTTTTTCAGCCTTCCTTACCTTGGCCATGTCCCTGAGTATCGCACACCTTGTGCTTTTTGTTACTCCAGTAACGTTGCAGCTCAGAAATGTGGCAAAACTGGTGGCAAATGGCATCTTGGCAGCTTCACGCTTGATTATGCTCAATTCATTGGCCGTTATTTTGCGCCTTTTTGCCCAACACGCTTCTTGCGACCCTGTTGGCTATTTGCCATGAAACGCTTGATTGTTCAGTGATCACGCTTCAAAAGTTTGGCAATTTTAAGACTGCTGCATCCCTCTGCAATACATCTCACTATTTTGGACTTTTCAGAGCCTGTCAAATCTCTCTTCTGACCCATTTTGCCAAAGGAAAGGAAGTTGCCTAATAATTAAGCCCACCGTATATAGGGTGTGATGTCATTAGACAACACCCATCCTCATTACAGAGATGCACATCACCTGATTTACCTAATTGATAATTGGCTCTCAAGCCTGAACAGCTTGGAGTAGGACAACATGTATAAAAAGTATCATGTGATTAAAATACAACTTGCCTAGTTCTGCACACAGTGTATATATATATATATACTAGCTGAAGAGCCTGGCGTTGCCTGGGCATAGTAAATATCTGTGGTTAGTTATAGCACCTCACTTCTCTTATTTTCCTATCACGCCTCTCATTTTCCCCCTCACATCTCTCATTTTCTCCCTTACACCCCTCATTTTCCCCCTCACTCCTCTTATTTTCCCCCTCACTCCTCTCATTCCCCCCTAACACTTGTCATTTCGACCTCACAGCTGTCATTTTCCGATCACTCCACTATTTTCCCTCACTCCTCTCATTTTGCACTCACACCTTTTCATTTTCACCTCACACCCCTCATTTTCACCTCACACCTCTCATTTTCCCCTCAGTATATACATGTTTGTCATCTCCCTTATATATAGTATACACCTGTATGTCATCTCCTGTATATAGTATATACCTGTATGTCATCTCCCCTGTAAATAGTATATACCTGCTGTATGTCATCTCCTCCTGTATATTGTATATACCTACAGTCATGGCCAAAAGTTTTGACACCCCTGCAATTCTGTCAGATAATACTCATTTTATTCCTGAAAATGATTGCAAACACAAATTATTTGGTATTATTATTTTCATTTAATTTGTCTTAAATGAAAAAAAGAATTGTCCTAAAGCCAAATTGGATATAATTCCACACCAGAGATAAAAAAGGGGGTGGACAAAAGTATTGGCACTGTTCGAAAAATCATGTGATGCTTCTCTAATTTGTGTAATTAACAGCACCTGTAACTTACCTGTGGCACCTAACAGGTTTTGGCAATAACTAAATCACACTTGTAGCCAGTTGACATGGATTAAAGTTTAATCAACCGCTGTCCTGTGTCCTTGTGTGTACCACATTGAGCATGGAGAAAAGAAAGAAGACGAAAGAACTGTCTGAGGACTTGAGAAACCAAATTGTGAGGAAGCATGAGCAATCTCAAGGCTACAAGTCCATCTCCAAAGACCTGAATGTTCCTGTGTCTACCGTGCACAGTTTCATCAAGAAGTTTAAAGCCCATGACACTGTGGCTAACCTCCATAGATGTGGACAGAAAAGAAAAATTGACAAGAGATTTCAACGCAAGATTGAGCGGATGTTGGATAAAGAAGCTCGACTAACATCCAAACAAGTTCAAGCTGCCCAGCAGTCCGAGGGTACAACAGTGTCAACCCGTACTATCTGTCGGCATCTGAATGAAAAGGTACTGTATGGTAGGAGACCCAGGAAGACCCCACTTCTTACCCCGAGACATAAAAAAGCCAGGCTGGAGTTTGCCAAAACTTACCTGAAAAGCCTAAAATGTTTTGGAAGAATGTTCTCTGGTCAGATGAGACAAAAGTAGAGCTTTTTGGGCAAATGCATCAACATAGAGTTTACAGGAGAAAAAAAAGAGGCATTCAAAGAAAAGAACACGGTCCCTACAGTCAAACATGGTGGAGGTTACCTGATGTTTTGGGGTTGCATTGCTGCCTCTGGCACTGGACTGGTTGACCGAGTGCATGACATTATGAAGTCTGAAGACTAACAACAAATTTTGCAGCATAATGTAGGGCCCAGTGTGAGAAAGCTGGGTCTCTCTCAGAGGTCATGGGTCTTCCAGCAGGACAGTGACCCAAAACACACTTCAAAAAGAACTAGAAAATGGTTTGAGAGAAAGCACTGGAGACTTCTAAGGTGGCCAGCAATGAGTCCAGACCTCAATCCCATAGAACTCTTGTGGAGAGATCTAAAAATGGCAGTTTGGAGAAGGCACCCTTCAAATATCAGGGACCTGGAGCAGTTTGCCAAAGAAGAATGGTCTAAAATTCCAGCAGAGCATTGTAAGAAACTCATTGACGGTTACCGGAAGCGGTTGGTCGCAGTTATTTTGGCTAAAGGTTGTGCAACCAAGTATTAGGCTGAGGGTGCCAATACTTTTGTCTGGCCCATTTTTGGAGTTTTGTGTGAAATGATCAATGTTTTGCTTTTTGCTTCATTCTCTTTTGTGATTTTTCATTTAAGACAAATTAAATGAAGATAATAATGCCAAATAATTTGTGTTTGCAATCATTTTCAGGAAGAAAATGAGTATTATCTGACAGAATTGCAGGGGTGTCAATACTTTTGGCCATGACTGTACCTGTGTGTCATCTCCTCCTGTATATATTATGTACCTGTATGTCATCTCCTCCTGTATAGAGTATATACCTGTATGTCATCTCTTCTGTATATACTATATACCTGTATGTCATCTCCTCCAATAAATAGTATATACCTGTATGTCATCTCCTGTATATAGTATATACCTGTATGTCACCTCCCCTGTATATAGTATATATCTGCTGTATGTCATCTCCTCCTCTATATACCTGTGTCATCTGCTCCTGTATATAGTATATACCTGTGTCATCTGCTCCTGTATATAGTATATACCTGTGTGTCATCTCCTTCTGTATATAGTATATACCTGTGTGTCATCTCCTTCTGTATATAGTATATATCTATGTGTCATCTCCTCCTGTATATAGTATATACGTGTGTCATCTCCCCTGTATATAGTATATACCTGTGTGTCATCTCCTCCTGTATATAGTATATACCTGTGTGTCATCTCCTCCTGTATATAGTATATACAGTACAGACCAAAAGTTTGGACACACCTTCTCATTTAAAGATTTTTCTGTATTTTCATGAATATGAAAATTGTAAATTCACACTGAAGGCAACAAAACTATGAATTAACACATGTGGAATTATATACTTAACAAAAAAGTGTGAAACAACTGCAAACATGTCATATTCTAGGTTCTTCAAAGTAGCCACCTTTTGCTTTGATGACTGCTTTCCACAATCTTGGCATTCTCTTGATGAGCTTCAAGAGGTAGTCACCGGAAATGGTCTTCCAACAATCTTGAAGGAGTTCCCAGAGATGCCTAGCACTTGTTGGCCCTTTTGCCTTCACTCTGCTCACCCAAAATCATCTCAATTGGGTTCAGGTCAGGTGACCACCCCATTACTCTCATTCTTGGTCAAATAGCCCTTACTCAGCCTGGAGGTGTGTTTGGGGTCACTGTCCTGTTGAAAAATAAATGATGGTCCAACTAAACGCAAACCGGATGGAATAGCATGCTGCTGCAAGATGCTGTGGTAGCCATGGTGGTTCAGTATGCCTTCAATTTTGAATAAATCCCCAGCAGTGTCACCAGCAAAGCACCCCCACACCATCACACCTCCTCTTTCATGCTTCACGGTGGGAACCTGGCATGTAGAGTCCATCCGTTCACCTTTTCTGCATCGCACAAAGACATGGTGGTTGGAACCAAAGATCTCAAATTTGGACTCATCAGACCAAAGCACAGATTTCCACTGGTCTAATGTCCATTCCTTGTGTTCTTTAGCCCAAACAAGTCTCTTCTGCTTGTTGCCTGTCCTTAGCAGTGGTTTCGTAGCAGCTATTTAACCATGAAGGCCTGCTGCACAAAGTCTCCTCTTAACAATTGTTGTAGAGATGTGTCTGCTGCTAGAAGTCTGGGTGGCATTGACCTGGTCTCTAATCTGAGCTCCTGTTAACCTGCGATTTCTGAGGCTGGTGACTCGGATAAACTTATCCTCAGAAGCAGAGGTGACTCTTAGTCTTCCTTTCCTGGGGCAGCCCTCATGTGAGCCAGTTTCTTTGTAGCGCTTGATGGTTTTTGCAACTGCACTTGGGGACACTTTCAAAGTTTTCCCAATTTTTCGGACTGACTGACCTTCATTTCTTAAAGTAATAATGGCCACTCGTTTTTCTTTACTTAGCTGCTTTTTTCTTGCCATAATACAAATTCTAACAGTCTATTCAGTAGGACCATCAGCTGTGTATCCACCAGACTTCTGCTCAACACAACTGATGGACTCAACCCCATTTATAAGGCAAGAAATCCCACTTATTAAACCTGACAAGGCACACCTGTGAAGTGAAAGCTATTTCCGGAGTCTACCCCTTGAAGCCCATCAAGAGAATGCCAAGAGTCTGCAAATCAGTCATCAAAGCCAAAGGTGGCCTTGACTTTGAAGAACCTAGAATATAAGACATATTTTCAGTTTTTTCACACTTTTTTGTTAAGTATATAATTCCACATGTGTTAATTCATAGTTTTGATGCCTTCAGTGTGAATTTACAATTTTCATGGTCATAAAAATACAGAAAAATCTTTATACGAGAAGGTGTGTCCAAACTTTTGGTCTGTACTGTACCTGTGTGTCATAGTGACATCTATATATATAATTGTCTAAGGGTTTTTCCGTCTGTCTGTCTTTCTGTCTGTCTGTCTGTCCTGGAAATCCCGCCTCTCTGATTGGAACACATTGTTCAGCCCCCACATGTCTTTGTAACCACACACCCCCGTGCCGTGAAGATTTTTCTCACCAATAAATAACCTGCAAGAAGACCGGTGAGTGCTGCCGCTTTCTTTTCGTTTATACTCTATAAGGGTATGTGTCCACCTTCAGGATGGCCTTCTGGGATGCGATGATGCCGGATGTGTTCATAGCACACATCCGGGATCATCGCACCCATCGCATAGGGTCCTGTGCTATATCTTGCGGCGCCGCAGCGGCGCCACAAGATATACGGACATGCTGCGATCTGAAAAGACGCGCAGCATGTCCGGAGTCGCAGGGCCGCCGTGTGCGTGTTACCACGCATAGTGGAGACGGGATTTCATGAAATCCCCTCCACTATGCTGTAACATCTGGACGCTGCGTGTCTGACGCTGCGGCTCTATGCAGCGTCAGACACGCAGCGTTTCCTGCACGTGGAAACATACCCTTAGTCCATCTAGTTCAACCCATAGCCTAACCTAACTTGCCCTAACATGTTGATCCAGAGGAAGGCAAAAAAAAACCCATGTGGCAAAGAGTAAGCTCCACATTGGGGAAAAAAATTCCTTCCCGACTCCACATACGGCAATCACACTAGTTCCCTGGATCAACGCCCTATCAAGGAATCTAGTGTATATACCCTGTAACATTATACTTTTCCAGAAAGGTATCCAGTCCCCTCTTAAATTTAAGTAATGAATCACTCATTACAACATCATACGGCAGAGAGTTCCATAGTCTCACTGCTCTTACAGTAAAGAATCCGCGTCTGTTATTATGCTTAAACCTTTTTTCCTCCAAACGCAGAGGATGCCCCCTTGTCCCTGTTTCAGGTTTATGATTAAAAAGATCATCAGAAAGGTCTTTGTACTGTCCCCTCATATATTTATACATTAAAATAAGATCACCCCTTAGTCTTCGTTTTTCCAAACTAAATAGCCCCAAGTCCTCTAATAACCTTGGTCGCTCTTCTTTGCACCTGCTCTAGTTCAGCTATGTCTTTCTTATACACCGAAGACCCGAACTGTGCACAGTATTCTAAGTGTGGTCGAACTAGTGACTTGTATAGAGGTAAAATTATGTTCTCCTCATGAGCATCTATGCCTCTTTTCATGCATCCCATTATTTTATTTGCCTTTGTAGCAGCTGCCTGACACTGGCCACTGAATATGAGTTTGTCATCCACCCATACACCCAGGTCTTTTTCATTGACTTTTTTGCCCAGAGTTTTAGAATTAAGCACATAATTATACATCTTATTACTTCTACCCAAGTGCATGACCTTACATTTATCCCCATTAAAGCTCATTTACCATTTATCAGCCCAAGCTTCTAGTTTACATAAATCATCCTGTAATATAAAATTGTCCTCCTCTGTATTGATTACCCTGCAGAGTTTAGTGTCATCTGCAAATATTGAAATTCTACTCTGAATGCCCCCTACAAGGTCATTAATAAATATGTTAAAAAGAAGAGGGCCCAATACTGACCCCTGTGGTACCCCACTACTAACCGCTACCCAGTCCGAGTGTGCTCCATTAATAACCACCCTTTGTTTCCTATCCCTGAGCCAGCTCTCAACCCACTTGCACATATTTTCCCCTATCCCCATTATTCTCATTTTATGTATCAACCTTTTGTGTGGCTCCATATCAAAAGCTTTTGAAAAGTCCATATACACTACATCCTCTTCATAGAAACTGATCAAATTAGTCTGACATGAACGGTCCCTAGTAAACCCGTGCTGATACTGGGTCATGAGGTTATTCCTCTTCAGATACTCCAGCATAGCATCCCTTAGAATGCCCTCCAGGATTTTACCCACAGTAGAGGTTAAGCTTACTGGCCTATAATTTCCGAGTTCAGTTTTTGTCCCCTTTTTGAATATTGGCACCACATTTGCTATACGCCAGTCCTGCGGTACACACCCTGTTATTATGGAGTCTCCAAAGATTAAAAATAATGGTCTATCAATGACTGTACTTAATTCCTGCAGTACTCGAGGGTGTATCCCATCCGGGCCCGGAGATTTGTCAATTTTAGAGATTTTTAGATGCCGCCGCACTTCCTGCTGGGTTAAGCAGGTGATATTTAATTGGGAATTTTTATCACTAGTCATTTTGTCTGCCATGGGATTTTCTTGTGTAAATACTGATGAAAAAAAGTCATTTAGCATATTGGCTTTTTCCTCATCCTCATTCACCATTTCACCCAGACTATTTTTAAGGGGGCCAGCACTATCATTTTTAAGTTTCTTACTATTTATGTAGTTAAAGAATATTTTGGGATTATTTTTACTCTCTCTGGCAATGAGTCTCTCTGTCTCAATCTTAGCTGCCTTGATTTGCTTTTTACAGAATTTATTTATTTTTTTGTATTTATTTAATGCCTCCTCACTACCTACTTCCTTTAATTCCCATAATTTCCCACGGGATTAATAAAGTGTATCGTATCGTAATTCTCTAAATGCTTTCTTTTTGTCACTTATTGCACCCCTTACAGCTCTATTTAGCCATATTGGTTTCCTCCTATTCCTAGTATGTTTATTCCCATACGGTATATACTGTGCACAGGTCCTATCCAGTATGTTAATAAACATCTCCCATTTTCTTTGTGTATTTTTGTGTCTCAGGATATCGTCCCAGTTAATTTCACCAAGATCCTTTCTCATCCGTTGGAAATTTGCCCTCCTGAAGTTTAGTGTCCTTGTAACCCCTCATTTACACATCTTTTTAAAGGATACATGAAAACTTATTATTTTGTGATCGCTATTTCCCAAGTGACACCCAACCCTTATATTTGCTATGCGGTCTGGCCTGTTGGTTAATATTAGGTCTAGCAGTGCCCCCCTTCTTGTTGGGTCCTGAACCAGTTGTGAAAGGTAATTGTCTCTCATAGTTGTCAAAAACCGATTACCTTTGCTGGAACTGCAGGTTTCTGTTCCCCAATCTATTTCAGGGTAGTTGAAGTCCCCCATAATAATGACTTCTCCTTGAGTCGCAGCTTCATCTATTTGCTTTACGAGGATATTCTCCATTGCTTCCATTATTTTTGGAGATTTATAACAAACCCCATCAGTAATTTATTATTTTTCCCCCCTCCCCTTATCTCCACCCACAGGGATTCTACATTTTCATTAAATTCACCTATATTATCACGCAGGATGGGTTTTAAGGACGATTTTACATACAGACACACCCCTCCCCCTCGCTTACCTGTACGGTCATTTCTGAACAGGCTATAGCCCTGCAAGTTAACAGCCCAGTCATGGCTCTCTTCCAGCCACGTTTCAGATATCCCCATCATGTCATAATTATGCTCCAACAACATTAGTTCTAATTCGTCCATTTCATGTGTCAAGTTGTGTGTGTTGAGTTGCATGTGGCGACATGCACGTAGCGACTTTTGTGAGATGAGTTTTGTGTGACGACATGCGTGTAGTGACTTTTTGTGTGTCGAGTTGCATGTGACAGGTTAGTGTAGCAAGTTGTGTGCAGCAAGTTTTGCGCATGGCGAGTTTTGCGCACAGCGAGTTTTATGTTTGGTGCGTTTTGAGTATGTGCAAGTTTTGTGTGAGGCAACTTTTGCATGTGTTGCAACTTTTGTGCATGTGTTGCAACTTTTGTGCATGTGGCAATTTTTCCGCATGTGCAAGTTTTGCGTGTGGCGAGTTTTGCATGAGGTGAGTTTTGCCCGCGTGGCGAGTTTTGCGTGAGCCTAGTTTTGCATGTGGCGAGTTTTACGCGTGGCGAGTTTTGAGCGGCGACTTTTGTGTTTCGACTTTTATGTGGCGAGGTTGGTGTATGTGTGGTGAAATGTGTGCTGAGGGTGGTATATGTGTTCAAGCACGTGGTAGTGTGTGGCGCATTTTGTGTGTGTGTTCATATCCCCGTGTGTGGTGAGTATACCATGTCGGGGCCCCACCTTAGCAACTGTACGGCATATACTCTTTGGTGCCATCGCTCTCAGGCTGCCGTCACGCTAGCAGTATTTGGTCAGTATTTTACATCAGTATTTGTAAGCCAAAATAGTTAATAAATAACATTTCCCACATGTCTACTTTACATCAGCACAATTTTGGAAAAAACATTTTTTTTTTGTTAGGGAGTTATAAGGGTTAAAAGTTGACCAGCAATTTCTCATTTTTACAACACCATTTTTTTTTAGGGACCACATCACATTTGAAGTCATTTTGAGGGGTTTATATGATAGAAAATAATGAAGTGTGACACCATTCTAAAAACTACACCCCTCATGGTTCTCAAAACCACATTAAAGAAGTTTATTAACCCTTTACGTGCTTCACAGGAACTGAAACAATGTGGAAGGAAAAAATTAACATTTAACTTTTTTTTTGCAAACATTTTAATTCAGAACCATTTTTTTTATTTTCACAAGTGTAAAAACAGAAATGTAACCATTAATTTTTTTATGCAATTTCTCCTGAATACGCCAATACCCCATATGTGGGGGTAAACCACTTTTTGGGCGCACCGCAGAACTTGGAAATGAAGGAGCGCCGTTTGACTTTTTCAATGCAGAATTGGCTGGAATTGAGATTGGACGCCATGTCACGTTTAGAGAACCCCTGATGTGCCTAAACAGTGGAAACTCCCCACAAGTGACACCATTTTGGAAACTAGACCCCTTAAGGAACTTATCTAGATGTGTGGTGAGCACTTTAATCCCCCATGTGCTTCACAGAAGTTTATAACGTAGAGCCGTGAAAATAAAAAAATCGAATTTTTTTCTACAAAAATGATCTTTTTGCCCCCAAATTTTTGTTTTCACAAGGGTAACAGGATAAATTAGACCACAAAGTTGTTGTGCAATTTCTCCTGAGTACGCCAATACTCCATATGTGGGGGTAAACCACTGTTTGGGCGCACCGCAGAGCTTAGAAGAGAAGGAGTACCGTTTTACTTTTTCAATGTAGAATTGGCTGGAATTGAGATCGGACGCCATGTCGCGTTTATAGAGCCCCTGATGTGCCTAAACAGTAGAAACCCACCACAAGTGACCCCATTTTGGAAACTAGACCCCCCATGGAACTTATCTAGATGTGTGGTGAGAACTTTGAATGCCCAAGTGCTTCACGGAAGTTTAGAATGCAGAGTCGTGAAAATAAAAATATTTTTTTTCCCCAAAAAAGATTTTTAGCCCCCAAGTTTTTCTTTTCACAACGGTAACAAGAAAAATTGGACCCCAAAAGTTGTTGTCCAATTTGTCCTGAGTATGCTGGTACCCCATATGTGGGGGTAAACCACTGTTTGGGCGCACGGCAGAGCTCGGAAGGAGCGCCGTTTTGGAATGCAGACTTTGATAGAATGGTCTGTGGGCATCATGTTGCGTTTGCAGAGCCCCTGATGTACCTAAACAGTTGAAACCCTCCACTAGTGACCCCATTTTGGAAACTAGACCCCCCATGGAACTTATCTAGATGTGTGGTGAGAACTTTGAATGCCCAAGTGCTTCACAGAAGTTTAGAATGCAGAGTCGTGAAAATAAAAAAAAAATTTTTTTCCACAAAAAAGATATTGTAGCCCCCAAGTCTGTATTTTCACAAATGTAAAAGGAGAAATTGGATGACTAAAGTTGTTGTCCAATTTATCCTGAGTATGCTGATGCCCCATATGTGGGGGTAAACCACTGTTTGGGCGTACGGCAGAGCTCGGAAGGGAAGGAGCGCCGTTTTGGAATGCAGACTTAGATAGAATGGTCTGTGGGTGTTATGTTGCGTTTGCAGAGCCCCTGATGTACCTAAACAGTAGTAACCCCCCACAAGTGACCCCGTTTTGGAAAGTAGACCCCCCAAGGGACTTATATAGATGTGTGGTGAGAACTTTGAATGCCCAAGTGCTTCACAGAAGTTTATAATGCAGAGTCATGAAAATAAAATAAAAAAATTTTTTTCCACAAAAAATTTTTTGTAGCCCCCAAGTTTTTATTTTCACAAGGGTAACAGGAGAAATTGGAACCCAAAAGTTGTTGTCCAATTTATCCCGAGTACGCTGATGCCCCATATGTGGGGGTAACCCACTGTTTGGGTGCACGGCAGAGCTCAGAAGGGAGGGAGCACCATTTGACTTTTTGAGCGCAAAATTGGCTGTCGTGTTTGGAGACCCCCTGATATACCTAAACAGTGGAAACCCCCCAATTCTAGCTCCCCAAAACAACCCTAATGTCAACCCTAACCATAACCCTAATTCAACCCAACCCTAACCCTAAATTTAGCCCCAACCCTAACCCTAAATTTAGCCCCAACCGTAACCCTAAATTTAGCCCCAACCGTAACCCTAGCCCTAACCCTAACCCTAGCCCTAACCCTAACCCTAACCCTAGCCCTAACCCTAACCCTAGCCCTAACCCTAACCCTAACCCTAGCCCTAACCCTATGTCACGCCGAATACGGCGATAAAGGGGCAGGACGGCGTATTTGGAACCCGCACCTGTCCCTGCCACTAAAGGGGCCCTGGCTAACCCTTATCTCCGGGGTACCCTTGAAGGTAGGGAGGCCCGAGCTGCCAGCATAACCCTGTCTCCCATGCAGACCCTATAGTGACCCCCACTCCCACCAAGAGTGGACTGCACCAGAGAAAAACTATAACAACTTATAGGAAAACAAACAATAAAAAAGAAAACCCAAACTTAGCTTAATTAAGCAAGAAACAGCACAACAGGGAGAAACACCAGATTAAACGGACACAGCAGAAGATCAGCAGATCCCAGCTAGATACTACTCCTGGTTTGGTCGCTGAACAATGAACTAACACCGACAGTCAGCTGATGAACCAGGTGACCTTTTAAAAGATGGAGGGAGTGGTCATCACAAGCATCAGCTGAGCTAGAAGCAATGCAGTAACATCAGCAGCCACCGGGGGAAAGAAACTGCATTAACCCCCGAAAACCAGAAAGGAAAAAAGGTCTTTAACTGAAGCAAATCAGATCTGCCACAGATCGAAACATGGATCGTGACACCCTAATTTTAGCCCCAACTGCTCTTCTCCTGCTGGCCGGCGCATGCGCCCGCCATTTTCTTTCCCCATGAAGACGCCGGCGGGAAGGAGAAGGACGCAGGAGGACCCAGGGACACCGGTAAGTGTAATAGGGTCCCCGAATCCCCCTATTTCTCTGTCCTCTGATGTGCGATCACATCAGAGGACAGAGAATTACACATAACTTTTCTTTTTTTTTTTTTTTTTTGCGGTCGCCGCTAAACAGTTAATTACCGGCGATCGCAAAACTGGGGTCGGTACAACCGACCCCGATCATGTTCTTTGGGGACTCGGCTACCCCCGGCAGCTGAGACCCCAAAGATTCTACCGGTGCCGGTTGGCGGGCACACTGTGCATGCGCCCGCCATTTTTTTGCCAGAAAAAGATGGCGGCGCCCATTGGGAGCCACGAGGAGCACCGGGGTAGACAGGTGAGTATCGGGGGGCTATCTGGGACCCCTTTTCTCTGTCCTCTGATGTGCGATCACATCGGAGGACAGAGAAATTAAAAAGAAATCGCTTTTTTTTTTTTTTTGCTGCGATCGCCGGTGAACGGTTAATTACCGGCGATCGCAAAAGCGGGGTCGGTAAAAAAAACCCGAATCATGTTCTCTGGGGTCTCAGCTACCCCCGGCAGTCGAGACCCCGGAGAAAATCGGACTCTGGGGGCCGCTATTTATTTTTTCCACAGGGCCGTTAATTAACGGCGCTGTGGTTTAAGTACCCTTAGCGGCCGCCGTTAAAAGGCGTATCGGCGGTTGTTAAGGGGTTAAGCACATCAGGACCTCACCAAACATGGCATGGCATTCACCATCGATTCCAGACAAATATGTGTTCAAAAAGACAAATGGCCCTGCCATGTACCCAAACAGTAGTTTTCCTCCACATATTGGGTATCAGCGCACTCAAGAGATACTAGACCATAAAATTTATTGTGCAATTTCTCTTATTACCCTTGTGAAAATAAAAAATTGGAGATCAAACAAAAAATTTTTGGGGAAAAAAATAGGGTTTTTCATTTTCATGGCTCATTGTTATAAAATTCTCTGAAGCATCTTGGGTTCAAGTTGCTCAGCACGTAGATAAATTTATTGCAGGGTCTAGTTTCCAAAATGGGGTCACTTTTGGGGGGCACATCAGGGGCTCTCCAAACAAGACATGGCATTCGCTACCGATTACAGACAATTTTGGATTCAAAGAGTCAAACGGTGCTTTCTATCAGTAGTTTTCCACCACATATGGGGTATAGTTGTACTCAAGAAAAATTGCACACATTTTTGGAGTCCATTTTTCCTGCTATCCTTGTGAAAAAAAATGGGAGCTAAATAACATTTTTGTGAAAAAAGTAAAAGGTTGATTTTTTCCTTCCATATGTTAGGGGTCGAGTTCCCACCTCTGCACAGGGGGAATCTCGAGCCATCTCCGCTGCGGTCTCCCATTCTTCTCCTGCCGCAGTGGAGCCTGCTCAGTGGAGTCGTCGGTCCCAGTGTCTTGCTCAGTCTGACACTGTGCAAAGGGTTACTGCTGCCTTTCCAGCTTTTGCCATTGTAGCCAGTACTGGTCAGCGGCGAGCAGACGTCTTTGGGACCAAGTCCTGCTTTTCCGCTTCTGAGCATACCCAGAGTAAGATCTCTCATTGGAGATCAAGGGTCACATGCTCAGGTACTGCAGCAATTCCCATTGGTCCTCTAGGAAGGTCCTATAGTTGCTCAAGTTCTGTGGCAGCCTCCCATTGGTCCTTCTGGGAAGATCCTGTAGTTGCTGCAGCTATAAAAGGTTCACATGACCGCACGGCCATGTGCTAGTATCAATCTAAGGTATGTGCTTTGTGCCAGTATGGTTATGTGTGTATGTCTTCAGGGACCCGGCTGAAATAAGCCCCTAGAATATCTGCACCTCCGGTGAGGAGATTGCGTGTGTGCATGACCACTGACTGCTATCAGCTCGGCAGTTAGCCTGTGCTCCTGTGAGTCTAACAGGGCACAGTGCTTTCCTTTCACAGCAACTCTGTGAAGTAACAGAGCTAGCTTATACCACCAAATAGTGCCACCATTCACTAGCAGCAGGTTCCTCCTGCACGGTGGACCCCGGCTGCGAACGCACCAATAATAAACATCTATATTTACTCGGTGCGTTCCGCTAGCCCAAACACAATATTGTTTTAATTCCTGTGATGCACCTAAAGGGTTAATAAACTTCTTGACTATAGTTTTGAGCACCTTGAAGGGTGCAGTTTTTAGAATGGTGCCACTTTTAGATATTTTCTTTCACATAGACCCCTCAAAATCACTTTAAATGTGATGAGGTCCCTAAAACAAATGGTTTGGTAAATTTTGTTGGATAAATTGCAGATCAACTTTTAACCCTTCTAAATTAACTTCTATTGAAATCTGCTCTCCCAACGAATAGAGTGAAAAGAGCAGTGGTCGTACATATGATGTGCCATTCCATTTTTTAACATCTATAAAGGTTCTCCTGATTGGTGAGGGTCTCAGCAATTCAACCCCTATGGATCACTTACACCGAGAATTAGTTATATCCTGTGGGCACTGGACAAGAAAGTTGAAATTTCACTTATGGGATAAAAGCAATCCAACTACAGATTACCGCTACAACAGCAGGTAAACAGCATTTTTTCGGAGATTGGTTCCTTTTAAGGGCAGCATGCTGGCTCAGCAGTTAGAATTGTAAGCTTGCAACTAGTTTGTTCGTATGTTCTGTGTTTGCGTGGGTTTCCCATCACACTCCAAAGACATACTGATAAAGAATTTAGATTGTGAGCCCCAATGGGGACAGTGCTGATAATGTCGGAAGCGCTTTGGAATTAATGGAGCTATAAATGTGAGTACCGTAAATTAAATATTAATCTGTTGCATATTAATCCTTTGCCAACACGGTCAAAAATAAAAAGCTACAGGTAAAGTAAATTTAATTTGGGAAACATGGTACCCAGGAACAGGTCCAGAGTCAGGAATAAAGCTGAAAAGATCTAAAAAATATATATATATATATTTTTTTTAATGGAGTTACTGCATTTTCACCTGAGAGCGCTACACATGTCTGGGCCAGCAGATGGCAGCAGAGAGAAGCTGCAGAAGGCCTATATCAAAACTTGGCAGTAAGGGTATGTGCACACATCAGGATTTTTTCCTGACAAATTCCTGAGAATTCTGCCAGAAATCCGCCTGCATTTTTCGCGCGGATTTCTCGCGGAATTTGCGCGTTTTTTGCGCAGATTTTTTGCGGATTTTTTGCGTTTTTTTTTTTTTTCCTGAATGACCTTTTTGATAGGAAATCCGCAAAAAATCCGGAAAAAGATTGAGCATTTCCGGATTTTTTGCGGTATGCGTTTTTTTGCGGAAAAAAACGCTAACATCTGCACAAAAAATGCGGAATGCATTCTAAAAGATAGGATGCATAATGTTAGCGTTTTTTTACCTGATTTATAGCGTTTTTATGGCGAAATTCCGCAAAAAAAACGCTAAAAATCCTGACGTGTGCACATACCCTAAGAAAGGAAAGTGAGGTTAGCGCAGCAAAATAAATACACTTCCTTTATGCCATTGCTTCACTTTTAGGGCCTGCACACGCACACATGTAGTACTAAATTAATGTTCAGGTGCATAAATCCGCTATGTGGCCAATATACTAACATATACATACACGGTGCCTCAGCACTCGGCGATTAACCCCTTTACCCCCAAGGGTGCTTTGCACGTTAATGACCGGGCCAATTTTTACAATTCTGACCACTGTCCCTTTATGAGGTTATAACTCTGGAACGCTTGGAAGGATCCCAGTGATTTTGACATGGTTTTCTCATGACATACAGTTAGGGCCAGAAATATTTGGACAGTGACACAAGTTTTGTTATTTTAGCTGTTTACAAAAACATGTTCAGAAATACAATTATATATATAATATGGGCTGAAAGTGCACACTCCCAGCTGCAATATGATAGTTTCCACATCCAAATCGGAGAAAGGGTTTAGGAATCATAGCTCTGTAATGCATAGCGTCCTCTTTTTCAAGGGACCAAAAGTAATTGGACAATGGACTCTAAGGGCTGCAATTAACTCTGAAGGCGTCTCCCTTGTTAACCTGTAATCAATGAAGTAGTTAAAAGGTCAGGGGTGGATTCCAGGTGTGTGGTTTTGCATTTGGAAGCTGTTGCTGTGAGCAGACAACATGCGGTCAAAGGAACTCTCAATTGAGGTGAAGCAGAACATCCTGAGGCTGAAAAAAAAGAAAAAATCCATCAGAGAGATAGCAGACATGCTTGGAGTAGCAAAATCAACAGTTGGGTACATTCTGAGAAAAAAGGAATTGACTGGTGAGCTTGGGAACTCAAAAAGGCCTGGGCGTCCACGGATGACAACAGTGGTGGATGATCGCCGCATACTTAATTTGGTGAAGAAGAACCCGTTCACAACATCAACTGAAGTCCAGAACACTCTCAGTGAAGTAGGTGTATCTGTCTCTAAGTCAACAGTAAAGAGAAGACTCCATGACAGTAAATACAAAGGGTTCACATCTAGATGCAAACCATTCATCAATACCAAAAATAGACAGGCCAGAGTTAAATTTGCAGAAAAACACCTCAAGAAGCCAGCTCAGTTCTGGAAAAGTATTCTATGGACAGATGAGACAAAGATCAACCTGTACCAGAATGTTGGGAAGAAAAAAGTTTGGAGAAGAAAGGGAACGGCACATGATCCAAGGCACACCACATCCTCTGTAAAACATGGTGGAGGCAACGTGATGGCATGGGCATGCATGGCTTTCAATGGCACTGGGTCACTTGTGTTTATTGATGACATAAGAGCAGACAAGAGTAGCCGGATGAATTCTGAAGTGTACCGGGATATACTTTCAGCCCAGATTCAGCCAAATGCTGCAAAGTTGATTGGACGGCGCTTCATAGTACAGATGGACAATGACCCCAAGCATACATCCAAAGCTACCCAGGAGTTCATGAGTGCCAAAAAGTGGAACATTCTGCAATGGCCAAGTCAATCTCCAGATCTAAACCCAATTGAGCATGCATTTCACTTGCTCAAATCCAGACTTAAGACGGAAAGACCCACAAACAAGCAAGACCTGAAGGCTGCGGCTGTAAAGGCCTGGCAAAGCATTAAGAAGGAGGAAACCCAGCGTTTGGTGATGTCCATGGGTTCCAGACTTAAGGCAGTGATTGCCTCCAAAGGATTTGCAACAAAATATTGAAAATAAAAATATTTTGTTTGGGTTATGTTTATTTGTCCTCCTAAAATGTGGAGTGTTTGTAAAGAAATGTGTACAATTCCTACATTTTCTATCAGATATTTTTGTTCAACCCTTCAAATTAAACATTACAATCTGCACTTGAATTCTGTTGTAGAGGTTTCATTTCAAATCCAATGTGGTGGCATGCAGAGCCCAACTCGCGAAAATTGTGTCACTGTCCAAATATTTCTGGCCCTAACTGTATTGTACTTTCTGTTAGTGGTAAAATTTATTTGATATTACCTGCGTTTATTTGTGAAAAAAGCGGAAATCTGTCAAAAATTTTGAAAATTTCGCAATTTTCCAACTTTGAATTTTTATGCCCTTAAATCACACATCAGCACAATTTTGGAACCAAAATTTTTTTTGTTACAGAGTTATAAGAGTTAAAAGTTGACCAGCAATTTCTCATTTTTACAACACCATTTTTTTTTAGGGACTACATCACATTTGAAGTCACTTTGAGGGATCTATATGACAGAAAATAAACAAGTGTGTCACCATTCTAAAAACTGCACCCCTCAAGGTGCTCAAAACCACATTCAAGAAGCTTATTAACCCTTCAGGTGTTTCACAGGAATTTTTGGAATGTTTAAAAAAAATGAACATTTAACTTTTTTTCACAAAAATTTTATTTTAGCTCCAATTTGTTTTATTTTACCTAGAGTAACAGGAGAAATTGGACCCAAAAAGTTGTTGTACAATTTGTTCTGAGTATGCTGATACCCCATGTGTGGGGGGTACTGTTTGGCAGAGCTCGGAAGGGAAGGAGCGCCGTTTGACTTTCCAATGCAAAATTGACTGGAATTGAGATGGGACGCCATGTCACGTTTGGAGGGCCCCTGATGAGCCTAAACATTGAAACCCCCACAAGTGACACCATTTTGGAAAGTAGACCCCCTAACAAACTTATCTAGATGTGTCGTGAGCACTATGACCCACCAAGTGCTTCACAGACAGACATTCATAATGTAGAGCCGTAAAAATAAAAAATCATATTTTTTCACAAAAATGATCTTTTCGACCCCAATTTTTTATTTTCCTAAGGGTAACAGAAGAAATTGGACCCCAAAAGTTGTTGTGCAATTTGTCCTGAGTACGCTGATACCCCATATGTGGGGGTAAGTGTTGTGAATTCCGCTCTTGGGCTCCCTCCGGTCGTTGTAAGTGGCACTTTAGTGAGTTCTGCTCTTGGGCTCCCTCTTGTGGTTTCAAGTGGTATGGCTGCTCCTTGGATTTAGCTGTCAGCAGCTGCTTCTACTGATTGTCTTTTCTGCTCGGCTATTTTTGCCTGGCTCTTTCCTTCAGCCAGTGCCACTTGTAAATGGTTCCTGGTTGGATTCACATCTCTTTGGATTTCCCTGTTATCCTGACCAGTTCAGCAAAGCTAAGTTCTTGCTTGCTCTTTTCTGTCCACAGATTGTGGACTTGAGGTACCTTCACACATAACGATATCGTTAACGATATCGTTGCTTTTTGTGACGTAGCAACGATATCGTTAAGGAAATCGTTCTGTGTGACAGCGACCAACGATCAGGCCCCTGCTGGGAGATCGTTGGTCGCTGAGGAAAGTCCAGAACTTTATTTCGTCGCTGGACTCCCTGCAGACATCACTGAATCGGCATGTGTGACACCGATCCAGCGATGTCTTCACTGGTAACCAGGGTAAACATCCCCGGCGCTGTGCTTCTCTGCACTCCTCCTGCACTGACTGTGAGCACTGCGGCCGGAAAGCAGAGCGGTGACGTCACCGCTCTGCTTTCCGGCTGACCGACGCTCACAGCCAGTGCAGGAGGAGTGCAGAGAAGCACAGCGCCGGGGACAGACAGCGGTAGGTAAGTATGTACTGTTTGTTTTTTTTACTTTTACGCTGGTAACCAGGGTAAACATCGGGTTACTAAGCGCGGCCCTGCGCTTAGTAATCCGATGTTTACCCTGGTTACCGGGGACCTCGGGATCGTTGGTCGCTGGAGAGCTGTCTGTGTGACAGCTCTCCAGCGACCAAACAGCGACGCTGCAGCGATCGACATCGTTGTCGGTATCGCTGCAGCGTCGCTGAGTTTGAAGGTACCTTTATCCGTTCTGTGCTTTCTATGTTTGTCCAGCTTATCAGTATGAATTATCTCTGTGTTGCTGGAAGCTCTGGGAAGCAGATTTACCCTCCACACCTTTAGTCAGGTGTGGAGATTTTTGTAATCCCTGCGTGGATTTTTGTAGTGTTTTATACTGACCGCACAGTATTCCATCCTGTCCTATCTATCTAGCTAGACTGGCCTCCTGTGCTCATCCTGGTTTCATTCTGTGTATGTCTTTTCCCTCTCCACTCACAGTCATTATTTGTGGGGGGCTAATCTATCCTTTGGGGATTTTCTCTGAGGCAAGATAGTTTTCCTGCTTCTATCTTTAGGGGTAGTTAGCGCTTAGGCTGTGACGAGGTGCCTAGGGAGAGTTAGGAGCATCCCACGGCTACTTCTAGTGTTGTGTTGAGCTTAGGGACTGCGGTCAGTACAGATACCACTTCCTTCAGAGCTCGTTCCATGTTGCTCCTAAACCACCAGATCATAACAGGTAAGCCACTGTTTGGGTGCATGGCAGAGCTCGGAAAGGAAAGGAGCGCCGTTTGACTTTCCAATGCAAAATTGACTGGAATTGAGATAGGACACCATGTCGCGTTTGGAGAGCTCCTGATGTGCCTAAACATTGAAACCCCACACAATTGACACGATTTTGGAAAGTAGACCCCTAAGGAACTTATCTAGATGTGTGGTGGGTTCTTTGAACCCCCAAGTGTTTCACTACAGTTTATAACGCAGAGGGTTGAAAATAAAAATTCTTTTGTTTTTTCCACAAAAATTAATTTTTAGCCCCCAGTTTTGTATTTTCCCAAGGGTAACAGGAGAGATTGGAACCCAAAAGTTGTTGTTCAATTTTTCCTGAGTACCCAATATGTAGAAGAAAACTACTGTTTGGGCGTATGGCAGAGCTTGGAAGGGAATGGTCCCTTGGTCTGCAGGCATCACATTGCGTTTGCAGAGCCCCTGATGTACCTAGACAGTAGAAACCCCCCACAAGTGACCCCATATTGGAAACTAGACCCCCAAGGAACTTATCTAGATGTGTTGTGAGAAATTTGAACCTCCAAGTGTTTCACTGCAGTTTGACGTAGAGCCGTGAAAATAAAAAATCATTTTTTCCCCACAAAAATGATTTTTAGCCCCCCAAATTTTTATTTTCCCAAGGGTAACCAGAGAAATTGGACCCCAAAAGTTGTTGCCCAATTTTTCCTGAGTACACTGATACCCCATATGTTGGGGTAAACCCCTGTTTTGGCGCACGGGAGAGCTTGGAAGGGAAGGAGCACTGTTTTACTGTTTCAACGCAGAATTGGCTGGAATTGAGATTGGACGCTATGTGGCGTTTGGAGAGCCCCTGATGTGCCTAAACAGTGGAAACCCTCCAATTCTAACTGACACCCTAACCCAAACACACCCCTAACCCTAATCCTAACCTTAACCATAACCCTAACCACACCCTTAACCTGAACATGCTCCTAACCTTAATCCTAACCACATCCCTAACCCCAACACACCCCTAATCTCAACCCTAACCACACCCCTAACTCCAACACACCCTTAACCCTAATCTCAAACATAACCCTAACCACACCCCTAACCCTGACACACCCCTAACTCTAATCCCAATTGTAAATGTAATCCAAACCCTAACCCTAACTTTAGCCCCAACCCTAACTTTAGCCCTAACCCTAGCCCCAACCCTCACCCCAACTTTAGCCCCAACCCTACCCCTAACTGTATCCCCAACCCTAACTGTAGCCCTAACCCTAACTTTAGCCCCAACCCTAACTTTAGCCCCTACCCTAACCCCCCTTACTTTAGCCCCAACCCTAACCCTAACTTTAGCCCCAACTCTAACCCTAACTTTAGCCCCAACCCTAACCCTTACTGTAGCCCCAACCCTAACCCTAACTTTAGGACCAACCCTAACTTTAGCCCCAACCCTAACTGTTGCCCCAACCCCAGCCCTAACTGTTGCCCCAACCCTAACCGTAGCCCCAACCCTAACTGTAGCCCCAACCATAACTGTAGCCCTAACCCTAACTTTAGCCCCAACCCTAACCCTAGCCCTAATGGGAAAATGGAAATAAATACATTTTTAAAATTTTATTATTTCTCCCTAACTAAGGGGTGATGAAGGGGGGTTTGATTTACTTTTATAGCGGGTTTTTTAGCGGATTTTTGATTGGCAGCTGTCACACACTAAAAGACGCTTTTTATTGCAAAAATAGTTTTTGCATCTCCACATTTTGAGAGCTATAATTTTTCCATATTTTGGTCCACAGAGTCATGTTAGGTCTTGTTTTTTGCGGGACAAGTTGATGTTTTTATTGGTACTATTTTCGGGAGCGTGACATTTTTTGATCGCTTTTTATTCCGATTTTTGTGAGGCAGAATAAACATAAACCAGCAATTTCTTTTGGGGGGCATTTATACCTTTCCACGTTTGATAAAATTAATAAAGCAGTTTTATTCTTCGGGTTAGTACCATTACAGCAATACCTCATTTATATTTTTTTTATGTTTTGGCGCTTTTATACCATAAAATCTATTCTATATAAAAAATAATTATTTTTGCATCGCTTTATTCTGAGGACTATAACTTTTTTATTTTTTCACTGATGACGCTGTATGGCGGCTCGTTTTTTGCGGGACAAGATGACATTTTCAGTGTTACCATGGTTATTTATATCCATCATTTTGATCGCATGTTATTCCACTTTATGTTTGGTGGTATGATAATAAAGCGTTTTTTGCCGCATTTTTTTTTAACGATAATCACTGAAGGGGTTAACTAGTGGGACAGTTTTATAGGTCGGGTCGTTACGGACGCGGCGATACTAAATATGTGTACTTTTATTGTTTTTTTTATTTAGACAAAGAAATGTAATTATTGGAACAATATATATATATATATTTTCTTTATTTAGGCTTTTTTTTTTTTTACAAGTGTAAATATTTTTTTTAACACTTTGTATCATTGCCCCAGGGGGGCATCATGTTACAGTGACAGATCTCTGATCTGACACTTTGCAGTGCACTGTGTCAGATCAGCGATCACACAGGCACTGAAGGAGGCTTGCAAGGCGCTTGCAAGCCACCTCCCTGCAGGACCCGGAAGGCCACCCGAGGCCATTTTGGATCCGGGACCTGCAGGGAGGAGGAGGTAGGTGACCCTCTGAACAACGCAATCACATCGCATTGCTCCGAGGGTCTCAGGGAAGCACGCAGGGAGCCCCTTCCCTGTGCGATGCTTCCCTATGCTGCCGGAACGCTGAGATCATCTTTGATTGCAGTGTGCCGGGGGTTAATGTGCCAGGAGCGGTCCGTGACTGCTCCTGGCACATAGTGCGGATGTCAGATGTGATAATCAGCTGACACCCGGTGGCGATCGGCCGCGCTCCCCCGTGAGCGCGGCCGATCGCCTATGATGTACTATTCCATCCATGGGAAGTAGGGCCCACCCCACATGGACGGAAAAGTACGTCTAATGACAGAATGGGGTTAATGAAGACAAAATTGTTGTAAACATTAAAGACAAAAAAGGTACTTAGTTTTTTTAATCAAAGAGCGTGAAAGTCATCCAACCATGTCAAGGTGTTCCTAAATCAGGATGGTCCCCATCACTAATAGTTATGCATATATATTGGCCACATATATTTGTACACCTGTACTTAATACTAAAGGTGTGGGGCCCTATTTTTCTTTTTTGTGTAGTACATATTGGGGTGTGGCCTGTTGTGAATTCTGTGGCTGAGTTCACTTCTGTGGTCACAAGTGGTATTGCAGTCTCTGGGCTTCCTCCCTCAGGTGTTTTGGTGAGCTCGTTGGCTGCCTTGCTATTTAGCTCCACCTGAGTCTGTCTTCCTTGCTCCTTGTCAATGTTCCAGTGTTGGATCTGAGCTACTGCATCTTTCCTTGGGCCTGCTGCTCTGCTAGATAAGTGCTTCTAGTTTGTTTTCTGTTTTTTCTGTCCAGCTTGCTATTAACTTTTGCTGGAAGCTCTGAGAAGCAAAGGGGTGCACCGCCGTGCTGTTAGTTCGGCACGGTGGGTCTTTTTGCCCCTTTGCGTGGTTTTCGTTTTAGGGTTTTTTGTAGACTGCATAGTTCTCTTTGCTATCCTCGCTCTGTCTAGAATATCGGGCCTCACTTTGCTGAATCTATTTCATTCCTACGTTTGTCTTTTCATCTTGCTAACAGTCATTATATGTGGGGGGCTGCCTATTCCTTTGGGGTATTTCTCTGAGGTAAGTCAGGCTTGTATTTCTATCTTCAGGCTAGTCAGCTCCTCAGGCAGTGCCGAGTTGCATAGGTAGTTGATAGGCGCAATCCACTGCTGCTTATAGTTGTGTGAGGATAGATCAGGTACTGCAGTCTACAGAGATTCCACGTCTCAGAGCTCGTCCTATTGTTTTTGGTTATTGCCAGATCTCTGTATGTGCGCTGATTACTGCACGCTGTGTTGCCTGATTGCCAGCCATAACAGTACAAGGAGCCATGCACATGGTCAGCTGGGCCCAGTACTGAGGCTTATTCTTGGCCAAAGGTGTAGCATCAATTCCTCTCAACGGAATAGGACACCGCAAAGGCTCCAAGAAAAATCCACAACGTTTAGCATAATCCAAATCCATCAGATTCAGGGCAGCGCCTGAATCCACAAACGCCATGACAGAATATGATGACAAAGAGCACATTAAGGTAATGGACAAAAGGAATTTGGACTGTACAGTACCAATAACGGCAGAGCTATCGAACCGCCTAGTGCGTTTAGGACAATTAGAAATAGCATGAGTAGAATCACCACAATAGAAACACAGTCTGTTCAGACGTCTGTGTTCGTGCCGTTCTACTTTAGTCATAGTCCTGTCGCACTGCATAGGCTCAGGCTTACTCTCAGACAATACCGCCAGATGGTGCACAGATTTACGCTCGCGCAAGCGACGACCGATCTGAATGGCCAAGGACATAGACTCATTCAAACCAGCAGGCATAGGAAAGATGCAGTAGCTCAGATCCAACACTGGAACATTGACAAGGAGCAAGGAAGACAGACTCAGGTGGAGCTAAATAGCAAGGCAGCCAACGAGCTCACCAAAACACCTGAGGGAGGAAGCCCAGAGACTGCAATACCACTTGTGACCACAGAAGTGAACTCAGCCACAGAATTCACAACAGTAAATGACCGATTTGACCAAGAAGGGTGCTGATTTGGTTAATTGGTCTTCTGCTGCCGTAGAAGCTTTTCAGGAGTTGAAGCGTCGTTTTTGCTGTGCCCCTGTGTTGTGTCAACCTGATGTTTCTCTTCCGTTCCAGGTCGAGGTTGATGCTTCTGAGATTGGTGCAGGGGCGGTTTTGTCACAGAGAGGTTCTGGTTGCTCAGTGTTCAAACCATGTGCTTTCTTTTCCAGGAAATTTTCTGCTGCTGAGCGTAATTATGATGTGGGCAACCGAGAGTTGCTGGCCATGAAGTGGGCATTCGAGGAGTGGCGTCATTGGCTTGAGGGTGCTAAGCATCGCGTGGTGGTTTTGACTGATCATAAGAACCTTACTTATCTTGAGTCTGCCAAGCGCTTGAATTCTAGACAGGCCCGTTGGTCGTTATTTTTTGCTCGTTTTGATTTTGTGATTTCATACCTTCCGGGCTCTAAAAATGTGAAGGCGGATGCTCTGTCTAGGAGTTTTGTGCCCGACTCTCCGGGGTTATCTGAGCCGGCGAGTATCCTCAAGGAAGGAGTCATTGTGTCTGCCATCTCCCCTGATTTGCGGAGAGTGTTGCAGAAATTTCAGGCTAATAAACCTGATCGTTGTCCGGCCGAGAAACTGTTCGTCCCTGATAGGTGGATGTTGGAATAAGTTTAAATGCAACAACTCCATTCCTGTTGTAGTCTGCATTGAATGTCTATGAGTGTTCATTTGTCAGCTATGCTGTGATTGTTAAAGTTTGTACAAAAAAAGGTCAGAGGACTCTCACTGATTGCATCATTCTGCTGCTGTTTCCTTCACAGAGAGACATGTGTTACATGGACTAGATTATATCGGTAGTTACTGTCAAAGCTTTCTTATTTTGTTCCAGTTCAAGCTGCATATATTAAACACAGTTTGCCTTACGTTGGATTCTGCTGCTTATATGAAGTAACACGCGCTGCTGTGGTAATACTCCGGCTAACAGGTTATGGGCCCAGCCACCGGAAAGTAAATGGTAAAAAGCCCAGTCACCGGAATAAGCAGCGAGCCAAGCGCAGACAGCACAGAGGAACCCCCGGAATACAAGGACACCGGAACGCAAAGGTACCGCAGTGTACAGAGCACCGGACAGCGCAGCTTAAAGGGCCAGTAACAAAAAAAAAAAAAAAAAAGGTACAAGAGACAAGAATGTCTACAGAAAGGAATGCAGTGAAGTACACAGTGCCAAGTCTCACAAATCACAATTACAGCTCCTGGAAATTCAAGGTAAAGATGTTACTTATAAGAGAGGGTACATGGAAATGTATTGAACAGCCTGTGCCTGACCCAGTACCGGGTGATTGGCTAGAGACTGATCAGAAAGCACAAAGCACTATTTCCCTCAGCATAGATGATAACCAGATTGTACATGTATGCAAATGTGATACTGCAAAGAAAATGTGGGAAGAATTACAGAAAGTGCATGAAAGGTCAAATCTCAGCAATAAGCTATATCTTATGAGAAAGCTGTATCAGTCTAAATTAAGTGATGGCCAGCATATGCAGGACTATATCAGAAACACCCTAGAGATTGTGGAGCGCCTAAGGGGTATTGGTGAAGAAATTAAAGATTTTCATGTTGCTGCATTACTATTAAGTGGTCTTCCAGAAAGTTATGACACGCTTGTGACTGCATTAGATGCCAGACCAGATGATGAACTCACACTAGAATATGTGAAAGGGAAACTTGCAGATGAATACAAGAGAAAGTCAGAGACTATTAGCAATAATATATGCAAAGCAGAAGCAGCATTAAAGACACAGTACTTTTCTAAAGCTCAGAGTCATTTAAAGGAAACTCGTGAATGTTTTGTCTGTAAAAAGCCTGGTCACCTTAAAGCAGACTGCAGAGTGTGGAAAGCAAGAATGAATCAGTTTAAAAAGCAGGACAGTCATCAAAAGGTTAAAACAGCTGTAAAGAAGGAAGATGCATGTATTGCGACTGCATTTGGGGTCAGCACAAGCCCATATGCAAACCATGTTTGGTGTATTGACTCTGGAGCGACTGCTCACATGACACGTGATAAAGATTTCTTCATTAATCTAGATGAAAGCAAGTCTGAAAAGGTAATTTTAGCTAATGGTCACTATATGACATCAGAAGGAATAGGAGATGGTTATCTCCATTGTCAAGTTCAATCCTCAGCACAAGTCAGAAAAATCCCAGTTAAAGACGTGCTGTATGTTCCCAAACTTGAAAGTAACCTTTTATCTGTAAAGAAGCTTGCACAACAGGGAAATATAGTTACATTTAAGGATGACAGATGCATCATTTCAAAGAAGGGTCATACCCTTGCCGAAGGAAAAATCAAAGATGAACTTTATCAGCTGAAATGCAATGAAACTGTTTACAGTGCTAGACAAGATTTTCATAAGGACTGTATTCATGTGTGGCACAGACGCCTAGGCCACAGAGATCCAGAAGCAGTAAAGAAACTAGCTCAACTTGCAAATGGTATTGCAATCAACCAGTGTAATCAAACAATGAAGTGCACAAGTTGCCTAAAAGGGAAAATGTCCAGAAAATCGTTTCCTAAAGTAAGCACTACTAAATCTGCACAGATACTGGATTTGATACATACAGATGTGTGTGGTCCAATGAGTGTTCTTACTCCCAGCAAGAAGAGATATTTTCTCACATTCATTGATGATTATTCCAGATATACTGTTACTTACCTACTTCAAAGTAAAGATGAAGTTCCACAGAAACTTGAAGAATATCTTGCTGCAGTTCTTAACAAATTTGGAAGAATACCAAAGGTACTGCGAGCAGATAATGGAACTGAATATACAAGTGGTAAAGTGCAAACCATCCTGAAAAAGAATGGAATCGTGTTCCAGACAACCGTTCCATACAACCCAGAGCAGAATGGCACAGCAGAGAGAAAGAACCGAACTCTTTGTGAAAGTGGAAGAAGTATGCTATTTGATGGAAACCTACCTACAACATATTGGGGAGAAGCCATCATGACTGCTACCTATCTTCAAAATCGACTGCCAAGTAAAGCTACAAGTAAAACTCCATATGAGCTATGGAACTGTGAGAAGCCCAACCTGAAGCATCTCAGGATATTCGGAAGCAAAACTTTTGTGCATGTTCCCAAAGAAAAACGTTCTAAGTGGGAATCTCATGCAAAGGAAGGAGTTCTTGTGGGGTACAGTGAAACTCAGAAAGGATACAGAATCCTGCACCCACAGACCAACACAGTAACAATCAGCAGAGATGTAGTGATTGATGAAAACTCAGTATCGCTCAAATTTCATGAGGTTACGCAAATAATTCAACCTAAGGAACAAGAATTTCAGTCAGTGATTCCAGACATTGAAGAGAATCTCAAAGAAAATACTGAAGTCTGGATATGCTCTGAAAGTACTGAAAAAGAAACAGAAGAACCAAGCCAACCTCAGGAGATCAGAAGATCAGGAAGATCAAATAAAGGAATTCCAGCTAAACGCCTTTCTTATATGGTCAGATCAATTCCAGAAGAAGAGCCACAGTCATGGCAGGAAATGCAAAAACTGCCTATTCATAAGAAGCAAAAATGGATAAAAGCTGCTGATGAAGAAATGGAATCCCTTCATAAGCTCAAAACATGGGAGCTCACAGAGCTACCTCAAGGCAAGAAAGCAATTGGATGTAAGTGGGTCTTTAAGAACAAATATGACTCCGAAGGTAATGTTCACCGTTTTAAAGCAAGATTGGTCGCAAAAGGATATTCACAAAAATATGGTGAAGATTATGATGCTACTTTTGCTCCAGTTGCCAAGCAAACTACATTCAGAACTTTATTATCCATAGCTGCTGTTCAGCAGATGAAAGTAAGACATTTTGACATCAAAACAGCCTTTCTACATGGAGACATTGAAGAAGAGCTGTACATGACTCAACCAGAAGGCTATGTTAAAAGGGGTAAAGAGAACCTTGTTTGCAGAATGCAAAAATCTCTCTACGGCCTTAAGCAATCAGCAAGAGCATGGAACACTAAGATGAACAAAGTGTTAATCGACGAAGGATTTAAAAGGTCTCAAGCGGATCCATGTTTGTATACAAAAGGTGTATCACAAGATTGGATGTATGTTATTCTATATGTGGATGATGTAATAATAGCGCATCAAGAAGAGAGAGAAATTTCAAAACTAGGTCAAATTCTGAACAAGCATTTCGAGACCAAGGACCTTGGAGATGTGACATACTATTTGGGAATCCAAATCCAGAGAGAGGAAGATGGAAGTTTTCTTCTTAATCAAAATTCTAAAATCTCCACAGTTCTAAACCAGTTTGGAATGTCAGAAGCCAAAGGCATATCAACTCCAATGGATCCATCTTACCTAAAATTGGAAGGAGAAGAAGATCTGCTACCCACAAATGACAGTTACAGACAAGCAGTGGGGGCACTTCTATACATAGCAACCACAACCCGTCCAGATATCTCAGCCACAGTGGGAATTCTCTGCCGACGTGTAAGCAAGCCACGCCAAAGAGATTGGAATGCAATTAAGAGACTTCTTCAGTATCTTAAGGCAACCCAAGAGTTAAGTCTAAAGATTTCTGCATCAGGAGATCTAATTCTCAGAGGATATGTAGATGCAGATTGGGCTGGAGACTCAAGTGATCGAAGATCAACAAGTGGTTACTTGTTCAAGTTAGGACACACTTCAATCTCATGGTCCAGTAGAAAACAAGTGTCAGTTGCATTGTCTTCTACAGAAGCAGAATATACATCAGCTGCTCATGCAAGTCAAGAGTTAATTTGGTTGAAGCAACTTTTGGAAGAATTCGGCAAACCACTAGCTGAACCAACTGTTATCTATGAGGACAACCAAGGATGTATCAAGCTCGCCAGCAGTGAAAGGATAAGTGCAAGAACAAAGCACATTGATGTTAAACATCATCACTTGCGTGACTTAGTAGAGCGTGAAGTTCTAAAGTTTGTTTACTGTGAATCTGACAAGATGTTAGCAGATGTTTTGACAAAGCCATTGTCAAGAGCCAAGTTTGAAGAATTCAGAACTGCAATGGGACTAACAGGATAAGCAGTTGTTGAGTGGGGGTGTTGGAATAAGTTTAAATGCAACAACTCCATTCCTGTTGTAGTCTGCATTGAATGTCTATGAGTGTTCATTTGTCAGCTATGCTGTGATTGTTAAAGTTTGTACAAAAAAAGGTCAGAGGACTCTCACTGATTGCATCATTCTGCTGCTGTTTCCTTCACAGAGAGACATGTGTTACATGGACTAGATTATATCGGTAGTTACTGTCAAAGCTTTCTTATTTTGTTCCAGTTCAAGCTGCATATATTAAACACAGTTTGCCTTACGTTGGATTCTGCTGCTTATATGAAGTAACACGCGCTGCTGTGGTAATACTCCGGCTAACAGTGGACTAGTAAAGTTATCTCTGAACTTCATTGTTCGGTGCTGGCCGGTCATCCAGGAATCTTTGGTACCAGGGAGTTGGTTGCTAGATCCTTCTGGTGGCCATCTCTGTCACGGGATGTGCGTGCTTTTGTGCAGTCCTGTGGAATTTGTGCTAGGGCTAAGCCCTGCTGTTCACGTGCCAGTGGGTTGCTTTTGCCCTTGCCGGTCCCGAAGAGGCCTTGGACACATATTTCGATGGATTTCATTTCTGACCTTCCCGTTTCTCAAAAAATGTCGGTCATTTGGGTGGTCTGTGATCGCTTTTCTAAAATGGTCCATCTGGTGCCCTTGGTTAAATTGCCTTCCTCCTCTGATTTGGTGCCTTTGTTCTTCCAGCATGTGGTTCGTTTACATGGCATTCCTGAGAATATTGTTTCTGACAGAGGTTCCCAGTTTGTCTCGAGGTTCTGGCGAGCCTTTTGTGGTAGGATGGGCATTGACCTATCTTTTTCCTCGGCCTTCCATCCTCAGACTAATGGCCAGACCGAACGAACCAATCAGACCTTGGAAACATATCTGAGATGTTTTGTTTCCGCTGACCAGGATGATTGGGTGTCATTTTTGCCGTTGGCTGAGTTCGCCCTTAATAATCGGGCCAGCTCGGCTACCTTGGTCTCTCCATTTTTCTGCAATTCTGGGTTCCATCCTCGTTTCTCTTCAGGACAGGTTGAGTCTTCGGACTGTCCTGGTGTGGATTATGTGGTGGACAGGTTGCAGCAGATCTGGACTCAGGTAGTGGACAATTTGACCTTGTCCCAGGAGAAGGCTCAGCTTTTCGCTAATCGCAGACGCCGTGTGGGACCCCGACTTCGTGTTGGGGATCTGGTTTGGTTATCTTCTCGTCATATTCCTATGAAGGTTTCCTCTCCTAAATTTAAACCTCGTTTTATTGGTCCGTATAGGATTTCTGAGATTCTCAATCCGGTGTCTTTTCGTCTGACCCTCCCAGACTCCTTTTCCATACATAATGTATTCCATAGGTCGTTGTTGAGGAGATACGTGGCACCTATGGTTCCATCTGTGGAGCCTCCTGCCCCTGTTTTGGTGGAGGGGGAATTGGAGTATATTGTGGAGAAGATTTTGGATTCTCGTGTCTCTAGACGGAAACTCCAGTATCTGGTCAAATGGAAGGGTTATGCTCAGGAAGATAATTCCTGGGTTTTTGCCTCTGATGTCCATGCCCCAGATCTTGTTCGTGCCTTTCATGTGGCTCATCCTGGTCGGCCTGGGGGTTCTGGTGAGGGTTCGGTGACCCCTCCTCAAGGGGGGGGTACTGTTGTGAATTCTGTGGCTGAGTTCACTTCTGTGGTCACAAGTGGTATTGCAGTCTCTGGGCTTCCTCCCTCAGGTGTTTTGGTGAGCTCGTTGGCTGCCTTGCTATTTAGCTCCACCTGAGTCTGTCTTCCTTGCTCCTTGTCAATGTTCCAGTGTTGGATCTGAGCTACTGCATCTTTCCTTGGGCCTGCTGCTCTGCTAGATAAGTGCTTCTAGTTTGTTTTCTGTTTTTTCTGTCCAGCTTGCTATTAACTTTTGCTGGAAGCTCTGAGAAGCAAAGGGGTGCACCGCCGTGCTGTTAGTTCGGCACGGTGGGTCTTTTTGCCCCTTTGCGTGGTTTTCGTTTTAGGGTTTTTTGTAGACTGCATAGTTCTCTTTGCTATCCTCGCTCTGTCTAGAATATCGGGCCTCACTTTGCTGAATCTATTTCATTCCTACGTTTGTCTTTTCATCTTGCTAACAGTCATTATATGTGGGGGGCTGCCTATTCCTTTGGGGTATTTCTCTGAGGTAAGTCAGGCTTGTATTTCTATCTTCAGGCTAGTCAGCTCCTCAGGCAGTGCCGAGTTGCATAGGTAGTTGATAGGCGCAATCCACTGCTGCTTATAGTTGTGTGAGGATAGATCAGGTACTGCAGTCTACAGAGATTCCACGTCTCAGAGCTCGTCCTATTGTTTTTGGTTATTGCCAGATCTCTGTATGTGCGCTGATTACTGCACGCTGTGTTGCCTGATTGCCAGCCATAACAGTGGCCCCCTCTAGGACTCAGCACCCTTACCCACCCATCTTTGCTACACAAGGTTTAATTGCAAACTACGCTAGGATTTCTTTCACCTCCCCATTCAGATGAGGCCTGCTTTAGTACATGAGGAGATAGGGTGCCAATGTTTACTTGGGTACACAACAGAACTAAATGTAATATATAAATAAAAAGAACCACCATAAACCTCGGTGTACAACAGCAGAAGAAAAAAAGAAAGGGGCAGTGCTTCACCCTATTCAATCACTGTCTTACTGCAGAGGTTGACACCCTAGGAATTGGCACAAGTGGTGCTCCTGCTCACCATTGGCTAGCTCTTCTGACCCTAGTAGGCCTTAGTGAGAAAGAGGGCCTGAATTATAAGATTTGCACCATGGCGTACCAGTAATTCATCCCTCATTTCAATGTATAGTTCTGCAGGATTACATATATAGAAGACAAAAATGCTCTCATTCTGCATGTGTCAATCTAATAAAAATGACAGGCAAATTGGTGGCAAGAAACCAGATGTGTCCATACAGTATATGGCTCATTAAAAGAAACACACTGTTGTGCTCAATGATGATGTCGCTTATCAAGCCAATCTGTAACACCAACAACCTACTCCGATATCACTTCCCTGCCACTGAAGAACAACAAGAGGGGGTGGAGACTTCACCCTAAGCAGATTTTATTTAGACCCTGCCTAGCCTCGGAGGTTGTCATTCTCTTGTAACGCAAATGGCACCCCGAATTAGCGATTGCTGACCCTTATAACCCTGTTAGACCCTGATCAATAGAGTCAAGATAAAATGTTATTAGGCCACAAATTTTTCTAAGTGCTGGGTGCATCTAGGCAGAGCACTAACACTAATACAAAGTCATATATTGAGGATAATGTTGCCCTCACCATTTGGATGTCCATCTAGCCATAGTCAGGTAAAAGAGAAAGAAGAAATCATATATATGGAGCTTGTTTATAAAAAAAAAAAAAAACATTTCTGGCAGAAGATAAGGTTTCTATAGGATACACTGTTACAGATCAGTAGAGGCAATATATCATGTCCCTTCATAACCATAAACACTCGATGCATTTCCCCTTTTCAAAGGTTCATCTGTCGTGAAAAAAATGGTTATTCGGTGTACAAAGTATTGTAAACTACTTAGCTGATAGTGGTCCATATTGTTCACAGAGTCAGATAGATATTACGGATAGCCAGCAATGAGGACTTGGGCACATGGGAGTATTTCCCTTATGGTGTGCAATTTATCTCATAGAAACATTATCCTCTGCCAAAAATGATTTTTTCTGTTTGTTTTGGGTTTTTAAAACAGGCTGCATATATACGATTTCTTCTTTCTCTATTGCCCGACTATGGCTAGATGGTCATCCAAATGGTGAGAGCACCCAGCACATTATAGAAATTTTTTTGGCAACATCTGTTTTGGTTATCAATTTGTGGCTGAATAACATTTTATCTTGACTCTATTGATCAGGGTCTAACAGGGTCATAAGGGTCAGCCATCGTTGTTTGGGGGCACCATTTGCATTACAAGAGAGTGCCAACCTCCACGGCAAGGCAAGGTCTAAATAATTTCAGCTTAGGGTGAAATATTCCCCCCCACACTCCCGTTGTTCTTCATTGGCAGGGAAGTGATATCAGAGTACGGTAGGTTGCTGGTGTTGCAGATTGGCTTGATAAGCTATATCATCATTGTGCAGAAGAAAGTGTTTCTTTTAATGAGCCATATATGGACACATCTGGTTTCTTGCCACCAATTTGCCTGCCATTTTTATTAGATTGATACATGCAGGATGAGAGCATTTTGGTCTTCTATATATGTAATCCTGCAGACTATGCATTCATCTGACGGATGAAATGTTTTGTGGGACAAATTTAGCACCTTTCTCAGGTATTACTGGTACACCAGGGTGTGAATCCCATAATTCAGGCCTTCTTTCCCACTAGGGCCTACTAGGGTCAGAATGGCTAGCCAACGGTGAGCAGGGGCACCACTTCCATCTATCCAGTGATAGAATAGGGTGAAGCACTGCCCCCTCGCTTTTTTCTTGTGCTGTTGTACAAGGTTTCTAGTGGTTCTTTCTATTTATACATTACATTTAGTTCTGTTGTAGTGTTACAATTTTAATACTCATCATTAAAAGATATATTATAACTTCATCTATTCAAGTACAGAGTGTATATGGTGAAATAAATCTTAGAAAAGATCTGCATTATAGAATTGCTTTACGCTGTGAGTTTTTTTCTGTTTTTACAGTAGAGAGGTAAGATTTTTTTTATTTTTGTTTATTAAGAGCTGTAATATTGGGGGAATGAACATACAGGGCTCAGGGTCGGAGAACATGTGGGACACAGGATGGAGCACATATGGGCATTAGGTTGAGGGACATTACAGGAAGGACATAATTACTGTATAGGGGGCAGAATTAGGAACAAATATTAGTTTATGGTGGCAAGTGGAGGACATAATTACTGTATGATCCAATTAGGGGACATTATTGCTGCTGTAATATATTTTACTTTTGAGGATGCTGGTTTCAAGGGTGCAGCAATGTCCACGATCTGTGCTAGCACTGATGTGCATATGCAGCTTGCCGCCCCATATGCGGCACAAATCAGATGACATGGTGTCAGAGTTCATAGCCATCACAGGGTTAGGGTATGTGCACACGTTGCGGATTTCCTGCGGATCCGCAGCATTTTTTGCGGTGCAGAAACGCTGCAGAACCACAAGAGATTTACAGTACAATGTAAATCAATGTGAAAAAAAACCCGCTGTGCTGATGGTGTGGAAAATTCCATGCGGAAACGTTGCGGATTAAAAGAAGTAGCATGTCACTTATTTTTGCGGATCTGCAGCGTTTTTGTACCCATTCCATTATAGAAATCCGCAGGGGTAAAAAAATGCAATAAATCCTCAAAAATCCGCAGCAAATCCGTACCAAAAACACACAAAATCCACACAAAAAACGCGACAAATTTGCACCTGCGTTTTCTGCCAAAAGATGCAGAATCCGCACCAGAAATTGCTAAGCCTAATCCGCAACGTATGCACATAGCCTTAACATTTCCAACAGGTTATATTATATACATAATGAAACAGTTTATTCTGATCAAATTAATGATGTCTTGCACTTCCAGGTAACAACTCCAGTTTACAGCATTTAAAAAAGAAAAAAATCAGGAGAAGTGAAAAAAGACCCAACTTCCACTGAATGGACAAGAACTTATAATAAAAGGGTCATTCAAGTATAAAAGCAGATGCCTTACAGCTGAACTATCAAATGGCTCAAGCGGACTTCCTTTTCTCAATGGAATCTTTATATAGAATGTAAAATAAAATCATTTTTATTAATTCCCATTAAAATACAATAAGAATAAAAACAGATGTATTAATTATCAGTGTGGTAATATTCAAAGAATTTCTATAAATATAATGTGTAAAATAAAATGTATATATAAAATGTTTTTTTGTTTGTTTTGTACAAGAACATGTAGGAATAGCCATTAACATCAAACTGGCATTCCAAGCTCGAGTAAGACAGCAGGACCAAATGAACACACCGCTTCACTTACCAAGAAGTGGAACAGATCAAGCAAGTAGCAAGAGATGTTGCTACTCAGCCTCAGTTGCATGATTTACGGCTTCCAGATAAGCAGAATTCCCTAACAAACAGGCATTCCTCACATGTAGTCAGCATATCTGGAAGCTGTAAATCATGCAACTGAGGCGATGAAAACTATATCTCTGAGCAATAACAAATACTCGGAGGACACCCGAGCGTGCTCGGGAAAACCCAAGCAACGAGTACACTCGCTCATCACTAGTTATTATACATAGCACCCCAGAAACCACTATATGAGATACAGCTTGCTTCCAATATAGGGAGCACAATTGTCAACCCCCTAGAGGAAACCCAAACTACACTAATATGAAAACACAACAGTTAGCACACAGAAAAAATGAATGAGATTAACGCAGAGAAAATAAAAAGCATGCTCTCCAAAGGTAACAATGAATAATTAGATATAAAGACACAAATTAATAATAATAAATACCGTATATACTCGAGTATAAGCCGGCCCGAGTATAAGCCGACCCCCCTAATTTTGCCACAAAAAACTGGGACAACTTAATGACTCGAGTATAAGCCTAGGGTGGAAAATGCAGCAGCTACCAGTAAATTTCAAAAATAGAATGCTCCATACATTTCATTATTGCCCCATAGATGCTCCATATAAAACTGTGCCATATAGAATGCTCCATACATTTCATTATTGCCCCATAGATGCTCCATATAAAACTGTGCTATATAGAATGCTCCATACATTTCATTATTGCCCCATAGATGCTCCATATAAAACTGTGCCATATAGAATGCTCCATACATTTAATTATCGCCCCATAGATGCTCCATATAAAACTGTGCCATATAGAATGCTCCATACATTTCATTATCGCCCCATAGATGCTCCATATAAAACTGTGCCATATAGAATGCTCCATACATTTCATTATTGCCCCATAGATGCTCCATATAAAACTGTGCCATATAGAATGCTCCATACATTTCATTATTGCCCCATAGATGCTCCATATAAAACTGTGCCATATAGAATGCTCCATACATTTCATTATTGCCCCATAGATGCTTCATATAAAACTGTGCCATATAGAATGCTCCATACATTTCATTATTGCCCCATAGATGCTCAATATAAAACTGTGCCATATAGAATGCTCCATACATTTCATTATTGCCCCATAGATGCTCAATATAAAACTGTGCCATATAGAATGCTCCATACATTTCATTATGGCCCCATTGATGCTCCATATAAAACTGTGCCACATATAATGCTCCATACATTTCATTATTGCCCCATAGATGCTCCACATAAAGCTGTGCCATAAAATGCTCCATACATTTCATTATTGCCCCATAGATGCTCTATATAAAACTGTGCCATATAGAATGCTCCATACATTTCATTATTGCCCCATAGATGCTCCATATAAAACTGTGCCATATAGAATGCTCCATACATTTCATTATGGCCCCATAGATGTTCCATATAAAACTGTGCCATATAGAATGCTCCATACATTTCATTATGGCCCCATAGATGTTCCATATAAAACTGTGCCATATAGAATGCTCCATACATTTCATTATTGCCCCATAGATGCTCCATATAAAACTGTGCCACATATACCGCTGACCGCTGAACAGAGGAAGAGCTGCGGCATCCAGAGGCCATGGGACAGGCAGTGACCGCGCCAGGAGCAGGTGAGTATATGACAGACCTCTCTCCCCTTCACCCGCCGACCATGACTCGAGTATAAGCCGAGAGGGGCACTTTCAGCCCGAAAATTTGGGCTGAAAATCTCAGCTTAGACTCGAGTATATACGGTATGTAGATAACTAAAAATGTTAGAATGAATATGCGTATCATTAATTTGATCAGAATAAACTGTTTCATTATGTATATAATATAACCTGTTGCAATTGTTAACCCTGTGATGGCTATGAACTTTGACACCATGTCATCTGATTTGTTGGCGCTCGTTTTTTTGAAACTCAGCTTCCTCTCTTAACTATATATACTTGTGATGCCTGTACATATTGTGTGGTATTTCCTGATGAAGGGGGCATCAGACCTCCAAAATGCGTAGAATCTTCATATTTTTCCTGAATTTATCCTTGCGGTAGTGTGGAGTATAACTACAAATTCCCTTTGAATATATGGTTTCTTTTGGTCGTGGATGACCTGTGGATCTGCAGCAGCCGTCAACCTATATGCCTTTATCTCATCCAAACTTCATGATATATATTCTCTCCTTTGTAACATGGATAAGACCCTATTGGGTTTTTCTGTCTCCCTATTCTTTGCAATAATTAACTATTTTGTGTGACACCACTCTGATTTAAGGGTACAAAAATTAAAAGGTTGAAGATACAAAATTTTAATTTTTTTTGCCAAATATCAATTTTTTTCATAAATAAATGCAAGTTATATTGAATTTTTTTTTACCTCTAACATGAAGTACAATATGTCACGAAAAAAACAACCTTAGACTCTATGGGATACGTTGAAGCGTTCCAGAGTTATAACCTCATAAAGTGACAATGGTCAGAATTGTAAAAATTGGCCTGGTCATTAAGTACCAAATTGGCTCTGTCAGTAAGGTGTTAAAAGAAAGAGCTGAGGACAATGGGAGATCCACTCCAAAAAGTGGCTTGAAAAAGGATATTACATCCGAAACGTCGCCACGCCATTCAGGCAATAAAGTCCACTATTTTTTCAGTTTTTTGAGCTGCTTTCCTTTTTTTGACTCTTCTATTCTTTGAAATAGTTATCTATTAGTAGGATCTGGGAAATCCTCCTTGCTCAAGACTATACAGCAGCAGAGGATCCGTTACATTTTCATCCTTTTCCACTATGGAATACTTCCAGAATCGCTTGGGTTCTAGAGAACGCTTCATTAAACAGACAATTGGTTTTGTTGAACCCAGCTGCAATGCTGAACTAAATCAACAAGTTTTTTCTGATGAAAAAACAAAAAATCGTCGAAAAATCGTCCATAATTTTAAAGAAGCACTTAAAGAAGAGCTTCATTTTAATCTGGATGCACATTTTCTCTCGATTTACCTGAGAGAAAACATCTGCCCCAGAGGACTTCGAATAACACATGACTCTCCTTTTCCTGGGGACTCGGCTTTTACTAATGAGTGGAATGATATTTTAAATAACTGCATGACAAGATATGTTAGCCTGCCTTTTCAAAAAGAGATCCCAACTTTGCGATATAGCAACCATTAAGATTAAACAAATTCACAATGACCTCTTACCATTTTTAACACATCCAGAATATAGGAAAATTAATTCAAATGTCACCACATTTATTATGCAGCTTGAGAATTATACTATAGTGAGAAAATAAAAAAAAACTACAGAGGGACAGGGAAGATTATAAACCTAAAAACAAAAACAATACTAAAAATAAAAATTTAAATTTCATTAATACACCTGTACCTGTTTATGAAAATTCTGTTCCAACAAAATCCATTAATAAAAATTAAATGAACATTGGACCTCACACAGAATCTTTCACGTCACACATAGCGAGATCGCTAGCGAGATCGCTGCTGAGTCACAAGTTTTTTGTCGCTAGCGATCTCGCTATGTGTGACGGGGGCTTATGAGTACTCCCACAACCTCTTCCAAAACCCCTTACAAGAGTTTTCTAAACCACTCCTAGACTCTGCTTGAAGCTAGGGAGCATCTTGAGAAAATTAAAATACAAATTAATCAAATTAATGTAGATAAAGATATAGTTAAAGAGAAAACTTCTTCCACGTCCAAAAGTTCTACATCACCCAAAAAGGTGATATTTTTTTCCCTGACTCTCCCCCCCTATCCTATCTCACTACTAGATCTATCTATACATGATACAACATCAAGTATGCTTATACCCTCACAAACACTCACAAATACTTCCAATATTGTTATACCTGATAATCCTAATACTGACAAAAAAGATGTTATCATAACCTCCCAAACTGTTAATCCTATTATATTAGATAATTCAAATGTTACAAAATATAGAATTAGACTTACCGGTAATTCGGATTCTAAGAACCTCCCACGACGGCATACGGAGTTTGCCTCTTTGCCCTGATGGGGAACAGAAAATACAGAGAGGTTAAAAGGCCCTCCCAACTCCCACCTCCCACTTGCCAGTGACTTATAACTGAGACCATAGCACCGGTTTACCTTCTGAATCCTAGATTTTCTCCAGGAGTATAGGGGGGGGGAGGGAATTAGCGCCGTCGTGGAAGATTCATAGAAACCGAATTACCGGTAAGTCTAATTCTATTTTCTCTAGTCACCTTCCCCAACGACATATGGAGAAATACCAACTAATTTTGCACTAGTGAGGGACAATGGCCTGGAGTACTTTGCGGACAAAATTAGGTCCCACTTGGACAATACATCCAGTCTATAATGCTTGGGAAAAGTATGTAGTGAGGACCATGTTGCTGCCCTGCAGGTCTGCTCCGCAGATGCGCCTGCTTTTTCTGCCCAGGAAACAGAAGTGGATCTGGTTGAGTGGGCTTTGACCCCCACGGGAGGTGACTTATTTTGAGCAAGATATGCTTCTGTTATGGCTCTTTTAATCCAATTAGAGATGGTGCTTTTAGCCACATTCTTCCCTTTATTTTGTCCTGAGAGGTGGACAAACAGGTTCTGATCAATTCTACAAGAACGGGTTTGGTCTAAGTAATGTAGGACAATGCGCACATCGAGAGTGTGGAATTTTCCCTCTTTTGGGTTTGTAGGTTCTTGGCAAAAAGATGGTAGAATGATCTCTTGGGAATGGTGGAATTCAGAGACTACCTTTGGAAGGAAAGATGGATCAAGACGTAGAACTCTTAAGTCATTTCTAATTAATAGATAGGTCTCTGGCTTGCAATTCTCCTACTCTCCTAGCCGTAGTTATGGCCACCAAGAAAACCGTCTTGTATGCGAGGTTTGAGGAGAACAGGAATACAAGTGTTCAAATGGTGGACCAGGGAGACCTTGGAGTAGTAAATTAAGGTACCATGACGAAATCACAACCAGTCTCTTGGGATTCTTCCTGACGGCTGATGTCATGAACCTCTTTATCCAGCGATGACCTGCCAGATTCTGGTCAAAAACAGAGCTGAGAGCAGAGACTTGGACTTTTAAGGTGCTAGGTCTAAGGCTGATCTCCAAACCTTTTTGTAAAAAATCCAGAATTCTCGATATAGTTGGGCTAAGCGGATCCGGTATCAGGTAGACAGAAGGATGACATTTTTTTTCCACCTCTGAGGATCTGAGTGGAGAATGGGCCCCTGGGAGAGGTCATCTTTTATTAGTAAAGGGATCGGACAGTCCACTTGTAGTTGGATGATCAAGTTGAACCAACTCCTTTTGGGCCATAACGGGGCTCCCAAGCTAGTTGGGGTTTGGTCTTCTGAATTTTTCGTCGAACTTTTGTCAGAATCGGAATCGGGAACGCATAGGTGAGGTGAAAATTTCAACTCTGGGCTAGGCCATCTACTCCCCTGGAATTGTCTCTGGGGTTTAAGGAGAAGAAGGTTTCGACCTTCGCGTTTTGGTGAGAAGCAAAAAGATAGATTTCCGGTAGTCCCCACCTGTCTACCAGTATTTTGAAGCTCTGATCGTTTAGACTCCATTCCCCCGGGTGGATGTCTTGGCGACTTAGATAATCTGTCTGGGTGTTGGAAGAGCCTTTTAGGTGGACTGCTGTCAGCGACAATAGGTGTTTTTCGGCCCGAAAGAATATTTGGGCAGAAACCCTCTTTAGACTGTTGAACCTTGTGCTGCCTTAGTGCTTGATATGAGCAACTGTGCTCATGTTGTCCGAATATATCTGGATGTGCTGTCCAGCAAGCTGGCGACTTGCTGCCAGAATGGCTACTTCCACAGCTTTCAGTTCTCTGAAATTTGATGATTTTCTGCTTATTGTTTAGTCCCAGAGTCCTTGGAACAGAACATGGTTTACCATGGCTCCCCAGCCACTCCTGCTGGCATCTGACGTGATCATAGTCAGCGGGACTTGAATCCAGCTTACACCTTTGTGGAGATTTTTTGAATGTATCCACCATGCCAAGGAGGCTTTCACCCGACCTGGCGTGTGTATCCTTCTGTTCAGTGTGCCAGGATGACTGTTCCAGTTGTCTAAAATGTGATTTTGGAGGACTCTTGAGTGGGTTTGTGCCCAAGCCACCGATTGTATACAGACTGTAGTGGAGCCTAAGACCAACATGCCTTTCTGGAGTGTAGGAGACCTCATCTCCCTGAACCTTTTGACCTTTGAAATTAATCTTTGACGATGGTCTTCCGGAAGAAAGGACATCTGTTTTGCAGAATTTAGAAGTACTCCCTAAAATTTTTTGGTCTTGGAGGGTTGTAGCTGAGATTTTTTTCAGGTTTGGGATCCATCCCAGGGACCTTAGTATCTCTAGGGTGACTGACACGTGGAAGTTCAGGATTTTCTCGGTGGAAGCTACTATCAATAGGTCGTCCAGATAGAGCACTATACAGACACTTTGTCTCCGGATAAATGACACTACATCTGCCATTATTTTGGAGAAGACTCGGCGCTGAAGAGATGCCAATTGGAAGAACGCTGAACTGATAGTGCTCTATCCGACTACTCCCCTGTACCGCAAACCTGAGATATTTCCTGTGTCTCGGATGGATTGTTAGGATATGGAAATAGGCATCCTTTAAGTCGATGGTCGAAATGAAGAAATGAGGCCTGACTAGAGGAATGGCTGATCTTACAGACTCCATCTTAACTTGTGGTATTTTACATGTTGGTTCAGGCCCACCAGGTTTATAATAATATGGGCCTCGCCTGATGGTTTGGAAACAGCCGAGAGTAATGGCCCAGACCCCATTCCGATTCTGGAACCGGGGAGATTATTTTTGATTTCATAAGGTCCCTGAGACCCACCAGTAGAGTTGCATGATCTTTTGGAGTTGGAAGTTTGAAGTGATGCTCAGATTCTGTGGAGGAGGGGAGATGAACTCTATCAAAAGGCCCCCCTTGATAACATTGAGGACCCTGGTGATATTTTCCCACTGATGTATGAATCTTGAGAGTCTCCCCTCCACCAGGTTGGAGTCATTGTTTCTCCTGTTGTGACTACTGCTGCTGTGGGAAGAGGATATTTCTCCCCCTACCCTTTGCATAGCTCCATCTCCCGGTCTTGCCCTTTCCTCTCGCCTGGGAGGTTTGAGATGACTGTGGGGTACAAAAAACTGTTTTTTATTAGGTTTGTGTTCCGGAAGTGCTTTTTTCTTGTCAGTGGCCTTATCTAGGATGTCCTCTAGAGCTGGACCAAATACATACTCCCCTTTAAAGGGTATGGCACATAACTTGGCCTTGGAGGTGATGTCGCCACTCTACAGCTTGAGCCAGAGAGCTCTCCTTGCAGAGAGTTAGATTGTACCAGAGACCTGGCGGCAACTCTAATTGTCTCCATGGAGGCATCTGCTAGGAACCCGGTAGCCCTAAGAAGGATGGGTAGTGAGTCCAGCAATTCTCCCTTGGAGGTACCCTGAGAAATATGAGTTTCTAATTTTTCTAGCCAACTGGAGAGGACTCTAGCTACGCAGGTAGAGGCGATGTTAGCTTTTAAGGCAGATGTAGATGTCTCCCAAGATTTCTTTAGGAGACTTTATATTTTCCTGTCCATAGGATCCTTCAACGGTGAAGAATCTTCGAATGGGAGCGCAGTTCTTTTTGCAACTCTAGCCACCTGGACATCAACTTTGGGAATGTCCTATTTGACAAAATCACCTTCCAGGGGAAATCTAAGCTTCATTTCCGAGGGGATGATGAGGTGTTTTTTTCCGGTAGCTCTCATTCCTGAGCAATCATACTAAGAATGTTAGGATGCACTGGGAATCTCGACCTTTTCTCCGTTTTTAGCACGCCAAACATCTGATCTTGAATGGACTGAGGCTCTGATTCCTCCTCTACACCCATGGTGTTAGGTACTGCGGACACCAGCTCCTTAATATAGTCAGAGGAGAAGAGATACTTCCTGGATTCAACTCTGGGTGATACAGGATCCTCCCATCTACCCAAGGACGAAGTATAGGACAGGTCTGACTCAGACTCAGAGTCCTCGACCTGAAATTTCCTCTTCTTTCCTGGAGAATGTGGAGGCGGAGGTGGATGAGTAAAAGTTGTCAGAGATTGCACCTCTTGTTTGACTAGAGCGCAAATTTCCTCTAAAAGGGATGGTTGCTCCGCTCTGACTACCCTGTCAGTGCATGACTGACAGAGCATTTTATCCCATAGAGGTGGGAATTTAATATTACAGATTGGGCATTTCTTCCTATTGGTGGCTTTGGGGGCAGACTTGTCTCCCTAAAATAAGAGGGAGAGAGGTATAAGGAAAGGGGACGCCCTGAAAATAACCACCTCCCGGACCCATTCCCTGCATACACTCACTGTAGCAGGGGCAGCGCTGGGCTCTGCAGATGCAGGGCATGAAGTGGCTTCCATGCTGAGGGATAGTCTTACCTCAGATGTGACTTCTGCAGGATTTAATATCCATCAAGCGGTAGCACCTGTGTCCAGTGTAATTACACTCCCCTCCCCCTCCTGGGTCCATGCCTTTCATCGGCGTTCACACGCGAGCAGGCACCATCCTGCCGACAGCTAGGAGTCGATGCGCTCCAGCTGGAATGCAAGTCCCGGAAGTGATGCGCCCGGTGGACGACGGGAGCAGCTTCGGAGGCAGCAAGAAGCGACCATCCGCTGCCCGGCTAGACAGGCAAAGCCTGCAGCAAAGGTACTGCAGTCGCCGACCACCACAGTATACGGAACCTCTCCTTGCCCCATGGGGAACAGGAAAGACACTGGCAAGTGGGAGGGCCTTTTAACCTCTCTGTATTTCCTGTTCCTCATCAGGGCAAAGAGGCAACCTCCGTATGCCATCGTGGAAGGTGACTAGAGAAAATGGTACTGGGGGGCGTGGCCTAGCGAGCAATGTGAGAAGACGTGCGGCTGAGCTCTCCTGCCACAATCTCCCTAAACATTGGTACCTGAGGCGCCGCCGAACGCTGAATTCACTCTTAAGAGTGTGCAGGGACCCGTGAAGCAGCAGTGAGCAGTGTGCGGTCAGGTTCAGAGGAGTCCCGCATGAGAATGACTCGCAGGAGACAGAAGGAGCCGGCAGCGTCTGGAAGCTCTCAGGCCCAAGATGGCGCCGAGACTGCAGAGGAGGCGGCAAGGGCGAGCGCGGCATATCTAAGGAAGATGGAGGTGATCGCTCGGCTGGAACGCTTTGCGAGGTCAGAGGTGGCTGCTAATGAGCTGTCAGCGGCTGAAGGTGAGAGACCTGAAACAACATATGTCCCTGGGGAACAACAAGAAGGAGGGGGCCAGTCACAGAGCAGTGGGGAGGAACAGAGATCCCCTGATGTGGATGCACGTGCTGACCAGCTTGAACAGCCAGACACACTAGACATAGCAGAGCCAACGCTCAAAGATATATTCTCTGTGGTGATGTACAACAAGTCTGCCCTTGCAGCTTTGAACAGTCGTGTGGATGAATTAAAGGGAGAGATGGTTGCTATTAATGCTGCAGTGCGCAAAGTTGAACAGAGAGTGGAGGTGGTGGAAGAACGTGTGGGGAGCGCTGAAGACCAGGTTAATGAACTGTTGAAGAGGGAAAAAAAGTATGTGCAGCGTATAGCTGAACTGGAATATAAAACTGATGATCTTGAGAACCGCTCCCGTAGGAGTAACCTGAGGATTGTGGGGGTGCCAGAAAAAGCGGAAGGAAATAACCCCACTGAGTACATTGAGTCATGGCTGAAAAACACTGTAGGAGGGGATGGTCTCACTAAAATGTTTTCCGTTGAAAGGGCCCATCGTGTGCCCACCAGACCCCTGCCCCCAGGATCAGCCCCAAGAGTCATCTTGGCTAAAGTTCTGAATTATCGGGACCGGGATACCCTGCTGAGGAAAGCCAGGAACTGTGCGGATCTAACCATAGATGGCAATCGCATCTCCATCTACCCAGATTATTCTGCAGCCGTCCAAAAGCTCCGAATGACGTTTGGAGAAGTCAAAAGGCGACTACGAGACTTGGATTTGCGCTATTCAATGATTTACCCAGCTAAGCTGAGAGTCGCTGCCTTGAATCGGGTGCACTTTTTTCAGAATCCAGAGGAGGCGACACACTGGCTGGATTCGACCACCAAAAATATCAGAGCGGAACGGTCCCGCTGAAGCAGACTCTGAGTGAAGTGGAAAGAGTGATTACCTGTTATTCAGTTTGAATTTGATAAGTTAATGGTCATCTCTGAGATGACATATTGTTATGATGGTATATGTGGGTTGTGTTCGGCGGCGCAACGGACATTGCAGTTTGATAAATGTGGACGGGAGAGTGGTTGGAGCATTGAGCTTGTATTGTTGGGCTGTAAAAACGCCCTCTTAGATCTCAAATAGAGAGGGAGAGTGAATTCTTATCAGCTTAAAAGTTGTGGGAGACAATCAATCTTTTGGGAGGGGGATGGAAGGGAAGGTTGGGAGTTATTTCAGTTGGAAGGTTGGTAAGGTGGGGGGGCGGGAGGGAAGGGCAAGGGGGGGAGGATTGAGACCTCCTTTCTTAATGAGTCAAACGTTTGGTACTGTGATATATCATGGGGGTAGAATTAAAATTCTAAGCTGGAACGTTAGGGGTCTCGCAAATGTCTCAAAGCGGGCCGCAATTCTACAATATCTGCTGAAACTGAGGCCCTCAGTGATATGCCTTCAAGAAACACACCTGGTAGAAGACAAAGTAGCTATGTTACAAAAAAGATGGGTGAGGAAGGCTTATCACTCGACGTACTCAGCCTATGCTAGGGGAGTGTCAGTATTAATCCACACTTCTACTCCATATGAAGAAGTGGAGGTTATAATAGACAAAGACGGGCAATACGTGTTTATTGTATGTAAGATATTGCATAGATTATTATGTATAGTGTCTTTATATATCCCTCCACCGTTTTCGGGAAAAAAGATACAGGAAATTCTGGACATATCAGGGAAATGGACTGGAGTCCCGTTGCTTGTAATAGGAGACGTGAATAATATTGCAAATGATCATTGGGATATACAGGGAAATAGAGAGGAAGGGAATGTAACACCTTTTGGAAACTACATGAGGGAAATTGGATGGATAGACTTGTGAAGAGTTCGAAATATTGAGAACTACACTTACTCGTGCTACTCGGCGACGTATGGTTCCTTGTCTCGCATTGATGTGGCTTTGGGAAATGAAGGGATGGATAACTTGGTGCAGGAAGTGGAATATTTGCCCAGAGTTCTATCGGATCATTGTCCTCTGATGGTATCTCTACAATTGGGAGAACAGGGGAGGTTGGCAGGTATGGGATGGAAAATTCACCCTTTTGGTTACAGTTGCTGGACATGGAAAAGATAGGAGAGGAACTGGGTGAATTCTTTAGGATAAACGAAGGTAGTGCAGAGGGTCATATAGTTTGGGATACTATGAAGGCGTTTTTGAGAGGGATCTTATTCAGAGAAGTATCTCGATTTAAGACTAGGTCTCAAAAACTAGATAAAGCAGTGATGGAGGAATTAAGGGCAGTGGAGGAGGCATTGGGGGCACAGTGTTCCAAAGCTACGCAGACCCGCATGAGAGTGGCCCAGTCGGAGGTTAATAAACTTCACATCCGTAAGGCAGAGAGATTGCAGGCATTTCAGAACGAGGCATTCTATGCGGAGGGTGAGAAAGTGGGGCACCTGCTCTCAGTCGTAGCTTCGGCACAACGGGAATCCTCACATGTATACGCAATTAAAACAAAGGAAGGTAATGTGGTTACACAAGGGGATCAAATTTTGGATGTATTTAAACAATTTTACAGTGAGTTATACTCCTCTAAGATACATAAAGGTCAAGAGGAGATGAACAGGTATATGAGTGCGATTAAGCTTCCTAGACTAGGTGAGGAGGATAGAGAATGGATGGATAGGCCGATGGTGGCGGAGGAACTGAGGGTGGCACTGGTGGATATGGTGGGTAATAAGGCCCCGGGGGCGGATGGCATTCCGATAGAGGTGTACAAAATTTTTAATGAAGAAATATTAACTAAATTGGAGAAGGTATTTAATGAGTCGTTGGAGAGGGGAATACTACCTACATCTATGAGAGAGGCCATTGTTGTGGTCATTCCTAAAGCTGATAAGGATCCGCTGAATCCGGAGTCCTACAGACCAATCTCACTCCTTACAGCGGATATAAAGATTTTGGCGAAGGCCTTGGCCAACAGACTAACCCATGTGATTGATAAAGTAATCCACCCAGATCAATCTGGATTTATGCCCAACAAATCTACAGCAATCAATTTAAGGAGACTATATTTAAATATGCAAATTCCAGCCGAAAATGCTGGAAAGAGAGTGGTGGTGTCTTTGGATGCCCATAAGGCCTTTGATTGTGTAGAATGGAATTACTTGTGGTCGGTTCTGTTGTGCCTTGGGTTCGGGCCTAAGTTTAAATCTTGGGTGGGGTTGCTATACTCCTCTCCAATGGCAAAAATTAGAGTAAATAATAAATTATCTGATAGTTTCTCATTGCATAGGTGTACAAGGCAGGGGTGCCCATTGTCTCCGTTGCTATTTGCCCTAGCTGTGGAACCCTTGGCTGCTAAAATAAGGGAGGCACGAGAGATAAAAGGATTTGTCTATGGAATGAAGGAGGAGAAGGTGTCTCTGTATGCTCACGATATTTTGTTATTTTTGGGGGACTCAGGGGAGAATCTGGATAACGCGGTGGCATTAATTGAGGAATTTGGGGAATTCTCTGGACTCAAAATAAATTGGGACAAATCGTGCATTATGCCCATTGATGAGGTAGAAAAGGGTACTGAGGAGGTGGAAATGTCAGCAAAATTGAAGGTAGTTTCGAAATTTAAATATTTGGGGATACAAATCACCCTTCCTCTGACGAGGTTTGAAGAACTTAATCTAAGCCCTCTGCTACAAAAAATACGTACCAAAATTTCAGTGTGGAACAAACTACATCTCTCTGTAATTGGAAGAGTGAACCTTAGATGATTGTGATGCCACAGCTGTTATATGTACTGCATAATTCTCCAATTTGGATTCCGCAGAGTAGGTTCCATAAAATTAAATCGCTGTTTGGCGAACTAATATGGGGGGGAAAAAACCCAAGGTTTAAACAAGAAACTTTGCAGAGGCCAAAGGCCGAAGGGGGCTTGGCGCTCCCTAACCCTTGGGTATATTTTTTATCAGCACAATGCCAGCATATTGGAGGATGGGGGGAGGAGATGGGAAAGGGGCAATCGCCCAGTAGTTTGAGTTATTTGATGGGAAAATGGCCTCTGGGTGAGAGTTTGGAAGGGGGGCAATTTTTGAAACTGGGTTCTCGGTTTCCTACTGTTCTCCTAATTCATAAGGTATGGGAAAAAGTTAAACGGATTAGGGGTGTCACAGGCCTTACCAAATACTCACCTATATGGGATAATATAAACTTACAAGAATTTAAGCAAATGGAAGGATATGGGCCATGGAGAGAGGCAGGAATTAGAAAGATGGATCAGCTAATGGGTCAAGGGGGACTTAAGTCATTTGTGGAGTTACAAACAGAATTCCAGTTATCACATTTAAATTTATATCATTATAAAAGAATTCAGCATGCGTATCGGTCGCAATGTCGGAGAAAACTTATTGAGATCCAGATTGATATCACGCTGGCTTCCATTTTGGAGAACAGCGGGACAAGGGGGGCAATTTCAGAAGTGTATAGAGATTTATTATTCACCTTTCTAGCCAAACATCCCATCAAGTCTAGAGTGAAATGGGAAGCTGAATTGGGAGAGATAAATGATGATAGATGGGAATCTGTTTTAGAATATGTGACTAAGATCTCTATGAGCGAACCTGGGTGGATGTCTCAATTATATGTGATTCATAGAGCTTACAGAACTCCCGATAGACTGTTCAAGATGGGTTTGAGGTCTGGTTCCGAGTGTCCACGATGTTCGCAGGAACAGGCAGACATGTTACACATGCTGTGGCACTGCCCTAGATTGTCTGCCTTCTGGACAGTTGTATTGAATCGGATTGAATTGGTATATAGGTGCGTCATTCCCAGAGACCCTTTGGTCTGTATATTAGGTTATGTGGAAGAAATAGCAGCGGTATCTATGGTTAAACTGGCGATTGCTAGACTGTTATTCATAGCAAGGAAATTGATAGCTCTGTTCTGGATCAGGTAGGACCCTCCGACTAGACGAGACTCTTACGCAGGTGGACCATATAATTTTATTGGAAAAAAGTATCTATACTAAGAGAAATAAACTAGATGTATTTCAAAAGATTTGGCAGCCATGGATAGAATGGGATTAGAATTGTGGGGAGGATGCATAATGTTATAGATGATGTTCATACTATACAATTGTATTTGAATTGGGGAAGGAATATCGTATGGGAATTTGGGAAAGCATTAAAGGGGTCTCGAAGGGGGGGTTAGGGAGGGAAAAGGGGCGGGGGAGTTATGTTCATAAAATATGTGATTATCTGTGAATAACAGCTTGATGTCATTTGTTATCATTGATTTTCCTTAATAAAAATTTATCTGATTAAAAAAAAAAAGAGAAAATGGTACTGTTCATTTTTTTACATCGGGCTCTTAGGAGCACCCAATCAAACCAATTATTTCTTCCAAAAAAACGGAAAAAGAAAAAATGTTATAGAGGAACAAGAGGTGGGAGAAAAAAAGAGGAAAAAACAATTCCATAACAACTAAAGATGAGGGATGTATGTCCAACATTTTTAATTTATCAGAATATAATATAACTACTGATGAGAAAGCGCTCCTCTCTAAGGGACTATCTTTCTGCCCTAACAATAATTCTAGGGACTTTGACCTCTTTTTGGACTTACAGATTTTTATCAGAAAACTGACGTTAAAAAGACATTTCATTAAAGATACTGCAAATAATGTCCCAGATGTTGAAGAAAATGCCCGTGAAATCCTTTACCTAGATGTACCTTCTAAATCTAACTTTTACCCTTTGGAGGACAAAAGTCACCAAATTTATGCTTTCAGTGACATTGTACAGAAGGAATTTGAAAAAAATTACACGCACACCTTTTAATAAAAAGAAATTTAATCTTAACACTCAAGAGAAACAAGCATTGAAAGCATGATGATCGCTAAATGATAGGATTGTGATTAGACTGGCTGATAAGGGTGGAGGGGTTGTGATTCAGAATCAGTGTGATTACATTAATGAAGCCCTAAGAATTCTGTCTGACGCTAAGTATTATGTTAAAGGCTCATTTAATGATTATTCTAATTCTATTCAAGCCTATAATGCCCTTATTGCAGAAGGTCTCTCCCATAATATTTTCAACAACAAAGAAAATAACTTTTTAAACATTGAGAACCCCAGCATCCCTTTTTTCTATCATTTGCTCAAAGTACATAAAAGTCTTCACAATCCCCCTGGCAGACCGATAATTGCAAGTACTAATTCTCTAACATCAAATTTGGCTCACTACATTGATAGGATTATGCTACCGCATGTTTTTAATTTAAAAAGTCATCTCAGGGACTCAACTCGCCTGTTATATCTACTGCAAGAAGTCACATGGAAACCTCAATATGTTTTTATTACAATGGATGTTACTGCACTTTATTCTAATATTCTACATGATGTTGGCATTATTTGTTTTTATCACTTTTTTAAATTTGATAATAGGCTCTCCTGGACACAAAAATATTTCATTATAAAAGGAATTGATTTTATATTGAAAAATAATTATTATTTTACTTTTGACAAATTATTTTACTATCAAATCAAGGGGACTGCGATGAGTTTGAAGGTAGCACCCACGTTCACTAACCTTTTTATGGGGATTTTCAAATAAATTGTTATTTTAAATGATAATTGGTGCAAAAATATTTTTTATTATTTTTATTTGGGATAATTCCATTAATAACATTGAAACTTTTATTCAGGAAATAAATTCCAACAGCTGGGATCTTTCTTTTACAGTGTCCCTTAGTAATCTTTCAATTAATTTTTTAGATGTTAATCTTTTCATCAAAGAAGAAAAGATTTGCAGCAGAACTTTTTTTTAAAAAGTGGACACTAATGGATATATCCATTACAGCAGTGGACATTATAATGGCTCAACAACATTCCCAGCAATCAGTTACAATGTATTAGAAAGAACTGTTCACTAGATATTGATCTTAAAGAACAGTCTAGTGTACTAAGGAAAAGATTTTCTTCCCAAAATTATCCTTCACATCTACAGTCATGGACAAAAATTTTGAGAATGAGACAAATATTAATTTTTCCAAAGTCTACTGCTCCATTTTTTCTAATGGCAATTTGCATATACTCCTGAATGTCAGAGTGATCAGCTTAACAGCAATTACTGTACTGGCAAAGTAAATATTTGCCCAGAAAATGAACTTTAACCCCCAAAACACATTTCAACATCATTGCAGTCCTGCCTTAAAAGGAGCAGCTAACATCGTTTTAGTGATTGATCCATTAACACAGGTGTGGGTGTTGATGAGGACAGGGCTGGCGATCAATCAGTCATGATTAAGTAAGAATGACATCACTGGACACTTTAAAAGGAGGCTGGTGCTTGGTATCATTGTTTCTCTTCAGTTAACCATGGGTATCTCTAAAGAAACACGAGCAGCCATTATTGCACTGCACAAAAATGGCACAAAAACAGGGAAGAGTATCGCAGCTACAAAGATTGCACCTCAGTCAACAATCTATTGCATCATCAAGAACTTCAAGGAGAGAGCTTCCATTGTTGTCAAAAAGGCTCCAGGGCGCCCAAGAAAGACCAGCAAGCGCCAGGACCGTATCTTAAAACTGTTTCAGCTGCGGGATCGAAACTACCAGCAGTGCCGAGCTTGCTCAGGAATGGCAGCAGGCTGGTGTGAGTGCTTCTGCACGCACTGTGAGGCGGAGACTCTTTGAGCAAGGCCTGGTTTCAAGGAGCGCAGCAAAGAAGCCACTTCTCTCCAGAAAAAACATCTGGGACCGACTGATATTCTGCAAAAGGTACAGGGAGTGGACTGCTGAGGACTGGGGCAAAGTCATTTTCTCTGATGAATCCCCTTTTCGACTGTTTGGGACATCTGGAAAACAGCTTATTCGGAGAAGAAGAGGTGAGCGCTACCACCAGTCTTGTCTCATGCCAACTGTAAAGCATCCTGAAACCATTCATGTGTGGGGTTTCTTCTCAGCCACAGTCTTGCCTAAAAACACAGCCATGAATAAAGAATGGTACCAGAATGTCCTCCAAGAGCAACTTCTCCCAATGGTCAAAGAGCAGTTTGGCTCCCAACAATGCCTTTTCCAGCATGATGGAGCACCTTGCCATAAAGCAAAGGTGATAACTAAATGGCTCATGGAACAAAACAGAGATTTTGGGTCCCTGGCCTGGAAACTCCCCAGATCTTAATCCCATTGAGAACGTGTGGTCAATCATCAAGAGACAGGTGGACAAACAAAAACCAACAAATTCTGGCAAAATACAAGCACTGCTTATGCAAGAATGGACTGCTATCAGTCAGGATTTGGTCCAGAAGTTGATTGAGAGCATGCCAGGGAGAATTGCAGAGGTCTTGAAGAAGAAGGGTCAACACTGCAAATATTGACTTGCTGCATTAACTCATTCTAACTGTCAATATAACCTATTGGTACTCATAATATGATTGCAATTATATTTCTGTATGTGATATAAACATAACACAAACACTAATAAAAACCAGAGGGCAGCAGATCATGTGAAAATATAATTTTGGTGTCATTCTCAAAATTTTTGGCCATGACTGTAATTAAAAATGCCTTTAAAATTCTTTAAAATTGAATCAGAAAACACTTTTGGAGCCCAAAGAAAAAATTATGGCTGATAATCATTTTTCATTAAATTTTATGACGCAATTCTCTCTTGAACATAAGATAATTTTACATATATTTATAGAAAATCTTTGAATCCTTCACAAGAATTGGCATATTTTAATAAGTGATCCCATTTTATGCAGAATTCTTCCTAGGAATCCGGGGTTCACATTTCAGAGAGCCCCTACAATTAAGGTTCTAATAGCCCCAAGCCGTTTGAGATCACATACAAGCTCCAATGGTAGTCATATCATTAATTCCATTAAAGGTATCTACAAATGTGGCACCAGAATTTGTCTTTGTTGCTCTATATAAATCACAAAGCTGACCATATAGTTTCCTTTTCTACTAAAGAAAAATTCATTATTCCCTTCTTTTTGAACTGCAACTCCGATTTTATAATTTATGTAATTGAGTATCATGTGGGAAGCAGTATGTGGGGAGAACTACACAACCCCTACATCTTAGGGTACCGTCACACAGTGGCATTTTGATCGCTACGACGGCACGATTTGTGACGTTCCAGCGATATATCCGTGACATTCCAGCGATCTCGCTCTGTCTGACACGCTCCTGCGATCAGGGACCCCGCTGAGAATCGTACGTCGTAGCAGATCGTTTGAAACTTTCTTTCGTCGTCTAGTGTCCCGCTGTGGCGGCATGATCGCATGGTGTAACAAAGGTGTGCACGATATTGTATACGATGTGCGCATAGTAACCAACGGCTTCTACATCGCACATACGTCATGAAATTATCGCTCCAGCGTGGTACATTGCAAAGTGTGACAGCAGTCTACGACGCTGGAGTGATATTGTTACGATGCTGGAGCGTCACGGATCGTGCCGTTGTAGCGATCAAAATGCCACTGTGTGACGGCACCCTTAGATTTAAATTCCCATCGCCACAATATAAAAATAGGCTTGCTTATTCACGGTCTACCTAGGCATTACGCCCTGGTACATGATAAGGATTTGAGATCTCTAAAAATCAGCCCTATTGACCATATACCTAAACATGTTCCCAATAGATCATATTCTCCTGTAGAATGTAAAGGTACCTTCACACTGAACGATATCGCTAGCGATCCGTGACGTTGCAGCGTCCTGGCTAGCGATATCGTTCAGTTTGACAGGCAGCAGCGATCAGGATCCTGCTGTGATGTCGTTGGTCGCTGCAGAAAGTCCAGAACTTTATTTCGTCGCTGGACTCCCTGCAGACATCGCTGAATCGGCGTGTGTGACGTCGATTCAGCGATGTCTTCACTGGTAACCAGGGTAAACATCGGGTTACTAAGCGCAGGGCCGCGCTTAGTAACCCGATGTTTACCCTGGTTACCAGCGTAAAAGTAAAAAAAAAAAACACTACATACTTACCTTCCGCTGTCTGTCCACCGCTGTGCTTCTCTGCACTGGCTGTGAGCGCTGGCCAGCCGGAAAGCACAGCGGTGACGTCACCGCTCTGCTTTCCGGCCGCTGCGCTCACAGTCAGTGCAGGAAAGCACAGCGCCGGGGACAGCCAGCGGAAGGTAAGTTTGTAGTGGTTTTTTTTTTTACTTTTACGATGGTAACCAGGATAAACATCGGGTTACTAAGTGCGGCCCTGCGCTTAGTAACCCGATGTTTACCCTGGTTACCGGCATCGTTGGTCGCTGGAGAGCTGTCTGTGTGACAGCTCTCCAGCGACCAAACAGCGACGCTGCAGCGATCGACATCGTTGTCGGTATCGCTGCAGCATCGCTGAGTGTGAAGGTACCTCAAGCCCACAAGGGCAGGGTCCTCTCCCCTCTGTACCAGTCTGTCATTGTTAGTTTTGTTTTCTGTAAGTGATATCTGTAACTTGTATGTAACCCCTTCTCATGTACAACACCATGGAATTAATGGTGCTATATAAATAATAATAATCGATCCACAAAATTAAATAGAAAAGAAGTATATTGGATCTATAAATTGGGTAGCCTAAAGCCACAAGGTTTAAAAGAAATAACTGAGGTTTTTATCTGAATTTCGCTGTCCCTTTTGTCTGAGAAATATTTATGAACTTCTTATATAGTTTTATCTGCATAATTTATTTTCATATATATTATAATTAATTTACATTTTAAAGGAAAAACTAAAAAAGTTTTTTTTATCCCTATTACACAGTCCCCTTGGTCAAAGAAATGTTTAGTTTTTTTATAATAATTTCTGTATTCTTGTACATTTTTATACATATATTCATTCTAACATTTTTAGTTATCTATCCTTTAAGTAGAGGGCTTTTCGGTCTCTTTCGTCCCGCTACATTTAGCCCAACTTGGGTCTCTCCCTAAGGTGGCTAGCATGTATGTATTAGTTATCTATATATTTATTATTATTGTGTCTTTATTTATATCTAATTATTCAATGTGTTACCTTTGGAGAGCATGCTTTTCATTTTCTCTGCGTTAATCTCATTCATTTTTTCTGTGTGGTAACTGTTGTCTTTTCATATTAGTGTAGTTTGGGTTTCCCCTAGAGAGTTGACAAATTCCCTATATTGGAAACAAGCTGTACCTCATATAGTGGTTTCTGGTGTGCCATGTATAATAACAAAAATGTGTTTACTTATATATTTTATTCTGTGCCTTTCCCTTGTTTGTCCCCTGGGGGACCCTCTTGCGGTCCCGAGGTCTGGTGGTCCCGGCTGGCAGGGGTGGCTTGTTCTTTCTCCATTGTGCTATAGTGTATTCATTCTCCTCCTGTTGTTTCTGGTCTCCACTAGAGCATTGTATGCAGGAGCTCGCTCCCTTTTTCCTGTAATTGAATGGTTTACGAAGTCTCTTGCTACTTGCTTGATCTGTTCCACTTCTTGGTAAGTGAAGCGGTGTGTTTATTTGGTCCTGCTGTCTTACTCGAGCTTGGAATGCCAGTTTGATGTTAATGGCTATTCCTACATGTTCTTGTACAAAACAAAATTTTTTATATATACATTTTAATTTTACATATATTTATAGAAAATCTTTGAATATCACCACACTGATCATTAATAAATCAGTTTTTTTTATTGTATTTTAATGGGAATTAGTAAAAATGATTTTATTTTACATTCTATATAAAGATTCTATAGGAAAAAGGAAGTCCGCTTGAGCTATTTGATAGTTCAGCTGTAAGGCATCTGCTTTTATACTTGAATGACCCTTTTATTATAAGTTCTTGTCAATTCAGTGGAAGTTGGGTCTTTTTTTCACTTCTCCTGATTTTCTTTTTTAAATGCTGTAAACTGGAGTTGTTACCTGGAAGTGTAAGACATCATTAACCCTTTCACGACATGCGCCGTACATGTACTGCGCATGCCGTGAATCCCCCTTTGATGTGGGCTCCGGCGGTGAGCCCGCATCAAAGTCGCGACATGCCAGCTGTTTTGTACAGCTGACATGTGCGCGCAATAGCGGCGGGTGAAATCGCTATTCACCCGCCGCTATTAACCTGTTAAATGCCGCTGTCAAACACAGACAGCGGCATTTAACTACCACATCCGGCCGGGCGGCCGGAAATGACGTCATCGCCGACCCCTGTCACATGATCGGGGGTCGGCGATGCATCAGGAATGTAACCATAGAGGTCCTTGAGACCTCTATGGTTACTGATGCAGGCCTGCTGTGAGCGCCCCCCTGTGGTCGGCGCTCACAGCACACCTGCATTTCAGCTACATAGCAGCGATCTGATGATCGCTGCTATGTAGCAGAGCTGATCAGGCTATGCCAGCTTCTAGCCTCCCATGGAGGCTATTGAAGCATGGCACAAGTAAAAAAAAAAATGTTTTTAAAAATATGAAAAAAAATATAAAAAATATAAAAGTTTAAATCACCCCCCTTTCACCCCATCCTAAATAAAACAATAAAAAAAAAAATCAAACATACACATATTTGGTATCGCCGCGTTCAGAATCGCCCGATCTATCAATTACAAAAAAGCATTAACCTGATCGCTAAACGGCGTAGCGAGAAAAAAATCCGAAATGCCAGAATTACGTTTTTTTGGTCACCGCGACATTGCATCAAAATGCAATAACAGGCGATCAAAAGAACGTATCTGTGCAAAAATGGTATCATTAAAAACATCAGCTCGGCACGCAAAAAATAAGCCCTCACCCAACCCCAGATCACGAAAAATGGAGACGCTACGGGTATCGGAAAATGGCATTTTTTTTTTAATTTTTTTTTTAAGGAAAGTTGGAATTTTTTTTCACCACTTGGATAAAAAATAAACTAGACATGTTAGGTGTCTAACTCGTAATGACCTAGAGAATCATAATGGCAGGTTAGTTTTAGCATTTAGTGAACCTAGCAAAAAAGCCAAACAAAAAACAAGTGTGGGATTGCACTTTTTTTGCAATTTCACCGCACTTGGAATTTTTTTCCTGTTTTCTAGTAAAAGACATGGTAAAACCAATGGTATCGTTCAAAAGTAAAACTGGTCCCGCAAAAAATAAGCCCTCACATGACCATATTGACGGAAAAATAAAAAAGTTATGGCTCAGGGAAGGAGGGAAGTGAAAAATGAAAACGCAAAAATGAAAAAGGGCCGCGACTTGAAGGGGTTAATTTGATCAGAATAAACGGTTTCATTATATATATAATATAACCTATTGGAAATGTTAACCCTGTGATGGCTATGAACTTTGACACCATGTCATCTGATTTGTTGGCGCTCATTTTTTTGAAACTCAGCTTCCTCTCTTAACTATATATACTTGTGATGCCTGTACATATTGTGTGGTATTTCCTGATGAAGGGGCATGAGACCCCCAAAATGCATAGAATAATGTTGTGAATTCTGCTCTTGGGCTCCCTCCGGTGGTTGTTGATGGTAATGCGGTTGTTCCTGAGCAGCAGTCTTGGACAGGTGTTTCTGCTAATTGCAGCTCGGACTGGGATATTTAGCTGTGCAGGACTCATTAGTCCTTGCCAGTAGTCAATGTTCCTTTGGAAGTGTTGGTCCTCTGCCTGGCCTCTCCTGCTTGCTGCCAATTCAGCTAAGATAAGTGTTTTCTTCATTTTTTTAGACACACTGCTGTGTGTTTATTTTCTGTGCTTATCTTGTTTCTATTTTGTTCCTGCTAGACTGTGCCTGATGTTTTTCTCAGTCTAGTTGGATTCGCTGGAGTCGCAGATATACTCTCCACATCTTTAGTTAGGTGGTGAATTTTTTTTGTATTTTTCTGCTGTGGATATTTTGTAGTGTTTTATGCTGACCGCATAGTATCCTGTTCTATCCTTTCCTATCTAGGTAGAAGTGGCCTCCTTTGCTTATCCCTGTTTTCTGTCTGCGTGTCTTTTCCTCTCCTACTCACAGTCATTATTTGTGGGGGACTACCTATCCTTTGGGGGTCTACTCTGAGGCAAGAGTTTTCCTATTTCCATCTTTAGGGATATTTAGTCCTTAGGCTGTGTTGAGGTGTCTAGGTCTGGTTAGGCACACCCCACGGCTACTTCTAGTTCCGGTGATAGCACCACTGCTCCAGCGAAGGTCATTTCATGCTGCTCCAAGGCCACCTGATCATAACAGAATAAGCCACTGAGAATCCTTGATATTTTTCCTGAATTTATTCTTGCGGCAGCGCTGAGTATAACTACAAATTCCCTTTGAATATATGGTTTCTTTTGGTCGTGGATGACCTGTAGAGCTGCAGCAGCCGTCAACCTATATGCCTTTATCTCATCCAAACTTCATGATATATTCTCTCCTTTGTAACGTGGATAAGACCCTATTGCGCTTTTCTGTCTCCCTATTCTTTGCAATAATTAACTATTTTGTGTGACACCACTCTGATTTAAGGGTACAAAAATTAAAAGGTTGAAGATACAAAATTTTCTAATTTTTTGCCAAATATCAATTGTTTTTCATAAATAAATGCAAGTTATATCGAAATTGTTTTACCACTAACATGAAGTACAATATGTCACGAAAAAAACAACCTAAGACTCCGTGGGATACGTTGGAAGCATTCCAGAGTTATAACCTCAAAGTGACAGTGGTCACAATTGTAAAAATTGGTCTGGTCATTAAGTACCAAATTGGCTCTGTCAGTAAGGGGTTAATAGAAAGAGCTGAGGACAATGGGAGATCCACTCCAAAAAGTTGCTTAATGAGGAGTTGGACTATCACCCAGAACGATTTAATCAGTGGACAGTCTCAAAAAATGTGAAATAAAAAACTTCTACACAGGACACAACGCCAGCAAAGGGAAGGAATAGATGGGTCCATTTATGCAAAAATTCTGGCGTATGGTACCAGAGATGAAGGATTTTATACTGATTTTCTGTGTATGAAATACAAGATGTAGTCTTGGTGTCATAAGATTATTCTGATATTCTATGGAGTCCGGTGACATGGATCAGAGTGAACAGTATATAGCATAATCAGTGGAACACAGCACCTCATGGGAAAAGCAGGGTCAACATTACCCATATAAAGAGCGCACATCTCAGCCAAGGAGTCCTTCTTGGTATGTAGTCCAATGTATAGAGATATAAAAGACAGCGCCTCACATGTTGGTGAAACAGATCAGTTTATTCTGCCATCTGTGGCACAGAAGGCAGAATAAACTGTGATCTATTTCACCAACATGTGAGGCGCTGTCTTTTATATCTCTATACAATGGATCAGAGTGAAGACAGAAACAGTATATTGTAGGAAAACAGGCTTTAGTTAACAGGTGCAAAGCAAACAGAGGTTCTAAGAATTAAGCAGCAGGTATATGCAGACTCAGGAATATAAAGGTGTTTTCAGTACAGACCGATGATGAGAGTTCAAGGCCAGGGATGCAGGATCCAGAGGTCAGGAGCCCAGACTGGGCTCCTAGCGGAGAGCAGGCCGCAATGGAGGTGGGTGCAGAGCAGATCCGGAGAAGTAAAGTCTTTCAGATGGGAGGCAGACCGGTAGCAAACAGGGTATCCCGATGAACAGAAGAGATAGGCAAGATACAAGTCCTTCTAGCCTGGCAGCAGGTGAAGTACGAGATACACAAGTAATTTATGTTGTGCAGAGTCCCTTTAGGGTATGTGCACACGTTGCGAATTCTCTGCGGATCCGCAGCGTTTTTTGAAGTGTAAAAACGCTGCAGATCCACAATTGATTTACAGTACAATGTAAATCAATGAGATAAAAAAATGCTGTGCACACTTTGCAGAAAATCCACTGCGGTTTAAAAGAAGTAGCATGTTACTTTTTTGTGAATCTGCAGTGTTTTTGTACCCATTCCATTATAGAAAACCGCAGGGGTAAAAACGCAGCAAATCCGCAAGAAAACCGCAGCTAAAACGCACAAAAAAACACTACAGAACCCCACAAAAAACGCGACGAATCCACAGGTGCGTTTTCTGCCAGGAGAGGCACATAGCCTCATATGTAGCAGTCCGGAAACAAGATGGCCCCATGAAGTCACTAACTCCATCTTGGATAAGGGCAAGATCCGGCAGACTAAGGGCAAGACCAGGCAAAACAGGTACACAATTCAGATCCTTAACCCCTTCCCGACCTTTGACGCATACGCTGCGTCATGAAAGTCGGTGCCATTCCGACCCATGACGCAGCATATGCGTCATGGAAAGATCGCGTCCCTGCAGATCGGGTGAAAGGGTTAACTCCCATTTCACCCGATCTGCAGGGACAGGGGGAGTGGTAGTTTAGCCCAGGGGGGGTGGCTTCACCCCCTCGTGGCTACGATCGCTCTGATTGGCTGTTGAAAGTGAAACTGCCAATCAGAGCGATTTGTAATATTTCACCTAAAAAAATGGTGAAATATTACAATCCAGCCATGGCCGATGCTGCAATATCATCGACCATGGCTGGACACACTAATGTGCACCCACCCCACCCCTCCGATCGCCCCCCCAGCCCCCCGATCTGTGGTCCGCTCCCCTCGGTCCTGTGCTCCGCTCCCCCGTCCTCCTGCCCGCTCCCCCCGTGCTCCAATCACACCCCCCGTGCTCCAATCAAACCCCCCCGCACTCCGATCCCCCACCCGCACAGCGATCCCCCCCGCACAGCGATTCCCCCCCCCGCACAGCGATTCCCCCCCCCCGTGCTCCGATCCACCCGCCCGCACAGCGATCCCCCACTCCGTGCTCCAATCCACCCCCCCGTGTTCCGATCCACCCCCCTGTGCTCCGACGCCCCCCCCGTGCCCTGATCTCCCCCCCCTTATACTTACCTGGCCTCCCGGGGACCGTCCGTCTTCTTTCCTGGGCGCCGCCATCTTCCAAAATGGCGGGCGCATGTGCAGTGCGCCCGCCGAATCTGCCGGCCGGCAGATTCGTTCCAGAGTGAATTTTGATCACTGAGATATAACCTACCTCAGTGATCAAAATAAAAAAAAAAAGTAAATGACCCCCCCCCCCTTTGTCACCCCCATAGGTAGGGTCAATAAAAAAAATAATTTTTTTTTTCCACTAAGGTTGGGGTAAGAACTAGGGTTAGGGGTAGGGTTAGGGTTAGGGGTAGGGTTAGGGGTAGGGTTAGGGGTAGGGTTAGGGGTAGGGTTAGGGTTAGGGTTTCGGTATGTGCACACGTATTCTGGTCCTCTGCGGATTTTTCCGCTGCGGATTTGATAAATCCGCAGTGCTAAACCGCTGCGGATTTATGGCGGATTTACCATGTTTTTTCTGCGCATTTCAATGCGGTTTTACAACAGCGGTTTTCTATTTGAGCAGTTGTAAAACCGCTGCGGAATCCACAGAAAGAAGTGACATGCTGCGGAATGTAAACCGCTGTGTTTCCGTGCAGTTTTTCTGCAGCATGTGTACAGCGATTTTTGTTTACCATAGGTTTGCATTGAACTGTAAACTCATGGGAAACTGCTGCGGATCCGCAGCGTTTTCCGCAGCGTGTGCACATACCTTTAGAATTAGGCTATGTGCACACGGTGCGGATTGGCCGCTGCGGATTCGCAGCAGTGTTCCATCAGGTTTACAGTACCATGTAAACATATGGAAAGCCAAATCCGCTGTGCCCATGGTGCAGAAAATACCGCACGGAAACGCTGCGTTGTATTTTCCGAGCATGTCAATTCTTTGTGCGGATTCCGCAGCGTTTTACACCTGTTCCTCAATAGGAATCCGCAGGTGAAATCCGGACAAAAAACACTGGAAATCCGCGGTAAATCCGCAGGTAAAACGCAGTGCCTTTTACCCGCGGATTTTTCAAAAATGGTGCTGAAAAATCTCACACGAATCCGCAACGTGGGCATATAGCCTTAGGGTTAGGGTTGGAATTAGGGTTGTGGTTAGGGTTAGGGGTGTGTTGGGGTTACGGGTGTGTTGGGGTTAGGGTTGTGATTAGGGTTACGGCTACAGTTGGGATAAGGGTTAGGGGTGTGTTGGAGTTAGAATTGAGGGGTTTCCACTGTTTAGGCACATCAGGGGGTCTCCAAACGCAACATGGCGCCACCATTGATTCCAGCCAATCTTGCATTCAAAAAGTCAAATGGTGCTCCCTCACTTCCGAGCCCCGACGTGCACCCAAACAGTGGTTTACCCCCACATATAGGGTACCAGCATACTCAGGACAAACTGCGCAACAATTACTGGGGTCCAATTTCTCCTGTTACCCTTGTGAAAATAAAGAAATGCTTGCTAAAACATCATTTTTGAGGAAAGAAAAATGATTTTTTATTTTCACGGCTCTGCGTTGTAAACGTCTGTGAAGCACTTGGGGGTTCAAAGTGCTCACCACATATCTAGATAAGTTCCTTGGGGGGTCTAGTTTCTAAAATGGGGTCACTTGTGGGGGGTTTCTACTGTTTAGGCACACCAGGGGCTCTGCAAACGCAATGTGACGCCCGCAGACCATTCCATCAAAGTCTGCATTTCAAAAGTCACTACTTCCCTTCTGAGCCCCGACGTGTGCCCAAACAGTGGTTTACCCCCACACATGGGGTATCAGCGTACTCAGGAGAAACTGGACAACAACTTTTGGGGTCCAATTTCTCCTGTAACCCTTGAGAAAATAAAAAATTCTGGGCTAAATAATTATTTTTGAGGAAAGAAAACGTATTTATTATTTTCACGGCTCTGCATTATAAACTTCTATGAAGCACTTGGGGGTTCAAAGTGCTCACCACACATCTAGATAAGTTCCTTTCGGGGTCTAGTTTCCAAAATGGGGTCACTTGTGGGGGGTTTCTACTGTTTAGGCACATCAGGGGCTCTGCAAACGCAACGTGACGCCCGCAGAGCATTCCATCAAAGTCTGCATTTCAAAACGTCACTACTTCAATTCCGAGCCCCGGCATGTGCCCAAACAGTAGTTTACCCCCACATATGGGGTATCAGCGTACTCAGGAGAAACTGGACAACAACTTTTGGGGTCAAATTTCTCCTGTTACCCTTTGTAAAATAAAAAATTGCAGGCTAAAAGATCATTTTTGAGAAAATATTTTTATTTTTTTATTTTTATGGCTCTGCGTTCTAAACTTCTGTGAAGCACTTGGGGGTTCAAAGTCCTCACCACACATCTAGATTAGTTCCTTTGGGGGTCTAGTTTCCAAAATGGGGTCATTTCTGGGGGATCTCCAATGTTTAGGCACACAGGGGCTCTCCAAACGTGACATGGTGTCCGCTAATGATTGGAGCTAATTTTCCATTTAAAAAGCCAAATGGCGTGCCATCCCTTCCGAGCCCTGCCGTGCGCCCAGACAGTGGTTTACCCCCACATATGGGGTATCAGCGTACTCAGGACAAATTGGACAACAATATTTGGGGTCCAATTTCTCCTATTATCCTTGGCAAAATAGGAAATTCCAGGATAAAAAATCATTTTTGAGGAAAGAAAAATTATTTTTTATTTTCATGGCTCTGCGTTATAAACTTCTGTGAAGCACCTGAGGGTTTAAAGTGCTCAATATGCATCTAGATAAGTTCCTTGGGGGGTCTAGTTTCCAAAATGGGGTCACTTGTGGGGGAGCTCCAATGCATAGGCACACAGGGGCTCTCCAAACGCGACATGGTGTCCGCTAACAATTGGAGCTAATTTTCCATTCAAAAAGTCAAATGGCGCGCCTTCCCTTCCGAGCCTTACCATGTGCCCAAACAGTGGTTTACCTCCACATATGAGGTATCGGCGTACTCAGGAGAAATTGCCCAACACATTTTAGGATCCATTTTATCCTGTTGCCCATGTGAAAATGAAAAAATTGAGGCTAAAAGAATTTTTTTGTGAAAAAAAAGTACTTTTTCATTTTTACGGATCAATTTGTGAAGCACCTGGGGCTTCAAAGTGCTCACTATGCATCTAGATAAGTTCCTTGGGGCGTCTGGTTTCCAAAATGGGGTCACTTGTGGGGGAGCTCCAATTTTTAGGCACACGGGGGCTCTCCAAACGTCACATGGTGTCTGCTAAAGAGTGGAGCCAATTTTTGATTCAAAAAGTCAAATGGCGCTCCTTCTCTTCCAAGCCCTGCCGTGCGCCCAAACAGTAGTTTACCCCCACATATGAGGTATCAGCGTACTCAGGACAAATTGGACAACAACTTTCGTGGTTCAGTTTCTCCTTTTACCATTGGGAAAATAAAAAAATTGTTGCTAAAAGATAATTTTTGTGAATAAAAAGTTAAATGTTCATTTTTTCCTTCCATGTTGCTTCTGCTGCTGTGAAGCACCTGAAGGGTTAATAAACTTCTTGAATGTGGTTTGAGTACCTTGAGGGGTGCAGTTTTTAGAATGGTGTCACTTTTGGGTATTTTCAGCCATATAGACCCCTCAAACTGACTTCAAATGTGAGGTGGTCCCTAAAAAAATGGTTTTGTAAATTTCGTTGTAAAAATGACAAATCGCTGGTCAAATTTTAACCCTTATAACTTCCTAACAAAAACAAATTTTGTTTCCAAAATTGTGCTGATGTAAAGTAAACATGTGGGAAATGTTATTTATTAACTATTTTGTGTCACATAACTCTCTGGTTTAACAGAATAAAAATTCAAAATGTGAAAATTGCTAAATTTTCAAAATTTTTGCCAAATTTCCGTTTTTATCACAAATAACCGCAGAATTTATTGACCTAAATTTACCACTAACATGAAGCCCAATATGTCACGAAAAAACAATCTCAGAACCGCTAGGATCCGTTGAAGCGTTCCTGAGTTATTACCTTATAAAGGGACACTGGTGAGAATTGCAAAAAACGGCAAGGTCTTTAACCCCTTTCTGCCATTAGACGTACTATTGCGTCCATGTGGGGTGGGCTTTACTTCCCAAGGACGCAATAGTACGTCATATGCGATCGGCAGCGCTCACGGGGGGAGCGCGGCCGATCGCGGCCGGGTGTCAGCTGCTTATCGCAGCTGACATCCGGCACTATGTGCCAGGAGCGGTCACGGACCGCCCCCGGCACATTAACCCCCGGCACACCGCGATCAAAGATGATCGCGATGTGCCGGCGGTACAGGGAAGCACCGCGCAGGGAGGGGGCTCCCTGCGGGCTTCCCTGAGCCCCCCGCAGCAACGCGATGTGATCGCGTTGCTGCGAGGGTCTCACCTCCCTCCCTGCTCCCTCCAGCCCCGGATCCAAGATGGCCGCGGATCCGGGTCCTGCAGGGAGGGAGGTGGCTTCACAGAGCCTGCTCAGAGCAGGCACTGTGAAGCAGCCTGCACTCCTATCAGATCAGTGATCTGACAGAGTGCTGTGCAAACTGTCAGATCACTGATCTGTGATGTCCCCCCCTGGGACAAAGTAAAAAAGTAAAAAAAAAAATTTCAAATGTGTAAAAAAAAATAAAAAAAAATATTCCAAAATAATGAAAAAAAAAATAAAAATATTATTCCCATAAATACATTTCTTTATCTAAATAAAAAAAACAAAACAATAAAAGTACACATATTTAGTATCGCCGCGTCCGTAACGGCCCGACCTATAAAACTGGCCCACTAGTTAACCCCTTCAGTAAACACCGTAAGAAAAAAAAAAAAAAAACGAGGCAAAAAACAACGCTTGATAATCATACCGCCGAACAAAAAGTGGAATAACACGCGATCAAAAAGACAGATATAACTAACCATGGTACCGCTGAAAACGTCATCTTGTCCCGCAAAAAACGAGCCGCCATACAGCATCATCAGCAAAAAAATAAAAAAGTTATAGTCCTGAGAATAAAGCGATGCAAAAATAATTATTTTTTCTATAAAATAGTTTTTATCGTATAAAAGCGCCAAAACATAAAAAAATGATATAAATGAGGTGTCGCTGTAATCGTACTGACCCGAAGAATAAAACTGCTTCATCAATTTTACCAAACGCGGAACGGTATAAACGCCTCCCCCAAAAGAAATTCATGAATAGCTGGTTTTTGGTCATTCTGCCTCACAAAAATCGGAATAAAAAGCGATCAAAAAATGTCACGTGCCCGAAAATGTTACCAATAAAAACATCAACTCGTCCCGCAAAAACCAAGACCTCACATGACTCTGTGGACCAGAATATAGAAAAATTATAGCTCTCAAAATGTGGTAACGCAAAAAATATTTTTTGCAATAAAAAGCGTCTTTCAGTGTGTGACGGCTGCCAATCATAAAAATCCGCTAAAAAACCCGCTATAAAAGTAAATCAAACCCCCCTTCATCACCCCCTTAGTTAGGGAAAAATTAAAAAAATGTATTTATTTCCATTTTCCCATTAGGGCTAGGGTTAGAGTTAGGGCTAGGGTTAGGGCTAGGGTTAGGGCTAGGGCTAGGGCTAGGGTTAGGGCTAGGGTTAGGGTTAGGGCTAGGGTTAGGGCTAGGGTTAGGGCTAAGGTTAGGGCTAGGGCTAGGGTTAGGGTTAGGGCTAGGGTTAGGGCTAGGGTTAGGGTTAGGGCTAGGGCTAGGGTTAGGGTTAGGGCTAGGGTTAGGGCTAGGGTTAGGGCTAGGGCTACAGTTTGGGTTGGGGCTAAAGTTACAGTTAGGGTTTAGATTACATTTACGGTTGGGAATAGGGTTGGGATTAGGGTTAGGGGTGTGTCAGGGTTAGAGGTGTGGTTAGGGTTACTGTTGGGATTAGGGTTAGGGATGTGTTTGGATTAGGGTTTCAGTTATAATTGGGGGGTTTCCACTGTTTAGGCACATCAGGGGCTCTCCAAACGCGACATGGCGTCCGATCTCAATTCCAGCCAATTCTGCGTTGAAAAAGTAAAACAGTGCTTCTTCCCTTCCGAGCTCTCCCGTGTGCCCAAGCAGGGGTTTACCCCAACATATGGGGTATCAGCGTACTCAGGACAAATAGGACAACAACTTTTGGGGTCCAATTTCTCCTGCTACCCTTGGGAAAATACAAAACTCGGGGCTAAAACATATTTTTTGTGGGAAAAAAAAAGATTTTTTATTTTCACGGCTCTGCGTTATAAACTGTAGTGAAACACTTGGGGGTTCAAAGTTCTCACAACACATCTAGATTAGTTCCCTGGGGGGTCTAGTTTCCAATATGGGGTCACTTGTGGGGGGTTTCTACTGTTTAGGTACATTAGGGGTTCTGCAAACGCAATGTGACGTCTGCAGACCATTCCATCTAAGTCTGCATTCCAAATGGCGCTCCTTCCCTTCCGAGCTCTGCCATGCGCTCAAACGTTGGTTTCCCCCAACATACGGGGTATCAGCGTACTCAGGACAAATTGGACAACAACTTTTGGGGTCGAATTTCTCCTCTTACCCTCGGGAAAATACAAAACTGGGGGCTAAAAAATAATTTTGGGGGGAAAGATTTTTTTTTTTAATTTTCACGGCTCTGCGTTACAAACTGTAGTGAAACACTTGGGGGTTCAAAGCTATCACAACACATCTAGATGAGTTCCTTAGGGGGTCTAGTTTCCAAAATGGTGTCACTTGTGGGAGGTTTCTACTGTTTAGGTACATTAGGGGCTCTGCAAATGCAATGTGACACCTGCAGACCATTCCATCTAAGTCCTCATTCCAAATGGAGCTCCTTCCCTTCCGAGCCCTCCCATGCGCCCAAACAGTGGTTCCCCCCCACATATGGGGTATCAGCGCACTCAGGACAAATTGGACAACAAATTGTGGGGTCGAATTTCTCCTTTTACCCTCGGAAAAATACAAAACTGGGGGCTAAAAAATAATTTTTGTGGGAAAAAATTTTTGTTTTATTTTTACGGCTCTCCATTATAAACTTCTGTGAAGCCCTTGGTGGGTCAAAGCGCTCAGCACACATCTAGATAAGTTCCTAAGGGGGTCTACTTTCCAAAATGGTGTCACTTGTGGGGGGTTTCTACTGTTTAGGTACATTAGGGGCTCTGCAAACGCAATGTGACACCTGCAGACCATTCCATCTAAGTCTGCATTCAAATGGCACTCCTTCCCTTCTGAGCCCTCCCATGTGCCCAAACAGTGGTTCCCCCCACATATGGTGTATCATCGCACTCAGGACAAATTGGGCAACAAATTTTGGGGTCCAATTTCTCCTGTTACCCTCAGGAAAATACAAAACTGGGGGCTAAAAAAATAATTTTTGTGGGAAAAAAATTTTGTTTTATTTTTACGGCTCTGCATTATAAACTTCTGTGAAGCACTTGGTGGGTCAAAGTGCTCACCACACCTCTAGATAAGTTCCTTAGGGGGTCTACTTTCCAAAATGGTGTCATTTGTGGGGGGTTTCAATGTTTAGGCACATCAGTGGCTCTTCAAACGCAACATGGCGTCCCATCTCAATTCCTGTCAATTTTGCTTTGAAAAGTCAAACGGCGCTCCTTCCCTTCCGAGCTCTCCCATCCACCCAAACAGTGGTTTACCCCCACATATGGGGTATCCGCGTACTCAGGACAAATTGTACAACAACTTTTGGGGTCCAATTTCTTCTCTTACCCTTGGGAAAATAAAAAATTGGGGGCAAAAAGATAATTTTTGTGAAAAAATATGATTTTTTATTTTTACGGTTCTACATTATAAACTTCTGTGAAGCACTTGGTGGGTCAAAGTGCTCACCACACCTCTAGATAAGTTCCTTAGGGGGTCTACTTTCCAAAATGGTGTCACTTGTGGGGGGTTTCAATGTTTAGGCACATCAGTGGCTCTTCAAACGCAACATGACGTCCCATCTCAATTCCTGTCAATTTTGCATTGAAAAGTCAAACGGCGCTCCTTCCCTTCCGAGCTCTCCCATCCGCCCAAACAGTGGTTTACCCCCACATATGGGCTATCAGCGTACTCAGGACAAATTGTACAACAACTTTTGGGGTCCAATTTCTTCTCTTACCCTTGGGAAAATAAAAAATTGGGGGCGAAAAGATAATTTTTGTGAAAAAATATGATTTTTTATTTTTACGGTTCTACATTATAAACTTCTGTGAAGCACTTGTTGTGTCAAAGTGCTCACCACACCTCTAGATAAGTTCCTTAGGGGGTCTACTTTCCAAAATGGTGTCACTTGTGGGGGGTTTCAATGTTTAGCCACATCAGGGGCTCTCCAAACGAAACATGGCGTCCCATCTCAATTCCAGTCAATTTTGCATTGAAAAGTCAAATGGCACTCCTTCGCTTCCGAGCTCTGCCATGCGCCCAAACAGTGGTTTACCCCCACATGTGGGGTATTGGCATACTCAGGACAAATTGTACAACAATGTTTGGGGTCCATTTTCTCCTGTTACCCTTGGTAAAATAAAACAAATTGGAGCTGAATTACATTTTTTGTGAAAAAAAGTTAAATGTTCATTTTTATTTAAACATTCAAAAAATTCCTGTGAAGCACCAGAAGGGTTAATAAACTTCTTGAATATGGTTTTGAGCACCTTGAGGGGTGTAGTTTTTAGAATGGTGTCACACTTGGGTATTTTCTATCATATAGACCCCTCAAAATGACTTCAAATGAGATGTGGTCCCTAAAATAAAATGGTGTTGTAGAAATGAGAAATTGCTGGTCAACTTTTAACCCTTATAACTCCCTAACAAAAAAAAATTTTGGTTCCAAAATTGTGCTGATGTAAAGTAGACATGTGGGAAATGTTACTTATTAAGTATTTTGTGTGACATATCTCTGTGATTTAATTGCATAAAAATTCAAAGTTGGAAAATTGCGAAATTTTCATAATTTTCGCCAAATTTCCGTTTTTTTCACAAATAAACGCAGGTACTATCAAATAATTTTTACCATTGTCATGAAGTACAATATGTCACGAGAAAACAATGTCAGAATCACCAGGATCCATTGAAGCGTTCCAGAGTTATAACCTCATAAAGGGACAGTGGTCAGAATTGTAAAAATTGGCCCGGTCATTAACGTGCAAACCACCCTTGGGGGTAAAGGGGTTAAGGTCAAAATAGGCTGGGTCATGAAGGGGTTAAACTTGGCTGCTCTGGCCCAAACATTTTTCCATATTTTCTGTCATATAGACTCCTGAAAGTCATTTCAAATGTGAGGTGGTCCCAAAAAAATGGTCTTTTTGTTGTAAAAATGAGAAATCGCTGGTCAACTTATAACCCTTATAACTTCCTAACAAAATAAAAAATGTTTCAAAAATTGTGCTGATGTAAAGTAGACTTGTGGGAAATGTTATTTATTAACTATTTTGTGTAACAAGACTGATTTAAGGACATACAAATTAAATTTGAATATTGCTAAATTTTCGCCAAATTTCCGATATTTTCCGAAATAAATGCAAGTCATATCAAATAATTTTTACCACTATTATGAAGTACAATATGTCATGAGAAAATCTTAGAATTTGTGGGATCCACTGAAGCGTTCCAGAGTTATGACCTCAAATTGACAGTGGTCAGAATTGTAAAAATTGGCCTGTCAGGAAGGTGAAAAAAGGCTTCGGGGTGAAGGGGTTAACAGCTGATCATGTAGACCAGGGGTGTCAAACTGCATTCCTCGAGGGCTGCAAACAGGTCATGTTTTCAGGATTTCCTTGTACTGCACAGGTGATAATTTAATCACCTACACACATAATGATTGCAGCACCTTGTGCAATACAAGGAAATCTAGAAAACACGCATGGTTTGCGGCCCTCGAGGAATGCAGTTTGACACCCCTGAGGTAGACTACATTTTAAAGAGACTGTCACTTGAATTTGGAGGGAACAATTTTCAGCCATAGAGGCGGGGTTTTCGGGTGTTTGATTCACCCTTTCCTTACCCGCTGCCTGCATGCAATATTGGACTGAAGTTCATTCTGTCCTCCATAGTACACGCCTGCGCAAGGCAAGATTGCCTTGTGTAGGCATGTACTACGGAGGACAGAGAATGAACTTCAATCCAATATTGCAGCCAGTGGGTAAGGAAAGGGGGAATCAAACACCCGAAAACCCCGCCCCTATTACCTGAAGATTGTTCCCTCCAAATTCAGGTGACAGAGTCCCTTTAAATGATTCAACGCTCAGGAATATGTACAGCCCCATCAGGTTGTAGCAATCCAAGGTAGGACTGGGCTAAATCCAAGCTTCTTTAGCTTAGGCATAAAAAAAAAAAAAACGTCGCAGAGGAGACCTAATTTATTTGTATACATATATACATACATACATACACATATAGCTCTGGCAAAAATTGAGACCATTGCAAAATTTTCAATTTCTCAGATTTTTCTCTTTATAGGTATATATATATATATTTTTTTTAAGTAAAATGTACCTTATATACTCCTGTTTAATCTGAGATTTTCAGCACATTTTTTTGTGTGCTGAAAACACCCCCCTTGGCTTATACACGAGACATGGCCCCAAAAACCAGAGGGGGAGCAGCGGCAGGAGTCGGCGGCTGTGACATCATACTTACCCTTCATCGTGCAGTCCTGCAAGTCCCCACATCTCCGTTGTCCAGCCTCTCCTCTCCTGAGCGGTCACGTGGTACCGCTCATTAAGGTAATGAATAGTGATGAGCGAATTTACTCGTTACTCGAGATTTCTCGAGCATGCGCGGGGGTCCTCCAAATATTTTTTAGTGCTCGGAGATTTCGTTTTTCTTGCCGCAGCTGAATGATTTACATCTGTTAGCCAGCTTAAGTACATGTGGGGATTCCCTAGCATCCAGGCAACCCCCACATGTACTTATGCTGGCTAACAGATGTAGCAGCTGCGGCAAGAAAAACAATCTCCGAGCACTAAAAAAATATTCTGAGGACCCCCGAGAATGCTTGAGAAATCTTGTGTAACGAGTATATTTGCTCATCACTAGTAATGAATATTGACGCGTTTACACTCCCGTAGGCGTGGAGCGCATATTCATTACCTTAATGAGCGGTACTACATGACCGCTGACTAGGCAGCTGCCGGCGCTGGCCAATGGAGGGTGAGTATGACGAGGGAGGATGCAGAGCCATGCATAGAAGGGGGAGGACGCGGAGTGTTGTGAGTTCCGTTCTGGAGCTCCCTCCTGTGGTTGCTAATGGTATTTTTGCAAGTTCTGCCCTTGGGCTCCCTCTGGTGGTTTCGAGTGGAACTGCTGCTCCGTTAGGTGGCTGTAGCAGCTGCCTTCACTAATCGCCTTGCCTGGGTTTGTTATTTAAACCTGCTCTGGGCTTTGTCCATGCCTGCTGTCAATGTTCTTGGTTGGATTTGATTCTTCCCTTGGATTTCTCATATGGCCAGTCCTTGTCTGCAAAAGATAAGTTTTGCTAGTTTTGTTTGTCCATTTGTTTGGACTCTATTGCTTGCATTTTGTCTCTTTTGTCCAGCTTGTCACTATGTCTTATTCAGGCTAGCTGGAAGCTCTGGGAAAGCAGATTTGCCCCTCCACACCGTGAGTCGGTGTGGAGTTCATTTTTGTAAACTCTGCGTGGATTTTGTAGTTTTTAATACTGACCGCACAGTATCCTTTGCTCTCTGTCTATCTAGTTTAGTTTTGGCCTCCCTTTGCTGAATTCTAATTTCATTTCTGAGTTAGTCATTTCCCTCTCATTTCACAGTCAATATTTGTGGGGGGCTATCTTTCCTTTTGGGGGTTTCTCTGAGGCAAGATAGCTTTCTAATTCCTTCTTTAGGGGTAGCTATATCTGAGGCTGTGACGAGGTGTCTAGGGAGTGTCAGGAACATCCCACGGCTATTTCTAGTTGTGTTGTTAGGATTAGGGACTGCGGTCAGTAAAGATACCACCTTCTCACAGCTCGTTCCATGTTGCGTTTTAGCCACCAGGTCATATCAGTGTGGCCTCTTAACCACCAGGTCATAACAGTACAGCAGGCCAAGAATGAATTGAATGCATCTCAAAAGAAGGAAAAAAAAAAGTTCTGAACCATTTTTTTTTCTGTGCTCTGTTCTGTCTTCTTTTACCTCTTGATATCTGGGTGGTGCTGGATATATGCTCTGGTATGGAGGTTCAGGGTTTGTTTTCTCGTGTGGATCAACTTGCTGCAAGAGTCCAGAGTATCCAAGATTATATTGTTCAGACTCCGGCTCTAGAGCCAAGAATTCCTACTCCTGATTTGTTTTTTGGGGACAGATCCAAGTTTTTGAACTTTAAAAATAGCTGCAAATTGTTTTTTGCTTTGAAACCCCGTTCTTCTGGTGATCCCATTCAGCAAGTGAAAATCATCATATCCTTACTGCGTGGTGATCCTCAAGACTGGGCATTTGCTCTTGAAACAGGGAATCCGGCATTATTGAATGTAGATGCATTCTTTCAGGCGCTCGGATTGTTGTATGACAAACCTAACTCTGTAGAGCATGCTGAGAAAACACTGTTGGTCCTGTGTCAGGGTCAGGAAGCGGCAGTTATATTGCCAGAAATTTAGAAAATGGTCTGTGCTCACTAAATGGAATGAAGAAGCGCTGGCTGCTATTTTCAGAAAAGGTCTTTCTGAAACCCTTAAAGATGTTATGGTGGGCTTTCCTACGCCTACCGGTTTGAGCGAATCTATGTCTCTAGCCATTCAGATTGATCGGCGCTTGCGGGAGCGCAAGGCGGTGCACCATATGGCAGTGTCCTCTGAGCGAAGTCCTGAGCCTATGCAATGTGATAGGATTTTGACTAGAGCAGAACGGCAGGAATTCAGACGTCAGAATGGCCTGTGTTTTTACTGTGGTGATTCAGCTCATGCTATTTCTGATTGCCCTAAGCGTACTAGGAGGGTCCCTAGCTCTGTTACCATTAGTACTGTGCAGCCTAAATTTCTCTTGTCTGTTACCCTGATTTGCTTATTGTCGTCCTTTTCTGTTATGGCATTTGTGGATTCTGGCGCTGCCCTGAACTTAATGGACTTAGAATTTGCCAAGCGCTGTGGTTTTTCCTTGGAACCTTTGCAGAGTCCTATTCCCTTAAGGGGGATTGATGCTACGCCATTGGCCAAGAATAAACCTCAGTACTGGACACAGTTAACCATGTGCATGGCTCCAGCACATCAGGAAAATATTTGTTTTTTGGTGTTGCATAATTTGCATGATGTTGTTGTGCTGGGTTTTCCATGGTTACAGGTACATAATCCAGTGCTGGATTGGAGATCTATGTCTGTGACTGGTTGGGGTTGTCAGGGGATACATAGTGATATTCCTTTGATGTCCATTTCCTCGTCCCCTTCTTCTGAAGTTCCTGAGTTTTTTTTTCGGATTTCCAGGATGTATTTGATGAGCCCAAGTCCAGTTCCCTACCTCCTCATAGGGACTGCGATTGTGCCATTAATTTGATTCCTGGCTGTAAGTTCCCTAAGGGCCGACTTTTCAATCTGTCTGTGCCAGAGCATGCCGCTATGCGGAGTTATGTAAAGGAGTCCTTGGAAAAGGGGCATATTCGCCCGTCTTCGTCACCGTTGGGAGCGGGATTTTTTTTGTTGCCAAGAAGGATGGCTCCTTGAGACCCTGTATAGATTATCGCCTTCTCAATAAGATCACTGTCAAATTCCAGTATCCGTTACCTTTGCTTTCTGATTTGTTTGCTCGGATTAAGGGTGCTAGTTGGTTTACTAAAATCGACCTCCGAGGGGCGTATAATCTTGTGCGTATTAAACAAGGTGATGAATGGAAAACAGCATTTAATACGCATTTTGAATATCTTGTAATGCCATTCGGGCTCTCTAATGCTCCATCGGTATTTCAGTCCTTTATGCATGATATCTTCCGGAATTATCTGGATAAATTTATGATTGTGTATTTGGATGATATTTTGGTTTTCTCCGATGATTGGGAGTCTCACGTGAAGCAGGTTAGGATGGTGTTTCAGGTCCTTCGTACTAATGCGTTGTTTGTGAAGGGGTCTAAGTGCCTCTTTGGAGTTCAGAGGGTTTCTTTTTTGGATTTCATTTTTTCTCCCTTGGCTATTGAAATGGACCCTGTTAAAGTCCAGGCCATTCATGATTGGACTCAACCTAACATCTGTAAAGAGCCTTCAGAAATTTTTGGGCTTTGCCAATTTTTATCGTCGCTTTATTGCTAATTTTTCTAGTGTTGTGAAGCCTCTGACCGATTTGACGAGGAAGGGCGCTGATGTGGTGAATTGGTCCTCTGCGGCTGTTGAGGCCTTTCAGGAGCTTAAACGTCGTTTTACTTCTGCTCCTGTGTTGCGTCAGCCAGATGTTTCTCTCCCTTTTCAGGTTGAGGTTGATGTTTCTGAGATTGGGGCAGGGGCCGTTTTGTCTCAGAGAAATTCTGATGGCTCTTTAATGAAACCTTGTGCCTTCTTCTCCAGAAAATTTTCGTCTTCTGAGCGTAATTATGATGTCGGCAATCGGGAGTTGTTGGCTATGAAGTGGGCATTTGAGGAGTGGCGACATTGGCTTGAGGGAGCCAAGCATCGCGTGGTGGTCTTGACTGATCACAAGAATCTGATTTACCTCGAGTCTGCTAAGCGGTTGGATCCTAGACAGGCTCGGTGGTCTTTGTTTTTCTCACGTTTTGATTTTGTGGTCTCGTATATTCCTGGATCTAAGAATGTGAAGGCTGATGCCCTTTCTAGGAGTTTTTTGCCTGATTCTCCGGGAGTTCTTGAGCTGACTGGGATCCTCAAGGAAGGGGTGATTCTTTCTGCCATTTCCCCTGATTTGCGGCGGGTACTTCAGGAGTTTCAGGCTGATAAACCTGACCGCTGTCCTGTGGGGAAATTGTTTGTTCCTGATAGATGGACTAGTAGGGTAATTTCTGAGGTTCATTGTTCGGTGTTGGCTGGTCACCCTGGGATTTTCGGTACCAGAGATTTGGTGGCTAGGTCCTTTTGGTGGCCTTCCTTGTCGCGGGATGTGCGTTCGTTTGTGCAGTCCTGTGGGACCTGTGCTCGGGCTAAGCCTTGCTGTTCCCGTGCCAGCGGGTTGCTTTTGCCTTTGCCTATTCCTGAGAGGCCCTGGACGCATATTTCCATGGATTTTATTTCTGATTTTCCTGTTTCTCAGAAGATGTCTGTCATCTGGGTGGTTTGTGACCGGTTTTCTAAGATGGTCCATTTGGTGCCGTTGCCTAAGTTGCCTTCCTCTTCTGATTTGGTTCCATTATTTTTTCAGCATGTGGTTCGTTTGCATGATATTCCGGAGAATATTGTGTCTGGCAGAGGTTCCCAGTTCGTTTCTAGGTTTTGGCGGTCCTTTTGTGCTAGAATGGGCATTGATTTGTCTTTTTGTCCGGCATTCCAAACCAAACGGAGCGAACCAATCAGACCTTGGAAACCTATTTGAGATGCTTCGTGTCTGCTGATCAGGATGATTGGGTGACCTTTTTGTCGTTGGCCGAGTTTGCCCTTAACCCCTTCATGACCCAGCCTATTTTGACCTTAAAGACCTTGCCGTTTTTTGCAATTCTGATCAGTGTCCCTTTATGAGGTAATAACTCAGGAACGCTTCAATGGATCCTAGCGGTTCTGAGATTGTTTTTTCGTGACATATTGGGCTTCATGTTAGTGGTAAATTCAGGTCAATAAATTCTGCATTTATTTGTGATAAAAACGGAAATTTGGCGAAAATTTTGAAAATTTCGCAATTTTCACATTTTGAATTTTTATTCTGTTAAACCAGAGAGTTATGTGACACAAAATAGTTAATAAATAACATTTCCCACATGTATACTTTACATCAGAACAATTTTGGAAACAAAATTTTTTTTTGCTAGGAAGTTATAAGGGTTAAAATTTGACCAGCGATTTCTCATTTTTACAACGAAATTTACAAAACCATTTTTTTTAGGGACCACCTCACATTTGAAGTCAGTTTGAGGGGTCTATATGGCTGAAAATACCCAAAAGTGACACCATTCTAAAAACTGCACCCCTCAAGGTACTCAAAACCACATTCAAGAAGTTTATTAACCCTTCAGGTGCTTCATAGCAGCAGAAGCAACATGGAAGGAAAAAATGAACATTTAACTTTTTAGTCACAAAAATTATCTTTTAGCAACAATTTTTTTATTTTCCCAATGGTAAAAGGAGAAACTGAACCACGAAAGTTGTTGTGCAGTTTGTCCTGAGTACGCTGATACCTCATATGTGGGGGTAAACCACTGTTTGGGCGCACGGCAGGGCTTGGAAGGGAAGGAGCGCCATTTGACTTTTTGAATGAAAAATTGGCTCCACTCTTTAGCGGACACCATGTCACATTTGGATAGCCCCTGTGCCTAAACATTGGCGCTCCCCCACAAGTGACCCCATTTTGGAAACTAGACCCCCCAAGGAACTTATCTAGATGCCTAGTGAGCACTTTAAACCCTCAGGTGCTTCACAAATTGATCTGTAAAAATGAAAAAGTACATTTTTTTCACAAAAAAGTTCTTTTCGCCTCAATTTTTTCATTTTCACATAGGCAATAGGATAAAATGGATCATAAAATTTGTTGGGCAATTTCTCCCGAGTACGCCGATACCTCATATGTGGGGGTAAACCACTGTTTGGGCACATGGTAAGGCTCGGAAGGGAAGGAGCACCATTTGACTTTTTGAATGGAAAATTAGCTCCAATTGTTAGCGGACACCATGTCACGTTTGGAGAGCCCCTGTGTGCCTAAACATTGGAGCTCCCCCACAAGTGACCCCTTTTGGAAACTAGACCCCCCAAGGAACTTATCTAGATGCATATTGAGCACTTTAAACCCCCAGGTGCTTCACAGAAGTTTATAACGCAGAGCCATGAAAATAAAAAATAATTTTTTTTTCCTCAAAAATGATTTTTTAGCCTGGAATTTCCTATTTTGCCAAGGGTAATAGGAGAAATTGGACCCCAAATGTTGTTGTCCAGTTTGTCCTGAGTACGCTGATACCCCATATGTGGGGGTAAACCACTGTTTGGGCGCACGGCAGGGCTCGGAAGGAAAGGCACGCCATTTGGCTTTTTAAATGGAAAATTAGCTCCAATCATTAGCGGACACCATGTCACGTTTGGAGAGCCCCTGTGTGCATAAACATTGGAGATCCCCCAGAAATGACCCCATTTTGGAAACTAGACCCCCAAAGGAACTAATCTAGATGTGTGGTGAGGACTTTGAACCCCCAAGTGCTTCACAGAAGTTTAGAACGCAGAGCCATGAAAATAAAAAAATAATTATTTTTTCAAAAATGATCTTTTAGCCTGCAATTTTTTATTTTCCCAAGGGTAACAGGAGAAATTTGACCCCAAAAGTTGTTGTCCAGTTTCTCCTGAGTACGCTGATACCCCATATGTGGGGGTAAACCACTGTTTGGGCACATGCTGGGGCTCGGAAGTGAAGTAGTGACGTTTTGAAATGCAGACTTTGATGGAATGCCCTGTGGGCGTCACGTTGCGTTTGCAGAGCCCCTGATGTGGCTTAACAGTAGAAACCCCCCACAAGTGACCCCATTTTGGAAACTAGACCCCGAAAGGAACTTATCTAGATGTGTGGTGAGCACTTTGAACCCCCAAGTGCTTCACAGAAGTTTATAATGCAGAGCCGTGAAAATAATAAATACACTTTCATTCCTCAAAAATAATTATTTAGCCCAGAATTTTTTATTTTCCCGAGGGTTACAGGAGAAATTGGACCCCAAAAGTTGTTGTCCAGTTTCTCCTGAGTACGCTGATACCCCATGTGTGGAGGTAAACCACTGTTTGGGCACACGTCGGGGCTCAGAAGGGAAGTAGTGACATTTGAAATGCAGACTTTGATGGAATGGTCTGCGGGCGTCACGTTGCGTTTGCAGAGCCCCTGGTGTGCCTAAACAGTAGAAACCCCCCACAAGTGACCCCATTTTAGAAACTAGACCCCGCCAAGGAACTTATCTAGATATGTGGTGAGCACTTTGATCCCCCAAGTGCTTCACAGACGTTTACAACGCAGAGCCGTGAAAATAAAAAATAATTTTTCTTTCCTCAAAAATGATGTTTTAGCAAGCATTTTTTTATTTTCACAAGGGTAACAGGAGAAATTGGACCCCAGTAATTGTTGCGCAGTTTATCCTGAGTATGCTGGTACCCCATATGTGGGGGTAAACCACTGTTTGGGCACACATCGGGGCTCGGAAGTGAGGGAGCACCATTTGACTTTTTGAATACGAGATTGGCTGGAATCAATGGTGGCGCCATGTTGCGTTTGGAGACCCCTGATGTGCCTAAACAGTGGAAACCCCTCAATTCTACCTCCAACACTAACCCCAACACACCCCTAACTCTAATCCCAACTGTATCCATAATCCTAATCACACCCCTAACCACAACCCTAATTCCAACCCTAACCCTAAGGCTATGTGCCCACGTTGCGGATTCGTGTGAGATTTTTCAGCATCATTTTTTAAAAATCCGCGGGTAAAAGGCACTGCGTTTTACCTGCGGATTTACAGCGGATTTCCAGTGTTTTTTGTGCGGATTTCACCTGCGGATTCCTATTGAGGAACAGGTGTAAAACGCTGCGGAATCCGAACAAAGAATTGACATGCTGCGGAAAATACAACGCAGCGTTTCCGCGTGGTATTTTCCGCACCATGGGCACAGCGGATTTGGTTTTCCATAGGTTTACATGGTACTGTAAACCTGATGGAACACTGCTGCGAATCCGCAGCGGCCAATCCGCTGCGGATCCGCAGCCAAATCCGCACCGTGTGCACATAGCATAATTCTAAAGGTATGTGCACACGCTGCGGAAAACACTGCGGATCCGCAGCAGTTTCCCATGAGTTTACAGTTCAATGTAAACCTATGGGAAACAAAAATCGCTGTACACGTCACTTTTGTGCGGATTCCGCAGCGGTTTTACAACTGCTCAAATATAAAATCGCAGTTGTAAAACCGCAGTGAAATGCATGCGCAGAAAAAACGCGGTAAATCCGCCATAAATCTGCAGCGGTTTAGCACTGCGGATTTATCAAATCCGCAGCGGAAAAATCCGCAGAGGACCAGAATACGTGTGCACATACCGAAACCCTAACCCTAACCCTATCCCTAACCCTACCCCTATTCTAACATTAGTGGAAAAAAAAATACTTTATTTTTTTATTGTCCCTACCTATGGGGGTGACAAAGGAAGGGGGGTCATTTATTATTTTTTTTTATTTTGATCACTGAGATATAATCTATCTCAGTGATCAAAATGCACTTTGGAACGAATCTGCCGGCCGGCAGATTGGGCGGGCGCACTGCGCATGCGCCCGCCATTTTGGAAGATGGCGGCACCCAGGGAGAAGACGGACGGACCCCGGCAGGATCGGTAAGTATGATGGGGTGGGGGGGAGGGAATCGGAGCATGGGGGGGTGGATCGGAGCGCGGGAGGGGAGGAACGGAGCACGGGGGGGTGGAACGGAGCACAAGGGGGTGGAACGGAGCACGGGGGGGTGGATCGAAGTGCAGGGGGGGTGATTGGAGCACGGGGAGGGTGACTGGAGCATGGGGGGAGCGGACAAGAGCACGGGGGAGCGGAGCACAGGACGGAGGGGAGCCGGAGCAGTGTACCGGACAGATCGGAGGGCTGGGGGGGGGGGGGGGCGATCGGTGGGGTGGGGGCACATTAGTGTTTCCAGCCATGGCCGATGATATTGCAGCATCGGCCATGGCTGGATTGTAATATTTCACCAGTTATAATAGGTGAAATATTACAAATCGCTCTGATTGGCAGTTTCACTTTCAACAGCCAATCAGAGCGATCGTAGCCACGGGGGAGTGAAGCCACCCCCCCCCTGGGCTAAACTATCACTCCCCCTGTCCCTGCAGATCGGGTGAAATGGGAGTTAACCCTTTCACCCGATCTGCAGGGACGCGATCTTTCCATGACGCCACATAGGCGTCATGGGTCGGATTGGCACCGACTTTCATGACGCCTACGTGGCGTCATGGGTCGGGAAGGGGTTAATAATCGGGCTAGTTCGGCTACCTTGGTTTCGCCTTTTTTTTGTAACTTTGGTTTTCATCCTCGTTTTTCTTCAGGGACGCTTGAGCCTTCTGACTGTCCTGGTGTGGATTCCGTGGTGGACAGGTTGCAGCAAATTTGGACTCATGTGGTGGACAATTTGACGTTGTCTCAGGAGAAGGCTCAGCGTTTTGCTAACCGTCGTCGGTGTGTTGGTCCCCGACTTCGTGTTGGGGATTTGGTCTGGTTGTCTTCTCGTCCTGTTCCTATGAAGGTTTCTTCCCCTAAGTTCAAGCCTCGCTTTATTGGGCCTTATAAGTTTTCTGAAATTATCAATCCAGTGTCTTTTCGTTTGGCCCTTCCAGCTTCCTTTTCCATTCATAATGTGTTCCATAGATCCTTGTTGCGGAGATATGTGGTACCTATGGTTCCCTCCGTTGATCCTCCTGCTCCGGTGTTGGTTGAGGGGGAATTGGAATATGTGGTAGAGAAGATTTTGGATTCTCGTTTTTCGAGGCGGAAGCTTCAGTATCTGGTCAAGTGGAAGGGTTATGGCCAGCAGGATAATTCTTGGGTTGTTGCCTCCGATGTTCATGCTCCCGATTTGGTTCGTGCTTTCCATTTGGCTCGTCCTGGTCGGCCTGGGAGCTCTGGTGAGGGTTCGGTGACTCGGTACTGTTGTGAGTTCCGTTCTGGAGCTCCCTCCTGTGGTTGCTAATGGTATTTTTGCGAGTTCTGCCCTTGGGCTCCCTCTGGTGGTTTCGAGTGGAACTGCTGCTCCGTTAGGTGGCTGTAGCAGCTGCATTCACTAATTGCCTTGCCTGGGTTTGTTATTTAAACCTGCTCTGGGCTTTGTCCATGCCTGCTGTCTATGTTCTTGGTTGGATTTGATTCTTCCCATGGATTTCTCATATGGCCAGTCCTTGTCTGCAAAAGATAAGTTTTGCTAGTTTTGTTTGTCCATTTGTTTGGACTCTATTGCTTGCATTTTGTCTCTTTTGTCCAGCTTGTCACTGTCTTATTCAGGCTAGCTGGAAGCTCTGGGAAAGCAGATTTGCCCCTCCACACCGTGAGTCGGTGTGGAGTTCATTTTTGTAAACTCTGCGTGGATTTTGTAGTTTTTAATACTGACCGCACAGTATCCTTTGCTCTCTGTCTATCTAGTTTAGTTTTGGCCTCCCTTTGCTGAATTCTAATTTCATTTCTGAGTTAGTCATTTCCCTCTCATTTCACAGTCAATATTTGTGGGGGGCTATCTTTCCTTTTGGGGGTTTCTCTGAGGCAAGATAGCTTTATATTTCCTTCTTTAGGGGTAGCTATATCTGAGGCTGTGACGAGGTGTCTAGGGAGTGTCAGGAACATCCCACGGCTATTTCGGGTTGTGTTGTTAGGATTAGGGACTGCGGTCAGTAAAGATACCACCTTCTCAGAGCTCGTTCCATGTTGCGTTTTAGCCACCAGGTCATATCAGTGTGGCCTCTTAACCACCAGGTCATAACAGCGGAGCCATGCATACAAGGGGGAGGACGCCGTGCCATGCATACAAGGGGGAGGACAGGGAGGTCGCTGAGCCATGCATAGAAGGGGGAGGATGACGAGCCATACATAGAAGGGGGAGGACAATGAGCCATGCATAGAAGGGGGAGGACGAGGAGGATGCAAAGCCATGCATACAACCAGGAGACAGGGGTGAGCCACACAGCAACCCAGGGATGAGGTGACAATGCATACCCAGCTTATACTCGAGTCAATAAGCTTACCCAGTTTTCTGTGGCAAACTTAGGTGCCTCGGCTTAAACTTGGGTCAGCTTATACTCGAGTATATATGGTAAATTGTTAATTTATTCTATAAACTACTGACGTCTCCAAAAGTTCCAAGCAATAAATTTTATATTTATTTTCTGAAAATAAGAAATGGTCAAAATAGCAAAAAAAAAAAATGCACTGCTTGCAGAGCTCAAATAACGCAAAGAAAAAAAAAAAACAAGTTCATAATCATTTAGAAACAATACCAATGTTTTAACACAGGAAGAGTTCAGAAATCAATATTTTGTGGAATAACCATGATTTTTAATTACAGCTTTCATGCGTCTTGGCATGCTGTCCACCAGTCTTTCACACTGCTTTTGGGTGACACTCCCACTCCTGGTACAAAAATTTAAGCATTTAAGCAGTTCTTCTTTGTTTGATGGCTTGTGATTCTCCATCTGCCTCTTGATTACATTCCAGAGGTTTTCAATGGGGTTCAGGTCTGGAGATTGGGCTGGCCATGAAAGGGGATTTTGTGTGGTGGTCCTTCATCCACACCTTGATTGACCTAGCTGTGTGCCAAGGCGCATTGTCCTGCTGGAAAAAACAGTCCTCAAAGTTGGGGAACATTGCCTGAGCAGAAGGAATCAACTGTTTTTCCAGGATAACCTTTGTATGAGGCTTGATTCATAAGTCCTTGGCAAAGATTAACCTGCCCAATTCCAGCCATGCTAAAGCATCCCCAGACCAACACCTGGTCGTTTAATGGCTAGACCGAGATCGGGAGATGCGTACAAGCCAGAGTGTTTTGCACCCACTGTGAAATTTGGTGGAGGATTGGTGATGATCTACCGCCATAACCTTCTTGAACACACTGGAAGCTGTGGCGGGACCAAAGGGCAAGGCTGTGAACAGGAAGTGTTCATCGCGAATAGCAAAAGCGCAGAAACTTCTAGGATGGGGGAAAGATGGGGACATGAAGACAAACATCCCGGATGTCGATGGATGCTAGCAACTCCCCCTTCTTCATAGAGGTTATGACAGAATGGAGGGACTCAGTCCTGAAGAGCTGACACTACCAAACTTGATTAGAAGCTTGAGGTCCACGATGGGCCAGCCTGACACGTTTTTTGGAACCACGGGCAGGTTCGATATAGCCCTTGGAATGGTTTGTTTTCTGGTAGCGGAGCCATGACCCCCGTCCAGGTGTAGCAAATCAATGGCTCGGTAAAAAGATTGTGCCTGTCTTGGAGGACAAGGGAGGAACCGCGTCAGATCCAGAAGACACCAGGTCCCTGACCCATTCGTGCACGACAAAGAGCCGGACCTGATGAAACAAAAAAGCAGGCGATCGCCCACTTTGCTGGTGTCGACTGGATAATGCCACGAGTCATTGAGACGAAAATCAATGGGAACGGGATCCCTTAGATCTGGAATCTTTTGGTCGGCTTCTCCACGACTGGTTGGTTTGGTATAAAACCTGGGAGTCACTTGGCTTTGTGCTAGGGAAAGAATTTACTTTTCCGTCCTGTGGTATCAGACATAAGCTGATCTAGCTTCTCCTTAAATAGATGGGCACTCTGGCCTAGAAGCTAGAGGCTTTTGGACGTAGGGTCTGCTCACCATAGCCTGCGTCACAGGCATAGTATGATAGAAATAGCGTTAGCAGCTGCCAGCGCAGAACAGTTAGCTGCGTCGAGACAAGTGTGCACCAAACAATCCCCGGCGAAGGCAATCTGATTTGCCAGCTCCACTGTCTCCGGGGAAGCTCACTGGTCTGTATAGCTCTGTCAAGGGTATCTTTCCAAGAGAGCTGACTTTGGCTACCTACGCCACTGCAAGAGGACGAGAGTGTCGAACCCAAGGACTCCAATCACAAATGGCAATATTTTTATGTAATGGTCTGTGGGGTCTTTAATTGAAGACCTGTCTGGTAAGGATAAGAGGGTCTATGAAGCCAGACAAGATACAGGTGAGTCAATTGGAGTGGATTTCGCCCACTCCTTACGCAGAGCTGAGGGAAGGGATATGTTGATTCAAGAGGTTTCTGACCTGTGAAGAGTTTATTTGATCGCTCTCTATGCCACCGAAATATGTCCTGAAATGCTGGGTGGTTGACAAACACCCTATGAGGATGAATAGTTCTCTTGAAGGACACCGCATGGTCCGGAACAGAGATAGAGTCCTCGTCAACCCTTAAGGTCTGATTGACGGCCTTAATGAGACTATCCACCATCACCTGTACTCAGGTACCATGTTCGCTGCAGATCCCTGGGAGGGGGAGCGAGAGACGGAGGTTACGGATGCCGAGGCGCAAGAAAGCCAGGGAGACGTGCTATGGACCAGTCTTTTTAAGTGCCTGTGTATCTCTCGACTGAGAGCAGCCCCTGCAGGCCAATGATTCCTGAGTGGTAGAGGAACCGTGTGAGACAGGCAGGCAAATTGCCCAATCCATGGAGGGATCATGGAGGGGCACAAGTGCTGTAGTTAGAGAAGTCATGGACAGAGATGTGGCCCACTCAGGGGGATTAGATACCCCAGAGTCAGCATCGAGCTCCTGAGCGCATTCAGGATCACAGGCTTTGCAAGTATGGCATAGTCTGCCCCCGTGGTAACTCAGCGTGACAGGTGGAACATGCTGGGAAAAATGCTGTATGAATTACTGGGCTTCTTGGATGTCCTAGGGACAGACGTGAAGTACCCATGGATTCCCTGAGCCCTGCTATATGAGGGGCTACCAGCACAGGGGGAAAGGTTACTGCAGAGAAAGGCTAAACTTATTCTGTGCTGCAGCAGTCCGAAATGTGGAGACAAGCCTGGCTCAGCAGTGAGTCCAGGGACTCTAAGCGGCCCCTGCAGAACCCCGCTGGGTCCCAGCACCAGCTGCCGTCTCTGGGTCCACCATAGCCATGTCCACATGACACTTCACTGGACGGATCCCGTCCCCTTAAATGGCCACAGAGACTTCCTGGTAAGGAAATCTCGCACTGCGAGAAACGCCAAGGGAAGGGGGCGGATCAGCCAGAAGACGCAAGCAAAAATAGAATTATTCTTACCGTTAATTCGGTTTCTAGGACCCTTCCACGACAGCCACCAGGAGGTTGTCTCCATTCCCTAATGGGGGACAGGAAGCACAAGAGGTTAAAAACCCCTCCCACCTCCCATTAACCAGTGACTTACAACTGAACCCATAGCACCGGTTACCTTTAGGTTCTCAGAAAAAATATCCAAGAACATCGGGAGGGAATTAATGCTGTCGTGGAAGGCTCCTAGAAACCGAATTAACGGTAAGAATAATTCTATTTTCTCTAGTAGCCTTCCATGACAGCCACCAGGAGGAATGCCAACCAATTCTGTATTTAGGGAGGGACCACAGCTTGAAGAACCTTTCGGCCAAAAGCAAGATCCCGATTGGACCAGAAGTCCAATCTATAATGCTTAGTAAAAGTGTGTAGGGAAGACCATGTTGCTGCCCTGCAAATCTGCTCCGATGAAACGCCAGCCCTTTCAGCCCAAGAGACGGAAGTAGATTTGGTGGAATGGGCTTTTAGGCCCGCAGGAACAGCAATATTCTGAGTTGAGTATGCTTCAGAAATGGCCTTTTTTATCCAGTTGGCAATGGTACTCTTCGCTACCTTCTTACCTTTGTTTCTGCCAGAAAGATGAACGAAGAGATTTTTGTCAATTCTAAATGATTTAGTATGTTCTAAGTAGTATAACACTATACGTCGTACATCCAAAGTATGGAATCCGTGTTCTTCCGGATTTGAAGGATTGTGACAGAACGATGGGAGAACTATATCCTGTGATCGATGAAATTCTGACACTACTTTCGGTAGGAAACAAGGATCTGGACGGAACACAATGGAATCATCTCTTATGGTAAGATAAGGCTCTCTTACTGAAAGGGCTTGTATTTCCCCTACTCTTCTTGCGGTAGAAATTGCAACCAAGAAGGCCGTCTTGTAGGACAGAAGTTGCGAGGAACAAGATGATAATGGCTCAAATGGAGGAGCCGTAAGACCTTTTAGGACTATGTTTAAGTCCCAAGATGGCACGAAAATTTGTCTTCTTGGACAATGTCTTGATGCTGCGACCATAAACCTCTTTATCCAACGATGACCCGCAAGGTCCTGATCAAAGACGGAACTCAAGGCTGATACTTGAACTTTCAAGGTACTGGCTTCAGCCCCAACTCTAATCCTTTTTGTAAAAAATCTAATATTTGTGAAATATTAGGATGAAAAGGGTCAGGCTTATGAGGATGACACCACGAGGAGAATCTATTCCAGATTTTGCCATATATGGCATTGGTAATAGGTTTTCTAGATTTCTGTAGAGTAGAGATTACCGACTCTGAAAGGCCCCTAGCTCTTAGTACCTGGGCTTCAATAGCCAGGCTGCCAGTTTGAACTTCTGTGGTTCCGGATGATAAAAGGGGCCCTGGCAGAGGAGATCTTCTGATACTTGAAGAAAGACTGGACCGTCCACCTTCAGTTCTTCGATGAGGTGGTACCAGCTCCTCTTCGGCCATGCTGGAGCTACTAAGATAGTCTGGACCTGATCGTCCCGGATCTTCCGGAGGGTCTTCGCAAGTAACGGTATTGGAGGGAACCCGTATGCTAGATGGAACCTCCAAGTATGAGCGAAGGCGTCTACTCCCCGAGACCTGTCCTTGGGGTTTAGGGAGAAGTAGTTCTCGACTTGTGCATTCTGGCTGGACGCTAGAAGGTCTATATCGGGAAGACCCCACCTGTCTGTCAACATTGTGAAAACGTCCGCCTTCAGGCTCCACTCTCCTGGATGCAAGACGTGACGACTTAGGCGATCTGCCTGAACGTTCACCGACCCCCTGAGGTGTATCGCTGAAAGTGAGAGATGTTTCTCTGCCCAGCAAAATATTCTGTCTGATATTGCTCTTAGTTGGTTGAACTTTGGACTCCCCTGGTGTTTTAGATGCGCAACAGTCGTCATATTGTCCGAGTAAACTCTGACATGTTGACCTATAATGAGACTGCTGGCTGCCAGAAGGGCCCTCTCCACTGCCAACAATTCTCTGGAGTTGGAGGAACCGGAGCTTTCTTTCTGATTCCAGAGACCCTGGAATGGGATTTGCGAGACCACTGCTCCCCAACCTTTTTGACTGGCGTCCGTTGTTACCGTAATTAGCGGATCTTGCACCCAGTCTACTCCCTTCAGTAGGTTTGATTGGATCGCCCACCAGGTTAACGAGGTTTTTACCTTCCCTGGAGTGTAAACTCTTCTGTTTAGGGAATTTGGATTCCCGTTCCAGTTTCCTAAGATGTGCGCCTGCAAAACTCTGGAGTGGCTCTGAGCCCACTGGACTGATTGTATACAGGCCGTCATCGAACCCAGAAGAGACATCGCAACCCGTAAGGTCGGAGAACGTTGTTTTCTGAAGTGTGAGACCTTGGAAATTAGATTAATCCGATGTTCCTCTGGTAGGAAGGATTTTTGACCTTCTGAATCCAAGAGGAATTTCCTCACCTTTGATGGTGATAGCTGAGACTTTTTTAGATTTGGAATCCAACCCAAACCCTGTAAGATGTTCAGAGTTTTGGAAATTCTCTGATTGAGAACTTCGGCGGAAGGACCAATTATTAACAGGTCGTCCAAGTATGGTACTATAGCGATGTCTTGGCTCCTGATATGGGCAACTGCTTCCGCCATGACTCTGGAAAACACCCTTGGGGCTGAGGAGATCCCGAAGGGGAGAACATTGTACTGGAAATGTAAGATTTTTTGGTTGAATTGGACCGCAAATCTCAGGTATTTCCTGTGCCGAGGATGTATTGGAATATGGAAATAGGCATCCTTGAGGTCTATTGTTGCCATATATGAATGAGGAGCTATTAGAGGGATGGCTGTTTTTACTGACTCCATTTTGAACTTGCGGTAGGTTATGTATTTGTTGAGAGCTTTCAGATTTATTATAATCCGAGATTGCCCGGACGGCTTTTTTATCATGAAGATACGGGAATAGTGTCCTTCCCCCTGCTCGTTCACCGGGACCATGGAAATAGCTCTTGAGTTTAGCAAGTCCTGTATTCCGGCCATCATCGACTTTTGAGTCTCCCAAGATGACAGGGAGGTGACTCTTAAGATCCTGGGAGGAGGCGCATCGAACTCTATCAGCAGACCCTGTTGGATAACACTCACCACCCAGGGGCTGTTGGAGATATTCTGCCAACTGTGAACGAAGTTCGAAAGCCTCCCCCCCACCGGATCGGAGTCATTGCTTTTCTTGTTGTGTTTGTTGGGGAATAAGGATGTTTTTAGGCTTCCCCTTAGCATAACTCCACCTCCCTGTTTTTCCTTTCCCTCTACCCTGGGAGGGCTGGGGCTGGGAGGGTTGAAAAAAATGCTTCCTGGGAGGCCTCTGTTCAGGAAGGGTTTTCTTTCTGTCTGTGGCTTTCTCTAAGATGTCATCTAAGTAGGGCCCAAACACGTAGTCACCCTTAAAGGGAATAGAACACAGTTTTATTTTTGACGTAACGTCTCCGCTCCACATCTTTAACCAGAGAGCTCTTCTGGCTGAATTTGTCTGGACCAAGGATCTGGCAGCCACCCGGATAGATTCCAGTGAGGCATCTGCAAGGAAACCTGTTGCTCTTTGTAAGATAGGCAAAGAGTCCAGTACCTCCTCTCTTGGAGTACCCTGAGAGATGTGGCATTCTAACTCTTCTATCCAACGGAAGAGAGAGCGGGCCACGCAGGTGGATGCTATATTGAATCTGAGGGCTGAGGTAGACGTTTCCCAGGACTTTTTGAGAAGGCTCTCAATCTTCCTTTCCAAGGGGTCTTTTAATTGGGAGGACTCCTCGAACGGCAGAGCCGTCTTTTTAGCCACTCTAGCCACCTGGACATCAATTTTTGGAATGTCCCATTTTATTAGGTCCTCATCAAGAGGAAACCGATGCTTAAAGTCTGGAGGCGTTGTTAGCCGTTTCTCGGGCAATTCCCATTCATTATTAATCATATCAATTATGCTTTTATGGACGGGGAACCCGGGTTGTTTTTCAGTATGTATACCGAACAGTTCGTCTTGTATAGACTGAGGAACTGATTCCTCTTTTAGCCCCATGGTGTTCCTCACTGCAGATACCAATTCCTCAATATATTCAGAGGAAAAAAGGTATTTCCTAATTTCTGCAGATTTACGGGGTAACGCATCTTCCCATTTGACAGAGGAAGACGTATAAGACCCCTCAGACTCTGACTCAGAGTACTCCTGGATTTTTCTCTTTTTGGGGAGTGATGGACCAGGTGAGGATGGTGGTGGCGGTGGGGCGAGTGTGGCCAAAGAGGTTTGAACCTCCTGCCTAACCAAGGAGCGAATTTCAATCAATCAAAGAAGGGTGTTCCGCTCTGACGATTTTATCCGTGCAAGGTTGGCATAACTTTTTCTCCCAATCTGGTGGCATTTTTACATTACAGGTGGCACATTTGCGCTTGGTAATGTTTTTAGGGCCAGGCTTGACTCCCTGCAATGAGAGAGGAAGCCGTGTAAGAGAAGGTATATTAAAAAATGTACCTTTAAATGGGACCCCCTCTGCCGTACTTACTAGGGCTTGGGGAGCGCTGGGCTCTGCAGCTGCAGGGCAAGACGCATCCATGCTTACAGCAGCTTACCTGAGACGTCTTCGCAGCTTATATAGAAAATAAGCTGCACCAGCGCGTGGCAATTAGCCGCCCCTCCCCCTCCGGAGTCCCAGGCAGGCGTGCGAGGATGCAGCGTGCCTCGCACGCCGTTCGGTGATCCATCGCTCTGGTCTGTATCGCTCCTGCACAGGAGCGCCGACCCGGAAGTGGCCACCTGACTTCCGGGTCACCGAACAGCGTGCGCTGGAGGGGGAGACGCCGGAGAGCTCAGGGAGGCCTCCGGCGGGCACCCCGACCAGCTTTCCCGAGAATCCCGAGGAGACGGGAAGCACAGCGCAGGAGGAAGCCGCGGGGGGCCCGACCTCAAGTGCCCGGCAAGAAAATTAATACAGGTACTCTGCTAGAGCCGCCGCAGCAGCGCACCAGGAACCTCTCCATGTCCCATGGGGGACAGGAAAGACACTGGTTAATGGGAGGTGGGAGGGGTTTTTAACCTCTTGTGCTTCCTGTCCCCCATTAGGGAATGGAGACAACCTCCTGGTGGCGGTCGTGGAAGGCTACTAGAGAAAAGGGGGCAGTTTCCGACTTGCGGCCTAGCAGAGGCCGAAGCCAGGGACTAAATTTTTGGCACTGGCCGAACTGACCCCCGGAAGGACACGCTCAGAAGCCCCCTCCCCGCCAGACCTGACCCAGACACTTACGCATTTGATCTGGAAGGCCTGTGGAATGACGTGCAGAGCCAGACTGCTCTGCCTGCAGAGGACGGTGCAGGAACCCTCTATCCACCATCCCTTGCTCAGTTATGTGGAGAGGGACCGTCCGCCTCCCTCCCCGCTGTTCTTCAGTGGGGGCCTCACAGATGCCATCGATGCCTCTGTACATCCTAAGGGTTCACTCGCTTAGGATGTGACAGGGCTAGGGTTCAGCTTAAGTAGGTCTGGGTGCAGAAGGGGGAACATGGAGGCGACCCTCCATGTGCCTGTCTGTTGATGGTGTGTGGAGAGTGGTGCCCTGAAGAAACCCATCGCCCCTAAGCCAGCTCAGGCATATCTTCAATCGGTGCAGGAGGGGGTACATGAAGGCGACACTCCACATTCCCGCCAGTTGTTGGTTTGGGGAGATTGGACCCTTGAAAGGATCCATCTTGACTAATTTTTTATTTTATTTTTTACAAGGAATATAAAGTCTGAAGACCAGACCCATGTGCCTCCTACAGACACTAAGTATGAACTGGTTCGGGCTGAAGCCAGTGGTAACTGTATACTGCAGAGGAGGAGCTGACTTTTTTTGTATTCACTTAGCATCAGCCTCCTAGTGGCAGCAGCATACACCCATGGTTCCTGTGTCCCCCAATGAGGCGAAGGAGAAAAATCAACAGCATGTTAAGAATTGTTTTTATTTATTTTTTACGCCGTTCCTCGTGCGGTATAAGTGATTAGGCAACTTTATTCTTCTGATCAGTGCAATTACAGCAATACCAGATTTATATCAGGTTTTTATGTTTGGCAGAGGTCACGCACTAAAAGGCGCTTTTTATTACGAAAACTAGTTTTTGCATCACCATATTTTGATAGCTATACTTTTTTCATATTTCGTCTGACAGTCATGTTATGGCTTGTTTTTTGCGAGACGAGCTGTTTGTATTGGTACCATTTTCAGGCACATGATACTTTTTGATGGCTTTCTATTCCAATTTTCGGGGGACAGAATTAACAAAAACAGCAATTCAGGAATTGTTTATTTTTTTTCTTTTATACTGTTCCGCGTGTGGTAAAATTGATAAGGCAGCTTTATTCTTCGGGTCAGTATGATTACAGCGATACCTCAGTTATAGCTTTATGTTTTGACGCTTGCACACAAAAACTATTTTATAGAAAAAATTATTTTTACAGCACTATTCTGAGAGCTATAATTTTTTTATTTTTCTGCTGATTTAAGCTATATGTTGGCTTGTTTTTTGCAGAACAAGATGATGCTTTCAGCGGTACCATTGTTATTTACATCCGTCTTTTTGATCGCGTTTTATTGCATTTTTGTTCGGCGGTATGATAAAGCATAGTTTTTATGGTTTATATTCTTTATGGTGTTCACTGAAGGGTTGTTGCAGGCTGTTACAGACGTGGTGATACCAAATGTGTGTACTTTGAGGGTATGTGCACACGTTGCGGATTCTCTGCAGATCCGCATCGTTTTTTGAGGTGCAGAAACGCTGCAGATCCGCGATTGATTTACAGTACAATGTAAATCAATGAGAAAACAAAATGCTGTGCACACTTAGCGGAAAGCGCTGCGGTTTAAAAGTAGCATGTCACTTCATTTTTGCAAATCTGCAGCGTTTTTGTACCCATTCCATTATAGAAAACCGCAGGGGTAAAAAAACGCAGCAAATTCGCAAGAAAACCACAGCAAAAACGCACAAAAACGCTGCAGAACCGCACAAAAACACGACAAATCCGCAGGAGCGTTTTCTGCCAGGAGAGGCAGAATCCGCACCAGAAGCCTAATCCGCAACGTGTGCACCTAGCCTTAGGCTAGGTGCACACGATGCAGATTTAGTGCAGATTTGCAGCGTTTTTTTTCTGCAGCAGAAACACTGCAGAACTGCACTGTGATTTCCAGTACAATGTAAATCAATGTGAAAAAAAAAAACGCTGTGCACATGGTGCAGAAAAACTGCAGATTTCAAAGAAGTGCATGTCACTTCTTATGTGCAGTTCTGCAGAGTTTCTGCACCCCTCCATGATAAAAATCTGCAGTGACAAAAACTGGCACAAAAACCAACAAAAACGGCACCTGCGGATTCTGCCAGGAGATGCAGATTTAGTGCAGAAAATTCTGCACCACATTTCCTACGTGTGCACATAGCCTGTTTTTTTATTTACATAAATAAATTTATTTATTGGAAAAATAGTTATTTTGTTTATTTAGAAAAAATATATTTTTACACTTTTTTAATAAACTTTTTTACATTGTCCCATTATGGGACATCACTATATAATGTCAGATCGCTGATCTGATTTTCTGCACTGCTTAGAATGAGATCAGCGATCTGTCAGGCAGGCAAGGAGGCTTCTCAGGTCCTGCTCTCTGCAGGACCCATGGAACGGAACGGATTCCCTGCGCAATGCTTCTCTATGCCCCTGTCACTACTGACAGCGGCATCAGAGGGGTTAAATGCCCTCGATTGGTGATCGCATCGATCGGGGCATTGCTGCGGGGTGTTAGATGTCACATACAGCTGACACCCGATTGCCAAGGCGCTCAGCATGAGGCCGCGCAATCGATGCGCTGTACTAGTACTGCTGTTTGCAGGAGCACACCTCCCGCAGAACAGTACTAGTACGGCGCAAGTCGGGAAGGGATTAAGCACATCAGGCCATTGACCCAGACAGGGTCTTACAAAGCGCACACTCCCTATTTTTGAGCTTTGCACTAACTTTAAGCCTTTTCTAATAAACAAACAAGAAAAGGTCCCTATTAACTAGGTGAACATTTATGAAGGTCACTCACCACTGCTGTTTACTTAAGTATACCGGATTCGGAGGCTGGACCACATCACAAGACTGTGTCTCAGGACTCATGACCCACTTCCACTCCACTGGCTAGCCTTCCTGCCATTTGTGCGACTGCCCGCTGCTGTTCCTCCATCATACATGGGAAGTAGAGCCAGAAAAAAAGTGGGGAACCATCTCATGGATGCCTCCTCCGGACACCCTGGGCATGCTCATCATAGGGGCAGCCCTTCCTGGATCGTGCAGACCAGGAAACGCATGCAACCATAAGGTGATGGTGCAGTCGCCCGCACCCACTTGACAGAAGAGGCTCGCTTGGGTCCACCTAAGTGCTTTGAGGCCCCCCAACGCCAGCTGCAGCAGATGTGCTGCCCAGCCAGGAACATGATGGACCCAAGTCTGAGAGAAAAAAAAAAATCATGTGTCACAACAATCATTCCCCTGGACAACTCCAGGAAGTAGACTCCCTCTCAAACAACTGGACAGAAAACCCAACTGATGATGAAAGGGAGAGGTACCACCCCTTTTATTCTGTACGATCCCCTCTCTGGTGGGGCAGTCGTGGGTGATAGGAAAACAAACTCGCTATATAGAGACCAACACTGATATTACCACCACATATTCTGCAGAATATTAAGAAATTTCAGTACAGTTACAGATAGTGACTTACAGGTAACATTCTTTCTGAAGGAGCCGTTCACTTTCCCATCTTTAAAAATTTGGCCCATATTACCAGGACAACTTCTTCCATCCTCGTCTTGCTGAAGAGGTTAAGACGTCAACACATTTGACTTCACATTTCCAACTTGCACAAACTCCTCATCCTGCCGATACCCCAATACTGAACCACTGCGGCCGTATTTCTCACCTGCTGAGTGGCACAAGTGCTTCTCTTACTGCCACACAACTCCCAGCACTGTACCTCTAATACAGCAAAATGCACCCTTTAGCCACTCCAGAGGGTAAAATGACCTCCTAAAAATTTAAATGCCCTGTAAGCCTTAGGTGTTCAAATTTTGCTCCCTAGAAAGCAGTAAAGACCCGTGCACCTCTCTGACAGATGGAAGACCCTGACCCCGAGTATGTCTTTAAGTGCCCATTTAACATTGTCTCCTTCGAGTGTCCCCCTGGCAGTTACTGCTGAGGACACAGGTAGAAACATACATAAAAATACTACACATTGAAGAGGGTAAGTCTTAAAATCCAAAGCATTCTCCTATTTCTACAGGCACTTGTACATGTATTGCAAAAGAACTGCGGATTTGCAGAGTCACACACAGGCGACAAAAAAACTCGTATCACCACAAACACAGCAACTCACTTTCCCAAAGCAATTTTTTTTTGTTTTTATTTTAAAAAGAAAAAAAAAGTTACAATTATTCAAGTTGATTGCTGCAAATGAAGTGAATTAATCTTTTCTCAGAGAAACAGACTCTTCTCTTACGCCATCCTTGGTGACAATGCTGATTTTTAGGGCATCCCCTGTATACACATCTCTTTCTGCTGCAGAAATAAATACATCTTTCACAAGTTGCTTTGCCTTTTCCAAGGTTAGTGGAAGCTGCTCCACATTTTGCATGTTCTTGTATCCAATCTAAGAAGAAGCATAGAAATATTAGCCTTGCCATATAGAAATATTTTTTTTATCAATGCTTAGAAAAAAAATGTATGCAAAACAACCAGTTATAGGGTCTCCCATCGCATCTAGTATTCTTGCAAGAAATGTAGATAATGGGAATAAATACATTCATTGGAATTGGTTTGGGGTCTTTAAGGGCCCCATTTCAACACTCCTTGCTTTAAATTTTACCCTTCCAGACAACTAGCATTGACTTGTTAAAATAAATAGGATACAGGTAAGGAAGTGGCTGTGTGTGAAGAGCACAATGGTGGGATAAGTCTGCTGTGAACAAATGTCAGGGGTTTGGAAAAGTACACACTTTTTGAACCGCTTCACGACATGCGCTGTACATGTACGGCGCATGGCGTGTCCCTCTCTTTGATGTTGGCTCACACACTGAGCTCACATCGTTCCAGGCACATGCCTCTGTGTAGCAGAGGCTATCGGACAACTGCAGCTTCCAGTCTCCCATGGAGAATACTGAAGCATGCAAAAAGTAAAAAGTTTAAAAAAAAAAGTAAATATTTTTAAAAAGTTAAAAAGTTCAAGTCACCGCCATATGCCCCATTCAAAATATAACAATTCAGCCAATTGAAAAAAAAAAAAAAAATTTGGTAATGATTAATCCGATCGGTAAGCAGAATAACGGAAAAAAAAAGTCAAAACACCAGAATTACTTTTTTTGGTCGCTGCAACTTTGCATTAAAACACATTAACAGGCAATCAAAAGATCTAATGGACACCAAAATGGTATCATTAAAACATCATCTCAGCACACAAAAAATAAGCCCTCACCCTGCTCCAGATCCTGAAAAATGGAGATGCTATGGGTGTTGGAAAATAACGCAATTTTTTTTTTTTCTTAAACAAACGTAGGAATTTTTTTTCACCATTTAAATAGAAAAAAAAAAAAAAACAACCTAGACATGTTTGGTGTCTATGAACTTGTAATGACCTGGGGAATCATAATGGCAGGTCAGTTTTAGCATTTGTTGAACATGGTAAAAAAAAAATCCTTAAAATATTTGTAGAATTGCACTTTTTTGCAATTTCACAGCACCTGGAATTTTTTTACCCCCATTTTTGAGTACACTATATTTTAAAATCAATGGGGTCATTCAAAATTACAACTAATCCCGCAAAAAAAACCAGCCCTCACATGGCTCTGGAAATAAAGTGAAAAACAAATGCAAAAACTAAAAAGGGCTGCGGAGTGAATGGGTAAAAAAGGTAATTCCACAATCACAAGCTATCACTTATTCACCGGGTCACAGCAATCATGAGCAGGGTGTGCTAGAGTCCACATGTGCATGGAGCAGCGGTGCCCGACACTAAATAAAATTGCCGGAGATAGCCAAATACAATCCTACCATTATCTCTGACGTCCACTACATGGCCCAATTACGGCTACAACACAAGACTAATAATTGGATGATGTAAATGAGACTTAAGCAATGATAGTGGATTGAGTCCAAATAATTTGGCCAATTTACATATTTCTGCACGGAGACGATAGGCAAAAGGATACATCATGATTAACGATAATATATTACCTGGTTATCTAAAAGGGGCTGAAGCATGGCACTTGCAGAACCCCCTGCCTTGTATGAATCTCTCTGGTAGGATCCTACAGGGTCAAAACTGTACACTGCTCCTTTACCTGAAACGAAAAGGCAATAATAAACACTTGTCCTTCATAACAGAAACCAAGCCTATTGTAATTAGTGGCATACAATTACTGCTTATTGATTATTAAAGGGATTGTCCACTACTACCAGACAACCCATTCATAATTGCTCTGATAAAATGCTGATGGTCCAGGAGGCATGGTTTTTTGTTTTTCATTTTATTTGAGGCACTTAAATTAAGAATGGATTGTATTCTAATGGACGTCACCCTAAATGGCTCATTCACCAACATGCAGCTTACATCTTACACCGACGTCTTCAGCTAAGCAAAGGCTCTAGGATATAGTATTATTGTATTACATGTCAATGGCATTTTAGAAGACTGGAGACAAGAGCAGCTTGAATTAGTGTCTTGGCAAAGTCTTGATAAATCATCAACAACCCTGCAATAAAAAGGAGTACGGTAATTCCAGTACTGTCCTCTGCGACAGCTGGTCTTTATCTCTGTGGGCACCTGTCACTTACTGGGCTCTGCAGTCATTACTACAATAGGGACCACAAAAAGGGGTCGCACTGTATCATCCCGCTGCTGCCATATCAGGATATTCCGGATACTTTATCCCTTTCATTTTGGTGGAGATCAGTATGTTTCTAACACACTGCAATCAAGCAATCTCATGCTTTAAAAGAAATAAGCATATTCAGCACCAGAGTTGGTAAAAAACTGATTCTTAAAAAAAAAAAAAAAAAAAATTTTTTACCCCAACAGTGAACAAAGGTGCTTTTTATCAACTTGCCCCCCCCCTTGAAAAATTGAATAAAAAACTAATTCATACAGCAAAATAAAAGCCTGAATACAAAATAAAAGCCTGAATAAAATGAGGAGTCTTAGAAAAGTGTGATGTAAACCAAATTTTTAAAGAATTTTTTTTTCCTTTATAAAAAAAAAAAAAAAAAAAAAGCAGTAAAATACAAACCTCATAAAACTATATAAATTTGGTATAGACAACTGGCAAAATTAAGTCGTCAGGTTATTTGTGCTGCTCAGTAAGAAAATGAATCCCGACAATAGCACTCTTGCATTTTTTTTCTTCATCTTTCAACAGCATTAATTTTTCCCTCAAACCACATCTTGTAAAACTGACAAAATTATAGGGTCATGGCTCATTAAGGGCTATATCACTTAACCCCTTTACGACCTCTGACGTATAGGTATAGGTACGTCATAGGTCGCCTCCTCAATTTGATGTGGGATCCGGCACTGAGCCTGCATCTTTTCAGGCACAGCTGATCCGTGATCCACCCGCAATCGGACAGCGGCAATTAACATGCGCACGACAGAAGCGAACCACAAACCCAGCCCAACTGCACACCTGTTACATGATCGTGGTGCGCGGATGAGTTGGCATGACAACCAGGGGTGTGCAGGAGACCCCTGTGGCTGTCACTGCAGATCTGCCATGAGTGCCACCCCGTGGCCGGACTTCACCGCAGATGATTATTTCTGTTACACGTATTACAAATATTGTATCTACACCCAAATGGTATGATGAAAAACGTCAGCTCGGTGCGCACAAAAATAAGCCCTACCCCAGTCCCCAAAAAATGGAAAAGCCACGGGTCTCAAAAAAAACCAAAACACTTTTTTTTTCTTTTTTTCCCACAAACTTCGGATTTTTTTCACCACTTAAAAAAAAGAACCTAGACATGTTTGGTATCTGCAAACTCGCAATGACCTGGAGAATCATAATGGCAGGTCAGATTTAACATTTCATGAACATGGCTAAAAAATACACAATTGTGGAATTGCACTTTTTTTTTACAATTTTGCAGCACTTGGAATATTTTTTCGGTTTTCAGGACACAATAGGGTAAAACCAGTGGTGCCGTTTAAAAGTACAACTCGTCCAGCAAGAAACAAGCATTGAGACAGCCATATTGACAGGAAAAAAAAAAAAAAAATTATATATATATATATATATATATATATATATATATATATATATATATATATATATATATATATATATATATATATATATATATATATATATATATATATAATGGCAAAAATGGAAAATCCCAGAGCGGTGAAGGGGTTAAAGCTGCATCATCTGGAACGGAGCCCCCATGACACACTGGAGAAGCAGACTACAAAATCCAGAACTTGCCTGTAGCAGCGATTGGATCATGCAGTGTTGATGTTTGCTATGGTAGCCAAGGGCAATCAAGATTCATAGAATGGCAACTTACAGTAGTATTGCCGAAAATAGTAAAGTGATAGTAGATTCAAGTCCCCACAAGGAAAATAAAAAGTAAAAATAAAAAGATATATATTAACCCCTTCACCCCAAAGCCTGTTTTCTCCTAAGTGACAGGGCCAATTTTTACAATTCTGACGACTGTCACTTTATGAGGTCATAACTCTGAAACGCTTCAACGGATCCTGGTGATTCTGACATTGTTTTCTCGTGACATTGTACTTCATGAAAGTGGTAAAACTTCTGCGATATGACTTGCATTTATTTGTGAAAAAAACAAAAATTTGTCGGAAATTATGAAATATTAGCAATTTTCAAACTTTTAGTTTTTATGCCCTTAAATTAGAGAGTTATATCACACAATATAGTTAATAAACAACATTTCCCACATGTCTGCTGTACATCAGCACAATTTTGGAAACATAATTTTGTTAGGGAGTTATAAGGGTTAAAAGTTGACCAGCGATTTCTCATTTTTGCAACAAAATTTGCAAAACCATTTCTTTTTACGGACCACCTCACACTTGAAGTGACTTTGAGGGGTCTATATGACAGAAAATGCCCAAAAGTGACACCATTCTAAAAACTGCACCCCTCAAGGTACTCAAAACCACATTCAAAAAGTTTATTAACCCTTCAGGTGCTTCACCGGAATTTTTTGAATGTTTAAAAAAAATTTAACATTTACAGTGGTGTTCAAAAGTCCTGCATAGGCGTGAAGAAAACTATGTTTCATACTTCTGCATCTCTACAGTGAAACTGGTGGAACAGATATGTTTTTGTAATCCCTCATTGTAGGCCATACTCATTTTTGAATGTCCCAAGTGTATAAATTGTTATGGTATGTGCATTTTTGATAATTTTTTTACAGCATAACCATACCTACACTAGTACAGTGTGTAGAATGGTGAACAGGTTTCTAAGTTCACTAACTTCCAATGCAAGCTCACACAGACTTAAATTTTACTTTTTAAGATTTATTATTTTTTATTTAATTCAGAGTGTTGAGCAGAAGGCAGCATTTTCTTATTAAGGATGTCTATGTATTTTTTTGCATTAACCATACCCTCCACAATATGAAGCCTTCCATCACCATTGGCTGCCATACAGCCCCAGACCATTACTTTCATAGGATGTTCCACAGAGGAGCTCAAACACTCTGGCTTGTACTCTTCATGTGGGAACCTTCTCACATAAGACTTGCCATCATTTCCTAAAATGCAAAAAGTGCTTTCATCACTAAATAGCACTTTTTCCCACTCCTCCTTCCTCCATTTTAACTATTTCAATGCCCACAGTTTTCGGCTTTGTCTTTGTATGGCTGTCATCAATGGCTTCTTTCGGGCCTTGCACCCTCTCAATCCTGCTTCCAAACATCTCTTCCTAACAGTTGATGTTGCTACCTCAATATTGCACTTTTCTTGCCATTCTCGCAGAAGCTGAGGAGAGGTGAGCTTTCGATTGGCAAGGGATGTTCTTATCAGTACTCTATCCTCCCTTTTAGTTGACTTTCTGGGCCGACCAGATCTGGGCCTGTCCTGGGTAATTCCAAGATGCTAATGTTTCTGCAAAATTCTTACGACTGTACTCTGATTACAGCCGACCTTCCTTGCGATCTGGGGGCCAGTATAACCCTCTTCATGTAGCACCACAACTCGCACACGATCCTCCGCTGGCAAAAATCTGAAGGATCCCATCATAAAACTCTACAGATGATTCACTAGATAGACCAACAGATAAAACAAGCAAACAAAGCAGCAGATGTGATGCAATGTGATTGGCTGCCATATCCAGGTTATGATGGTCACAAGAACCTCATCTGTGATTGGCTAATTTTGGATCTGAAGCTGTACAATGTTTAGTTCTGCTTTCAATTCCCATATTGTTGCAATAATTTCAGGCAAAACTGCTTCAAAAGCTAAAAATATTACAGGGAAAGCATGCAAAATTGTATTCTGAACAAAACGATATATAATATGTCATATTAGCATCGAAAATATTCGACAGAAAACGTTTAAAACTTGAAAAAAAAATCAATCAATTTATCCTATGCAGGACTTTTGAACACCACTGTAACTTTTTTTTCACAAAATTTTTACTTCAGGTCCAATTTGTTTCATTTTACCAAGGGTAACAGGAGAAATTGGACCACAAAAGTCGTTGTACAATTTGTCCTGAGTACGCCGATACCCCATATGTGGGGGTAAACCACTGTTTGGGCACATGGCAGAGCTCGGAAGGGAAGGAGCGCCATTTGACTTTCCAATGCAAGATTTGCTGGAATTGAGATCAGAGCCCATGTCACGATTGGAGAGCCCGACGTGCCTAAACAGTGGAAACCCCCACAAGTGACACCATTTTGGAAAGTAGACCCTCAAAGGAACTAATCTAGATGTGTGGTGAGCACTTTGAACCTCCACGTGCTTCACAGAAGTTTATAATGTAGAGCCGTAAAAAAAATTTCTTACTAATTTTCACAAAAAATGATCTTTTTGCCCCAAATTTTTTTTTCCCAAGGGTAACAGGATAAATTGGACCCCAAAAGTCGTTGTGCAATTTGTCCTGAGTACGCCGATACTTCATATATGGGGATAAACCACTGTTTGAGCGCATGGCAGAGCTCGGAAGGGAAGGAGCGCCATTTGACTTCTCAATGCAAAATTGGCTGGAATTGAGATCGGAACCCATGTCTCATTTGGAGAGCCCCTGACGTGCCTTAACAGTGGAAACCCCCCACAAGTGACCCCATTTTGGAAAGAAGACCCCCTAAGGAACTTATCTAGATGTGTGGTGAGAACTTTTAACCCCCAATTGTTTCACTAAAGTTTAGAATGTAGCGGTGTGAAAATTAAAAAATCATTTTTTCTTTCCACAAAATGATGTTTTAGCCCGCAATTTTTTTTTTCGCCAAGGGTAACAGGAGAAATTGGACCACAAAAGTTATTGTCCAATTTGTCCTCAGTACGCTGATACCCCATATGTTGGGGGGGAACCACCGTTTGAGTGCATGGCAGAGCTCGGAAGGGAAGGAGCGCCGTTTGAAATGCAGACTTAGATGGATTGGTCTGCAGGTGTCATGTTGCATTTGCAGAGCCCCTGATGTACCTAAACAGTAGAAACCCCCCACAAGTGACCCCATATTGGAAACTAGACCCCCCAAGGAACTTATCTAGATGTGTTGTGAGAGCTTTGAACCAACAAGTGTTTCACTACAGTTTATAACGCAGAGCCGTGAAAATAAAAAATATTTTTTTTCAACGAAAATTATATTTTAGCCCCCACGTTTTTATTTTCCCAAGGGTAACAGGACAAATTAGACCCCAAAATTTGTTGGCCAACTTGTCCTGAGAACGCTGATACCCCATATGTTGGGGGGAACCACTGTTTGGGCGCACAGGAGAACTCGGAAGGGAAGGAGCAGTGTTTTAGTTTTTCAAAGCAGAATTGGCTGGAATTGAGATCGGACGCCATGTCGCGTTTGGAGAGCCCCTGATGTGCCGAAACAGTGGAAACCCCCCAATTCTAACTGAAACCCTAATCCAAACACACCCCTAACCCTAATCCCAATGGTAACCCTAACCCTAGCCCCAACCCTAGCCCTAACCCTAGCTTTAACGGGAAAATGGAAATAAATACATTTTTTTACATTTTATTATTTTTCTTTAACTAAGGGGGTGATGAAGGGGGGTTTGATTTACTTTTATAGCGTTTTTTTGGTGGATTTTTAGGGTTGGCAGCTGTCACACACTAAAAGACGCTTTTTATTGCAAAAAATAGTTTTTGCATCACCACATTTTGAGAGCTATAATTTATCCATATTTTGGCCCACAGTCATGTGAGATCTTGTTTTTTGCGGGACGAGTTGACGTTTTTATTTGTACCATTTTTGGGCATATGACATTTTTTGATCGCTTTTTATTCCGATTTTTATGAGGCGGAATGAACAAAAACCAGCAATTCCTGAAATTCTTTTAGGGGGGGGCGTTTATACCGTTCCACGTGTGGTAAAATTGATAAAGCAGCTTTATTCTTCAGGTCAGTACGATTACAGCGATACCTCATTTATATCTTTTTTTATGTTTTGGCGCTTTACACTTTTTGTGTAAAAATGTGTCTATTTTATATAAAAAAATAATTGTTTTTGCATCGCTTTATTCTGAGAGCTATAACTTTTTTATTTTTCTGCTGATGACGCTGTATGGCGGCTTTTTCTTTGCGGGACAAGATGACGTTTTCAGCGGTACCATGGTTATTTATATCCGTCGTTTTGATCGCGTGTTATTCCACTTTTTGTTTGCCTGTATGATAATAAAGCAATGTTTTTTGCCTTTTTTTTTGCGGTGTTCACTGAAGGGGTTAACTAGTGGGATAGTTTTATAGAGCGCGTCGTTACGGACGCGGCGATACCAAATATGTGTACTTTTATTTTTTTCAATTTACATAAATAAATGGATTTACTGGGAAAAAATTTTTTTTCTTTATTTGGGGATTTTTTAAAATTTTTTTTTATACATTCTATTTTTTTTTTTTTTTTTACTTTCTACCATTGTCCCAGGGTGGGACATCACTGTATTAGATCAGATCGTTGATCTGATAGTGTGCAGACCCGGAAGGAGTCCCGCGGCCATCTTGGATCCGGGGACTCCTTCCGGGTCACCGGAGCAACGCGATCTCATCGCGTTTCTCTGGTGGGAGAGCGCAGGGAGCCCCCGTCCCTGAGCGATCCCCCTCTATGCCGCTGTCACTACTGACAGCGGCATCAGAGGGGTTAAATGCCCGCAATCGGCGCTACCGCCGATCGTGGGCATTGCTGCGGGATGTCAGCTGCCATATACAGCTGACACCCGCACCCGATCACCGCGGCGCTCAGCGCGAGACGGCGGTGATCGATGCGCCGTACTAGTACTGCTGCTGGCACAAATGCAGTGCCGGCAGCGCAGTACTAGTATGGCGCATGTCACGAAGGGGTTAAAGGGAATCTGTCACCACTTTTTTGTGATATCATGTAAAAATATCATTCAATTTAGTGTCGGCTCAAGTACTTTTGATACCCCTTGACTCCCCACCAATGATACATAAATACCGCTTATATTCCTCCGACGGTGTATGTAAACCAGCTCGGTCCGATGCGATAGGTGGGGCTTATTGTCTGTCTCTCCCCCTCCTGGCTTGCTCTACGCATTACTTTCTGGTAATTCCTGTGTTCGCATAGCGTTCAAATGGTCCCTTGCGCATGCGCAGTATGCTTTGCCCAACTGTGGGCAAAGCCAAAAACCAGTATTGCGCATGCGCCGGCAAACAATTGCGTTCTGTGGCCCGTAAGTATACTTGTACACTTCCGGCCATAGAAAGCCATGGCTTATGCCGGCGCATGCGCAATACTGTGGGCAAAGCATACTGTGCATGCACAAAGGACCATTTGGATGCGCACGAGAGGTAACTTTATGCTATCTGTGATATTAACAGAAACGAATACGAACAGCAACACGGGGGTGGAGACGAACAATAAGACCAACCATTGGCCCGAGCAGATTTACATACACCGCGGGAATAATAATTAAAAAAAAAAAAAAAAAGTGGTGACAGATTCCCTTTAAATGTTTAAAATTACCCTAATTTTTCCATACGGGAAAATAAAACAACCCATGCCGCCGAATTTGGTATTGCGGTGTCCGGTATAGTGCAATCCAACAAAATATTAAATTTTTTAAGAAGTTATTGAAATTTTCTGTTTTCATATCAATGTTAAAACTTCATAAAAATATTTTATGTAAAAAAAAAAAAAGTTATTTGTTGGACACAAAAATGGGAAATCTAATTGAAAAGAATGAAAAAAATCAGAATTACTTTTTTTTTTTAGTCTACATACTCATCACAAAAATGCTATAGACCAATTAAAACATCATATGCACTTCAGAATGTGATTAATAAAACTGTCAGTGCACAAAAAAACAAGACCCTCTCACATCAGACTGAATTTATTTTTTTTTTTTTTTAAAGTTACTTTTTTATACAATTTTCTGAATTTTTTTTGAACCACTCAAATATACATTTATGAGTTTATTGTTGTAATTATACAGATTTAAAGAATCAGGTTACCAGATAATTTTTACTGCAGTGTGAATTACATACCGTAATTACCTTTTTGTTTTTGGATATGGAGTTTTTTTTTCACCACACTTATAATTTCTTCTCTGTTGTTCATTACACTATATGTACTCCCCCATGAGATGTGCCTAGTTGCAGTCATGTGCTCGCTAGACTCTCCTCTGCTTCTATCAATGTTCTAGAAAAAAAGTCTAGTTGGCATGTGACCACAAGTATGCAAATTGCACTCTAGAGTTCACAACCACCCACACAGGGAATTGTGACAGCATGCACATACAGTCACATCACAGCAGTTTGCAGTCATCTTGAAAGAATGCAGAAGTTTCCTTCTTAGACTGGACAAGCTCTTTAGTTCTTTGAAAAGCCCTTCAAAAGGTAAGGTGACTAGAAAATTGGCAATGCAGTTTCTGGTGCAGTTATTTGAACAAAAGAAGAAAGTAGTATTACAATTCTTCCTTCATATTTGGCTTTCCTTTGGAAAAAAAAAATATTAAACAATGTTGTGATGTAACATGCTCATGGTTTCTTCTAAATAACGCTCCAATTTATAATATAAATTTTGGAAACGTTTTCATATATTCTAAATTTGGCCTGGCCTGCACCAACACTCAATGGATGGTTGGTGGAAGTCCGACACCAGGCAACCCCCATGGACCAGTGCTAATCAGCACCGGCAGAGGCTAGATAAAAGCATACGAGGCAGAACCTGTGCTTCGCTCAGTGGTTGCTGCAGAGTACTCCGCTAGATCTCTTAGGGTATGTGTCCATGTTCAGGATTGCATCAGGATTTGGTCAGGATTTTATGCAGGTGAAATCCTGACCAGATCTGCACCTGAGGTCACTGGAAGGTCACCTGCGCTTTTTCTGCAATGTAAGGACATACTGCGTTCTTAAAAGACACGCCGCATGTCCGTTTTCGCGGGTATGCCCAATGAGTCTTCGTGCATAGTGGAGACGGGATTTCATGAAATCCCCTCCACTATGCTGGAACATCTGGACGCTGAGTTTTTGACGATGCGGCTCAACGCAGCGTTTCCTGAATGTGGAAACATATCATCATTGGGCAGCAGCCATTAAGCAATGTACGGAGCTGCCATGTTCCGCCCAGCTCCGTACTGGCGCAGAATACAGCTGCTGACAGTGCTGCGGACATTGAACCCTCCTCCCTGGATCGCTTATTGATGCTTGTGCCAAGGAGAGATTACCTCCTCCCTGGATCGCTTATTGATGCTTGTGCCAAGGAGAGATTATTCAGTCCTAGACAGCTCCTTCAATGCGTGTTATGTACAAAAGGTCTATGGCAATTTAGAATTAGATTAAATCACTAAATAGACGATGAATGAAAGATTTAAAACAAACAAGTTACCATCTTCATCAAGGCCTCCAATAATATTGTACACATAGTAGGGAAAGAAGCGTCTGGAGTAGAGGATTGTAGAAAGCATTGCTGCGATAGCTCCGCTGGTCATGGTCTTGTTGTTTGAGTGTTTATACATCTTAAAAGGGAGACAAAAAAATAGAGCAGATTACAATGTAATATACACAGTAATGATTGTCAAGTGAATTGTCAAGTTTGAGACCGATAGATTCAAACTTCCTTTCGTGTACAGATAAGGCCGCTAAAAAGGTAACCACATACAGTATAATGAAAGGTAACTCCTCTACATACTGTAGATAACATAGGATCGACCTTCACAATAGCTGATGTTAGACGTCACCTCCTTCCTCTCCATTCACAATCTTTGCCAGGATTAGAGCATCCATAGCTTATACTTCTGTACAAACAACAAGGGTCTGAATCTTCCATTGCTAATAAGAATAGGAGCGAGTCTAATATTTTGGGCCATCATGTTTACAATTGCCATAGGTTTCATTAAAACTTGTGCTGCTGCAATATCCTAGTCTGTCTCCTTCCCCCATTACCCTGTAGACTGTAAGCCTGTAAGCCAGCCCTCTCTTTTCTGTACCTGTCATTGTTAGACTGTAAATTATATTTTGTAAACAGCAAAAACAACTTTATTCCATTTAAAAAAAGATAAAACTATTACTAATATATATTCGTAATTTTTTAAATTTTAAAAAAGCAAAGTGGGCTGATGAAAAAGTTTGGTCACCCTTGGGAGATTTGTGTGCCGAGATAACTGACCAAGGATTCAGACCTTACTGTAATTAGCCTGTTAGGGTTATGCCTGGTTCACTACCATTGTTAAGGCTTCTTTTACACTTAGTGATTTTGCGGTCCGTTTTTGCGGCCTTAATAGATTTCTATGGGGCCGCAAAAACAGGCCGCATAAATTTGTCGGAGCACCGTACGCCATGTGGCCGTGAGGGAAGTATTTACGTCCGTGAAAAAATATCGAGCCTGTTTGATATTTTTCACGGCTTACGGACACGGCCCCCATTGAAAATCAATGGGGCCACAAAAACAAAGGCATATTGTTTTTGCGGTGTGCTGTGATTACCATATTAGTGGAACGCCGCTTTTTTTTTTTCAATACTTTTTCCTTAGTATTCGAAACTAGGAAAATGGCGATCCGCAAGATTTTTGCAGCCCGATTTTGAAGCAGACCATAAAAATCACAGCAAGTGCAAAAGAAGCCTAAGAAAGGCCAGGTGATGCATATTTCCCAGCTTTATAAAAACCCAGCCTCGACTAACCTTGTCCCAAAAAACAGTAGCCATGGGTTCTTCTAAGCACCTGCTTAGCACTCTGAAAATAGTGTAGGCCCACAAAGCAGGAGAAGGCTATAAGAAGATAGCAAAGCGTTTTCAAGTTGCCCTTCCCTCAGTTCAAAATGTAATTAAGAAATAGCAGCTAACAGGAACAGTGGAAATAAAGATAAGGTCTGGACGACCAAGCAAAATTTAAGCGAGAGGTGCTAGTAGCCAAATCAGAACTCCCACTTGACTGCAAAAGACCTTCAGAAAGATTTAGCAGACTCGAGTTGTGGTACATTGTTCTACCATACAGAGACTCTCCTGCGTCCTCAACATAAAATTCAGCATCAGAAGTATGCAAAAGAACATCTAAACAAGCCTGATGCATGAAACAAGTCCTGTAGACCGATAAGTCGATCAAACAACGATCAAAAGCTATGTGTGTAAAAAAAGGGCACAATTTAAGGACATAAACATCTTGCCAACTATTAATCAATTATGTTTTGGGGTTGTGTTTCAGCCAATGGCACAGGGAACATTTCATGGACAGAGGGAAGAATTGGTTCAATGAAATTTCAAGAAATTCTTGATGCAAACATACCACCACCTGTAAAAAAAACTGAAGTTAAAAAGAGGATGGCTTCTACAAATGGATAATGATTCTAAACACGTTAAAATCATCAACAGACAACTTCAAAAGGTGTAATCTGAAGATTTTACAATGGCTTTCACAGTCCCCTGATCTAAACATCATTGAAAATCTGTAGCTAGACCTGTGGAAAATCTGTGGCAGTCCATGCAAGATTACCAAGGAATCTCACAGAACTGGAAGAATTGTTCAAGGAAAAATGGATGAAAATACCTCAAACAAGAATTGAGAGACTTGTCTGGCTACAAAAAGCGGTTACAAACCGTCATACTTGCAAAATGGGGTGCTACAAGGTACCAACCATGGAGGTTGCCCAGATACATAAACACACACACACACACACACACACACACACACACACACTCATACACACAGTACAGAACAAAGGTTTGGACACCTCATTTAAAGATTTTTCTGTATTTTCATGACTATGAAAATTGTATATTCACACTGAAGGCATCAAAACTATGAATTAACACATGTGGAATTATATACTTAACCCCTTACCGGCATCGGACGTACTATACCGTCCGATGCCGGCTCCCCTGCTTTGATGCAGGGCTCCGCGGTGAGCCCGCACCAAAGCCGGGACATGTCAGCTGTTTTGAACAGCTGACATGTGCCCGTAATAGGCGCGGGCAGAATCGCGATCTGCCCGCACCTATTAACTAGTTAAATGCCGCTGTCAAACGCAGACAGCGGCATTTAACTACCGCTTCCGGCCGGGCGGCCGGAAATGACGTCATCGCCGACCCCCGTCACATGTCCGGGGGTCGGCGATGCGTCTCCATTGTAGCCATAGAGGTCCTTGAGACCTCTATGGTTACTGATTGCCCGTCGCTGTGAGCGCCACCCTGTGGTCGGCGCTCACAGCACACGTGCAATTTTGCTACATAGCAGCGATCAGCAGATCGCTGCTATGTAGCAGAGCCGATCGTGCTGTCCCTGCTTCTAGCCTCCCATGGAGGCTATTGAAGCATGGCAAAAGTAAAAAAAAAAAAGTTTAAAAAAAATGTGAAAAAAATAAAAAAAACATAAAAGTTTAAATCACCCCCCTTTCGCCCCAATCAAAATAAATCAATAAAAAAAATATCAAATCTACGCATATTTGGTATCGCCGCGCTCAGAATTGCCCGATCTATCAAATAAAAAAAAGTATTAACCTGATCGCTAAACAGCGTAGCGGGAAAAAAACTCGAAACGCCAGAATTACGTTTTTTTGGTCGCCGCGACATTGCATTAAAATGCAATAACGGGCGATCAAAAGAACGTATCTGCACCGAAATGCTATCATTAAAAACGTCATCTCGGCACGCAAAAAATAAGCCCTCAACCGACCCCAGATCACGAAAAATGGAGACGCTACGAGTATCGGAAAATGGCGCAATTTTTTTTTTTTTTTTTTAGCAAAGTTTGGAATTTTTTTTCACCACTTAGATAAAAAATAACCTAGTCATGTTTGGTGTCTATGAACTCGTAATGACCTGGAGAATCATAATGGCAGGTCATTTTTAGCATTTAGTGAACCTAGCAAAAAAGCCAAACAAAAAACCAATGTGGGATTGCACTTTTTTTGCAATTTCACCGCACTTGGAATTTTTTTCCCGTTTTCTAGTACACGACATGCTAAAACCAATGATGTCGTTCAAAAGTACAACTCGTCCCGCAAAAAATAAGCCCTCACATGGCCAAATTGATGGAAAAATAAAAAAGTTATGGCTCTGGGAAGGAGGGGAGCGAAAAACGAACACGGAAAAACGAAAAATCCCCTGGTCATGAAGGGGTTAAAGTGTGAAACAACTCAAATTATGTCATTTTTTTGGGGTTCTTCAAAGTAGCCACCTTTTGCTTTGATGACTGCTTTGCACACTCTTGGTATTCTCTTGATGAGCTTCAAGAGGCAGTCACCGGAAATGGTTTTCACTTCACAGGTGTGCCTTGTCAGGTTTAATAAGTGGGATTTCTTGCCTTATAAGTGCAGTGGCAAAAACCATCAAGGGCTACAAAGAAACTGGCTCACATGAGGACCGCACCAGGAAAGGAAGACCAAGAGTCACCTCTGCTTCTGAGGATAAGTTTATCCGAGTCACCAGCCCCAGAAATCGCAGGTTAACAGCAGCTCAGATTAGAGATCAGGTCAAATGCCACACCGAGTTCTAGCAGCAGACACATCTCGACAACAACTGTTAAGAGGAGACTTTGTGCAGTAGGCCTTCATGGTAAAATAGCTGCTAGGAAACCACCGCTAAGGACAGGCAACAAGCAGAAGAGACTCGTTTGGGCTAAAGAACACAAGGAATGGACATTAGACCAGTGGAAATCTGTGTTTTGGTCTGATGAGTCCAAATTTGAGATCTTTGGTTCCAACCACTGTGTCTTTGTGCGACGCAGAAAAGATGAACGGATGGACGCTACATGCCTGGTTCCCACCGTGAAGCATGGAGGAGGAGGTGTGAGGGTGCTTTGCTGGTGACACTGTTAGGGATTTATTCAAAATTGAAGGCATACTGAACCAGCATGGCTACCACAGCATCTTGCAGCGGCAGGCTATTCCATCCGGTTTGCGTTTAGTTGGACCATCATTTATTTTTCAACAGGACAATGAACCCAAACACACCTCCAGGCTGCGTAAGGGCTATTTGACCAAGAAGGAGAGTGATGGGGTGCTACGCCAGATGACCTGGCCTCCACAGTCACCAGACCGGAATCCAATCAAGATGGTGTGGGGTGAGCTGGACCGCAGAGTGATGGCAAAAGGGCCAACAAGTGCTAAGCATCTTTGGGAACTCCTTCAAGATTGTTGGAAGACCATTCCCGGTGACTACCTCTTGAAGCTCATCAAGAGAATGTCAAGAGTGTGCAAAGCAGTCATCAAAGCAAAAGGTGGCTACTTTGAAGAACCTAGAATATGACAATTTGAGTTGCTTCACACTTTTTTGTTAAGTATACAGTGGGGCAAAAAAGTATTTATTTAGTCAGTCAGCAATAGTGCAAGTTCCACCACTTAAAAAGATGAGAGGCGTCTGTAATTTACATCATAGGTAGACCTCAACTATGGGAGACAAACTGAGAAAAAAAAATCCAGAAAAATCACATTGTCTGTTTTTTTATCATTTTTTTTGCATATCATGGTGGAAAATAAGTATTTGGTCAGAAACAAACAATCAAGATTTCTGGCTCTCACAGACCTGTAACTTCTTCTTTAAGAGGCCCCTTTGTCCTCCACGCATTACCTGTAGTAATGGCACCTGTTTGAACTTACTATCAGTATAAAAGACACCTGTCCACAAGCTCAAACAGTCACATTCCAAACTCCACTACGGTGAAGACCAAAGAGCTGTCAAAGGCCACCAGAAACAAAAAATTGTAGCCCTGCACCAGGCTGGGAAGACTGAATCTGCAATAGCCAACCAGCTTGGAGTGAAGAAATCAACAGTGAGAGCAATAATTAGAAATGGAAGACATACAAGACCACTGATAATCTCCCTCGATCTGGGGCTCCACACAAAATCCCACCCAGTCGGGTCAGAATGATCACAAGAACGGTGAGCAAAAATCCCAGAACCACGCGGGGGGGCCTAGTGAATGAACTGCAGAGAGCTGGGACCAATGTAACAAGGCCTACCATAAGTAACACACTACGCCACCATGGACTCAGATCCTGCAGTGCCAGACGTGTCCCACTGCTTAAGCCAGTACATGTCCGGGCCCGTCTGAAGTTTGCTAGAGAGCATTTGGATGATCCAGAGGAGTTTTGGGAGAATGTCCTTTGGTCTGATTAAAACAAAACTGGAACTGTTTGGTAGAAACACAACTTGTCGTGTTTGATGGATGCAACTCAGTATTCTTTTTCCTCCAAACACCATACCTACTGTAAAGCATGGTGGTGGAAACATCATGCTTTGGGGCTGTTTCTCTGCAAAGGGGCCAGGACGACTGATCCGGGTACATGAAAGAATGAATGGGGCCATGTATCGTGAGATTTTGAGTGCAAACCTCCTTCCATCAGCAAGGGCATTGAAGATGAAACGTGGCTGGGTCTTTCAACATGACAATGATCCAAAGCACACCGCCAGGGCAACGAAGGAGTGGCTTCATAAGAAGCATTTCAAGGTCCTGGAGTGGCCTAGCCAGTCTCCAGATCTCAACCCTATAAAAAACCTTTGGAGGGAGTTGAAAGTCTGTGTTGCCAAGCGAAAAGCCAAAAACATCACTGCTCTAGAGGAGATCTGCATGGAGGAATGGGCCAACATACCAACAACAGTGTGTGGCAACCTTGTGAAGACTTACAGAAAACGTTTGACCTCTGTCATTGCCAACAAAGGATATATTACAAAGTATTGAGATGAAATTTTGTTTCTGACCAAATACTTATTTTCCACCATAATATGCAAATAAAATGTTAAAAAAAACAGACAATGTGATTTTCTGGATTTTTTTTTCTCAGTTTGTCTCCCATAGTTGAGGTCTACCTATGATGTAAATTACAGACGCCTCTCATCTTTTTAAGTGGTGGAACTTGCACTATTGCTGACTGACAATACTTTTTTGCCCCACTGTATAATTCCACATGTGTTAATTCATAGTTTTGATGCCTTCAGTGTGAATGTACAATTTTCATAGTCATGAAAATACAGAAAAATCTTTAACCCCTTCCCGACCTTTGACGTCACGTCGGCGTCATGAAAGTCGGTGTCAATCCGACCTGTGACGCCTATGTGGCGTCATGGAAAGATCGCGTCCCTGCAGATCGGGTGAAAGGGTTAACTCCAATTTCACCCGATCTGCAGGGACAGGGGGAGTGGTAGTTTAGCCCAGGGGGGGTGGCTTCACCCCCCCCCCCCCCCCCCGTGGCTACGATCGCTCTGATTGGCAGTTTCACTTTCAACAGCCAATCAGAGCGATTTGTAATATTTCACCTATTATAACTGGTGAAATATTACAATCCAGCCATGGCCGATGCTGCAATATCATCGGCCATGGCTGGAAACACGAATGTGTCCCCACCCCACCCATCGCCCCCCCAGCCCTCCGATCTGTCCGGTACACTGCTCCGGCTCCCCTCCGTCCTGTGCTCCGCTCCCTCCGTGGTCTTGTCCGCTCCCCCCGTACTACAATCACTCCCCCGTGCTCCGATCCAACCCCCCTGCACTCCGATCCACCCCCCCATGCTCCGATCCCCACCCCATCATACTTAATCCTGCCGGGGTCCGTCCGTCTTCTCCCTGGGCGCCGCCATCTTCCAAAATGGCGGGCGCATGCGCAGTGCGCCCGCCGAATCTGCCGGCCGGCCGATTCGTTCCAAAGTGCATTTTGATCACTGAGATATAATCTATCACAGTGATCAAAATAAAAAAAAAAATAATAAATGACCCCCCCCCCTTTGTCACCCCCATAGGTAGGGACAATAAAAAAATAAAGAATTTTTTTGTTTTTCCACTAAGGTTAGAATAGGGTTAGGGCTAGGGTTTCGGTATGTGCACACGTATTCTGTTCCTCTGCGGATTTTTCCGCTGCGGATTTGATAAATCCGCAGTGCTAAACCGCTGCGGATTTACCGCGGTTTTTCTGCGCATTTCACTGCGGTTTTACAACTGCGATTTTCTATTGGACCAGTTGTAAAACCGCTGCGGAATCCGCAGAAACAAGTGACATGCTGCAGAATGTAAACCGCTGCGTTTCCGTGCAGTTTTTCTGCAGCATGTGTACAGCGATTTTTGTTTCCCATAGGTTTACATGGAACTGTAAACTCATGGGAAACTGCTGCGGATCCACAGCGTTTTCCGCAGTGTGTGCACATACCTTTAGAATTAGGCTATGTGCACACGGTGCGGATTTGGCTGCGGATTCGCAGCAGTGTTCCATCAGGTTTACAGTACCATGTAAACCTATGGAAAACTAAATCCGCTGTGCCCATGGTGCGGAAAATACCGCGCGGAAACGCTGCGTTGTATTTTCCGCAGCATGTCAATTCTTTGTGCGGATTCCGCAGCGTTTTACACCTGTTCCTCAATAGGAATCCACAGGTGAAATCCGCAGGTAAAACGCAGTGCCTTTTACCCGCGGATTTTTAAAAAATGGTGCTGAAAAATCTCACACGAATCCGCAACGTGGGCACATAGCCTTAGGGTTGGAATTAGGGTTGTGGTTAGGGGTGTGATTAGGGTTATGGCTACAGTTGGGATTAGAGTTAGGGGTGTGTTGGGGTTAGTGTTGGAGGTAGAATTGAGGGGTTTCCACTGTTTAGGCACATCAGGGGTCTCCAAACGCAACATGGCGCCACCATTGATTCCAGCCAATTTTGTATTCAAAAAGTCAAATGGTGCTCCCTCACTTCTGAGCCCCGACGTGTGCCCAAACAGTGGTTTACCCCCTCATATGGGGTATCAGTGTACTCAGGACAAACTGCGCAACAATTACTGGGGTCCAATTTCTCCTGTTACCCTTGTGAAAATAAAAAAATGCTTGCTAAAACATCATTTTTGAGGAAAGAAAAATGATTTTTTATTTTCACGGCTCTGCGTTGTAAACGTCTGTGAAGCACTTGGGGGTTCAAAGTGCTCACCACATATCTAGATAAGTTCCTTGGGGGTCTAGTTTCCAAAATGGGGTCACTTGTGGGGGGTTTCTACTGTTTAGGCACACCAGGGGCTCTGCAAACGCAACGTGACGCCCGCAGACCATTCCATCAAAGTCTGCATTTCAAAAGTCACTACTTCCCTTCTGAGCCCCGACGTGCGCCAAAACAGTGGTTTACCCCCACACATGGGGTATCAGCGTACTCAGGAGAAACTGGACAACAACTTTTGGGGTCCAATTTCTCCTGTAACCCTTGGGAAAATAAAAAATTCTGGGCTAAATAATTATTTTTGAGGAAAGAAAACGTATTTATTATTTTCACGGCTCTGCGTTATAAACTTCTGTGAAGCACCTGGGGGTTTAAAGTGCTCAATATGCGGCAGACTCCGCCCCCTGAGCTCAGAGCATGAGGCTGTAGAGCAGGGGTCCCCAACTCCAGGCCTCGAGGGCCGCCAACAGTGCAGGTTTTCAGGATTTCTTTAGTATTGCATTGGTGGTAATGTGATCATCTGCACAGGTGATGATTCCAACCTCTGTGCAATAATAAGGAAATCCTGAAAACCTGCACTGTTGGCGGCCCTCGAGGCCTGGAGTTGGGGACCACTGCTGTAGAGTGAGAGGCTCCAGGGGAAAGCATCACAATCCGGCAAAAAACCGACTAAATCCCAGCCATCCAGTCCCAAAAACACACAGGATTGGTCCGGGATACAACCTAGTCCCTTCCCAGACCTACATTTCCCACTTTGGAGGACTTTTGTAATTGAGGCCTACTCACACCTCTGAGGCCTGGGCCTAAATTTCTACAGCCAGCCGGCTGTAACGCTTCTACAGCGTCACCGCACATCCCCGGACACAGCGAGGTTCCTCCAGGGCCCAGACAAGACCGAAAAGAGGCTGAATATCAGGGCCCCCCCACGGGCACCGGGACCGCTGTGACAAGGTGAGGCTGCCGCGGCTGAGCCGCCATTGAAGTGCCTCCCTCCCTCTCCCTCAGCGCCCGACAGCGGTGAGCGGGTGCCCAAGAGCCCGCATCATCCACCGCCAGGAGCGCCAGGAACAGAGAAGCGGCACAAAAGACCCGGTCACCGGCGAGGCGGTGAGTGTCACCGCTGCAGAGCCGCCACAGAGAAATCTCTTCCCCCACCTCCACGACACCCGGCAACGGAGCAGGTGCACAAAGCCTGCGGCCAACACCGAGACCGGGCGCAGAGAAGCGACTGTCGCGGCAGCGGCCGGCAGCCCTACAACCTCACTGCCGACGGATTAGCAGCAGAAGCGGTCCGGGACTCGGCGCGGGGCGGGAGATACATCCGGTCTCCGGCCGCGCCGAAGTCCTCTGCCTGTGAGCCCGCAGCAGCGGCGGGAAAGCAACCGCTCCCCTCCTCTCCCCACACCAAGTGAGCGATACAACAAGCGGGGGAGAGACCAGACCCTGCTTTACCCACCTGGACACAGCAGCAGCACAGCTCCAGAGGCAGCACAGATCCAGATCCAGCGCCTGGGTCACCCTGAATCAACAGGACAGCAGACACAAGCAAAATCACTACCAAGGCACAGCAGGTAGGAGGTAAGAGCCCCTCCTCCCCCTGCTCCAAGCACCCGGCCAGTCTGCCCACATAATATAATACAATAGCTGCAGCACAGCAGCAGCAGCTCACAGGTCTCAGTGCCCCTGCCAGCTAAATCATTACAGTAACTGTTACCCTTCTGCGCTCCAAAGCTCCACTCAAGAAGCTCCAGCGCCATTTTCTCACAGCTACCAGCGCTTCATAATAAGTGCCCAGAGACGTATTCACAAAGCTGCTGCGCAACTTCCGTAGCATCACAGCGCTACACAGCCCTATCTAAAACGCTCCAACGACATACCCTTACTGTCACATACGCTTTAATCACAGTTCTCTGAAACCAGTTCACATCTTGAATTAATCCCACAGATCATCTAGTGGCCTTACTCTGTCCCGCACAGACCCAAAAAAAGACCACTGAGCCACATAATTCCCGCTAAAAATCACTCAAAAGCGGCGGCTCCCACACCGGATCCCCCCGGTACTATCCTACCATTACCCAGCTAACTCAATCCAACCATCATGAGCTTCTCTAGACCTAAGGGGCTCTCACAGTCCCAACAATCTCCTAAATCACAAAATGCTGCAAAACAAAACAAAACATATAGCAGCCACAAACCTCACAAAGACCAAGTAAACCTCATTAGTCACATTAGAGCCAGATCCAGATCGCCTCAGAGAGACGCTAACCAACAACCATTAGTTAGAAGAAAAACAAAAATGGATGAAAATCCCCACCAGTTGGAAAAAATGGACTCCTCCCTTTCCTCAAAAAGAAGTATGCCAGGGGCAATGGGCGAAAAATACGTAAACCTCAGAAACATTAGCGACTCTGATGAATCATACAATGACTGCAGCCCCAACCAAAGTCCTGAAAAACAAAGACTCAGAAGGGAGAGCCCACCCCGTGCCCAACCAGGATTAAACCACTATAACCAAGAACTACAACCAAACATGATTGAGGAAATCAGATCCATGATCAGAGATGAATTCAAAATTCAAAAACAAGAATGGAGAGTAGAGTTCGACACGATGTGCGACAAAATCAATAAACAAGTTGAGAACCACGAAAAAAGAATCCAAAAAATAGAAAAGAGCACTGCAGAATCAACCGTTGACCTAGAGTACCTTTCAGCAGAGATCCACAAACTAAAAATTAAAATGGCAGACATCGAGGACAGGGGACGCCGAAATAACTTAAAAATCAGAGGGATTTCGGAATCAGTTAAACAGGAAGATCTCACACAACACATCCAGGACATATTCAAAACAGCAATCCCAGAATTGTCCCCCTCCGATCTTATAATCGACAGAGCCCACAGACTCCCCCGTCCTCCCAAAATAGCCTCAGATGTCCCAAGGGACACCATCCTAAGGATTCACTTCTTCCAAACCAAGGAGAAAATTACCAACTACCTTAGAGCGAACAAGTTTTTCCCCGAACCCTACAAGGACCTGAAGGTCTTCCCAGACCTATCTAGAGAAACTCTAGAAGGCCGCAAGGATTTCAGCAAGGTCACTTCTTTCCTTAGGGAAAAAGACATTCCCTACAAATGGGGCTTTCCGCTAAAATTACTGGTGAGCTTCAGAGGACGGACCATTCCGATCTTCTCACCTAGAGATGGAATGGACTTCATTGACTCAATCAAACTCTCCCCCACCTCCACCAGAACCAAAAATTGAAGAATGTCACTTATATTCCTGTTGGGAGACTGCAAGTTGTAAATTGCTGATTAGATTTCTCTGCTACCAGGATGCTTTCCCTGTTTGCTTCCCTTTTTTCACAGGAGTTTTCCCGTCGAGAGGAGGTAGCATCCCTTCGGGTCTACCTGTCCATATATTCTACATTAATAAACAGGACTAACCATTTTTTCTCTTTCAGGAACTGATACCAAAACCTGAAAATTGTTGTATAGTTAATTCAAGTTATAGCCGTTTCCAATAATTGTAATTTTTCTGGTTACTTCCTAAACTTATCCCTATTTTCCAGTCACTCAGCAAAAACGCATAATGGAGCTGAACTTGACCTCATACAACGTGAGAGGGCTCAACAACCCTAGAAAAAGACACGCACTGTGGAGAGAGCTGACCGAGTCCAAGGCCAACATTATCTGCTTACAGGAAACCAAATTCCTGGAAGGTAACCACCCTTATTTTAAACACCACAAATACCCACACATGTTCGAATCTTGTAACACAAAGAAAAGAGCAGGAGTCCTAACATTGATTGAGAGCTCAATCCCGTTTGAGACCCTAGGTGAATTTAAAGATAAAAATGGCCGCTTCCACATACTCATTTGTAAAATAAACGATCAGGAGTGTACGATAGCAAACATTTACGCCCCAAATGTTGGCCAGGTCCCATTCCTGAACAAAATCGTGAAAAAAAAAAATCGAAGAGGTCAGGAGAGGCAATCTGTTTCTGCTGGGGGACTTCAATGTCACCCCGGACAACAGGTTGGACTCCTCCTCCAAAAACAGACCCGCTAATGACTGCCTCAATAACTGGCTAGATAACAATGAACTATTTGACGGCTTCAGGTGCCTTAACGCCAATTCTAAAGAATATACACACTTCTCGGACATCCATCAATCAGCCGCGAGAATAGACTTAATTGTCACAGACATCCACTCCCTGACAAAATTCAAGGAAATATCAATTGGAGTTAGGTCAATTTCGGACCATGCTCCTGTCTACGGGAAACTCACAATAGGTCCCCCTCTCCTAAATGCCAGATTATGGAGATGTAGCGCCAAAATCCTACACAATCCAACTAATAAAAACACTATACAAAGCGCAATAAATAACTACTTTGAGGTCAACAAATCAGAGTCAACCAATCCTTGCATCAATTGGTGCGCACACAAGGCGGTTATCAGAGGACTGTTGCTGGGAATGGCATCCAGGGAAAAAAAAGGAGTCTAGGAGAATAATTAAAGACCTATCTAATAAAATTCGGACACTAGAAAACAATATACTAAACAATAACACAGCCCCCCAGAACACCCAAAAGGAGCTTTCCAAACTAAGATCAGAATTAAGAGAGACCCTATTTTCGCCATATGACAACATAGTTAAAATGTTAAACTACAAATTTTATACATCACACAACAAACCTACTAAATACATGGCCAATAAAATAAGAACGAACAGAATCAAAAGTAGAATCAACAGAATTAACAAGCTAGATGGGTCAGGTAAAATCTCCCACCCTAACGAGATAGCAAATGAATTTGCAACATTCTACACCAAGCTTTATAACATAAACCCCCAAAATAACGACTCCACAGACAATTTGGTCAAAATAGACAAAATCAAAGACTTTCTAAAACAAATAAACCTCGCCACCCTAACCCTAGAAGAACCTACCGCCCTCAAAGCCCCTATAACGCCCGACGAAATAGAAAACACTATCAAAGGGTTTGGCCTTCACAAGTCCCCAGGCCCCGATGGATTCTCAAATGCATACTATAAAACTTTCTCAAAAAATCTTTCCCCACACCTAGCAGAGGTTTTCAACTTTATCTTCCATGGCGGCTCCTTCCCCTCAGAAATGTTAGCGGCCACAATTTCGGTTATCCCCAAATTAAAAGGAGATCCTGAGGCCATGGAAAATTTTAGACCTATCTCCCTAATAATCGTTGATGTCAAGATTTATTCAAAAATCCTTGCAGATAGGATCGGCCTGGTGATTCCAAGGTTGATTCAAAACGACCAAATGGGATTCGTGAGAGGTAGGCAACCAGCGGATTCTACTAGAAGAATCATTAATATCTTAAGCTGGGCTAGGAAACAGGGAATCCCCATGACTCTGTCGCTTGATGCTGAAAAGGCCTTCGACAGAGTGGATTGGGATTTCTTGAGAGAATGCCTAAACAAATTTGGCTTCGACAAACCCCTGACATCACACATAATGGCCCTATACTCAGATCCCAAGGCCAGCGTCTACTGCAACTGTCAAATTTCGGACCCCTTTAGTATCAGGAACGGTACTAGACAAGGTTGCCCACTCTCCCCGATCCTATTTAACCTAGTAATTGAACCACTGGCAGAAATTATAAGATCCAATAACAAAATAACAGGCATTTCCACACCCACCAGACACCACAAAATCTCCCTCTTTGCAGACGACATTATTCTATCCCTCTCCAACCCAGAAACCTCAATTCCCGAAGCAATCCAAACTATCGAAAGATTCTCCTCATTCTCAAACTTTAAAATTAATAAAGCTAAATCCAATATACTCCCAATAGGTCTTAGTGAAGCCCAAGCCCATACTATAAAAAAACCTAACAACCCTAAACTGGTGTGAAAAAGAACTCACTTACCTAGGTATCATAATAAATAAAACAAATATAGGGACAATAAAATCTAACTTCAATCTACTGAAAGAAATACTAAACAAGGAAACCATAACACATAGGCACAACACACTTACATGGTGGGGCAGAGCTCTGACAATGGGTCTATTCATTCTACCTAGACTTTTATACATCCTGAGATGTGTCCCCCTACCATTTTCAGACATCAGCTTCACACACCTACAGGAACAGATAAAAACCTTTATCTGGAACTCAAAAAAGCCACGTACTGCCACCCAAACTCTTTTTAAAAGAAAAATAAACGGAGGGATTAATATCCCAAACATAAAAGCCCACTTCCACACACTGCTTATAAAGCAGAGTATCCACTGGATGCAGAACTCCAACCCGCCAGTATGGCTTGATCTCGAGACAGCTCTAAATAACAATAGCCACCCAAAATCGATTATATACAAATCAATATTTGGCAACCTCCCAAATTCAGTCTCCCACCCCATCTTTCAGGCAACAGCCTCAGCCTGGAAAAAATTATCACTCCAAAAGAAAGGCCTTAAACACTCAGCTATATTAAGATACATTCCCATCTCCTTGGCCTATTCCATAATTGGCCAAACTTTCCCAAAAATTTGGTCAGACTCAAAAATTAAGAAGATTGGGGACATACACTCAGGAGAGACCTTTATAAGCTTCCAAAATATGAAACGCCAATATGGCACTCAACCATCCTCTTTCCTAGAGTTTCTTATACTCAAAAAGAACATAGGATCTTTTATGGGGAGGAGACCCAAATTATCAGAATCATCCATTAAACTCCTAAGCAATATTGGACATAGCATATTTTGGAGCCACAAATTCATTTATAGCAATTTCAACTCTGACTTTACTCTCTCTAAAAGTCCCCCAATGTTCAAATGGGAACAAGATTTAAAAAACACTTATAGTATTGAAGAGTGGGAAGAGGCTTTCACCACCTCTTACCAGTCCACTCTTTCAATGGCCCTACAAGAAACACACTTCAAGGTAGTATCAAGATGGTATTACACCCCCAGCAGATTGGCGCACATGGACACCATAAATTCTGCCCAATGCTGGAGAGGCTGTGGCCAAAGGGGAGACATTATGCACATTTTCTGGAGCTGTCCCGTGATAAATCCCATATGGAAAAAATTATCTAAAGAAATCATCAACAAACTTACTAGCACACCCTTTGACTTGAAGCTCCAGGGGGCTCTGTTGTCTCTTGGACTCGGTCAGCTCGACCATAACCAAAAACTACTGATAACTCATATCTGCTTAGTCGTAAAAAATCTCATAGCATCAAATTGGAAAACTCAACAAACCCCATCAACAAAAGACATCATCTCAAGGATCTCTCTTCATAGATCCCATGAGTCTCACTTCGCAATTGCCAATAACCAGTACCTAAAGTTTGCAAAAAAGTGGTCCAGATGGGATCAGCAATTTCCCACACCCATCACCTGAACACCAGTCAAGTTCATGCTCCATTTGCCAAGTATAAAATAGTCCTACTGTTTTGGTGCTGTTGTCGACTCATAAAGAGTCAAATATTGTGTTGTTTTGTGTTATTACTGCTTTGTCAAATATCACAAAAAAGCTCTATAGCTTATGATGCTCTCTTCGACTCAAAGAGTCAAATTCCATGTCGTTTGTGATACTACTGCTATTTCAAAAGTTTTGTTTTGTGTTATTACTGCTTCTACACATATCACAAAAAAAAAAAAAAAGTTCTATTGCTACCGATGCTCTCTTCGACTCATAAAGAGTCAAATTTCACATCGTTTGTAACACTACTGCTATTTCACAAGTTCATTACGATTATGTTTTTGTATCTGTACATAGTTCCTGCAATTTCTACATTTATGCACTTCAAATGTGAAAATGGTTCTGTTTTCTCCCCCCCCCCCCCCCCACCCCTACTTTGGCAGGGGGTCTGACCTTTCCCTCCCCCTTTTCCCATCCCTACCCTCCTTCCTTTCCCTCTTCCTACCCCCCCCCCACCTTTCCCTTCTCAACTCCCCTCCCCCTCTCCTCCTTTTCTCCCTATTAAAGTTGAAAATCCAATAAAAGATTTTGAAAGTAAAGTGCTCAATATGCATCTAGATAAGTTCCTTGGGGGGTCTAGTTTCCAAAATGGGGTCACTTGTGGGGGCACTCCAATGTTTAGGCACACAGGGGCTCTCCAAACGCGACATGGTGTCCGCTAACAATTGGAGCTAATTTTCCATTCAAAAAGTCAAATGGCGCGCCTTCCCTTCCGAGCCCTGCCGTGTGCCCAAACAGTGGTTTACCCCCACATATGAGGTATCGGCGTACTCGGGAGAAATTGCCCAACAAATTGTAGGATCCATTTTATCCTATTGCCCATGTGAAAATGAAAAAATTGAGGCAAAAATTTTTTTGTGAAAAAAAAAGTACTTTTTCATTTTTACAGATTAATTTGTGAAGCACCTGAGGGTTTAAAGTGCTCACTAGGCATATAGATAAGTTCCTGGGGGGGGGGGTCTAGTTTTCAAAATGGGGTCACTTGTGGGGGAGCTCCAATGTTTAGGCACACAGGGGCTCTCCAAACGCGACATGGTGTCCGCTAACGATGGAGCCAATTTTTCATTCAAAAAGTCAAATGGCGCTCCTTTCCTTCCAAGCCCTGCCGTGCGCCCAAACAGTGGTTTACCCCCACATATGAGGTATCAGCGTACTCAGGACAAATTGGACAACAACTTACGTGGTTCAGTTTCTCCTTTTACCATTGGGAAAATAAAAAAAATGTTGCTAAAAGATAATTTTTGTGACTAAAAAGTTAAATGTTCATTTTTTCCTTCCATGTTGGTTCTGCTGCTGTGAAGTACCTGAAGGGTTAATAAACTTCTTGAATGTGGTTTTGAGTACCTTGAGGGGTGCATTTTTTAGAATAGTGTCACTTTTGGGTATTTTCAGCCATATAGACCCCTCAAACTGACTTCAAATGTGAGGTGGTCCCTAAAAAAAATGGTTTTGTAAATTTCGTTGTAAAAATGAGAAATCGCCGGTCAAATTTTAACCCTTATAACTTCCTAGCAAAAAAAAATTTTGTTTCCAAAAATGTGCTGATGTAAAGTATACATGTGGGAAATGTTATTTATTAACTATTTTGTGTCACATAACTCTGGTTTAACAGAATAAAAATTCAAAATGTGAAAATTGCGAAATTTTCAAAATTTTCTCCAAATTTCCGTTTTTATCACAAATAAACGCAGAATTTATTGACCTAAATTTACCACTAACATGAAGCCCAATAGGTCACGAAAAAACAATCTCAGAACCGCTAGGATCCGTTGAAGCGTTCCTGAGTTATTACCTCATAAAGGGACACTGGTCAGAATTGCAAAAAACGGCAAGGTCTTTAAGGTCAAAATAGGCTGGGTCATGAAGGGGTTAAATGAGAAGGTGTGTTTAAACTTTTAGTCTGTACTGTGTATATACACACATTATAACATAATATATTATACATTATAACAATATATACAATATACAATTACATAATTATACAATTGTCTAAGGGTCACTTCCGTCATTCTGTCTGTCCTTCTGTCTGTCACGGATATTCATTGGTCGCGGCCTCTTTCTGTCATGGAATTCCAAGTCGCTGAAAAACAGCCACGACCAATCAGCGACAGTCACAGTCAGGAAGAAAATGGCCGCTCCTTCCTCCCCGCAGTCACTGCCTGTCGTCCGCATACTACCCTCCGGTCAGCACTCACACAGGGTTAATGGCATCGTTGACCGCGGTGTAACGCACTCTGTTAACGCTGCTATTAACCCTATACTATGTGGCTGCTATATACATACATACATATTGTAGAATACCCGATGCGTTAATAGGCCACGCACTATACAACACAGCCCACGTACTATTCAACACAGGCCACGCAGTATATAACACAGGCGACTCAGTATATAACAGCCCACGTAACATAACACAGGGCACGTAGTATATCACACAGCCCACGGAGTATATAACACTGCCCATGTAGTATATAGCAGCCACGTGGTATATAACACAGCCCACGCAGTATTTAGCAGTGTGGGCACCATAACCCTGTTAAAAAAAAAAAATATTTAAAATAAAAAAAAAGTTATATACTCACTCCCTGGGATCCAGCGAAACTGACGATGCACGCGCAGCTGCCGCCATCTTCCGTTCCCAGGATGCATTGCAAAATTACCCAGATGACTTAGCGGTCTCACGAGACCGCTAAGTCTTCTGGGTAATTTCGCAATGCATCTCTGGGAACGGAAGATGGCGGCCGGCGCGAGCGCACCGTCGGACAACAGAAGGTGAGCATAGCAGGTTTTTTGTTTTTATATTTTTAACATTACATCTTTTTACTATTTATGCTGCATAGGCAGCATCAATAGTAAAAAAAGTTGGGGACACAGGGTTAATAGCAGCGGTAACGGAGTGCGGTACCCGCGGCCCGTTACCGCTGGCATTAACCCTGTGTGAGTGGTGACTGGAGGGGATTACGGAGCGGGCGCCGGGCACTGAGTGCAGGGAAGATCGGAGGAAACAGGAGTATTCAGGGTTAAAAGATAGTAAGCTTTACTACAAAAACATATCAAGTCATATAAATATATTCCAAAAAGTGATACTAAAACCGGATGATGTGCCAGATCAATAGCGCCACCTATGCCCCAATAGTACATTAGGGATTATAGGGATTATGTGTGATCTATGTGGCAGTACTAGATGAGCATTATATGGTGGTTTTATGTGTGATCTATATGACGGTATTATGTGATTAGTATATGGCAGTATTATGTGTGATCTATATGGCGGTATGTGTGAAAAGTATATGGCGGCATTATGTGAGATCTATATGGCGGCATTATGGGTGATCTATATGGCGGTATTATGTGAGAAACATATGGTGGTATGTGACAACACTGGTGGCATTATGTGTAATCTATGTGGTGGTATGTGTGATCTATTTGACAGTATTGTGTGATCTATATGGCGGTATTATGTGTGATCTATGTGGTGGTATTATGTGTGATCTATTTGACAGTATTATGTGTGAGCTATATGGCGGTATTATGTGTGATCTATATGGTGGTATTATGTGTGATCTATATGGTGGTATTATCTTCAGAAAGGGGACCCATTCTAGGGTGGTTCTGGCTGAGCACCTGCACGCGGGTCTGGGGTAATAGAGGGGGCAGCATGATGTCCAGTTAGGTGCAGTCATGGGAGGGCTGGTGAGGCGGCTAAAGAGAGGGGTCTCATTTTTATCATTACTATATAGCTACATTTCCCCCCAGTGTCACCCCAGACTGCGCCTGTCGCCTCGCTTTCACACATTGCCAGGACAGGATGGAGAAGACAGGATCTGAGGAGGGGAATGGGGTCTGCATGCAATGTCTGGATCAGCACAGGCCATCAATCCGCAGAAATGTTTCCTGGATTTCTGAGGAGACGGTCCATCCATGTGTAGAAAAGACAGCGCTCTATGTACAATCCCTGGCTGCTCCGCACACCAAACAGGGTGCCCCCCATAGACCAGCACACTGCTCTGCTGAAATACTCTGCGCTGCTGTCACCCTGCTCCCTCCACCATATATCTCCCAGAATCCTTGCTGCCTGCCATCCTCGGTGACTGTCTACTTGTCAGTATAACTTTGCAATCACCAACAAAATGGCTGCTCACTGGGTTCCTGAATATCATCCTCTTATCCCTTAGCAAACACCCAGAAGGCGAGGAGAAGAGAAATCACACATGTCAGCAGACTCCGCCCATATTTACTGCAGTGCTGTAATGTGAGCTAGTTGTACACGGTTTTTGTCAAATTTCAGCAGCTGCTCCCCCTAGTGATTAAAAGTGGAAATGCCAAACCTTTTCAAATTATTTTTCATATTTTACTAAATTATAAACAAATGATAATGTTTTTTTAATAAAATGTGAACATTAATTCTTTACATTTTTTCAATTGCTGGAAAAAAATTTTTTTGATGGCACCTTCCCTTTAACCCCTTCAAGTCGCGGCCCTTTTTCGTTTCTGCGTTTTTCCCTTCCCTCCTTCCCAGAGCCATAACTTTTTTATTTTTCCGTCAATATGGTCATGTGAGGGCTTATTTTTTGCGGGACGCGTTGTACTTTTGAACAACACCATTGGTTTTACCATGTCTTTTACTAGAAAACGGGAAAAAAATTCCAAGTGCGGTGAAATTGCAAAAAAAGTGCAATCTCACACTTGTTTTTTGTTTGGCTTTTTTGCTAGGTTCATTAAATGCTAAAACTGACCTGTCATTGTGATTCTCTAGGTCATTACGAGTTCAGACACCTAACATGTCTAGGTTATTTTTTATCCAAGTGGTGAAAAAAAATTCAAAACTTTGCTTTAACAAAAAAAAAAAAAAAAGTGCCATTTTCCGATACCCGAAGCGTCTCCATTTTTCGTGATCTGGGGTCGGGTGAGGGCTTTTATTTTTTGCGTGCCGAGCTGACGTTTTTAATGATACCATTTCGGTGCAGATACGTTCTTTTGATCGCCCGTTATTGCATTTTAATGCAATGTCGTGGCGACCAAAAAATGTAATTCTGGCGCTTCGGATTTTTTTTCTCGCTACGCTGTTTAGTGATCAGGTTAATGCTTTTTTTTATTGATAGAACGGGCGATACTGAACGCGGCGATACCAAATACATGTAGGTTTTTTTTTTTGTTTGTTTTATTTAGGATAGGGCGAAAGGGGGGTGATTTAAACTTTTATATTTTTTATATTTTTTTCATATTTTTAAAAACTTTTTTTTTTTTTACTTGTACCATTCTTCAATAGCCTCCATGGGAGGCTAGAAGCTGGCATAGCCTGATCGGCTGATCATCAGATCGCTGCTATGTAGCTGAAATGCAGGTGTGCTGTGAGCGCCGACCACAGGGGGGCGCTCACAGCAGACCGGCATCAGTAACCATAGAGGTCTGAAGGACCTCTATGGTTACCATCCTAATGCATCGCCGACCCCCGATCATGTGACGGGGGTCGGCGATGACATCATTTCCGGCCGCGCCGGTTAAATGCCCCTGTCTGCGTTTGACAGCGGCATTTAACATGTTAATAGCGGCGGGTGAATAGCGATTTCACCCGCCGCTATTGCACGCACATGTCAGCTGTACAAAACAGCTGACATGTCGCGACTTTGATGTGGGCTCACCGCCGGAGCCCACATCAAAGGGGGTGACACGGCATGCGCCGTAATAGTACGGCGCAGTCGTGAAAGGGTTAAGGAAAAGCACAGCTTTTTTCCCAACGAAGCCAGCATTAAATGATTCAGAAATACACTCTATACATTGCTAATGTGGTAAATGACTATTCTAGCTGCAAACGTCTGGTTTGTAATGCAAGATCTTCATAGGTGTATAGAGGCCCATTTCCAACAATCATCACTCCCGTGTTCTTATGGTACTTTGTGCTTGCTAACTGTGTAAGAAGGCTAATGGATGGTTAGAATACCCTTGAAAACCCTTGTGCAAGTATGTTAGCACAGTTGAAAAAGTTTGGCTGATTAGAAAACCTATAAGCCTTCCTTTGAGCTAGTGGAGAATCTGGAGCATTACATTTGTTGGTTCCATTAAACTCTCAAAATGGCCAGAAAAAAAAAAACTTTCATGTGAAACTCGACAGTCTATTCTTGTTCTTAGAAATGAAGGTTATTCCATGCGAGAAATTGCGAAGAATATGAAGATTTCCTACAACGGTGTGTACTACTCCCTTCAGAGGAAAGAACAAACAGGCTCTATCCAGAGTAGAAAGAGAAGTGGGAGGCCCCGCTGCACAACTGAGCAACAAGACAAGTACATTAGAGTCTCACAGGTCCCCAATGGCAGCTTCATTAAATAGTACATGCATAACGCCAGTGTCAACATCTACAGTGAAGAGGCGACTCAGAGATGCTGGCCTTCAGGGCAGAGTGGCAAAGAAAAAGCCATGTCTGAGACTGGCTAATAAAAGGAAAAGATTAATATGGGCAAAAGAACACAGACATTGGACAGAGGAAGATTGGAAAAAGTGTTATGGACAGACGAATCCAAGTTTGAAGTGTTTGGATCACACAGAAGAATATTTGTGAGACGCAGAACTGAAAAGATGCTGGAAGAGTGCCTGATGCCATCTGTCAAGCATGGTGGAGGTAACGTGATGGTCTGGGGCTGCTTTGGTGCTGGTAAAGTGGGAGATTTGTACAGGGTAAAAGGGATATTGAATAATGAAGGCTATCACTCCACTTTGCAACTCCATGCCATACCCTGTGGACACAGCTTGATTGGAGGCAATTTCATCCTACAACAAAATTCTAACTAAAGTATGTATTTGTTGGTAATATCCAGTTGCTCATATAATTATTTTGATAGGCATTTGGGTGTAACAATGCTCTTTTGGGGAAAACCACATCTGTACGGAACGGGGCCTTTTAGGCCCCTGCTATTTTTAGCATGTACTCAGCAGTACAAGAAATATACCTGCAGCTAGTTTACTCCAGATTTATATACGGTACCTTTGTGTGATTTTCATCTTTGTTTGAAATTTGGAAAATAAATGTTTTTTGGTGTTTTCTGCAAAAAATTATACCGTATATACTGAGATTTTCAGCCCAAATTTTTGGGCTGAAAGTGCCCCTCTCGGCTTATACTCGAGTCACGGTCGGCGGGTGAGAGGGAGAGCGCGTGTCACATACTTAACTGCTTCCGGGGCTCCTGGCGCTCCCCCTGCAGTCCCACGGTCTCCGGGTGCCGCAGCTCTTCCCCTGTTCAGCGGTCACGTGGGACCACTCATTAGAAAAATGAATATGGACTCCACTCCCATAGGGGTGGAGCCGCATATTCATTTCTCTAATGAGCGGTAACGGTGACCACTGAGAGGAAGAGGCACCGAAGATCAGCTCTCCGGGAGAAGGAGCGGGACGCCGGGAGCAGGTAAGTATTACATATTCACCTGTCCACGTTCCACACGCCGGGCGCCGCTCTGTCTTCGCGTCCTCTTGCACTGACTGTTCAGGTCAGAGGGCGTGATGACGCATATAGTGTGCGCGCCGCCCTCTGCCTGATCAGTCAGTGCGGAGACACGCCGGGACGGGACGCTGAGGAGCTGCAAGCAAGAGAGGAGAGTATGGCATTTTTTTTTTTATTGCAGCAGCAGCAGCAGCAGCAATGGCACAGCTTTCTATGGCACAGCTATGGGGCAATAATGAACGGTGCAGAGCACTAGATGGCACAGCTATGGGGCAATAATGAACGGTGCAGAGCACTTTATGGCACAGCTTTCTATGGTACATCTATGGGGCAATAATGAACGGTGCAGAGCACTAGATGGCACAGCTATGGGGCAATAATGAACGGTGCAGAGCACTATATGGCACAGCTATGGGGCAATAATGAACGGTGCAGAGCACTACATGGCACAGCTATGGGGCAATAATGAACGGTGCAGAGCACTATATGGCACAGTTTTCTATGGTACATCTATGGGGCAATAATGAACGGTGCAGAGCACTATATGGCACAACTATGGGGCAATAATGAACGGTATGGAGCATCTATTTTTATTTTTGAAATTCACCGGTAGCTGCTGCATTTTCCACCCTAGGCTTATACTCGAGTCAATAAGTTTTCCCAGTTTTTTGTGGCAAAATTAGGGGGGGGGGGTCAGCTTATACTCGAGTATATACGGTAATTAAAATGTTGTACATTATTCTTATCTTATGTAAAAGTGTAGATTTGTGACGTCACGCAATCTAGGGTTAATAGAAGTATGAGTATTCATGGAAAACACAAAATTGTCTGGGTGACCCTAAACTTTGGAACTGTAGTGTATATCTATCTATATACCCTAAAATACAAAGGAAATGTGTCATCTTTAACCTTTTAGAGATCATTTCATCTTCAACTTGCTTAACTGTTCACAATAACAGTAATTTTGAGCAGGGGTGTCCAAGCTTTTACATGCCACTGTATCTTCCTTTGCCTGAGCTCTTCTCAGCCGATCCATGACCGCATTGAAGTTTACACGAACTGTGTTGTCATAACTCAGCTGACAGGAGCTCAGGAGTGGATAGATCAGGTTTATAAACCACCATCAAAACGATCTCACTGACAGATTCTCGGCTAATTCATTCTGCAGCCATAAACTAATACAAAAGAGAAATGGTGCACAATTTTTAATGGAACCCAAATTACCAAAATTTTAGGGAAAATACATGCATTAAAGTGAAAACAAATGGTAGTTACCTGCCGATAACGGTATTTCTCTGATCCCATGATGGCACCACGGAGAGAGGGGTCCGCCCCCAGGGACAGGAAACCTAGATGAAAAAGGGCGTACCTCTCTCCCACATCAGTTGGATTACAGAGCCTTATACAGAACTTCAGCTGCAACTCAATATTTGTACAAATTAAACTTAACCTATTTAACTTAACAGAGGCACCGTGACTAAAATTAATTACTAGTACATTATCAAGTGCACACCTGTGTGTGAAAAGGGAGGGAATATACGGGTGCCATCATGGGATCAGAGAAATACCGTTATCGGCAGGTAACTACCATTTTCTCTATCCCCATGATGGCACCACGGAGAGATTTGAATAGATAGAGCTCTTAGGGAGGGACCACTGCCTCTAGAACCCTTCGCCCAAAGGTAGGATCAGAGGAGGTCAAGTCTAAGCGGTAATGCTTGAAAAATGTAGACTGGGAAGACCAAGTGGCCGCTCTACATATCTGTTGTATTGAAGCGCCAGCTCTCTCCGCCCAGGATGATGCCACTGCTCTGGTCGAATGAGCTTTTATGTTCTCTGGGATGGCTGTCCCACAGGATGAGTAGGATAGGGCGATGGCGTCTCTTATCCATCTTGCTAACGTGGCTTTCGATGCTTTTTGTCCTTTGCGTGGACCCTGGAAGCAGACAAACAGAGCCCTATCCTTCCTGCACTCCCTAGTGGCTGATAGATATTGGACTAGACATCTTTTTACGTCTAGGGTATGCAGTGTTTTTTCCCTCTCATTTTTAGGGTTGGGACAAAAGGAGGGTAAAGAAATTTCTTGCGTTCTGTGAAACTGTGACGCTATTTTAGGGAGATAAGCCGGGTCAGTTTTTAGAATGACTGTCATCAAGTATCTGCGTAAAGGGCGGGCATGAAGATAACGCTTGTATATCGCTGACACGACGAGCTGAGGTTAGGGACACTAGGAGTGTGGTTTTTAGAGATAAGATCTTTAAAGGAACTTCTGTCAGGGGCTCAAAGGGAGGTTTGGTTAGAGCGTTTAGTACGAGGTTTAAATCCCATGGAGGAGAGTTGTGGAGGGAAATGGGTCTGGACCTAGATGAGGCTTTAATAAATCGCATGACCCACCGATTTCTGGCCAAATCATAATTATACAGTGCTGCCAAGGTTGCTACCTGAACCTTTAGAGTGCTTGTAGCCAAACCTCTTTCCAGACCTTTCTGTAAAAATTCAAGGACTTTCCCTATAGGAATTTCCCCGGACGGGTCTGCCCCTGATACTGACATGAATTTTTTCCACACTTTCCCATATATTCTAGTGGTTACGGGTTTTCTACTCTGTAATAGAGTGGACACCAAGTTAGGAGAGAACCCTTTGTCCCTTAGCAACCTCCTTTCAAAAGCCACGCTGTCATGTGTAAATTTTTTACATTGGGGTGAAATACTGGACCCTGGGACAGAAGTTTCGGGGTGTCTGGTAGAACCCATGGACTTGATATGGACATTTTTCTTAGCCAAGAAAACCATATTCTGCGGGGCCAGAATGGCGCTATTAGTATCACTGTAGTCCCCTCCTCCCGAATTTTCCTCAGCACTAAGGGGATGAGTGACATTGGAGGGAACGCATAGGCAAGGTGATAGTTCCAAGGAATTGTCAATGCGTCTAGAGCTACAGGGTTCCCCCGGGGATCGATTGAGCAGAATGTTTTTACTTTGCGGTTTTGGCTGTTCGCGAATAGGTCTATTACTGGTAGGCCCCAGAGATTCACGATTTGATCGAAGACCGATTGGTTTAGCTCCCACTCTCCCTGCTTTAAGCATGTTCTGCTCAGGAAGTCTGCAGTTTGGTTTTCGGAGCCTTTTAAGTGGAGAGCTGTCAAGGACTTTAGACTGTGTTCCGCTATGTGGAAGATGGATTGGGTTACCTCCATCAGAGCTCGACACCTGGTTCCCCCTTGGTGGTTTAGATATGCAACCACTACCTGGTTGTCCGAAAAGACTTTTACATGATGACCGTGAAGGAGATATAGGAAGTGTGTTAGGGCCAGTTTTACCGCTAGCAGTTCTTTCATGTTGGAAGAGTCTAGCTCTTGACTTTTGTTCCAACTCCCCTGTGCCACTTGATCGCCTATATGTGCTCCCCAGCCCCAGGGGCTTGCATCCGTCGTTAGAATCTTCTCCGTCGGTAGCGCCCAAGGAACCCCTTTGGTTAGATTCCCTGGGTCTGCCCACCATGCTAGGGAGTGTATCGTGTTTGGAGAAATACTTAACTGCCCGTCTAAATTTCCGTGCAGAGATATGCCTAAATTTAAAGTCTCCCATTGTAGATCCCGGGAATGAAGTTGTGCCCACTGAACTGCCGGAATACAGGCAGTCAGAGCCCAGGAGGGACATTGCTCTCCTCAGAGTGGTGACTGGGGATACCGTCAGCTGTAACACTGCCTGTGTCATTTTTTGTACCTTCTCCTGAGGAAGATAGCATGTCTGCGTGATCGAGTCTAGGACTATCCCCAAGTACTCCTGTACCTGGGATGGCACCATTTTGGACTTGGGTATGTTTAGCAGCCACCCTAGACTCGACAGAGAAGCAATGACCAGATTCAACTGTTGTTCGCAGTGTTGAAATGAGTTCCCTACCACGAGTAGGTCGTCCAGATAGGGAACTATTAAGATATTCTGTTCCCGTATGTGGGCCATTACCTCTGACATTATTTTCGTGAATACCAGAGGAGCAATAGCTATCCCGAAGGGGAGAGCCCGGAATTGGAAGTGTATTACTTCCCCCTGGATATTCACTGCCAGTCTGAGATATTTTTGGTAATCTCTGTGGATGGGCACATGGTAATATGCGTCTCGTAAATCTAGAACAGTCATGAAACACAAAGGAAAGAGTATTCTCACGCAAGATTTTGTCTCCATTTTGAAATGTTGTATCTCCAGGAAGCGGTTTAGTTTTTTGAGATTTATGATCGTTCTGTACGATCCGTCCGGTTTTTTGCAGAGGAAGAGAGGAGAATAGAAACCCGTGCCTCTTTCCTGGTATGGAACTTCTTGCAATACATCTTTCTGGATTAGGCTCAGAATCTCCTTCTGGAGAGCTGACTGTTCGAGTGATTGTTTTTGAGGCGTTACCATGAAGGAGTTGCCGGGAGGAACACGAAATTTGAATTTGAGGCCTTCTCGTATAATACCTAGAATCCAAGGACTGTTTGAAATTCTTTCCCAGGCTGAAAGAAACTCGGCTAGTCTCCCTCCGACCCGGGGAGTACCTTCATTGGGATTGTTTATTATCTGGAGGAGGGGGGGGGGGGGGGGGTTGGGGTTTTGTTGAACAAGAAGCCCCTGTTTTTGTTTCTTCTGTCTTCCCATCCGTCTTTATTTCCTTTTGGAGGTCTTCTGCGCATGAACTTTCTGTTCCGAAAGGAGCGCCTATATGACTGGTTGGGGAACCCGGGGAAAGATTTCTTTTTATCTCCTGCTTTGTCGAGGATGTCGTCCAACGTTGATCCAAACAGGAATTCACCTTCGCAAGGTATTGAGCAAAGCTTGGTCTTTCTCTGCAGGTCCCCCGGCCAGCACTTTAGCCACAGGGCGCGTCTTGCGGCGTTTGAGAAAGAAGCCGACCTGGCTTCTAATCTTGCTGAGTCCACCGAAGCGTCCGCCAAAAAAGCTGCTGCCCCTTTCATCATGGACACTGACTTTTGTATTGTCTCTCTTGGAACTTTCTCCTTTAGTTGAGAATCCAAATGCTCAAGCCATACCATTAGAGCACGAGCCGTGCAGGTGGCTGCGATGGCTGGCTTTAGACCCCCTCCTGCCGCTTCCCAGGAGTTTTTTTAAGAAGGTGTCTGCCTTTTTGTCCATCGGATCCTTTAGAGTGCCCATGTCCTCGAAGGGCAGAGCGAACTTTTTAGAGGCCTTTGCTATGGCCACATCCAGTTTGGGTGCCTTGCTCCAGGATCAGCAGGCTGGGTCATCGAACGGGTACTTTCTCTTGGGGGTCAAGAGAACTTTTTTATCCGGTTTCTTCCATTCTTTCTTGATCAAAGAATGAATTTTCTCATTTATTGGAAATACTCTTTCCTTTTGTTCTAGTCCGCTGAACATTATGTCCTGTGCTGTTCTTTTAGGGCGTTCGTCTACCAGACCCATAGTTGTTCTGATGGCCTTTACCAATGCGTCTGTCTCCTCGATGGGGAAGCAACTGCGTCCCCCCTCTGATGATAGTGAGGAGGTCTCGGATGTCGATGAATCATTAGAGTCAGATGTCTCATTTTCTGATTCGTCTATACTGGAAATGGGAGACTTATGACCTGATCTATGTTTTTTCCTCGGAATTTTAATGCCTTTGAGGGCACTTTCCACTTGATTTTTTATTAGAGTTTTCAGGTCTGATGCGAACGCCGGAGATTCCTCCTGAATGGTTTTTTCTATGCAGGACCCGCATAGCTTTTTTTCCCATGAGGAAGGTAGCTCTTCCAAACATATCGCACACACTTTGGGCTTTGATTTGCCTGTACATTTCCTTCCCTAGGAGAAAAAAGTAATCTTGTATTACATTATTACTTTCACGTAGATCACTCACCCCTTACGACTAAGAGATACCGTCTCTGGCCTCGGGACTGTATCCACTGGATTCGTCGCCGGCCGTGTATTTCCCCCAGAGACTCGGCTGCGTTGTGACCCTGAGCGTCCGCTGCTGCTGCGTTGCTGGGATGAAGCGTTCCCCTTGCGCTGATGTTGTGAGCGCGGACGCAGTACTTGCTCAGGTGATGATTGTGCACATTCCTGTGCCTCTTACCGCTCATAGTGGCTCCGCTCTGCGTTTGCCAAAAGAGAGGGTTTCCCACGTTTCCTCTACAGAGAACGCTGTTTTTTAAACTTGCCGCCGGTAGAAGCGGTCATCTGCGCATGCATGCGCGCGCGTCACTTCCGGTTCGTGGCATAGGCGTCCTATAGGGAAGATATTATTGGGGACGCCTGTGCGCGCTTTCTAACGTTCTGCCCCTGCCCGTACTTCCGGTTTGGGCGGCGCTTTTGCGCGCTCTAGCGCTCCTGCAATGGTAGCGTAGCCGCCGCTACCCCCATGTACCGATTAGCGGTACAGAGGCTGTAACGGTGACCACCGTCACCTGCCTCTTTCCTCCCCTTTTTTTTTTTTCCTGGGGAAGGCAGGCTCGAACCTCTTCACTGCCTCCCCCTGCAACACTCACCCGTAGGGCCCGCCGACCCCCGTGGTGGGGCTTCAGGGTCGGAAGAAAAGGGGGGAGAAGCCGTGACAGGGCGCCCCCTGTCAGGAACCGACCGGCCAGCACCCTGGAATCCCACGAAGAATCCTTCAGGTACGTGCTGTAGGTTCCCCGTCAGGGACAGGAAACCAACTGATGTGGGAGAGAGGTACGCCCTTTTTCATCTGTAGATTTCCTGTCCCTGGGGGCGGACCCCTCTCTCCGTGGTGCCATCATGGGGATAGAGAAAAACACCTCCTGCATCTGTTCAAATTCTATGAACTGGAAATGTGGAAGTGTATTTACGGTAAGTAAAGAATTGCATGTTACAAATCTCAAAGAGCCCTCGTACTAGGACGCTACATTATCAGTAGAACGAAAGGAATATCTGTAGGCAAACCCAGTCTATAAATGCATTTATTAAGGCAATTAAGTGTTGCTTGCCCTCTATGAGCCAAAGTGGAAAAACAGTAATCAGTGGCACTGCTAGGTAAATGTTGGCTGTTGTGGATTCCTCCTTTAAAACGGATGCATCTCGCATTTTTTTCCTGTGTTGCATGTACCCGATTCCACCATAGGATGAAACTAATACCACTTCTACAAATACATTTGTATGACTCACTTGCAAGACCTACTTTCATGTAAGTATTTTGGACAAACAGCTAGAAACGTGCCACAATTTTTAAAAAGTGAAATGGGTTAATAATTTACCTTTAGCCTAGCTTCAATGATTTTAGTCAGAGTGAGGCAGTCCCCATGAAATCCGCTGCAACCAATGACCGTTTTGTTTGTCCTGTGGAACAAAAAAAAAAATAATAATATCACAAAGGTATTGTCATCACTGGGCGATCTAGGAAGAGAAGAGGAATGCACTCAGCAACTTCCCGAAAAAGTAATACAAGACCTAACAGGTTACCAAAGTGGGATGATTGTGTGCAACGATCTGGTCAGACATTGGCCATGTTTTCACATAGAATAAATGCCGCAACTTCTTTCCTCTGCTGTTCTTTCATGTAACAGTAAAAGCAAAGTCTAAAAAGTCTTTAACCTCTTCCTGACATGATGTACTAGTCCCATTTCTTTGAGCAGATGATAGCAGTTACACCCTGATAAATTCCCCCATTAATATAGGACTATGGCCTACACAGCTTTTGCCAGGGGGCACGCAATTCTAAGAGACCATTGGTGAACTTGTGATGAGATCATGGGGTGAAGATGAGTTGCCATGGCAGCTAGAGGTCTGCTGAGGACCCAGACACCTATTGTGACAAGTACTCCTCTGTAGGCCAGAGGAGGTTCAAGTCACCTAAGGATGACAAAATGTAAAAATAAGAGAAAATGCAGTACGTGGTCAAAATAAGATCTAGTCCAAAGTGGCACCAATAAAAACAGCTGCTCACACCACATGTACAAAGCCAGAAATATTTAGCAAATATGTCCACAGTCACATAAAACCTGCAAATAGATGTGACAAATTGATTACTCTGCATGGACCGATTGGAAGGTTCAATGCATAAAACAAATCATAGAAAAAAAATAAAATGTTCAAAAGAACAGTTTTTATAAATCAAGAATCAGATTTTATTTGTATTACAAAAAAAAAAAAAAAAAAATCACTACTTAATTAAAAATATAAAACACTGGGAAATCACAAGATGGTGCCACATTCCAATCCATATGATCCCACATATATACCATCTATGACTCATCACTGATGTATGTATTATATTTTGAACGGTGCCATATTATCCCACATATATACCATCTATGACTCATCACTGATGTATGTATTATATTTGGAACGGTGCCTATCATGAGATATAGATATATAGATAGATAGATATATATATATATATATATATACATATATATACATATATATATATAGATTATATATATCTATATAGATATAGATAGATATATATATATATATATATATATATATATATATATATATACATATACATATATATATACATATATATATATATATATATATATATATATACATATATATATATATATATATATATATATATATAGATATATATATAGATATAGATATATATATATACACATATATATATACACATATATATACACATATATATACACATATATATACATACACAGTAATAGAATCATCATACAGTCATGGCCAAAAGTATTGACACCCCTGCAATTCTGTCACATAATACTCGGTTTCTTCCTGAAAATGATTGCAAACACAAATTCTTTGGTATTATTATCTTCATTTAATTTGTCTTAAATGAAAAACACAAAAAAGAGAATGAAGCAAAAAGCAAAACATTGATCATTTCACACAAAACTCCAAAAATGGGCCAGACAAAAGTATTGGCACCCTCAGCCTAATACTTGGTTGCACAACCTTTAGCCAAAATAACTGCGACCAACCGCTTCCGGTAACCATCAATGAGTTTCTTACAATGCTCTGCTGGAATTTTAGACCATTCTTCTTTGGCAAACTGCTCCAGGTCCCTGATATTTGAAGGGTGCCTTCTCCAAACTGCCATTTTTAGATCTCTCCACAGGTGTTCTATGGGATTCAGGTCTGGACTCATTGCTGGCCACCTTAGAAGTCTCCAGTGCTTTCTCTCAAACCATTTTCTAGTGCTTTTTGAAGTGTGTTTTGGGTCATTGTCCTGCTGGAAGACCCATGACCTCTGAGGGAGACCCAGCTTTCTCACACTGGGCCCTACATTATGCTGCAAAATTTGTTGGTAGTGTTCAGACTTCATAATTCCATGAACACAGTCAAGCAGTCCAGTGCCAGAAGCAGCAAAGCAACCCCAAAACATCAGGAAACCTCCGCCATGTTTGACTGTAGGGACCGTGTTCTTTTCTTTGAATGCCTCTTTTTTTCTCTTGTAAACTATGTTGATGCCTTTGCCCAAAAAGCTCTACTTTTGTCTCATCTGACCAGAGAACATTCTTCCAAAATGTTTTAGGCTTTTTCAGGTAAGTTTTGGCAAACTCCAGCCTGGCTTTTTTTTTGTCTTGGGGTAAGAAGTGGGTTCTTCCTGGGTCTCCTACCATACAGTCCCTTTTGCTTCAGACCCTGGACGGATAGTACGGGTTGACACTGTTGTACCCTCGGACTGCAGGGCAGCTTGAACTTGTTTGGATGTTAGTCAAGGTTCTTTATCCAACATCCGCACAATCTTGCGTTGAAATCTGTCAATTTTTCTTTTCCGTCCACATCTAGGGAGGTTAGCCACAGTGCCATGGGATTTAAACTTCTTGATGACACTGCGAACGGTAGACACAGGAACATTCAGGTCTTTGAAGATGGACTTGTAGCCTTGAGATTGCTTATGCTTCCTCACAATTTGGTTTCTCAAGTCCTCAGACAGTTCTTTGGTCTTCTTTCTTTTCTCCATGCTCAATGTGGTACACACAAGGACACAGGACAGAGGTTGAGTCAACTTTAATCCATGTCAACTGGCTGCAAGTGTGATTTAGTTATTGCCAAACCTGTTAGGTGCCGCAGGTAAGTTACAGGTGCTGTTAATTACACAAATTAGAGAAGCATCACATGATTTTTCGAACAGTGCCAATACTTTTGTCCACCCGCTTTTTATGTTTGGTGGGGAATTATATCCAATTTGGCTTTAGGACAATTTTTTTTTTTTTTTCATTTAAGACAAATTAAATGAAGATAATAATGCCAAATAATTTGTGTTTGCAATCATTTTCAGGAAGAAAATGAGTATTATCTGACAGAATTGCAGGGGTGTCAATACTTTTGGCCATGACTGTATAACTACTGTAATGTATACAAATTGCAACAAAAGAACATACTGAAAAAAAAAAAAAAAAAAGTGTAGTCCCCTGTGTCGAAATGTATCAAACCAAACCAAAGCCCCCAAATTAAGAAATATGTACTGTATATACTCGTGTAAGCCGAGGCACCTAAATTTTGCCACAGAAAACTGGGTAAGCTTATTGACTAGTATAAGCTGGGTATGTATTGCCCCCTCATCCCTGCCCTGCTTTATGTGGCTTGGCGTCCCCCCCCCCCTTGTATGCATGGCTCGGCGTCCTCCCCCCCCTTCCTTGTATGCATGGCTCGGAACAGGGAAAGGAGCTCCAAGGTTAATAGACCATCTACACACTTGCCATGCAGGAGATGCCCAAGTACTAAGATTTGCGGGTTTGGAGCGGGTCTCGTTGCCTGAGGGAGGAGGGGATTTGCGCCGCCTCCTGCTGCGCAGAGAAGCCAGATGGATCCTGCGCGCAGACGCAGCAGGACCATCTGGTTTAAATGACAAAGTCGACATGTCGGTTTTCTTATAAAAGTGTCTCAATCTTGGTTTCTAAAAGCTGTATTCGGTTTATTTGTAGTTCTCAGCATGTGCTATTTTATTATTGTTGTTTTTAATACCATTTTGTTTTAAATGTAACACTGTTTATGTTTGGAGTCCAGGGGGAGGAGTCTGGGATCCAGATGGGTCTATAAAACTCCTTCCTGTTCCACTCAGCATTAGGACCCGTTGAAGTGCCGTAGAGCACGAAACGATCGTTGTCCGTGGCTGACCCTATCCCTCCCTGCTATCCGTTTGTTTATATGTCCTAATAAAGTGATATTCACCGCAACAGGGTAAGTGCGCGCCTACTTTTTCTTTTTTGCCATTTGGATTCTGCACACATTTTTCCTGGCAGCAGCACCCCGTTGATTCAGGTGTAAAGGATTCATACAGCCAGTATCACTTTCTGTGGTGCTAGACCGATATTATAATACGGTCACTGAGTTGGACCTTTGAGCAGTGCGGATGTGTGTTTTCTCTACTATTGGACTTTGCATTTTGATTTTCTTTGTACACACTACCAGCACGCTTGGTCGCTCACACCCTTGCACCAGGTGATCATTAACAGACTTTTGCTTGTTAGCACTGTTCGGATCTCCATAGCTATGGAGCCCGAGGCTGTTTCCTTATCACATGGACTCCTAGCAGGGAGGGAAAATGTGGATGCTTATTTTTCTGAATGTGAACTACACGACAACGTTTTTTCACTTAGCACAAAGACGCTGGAACACAAACTATTTATGGCCGCAGAAAGAGGTAAATTTGTTTTGGACAAATAATTCTTTGAAGTCCTACATGGAGTGCGGTCGAGTACCGCGAGGACTGCGTGTCATAAAAGAAATGGCTCAATATAAAGATAATGTATCCTTCATTAAAGAGTGGGAGAAAATCTTACTACAATGCTCCCAGGAATTACTCCGCCTCGTGTTGAAGCAAAACATTATTAATTATGAAGCCACTAAAGCCGAACTTACTAAAACTAAAGAAGAATTGAGAACCAGGTTGTCTGACACACAATGGTCAATTATTGACAAAAAACTGGATACAAAACTGGTCATTTTGCAAAATGAGATAAAGCAAAGGAAAAGAGACAAATTTATAAGAGACAAAATTGATTTTGAAACAGACAGAATTTTTACTTGGAATAAAGGCAGCCTATCAGAAGGCCATCGCAGATCCCGCAACAAATGGAATCAGAACAAGGGACAAGGACATAACAAGTCCCTGTTTAAAAAGAACAAAAATAAAAAAGATTACCTTACAACAGACTCAGACTCAAGTGCTACCGAGGATCCTTGTACATCTAAAAACCAAATGCCATTGCCACCAGCATCTATCTCAGGTGTTTCCCCTTTAGACGCAGGACGCGCCGAGGGGGTAGGAGAAATGGCAGAAGAAACTCCAAAAAAAAGGCGGCAAGTTTCGTGGCGGCCAACGAAGTAGCGGTTGTTAATTTAACCCCACGAACCTTGAGTGAAGCACATCTGTCGGTGTTGTCCAAAGGATTGAATTTTTGTATAGCAGAACCATTTAATCTGGTAGATTTTAAAATCGACCTTTTCAAGGCGGTTCGCAAGATCCATTTGTTTAAGTCGTTTTCTGCAGTTAGTAACCATGCCACCCCCCGTGAAGTGTTCCCAGGTGAGTCACCTTGCCATGTGGGTCCCCTGGGCTTTTTTGTCACAGAGGACCCATTTGGTGATGTGCGGGAAGAGACCCGTGACCTTTTGGATTCTATGAGCATTACTCCGGTTTCTGCAAGTCATAAAGATAAAGTAACTGCACCTTTTACTGGAGGTAATAAATCTACCTATATGCCCCCAGTAGCCCCAGGTAATCTTGTAGATGTTTTCCAATCGCAGGTTTTAAAAGACATGGAGGCTTTAATATATGAAAAGCCCATAGAAAACCTTCTTTTAAAGGAAAAACAAGCTTTGGGTGAAATACAGGGCTGGTCTGATGTGATTGTCCGTAGTGCGGATAAAGGTGGCAACGTGGTGCTGCTTACAAGAGAATACTACAAAACAGAGGCATTGAGACAGTTGTCAGATGATACAACGTATTTGAAGCTTAAGGGGGACCCTACGGTAAAATTTAAAAATCTCTTGCGTTCGTTGCTAAGAGATTTTGTGGATAAAAAGGTGTTTTCTTGTAAACAGGCTGAAAAGCTACTACCGGATTTTCCGAGACGCCCACATTGGTATCACATACCGAAATTACACAAATCAGTGGAAGCCCCCCCTGGCCGTCCCATAGTGTCAGGGGTTGGTTCGTTAACTGAGCCTATCTCCTCTTATATCGACTGGCTGCTGCGCCCCCTGCTGTTGGATGTCCCTTCGTTTATTAAAGACACGGGAGACTTTCTGAATGTGATTAAGGATTTTGAATGGCAGGAATCATATGCTCTGACTTCGATTGATGTCGAAAGTCTTTATACACGTATTCCACAAAAGTTGGGGGTGGAAACAATTAGAAGCATTTTGGAGAATACTCCCACTGGTCATGACACTGTGGAGTTCATTTGTGATGGACTCTCGTTCATTTTAGAACACAATGCTTTTTCTTTTGACGGCCAGTGGTACCTGCAGACGGTGGGTACCGCTATGGGTACCCCCGTCGCATGTACCCTGGCAAACCTCTTTCTTGCGAGGTTTGAGGAGGAATATATTTATTCCAACAAAAACCCATTTCTTCGACATATCAAGCTATATGCTAGGTATGTGGATGACATGTTCATGGTGTGGGATGGGCACCAGGATGCCTTCACGGAGTTCGTGAGGTACCTGGGGACATCCAATACCATGAACATGGGGTTTACCTCGCAATTTGGAGGCACCAACTTGGTCTTTTTGGATGTCCAGTTATGCATTGAGGACGGGGGGATCTCCACTAGAGTATATCGTAAACCCTCGGCATGTAATTCTTTATTACATTATAACAGTGCTCATCCGCCATACATGAAGGGATCTCTGCCCTATAGTCAACTTCTTAGGGTTAAGAGAATCAATAGTGATCCTGCAGGTTTTGCGCAGCAGTCAGTCGATTTGATTGGAAGATTTAAGAAACGTGGGTACCCCCCATCTATTTTAAAAAATGCCTACGATAAAGCAGCAGCCACGGATGTTTCCACCACCTCCAAAAAAAGACAAAAAGAAGAAAAAAAGTTTGTCTTCAGTTTTAAGTTTGGCCCTCTTGACAACCACATCAGAACCGTCATACGTAAAAATTGGTGTATTTTACGTCAAGATACTGACCTCAAAGAAATAATAGATAGGGGACCTCTCTTTGCTAGCCGTCGCAGTACAAACATTAGAGACAGCATAGTCCGCAACCGCTTTGTCACTACCAAAAATAATTGGCTCACAGATAGTATCCCTAAAGGCAACTTCACATGCGGGGGTTGCAACTTCTGCAAGTACCATCATACAGGTAATAGAATTAGAGTAGGTCATATCCAGCACACTGTACGGGACTTTATTTCTTGCAGGACTACCCATGTCGTCTATGTTCTTTTTTGTCCGTGCAGACGCTTCTATATTGGCAAAACCTTCCGCCCACTGTTTGTTCGGATTAGGGAGCATTTTTACTCCATTAGAACAGGGAAAGGAGCTCCAAGGTTAATAGACCATCTACACACTTGCCATGCAGGAGATGCCCAAGTACTAAGATTTGCGGGTTTGGAGCGGGTCTCGTTGCCTGAGGGAGGAGGGGATTTGCGCCGCCTCCTGCTGCGCAGAGAAGCCAGATGGATCCTGCGCGCAGACGCAGCAGGACCATCTGGTTTAAATGACAAAGTCGACATGTCGGTTTTCTTATAAAAGTGTCTCAATCTTGGTTTCTAAAAGCTGTATTCGGTTTATTTGTAGTTCTCAGCATGTGCTATTTTATTATTGTTGTTTTTAATACCATTTTGTTTTAAATGTAACACTGTTTATGTTTGGAGTCCAGGGGGAGGAGTCTGGGATCCAGATGGGTCTATAAAACTCCTTCCTGTTCCACTCAGCATTAGGACCCGTTGAAGTGCCGTAGAGCACGAAACGATCGTTGTCCGTGGCTGACCCTATCCCTCCCTGCTATCCGTTTGTTTATATGTCCTAATAAAGTGATATTCACCGCAACAGGGTAAGTGCGCGCCTACTTTTTCTTTTTTGCCATTTGGATTCTGCACACATTTTTCCTGGCAGCAGCACCCCGTTGATTCAGGTGTAAAGGATTCATACAGCCAGTATCACTTTCTGTGGTGCTAGACCGATATTATAATACGGTCACTGAGTTGGACCTTTGAGCAGTGCGGATGTGTGTTTTCTCTACTATTGGAATAAGCTGGGTATGTATTGCCCCCTCATCCCTGCCCTGCTTTATGTGGCTTGGCGTCCCCCCCCCCCCCCCCCTTGTATGCATGGCTCGGCGTCCTCCCCCCCTTCCTTGTATGCATGGCTCGGTGTCCTCCCCTTCATATGCACCCTCCGCGGTCGCTGCACGTCCCTGCACCTCCTTTGTCCCGGCAGCTCTTCCTGTGCGGAGCGGTCACGTAGTACCGCTCATTAAGGTAAGGAATATGCGCTCCACGCCTATAAGAGTGGAGACTACTGCATATTCAATACCTTAATGAGCTGTACCACGTGACCGCTGAGCACAGGAAGAGCTGCAGTTTCGGGGCGACGGAGATGCAGAGACGTGTAGCGACTGCGTGAAGAGTATGATATCACAGCCGCCGGCTCCTGCAGCTCCGCCACTCTCTTTCTGGACAATGACTCGTGTATAAGCCGAAAGAAGGGGGGGATGGGGGCGGGGGTGTCTCAGCACAAAAAATAAAAATAAAAATATGTGCTGAAAATCTCTGCTTATACATGAGTATATACAGTAAATGTTTTGCAAAATGGAAACAAGTTTTATTTATTTATTTTTTCTTTGATCCCTTTACACCCCCCTCCCCGAGCCAGTTTTCACCTTGATGACCATGCAAATTTCACAATTCTGACCAGTAACACTTTATGAGTTTATAGTTATGGAACGCTCCAATGGATCCCACCGATTCGGATTGTTTTTTCGTGACATATTGTACTTCATGATAGTGGGAAAATTTGTTTTGCACAACTTGCGTTTATTTGTGTATATACGGCGCTTTGTGGGAACACAGCTCCAGTACACCGCATAGTAAAATGGACAGTGTTATTCAAAAAGTACAACTCATCAGGCAAAACAAAAGTTATATAGACAGGAAAAATGAAAAACAAAAAAGGATAGTCGCCGTGTCTGTAAGGAGTTAAAACACTAAAATAATTTGCTCAACATATTTACTATTAGGGTGGATTCACTTGAAGTATATATTATTGCAGAAGTTTCTGCTATTATTCAAGTCTCATATCATTTTGGTGCAGATACATTCTTTTGATCGAGCGTTTTTGCATTTTAATGCAATGTTGCGGCAACCAAAAATCGTAATTTTGGCATTTTTACTTTTTCTTGCTACGCTGTTTAGCGATCAGGGAAGTCCTTTTTTTATTGAAAGATCGGGCGATTCTGAAGCTAGCAATACACATATTTAGTATGTTTGATTTTATTTTTTATTGATTTAATTTGAATGGGGTGAATGGGGGGTGATTTATCCTTTTTTTTATTTTTTTTTAACCCCTTAATCCCATATGACATACTATCCCGTCAAGGTGACCTGGGACCTAATTCCCAGTGACGGGATAGTACGTCATATACAATCGGCCACGCTCACGGGGGAAGTGCGGCCGAGTGTCAGCTGACTATCGCAGCTGACATCCAGGACTATGTGCAGGAGCGGTCACGGACCGCCCCTGGCACATTAACCCCCGGAACACTACGATCAGACATGATCGCAGCGTTCCGGCTGTACAGGGAAGCATCGTGCAGGGAGGGGGCTCCCTGCGACCCTCAATACAAGGCGATGTGCTCACCTTGCACCGAGCGTCTCCTCCCTGCAGGCCCCGGATTCATGACATAACATGATTTCCTCCCCTGCGGCAATGTTATAACGTTAATAAAAATATTCACATGTATAAAAAAAAAAAAAAGAAAAAAATTCTAAATAAAGGAAAAAAACAAAACAATAAAGTACACATTTAGTATCGCCGTGTCCGTAACGACTCCGCTTATAGAACTGTCCCGCTAGTTAACCTTTTCAGTGAACACTGGAAAAAAAAAAAAAAGGCAAAAAAAAAACAACGCTTTATTATCATACCACCGAACAAAAAGCAGAATAACACGCAATCAAAAAGACGGATATAAATAACCATAGTACCGCTGAAAACGTCATCTTGTCCCGAAGAATACAACTGCTTTATCAATTTTACCAAACGAGGACCGGTATGAATGTCCCCTCCTCCCCCCCTAAAAAAAGAAATTCATGAATAGCTGGTTTTTGGTCATTCTGCCTAACAAAAATCGGAATAAAAAGCGATCAAAAAATGTCACCAATAAAAACGTCAACTCGTCCCGCAGAAAACAAGACCTCACATGACTGTGGACCAAAATATGGAAAAATGATAGCTCTCAAAATGTGGAGACGCAAAAACTTTTTTTTTTGCAATAAAAAGCGTCTTTTAGTCTGTCGGCTGTCAATCATAAAAATACGCTAAAAACCCCGCTATAAATAGTAAATCAAACACCCCTTCATCACCCCCTTAGTTAGGGAAACATAAAAAAATTAAAAAAATGTATTTCCATTTTCCCGCTAGGGCTGGGGCTAGGGTTTCAGTTAGAATTGGGGGTTTCCACTGTTTAGGCACATCGGGGATCTCCAAACGCGACATGGCATCCGATCTCAATTCCAGCCAATTCTGCGTTGAAAAACTAAAACCGTGCTCCTTCCCTTCCGAGCTCTGTGGTGCGCCCAAACAGGGGTTTACCACAACATATGGGGTATCAGCGTACTCAGGACAAACTGAAGAACAACTTTTGTGGTCCAATTTCTCTTGTTACTCTTGGGAAAATAAAAATTTGGGGGGCTAAAAACGATTTTTGTAGGAAAATTATTATTTTCACGGCTCTGTAGTGAAACACTTGAGGGTTCAAAGCTCTCAGAACACATCTAGATAAGTTCCTTAGGGGGTTTACTTTCCAAAATTGTGTCACTTTTGGGGGGTTTCAATGTTTAGGCACATCAGTGGCTCTCCAAACGCAACATGGAGTCCCATCTCAATTCCAGTCAATTTTGCATTGAAAAGTCAAACAGCGATCTTTCCCTTCCGAGCTCTGCCATGCGCCCAAACAGTGGTTTACCCCCACATATGGGGTATCAGCGTACTCAGGACAAATTGCACAACAACTTTTGGGGACCAATTTCTTCTTTTACCCTTGGGAAAATAAAAAATTGGGGGCGAAAAGATCATTTTTGTGAAAAAATATTTTTTATTTTTATAAACTTCTGTGAAGCCTTTGGTAGGTCAAAGTGCTCACCACACCTCTAGATAAGTTCCTTAGGGGGACTAGTTTCCAAAATTGTGTCACTTGTGGGGGGTTTCAATGTTAAGGTACATCAGGGGCTCGCCAAACACAACATGGCGTCCCATCTCAATTCCAGTCAATTTTGCATTGAAAAGTCACATTGCACTCCTTCTCTTCCAGGCTCTGCCATGCGCCCAAACAGGTTTACCCCCACATACGGGGTATCGGCGTACTCAGGACAAATTATACAACAACTTTTGGGGTCCATTTTCTCCTGTTACCCTTGGTAAAATGAAACAAATTGGAGCTGAAGTAATTTTTTTGTGAAAAAAAAAAGTTAAATGTTCATTTTTATTTAAAGATTCCAAAAATTCCTGTGAAACACTTGAAGGGTTAATAAACTTCTTGAATGTGGTTTTGAGCACCTTGAGGGGTGCAGTTTTTAGAATGGTGTCACACTTGGTTATTTTCTATCATATGGACCCCTCAAAATGACTTCAACTGAGATGTAGTCCCTAAAAAAAAAAAAAAAAAAATGGTGTTGTAAAAATGAGATATTGCTGGTCAACTTTTAAACCCTTATTATAACTCCCTAAAAAAAAAAATTTGGTTCCAAAATTGTGCTGATGTAAAGTAGAGATATGGGAAATGTTACTTATACTTAAGTATTTTGTGTGACATATCTCCGTGATTTAAGGGCATAAATATTCAAAGTTGGAACATTGCAAAATTTTCGCCAAATTTCTGTTTTTTCCCCCCACAAATAAACGCAGGTAATATAAAAAATGTTACCACTATCATGAAGTACAATATGTCACGAGAAAATCTCAGAATCATCAGGATCCGTTGAAGCGTTCCAAAGTTATAACCTCAAAAGGGACAGTGGTCAGAATTGTAAAAATTGGCCCGGTCATTAACATGCAAACCACCCTTGGGGCTTAAGGGGTTAACACTTGGCATGCTTCAATAGTCTCTCTAGAAGCTGCCATTACTCGATCAGCTCAGCTACATACAGGTGATGATGAGATCACCTATATGTAGCTGAATTACTCTTTTGCTGACAGCAAGCCGGCAGTGACAACTATAGAAGTCTCCAGAAGGCCTCTGGTTGTCATGCCAACCAGTGACCCGCGATCACGTGACGGGGTCACCGGTGGTCAGATTTCTGGTGCGACTGCCAGAAATGCATGTCAAATGCTGCTATCAGTGCTTGACAGCGGCATTTAATGGATCAGTAGCAGAAGGTGGATCGCAATTGCACCCGTGGCTATTCCGGGCAAGTCAGCAGTTCAAAACCGCTGACATATGCCAGAAAAGGTGCGGGCTCACCGCCAGAGCCCGCACCAAACAGGGAGAGGGGTCAAATGACTGATAAATGAGTCATTGGTCATTAAGGGGTTAAAAAAAAATCTGTCAGTAGAAAACAACCCTCCTACGCGTCTACATGGACACGTAAATCATAGAAAGCCCAATAACATGATATACACATGTTCTTATATAGGATTCTTTATCAGCACACCTTATTTTTGCTTACAGTATATTACATGGCATAAATTACACTCACATACCCCACAGTTACATCATACAGGTGTAGCTTTATAAACATTGGTAAGGCCTCAACCTTCATTGTATATTGCTTGAATTGTGATAGTTTGCTGAACTTCCTACCATCGATGAACTTCATTTTTTTTTACAAAATATACCATCATGCGATTTAACCCTTTTGTGACAGAGCCAATTTGCAGCTTAACCCCTTAGTGACCGCCAATACTTCTTTTAACTGACCTGAGATATAAGAGAATAGTATCCCCATACAGATGACAATCCAGCATCGGTCGGTTGTACACTATAGCGGACAACTTGCTGTACCAGCCACAATCAGTATTTGCACCATCCATATCTGTTTAACCCCTTAGATGCTGGTGTCAATAGTGACTACATCATTATAAATGGTTAACAGAGTGTGGGGGCTTCTTCTTTGTCCCAATTGGTGCCCTCAGATCATGATTTTGTTGTCCTGATGTTTGCCATGGCAATTCATGACCAAATAGTGGCCTTAGAGTCTGACGACTATAGTAATCTGTTTAGAAGTTAGCAACATTTAGGTGGTAAAAATACACATTTTCATTTCTGTCATACCACTTTGCATTAATTCCTGTAAAGCACCTGAAGGGTTAATAAACTACCTGACAGCAGTTTTCAATATGTTTAGGGGTGCTGTTTTTAACCCCTTAATGACAGCCAATACGTCTTTTAACTGACCTGAGATATAAGAGAATAGCCTCCCCATACAGATGACAATCCAGCATCTGTTGGTTGTACACTATAGCTGACAACTTGCTGTATCAGCCACGATCAGTATTTGCACCTTCTAAATTTGTTTAACCCCTTAGATGCTGCTGTCAATAGTGACTACATCATTATAAATGGTTAACAGAGTGTGGGGGCTTCTTCTTTATCCCAATTGGTGCCCTCAGATCATGATTTTGTTGTCCTGATGTTTGCGATGGCAATTCATGACCAAATAGCGGCCTTAGAGTCTGACGGCTGTAGTAATCTGTTTAGAAGTTAGCGGAATTTAGGTGGTAAAAATACACATTTTAATTTCTGTTATGCCACTTTGCATTAATTCCTGTAAAGCACCTGAAGGGTTAATAAACTACCTGACAGCAGTTTTCGATATGTCAGGGGGTGCTGTTTTTAAAATGGTATCACGTTTGGGGGTTTCCCAATATATGGGACCCCTAAAGTCACTTCAAACATGGATAAGTCCCTAAAAAAATAAATGTGGTAAATTTCTTTGAAAAAATGAAAAATTGCTGCTACATTTTTAAACCTCCTAAAATGCTAACAAAATAAAATAACATTTTACAAATGGTGCTGATGTAAAGCAGACATGAGGGAAAAGTTATTTATTAATGGTTTGCTGTTATATGACTATCTGGATTAAAGGGATAATCATTCAAATTTAGAAAATTGCTATTTTTTTAACATTTTTCACATTTTTTTTATATTTTTTATAAACAAACACAAAAAATGTTGAACTAAATCTACCATTATCATAAAGTATAATGTGTCACGAAAAAACAATCTCAAAATTACTGGGATTTGTTGAAGCGTTGCAGAGTTATTACCACATAAAGTGACACTGGTCAGATTTCAAAAATTTGGCTCGGTCACTAAGGGGTTAAAATGGTATCACGTTTGTGGGTTTCCCAATATATGGGACCCTAAAGTCACTTCAAACATGGATAAGTCCCTAAAAAAATAAATTTTGTAAATTTCTTTGAAAAAATGAAAAATTACTGCTACATTTTTAAACCTCCTAAAATGCTAACAAAATAAAATAACATTTTACAAATGGTCCTGATGTAAAGCAGACATGTGGGAAGTGTTATTTATTAATGGTTTACTGTTGTATGACTATCTGGATTAAAGGGATAATCATTCAAATTTAGAAAATTGCTAATTTTTTAACATTTTTCTCAAATTTTTGATATTTTTTATAAATAAACAAAAAATGTTGAACTAAATTTACCATTATCATAAAGTATAATGTGTCACGAAAAAACAATCACAAAATCACTGGGATTTGTTGAAGCGTTGCAGAGTTATTACCACATAAAGTGACACTGGTCAGATTTCAAAAATTTGGCTCGGTCACTAAGGGGTTAATGATCGGGCCAATTTTTACAATTCTGACCACTGTCACTTTATGAGGTTACTAGCCGTTTCCAGCCAGCTAAAGGTACCTTCACACTCAGCGACGCTGCAGCGATACCGACAACGATGTTGATATCGCTGCAGCGTCGCTGTTTGGTCACTGGAGAGCTGTCACACAGACAGCTCTCCAGCGACCAACGATGCCGGTAACCAGGGTAAATATCGGGTTACTAAGCGCAGGGCCGCGCTTAGTAACCCAATGTTTACCCTGGTTACCATCGTAAAAGTGAAAAAAACAAACACTACACACTTACCTTCCGCTGTCTGTCCTCGGCGCTGTGCTTTCCTGTACTGACTGAGCACAGCGGCCGGAAAGCAGAGCGGTGACGTCACCGCTGTGCTTTCCGGCTGGCCGGCGCTCACAGCCAGTGCAGAGAAGCACAGCGCCGAGGACAGACAGCGGAAGGTAAGTATGTAGTGTTTGTTTTTTTCACTTTTACGCTGGTAACCAGGGTAAACATCGGGTTACTAAGCGCGGCCCTGCGCTTAGTAACCCGATGTTTACCCTGGTTACCAGTGAAGACATCGCTGAATCGGCGTCACACACGCCGATTCAGCGATGTCTGCAGGAGGTCCAGCGACGAAATAAAGTGCTGGACTTTCTGCAGTGACCAACGACATCACAGCAGGATCCTGATCGCTGCTGCCTGTCAAACTGAACGATATCGCTAGCCAGGACGCTGCAACATCACGGATCGCTAGCAATATCGTTCAGTGTGACGGTACCTTAACGCTCGGCACGCTCATTGCTATCTAATTAACGCTGCTGGTGATTAAACTAAAGTAAATAATGACAACATTCAATAGCACTTACGCAGGTGGTAAATTAACTTAAAATAAAGTTAATAAATCATTAAAAATCTGAATAATACATTTTATTCACAGTGTAAAATCAAAAACAAACTGGATTCAGTAAGATGTGCGTTTTTTATTCATTCCAGCATCTAAACAAATTTCATAAGGAAACAAATTAAGTTAAAATTTCTCTGTAAACAATTAAATGTATATTCATTTTCAAAGATCTTTCCTTGACTTCTACCAGGTACAATTTAATGTGTGGGGATGGGATTGTGTGTGGTAATGTTGTGGTGGGGGGGAATATGTGTGATAATGTGGTGGCGGAGATTATGTGTGGTAATGTGGTGGTGGGGGGACTGTGTTGATGGGGTGGGTGGTAATGGGGTGGGGGGGCGAGATTGTGTGTGGTAATGGGGTGGGATTGTGTGTGATGATGGGGTGGGGGGCAGGATTGTGTGTGGTGATGTGGAGGGGGGCGGGATTATGTGTGGTAATGGGGTGGGGGCGGGATTGTGTGTGGTGATGTGTTGGGGCGGAGCTACTGAGCAGGGGGCGGGATTAGGTGACCGCTCATGTGAACGCGACATCATCGAAGGTCCTTCACTCACTGCATTCTTAGGAACGGAGGCAGACACTTCATTGTACTATGAGGGACCCTGTGCCACTGCCATCGCCCAAGAGTGGGCACACCCACCTGTCCAAGCAAACGGCACTCGCACGGGTACTTGCGCCAAGTGGTGACCACGGCCCTGTGGGGGGAGTCAGCCCATTTAGGGAGGTATAAAAATGGCCTATGGTGGACATTCAGCAGCTGCAAATGGAGGAATTGGAGCAGTCAGTAAGAGGCGGCCAAAAGCAAGACATTAAGGCAAGCTACGTGTCAGCAGGGGAAGGTGGGGCAAAATAATTTGAAATCCATGATTGGTTCATTTTAATGAAGGTTAGATCATCAACATTTCTGGTAGCCAGACGTGTCCTTTTTTCGGTCAGTATTGAAGCAGCAGCACCGAAGACTCTTTCTGATAGCACACTAGAAGCAGGGCAAGCGAGCTCCTGTAATGCATATTCTGCCAGTTCAGGCCAGGTGTCTATTTTAGATGCCCAGTAATCAAAGGGGAATGACCTGTGAGGGAGAACATCGATAAGGGAGGAAAAATAGTTGGTAACCATGCTGGACAAATGCTGTCTCCTGTCACTTTGAATTGATGCAGCAGTACCTGTCGTGTCTGCGGTCATTGCGAAATCACTCCACAACCTGGTCATAAAACCTCTGTCCAACGCCACTTCGGATTTGTACACCTCTGCCATGTTGCCCCCTACAGCTCGTGTGAGAACCATCACCGCCGCTGTGTGCTGGGAATGCCTGAACCAAACGGTCTACAAGAGTTGCTTGTTTGGTAGCCAATATTTGCTCTAAGTTCTCATGTGGCATATTTTGTAATTTTCCTTTGTATCGTGGATCCAGGAGGCAGGGGAACCAGTAATCGTCATCATTTTGATAATCCAGGGGTCCCTTTTTAGGATACGCAAGGCATACTCAGCCATGTGGGCCAATGTTCCAGGTGTCAATTCACTGCTTGTGCTGGTTTGAGGAGCACTTTCTTGGAAATCAACATCACTTGTGGCCTGCAAAAACCCTGTACCTGACCTTGCAACGCCACCAGTTTCTATTGCCCCCTGAGAAGCATCCTCCTCCCATAAATATTCATCCCCATCATCCTCCTCCTCCTCTTCGTCAGTCACCTCGTCCAGGAGAGTTCCATGACCAGACAATGGCTGACTGTCATCAAGGCTTCCCTCCTCCTCGGCTGCAGACGCCTGCTCCTTGATGTGCGTCAAACTTTGTATCAGCAGACACATTAGTGGGATGCTCATGCTTATGATGGCGTCGTCTGCCCTTACCAGCCGTGTGCATTCCTCAAAACACTGAAGGACTTGACAGAGGTCTTGGAGCTTCGACCACTGCACACCAGACAACTCCATGTCTGCCATCCAACTGCCTGTCCATGTATGTGTATCCTCCCACAAATAAACGACAGCATGCCTCTGTTCGCACAGCCTCTGAAGCATGTGCAGTGTGGAGCTCCACCTTGTTGCAAAGTCTATTATTAGGCAGTACTGGGGAAGATTCAGCGATCGCTGATGGTTCAGCATACGGCTGGAGTGTACGGGCGACCGGCGGATGTGCGAGCAAAGTCTTCACACCTTCAGGAGAAGGGCTGGTAACTACGGATAATTTTTGAGGAAGCACTGCACCACCAGGTTCAAGGTGTGAGCCAGGCAATGTGTTTCAGTTCTGAAAGGGCTATGGCAGCCATAAAATTCCTTCCGTTATTAATGACTACCTTGCCTGCCTCTAGATGTACACTGCCCAGCCATGACAGTTTCTTGCTGCAAGTACTCGGCCAGTACTTCCGCGGTGTGTCTGTTGTCATCCAAACACTTCATTTGTAGCAAAGCCTGCTGACGCTTACCACTAGCAGTTCCATAATGGAACACCTCGTGTGCGCAACACTGGCAGCTGCGGATGGAGTGGTCGTGCGACAGCGCTCTGCGGACGAGCTAGAGGAGGAGGAGTGGCGAACGGCTACAGCAAACTGTTTCCTAGACCGTGGGCTAGGCAGAACTGTTCCACTATGGCTGTCCCCTGTGGACCCTGCATCCACCACATTAACCCAGTGCGCCGTGATGAACACGTAACGTCCCTGGCCATGCCTACTGGTCCATGCATCTGTTGTGAGGTGCACCTTTCTACTGACTGATTGGCTCAGTGCATGGACAATGCGGTCTTTGACATGCTGGTGGAGGGCTGGGATGGCTTTTCTTGCAAAGAAATGTCGACTGGATAGGTCATAGCGTGGTACTGCGTAGGCCATCAGGGCTTTGAAAGCTTCGCTTTCAACCAACCGGTAGGGCATAATCTCTAACGAGATTAGTCTAGCAATGTGGGCTTTCAAACCCTGTGTACACGGATGAGAGGATGAGTACTTTTTTTTCCTAACGAAAGTCTCTTGTAGGGTGAGCTGGACTGGAGAGCTGCATATGGTGGAACTAGCAGGGGTGGTGGTGGACATGGCAGACAGAGGGTTGGTGATGGTATTCTTGATGTTGGCCTACCTACAGTGTTTCCTACCAAGAACCTTGTGATTCCCTGACTGCTTTGACCTTGCGACGATACCTCCACATTTGCAGCTGGTGGTGTCCTAACCGGTGGTCTTAAGGTACCGTCACACTAAGCGACGCTGCAGCGATACCGACAACGATCCGGATCGCTGCAGCGTCGCTGTTTGGTCGCTGGAGAGCTGTCACACAGACCGCTCTCCAGCGACCAATGATGCCGGTAACCAGGGTAAACATCAGGTAACTAAGCGCAGGGCCGCGCTTAGTAACCCGATGTTTACCCTGGTTACCATCGTTAAAGTAAAAAAAAACAAACGCTACATACTTACCTACCGCTGTCTGTCCCCAGCGCTGTGCTTCTCTGCCCTGCCACATATTGCGATCACCACCGCTGCTATCACCGCCGCCAGGTACTCCCCTCAGCTTCTCTTCCCCTCCTTGCCTTGCGATTCCACGCCCTCGACCTTCCCCCCTCCCAGGAGATCACCCCCTTTGCTGCTGCCGGCTCCATTTCCTCCCTCTGCTGCATCGCACCTGACAGCCCCCGCCCAAGTGATCCTCCTGATCACCACCGTGATCTTCCCCCCCCCTGCCCTGTGGATAGCCCCCTGCCCTGCTGATGTCCCCCCCTGCCCCGCTGATGTCCCCCCCTGCCCCGCTGATGTCCCCCCCTGCCATGTGGATCGCCCCCTGCCCCGCTGATGTCCCCCCTGCCCTGTGGATCGCCCCCTGCTCCGCTAATGTCCCCCCCCCATTTTCCCATTACGGTTGGGGCTAAAATTAGGGTTAGGGTTGGTGCTAAAGTTAGGGTTGGGATTAGTGGTAGAGTTAGGATTAGGGTTGGGATTAGGGGTGTGTTGGGGTTAGGGTTGGAGTTAGAATTGGGAGGTTTCCACTCCAAACGCGACATGACGCCCGCAGACTATTCCATCAAAGTCTGCATTTCAAAACGTCACTACTTCCCTTCCGAGCCCTGATGTGTGCCCAAACAATGATTTACCCCCACATATGGGGTATCAGCGTACTCAGGACAAACTGGGCAACAACTTTTGGGGACCAATTTCTCCTGTTACCCTTGTGAAAATAAAAAATTGTGGGCTAAAAATCATTTTTGAGGGAAAAAAGATTTTTTTTTTTCACGGCTCTGCATTATAAACTTCTGTGAAGCACTTGAGGGTTCAAAGTGCTCACCACACATCTAGATAAGTTCCTTGGGGGGTCTAGTTTCCAAAATGGGGTCACTTGTGGGGATTTTCTACTCTTTAGGCACATCAGGGGCTCTCCAAACGTAACATGACGCCTACAGACCATTACATCAAAGTCTGCATTTCAAAACATCACTACTTCCCTTCCGAGCCTCGACGTGTACCCAAATGGTCCCCCCCCCCCACATATGGGGTACCAGCATACTCAGGACAAATTTAACAACATTTGAAGTCCAATTTCTCCGGTTACGCTTGTGAAAATAAAAATTGCGGGCTAAAAATAATTTGAGGAAAAAAATTATTTTTTATTTTCATGGCTCTGCGTTATAAACTTCTGTGAAGCACTTGGGGGTTCAAAGTGCTCACTATGCATCTAGATAAGTTCATTGGGGATTCTAGTGTCCAAAATGGGGTCACTTTTGGGGGAACTCCAATATATAGGCTCACAGAGGCTCTCAAAATGCGACATGGTGTCTGCTAACGATTGGCGCTACTTTCCCATTCAAGAAGTCAAATGGCGCTTCTTCCCTTCCGAACCCTGCCGTGCGATCAAACAGTGGTTTACCCCCACATATGAGGTTTCAGCGTACTCAACAAATTGGACAACAGCTCTTGGGGTCCACTTTCTCCTTTTACCCTTGGGAAAATAACAAAATTGTTGCTAAAAGAATTTGTGTGACCAAAAAGTTAAATGTTCATTTTTTCCTTCCACATTGCTTTAGTTCTCATGAAGCACCTGAAGGGGTAATAAACTTCTTGAATGTGGTTTTGAACACCTTAAGGGGTGCAGTTTTTAGAATGGTGTTACTTTTGGGTATATTCAGCCATATAGACCCCTCAAACTGACTTTAAATGTGATGTGGTCCCTAAAAAAATGGTTTTGTAAATTTTGTTGTAAAAATGAGAAGTCGCTGGTAAATTTAACCCTTATAACTTCCTAACAAAAAAAAAAAAATTGTTTCCAAAATTGTGCTGATGTAAAGTAGACATGGGAAATGTTATTAACTATTTTGTGTCACATAACTCTGGTTTAACAGAATAAAAAAAAAAAAAAAAAAAAAAAAAAAAAGCGAAATTTTCTATATTTTAGCCAAATTTCCAATTTTTTCACAAAAAAAAAAAAAAAAAAACACGCAAAAATTATCGACGTAAATTTACCACTAACATGAGGCCCAATATGTCACGAAAAAACATTCTCAGAATCGCTAGGATCCGTTGAAGCGTTCCTGAGTTATAACTGGACACTGGTCAGAATTGCAAAAAATGGCCAAGTCATTGAGGTCAAAATAGGCTGGGTCATGAAGGGGTTAAGGACCCAAAGATGGTATGCGAAAGGGAAGGACCACATGTGAAAACTCCTTGCGAGAGACCCTACTCGCAGTTTCGTTGGAATAAGATTGAGAAGTTCTAGCTTCGCAAAAAAAAAAAAAAAAAAAAAAAAACAAAAAAAAACCCCAACATGGTCCGTGCGGATCTCCCAAGACCACTGGGGCCCTTCCGCTCCCAAAGACTGTTGGAGGGGGGTTATGGAAACTGGTACCACAGAAGAACCAGAGCATTCACTGCAACGGCTTTTGGATCTCGAGGCCGAACTATAAACTCGAGTACATTGGCGTTCAGTCTGGACGTCATCCGATCTACATCTGGAGTGCCTCAGAGAAGGCAGAAGACTTCCGAGAGAGGTTCCCACTCACTTGAGGCGCGACCCTGACAGCTGAAGAAGTCTGCTGTCCAGAGGTCTACGCCTGGGATGTGTACTGCCGAGATCACCGAATGATAGATCTCGGCCCATCAGAGAATGTTAGGCACCTCATCCATGATGCCTGACCGTAGGTACCTGTTAGAAGATTGACGTATGGAACAGCCATGGTATTATCCGATTGCTTTCTGGTGGGTCTCCCATCTGAATTCAGAGGACCTGCTGTAGGACTAGCCGTATTGTTCGGATCCCCAGAACAACGATCGGGAGAAGAAGGCTGTCAACGGCAGTTACTAATAATCATTGATCTGGATGGAACTCTCCCGGATGAGGAAGGAGCTCAGAGACTACCCTCTGAAAGCCTGTTTGAACTACAGAAAACGTGCGAAGGAAAACAGCTTCCATTGCTGTCACCATTTTTCCTCATGACCCTTCCAGCAATCAAATGGAATGAGGGAATGAGAGGTCAAGTAAGAGTTTTGAGTTGAAGAGCCACGGTCTTGTCTCAAGGGAGAATTACCAACCCCCTGGAAGTGTCCAGGATCATCCTTAAAAAGGGTATCTGCTGAGCTGGAAATTAGGAAAAACTTGTCTAGATGAAGCTGCCAATCCAGGCGAGAGGGTATAGCAATTGATATAGACGACTCAGCGTAGTCCTGGAAGAGCAGCTAGAAAGTCGACCGGACAGGGCAGGACGACCACGCCTCTAGGGTGCAAGAGGAACATGACAGCTGTCATGACCGTTGCGAACACTCCGGGTGCGGTAGCAAGGCCAAAGGACCAGGTTGTGACTTGAAAATGCTGTTTGCGAATGGAGAAGTGAAAAAGAGGGGAAAATAGGAACGTGAAAGTAAGCATTATTAATGTCGGTGGATGCCAGAAACTCCACCCTTTTCTGTTGAAGAAATAGGTGAGCGAAGAAACTCCATCCGAAGAAGGAGGACCTTGTCAAGCTTGGTAGAAGTTTGAGGTCCAGGATTAGTCTTACTTTTCAGGCCCTCTTTTTGGAACCAAGATCCCTTAGATCTAGACCGTCCTGGAAAACTCTTCCACTGCTGGTTGTCTATAGGAAACATGTGGTTCTAGGGAGAGATGTCAGAGGCATTTTTTAACGCAGAGTACACTTCCATTCTCTGAGCTATAATGCCCTTCTGGATGTAATGGTATTTGCTGCTGACAGTGCCGCACAACTAGCTGCGTCCGAGAGGCGTGAACAAGCTAGTCTCCTGCTCAAGAAATCTGATTGACCAGTTGTACCGTCTTCGGAAAAAGGTTACTGTTGTGAATCGAAGTAGTAAAGGTCTTCGACCAGGAGACCATTGCTCTAGCAACCCAAGGGGCCGAGGCTGAAAGACTGAACAAATCAGATCTGCTATCCGATAGTCCGTAGTAATTTTAATTGATAACCCCTCGGGCAGGAATACTGGTAGGTATGCCACAGGAGATTTTCCCTGGTTAATCTGCCAAGTGACAGAATGACCGGCTGCATCCAGGTCAGAAAAAGCAGTCTCTTGCAACCTCCGCTCTTTTGACAGTGCGAAGTTAAAATGAAGAACCCTTGATTCTCCACCCTCTTAACAGGGAAGTGGAGAGGGATCGTCCGCCTTCTTGCCTCCTCTGCTAAATAGTGGTTATGCAGAGGGGAGTGCTTGGATGCCAAAAAAGGGTTGCCATCGTACATTCAGAGTTCAGGTCTCTGGGTGGACAGGGCTGGTTCCGGTGTTAGGTCTGGCCGCAGAGGAGTATACATGGATGACAATATTGATATTGTGGGGAGATCGGTGCCCTTTAAAAGGACCCGTCGCCCCTAAGAATCAGACCAGGCATGGCATCCCACATCGTAGGGAGGTATACGTAGTGGGGTTTCCCCACGTGTTTGCATACTGGCTGAAAAAAAAAAAAATTATGTTGGTGTCGACCTGAGCCTACCTCCAGATATTTGGCTGAAAATCTGTGGGACTTAGATCCTTCTGATTTAGGCTGTTGTAACCGCGTTTTTCCCAATGGGTTGGTTCTGTAAGATCTGACGATCTCTGTCTTGATTAGGTCAAACTGGGCCAGCGGGGTTTGCCGCTGTGATCCACCCGAAAAGACTTAAAAACGTGCCTTAAACTGGCGACGAAATGCTGCCTAAACCTTGCTTTCTCCTCCTGTGTTATCAGAAATGAGCTGATCCGATTTTTTGCCGAATAATCGGCAGCTCAGAGCAGAGCAGTAAGAGACTTCATCCAAGAACGCATTAATCAGATAGTTACCTGCTAGGGAGACCTGATTCGAAATCCCGGTCACCTTTGATGGCAGATCCTTATCCTGTTGAGCTCTCCTCAAAAGACTGATCAGGATATGGCCTTGGCCACCTTAGACGCCGCAAAAGAGGGCGAGAGGGTTGAGCCTGAGGCCTCAAATACTGAACGCACCAGGCCTTCTATAAGTCGATCGGTTGGATCCCTAATAGAAGAACCATTAGGAATGGGTAATAACGTCTTTAGAAGCCAAACGAGATACAGGAGGGTCTACCGAAGGGGATTCCGCCCACTACGGAACTCCAGGGCGAAAGGATATCTGCATTTAGAACCCTCTGCCCCGAGAACGCCTATCCGGCCGCTCCCAGAGACACTGTACTAAATCCTCAAACTCAGGATGAGAACAAAAAACTATGGGGCTGCTTAAAAGACACCTTATGACCGGAAGCCAAGGTGGATACGACCTCTACCCCCAGGTTTTGGTTGACGGCTTCAATGAGGCTGTCTACTGACTCCTAGTAATATGGCGCCTCTAAATTGAGGGACCCTTCGGAATCGTACTCCGAACCATGTTCACAAATCTCCGCTGGTGAGGGTGAACGAGAGACAGAACTCAGGGATGCAGATGCACCCGACGGACCGGGAGAAGCGGTGTGGGTTTGTTTCCCCCGCGTGTCTGCCTAGTGAGACAGCGGTCCCTGCAGGCTGGAGGCTCCTGTGAGTCAGAGGACCTCTTCAGGGCAGGCGAACCGCTGCCCCTGGACCCAGATGGGATCTGAAGGGACTCGATTGCCTTTGTTAGGGACGCCATAGATTGTGGCAAAGACAAAGCCCATCCCTTTGGGGGGGGGGGGGGGGGAGGGGGAAAGAGACCACGCTTTCTGCTCCTGACACACTGGGCTGAGTCGCAGGGGAGGGCTCCTGAGCGCGCTCGGAACCGTAGGTCTCATAGAGACGATTTCTCTGGGCAAGCGGAAAAGCGGACCGACAGGCCACACATGCGGCATATATAAAAAAAGTGTATGAGATTTGGTCCTTCTAGACATGCTGGACCTGCTGCTGTTATAATCAGAATTTGGATAAGCTGCAGGAATATATATACAGTGGGGCAAAAAAGTATTTAGTCAGTCAGCAATAGTGCAAGTTCCACCACTTAAAAAGATGAGAGGCGTCTGTAATTTACATCATACGTAGACCTCAACTATGGGAGACAAACTGAGAAAAAAAAATCCAGAAAATCACATTGTCTGTTTTTTCAACATTTTATTTGCATATTATGGTGGAAAATAAGTATTTGGTCAGAAACAAAATTTCATCTCAATACTTTGTAATATATCCTTTGTTGGCAATGACAGAGGTCAAACGTTTTCTGTAAGTCTTCACAAGGTTGCCACACACTGTTGTTGGTATGTTGGCCCATTCCTCCATGCAGATCTCCTCTAGAGCAGTGATGTTTTTGGCTTTTCGCTTGGCAACATGGACTTTCAACTCCCTCCAAAGGTTTTCTATAGGGTTGAGATCTGGAGACTGGCTAGGCCACTCCAGGACCTTGAAATGCTTCTTACGAAGCCACTCCTTCGTTGCCCTGGCGGGGTGCTTTGGATCATTGTCATGTTGAAAGACCCAGCCACGTTTCATCTTCAATGCCCTTGCTGATGGAAGGAGGTTTGCACTCAAAATCTCACGATACATGGCCCCATTCATTCTTTCATGTACCCGGATCAGTCGTCCTGGCCCCTTTGCAGAGAAACAGCCCCAAAGCATGATGTTTCCACCACCATGCTTTACAGTAGGTATGGTGTTTGATGAATGCAACTCAGTATTCTTTTTCCTCCAAACACGACAAGTTGTGTTTCTACCAAACAGTTCCAGTTCGGTTTCATCAGACCATAGGACATTCTCCCAAAACTCCTCTGGATCATCCAAATGCTCTCTAGCAAACTTCAGACGGGCCCGGACATGTACTGGCTTAAGCAGTGGGACACGTCTGGCACTGCAGGATCTGAGTCCATGGTGGCGTAGTGTGTTACTTATGGTAGGCCTTGTTACATTGGTCCCAGCTCTCTGCAGTTCATTCACTAGGTCCCCCCGTGTGGTTCTGGGATTTTTGCTCACCGTTCTTGTGATCATTCTGACCCCACGGGGTGGGATTTTGCGTGGAGCCCCAGATCGAGGGAGATTATCAGTGGTCTTGTATGTCTTCCATTTTCTAATTATTGCTCCCACTGTTGATTTCTTCACTCCAAGCTGGTTGGCTATTGCAGATTCAGTCTTCCCAGCCTGGTGCAGGGCTACAATTTTGTTTCTGGTGTCCTTTGACAGCTCTTTGGTCTTCACCATAGTGGAGTTTGGAGTCAGACTGTTTGAGGGTGTGCACAGGTGTCTTTTTATACTGATAACAAGTTTAAACAGGTGCCATTACTACAGGTAATGAGTGGAGGAAAGAGGAGACTCTTAAAGAAGAAGTTACAGGTCTGTGAGAGCCAGAAATCTTGATTGTTTGTTTCTGACCAAATACTTATTTTCCACCATAATATGCAAATAAAATGTTGAAAAAACAGACAATGTGATTTTCTGGATTTTTTTTTCTCAGTTTGTCTCCCATAGTTGAGGTCTACCTATGATGTAAATTACAGATGCCTCTCATCTTTTTAAGTGGTGGAACTTGCACTATTGCTGACTGACTAAATACTTTTTTGCCCCACTGTATATTGCAGCTGCCATGCCAGGCTGGGGGGAGTAGCACTTACCCCACTCCAGTGTCTCCGGCTGTCCTGTGGAACCCGCCACAGGAGGAAGCATCAGTGATGCCCAAATAAAAAATGCGCCCGATTGGTGGACAGTCCTGCTGGATGAGGGGGCGGAGCCGCCGGAAGATAACGCGGCTAAAAGGGGCGGGACTTCCGCCTGCAGCCTAACCGCACCAGAAGCCAGGAACTAAATTATCTGAGGCCCGCCCGAGTATGGAGGGGGCGGACCCGGAAGAGGGAGACAGGAACGGGATCTCGGCCCGCGGCCTGGCGCCGCCAGCAGCAGGGAACTCCCAGCACCTGCCCGAGAACACGGGCACGGGGCTGGAGCGAGGCTTCCCATCTTAAACGGCAGGGGAAAAACTGCGCCGCAGCAGGAGCCCTCCCAGCCCCCCACCTCGCATGACTCCAGAGATTAAGGTTAGAGGGGGGCTGTATAAAGGACAGTGCAGGCACCCTAGCTACATCTTCCCTTCAAGGGATGAGGAGAGGGACCGTCCGCCTCCTTCCATCACCGTTGTCTGAGCATTGGTGATGCAGTGGGGGCCGCACGGACTGTCCATATGTGCATGTACAGCCTAGGGTTTTGTTACCTTAGGGTGGTCAGGGCTGAGTCCGGCATATTGTCCCACGTTGCGGGAGAGGATACGTGGAGGCGACACTCCACGTGTTTGCCCGTTGTTGGTTTGGGGAGATCAGACCCCTTCAAAAGGGTCTGTCGCCCCGGTCTCGTCTTCCATGGTGAAAAAGAAGAGAAAAAAAAACGGAGGGTCTGGAAACCAGACTTGTGCCTCCTAAGACACCAAGCATGAACTGGTTAGCTGAGAGCCAGCAGGAAGGTGTATACTGCTGGGGAGGAGCTAACTTTTTTTGTATCACTTAGTGTCAGCCTCCTATTGGCAGCAGCATACACCCACGGTCTGTGTCCCCCAATGAGGCGAAGGAGAAATTGAATGGCAAATTGTGCTTTTTTTTGTGGTCGCCATTTTTAACCGTATAACGCAACCCGGGGTCGGTAAAAACTGACCCGAATCATGTTCTCTGGGGCCCAGGAGAAAATCCGACTCTGGGGGTGCTATACACTTTCTACAGTGCCGTTAATTAATGGCGCTGTGGTTTACGTACCCTTAACTACCGCCACAAAGTCGTATCAGCGGTCGTTAAAGAGTTAATATACCTCTTTCTCCTGTTTACATTATTTTGCCTCTTTTTGGTATTACAGTCACTCATGACCTCCTCCTTAAGATTTTTTTCTCTAATTGAGCATGCAATATTGATATCTTTATCAAGCATGAGTCTTGTTTTTTTGGCCGATGCAATGCGCAGTTATATGTTGTGAATTCTGTGGTCAAGCTCCCTCCTGTGGTCATGAGTGGTACTTCGGCTGGTTCTGTCTATGAGCTTCCTCTGGTAGATGTGAGTGGGGCTGCGGTTTCTGAGTTTCCTTCCTCAGGTGACGAGGTTAAGTCATTAGGTGCTGCTCTATTTAACTCCACCTAGTTCTTTGTTCCTGGCCTCCAGTCAATGTTCCAGTATTGGTCTTGCTTTCTCCTGGATCGTTCTCGTGGCCTGTCTGCCCTGCATAAGCTAAGTTTTGCTTGTGTTACTTTTGTTTCCTATATTTTCTGTCCAGCTTGCTATATTGGTTTTTCTTGCTTGCTGGAAGCTCTGAGACGCAGAGGGAGCACCTCCGTACCGTTAGTCGGTGCGGAGGGTCTTTTTGCCCCCTCTGCGTGGTTGTTTGTAGGTTTTGTGTTGACCGCAAAGCTATCTTTCCTCGGTCTATTCAGTAAGTCGGGCCTCACTTTGCTAAAATCTATTTCTCTGATCGCCCATGACGGCACCACGGAGAGAGGGGATCCGCCCACCAAGGACAGGAAACCTACGGATAAAAAGGCGGTACCACTCTCCTGCATCAGTTGGTTTCCTGTCCTTGATGGGAGACCTACGGACTTACCAGTCATCGTTGGAATTCCGGGGCCAACCAGTCCGATTCAGGCAGCTGGGGTCCCTCTGCCTCGGCTAGGGTGGTGACCCGAAGCGCCACCGCTGGGAGCTGTGAGCCGACAGGGTGTGCGGGGGAGGTGACAAGGAATTCGCGGTCACCTCCCCAGGTAAGATGCAGCAGCGACAACATCCAGGGGGGTCCCTCTGTGGTTGTGGGAGGTGCAGCGCAACCCTCCCTAAAAACTAGCATAAGTCTGCACGCTGCACTGCCATCGGGCGTGCAGAAAAAGCGCTACAGGGCTGCATAGGACTGGGTGTGCCGGTCAGCAGCGCCTTTCTGCCTCCAGCACGCCGGGATCTAGGTGGTCTCGCGGTGCGCTTGTGCGCCGGTATATGCAGGCTTCCGACCGGGTGCTTGTGCGTTCCATGCAGGCGCCGGTGTATTTCCGGGTGCGTTCTGCGCAGGCGCCGGCGGGACTTCCGGCCGGGCGCCTGTTGCGCTCTGCGCAGGCGCCAGCGGGGTTCCGGCCGGGCGCTGGGGCGCATGCAGCGGCCGGTATGTTTCCGGCCGGACGCTTAGCACAGGTTCCGGCGGATCTGCCGGCCGAGCGCCTGGTGCGCTCGCGCCGGCGTGGCCCGGCCGTCAGTTTGGTACGATTTGCGCAGGCGCTAGCAGGCGGCTGTTAGGGACCATGTAGGAGTTATTGCGCAGGCGCCGGCGTTCAGCGCTCGCTTCTGCGCAGGTGCGGACAGCGGGAGGATTCAAATAGGAGAATCTACTTCCTCCCAGTGGCTCTGCAGTAAAAAGCAGGAGCCTCAAGAGATAAAAGCGCTAGCTCAGCCAAGCTCGAGGCAGCATCTGCAAACAGCAGCAGTATGAGTAATCCGGCATCACCTTTGCCCGAATCACCTCCACCTGCAACATCGCCACAGCAGCAGCAGCAAAAAAGGCGACAGCAGAAGGGACACCAGGACACCAGCAAGGAACGCCAAAGGTCTCAACACAGTAAGGAGTCCAGTACGGCGTCGGGGAGAAAGCCAGAGGCAGAAAACCCCCAACCGGTATTTATGGGTCCTGGAGGTGGTAAGTGGATCTTCGTGAATGTCAGAGACAGTAAGAGTGTTATTTGTCTCTTTTAGGGGAGGAAAAGCGTAGCTAAAACTAAGCACAAAAGTTGCGCCATCTGTAGAGAGGATCTTCCACCTACATGGGATAAGAGACTATGCAATACCTGCATTCAGCAGACTGTATCTGAAAACCTTCCAGGGTTTGCAACAGATCTTAAAACCCTAATTAAGGAGCAAGTGGAGGACACCTTTAGGTCACTGAAAAGTGGGAAAAAAAGGAGGAAGTCCAAACACAGGTCCCCATCTCCGGTCTCAAAATCCGAAAGTGATAGTGAGAGTTCAAGGTCTTCACCCTCCTCTGATTCATCTGCATCATCTACTTCTTCCTCTGGGGGACATAATTGTTTCCCTCTAGAGGATACTGATGGCCTCATAAAGGCGGTGAGAAGTACCATGGGGTTGGTAGACTCCCATCCTAAAAAAACAGTACAAGACATCATGTTTGGGGGCCTAGAACAGAAAAAGAGAAGAGCTTTCCCGCTTAACGAAGCAATCGCGGCCTTGATTAAGAAGGAATGGAAGAAGCCCATGAGGAAGACTCTCTTGACGCCAAAAAGGAAATACCCCTTTGAGGAGGAATCATGCTCCTTTTGGGAAAAGGCCCCCAAATTAGATGTAGCGATTGCTAAAGCCTCAAAGAAATTCGCCCTCCCGTTTGAGGACATGGGGGTTCTAAAAGACCCCATGGACAAGAAGGCAGATGCCTTTCTCAAAGGGTCCTGGGAGGCAGCAGGAGGAGGCCTGAAGCCAGCAGTTGCAGCAGCATGTACTTCACGCTCGCTGATGATCTGGCTAAACCAACTAGAAGGTCAATTGAAGGGGAAAACTTCCCGGGACTCAATTCTAAACACACTACCCGTAATGAGAGGGGCCGCGGCTTTCCTAGCCGACGCCTCGGCCGACTCCATCAGGCTATCCGCCAGAGCAGCAGTGTTTGCTAATGCGGCTAGACGTGCTCTCTGGCTTAAGAATTGGCCGGGCGACCTACAGACAAAAACGAAATTGTGCACCATCCCTTGTGAAGGAGAGTTTCTGTTCGGGTCAACTCTAGATGACATCCTGGAAAAAGCAGGAGACAAGAAAAAGTCCTTCCCCTCTCTGGGTCTCCCCTCTTATAGAAAGCCCTTTCGGAACAAGAGGTTTTTCCGTAAGAACCCAGGGAGAGGCCAGGGGAAGTGGGAAGATAAGAAGACGAAGAATAAAGGGTTCATCTTTAACAAAAACCTCAATGACAGCAAGAAACCTCCACAATGAAGGTTCGCCCCAGGTGGGAGGGAGATTATCCCTCTTTCTCCCAGCCTGGGAAAAGATCACCTCCAGTCAATGGATCTTAAGTATCATAAAATCAGGACTAAGATTAACATTCAAGAGGTACCCTCGTCCCTCTTTCAAGATAACACCTATGAGATCCTCGGCAGAAGAACAGTTAACACTGGAGAAAGAGATTGTGGGGTTAGTAAAAAATGGAGTACTCCTGGAAGTTCCCCCTCAAGAAAGAGGGCAAGGGTACTATTCCCCTCTATTCCTGAGGAAGAAACCAGACGGTTCCTTCAGGACTATTATCAATTTGAGGAACCTAAACAATTACCTAGAGGTTCAGGCGTTCAAGATGGAAACAAAGTCATCAATCAAAATGCTGTTTCCTCAATGCTTCATGGTGGTCCTGGACCTGAAGGACGCGTATTATCACGTCCCAATACACAAGGATCACCAAAGATTCCTGAGAATGGCAATCCACATCAAGGGAGTCCTAAGTCACTTCCAGTTCACAGCCCTACCATTTGGCCTAGCAATAGCCCCGAGGGTCTTTACAAAACTGGTCGCGGAGGTAATGGCTCACCTCAGGGAAGAAAACACCCTGATCGTACCATATCTGGACGATTTTCTGGTGATAGGCTCCTCTCCGCAACATTGTATGAATCAGCTAGATTTAGTGATTCACTCTCTAAAAGACCTGGGCTGGCTAATAAACCTAGAGAAATCCAGACTGGTGCCTTCTCAGGTTCAGGAGTACCTAGGTCTCACTCTAGACTCCAGGAAAATGGAATGCTGGCTCCCAGAGAGCAAGATACAAAAGATAATGAGTTTAGCGTTAAGAGTACAATCTCTCCCCTCTATAACTCTCCGTCAGGGCATGTCCCTGTTAGGCTCTATGACCTCGTGCATTCCTGCGGTCCAGTGGGCCCAACTACACTCAAGAGATCTCCAATGGCAGCTACTTTCAGAGCAAATCCTCCTAGGAGAGTATTTAGAAGGGCGGTTAACATTATCTCCTCGCACCAATCACTCTCTGATTTGGTGGACGTTGCGGGAAAATCTTTCCCAGGGAGTTCCATGGCTGATCCCAATATCAAAGGTCCTAACTACGGACGCAAGCCCCTCAGGGTGGGGAGCTCATCTGGGCGACTTGGTAGCTCAGGGCATTTGGTCCCCTTCCCTGGCAAACAGTTCCTCCAATATGAAGGAACTCCTGGCCGTAAAATTTGCCCTTCAGGAATTCTCGGGGGTCCTTCAATCTCACCACGTAAGAGTGATGTCAGACTATCAGGTAGTAGTATCCTACATAAACCATCAGGGGGGTACCCGTTCCAAAAGCCTAATGGAAGTGACCAACTCAATCCTTCAGTTAGCCGAGAACAACCTTCTATCCCTGACAAGCCTACACATAAAGGGGGTAGACAATTACAAGGCAGACTTCCTCAGTCGATCCAGCCTAAAACAGGGGGAATGAGAACTAAATGCGGAGATATTCACCCAGATCACACAAAAATGGGGTGTTCCCAAAATAGATCTCTTCGCGAGCCATTTAAACAAAAAAGTAGCCTCCTTTTGCTCCCTATCTCCCCTGGGGAACCCAGTAGCTGTGGACGCGTTCCTGATCCCATGGGGTCATCATCTGGTCTATGCCTTTCCTCCCCTCTTTCTGATTCCAGCAGTGCTGAGGAAGATTCGGGAGGACGGGGCGCTGGTCATCTTAATTGCCCCGTTCTGGCCGAAGAGACCTTGGTTCTCATGGATGAGGAAAATGTCAATATCCGACCCTTGGGTATTACCAGACCTCCGGGATCTGTTGTCACAGGGCCCTATCTGTCATCCACAAGTCAAGAACTTGCACTTGACAGCCTGGCTCTTGAGAGGAAAATATTAGAAAACAGAGGGTTCTCTTCGGGGTTAATTTCAACTCTGTTAAAAAGTAGGAAGCCGGTTACAACAAAACAGTACGGCAAAATATGGAAAAAGTTCCTGTCCTTTTCAGGTGCAAAAATAGGGAAAGAGATTCCCATCAATTCCATATTAGAGTTCCTACAAAATGGCCTGGATATGGGGTTAGCCACCAGCACACTAAAAGTTCACGTGGCAGCATTAGGAGCCCTATTTAATTTTGACCTAGCTTCAAATAGATGGATCTCTAGATTCATTAAGGCAGCAGGAAGATCTAGGCCTCTACCAGTAAAAGTGGTTCCTCAATGGGACTTAAACGTGGTCCTTAAAGCACTGACTAGTCCTCCATTCGAACCATTGCATGAATCTACTATAAAAACGCTATCCCTCAAAACCGCTCTATTAGTTGCACTCACTTCTGCCCGTAGGGTCAGTGACTTACAAGCTCTATCAGCCTGCCTTCCTCACACACAATTTCTAGAGGATAGGGTTATTCTAAAAACAGACCCAGCATATCTCCCGAAAGTGGCTTCAAAATTTCACAGGTCTCAAGAGATATCTCTCCCCTCCTTCTACCCCAATCCTAAGAACGAGGAGGAACAAACACTACATACACTAGATGTAAGGAGATGTCTCTTACACTACCTAGAAGTCACTAGAGAGAGTAGGGAGGATTCCTCTCTGTTTGTATGTTTTCAGGGTCCCCGGAAGGGGAAAAAAGCATCTAAGGCCACCATAGCAAGATGGATCACAGACGCCATCAGTCTATCTTATTCAGCAAGTGGGATGTCCGTTCCTGGGGAGGTTAAGGCTCACTCAACGAGGGCAGTAGCAACTTCCTGGGCGGAGAAGGCCGGAGCTTCCATAGACCAGATATGTAGAGCTGCTACCTGGTCCTCACCATCCACATTCTATAGGCACTATAGATTGGACCTAATCTCCTCTTCAGACCTTACTTTCAGTAAAAGGGTTCTGGAGGCGGTGGTCCCTCCCTGAATGTACCATCTATTCAAATCTCTCCGTGGTGCCGTCATGGGCGATCAGAGAAAAATATAGTTCTTACCGATAACGGTATTTCTCTGAGCCCATGACGGCACCCGTACATTCCCTCCCTTCACTTATGGGTGTACACCTTGAAATAGTGCCATAATCCATTTATAGTTGGAATTCACGCGGTATCTTGTTATGCTAAGCAGTTAAAATTATTTTACAAATGTCTTAGTAGTCTCCCATCGTTATCTATGTAAACAAACTGATGCAGGAGAGTGGTACCGCCTTTTTATCCGTAGGTTTCCTGTCCTTGGTGGGCGGATCCCCTCTCTCTGTGGTGCCGTCATGGGCTCAGAGAAATACCGTTATCGGTAAGAACTATATTTTTCATCTCTGTGTTTGTATTTTCATCTTACTCACAGTCATATGTGGGGGGCTGCCTTTTCCTTTGGGGAATTTCTCTGAGGCAAGGTAGGCTTATTTTTCTGTCTTCAGGGCTAGCTAGTTTCTCAGGCTGTGCCGAGTTGCATAGGGAGCGTTAGGCGCAATACACAGGTACCTCTAGTGTGGTATGATAGGATTAGGGATTGCGGTCAGCAGAGTTCCCACGTCTCAGAGCTCGTCCTATGTTAGTAACTATCAGGTCACTTTGTGTGCTCTTAACCACTAGGTCCATTGTGGTTCTGAATCACCTGTTCATAACAGTTATATACCTACCATCTCCGTTGTAAAATGTTCCTATACATCACTTCCGGTTCTCAGGCGCGTGACTTCATTGAGTGCCATTTGTATGTGTTGGTGACAGCCGCCCTCAGGTAATGATTTCTTATACATAAATTCGACAAGATATATACACCACTGATGAAGCCGCGTGGAGGATTACCTTAACTGTCTTAGGCTATGTGCACACGTTGCGGATTGTATGTTTTTGCAGCGGTTTTTCACCGCGAAAACGCATACATAACACAACCCATTGAATTCAATGGTGCTGGTGATGCTGCGTATTTTTCCGTGGCGGAATCGCATCGTGGAAAAATATGCAGCATGCTCATTCTTTGTGCGTAATCGCGGCGATTCCACATTCATAGGAATGCATTGATTCGCTTACTTCCCGCATGGGGCTATGCCCACCATGCGCAAAGTAAGCTGATCATGTGCGGATGGTACCCATGGTGGAGGAGATGAGACTCTCTTCCAGGCCCTAAAAAAAGAATTAAAATAAAAAATAGTTATATACTCGCCTTCTGGCGGCCCCCGGATCCAGCCCAGGCCTTAGCGATGCTCCCGGCAGCTCCCGCTCCCAGTGATGCCTTGCGACAATGATCTGTGATGACATAGCGGTCTTGCGTGATGCTACGCCATCTAGGGTCATAGTCGCGAGGCATTGCTGGGAACGGGAGTTGCCGGGAGCGTCGCGGACTGCTGGAAGGTGAGAATATCACGATTATTATTATTATTATTTTTAAACTCTCTTTTTACTATTGATGCTGCATAGGAAGCATCAATAGTAAAAAGTTGGTCACACTTATCAAACACTATGTTTGACAAGTGTGACCAATCTGTCAATCAGTTTTCCAAGCAATGGTACAGATCGCTTGGAAAACGCTAGCATTCTGCAAGCTAATTACGCTTGCAAAACACTAGTGCTTAGCAGGAATACGCATGGTAATTCCACACACGATATACCCGTGGCAGGAGTTGCGGAATTGCGGCGGAAATTCAGCAATGTGAGCACATAGCCTTACACATTCTTTGGAATTCATAGTATGGTATCTAACTTATTGATGTTTCTATGAATTTAAGGCTATGTGCACACGTTCAGGATTTCTTGCAGAAATTTCCTGAGCAAAACCGAACCTTTTCTGCAAGAAATCTGCATGCGTTTTTTTCCGGAGCTTCCCAATGCATTAAATAGCGGGCAAAATCCATAAAATTAATTAACATGCTGCATTTACCGCGATGTGTTTTTTCGCACGCATCATGTGCACAAAAATTGCGGAATGCATTCTAAATGATGGGATGCATAATGTATGCGTTTTTTATGCGTTTTTATAGCGAAAAAAAAACACAACGTGTGCACACAGCCTTAATGTGCTGGTGATTTACTCAGCTAAAATGCATACATTATACTCATTAATATAAGGTATTTTGATTAGCCGCTACATTTTGTTTGCACCAAAAGCAATTTTTTTGTACTTTTATTTGCTTCTAAGCTTTTTCTATAATAAATGTATAGATCTCTATGGATTCTCTAACCTCAAACATATTAGGTCTCTGTTATTCAACAATACTGAGAAACATCTATGTAAATTTTCATTTTTTTTGTATTGCTACATTGCGGTTAATAAAATGGTGCCATTCACTTGGACAGCTAGGGGTTGACCAAAGTCCTACAATAGGCTACGTCTGTGTTTTGCAGTGTACAGGCATAGTTCTGGAGGGGGAGGGCAAAACAGAATAAATAATTGGACTACTGCTTGGCAGGAGCTGGCCATGCCCCCTGATCTTAAGGTACCGTCACACATAACGATATCGTTAACGATATTGTTGCTTTTTGTGACATAGCAACGATATCGTTAACGAAATAGTTATGCGTGACAGCGACCAACGATCAGGCCCCTGCTGGGAGATCGTTGGTCGCTGGGGAAAGAAAGTCCAGGACTTTATTTCGTCGCTGGATCACCCGCTGACATCGCTGATCGGCGTGTGTGATGCCGATTCAGCGATGTCTTCACTGGTAACCAGGGTAAACATCGGGTTACTAAGCGCAGGGCCGCGCTTAGTAACCCGATGTTTACCCTGGTTACCATTGTAAAAGTAAAAAAAAACAAACCACTACATACATTCCTGTCACGTCCCTCAGCGTCAGCTTCCCTGCGTCCCCCAGTGTCAGCGCCGGCCGGCCGTAAAGCAGAGCACAGCGGTGACGTCACCGCTCTGCTTTCCGGCCAGCGCACTTACACAGTGCAGGGAAGCTGACGCCGGGGGACGCGACAGGAATGTAAGTATGTAGTGGTTTTTTTTTTTTACTTTTACAATGGTAACCAGGGTAAACATCGGGTTACTAAGCGCGGCCCTGCGCTTAGTAACCCGATGTTTACCCTGGTTACCCGGGGACTTCGGGATCGTTGGTCGCTGGAGAGCTGTCTGTGTGACAGCTCTCCAGCGACCAAACAGCGACGCTGCAGCGATCGGCATCGCTGTCTAGATCGCTGCAGCGTCGCTTAATGTGACGGTACCTTTAGGCCATGTTCACACAGTGCGTTTTTTACCGCGGAAACGCAGCGGTTTTGCCGCTGCGGTTCCGCGGCTGTTCTCCATGCAGGGTACAGTACACTGTACCCTATGGAAAACAGGACCCACTATGCACATGGTCCTGAATTGAAAAAAAAAAAACCGCACTGATTAGCTGCGGTAAAAATGAAGTACCATGTCACTTCTTTTTGTAAAACAGCAGCGGTTCTGCACCCATAGACCTCCATTGTGAGGTCAAACCCGCAGTAAAACCCGCAGATCAAAAATAGATCTGCGGGTTTTATTGCGGTTCGTGGTGCAGAACCGCTGCAGCAGGAAGTGCGTGGGTGGAGTGTGGCTGCCCCGATCCCACCCCCCATGCTCCGATGCCCCTCCCCCGTGCTCCGATGTCACCCCCCCGTGCTCCGATGCCCCCCCCCGTGCCCTAATCTCCCCCCCTTATACTTACCCGGCCTCCCGGTGTCCGTCCGACCGTCTTCTCCCTGGGCGCCGCCATCTTGCAAAATGGCGGGCGCATGCGCAGTGCGCCCGCCGAATCTGCCGGCCTGCAGATTCGTTACAAAGTGCATTTTGATCACTGAGATATAACCTATCTCAGTGATCAAAATAAAAAAAATAGTAAATGACCCCCCCCTTTGTCACCCCCATAGGTAGGGACAATAAAAAAAAAAGAATTTTTTTTTTTTTTTTCACTAAGGTTAGAATAGGGTTAGGGGTAGGGTTAGGGGTAGGGTTAGGGGTAGGGTTAGGGGTAGGGTATTTTCAGCCATTTTAACCCTAAAAAAATTCCTAGAAAACACACAGACTCTGGCTAGAAAACTGCATCAAAAAACGCATCAAAAAACGCATCAAAAAAGGACCAAAAAAAGGACCTGCGTTTTCTGCCAAGAGCTGCAGTTTTTTAAAAAACAGTCCTGAAAAAAAAAGGATGGAAATCAGGAACGTGTGAACATACCCTTAGACTGCAGGGAAGCAGATGATGCTCTCAGGAGACTAGCCTTTACCAGCAGCAGGCCACGCCCCCGATCTGTGATGCAACTTCCCAGAAGGTAGGGGGAACACTGAGGAGCAGCCCCAGCATGCATCACAGTGAACAGTACTGAGGGTTATAAACAGCACTACTCCTGCTATCTTTATAATTTTTGAAGGCATGGGCATTACAGTCATTTTATCTCACCAAAGTACCCCTTTGAGAACTATTGGCTGGAAAATCTGCCTCCAGAGGTTATAAGTGGAAGTTACTAATATGCGACATGTAGATCAGGAGAGCAGACAGTGTCATTACGTCTCACATTGGTCTGTGTATGGCCCATATATGTTAATTCATTAACCTAAGAAAAGCGTGGATTTCACTTGATTAAGACATTGGATCGCAGATCTCCTGGTATCATTTATTAAACTTCCTATGACGTACATGCCCATATTAAAAGGTTTACCAGGGATGATCCATCTGAAACTTTTTACCTTTCAGATAAAAAACAAATGAACTTACAGTTTGTAACACTTTGGAGTGTCTCTGCTGTGGATTGAATAGCCCTCGCTTAGCCTGGTATCTGATGCAACGATAGCAAAGTCTTCCCCTGCAAGAGCCAGTACAGTTCTAGGAAGAAAGAAGTGAGATATTACTAGCTGCTTCCTCATGCATGGTTTATTTTCTGACACGGATGCAATAAAATCAACTTTCAAAGGGAATCAGATATATAGAGATATACCAGAGATATATAGGAGAGATAGATATGGATATTCCGTCTGTTTGTAACGGAAATCCCGCGTCGCTGATTGAATCAGCGACAGGCTTAGTCCGGCCGCGAACTGGCCTCTCCCTACTCCCCTCCAGTCAGCGCCAGTGTGTCGCCCCATCCCGGACCACCTTTTTACTATTGATGCTTCAATAGTAAAAAGATATAATGTTAAAAATAAAAAAAATCATGCTATTCTCACCTTCCGTCGCCTCTGCAGCTTTCCCGCTCCTCCCGATGCTCTCGGCAGCTTCCGTTCCCAGAGATGCATTGTGAAATTACCCAGATGACTTAGCGGTCTCGAGAGACCGCTACATCATCACGGGTTATAGCGCGGGATTTAAACACCGCTTCGCTGATTGACTGGTCGCAGCCAGCCGGGCGCGACCAATCAGCGACCATCCCGAACCAACTTTTTACTATTGATGCTGCCTATGCAGATTCAATAGTAAAATGATATATTGTTAAAAATAATAATAAAAAATAAAAAGTTGTGCTATTCTCACCTCCTGTCGTCCACAGATGCGCGCGATGCTGCCACCAGCTTCCATTCCCAAGCGAGACCGCTAAGTTATCTGGGTAATTTCGCAATGCATCACTGGGAACGGAAGCTGGCGGCAGCATCGCGCGCATCGGGACAGCTTCAGTAAACGCCAGAGGGAGAGTATATAACTTTTTTTTTTTACAGTGATATGGTGCCCACACTGCTATATACTACGTGGGCTGTCTGATCTATATACTGCGCGGCTGTCTGTTACGTGGGCTGTGCTATATACTATGTGGCTGCTATATACTACGTGGCTGTGCTAAGCGCGATGTACATACATACATACATATTCTAGAATACCCGATGCGTTAGAATCGGGCCACCATCTAGTAATAATATAATATACACAAACTGCTAGTTTTTGCTTCCATGAAAAACAAAAAATGTTGCCCACTAAATCTGTGTGTTAATATGGGGATTTACACATAGTCCATAGAATGGATAGGTGATACATGCCCGAGTGCTAGACCTTGAGTAGATCATAAGCAGGCTGAGAGTCTCCTATGGCTCCTCAGTTCACCCCCTCATTCAGGAGGGGTTCGAATTGAGTAAGTGGTCAACATGGACTCCTATCGCTTCTTTTAAAACATTACCAACACAACCAATTTTCTATTTTCCTCCCTTTCTTCCACGGCCCATAACTTTTTTCATTTTTCAGTGGACAGTGACATATGCAGGCTTGTTTTTTGTAGGACAAATTGCATTTTGAATGACAAATCATCATGATTCACCAGGTCAGTACGGTTATGGCAATACCAAACTTGCCTGGGTTTTTTTTATATTATTTTAGTAGCGAAAAGCAAAAATGCGGGAAATTTGTTAAAAAAAAAAAAAAGAATGTCACCAATTCTCTGAGAAACTTAACTTATCTTTCTGTTGGTTGAGCCACGTGAAGGCTTGTTTTTTGTGTGGCGAGCTGACATCTTTATTGATACCACTTTAGTGTAGACACAGCGCTTTGAATGCTTCTTAGCACCCAAAAAAAACGATTCTGGAGTTTGTGTTTTTCACTTTATGGCATTTACCGATGAATTATTTTATATTTTGATTGAGCAGACTTATGGACGCAGTGATATCCAATGTATTTTTTATATACCGTATATTTTCAACAGAGGAAAAGTGGGGTAATTCAGGTCTAGATTTTTAATTGTGCATGTTTTAGTCATTTTAAAGGACCTAAGCCTGATTGCTTGTACTGTATACTGCAATATAACTGTATTGCAGTATCTAGTAAAATTCAGTCTCCTATGAAGCCCACCTACAAGCTGGGTTTAGATGGCGCACCACCATGGCAAGCACTGGTGTCTTCAGCAGACTCCCAGCTGTCATGGCTACTCTGTCATTTGAAGGGTGAAGCAAGCATGGAACAGCCTCTCCCTCTCCCATACACAATAAATGTCAGCATCGCAGAGGATAGCAGCAGGTAAAGCTCAGCCCAACCCACTGCTGTTAAGAATCAAGACAAAGGCCAAATACCACAGTCATTGTCAGCCCAAGTCTCCTTTAAGGTACCTTCACACTGAGCAACTTTCCAACGAGAACGACAAACGATCCGTGACGTTACAGCGTCCTGGATAGCGATCTCGTTGTGTTTGACAGGCAGCAGCGATCAGGATCCTGCTGTGACATCGCTGGTCGGAGCTAGAAGTCCAGAACTTTATTTGGTCGTCAGGTCGGCGTGTATCGTCATGTTTGACAGCAAAAGCAACGATGCCAGCAATGTTTTTTCATAGAGCTAACAACCAGCGAGAACGATAAGTACGTCACTGGATCGCTCCTGCATCGTTCAGCTGTTTGACGTATCCCAACGACCTAAACAGCAACGCTGCAGCGATCGGCTCGTTGTCTATATCGCTGCAGCGTCGCTTAGTGTAACGGTACCTTTATACACCCATTGCCGAACTGCGCCATACGTGTTTGGCAGATGTTGGGACGGGGTTAATGTATGACAGATGGACAGTAGAGCACAGCCCCAAACTGTGTTCATCTACCTCAGTTACCTAAGGGAGTGGGCCAGCACATGATTGAGACCCTGCCCAAGTTAGATTTACACTCATTGCAGGGGGCTCGGAAACATCATTCTTGTGATTATGGGGGTCCCAACATACAGATGATAAATCTCCATTATTGCAAACCTCCTTTAGTTGCTTTTGGCCAGCACACATGTCGTTGCAGTTACAAGTGATAATTTGTGGTGAACTGTCCATTTCTTCAATGCATTTAAATCAGTGACAAGAGCTGCCTACTTTAGCATCGATGACCTATCCATGGATAACACACAAAACAAAGAAATGTGGCACTCACCAGATTTCTTCAGCTAGAAACGTGTCCTTTATTTAACACTTACCGTAAGTGAAAAATGACATTCTTTGGCTTTGACAGGAGTAAGTGAGGGAGTCACTCCCCGCTCCCTCACTTACTCCTGTCAAAGCCAAAGAATGTCATTTTTCACATAAGTGTTAAATAAAGGACACGTTTCTAGCTGAAGAAATCGGGTGAGTGCCACATTTCTTTTCTTCGTTTTGTGTCCTATATGGATTGTGGATTTCCTATGTGGAGCACCACCCTTCTCAGCAGTAAGCCCAGAGTTTCCAATCCATAGAAGATCAAATTGCTATAGATGGGGGAATTTAACAGCATTCAGTGCCGGTAATACCCACTGTTCTTTGGAAAGTGGACTATCCATGGATGAGTCATCAATGTCTGGCAACGGCAGGAAGTACTCACTTGTCGAGCTGCTCTGTGAACAGGTAGTAGCCAAGACTTGGCACTCCACACCTGCCTCCTATTCAAATCAATGTGACGTCATTTGAAGTGACACCTTTTAAGTGTAACATCAGAAATATACAATAGTCAAGAAATCGGCCAGAAGAAGACTAATCACGGTCTTCTAATTTTACTTACCTTTTCTTACCCCGCTCTTTAAACCATGCCCTCACCATTTTTGCTCCACTAATCCTCACCCTCCTTCGCTATCCCCAAACCTTTGCACCATCAAACCAAATAGCTATCTCCCCCTCTCTCTTAGGCCTCTTTCACACTTCCGTCGGAATGGGTCCGTCGCTATACGCCGGACGTTGTGAAATTAATGCACGACATGGGCAGCAGATGCAGTTTTTCAACGCATCCGCTGCCCAGTCTATGTCCCGGGGAGGAGGGGGCGAAGTTCCAGCCGCGCACGCGCGGTCGGAAATGGCGGACGCGACGCCCAAAAAAACGTTACATTGAACGTTTGTGACGGTCCGCAAAAACACGACGGATCCGTCACACGCAACGTGTGGCCATCCATCGTGATCCGTCGCTAATACAAATCTATGGACAAAAAACGCATCCTGCAAGCACATTTGCAGGATCTGTTTTTTGCCCAAACCGACAGATTGCGACGGAGGCAAAAAGACGGAAGTGTGAAAGAGGCCTTACCCCACCTACCCCGTCCTTAAGCTCAGACCTCTCCTACTAAAATACAATATAAGCCGATCGCTCTCCTTCACCCACCTGCTTTCCCTCTCTCTGCTGGCGACATATCCCCCAATCCGGGCCCCCCCACGCCTCATACATCCCACTAGTCCTCACCCCTTTACTTCTCACACTAAAAGAAACTACCGCAGCAATCCCTCACACTTAAAATCTGTGCCACTGACCCCCACCCTCCTGCTTCCTCTCTCTGGAGCACTTAGGAATGCCCACTACATCCGCAACAAGCTCCATGTGAACCATATCTTTACTTCCCGCAACCTTTCCTTCCTGGCCCTCACTGAGACCTGGCTGACGCCCCCCGACACGGCCTTCCCTGCTGCACTGAGTTACGGTGGCCTCCACTTTACCCACACTCCTCGCTCTGGCAGACATGGCGGAGGAGTGGGTATCCTTTCCAAAAACTGCTCCTTCAGCCCTATCCAATCCCCACTCTCCCTTATTTCAAGATTCACTATGTCCATATTTACTCTCCCTCTAATCTCCAAATGGTTGTCCTAAACCAACCATCAGGCTCAGCCACTGCCTTTATTGACCAATTCTCCACCTGGCTTCTTCACTTCATCTCTGCTGACATCCCCACCATCATCATGGGCGACTTTAATATCCCTACTGACACCTGCCAGCCAGCAGGCTCCAAACTCCTGTCCCTTACGCCATCCTTTGGACTTACTCTGTGGTACTCCACAGCCACCCACAGATGGACATACACTAGACCTCATCTTCACCCGCCTCTGTTCCATATCTAATCTCACAAGCTCTCCCTATCTGACCACCATCTACTCGCCTTCTCATCCTTGTCCTCCTCACCCGCCCATGTCCAGCCACTAGCACATCCTCGCAGAAACCTTGCACATCTAGACATTCTCAGACTCTTCTACCTCTGTCCTCCATATCTTCACTCCACGACACGGACCGCGCCACCGCTTTCTATAACACTACCCTCACATCAGCCATAGACTCAGTCGCCCCGCTCATGCAGGGCAAAGTGCGACAAATCAATAGACAACCCTGGCATAACAATCTCACCAAAAACCTTTGACAAGCATCCGGGGTCACGGAGCAGCGTTGGAAGAAAACACTGCCAGACGACTTCACTGCCTTCAAACAAGATACACTTGCTTTCAAATTTGCCCTCACCTCTGCTAAACAGACCCATTTCACAAACCTTGTATCTTCATTATCCTACAACCCAGAACTGTTCAGCACATTCAACTCTCTCCTCCGCCCACCATTGCCACCTCCAACTCCCCTCATCTCAGCAGAGGATTTTGCCACCTACTTCAAAAATAAGATCGACCAAACAAGGCAAACCTTTACTGTTCCACCACCCCAACCACTCCATATACCAGACCTCTGCCCTTCCCTAATAACCTCTCTCTCCAACATAACTGAAGGAGAGTTTACTCATATCCTTTGCAAATCACACCTCACAACACGTGCACTTGATCCCATCCCTTCCCACCTGCTCCCCAACCTCACTAACATGCTCATTCCAGCCCTAACCCATCTCTTCAACCTATCACTATCTTCTGGTACCTTCCCCTCTGCCTTCAAACATGCCACCATCACACCCATCCTCAAAAAAACTAACCTTGACCAAACTGCTATGCCCAGCTATCGCCCCATATCACTGCTCCCATTTGCTTCCAAACTCCTTGAGCAGCATGTCCATGCTCAACTTTCCTCCCACCTCTCATCTAACTCTCGCCTTGACAACCTCAAATCTAGCTTCCGCCCCCACCAAAATTACTATGACTGTGAGCAAGTCATAAGCTAACAGACAGTTCTCCATCCTCCTCGACCTGTCCTCTACCTTCGACACAGTCGACCATTAACCTACTGCTACAGATTCTTTCTTCCCTTTTCATCAAAAACCGTGCCCTGTCCTGGATTGCCTCATACCTTTCTGACGGCACATAGGGTATGTGTACACATCAGGATTTCTGGCCGAAATTTTCCTGACAAAAACCAGACATTTCTGCCAGAAAACCGCATGTGTTTTTTTCACGTTTTTGATGCGGTTTTTCCAAATGCATAGAATAGCGGGAAAAACGCAAAAAAAAACCAAAACACAAAATTAATGAACATGCTGCTTTTTTTTTTACCGCAATGCGTTTTTTTTGCGGAAAAAAGCGCATCATGTGCACAAAAATTGCAGAATGCATTCTAAATGATAGGATGCATAATGTATGTGCTTTAATGAGTTTTTATAGCGTTTTTATCGCAAAAAAAAAAGTGAAAAAACCTGAACGTGTGCACATACCCTTAGCGTTTCCCACTCCCACACTACTTCCTCATCTTGCCCTCTCTCTGTTGGAGACCCTACTTTTTTCCCCATCTATACCCTTGGCCTAGGACAACTCAAAAGTCCCATGGCTTCCAGTACCACCTGCATACAGACGAAACTCAGATCTACCTCTCTGGCCCAGATGTCACCTCTCTGCTGTCCAGAATCCCAGAGTGTCTATCAGCCATATCCTCATTCACCTCTCACTTCCTAAAACCCAGTGTAGACAAAATCGAACTCATCATCTTTCCTCCATTTCACATAACTCCCTTACCCGACCTATTTATTATGGTAAACGGCATCACGCTCTCTCCCTCACCTGAAATCCGTGCCTCAGAGTAACTCTCGACTCTGCCCTGTCCTTCAAACCGCACGTCCAAACTCTTGCCACCTCCAACTCAAAAATATTTCCAGAATTTGTCCATTCCTCAGCCCTCAATCTACTTAAACTCTTGTGAATCATCTCCCGCCTAGATTACTGCAACACCCTCCTCTGTGGCCCCCCCCCCCCCCCGCTACCTCTCTTGCACCACTCCAGTCTGTCCTCAACTCTGCTGCCCGACTAATCCACCTCTCTCCTCACTACTCCCGTTTCTTCTCTCTGCAAATCCCACCACTGGCTCCCAATTCCCCAAGAAATCCAGTTCAATCTACTAACACTGACCTACAAAGCCATCCACAACCTGTCCCCTTCCTATATCTTTGAACTAATCTCCCAATATCTTCCCTCACATAATATTTCGATCCTCTCAAGATCTCCTACTCTCCTCCACACTTATTCGTTCCTCACACAACCGCCACCAAGATTTCTCCGGAATATCCCCCATCCTCTGAAATTCTGTGCATCGACACCGATTGTCCACCACCCTCGGATACTTCAGACGGAACCTGAAAACCCATCTCGTCAGAAAAGCTTACAGCCTGCAATAACCATTCTGCCGCCTCACCACCGCCCAAGATGCCTCCTCACCACCACTGGAGCTGCTGCACCCCCAACCTTCTGTCTCTTTCCCATTATCCTGTAGAATGTAAGTCCGCAAGGACAGGGTCCTCTCCCCTCTGTACCAGTTTGTCATCGTAAATTTGTTTACTGTAAATGATATCTACAACTTTGCATGTAACCCCTTCTCATGTACAGCACCATGGAATTAATGGTGCTATATAATTATTATTACCCTGCAGTGGCCTCTACCAGAACACTGGTTCTGTGAGAGTACTTCTGATAGGTGGCCTTGACAACAGCCAATTGGCGGGAGGTGCATAGGTCATCATCAATGTAATAGTGGACACTCGTTAAAGGAAATGGGTCACAATTTTTACTTTGTATTATTTGCTACACAATTTATTCTAAAGAAATTTGAAATGAAATGTTTTACCATGTATTCATTCTTTCTGTAGCCACTGGGAGCTGTCATGTTTATCTGCTGGTGGTTTGTAAGCATCCGAGGACAACACACCACAAATACAACAGCCCCAGGACATAGACCACGATCAGTATCTGACCCCATCTTCTACACTGCAACTGTGCCAGGTGTGAATTGTAAATGCCTTCAAAGCTTCCCAGTCCACAGCTGTGGGGGTGCCAGGTGTCACTGTACTGCAGCCATGCACTGTGCACATACCTACAATTTCCCCGTCACCCTGTGATAGGAGGTCCACACAAGAGCAGCGAGCACAGGTCAGGCAGCCTGACATTGTACTTTTAATGCCACGCTACTGAGCTGTTCTCATCGCCGAAAGAAGTTACCTCCACCGCCCGGCTCTGAGTGATGAGGACAGAGCTGCAGCAGAGACTTCTAGCAGTGAGAATGAAGGCTTGGGAGGCTAGTAGTGCAATGTCAGGCAGCCCAACCTGTGCTCCCCACTGCAGTGTTCAAAGGAGGATTACACTGCTGTGCTCTGAACACGGACTCAACTCTGCCATGTAAGTGTAAGGGTATGTGCACATGTCCGGATTTCTTGCAGAAATTTCCTGAAGAAAACCGGAAATTTTCTGCAAGAAATCTGCATTTTTTTTTTGCGTTTTTCTTAGCATTTTGCAAGCGTAATTAGCATCGCTTGGAAAACTGACTGACAGGTTGGTCACACTTGTCAAACATAGTGTTTGACAAGTGTGACAAACTTTTTACTATAGATGCTGCCTATGCCGCATCTATAGTAAAAAATAGAATGTTTAAAAATAATTAAAAAAATGGTTATACTCACCCGCGCGACCAATCACAGGACCGCGACGTCATCGCAGGTCCTTCACACAGACCATCTATAGGAACAGAAGCGGCAGCATGCACCGCTGAGAGGTGGGAAGACACCGGGCCATCAGAGGGTGAGTATATGACTATTTTTTATTTTAATTCTTTTTTTTTTTACTAATTATATGGTGCCCAGTCCGTGGAGGAGAGTCTCCTCTCCTCCACCCTGGGTACCAACCGCACATAATCTGATTACTTCCCGCATGGTGTGCACAGCCCCATGCGGAAAGTAAGCAGATCAATGCATTCCTAGGTGTGCGGAATCCCCGCAATTCCGCAAATTTAATGAACATGTTGCTTTTTTTTCCGCAATGCGATTTTTTTTTTTTTTTTCCGCGGAAAAAAAAAGCAACATTTGCACTAGAAATGCGGAATACACTGTAATTAATAGGAGGCATATGTAAGCGGTTTTTTCGCGTTTTTATAGCGAAAAATCCTGAACGTGTGCACATGGCCTCAAAGCTCATACAGACGTGTGTGATGCACGGACACCTGAACAGGTTTATTTTTTTTTTTTGCTGCGTCTGGAAAGCGCATCAGAAGAGATATCAGCAGTAAAGCCTCATATAGACGTCCCTGCATCAGACATCTGAATACGGCTCTACACTGAGCAGAACCATGTATCTAATCTTATGTTTGAGGCAGCAAGCAACACAGTGCCAACAGATTCGGTGCTGGGACCATCCTGTGACACCGTCCACATGTCAGGATCACTTTGAAGTCACCAACAAAATGTCTCCACACTGTGATCCTAAACTTCATCCCCCCTTATCCTTTTGCAAACGTTGTGCTCTGCAATGAGCTAGGACGTCTATATATTGAGGACTGGAGCAGTATGGAGACCAGGGACATGGCCGGCGTCGGGCACGTGTAGGGGCACTGAGCAGGTGGGATGGGCCCACTCACCGTCAGGGACAACTTACCTCTCCCCGTTCCTCCGCTGCGGCGTCTTCTGATTCTGTGATGTTCAAGACAGAAAGTGCGATGACTTGGCTACTGTGCGCATTCTGCCTGAAAAGTCACAGTTCAGAGAGCCGGATGACGGTAACGCTGAGCAGTCTGGAGCAGAACAGCAGCCAGTGAGGGGAGGTATTTCATTTTTTGTATTTGGAGCATTTCACAGGGCCCATCATATACTGTACAGAGCGATATATGGGCAGCACGGTGGCGCAGTGGTTAGCACAGCAGTCTTGCAGCGCTGGAGTCCTGGGTTCAAACCCCACCAAGCACAACATCTGCAAAAAGTTGTATGTTCTCTCCATGTTTGCGTGGGTTTCCTCCGGGTATTCCGGTTTCCTCCCGCATTCCAAAGACATACTGATAGGGAATTTAGATTATGAGCCCCATCGGGGACAGTGATGACTATATAAAACTATATAAACTATATAAAAATAAAGATTATTATTATTATGGACCCCATCATGTACTGTGTGGAGCAATATATGGGGCCCATCATGTACTGTATGGAGCATTATATGGGGGCCATTATGAATGGAGCATTACACGGGGCCCATTATATTCTGTATGGAGCAATATATGGGGGCCATTATATTCTGTATGGAGCAATACATGGGGCCTATGCAGTATGGAGTGTTATGTGGGGCCCATTGCACTGTATGGAGCAATATAAGGGGCCCATCATGTACTGTATGGAGCATTATATGGGGGCCATTATGCATGGAGCATTACACGGGGCCCATTATATTCTGTATGGAGCATTACACTGGGCCCATTATGTATGGAGCATCACATGGGGCCCATTATATTCTGTATGGAGCATCACATGGGGCCCCTTTATATTCTGTATGGAGCATTACACTGGGCCCATTATATTCTGTATGGAGCATCACATGGGGCCCATTATATTCTGTATGGAGCATCACATGGGGCCCATTATATTCTGTATGGAGCATTACACTGGGCCCATTATATTCTGCATGGAGCATTACACTGGGCCCATTATATTCTGTATGGAGCATTAAACTGGGCCCATTATATTCTGTATGGAGCATCACATGGGGCCAATTATATTCTGTATGGAGCATCACATGGGGCCCATTATATTCTGTATGGAGCATCACATGGGGCCCATTATATACTGTATGGAGCATTATATGGGGCCTATGCAGTATGGAGCATTATATGGGGGCCATTATATACTGTATGGAGCATTATATGGGGCCCATTATATACTGTATGGAGCATTATATGGGGCCTATGCCGTATGGAGTGTTATATGGGGTCCATTATATACAGTACGGAGCATTATATGGGGGCCATTATATTCTGTATGGAGCATTATATTGGGCCTATGCAGTATGGAGCATTATATGGGGCCTATGCAGTATGGAGAGTGTTATATGGGGCCTATGCAGAGTGTTATATGGGGCCTATGCAGTATGGAGTGTTATATTGGGCCTATGCAGTATGGAGCGTTATATGGGGCCCATTATATTATGTACGGAGCATTATATGGGGCCTATGCAGTATGGAGCATTATATGGGGCCCATTATATACTGTACGGAGCATTATATGGGGCCCATTATATACTGTACGGAGCATTATATGGGGCCCATTATATACTGTACGGAGCATTATATGGGGCCCATTATATACTGTACGGAGCATTATATGGGGCCCATTATATACTGTACGGAGCATTATATGGGGCCCATTATATACTGTACGGAGCATTATATGGGGCCCATTATATACTGTACGGAGCATTATATGGGGCCCATTATATACTGTACGGAGCATTATATGGGGCCCATTATATACTGTACGGAGCATTACATGGGGCCTATGCAGTATGGAGTGTTATGTGGGGCCCATTATATTATGTATGGAGCATTATATTGGGTCTATGCAGTATGGAGCATTATATGGGGCCCATTATATTCTGCATGGAGCATTATATGGGGTCTATGCAGTATGGAGTGTTATGTGGGGCCCATTATATTATGTATGGAGCATTATATGGGGTCTATGCAGTATGGAGCATTATATGGGGCCCATTATATTCTGTATGGAGCATTATATGGGGTCTATGCAGTATGGAGCATTATATGGGGCCCATTATATTCTGTATGGAGCATTATATGGGGTCTATGCAGTATGGAGCATTATATGGGGCCCATTATATTATGTATGGAGCATTATATGGGGTCTATGCAGTATGGAGCGTTATATGGGGCCCATTATATTCTGTATGGAGAGTTACATGGGGCCTATGCAGTATGGAGTGTTATGTGGGGCCCATTATATTATGTATGGAGCATTATGTTGGGTCTATGCAGTATGGAGCATTATATGGGGCCCATTATATTCTGTATGGAGCATTATATTGGGTCTATGCAGTATGGAGCATTATATGGGGCCCATTATATTCTGTATGGAGCATTATATGGGGTCTATGCAGTATGGAGCATTATATGGGGCCCATTATATTCTGTATGGAGCATTATATGGGGTCTATGCAGTATGGAGTGTTATGTGGGGCCCATTATATTATGTACGGAGCATTATATGGGGACTATGCAGTATGGAGTGTTATATGGGGCCCATTATATTCTGTATGGAGCATTATATGGGGACTATGCAGTATGGAGTGTTATGTGGGGCCCATTATATTCTGTATGGAGCATTATATGGGGTCTATGCAGTATGGAGTGTTATGTGGGGCCCATTATATTATGTATGGAGCATTATATGGGGTCTATGCAGTATGGAGTGTTATATGGGGCCCATTATATTCTGTATGGAGCATTATATGGGGACTATGCAGTATGGAGTGTTATGTGGGGCCCATTATATTATGTATGGAGCATTATATGGGGTCTATGCAGTATGGAGCATTATATGGGGCCCATTATATTCTGTATGGAGCATTATATGGGGTCTATGCAGTATGGAGTGTTATGTGGGGCCCATTATATTCTGTATGGAGCATTATATTGGGTCTATGCAGTATGGAGTGTTATGTGGGGCCCATTATATTCTGTATGGAGCATTATATGGGGCCTATGCAGTATGGAGTGTTATGTTGGGCCCATTATATTCTGTATGGAGCATTATATGGGGACTATGCAGTATGGAGTGTTATGTGGGGCCCATTATATTCTGTATGGAGCATTATATGGGGCCCATTATATTCTGTATGGAGCATTATATGGGGACTATGCAGTATGGAGTGTTATGTGGGGCCCATTATATTCTGTATGGAGCATTATATTGGGTCTATGCAGTATGGAGCATTATGTGGGGCCCATTATATTCTGTATGGAGCATTATATTGGGTCTATGCAGTATGGAGTGTTATGTGGGGCCATTATATTCTGTATGGAGCATTATATTGGGTCTATGCAGTATGGAGTGTTATGTGGGGCCATTATATTCTGTATGGAGCATTATATGGGGACTATGCAGTATGGAGTGTTATGTGGGGCCCATTATATTCTGTATGGAGCATTATATGGGGCCCATTATATTCTGTATGGAGCATTATATGGGGACTATGCAGTATGGAGTGTTATGTGGGGCCCATTATATTCTGTATGGAGCATTATATGGGGCCCATTATATTCTGTATGGAGCATTATATGGGGACTATGCAGTATGGAGTGTTATGTGGGGCCCATTATATTCTGTATGGAGCATTATATGGGGCCCATTATATTCTGTATGGAGCATTATATGGGGACTATGCAGTATGGAGTGTTATGTGGGGCCCATTATATTCTGTATGGAGCATTATATGGGGCCCATTATATTCTGTATGGAGCATTATATTGGGTCTATGCAGTATGGAGTGTTATGTGGGGCCCATTATATTCTGTATGGAGCATTATATGGGGCCCATTATATTCTGTATGGAGCATTATATTGGGTCTATGCAGTATGGAGTGTTGTGGGGCCCATTATATTCTGTATGGAGCATTATATGGGGCCCATTATATTCTGTATGGAGCATTATATGGGGACTATGCAGTATGGAGTGTTATGTGGGGCCCATTATATTCTGTATGGAGCATTATATGGGGCCCATTATATTCTGTATGGAGCATTATATGGGGACTATGCAGTATGGAGTGTTATGTGGGGCCCATTATATTCTGTATGGAGCATTATATGGGGCCCATTATATTCTGTATGGAGCATTATATTGGGTCTATGCAGTATGGAGTGTTATGTGGGGCCCATTATATTCTGTATGGAGCATTATATGGGGCCCATTATATTCTGTATGGAGCATTATATTGGGTCTATGCAGTATGGAGTGTTGTGGGGCCCATTATATTCTGTATGGAGCATTATATGGGGCCCATTATATTCTGTATGGAGCATTATATGGGGACTATGCAGTATGGAGTGTTGTGGGGCCCATTATATTCTGTATGGAGCATTATATGGGGCCCATTATATTCTGTATGGAGCATTATATGGGGACTATGCAGTATGGAGTGTTATGTGGGGCCCATTATATTCTGTATGGAGCATTATATGGGGTCCATTATATTCTGTATGGAGCATTATATGGGGTCCATTATATTCTGTATGGAGCATTATATTGGGTCTATGCAGTATGGAGTGTTATGTGGGGCCATTATATTCTGTATGGAGCATTATATGGGGCCCATTATATAATGTATGGAGAATTATATTGGGTCTATGCAGTATGGAGCATTATGTGGGGCCATTATATTCTGTATGGAGCATTATATTGGGTCTATGCAGTATGGAGTGTTATGTGGGGCCATTATATTCTGTATGGAGCATTATATGGGGACTATGCAGTATGGAGTGTTATGTGGGGCCCATTATATTCTGTATGGAGCATTATATGGGGCCCATTATATAATGTATGGAGCATTATATTGGGTCTATGCAGTGTGGGGCCATTATATTCTGTATGGAGCATTATATGGGGACTATGCAGTATGGAGTGTTATATGGGGCCCATTATATTCTGTATGGAGCATTATATGGGGCCCATTATATTCTGTATGGAGCATTATATGGGGACTATGCAGTATGGAGTGTTATGTGGGCCCCATTGCACTGTATGGAGCCGGTGTGCTCAGCGCTGAGTGCTAGGCTGTCTGTATCCGGAGGACAGGAGCAGTATGGAGACCTGAAGCTTCGAAAAGTGAAAGTGAAAAGACACTGAGGAGCTGGGAACCTGCACGTCCCGTACTATGGCCACTCGTCATTTCACCACTCCGCAGCCGTTCACAGGCCGCTCTGTCATAAGGAGGCGGGTGGTCCCGGCACCGGGGGAGTTCTTGCATCCTTACCCTCCGTTGAACGTGTACGGGTTGAAGCGCTGCTCCACAGCCCCGGCGTAGTGGTACTCCATGGCCTTGTGCGGCTTCTGGTCAGGACGTGCGCAGCTAGCCAGATACATGTCGTACACAGGACTGTCTCTGCTGTATCACTATGCAGATGGCGACAACAGCGCTTCCGGTTTCCGGTGGCGGATTTACTGCGTCCAGTCCCGCCCCTTGCTCCGCCCCTTGGCGCGTCAGTAGGCGGGTGTTACAGGTCTGCCGCTCTCGGTCCGGCAGCGTTATGTGACCGCGGCTCGCCCGTGCGGCCGGACAGCACAGCCAATCACGCGCTCGCCGAGGACAGCGGGGGAGGTCCTTATAGCACTGTGCTATAGTCAAAAGTGCTGCATAGTAAGAAGTAGGAGTGCTACGGGGTCCGAAGACGATGCTGGAGGGAGTGTATAGACTTGTTTTTTCTATTTTTCATATTTCGGACGACAAAAATGACATTAATAAAATACAATGTAGCGATGTGCCCTGATGTGAGGGACGTTCTAAAAAGAATGAGGAAAAGGAATTAGAAAATGAACATAATAACTTATAGGTCCAAAGATCTGGAGGGATAGTATGGATTTCTTATGGATCGTGGACATGAACTGACCATGTGTTATATATATATATATATATATATATATATATATATATATATATATATTATATATATGTACATAGTGGCGGTATTTCCTCCTCTCCCCGGAGGACCCGCCCTGTTACAGCCGGTCATTCCCGGAGCCCCGCCTCCCTCTGGAGCCCCGCCTCTCACTGCGCAGCTCTCCGCTCCTCGGCGTTCAGGAGCCCCGAGCTCAGCAGCATCTCCGGGATCCATCTGTCGCGCCTGCTCTCATCCATGTGATCGGCGATCAGCAGTCTGTCCCGCCAACATGGCCGCCACCGCTAGGATTGTCGGGGGTTGTAGCTTTTCCCTCGGAATTTGTTTCCCTGCGGTCACGTGTGCACTGTGACGTAATGATGGCAGAGTGCTGTGGGCAGCGGGGGTCTGTCACGACCCGCTGGTGGTACTGCAATCACTTGGGTATTCCAATATGGCGGTCGGTGTACTTCCGGTGCAGTGTGGGGGAGTGTGGGATTCGAGGATGTCCAGACGGAAGTGGATGACAGACAATTTAAGGCAATCGTATAAATAGATAAACAGGTGTATATTATATTTCCTGAGCTTGTTAGGTGGGGAATGGACATTAAATAAATGTAGGTAATAGAGTAATGAGCACATATCCCATATAAACAGGTGAATATTATATTCCCTGAGCCTGATAGGTGGGGAATGAACATGAAATATATGTAGGTAATAGAGAAATGAACACAAATTCCACGTTCATTCCCCACCTATAAAGCTCAGGGAATACAATATATACCTGTTTATATGGGCTATGTGTTCATTCTCCTATCTACTATATAATTGTCTAAGGGTCACGTCTGTCTGTCTGTCACGGATATTCATTGGTCGCGGCCTGTGTCATGGAAATCCAAGTCGCTGATTCGTCGTGGCAAAACAGCCACGACCAATCAGCGACGGGCACAGTCCAGCGGAAAAATGGCCGCTCTTTGCTCCCCGCAGTCAGGCCCGCTCCGTACTCCCCTTCAGTCAGCGCTCACACAGGGTTAATGGCAGCGTTGACCGCGGTGTAACACACTCGGTTAACGCTGCTATTAACCCTGTGTGCTCAACTTTTTACTATTCATGCTGCCTATGCAGCATGAATAGTAAAAAGATCTAATGTTAAAAATAATTTAAAAAATAAAAAATAGTTACATATTCACCGTCCATTGGCCCCCGGATCGAAGCGGTTACCGATGCTCCTCGTGATGCCCCAGTGATCGCTCCATGCATTGCGGTCTCACGAGATGACGTGCGGTCTTGCGAGACCACTACGTCATCATCTCGCGAGACCACAATGCACTCTTCAGACCGGAGCGCGCAAGGAGCATCGGTCACTGCTTTGATCCGGGGGACAACGGAAGGTGAGTATGTAACAATTTTTTATTTTAGTTCTTTTTTTTTAACAGGGATATGGTGCCCACATTGCTATATACTGCGTGGGCTGTGCAATATATTACATGGGCTGGGCAATGTACTATGCGGGCTGGGCAATATACTACGTGGGCTGTGCAATATACTACATGGGCTGGGCAATATACTACGTGGCTCTGCACTATACTACGTGGGTTGGGCAATATACTACGTGGCTGTGCAATATACTGCGTGGGCTGTGCTATATACTACGTGGGCTGTGCAATATACGCTGTGCAATGTACTGCGTTGGCTGTGCTATACACTACGTGGGCTGGGCAATATACTACATGGGTTGTGCAATATACTACGTGAGCTGTGCAATATACGCTGTGCAATGTACTACACGGGCTGTGCAATGTACTACTCAGGCTGTGCAATGTACTACGTGGCATGTGCAATATACTGCGTGGGCTGTGCTATACACTACGTGGCCTGTGTTATACACTAAATAGCCTGTGTTATATACTGCGTGCGTGGCAATGCGTGGGCTGTGCAATATACTACGCTGGCTGTGCAATATACTACGTGGCTGGGCAATATACTACGTGACTGGGCAGGATACTACGTGACTGGGCAATATACTACGTGACTGGGCAATATACTACGTGACTGGGCAATATACTACGTGGCTGGGCAATATACTACGTGGTTGGCCAATATACTACGTGGCTGGGCAATATACTACATGACTGGGCAATATACTACGTGACTGGGTAGTATACTACGTGACTGGGTAGTATACTACGTGACTGGGCAGTATACTACGTGTCTGTGCTGTGTACTACGTGACTGGGCAATATACTGCGTGGTTGGGCAATATACTACATGACTGGGCAATATACTACGTGACTGAGCAATATACTACGTGGCTGGGCAATATACTACATGACTGGGCAATATACTACATGACTGGGCAATATACTACGTGGCTGAGCAATATACTACGCTGGCTGTGCAATATACTACGTGAATGGGCAATATACTACGTGACTGGGCAATATACTACGTGGTTGGGCAATATACTACATGGCTGGGCAATATACTACGTGGCTGGGCAATATACTACATGACTGGGCAGTATACTACGTGACTGGGCAGTATACTATGTGACTGGGCAATATACTACGTGACTGGGCAGTATACTACATGACTGGGCAGTATACTATGTGACTGGGCAATATACTACGTGACTGGGCAATATATTACGTCACTGGGCAATATACTACGTGACTGGGCAATATACTACGTGGCTGGGCAATATACTACGTGGCTGGGCAATATACTACGTGACTGGGCAATATACTAAGTGGCTGGGCAATATACTAAGTGGCTGGGCAATATACTACGTCGCTGGGCAATATACTACATGGCTGGGCAATATATTACGTGGCTGGGCAATATACTACGTGGGCTGTGCAATATACTACGTGGACATGCATTTTCTAGAACACCCGATGCGTTAGAATCGGGCCACCATCTAGTTATCTAAATATGGCTGGTTTCACATTAGCGTTTTGAGGAGCTGCGGACTTCCTCCGTGAAGCCCCGCCCTCGGCCGCTAGCTCCGCCTACTTCAGCATGCGGCCTGCGTACCTATGTTTAACATTAGGTACGCAGGTCGTGCCGCTATATGCGGATGCTTTCGCATGCTTCGTTTTGACGATGCGGCAACCAGCGTAGGACGCAGCTTGTAGCAATTTTTTTTTCTCGGCATCGTCAAAACGACGCATGCGGAAGCATCCGCATGCAGTGGCACGACCTGCGTACCTAATGTTACAGATAGGTACGCAGGTCGCATGCAGAAGTAGGCAGAGCTAGCGGCCGAGGGCGGGGCTTCACGGAGGAAGTCCGCAGCCCTCTGCAGCTCCTCAAAACGCTAGTGTGAAACAAGCCTATATTTCATGTTCGTGGCCTTGTTCACAATATCGCTGCGGTAAATCAAGAGAAAAAGGAAACAATCAGGAAATATACAAATATACATATGTACAAGACACAAGAGCATATATACATTTTTACGAATGCATGTCATTGGAGTTTTGCTGAGAAGGTCCGATCAACAACATAAAGACATAGAGCGAACTTTCGCCAATGGAGCAAGAGGAGGGTGTATCAACCCTGCGGTCCTTACAAGTCAGGATGGGCAAAGGTAAAGTATAAAGCATGCCGACGGATAAGAACAATGAACATACCCAGAGGATATACTTGTGGTAAATAGCTTAATATGTTGGATGGCTAGGAAAATTAAGATGGGGGACCCAGTCGGAGGTACCTGAAAGGAACAATATAATGTAAGGTACGACAAAAAACAGAGGCTATATAGGAGCAATATGGTAATATGCGGTGTGAATACACATAATTGGTGGACCCTGGGGCAAGAGGTTTATCGCCTATGTTTGATTTTGGAATATAGGTTACTACAGACATGGTAGAAATGACGTGGTCTAACAGTTATACCTGCCAAGGTATTGTGAGCGTAGTCCCGGCTTGGGAATGGTAATTGCGTATGGCTGTAGAGGAAAGCAGAGGGTAAGACACCAGGAATAAGGTGTCGCCGAATGCCCACATATAACTAGAAAGGATGAGTGTAGTACCTGTTTAAGCCTATGAGCATGTCAGGTTACAAGGTCCCTGTGTAATGTAAAGTGTCCCTGGGAGATCAGCAATTATTAGCGCTGTGAAAAGGAAGGTGAGATCGAGGATCAGGGTAAACAGAGCCACTACTTATCTGGAAGGACAATGGTGTCTTACATCCTGGAGGTAGCAGATCCTGGGGAGCAGAGCCAGCGTGGGTGAGATGTGCCGACACCGTCCGTGTCTAGGCAGAGGGGAGGCTGCTAATCTTATCCGTCTCCCTGTTTAAATAAGGCCCCCACCGGTCATATGACCGGATATGTGGTGGTTTACAGGCGCCTGCGCAGAGCGCACTTGTGAAAAGCCGAGCGCTGCGACCCGGACAGAGAGGCTGCGCCTGCGTATGATGCTTAGGTGACGGCGCATGCGCAGTGGGAATGACACTGTTCGCCTAGCCTGATACAGGACGGCGCCTGTGCGCTGTCTTTTGTTGGGGAGCGGCGCCTGCGCAGAAAGAAGTGTCCATGCCCGCATAGTGTTGGGTGATAGAGGCAGGAGCTTACAAAGCAGTAAGCAAAGTTACAGTGTCTGCGCGGTAGCATGTGATCTTGTTAAAAAAAATCCCAGGTGTGTCCACATCAGATGGGGATGACAAGTTATATAAATATTCATAAGGTAGTAAGTACTGTAAACAAGATCCCTCAGGTAAACACTTGTATAGAATTAGTCCCCAACATATACACATTCAATGGTAGGAGTCCAAACAAAAGAGGAAGGGAGGAAAATGGTTAAACCAATATGGGACATAGATCAAGAAAATAAAATAAAGGAAATAAAAGAACGAAATGAAAAGAATATACATAAACTAACTAATGAAACTAATGAATATAATGGAAATAATGAAAATAATGAAGAAAATGAAAATGATGAAAAAATGTAAATAATGAAAATAATAAAAATAATGAGAAGGATGAAAAGGTAATGAAAAAATGAAATAATGGAAAAAATTAAATAATGGAAAAAATTAAATAAATTAAAAAATAAAAAATAATAATAATACTAATAATAAAAAATAATAAATGGAAAAAAGAAAAAATACGAAAAAAGGTATTGGAAGGATATGCGTCTTACCGTCATGGACATACAAGTTGCGAGTGTTGTATGTACATAAGGTCAGTTGATCTACATAAAAAACGAAATCAAGTTAGCCAGTCTATTTCTCGGTTCAGACCATGTGGATATAGGGTATCTAGAGTGTAAATCCAGAATGTTTCACGTTGTTTCAATAGTTTCACGTGGTTGCCCCCTCTCCTGGGGCGGGGAACCTTTTCCACAACCTGAAAGCGCAACTGGGCCACATTGTGTTTAGCCTCCTTGAAGTGAAGGGGGAGGGGAAGCCACAGTTTCTCACATCGAATTGTGGATTTGTGGCTGGATATTCGTTCTCTAATTGTTTGTGTTGTTTCCCCTACATATAATAGCCCACAAGGACATTTGATAATATAGACAACGAAGTTAGTGTTACAAGTGTAATAGTCTTTAATGTGGTATGATTTACCTGACCGGGGGTGCACTATTTCGTTGCCCTTTATTATATTTGAACAACACGTGCAATTAAGGCAGGGGAAGGTTCCTGTACGTTTCTGTCCAGTAAGTGTCATGGTAGTCAATGTCTTAGAGGTGCCTAGATCCGCTCGTACTACCCTGTCACGGATGTTTTTAGGTCTTCTGGTACACATGAGTGGGGGATCTTTGAAGATTGGGATAGTTGGATAGGCCCTGTTTAATAATGGCCAGTGTCCCCGAATGAGGTTGTGTATCTTCTGCATAGTGGGGTGATGACTATGTACGAAGGGGAGTCTTGGATTTTTGTGTGGGCTAATTGTGGCATTTTCTGTCTCATTGAGCACCCGAGAGGACTCGGTATTAAGGAGATTAGTAGGATAATTTTGGGCCTCGAATTTGTTGGACATCTCTTGAATCCTATTCGTTCTGACTACTGGATTGGAAACAATTCTGGATACTCTTTTGAATTGAGATCTAGGTAGGCTCTCTTTGGTGGATCTAGGGTGACAACTACTATAAAGTAGGAGGCTGTTGCAGTCTGTCGGCTTGGTATAGATATCAGTGTTAAGGTTACCCAGGGAATCTTTGAGTACTTTGGTGTCTAGAAATGTAATCTCGCGGCTATGGTACAGTAGTGTAAATGATAGCTCAGGTCTAATAGTATTGATGGTATTGTGGAATTCCTGTAGGCTGGTGTGATCACCCTGCCAAATACAAAAAATATCATCAATATACCTGTACCAGGTTTTGGCGTGTTCTTGGAATTGGAGATTAGGATATATGTACTCTTGTTCGAACCTGTCCATGTATAGGTTGGCGTACGCCGGGGCCACATTAGACCCCATGGCGGTACCGCAGGTCTGCACAAAAAAGTCATCTTCAAAGAGAAAGAAATTTTCCCTGAGTACTAAATTGAGTAGGTCTAAACAGAGACCCTGGGATTCCTTATCAATGTTGGCTTCTTGTAATGTGAGTGAGACAGCTTCAATCCCCTTGTCGTGTGTAATTGAGGTATAGAGACTATTTACATCCAGTGTGCAAAGTAAACTATCAGGTGGGATATTAGAGATATTGTGGATCTTAGCAAGAAAATCACTCGTGTCCAATATAAATGATTTGGTTGTCTTAGTATACGGTGTGAGCAATTTTTCAAGAAATATGGAAAGAGGATTGAGTATAGAATCTGTGGATGCCACAATAGGGCGGCCAGGTGGGTTCTGAAGGTTCTTGTGGATTTTGGGTAAAATGTACAATACCGGAGTTACCGGGTGGTGATTGATAAGGTAAGTTCTAGTCTTGGCATCAATAGTTTTGGAGTCAACGTACTTGTTGACCACAGTATTGATTTTTTGGCGTATGGCAAATGTGGGATCCCCCTGTAGTTTCTTATACGTGTTGGTATCAGAGAGCTGTCTTCTAACCTCAGTGATATATTGATGTTTGTTCATAACAACGATGGCACCTCCCTTGTCCGCCGGTTTAATTACAATGTTCTTGTTTTCACTAAGTGAGTCAAGGGCTTGCTTCTCCAAGGAATTCAGGTTATGGCGGACAGGGAGGAAGCCAAGGCGCTGTTCATGAATGACTTTCTTGATGTCCCTGTCAAGTAGATTGACAAAGGTTTCAACTGCATGGTTGGTTTTGGGTGGGACAAATGTGCTCGGGTTCCTAAGGCCCAATCCTCCTATAGAAATCCTGGGTTCGTGACCCAGGTCAGATGAAGTACCTAGTCTGCTAGTTACAGAGTTAGTGTTATCCTCAAAATGGACTTTCAATCTCACGTTTCTGTAGAAACGCTGGAGGTCCTTCTCTAGTTGGAAAGAGTCCCATTTAGGGGTTGGGCAAAAGGATAAGCCCATGTTTAAGACCTTCAATTCAAGGGGAGAAAGGGTATAGTTAGAGATGTTTATGACAGAGTTTGGACTCCTCCCTGTGACCTCAATGTCATGTGGCGGTCCACGTCTCTTCTTCCTTGCCCTCCTTGTGGGCGCGCGGTTTGCCCTAAAAAACGCGGTCCAGTTGTTGGTGCTCCCCCCGTTTCGCTTCCGGATCCACCTGAGGAGCCTCCGGCTGGCGAGGAGCCTCCTGAGGGGTAATTTCCCCCAGGTGTGCGTCGGTACTTTGATCTTGATCGGCGGGGAAGTGGGTCTTCCCATTTGTAGACTTTGTTGGTCTGGTAGTCCTCAACGTCCCTTTGAAATTTTGTACGCTTCCTTTCTTCCAAAGTCCTCTGATGAGTTATCAATATGGAGTCTACTTTACTTTTGAGAGAGGCGAACTCCGTGTTACTTAAGGCGGATGTGAGTTGAGTTTCGATGCTTTCGATTTTCTCCTCAGTATTTTTTATAGCTTCCTGTAAATATTCTATAGTCAATAGTATAATATCGAATGAGCATTTGTTCAAGATTTTTTGAAACGTGTCACAATATTTTACATTGTCCGAAAACAGGGTTGGACGTAGATTACAACGAAGGCCTCGCGGTATTTTGGCTTGTCGATGATACTCTCCTAAAGTCGCACAATGTAGATCGTATCCGATGAGTTTCTTTCTCTCCTTTTCCCAATCCCTCGATTTCACGTCCTTACTCGGTAGATGGAGGAAGTCCGTCCTTGTCTTTATCTTTGATAGGATGGTGGAGCCAGTGGCTTCATCATAGGCATAGGTTTCGTTTGACATGAACTCGGTCGGTGCTTGAAGCTTAAATAGCAAATACTGTAGATAACGAAAGCTAGCACTCGACAGTTGTGAGTCACGGTGCTAGTGAACGGGTCATAAAAGTCCCATAAACCATAGAATGAAGTAATCACTGCACTCGTATATTGAAGTTGCTTGAATAAGTGTAAAGTTTTATTCACAAGTGAAAATTCATGCTGAAGCGATAGGCAAAATAACGTTTCGGCCAACTCGTGGCCTTGTTCACAATATCGCTGCGGTAAATCAAGAGAAAAAGGAAACAATCAGGAAATATACAAATATACATATGTACAAGACACAAGAGCATATATACATTTTTACGAATGCATGTCATCGGAGTTTTGCTGAGAAGGTCCGATCAACAACATAAAGACATAGACCGAACTTTCGCCAATGGAGCAAGAGGAGGGTGTATCAACCCTGCGGTCCTTACAAGTCAGGATGGGCAAAGGTAAAGTATAAAGCATGCCGACGGATAAGAACAATGAACATACCCAGAGGATATACTTGTGGTAAATAGCTTAATATGTTGGATGGCTAGGAAAATTAAGATGGGGGACCCAGTCAGAGGTACCTGAAAGGAACAATATAATGTAAGGTACGACAAAAAACAGAGGCTATATAGGAGCAATATGGTACTATGTGGTGTGATTTACCGCAGCGATATTGTGAACAAGGCCACGAGTTGGCCGAAACGTTATTTTGCCTATCGCTTCAGCATGAATTTTCACTTGTGAATAAAACTTTACACTTATTCAAGCAACTTCAATATACGAGTGCAGTGATTACTTCATTCTATGGTTTATGGGACTTTTATGACCCGTTCACTAGCACCGTGACTCACAACTGTCGAGTGCTAGCTTTCGTTATCTACAGTATTTGCTATTTAAGCTTCAAGCACCGACCGAGTTCATGTCAAACGAAACCTATGCCTATGATGAAGCCACTGGCTCCACCATCCTATCAAAGATAAAGACAAGGACGGACTTCCTCCATCTACCAAGTAAGGACGTGAAATCGAGGGATTGGGAAAAGGAGAGAAAGAAACTCATCGGATACGATCTACATTGTGCGACTTTAGGAGAGTATCATCGACAAGCCAAAATACCGCGAGGCCTTCGTTGTAATCTACGTCCAACCCTGTTTTCGGACAATGTAAAATATTGTGACACGTTTCAAAAAATCTTGAACAAATGCTCATTCGATATTATACTATTGACTATAGAATATTTACAGGAAGCTATAAAAAATACTGAGGAGAAAATCGAAAGCATCGAAACTCAACTCACATCCGCCTTAAGCAACACGGAATTCGCCTCTCTCAAAAGTAAAGTAGACTCCATATTGATAACTCATCAGAGGACTTTGGAAGAAAGGAAGCGTACAAAATTTCAAAGGGACGTTGAGGACTACCAGACCAACAAAGTCTACAAATGGGAAGACCCACTTCCCCGCCGATCAAGATCAAAGTACCGACGCACACCTGGGGGAAATTACCCCTCAGGAGGCTCCTCGCCAGCCGGAGGCTCCTCAGGTGGATCCGGAAGCGAAACGGGGGGGAGCACCAACAACTGGACCGCGTTTTTTAGGGCAAACCGCGCGCCCACAAGGAGGGCAAGGAAGAAGAGACGTGGACCGCCACATGACATTGAGGTCACAGGGAGGAGTCCAAACTCTGTCATAAACATCTCTAACTATACCCTTTCTCCCCTTGAACTGAAGGTCTTAAACATGGGCTTATCCTTTTGCCCAACCCCTAAATGGGACTCTTTCCAACTAGAGAAGGACCTCCAGTGTTTCTACAGAAACGTGAGATTGAAAGTCCATTTTGAGGATAACACTAACTCTGTAACTAGCAGACTAGGTACTTCATCTGACCTGGGTCACGAACCCAGGATTTCTATAGGAGCATTGGGCCTTAGGAACCCGACCACATTTGTCCCACCCAAAACCAACCATGCAGTTGAAACCTTTGTCAATCTACTTGACAGGGACATCAAGAAAGTCATTCATGAACAGCGCCTTGGCTTCCTCCCTGTCCGCCATAACCTGAATTCCTTGGAGAAGCAAGCCCTTGACTCACTTAGTGAAAACAAGAACATTGTAATTAAACCGGCGGACAAGGGAGGTGCCATCATTGTTATGAACAAACATCAATACATCACTGAGGTTAGAAGACAGCTCTCTGATACCAACACGTATAAGAAACTACAGGGGGATCCCACATTTGCCATACGCCAAAAAATCAATACTGTGGTCAACAAGTACGTTGACTCCAAAACTATTGATGCCAAGACTAGAACTTACCTTATCAATCACCACCCGGTAACTCCGGTATTGTACATTTTACCCAAAATCCACAAGAACCTTCAGAACCCACCTGGCCGCCCTATTGTGGCATCCACAGATTCTATACTCAATCCTCTTTCCATATTTCTTGAAAAATTGCTCACACCGTATACTAAGACAACCAAATCATTTATATTGGACACGAGTGATTTTCTTGCTAAGATCCACAATATCTCTAATATCCCACCTGATAGTTTACTTTGCACACTGGATGTAAATAGTCTCTATACCTCAATTACACACGACAAGGGGATTGAAGCTGTCTCACTCACATTACAAGAAGCCAACATTGATAAGGAATCCCAGGGTCTCTGTTTAGACCTACTCAATTTAGTACTCAGGGAAAATTTCTTTCTCTTTGAAGATGACTTTTTTGTGCAGACCTGCGGTACCGCCATGGGGTCTAATGTGGCCCCGGCGTACGCCAACCTATACATGGACAGGTTCGAACAAGAGTACATATATCCTAATCTCCAATTCCAAGAACACGCCAAAACCTGGTACAGGTATATTGATGATATTTTTTGTATTTGGCAGGGTGATCACACCAGCCTACAGGAATTCCACAATACCATCAATACTATTAGACCTGAGCTATCATTTACACTACTGTACCATAGCCGCGAGATTACATTTCTAGACACCAAAGTACTCAAAGATTCCCTGGGTAACCTTAACACTGATATCTATACCAAGCCGACAGACTGCAACAGCCTCCTACTTTATAGTAGTTGTCACCCTAGATCCACCAAAGAGAGCCTACCTAGATCTCAATTCAAAAGAGTATCCAGAATTGTTTCCAATCCAGTAGTCAGAACGAATAGGATTCAAGAGATGTCCAACAAATTCGAGGCCCGAAATTATCCTACTAACCTCCTTAATACCGAATCCTCTCGGGTGCTCAATGAGACAGAAAATGCCACAATTAGCCCACACAAAAATCCAAGACTCCCCTTCGTACATAGTCATCACCCCACTATGCAGAAGATACACAACCTCATTCGGGGACACTGGCCATTATTAAACAGGGCCTATCCAACTATCCCAATCTTCAAAGATCCCCCACTCATGTGTACCAGAAGACCTAAAAACATCCGTGACAGGGTAGTACGAGCGGATCTAGGCACCTCTAAGACATTGACTACCATGACACTTACTGGACAGAAACGTACAGGAACCTTCCCCTGCCTTAATTGCACGTGTTGTTCAAATATAATAAAGGGCAACGAAATAGTGCACCCCCGGACAGGTAAATCATACCACATTAAAGACTATTACACTTGTAACACTAACTTCGTTGTCTATATTATCAAATGTCCTTGTGGGCTATTATATGTAGGGGAAACAACACAAACAATTAGAGAACGAATATCCAGCCACAAATCCACAATTCGATGTGAGAAACTGTGGCTTCCCCTCCCCCTTCACTTCAAGGAGGCTAAACACAATGTGGCCCAGTTGCGCTTTCAGGTTGTGGAAAAGGTTCCCCGCCCCAGGAGAGGGGGCAACCACGTGAAACTATTGAAACAACGTGAAACATTCTGGATTTACACTCTAGATACCCTATATCCACATGGTCTGAACCGAGAAATAGACTGGCTAACTTGATTTCGTTTTTTATGTAGATCAACTGACCTTATGTACATACAACACTCGCAACTTATACGTCCATGACGGTAAGACGCATATCCTTCCAATACCTTTTTTCGTATTTTTTCTTTTTTCCATTTATTATTTTTTATTATTAGTATTATTATTATTTTTTATTTTTTCATTTATTTAATTTTTTCCATTATTTCATTTTTTCATTATTTCTTCATTATTTTTTCATTACCTTTTCATCCTTCTCATTATTTTTATTATTTTCATTATTTACATTTTTTCATCATTTTCATTTTCTTCATTATTTTCATTATTTCCATTATATTCATTAGTTTCATTAGTTAGTTTATGTATATTCTTTTCATTTCGTTCTTTTATTTCCTTTATTTTATTTTCTTGATCTAGGTCCCATATTGGTTTAACCATTTTCTTCCCTTCCTCTTTTGTTTGGACTCCTACCATTGAATGTGTATATGTTGGGGACTAATTCTATACAAGTGTTTACCTGAGGGATCTTGTTTACAGTACTTACTACCTTATGAATATTTATATAACTTGTCATCCCCATCTGATGTGGACACACCTGGGATTTTTTTTAACAAGATCACATGCTACCGCGCAGACACTGTAACTTTGCTTACTGCTTTGTAAGCTCCTGCCTCTATCACCCAACACTATGCGGGCATGGACACTCCTTTCTGCGCAGGCGCCGCTCCCCAACAAAACACAGCGCACAGGCGCCGTCCTGTATCAGGCTAGGCGAACAGTGTCATTCCCACTGCGCATGCGCCGTCACCTAAGCATCATACGCAGGCGCAGCCTCTCTGTCCGGGTCGCAGCGCTCCGCTTTTCACAAGTGCGCTCTGCGCAGGCGCCCGTAAACTACCACATATCCGGTCATATGACCGGTGGGGGCCTTATTTAAACAGGGAGACGGATAAGATTAGCAGCCTCCCCTCTGCCTAGACACGGACGGTGTCGGCACATCTCACCCACGCTGGCTCTGCTCCCCAGGATCTGCTACCTCCAGGATGTAAGACACCATTGTCCTTCCAGATAAGTAGTGGCTCTGTTTACCCTGATCCTCGATCTCACCTTCCTTTTCACAGCGCTAATAATTGCTGATCTCCCAGGGACACTTTACATTACACAGGGACCTTGTAACCTGACATGCTCATAGGCTTAAACAGGTACTACACTCATCCTTTCTAGTTATATGTGGGCATTCGGCGACACATTATTCCTGGTGTCTTACCCTCTGCTTTCCTCTACAGCCATACGCAATTACCATTCCCAAGCCGGGACTACGCTCACAATACCTTGGCAGGTATAACTGTTAGACCACGTCATTTCTACCATGTCTGTAGTAACCTATATTCCAAAATCAAACATAGGCGATAAACCTCTTGCCCCAGGGTCCACTAATTATGTGTATTCACACCGCATAGTACCATATTGCTCCTATATAGCCTCTGTTTTTTGTCGTACCTTACATTATATTGTTCCTTTCAGGTACCTCCGACTTGGTCCCCCATCTTAATTTTCCTAGCCATCCAACATATTAAGCTATTTACCACAAGTATATCCTCTGGGTATGTTCATTGTTCTTATCCGTCGGCATGCTTTATACTTTACCTTTGCCCATCCTGACTTGTAAGGACCGCAGGGTTGATACACCCTCCTCTTGCTCCATTGGCGAAAGTTCGCTCTATGTCTTTATGTTGTTGATCGGACCTTCTCAGCAAAACTCCGATGACATGCTTTCGTAAAAATGTATATATGCTCTTGTGTCTTGTACATATGTATATTTGTATATTTCCTGATTGTTTCCTTTTTCTCTTGATTTACCGCAGCGATATTGTGAACAAGGCCACGAGTTGGCCGAAACGTTATTTTGCCTATCGCTTCAGCATGAATTTTCACTTGTGAATAAAACTTTACACTTATTCAAGCAACTTCAATATACGAGTGCAGTGATTACTTCATTCTATGGTTTATGGGACTTTTATGACCCGTTCACTAGCACCGTGACTCACAACTGTCGAGTGCTAGCTTTCGTTATCTACTATATTTCATGTTCATTCCTCACCTATAAAGCTCAGGGAATATAATATACACCTGCATATATGGGATATGTGCTCATTCTCCTATTATCCAATATATATTTCATGTTCATTCCCCACCTATAAAGCACAGGGAATATAATATACACCTGTTTATATGGGGAACGTGTTAATTTCTCTATCTACATATATTTCATCTTCATTCCCCTCCTATCAAGCTCAGAGAATATAATATACACCTGTTTATATGGGATATTAGTTATTATTATATATTTATATATTAATTCCATGGTGCTGTACGTAAGAAAGGGGTTATATACAGAGTTATTGATATTGTTTGCAGTAAACAAGTTTACAGTGACAGACTGGTACAGAGGGGAGAGGACCCTGTCCTTGCGGACTTACATTCTACAGGATAATGGGGAAGAGACAGAAGGTCAGGGGTGCGGCAGCTCTGGTGATCAACCCCTGGAGAGAAATAACATAGCCTAAAAGTTGAATTTTGGAGCAATGAAATTCACACTTTTCAAGTTTGATGTACAAATGATTATCTCTCAAACGTCTGAACACGGTCTTGACATGTTCCTGTAGAGAATCAGAGAAAATAAAGGTGTCATCCAGGTAAATTACTACATAATGATCCAGTAAATCCCTTAAAATATCGTTGGCTAAGTGTTGGAAAGCACCAGGAGCATTACAGTGTCCGAATGGCATCACTAAATATTCAAAATGTCCATACCGGCATCTGAAAGCTGTCTTCCATTCGTCTCCCGGACGTATATGCAGCGCCCCAGGGTCCTGGTCGTTGCAGTAATGTCATTCTTCCACCAGGGGGAGTGATGTTACGTCTGAAGGCAATAAAGGAGATCACCTTACCAGGTATCACAAACCACACAACACACTTCACACTCCAGGCCGCCAGGGGGAGCCATGCTGCTATCTATTAGGGCACTCCTCACAACTAGGTAAAACGGGTAGTCTGGATAGAAAGTAGGAGAACAAGGGAGAAGCTGGCTGGAGAGAGAGGGAGCCAGACGCAGACTGAGGTCTGTGGAGGACGAGGGTCCACGGAGCTGCGCCTGCCCCACGTGCGGCAGCATCCTAAGAAAGAGACATCAGAAGAGAATTGTCTTGCAGTGAGTGAGAAACAAAGTCATAGCAAAAGGAGAGGAAACTAGAAGGAGTTCTGCCCTGTAAAAGGCTGCCTCTTTTCTGAGGCGCATATGCCGGTAGCCAGAACACCGAGGGAGTAAGGATCTCTACGCTTTACTTCAGAGACTGGCAGGACAGTTAATTCTATGTTGGCTGCCCGACCTTATACCCAGGAGGCACGGTGGCAACTTGTGGGGGTCGGGGCATGATAGTGTCCCTGTAAAAAGCCTCAGGCCATCAGTCATACGGGTTTGTCCTATCCTATCCATCAGGGGGACAGAGAGAAAGAGACGTTACATCTACAGTAGTTGTGAGGACCTCACCGAGAAGCTCAGCAGGGAGGGACTACAACACTCAGGCGTTAGAGGAAGGCTACTGATTTCCACCTGGATAAGGGGACTCTGCCTGCCCTGTGATCTGGTGCTCTGGACTGAGGACACTGAAGCTTCCAGTAAAAGTAAAGAGAATGCAACCTTGTGTCCTCGTTCTTTACTGCGCCTCTCACCATCCACCATCTATACACTGGGAAGCCTTGGGGACATACTTCACCTGTGGGAAGGTATACCATCTAGCTGCCATAACATCACCCCAGCGGACCCCTAAGCAGCACCGGTCACCCTGACCGAACACCACAGGTGGCGTTACAAACACTATTCTCATAGAAACTCTTAATTTCATTGGACGCCCCTAGAAGGTCCACGGGCCGGGTCGGGCCATCGTGACGTCCCCATCGGGAACTGAAGGACCCGGTACCGAGTACCCCATTGCCCTAACGTGGGAGCGATCCAACTTGGCGTCACGAACAGGATCTACTTAAGCCTGAAAATTCGGGTCATGTGCGCCTAAGAACTGTGCCAGAATCGTATTTGAACTGTGACTTACTTAAAGACTGCGTAGCGCCATTTACCGCCAAAATTCCCGCCAAAACCGCCGCCATTACAGCACCATGTGGTGTGCAGGAGGAGTGGGGCGTGTCGTCGTGGGCGTAGCCTGGAAGAACGGTGCGAAAGTGGAACCGGCCCCTCACAGATATTACTATGTCCGGGAGATATGCCCATCAACAAGAAAGGTCCGCCTCCTGCTCTGGGAAGGTGGAGGAAGAAGAAGAAACCACCCTCCGGAAGGGCTTAGGGCAGGAACGACTGGACGCCATTAGGCAGAACCTGGTTGGCAACATGGCGAGTGGAGGTCGCTCTGTGCTGTATACTACGTGACTGGGCAATATACTACGTGGCTGGGCAATATAGTACGTGGCTGGGCAATATAGTACGTGGCTCTGTGCTGTATACTACGTGACTGAGCAATATATACTACGTGACTGGGCAATATACTACGTAGCTGGGCAATATACTACGTGACTGGGCAATATAGTACGTGTCTGTGCTGTATACTACATGGCTCTGTGCTGTATACTACGTCGCTGTGCAATATACTACGTGACGGCAATATACTACGTGTCTGTGCTGGATACTACATGGCTCTGTGCTGTATACTACGTCGCTGTGCAATATACTACGTGACTGGGCAATATACTGTGTGGCTGGGCAATATACTACGTGGCTGGGCAATATACTACGTGGACATGCATATTCTAGAATACCCGATGCGTTAGAATCGGGCCACCATCTAGTCTACTATATAATTGTCTAAGGGTCACTTCCGTCTGTCTGTCTGTCACGGATATTCATTGGTGGTGGCCTCTGTCTGTCATGGAAATCCAAGACGCTGATTGGTCGCGGGAAAACAGCCACGACCAATCAGCGACGGGCACAGTCCGGAAGAAAATGGCCGCTCCTTACTCCCCGCAGTCACTGCCCGGCACCCGCATACTCCCCTCCGGTCACCGCTCACACAGGGTTAATGCCGGCGGTAACGCACTCCGTTACCGCTGCTATTAACCCTGTGTGTCCCCAACTTTTTACTATTGATGCTGCCTATGTAGCATCAATAGTAAAAAATGTAATGTTAAAAATAATAAAAAAACAAAAAACCTGCTATTCTCACCCTCCGTAGTCCGCCGAGCCGCTCGCGCCTGCCGCCATCTTCCGTTCCCAGCGATTCATTGCGAAATTACCCAGAAGACTTAGCCGTCTTGCGAGACCGCTAAGTCATCTGGGTAATTTCGCAATGCATCCTGAGAACGGAAGATGGCGGCAGCCGCGCGCCTATCGCCGGAGCTTTGCTGGATCCCAGGGGTGAGTATATAACTATTTTTTATTTTAATTATTTTTTTAACAGGGATATGGTGCACACACTGCTGTATACTACGTGGGCTGTGTTAGATACCGCGTGGCTCTGTGCTGTATACTACATAAGCAGTGTTATATACTATGTGGGCAGTGTGATATACTCCATGGGCTGTGCTAGATATTACGTGGCCACTGTTATATACTGTGTGGGCAGTGTTATATACTACGTGACTGGGCAATATACTATGTGGCTCTGTGCTGTATACTACGTGGCTGGGCAATATACTACGTGACTGGGCAATATACTACGTGACTGGGCAATATACTATGTAGCTGGGCAATATACGTGACTGGGCAATATACTATTTGTCTGTGCTGTATACTACGTTGCTGGGCAATATACTACGTGGCTCTGTGCTGTATACTATGTGGCTGGGCAATATAGTATGTGACTGGGCAATATACTATGTAGCTGGGCAATATACGTGACTGGGCAATATACTACGTGACTGGGCAATATACTATTTGTACTGTATACTATGTTGCTGGGCAATATACTACGTGGCTCTGTGCTGTATACTATGTGGCTGGGCAATATACTACGTGACTGGGCAATATACTATGTAGCTGGGCAATATACTATGTGGCTGGGCAATATACTACGTGGCTGGGCAATATACTACGTGACTGGGCAATATACTATGCAGCTGGGCAATATATGTGGCTAGGCAATATACATGTCTGTGCTGTATACGTGGCTCCCTGCTGTATACTATGTTGCACTGGGCAATATACTACGTGACTGGGCAATATACTACGTGACTGTGCTGTATACTACGTGGCTCCGTGCTGTATACTACGTTGCACTGGGCAATATACTACGTGGCTGGGCAATATACTACGTGGCTGGGCAATATACTACGTAGCTGGGCAATAAACTACGTGACTGGGCAATATACTACGTAGCTGGGCAATATACTACGTGGCTGGACAATATACTACGTGACTGGGCAATATACTACATGGGCTGTGCAATATACTCCGTGGACATGCATATTCTAGAATACCCGATGCGTTAGAATCGGGTCACTATCTAGTAGATACATAAAAGCCCACAAGGGTTAAGGTACCGTCACACTCAGCGACGCTGCAGCGATATAGACGAGCCGATCGCTGGAGCGTCGCTGTTTAGGTCGCTGTAGAGACGTCAAACACGGAAACTCCAGAACGATGCAGGAGCGATCCAGTGACGTAACGGCGACTCACTTATCGTTCTCGCTGGTTGTTATCTCCATGTAAAACATTGCTGGCATCGTTGCTTTTGATGTCAAACATGACGATACACGCCAACCTGGCGACAAAATAAAGTTCTGGACTTCTAGCTCCGACCAGCGATGGCACAGCGGGATCCAGATCGCTGCTGCGTGTCAAACACAACGAGATCGCTATCCAGGACGCTGCAACGTCACGGATCGTTGTCGTTCTCCTTGCATAGTTGCTGAGTGTGAAGGTACCTTAAGATAAAACTACCACAGCCAGAGGTTAATTAAACCTTGTTTTACAATAACAAACAAACTGTTTGCAATCTCAAAGGTCTTCAGACAATAAATTGTGTCACAATGAGCATTGTCTGTAAATGTATGACAAGAAATGCTGCTCTGTAATGGTCTGAATGCATTCAGTATATTTCAAAATGGACTCAAAATAGTCATTTTTATATTCGCATTACAATCCACCCTTGGCTATTTTGAGCCAAACATGATTTATACAAGGTATACATTATTTATCCTAAGGGGATGGTTTTAGTGGATGATTGGCGTAAGGATAATAATGGAAGTGTGCACTGTATACAACAGCACAAAGCAATGCATGCACAAATTATAGAAGAAATGAGAAATCCAGCTCAACGACGTAGTGAAAAAAAACTTCTATCTTTATTCACTTGGAAATATATTCAGTGGAGGATAAATATATTTCCAAGTGAATAAAGATAGAAGTTTTTTTTCACTACGTCGTTGAGCTGGATTTCTCATTTCTTCTTTGATTGTCTACGCCCTGACACAGCGGCTCCGTGCTCCGAGTCTCCAAGGATGTCGATCATGGTGAGCTGGACTTTGTTCGATGCACAAATTATAGCAAGATTACTATTATATGTGAAGTTTTAAGTCACATCTCCTTCTATGTCTTCATCTTGAATTAATACCCCTATCAGCTTTGTCCATAACTGTAAAGGGGTCCGTACTGCCACCAGACAAGTTTCTAATATAGTGGTAGCAGTAGTAGTCTTTGTCATATAAAAATAGCTAGTGTTCATCAGCTGAGCCAAGTAAATCCATAGATTCTGTCTGGTCTTCATTAAGCTCCACTTTTCATGGTTGGTCTCTTGGTGTTCGGTCTGAAGATCTCTTGGGTAGTGACGGAACTTGAAAGGACCATGCACACGGTGGCTGCAGCGATGCACCATTTCCAGGTTTTGATCTAAAGGGAAAATATATATTATTCTCTGAGATAACACCTGTCTGTTGGGACGTGTTCCCACTTCTCTTGCCCGGGTTTCTTTATTATCAGCACATTATTGGAGCAATTACTTCTGCATGTTCTGGAGGACCTTTGTCCCACAGATTTTTTACACCATTGTTGGTAGGATGTAAGAATTCAAATACTTTTGTTCTGTCCTCACTAGCTGAGGCAGGCTCATACGTAGCTATACAGTCAGCTAAACTGCTATACCGGGGTCCAATAAGGAGACTGTGGTTGAGTCTGTGCTTTATTAAACGTAGTGGTATATTGATGCGGTGAAACTGTGAACAATGATATACATAGAATCAGTGCATGGCATAGAACAGATACATAATACACATGATATACATTATGCATAACATTTAGAAAGCTAGTGACTAAACTAGGAGTACAACTGGTTAAAGTAAGCTAATATAGAGCAGAAATATCTATAGGAAGCATAAAGACATACCGGCAATGCAATCGCAAGGGGGATGAAGTGAAGCGTCTTTCCTTGAAGGCAAACCGAAGAAAGTGAAAGGAAAAATGGAGGGAAATGGAGGCTGAGCTACCATAATGCATTGCAAAGGAGGAGGAGAATCAGACATGGTTAATACAAAAACAAGATTGAACTGCCAACATAACTCTGACCGCTAGAGGGAGCCAAAGCATCACAAACAAATAAAGGTATGAATATCCATACTGAGAAACCTGCAATTATGCAAAGAGATAATCAGGGTAACAATATTAGATGGCGGAGACAGAACACTCCCCGTCTGGCATCAACGGATGTCACTAAATAAATGGTATAGTCTCTAACTGGGTCGCTGTGACCAGTGGGGTACCGCAGGGGTCAGTATTGGGACCTGTTCTCTTCAACATATTCATTAATGATCTGGTAGAAGGTTTACACAGTAAAATATCGATATTTGCAGATGATACAAAACTATGTAAAGCAGTTAATACAAGAGAAGATAGTATTCTGCTACAGATGGATCTGGATAAGTTGGAAACTTGGGCTGAAAGGTGGCAGATGAGGTTTAACAATGATAAATGTAAGGTTATACACATGGGAAGAGGGAATCAATATCACCATTACACACTGAACGGGAAACCACTGGGTAAATCTGACAGGGAGAAGGACTTGGGGATCCTAGTTAATGATAAACTTACCTGGAGCAGCCAGTGCCAGGCAGCAGCTGCCAAGGCAAACAGGATCATGGGGTGCATTAAAAGAGGTCTGGATACACATGATGAGAGCATTATACTGCCTCTGTACAAATCCCTAGTTAGACCGCACATGGAGTACTGTGTCCAGTTTTGGGCACCGGTGCTCAGGAAGGATATAATGGAACTAGAGAGAGTACAAAGGAGGGCAACAAAATTAATAAAGGGGATGGGAGAACTACAATACCCAGATAGATTAGCGAAATTAGGATTATTTAGTCTAGAAAAAAGACGACTGAGGGGCGATCTAATAACCATGTATAAGTATATAAGGGGACAATACAAATATCTCGCTGAGGATCTGTTTATACCAAGGAAGGTGACGGGCACAAGGGGGCATTCTTTGCGTCTGGAGGAGAGAAGGTTTTTCCACCAACATAGAAGAGGATTCTTTACTGTTAGGGCAGTGAGAATCTGGAATTGCTTGCCTGAGGAGGTGGTGATGGCGAACTCAGTCGAGGGGTTCAAGAGAGGCCTGGATGTCTTCCTGGAGCAGAACAATATTGTATCATACAATTATTAGGTTCTGTAGAAGGACGTAGATCTGGGTATTTATTATGATGGAATATAGGCTGAACTGGATGGACAAATGTCTTTTTTCGGCCTTACTAACTATGTTACTATGTTACTATGTTACTCCTTTCTTCCGAAGGCAACAATAGGACCAGTTCAGATACCGGTCTGGAAAATGTCTTAGGTTCATTCCCTTTGGTCATCCTTAGCTCAACTTTGCAGACATTGCCGTCCTTGCTCGGGAACGTTGCGGTAACTAGACCAAGTGGCCACTGGTTCCGATGAATTTGACAGTCTTTCACAAGAACAAGGTCACCTATGTTCAGATTAGGTTTAGTAGATTGCCACTTCGTCCGTGGCTGCAGGGTAGACAAATATTGTTTGCGCCACCTGTCCCAGAAAGTATTTGCAAGACTTTGTACCTGTCTCCATTGGCGCTTGTAGAGGTCCTTAGCGTCGAATCCTCCTGGAGAGGCACTGGACAGTCCCGTTTTCTGGGTAAGTAGAGTAGCTGGAGTCAATAACAAGGGCTCCTCAGGGTCGTTAGGAACTGGAACCAGGGGTCTTGCATTGATTATAGCTGCAGCTTCAGCCATGAAGGTGATTAGGCTTTCATGGGTGAGCCTCGCTGCTCCTTCTGTAAATAGTCTTCCTTGGTGCTTCACCAGATTGTGGTAATGTTGTACGATTAGGTAGGCAACATGACATTTTCCAGGAAGTATAAGAGGGAATTTCTCCACAAACTCCATCTCAGCTTCTTTGAGTCGGCCTCCTACTCTCAGTAGGCCGCTGTTGTCGATGAATGGGTCGAGTTTTCTCAATACGCTGCTCACTGGTACTGGAGCTTTGTTAATAAGACATTGGATTTCTGCAAAGTAAGTTTCTCTTTGAACAGTGAGGATGATGTGATTTCTAGAGAACTCTAAGTCGGAGGTAACGTAGGTATTTTTACAAAGATGCCAACCTTTACATTTTTCTGTGCCACAAGTTCTGGTGGCCCTGAATGAGCGAGCTATATGAGTCAGGCAGGTAATGGCTCGAGTAAGTGACTTCCAACTTGAGAATCTATCGAACCTGCAAGATCCAAGCTGGATAACAGAGGTCACTGTATGAAGGGTAGACAGCTGAGGGCGGATTTCAGCATCTGAGTCCTCTCCTACTAGTTCAAAGGTGTCTGGAAAATATTCCTCAATGTACAATAGTTTTGGTCCCGAGAGCCACGTTGTGCTTCCTAGTCGACTTGCGTCAACTGCTCTAGTTGCATGATCTGCGGGATTCTGGTCTGTGGATATGTAATGCCACTGCTTTGGATGAACTGATCTCCTGATTCGTAGCACTCTGTTATTGACATAAACGTAGAATCGCCTGGTTTCGTTGTGGATATATCCCAGGACTACTTTGCTGTCTGAGTAGAACTTGGCCTGTGTCAGGTCGATATCCATTTCGGATGCGATGAACTCTGCTAACTCAACGGCTAAGACTGCGGCACAAAGCTCTAACCTGGGTATAGTGTGCTCTGGTTGTGGTGCGAGTTTGGCCTTTCCCATGACGAAACCAATGTGGCACTGACATTTAGAGTCTACAGTTTTGAGGTAGGCAACAGCGGCAATTGCTTTGACAGAAGCATCTGCAAATACGTACAGTCTTTGGCTCTGTATCTCAGTAGATGGCACAGGGGTGTACGGTCTTGGCACATACAGGTTGGATAGTGCCGCTAACGAGTTCTTCCACTCTTCCCACTGGATCCTCTTATCAGGTGGCAGAGGTGCATCCCAGTCAGATGTTTCCCTAGTTAAGTCTCTTAGTAGGGCCTTGCCTTGTATAGTAACAGGAGCTGCGAAACCCAAGGGGTCGTACAGACTGTTGATGGTAGACAGGACGCCTCTACGTGTGAAAGGCCTTTCTTCCTGGCTGACCTAAAAGGTGAAAGGGTCTGATTGTAGATTCCAGAGAAGCCCGAGGCTGCGTTGCACTGGTGCGGGGTCTGACCCCAGGTCCAGGTCTCTCAGACCATTACATAGGTCCTGAGAAGGGAATGCTTCCATGAGTTTTTGGCTGTTTAAGGCTATTTTATGAAGCCTAAGGTTCGAGCAGGCAAGCATGTCTTGGGCTCTCCTGAGAAGACTGATGGCAGTCTCATTTGAAGGCATGGCTTTTAGACAGTCGTCGACATAAAAGTCCTTTTCTATGAATTGTCTGACATCTGCTCCGTATTCTGCTTCTCCTTGCTGAGCCGACCTTTTGAGTCCGTAAATGGCGACTGCAGGGGAAGGACTGTTGCCAAAGATGTGCACTCTCATGCGATACTCTGTGACTTCTTTAGTAGGATCATTGTCTCTGTACCAGAAGAATCTTAGGAAGTTCCTGTCTCTTTCTCTCACAAGGAAACAATGGAACATTTGCTGGATGTCAGCGATGAAGGCAATGGAATCCTTAAGGAAGCGCATAAGTACGCCCAGCAGTTTGTTATTGAGGTCTGGTCCTGTCAGTAGAACGTCATTCAAGGAGACATCATTAAATTTAGCACTGGAATCAAACACGACTCTGATCTGGCCTGGTTTCTTAGGGTGGTATACTCCGAACATGGGTAGGAACCAGCATTCTTCAGAGTCTTTGAGAGTGGGAGCTAGTTCTGCGTGAGTTTTCAAAAATCTTTGACGTGAAGGAGAAAAAGTGATCTTTCATCTCTGGTTTCTTTTGCAGATTATGTTTGAGAGAGGAGAAACATTGTAATGCCTGATTTCTGTTGTTCGGTAGACGTGGTCTGTGGGTTTTGAAGGGAAGAGGTGCGACCCAGCTGTTGGTCTCATCTTTAATGAGTCCCTTGTCCATTACCTCTAAGAACAACTTGTCCTCTACCGACATTGCCACTTGGTTGTCCTGCTTAGTTCTCTGGAAGACTGTGCACCCTAACTGATCCTCATAGCTTCCCGACACTATACTGCTGTCGTGAGTAAAGTCTATTAAATGATCATGTAGTTGGATGCTGTGTGGCAGTTCCCTGACATGGAACTCATTGTTACAAGGTTGAAACAGAGATGGACGTCCTTTCTCCAATGTATTTGTCAGCATGCTTGACACAGAAGATGGGGTGTGCATGCGTCCCAAGCATACATTGCCAATTATGACCCATCCTAGGTCTAGCCTTTGGGCATAGGGAGCATTGTGGAGTCCATTGATATGACGTCTCACTTTATGAACCTGCAGGATATCTCTCCTCAACAGCAGAATTATCTGGGCCTGATGGTCGAGTTCCGGTATAAGGTGTGCTATTCGTTTTAAGTGAGCGTGATGGATTGCTACATCTGGTGTAGGGATTTCAGATCTGTTGTCTGGGATCTGGTTACATTCGATGATCGTAGGTATCGGTAGGCAGAATTGTCCGTCTAAAGACTCGATCTGGTAGTCAGTAGCTTTCCTGCCTGCTGTTGTCACAGTACCTGCACACGTCTTTAAGGAGTAGGGAGTGCTTGGCCCTTTGATGTTGAATAGGTCAAAGAATGTTGATCTAGCCAAGGATCGATTACTTTGATCATCCAAGATAGCATACAGTCTTAGGGTACCGTCACACAGTACAATTTTGATCGCTACGACGGCACGATTCGTGACGTTACATCATCGCACAATTATTGCTCCAACATCGTAGATTGCGGTCACACTTCGCAATGCATGGCGCTGAAGCGATAATTTCATGACGTATTTGCGATGTAGAAGTCGTATGGGACAGTCGTACGGTCGTGTCACACAAGACGATTCAGAGCACATTTTGCATAATCTGTGCGTGACGTTGTTCATTAGGGGCGTGTTGTGCTGCTAGCTAGTGTGCTGATAGGCCACAGGTTCTGTGCATACAATTGGTTGGAAAATTTGTCACCTGAGCGCTATTGTTCCCAATGCCACCTCACTGCTTTCAAAATTTCCTTTCTTCACTTCGTACTTGGACACTTGGTGGACCTGGACATCGGATTTTTGTACTCAGAATATACCACGCTTTGCGCCGCAGCTTCGATGTATGTAAACCGCTTGGGCGTGGTGGATGGAACGCTGTATGGTCGACATGAGTGCTTCGTTCCGCCGCTGAAGCGAAGCGGATGGTACGCTGTTGTGACTGGAGGGCTACAGCGTGGCAGATGGTACGCTGTATGGTCGGCAGGAGCACTTCGTTCCGCCGCTGAAGCGAAGCGGATGGTATGCTGTTGTGACTGGTGGGCTAGAGCGTGGCAGATGGAACAATGTATGGTCGGCATGAGTGCTTTGTGCGGCTGCTTGTATGTATGTGGTGGTTCGCTGTTGTGGGTTATGGTGGCCTAGGGCGTGGCAGATGGAACAATGTATGGTTGGCATGAGTGCTTTGTGTGACTGCTGTAGCGAAGCGGGTGGTACGCTGTTGTGGGTTATGGTGGCCTAGGGCGTGGCATATGGGAAAATGAATGCTGTTTTTCAAAGTGGCGTTTGCACCTCTGTGACCTTTTTTTTATTTTTTGTCCACCTTTCGCTGTTGCTGTTTTAATATACTATTTGTCAAACGTCTAACTTTATTTTTTTTTATTTTTACAGATGTCAAATCGTATAGAATTTATACGCGAGTTCCTGGAGATCTACCAGTCTTTTCCATGCCTTTGGAAGATAAAATCGCCTGAGTATTCAAACAGGGAAAAGCATAAGGCCGGATATTCAAAGCTGATCGAATTATACAATCTCCATGCACCGGAAGAGCAAGCCACAGAAACAGTAGTAAAGAAGAAAATTCAGGCGCTGCGCACGGTCTGGAGGAAGGAGCTCAATAAGGTCCTTCACAGTTCCAAGTCTGGGTCTTCAACAGAAGAGGTTTATGTCCCGAAGCTATGGTATTTTGATTACCTGAATTTTCTTCGGGACCAAGAGGTGCCACGGTCATCAACGTGTTTCCGGTCGTTGGCATCCGTGGAACCGACAGTACCTCAGAACCACGTCGAGCTGGACTCACAAGTAAGTACATCTTTGCAGCACTGTTTCACCAATGTGGCCTATAATTCAATATTATTTTTCAGCATTTTCTCCATCTGATTATACCATGAATTCGAAGTTTTATCATTTTTCTGTACAGACCATAACCCTGTCGCTGAAAAGTATTACATGGCGACCTTCTTAACCCATACCATCTATATATAGCAACTTTTCACATGTATACGAATATATATTTTTTATGCGGTTAGGGTGGTGTACCTCGTTTCTTTTTTGTTTATAATATTTTCCTTTTTTATTTTCTCCCTAGGAGGAGAGTGCACAGGACAGTGCACAGGACAATGCACAGGACTGCTCCACAAGTCAAATAGTGGAGGCTGCACCTGCACGGAGTCAATGGAGGCAGGGTTCAAGGAAGCGGAAAGCCATCTCGGACGTCTCCCATGAACTGTTGAGCATGGCCAAAAAGGTGTTGACGCGCAAAACCAGCCCTGCTTTGGAGGGTTTTGGACTCTACATCGTGGATAAACTTTCTACAATGGAAGCAAGGCAGCGAACTTTAACCGAGCGTCTTATTTTTGAGGCTGTTAGTAAGGGATCGGATGGCAGTTTGGATGAAAACACACGGTTGGTTTCTTCCCGTCCAATCGAGCGGCCAGAGTCCGCATATTGTCCACCATATTGGCCACAAACACCAGTACCCGTGTCCCACTTTGGCCTGTCACCCCAAAACTCATACCCGACAATGCCGTCTCCCATTTCTTCGCCCATCAGGCACCTTCATGTTCGCAACGAAGATTCGGTGTATCACGATTTGTGATTTTTTTTTTTTTTGTTTTCTTACGGATTTTTAAATTGTAATGTTGTTAAGAATTGGTTCATAATAAAAACTTTTCATTTAACTTCACTCTCAACAGCTTGATTGGTGGGATATATATATATATATTTTTAAATTAAACTTTTTTTAGCTGTACAACACACAACCTAAAATGTTCAGACACTTGGTTTCTATTTTGGCCCTGCCGCCAACTGTTGGCACATGTCCCGAAGCTTCTGCAGCTCCCCCATTGCCACATTCTGCTGCTCCTGAATCCGCGCCATAGTGTGGATAAGCCTTTCTATTCCGGCTTCCAGATCCTCCTTGTTCACACTGACTTCAGCTGTGGGTCAAAAAACATAACATTAATAACACAGTAGTCTCCCGATGTGTCTTTGCTTCTGTGAAGGAAAAAAACAAAACTGTCAGCATATATGGCAATACTGACTGCGGGGGCGGGGGAGGGGGGGGGGGTTTGGGGGTGAAAGAGGGGGCCTGCAACCAAATCCAAATCACTTTATTGTGGGAACCTACTAGGATGTTGAGGCACGGAGGGCACTTCGGGATCAGAGTCCATGTCGAATGCCTCGTGCTGTCGGCGGCGGCGCTGTTTCTTTGCCTCTGTGAAGGTTAAAAAAAAAAGGTCTGTCAGCATATATGGCAACACTGGCTGCCGGGGGAGGGGGGGGGGGGGAAAGGGTACCTGCAACCAAATCCAAATCACATTATTGTGGGAACCTACTAGGATCAGTTGTCGTTGACCCGGAGGGCACTGGGACAGTTGACCCGGAGGGCACTGATCCAGAAGAGGCTGTGCGGGATGCCTCGTGGCGGCGGCGCTGTCTCTTTGCCTCTGTGAAGGAAAAAAAAAAAAGCCTGTTAGCATATATGGCAACACTGGCTGCCGGGGGAGGGTGGGGGGAGGAGGGACCTGCAACCAAATCCAAATCACATTATTGTGGGAACCTACTAGGATCTGGAGGAGTTGACCAGGAGGGCTCTGGGACATCAGAGGCGGTGTGTGATGCCTCGTGGCGGCGGCGCTGTGTCTTTGCCTCTGTGAAGGAAAAAAAAAAAAAAAAAAAAAAAAGGTCTGTTAGCATATATGGCAACACTGGCTGCCGGGGGAGGGGGCGGGGGGGGGGGGGGGTTAAGGGGACCTGCAACCAAATCCAAATCACATTATTGTGGAAACCTACTAGGATCAGTTGTCGTTGACCCGGAGGGCACTGGGACAGTTGACCCGGAGGGCACAGATCCAGAAGAGGCTGTGCGGGATGCCTCGTGGCGGCGGCGCTGTCTCTTTGCCTCTGTGAAGGAAAAAAAAAGTTCGGTCAGCAGTTAGCTGTGCCACATAGTACTTTTCACCGTTCATACTGCCCCATAGCTGTGTCACATAGTGGCTCTGCAACGTTCAAACCGTCCCATAGCTGTGCCACATAGTGGCTCTGCAACGTTCAAACTGCCCCAAAGCTGTGGCACATAGTGGCTCTGCAACGTTCAAACTGTCCCATAGCTGTGCCACATAGTGGCTCTGCAACTTTCAAACTGTCCCATAGCTGTGGCACATACTTTTGGGTACCTGCGTACTGACCTCTGCGAATCTCCTGGCGAAGCTCCTGCAGGCGCTCTGGGCTTTTGGACTTGAGATCGCCCCATTTTTTAACAATCTGGGCCTTGCTGCGAGTTATCCCAAACCGCTTCCTGAGGCCCTCAGACACCACACGGACAACTTCCTCCTTGTGCTGGTTGCGGTGCAGCACCAGCCCTGTTGTTTCGTACTGCATCCGATCCATTGTTCCAATAAGGAACTTGAGCTCTGGGATGCCCATAGGAGGATCACGGCGACTGGCAGCCATTATCAGGATGTCAGGGAACCAAAACAAGCTAGCGCAGGCACGCCGGAACGCTGTAACGTCATCACGCCGTCATAGACCACGAGCGTACATTACGTGCCGCTCCGGCGTTATATAACCATCCTTCGAACGGCATTTACTATGTGCATTCCTTCCGTACCGCTCAGCCGTCACAAATGTGACGCTGTCCATAAACGGCAACGCTATTGCGATGCCGATCGCGCCGCAGGACGGCGGAGTCAAGCTCCTCCTCTGGGCGTTGCCGTTCAGGGTCATTCAATCTAAAATGGCGGCGAGATTGCGTTCTGCTCCTCTGGGGCAGCCAGAGCTCCTTTTTTTTGTTAGCAAGATGGATGCCCTGGATTATGAGGGTCTGGAGAGTCGCCCTGCCCACCCAAACATCCACAAGCGGGAAGTGCTTGGCCGCATTAGCAGAATGATGAAGAGGAGGTTTGGCGTCCGCCGCAGTCAGCTTCAGCTGCGGAAAAAGTGGGCTGACCTCCGCTACAAAACGCCACAAATTTTTGTTGAGTTGCGTGCGGAGGCAAGGCGAGGCAAGTACTAGTATGGGGGGATTGGGAGATGCACGCTGTCAGGAGGGGGGGGATTGGGAGGGAGGCTTGCGCTCATGGTTGCCAACGTGACCTCAAATGAATTTAAAAACATGCCCCGTTTTTGTAAAATTTAGTTATTTTCCAAGCAGAATATGCGTTGTCCGTGAGAAAACTTGTCGGGTTCCCTAATCTCAACCACCATCTTGAAATTATTAAGATGTCCGTAATTTTTAGTTTCTCAATTTACCAAAAATATTATCGGAGGAGGTTGGCCTACTGATGAAATAATACGTTTTCCAAAGACAGGCAGACCATTGAACACCAGAGCCCACAGAAATGTCAGAGTATCGCACCCCTGTAAAGTGTGATCTCTATTTTATGTTTCAGTATATTGTAAGCTTTGATCTGCCGCACTCAACATTTGTGTGTAAACATTGCGATTCTTTACTTTAGGTGTAGAGAGACAGCGGCGGAAAGTGATACCAGCCATTGCCACCAGTACCCCATCTTCTGACACCAGTGGGAGCCCACAGTCCGGGACATCACGTAAGTTCACAATCATTGATTGCATTTTTTTTAACAGCATACGGGACATAACAGGGTAGCTGAAATATTTGAAGACATTACCGGCGCAGAATTAATGACCAGGCGGCCTACCACACCTCCACCATCTGTTGCGACCATGCACCCTCGCACCCCTGTGAAGTGTGATATAAATTTTCAGTTTCAGTATGTTGTTAGCTTTGATCTGCAGCACTCTACATGTGTTTTTAAAGATTGCGTTTGTTTACTTTATGTGTAGAGAGACAGCGGCGGCAACGGATACCAGCCATAGCCAGCAGTACAACACCTTCCGCCACCAGTGGGAGCCCAGAGCCCGGGACGTCACGTAAGTTAACAATCATTGATTGCAATTTTTTTGTACCTGCATACGTGACATAAGAGGGTTGCGGAAATATTTGAATACATTACAGACGCAGTAATGACCAGGCGGCCTACCACGCCTCCACCATCTTTAGAGAGCAGGCGGCCTCGCACCCCTACACCACCCTCAACACCTCCCTTCCGCCACTCCTCTTCCTCCCCCGGGTCGGCGGCATTCTCCCCAGAAGCTACCATACGTAAGTGACCAAAACAGCGAGCGCTTCCCAACGGCATGTTCCATAGTTAACCAGATCTGTTATTATTTCCTTTTAGGTGCTGCAGCAGTGGCCAGATCGCTGGGATGGGAAGTAAGCAGCTCTGGTTCTGGCAATGAGGAACCGGCGTCCCTTCTCCGTAAGTATCAAGATAATACGAGTGGTTATCTGCGGGATGTCACAATAGACAACTAAAACTGTAAAATTTAATAAAATAAACATCGCCCTGTGGGGCCAGACCAAATTGAAATTTACAACACACTAAATTTGGTCCTGCCCCAGAGGTCGAGATGTATTTTCAGCGGAATCACCGTTAGTTCTCCAACCTCTTCTATCCACAGAACCGCCCACCGTGAGAGAGCTCATGGCGAGACAATTGCGCCTGGAGCGGACAGCAGCGCTCCTGCAGCAGACAGCAGCGCTCCTCCAGGCTCAAGTAGAGCAGCAGGGCGTGACGCTGCGACACCTGTTGGGCCGTGGAAGGAGATAATTTTTTATTTTTTTTTTTGGTTATGTAATATTTTGTTGTTAAATAGTTAAATACCAAGAAATTGTTACAAAAAAACAAAAAATCTTCGCATTCTTTCTTTAATGTTTACCGAGCTATAAGGGCTAACAGCACCATTTTATAGGCATCTCATTTAAAGTAATTTAGAGAGGTTTATATGATTTAAAATACGATTATGTGTGGGTAAACCATTGATTGGGTGCATGCATGGCAGAGCTTGAAATGGAAGGAAGTCGCCATTTGACTTTGGAATGCAATCTAGACCGATCGCTGTAACGTACTATCCCGTCAATGGGGATTATCGAGTCACAGGACACCTTGACGGCATAGGACGTCATATGAGTTGACCACTTTATCTAAACTGAACAACCAAGAATTACGGGAGTAATAAGTACAATTTAATTTTATTACACAAAAGACAGTGACCTACTCGCCATATTAAATTGTGGACACGAAAGCATAACCTACATATTGTTGAGTAAACAGCAAAGCAAAAAGAAATATTTTTTTATACGGCGCGATCCTGCCAGGGTACAGCTCCAGAACCATTAAAGTACTGACAGTATTTTTCGCGACAGTCCCTTGCATCGTCTGCCAGATCCAAGTGCTTGAAGAGCTGTTAAATTATCAGGTTGTGTACGCCATTCCCCGGGCACAATATCTCCGGTTCTTGGGTCCACTGCATCAATAAACGAAGGAGGAGAATAGGAGCTCGTATCATGACGTCTCAGGAAATTATGGAGCACACAGCATGCCAAAACCACAAAGTCTATAGACGGCAGCTTCAAGTTGATAGCTGTGTGGAACACTCTAAACCGATTTGCCATAATCCCAAAGGCATTTTCAACCACACGACGAACCCTTGACAACCGGTAATTAAAGATTCTGCGCTCCGGTGTGAGTGTTCTCTGTGCAAATGGCTTCAGAAAATGTGGATGAAGAGGGAAAGCTTCGTCTGCGATGAAAACAAAATTGAGGTTTGCTTTTGTGTCTTCATTTAGTGGCAACTGCAGTTGATTGTTCCTTAAGCTTTCCCCAAATGAAGTGTGTTCAAAAACTCCACCGTCGGAGACTCGACCATTCATGCCAACATCCACATCGACGAACTCATAGTTCGCATTGACAAGGGCCATGAGGATCACACTGAAATATCCTTTGTAGTTGAAAAAAAAGGATCCAGAGTTGGCTGGTTGCGTGATGCGCACATGCTTTCCATCTAATGCACCACCACAGTTTGTAAACTGCCACAGCTGATCAAAATCGGAAGCAATCCTCTTCCAGTCATCCGCCGTCTTGGGAAACTGCAAGATGAGAAGGAAACATGTACAAATTAGGTCAAATATATTGTTGTGCACATACACTCTCGTGGACATCCTAGAGTGATTGAGGCGCAGTATGGATTAGTATAACAAAGTCAACAACCCTGAGTATGCAGGTAGCCATTTTATCAGATGGCTTCGGTGACTGAGAGGGGGTGCTAAACAATTTATCGAAATTATATAATCAATAAAATAACGTTGGGAGCAGCAAATAAAAGAAGGGTGGCGCAGGGTTGGAGCAGCACATATCAGAATGGAGCCGCAAAATGGTTGCATCACATGTCAGAATGGAGGCGCAGGATCACAGCAGCACATGTCAGAATGGGGGCGCAGGATGGGAGCAGCACATGATAGGATGTAGAACATATACCAATAGAAATGCGCGCAACCAGGGCGTAGAACGGGTTAAATAGCTAGTATAATATATCGACATAACACAGCAGCCAAAAAAATATAGTAGTACCTCCATATAATGCCTTAAGCTGTGCACAATGGCCTCGCATGTCTCCGGAATCACAAAGCTCAGGAAAGGTCTGGAAACAGCTGCGGAAAACTGCAAATCCTGAAAAGACCTTCCTGTTGCCAGGAACCGCAGTGTCACCGCCAACCTTTCATCCACGGGCACGGCTGCACGCATCGGCGTATCACGCCTTTGTATGAGTGGCGTAACAGCAGACAGTATTATCTTGAAGGATTCCTCTGACATCCGAAGGTAGTTTCGGAAATCATGAGGGTTATTGTCACGTAACTCTCTTATGAGACCCATGTGTGACAATGTGGATCTTTTCCGCAGCCAGCTCCGGGTCCACATGCGACGTTTTCGTTTAGGACGTCTCTCCTCTTGGAGACGTGCTGCCTCAAACACCAGGGCAGCAGCAACAACAGAACTCTCATCGGAAGTGAGCATAGTTCCTAAAAAGAAAACAAACGTACAATAAATACACGTGCTTACAAAACAATGTTTTGACCATTGATCTAATAACTATATATGTTACTACTGGCATTAAATGGGGCAGTCAACCATCTCGATCTGTAAAAGGATTAATTAATTGGGCCACGCTACAGCTGTGTACCTGAGGTTCTCTGGCCTACCCTACTCTCCATAAAGGAACAATCGACCACGCTCCAGCGTTTATCCCCGTTGAAGCGCAACATCTGCTACGCTGTAGCGTTATACATACCTTTTGCGGTAAAAGTCTGTAGTTATAGTAGTTATAAAAGTCCAGGGAATCCAGCGAATTTAGGAGTTCTGTTTCCAGCACGTGCTACAGAGAGAAATGAATAGAGCGCTCGACAGCTCCGGTTTTATCCGCTGGGAACAATTGTCCTTTGTCTGTCGAATGAGCGCACAGTATTGTACCGCCCAATCAGCACACGGGAGGTGGAGGATTTAGCGCTCCTACGTAGCCAGCTCCTCCGCCCTTTACATCGTATACAATATCGTGCACACCTTTGTTACACCATGCGATCATGCCACAACAGCGGGACACTAGACGACGAAAGTAAGTTTCAAACGATGTGCTACGACGTACGATTCACAGCGGGGTCCCTGATCGCAGGAGCGTGTCACACACTGCGATATCGTAACTATATCGCTCGAACGTCACGAATCGTGCCGTCGTAGCGATCAAAATTGTACTGTGTGACGGTACCCTTACAGCTTGGTCTCTATGGCCCTTCGGGTATACTTTGACGAGGCATATTTTTGAACAGGACCTTCTGTCTATTGTCCCTTTGCAGACCTCGGTGCATTGTGAAGTGATCTCTGGCGTAGCTGTATCAGTGTTCCTTTCCTCCCCGCCATGCTCACTGTCAGCTGGCGTGTTTTGTGTACTCCATGGAGCTGGGCCAGGGTGTAGAGCGGTGTTATGGTCTGTGCATTTTACACTGACCTTGCAGTCCTTGGCAAGATGAGCTGTGGACGAGCAGCACTTGTAGCAGATACTGTTTTCTTTCAGGAAGCTTCTGCGATCTGGCATAGATTTTCCTCTGAAGGCTTTGCATTTCAGGAGAGGATTAGGCTTCTGATGAAGTGGGCACTGCTTGTCAGGGTCCTGCACCTTTGTTTCTGATTGGGAGCAGCCAGCAGACCTGTAATTAGAGCCTGAAGAAGAAACATAAGTCTTGTGTACTGCCACAGATGTTCTGCGTGGATTTGCAGGTGGTGATGGTGTGGCATATGGTATAGTTACATAGTTACATAGTTATTAAGGTTGAAGGAAGACTATATGTCCATCTAGTTCAACCCATAGCCTAACCTAACATGCCCTAACATGTTGATCCAGAGGAAGGCAAAAAAAAACCCATGTGGCAAAGAGTAAGCTCCACATTGGGGAAAAAAATTCCTTCCCGACTCCACATACGGCAATCAGACTAGTTCCCTGGATCAACGCCCTATCAAGGAATCTAGTGTATATACCCTGTAACATTATACTTTTCCAGAAAGGTATCCAGTCCCCTCTTAAATTTAAGTAATGAATCACTCATTACAACATCATACGGCAGAGAGTTCCATAGTCTCACTGCTCTTACAGTAAAGAATCCGCGTCTGTTATTATGCTTAAACCTTTTTTCCTCCAACCGCAGAGGATGCCCCCTTGTCCCTGTTTCAGGTCTATGATTAAAAAGATCATCAGAAAGGTCTTTGTACTGTCCCCTCATATATTTATACATTAAAATAAGATCACCCCTTAGTCTTCGTTTTTCCAAACTAAATAGCCCCAAGTGTAATAACCTATCTTGGTATTGCAGACCCCCCAGTCCTCTAATAACCTTGGTCGCTCTTCTCTGCACCCGCTCCAGTTCAGCTATGTCTTTCTTAAACACCGGAGACCAGAACTGTGCACAGTATTCTAAGTGTGGTCGAACTAGTGACTTGTATAGAGGTAAAATTATATTCTCCTCATGAGCATCTATGCCTCTTTTAATGCATCCCATTATTTTATTTGCCTTTGTAGCAGCTGCCTGACACTGGCCACTGAATATAAGTTTGTCATCCACCCATACACCCAGGTCTTTTTCATTGACGGTTTTGCCCAGAGTTTTAGAATTAAGCACATAATTATACATCTTATTACTTCTACCCAAGTGCATGACCTTACATTTATCCCCATTAAAGCTCATTTGCCATTTATCAGCCCAAGCTTCTAGTTAACATAAATCATCCTGTAATATAAAATTGTCCTCCTCTGTATTGATTACCCTGCAGAGTTTAGTCTATAAATGCACGGATGATTGACCTCGTGGAGACCAAAACATCCAACACCGCGGAGACACCATCACGTGTTTCTCAACGCAGTGATCCAGAACACTGCCCCCAAATATGCAAATGCAAGTAGAGGAGCTGCGGAGACACCATCACGTGTTTCTCAACGCAGGCAGTGAATAGCCAGGCCTTTCACCGGGAAGGAACAACCAAGGGAAGGGCAGCATCCAATAAAGGAAAACATCCAATAAAGGAAAACCACCTATGCCAAGCATGGTATCCATCCACAGACAGCTGTTTCGGGGTTTTTGCCCCTCATCAGTGTGGAGTAGGAAACTGGCTATCAGGAGCAGTGCCTAGTAGAAAGTCTATAAAGGCACGGATGATTGACCTCGTGGAGACCAAAACATCCAACACCGCGGAGACACCATCACGTGTTTCTCAACGCAGTGATCCAGAACACTGCCCCCAAATATGCAAATGCAAGTAGAGGAGCTGCGGAGACACCATCACGTGTTTCTCAACGCAGGCAGTGAATAGCCAGGCCTTTCTGCCTGTGTTGAGAAACACGTGATGGTGTCTCCGCAGCTCCTCTACTTGCATTTGCATATTTGGGGGCAGTGTTCTGGATCACTGCGTTGAGAAACACGTGATGGTGTCTCCGCGGTGTTGGATGTTTTGGTCTCCACGAGGTCAATCATCCGTGCCTTTATAGACTTTCTACTAGGCACTGCTCCTGATAGCCAGTTTCCTACTCCACACTGATGAGGGGCAAAAACCCCGAAACAGCTGTCTGTGGATGGATACCATGCTTGGCATAGGTGGTTTTCCTTTATTGGATGCTGCCCTTCCCTTGGTTGTTCCTTCCCGGTGAAAGGCCTGGCTATTCACTGCCTGCGTTGAGAAACACGTGATGGTGTCTCCGCAGCTCCTCTACTTGCATCTGCAGAGTTTAGTGTCATCTGCAAATATTGAAATTCTACTCTGAATGCCTCCTACAAGGTCATTAATAAATATGTTAAAAAGAAGAGGGCCCAATACTGACCCCTGTGGTACCCCACTGCTAACCGCTACCCAGTCCGAGTGTGCCCCATTAATAACCACCCTTTGTTTCCTATCCCTGAGCCAGCTCTCAACCCACTTGCACATATTTTCCCCTATCCCCATTATTCTCATTTTATGTATCAACCTTTTGTGTGACACCGTATCAAAAGCTTTTGAAAAGTCCATATGGCTATGTTCACACCTTGCGTCGGGTCCCTGCGGGTTCTCCCGCAGCGGATTTGATAAATCTGCAGGGCAAAACAACTGCGGTTCTCCCTGCAGATTTATCGCGGTTTGTTCCGCGTTTTCCGCTGCGGGTTTCCGCCTATACTATTGATGCTGCATATGCAGCAATATGCAGCATCAATAGTAATGTTAAAAATAATAAAAATTGGTTATACTCACCCTCTGACGTCCCGATCCCTCGGCGCTGCACCCGGCGGTCCGATTCCAGAGATGCTGTGCGAGAAGGACCCTTCGTGACGTCACGGTCATGTGACCGCGACGTCACCGCAGGTCCTGGGCGCACAGCAACTCTGACCGGACAGCCGCGTGCAGCGCCCAGGAGCTCCGGACATCAGAGGGTGAGTATAACCAGATTTTTTATTTTTTAACCCCAAATATGGTTCCCAGGGCCTGGAGGAGAGTCTCCTCTCCTCCACCCCGGGTACCACCCGCACATTATCCGCTTACTTCCCGCAACGTGGGCACAGCCCCATGCGGGAAGTAAGCGGTTCAATGTATTCCTATGGGTGCAGAATCGCAGCGATTCTGCACAAAGAAGTGACATGCTGCGGGTTGTAAACCGCTGCGTTCCCGCGCGGTTTTTCCCGCAGCATGTGCACAGCGGTTTGCGGTTTCCATGTTACTGTAAACGCTATGGAAACTGCTGCGGACCCGCAGCATCAAAATCGCGGCGGTTCCGCGGTAAAAACCGCTAAGTGTGAATATAGCCTAAACATTACATCCACTGTGTTCCCTTGGTCCAATCCGGAACTTACCTCTTCATAGAAACTGATCAGATTAGTCTGACATGAACGGTCCCTAGTAAATCCGTGCTGATACTGGGTCATGAGGTTATTCCTCTTCAGATACTCCAGTATAGCGTCCCTTAGAATGCCCTCCAGGATTTTACCCACAGTAGAGGTTAAGCTTACTGGCCTATAATTTCCGAGTTCAGTTATTGTTCCCTTTTTGAATATTGGCACCACATTTGCTATACGCCAGTCCAGTGGCACAGACCCTGTTATTATGGAGTCTTTAAAGATTAAAAATAATGGTCTATCAATGACTGTACTTAATTCCTGCAGTACTCGAGGGTGTATCCCATCCGGGCCCGGAGATTTGTCAATTTTAGTGATTTTTAGACGCCGCCGCACTTCCTGCTGGGTTAAGCAGGTGACATTTAATTGGGAATTTTTATCACTAGACATTTTGTCTGCCATGGGATTTTCTTGTGTAAATACTGATGAAAAAAAGTCATTTAGCATATTGGCTTTTTCCTCATCCTCATCCACCATTTCACCCAGACTATTTTTAAGGGGGCCAACACTATCATTTTTTAGTTTCTTACTATTTATGTAGTTAAAGAATATTTTAGGATTATTTTTACTCTCTCTGGCAATGAGTCTCTCTGTCTCAATCTTTGCTGCCTTGATTTGCTTTTTACAGAATTTATTTAATTTCCTGTATTTATTTAATGCCTCCTCACTACCTACTTCCTTTAATTCTCTAAATGCTTTCTTTTTGTCACTTATTGCGGCCCTTACAGCTCTATTTAGCCATATTGGTTTCCTCCTATTTCTAGTATGTTTATTCCCATATGGTATATACTGTGCACAGGTCCTATCCAGGATGCTAATAAACATCTCCCATTTTCTTTGTGTATTTTTGTGTCTCAGGATATCGTCCCAGTTAATTGCACCAAGATCCTCTCTCATCCGTTGGAAATTTGCCCTCCTGAAGTTTAGTGTCCTTGTAACCCCTCTACTACACATCTTTTTAAAGGATACATGAAAACTTATTATTTTGTGATCGCTATTTCCCAAGTGACCCACAACCATTATATTTGATATGCGGTCTGGCCTGTTGGTTAATATTAGGTCTAGCAGTGCCCCCCTTCTTGTTGGGTCCTGAACCAGTTGTGAAAGGTAATTGTCTCTCACAATTGTCAAAAACCGATTACCTTTGCTGGAACTGCAGGTTTCTGTTCCCCAATCTATTTCAGGGTAGTTGAAGTCCCCCATAATAATGACTTCTCCTTGAGTCGCAGCTTCATCTATTTGCTTTACGAGGATATTCTCCATTGCTTCCATTATTTTTGGAGATTTATAACAAACCCCTATCAGTAATTTATTATTTTTTCCCCCTCCCCTTATCTCCACCCACAGGGATTCTACATTTTCATTAAATTCACCTATATTATCGCGCAGGATGGGTTTTAAGGACGATTTTACATATAGACACACCCCACTCCCTCGCTTATCTGTACGGTCATTTCTGAACAGGCTATAGCCCTGCAAGTTAACAGCCCAATCATGGCTCTCATCCAGCCATGTTTCAGATATCCCCACCATGTCATAATTATGCTCCAACAACATTAGTTCTAATTCGTCCATTTTGTTGGCGAGGCTTCTGGCATTAGTATACATGCACTTTATGTTCCTCTCTGTACTTCTATTTCTTAAATTATTAACTGTTCTGACCCCACCCCCCATGCCACCGCCACCCCCAACTTCCTTATTTGTGCCCAGGTCTCTGTCTGCACTATCTTCCCCTCCTATAAAATGAATACCCTCCCCCCCAATTCCTAGTTTAAACAATCCTCCAACCTTCTAGCCATTCTCTCCCCCAGCACAGCTGCACCTTCCCCATTGAGGTGCAGCCCGTCCCTAGCGTAGAGCCTGTAGCCAACTGAGAAGTCGGCCCAGTTCTGCAGGAACCCAAACCCCTCCTTCCTACACCAATTCTTGAACCACTTATTAACCTCCCTAATCTCCCGTTGCCTCTCTGGCGTGGCACGTGGTACCGGCAGTATTTCGGAAAATACCACGTTGGAGGTCCTTGCTTTCAGCTTGCAGCCTAATTCTCTGAAATCATCGTTAAGGACCTTCCACCTACCTCTAACTTTGTCATTAGTGCCAATGTGCACCATGACCGCTGGGTCCTCACCAGCCCCTCCCAATAATCTGTCCACCCGATCAGCGATGTGTCGGACTCGAGCGCCAGGTAGGCAGCACACCGTTCGACGATCCCTGTCTTTGTGACAGATTGCCCTATCTGTTCCCCTAATAATTGAGTCGCCCACTACCAGCACCTGTCTGGCCTGCCCTGCTCTCCTATTTCCCTCCTTACTGGAGCAGTCACTCCACCGGCTTTCAGAGGACATGCCTGGCTGCAGCAGTGCTACCCCTGTACTGGCACCCCCCTCATCTGCCAACTTAGCAAACTTATTGGGGTGTTCCAGATCAGGACTAGCCTCCCTGGCACTCTTCCCTCTACCCCGCTTCCTGTCACCCAGCTTGCTACTTCATTGCCCTGCAGCTCCGTCCTACCATCCCCCGGCTCATTTATCCCATTGAGCGTCTGCTCCGTGAGCAGAAGACTCCTCTCCATATTGTCTATGGATCTCAGTGTTGCCAGCTGCACATTTAGAGTCAGAATCTGGGTTTCCAAATGCACAACGTGCACACATCTCGCACAGCAGTATGCACCCTCGATCGGCTGCTCAAGGACTGCATACATGTGGCAAGATGTGCACTGGATGGCATTAACAAGAGTGGAGCACATTTCCTAATGGGGATTGCACCAGACAGAACAGTTCAATAAAAAAAATAAATAAAATAAATACAAAGTATTAATAAAAATCAGACAGCAATTCAGTAATTCCTCCCTTGGAAACTCCCTGAATCCAAAGTCACTGAATCACAAGTCACACTTACTGCCGTCCACACTTACACTCAGGCCACACTCAGCTCGCTCACACTCTCTATGCTGAAGATTTATAGATTTTTTTTTTCTAGTTCCCCTCAACAGCAATCAACCTTGCTGTTCAAATGCACTTCCAAAAAGGACTTGAGCCCCAAACAGCTGCCCCTTATAAACCCTTAACCCCTTCCCGACCTGTGACACAGCGTATGCGTCATGAAAGTCGGTGCCAATCCGACCTGTGACGCATATGCTGTGTCACAGAAAGATCGTGTCCCTGCAGGCCGGGTGAAAGGGTTAACTCCAATTTCACCCGATCTGCAGGGACAGGGGGAGTGGTAGTTTAGCCCAGGGGGGGTGGCTTCACCCCCCCCCGTGGCTACGATCGCTCTGATTGGCTGTTGAAAGTGAAACTGCCAATCAGAGCGATTTGTAATATTTCACCTAAAAAACTGGTGAAATATTACAATCCAGCCATGGCCGATGCTGCAATATCATCGGCCATGGCTGAAAATACTAATGTGCCCCCACCCCACCCCACCGATCGCTCCCCAGCCCCCCGATCTGTGCAGCGCTCCCCTCCGTCCTGTGCTCCGCTCCCCCGTCCTCCTGTCCGCTCCCGCCGTGCTCCAGTCAACCTTCCCCGCACTCCGATCACCCCCCCGCACAGCGATCCCCCCCCCGTGCTCCGATCACCCCCCCTGCACAGCGATCCCCCACCCCGTGCTCCAATCCACCCGCACTCACACCGATCCTCATCCGTGCTCCGACGCCCCCCACCTCGTGCTCCGACGTCTCCCCCCCCCGTGCTCCGACGCCCCCCCCGTGCTCCGACGCCCCCCCGTGCCCTGATCTCCCCCCCCCCTTATACTTACCGAGCCTGCCGGTGTCCGTCTTCTTTCCTGGGCGCCGCCATCTTCCAAAATGGCGGGCGCATGTCCAGTGCGCCCGCCGAATCTGCCGGCCGGCAGATTCGTTCCAGAGTGAATTTTGATCACTGAGATATAACCCATCTCAGTGATCCAAATAAAAAGAATAGTAAATGACCCCCCCCCCCTTTGTCACCCCCATAGGTAGGGACAATAAAAAAAATAAAGAATTTTTTTTTTTCACTAAGGTTGGAGTTAGAACTAGGGGTAGGGTTAGGGGTAGGGTTAGGGGTAGGGTTAGGGGTAGGGTTAGGGGTAGGGTTAGGGGTAGGGTTAGGGTTCGGGATATGCACACGTATTCTGGTCCTCTGCGGATTTTTCCGCAGAGGATTTGATAAATCCGCAGTGCTAAACCGCTGTGGATTTACCGCGGTTTTTCTGCGCATTTCACTGCGGTTTTACAACTGCGATTTTCTATTGGAGCAGTTGTAAAACCGCTGCGGAATCCGCAGAAAGAAGTGACATGCTGCAGAATGTAAACCGCTGCGTTTCCGTGCTGTTTTTCTGCAGCATGTGTACAGCGATTTTTGTTTCCCATAGGTTTACATTGAACTGTAAACTCATGGGAAACTTCCGCAGCGTGTGCACATACCTTTAGAATTAGGCTATGTGCACACGGTGGCTGAGGATTCACAGCGGATTGGCCGCTGCGGATTCGCAGCAGTGTTCCATCAGGTTTACAGTACCATGTAAACATATGGAAAACCAAATCCGCTGTGCCCATGGTGCGGAAAATACCGCGCGGAAACGCTGTGTTGTATTTTCCGCAGCATGTCAATTCTTTGTGCGGATTCCGCAGCGTTTTACACCTGTTCCTCAATAGGAATCCACAGGTGAAATCCGCACAAAAAACACTGGAAATCCGCTGTAAATCCGCAGGTAAAACGCAGTGCCTTTTACCCGCGCATTTTTCAAAAATGGTGCTGAAAAATCTCATACGAATCCGCAACGTTGGCACATAGCCTTAGGGTTGGGTTGGAATTAGGGTTGTGGTTAGGGGTGTGTTGGGGTTAGGGTTGTGATTAGGGTTACGGCTACAGTTGGAATAAGGTTTAGGGGTGTGTTGGAGTTAGAATTGAGGGGTTTCCACTGTTTAGGCACATCAGGGGGTCTCCAAACGCAACATGGCGCCACCATTGATTCCAGCCAATCTTGTATTCAAAAAGTCAAATGGTGCTCCCTCACTTCCGAGCCCCGACGTGTGCCCAAACAGTGGTTTACCCCCACATATGGGGTACCAGCATACTCAGGACAAACTGCGCAACAATTACTGGGGTCCAATTTCTCCTGTTACCCTTGAGAAAATAAAAAATTGCTTGCTAAAACATAATTTTTGAGGAAAGAAAAATGATTTTTTATTTTCACGGCTCTGCGTTGTAAACGTCTGTGAAGCACTTGGGGGTTCAAAGTGCTCAGCACATATCTAGATAAGTTCCTTGGGGGGTCTAGTTTCCAAAATGGGGTCACTTGTGGGGGGTTTCTACTGTTTAGGCACACCAGGGGCTCTGCAAACGCAACGTGACGTCCGCAGACAATTCCATCAAAGTCTGCATTTCTAAAGTCACTACTTCCCTTCTGAGCCCCGACGTGCGCCCAAACAGTGGTTTACCCCCACACATGGGGTATCGGCGTACTCAGGAGAAACTGGACAACAACTTTTGGGCTCCAATTTCTCCTGTAACCCTTGGGAAAATAAAAAATTCTGGGCTAAAAAATTATTTTTGAGGAAAGAAAACGTATTTATTATTTTCACGGCTCTGCGTTGTAAGCTTCTGTAAAGCACTTGGGGGTTGAAAGTGCTCACCACATATCCAGATAAGTTCCTTTGGGGGTCTAGTTTCCAAAATGGGGTCACTTGTGGGGGGTTTCTACTGTTTAGGCACACCAGGGGCTCTGCAAACGCAACGTGACGCCCGCAGACCATTCCATCAAAGTCTGCATTTCAAAAGTCACTACTTCCCTTCTGAGCCCCGACGTGTGCCCAAACAGTGGTTTACCCCCACACAAGGGGTATCGGCGTACTCAGGAGAAACTGGACAACAACTTTTGTGGTCCAATTTCTCCTGTAACCCTTGGGAAAATAAAAAATTCTGGGCTAAAAAATTATTTTTGAGGAGAGAAAACGTATTTATTATTTTCACGGCTCTGTGTTATGAACTTCTGTGAAGCACTTGGGGGTTGAAAGTGCTCACCACATATCTAGATAATTTCATTTCGGGGTCTAGTTTCCGAAATGGGGTGACTTGTGGGGGGTTTCTACTGTTTAGTCACATCAGGGGCTCTGCAAACGCAACGTGACGCCCGTAGAGCATTCCATCAAAGTCTGTATTTCAAAACGTCACTACTTCACTTCCGAGCCCCGGCAAGTGCCCAAATAGTAGTTTACCCCCACATGTGGGGTATCACCGTACTCAGGAGAAACTGGACAACAAATATTGGGGTAAAATTTCTCCTGTTACCCTTGGGAAAATTAAAAAATTCTGGGCTAAAAAATTATTTTTGAGGAAAGAAAACGTATTTATTATTTTCACTGCTCTGTGTTATGAACTTCTGTGAAGCACTTGGGGGTTCAAAGTGCTCACCACACATCTAGATAAGTTCCTTTCGGGGTCTAGTTTCCAAAATGGGGTCACTTGTGGGGGGTTTCTACTGTTTAGCCACATCAGGGGCTCTGCAAATGCAACGTGACGCCCGCAGAGCATTCCATCAAAGTCTGCATTTCAAAACGTCACTACTTCACTTCCGAGCCCCAGCATGTGCCTAAACAGTGGTTTACCCCCACATATGGGGTATCAGCGTACTCAGGAGAAACTGGACAACAACTTTTGGGGTCAAATTTCTCCTGTTACCCTTGGGAAAATAAAAAATTGCGGGCTAAAAAATCATTTTTGAGAAAAGAAATTTTTTATTTTATTTTCATGGCTCTGCGTTATAAACTTCTGTGAAGCACTTGAGGGTTCAAAGTGCTCACCACACATCTAGATTAGTTCCTTTGGGGGTCTAGTATCCAAAATGGGGTCATTTGTGGGGGATCTCCAATGTTTAGGCACATAGGGGCTCTCCAAACGCGACATGGTGTCCGCTAATGATTGGAGCTAAATTTCCATTTAAAAAGCCAAATGGCGTGCCTTCCCTTCTGAGCCCTGCCGTGCGCCCAAACAGTGGTTTACCCCCACATATGGGGTATCTGCGTACTCAGGACAAACTGGACAACATCATTTGTGGTCCAATTTCTCCTATTACCATTGGCAAAATAGGAAATTCCAGGCTAAAAAATCATTTTTGAGAAAAGAAAAATTATTTTTTATTTTCATGGCTCTGCATTATAAACTTCTGTGAAGCACCTGGGGGTTCAAAGTGCTCAGTGTGCATCTAGATAAGTTCCTTGGGGGGTCTAGTTTCCAAAATGGGGTCACTTGTGGGGGAGCTTCAATGCATAGGCACACAGGGGCTCTCCAAATGCGACATGGTGTCCGCTAACAATTGGAGCTAATTTTCCATTCAAAAAGTCAAAAGGCGCGCCTTCCCTTCCGAGCCCTGCCGTGTGCCCAAACAGTGGTTTACCCCCACATATGAGGTATCGGCGTACTCGGGAGAAATGGCTCAACAAATTTTAGGATCCATTTTATCCTATTGCCCATGTGAAAATAAAAAAATTGAGGCGAAAAGAAATTTTTTGTGAAAAAAAAGTACTTTTTCATTTTTACAGATCAATTTGTGAAGCACCTGAGGGTTTAAAGTGCTCACTAGGCATCTAGATAAGTTCCTTGGGGGGTCCAGTTTCCAAAATGGGGTCACTTGTGGGGGAGCTCCAATGTTTAGGCACACAGGGTCTCTCCAAACGCGACATGGTGTCCGCTAACGATGGAGATAATTTTTCATTCAAAAAGTCAAATGGCGCTCCTTCCCCTCCGAGCCTTACCATGTGCCCAAACAGTGGTTTACCCCCACATGTGAGGTATAGGTGTACTCAGGAGAAATTTCCCAACAAATTTTAGGATCCATTTTATCCTGTTGTCCATCTGAAAATGAAAAAATTGAGGCGAAAATAATTTTTTTGTGAAAAAAAAGTACTTTTTCATTTTTACAGATCAATTTGTGAAGCACCTGGGGGTTTAAAGGGCTCACTATGCATCTAGATAAGTTCCTTTGGGCGTCTAGTTTCCAAAATGGGGTCACTTGTGGGGGAGCTCCAATTTTTAGGCACACGGGGGCTCTCCAAACGTGACATGGTGTCCGCTAAAGAGTACAGCCAATTTTTCATTCAAAAAGTCAAATGGCGCTCCTTCCCTTCCAAGCCCTGCCGTGCGCCCAAACAGTGGTTTACCCCCACATATGAGGTATCAGCGTACTCAGGGCAAATTGGACAACAACTTTCGTTGTTCAGTTTCTCCTTTTACCATTGGGAAAATAAAAAAATTGTTGCTGAAAAATCATTTTTGTGACTAAAAAGTTAAATGTTAATTTTTTCCTTCCATGTTGCTTCTGCTGCTGTGAAGCACCTGAAGGGTTAATAAACTTCTTGAATGTGGTTTTGTGCACCTTGAGGGGTGCAGTTTTTAGAATGGTGTCACTTTTGGGTATTTTCAGCCATATAGACCCCTCAAACTGACTTCAAATGTGAGGTGGTCCCTAAAAAAAATGGTTTTGTAAATTTCGTTGTAAAAATGAAAAATCGCTGGTCAAATTGTAACCCTTATAACTTCCTAGCAAAAAAAAATTTTGTTTCCAAAATTGGGCTGATGTAAAGTAGACGTGTGGGAAATGTTATTTATTAACTATTTTGTGTCACATAACTCTCTGGTTTAACAGAATAAAATTTCAAAATGTGAAAATTGCGAAATTTTCAAAATTTTCGCCAAATTTCCGTTTTTATCACAATTAAACACAGAATTTATTGACCTAAATTTACCACTAACATGAAGCCCAATATGTCACGAAAAAACAATCTCAGAACCGCTAGGATCCATTGAAGCGTTCCTGAGTTATTACCTCATAAAGGGACACTGGTCAGAATTGCAAAAAACGGCAAGGTCTTTAAGGTCAAAATAGGCTGGGTCATGAAGGGTTGAACTATGAGCCCCCACCCTAAGTTAACCCTTATGAATATAGCTACCCCCAATTCAGCAACTCACACCAATTCACACAGGTATTTGTTAAAGGCTAAAGTCAAAGCTGGGATCGTTTCTAATTCTCGCTTGTTGGTGTATGAAGTCTACAAAAACGGAGAAGGGAGGGAATGGAACGCTGTGTTTGTATTTGTACGTGGAACCATGTGTGAGCCACCTCTCCTGTAGATTGTAGGGCAACTTCTGGACTATAGGGTTAACACCTCTGGCTGTGTCGAGAAATGCAAGTCCCTGTAGGTCGTCCTCATATTTGGCAACTTGGACTTCCTTTAGCAGGTCGCTTAGCTCTCTAAGTTTCTGGAGACCTTTGTTAGATATTTTAGGAAAGTCATCGATTCTTTTGAACAAGGCTCTTTCTATTACTTCTGCTGAGCCGTAACACTCATCCAGCCTTTTCCAGATCTCTTTGAGGCCAGTCTCAGGGCGGTTTATATTAATGTCTCTGATTCTTACTGCGTGTTTGACTGACTCTTCTCCCAGGTATTTGACTAACAGGTCTATCTCTTCCCTGTGTTGTAGCCCCAAGTCTCTAATGGCATTTTGGAAGGAAGCTTTCCAAGCTCTGTAACCTTCAGCTCGGTCAGTGAATTTCATGAGTCCCTTGGCAACCAGTTCACGTCGTGTGAAGAACTTGGCAAATTCTGTCGTGAACCGGTTGTCAGCAGAGTATACTGGTGATGGGTCGCCCTGATAGTGATGTGAGGTGCGTTCGTACCTGTTAGTGTCCTCAGGGTGGCGCCAGCCGGTGTCATATTGCTTCGGCCTGATGTACGGTGTGTCAGCAGGGTGATCCACGTTGGTTACCTGATGAGGGGCAAGGTAGTCATTAGCAGAGTTGTTTTGCCTCACATTTTCGAGTTTGTTTCTGTCCTGAGCCTCGCGACGACTCTCGCTCACTTCGCTGGAGGTGTCGTATTCTGGTTTTGGTACTGGTTCAGGGTTATAGTTTGGATCAGGAAGGTCATTAACATACTGAGATGTGCGTTGTGGTGAGTCTTGCAGTGGAAACTCCAGACTCGACGTACTGCTTTGGCTATGCAGCTTGGGATTTTGCGCGGCTTCTAGCGATTCTGCTTCGGCGAGGGCTGCGGCAGCTTCCCTTTTTGCTGCTAGGCTTTCTAAGGCGGCATCCACACGTGCCTTCTCTAACTGCGACCTTCTCTCTTGATCGGCTCTCTCATGATCTATGCGTGCTTTTTCTAACTGCAACCTTCTCTCTTGATTGGCTCTCTCTAAGCGCGACCTTCTCTCTTCGTCATCTAGGCGTGCTTTTTCTAATTTAAGTTGCATCTCTTGGTCAGCAAAGCTCGCTCGTATTTTGGCGGCTTCAGCATTTGCGCGGGCAATGGCAACAGCGCTGCTGATGGATGTTGTCTTTGAGGAGACGGAAGTAACAGATCTTGTCCTATGCGATTTGTGAGACATGGTGTCTTGGGAAAGTGCTTGGCTGTGCAGAGATTGCTGTAGCTGTATTTAGTCCCTGAGTAGCCCGTGACTTGAATCCCACTAGTTGGATGGCTGCCGTTTCACTGTTCTGTCCTCACTAGCTGAGGCAGGCTCATACGTAGCTATACAGTCAGCTAAACCGCTATACCGGGGTCCAATAAGGAGACTGTGGTTGAGTCTGTGTTTTATTAAATGTAGTGGTATATTGATGCGGTGAAACTGTGAACAATGATATACATAGAATCAGTGCATGGCATATAACAGATACATAATACACATGATATACATTATGCATAACATTTAGAAAGCTAGTGACTAAACTAGGAGTACAACTGGTTAAACTAAGCTAATATAGAGCAGAAATATCTATAGGAAGCATAAAGACATACCGGCAATGCAATCGCAAGGGGGATGAAGTGAAGCGTCTTTCCTTGAAGGCAAACCGAAGAAAGTGAAAGGAAAAATGGAGGGAAATGGAGGCTGAGCTACCATAATGCATTGCAAAGGAGGAGGAGAATCAGACATGGTTAATACAAAAACAAGATTGAACTGCCAACATAACTCTGACCGCTAGAGGGAGCCAAAGCATCACAAACAAATAAAGGTATGAATATCCATACTGAGAAACCTGCAATTATGCAAAGAGATAATCAGGGTAACAATATTAGATGGCGGAGACAGAACAACTTTAGCAAATCTAACCTGATGGGCACCCCTATGGTCTGTGCCCATTGGTAAGTAGCTTTTTCTCCCAGGTGTCCATGTTTCTGGTGTGCCCACTGAGTCAATCCGAGCAGTCCCTCAGTGGTGTCAGTCTTTGAACTGGATTCAGCGACTGATATTTTGGAATGTTCATCTGCTACTGAGTTGAAAAGTCTTTCCAGTGTATCTGAAGCACAATAATCATCAACATTAAACAGTCACTTTAATTCTTTGTACAATTACCCAGAAATCTTGCCACAACTTTCCCTACACTACAGGATTGTTCCATTCAGTAGTAGTAGGCACAAGCACACGGGTCTCTAATAAATTCTGAAGTTGTAACCTTGCGCCCACTGAACTGTTGTGGATTTACATAAATCAAACTGGCCTCCACCCTTGTATCTACCAAAGCTTTAACATGTTGGCTGTTTTTATTTTTACAGTTAATCACTAAATCTACATGAGGGCGTCTATCCATTTGTGGGGTGTGGTCAGCTAGTTAATCACTCTAATTTCCCCTCCTTATTGATCCTCCATTTTAGATGAAGGCATCTTGGTAGGAGATAATGACAGCCCCCTCAGTTGGGCTTTAAATTCCTGTATCAAGGATTTGACTTCAGCATAAAGATCCTCAATCCCCGGTGCTATGGACTTTGACGGAGACGAAAAGGGAGCTGGCCCTCTCTCTCCCCATGTCCAGTCTGGCCCTTGCTGTGGAGATTCAGAATCTTTCACTGTAACCATTTCATTATGTGACACAGCTGACTTTCTATTAATTCCTCTCTTTTGATACAATTTCCACATTGCGTCAGTACCAATCCCATCTATTCTATCCCTGTGGACGCCATCCTTTATTAAGGCCCTAAAAATGTATTTTCGGGTAATACGGGTCCTAGGATTGTAATTACTTTTGACATCATTCTGCTCTTCAGCGGGAAAATTACCCTTTTGCTTGGGACCCCAATCTCCCAGATCCCTTAACTGTCGAATTGTCTCCAATGTACTGGCAATTGTTTTCCCAGTCTGATTTACCATTAGTGTCATCATGACATGTTTATAAGCTGGAGGGGCATTTCTAATGATACGATTTCTAACAGATACACTTACAATAACTTGCATATAATCATAGGTGTTTGCTGAAATAGCATTTTTCATGACCTCCTCCTTCAACCTCTGAGCACAATCTTTCAATGTAAACCATGGTTTTTCATTGGGCGGCCAGTCCGCCTCAGATGGGTATTTATGCTGCAATGCCATAGCCACAACATCAAGCATACTACACACCACATGTGGTGGCTGGATTATCAAAGTATGAAATGCCTCCTTCACTACAGGCTCATGACTGAGCTGGACAAATTTGGGGCCATCCACAGCATCCACCTGTACTCCATGAGCCCCCATCTCCCATAATCTGACTGCCCAAGCTACCAGGGATTCATTTGACTTTTGAGAAAAATGATCATGAAGGTCATTAAGCTCCTTCTGACTGTAATCCTCTACGGCATTCTCATTCCGTCTGCCTGTCGCTGTCTCTACAATCTGTCTCCGATATATAGGATGAGCTTTCACTGGGTTAAGAGGAGGATCCATTTCCCTCTTCCCATGGAAATGTTCATCCTCAGACTCAGGATCAGCGATTTTTTCAGAGTCAGTTGAATTCCAAATATCACCATCCCACTGATCAGGGTTCCACTCTATCCCTGCTTTGGCTATGGCCAAAGCTGCTTTGTTTTTATTCACCTTCCCTAGCTTCTTTCTGTATTTATACTCTGCTACACGTACGGCAGCTTTTTCTGCAACATTTTGATATTCATCACATCTGTCCATTAATAACTTATTCTGACATTGTGCTCTAACCAATACATTCTGGGCCTCACACAACTGTTTTTCCTATTTCTGGACTTTTGTTAACATACGTATTCTTTCCTCATGCTGTATTCTATATGCAGACAACAATATCCATCCGTGCCTAGCAATAGCGCCCAACTCTTTACCTTTCTCCACTTTCACTTTCTGTAAGCATGCAACAACATCAGCAGGTTCAGCATCCTTCAAACATTTGTCCCATGCTTCACCCAAACCAGCACTATGCGACCACTTGGTTGCCAAAATATGATAGGGAGCCTGTTCCCAACCTGGAATCTCAATAGACTCACTCACAGCCACCTTTTTCTTAAAGAGAGGCATGTTTTACACAATATCACACTATCACACAGAGTCCTGTTAATATTATAAACTTCTGAGCCTTCTGAGTGTCCTGCCGACCACGCCAATTATGTATTGCCAAGTTTTTATCAATAAGGTTCGGATATGGCTTTAAAGAAGGCTACTATTTGCGAGATAATGCAATTTTTTTTCAAAGTACAAAATTAAAGGAATGGTATGATTGAATAGTACGTATGATTGCGTACACCTTTGTATATTTTAAGATACAAAGAACATACAGTATAAGGATTAAATACATATAATGATTAAGTACATATACTCACATCATCCGTCACCAAGGAGCTTTTAAACATAATCCGCATGGAAAATCAGAGAAGCAACACCAAGACAGAGAACCCCTGGAAAATTCACAACACTGCACGGGCGTCCCCACTTATGCAGGTATCTCAACACTATACACATGTAAGTACAGATACACCAGTTTATGCTTCTGTCTTAGTCATGTTTCTCTGGCCTTATATAGTGATTTGCACTATGTTTCATTTGGTTTCACCCTGACCTTCAAGTGGTCAGCTTTCAAGATAAGATGAGACCAAGATATCAGTCATACAGGAGGGGTATACATAATAAAAACAGGTACAATAATCTTGAACAATACAAGTCACAACTGGTACAGGAGGAGAGAGGACCCTGCCCGCGAGTGCTCACAATCTACAAGGGATGGGTGTTAAAAATGCTTATTTTGCACATTTATTATATCAGGACTATTCACCAGGTGCTTACTCTTAAAGAAAAATGTCATGGTATTCTCATAAAAAGTAGAGTGGTTTATTGAATTGTCCACAGAAAAACCACATTGCAGCAAAACATAAAAGTAGATTAAATAGTTACGAACAGATTGTCCATGTGTAAATACCAGCGCTTGTCTTGTTACTCATCTTTCCCAAGGGCCTGAATGGTAAAACCGTCTGTCTGAGTGAACTCTGAAGTCATCATGGTATGGCTACCAGCTGTTGCTTCCTTGTGATTTGTCTGATGTCCATCGAGAATGATGGTGAAGGAATGAGGTGGCAGCTCCCATGTGACAAAAAGCCCCCCACCCTCCTAAGAGACGTTATTTATATTTCCCACAGACCACGTGTTCTCTGTATATGGTGTTAACTTATACTCTGAGCTACATACACAGAAATAGCTTTTGATAATGTCAGCAAGAAGCAATGTGCTTAGTACAGAATAAGAATAATTAATATTTAACAGTGAGGATACAGTAGGTGAGGGTAGCGCTGGTCGTGCAGGGGTTTGGTGGATCGGTGATTACTGTAGGTTGTAGGCTTGTCGGAAGAGGTGGGTCTTCAGGTTCTTTTTAAGGCCATGTTCACATGATCCTGATTTCCCTGCTGTTTTTTCTGCACTAAAAACCGCAGCTCTTGGCAGAAAACGCAGGTCCTTTTTTGGTGCGTTTTTTGATGTGTTTTTTAGTGCGTTTTTTTTATGCAGTTTTCTATGCAGAGTCTGTGTGTTTTCTAGGAAGTTTTTTAGGGTTAAAATGGCTGAAAATACCCTAACCCTAGCCCTAACCCTACCCCTATTCTAACCTTAGTGGAAAAAATTTTTTTTTAATTTTTTTATTGTCCCTACCTATGGGGGTGACAAAGGGGGGGTCATTTACTATTTTTTTTATTTTGATCACTGAGATATAACCTATCTCAGTGATTAAAATGCACTTTGGAACGAATCTGCCGGCCAGCAGATTCGGCGGGCGCACTGCGGATGCGCCCGCCATTTTGGAAGATGGCGGCGCCCAGGGAGAAGACGGACGGACACCGGGTGGCCGGGTAAGTATAAGGGGGGAGATGAGGGCACGGGGGAAGCGTCTGAGCACGGGGGGTGGCATCGGAGCATGGGGGGGTGGGATTGGGGCACGGGGGGGCAGCCACACTGCAGCGGTTCTGCACCACAAACCGCAGAAAACCCACAGATATTTTTTTCATCTGCGGGTTTTACTGCGGGTTTGACCTCACAATGGAGGTCTATGGGTGCAGAACCGCTGCAGTTCCGCAAAAAGAAGTGACATGGTACTTCTTTTTTACCGCAGCTATTCAGCGCGGCTTTTTTCGCGATTTTCCGCAATGTGGGCACAGCAGTTCCTGTTTTCCATAGGGTACATTGTAATGTACCCTGAATGGAAAACAGCTGCGGACCCGCAGCGGGAAAATCGCGGCGGTTCCGCATTAAAAAAAGGATGGTGTGAACATGGCCTAAAGGTTTCGATGGTAGGTGAGAGTCTGATATGTTGTGGTAGAGAGTTCCAGAGTAGGGGTGATACGCGAGAGAAATCTTGTATGCGATTGTGGGAAGAGGAGATAATAGGGGAGTAGAGGAGATCTTGTGAGGATCGGAGGTTGTGTGCAGGTAAGTACCGGGAGACAAGGTCACAGATGTATGGAGGAGACAGGTTGTGGATGGCTTTGTATGTCATGGTTAGGCTTTTGTACTGGGATCTCTGGATAATGGGGAGCCAGTGAAGGGATTGACAGAGGGGAGAGGCCGGGGAATAGCGGGGGGACAGGTGGATTAGTCGGGCAGCTGAGTTTAGAATAGATTGGAGGGGTGCGAGAGTGTTCGAGGGGAGGCCACAGAGCAGGTTACAGTAGTTAGATGCTAAAACTGACCTGCAATTATGGCTCTCCAGGTCATTACCAAACATGTCTAGGTTGCTTTTTATTTAAATTGTGAAAAAAAAAATCCAAAATGTGTTAAAAAAAAATTGTGTTACTTTCCAAGACTTGATTTTCGTGATCTTGGGTTGGGTGAGGGCTTATTTTTTGCATGCCGAGCTGATGTTTTTAATGATAACATTTTGGTGTGGATATGATCGTTTGATCGCCCGTTATTGCTTTTTAATTCAATGTTGCGGCGACCAAGAAACCGTAATTCTGGCGTTTTGACTTTTCTTTCGCTATGCCGTTTACCAATAGAATTCTTTTTATAGCTTGATAGATCAGGCGATTCAATACCAAATATGTGGGGTTTTTTAAATTGTTTTATTTTGAATGGGGTAAATGGGGGGAGATTTGAACGTTTATATATTTTTATTTATTTTTTTATATTTTTAAAACATTTTTTTTTGTACTTTTTGCATGCTTCAATGTCTCCATGGGAGACTAGAAGCTGCACTTGTCTGATCGCCTGTGTGTAGCAGAAATGCTCACTTGCTCATAGCAATCCGGCAATACCAACCACAGGGGTCTCCCTGGTGACCCAGGGTTGTCATGCCAACCCTTCGGTGACCCGCGGTCATGTGACACCGGTGCCGATGGGCAGGATTAGTAATGTGCTTCCAGCACGATCACATTAAATGCTGCCGTCAGAGATTGACAATGGCATTTAACAGGTTAACAGCTGCTTGTGGATTGTGATTCGATCTGCGGCGTTTAGAGGCACATGTTAGCTGTTCATGTCACTCCTTCACGACATGTACGGCGCATGTCGTGAAGGAGTTAAACTAAATGTTCGGCCTCACTTCCTCTTAATGTTCAGTTTGTCCGAAAGCAGAGACAGTGATGTCAGCGCTGATGGGGTGCAGGGCATCGCGTGTCATTCCACGACATCACAGCTTCGGGACTGAGTGCTGACACTGGAACAGAGTCGACATGGGAGGCGAATATAGGCTTCATTTTATCGCGGCTGAACATTTAAGAAAGCGTTGTTCTAGTAGTGGACAACCCCTTTAAATGGAACCTGTCAGCAGGATTGTGCACAGTAACCTACAGTGTCAGGTCGGCGATGTTATACTGACTAAAATGATACCTCATGAAATACATCTTGTGGTTGTTGTTTAATCTGCATTTTCAGTTTTGAGTTGAGAATTCATTTTCTGAATAAATTTATTTCACCAAATATAATAATTAAATGGACATTATAGATGCGATCATGTTGCAGCGCAGGACGCTGAGGGATCAGTGACCTGTAAGAAGCCATACAGATAAATACCGAATCAGAGCACCACATAAAGGATCCTCCCCACCCCTCCAGGCCCACCATGGAGCACTGGCATATCATTAGCAAGAAACTGAAAATAAAGATTAAACAGCAACTACAATTAACCAAGGTACCACTGTAATCAGTATAACTGCGCCAACCTGACACTGTCTGTAGGATACTGTAGAATCTGCTGAGTTTTGGGGTGCCAGTTAATACTAATTAACAAGAGCTACCTGGATCTTTAAAAGGGGTTTATTACAAACAAGGCATTTACAATGACATACATATGGGAAGTCTAAGGGACAAGGCTAAATTTTAGGGAAAAGGTAATAGGAAAGGGTAGAGGAAACTGGGATGTGGGAAAGGAGAAGATATATAACTGATCCTTACATATATATTAACCCCTTCATGACCCAGCCTATTTTGACCTTAAAGACCTTGCCGTTTTTTGCAATTCTGACCAGTGTCCCTTTATGAGGTAATAACTCAGGAACGCTTCAATGGATCCTAGCGGTTCTGAGATTGTTTTTTCGTGACATATTGGGTTTCATGTTAGTGGTAAATTTAGGTCAATAAATTATGCGTTTATTTGTGATAAAAACGGAAATTTGGCGAAAATTTAGAAAATTTCGCAATTTTCACATTTTGAATTTTTATTCTGTTAAACCAGAGAGTTATGTGACACAAAATAGTTAATAAATAACATTTCCCACATGTATACTTTACATCAGCACAATTTTGGAAACAAAATTTTTTTTTGCTAGGAAGTTATAAGGGTTAAAATTTGACCAGCGATTTCTCATTTTTACAACGAAATTTACAAAACCATTTTTTTTTCGGGACCACCTCACATTTGAAGTCAGTTTGAGGGGTCTATATGGCTGAAAATACCCAAAAGTGACACCATTCTAAAAACTGCACCCCTCAAGGTACTCAAAACCACATTCAAGAAGTTTATTAACCCTTCAGGTGCTTCACAGCAGCAGAAGCAACATGGAAGGAAAAAATGAACATTTAACTTTTTAGTCACAAAAATTATCTTTTAGCAACAATTTTTTTATTTTCCCAATGGTAAAAGGAGAAACTGAACCACGAAAGTTGTTGTCCAATTTGCCCTGAGTACGCTGATACCTCATATGTGGGGGTAAACCACTGTTTGGGCGCACGGCAGGGCTTGGAAGGGAAGGAGCGCCATTTGACTTTTTGAATGAAAAATTGGCTCCACTCTTTAGCGGACACCATGTCACGTTTGGAGAGCCCCCGTGTGCCTAAAAATTGGAGCTCCCCCACAAGTGACCCCATTTTGGAAACTAGACACCCCAAGGAACTTATCTAGATGCATAGTGAGCACTTTGAACCCCCAGGTGCTTCACAAATTGATCCGTAAAAATGAAAAAGTACTTTTTTTTCACAAAAAAATTCTTTTAGCCTCAATTTTTTAATTTTCACATGGGCAACAGGATAAAATGGATCCTAAAATTTGTTGGGCAATTTCTCCTGAGTACACCAATACCTCACATGTGGGGGTAAACCACTGTTTGGGCACATGGTAAGGCTCGGAAGGGAAGGAGCGCCATTTGACTTTTTAAATGAAAAATTATCTCCATCGTTAGCGGACACCATGTCGCGTTTGGAGAGACCCTGTGTGCCTAAACATTGGAGCTCCCCCACAAGTGACCCCATTTTGGAAACTAGACCCCCCAAGGATCTTATCTAGATGCCTAGTGAGCACTTTAAACCCCCAGGTGCTTCACAGAAGTTTATAACGCAGAGCCATGAAAATAAAAAATAATTTTTCTTTCCTCAAAAATGATTTTGTAGCCTGGAATTTCCTATTTTGCCAAGGGTAATAGGAGAAATTGGACCCCAAATGTTGTTGTCCAGTTTGTCCTGAGTACGCTGATACCCCATATGTGGGGGTAAACCACTGTTTGGGCGCACGGCAGGGCTCGGAAGGGAAGGCACGCCATTTGGCTTTTTAAATGGAAAATTAGCTCCAATCATTAGCGGACACCATGTCACGTTTGGAGAGCCCCTGTGTGCCTAAACATTGGAGATCCCCCAGAAATGACCCCATTTTGGAAACTAGACCCCCAAAGGAACTAATCTAGATGTGTGGTGAGGACTTTGAACCCCCAAGTGCTTCACAGAAGTTTATAACGCAGAGCCATGAAAATAAAAAAAAAAAAATTATTTTCTCAAAAATGATCTTTTTGCCTGCAATTTTTTATTTTCCCAAGGGTAACAGGAGAAATTTGACCCCAAAAGTTGTTGTCCAGTTTCTCCTGAGTACGCTGATACCCCATATGTGGGGGTAAACCACTGTTTGGGCACATGCCGGGGCTCGGAAGTGAAGTAGTGACGTTTTGAAATGCAGACTTTGATGGAATGCTCTGTGCGCGTCACGTTGCGTTTGCAGAGCCCCTGATGTGGCTTAACAGTAGAAACCCCCCACAAGTGACCCCATTTTGGAAACTAGACCCCGAAAGGAACTTATCTAGATGTGTGGTGAGCACTTTGAACCCCCAAGTGCTTCCAGAAGTTTATAATGCAGAGCCGTGAAAATAATAAATACGTTTTCTTTCCTCAAAAATAATTATTTAGCTCAGAATTTTTTAATTTTACCAAGGGTAACAGGAGAAATTTGACCCCAATATTTGTTGTCCAGTTTCTCCTGAGTACGGTGATACCCCATATGTGGGGGTAAACTACTGTTTGGGCACATGCCGGGGCTCGGAATTGAAGTAGTGACGTTTTGAAATGCAGACTTTGATGGAATGCTCTGCGGGCGTCACGTTGCGTTTGCAGAGCCCCTGATGTGGCTAAACAGTAGAAACCCCCCACACGTGACCCCATTTTGGAAACTAGACCCCAAAAGGAACTTATCTAGATGTGTGGTGAGCACTTTGAACCCCCAAGTGCTTCACAGACGTTTACAACGCAGAGCCGTGAAAATAAAAAATCATTTTTCTTTCCTCAAAAATGATGTTTTAGCAAGCATTTTTTTATTTTCACATGGGTAACAGGAGAAATTGGACCCCAGTAATTGTTGCGCAGTTTATCCTGAGTATGCTGGTACCCCATATGTGGGGGTAAACCACTGTTTGGGCACACGTCGGGGCTCGGAATTGAGGGAGCACCATTTGACTTTTTGAATACGAGATTGGCTGGAATCAATGGTGGCGCCATGTTGCGTTTGGAGACCCCTGATGTGCCTAAACAGTGGTAACCCCTCAATTCTACCTCCAACACTAACCCCCCCACACCCCTAACCCTAATCCCAAATGTAGCCATAACCCTAATCACAACCCTAACCCTAACCCTAAGGCTATGTGCCCACGTTGCGGATTCGTGTGAGATTTTTCAGCATTTTTCAAAAAATCCGCGGGTAAAAGGCACTGCGTTTTACCTGCGGATTTTCCGCGGATTTCCAGTGTTTTTTGTGCGGATTTCACCTGCGGATTCCTATTGAGGAACAGGTGTAAAACGCTGCGGAATCCGCACAAAGAATTGACATGCTGCGGAAAATACAACGCAGCGTTTCCGCGCGGTATTTTCCGCACCATGGGCACAGCGGAATTGGTTTTCCATGGTACTGTAAACCTGATGGAACACTGCTGCGAATCCGCAGCGGCCAATCCGCTGCGGATCCGCAGCCAAATCCGCACCGTGTGCACATAGCCTAATTCTAAAGGTATGTGCACACGCTGCGGAAAACGCTGCGGATCCGCAGCAGTTTCCCATGAGTTTACAGTTCAATGTAAACCTATGGGAAACAAAAATCGCTGTACACATGCTGCAGAAAAACTGCACGGAAACGCAGCGGTTTACATTCCGCAGCATGTCACTTCTTTCTGCGGATTCCGCAGCGGTTTTACAACTGCTCAAATAGAAAATCACAGTTGTAAAACCGCAGTGAAATGCGCAGAAAAAACGCGGTAAATCCGCCATAAATCCGCAGCGGTTTAGCACTGCGGATTTATCAAATCCGCAGCGGAAAAATCCGCAGAGGACCAGAATACGTGTGCACATACCAAAACCCTAACCCTAACCCTATTCTAACATTAGTGGGAAAAAAAAAAATTATTTCGTTTTTTATTGTCCCTACCTATGGGGGTGACAAAGGGGGGGGGGGGGGGGTCATTTACTATTTTTTTTATTTTGATCACTGAGATATAATCTATCTCAGTGATCAAAATGCACTTTGGAACGAATCTGCCGGCCGGCAGATTCGGCGGGCGCACTGCGCATGCGCCCGCCATTTTGGAAGATGGCGGCGCCCAGGGAGAAGACGGACGGACCCCGGCAGGATCGGTAAGTATGATGGGGTGGGGGGGAGCACGAGGGGGGATCGGAGCATGGGGGGGGGATCGGAGCACGGGAGGGGTGGAACGGAGCACGGGGGGGTGCATTGGAGCATCGGGTGGTGGATCGGACTGCAGGGGGGTGGATCGGACTGCAGGGGGGGTGGATCGGAGTGCAGGGGGGGTGGTTGGAGCACGGGGGAGGGTGATTGGAGCATGGGGGGAGCGGACAAGAGCACGGGGAGAGCGGCGCACAGGACGGAGGGGAGCCGGAGCAGTGTACCCGACAGATCGGGGGGCTGGGGGGCGATCGGTGGGGTGGGGTGGGGGCACATTAGTTGGCCGATGATATTGCAGCATCGGCCATGGCTGGATTGTAATATTTCACCCGTTATAATAGGTGAAATATTACAAATCGCTCTGATTGGCTGTTGAAAGTGAAACTGCCAATCAGAGCGATCGTAGCCACGGGGGAGTGAAGCCACCCCCCCCTGGGCTAAACTACCACTCCCCCTGTCCCTGCAGATCGGGTGAAATGGGAGTTAACCCTTTCACCCGATCTGCAGGGACGCGATCTTTCCATGACGCCACATAGGCGTCATGGGTCGGATTGGCACCGACTTTCATGACGCCTACGTGGCGTCATGGGTCGGGAAGGGGTTAAACCAATACACATCCACACCCACACACAAGCCATGACTCCACCCTTGCTTTCCGGTATCTTCTGTGGCAAATGTCCAATCGTCTCCTGGCAATGTGAACACTGTCATTGGCTGCAGTAATCATCACCTTCCTGCAGATGGCATCCTCGTACTTGGGAAGAAAGTTCTTGTGTAGGACAGGTTCAACTCCATTTGGGCTGGCTCCAAGATGTCTATTCAAAGAACAATGGCTTGTCACCCAAACACCACAGGCATTGTGTATCAATATACATATCCATAGGCCGAAGACAGAATGTCTATCAGGACCACTGGCTTATAATGGAAACCCACAGGAGTTGTGTACATACAGTATGTAGATAATGAGGTCACAAACAGGATAGAGGCTATTCATTCAAGATTTCCACAGTGTACACCTGTATCCTCTATTAGGTTTTAGGGCCAATATTCATTTCATATGTGGATGCACCTCTGCCTTATCACTAAACAAAGGACATCACACAAAATAACACAGGCCTTCTCGCCTAATAGGTTCACAGTCTTGTATCTGGTTTCTCTCATCACTAGAGTCCTGGAAATATTCAGCACTCACAAATTCAATATATCTCAGTGATTTCTACGATACGTGCATTGTCCATGTTGTCTCCAACAGATACTGAGCATGATCCTGCTGACAGGTTCACTTTAAGGCTACGTTCACATTAGCGCTGTGCGGGGCTGCGTCGGGCGCAGCCGCAGCGACGCATGCGCCCCTATATTTAACATGGGGGGGCGCATGGACATGCGTTGTCTTGTGTTTTGTGACGCATGCGTCTTTTTGGCGCAACAGAAAACGCTGCATGATGCAGTTTTTTCTGCGCCAAAAATCATGAAAAAATGAACGCATGCGTCACAAAAAGCTGCGTTTTGCATGCGTTGTCGCCGACGCAGCACCGCGCAACGCAAATGTGAACGTAGCCTAACAGCAGTCTTTCCTCCCTCACCAGATTCCTATGTAAGGAGGCAGACCAGGCTGCTGGCACCTGTACTGTGCCGGGTCCGGAACTGTCGAGGCTGCCTCCTACGCTGTCTGGGGGAAAGAATAGGGAACCGGACAGACCTCTTCACCTTCGAGCGGGGGCGTGGCAAAGAGAAAGGCGCGCGTAGCCAAGGGCAATTTCCCACCGGCAGAGACTGAGGCAGATGGGGTGTGTGCGCGCAATGTGCTCCGGCCTTCAGGGAGCAGAGGCGCGGCGGATTGCGGCTAACAACCCATGGGCGCATAACTGGGACTGAGCAGAGACAGGCCCGTAGGCTCTGTTAGGCTTAGGGCTGCGCTCGTGCAAAAAAGGTGTGGGCTGCGTACAGGACCCGGCACTGAGGTCCCCTGTGCTGTCAGTTCTGATGCCCAGAACCCATTTGGGCCAGGCTGGAGGAACATGATTTTGATGTGGGCCATCACTATCTGTGTATTTTTAGTGTGAGATAAGTGGCCCAAAGTCATTTAACCCCTTAAAAACATTAGTTACTTATTCAAATCTGTGAAAATGGGCTGTTTGCCCACTTTGATGCTCAGAAACCTTTTGGGCAATGCTGGAGGGACATAATTTTGATGCGGGCCATCACTATCTGTGTATTCTTAGTGTAAGATCAGTGGCTCAAAGTCATTTAACCCCTTAAAAACATCAGTTACTTATTCAAATCTGTGAAAATGGGTTGTTTGCCCACTTTGATGCCAATTCTGATGCCCAGAACCTATTTGGGCCAGGTTGAAGAGACCTGGTTTTGATGTGGGGCTCCCTGTTCTATATGTATGCACTGTGGTATCAGTGACCCAAAGTCATTTAACCCTTTAAAAACGTCACTTATTTAAATCTGTGAAAATCAGCTGTTTTCCCGCTTTGATGCCAGTTCTGATGCCCAGAAACCATTTGGGCCAGGCTAACAGGACCTGGGTTTGATACAGGGCATCACTATCTGTGTATTTTTAGTGTGAGATCAGTGGCCCAAAGTCATTTAATCCTTTAAAAACATCACTTGTTCAAATCTGTGAAAATGGGCTGTTTGCCAAATTTGATGCCAATTCTGATGCCCAGAACCCATTTGGGCCAGGCTGGAGACCGACCACTGCCGCCAGACGACAGATAGCTAACCTCGGGCCCCATTTCGCCAACAGCCACAAGGACTACAACCCTCATCAGATCATTTGCTGCTGAGGAAACCATAGACAAGATAAGTTTACTGAGTTAACTGTTACGTTTTTTTTCCCTTTTTTTTCTATTCTCCCTTAGTCATTCCCAGTTGAACTGTTTATCTCCCTGCATGTACATTTACTGTTAAACTGTTAACCCTTGCTCTGCTTTTACACCTATACAGGTGTATGTGGTACCTGCCACCGAACTCAAGTTAGTCTGCAGTTAGCTATTAGATTTTCATGTATGGTGAATTATACATAGAGTGGATATTGTTTGGGTAAAATTTTGTTCAGGACTTTGAGATGTTTATTTTGACTACTTGTGGTCCTGGGTTATTCACGTAAATCGCTTATTTATGTCGCGCATAACCAAACGGACTAAATCGTACATAAGTTACATTGAAAAAGAGGTACCCTGGCCCACTAGTGCTCAAAATGACCAGCTCAGTGTCCTGAATAAAGTTTGCCAAAAAAATGATCAACTATGTGTAGTTCAGAAGTTATTCACGTAAATCGCTTATATCGCTCATAATCAAACGTACTCAATCTAACAAATTTTGCCCAAAAAATTCACAACACTATGTATAGTTGAAGAATTATACAAAATATGCTAACTCCACATGTGAAACATTGTATAGGTACCTCAGTTTGCTATCACAACTTACTTGAAGTTTCCATAAGGGCTTAACCCACTAATCTATGTTTAATTCAAGGGTTGTTGAACAGATGCTAAGTTTGTGTGTGAAATTACACTTAATAAAGTTTTATGTCATCAAATTATTTATATATAATTGTAACGTCATTATTAACCTTTTTTTAACTTTACATAGTGGTTCTTGTTACATAGTGGTTCTTGTGTAGACATGGGGGGCAGTGGGTGCTCTCGGCCGATGGCCCAGCCACCTTTACAAAGACAGCATGGACCATGGCTCATCCCAACTGAACGCCCGACCTCCTCAACAGTGGGTGGAACATTACTCAGACAATACAGGGTGAGGGAATCACAATATTAGGACTTTCTACGATCCCCAAACAATTAATGGCATATATCACACAACCAGCAAAACACAAAATGTAACAGGCAACAGTTTCTCACCCTTCCAATGGCTCACCAGGAATTATAATATCCGTTCATCAGAGCTTCCAGGGCTACTTACTCCAAGCAAGCAGCACCCCGCTTTCGGCGGGTACCCACCGAGAACGGAATAATGCCAGATTTAGGAAGCTGACTGAGTACCGCAAATTCTGTAGTCAAGTGACTGGATTGTCCCAAGCTGGATACCATCCTTATGTAGTCTTTGATATCTCAGCCGAATCCTTGCATTAGATGCTGAAGTCCATGTAGTCTTATAATCCATGTTCGGTTATGGCCTGCCAATCGGATCCGCAGATCCAAAATTGGTACCATGCAGCAAGAGAGACTTGGTCACTGGACAGTCCTTCTATATCCCTGAGCTCTCAATTCAGACCCTTGAGGCTTTATGATTGGTGGAATAAGAATGTGCTAGATTGGCTAGATTCCAAGCCGAGTACATAATATCCCTAGTAGTAATGGTGTCAGCTAATTTACATAGAATCGAGCAATACAATGAAAGGTTAGCATAATTGATTTGTCTGAGTCTGTGACCTTCCCTGGCAAAGGTAATTACATGAGTCAACAGGAACTGTAAAGGCCCCATCACATTAAGCGACGCTGCAGCGATACCGACAACGATCCGGATCGCTGCAGCGTCGCTGTTTGGTCGCTGGAGAGCTGTCACACAGACCGCTCTCCAGCGACCAACGATGCCGGTAACCAGGGTAAACATCGGGTAACTAAGCGCAGGGCCGCGCTTAGTAACCCGATGTTTACCCTGGTTACCATCCTAAAAGTAAAAAAAACAAACAGTACATACTTACCTGTCGCTGTCTGTCCCCGGCGCTGTGCTCTGCACTCCTCCTGTACTGTCTGTGTGAGCACAGCGGCCGGAAAGCAGAGCGGTGACGTCACCGCTCTGCTTTCCGGCTGACCGACGCTCACACAGACAGTACAGGAGGAGTGCAGAGCACAGCGCCGGGGACAGACAGCGATAGGTAAGTATGTACTGTTTGTTTTTTTACTTTTAGGATGGTAACCAGGGTAAACATCGGGTTACTAAGCGCGGCCCTGCGCTTAGTTACCCGATGTTTACCCTGGTTACCAGTGAAGACATCGCTGGATCGGTGTCACACACGCCGATCCAGCGATGTCCACGGGAGATCCAGCGACGAAATAAAGTTCTGGACTTTCTTCAGCGACCAACGATCTCCCAGCAGGGGCCTGATTGTTGGTCGCTGTCACACATAACGATTTCATTAACGATATTGTTGCTACGTCACAAAATGCAACGATATCGTTAACAATATCGTTATGTGTGAAGGTACCTTTAGAGCGGCCCTACTTGGAGGATTGTCTGTGAACATCATCTATCCATGGTAAGGATTTGTGTAATTGGCATACTGGAGTTAACTTACACTGTAACCTCAAGTCTGAATTTCAGTGTTGTTGTGTTTGTCCTGTGTGAAAGCTATATTTCTATTTGGGTATATAAAATATTTAATATGTTTAAGAATAGAAGTAAATGATGAGATCAGTCTCAACATTTTACTTAAAAATGTACTTGCTTAATGTAAATTTTTTTGAATGTTTTTGTTTTGATATCTCAAAAAGGTTAGATATTGGAGGTCTTGCTATAAAAATGTTGGTCTTAATACGAAACTGCTGCAGTGTATGTATAAATATTGTTGACAAGTATCATCTTGTCAACTAGTGTGCAAGGAAGTAGTGCTTCAAATAGATATTCATACTCTGTGTATTATAGGCACAAATTATGTGAAATTAAATTAATTGATAATAATATTAGAAAGTTTACATATTATAAATACTTATTACCGTATATACTCGAGTATAAGCCGAGATTTTCAGCCCAAATTTTTGGGCTGAAAGTGCCCCCCTCGGCTTATACTCGAGTCACGGTAGTGGTGGGGTCGGCGGGTGAGGGGGTGAGGGCGCTGAGGTATACTTACCTAGTCCCAGCGATCCTCGCGCTGTCCCTGCCGTCCCACGGGCTTCGGCGCTGCAGTTTCTTCCTCTCTTCAGCGGTCACGTGGGACCGCTCATTACAGAAATGAATAAGCGGCTCCACCTCCCATAGGGGCGGAGCCGCTTATTCATTTCTCTAATCAGCGGTGCCGGTGACCGCTGATAGAGAAAGAAGCTGCAGCGCCGAAGACAGGAGGGGACAGCGCGAGGATCGCCAGGACTAGGTGAGTATAGCATATTCACCTGTCCTCGTTCCAGCCGCCGGGCGCCGATCCATCTTCCCGGCCGGCGCCTCCATCTTCCCGGCGTCTCTGCTCTCTGACTGTTCAGGCAGAGGGCGCGATGACGCATATAGTGTGCGCGGCGCCCTCTGCCTGATCAGTCAGAGCAGAGACGCCGGGAAGATGGAGGCGCCGGAACGAGACGCCGGGAGCTGCAATCAAGGGAGGTGAGTATGTGTTTTTTTTTCTTTATTGCGGCAGCGGCGGCACAAATTTATGTGGAACAGCTATGGGGCACAGTGAACGGTGCAGAGCACCGTATATGGCACAGCACAGCTATGGGGCACAGTGAACGGTGCAGAGCACCGTATATGGCACAGCACAGCTATGGGGCACAGTGAACGGTGCAGAGCACCGTATATGGCACAGCACAGCTATGGGGCACAGTGAACGGTGCAGAGCACCGTATATGGCACAGCACAGCTATGGGGCACAGTGAACGGTGCAGAGCACCGTATATGGCACAGCACAGCTATGGGGCACAGTGAACGGTGCAGAGCACCGTATATGGCACAGCACAGCTATGGGGCACAGTGAACGGTGCAGAGCACCGTATATGGCACAGCACAGCTATGGGGCACAGTGAACGGTGCAGAGCACCGTATATGGCACAGCACAGCTATGGGGCACAGTGAACGGTGCAGAGCACCGTATATGGCACAGCACAGCTATGGGGCACAGTGAACGGTGCAGAGCACCGTATATGGCACAGCACAGCTATGGGGCACAGTGAACGGTGCAGAGCACCGTATATGGCACAGCACAGCTATGGGGCACAGTGAACGGTGCAGAGCACCGTATATGGCACATCTATGGGGCACAGTGAACGGTGCAGAGCACCGTATATGGCACATCTATGGGGCACAGTGAACGGTGCAGAGCAACGTATATGGCACATCTATGGGGCACAATGAACGGTGCAGAGCACCGTATATGGCACAGCTAGGGGGCACAATGAACGGTGCAGAGCACTATATGGCACAGCTATGGGGAAATAATGATCTATTTTTATTTTTGAAATTCACCGGTAAATGCTGAATTTCCACCCTAGGCTTATACTCGAGTCAATAAGTTTTCCCAGTTTTTTGTGGCAAAATTAGGGGGGTCGGCTTATACTCGGGTCGGCTTATACTCGAGTATATACGGTATATTCACGTCACTGACAATAATTTCAAAATATGTGGATTATTAAGTTTTATGTACCTCATCATGGTTGTTGATTTAGTAGTATGGTTTTAGTAAACTATGATAATTAGACAAATTTTAGTTGTTACCAATCCTTGTAATATCTATGAAATGCAACTAAAGTGAGTTGTGTCAATGTGAAAAGTGTAAGGTTCATGCATTTTAAATACAGTGGATAATTTTAATGCGGATAAAATTTGTAGGCTGCCGGCTTAGGAATGTTTTGATGTACGAAGAGCAGCCATAGTCACATTAAGATTTGTAAAAGGTAGATAAGAGGCTTTAGTTATGTCTCAGTGGTTGAGTCTATACCCATTGTTGAACTACCAGGTTTGAGTTTACGAAACGTTACACCGTGCATGTTAGCTATTGCAGGGCGTAAATTTGTGTGGCTATCTTGCATCAGGGTTGTATGATTGGCGTTCTAGTTGGCTTTGGTGTGAAAATATGTGTGGTCTGTTGTCATGTTTATAGTCTTTGTGATAGGGAATGTTGTCCATTGTAAAGGTGACGTAATAACATTACATGCACTTACATTTAAAATATAACCATACTGTGGCACACTGAACACTTAAAAAAACATTACATACATTTACATTAAAATATTACACACGTATGGCACACTGAACTCGTAATTAAAATATAAGTCACCTGGTTAGCTTGGTTATACAAAATTGAGATTTCATAAATACAAATTAAGTGTTGTGTCTGTCATTGTCCATTAGAATGTTTTTTAATTTCCTATGTAACCCAAGTATGTTTCCATGAAAATAATAAATGGCACAGAATAATAATCTTTGGGTCTGAATTGGTCATTTGTGAAATTAATTAATTTGACTTATTTCATAGAGGAAGATAGTACAATCTGCTTTCTATGTTTATTACATTGTTTGTTGAATATGTTAAAGGATATACCTTAAATCACAGGTTATAAATTTGCCCAAAGAGGAGAGTGTTATTCATTTGGAAACATACTTGTTTTTGTTTTCTATCATTGTTAAATGTAAAAATAACCAGACCACGTCATGACATCTAATGTCTTCTTATAGACAAATAAGCTCACTGTCCATTGCACTTCAGACAGTGATCTTTGTTTTCAGCCTATACTAACCACTAGTGTTGAGCATTCCGATATTGCAATATCGGGTATCGGCCGATATTCGCTGTAATCCGAGTTCCGATACGGAGTTCCGACACTTTTACAATATCGAATACCGGAATCGGAAGTTCCCATAATGCAATGAGCCAGTTTTATTCTATTCAGCCAATGAGGATCCTAAGAAGTGTGGGCACATCCTGTTAGGCATGTTAGCCATGTTAACTATTGCCATGGCTGTGATTGGCTGCTCAAATGATGTCATGATGCACTATAATGGAGTGTGTGTGGTGCGTGGGTGGAGACTGCGTGGCTGTGTGTGCGGGCGGGGTCTGTGCGTGACCATCGGGGGTCTGTGCAGGCATCGTCCGATGGGACTACAAGTCCCATCGGGCTATGCCTGCTACAATGACAGTGATTGACACATTAGCCAATGATGGGACAGTAGTAGTCCCATCATCCGGCTAATGTGTGGAATGTAAAAAAAAAAACCACAAACATACATACTACATATATACATACATACAACATACCACACACATACTACTGTACATACAACATACATACCACATACATGCAACATACAATACATTCATACATATAGACATACAGTACATATAACAGAGTACATACTCACCATCACTTGTCACTGTTCCCCGAAGCCAGTGTCATCTGTAAAAAATACTAAAACAAACAATATACTGCCTGATCCGCAGAAATCCACGAGTGTCCCACGACAATCTCCCGCGGAGTGCAGCAGCATCAGCTGATGCGACCGCTCTCTAGGGGCTCCAGGAATACAATGACGGGAGGAAGGTATCCTTCCGCCACTATAAAAAAAAGTCCCTAGTCTCACTTTTGGCATTGCTGTGTGAGAAAGTTCCCACGCAGCTTTTGCCATAAAGTGAGACTACTACAGTAACCTCTCAGTGATGCACTACAGGAGCCATTGTCTCCTGTCAGTGTGTCACTGGAGGTCCTATAGAGCAGTGACATCACCAGATGTCACTGTTCTATAGGGGAGATCGTCGTGGGACACTCGTTATTAATTGGACTGCGTCCGACAGGGAGTATACGATTTATTATTTTACGTTTTTTTGCAGGCGCTGAAGTATGGTAAGTATGGTTAAATTAAGAATAGCCATTTCTGGGGCTGCTGCAGGCTGCTATTTGCAGCCGGGGGGGCAATATCCATAGCCCCTTTCTAGGCTATGAATATCAGCCCGCAGCTGTCTGCGTAGCCTTTCTATAAAATATAGGGGGACCCCACAGCTGCAGGCTGATATTCATAGCCTCGGAGGGGCCATGGGTATTAACCCCTTCCCAGGCTACAAATATTGGCCCCAGCCATCAGCTTTCCCCCTCTGGCGCAGAAAATTGCGCGGGAGCCCACGCCATTTTTTTCCCATTTTTTTCTTTATGTTCATTAATCAACATTGGCCTATGGATGGATATATGTATCTATAGATATATCTATGATACATACCGTATATACTCGAGTATAAGCCGAGATTTTCAGCCCACTTTTTTGGGCTGAAAGTCCCCCTCTCGGCTTATACTCGAGTCATATACCCGGGGGTCGGCAGGTGAGGGGGAGCGGGGGCTGTGTAGTTATACTTACCTGCTGCGGCGCGGTCCCTGCAGTCCCTGGCTTCCCCGGCGCTGCAGATTCTTCCTGTACTGAGTGGTCACATGGCACCGCTCATTACAGAAATGAATAGGCGGCTCCACCTCCCATAGGGGAGGAGCCGCATATTCATTGCTGTAAATGATCGGTAACTGTGACCGCTCAATTACAGGAAGAAGCTGCAGCGTCGGTGAAGCCAGGGACCGCGCCACAGCAGGTAAGGGGAGCGCAGCGCTGCGCGATATTTACCTGCTCCTCACTCCGGTGCGGCTCCGTCTCCAGCGTCCTCTAGCAGTGACGCTCAGGTTAGAGGGCGTGGTGACGTAGTCAGTGCGCGCCCTCTGCTGAGCGTCAGTGCTGGAGACGGAGCCGCACGAGGAGCAGGTAATTATTGAAAGCGCCGGCACCCTGAGCAAGAGAGGTGAGTATGTGATTTTTTTTTTTATGGCAGCACCAGCAGCATTATATAAGGAGCATCTATGGGGCCAAAAAGTACGGTGCAGAGCATTATATATGGCACAGCATTATATAAGGAGCATCTATGGGGCCATAAAGAACGGTGCAGAGCATTATATATGGCACAGCATTATATAAGGAGCATCTATGGGGCCATAAAGAACGGTGCAGAGCATTATATATGGCACAGCATTATATAAGGAGCATCTATGGGGCCAAAAAGTACGGTGCAGAGCATTATATGTGGCACAGCTTTATAAGGAGCATCTATGGGGCCAAAAAGTACGGCGCAGAGCATTATATATGGCACAGCTTTATAAGGAGCATCTATGGAGAAATAATGAACGGTGCAGAGCAATATACCGTATATGGGGCACTGCTTTATAAGGAGCATCTATGGGGCCATAATCAACGGTGCAGAGCAATATATATATGGCACAGCTTTATAAGGAGCATCTATGAGGCCATAATGAACGGTGCAGAGCATTATATGTGGCACAGCTTTATATGGAGCATCTATGGGGCCATAATGAACGGTATAGAGCATTCTATATAGCACAGTTGTATATGGAGCATCTATGGGGCAATAATGAACGGTATGGAGCATCTATTTTTATTTTTGAAATTTACAAGTAGCTGCTGCATTTTCCACCCTAGGCTTATACTCGAGTCAATAAGTTTTCCCAGTTTTTTTGTGGCAAAATTAGGGGGGTCGGCTTATACTCGGGTCGGCTTATACTCGAGTATATACGGTAGATGTTTCCATCTATATATCTATCTGGCTAAGTTCACACATCAGGTTTTTGCCGTCAGGCACAATCCGGCGAGTTTTTAAAAAAAAAAAAAAAAAATTAATCGATCTGTTTTTTTCCTGCTGGATCCGTTTTTTCTCAGAGTTGTATTAGCGCTGGATTGAGCCTGATGGCCGCACGTTTCATCCGTTTTTTTGCCAGATCTGTCAAAAAAACTGTTTCCGACGGACGGAAAACACATACAGAGGAACGGTTTTTCTGTCCGGTGAAAAAACGCACAGCGACGGATCCGGCGAAAAATGAATGAAACTGAGATGTGAAATGATGAATATGGCCTCCAAATCCGTTTTTTAAGGCAGGTTTCCATTCAAATCATGCACCTTTTCCGTTTCTTTATTTCCAAACACTGCATCAAATCCGCACCAAAAACTGCATCAAAAACCGCACCACGGCCTTTGGTGCAGTTATGATGCGGTTTTTGGTGGAGTTTTGGTGCAGTGAGGGTACGTGCACACACAAAATGATCCTCTGCGGATTTTTCCGCAGCGGATTTAATAAATCCGCAAGGCAAAAACTGCGCGTTTTTCCTGCGGTTTTTGTGCAGATTCCACTGCGGTTTTAGACCTGTGTATTCCTATTACGGAGCGGGTGTAAAACCACCGCTGATTCCGCACAAAGAATTGACATGCTGCGGAATGTAAACCGCTGCGTTTCCGCACGTTGTTTTTCCGCAGCATGTGCAATGCGAAATGCATTTCCCATAGGTTTACAGTGTAATGTAAACGCATGGGAAACCGCTGCGGACCCGCAGCTGCGGTAGCGCTGCGAATCCGCAGCAAAATCTGCAGCGTGTACACATAGCCATATGATGCAGTTTTTGGTGCAGTTTTGGTGCGGTTTTTGATGCATTTTTATGCAGTTTTTGGTGAAGTCTTGATGCAGTTTTTGGAAATAAATGGAAAATATGCATAATTTGAATGGAAACATGCATGAAAAAATGGATTCGGAGGCCGTATTCATCATTTCACATCTCAGTTTCATACTTTTGTCGCCAGATCTGTCGCTGTGTGTTTTTTCGCCGGACAGAAAAACCGTTCTTCTGTATGTGTTTTCCATCCGGCGGAAAGTTTTTTTGACAGATCACTCCTAGTGAGTATTTATTATACGACCATTGCACCATATACTAGGCAGTGCCTGCAGTGATCGCTCTGGCAACATTTGTTATCAGCTGTATGCATTGCTCAACATGGCAATGCGTGCTTATGCTTTCATATTGAATATTAGACATATTGCATAGCATATATTTGTGTTGGGTATCTGGCTGGTTATAAATTGTATTATTTATTTATATTATTCTTTAGTATGCCAAATTTCACAAATTATTATATTATGCCAGAGCTTTTCCTGCGGACATCTGCCTGCACTAGATAGATTTATCTTGTATATGATTCACGGAGGCATGTTTTTCAGGATTATTTTTCCTTAGGGGTCTGTCTGTTCATTATGTCCCAATACCTAGAGGACATTTATTGAGTGTGTACAGGCATATGTTTTATGCTGATTTTTAAATGTTTTTAATGTTAAGCACTATTCTCTGGGCTTCAATAAAATTTGGTAATTTAATAGTATTGTGGCTCAGTGTGCACCATTCTTTGCGCTTCTTTTTTCTTTCTTTTATGCATGATTCTGTAGGCGCACAGGTAGCACCGGGCATATAAGATGTTAAATACTATGGTGGTGCCCGCTCAACTCTTATTGTGTATGTATGGTTTATATGTATGTTTTTTTTTACATTCCACACATTAGCCGGATGATGGGACTACTACTGTCCCATCATTGGCTAATGTGTCAATCACTGTCATTGTAGCAGGCATAGCCGATGGGACTTGTAGTCCCATCGGACGATGCCTGCACACAGACACAAAGACCCCCGGCAGGCCTGTACAGACCCATGGCAGGCCCGCACAGACCCCCGAGAGGCCCATACAGACCCCCGGCAGGCCCGCACAGACCCCCGGCAGGCCCGCACACACAGACACACACAGTCTCCACCGACGCACAGCCCACACTCTTCCCCCCTCCCAAACTGGATGTGCAAGGAAAGAAAGTGTTTATTTTCATTCCGATATTTGGGTCTCATTGACTTGCATTGGTTTCCGTTATCGGAATCGGCGATATCCGATATTTTTTGGGTATCGGTCCGATCCAATCCAATACACTACTAACCACACAAACACTGGGGTCTGTTAGGCAACTGTAAGGCTTGGTCTTCTTCCAAAAGGTTGTGCCATTACTATACTGGCTGGTTTCTAAGCATGCTTGCATTGCACTTCCCAAGAATACTCAGTCATAATATTTAAAATTGGGAAGTGATACTGTGAAGTGATACGTGCCCAAAAGTGGCTGTACACGAGTAGTGATAAGTGCCCAAAAGTGATACGTGCCCAAAAGTGATTGTGCAATCGTTTAGTGGTAGTGCATAGAAATGATTGTGAAGTATGTCTCCATGACATCAGGAGTGACAGCATGGGACACTAAGGGTGTTTCCACGGTCAGGAAACGCTGCGTGTTTGACGCTGCCTAGAGCCGCAGAGTCAAACATGCAGCGTCCAGATGTTACAGCATAGTGGAGGGGATTTCATGAAATCCCGTCTCCACTATGCTTTAAAACAGGCATGCGGCAGATCCGCGTAAACGGACATGCGGCGCGTCTTTTCTGAACGTAGCATGTTTACAATGCGGCGACGTTCCGTCGCCGCACCGTAAGATTCCCATAGATAATAATTAGAGGCGGTTTTACCGCATCTAATGATTAGTCACATGCGTAGTAACTGTGTAAATGCAGCTTATTATGCTTGTCTACCAATTTAAATAAGCTCTTACCTGTCCCGCCGCCGGAAGTCACACGTCCATTGCAGTTCTCGCGATAACTTAGCTTACCGCGAGAACTGCCGTGCACGTGACCGGGGGTAATCTCCGGTCACTAGGCTGGTTCACACGGTCAGCTGATTGTGAGAACCCTGCAGTGTAGGTGATCGCTGGAGAGTTATCTCCAGTGATCATCTACAAGCTCTGCTATATCTGGATGTCGGGCATCCAGTAGTTGTTGGACTCTCGTTATTAAGGACTGCGTTGAACACTGAGTATACTGTTGATTTGTTATTTTTCTTTTTTTCCAGGGGACGAGGGCATCGCATGGATTGAGCGTTTAATAAAAATACGGTCAAAACTGTGTGGTGTTTTATTTCATTAAAATACTTTATTCTGCATGTGTGTTTTATTAACCCTTTAACATCTATAGAATTAGTAATGGTAGGTATCTTATTCTCGCCCCTCCATTACTAAGCTGGCTTAATGTCACCTTACAAAGGTGACATTAACCCCTCATTACCCCATATCCCACCGCTACTCGGGAGTGGGAAGAGAAAGGCTAAGCGCCGGAATTGGCTCATTTTACAGTACTGGTATTTGTAGCTGGGGGCCAATATCCATGGCCCCTCTCTAGGCTATGAATATCAGCCCGCAGCTGTCTGCATAGCCTTTCTGGCTATATATTATAGGGGGACCTTACGTTATTTTTTTTTCCCAACAATAAATTTTTATTGAAAATTTGCAATTTACATATGGTGCAGTAATAAAGTATCGTTACAAAGCTGTAAATACAATATGTGCACAAATGCATGTAAACGAGTAGCACGCAATCTTATATACTAACAACAGACCCCACATTATTTTTTGGGGGGTTCCCCCTGTTTTTATAGCCAGTAAAGGCCAAATATACAGCTGCGGGCTGATATTAATAGCCTGGAAAAATCCATGGGTATTAACCCCTTCCCAGGCTACAAACATTGGTCCCCCAGTAGCTGGCTTTCCCTCTCTGGCGCCATTTATTTTTTCAAATTAAACATATTGCTTTTAAGGCCAGTGTCCCACTTGCGAGAAACTCACACGAGTCTCTCGCCTCAATACCCTTCACTGCCGCCGGCACTCGGGACCGGAGCGTTCAGCTACATAGAAATACATACAGCCGCACACTCCGGTCCCGAGTGTCGGCGGCAGTGCCGGGTATTGAGGTGCGAGACTCATGCGAGTTTCTGGCAAGTGTGACCCCGGACAGATTTCGTGAGTGTGTGTCTTTATTTAAGGCCGTTATCACACATGCGAGCAACTCGGATGAGCCTCGCATCTTCATACCAGGCACTGCCGCCGGCACTCAGGAGTGGAGCATGCGGCTGCATAGAAATACATGCAACAGCACGGTCTGCTCCCACCCGAGTGCTGTCAGCAGTGCCGGGTATTAAGAGTTTCTCGCATGTGTGATCCCGGCCTAACTCTTTATGTAACGTTTTATTATATCTATTACTAAACATTGGGCTTGGTCTATCTATAGATATATCTATTATTATCCATCTATAGATCTATCTATTATCGATCATCTATCTATCTCTGTGTGTAAACATTATTCTTCAATGGATTATGTAAATGAAGAGGTTGGACAAGAAATAACATCCCAATTTTTTTTTTGGTATATCTTTATTTAGCTTAGGCTGTGTTTCCACGGTCAGGAAACGCTGCAGGTTTGACGCTGCATAGAGCAGCAGCGTCAAACCCGCAGCGTCCAGTGGAGGGTGTAAGACTCATGCTGGTGTGGTAGATGGAGGCAGGTATATCTCGCCCAGGTGTTTGTCCTATGTGAATTAGGCCACTCAGTATCTTCAGGGTGCTAATGGGTTAATGATTGCAGGAATAAAAGATGACCAGCTGGGTGTTTCCTGTGTCTGCCTGGGGCACACAGATTGCCTGCCTGTGTGAGACAAACGTGAGTGAAGAGCTCTGCTCAAGATCTGTATGATGTTAGCTGGGTGGGAGAAGCCCCCCCAGTTGTTGAGATAGCAACGTATTTGTTTAGTTAGTGCCGGACAGGCTAGGATTTATTTTTATGTTTTGTTTTTTGTGTTGCTTTCACGTTAATAAATCTGACCTGAGGTCAGCCTGCTCAGAAACCTGCTGTACGCCTCAGATTCAATGCACAAACCACGTGTCCTTTGACCCCAGCAAAGGCGATCCCAGAGTGTTTTGTCACATTGTGGTGGAGAACGCGGGCATACCGTGGCACAGGCGACAGCATGGAAGACGTGGTGAAAGCCTTAGTACAGTCCACTGCCGCACAGCAGCAGGCCACTGCCGCACAGCACGAAGCTAATCGCTTGATGGCCGCACAGCTGAAGGAGTTACTGGACATGACGGTTGCAGACCGCCAACTTCTCCAACAGGTGGCGCAGCGCCTGGTGAGCATGCCTGACGCTGACCCGGAAGCAGAGTCCAGAAGGATCCATGTGAGTCGATACTGGCAGAAGCTGACTGCAGAAGATGACGTCGAGGCATACCTGACAACGTTTGAGCGGACGGCATTGAGAGAGAAGTGGCCGAAGGCACGATGGGCCGACTTGATTGCCCCGTTTCTCTCCGGCGAGGCCCAAAAAGCTTACCATGATTTGGACCCGGAGGTCGCTCAGGACTTTGAGAAGCTGAAAGCTGAGATACTGGCCCGGCTGGGTGTGACGACGGCTGTCCGTGCACAGAGGGTACATCAGTGGACATACCAGCAAGATAAACCAGCGCGGTCTCAGATGTTCGACCTGATCTACCTGACAAAGAAATGGCTGCAACCCGAGGTACTGACAATACCCGAAATAATCCAGCGGGTTGTCCTGGACAAGTACCTGAGAGTACTACCCCCAGCGCTGAAAAGGTGGGTAAGCCAAGGAAATCCCACGACAGCGGATCAACTTGTGGAGTTGGTCGAGCGTTATTCCGTGGCAGAAGGACTTCCCGACGACACCGCCAAACCCCGGACTGTGCCTCCTCCTCGTGGAACCGGTAAGACTGTTCCAGGGACCACGGGTGAAGGAAAATCGCTTAAAACTGTGGGGGAGGAGCCCGGGACTGCTCGCACTCCGAGACCAAGAGTATTGGACGGTGGTCTCAGTAGGGGACCTGTTAGGTGTTTCCGCTGCCATGAGAAGGGTCATGTTTCTGCGAACTGTCCTGTTACCGCTGAACCCATGCAGTGCGACGTTATAGACTCTAGAAAACGCATGTCTTTGGTTACACAGCTAGTGAGTGTGAATGCGGGTCAAAATGATACAGTGAAACACCTGTGTGAATTATCTGTTGATGGGAAAAATGTTGTGGCATTACTAGACTCTGGAAGTGTGGTGACTCTGGTGAAAGCTAGTCTAGTGGCACTTCCGTCTGGTCCGTCTGACAAGTTTTCTGTGACGTGTGTGCATGGTGACACCCGCTCGTACTTAACAGCGGTCATATGGGTTTCTACTCCCTATGGGTCAGTGCAGCACAAAGTGGGACTCGTTCCCGCATTGTTACATGATGTAATCCTGGGCAGGGATTTTCCCTATTTCTGGCAGTTGTGGGAGAATCAGTTGCTCCTTCACGGTAGCTGTACCCGTGAATCTTCTCCCATGCCATCTGGAGGTCCCGAGTCCCTAGAGGAGACCCCACAGGAAGAAGTTGCTGGGGAGGTTAGTGAATCTAACCTTCAGTACCCCTTCTCTGTCATGGCGGGGGAAACAGAGGAAACTGAGGAACTTCAGCGAGAGGCGGAGGCAGACAGCCATCCGGCACCCTGCCTGCCAGATTTGGGAGTCCAGGTGGATGACTTCCACAGCGAGCAAATGAAAGATCCTACCCTGACTCCGGCTAGGAAAAATGTAAAAATGATAGATGGGGTACCCGTAGAACCTGACACTAGGCTAGCGTACCCATATATGGTTCTTGAAAATGATTTGCTCTACCAGGTAGAAAAAAAAGGGGAAGACACAGTGCAACGGTTAGTGGTACCCAAACCTTATCGGCGGAAGGTACTGGATTTGGCCCACGGACATATAATGGGGGGACATCTGGGGGTACAGAAAACCACAGAAAGGATATTGAATTGTTTTGTGTGGCCTGGAATACATTGTGATGTGCGTAACTATTGTGAGTCACGTCCAGAGTGCCAAATCGCGGCCCCTAAATCTCAGTTCCGTAGCCCTTTGGTACCCCTTCCTATCATCGGGGTCCCTTTTGAGAGAATTGGGATGGATTTGGTTGGGCCCCTTCCCCGATCCGCACGTGGGCACCAACATATCCTCGTCATCGTGGACTATGCCACTCGTTACCCGGAAGCCGTCCCTTTGCGTAACACAGCTACCAAGACGATCGCCAAGGAATTGGTACAAGTGTTTAGTCGGGTGGGAATTCCAAAACAGATACTCACCGACCAGGGGACTCCCTTTATGTCGAGGGTAATGAAGGAGCTCTGCAGGCTCTTACAAATAGACCCGTTGCGTACGTCTGTCTATCACCCTCAAACAGATGGCCTGGTTGAGCGCTTCAACAAAACCTTAAAACAGATGCTCCGGAAGGCGATAGACAAAGATGGGAAGAACTGGGATTACTTGTTACCCTATTTGCTGTTTGCCATTAGGGAAGTTCCCCAGTCTTCCACAGGGTTTTCGCCTTTCGAACTGTTGTACGCCCGTCGTCCCCGGGGACTGCTGGACGTCGCAAAAGAAACCTGGGAAGGTCAAGTCACTCCCTTTAAAACGGTGATCGACCATGTAACACAAATGCAGGATCGTATTGCTGCTGTCATGCCCATTGTTAGGGACCATATGTTACAGGCCCAGGGAGCCCAGAGGCAAAGTTATGATAGAGGCGCTAAGGTCCGTACATTTGCACCCGGCGATAGGGTGTTGGTCCTAATCCCTACGGTGGATAGTAAATTCCTGGCGAAATGGCAGGGCCCATTTGAGGTCCGAGAAAGAGTTGGTGAAGTGAACTATAAAGTGTACCAGCCGGGTAAGAGAAAACCGGAACAGATTTATCATGTGAATCTGATAAAATCCTGGAAAGACCGCTCTGCCCTAACGGCGGATCTGCCCCGTCCGGTTTGTTCACCTACTGTACCAGAGGTGCAGGTTGCTGAGACTCTCTCAGAACGACAAAAATCTGAGGTTAAGCAATTTTTGTTACAGAACCGACAGTTTTTCTCTGAAAAACCTGGCCGGACTAAGCTAGTGAAACATGAGATTGTCACAGAGCCTGGTGTCACAGTTCATGTGAAGCCCTACCGGATTCCGGAAGCCCGCCGTGAAGCCGTCTCCCGGGAAGTGATGGCAATGTTGGACTTAGGAGTCATTGAGGAGTCACACAGCGCGTGGTCCAGTCCAATTGTGTTGATACCTAAACCGGATGGCTCCATCCGGTTTTGTAATGACTTTAGGAAACTGAATGCAGTTTCTAAATTTGATGCGTACCCTATGCCCCGGGTCGATGAGTTGATCGACCGGCTTGGTAAAGCCCGATACATTACGACCCTGGATTTAACAAAGGGGTACTGGCAGATTCCTCTGGCCGAGGCGGCCAGAGAGAAGACGGCATTTGCTACACCGGAAGGTCTGTTCCAGTATGTCTATATGCCGTTTGGACTTCACGGAGCTCCCGCAACGTTCCAGAGATTGATGGATCGAGTCTTGAGGCCTCACAGACAGTACGCTTCTGCCTACCTGGATGACATCGTAATTTACAGCATGGACTGGGAAACTCATCTCCAGAAGGTACAAGCGGTGATTGATGACCTGCGAGATGCAGGTTTAACGGCAAACCCCAAGAAATGCCACATCGGGCTTGAAGAAGCCCGATACTTGGGCTACGTGATTGGCCGAGGAGTGGTTAAACCCCAGATCGACAAAATACAGGCAATTCAGGGCTGGCCACAACCAGTGAACAAGAAACAAGTGCAGGCTTTCCTGGGGATTGCCGGCTATTATCGCCGGTTCATACCCAATTTTGCAGCCATGGCTACTCCCTTGACGGATCTTACCAAGGGGAAGGGTTCCGTCATGGTAAAATGGACCTCAGCTGCTGAAGAGGCCTTCCACAGCCTGAAACGGGCTTTGTGCTCTCAGCCCGTACTAGTGACTCCTGATTTCAGCAGCGAGTTTGTGGTACAAACTGATGCCTCTGATACTGGTGTCGGAACTGTACTTTCCCAGGTGAGGGACGGAGTCGAACACCCGGTCCTCTATCTCAGTCGGAAACTGAATGTACATGAGCAGAGATATGCGGTGGTTGAAAAAGAGTGCCTAGCCATTAAATGGGCTCTCGACTCCCTCAAGTATTACCTGGCTGGTAGGAAGTTTAGGCTGGTCACCGACCATGCCCCTCTCAAGTGGATGCACCTCCACAAGGACCGTAATAGTCGGGTAACCCGGTGGTTCCTTGCCCTGCAGGCTTACTCTTTTACGGTGGAGCACCGACCTGGGGTGCAGATGGGGAACGCCGATGCCCTATCCCGAGTGCACTGTTTCAAAAGTGTTCTTGCTCGACCGGAGTGGTCTGAGCAAGGGGGGGGGATATGTAAGACTCATGCTGGTGTGGTAGATGGAGGCAGGTATATCTCGCCCAGGTGTTTGTCCTATGTGAATTAGGCCACTCAGTATCTTCAGGGTGCTAATGGGTTAATGATTGCAGGAATAAAAGATGACCAGCTGGGTGTTTCCTGTGTCTGCCTGGGGCACACAGATTGCCTGCCTGTGTGAGACAAACGTGAGTGAAGAGCTCTGCTGAAGATCTGTATGATGTTAGCTGGGTGGGAGAAGCCCCCCCAGTTGTTGAGATAGCAACGTATTTGTTTAGTTAGTGCCGGACAGGCTAGGATTTATTTTTATGTTTTGTTTTTTGTGTTGCTTTCACGTTAATAAATCTGACCTGAGGTCAGCCTGCTCAGAAACCTGCTGTACGCCTCAGATTCAATGCACAAACCACGTGTCCTTTGACCCCAGCAAAGGCGATCCCAGAGTGTTTTGTCACAAGGGGATTTCATGAAATCCTGTCTCCACTATGCGTTAAAACACGCATGCGGCGTAAACGGACATGCAGCGCGTCTTTTCAGCACGCAGCATAAGGGTATGTTTCCACGGTCATGATTTGCTCAGGATTTGATGCAGGTAAAATCTGCACCTGAGGTCACTGGCAGGTCATCTGTGTATTTGATGCGTTTTTACATGCGTTTTTGATGCCTTTTTCATGCTTTTTTTTTATGCGTTTTTTATGCGGATTTGTGTGTTTTTGCAAGCTAAATAAAGATACACAAAAAAAAAAGAATTGTGATGTAATTTCTTGTCCAACCTCTTCATTTACATACTCCATTGAAGAATAATGTTTACATACACAGATAGATACGATAGATGTCTATCTATAGTATTTATCTATTATCTATCAATCGATATATCTATTATCTTCCGATATATCTATCTATGAATATATCTATCGATAGATACGATAAATAGATAGATACGATAAATAGATAGATACGATAAATAGATAGATACGATAAATGGATCACACATGTGAGAAACTCGGACGAGTCTTGCATATTAATACCCGACACTGCCGCCGTCACTCGGGACCGGAGTGTTCGGCTGCATGTATTTCTATGCAGCTGAATGCTCGGGACCCGAGTGCCCGTGGCAGTATTGTCCCCGGCCTTAATTCAATGTTTAATTTAAAAAAAAAAAAAATTAGAAAATTTTTTTTTTTCTCTGCCAGAGTGGTAAAGCCAGTGACTGAGGGCAGATATTAATAGCCAAGAGAGGGACCATGGTTATTGCCCCCCCCCCCCGGCTAAAAACATCTGCCCCCAGCCACCCCAGAAAAGGCACAACTGTAAGATGCACCTATTCTGGCACTTAGCCTCTCTCTTCCCACTCTCGAGTAGCGGTGGGATATAGGGTAATAAGGGGTTAATGTCACCTTGCTAATGTAAGGTGACATTAAGCCTGACTAATAATGGAGAGATGTCAATAAAGACACCTATTATTAATCCAATATTAATAAAGGGTTAAAAAAAACAACACATTATGAAAAAAGTATTTTTATGAAATAAAGACACAGGGTGTTACAATAGTTTATTAAACACTCAATCCAATTGAAGACCCTTGTCACCTCTAACAAAGTTAAAATAAACAACAATATCCCATACCTCTCCGGCGTTACAGTCAAGTCCCACGATGTAAATCCATCAGAAGGGGTTAAATAATTTTACAAGCAGAAGCCTGCTAATGCAGCCACCCCTGCCTGTAAAAGCTGGGGAATGAAAGGAAAGCAGGGGATCATAGCTACCTAGACTTGTGGTCCTGCGCCCCCTGCTTGCATAAACTCATATGAACTAGAGCGTGGGAATTTTTCTGAATAGTTTCTCACGCTCGAGTTCATATGAGTTTATGCCAGCAGGGGGCGCAGCACCGCAAGTCTATGATGCTACCTTCCCTTGCTTCCCATTCATTCCCCAGATTTTACAGGCAGGGGCGGCTGCATTAGCAGGCTTCTGCTTGTAAGATTATTTAACCCCTTCTGATGGATTTACATCGTGGGACTTGCCGGAGAGGTATGGGATATTGTTTTTTTATTTTAACTTTGTTTCAGGTGACAAGGGTCTTCAATTCAATTGAGCGTTTAATAAACTATTACAACACTGTGTCTTTATTTCATAAAAAATACTTTTTTCCTAATGTGTGTTTTTTTTAACCCTTTATTAATATTGGATTATGAATGGATAGGTGTCTTATTGACGCCTCTCCATTATTAACCAGGCTTAATGTCACCTTACAATAGCAAGGTGACATTAACCCTTTATTACGTCATATGCCACTGCTACAGGAGAGTGGGAAGAGAGAGGTCAAGTGCCAGAATAGGCGCATCTTACAGATGTGCCTTTTCTGGGGTGGCTGGGGGCAGATGTTTTTAGCCAGGGGGAGGGGGCAATAACCATGGACCCTCTCTAGGCTATTAATATCTGTCCTCCGTCACTGGCTTTACCACTCTGGCGGAGAAAATTGCGCGGGAGCCCACGCCAGTTTTTTCCGTGATTTAACCCTTTATTTTAACAGCTAGAGCCCCCAAATTTTGCACACAGACACTTCTAACATTAGTAGTGATATGTAAAAAAAAATAAGGGATATGAAATGGTTTACTGTATGTAATCATGCCTCATATCCTGTCGGGTTTGGGAAGGAGATAGCAAAAGCCGGCAAATGAATTACTGGCTTTTCTGCTATCTAGCAAAAATTCTGCTATTTTTATTCAAAAATAAAAATAGATACCAATAAAAGTAAAATTGAGACATCAGTAGGTTAAGTGTTTTTGAATATCCATATTGAATCAGGGGCCCCATATAATGCTCCATACAGTTCATGATGGGCTCCATAAGATGCTCCATATTAAAATATGCCCCATCTAATGCTGCACAAATGTTGATTATGACCCCATAAGATGCCCCATACAGACATTTGCCCCCATATCATGCTGCACATGGCCAGATAAGATGCCCCATACAGACATTTGCCCCCATATAATGCTGCACATGGCCACATAACATGCTCCACACAGATATTTGGCCCAAAAGCTGTTGATGCGATTAAAAAAAAATTAAAAAATTACATACTCACCTTTCCCGTTCCACCGATGAACGTCGCTGTGTCTTCCCATCCTCTGCACCGACGTTCAGGAAGAGGGCGGCGCACAAAAATTGCATCACCGCGCCCTCTGACCTGAGCGTCACTGCAGAGGACGCGGAAGACACAGCGGCGCCGCCGGTGGCACGAGGAGCAGGTGAGTATCGCGCACTGCTCCCCATCATACTTACCTGCTCCAGGCACCGTCGCTGCAGGTCTGTTCCCCGGCGCCGCATTTTCTTCCTGTATTGAGCGGTCACAGTTACCGCTCATTACAGTAATGAATATGCGGCTCCACAACTATGGGAGGTGGAGCCGCATATTCATTACTGTAATGAGCGGTACCATGTGACCGCTCAGTACAGGAAGAAACTGCAGCGCTGGAAGAAGCAGGGACGTGCAGGGACCGCACCGGGAGTAGGTAAGTATAATTACACAGCCCCCGCCCCCATCCCCTGCCGACCCCTGGGTATGACTCGAGTATAAGCCGAGAGGGGGACTTTCAGCCCCAAAAAATGGGCTGAATATCTCAGCTTATACTCGAGTATATACGGTATATATTGTAGGGATTGGCTCGGGTGAGCAGAGGTAGGGCCGCAGTAATGAGGCATCACACAGGCTTACAGTCCAAACTTCAGTGGTTTATTGACACTTTAACCCCTTAGTGACCGCCAATACGCCTTTTAACTGACCTGAGATATAAGAGAATAGCCTCCCCATACAGGTGACAATCCAGTAGCTGTCAGCTGTACACTATAGCTGACAACTTGCTGCATTAGCCATGATCAGTGTTTGCACTGTCCAAATCTATTTAACCCCTTAGATGCTGCTGTCAATAGTGACTACATCATTATAAACGGTTAACAGAGTGTGGGGGCTTCTTCTTTATCCCAATTGGTGGTCTCAGATCATAATTGTGTGGTCCTGATGTTTGCCATGGCAATTCATGACCAAATAGCGGCCTTAGAGTCTGACAGCTGTAGTAATCTGCTCAGAAGTTAGAGACATTTAGATGATAAAAATACACATTTTCATTTTTCTCATGCCACTTTGCATTAATTCCTGAAAATCACCCGAAGGGTTAACAAACGACCTGACTGCAGTTTTCAATATGTCAGGGGGTGCTGTTTTTAAAATGGTATCAATTGTGGGGATTTCCCTATATATAGGACCCCCAAATTCACTTCAAACATGGATAGGTCCCTAAAAAAATACATTTTGTAAATTTCCTTGAAAAAAATTTAAACTGTTGCTACATTTTTAATCCTCCTAAAATGCTAACAAAATAAAATAACATTTTGCAAATGGTGCTGTTGTAAAGCCGACATGTGGGAAATGTTATTTATTAATGTTTTGCTGTGGTATGACTATCGGGATTAAAGAGATAATCATTCAAAGTTTGCAAATTACTAATTTTTTAACATTTTTTTCAAATTTCTGATATTTTTTATAAATAAACATAAAGCATATCAACCTAAATTTACCATTATCATAAAGTATAATGTGTCACGAAAAAACAATCTCAAAATCAATGGGATTTGTTGAAGCATTCCAGAGTTATTACCACATAAAGTGACACTGGTCAGATTTAAAAAATTTGGCTCGGTCACTAAGGGGTTAAACAGTCCATGACAGAAAGTAAGAGAAAAAAAACCAAACATACTCCAGCATGGAGAACCACTGGCCTCAGACTCACTCTTACACGGGATGGGCTTAACTAAGCGCATACCTCCCAACCGTCCCAGATCCAGCGGGACTGTCCTGATTTTGACAGTCAGCCCCGCGATCCCGGGCGGGACATTAATTGTCCCACACTGGTTGGGAGGTGTGTATATCACCCGGTCAGCTGAGAGCTCCCCGAGTCCCTTTACCCGGCCGATGAGGTCACAGGATGGGAGGAGTCAGTGGTCACATGATCGGGAGAAGGACCTCCGTGTACAGGACTATGCTGGTTGCCATGGCGCCAGAGGAGGGTAAGGCAGCGTATGTGTGAGGTCAGGAGGTGTTTACAGTGTGGATGTAGCAGAGCCGCGTGTGTACGAGGTGTACGGAGCGCAGCCGCGTGTGTACGAGGTGTACGGAGCGCAGCCGCGTGTGTACGAGGTGTACGGAGCGCAGCCGCGTGTGTACGAGGTGTACGGAGCGCAGCCGCGTGTGTACGAGGTGTACGGAGCGCAGCCGCGTGTGTACGAGGTGTACGGAGCGCAGCCGCGTGTGTACGAGGTGTACGGAGCGCAGCCGCGTGTGTACGAGGTGTACGGAGCGCAGCCGCGTGTGTACGAGGTGTACGGAGCGCAGCCGCGTGTGTACGAGGTGTACGGAGCGCAGCCGCGTGTGTACGAGGTGTACGGAGCGCAGCCGCGTGTGTACGAGGTGTACGGAGCGCAGCCGCGTGTGTACGAGGTGTACGGAGCGCAGCCGCGTGTGTACGAGGTGTACGGAGCGCAGCCGCGTGTGTACGAGGTGTACGGAGCGCAGCCGCGTGTGTACGAGGTGTACGGAGCGCAGCCGCGTGTGTACGAGGTGTACGGAGCGCAGCCGCGTGTGTACGAGGTGTACGGAGCGCAGCCGCGTGTGTACGAGGTGTACGGAGCGCAGCCGCGTGTGTACGAGGTGTACGGAGCGCAGCCGCGTGTGTACGAGGTGTACGGAGCGCAGCCGCGTGTGTACGAGGTGTACGGAGCGCAGCCGCGTGTGTACGAGGTGTACGGAGCGCAGCCGCGTGTGTACGAGGTGTACGGAGCGCAGCCGCGTGTGTACGAGGTGTACGGAGCGCAGCCGCGTGTGTACGAGGTGTACGGAGCGCAGCCGCGTGTGTACGAGGTGTACGGAGCGCAGCCGCGTGTGTACGAGGTGTACGGAGCGCAGCCGCGTGTGTACGAGGTGTACGGAGCGCAGCCGCGTGTGTACGAGGTGTACGGAGCGCAGCCGCGTGTGTACGAGGTGTACGGAGCGCAGCCGCGTGTGTACGAGGTGTACGGAGCGCAGCCGCGTGTGTACGAGGTGTACGGAGCGCAGCCGCGTGTGTACGAGGTGTACGGAGCGCAGCCGCGTGTGTACGAGGTGTACGGAGCGCAGCCGCGTGTGTACGAGGTGTACGGAGCGCAGCCGCGTGTGTACGAGGTGTACGGAGCGCAGCCGCGTGTGTACGAGGTGTACGGAGCGCAGCCGCGTGTGTACGAGGTGTACGGAGCGCAGCCGCGTGTGTACGAGGTGTACGGAGCGCAGCCGCGTGTGTACGAGGTGTACGGAGCGCAGCCGCGTGTGTACGAGGTGTACGGAGCGCAGCCGCGTGTGTACGAGGTGTACGGAGCGGAGTCATGTGTAAGAGGTGTACGGAGCCGTGTGTACGAGGTGTACGGAGCACAGCCGCATGTGTACGAGGTGTACGGAGCAAGCCATGTGTGTACGAGGTGTATAGAGCGGAGCCGTGTGTGTACGAGGTGTATAGAGCGGAGCCGTGTGTGTACGAGGTGTACGGAATAGTGCCGTGTGTGTATGAGGTGTACGCAGCGGAGCCGTGTGTATGCAAGGTATACGGAGCGGAGCAGCTTGTGCAATGTGTATGGAGCGGAGCGGTGTGTATGAGGTGTACGGAGTAGTGCCGTGTGTACGAGATGTATGGAGCAGAGCCGTGTGTGTATGAGGTGTATGGAGCGGAGCCGTGTATGAGGTGTATGGAGCGGAGCTGAATGTATACGAGGTGTACGGAGCGGAGCCGTGTATGAGATGTATGGAGTGGAGCCGTGTGTACGGAGCGGAGCCGTGTGTGCAAAGTGTACGGAGCGCAGCCGCGTGTGTAGGAGTAGCTATGTGTGGCCATTATATGGTACGAAGTATCATGTGCGGCCAATATACAGTATGGAGCATCATGTGCAGTCATTATACAGTATGGAGCATCATGTGCGGTCATTATACAGTATGGAGCATCATGAGGGGCCATTATACAGTATTGAGCATCATGTGTGGCCATTATACAGTATTGAGCATCATGAGTGGCCATTATACAGTATGGAGCATCATGTGCGGTCATTATACAGTATGGAGCATCATGTGCGGTCATTATACAGTATGGAGCATCATGTGCAGTCATTATACACTATGGAGCATCATGTGCAGTCATTATACACTATGGAGCATCATGTGTGGTCATTATACACTATGGAGCATCATGTGTGGCCATTATACACTATGGAGCATCATGTGTGGCCATTATACAGTATTGAGCATCATGTGTGGCCATTATACAGTATTGAGCATCATGTGGGGTCATTATACAGTATGGAGCATTGTGGGGCCATTATACAGTATGGAGCATTGTGGGGCCATTATACAGTATGGCGCATCATGTGCGGCCATTATACAGTATGGAGCACTGTGTGGCCATATTTTTTGTTTATAATTATTCTTTATGAACAGTGTGATCAGCAGTGCTAAATGGGTGTGGTTGAGACGAGGATATGGGTGGGACTAGTGAATGGGTGTGATCAGAGGCGTGGTCTAAAATTTACCGTGGCGCGCGTTGCACGCCGCAAACTTTGCCCCTCTTTCCCAGCTTCAAAAGTTGGGAGGTATGTAAGCAGCTGCCAAGTCAGCGGCTTCCGCCAGGTGCCATTCCCAGGGTTGCTAATAGTCATGTCACTGTCCTTTGCGGCATATGTGGCAGAGAAAAACAGTTCAGGCTTCTTCCAGCCCAGCTCCACACCCAGAATAACATGTGCCAAACAAAAGAAACTCCATTACATAGTCTATAGCCAAACCCACAGGTGAGGCATCCATAATATGGGCTGATCACATGATCGTGACATCACTGCAGGTCCTCAACCTTAGGAAAATAAGAGGCCAAAACGTATCCTGCTGGGAGACATATATCTTCCGTCCAGCACTACACCACTATATATATATAGACTGTATATATGTTTTTACGAATATTTGAGGCCATGGATCCATTCTATGTCCATTTTGCAAGCCGGCGAGAAAATTTCACCGTACGGATGCCACACGGATAATTTTTGGAGAAAAAAAATCACATCCTTGCACTGAATATGGATCACTGTTCAGGAAATTTTCTGCGTATCTCGGCCATCAAAAACGGACCGTATTTTTATACGTTGTGTGTGACTCCGGCCTAACTCCCAAACTGATTGCATCGTTTACTGACAAGGTATAACAAATTTTCAAAACACACCTACTATGTTATTAACGACATTTTACCAGGTTTATTTTCACACATGGAAATAAGCGATTTTTCCTTTTCGCTTCTGCACTATACAGAGTTCTGATATTTCAGATTATGTGCAGAACTTGAACTTGTTTCATTTGACTCCTTGTGGTTCGGGGTAAGCTGAATCTGTGAATGTCTAATTACTGGATGTCGTTCACAGCATTCTGGCCATGAAGTGATGGTGATGATAGTCCTAGCAAGTTACCGGTGAAATTCTACAAAGTTTCCGTGAAAAAAATAAGCGATTTACGTGAATAACTTCGGAACTACACAGAGTGGATCATTTTTTGTGCAAATATTATTCAGGACATTGATATGTTCATTTTGAGCACTAGTGGGCCAGGGAACCTCTTTTTCAATGTAACTTATGTACGATTGAGTCCGTTTGATTATGCGCGACATAAATAAGTGATTTACGTGAATAACCCAGGACCACAAGTAGTCAAAATAAACATCTCAAAGTCCTGAACAAAATTTTACCCAAACAATATCCACTCTATGTATAATTCACCATACATGAAAATCTAATAGCTAACTGCAGACTAACTTGCCGCCTGCCTGGGAGCGCTGGCGCAGAGGCCACTGGCACCTCACTGGTATCACACACAGCAGTGGGCACAGCGCGGTACTCTGGAAGAATAGACGGCTACACCCTATGGAAGAGATCGGCTGAGACCATTGGGCAAGAGGAATTTGGCCTCACAAACCACGCCCACCAGGTTATACGTACGTCACTACCAAGAGACTTCCGTGGTTGGCAACAGAGCGCCGACTAGCCAGCGGAAATGGCGTATCCGGGCTACGGGAAACACCGCTGATTGGTTGACCTGGGAGAGTGGAAATCAATTCACGCATGCGCAGAAGGTAGTGGCGCCGGTGGAATGGGAGAAAGCTCGGAGATCCGTGAGTGTACCCAGTTCGCGTTTCCCAAGGTAACTATGTCGTTGGTTGTGTCAGTTCCGGTGTTAGCGGCGGGGCTCCCCCGGGGCTTTGCTGCTGTAGAATCCCATCTCTGCTCACACATAGTATCCTGCCCTGCTAACATTGTGGCATAGAAAGGCTCAGCGAGCAGTCACCGTGCGGACACCGCCATGTGTACTGCGTGAGCCGCCTGCTATGCAGACCTTTACTGTGTGCTCACATGTACACACCTGATGTACCGGACTGTTCTAGTGCTGGAACCTGGGATCAGCCCCCTATACATCCGGCAGTGCTGTATCCTGGGCTCAGCCACCTATACAGACCCCTATACATCCAACAGTGCTGTATCCTGGGCTCAGCCCACTGTTCAGACCCCTATACATCCAACAGTGCTGTATCCTGGGCTCAGCCCACTGTTCAGACCCCTATACATCCAACAGTGCTGTATCCTGGGCTCAGCCCCCTATACAGACCCCTATACATCCAACAGTGCTGTATCCTGGGCTCAGCCCACTGTTCAGACCCCTATACATCCAACAGTGCTGTATCCTGGGCTCAGCCCCCTATACAGACCCCTATACATCCAACAGTGCTGTATCCTGGGCTCAGCCCCCTATACAGACCCCTATACATCCAACAGTGCTGTATCCTGGGCTCAGCCCCCTATACAGACCCCTATACATCCAACAGTGCTGTATCCTGGGCTCAGCCCCCTATACAGACCCCTATACATCCAACAGTGCTGTATCCTGGGCTCAGCCCCCTATACAGACCCCTATACATCCAACAGTGCTGTATCCTGGGCTCAGCCCACTATACAGACCCCTATACATCCAACAGTGCTGTATCCTGGGCTCAGACCCCCTATACATCCAACAGTGCTGCTGTATCCTGGGCTCAGCCCCCTATAGAGACCCCTATACATCCAACAGTGCTGTATCTTGGGCTTAGCCCCCTATAGAGACCCTTATACATCCAACAGTGCTGTATCCTGGGCTCAGCCCCCTATACATCCAACAGTGCTGTATCCTGGGCTCAGCCCCCTATACATCCAACAGTGCTGTATCCTGGGCTCAGCCCCCTATACATCCAACAGTGCTGTATCCTGGGCTCAGCCCCCTATACATCCAACAGTGCTGTATCCTGGGCTCAGCCCACTATACAGACCCCTATACATCCGGCAGTGCTGTATCCTGGGCTCAGCCCCCTATACAGACCCCTATACATCCAACAGTGCTGTATCCTGGGCTCAGCCCACTGTTCAGACCCCTATACATCCAACAGTGCTGTATCCTGGGCTCAGCCCACTGTTCAGACCCCTATACATCCAACAGTGCTGTATCCTGGGCTCAGCCCCCTATACAGACCCCTATACATCCAACAGTGCTGTATCCTGGGCTCAGCCCCCTATACAGACCCCTATACATCCAACAGTGCTGTATCCTGGGCTCAGCCCACTATACAGACCCCTATACATCCAACAGTGCTGTATCCTGGGCTCAGACCCCCTATACATCCAACAGTGCTGCTGTATCCTGGGCTCAGCCCCCTATAGAGACCCCTATACATCCAACAGTGCTGTATCTTGGGCTTAGCCCCCTATAGAGACCCTTATACATCCAACAGTGCTGTATCCTGGGCTCAGCCCCCTATATACACCCCTATACATCCAACAGTGCTATATCCTGGGGTTAGACCCCTATAGAGACCCCTATACATCCAACAGTGCTGTATCCTGGGCTCAGCCCCCTATACATCCAACAGTGCTGTATCCTGGGCTCAGCCCCCTATAGAGACCCCTATACATTCAACAGTGCTATATCCTGGGCTTAGACCCCTATACATCCAGCAGTGCTGTATCCTGGGCTTAGCCCCCTATAGAGACCCCTATACATCCAACAGTGCTGTATCCTGGGCTTAGACCTCTATACATCCAGCAGTGCTGTATCCTGGGCTCAGCCCCCTATAGATACCCCTATACATCCAACAGTGCTGTATCCTGGGCTTAGACCCTTATACATCCAGCAGTTCTGTATCCTGGGCTCAGCCCCCTATACAGCCCCCTATACATCCAACAGTGCTGTATCCTGGGCTCAGCCCCCTATACATCCAACAGTGCTGTATCCTGGGCTCAGACCCCTATACAGACCCCTATACATCCAACAGTGCTGCTGTATCCTGGGCTCAGCCCCCTATAGAGACCCCTATACATCCAACAGTGCTGTATCTTGGGCTTAGCCCCCTATAGAGACCCCTATACATCCAACAGTGCTGTATCCTGGGCTCAGCCCCCTATATACACCCCTATACATCCAACAGTGCTATATCCTGGGGTTAGACCCCTATAGAGACCCCTATACATCCAACAGTGCTGTATCCTGGGCTCAGCCCCCCATACATCCAACAGTGCTGTATCCTGGGCTCAGCCCCCTATAGAGACCCCTATACATTCAACAGTGTTGTATCCTGGGCTTAGACCCCTATACATCCAGCAGTGCTCTATCCTGGGCTTAGCCCCCTATAGAGACCCCTATACATCCAACAGTGCTGTATCCTGGGCTTAGACCCCTATACATCCAGCAGTGCTGTATCCTGGGCTCAGCCCCTATAGATACCCCTATACATCCAACAGTGCTGTATCCTGGGCTTAGACCCTTATACATCCAGCAGTGCTGTATCCTGGGGACAGCCCCCTATACATCCAACAGTGCTGTATCCTGGGCTCAGCCCCCTATACATCCAACAGTGCTGTATCCTGGGCTCAGCCCCCTATACATCCAACAGTGCTGTATCCTGGGCTCAGCCCCCTATACATCCAACAATGCTGTATCCTGGGCTTAGACCCCTATACATCCAGCAGTGCTGTATCCTGGGCTCATCCCCCTATAGAGACCCCTATACATCCAGCAGTGCTGTATCCTGGGCTCATCCCCCTATAGAGACCACTATACTTCCGGCAGTGCTGTAACCTGTGCTCAGGCCCCTATACATCCGGCAGTGCTGTAACCTGTGCTCAGACTCCTATATATCCAGCAGTGCTGTAACCTGAGCTCAGCCCCATATACAGACCCCTATACACATTTACTAGTTGGCACACATGTAGTTCTTCACATTTTATGCAGGCGCTTGCAACATTTATCATATCCTTTGCTGCTCGCCCACTCCCCACCTGTGTGCTCAAGAAGAAATGTTCACAGCACTGCAATATATGCTTGAATGATGGCCGTATAGTCAGCCCAGGTACAGCTGCATTTTCACTGAGAGATCATTCTGAACGAGCTCTCTTAAAGGGGTCTGTCAGTAGGCTCAACCATCCTGAGCAGTCTATATGGGCATGTAGGTCCGATGCGATCCAATGTTTTATTCAAGAGAAATTCACATTTTTACATGGAAAAACATGGATCACAAATTTATTCGAACTCCCATGACAGCACCACGCAAGAGGGGATCCGCCCTTCAGGAACAGGAAACCTACAGATACAAAAGGGCGGCACCTCTCCCACGCATCAGTTGGTTTCCCGTTCCTGATGGGATGGATCCCTACAGATGCCTACAGGATTAGGATCCGGGGGGGTCTCCTAACTCGACCGGTGCTGGGGTCCTGGAAGCGCCATGGTGCTCTTCGATGGCGCACAGCAGGGAACAGGGTCCGGAGGATCGCTGTCTTAGGAGGTGGCCAGCGCCGAGGTAAGTATCCACACTGGCTCCATGAGGTTCCAGCGGTGCGGGGTCTCTGTATGTCCTGGGCGGCGGTGGTTTCTGATGCGGGGGTGCGTGTGGATCTCTTCCGGGTGTCCCAAAGCGGCCTTTGGCGCGTTCAGTGCCGCCAGGGGGTGGTGCCGGCGTGTACTTCTGGGTCACCGCTCGGTTCCTTCTGCGCATGTGCGGGGGGTTTCAGGCACCAGGAAAATGGCGGCCGCCATACAGAGACACCAGATTCAGTTCTATTAGGAGCTGATTAGCACTTGCAGGGAATGCCGGGGAGAGGTGCGGATTCACCTGTCGACCCGGAACCAGAGGGGGGTATATAGGACCATCAGACGGAGAGATCCCTGCTTCTGGCCCATTTTCCTCACAATGGAGGATGAGCAGCTGCACCCTTTGCAGCCAGTGGAAGCTACAGACAAGCCTCAGGCCCCACGGATAAGTCGGGATGGAGGTGGCCAGCTGAGTGACCAATCCAGCGGCAGGACTTCTTCCAAGCGAACGACATCGACTGAAAAATTCCCCCCTCATACTCCGGTACCTATCTCTGCAGACACTAGTGAGTGATCTTCGTGAATGTTCTCTCAGTGATGCAGCCTCACCCTTATGTTTTTATTCTTAGGGGAAGAAGTGCACAGATAAGGCAAGGCATAAGGAATGCGCCCTCTGTGGATACCCCCTACCAGACTCTTGTCCAAAGAGATTATGCCCACTCTCCCTGTATCCAACAGACGATGAGGCTTAGGGAGGGGGAGACAACGTAGCTCCTACGTCGCCCTTATTTCCTGTTAATTTTCCCCTCAGGTGGCGGAGGAAACTCTTAACTTCACCTCAAGTCTGAAAGAAATTACCAGGACAGAGGTAAGGGAGTCAATAAAATCCCTGTCCCATGGAGAAAGTTCTAGGCAGAAGGATCTCCCAGAATCAGACTTGTCAGTAGACTTGAGGAGGGAGGAAGTTTCACCTGAATAATCTCTCTCGGCCTCTTCATCTGAAGAGGATTCGGGCCGCTTCTTTCTGCCCCTAGACCGCGTGGATAAACATGTAAAAACGGTCACGGGCACAATGGGGATAATAGAACCCAGACTTGAAATGTCCGTACAGGATGTCATGTTTAATGGTCTAGATCAAAAAGAGACGTAGATCCTTTCCCTTGAATGAGAAGATTCTGGGTCTGATTCTCCGCGAATAGAAAAGGCTGGAAAAGAGGGGCTCCTTACCTGCGGCCCTCAAGTGGAGATACCCCTTTGATGACCCGGCGGTTAATCTCTGGGATAAAGCTCCTAAACTAGACGCAGCAATCTCAAAGGCATCCAAAAAAATCTTCCCTGCCCTTTGAGGATATGGGCTCCCTTAAAGATCCCCTAGATAGAAAGGCGGACGTTTTCTTTAAAGGAACCTGGGAGATGGCAGCTGGATCTCTGAGGCCAGCAGTGGCGTCCACTTGCGCAGCCAGATCTATGATGGTCTGGCTGGACCAACTTGAGTCTCAGCTTAAACAAGAAACACCTCGAGAGACGATTTTGGGAGCCCTTCCAACAATTCAGGAGACCGCGGCTTTCTTGTCGGATGCCTCAATTGATTCAGTCAGGATGGCGGCAAGGGCAGCAGGTCTCTCCAATGCAGAGCGTTGTGGTTAAAATGCTGGCCAGGCGATATCCAAGCAAGGTCTAAGCTCTGCCATCCCGTGTGAAGGTGAATACCTCTTTAGTTCTGTCCTGGACGAATTGCTGGATAAAGCAAGGGATGAGAAAAAGAGATTTCCCAATCCATCGTCGTCCTCCTTCCGACGTCCTTTTAGCAGGAGAAGATTCGGTCAAAAAAGACAGTCAAGGGACTGCTCTAAATGGGATGACAAGAAGGAGAGGTACCGGCTTCATGTTCAGGCGTTCATCGCAGGAACGGAAAAAAATCATCCCAGTGACTAGCGGTTCCCGTGGGAGGTAGATTGTCAGCCTCTTATCCATCCTGGTCTCTTACCACCAACAGCAGTTGAGTGCAGGGCTTGATGTCCACAGGACTTAAACTTGAGTTCCTTTCGACCCCAGGGGATAATTTCAAGATGACTCCTGTCCGTTCCTCCCTGATAGAATAGTCTGCCTTAGAGTCTGAGGTTGTCAAATTGTGCCAAAAAAGGGTCCTGGTAGAGGTTCCTGCTTCTGAGGGTAGAGGTTTTTACTCTCCCCTGTTCTTGGTCCAGAAGCCGGACAAATCTTATAGGTCCATCATTAATCTTCGGTCCCTTAATAGATTTCTGGTCTCTAAACCCTTTAAAATGGAAAAATTTGGCTCAGAAATAAAAAAAAGTTTTTTTCAAAACTGTTTTATGGTGGTTTTAGAATTAAGACGCGTTCTATCATGTACCCATTTACTCAGATTATCAACCCTTCTTGAGAGTAGCTGTTTCCATAGATGGCATAGTTTGGCATTTCCAGTATAAAGCTCTCCCCTTTGGCCTTTCAGCAGCGCCATGGGTCTTTACAAAACTAATCTCTGAAGTTATGGCCCATCTTCGAGAGTCAGACATCTTGATTATCCCATACCTAGACGACTTCTTAATTTTAGGCAATAAGGCAGATCATTGTCTTTCCCAGTTAAAAAGGTCTAATATCCTCTCTAGAACACCTGGGTTGGTTAATAAACTCTGAAAAATCCCGGTTACAACCCTGAGGGTCCAGCAATTTCTCGGTCTCATTTTAGATTCAGAAAAACAAGTGTTGTCTGCCAACTGACAAAAATTATTCACATCTGTCATCAGGTTCTGTGGGCAGTAAATAGACCCTCCATGACCCTCAGGCAGGCCAGTAAATAGACCCTCCATGACCCTACCGTCTTGTATTCCGGTCATCAAATGGGCTCAGGTTCACACAAGAGGCCTTCAGAAGGATGTTTTATTTTATGATCGGGCTCTGCGGGGGTCCCTACAGGGAAAAATAACATTATGACCATCTACCATAAGCTCCTTTAAAATGGTGGCTTAACAGGGATAATTTGTCTTCAGGTGTTCTCTGGGAGAATAACATATCTCGTATAGTAACTTGCAGAAAGGCCTTGAATTAGGTCTGGCTACTAGTACCCTGAAAGTACTGGTTTCGGCCCTTAGTGCATTATTTAATTATGACATTGCAAGAAATTACTGGATATCCCGATTTATAAAGCGGCTGGCAGATCTAGGCCCATACACAGGGTTTCGTGTCCCATGGGACTTGAACTTAGTCCTTACGGCTTTGATGGAGCCTCCGTTTGAACCTATGGTATCTGCCTCCATTAAAATCCTATCCCTCAAGGTAGCATTTTTAGTGGCCATCACATCGGCTCGTAAAATAAGCGATATTCAGGCGCTCTCTAGAATCCCCCCCCCTTACATACAGATTTTAGATGACAGGGTAGTACTTAGGCCAGACCCGGCCTACTTGCCTAAGGTTTCCTCAGTCTTCTAAAGGACACAAGTGATAGTTGTCCCTTCCTTCCTCCCTAATCCCACTAACCAAAAGGAGGAAAAATTACTTTAACCCCTTAGCGACCGCCGATACGCCTTTTAACGGCGGCCGCTAAGGGTACTTAAACCACAGCGCCGTTCATTAACGGCGCTGTGGAAAAAGTCCATAGCGCCCCCCAGAGGCCGATTTTCTCCGGGGTCTCGGCTGCCGAGGGTAGCAGAGACCCCAGAGAACATGATTCGGGGGGTTTTTAACCCACCTTGCATTTGCGATCGCCGGTAATTAACCGTTTACCGGCGATCGCAAAAAAAAAAAAAACCGCAATCTCTTTTTAATTTCTCTGTCCTCCGATGTGATCGCACATCGGAGGACAGAGAAAAGGGGTCCCAGGTGGCCCCCCAATACTCACCTAGCTCCCCCGATGCTCCTCGTGTCTCCCGGTGGGCGCCGCCATCTTCAAAATGGCGGGCGCATGCGCAGTGCGCCCGCCGGCCGGCACCGGGAGAATCTTTGGGGTCTCGGCTGCCGGGGGTAGCCGAGACCCCAAAGAGCATGATCGGGGTCAGTATTACCAACCCCTGTTTTGCGATCGCCGGTAATTAACTGTTTACCGGCGACCGCAAAAAAAAAAAAAAGTAAAGTGTAATGCTCTGTCCTCTGATGTGATCGCACATCAGAGGACAGAGAAATAGGGGGATTCGGGGACCCTAGCATACTCACCTAGGTCTCTGGATTCTCTTGCTGCTCCTCCTGGCCGCCGGCAGAAGAACATGGCGGACGCATGCCCAGTGCGCCCGCCATCTGTCTCCATCTGCCGGCCGGCAGGAGAACAGCAGTTGGGGCTAAAATTAGGGGTAGGGTTAGGGCTAGGGTTGGGGCTAAATTTAGGGTTAGGGTTGGGGCTAAATTTAGGGTTAGGCTTCTTTCACACTTACGTCGGTACGGGGCCGTCGCAATGCGTCGGCCCGACATACCGACGCACGTTGTGAAAATTGTGCACAACGTGGGCAGCAGCTGTAGTTTTTCAACGCATCCGCTGCCCAATCTATGTCCTGGGGAGGAGGGGGCGGAGTTACGGCCACGCATGCGCGGTCAGAAATGGCGGATGCGACGTACAAAAAAACGTTTCATTGAACTTTTTTTGTGCCGACGCTCCGCCAAAACACAACTGATCCAGTGCACGACGGACGCGACGTGTGGCCATCCGTCACGATACGTCGGCAATACAAGTCTATGGGCAAAAAACGCATCCTGCGGGCACATTAGCAGGATCCGTTTCTTGTCCAAAACGACGGATTGTGACGGAATGCCAAACGACGCAAGTGAAAGTAGCCTTAGGGCTAGGGTTAGGGTTGGGGCTAAAGTTAGGGCTAGGGTTGGGGCTAAAGTTAGGGTTAGAGCTGGGATTAGGGTTAGGGTTTGGATTAGGGTTGGTATTAGGGTTAGGGTTGGCATTAGGGTTACGCTTGGGATTAGGGTTAGGTTTGGGATTAGGGTTAAGGTTAGGGTTGTGATTACGGGTGTATTGGGATTAGGGTTAGGTTTGAGGTTAGGGTTGAGATTAGGATTAGGGGTGTGTTGGATTTAGGGTTTTGATTAGGGTTATGGTTAGGGTTGACATTAGGGTTGTTTTGGGGTAAGGGTTGTGATTATGGTTAGGGTTAGTGATTAGGATTATGGATCAGGTTGGGATTAGGGTTAGGGGTGTGTTGGGGTTAGGGTTGGAGCTAGAATTGGGGGGTTTCCACTGTTTAGGTACATCAGGGGGTCTCCAAACACGACAGCCAATTTTGCGCTCAAAAAGTCAAATGGTGCTCCCTCCCTTCTGAGCTCTGCCGTGTGCCCAAACAGTGGGTTACCCCCACATATGGGGCATCAGCGTACTCGGGATAAATTGGACAACAACTATTGCAGTCCAATTTCTCCTGTTACCCTTGTGAAAATAAAAACTTGGGGGCTACAATATCTTTTTTGTGGAAAAAAAAATATTTTTTATTTTCACGACTCTGCATTCTAAACTTCTGTGAAGCACTTGGGCATTCAAAGTTCTCACCACACATCTAGATAAGTTCCTTGGGGGGTCTAGTTTCCAAAATGGGGTCACTTGTGGAGGGTTTCTACTGGTTAGGTACATCAGGGGCTCTGCAAACGCAACATAATACCCGCAGACCATTCTATCAAAGTCTGCATTCCAAAACGGCGCTCCTTCCTTCCGAGCTCTGCCGTGCGCCCAAACAGTGGTTTACCCCCACATATGGGGTACCAGCATACTCAGGACAAATTGGACAACAACTTTTGGGGTCCAATTTCTCTTGTTACCCTTGTGAAAATAAAAACTTGGGGGCTAAAAAATCTTTTTTGTGGAAAAAAAAAATATTTTTTATTTTCACGGCTCTGCATTATAAACTTCTGTGAAGCACTTGGGCATTCAAGGTTCTCACCACACATCTAGATAAGTTCCATGGGGGGTCTAGTTTCCAAAATGGGGTCACTTGTGGGGAGTTTCCACTGTTTAGGCACATCAGGGGCTCTCTAAACGTGACATGGCGTCCGATCTCAATTCCAGCCAATTCTGCATTGAAAAAGTCAAACGGCGCTCCTTCACTTCTAAGTTCTGCGGTGCGCCCTAACAGTGGTTTACCCCCACATATGGGGTATTGGCGTATTCAGGAGAAATTGCATAACAAAATTTATGGTTACATTTCTGTTTTTACACTTGTGAAAATAAAAAAAATGGTTCTGAATTAAGATGTTTGCAAAAAAAAGTTAAATGTTCATTTTTTCCTTCCACATTGTTTCAGTTCCTGTGAAGCACGTAAAGGGTTAATAAACTTCTTGAATGTGGTTTTGAGAACCTTGAGGGGTGTAGTTTTTAGAATGGTGTCACACTTCATTATTTTCTATCATATAGACCCCTCAAAATGACTTCAAATGTGATGTGGTCCCTAAAAAAAAATGGTGTTGTAAAAATGAGAAATTGCTGGTCAACTTTTAACCCTTATAACTCCCTAACCAAAAAAAATGTTGTTTCCAAAATTGTGCTGATGTAAAGTAGACATGTGGGAAATGTTATTTATTAACTATTTTTCGTGACATATCTCTCTGATTTAAGGGCATAAAAATACAAAGTTTGAAAATTGCAAAATTTAAAAAGTTTTCGCCATATTTCCGTTTTTTTCATAAATAATCGCAAGTAATATCGAAGAAATGTTACCACTAACATGAAGTACAATATGTCACGAAAAAACAGTCTCAGAATCAGCGGGATCCGTTGAAGCGTTCCAGAGTTATAACCTCATAAAGTGACAGTGGTCAGAATTGCAAAAATTGGCCTGGTCATTAAGTACCAAATTGGCTCTGTCACTAAGGGGTTAAATGTTAGAATATGTCTTTTAGAATACCTTTCTGTCACTAATCCTTGGAAAAAAGACGCTTTATTCATATCTTTCCAGGGTGCTAGGAAGGGTTTTAGGATTTCAAATTTGTACATTAGCAAGACGGATTAGGGAGGTTATCTCTCTAGCTTACATCGCAGGTGGCGATCCGGCTCCACAGAACTTTAAGGCTCATTCTGCCCGAGCCATGGCAACCTCTTGGGCAAAGAGATTTGGAGTTTCCATAGACCAGATATGTAAGGCGGCTAAGTGGTCATCCCCTTGCACCTTTTTTAACCATTATAGACTAGTCATGGGTGCGTCCTCTGAGCTCACCTTCGGGTTAAGGGTGCTTCAAGCTGTAGTCCCTCCCTAAGCTAGTTTTACATCTCTGTAATTCTCTTGTGTTGCTGTCATGGTAGTCCGAATAAAGCATTGTTACTTACCGGTAACAGCATTTTTCGGAGGCCCATGACAGCACCATTCGTTCCCTCCCTTAAGTATGGGTGTGCACTTCTTCCACATATGGAAGATTGTTAAAGTTGTATATATCTTTTTTTTTTTTTTTTTTTTTTTGTACCATTAACCATGGAGGTTCTCTCAAGATCTGTAATCCAACTGATACGTGGGAGAGGTGCCGCCCTTTTTGTATCTGTAGATTTCCTGTTCCTGGTGCTGTCATGGGCCTCCGAAAAAAGCGGTTACCAATAAGTAACTTATTGCTTTCAAGCAATCATGTTATTTAGCTTCCGATGATGTACATGCCCATATAGACTGCTTAGGAGGGATGATCCTACTGACAGATCCCCTTTAAGAATGCTCATTTCACAATTTATCTTTCAGAGCAAACATTCTGATGATCACCAACGCACACAAGCAAAGCGCTAGTTCGAGTGAAATGCTCTTTTGCACTATGCAAATAAAACAATTGTTCTTGTGTAAACAGGACTCGTACTGCCGAGAACCAATGCAAAGTCTAGGTCTACAAAGTGATATATTACTGATCGCTCAGTGCGCATTCTTTACTGCGGACTGCCCATGTAAACAGGATGTTAAACGACTGCTCACTAGAGTTGAGCGAATCTGTTCCCGGCTTCCTGGATCGCGCCGGCTGATCAGCTGTCCAGTGCCGCAGGTGCATGCGCGACGGCTGTCACTGTCACCACACATGCATGGAGACCCCAACAAACAGGCTCTCCATGCATGTGCTGTGACAGTCACACAGCCGCGACACATGCAGCTGCAGAGTTGAACAGCTGATCGGCCAGAGCAATCCAGGAAGCAGAGTTCCCTACGCAGCTTATTCAGCAAGCGCTATATTTTGCCGAATAAGAGGGAACCTGAACATATTCGCTCAACTCTACTGCTGATGCGTTGAGGTTTAAAGGGAACCTGTCACCCCCAAAATCGAAGGTGAGCTAAGCCCACCGGCATCACGGGCTTATCTACAGCATTCTGTAATGCTGTAGATAAGCCCCCGATGTATCCTGAAAGATGAGAAAAAGAGGTTAGATTATACTCACCCAGGGGCGATCCCGGTTCTGTTCTGGTCCAATGGGCGTCACGGTCCGGGGCCTCCCATCTTCTTACGATGACGTCCTCTTCTTGTCTTAAGGCTGCGACTCCGGTGCAGGCGTACTTTTCCCTGTTGAGGGCAGAGCAAAGTATTGCAGTGTGCAGGCGCCGGGCCTCTCTGACCTTTTCCGGAGCCTGCGCACTGCAGTACTTTGCTCTGCCCTCAACAGGGCAAAGTATGCCTGCGCCGGAGCCGCAGCCTGAAGACAAGCAGAGGACGTCATCGTAAGAAGATGGGAGGCCCCGGGCCAGACCGCGACGCCCATCGGACCAGAACTGAACCGGGACCGCCCCTGGGTGAGTATAATCTAACCTCTTTTTCCAGGACGTACCTCCTGACAGCACCACCAGGAGGTTGTCCTTCGTATCCTTGATAGGGACAGGAACACAGAAGAGGTTAAATAGCCCCTCCCCACCTCCTCCCTTCAGTGTTTTTCCTGTCCCTATCAGGGACAGACGCATGAGAGAGTTCTCCAGAAGAATTACCTGGATGTCGGGGAGCAGAGGCTCCCGAAGGCGGTCCTTGCTCCTGGAGTGGGCTCTGGACCGCAGGGGTCCCGATGGAGGGACTCCTGCAGGATCGCAGCAGACTGACGGAGGTCCCTCACGTGATCTAGGTAGAGCTATGTGCTCCCGTCAGCTGCCTCATCCCTTCATAAAAAGGGCTCTGAGACAGCAGCTACTGCAGCGGTGCCGGCAGGTTCCCGGCCTGTGCTCCACGTGTGCCGTGATTGGCAGCGTCCCCCTGAACTTCCGGCTCCGGCGGCATCTCCCAGGACTTCCTGCGCTTGCATCGGAGAGGGCGCGCTGGGGAATCACTTTCGGGGGCGTGGCCAGCCGGATCAAGCGTTGCTGGGGTTTCTGGCATCTGGAGCCCGGATAAGGCGCTGGAATGAAGGGGAGAGCCCGGGACACACCGAAAATACAGAGTCCCAGGCCGGTCTGCGTGCGTTCCAGAGGACGCATGCACAGTACTGCTGGGACCTTCAATCACCGGAAAACTGCAGCAGCTGAGCTCGGAAGGAGGACTGGTCAGATGATTTGAAGACAGGTAAGGCAGACTATTTAGACACGGAAAGTTGACAGCACATTTGACCCAGTAGTCATGGAGGGTGCTAATCGTCAAGACGTGCAGTCCTCAGAGCTCGCCCCTGAACATGTAAGTGATGCATAGTGAGGTTTATTAGGACTAGTTGGATACAATCGACAGGGCCCTCTTATATGTCTATTGCAGGATAAAGAAGCTCCCAAGTGTACAGAAGCGGTGACTAAGCGCAATACTGTTAGATGTCCCTTATGCTCAAGCAGACCGCCAGAAGGACATTCTAAAAAAAACTATGTGACGGCTGTATATCGGGACTACTTAAAGAAGAGCAGACCTCCTTTCTAGACAGCATTAGAACTATGATCAGAGAAGAGGTACAGACTACGGTATCATCTCTGATGCCAGCTGAATCCCCCCGCCCTAAAAGACCCAGGTGGGAGCAGGATATTAGCTCAGAAGGAGAGGTCTCAACTTACTCTATTTGAAACTCTGCAGAAGGCGAAGATCCGTCAACTGTGTTCCCAGAAGAGAGGAAAAGGTATCGGTTCTCTTCCGAAAACACGGACATACTCCTGCAGGCTGTCAGAAACACCATGAAGGTGGAAGAAGCCACAGAACCTCTAACTGTTGAAGATGAAATGTTTGGCGGGCTTAGAGCTCGCAGGAACAGAGTATTCCCAGTAAATCACCACATAACGGAGATGATTCTGGAAGCGTGAGAGGACGTGGGGAAGAAACTCATAGTCCCAAGAGATTTTAAACACTGTCTTCCATTTGACCCAGATGAGACCAAAGTATGGGAATCCATGCCAAAAGTGGATATACCAGTGGCTAAGGTCTCTAAGAAGACCGCTATACCGTTCGAAGATTTGTCTGGTCTCAACGACCCTATGGACAAAAGATCAGAAGATCTCCTTAAAAAGGCCTGGGAGGCATCGTCAGCCATCATGAAGGCTAATATTGCGGCTACCTCAGTGGCCAGATCAATTTCTTTATGGGTAGAGAAACTAGAAGACCAGATTAACAATAAAATCCCTAGAGAGGAGATCCAAAAGTTGTTACCATTGCTGAAGATGGCGACGGATTTTATGGCTGACGCCTCGGCAGAATCCGTTCGTTTCGCAGCAAGGAACAATGCCTTATCTAATGCAGCAAGGCAGGCTCTATGGCTTAGGTCATGGTCCGGGGATACACAATCGAAGAACAAACTCTGTTCCAATACCCTTCTCCGGCCTTCATGTATTCGGACCTGTATTGGACGAACTGCTTGAAAAAGCAGCAGACAAGAAGAAAGGCTTTTCTAAGGAGAAACCAAAGAGTACGCCGCCCTCTCGTAGGACTTGTTCCCATCCCAGACAGGACTATAAAGGGAAAGGTGGCCAATTGAGCTACCCGAAAGGGGGTAGAGGTAGAGGTACCTTCCAGGATCAGAAGCCAAGATCCAACAGACAATGACGCCAGGACAGTGGGTGGAAGACTCCAATACATTTTACAGGGCTGGCGAGATATTACTCAGAATTCATGGATCCTAAGCACGATAGAACAGGGATACAGAATATAATTCAGCCAGTTACCTCCCAAGAGATTTTGTCTGACTCAAACCCAGTCTCCGACAGTTCACCAGAGACTTCTAAACGATATACAGGACCTTCTCCAGCGGGAGATCCAGCGACAAAATAAAGTGCTGGACTTTCCCCAGCGACCAACGATCTCCCAGCAGGGGCCTGATCGTTGGTCGCTGTCACACATAACGATTTCGTTAACGATATCGTTGCTACGTCACAAAAAGCAACGATATCGTTAACGATATCGTTATGTGTGACGGTACCTTAACCTCTTCATCCAGATGACTTGAAGAAACGAGGGGAAGAAGGCGTCCAGAGCTACACTAGCTAGATGGATTAAGTCAACTATTAGTGCGGCCTATATCTTGGCGGGGAAATCCCCACCAGAAAACCTCAGCACAGAGCAATCTCAGCTTCATGGGCAGAAAGTTCCGGGGCTTCTATGGACCAGATCTGCAGAGCCGCAACTTGGGCTAGGTCAAATACCGTATATACTCGAGTATAAGCCGAGATTTTCAGCCCATTTTTTTGGGCCTGAAAGTTCCCCTCTCGGCTTATACTCGAGTCATACCCGGGGGTCGGCAGGGGAGGGGGAGCGGGGGCTGTGTAATTATACTTACCTACTCCCGGCGCGGTCCCTGGACGTCCCTGCTTCTTCCAGCGCTGCAGCTTCTTCCTGTATTGAGCGGTCACATGGTACCGCTCATTACAGAAATGAATATGCAGCTCCACCTCCCATAGAGGTGGAGCCGCATATTCATTACTGTATGAGCGATAACGGTGACCGCTCAATACAGGAAGAAGATGCAGCGGTGGAAGAAGCAGGGACACAGTGACAGGAGCAGGTAAGTATACGGGGAGGGGAGCGCAGCGCTGCGCGATATTTACCTGCTCCTCGTTCTGGTGCGGCTCCGTCTTCAGTGTCCTCTGGCAGTGACGCTCAGGTCAGAAGGTGCGGTGACGTAGTCAGTGCGCGCCCTCTGCTGAACGTCAGTGCCGAAGACGGAGCCGCACGAGGAGCAGGTAAAAGTGCCGGGGTCCTGAGCGACGGAGAGGTGAATATGTGATTTTTTTTATTTTTTTTTTTTTTATTTTTTTTATGGCAGCAAAAGCAAATGGGGCAAGTGGCTGTGCGGAGCATCTTATGGGGCCATAACGATTGTGCAGCACTATATGGGGCAAGTGGCTGTGCGGAGCATCTTATGGGGCCATAACGATTGTGCAGCACTATATGGGGCAAGTGGCTGTGTGGAGCATCTTATGGGGCCATAACAATTGTGCAGTACTATAAGGGGAAGTGACTGTATGGAGCATATGTATGGGGCCATAACGATTGTGCAGCACTATATGGGGCAAGTGGCTGTGCGGAGCATCTGTATGGGGCTATAACACTTGTGCAGCACTATATAGGGCAAATATCTCTATGGAGCATCTTATGGGGCCCTTATTACCCTTTATGCAGGATTATATGGGGCATATTTTAATATGGAGCATCTAATGGGGCCCATCAAACTTAATGGAGCATTATATGGGGCTCCTGATTCAATATGGATATTCAAAAACACTTAACCTACTGATGTCTCAATTAATTTAACTTTTATTGGTATCTATTTTTACTTTTGAAATTTACCGGTAGCTGCTGCATTTTCCACCCTAGGCTTATACTCGAGTCATTAAGTTTTCCCAGTTTTTTGTGGCAAAATTAGGGGGGTCGGCTTATACTCGAGTATATACGGTACCTTTTGTAAGCATTATAAGTTGGTTTCATACCAAACCAACAAACTACGTTTGGGAGAAAAGTCCTCCAAGCTGTAATCCCACCCTAAAATAAGGAGTTATTTGGTGTTTCTCCTGGTGGTGCTGTCAGGAGGGACGTCCTGGAAAGAGGAATTAGTCCTACCGGTAATAGTGTTTCCAGGAGTCCATCATGACAGCACCCCTTATATACCCTCCCTTGAGTTTCCTGTCTGATATGTGATGTAAACATGTGTAGAGAGGAAGTTCAATAAAATAGCGTTGCATCCATCCTGATGTGGTACTTGGGAAAATCACTGAATGGTGGAGGTGGGGAGGGGCTATTTACCTCTTCTGTGTTCCTGTCCCTATCCCTAAGGATATGAAGGACAACCTCCTGGTGGTGCTGTCATGATGGACTCCTGGAAACACCATTACCGGTAGGACTAATTCCTACTTTCTCATCTTTCAGGATACATCGGGGCTTATCTAAAGCATTACAGAAAGCTGTAGATAAGCCCCTGATACCGGTGGGCTTGGCTTACCTTTTGGGGGTAACAGGTTCCCTTTAACCCCTTCATGACCCAGCCTATTTTGACCTCAATGACCTGGCCATTTTTTGCAATTCTGACCAGTGTCCATTTATGAGGTTATAACTCGGGAGCGCTTCAACGGATCCTAGCGATTCTGAGAATGTTTTTTCGTGACATATTGGGCTTCATGTTAGTGGTAAATTTAGGTCGATAATTTTTGCGTTTGTGAAAAAATTGGAAATTTGGCGAAAATTTTGCAATTTTTATTCTGCTAAACCAGAGAGTTATGTGACACAAAATAGTTAATAAATAACATTTTTCATATGTCTACTTTACATGAGCACAATTTTGAAACCAATTTTTTTGTTTTGTTAGGAAGTTATAAGGGTTAAAAGTTGACCAGTGATTTCTCATTTTTACAACAAAATTTACAAAACCATTTTTTTTAAGGACCACATCACATTTGAAGTCAGTTTGAGGGGTCTATATGGCTGAAAATACCCAAAAGTAACACCATTCTAAAAACTGCACCCCTTAAGGTGTTCAAAACCACATTCAAGAAGTTTATTACCCCTTCAGGTGCTTCACAAAAGCTAAAGCAATGTGGAAGGAAAAAATGAACATTTAACTTTTGGTCACAAAAATGATCTTTTAGCAACAATTTTGTTATTTTCCCAAGGGTAAATGGAGAAAGTGGACCCCAAGAGTTGTTGTCCAATTTGTTCTGAGTACGCTGAAACCTCATATGTGGGAGTAAACCACTGTTTGGGCACACGGCAAGGCTCAGAAGGGAAGGAGCGCCATTTGACTTTTTGAATGGAAAAGTAGCTCAAATCGTTAGCAGACACCATGTCGCATTTCGAGAGCCTCTGTGTGCCTAAACATTGGAGCTCCCCCACAAGTGACCCCATTTTGGAAACTAGACCCCCCCCAAGGAACTTATCTAGATGCATAGTGAGTACTTTGAACCCCCAGGTGCTTCACAAATTGATCTGTAAAAATGAAAAAGTACTTTTTTTTTCATTCACAAAAGTTTTCTTTTAGCCTCAATTATTTTATTTTCACATGGGCAACAGAATAAAATGGATCATGAAATTTATTGGCCAGTTTGTTCTGAGTACTCCGATACCTCATGTGGGGGTAAACCACTGTTTAAGCGCATGGCAAGGCTCAGAAAGGAAAGAGCGCCATTTGACTTTTTGAATGGAAAAGTAGCTCCAATCGTTAGCAGTCACCATATCGCGTTTGGAGACCATGTGTGCCTAAACAAGTGACCCCATTGTGCTCCCCCTCAAGTGACCCCATTTTGGAAACTAGACCCCCCCCCCCAGTGAACTTATCTAGATGCATAGTGAGCACTTTGAACCCCCAAAGTGCTTCACAGAAGTTTATAACGCAGAGCCATGAGAATAAAAATCATTTTTTTTCCTCAAATTATTTTTAGCCCGCAATTTTTATTTTCACAGGGGTAACAGGAGAAATTGGACCCCAAAAGTTGTTGTCCAGTTTGTCCTGAGTACGCTGGTACCCCATATGTGGGGGGGGACCGTTTGGGCACACGTCGAGGCTCGGAAGGGAAGTATTGACGTTTTGAAATGCAGACTTGAGGTACCATCACACTGAGCAACTTTTGAACGATAACGATAGCGATCCGTGACGTTGCAGCGTCCTGGATAGTGATCTCGTTGTGTTCGACACGCAGCAGTGATCAGGATCCTGCTGTGACATCGCTGGTCGGAGCTAGAAGGCCAGAACTTTATTTTGTCGTCAGGTCACCCGCTGTCATCTCTGTATCGGCGTGTGTGACGCCGATCCAGCGATGAGTCCCCGGGTAACCACGGTAAACATCGGGTTACTAAGAGCAGGGCCACGCGTAGTAACCCGATGTTGACCCTGGTTACCATTATAAAGGTAAAAAAAACCAAAACACTACATACTTACATTCCGGTGTCTGTCATGTCCCCTGCCGTCAGCTTCCCGCACTGACTGTGAGCGCCGGCCGTAAAGCACATCTGCTTTACGGCCGGCGATCACACAGTCAGTGCGGGAAGCTGAGGGCGAGGGACGTGACATGAAAACATCGTACTGAATCAAAGCTCTAAAACTGACCCTTTGGATCTTTGTGTGGATGTGAAAGGATCTTCAAAATCTTGTGAGTTGATGGTCAAATATCATCATCATCATCATCATCTAATGATTTCTTTGTCATGTCTTGTCTAAATAGTCGGAGCTCATATTTCAGATGTACTAAACTTGGTGTCCCCTAAGTGGTTGGTAAAGGCACATTTTTCAGTAAAGGTACCGTCACACTCAGCGACGCTGCAGCGATCTAGACAACGAGCTGACCTAAACTAGAGTGCTGGATCGTCGCTGTTTAGGTCGCTGTAGAGACGTCAAACACAGCAACTCCAGAACGATGCAGGAGCGATCCAGTGACGTAACGGCGACTCACTTCTTGTTCTCGCTGGTTGTTAGCTCCATGTCAAACAGCCGGAGTGTACTGATCCGACACACATCTAGGGGCCCTATGCTCGTTGCTGGCGTCGTTGCTTTTGATGTCAAACATGACGATACACGCTGACCTGGCGACGAAATAAAGTTCTGGCCTTCTAGCTCCGACCAGCGATGGCACAGCGGGATCCAGATCGCTGCTGCGTGTCAAACACAACGAGATCGCTACCCAGGACGCTGCAACGTCACGGATTGTTGTCGTTCTCTTTGCAAAGTTGCTGAGTGTGACGGTAGCTTTAGGCTAAAACCGTAGCATTCTAGACATAAATGTAATGCTTTGTATTGTGCTATGCTCGCTTCACCCTGGTGAACATGTCAGCGAGGTAGAGATCCATTAGTCTCCTTTTAGACTTTAATCTGTACAACTCTTTGAACTTTTCTATGTGCCACCTGGATGTCAATATCCAGAATAATGACCACATATTAATATTTTATGGTTGCACAAGCGTGAGACGTTGGTGTAAGGACGAACTGTTCACCATACCAAGAATCAGAGGCTTTATTGAAAACTGAGAATAATAATTGCTGCAGTTTTGATTACTTGTAGACGAGATTCGCACATCCGTGTGTTCCTGTCTGAGAACGACCACAGTTCACAGACCGGTTTCAGGTCTCTAGACCTGATCGCCACAGCACCATATAAGCCTACAGGTTTGGATCAGGAGGATTATGGCCAGTCTATGCATCAAACTTTTGTCTGGGAACGAACGTCTCCTCGTTTAAAGGCATTGGTGATTTATTCTCCACGCACTAGTTATCTGCCATGGTTGTATATGAGCATATTATATATTTGTGATTTATTTTTGTCGTCATCCTGTTGCAGGTTGGGTGAGAAGTCAAGATGATTCAATGAAACCTGATAGCCTGGAAACGTGAAAATAAAACCTGTTCTCCAAGGACCAGATTCATTGAACTAAACTCGAAGAAGATGGATCAGAACAATAGTTTGCCCCCTTTTCAGGGACTGGCATCTCCCCAGGTGAGTAATCTATTCTAACCCATTTCATAAGAAAAGTAAACACATGCTTTGGTTGTTCACATTGGTAATTTGCCATTCCACCAGACATCCCAGGACTTTTGATGAAAAGAAAGTGATACCGTCTCTAGAAGTGTATTACTGCCTCCATATATCTCCTGTTACCTGGAGAACATGAGCTCCACCCTTTAGGTTCATCCCTAGTATATCTTGTCTAACACCCACCTCTGCTGTATGTGAAGAGCTTCAACACAAACCTGAGCGCAAAATCTCATTGTGAGTGTCATAGTATATACATGTCAAACTCGGACCCGTGGGCTTAATGTGGCCCACAATCCAATTTTTAATTAGCCTTTAATAAAATACAAAATGTTTACTACATCTGGGGTGCAACAGCATGCGAATACTACAAATCCCACGTTTCTGGACTGGCACACGCCATGGTTACCAGAATTTTAACATACCCAGTAGTAACGCGCTCCCCAGCTGTGACGCACTTCCTGATAGGCATTCACCTGAGCCGGTAGTTCCTTCTACTGGGGCTTGACCTCTTTAGGCCTTTTAGGATCATGCCATGATTTCGTTTATTGCTCTCCTTCATGTATTCTCAATTTTGCCTTTGTACATTGTTAACCTATTGAGATGTTACCCTTCTTGTTCATTCCCTACCATCTGTATAGGGGTTGTAAACAAATCTGGTGGCTCCCTTAAAGGGAACCTGTGAGCAGGATTGTGCACCGTAACCTACAGACAGTGTCAGGTCGGCGCCGTTATATTGATTACAATGATGCCTTGGTTGATGAAATCTGTTGTTGTTTAACCTTTATTTTCAGTCAGAGATTTTCGTCCTTCGGGGCAGCCTGTTTGGTGGGTCTTTGTGGTGCTCTGATTAGGTATGCATCTGTATTGCTTATAACAGTAATCTTCAGTGACCTGCCGTCTATTTTACATACTGAATATTATATACATACATACATACATACACACACACATACATACATACATACATACATACATACATACATACATACATACATACATACATACATACCAAAAGTTTGGACACACCTTCTTATTTAAAGATTTTTCGGTATTTTCATGACTATGAAAATTGTTAATTCACACTGAAGCATCAAAACTATGAATTAACACGTGGAATTATACACTTAACAAAAAAGTGTGAAACAACTGAAAATATGTCTTATATTCTAGGTTCTTCAAAGTAGCCACCTTTTGCTTTGATGACTGCTTTGCACACTCTCTTGATGAGCTTCAAGAGGTAGTCACCAGAAATGGTTTTCACTTCACAGGTGTGCCCTGTCAGGTTTATTAAGTGGGATTTCTTGCCTTATAAATGGGACCATCAGTTGTGTTGAGCAGAAGTCTGGTGGATACACAGCTGATTGTCCTACTGAATAAACTGTTAGCTTCCTTTTTCTTGCCACAATACAAATTCTAAGTAAAGAAAAATGAGTGGCCATCATTACTTTAAGAAATGAAGGTCAGTGAGTCCGAAAAATTGGGAAAACTTTGAAAGTGTCCCCAAGTGCAGTGGCAAAAACCCTCAAGCGCTACAAAGAAACTGGCTCACATGAGGACAGCCCCAGGAAAGGAAGACCAAGAGTCACCTCTGCTTCTGAGGATAAGTTTATCCGAGTCACCAGCCTCAGAAATCGCAGGTTAACAGCAGCTCAGATTAGAGACCAGGTCAATGCCACACAGAGTTCTAGCAGCAGACACATCTCTACCACAACTGTTAAGAGGAGACTTTGTGCAGCAGGCCTTCGTGGTAAAATAGCTGCTAGGAAACCACTGCTAAGGACAGGCAAGAAGCAGAAGAGACTTGTTTGGGCTAAAGAACACAAGGAATGGACATTAGACCAGTGGAAATCTGTGCTTTGGTCTGATGAGCGTAAATTTGAAATCTTTGGTTCCAACCACCGTGTCTGTGTGATGCAGAAAAGGTGAACGGATGGACTCTACATGCCTGGTTCCCACCGTGAAGCATGGAGGAGGAGGTGTGATGGTGCTTTGCTGGTGACACTGTTGGGGATTTATTCAAAATTGAAGGCATACTGAACCAGCATGGCTACCTCAGCATCTTGCAGCGGCATGCTATTCCATCCGGTTTGCGTTTAGTTGGACCATCATTTATTTTTCAACAGGACAATGACCCCAAACACACCTCCAGGCTGTGTAAGGGCTATTTGACCAAGAAGGAGAGTGATTGGGTGCTACGCCAGATGACCTGGCCTCCACAGTCACCAGACCTGAACCCAATCGAGATGGTTTGGGCTGAGCTGGACCGCAATGTGAAGGCAAAAGGCCAACAAGTGCTAAGCATCTCTGGGAACTCCTTCAAGATTGTTGGAAGACCATTTCCGGTGACTACCTCTTGAAGCTCATCAAGAGAATGCCAAGAGTGTGCAAAGCAGTTATCAAAACAAAAGGTGGCTACTTTGAAGAACCTAGAATATAAGACATAATTTCAGCTGTTTCACACTTTTTTGTTAAGTATATAATTCCACATGTGTTAATTCATAGTTTTGATGCCTTCAGTGGGAATGTAAAATTTTCATAGTCATGAAAATACAGAAAAATCTGTAAATGAGGTCTTTTGGTCTGTACTGTGTGTATGTATATTGATTGTAGGGATTTCACTCACTCGGGTGCGACGTCTGAGACTCAGGAGGCACGTTTCTTGAAAAGTTCATAGGGTTTATTGCATCATAAACCACGTGGCGAAATAACAGAAAACAAATAGCCTTTGGCTCAGGAAAGAAAAACAAATGTCCAGTCCTTCCGGCCCAGTCCTGGAGCCTTGACACACTCAGGAGGGTTTCACCTCCTCACATATCTACTGTGTTAAGCATTAGCCTGTCTTATATAAGACTAACCACACCCAGTAATCTATCACATGATTAGCCATGTGGTCTGACATCACCACAGGTCCTGAAAAATATATGGTTATGTAAAACAAAGAAATATTCCGGGCTACATTACAGCGACAAGGTACCTATGTGACACATACCTCCCGTCGACCACACACCCGTTAGCCATGCTACTATATATATATATATATATATATATATATATATATATATATATATATATATATATATATATATATATATATATATATATATATTAGCTATTGAACCCGTTCTACGCCCGGGTGGCGAGCATTTATATTGGTATATGGTCTCCATCCTGGTATGTGCTGCTCCATCCTGCGCCCCCATCCTGTCATGTGCTGCTCCCATCCTGCGCCCCCGTTCTGTCATGTGCTGCTCCCATCCTGTCATTTGCTGCTCCCATCCTGCGCCCGTTCTGTCATTTGCTGCTCCCATCCTGCGTCCCCGTTCTGTCATGTGCTGCTCCCATCCTGCGCCCGTTCTGTCATGTGCTGCTGCCATCCTGCGCCCGTTGTCATGTGCTGCTGCCATCCTGCGCCCGTTCTGTCATGTGCTGCTGCCATCCTGCGCCCGTTCTGTCATGTGCTGCTGCCATCCTGCGTCCCCGTTCTGTCATGTGCTGCTCCCATCCTGCGCCCGTTCTGTCATGTGCTGCTGCCATCCTGCGCCCGTTGTGTCATGTGCTGCTGCCATCCTGCGCCCGTTGTGTCATGTGCTGCTGCCATCCTGCGCCCGTTCTGTCATGTGCTGCTGCCATCCTGCGCCCGTTCTGTCATGTGCTGCTGCCATCCTGCGCCCGTTCTGTCATGTGCTGCTGCCATCCTGCGCCCGTTCTGTCATGTGCTGCTGCCATCCTGCGCCCGTTCTGTCATGTGCTGCTGCCATCCTGCGCCCGTTCTGTCATGTGCTGCTGCCATCCTGCGCCCGTTCTGTCATGTGCTGCTGCCATCCTGCGCCCGTTCTGTCATGTGCTGCTGCCATCCTGCGCCCGTTCTGTCATGTGCTGCTGCCATCCTTCGCCTGTTCTGTCATGTGCTGCTGCCATCCTGCGCCCGTTCTGTCATGTGCTGCGGCCATCCTGCGCCCGTTCTGTCATGTGCTGCTGCCATCCTGCGCCCGTTCTGTCATGTGTTGCGGCCATCCTGCGCCCGTTCTGTCATGTGCTGCTGCCATCCTGCGCCCGTTCTGTCATGTGCTGCTGCCATCCTGCGCCCGTTCTGTCATGTGCTGCTGCCATCCTGCGCCCGTTCTGTCATGTGCTGCTGCCATCCTGCGCCCGTTCTGACATGTGCTGCTGCCATCCTGCGCCCGTTCTGACATGTGCTGCTGCCATCCTGCGCCCGTTCTGTCATGTGCTGCTGCCATCCTGCGCCCGTTCTGTCATGTGCTGCTGCCATCCTGCGCCCGTTCTGTCATGTGCTGCTGCCATCCTGCGCCCGTTCTGTCATGTGCTGCTGCCATCCTGCGCCCGTTGTCATGTGCTGCGGCCATCCTGCGCCCGTTCTGTCATGTGCTGCGGCCATCCTGCGCCCGTTCTGTCATGTGCTGCGGCCATCCTGCGCCCGTTCTGTCATGTGCTGCGGCCATCCTGCGCCCGTTCTGTCATGTGCTGCTGCCATCCTGCGCCCGTTCTGTCATGTGCTGCTCCCATCCTGCGCCACCATTGTATTATATGCCCCCCGCTCCAGTGTGTATGCCCCCGAATGCTGCTGCCATATAAAAAAAAAAAAAAAAAAATACCATACTCACCTATCGTCCGGCTCCACTGCAGGTATGTCTTCAAGAAAATGGCGCCGGAAAGCGGGGACTGCGCAGGCGCCGATTCCGGCAGCAGGAATCGGCGCCTGCGCAGTCCGCGCTTTCCGGCGCCATTTTCTTGAAGACACACCTGCAGTGGAGCCGGAGTGTGTCTTCAAGAAAATGGCGCCGGAAAGCGCGGACTGCGCAGGCGCCGATTCCGGCAGCAGGAATCTGCGCCTGCGCAGTCCGCGCCCTCCGGAGCCGGGAGCAGAGGAGCCGGGAGACGGAGCCGCAAGCAGCGCTGGAACCGGGAAAGGTGAGTATACTTACCCTCCCTCCTGGCGGTCCCTGACTCTCCGGTGGAGATCGCGGTATGCGTTCAGTGCTTACGCATACCGCGATCTCCCGGGAGCGTCGCTCTGTGAGGCCCAGACTGCGCCGGCGCTTGCGCTTGCGCAGTCTATAGAGGCTTCGGACAGAGTGACGCTCCCAGCGTTATATTATAGATAGATAGATATATATATATATATATTATACCGTATATACTAGAGTATAAGCTGACCCGAGTATAAGCCGACCCCCCCCCCCCTAATTTTGCCACAAAAAACTGGGAAAACTTATTGACTCGAGTATAAGCCTAGGGTGGAAATGCAGCATTTACTGGTGAATTTCAAAAATAAAAATAGATCAATATTTCCCCATAGCTGCCATATAGTGCTCTGCACCGTTCATTATTTTCCCATAGCTGTGCCATATAGTGCTCTGCATGTTAATTATTTCCCCATAGCTGTGCCCCATATAGTGCTCTGCACCGTTCATTATTGCCCCATATCTGTGCCATATAGTGCTCTGCACCGTTCATTATTGCCCCATAGCTGTGCCATATAGTGCTCTGCACCGTTCATTATTTCCCCATAGCTGTGCCATATAGTGCTCTGCACCGTTCATATTTCCCCATAGCTGTGCCCCATATAGTGCTCTGCACTGTTCATATTTCCCCATAGCTGTGCCATATAGTGTTCTGCACCGTTCATATTTCCCCATAGCTGTGCCATATAGTGCTCTGCACCGTTCATATTTCCCCATAGCTGTGCCATATAGTGCTCTGCACCGTTCATTATTTCCCCATAGCTGTGCCATATAGTGCTCTGCACAGTTCATATTTCCCCATAGCTGTGCCCCATATAGTGCTCTGCACCGTTCATATTTCCCCATAGCTGTGCCATATAGTGCTCTGCACCGTTCATATATCCCCATAGCTGTGCCATATAGTGCTCTGCACCGTTCATATTTCCCCATAGCTGTGCCATATAGTGCTCTGCACCGTTCATTTTTGTCCCATAGCTCTGCCATATAGTGCTCTGCACCGTTCATATTTCCCCATAGATGCTCCACATAAATCTCTGCCGCCGCTGCTGCTGCAGTAAAAAAAAAAAAAGCTATACTCTCCTCTCTTGCTTGCAGCTCCCAGCGTCCGGTCCCGGCGTCTCTCCGCTCTGACTGATCAGGCAGAGGGCGCCGCGCACACTATATGCGTCATCGCGCCCTCTGACCTGCACAGTCAGAGCGGATAGACGCCGGGAAGATGGAGCGGCGCCCGGCGGCTGGAACGGGGACAGGTAAATATGCGATACTTACCTGGTCCCGGCGTCCGACTCCTTCTCCCGGACAGCTGGTCTTCGGTGCTGCAGTTCTTCCACTGTTCAGCGGTCACCGTTACCGCTGATTAGAGAAATGACTGTGGCTCCACCCCTATGGGAGGTGGAGCCGCATATTCATTTCTCTAATAAGCGGTCCCACGTGACCGCTGAACAGTGGAAGAACTGCAGCACCGAAGACCGTGTGACAGGCGGGGAGCGTCAGGATCGCTGGAAGCAGGTAAGTATGCCTCAGCGCCCTCACCCCCTCACCCGCCGACCCTGCCACCCACCTTGACTCGAGTATAAGCCAAGAGGGGCACTTTCAGCCCAAAAATATATATATATTGTAAATTGACACTGAAGGCATCAAAACTATGAAATAACACATGTGGAATTATATACTTAATTTCAGTTGTTTCACACTTTTTTTGTTATGTCTTATATTCTAGGTTCTTCAAAGTAGCCACCTTTTTGTTTTGATAACTGCTTTGCACACTCTTGGCATTCTCTTGATGAGCTTCAAGAGATATATCATTCTCTTGATATATATATATTTTTAGCTTTAGAAGACGCATCCCCAAATTTGGTGAAGAAAAAGAGAAAAAAATAATTTTATGTTAAATGGTGGTCAGTCTTATAATGCCAGTGTCCATCTTACAAATCATATATGCCCCTCATCCTGGAATCTATATAACCCCCATTCTGGCAAACTGCCCCCCCCCCCCCTGTGCTGCTGGCACACTGCCCCCATCTCATCCTGGATATGGCCCCCCGTCACTATAAGCCCCTCTGCTGGGCACGCACATGGCCCCCCTCTCTCTATATATGCCCCACTGCTGGCACATATATGGCCCCCCCAGTCACTACATGCCCCCCTGAAGGCACACACATGATAAAATAACACACTTAACTCACCTTCTGATGATGTCTCCGTGCTCCCAGCTCCTCGGTTGCACTTCCTGTTTCACAGGCATCAGATCATGTGACCTGGGCACACAGTGATGACATCACTGTGCTGTGCTGATCACATGATCGGATGTCGGCACAGACACTGGAAGAGCCAAGGGAGAACTGGGAGCACGGAGCCATCATCAGAAGGTGAGTTAAGTGTGTTATTTTATCATGTGTGTGCCAGCAGGGGGGTGGGAGTGCAGGCACATGTAATATGCTCCCCTGTCAAGCAACTCAGTGTGGCTTCAGCACCAAGGTGATGGACAGCAAGTGCAGTGAATATTACATGAGGCTAAGGGTACCGTTACACTAAACGATTTACCAACGATCACGACCAGCGATACGACCTGGCCGTGATCGTTGGTAAGTCGTTGTGTGGTCGCTGGGGAGCTGTCACACAGACAGCTCTCTCCAGCGACCAACGATCCGGGGAAAGACTTCGGCATCATTGAAACTGTCTTCAACGATGCCGAAGTCCCCGGGTAACCAGGGTAAACATCGGGTTACTAAGCGCAGGGCCGCGCTTAGTAACCCGATATTTACCCTGGTTACCATTGTAAAAGTAAAAAAAAAAAAAACACTACATACTCACTCACATTCTGATGTCTGTCACGTCCCCCGCCGTCCACAGGGTTAAAACTGCTTTCGGCAAGAGCACTGCTAATGCACGCACTGCTGCCGAGAACTTCCCTCCACTGACTGTCAGTGCCGGCCGTAAAGCAGAGCACAGCGGTGACGTCACCGCTGTTACTGCCGGCGCTGACAGTCAGTGGAAGGAAGCTCTCGGCAGCAGTGCGTGCATTAGCAGCGCTCATGCCGAAAGCAGTTTTAACCCTGTGGACACCGGGGGACGTGACAGACATCAGAATGTGAGTATGTAGTGTTTTTTTTTTTTTTTTTACTTTTACAATGGTAACCAGGGTAAATATCGAGTTACTAAGCGCAGCCCTGCGCTTAGTAACCAGATATTTACCCTGGTTACAGGTGAACACATCGCTAGATCGGCGTCACACACGCCGATCCAGCGATGACCGCGGGTGATCAGCGACCAAAAAAAGGTCCTAATCATTCCCCACGACCAACGATCTCCCAGCAGGGGCCTGATCGTTGGTCGCTGTCATACATAAAGATATCGTTAGCGGGATCGTTGCTACGTCACAAAAAGCGTGATGTTGCAACAATATCCTTAACGATATCGTTATGTGTGAAGGTACCTTAATGACCAGGAGCACAGGACCTCCTGCTGTCTCTGCAGCAGCCAGCCCCCTGACACAACTCCAGAGCTGCCCCCCCTGCTCTACAGCAGCACACAGATTCGGAATATAAGATGCACTCGTATAAAAACACACCACTAACAGGGAGAACACTTTCCCAGTGTAGCTGGAGTGGTATGTTCCTAGCCTACTGGCTACAACCTCTAATTTAAAAAAAATATAAAGGTAGAGGTAAGCCCATCCTAGTATATCATGATGATTAGTAGTACCACAATAAGGTGACAACATCGTGCTGACACGTTTACACTCCGTAGATGTGCAGAACTGAGTGATCTTCCCCTACACACCCACCTATCTTGATGCCTACCTAGATGCGGAGGTTGGCACCCTAAGAATTCCGAGAATGGCGCCCCCCGCTCCTGCGATGGCTATGTCTGATCTTTTAATTCCACCCTATAAGGTTTCAGTCAGAAACAGAGAGCCAGACGGCCTGGATTAGTCATGTAATTTATAAGCCGCAAAAGACATAATGTGGGAGACAAAGGGACCATCTATGCCAATCGCCACCCGTCCAGATAAGACGGTATATCACAGTGATGTTGTATTAAGTCATCTATGGATTGATAGAACCGCACATGGTATAATGTGAGAGAACAGGGGACAGTCTATACCATTCATCGCCCATACACATATACAATATCCAGTACATAAAAAGGTGTCCAGGTACTACAGCAGCACATTGATAAGTCTATATCACTAATCCCACCCAATTAATGAGGATTATCTGGTATTCTCATAGAACAGACTCAAAACAACATCAGATAGAAACAAAGTTCAGATGTAATAATGCGCCAACAATATCACTTTAAGAAATTAATCAACAGGTACAATATTTGCCCTAATGATATAACCATGTTGATAATGCAACTATTCTTATCTGTTGACATGTGGTATTGTACACAGGCGACTGAGGATTCACGATGAGATGATTCCTCCATATAAAGAATAGACTCTCAACGCGTTTCCCCCTCAAGCGGGTTCATCAGCAGAGATTCAGAATGTCATGGCAGTGGAGAGTTGTCCAAAAGATAAGGCTGCCACATTATGTCTTTTGCAGCTTCTAAATTACATGACTAATACCGGCCATCTGGCCCTCTGTTTCTGACTGAAACCTTATAGGGTGGAATTAGGAGATCAGGGATAGCCATCGCACGAGTGGGGGCGCCATTCTCGTAATTCTTAGGGTGCCAACCTCCGCATCTAGGTAGGCATTAAAGGGCCACTGTCACCCCCTCCAGCCGTTATAAACTAAAAGAGCCACCTTGTGCAGCAGTAATGCTGCATTCTAACAAGGTGGCTCTTTTAGTTTTTGGTGCTGACATTCCCAAAATAAAGCGTTTTATAACTTCTCCAAAATACCTGTCTTTAGCCAGGGAGGCAGGTCCTCACCCCCCTGCTTGAAACGCCACACTGCCGTCACTCAAATCTTCAGGGGCGCCGCCCCCTCCGTGCTGATTTCGCATGAAATCCGGAGCCTGCGCTGTGTAGTACTGTCTGGTGCAGGCGCAGTGAGCTACATATACCACTCTAGCTACACTGGGGAAGTGTTCTCCCTGTTAGTGGTGTGTAGCCCATTTTTATACGGTGGCAATCCTACCGAGGGGTATTTATATATTGTGATTTTCATTTGACATTAATAAAGTTTATACACTTTTACGGGGTTTTTTTCTTTAAGCCTTTGTTCTCCCCATGTTGGTTATTATATTTTGTAAGAAGATTTTATAAGACGCACCCCCCACTTTCTCCCAAAATTTGGGGGAACAAAAGTGCGTCTTTTAATCCAAAAAATACGGTATCTCAAAATCACATGCAGGTGGCAGCACGATCACATCTATAATATGCATTGAATTGTTTTATTTAGTCATATACATTTTATTTAAAAAAAAAAAAAAAAAAAAAAAAAACCTTTCAAAGTAGTGCTGGCCGCACCTGCATAGTCGCATCTACCGGCGATCCAATCGATAGTACTGCAAAGGCACTTCCGGCGCAGCAGCATCTATCGGATCGCCAATAGATGCTACTGCGCAGGCGATGCCATCTTAGTGGAGACAATTTTTTAATTTTCCCTCTAGCAAAATGGCGCCTGCACAGTAGCACCTATCGGATCATCGGTAGATGCTACTGTGCAGGTGCGTACGGCGCCATTTTGAGAGAGAATGTTTTATTTTGTCAAGAAATTATATCACTAAATCCATAATGAATGTAATTTTTTTCAAACAGTAAAATATACAGTATGTAAAATAGGGGGAAGTGACCTGTCAGAAGCCATACACATTAATATTGAAGCAGAGCACCAGATGAAGACCCCCTCACGCATATCATTAACTCAAAACTAAAAATAAAGATTAAACAACCACAAGATGGATTTCATCAACCAAGGTATCATTGTAATTAGTATAACTGCACTGACCTGACATTGTAGGTTACTGTGCACAATCCTACTGACAGGTTCAGTGTAAAGCTTTGCTTATTCCTGATTCAATGTTTAAGCAAAACTTAAGTTTGTTTCCACACTAAAAAAAAGATTCATCGTTATATATGATAAGGAAAAACTTCCTCAGTTGTAGGCATTTTGTTAAATATCAAGGTTCACCTGCGGCTTTAATTTTCACCCTCTGTGTATCTAGTTTGACTTCCCTGATGGTGTATGTCACTTCTGAATTATCTTCTTTTGAACTTTTTGCCTCTCACTTTGCAGGGAGCAATGACTCCTGGAATCCCCATCTTCAGTCCTATGATGCCCTATGGCACTGGTTTGACCCCACAACCTGTACAAACAACAAATAGTTTGTCAATTCTTGAAGAACAGCAGAGACAGCAACAGCAGCAAGCTCAGCAGTCCACGTCCCAGCAAGGCACTCAGGGGTCTGGTCAAACCCCACAACTGTTCCACTCACAGACTCTAACCACAGCACCTCTTCCTGGCAATACACCTCTATATCCTTCCCCTATGACACCCATGACGCCAATCACCCCAGCGACTCCAGCATCGGAAAGTTCTGGGATTGTACCACAGTTGCAGTAAGTACACTATAAATGTGGGTCTTTGCCTAAGAATCCTTAATTTATATACATCTGATTATTGGAGTGTATCTAAAGCTATAGTCCTACACGTGCCTATTAAAAGTGCAACATTAGGGTGAGTGCCCCCTTAAGACATGTTTGTAGCCATGGGATTTCAGGCCTTTGTTAAATTTTTGAAAATCTGGTGAAGTTAATGAAGAATATTCTGTATACTTAAGTTGTGCTAATCCTCCCTTCATACTCATTCTTGTCAATGGAGAAGATATTGCATGACTGACAATATAAGTTGTAGTTAACACACATTCACATAATTTATTATCACTATTTTTATTTTTTAAGGAATATTGTGTCCACGGTGAATCTTGGCTGCAAATTGGACCTTAAAACGATTGCACTTAGAGCTCGAAATGCTGAATATAATCCAAAGGTAAAATATATGAAATGTTAGGGTGTGTTCACAGTTTGACAGAGGGTTTTCTGCCTGAAAAATCCATTCAATGAAACCATTATGCAAAAAAAGTGCTCTAAAGTCGTTTGTTTCTGGTTAGGGTTTTTTAAAACAAGTTGTATCAAGAGTTGATATGCTGCTGCTTTTTCCACATGGGGAAGAATGGCACCATGTGCACCATTGGGTGAGTTCCCATTAAAATAAAATGGATGCTTCTTCAAAGAGTATTTTAAAAAGCTTCACATCTGGATTGTGGGAAAGAAAAAAAACTCTGGACATAGTTTAAAGAACGTCTGCCCAATATGCGGTTTGTTCTGTAAGGAGCGCCTCTCAGTAAGTTTCTGTACACTTATGGGGCACATAGACAGCTGCAACCTTGGTTTGTACAGTTCTGGCCTATTGTTTTAAGACTACACAAATTTTGTTATTCACAAAGTCGTTGCTTCAGTGTCTTTAGATCTTTTAATCAGATGCTTCTATGGTTACTGAAGAACATTTATACGCATTTTACACTTTTTTTGAGAACTGCATCAAGTTTATGAAAAGCCCCAATATTTGACCCTTATTTTTCGAGGCTTTTGCAGCTAACCTTTGTATGCTGGGTTCCCCCTTTCTGGGCCAAACTGACTGACAACACATTCTTACCTAAGTAATGCTTGGAGTTTATCACAATAGGATCGAGATCTGGGGAGTTTCCTGGCCATGGGCTCAACATTTCAATGCTTTGTTCACCAAACCACTCAGTTATAATTTTTGACTTGTGACATGGTCGCCATCATGTTGGAAAAAGCATTGTTCACCACTAAAATACTCCTGGATTGTTGGGGGAAAAGTTTCTCGGAGTATTTATTTATTTTTTTTATACTATTCTTTATTCGTGGCAGGGTTCTTAGGCAAAATTATGAGTGAGCCCAGTAATAATATTTTACTCTCTGCTATTCTGTGCCCAAAAGTTCTAGCTTAGCTATGACCTGCTATTTCTCTAAGGTCCGCTACAGATCTCCTCCTATTGCGTCAGTGCAGCTTCAAATGACCGGCTACAGCCAATATCTTGTCAGTGTGCTGGAATGACACATACTTCCCTCAATATTCTAAAGAAACTAAAGGATTAAAAGTATACCGTCAGAAGGGCTGAACTGTGATCACCTGCCTTATACATATGCAATGGGCACTGCAAAGTTATCATATGAGCTGCTTTCTCTTCCCATGCCCTCCCAGAGTCTTCTATTGCTAGAATTGGTGACCCCTTTCATAGAATATAAGGGCATGTAATTTTCAGGGATTCGCCTAAAGTTAAAGGGAATCTGTCACCAGATTTGGCCGATATGAGTTATGGCCACCACCTTTCAGGGCTGATATACAGCATTCTATAATGGAAGAGAAAAAAAAGAACTTCTTATACTCACCTGTGGTGTGGTCCAATGGGTGTCACTCTTCTTGGTCTGGCTCCTCCCATCTTGTGATGCCATCCTCCTACTTGCCTTGTGTCGTGCTCCTGCGCAGACGGGCTTCTCTGCATTTTTGAGGGCAGCGCAAAGTACTGAAGTGCGCAGGCGCTGGGCCTCTCTGACCTTTCCATGCGCACTGCAGTACTTTTCTCTGCCCTCAACAGGGCAAATCAGTACGCCTGCGCCGGAGTGCACACGGGAGGCGCCAGACCAAGACCAGTGACACCCATTGGACCGCACCGCCCCGCACGTGAGTATAAGAAGTTATTTTTCTTCTCTTCCAGGTCGGATTGGGGGCAGATATACAGCATTATAGAATGCTGTGTATCAGCAATGTAATGTGATGGCCGTTACATATATCAGCCAAAACTGCTGACAGGTTCCCTTTAATGGGAAAGAAGCATGCCATGAATTTTCATACTGAGACAACTAAATAAGACAATATTAGCTGAGTTATAGCTGGGTCTAGTAATAAGATGAATTATAAAAAAAAAAAGCAAAATTGCTGCTTTTAACTTGTATCTAATGTTATGGAATTTTTTTCATGCAACAAATCCAAACTTCATGTGTTTGTTTGTTTTCATTAGTGTCCTGTTTTGTTTTTTATTTTTGAGGCTTTTTTTCCCTCCCTTTCTTTCAAGAACCATAACTTTTTTTTTTTTTTTATTTTGCTGCCGGCATACCTATATAAGGGCTTGTTTTTCTTTTGTTCGACTGGTTGTATTTTTGAATGACACCATCCATTTTATCATACATTTTACTATAAAAAAAGGGAATAAATTCCAAGTGAAAAAAAACAACCCACATTCCCTCAGTTGTTTTTTAGGCTTCGTTTTTTTCGGCTTTCATTTGTAAAAAATGGTCCAGATTAGTGATGAGCGTATATACTCGTTACTCGAGAATTCCCGAGGATGCTCGGGTGTCCTCCGGGTATTTTTCAGTGCTCGGAGATTTAGTTTTCATCACAGCAGGTGAATAATTTACATCTCTTACGCAGCTTGATTACATGTGGTGATTCCCTGGCAACCAGGCAACTCCCACATGTACTCAGGCTAGGTAACAGATGTAAACTATTCAGCTGCGGTGATGAAAACTAAATCTCCGAGCACTGAAAAATACTGAGGACACCTGAGCGTGGTCGGGAAATCTCGAGTAACGAGTATATTCGCTCATCACTAATTTTTATGTTTTTTTTTTTTTTAAATAATTTTCTGCACTTCTATTTGCTAGTCCTATTAGGGAACTTGAGTTTGCGTTCATATGATCGCTTATACTCTATACAGCAATGCCACAGTATTGATTTATTTTGTAAACTCACTGTATTTTACGACACCCAGCCACAGGCTGGACATCACAGAGGAATTCATATGACTGGCACAGCACCATTCAGTCGGACCCAGCTGTCATAGTAAGCCTGGGAAGCCGATGGCCATCCTAACCAGAAGTCAGGGGCCGACTGCGGTATTTACATGACAGTGACACTTAAGAGGTTATCAGCAGTGATTGGGGGGCATGCCCACCTCAGCCATTGGAGACAGATGTCAGTGATAGAATATACCTGGCATCTGCCCAGTATGCAGCTGACTCTGCTTCTGAGCCTGCTCCAGACTCCCTACACACTCCATGACTGATATGTCCATCATATGAGATTTTAGGTGATAAGTTCTGGAAACTTTCTTTGGAAGTGCTCAAGTAAGAAAAATCTAGAGCCAAACTTATTTAGCTCCGATTTTCCAGTGTTGTCATCTTTCACACTTTCTATCTTCTTTGACTGTCTTGGTTGCTACATTTTTGTTAAGAAATATACCAACTTTTTTGTCTCCTAGCGTTTTGCTGCTGTAATTATGAGGATAAGAGAACCACGTACAACGGCGCTTATATTTAGCTCGGGTAAAATGGTCTGCACAGGAGCCAAAAGGCAAGTATTCATATTTACAGATTTTTTTTTCAGTTGTCTTCAGTGTCTTTAGACACACAAGTGCATTTCTCAGCATTGAAATTGCAACACCAAGAAGGAAAATTTGTGGAATTATGGAAATCACAGGATGGCTAGATATGCCAATGATGTGCAAATGATGAAAAGATGGAAACCACATTCTGAAAGTCTCTTGATTTTATTCAGTATTGGTATGAGCTCCACATGCAGAAATACACACACTAACATAACCTCATTGATAACATGACAAGGTAATAATGGCTGTCTGAGAGATGTCCTGCAATGCTGAATGTATTAGGGCAACTCCTCACGATCAGCTGCTGTCTGTTTCCTTTTCAAGTGTAGACTGACATCCCAGATGTTCTCAATTGAGGACAAGTCTGGAGATGCTGCAGGCTATAGGAGCATGTTTAGGCCTCTTGGGCAGCTCAGAGTTGCACAAGTAACATGCGGCTTTGCATTGTCATTTTGACAATCTGCTTCTCAGACATTTTAGATAAATCGCTGTAATTCCGGTTTCACGACCAAATCAATTTAACACTGATCTGTAGGGGTACCTGTAATGAAAATTAGAGGGATCCCTGTACTGTACATTGTGCCTCTACACTCCATGGGAGTATGACTGTTTTGACCTTTCCTCATGAAGGCCTTTTCATGGCGTAACCCATGTGATCTTGTCATTTAAGAAATGAGTGATCCATTCTGTACTGTTAATGAAAATAAAGATCACTTACCACGCCTAATGGATCATAGGTGAATACGTAAACCACCAGAAGGTGTTTGCACGACATGGGCCAACGAGCCAGACATCCAACTACAGGTGTTCCATTGATCTGATGTCACTGTTCTGAAAGGCTATCATGATGCAGAACAAGATGGCTATGGAGGCTTTAATAGACCACTATGCTCTTCAGCAACGAGGCCTTTGTCTTAAACGCAATGATGGATGGAAGTTGCTGTGGATAGCACATGGGCAACACCGCCAAGAGGCTTTCATGGGAGAACATGAACGTATCCACGGACCCGTTTTTTCAACACAATGCCAGGCCTCGTTTTGTTGTGTTTAAGGTTATGTGCACACGCTGCGGTTTTGACTCTGCGGATTCGCAGCAGTTTTCCATGCGTTTACAGTACCATGTAAACCTATGGAAAACAAAATCCGCAGTTCACATGCTGCGGAAAAAAACACGCTGAAACGCTGCGTTGTTTATTCCGCAGTATGTCAATTCTTTGTGCGGATTCCGCTGCGGTTTACACCTGCTCCATTATAGGAATCCGCAGGTGGAATCCGCACAAAAACCGCTGTAAATCCTTGGTAATTCCGCAGTAAATCTGCAGTGCGGTTTACTTGTGGATTTAGAAAAACAGGTGTGGAAAAATCCGCAGACATCCCACCTACGTGTGTACATACCCAAAGGCTGTGTGCACACGTTCCGGATTTTTCAAGTTTTTTCGCTATAAAAACGCGATAAAACCACAAAAAAAAGCTCACATTAAGCATCCTATTAAAAGAATGCAATCCGCATTTTGTATGCACATGCTGCGTTTTTTTTTCCTGAGCGGAAACGGATTCCGGAAAAAAACGCATGTTCATTAAATTGCGGAATCGCAGGGATTCCGCACACATAGGAATGCATTGATCTGCTTACTTCCCGCAGATTGATCTGCTTACTTCCTCTCTCCTCCAGGCCTCGGGAACCATACAATTGTTAAAAAAAAAAATTATAATAATTAAAATAAATAGTGATATACTCGCCTTCTGATGGCCCCCGGAGTCCTCCCGCCTCTCAGTGGTGCACGTGACGGCTTCCGTTCCCCAGGAAGCTGTGCAAAAGACCTTCGATAACGTCATGTGACCGTGACGTCATCCCAGGGAACAGAAGCCGCCGCGTGCACCGCTAAGGAGATCGGGGGCCATCAGAAGGTGAGAATAACCTTTTTTTTTTTTTTAATTATTATTTTTAACATTAGATCTTTTTACTATCGATGCTGCGTACACAGCATCAATAGTAAAAAGTTTGTCACACTTGTCAAATACTGTTTGTCAAATGTGACCAACCTGTCGATCACCATTCCAAGTGATGCTACAGATCGCTTGGGAAACGCTAGCATTCTGCAAGCTAATTGTGCTTACAAAACGCTGGTGTTTAGTGGGAATACGCATGCCAATTCCGCATGCGATATACCCGTGGCAGGAGTTGCGGAATTGCCGCGGAAATTTCCGTGCCAATTCTGCAACGTGTTCACTTAGCCTAAAAGTTCTGCTATGGCCTGCAGCCAGCGTCTCCAGACTTGTCTCCCATTGAGCACGTCTGAAACGACATTGGTCGGCAATTGCAGTGAGCTGCCAACAGCGAGTCTTGATTTACGTGCCTAAGTGCATTCAGCATGGCAGAACTTTCCTTAGATAACCATTAATGACTTCACTGATTTGTATGCCAAGGTGTCTAAGTGCGGGTATTTCTATACATGGTGCTCATACTGTATACTGAAGAAGTCAAGGTGTTGAGTTCAGTACTCTTGGCTTCCATTTTTTAGCACTTGCATATCAGTATCGCCGTAGCATATTTATCCCGTGATTTACCTACTTGCACAATTTTTCCGTCATGGTATTGCCATTTCAATGTTGAGAAGTGTAAAACTAGGCTTTGTAATATTTTCTGATTTGTAGCTTGCATAGCCGCCCTATGATGCATCTCCAAATCTGATTGAATGTGTGGTAATGTCTCAGAATATTCCATTCTGCTGACACACAGCTAGCCATGGTGCCGTCCGTTCAGGGAACGATCACACTTATCTGATTACACGGCAGTTACTTTTTTAGCGCCATAAGTTTTCACATCTGTCTAATCTACCTTGGGTTAAAATTCCATAAAATGTAAGATCTCTGCTTGATGTCCTTGATGGAGATCAATCCTTTTTTTCGTATATCCAGAGGCCAGGATCTTGAACAGACCTTTTTAATAACCTTCCCCTTTCCCATATTCTGTAATAAAATGTTAATGCTTTATTAAAGAGAACCTGTCAGCAGGATTTAGCGCTATGAAGTAAAGGCATGGCCTTATTGGCGCTGTTATGCAGGCTAAACTGTAAGTTCGTTGAAGGAATCCTATCTCTGGATATTGTTGAGTCAGCCTCTAAAGTTTTCTTCTAGTTATGTCTTCTGTGCATCCATCGGGGCGGGACTGGGGGTAGGATCTTCTCCTACTCTTCCACCCCACCACCTGCCTCCTGAAGTTCTTCCACAGGTCACTGATTATTCCTCCTTTTTGAAATTCCGCACAGATGCTCCTACGCATTGTGATTACACAGATGGTCTGCAATAAAATGGTTCTGATGGTGGTCCATGTACAGATCGAGATCTTGGCTAACTCACGTCTTCATTAGCTGAACACTGGATCTGTTCATGGCAGTTACGTGTGCCGTTTTATTGAAGACAGTCTATGGAATTGGGCTGCACACATGTCGCCCACTCCAATGTCTGTTTCGCAGATTTTTAAAAATAAAACAGGATCCGGAGCAGAAGACCAGCCCGATGCATGCACAGGAGACCTCCTGAGAAGAAAACTTAAGAGGCTGAAAAAACAATAACCAGAGATCGGATTTCTTCACCAAAGGTGAAGTTTAATATACATAACGGCGCCATTATGGCCATGCCTTTACTTCATAGTGCTAAATTCTGCTGACAGGTTCTCTAAGTGAAAATCATTTGTATGTTTTGCTGTTCTCATTATTATTGTTTATTTTTTAGTGAAGAACAGTCTCGGTTAGCGGCCAGAAAGTATGCACGAGTTGTACAGAAACTGGGATTTCCAGCAAAGTTTTTAGATTTTAAAATCCAGAATATGGTGGGAAGCTGCGATGTCAAGTTCCCGATCAGATTAGAGGGTCTGGTGCTCACACATCAACAGTTCAGCAGGTAAAACCTACAGCTGTACATGTTAAAGCTGCCTAAACGCATTTTTATAGTTGTCGGCCAACTTTCCATTCGGATGACCGAAATACCCCCACTTCCTCCCTTCTCCAACATGCAAGTACCTACTTTATTGCTTAACCCCTTTACCCCCAAGGGTGGTTTGCACGTTAATGACCGGGCCATTTTTTACAATTCTGACCACTGTCCCTTTATGAGGTTATAACTCTGGAACGCTTCAACGGATCTTGGCGATTCTGATGGTTTTCTCGTGACATATTGTACTTCATGATAGTAGTAAAATGTATTTGATATTACCTGCGTTTATTTGTGAAAAAAATGGAAAATTTTGAAAATTTCGCAATTTTCCAAATTTGAATTTTTATGCAATTAAATCACAGAGATATGTCACACAAAATACTTAATAAGTAACATTTCCCACATGTCTACTTTACATCAGCACAATTTTGGAACCAAAATTTTTTTTGTTAGGGAGTTATAAGGGTTAAAAGTTGACCAGCAATTTCTCATTTTTACAACACCATTTTTTTTTTTAGGGACCACATCTCATTTGAAGTCATTTTGAGGGGTCTATATGATAGAAAATACCCAAGTGTGACACCATTCTAAAAACTGCACCCCTCAAGGTGCTCAAAACCACATTCAAGAAGTTTATTAACCCTTCAGGTGTTTCACAGGAATTTTTTCAATGTTTAAATAAAAATGAACATTTAACTTTTTTTCACAAAATATTTACTTCAGCTCCAATTTGTTTAATTTTACCAAGGATAACAGGAGAAAATAGACTCCAAAAGTTGTTGTCCAATTTGTTCTGAGTGCGCTGATACCCCATATGTTGGGGTAAACCCCTGTTTGGGCACACGGGAGAGCTCGGAAGGGAAGGAGCACTGTTTTACTTTTTCAACGCAGAATTGGCTGGAATTGAGATCGGAGGCCATGTCGCGTTTGGAGAGCCCCTGATGTGCCTAAACAATGGAAACCCCCCAATTATAACTGAAACCCTAATCCAAACACACCCCTAATCCCAAAGGTAACCCTAACCACACCTCTAACCCAGACACACCCCTAACCCTATTCCCAACCGTAAATGTAACCCTAACTTTAGCCCCAACCCTAACTTTAGCCCCAACCCCAACACTAGCCCTAACCCTAATGGGAAAATGGAAATACATTTTTTTAATTTTACCCTAACTAAGGGGGTGATGAAGGGGGGTTTGATTTACTATTTATAGCGGGGTTTTTAGCGGATTTTTAGGATTGGCAGCCGTCACACACTGAGCGACGCTTTTTATTGCAAAAAATATTTTTTGCGTTACCACATTTTGAGAGCTATAATTTTTCCATATTTGAGTCCACAGAGTCATGTGAGGTCTTGTTTTTGCGGGACGAGTTGACGTTTTTATTGGTAACATTTTCTGGCACGTGACTTTTTTTATCGCTTTTTATTCCGATTTTTGTGAGGCAGAATGACCAAAAACCAGCTATTCATGAATTTCTTTTGGGGGAGGCGTTTATATTGTTCCGCGTTTGGTAAAATTGATAAAGCAGTTTTATTCTTCGGGTCAGTATGATTACAGCGATACCTCATTTATATCATTTTTTTTATGTTTTGGCGCTTTTATAAGATAAAAACTATTTTATAGAAAAAATAATTATTTTTGCATCGCTTTATTCTGAGGACTATAACTTTTTTATTTTTTCGCTGATGATGCTGTATGACGGCTCGTTTTTTGCGGGACAAGATGATGTTTTCAGCGGTACCATGGTTATTTATATCCATCATTTTGATCACGTGTTATTCCACTTTTTGTTTGGGGGTATGAGAAGCGTTGTTTTTTGCCTTTTATTTTTTTTTTATTTTTTTTTTTTACGGTGTTCACTGAAGGAGTTAACTAGTGATATAGTTGTATAGGTAGGGTCGTTACCGACGCGGCGATGCTAAATATGTGTACTTTTATTGTTTTTTTTTATTTAAAGAAATGTATTTATAGGAAGAATATTTTTTTTTGGATTTTTTTTTTTTTTGGGGGGGGGGATTTTTTTACACATGTGAATATTTTTTTTTTACACTATAATATTGCCTTAGGGGGGTTGGGGGGGGGGGGGCGCATCGTGTTATAGTGTAAGATCGCTGATCTGTCACTTTGCTGTGCACTGTCAGATCAGCGATCTGACGTGCACTTCTCCTGGCGCCTGCTCTGAGCAGGCGCAGTGAAGCCACCTCCCTGCAGGACCCGGATGCCGCAGCCATTTTGGATCCGGGCCTGCAGCAGCGAGGAAGGAGATAGGAGACCCTCGGAGCAACGCGATCACATCGCGTTGCTCCGGGGATCTCGGGGAAGCTCGCAGGGAGCCTACTCCCTGCGCGATGCTTCCCTATACCGCCGGCACACCGCGATCATGTTTGATCGCGGTGTGCCCGGGGTTAATGTGCCGGGGGCTGTCCGTACGTCATATGTCAAAAAGGGGTTAAAGGGAAGGTACCGTGTTTGTAGATCATTAATAAATCACTGTAATGTAGCATAACATGCTGTTATAACCAAGTTTTAAATGCATGTGAAACAGATTTCGTGTGTTATATGAGTTTAAAGAAGGAACTGGGGGCTGACATCTTGGTTTCACAGCAGTAGCACGACGCTATCAGTGTCATATTACGGCACCCCATGGACATAGGGTCAGCGGAGGTCTAACATTGCAGCAGCATTAGCATTGAGCTGGGCACGCCTCTGTGGGCTGCACAACTCACTGCTGTAGGTGTGACTGGCCGCCATTTTATTATAGCCCAGTGCTATCTGCCAGCTCCACTTACTCTCTATCGCAGGACAGAAGCGCTCATTGGAGCCGGAGGATGGAGAGTGGGGAGTGCGGGTGATTTACCCTGTGCTTCTCTGTACTCCAGTCCAGGCAGTCACGTCCTCGGCAGACATCCTCTGCTCCTCACATGCTGCCCTGTGTGCTTCTCCTGCTGTGTCTCCGCCTCCCCCTCACACACAGTCCCTGTGATCTCTGGTAAGCTGCATTCACAGCCTGCAGAGCGGGAGTTGACACCTGGAGAGAGAGCAGGACAGCTGACAGGATAGGGATTAAGGTGGGGGAAGGGAGGATGGCAAGAATGTTATTCACAAAACAGGAGAGAAGTAGCATGCCCACAGCAGGGATCATATATCCTTCCCCCATATATCTCCTCTGTGATCTCCCATAGGCCAGCACACTGCTCTCCTGAAAGACTCTGTGCTGCAGTCACCCTGTTCCTTCCCCCATATATCCCCCATTGTGACCCTGGAGGTGACTGTCTCTCCATATGGGTGCTGTCTCTCTCCCCATGTGTGCCCTCCATCCCCCTGTGCCTGGTCGCTCTCGCTCCTATGCACTCCTCTCCCCTGCATGTCTCTCTCCCCATGGGTCGCTCTCCCTCTCCCCCTGCATGTCTCACTCCCCATGGGTCGCTCTCCCTCCTATGCAGCCCTCTCCCCCTGCATGTCTTTCCCCATTGCACACACAGCTCAGTGCGTGCGATAACAGGAGCTGCGGGGGTCATGCTGTCACATGTCAACGTGACCCCACAGCTGTGACTGTCACCTGCAGTATGGCGGTATTATGTGAGAAGTTTTTGGCGGTATTATATGAGAACACTATGGCGGTATGTGTGATCTATACGATGGTATTATATGAGAACTATATGGCGCCATTGTGTGATCTATATGGCGGTATTGCGTGAGAACTATATGATGTTTATTGCCTAGGAAGGGGTTAATACCCATGGATCTTCCCAGGCTATGATTATCAGCCCGCAGCTGTACATTTAACCTTTATCGGCTATTAAAATAGGGGGACCCCCCAAAAAAACGACGTGGGGACCCCCAATAATTCATAACCAGAAAAGGCTATGCAGACAGCTGCGGGCTGATGTTATTAGCCTAAGAAGGGGCCATGGATATTGCACCCCCCCCCCCTTCCCTGGCTACAAACGCCAGCTCAAAGCCACCTCTGAAATGACTCATCTCTAAGATGAGCCAATTCCAGCACTTAGCCTATCTCTTCCCACTACCCTGTAGAGGTGTCATATGGGTAATATTTGTGTGGTTAATATTGTAAGGTGACATCAATACAATACCTTTGTATTGTAAGGTGACATCAAGCCGGCTAATTGGCTAATATGAATGTATTCACTATTCACATTATATTAATATGGATATGTTTATGGTAGCACCCGATTATCCCTCAATTCCCTAAATAAGTAGTGGGCTGCAGTTTCCAGCATCCCTTAATATCGTATCGGGTCCTGTTGTGCGCATGTCCTCTGTGGCACAGTCCGGAGCATCACTGATGGCGACTATGGATGACACTTGCGTTCCAATGACGTCACTTTGACATGGACGCTGACACGCAGTGTTACTCCCCCCTGCCGGAAGTGATGCTAGTCCCGGCGTGCAGTTCCGGAGACATGCGCTGGTGCTACAGGTTCCGGTACGAATAGGTATTTAATACCGGCCCACACACATTGTATCACCGCACCTTGACAAAGAGCAGCGAAACGCCCGTTGGTAGCGGCGAGACACGGGTCCGGCACCATACTACTATATGGGTAAGCATTCCTGACAAGCACTGCTATATACTATAATGTCGCCACCATGCAATGAATCTGTATTTGGTTAACACACTTTATGGTGGGTTATATTGTGGATGCTTCCCATAGTAATTATGAGCACTAGGCACTTTATGTTTTTATGACATTTTGCCGGTATTCCTGTGACTGACCTGATCCCTCTATATGTAGTTGTTTGTCATACTAGTTTGGTACGTTAATAACTGATTATTTAATAAACCTAATCCGAACAAACGGGAGCAAATGCCAATATAAAATATTTCAAAACTTTATTATACACACTTTTAAATAACAAAGTACAAAATAATTAAAATTATGAAGATACGACTGCACAATACAGCCGCTGTGTTCATACTTACTGTGATTATATTGTGGCACTTGCCTTTTAATCTGAGCACGGCACAAGTCTATTTGGAGTCAGGTACCACTGTGAACAGCCTTAACACCAGTATATGGGAATTGGTAATTTTGCTGTATTCTGTGGATCATAAGAGACAGACCCGGTCTCTGCACTTTGCACTTAATCAAGTTAACAATTTCCAATAATTATTTATGCAGGGTATCTGTATCATAGGGATATGTGTTTTCTGTGTATAGCCTTTTCTAATTCTTGTCAAACATATTTTAGATAGGATAGATTAATTTTAGGGAATATTTATATTGGAATGGTACACTAGTTTAGTAAGGTTATGCATAGCTAGTTCCCAGCATATATGTGATGTTTAGCCAAATGGGCGTTAACTTACGACTATACTAAGGATTTGTATGGGGTGTGCTACTTAGTGAGGCGGCTGTATTGTGCAGTCGTATCTTCATCATTTTAATTATTTTGTACTTCGTTATTTAAAAGTGTGTATAATAAAGTTTTGAAATATTTTATATTGGCATTTGCTCCCGTTTGTTCGGATTAGGTTTATGCATTGAGGTGGGAGACGCCACATATTGAGCCTATGTTCTATGTATGGGTGATTATTTAATAAACTGATATACATTTTTACAAATTTTGGACTGAGAACTCCGTTTCTTTTTGGGTATTACTGCATTCAGGAGTGTCCACTTGAAAGAGACTGCCTGAGACACAGGGTCATGGTGACGTGTTTCTTGGGCATCATAATATCAAAAGTGTTCTATTTGGTTTGGATTTATTTTATAACACTGCCCATGTAGTATATAGCAGCCACGCGGTATATCACGCAGCCCACGCGGTATATCACGCAGCCCACGCGGTATATCACGCAGCCCACGCGGTATATCACGCAGCCCACGCGGTATATCACGCAGCCCACGCGGTATATCACACTGCCCACGCGGTATATCACACTGCCAAAGAAAAACAAAGAAAAAGATATGCACACTATGGGATCAACCATACGTAATAAATTTTATTTAGACAGATCACTACAGACAGAGGCAATAAAGAGGACAAACAATTAAAAACATTTAAAAACTAGATGGACCAACTCGCATCCCCCAGGACACAATAATACAAAAGTACCAAAATGGACCAATATAGCAATACATATAATGTACAAAATGATGTGAGGGGTATAAAATAAGACAGCACTATCCAACAATAACCATGAAAATCCCTAATTCCCCCGTGCTGCCAGCTGACCAAGCCCCTTATGCCACAGATCCAAGTGTACCCGGCAATCCCTAACAATCAAACAGACATGAAAAAATGTCAATAATAAGTCAAAGTAATAATACAAATGACATGTCTGTATCCCTCCTTAATGGTAACACCCCATACCATACATCACCAAATAAGAGGAGGTATAATCCTAGCCACATGGGAGCTGGTATCCTAGTGGTGGGGATACATAAGTATACCCTCTGAAGGGGTGCCGAAAATAGCAGACACACAGGATCGTGTGTCGCTTAGTACAACCGAGGTATGTCAGGGGATAGCCGAGAGAGTCCAAAGGGGGGTGGAGGCCCACCTTCTTCTGCTTTTGCCGTATGACACTGCCCACGCGGTATATCACACTGCCCACGCGGTATATAGCAGCCAGGTAGTATATAATGCAACCCACGCAGTATCTAACACAGCCCACGCAGTATTTAGCAGTGTGAGCACCATATCCCTGTTAAAAAAAATTAATTAAAATAAAAAATAGTTATATATTCACCCCCTGGGATCCAGCGAAACTCTGGCGATGCTGTCCCGATGCGCGCGCGATGCGACCGCCAGCTTCCGTTCCCAGGATGCATTGCGAAATTACCCAGATGATTGAGATCTGCCGGCCAGCACCAACCAACAATAGGAAATTTTTCCTATTGGTTCATTTTGATCACTGTGATAAAGCCTATCACAGTGATCAAAATAAAAAAATTAGTTAATCAACCCCTCCCCCTTTCTCACCCCCTTACTCAGTTAGGTAAAAAGATTTTAAAAAGTATTGATTTCCATTTTTTCGCTAGGGTTAGGGTTGGGCTAAAGTTAGGCTTGGGATTACGGTTAGGGTTGGGGTTAGAATTGGGGGGGGTTTCCACTGTTTAGGTACATCAGGGGGTCTCCAAACGTGACATGGCGCCACCATTGATTCCAGCTAATTTTGCGTTCAAAAAGTCAAATGGTGCTCCCTCCCTTCTGAGCCCTGACATGCACCCAAACAGTGGTTTACCCCCACGTATGGGGTATCGGCGTACTCAGGAGAAATTGCACAACAAATTTTGTGGTCCATTTTCTCCTGATACCCTTATGAAAATGAAAAAAAAAATAGTTCCACAGTAAATTTTTTGTGAATATTTTTTTGTGAAAAAAGTAAAATGTTAATTTCTTCCTTCCACGTTACTTTAGTTCTCATGAAGCACCTGAAGGGTTAATAAACTTCTTGAGCGTGGTTTTGCGCACCTTGAGGGGTGCGGTTTTTAGAAAGGTGTCTCTTTTGGCTATTTTCTGTTATATTGTCCCCCACCCCAAACTCACATCAAATATGAGGTGTTCCTTTAAAAAAAAAAGGTTTTGTAAATTTTTTTGGAATAATGAGAAATTGCCTAACAAAAATATTATGTTTCCAAAATTGTGCTGATGTAAAGTAGACATGTGACACCACTCTCTGATTTGTGAACAAAAACTAAACGTTTTAAAATTGCAAAATTTTCTACATTTTTGCCAAATTTCCGTTTTTTCATAAATAAATGCAAATTATATAGAATAAATTTTACCACTGCCATGAAGTACAATATGTGACGAAAAAACATTCTCGGAATCAGTGGGATCCATTGAATCGTTCCAGAGTTATTGCCACATAAAGTGACAGTGGTCAGAATTGTAAAAATTGGCTTGGTCATTAAAGGGACACTGTCACCTGAATTTGGAGGGAACAATCTTCAGCCATGGAGGCGGGGTTTTGGGGTTTTTGATTCACCCTTTCCTTACCTGCTGGCTGCATGCTGGCTGCAATATTGGATTGAAGTTCATTCTCTGTCCTTTGTAGTACACACCTGCGCAAGACAATCTTGCCTTGCACAGGCGTGTACTATGAAGGACAGAGAATGAACTTCAATCCTATATTGCAGCCAGCATGCAGCCAGCGGGTAAGGAAAGGGTGAATCAAAAACCCAAAATCCCCGCCTCCATGGCTGAAGATTGTTCCCTCCAAATTCAGGTGACAGTGTCCCTTTATGTAAAAAAACACCATAAGGCTGTGTGCACACGTTGCTGATTTTTTGCGTTTTTTTCGCTATAAAAAAGCTATAAAACCGCAAAAAAACAGCATGCATTATGCATCCCATCATTTAGAATGAATTCCGCAATTTTTGTGCACATGATGCGTTTTTTTCCGCAAAAAAAAACGCATCACGGTAAAAAAAGCAGCATGTTCATTAATTTTGCGCATTTCCCACTATATAATGCATTGGGAAATGTCCAGAAAAATCTGCAAAAAAAAACGCGCAAAAAACGCATGCATATTTCTTGTATATTTTTTCCAGAAAATTTCAGGTTTTCCTCAGGAAATTTCTGCAAGAAATCCTGATCGTGTGGACATAGCCTAAGAGGAAAAACCTCCACTATTCTAGACAAAAAAAAAACCAGATGCTTACCTGTCCAGGGCCTCCAAACAATTGCACTAACCAAGGTGCAGCGGACCCAAATAAAGATGGCAAATACACAGGTGCAATAATAGCGATAAGGCAGCCAGCCTACAATCAGGAATTGGCCACTTGGCACACCTGTGCAAAATGATCTGTATGTGGCGTGTTCACACAGAAATGCAGATCATATGGCTCACAGCCTATTAATGACGCCATATAGCGGGCCAGCCATTGCTGACTAATGCATCCTGTGTGTACAGAGGCCACAGTTTACAGAGACCTCTAGGGCCCAGCTGCACTCTGAAAAGATATGAAGTGCACAAAAACAAAACAATGTATGCAAAGAATTGGTTGGTATTATGGCCACAATACTTTAGCCGGCAACCCACGTCAAGGGTCCTTACATATTGCCAGTCCTAATCTAACAAAAAAACACCATAAGAGGATAAACCTCCACTATTCTAGACAAAAAAACACCAGTACACAGATAAACACTCTAAGCAGCCAGCCCACAATCAGGAATTGGCCGCTGGGCCCTAGATGGCTCTGTAAACTGTGGCCTCTGTTCACACAGGATGCATTACTATAGCCCGCTATATGGCGTCATTAATAGGCTTTGAGCCATATGCTCTGCATTTCTGTGTGAACATGGCCACATACAGATCATTTTGCACAGGTGTGCCAGGCGGCCAATTCCTGATTGTAGGGTGGCTGCGTTATCGGTATTACTGCACCTGTGTATTTGCCATCTCTATTTGGGTCCACTACACCTTGGTTAGTGCAATTGTTTGGAGGCCCTGGACAGGTAAGGCTACTTTCACACTAGTGTCGGCCCATCGCAGTGCGTCGGACCGACGCATCCTGTGACAACGCAGCACAACGGGGGCAGCGGATGCATTATTACAACGCATCCGCTGCCCCATTGTGAGTTGCGAGGAGGAGGGGGCGGAGTTCCAGCTGCACATGCGCAGTCGGAAATGGCAGACACGACGCACAAAAAATCGTTACATGTAACTTTTTTTGTTCCAACGGTCCGCCACAACACGACGCAACCGTCGGACGACGGTTGCGTCGTGTGGCAATGCGTCGCTAATGTTAGTCTATGGGGAAAAAACGCATCCTGTAGCCGACTTTGCAGGATGTTTTTTCACCAAAACGACGCATTGCGACATGCGTCATACGACGCTAGTGTGAATGTAGCCTAAGCATCTCTGCCTGTGTACTGGTGTTTTTTTCTGGTCATTAAGTACTAACTTGGCTCCATCACTAAGGAGTTAATGGGGTGTTGTCATCTTTGACATTGATCAGGGTATGCTCTAATTGTCTGATAGATGTGGCAACAGTCCGGGGATCCCACCAATCCAGTCCCCATGATCTGTACAGTGCTGCAGAGCACTGAGTGTACAATGTTACAATTACTAGATAATATTATAACAGTGTGACTTTTTTTTCTTCCCCCCCACTTTGTCTAGCTATGAACCAGAGTTATTTCCAGGTCTGATTTACAGAATGATCAAGCCAAGAATTGTTCTACTGATTTTCGTGTCTGGAAAGGTTGTATTGACTGGTAAGTCAAAATCATAAGCCATGTGTCCTGAAGGGGCTGTCTGCTACTTGGAAACCCCCTTTTTAAATATAGTAGGGCCCCATTTAAAATAATAATGCTATATACTCCCCTGCCGAACATGCACTACTCCAGCGATGTTGGCGCTGTGTTTCCTGTTGCTCGTGTCATTGCGCGAGTGCAGCGTTTACAATGTGGAGAATGTCATCCGAGCCACGACATGGCGAGAACAGTGCTGAGCAGCAGGTGAACATTCACAGTGGGATTAGTTTATATGGAGCACTGTTGCATTTGCAAAGCGTCTATTTTTAAATCTTTTTTTTACCATGTCACAATCTATATTCGAAGGAAAAAAATGGCAATCTTTCAAGCTCCAGACTGGCCACTGGGGCTATTTTATACTTGTCTTTATCAGGAAAAGTTTACATCAGTTTATTTAGATTAGAAGTCAGCATTGCAATGACAGGCAACAATGACCCGGCAGCTTGAACAGTGTGAAAATGGATCCAGCTCACACACCAGGGTGTTGAGAAAAATCTCTCATTCGGCTTTATTTGGAAGAATTCTTTTTAAAATGGTCCAACATCAATTAGGACGTCTCAGACAACATTGCAGATGTAAACTAGGGGGTGATGTATGAGAAGAACATGCGCGTTTCGAACAATACAGTTCTTGAACACTGGTCACATGGCATAAAGCCCCACTGAAGGCTTAGGCTATGTGCACACGTTGCGGATTAGGCTTAGGATTTAGAATTTCTGGTGCGGATTCAGCCTTTCCTGGCAGAAAACGCAGCTGCAGATTGGTTGCGTTTTTTGTGCGGTTCTGCAGCGTTTTTTGTGCGTTTTTGTTTTTGTGGATTTGCTGCGTTTTTTACCCCTGCGGTTTTCTATAATGGAATGGGTACAAAAACACTGCAGATTCGCAAAAAAGAAGAGACATGCTACTTCTTTTAAACCGCAGCGGTTTTTCCGCAAAATGTGCACAGAATTTTTTTTCTCATTGATTTACATTGTACTGTAAATCAATTGCGGATCTGCAGCGTTTCTGCACTGCAAAAAACGCTGCGGATCCGCAGAGAATCCGCAACGTGTGCACATACCCTAAAATATACTCCTACTTGATTAATGAAATGGAACACACATGAGGAAATCACGTCAATGCAAATAAGGCTACGTTCACATTAGCGTTCCGCTAATGTGCGTCGCTGTTGCAGCGGCGACGCGCCCCTATGTTTAACATAGGGGACGCGTGCGTTTTTTGGGTGGCGTTTTTCGACACGTGCGTCGTTTCCGACAAGTTGCATTTTTCGTGCGTCCGATTTTCGTCAAAAAACGACGCACGCGTCGCAAAACGCAGCGTTTTTGCGCGCGTTTTTTGTGCATCGTGCGTTGCGTCACCGACGCACCGGCGCGCAACGCTAATGTGAACGTAGCCTTAAACACACAAAGAAGCTGCACAAGAAATGCTTCAAAAGACATTACAGAGGTATGGGTGGGTTAGAGTCTTGCAAATATTGCACTGAACAAGTTATACCAAAAGCATACTGAACAAATAGTGAATATAAATGTTACAAAAAATATCCAAACTAAAGAGTCTGCTTTAATTAAACTCTTATGAGATGTATCTAGATATAATATTATTAACATCTCATATGTGAAAGCATGTCTGTGGAAAAAAAAAATATAAAAAAATATATATTTTTTTGCAAACCATGCTGACATTGCTTTCTATCTGCTTAGGCATATAATTATTATTTTATTATTATTATGCATTTTTATAGCGCCATTTATTCCATGGCGCTTTACATGTGAATACGGGGCAGATATAGACAAGTACATTAAACATGAGCAGATAACAAGGCACACGAGTACATAAGGAGGGAGGACCCTGCCCGCGAGGGCTCACAGTCTGCAGGGGGTGGGTGAGGATACACTAGGAGAGGGAAGAATATAATAGTGAATATATTATGAAGACTATGTAAGCTGACACATCTGTAATTGTAGAGTGTGTGTTTATATAAACACTAGATGGTGGCCCGATTCTAACGCATCGGGTATTCTAGAATATGCATGTCCACGTAGTATATTGCACAGCCCACGTAGTATATTGCACTGAACAAGTTATACCAAAAGCATACTGAACAAATAGTGAATATAAATGTTACAAAAAATATAGTAACATAAAGTAGTATATTGCCCAGTCACGTATATTGCCCAGTCACGTATATTGCTCAGTCACGCAGTATATTGCCCAGCCACGGAGTATATTGCCCAGCCACGCGGCATATTGCCCAGCCACGCGGCATATTGCCCAGCCACGTGGCATATTGCCCAGCCACGCGGCATATTGCCCAGCCACGCGGCATATTGCCCAGCCACGCGGCATATTGCCCAGCCACGCGGCATATTGCCCAGCCACGTGGCATATTGCCCAGCCACGCGGCATATTGCCCAGCCACGCGGCATATTGCCCAGCCACGCGGCATATTGCCCAGCCACGCGGCATATTGCCCAGCCACGCGGCATATTGCCCAGCCAGGTTTGTCACAGGTTTATTATTATTTTTAACATTACATTTTTTACTATTGATGCCGCATAGTCAGCGTCAATAGTAAAAAGTTGGGGACACACAGGGTTAATAGCGGCGGTAATGGAGTGCGTTACCCGCGGAATAACGCGGTCCGTTACCACCGGCATTAACCCTGTGTAAGCGGTGACCGGAGGGGAGTATGCGGGCGACAGGCACTGACTGCGGGGAGTAAGGAGCGGCCATTTTCTTCCGGACTGTGCCCGTCACTGATTGGTCGTGGCAGCCATGACAGGCAGCTGGCAAGACCAATCAGCGAATGAATATCCATGACAGAAAGAAAGGACAGACGGAAGTGACCCTTAGACAATTATATAGTAGAAGACTGCTGTTATAAACCATGGATGAAGATATGTCATTGATCATCCACTATGGCAGTAACACATCGTCTGAACTAACAATGTGACAGTTTCTCGCCTGAGATTAAAACCCAAAGGAAAATATGTGTTCAGAGAAAAGATCCAAAATGCTTCTTCATTACAAAGTGCGCCTGTATGGTCACCACCTCTAATATGTTTGGGTACACGTTCAATTGCATATGCCCATAAGTTAGATATATCACAATTATGGCATTCCTCAAAATGTTTACAATATTAGAAATATTTCTCTTGGAGAATTCTTCTATGTCATAAAGGTCTTCTCTGACCCTGGATTTTAATTTACGGATAGTCAAACCTACGTACTTGAGATTGCATGTGGTGCACTCCATGATGTGAACTACATGATTACTGTTGCAATTGAGGAAACTTTTAATATGAAATATTTTACTATGATCATGATTGAAAAAATAATTACCGTATATACTCAAGGATACATGCATACAAGGATGGGGGGAGAGAGCCGAGCCATGCATACAAGGATGGGACCGGGGGAGCCATGCATACAAGGATGGGACCGGGGGAGCCATGCATACAAGGATGGGACCGGGGGAGCCATGCATACAAGGATGGGACCGGGGGAGCCATGCATACAAGGATGGGACCGGGGGAGCCATGCATACAAGGATGGGACCGGGGGAGCCATGCATACAAGGATGGGACCGGGGGAGCCATGCATACAAGGATGGGACCGGGGGAGCCATGCATACAAGGATGGGACCGGGGGAGCCATGCATACAAGGATGGGACCGGGGGAGCCATGCATACAAGGATGGGACCGGGGGAGCCATGCATACAAGGATGGGACCGGGGGAGCCATGCATACAAGGATGGGACCGGGGGAGCCATGCATACAAGGATGGGACCGGGGGAGCCATGCATACAAGGATGGGACCGGGGGAGCCATGCATACAAGGATGGGACCGGGGGAGCCATGCATACAAGGATGGGACCGGGGGAGCCATGCATACAAGGATGGGACCGGGGGAGCCATGCATACAAGGATGGGACCGGGGGAGCCATGCATACAAGGATGGGACCGGGGGAGCCATGCATACAAGGATGGGACCGGGGGAGCCATGCATACAAGGATGGGACCGGGGGAGCCATGCATACAAGGATGGGACCGGGGGAGCCATGCATACAAGGATGGGACCGGGGGAGCCATGCATACAAGGATGGGACCGGGGGAGCCATGCATACAAGGATGGGACCGGGGGAGCCATGCATACAAGGATGGGACCGGGGGAGCCATGCATACAAGGATGGGACCGGGGGAGCCATGCATACAAGGATGGGACCGGGGGAGCCATGCATACAAGGATGGGACCGGGGGAGCCATGCATACAAGGATGGGACCGGGGGAGCCATGCATACAAGGATGGGACCGGGGGAGCCATGCATACAAGGATGGGACCGGGGGAGCCATGCATACAAGGATGGGACCGGGGGAGCCATGCATACAAGGATGGGACCGGGGGAGCCATGCATACAAGGATGGGACCGGGGGAGCCATGCATACAAGGATGGGACCGGGGGAGCCATGCATACAAGGATGGGACCGGGGGAGCCATGCATACAAGGATGGGACCGGGGGAGCCATGCATACAAGGATGGGACCGGGGGAGCCATGCATACAAGGATGGGACCGGGGGAGCCATGCATACAAGGATGGACCGGGGGAGCCATGCATACAAGGATGGGACCGGGGGAGCCATGCATACAAGGATGGGACCGGGGGAGCCATGCATACAAGGATGGGACCGGGGGAGCCATGCATACAAGGATGGGACCGGGGGAGCCATGCATACAAGGATGGGACCGGGGGAGCCATGCATACAAGGATGGACCGGGGGAGCCATGCATTCCGGGATAGGAATGATGTGACAATACATACCCGGCTTATACTTGAGTCAATAAACTTACCCGGCTTTCCATGGCAAAATTAGGTGCCTCAGCTTATACTCAGGTCGGCTTATACTTGAGTATATACGGTAATTCTTTTTTCAATCATGATCATAGTAAAAAATTCCATATTAAAAGTTTTTTCAATTGCAACAGTAATCATGTAGTTCACATCATGGAGTGCACCGCATGCAATCTCAAGTACGTAGGTTCGACTATCCGTAAATTTAAATCCAGGGTCAGAGAAGACCTTTATGACATAGAAGAATTCTCCAAGAGAAATATTTCTAATATTGTAAACATTTTTGGGAATGCCATAATAATAATCTTTATTTTTATATAGCGCTAACACATTTCCGCAGCGCTTTACAGACATTATCATCATTGTCCCCAATGGGGCTCACGATCTAAATAATAATCGTAATATATCTAACTTCCGGGCATATGCAATTGAACGTGCACCCAAACAGAGGTGGTGACCATACAGGCGCACTTTGTAATAAAGAAGCATTTTGGATCTTTTCTCTGAGCACATATTTTCCTTTGGGTTCGAATCTCAGGCGAGAAACTGTTACATTATTAGATATACGATGTGTTACTGCCATAGTGGATGATCATTGACATATCTTCATCCATGCTTTATAACAGCAGTTTTGTTTATATAAACACACGCTCTATAATTACAGATGTGTTAGCTTACATAGTCTGTATAATATACTAGAAATAGGCCCGATGCAATTGCATCTGGAGTGCGGTGAAATGAACATGTGTGTATCCTTAGTGGTGCTCCCAGCAGCAGTGGACATGTGTCACATCACATCAGCTGTTAGCGCTATTCAAATCTGGCGCCAATACCGCTATCAGCTGATTGGTTGCCAGCCTTGGCAGGGGATTCAAATCCTGTGCGGCACACTCATTGGCTCAGCCGGCGGGCAAAAAAAATATTATTTATTCTATCGTCCATGACAGCACCACCTGAGAGAGGGGATCCGCCCTTCAGGAACAGGAAACCTACAGATACATAAGGGCGGCACCTCTCCCACGCATCAGTTGGTTTCCTGTTCCTGGAGGGCGGATCCCCTCTCTCAGGTGGTGCTGTCATGGACAATAGAATAAATAATATTCTCTGTGTGGGCGCCGTCGTGTCACGCAGGGTGGGGCGCAGCAGTTGGAACGGCGGGAGACGCGGGGCGTTTTTTCCTTCCTTTAGATTAGTGTTTCTCAACTCCAGTCCTCAAGACCCCACAACAGGTCATGTTTTCAGGATTTCCTTAGTATTGCACAGGTGATAATTTCATCACCTGCTCAAGCATTAATTCCAGCACCCGTGCAATACAAAGGAAATCCTGAAAACATGACCTGTTGTGGGGTCTTGAGGACTGGAGTTGAGAAACACTGCCCTAGATTAAATGGACAAACTGGTTAAATCAGTAAGGGGTAGCTGACACGAAACCAGAACTTTCTGCACAGGACCTGATGTTCGGCGGCCTAGACCCAAGGAAACGCAAATCTTTTCTACCAAATCTCTGATGACTAGAGATTGGAAGAAGCCAGAAAAGCAGGGCTCCCTACCACTGGCCTTCAATCAGAGATATCCCTTCAAGGATCCATTGGTGAACAGAGGAGATGCAGCTAGACGCAGCTGTGGCTAAAGCTTCCAAAAAATCCTCCATTCTCTTTGATGATATGGCCTCCTTAAAAGATCCGCTTTTCTAAAAGGGACATGGGAAATGTCGTCTGGCACTCTAAGACTGGCGGTGGCTGCTACATGCACAGCCAGATCCATGATGATCAGCTTGAATCCCAGCTAGAAGACGGAGCCTCAAGGGAGTCCATCCTGAAGTCCCTGCCTATAATCCAGAATGCCACAGCCTTTCTAGCCGATGCTTCGAGGATGGCTTGAGGATGGTGGCCAGGGCCGCTGGACTATCAAATGCAGCTCGTAGGGCTCTGTGACTGAAGTGTTGGCCAGGGAACATCCAGGCCAGATCCTGTCTCTGCTCTATTCCATGTGAGGGAGAATATCTGTTCGGCCCAGTTCTGGACGAACTTTTGGAAAAAGCTGGGAACAAGAAAAAGAAATTTGCCAGTCTACCGACCCCTTTTTATAGACGTCCATTCACTGGGAACAGATTCTTTCGTAGAAGGTTGTCCAGAGATAAGGGCAGATGGGATGAAAAAAAGGAGAGATACTGGATTTGTGTTTGGAGGTGGGGGTGCCAGGAACCATCTCGTGAGGTCAAGGAACCACCCCAATGATTAGCTCCTCCGGTAGGAGGTGGGCTAACTGCCTTACACCCGGCCTGGTCCCAGATTTCCATTAGAAGCTAGATCCTGGGGTTGATAGCCACGGGACTGCGGTTGGAATTTTCCTGTGTCCCCCCAAAACAGGTTTAGGATTACCCCACTCAGGTCTTCCCCAACAGAACAGGCAGCTCTGGAGGCTGAAATTTCTGACCTGCGCAGCAAAAAGTTCTGACAGACGTGCTGGAGGAAGAAAGGGGCAGAGGTTTTTACTCCTCTCTGTTCCTAGTCCGTAAGCCGGACGGCTCTTTTAGGGCTATAATAAATTTTAAAGCCCTCAATGAATTTTTGATCATACGGCCATTCAAAATGGAAACAATCAATTCCACAACTGATGCGTGGGAGAGGTGCCGCCCTAATGTATCTGTAAGTTTCCTGTTCCTGAAGGACGGATCCCCTCTCTCAGGTGGTGCTGTCATGGACTCCGAAAAATACTGTTAACAGGTGAGTAACTAAGACTTTTTATATATATTTTTTTTCCACAGACATGCTTTCACATATGAATGTATGTAGATATACTGTAAGATTATTAACATCTCATAAGAGTTTAATTGAAGCAGACTCTTTAGTTTGGATATTTTTTGTAACACCTTTATATTCACTATTTGTTCAAGTATGCTTTTGATATAAATTGTTCAGTGCGGTATTTGCAAGACTAAGGCTAAGTTCCCTTTTGCGCCCACTTCCGCACCTCTTCCTTCAGCTCCGCCTACGTCTGCATGCGTCCTGCGTACCTATCTTTAACATTTGGTATGGATGCGTACGCAGGCCATGCGGATGCGTCCGCATGCGTCATTTTGATGCGCTGAACTGCGTAGAATGCAACATGTTGCATTTTGTTGCTGTCGGCACAGCGTCAAAACGCCGCATCCGCATGGCCTGCGTACCCAATGTTAAAGATAGGTACAGGAAAAAACAAAATCCAGCTCACCATACCGACATTCCCAAGAGCTCGGAGCACGGAACCGCTGTGTCAGGGCGTAGACGAACAGGAAAGAGAAGGAGATCCAGCTCAACGAAATAGTGAAAAATCCATAGTTTATTTCACTTAAAATATAGTGAAAGGACAAAACATCAGCATACAAAAAAATATTATAAAACCAAGGTCAACGCGTTTCCGGTGACTAAGCACCCTTAATCATGATTAAGGGTGCTTAGTCACCGGAAACGCGTTGACCTTGGTTTTATAATAATTTTTTGTATGCTGATGTTTTGTCCTTTCACTATATTTTAAGTGAAATAAACTATGGATTTTTCACTATTTCGTTGAGCTGGATCTCCTTCTCTTTCCTGTTCGTAAAGATAGGTACGCAGGACGCATGCAGACGTAGGCGGAGCCTAATGGAAGTGGTGCCAAAGTGGGCGGGGCTTAACAGAGGAAGCACGCATCCCTCTGCAGCTCTGCCCAACGAAATGTAAACTTAGCCTAACCCACCCATATCTCTGTAATGTCTTTTGAAGTATTTCTTGTGCAGCTTCTGTGTTTAATTTGCATTGCCATGATTTCCTCATGTGTGTTCATTTTCATTAAAGGGAACCTGTCGCCCCCAAAATTGAAGATGAGCTAAGCCCACCAGCATCAGGGGCTTATCTACAGCATTCTGTAATTGTGTAGATAAGCCCCCGATGTATGCTGAAAGATGAGAAAAAGAGGTTAGATTATACTTACCTGGGTGGGCGGCCGATCCGATGGGCGTCGCGGTCCGGTCCGGGGCCTCCTATCTTCATAGGATGATGTCCTCTTCTTGTATTCACGCTCTGGCGCTGGCGTACTTTGTCTGCCCTGTTGAGGGCAGAGTAAAGTACTGCAGTGCGCAGGTGCCGGGCCTCTCTGACCTTTTCCGGCGCCTGCGCACTGCAGTACTTTGCTCTGCCCTCAACAGGGTAGACAAAGTATGCCTGTGCCGGAGCCGCAGCTTGAATGCAAGAGGACGTCATCTTAAGAAGATGGGAGGTGCCGGACCAGACCGCAGCGGGACCGCCCCTGGGTGAGTATAATCTAACCTCTTTTTCTCATCTTTCAGGTTACATCGGGGGCATATCTACAGCATTCTAGAATGCCCCTGATGCTGGTGGGCTTAGCTCATCTTCGATTTTGGGGGTGACAGGTTCCCTTTAATCAAGTAGGAGTATATTTAAATCTTCAGTGGGGCTTTATGCCATGTGACCAGTGTTCAAGAACTTTATTGTTCGAAATGCGTATGGTTCTTCTCATACATCACCCTCTATTTTATCTTTGCAATATTGTCTGAGACGTCCTAATTCGATTTTGGACCATTTTAAAAAATTCTTCCAAATAAAGCCGAATGAAAGATTTTTCTCAACACCCCGGTGTGTGAGCTGGATCCATTTTCACACTGTTCTAGTGCTCCCACTCACTTGCTCCCATTAATCCACTGTTACGCAGTTGCAGGGTACTGATGGGTTGGCATGGCAGCCAAGGTCTGCTAAAGGTCTGTTTGTTGCCATCTTGGACAAATGGAGCTTGGCCATATGCTGAGCTGTAGAAAAATTAGATGTTCACTAAATACTGCAATTCTGTGCAATTTTAGGTTTGCCTCTCCAAAAAACAAGTTCCCACCCAGCTCAATTGACAGAAAAATTAAAAATGTTATGGGCATGGAATACTGAGGCCTGAGATTCTCAGGTCAAAACTTGCACCAACTGGATCTCATTTGCATGTAATTTTGATCAATCCTGTGGATGCCCCCAAAGTGCACCCACAATGGAAAACCTTAAATAAGGTGAACACACACAAAATATACTTAACCCCTAAACAACCTGAGATAAGCCTTTTAACTGCGACAGTTATATGACCTGATTTCTCAGTACTGCTTTTCAAAACCCCAATATTTATTAAATATGGCACCACTTGGTCCCTGCCGCTCTTCTCCCCCATTGTTGCTGTTCTGTGAGAGAAAAGGGATACACTACGCCCAAGTACCGTCCTGTCACATAAAAAAGAATCACATTTCTACATCAGTTACAAAAAATGTATCCCCAATATCCTCCTCATTCCCCTGTTCATGCTCTTGTTTCATCCCACTTGTCCATTGATGGGGAATATTTTTTTTTTCTGCCAAGAGCCATTTTGATATTTATACCATCCTTCAGAGGCTGTATAAATTGTGCGCTAACTCCCCGCACAAAATACTTCATGACACAAACCCTGATGTCGGCATGTAATCTTTCATTGCACTCCCCTCAGCATTCAGTAGTGAACACTGTGAGTGTGCTATCAGATCTAGAAGAAATTAATGGGCTGGCTGCCATTAACCCCTTTCTGACCTCGGACGGGATAGTACGTCCGAGGTCAGATCCCCTGCTTTGATGCGAGCCCGTAACAAAGTCGGGACATGTCAGCTGTTTTGTACAGCTGACATGTGCCTGCAATAGCACACCCGGATGGGGAGGGACTGGGGAGCCATTCACACCAGGACCGGGAGGGATTGGGGAGCCATGCACACCAGGACGGGGAGGGACTGGGGAGCCATGCACACCAGGACGGGGAGGGACTGGGGAGCCATGCACACCAGGACGGGGAGGGACTGGGGAGCCATGCACACCAGGACGGGGAGGGACTGGGGAGCCATGCACACCAGGACGGGGAGGGACTGGGGAGCCATGCACACCAGAACAGGGATGGACTGGGGAGCCATGCACACCAGGACGAGGGGCGGGGACTGGGGAGCCATGCACACCAGGACGGGGACGGACTGGGGAGCCATGCACAACCGGACGGGGAGGGACTGGGGAGCCATGCACACCCGGACGGGGAGGGACTGGGGAGCCATGCACACCCGGACGGGGAGGGACTGGGGAGCCATGCACACCCGGACGGGGAGGGACTGGGGAGCCATGCACACCCGGACGGGGAGGGACTGGGGAGCCATGCACACCCGGATGAGGAGGGACTGGGGAGCCATGCACACCCGGAAGGGGAGGGACTGGGGAGCCCTGCACACCCGGACGGGGAGGGACTGGGGAGCCCTGCACACCCGGACGGGGAGGGACTGGGGAGCCTTGCACACCCGGACGGGGAGGGACTGGGGAGCCCTGCACACCCGGACGGGGAGGGACTGGGGAGCCATGCACACCCGGACGGGGAGGGACTGGGGAGCCATGCACACCCGGCTTATACTTTAGTCAATAAGCTTACCCAGTTTTTCGTGGCAAAAGTAGGTGCCTCGGCTTATACTCGGGTTGGCTTATACTAGAGTATATACGGTATATAAAAAATGCATATAAATATGTACATCCAGAGGCGTAGCTAGGGGTTCAGCTCAGGGGGGGCCAGATATCTGAGTGGGCCCCTAACCCCTGACTACAACTACGGTGTGGCACTGTAATTGCCATTGATCCCCCTGTAACTAAAAAAACTCCACAAAGACCATCACTACCAGTCCTACGGAACATAGATCACTGCACAGTTACAGATGGTGACTTACCACTGACGTTCTTTTTGATGGAGTCGTCACTTTTCCCGTCTTTTCCAACTGACCCAGACCGACATGACAACTTCTTCCAGCAACGACTCGGCTACAGAGAATACAACAAAGACACATTTCACTTCTCATATTCCAGCCCCATCACCATCTACTGAGCCGCTGCTGCCGTATGTGTCCCTATTACTGCACCTGATGCCCCAATACTGAGCCGCTGCTGCCGTATGTGTCCCTATTACTGCCCCTGATACCCCAATACTGAGCCACTGCTGCCGTATGTGTCCCTATTACTGCACCTGATACCCCAATACTGAGCCTCTGCTGCCGTATGTGACCCTATTACTGCCCCTGATACCCCAATACTGAGCCACTGCTGCCGTATGTGTCCCTATTACTACACCTGATAACCCAATACTGAGCCACTGCTGCCGTATGTGTCCCTATTACTGCCCCTGATACCCCAATACTGAGCCACTGCTGCCGTATGTGTCCCTATTTCTGCTCCTGATACCCCAATACTGAGCCACTGCTGCCGTATGTGTCCCTATTTCTGCTCCTGATACCCCAATACTGAGCCGCTGCTGCCGTATGTGTCCCTATTACTGCACCTGATACCCCAATACTGAGCCGCTGCTGCCGTATGTGTCCCTATTACTGCACCTGATGCCCCAATACTGAGCCTCTGCTGCCGTATGTGTCCCTATTACTGCACCTGATACCCCAATACTGAGCGGCTGCTCCATATAGGTCCCTATTACTGCACCTGCTGTGTGGTACAAAAGCATTGTTCCTCATACTGCTTCACATAGTAATGCCACCATTGTGCTCTTACATACTAAAATGTCTATGTGCCTTCACAGTAGCCCCAAACCCTTTACAGCCCCCACAGTGGTCCTAACACTGTATATACGCCCCTACACTGTATGATGGCCCGACAGCAGCTTCCAAACTGTATAACGGCCCTTGCATTATCTCTCACACTGTATAATGACCACCGCAGTAGCTCCCATGCTGTATAATGGAACTTGCAATAGCTCCCACTCTTTAGAATCTGGTCACTGTCTGTCCCTGTCTGTGGGCTGCTAATTTTACAGGCCTGATATACTTAACAAAGAGCTAAATAGAAGAAAATAGAAACAGCCAGTGGGTGCGTATAGAGGCCAGTGTATTGGTATAGCTTCCAGAATTTATCCAGGTAAGGCTACTTTCACACTTGCATCGGTACGGGGCCATCGCCATGCGTCAGCCCGATGTACCGCTGGACAGTGTGTTAAATGTAGCACAACGTCGGCAGCGGATGCAGTTTTACAACGCATCCACTGCCCATTGCGATTAGCGGGAAGGAGGGGGCAGAGTTTCGGCCATGCATGCGCGGTCGAAAATGGCGGTCACAACGCACAAAAAAAAGTTTCATTGAACTTTTTTTGTGCGTCGCATCCGCCAAAAACGCTACGCATCCGTTGCACGACGGATGCGATGTGTGGCCATACGTCGCAATGTGTTGCTAATGCAAGTCAATAGAGAAAAAACGCATCCTGCGGGCAACTTTGTAGGATGTGTTTTTTCTCCAAAACGACGCATTGTGATGTACGCCTAATAACGCAAGTGTGAAAGTAGCCTAACCCTAAAAAAATACTGTTGTCTGGACAAGATCCCAAAGAGGGAAAAGGAAAGGAGCCAACCAGAAGAAAGAGGGGGAGGTAGAATATTACTTCTAAAGAAGAAAGTACACCCCCTGGCTAGTCTACTCCCCTCTTTTTCCCTTCTCCCCCTTTGGGGTCTTGTTGTCTAGACTGAGTATATGTTCAGGGGCCCGCACCCATATGTGACTTTCTATACACACTTACTTATGATGCTTTTTTCTTCTTTCTGGCTATTTATCAAACTGTATAAACTCACTGAAACTTTTATTTTAATAAAAGGTTTTATAATGGGGGTTTTGTGTTTACAACCTTGGATTTACTGATATGAGATCATACAGACACTGGACTGATAGAGCCTGACCCCGGCTATAGGACTGCATTATACACATATCTATCTCCTATGGCCGGGGTCAGGATCCATCAGTCCAGTGTCTGTATGATCTCATATCAGTAAATCCAAGGTATATATACTGACAAGACTGGTCAGTAATGTGCACTGATAGACGTGACCCCGACTGCAGGACCCCACAGATGAGGATATGTTTCTTTCCTATATATAAAAAGGAGACGTATATCCTCATCTGTGGGGTCCTGCAGCCGGGGTCACGTCTATCAGTGCACATTACTGACCAGTCTTGTCTGAGGAACCATTAGATTCAGCTGCTCTCCAGTGTCTCAGAGAGTGCAGCTACAGTATGTGGCTGGGTCTTCTGGAGAGAAGCAGCGTCCTGTACAGTGCAGACACCTCCGGCCACTACGGACAGAAGTGTGAGCTGTTATTACAGCACTGTGTCCCCTGTCCTGCTCCTCTCTGGAGGGAAGCCCCAGCGCCATGGTCCTGACTTCTCTGCCACAGACACGTTCACTTCACTGAGCGTGCAATGTGGGCATGTCTGCTGGACACAGGTACAGTGTCAGCACTGGGGGAGGGGGCAAAGCTTCACTGCCTGTCTCCAGCCCCTGCCCAAGGTAGAGCAGGGAGATCGTATCTCCTGCTCTATCACCAAGCTAATTAAGTGTAGCTCCAGGTGGGCCCCTGTGAGCTGTGGGCCTGGGGCGGCCGCACCCCCTGCTAGCTACGCTACTGTGTACATCCCTAAGTGAAATGGCCAAATTGTGCTCAATTACCAATTTTCCTTCCTCAATGTCATGTGACTCATTAGTGTTATAAGTCTCAGGAGTGAATGGGGAACATATGTGATAATTTGGTGTTAGTGCTCTCATACTGGTCACAGGAAGTTCAACAAGACCTAATGTCTCAGAACTACAGGTCCTTCTCAAAAAATTAGCATATAGTGTTAAATTTCATTATTTACCATAATGTAATGATTACAATTAAACTTTCATATATTATAGATTCATTATCCACCAACTGAAATTTGTCAGGTCTTTTATTGTTTTAATACTGATGATTTTGGCATACAACTCCTGATAACCCAAAAAACCTGTCTCAATAAATTAGCATATTTCACCCATCCAATCAAATTAAAGTGTTTTTTAATAACAAACAAAAAAACCATCAAATAATAATGTTCAGTTATGCACTCAATACTTGGTCGGGAATCCTTTGGCAGAAATGACTGCTTCAATGCGGCGTGGCATGGAGGCAATCAGCCTGTGACACTGCTGAGATGTTATGGAGGCCCAGGATGCTTCAATAGCGGCCTTAAGCTCATCCAGAGTGTTGGGTCTTGCGTCTCTCAACTTTCTCTTCACAATATCCCACAGATTCTCTATGGGGTTCAGGTCAGGAGAGTTGGCAGGCCAATTGAGCACAGTAATACCATGGTCAGTAAACCATTTACCAGTGGTTTTGGCACTGTGAGCAGGTGCCAGGTCGTGCTGAAAAATGAAATCTTCATCTCCATAAAGCATTTCAGCCGATGGAAGCATGAAGTGCTCCAAAATCTCCTGATAGCTAGCTGCATTGATCCTGCCCTTGATGAAACACAGTTGACCAACACCAGCAGCTGACATGGCACCCCACACCATCACTGACTGTCGGTACTTGACACTGGACTTCAGGCATTTTGGCATTTCCTTCTCCCCAGTCTTCCTCCAGACTCTGGCACCTTGATTTCCGAATGACATGCAAAATTTGCTTTCATCAGAAAAAAGTACTTGGGACCACTTAGCAACAGTCCAGTGCTGCTTCTCTGTAGCTCAAAAGTGGCTTTACCTGGGGAATGCGGCACCTGTAGCCCATTTCCTGCACACGCCTGTGCACGGTGGCTCTGGATGTTTCCACACCAGACTCAGTCCACTGCTTCCTCAGGTTCCCCAAGGTCTGGAATCGGTCCTTCTCCACAATCTTCCTCAGGGTCCGGTCTCCTCTTCTCGTTGTACAGCGTTTTCTGCCACATTGTTTCCTTCCAACAGACTTACCATTGAGGTGCCTTGATACAGCACTCTGGGAACAGCCTATTTGTTGAGAAATTTATTTCTGGGTCTTACCCTCTTGCTTGAGGGTGTCAATGATGGCCTTCTTGACATCTGTCAGGTCTCTAGTCTTACCCATGATGGGGGTTTTGAGTAATGAACCAGGCAGGGAGTTTATAAAAGCCTCAGGTATCTTTTGCATGTGTTTAGAGTTAATTAGTTGATTCAGAAGATTAGGGTAATAGGTCGTTTAGAGAACCTTTTCTTGATATGCTAATTTATTGAGACAGGTTTTTTGGGTTATCAGGAGTTGTATGCCAAAATCATCAGTATTAAAACAATAAAAGACCTGACAAATTTCAGTTGGTGGATAATGAATCTATAATATATGAAAGTTTAATTGTAATCATTACATTATGGTAAATAATGAAATTTAACACTATATGCTAATTTTTTGAGAAGGACCTGTATGTGAGGATCTGAAAAAAAGAATTGTTGCTGTACACATAGATGGTCTAGGCTATAAGAAGAATGCCAACACCCTGAAACTGAGCTGCAGCCTGGTGGCCAAGACTATACAGCAGTTTAACAAGACAGGTTCCATTCTGAACTGGCCATGCCATCGTCAACCAAAGTTTAGTGCACTTGGTCAGCGTTCTATCCAGAGATTGCCTTTTCCAGTATGAGTGCTGCCAGCATTGCTGCAGAGGCTGAAGTTGGTGGGGGGTCAGTGCTCAGACCATACGCCACAAACTGCATTAAATTGGTCTGCATGGCTGTCTCCCCAGAAGGAAGCCTCTTCTAAAGATGATCGCACAAGAAAGCCTGTAAACAGTTTGACAAGCAGACTAAGGACATGGATTACAGTAACCATTTCCTGTGGTGTGATGAGACCAAGATAAACTTATTTGGTTCAGATGATGTCAAACGTGTGGTGGGAACAAGATGAGGAGTACAGTCAAGCATGGTGGTGGGAGTGTCATGGTTTGGGGCTGCATGAGTCCTGCCAGCTGTGGGGAGCTACAGTTCATTGAGGGAACCATGAATTCCAACATGTACAGTGACATAGTGAACTAGTGCATGATCCCCTGAATTTGGAAACTGGGCCACAGGGCAGTATTCCAACATAATTACCCCAAACTCCCCTCCAAGATTACCACTGTTTTGTTAAAGAAAATAATGGTAATGGTATTGGACTGGCCAGGCATGTCTGCAGACCTAAACCCTATTGAGCTTCTGTGGGGCATCCTCGAATGGAAGGTGAAGAAGCACAAGGTCTCTAACATCCACCAGTTCCGTGATGTCATCATGGAGGACTGGAAGTGGATGCCAAGCTTTAATGAATGCCATGCCCAAGTGAACTAAGGCAGTGCTCGAAAATAATGGTGACCACACAAAATATTGACACTTTGTGCACAATTTGGCCATTTTCACTTAGGGGTGTACTCAATTGTTGCCAGAGGTTTAAGTTGTATTTTAGAGGATTATTTTTATTATTGATCAACAACTATGTTCTCAATCAACCCAAAAGACTCATAAATATCAAAGCTTAATATTTTTGGAAGTTGGAGTGGGTTTTTTTTTTTTTTTTAGATTTGGCTATCTTAGGAGGATATCTGTTTGTGCAGGTAACTATTACTGTGCAGAATTATTAGGCGACTTAATAAAAACCAAATATATTCCCATGTCACTTGTTTATTTTCACCAGGTAAACCAATATAACTGCACAAAATTTAGAAATAAACATTTCTGACATGCAAAAACAAAACCCCAAAAATTAGTGACCAATATAGCCACCTTTCTTTATGATGACACTCACCAGCCTTCCATCCATAGATTCTGTCAGTTGCTTGATCTGTTTACGATCAACATTGCGTGCAGCAGCCACCACAGCCTCCCAGACACTGTTCCGAGAGGTGTACTGTTTTCCCTCCCTGTAGATCTCACATTTTATGAGGGACCACAGGTTCTCTATGGGGTTCATATCAGATGTAAAAGGCGGCCATGTCATTATTTTTTTCTTCTTTGAGACCTTTACTGGCCAGCCACATTGTGGAATAGTTGGAGGCATGTGATGGAGCATTGTCCTGCATGAAAATCATGTTTTTCTTGAACGATTCCGACTTCTTCCTGTACCACTGCTTGAAGAAGTTGTCTTCCAGAAACTGGCAGTAGGTCTGTGAGTTGAGCTTCACTCCATCCTCAACCCGAAAAGGTCCCACAAGTTCATCTTTAATACGAGCCCATACCAGTACCCCACCTCCACCTTGCTGGCGTCTGAGTCGGAGTGGAGCTCTCTGCCCTTTACTGATCCAGCCTCTGGCCCATCAAGAGTCACTCTCATTTCATCAGTCCATAAAACCTTTGAAAAGTCAGTCTTAAGATATTTCTTGGCCTAGTCTTGACTTTTTATCTTGTTTCTTGTTGAAAGGTGGTCGTTTTTCAGCCTTCTTTACCTTGGCCATGTCCCTGAATATCACACACCTTGTGCTTCTTGTTACTCCAGTAACGTGGCAGCTCTGAAATATGGCAAAACTGGTGGCAAATGGCATCTTGGCAGCTTCACGCTTGATTTTCCTCAATTCATTGGGCAGTTATTTTGCACCTTTTTTGCCCAACACGCTTCTTGCGACCCTGTTGGCTATTTGCCATGCAATGCTTGATTGTCCGGTGATCACGCTTCAAAAGTTTGGCAATTCCAAGACTGCTGCATCCCTCTGCAAGACATCTCACAATTTTGAACTTTTCAGAACCCGTCAAATCTCTCTTCTGACCCATTTTGCCAAAGGAAAGGAAGTTGCCTAATAATTACGCACACCTTAAATAGGGGTTAGATGTCATTAGACAACACCCCTCCTCATTACGGAGATGCACATCACCTGATTTACTTAATTGGTAGTTGGCTCTCAAGCCTGAACAGCTTGGAGTAGGACAACATGTATAAAAAGTATCATGTGATCGAAATACAACTTGCCTAATAATTCTGCACACGGTGTGTATGTATATATGTATGTGTGTATATATATATATATATATATATATATATATATATATATATATTATATATTTTACCATCCTCCATCTTCTGCTGTTATCTGCCATTCCGGTTCATCTCAAGCAGTTTGTGCATTGAGAGCTTGTGACCATTACCTATTATCTTCTGGTGGGTCCATTGCGGTCACAAGATGGCGGAACAGGACCAGAGTGGTGTCAGTGAGGCTACTTTCACACTAGCGTCATACGACGCACGTCGCAATGCGTCGTTTTGCAGAAAAAACGCATCCTGCAAAGTTGTTTGCAGGATGCGTTTTTTCTTCATAGACTTGTATTAGTGACGCATTGCCACACGTCGCAACCGTCGTGTGACGGTTGTGTTGTGGCGGACCATCGGCACCAAAAATCGTTGCTTGTAAGGTTTTTTGGTGCGTTGTCCGCCATTTCCGACCACGCATGCGCGTCCGGAACTCCGCCCCCTCCTCCCCGCAACTCACAATGGGGCAGCGGATGCGTTGTAATAATGCATCCGCTGCCCCCGTTGTGCTGCGTTGACACAGGATGCGTCGGTACGTCGGCCCGACGCACTGCGACGGGCCGACGCTAGTGTGAAAGTATTATATTAGGTGCAGAGTTCTTGCATTAGTAGCACCATTCCAGGTCTGCAATAAAATCACCGGAGTGTGGTGCTTTAATTCTTTGCAATATTTTATTAGAATGAAGTTTTCAAAACATTTTGTGCGGTGAGGCCTTAATATCATTTGTTAATAAAGTGGACTCTTGTAATTTCTAATGTATGTAATATTCTGGAATTAAAGATTTTAATCTTAGCTGCCAATTATGTGGAGTGAGTTGTATTTTAAACTGCGTAGTGGTTTTTTCAATATAAGTAAGGATACATTGCATGTCTGACACGCATTTTGTTACTATATAACACAACTTTTTCACAAGCTTAAGGATGAGCTGGCTACATTCTTTTTGACTTTTTATATGTATTCTATGACATTAAGCTTTTTATGTTAATTTTTAAAAGGATAGTCCACTTCTAGAAAATGTTATACTTTATGCTGTGTTGGTTATTGTAAAATAAATCCAAGCTGAGTAATAATGTTTGTCTGCAGCGGTGATGTCAACTAAATGATGAAAGCACTATAGTCCATCACTCAGCTCAGTGATTGGCTGCAGCACTGCCAACATGACATAATGGTTACAGACAAACTGAGACAAGTGCAGCGTTGGTATGTAGTACTGTGTTTTGCTTTGGTTTTTTTTCCTGTTTGTTGTTTTTTTTTTTTTTTTTTTGGGGGGGGGGGGGGGTCTCCTTTCTCTATCTTACGATTTTTTTTTTTTAATTGGACTTTCCCCTTAAAATACAATTTTTATTACACGTTTTCCTTTCTCCTTTAGGGGCTAAAGTTCGAGGAGAGATCTATGAAGCTTTCGAAAACATATATCCCATCCTTAAAGGCTTTAGAAAGACAACATGACCGCTTCTACAACTTTAATTATTTGTATGTGTATTCCAATACTGAAGCCATTTTACCTGGCTTGGCATACCGTTCTAAGAGATGGACTCTAGTTACATATGGTGTTCCACTGACCTCAATATGTTCCTGCCGCCCTGTTTCACATTTTAATTGCCAAATGGTTAACAGAACGCAGATATGTGACTTGTTTTAATAATTTTTAAGAAAAGCCTACTAATGTATTGAACTTAATTTGACTACAATGTATAATTTACAGAACCCAAGTATTTTTAGAGAATTTTTTTTATATATCTTGCATCTCTTGGCAGGACCTCAGATTTTGTAAATATCACATATACCGCAAAATATTCTTCTCCGTATTTTTATTGGCACTGTTAGTCTGCAGTATTTCATTGTTCATTTTACTGTCATTCTTTTAATTCAGTAAAGCCGTTTTAAGCCATTGTATATAAATTGCTCCAATACAGTTTTTATTCTTGTGCCAGAAACATTCCTGAGTTTGTGTTTAGCCGGGTGAAATAAAACATCTCTGAATGTTCAAGCATACATCAAAATATGTTTTCTTTTACTGAGAAACACTGTTGACATTTCATAAGCAAAAGTAAATGTTGTACTGCATCCTTGGTGTAATGGATAAAATGAGTAGTCCTAGGTAAATAAGATCTTGAATTTTTAATACTGATACACACCGGGTTCAGCAGCACTAAGCAACAGCTTGCTGGGTGTTAAAACTTAACAAATAGTGAAGCTGTACCTTTCTGGATTCCAACAGTTGGCCTGCTACAGATTGCTAACCCTCGCCTTAATAGATCGGCACGTGAGTGTCACTGAAGAAAAAAGAAAAGTTTTCATCCTTCATTTTCCAATTGTAATGTATGTTTTGTATGTGCCTTGCCAACATAACTAAATCCTAAAACATATGAAAACATGTCCCAATAATGGACATTTTAATTTGAACATGGGGATGCTTTGCCCAAAACTGAAGTTATCATTTGGACACATGAGTGTCAGTCTCTCATCACTTCTTCCTTGCGGTTTATGTATTTATATATCAGACTTGAGTTGTTGCATATTAAAGGGACCCTGTCACCCCCAAAAATTGAAGATGAGCTGCGGCCACCGGCATCAGAGGCTTATCTACAGCATTTTGTAATGCTGTAGATAAGCCCCCGATGAATCCTGAAAGAAGAGAAAAAGGTTATATTATACTCACCTAGGGGTGGTCCCGCTGCGTTCCGAGTCCGATGGGCATCGCGGTCCGGGGCCTCCTATCTTCTTACGATCACGTCCTCTTCTTGTCTTCACGCCGCAGCTCCGGTGCAGGCGTACTTTGTCTGCCCTGTTGAGGGCAGAGCAACGTACTGCAGTGCGCAGGCGCCGTGAAATGTCCGAGGCCCGGTGTAAATGCTGTAGATAAGCCCCTGATGCCGGTGGCCCCAGCTCATCTTCAATTTTTGGGGTGACAGGTTCCCTTTAAGTCTGAAGTAGGTTTTGGGTAACGCACTTTACTTGTGGTCATACTGGTAAGACAGGCTTCCGAGATGACCTTACTCCCTCCTTAGCTAAGTAGTTCTTATAATATAAAGGATATGATAATCACATTGTGCTCTGCAGTCAGTGTTGAATGCTCCGAAGAAATGTAGGAGAGCTTTAAACTAGAGCAATATAGGAAGGGAAATATACAGCCAGAAAAAGATATGCAGCTAATTAATTCTTTAGAGATCCCTGTTATTAGAAGTGGAAATAAAGAACAAAATAACAAATTCTGAATTAAAAATAGAGAAGCAAGAGAAGCCGACTACAAACTAAAATGTCTACACACATGCACAGACCATGGGAAACAAACAAGGAGAATTGGAGTTGCTAACGCAGGAAGGGAGAAATGTTATAGGCATCACTGAAACTTGGTGGGATGATACACATGCTTGGGATACAAACCTTGAAGGTTGCAACTTATTTATTAGGCCAGGTTCACACTGCGTTAACAGCAGCCCATTCAACACATGCGTTAACGGGCTGCTGTTAACGCAAGTGCCGACTTGTCATACCGCTAGCGCAGATAGAGCTAACAGATGCTCCATCTTCGCTAGCAGTGACGGACCCGGAAACGCTGCAGCCTGCATCCCAGGGGCCATCACTCAATGACGGCACATCGCTAGCGCACGCCCACAATGGGCGTGCGCTAGCGATGTGTCTGACATTGAACTAAATGGTGGCGTTAACGGACTACGTTACACTGCATTATGCCACGGTGTAACGTAGTCCGTCTAACGGACGACTAAAACGTAATGTGAACCTGGCCTTAGAAACAGGATTAACAAAAGGGGAGGAGGTGTTGCATTGTTTGTTAGGAAGACTTGTATCTCCAGAGATCCAAGCTTCAGAGAATTGTAGCTCTGTAGAAACTATTTGTGTAAAGGTACCTTCACACTGAGCAACTTTACGAGAACGACAGCGATCCATGACGTTGCAGCATCCTGGATAGCGATCTCGTTGTGTTTGACACGCAGCAGCGATCAGGATCCTGCTGTGACATCGCTGGTCGTAGCTGAAAGTCCAGAACTTTATTTGGTCGTCAGGTCGGCGGGATTCGTCATGTTTGACAGCAAAAGCAACGATGCCTGCAATGTTTTTTCACGGAGCTAACAACCAGCGAGAACGATAAGTACGTCACTGGATCGCTCCTGCATCGTTCTGGAGTTGCCGTGTTTGACATCTCTACAGCGACCTAAACAGCGACGCTCCAGCGATCTAGTTTAGGTCGGATCGTTGTCGCGTCGCTAAATGTGACGGTACCTTAAGGCCATGTTCACACGTTCCTGATTTCCCTCCTTTTTTTTCAGGACTAAAAACCGCAGCTCTTGGCAGAAAACGCAGGTCCTTTTTTTGGTGCTTTTTTGGTGCGTTTTTTGATGCGTTTTTTTATGCAGTTTTCTATGCAGAGTCTGTGTGTTTTCTAGGAAGTTTTTTAGGGTTAAAATGGCTGAAAATACCCTAACCCTACCCCTAACCCTATTCTAGCCTTAGTGGGGGGGGGGGGGGGGGAATTCTTAATTTTTTTATTGTCCATAGCTATGGAGGTGACAAAGGGGGGGGGGGGGGGGTCATTTACTATTTTTTTTATTTTGATCACTGAGATAGGTTATATCTCATGGATCAAAATGCACTTTGGAACGAATCTGCCGGCCGGCAGATTCGGCGGGCGCACTGCGCATGCGCCCGCCATTTTGCAAGATGGCGGCGCCCAGGGAGAAGACAGCCGGACGGACGCCGGGTAAGTATAAGGGGGGGAGATGAGGGCACGGGGGGGGCGTCGGAGCACGGGGGGGTGGCATCGGAGCATGGGGGGGTGGGATTGGGGCACGGGGGGGCAGCCACACTGCAGCGGTTCTGCACCACTAACCGCAGAAAACCCGCAGATATTTTTTTAATCTGCGGGTTTTACTGCGGGTTTGACCTCACAATGGAGGTCTATGGGTGCAGAACCGCTGCAGTTCTGCAAAAAGAAGTGACATGGTACTTCTTTTTTACCGCGGCTATTCAGTGCGGCTTTTTTCGCAACTTTCCACAATGTGGGCACAGCAGTTCCTGTTTTCCATAGGGTACATTGTAATGTACCCTGCATGGAAAACAGCTGCGGACCCGCAGCGGGAAAATCGCGGCGATTCCGCATGAAAAAAAGGATGGTGTGAACATGGCCTAAGAATACAAGGAGAGAACAGAAAGGACACTATTGTAGGCGTTTACTATAGGCCACCTGGACAGACTGAAGATATCGATGAACTCTTTATAAATCAGATGTCTCTGTTCTCAAAGTGCAACATAGTGATCATGAGAGATGTTAGCTATCCAGATATTTGTTGGGAATCTTCATACAAAAGTAATGGATCAAGAAAATTCTTATTGTTCGCTTACTGACAACTTTATCTTTCAAAACGGAGGAACAAGAGGAGCTGCAAACTTGGATCTAATTCTTACCAACAGGGATGAAATGTTTGTGGAAGTAAAAGAGGCTGGAAGTTTAGTAGACAGCCATCATACTTTCCTTGAATTTTTAATTACAAAAGGAGAAAGACCAACAGGGACTCAGACTTAAAGGTTGGACTTCAGAAATGCAGATGTTAATGGAATTGGAAAGAGAATAGGAAATGTCCAATGCCTGGATGTTTTAACTAGTGGTGAGCGAATATACTCGTTACTCGAGATTTCCCGAGCACGCTCGAGTGTCCTTGAGTATTTGTTAGTGCTCGAAGATTTAGTTTTCATCGCTGCAGCTGAATGATTAACATTTGTTAGCCAGCATAAGTACATGCGGGGGTTGCCTGTTGCTAGGGAATCCCCACATGTAATCAAGATGGCTAATAGCTGTAAATCATTCAGCTACGACAAAGAAAACTAAATCTCCGAGCACTAAAAAATACTCGGAAGATACCTGAGCGTGCTCGGGAAATCTCGAGTAACAAGTATATTTGCTCATCACTAGTTTTAACCCCTTCATGACCTTGGGATTTTCCATTTTTCCATGTTCGTTTTTCGCACCCCTCCTTCCCAGAGCCATAACTTTCTTAGTTTCCGTCAATATGGCGAGGGCTTATTTTTTGCGGGACGAGTTGTACTTTTGAATGACTTCATTGGTTTTACCAGGTCGTGTACTAGAAAATGGGGAAAAAAATTCCAAGTGTGGTGAAATTGTAAAAAAAAGTGCAATCCCATGCGTGTGTTTTTGTTTGGCTTTTTTGCTAGGTTCACTAAATATAAAACCAATGTCGAAGTGAACATAAACCATAATAACCAAAAAAGTATATAAAAGATATAATTTTATTGAAAATAAAAAGTACAAAAAAGGAAAAAAACAACCAATAATACTACAACATGTAACAAAGGATATTTTGAATGAGGAGACCAGATCCATATAATATAAAAGATACTAAAAAAAGTATATACTAAAACATATAACCCTCCAAAGTGCAACAAAATGAGACAAAGTAGATGACCCAAAAAAGTAAGTCATCCATCTCAGTAAAGTGCATATGCATCCATCATAAATAGTCTAACCTAGACAAAATAAGTGCATAAAGCTCTGGAAAAATACTAGTACCAGTGTGGAGATGATCTGTGACCCTCAAGGACTCCGACTCCAATGTACGTTTCGCCAAAGTGGCTTTTTCAAGGAGTGAAGAGGAAGTGGAAATGGGGTGTTTTTTATACATAGCCCCAACCAATCAAATGGTATGAAGGGGGTCATGTATGCATTAAAGACAAAAAATTATAAACCCTATTAAAACACCTATATATATATATATATATATATGATACAATGGTTCACCCATTCATATACATCCTAGGACAATATGCACACAAAAATAATAAAATTGCACAATAACAAGGCACAATAGGCGGCGAAACAGGAAGTGACATATCATGATAAAGATAAACATACATAAGAAGGAACAATGTGGTCTGAAAAGGGCCAATCACAATAAACAGTACGGCGCTATAAATATACCAGGATTTCTAAAAAGCAAAGCGCAATGTGCGCGAATACCGGAAGTGACGTAACAAGTATTAATTAGCATATGTAAACAATAATGAAATACCCCGCTTAACAGCGAGGAATATAGTCTAAAAGCGACCGATCCTGTAAGGAAGCGCGGCGCCATGGATCCACATATGCTGCACAGACTCCGGACAGCCACCGCAAAACCGGAAGTGACGTTCCTCAGTCCGTACCAACACAGCGGAAAACCAAGGCAACGCATGACCACATCCCTCACATGTGGCATAATGTGGTAACCTAGCAACCCCAGAAGGAGTGCACACCACCAGTAAACCCCGCCCACCCGAGGTGACATAGCGCATTAACCGCACCGCCCATAACCTAATACAAAGTATATTAAAACCCAGAGGAGTAGATAAAGCCCATAAGGGCAGATCGATAGTCCAGTATATCCCAAATTGGATAAAGCATATTGATAATAATCAATTCACATTTGATCATGCGCACAAGCGGAACATTAAGGCCGCTGATGAACATTCAAATAGAAATTAAGGTTTAATCAAACTACCACCCTGAGAAGAAAATAATAAAAGTGCAGTGAAACACACGTGCGAACGAGTGAACAAAATAACATAAATAATCATTTTGTTAAAATACAAGACAACAGCAACATAGATTCCATCCAATAACCCAGTCAGATACCGATGCCGAAAAGGACCTAAAAATTTAAAAACAGACAAGAAAAAAGTAAATATTAATAAAACCTACAGATAAGCACTAAAAGACATCTGCTCATTGAGGCCGTAGGGTGCCAAGGTATTCAGTCTGTAGATCCACTTGGCTTCAATTTGGGCCAGCCTTTTCTTAATATCTCCGCCTCTCGTATTTAACACTATGTGGTCAATCCCTCTCACCCTCAATAAAGAGCTATCACACTGGTGATGCAACTTAAAATGCTTAGGCAGGGTTTTGAGAGATTCAATATCAATGGCTACGGTAAGGAAACACGGCACTCAGTAGATATGAGGGTTGGCGGTGCTCAAGTAGGGTGTCCACCCCGTATATTAAAGATGAATGAAACTTGGCACTCAATTTTTGAGAAGAAAAGCTTCTTAGTTTATTGATGCATCCAGACAAATAAAACCGCTAAACGTTTTCGGTCCACACCGGACCTTCGTCAGAGCGTTTCTTAGACCTTGACTGGATGAGGAAGCTAATGAGCCTGAATGAGCGTCAGCCAGAGCACGGGATATAGGAGCTGCAGTCTGCTGCAGGATCACAAAGGAAGGTGAAGCGCCAGAGGAGAGGCACAAAGCCTGGAGGGAGTAACGGCGCTGGATCCTGAGCGCTAGTAGTGCAGAGCAGAGGAGAGCGACTCCTCTGGCGCTTCACCTTCCTTAGCTTCCTCATCCAGTCAATGTCTAAGAAACGCTCTGACGAAGGTCCGGTGAGGACCGAAAACGTTTAGCGGTTTTGTTTGTCTGGATGCATCAATAAACTAAGAAGCTTTTCTTCTCAAAAATTGAGTGCCAAGTTTCATTCAACTTCAATATCAATGGCTGTTTGGGCTGCTTTAATATCTAAAACATGCTCCCTGACTCTTCTTCTTAGTTCCCTGGAAGTTAAGCCAACATACTTAAATTCACAAGGACAGCTAGCGCAGTAGATAACCGCAGTGGTAGTACACGTAATGGGGTAAAGGATGTTGTAGGTTTTATTCCCATCAGCACTGGAAAACACAGTACACCTCTCAACATTAGGGCATGCTACACAGGAGCCACAAGGACGGCAGCCCCATTTGGGCCCCCGTGAGCCAAACAGATTATCATTCTTTTTATTCACATAATGGCTATGCACTAACGAGTCCCTTATATTTGGTGACCTCCTATAAGTAACAGATGGTTTAGATGGAAGGTGTTGCGCAAGGATGGGATCCAACTGCAAGACCTTCCAATGTTTGGATAATATATCCTTCACCTCCTACCATCTGCAGTTGAAAGTTTGGATATATCGTACCTTATCACAATTGTCATCTTCCAATCTCTGTTTATTCAATGCTTGAACACGATCAGTACGTTTAGCTCGCCAATATGCCTTTTTAATACATTGTGAAGAATATCCTCTCTCGGCAAATCATTCACTAAATGCTAAAACTGACCTGCCATTATGATTCTCCAGGTCATTACGAGTTCATAGACACCAAACATGCCTAGGTTATTTTTTATCTAAGTGGTGAAAAAAATTCCAAACTTTGCTAAAAAAAAAAAAAAAAAAAAAAAATTGCGCCATTTTACGATACCCGTAGCATCTCCATTTTACGTGATCTGGGGTCGGGTGATGGCTTATTTTTTGCGTGCCGAGCTGACGTTTTTAATTATACCATTTTGGTGCAGATTTGTTCTTTTGATCGCCTGTTATTACATTTTAATGCAATGTCGCGGTGACCAAAAAACGTAATTCGGGTGTTTCTAATTTTTTTCTCGCTCCGCCATTTAGTGATCAGGTTAATCCTTTTTTTTAATTGATAGATCGGGCAATTCTAAAAGTGGCGATACCAAATATGTGTATATTTGATTTTATTTTATTTTGAATGGGGCGATAGGGAGGTGATTTAAACTTTAATATTTTTGTTTTTATTTATTTAATTTTTTTTAAACTTTTTTTTTACTGTTGCCATGCTTCAATAGCCTCCATGGGAGGTTAGAAGCTGGCACAACTCGATCGGCTCTGCTACATAGAGGCGAAGCATAGATCGCCTCTATGTAGTAGAATTACAGGCTTGCTATGAATGCCGACCACTTGGTGACGCTCACAGCAAGCCAGCATCAACAACCATAGAGGTCTCAAGGAGACCTCTGGTTGTTATGGTGACGCATCGCTGACCCCCGATCATGTGACGGGGTCGGCGATGAGCGCATTTCCAGCCGGAAGCGGTAGTTAAATGACATTTAACTAGTTAATAGCGGCGGGTGGATCGCGATTCCACTCGTCGCTATTGCACACACACGTCAGCTGTACAAAACATGTTGCGGCTTGGATGCTGGCTCACCGCCGGAGCCCACATCAAAGCAGGGGATCTAACCTTGGATGTACTATCCCGTCCAAGGTCAGAAAGGGATTAAAGGACAGAAATGTTGAAGAAGGATGATTATGGCATGTGATCAGGTATATGTGAGGTGTTTGTTAGAAGCTTTTGGAACAAACACCTGTGGGGTGCTGTTTGATGGACTACAAGTTCCAGATACTCTAAGCGAGGGCTGCTGAGTGGAGAAAGGGCTGCCAGATAAGTACATAGTTAAACGCAATATCCTAGTTTAACACGAAAGCATAGTTTGGTGTTTTCCTTACTAGCTTTCCATTGTTTTATCTGCTTTTACCTGTACTGTTAGTCCCCATTTGGTATGTGCTCCATGGACAATGCTACCAATGTAACTCGCTTGATGTCAGCGAGTTACATGTTTGGAAGCCCAGATAAGGCTAGGGTCACATTGCGTTAGCGCAATCTGCTAGCGCTAAACGGATTGCACTAACACAATGCTTTTACCGGGGCCGCGTTCCGGGTTCGCGGTAACGTCCCCGCTCTCGCAGATCCCCGCAGATCCCCAGCGTCCGCGGCGTGCCACAAAACACCGGCGCGTCGCTAGCGCGTGCTGAACATGGCACGCGCTAGTGCTGCGCGTTCCCATTGCCGTGAATGGGCGCGCTAACGGACGCGTTGCACGGCGTTAATTTCGCCATGCAACGCTGTCCGTTAGCGCGTTCCCATTAACGCAATGGGAACCTAGCCTTATAGATTTAAATGTGTAGATTGCAAACATGTACTGGAGTTTAGAGCTTACTGTGCTGGCTGGGGTCAGTGATATGGTGGAGGTGGGGAATGTCAGGACCCAGAAGTTCGTAGCTGGGGAAATGTTACAAGAATTGGTAGGGGGAAAAGTGCCAGGGAGCCCAGTCCTGATCTGGCACAACCTAGTAAATATGCCTGGCTGATATTGGGAATGCAAGCCCAGAACTAGGAATACTAAGAAGGACGTTGCTCCTAGCAACGAGGAAAATAACTGATGCAAGAAAGAGGGAGTTAGGAGTGACGCAAAGGCCAGACAGATGTTGGTGGAAGGGACTCTATAATTAGGACAGACAGGGTCATCTGCCTCCGAGACCGTGAATGCTGAACAGTGTGCTGTCTGCCAGGTGCTCGGGTTCGACACATTATGGATCGGATAGACAGATTGATGGGTGGGGCTGGAGAGAACCCAGCGGTCATGGCACACATCAGTACCAATGACAAAGTTAGAGGGAGGTGGGAGGTCCTTTAAAAGGAACCAGTCAGCAGGATTGTGCTCAGTAACCTACAGTGTCAGGTCAGCGACGTTATCCTGATTACAATGATACCTGGGTGATGAAATCCGTCTTGTGGTTGTATAATCTTTTCAGTTTTGAGTTAGATATGTTCATGTTCTGGGTGGCCTGTGACAGGGGTCTTCATGTGGTGCTCTGCTTACCTTGTCATCAGTATGTCCTCTTAATATTGCTGAACAAGTAGAGGATGAAAATGCTGCAAAAAAATTTAAAAGGCAGCAAACAGTAATAGGGTCCTTATTATGGGAGACTTTAACTATGCAGATATTCAATGGGACATAGAATCTTCTGGTTGTGCTAAAACTACACGTTCTTTTCCACAGTTCAGGACAATTATCTCTCAGCTGGTAAATTAACTAACCAGGGGAGGTAATCTGCTGGATCTGGTTCTGTCAAATAGACCAGATACAACTTCAGATCTACAGGTCAGGGAGCATTTGGGATGTAGTGCCCATAATTTGGCAAGTTTCAATGAAATTTTCAATCAAACATTCAAAAGGGGAAATGCCAAAACTTGCAACGTTAAGCTGATTTCAACAAATTAAGGGAAGAGCTTAATCGTATAGACTGGGGCCATGTCATGGTATCTCAGGATACCGAACATAACATAAAGGGGGCATTTTTAAGGAAATACTAGAATACTGCAGAAAAGTTATTCTGCCTTGTAATAAACTGTCAAAGAATAAAAAAAATGTGTAAATAAGACCGTACAAAGTTTAACCCCCCAAGGGTGGTTTGCACGTTAATGACCAGGCCTATTTTTACAATTCTGACCACTGTCCCTTTATGAGGTTATAACTCTGGAACGCTTCAATGGATCCGAGTGATTCTGACTTTATTTTTTCGTGACATATTGTACTTCATGATAGTGGTAAAATTACTTTGATATTACCTGCGTTTGTGTGGAAAAAAAACTGAAATTTGGCAAAAATTTTGAAAATTTCGCTATTTTACAACTTTGAATTTTTATGCCCTTAAATCATAGAGATATGTCACACAAAATACTTAATAAGTAACATTTCCCACATGTCTACTTTACATCAGCACAATTTTGGAACCCAAAATGTTTTTTGTTAGGGAGTTATAAGGGTTAAAAGTTGACCAGCAATTTCTCATTTTTACAACACCATTTTTTTTAGGGACCACATCATATTTGACACCCTTCAGGTGTTTCACAGGGATTTTTGGAATGTTTAAAAAAAATTAACATTTAACTTTTTTACAAAAAATTTACTTCAGCTCCAATTTGTTTTATTTTACCAATGGTAACAGGAGAAATTGGACCCCAAAAGTTGTTGTAAAATTTGGCCTGAGTACGCTGATACCCCATATATGAGGGTAAACCACTGTTTGGGTGCATGGCAGAGCTTGGAAGGGAAGGAGCGCCGTTTGACTTTTCAATGCAAAATTGACTGGAATTGAGATGGGACGCCATGTTGCGTTTGGAGAGCCCCTGATGTGCCTAAACATTGAAACCCCCCAAAAGTGACACCATTTTGGAAAGTAGACCCCCTAAGGAACTTATCTAGATGTGTTGTGAAATCTTTGAACCTCCAAGTGTTTCACTACAGTTTACTTTTCACACACGGGACCGGGGGTGCACTTAGTCTTCACACACGGGACCGGAGGTGCACTTAATTTTCACACACGGGACCGGGGGTGCACTTAGTTTTCACACACAGGACCGGGGGTGCACTTTTCACACACGGGGCCGGGGGTGCACTTACTTTTCACACACGGGACTGGGGGTGCACTTACTTTTCACGCACGGGACGGGAGGGTGTCATAGTCACTTTATTCTGATGTTTGACTTTGATAAATGATCATGTCCTAAAATGGACACCGTACATTTGCATAGCTGCCATCTTTGGAAGGTCAAGTTGGGGGTAATGGAAAAGTCGCCATTAATTCCTATGGAAATTTTTTTTTTTTAAATGCGATTTTAAAAAAAAAAAACTACAAATCGGATCGACTCCAAAAATACATAGCACACCTGTCCCCACCGAGGGCTTCGAAACGCCGCCTGAACGGAGTCTCTGTGCTGAGCGGTTCGGGCCGCATTAATTGCGGAAAACGCGGAGAAGAAGAATAATAAAATGTAAGAAATCGGATTACAATATGTTGCTTGAACCTAGGGGGTTCAAGCACCATAATAAAATGTAAGACATCGGATTACAATATGTTGCTTGAACCTAGGGGGTTCAAGTACCATAACTAGATGGGCATTTCCTGAAGAAAATACATGGTGCTTGAACAGCCCTGTTAGCTTTACAGCAGCACTTACTTATCACACACAGGACCGGGGGTGCACTTTTCACACACAGGACCGGGGATGCGCTTACTTTTCACACACAGGAACGGGGATGCGCTTACTTTTCACACACAGGACCGGGGGGGCACTTACTTTTCACACACAGGACGGGGGGCACTTAATTTTCACACACAGGACCGGGGAGGCACTTACTTTTCACTCACAGGACTGGGGGTACACTTACAGTGTTAGTGTCGGATTGTCGGGTGTCATAGTCACTTTATTCTGATGTTTGACTTTGATAAATGATCATGTCCTAAAATGGACACTGAACATTTGCATAGCTGCCATCTTTGGAAGGTCAAGTTCGGGGTAATGGAATGGTCGCCATTAATTCCTATGGGAAAAAAAAAATGTAAAATGCGATTTTTTAAAAAAAATTACAAATCTGATCGACCGTAAAAATACATAGCACACCTGTCCCCACCGAGGGCTTCGAAACGGCACCTGAACGAGGTCTCTGCGCCGAGCGGTTCGGGCTGCATTAATTGCGGAAAACGCGGAGAAAAAGAATAAAATATAAGAAATCGGATTACAATATGTTGCTTGAACCTAGAGGGTTCAAGCACCATAACCAGATGGGCATTTCCTGAAGGAAATACATGGTGCTTGAACTGCGCTGCTAGCCTTACAGCAGCACTTACTTATCACACACAGGATGGGGTGGACACTTATTTATCACACACAGGACCGGGGGTGCCCTTACTTTTCCCACACAGGACCGAGGGTGCCCTTACTTTTCACACACAGGACCGGGGGTGCACTTACTTTTCACACACAGGACCGGGGGTGCACTTACTTTTCACACACAGGAAGGGGGCACACTTACTTTTCACACACAGGAGCGGGGGTGCACTTACTTTTCACACACAGGACCGGGTGGACACTTACTTTTCACACACAGGACGGGGGCGCCCTTACTTTTCACACACAGGACCGAGGGTGCCCTTGCTTTTCACACACAGGATCGGGACTGCAAGGCCTGTGTTATATACTGCGTGGCCTGTTATATACTGCGTTGGCTGTGTTATATACTGCATGGCACCTATATACTACGTGGCCTGTGCTATATACTATGTGGCTGCTATATACATACATATTCTAGAATACCCGATGCGTTAGAATCGGGCCACCATCTAGTTGTCATAATATTCTATGGTGTCTTGCGTTCCATATGAACTTCATTAGAACAGCTCAGAGACCAAATTCCCCCAAGGGGAACCTTAACGGAGAGAATCTCAAAATAATAAATTAACTTAGGCAGGAGAGTCATCTTAACTGAAGCTATCTTGCCAATCGGTGAGAGCAAAGTGGCATCCTCTTAGTCAATAGCCTCCTCAACTCTTCAAAAAGAGATGGATAGTTGCAATGATGTAAATTGTTATAGGAAGAGGACAGATTAACCCCCAAGTATTTAATAGCCTCGGTTTTTCATCTAAATTTAAAGTTGGTCTTTAAATAGTCAAGGATATTAGGGGGAATGTTCAAGGGTAAGGTCTCTGTTTTAGAGGTATTTAATTTATATTCCGACACCTGTCCATACTCCTTTAAAGTAACATAGTAACATAGTTAGTAAGGCCGAAAAAAGACATTTGTCCATCCAGTTCAGCCTATATTCCATCATAATAAATCCCCAGATCTACGTCCTTCTACAGAACCTAATTGTATGATACAATATTGTTCTGCTCCAGGAAGACATCCAGGCCTCTCTTGAACCCCTCGACTGAGTTCGCCATCACCACCTCCTCAGGCAAGCAATTCCAGATTCTCACTGCCCTAACAGTAAAGAATCCTCTTCTATGTTGGTGGAAAAACCTTCTCTCCTCCAGACGCAAAGAATGCCCCCTTGTGCCCGTCACCTTCCTTGGTATAAACAGATCCTCAGCGAGATATTTGTATTGTCCCCTTATATACTTATACATGGTTATTAGATCGCCCCTCAGTCGTCTTTTTTCTAGACTAAATAATCCTAATTTCGCTAATCTATCTGGGTATTGTAGTTCTCCCATCCCCTTTATTAATTTTGTTGCCCTCCTTTGTACTCTCTCTAGTTCCATTATATCCTTCCTGAGCACCGGTGCCCAAAACTGGACACAGTACTCCATGTGCGGTCTAACTAAGAATTTGTACAGAGGCAGTATAATGCTCTCATCATGTGTATCCAGACCTCTTTTAATGCACCCCATGATCCTGTTTGCCTTGGCAGCTGCTGCCTGGCACTGGCTGCTCCAGGTAAGTTTATCATTAACTAGGATCCCCAAGTCCTTCTCCCTGTCAGATTTACCCAGTGGTTTCCCATTCAGTGTGTAATGGTGACATTGATTCCTTCTTCCCATGTGTATAACCTTACATTTATCATTGTTAAACCTCATCTGCCACCTTTCAGCCCAAGTTTCCAACTTATCCAGATCCATCTGTAGCAGAATACTATCTTCTCTTGTATTAACTGCTTTACATAGTTTTGTATCATCTGCAAATATCGATATTTTACTGTGTAAACCTTCTACCAGATCATTAATGAATATGTTGAAGAGAACAGGTCCCAATACTGACCCCTGCGGTACCCCACTGGTCACAGCGACCCAGTTAGAGACTATACCATTTATAACCACCCTCTGCTTTCTATCACTAAGCCAGTTACTAACCCATTTACACACAATTTCCCCCAGACCAAGCATTCTCATTTTGTGTACCAACCTCTTGTGCGGCACGGTATCAAACGCTTTGGAAAAATCGAGATAGGAGGTTGGGGAGTGTTATATGAAGTTTAGCGAGGGTCAGGAAAACATCATCAGCAAATAATAAAATCTTAAATACCTTATTCTTGACTTTCACCCCTGAGATGGTATGATTTTGACGTATCATTGCCGCTAACAAATTACATTTACTTAGGGTAAAGAGGGCATCTCTGCCTCATGCCATTAGAGATGAGAAAAGAGTGGGAGACACAAAAGGGCAATTTAATCGAGGCTGATGGGGATCTGTACAATGCCTTTAATGCTGTTGAAAAAGCTCCCGAGATACCAAAGGTTTTTACTGTTTCAAACAAGAAATGTCTTCTCCCAGTCTAAACTTAACCCCTTAGTGACAGAGCCAATTTGGTACTTAATGACCGGGCCAATTTTTACAATTCTGACCACTGTCACTTTGAGGTTGTAACTCTGGAACGCTTTAACAGATCCCACTGATTCAGAGATTGTTTTTTCGTGACATATTGTACTTCATGCTACTGGTAACATTTCTTCGATATTACTTGCGATTATTTATGGAAAAAAAACGGAAATAAGGCGAAAATTTTAACATTTTGCAATTTTCAAACTTTGTATTTTTATGCCCTTAAATCAGAGATATGTCACGAAAAATAGTTAATAAATAACATTTCCCACATGTCTACTTTACATCAGCACAATTTTGAAAACAACATTTTTTTTTTGTTAGGGAGTTGTAAGGGTTAAAAATTGACCAGCAATTTCTCATTTTTACAATTACATTTTTTTTTAGGGACCACATCACATTTGAAGTCATTTTGAGGGGTCTATATGATAGAAAATAACCAAGTGTGACACCATTCTTAAAACTGCACCCCTCAAGGTGCTCAAAACCACATTCAAGAAGTTTATTAACCCTTTACGTGCTTCACAGGAACTGAAACAATGTGGAAGAAAAAAATGAACATTTAACTTTTTTTTGCAAACATTTTATTTCAGAACCATTTTTTTTATTTTCACAAGTGTAGAAACAGAAATGTAACCATAAATTTTGTTGTGCAATTTCTGCACACAGATACCCCATATGTGGGGGTAAACAACTGTTTGGGTGCACTGCAGAGCTTGGAAGAGAAGGAGCACCATTTGACTTTTTCAATGCAGAATTGGCTGGAATTGAGATCGGATGCAATGTCGCATTTGGAGAGCCCCTGATGTGCCTAAACAGTAGAAACCCCCCACAAGTGACCCCATTTTGGAAACTAGACCCCTTAAGGAACTCATCTAGATGTGTGGTGAGCACTTTAAACCCCCAAGTGCTTCACAGAAATGTATAAAGTAGAACCGTGAAAATAAAAAATCCTTTTTTTTTCCCTCAAAAATGATTTTATAGCCTGCAATTTTTTATTTTCTCAAGGGTAACAGGAGACAATGGACCCCAAAATCGGTTGACCAGTTTGTCCTGAGTATGCCGATACCCCATATGTGGGGGGGGGGGGCACTGTTTGGGCACTCATCGGGGCTCGGAAGGGAAAGAGCACCGCTTGGAATGCTGACTTTGATGGGATGGTCTGCGGGCTCTGTTGCATTTGCAGAGCTCCTGATGTACCTAAACAGTAGAAACCCCCCACAAGTGACCCCATTTTAGAAACTGGACCCCCAAAGAGCTTATCTAGATGTGTGGTGAGCACTATGAACCCCAAACTGCTTCACAGAAGTTTATAATGTAGAGCCATGAAAATAAAAAAAATCTTATTTTTTCCACAAAAATGATCTTTTTACCCCCAAATTTTTACTTTCACAAGGGTAACAGGAGAAAATAGACCCCAAAATTTATTGTGCGATTTATGCTGAGTAGGCCGATACCCCACATATAGGGTATCAGCCTACTCAGCATAAATCGCACAATAAATACCCCATATGTGGGGGGGACCACTGTTTGTGTGCACGGCAGAGCTCGGAAGGGAAGGAGCGCCGTTTTGGAATGCAGACTGATAGAATGGTCTGCGGGCGTTATGTTGCGTTTGCAGAGCCCCTGATGTATCTAAACAGTAGAAACCCCCCACAAGTGACCCAATTTTGGAAACTAGATAAGTGAAAGCAGTCAGAGGGGAGCGCAGAGGAATTGACCCAGGGAAGGGGAGATGAAAGGGAGTTGTTGAGCACCACCGCAGCTCCAGCTGAATACCTCCAAAGGAGGATAAGTGTGTGTCAAACAGAAATCAGTCCCAGGAGCGCTGAAGGAAACTCAGACAACATATGTCGTTTGCCACAACGCGTTTCAACGGTAAACACCGTCTTCTTCACCGTCTTCCACCTGAAGAAGACGGTGTTTACCGTTGAAACGCGTTGTGGCAAACGACATATGTTGTCTGAGTTTCCTTCAGCGCTCCTGGGACTGATTTCTGTTTGACACACATTTTGGAAACTAGACCCCCCAAGGAACTTATCTAGATGTGTGGTGAGAACTTTGAATGCCCAAGTACTTCACAGAAGTTTATAATGCAGAGTCGTGAAAATAAAAAATATTTTTTTTCCACAAAAAGATTTTTTAGCCCCCAAGTTTTTATTTTTACAAGGGTAACAGGAGAAATTGGACCCCAAAAGTTGTTGTCTAATTTTTCCCGAGTACGTTGATGCCCCATATGTGGAGGTAAACCACTGTTTGGGCGCACGGCAGAGCTCAGAAGGGAGGGAGCACCATTTGACTTTTTAAGCGCAAAATTGGCTGTCATGTTTGGAGACCCACCGATGTACCTAAACAGTGGAAACCCCCCAATTCAAACTCCAACCCTAACCCCAACACACCCCTAATCCCAACCCGATCCATAATCCTAATCACAACCCTAACGATAATCACAACCCTAATCCCAAAACAACCCTAATCTCAACCCTAACCTCAAACCTAACCCTAATCCCAATACACCCCTAACCCTAATCCCAACCTTAACCCTAATTCCAACCTTAACCCTAATCCCAACCCTAATCCCAAGCATAACCCTAATGCCAACCGTAACCCTAATACCAGCCCTAATCCAAACCCTAACCCCAACTCTAACCTTAACTTTAGCCGCAACCCTAGCCCTAACTTTAGCCCCAACCCTAACTTTAGCCCCAACCCTAACCTTAGCCCCAACCCTAAGGTTACTTTCACACTTGCGTCGTGTGGCATCCGTTGTTTTGGACAAAAAACAGATCCTGCAAATGTGCCCGCACGATGCGTTTTTTGCCCATAGACTTGTATTGCCGACAGATCGCGACGGATGGCCACACGTCGCATCCGTTGTGCACTGGATCCGTTGTGTTTTGGCGGACCGTCGTCACAAAAAAGTTCAATGTAATGTTTTTTTGTACGTCGCGTCCGCCATTTCCGACCGCACATGCATGGCCGTAACTCCGCCCCCTCCTCCTCAGGCCATAGACTGGGCAGCGGATGCATTCAAAAACTGCATCCGCTGCCCACATTGTGCACAATTTTCACAACGTGCGTCGGGCCGACGCATTGCGACGGTCCCGTACCGACGCAAGTGTGAAAGAAGCCTAACCCTAAATGTAGCCCTAACCCTAAATTTAGCCCCAACTTCTCTAGCTGCCGGCCGGCAGATCATGGCGGGCGCACTGCACATGCGCCCACCCTTTTCTTACTGGATGAAGAAGCTGGCAGGCAGGAGGGGACGCAGGAGGACTCAGGGACACCGGTAAGTATAAGAGCCCCCGAATCCCCCTATTTCTCTGTCCTCTGATGTGCGATTACATCAGAGGACAGAGAAAAACACATCGCTTTTTTTTTTTTTCTGCGGCCGCCGGTAAACAGTTAATTACCGGCGATCGCAAAACAGGGGTCGGTAAAAACCGACCCCGATCATGTTCTTTGGGATCACGGCTACCCCCGGCAGCCGAGACCCCCAAAATCTTCCGGGTGCCGGCCGTGGCACTGCGCATGCGCCCGCCATTTTGGCCGGAACAAGTTGGCGGCGCCCATCGGGAGCCACGAGGAGCACCGGGGGAGACAAGTATTGGGGGGCTATCGGGGACCCCATTTCTCTGTCCTCTGATGTGTGATCACATCGGAGGAGAAATTAAATGGGAAATCGCGTTTTTTGTTTTTTTTCCGACCACCGGTAAACTGTTAATTACCGACGATCGCAACTCGGGGGTCGGTACAAACCCCCCAAATCATGTTCTCTGAGGTCTCGGCTACTCCCGGCAACAGAGACCCCAGAGAAAATCTGGCTCTTGGGGGCGCTATTCACTAACGGCACTGTGGTTTAAGTACCCTTAACTGCCGCTGTTTAAAGGCGTGTTGGCGGTTGTTATGGGGTTAAAATACGCATTTGTGTTTTATTTTTGTTGGACACATATGTCAAATTTATGGTGTTATCCCACTCCTGGCCAAAAGGGACAAAGCTAACCTGATCCTTACTAATAAGCCAGGGTAGACACTTATTAAGTCTATTAGCCAACATGCCGGTAAATATTTTCAAGTCTGAGTTTAATAGGGCTATTGGATGAATGTGACAAGGTATCTGGTATGGGAGAGCCCTCCATAAATGAATAAAACATTTTAGTCATGTGGGGGGGGGGGGATCAGCTCCTCTGCAAAGGTTTTATAAATAAAGATAAGTCAGCCTGCCTGGGCCAGGAGACTTTCCCAAAGGCAAGACTTTCAACATTTCAGCTATTTCCTCTTGGGTAACCAGAATATTAAGAGTTTATCGCTTCAGGGGCCAGGACTGGTGAATTTAAATTGGATAAATAATTTTTCAAAAGGGGGTCTCCTCTATTCTCATCTGAAGAAAGCATATCCTGGAGATTATATAATTTACTATGGAAATTATAAAATAAATTAGAAATCTCAGATGATTGTAGTGTATAGTGCCATCTTCACTTCTTATTGCTTTGGGATTCAAGGACAAAGCCCTCTCCTTCAGTTTCCTCGGCAATAGTAGATGCGCTTTATTGCCCTTTTCATAATATTTTTGCTTTGTGTATAAAAGTAGTTTCTCTACTTTTCGCATAGATAGGCTTTTCAACTTTAGTCTAATCTCTACTACCCTCCTCAAAACCTGCAAAGAAGGAGACACAGTTAATGTTCATTTCTTTTGAGTTGCAAAGAAAGATTATTATATTCAAGTTTGGCTTTTTGTTTCCAATTTGGAAATGGTAATGGTAATAACCTATAATCCGTCCCTCACTGCAGTTACTTGCAGCTATAGCAACCAGGACATATTCCTCATGAGTGTATGTAAGGCTACGTTCACATTTGCGTTGCGCGCCGCTGCGTCGGCGACGCAATGCACAACGCAAATAAAAACGCACCAAAACGCACGCTAAAACGCTGCGTTTTGCGACGCATGTGTCCTTTTTTGCCGAATTTTGGACGCAAAAAAAATGCATCTTGCTGCGTCCTCTGCGCCCTGACGCGTGTGGCAAAAAAAAAATGCATGCATCGCAAAACGCAGCACAACGCATATCCATGTGCCCCCATGTTAAATATAAAGGCGCATGATGCATGCGTCACCGCGGCTGCGCCCGACGCAGCCCGGCGAAACGCAAATCTGAACGTAGCCTAAGTGCGGCTGCCTTGGAAGCACTGTGAAACAGCGCTAAAGCACCCTCTAGATGGTATACATCAAATAAATAAGCTGGGCATATAGCTATTATAAAAACGCCACCCATAGATAAATTAAGTTTCTTTTAAAAGGAATGTGTACTTTGAGGATATCATAGAACAAGACACTATGCAGCAGAGAACCAGGGTCAGGACATAAGCCCAAATAAGCGTTACTGGGCATGGGATGACCCCACTCAACAAAGCGGTGCCACCCATGCCAGAGCGCAGACCCGAGTGAAAAAAGGAGGTAGAAATACCCCCTTCCCACTCGCATCAACGCCAAGCAACACCGAAAGACCACTGCTCATACATGCAAACAATTATCTCAATTCCTTGTACACATTGACCAATGAATCCAAAGGAGAGTCTTTATTAATAAGAAACTTAATTTATCTATGGGTGGCGTTTCTATAATAGCTATATGCCCAGCTTATTTATTTGATGTATACCATCTAGAGGGTGCTTTAGCGCTGTTTCACAATGCTTCCAAGGCAGCCGCGCTTACATAGACTCATGAGGAATATGTCCTGGTTGCTATAGCTGCAAGTAACTGCAGTAACAGAGGGACGGATTATAGGTTATTACCATTACAAAGATGGCGGCTAGTGTCTGGGAGACGCACTGCGCATGCGCGGATGTGAGCGCAAGTGATTGTGGGTAGTTTCGTCATTGATATGCTCAGTCTGCCCCTGAGAACGCCGTGGACATGGCGCTTACAGGAAATATATACATGTGAGTTTTTCTGATGGCGCTTCATGAATTGGGACACCTGGCGTATTTAATTAGCATAATTGAGTACCGTATATACTCGACTATAAGCCGAGATTTTCAGCCCAAATTTTTGGGCTGAAAGTGCCCCCCTCGGCTTATACTCGAGTCAAGGTGGGTGGCAGGGTCGGCGGGTGAGGGGGAGAGGGCGCTGAGGTATACTTACCTAGTCCCAGCGATCCTCGCGCTGTCCCTGCCCTCCCACGGGCTTCCGCGCTGCAGCTTCTTCCTCTCTTCAGCGGTCACGTGGGACCGCTCATTACAGAAATGAATAAGCGGCTCCACCCCCCATAGGGGCGGAGCCGCCTATTCATTCCTCTAATCAGCGGTGCCGGTGACCGCTGATAGAGAAAGAATCTGCGGCACCAAAGACAGCTGTGACAGGAGGGGACAGCGCGAGGATCGCCAGGACTAGGTGAGTATAGCATATTCACCTGTCCTCGTTCCAGCCGCCGGGCGCCGCTCCATCTTCCCGGCGTCTCTGCGCTCTGACTGTGCAGGTCAGAGGGCGCGATGACGCATATGGTGTGCGCGGCGCCCTCTGCCTGATCAGTCAGAGCGCAGAGACGCCGGGACCGGACGCTGGGAGCTGCAAGTAGAGAGGTGAGTATGTTTTTTTTTTTTTTTTATTGCAGCAGCGGCCATCGCACATAATTTACGTATGTGGAGCATCTATGGGCACAGCTATGGGCCAATATGAACAGTGCAGAGCACTGTGTGGGGCACAGCAAGAAGGCAATATGAACAGTGCAGAGCACTGTGGGGCACAGCAAGAAGGCAATATGAACAGTGCAGAGCACTGTGGGGCACAGCAAGAAGGCAATATGAACAGTGCAGAGCACTGTGGGGCACAGCAAGAAGGCAATATGAACAGTGCAGAGCACTGTGGGGCACAGCAAGAAGGCAATATGAACAGTGCAGAGCACTGTGGGGCACAGCAAGAAGGCAATATGAACAGTGCAGAGCACTGTGTGGGGCACAGCAAGAAGGCAATATGAACAGTGCAGAGCACTGTGGGGCACAGCAAGAAGGCAATATGAACAGTGCAGAGCACTGTGGGGCACAGCAAGAAGGCAATATGAACAGTGCAGAGCACTGTGGGACACAGCAAGAAGGCAATATGAACAGTGCAGAGCACTGTATGGGGCAATAAATATTAAAAAAAAACACTTAACCTACTGATGTCTCAATTAATTTTACTTTTATTGGTATCTATTTTTATTTTTGAAATTCACCGGTAGTTGCTGCATTTCCACCCTAGGCTTATACTCGAGTCAATAAGTTTTCCCAGTTTTTTGTGGCAAAATTAGGGGGGTCGGCTTATACTCGGGTCGGCTTATACTCGAGTATATACGGTACTTAATGTATTTTTATATAATGCACTAGTATGCATGAGTATTTATATGTGTATATGAAAAATCCAAAAGGATTTTCGAATAATGCACTGATGCACTTTTTTTTCCACTTGTCAGTTTCACATTTATGAAGAATATTTGGTATGTAATTTAATGATATTGTTAATGAGCTATGCATGTGTTTTGTATAAAAACCTGACACTTCTATGTAACCACTGCTTGAGAAAGGATACTATATCCGAAACGTTGCCACACCATTCGGGCAATAAAGTCCACGTTTTTTTCATTTTTGTAGTGCGGTTTTCCTTTTTTTTCTTTTTATATTTTGAGCCGCCATGAACAGTGGCTTGGGAAGCTTTGCACTTTTTCTAAGGTAGTATTTTGATGCTGTTCCGTTTTTTTCACTCTCTCTCTCTCTCTCTATATATATATATATATACACATGTGTGTACATATTTATATCAGTGAGACACACATATATTTAATACAGCGCTACATAGCTTAACCCTTTTACCCCCAAGGGTGGTTTGCATGTCAATGACCAGGCCAATTTTTACATTTCTGACCACTGTCCCTTTATGAGGTTATAACTCTGGAACGCTTCAACGGATCCCAGTGATGCTGACGTTTTCTCGTGACATATTGTACTTCATGATAGTGGTAAAATTTATTTGATATTATCTGCATTTATTTGTGAAAAAAACGGAAAATTGGTGAAAATTTAGAAAATTTCGCAATTTCCCAAATTTAAATATTTATGCCCTTAAATCACAGAGACATGTCACACAAAATACTTAATAAGTAACATTTCCCACATGTCTACTTTACATCAGCACAATTTTGGAACCAAATTTTTTTTTTGTTTAGGGACCACATCACATTTGAAGTCATTTTGAGGGGTCAATATGATAGAAAATAACCAAGTGTGACACCATTCTAAAAACTGCACCCCTCAAGGTGCTCAAAACCACATTCAAGAAGTTTATTAACCCTTCAGGTGTTTCACAGGAATTTTTTGGAATGTTTAAAAAAAAAAAATGAACATTTAACTTTTTTTCACAAAAATTTACTTCACCTCCACTTTGTTTTATTTTACCAAGGGTAACAGGAGAAATTGGACCCAAAAAGTTGTTGTACAATTTGTCTTGAGTACCCGGATACCTCATATGTGGGGGTAAACAACTGTTTGGGCGCATGGCAGAGCTCGGAAGGGAAGGAGCGCCATTTGACTTTTTCAATACAAAATTGACTGGAATTGAGATGGGACGCCATGTTGCGTTTGGAGAGCTGTTATGTAGGCAATCCAGTGACACAGTGTGCCAGCAATCAGAGCTCATACAGTGATCTGACAAACCCAAAAACAATAGAACGAGCTCTGAGACGTGGAATCTCTGTAGACCGCCATACCTGAACCTAACCACAACTAAAGGCAGCTGTGGATTGCGCCTGACACTACCTATGCAACTCGGCACAGCCTGAGGAGCTGACTAGCCTGAAGATAGAAAAACAAGCCTGACTTGCCTCAGAGAAATACCCCAAAGGAAAAGGCAGCCCCCCACATATAATGACTGTTAGCAAGATGAAAAGACAAACGTAGGGATGAAATAGATTCAGCAAAGTGAGGCCCGATATTCTAGATAGAGCGAGGATAGCAAAGAGAACTTTGCAGTCTACAAAAAACCCTAAAGCAAAAAACCACGCAAAGGGGGCAAAAAGACCCACCGTGCCGAACTAACGGCACGGCGGTACACCCTTTGCGTCTCAGAGCTTCCAGCAAAACGAAATGACAAGCTGGACAGAAAAAGTAGCAACAAAAGCAAAGAAGCACTTATCTAAGCAGAGCAGCAGGCCACAGGAAAGATCCAGAAGCTCAGATCCAACACTGGAACATTGACAAGGAGCAAGGAAGACAGAATCAGGTGGAGTTAAATAACAAAGCAGCCAACGAGCTCACCAGAACACCTGAGGGAGGAAGCTCAGAAGCTGCAGTACCACTTGTGACCACAGGAGTGAATTCAGCCACGGAATTCACAACAGTACCCCCCCCTTGAGGAGGGGTCACCGAACCCTCACCAGAGCCCCCAGGCCGACCAGGATGAGCCACATGAAAGGCACGAACAAGATCTGGAGCATGGACATCAGAGGCAAAAACCCAGGAATTATCTTCCTGAGCATAACCCTTCCATTTAACCAGATACTGGAGTTTCCGTCTAGAAACACGAGAATCCAAAATTTTCTCCACAATATACTCCAATTCCCCCTCCACCAAAATCGGGGCAGGAGGCTCAACAGATGGAACCATAGGTGCCACGTATCTCCGCAACAACGACCTATGGAATACATTATGTATGGAAAAGGAGTCTGGGAGGGTCAGACGAAAAGACACAGGATTGAGAATCTCAGAAATCCTATACGGACCAATAAAACGAGGTTTAAATTTAGGAGAGGAAACCTTCATAGGAATATGACGAGAAGATAACCAAACCAGATCCCCAACACGAAGTCGGGGACCCACACGGCGTTTGCGATTAGCGAAAAGTTGAGCCTTCTCCTGGGACAAGGTCAAATTGTCCACTACCTGAGTCCAGATCTGCTGCAACCTGTCCACCACAGAATCCACACCAGGACAGTCCGAAGACTCAACCTGTCCTGAAGAGAAACGAGGATGGAACCCAGAATTGCAGAAAAATGGAGAGACCAAGGTAGCCGAGCTGGCCCGATTATTAAGGACGAACTCAGCCAACGGCAAAAAGGACACCCAATCATCCTGGTCTGCAGAAACAAAACATCTCAGATATGTCTCCAAGGTCTGATTGGTTCGTTCGGTCTGGCCATTAGTCTGAGGATGGAAAGCCGAGGAAAAAGATAGGTCAATGCCCATGCTACCACAAAAGGCTCGCCAAAACCTTGAAACAAACTGGGAACCTCTGTCAGAAACAATATTCTCAGGAATGCCATGCAAACGAACCACATGCTGGAAGAACAAAGGCACCAAATCAGAGGAGGAAGGCAATTTAACCAAGGGCACCAGATGGACCATTTTAGAAAAGCGATCACAGACCACCCAAATGACTGACATCTTTTGAGAAACGGGAAGGTCAGAAATGAAATCCATCGAAATATGTGTCCAAGGCCTCTTTGGGACCGGCAAGGGCAAAAGCAACCCACTGGCACGTGAACAGCAGGGCTTAGCCCTAGCACAAATCCCACAGGACTGCACAAAAGTACGTACATCCCGTGACAGAGATGGCCACCAGAAGGATCTAGCCACTAACTCTCTGGTACCAAAGATTCCAGGATGACCAGCCAACACCGAACAATGAAGTTCAGAGATAACTTTACTAGTCCACCTATCAGGGACGAACAGTTTCTCCGCCGGACAACGATCAGGTTTATTCGCCTGAAATTTTTGCAACACTCGCCGCAAATCAGGGGAGATGGCAGACACAATGACTCCTTCCTTGAGGATACTCGCCGGCTCAGATGAACCCGGAGAGTCGGGCACAAAACTCCTAGACAGAGCATCCGCCTTCACATTTTTAGAGCCCGGAAGGTACGAAATCACAAAATCGAAGCGGGCAAAAAATAACGACCAACGGGCCTGTCTAGGATTCAAGCGCTTGGCAGACTCGAGATAAGTAAGGTTCTTATGATCAGTCAATACCACCACGCGATGCTTGGCTCCTTCAAGCCAATGACGCCATTCCTCGAATGCCCACTTCATGGCCAGCAACTCTCGGTTCCCCACATCATAATTACGCTCAGCAGCCGAAAACTTCCTGGAAAAGAAAGCACATGGTTTCAACACAGAACCTCTCTGTGACAAAACCGCCCCTGCTCCAATCTCAGAAGCATCAACCTCGACCTGGAATGGAAGAGAAACATCTGGTTGACACAACACAGGGGCAGAACAAAAACGATGCTTCAACTCCTGAAAAGCTTTCACAGCAGCAGAAGACCAATTAACCAAATCAGCACCCTTCTTGGTCAAATCGGTCAATGGTTTGGCAATGCTAGAAAAATTACAGATGAAGCGACGATAAAAATTAGCAAAGCCCAGGAATTTCTGCAGACTTTTCAGAGATGTCGGCTGAGTCCAATTCTGGATGGCTTGGACCTTAACCGGATCCATCTCGATAGTAGAAGGGGAAAAGATGAACCCCAAAAATGAAACTTTCTGCACACCGAAGAGACACTTTGATCCCTTCACAAACAAAGAATTAGCACGCAGGACCTGGAAAACCATTCTGACCTGCTTCACATGAGAGTCCCAATCATTTGAGAAGATCAAAATGTCATCCAAGTAAACAATCAGGAATTTATCCAGATACTCACGGAAGATGTCATGCATAAAAGACTGAAACACAGATGGAGCATTGGCAAGTCCGAACGGCATCACTCAAAATGACCCTCGGGCGTATTAAATGCAGTTTTCCATTCATCTCCTTGCCTGATTCTCACCAGATTATACGCACCACGAAGATCTATCTTAGTGAACCAACTAGCCCCCTTAATCCGAGCAAACAAGTCAGATAACAATGGCAAGGGATACTGAAATTTAACAGTGATCTTATTAAGAAGGCGGTAATCAATACACGGTCTCAGCGAACCATCCTTCTTGGCTACAAAAAAGAACCCTGCTCCCAGTGGTGATGACGATGGGCGAATATGTCCCTTCTCCAGGGATTCCTTCACATAACTGCGCATAGCGGCGTGTTCAGGCACGGATAAATTAAATAATCGACCTTTAGGGAATTTACTACCAGGAATCAAATTGATAGCACAATCACAATCCCTATGCGGAGGTAGGGCATCGGACTTGGGCTCTTCAAATACATCCTGATAATCAGACAAGAACTCTGGGACCTCAGAAGGAGTGGATGACGAAATAGACAAAAATGGAACATCACCATGTACCCCCTGACAACCCCAGCTGGATACCGACATAGAGTTCCAATCTAATACTGGATTATGGGTTTGCAGCCATGGCAACCCCAACACGACCACATCATGCAGATTATGTAGCACCAGAAAGCGAATAACTTCCTGATGTGCAGGAGCCATGCACATGGTCAGCTGGGTCCAGTACTGAGGTTTATTCTTGGCCAAAGGTGTAGCATCAATTCCTCTCAACGGAATAGGACACCGCAAAGGCTCCAAGAAAAACCCACAACGTTTAGCATAATCCAAATCCATCAGATTCAGGGCAGCGCCTGAATCCACAAACGTCATGACAGAATACGATGACAAAGAGCATATCAAGGTAATGGACAGAAGGAATTTGGATTGTACAGTACCAATGACGGCAGACCTATCGAACCGCTTAGTGCGCTTAGGACAATCAGAAATAGCATGAGTGGAATCACCACAGTAGAAACACAGACCATTCAGACGTCTTTGTTCTTGCCGTTCAACTCTGGTCATAGTCCTATCGCACTGCATAGGCTCAGGTCTAATCTTAGACAATACCGCCAAATGGTGCACAGATTTACGCTCGCGCAAGCGTCGACCGATCTGAATGGCCAAAGACATAGACTCATTCAAACCAGCAGGCACAGGAAAACCCACCATGACATCCTTAAGAGCCTCAGAGAGACCCTTTCTGAACAAAGCTGCCAGCGCAGATTCATTCCACAGAGTGAGTACTGACCACTTCCTAAATTTCTGACAATATACTTCTATATCATCCTGACCCTGGCACAAAGCCAGCAAATTTTTCTCAGCCTGATCCACTGAATTAGGCTCATCGTAAAGTAATCCGAGCGCCAGGAAAAACGCATTGACATTACTTAATGCAGGGTCTCCTGGCGCAAGAGAAAATGCCCAGTCCTGAGGGTCGCCGCGCAAAAAAGAAATAATAATCAAAACCTGTTGAATAGGATTACCAGAAGAATGAGGCTTCAAGGCCAGAAATAGCTTACAATTATTTTTGAAATTAAGAAACTTAGTTCTATCACCAAAAAACAAATCAGGAATAGGAATTCTTGGTTCTAACATAGATTTCTGATCAATAGTATCTTGAATCCTTTGTACATGTGTAACGAGATTATCCATTGAAGAGCACAGACCCTGAATATCCATGTCCACACCTGTGTCCTGAAACACCCAAATGTCTAGGGGAAAAAAAAGACTGAACACAGAGCTGAGAAAAAAAAATGTCAGAACTTCTTTTTTCCCTCTATTGAGAATCATTAGGTTGGCTCCTTGTACTGTTATGTAGGCCATCCAGTGACACAGTGTGCCAGCAATCAGAGCTCATACAGTGATCTGACAAACCCAAAAACAATAGAACGAGCTCTGAGACGTGGAATCTCTGTAGACCGCAATACCTGAACCTAACCTAAACACAACTAAAGGCAGCTGTGGATTGCGCCTGACACTATCTATGCAACTCGGCACAGCCTGAGGAGCTGACTAGCCTGAAGATAGAAAAACAAGCCTGACTTGCCTCAGAGAAATACCCCAAAGGAAAAGGCAGCCCCCCACATATAATGACTGTTAGCAAGATGAAAAGACAAACGTAGGGATGAAATAGATTCAGCAAAGTGAGGCCCGATATTCTAGATAGAGCGAGGATAGCAAAGAGAACTTTGCAGTCTACAAAAAACCCTAAAGCAAAAAACCACGCAAAGGGGGCAAAAAGACCCACCGTGCCGAACTAACGGCACGGCGGTACACCCTTTGCGTCTCAGAGCTTCCAGCAAAACGAAATGACAAGCTGGACAGAAAAAGTAGCAACAAAAGCAAAGAAGCACTTATCTAAGCAGAGCAGCAGGCCACAGGAAAGATCCAGAAGCTCAGATCCAACACTGGAACATTGACAAGGAGCAAGGAAGACAGAATCAGGTGGAGTTAAATAACAAAGCAGCCAACGAGCTCACCAGAACACCTGAGGGAGGAAGCTCAGAAGCTGCAGTACCACTTGTGACCACAGGAGTGAATTCAGCCACGGAATTCACAACAGAGAGCCCCTGATGTGCCTAAACATTGAAACCCCCCACAAGTGACACCATTTTGGAAACTAGACCCCTAAGGAACTTATCTAGATGTGTGGTGAGCACTTTGACCCACCAAGTGCTTCACAGAAGTTTATAATGCAGAACAGTAAAAATAAAAAATCATATGTTTTCACAAAAATGATCTTTTCGCCCCCAATTTTTTATTTTCCCAAGGGTAAGAGAAGAAACTGGACCCCAAACGTTGTTGTGTAATTTGTCCTGAGTACGCTGATACCCCATATGTGAGGGTAAACCACTGTTTGGGCGCATGGCGGAGCTCGGAAGGGAAGGAGCGCCGTTTGACTTTTCAATGCAAAATTGACTGAAATTGAGATGGGTCACCATGTTGCGTTTGGAGAGCCTCTAATGTGCCTAAACAGTGGAAACCCCCAATTCTAACTGAAACCCTAACCCAAACACACCTCTAACCATAATCCCAACCACACCCCTAACCCCAACCACACCCCTAACCCCAAAACCTTAATCCCAACCATAACTCTAACCACACCCCTATCCCTAATCCCAACAGTAAACGTAATCCAAACCCTAACCCTAGCCTTAATGGGAAAATGGAAATAAATAATTTTTTTTTATTTTTCCCTAACTAAGGAGGTGATGAAGGGGGGGGGGGTTGATTTACTATTTATAGTGAATTTTTATGATTGGCAGCCGTCACACACTAAAAGACGCTTTTTATTGCAAAAAATATTTTTTGCGTTACCACATTTTGAGAGCTATAATTTTTCCATATTTTGGTCCACAGAGTCATGTGAGGTCTTGTTTTTTGCGGGACGAGTTGACGTTTTTATTGGTAACATTTTCGGGCATGTGACATTTTTTTATCACTTTTCATTCCGATTATTTTGAGGCAGAATGACCAAAAAACAAATATTCATTAAATTCTTTTGGGGGGGCGTTTATACCATTCCACGTTTGATAAAATGGATAAAGCAGTTTTATTCTTCGGGTCAGTACGATTACAGTGATACCTCGTTTATATCATTTTTTTTTATGTTTGGTGCTTTTATACGATAAAAACTCTTTTATAGAAAAAATAATTATTTTTGCATTGCTTTATTCTGAGGGCTATAACTTTAATTTTTCGCTGATGATGCTGTATGGCAGCTTATTTTTTGCGGGACGAGATGACGTTTTCAGCGGTACCATGGTTATTTATATCCGTCTTTTGATTGCGTGTTATTCCACTTTTTGTTCGGCGGTATGATAAAGCGTTTTTTGCCTCGTTTTTTTTTTTACCGTGTTCACTGAAGGGGATAACTAGTGGGACAGTTTTATAGGTCGGGACATTACGGACGCAGCAATACTAAATATGTGTACTTTTATTGTTTGTGTTTTTTTATTTAGATAAAGAAACGTATTTATGGGAAAAATATATATTTTTTTAATTTAGGAATTTTTTTTTATTTAAATTTTTTTACACATCTGAATATTTTTTTGTTTTTACACTATAAGGCCGGCGTCACACTCAACGTAGGTAAATACGGTGCGTATTTTACGGCCGTAATACGCAGAAAAACTCCCGAAATGTTGATCCATTTGTAATCCGTAGGCAAGGTGTGGTCGCGTATTTTGCACATGTAATGTTGCGCATGTAATCCGTATGACATCCGTAATGCGTTTTTTTCACGCAACCTGCCAAAATGGACATTTAACAGTTTTGGAGGCTGTAATTAATTTAAATAAGCCTCATCAATCCTATTTAAGGCCTCTACAACAGGTGGCACCTTCCCATATGGCCATTTTGTGATTGTGCATCTGTTGGTGTGTTGTGGTAACGTTTGCACCATGTCTGACATACTGCACTTCACCCCAACTCAGCGGGTTTTGTTTAACTGGGTCTTGTTGTGTCGGTTTGGCCAGCCATACCCTGTGATTGTAGATCCGCGAAGGAGAAGAATGTGGGTGCATCCTCTTTTGACTCAACGCCTCACTAAAGGCCATTTCCAGAGGCTCTATACAGCTCTGCGGGCACATCCTGATAAGTTCTACCTATACTGTCAAATGACAATACCAACATTTGATAACTTGTTGGAGACAGTACCTCCAGGCCTCACGTATCAGGACACTAGGATGCGAAAAAGCATATCCGCAGAGGAGCGTCTTCTCCTTACCTTACGGTATGTATTCAACATCCTCACATATTTAGCTATTTCTAAATATATGTTTTCCTTAGGATAAAACCACACTAAAAATATCTATTTTTAATGTTTCACTTATGTACACATAGATGTTTTTCATTAATATTCCTGTTTTTTTATTAAGCAACATACTTGCACTTTACCATGTGTTGGCTAAACTATTGTTACCGAACTAATATGTTTTTTTGTGTCCTTTCAGCTTCCTGTCAACTGGCTTGTCTTATGCGAGACTACACATTGGTCGCTCCACCATTTCTGGCATTGTGCGTTCCACATGTATTGAAATACGGGACAAACTCCATGAACTTGTTATGCCTGAGCCAAAAATGGCTGATTGGCTAAAAATAGCCTGTGGGTTCAATGACACCTGTAACTTCCCACACTGTATTGGAGCCCTGGATGAGAAACATATCGAGGTGCGTAAGCCGCCGAACTCTGGCTCCCAATTCTACAATTATAAGCAGTTTTTCTCGGTAGTTCTGTTAGCTGTAGTTGACAGTAACTACAGGTTTATAATTGTAGACATTGGGGCCTATGGGCGAACAGGAGACTCAAGGGTCTTAATTTGTCCATTATGGGTCGGCGGCTACGTGAAAACCAGTTAGACCTCCCACCACGACAACTCCCAGGCTCCAATGCTGAAGCAGTGCCATATGTTCTTGTGGGAGATGAGGCCTTCCAATTGACAAGGAATGTCATGAGGCCTTATCCCAGGCGCAACCTGGATCACCAGCGGCGTGTTTTTAATTTGAGGCTTTCCAGGGCGCGTAGACAGGTGGAGTGCGCCTTTGGGATTCTGTGTGCCAAATGGCGTCTCCTCCAATCTGCCATTCAGCTGAGTGAGGCTACTATTAATGAAGTGATTAAGGCTTGTGTTGTTTTGCACAATTTTACTAGACTTCATGATTGCCCGTCAGCTGTTCTTGGTGAAGAAATGTTGCCCAATGTGAGTAGGCCTACACCACATGGTCCTCCTCCGCGCTGTCCCCTTTCTGGAATCAAAGTGAGAGATATTTTCACAAATTATTTTGTTTCTTCTCAGGGTGCTACTCCCTCGCAAGATTATGCTGTTTCTCAGCTGTGATTACATTATTTTCAAAATATATTAGCAACATAAAATATTTTTGTCTACACAAACAGTACTCTGTGTGTTGTATTTCCTTAATTACCAGATGATTATGAACAGAGCATATGTGTGTGATGTATTAATGATTGGTCCACAAACATCAATTGGCTTTTGACATTTTTTACTTAGAGCAAAAGCCTTTTGTTGTAAACTTTTAACCCCTTCCCGACCTTTGACGCATACGCTGCGTCATGAAAGTCGGTGCCATTCCGACCCATGACGCAGCATATGCGTCATGGAAAGATCGCGTCCCTGCAGATCCGGTGAAAGGGTTAACTCCCATTTCACGCGATCTGCAGGGACAGGGGGAGTGGTAGTTTAGCCCAGGGGGGGTGGCTTCACCCCCCCCGTGGCTACGATCGCTCTGATTGGCTGTTAAAAGTGAAACTGCCAATCAGAGCGATTTGTAATATTTCACCTAAAAAACTGGTGAAATATTACAATCCAGCCATGGCCGATGCTGCAATATCATCGGCCATGGCTGGAAACACTAATGTGCCTCCACCCCACCCCACCGATCGCCCCCCCAGCCCCCCGATCTGTGGTCCGCTCCCCTCAGTCCTGTGCTCCGCTCCCCCGTCCTCCTGTCCACTCCCCCCGTGCTCCAATCACACCCCCCGTGCTCCAATCCAACTCCCCTGCACTCCGATCCACCCCCCGCACAGCGATCCGCCCCCGTGCTCCGATCCACCCCCCGCACAGCGATCCCCCACCCCGTGCTCCAATCCACCCCGTGTTCCGATCCACCCCCCATGCTCCAATCCATCCCCCCATGCTCCGACGCCCCCCCGTGCCCTGATCTCCCCCCCCCCCCCTTATACTTACCTAGCCTCCCGGGGTCCGTCTGTCTTCTTTCCTGGGCGCCGCCATCTTCCAAAATGGCGGGCGCATGTGCAGTGCGCCCGCCGAATCTGCCGGCTGGCAGATTCGTTCCAGAGTGAATTTTGATCACTGAGATAGGTTATATCTCAGTGATCAAAATAAAAAAAATAGTAAATGACCCCCCCCTTTGTCACCCCCATAGGTAGGGACAATAAAAAAAAAATAAAGATTTTTTTTTTTTCCACTAAGGTTGGGGTAAGAACTAGGGTTAGGGGTAGGGGTAGGGATAGGGGTAGGGTTAGGGTTCGGGATGTGCACACGTATTCTGGTCCTCTGCGGATTTTTCCACAGATTTCATACGTTTATATATCTATGTATATTTTGGCATACAGTGTTCACAGGGGCGTCTGCACGGAGGTTATGTGTGATTTTAGATGTTTTTAATTATGTTCCCAATAAAGCTTATATTATTTTTATCATAACTTTGGTGGTGTGCAGATATTTTGATGGCTCTTGTTTCTTGTGCTTTTGTTGGTTAACTCCCATTTCACGCGATCTGCAGGGACAGGGGGAGTGGTAGTTTAGCCCAGGGGGGGTGGCTTCACCCCCCCCGTGGCTACGATCGCTCTGATTGGCTGTTAAAAGTGAAACTGCCAATCAGAGTGATTTGTAATATTTCACCTAAAAAACTGGTGAAATATTACAATCCAGCCATGGCCGATGCTGCAATATCATCGGCCATGGCTGGAAACACTAATGTGCCTCCACCCCACCCCACCGATCGCCCCCCCAGCCCCCCGATCTGTGGTCCGCTCCCCTCAGTCCTGTGCTCCGCTCCCCCGTCCTCCTGTCCACTCCCCCCGTGCTCCAATCACACCCCCCGTGCTCCAATCCAACTCCCCTGCACGCCGATCCACCCCCCGCACAGCGATCCGCCCCCGTGCTCCGATCCACCCCCCGCACAGCGATCCCCCACCCCGTGCTCCAATCCACCCCGTGTTCCGATCCACCCCCCCATGCTCCAATCCATCCCCCCATGCTCCGACGCCCCCCCGTGCCCTGATCTCCCCCCCCCCCCTTATACTTACCTAGCCTCCCGGGGTCCGTCTGTCTTCTTTCCTGGGCGCCGCCATCTTCCAAAATGGCGGGTGCATGTGCAGTGCGCCCGCCGAATCTGCCGGCTGGCAGATTCGTTCCAGAGTGAATTTTGATCACTGAGATAGGTTATATCTCAGTGATCAAAATAAAAAAAATAGTAAATGACCCCCCCCTTTGTCACCCCCATAGGTAGGGACAATAAAAAAAAAATAAAGATTTTTTTTTTTTCCACTAAGGTTGGGGTAAGAACTAGGGTTAGGGGTAGGGGTAGGGATAGGGGTAGGGTTAGGGTTCGGGATGTGCACACGTATTCTGGTCCTCTGCGGATTTTTCCACAGAGGATTTGATAAATCCGCAGTGCTAAACTGCTGTGGATTTACCGCGGTTTTTCTGTGCATTTCACTGCGGTTTTACAACTGCGATTTTCTATTGGAGCAGTTGTAAAACCGCTGCGGAATCTGCAGAAAGAAGTGACATGCTGCGGAATGTAAACCGCTGCGTTTCCGTGCAGTTTTTCTGCAGCATGTGTGCAGCGACTTTTGTTTCCCATAGGTTTACATTGAACTGTAAACTCATGGGAAACTGCTGCGGATCCGCAGCGTTTTCCGCAGCGTGTGCACATACCTTTAGAATTAGGCTATGTGCACACGGTGCGGATTTGGCTGCGGATCCGCAGCAGTGTTCCATCAGGTTTACAGTACCATGTAAACCTATGGAAAACCAAATCCGCTGTGCCCATGGTGCGGAAAATACCACGCGGAAACGCTGCGTTGTATTTTCCGCAGTATGTCAATTCTTTGTGCGGATTCCGCAGCATTTTACACCTGTTCCTCAATAGGAATCCACAGGTGAAATCCGCACAAAAAACACTGGCAATCCGCGGTAAATCCGCAGGTAAAACGCAGTGCCTTTTACCCGCGGATTTTTCAAAACTGGTGCTGAAAAATCTCATACGAATCCGCAACGTTGGCACATAGCCTTAGGGTTAGGGTTGGGTTGGAATTAGGGTTGTGGTTAGGGGTGTGTTGGGGTTAGTGTTGGAGTTAGAATTGAGGGGTTTCCACTGTTTAGGCACATCAGGGGGTCTCGAAACGCAACATGGCGCCACCATTGATTCCAGCCAATCTTGTATTCAAAAAGTCAAATGGTGCTCCCTCACTTCCGAGCCCCGACGTGTGCCCAAACAGTGGTTTACCCCCACATATGGGGTACCAGCATACTCAGGACAAACTGCGCAACAATTACTGGGGTCCAATTTCTCCTGTTACCCTTGAGAAAATAAAAAATTGCTTGCTAAAACATCATTTTTGAGGAAAGAAAAATGATTTTTTATTTTCACGGCTCTGCGTTGTAAACGTCTGTGAAGCACTTGGGGGTTGAAAGTGCTCACCACACATCTAGATAAGTTCCTTTGGGGGTCTAGTTTCCAAAATGGGGTCACTTGTGGGGGGTTTCTACTGTTTAGGCACACCAGGGGCTCTGCAAACGCAACGTGACGTCCGCAGACCATTCCATCAAAGTCTGCATTTCAAAACGTCACTACTTCATTTCCGAGCCCCAGCATGTGCCTAAACAGTGGTTTACCCCCACATATGGGGTATTGGCGTACTCAGGAGAAACTGGACAACAACTTTTGGGGTCAAATTTCTCCTGTTACCCTTGGGAAAATAAAAAATTGAGGGCTAAAAAATCATTTTTGAGAAAATAAATTTTTTTTTTTATTTTCATGGCTCTGCATTATAAACTTCTGTGAAGCACTTGAGGGTTCAAAGTGCTCACCACACATCTAGATTATTTCCTTTGGGGGTCTAGTTTCCAAAATGGGGTCATTTGTGGGGGATCTCCAATGTTTAGGCACACAGGGGCTCTCCAAACGCGACATGGTGTCCGCTAATGATTGGAGCTAATTTTCCATTTAAAAAGCCAAATGGCGTGCCTTCCCTTCTGAGCCCTGCCGTGCGCCCAAACAGTGGTTTACCCCCACGTACGGGGTATCTGCGTACTCAGGACAAACTGGACAACAACTTTTGGGGTCCAATTTCTCCTGTAACCCTTGGGAAAATAAAAAATTCTGGGATAAAAAATTATTTTTGAGGAAAGAAAACGTATTTATTATTTTCACGGCTCTGCGTTATAAACTTCTGTAAAGCATTTGGGGGTTGAAAGTGCTCACCACATATCTAGATAAGTTCCTTTGGGGGTCTAGTTTCCAAAATGGGGTCACTTGTGGGGGGTTTCTACTGTTTAGGAACACCAGGGGCTCTGCAAACGCAACGTGACGCCCGCAGAGCATTCCATCAAAGTCTGCATTTCAAAATGTCACTACTTCACTTCCGAGCCCCAGCATGTGCCTAAACAGTGGTTTACCCCCACATATGGGGTATCGGCGTACTCAGGACAAACTGGACAACAACATTTGTGGTCCAATTTCTCCTATTACCATTGGCAAAATAGGAAATTCCAGGCTAAAAAATCATTTTTGAGAAAAGAAAAATTATTTTTTATTTTCATGGCTCTGCATTATAAACTTCTGTGAAGCACCTGGGGGTTTAAAGTGCTCAGTATGCATCTAGATAAGTTCCTTGGGGGGTCTAGTTTCCAAAATGGGGTCACTTGTGGGGGAGCTCCAATGCATAGGCACACAGGGGCTCTCCAAACGCGACATGGTGTCCGCTAACAATTGGAGCTAATTTTCCATTCAAAAAGTCAAAAGGTGCGCCTTCCCTTCCGAGCCCTGCTGTGTGCCCAAACAGTGGTTTACCCCCACATATGAGGTATCGGCGTACTCGGGAGAAATTGCTCAACAAATTTTAGGATCCATTTTATCCTATTGCTCATGTGAAAATGAAAAAATTGAGGCGAAAATAAATTTTTTGTGAAAAAAAAGTACTTTTTCATTTTTACGGATCAATTTGTGAAGCACCTGAGGGTTTAAAGTGCTCACTAGGCATCTAGATAAGTTCCTTGGGGGGTCCAGTTTCCAAAATGGGGTCACTTGTGGGGGAGCTCCAATGTTTAGGCACACAGGGTCTCTCCAAATGCGACATGGTGTCCGCTAACGATGGAGATAATTTTTCATTCAAAAAGTCAAATGGCGCTCCTTCCCTTCCAAGCCCTGCCGTGCGCCCAAACAATGGTTTACCCCCACATATGAGGTATCAGCGTACTCAGGACAAATTGGACAACAACTTTCGTTGTTCAGTTTCTCCTTTTACCATTGGGAAAATAAAAAAATTGTTGCTGAAAAATCATTTTTGTGACTAAAAAGTTAAATGTTAATTTTTTCCTTCCATGTTGTTTCTGCTGCTGTGAAGCACCTGAAGGGTTAATAAACTTCTTGAATGTGGTTTTGTGCACCTTGAGGGGTGCAGTTTTTAGAATGGTGTCACTTTTGGGTATTTTCAGCCATATAGACCCCTCAAACTGACTTCAAATGTGAGGTGGTCCCTAAAAAAAATGGTTTTGTAAATTTCGTTGTAAAAATGAGAAATTGCTGGTCAAATTTTAACCCTTATAACTTCCTAGCAAAAAAAAATTTTGTTTCCAAAATTGTGCTGATGTAAAGTAGACGTGTGGGAAATGTTATTTATTAACTATTTTGTGTCACATAACTCTCTGGTTTAACAGAAAAAAAATTCAAAATGTGAAAATTGCGAAATTTTCAAAATTTTCGCCAAATTTCCGTTTTTATCACAAATAAACACAGAATTTATTGACCTAAATTTACCACTAACATGAAGCCCAATATGTCACGAAAAAACAATCTCAGAACCGCTAGGATCCATTGAAGCGTTCCTGAGTTATTACCTCACAAAGGGACACTGGTCAGAATTGCAAAAAACGGTAAGGTCTTTAAGGTCAAAATAGGCTGGGTCATGAAGGGGTTAACCATATTTTTTTCATATGGTTATATTTTTTTTATTTTGTATTTTTTTTTTTTTTTTTTAAAACAAAAATAGAACAAAGTGCAAATACAGCACAAAATGCCCAAAAACATGGTTATGCGTAAACAAAAAACACTTTGGCTTACAGATTCCTGTAAGTTGGCGGTGGTGATGGCGGTAGCTCTGGGTCCTGTTCAGGGGGCCTTTGTTGGGCCAATTGTCCTTCACCCTGTGTGGATGCTGTGGGTTGCTGCGCCAGGCCTGGGTCATATTGGCTAGTTGGATATTGTCCATAAGGTATTTGTCTCTGGCCCTCATGCTGATGGACATATTGGCTGGACTCATACCCAACCCCAAATTGGCCATGTTGTCCAAACCCAGGTTGTGACCAGCCTACAGCACTAGGTCTGGACAAGTGGCCATATTGGGAAGGTGGGTTGTAGGCTGCCATTTGGTACGGTGCTAGCCTTTGTTCATTTTGGGTTGGGAGGGGTTGAGGTGTAGGCATACGTGGAGGAGGTGCTTCAAATCCTGATTAACCATGCACCTGTTGAGTTATTTGAAGCGCAAGAGGTTAGTTTGTGAAAGCTGCCTTCTATCAAGAAATTCAAAAACATCATAGGGGTTATTTGGAGGGGTGCTTAAATCAATCAGGATTTGAATACACCCTCTCACACGTAGTCTCACCTCACGGGGAAGGGGATGAAGGTACCGGGCCAGGCTTCGAGCAAAGGCCTCCTTTCCATCATCCGTGGCTGCCCTGGCCAAATAATTGAGGACCCCATCGTCAACATCCCTCCTAGTGGCTTGCAGCTCTCTCCTTCTGCGGCCTCTGCATAAAGCCCCAGATGGCTGTGGGGAGGACACCAGTGGGAGAGTAGGGCTGCTGCTGTGTCCATGCTTTTCCTGGCTTACAGGATCAGGAGGTGCTGCTGCTGTTGATGGTGCTGCATCTTGTAAACTTGGTGCATTCTCTTGTGATGCTGAAGCAGATGTTTCAGGAAGGATGGAGGATGTGGAAGTGAAAGATGGGTGTGCCACCTCTTCGTCAACAGAAACTGGATCTATCACAACCTCCAAGTCTGACCCAGTCTCCCTCTCAGTGAGGTTGGATTGAGTTCTGTTATGAAAAATTTAAAATAATACACCAAATAAATATTTTAGCCATTTTCAAACATATGTTTATTATACACTAGATGGCAGCCCGATTCTAAAGAATCGGGAGTCTAGAATCCATATATACTTTATTTATTCAAATGTAAGAATAATACAATTAATAAATAATAGTAAGAAAGAACAAAAAATGGCTGCACTCACCAGCTCTTGACAATTCTTGTTATTTAAGAAATTGCTGGGCAATAATGGACAATGTCCTTATGTGGCAAATAATAGAGCAATATACCCAATGTGGCAAAGAAGAGGTTAATAAACGGCAGTCTCTCAGTATAACAGTTAGTGAATAATAGGCAGTATATGGAGAAAACACCAAACAAAAGTTCAAAATTGGTGTGAAAATGTCACTGAACCACTTGACAACTAAATATATATAGTTTTGGTAAATGGTATTATCATTTTTTTGACGAAATTCGGCAGGAGCTTGAAGAGCAACGTCACTGGGCCCGCCTCCACGCAGTAGAAACTTGCTGTGAGGTAAAAATTCAAAAATCACACCAAAATGGCGGGCGGAGTGTGTCACAGTACGGCACGTTTCTGATTGGTCGCTCGCAGCAGGCGGCAACCAATCAGACACTGGACACTGTTGACGTCACTTATCTCCGGACATTAGCTCCGGACATTAGCTCCGGACATTAGCTCCGGACATTAGCTCCGGACAGGAAGTTGGCACAAATTGCAGGAAGTAGTATTCTAGGCAATTATATATTAGATGTGTGACCTCGTCTCTCGGTAATTACCTACACGCAACCTCAGATCCTCACAAGATCTCCTTCTTTACTACCTTCTTATCTCCTATTTCCACAATCGTATACAAGATTTATCTCGTGTATCACCCCTACTGTGTAAACAACTACCACAACACATCAGACTCTCGCCTACCATTGAAAGCTTCAAAAAGAGCATGAAGACATACCTCTTCCGACAAGCAGATAACCTGCAGTGACCACCGATCGACCAAACCACTGCATGAACAGCTCTACCCTCGCCTACTGTTTTCTCACCCATCCCTTTTTGTAGCTTGAGAGGCTTTGCGGGGAGGGTCCTCTTCCCTCTTGTACCAGTTGTTTTTTTTTGTATTATTAAAAATATTTTTTTGAATATGTTTACCCCTCCTTACATGTAAAGCGCCATGCAATAAATGGCGCTAGAACAAGAAAAAATAAGATTAATAATATTAAAAAAAAAAAAAATTGTGTTGTGGTATTTTTACTTACTGTCTTAGATCCATACTGGCATCCAAAAAGGAAAGTCGATCATAATATATGTATTCCTTTTTTTGGTTGGTGCTGCTGACCCACTTCTTGCCCGCTGCTGCCTTTTCCGCCGGTACTGGTCCCTGATGCTGCGCCATCATGTCATAACATCATCCACTGCAATGACATGGTAACAAATATTTTTTATCATCATTATACACATTGCTTAAAACAGTTGGCATTGATAGATCATATTTGAACGATGATAATAATATGCCTTCTTAAATGATTTGCATAAAGATACAATTGCTTAAAAAACAAAAACCATTATACACAAGAAACATAAACACCACAAGGACAAGGTCCACACCCCTCTGTACCAGTTTTGCGTAAACAAAAATAGTACCCAACGCCCATATCTATATTAGCTATGTACGTAAACCCTTTCTCATGTTAATCATCTTTGTTTTTGCAGAAAAATGGCAAAAAATACCATACTAAGACAAAAAATATTGTTCCTGCAATCATGCAGGTAAAGTATTTTTCAAGGTTAATTAATATCGAAACATGAGTGTACTTACAAAAGTTGTGTCTGCTCCGCACGTGGCCGTTGGCATAATCTGGGAATAGGATCCCACAGATGGTCCTCCAAGCTGCCTCTTTCCTGGCACGGTTGGCATAGTTTGGATCACACTGGTCCCAGATCTCAGGCCTTTCTTGGACCAGGATGAGGAGCATATCGACGTTGATTATGCTGGCCATGCTGCTTGGAACTCAGTGGAGGCGAGCGCAAGACTTCCGGGATGTCTGTGTGGCTTTTTCAGCTAATTAGCATGTCTGAGCTTCCTGATTGAGGGGCTTGGCACAATTCCTGGCACCTGGAGATGTCTGGCGTATTTCTCGCAAGTCACACTGCTGGTCCGTGTGTAATCCGTATTTTTTGCGCCCCCATAGACTTTCATTGGTGATTTTTTTTGCGCAATACGGTGACAAACACAGCATGCTGCAATTTTCTATGGCCGTACAAGACCGTATAATACGGATCCGTAAAATACGGCAGATAGGAGCTGGGCATTAGAGAATCATTGTATCGTGTGCAATCCGTATTTTCTGCGCCTCTCATACGTCCATAAAACTCGCTAGTGTGTCGTCGGCCTAACATTGCCCCAGGGGGGCATCATGCTATAGTGTAAGATTGCTGATCTGACACTTTGCAGAGCACTGTGTCAGATCTGCGATCTGACGTGCACTGCAGAGCGGCTTCCCGGCACCTGCTCTGAGCAGGCACTGGTAAGCCACCTCCCTGCAGGACTCGGATGCAGCCCCGTGGCCATTTTGGATCCGGGGCCTGCAGGGAGGAGACGCTCGGTACAACACGAGCACATCGCGTTGTACCGAAGGTCTCAGGGAAGCCTGCAGGGAGCCCCCTCCCTGCGCAATGCTTCCCTATGCCCCAGAAAACTGCGATCATGTTTGATCAAAGAAGAAATGAGGAATCCAGCTCAACGCGGTAGTGAAAAAAACTTCTTTCTTTATTCACTTGAAAATATATTCAGTGATATATATCATGATTAAGGGTGCTTTGTCACCAGAAACGCGTTGATATCGCTTTTTATCCTTTGTAATTGCTGATGTTTTTATCCTCCACTGAATATATTTTCAAGTGAATAAAGAAAGAAGTTTTTTTTCACTACCTTGTTGAGCTGGATTCCTCATTTCTTCTTTGATTGTCTACGCCCTGACACAGCGGCTCCGTGCTCAGAGTCTCCAGTGATGTCGATCATGGTGAGCTGGACTTTGTTCGATCATGTTTGATCGCAGTGTTTCGGGGGTTAATGTGCCAGGAGCGGTCAGCCAGTTAAAAGCCAGTAATTCAATTGCCGGCATTTGATATCTCCTTATCAAACTCGACAGGATATGAGACATAGTTTACATACAGTAAACCATTTCATAACCCTTATTGTTTTACATATTCCTCACTACTAATGTTAGAAGTGTCTGTGTGCAAAATTTGGGGGCTCTAGGTGTTAAAATAAAGGGTTAAATCACGGAAAATTGCGCTGGAGCCCATGCCAGTTTTTTCCGTGATTTAACCCTTGGTTAAAGGGTTAGTAGTGAGGAATACTTCGTAGACTTGCGGTGATGCGCCCCCTGGTGACATAAACTATAGCACGGGAAAATATTTAGAAAAATTCCCACGCTAGTTCACATGAGTTTATGCCACCAGGGTGCGCATCACTGCAAGTCTACGAAGCTACATACCCTTGCATTCCATTCATTCCCCAGTTTTTACAACCAGGAGCAACAACTCCATTAGCAGGCTCCTGGTTGTAAAATTATTTAACCCCTTCAGATGAATTTACAGCGTGGGAATTGACTGTACGATGGACACTTATGGGATATTGTGGCTTTATTTTTTTTTTTTTACAGAACAAGGGTCTTCAGGTAGATTAAGTACAATAAAGATTTTAAAACCCCATGTGTGTATTTAATTAAAATACTTCATTCATAATGTGTGTATTATTAACCCTTTACTACTATTGATTAATAATGAATAAGTATCTTATTGACATCTCTCCATTATTAACCAGGCTTAATGTCACCTTACATTAGCAAGGTGACATTAACCCTTTATTACCCCATATCCCACAGCTACAAGGGGAGTGGGAAGAGAGAGAGGCTAAGTGTCAGAATAGGCACATCTTACAGATGTGAGGCAGATGTTTTCAGCCAGGGGGGCCAATAACCATGGTCCCTCCCTAGGTTATTAATATCTGCCCTCAGTTACTGGCTTTCCCACTCTGGCGGAGAAAATTGCGCAGGAGCCCACGCCAGTTTTTTCCGTGATTTAACCCTTTTTTTTTTTTTAACACCTAGAGCCCCCAAGCCTTGCACACCAAGACTTCTAACATTAGTAGTGAGGAATATGTAAAAAAAAAAAAAAAAAAGGGATATGAAATGGTTTACTGTATGTACACCATGTCTCATATCCTGTCGAGCTTGATAAGGAGATAGCATAAAAGCCGGTGATACAATTGTCGGATTTTGCTATCTAGCTCTGTAAATATATATATATATATATATATATATATATATATATATACACACACACACGAGTATATATATATGTATATATATATACACACACAAACACACACATACACAAATACATATATAGTATATATACGCGTATATAATATATATATATATACATACATACACACACACACACATACATATATATACAGTACAGACCAAAAGTTTGGACACACCTTCTCATTTAAAGATTTTTCTGTATTTTCATGACCATGAAGATTGTACATTCACACTGAAGGCATCAAGACTATCAATTAACACATGTGGAATTATATACTTAACAAAAAAGTGTGAAACAACTGAAATTATGTCTTATTTTCTAGGTTCTTCAAAGTAGCCACCTTTTGCTTTGATGACTGCTTTGCACACTCTTGGCATTCTCTTCATGAGCTTTAAGAGGTAGCACCGGGAATGGTCTTCCAACAATCTTGAAGAAGTTCCCAGAGATGATTAGCACTTGTTGGCCTTTTTGCCTTCACTCTGCGGTCCAGCTCACCCCAAACCATCTCTATTGGGTTCATGTCTGGTGACTGTGGAGGCCAGGTCATCTGGCGTAGCACCCAATCACTCTCCTTCTTGGTCAAATAGCCCTTACACAGCCTGGAGGTGTGTTTGGGTTCATTGTCCTGTTGAAAAATAAATGATGGTCCAACTAAACACAAACCGGATGGAATAGCATGCCGCTGCAAGATGCTGTGGTAGCCATGCTGGTTCAGTATGCCTTCAATTTTGAATAAATCCACAACAGTGTCACCAGCAAAGCACCCCCACACCATCACATCTCCTCATCCATACTTCACGGTGGGTACTAGGCATGTAGAGTCCATCCGTTCACCTTTTCTGCGTCACACAAAGACACAGTGGTTGGACCCAAAAATCTCAAATTTGGACTCATCAGACCAAAGCACAGATTTCCACTGGACTAATGTCCATTCCTTGTGTGCTTTATCCCAAACAAGTCTCTTCTGCTTGTTGCCTGTCCTTAGCAGTGGTTTCCTAGCAGCTATTTACCATGAAGGCCTGCTGCATAAAGTCTCCTTTTAACAGTTGTTGTAGAGATGTATCTGCTGCTAGAACTCTGTGTGGCATTGACCTGGTCTCTAATCTGAGCTGCTGTTAACCTGCAATTTCTGAGGCTGGTGACTCAGATAATCTTAGCCTTAGAGGCAGAAGTGACTCTTGGTCTTCCTTCCTGGGGAGGTCCTCATGTGAGCCAGTTTCTTTGTAGCGCTTGCTGGTTTTTACCACTGCACTTGGGGACACTTTCAAAGTTTTCCCAATTTTTTGGACTGACCGACATTCATTTCTTAAAGTAATGATGGCCACTCATTTTTCTTTACTTAGCTGCTATTTTCTTGCCATAATACAAATTCTAACACTCTATTCAGTAGGACTATCAGCTGTGTATCCACCAGACTTCTGCACAACACAACTGATGGTCCCTACACCATTTATAAGGCAAGAAATCCCACTTATTAAACCTGACAGGGCACACCTGTGAATTGAAAACCATTCCCGGGAACTACCTCTTGAAGCTCATCAAGAGAATGCCAAGAATGTGCAAAGCAGTCATCAAAGCAAAAGGTGGCTACTTTGAAGAACCTAGAACATAAGACGTAATTTCAGTTGTTTCACACTTTTTTGTATATGTATGTATTTGTATATAATTCCACGTGTTAATTAGTTAAATAGTTTTGATGCCTTCAGTGTGAATGTACAATTTTCATAGTCATGAAAATACAGAAAAATCTTTAAATGAGAAGGTGTGTCCAAACTTTTGGCCTGTACTGTATATATATATATATATATATATATATATATATATATATATATATATATATATATATATATATATATATATATATATATATATATATATATATATATATATATACACACATACATACATACAGTCATGGCCAAAAGTATTGACACCCTTGCAATTCTGTCAGATAATACTCATTTTCTTCCTGAAAATGATTGCAAACACAAATTCTTTGGTATTATTATCTTCATTTAACTTGTCTTAAATAAAAAAAACACAAAAGAGAATGAAGCAAAAAGCAAAACCTTGATCATTTCACACAAAACTCCAAAAATGGGCCAGACAAAAGTATTGGCACCCTCAGCCTAATACTTGGTTGCACAACCTTTAGCCAAAAGAACTGCGACCAACCGCTTCCGGTAACCATCAATGAGTTTCTTACAATGCTCTGCTGGAATTTTAGACCATTCTTCTTTGGCAAACTGCTCCAGGTCCCTGATATTTGAAGGGTGCCTTCTCCAAACTGCCATTTTTAGATCTCTCCACAGGTGTTCTATGGGATTCAGGTCTGGACTCATTGCTGGCCACCTTAGAAGTCTCCAGTGCTTTCTCTCAAACCATTTTCCAGTGCTTTTTGAAGTGTGTTTTGGGTCATTGTCCTGCTGGAAGACCCATGACCTCTGAGGGAGACCCATCTTTCTCGCACTGGGCCCTACATTATGCTGCAAAATTTGTTGGTATTCTTCAGACTTCATAATGCCATGCACACGGTCAAGCAGTCCAGTGCCAGAGGCAGCAAAGCAACCCCAAAACATCAGGGAACCTCCGCCATGTTTGACTGTAGGGACCGTGTTCTTTTCTTTGAATGCCTTTTTTTCTCCTGTAAACTCTATGTTGATGCCTTTGCCCAAAAAGCTCTACTTTTGTCTCTTCTGACCAGAGAACATTCTTCCAAAACATTTTAGGCTTTTTCAGGTAAGTTTTGGCAAACTCCAGCCTGGCTTTTTTAAGACTCGGGGTAAGAAGTGGGGTCTTCCTGGCTCTCCTACCATACAGTCCCTTTTCATTCAGACGCCAACGGATAGTACGGGTTGACACTGTTGTACCCTCGGACTGCAGGGCAGCTTGAACTTGTTTGGATGTTAGTCGAGGTTCTTTATCCAACATCCGCACAATCTTGCACTGAAATCTCTTGTCAATTTTTCTTTTCCGTCCACATCTAGGGAGGTTAGCCACAGTGCCATGGACTTTAAACTTCTTGATGACACTGCGCACGGTAGACACAGGAACATCCAGGTCTTTGGAGATGGACTTGTAGTCTTGAGATTGCTCATGCTTCCTCACAATTTGGTTTCTCAAGTCCTCAGACAGTTTTTTGGTCTTCTTTCTTTTCTCCATGATCAATGTGGTACACACAAGGACACAGGACAGAGGTTGAGTCAACTTTCATCCATGTCAACTGGCTGCAAGTGTGATTTAGTTATTGCCAACACCTGTTAGGTGCCACAGGTAAGTTACAGGTGCTGTTAATTACACAAATTAGAGAAGCATCACATGATTTTTCGAACAGTGCCAATACTTTTATCCACCCCCTTTTTCATGTTTGGTGTGGAATTATATCCAATTTGGCTTTAGGACAATTCTTTTTGTGTTTTTTTCATTAAAGACAAATTAAATGAAGATAATAATACCAAATAATTTGTGTTTGCAATCATTTTCAGGAAGAAAATGAGGATTATCTGGCAGAATGGCAGGGGTGTCAATACTTTTGGCCATGACTGTATGTATATATATATATATATATATATAATCTATCCCTATTATATGTGTAGACACTTATTTTAGCTATTCTATTCTAACCTGTCAGTGTGATTTTACTGCACACCACACTGAATTACCAACTTTTCTATAGAACACCGGTGCACTGATAGGGGCTGCCCCATAGAGAATCATTGGTCCATGTGCAATGCGTTGTTTTTGCGCCTCTCATACGTCTGTAAAACTCTCTAGTGTGACGCTGGCCTAAGAGTTGAAATATTTAACCCCTTTACCCCCAAGGGTGGTTTGCACGTTAATGACCAGGCCATTTTTTACAATTCTGACCACTGTCCCTTTATGAGGTTATAACTCTGGAACGCTTCAACTGATCTTGGCGATTCCGACATTGTTTTCTCGTGACATATTGTACTTCATGATAGTGGTAAAATTTATTTCATATTACCTGCGTTTATTTGTGAAAAAAATGGAAATTTGGCAAAAATTTTGCAATTTTCCAACTTTGAATTTTTATGCAATTAAATCACAGATGTGTCACATAAAATACTTAATAAGTAACATTTCCCACATGTCTACTTTACATCAGCACAATTTTGGAACCAAATTTTTTTTTTGTTAGGGAGTTATAAGGGTTAAAAGTTGACCAGCAATTTCTCATTTTTACAACACCATTTTTTTTTAGGGACCACATCTCATTTGAAGTCATTTTGAGGGGTCTATATGATAGAAAATAACCAAGTGTGACACCATTCTAAAAACTGTACCCCTCAAGGTGCTCAAAACCACATTCAAGAAGTTTATTAACCCTTCAGGTGTTTCACAGGAATTTTTTGAATGTTTAAATAAAAATGAACATTTAACTTTTTTTCACAAAAAATTTACTTCAGCTCCAATTTGTTTTATTTTACCAAGGGTAACAGGATAAATTATACAACTTTTGGGGTCCATTTTCTCCTAAGTACGCTGATACCCCATATGTGGGGTAAACCACTGTTTGGGCGCATGGGAGAGCTCGAAAGGGAAGGAGCGCCGTTTGACTTATCAATGCAAAATTGACAGGAATTGAGATGGGACGCCATGTTGCGTTTGGAGAGCCACTGATGTGCCTAAACATTGAAACCCCCAACAAGTGACACCATTTTGGAAAGTAGACCCCCTAAGGAACTTATCTAGATGTGTGGTGAGCACTTTGACCCACCTAGGGCTTTACAGAGGTTTATAATGCAGAGCCGTAAAAATAAAAAAATAAAAATTTTCCCACAAAATTTTTTAGCCCCCAGTTTTGTATTTTCCCAATGGTAACAGGAGAAATTGGACCCCAAAAGTTGTTGTCCAATTTGTCCTGAGTACGCGGATACCCCATATGTTGGGGTAAACCCCTGTTTGGGCACACGGGAGAGCTCGGAAATGAAGGAGTACTGTTTTACTTTTTCAACGCAGAATTGTCTGGAATTGAGATCGGACGCCATGTTGCGTTTGGAGAGCCCCTGATGTGCCTAAACAGTGGAAACCCCCCAATTATAACAAACCCTAATCCAAACACACCCCTAACCCTAATCCCAACAATAACCCTAACCACACCTCTAACCCTGACACACCCCTAACCCTAATCCCAACCCTATTCTCAACCGTAAATGTAGCCCAAACCCTAACTTTAACCGCAACCCTAACTGTAGCCTTAACCCTAGCCCTAACGGGAAAATGGAAATAAATCCATTTTTTTTATTTTTCCCTACCTAAGGGGGTGATGAAGGGGGGGTTTGATTTACTATTTATAGCGGGGTTTTTAGCAGATTTTTATTATTGGCAGCCGTCACACACTGAAAGACGCTTTTTATTGCAAAAAATATTTTTTGTGTTACCACATTTTAAGAGCTATAATTTTTCCATATTTGGGTCCACAGAGTCATGTGAGGTCTTGTTTTTTTGCGGAACGAGTTGACACCGTTATTGGTTACATTTTCGGGCACGTGACATTTTTTTGATCGCTTTTTATACCGACTTTGTGAGGCAGAATGACCAAAAACCAGCTATTCATGAATTTCCTTTGAGGGAGGCATTTATACCGTTCCGCGTTTGGTAAAATTGATAAAGCAGTTTTATTCTTCGGGTCAGTACGATTACAGCGATACCTCATTTAGATCATTTTTTTATGTTTTGGCGCTTTTATACGATAAAAACTATTTTATAGAAAAAATTATTTTTGCATCGCTTTATTCTGAGGACTATAACTTTTTTATTTTTTCGCTAATGATGCTGTATGGTGGCTCTTTTTTTGCAGGACAAGATGACGTTTTCAACGGTACCATGGTTATTTATATCAGTCTTTTTGATCGCGTGTTATTCCACTTTTTGTTAGGCGGTATGAGAATAAAGCGTTGGTTTTTGCCTCTTTTTTTACGGTGTGCACTGAAGGGATTAACTAGTGATATAGTTTTATAGGGGTCGTTACGGATGCGGCGATACTAAATATGTGTAATTTTATTGTTTGTTTTTTTAATTTAGATAAAGAAATGTATTTATAGGAAGAATTTTTTTTTTATGTTTTTTACACATGTGATTATTTTTTTTTTTACACTATAACATTGCCCGGGGGGAGGGGGGTATGATGTTATGGTGTAAGATTGCTGATCTGACACTTTGCTGTGCACTGAGTCAGATCAGCGATCTGACTTACATTTCTCCTGGCTTTCCGGCGCCTGCTCTGAGGTGCAGTGAAGCCACCTCCCTGCAGGACCCGGATGCCGCGGCCATCTTGGATCCAGGCCTGCAAGGAGGAGGTAAGAGGCTCTCGCAGCAACGCGATCACATCGCGTTGCTCCAGGGGTCTCAGGGAAGCCTGCAGGGAGCCCCCTCCCTGCGCGATGCGTCCCTATACCGCCGGCACACCGCGATCATGTTTGATCGCGGTGTGCCGGGGGTTAATGTGCCGGGAGCGGTCCGTGACCGCTCCTGGCACATAGTGCCGGATGTCAGCTGCGATAGTCAGCTGACACCCGGCCACGATCAGCCGTGCTCCCTCCGTGAGCGGGGTTGATCACTATGACGTACTATCCCGTAGGTGGTCATACGGGCCCACCCCACCTTGACAGGATAGTACGTCATATGTCAGAAAGGGGTTAAAAAAAAAATCTATTCTTGTATGTGTATGGTGAATCGGGAAAAAAAACAAAAAACAAAACAAAAAAAAAGTAGGCCCTCACCTTAGGATGATCTATTCTCCATAAATCAAACAGAGCTGGCCCTAATCAACTTCCTAAATTCCAAACCCTGATTATCTAATATATAAAGCTGAATGTGTGTATGTGTGTATGTATGTATGTATGTATGTATGTATGTATGTATGTATGTATGTGTGTATGTCCGGGATTGGCATCTGCACCGTCGCAGCTACAGCCACAAAATTTTGCACACTCACGCGTCTGGACCCCAAGAGCATCATAGGCTATGTTGTGAGGTGAAATTTTAACCCCGCGCTTTCCAATTCACCAAACAATTTTGCCCTTATCTACATAATGGGGAAAAAGTGAAAGGAAAAGTGTTAGAGGCAAATTGACAGCTGCCAGATGTGAACAAGGGGGACTTAAAGAATGAGAGCGATGGCACCAAAGAGTATATACCGTACAGATGCTAAGGTGGGGCCCCGACATGGGATACTCACCACACACGGGGATATGAACACACACACAAAAGGCGCCACAAACTACCACGTGCTTGAACGCATATACCACCCTCAGCACACATTTCACCACACATACACCAACCTCGCCACATAAAAGTCGAAACACAAAAGTTGCCGCTCAAAACTCGCCACATGCAAAACTAGGCTCACGCAAAACTCGCCACACGTGCAAACCTCACCTCATGGAAAACTCGCCACACGCAAAACTTGCACACGCGGAAAATAGAATTATTCTTACCGTTAATTCGGTTTCTAGTAACCCACCACGACAGCACACCTGGAGGATGTTACCCCTTTCCTAATAGGGACAGGAAATGACAAAGAGGTTAAATAACCCCTCCCTCATCTTCCCCCTCAGTGTTATTATAAAGGACCACAGGAGAAGGAATGCTTCAAATTATATTTATTCTTTTCAGAACGTATATCAAGCAAAGGGAGGGATTACTCCTGCTGTCATGGTGGGTGACTAGAAACCGAATTAACGGTAAGAATAATTCTATTTTCTCTAGTAACCCCCCACGACAGCACACCTGGAGCAGTACCCAAGACTAACATTTAGGGAGGGACTATAGCGCTAAGTCTTCTTTTGACATCAAGTCAAGCCTGTAATGTTTGGAGAACGTATGGACCGAGGACCACGTAGCCGCTCTGCATATTTGCTCAATAGAAGCACTGGCTTTTTCGGCCCAGGAGACAGCTGTTGCCCTAGTAGAATGAGCTGTGAGCTTTTCTGGTGGTGGAAGGCCTTGAATCTGATAGGCCTCCAGGATTGCTCTTTTGATCCAATTCGCAATTGTAGATTTGGAGGTAGTCTTCCCCTTATTCTGGCCGAGAAGATGAATAAACAGATTCTGATCCTTTCTAATCTTCTCTGATGCTTGAAGATAATAAAGTACCATTCTCCGAACATCCAGAGTATGGAAATGTTCCTCTTCCTCATTCTTTGGCTCCTGATAGAAAGAAGGAAGAATTATCTCCTGCGACTTGTGGAAATCAGAGACGATGTTTGGGAGAAAGGATGGATCCAATCGCAGGATAAGCCTGTCCTGTAGAATCTTCATGTAGGGTTCATTGATTGACAGGGCTTGTAGTTCACCAACTCTTCTGGCTGTTGTTATAGCTACCAGGAAGGTGGTTTTCCAGGCGAGTTTATCCATACTTATAGATGACAAGGGCTCAAACGGTGGCAGTGTAAGTCCTTTCAGGACGATATTCAGGTCCCAGGATGGAACTATATTTATGGGTCTTGGAGATATGCGGGATGCCGCCGTCATAAATCTTCTCACCCATCTATGGTCGGCTAAAGACTGGTCAAAATAAGAGCTCAAGGCTGCCACTTGTACCTTGAGGGTGCTGGGTCTGAGACCTTTTTCCAGCCCATGCTGTAGAAAATCCAGGATCCTGACTAGGTTCAGTCTGTCTGGGTTAGGTCGTTCAGGAGCGCACCATGTGATAAAGGTCCTCCAGATCTTTTGGTTAGATAGAATTGGTTACTGTTTTCCGGCTTTTTTGTAGTGTCTTAATGACTCTCTTTGATAGCCCTCTGGTCCTCAGAATTGAGAATTCAGAAGCCAGGCATTTAGGTGTAACCTCTCGGGATCTGGATGGAGTATTGGCCCCTGATAAATAAGGTTCTTGACTAGAGGAAGTGCTATTGGTCCATCTATTTTTAGGCTGCTGAGGGTCCCGAACCAGCTTCTTTTGGGCCAAAATGGAGCCACTAAGATCACCCTGAGTTTCTCTGCCCTTATCTTCTGCAGGACTCTTGGTAGGACTGGTAATGGCGGAAAAGCATAAGCTAGCGTAAATGTCCATGGTTGGACCAATGCGTCCACAGCTAGCCCCGGATTGATTGGATCTAGCGAGAAAAACTGGTCTACCTTTGTGTTTTGACTGTTTGCGAACAAGTCCACTTCTGGCTGTCCCCATCTTCTGACCAGTATCTGAAAGACTTCCGGGTTTAGGCTCCATTCTCCTGGATGGATCTTTGTCCTGCTCAGGAAGTCGGCCTGTATATTTATTTCTCCTTTTATATGTAGGGCAGATATGGAGAGAACATGTTCTTCGGCCCACGAAAATATTCTCGCTGATATTGTCTTTAGATCTTCGTGTCTTGTACTTCCCTGATGGCGAAGGTGGGCAACTGTTGTCATCTTGTCCGAGTATATTTTTATATGGGAATTCTGCACAAGAGGTACTGCCGCCTTGAGAACTTCTTCTACTGCTTTTAGTTCTTTGAAGTTCGAGGATTGCTGTTCTATTTCGGTTGACCAGTATCCCTGGAATATGTGCTGGTCTACCGTAGCTCCCCAACATTTTCCACTGGCATCTACTGTTATAGTCACCGCTGGGTCCTGTAACCAGGGAACTCCTTTTATTAGGTTCTTTTTCTGTAGCCACCATGCCAATGAGGACCTTACATGCGGTGGTATCCGGATCTTCTTGTCTAGAGAACCTGGGAATCCGTCCCAGCTTGACAGGATATGGGTCTGGAGTATCCTGGTGTGGGCTTGTGCCCATGCCACCATCTGGATGCATGATGTCATGGTCCCTAGAACAGACATGGCCCATCTTAGAGATACTATCTTTTTGTCCCTCAACATTCTTATCTTTGATGTAAGCAGGGACCGCTTTTGTTCGGGTAAGAAAGATGTTTGGTTGTGGGAGTCTAACAGGACTCCTAAAAAGATTTTCGTTGTGGATGGAACCATATCCGATTTTTTGGGGTTTACCACCCACCCTAGAGACGACAGGATCTGGACTGTTTGAAGATGCTCCTGTAGAATTGGAACCGTGGGGGCCACTACCAAGAGGTCGTCGAGGTACGGGATTATGCATATCTGCCGACCTCTGATGTAGGCCATTACCTCGGACATGATCTTTGTGAAGATCCTTGGAGCCGAGGATAGTCCGAATGGGAGGACATTGAACTGAAAGTGGTCTATAGCCTTCCCTCTGGTGACCGCAAACCTTAGAAATTTCCGATAAGTTGGATGGACTGGGACGTGATAATATGCGTCCTGCAAGTCTATGGTCGCCATGACGAAGTCTTGCCCTATTAGGGGTACTGTCGATCTGACGGATTCCATTCTGAATCTTCTGTAGGTTACATATTGATTCAGAGGTTTTAGATTATCATCCAATGGGTTCCATTTGGTTTTCTTATCAGAAATAGGTTGGAATAATGACCTTTGTTTCTCTCGTTTTCTGGGACTGTGGAGATCACATTGTTGACTAAGAGATCCTGTATTCCTGCTATCAATGTGGATTGTAGCTTTGGTGTAGATAATGTTGTTGTCTTTATTCTTTTTTTGGGATATGATATGAACTCTATCTTCATCCCCTCTTTGACCAATTTTTAAGTCCACTGATCTACACCGATCTCCTGCCAGTATGGGAGGAAGTTCGAGATCCGACCCCCCACTATGAAAGCGTCATTGCTTTCTCTGGTTTTGGGGTTGGGAAAGAAAAAGATTCCTGTCTTTCCCTCCTTTTGGATAACTCCAGCGTCCTGTCTTACCCTTCCCTCTGTATTGAGGAGTATGCTCTTGCTGAGCGCAGAAGGGTCTTTTCCTAGGGTTTCAAGGTTCTGGTAAAGCCTTTTTCTTGTCTGAAGCCTTCTCCAGAAGATAATCCAAGGCTGGTCCAAACATATACTTTCCTTTGAAAGGAATAGAACACAGCCTCATCTTAGAAGTCATATCACCAGACCAGGATCTTAGCCAGAGTGCACGCCTTACGGAGTTTGATAATGCAGATGATCTCGCCGTCACCCTCACGGATTCTGCGGAAGCATCCGCTAAAAAGCCTGTTGCTTTCTGGAAGATAGGCTAGAATATCTTCTCTAGGAGTACCTGAGGACAAGTGCTCCTCTAGTTGCCCTAGCCAGTGATGCATCGATCTGGCCACGCAAGTGGATACCGAATTGATATTCAATAAGGACGTTGACGTTTCCCACGATTTCCTAAGTAGTCCGTCCATCTTACGTTCCAGAGGGTCTCTCAGTTGGGAGGCATCCTCGAATGGTAGCGTGGTCTTTTTGGCTACCCTGGCAATTTGAACGTCCACTTTTGGAACCTCCGACCAGCATGAAGCTGTCTCGGCATCTACAGGAAATCTGTCCTTAATTTCCGCTGGAGTAGTCAGCCTCTTTTCTGGGGATTCCCACTCTTCCAGAACTAAATCACGGATATTCTGGTGAATAGGAAACACCTTTTTTTTGTTAGAACGAAGCTCCCAAACATCTCTTCCTGTACTGACTGGGCCATCTTTTCTTCCTCAATTTCCATAGTCTTCCTCACTGCTGTGAGGAGTTCTTCCATGTCAGTTGAAGAGAAGTAATATCTCTCTTGCTGGAAGGTTTCAGAGTCAAGGGATAATTCTCCTTCCTCTGGGGGTTCGTCCGACGTCTCCTCCTGAGAGGCCTCCTGCCCTTCTTCCTGTGGATTAAGTTTCCTTTTCTTGAGTGGACACCCTGGGCCAGACTACTCACTGGGGCCGGGATGGTGCTGTGATCTGCAGATGCAGAGCGCGAGGAAGCAGACATCTCCATGGTCTTCACCACACAGTGGTCCTACCTGCGATGTCTTCCTGTCCAGGGCCTAATATATAGGCGACCGGACCGCAGCACCTGTCCTATTGGATGGAGGACTTCCTCCTCCGGTGTCCGGAAGTACGTGGGAGGAGACCGCCGACGTATTCCACGCCGTTCACTTAGCGTTCCAGCCTGGAACGCACAAGGACCTTCCAGTTCAGTGAAGCCGGCCGGCGTCTGACGTCATATCTTGCCGCTGGCTTCAGACCGGAAGTGAACACACGCGCGCGGAGGAGAAGGGCTGGAGAGCTCAGAGAGGCCTCCAGCTGAAGAATGCCCCAGACCTTACCCGAAGGTGCGGAATGGTGGTGAAGGAGTCCCGAGTCGGAGGAGACGGGAGCAGCGACGGGGAATAGACGTAAGTCCGATCCCAGCTGCCCGGCAAATATATCTCTATTCCCCCCCGGTGACCGCTGCCGACACAGTACACCTGGGATGACCTCTTCATCCCTAGTAGGGACAGGAAAGAACACTGAGGGGGAGGATGAGGGAGGGGTTATTTAACCTCTTTGTCATTTCCTGTCCCTATTAGGAAAGGGGTAACATCCTCCAGGTGTGCGGTCGTGGGGGGTTACTAGAGAAAAATTGCTACATGCACAAAAGTTGCAACACATGCAAAAGTTGCCTCACTCAAAACTTGCACATACTCAAAACGCACCACACATAAAACTTGCCACGCGCAAAACTCGCCATGCGCAAAACTTGCTACACTAACCTGACAACTTGACACATGAAACTCGCCCTAAAACACACACAAGTCTGGTATTATCCTTCAAAAATAAAAATCTGATTAATAAGCAGACAAACTACAAGAGCAACAAATGTACCATATAGGAAATACGGCAGCTGTCAGTCACATGACCTGTCTATTATGTGTATGTCTGAGCTAAGGCTACGTTCAGACTAGCGTTGTGCTAGTGTGCATCGGGTTAGCGTCGGGCGACGCAGCGGCGACGCACGCGTCATGCGCCCTTATGTTTAACATGGGGGACGCATGCGTTTTTGTTTGTTGCGTTTTGCGACGCATGCGTCTTTTTTGCCGCAAGCGTCGGACCAAGAAAATGCAACAAGTTGCATTTTTCTTGCGTCCGATTTTCGGCAAAAAACTACGCAAGCGTCGCAAAACGCAGCGTTTTTGCGTGCGTTTTGCCGCGTTTTTGCGTGCGTTGTGCGTTGCGTCGCCGACGCAGCGGTGCACAATGCTAGTCTGAACGTAGCCTAATATATACTGCCAGGAGGGAGGGCTTCCTGTTGGCTGGGGATTTATCAGGCTGCCAATTTAGTACTATATTGTTGTGAATTCTGTGGCAGAGCTCCCTCCTGTGGTCACAAGTGGTACTTCGGCTGATTCTCTCTGTGAGCTTCCGTTGGTGGAGGAAAGTGGTACTGCGGCTTCAGAGTTTCCTTCCTCAGGTGATGTGGTGAAGTCGTTAGGTGCTGCTCTATTTAACTCCACCTAGTGCTTTGATCCTGGCCTCCAGTCATTGTTCTAGTATTGGTCCTGTTTCCTCCTGGATCGTTCCTGTGGCCTGCTACTCTGCATAGCTAAGTTCTGCTTTGCTATTTTGTTTGCTGTTTTTTTCTGTCCAGCTTGTCTATTTGTTTTTTCCTGCTTGCTGGAAGCTCTGGGACGCAGAGGGTGTACCTCCGTGCCGTTAGTTCGGTACGGAGGGTCTTTTTGCCCCCTTTGCGTGGTTTTTGTAGGGTTTTGTGTTGACCGCAAAGTTACCTTTCCTATCCTCGCTCTGTTCAGAAAGTCGGGCCTCACTTTGCTAAATCTATTTCATCTCTACGTTTGTCTTTTCATCTTAACTCACAGTCATTATATGTGGGGGCTGCCTTTTCCTTTGGGGTATTTCTCTGAGGCAAGGTAGGCTTATTTTCTATCTTCAGGCTAGCTAGTTTCTCAGGCTGTGCCGAGTTGCATAGGGAGCGTTAGGCGCAATCCACGGCTGCCTCTAGTGTGGTTGGAGAGGATTAGGGATTGCGGTCAGCAGAGTTCCCATGTCTCAGAGCTCGTTCTATGTTTTTGGGTTATTGTCAGGTCACTGTATGTGCTCTGACCTCTATGTCCATTGTGGTACTGAATTATCTTATTATAACAGTACTGGAGGCCTAAAGTACTAATGATTCTCAATAGAGGGAAAAAAGAAGTTCTGAGACCATTTTTTTTTCTCTGCACTGTGTTTTGCCTTTTTTTTCCCCTAGACATTTGGGTGGTTCAGGACACAGGTGTAGCGATGGACATTAAAGGTCTGTCTTCATGTGTGGATCAGCTCACGGCAAGAGTACAAAATATTCAAGACTTTGTGGTTCAGAATTCTATGTTAGAACCGAGAATTCCTATTCCTGATTTGTTTTTTGGAGATAGAACTAAATTTCTGAGCTTCAAAAATAATTGTAAACTATTTCTGGCTTTGAAACCTCGCTCCTCTGGTGACCCAGTTCAACAAGTTAGGATCATTATTTCTTTTTTACGTGGCGACCCTCAGGACTGGGCATTTTCTCTTGCGTCAGGAGATCCTGCATTAAATAATATCGATGCGTTTTTCCTGGCGCTCGGATTGCTGTACGATGAACCTAATTCAGTGGATCAGGCAGAGAAAAATTTGCTGGCTCTGTGTCAGGGTCAGGATGAGATAGAGGTATATTGTCAGAAATTTAGAAAGTGGTCCGTACTCACTCAATGGAATGAAGGTGCGCTTGCAGCTATTTTCAGAAAAGGTCTCTCTGAAGCCCTTAAGGATGTCATGGTGGGATTTCCTATGCCTGCTGGTCTGAATGAGTCTATGTCTTTGGCCATTCAGATCGGTCGACGCTTGCGTGAGCGTAAATCTGTGCACCATTTGGCGGTATTACCTGAGCTTAAACCTGAGCCTATGCAGTGCGATAGGACTTTGACCAGAGTTGAACGGCAAGAACACAGACATCTGAATGGGCTGTGTTTCTACTGTGGTGATTCCACTCATGCTATCTCTGATTGTCCTAAGCGCACTAAGCGGTTCGCTAGGTCTGCCACCATTGGTACGGTACAGTCAAAATTTCTTCTGTCCGTTACCTTGATCTGCTCTTTGTCATAAAATTCTGTCATGGCATTTGTGGATTCAGGCGCTGCCCTGAATTTGATGGACTTGGAGTATGCTAGGCGTTGTGGGTTTTTCTTGGAGCCCTTACAGTGTCCTATTCCATTGAGAGGAATTGATGCTACGCCTTTGGCCAAGAATAAGCCTCAGTACTGGACCCAGCTGACCATGTGCATGGCTCCTGCACATCAGGAGGTTATTCGCTTTCTGGTGTTGCATAATCTGCATGATGTGGTCGTGTTGGGGTTGCCATGGCTACAAGTCCATAATCCAGTATTAGATTGGAAATCCATGTCTGTGTCCAGCTGGGGTTGTCAGGGGGTACATAGTGATGTCCCATTTCTGACTATTTCGTCATCCACCCCTTCTGAGGTTCCAGAGTTCTTGTCTGATTACCGGGATGTATTTGATGAGCCCAAGTCCGATACCCTACCTCCGCATAGGGATTGTGATTGTGCTATCGATTTGATTCCTGGTAGTAAATTCCCAAAAGGTCGACTGTTTAATTTATCTGTGCCTGAGCACGCCGCTATGCGGAGTTATGTGAAGGAGTCTTTGGAGAAGGGGCATATTCGCCCGTCATCGTCGCCATTAGGAGCAGGGTTCTTTTTTGTAGCCAAGAAGGATGGTTCACTGAGACCTTGTATAGATTACCGCCTTCTAAATAAGATCACGGTTAAATTTCAGTACCCCTTGCCGTTGTTATCTGATTTGTTTGCTCGGATTAAGGGGGCTAGTTGGTTCACCAAGATAGATCTTCGTGGTGCGTATAATCTTGTGCGTATTAAGCGAGGCGATGAATGGAAAACTGCATTTAATACGCCCGAGGGCCATTTTGAGTACCTAGTAATGCCATTCGGACTTGCCAATGCTCCATCAGTGTTTCAGTCCTTTATGCATGACATCTTCCGAGAGTACCTGGATAAATTCCTGATTGTGTACTTGGATGACATTTTGATCTTCTCGGATGATTGGGAGTCTCATGTGAAGCAGGTCAGAACGGTGTTTCAGGTCCTGCGTGCTAATTCTTTGTTTGTGAAGGGATCAAAGTGTCTCTTTGGTGTTCAGAGGGTTTCATTTTTGGGGTTCATCTTTTCCCCTTCTACTATCGAGATGGACCCTGTTAAGGTCCAAGCCATCCATGATTTGACTCAGCCGACATCTCTGAAAAGTCTGCAAAAGTTCCTGGGCTTTGCTAATTTTTATCGTCGCTTCATCTGCAATTTTTCTAGTATTGCTAAACCATTGACCGATTTGACCAAGAAGGGTGCTGATGTGGTCAATTGGTCTTCTGCTGCTGTGGAAGCTTTTCAAGAGTTGAAGCGTCGTTTTTCTTCTGCCCCTGTGTTGTGTCAACCAGATGTTTCGCTTCCGTTCCAGGTCGAGGTTGATGCTTCTGAGATTGGAGCAGGGGCTGTTTTGTCGCAGAGAAGTTCTGATTGCTCGGTGATGAAACCATGCGCCTTCTTTTCCAGGAAGTTTTCGCCTGCTGAGCGAAATTATGATGTGGGCAATCGAGAGTTGCTGGCCATGAAGTGGGCATTCGAGGAGTGGCGTCATTGGCTTGAAGGAGCTAAGCATCGCGTGGTGGTCTTGACTGATCATAAGAACTTGACTTATCTCGAGTCTGCCAAGCGGTTGAATCCTAGACAGGCTCGTTGGTCGCTGTTTTTTGCCCGTTTTGACTTTGTGATTTCGTACCTTCCGGGCTCTAAAAATGTGAAGGCGGATGCTCTGTCTAGGAGTTTTGTGCCCGACTCTCCGGGTTTGTCTGAGCCGGCGGGTATCCTCAAAGAGGGAGTAATTGTGTCTGCCATCTCCCCTGATTTGCGGCGGGTGCTGCAAAAATTTCAGGCTAATAAACCTGATCGTTGCCCAGCGGAGAAACTGTTTGTCCCTGATAGGTGGACGAATAAAGTTATCTCTGAGGTTCATTGTTCGGTGTTGGCTGGTCATCCTGGAATCTTTGGTACCAGAGAGTTAGTGGCGAGATCCTTTTGGTGGCCATCTCTGTCGCGGGATGTGCGTACTTTTGTGCAGTCCTGTGGGATTTGTGCTCGGGCTAAGCCCTGCTGTTCTCGTGCCAGTGGGTTGCTTTTGCCCTTGCCGGTCCCGAAGAGGCCTTGGACACATATCTCTATGGATTTTATTTCAGATCTTCCCGTCTCTCAAAAGATGTCAGTCATTTGGGTGGTCTGTGATCGCTTCTCTAAGATGGTCCATTTGGTACCCTTGTCTAAATTACCTTCCTCCTCTGATTTGGTGCCATTGTTCTTCCAGCATTACATGGCATTCCAGAGAATATCATGTCTGACAGAGGTTCCCAGTTTGTTTCGAGGTTTTGGGGAGCCTTTTGTGGTAGGATGGGCATTGACTTGTCTTTTTCCTCGGCTTTCCATCCTCAGACTAATGGCCAGACCGAACGAACCAATCAGACCTTGGAAACATATCTGAGATGCTTTGTTTCTGCTGATCAGGATGACTGGGTGTCCTTTTTGCCTTTGGCTGAGTTCGCCCTTAATAATCGGGCCAGCTCGGCTACCTTGGTTTCGCCGTTTTTCTGCAACTCTGGGTTCCATCCTCGTTTCTTTTTAGGGCAGGTTGAGTCTTCGGACTGTCCTGGTGTGGATACTGTGGTGGACAGGTTGCAGCAGATTTGGACTCATGTAGTGGACAATTTGACCTTGTCCCAGGAGAAGGCTCAACGTTTCGCTAATCGCAGACGCTGTGTGGGTCCCCGACTTCGTGTTGGGGATTTGGTTTGGTTGTCTTATATTCCTATGAAGGTTTCCTCTCCTAAGTTTAAACCTCGTTTCATTGGTCCGTATAGGATTTCTGAGGTTCTTAATCCTGTCTTTTCGTCTGACCCTTCCAGATTCTTTTTCCATACATAACGTATTCCATAGGTCATTGTTGCGGAGATACGTGGCACCTATGGTTCCACCTGTTGATCCTCCTGCCCCGGTTTTGGCGGAGGGGGAATTGGAGTATATTGTGGAGATGATTTTGGATTCTCGTGTTTCAAGACGGAAACTCCAGTATCTGGTTAAGTGGAAGGGTTATGCTCAGGAGGATAATTCCTGGGTCTTTGCCTCTGATGTCCATGCTCCCGATCTTGTTTGTGCCTTTCATATGGCTCATCCTGGTCGTCCTGGGGGCTCTGGTGAGGGTTCGGTGACCCCTCCTCAAGGAAGGGTACTGTTGTGAATTCTGTGGCAGAGCTCCCTCCTGTGGTCACAAGTGGTACTTCGGCTGATTCTCTCTGTGAGCTTCCGTTGGTGGAGGAAAGTGGTACTGCAGCTTCTGAGTTTCCTTCCTCAGGTGATGTGGTGAAGTCGTTAGGTGCTGCTCTATTTAACTCCACCTAGTGCTTTGATCCTGGCCTCCAGTCAATGTTCTAGTATTGGACCTGTTTCCTCCTGGATCGTTCCTGTGGCCTGCTGCTCTGCATAGCTAAGTTCTGCTTTGCTATTTTGTTTGCTGTTTTTTCTGTCCAGCTTGTCTATTTGTTTTTTCCTGCTTGCTGGAAGCTCTGGGACACAGAGGGTGTACCTCCGTGCCGTTAGTTCGGTACGGAGGGTCTTTTTGCCCCCTTTGCGTGGTTTTTGTAGGGTTTTGTGTTGACCGCAAAGTTACCTTTCCTATCCTCGCTCTGTTCAGAAAGTCGGGCCTCACTTTGCTAAATCTATTTCATCTCTACGTTTGTCTTTTCATCTTAACTCACAGTCATTATATGTGGGGGCTGCCTTTTCCTTTGGGGTATTTCTCTGAGGCAAGGTAGGCTTATTTTCTATCTTCAGGCTAGCTAGTTTCTCAGGCTGTGCCGAGTTGCATAGGGAGCGTTAGGCGCAATCCACGGCTGCCTCTAGTGTGGTTGGAGAGGATTAGGGATTGCGGTCAGCAGAGTTCCCACGTCTCAGAGCTCGTTCTATGTTTTTGGGTTATTGTCAGGTCACTGTATGTGCTCTCACCTCTATGTCCATTGTGGTACTGAATTATCTTATCATAACACTATATACAGGAGAGATGACACACAGGTATATACTATATACAGGAGGAGATGACACACGTATATACTATATACAGGAGGAGATGACACACAGGTATATACTACATACAGGAGGAGATGACACACAGGTATATACTATATACAGGAGCAGATGACACACAGGTATATACTATATACAGGAGGAGAGGACTTACAGGTATATACTATATACAGGAGCAGATTACAGGTATATACTATATTCAGGAGGAGATGACACATGTATATACTATAAACAGGAGGAGATGACACACAGGTATATACTATATACAGGAGATGACACACAGGTATATATTATATACAGGAGGAGATGACACACATATACTATATACAGGGGAGATGACACAGGTATATACTATATACAGGAGGAGATGACATACAGGTATATACTATATACAGGAGATGACATCCTGGTATATACTATATACAGGGGAGATGACACGTATATACTATATACAGGAGGAGATGACATACAGGTATATACTATATAAAAGAGGAGATGACACATGGGTATATACAATATACAGGAGGAGATGACATGCAGCAGGTATATACTATTTACAGGGCAGATGGCATATAGGTATATACTATATACAAGAGAAGACATACAGGTGTATACTATATAAGGGAGATGACAAACATGTATATACTGAGGTGAAAATGAGGGGTGTGAGGTGAAAATGAAAAGGTGTGAGTGCAAAATGAGAGGAGTGGGGGAAAATAGTGGAGTGATCGGAAAATGACAGATGTGAGGTCGAAATGACAAGTGTTAGGGGGGAATGAGAGGAGTGAGGGGGAAAATAAGAGGCGTGAGGGGGAAAATGAGAGGTGTAAGGGAGAAAATGAGAGGCATGATGGGAAAATAAGAGACGTGAGGCGCTATAACTAACCACAGATATTTACTATGCCCAGGCAACGCCGGGCTCTTCAGCTAGTTTTTAATATAAATGTGGTGATCTGAGGTGCGCAGATTCTGCACTACAGACTAAATTATGATATATATGGTTGGCGTTTTAAAAACCTCTTTCATATGTAGTTGCATTTTTTGTGCGGGAAAACAAAGCGCATTCAGGATTTTCAAATCCGCAGCATTCGGCGTGTTCTGAAATATTTTGGATTCACCCCTACAGTTTAATGTGGTACACTGAATCTGCAGCACAATCCACTGCAAACTTCTCATTCAGAACCTGGATTCTGGATTCTGCTGTTAAATAGTTTTAGATTAATGGCAAAAAAAATCTATTAAATGTGGCCTTACCATTTAATGTTTTCAAAGGTGAAAACTATGGCACTGAAAACACCATGTATCCATTTAAATGCATGGTTCACTTTCCTAGAATGTTAGCCCCCCCGCGTGAACCCAGAAGAAATACAGCGGGGGTCTCATAGACCCTATAGTTTTTAATATGACTATTTTTCTATGGGTCATTTAGAGGTCAGGTCAGTCAGATGAGGTGAGGAGAAACTGGTTTTATCCAGTTCCTTCTGGTCTGCCTGGCGACCAATTTTAACTGTTTTGATTGGTTATTGAATTGCTGGGCGCCCAAATATTTGTGTATGTTCTGCCTAGCGCCCAATTTTAACTGTTTTGCTTGGTTATTGAAGTGCTGGGCGCCCAAATATTTGTGTATAAAAACCCTGGTTTCAGGGGATTTAGTCATTCTGCTGGTGAAGAAGAAAAGAAGAAGAAGCACCTGGGGATGGAGGATCTCCTGCAGCAACTCCTGACCAGAGCCGGCGCTGAGGGTGGAGCGGAATGGCTTCAGCGCTGCTTGGCTATAGAACCTTCCTCTGCGGCAGCTGAGGCGTTCCCTCCCCCTCCAGAAGTTTCCTTCCAGCCGGCGTGTCAAGCCTCTCCAGCCCCGCCGACATCTCCGGTTTCTGTGCGCCTCAGAAGACAGAGGATTCCCTATTCTCCTTCGGCGTCGCCTCCTGCTTCCGGCCGGTCAAGACAGGAAGTGAGGGGGAAGTCGCGACGCCAACTGTCACAGAAGTCTCGCAGCCCTGCGCGAGACCTCCGCAGCCAGCACCGGAACGGGGCCCCGTCCGCATCAGCTGTTCCAGACGGGAGGTCTGCACCTCACCGCGGCTGTAAAAGCGCTGCGGTGTCAGCGGCTCCCGCAGCAGCGTCTGTATCTACGTCGGTGATCCGCGACGCTATCCAGGACGCCCCAGCGTCGCAGTCAGAAGCTGAAGAAGAGGAGTCGCCTTCTGCAGCAGCGGATCGCATGGGCTCGCCCAACATGGAGGGCTTGAGCTCCAGCTCCGGCAGAGATCCTAAGACTGGACAACATTCATCGAGGGGTGAGACTGTTATTTTACCTACGTCTGTCCCTCACTCACAGCTCACAAATCTCATTAGGAAAGTGTTGGCGGATACATTGAAGGAAGTTATTCCTTCTACTGCACGCACATCATGTACATATAGTGCTGCAGTCTCTGACACGTTACCCGCTAACATTATTCCTGTTAATACTTTTAAGGAAGCACTGACTTGTGAATTATCTCCTTTGGGATTCCACTTGAGCTCTGCTGTTAAAGAGCTTATTTGGAATAATCAATATGTAGATATTTTTTCTTTATTACCCAAGAAGGATCAGCTTTTTAAACCTGATAAAAAGGAGGATAAAGCTGATTCTGATGAAATTAAACGCACTAGCTATAAATCTTTTAACAATTGGGTTCAGGCTTTTACCATTTTTGCCGCAGTGTTGGGTGAAAAATCTCCCCATCTCTGTAGCAAATTATTCCAACACTTAGATATTATACTGGAAGCTTATCGGAATTTCGGCGGGTTCGCTTGGCTGAACTATGATGAAGCTTTCAGGCACAAATTGTCGGTTCACCCCGAGCTACATTGGGGAGTGAAGGATATTGGTTTGTGGATTAATCTTATGCTTCCACAAAGAAATAGCAATATGAAACAGCCCCCCGCTAGCACTTTGAAGCGGGGTGTTTGTTTCGCTTATAATGATTCCTTTTGCAAATGGAACAATAATTGTAGATTCCGTCACGAATGCTCTTTCTGTGGAAACTCGCACCCAATGGTTAAATGCTTCAAGAAGCAAGCCGCTCAGCAGTCCTCTGTTAAAGAGCACATTAATAAAAGCGCAGACTCCAGTGAACCTGGCAAACATGTCCCCTTGGCTAAGCAAATTTCCAGATCGAGTGATCAGTGAATTGTTGTTTTCTGGGTTTTTAGAAGGATTTTTCATACCTCAATTTAAAGGGGAGGGTTGTTTAGTCGTTCCTAATTTGCCGTCCTTAAAGGCCAATCAAGATGTTGCTAGGGATAAAATTATCAGTGAAATTCAACTTGGCCGAGTTTCTGGGCCTTTTGAATCACCTCCTTTTGTTAATTTTCATATATCTCCTTTGGGCTTAGTACCTAAAAAAGATGAGGGCTCTTTTCGTTTGATTCATCACTTATCCCACCCACCAGGTTCTTCTTTGAATGATGAGGTGGATAAGTCCTTAGTTTCAGTAGCTTACTCTTCTTTTGATTCTGCATTAGAGATCCTTAAAAAATTCGGCTGCAATGCTTTGATGTCCAAATCGGACATTAAGTCTGCATTTAGACTCCTCCCCGTTCATCCGTCCGGTTTTAACTCTTTAGGTTTTTATTTTGATGACTATTTCTTTTTCGATAAGTGCCTACCCATGGGTTTTTCTTTGTCCTGTTTTTATTTTGAAAGTTTTTCCTCTTTTCTTCATTGGGTTATAGAAGAGAATTGCAAGGACGTGGGTATTCTCCACTATTTAGACGATTTTTTGTTTATTGGTCCTTTCGGCTCCCCCGCATGTGAAAATGCCCTTAACAAATTTATTCAGATGTGTGATTTCTTCGGGGTTCCGATTGCTCACGAAAAGACAGTTGGTCCTTCCAGAATAATTGAATTTTTGGGAATCACTTTGGATTCCCAAAAAATGGAGTCGCGTCTTCCTATTGAAAAAGTTTTGAAACTTCGCGTTGCTTTGTCTGAATTTTTGTCAAAAGAGAAGGTGACGCTTAAAGAGCTTCAGTCATTGCTTGGATTATTGAATTTTGCAGTTCGAGTTATCCCCATTGGTCGGGTTTTTTGCAGAAGTTTATATGATGCCACCAAAGGCGTATCTTCACCTCATTGTCATATCAGGATTCGTTCTGATCTCAAAGAGGATGCTAGATTATGGCTCTCCTTTCTGTCGGAATTTAATGGCAGATCTTTGTGGCAGTCATCCTTTGTAGCAGCTGATTCTTTTCCGTTGTTTTTTTCTTTTGACAAACGGCTCGGCGGTAGCATTTTTTGTATTTCTCATTGGACCTCTTTCCAATGGCCTTCATGTTGGGTATCTGAGCGTTTGGTTTGCAATTCAGCTCTCCTTGAGATTTTTTCCATTTTTGCTGGAATTTACATTTGGGGGTCGCTAATGCAGAACTCTAGAATTTTATTTTTTTCCTCTAACCAAGGGGTAGTTTTTGCCATTAATACGTTGTCTTCAAAAAATACTGTTGTAGCTAAGATCTTGAGACAATTGGTGTTCGTATGTCTTAAATGTAATATATGGCTGAAGGCTACTCTAGGTCAGAGTAAATTTTTAGGCTTGACGGACTCTTTGCTTAATCGTCAGTGGTCACATTTTTTTCTGCAGGTTCCCAGGGCGGACCCAGAAGCAACCTTCTTATCTCCTGCAATATGGGACGTGATTACAATTTAATACCACATTTTATTAAAAATTCGTTATCTGTGAGATCATGGGCTGACTATTCAGCCGCATGGCGTAAATGGAATAATTTTTGCTATTTGAATTGTTATGACCTATTGGCTCCTAACTCATCAGCAGCATTGAAATTTGCTGCTGACATGGCTCAAATGGGTCTGTCTTATTCAGCTATAGCTAAATGCCTTGCTGGGGTTTCTTTTTTCCTCAAACTTTCTGGCAACATTCCATTAACAAGTTTCTTTGCAGTGAAACAGTTTTTGAAGGGCCTCAAAAAGTCCAATTTTATACCTGATGCTAGAAGGCCTATATCTTTGGCTCTTCTCAGGGATTTATGCTCTAGCCTCACTTACGTTTGTGTAAATTCTAATGAGGCCCTTTTATTCAGCGCGATTTTTTCTCTGTCCTTTTTTGGTGCGCTTCACATTGGTGAGGTAGTTTCTGCTAAAAAGACTGAACCCTCAGGGCTCATGTTATTAGATGTTCAAATTCATGAAGCTTTTTTAACTCTTTTTATTAGAAAATCTAAGACGGATCAGTTAGGTAGAGGTGCTAGGTTGAAAATTCACTCTGCCTCTGATCCGTCCATTTGCCCTGTCAATTTGATGTCTAATTGGATTAAAACTAGACCTTTAATTGAGGGCCCATTATTTATTCATAGAGATCTATCACCGGTTACAGTATTTCAATTTAATTCTGTTTTAAAAAAATGTCTGAATTTTTTGAATCTGAAGCATCTTAAAATTACTTCCCATTCTTTTAGAATTGGAGCGGCCACCAAGGCCGCTAGGGCCGGAATTTCTGAGTCTGGAATAAAGGAGATGGGTAGATGGAATTCCAAGAGGTTCAAACTGTATATTAGACATGATCTCTATGATTACTAATTTTGGTTTTCTTTTAGGTCCGTTAGTAATCTGGATAGTGGGACATTCTTTTGTCTTCTGGGCCCAGAAGAGGGCTAGTCAGCGAGTTTACACAGAGAACTTATCTTTTAATCCTTCCAATATTCAGGTTTGGTGGTTTGGAGTTCGAGGTTTGAAATGGTTTGCAGTGGTAGAGCAAGTTAAGAGATGGTTGATTAAGTATCCTTCTCCTGATTTGATCATTTTTCATGTGTCTGGGAATGATCTCGGTAAAATCAGGACTCTTGACTTGCTAGCATCCATGAGATCGGATTTTATTAGTATTAGGCAAATTTTGCCCCTTTGTTCTTTTGTTTTTTCCGAGATCATCCCCAGACTATTATGGCATAACAATCATCTTTCTTTTCTTGATAAAATTCGAAGGAGAGTCAACAAATCTATGGAGAAATTATTTCCTTTAATTTCAGGTTTCTCTTTTAGGCATAGGGATTTGGAAGGTTTTTTACCAGGCCTTTATAGGCCTGATTTAGTTCATTTATCGGAGATTGGGTTGGATATTTTTAACCTTGACTTACAGTCAATAATAGAAAAATGGCTGTGTGGTTTTGGGGGGGCCTTGGCTCGCTGAGCCTTGGCCTAGTGGGAAAATCACCCATGTATGGGTGGATTGGTTTATTGGAGTAATATGGAAATTGAGTATTTATTTATTGGTATTTATTTATTTAACTTATGTAACCCTGAATAAACTACATGGCCATTTTTATCCAAAAAGAACTTAGTGTTTGTGTTTTCTTTGTATGAATGGGTTTTGTGAGGCCATGTTAGCCCCCCCGCGTGAACCCAGAAGAAATACAGCGGGGGTCTCATGGCCTCATAGACCCTATAGTTTTTAATATGACTATTTTTCTATGGGTCATTTAGAGGTCAGGTCAGTCAGATGAGGTGAGGAGAAACTGGTTTTATCCAGTTCCTTCTGGTCTGCCTGGCGACCAATTTTAACTGTTTTGATTGGTTATTGAATTGCTGGGCGCCCAGATATTTGTGTATGTTCTGCCTAGCGCCCAATTTTAACTGTTTTGATTGGTTATTGAAGTGCTGGGCGCCCAAATATTTGTGTATAAAAACCCTGGTTTCAGGGGATTTAGTCATTCTGCTGGTGAAGAAGAAAAGAAGAAGCCCGCCCTCCCTCCCCCTTTTTTAATGTTTGTAATGCACTGTCGTGTAGTTTAATTGTGGGAAAATCACCCATGTATGGGTGGATTGGTTTATTGGAGTAATATGGAAATTGAGTTTTAATTGAAGTATTTATTTATTGGTATTTATTTATTTATTTAACTTATGTAACCCTGAATAAACTACACGGCCATTTTTATCCAAAAAGAACTTAGTGTTTGTGTTTTCTTTGTATGAATGGGTTTTGTGAGGCCATGGTTTAGTTTTAAAACCTGCTTTTGTTGAAAAAGGTACACTTGTTTTCTGTTGCACCATTACCTTTTGGAGATTGATATTTACATATATAATCTGTAAGTGAGATCAGCGTTCATAAATAAACTACATACATATACTAGAACGAGAATAAAATGAAGGACAGTCTGTGAAGGAGAGAACAACATGGAGGACAGTGTGTGAGGGAGAGAACAACATGGAGGAGAGTGTGTGAGGGAGAGAATAACATGGAGGACAGTGTGTGAGGAGAGAATAACATGGAGGACAGTCTGTGAGGGAGAGAATAACATGGGGGACAGTGTGTGAAGGAGAGAATAACATGGGGGACAGTGTGTGAGGAAGAGAATAACATGGAGGACAGTGTGTGAGGGAGAGAACAACATGGAGGAGTCTGAGGGAGAGAATAACATGGAGGACAGTGTGTGAGGGAGAGAATAACATGGAGGACAATGTGTGAGGGAGAGAACAAACACGGAGGACAGTCTGAGGGAGAGAACTACATGGAGGACAGTGTGTAAGGGAGAGAATACATTTTTTCCCGTTTTTAAGTTTATCATATGGTAAAATAAATGGTGTCTTTGAAAGCTATAAGTCATCCTGTAGAAAACAAGCTGTTATACAGCGATAGATGACTAATAAAGTTTTGACTCTTAAAATAAAGACAGCAGAAAAACAATGGCAGTGTGTCCAATGGGTTAAAACAAATGTAAGCACCAATGTTTATATGAATTCAAGATGGTGGCCCGATTCTAACGCATCGGAGATCTACTATATGATCGTCTAATTCTATCTGTCTGTAACGGAAATACCGTGTCGCTGATTTGTCCCGCCAGCTGCTCGCAACCAATCAGCGACAGGCGCAGTCCGGCCGTGAATTGGCGCGGGATTTGAACCACGCTGCGCTGATAATGTATATATATTTTACCCGGAAAATCCTGTGTATTCATTGCATTATTCTTAAATCTTCATAAATAAACTACATACATATTCTAGAATACCTGATGCGTTAGAATCGGGCAACCATCTATATATATATATATATATATATATATATAAATATATATATATATATATATATACATACATACATTATATATATATATATATATATATATATATATATATATATACATATATACACACTATTCACTGCGGAATTTTTGGATATTTTTATTAAAATTTACTTTTAACATGAATAAACAAAAAGAAAAAAAATATCTCTTTAATAAACAGTGGCAATCCAATATAGGTCCATAATAGTTTTAAAAGAAAGTTTCAGATAATGTATGAAAAAAAATGTAAGTGACAAAAGTTGTTCCTTCAGTAGCGAGATGCTAATAAGAAAATATTGAATAGGGTTACTCTCTCCTCTAAGGTTCACATGACTGTATAAAGAAAAGAAAATGATAAATATCAGATGCTATACAGTGGCATGAATGGGCGAGTCATCTGATATCAGAAGGAAAATTGTGCATACTGTGATTTTGTTCTTATTTCACATGCCGAATCAGAAAAAAAAAAGAAGTCATTAACCTGCATTGCCTGATTGAATAATCTGAATAAAATACCGTAGTCGTGTGCACGAGCCAAATGTTAAAATGAACCATTAAAGAAAAAAATAAGCCAATCGAGTCACTTTCTGTATTTTTCAGTTTATAAGACAGACTTTTCCCCCCAAATTTGGGGGGAAAATGGGGGTGCATCTTATAATGCAGATATACCTTACCGGCCGCAGTCTGGGATGAGGGGGTGTTCAGATGTGCAGTGCACTGAGATCTCATCTCCCGAGATCTTGGTGCCGAGATCCATCTGCACATGCGCCGCCTCCGGCCGGCAGCCATTTTCCCAGAGTCTAGTCCACCCCATAGGAAACAATGTCACTGTGGGGGCTATGGGCTTTCACAAGTTGTTGGTAGAGCCCCTGCAGCACCAGACACCTGCAGCGGTGCGCCGCACATCCGAACACTCCCTCATCCCAGCCTGCGGCTTGCAGCAACGCTCCACTCTTGCCTCCTCCAGCGGCAACCCTGGGACCTCGCTTCACCGCAGCCACCATCCCAGTATGACTACTTTCACACTTGCGTTGTTAGGCGTACATCGCAATGCGTCGTTTTGGAGAAAAAACGCATCCTGCAAAGTTGCCCGCAGGATGCGTTTTTTCTCCACAGACTTGCATTAGCGACGTATGGACACACGTCGCATCCGTCGTGCGACGGATGCGTCGTGTTTTTAGCGGACGCGACGCACAAAAAAACTTTCAATGTAACTTTTTTGTGCGTCGTGACCGCTATTTTCGACCGCACATGCGCGGCCGAAACTCCGCCCCCTCATCGCAATGGGCACTGGATGCGTTGTAAAACTGCATCCGCTGCCCACATTGTGCTACATTTAACACACTGTCTGTCGGGCCGACGGTTTGCGACGGCCCCGTACCGACGCAAGTGTGAAAGTAGCCTTAGCAATAAGATGCATGGATTATAAGAAGCACCATTTTATAAAACAAAAAAAAAACGTTTTTTTCCCTCTTTTTCTCCTCAAAATTTGGGGTGCGTCTTCTAAATCTGCAAAATATAGTAACTGAAATGAAAATTATCCATATTTACCATTTGTGTACAAAAAAAAGTTTTTGCATATTGTTAATATACTGTTAATGCTACATATAAACTATTTATTCGCTCTTGACAGAATAAAATATACAATAATACACTTAATTTTACTGTCCATACGAAGACACTGGGTAGCTTTTGTATCTCTGGTCAGGCCATTTGTGATGAAGCTAGTGAACAGTGATACACAATTATTATTTTTTTTTATTTCAAGATAAAAGGGTTGTGTCTTGCTCGCTCATATACTAGAACTGCCATAACTAAATATAGTCTGAGGATTCACCATCAATATCTGACTAACCTATAGAGACCACTACCTATGATTGCACACAAAATGATTTTTCAATGGGGGTGGTTCTCAAAAATAAAACAGAATACTGATTTAGGTGGGATGCAGTTAAAAACAACCTTTTTTATGCGGGCAAAGTGTTTTGCTTATATGAAGCACAAGTGCAATTTGCGCACATCTTTGAGCATGGATATCTAGTTAAACCTGCACTTTGTGATGAGTAAATGCACAACTGGGACTTTCTCTTCATATGCAGCATGGGTGTGTAATCTCTCTGCGCATCACGGCATGCATGCATGCAGGCACTGTAGACTAGGAGGAACGCTGTCACCTGGGCATCACTAGGAATGTGACTCTCCATTACTTTCAGCTCCTGATGCAACGACTTCTCAAAGGGGCAGTACACGTGCATCGATAACTAGGAGGAGCCCACCACTGCGCGAGGCAGCATACGTGCATCGATAACTAGAACACTACTGAACGAAGCAGAATGTGTATTGGAAACTATAGGGAACACACAGTCTTCTGAGGTTGGTACTTCTGTAATATGGACTACTATGGTAGTATGAACAGCACAAAGTGAAGGTATTATATGTATTCTGTTTTTTTCCAGTCATCAGCCATGTCATATTACTGAGGAATAGGGTACCACTTGTGGCGTCAGACTACAGGTGACATCTATTCTTTTTGCAGATAGTTTCACACAGTAGACTATCTTTGTTCCTGCATATGTCCTTGCTTGTGTCGGATTCCAGGTGATTTTTTTTTTACTTTTAGTTGACTGTTCCCTTATGGTTGACTTGTTCATATACAGGCGCAAAGGTTTATAGGGATGATTAAACTATGTTGACTAGGGCGCCATTTTTGAGGGTGCCAACCTTCACAGTTAGGCAGGGCATTTACCTAGGGGTATACAGGAACAGAGGAGGAATATATTTTATATTTGTATCCTTCCTGCACCTAGACCCACAAGGTTTGGTTGCCAACTGGTCTTTTCCCTGCACATATAAAATTGTTATAAACAGTGGGTTACGGAAAGTATTCAGACCCCTTTACATTTTTCACTCTTTGTTTCATTGCAGCCATTTGGTAAATTCAAAAAAGTTCCATTTTTTTCTCATTAAATGCACACTCTGCACGCCATCTTGACTAAAAAAAAACAAATGTAGTAATTTTTGCAAATTTATGAAAAAAAGAAAAACAAATATCACATGGTCATAAGTATTCAGACCCTTTGCTCAGTATTGAGTAGAAGCATCCTGTTGAGCTAGTACAGCCATGAGTCTTCTTGGAAATGATGCAACAAGTTTTTCAAACCTGGATTTGGGGATCCTCTGCCATTCTTCCTTGTAGATCCTCCCCAGTTCCGTCAGGTTGGATGGTGAATGTTGGTGAACAGCCATTTTCAGGTCTCTCCAGAGATGTTCAATTGCGTTTAGGTCAGGGCTCTGGTTGGGCCAGTCAAGAATGGTCACAGAGTTGTTCTGAAGCCACTTATGTGAGCTTAGGGTCATTGTCTTGTTGGAAGGTAAACCTTCATCCAAGTCTGAAGTCCAGAGCACTCTGGAAGAGGTTTTTATCCAGGATATCTCTGTACTTGGCTGCATTCATGTATCCTTCAATGGCAACCAGTCGTCCTGTCCCTGCAGCTTAAAAACACCCCCATAGGGAGTTTCTGCCACCACGTTTCACTGTTGGGATTGTATTGGGCAGGTGATGAGCAGTGCCTGGTTTTCTCCACACATACCGCTTAGAATTATCACCAAAAAAGGTCTATCTTCGTCTCATCAGACCAGAGAATCTTATTTCTCAGTCTGGGAATCCTTCTTGTTTTTTTAGCAAACTAGGCAGGCTTTCATATGTCTTGCACTGAGGATAGGCTTCCATCGGGCCACTCTGCCATAAAGGCCGACTGGTGCAGTGATAGCTGACTTTGTGGAACTTTCTCCCATCTCCCTATTTCATCTCTGGAGCTCAGCCACAGTGATCTTGGGGTTCTTCTTTACCTCTCTCACCAAGGCTCTTCTCCCATGATTGCTCAGTTTGTCTGGATGGCAGGTCTAGGAAGACTTCTGGTGGTCCCAAACTTCTTCCATTTAAGGATTATGGTGGCCACTGTGCTCTTAGGAACCTTGAGTACTGCAGAAATTCTGTTGTAACCTTGGCCAGATCTGTGCCTTGCCACAATTCTGTCTCTGAGCTCCTTGGCCAGTTCCTTTGACCTCATGATTCTCATTTGGCCCGACATGCACTGTGAGCTGTCTTATATAGACAGGTGTGTGCTTTTCCAAATCAAGATTACTTTTCACCAAATGTTTCTTGTTGCACCGGCCAAAACATGCGATAGTGTTTACAGAGCAGAATATATTATATAATATATATATATATATATATATATATATATATATATATACATACAGTGCCTACAAGTAGTATACAACCCCCTGCAGATTTAGCAGGTTTACATATTTGGAATTAACTTGGCATTGTGACATTTGGACTGTAGATCAGCCTGGAAGTGTGAAATGCACTGCAGCAAAAAAGAATGTTATTTCTTTGTTTATTTTTTTTTTAAATTGTGAAAAGTCTTTTCAGAGGGTCATTTATTATTCAACCCCTCAACCCACCAGAATTCTGTTTGGTTCCCCTAAAATATTAAGAAGTAGTTCAGGCACAAAGAACAATGAGCTTCACATGTTTGGATTAATTATCTCTTTTTCCAGCCTTTTCTGACTATTTAAGACCCTCCCCAAACTTGTGAACAGAACTCATACATGGTCAACATGGGAAAGACAAAGGAGCATTCCAAGGCCATCAGAGACAAGATCGTGGAGGGTCACAAGGCTGGCAAGGGGTACAAAACCCTTTCCAAGGAGTTGGGCCTACCTGTCTCCACTGTTGGGAGCATCATCCGGAAGTGGAAGGCTTATGGAACTACTGTTAGCCTTCCACGGCCTGGACAGCCTTTGAAAGTTTCCTCCCGTGCCGAGGCCAGGCTTGTCCGAAGAGTCAAGGCTAACCCAAGGACAACAAGGAAAGAGCTCCGGGAAGATCTCATGGCAGTGGGGACATTGGTTTCAGTCAATACCATAAGTAACGTACTCCACCGCAATGGTCTCCGTTCCAGACGAGCCCGTAAGGTACCTTTACTTTCAAAGCGTCATGTCAAGGCTCGTCTACAGTTTGCTCATGATCACTTGGAGGACTCTGAGACTGACTGGTTCAAGGTTCTCTGGTCTGATGAGACCAAGATCGAGATCTTTGGTGCCAACCACACACGTGACGTTTGGAGACTGGATGGCACTGCATACGACCCCAAGAATACCATCCCTACAGTCAAGCATGGTGGTGGCAGCATCATGCTGTGGGGCTGTTTCTCAGCCAAGGGGCCTGGCCATCTGGTCGGCATCCATGGGAAGATGGATAGCACGGCCTACCTGGAGATTTGGGCCAAGAACCTCCGCTCCTCCATCAAGGATCTTAAGATGGGTCGTCATTTCATCTTCCAACAAGACAACGACCCAAAGCACACAGCCAAGAAAACCAAGGCCTGGTTCAAGAGGCAAAAAATCAAGGTGTTGCAGTGGCCTAGTCAGTCTCCTGACCTTAACCCAATTGAAAACTTGTGGAAGGAGCTCAAGATTAAAGTCCACATGAGACACCCAAAGAACCTAGATAACTTGGAGAAGATCTGCATGGAGGAGTGGGCCAAGATAACTCCAGAGACCTGTAGCGGCCTGATCAGGTCTTATAAAAGACGATTATTAGCTGTAATTGCAAACAAAGGTTATTCCACAAAATATTAAACCTAGGGGTTGAATAATAATTGACCCACACTTTTATGTTTAAAATTTATAAAAATTTAACTGAGCAACAAAACTTTTTGGTTTGTAAGATTTATGCATCTGTTAATAAATCCTGCTCTTGTTTGAAGTTTGAAGTCTCTAACTTATTTGCATCTTATTAAACCTGCTAAATCTGCAGGTGGTTGACTACTACTTGTAGGCACTGTATATATATATATATATATATATATATATATATAGTTATCTTGCCTGTTGCAGATTAGCAATAAGTATTTTTCACCTAAAACAGGCAGCAACGAAGGAAAGAAGGATTGCATTTATAATTGTGCTTTTGTTATGATAATATGGATGGCTTCATTGAGTGGTGCTTTACAGAGGTTATGTGGAATAGGTATCCAAAACACGCTCAAGGGTAGAATAAGAGGGGAAAAAAGTCTTTGCTAAAAGACATGCCAATCTAAGGTGGTGAATGAATGATCAAATCAAATATACATGCACTTTAAATGTTGAGCAGTGAGAAGGAAATATCATGGAATTAAGGAAATCAAAATCAATAGAGGAGTTCATGATCTGGAAATACTAAAAAAAAAGAAAAAAAGGTGTGTGCCATAATGTAATTGAGCCAGACTCTCTATTCTTCATTCCAGGTACACTTTACTATTCAGATTCGCCCATCCCTACTGTTAAGTTCAGGGTCCGTGCACAGACCCCGAACGTCTCCTGGAAGTCAGTTACCTTTATGAAAGGCTTCAGCACAGCCAAACAACAAGCTTTTACGGCCTGGACACTTCTGGCCCCATCACAGCTATATCAAGTGTGACTGGTAAGGGCAGTATGGAGAAAAAAAAAATGGGGTCCCCTCTATTTTTGATAACAAGCACAGGTAGAGCATAGAGAAACGGGGTGCAGCACTCAAAAGTCAAGATAAAGCAGACAGCTTTTTTTTTTTTTTTAAATTTAAAAAACAGCATGGGGTCCCCCTTATTTTTGATAACCAAAGGTAAAGCATACAGCTGGTGGCTGGTATTCTCAGGCTGGGAAGTTCCATGGATATTTGACCCTCCCCAGCATAAAAATAGCAGCCTGTAGCCACCCCAGAAAAGGTGTATCCATTAAATGTGCCAATTTTGGTACTTTGCCTGTCTCTTCCCGCTTGCCCTGAGTCAAATGCTACTGTCAGTGTGTTCTGGCAGCCGCAAAGAGCAGTCACATTACTGATATCACTGCTCAGCACAAAATCCAGATGTAGCAGGGTCGGGAATGGGATGGATTTACGGCGGACCCCTTTGGATTATTTTATTTTTTAAAGGTAATAAATGGGTAAAATAGGGTAATTGCTATAAAGTGCTTTTTACAATTAAAGGACTTTTCTGTGAGTGATTATTGCTACCTTTCCATTACTAACCCCTGGGCTTGATGTCTGCATATATTACACAGCTGACATCAACCCCAAAACCATTACCCTGCTTGCTAGCGCACCGGGGTAAGTGGGATGAGCCGAGGCTAAGTGCCAGAATTTGCACCTCTAACTGATACACCATTTCTGGCGCAGCTGAGGGCTGGTGTTATTAGTCAATGAGGGGGCCAATGTCCACGGCCCCTTCCCAGCCCAAAGCTACCTTCTTAGCCATTACTGGTTATTAAAAATAGAGGGGACCCCCACATAATTTTTTTGGGGTCCCATTTTTAATAATCAGTAAAGGATACGCAGACAACTGTAAGCTGATACTAATAGCCTGGGAAGCTTCATGGATATTGGCCTCTTCCCAGAATTCTATCAGCCCCCAGCTGTCTGCTTTCCCTAACTTGGGTATTCAAAATAAGGGAGACCCCAAGCCATTTTTCTCTTTTATTACCTAAATACATGTATAGTGAGCTACACATGCACTGCACTAAATATATCTCAATGACATATTTCTTACTCTGCACAGGTGCCCGCTGGTGAATACTCACGAGTGTCGCATGCTCTCCCTGCCATCAGCTAAACCAAGTGACGCTGATGACCGCAGTAGTCATCATGATCAGCCAACATCTGACGAGCGGTAACCTTTTCACTGCTGGTCACAGTCGCTGGCCAACATGCTGTCCTCTATGACAGTGTGGGAACCTGAAGCGATCCGAAAAACCCAGAGGCGGTGACTTCAGTAAAGTTACTGCCTGTTAGAGCCGACATTTCTCACAGAGTGGGAACATTTCTGGCAGAGTGGGAACTGCCAGATGCCCCCAATGGAATGGAGTTCAGGATCAAGTTCAGGTACTGTTCTTGTACCCGAGCCATTTATTATTATTACTAGATGGTGGCCCGATTCTAACGCATCGGGTATTCTAGAATATGCATGCCCACGTAGTATATTGCCCAGCCAGGTAGTATATTGCCCAGTCACGTAGTATATTGCCTAGTCACGTAGTATATTGCCCAGTCACGTAGTATATTGCCCAGTCACGTAGTATATTGGCCAGCCATGTAGTATATTGCCCAGTCACGTAGTATATTGCCCAATCACGTAGTATATAGCAGAGCCATGTAGTATATTGCCCAGTTACGGAGTATATTGTCCAGCCACGTAGTATATTGCCCAGCACAGAGCCACGTAGTATAGAGACGTAAAAAAAAAAAAAAAAAAAAAAAAAAAATACTCACCTTCCGAAGGCCCTTTGGAAGTCCTGCTATACTCACCATCTGCCACAAGGTCCTTGTCGTGCAGGACCTGCCGTGACGTCGCGGTCACATGACCGTGACGTAACGACAGGTCCTTTTCGCGCATGCGCACAGGACTTGTGATGACATCGCGGTCACATGACTGACGTTATGGCAGGTCCTTCTGCCACACCATCCGTGTGACGAGAACGTGCCGGTTGCATAGCGAGGAGCGGGAAAGGCGGCGTAGGTGAGTATATAATCATTTTTTATTTTTTTCAATTATTTTTAACATTCAATGTTTTTACTATTGGCGCTGCATAGGCTGCGTCAATAGTAAAAAACTTGGTCACACAGGGTTAATAGCAGCAGTAACGGACTGCATTACACCGCGGCATAACGCGCTCCGTTACCGCTGCCATTAACCCTGTGCGAGGGCAGACTGGAGGGGTGTATGCGGGCGCCGGGTAGTGAGTGCGGGGAGTAAGGAGCGGCCATTTTCTTCCGGACTGTGCGCGTCGCTGATTGGTTGCGGAAGCCATGACAGCTGCCAAAACCAATCAGCGAACGAATAACCGTTACAGAGGGACAGACGGAAGTACCCCTTAGACAATTATATAGTAGATTTTTTTTATATAAAGTACGGCTCGTAAACATGCTGCCATAACCTGCAGTCTCTCTGGACTTGTCTCCGATAGAGCACAACTGGGACACTATAGGTCACGAATAGCAAAGACAGCTGCCAGCAGCAGACCTTCATGATTTTCTTGCCCAAATGCATTCAGAGTTTTTTTGACTTTCTAAGAGTAAGGCCGGCGTCACACACAGCGTAAAACAATACGGTCCGTATATTACGGCCGTAATACGCTGAAAAGTCCCGAAAATAGTGGTCCGTAGCTCCTCCGTAGGCAGGGTGTGTCAGCGTTTTTTGCGCATGGCATCCTCCGTATGTAATCCGTATGGCATCCGTACTGCGTGGTTTTCTCGCAGGCTTGCAAAACCAACATACCGCTATAGAAGTGATCCATGTGTCCCAAAAATAAAAAAACATATATATATATATATATATATACATATATAATATGTCAGTAGACACATATATGTATATATATTAATATTTTTTCCAGCGCTATACAGCTTGAAAGCCGGTAATTCAATTACCGGCTTTTTCTTTCTCTTTCCTAAAACCCGACATGATTTGAGACATGGTTTACATACAGTAAACCATGTCTTCTCTCCTTTTTTTTTTGCAGATTCCACACTACTGTTAGTAGTGTGTATCTGCAAAATTTGGCCGTTCTATCTACTAAATTAAAGGGTTAAATGGCGGAAAAAATTGGCGTGGGCTCCCGCACAATTTTCTCCGCCAGAGTAGTAAAGCCAGTGACTGAGGGCTGATATTAATAGCCTGGAGAGGGTCCACGGCTATTGGCCCCCCCCCCTGGCTAAAAACACCTGCCCCCAGCCACCCCAGAAAAGGCACATCTGGAAGATGCGCCTATTCTGGCACTTGGCCACTCTCTTCCCATTCCCGTGTAGCGGTGGGATATGGGGTAATGAAGGGTTAATGCCACCTTGCTATTGTAAGGTGACATTAAGCCAAAATAATAATGGGGTGGCGTCAATTATGACACCTATCCATTATTAATCCAATTGTAGTAAAGGGTTAAATAAAACACAAACACATTATTTAAAATTATTTTAATGAAATAAAAACAATGGTTGTTGGAGTATTTTATTCTACGCCCAATCCAGTGACTGAAGACCCTCGTTCTGTAAGAAAAAAAACATAATAAACCAATAATATCCTTACCCTCCGCAGATCTGTAATGTCCAACGATGTAAATCCATCTGAAGGGGTTAAAATATTTTGCAGCCACGAGCTTTGCTAATGCAATGATGCTCATGGCTGCAAAAACCCCGGAAAATGAAGGTAAAGTAGGTCAATGACCTATATTTACCTGCATTTGCGGTGAGGCGCCCTCTGCTGGCTGTTTCTAGATCGTGGGAACTTTCCTAGAAAGCTCCCAGGCTCGAGTTCATAAGAGGCGCCCTCTGCTGGTTGTCCATCCTGCGCCCGTTCTGTCATGTGCTGCTCCCATCCTGCGCCCGTTCTGTCATGTGCTGCTGCCATCCTGCGCCCGTTCTGTCATGTGCTGCTGCCATCCTGTGCCCGTTCTGTCATGTGCTGCTCCCATCCAGCTCCCCTGTTCTGTCATGTGCTGCTCCCATCCTGCGCCCGTTCTGTCATGTGCTGCTCCCATCCTGCGCCCGTTCTGTCATGTGCTGCTGCCATCCTGCGCCCGTTCTGTCATGTGCTGCTGCCATCCTGCGCCCGTTCTGTCATGTGCTGCTGCCATCCTGCGCCCGTTCTGTCATGTGCTGCTGCCATCCTGCGCCCGTTCTGTCATGAGCTGCTGCCATCCTGCGCCGGTTCTGTCATGTGCTGCTCCCATCCTGCGCCCCCGTTCTGTCATGTGCTGCTCCCATCCTGCTCCCCCGTTCTGTCATGTGCTGCTCCCATCCTGCTCCCCTGTTCTGTCATGTGCTGCTCCCATCCTGCGCCCGTTCTGTCATGTGCTGCTGCCATCCTGCGCCCGTTCTGTCATGTGCTGCTCCCATCCTGCGCCCGTTCTGTCATGTGCTGCTCCCATCCTGCGCCCGTTCTGTCATGTGCTGCTGCCATCCTGCGCCCGTTCTGTCATGTGCTGCTGCCATCCTGCGCCCGTTCTGTCATGTGCTGCTGCCATCCTGCGCCCGTTCTGTCATGTGCTGCTGCCATCCTGCGCCCGTTCTGTCATGTGCTGCTCCCATCCTGCTCCCCTGTTCTGTCATGTGCTGCTCCCATCCTATGCCCGTTCTGTCATGTGCTGCTGCCATCCTGCGCCCGTTCTGTCATGTGCTGCTGCCATCCTGCACCCGTTCTGTCATGTGCTGCTGCCATCCTGTGCCCGTTCTGTCATGTGCTGCTCCCATCCTGCTCCCCTGTTCTGTCACGTGCTGCTCCCATCCTGCGCCCGTTCTGTCACGTGCTGCTGCCATCCTGCGCCCGTTCTGTCACGTGCTGCTGCCATCCTGCGCCCGTTCTGTCATGTGCTGCGGCCATCCTGCGCCCGTTCTGTCATGTGCTGCTGCCATCCTGTGCCCGTTCTGTCATGTGCTGCTGCCATCCTGCGCCCGTTCTGTCATGTGCTGCTCCCATCCTGCGCCACCATTGTATTATATGCCCCCCATAAGACGCTCCAGTGTGTATGCCCCCGTATGCTGCTGCCATATAAAAAAAAAAAAAAAATACCATACTCACCTATCGTCCGGCTCCACTGCAGGTGTGTCTTCAAGAAAATGGCGCCGGAAAGCGCGGACTGCGCAGGCGCCGATTCCGGCAGCAGAAATCGGCACCTGCGCAGTCCGCGCTTTCCGGCGCCATTTTCTTGAAGACACACCTGCAGTGGAGCCGGAGTGTGTCTTCAAGAAAATGGCGCCGGAAAGCGCGGACTGCGCAGGCGCCGATTCCGGCAGCAGGAATCGGCGCCTGCGCAGTCCGCGCTTTCCGGAGCCGGGAGCAGAGGAGCCGGGAGACGGAGCCGCACGCAGCGCTGGAACCGGGAAAGGTGTACAAGTCCCCTCTATAATTTGTAAAGCGCTGCGGAATATGTTGGCGCTATATAAATAAAATTATTATTATTATTATTATTATAGGTGAATATACTTACCCTCCCTCCTGGCGGTCCCTGACTCTCCGGTGGAGATCGCGGTATGCGTTCAGTGCTTATGCATACCGCGATCTCCTGGGAGCGTCACTCTGTGGGGGCCAGACTGCGCGTTATATTATAGATACCATCTGGTTTGCGCTTCATGGGATCATGGTTTGTTCTGCAACAGGACAAAACCTGGAGGTGTGTTGCAGGTCAATTTGATGGCAACCTCAACTCCGTTTAGTTGATTTTGTATGAGTTGGACCGCAGAGTAAAGGTAAAGCAGCCAACAATTCCTCAGTACGTCTGGGACCTCCCTCAAGACTGTTGGAAAGCCATGCCATGTGAGTACCTGCTGAAGCTGCTGGAGAAGATGCCAAAGGCATGTAAAGCAGTCAGAGCAAAAGAGCAGGGGGGGGGGGGGAAGGAGGAATGTAAGGTGTAATGCATATTCTGGTTTGTTTCACGCGTTTCTTTACTCCTGGTTTCAGATATATTTCTTTGTGGTTTTGCTGTATGTATTGTCTGAATCTACAAATTGCACATTCTAATAAGAACAAAAAAAGAAACAAGAAAAAAAAACATTGCAAGACCAAGCATGTCAGGTACTATACGTATATGTTGTTCTATCTGTGGATCTTGGAGAAATCCCTTGCAGTTTAATCTATACAATGTATTTAATCACAAAATGCTAAATATTTTAATGCTCTCACATATATTAGTGGAAAGTGTTAGATACTTTGCTTTCGGAGTGAAATAAATAATATTAGAACCACTGAATATTTATCCAGTAATACTACCACTTGCCAGGAGTGGGTCAGAAAGAATGTATCCTCATTCTCTAAAGAGCTGCTCTATAATGAAGGGTCGGTATCTTTTTTTCATAGCTGGATTAGCAGGCAGGTTTAGTGTTTGGCTACATCTCCCACCAGTCCACACGGGATGTCAATTCAGAATGGAAAACAAAAGTAAATTTGCTGCAAAAGTCCAAACAAATCTGTGGGAAAATCCACATTGTTACTGCAGATTTGCCAGTTTTTAAACTCTCCATTTTTAAGAATAAAATAAAAATATGCGGCACAAGAAGAGATCCAGTATCACACCAGATTGATGTGTTCAGAAACATAAAAAAAAAAACAAACAAACAAAAAAAACACACGATTTGGATGACTTTGGATTAAATTCATAAACCAGAAATAAAAAAAACAAAAAAAAAACACCACATATATTTCATCATATTTCCTAATTTACTATTTTCATAGTTTGCTGCTTATCACATAAAAATACTTCATTTTCTTCTAAAACTTAATTTCAATTGTTACCAAATGGCGAGTACAACCCTGCCTTAAAATCTACAGCAGGAGGTTAATCCTCAGGAATCCATGGTAGTGCCCCATCAAATGTACATCTGGTGTGAGGCTAGAGTATCCATGAAAGGTCGTAAAATATTATCTGTAGAAAAGTAGAACACCAGGCCAAATGTGATGGAGATAGGGAGAGCTGGTAGGGCTTTTTTGAAAACTGCAAGGAGCAATAGAGTAAGGCATAATCCCTGTAAAAAAAAAAAATATATATGAAGGTCAATTCAGATAAAGAGTTTACCGAAAGAAATTTTTGTATGTTGGTTACTTTGAGACTACAATTTTATGGGGGGGGATTACTTACGATTAAAATGGCAACAAAACAGGCTAATGTGGTGTTCCAGTCCCCACTCGCTGTTGCTGCTGCTTTTCCTACAAGCACGCTGTAAAATATGAAGTCTCCAAGACCCAGTTTTACTCCTCCTGTGAGCAGAAAAAATGGAAATAATGTAATCAGTAACTATTTTCTAAAAAATGCTCCAGGTCTAATTGTTTTACTTTCCATATACACTTCTGGCACCGCTTATCTCTTGTTGGGAGGTGGTTATTCTTCCCTGTAATGCACTCCATTAACGCAGCTATTAACCCTGTGTGGCCAACTTTTTACTATTGATGCTGCATATGCAGCATCAATAGTAAAAAGATCTAATGTTACAAATAAGAATAATAATAAAAAAAAAGGTTATTCTCACCCTCCGACGTCGCGTCCTGTCCTCGGCAGTGTAAGCGGCAGGTTCCGGTGCTAAGGATGCTATGCGAGAAGGACCTGCCATGACGTCACTGGGCAATATACTACGTGGCTGGGCAATATACTACGTGGCTGGGCAATATACTACGTGGCTGGGCAATATACTACGTGGGCTGTGCAATATACTACGTGGCTGGGCAATATACTACGTGGGCTGTGCATTATACTACGTGGGCTGTGCATTATACTACGTGGGCTGTGCAATATAATACGTGGACATGCATATTCTAAAATACCCGATGCGTTAGAATCAGGCCACCATCTAGTACAGTATAAACAATTAAATTTAAAAAAAAAATGGACAAACAGAAGAAAATGTACGAAACTTGATGTCACAGGGTTGGCTCTGTTTCTTATGAAGGGGAGCTTTGTTTTTATTTGGAGGGAGGGAGGTAATGGTACAGAACCACTACATATTGTGTCTCCCAGGACTGACATGGATCATAGTTCGGTTTTCACGTTTATTAACACAAATCATGCCCACATATCTCACCTCCAGCAACTCATAACAGAGCAGGTCCTGGGATGCAGCTAGTTCTTTTTAGAAATCGCTATATATTCCTTTGGCTTACCGCCCCTTGGTATGTACCCCTCCAAAGTTCCGTTTAATTTATCCCTATACGACACTCTGCTACTGTTAACAATACATAAGTATTGGGACTTCCATTATACTCCCGTTATTTACTATGCTCTTCCTCCACAGACAGCCTTGTGCTATCTTTCCTGCTATTTTTCTTACCAGAATCTTTTCATTGGTATGTACCCCATGTTAAGTTCCACACACCTTTATGGAACCACTAGTGTATATGTAATAACCTCACCTCTCCCACTATAGATGCAAAATAAAGTAACCAATCTCTCTGGGGTCATACAAGCATACAAGTGTATCTAGGTAGGTTTACACCTGACACCGTTCCTCCTCCCTTCGGCATATCACCCCATTCTCCACCTCTTGTGTTCCACACAGTAGTCCTTTCACACTCTCTCTAGGACATTAGTTCATGTTGTTCAAACATTTTAGACGTTGATCTTGCAGCATAATATATATGTACAGAGACCTGTATATGTGGATTGTACTCCATGGTTGTTGTTTTTCTTCCTAATTCTATGACTCTGGTCTCCGTGATTTATATACTTCTGTTGTTTTTGTTTTCTTTTTTACAACACATTCATTGTTCTTGTTTTGTATATAATTTCCTTTGTAGCACACTGATGAAGGTCCAGTATCGACCGAAACGTTTGTGATTACTGTATGTAATAAACCCCCATCTTTTGCATCACAACACTTTGGAGTGTGCTGGTCACTTATATTTTATACGTTTAGGTTTGGGCATCTATGACTGTGCACCTCCCCACTTCAGGCTGTGCTTTGCATCTTCTACAGGTCCTTCTCAAAAAATTAGCATATAGTGTTAAATTTCATTATTTACCATAATGTAATGATTACAATTAAACTTTCATATATTATAGATTCATTATCCACCAACTGAAATTTGTCAGGTCTTTTATTGTTTTAATACTGATGATTTTGGCATACAACTCCTGATAACCCAAAAAACCTGTCTCAATAAATTAGCATATTTCACCCATCCAATCAAATAAAAGTGTTTTTTAATAACAAACAAAAAAAACCAACAAATAATAATGTTCAGTTATGCACTCAATACTTGGTCGGGAATCCTTTGGCAGAAATGACTGCTTCAATGCGGCGTGGCATGGAGGCAATCAGCCTGTGACACTGCTGAGATGTTATGGAGGCCCAGGATGCTTCAATAGCGGCCTTAAGCTCATCCAGAGTGTTGGGTCTTGCGTCTCTCAACTTTCTCTTCACAATATCCCACAGATTCTCTATGGGGTTCAGGTCAGGAGAGTTGGCAGGCCAATTGAGCACAGTAATACCATGGTCAGTAAACCATTTACCAGTGGTTTTGGCACTGTGAGCAGGTGCCAGGTCATGCTGAAAAATGAAATCTTCATCTCCATAAAGCATTTCAGCCGATGGAAGCATGAAGTGCTCCAAAATCTCCTGATAGCTAGCTGCATTGACCCTGCCCTTGATGAAACACAGTGGACCAACACCAGCAGCTGACATGGCACCCCACACCATCACTGACTGTGGGTACTTGACACTGGACTTCAGGCATTTTGGCATTTCCTTCTCCCCAGTCTTCCTCCAGACTCTGGCACCTTGATTTCCGAATGACATGCAAAATTTGCTTTCATCAGAAAAAAGTACTTGGGACCACTTAGCAACAGTCCAGTGCTGCTTCTCTGTAGCCCAGGTCAGGCGCCTCTGCCGCTGTTTATGGTTCAAAAGTGGCTTTACCTGGGGAATGCGGCACCTGTAGCCCATTTCCTGCACACGCCTGTGCACGGTGGCTCTGGATGTTTCCACACCAGACTCAGTCCACTGCTTCCTCAGGTTCCCCAAGGTCTGGAATCGGTCCTTCTCCACAATCTTCCTCAGGGTCCGGTCTCCTCTTCTCGTTGTACAGCGTTTTCTGCCACATTGTTTCCTTCCAACAGACTTACCATTGAGGTGCCTTGATACAGCACTCTGGGAACAGCCTATTTGTTGAGAAATTTCTTTCTGGGTCTTACCCTCTTGCTTGAGGGTGTCAATGATGGCCTTCTTGACATCTGTCAGGTCGCTAGTCTTACCCATGATGGGGGTTTTGAGTAATGAACCAGGCAGGGAGTTTATAAAAGCCTCAGGTATCTTTTGCATGTGTTTAGAGTTAATTAGTTGATTCAGAAGATTAGGGTAATAGGTCGTTTAGAGAACCTTTTCTTGATATGCTAATTTATTGAGACAGGTTTTTTGGGTTATCAGGAGTTGTATGCCAAAATCATCAGTATTAAAACAATAAAAGACCTGACAAATTTCAGTTGGTGGATAATGAATCCATAATATATGAAAGTTTAATTGTAATCATTACATTATGGTAAATAATGAAATTTAACACTATATGCTAATTTGTTGAGAAGGACCTGTATACCGTAGTATATTGCCCAGCCACATAGTATATTGTCCAGCCACATAGTATATTGCCCAGTCACATAGTATATTGCCCAGCCACATAGTATATTGCCCAGCCACATAGTATATTGTCCAGCCACATAGTATATTGTCCAGCCACATAGTATATTGCCCAGCCACATAGTATATTGCCCAGCCACATAATATATTGCCCAGCCACATAATATATTGCCCAGCCACATAGTATATTGTCCAGCCACATAGTATATTGCCCAGCCACATAGTATATTGCCCAGCCACATAGTATACACCACAGACACGTAGTATACTGCCCAGCCACATATGTAACAGGTTAAAAAAGACTTAAAATAAAAAATAAACATATACTCACCTTCCGAGGGCCCCTTGTAGTCCTGACGCTTGTGTGTGGTACACGCGGCAGCTTCCGGTCCCAGGGTTGGTATGAGCGCAGGAGCTGTGATGGCATCACGGTCACATGACCGTGACGTCATGGCAGGTCCTTGTCGCATAGCATCCTTTCCACCGGAACCTGCCACTTGCACTGCCGAGGAGAGGGCGCGACGTCGGAGGGTGAGAATAACGTTACAAATAAGAATAATAATAAAAAAAAATATTAGATATTTTTACTATTGATGCTGCATACGCAGCATCAATAGTAAAAAGTTGGTCACACAGGGTTAATAGCTGCATTAATGGAGTGCGTTACATCGCGGTCCATTAACGCTGGCATTAACCCTGTGTGAGGGCTGACTGGAGGGGAGTATGGAGTGGGCACTGACTGCGGGGAGGAAGGAGCGGACATTTTGCCGCCGGACTGTGCCCGTCGCTGATTGGTCGTGGCAATGGTCGTGGGCGTTTTGCCATGACCAATCAGCGACTTGTATTTCCATGACAGACAAAGGCCGCGACCAATGAATATCCGCGACAGACAGAAACACAGAAGGACAGACGGAAATGACCCTTAGACAATTATATAGTAGATTGCTGTAAAAAACGCAGACAATTCCGCAGGAAAAAACGCAATGAAAACCGTGTCAAAAACACATCAAAACTGCCCCTGCGTTTTCTGCCAAGAAATGCGGATTCTGTGTAGAAAATTGTGCAGACAAATCTGCAATGTGTGCACATACCCTAAAAGCGCCAAAACACAAAAAAGATACAAATTGGATATCGCTGTAATCGTACTCACCTGAAGAATAAAGATGCCATACTAATTTTATCACACGCAGAACAGTATAAAAAAAAATAAAAATCAATTCCCGAGTTGCTGGTTTTTGTTCATTCGGTCTCCCAAAAATCAGAATAGAAAGGGATCAAAAATGTCATGTGCCTGAAAATGGTACCAAAAAAATTAAAAATTAGCTCACCTCGCAAAGAAACAAGACATGACGTGGTGGACCAAAACATGGAAAAAATATAGCTCTCAAAATATGGTGATGCAAAAACTATTTTTTGCAATAAAAATCGTCTTTTAGTGTGTGACAGCTGCCAAACATAAAAACCAAACTGGAGAACAAAGTCGCCTAATCACTTATACTGCACGAGGAAGAGCGTAAAAAATAAAATCAAACCATTTATTCACATGCTGTTCATTTTTTCATTGTCTCACAAAGATCGCAGTAAGGCTTGGCGCACATTTATCCTGCGCTCTGCGCTGAGAACTTACACCGGGGTTTCTGTGTAAATCTCTGAAATACAGGATTCAGACAGAATCTCTATGATGAGGCCAGACGGAGTCCAGAGTAACTCTGCTGCCTCATTGTAGTTAATGGACCATCGGGGGTTTCATCTGTCTCGTCACTCGGAGATTTAGATGGAAACCCTGATGTAAGTGCTCAGCGTAGAGCACCGGATAACTGATCATAAATGTTATGTAAAATGTTCCCAATAAAAGCATCAACTCAATTCACAAAAAAGCAAGTCCTCACTCAGGTTCATCATCTGTTAACAGAAATATAGGGGCTTCCATGTTACTGGTAGAACAAAGGTTCTGGAAAAGTGAAATGGCTCCTCGCCCCCCAAAAGAAATTCAGCAAATTCTCCGCTCTGAAATCCAAATGCCCCACTCCCTTCTGAGCTCCAGTGTGCCTAAACCACATTTAGCACCCACGTTTGGCATTTCTGTAGTGATGAGAGCCCGCCTAATTTACAGGTGCTTGTCTCCAGAAGCACGGGCTGGGCATAATGTACTGGTCACTAGAACGGCAGTTTGCAATTTCAGTCAGAAACATCCACTGCTGCTTGTTTCTGGAAGACACCCATGGAGTCGAAATCGTCACTACATCTGTAGCTAAATTCCCAAAGGGTTATAATTTCCAAAGTGAGGTCACTTGATTGGGGATTCTGATTTACTAGTACTTAGGGGCTCTTTATATTAAGTCCGCAAACTATTCTAGGACAATCTGTGTTTCAGGAGGCAAATAGTGTTCCGTCCCTCCCGAGTCTCTCCGCATTGCTAAGTAGTACTGCAAAGGCACACATATTGCCACGTTCAGTGGTGCCATTTTTACCCATTTCCCTGTATGAAAATGTAAAACTTCTGCTGTGTTGGCACCTCAGGGGCTCTGCCAATGTAACATGGCACCATCAAACAAGTGAAGCAAAATCTGCACTGTAAGGCAATGTACCCATGTTGCAGAATGTTTGCAGAATTTTCCTGAGCAAAACCGGACTCCTTTTGCAGGAAATCGCACCAGGATATAGTCTCACAAAGGGTCTGAGGATCTCATCTCGGTACCTAATGGCAGTCAGGCAACCTCTGGCGAGCACATGGAGGGCTATGTGGCTCTCCAAAGGAATGCTACACCATTACTGATCTACTGCCAAACCGGTCATGCTGAAAGATGTTGCAGGCAGATCGCTCTCCACAGAGTCTCCAGACTCTGTCACATGTGCTCAGTGTGAACCTGCTTTCATCTGTGAAGAGCACAGGGCACCAGTGGCGAATTTGCCAATTCTGGTGTTCTGTGGCAAATGCCAAGTGTCCTGCACAACCCCCATCTGTGGATGTCAGACACTCAGACAATCCTCATGGAGTCGGTTTTAACCATTTGTACAGACACATGCACATTTATGTCCTGTCATTTTGCAGGGCTCTAGCAGTGCTCCTCCTGTTCCTCCTTGCACAAAGGCTGAGGTAGCGGTCCTGCTGCAGGGTTGTTGCCCTCCTACGGCCCCCTCCACGTCTCCTGGTGTACTGGCTTGTCTCCTGATAGTGTAGTGTCCAGAGGCTGGAGGCGCTAACAGACACAGCAAACCTTTTTGCCACAGCTTGCATTGATGTGCCATCCTGGATGAGCTGCACTAACGGAGCCACTAGTGTGGGTTGTAGAGTCCATCTCATGCTACCACAAGTGTGAAAGCAAAACCAATATTCAAAAGTGACCAAAACATCAGCCAGAAAGCATTGGTACAGAGATGTGGTCCGTGGTCCACACCTGCAGAACCACTCCTTTATTGAGTGTGTTTTGATAATTGTAAATAATTTCCATCTGTTGTTTATTCCATTTGCACAACAGCATGTGAAATTGATTGTCAAACAGTGTTGCTTCCTAAGTGGACAGTTTGATTTCACAGAAGTTTGATTTAATTGGAGTTATATTCTGTTTAAGTGTTCCCTTTATTTTCTTGAGCAGTGTAGTTTTCAAAGACATATTGGCTGTGAACTCAGGAGAAAATGGACACCTAAAGTTGTTGTGAAAATACAAAAATTGGAGTTAAAAAATATTTTTACGGGAAATATGTGATTTTTTAATTTTCATCGCTTAACGTTATAAACCTCTGTGAAGCAGCTGTGGGTTCAAGGTGCTCAATGCACATCTAGATAAGTTCCCCAAGGGGTCTAGTTTACAAAATGGTGTCACTTATGGGGGGTTTCCACCGTTTAGGCACATCAAGGGCTATCCAAACGTAATATGACATCCGCTAATTATTCCAGCAAATTTTACATTCAAAAAAGTCAAATGACGCTCCTTCGCTTCTGAACCCTGCCGTGTTCCCAGACAGATTTTCCTCACATATGGGGTACCGGCATGCTCTGGATAAATTGCACAACAAATTGTATGGTCCATTTTCTCCGGTTACCCTTGAGAAATTAGGTCTAAAGGAAAATGTTTCTGAAAAAAGATGTTTATTTTTTCCTTCCACATTGCAAAAATTTTTGTGAAGCACCTGAAAGGTTAATAAACTTCTTGAAATGTGGTTTTGAGTATCTTGAGAGGTGCAGTTTTTAGAATGGTGTCAATTTTGGGTATTTTCTGTCATATAGGCCCCTCTAAGTCACTTCAAATGTGAGGTGGTCCCTATAAAAAATAAAAATGGTATTGCAAATTTTGTTGTAAAAATGAGAAATCGCTGGCAAACTTTTACCTCTTATAACTTCCTAATTTATTTTTTATGTTTCAAAAATTTTGCTCCTGTAAAGTAAAGTTGATATGTGGGAAATGTACATTATTTATTTTGTGTGACATGACTGTTTTAAGGGCATAAAAATTAAAAGTTTGAAAATGGCGAAATTTTCGCCAAATTTCCGTTTTGTTTTTTTTCACAAATAAACGCAAGTCATATCAAAGAAATTTTACCACTATCATGAAGTACAATATTTCACGGGAAAACAGTCTCAGAATCAGTGGGATCCGTTGAAGCGTTCCAGAGTTATGACCTCAAAGTGACAGTGGTCAGAATTGTAAAAATTGGCATGGTCAGGAAGGTGAAAATAGGTTTCAGGGTGAAGAAGTTAAAGAGGGGTAAAAAAACAAATAAAAACAAACCAAAAAAACAACGATCTTAACAAGCGGTTTCCCACAAATATCATGCCACCAGAGAAAATCTGGAAACCATAGAATTTCAGCCTTCTGCTCCTGCCAAACTGGGCCTGCGTTAGGGGCAGGCAGACCAAGCATCTGCCTAGGGCCCTCACTACCCCAAGTGCACCCAGCCAGCGGTGTTCCACTAATAGAATCAGACCACACAGCTGCTATGGGACCTGAGAGGGGCCCGATGCTAGCATACATAGCAGAGATGCCGATACAGATGAAAGCATGGAGGAGAAAGAATCACGTGACACTCTCTACCATCATCTCCCATCATCTCCCTTCTGCCTCAGCGTTCGCGATGGCGTCACTTCAATATGCACCAGGCTGCGCTGGGCAGTGGAGCTGCAGAGGTGAGATGTGCTGAGCACGGTGGCTCAGTGGTTAGCACTGCAGCCTTGGTTCAAATCCCGCCTAGGACAACATCTGCAAGGAGTTTCTATGTTCTCCCCGTGTTTGCGTGGGTTTACTCCGGGTACTCAGTTTTCCTCCCACATTCTAAAGACATAATGATAAGGAATTTAGACTGCGAGCCCCATCGGGGACAGCGATGATAATGCGTGCAAAAACTGTTAAGTGCTGCGGAATATGTTGGCGCGATATAGATTATTATTATAATGAGGAGAGGAGTGTATTGTATTTATTTTTTAAATCCGTGAATGTGGTGGCTAGAATACTGGATGACTATGGGGCTGCATTATACTATATGGATGACTATGGGGGGGTGTATTATACTATATGGAGGACTATGGGGTGTGTGAATTATACTATATGGAGGACTATGGGGGTGTGCATTATACTATATGAAGGACTATGGGGCTGTGCATTGTACTAAATGAGCATAATGCTGCCTATTTGTCGAGTCATTGGATTATTTATGCTGGAACAGAAATCATAGTTCTCAGAAGCACATCACCCAGTGGACACTGCAGATATGCTGCTGATAACATGATCCTGTATGGGGACAGATTGATCTACTAGTAATCGTTCTGTCCTCATCATTGCTCCTTAGCTGGTGTAAAGAGGCCATGAAAAAAAGCGCAGAACGACTTCAATTTTGTTGATCACGCTCGTTTAACGGTTTAAACTCAGTGCATGTAAATACAGCCAAATGGTTTGTGTGATGATGCAATATGTTAGCAATTGGGGCCCCACTTTGTCTAAAACCTGCCATGTTGCCAAGGTAAGACCCCTTGGTGCTTTCAGACACAGGGAACAACAATAGAAGCCACTGGTACAGATGGTATATACACACTAAAACTGGGTATATGCAAAACCTCCCACAGGCAACAGGAAATGGTAGAGATATTCATACATACTGAGGTAATTAAGAGATATTTCAAGGTTTAATAGCTCTCATAATGATGCTTTAACACAATTGCATCACAATGATTGACAGACAACCCCCATTTCATAGAAAAGGGTGGCAATAATCCATTGTGGAATTACATGCACATAGGTTGCCTTATAATACATCTTCGTGAATGTAACAAGCGGAGAGCCCTCCTATATAAACACTTACTTATAAAGCGGTAAGATTCAAATTTTGCCAAACCCAGAGTATCACACAGGAAAAAAAAAATCTTATGGACTTCCTATGACATTCTTGTATAACAATCAGAAGAGTCTTACTGCTGCCTTTGCAAACACTGTTCATCTAACCATGGATGACCTTCAAGTTCCTGGAAGGAAAATTGTATCCATAGAGGGGCCGCTTCAGGTGCCAGTGGCGATGTCATCAAGGCGTGCACCTCTTTAGGCAACTTTACGTGTGTCATCAGTTGAACCCCAGCCAGCTTCCACTGAAGCACTTATACCAGGTAAATTCAACATGTCCCTGCAGTGGGAATTCTTGACCCACAAAGGCTGTGGCATCCAACACTTTCACCTGCCCGAGACAGTGAGCAGCACAGTGTTCGACCAATAATGATTACTCAGAAAGTCAGAGCTTAGGTAAATTAGAATGAGTATACCAAAAAAGTTCATTTTTTCTCATTAATGTACACTCTGCACCCCATCTTGACTGAAAAAAACAGAACTGTAGAAATGTTTGCAAATTAAAGAAAAACTGAAATATCACATCGTCATAACTATTCAGATCCTTTGCTCAGACACTCATATTTAAGTCACATGCTGTCCATTTCCTTGTGATCCTCCTTGAGATGATTCTAGTCCTTCATTGGAGGCCAGCTGTGTTTAATTAAACTGATAAGACTTGATTTGGAAATGCACACACCTGTCTATATAAGACCTCACAGCTCACAGTGCATGTCAGACCAAATGAGAATCATGAGGTCAAAGGAACTCGCCAAGGAGCTCAGAGACAATTGTGGCAAGATACAGATTTGGCCAAGGTTGCAAAAGAGTTTCTGAAGTACTCATGGTTCCCAAAAAGCACAGTGGCCTCCATAATCCTTAAAAGGAAGAAGTTCGGGACCACCAGAAGTCTTCCTAGACCTGGCCATCCAGACAAACTGAGCAATCATGTGAGAAGAGCCTTGGTGAGAGAGGTAAAGAAGAACCCCAAGATCACTGTGGCTGAGCTCCAGAGATGTAGTAGGAAGATGGGAGAAAGCTCCACAAAGTCAACTATCACTGGAGCCCTCCACCAGTCGGGCCTTTATGGCAGAGTGGCCTGACAGAAGCCTCTCCTGCAAGACATATGAAAGCCAGCACAGAGTTTGATTTAAAAAAAAACACATGAAGGACTCCCAGGCTATGAGAAATAAGATTCTCTGGTCTGATGAGACGAAGATGGACCTTTTTGGTGATAATTCTAAGCGGTATGTGTTTAGAAAAACAGGCACTGTTCATCACCAATACAATCCCAACAGTGAAACATGGTGGTGGCAGCATCATGCTATGGGGGTGATTTTCAGCTGCAGGGACAGGACGACTGGTTGCCACTGAAGGAAACATGAATGCGGCCAAGTACAGAGATATCCTGGATGAAAACCTCTTCCATAGTGCTCAGGGCCTCAGACTTGGCCGAAGGTTCACCTTCCAACAAGAAAATGACCCCAAACACACAGCTAAAATAACAAAGGAGTGTCTTCAGAACAACTCTGTGACCATTCTTGACTGGCCCAGCCAGAGGCACGACCTAAACCCAATTGTGCATCTCTGGAGAGACCTGAAAATGGCTGTCAACCAACTATCACCACCCAACCCAACAGAACTGGAGATGATCTGCTAGGAAGAATGGCAGAGGATCCCATAATCCAGGCGTGAAAAACTTGCATCATTCCCAAGACGACTCATGGCTGTACTAGCTCAAAAGGGTGCTTCTACTCAATACTGAGCAAATGGTTTGAATATTTATGACCATGTGATATTTCAGTTTTTCTTTTTTTAATAAATTTGCAAAAAAATCTCTACACTTCTGTTTTTCTCCAGTCAAGATGGGGTGCAGAGTGTACATTAATGAGAAAAAATGAATTTTTTTGAATTTACCAAATGGCTGCAATGAAACAAAGAGTGAAACATTTAAAGGGGTCTGAATACTTTCCGTACCCACTGTAACTGAAGGTTAGAGACAAAGTATAAAGTCTCCTACATATATCGTTGAAAATATGAGGTGGAGTACTCACCCATGACATGGAACTGACAAAAGAGTAAAGAAATTGGAGTAACCTGAAACCATCAAACGAGAATGTATAATAAAAAAAACCTATTAACACGTCAACAAAAAACATTTTTTGTAATCATCGCAGGTGACTTCTGAATCATCTTTTTGTCCTGATTTCAAAAATATATATAGTTTTTCTGTAGCACGTATAGTTTCCATTAGGCTACTTTCACACTAGCGTTTTTTTCCGGGCGTCGAAAAGTGTCGTTTTGGTAAAAAAACGCATTCTGCAAAATCTCCCGCAGGATGCGTTTTTTTCCCATAGACTTGCATTAGAGACGCATTGCGACGCATTGTCATGCGTTGTGTACGTTTTTGTATGGATGCGTCGGAATGCCCCGACACGGTCTGGAAAAAACGTTGAGTCTAACGTTTTTTGTTTGCGCAGTAAAAACGTGTCGCGGCGCTTCCTTTTTAATGCGTTGTTGGCTACAATGGCGGTCTATGAGTGGCGGATGCGTCGGGACACTTTTTTGATGGAATGCAGCGCTGCAATCCGTTTTTTTTTACACTGAGCATGCTCAGAAGCTGGAATTTGTGGCCAATTTCACCAGACATCACCCAACCTATATAAACCAGGCCTGAGCCTTCAACCACAGATATGCCAAAGACTGAAGACACTTTACGGGACAAAGAAGCCAGAAGCCAGCCTGCCTGCCTGCCAGCCAGCATCTGCCCAGCCTGCCAGAAGCCAGCCTGCCAGCATCTGCCCAGCTTGCCAGCCGGTGCCAAGCCTGCCAGAAGCCAGAGGCCTAAAGCTGCATAATTCCAGCGTGAGTATATACTGTATACTGACATTTTTTTGTGCGTCTGTGTGCATGTGTGCGTGTGCATGTGTTTGTGACGTACTGAATACAGTCAGCGCTATACCAGAGCTAAACCTGAACCAGAGCTAAACCTAAACCAGAGCTAAAACCTGAATACAGCCAGAAGCCTGACATCGTACTGCACCAGCCAGCGTCCTGCCAGAGTCCTGCTCCAGCCTGGGGCCTGCCCTTGTGAATCCAGTCAGCTGAGCTCCAGCCTGATTCCTGCCATTTTTGCATTTGTCTGTGCGTGTGTGTGTGTGTGCACGTGCGTGCGTGTCTGTTTGTGCCTTGTGCTTTTGGCTGGCTGTGTTATTTTGTGTGTGTGCATGTGTTTGTGTACGGACGTGTGCTTTTGGGTGTGTTTGTGCGTTTTATGCCTGCACATGTGTGCTTTTGTGCATGTGTCTGTGTGCGGGTGCATGTGTCCATGCACGTGTTTTTTTTGTACTGTTAAGTATTTACCAAGTTGTGAGATTTGTGCAGCCTGTGGTTAGTTTAACAGCGTGTGTCAGCATGTGGCAAGCATGTGTGATCTTTGTTTTACAACATGTTTTTTGTGTTTTATTGCTGAATTAATTTGCATGTGATGTACTTGTATTTAATCGCTTTCTGACATTAGACGTACTATCCCGTCGAGGTGGGGTGGGCCCCTATGACCACCGACGGGATAGTACGTCATATGCGATCGGCAGCGCTCACGGGGGGAGCGCCGCCGATCGCGGCCGGGTGTCAGCTGTTTATCGCAGCTGACATCCGGCACTATGTGCCAGGAGCGGTCACGGACCGCCCCCGGCACTTTAACCCCTGGCACACCGCGATCAAAGATGATCGCGATGTGCTGGCGGTATAGGGAAGCTTCCCGCAGGGAGGGGGCTCCCTGCGGGCTTCCTTAAGCCCCCCGCAGCAACGTGATGTGATCGCGTTGCTGCGAGGGTCTTACCTCCCTCCCTGCCTGCTCCAGCCCCGGATCCAAGATGGCCGCAGATCCGGGTCCTGCAGGGAGGGAGGTGGCTTCACAGAGCCTGATCAGAGCAGGCACTGTGAAGCCTGCAGAACTGTAAGTCAGATCAGTGATCTGACAGAGTGCTATGCAAACTGTCAGATCATTGATCTGTGAAGTCCCCGCCTGGGACAAAATAAAAAAGTAAAAAAAAAATTTCCAAATGTGTAAAAAAAAATAAAAAAAAATATTCTTAAATAATGAAAAAAAAAAAATATTATTCCCATAAATACATTTCTTCATCTAAATAAAAAAAAATAATAATAAAAGTACACATATTTAGTATCGCCGCGTCCGCAACGACCCAACCCATAAAACTGGCCCACTAGTTAACCCCTTCAGTAAACACCGTAAGAGAAAAAAAAAAAACGAGGCAAAAAACAACGCTTTATTATCATACCGCCGAACAAAAAGTGGAATAACACGCGATCAAAAAGACAGATATAAATAACCATGGTACCACTGAAAACGTCATCTTGTCCCGCAAACAACGAGCCGCCATACAGCATCATCAGCAAAAAAAATAAAAAAGTTATAGTCCTGAGAATAAAATGATGCAAAAATAATTATTTTTTCTGTAAAATAGTTTTTATTGTATAAAAGCGCCAAAACATAAAAAAAATGATATAAATGAGGTGACACTGTAATCGTACTGACCCGAAGAATAAAACTGCTTTATCAATTTTACCAAACGCGGAACGGTATAAACGCCTCCCCCAAAAGATATTCATGAATAGCGGGTTTTTGGTCATTCTGCCTCACAAAAATCGGAATAAAAAGCGATCAAATAAGTCACGTGACCGAAAATGTTACCAATAAAAACGTCAACTCGTCCCGCAAAAAACAAGACCTTACATGACTCTGTGGACCAAAATATGGAAAAATTATAGCTCTCAAAATGTGGTAACGCAAAAAATATTTTTTGCAATAAAAAGCATCTTTCAGTGTGACGGCTGCCAATCACAAAAATCCGCTAAAAAACTCGCTATAAAAGTAAATCAAACCCCCCTTCATCACCCCCTTAGTTAGGGAAAAATTTAAAAAATGTATTTATTTCCATTTTCCCATTAGGGCTAGGGTTAGGGTTAGGGCTAGGGTTGGGGCTAGGGTTGGGGCTAGGGTTGGGGCTAGGGTTGGGGCTAGGGTTGGGGCTAGGGTTGGGGCTAGGGTTAGGGTTGGGGCTAGGGTTAGGGTTTAGATTACATTTACAGTTGGGAATAGAGTTGGGATTAGGGTTAGGGGTGTGTCAGGGTTAGAGGTGTGGTTAGGGTTACTGTTGGAATTAGGGTTAGGGGTGTGTTTGGATTAGGGTTTCAGTTATAATTGGGGGGTTTCCACTGTTTAGGCACATCAGGGGCTCTCCAAACACGACATGGCGTCCGATCTCAATTCCAGCCAATTCTGCGTTGAAAAAGTAAAACAGTGCTCCTTCCCTTCCGAGCTCTCCCGTGTGCCCAAACAGGGGTTTACCCCAACATATGGGGTATCAGCGTACTCAGGACAAATAGGACAACAACTTTTGGGGTCCAATTTCTTCTGTTACCTTTGGGAAAATACAAAACTGGGGGCTAAAAAACAATTTTTGGGGGAAAAAAAAAGATTTTTTATTTTCACGGCTCTGCGTTATAAACTGTAGTGAAACACTTGGGGGTTCAAAGTTCTCACAACACATCTAGATGAGTTCCCTGGGGGGTCTAGTTTCCAATATGGGGTCACTTGTGGGGGGTTTCTACTGTTTAGGTACATTAGGGGCTCTGCAAACGCAATGTGATGCCTGCAGACCATTCCATCTAAGTCTGCATTCCAAATGGCACTCCTTCCCTTCCGAGCCCTCCCATGCGCCCAAACGGTGGTTCCCCCCACATATGGGGTATCAGCGTACTCAGGACAAATTGGACAACAACTTTTGGGGTCAAATTTCTCCTCTTACCCTCGGGAAAATACAAAACTGGGGACTAAAAAATAATTTTTGTGGGAAAAAATTTTTGTTTTATTTTTACGGCTCTGCATTATAAACGTCTGTGAAGCACTTGGTGGGTCAAAGTGCTTACCACACCTCTAGATAAGTTCCTTAGGGGGTCTACTTTCCAAAATGGTGTCACTTGTGGGGGGTTTCAATGTTTAGGCACATCAGTGGCTCTCCAAATGCAACATGGCGTCCCATCTCAATTCCTGTCAATTTTGCATTGAAAAGTCAAATGGTGCTCCTTCGCTTCCGAGCTCTGTCATGCGCCCAAACAGTGGTTTACCCCACATATGGGGTATCGTTGTACTCAGGACAAATTGTACAACAACTTTTGGGGTCCATTTTCTCCTGTTACCCTTGGTAAAATAAAACAAATTGGAGCTGAAGTAAAGTTTTTGTGAAAAAAAGTTAAATGTTCATTTTTATTTAAACATTCCAAAAGTTCCTGTGAAGCACCAGAAGGGTTAATAAACTTCTTGAATATGCTTTTGAGCACCATGAGGGGTGCAGTTTTTAGAATGGTGTCACACTTGGGTATTTTCTATCATATAGACCCCTCAAAATGACTTCAAATGAGATGTGGTCCCTAAAAAAAAATGGTGTTGTAAAAATGAGAAATTGCTGGTCAACTTTTAACCCTTATAACTCCCTAAAAAAAAAAAAAATTTTGGTTCCAAAATTGTGCTGATGTAAAGTAGACATGTGGGAAATATTACTTATTAAGTATTTTGTGTGACATATCTCTGTGATTTAATTGCAGAAAAATTCAAAGTTGGAAAATTGCGAAATTTTCATAATTTTCGCCAAATTTCCGTTTTTTTCACAAATAAACGCAGGTACTATCAAAGAATTTTTACCACTATCATGAAATACAATATGTCACGAGAAAACAATGTCAGAATCACTGGGATCCGTTGAAGCGTTCCAGAGTTATAACCTCATAAAGGGACACTGGTCAGAATTGTAAAAATTGGCCCGGTCATTAACGTGCAAACCACCCTTGGGGGTAAAGGGGTTAAAATAAAGAGCAGTATCGCGCCTATTGTGATGATAAAACACTAAAAAAATTTAAAAACAAAAAAATTTAATAAAATCTTTATGAAATATCTCCGTTGTATCATTTCACAAAGGAAAATTTGTAAATGGTGTATGTACAAATGTCCACAGGCAAAACTGTGTTGGTGCTGGGTTATTAAGGTAATGAAGAAGGGAAATGAAATCTGGTTCAGTTGGATCTTTTAAAATCACATATATATTACATTTTGAACTGGTGTGTAGGCCTTTCAAGTTTACATTTTTTTTTCTTTTTGGGGGTGGGGAAGGTGAGGGGTAAATGGTTTGAAAGGTAGCACATACAATACCATTATGGAATCCAGCTCAGACTGGAGGGCCTTTTATTTTTTGTGGTGTTTTTTATCTCAAAACTTTCGTAGGTGGCCTGCATGAACATTGCTCTGATAATGTCAGCAGGGTGGTTATAACATCATTTACATTTGGGACTTTGGGGGTTTGTTTCTAACAATATAAACTTGTCATACTTGCAGAGCCAACTGGGACCAGTGCCGTGGCCTGCCCACCCACATAGGATCACCGCCCACCAGGGACCCAGAGACCACAGCCGCTTTGACGATGTAAGTATAAAGTCCCCACAACTACAGCTTCACTTTGAATGTGTATAGTAGATTACAAGGCTTTTTATACTTGCAGAGCCAACGGTGAACAACATGCACAGGTCAAGAACGATATCATCTTCTGAGAGCCCTTTTCCACAGCGGGAGTGTTTTGCGGTAATTATCGATGTTTACATATGATGTAGCTACACATAAAATGTTTTTTTTATCACTATATGCCTTAATTCTTTTTCACAGGAAGCTGAATCAGCCGAGGGACTCTCAGAAGAAGACGAGAGGGGTGGAGAAAGACAAGGAGAGGGCGCACAGAGTGTAAGTTTTGTCGAAACCGCTTCACGCATCACTGACCAACCAACACCTGTAAACCATGGACATACATAACAGTACACATACAACATATGCATAAATTTAACGTGATTCTTTTTAATGTTTTCCAGTCTGCTGCACGGGAAGATCCTCCCAGGCGCTCCCGGAGCCAACGTTCTCGTGGCCGCGGTCGCCGTCAGGTGTGTTGTTTTTTTTTTTTTTCACGTCTATTACAATCTTTTTTGGATTCAGTGTAGTAATGTTCTTTTTATGTTTTTAAATAAATATCAACAGCGCGCTGCCGATTCAGACACAGAGGACACTATGGGAATCGATGTGGACCGTCTGATTGAGGAGGTACGCGAACGGCACCCGCTCTGGCATATGGGTGACCGCCGCCATGCAGACACATATGTGACCCGTTGGCTTTGGGAGGAAGTATGCCTGAATGTTTTGCCAAGGTCGGAGGACCTTGATCCAAGCCAGCAGACTCAAGAATGTAAGTATGAACTTAACAGTTATGTTTTGAACAGAATGAAATGCGTTATAACTTAGTTGATTGTATTCTTGTCTTTACAGGTGAAAGGGTTAGGAAGCGGTGGCGGTCACTCAGAGATCGCTACAAGAGGGAGTTCAACAAGGAGATGCAGGCACCGAGTGGCTCAGGACGCCGAAGGACTACATACAAACATGGGCCAGCCCTGTCCTTCCTCCGCGAGAGTATGCTGCAAAGAGTGTAAGTATTCAACAGGGCATCGAATGACCAATTGTACTTTCCTTGTTTTGTTTCAGTCAGGACTTTGCCTCAAATCAATATTGTTATTTGTTGTCTATTTCACAGCACCTTCTCCAGCCACCGGGCGCCTGCAACAACCTCGGACCCCTCTGTAGCGATCTCTCAGGAGTCCGTCACCAAGGGCCACGTCGCGGTAGGCCACATCCCTCTGACCCCTCATCTGGCCCTTACGGTACCTCTACCCCATCCACATCCCAAGCCACCAGCGGTGGAGCAGCATCGCAGCCCTCGTTACTGGAAGCTGCTGGTACAGACATAGCGTTCCCTTTACCACACCCCTCTGATCCTGCCACCTCTAGACCACCGTTAGGTTCGTGGCGGCAGCGACAGAGGGGTCCGGAAAGGAGCTATGCTCCTGAGTTCTTGCATCTGAATGCATCCTTTCAAAACTCTTTCAAGATTTTGGGAGAGCAAGTGACTGCTGGTTTCAGCATGGTGCAAGCACGCATCAGTGAAACCCACACTGAAACTAGCAGTCGTTTGGATAGGCTGCATTCAGATGTAAGTCAATCACCGGCCAACCTTTTTTTCCAATCAATGCTCAGGAGCATGGAAAAGCTATCTCTTGGCCAGCAGGTGCAGGTAATGCACGAGTGCCATTCTGCTCTACTGCGGGTCATGAGCCACACTCCCACACCTCCACTACAAATTTACAACCCCAGTCCCAATACCAACCCCAGTCCCAATACCAACCCCAATCTCAATACCAACCCCAGTCCCAAAACCAAACCCAGTCCCAATTCCCATCCCGGCCACCAATCACAATGTCTTCCCCAATGTTTTCCTCGTCTAGCTTTCCTTCCCAGTTTACTCTTCCTACCCTTAGCCCTACAACACCCTCCCCAGCTCGGGCAACTGCTTTTTCTCCCCATCAGTCTGCCCCACAAACGCATTCCCCACCTATCGACGTGGTCCAACATTCCAGCCCCTCCGCTAATATCTCCACCCAACATTTTACAGATTTGTAAAAAAAATTTATGTTGCTGTGTTTGTGTGCAAAAATAAAAAATAAAAAATTTGGTTAAATAAAAAGGAAAAAAAAATATTTGACACTTTACCATAAAAAATTTACAAAACAAAAAATGCAAAAAAAAAAAAAAAAGGTTGACACTATTTGTTCAGTCAACCAACCTATCTTTTCAAATGTTTTTATAAATTTTATGTGTCAATAAATTATGTTTTTGTTTGAAAAAATAAATGCTTATGGTTGATTCATTTGATATATTAAGAATTGTAAATAAAACCACACGTTTGAACGTATAAACATTGGGTTTATTACACCACATACAGTTAGGTCCATATATATTTGGACAGAGACAACATTTTTCTGATTTTGGTTATAGATATTACCACAATGAATTTTAAACAAAACAATTCAGATGCAGTTGAATTTCAGACTTTCATTCGAGGGTATTCACATTAAAATTGGATGTAGGGTTTAGGAGTTTCAGATCCTTAACATGTGCCACCCTGTTTTTAAAGGGACCAAAAGTAATTGGACAATTGACTCCAAAGCTATTTCATTGAAAGGTGTAGACAATCCCTTTGTTATGTCATTCTCAATTAAGCAGATAAAAGGCCTGGCGTTGATTTGAGGTGTGGTGCTTGCATTTGGAAGGTTTTGCTGTGAAGTAAACATGCAGTCAAAGGAGCTCTCCATGCAGGTGAAACAAGCCATCCTTACGCTGCGAAAACAGAAAAAAACCATCAGAGAAATTGCTACAATATAAGGAGTGGCAAAATCTACAATTTGGTACATCCTGAGAAAGAAAGAAAGCACTGGTGAACTCATCAATGCAAAAAGACCTGGGCGCCCACGGAAGACAACAGTGGTGGATGATCGCAGAATAATCTCCATGGTGAAGAGAAACCCCTTCACAACAGCCAACCAAGTGACCAACACTCTCCAGGAGGTAGGCGTATCAATATCCAAATCTACCATAAAGAGAAGACTGCATGAAAGTAAATACAGAGGGTTCACTGCACGGTGCAAGACACTAATAAGCATCAAGAATAAAAAGGCTAGACTGGACTTTGCTAAAAAAACTTTTAAAAAAGCCAGCACAGTTCTGGAAGAACTTTCTTTGGACAGATGAAACCAAGATCAACCTCTACCAGAATGATGGAAAGAGAAAAGTATGGCAAAGGCGTGGTACAGCTCATGATCCAAAGCATACCACATCATCTGTAAAACTCGGCGGAGGCAGTGTGATGGCTTGGGCATGCATGGCTGCCAGTGGCACTGGGTCACTAGTGTTTATTGATGATGTGACACAGGACAGAAGCAGCCGAATGAATTCTGAGGTATTCAGAGACATACTGTGTGCTCAGATCCAGCCAAATGCAGCCAAACTGATTGGTCGTCATTTCATACTACAGATGGACAATGAGCCAAAACATAAAGCCAAAGCAACCCAGGAGTTTATTAAGGCAAAGAAGTGGAATATTCTAGAATGGCCAAGTCAGTCACCCGATCTCAACCCAATTGAGCATGCATTTCACTTGTTAAAGACTAAACTTCAGACAGAAAGGCCCACAAACAAACAGCAACTGAAAACCACCGCAGTGAAGGCCTGGCAGAGCATAAAAAGGAGGAAACACAGCGTCTGGTGATGTCCATGAGTTCAAGACTTCAGGCAGTCATTGCCAACAAAGGGTTTTCAACCAAGTACTAAAAATGAACATTTTATTTAAAATTATTGAATTTGTCAAATTACTTTTTGCCCCTTTAAAAACAGGGTGGCACATGTTAAAGAGCTGAAACTCCTAATCCATTCATCCAATTTTAATGTGGATACCCTCAAATGAAAGCTGAAAGTCTGAACTTCAACTGCATCTGAATTGTTTTGTTTAAAATTCATTGTGGTAATGTCTATAACCAAAATTAGAAAAATGTTGTCTCTGTCCAAATATATATGGACCTAACTGTATACCCAAGTGTATTCTACTAATTATGAAGTTGGTGGTAATAAAACAACTTAATACACAAACATGTAGCAACACGAACTGAAATTAAAGTTCACACAATGTTATCTTGCCAGGGCACCATACCCACAGGTGAAACAAAATACTCAGCAAAGTTGTCCCTTATTCTGGTAACAGAACCGGCAGAACGTACAGAGCTGCTGTGGTAATCCCACAGGGTGGTCTCCAAATCCTCATCATCCACGGAAACTGGCTCCTTGGAAAGGACATAGTTATGGAGGACCACGCAGGCCTTCACAACCTCATCCACAGTTCGTATGTGCAGAGATATGGCGGTGAGCAGTACGCGCCACTTTGCAGTCAGAATGCCGAATGCACACTCCACCACCCTACGCGCTCTAGTTAAGCGATAATTGAACACTTTTATCGTTCTGGTCAAGTTTCGGCTTGAGTACGGTTTGAGGAGGTGTGGGGACAACTGAAAGGCCTCATCACCCACACAGACATACGGCATAGGTGGTCCTGTTGTTCCCGGGAGTGGTCTGGCAGGTGGAAAGTCGTATGTATCGCCATACAAACACCGGCCCATCGGTGAAGTTTTAAACACTTGGGAGTCGTTGGACCGTCCATAGGCTCCAATGTCAAGAGCCAGAAATTACAGTTAGCATCCGCTATGGCCATTAGTACGATAGAAAAGTACTTCTTGTAGTTGTAGTACTCCGAGCCTGTTCCTGCCGGTTTTGCTATACGGATGTGTTTCCCATTGACTACTCCCAAGCAATTAGGGAAATGGCACACTTTCTCAAAGTGTTCTGCACTCTGCAGCCAGATGTCCCTTGTTGGTTGTGGAATGTACTCCGTGTGCAAGGTATCCCATATCGCCAGGAAGCTCACTTTCACAATTCCGGAAATGGTCGATATTCGAAGTCGAAACTGGTAGTGAAGTGACGTTAGAGATTCTCCTGTAGCCAAGAATCTGTGAAAAAGCAAAAGAATAGTTAGAAAAGATTGTAAAGACAGCAATTTAAATAAATATATGTATTTTTTTTTAACCAATTTAAAAATGCAACTTTTTGGGGGGGTGAGGATGCTTCAGTGCACATTAAACATCAACAATTTTACATCTCTGCATACATGGGCCCATACACGGTAAATATTTACATGGTCCAGAAAATGCAACTATGTATACAGCGCTGTATTTTGGGGACCATGTTCACTGCTGATGTTGTTTTCTATTCGTTAAAAAATGCTGGCATGGCATTACATATGAGCAATTTGATAAAAAACAAAAAAACTTACCGCAGGGTCACCATCAGCCGCTCCGCCGGTGTAATGGAAGACCTCATGCGTGTGTCCTGCCTTTGGATGACATCCCTGACTTTTTCAAGCAACACATCAAAGTGGTCCTGCCTCATCCGAAGATAATTATAAAATTTCTCCGGGTTCTGCCGTAACTCCATGTACAGGGTAGAATAGATGCCCCGGGTCATCCGCAGTGTGCTAATGGGATGAATCCATAGTCTGCGACGTCGAGGGTGACGCATCCACCGTCATTCTGCTGCCGCCTCCTGCTCCCGAACCATGATATCCAGGCGATTGGTCTCAAAAATCACATCGGTAACCATGCTCGCAATCCTCCAAAGCACTCCCTTCCATCTCTGCCACTTTCTCTAAACCCTTTCAAAGATGGGCTGTAAAAACTGTCTGTATATACTTAACCATATTTTCCAGTAGCCAATCACATACAAGGAGACTCCCACTTTTAGGCATGGAAAACGGATCCGTCATAAAAACGGAAACAACGGATACAACGGATCCAGTTTTTCAACGGAAGCGTCTATCGAATCGCCGACGCATCCGTCGAAATAATGGAAGCGTTGTATCCGTTTTACTGTCTTTGCGACGCATCCGTCGATGCGTCGCAACGACGCTTTTCGACGCCCGGAGAAAAACACTAGTGTGAAAGTAGCCTTAGCAGCATCATTATTATAAAGGTATAGAAAATATACTGGCAACATTAAGAAAACCGTAATCTACATATCAGAAAAAAAATGCTTCACCTTACAAAACCATTTTTATTGAACCAAAATAATTTCACATGCAAAATAGAAACCAAAATATGAGCAGAAATTAAAAGTACTTGACATTACACTATGCAAATTGCCTCATCAGAGAAAAAGAGGACTTAAAGTTTATAGCGCCACCTGTTGGAAGTAGCAATCCTACAAGTCACAATCAACCCTTTAAGGAGTCATGCAATATGACTTAGGATAAAAGCCAAATCATTATCTCAATTCGCAGATACGGTTTTCGGGCTGTTGGCCCTCGTCAGTGCGAAGCATGAGAACTAATTTGGCTAGATGAGCGGCTCTGGACTGGGGTCTAAGGGGCAACGTTTCTCCTTATGGAGAGTGACATACCAGCTCTGGCTTGTCAAGGTAAGAAGGCTTATTCGCCATGCAATGCTCCTCTGGGAAATATAATATGCAAATTGTCTCTTCAGAGAAAAAGAGGACTTAATTAGACTCATTAGACTGTCATTGATACGATTTTTCAGGGTTGTCCCTACATAACATCCAACAGTAATCTGCCATCATTGAGTCATTCCAAACACCCTGGTAGCGGTGTTCCATTACTTTAATGTCTTGGTAAAACCATTTGCCTTGCTCATCGCTTACATCCCCAAGATTTTGAGGGGAGAAATCTAAATGTGAATGCAAAAAGTGCATTTTCAGAGACATGCGACATCCAAGACACTGGTATGCATTTAGCAGTTCCTCAACACCTTCAACATATTCTGGAGATTTTTTTTTCCCTAAGACGTTTTCACAGATCCACTTGAAGCTTTTCCAAGATCTCAATTCCTTATCATTTAGAGTTCCTTCAAACATCTCTCATAAGGTCTCTGATCTGAGATCCAACAAATACCCCTTCCTTCAGTTTTGCTATGAAATGCTGGAGAATTTCTGTGAAATGTACTGGAACCCTTGTGAATTGGTCTTTGTCATGGCTTTCACAAAGTTTTTAATCAATCCCAACTTATATGTTGTGGAGGAAGAAAGATTTTTGTTGGAGTAACTTAAAGATTATGATGAACATTGTCTCTACCTGGAGCAGAAAGGTTTCTCTGTCCCCAATCATGACGAAAATAATGCTCTACTGTAGTTCTACAGTCCCATAAACACAAGAAGCAACAATATTTTGTGAAACCTCCTTGTATTCCCATTAGCAGACCAATCACTTTAAAATCTCCACAGATATTCCATTGATGATGCTTATATTGTATAGCATCCAAAACAACTGACAGATTTTCATAACTTTCCTTTAGATGACATGAGTGAGCAATAGGGATTGATGGTTTCATATTACCATTGTGAAGCAACATTGCTTTCAAACTTCTCTGGCATGAGTCAATAAACAATTGCCAATCTGCAACAAAATACTCTTGATTCAGTTCTTCAAAGAGGCCATTCACATTGCTACAGTACCCTGATGTGCCTAGGCAGTAGAGACCCCCCAAAAGTGACCCCATTTTGGGAACTAGACCCCCCCCAAGAAGCTTATCTAGATGTGTGGTGAGCACTTTGAACACCCAAGTGCTTCAGTGTTTTGCTTGCTGGCTCCACTTCATCTCCTCTTCCTATCGCTGTTGGGGTACCTCAGGGCTCAGTCCTTGGCCCCCTTCTCTTCTCTCTCTACACCCTTCTCTTCTCTCTCTACACGGCCCCAATTAGACAGACCATCAGCAGATTTGGCTTTCAGTTCCATCTTTACGCTGAATACACAATTATGCACGTCATCCCCTGACCTTAACCCCGCTGTACTACAGAAAGCCAGTGACTGTCTGTCCGCAGTCTCCAACATCATGTCCGCTCTCTATCAAACTCAACCTCTCCAAAACTGAACTTCTGCTCCCACTATCTACTAACCTTCATAAATCTGACTTTTCCCTCTCCGTGGGTGGCATCGAAATAACACCCCGGCAGCAGGCACGCTGTCTGGATGTTATGTTTGACTCCGATCTCTCCTTCACATCCCATATACAATCTCTTGCCCACTCTTGCCGCTTACAACTAAAGAATATCTCTAGAATCCACCCTTTTCTCACCATGGAAACAACAAAACCCCCTCACTGTCGCCTTGATCCACTCCCACCTGGACTACTGCAATGCTCTATTAATTGGCCTCCATGTTACTCGACTTTCTACTCTCCAGTCCATCCTTAATGCAGCAGCCAGGGTTGTTCATCTAGCTCATCGGCATTCAGACATGTCCACTCTTCACCAGTCGTTACACTGGCTGCCCATCCATTATAGAATCCAATTCAAAGTACTTGTTCTCACCCATAAAGCTCTCCACAGTGTGGCACCCCCTTACATCTCCTCCCTCATTTCTGTCTATCTGGCTAACCAACCACTGCGCTCTGCAAACTACTTTCAACTAACCTCTGCGCTAATCCATACCTCCCACTCCCGACTCAAAGACTTCTCCAGTGCTAAGCCAATCCTCTGGAATGCTCTACCCCAAGATATTAGGATCATCCACAGTTTGTATGGTTTTAGGTGCTCCCTCAAAACACATTTGTTCAGAGCGGCCTATCACGTTCCCTAATCAAAGTCATTTTATGTGTAAGTGTGTGTAGCCCATTCAATACTTCCATCTATCCCCCACCCCCTGAAGATGGCTGGACCATCACTGTAAATACACACCTGTACTTTGTATCTCCCCCACCTAATTGTAGATTGTAAGGGTACCGTCACACTATAACATTTCGATCGCTACGACGGTACGATTCGTGACGTTCCAGCGATATCGTTACGATATCGCTGTGTCTGACACGCAGCAGCGATCAGGGATCCTGCTGAGAATCGTACGTCGTAGCAGATCGTATGGAACTTTCTTTCATCGCTGGATCTCCCGCTGTCATCGCTAGATCGGTGTGTGTGACACTGATCTAGCGATCTAGCGATGCGATCCAGCGATGCGTTCGCTTGTAACCAGGGTAAACATCGGGTAACTAAGCGCAGGACCGCGCTTAGTTACCCGATGTTTACCCTGGTTACAAGCGTTAAACTAAAAAAAACCAAACAGCACATACTTACATTCTGGTGTCCGTCAGGTCCCTTGCCGTCTCTGCTTCCCGCACTGTGACTGTTGGCCGTAAAGTGAAAGCAGAGCACAGCGGCTGAGCTTTCACTTTCACTTTACGGCCGGCAGTCACTGAGTGCGGGAAGCAGACTGCAAGGGACCTGACGGACACCAGAATGTAAGTATGTGCTGTTTATTTTTTTTTTAGTTTTACGCTTGTAACCAGGGTAAACATCGGGTAACTAAGCGCGGTCCTGCGCTTAGTTACCCGATGTTTACCCTGGTTACCCAGGGACCTCGGCATCGTTGGTCGCTGGAGAGCTGTCTGTGTGACAGCTCCCCAGCGACCACACTACGATTTACCTACGATCACGGCCAGGTCATATCGCTGGTCGTGATCGTAGGTAAATCGTATAGTGTGACGGTACCCTAAGTCTCACGAGCAGGGTCGTCTTATTTTGCTTTAATTATTGTATTGTTAACATTGTTACTTATGACTGTTATGTTTGAAATTGTTAAACTGTAAAGCGCTGCGGAATATGTTGGCGCTATATAAATAAAGATTATTACAGTATTATACATTACACCATTGGTTCATCAACTGTGAAAAATTGTGTTAAAGTGTTGCTTCTGTTTCGATAATAACACACTTTGACATCATCATGAAGAAGACTCTTCTGTTTCAACCTAGATGCAAGAAGTTCAGCTTTGTTTTTTGACAATGAAAGGTCTCTGATGAGATCATTTAATTCATGCTGAGTAAAGCGTTCTGGCTGCTCCATCAGTTACATTCTCATCTTGACTTGATGTCTCCATATCTTCACCAGTAGCTTCAGCTCCAGAGTCTTCCTATTCTACTTCATTTTCATTCAATTCAGACAATGGTGTTACAGGAACTGGCAAGGTACCATCATGTGGAACTGGCCTAATCGCAGATGCAACTTCAGGGTAATTAATCTTATGTTTGTTCTTTGTAAAAAAAAAGCCCTTCAGTTTGACAAAACAAAAGTAGCAGTCACCACTATGATTTTTGGGTTCTCTCCAAATCATGGGAACAGCAAATGGCATAGCCACTTTCCTCATATTCAACCAGTCACGAAAACAATTTGAACAACTTGAGCATATCACATGTGGGGCCCAGCTTTTGTCTTGATCACCAAGTGGACACTTAAAGTACATCTGGTAAATCTTTTTAATATCATGAGTGATTGAATGTACTTGGCCTTTTGTTGTAAAAGAATCACACAGCAGAATCTGTTCGGATGATTGATACACTGTCGGGGCATTTTTCTCCTTTAAATCAGATCAAAAAGTAGAGTAAATTCAATTCAATGGTGGTGACAAACTAAAGAAAAAAAAATGAAAATAGCTGACTGACTATATGTAGTAATTTCCCCAGAGATGACAGAGGCAGCTTGTATTTAGAACGGATTTTACTGGAGGTAATCTGGTAGATAACTACCGTATATACTCGAGTATAAGCCGACCCGAGTATAAGCCGACCCCCCTAATTTTGCCACAAAAAACTGGGAAAACTTATTGACTCGAGTATAAGCCTAGGGTGGAAATGCAGCATTTACCGGTGAATTTCAAAAATAAAAATAGATAATTATTTCCCCATAGCTGTGCCATATAGTGCTCTGCACCGTTCATATTTCCCCATAGGTGTGAACCATATAGTGCTCTGCACCGTTCATTATGCCCCCTAGCTGTGCCATATACGGTGCTCTGCACCGTTCATTGTGCCCCATAGATGTGCCATATACGGTGCTCTGCACCGTTCACTGTGCCCCATAGCTGTGCCATATACGGTGCTCTGCACCGTTCACTGTGCCCCATAGCTGTGCTGTGCCATATACGGTGCTCTGCACCGTTCACTGTGCCCCATACATAGCTGTGCTGTGCCATATACGGTGCTCTGCACCGTTCACTGTGCCCTATAGCTGTGCTGTGCCATATACGGTGCTGTGCACCGTTCACTGTGCCCCATAGCTGTGCCATATACGGTGCTCTGCACCGTTCACTGTGCCCCATAGCTGTGCTGTGCCATATACGGTGCTCTGCACCGTTCACTGTGCCCCATAGCTGTGCTGTGCCATATACGGTGCTCTGCACCGTTCACTGTGCCCCATAGCTGTGCTGTGCCATATACGGTGCTCTGCACCGTTCACTGTGCCCCATAGCTGTGCTGTGCCATATACGGTGCTCTGCACCGTTCACTGTGCCCCATAGCTGTGCTGTGCCATATACGGTGCTCTGCACCGTTCACTGTGCCCCATAGCTGTGCTGTGCCATATATGGTGCTCTGCACCGTTCACTGTGCCCCCCCTAGCTGTGCCATATACGGTGCTCTGCACCGTTCAGTGCCCCCCCTAGCTGTGCCATATACGGTGCTCTGCACCGTTCACTGTGCCCCATAGCTGTGCCATATACGGTGCTCTGCACCGTTCACTGTGCCCCATAGCTGTGCTGTGCCATATACGGTGCTCTGCACCGTTCACTGTGCCCCATAGCTGTGCTGTGCCATATACGGTGCTCTGCACCGTTCATTGTGCCCCATAGCTGTGCTGTGCCATATCCGGTGCTCTGCACCGTTCACTGTGCCCCATAGCTGTGCTGTGCCATATACGGTGCTCTGCACCGTTCACTGTGCCCCATAGCTGTGCTGTGCCATATACGGTGCTCTGCACCGTTCATTGTGCCCCATAGCTGTGCTGTGCCATATCCGGTGCTCTGCACCGTTCACTGTGCCCCATAGCTGTGCTGTGCCATATACGGTGCTCTGCACCGTTCACTGTGCCCCATAGCTGTGCTGTGCCATATACGGTGCTCTGCACCGTTCACTGTGCCCCATAGATGTTCCACATAAATTTGTGCCGCCGCTGCCGCAATAAAGAAAAAAAAACACATACTCACCTCCCTTGATTGCAGCTCCCGGCGTCTCGTTCCGGCGCCTCCATCTTCCCGGCGTCTCTGCTCTGACTGATCAGGCAGAGGACGCCGCGCACACTGTATGCGTCATCGCGCCCTCTGCCTGATCAGTCAGAGAGCGCAGACGCCGGGAAGATGGAGGCGCCGGCCGGGAAGATGGAGCGACGCCCGGCGGCTGGAACGAGGACAGGTGAATATAACATACTCACCTAGTCCTGGCGATCCTCGCGCTGTCCCCTCCTGTCTTCGGTGCCGCAGCTTCTTTCTCTATCAGCGGTCACCGGCACCGCTGATTAGAGAAATGAATAAGCGGCTCCGCCCCTATGGGAGGTGGAGCCGCTTATTCATTTCTGTAATGAGCGGTCCCACGTGACCGCTGAAGAGGGGAAGAAGCTGCAGCGCCGAAGCCCGTGGGACGGCAGGGACAGCGCGAGGATCGCTGGGACTAGGTAAGTATACCCCAGCGCCCTCACCCCCTCACCTGCCGACCCCACCGCTACCGTGACTCGAGTATAAGCCGAGGGGGGCACTTTCAGCCCAAAAATTTGGGCTGAAAATCTCGGCTTATACTCGAGTATATACGGTATATACAGTTGTGAGTTAAACGGGTCAGCCTATTCCTTACAGATGAATATTTGCAGACAGGCAGTTTCTTAGTGTGATATTGGCTGCTTTCCCTCTGTCGAGACCCTCATTCAGTTACACCTCAGTGGCTGAGGGGTTTTCTTCCCTCTGAGGCAACTTGCCCTCCGACAAATACAGTAAAAATCCTCTCATAGGCTACGTTCACACTAGCGTTGTGCGCCGCTGCGTCGGCGACGCACAACGCACCGAAAAACGCGTGCAAACGCACACAAAAACGCTGCGTTTTTCGATGCGTGCGTCGTTTTTTGACGAAAATCGGACGCAAGAAAAATGCAACTTGTTGCGTTTTCTTGGTCCGACGCTAGCGTCAAAAAAGACGCACGTGTCGGAAAACGCAACAAGCAAAAACGCATGCGTCCCCCATGTTAAACATAGGGGCGCATGACGCGTGCGTCGCCGCTGCGTCGCCCGACGCTAGCGCGACGCACACTAGCCGAACGCTAGTGTGAACGTAGCCATAATGGTGTCTGTCCGCTGCCTTCCCTTCTATCTTCCTGTGGCAGGGCTCAGATCCCAGTAGAGGCCTGTCTGTCAGAGTCTCACATACCGGTCCTTGCTTCTATCACCATCCTTTGACTACTCATATCTTACCGCCTCATAACAGATAACACCACCCAATAACATGTGACTTTCCGAGAAGCAGTCACTGGTTGACTGCATTATCAATACTCCTTCCCATAAGACTCACTAAAACCTTTACTGATGTTGTCCCTGTAACAAAATTCACAATTCAGTAAGACAAGCAAAGAAATGGGAATAACATAGGAAAAACCACATACTTTGAAAATGCAGAAATAACGTAAAAACAAAAAGAATTATATCTCAGAAACTTTATGTGATAGAGAAAAACTAAGCATATTTTTGGAATCAGCACATCAAACTCCATAAAACAGACAGATTACCTTTGCTGATGATTTTTTTTGTGTTGACCAGTGTAATAAGATAAAAAATTAATCACCAATAAAGATAGATATGCAGGTAAAAGGAGATGAAAAAATTTGACTGCATTGTAATCCAGAGCAGAGACATGTACCAAACAACATTGGCTAGGAACACACTGTGTAAGGCAAGTCCAGCCTATATAGTAATAGATGTAGTGTGAAACAAAGAAGATGATGGAATGGCATAACTCATAAAGTGACTAGTGCTATTAAGTAACTAAAGTCCTGCTTACCCATGGGTGAGGAAGGATTAGATGAGCCCACCACAACTGCCCAACGCACGTTTCGTGTACTGCTTTCTCAAGGGAAAGTGCACTGACTCAAACGCTGCAGCATTTCAGAGAAAAACAGTTTTAAAGCCGCTGGGGACTGAGCCGCATTGGAGGCCAGTCATATAGGAGGGCCATGGCAGCTTCTTCCTGCCCGCTGGCCTGGATTGACAGGTCTCTGTCTATACACAGAGACATGTCAATCCAGGGATGCAGGCAAGGAAAAGCTGATGGGGACTTGCCTTTTCGAGTAGTCACCAGCTTGTCATGCTGCCTGTGGATCAGGAAGCATGTATCAGTGTCCGGTTCACTTGAACCATTTTTCCTTATGTCACCTCTTAGTTGGTTTACTCTGACCACTGCCCCATTAGTTCACCAGTAATACACAGGGAACAAAAATACATCACCTTGCTCATGAATTATGGATTTCTTCACTTTTATAGCCGAGCTTCATAACATTAACAGTCAATGCGTTATATATTTTGTCTTTTTCAAATTACGGTAACTTCCAGAATTCTGTAGACTAAACACATTTCACACTTACTTTCCTCGTCTCCATCATCTGATACTACAGTCCTATTAGGTGTCTGAATTTGAGACTCTGGAGTTTCTGAGTCCACTTGTGATATGTGGTTAACATTTTCTGATGCTTCTGCATTAAAAAAAGAAAAGGATCTTTAAAAAAAAAAATAAAAAATTTTGCAACCGTTGTCGTTTTCAGGTCAGTTATGGCCAGCTCCACCAAAGTGGATGGAGCAGGGACGAGACAAGGCATGGCAAAGCTCACCCTCAAATTCCTGAAAAGTTGCAGTGTACCTGAAGCCAGATAGGTTACTGTGGAATAACATTTCTGGCAGAGGTGTTCTTCACGAGTACGGCACATCTTACTCCAACTGGCCACAACACAAGTCTTGAGTGAACTGAGGCCTAACTCCTGTCCCTTCAGGAAGAGTTTTTAGCAAGACTCAATCAGCAGAAGCAGGTTTACAAAGACAGGGTAACCCCTATATATACAGCTAATAAAGGATCTACCAGTCACAATAGGTGATGTCACCGCTGACCCTGCTCCCCCTGCCGTCACAATGACCTCTTTACATGCTCACACACAAATAGAGAGAAACGTATCCCATCATGATTTGTCAAGAAATTGAGGGAAACCTGTAGGTCTCCCAACAGTTCCAAATTATCACCACATTGTTCTATATCTGTTCACTACTCTGTTCTATGAAAGTCCTTTATTTTGAACACAAATGATGACATCTTTTAACCTGATGGTCATCATAGGCTAATGAAGCATGGCTAGTCAGACAGGGGGACAATCTCCCCAGACTAGTCCTGCCTTGGATCTTTTACCACGTTCCCCTTGGCGAGATTGAAATCTTCCAACCAACCCTAGTCATGGTAGGACCACAGTCACATAATGCACAGATTTTCAGTAACCCTATCATTAAGGGGATTGCACAGAGGATGTCTATCAACTAGTCTGGGGGAAGAGACATCTGACGGAATAGTCCCGTTTCCTTAGCATGTGGCGAGCAGTAGATTAAAAGTTGTTTTTTTTTCTAAATAACAGCATTTGTTTGAAAACTAAAAGATTTTATTAGAGCACAGTAGTGAGTGCATATAACGTTATAGAAGCATTCCCCAAAATCTTATTTCTTAGTCCCTTTGTATTAGGTACATTACACACGGTGCATGTGTTAAAGGGAATTTCTGGTCTTACCAAACTGCTGAAATATACCAGTGTGACATGTGCACGCAGTCATAATTCCCTGTAATTCCTCGTGCAAGTGGTTTACAGTGGGGCACATAAGAGCGGCAGCAGGTTTAACGAAAGCATTTAGTTTTTTTGATACTTTACTACATTGCCAGTTTTTTTTTTTCTTTAAATGACTACTCATGTGAGCGTTGAAGCCAATCACCGACCTAAAGTGAGACCTTTAAGTGAACCTGACAACTTATACATGCTGTGCGATCCACGGGCCACATGTATCAGGCAGTGGCTGCATGATCTCAGCCAGGTGAGCTTGACTCTGAAATGCTGCGGAGTTTGGGTGAAAAGCATACTTTAAAGGGACACTGTCACCTGAATTTGGAGGGAACAATCTTCAGCCATGGAGGTGGGGTTTTTGGTTGTTTGATTCACCCTTTCCTTACCCGCTGGCTGCATGCTGGCTTCAATATTGGATTGAAGTTCATTCTCTGTCCTCCATAGTACACACCTGCGCAAGGCAAGATTGCACCTTGTGCAGGCGTGTACTATGGAGGACAGAGAATGAACTTCAATCCAATATTGCAGCCAGCGTGCATCCAGCGGGTAAGGAAAGGGTGAATCAAACAACCAAAAACCCAGCCTCTATGGCTGAAGATTGTTCCCTCCAAATTCAGGTGACAGTGTCCCTTTAAACGTCACTGGGGACCGTGCAACACAGGAGAATAGTCAGACAAGCGGGTCCCTGGCGGCTTCTCCCTGCTTGCTATACTGGATTAACAGATCTCTTCCTGTGTGCATGCATAGAGAGAGGCCTGTCATTCCATTGGAGCAGGTGAAAAGAAGCTGCTGGGGACCCACCTGTCTGACTAGTCTCCAGTGCTGCTCAGTCCCCAGCGATTTTTATTGGATTTTTTCCTCCGAAACACTGCAGCATTTCAGAGTCAGACATACCTGGCTGGGATCATACAGTCCTAGCATGATACATGTTGCCTGTGGTATTGAGGCGGCTCACTGATCACTGCGTAGAGAAACACGTGATGGTGTCTCCGCGGTGTTGGATGTTTTGATCTAACCGAGGTCATTCATCCTTATGCGCATTGAGGCGGCTGTCAGTCAGTGCCTGGGTATGGTTACAGCCGTGACTAAAAGCTGAAGGGAGGAATAAAGTTAATTTCCTGCCAGTAGCATGCTTTCAGTGTGACACCACACAGCTTTAGAACACTATTACAGTAGCTTACAGATTAACCCCATATCTGTAAATTAAGAGCATTTTTTATAATGTCAGGTTCCCTTTAAGGCATATTACAAATCCTACTGATTTAGGGAAAAAAAGTAGTTATTTTGGCAACAAAACTACAACAAACAAAAACACAATGTGTATAGAGGCAGTTGTGCGTTTCCCTACACCGCAGACATCTGACGGCAGCAATTTACACTTGACGAACGCCTTTAAAAAATTTGGCCAAATACACATCTAAGTGATGTGCACGAATCCAACCTAATGGTGACACTCACATGACACCTACATGACACTTACCTTCTGGATTTTGATTTACTCTTCGGTTTGTATTTTCAGAATCTGCCATCCCCACCACCCATACCATGGCAGCTTTAACAAATGAAAACAAGAAGTCAAAATACAATTTCTCTTTAAAAGACTGCTCAGAATGCATTACAATTAGAGGGTTACATCCCCCCTCCCAAATTTTTTTTTTAATCTTCTGTCAATATGAAAGTGCAGTATAAGCTTTCTCTGACAACCCCATTACACAAATTAATTGAAGGGTACGCCGAACGTGCACATCTTCACCTCCTTAAGATCCCTGGTGGTCCTAGCAGTCGCATCAGTTGCAATTAGTAGGTCATACCCTACCAAGCAGACAGGGCTGGGGCACTTGTTTTTCTTGGGAATAACTCTTGTACGTGTTAAAATGCTAGGATGTTTCTGATCCAAATTCATCTACCAAGTAAAATGATTTAGTACAGTTACATTATGCATAATTTAAGACGGTGGCTGGCTTAGCTTTGGGAATGAGCCAGTCATGTGAAGAAACAGACGTTTTTAATACCATATGATGCAGATTTGTTCTTTTGATCGCCCGTTACATTTTGATGCAATGTCGCAGCGACCGAGAAAAACGTAATTTTGGCGTTTAATATTTTTCTCGTTAAGCCATTTAGCAATCAGGTTAATCCTTTTTTTTTTTTTTTTTTTATTGATAGATCGGGCGATTCTGAATGCTGCAATACCAAATATGTGTAGGGTTTTTTTTTATTATTATTGTTTATTGTTTTGAATGGGGCAAAAGGGGTGACAAACGTTTATACTTTATTTTTTTCATATTTAAAACTTTTTTTTTTTTTTTACTTTTGCCATGCTTCAATAGCCTCCATGGGAGGTTAGAAGCTGGCACCACTCGATCAGCTCAGCTACATAGGAGCGATCATCAGATCGCTCTTATGTAGCCGAATTACAGACTTGCTATGAGCGCTGACCACAGGGTCGCGGTCACTGCAATCTGGCATCAACAAAAACAGATGTCTCAAGACCTCTGGTTGTCATGCCGACACATCGCTGACTCCCGATCACATGATGGGGGTCAGCGATGCACGTGTTTCCGGCCCGATGGCTGGAAGCGCTAGTTAAATGCCGCTGTCAGCGTTTGACAGCGGCATTTAACTAGTTAACAGCTGCGGCTGGATCGCGATTCCACCCACCGCTATTGCGGGCACATGTCAGCTATACAAAACAGCTGACATGTCGCGACTATGATGTGGGCTCAGCACCGGAGCCCACATCAAAGGGGGAGACATGACATGCGCTGTACTAGTACGGCACATGTCGTGAAGGGGTTAAAGGGAATAAAATCCAAACCAATAGGGCCATGTGTGGAACAGTGATTGCCCACCCCCCTTGAAACATAGATGTTTGTGTAATATTACATTTGTTTGGTGATCTGAAACATTTAAGTGTGAGAAACAACTGTATATTTCTATTTAAAAAAGATCTAAAGACATTTTGTTGAGCTGGACAGTGCTTTAAAGGGACAATTTTACAGATGATAGAGTAAAACCTGCTTGCTGGCACAGACTTCATGAAATAAATTATTCGAACTATCTATGAGAGAGGATAAGAGCTGTATTAACTAATGTCTGTGAGCAAAGATTGCAGTTTTTTTTTGATGGGTGGAAGTTGTTAGGCAAACTTTTATTGAATAAAGCCAAGAATGAATCTGATTTTTCTGAAGTACTGGTTAAAGGCATTCTCACACAGGTATCACCTCCTTTCATTTAACAAGCTCCGGAAGTAGATTTGTACACAGATCAGTGTCCGGCCCATAGCCTGAACAGCTCATTTATGTATTAAGAAAATGTGGTTTTCTATGAAATAATACATGGGATCGCAGCCATCAAGGGATCATGCTATGCAGCTACCCATGACCTGCGTACCCATAGAGACGGCTTAGGAAGGTTTTTATTTTAATGGGAATCTCAACAGGCTCATAGAGGAAAAAGCTGCCTACACTGTTAGACTTCTGTAACATTGCATCTACAAATAATATTGCAGCGTTCCATAAGAGTACAATGCTGCACATAAGTGTCCAATGCTATGGCGGGGATCTTCAGAAGCCATTACTGACAGTTTGAAAGCCTGTTTTGTCAATGGAATTAAATACAGAGTGAAACTGCCCTCTCAAAGGGGTTGTTTGTTCCAAGGGGCTAGTAACATCAATTTCGATTGGCAGTGACTTTTTACATACTTTTCAATTTACGGTATTTATTTATTTATTTTTTTATAAATCTGTTTATTGAATTTTTCAGCATATTATAAAACATTCAAAACAGTAATATTAATTACAACCGTAGTTCCTTTCCCATGAACCCACCCTTCGCCCACCCTTTAAACTTCTGTGTGCACATCTTTTACAACAAAATTATGGAATTGGTGAACGACCACCAATCCGTTGTAGCAGATACCATTGCGTGTTTTCAAATTGAGTACGGAGTTTCTCTCTGGTTTCCAAAGGAAGTGAGGGAATAAAAAGAGACCATGTATTCAGAAACTTACTCGATAACCTCTCTTTGTTAGACTGAGCTTCTAACCACTCCATTTTAAACAAGAAATTGATTTTTGTATATATAAGAGAAAGCGGTGGGGCCACCGGATTCAACCAATGCTGTAATATGCTTTTTCTAGTGGCCGAGGCCCAGATCACTAAAGTTGCCTTAATGTGTTTAGGCCAATTCTGATTTGCATCGTCTATAATGTTAAAGATGGCCCATTGCGGCGTGAGTGTAAAGCTGATCCCGCACAACCTCTGTAGCTCAGAATGCACATTGGCCCATAGATCCCGAATCTTTGAGCAACCCCACAGATGATGAAAAATGTCGGTGTTACGCGATTTACATTTTGAGCACAAGTACACGTTTGAGGGAGTCATTCTAGCTTGTAAGTATGGAGTGACATAGGCTCTATGTAAAATCAGAAGAGCCATGTCAGTATAGCTGCTGTATGTAATAAATTTTCTTTGTATCATAGTTGCTTCAAGAAAATCTCCTGCTTGGTAACCTGTAAGATCTCCAGACCATTTTGCGGCCCCTGTAGTCTGACCATCCCACGACCATTTCCTTCTTATTACTGAGTAAATAGAACTTATTGACGACGGTTGGGACCTCGTATTTCTAATAAAACCATCCAGGCTAGTCTTCCCTCCCTCCACCCCCCCTACAGGAAGGCATTTTTGAACCAGACTACGCACCTGAAGAAACAGAAAAGGTTTGTTACCAAACAGTGGAAAACGGAGCGAGGCTGATTCAAAAGAAGATATAGAAAAATTAAGATCTAGCATATCTATTGCCTGTCTGCATCCCTGAGTCGCCAACTGAGTATAAAATGGCGGAGCCTTACCCCCCAAAAAACCTGGGTTCTTAAGGAAGGGCTGAAAAGGGGAAATCCCAGCACTCAACCCGCAAAGTCTCCTACATCGTCTCCAAGTCAACACTGTCTGCCAGAGTGTTGGGTATTCTTGTATTTCCGCCGGGACCTCCTCCCCTCTCAAATGTAGCAGTGCCGCCAGCGAGATATATGGGCACATCTGTTGTTCTAAACTCACATTAGCAAAATGAGAGATACCCCTTATCCAATCAATGGCAAATCTGAAGTTAGCAGCTAGGTTGTACCTGCCTATGTCCGGGAAATTTACTCCTCCGTCTTTCTTTATCGCTTGCAATTTAGCAAGGACAATACGCGTCCTGCCTCCCATACCCCAAATAAATTTTCGAAACCTAGAGTTAAGTAAACTAAGATCCGTCCTGGACAGCAAAAGGGGCAGGGTCTGAAAGGCATAAAGAAGTTTAGGGAAGATTATCATTTTGATCAAGTGGCACCTGCCTGTGAATGATAATGTGAAGTGTTTCCATGAGTGTAGGAGACTAGTTATTGAAGCTATCAGTGGTTTATAATTAACTGTGTACAAATTAGATATATCTGCTGTCAGCCATATCCCCAAGTATTTTATTGACCCTTGACTCCAGTGAAATGGGAACATTGGATCATGTAACCTTCCAGTTCTGAAAATTGCCAGGGCCTCTGATTTACTATAGTTAACTTTAAAGCCCGAGCACGAGCCAAAATCACTTAAAATTCTCATAATGGCCGGAATTGCTTGGGCTGGATTGGCGATAAATAAAAGAATGTCGTCTGCAAATGCTGAGAGTTTAACAAAATTTGTTCCCACCCTAACCCCTTCAAAAACCACTTCATTCTGCAATGTTTTCAATAGCGGGTCCAATGCCAAATTAAATAGCAGGGGGGACAGGGGACATCCCTGACGAGTTCCCCGCTGAATTTCGAATGGTTTAGATAGGATGTTATTCACTGACAACCTAGACATCGGATTCTTGTAGATTGTTTTTATAGCCTCACAGAACCAGGGGCCAAAATTACGGAATGCTAGCAGGTCATGCAGATAGTCCCATGCCACTCTATCAAAAGCCTTGTCAGCGTCTAAGCTGACCACGATTGATTTCGTGTGCTTTTGTGCTCTACAATAGGATATGGCTCCCAAGGCTGTTCTAATATTGTAAGTGACAGATTTCCCGTGAACAAATCCGGTTTGTTGTGGTGAGATTAGGTTAGGGATAATTCTTTGGAGTCTGTCGGCCAAAATTTTTGTAAAAATTTTAAAGTCGGAGTTAAGTAAGGATATTGGCCTATACCCTTCCACCCGCATATGATCTTTACCCGGCTTTGGGAGGACTATGAGTACCGCCTCATTAAAACGATCTGGGAGATGCCCCCCCTTAACCATTTCATTGTACAAATCACAGAGGTTGGGTGCTAGACTAGGTCCTAAAATTTTATAATGTTCATTGCTAAACCCGTCTGGGCCCGGGGCCTTGGAGATTTTGAGCCCGTTAATAACCTGTAAAATTTCAGAAGTGGATATAGGGGCATTAATTGTCTCTCTCTCTTCTTCGGTTAATGTTGGTGCTAAATGACTTTTGAGGAATTTCTCGTTCTCTGTTCCTCCCTTAGGTTCCAATTTGTATAATTCGCTGAAAAAGAGTCTAAATTCCTCTACTATTTCTGCGTCATTAGATATTTGGTGTCCGTTACGGTGTTGTATTTTGTGAATCTTTGCTCTTTTCTTATAGGGTTTTGTAAGTGAGGCCAGAACCCTACCTGGCTTATTGCCCCACTTGTAAAATTTGTGTTGCTGGTAATCCAGATTTAACAAGGCCCTTTCGTGTGCCAAAGCCTCCGCGTTCTCTCTAGCCTCTAAAAACTTTTTCTTAGTCAGAGGCTTATTATTTGTCTTAAATGTCTTGTAGGCCTGTGTCAACGAATTTTGTGTATCTATGGTTCTTTTCATCAGATCTTTCTTTTTATGACTGACGTAAGAGATAATCTGACCTCTTATTACTGCTTTTGACGCCATCCAAAACAAGTGCGAGTCATTCCAATGAACTTGATTGTCCTGTTTATATATTTCCCACGCCATTTGTAGATGTTTCTTAAAATCATCTGATTGATAGAGATAGGATGGAAAACGCCATCCCCTCTCCTGATGTATTGGAGATACCAATCTGGATTTAAATATCACTGGAGCATGATCTGAGATATGGATGTTGAGTATGTCTGTCTGCATTAGTGTGGAGAGCAATGAGGAGTGTAGGAGCCAGCAATCTATCCTGGCATGAGAATCGTGTACGTGAGAGTAATGGGAGTAATCCCTTTCAAGAGGGTGTTGTAGTCTCCAAATATCCACTAGGTCCAGATGTTTTGAAAGTGAATGAATGCTGTTTCCTTGTGTTAATCTATGAGTGGTTGTTGAACCGGATCTGTCCATGGAGGCATCAGCCACCTCGTTAAAGTTGCCTCCCATAATCACCCTAGAAGTATCCCACCCCGCCATACCTTCTAATATTTTGACTGGAAACTGTGCGTCCGGTGCATTAGGAGCGTAAACATTGACCAGGCTATATTTTATCCCCTCAATTACAATCGTGGCCAGTAGAAATCTGCCCTGCGGGTCCTCTAAGGTATCGATGACTTCATACTTAAGGCCATTGTAGATTAATATGGCCACCCCTCGTTGTTTCTTGGAGTAAGATGCCTCTGCGCAAATTGTATATTTCCTGCTAAGCAGAGAAGGGTGGTTATTTTTTATCCAATGCGTTTCCTGCAGGAAGATAATATGGAAATTTTGTTTATGTAGAAAATTTAAAACTTTTTTCCTCTTAATTGGGGAATTCAGCCCATTAACATTCCATGAGCACCATTGTAGAGAATGGATTGTGGTATCTTTAACATTATCTTGGTTTGTCATCAACCCACACCTGTTCGATTATACATTTGTCCAGTATGTAAATACTCTAAATGAGGTCTCCACTCATCCCAGCGAGTAAGCGTGAGACCTCGCCACATAGAAACAGATTGGATGCGCACACAGTTATCCCCCCTCCCACCACCCCCAAAACTTTTATAACTATCATCAGAAATCTTAACTGTAAAATGAACATCCTACAGAATGAAAACGTGCCACTCAATGGGCAGAGGATCAACATTATATACTCAACATCGCCGACAATGAAAGAATCCTGGTAGAACTCCTCGTTCAAGTAGGGCTAGAGTTGGCAGGTGGGTGGATCTCCCCACGAAGAAACTCCAGAGCCTTATTTGGGTCACTGAAGGCCCAGTTCTTCCCCGCCGAGGTGAATCGCAGAATTGAAGGATACTGCAAGCTGAACCGAATGTTGTTTTCCACCAGAATTCTGCAGGCTGGGTTAAAGGCTTTGCGTTTTGCTGCCACGGTAGCCGAGTAATCCTGGAACAAGAGTAACTTATGATTGTCATATAACAGGGATCTTTGTTTCCTGTAAGTCAATAGGATACGGGTCTTGTCTTGAAAGTCAAGGACTTTGAATATGATTGGTCTTGGTCTGCCTCCGTCTCCATCTCTAAGAGGTCCCAGCCTGTGGGCTCTCTCCACGGCCAATGCACCTGATGGTAGTGAGATGCCAAGAGATTTCGGGAGCCATTCTGAAGTTAGTTTAATCAATTCTGATGAGGGGACAGATTCGGGTATGCCTATGAGCCTCAGATTGTTGCGGCGGGATCTGTTCTCAAGATCATCCACCTTGTCCAGGAGGTCTGAAATGTCTTTTTCTTTATTAGTCAGATTGTCCTTGAGAGCCTTGGTGGAGTCCTCCAGGTCTGAGATTCTCTGTTCTGCTTCTGCTATACGCCTTCTCTGGGTGTTGACTTGTGACAGAATTGAATCTAAGGAGGACTGAAAGGCCGCCAGGCGGTTGTCAATTACGGGCGTTAACCGATCCAAAATGGCATCTGCTATGGATTGTGTGTTCTCATTATTGGTCTCCGAAGCCTGTGGGGTTGGAGATGCGCCAGCTTGACTGCGCGTGGAGCTTCTGCCAGCTTTGACATTTTTGCCCATAAATTAATCCATAATGAGATGGGATGAGGGTCTGTTATATTATGTAAGGGAGTCAGCGATGTCGCGATAAATGTCACTCACATGTAGCAGCTAAATTGGAAGATATGTCAGTCAATGCTGCTTTCTATCCTCTCTCCCCATTCAGCTTCTTATAAGTCCTATATGTGACCCCATTTGTCCCAGGCAATGGCAGTCCTGCAGCCTGTATGTAGGCACAGTCAGCGGTGATATTTTGAGAGGGGCTGCACTATCAGGATGGCTTAGGAGGGATGTGCAGGCGTCTGGCCCTCCAAGCTGCAGCGCTATATATTGTCCCAGGGCCCGACACGTGGGCCTGCAAGATGGCGCCGGACTGACTCCGCTTCCTGCCTTCCCCTCTCCTGCTCCACTCTTACCGCTGATCCAGCCGGGGGAGTCGCTCGGTCTCGTCGGCGCTGCTCACCGCTGTGACGCACCTGGCCGGTAATCTGAGTGGGAGTTCGGCGAGTGTAACGCCGTCGGGAATTCCCGCTGTGGAGGTTCCGCTGTGTGCCGCACTAACTTCGGCGTTGCTTGCGCCCTGTGACTCCGGGGCAGCCGGAAAGCTGGGTCGATGCCACCGACCCTTGTCCGGTCCTTATCCTGGCGCTGGGCTTAATTAAAGTCCGGGTTTTCACCTCCTGAGAAGCCCGCGATCCAGGAGCTTAGCTAAAATGCGGCCATCTCGAAGCTCACGGTATTAATTTCTATTTATATACTTTTAATTTATTTCACATGATGTGCCCCTATACCCATAAGGTCATAAAGGACCTTTGTCGACATTTCAACATTTTGATTTTTTATTTTATCTGATTTTTTCTGTATCTGATACACAGGGTGGGCCATTTATATAGATACACCTAAATAAAATGGGAATGGTTGGTGATATCAACTTCCTGTTTGTGGCACATTAGTATATGGGAGGGGGGAAACTTTTCAAGATGGGTGCTGACAATGGTGGCCATATTGAAGTCAGCCATTTTGCTATTTTTTCAATGGAAAGAGGGTCACGTGACACATCAAACTTACTGAGAATTTCACAAGAAAAACAATGCTGTGCTTGGTTTTAACGTAACTTTATTCTTTCATGAGTTATTTACAAGTTTATGACCACTTATAAAATGTGTTCAAAGTGCTGCCCATTGTGTTGGATTGTCAATGCAACCCTCTTCTCCCACTCTTCACACACAGATAGCAACACAGCAAAAGAATAGCTAGCACAGGCTTCCAGTATCCGTTGTTTCAAATGATGCACATCTCGTATCTTCACAGCATAGACAATTGCCTAAAGATGACCCCAAAGACAAAAGTCTACAGGGGTCAGATCGGGAGACCATGGTGGAAATTCAACTGGCCCACGACAACCAATCCACTTTCCATGAAACTGTTCGAAACATGTATGAATGCTCGGACCTGACACCCATAATTGTTATGACCTAGTGGTCAGGACAATAATGGACCTGGTGGTTAAGAGCACACGGAATGACCTGATAGTTACTGATAATTAAGGACGAGCTCTGGGACGTGGGAACTCTGCTGACCGCAATCCCTAATCCTATCAAACACACTAGAAATAGCCGTGGATTGCGCCTAACGCTCCCTATGCAACTCGGCACAGCCTAAGGAACTAGCTAACCCTGAAGATAGAAAAATAAAGCCTACCTTGCCTCAGAGAAATTCCCCAAAGGAAAAGGCAGCCCCCCACATATAATGACTGTGAGTAAAGATGAAAATACAAACACAGAGATGAAAGATTTAGCAAAGTGAGGCCCGACTTACTGAACAGACTGAGGATAGGAAAGGTAGCTTTGCGGTCAGCACAAAAACCTACAAAAAGACCACGCAGAGGGTGCAAAAAGACCCTCCGCACCGACTCACGGTGCGGAGGCGCTCCCTCTGCGTCCCAGAGCTTCCAGCAAGCAAGACAACAATAAAAATAGCAAGCTGGACAGAAAAATAGCAAACCAAAGAAATACAAGCTGGAACTTAGCTTCTGCTGGGAAGACAGGTCACAAGAACGATCCAGGAGTGAACTAGATTAATACTGGAACATTGACAGGTGGCATGGAGCAAAGATCTAAGTGGAGTTAAATAGAGCAGCCAGCTAACGAATTAACCTCGTCACATGTGGAAGGAAACTCAGAAACACCCACCAGAGGAAGTCCATGGACAGAACCAGCCGAAGTACCATTCATGACCACAGGAGGGAGCCCGACAACAGAATTCACAACAGTACCCCCCCTTGAGGAGGGGTCACCGAACCCTCACCAGAGCCCCCAGGCCGACCAGGATGAGCCAAATGAAAGGCACGAACCAGATCGGCAGCATGAACATCAGAGGCAAAAACCCAGGAATTATCTTCCTGACCATAACCCTTCCACTTGACCAGGTACTGGAGTTTCCGTCTCGAAACACGAGAATCCAAAATCTTCTCCACCACATACTCCAACTCCCGGGGCAGGAGGATCAACGGATGGAACCACAGGCGCCACGTATCTCCGCAATAACGACCTATGGAACACATTATGGATGGCAAAAGAAGCAGGAAGGGCCAAACGAAATGACACAGGATTGATAACCTCAGAAATCTTATACGGACCAATGAAACGAGGCTTAAACTTAGGAGAGGAAACCTTCATAGGAACATAACGAGACGACAACCAAACCAAATCCCCAACACGAAGTCGGGTTCCCACACAGCGCCGGCGGTTAGCGAAACGTTGAGCCTTCTTCTGGGACAATGTCAAATTGTCCACCACATGAGTCCAAATCTGCTGCAACCTATCCACCACAGTATCTACACCAGGACAGTCCAAAGACTCAACCTGCCCTGAAGAGAAACGAGGATGGAACCCAGAATTGCAGAAAAACGGCGAAACCAAAGTAGCCGAGCTGGCCCGATTATTAAGGGCGAACTCAGCCAACGGCAAAAAGGACACCCAATCATCCTGATCAGCAGAAACAAAGCATCTCAGATATGTTTCCAAAGTTTGATTAGTTCGTTCGGTTTGGCCATTTGTCTGAGGATGGAAAGCCGAGGAAAAAGACAAATCAATGCCCATCCTAGCACAAAAGGATCGCCAAAACCTCGAAACAAACTGGGAACCTCTGTCAGAAACGATGTTCTCCGGAATACCATGTAAACGAACTACATGCTGGAAAAATAATGGCACCAAATCAGAGGAGGAAAGCAATTTAGACAAAGGTACCAAATGGACCATCTTAGAAAAGCGATCACAAACCACCCAAATGACCGACATCTTTTGAGAGATGGGGAGATCCGAAATAAAATCCATAGAAATATGCGTCCAGGGCCTCTTCGGGACCGGCAAGGGCAAAAGCAACCCACTGGCACGAGAACAGCAGGGCTTAGCCCGAGCACAAGTCCCACAGGACTGCACAAAAGAACGCACATCCCGTGACAAAGACGGCCACCAGAAGGATCTAGCCACCAAATCTCTGGTACCAAAGATTCCAGGATGCCCAGCCAACACTGAACAATGAATCTCAGAGATAACTCTACTAGTCCATCTATCAGGGACAAACAGTTTCTCCACTGGGCAACGGTCAGGTCTATCAGCCTGAAATTTTTGCAGCACCCGCTGCAAATCAGGGGAGATGGCAGACAAAATTACCCCCTCTTTGAGAATACCCGCCGGCTCAGGAACACCCGGAGAGTCAGGCACAAAACTCCTTGACACGGCATCAGCCCTCACATTCTTAGAGCCCGGAAGGTACGAAACCACAAAATCAAAACGGGAGAAAAATAACGACCATCGAGCCTGTCTCGGATTCAACCGTTTGGCAGACTCAAGATAAGTCAAATTCTTGTGATCTGTCAAGACCACCACGCGATGCTTGGCTCCTTCCAGCCAATGACGCCACTCCTCGAATGCCCACTTCATGGCCATCAACTCACGATTACCAACATCATAGTTACGCTCAGCAGGCGAAAACTTTCTAGCAAAGAAAGTACATGGCTTCATCACCGAGCCATCAGAACTTCTTTGCGACAAAACAGCCCCTGCTCCAATCTCAGAAGCATCAACCTGAAACGGGAGCGAAACATCTGGCTGGCACAACACAGGGGCAGAAGAAAAACGACGCTTCAACTCCTGAAAAGCCTCTACAGCTGCAGAAGACCAATTGACCACATCAGCACCCTTCTTGGTTAAATCAGTCAACGGTTTAGCAACAGTAGAAAAATTAGCGATGAAGCGCCGATAAAAATTAGCAAAGCCCAGGAACTTTTGCAGGCTCTTCACAGATGTCGGCTGAGTCCAATCGTAAATGGCCTGGACTTTAACAGGATCCATCTCGATAGTAGAAGGGGAAAAAATGAACCCCAAAAATGAAACCTTCTGAACTCCAAAGAGACACTTTGACCCCGTCACAAACAAGGAATTCGCACGAAGGACCTGGAACACCATTCTGACCTGCTTCACATGAGACTCCCAATCATCCGAAAAGACCAAAATATCATCCAAATACACAATCAGGAATTTATCCAGGTACTCTCGGAAGATGTCATGCATAAAGGACTGAAATACCGATGGAGCATTGGAAAGCCCGAATGGCATAACCAGGTACTCAAAATGGCCCTCGGGCGTATTAAATGCGGTTTTCCATTCATCGCCTTGTTTAATACGCACAAGATTATACGCCCCTCGAAGATCTATCTTGGTGAACCAACTAGCCCCTTTAATACGAGCAAACAAATTAGACAGCAACGGCAAAGGATACTGAAATTTGACTGTAATTTTATTAAGAAGGCGGTAATCAATACAAGGTCTCAAAGAACCATCCTTCTTGGCCACAAAAAAGAACCCTGCTCCTAACGGTGATGACGACGGGCGAATATGGCCTTTCTCCAAGGACTCCTTTATATAACTCCGCATAGCGGCGTGCTCTGGCACAGATAAATTGAACAATCGGCCCTTAGGAAACTTACTACCAGGAATCAAATTAATTGCACAATCGCAATCCCTATGAGGAGGTAGGGCACTGGCTTTGGGCTCATCAAATACATCCCAATAATCCAACAAAAACTCTGGAGTGGATGACGAAATAGACAAAAATGGAACATCACCATGTACCCCCTGGCAACCCCAGCTGGACACAGACATAGATTTCCAGTCCAATACAGGATTATGAACCTGTAGCCATGGCAACCCCAAAACGACCACATCATGCAGATTATGCAACACCAGAAAGCGGATATCCTCCTGATGTGCAGGAGCCATGCACATGGTCAATTGGGTCCAGTACTGGGGCTTATTCTTGGCCAAAGGCGTAGCATCAATTCCTCTCAATGGAATAGGATACTGCAAGGGCTCCAAGAAAAAAACCACAGCGCCTAGCATACTCCAAGTCCATCAAATTCAGGGCAGCGCCTGAATCCACAAATGCCATAACAGAATAGGATGACAAAGAGCAAATCAGAGTAACAGACAATAGAAATTTAGACTGTACCGTACCAATGGTGGCAGACCTAGCGAACCGCTTAGTGCGCTTAGGACAATCGGGATAGCATGAGTGGAATCACCACAGTAAAAACATAGCCCATTCCGACGTCTGTGTTCTTGCCGTTCAGCTCTGGTCAAAGTCCTATCACATTGCATAGGCTCAGGCCCATGCTCAGATAGTACCGCCAAATGGTGCACAGCTTTACGCTCACGCAAGCGTCGATCGATCTGAATGGCCAAGGACATAGACTCATTCAGACCAGCAGTCATGGGAAACCCCACCATGACATCCTTGAGGGCTTCAGAGAGACCCTTTCTGAAGATTGCTGCCAGGGCACATTCATTCCACTGAGTGAGCACAGACCACTTTCTAAACTTCTGACAATATATCTCCGCTTCATCCTGACCCTGACACAGAGCCAGCAAGATTTTCTCTGCCTGATCCACTGAATTAGGTTCGTCATAAAGCAATCCAAGCGCCAGGAAAAACGCATCAACATCACGCAATGCCGGATCTCCTGGCGCAAGGGAAAATGCCCAGTCTTGAGGGTCACCACGTAACAAAGAAATAATGATCTTTAATTGTTGAACAGGGTCACCTGAGGAGCGAGGTTTCAAGGCAAGAAACAATTTATAATTATTTTTGAAATTCAAGAACTTAGATCTATCACCAAAAAACAAATCAGGAATTGGAATCCTAGGCTGGACCACGGTGTGAATTATTTGTACGATGGACTCCTCGCCAGAGACGGACTACACCTCAACAAACCTGGGAAACACACATTCGCCAGAAGACTCGCTACACTCATCAGGAGGGCGTTAAACTAGAAGAAGAGGGGACGGGAAGAAAAACATTAGACGCGAACAAAGAAGACCCAGGAAAAGATACTCAGAAGGGAGGTAAGAACATTTCTAAAACAATCCACAGCGAGGAGATTGGAACAAAACAAAATCCTCTAAACTGCATGCTCGCAAACGCCAGAAGCCTGACAAACAAGATGGAAGAACTAGAAGCAGAAATATCTACAGGTAACTTTGACATAGTGGGAATAACCGAGACATGGTTAGATGAAAGCTATGACTGGGCAGTTAACTTACAGGGTTACAGTCTGTTTAGAAAGGATCGTAAAAATCGGAGAGGAGGAGGGGTTTGTCTCTATGTAAAGTCTTGTCTAAAGTCCACTTTAAGGGAGGATATTAGCGAAGGAAATGAGGATGTCGAGTCCATATGGGTCGAAATTCATGGAGGGAAAAATGGTAACAAAATTCTCATTGGGGTCTGTTACAAACCCCCAAATATAACAGAAACCATGGAAAGTCTACTTCTAAAGCAGATAGATGAAGCTGCAACCCATAATGAGGTCCTGGTTATGGGGGACTTTAACTACCCGGATATTAACTGGGAAACAGAAACCTGTGAAACCCATAAAGGCAACAGGTTTCTGCTAATAACCAAGAAAAATTATCTTTCACAATTGGTGCAGAATCCAACCAGAGGAGCAGCACTTTTAGACCTAATACTATCTAATAGACCTGACAGAATAAAAAATCTGCAGGTGGTCGGGCATCTAGGAAATAGCGACCACAATATTGTACAGTTTCACCTGTCTTTCACTAGGGGGACTTGTCAGGGAGTCACAAAAACACTGAACTTTAGGAAGGCAAAGTTTGACCAGCTTAGAGATGCCCTTAATCTGGTAGACTGGGACAATATCCTCAGAAATAAGAATACAGATAATAATTGGGAAATGTTTAAGAACATCCTAAATAGGCAGTGTAAGCGGTTTATACCTTGTGGGAATAAAAGGACTAGAAATAGGAAAAACCCAATGTGGCTAAACAAAGAAGTAAGACAGGCAATTAACAGTAAAAAGAAAGCATTTGCACTACTAAAGCAGGATGGCACCATTGAAGCTCTAAAAAACTATAGGGAGAAAAATACTTTATCTAAAAAACTAATTAAAGCTGCCAAAAAGGAAACAGAGAAGCACATTGCTAAGGAGAGTAAAACTAATCCCAAACTGTTCTTCAACTATATCAATAGTAAAAGAATAAAAACTGAAAATGTAGGCCCCTTAAAAAATAGTGAGGAAAGAATGGTTGTAGATGACGAGGAAAAAGCTAACATATTAAACACCTTCTTCTCTACGGTATTCACGGTGGAAAATGAAATGCTAGGTGAAATCCCAAGAAACAATGAAAACCCTATATTAAGGGTCACCAATCTAACCCAAGAAGAGGTGCGAAACCGGCTAAATAAGATTAAAATAGATAAATCTCCGGGTCCGGATGGCATACACCCACGAGTACTAAGAGAACTAAGTAATGTAATAGATAAACCATTATTTCTTATTTTTAGGGACTCTATAGCGACAGGGTCTGTTCCGCAGGATTGGCGCATAGCAAATGTGGTGCCAATATTCAAAAAGGGCTCTAAAAGTGAACCTGGAAATTATAGGCCAGTAAGTCTAACCTCTATTGTTGGTAAAATATTTGAAGGGTTTCTGAGGGATGTTATTTTGGATTATCTCAATGAGAATAACTGTTTAACTCCATATCAGCATGGGTTTATGAGAAATCACTCCTGTCAAACCAATCTAATCAGTTTTTATGAAGAGGTAAGCTATAGGCTGGACCACGGTGAGTCATTGGACGTGGTATATCTCGATTTTTCCAAAGCGTTTGATACCGTGCCGCACAAGAGGTTGGTACACAAAATGAGAATGCTTGGTCTGGGGGAAAATGTGTGTAAATGGGTTAGTAACTGGCTTAGTGATAGAAAGCAGAGGGTGGTTATAAATGGTATAGTCTCTAACTGGGTCGCTGTGACCAGTGGGGTTCCACAGGGGTCGGTATTGGGACCTGTTCTCTTCAACATATTCATTAATGATCTGGTAGAAGGTTTACACAGTAAAATATCGATATTTGCAGATGATACAAAACTATGTAAAGCAGTTAATACAAGAGAAGATAGTATTCTGCTACAGATGGATCTGGATAAGTTGGAAACTTGGGCTGAAAGGTGGCAGATGAGGTTTAACAATGATAAATGTAAGGTTATACACATGGGAAGAAGGAATCAATATCACCATTACACACTGAATGGGAAACCACTGGGTAAATCTGACAGGGAGAAGGACTTGGGGATCCTAGTTAATGATAAACTTACCTGGAGCAGCCAGTGCCAGGCAGCAGCTGCCAAGGCAAACAGGATCATGGGGTGCATTAAAAGAGGTCTGGATACACATGATGAGAGCATTATACTGCCTCTGTACAAATCCCTAGTTAGACCGCACATGGAGTACTGTGTCCAGTTTTGGGCACCGGTGCTCAGGAAGGATATAATGGAACTAGAGAGAGTACAAAGGAGGGCAACAAAATTAATAAAGGGGATGGGAGAACTACAATACCCAGATAGATTATCGAAATTAGGATTATTTAGTCTAGAAAAAAGACGACTGAGGGGCGATCTAATAACCATGTATAAGTATATAAGGGGACAATACAAATATCTCGCTGAGGATCTGTTTATACCAAGGAAGGTGACGGGCACAAGGGGGCATTCTTTGCGTCTGGAGGAGAGAAGGTTTTTCCACCAACATAGAAGAGGATTCTTTACTGTTAGGGCAGTGAGAATCTGGAATTGCTTGCCTGAGGAGGTGGTGATGGCGAACTCAGTCGAGGGGTTCAAGAGAGGCCTGGATGTCTTCCTGGAGCAGAACAATATTGTATCATACAATTAGGTTCTGTAGAAGGACGTAGATCTGGGGATTTATTATGATGGAATATAGGCTGAACTGGATGGACAAATGTCTTTTTTCGGCCTTACTAACTATGTTACTATGTTAGGCTCTGACATCGGATTCTGAACCACAAAATCTTGAATGTTTTGTACCCTTGTAGGGAGATTATCCATCCAAGAGGACAGACCTTGAATGTCCATGTTTACACCAGTGTCCTGAACCACCCAGAGGTAAAGGGGAAAAGAGAGACAAAACACACTGCAAAAAAAAAAAAAATGGTCTCAGAACTTCTCTTATCCCTCTATTGAGATGCATTAGTACTTTGGGCCACCTGTACTCTTATGACCTGGTGGTCAGGACAATAATGGACCTGGTGGTTAAGAGCACACGGAATGACCTGATAGTTACTGATAATTAAGGACGAGCTCTGGGACGTGGGAACTCTGCTGACCGCAATCCCTAATCCTATCAAACACACTAGAAATAGCCGTGGATTGCGCCTAACGCTCCCTATGCAACTCGGCACAGCCTAAGGAACTAGCTAGCCCTGAAGATAGAAAAATAAAGCCTACCTTGCCTCAGAGAAATTCCCCAAAGGAAAAGGCAGCCCCCCACATATAATGACTGTGAGTAAAGATGAAAATACAAACACAGAGATGAAATAGATTTAGCAAAGTGAAGCCCGACTTACTGAACAGACCGAGGATAGGAAAGGTTACTTTGCGGACAGCACAAAAACCTACAAAAAGACCACGCAGAGGGCGCAAAAAAGACCCTCCGCAACGACTCATGGTGCGGAGGCACTCCCTCTGCGTCCCAGAGCTTCCAGCAAGCAAGACAACAATAAAAATAGCAAGCTGGACAGAAAAATAGCAAACCAAAGAAATACAAGCTGGAACTTAGCTTCTGCTGGGAAGACAGGTCACAAGAACGATCCAGGAGTGAACTAGACCAATACTGGAACATTGACAGGTGGCATGGAGCAAAGATCTAAGTGGAGTTAAATAGAGCAGCCAACTAACGAATTAACCTCGTCACCTGTGGAAGGAAACTCAGAAACACCCACCAGAGGAAGTCCATGGACAGAACCAGCCGAAGTACCATTCATGACCACAGGAGGGAGCCCGACAACAGAATTCACAACACATAATGTGGTGGTGCACCATCTTGGGTGTCCGGTCCGAGCACTCCTACATAAAGTTTCCTGGAAAGTGGATTGGTCGTCATGGGCCAGTTGAATAGCCACCAAGGTCTCCCAATCTGACCCAGTTAAGACTTATCTTTGGGGTCATCTGAAGGCAATGGTCTAAGTTGGGAAGATACGAGATGTGCAGCATCTGAAACAACAGATACTGGAAGCCTGTGCTAGCATTTCTTCTGCAGTGTTGCTATAAGTGTGTCAAGAGTGGGAGAAGAGGGTTGCATTAACAATCCAACACATTAGGCAGCACTTTGAACACATTTTATAAGTGGTCATAAACTTGTAAATAACTCATGAAAGAATTAAGTTACATTAAAACCAAGTGTATCCATATAAATGGCCCACCCTGTATTATCCCCAGCTACAGTGGAAATGCAGCTTCCTGGTTACATAGAGCCAACAGTCTCCTAGGACCTAAAAGTTCCTGCTCCCTCCGTAGACCCAGCGACATAACCGCTGGGTCAGGAGTAAGAAGCGCTGTTAGCGATTGGTCAGCACTGTGTATACAGTGACCGCAAAAATAGGAACAGTAATAAACTGTCCCTGCTTGTGCTATGGGGAGTCCGGATGTGTCTCCCACAGCTGCACGATTGTATACAGTGACTATTTAGATTATTACTACAGAGTAGAACTCAGACCACCAGGAGGTTTCAAGTCTATGGGTAGTCTGCAAATGGTTTAGGAAAATAGATTATAAAATATTATTAGACAAAGGAAAAAAGTGATAGTCTTATATTTGATGAGTAAAAAATAATGTACAGCAAAAGCCTTACATTGGCAACATTCTATTCGGTGCCAAAAGGTTCTTAAGTCCACTTGTCCTATCCCCCTATAGTGTTGAACAATGATTATCTGACAAATCGCTTGACAATATCTTGTAGCGAAAACAATACAGGAACTCAGGAGAAAACCTTCTAGACATTTGTGCTCTGTTAATAGTAAAAGAAGAACTCCCATTAGCTCGGCATGGCAGAGACAGCTGTAAACTCATGTCTATGCATTAGCAAAACTAAACTGGGCTCTGGTGGTGATCTTGTTGAACTAAAACTTCTGTAGGAAGATGCACAGTAAATCCACGGACTTAATGCTTTGAGTCCAGAAGGCCTCAATGAAACAGTCACTTATTCAGCATTCATATTATTTTATTTTTACAGGAAATTTCCTATATGATTTTTTTTTCTGTCAGAGTAATGGTTTACTACCTTGTAAGATTATTTCACTTCAGTCTAAGTAAAACCATGTTCCTCTATCAATTCATTGGGGGACACAGGAAACCATGGGTGTATGCTGCTGCCACTAGGAGGCTGACACTATGCACAAAAATAGTTAGTGCCGGTCAGTGGCGTGTACACTGCAGAGCAGGAGCTAGGTTAATCAGTTTAGCTTATTGTCAGTAGGAGGTGGACACTGGTCTTTTACTAGACCCATATCTACCTCAGTGTTCGTCGTTTCTTTTCAGATAGATCTTCTCTCTGGAGGGATACTGTGTGAATAGTCACAACTGTACTCCCACCACGTATCCTCATATGTCTCTCTGGCAGGACCCTAACCACTAACACAGAAGAATGTTTAGGTGATCAGAACATTGGTCCTGGCCCAGTCTCCTACCCACTCGCCCACCAGAGCCTGTGTTTCAGGAGGCATGGACGTCCCATATTCCCAAGAGGCTCGGAAGTCCAATGAAGGTTTGGATGTAGAGGTACGTCTCCCTTTCTGTCAGGTACCCTGAGGTGTCAGGAGAGAAGATCCGGACAAAGAAGATGAAAAACAGAAGGATGAAGATAATGAAAAGATGGAGGAAGATGACAGAAGATGGATGAGTTTTACTCCCCCCCCCCCATCCCCCTAGTTTTTTTTATTGGTAGACGGTTTGTAGTAGAGGGGTCTTCCTTTTAGGTATAGACCGTTTTTGGTATAGATAGGTTTTCTTCTTCATTCTGAGTTACCTGACAGGCAGTCTGGGTCTCCGGGGCCTCAGCAATAATTTAGGCCCTAGCTTCAGCGCAGCCTAACTCCAGCATTTAGCTCCACCCCTTTCTCTGCATCTTCGGGAGGGCTTTTCTCCAGCCCGTCGATAGCACGCCCTCCCCTACTGTTTCCAGCGGTTAGCTCCACCCCTTCATCTCAGACGTGTAGGTGTCCTGGGCATCGCTGTCTCTCCTCCTCTTGTTTGCAGCAGTTAGATCCGCCCACTTTCGGCCTCACCGAGCGGGCTTTTGAAGTAACGCCCCCTCTTCTCTCCTTCTGCATGCGCTTTCTCCCTGCGGGCCCCCCCTTCCTCCCTGTGGCCGCCATTTGCCGGAATCAGGTTCTGGAAGGTGACATCTCTGTAAGGAACTCTCATCTCCTCCTCGATTATCCTGCAGCCCTGGTTGTTTCCTGGAGCCCTCTACAGTCTGGAAGCAGACCTCAGGACCTGCATTTTCCTGTGAGTAGCTCTGCTCTGCAGACTAAACACTCTCCTCTGCAATCTCCTATTGTCCCCTAATCTTCTGGCATTAGTTAGTGGGTCTGCTTCTCATCATGCCTAACCCTAAAAGGAGAGTGCTCTCGCCCTCCTGCCCCCTCTTCTTCCTCTGCTCGTCAGACAATTTGTTTGCACCACATGTAATTGCAAACTCCCTTCAGGCCAGTGCTCTCCCCTCTGTCAGGGCTGCAGCAGCCAACCCCCGCGCCTGCTACCCAGGAGTCCCTTTTTGCCCCAGGAGAGAGTGGTGCCCCCATCCCAATGTGGGCTACCTCTGTGTCGCAGTCGGTCACAGACCTCATCAATGTATCGCAGTCCCTGGCGTTAGTCCTTGACAGATTTTCCCTTCCTACATCCGCCATTACAAGGAATCTAGGCGGGAGCACCGTTCTTCCTCCCGCTCTCCCCCGAACACTGCCGATGGACATCTTTTTCCTGGTCCTCTTCCCTGGAGTCAGCCATGTCAGTTTCAGATGTACTGTTCGAGGATTACTCAGACCCGTCACCAGGCCTCTAATAGGAGAGACATGGTCCAGAGCCTTATTGTGGCAGTCAACCAGACATTTAATATTAAGGATACCGCTACGGAATCCGCAGAACAGGTGATTTCGTTTAGACATTCAAGACCAGCTCCTAAGGTCTCTGCCCCTCATACAGAATTTGAGGAAGTACTTTTCAAGGAACGGGACAATCCCACCAGCCGCTTTCAAAGAGGGAAGCGCCTCGGCATCCTATATCCCTTTTCCCCAGAACTCACTGCTAACTGGACAACTTCTCCGACTGTAGACCATCCGGTTTCCAGATTGTCCACCAATACAGTCCTTCCTCTTCCAGATGGATCATCTATCAGGGGACACCAATGACAAGCTCATAGAGTCCTTTGCAAGGTCAGCCTTTGAAGCAGCCGCCTCTACACTGTGCCCTACTTTCGCCTCCACCTGGGTGGCAAAGTCGATAATGGCATGGGCTAATCGGCTACATCAGGGCATTCTTTCTGTAGCCCGACTGAGGAATTGGCTGACCTCACGGACCTAATTGCTCATGCAGGGGAGTACATGGTATAAGCATCCCTGGACTCATGTGATGCTCGAGCTTCCAGCAACATAGCAGCCATCCGTAGGACCATTTGGCTTAAAGAGTGGCAGGCGGACTTTTCCTCAAAGAAGTCCCTTACCAACTTGCCTTTCCATGGTTCCCCTCTGTTTGGCTCCAACTTGGACCAAATTATTAAAAGGTCGCCACCGGAGGGACGAGTTCTCTCCTTCCTTAGGCCAAACTTAGCCAGCCTCTTGTCACGTGAATTTCCGTACTTTCAACGTTTCCCTTCGACTGAGGAGTTCTTCTACCAGGAGAAGCCACAGGCTCACCAGATTAGGAAAAAAGTTTTCTTTAAATCGTCCTACGTGTGTTTCAGTGACGCGAAGAGTAGATCCTCCAGTACCAGTCCTGGTAGGTTTTCCTCCGCTTGACTCATCATGGATCAAAGATTACTGAATGGAGGAGTCAATCTTTGTTTTTTTCAGGATGGAGGCTCTTCATTCAGTAATTGCCTTCCTGGGAACAGCAGGAGTTTTTTTGTTTCATGGAAGCCTTTATCCATGTTCTTGTCTCTTCGGGGCATCAAAGATTCCTGCATTTTGCCCTCTTCCCTTTCGGGCTCTGGACCAATCCCAGAGTCTTTGAAGAGACTGTGCCAGTGGTTTTTGCACATTCTGCGGACCACAGGTTAAGTGCTTTTGCCATACCTCGCTGACGTTCTCATCATGGCTCTGCCTGTCATTCTTTATTCCCTTCCTTTTGTCCGTCTTGGACTCATCCTCCGTAACGTTCCTTCATCTGGTTTCCTGGTCAAGGCGATGTGTGTCTATCCGGCTAAGGCCGCCCAACACCCCTCCTTTTCGGAATATGGTTGCTCCCTGGATCTGGACAGCAATGGAGGCTTACCGGGTCAGAGCAAAATTTTTCTGGGTCCATGCCTACGCTTCAGAGGATGCCAGCTTACGTAGAAGACCTTGCAGGCGGTAGTGGCGAGTTTTCCAACCTGAATGGAGTTTTCTGCTGTTCCGTCCCCTTGGGTACTGCCTTGGGACATCCCATGGCTTCCTGTGTCCCCCAATGAAGCGATAGAGAAACCAGGATTTTTTGGCTACTCACCGTAAAATCTGTTTCTCGGAGCCTTTATTGGGGGTCACAGCACCGTCCCAAGTTTAACAGCTCTGTTTACTGTATTATATTGTTACAGTTTTGAGTTTGTGTGTTTTTCTCTTATTTGTTGCTTCTCCTACTGCTTTCTCACTGATTAACCTAGTGCCGGTCGGTGGTACACTGCAGAGGAGGAGCTAACTTTTTTGTGCATAGTGTCAGCCTCCTAGCGGCAGCAGCATACACCCGTGGTTTCCTGTGTCCCCCAATGAAGGCTCCGAGAAACAGGTTTTATAGTGAGTAGCCAAAAAATCCTGTGTAAGTATTCGGACAGAAATCCGAGAGTGGACCCTCTGGGTCGTGACTCTAGAGCCCCCGGGGTCGAGCGGACCAGATGGAATCACCCCCTATACAGGGAGTGTTAGGAGCAGGACCTCGGGGGAATGGAGACACAACAGCTAGAGCCAAAGGGACGACCCAAAATAAAGAAGGAAACCACAGGCTATAAGGATGGCAGGGAATAATAGGAAAACAAGACTTAACTGAAAGAATGTCTGGAACACGGAACGGCAGGACTCAGCAGGAACACGGACCGGCAGGATACAACAGGAACACGGACTGGCGGGATACAGCAGGAACACGGACAGGCAGGATACAGCAGGAACACGGGCTGGCAGGACACAGCAGGAACACGGACTGGCAGGATACAGCAGGAACACGGACTGGCAGAATACAGCAGGAACACGGACAGGCAGGATACAGCAGGAACACGGACTGGCAGAATACAGCAGGAACACGGACTGGCGGGATACAGCAGGAACACGGACAGGCAGGATACAGCAGGAACACGGGCTGACAGGACACAGCAGGAACACGGACTGGCAGGATACAGAGACAAAGCAAGGACTGGGCTGAGAAAAGACACTGGTACAGGGGAGCCTAGGGCATAGGGACACTGACGGCAGACAGTGCACCTACAAAGCAAAGGCGTCTTACCTAGGAAGACGCCGGGAAGAAATACCCGATGGGCCATGTTGGGGCGGAGCCACCGGGTCGCGACCTCCCAGAAGGCTCAGCGACGGGGGAGACGCGACCGCGCATGCGCGAAGAGACCAGACGCCGAGAGCCGGCGAAGGAGGAGGCAGAGCGGCGCGGGACAGGATCGTGAGCGCGCCGAGGGATGGGAGAAGCCGGGTAAGTATGTGCGGGCGTGACATCCTGTTATTTAATATATCCCTTTTCTTGACCCAATGAGGGTCCTTATAGCATAAGATGTACAAGATATTTCCTACCTAGTAGTGATGAGTGTGTGCTCGTTAATAGCGCATCTTCAGTGTGCTCAAATACTATGTTCGAGTTGACGTAGTTGCAGGTCTCATGGCTGTTCGACAGCTGTTTGTTTGTGTTGTGGCTGTCGAACAGCCGCAAGACATGCAGCCACAGGGACTCAAACATAATATTCGAGCACGCCAAAGATGCTCCATTAAACGCACGAGTGTGCTCCGATAACACATTATTATTTGAGCATGCTCGCTCATCATTAGCTACCAACGGCCATATCTCAGCCTGCACAGCAGCGATTCAGGGCTAATAAAGCTGAGACGAAGCACAAAATATAAATTAAAATGAGATATACAGGTCTGTGGCAGCTCGCAGTCCAGATTCGCTGCTGTAGCTGCAACCTAGGCTGCGATCGAGTCTGTTATAATTCACCCTCCCTCACCACTGATTTCAGCCAGTAAAAAGAAGAGGTGGGGCTGTGCGGGAGCTGACAGGCTGCAGTGACAAGAGAGAGGGTGTGTGATCTCCTTGAGTCACTGTGTAACACTAGGTTTCATGTAGCACACCTGAGAAGTTAAAAGAAAAAAAAAAGGGGGGGGGAGGAGAAGGAGGGATAATTATGCAATCTCTGTGAATGTTTTTTAACCCTGCTGTTCTGTTCGGTCAAAAATGACCTTTTTTGAACTTTGATATTTAAAAAAAAAATCATTATGCAGTTCTGAAACTTGTGGTTACTTCTATTTTCCTAATTTGAGGGGTTCTTTCTAAGGGTCCATTTTTATTTTTTTTTGTTTAGTTTTTGAGCCACATTTTTTTTTTTACACTTGTACTGTTCCCGGTCAAAAATGACCGAATAGCATTTTAGCTAATTTCAGCCAATTTTTGAGTAAAACAAATGAGTTATAATTTATTTTGAGACTACTTATTGCATCTGCTATTGTTTATGAAGTAAACAATTGCTTTAGGTGCAGATTTACACATGCAAACCATGAAATTAGCTAAAATGCTATTCGGTCATTTTTGACCGGGAACAGTACAAGTGTAAAAAAAAACCATATTGGCTTTCAGTACAGTTCTGTGCAAACAAGCCTGAGCTTCCACAAGGTGGACATAGTTCCATGTTTTATTTCACTCAAGACACAACAGTGGTTTCTTATTTTCCAAAAAAAAAAAACAAACAAGTGATACTTATGAGCACAATGCACAATGATGATGCAATAAGCAATCGAGAAGATAGAAAGCCGGACATGATAATGGACTATAAAAGGCACGGATGATTGACCTCGTGGAGACCAAAACAGTGGATGGATACCATGCTTGGCATAGGTGGTTTTCCTTTATCGGATGCTGCCCTTCCCTTGGTTGTTCCTTCCCGGAGAAAGGCCTGGCTATTCACTGCCTGCGTTGAGAAACACGTGATGGTGTCTCCGCAGCTCCTCTACATGCATTTGCATATTTGGGGGCAGTGTTCTGGATCACTGCGTTGAGAAACACGTGATGGTGTCTCCGCGGTGTTGGATGTTTTGGTCTCCATGAGGTCAATCATCCGTGCCTTTATAGACTTTCTACTAGGCACTGCTCCTGATAGCCAGTTTCCTATCCACACTGATGAGGGGCAAAAACCATGGATAGTGGACTAGGCAGACATGTGTATTATTGTTGTCCTGAATGTAAACAATAAAATTATGTGAAGATTTTCTGAAGAAAAAAAAAAAGATTTTTTTATTTATTATTTTTACTATTTTTTTTTCAAAATGTTTGCACGCAGTTAAATTTTATACTATAGTTAATTTTAAGTTATAATTAGTTATAGTTGGTATAGTAGTAGTAGTAGTAGTAGTAGTTGTTTTAGTTAGTTAAGCTCAAATTTGTAATTTATGTGCACAATTCAATAAGCCCTTGTAACCTTTATAAACACAAAATAAATTTAAAAAAAATTAATTTTTTTTACGTTTTTTTTTTTTTATAATGACCAACCATGCTCACATACAGTATAATAATGCAACAGGTATTCAAAAAAAATTTCTTAAGTAGCTAAAACAGCATTTTATTAGGCCCGGTCAAAAATGACCAGAGCAGTACAAGTTGTAAGACTCATGTCGGTGTGGTAGTTGGGGGCAGGTATATCTCGCCCAGGTATTTGTCCTATGTGAATTAGGCCACTCAGTATCTTCAGGATGCTAATGGGTTAACAAGTGCAGGAATAAAGGATGACCAGCTGGGGGTTTCCAGCATCAGCCTGGGGCACACAGATTGCCTGTCTGTGTGAGACAAACGTGAGTGAGAGCTGTGCTCAAGAATTGTGTGATGTTAGCTGGGTGGGGGAAGCCCCCCCCCCAGTTGTTGAGATAGCAACGTGTTGGTTTAGTTAGCGCCGGACAGGCTAGGATTTATTTTTATGTTTTGTTTTATCTATGTTGCTTTCACGTTAATAAATCTGACCTGAGGTCAGCCTGCTCAGAAAACCTGCTGTACGCCTCAGATTCAATGCACAAACCACGTGGCCTTTGACCCCAGCAAAGGCGATCCCGGAGTGTTGTGTCACATTGTGGTGGAGAACGCGGGCATACCGTGGCACAGGCGACAGCATGGAAGACGTGGTGAAAGCCTTAGTACAGTCAACTGCCGTACAGCAGCAGGCCACAGCCGTACAGCACGAAGCTAATCGCTTGATGGCCGCACAGCTGAAGGAGTTAGTGGACATGACGGTTGCAGACCGCCACCTTCTCCAACAGGTGGCACAGCGCCTGGTGAGCATGCCTGACGCTGACCCGGAAGCAGAGTCCAGAAGGATCCATGTGATCTGGCAAAAGCTGACTGCAGAAGATGACGTCGAGGCATACCTGACAACGTTTGAGCGGACGGCATTGAGAGAGAAGTGGCCGAAGGCACGATGGGCCGATTTGATTGCCCCGTTTCTCTCCGGCGAGGCCCAAAAAGCTTACCATGATTTGGACCCGGAGGTCGCTCAGGACTTTGAGAAGCTGAAAGCTGAGATCCTGGCCCGGCTGGGTGTGACGACGGCTGTCCGGGCACAGAGGGTACATCAGTGGACATACCAGCAAGATAAACCGGCGCGGTCTCAGATGTTCGACCTGATCTACTTGACAAAGAAATGGCTGCAACCCGAGGTACTGACAATACCCGAAATAATCCAGCGGGTTGTCCTGGACAAGTACCTGAGAGTACTACTACCAGCGCTGAAAAGGTGGGTAAGCCAAGGAAATCCCACGACAGCGGATCAACTTGTGGAGTTGGTCGAGCGTTATTCCGTGGCAGAAGGACTTCCCGACGACACCGCCAGCCCCTGGTCTGTGCCTCCTCCTCGTGGAACCGGTAAGACTGTTCCAGGGACCACGGGTGAAGGAAAATCGCTTAAAACTGTGGGGGAGGAACCCGGGACTGCTCGCACTCCAAGACCGAGAGTATTGGACGGTGGTCTCAGTAGGGGACCTGTTAGGTGTTTCCGCTGCCATGAGGGTGGTTTCACACTTGCGTTTTTGTCTGCAGCGTTTTTTTTCCCTATATTTAACATTGAAAACGCATGCGTTTTTTTGTGTATGCGTTTGGTCGCGTTTTTTGACGCATGCTTTTTTTACTGCATGCGTTCATTTTCTGAAATGCTACTTGTAGTATTTTTAGAAGCGTTTTTTTGACCAAAAAAAACCGCATGCGTTTTCATGCGTTTTTTTTGGGTCAAAAAATACATTGGAGTCAATGGGGACGCATGCGTTTTTTGGTGCATGCGTTTTTTGCGGTAAAAAACGCATGCGTTTTTTTATTAATAAAACAGAAAACACACTGATATGCCACCCCCCAACATAAAGGTGATAAAGGGAACCTAACCCTACCCCTACCCCTAACCCTAAGGGATCCTAACCTTACCCTACCCTACCCCTAAGGGATCCTAACCCTAACCCTACCCCTAACCCTACCCCTAACCCTAAGGGATCCTAACCCTAACCCTAATCCCTTTATGGTTAGGGTTAGGGTTAGGATCCCTTAAGGTTAGGGTTAGGGGTAGGGTTAGGATCCCTTAGGGTTAGGGGTAGTGTTAGGGGTAGGGTTAGGGTTAGGATCCCTTAGGGTTAGGGTTAGTGGTAGGGTTAGGGGTAGGATCCCTACACCTAACCCTACCCCTACCCCTAACTATTTCTGTTTATAGTGGGTTTTTTACTTTATTTTGATGATTGGCAGCTGTCACACATTTCTCAGCATGCGTTTAAAAAACGCAAACGCATGTAAAAACGCATGTAAACGCGTCAAAACGCCGCATTTTTTTCACCACATGCAAAAACGCATGCGTCAAAAAAACGCAGCGTTTACACGCGTTTTTTCACCATGCGTTTTTTGCGTTTTTTACCGCAAAAACGCACCCGAAAAACGCCAATGTGAAACCAGCCTGAGAAGGGCCACGTTTCTGCGAACTGTCCTGTTACCGCTGAACCCATGCAGTGCGACGTTATAGACTCTAAAAAAGGCATGTCTTTGGTTACACGGCTAGTGAGTGTGAATGCGGGTCAAAATGATACAGCGAAACACCTGTGTGAATTATCTGTTGATGGGAAAAATGTTGTGGCATTACTAGACTCTGGAAGTGTGGTGACTCTGGTGAAAGCTAGTCTGGTGGCACTTCCATCTGGTCCGTCTGACAAGTTTTCTGTAACGTGTGTGCATGGTGACACCTGCTCGTACTTAACAGCGGTCATATGGATTTCCACTCCCTATGGGTCAGTGCAGCACAAAGTGGGACTCGTTCCCGCATTGTTACAGGATGTAATCCTGGGCAGGGATTTTCCCTATTTCTGGCAGTTGTGGGAGAATCAGTTGCTCCTTCACGGTAGCTGTACCCGTGAATCTTCTCCCATGCCCTCTGGAGGTCCCGAGTCCCTAGAGGAGACCCCACAGGAAGATGTTGCTGGGGAGGTTAGTGAATCTAACCTTCAGTACCCCTTCTCCGTCATGGCGGGGGAAACGGAGGAAACTGAGGAACCTCAGCGAGAGGCGGAGGCAGACAGCCATCCGGCACCCTGCCTGCCAGATTTGGGAGTCCAGTTGGATGACTTCCACAGCGAGCAAATGAAAGATCCTACCCTGACTCCGGCTAGGAAAAATGTAAAAATGATAGATGGGGTACCCGTAGAACCTGACACTAAGCTAGCGTACCCGTATATGGTTCTTGAAAATGATTTGCTCTACCAGGTAGAAAAAAAAGGGGAAGACAGTGCAACGGTTAGTGGTACCCAAACCTTATCGGCGGAAGGTACTGGACTTGGCCCACGGACATATAATGGGGGGACATCTGGGGGTACAGAAAACCACAGAAAGGATATCACATTGTTTTGTGTGGCCTGGAATACATAGTGATGTGCGTAACTATTGTGAGTCCTGTCCAGAGTGCCAAATCGCGGCACCTAAACCTCGGTTTCGTAGCCCTTTGGTACCCCTTCCTATCATTGGAGTCCCTTTTGAGAGAATTGGAATGGATTTGGTTGGGCCCCTTCCCCGATCCGCACGTGGGCACCAACATATCCTCCTCATCGTGGACTATGCCACTCGTTACCCGGAAGCCATCCCTTTGCGTAACACAGCTACCAAGACGATCGCCAAGGAATTGGTACAAGTGTTTAGTCGGGTGGGAATTCCAAAACAGATACTCACCGACCAGGGGACTCCCTTTATGTCGAGGGTAATGAAGGAGCTCTGCAGACTCTTACAAATAGACCCGTTGCATACGTCTGTCTATCACCCTCAAACAGATGGCCTGGTTGAGCGGTTCAACAAAACCTTAAAACAGATGCTCCGGAAGGGGATAGACAAAGATGGGAAGAACTGGGATTACTTGTTACCCTATTTGCTGTTTGCCATTAGGGAAGTTCCCCAGTCTTCCGCAGGGTTTTCGCCTTTCGAACTGTTGTACGCCCGTCGTCCCCGGGGACTGTTGGACGTCGCAAAAGAAACCTGGGAAGGTCAAGTCACTCCCTTTAAAACGGTGATTGACCATGTAACACAAATGCAGGATCGTATTGCCGCTGTCATGCCCATTGTTAGGGACCATATGTTACAGGCCCAGGGAGCCCAGAGGCAAAGTTATGATAGAGGTGCTAAGGTCCGTACATTTGCATCCGGGGATAGGGTGTTGGTCCTAATCCCTACGGTGGATAGTAAATTTCTGGCGAAATGGCAGGGCCCATTTGAGGTCCTGGAAAGAGTTGGTGAAGTGAACTATAAAGTGTACCAGCCTGGTAAGAGAAAACCAGAACAGATTTATCATGTGAATCTGATAAAACCCTGGAAAGACCGCTCTGCCCTAACGGCGGATCTGCCCCGTCCGGTTGGTTCACCTACCGTACCGGAGGTGCAGGTTGCCGAGACTCTCTCGGAACAACAAAAATCTGAGGTTAAGCAGTTTTTGTTACAGAACCGACAGTTTTTCTCGGAAAAACCTAGCCGGACTAAGCTAGTGAAACATGAGATTGTCACAGAGCCTGGCGTCACAGTTCATGTGAAGCCCTACCGGATTCCAGAAGCACGCCGTGAAACCGTCTCCCGGGAAGTGATGGCAATGTTGGACTTAGGAGTCATTGAAGAGTCACACAGCGCCTGGTTCAGTCCAATCGTGTTGATACCTAAACCGGATGGCTCCATACGGTTTTGTAATGACTTTAGGAAACTGAAAGCGGTTTCTAAATTTGATGCGTACCCTATGCCCCGGGTCGATGAGTTGATCGACCGGCTTGGTAAAGCCCGATACATTACGACCCTGGATTTAACAAAGGGGTACTGGCAGATCCCTCTGGCCGAGGCGGCCAGAGAGAAGACGGCATTTGCTACACCGGAAGGTCTGTTCCAGTATGTCTACATGCCGTTTGGACTTCACGGAGCTCCCGCAACGTTCCAGAGATTGATGGATCGAGTCTTGAGGCCCCACAGACAGTACGCTTCTGCCTACCTGGATGACATCGTAATTTACAGCATGGACTGGGAAACTCACCTCCGGAAGGTACAAGCGGTGATTGATGACCTGCGAGATGCAGGCTTAACGGCAAACCCCAAGAAATGTCACATCGGGCTTGAAGAAGCCCGATACTTGGGCTACGTGATTGGCAGAGGAGTGGTTAAACCCCAGATCGACAAAATACAGGCAATCCAGGGCTGGCCACAACCAGTGAACAAGAAACAAGTACAAGCTTTCATGGGGATTTCCGGCTATTATCGCCGGTTCATACCCAATTTTGCAGCCATGGCTACCCCCTTGACGGATCTTACCAAAGGGAAGGGTTCCGTCATGGTAAAATGGACCTCAGCTGCTGAAGAGGCCTTCCACAGCCTGAAACGGGCTTTGTGCTCTCAGCCCGTACTAGTGACTCCTGATTTCAGCAGCGAGTTTGTGGTACAAACTGATGCCTCTGATACTGGTGTCGGAGCTGTACTTTCCCAGGTGAGGGACGGAGTCGAACACCCGGTCCTCTACCTCAGTCGGAAACTGAATGTACATGAGCAGAGATATGCGGTGGTTGAAAAAGAGTGCCTAGCCATTAAATGGGCTCTCGACTCCCTCAAGTATTACCTGGCCGGTAGGAAGTTTAGGCTGGTCACGGACCATGCCCCTCAAGTGGATGCACCTCCACAAGGACCGTAATAGTCGGGTAACCCGGTGGTTCCTTGCCCTGCAGGCTTATTCTTTTACGGTGGAGCACCGACCTGGGGTGCAGATGGGGAACGCCGATGCCCTGTCCCGAGTGCACTGTTTCAAGAGTGTTCTTGCTCGACCGGAGTGGTCTGAGCAAGGGGGGTGGATATGTAAGACTCATGTCGGTGTGGTAGTTGGGGGCAGGTATATCTCGCCCTGGTATTTGTCCTCTGTGAATTAGGCCACTCAGTATCTTCAGGATGCTAATGGTTTAACAAGTGCAGGAATAAAGGATGACCAGCTGGGGGTTTCCAGCGTCAGCCTGGGGCACACAGATTGCCTGTCTGTGTGAGACAAACGTGAGTGAGAGCTGTGCTCAAGAATTGTGTGATGTTAGCTGGGTGGGGGAAGCCCCCCCCAGTTGTTGAGATAGCAACGTGTTGGTTTAGTTAGCGCCGGACAGGCTAGGATTTATTTTTATGTTTTGTTTTATCTATGTTGCCTTCACGTTAATAAATCTGACCTGAGGTCAGCCTGCTCAGAAAACCTGCTGTACGCCTCAGATTCAATGCACAAACCACGTGGCCTTTGACCCCAGCAAAGGCGATCCCGGAGTATTGTGTCACAAAGTGTATAGTGGAAACGAAAAGAACAGCAGGGTTAAATAAATTTGAATATGGCAATACACTTTTAAATGGGATTTTATTGTGAGAAAGCAAGAAAAGTCACATATTTGGTATCACTCTGTCCGCAGTGACCTTAACTCCTTCCATCTTGCCCTGAAAACAACCAGTGAACAGTCTACGGTTACCGCTCAGGACACACCCTGGTACTTAGACATCTAGCTCGGCATATATGCGCTGCAGAGCGAGCTCATAACTGAAGTGCTGGGACGTGCTTAGGCTACGTTCACATTTGCGCCGCTCCCGGCTGCGTCGGGTACAGCCGCGGCGACGCACGCGCCATGTGCCCCTATATTTAACATGGGGGCGCATGGACATGCGTTGCATTTGCGTTTTGCGACGCATGCATCGCTGCAGCACATGCGTCAGGGCGCAGGGAACGCTGCATGATGCAGTTTTTCCTGCGCCTAAAACCATGCAAAAAGCGACGCATGCGTCGCAAAACGCAGCGTTTGTGCATGCGTTCATATTTGCGTTGTGCGTTGCCGCACAACGCAAATGTGAACGTAGCCTAACTGTGAACTGAGCGGTGGCTGTGGCCACTCCGCAACGAAATCATATTAACCTGTATTTTAACCCCATATCTGCAGGTTATTAACAGTTTGGGACATGACAGATTCTCATTAAAAAGGCAAGGCTTTTGCCATTTTATCAGACACCCTCTGTCTTTAGGTAAGGACAAAGGCAGATTTGTGCGACATCACAATTTGCTGAGAGCAAGAGTTATGATAGTCGGTTTACTCTGTTGAAGATTTAGCAGAGCTCAGAATGTTGTGACCTCGTTCACATCACTTAGCAACTTTCTGACCTGAGTATGACAGCATGATGTATTTGTATGCAGCTGTCACGGTCAGGCCAGGAGAGCCGATGGTCAGTCTGAGGATGCGATTCTCAAACAAGAAATATGTCCGTCTGTCTGCCCCCTACATTGTATATTGACACATACGGGCTAATCAGTGCTGGGGGAGCACTAGGAGGCAGGTGGCCAGTTGTCCTGGAGTGATAATCATCATCTGCTGATAACACACTGATTGTATTTAAAATGGAAAAACACTGTCATGCAAGTGTAATCAGTGGCTCAGCTCCTACAATATGGTGCTCTCAGAAGAAAAAAAGTTCATGAAGATGCCTGTGTGTATATATAAAGTGTGAAGTGTCTACTTTCAATTTATTCTGGAATTTACTGTAGATTTAATTTGAAATTATTGCCCTGGCTATCAGTGGCTCAAAGTTATTTATTTATTTATTTTTTTAAATGCTATCAGCAAAATGGTTAAAATGCAACTTTATGATCATAGTTGTAGCATGACAACTTGTTTGGTCTGGAATTGTGTTTAAGGAGGCCCCAATATGTAATATACTTACAGGAATATATTAGTGCTGGAAATATAGGCTCATTTCTTTCCTGCGCAGTTTCCACCAGCATCCTCAAAGGGCCCTTTGGGCACAATACAGCTAGCAAATCTGTCAGCAAAGGCACAATACAGTCATGACAGAAATCAGGCAGAAAACTCAAGCTTATCAAGCGGACCTACTTTTGTTTTGTACATCTGTTACCTGTAAAGGTACCTTCACACTAAACGACGCTGCAGCGATCCAGACAACGATCCGGATCGCTGCAGCGTCGCTGTTTGGTCGCTGGAGAGCTGTCACACAGACCGCTCTCCAGCGACCAACGATGCCGGTAACCAGGGTAAACATCGGGTTACTAAGCGCAGGGCCGCGCTTAGTAACCCGATGTTTACCCTGGTTACCATCCTAAAAGTAAAAAAAGCAAACGCTTCATACTTACCTTCCGCTGTCTGTCCCCGGCGCTGTGCTTCTCTGTACTGGCTGTGAGCACAGCGGCCGGAAAGCAGAGCGGTGACGTCACCGCTCTGCTTTCCGGCCGCTGTGCTCACAGTGAGTGCAGGAAAGCACAGCACCGGAGGACAGACAGCGGAAGGTAAGTATGAAGCGTTCGTTTTTTTTTACTTTTAGGATGGTAACCAGGGTAAACATCGGGTTACTAAGCGCGGCCCTGCGCTTAGTAACCCGATGTTTACCCTGGTTACCAGCGAAGACATCGCTGAATCGGTGTCACACACGCCGATTCAGCGATGTCAGCGGGAGAGCCAGCGACCAAATAAAGTTCTGGCCTTCTAGCCGCGACCAACGACATCACAGCAGGATTCTGATCGCTGCTGTGTGTCAAACTGAACGATCTCGCTAGCCAGGACGCTGCAACGTCACGGATCGCTAGCGATATCGTTCAGTGTGAAGGTACCTTAAGACATTGGCATCTAGATCTACAAAAAGGGATTGCTTTGTAGTTAAAACTTATTTTGCGGTTGTCAAAATGTAAAATAATAAAAGTAACGGTAACTAATGCTCCAGTTCTTTAATTCTGAACACTGCACTCCTGGCCTGATTTCGCACCCTCATTAGTTTCCACATAAAGTGCTTCTTCTGGCTCTAGGTCATTGATGTGCCTGAAGGACAAGGTCTGCTCGACTGAGTAAGGCTGGTTTCACATTTGCGTTTAAATCCGCAGCGTTTAAAACGCATCCGCAAGTGGTGAAAAAAATGCATGTAAACGCGTACAAACGCTGCGTTTTTTAGACGCATGCGTTGTCGCATGCGGTTAAAAAAACGCGTCGTTTGTACGCGTTTACATGCGTTTTTTCCTGCGTTTGTGCTTTTGGTACGCATGATGAGAAATTTCACAAGCTGTTTTTTGTTCATTCTGCTTCAGAAAAATCGGAATAAAAAGCTATCAAAAATGTCACGCCCGAAAATGTTACCAATAAAAATGTCAACTCGTCCCGCAAAAAACAAGACCTCACATGACTGTGGACCAAAATATGGAAAAATTTTAGCTCTCAAAATGTGGTAACGCACAAAATTTTTTGGGGAATAAAAAGCGTCTTTCAGTGTGTGACAGCTGCCAATCATAAAAATCCACTAGAAAACCCCTTATAAATAGAAATCAAACCCCCTTCATCAACTCCTTAGTTAGGGGAAAATTAAAAAAAAATTATTTATTTCCATTTTCCCATTAGGTTTTGGGCTAGGGTTTGGATCCCTTTGGGGTTAGGGTTAGGGCTAGAGTTTGGATCCCTTTGGGGTTAGGGTTTGGATCCCTTTGGGGTTAGGGCTAGGGTTTGGAACCCTTTGGGGTTAGGGTTAGGATCCCTTTGGGTTAGGCTTAGGGTTTGGATCCCTTTGGGGTTAGGGCTAGGGTTAGGATCCCTTTGGGGTTAGGGTTTGGATCCCTTTATCACCTTGATGGTGGGGGGTGGCTTATCAGTGTCTAGATTTGTTTTTCTCTATGGAAACGCATGCGTTCAAAAACGCATGTGTTAAAAAACGCATGCGTTTACATAGACAGCAATACTTTTTTTGACGCAATCGAACGCATGCGTTTTTTTGCGGCAAAAAAACGCCTCTAGAAATTACTACATATTGCATTTCCGTGCCAAGACGCAAGCATCGAAACGACGCATGCGTCGTCAAACGCGTACAAAAAAAACGCATGTGTTTTTAATGTTAAAGATAGGAAAACAAGACGCATGCGTTTATATGCGTTACAAACGTAGCGTCAAAAAACGCAAATGTGAAACCAGCCTAAGGTGAAACATGGCCCATGTTTACCTGAAGCAAATTCTGCTTAAAAAAACAAAGCGGGTACGTTTGCATCAAAGACACACTGTGCTGCTAATGTGAGGAGCTCGTCTTAACTATTTTTTTTTTTATGACGAGGTTCTGAAAAATTTGTTTTGTTAAGGATAAAATAAGGTGAATGTAGCTTCTTTGAAGTGAACGAATCCTGAAAGAAACCTCTAAAAAGTAGGCAGTCAAATCAAACTGGAAAGGATATTCAAAGAAAAAACAAAACAAAAACAAGCCTTTAAAAATGCCTTGGGACTAAAAAAAAATGCTGCAAAAAAGCATTTTCTGAAACAGTTTCTGCTTGTAATTGACGGTATGGTGCAAACATGTGTCAGTCCAGGTCTGGATATCCAGTCACATGTGGACCATCATTCAGTTGTAAAGTACCTATCCAACCTATCAATAGCTGGTTATTGGGTGATCATACAAGACTTAAGTTCTGCAAAATGAATAGTGACGAAAGCCATTTTATTCCAAGGTGCAGCTTGTCCTAGTCACGTGTAAGAACAGATTGCAGTCTAAAACACCGCTTGAGAGACAGATAAAGAGTATCGTAAATACACATCTCTGATCTGCAAGAGCAGGGCTGTAACATGACAAGAAATAAATCTTCATGCTGACTGGGCATAAACAATCTTCTCCAGCTTCAGTCCACTGTGTGCTGTCAGTTAGCAAGACGATTTACTTCTTCTCATGTAACAGTTCTGCACCGAGAGCTAACTGAGAAATGCGTATTTACGATACTCGTCTTGTCAGCTTGGACCCACTTATCAAGCTGTGTTCCTTTTAGGCTGCAACAAGGCTTGACTCACAACTAGGACAGGCTGCAGTTTGAATTAAGTGACGGGGACCAAATTATTGTATTCTTGAATGAGCAGGATCAAAATTAAGAAAGTTACTGACAAACCTATATTATTGCCAGTATCTGACAAAAAATTGGCATCACATTATCTGGCAATTATACAGACATTATGGCAATAATTTAAAAACAATAGAAATTAGTTACTTACCATAAACAGATATGGCGCCAAGAATAACCCAAGCTGACCACTCTGGCAAATACTTGATGAATACCAGAGCCATCAGAGCACTGATCATGATAAGATAAGCCTGCTGCAGTTGAAGAGGCCCTTTCCAATGAATACAGATCATTCCCACTGCCCCAAAATTCCAGATGACCATGAACAAGGTTGGATAGTCCATCGCTACATTGTACGTCTTGAAAACCTCACTATAAAAGTAGAAAAGCAGGGTTTTGGTTGACACCATGAAAGTTATTACTAACATCTCTATTTGTAGCTTTTTTTTTTTTTTTTAAGTTCTATTAATGTACACTTAGAGCAATTAAAGAAACAAAGTAAGTACAGTGCAGCTCCAATTACACAAAAAAATAGGGGGTTGTGGCTTTATTGTTGTACTGAGCAGATGTGTTAGTGAATGCTTATAGGCATAATATTAGAAGCTCTGCACAATCTTCACCAATTAAGCTCCTTTGATGACCTAGACTGGTCACGAGCATGAATACTAACCCAGCTCTCCAATATTTACTTGGTTTTTCCTTCGGCAACTGCAAAGGCCAGTGAATTTTGAAGAGATCCAAGTTCACCGTCCATTACTGGATCTGCATGCTATTGCATCATCCAGATTATCTCCGTGGCTTGATCCAGAGTTTGTGTCCCTTGTGGATCCTCCTTGTGCTGCTGGGCCTTCAGTTGCTTGCAGTCTAGCCTCGCCCGGATTGGCTGTGCCCTCCCAAATCTTCTGTCGCCGCTGTTGGATGTGGTGAACTCAGGAAGGATCCTGATCCTCAGTGTGCTGTTTTAGCCATGTCTGCCATGCCCCTTCTTTGCTGGGGTTGTCCTCTCAGTGAATAAGTCTGGTGTTCGTATCGCCGATAGACATCCTTGGTTGTTGGGCCCCTTTGAACCAACAAAGGCTAAGGGTGAGTGCTGTGCCGCCATATTTCTCCATACCCAGCTTCTACTCCCTTAGGGTGGGACATACGATATAACCATAGACCAGCGTCATTAAATATTGGACGTTCCCTGCGCTGTTAGCATACAAAGAACCCCTGCTTCTATGGTCTGTAATAAACTAGTTTATAGTTTTACACTTTTGGACAACCCTGATAAGAACTCATTATTGGGGCTTATTTCCAACTGCTATATAAAAAGGAGGGACGCAACCACATTATTACCGTTTCCCTCACAATATTATCCCCACCAACTGCCTCATATGTGTGCAAAAATGAGACCCAACAAGACTCTTCGTATAGCAGTTAAGAGGTTTCCCACACAAAGTACCGTTCATTTTAAACGAATAAATCTTGGAATAACAGTTCCACTACTGGAGGTATTAAACATGTTCCTGTGCTGAGATAATCTTACAGATGTGTCCCTGCTATGTACTGTGTAATGGTTGTGTCGGACCGTGCAGGAGTATATTATTCCAAGATCTATTGATTAAAATGCACTTTGTTCTTAACCGCCTCACCGAGTCTAGCACCCGCTATCAAACGAATAGTTATCAGGGGGCAGCGCTGGTGTCACTCACTGCTTCCATCTCCACTCCCTGATGAAGTCTTCTATTCTCGAGTTGTGCTGAGTATTGTTGGTGCTCGACTGTCATGTTCGAGCCCCATGGCTGCATGTTCACAGCTATAAGACAGCAACAAAACATGTGGGGATTGCCTGCCAAACACTGGCAAGCTCTCTGCATGTTTTGTTTCTGTCTAACAAAACAAATGGCTGTGGGGACTGGAACATGACACCCAAGCACCAGCAATTCTCAGTGCATGCCCGAGCACCCTAGGAAAAACGCAAGTAATGAGCACTTGCACTCATCACTAGTTATAAGCAGAATATTGGCACTGCACTCACCTCTCCCACAGCGTCCAGCACCCAGTACGTCTTCAGAGTGGGTGAAATCAAGAAACTAGTAACTGTAGCACTTCCCCCTGTGACTTACTGTTCCGGGAGGGGTGATGGACACTGAAGGTACACAGAGAGCCACCATTGCCTCCTGTGACATCACGTTTAAGACTAAAGCTTTGTGCACACATTCAGGATTTCTTGCAGAAATTTCCTGAGCAAAACCGGACATTTTCTGCAAGAAATCCGCATGCTTTTTTTTCGTGTTTTTCTCGCTTTTTTGTGCGTTTTTTTTCCAGAGCTTCCCAATGCATTAAATAGCGTGAAAAACGCAAAATTCCGCAAAATTAATGAACATGCTGCGTTTTTTACCGCGATGCGTTTTTTTCGCGGAAAAAAACGCATCATGTGCACAAAAATTGCAGAATGCATTCAAAATGATGGGATGCATAATGTACGCATTTTTTAATGAGTTTTTATAGCGAAAAAAAACGCAATGTGTGCACACAGCCTTAATGTAAAAGGAAGTACAGTATGTGGTACAGTATGTGTGGACAGCTCAGTCGGCCAGACACAGAGGTATAAACGGAACATTGTCTCTTTAAGAACGTACTTGGTTAAGCAGCATAAGCCAAGCTGGGGAAAAACATAAAAACAAAACACAGAACAGCCCTCTGAGTAAATCAACAGAGAAAAACCACTGGAGGATGTTCTTTCCAGCCCTGCTGAACAAAGACTGCCTCTAGAGGCCAGCTATTTAAACCCCAGACCATGTGACTGATCACATGACTGTGACATAACACACCAAGTCAGCACACGGCGGTGTCAGCATGCAGGTGGAGATAAGGCGGACATCCTCCCACCTAATCTATGGATGACCACATAAAGGCCAGCTCATATATGCAACTTAGCTTAATCCTTACAACACGTAGTGTGCTGGAGGAAAATACTCTGGGTTTCACATTACGAACGCCATTAAGCGTAGTAATACATCTCCTCTCCAGTACTTTACCAGTCACAAGTATTAAAAGAAAAAAATAGGGATTAGCTAGATAGGATAAAGTGTAGGGTATTGTGTAATAAGCAAATTACAAGAGTGGTTAGGGTATAAGGATACAGATTTAGAAAATAGATTTTAGATGCTGGACCTCCCCTTAGTAGTTTGCCAGAAGCAAGCCATTTGAAAGTCACAGTGCACCATGGAGTTGGGAAGGGGGGGAATCTTGAAACCTACTGAATATCAAAAGGGCATTTTGTTTGATAAGGGAGAAGAGGAAGATGGATTAACCCTTTGTCAGCTCTCGTCAAGGTAAAATAGAGAATATCTTGATTGGAGGACATAATGACTACCATGGCTATTAAATATTTCAGCAGGTTCTTGCTATATAATCTGATAGAATAATGAGGGAAAAACAGAGACCCTGACTCTCGCAATGTAATAAAAAATATGGATATACTTACCCTCCGACAGCCAATGGCTCTTAGTGGTGCAAGCGGCCGCCTCCATTCCTAAGGATGCATTGAGCGAAGGACCTGAGATGACGTCGCGGTCACGCGACGTCACTTCCGGCCTTCACGCAATGCATCCTTGGGAACAGAGGCCGCCACTTGCACCGCTGAGAGCCGGGTGCCGTCGGAGGGTAAGTATATCAATATTTTTTATTCTTTTTTTTTTTTTTTTACATGAATATGGATCCCAGGGCCTGAAGGAGAGTCTCCTCTCCTCCAGATCCTGGGAACCATCCAGGACCGCTCCCTGCACACACCGTACCCAGCGTATAAGACGACTCCTGACTTTTGAGATGATTTTCAGGGGTTAAAAAGTCATCTTATACGCCGGAAAATACGGTATCTTGCTAATCATTTCCTTTTCATGGCTAACCAATTTGAGTCCCAAATGTAAATTAGCCACTCAACATAAACCTATATTTTGGGAGGAGTGGCTGTGCCTGATTTCCTTCTTTACTATCTAATAGGTCAGTTAAAACCACTGAGTACATTTGTGCCTGGCAGACAGTGACCGAATTCGGAGCACCATTTGGCTCAAGCAAAGGCAACATGTTTGCTGGGCTTATTGGAATCTCCTCTTAATTTAGATTAATACCAATGGATAGACTAGCGCGCCTTGCTTGGAGGCAGGTGAAATGGTTAATTTTACTGATCTAGTATCCTATGACAACACACTCATCCTCTCTTTTTGGGTTACTAAGAATGTCCTTTCATTGGGTGGCCTTACATGGGTCGTCCACCTTCAGGGATAATTTGCTTTGTTTTTGTTTTTTTACTTAAAATGCTAACAATTTGGGCCTAAAAGAGTAAGCATCAATTACATTATTTATTCAGTATTCAGTAAAACACATGGAAATAAGCAAATTTGTAATATATCTGTCTTAACCTCTTTCCAACCAGGCAAATTTTTACCTTAATTTTCCCTCCCCTTCTTCCAAGAGCTGTAACTTTACTTTTCAGTTGAAACAGCCATATGAGGGTTTGTTCTCTTGCAGAGTAAGTTGCTCTTTGAATGCCCCCTTTCATTTTATCATGTGATGGTATATGGTAAAAATTACCTGGCAATTAGATTTTTCAAGTCTGTACGATTAGAGATGCCAAATTTTTTTTTATGTAGGTGGCAAAAAAAAAAAAAAAAAAAAAAGTTGCTTGCGTCACCATTATCTTAGACCGGTAATGTTTTCAATTTTTGCCTGATATAACTGTGTAAGGACTTATTTTTTGCACCCCAAGCTGATTTTTTATTTTTACCGTGCTAGGGTAGATACGATATTTTGATCACCTGATATTGTATTTATTTTTCAGTGTCGTGGCGTCTGAAAAACTAATTCTGGTGTTTTTGCCGATTATGTTGTTTACCAATAGGGTTAATTAGAAGTAGAGATATAAAAATGTGTATTTTATTTCTTTATTTTTAATGGGTTAAATTGAATTTACGAGCTTTTTTTCATATTTTTACAACATTTTCTTCCGCTTTCTACTGTGTTTGTTAGCTCCCTTAACCCCTTCACCCCGAAGTCTGTTTTCAACTTCCTGACCAGGCCATTTTTTTCAATTCTGACCACTGTCACTTTATGAGGTCATAACTCTGAAACGCTTCAACGGATCCTGGTGATTCAGAGATTGTTTTCTCGTGACATATTGCAATTTATGATAGTGGTAAAATTTCTTTGATTTGACCTGCGTTTATTTGTGAAAAAAATGGAAATTTGGGGAAAATGTTGAAAATGTAGCAATTTTTAAACTTTTTGTTTTTATGCCCTTAAATTAGAGAGTCATATCGTACAAAATAGTTAATAAACTACATTACCCACATGTCTACTTTACATTACCACAATTTTGGAAACAATTTTTTTTGTTAGGAAGTTATAAGGGTTAAAAATTGACCAGCGATTTCTCATTTTTACAATAAAATTTTTTAGGGACCACCTCACACTTGAAGTGACTTTGAGGGGTCTATATGACAGAAAATGCCCAAAAGTGACACCATTCTAAAACTGCACCCCTCAAGGTACTCAAAACCACATTCAAAAAGCGTATTAACCCTTCAGGTGCTTCACAGGAATTTTTGGAATGTTTTAAAAAAATTTGAACACTTCACATTTTTTACTTAACATCCAATTTGTTTTATTTTACCAAGGGTAACAAGAGAAATTGGACCACAAAAGTCGTTGTACAATTTGCCCTGAGTAAGCCGATACCCCATATGTTGGGATAAACCATTGTTTGGGCACATGGCAGAGCTCGGAAGGAAAGGAGCGCCATTTGACTTTTCAATGCAAAATTTGCTGGAATTGAAATTGGAACCCATGTCGCGTTTGGAGAGCCCCTGATGGGCCTAAACAGTGGAAACCCCCCACAAGTGACACCATTTTGGAAATACCTCCTAAGGAGCTTATCTAGATGTGTGGTGAGCACTTTTAACCCCCAAATGTTTCACTAAAGTTTAGAATGTAGAGCTGTGAAAATAAAACAAATCTTTTTTTTTTTCCACGAAAATGATATTTTAGCCCCCAAATTTTTATTTTCCCAAAGGTAACAGGACAAATTGGACCCCAAAAGTTGTTGTCCAATTTGTCCTGAGTACGCTGATATCCCATATGTGGGGGGGAACCACTGTTTGGGCGCACGGCAGAGCTCGGAAGGGAAGTAGTAATGTTTTGAAATGCAGACTTTGATGGATTGGTCTGCAGGCGTCACGTTGCATTTGCAGAGCCCTTGATGTACCTAAACAGTAGAAACCCCCACAAGTGACCCCATATTGGAAACTAGACCCCACAAGGAACTTATCTAGATGTGTTGTGAGAACTTTGAACCCCCAAGTGTTTCACTACAGTTTATAATGCAGAGCCGTGAAAATAAAAAATCTTTTTCTTTTTTTTTTCCACAAAAATTATATTTTAGCCCCCGGTTTTGTATTTTCCCAAGGGTAACAGGAGAGATTGGACCTCAAAATTTGTTGTCCAATTTGTCCCGAGTACGCTGATACTCCATATGTGGGGGTAAACCCCTGTTTGGGCGCAGGGGAGAGCTCGGAAGGGAAGGAGCACCATTTTAGTTTTTTAACACAGAATTGGCTGGAATCGGACGCCATGGAGAGCCCCTGATGTGCCTAAACAGTGGAAACCCCCCAATTCTAACTGAAACCCTAACCCAAACACACCCCTAACCCTAATCCCAACCGTAAATGTAATCCAAACCCTAACTTTAGCCCCAACCCTAACCCCCAACCCTAACTTTAGCCCCAACCCTAACCCAAGCCGGAAAATGGAAATAAATACATTTTTTTTAATTTTACTATTTTTCCCTAACTAAGGGGGTGATGAAGGGGGATTTGATTTACTTTTATAGCATTTTTTTGGCAGATTTTTATGATTGGCAGCCGTAACACACTAAAAGACGCTTTTTATTGCAAAAAATAGTTTTTGCATCACCACATTTTGAGAGCTATAATTTATCCATATTTTGGCCCACAAAGTCATGTCAGATCTTGTTTTTTGCGGGACGAGTTGACGTTTTTATTGGTACCATTTTCGGGCACATAACGTTTTTTGATCGCTTTTTATTTCCTGAATTTTTTAGGGGGCGTTTATACTGTTCCAAGTGTGGTAAAATTGATAAAGCAGCTTTGTTCTTCAGGTCAGTACGATTACAGCGATACCTCATTTATATCATCTTTTTTATGTTTTGGTGCTTTTACACAATAAAAACTATTTTATATAAAAGTAATTGTTTTTGCATTGCTTTATTCTGAGAGCTATAACTTATTTCTGTGCTGATGATGCTGTATGGTGGCTTTTTTTTTGCGGGAAAAGATGACGTTTTCAGCGGTACCATGTTTATTCATATCCGTCTTTTTGATCGCTTGTTATTTCACTTTTTGTTCGCCGGTATGATAATAAAGGGTTGTTTTTGACTTCTTTTTTTTTCGCGGTGTTCACTGAAGGGGTTAACTAGTGGGATAGGTTTATATAGCGGGTCATTATGGACGCGGTGATACCAAATATGTGTACTTTTATTTTTTTTTGTTCATATAAATAAATGGATTTATTGGGAAATATTGTTTTTTTTTTCTTCTTTATTTGGGGATTTTTTTTAACTTTTTTTGTACATTCATTTTTTTTTTTTCTTTTTACTTTCTAACATTGTCCCAGGGTGGGACATCACTATATTAGATCAGATCGCTGATCTGACACTGTGCATAGCACAGTGTCAGATCAGCGATCTGACAGGCAGTGCAGGAGGCTTTCCGGCACCTGCTCTATGCAGGCACCGACTAGCCACCTCACTTCATGACCCGGAAGAAGTTCCGCGGCCATCTTGGATCCAGGGACTCCTTCCGGATCACCGGAACAACGCAATCGCATCGCGTTGTTCTGGTGGGAGAGTGCAGGGAGCCCCCCCGTCCCTGAGCGATGCCCCTCCATGTCGCTGTCACTACTGACAGCAGCATCAGAGGGGTTAAATGCCCACTATCGGCGCTAGCGCCGATCGTGGGCATTGCTGCGGGGTGTCAGCTGTCATATACAGCTGACACTCACATGCAATCGCCGCCGCTCTCACTGTGAGGCCGCGTGATCGTGCCGCCGTACTAGTACTGCAGTTTGCGGGAACTCAGCACCGGCTCTTTCCGCCCAGGAGGCTGCTACTGCTCTCGCTGAGTGAGCTCTAATTTTCTCCGGAGCGGACACCCCACGCGATGTATGTGACAGGTTGATGGCATCTCTGAGCATCTTGCTAATGTGCTTTTGGAAGCTTTATTCCCCTTCAGAGAACCCTGAAAACATACAAAAAGAGATCAATCCTTCCTACATTCTCTAGTGGCCTCTAGGTAATTAATCAGGCATCTCCTAACATCTAACGAGTGTAAGATTTCTTCGCTCCTTTTGTTCTAACCCCAAAATAAGGAGGAAGGGAAATCTCCTGTGACCTATGGAATCGAGAAGCTACTTTTGGAAGGTAGGCTGGGTCCGTTTTGAGAACAACTCTTATCCAAGATCTGCGTGAAAGGGGGGCTAGCTGATAATGCCTGGATGTCACTGACCCCCGAGTGCTGAAGAGCTACCAATAGAGATGTTTTGAGGGACAAGATTCTCAAGGGAGCATCTGCCAAGGGTTCGAAGGGAGATTAAGTTAGGGCTGAAAGGACTTAATTTATTCCCATCGTGGAGTATTCCGCAAGAGAAGGGGTCTAGACCTTCTGCCGCTTTAATGAACCTGGAAACCCAACGATTCCCTGCTAGATCATAAATGAATAAAGCCCCTAAGGCAGCGACCTGAACCTTTAGGGTACTTGTGGCCAGACCTTGTTCAAAACCCTTTTGCAGGAACTCTAATATGGCTCTAAGTGGAACTCCCTCATTTACTTTAGAGCCTGATGATGAGAAGAATTTTTTCCAGACTTTACCGTACTGTTTGGTGGTTATCGGTTTCCTGCTTTGCAGTAAGGTTGATACCAGGCTTGGCGAGAACCCTTTATCCTTTAGAAGTCCCCTTTCAAATTCCAGGCTGTCATATGTAAACTTGCTACCAAGTATCTCGCTGTGTGTGATCCCGGTTTTACCCATGAAAACCAAATCCTCTTTGGCCAGAAGGGGGCCATCAAGACTACACAAGCTCTGTCTTCCTGTATTTTCCTCAGGACTGCTGGGATTGGTGCAATTGGGGGAAATGCATATGCTAGCCGATAGTTCCATGGAATCAGGAATGCATCCAACGCAACAGGGTTGCCTAATGGAGTTATGGAGCAGAAGGTGTCCACCTTTCAATTCAGATTGTTCGCATACAGATCTATGTCTGTGTCCCCCATCTTTCTGAGATCTGATTGAACATGGTTTGGCTTAATTCCCATTCTCCCTGTCTGAGGCGAGACCGACTCAAGAAGTCTGCCCTGTAATTGTCCACCCCTTTTATATAAAGAGCCGTCAAAGACCCCAGGTTGTCCTCGGCTAGTTGAAAGATTGATTTTGTTACTTCCATGAGGGATTGGGATTGGGTAACCCCCTGCTGATTTAAGTAGGCTACCACTACCTGGTTGTCTGAGAATACCCTGGCATGATGTGAGTGAAGGGAGTTCAGGAATCTTAAGAGTGCACATTTCACTGCCAGTAGTTCTTTCATATTTGAAGATGCTGCCCTCAGGTCATCTGACCAGACCCTCTGTGCTATGAGATCCTTCAGATGCGCCCCCCAACCCCTGGGGCTTACATCCGTGGTCACAACTTTTGAGACCGGAAATACCCACGAGACACCCTGGGTCAAATTGCTCGTCTTCATCCGCCATTCTAGTGAGAGTGCTGTGTTTGATGATATACTGAACTGACCTTCTAAATTTCCTTTTAGTGAAAGTTCTGCTGACAAAAATTTCCCATTGCAGTTCCCTCGTGTGTATTTGGGCCCAGTGAACCGCAGGGATGCATGCTGTGATGGACCCCAGGAGGAACATTGCGTCTCGTAAGGATATGGAGGGGAGATCCCTTGATCGAGATACCAACCCCACCATCTTCTGGATTTTCCCTAAGGGTAGACGACACTCCTGATGGATGGAATCTAGTATGATGCCCAGATATTCCTGTACCTGGCTTGGTACTAATTTGGACGCATGACCCTCTCCAACTGAGCCTTGCAATGTTGGAGGGAGTTGCTGATTATCAGGAAGTCGTCTAGATCTAGAATGATTAGGGTGTCTTGTTCTCTTAGGTGAGCCATTACCTCCGCTACAAGTTTGGTGAACACTCGAGGTGATATGGCCAGCCCAAAAGGGAAGGGCTGCAAATTGGTAATGCCTTATTACCCCCTTGATTTAGACAGCTACCCTGAGGAATTTTTGGTAGTCTCTGTGGATGCATCCTTTAGATCTAGCACAGCATTAAAACAGAGTGGAAACATTTTTACTGACGTTTTTATTGTCTCCATTTTGAATGGCTGCACTAAAGTGTTTGTTCAGACTTTTCAAGTTTATGATTGTCCTGAAGCAACCATCTGGTTTCCTTCTGAGGAAAAGGGGGAGGGGGGAGTAAAACCCTTTTCCTCCTTCTTGGAGAGGAATCTACAGAAGAACCCCCTTCCTCAACAGTCCCGTAACCTCTTGTTCTAAAGCTAGTTGTTCCTCCATTGAGAATCTCCAAGATGTTATTAGAAACGATGATTGAGGGAGGTTGTGGAATTTGAGCTTTAGTCCCAATTTTATTAAGTCCAGTATCCAGGAGCTGTTGGTTATCTTCTCCCAGGCTGAGAGAAAGAGGGACAATCTTCCCCCCACCTGGGGAAAGACTTCATTGGGAGGGTTTTTTTATTATCAGTGGGGCATTTACTGAACATGAACCCCTTATTCTTATTTCTTTTGTCTTCCCATCTATCTTGTGTTCTCGGTGGCTTTCTTCGGATAAACCTCTTACTCCGAAAGAGCCGCTTGTAGTATAGGTTAGAGAGGATAGGGAAAGACTTTCTTATCCACTGCCTTATCTAGGATGTCATCCAGGGTGGAACCAAATTGGAATTATTCTTCACAGGAGATGGTTCATGGCTTTGATTTGGTCTTGAGATCCCCCGGCAAACATTTAAGCCAAAGGGCTCGACTAGCCACATTAGAAAAGACTGCTGATCTGGCAGCAAGTCTGACAGAGTCTACAGACGCATCTGCCAGGAAAGCTGCCACCCCCCTCATTACTGGCAAAGTGTTCATCATAATGTCTCAAGATGTTTTTCCTTTAAGGTGAGTTTCCAGCTGATCCAACCAGACCATTAGGGAACGGGACGTACAGGCGGCGGCTACTGCTGGTTTCAGCCCACAGGCTACTTCCCATGAACCCTTCAAGAATGCATCTGCCTTCTTGTCCATGGGGTCTTTTAAGACTCCCATATCTTCGAACAGGAGGGCGAACTTTTTGGATGCCTTGGCGATTGCCATGTCTATTTTTGGTGCTTTTTCCCAAAAGGAGAATGTTGGGTCCTCAAAAGGGTATTTCCTTTTGGATGTAAGAGCCTTCCTTACGGGTTTTTTCCATTCCTTTTTAATCAAGGCCTGGATTTTTTCGTTAAGCGGGAAGGTTCTTTTTCTGCTCAAAGCCTCCGAACATAATATCTTGAACTGTTTTTTGGGGGGGCGAGAATTAGCTAATCTCATAGTGTTCTTAACCGCCTTGATGAGGCTGTCTCCGCTAGCAGAAAACAACTGCGACCCCCAGAAGAAGATGAAGATAATGTTGATGATGAATTAGAGGTATCTGAATCCCCTTCTTCACTATCCATGTCACTAGACTTGGGTTCAGGGGACCTGTGTCTGATCATGATTTCACTTTCTAAAAATGCTCACAATGGGGAGATCATCAAAAACAGTCTAATAGCAAAACTGGCTTAGATGATCATAGCAAGCAATCAAATTCCTGCTCTCACTACTCAATACTAATTAAAACACTTGAATGTTGATTTTTTTTGCTGCCACTGTATGTATGTTTACTTGACACAGCAGAACTCTTATGATCACTTCGTAATTAATATTTCATCTTTGTATATTGTAATTTCATATGCGAGTGAGTTTACCATTTGTCATCAATGGATATATTCTGCATTTATGCAGTGCTAAATTCCAGTTATTAAAACAACAACAAAAAATAGTTACGCAGCTTTAGGTCTAATTTTTCTTTATTTTTTTTTAAGTACTGTGAAAAAACTGAAATTTACATTTTTAGTGAACCCACACTATACATTGTGAAATGGCATAAACAATCCAGTAAAAGGAGTGTTCTTTTCTTCCAGACCTCACACATTAGATACTATACATTGAGGAGGTACTCTCCCTTTGAAGCACTTCTAGAATATTTAATTACTTATCTCACTTAAAGGGATCCTGTCACAGTGAAAATTCAGCTCAGTCTGCAGGTTACAGATCAGGAGGAGGTGAGCATGTTGATATATAGGTTTGTTGGAAAAGATTCAGTATAACCTTAAATTTTATTCATTTAAATCGCTGATATTTTTGGAATTTTCATTCAAGTGGACGGCTTTGTTCAGTGATTGACAACTGTGTGTACAAGTATAAGTAGAAAGTTGTCAGTCACTCATTAAAACCGCCCACTTGACTGAAAAACACTGAATAAACTTAAAATAATTAACCCCTTCATGACCCAGCCTATTGTGACCTTAATGACCTGGCCGTTTTTTTGCAATTCTGACCAGTGTCCCTTTATGAGGTAATAACTCAGGAACGCTTCAACGGATCCTAGCGATCCTGAGACTGTTTTTCGTGACATATTGGGCTTCAAGTTAGTGGTAAATTTAGGTCGATAATTTTTGCATTTGTGAAAAAAATGGAAATTTGGCTAAAATTTTGAAAATTTCGCAATTTTCAAATTTTGAATTTTTATGCTCTTAAACGCGAGAGTTATGTGACACAAAATAGTTAATAAATAACATTACCCACATGTCTACTTTACATCAGCACAATTTTGGAAACAAAAACTTTTTTTGCTAGGAAGTTATAAGGGTTAAAATTTGACCAGAGATTTCTCATTTTTACAGCAAAATTTACAAAACCATTTTATTTTTTTAGGGACCACCTCACATTTGAAGTCAGTTTGAGGAGTCTATGTGGCTGAAAATACCGAAAAGTGACACCATTCTAAAAACTGCACCCCTCAAGGTGCTCAAAACCACATTCACGAAGTTTATTAACCCTTCAGGTGCTTCACAGCAGCAGAAGCAACATGGAAGGAAAAAAATAACATTTAACTTTTTAGTCACAAAAATGAGCTTTTAGCAACATTTTTTTTATTTTCCCAAGGGTAAAAAGAGAAACTGGACCCCAAAAGTTATTGTACAATTTGTCCTGAGTACGCCGATACCCCATATGTGGGGGGGAACCACTGTTTGGGTGCACAACAGGGCTCGGAAGGGAAGGAGCGCCATTTGACTTTTTCAATGAAAAATTGGCTCCAATCTTTAGCGGACACCATGTCGCGTTTGGAAAGCTCCTGTGTGCCTAAACATTTGAGCTTCCCCACAAGTGACCGCATTTTGGAAACTAGACCCCCCAAGGAACTTATCTAGATGCATAGTGAGCACTTTGAACCCCCAGGTGCTTCAAAAATTGATCCGTAAAAATGAAAAAGTATTTTTTTTCACCAAAAAATTCTTTTAGCCTCAATTTGTTCATTTCCACATGGGCAACAGGATAAAATGGATCCTAAAATTTATTGGGCAATTTTTCCTGAGTACAGTGATACCTCACATGTGGGGGTAAACCACTGTTTGGGCACACCGCAGGGCTCGGAAGGGAAGGAGCGCCATTTGACTTTTTGAATGAAAATTAGCTCCAATCGTTAGCGGACACCATGTCGCGTAGACCTCCCATGGAACTAATCTAGATGTGCGGTGACCACTTTAAACCCCCAAGTGCTTCACAGAAGTTTATAACGCAGAGCCGTGAAAATAAAAAATCATTTTTCTTTCCTCAAAAAATATTTTTTATCCCGCAATTTTTTATTTTCACAAGGGTAACAGGAGAAATTGGACCACAAAAGTTGTTGTCCAATTTGTCCTGAGTACGCTGATACCCCATATGTGGGGGCAAACCACTGTTTGGGCGCACGTCGGGGCTCGGAAGGGAAGTAGTAATGTTTTGAAATGCAGACTTTGATGGAATGGTCTGCGGGCGTCACGTTGCATTTGCAGAGCCCCTGATGTGCCTAAACAGTAGAAACCCCCCACAAGTGACCCCATTTTGGAAACTAGACCTCCAATGGAACTAATCTAGATGTGCGGTGACCACTTTAAACCCCCCAAGTGCTTCACAGAAGTTTATAAAGCAGAGCCGTGAAAATAAAAAATCATTTTTCTTTCCTCAAAAATGATGTTTTAGCAAGCAATTTTTTATTTTCACAAGGGTAACAGGAGAAATTGGATCCCAATAGTTGTTGCCCAGTTTGTCCCGAGTATGCTGGTACCCCATATGTGGGGGTAAACCACTGTTTGGGCGCACGTCGGGGCTCAGAAGGGAGGGAGCACCATTTGACTTTTTGAACGCAAGATTGGCTGGAATCAATGGTGGCGCCATGTTGCGTTTGGAGACCCCTGAAGTGCCTAAACAGTGGAAATCCCTCAATTCTAACTCCAACACTAACCCCAACACACCCCTAACCCTAATCCCAACTCTAGCCATAACCCTAATCACAACCCTAACCCCAACACACCCCTAACCACAACCCTAACCCCAACACACCCCTAACCATAACCCAAACCACAAGCCTAATCTTAACCCTATTTCCAACCCTAGCCCTAATTCCAACCCTAACCCTAAGGCTATGTGCCCACGTTGCGGATTCGTGTGAGATTTTTCCGCACCATTTTTGAAAAATCCGCAGGTAAAAGGCACTGCGTTTTACCTGCGGATTTACCGCGGATTTCCAGTGTTTTTTGCGCGGATTTTACCTGCGGATTCCTATTGAGGAACAGGTGTAAAACACTGCGGAATCCGAACAAAGAATTGACATGCTGCGGAAAATACAACGCAGCGTTTCCGCGTGGTATTTTCCGCTCCATGGGTACAGTGGATTTGGTTTTCCATAGGTTTACATGGTACTGTAAACCTGATGGAAAACTGCAACAAATCCGCAGCGGCCAATCCGCTGCGGATCCGCAGCCAAATCCGCACCGTGTGCACATAGCCTAAATCTAAGGGTATGTGCACATGCTGCGGAAAACGCTGCGGATCTGCAGCGTTTCCGCAGCTGCGGGTCCGCAGCAGTTTCCCGTGAGTTTACAGTTGAATGTAAACCTATGGGAAACAAAAAACGCTGTGCACATGCTGCGGAAAAAACTGCGTGGAAACGCAGTGGTTTACATTCCGCAGCATGTCACTTCTTTGCGGATTCCGCAGCGGTTTTACAACTGCTCCAATAGAAAACCGCAGTTGTAAAACCGCAGTGAAATCCGCAGAAAAACCGCGGTAAATCCGCAATAAATCCGCAGCGGTTTTGCACTGCGGATTTATCAAATCCGCTGCGGAAAAATCCGCAGAGGACCAGAATACGTGTGCACATACCTAACCCTAGTTCTAACTAGTGAAAAAAAAAATTTGTTTATTTTTATTATTGTCCCTACCTATGGGGGTGATAAAGGGGGGGTTCATTTACTATTTTTTTTTTTATTTTGATCACTGTGATAGAAGCTCACTAGAGCGAAACGATCGTCGTCATAGGAACCTCAGGTTCTCCCTGCTGTATCCTGCTTTTTTTTTTTTTTAACATGAAGCCTCAATAAAGGAAAGACCTTTTGCACAGATGGTGAGTGCTTGTCTTCTTGTTTCTTGTTTATTGCACCAACAAAGAAAGTTAGCTCTTCCTCTGCAGTATACACCCTCCTGCTGGCTGCTAGAGAACCAGTTCAGTTCAAAAGCAATAGGAGAACATTAACATATGAATACAACATGCCAATCTAACGAAAAACACCAGCCATTAGGCCAACAGGGTGACTGCTGTGTCCCCCAAGTAGTGGCTCTGAGAAAAGGATTTTACTGCGAGTACACAAATCCCAGTTTCTCTTTCACCTCATTGGGGGACACAGGACTGTGGGACGTCCCAAAGCAGTCCCTAGGTGGGAAAAAAACAACAGAAAACCATCAGGCTTCACGTAACAACTGCCTAGATGTGCGCCACCACAGCCTGCAGAATTCTTCTGCCCAGCCCCGCATCAGGCAAAGCTTGGGTATGAACATTATACGACTTCAAGAAAGTATGTAGGCTGGACCAAGTCATGGCTTTACAGACCTGCTCCGCCAACAGCTGCTGCCAAATGGCCCAGGAAGCACCCACTGACCGAGTGGAGTGTACACTGATCCCCGCCGGGATAGGCTTACTTCTGATGCGGTATGACTCCTAAATTGTGGAACTAATCCACCTAGCTATCTTTGAAGCGGCTAGCACCTTCCTGTGCCCCTCAGGAAGCACGAACAAAGAATCCAACCTTCGGGAGGACACCATCCTCGATACGTACCTTCTCAGAGCTCTGACTACATCCAGAGTATGGAGAGCCCTTTCTATCCTGCGGACTGGAGTCGGACAGGCGTGGCCAAAACGGAGCGACCAGGATCACTGGAACCCCTTCTGCTTTGATCTTTCTGATGTCTCTCGGAAGAAGCAGCAGTGGGGGAAAAATGGTGGCTGCAATGGAACCGCTTCCATTTCAGCCACCATTTTGCCCAATACCCTCATGGCAAAGCGGACAGAATAAGGGGATGACAGAGTGCATGGGCTCCTTGCTGAAGGGCTAGAACTTTGTCTTGAGGGAGAATCATCATCAACCCTCAAGAGGTGTCCAGGGTCATGACTAAAAAGGATATCTGCTGAGCTGAAACAGGGGAAGGCTTGGCTATGTTTATCAGCCAACCCAGATGAGAAAGAGTATCGCAAGTGATACAAATGAATTCCGCGCAGTTGTGGAAAGACGGACCCTTGACCTGGAGGTCGTTCAGATAGGGTAGTACGTCCATGCCCTAAGAGAGCAGGATGGACATGACGGCTGACATGACCTTTGTTAAGACCCTGGGAGCGGTAGTGAAGGCAGAGGGCAAGGCCGTGAACTGAAAATGCTGTTCGTGAATGGCGAAACGCAGGAGTTTTTGGTGTGTGTGTGTGTGTGTGTGTGTGTGTGTGTGTGTAAGTGTAATCGGGATGTGCAGGTAAGCATCTTGAATATCGATGGATGCTAGAAACTCCCCTTTTTCCATCGAGGATGACCGAACACAGAGACTTCCTGCGGAAATGAAGGACCTTAACAAACTTGTTTAGAAGTTTGAGGTCTAGGATGGGTCTCACTTTTCCGTCCTTTTTTGGGACAACGAATAGGTTGGAGTAGAATCCCTCGAACCTTTCATTTTCCGAAACCGGGACAATTACGCCATAGCGGCACAAAGAGTCTATGGCTCAGGATAGAGCCTTTGCCCTTGATGCTGGAAGTCGGGAAGGAAAGAAACGAGCCGGGGGACGCAAAAAAAAAAAAAAAAAAAAAATCGATTTTGTATCCGGAAGACACCAGGTTTCTGACCCATTTGTCGTGAACGGCTGAAAGCCAGACCTTGTGAAACAGAAGTAGGTGACCACCTACCCTGCTGGTGTCGACCGGATAACCCCATGAATGATTGGGCGGAAAATCTGTGGGACCTAGATCCCTTAGATCCAGACTGTTTGAGCAGGCCCTTCCATTGCTGATTGGACCTAGAGGATGCCTGAGGCTGGGACATAATCCACTCCTATGTGCCCCCCCAATCAGGAAATGGAGAGGGAGAGACTCCTACCCAGATCCTGTGTAATGAATGTCCCTCGGATGATGCTGCAGGTACCTCCTTTGTGCTGCTGTCGCTGGTGATTTTTTGGACGGTGCAGGGATAAGTTTAAAAACCCTCAATCCACTCTCCCTGTCATAGTGAGATAGACAGGAACGGTCCGCCTCCTTGCTTCATCTGCTTGAAAGTGGTGGAGCAGTGGGGGCTGCACAGAAGCCAAAATGGAAGGTGCCTCTGTGCATCCAAGGGGTTCAATCCTGGTGGACAGGGCTGGTTGGCCGGCATTAGGCTTGGCTGCAGAAGAGGGTACATGGAGGCGACACTCCATGTGCTCGTCTATTGATGGTGCGGGGAGATCGGTGCCCTTTAAGGGACCGTCGCCCCTAAAACTCAGCCCAGGCATGGCAATCCCACGCCGCAGAAGAGGATATGTGGAGGCGACACTCCACATGCTCGCCTGTTGTTGGTTTGGTGAGATCGGAGCATTGAAAGGATCAGTCGCCCCTTCATCCAGGTAAAAAAAAAAATCTTAAGAATTAAAAATTAAAAGTTAAAATAAAAAATAGTTTTTGGTCTGAATAGCAGACCCATGCTCCTACGGACACTAAGCATGAACTGGTTCTCTAGGAGCCAGCAGGAAGGTGTACACTGCAGAGGAGGAGCTAACTTTGTGTTAACTTAGACTCCTAGTGGCAAGCAGCATACAACCACAGTCCTGTGTCCCCCAATGAGGCAAAGGAGAAAGAGGATTTGGTGCCGTCAAGAACATAAGGAAAAACAAACAAACTGAGTTATGCTATGTTCACACATTGCGTTTTTGCAGCTTTAAGCAGATTTTGCTTAATTTTTGCTGTGTTTTTTTTTCCAAGTTTTTGCATTTTGAAAAATGGTGCAAAAATAGCCGAAACAAGTGCCATGCTGCATTTTTCAAATATGCAGATCCTATGAAAAAAAAGTCATTAACAAGGAAAAAAAATTTGTGTGCATTAGATTTCAGAAATCTCATTGACTTTGCTGGTACTGTGAAATGCAGCAGAAAATTTGCATAAAAAAGTTGCAAAAATGCAACTTGTGAATATATGGTAGCTTTAGACTGACAAATTGGAATAGAGCACGAAATGCTGTTCATTGCAGCCTTTGCTTTGATGGTCATTGTTGATCAGCCCCATGTAATAGGAAAATAAATACCTGTAATCTGAAATGGCAACAAATACTTACCAGAGATACATGTATGTGAACATGAAAAGCAGCATCAACGATGAGAGAATGAGCCATCCGTGAATAAACTAAAGAAAAAAAAATAGATTTTGGAATTTAGTATCACTAGACAGTACGATGTACAAGCTTTTGAATATGTAACGGATACATATATACACCGTATATATAGTGTCAATAGGTGAAGCAGGCGCTGGCTGAATAACACAGGTGGCACTTGCCTAGAACAAACTCAGCTCCTGAGCCTGCCCCACAGAACAGCACCATGATGTAATAGTAGGTCATGATGCGGGAAGCGGTTATAAAGCGACTTTATTTACTTTATAAAATAAAAAAAATAAAAAAAAAAAAAAAGGAGGGTCATGGAAAACAACAGAGAATGGGATTACTTCATGTAACATGACAGCTGCAGTTTTTATAGAGTCCATGATTATTCATTTTCTAGACTCATCACAAGCCAGATGAGTTTCAGGCTTTACCAAGCCATTTTAAACAACAAAAAGAAAAAAAAAAAAAAAAAGAAAAAGAAGTGAAGTGGAAAACTGTATATAGGTTTTACAGCTATAACTTATTGCATTACAAGAGGTAATAGAATAACTGCTCACCTTATAGCAGCGATACTTGTATAACAACACCAGAAATATAGTCATCACTAGGATAACACTAATCATAATAATCGTATTCAACACAGAGTTCAGAAGTCTTTGGCCAACAGATGGGGTGTCTTCAGAAAAAGGGGTGTAAATTCTAAAAAGCAAAATAAACAGTGTCACAATAAAGCAGAAGAAATTCATCTCTAACCAGAAGACTAGGTCAGATGTCTTTACTTAGTGCTATAAAAGCATGGGGATGACTGTGGGCCTGATTCACAGCCTCAAGGGAACCTGGGAGTGTGTTCCACCCAACAAACTGCTTAGGTTGGCATGTAGATCTCTGAAATCTGAGGATCCAGCTGGGCACTATAGCGGTAGACGAGGCTAATATGGTGTTAGTAGAGGCAATTCACATCTGTCATGTCAATCACCTGGAGCACCGCTGAGAAAATCAGGCTGGCAGCAGCGCTGGACTCCGCTTGCCTCCAGCTATGGTCCCTGGCCAGATCTCCAGTGTTTCAGAGAAATCTTTTCTTCTAGCCATTCAGATTTACAGGAAACCATTGTTGCAATCTGCTGATATAATGAGTCTGACAGTAAGGGTACCGTCACACAGTGCAATTTTGATCGCTACGACGGCACGATTCGTGACGTTCGAGCGATATAGTTACGAGATCGCAGTGTCTGACACGCTCCTGCGATCAGGGACCCCGCTGAGAATCGTACGTCGTAGCAGATCGTTTGAAACTTTCTTTCGTCGTCTAGTGTCCCGCTGTGGCGGCATGATTGCATGGTGTAACATATATCGTATACGATGTGCGCATAGTAACCAACGGCTTCTACATCGCACATACGTCATGAAATTATCGCTCCAGCGTCGTAGATTGCAAAGTGTGACAGCAGTCTACGACGCTGGAGCGATATTGTTACGACGCTGGAGCGTCACGAATCGTGCCGTCGTAGCGATGAAAATTGCACTGTGTGACGGTACCCTAAGGCTGGGTTCACATTACGTTACTGGCGTCCGTTAGACGGACTACGTTACACCGCGGCATAACGCGGTGTAACGCAGTCCGTTAACGCCACCATTGAGTCCAATGTTGGACGCATCGTTAGTGCATGCCAATAATGGGCGTGCGCTAGCGATGTGCCGTCATTGAGTGACGGACCCTGGGACGCGGGCTGCAGCATGTCCGGGTCGGTCACTGCTAGCGCAGATAGAGCATCTGCTAGCTCTATCTGCGCTAGCGCGATGACATATCGGCCCTTGCGTGAACAGCAGCCCGTTAACGCATGTGTTGAACGGGCTGCTGTTAACGCAATGTGAACCTGGCCTAAGGGTATGTGCAGACGATCCGGAAGTGGCAGCACTTTGGACACCATGCATGTCTGCTGCGTCCAAAGCGCTGGCGTCTATTTAACGCAGGCGATTCCGCATGTGTTCACTAAACCGTACGGATTCACCGAGTCAATACATTCTATGGGTGACATTTCTCTTGTGGAGACTCGCTTCTTTGCAAAAGAAATTGACATGCTGCGGTCTGTAGAGAGGCGTCGCATGTCCATCTCTGTTGGTGATCCATGGGTGTCTGTGGACGCATAGTGACCATGACAGTTCTTAATATCCCATCCATTATGCTGTAAATTCTGGATGTTGCACAAGTACACAGTGTCCAATGAGCAGTATTTTCTGATCACCTGTACATTTTTTTTTTATTTTTTTTTTTTAAAGTCTGTTATTCAAAAATATATTTTTTCATTTTTAAAGCATTGGAGCTGAAGTTAGCAGAAAACACTGGTAACAGTAAGTGTAAGGTAGCTGCATCAGTGGTCTACATACAGACATGTGGAGCGGGAACACTGAACATGTTTGTAGCATGCCTTAAGGCAAGGGGTCAGCAAGGACCTCACCAATTTCCAAAGCAACATCTGAAAGCCAGAAGAAACTCAAGAACACTCTGCTCCGTATAACAGCAGTAATTACCAATAAGGAACAGACTGTTTGACTTCTTCGTTTGTCATTGTGACTTCACAACGGCCGGCACTGTACATACGACAGCAAAATCGCATTGCCTCAAGTTTCCATGATGAAAGGGCCAATATATGTAGCCAGTAATGCACAACAGCAAAATGTAAATTACAACTTGGAAAAAAAAAGCCTACTTACAACTGTCCATTTTTCTCAGTATAGAAGCTGACGGATTTTATTGTCGCAACCACCACAACCATGCAGAGTGTGACCGGCACAAAGAGCATTATCACATGTTTTGCCCCATATTTAAGCGTTAGCTCTTCTTCGTCATTCTCCACCAAAACTTCTCGGACAGAGGCTGCTGCTCCGGATGTCTCCCCATTGGAGGCGTCTCCCAGGACCTCTGTGCTGACGCTGTACTGTCTCTGTTGGAGAAGTGTGGAGATCAGTCAAACAGTAAGCTTGACGAGTACATATGTATAAAAATGGATTGCTTCATTGCCGCCTTAAAGTAGTACTAACAAAAGGGTCCAAAAGTTCTTTAAGTGCATTTTGACCCCTTAAGGGACAAACAATTTTTAAATTTTTTTGGGGATCCAAGAAGTATCAATTCTCCTTGCAGAGAGTGACATAATAAGCATGTCGAGGTGAGGAGACTTAAAGCCGCAATGCTCCTCTGGGAAATATGCAAATTGTCTCTTCAGAGAGGAAGAGGACTAGAACTCTAGTGCCACCTATTGGAAGTAGCAATCCTAACAGTCAATGTCGACTCTTTAACGAGCCTTGTCACATGACTTAGGATAATAGCAAAACCAGAATCTGTTACATTTTTTTTTGAGCTTTTATTTTTCCCTCCCCTTCTTCCGAGAGCCATAACTTTTTTATTTTCCAGTTGAAAAAGCAATACGAGACAGTTTACTGGAAAAACTCACGCTTCATGGTGATCTCACAGAAACCAGGGTGGTGGACACCCAGGCTGTTGCTATAAGGCAGAGTTCTCAAAAAGATATTGGATTCATTGCAATTCTTTAGCATAGGAAACTGCATTTGGGCTTATACATTTTTAAATACCTGCTGCTGTATAATATAAAAAAAATTACACATATCTATCTATCTAATCGTCTAACTGTCTGTTCGTCTGTAAAGGAAATCCTGCGTTGCTGATTGGTCGCAGGCGGCTGGCGTGACTAATCAGCGACAGGCGCAGTCCGGCCGCGAATTTGAACCAAGCTTCGCTGATTAATTGTGGCCGGCCACTACCAATCAGAGATATTGGCGCAGAATTTACCCCCCACTCACAGCGCGACGTAGTTCACTCACGTTTACTGAATAAGTTCTGTCAGTCACAGCGCAACGTAGTTCAGTCACGTTTAATGAACAGTTTGTCAGTCATCATGTGACAGATCACTCACATTTACTGAACACGTTCAATACAGTTAAAGATATTCATGTAATGGTTTATATATTTTAATGATCTGTTTAATAATTTCGTTCAATTGTATTAAGTTCTATGAGCAATAAAATTTTATGATAATTCATTGCATTCTTAAATCTTCATAAATAAACTACATACATATTCTAGAGTACCCGATGTGTTAGAATCGGGCCACAATTATATATATAATTCAGCGACGGGCACAGTATCGACGCAGATGTCATAATGGTTGCCATGGCGACGATGATGTCATAAAGGTTGCCTCGACCAATCAGCGACGGGCACAGTCTGCCGCGAATTCTGGAATCATCATTGTCCATATACTACGGGGACATGCATGTTCTAGAATACCCGATGCGTTAGAATCGGGCCACATATATATTTTCAAGTAAAAAGCAGGCAGCACTCCATATTATCCTGGTTATCTGTGCAGAGTTTATTCAGACCCACATGTCTTCACAACGTTTCGGCTCGACTGAGCCTTTCTCAAGCAGTGGGTAAGCCATTATTGTGCATATATATATACACATTCTCAGCTATAATCAGCCTCAATTAACCATTAGTGAAACAGTATGTGCACTCGTAATTTACATATAAAAGATACTCATTAATATCATAAGGTGCTACAGTGCATCTCATATTGCCTTTTGTGCTGGTGCTACTATGTGTCATAATCCTTTCACACTTCTTACTTGCGGAGTTGTTTGCTGGCAATGGAGGACATCTTGCTGTTGTTCGGTGTTCTCTAAGCGCAACTGCGCATGTCCGCTACGTCACATCACTGTGCCAGACCGCGGACCAATCATTAACATCGGCGCCTGCGCCTTAGCGCTACATGCCGCCATCTTGGTAGTGGCTTCTCATACTAGAAGGTCAATTTCTCATATTGATTGCTGCGCCTGCGCATCCTCTGCCAAACGGCACCTGGCTCCACTCTTTACTTGTCAATGCTGCTTCCAGACCATATGGGGCCGTAACAAGCTTATAACAGTATATTACTTTCACAGTATATCCTCATATAGTAGAGCTTATTCTTGTCTCTATGTATTAAAGCCCTATGGACCTTTTCAACACTTATGTTCGCCCTGACACTCCGGACTTAACCTAGTAATAGCCAATATCCGGAGGTCATACAGTCACATACCCAGCAGCGAGTTAACCCTCTCAGGTCAGCTCGCCCTAAGGATAGGCTGTAAAAAGCGAAAGCGTCTATGTCCCGGCATATAGACTCTACTGAGGTAATAATTAAAGAAAAACTATAATATAATATTTACGCTGCTTTTATTAATCAATCCATGGTCTGACACAGTAGGCAACAAAAAGAAAAACATATGTATAACTATAACTATCTTTAAAGATGTGGATTTTTCTATGTGTCCTCCATGTCCGCACACATTTCTCCGGTGATATTTTGTTCTCATCAGAATATCAGATGAAATCTAGATAAAATTGAAAAATAAATATTAAAAACAAGTAATCACATTACTGACTCCTTAGGACCTAAACATATCGTACAACAGAGTTCATGAATATTATTAAATGATTGTATGCAATTTAAAGTCAGCATTAAGTCCTCCCGGTCTTAAAGTACCGAGTTCATAAATCCACTTTAATTCTTTTTTCTTGAGCATCTGCTCCCTATCGCCTCCTCTTCTCTGTATTGGAACAGTGTCTATGATTTTGCATTTAAGATCCTTCTCAGTATGTTTACAATCAGCAAAATGCTTAGGGACAGGAAGGTCCACTCGGTTTTTTCTTATACTATACCTATGCTGGTTCATTCTCGTTTTGAACTCACATGTTGTTTCTCCAACGTACCATAACTTACACGGGCACATGAGCACATATATAACGTGGTCCGAGCTGCACGTAAGGAACTGTTTTATATCATATACTTTTCCCGTTTTTGGATGTACGAATGTAGATCCCTTGACCATGTACGCACAATTGACGCAATTAAGACAAGGGAAACATCCATTTCTTTTAATACCTGTAAGATATCTCTGGGTATCTCTTCTTTTAGGGCCAATATCAGATCGGATAACCATGTCTTTAATGTTCCTACTTCTCTTGTAGGAGTATAGTGGTGGCAGTTTAAATTCAGGTATCTTTGGTAAACATCTCCCTAACATAGTCCAATGTTTTTTTATGATATTCGTTATTTCCCTACTCTCTTCAGTATATGTAGAGACAAAAGGTACCCTATTCTGGATTTTCTTATGTCTACCGCACTGTTCTCCACAGATTAGTTGTAATCTATCTTTTTCCATAACCTTATTCTTAGTTTGTGCTAATAAATTCTTTGGATATCCTCTATTTAGAAATTTCTTAATTAGCTGATCTATCGTTTTGTCTACTATATCATCTTCCCTCACTATACGTCTAACTCTTAATAGTTGGCTGAGGGGGATAGATCTCTTCATTGAGCAAGGGTGTTGACTATCATATAGGAGCAAATTGTTCCTATCAGTATCTTTTACATATAGTGTCGTCATGAGTTGGTTATTTTTTTGCTCCACTAGTACATCTAGAAATTGTATTTCAGTCCAAGATTTGACCAAGGTAAATTTGATTGTTTGATCCACTGTATTGAGATATGTATGGAATTCGTCCAGTTCTATTTCTGTACCTGTCCACAGGAGGAAGACATCATCTATGTACGTCCACCACTCCAGTACATACCGGAAGTGGTGGGACACATAGACGAGGTCCTCCTCCAGGACCTCCATAACCAGGTTAGCATATGAGGGGGCCATATTCGCCCCCATAGCCGTTCCCTGTTTTTGCGTGTAAAACGCGTCTTCAAACATAAAGTAGTTACGTCTCAATATTATCTCTAGCATTTCCAACAGAAAGCTCTTGCCCTCAGGTGTATATTGTTTAACATCCAACATTTTGTCAATTGCTTTTAGGCCTCTCTCATGGTTAATGAAGGTATAGAGTGAAACCACATCAAATGATGCAAGCAACACTCTATCTCCCAACTGTATGGACTCTAATTTTTTTAAAAAATCTGTAGTGTCTTTTATATAGGATTTACATTTTTTTGTAATAGGATTCAGTATTTTATCCAGGAATATACCCATTTTGTTAAAGACTGAGCCTACTCCTGAAACTATAGGTCACCCCGGAGGGTCGACCAAAGTTTTATGTATTTTTGGTGTAATATATAGCACTGGAGTGCGCGGATTTTCTTCAAGTAGATAATTGTATAGTTCATGATCTATGGTACATACATGTAGTGCTCCTTCAAGGCATTTTTTAATCTCTTCCTGTATACTGAATTTGGGATCCCTTTCCAATCTACCATATACATGTTCGTCACTCAACTGCCTCATGACTTCTGTAACATAGGCATGCTTGTCCATGACGACGACCGCACCCCCTTTATCTGCGGGTTTAATGATAATGTCGTCGTCATGGACAAGCTCCTCTAATGCCTCTATTTCTTTCTTAGAAATGTTTGGACGTTTGTATTTTTTGACACCTTTACATTTAAGCTGTTCTATATCAGACTTCACAGCTTCCTCAAAAGCTTTAATAGCTGCTGAGCTTGTTGGTGGAATGAATCTACTTTTATTTCTCAAATCAACCATTTTTAGATCAAACTCACTAGTTTTTTCACTTAACGTGTCTTTTTTGCCATCGAACCATTCCCTCAATTTAATTTGTCTGAGGAAACGCTCTAGGTCTATTTGTAACTGAAACCAATTAATATGTGTACATGGACTAAAGTTTAACCCCTTGCTCAATACAGATATTTGTGCCTCATTAAGAACTTTATGGGAGATGTTTACCACTAATTCTGTTCTCTCTTCCGTAGATTCGGTGTTCTCTGCGCCTTGCCTCTTTCTACTTTCTTTTTCCTGCCGGTGCTGGCGTCTGCCTCCTCTTCTTTTCTTTCTGTTAAATTTTTGGTCGGATCTGGAAGGAGCAAACTTATAGTTCATATCACATAAATTACGTACATTACTACCATTCGTATTTATATGACCTCTTTTACTCCAAGTTGCTTTGGAGTTATCTGTCTGCCATGTATATACATATCCGGTCTCATAGTCCCCTGTGTCTCTAATCCATTTTTTCCTTTTCGTTTCTTCTAGCTCTCCACGGAATTTACTCATATCTTTCTCCACTTTATCCATAAATGTAATCCAGTCATCTTTGTTCAATATCTCCTGCAATTTCTTTCCTATATCTCCAACATTTGTCTGTAACTTCTTAACTTCTATTTGGAGGAATTCAACATTTAACAGCATAACGTCCATGGCATATTTGTTAGAGATCATCATAAATCTACTGCAGAAGGTTGCATTCCCACTAAACAAATTGGGCCTTATATTGGATCGAAGTCCTCTTTGTATCTTTCGTTCTTTAAGATACTGCCCCAACGGTCTTAAAGTACCGAGTTCATAAATCCACTTTAATTCTTTTTTCTTGAGCATCTGCTCCCTATCGCCTCCTCTTCTCTGTATTGGAACAGTGTCTATGATTTTGCATTTAAGATCCTTCTCAGTATGTTTACAATCAGCAAAATGCTTAGGGACAGGAAGGTCCACTCGGTTTTTTCTTATACTATACCTATGCTGGTTCATTCTCGTTTTGAACTCACATGTTGTTTCTCCAACGTACCATAACTTACACGGGCACATGAGCACATATATAACGTGGTCCGAGCTGCACGTAAGGAACTGTTTTATATCATATACTTTTCCCGTTTTTGGATGTACGAATGTAGATCCCTTGACCATGTACGCACAATTGACGCAATTAAGACAAGGGAAACATCCATTTCTTTTAATACCTGTAAGATATCTCTGGGTATCTCTTCTTTTAGGGCCAATATCAGATCGGATAACCATGAGAAATAAATATGTTAATGATTATAAGCGGTTAATCAGCTCCCAATTACACCTGACTACGTTGGGGCAGTATCTTAAAGAACGAAAGATACCAAGAGGACTTCGATCCAATATAAGGCCCAATTTGTTTAGTGGGAATGCAACCTTCTGCAGTAGATTTATGATGATCTCTAACAAATATGCCATGGACGTTATGCTGTTAAATGTTGAATTCCTCCAAATAGAAGTTAAGAAGTTACAGACAAATGTTGGAGACATAGGAAAGAAATTGCAGGAGATATTGAACAAAGATGACTGGATTACATTTAAGGATAAAGTGGAGAAAGATATGAGTAAATTCCGTGGAGAGCTAAAAGAAACGAAAAGGAAAAAATGGATTAGAGACACAGGGGACTATGAGACCGGATATGTATATACATGGCAGACAGATAACTCCAAAGCAACTTGGAGTAAAAGAGGTCATATAAATACGAATGGTAGTAATGTACGTAATTTATGTGATATGAACTATAAGTTTGCTCCTTCCAGATCCGACCAAAAATTCAACAGAAAGAAAAGAAGAGGAGGCAGACGCCAGCACCGGCGGGAAAAAGAAAGTAGAAAGAGGCAAGGCGCAGAGAACACCGAATCTACGGAAGAGAGAACAGAATTAGTGGTAAACATCTCCCATAAAGTTCTTAATGAGGCACAAATATCTGTATTGAGCAAGGGGTTAAACTTTAGTCCATGTACACATATTAATTGGTTTCAGTTACAAATAGACCTAGAGCGTTTCCTCAGACAAATTAAATTGAGGGAATGGTTCGATGGCAAAAAAGACACGTTAAGTGAAAAAACTAGTGAGTTTGATCTAAAAATGGTTGATTTGAGAAATAAAAGTAGATTCATTCCACCAACAAGCTCAGCAGCTATTAAAGCTTTTGAGGAAGCTGTGAAGTCTGATATAGAACAGCTTAAATGTAAAGGTGTCAAAAAATACAAACGTCCAAACATTTCTAAGAAAGAAATAGAGGCATTAGAGGAGCTTGTCCATGACGACGACATTATCATTAAACCCGCAGATAAAGGGGGTGCGGTCGTCGTCATGGACAAGCATGCCTATGTTACAGAAGTCATGAGGCAGTTGAGTGACGAACATGTATATGGTAGATTGGAAAGGGATCCCAAATTCAGTATACAGGAAGAGATTAAAAAATGCCTTGAAGGAGCACTACATGTATGTACCATAGATCATGAACTATACAATTATCTACTTGAAGAAAATCCGCGCACTCCAGTGCTATATATTACACCAAAAATACATAAAACTTTGGTCGACCCTCCGGGGTGACCTATAGTTTCAGGAGTAGGCTCAGTCTTTAACAAAATGGGTATATTCCTGGATAAAATACTGAATCCTATTACAAAAAAATGTAAATCCTATATAAAAGACACTACAGATTTTTTTAAAAAATTAGAGTCCATACAGTTGGGAGATAGAGTGTTGCTTGCATCATTTGATGTGGTTTCACTCTATACCTTCATTAACCATGAGAGAGGCCTAAAAGCAATTGACAAAATGTTGGATGTTAAACAATATACACCTGAGGGCAAGAGCTTTCTGTTGGAAATGCTAGAGATAATATTGAGACGTAACTACTTTATGTTTGAAGACGCGTTTTACACGCAAAAACAGGGAACGGCTATGGGGGCGAATATGGCCCCCTCATATGCTAACCTGGTTATGGAGGTCCTGGAGGAGGACCTCGTCTATGTGTCCCACCACTTCCGGTATGTACTGGAGTGGTGGACGTACATAGATGATGTCTTCCTCCTGTGGACAGGTACAGAAATAGAACTGGACGAATTCCATACATATCTCAATACAGTGGATCAAACAATCAAATTTACCTTGGTCAAATCTTGGACTGAAATACAATTTCTAGATGTACTAGTGGAGCAAAAAAATAACCAACTCATGACGACACTATATGTAAAAGATACTGATAGGAACAATTTGCTCCTATATGATAGTCAACACCCTTGCTCAATGAAGAGATCTATCCCCCTCAGCCAACTATTAAGAGTTAGACGTATAGTGAGGGAAGATGATATAGTAGACAAAACGATAGATCAGCTAATTAAGAAATTTCTAAATAGAGGATATCCAAAGAATTTATTAGCACAAACTAAGAATAAGGTTATGGAAAAAGATAGATTACAACTAATCTGTGGAGAACAGTGCGGTAGACATAAGAAAATCCAGAATAGGGTACCTTTTGTCTCTACATATACTGAAGAGAGTAGGGAAATAACGAATATCATAAAAAAACATTGGACTATGTTAGGGAGATGTTTACCAAAGATACCTGAATTTAAACTGCCACCACTATACTCCTACAAGAGAAGTAGGAACATTAAAGACATGGTTATCCGATCTGATATTGGCCCTAAAAGAAGAGATACCCAGAGATATCTTACAGGTATTAAAAGAAATGGATGTTTCCCTTGTCTTAATTGCGTCAATTGTGCGTACATGGTCAAGGGATCTACATTCGTACATCCAAAAACGGGAAAAGTATATGATATAAAACAGTTCCTTACGTGCAGCTCGGACCACGTTATATATGTGCTCATGTGCCCGTGTAAGTTATGGTACGTTGGAGAAACAACATGTGAGTTCAAAACGAGAATGAACCAGCATAGGTATAGTATAAGAAAAAACCGAGTGGACCTTCCTGTCCCTAAGCATTTTGCTGATTGTAAACATACTGAGAAGGATCTTAAATGCAAAATCATAGACACTGTTCCAATACAGAGAAGAGGAGGCGATAGGGAGCAGATGCTCAAGAAAAAAGAATTAAAGTGGATTTATGAACTCGGTACTTTAAGACCGGGAGGACTTAATGCTGACTTTAAATTGCATACAATCATTTAATAATATTCATGAACTCTGTTGTACGATATGTTTAGGTCCTAAGGAGTCAGTAATGTGATTACTTGTTTTTAATATTTATTTTTCAATTTTATCTAGATTTCATCTGATATTCTGATGAGAACAAAATATCACCGGAGAAATGTGTGCGGACATGGAGGACACATAGAAAAATCCACATCTTTAAAGATAGTTATAGTTATACATATGTTTTTCTTTTTGTTGCCTACTGTGTCAGACCATGGATTGATTAATAAAAGCAGCGTAAATATTATATTATAGTTTTTCTTTAATTATTACCTCAGTAGAGTCTATATGCCGGGACATAGACGCTTTCGCTTTTTACAGCCTATCCTTAGGGCGAGCTGACCTGAGAGGGTTAACTCGCTGCTGGGTATGTGACTGTATGACCTCCGGATATTGGCTATTACTAGGTTAAGTCCGGAGTGTCAGGGCGAACATAAGTGTTGAAAAGGTCCATAGGGCTTTAATACATAGAGACAAGAATAAGCTCTACTATATGAGGATATACTGTGAAAGTAATATACTGTTATAAGCTTGTTACGGCCCCATATGGTCTGGAAGCAGCATTGACAAGTAAAGAGTGGAGCCAGGTGCCGTTTGGCAGAGGATGCGCAGGCGCAGCAATCAATATGAGAAATTGACCTTCTAGTATGAGAAGCCACTACCAAGATGGCGGCATGTAGCGCTAAGGCGCATGCGCCGATGTTAATGATTGGTCCGCGGTCTGGCACAGTGATGTGACGTAGCGGACATGCGCAGTTGCGCTTAGAGAACACCGAACAACAGGAAGATGTCCTCCATTGCCAGCAAACAACTCCGCAAGTAAGAAGTGTGAAAGGATTATGACACATAGTAGCACCAGCACAAAAGGCAATATGAGATGCACTGTAGCACCTTATGATATTAATGAGTATCTTTTATATGTAAATTACGAGTGCACATACTGTTTCACTAATGGTTAATTGAGGCTGATTATAGCTGAGAATGTATATATATGCACAATAATGGCTTACCCACTGCTTGAGAAAGGCTCAGTCGAGCCGAAACGTTGTGAAGACATGTGGGTCTGAATAAACTCTGCACAGATAACCAAGATAATATGGAGTGCTGCCTGCTTTTTACTTGAACCTATGGACTAAGGTTGGCTGCTGGACGGGCTACCTGAAGGCTTTGCACCCGCAGATAAGTGAAGCGCCGTGCTGTTCCTTTTTTTCTACTACTATATATATATATATATATATATATATATATATATATATATATATACATATACATATATATATATACACACACACATATACACACACACACACAGTGGGGCAAATAGGTATTTAGTCAGTCAGCAATAGTGCACACACACACATATACACACACACACACACACACGGTGGGGCAAATAGGTATTTAGTCAGTCAGCAATAGTGCAAGTTCCACCACTTAAAAAGATGAGAGGCGTCTGTAATTTACATCATAGGTAGACCTCAACTATGGGAGACAAACTGAGAAAAAAAAATCCAGAAAATCACATTGTCTGTTTTTTTAACATTTTATTTGCATATTATGGTGGAAAATAAGTATTTGGTCAGAAACAAAATTTCATCTCAATACTTTGTAATATATCCTTTGTTGGCAATGACAGAGGTCAAACGTTTTCTGTAAGTCTTCACAAGGTTGCCACACACTGTTGTTGGTATGTTGGCCCATTCCTCCATGCAGATCTCCTCTAGAGCAGTGATGTTTTTGGCTTTTCGCTTGGCAACACGGACTTTCAACTCCCTCCAAAGGTTTTCTATAGGGTTGAGATCTGGAGACTGGCTAGGCCACTCCAGGACCTTGAAATGCTTCTTACGAAGCCACTCCTTCGTTGCCCTGGCGGTGTGCTTTGGATCATTGTCATGTTGAAAGACCCAGCCACGTTTCATCTTCAATGCCCTTGCTGATGGAAGGAGGTTTGCACTCAAAATCTCACGATACATGGCCCCATTCATTCTTTCATGTACCCGGATCAGTCGTCCTGGTCCCTTTGCAGAGAAACAGCCCCAAAGCATGATGTTTCCACCACCATGCTTTACAGTAGGTATGGTGTTTGATGGATGCAACTCAGTATTCTTTTTCCTCCAAACACGACAAGTTGTGTTTCTACCAAACAGTTCCAGTTTGGTTTCATCAGACCATAGGACATTCTCCCAAAACTCCTCTGGATCATCCAAATGCTCTCTAGCAAACTTCAGACGGGCCCGGACATGTACTGGCTTAAGCAGTGGGACACGTCTGGCACTGCAGGATCTGAGTCCATGGTGGCGTAGTGTGTTACTTATGGTAGGCCTTGTTACATTGGTCCCAGCTCTCTGCAGTTCATTCACTAGGTCCCCCCGCGTGGTTCTGGGATTTTTGTGCCCCAGATCGAGGGAGATTATCAGTGGTCTTGTATGTCTTCCATTTTCTAATTATTGCTCCCACTGTTGATTTCTTCACTCCAAGCTGGTTGGCTATTGCAGATTCAGTCTTCCCAGCCTGGTGCAGGGCTACAATTTTGTTTCTGGTGTCCTTTGACAGCTCTTTGGTCTTCACCATAGTGGAGTTTGGAGTCAGACTGTTTGAGGGTGTGCACAGGTGTCTTTTTATACTGATAACAAGTTTAAACAGGTGCCATTACTACAGGTAATGAGTGGAGGAAAGTGGAGACTCTTAAAGAAGAAGTTACAGGTCTGTGAGAGCCAGAAATCTTGATTGTTTGTTTCTGACCAAATACTTATTTTCCACCATAATATGCAAAAAAAATGTTAAAAAAACAGACTGTGATTTTCTGGATTTTTTTTTCTCAGTTTGTCTCCCATAGTTGAGGTCTACCTATGATGTAAATTACAGACGCCTCTCATCTTTTTAAGTGGTGGAACTTGCACTATTGCTGACTGACTAAATACTTTTTTGCGTGTGTGTGTGTGTGTGTGTGTGTGTGTGTGTGTGTATATATATATATATATATATACACACACACTATATATATATGTGTGTGTGTGTGTGTGTGTGTGTGTGTGTGTGTGTGTGTGTGTGTGTGTGTGTGTGTGTGTGTGTGTGTGTTGTGAATTCACTCCTGTGGTCACAAGTGGTACTGCAGCTTCTGAGCTTCCTCCCTCAGGTGTTCTGGTGAGCTCGTTAACTGCTTCATTACTTAACTCCGCCTGATGCTGCTATCCTTGCTCCTTGTCAATGTTTCAGTGTTGGATCTGAGCTTCTCCTGATTGTTCCTGTGACCTGCTGCTCTGTATAGCTAAGTGCTTTTTGCTTTTTTGTTGCTTTTTTTCTGTCCAGCTTGTCTTTTGTTTTGCTGGAAGCTCTGAGACGCAAAGGGTGTACAGCCGTGCCGTTAGTTCGGCACGGTGGGTTTTTTTTGCCCCCTTTGCGTGGTTTTGCTTTAGGGTTTTTTGTAGACTGCAAAGTTCGCTTTACTGTCCTCGCTCTGTCCTAGAATATCGGGCCCCACTTTGCTGAATCTATTTCATCCCTACGTTTTGTCTTTTCATCTTACTCACAGTCATTATATGTGGGGGGCTGCCTTTTCCTTTGGGGAATTTCTCTGGGGCAAGTCAGGCCTATTTTTCTATCTTCAGGCTAGCTAGTTTCTTAGGCTGTGCCGAGTTGCCTAGGTAGTTGTTAGGCGCAATCCACAGCCGCTTTTAGTTGTGTTTTGGATAGGATCAGGTGTGCAGTCTACAGAGTTTCCACGTCTCAGAGCTCGTTCTTGTATTTTTGGGTATTTGTCAGATCACTGTGTGTACATATATACACACACACACACACAGAGCATTTCGCTTATACTCCAGGGGTCGGGAGGGGGAGCAGCAGCTGTCTAATAATACTCATCTGCGCCTGGCACGGTCCCTGCACGTCCCTAGGTCTCGGGCGCCAGCAGCTTCTCCCTGTATTGAGCGGTCACATGGTACCGCTCATTACAGTAATGAATATGGACCCCACTCCACTCCCATAGAGGAGGAGCCGCATATATTCATTACTGTAATGAGCGTTACCATGTGACCGCTCAATACAGGAAGAAGCTGCCGGCGCCCGGAGAACCAGGGACGTCCAGGGACCGCAACGGGAGCAGGCGAGTATGGCGGGGGCAGTGCACGATATTCACCTGTTCCTCGTTCCACCGTCGGCACCGCTGTGTCTTCTGCGTCCTCTGCAGTGACGCTCAGGTCAGAGGGCGCGATGACGCGTTAGTGTGCACCGCCCTCTGCCTGAGCGACAGTGCAGAGGACGGGGAAGACACAGCGATGCTCGGAGGTGGAACGAGGAACAGGTGAATATAGCAAGTGTCGGGGGCCTGAGCGACAAATCGCAGCAACAGCATATGGGGCAAATATCTCTATGGAGCATCTTATGGGGCCATAATCAGCATTTGTGGAGCATTATATGGGGTAAATATCTATGGAGCATCTTATGGGGCCATAATCAGCATGTACGGAGCATCTTATGAGGCCATAATCACCATTTGTGCAGCATTATATGGGGCATATTTTAATATGGCGCATCTTATGGGGCCCCATCATGAACTGTATGGAGCATTATATGCATTATAAGCATTATATATATTATATTATATAAATCTTAACCAACTTAACCTACATTCATTCTCTGAATCTCTCCTTCCTCTCACAGATATAAATTCCTTACACAATGCAGATGACGCTGCCGCTCTATATAACACCACAATAGCTGCAGCTTTGGAATCTGCTGCCCCACCTACACATACCAAAGCTCGCAAAATCAACAGACAGCCCTGGCACACCAGCCTGACCAAAGAACTGAGGCGAGCTTCCAGGGCTGCTGAGCGCAGATGGAAAAGATCCCACTCCAACAAGTACTTCATCGCATTCAAACAGTCCCTCACTACTTTCAAGACCACACTCGCCACAGCTAAACAAACCTACTTCTCATCTCTCATATCCTCCCTGTCTCACAACCCTAACAGTTATTCAACACCTTCAATTCTCTCCTCCGTCCCCCAGCACCTCCTCCCTCCCCACTCATCTCAGCTGAAGACTTTGCCTCATTTTTCAAGCAGAAGATTGATAACATCAGAGACAGTTTTGGTCGACAACCCCCAGAGCCCTTCCTCCTGACTTCCCAGCCCTCAACCTCCAAAACCAACTTCTCCACCATTACAGAAGATCGACTCTCCACTCTACTCTCAAGATTACATCTCACCACCTGTGCACTTGACCCGATCCCATCCCACTTCATCCCAAACCTCACCACAGTCTTCATCCCAACCCTAACCCATCTCTTCAACCTATCACTAACTACTGGTGTTTTCCCCTCAAGCTTTAAACATGCCTCCATCACACCTATCCTCAAGAAGCCCTCTCTTGACCCATCCTCTGTATCTAGCTATCGCCCTATATCACTTCTCCCCTATGCCTCCAAGCTACTGGAACAACACGTCTACCTTGAACTGTCCTCCCATCTCTTTTCTTGCTCCCTCTTTGACCGCTTACAATCTGGCTTCCGTTCACACCACTCCACTGAAACTGCCCTTACTAAGGTCACCAATGACCTCTTAACCGCCAAGAGCAAGCGACACTAGTCTGTCCTCCTCCTCCTCGACCTGTCGGCTGCCTTTGACACAGTGGACCATTCCCTATTATTACAGACCCACTCATCCCTTGGCATCACAGACTAGGCCCTATCCTGGATCTCATCATACCCAATATACCAGACATTCAGCATCTCCCATTCACACACACCACCTCCTCACCTCGCCCCCTATCTGTCGGAGTCTCACAAGGTTCAGTCCTAGGGCCCCTGCTCTTCTCCATTTACACCTTTGGCCTGGGACAGCTCATAGAATATCATGCCTTTCAGTATCATCTCTATGCTGATGACACACAGATCTACATCTCTGGACCAGATATCACCTCCCTACTAACCAGAATCCCTCAATGTCTGTCCACTATTTCAGCCTTCTTCTCCGCTAGATTTCTCAAACTTAACATGGACAAAACAGAATTCATCATCTTTCCCCCCCCATCTCACGTGACCCCCCCAACGAACCTATCCATTACAGTAAATGGCTGCCCACTCTCCCCAGTCCCACAAGCTCGCTGCCTCGGGGTAATCCTTGATGCTGATCTCTCCTTTAAACCACATATTCAAGCCCTTTCCACTTCCTGCCGACTTCAACTCAAAAATATTTCACAAATCCGTTCATTCCTCAACCAAGAATCTGCAAAAACCCTAGTCCATGCCCTCATCATCTCTCACCTTGACTACTGCAACCTCCTGCTCTGTGGCCTCCCCTCGAACACACTTGCACCCCTCCAATCTATTCTAAACTCTGCTGCCCGATTAATCCACCTGTCCCCCCGCTATTCCCCAGCTTCTCCCCTCTGTCAATCCCTTCACTGGCTCCCCATTGCCCAGAGACTCCAGTACAAAACCCTAACCATGACATACAAAGCCATCCACAACCTGTCTCCTCCATACATCTGTGACCTCGTCTCCCGGTACTTACCTACACGCAACCTCCGATCCTCACAAGATCTCCTTCTCTATTCCCCTCTTATCTCCTCTTCCCACAATCGCATACAAGATTTCTCTCTCGCATCACCCCTACTCTGGAACTCTACCACAACATATCAGACTCTCACCTACCATTGAAACCTTCAAAAAGAGCCTGAAGACCCACCTCTTCCGACAAGCCTATAACCTGCAGTAACCACCAATTGACCAAACCGCTGCATGACCAGCTCTACCCTTGCCTACTGTATTCTCACCCATCCCTTGTAGATTGTGAGCCTTCGCGGGCAGGGTCCTCTCTCCTCCTATACCAGTTATGACTTGTATTGGTTAAGATTATTGTACTTGTTTTTATTATGTATACCCCTCCTTACATGCAAAGCGCCATGGAATAAATGGCGCTATAACAATGAATAATAATAATAATAATAATAATAATAATAATAATATGGGGCGTATTTTGTATGGAGCATCTTATGGGGCCCATCATGAACTGTATGGAGCATTATATGGGGCTCCTGATTCAATATGGATATTCAAAAACATTTAAACTACTGATGTCTTTATTAATTTTACTTTCATTGGTATTTTTATTTTTGACATTTACCGGTAGCTACTGCATTTTCCAGCCTAGGCTTATACTCTAGTCATTAAGTTTCCCCAGTTTTTTGTGGCAAATTTAGGGGTCTCGGCTAATACTCTGGTCGGCTTATACTAGAGTATGTAAAACCAGTTTGCATTTCAAATGTTCAGTATGGTGAAAATATCTTACTCTTCGGGTTTTGAAAAACTCCTTGTGGGAAAAAGAAACCGCTAGTTTGAATTGGAGTTAGAAATGAAGGGGGTTTCCACTGCTTAGGTATCGGGGGGGGGGGGGGGGTCTCCAAACGTGACATGGCGCCACCATTGGTTCCAGCCAATTTTGGTTTCAAAAAGTCAGATGGTGCTCCCTCCCTTCTGAGCCCTGCCACAAGCACCCAAACAGTGGTTTACCCCTACATATGGGGGGCATCGGCATACTCAGGAGAAATTGCACAACAAATTTTGTGGTCCATTTTCTCCTGATACCCTTGAGGAAAAAAAAAAAGTTAAGTAATTTTTTTTTTTGTGAAAAAAAAAAGTAAAATGCTCATTTTTTTCCTTCCACATTGCTTTAGTTCTCATGAAGCACCTGAAGAGTTAATAAACTTCTTGAGTGTGGTTTTGTGCACCTTGAGTGGCGCAGTTTTTAGAATGGTGTCACTTTTGGGTATTTTCTGTTACATTGACCCCCCAAAGTCGCTTCAAATGTGAGGTGGTCCCCCCAAAATAAGAGGGATTTTTGGTACTCACTGTGTAAACTCTTTCTTGGAGCCTTCATTAGGGGCCACAGGTAACCATCGGTGTATGCTGCTGTTGCTAGGACACTAGGCAAAAAAAAAAGGATAATAGCACCTCCTCCGCACTATACACCCACCGACACCAAGTACCTCAGTTAGTGTTAAAGCAGTAGGATAAGTAACCAAAACTCAACATATGTACCAACCCAACAACAAAGGCACGTAGGCCCAAAGCGGTACAACCAGTTAGGGAGGGTGCTGTGTCCCCCAATGAAGACCAAGAAAGATTTTACGGTGAGTACCAAAAATCCCGCTTTCTTTATCACTTCATTGGGGGACACAGGTAACCATGAGACATCCCAAAGCAGTCCCAAGGTAGGAAACAGAAACAACGCAAATAAAACAAACTTAGGTTGGCCAATGTGTAACCGCTGCCTGCTGCACCTATCTTCTTAGGCCTGCATCAGACTAGGCATGGGTATGAACCCTGTAAAACCTTGGGAAAGTGTGCAAAGATGACCAGGTCGCAGCTTTACAAGTCTGTAAAGCCGAAGCCTGGTGACAAACTGCCCAGGAAGCTCCCACAGCCCAGGTGGAGTGAGCCTTTATCCCAACCCCCCCCCCCCCCCCCCCCCCCCCCCGAGGAGGCAGTTTGTCCTGAATGCGGTAAGCCTCCAATATTTCCAAATGAATCCAATGGGCAATAGTGGATTTGGAAGCTAGGAGCCCCTAACGACGACCTTCAGAGATGACAAAAAGGGAATCAGAGGCGAAAGGAAGCAGTCCTTGAGAGGTAGACTCGGATAGCTCTGGCCAGATCCAACTTGTGGAGGATCTTCTCCAGGGGATGAACCGGAGAGGGAAGGACAATTTCTTAATTAATGTGAAATGAAGAAACCACCTTAGGCAAGAAGGAAGGAACGGGGTCGGAGAACTACCTTGTCGTGATGGACAATCAGGAACGGAGAACAGCAGGTCAGTGCCACTAACTCAGAAACTCTCCTGATGCATGTAATGGCAACTAAAAAGGCCACTGGCCATGACAGGAGAGAAGATGGAATGTCTTGAATGGGCTCGGCTCAAAAGGAGCGCACTGAAGTGCGCCACGGACAAGGTTAAGATCCCATGGATCTAAGGACGATAAGGCAGTGCCAGGTAGGCGACTCATTGAAGGAAATTCTTTACCTGGGAATGAGAAGCCAGATCTCGTTGGAAAAGAATTGACAGTGCGGGAACTTGACCATTTAGAGTTCTAAGAGATAGACCAGAATCAAGATCCGTTTGTAGAAACCCAAGGATGGACGGAAGGGAAAAAAGACAGAGACCAGATTATTGTCCTCACTCCACCAAAAAAAGGCCTTCCAGTATCTGTGGTAGATACGCGAGGATGCTGGTTTTCTTGCCCTTATGGTCTGAATGACCTGATCAGAAACACCAGCCTTCCTCAGGACTGCGGTCTCAACGGCCATGCCATTAAACTCAGACTGAATTCTAGGGGAAGAGGGGGCCTTGTGAGAGAAGATCTGGACCGTCTGGAAGCCTTCTGGGAGCGTCCATGAGCATGTTCACCAGCTCCACATATCAGTGCCTTCTTGGCCAGTCTGGAGCTACCAGGATTATGGTAATTCCTTCCACCTTTATCTTTTTCAGGACTCTTGGAACCAAGGGGAGAGGCGGAAAAAGAGAAGGCAGCTGGAATTGGGACCACGGGATCACTAGGGCATCACAACCGATGGCAAGTGGATCCTGGGACTTGGCTACGAACTGAGGAACATTGTGGTTCATCCGAGATGCCATCAGGCCGATGTCCGGCGTGCCCCCATCAGGTTGACGTCCGGTGTGACCCATCTCTGGCATATTTGGTCGAAGACGGTGGGATTTAGAGACCACTTGCCCAATGCAAAACCCTGACGACTCAAAGTCGGCTGCCCAATTTTCCACCCCTGGAATATGTATGGCTGATATGGCAGGAACGTGGCACTCCGCTCATCACAGAATCCTTGTAACCTCTGCCATCACCTGAAATTCTCCCAGTTCCATGGAGGCGATTACCGAACGAAGGACGGTAAAGTGACGGTTCAGCCGCTTGAGGTCCAAAATCGGACAGAGCGATCCGCTTTCTTCTGGACTACGGAAAGATTGGAGTAAAACCCTGAAAAGTGTTAATTCCAAGGAACAGGTATGATTACTCCTGAGCATAGAAGGAAAGAGACGGCCTGAAGAACCCCTGGAGCCTGAGGCGGATGTCTTGGAGGGCGAGACCGAAAGAAACGTCGATTTTTTAAGTACACGTGACTAGCTCTCTGACTCAGGCATCGTTAACAACCAGGCATCCTAGGAGAGAAAAAGCCTGCCTCCCACCCTGGGGAGACTCCCGGGTTGGGGGACCCGTCATGTAGAGGAGAACCTGTTGGCACGGGACCCTGAAGGCTTGGAAAAGAGACCCTTTGGTCACCAGTGAGGAGCTGGTTTAAAGGACAGCATCTTCCTTTCCCCATGGGCAGAAGAGTGGACCTGCTGGGAGGGAATCCCTGAAGAAGAGAAGGACCAAAAGGAATGGAAATGAAGCAACCTTTTCCTATTGAGAGAACATTTAGGCCTTATCTGGGGAAGAGAGGTGCTTTTTCCACCGGTAGCATCTGAAATGGTCTGATCCAGTTTGAACCCGAAAAGCCTAGAGCCTTGAAAGGCAAGGTTAGTGAGAGACTTTTCTGAGGGTGGGTTAGCATTCCACGCTTTTAACCAGAGGATGCAGCGTATACCAATGATGTTGCCGCTTGCCCTGGCGGATCAACCGTCCGCATCTAAGGAGGCGGTCAGAAAGTATTTGCCAGCATGGGCAATATGGTCTGCCAACTCGTCAGGAGGAGCTCCTGCTAGGCTACTCTGGCAAAGCATTCTTGCCCAGGCAGACATGGTCTTAGCCACACAGGTGGAAGTAAAAAAGGGACAGAGAGAAGCGTCATCCGCTTCAAAGACTGATTTAGCCATGGACTCAATCTGCCTATACGTAGCGTCCTTAAGAGATACAAAGTCCGTCAGAGACAAGACGGTCTCGGAAGACAGGCGAGAAACTGGCGAATCCACATTAAGGGATTCTGCCCATTTACCAACGAGGTCTGGGCTAAAGAAAGTCTAGCTGCTTCCTTCCCGGGAAGCGCTTTTCAGGATGTTCCCAGTGTTTAACTATAAATGCTTCAAATTCCCTGTGATTGGCAAAGGATCATGAAGGACGTTTTACCCATTTGAAGGAAATGAAGTGCTCCTGAGCAGGAGCTTCATCCTCCTTTAGGTTAAGAGTGTGGGTAATTGCCAAGAGAAGGCTATTGAGCATATCCTGCATTTTCGAGACCTGGTCCGTATCAGACTCAGACTGTGAATCCACAACCGACCCAAAAGCTGCCTCCCAGGAGGGAGCATGGGGAGACGAGGGCATCCTAGATGATGCAGAGGGGCCCGGGGAACTGGAAAGAGCCCGCTTCCTTTGAACCCGATCTGTGCCTGTGAAGGTCATGGTCAGGTGCGTGCGAATCACCGTGAGAGATGTTCGCAGCACTGGTGGCGGCAGACAAATGTGGAAGATGCTACAGGACCTGAACCAGGGACTGTGATACTTTTGTCAGGTCAAAGACCGACTGACATGGCAACAGCCCACTCCCGGGCGTTAGGGGGCTCCTGTGGGGCAGATATGGTGGAAGGATTGCAGCACGGGGCAGAAAGTGGAAGGCTGACCTGAGTAGCACTTTCTTCTACAAAGATCACAGGCATAATGAACCACAGTAGGCTTAGAGGGGCAACAAGAAGCCTCTGCAGGGTTGGGCATAAGTCGAGCCGTGGTAATACTGCTGAGATGGGCTATATAGGGGAACAGAGAAAGGAGAGAGGGAGAGGGCAGAGCCTACCCGATGTTGGCAATGGTCAGCAGATAACTGAAGTTCGCTGTGTCCCCCAGTGGCAGAATGTGTCCGCAGGCTAAATGCAGGTCCGATGCTGAGGGCGCAGAAGATGTGCAGAAAAAAAAGCAGTGTCTCATAGAGGATTATATCTGCTGAGGCACAAGAACCGATATAGCATCGGCTGAGCTGCGTTACAGCAAGTACAATGCAGAGCGGTGGGCATGACAAACTTCGGCCGGTGAAAAAGTAAGTTTCTGTTTGGATGACACGCCGGGGGTGTGACCAGCCAGGAAGACAAGCCGGCCGGTGGAACAAAAAGCTCCCCACCGATTGGTTAAATAGCCGAGGGCGTTACCGGCCAGAAGAACGATATCCATGATAGAAGCAAAAGCGCGCCGAGGACACATGCGTGAAAACGGGAGGCATGGCTAGGTCACAGCAGGAAAACCTCTGACCCAGCGAGACCTGCTATAGGTGGAAAAAGAGTGCGTTAATTCAAACGTGAGGTAGAGAGTGGCCGGGAAGTGAGAGGAGGTGCGGGCAGGAATAAAGGGGGGGTGGCCCCAAGGTCTGGAACCGGCCAGGGAGAAATGGCCGCGGCTGTGAGGGGAATATTGCATTAAAGCCGCCCTGTCCCATGTCTAAATGGGATGAGAAAACTGCAGTGCGCCACTTTTGGGGGGGGAGAGGGGTAAACAAGCATACATACTTGCAAGGTGGGTCCACTGTTCCTCTTCACCAAGGAAGATGCCTCGAGGAGCCCTCAGATGGACTAGGGTCTTGGTATGATAGATCCTCCTTCCCGCACCATGCCGCACCGCTGGTGACCACAGTCTTCCTCCTAGCACTCTCCAAGGAGAGGGGTGGGGAGGGGAAAAGGCTAGGTCCGGCCATCGGGAATCACCGTGAAGCAACAGTAAGAGTGACAGGGAATAAGTTCCTGCCTGCGGGTCAGTGAGCGATGTGGGTGACACCACACTGCTCTCTCAGTTGCATAGGTGCAGGAAAACAGGATGATAAATTATACCCTGTTACCCCAAGGAAGAAGAAACTGAAAGACAAAGAAAAGATTAATAATAACACAAAAGGAAAAAGATGTGGATCTGGGATCAGATACAGGTCCACCTCCCACAGACACTAGGCTTAAAGTGAGGTACTTGGTGCCTGTCGGTGGGTATATATCGCTGGGGAGGAGACATTTTCCTTTTTATGCCTACTGTCAGCCTCCTAGCGACAGCAGCATACACCCATGGTTACCTGTGTCCCGTAATGAAGCGATAAAGAAAAATGGTTTTGTAAATTTTTCTGGAAAAAATGAGAAATTGCTGGTCAACTTTTAACCCTTATAATAATATCCTAACAAAAAAAAAATTATGTTTCCAAAATTGTGCTGATGTAAAGTAGGCATGTAGGAAATGTTACTAATTAACTATCTTGTGTGACATCACTCTCTGATTTAAGGGCATGAAAACTCAAAGTTTGAAAATTGCAAAAATTTTCGCTTTTTTTCCATTTTTTCTTAAATAAAACACAAGTCATATCAAAGACATTTTACCACTAACATGAAGAGGTATAATATGTCAAGAGAAAATGAACTCAGAATCACTAGGACCCAATGAAGCGTTCCAGAGGTATAACCTAATAAAGTGGCAGTGGTCAGAATTGGAAAAATTGGCCTGGTCATTAAACAGCAAATTGGCTCCGTCACTAAAGATACCGTCACATATAACGATATCGTTAACGATATAGTTGTTTTTTGTGATGTAGCAACGATATTGTTAACGAAATCGTTATGCGTGATAGCGACCAACGATCAGGCCCCTGCTGGGAGATCGTTGGTCGCTGGGGAAAGTCCAGCACTTTATTTCGTCACTGGATCTCCCGCAGACATCGCTGAATCGGCGTGTGTGACGCCGATTCAGCGAGGTCTTCACTGGTAACCAGGGTAAACATCGGGTTACTAAGCGCAGGGCCGCGCTTAGTAACCCGATGTTTACCCTGGTTACCAGTGTAAATGTAAAAAAAAAAACAAAACACTACATACTTACATTCCGGTGTCTGTCCCCCGGCGCTCTGCTTCCCTGCACTGTGAGCGCCGGCCGGCTGTAAAGCAGAGCACAGCGGTGACGTCACCGCTCTGCTTTACAGGCAGCTGGCGCTCACAGTCAGTGCAGGAAGCAGAGCGCCGGGGGACAGACACCGGAATGTAAGTATGTAGTGTTTGGTGTTTTTTACATTTACACTGGTAACCAGGGTAAACATCGGGTTACTAAGCGCGGCCCTGCGCTTAGTAACCTGATGTTTACCATAGTTACCCAGGGACTTCGCATTGTTGGTCGCTGGAGAGCTGTCTGTGTGACAGCTCTCCAGCGACCACACAGCGACGCTGCAGCGATCAGCATCGTTGTCTAGATCGCTGCAGCGTCGCTAAATGTGACGGTACCTTAAGGCTTAAGGCTAAGCTCACACAGGGCGTTTTTGCTGCGTTGTTTTGATTTTTTTTTATGGTAATTTTCAGCTGCGTTTTACAGTACCAGAAAAGCCAATGGGATTTCAGAAAGCTCATGCACACACGCACGCTGGTTCTTTTGTCATCAGGATTTTGTGCTTTGCATGGTTTTTTGGACATAGAGCATGTCATTTCTTTCTTAGTTTTAAACCCATTGAATTGAATGAGTGGTGAAAAAAACACAGGTATCATTTTTTGCAGCGTGTTTGTACTAAAACCTTATTCTTTGGAATAGGACTTTGTTCACAACAAAAGTTTATGAGCATGCACAAGAGAAATCTAGCATGCCAAAGCCGCCTCACAAAAAACAAACAAAAAGGAAATAAAAAATGCAAGAAAAACCAAGGAAAATACGCTTTTTCATACAGCAAAAAAAAAATATGAGAAAACACGGAGTGTGAACTTACCGTAAAGGAGGTTTTTCTAGTGGATCCTTTCCAAAACCACTTCAAGGCTATGTGCACATGGCATCTTTAAGACACCGATGCATCAGTGCTCGTTCTACAAAAGAAGCTTTGCCACCGGCATCTTTTTACTCTATTCTATAAAGGACCTCTGTGACCCCCTCCAGCCGTTATAAACTAAAAGAGCCACATAGAATGCAGCATTACTGCTGCACAAACAAGGTGGCTCTTTAGTTTTTGGTGCAGTTATTCCCAAAATAAAGCGTTTTATAAGTTCGCCAAAATACCTGTACCAAAATACCAAAATACCAGGGAGGCAGGTCTTAACCCCCCTGCTGGAAACGCCACACTGCAGTCACTCAAATCTTCAGGGGCGCCGGGTGCCGCCCCCTCCGTACTGTTTTCCCATGAAATCCGACACCTGCGCTGTTTAGTACTGGCTGGTGCAGGCGACCTCACATGCGGTCGCCCTGCCTATGAATCCCAGCCCCACACTGTGCATAATGCATAACACACTGCGGGGCTGGGATTCCCAAGCTGGGTTGCCGCACAGGCGCAGTCTGCAAGACGGCATGTGAGGTCAGACGGCCAGAGCTCCTGCACCAGCCAGTAGTAAACAGCGCAGGCGACGGATTTCATGGAAAAGCAGCGCGGAGGGGGCGGCGCCCCTGAAGATTTGAGTGACGGCAGTGTGGCGTTTCCAGCAGGGGGGTTAAGACCTGCCTCCCTGGATAAAGACAGGTATTTTGGAGAAGTTATAAACGCTTTATTTTGGGAATAAATGCACCAAAAACTAAAAGAGCCACCTTGTTAGAATGCAGCATTACTGCTGCACAAGGTGGCTCTTTTAGTTTATAACGGCTGGAGGGGGTGACAGAGGCACTTTAAGACATAGAAAGCGGGCAGTGTGATGAGCATGTAATTTCTTTTAAAGTGGATCTGTCAGCAGGTTTTTGGCATGTTATCTGAGAGAACAATGGTGTAAAGGCAGAGATCCTTATTACAGCAATAAATCACACTGGGCTTTGTTCTGTTTCACAACAATCAGTGTTTTATCAGCAGCAGATCCTCATCACAGGATAACTGGCCTTGTTCCTCCTAGCCCAACCATACTCCAGCACTGATTATCAGCTCTCTGTCACTACATAATGTACACAGAAAGCTGTGCTATGGTTGAGGTTATACACAGCCCCACAACTGTGCTCTGCTAGATCTACAGCAGAGAAAACTGACTATCAGAACTACTGCTCCCAGTAAACTAAGTGATACACTGCTGGAATCAGGGTCTCTGTCCCCCAACTCATTCAGAAATCAGATTACATAGCAAAAAACCTGATGACAGATTCCCTTGAAGTACTTCAGTTTCAGAAACCCTGAAGCAGCTAAAAGATGTGACTTAAATAAAACATGTGTACAGTAAGGTTGTTTTTGACACTCGTGCATTATGTTCATTTTATGAGGTGCCTGAAAAAGTTGCCATGTGCACTTACCCCAAATACACTTATAAACCTATCTCTGTAGGACATCCACTTTGTTGTTCACCGAGGACCTTTTTTCCCCTAAAGTGCCTATGAAACACACCTTGTGAAAAAAGGAAAGTGCAGATCACTTCATTGAAGAGGATCCTAATGGAATCTGCTCCAAACGTCATATTACAAGGCTTCAAAAAAAAGCCTGGGGGGGGGGGGCAAAAACAAAGGAAAAAAACCCACAGAGCACCTGAATGCAAAACCTCTTCAGGAAAACAAAAACTGTCCCCCCCAAAAAAAAAGCTTTTCCTGAAGCAATTTCCTCTTGATCAGCCGTTCCTATCACAGGTTTTACTTCTGACGCACATCACATGTATGAATAAAGTATTTCAGATTCTGATCAGTGTTCTGTCTGTTCTGTACCTCACAAATACTAACACTATTCACATTTATTTACTACTACATGTAAACATAAGCTCTAACCTTCTTAATAGAAAGGTCTTCAGTAGTTTGTGGTCCATCGTGATAAGAAGGAAGATGTGGGCTTTCAGTGGCGATCAGCGACGTTCTTTCGTTGCACTCCTCCTCTTCCTCACTGTCGGAGCTGTTCATGAATGTAATCATGTTCACACGTCCCAATTCTTACTACGGAGGGAATATTAAAATAAAATATGAGAAATTATATATATATATATATATATATATATATATATATATATATATATATATATATATATATATATACACACACATACATGCATACAGTTAGGTCCATATATATTTGGACAGAGACAACATTTTTCTAATTTTGGTTATAGACATTACCACAATAAATTTTAAACAAAACAATTCAGATGCAGTTGAAGTTCAGACTTTCAGCTTTCATTTGAGGGTATCCCCATTAAAATTGGATGAAGGGTTTAGGAGTTTACGCTCCTTAACATGTGCCACCATGTTTTTAAAGGGACCAAAAGTAATTGGACAGATTCAATAGTTTTAAATAAAATGTTCATTTCTAGTACTTGGTTGAAAACCCTTTGTTGGCAATGACTGCCTGAAGTCTTGAACTCATGGACATCACCAGACGCCGTGTTTCCTCCTTTTTGATGCTCTGCCAGGCCTTCACTGGTGGTTTTCAGTTGCTGTTTGTTTGTGGGCCTTTCTGTCTGAAGTTTAGTCTTTAACAAGTGAAATGCTGCTCAATTGGGTTGAGATCAGGTGACTGACTTGGCCATTCAAGAATATACCACTTCTTTGCTTTAATAAACTCCTGGGTTGCTTTGGCTTTATGTTTTGGGTCATTGTCCATCTGTAGTATGAAACGATGACCAATCAGTTTGGCTGCATTTGGCTGGATCTGAGCACACAGTATGTCTCTGAATACCTCAGAATTCATTCGGCTGCTTCTGTCCTGTGCCACATCATCAATAAACACTAGTGACCCAGTGCCACTGGCAGCCATGCATGCCCAAGCCATCACACTGCCTCCGCCGTGTTTTACAGATGATGTGGTATGCTTTGGATCATGAGCTGGACCACGCCTTCGCCATACTTTTCTCTTTCCATCATTCTGGTAGAGGTTGATCTTGGTTTCGTCTGTCCAAAGAATGTTATTCCAGAACCGTGCTGGCTTTTTTTAGATTTCTTTTAGCAAAGTCCAGTCTAGCCTTTTTATTCTTGATGCTTATGAGTGTCTTGCACCGTGCAGTGAACCCTCTGCATTTACTTTCATGCAGTCTTCTCTTTATGGTAGATTTGGATATTGATACGCCGACCTCCTGGAGAGTGTTGTTCACTTGGTTGGCTGTTGTGAAGGGGTTTCTCTTCACCATGGAGGTTATTCTACGATCATCCACCACTGTTGTCTTCCGTGGGCTCCCCGGTCTTTTTGCATTGATGAGTTCACCAGTGCTTTCTTTCTTTCTCAGGATGTACCAAACTGTAGATTTTGCCACTCCTTGTATTGTAGCAATTTCTCGGATGGTTTTTTCTGTTTTCCCATCTTAAGGATGGCTTGTTTCACCTGCATGGAGAGCTCCTTTGACCGCATGTTTACATCACAGCAAAACCTTCCAAATGCAAGCACCACACCTCAAATCAGCTCCAGGCCTTTTATCTGCTTAATTGAGAATGACATAACAAAGGGATTGCCCACACCTGTCCATGAAATAGCTTTGGAGTCAATTGTCCAATTACTTTTGGTCCCTTTAAAAACAGGGTGGCACACGTTAAGGAGCTGAAACTCCTAAACCCTTCGTCCAATTTTAATGTGGATACCCTCAAATGAAAGCTGAAAGTCTGAACTGCAACTGCATCTGAACTGTTTTGTTTAAAATTCATTGTGGTAATGCCTATAACCAAAATTAGAAAAATGTTGTCTATGTCCAAATATATATGGACCTAACTGTATATACATACATATATACACATACATACACTTATTTTTTTTTTAACACCTAACATTTTTGTTGTGATAACTCTATAAGATGACCATGTCAAGTCAAGAATTTACAGTCCTTATTGCAGTAATAACCACATATAAGTATTTGTTATGAGAGCACTGATCTGAAAATGTGAAATCCATTCCACCGGCACCATACTTGGCCGTCACAAAGACTGAATAGGGGACAGAGGACATAACGTCTCTATGTAAACTCACCCTCACCTCAGCCGTGTGCTAGGGCATAAAAGACACATGCAGGAAAAGCCATTTAATGCACCACTCCAGTGTTTTTTTTTTTTGTATCGAGTCTCTGGAGTGGCACTTTAACCCCTTAGTGACAGAGCCAATTTGGTACTTAATGACCGAGCCAATTTTTGCAATTCTGACCACTGTCACTTTATGAGGTTATAACTCTGGAACGCTTCAACGGATCCCGCTGATTCTGAGATTGTTTTTTCGTGACATATGGTACTTCATGTTAGTGGTAACATTTCTTCGATATTACTTGCGATTATTTATGAAAAAAACGGAAATATGGAGAAAATTTTTAAAATTTTGCAATTTTCAAACTTTGTATTTTTATGCCCTTAAATCAGAGAGATATGTCACGAAAAATAGTTAAATAACATTTCCCACATGTCTACTTTACATCAGCACAATTTTGGAAACAACATTTTTTTTTGTTAGGGAGTTATAAGGGTTAAAAGTTGACCAGCAATTTCTCATTTTTACAACCCCTTTTTTTTTTTTTAGGGACCACATCACATTTGAAGTCATTTTGAGGGGTCTATATGATAGAAAATAACAAAGTGTGACACCATTCTAAAAACTACACTCCTCAAGGTTCTCAAAACCACATTCAAGAAGTTTATTAACCCTTTACGTGCTTCACAGGAACTGAAACAATGTGGAAGGAAAAAATGAACATTTAACTTTTTTTTGCAAACATTTTAATTCAGAACCATTTTTTTTATTTCACAAGTGTAAAAACAGAAATGTAACCATAAATTTTGTTAAGTAATTTCTCCTGAATACGCCAATACCCCATATGTGGGGGTAAACCACTGTTTGGGCGCACCGCAGAACTTGGAAGTGAAGGAGCGCCGTTTTAGTTTTTCAATGTAGAATTGGCAGGAATTGAGATTGGACGCCATGTCGCGTTTGGAGAGCCCCTGATGTGCCTAAACAGTGGAAACCCCCCACAAGTGACACCATTTTGGAAACTAGACCCCCCATGGAACTTATCTAGATGTGTGGTGAGAACTTTGAAAGCCCAAGTGCTTCAGAGAAGTTTAGAATGCAGAGTCGTGAAAAAAAAAAAAAAAAATTTTCCACAAAAAAGATATTTTAGCCCCCAAGTTTTTATTTTCACAAGGGTAACAAGAGAAATTGGACCCCAGAAGTTGTTGTCCAATTTATCCCGAGTATGCTGATGCCCCATATGTGGGGGTAACCCACTGTTTGGGCGCACGGCAGAGCTCAGAAGGGAGGGAGCACCATTTGACTTTTTGAGCGCAAAATTGGCTGTCGTGTTTGGAGACCCCCTGATGTAACTAAAACGTGGAAACCCCCCAATTCTAGCTCCATCCCTAACCCCAACACACCCCTAACCCTAATCCCAACCTGATCCATAATTCTAATCACTAACCCTAACGATAATCACAACCCTTACCCCAAAACAACCCTAATGTCAACCCTATCCATAACCCTAATCAAAACCCTAAATCCAACACACCCCTAATCCTAATCTCAACCCTAACCTCAAACCTAACCCTAATCCCAATACACCCCTAATCACAACCCTAACCTAAACCCTAATCCCAAGCGTAACCCTAATGCCAACCCTAACCCTAATACCAACCCTAATCCAAACCCTAACCCTAATCCCAACTCTAACCCTAACTTTAGCCCCAACCCTAGCCCTAAGGCTACTTTCACACTTGCGTCGTTTGGCATCCGTCGCAATCCGTTGTTTTGGACAAAAAACGGATCCTGCAAATGTGCCCGCAGGATGCGTTTTTTGCCCATAGACTTGTATTGCCGAAGGATCGTGACGGATGGCCACACGTCGCGTCCGTCGTGCACTGGATCAGTTGTGTTTTGGCGGACCGTCGGCACAAAAAACGTTCAATGTAACTTTTTTTGTACGTCGCGTCAGCTGTTATGAACAGGTAATTCAGAACCACAATGGACCTTGAAGTTCAGAGCACACAAAGTGACCTGACAATTACCAAAAACATAGGACGAGCTCTGAGACGTGGGAACTCTGCTGACTGCAATCCCTAATCCTATCCAACCACACTAGAGGTAGCCGTGGAGCGCTCCTGACCAGTCCTATGCGCCTCGAGCACAGCCTGAGAAACTAGCTAGCCCTAAGAAGGAAAAATAAGCCTAGCTTGCCTCAGAGAAATACCCCAAAGGAAAAGGCAGCCCCCCACATATAATGACTGTGAGTTGAGATGAAAATACAAACGCAGAGATGAAATAGATTTAGCAAAGTGAGGCCCAACTTACTGAACAGACCGAAGATAGGAAAGATTGCTTTGCGGTCAACACAAAACCCTACAAACAACCATGCAGAGGGGGCAAAAAGACCCTCCGCACCGACTAACGGTACGGAGGTGCTCCCTCTGCGTCCCAGAGCTTCCAGCAAGCAAGAAAAACCAATATAGCAAGCTGGACAGAAAAAATAGCAAACAAAAATAACACAAGCAAAACTTAGCTTATGCAGGAGAGACAGGCCACAGGAACGATCCAGGAGAAAGCAAGACCAATACTAGAACATTGACTGGAGGCCAGGATCAAAGCACTAGGTGGAGTTAAATAGAGCAGCACCTAACGACTTAACCTCATCACCTGAGGAAGGAAACTCAGAAGCCGCAGTACCACTCATCCACCAAAGGAAGCTCATAGACAGAACCAGCCGAAGTACCACTCACAACCACAGGAGGGAGCTTGGCCAGAGAATTCACAACATTCAGCCATTTCTGACCGCACATGCGTGGCCGTAACTCCGCCCCCTCCTCCCCAGGACATAGATTGGGCAGCGGATGCATTGAAAAACTACATCCGCTGCCCACGTTGTGCACAATTTTCACAACGTGCGTCGGTATGTCGGGCCGACGCATTGCGACGGTCCCGTACCGACGTAAGTGTGAAAGAACCCTAACCCTAAATTTAGCCCCAACCCTAAATTTAGCCCCAACCCTAAATTTAGCCCCAACTGCTCTTCTCCTGCCGGCCGGCAGATGGCGACAGATGGGGTCTCGGCTACCCCCGGCAGCCGAGACCCCCAAAGATTCTCCCGGTGCCAGCCGGCGGGCGCACTGCGCATGCGCCCGCCATTTTGAAGATGGCGGCGCCCATCGGGAGCCACGAGGAGCACCGGGGGAGACAGGTAAGTATTGGGGGGCTACCTGGGACCCCATTTCTCTGTACTCTGATGTGCGATCACATCGGAGGACAGAGAAATTAAAAAGAAATCGCGTTTTTTTTTTTTTGTTTTTTTTTTTGTGATCGCCGGTAAACTGTTAATTACCGGCGATCGCAAAAGCGGGGTCGGTAAAAACAGACCCAAATCATGTTCTCTGGGGTCTCGGCTATCCCCGGCAGCCGAGACCCCGGAGAAAATCCGACTCTGGGGGGCGCTATTTACTTTTTCCACAGCACCGTTAATTAACGGCGCTGTGGTTTAAGTACCCTTAGCGGCCGTCGTTAAAAGGCGTATCGGCGGTCGTTAAGGGGTTAAATCTAAATCCCCTGCCTGATACCATCCAGCGTTTTCATCCATTTTCGCTGCCGCTCCCTTTAGTCTCCAGCGAAAAATGACACACAATCTGATCCAGTGATTCTCTAGTCACCTTCCACGACAGCATGGGAGGATGTCTCAATTCCCTAATGGGGGACAGGAAGCATGAGAGGTTACAAGCCCCTACTCCCTCCAAATCGCCAGTGTCTTTCCTGTCCCCCATGGTGCATGGAGAGGTTCTCGTATGCTGCGTGGCCGGCGACTGCAGTGTACCTGGTTTTTCCTGCCAGGCAGTAGTGGTCGGGGCTCTGCCTTCCTCCTCTTCATGCTGCTCCCGTCTCCCCTCGGGACCTTCCTGGCCCACCTGCGCCTCTGCGGAGGTAAAGCGGGCCAGTGATCCCCAGCGGTGGCCTCCATGAGCTCACCGCCTTGTCCTCCTCTCCTGAGCGGTGTTCGGTGTCCCAGAAGTGACGTCATTGTTGCGCGCGCGTCACTTCCAGTCCTGCGCTCTTTGCTGGAACGCAAGCTGGAGCGCATCAACTTCCTCGTCTGGCCTCCTAGCACCCTCAGGACCGCCGACGCTGCACAGAGCAAGCCTTTCCACGTGGAGGCCTGCTCCAGGACCCTGGGAGGAGGAGGGGAACCTGATTCACCTGCGCTGGGGGCTGGATTTATTCCTATATAAACCAGCCTGAAAACACCTCCAGGTAAGACGATCCCTGTCACAATGGATGGCGCTTCATGCCCTGCATCTGCAGAGCCCAGCGCTGCCCGTTGCGGGGTGGGTCCGAGGCTAGGATTAGTGGGACTCTTCTGATCCTTACACCACTCTCCCTCTCTTTTTTTTCAGAGAGACAAGTCTGCTCAGAAAATCCCGGCCAAAAAGACACCTACATGTGCAATCTGCAATGTTAAGCTTCCCTCTCTATGGGAGAAAAAGCTGTGTCAGGGGTGCACAGATAAAGTTGTCAAAGCCGAGCAGCCTTCTCTCCTTGACGAAATCCGGGCCCAAGTCAAGCATGAAGTACAAACTTCTCTAGCTGCCTTCAATCCTCCTCCACAGCCGCAGGGTCCCTCTCCTTCTAAAAAAAAGAAAAATACAATTTGAAGACTCGGCCTCAGAGTCCGATCACTCGTTTTCATCGTCTTCTGAAAAATGGGGTGAATCTTCGTCTCCTAAATTTACAGAAGCAAGAAAATATTTTTTCTCCTCTGATTATACTGAAGAGTTAGCTATGGCTGTACGTAACACGATGGGGTTACAGGAGGAATCTGTTCCTCAATCTATACAGGACGAAATGTTCGGAGGATTGAAATCGGAGAGACAAATGGGGTTCCCGGTACATAAAAATGTCTTGGATTTAATTTCTCAGGAGTGGGAGCTCCCGGAGAAACGCCTATCCATCCCCTCCGAAATGGAACACAGGTTTCCATTAGAAGCAGGTTCCCCTTCATGGGACATACCTAAGGTGGACATTCAGGTGGCGAGGGTGGCAAAGAAAACTTCTCTCCCCTTTGAGGACTCCTCACAGTTGAGAGATCCGCTAGACAGAAAGATGGAAAGCGTATTAAAAAAAAGTAATAGGAAACATCCACCTCGGGGTTAAAATCTAATATTGCTGCCACCTGTGTTGCCAGAGCCCTGTCTCGTTGGATGGACGAACTGGAGAAGCATATTGCTCAGGGTACCTCCAGAGAGGAGCTATTGGACTCTCTTCCCATGCTCCAAAAAGCCTCTATGGAGTCTACCAGAATTGCGGCCCGATCCTTAGTTCAATCTCATTCCGCCCATAGGGCCCTCTGGCTTAAAATGTGGAGCGTTGAGGTTACCTCCAAAATTAAGCTGTGCTCAATTCCCTTTAAAAGGTGATTATCTTTTCAGGCCCGCTCTGGATAAAATTCTGGAAAAGGCCACAGATGGAAAAAAAAGGCCCTTCCAGAACAGAAGACTGTCAGAAAATGTTTTTTTCCGTGCCCTCCAATCTAATACCCCTCAAACAAGAGGTAAAGGGAAAAGTGGGCGATGGAGCTATGCTAAGGGCAAAGGGAAAAATATCCTCATTCCCCAGCAGCAACAACAGCAGGATAAATGACTCCGTCCCGGTGGGGGGAGGCTCGCAAACTTCATCCATCATTGGCGGGCCATTACCAATTGTCAATGGGCTCTCAATGTTATTCAGGGCGTCCTTCTCATAAAATTCATATCTTCCCCCCCCCCTCGGAATCTGAGGATTACCTCTCCGACCTCTCAGAGAGCACATACAATGATGATGACAGGCCTTGGGACCTCCTAAAATCAAATGCTATCACCCCAGTACCCCCCGAGGAATGGGGTTTGGGCCACTACTCTCATCTCTTCCTGGTAAAAAAAACATCAGGGGAGGCGCGAGTCATAATAAATCTAAAAGATCTCAATTGTCATATCCTATACCACCGGTTCAAAATGGAATCGGTGAAATCTGCTATCCCCCTAATAGGTCAAAATTATTTCATGTCAACCATCGACCTAAAGGACGCCTACTTTCATGTGCCGATTCATCTCCGGCACAGAAAGTATCTCAGGTTTGCAATACAGTTCAACCAACAAGTGAATCATTTTCAATTCAATCTGCTCCATTTCGGCATTTCTTCAGCGCCGAGAGTATTCTCCAGGATAATGGCAGAGGCTGTGTCTCACATCCGGAGACAGGGAGTCTGTATTGTCCCATACCTGGACGATCTGCTGCTCATAACCCCCTCGGCTAATATTCTCAACAATCACGTTTCAAAGACCCTCGACATTCTCAAAACTTTGGGGTGGCTCCCAAATCTGAGGAAGTCCCAGCTACAACCTTCCAAATCAAGTAAGTTTCTGGGGGTTCTGTTAGACTAAGTAAAACAGAAATCGCTCCTCCCGGAAGATCATCGTTGAGCATTAATAGAGAAAATTATAGATCTTAGAGAGGACATATCTCTGACTCTACGGAAAAGCATGTCGGTCCTAGGTTCTATGTCGGCACGTATTCAGTCGGTTTCTTGGGCTCAGGCCCATTCCAGAACCCTTCAAGCCCACGTCCTCGCAAACTGGGACGGAAATCCGGGTTCTCTAAACAAGAGTACACACTCCAGGGCGCGTGAAGGCATCACTAGCATGGTGGTTGAGCCACAAGAATATCCGCAGGGGTGTGAGCTGGTCACAATCCCCTTGTAACAATTACAACAGACGCCAGCAAACGGAGCTGGGGGGCAGTAATTTTGCATATTCCCTTCCAGGGATGCTGGAGTCAGGCAACTAGTGCCAGATCCTCCAACTTCAAGGAGTTGAAAGCAGTGGAGGAGGCTCTCCTAGCCGCAAGCGGCCAAATATCGGGGAATCTTGTCAAGATTTATTCGGACAACACGACAACTGTTGCTCATTTCTGACATCAGTGGAGCTCAAAGTTCAACAGTTTAACCCCTTCATGACCAGGGGATTTTTCGTTTTTCCGTGTTCGTTTTTCGCTCCCCTCCTTCCCAGAGCCATAACTTTTTTATTTTTCCGTCAATTTGGCCATGTGAGGGCTTATTTTTTGCGGGACGAGTTGTACTTTTGAACGACATCATTGGTTTTAGCATGTCGTGTACTAGAAAACGGGAAAAAAATTCCAAGTGCGGTGAAATTGCAAAAAAAGTGCAATCCCACATTGGTTTTTTGTTTGGCTTTTTTGCTAGGTTCACTAAATGCTAAAAATGACCTGCCATTATGATTCTCCAGGTCATTACGAGTTCATAGACACCAAACATGACTAGGTTATTTTTTATCTAAGTGGTGAAAAAAAATTCCAAACTTTGCTAAAAAAAAAAAAAAAAAAATTGCGCCATTTTCCGATACTCGTAGCGTCTCCGTTTTTCGTGATCTGGGGTCGGTTGAGGGCTTATTTTTTGCGTGCCGAGATGACGTTTTTAATGATAGCATTTCGGTGCAGATACGTTCTTTTGATCGCCCGTTATTGCATTTTAATGCAATGTCGCGGCGACCAAAAAAACGTAATTCTGGCGTTTCGAGTTTTTTTCCCGCTACGCTGTTTAGCGATCAGGTTAATACTTTTTTTTATTTGATAGATCGGGCAATTCTGAGCGCGGCGATACCAAATATGCGTAGATTTGATATTTTTTTTATTGATTTATTTTGATTGGGGCGAAAGGGGGGTGATTTAAACTTTTATGTTTTTTTTATTTTTTTCACATTTTTTTAAACTTTTTTTTTTTAACTTTTGCCATGCTTCAATAGCCTCCATGAGAGGCTAGAAGCAGGCACAAGCCGATCGGCTCTGCTACATAGCAGCGATCTGCTGATCGCTGCTATGTAGCAGAATTGCACGTGTGCTGTGAGCGCCGACCACAGGGTGGCGCTCACAGCGACGGGCAATCAGTAACCATAGAGGTCTCAAGGACCTCTATGGCTACAATGGAGACGCATCGCCGACCCCCGGACATGTGACGGGGGTCGGCGATAACGTCATTTCCGGCCGCCCGGCCGGAAGCGGTAGTTAAATGCCGCTGTCTGCGTTTGACAGCGGCATTTAACTAGTTAATAGGTGCGGGCAGATCGCGATTCTGCCCGCGCCTATTACGGGCACATGTCAGCTGTTCAAAACAGCTGACATGTCCCGGCTTTGGTGCGGGCTCACCGCGGAGCCCTGCATCAAAGCAGGGGAGCCGGCATCGGACGGTATAGTACGTCCGATGCCGGTAAGGGGTTAAAGAACATCTCAAACCGAATATTCTGTTGGGCAGAAAAACACCTCTCTCTCTCACAGCCGTCCACTTGAAGGGGTCCTCCAAGCTGCAGGCGGATTTCCTGAGTCGCCAGGACATTCAGCCAGGAGAATGGAGCCTGAACAAAAGAGTCTTCAGGATGTTGGTAGACAGATGGGGTCTACCAGAAGTCGACTTATTTGCCTCAGACCAAAATTCACAGGTCAAAACCTTTTTTTCCCCCTGAATCCCAGGGACAATTCCAAAAGGAGTGGATGCTCTTGTCCAGACATGGAACTTCCGATTGGCCTACGCCTTCCCGCCAATCCCAATATTGGCGAAAACTCTTCAAAAGATCCGAGAACAGGTGCCAACCATCCTAGTTGCTCCAGTATGGCCAAAAAGAAGCTGGTTCAATCTGATCATAGAACTACAGATAGACGGTCCAGTTCACCTGCCAGTAGATGCCGACCTTCTCCTTCAAGGACCCTTCCAGCACCAGAATCCCCAAAGATTGAACCTAGCGGCCTGGTTACTGAGGCCCAGGTCTTAAGTGCTAGAGGGCTGTTGGATGCTGTAATTTCTACTTTGCAAAAGTCCAGGAAACCTGTCACTAATGCAATCTATGGTAAACTGTGGAAGACATTCTCGGCTTTCTGTCTACCTAATAAACCAGATCCACTCCATCCGAATATATCTCAAATATTGACTTCCTTCAGCGTGGGTTAGAGTTAGGCCTTAGGCCCAGCACTCTAAAGGTTCAGGTTTCCGCTCTTCAGCTCTTTCAGCGCTGTTTGTGACCAGGACCTGGCCCACCGTTGGATCAGAAGATTCATGGTATCAGCTCTAAGATCGCAACCTAGGAAACAACCCATGATACCCTCATGGGACTTGAATCTAGTCCTCAGGGGGCTCACGCAAGCACCGTTCGAGCCCTTAACTTCCTGTTCTCCTCAACACCTGTCATACAAGGCTGCCTTCCTGGTACCGATTACCACAGCAAGACGTGTGGGGGAGCTGCAAGCCTTACCGGTTAGTGAACCCTACTTGCTAATTACAGATGACTCTATAATTCTCCGGCTTGATCCATCTTTTCTGCCGAAAGTGGTGTCTGATTTTCACCGTTCTCAGATTATTCTTCCTTCCTTCTGCCAGAACCCAGCAAACCCAAAAGAAGAAGAGTTCCATTCTCTCGATGTTAGACGGACTATTCTACACTATCTTGAACAAACTAGCTCCTTCATAGTCGATCAAAACCTGTTTGTCCATCTGTCAGGTCAGAATAAAAAAATGAAAGTGGCAAAGAGTACTATTTCTAGTTGGATCAAAAGGGCCATACATGAAACGTATCTGGCCCAGAACTTGACTCCTTCAAGCAAGGTCAAGGCCAACTCTACAAGGTCTACTTCAGCGTCATGGGCAGAAAGAGCAGGCGCTTCCATCGAGCAGATCAGCAGGGCCGCAACATGGTTTTCACCATATACCTTTACCAAACACTACAGATTGGACTTATTGTCCAATAGGAATCTAGTCTTTGGCCGGAAAGTTCTCCAGGCTATTGTCCCCCCCTAGTGCAGAATTGGTTGGTACTCCTCTTATGCTGTCGTGGAAGACTAGAGAAAATAGAGCACACCTGCGCACACCACTCATGGTTTGTTTTTAGTCTGTAACCATGGAAACACAGCTCTGCATAGGAGCTATAGACCATGGATAACACATACCAGGAAGTTGCATTGTACTTTCCTATTCATTTTATAATTTGCCTTAGTTTTAATCGCTGTGCAGTTTATGAACTGTGTGTAGGCCGTACTGTGCTCAGAAGCTACATCACAAGCTCTCAATGTAGGTCTGCGAGCCAGATCGAGGCTTGCATAGACTTGTATTGAAAAGTGACCTACGTGCCACTCCATGAAAATAGAATTAGACCTACCGGTAATTTGGTTTCTAGGAACCTTCCACAACAGCACTAATTCCCTCCCTTGCCTTGGATGATATCCTGGGTTCATTAAGGTACCTAGTGCAATGGTATGTGTTGTAAGTCACAGGCGATTTGGAGGGAGGAAGGGCCTTTAACCTCTCGTGCTTCCTGTCCCCCATTAGGGAATGGAGACATCCTCCTATGCTGTCATGGAAGGTTCCTAGAAACCGAATTACCGGTAGGTCTAATTCTATTTTCATGGAGTGGCGCGTAGGTCACTTTTCAATACAAGTCTATGCAAGCCTCGATCTGGCTCACAGACCTACATTGAGAGCTTGTGATGTAGCTTCTGAGCACAGTACGGCCAACACACAGTTCATAAACTGCACAGCGATTAAAACTAAGGCAAATTATAAAATGAATAGGAAAGTACAATGCAACTACCTGGTATGTGTTATCCATGGTCTATAGCTCCTATGCAGAGCTGTGTTTCCATGGTTACAGACTAAAAACAAACCATGAGTAGTGTGCTGGTGTGCTCAGACTCTTAGGCCGGCGTCACACTCAGCGTAGGGAAATACGGTCCATTTTTTACAGCCGTAATACGCAGAAAAAAAATCCCAAAATAGTGTTCCGTATGTAATCCGTTGGCAAGGTGTGGTCGTGTATTTTGTGCATGTAATGTTGCGTATGTAATCCGTATGACATCCGTAATGCGTATTTTCACGCAACCTGACAAAATGGACATTTAACGGTTTTGGAGCCTGAAATTAATTTAAATCAGCATCAGCAGCCCTATTTAAGATCTGTACAACAGGCGGCACCCTCCCATATGGCCATTTTGTGATTGTGCATCTGTTGGTGTGTTGGGGTAACGTTTGCACCATGTCTGACCTACTGCACTTCACCCCAACTCAGCGGGTTTTGTTTAACTGGGTCCTGTCGCGTCTATTTGGCCAGCCGTACCCTGTGATTGTAGATCCGCGAAGGAGGAGAAGAAGAATGTGGATGCATCCTCTTGTGACTCAACGCCTCACTAAAGGACATTTTCAGAGGCTCTATACAGCTCTGTGAGCACATCCTGATAAATTTTACCTATACTGTCAAATGACAATGCCAACATTTGATATCTTGTTGGAGACAGTACGTCCAGGACTCACGTATCAGGACACCAGGATGCGAAAAAGCATATCCGCAGAGGAGCGTCTTCTCCTTACCTTACGGTATATATTCAACATCCTCACATACTGTATGTTGATGATGTTTTTTTTTTTTCAGAGTTGTTTGCTAGCAGCTATTTTAAAATATGTGTTACTTTGGAGAAAAATGAAAGAAAAATATGTATTTTTAATGTTCTACTTATGTACACTAAGTAAATCTCGATTAATTTCAATGATATTCCTGTGTTTTTTAGTAAACAACATACTTGCGCTCTCATGTTTTATCAAAACTATTGTTACAGAATTAATATGATTTTTTGTGTCCTTTCAGCTTCCTGTCAACTGGATTGTCTTATGAGGGACTACACCTGGAGTTTCTCATTGGTCGCTCCACGATTTCTGGCATTGTTCGCTCAACATGTAATGAAATATGGGCGAAACTACATGATGTTGTCATGCCTGAGCCAAAAATGGCTGATTGGCTAAAAATAGCCCGTGGGTTCAATGACACCTGTGACTTCCCACACTGTATTGGAGCCCTGGATGAGAAACATATCAGGGTGCGTAAGCCGCCGAACTCTGGCTCCCAATTCTACAATTATAAGCAGTTTTTCTCGGTAGTTCTGTTAGCTGTAGTTGACAGTAACTACAGGTTTATAATTGTAGACATTGGGGCCTATGGGCGAACAGGAGACTCAAGGGTTTTAAATTTGTCCATTATGGGTCGGCGGCTACGTGAAAACCAGTTAGACCTCCCAGGCTCCAATGCTGAAGCAGTGCCATATGTTCTTGTGGGAGATGAGGCCTTCCAATTGACAAGGAATGTCATGAGGTCTTATCCCAGGCACAACCTGGATCACCGGTGGCGTGTTTTTAATTTGAGGCTTTCCAGGGCGCATAGACTGGTGTAGTGTGCCTTTGGGATTCTGTGTGCCAAATGGCGTCTCCTCCAGTCTGCCATTCAGCTGAGTGAGGCTGCTATTATTGAAGTGATTAAGGCTTGTGTTGTTTTGCACAATTTTACTAGACTTCATGATTGCCCGTCAGCTGTTCTTGGTGAAGAAATGTTGCCCAATGTGAGTAGGCCTACACCACATGGTCCTCCTCCTCGCCGTCCCCTCTTCTGGAATAAAGTGAGAGATATTTTCCCAAATTATTTTGTTTCTCCTCAGGGTGCTACTCCCTGGCAAGATTATGCTGTTTTTCAGATGTGATTACATTATTTTCAAAATATATTATCACCATAGAAGAAATAGTACTCTGTGTGTTGTATTTACTTAATTACCAGATGATTAAGAAAAGAGCATATGTGTGTGATGTAAGAATGATTGTCCCACAAACGTCAATTGGCTTTTGACAACATTTTTTTACTGATTGCAAAAGCCTTTTGTTCTTAAAGGGACTCTGTCACCCCCTCCAGCCGTTATAAACTAAAAGAGCCACCTTGTGCAGCAGTAATGCTGCATTCTGACAAGGTGGCTCTTTTAGTTATTGGTGCAGTCAAAGCAGAAATAAAGTGTTTTATACTTTCGCAAAAATACCTCTCTTTAGTCGCGGAGGCAGGTCTTAACCCCCCTGCTGCACACGCCACACTGCCGTCACTCAAGGCTTCTTCGGCGCCGGGCGCGCTGTTTTCAAATCAAATCCGGCGCCTGCGCTGATTTGTTCTGCCTGGGGCAGGCGCAGTGAGCGCTGCCCGTCTGACCTCAGATGCAGTCTCGCAGACTGCGCGGCCGCCCAGCTTGTGAATCCCAGCCCCGCAGTGTGTTATGCATTATGCACAGTGCGGGGCTGGGATTCACAAGCTGGGTGGCCGCACAGGCGCAGTCTGCGAGACTGCATCTAAGGTCAGACGGGCAGCGCTCACTGCACCTGCCCCAGGCAGAACAATACAGCGCAGGTGCCGGATTTGATTTGAAAACAGCACGGAGGGGGCGGCACCCGGCGCCGAAGAAGCCTTGAGTGACGGCAGTGTGGCGTGTGCAGCAGGGGGGTTAAGACCTGCCTCCACGACTAAAGAGAGGTATTTTTGCGAAAGTATAAAACACTTTATTTCTGCTTTGACTGCACCAATAACTAAAAGAGCCACCTTGTCAGAATGCAGCATTACTGCTGCACAAGGTGGCTCTTTTAGTTTCTAACGGCTGAAGGGGGTGACAGAGTCCCTTTAACTTTAAACCATATTTTTTTTATATGTTTTTTTTTTTCTTAAAACCACAACAGAACAAAGTTCAATTACAGCACAAAGTTAAACAAAACATGGTTATGCTGCAAAAAAATAAACAAAAATAACTTGGGCTTACAGATTTCTGTAAGTTGGTGGAGGTGATGGCGGCAGCTCAGGGTCCTGCTCAGGTGGCCTTTGATGGGCCAATTGTCCTTCACCCTGTGTGGATGCTGTGTGTGGCGTTTCCAAATACAGGCCTTGCTCATATTGGCCAGTTGGGTATTGGCCATAAGGGAATTGTCTCTGCCCCTCATGCTGCTGAACATATTGGCTGGATTCATAGCCACCCCCAATATGGTCATGTCGTCCAAACCCAGGTTGGGACCAGCCTACAGCACTGGGTCTGGAAAAGTGGCCATATTGGGAAGGTTGGTTGTAGGCTGCCATATTTCACAATGCTGGCCTTGGTTGATTTTGGGTGGGGATGGGTTGAGGTGTAGGCACACGTGGAGGAGGTGCTTCAAATCCTGATTAACAATGCACCTGTTGAGGTCGTGGAAGGCGCAAGAGGATATGTGGTGAAAGCTGCCTTTTTCAATAAATTAAAAAAACATCATAGGGGTTATTTGGAGGAGTGTTTAAATCAATCAGGATTTGAATACACCCTCTCACACGTAGCCTCACCTCACGGGGAAGGGGACGAAGGTACCGGGCCAGGCTTCGAGCAAAGGTCTCCTCTCCATCATCCGTGGCTGCCCTGACCAAATAATTGAGGACCCCAGCGTCCAAATCCCTCCTGGCTTGCAGCTCTCTCCTTCTGCGGACTCTGCTTAAAGCCCCAGCTGCCTGTGAGGAGGACACCAGTGGGACAGTAGGGCTGCTGCTGTGCCCATGCTCTTCCTGGCTTCCAGCATCAGGTGCTGCTGAGGGTGGTGGTGCTGCATCTTCGACACTTGCTGCTGTCTCTTGTGATGAAGAACCCGATGGACCAGGAAGGATGGAGGTAGAAGAGGCCAAAGATGGGCATGCCACCTCTTCTTCAACACCAACGGGATCGATCACAGCCTCTGACTCCGACCCAGTCTCCCTCTCAGTGAGGTTGGACTGTGTTCTGTTATTAAACAATAAACCAAAACAAAAAAATTTATAGTTGAGTCATTTGATAACAAGTTTATTTGACATCTGTGACCTCGTCTCCCGGTAATTACCTACACACAACCTCCGATCCTCACAAGATCACCTTCTCTACTCCCCTATTATCTCCTCTTCCCACAATCGTATACAAGACTTATCTTGTGTATGACCCCAACTCTGGAACCCTGTACCACAACACATCAGACTCTCGCATACCATTGAAACCTTCAAAAAGAGCCTGAAGACCCACCTCTTCTGACAAGCACATAACCTGCAGTAACCACCGATCAACCAAACCACTGCATGACCAGCTCTACCCTCGCCTACAGTATTCTCACCCATTCCTTGTAGATAGTGAGGCTTCGCGGGCAGGGTCCTCTCTCCTCCTGTACCAGTTATGACTTGTATTGGTTAAGATTATTGTACTTGTTTTTATTATGTATACCCCTCCTTACATGTAAAGCGCCATGGAATAAATGGCGCTATAACAATCAAAAATAATAATAATAATAATAATAATAATAATAATAGTGTTGTGATGTTTTTACTTACGGTCTTAGATCCATTCTGGGATCCAAAAAGGAAAGTCGATCGTAGTATATGTACTTTCGCTTTTTTGGTGGAGCTGCTGACCCACTTCTTGCCCGCTGCTGCCTTTCCCGGCGATATTGGTCTCTGATACTGCGCCATCGTGTCATAACATCTTCCACTGCAATGACATGGTAAAAAATATTCTATAAGCTCATTCTACACACTGCTTAAAACAGTTGGCATTGATTGATCATATTTTAACGATGCAAAAAAAATGCCTTCTTAAATTAATTTCCTAAATTTTAAATTGATAAAAAACATTATACACAAAATGAAACACCACAAGGCCAGGGTCCACTCCCCTCTGTACCAGTCTGACGTTAATAAAAATAGTACCCAACTCAACATCTATATTATGTATGTACGTAAACACTTTCTCATGTTCAGCATCTTTGTTTTTCTCAAAAAAAAAATTATAAAAAATACTAGACTAAGCCAAAAAAAACATCGTCATGAAATCTTGGAGGTCAAGCATTTTTCAAGGTTAATTAATGTCGCAACATGAGTATACTTACAAAGTTGGGTCTGCTCCGCACGTGTGCGTTGGTCAAAATCTGGAAACAGGATCCCACAGATGGTCCTCCAAGCTGCCTCTTTCCTGGCCCGGTTGGAGTAGTTTGGATCCCGCTGGTCCCAGATTTCTGGCCTTTCTTTGACCAGGATAAGGAGCATATCCACGTTAATGATGGATGCCATGCTGCTTGCAACTCCGTGGAGGCGAGCGCCAGACTTCCGGGATGTCTGTCTGGCTTTTTCAGCTAATTAGCATGTCTGAGCTTCCTGATTGAGGGCTTGGCAAATTTCCTGTCACCTGGAGATATCTGGCGTATTTCTCGCAAGTCACACTGCTGGTCCATGTGTAATCCGTATTTTTCTCGACCCCATTGACTTTCATTGGTGGACTTTCAATACGCTGACAAACGCAGCATGCTGCTATTTTCTACAGCCGTACAAGACCTTATAAGGCCTCTTTCACACGTCAGTGTCTCCGGTACGTGTACTGACAGTTTTCTCACGTACAGTGTGCACTCTCCTCCATGTGCACGTACCGCGGTAGAAGAGACAGCGCTACAGTAAGCGCTGTCCCCTGCTTTTGGTGCTGAATCCGGCATTCATTCCTTCTCCCCAGCAGCGTTCGCTGGAGAGAAGGAATGAAAAATCAAGGTTTTTTGTTTAAAATAAAGTTTGGGGGTCACCTCCCACCTCCCGTTCACGCGCCTGCTTGCCGAGAAATACTCACCCAGCTCCTGCGATGTCTGTCACGTGGTACCGCTCATTACAGTGATGAATATGCATGTACCACGTGACCGCTCACACAGGACAGGCTGCCGATGCTGAGAACAGACATCGCACGAGCTGGGTGAGTATTTCTCCTCAAGCAGGCGGGCGTACGGGGGATGGGAGGCAGGAGGTGACCCCCAAACTTTATTTAAAAAAAACAAAACAAAAAAAAAGAAAACTTGATTTTTCATTCCTTCTCTCCAGTGAACGCTGCAGGGGAGAAGGAATGAATGCCGGCTTCAGCACCAAAAGCAGGTGACAGCGCTTAACTGTAGCGCTGTCTCCTGCATGGTCCTCAGTCGGCACACAGTTGCCACACGTGTGCCACGTGAGCACATGGACACTGATAATTCCGGTACCGATTTCTCCAGTACTGGAATTATTTGGACGTGTCAAACCGGCCTAATACGGATCCGTAAAATACGGCAGATAGGAGCTGGGCCATAGAGAATCATTGTACCGTATGCAATCCGTATTTTCTGCGCCTCTCATACGTCCGTAAAACTCGCTAGTGTGATGCCGGCCTTACACCTGCCATCTACACATATGGTTATAGTCTATATCCATAGATATAGAAGTCTGTGTGACCCCTGTAGCCACAAATGAAAAGGAGACGCCAAAGGTCGGAGCCAGACACAACATATATATTAAAAAAAAAAAAAAATGATAAAATAAACAAGGTCCAATTTTGTCTGCCGAGAATTACACAAATGTTCTCCGTATGGTGATCCGTCTGTCATCTGTGTGCAATGCGAGAATGTGATTTTCTCACATCTATGCATCCGTGTGGCATCCGTATGGAGAGATTTTCTCGCCAGCTTGCAAACTGGACATATAATGGATCCCAGCCCAGAAAATCATGAATAAATAATATGGAAGTCTATTTATTGGCTCCACAAGTTCTATCCTACAAGCGAAAAAAACTGCATGGTCTCCCGTGCAATTTTCTTCGCCAGAGAGGGAAAGCCGACAGCTGGGGCCGATATTTATAGCCTGAGAAGGGGTTAATACCCATGGATCATCCCAGTATGTGAATATCAGCCCGCAGCTGTATATTTAGCCTTTATTGACTATTCTAATAGGGGTCACCCTATAATTAAAGGCTATGCAGACTGCTGCAGGCTGATATTCATAGCCTAGGAAGGGGCCATGGATATTGACCACCCCCCCCCCTTTCCAGGCTAAAAATACCAGCACCCAGCCGCCCCAGAGAAGGCGCATCTGTAAGAAGAGCCAAATCCGGCACTTAGCCTCTCTCTTCCCATTGCCCTGTAGCGGTGACATATGGGGTAATAAGGGGTTAATGTCACCTCGATATTGTAAGGTGACATTAAGCCTGGTTAAAAATGGAGAGGTGTCAATAAGACACCTATCCATTATTAATCCAATAGTATGAATGGGTTAAAAAAAATTACACATTAAAAATACGGTAAAGTCTTTTAATGAAATAATTAAACACGCAGGTTTTCCATCTTTATTACACTCTCAATCCAAGCGAAGCAAAGCCATCGTTCTCCCGTAAAAAAATCCAAAAAGCAACAATATTCCATACCTGTCCGCCATACAGTCAAGTCCCACGATGCAATTCATCTAAAGGGGTTAAATAGTTAACAACCCGAAGCAGTGCTAGTGCTAACGGCTGGGCTGTAAACCACTGTGTAATGAATGAAAAGCTGCCTGTGCAGCATGACGGGACATGAACTCTTTAGCGTGGGAAAGTTTTGGAACTTTTTCCCACGCTGCGAGTTCACCTCAGGCTCAGTGACTACTGCTGACTAGAGAGAGTTTGGAACTTTTTCCCACGGGAGAGGGAGAGGGAGAGGGAGAGGGAGAGAGAGAGATTTTTTTTCTGTATTTTCATGACTGAGAATTGTATATGCACACTGAAGGCATCAACACTATGGATTAACACATGTGGAATTATATAGTTAACAGAAAAGTGTGAAACAACTGAAATTATGTCTTATATTCTAGGTTCTTCAAAGTAGCCAAAGTAGTCACCTTGTGACCGCACAATACAGGAAGAAGCTGCGGCGCCAGGGAACCAGGGACTGCACCACGCCAGGAGCAGGTGAGTATAATGGGGAGGGGGAGCGCAGCGCTGCGCGATATTCACCTCTCCTCGTTCCGGTTAGTGCGCGCCCTCTGCCTGAACGTCAGTGCAGAAGACACTGAAGATGGAGCGGCAGCCGGAAAGGTGAATATTTAAAGTGTCGAAGGCCTGAGCGACGAGAGGTATGTGATTTTTTTTTTTTTTTTTTATTGCAGCAACAGCAAATGGGGAAAGTGTCTGTATGGAGCATCTCATGGGGCCATAATCAACGCTTGTGCAGGATTATATGGGGGCAAATATCTTTATGGAGAATCTTATGGGGCCATAATTATCATTTATGCAGCATTATATGGGCAAATGTGTCTATGGAGCATCTTATGGGGCCATTATTAATCTTTATGCAGGATTACATTGTGCATATTTTAATATGAAGCATCTTATGGGGCCCATTATGAACTGTATGGAGCATTATATGGGTGCTCCTGATTCAATATGGATATTCAAAAACACTTAACCTACTGATGTCTCAATTAATTTTACTTTTATTGGTATCTTTTTGTACTTTTGAAATTTACCGGTAGCTGCTGCATTTCCCACCCTAGGCTTATACTCGAGTCATTAATTTTTCCCGTTTTTTTGTGGCAAAATTAAGGGGGGGGGGGGGAGGGTCGGCTTATACATACACACTATCTGTAGACATTTATTTTATCTATTCTAACATGTCAGTGTGATTTTACTGTACACCGCGCTGAATTACCGGCTTTTCTATAGGACACCGGTGCGTGTTTCTCACAAGTTACACTGATGGTCTGTGTGGTGTGCGAGTTTTTCTCGCACCTATAGACTTTCATTGGCGATTCTCGGATGATATACGCTGCAAATAGCAGCATTCTGCAATTTACCTCACTCGTATAATACAGCTGAGAAAGCAACGGATGATGGGAGCTGTGTTGTGAATTCTGCTGTTGGGTTCCCTCCAGTGGTTGTTGGTGGGAATGCAGTTGTCTCTGAATCGCAGTCCTGGCCAGGTGTATCGGATAATTACAATTCTGACTGGGATATTTAGGTGTGCAGGATCCTTTAGTCCTTGCCAGTTGTCAATGTTTCTTTGAAAGTGTTGGATCTCTGCCTGGCCTCTCCTGCTTATCTGCCAGTTCAGCAAAGATAAGTGTCTGTTTCTTTTCCTGTGGCACACATGCAGTGTGCTTATTTTCAGTACTGTTCGTTTGTTTTTCTTTTGTCCAGATTAGACTGTGTCTGTGTTTTCTCAGTCTGGTTGGTTTCACTGGAGTTGCAGATTTACGCTCCTACATCTTTTAGTAGATGTAGGAAGTTTTTTGTATATTCTGCTGTGGATTTTTTGAAGGGTTTTAATACTGACCGCACAGAACTCTGTCCTATTCTGTCCTATCTAGCTAGAGTGGCCTACTGTGCTAAATCCTGTTTTATCTGCCTGTGTATGTTTTTTCCTCTCCGACTCACCGCCAATATTTGGGGCTGTCTATCCTATGGGGATTTTCTCTGAGGCAAGATAGTATTCCGATTTCCATCTTTAGGGGTATTTAGTCCTCCGGCTGTGACGAGGTGTCTAGGTGTGTTAGGTACACTCCACGGCTACTTCTAGTTGTGGTGTTAAGTTCAGGATTGCGGTCAGTATAGGGGCCACTTTCTCCAGTGAAAGTTCTCATGCAGCTCCAAGGTCACCGGATCATAACAGAGCTGCCCCATAGATTAACATTGGTCCGAGTCCTACGCGATTTTTTTATAGCATAGCACTCGTCCGTATTATACGGTAGTGTGACTCCAGCAACATACAGACCATGGGCAAAGTTGCATAGACGGAGCGGATCTATAGATCTCGGGCTGCAGGCATTGGCCCCACATGTAGTGGGAACACACACCAAGGTACAGTTGTGAAGGGGTCCTCTCAAGTTTGCCTGGGATGGCGGACAACTTCCCGATCGCGCCCACTGATCCCGGGCTCTGGAGATCCAGGGGTGAATGGCGCAGAGGTAAATACGGGAATGCCATAGACCAGCAGAGATCTCCGGCGCTCCCACTAAGGCTGGTTTCACACTTGCGTTTTTATTTGCGGCGTTTGTACCGCAAAAAAGCGCATGCGTTTTTTTTCCTATGTTTAACATTAAAAACGCATGCGTTTTTTTTATACGCGTTTGGTCACGTTTTTGAGCGCATGCTTTTTTTGCTGCATGCGTTCTTTTGCAGAAATGCAACATGTAGTAATTTTCAGAGGCTTTTTTTTTTACGCAAAAAACGCAAGCGTTCGTATGCGTTTTTTTGCGGCAAAAAATGCATTGGAGTCAATGGAAACGCATGCGTTTTTAAGCACATGCGTTTGGTTGCGTTAAAAACGCATGCGTTTTTATTGAAAAAAAACAGAAAACACACTGATATGCCACCCCCCACCATAAAGGTGATAAAGGGATCCTAACCCTAACCCTAAAGGGATCCTAACCCTAAAGGGATCCTAACCCTACCCCTAACCCTAGGGATCCTAACCCTAACCCTACCCCTAGGGATCCTAACCCTAACCGCCACGTTTTTTTCACCACATCCAAAAACGCATGAGTCTAAAAAATGCAGCGTTTGCACGCGTTTACATGCGTTTTTCCACCAAGCGTTTTTTTTTTTAAACGCATGCGTTTTAAAACGCAAGTGTGAAACCAGCCTAACACTAGTGACAGTGCGTATGATCCACCGCTGATACATTCACACTTGGTCTTCACATCCGCGATTTACGGTGAAGTTGCCCCCTCACTTCCAAACCTGAGAAAACCCCTTTAGTTCTAAAAACCGGAACCAAATAAAACAGTAAATGTTATACTAAGCGCATTGCCCGACACAGGAAGCCGACCACAAATACCGACGTCTGCTGCGCACAACTCACACACTGGGACACAAGACAGAAAGGACTGTACCTGCAAGGAGTCGCCCGCTTCCGCATTGAGTCCTCTCGACCACCGTACTAAATTATTCTATGCGGCTCAAGCCTCGATTTGATCAGTGTTATATCACATGATCCTCGCTTGGATCACGAGCATCTTCACTACCAACGTGACCTATAAGCAGCCCTGAGCTGTGGGCGGGGTCTGGACGCAGCGCGTGCACGAGGACCTGATGTGACCTCCCAGCAGCTGTTCTGGTGATCAATTGTGACTGACGTGCCGAGGTCACATGCTCCATCCCACGTGATCACCCGGCTGCTGGCAGTATGGGGAGCGCAACAATGGCCATAGCGCCAAGACAACAGCTCGCGTCCTCATTAACCCGTTCATGACAAGCAGTATTCCATGTTTAGCTTTTCATCTTTCTTCCCCTTTCTAGAGCCCCATCACTTTTATCATTTTCTTGTTCACATAAAATGTTAAGAGCTTGTTTTTTCCGACATTTTGATTGCTACTTATTAGATATTTCAAAGTATTGACTGAAAAACAAAATTTTGTGGCTTTTTGCTGGTGAAGGAAAGATTGAGCTGTTGCCAGCGGCACTTAAATAGTTAACTATTACGCGCTACAGGAAGAAGTCGGCTGTGTAACACAAACAGCTTATTTCTGGCATAGTGCAGGCTCAGCTCCTGAGTCCGCTCCATACATGGCTCCATACCTGGGTCATAGTCATTTATCAGGAGCTGCACTTTTATGGCTTATCTACTATATAATTGTCTAAGGGTCACTTCCATCTGTCCTTCTGTCTGTCTGTCACGGTTATTCATTCGCTGATTGGTCTCGCCAGCTGCCTGTCATGGCTGCCGCAACCAATCAGCGACGGGCACAGTCCGGAAGAAAACGGCCACTCCTTACTCCCCGCAGTCAGTGCCTGTTGCCCACATACTCCCCTCCGGTCACCGCTAACACAGGGTTAATGCCGGCGGTAACGGACCGCGTTATGCCGCAGGTAACGCACTCCATTACCGCCGGTATTAACCCTGTGCGTCCCCAACTTTTTACCATTGACGCTGCCTATGCGGCATCAATAGTAAAAAATGTAATGTTGAAAATTTAAAAAAAAACAACCTGATATACTCACCCTCCGTAGTCGCCATCTTCCGTTGCAGGTTCCGGTGCCAAAGATGGTATGAGAGAAGGACCTGCCATGACGACATGGTCATGTGACGGCGACGTCATCACAAGTCCTGCGCTCATACCAACCCTGGGACCGGAAGTACATTTTTATTTTTTAAACTGTGACAAACCTGGCTGGGCAATATACTACGTAGCTGGGCAATATACTACGTGACTGGCCAATATACTACGTGGCTCTGTGCTGTATACTACTTCGCTGTGCAATATACTACGTGGCTCTGTGCTGTATACTACGTCACTGGGCAATATACTACGTGACTGGCCAATATACTACATGGCTCTGTGCTGTATACTACGTCGCTGTGCAATATACTACGTAACTGGGCAATATACTATGTGGCTCTGTGCTGTATACTACGTCACTGGGCAATATACTATGTCACTGGGCAATATACTACGTGGCTGCGCAATATACTACGTCACTAGGCAATATACTATGTAACTGGGCAATATACTACATGGCTGGGCAATATACTATGTCACTGGGCAATATACTACGTGGTTGGGCAATATACTACGTGGTTGGGCAATATACTACGTGGCTGTGCAATATACTATGTGGCTGGGCAATATACTGCGTGGCTGGGCAATATACTGCGTGGCTGAGCAATATACTACGTTGCGTTCTGTCCACCGGCAGGTTCCGGTGCTAAGGATGCTATGGGAGAAGGACCTGCCATGACGTCATCACAGGTTCTGTGCGCCTGCGTGAGAAGGACCTGCCATGACATCACGGTCATGTGACCGCGACGTCATCACAGGTCCTGCGCTCATAGTCATACCAACCCTGGCACCGGAAGCTGCCACGTGCACCGTACACAGGAGCCAGGACTAAGGTGAGTATATGTTTATTTTTTGTCACTGGGCAATATACTACGTGTCTGACCAATATACTACACACTACGTGGCTGGGCAATATACTACGTGGCTGGGCAATATACTACATCGCTGGGCAATATACTACGTAGCTGACCAATATACTACATGGCTGTGCAATATACTACGTCGCTGGGCAATATACTGCAATATACTACGTGACTGGGCAATATACTACGTGGACATGCATAATCTAGAACACCAGATGCGTTAGAATCAGACAACCATCTAGTAGGCTTATATTTGTGTGACTTTTTAGTTTTAAGCTGGGTTCACATTAGCGTTTCTGTGCGCAGCGTATCATCCGCAAACGCATGGTTATGCTGCGTTTTTTACCCGCATCAGCTTCTGCATGACACCAGAAAACGCTGCATGTTCATGCATTTGTATGCATTTTTGAAAGCGTTTGTTAGGTGTCGAGTTCCCGCCGTTGCACAGGAGGAATCTCAAACCATGTCTGCTGCGGTCTCCCATTCTCCTCCAGCCGCAGTGGAGTCTGCTCAGCGGAGATGTCGGTCCTAGCATCTGTCTCAGGCTGATACTGGACGACTTGTTACTACTGCCCTTCGAGGCTCTGTCATTAGGGATGGGCACTATGAATACCTAGTGATGCCCTTTGGGCTCTGTAATGCCCCAGCCGTTTTCCAAGACGTTAATGATATCTTCCGGGATATGCTTTCCACCTCGGTCCTAGTCTATCTGGATGGTATTCTCATCTACTCTCCGGAAATTGACTCTCACCAGAGAGATGTTTGCAGAGTCTTCGACCTCGTACGGGCGAATTCCCTCTACGCTAAGTTAGAGAAATGTTTGTTTGAGCAGGAGTCCTTACCTTTCCTGGGCTATATCATCTCTGCCCAGGGATTAATAATAATAATAATAATTTTTATTTATATAGCGCCAACATATTCCGCAGCGCTTTACAAATTATAGAGGGGACTTGTACATACAATAGACATTACAGCATAACAGAAATACAGTTCAAAACAGATACCAAGAGGAGTGAGGGCCCTGCTCGTAAGCTTACAAACTATGAGGAAAAGGGGAGACACGAGAGGTGGATGGTAACAATTGCTATAGTTATTCGGACCAGCCATAGTGTAAGGCTTGGGTGTTCATGTAAAGCTGCATGAACCAGTTAATTAATTTTTTTTTTTTTTTAATATAGGCCACACAGGGATCGTTAGGTTAATGCATTGAGGCGGTAGGCCAGTCTGAACAAATGAGTTTTTAGGGCACGCTTAAAACTGTGGGGATTGGGGATTAATCGTATTATCCTAGGTAGTGCATTCCAAAGAATCGGCGCAGCACGTGTAAAGTCTTGGAGACGGGAGTGGGAGGTTCTGATTATTGAGGATGCTAACCTGAGGTCATCAGCGGAGCGGAGGGCACGGGTAGGGTGGTAGACTGAGACCAGAGAGGAGATGTAGGGTGGTGCTGAGCCATGGAGTGCTTTGTGGATGAGGGTAGTAGTTTTGTACTGGATTCTTGAGTGGATGGGTAACCAGTGTAATGACTGGCACAAGGTAGAGGCATCGGTGTAACGGTTGGTGAGGAATATGATCCTGGCAGCAGCATTCAGGACAGATTGGAGCGGGGAGAGTTTGGTAAGAGGGAGGCCGATTAGTAGAGAGTTACAATAGTCCAGACGAGAATGAATAAGTGAAACAGTAAGAGTTTTTGCAGAGTCGAAAGTAAGAAAAGGGCGAATTCTAGAAATGTTTTTGAGATGCAGGTAAGAAGAGCGAGCCAGTGATCGGATGTGGGGGGTGAATGAAAGGTCAGAATCAAGGATGACCCCAAGGCAGCGGGCATGTTGCTTTGGAGTAATGGTGGAACCGCAAACGGAGATGGCAATGTCAGGCAAAGGTAGGTTAGTAGAGGGAGAAAACACGAGGAGTTCAGTTTTTGACAGGTTTAGTTTCAGATAGAGGGAGGACATGATGCTAGAGACAGCGGTAAGACAATCACTGGTGTTTTCTAATAAGGCAGGCGTGAGATCAGGAGAAGAAGTGTATAGTTGGGTGTCGTCAGCATAGAGATGGTACTGGAAGCCAAATCTACTGATTGTTTGTCCAATAGGGGCAGTATACAAAGAGAAGAGGAGGGGGCCTAGGACTGATCCTTGAGGAACCCCAACAGTAAGGGGAAGGTGAGAGGAGGAGGAACCAGCGAAACATACAGTGAAGGGATTGGCTATGGATCCTGCCAAATTACAAACTGTGATGGACTGGCAAGAACCCCATTCTCTTAAGCGGTGCAGCGCTTTATGGGGTTCATTAACTATTACCGCCAGTTCATCCCTCATTTCTCGACTTTGATAGCTCCCTTGGTAGCCCTCACAAGAAGGGAGCAAATCCCAAATTGTCTGAGGGGGTCTCCAAAGCCTTCACTTCTATTAAATCTCATTTTGCTAGCGCTCCCATCCTATATCGCCCCGATGTAGATAAGCCGTTTATAATGAAGGTGGATGCCTCATCCGTTGGTGCTGGAGCAGTCCTCTTCCAAAAGGATGCTCAAGGTCGGAAGCAACCTTGCTTCTTTTCCAAGACGTTCACACTAGCGAGAGGAATTATTCCATCGGGGACAGGGAGGTGCTAGCAATGAAGTTGGCTTTCTCTGAATGGAGACATCTTTTGGAGGGGGCTCGCTTTCACTTCCAAATATTCACAGACCACAAAAATTTGGTCTACTTGTAAATAGCCCAGCGGCTAAATTCTCGCCAGGCCAGATGGTCCCTGTTCTCCCAGTTCCATTTCACTCTCCACTTTCTATCTGGGAAGAAGAGCATTCGTGCCGATGCTCTCTCTCGCTCCGTTGTATCATCTGAGGAGGAGGAAGAGGAGCCTCGGCTTATTGTCCCTTCTGAGAGCCTGAGAAGCATGGCTCCCGTTTCGCTAGAGTCTGTGCCCTCGGGCAAGACTTTCGTTCCTTCAAATTTGCGTCCGGAAGTTCTCTCTTGGGCTCACTCGTCCAGGGTGGGTGGACATTTTGGGACCAAAAGGACGTCTGAGCTGCTGGCTAGGACGTACTGGTGGCCGCATATGGCCCATGACGTCAGAGATTATGTTTGGGCGTGTGTTTCCTGCGACAAAAACAAGTCACAATGGCCAGCTGGGTTGCTTTACCCCCTACCGGTGACGGACAGGCCTTGGGAGATGGTCGGGATGGATTTTGTGGTGGGCTTACCCAAGTCTCGTAGCTGCACCATTATCTGGATTACACCGAACATTTTTCCAAAATGGTGCTCTCTTCCATAGCTACCTACTGCACGGGCTCTGGCAGCATTGTTTATCAAACATATCTTTTGCCTACACGGTATGCCGGACAAAAATGTCAGTGACCGGGGTCCCCAGTTTGTGTCTCGGTTCTGGAGAGAGCTTTGTCGTCTACTCAGTATTGAGTTGAATCTCTCTTTTATTATTATTATTATTATTATACATTTTTATAGCGCCATTTATTCCATGGCGCTTTACATGTGAATACGGGGCAAATATAGACAAATACATTAAACATGAGCAGATAACAAGGCACACGAGTACATAAGGAGGGAGGACCCTGCCCGCGAGGGCTCACAGTCTGCAGGGGATGGGTGAGGATACACTAGGAGAGGGAAGAGCTGGCTGTGCGGCTGTTCAGTAGGTTGAGGATCACTGCAGGCTGTAGGCTTGTCGGAAGAGATGAGTCTTCAGGTTCTTTTTGAAGGTTTCTATGGTAGGCGTGAGTCTGATGTTTTGGGGTAGAGAGTTCCAGAGTATGGGGGAAGCACGGGAGAAGTCTTGGATGCGGTTATGGGAAGAAGAGATGAGAGGGGAGTAGAGAAGGAGGTCTTGAGAGAATCGGAGGTTGCGTGTAGGTAGGTACCGGGAGAACATGTCACAGATGTATGGAGGAGACAGGTTGTGGATGGCTTTGTATGTCAGTGTGAGGGTTTTGAACTGGAGTCTCTGGTCGATAGGAAGCCAGTGAAGGGCTTGACACAGGGGAGAGGCTGGGGAATAGCGGGGGGACAGGTGGATTAGTCGAGCAGCAGAGTGTAGGATGGAGTGGTGCCAGAGTGCTAGAGGGGAGTCCAGAGAGTAGGAGGTTGCAGTAGTCGAGGCGGGAGATGATAAGGGCATGCACTAGCGTTTTTGCAGTATTGCGGTCAAGGAAAGCATGGATCCGGGAAATTTTTTTGAGTTTGAGACGACAGGAGGAGGCAAGGGCTTGGATATGTGGCTTGAAAGAGAGGGCAGAGTCGAGGATCACCCCGAGGCACCGGGCGTGTGGGACTGGGGATAGTGAGCAGCCATTGACATATCATCCCGACACAAATCGGTTGGTAGAGAGGGCCAACCAGAGCCTGGTCACATATTTGCGACATTTTGTTTCTGCCAGGCAGGATGACTGGGCATCCTGGCTACCGTGGGTGGAATTTGCCCTTAACAACGCCGTAGCCAATTCCACTGTTCAGACTCCATTCCTCCTTAATTACGGCCAGCATCCGCGGGTTCCTGTGCCTATGACCGTGTCTTCCGCCGACTCCAGGATGCCAGACCGGGCTGTGGAGGCACGGGACATTTGGGACCGCACTCAGGATGCCATCCGGGCTTCCAAGGAGAGAATGAGGTCCTCCGCCGATGCACATCGGCGCACCGCTCCGATCTTTGCTCCTGGTGACTTAGTGTGGCTCTCCGCCTGTAACATCAGGCTGCGAGTTGAGTCCAATAAGTTTGCACCTCGCTACTTGGGTCCCTTCAAGGTCCTTGAACAGGTTAACCATGTGGTCTACCGTCTGGCTCTTCCTCCACACCTAGGTATCACCGACGCCTTTCATGTGTCCCTTTTAAAGCCCGTACACATGTCCTGGTTTTCCGAGTCATCTGCCGGGACATCGGGTTTGTCTATGGACGATTACGGGGTAAACACTATTTTGGGGAGCAAGGTGGTACGTGGCAAAAAAATTTATTTGGTTGACTGGAGGGGTCCCAGGTCTTGGGAGCCTGCTGAGCACATTCAAACTCCGCAGCTCTTTGCTGCCTTCGAGTGTAGTGAGGTCCAAGGAGGGGGGATGTTAGGTGTCGAGTTCCCGCCGCTGCACAGGGGGAATCTTGAAGCATGTCTGCTGCAGTCTCCCATTCTCCAGCCGCAGTGGAGCCTGCTCAGCGGAGATGTTGGTCCCAGCGTCTGGCTCAGGCTGATACTGGACGACTGGTTACTATTGCCCTTCCAGGCTCTGTCATTGTAGCCAGCAATATTCAGCAGCGAGCAGGTCTTTCTGGGAAAAAGTCCCGCTTTTCCCATACTGAGCATGCCCATAGGACGACCCCCCTTCGAGGTCTGGGGTCACATGCTAACGTCCTGTAGCAGCTCATATTGGACCACCAGGAAGGTCCTTGTCTGCTACAGCTATAAAAGTTTTGCATGGCAGCACGGCCATGTGCTAGTATCAACCTATGTTTTGAGCCTTGCTACTGTGTGGTCATGTTTGCATGAGGTCAGGATTGGCTGAAATAAGCCCCTAGAATACCTGCACCTCCGGTGAGGAGTTTTGTTTGTTCGGATTCAGGTCTTGGCTGAAATAAGCCCCTAGAATACCGGCACCTCCGGTGAGGAGTTGTTTGTGTGCTATGCTGACTACATGACCACAGTTTTGCTCTGTTTAGTAGCTGTGTTTTCTGTGAGATTCAGAGGGCACAGCGTTTCCCCATCCTAGCGATTCTGTGAAGTAACAGAGTTCGCTAATACCGCCATATAGCGCCGCCAATTGGTAGCATCAGGTTCCTCTCCTGCACGGTGGACCCCGGGTTGCGAACACACATAGTAACATAGTAACATAGTAAGGCCGAAAAAAGACATTTGTCCATCCAGTTCAGCCTATATTCCATCATAATAAATACCCAGATCTACGTCCTTCTACAGAACCTAATAATTGTATGATACAATATTGTTCTGCTCCAGGAAGACATCCAGGCCTCTCTTGAACCCCTCGACTGAGTTCGCCATCACCACCTCCTCAGGCAAGCAATTCCAGATTCTCACTGCCCTAACAGTAAAGAATCCTCTTCTATGTTGGTGGAAAAACCTTCTCTCCTCCAGACGCAAAGAATGCCCCCTTGTGCCCGTCACCTTCCTTGGTATAAACAGATCCTCAGCGAGATATTTGTATTGTCCCCTTATATACTTATACATGGTTATTAGATCGCCCCTCAGTCGTCTTTTTTCTAGACTAAATAATCCTAATTTCGCTAATCTATCTGGGTATTGTAGTTCTCCCATCCCCTTTATTAATTTTGTTGCCCTCCTTTGTACTCTCTCTAGTTCCATTATATCATTCCTGAGCACCGGTGCCCAAAACTGGACACAGTACTCCATGTGCGGTCTAACTAGGGATTTGTACAGAGGCAGTATAATGCTCTCATCATGTGTATCCAGACCTCTTTTAATGCACCCCATGATCCTGTTTGCCTTGGCAGCTGCTGCCTGGCACTGGCTGCTCCAGGTAAGTTTATCATTAACTAGGATCCCCAAGTAAATATATATATTTATACTCGGCGCGTTCCGCCAACCCTAACATAATACTAGCGCCAGGGTCTGGCTAGTAAATGGTGGACGATCAGCGTCTACTGCGGAGCATCCTGCAGCTGGAGGGAAGGTGTTCTGATAAGGTAATTCAGTACCACAATGGACATAGAGGTCAGAACACATACAGTGACCTGACAATAACCCAAAAACATAGAACGAGCTCTGAGACGTGGGAACTCTGCTGACCGCAATCCCTAATACTCTCCAACCACACTAGAGGCAGCCGTGGATTGCGCCTAACGCTCCCTATGCAACTCGGCACAGCCTGAGAAACTAGCTAGCCTGAAGATAGAAAATAAGCCTACCTTGCCTCAGAAAAATACCCCAAAGGAAAAGGCAGCCCCCACATATAATGACTGTGAGTTAAGATGAAAAGACAAACGTAGAGATGAAATAGATTTAGCAAAGTGAGGCCCGACTTTCTGAACAGAGCGAGGATAGGAAAGGTAACTTTGCGGTCAATACAAAACCCTACAAAAACCACGCAAAGGGGGCAAAAAGACCCTCCGTACCGAACTAACGGCACGGAGGTACACCCTCTGCGTCCCAGAGCTTCCAGCAAGCAGGAAAAAACAAATAGACAAGCTGGACAGAAAAAAACAGTAAACAAAATAGCAAAGCAGAACTTAGCTATGCAGAGCAGCAGGCCACAGGAACGATCCAGGAGGAAACAGGTCCAATAATAGAACATTGACTGGAGGCCAGGATCAAAGCACTAGGTGGAGTTAAATAGAGCAGCACCTAACGACTTCACCACATCACCTAACGACTTCACCACATCACCTGAGGAAGGAAACTCAGAAGCCGCAGTACCACTTTCCTCCACCAACGGAAGCTCACAGAGAGAATCAGCCAAAGTACCACTTGTGACCACAGGAGGGAGCTCTGCCACAGAATTCACAACAGTACCCCCCCCCCCCTTGAGGAGGGGTCACCGAACCCTCACCAGAGCCCCCAGGACGACCAGGATGAGCCATATGAAAGGCACGAACAAGATCGGGAGCATGGACATCAGAGGCAAAGACCCAGGAATTATCTTCCTGAGCATAACCCTTCCACTTAACCAGATACTGGAGTTTCCGTCTTGAAACACGAGAATCCAAAATCTTCTCCGCAATATACTCCAACTCCCCCTCCACCAAAACCGGGGCAGAAGGATCAACAGATGGAACCATAGGTGCCACGTATCTCCGCAACAATGACCTATGGAATACGCTATGTATGGAAAAAGAATCTGGAAGGGTCAGACGAAAAGACACAGGATTAAGAACCTCAGAAATCCTATACGGACCAATGAAACGAGGTTTAAACTTAGGAGAGGAAACCTTCATAGGAATATGACGAGAAGATAACCAAACCAAATCCCCAACACGAAGTCGGGGACCCACACAGCGTCTGCGATTAGCGAAACGTTGAGCCTTCTCCTGGGACAAGGTCAAATTGTCCACTACATGAGTCCAAATCTGCTGCAACCTGTCTACCACAGTATCCACACCAGGACAGTCCGAAGACTCAACCTGCCCTGAAGAGAAACGAGGATGGAACCCAGAGTTGCAGAAAAACGGCGAAACCAAGGTAGCCGAGCTGGCCCGATTATTAAGGGCGAACTCAGCCAAAGGCAAAAAGGACACCCAGTCATCGTGATCAGCAGAAACAAAGCATCTCAGATATGTTTCCAAGGTCTGATTGGTTCGTTCGGTCTGGCCATTAGTCTGAGGATGGAAAGCCGAGGAAAAAGACAAGTCAATGCCCATCCTACCACAAAAGGCTCGCCAAAACCTCGAAACAAACTGGGAACCTCTGTCAGAAACGATATTCTCTGGAATGCCATGTAAACGAACCACATGCTGGAAGAACAATGGCACCAAATCAGAGGAGGAAGGTAATTTAGACAAGGGTACCAAATGGACCATCTTAGAGAAGCGATTACAGACCACCCAAGTGACTGACATCTTTTGAGAGACGGGAAGATCTGAAATAAAATCCATAGAGATATGTGTCCAAGGCCTCTTCGGGACCGGCAAGGGCAAAAGCAACCCACTGGCACGAGAACAGCAGGGCTTAGCCCGAGCACAAATCCCACAGGACTGCACAAAAGTACGCACATCCCATGACAGAGATGACCACCAAAAGGATCTAGCCACTAACTCTCTGGTACCAAAGATTCCAGGATGACCAGCCAACACCGAACAATGAACCTCAGGGATAACTTTATTCGTCCACCTATCAGGGACAAACAGTTTCTCCGCTGGGCAACGATCAGGTTTATTAGCCTGAAATTTTTGCAGCACCCGCCGCAAATTAGGGGAGATGGCAGACACAATTACTCCCTCTTTGAGGATACCCGCCGGCTCAGATAAACCCGGAGAGTCGGGCACAAAACTCCTAGACAGAGCATCCGCCTTCACATTTTTAGAGCCCGGAAGGTACGAAATCACAAAGTCAAAACGGGCAAAAAACAGCGACCAACGAGCCTGTCTAGGATTCAACCGCTTGGCAGACTCGAGATAAGTCAAGTTCTTATGATCAGTCAAGACCACCACGCGATGCTTAGCTCCTTCAAGCCAATGACGCCACTCCTCGAATGCCCACTTCATGGCCAGCAACTCTCGATTGCCCACATCATAATTTCGCTCAGCAGGCGAAAACTTCCTGGAAAAGAAGGCGCATGGTTTCATCACCGAGCAATCAGAACTTCTCTGCGACAAAACAGCCCCTGCTCCAATCTCAGAAGCATCAACCTCGACCTGGAACGGAAGCGAAACATCTGGTTGACACAACACAGGGGCAGAAGAAAAACGACGCTTCAACTCTTGAAAAGCTTCCACAGCAGCAGAAGACCAATTGACCACATCAGCACCCTTCTTGGTCAAATCGGTCAATGGTTTAGCAATACTAGAAAAATTGCAGATGAAGCGACGATAAAAATTAGCAAAGCCCAGGAACTTTTGCAGACTTTTCAGAGATGTCGGCTGAGTCCAATCATGAATGGCTTGGACCTTAACAGGGTCCATCTCGATAGTAGAAGGGGAAAAGATGAACCCCAAAAATGAAACCTTCTGAACACCAAAGAGACACTTTGATAACTTCACAAACAAAGAATTAGCACGCAGGACCTGAAACACCGTTCTGACCTGCTTCACATGAGACTCCCAATCATCCGAGAAGATCAAAATGTCATCCAAGTACACAATCAGGAATTTATCCAGGTACTCTCGGAAGATGTCATGCATAAAGGACTGAAACACTGATGGAGCATTGGCAAGTCCGAATGGCATTACTAGATACTCAAAATGGCCCTCGGGCGTATTAAATGCAGTTTTCCATTCATCGCCTCGCTTAATACGCACAAGATTATACGCACCACGAAGATCTATCTTGGTGAACCAACTAGCCCCCTTAATCCAAGCAAACAAATCAGATAACAATGGCAAGGGGTACTGAAATTTAACCGTGATCTTAATTAGAAGGCGGTAATCTATACAAGGTCTCAGTGAACCATCCTTCTTGGCTACAAAAAAGAACCCTGCTCCTAATGGCGACAATGACGGGCGAATATGCCCCTTCTCCAAGGACTCCTTCACATAACTCCGCATAGCGGCGTGCTCAGGCACAGATAAATTAAACAGTCGACCTTTTGGGAATTTACTACCAGGAATCAAATCGATAGCACAATCACAATCCCTATGCGGAGGTAGGGTATCGGACTTGGGCTCATCAAATACATCCCGGTAATCAGACAAGAACTCTGGAACCTCAGAAGGGGTGGATGACGAAATAGTCAGAAATGGGACATCACCATGTACCGCCTGACAACCCCAGCTGGACACAGACATGGATTTCCAATCTAATACTGGATTATGGACTTGTAGCCATGGCAACCCCAAAACGACCACATCATGCAGATTATGCAACACCAGAAAGCGAATAACCTCCTGATGTGCAGGAGCCATGCACATGGTCAGCTGGGTCCAGTACTGAGGCTTATTCTTGGCCAAAGACGTAGCATCAATTCCTCTCAATGGAATAGGACACTGCAAGGGCTCCAAGAAAAACCCACAACGCCTAGCATACTCCAAGTCCATCAAATTCAGGGCAGCGCCTGAATCCACAAATGCCATGACAGAATACGATGACAAAGAGCAGATCAAGGTAACGGACAGAAGAAATTTTGACTGTACCGTACCAATGGTGGTAGACCTAGCGAACCGCTTAGTGCGCTTAGGACAATCAGAGATGGCATGAGTGGAATCACCACAGTAGAAACACAGCCCATTCAGACGTCTGTGTTCTTGCCGTTCAACTCTGGTCAAAGTCCTATCGCACTGCATAGGCTCAGGTTTAAGCTCAGGTAATACCGCCAAATGGTGCACAGATTTACGCTCACGCAAGCGTCGACCGATCTGAATGGCTAAAGACATAGACTCATTCAGACCAGCAGGCATAGGAAATCCCACCATGACATCCTTAAGGGCTTCAGAGAGACCTTTTCTGAAAATAGCTGCGAGCGCACCTTCATTCCATTGAGTGAGTACGGACCACTTTCTAAATTTCTGACAATATACCTCTATCTCATCCTGACCCTGACACAGAGCCAGCAAATTTTTCTCTGCCAGATCCACTGAATTAGGTTCATCGTACAGCAATCCGAGCGCCAGGAAAAACGCATCGATATTACTTAATGCAGGATCTCCTGACGCAAGAGAAAATGCCCAGTCCTGAGGGTCGCCACGTAAAAAAGAAATAATGATCCTAACTTGTTGAACTGGGTCACCAGAGGAGCGAGGTTTCAAAGCCAGAAATAGTTTACAATTATTTTTGAAACTCAGAAATTTAGTTCTATCTCCAAAAAACAAATCAGGAATAGGAATTCTCGGTTCTAACATAGAATTCTGAACCACAAAGTCTTGAATATTTTGTACTCTTGCCGTGAGCTGATCCACACATGAAGACAGACCTTTAATGTCCATCGCTACACCTGTGTCCTGAACCACCCAAATGTCTAGGGGAAAAAAAAGGCAAAACACAGTGCAGAGAAAAAAAAATGGTCTCAGAACTTCTTTTTTCCCTCTATTGAGAATCATTAGTACTTTGGGCCTCCAGTACTGTTCTGATAAGGTAATTCAGTACCACAATGGACATAGAGGTCAGAACACATACAGTGACCTGACAATAACCCAAAAACATAGAACGAGCTCTGAGACGTGGGAACTCTGCTGACCGCAATCCCTAATCCTCTCCAACCACACTAGAGGCAGCCGTGGATTGCGCCTAACGCTCCCTATGCAACTCGGCACAGCCTGAGAAACTAGCTAGCCTGAAGATAGAAAATAAGCCTACCTTGCCTCAGAGAAATACCCCAAAGGAAAAGGCAGCCCCCACATATAATGACTGTGAGTTAAGATGAAAAGACAAACGTAGAGATGAAATAGATTTAGCAAAGTGAGGCCCGACTTTCTGAACAGAGCGAGGATAGGAAAGGTAGCTTTGCGGTCAATACAAAACCCTACAAAAACCACGCAAAGGGGGCAAAAAGACCCTCCGTACCGAACTAACGGCACGGAGGTACACCCTCTGCGTCCCAGAGCTTCCAGCAAGCAGGAAAAAACAAATAGACAAGCTGGACAGAAAAAAACAGTAAACAAAATAGCAAAGCAGAACTTAGCTATGCAGAGCAGCAGGCCACAGGAACGATCCAGGAGGAAACAGGTCCAATAATAGAACATTGACTGGAGGCCAGGATCAAAGCACTAGGTGGAGTTAAATAGAGCAGCACCTAACGACTTCACCACATCACCTGAGGAAGGAAACTCAGAAGCCGCAGTACCACTTTCCTCCACCAACGGAAGCTCACAGAGAGAATCAGCCAAAGTACCACTTGTGACCCCAGGAGGGAGCTCTGCCACAGAATTCACAACAGGAAGGTTGTCAGCTCTTGAGCACACATCAGCCGTGGATGTCACGGCAGTCGCTGTTCAGGCTGCTAGTGTAGCTGCAGCCAGTTTGTCCACTGCCACCCCTGTTCCGGCTCTATCTTGCCTCCCGCTGCCAGAAAAATTTTCTGGCGATAGTAAATCTTGTTTTGGGTTTTATGAGCCAGTGATCTATACACCTCGAGCTCCTGGCTGCACGTTTCCCAACAGAGCAGGCAAAGGTGAGGTTCATTTTGTCTCTCCTGTCGGACAGGGCGTTGGAGTGGGCTACGCTGCTGTGGGAGCGTGGCGATCATGTGGTGCAGAGTGCTCCGCTGTTCCTGAGTACGCTGAAAACAGGTCTTTTTGGGACCTCAAATCACCCATGATACGGCGCTCCAACTGTTGGCATGGACTCAGGGCACGTCCTTGGTCAGCCATTTTGCTGTCCACTTCCGCACCTTAGCATCTGAGCTGAAGTGGTCGGATAAAGCCCTCATCCCTATATTTTGGAGGGGGCTGGCTTACCATGTGAAGGACTCTTTGGCCACTAGGGAGATTCCCGCCACACTGAAGGAGCTAATAGCTGTGTCCACTCATATTGACCTCCGTTTTAACGAGCGGAGGTTAGAGCGAGCCCAGTGTAGGCAGAGGTTTCGGCTGGCTCCCACCTTCGCCAAACCTTTGGAAACTCCGGTCCGGCTCCTGAGTCACATGAGGCTATGGGAGTGTCACGAGTGGGATCTAAGTCCCGGACCGCTTGAGCACTCAAGGTCTGTCATGTTTGCCAGCAGTCGGGACATCTTGCCACCAGATGTTCCCAGCGGTCGGGGAAACGTCTAGTTTTAGTAGGTGGAGGTATGCTATACGTTTGCCTCCAAATTGTCCTTTAAGGGGACAATTACAATTCGCTCATCCACTCATTCGGTTGAGCTCTGCGTGGATTCTGGGGCGGAGGGCATTTTATGTCTTCTGCCTTCGCCCAATGTCACGCAATACCCCTGGTGATGCTTGCTCAACCAGTAACTGTACGAGTGGTGAATGGGTCCACACTGCCCTCACAGATAACACACCAGACCATCCCTTTTACTTTGTCCATGTCGCCATCTCATCAGATTATATCTCTGCTCGTCATTTCTGAAGGAATTGATGAGGTCCTGTTAGGGATACCTTGGCTACGGTACCACTCTCTTCATATAGAGTGGTCCACAGGCAGAATTTTGGGATGGGGTGAATCTTGTGGGGGTAGATGTCAGAGGGAATGTGTTCAGGTTGCTACTACTGAGGTACCCGCAGATCTATCCTTACTCCCCAAGCAATATTGGCCCTATGCGGACGTGTTCTCCAAAAGGGCTGCGGAGACCCTTCCGCCTCACTGCCCCTATGACTGTCCTATTGACCTCTTGCCTGGTGCTGAGCCTCCCCGGGGTCGAATCTATCCGTTATCTCTCCCGGAGACGGAGGCAATGTCACAATACATCCAGGAAAATCTGGCAAGAGGATTCATTAGGAAGTCAATGTCACCTGCTGGGGCGGGGTTCTTCTTCGTGCAGAAGAAGAACAGGGAACTACGTCCATGCATAGACTACAGGGGTCTTAACGCCATCACCGTTAAGAATAAGTATCCTCTGCCCTTGATATCTGAGCTCTTTGATAGGCTTCGGGGAGCAAGGGTATTTACTAATCTAGATCTGCGGGGTGCTTACAACCTGATTCGCATCCGTGAGGGGGACGAATAGAAGACTGCTTTTAACACCAGGGATGGGCACTATGAATACCTAGTGATGCCCTTTGGGCTCTGTAATGCCCCAGCCGTTTTCCAAGACTTTGTTAATGATATCTTCCGGGATATGCTTTCCACCTCGGTCGTAGTCTATCTGGATGATATTCTCATCTACTCTCCGGAAATTGACTCTCTCCGGAGAGATATTTGCAGTCTTCGACCTCTTATGGGCGAATTCCCTCTATGCTAAGTTAGAGAAATGTGTGTTTGAGCAGGAGTCCTTACCTTTCCTGGGCTATATCAACTCCTCCAGGGCATTGGCTATGGATCTTGCCAAATTACAAGCTGTGATGGACTGGCAAGAACCCATTCTCTTAAAGCGGTGCAGCGCTTTATGGGGTTCATTAACTATTACCGCCAGTTCATCCCTCATTTCTTGACTTTGGTAGCTCCATTGGTAGCCCTCATCAAGAAGGGAGCAAATCGCAAATTGTGGTTTGAGGGGGTCTCCAAAGCCTTCACTTCTATTAATTCTCATTTTGCTAGCGCTCCAATCCTACATCGCCCCGATGTAGATAAGCCGTTTATAATGGAGGTGGATGCCTCATCCGTTGGTGCTGGAGCAGTCCTTTTCCAAAAGGATGCTCAAGGTCGGAAGCATCCATGCTTCTTTTTTAAGACCTTCACACCAGCGGAGAGGAATTATTCCATCCGGGAAAGGGAGTGGCTAGCAATGAAGTTGGCTTTTTCAGATTGGAAACATATTTTGGAAGGGGCTTGCTTTCCCTTCCAAGTAGTCAGACCACAAAAAATTGGTCTACTTGTAGACAGCCCAGCGGCTCCATTTCACTCTCCACCTTCTATCTTGGGAGAAGAACATTCGTGCCGATGCTCTCTCTCGCTCCGTTGTATCATCTGAGGAGGAGGAAGAGGAGCCTCGGCATATTGTCCCTTCTGAGAGCCTGAAAAACGTGGCTCCGGTTTCGCTATAAAATAGAAAAAATCCGGCACTCTCAATTCATATGCAAAAAGGGTGAAATAATTTTATTGACCCACTGTGACAAAATATGTTGACGTTTCGGCCAGTATCTAGGCCTTCATCAGAACTCTGGTAAGCAAACATAAAAATATATATATCAATGTAAAGTACATAACATGAACATAAAGAAATTATGACAGTGGAAAAACATTAGTCATAGAAAAAAAGATAGATATATAACATCAAGCTATCCATACGGAAAGGATCTGAATATCAAAATCCAAACTAATATGGCGGATCCTCGAACAATAATGTAAGAAAATCACTGATCTAATTATGGCAATAGCCATAGAATAATCAGGGACCATAACAAAAAAAGCCAGAAGAATGAGAAAGAAACTATACATCGATAGTAACATGGAGAGCAGCGTCAGACTGAATAATAGGGAGAGATCCAAACGTGACATCCAGTGTGTAATCACATACGTTTGTCTTCAGAGAATGTGGATCGTGAGACGAGTCATATCACTAAAAAAATATAAGAGAACATACAAATACGCAGCAAATTAATATAGAGAACCACAGTATATAGTAATAAATAGGTGGCACTGCGCTGCAAAATATAGAAGAACCGGTGTGCGCTCCGGTATAGGGTCCAACTCACCGTGCGATGCCGTATCAAGGAGCATGATAGCACACAACGTGCTGGAGAAATGACGGCATGTACGCTGTGTCCGGGTGTCCGTTTAAATAGAGACTACGGCTTCATACCTGCTGGTTTTGGCGCTGTGCTGCCGCGAAACCGGAAGTGTCTAGACATGTGGTATCACCGGAAGTGATGAAACGCAGCCGTGCAGGAGCAAAAGAGCTCCTCCGCATACTAGATACTGTGAGTAAAGGTACCGGCCGACTGTATGGGAATCGGTGACCGGAAAGAACAGAGTAAGCCGCTGCGATATATGCAAAAACGAACAGTAACTGAGAAAAAGAAATACATTGTGCAATAATAAGAAGATCATAATCAAAGGATATTGCTAAAATGGAGAACCGCTGGCTTACCTAGGGAAGGGAATAAAAAGGGAAAATTAGACATATATGATAAATACTGTCCACTAGAACGGATTAGTATCAATAATGTGCAATAATATTGGGGAATTATTAAAAAATATATATAAAAATGTAAAAAAAATTCCAATCTATATAAACAAAATTAAAAATTAAAAATTAAAAAATATAAGAAATAAAATAACATAATCGAAATACTCAAAAATATTCAAAAAAATACTCAAAAATACTCAAAAGAAAAAAAGAAAAAAATAATAATTATAAAAGAAATTTTTAATAAAAAAATGAAAAAGTGTACAAAATAGCTATTATATAGAAAAAATTAGGTTTATAACCGTCCTATGGTATGGCACTAAGTATCAATTAATCCGTGTCTGAAAGAAAAAATGGGAGAGAAATTGTAAACAAATCAAATAAAGCTAGAAATATCATAATCCCTATTTAAACCACGGGGTTCCAGAGTATCCAACTTATTAATCCAAAAGGCCTCGCGTTGCCTGAGCGTTTTAACCCTATTGCCACCTCTCCTGGGACATGGGATCTGCTCCAATACCTGAAACCGTAACTGAGAAATGTTGTGTTTTTTTTGGGTAAAATGATATGGTAAGGGAAGGTAAGTTTTGGCACAACGGATACTAGACTTGTGCTGTGAAATGCGGTCCCGTACATGCTGAGTAGTTTCCCCAACATATACGAGACCGCAGGGACATTTCACAGCATAGACAACAAAAGAAGACTCGCAAGTGTAGAAACCCCTAATTGGGATACCCTCACCTGTATGTGGATGGAAGAATTTATCACCTCTTTGAACATTCCCACATTGTGAGCAATGAAGGCACGGGAAAGTACCATTTTTAGGGGTATTCAAAAAGGTCTGCAGCGGTAACCTCTTAGTGGAACCCACATCTGCCCGTACTAATCTATCACGTAAATTAGTAGGTCTCCTAAAACAAGGCATAAAAGGGACTTGGAACTCCTGAATCTTAGGGTAACTAGTTCTCAATATACTCCAATGTTTTCTAATATTTTTATGCAACCGGTACATAAAAGGATGAAAAGAATGAATGAAAGGCAGTCTAGTGTTTACGGAAGACGTAGTAGGAGTCTGTATACGTAGTGTACGTGTTTTGTTAAGTAATCTATAGGGATAACCTCTCTCAGAAAATTTCTTCTGTATTTCATCTAGACGAGTTTCTCTTACCACTGGATTGGACACAATCCTACTTATTCTGTGGAACTGAGATAAGGGGAGAGATTCTCTTGTGGCTCTCGGGTGACAACTAGAGAACAACAGGAGACTGTTACGATTAGTCTCCTTGACATGTAAATCAATCTCCAACGTTCCATCGGGTTGTTTAATAATTCTAGTGTCCAAAAAACTGACTGTGTCTAAATCGTAGTGTATCGTGAACTGAAGTTCAGTCCAAATTTGGTTAAGATACTTGTGAAAAGAAAGTAGGGAGTCCAATGGGCCCCGCCATATGCAAAAAATATCGTCGATGTATCGACGCCATATTGTGGCATAGTCCTGGAAAAACTTATTGGTATAGACAAAATGTTTCTCAAAAAAAGCCATAAAACAATTAGCATATGGCGGGGCCACATTGGACCCCATAGCGGTACCTTGTTTTTGCAAAAAAAAGGAATCACCAAACATAAAGAAATTTTCACGAAGTACCAGATTGAGGAGTTCCATGCAAAACCTAATTGTATTATCATCCAGTGATGAACCACTAAGTAGTTCCTGAACCGCTGTTAATCCCTTCTCATGTATAATGGAGGTATATAAACTATTCACGTCCCATGTGACTAAGATAGAGTCACATGGGACTTGACCGATGTCCTTAATGAGTTTAATAAAATCACCTGTGTCCAAAATGAACGACTTGGTAAGTTTAACCATAGGTGTCAACATCTTCTCTAATAGAATAGATAATGGGGACAAAACAGAGTCAGTGGAGGCGACGATAGGGCGTCCTGGTGGTTTATCTAAACGCTTATGTACTTTGGGAAGAACATAGAAAACAGGAGTAATAGGAAACGGATTCACCAAAAAATGATAAACTTTCTTATCTATGGTATTATTTAATAGATAGGGTTCAATCGTGTTTAAGATTTTAGTGGCAATGGATGAGGTAGGATTATGTGACAAGGGTTCATATATGGTGCGATCGGCCAATTGCCGATGAATCTCAGCCAAATAATCTCTTTGATCCAAGACCACTATCGCTCCACCTTTGTCGGCGGGCTTCACCACCAGTTCTTTATCTTTGATAAGGGAATCTAGAGCCTGTTGTTCAAGATTAGTCATATTTGAAGGACAATATAATTTACCTCTAGATACATCCTGTTTAAACAAATCAACCTCTCTGTCAATCAATTCAATAAAAGTCTCTACGGGATGATCATTTTTTGGAGGCATAAAGTAACTCTTAGATTTAATGCCCAATAGTTGTAAATTAATAGGTGACGAAATCACTGGAGAAGATATAGAAGTATTAATGTCCTCGGTCTTATTAAAGAAGACCTTAAGTCTCAAAGATCTATAAAATTTCTGCAAGTCCATATCCAACTGAAAAGTGTCTAATTTATAAGATGGACAAAAGGAGAGTCCTTTCTGTAGAAGAGACATCTGTGGTGGGCTTAGAGTCTTGGAAGAAATGTTAATAATTAAGGATGTATCCCTACCTGAGATCTCGTCTGGACTGTTGTAGAGGACGTTCCTTGCCCATTGTCCGCCCCTCCTTGTCTTCTTCTTGGTGATTGTCTTTTTTTCCGATCTAAAAAAGGAACTCTCCTGTTGGAAAATCTCTCGCTGTCGGAGCTTGAGTAGGTAGAATCGGAAGGTATTCTTCTGGGTCGGTATGAACCTGTAGAAAAAGAATCTTTCCATCGATAAACTCGATTATTTCTATAATCTTCTGCGTCCCGTAGAAATTTCTGTCTCTTCTTTTGTTCAGACTCCTGGCGATGCTGAAAAAGAGTACTGGTTAATATGGTTTTAAACGACTGGAAATCGTCACTGGTCATAGAGGTGGATAACTGTGTTTCCGTAGAAAGAACTTTTTCCCGTACGGATGTAATAGACTTCTGTAATGTATCAAGAGTAAGAGTCATTAAATCGTATGAGCATTTATTAAGAATTTGCTCAAATTTTTTACAAAAGTCGTCGTTCTCCTTAATGATAGTGGGGCGTAGAGCAACCCTCAGGCCTCGTGGGATCCTCTCAGCTTTAAGATATTCTGAAATCGTTGCACAATGTAACTCTAAATTAATAAGATGACGGGAGTCACGTTCAAATTCTCTGGTCCTATATTCATTAGACGGTATTTTCAAGAATTCACTGGAAATGTCCACATTGGCTATAATCTCCGCCGCTTCATTAGTGCTGTATGAAAAAACGTCTTTAGACATAGTCCAAAAAATAACGGGTGCTCATGTAACGGTAATAATAATAGTAAGGTAACAACACGGCACTCTGATAATGGTGAGGTGCACGAATAGGGTACTAATCCCAATGTAAAATAGAAAAAATCCGGCACTCTCAATTCATATGCAAAAAGGGTGAAATAATTTTATTGATCCACTGTGACAAAATATGTTGACGTTTCGGCCAGTATCTAGGCCTTCATCAGAACTCTAGTAAGCAAACATAAAAATATATATCAATGTAAAGTACATAACATGAACATAAAGAAATTATGACAGTGGAAAAACATTAGTCATAGAAAAAAAGATAGACATATAACATCAAGCTATCCATACGGAAAGGATCTGAGTATCAAAATCCAAACTAATATGGCGGATCCTCGAACAATAATGTAAGAAAATCACTGATCTAATTATGGCAATAGCCATAGAATAATCTGGGACCATATAAAACAAAAAAAGCCAAAAGAATGAGAAAGAAACTATACATCGATAGTAACATGGAGAGCAGCGTCAGACTGAATAATAGGGAGAGATCCAAACGTGACATCCAGTGTGTAATCACATACGTTTGTCTTCAGAGAATGTGGATCGTGAGACGAGTCATATCACTAAAAAAATATAAGAGAACATACAAATACGCAGCAAATTAATATAGAGAACCACAGTATATAGTAATAAATAGGTGGCACTGCGCTGCAAAATATAGAAGAACCGGTGTGCGCTCCGGTATAGGGTCCGACTCACCGTGCGATGCCGTATCAAGGAGCATGATGCACACAACGTGCTGGAGAAATGATGGCATGTACGCTGTGTCCGGGTGTCCGTTTAAATAGAGACTACGACTTCATACCTGCTGGTTTTGGCGCCGTGCTGCCGCGAAACCGGAAGTGTCTAGACATGTGGTATCACCGGAAGTGATGAAACGCAGCCGTGCAGGAGCAAAAGAGCTCCTCCGCATACTAGATACTGTGAGTAAAGGTACCGGCCGACTGTATGGGAATCGGTGACCGGAAAGAACAGAGTAATCCGCTGCGATATATGCAAAAACGAACAGTAACTGAGAAAAAGAAATACATTGTGCAATAATAAGAAGATCATAATCAAAGGATATTGCTAAAATGGAGAACCGCTGGCTTACCTAGGGAAGGGAATAAAAAGGGAAAATTAGAGATATATGATAAATACTGTCCACTAGAACGGATTAGTATCAATAATGTGCAATAATATTGGGGAATTATTAAAAAATATATATAAAAAATGTAAAAAAATTCCAATCTATATAAACAAAATAAAAAATAAAAAATTAAAAAATATAAGAAATAAAATAACATAATCGAAATACTCAAAAATATTAAAAAAAATACTCAAAAATACTCAAAATAAAAAAATAAAAAAATAATAATTATAAAAGAAATTTTTAATAAAAAAATGAAAAAGTGTACAAAATAGCTATTATATAGAAAAAATTAGGTTTATACCCGTCCTATGGTACGGCACTAAGTATCAATTAATCCGTGTCTGAAAGAAAAAACGGGAGAGAAATTGTAAACAAATCAAATAAAGCTAGAAATATCATAATCCCTATTTAAACCACGGGGTTCCAGAGTATCCAACTTATTAATCCAAAAGGCCTCGCGTTGCCTGAGCGTTTTAACCCTATTGCCACCTCTCCTGGTTTCGCTATAGTCTGTGCCCCCGGGCAAGACTTTTGTTCCTTCAAATTTGCATCCAGAGGTTCTCTCTTGGGCTCACTCGTCCAGGGTGGGTGGACATTTTGGGACCAAAAGGACATCTGAGCTGCTGGCGAGGACGTACTGGTGACCGCCAGGAGTAGATTAAGGGTAGCCAGGGCCCAGGTTGTTCAGACACTGTGGGCCCCCCGGTCATGTGACGGGGTCATGCGACGGGGTCATCATATACCTGAACCAGATTATTCCAGAAAAATAGTTGCTGTGTGAAACTATAACCTGTCAAACATCCATTGATCTAGTCAATTTACCCTTCAGCTAGGAAGAAAAAAAAAACAATACTATCACCGTAAGTGCCAGTATTCACAAGAGATCTGTACTTAGTATTGTAGCGTTTCACCCACTACGTGTCTTGGGGGACACTCGCTTGGCAGCAGAATAATCATAAACAGGCACGGTTTTTTCAGATAAACAGTCCATATGGTTTATTATACTCTCAGCATAAACCACTGTAGGCCATGTTACATATCACAGACCTCACATAGTCCTTTAGTTCATCATATATGGCTTTACAAATCTTTCAGTGGTCACACTGGTATCTCTACAGTCACCGGGTGACTGCACAGTTCAGCAACTGTCCTATGTTAGCGCACACAGTTCTTTTCCCCATACCAGGGGTTACCTCTTAGGAGCTCCTGCTCCATAGGTTGACTCCAGGTCAGTCCAAGGTCCACAACAGGACCGTCCAGGTCGATGGTCTCACAGTGCTTCCAGGACGACTCCACTCCCAGGAGCCTCCAACACTGACCGTCCAGGTCGACGGTCTCACAATGCTTCCAGGACGACTCCACTCCCAGGAGCCTCCAACACTGACCGTCCAGGACCTACAGCACACAGGCTACTCAGTGCCAAAGCCCAACCATGTGCTATTCAGGAATTCCTAGGATTTCCAACACAGGCTTCCAGGGCCTTGCACTTGGACCATTCAGATCCAAACACAGGAAACATGTGACCCACACCCTGGTCACATTACATACCCGTAACCACTCCCTTGGGTGGGAGTGTGTGGCTAGTTTGTCCCGCCCATCTCACATAACTAGCCCTGCCAATCTCCCATTAGAACTTACACATTTACATGTGGGACTACAGGTCCCAGACCACAACATAACTTTAGACTGACAGCACAGAGTGTCCTTCTCTGCGACACACATACCGGCCATCTACAATTCTGCCGGACTTTGTCTCATCACAACTATGCCTCCAAGTGCATCTTGAAGTGCACACGCAGCGCCCCCTGGCTGTAACATTGGCCACTGCACCACAGTATGCAGTGTCTGTGTAGAGGTAATACAGTGATCACCGGTGACATTATACACAGGACTTCTGTATATAGTATACAGTGTGTAGTGTCAGTGTATAGGTAACACTGACTTACCAGTGACATCTCTAGGTGAAGTCCTTCATCTTTCATCCAGCACAGACTGCCATCACTTCATCCAGCCAGGACTTGTATCTGCAGGAAATAGCACATTTTTCTCGAGCTCCGCTTGCAGAACACATTACTTAATTTTTCCCAACTTTTACATTATACCACATGAAGAAAAAGAGGTGACATAGTGTCGCTCTACACAGTAACAAGACTCCCCCCATTTAAAACAGTGTCCTAAAAAAATAAAATAAATACATCACTGCAGTAATAATATCCCTTAATTAGCCCCTATGGTAATAATAATATCCCCCATCCTGGCCCCATGTATCTCATTCCTGGCTTCAGCCATATGTTCTCCCATCCTGCCCTCATGAGTATCCATTCTGCCTCATATGATCTCCCCATCCTGCCCCATATGATCTCCCCATCCTGCCCCATCAGTCTCCATCGTATCCATCCTGCCCCATGATCCTGCATGATCTATCTCCAATCCTGCCCCATGTCTTTCATTCTGCCCTATGTCTCCAATCATGCCCCGTATCTACATTCTGCCCATGTCTCCAATCCTGCCCCATCTGTCTCCAGTCCTGCACCCAGTGTGTCCAGCATCTCTGCCCCAATGTCCAGCATCTCTGACCCCAGTGTCCAGCATCTCTGCCCCAGTGTCCAGCTTCTCTGCCCCCAATGTGTCCAGCATCCTGCCCCAGTGTGTCCAGCATGCTGCCCCCAGTGTGTCCAGCATCTCTGCCCCAAAGTGTCCAGCATCCTGCCCCAGTGTGTCCAGCATATTGCCCTCAGTGTCCAGCATCTCTGTCCCAGTGTCCAGCAATCTGCCCCACTGTCTCCAGCATATTGCCCCTGGTGTGTCCAGCATCCTGCCCCCGGTGTGTCCAGCATCCTGCCCCCGGTGTGTCCAGCATCCTGCCCCCAGTGTGTCCAGCATCCTGCCCCCAGTGTGTCCAGCATTCAGCCCCCAGTGTGTCCAGCATTCAGCCCCCAGTGTGTCCAGCATTCAGCCCCCAGTGTGTCCAGCATATTGCCCCAGTGTGTCCAGCATATTGCCCCCAGTGTGTCCAGCATATTTCCCCCAGTGTGTCCAGCATATTGCCCCAGTGTGTCCAGCATCCTGCCCCAGTGTGTCCAGCATCCTGCCCCCAGTGTGTCCAGCATCCTGCCCCCCAGTGTGTCTAGCATATTGCCCCAGTGTGTCCAGCATATTGCCCCCAGTGTGTCCAGCATATTGCCCCCAGTGTGTCCAGCATATTGCCCCCAGTGTGTCCAGCATATTGCCCCAGTGTGTCCAGCATCCTGCCCCAGTGTGTCCAGCATCCTGCCCCCAGTGTGTCCAGCATCCTGCCCCCAGTGTGTCCAGCATCCTGCCCCCAGTGTGTCCAGCATCCTGCCCCCAGTGTGTCCAGCATCCTGCCCCCGGTGTGTCCAGCATCCTGCCCCCGGTGTGTCCAGCATCCTGCCCCCGGTGTGTCCAGCATCCTGCCCCCGGTGTGTCCAGCATCCTGCCCCCGGTGTGTCCAGCATTCAGCCCCCGGTGTGTCCAGCATTCAGCCCCCGGTGTGTCCAGCATTCAGCCCCCAGTGTGTCCAGCATCCTGCCCCCCCAGTGTGTCTAGCATATTGCCCCAGTGTGTCCAGCATATTGCCCCCAGTGTGTCCAGCATATTGCCCCCAGTGTGTCCAGCATATTGCCCCAGTGTGTTCAGCATCGTGCCCCAGTGTGTCCAGCATCCTGCCCCAGTGTGTCCAGCATCCTGCCCCCAGTGTGTCCAGCATCCTGCCCCAGTGTGTCCAGCATCCTGCCCCCAGTATCCAGCATCCTGCCCCCAGTGTGTCCAGCCTCCTGCCCCCTAGTGTGTCTAGCATATTGCCCCCAGTGTGTCCAGCATATTGCCCCCAGTGTGTCCAGCATATTGCCCCCAGTGTGTCCAGCATATTGCCCCCAATGTGTCCAGCATATTGCCCCCAGTGTGTCCAGCATATTGCCCCCAGTGTGTCCAGCATCCTGCCCCCAGTGTGTCCAGCATCCTGCCCCCAGTGTGTCCAGCATCCTGCCCCCAGTGTGTCCAGCATCCTGCCCCCAGTGTGTCCAGCATCCTGCCCCCAGTGTGTCCAGCATATTGCCCCCAGTGTGTCCAGCATATTGCCCCCAGTGTGTCCAGCATATTGCACCCAGTGTGTCCAGCATATTGCCCCCAGTGTGTCCAGCATATTGCCCCCAGTGTGTCAAGCATATTGCCCCCAGTGTGTCCAGCATATTGCCCCCAGTGTGTCCAGCATACTGGCCCGGGCCCCCCGGATTGCCGTTTGCAATAATAAAAAAAAAAGTTCTCCTCACCTGTCCACGCTCCTTCAGCGAAGCTCTCTCCTCGCAGCTGAAGCGCGCACTCGCTGGCGACTGACAATCATATCAGACGCCGGCGACGTGCGCGCTGAGGCTGATGTCAGCTGCCAGCCTCCGATTGTCTGTCGGCTGTTATCTATTGATGTGCGGGTGCGCGCCCGCACATCAGTAGCGTTTAACTGCTGCAGCGCCGGTAGGGGCCCGGTGAGCAGATGAGAAGGGGTCCGATGCGGGCCCCCTCTGCCCACCGGGCCCATATGCCAGTCAGGGCAGTAATGCCCTGATGGCGGCAGGCAATCTGAGTGGTAGCCCAGGGCCCCCTCACACCACTGGGCCCTGGGCTAACGCCCAGATTGACCCTATTGTAATCCACCCCTGATGGCTGCATATGGCCCGTGAAGTCAGAGATTATGTTCGGGCGTGTGTTTCCTGCGCCAAAAGCAAGTCTCCTCGACAACGGCCAGCTGGGTTGCTTTACCCCCTACCGGTGGCGGACAGGCCCTGGAAGATGATCGGGATGGATTTTGTGGTGGGCTTACCCAAGTCTTGTAGCTGCACCATTATCTGGGTTACACCGACCATTTTTCCAAAATGGTGCACTTGGTGCCTCTTCCACGGCCACCCTCTGCACGGGCTCTGGCAGCGTTATTTATCAAACATATCTTTCGCCTACACGGTATGCCGGACAAAATTGTCAGTGACCGGGGTCCCCAGTTTGCGTCTCGGTTCTGGAGAGAGCTTTGTCGTCTACTCAGTATTGAGTTGAATCTCTCTTCAGCATATCATCCCGACACAAATCAGTTGGTAGAGAGGGCCAACCAGACACTGGTCACATACCTGCGACATTTTGTTTCTGCCAGGCCGGATGACTGGGCATCCTTGCTACCGTGGGCGGAATTTGCCCTTAACAACGCTGTAGCCAATTCAACTGGTCAAACTCCATTCCTCCTTAATTACGGCCAGCATCCGCGGGTTCCTGTGCCTATGCCCATGTCTTCCGCCGACTCCAGGGTGGCAGACCGGGCTGTGGAGGCACGGGACATTTGGGACCACACTCAGGATGCCATCCGGGCTTCCAAGGAGAGAATGAGGTCCTCCGCCGATGCACATTGGTGCCCCGCTCCGATCTTTGTTCCTGGCTCTCCGCCCGTAACATCAGGCTGCGAGTTGAGTCCACTAAGTTTGCACCTCGCTACTTGGGTCCCTTCAAGGTCCTTGAACAGGTTAACCCTGTGGTCTACCGTCTGGCTCTTCCTCCATGCCTAGGTATCACCGACACCTTTCATGTGTCCCTTTTAAAGCCCGTACACATGTCCCGGTCTTCTGAGTCATCTACTGGGACATCGGGTTCGTCTACGGACGATTACGGGGTGAATGCTATTTTGAGATGCAAGGTGGTACGTTTCAGAAAATTTTATTTGCTGGACTGGAGGGGTTATGGCCCAGAGGACGGGTCCTGGGTGTGACGCTGTAAGAATCTGGCTGCACTCGGATGTCACCCGAGTGCAGTCCGATTAGAGCATGTATATTCAAACAGTGAAAAACGGAGAGTGGACCCACTGGACCGTGATGACGAACCCCTCTCGGACGAGCTGACCAGGTGGACCGCCCCCTATACAGGGAGAGTTAGGGGCAGGCCCGTGAGGGACTATCGCCACGGAAGCTGGAGGGTCGACTGAGAACAGATGGGAACACAGCAGGCACAAAGGGAAAGAGGGAACAGAAAGGAAATTCTGAGACAAGGGAGAAGATGGGAACGCTACAGAGGCACGGAGACTGGCAGGACAATATGGAGAGACCGAGGCTGACGGGAGCAAGGAAAAGATATAGGAGCCGGGCAGGTACTGCAGAGGAAAAGGAACTGAAGGAACAAGACAGGAACACAGGAAACAGGCAGGCACTGCAGAGGGCGGAGGAGACCCAAAGTCAGAGAGCTAGGAACGCTCAGAGACCACAGGTGGCCAGAAGCACTTGTAAACACAAATGAACATCAGGCACAGAGAAGCAGCAGGAAGCAGTTTACATAGCAGCATGGGAGCTACTTCCGGGTTACAGTCCTCCAGGATGACAGAGAGGACAGGAAAGAGCGCCAACAGAGGAATCAGATGTGCGCACGCGCAGAGCTGAATGCGGCGCGCGCGCGCACCCGGCGAGCTGCAGTGGGAAGAGCCGGCGGCAGCAACGGCATGACAGTACCCCCACCTTTACGCCCCTCCTTTTTAAGACTAGAAAGAAACCAGGACAAAATACGAGGAGCCCGAATGTTCTCTCGAGGCTCCCAGGACCTCTCCTCAGGACCAAAACCCTTCCAGTCAACCAAAAACAAAGTTCTCCCTCTAAGTTTTTTCATGGCTAAGATGTCCCTAACCTCAAAGACATCATCCTCGGAAACAGGCGAAGGAGAACAAAGGTTAGAAGAATGAAACTGATTAAAAACTACAGGTTTAAGAAGAGACACATGAAAAGAATTAGAAATACGCAGAGAGGCAGGCAACTTAAGTTTGTAAGAAACGTCATTAATACGAGACAAAACTTCGAATGGACCGATATAGCAAGGACCCAGCTTATGTGAAGGGATTTTGAGACGGATAAATTTAGAAGAAACCCAAACCTTGTCCCCAGGATGGAATATAGGAGAATCAAGACGTCTTTTGTCCGCATGTCTCTTCATCCTAACTTGAGTCAACTCAAGGGCGGACTTGGTCTCCTGCCAGACCCTGGAGAACTCTCTAGACAGAAGATCAGCCGCTGGTACAGTAGAGACAGGAGGAACCGGAAGAGGAAGACCAGGATGTTGACCGTAGACGATAAAAAATGGAGATTTGTTAGTAGCTTCGCTGGGATGGTTATTGTAAGATAACTCAGCCCATGGCAGTAATTCAGACCAATCATTCTGATGAGAATTGGAGAAATGGCGGAGATAAGTTACCAAGGTCTGATTAGTACGTTCCACCTGGCCATTGGACTGTGGATGGTAGGCCGAAGAAAAATCAAGCGAAATGTTCATAGATCTGCAGAGGGATCTCCAGAAGCGGGCGGTGAATTGAACACCTCGGTCAGAAACAATATGTAAAGGAAGACCATGAAGACGAAAAATATGGTGAACAAAAATCTTTGCCAATTCGGGAGCAGAAGGTAAACCTGGGAGAGCGATGAAATGAGCCATCTTGGAGAAACGGTCCATGACCACGAAGATGACGGTGGAACCAGAAGAATGAGGCAGATCAGTGATGAAATCCATAGATAAATGTTGCCACGGAGAGGAAGGTACTGGCAAAGGATGTAGAAGCCCAGAAGGTAGTTGCCTGGGAATCTTATTCTTGGCACAGGAAGGACAAGAGGTGACAAAACTTTGGACATCCTTAGACAACGTTGGCCACCAGTAAAAACGAGAGATCAAACGAAAGGTTTTTTTGAAACCAACATGTCCAGCCAGTTTGGAGGCGTGACCCCAAAGTAAGACACGTCTCCTGTTCCCTTCAGCGACAAAGGTCTTACCCGGAGGCAACAAAGTAAGAGAGACTGGAGCAACTGTGATGACTCTGGCAGGATCAATGATGTGTGCAGGCTCGTCCTCCAAATCCACCACCTGGAATGACCTAGACAGAGCGTCGGCTTTGGAGTTTTTATTTCCTGGCAAAAAACGAAGTTCGAAGTCAAACCTGGCGAAAAACAAGGCCCACCTGGCCTGCCGAGGATTAAGTCTTTGCGCAGAACGAATATACACCAGATTCTTGTGATCGCTGTAGAATATAAAACGATGTAAAGCCCCTTCTAAGAGGTACCGCCACTCCTCTAATGCCAACTTGATTGCCAACAGTTCTTTATCACCGATGGAATAATTTTTTTCCGAGGAGGAGAAGATCTTTGAGAAAAAACCACAAGGCACAAGACGACCAGAAGAGGATTTCTGCGAGAGCACAGCTCCAGCTCCAATTGCAGAAGCATCTACTTCAAGGATGAAGGGTTTATTGGCCACTGGACGATGAAGAATAGGAGCTGAGGCAAAGGCTTGCTTGATGGACCGGAAAGCCTCTTCGGCCTCAGACGACCACAGATGAGGATTGGCACCCTTCCGAATCATGGAGGAGATTGGAGCTGAAAGAGAGGAAAAGTGAGGTATAAACTGCCGATAGTAGTTAGCAAATCCAAGAAATCGCTGAATTGCTTTCACTCCAAGAGGACGCGGCCAGTTGAGCACGGCAGAAACTTTTACCGGATCCATACACAAACCAGCGTCGGAAATGATGAAACCCAAGAAGGGTAGAGATGACTGTTCGAAGACACATTTTTCCAGTTTTGCATACAGCCGATTCTCTCTCAAACGCTGAAGTACTTGCCGTACATCTCTTCTGTGAGTAGACAGATCTGGAGAGAACACAAGGATATCGTCCAAGTACACTACAACACAGGTGTAAAGTAGATCCCGAAAAACATCATTTACGAACTCCTGGAAGACTGCGGGTGCATTGCATAAACCGAAGGGCATAACCAAATATTCATAATGACCATCTCTGGTATTAAACGCAGTCTTCCACTCGTCACCAGAACGGATACGGATCAAATTATAAGCTCCTCTGAGATCCAATTTGGTAAAGATTCGTGCTCCACGCAGACGATCAAAGAGTTCTGGTATGAGAGGAAGTGGGTACTTGTTTTTGATCGTGATGGTGTTGAGACCCCGGTAGTCTATACATGGGCGAAGAGAACCGTCCTTCTTTTTAACGAAGAAGAACCCAGCTCCTGCAGGTGAGGAAGACTTTCGAATGAAGCCTCTGGCCAGATTCACTTGAATATATTCGGACATGGCTTGCGTCTCGGTAGGAGACAATGGGTAAATACGACCCCTAGGTGGAGTAGAACCAGGAACAAGGTCTATCGGGCAGTCATAAGAACGGTGCGGCGGCAAAATCTCCGCTTCCTTCTTGTTAAAGACGTCCGAGAAAGCGCAATAGGCAGGAGGAATTCCCATGGATTCCGAAGCAGACCAAGAGGAGGACGCAGGCTTGACGGGAAGCAGGCACCTGTTCAGACAAGACTGTCCCCACCGTAGAACATCTCCAGTACGCCAGTCCAGCGTGGGTTCGTGATCTCTCAACCAAGGAAGACCCAAAAGGAAAGAATGAGACAAAGAAGGTAAAACATAAAAGGCCAGTTTCTCACGATGAAGTGCTCCAATCTGAAGTTCGACTTCCTCCGTAACCAAGTTGACGGTCTCCCGCAAAGGCTGACCATCGACAGAAGCTATTTGTCTAGGAGTCTCCAAGGATCTAACAGGTATCCCAAGCCTGTTAACAACCTCGAGCTGAACAAAGTTCCCAGCCGCTCCTGAATCAACATAAGCCTCCAGAGAAAAGTGATGGGAACCTAAATGAAGAATAACAGACAAAACCAGAGGCGGAGAGGAATCATAACCACCTAGGAAGGCCTCTCTTACCTGTCCTAGGCGGATGCGTTTCCCGACTTCTGAGGACACGCGCGTAAGAGATGAGAGGCACTGAGACAAGAGAAGATAGTATTCTGCTACAGATGGATCTGGATAAGTTGGAAACTTGGGCTGAAAGGTGGCAGATGAGGTTTAACAATGATAAATGTAAGGTTATACACATGGGAAGAGGGAATCAATATCACCATTACACACTGAACGGGAAACCACTGGGTAAATCTGACAGGGAGAAGGACTTGGGGATCCTAGTTAATGATAAACTTACCTGGAGCAGCCAGTGCCAGGCAGCAGCTGCCAAGGCAAACAGGATCATGGGGTGCATTAAAAGAGGTCTGGATACACATGATGAGAGCATTATACTGCCTCTGTACAAATCCTTAGTTAGACCGCACATGGAGTACTGTGTCCAGTTTTGGGCACCGGTGCTCAGGAAGGATATAATGGAACTAGAGAGAGTACAAAGGAGGGCAACAAAATTAATAAAGGGGATGGGAGAACTACAATACCCAGATAGATTAGCGAAATTAGGATTATTTAGTCTAGAAAAAAGACGACTGAGGGGCGATCTAATAACCATGTATAAGTATATAAGGGGACAATACAAATATCTCGCTGAGGATCTGTTTATACCAAGGAAGGTGACGGGCACAAGGGGGCATTCTTTGCGTCTGGAGGAGAGAAGGTTTTTCCACCAACATAGAAGAGGATTCTTTACTGTTAGGGCAGTGAGAATCTGGAATTGCTTGCCTGAGGAGGTGGTGATGGCGAACTCAGTCGAGGGGTTCAAGAGAGGCCTGGATGTCTTCCTGGAGCAGAACAATATTGTATCATACAATTATTAGGTTCTGTAAAAGGACGTAGATCTGGGGATTTATTATGACGGAATATAGGCTGAACTGGATGGACAAATGTCTTTTTTCGGCCTTACTAACTATGTTACTATGTTACTATGTTACTGCCGCAGTAAAAACAAAGACCTTATGCGAGTCTCTCTTTGCGGCGTTGCTCAGAAGACTTAAGGCGATCGACATGCATGGGTTCAGGAGAAGATGAAGAAGCCACCGGGGCTGCTTGAGAAAAGGAAGTCCCTCGAGCAACAGTGGTCTGGCGAAGAGGTCTCCTCTCTCTGGCAAGCTCACGAGTGCGCTCCTGAAAGCGCAGATCAATGCGTATGGCCAAGGAGATAAGATCATCCAAAGAGGTGGGAGTGTCCTGTCCCGCCAACTCATCCTTAATCCGTGAAGACAAACCACGCCAAAACGCTCCAACCAAAGCCTCATTATTCCACCCAAGGTCTGAGGACAGAATCCGGAAACGGATGGCATATTGGGCTACTGAGAGAGTACCCTGGTAAAGGTTAAAGAGGGACTCAGTGGTAGAGACCAGACGACCAGGTTCATCAAAAACCTTACGGAAGGTATCCAGGAACGGATTGAGTTGGGAGACCAAAGGATCATCACGCTCCCAGAGGGGATTAACCCATGCCAAAGCCTCACCCTCCAAATGGGATACTATAAAAGCAACCTTAGCTCGGTCGGTAGGATTAAGAAAGCCACGGCACGCTTTAGAATCCCCACCATACCGAGGAGGTCTAGCAAGTCGGGGAGAGGGTTGTGGCGCAGAGACAGGAGTGGAACCAGAGGCCACATTCTGGAGGGAGCGAAGCCGATCATTAATGGAGGCCATAAAATTCAAAATATGGGACCGAGTGTCCCGTTGTTGATCTAGCTCCTGCTGAAGGGCAACCAACTGCGGAGCAATACCAGGATCAGAAGGCTGTAAAGCCGCTAGGCGAGACTCCATATTCTTTAAAAATGACATGATCCTAGTCTGGTTTTCACGCAAAAAGAGTAACTCCTTTTGAGTGGCAGAGACTCCAGCAGGGTCCATGGCCTGATGTTACTGTGACGCTGTAAGAATCTGGCTGCACTCGGATGTCACCCGAGTGCAGTCCGATTAGAGCATGTAGATTCAAACAGTGAAAAACGGAGAGTGGACCCACTGGACCGTGATGACGAACCCCTCTCGGACGAGCTGACCAGGTGGACCGCCCCCTATACAGGGAGAGTTAGGGGCAGGCCCGTGAGGGACTATCGCCACGGAAGCTGGAGGGTCGACTGAGAACAGATGGGAACACAGCAGGCACAAAGGGAAAGAGGGAACAGAAAGGAAATTCTGAGACAAGGGAGAAGATGGGAACGCTACAGAGGCACGGAGACTGGCAGGACAATATGGAGAGACCGAGGCTGACGGGAGCAAGGAAAAGATATAGGAGCCGGGCAGGTACTGCAGAGGAAAAGGAACTGAAGGAACAAGACAGGAACACAGGAAACAGGCAGGCACTGCAGAGGGCGGAGGAGACCCAAAGTCAGAGAGCTAGGAACGCTCAGAGACCACAGGTGGCCAGAAGCACTTGTAAACACAAATGAACATCAGGCACAGAGAAGCAGCAGGAAGCAGTTTACATAGCAGCATGGGAGCTACTTCCGGGTTACAGTCCTCCAGGATGACAGAGAGGACAGGAAAGAGCGCCAACAGAGGAATCAGATGTGCGCACGCGCAGAGCTGAATGCGGCGCGCGCACGCACCCGGCGAGCTGCAGTGGGAAGAGCCGGCGGCAGCAACGGCATGACACTGGGAGCCTGCTGAGCACATTCGAGCTCCGCAGCTCATTGCTGCTGCAGCGCCCCAGGGTCCTGGTCGTTGCAGTAATGTCGTTCTTCCACCAAAGTTTGCTTTGCATTTTATAGATAGAAAATAGCATTTTATAGTTAGTTGGTGTATCTACATCGGTATTGTCTTTGGTCAGAAATGTAAATATGTTATTGTTTGCAACGTTCAAGTGGCCTCACCTCCCATAAAGGGAAGCACAGTTAAATTAACTTATTTTATAGCATTTCAAAAATGTGCATGTCTTTTTGCTAATGTATTGTTGTTTTCTTTTCCCAGTTCCGGAGTACTGGATTTAACAGGAGGGGAGTGCAGCACCCCAGGGTCCTGGTTGTTGCAGTAATGTCGTTCTTCCACCAGGGGGAGTGATGTTACTTCTGAAGGCAATAAAGGAGATCACTTGCCAGGTATCACAAACCACACAACACACTTCATACTCCAGTCCACCAGGGAGTGCTATGCTCCTACTTAGTAGGGCACACTTCACAATTAGGTAAAACTGGTGGTCTGGATAGGAAGTTAGGCAGAAGCTGACTGGGTTTCACCCAGGCAGCACCAGTCTGGCAGACACTGGCTGGGCTTCACCCAGTTAGCTGCTATCTGAGCTCCACTCGGGTAGTGGGTCCCTGACAGGGGTGGGATCCTGTCAGAGGCCTAGACAGAAGGCCACAGAGCTGCGCCTGCTCACCAACGCGGCAGCATCCAAAGAAAGAGACATTGAAGGGAATTTAGTTACTGAGAGTGAGAAACGAAGTCATAGCAAAAGGAGAGGAAACCAGAAGGAGTTCTGCCCAGTAAATGGCTGCCTCCTTCTGAGGCGCAGAAGCCGGTAGCCGGAACACCGAGGGAGTCATCGTCTCCAAGCCTGACTCCAGAGACCGGCAGGACAGCTAATTCCATATTAGTTGTCCGACCTTTTATCCAGGAGGCATGGTGGCAACTGTGGGGGCCGGGGCGTGTGTTGTGAATTCTGCTTTTGGGCTCCCTCCGGTGGTTGTAGGTGGTAATGCAGTTGTCCCTGGGCTGCAGTCCTGGACAGGTGTATCTGCTGATTGCAATTCTGACTGGGGTATTTAGGTTTGCAGGACTCATTAGTCCTTGCCAGTTGTCAATGTTTCTTGGGAAGTGTTGGACCTCTGTCTGGCTTCTCCTACTTAGCTGCCAATTCAGCCAAGATAAGTGTTTGTTTCTTTTTCTATGGCACACAAGCTGTGTGCTTGTTTTTTGATTGTATTCCTGCTCTGAGTGTAGGAGTCTCTGGAGTTGCAGATAACGTTCCACGTCTTTAGTTAGATGGAGGAATTTTTTGTATAATCTGCTGTGGATATTTTTGGAAGGGTTTTAATACTGACCGCACAGTACTTTGTCCTATCCTTTCCTATTTTAGCTAGAGTGGCCTCTTGTGCTAAATCCTGTTTTCTGCCTGTGTGTGTCTTTCATCTCCTACTCACAGCCAATATTTTAGGAGGGCTGTCTATCCTTTGGGGTTCTGCTCTGAGGCAAGGTAGAATTCCTATTTCCATCTATAGGGGTATTTAGTCCTCCGGCTGTGACGAGGTGTCTAGGGTTTGTTAGGTACACCCCACGGCTACTTCTAGTTGCGGTGTTAAGATCAGGATTTGCGGTCAGTATAGTTACCACCTACTCCAGTGAAAGTTTTCATGCTGCTCCAAGGTCACCGGATCATAACAGTACAACTGGCCCATAATGAGTTAAATGCATCTCAGAAGAAGGGAAGAAAGGTGTTGAGCCATTTTTTTTCTTCAGTCTGCTTTATCTTCTCTTCCCTCTTTATCTCTGGGTGGCTGATGAGCCTTGTGCTAGCATGAATGTTCAGGAATTAGCTTCTCGTGTAGACCAGCTTGCTGCTAGGGTACAGGGTATTTCTGATTATATTGTTCAGACTCCTGTTTTAGAACCGAAGATTCCTACTCCTGATTTGTTTTTTGGTGACAGGTCCAAATTTTTGAGTTTTAAAAACAACTGTAAACTGTTTTTTTGCTTTGAGACCTCGATCCTCCAGTGATTCCATTCAGCAGGTTAAAATCGTCATCTCCCTGCTGCGTGGCGACCCGCAGGATTGGGCGTTTTCCCTGGAATCTGGGAATCCGGCTTTGCTTAATGTAGACTCCTTTTTTCAGGCTTTAGGATTATTATATGAAGAACCTAATTCTGTGTAGCAAGCTGAGAAGACCTTGTTGGCCCTGTCTCAGGGTCAAGAGGCGGCAGAATTGTATTGTCAGAAATTCAGAAAATGGTCTGTGTTGACTAAATGGGATAATGATGCTTTGGCGGCAATTTTCAGAAGGGGTCTTTCTGAATCCGTTAAAGATGTTATGGTGGGGTTTCCCACGCCTTCCGGTCTGAGTGATTCTATGTCTCTGGCCATTCAGATTGACCGGCGCTTGCGGGAGCGCAGAACTGTGCGCGCTGTGGCGTTGTCCTCAGAGCAGATTCCTGAGCCAATGCAGTGTGATAGGATTCTGTCTAGAACAGAACGACAAGGATTCAGACGTCAGAATAGGTTGTGTTATTATTGTGGCGAAGCTTCGCATGTCATTTCAGTCTGCCCTAAGCGGACAAAGAGGATCGCTAGTTAATTTACCATCAGCAATGTACAATCTAAATTTCTGTTATCTGTGTCCTTGATCTGCTCATTGTCATCATTTTCTGTCATGGCGTTTGTGGATTCAGGCGCCGCCTTGAACTTAATGGACTTTGAGTTTGCCAGGCGTTGTGGTTTTCCCTTGCAGCCTATGCAGAACCCTATTCCTTTAAGGGGCATTGATGCTACACCCTTGGCTACAAATAAGCCCCAGTTTTGGACACAGGTGACCAGGCGCATGGCGCCAGCCCATCAGGAAGATTGTTGATTTCTGGTGTTGCATAATTTGAATGATGCTATCGTGCTGGGTTTTCCGTGGTTGTAGGTACATAATCCTGTGTTGGATTGGAAGTCCATGTCTGTGACTAGTTGGGGTTGTCAGGGGGTTCATAATGATGTTCCTTTGATGTCAATCTCCTCTTCTTCCTCTTCTGAAATTCCAGAGTTTTTGTCTGATTTTCAGGATGTATTCGATGAGCCCAAGTCCAGTTTCCTTCCACCGCACAGGGACTGCGATTGTGCTATTGACTTGATTCCAGGCTGTAAGTTTCCTAAGGGTCGACTTTTCAACCTGTCTGTGCCTGAACATACCGCCATGCGGAGCTATATTAAGGAGTCTTTGGAGAAAGGGCATATTCGGCCATCTTCTTCACCCTTGGCAGCGGGGTTCTTTTTTGTTGCTAAAAAAGATGGTTCCTTGAGACCCTGTATTGATTATCGCCTCTTGAATAAAATCACGGTCAAGTGTCAATACCCTTTACCTTTGCTTACCGATTTGTTTGCTAGGATTAGGAGCTAGTTGGTTTCCGAAGATTGACCTTCGGGGGGCATATAATCTTGTTCGTATTAAGCAGGGTGATGAATGGAAAACTGCGTTTAACACGCCCGAAGGCCATTTTGAATACCTTATGATACCATTCGGGCTCACTAATGCTCCATCTGTTTTTCAGTCCTTCATGCATGATATTTTCCGGACTTATATTGATAAGTTCTTGATTGTATATTTGGACGATATTTTGATTTTTTCCGATGATTGGGAGTCTTATGTGGAACAGGTCAGGATTGTATTTCAGATCCTTCGTGACAATGCCCTGTTTGTGAAAGGGTCTAAGTGTCTCTTTGGGGTGCAGAAGGTTTCTTTTTTGGGCTTTATTTTTTCTCCCTCGTCTATAGAGATGGATCCGGTTAAGGTTCAGGCCATTCATGATTGGATTCAGCCCACATCCGTGAAGAGCCTTCAGAAATTTTGGGGTTTTGCAAATTTTTATCGCCGTTTCATTGCTAATTTTTCCAGCGTGGTTAAACCCTTGACCGATTTGACGAAGAAAGGCGCTGATGTGGCGAATTGGTCCTCTGTGTCTGTCTCTGCCTTTCAGGAGCTTAAACGTCGATCTACTTCTGCTCCGGTGTTGCGCCAACCGGATGTTTCTCTTCCGTTTCAGGTTGAGGTTGACGCTTCTGAGATTGGGGCAGGGGCCGTTTTGTCTCAGAGGGATCCTGTTGGTTCCTTAATGAAACCGTGTGCCTTCTTTTCTCGGAAGTTTTCGCCTGCTGAATGCAATTATGATGTCGGCAATCGGGAGTTGTTGGCTATGAAGTGGGCGTTTGAGGAGTGGCGACATTGGCTTGAGGGAGCTAAGCACCATATTGTGGTCTTGACCGATCATAAGAATTTGATTTACCTCGAGTCTGCCAAACTGCTGAATCCTAGACAGGCTCGATGGTCCTTGTTTTTTTCCCGTTTTGATTTCGTGGTCTCGTACCTTCCGGGTTCTAAGAACATTAAGGCTGATGCCCTCTCTAGGAGTTTTTTGCCTGATTCTCCTGAGGTCTTAGAACCGGTCGGTATTCTGAAAGAAGGGGTGGTCCTTTCTGCCATTTCCCCTGATTTACGACGGGTTCTTCAGGAATTTTAGGCTGACAAACCTGACCGCTGTCCTGTGGGGAAACTGTTCCTGACAGATGGACTAGTAGAGTGATTTCTGAGGTTCACTGTTCCGTGTTGGCCGGTCATCCTGGCAATTTTGGTACCAGAGACTTGGTTGGTAGGTCCTTTTGGTGGCCTTCTTTGTCTCGTGATGTGCGTTCTTTTGTGCAGTCCTGTGGGACTTGTGCGCTGGCCAAGCCTTGTTGTTCCCGTGCTAGTGGGTTGCTTTTGCCATTGCCGGTCCTTGAGAGGCCCTGGACGCATATTTTTATGGATTTTATTTCTGATCTTCCGGTTTCCCAGAGGATGTCGGTTATCTGGGTTGTTTGTGACCGGTTTTCTAAGATGGTTCATTTGGTGCCTTTGCCTAAATTGCCTTCCTCTTCGGATTTGGTTCCATTGTTTTTTCAGCATGTGGTCCGTTTGCATGGTATTCCGGAGAATATTGTGTCCGACAGAGGTTCCCAGTTTGTTTCTAGGTTTTGGCGGGCCTTTTGTGCTAGGCTGGGCATTGATTTGTCTTTTTCTTCTGCGTTTCATCCTCAGACAAATGGTCAGACCGAGCGAACTAATCAGACTTTGGAGACTTATTTGAGATGCTTTGTGTCTGCTGATCAGGATGATTGGGTGGCTTTCTTGCCATTGGCCGAGTTTGCCCTTAATAATCGGGCTAGTTCGGCTAGTTTGATTTCGCCTTTCTTTTGTAATTTTGGTTTTCATCCTTGTTTTTCTTCTGTGCAGGTTGAGCCTTCTGACTGTCCTGGTGTGCATTCTGTGGTCGACAGGTTGCAGCAGATTTAGGCTCATGTGGTGGACAATTTGGTGTTGTCTCAGGAGGAGGCTCAGCGTTTTGCTAACCGTCGTCGGTGTGTTGGTTCCCGGCTTCGGGTTGGGGATCTGGTCTGGTTATCTTCCCGTCATGTTCCGATGAAGGTTTCTTCTCCTAAGTTTAAGCCTCAGTTTATTGGTCCTTACAGGATTTCTGAGATTATTAATCCGGTGTCTTTTCGACTGGCGCTTCCGGCCTCGTTTGCTATCCATAATGTCTTTCATAGATCTTTATTGCGGAAATATGTGGAGCCCGTTGTTCCCTCTGTTGATCCTCCGGCCCCTGTGTTGGTTGATGGGGAGTTGGAATATGTTGTTGAGAAGATTTTGGATTCCCGTTTTTCGAGGCGGAAGCTTCAGTACCTTGTCAAATGGAAGGGTTATGGTCAGGAGGATAATTCTTGGATTTTTGCCTCTGATGTCCATGCCGCTGATTTGGTTCGTGCCTTTCATCTGGCTCATTCTGATCGGCCTGGGGGCTCTGGTGAGGGTTCGGTGACCCCTCCTCAAGGGGGGGTACTGTTGTGAATTCTGCTTTCGGGCTCCCTCCGGTGGTTGTAGGTGGTAATGCAGTTGTCCCTGGGCTGCAGTCCTGGACAGGTGTATCTGCTGATTGCAATTCTGACTGGGGTATTTAGGTTTGCAGGACTCATTAGTCCTTTCCAGTTGTCAATGTTTCTTGGGAAGTGTTGGACCTCTGTCTGGCTTCTCCTGCTTAGCTGCCAATTCAGCAAAGATAAGTGTCTGTTTCTTTTTCTATGGCACACAAGCTGTGTGCTTGTTTTTTGATTGTATTCCTGCTCTGAGTGTAGGAGTCTCTGGAGTTGCAGATATACGTTCCACGTCTTTAGTTAGATGGAGGAAATTTTTGTATAATCTGCTGTGGATATTTTTGGAAGGGTTTTAATACTGACCGCACAGTACTCTGTCCTATCCTTTCCTATTTTAGCTAGAGTGGCCTCTTGTGCTAAATCCTGTTTTCTGCCTGTGTTTGTATTTCCTCTCCTACTCACAGCCAATATTTGTGGGGGGCTGTCTATCCTTTGGAGTTCTGCTCTGAGGCAAGGTAGAATTCCTATTTCCATCTATAGGGGTATTTAGTCCTCCGGCTGTGACGAGGTGTCTAGGGTTTGTTAGGTACACCCCACGGCTACTTCTAGTTGCGGTGTTAAGATCAGGATTTGCGGTCAGTATAGTTACCACCTACTCCAGTGAAAGTTTTCATGCTGCTCCAAGGTCACCGGATCATAACAGGCGTGCTAGAGTCCCTGTAAAAAGCCTCAGGCCATCAGTCATATGGTTTGTTCCTATCCAGCAGTCATATGGGTTGTTCCTATCCAGCTGGGGGACAGAGAAAAAGACATAACATTTAGAACACCAACAACAGTAGTGAGGACCTTATGAGAAGCTCAGCAGTAAGGTACTACAACACCTAGGCGCTAGAGGAAGGTTGCTGATTTCCACCTGGATAAGGGGACTCTGGATTTGCCTTCAGACCGGCTGGACTCTGCCTACCCTGCGATCTGGTGCTCTGGACTGTGGATGTTGAAGCCTTCAGTAAAAAGGTAAAGAGACTGCACCTTTGTTTCCTCGTTCTTCACTGCGCCTCACACCATCCACCACCTACACTCTGGGGACATACTTCACCTGTGTGAAGGTATACCAACTAGCTGCCACAACATCACCCCAGCGGACCCCTAAGCAGCGTCGGTCACCCTGACCGAATACCACAGGTGGCGTCACGAACATTATCCCTTTAAAGACCTTTCCCCCATTTACAACGGACGTCCCTGGGGCCACGGACCGGGTTAGCCACCGTGACATCCCCCTTGAGAACCGAAGGACCCGACTCCGAGTACCCCACTGCCTTCGAGCGTAGCGAGGTCCAAGGAGGGGGCCCATGTTAGGTGCTGATACTGGACGACTGGTTACTACTTCCCTTGCAGGCTCTTTCATTGTAGCCAGCAGTGTTCAGCAGCAAGCAGGTCTTTCTGGAACTAAGTCCCGCTTTTCCCATACTGAGCATGCCCACGGGACAACCTCCCATTGGAGGTCTGGGGTCACATGCTCAGGTCCTGTAGCAGCTCCTATTGGACCACCAGGAAGGTCCTTGTCTGTTACAGCTATAAAAGGTTTGCATGGCCACATGGCCATGCGCTAGTATCAATCTATGTTTTGAGCCTTGCTACTGTGTGGTTATGTTTGTATGAGGTCAGGGTTGGCTAAAATAAGCCCCTAGAATACTGGCACCTCCGGTGAGGAGTTTTGTGTGTTTGGATTCAGGTATTGGCAGAAATAAGCCCCTAGAATACTGGCACCTCCGGTGAGGAGTTGTTTGTGTGCTATGCTGACTGCATGACCACAGTTTTGTTCTCTGTGGTAGCTGTGTTCCTCTGTGAGGTTAACAGGCCCCAACGTTTCCCTATCCTAGCGATTCTGTGAAGTAACAGAGTTTGCTAGTACTGCCATATAGTGCCGCCAATTGCTAGCAGCAGGTTCCTCTCCTGCACAGTGGACCCCGGGTTGCGAACGCACCTATTATTACATATATTTATACTCGGTGCGTTCCGCCAACCCTAACAGCGTTTGCGTTGTTTATAAACTCAGTAGAACAAAAGACGTGCGCACTGTTCAGCCTGAGCTTCCTGTTTCACCTCCCTTCGGTTTAAGAACGTTTTACTACCACTACGGACCAAGGGTGCTCATACAGAAAAAAGCTAATCCACATGAATCCATAGAAGAAAAGAGAGAGCACTCACCATCCGTGTGTTCAAGTCCGGTCTTTATTACAGTGGCTTTACGTTTGCGTTGTTTATGCTCATGCGTTCAATATTTCCAGGAGAATTTGTGTATACGGACAATGCTTTTCCAGTAGAATTTCCTTGAGACAAGCTACACACAATGGGCGTGTCTCATGGGATTTCTACATAAAGACACTGAAAAGATAACATGCTCTTATTTTGCTGCTGTATTCAGCTGCAAGATGGATCATAGCGGGGAGAGCTTCAATCTTAATCTTGATTTGTCATTGAAATTGGCTTTTGCCTTTGCTGTGGCTTGTAAAGAAAGAAGAGAAAGACGGAGAAGATGTCATCGTCGCTATTGGCAACACCCCATCCTTGAACTCCGAGAGAGCCGTGGAGCATACGACTCGTTATACATCGAGCTGCGTGAAAACCCGGAGAAATTTTTTGACTACATGAGGATGTCAAAACAGAGCTTCGATGAGTTGCTGCTACATGTCCGAGGATCCTTCACCAGGCAGAACACACAACTATATCGAACTATTCCTGCTGAGGAACGTCTGTTGGTGACCCTGAGGTACGTAATTTTAAAAAGAAACACATATCATTATTATTGTTATAAAAGCCATGTGCTGATTTTTTTTTTTTTTTTTCACTTTTCTGTTTGGCAGAGTCCTGGCTACCGGAAAGACCTTTTCATCTTTACATTTTCAATTCCGGATTGGAGTGTACACCCTTTCTGGGATAGTTGCAGACACCAGCCATGCTTTATGTGACGTTCTGCATGCAGAATTCCTCCCCAAACCCACAACTGGACTCTGGCTGGAAAATGCTGCAAAATTCCAAATTGTTTGGGGGCTGTGGATGGCAAACACATTCGGATTATGAAACCTGCTTGAAGTGGATCAGAGAACTTCAATTGCAAAAAACACTTTTCAATTGTTCTCATGGCGATTGCAGATGCTGACTATCGATTTGTCGCCTTGGACGTTGGCTCATTTGGACAAGGAAATGATTCTCAGACTTTCAAAGACTTTGACATGGGCCAACATTTGCATGGGAATAATTTCAATTTTCCAATGCCCCGACCTCTTCCGAACACTGAAGGACCGCCAATGGCGTTTGTTGTGGTTGGGGATGAGGCATTTCAAATGTGTGCCAACCTCATAAAACCGTACTCGAGTCAGGACTTGAATCACACCAAAAGGATTTACAACTACCGACTGACAAGGGCACGAAGAACTGTGGAGTGTGCCTTTGGTTTGCTGGTATCTAAATGATGCATTTTGGGAACAGCCATCAATCTAAAAACTGAGACAATTGATGAGGTTGTAAAAGCATGTGTTGTTCTGCACAATTACATCCTGGTGAAAGAGCGACACCATTTTGAACTTGAGGAACCTGTTGCTAGCACATTGCGGAATTACCAAGATCACCATCTGAGGACTACAGTGGAAGTTGTCCAAATGAGGGATAACTTTGCTGCTTACTTTGTTTCGGATATTGGATGTGTGGCATGGCAAGTCAAAATGGTTTAATCTGCTTGTCAGTAAATGTACCTGTAATGTTTGCTGAATTTAATGATAATAACACCTCCACTGGAACACCCGTTACTACTTCACTCAACAATACAATACACATTTGTGTTTTCAAATAAAGAGACAAAGAAAACACAGGGATTGTGAAAACAAAAGACAATTGTCAATTTTTATTAACAAATATGAAAAAAATTCTTTCTTTTCCACAATAAATAACAAACAATCGGGTTTAGGTTCGGTGTCTGCTCGATGGGGTGATAGTATGGACCAGGGGGGTGTCAGGCTGGGATGATTGGGTATGGGTCGGTGAAGGAGTGTGTCACGCCGTTTATGGCGATAAAGGGGCAGGACGGCAAACTGGAACCCGTACCTGTCCTTGCCACTATAAGGGGCCCTGGCTTTCCCTTATCTCAGGGGTACTTATGAAGGTTAGGAGGCCTGAGCCGCTAGCGTATCCCTGTCTCCTGTGCAGGCCCTATCAGTGACCCCCTCACCCCCCAAGAGAGGTGGACTGCACCAGAGTATAAATATCACCATAACAGAGTATACAGACAAGGAAAAGGAAAACCACACTTAGCTTAATGCTGCAAGGCACAGCACAGCAGGAAGAAACACCAGATACAATGGACACAGCTGTAGAACAACAGTTCCCAGCTAGCTCCTACTCCCGGCTTGGTCGCTGAAGAATGAACTAACACCGACAGTCAGCTGATGAACCAGGTGACCTCTTAATGAAGGGAGTGGTCACCACAACATCAGCCGACCCAGCAGCAACGCAATAACATCAGCGGCCACCTGGGGGGAAAAAAACGCATTGACCCCCGATGACCAAAAAGGAAAAAAGGTCTTAAACTGAGGCAACCAGATCTGCTATAAATCCAAAATTGGATCGTTACAGGTTAAACCAGGAGCCACAGCGATTCCTGCTCCAGCCTCAGCCCCCACCACAGCTACAAGGACACAGCTGGTTCCTTATCAGTGGTCCACCCAACAGACTTCAGCTCCTGCCCTCCCACCTTACACAAATCCAGTCCCATACTCCAATATCCCTTTTAACCCTATGTCTGGAAATCCCACTCCCCAGCCCCGCCATGTCAATTCTCAGACCAAGAGCTTGTTTTAATTGGAGTAGATGGCAGACCCAATAAACATATTCTTACAAAACCCATCCCTGTGGGACTTTTCCCTGAAGTTACGGCTCAGTTCGTAATCTCTCCCACATGTCCGGTAAATTTACTGGGGGCAGATTTATTATCACAGTTCCGCTCCAGAATACAATTCCACGATGATGGTTAGATGGTCCTTACGTTATATAACCCCTATGCAGATTAACACAATGAGGAGATCTGTATCCTACATGCCCTTCCCACAGTTATGATGGTCCAGATAGGCCCAGATCCACCCCCAATAATAATGCCTGTAGAACCAGTAAAAGTGTTTCTCAAACCTGGTTCCCCTTTTCCCAAAGTCCATCAATACCATTTGAAACATGATCAGGAGTGGGGCCTCAAGGGTCAAATACAAACGTTACTCGATAATGGTGCCCTGGTACCCTGTGTTTCCCCATGTAACACGCCCTTGTTTCCCATTAAGATAAAGACCCCACCCGGCCAACCCCGTGTACTGGCTGGTACAAGATCTACAGGCAGTTAATGCAGCTACTGTTCTAGAAACTCCGGTGGTGCCTAATCCACATACTCTTTTGTCCCAGATATCTCAGGATGCTGCTTGGTTCACAGTCATCGACCTTGCCAATGCCTTCTTCAGCATTCCATTACACCCAAATTGCCAGTTCTGTTTGCATTCACTTATCAGGGACGACAATTGACGTGGACAGTTATGCCACAAGGGGTCCAAAATAGTCCCAATCAGTTTGCAAAAAATATGGATGAGTGTCTTTTATCCTGGCAGTTAGAACACCCCTATGTCACTCTGCTTCAGTATGTGGATGATCTTTTGTTTGTGTGCGCGAACAGAGCAGTAAGTCATTGCTCACTGTTAGCCTCCTCAAGTATCTGGCAGATCTGAACTGTCGGGTTTCGGCCTCAAAACTTCAGTTTTGCCTTGGTCAAGTGACATTTTTGGATCACTGTCTCCTTCAGGGTGTCAGACACCTCACAAAAGAAAGAAAAATAGCCATTAGTTCCCTTCCTTTTCCGAAAGATGAGACTGAACTCCAGCGTTTTCTTGGACTATGTACTTATTGTCGTCAGTGGGTACCGAACGCTGTTATAAAAGGTAATTCAGTACCACAATGGACATAGAGATCAGCGCACATACAGTGACCTGGCAATAACCCAAAAAACAAGAACGAGCTCTGAGACGTGGGAACTCTGTTGACCGCAATCCCTAATCCTCTCCAACCACACTAAAGGCAGCCGTGGATTGCGCCTAACGCTCCCTATGCAACTCGGCATGGCCTGAGAAACTAGCTAGCCTGAAGATAGAAAATAAGCCTACCTTGCCTCAGAGAAATACCCCAAAGGAAAAGGCATATAATGACTGTGAGTTAAGATGAAAAGACAAACGTAGAGATGAAATAGATTTAGCAAAGTGAGGCCCAACTTTCTGAACAGAGCGAGGATAGGAAAGGTAACTTTGCGGTCAACACAAAACCCTACAAAAACCACGCAAAGGGGGCAAAAAGACCCTCCGTACCGAACTAACGGCACGGAGGTACACCCTCTGCGTCCCAGAGCTTCCAGCAAGCAGGAAAAAAACAAATAGACAAGCTGGACAGAAAAAACAGCAATCAAAATAGCAAAAGTGGAACTTAGCTATGCAGAGCAGCAGGCCACAGGAAAGATCCAGGAGGAAACAGGTCCAATACTGGAACATTGACTGGAGGCCAGGATCAAAGCACTAGGTGGAGTTAAATAGAGCAGCACCTAACGACTTCACCACATCACCTGAGGAAGGAAACTCAGAAGCCGCAGTACCACTTTCCTCCACCAACGGAAGCTCACAGAGAGAATCAGCCGAAGTACCACTTGTGACCACAGGAGGGAGCTCTGCCACAGAATTCACAACAGAACGCACCCCGCATAATGCAACCTCTCTACAATGCCCTGAAAGACGGTTCAAGATATGCTGATGAGTTTGGTAGATTTTATACCGGATACGCTGTTACTACGAAAGACCCTGTAATGCACGCAGCTGCACTCCCTCACTCACTGTCAGCACAAGAAGTAGAACTTCAGGCTCTGTCTACTGCATGTGTTCTGGCCAAGGACAGGCGGGCTAATATATACACGGACTCACAGTATGCATTTGGTATTGCTCATGATTTTGGAGCCCTATGGGCCAATCGAGGGTTTATTACTACCACCGGGACTCCAGTGAAGAATGCTGAAGCTGTTAAAATCCTCATGGACTCAATCAATTTACCCACTCAGGTGGCCATTATCAAAGTTAAGGCGCACAGTCCTAGGAACAGTCCACAGACTGTTGGTAACGCCTTTGCGGATATGCAAGCAAAAGCTGCTGCTCTCCTACCCGTTGAACTGACCATACCAACTATGGTGACCACACGCTCTCAGCGTAAACAGTTAAAAGAAACACTGACTCTACAGGAACCTGATGATCCACGACAGACTGAGGTCTTCTGCCGGACCCCGCTTAATGACGATGCAGAGAATGTCTCCAAAGGAAGAGGTGAAGCAGTGGAAGGCTGATGGAGCATGTATGGACAATGGTCTCTGGAAAAAGGACCAACTTGTGTGTCTCCCTAAGCGGATGTACCCTGCTATTGCCACGTAGGCACATGGGCCCACACATCGAGGAAAAAAACCAGGCCCTAGCCCTGGTACAAAAATTCTGCTGGGCTCCAGGTATTTCTACAGTACTGACAGCACTCAAGCGTGCATGTAATATCTGTCAGACCTGCAATCCTGGTCATCTTCAATGTGTACCCCCGAAGCACCTTGCTAAGCCCGACTACACTTTCCAAAGGCTCCAGGTGGACCATATCACGTCGCCTAAGTCTGGAAGGTATGAATATTGTCTGGTGGTTGTTGACATGCTTTCCAGTTGGCCGGAAGCATTCCCCGTTACCAACATGACTGCAAAGACCACAGCAAAGAAACTGATGATGGAAGTCATATGCAGATATGGTGTTCCAGAAGTCGTCGAAAGTGACCAAGGTCCTGCCTTTTCTTCTCATGTGTATCAGGAGGTTCTGACAATGCTTGGATCAACTGTAGCCCTCCATACTCCGTACCATCCACAATCTAGTGGGAAAGTTGAGAGGCTGAACGGCACACTGAAGGGACAATTGACCAAAATGATGCAGGAGACTACAGCTCCATGGCCAGAGCTCCTACCCATTGTACTGTACCACATTCGTACTACCCCTATTGCAAAACATGGCCTGTCTGTTATGATCTGGTGGCCTAGGAGCAGCATGAGACGTACTCTGGAGAAGGTGGTACCTTTACTGACCGCAAACCCTGAACTAGCAGCGCAACTAGAAGTAGCCGTGGGGGGTACCTAACACTCCCTAGACCCCTCGACACAGCCTAAGAACTAACTTCCCCTAAAGACAGAAAGGGGAAAACTATCTTGCCTCAGAGAAAATCCCCAAAGGATAGACAGCCGCCCACAAATATTGACTGTGAAAGGAGAGGGAAATAACATACGCAGACATGAAATCAGGATTTAGCATAGGAGGCCATACTAGATAAAAAGGAAGAATAGGACAGAGTACTATGCGGTCAGTATTAAAACACTAGAAAATATCCACCACAGAAAATACAAAACACCACATCTGACTAAAGACATGGAGGGTATATCTGCATCTCCAGAGACACAGCTAGGCTGCAAAAAAAATCCTTCACAGACAAAGCTGGACAAAACAAAACAAGAAAATGCACAGACTATAAGGTCCACAGCAGGTGGACAGCAAAAACAAGGCCAGAACGTATCTTTGAAGAAATGAACAGCAGACCAGGAGAGACCAAGAATGGATGAGAATCCTCCAAAAACAATGGACAACTGGCACTGACTAAAGGATAAAGCAGGACTTAAATAGCCCAGCCCAAATTGCAAAAAATGGATACACCTGATAAATGCTGCGATCCAACTACCGCAGCACTACCACTCATAACCACTGGAGGGAGCCCAAGAGTAGAATTCACAACAGTACCCCCCCCCCCCTTGAGGAGGGGTCACCGAACCCTCACCAGAGCCCCCAGGCCGATCAGGACGAGCCAAATGAAAGGCACGAACCAAATCGTCAGCATGAACATCGGAGGCAACAACCCAAGAATTATCCTCCTGGCCATAACCCTTCCATTTGACCAGATACTGAAGCTTCCGCCTCGAAAAATGTGAATCCAAAATCTTCTCAACCACATACTCCAACTCCCCATCAATCAACACCGGGGCCGGAGGATCAGCAGAGGGAACAACGGGCACCACATACTTCCGCAACAAAGATGGAACACATTATGGATGGAAAAAGAGGCTGGAAGGGCAAAACGAAAAGACACCGGATTGATAATCTCAGAAATCCTATAAGGACCAATAAACCGAGGCTTGAACTTAGGGGAAGAAACCTTCATAGGAACATGATGGGAAGACAACCAGACCAAATCCCCAACCCGAACCCGGGAACCAACACATCGACAACGGTTAGCAAAACGCTGAGCCTCCTCCTGAGACAACACCAAATTGTCCACCACATGAGCCCAAATCTGCTGCAGCCTGTCAACCACTGAATCCACACCAGGACAATCAGAAGGCTCAACCTGCCCTGAAGAAAAACGACGATGAAAACCAAAATTACAAAAAAAAGGCGAAACCAAGGTAGCAGAACTAGCCCGATTATTAAGGGCAAACTCGGCCAATGGCAAGAACGCCACCCAATCATCCTGATCAGCAGACACAAAGCATCTCAAATAAGTTTCCAAAGTCTGATTAGTTCGCTCCGTCTGGCCATTTGTCTGAGGATGAAATGCAGAAGAAAAAGACAAATCAATGCCCAGCCTAGCACAAAAGGCCCGCCAAAACCTAGAAACAAACTGGGAACCTCTATCGGACACAATATTCTCCGGGATGCCATGCAAACGAACCACATGCTGAAAAAACAATGGAACCAAATCAGAAGAGGAAGGCAATTTAGGCAAAGGTACTAAATGAACCATCTTAGAAAACGATCACAAACCACCCAGATAACCGACATCCTCTGGGAAACCGGAAGATCTGAAATAAAATCCATAGAAATGTGCGTCCAAGGTCTCTCAGGGACCGGCAAAGGCAGAAGCAACCCACTAGCGCGGGAACAGCAAGGCTTAGCTGTTGTGAATTCTGTTTTGGAACTCCCTCCTGTGGTCATGAATGGTACTTCGGCGAGTTCTGTCCATGGACTCCCTCTGGTGGCTCTCAGTGGAGCTGCTGGTTCTGAGGTTCCTTCCACAGGTGACCTGGTTAATTCTTTGGCTGGCTGCTCTATTTAACTCCACCCAGATCGTTACTCCATGCCACCTGTCAATGTTCCAGCACTGGTTCAGTTCGCTCTTGGATCTTTCTGGTGACCTGTCTATGCCAGCAGAAGCTAAGTCCCTGCTAGTTTATTTTGTTGCTCTTGTTTTCTTGTCCAGCTTGCTAATATGATTCTGTCTGGCTAGCTGGAAGCTCTGGGATGCAGAGTGGCACCTCCCACACCGTGAGTCGGTGCGGGGGTCTTTTTGCACACTCTGCGTGGTCTTTTGTAGTTTTTTGTGCTGACCGCAAAGTTACCTTTTCTATCCTCTGTCTGTTTAGGTAGTCTGGCCTCCCTTTGCTGAAACCTCTTTCATTCCTGTGTTTGTGTATTTCATCTTAACTCACAGTCAATATTTGTGGGGGGCTGCCTTTTCCTTTGGGAAATTTCTCTGAGGCAAGGTAGGCTTTTCTTTCTATCTCTAGGGGTAGCTAGCCCTTAGGCTGCGCCGAGGCGTCTAGGCCTGTTAGGTACGTTCCACGGCTATTTCTAGTGTGTGTGATAGGATTAGGGATTGCGGTCAGCAGAGTTCCCACTTCCCAGAGCTTGTCCTGTGAGTTTAACCATCAGGTCATTCCGGGTGCTCCTAACCACCAGGTCCATAACACTTAGCCCACGCACAAATTCCACAGGACTGCACAAAAGAACGCACATCCCGCAACAAAGAAGGCCACCAAAAGGACCTACCAACCAAATCTCTGGTACCAAAAATCCCAGGATGGCCAGCCAACACAGAACAATGAACTTCAGAAATCACTTTACTAGTCCATCTATCAGGAACAAACAGTTTCCCCACTGGACAGCGGTCAGGTTTATTAGCCTGAAATTCCTGAAGAACCCGTCGTAAACAAGGGGAGATGGCAGAAAGAATCACCCCTTCCTTCAGAATGCCGACCGTCTCAAGAACCCCAGGGGAATCAGGAAAAAACTCCTAGAGAGGGCATCCGCCTTAACATTCTTAGTACCAGGAAGGTACGAGACCACAAAATCAAAACGGGAGAAAAACAGGGACCATCGAGCCTGTCTAGGATTCAGTCGTTTGGTAGACTCGAGGTAAATCAGATTCTTATGATCTGTCAAGACCACAATACGGTGCTTGGCCCCCTCAAGCCAATGACGCCACTCCTCAAATGCCCACTTCATAGCCAACAACTCTCGATTGCCGACATCATAATTGCATTCCGCAGGCGAAAACTTCCGAGAAAAGAAGGCACACGGTTTCATCAAGGAACCATCAGAATTCCTCTGAGACAAAACGGCCCCTTCCCCAATCTCAGAGGCGTCAACCTCAACCTGAAATGGAAGAGAAACATCCGGCTGACGCAACACAGGGGCAGAAGTAAATCGGCGTTTAAGCTCCTGAAAGGCAGAAACAGCTGCAGAGGACCAATTCGTCACATCAGCGCCTTTCTTTGTCAAATCGGTCAGAGGTTTAACCACACTGGAGAAGTTGGCAATTAAACAACGATAAAAATTAGCAAAGCCCAATAATTTCTGAAGGCTCTTCACAGATGGGGGTTGAATCCAATCATGAATGGCCTGAACCTTAACCGGATCCATTTCTATAGATGAGGGAGAAAAAATGAAGCCCAAAAAAGAAACCTTCTGCACTCCAAAGAGGCACTTCGACCCCTTCACAAACAAAGCATTATCACGGAGGATCTGAAATACCATCCTGACCTGTTTCACATGAGACTCCCAATCATCGGAAAAAATCAAAATATCATCCAAATATACAACCATGAACTTATCAAGATAACTCCGAAAAATATCATGCATGAAGGACTGGAACACAGATGGGGCATTAGAGAGTCCGAATGGCATCACTAGGTATTCAAAATGGCCTTCGGGCGTATTAAATGCCGTTTTCCACTCGTCACCCTGTTTAATACGAATAAGATTATATGCCCCTCGAAGGTCAATCTTAGTAAACCAGCTAGCCCCCTTAATCCTAGCAACCAAATCAGTAAGCAAAGGCAAAGGGTATTGAAATTTGACTGTGATCTTATTCAAGAGGCGATAATCAATACACGGTCTCAAGGAGCCATCCTTCTTGGCAACAAAAAAAAACCTGTTCCCAATGGTGAAGAAGATGGCCGAATATGCCCCTTCTCCAAAGACTCCTTAATATAGCTCCGCATGGCGGCATGTTCTGGCACAGACAGGTTGAAAAGTCGACCCTTAGGGAACTTACAACCTGGAATCAAGTCAATAGCACAATCATAGTCCCTATGTGGTGGAAGGGAACTGGATTTAGGCTCATCGAATACATCCTGGAAATCTGACAAAAACTCAGGAATTTCAGAAGAGGGGGAAGAGGAAATCGACATCAAAGGAACGTGATCATGAACCCCCTGACAACCCCAACTAGTCACAGACATGGATTTCCAATCTAACACCGGATTATGTAGCTGTAACCATGGAAAACCCAGCACAATATCATCATGCAAATTATGCAACACCAGAAAACGACAATCTTCCTGATGGGCTGGCGCCATGCGCATGGTCAGCTGTGTCCAAAACTGAGGTTTATTTTTAGCCAACGGTGTAGCATCAATCCCCCTTAAAAGAATAGGGTTCTGCAAAGGCTGCAAGGGGAAACCACAACGTCTGGCAAATTCTAAGTCCGTTAAATTCAGAGCGGCGCCTGAATCCACAAATGCCATGACAGAAAATGACGATAATGAGCAGATCAAGGTCACAGATAACAGAAATTTTGGTTGTACAGTATTGATGGTAACAGAACTAGCGATTCTCTTTGTACCCTTAGGGCAATCAGAAATAACATGAGCAGAATCGCCGCAGTAAAAACACAACCTATTCTGACGCCTAAATCCTTGTTGTTCAGCTCTAGACAAAATCCTATCACACTGCATAGGCTTAGGGCCCCTCTCGGAGGACAATGCCACAGTGTGCACAACTCTGCGCTCGCGCAAGCGCCGATCAATCTGAATGGCCAGAGACATAGAATCACTCAGACCAGCAGGCGTGGGGAACCCCACCATAACATCTTTAACGGATTCAGAAAGACCCTTTCTGAAAATTGCCGCCAAGGCATCCTCATTCCATTTAGTCAGTACAGACCATTTTCTAAAATTCTGGCAATACGATTCTGCCGCTTCTTGACCCTGACACAGGGCCAACAAGATCTTCTCAGCTTGATCCACAGAATTAGGCTCATCATACAATAACCCCAATGCTTGAAAGAAAGAATCAACATTAAGCAAAAGCAGGATTGCCAGATTCCAGGGAAAACGCCCAATCCTGTGGGTCACCACGCAGCAAGGATATGATGATTTTAACCTGCTGAATGGGATCACCAGAAGAACGGGGTCTCAATGCAAAAAAACCGTTTACAATTATTTTTGAAACTCAAAAATTTGGATCTGTCACCAAAAAATAAATCAGGAGTGGGAATCTTAGGTTCTAAGGCAGGAGTCTGAATAATAAAATCTGAAATACCCTGTACCCTAGGAGCAAGCTGATCCACCCGAGAAACTAACTCCTGAACATTCATGTTAATACTAGGTTCCGTAGCTACCCAGAGATTAAGAGGGAAGAGAACACAGAATAGACTGTGGAAAAAAAATGGCTCAAGAGCTTCCTTCCCTTCTTCTGAGATGCATTTAACTCATTGTTGTCCAGTTGTACTGTTATGATCTGGTGGCCTAGGAGCAGCATGAGATGTACTCTGGAGAAGGTGGTACCTTTACTGACCGCAAACCCTGAACTAGCAGCGCAACTAGAAGTAGCCGTGGGGGGTACCTAACACTCCCTAGACCCCTCGACACAGCCTAAGAACTAACTACCCCTAAAGACAGAGATGGAAAACTATCTTGCCTCAGAGAAAATCCCCAAAGGATAGACAGCCGCCCACAAATATTGACTGTGAAAGGAGAGGGAAATAACATACGCAGACATGAAATCAGGATTTAGCATAGGAGGCCATACTAGCTAAAAAGGAAGAATAGGACAGAGTACTATGCGGTCAGTATTAAAACACTAGAAAATATCCACCACAGAAAATACAAAACACCACATCTGACTAAAGACATGGAGGGTATATCTGCATCTCCAGAGACACAGCTAGGCTGCAAAAAAAATCCTTCACAGACAAAGCTGGACAAAACAAAACAAGAAAATGCACAGACTATAAGGTCCACAGCAGGTGGACAGCAAAAACAAGGCCAGAACGTATCTTTGAAGAAATTAACAGCAGACCAGGAGAGACCAAGAATGGATGAGAATCCTCCAAAAACAATGGACAACTGGCACTGACTAAAGGATAAAGCAGGACTTAAATAGCCCAGCCCAAATTGCAAAAAATGGATACACCTGATAAATGCTGCGATCCAACTACCGCAGCACTACCACTCATAACCACTGGAGGGAGCCCAAGAGCAAAATTCACAACACCTGTCCCCAGATGAGATTTCCTGCCTCAGTAGTTATCAGAAGAAACTGACTGTGCTGTTCAATATGTTATTCAGCTTAGTAAAAATCTTGCTAACACCCATGCTTTAGTTTTTTCTTCCCTTCCAGATTCAGCAGAAACCGACACTTGTCACAACTTGAAGCCTGGTGGTTTTGTGGTCGTGAAAAGGCATGTCAGAAAACACGGACTAGAACCCTTGTATGACGGTCCTTACCAAGTCCTCCTCATTACTCCTATGTCAGTAAAGCTGGAAGGAAGGCCTACGTGGATCCACGTATTGCACTGCAAGCTGGTCAAACAGACTAGTAGCAAATAAGGGGACATAATGTTTTTGTTTTTTTTTGTATTTCCATATAATAATATCGATAACCGCATGGGACAGCCTAAATTCCAGAATATCCTTGAATTATAAGTTTGTACAATATCATGAAAGATTAGTAGTACAGATGGGTGTAGCCAATAAAATTGTCAGTTCTATTTTCATTTACCCTATGATTACACAAATGTGGAATAAATTGGTTAGGGCCACAGATTATCTAGATCAGTGTTTTTCAACCAGTGTTCCGCGGCACACTAGTGTGCCGCGACACATGGTCGGGTGTGCCGCGGGGAACGTTCCCCAAACTATGGTGCCCCCTCCGGTTCACTTGCTTGCCTGAGACAAGCGAGTCCCTTCCTTCAGCAGTCAGACCGCCGCTGGCACTTCCGCATCAGGGAAGCGCCAGCAGCGGCTGACGTCACAGTCTGACTGTCACTCTGAGCGTGTGACAGGCTGCCGCCACTGCTGCTTCGTCTCGTTGCGCTGCAGCGCCGGTGACTCAGTTCGGGTGGCGTGTGTGGTTGGAGTGGACGGTCAGACGTCTTCGGTGCCGGTAGTAATTCAATAATAAAGACCGCGGGGACCGGGTGGAGATGAAGTTAGTTTGCATGCATGATAGGAGAGGGGGAGGGAGCAGCGGCCAGAGCAGCAGGGGCAACAGCCAACAATGCAAAACTGACATACATATATATATATATATATATATATATCTAGCACAAATCTGGATAGTATGGGGGCACAAATCTGGACAGAATGGGGGCACAAATCTGGACAGTACGGCCCATACTGTCCAGATCTGTGCCCCCATAACATAATGTCCAGATTTGTGCCCTTATATGTCCAGATCTGTGCCCCCATACTGTCCAGATCTGTGCCCCCATACTGTCCAGATTTGTGCCCCCATACTGTCCAGATTTGTGCCCCCATACTATCCAGATTTGTGCCCCCTATTGGGGCACAGATCTGGACAGTATGGGGGCACAAATCTGGACATATAAGGGCACAAATCTGGACATTATGTTATGGGGGCACACATCTGGACAGTATGGGCCGTACTGTCCAGATCGGTGCCCCCATAATGTCCAGATTTGTGCCCTTATATGTCCAGATTTGTGCCCCTATACTGTCCAGATCTGTGCCCCAATAGGGGGCACAAATCTGGATAGTATGAGGGCACAAATCTGGACTGAATGGGGGCACAGATCTGGACATATGGGGGCACAAATCTGGACATATAAGGGCACAAATCTGTACATTATGGGGGCACCGATCTGGACAGTACGGCCCATACTGTCCAGATCTGTGCCCCCATAACATAATGTCCAGATTTGTGCCCTTATATGTCCAGATTTGTGCCCCCATACTGTCCAGATCTGTGCCCCCATACTGTCCAGATTTGTGCCCCCATTCTGTCCAGATTTGTGCCCCCATATGTCCAGATCTGTGCCCCCATATGTCCAGATCTGTGCCCCCATTCTGTCCAGATTTGTGGCCCCATACTATCCAGATTTGTGCCCCCTATTGGGGCACAGATCTGGACAGTATGGGGGCACAAATCTGGACAGAATGGGGGCACAAATCTGGACATATAAGGGCACAAATCTGGACATGCATATAACAATATGCATATAACAATGCTTATAATATTATACTGCATATAACAATGAGAAATGTACAATGAGAAATACTATGGTCATGAGGCTGGAGTACTACAAGTACCAGCTCATATGCTGAGTATATGAGCTGGCACTTGTACTCTGGCCTCATGGCCATAGTATTTCTCATTGTACCCCTTTATATTGCAGTATATGAGCCACATAATTATCAGCACCATATACTGTGGCGCTGTACAGTGCACATCACCACAGTATATGGTGCTGATAATTATGTGCTCATATACGTGGGACTGTATGTATGAGTTTACATGGGACTATATATATACAGTGGGGCAAAAAAGTATTTAGTCAGTCAGCAATAGTGCAAGTTCCACCACTTAAAAAGATGAGAGCCGTCTGTAATTTACATCATAGGTAGACCTCAACTATGGGAGACAAACTGAGAAAAAAAAATCCAGAAAATCACATTGTCTGTTTTTTTTATCATTTTATTTGCATATTATGGTGGAAAATAAGTATTTGGTCAGAAACAAACAATCAAGATTTCTGGCTCTCACAGACCTGTAACTTCTTCTTTAAGAGTCTCCTCTTTCCTCCACTCATTACCTGTAGTAATGGCACCTGTTTAAACTTGTTATCAGTATAAAAAGACACCTGTGCACACCCTCAAACAGTCTGACTCCAAACTCCACTATGGTGAAGACCAAAGAGCTGTCAAAGGACACCAGAAACAAAATTGTAGCCCTGCACCAGGCTGGGAAGACTGAATCTGCAATAGCCAACCAGCTTGGAGTGAAGAAATCAACAGTGGGAGCAATAATTAGAAAATGGAAGACATACAAGACCACTGATAATCTCCCTCGATCTGGGGCTCCACGCAAAATCCCACCCCGTGGGGTCAGAATGATCACAAGAATGGTGAGCAAAAATCCCAGAACCACGCGGGGGGACCTAGTGAATGAACTGCAGAGAGCTGGGACCAATGTAACAAGGCCTACCATAAGTAACACACTACGCCACCATGGACTCAGATCCTGCAGTGCCAGACGTGTCCCACTGCTTAAGACAGTACATGTCCGGGCCCGTCTGAAGTTTGCTAGCGAGCATTTGGATGATCCAGAGGAGTTTTGGGAGAATGTCCTATGGTCTGATGAAACCAAACTGGAACTGTTTGGTAGAAACACAACTTGTCGTGTTTGGAGGAAAAAGAATACTGAGTTGCATCCATCAAACACCATACCTACTGTAAAGCATGGTGGTGGAAACATCATGCTTTGGGGCTGTTTCTCTGCAAAGGGGCCAGGACAACTGATCCGGGTACATGAAAGAATGAACGGGGCCATGTATCGTGAGATTTTGAGTGCAAACCTCCTTCCATCAGCAAGGGCATTGAAGATGAAACGTGGCTGGGTCTTTCAACATGACAATGATCCAAAGCACACCGCCAGGGCAACGAAGGAGTGGCTTCGTAAGAAGCATTTCAAGGTCCTGGAGTGGCCTAGCCAGTCTCCAGATCTCAACCCTATAGAAAACCTTTGGAGGGAGTTGAAAGTCCGTGTTGCCAAGCGAAAAGCCAAAAACATCACTGCTCTAGAGGAGATCTGCATGGAGGAATGGGCCAACATACCAACAACAGTGTGTGGCAACCTTGTGAAGACTTACAGAAAACGTTTGACCTCTGTCATTGCCAACGAAGGATATATTACAAAGTATTGAGATGAAATTTTGTTTCTGACCAAATACTTATTTTCCACCATAATATGCAAATAAAATGTTAAAAAAACAGACAATGTGATTTTCTGGATTTTTTTTTCTCAGTTTGTCTCCCATAGTTGAGGTCTACCTATGATGTAAATTACAGACGCCTCTCATCTTTTTAAGTGGTGGAACTTGCACTATTGCTGACTGACTAAATACTTTTTTGCCCCACTGTATATATATTTAGGAATACATGGGACTGTATGTATGAGGTTACATGGGATTGTATATATGAGGGGGTTATCCTTTTTTATTTCACTTTTTTTAAAATAAATAATTTATTGAAAGGACCTCTGCCAGGCATATTTCACTCTTGAGGGCTTAAAAAGCAGCTCTTGTGGTGATAAGAAGCTGATTTAAACCCCCCAAGAGTGAACTCCGTGAGAGCTGTATGTGTGGAATAATAAATTATATTTTGGCGGTCTTCAGCAGTCATGTCCTGCTTGAATTGACTCTAGTGGCGTAGCACTTTGCAGCCGGCTCTATTCTACTTATAGAGAAAGCTGAGTGCTATGTCACTAGTGTCAATTCAAGCAGTAAATGCAGACCGTAGTAATATAAGTTATTATTCCACACATACAGCTCTCACGGAGTTCACTCTTGGGGGGTTTAAATCAGCTTCTTATCACCACAAGAGCTGCTTTTTAAGCCCTCAAGAGTGAAATATGCCTGGCAGAGGTCTTTTAAGTGTGCCAGATATAATGTAATACTCTTCTATTTTAGTGTGTGGCTGCGCACACTATCTCAGCAGTGATGGAGAAGTATTTGAGAATGGAAAAGGCAAATGCCGAACAGGACCCTGGACACAATTCTAACCCAGATGAAGGCCCTAGTATGAGAGGTCGACAAAAGAAAAAAGACAAGACAGTGAACTCAAGGCAATACAGTGAAAGCTATCTTTCATTTGGATTTACTTTCACTGGGGATGCGACAGCACCAACACCACTGTGCTTGGTGTGTGGTGAGAAGCTATCCAATAGCGCCATGGTGCCAAGCAAGCTTAAACGCCATCTCCAAACGAAACACCCTTCCGTTCAAAACAACGCTTACGTACAAACAATGAGAAAGGGGCAACTTTTTTGAGAAAAAGCACAAAGGTAAATGAGAGAGCCCTCAAAGCTAGCTACGTTGTTGCTGAACTCATAGCTAAATCAAAAAAGTCCCACACTGTGGCAGAAACATTAATACTGCCAGCTTGTAAAGCTATTGTAAATGAGATGCTTGGCCCTGACGCAGCCAAAGAGATAGCTAAAGTGCCTCTCTCTGATAACACAATTGCCAGACGGATTGATGACATGTCTGCGGACATTGAAACAGTTGTTTTGGAAAAAGTGCGCATCAGTAAGAAATTTGCCTTGCAACTTGATGAGTCGACGGATATCAGTGGACATTGTCAGCTGTTGGCCAATGTGCGTTTTGTGGATGGAGAAGCCATTACAGAAAACTTCCTATTTTGCAAGGCACTGCCAGAAAAATCAACAGGAGAGGTAATATTCCAGGTCACATCGGAATATCTTGATAAAAGTGGGCTTACATGGGAAAACTGCACAGGTGTCTGCACTGATGGAGCCGCAGCCATGGTCGGGTGCATCAAAGGCTTTGTAAGTAGGGTTAAAGAAAGAAACCCAGATGTTCTTGTTACCCACTGTTTCTTGCACCGTGAGGCCCTCGTTGCAAAGACCTTACCAGCAGATCTAGCTCCTGTGTTGGATGATGTTGTGCGCATAGTGAACTTTGTGAAGACGCGACCTTTGAGATGTCGCTTATTTGCGTCTTTGTGTACAGAAATGGGAGCGGAACATAAAATCTTATTGCTCTACACGGAGGTCAGGTGGCTGTCACACGGCAAAGTGCTGACACGTGTGTATGAGTTGCGAGAGGAACTTAAAATATTTCTGAAAAACGAGAGGTCCGATTATTCAAAGCTGCTTGCAAGTGATCAGTGGTGTGCAAAGCTGGCATACCTGGCTGATATATTTCAATATCTGAATGAACTAAACACACGGATGCAAGGCCGAAATGAAAACCTGCTTACAAGCACTGATAAAATGAACGGATTCCGTTTGAAGGTGCAGCTCTGGCAGCAACATGTGCAGGGTGGCAACCTTCAGATGTTCCCGCTCACCGAGAAACTGCATGATGACAATACTGCTGCAATGTGCGAGGTGATTGGCAGACATTTGAAAACTCTTTAGGAGAAGTTATAATTTTATTTCTCTTCAACCTTCACAGAATGCCTTGACTGGGTTAGGGACCCATACAGCTCGTTATCCGTTGCTGGAAAGGACATGACTTTAAAGGAGCAAGAGGAACTCATTGAACTGAAGCAAGATCGCGGTTTAAAGCTAAAGTTTGCTGATCTTCCTTTGGACAGTTTTTGGTTATCTGTTGCCAAGGAGTTCCCCATTCTGGCCAACAAAGCTATGTTGACATTGCTCCCATTTTCGACCACATATCTATGTGAGCTGGGCTTCTCAAGCTTGACTGCGATAAAAACTAAAAACAGGGAGAGACTGAGAACTGTTGAGGAAGAGCTTCGTGTGTGTCTTTCCACCATTCCTGCTAGGATATCCCTTTTGTGTTTATCGAAACAGGCCCAGGTTTCACACTGAGTGAGTATAAATACATTTAGAATCTATATTATTAACTATATGTATAATATGTACTGTTTTAGTGTCATTTTGTGCCATTTTGGTTGGTGGTGTGCCCCGGGATTTTTTAAGTATAAAAAGTGTGCCGCGGCTCAAAAAAGGTTGAAAATCACTGATCTAGATGATCAAATTTTGGATATATTGGATATACTTAATACTACTGTAGTTGTCCAAAACCAACTTATCATAGTCACTAATCAGTATACTGTAGTACTGGATTACTTAATAGCAGCACAGGGTGGTATGTGTCAGGTTATTGGACCCGCATGCTATCATTATATAGATCCCAATAGCACTATGAAGTTAAAGTTAAAGTCAGAAGACATTCAAAGACTCAGAGATTAATATGATAAAGACAATGACCGTAATAAGGACAGTTGGTGGGCCGACACCTTCTAGTTTTTTAATCCAGCCAATTGGTTTAAGGGACTTGGGAGCTGGATAGCTGGAATCTTGCAAAGTTTGTTATACATCGCTGCCTTCATCCTTGTCATGTATGTAATACTAAAACTTGTTCTTTGGTGTATTTCTGTATGTATTTGGAAATTCTGCACTAAGACAACTAATGATGATACCAAAAGCGTTGCCACCCCTGCTTTTCTCTACACCGATTTCACAAAGATATCTGATGAAAATGTTGAAGCCAAGCGCATGGCTACCTTCAAAAGACCTCCTCCACCATCATCAAAAAATAGTTATCCGTAAATTGTAGCATACAGGGGGGATGGGTGCGCCGCAACAAACATGGCTGATAACATGGCACCAGTCATGTGAAGACCGTACCCCATGAGCTTATAGCTCGGGATAGTACCTCTGATGCTGCATATTAGTTAACAAAATTTATCTAAGGGGGAATGTGAAGGAACAAATTAAGAAAGATTCTCCATTTTGTGCTTTTGGACTCCATTTTGCTGTTTTAAGATAAATTTTGTTACTAGACTAAAGTTCACAGCTGTTATGAGACCTTGATTGTTGCAATCTGGACAGGACATGAGACTGAGTGTGTATTGTTCTACGAGACTTTGACGTACAGACTGTTCCTATAGGTTAAGAACCGTGAGCGTGTCCTTATGCTGATTGGTTGAAGTATAATTTCTATTATTATGAAAAGTGATACACAATAAACGGGGGCCAGAGATCTGCTCGATCCTCCCAAACTGTTTTGAATTCCGCTCTTGGGCTCCCTCCGGTGGTTGTAAGTGGCACTTTTGTGAGTTCTGCTCTTGGGCTCCCTCCGGTAGTATTAAGTGGAATGGCTGCTCCTTGGATTTAGCAGTCAGCAGCTGCTTCCACTAATTGTCTTTTCTGCTCGGCTATTTAGCCTGGCTCTCCCCTTCAGCTTGTGCCACTTGTCAATGGTTCCTGGTTGTATTCACATCTCTCTTGGTTTTCCCTGATATCCTGACCAGTTCAGCAAAGATAAGTCCTTGCTTGCTCTTTTCTGTCCACATGTTGTGGACTTCAATGTTCGGTACATTCTATGTTTTTGTCCAGCTTGTCAGTATGGATTAATTCAGTTAAGCTGGAAGCTCTGGGAAGCAGATTAACCCTCCACGCCTTTAGTCAGGTGTGGAGATTTTTGTAAACTCTGTGTGGATTTTTTGTAGTTTTTATACTGACCGCACAGTACTCTGTTCTGTCCTATCTATCTAGCTAGTATGGCCTCCTATGCTAAAATCTGATTTAATTTCTGCGTATGTTATTTCCCTCTCCTCTCACCGTCAATATTTGTGGGGGGCTATCTTTCCTTTGGGGATTTTCTCTGAGGCAAGATAGGTTTCCTGTTTCTGTCTTTAGGGGAAGTTAGATCTTAGGCTGTGCCGAGGGGTCTAGGGAGTGTCAGGTACCCCCCACGGCTATTTCTAGTTGCGCTGCTAGGTTCAGGGTTTGCGGTCAGTACAGATACCACCTCCTTCAGAGCTTGTCCCATGTTGCTCCTAAACCACCAGATCATAACAGTACAAGTGGCCAAAAATGAATTAAATACATCTCAAAAGAAGGAAAAAGAAATTCTGAGCCATTTTTTTTTTTGCACTCTGTTTTGTCTTTTTTTTCTTCTTGACTTCTGGGTGGTTCAGGATTTTGGCGCTGGCATGGATATTCAGGGTTTGTTTTCTCGTGTGGATCAACTTGCTGCAAGAGTACAGAGTATCCAAGATTATGTTGTCCAGACTCCGGCTTTGGAGCCTAAAATTCCTACTCCTGATTTGTTTTTTGGGGACAGATCCAAGTTTTTGAACTTTAAAAATAACTGCAAATTGTTTTTTTGCTTTGAAACCCCGTTCTTCTGGTGATCCCATTCAGCAAATTAAAATCATTATATCCTTGCTGCGTGGTGACCCTCAGGACTGGGCATTTTTCTTTGAATCAGGGGATCCGGCATTGCTGAATGTAGACGCATTTTTTCAAGCGCTCGGATTATTGTATGACGAACCTAATTCTGTGGATCATGCAGAAAAAACCCTGTTGGCCCTGTGTCAAGGTCAGGAAGCGGCAGAATTATACTGCCAGAAATTTAGAAAATGGTCTGTGCTCACTAAATGGAATGAGGATGCTCTGGCTGCAATTTTTAGAAAAGGTCTTTCTGAAGCCCTTAACCCCTTACCGGCATCGGACGTACTATACCGTCCGATGCCGGCTCCCCTGCTTTGATGCAGGGCTCCGCGGTGAGCCCGCACCAAAGCCGGGACATGTCAGCTGTTTTGAACAGCTGACATGTGCCCGTAATAGGCGCGGGCAGAATCGCGATCTGCCCGCACCTATTAACTAGTTAAATGCCGCTGTCAAACGCAGACAGCGGCATTTAACTACCGCTTCCGGCCGGGCGGCCGGAAATGACGTCATCGCCGACCCCCGTCACATGTCCGGGGGTCGGCGATGCGTCTCCATTGTAGCCATAGAGGTCCTTGAGACCTCTATGGTTACTGATTGCCCGTCGCTGTGAGCGCCACCCTGTGGTCGGCGCTCACAGCACACGTGCAATTCTGCTACATAGCAGCGATCAGCAGATCGCTGCTATGTAGCAGAGCCGATCGGCTTGTGCCTGCTTCTAGCCTCTCATGGAGGCTATTGAAGCATGGCAAAAGTTAAAAAAAAAAGTTTAAAAAAATGTGAAAAAAATAAAAAAAACATAAAAGTTTAAATCACCCCCCTTTCGCCCCAATCAAAATAAATCAATAAAAAAAATATCAAATCTACGCATATTTGGTATCGCCGCGCTCAGAATTGCCCGATCTATCAAATAAAAAAAAGTATTAACCTGATCGCTAAACAGCGTAGCGGGAAAAAAACTCGAAACGCCAGAATTACGTTTTTTTGGTCGCCGCGACATTGCATTAAAATGCAATAACGGGCGATCAAAAGAACGTATCTGCACCGAAATGCTATCATTAAAAACGTCATCTCGGCACGCAAAAAATAAGCCCTCAACCGACCCCAGATCATGAAAAATGGAGACGCTACGAGTATCGGAAAATGGCGCAATTTTTTTTTTTTTTTTTTTTAGCAAAGTTTGGAATTTTTTTTCACCACTCAGATAAAAAATAACCTAGTCATGTTTGGTGTCTATGAACTCGTAATGACCTGGAGAATCATAATGGCAGGTCATTTTTAGCATTTAGTGAACCTAGCAAAAAAGCCAAACAAAAAACCAATGTGGGATTGCACTTTTTTTGCAATTTCACCGCACTTGGAATTTTTTTTCCCATTTTCTAGTACACGACATGCTAAAACCAATGATGTCGTTCAAAAGTACAACTCGTCCCGCAAAAAATAAGCCCTCACATGGCCAAATTGACGGAAAAATAAAAAAGTTATGGCTCTGGGAAGGAGGGGAGCGAAAAACGAACACGGAAAAACGAAAAATCCCCTGGTCATGAAGGGGTTAAAGATGTTATGGTGGGCTTCCCTACGCCTGCTGGTTTGAGCGAATCTATGTCTCTAGCCATTCAGATTGATCGGCGTCTGCGCGAGCGCAAAGCTGTGCACCATATGGCAGTGTCCTCTGAGCAGAGTCCTGAGCCTATGCAATGTGATAGGATTTTGACTAGAACAGAACGGCAGGAATTCAGACGTCAGAATAGGCTGTGTTTTTACTGGGGTGATTCTGCTCATGTTATTTATGATTGCCCTAAGCGTACTAAGAGGGTCGCTAGGTCTGTTACCATCAGTACTGTACAGCCTAAATTTCTCTTATCTGTGACCCTGATTTGCTCATTATCGTCCTTTTCTGTCATGGCATTTGTGGATTCAGGCGCTGCCCTGAACTTAATGGACTTAGAATTCGCCAGGCGCTGTGGTTTTTCCTTGCAGCCTTTGCAGAGCCCTATTCCTTTGAGGGGCATTGATGCTACACCATTGGCCAAGGATAAACCTCAGTACTGGATGCAAATGACCATGTACATGGCTCCAACACATCAGGAAGATTGCCGTTTTCTGGTGTTGCATAACGTGCATGATGTTGTTGTACTGGGTTTTCCGTGGTTACAGCAACATATTCCGGTGCTGGATTGGAAAACTATGTCTGTGACTAGTTGGGGTTGTCAAGGGGTGCATAGTGACGTTCCTTTGATGTCAATTTCCTCTTCCCCCTCTTCTGAGGTCCCTGAGTTTTTGTCGGATTTCCAGGATGTATTTGATGAGCCCAAGTCCAGTGTTATGAACAGGTAATTCAGAACCACAATGGACCTTGAGGTTCAGAGCACACAAAGTGACCTGACAATTACCAAAAACATAGGACGAGCTCTGAGACGTGGGAACTCTGCTGACCGCAATTCCTAATCCTATCCAACCACACTAGAGGTAGCCGTGGAGCGCTCCTGACCAGTCCTATGCGCCTCGAGCACAGCCTGAGAAACTAGCTAACCCTAAGAAAGAAAAATAAGCCTAGCTTGCCTCAGAGAAATACCCCAAAGGAATAGGCAGCCCCCCACATATAATGACTGTGAGTTGAGATGAAAATACAAACGCAGAGATGAAATAGATTTAGCAAAGTGAGGCCCAACTTACTGAACAGACCGAAGATAGGAAAGATTGCTTTGCGGTCAACACAAAACCCTACAAACAACCATGCAGAGGGGGCAAAAAGACCCTCCGCACCGACTAACGGTACAGAGGTGCTCCCTCTGCGTCCCAGAGCTTCCAGCAAGCAAGAAAAACCAATATAGCAAGCTGGACAGAAAAAATAGCAAACAAAAATAACACAAGCAAAACTTAGCTTCTGCAGGATAGACAGGCCACAGGAACGATCCAGGAGAAAGCAAGACCAATACTAGAACATTGACTGGAGGCCAGGATCAAAGCACTAGGTGGAGTTAAATAGAGCAGCACCTAACGACTTAACCTCATCACCTGAGGAAGGAAACTCAGAAGCCGCAGTACCACTCTCATCCACCAAAGGAAGCTCATAGACAGAACCAGCCGAAGTACCACTCACGACCACAGGAGGGAGCTTGGCCACAGAATTCACAACAGTACCCCCCCCTTGAGGAGGGGTCACCGAACCCTCACCAGAGCCCCCAGGCCGACCAGGATGAGCCACATGAAAGGCATGAACCAGATCGGCAGCATGGACATCAGAGGCAAAGACCCAGGAATTATCTTCCTGACCATAACCTTTCCACTTAACCAGATACTGGAGTTTCCGTCTCGAAACACGAGAATCCAAAATCTTCTCCACTATATACTCCAACTCCCCTTCAACCAAAACCGGAGCAGGAGGATCAACAGATGGAACCACAGGTGCCACGTATCTCCGCAACAATGACCTATGGAACACGTTATGAATGGAAAAAGAAGCCGGAAGAGTCAAACGAAAAGACACAGGATTAAGAACCTCAGAAATCTTATACGGACCAATGAAACGAGGCTTAAACTTAGGAGAGGAAACCTTCATAGGAATATAACGAGATGACAACCAAACCAAATCCCCAACACGAAGTCGGGGACCCACACAGCGCCTGCGGTTAGCGAAAGGTTGAGCCTTCTCCTGGGACAAAGTCAAATTGTCCACTACATGAGTCCAAATCTGCTGCAACCTATCCACCAAAATAGGACACCCAATCATCCTGATCAGCAGAAACAAAACATCTCAGATATGTTTCCAAGGTCTGATTGGTTCGTTCAGTCTGGCCATTAGTCTGAGGATGGAAAGACGAGGAAAAAGACAAATCAATGCCCATCCTAGCACAAAAGGCTCGCCAAAACCTCGAAACAAACTGGGAACCTCTATCAGAAACGATGTTCTCTGGAATGCCATGTAAACGAACCACATGCTGGAAAAACAATGGCACCAAATCAGAGGAGGAAGGCAATTTAGACAAGGGCACCAAATGGACCATCTTAGAGAAGCGATCACAAACCACCCAAATGACCAACATTCTTTGAGAGACGGGGAGATCCGAAATAAAATCCATAGAGATATGTGTCCAAGGCCTCTTCGGGACCGGCAATGGCAAAAGCAACCCACTGGCACGAGAACAGCAGGGCTTAGCCCGAGCACAAATCCCACAGGACTGCACAAAAGAACGCACATCCCGCGACAGAGACGGCCACCAAAAGGATCTAGCCACCAAATATCTGGTACCAAAGATTCCAGGATGACCAGCCAACACCGAACAATGAACCTCAGAGATAACTTTATTCGTCCACCTATCAGGGACAAACAGTCTCTCCGCTGGGCAACGGTCAGGTCTATTAGCCTGAAATTTTTGCAGCACCCGCCGCAAATCAGGGGAGATGGCAGACAAAATTACCCCCTCTTTGAGAATACCCGCCGGCTCAGGCAAACCCGGAGAATCGGGCACAAAACTCCTAGACAGGGCATCCGCCTTCACATTTTTAGAGCCCGGAAGGTACGAAACCACAAAGTCAAAACGGGAGAAAAACAGCGACCAACGAGCCTGTCTAGGATTCAACCGTTTGGCAGACTCGAGATAAGTCAAGTTCTTGTGATCAGTCAAGACCACCACGCGATGCTTAGCTCCTTCAAGCCAATGACGCCACTCCTCAAATGCCCACTTCATGGCCAGCAACTCTCGATTGCCAACATCATAATTTCGCTCAGCAGGCGAAAATTTCCTGGAAAAGAAGGCGCATGGTTTCATCACCGAGCAATCAGAACTTCTCTGCGACAAAACAGCCCCTGCTCCAATTTCAGAAGCATCAACCTCGACCTGGAACGGAAGCGAAACATCTGGTTGGCACAACACAGGGGCAGAAGAAAAACGACGCTTCAACTCCAGAAAAGCTTCCACAGCAGCAGAAGACCAATTGACCACATCAGCACCCTTCTTGGTTAAATCAGTCAACGGTTTAGCAATACTAGAAAAATTATTGATGAAGCGACGATAAAAATTAGCAAAGCCCAGGAACTTCTGCAGACTCTTCAGAGATGTTGGCTGAGTCCAATCATAAATGGCCTGAACTTTAACAGGGTCCATCTCGATAGTAGAAGGAGAAAAAATGAACCCCAAAAATGAAACCTTCTGAACACCAAAGAGACACTTTGACCCCTTCACAAACAAAGAATTCGCACGCAGGACCTGGAACACCATTCTGACCTGCTTCACATGAGACTCCCAATCATCCGAGAAGACCAAAATATCATCCAAGTATACAATCAGGAATTTATCCAGGTACTCTCGGAAGATGTCATGCATAAAGGACTGAAACACTGATGGAGCATTAGAAAGCCCGAATGGCATAACCAGGTACTCAAAATGGCCTTCGGGTATATTAAATGCTGTTTTCCATTCATCGCCCCGTTTAATACGCACAAGATTATATGCACCACAAAGATCTATCTTGGTGAACCAACTAGCCCCCTTAATCCGAGCAAACAAATCAGACAGCAGCGGCAAGGGGTACTGAAATTTGACCGTAATTTTATTTAGAAGGCGGTAATCAATACAAGGTCTCAGCGAACCATCCTTCTTGGCCACAAAAAAGAACCCCACTCAAAATGGCGACGATGACGGGCGAATATGACCCTTCTCCAAGGACTCCTTCACGTAACTCCGCATAGCGGCGTGCTCAGGTACAGATAAATTAAACAGTCGACCCTTAGGAAACTTACTACCAGGAATCAAATCGATAGCACAATCACAATCCCTATGCGGAGGTAGGGCATTGGACTTGGGCTCATCGAAGACATCCCGGTAATCAGACAAGAACTCTGGGACCTCAGAAGGGGTGGATGATGAGATAGACAGAAATGGAACATCACCATGTACCCCCTGACAACCCCAGCTGGACACAGACATTGATTTCCAATCTAATACTGGGTTATGGACTTGTAGCCATGGCAACCCCAACACGACCACATCATGCAGATTATGCAACACCAGAAAGCGAATATCCTCCTGGTGCGTAGGAGCCATGCACATGGTCAGCTGGGTCCAATACTGAGGCGTATTCTTGGCCAGAGGCGTAGCATCAATTCCTCTCAATGGAATAGGACACTGCAAGGGCTCCAAGACAAACCCACAGCGCCTAGCATACTCCAAGTCCATCAAATTCAGGGCAGCGCCTGAATCCACAAATGCCATGACAGAATAGGAAGACAAAGAGCAGATCAAGTAACGGACAAAAGAAATTTCAACTGTACCGTACCAATGGTGGCAGACCTAGTGAACCGCTTAGTGCGCTTAGGACAATCGGAGATAGCATGAGTGGAATCACCACAGTAGAAACACAGCCCATTCTGACGTCTGTGTTCTTGCCTTTCAGCTCTGGTCAAAGTCCTATCGCACTGCATAGGCTCAGGTTTATGCTCAGATAATACCGCCAAATGGTGCACAGATTTACGCTCACGCAAGCGTCGACCGATCTGAATGGCCAAAGACATAGACTCATTCAGATCAGCAGGCATAGGAAATCCCACCATGACATCCTTAAGGGCTTCAGAGAGACCCTTTCTGAAAATAGCTGCCAGCGCACATTCATTCCATTGAGTGAGCACGGACCACTTTCTAAACTTCTGACAATAAATCTCTATCTCATCCTGACCCTGACACAGAGCCAGCAAATTTTTCTCTGCCTGATCCACTGAATTAGGTTCATCGTACAGCAATCCGAGCGCCAGAAAAAACGCATCAATATTACATAATGCAGGATCTCCTGGCGCAAGGGAAAATGCCCAGTCTTGAGGGTCGCCACGTAATAAAGAAATAATGATCTTAACTTGTTGAACTGGGTCACCAGAGGAGCGGGGTTTCAAAGCCAGAAATAGTTTACAATTATTTTTAAAATTCAAAAACTTAGCTCTATCTCCAGAAAATAACTCAGGAATAGGAATTTTAGGTTCTAACATAGGATTCTGAACCACTAAATCTTGAATGTTCTGTTCACTTATAGTGAGATTATCCATCAAAGAGGACAGACCCTGAATGTCCATGTCCACACCTGTGTTCTGAACCACCCTGATGTAAAGGGGAAAAGAAAGACAGAACACAGTGCAAAGAAAAAAAAAATGGTCTCAGAACTTCTCTTTTCCCTCTATTGAGAAGCATTAGTACTCATGGCCTCCAGTACTGTTATGAACAGGTAATTCAGAACCACAATGGACCTTGAAGTTCAGAGCACACAAAGTGACCTGACAATTACCAAAAACATAGGACGAGCTCTGAGACGTGGGAACTCTGCTGACCGCAATTCCTAATCCTATCCAACCACACTAGAGGTAGCCGTGGAGCGCTCCTGACCAGTCCTATGCGCCTCGAGCACAGCCTGAGAAACTAGCTAGCGCTAAGAAAGAAAAATAAGCCTAGCTTGCCTCAGAGAAATACCCCAAAGGAATAGGCAGCCCCCCGCATATAATGACTGTGAGTTGAGATGAAAATACAAACGCAGAGATGAAATAGATTTAGCAAAGTGAGGCCCAACTTACTGAACAGACCGAAGATAGGAAAGATTGCTTTGCGGTCAACACAAAACCCTACAAACAACCACGCAGAGGGGGCAAAAAGACCCTCCGCACCGACTAACGGTACGGAGGTGCTCCCTCTGCGTCCCAGAGCTTCCAGCAAGCAAGAAAAACCAATATAGCAAGCTGGACAGAAAAAATAGCAAACAAAAATAACACAAGCAAAACTTAGCTTATGCAGGATAGACAGGCCACAGGAACGATCCAGGAGGAAGCAAGACCAATACTAGAACATTGACTGGAGGCCAGGATCAAAGCAATAGGTGGAGTTAAATAGAGCAGCACCTAACGACTTAACCTCATCACCTGAGGAAGGAAACTCAGAAGCCGCAGTACCACTCTCATCCACCAAAGGAAGCTCATAGACAGAACCAGCCGAAGTACTACTCACGACCACAGGAGGGAGGTTGGCCACAGAATTCACAACAGGTGATGGAATGGCAGCTGGATGGTATACCTTCCCACAGGTGAAGTATGTCCCCAGGGCTTCCCAGTAAGTTGGATGGTGATGGTGTGCCGTGCAGTCAATAACGAGGACACAAGGTTGCAGTCTCTTTACTGAAGACTTCAGGATCCTCAATCCAGAGCACGCTTAACAGGGCTATCTGAGACCGGCCGGTCCGATGGGCACTTCCAGAGTTCCCTTTGCAGGTGGAAATCAGTGCCTACCACTAGCGCCTGTGTGTTGTAGTGCTACCCTGCTGAGCATTCGGAATAGTCCTCACAACTGCTGTTCTCATTTGTTCTTTCTAATTCTCTCTCGCTTGTTCCAGATGTTACTAGTTTCTCGTCCCCCAGTATGTTATGGCTAGGACGCACCCGTATGACGGGAAGGCTCGGAGCTCTTCCTGGACCCTAGAGACGCCCCTCTCCACGTGTTGCCCCCTATGTCTTCGTAGGAAATTTAAGGTAGACAGCCAACCTATAATTAACTGTCCTGCGGAGTTCGAAGTAAGGCCTAGAGTCAGTTACTCCCACGGTGTTCCGGCCACAGGCTACGCGCCTCAGTAGGATGTTGCCTCGGTCTCACGGCACGACTCCTACTGGTTCTCCTTTGTGCTTGATCTCATTTCTCACTGTTCCACAATATCCTTCCCTTCGTGTCTCTCTTTTGGATACCGCCGCGGGGTGTGCAGGCGCGGTTCCGTTACGTTCTGCTCTGTTCGCTAGGCACCTGCCAGGTTCCCACGCCTGACAGGGACCCCCCTGTGTCTTCTCCCTGCAACACCCCCTGCCACAAGATGTTGCCTGAATCCAACCCAGTCAGCTTCTGACCAACTTCCTTTCCAACCCCTAGGTTTACCAGTGTGAGGAGTGGCCCAATAAATAAAGCCTTTTGCTCCCCCTAGTGGCTGGAGTGTGAAGTGTAATGTGTGCTGGTGATACCTGGTCAGTAGAATTCCTTCAGTGCCATCAGACGTACCATCACTCCCCTTAGTGGCAGAGTGCCATACTGCAACGACCAGATCTCTGGGGCGCTGCACTCCCCCTGATTAAATCCAGTACTCCTGGACTGGGAAGAAGAACAACAATACATTTCAGCAAAAGACATACAAAATTGTGTGAGGTGTTATGATCAGGTGACCTTGGAGCAGCATGAAAACTTTCACTGGAGTAGGTGGTAACTATACTTACCGCAAATCCTGATCTTAACAACGCAACTAGAAGTAGCCGTGGGGTGTGCCTAACAAATCCTAGACACCTTGACACAGCCGGAGGACTAAATACCCCTATAGATGGAAATAGGAATTCTACCTTGCCTCAGAGCAGAACCCCAAAGGATAGGCAGCCCCCCACAAATATTGACTGTGAGTAGTAGAGGAAAAGACACACACAGGCAGGAAACAGGATTTAGCAAAAGAGGCAACTCTAGCTAAAATAGGAAGGAATAGGACAGGATACTAAGCGGTCAGTATTAAAATCCTTCCAAAAATATCCACAGCAGAAAATACAAAAACTCCACCATCTAACTAAAGATGTGGAGGCGTATATCTGCAACTCCAGAGAATCCAACAAGACTGAGAAAACACTGACACAGTCTAAGCTGGACAAGAGAAAACAAATGAATAGCACAGAATATAAGCACACAGCTTGTGTGCCACAGAAAAAGAAACAGACACTTATCTTTGCTGAATTGGCAGCTAAGCAGGAGAAGCCAGACAAAGATCCAACACTTCCCAAGAAACATTGACAACTGGAAAGGACTAATGAGTCCTGCAAACCTAAATACCGCAGTCAGAATTGCAATCAGCAGTTACACCTCTCCAAGACTGCAGCCCAGGGACAACAGCATTACCACCTACAACCACCAGAGGGAGCCCAAAAGCAGAATTCACAACAGTACCCCCCCCCCTTGAGGAGGGGTCACCGAACCCTGACCAGAGCCCCCAGGCCGATCAGGATGAGCCAGATGAAAGGTACGAACCAAATCAGCGTAATGGACATCAGAGGCAAAAACCCAAGAATTATCCTCCTGGCCATAACCCTTCCATTTGACAAGGTACTGAAGCTTCCGCCTCGAAAAACGGGAATCCAAAATCTTCTCAACAACATATTCCAACTCCCCATCAACAGAGGGAACAACGGGCTCCACATATTTCCGCAATAAAGATCTATGGAAGACATTATGGATAGCAAAAGAGGCCGGAAGCGCCAGTCGAAAAGACACCGGATTAATAATCTCAGAAATCCTATAAGGACCAATAAACCGAGGCTTAAACTTAGGAGAAGAAACCTTCATAGGAACATGACGGGAAGACAACCAGTCCAGATCCCCAACCCGAAGTCAGGAACCAACACACCGACGACGGTTAGCAAAACGTTGAGCCTCCTCCTGAGACAAAACCAAATTGTCCACCACATGAGCCCAAATCTGCTGCAACCTGTCAACCACAGAATGCACACCAGGACAGTCAGAAGGCTCAACCTGCCCAGAAGAAAAACGAGGATGAAAACCAAAATTTCAAAAGAAAGGCGAAATCAAACTAGCCTGATTATTAAGGGCAAACTCGGCCAATGGCAAGAAAGCCACCCAATCATCCTGATCAGCAGACACAAAGCATCTCAAATAAGTCTCCAAAGTCTGATTAGTTCGCTCGGTCTGGCCATTTGTCTGAGGATGAAATGCAGAAGAAAAAGACAAATCAATGCCCAGCCTAGCACAAAAGGCCCGCCAAAACCTAGAAACAAATTGGGAACCTCTGTCGGAAACAATATTTTCCGTCATACCATGCAAACGGACCACATGCTGAAAAAACAACAGAACCAAATCCGAAGAGGAAGGCAATTTAGGCAAAGGCACCAAATGAACCATCTTAGAGAATCGGTCACAAACAACCCAGATAACAGACATCTTCTGGGAAACAGGAAGATCGGAAATAAAATCCATAGAAATATGCGTCCAGGGCCTCTCAGGGACCGGCAATGGCAAAAGCAACCCACTAGCACGGGAGCAACAAGGCTTGGCCCGCGCACAAGTCCCACAGGACTGCACAAAAGAACGCACATCACACGACAAAGAAGGCCACCAAAAGGACCTACCAACCAAGTCTCTGGTACCAAAAATGCCAGGATGACCAGCCAACACGGAACAGTGAACCTCAGAAATCACTCTACTAGTCCATCTGTCAGGAACAAACAGTTTCCCCACAGGACAGCGGTCAGGTTTTTCAGCCTGAAATTCCTGAAGAACCCGTCGTAAATCAGGGGAAATGGCAGAAAGGACCACCCCTTCTTTCAGAATACCGACCGGTTCTAAGACCTCAGGAGAATCAGGCAAAAAACTCCTAGAGAGGGCATCAGCCTTAATATTCTTAGAACCCAGAAGGTACGAGACCACGAAATCAAAACGGGAAAAAAACAAGGACCATCCGGCCTGTCTAGGATTCAGCCGTTTGGCAGACTCGAGGTAAATCAAATTCTTATGATCGGTCAAGACCACAATATGGTGCTTAGCTCCCTCAAGCCAGTGTCGCCACTCCTCAAACGCCCACTTCATAGCCAACAACTCCCGATTGCCGACATCATAATTGCGTTCAGCAGGCGAAAACTTACGGGAAAAGAAGGCACACGGTTTCATTAAGGAACCAACAGGATCCCTCTGAGACAAAACGGCCCCTGCCCCAATCTCAGAAGCGTCAACCTCAACCTGAAACGGAAGAGAAACATCCGGTTGGCGCAACACCGGAGCAGAAGTAAATCGACGTTTAAGCTCCTGAAAGGCAGAGACAGCCGCAGAGGACTAATTCGCCACATCAGCGCCTTTCTTCGTCAAATCGGTCAAGGGTTTAACCACGCTGGAAAAATTAGCAATGAAACGGCGATAAAAATTTGCAAAACCCCCAAATTTCTGAAGGCTCTTCACGGATGTGGCCGGAATCCAATCATGAATGGCCTGAACCTTAACCGGATCCATCTCTATAGACGAGGGAGAAAAAATAAAGCCCAAAAAAGAAACGTTCTGCACCCCAAAGAGACACTTAGACCCTTTCACAAACAAAGCATTGTCACGAAGGATCTGAAATACCATCCTGACCTGTTGCACATGAGACTCCCAATCATCGGAAAAAATCAAAATATCGTCCAAATATACAATCAAGAATTTATCAAGATAAGTCCGGAAGATATCATGCATGAAGGACTGAAAAACAGATGGAGCATTAGAGAGCCCGAATGGCATCACAAGGTATTCAAAATGGCCTTCGGGCATGTTAAACGCAGTTTTCCATTCATCACCCTGCTTAATACGAACAAGATTATATGCCCCCCGAAGGTCAATCTTTGTAAACCAACTAGCTCCCTTAATCCTAGCAAACAAATCGGTAAGCAAAGGTAAAGGGTATTGAAACTTGACCGTGATTTTATTCAAGAGGCGATAATCAATACAGGGTCTCAAGGAATCATCTTTTTTAGCAACAAAAAAGAACCCCGCTCCCAACGGTGAAGAAGATGGTCGAATATGCCCTTTCTCCAAAGACTCCTTAATATAGCTCCGCATGGCGGTATGTTCAGGCACAGACAGGTTGAAAAGTTGACCCTTAGGAAACTTACAGCCTGGAATCAAGTCAATAGCACAATCGCAGTCCCTGTGCGGTGGAAGGATACTGGACTTGGGCTCATCGAATACATCCTGAAAATCAGACAAAAACTCTGGAATTTCAGAAGAGGAAGAAGAGGAGATTGACATCAAAGGAACATCATTATGAACCCCCTGACAACCCCAACTAGTCACAGACATGGACTTCCAATCCAACACAGGATTATGTACCTGCAACCACGGAAAACCCAGCACGATAGCATCATGCAAATTATGCAACACCAGAAATCGATAATCTTCCTGATGGGCTGGCGCCATGCGCATGGTCACCTGTGTCCAAAACTGGGGCTTATTTTTAGCCAAGGGTGTAGCATCAATGCCCCTTAAAGGAATATGGTTCTGCAAAGACTGCAAGGGAAAATCACATCGCCTGGCAAACTCAAAGTCCATTAAGTTCAAGGCGGCGCCTGAATCCACAAACGCCATGACAGAAAATGATGACAATGAGCAGATCAAGGACACAGATAACAGAAATTTAGGTTGTACAGTACTGATGGTAAATGAACTGGCGATCCTCTTTGTCTGCTTAGGGCAGACAGAAATGACATGAGAAGCGTCGCCACAATAATAACACAGCCTATTCTGACGTCTGAAACCTTGTTGTTCCGTTCTAGACAGAATCCTATCACACTGCATTGGCTCAGGAATCTGCTCTGAGGATAACGCCACAGTGCGCATAGTTCTGCGCTCCCGCAAGCGCCGGTCAACCTGAATGGCCAGAGACATAGAATCACTCAGACCGGAAGGCGTGGGAAACCCCACCATAACATATTCAACGGATTCAGAAAGACCCTTTCTGAAAATTGCCACCAAAGCATCATAATTCCATTTAGTCAACACAGACCATTTTCTGAATTTCTGACAATACAATTCTGCCGCCTCTTGACCCTGAGACAGGGCCAGCAAGGTCTTCTCAGCTTGATCCACAGAATTAGGTTCATCATATAATAATCCTAAAGCCTGAAAAAAGGAGTCTACATTAAGCAAAGACGGATTCCCAGATTCCAGGGAAAATGCCCAATCCTGTGGATCGCCACGCAGCAGGGAGAAGATGATTTTAACCTGCTGAATGGAATCACCAGAGGATCGAGGTCTCAGAGCAAAAAACAGTTTACAGTTGTTTTTAAAACTCAAAAATTTGGACCTGTCACCAAAAAACAAATCAGGAGTAGGAATCTTCGGTTCTAAAACAGGAGTCTGAACAATATAATCAGAAGTACCCTGTACCCGAGCAGCAAGCTGGTCTACACGAGAAGCTAATTCCTGAACATTCATGTTAGCACAAGGCTCCTCAGCCACCCAGAGATAAAGAGGGAGGAGAAGACAAAGCAGACTGAAGAAAAAAAATGGCTCAAGACCTTTCTTCCCTTCTTCTGAGATGCATTTAACTCATTATGGGCCAGTTGTACTGTTATGATCAGGTGACCTTGGAGCAGCATGAAAACTTTCACTGGAGTAGGTGGTAACTATACTGACCGCAAACCCTGATCTTAACACCGCAACTAGAAGTAGCCGTGGGGTGTGCCTAACAAATCCTAGACACCTCGACACAGCCGGAGGACTAAATACCCCTATAGATGGAAATAGGAATTCTACCTTGCCTCAGAGCAGAACCCCAAAGGATAGGCAGCCCCCCACAAATATTGACTGTGAGTAGTAGAGGAAAAGACACACACAGGCAGGAAACAGGATTTAGCAAAAGAGGCAACTCTAGCTAAAATAGGAAGGAATAGGACAGGATACTAAGCGGTCAGTATTAAAATCCTTCCAAAAATATCCACAGCAGAAAATACAAAAACTCCACCATCTAACTAAAGATGTGGAGGCGTATATCTGCAACTCCAGAGAATCCAACAAGACTGAGAAAACACTGACACAGTCTAAGCTGGACAAGAGAAAACAAATGAATAGCACAGAATATAAGCACACAGCTTGTGTGCCACAGAAAAAGAAACAGACACTTATCTTTGCTGAATTGGCAGCTAAGCAGGAGAAGCCAGACAAAGATCCAACACTTCCCAAGAAACATTGACAACTGGAAAGGACTAATGAGTCCTGCAAACCTAAATACCCCAGTCAGAATTGCAATCAGCAGATACACCTGTCCAAGACTGCAGCCCAGGGACAACAGCTTTACCACTTACAACCACCGGAGGGAGCCCAAAAGCAGAATTCACAACAGTGAGGACACTTGAACATTACAAACAAAAACACGATTAAATATTTTTAACATTATGACTATAAATAACTCTTATCACCCAGCCGGGTATTCTACTAAGTGCAAACTCTGAACAATAATTTAACTTTTCCTTTGAGGGCGTACTGAACCCACTAAAGGCCTACTACAAAATACTATAAAATAACTCAACTTGTCTTTCCTTTCTAGCTTCACCAATGCAGGACCGCCTAGCTCCTGGGCTGGGCCTACTGTCATTGTTTCTCTTCCAACAACCAACTGTCGTTCTACGGTTCTCAGGAGGACTCTCTCTCTAACCCCTACGGGTTCACTTTCAATCTTTCCTGTCCTCAATCTCTATCAACATTATAAAACTGTTCTAAATTTCAACATTATCAACATTTCAACCTTTCCTAAGGCAACATGTAAACATTCACTTTAAGAGGGAGCCGAGTCTCTAGGAGGTAGTGCAGATTCTCTCTGTCTGCAAGTCCAATGAAAGCAAGACCTTCTGCGTCATGTCCAGAAGCATTATCTTCGCAAAGCCTTCTTTCTTTTGTAAAACCAGTAGGGAGCACCTTTAAGAAGGTGCAAACTATATACAAAACCGTTTTGGAATCATTCACTGTTCATGATCCGGCAGTCTTTGAAACAATGATAACTTGTGCAAAAATAGAAAAAGAAATGTAAAACAATAGGGATCCCGGGTCAACAAAGGGATCCCTTTAAGGAATAACCCTGGACGGGTTTAAGGCAGCAAAAGCAGGAAACAGTTAACTATTTACATTTGTCGGGGTTTCGAGGTTTAGTGCTGTAATAGGTGACACGACATCAGCCGGTGGTGACCACGTCCCAGCCGGGGAAGGTCTGGCTCTGTGTCGCCGTCCAACACGTCTTCATCGGATCAGCAGCGGTCTGAGCGCGAGCGGTGATGCCGGTGGCAGACTCCGCAAGCAGGACACCACACGCCGTGGTGGTAGTGCTGGGTCCTGTGTGGTCAGGGGTCAGTGGAGTTCCACCACCAGTTTCGGTCGTGACCGTAGATGGCGCGACCATGAGCGCGCAGCGTTTCACTCTCTTGGCATACCACCCTCGCTCACTCCAGTGGCGGGTGTAGGTCACATGGTCCCCTCTGTACAAGTTACGGAGTGGAGGTACACTGTGGGACTGGGGTTCCACATTACAGCTGGTCACAAAGACTTCAGTCAGCAGCCCTGGTTCTAATATGAAGCCACAACCTCTCCCCCGGTGGAAGGCCAGCACAATCCCCTGTTTCACCAAACTCTCAGGGCAGCAATTGTCGAGGGGCACCCGTTCCTCTGGTTGGACAGTCTGTTCCATTCGTTCCCGGTCTTCCCATTGTGAAATCAAGCTTCGTCTATACTGATCCCAGGTGAGCCTGGTGACGTAGGAGCCCTCCTGTCGGGACCCGTCTGGTTGGAACCGGGGAGCGTCCCATTCAAAGACCACCCCCAAGGGACTTACGTCTATCGGTTTACCCAGAGGTGTCGGCAGCGGGGGCTGTATCCCCTTCATGGCGTAAAGGGCCGCCACCACAATCTCAGTAGCGGGAGACCAGTCATCAATGGGCTGGGGAGCGGTCACCGGAGCCGGATCGGTCGGTGGGGCAGGGTCGCTTTTGGTACCTGCGTCTGATGTGGTTCCACGATGTCGGTCGGCTCCACTGACGAGGACGCTGGAGTCTGCTGCGGCCCTGACCACGGCTCCCCCTGGGTGATCTTCCAGCACAGCTCCGACTTCCATTTCCTCGCCGTCGCCGACCCGCCGTCTGGAGTCGGGTGGTCTGATGCCTCCTCCAGCAATTCCAGGGGATCCGGGTTCCCCTGTGGCGGCAAGCCCTGGTTCAACTCCGCTGGGCTGCGGTGATCCCGGGTCACTCCGTCGTCGTTCAGGTACCCGCTGGTCGTCAGCTCTGCTCCTTGGTCTGCAGCGGCACATACACAAGGCTCAGCCATTTTCTGGGGTTTGAGCTCCTCCATTCCTGAGCTCGTCATCCAGGAGCCGTAGTCGGAGGGGGTGGTCGCTACTTTTCGCGCCGCTTTCGTGATCTCCTCCCATGTCACGCCCTCTTTCTTCTCCTGCGCTCCTCGTGGCGCAGCAATGGCGGCGGTTTTGGCGGGAATCATGCGACAATCAGCAATACACAGTCCTTGCAATAAATCACAGTCCAAACACGTTTCAATCACAGTTCCAAGGCACACATGACCTGCTTCTCAGGCTTAAGTACGATCCTGTTCATGACGCCAAGTTGGAGCGCCCCCAGACACAGGGCCACGAGTTCTCGGTACCGGGCCTCTCTGGTTCGGTTCTGAGGCTGTCATGGTGGCTAGACCCGGTCCGCGACCCTGCTAAGGGGCGTCCAATAAAGGTGGTACAGTCTATCAGGGATTCGTGACGCCACCTGTGGTGTTCGGTCAGGGTGACCGACGCTGCTGTGGGGTCCGCTGGGGTGATGGAATGGCAGCTGGATGGTATAACTTCCCACAGGTGAAGCATGTCCCCAGGGCTTCCTAGTAAGGTGGATGGTGATGGTGTGAGGTGCAGTCAATAACGAGGACACAAGGTTGCAGTCTCTTTACTGAAGACTTCAGGATCCTCAATCCAGAGCACGCTTAACAGGGCTATCTGAGACCGGCCGGTCTGATAGGCACTTCCAGAGTTCCCTTTGCAGGTGGAAATCAGTGCCTACCACTAGCGCCAGTGTGTTGTAGTGCTACCCTGCTGAGCATTCGGAATAGTCATCACAACTGTTGTTCTCGTTCGTTCGTTCTTTCTAATTCTCTCTCGCTTGTTCCAGATGTTACTAGTTTCTCGTCCCCCAGTATGTTATGGCTAGGACGCACCCGTATGACGGAAAGGCTCGGAGCTCTTCCGGGACCCTAGAGGCGCCCCTCTCCACGTGTTGCCCCCTATGTCTTCGTAGGAAATTTAAGGTAGACAGCCAACCTATAATTAACTGTCCTGCGGAGTTCGAAGTAAGGCCTAGAGTCAGTTACTCCCACGGTGTTCCGGCCACCGGCTACGCGCCTCAGTAGGATGTTGCCTCGGTCTCACGGCACGACTCCTACTGGTTCTCCTTTGTGCTTGATCTCGTTTCTCACTGTTCCACAATATCCTTCCCTTCGTGTCTCTCTCTTGAATACCGCCACGGGGTGTGCAGGCGCGGTTCCGTTACGTTCTGCTCTGTTCGCTAGGCACCTGCCAGGTTCCAACGCCTGACAGGGACCCCCCTGTGTCTTCTTCCTGCAACACCCCCTGCCACAAGATGTTGCCTGAATCCAACCCAGTCAGCTTCTGACCAACTTCCTATCCAACCCCTAGTTTTACCAGTGTGAGGAGTGGCCCAATAAATAAAGCCTTTTGCTCCCCCTAGTGGCCGGAGTGTGAAGTGTAATGTGTGCTGGTGATACCTGGTCAGTAGAATTCCTTCAGTTCCATCAGACGTACCATCACTCCCCTTAGTGACAGAGTGTCATACTGCAATAACCAGATCTCTGGGGCGCTGCAGGTGCATTACATGAGATAAAGGTCTTCCATATCTACTGGCATATAGAGTTTGTTACTGCCTTTTTTGTAGTGTCCGAATGACCCTTCCTGACAATCCTCTGGTCTTCCGGATTAAGAACTCAGAAGCCAGGCACTCAGATGTAACCTCTTGGGATCCAGATGGAAGATTGGCCCCTGGTGGAGGAGGCTTCTGACTGGGGGTAGCGGGTAGCGCTACCGATCCCTCTATTCTCAAGTTGGAAAGGGTACCGAACCAGCTTCTTTTGGGCCAGAATGGTGCCATCAAGATTATCTTGACCTTTTCCAATCTTATTTTCTGTAGAACCCTTGGTAGGTGTCACGCATGCGCCCAGACTGAATGGCGCGGGCATACGGGGGTGGTTTGTGGCCCCACTGTGCCACAAACCAGACTACCCTGGAAGGGGCGTGACTATGACAGCTGCCTGGGTTTTCACTGGAGCCTCTGATGGTGAGGTCAGGCTTGTGCACCAGGCAGCTGCCAGGTGCTACTCCAGGGTGGTGTCTGGCTGTGGCTGCTGATCCCACTAAAGAACGGAGCGGGCACGGCTGGCACTCTGGCTGACAGGCGGGCACGGCTGGGACACAGGCAGGCAGACAGGTACAACAGAGACACTGGCGAGCAGGCGGACACGGCTGGCTCTCTGGTAGGCAGGCGGATACGGCTGGAACATAGGAAGAATCGGTAGGGACCGGTCTGCAGGCAGGTATGAGAAACAGGTAGGAGCCTTACAGACAGGAGGACTAACTAACAAGTAGAAGGTGGAACTAAGAGAAGAGAAGGAGAAGGCAGAGCCAAGGGCGGAGCCGCAAGAGGCGGAGACGCTGGAGGCGGAGCCAAGAGCGGAGAAAAGAGCGGAGACGCTGGAGGCGGAGCCAAGAGCAGAGATGCTGGAGGCGGAGCCAAGAGCGGAGACGCTGGAGGCGGAGCCAAGAGCGGAATCGCTGGAGGCGGAGCCAAGAGCGGAGACGCTGGAGGCGGAGCCAAGAGCGGAGACACTGGAGGCGGAGCCAAGAGCGGAGATGCTGGAGGCGGAGCCAAGAGCGGAGATGCTGGAGGTGGAGCCAAGAGCGGAGACGCTGGAGGCGGAACCAAGAGCGGAGACACTGGAGGTAACGCCAAGAGCGGAGACGCTGGAGGCGGAGCCAAGAGCAGAGACGGAGCCAAGTGCAGAAACACAGGAGGGGGAGCCAGATAGAACCGCAAAGAGCGGAGCCAGATAGAACCGCAAAGAGCGGAGCCACAGAGCAAAGCCAGAGAGTACGAAGCAAGGACTGAGTGCAGAGCCGCAAGAGTGCGGAGTGTAAGCAGACTGAGAACACAAGGAGAGACAAAGCAGGGAACGAAGCCACAGACAAGGAGACCGAGAAAAAACAAAGTACAGACAAGGCAATGGAACAAGACACAGGGACAAAGACACAGGGACCAGGATATTCTGCCTCCTGGAGGGCGGACTACAAGAACAAGGCAAAAGCACAGAGAAAAGCTCAGAGGGAGAAACTCAGAGCAAGGCCAGGCAAACTCAGCAGCTAAACACATTGCACAGGCCCAGACCACAGGGAGGAGCTGCACTATATACAGGAGGCCTCTTGGTAATTGGTCAGGAACTGATTAGACAGGTGCACCAGATTCCTATAAGAACCAGAGAGTTCAGGCGCCGGCCCCCTATACACATAGCCATGAGGCATGCACAGAGCAGAGACACAGAACATGGAGCTGGCAAGAAACAGAAACCACATCATGGCCTGGAGCAGTGGGTAAGATTGTGTGAGAGATGTGAGGCCATGCTGTGATGCCAGCAGAGTTGTTACAGTAGGATTGGTAATGGAGGGAAGGCATAAGCCAGTCTGAATCTCTATGGGTGGATTAACGCATCTACCCCTAAGCAAGGATCAGCTGGATCTAGCTCGTCTCACAGAGTTTGATAACCCTGGTGATCTTGCTGCTATTCTTACAGATTTTGCAAAGGGATCTGCTAAGAACCCTATTGCTTTCTGGAGGAGAGGTAGAGAAACTAGGATGTCATCTCTAGGAGTACCCGTGGACAAGTGTTCCTCTAGCTACCATGGCCAACGGTACATCGATCGGACCACACAGGTAGATATGGCGTTGGTATTTAATAAAGATGCTGAGGTTTCCCAAGATTTCATCAGTAGCCTATCCATCTTGTGTTCCAGAGTGTCCTTCAACTGTGAGGCATCCTCAAATGGTAGTGTAGTTTTTTTTTAGCTACCTGCGCAATCTGGATGTTGACTTTTGGAATCTCTGACCAGCATGCTGACGTTTGGGTCGTCCACAGGGAACCTGTCCTTCATCTCTGCTGGAATGGTTAGCCTCTTTTCTGGGGATTCCCACTCCTCTAGTACCAGGTCTTGGAAGTTTTTATGAATGGGAAACACCTGCTTCTTCCTAGAACGGAGACTCCCGGACAATTCCTCCTGTACGATCTGGGCAGTCTTCTCCTCCGAAATCTCCGTGATCTGCCTTACTGTTGTCATGATCCTATGGTACGATTTGAGCAGGAGCCTCGGGGTTAATGCTGCTGGCCTCCCTTTTAATTGGGGAGGGCTTTTTATAGCCGTGGGAGACTTGCTTCCCTGTCATTTATACTTCTGCCCTCGGCTGAGTTAAGTGACTCCTGTACGCTTGTGTGTTTGTGCCTTGTGATTATTCTCCCCATTTTGTCCCTTCCTGTCCCCAACTTTGCACTTGCCTATTAAGTTCTGTCTGTGGATTATCTGGTTCTCTGACCCCGGCTTGGTTTCTGACTTCCCTTTCGGTTGTCCCCTCATCTCTGGTATTACCCGCTCAGTTTCTTGACACCCGTTTGTACCCGGTTATTATACGCTTGTTGGTTCCCAGCCGGCCACCTCCTGGTTGTACCCTTGAAGCTCCGCTGATCGCTCTGGCGGCTGGCCCCCTCCTCCTGCGGTCACATGCCGCAGGTCCTGCACGCCGGCGACCGTGTCATTCTGTGTCTACTGGTGCTGTCTACCCGTCCTGTACGTACGGGACTCGTCGGTCATGGGGTCCCTGATAACTGTCATGAGTTCCTCTATATTCCCTGAGGAGAAATAATATCTCTCCTGTTCGTCTGGGATCGTCGCTTCCTCCTGAGAGTCATCATTCCCTTCCTCCTCTAGATTAACCCCTTAGAGAGAGAACCAATTTGGTACTTAATGACCAAGTCAATTTTTACAATTCTGACCACTATCACTTTATGAAGTTATAGCTCTAGAACGCTTCAACGTATCCAACTGATTCTGAGAATGTTTTTTCGAGATATATCGTACTTCATATTAGGGGTAAATTTATTCGATATATCTTGCGTTTATTTATGAAAAAAATGTTTTCAAACTTTTGATTTTTTTAACCTTAAATTAGAGAGTGGTGTCACACAAAATAGTTAATAAGTCAACAGCAGAAGAGTGTATGGCACCACTGCATCACCTTTACCTAAAAGTGATGAAATGAGGTTAACCACACTAAATCATGAATGCCATATAGCCTCCAAAAACACCGCTGTAGGTGCTCAATCCATATGGAAAAAAAAAAACCATGCAGGAAATCCACAATAACCGAAGAAAATAATGGATGGCACTCACCAATGTGGTTTTCACTTGCTTTATTAGACGTTGTGCGGCTCAGGCATGGGAGACATGTGCAAGGTATGGACTACAGCTGTTTTGCGCTTCAACGGGTCCTGCCTTTTTACAGCTGTTACGCGCTTCATCGCTTCAACGGGTCCTGCACTGGATTGCAGGAGGCAGACACCTATCAACCTGTGGGCTGAGGTGCCGCCCACCTACACCCACAATGCAATGTACACCCACCTGTTAGTGTGAACAATCCATTCATAAAAACATCAACTAAAAACACTCAGCAAACAAATAAGTATACAAAACGAGCATCTACATTACTAAGAAACAGAGATGTCTATTTTTTCATTCAAGCCCAGCGGACCTGTAGCATTAGAACGCAAAATCCATCTAGCTTCTTTTACAAGTAACATTCTACGGTGGTTCCCTCCTTGGCTGGGAAATTTAACCTTCTTAACACCTGCAAACATTGCTACCATGGTATTACCTAACATGTCTGATAAGGCGAGGAACTCCTTTACCAGTCTTGATTCAGTTAAAGTGCTCCCAAAACCAAACATATAATCGATGGACAGTTTTACCAATATAAAAAAAAAGCCACAAGGGCAGAAAATAATATACACCTTAAAATTGGTTTTACAGGAGATGAAATCCCGAACACAATGTTGGATAGGATCTATGCTTAAAGTATTCCCAGTCAATTAAAAAAAAACAAAAGGGGCAATTCCTACATTTGTAATTACCTTTAGGGATGTTTTCCTGCAACCAATGTTCATCATTTTCTCTGACCCAATTATGCATCAATAGGTCCCTTAAATTTGTACTGTGGCGACATGTAAAAAGAGGACCCCTAGTGATCACATCTGTGAGGTCTCTATCCTTTTCAAGAATATGACAGTTCTTTCTGATGGAAGACCTAATAAATTTATCCATCGGGCCAAATTTAAAACAAAAGGTAAATCTTTTTTCTTTTCATTTATAACTGTTTCTCTTGCACGTGCTCGCGATAAATCCAAAACAGAATCAGGGTATCCCCTATCCTTAAATCTTCTATACAAATCATGGGCTTGCTTTTCAAAACCTTCTTTTCTACTATTTAGTCTCAAAAATTGACTATACGGTAATGCATTTTTTATGTATTCCGGATGTGCACTGTTATAGTGTAACAGAGAGTTCGTAGCAGAGGGCTTACGAATCACTTCAGTGTGTAGCCTCCCATCATCTACCCATAATCTCTCATACAGGAATTCCAAAGATAGACCTTCAAATACAGATGTAAAGTTCATATCGTTACTTGTGTCTAGGTAATGCACAAACCGGCCAAAAAATCCTCTTCAGTACAATGAAGACATCATCCACATAACGAATGAATATCTTAAAAAGGGGTTACCCATGGGATACACAAATCTCTCTTCCAGGACTGAAAGAAACAAATTAGCTAATGTACAAGATACTGGTGTACCCATAGCGGTACCTTCAGTTTGAATATACCACCTGTCCTCAAATTTGAAAGTATTATGCTTCAATACAAACATTAAGCCATCACATATGAAATTAATTGTGTACATGTCTCTGGACACGGACATACTACACAAAATTTCTTTAACCGTGTCCAGACCCATTTTATGGGGAATTCTAGTTTTGAGACTTTTAATATCGATTGAAGCTAAAAAGAAATTGTCCTGCCATTCAAATTCCTTTAGAATGCCCAGAAAATCCTTCATATCCTTTACAAAAGAAGATATTTTATTTAAGAAAGGGCGTAACAGCCAATCAAAGTACTGGGACAGGGACCCAATGAGAGACCCTATCCCAGACACTATAGTTAATAACATTTCAAACATGTCAACTTTACCTCAGCACAATTTTGGAAACAATTTTTTTTTGTTAGGACGTTATAAGGGTTAAAAGTTGACCAGCGATTTCTCATTTTTCCAACAAAATGTACAAAACCATTTTTTTAGGGACCACCTCACATTTGAAGTGAGTTTTTGGGGGTCAATATAACAGAAAACACCCAAAAGTGACACCATTCTAAAAACTGCACCCCTCAAGGTGCGCAAAACCACATTCAAGAAGTTTATTAACCCTTCAGGTGCTTCACAAGAACTAAAGCAATGTGGAAGGAAAAAATGAACATTTTACTTTTTTCACAAAAAATTTACTTTGGAACATTTTTTTTTTTTTATTTTCACAAGGGTATCAGGAGAAAATGGATGACAAAATTTGTTGTACAATTTCCACGGAGTTGGTGGCCAAACTGCGTTTGCGTCTGACATTTTCTTCCCGGAAGAGGATGCCGCCAGTCTGGGGACTTCATGGGAGATGAAGGGAAACCGGAGGTACTGGGGGAAAGAATCGGGGGACCCCATTTCTCTCTCCTCTGATGTGCGGACACATCAGAGGAGAAATTAAATGGGAAATCGGACTTTTTTTGCGTTAATAACGGTGATCGCAACACTGGGCTCGGTAAAAACCAACCCAAATCATGTTCGACACTGGGGGGCACTATACACTTATTTCTCAGCGTTAAAAAGTGGCACTGAGGAATAAGTACCCTTAATTGCTGCCGTTAAAAGGCGTATCGGCAGTCGCTAAGCGTCTTTGTTTTAGCTTCTGGAGGGACACTGGAAGAGGGCACGGGCTGGGAAAAGATGGCCAGGGAGGTTTTTATCTCCTGCTGGATTAGGTCCTTAATTTCTTCAATTAAGGATGGTTGCTCTTCCCAGATTACTTTCTCAGTGCACTCATAATGTCTTCTTATGTGAAGAGGCCAGCTTTTTTTGTACAGACTGCACATCAAAGTGAAGTCTTGGACTTGCTTCCTGGGGCAGGTTCCTTGTCCCCTTACAAGAAAGAGGAGAAAGAATAATAAGGTTCTAAACCTGCACACAGGGAGTGGACACCCAGTGCCAGAGTACTTACTAGGATCGGTAGGGTGCTGGGATCTGCAGACGCATAGTGTGAGGAACCTGACATCTGCATGCTGTTACCACAGTGTTCCTATCTTAGATGTCTTCCTCGTCCAGGGCTCTTATATGCGCGACCTGACTTCCAGCACCTGTCTTCTGATTAGAGAACCTCCTCCCTCCGATGTCCAGCATGTGACGTCACTTCCTGTCGCTGGCTCCAGACCCAGAAGTTCTCGCGTCCAGCACAACAGGCTGCCTGGATACTGCAACGCCAGAGGAGGTAAGGAGGCTGGAGAGCTCTGAGAGGCCTCCTGCTGAAGAATTCCCCCCAGACCTTGCCCGAAGGTTCGGATTGGAGGGGGCTCACGAGTCCTGAACGGAGACAGGAGCAGTGCTTGGGGAGGAGAGGTAAGTCTGCTCGGCACCCTGCTGCCCAGCTTGTGTCTATTTTCCCACCTTGGTGACTGTTGCCAGCACATCACACCGTAGATGACCTCTTCATCCCTAGTAGGGACAGGAAAGAACACTGATGGGGAGGATGTGGGAGGGGTTATTTAACCTCTTTGATATTTCCTGTCCCTATTAGGAAAGGGGTAACATCCTCCAGTGTGCTGTCGTGGGGGGTTATTAGAGAAAATAGATTGGTATACTCTGCATATTAGACATGGATCAAGCATGGAACATATGCAGATATTAGGGGAAGGACCATTTCATATAAACAGGTGTATATTATATTCTCTGCGCTTGTTAGGTGGGAAATGAACATGGAACTTTTTTTTACATTGCTTGTTTACTGATCTCCCTTTGTGGTAGCATTTCAAGAGAGGGAACAAACTAATCAATAGTTTATTTAAAAAGCAAGTGTGATGCAGTGACCCCTGTTACAGCTAGGGGGCGCTGTGTGTGCTCCTCGGGATATGCATGGAGGCATATCTGTCGTTATAATGATGGTGAAACAGTGACTGGCAGAGTTGTAAATGGCTGATATGTGTCGCAGAGGGAGTCTGCGCTGTAAGCCTGAAGTAATGTTCTTGTTCTGGGACCTGTAGACCCACAAGTGTTTGTATAGTTGTGAAGGGAGGCTTACAGGGCTAGTTATGAGAGCTGGGCGGGTCGAACTAGCCACACACAACTCCCATCTATGGGACCATGGTGTGGTCACATAATGTAACTACATAATGTGACCATGGTGTGGTCACATGGTGGTGTCGCGGTCTCTGTAATGGAGACTGTGTGAGATCCTGGAAGGCTTGTGTGTTGGGAGGTCCTGTGTGTGGACTGGATCCCCGAATAGCACACTGTGAGGCTGTGGATCTGTAGACTGGTGTGTTGGGAGATCCTGGGAGTAGGATTGGATCCCTGAACAGCACACTTAGAGACTTGAGTGTTGGACAGTCCCAGGTGGGGACGGACGTCCTGAATAGAGCACTGAGTGGCCTGTGTTGGAAGTCCTTGGAGTAGGATTCCTGAATAGCACATGGGAAGGAGGGGGGACAGAGTCTGCAACAGCACTGCACTGGGGGAGCTACAGCCCATCTGAGAATCTGGACTGTCAGGTGGCCTAGCGAGCAAGGCATTGTCCGCGATGGTGATCCCAGGTCGGCAGCTTCCCTGAGAGAGAGACGACTGACAGGAGTTAGCCTGTGGAGTAGGAGCTCCTGGAAGATAACCCAGAGTATGGGGAACTGTGTGCACTGACAGGGGGTCAGTAATGAACTGTGTGGTCTCCTACGGTAACTGGACGAAGGTCTAGAGTGTTTAGAAACTACAAATCACTGTCGTGTGCGCTATATGACTAGAGACATTGATACGGCGTACGAACACCCCCGGGAACTAGTCAAGTAGGGCTGGGGGGTGTAGTGTCTGAACTGTAAGTTAACCCTCCGTCACATACAACTGATCTGACAGGCGCTTCTCTTTTACTTTCATTTCTCCTTCCTCACCAGATTGTGAGGAAACCCCCTCCCTCCAGGTAGTCTCCTGTCTCTTGAAGGTCTGTGAAACCTGATATCACAGTTGGATTTCAGAGCTTCAGGGGAGAGGATATAGCTGCACAGATCTCTCAGGCTCATTGTATGTGAATACGTCACATTCAGTAAGGTTGGTATTTTATGTTTTTATTCATCACAATAGTTTATTTAGCTTGTTTTATGAATGTATAGCACAAAATGTGAGGATATTTCATAGAAATAAGGGAGATTTTATAAAAGAAAGTGTGCTGCTCAGGCATATACAGTAGTTCCCTAACATATTCCTTCTCTTGCTTCAGATTATCTGCTGAAATGGAGAGGAAAATGTACAATTTATCCAAACAACTTGATGTTGAGGAAGTAACAAACATGCTGTTAGATGATAGAGACCTCACACTTCATGATGATGCTGCCATCGATCCTGGGACTGGGGCAGAAAAAAACCCGGAGATAATTACATTTTACAATGCCACCAAAGGGGGTGTGGATACAGCAGATCAGATGTGCTCCACTTTCAACGTCAGCAGAAACATCAAACGCTGGCCAATGGTCATATTTTTTGCTATGTTGAATTTGGGTGGTATAAATTCACAAGTAATTTATCTTGAAAACAAGCTTGAACCACTCCGTAGACGATTGTATCTGAAAAAATTGGCCCATGAACTAGTACTTGGAGAGCTACGCAGGAGAAGCGTGAAAACAATCGGTATCCCCTCTCTCCTTCAAGTTCAGCTCAAAAGGTTCCGCCCAGAAGATGATGGTGAAAAGTCACCATCTGCACCACCTCACAAAAGAAGGAGATGCACCACCTGCCAAACGGAAAGCGGAACCAGAAGGCTTTCAAATTATGAATGTCTCAAATGTCATAAAGCAATTTGCCTGACACATGCAAAAATGGTGTGTAATTCTTGCTATTTGCTCTGCAAGTGTGACTTTTCTGGGGAAACTTCAGCATCTACTTCTGATTGAATATGTTTTTAATAGTACTTAAGGTACCTTAAAATTAAGTTTGTGTTCAAAAATTTTCTTTGTACATTTTTTTGAGAGAGTCGAACTGGGGACTATTTGGCGGGAGTTTTGAAAAGTTTGTATTTCATAGTTATTAGTTTTATGTTAAGTAAATGTTTTTTTTTGCAACTGATTATGTGTAGTCTCTTTTATTACATCCCTATGAAGGTCACTGATCACTTTTAGAGCACTGAAATTGCAAACATTAGATATTATAGGTATTTTTCCAGCAGGCGCCTGACAGGCACATTGTATGTGAACTCGTTAGTCCGAATATTGTATGTGACGGAGGGTTAAAAGCCGTATGGTGCCTTTTGTGCTCCATGAAGTGTAATGGACTGTGCATGACACGGTTTGTGATGTCATAATAAACCGTATGGACTGTTTTTGTGAGAAAAACGTGCCTGTGTGAGTCCCATTGCTAAGCGAGAGTCCCCCAACACATGCAGCAAGTGCTATCTCACACAAGTCACATTGCTCGCTCAAACAGGATTGGCCTTTACTCCATCTCATCAGTCTAGTATCAGTGCAGTCACAGAGGATTTAGGGGTAGGGGGAGGGCATCTTTCTAAGGTATCTGTTAGATGCCCACTGTCCCGATATTTAAAGTCTATTGACAGATCAAAGACAGAGCTCCACTGTCACGACACAGCTGTCAGGTGACCCAGGGTTCCTTTCCTGACCCTACCACTAGGGGACGCCCTACCTCGCCCTATTTCTCGGAATAGTTCTGATGGTGAAGATGCCGGGACAGTCACCCTTGCCTTACCTCCTGAGTTACTCCTCCATCTGTTGTCTTCCCCATCGAGGGAAGAGGGGTGCTATTGTGCACAGCAGTACACCAATCCTACAAACAAGGATTAACAGAAATCTCCAGGCATACAAAATATTCACTCACATATAACAGAGAAATGCATCGGGGAGTGGAGGATGGGGAATAAACAAAAGTAGAGAAGAGAATTACCACACTTACAAATACCACAACAGTCACAGATCACTCCTCCAACACTCCTCATATGAACACCTCTTCCTCCTGAAGCCATGAAGCAAATGCTAGCTCTGATATGGATTTGCGTCAGAGCCCAGAGGCTACTTTTCACACTAGCGTCACAATGCATCGTTTATGGCAAAAAACGCATCCTGCAAAGTTGTTTGCAGGATGCGTTTTTGCCCCATAGATTAACATTGCGACACACTGCCACACGTCGCAACCGTCGTGCGACGGTTGCGCCGTGTTGTGGCGGACCGCCGGGAGCAAAAAACGTTAAATGTAACGTTTTTTGCTGCTGACGGACCACTTTTTCCGACCGCGCATGTGCGGCCGGAACTCCGCCCCCACCTTACAATGGGGCAGCGGATGCGCCGGAGAAATGCATCCGCTGCACCCGTTGTGCGGCGCATCAAACGCTAGCGTCGGAATCTCGGCCCGACGCACTGCGACGGGGAGATTCCGACGCTAGTGTGAAAGTAGCCTTATGAAGGGGAAGGGAGTGGCTGAGCTCAGCGTTTTCCAGCATGGCCGATTAGCCCATTCTGCCAAAAGGAATAAACACATTTAAAATGTAGAAGTGCTTCTTCTCAGCATTGGAGTAGGAGCACTCAGACGCTGAGGTCTTCTGGCTCCACACTGTCACGGCAACCCGTGACATCCACAATCTACAAAAGCCAGCTCCTAAACTCGCTCACCAGGGAACTAGACATTATGAATTTGACAATTATTCCATGTTCCCCACCTAACAAGCAGAAAGAACGCTACATAGACCTGTGCATATGGGATATGCGTTCATTTCCCTGAAATATGCTCATAATTCATGTTCAGTCCCCACCCAACAAGCACAGGGAATATACGGTGCCGGCAAAAAAAATCTTTACATTTGCGCAGCAAAAAAAAACTTTACATATAAAATCCACATCATAATTTCACTTTTTAAAAGTGTACACAATGGGGGAGATAATAAAAAACTGTCTAATATTAAAGCTGGCTTTGTTGCAAATATCAACCAATCAACGCTCAGTTTTCACTTCTCTGGTAAAGCGAAAGCTGCCCTCTGATTGGTTGCTATGTGCAGCTCAGCCGGTTTTGCTATTTGGCAGTCTTGTAAAGATTTTTTTTGCCGGCACTGTAAGTATACACCTGTTTATATCAGATATCTGTTAATTACCCTAATATCTACATATATTCCATGTAAGTCACAAAAAATTGCCCTTTATAAGATATATCCCTAAACCAGGGAGACAAGAACCACTGTATACATACATATATCACGTTTTTTTGGTGATTACAATATGCAGTAAATCCCAAAACAAGTGGTGCTTTCAAGATAAAATATTTTTTATTAAACACAAATTAAAATAACATGCAGTAGCAAAAAAGGTGCAGGATCCAGAAAAAGAGGGACATACAACCATAGGGAAACCACCAGATTCCTATTGCACTTCAGTGTGACTAAATAAGAAGGGGGCTAAATACCACACACAAAAACTGCTAACTTAAGGTACCGTCGCACATAACGATATTGTTGCTTTTTGTGACGTAGCAACGATATCGTTAATTAAATCGTTATGTGTGACAGGCCCCTGCTGGGAGATCGTTGGTCGCTGGGGAAAGTCCAGGACTTTATTTCGTCGCTGGATCTCCCGCTGACATCGCTGAATCGGCGTGTGTGACACCGATTCAGCTATGTCGTCACCGGTAACCAGGGTAAATATCGGGTTACTAAGCGCAGGGCCGCACTTATTAACCCGATGTTTACCCTGGTTACCGTTGTAAATGTAAAAAAACAAACACTACATACTTACATTCCCGGTGTCTGGTCCCTCGCCTTCAGCTTCCCGCACTGACCGGTGAGCGCCGGCCAGCCGTAAAGCAGAGCACAGCGGTGACGTCACCGCTGTACTTTACGGCCGGCGCTCAGTCAGTGCTGGAAGCTGAAGGCGAGGGACCTGACCAGACACCGGGAATGTAAGTATGTAGTGTTTGTTTTACATTTACAACGGTAACCAGGGTAAACATTGGGTTACTAAGCGCGGCCCTGCGCTTAGTAACCCGATGTTTACCCTGGTTACCCGGGGACTTCAGGATCGTTGATTGCTGGAAAGCTGTCTGTGTGACAGCTCTCCAGCGACCAAACAGCGACGCTGCAGCGATCGACATCGTTGTCGGTATCACTGCAGCGTCGCTTAGTGTGACGGTACCTTAAGTCAAATAGGGGAAAGTCAATTACCCATGCTGCCCATATAATTCATGCATGTCTAGGAACCAGACAATTATGAGCAATGGCAGCAAATAAGTATAATTAAGTATAATGAGCCCCTATAACAAGAGTAGTTAGTATGTGGATAAAGCTCCAAATAGTAAGGCAGTAACACATTACCTGAAGTGTATGATGTGGTTTTCCTCGGCGTCCCTCTGCCTATTCCATGTCTAAGATACCCAGGAAACCTATTATACCGCTCTATATGTTTGGACCAATACATTATGTTCATTCTTTTTAATGCATCCTGAAAAAAGTTATCATACAATCTTACACAACAACAAAATATCATTATGTTACAGCTCTCGGAACACGGCAACTGAGAACTACCGTAATTATTGTTACTAGGTCACTTTTACCATAAAATGAATAATGGAATAAAACCAAACAACCCAATGGTGGAACCGTCATTTCTCAATTCTATCACACTAAAATAAATGGGGTCATTCAAAACCACGCCAAAAAAATAAAAACATCTACAGCTACAGTACAGATGAAAAGTTTGGACACACCTTCTCATTTTTTTCGGTATTTTCATGACTATGAAAATTGTACATTCACACTGAAGGCATCAAAACTATGAATTAACACATGTGGAATTATATACTTAACAAAAAAGTGTGAAACAACTGAAATTATGTCTTATATTCTAGGTTCTTCAAAGTAGCCACCTTTTGCGTTGATGACTGCTTTGCACACTCTTGGCATTCTCTTGATGAGCTTCAAGAGGTAGTCACCGGGAATGGTCTTCCAACAATCTTGAAGGAGTTCCCAGAGATGCTTAGCACTTGTTGGCCCTTTTGCCTTCACTCTGCGGTCCAGCTCACCCCAAACCATCTCGATTGGATTCAGGTCTGGTGAATGTGGAGGCCAGGTCAACTGGCGTAGCACCCCATCACTCTCCTTCTTGGTCAAATAGCCCTTACACAGCCTGGAGGGTCATTGTCCTGTTGAAAAATAAATGATGGTCCAACTAAACGCAAACCGAATTGAATAGCATTATTTAAGTATGTAATTCCACATGTGTTAATTCATAGTTTTGATGCTTTCAGTGTGAATGTACAATTTTCATAGTCATGAAAATACAGAAAAATCTTTAAATGAGAAAGGTGTGTCCAAACTTTTGGTCTGTACTGTATATCAACAGATAATAAAGTTATCGCTCTTGGAAGAAGAAAACCCCAAAAAGGGGCAAATGGTCGTTTCTCCAAAGGGGTTACTATCCCAACTCAATCAACCCAGAACACCTGTACTAACGATCCTGCGAGAAAGTAGGAAAGGACTGCCCGCAGCTTCCGGAAAAGGACTGCCCGCAGCTTCCGGAAAAGGACTGCCCGCAGCTTCCGCTAAAGGACTGCCCGCAGCTTCCGGAAAAAGACTGCCAGCAGATTCCGTTAAAGGACTGCTCGCAGCTTCTGTTAAAGGACTGCCTGCAGCTTCCGCTAAAGGACTGCCCGCAGCTTTCGCTAAAAGACTGCCCTCAGCTTTCGCTAAAAGACTGCCCGCAGCTTCTAGTAAAGGACTGCCCTCAGCTTCCGCTAAGGGACTGCCCGCAGCTTCCGCTAAAGGACTGCCCGCAGCTTCTAGTAAAGGACTGCCCGCAGCTTCCGGTAAAGGACTGTCTGCAGCTTCTGGTAAGGGACTGCCCGCAGCTTCCGCTAAAGGACTGCCTGCAGCTTCCGCTAAAGGACTGCCCGCAGCTTCCGCTAAAGGACTGCCCGCAGCTGCTGGTAAAGGACTGCCTGCAGCTTCCGCTAAAGGACTGCCTGCAGCTTCCGCTAAAGGACTGCCCGCAGCTTCCGGTAAAGGACTGCCTGCAGCTTCCGGTAAAGGACTGCCTGCAGCTTCTGGTAAAGGACTGCCCGCAGCTGCTGGTAAAGGACTGCCTGCAGCCTCCCCAGCAGACGTCTCCACAACAGGGCAATTGGCAGTCTGGCTGCTATCCCTGAGACACGCTCCTCCCACCCCTATACTTCTGAGTAGCACGCACGCCGTGTGCCTGGCTCAGGACAAACTACAACACCAAAACCGGCTTCTGACGTCACCACCGGCGAGCGCTGCTGGCTCCACCCCTCGACGTGTTTCTAAAAAAAAAAAAAAAACACGAGCGACCAATGAAAGTAGTCTCCGCCCACATAACCTCTTCCTCTACGGGCTCTCATAAGGTACAAACTAGTGAAGTGTGTGGAATATTCGCTTCGCTTTTCTGTTGCTCTGCGAGCTTTCTCTCGGCCTTCTAGGCCTCAGTTACAACTACGAGCAGCGCTCCCTATTGTCCCTGAAGTAAAGAGTCCCGGCACAACACTGTGTGACTGGCTGCCATAGTTACCACCGGCAGCAGCTGAGCCCACACTGCTTAGCCCACCGGCAGTCACACGCGAGCCCGGCGGCGGCGGTGTAGGGCCCGTAGTGCGGCAGAGCTGGCGAGCAGCCACCATTTCAATCACGGTCTTAGTGTCCCAGCACAGCTCGCTCTGTTGGAGGAGTGTCAGTCCTCTGCTCCGTCCGCCTCCTCCTATCAGTGGCTGCACCATTCATCCAGCCCTCAGACATCCAGGGAGCACAGGGTGTGTACACACCGTCTACAGAGCCATCTCATCCTCCCGGGCACACACCATAGGCGGCTCCAGCACCAAGATGTCCAACCGAGCGCTGTGCAGAGAGGCGAGCCATGCAGGCAGCTGGTACACTGCCTCAGGTATGTGGCCATGGGCGAGGGTGGGACACTGGGGGTCCAGCTGCTTCTGACCTGATACTTGTGTATGTGTTACTGTAGCCCCGCCACCATAAGTATATGATCTCTGCACCTGAGGGTCTGTGGGCTGGTAGTGGGGCCGGTGACCCCATTGTGAGCTGCCGGGCACCCAAAGCTGTCTGTAGGCTCTCAGGATCCGACCCAGACTGGTCCTTGTAAGAACAGGATACATGCTCGATGGCATCGTCCTACTATAAGCACATGATCTGTACATCAGCGGGTCCGTGGCCTGATAATGGGGCTGGTGACATCATCATGAGTGACCATATACTAAAAGCTGTCTGTATGTGCTCGAGATCCGACCCAGACTGGTCCTTATAAGAACAGGATACATGCTCGATGGGATCGTCCTACTATAAGCACATGATCTGTACATCAGCGGGTCCGTGGCCTGATAATGGGGCCAGTGACATCATCATGAGTGACCATATACTAAAAGCTGTCTGTATGTGCTTGAGATCCGACCCAGACTGGTCCTTATAAGAACAGGATACATGCTCGATGGGATCGTCCTACTATAAGCACATGATCTGTACATCAGCGGGTCCGTGGCCTGATAATGGGGCTGGTGACATCATCATGAGTGACCATATACTAAAAGCTGTCTGTATGTGCTCGAGATCCGACCCAGACTGGTCCTTATAAGAACAGGATACATGCTCGATGGGATCGTCCTACTATAAGCACATGATCTGTACATCAGCGGGTCCGTGGCCTGATAATGGGGCCAGTGACATCATCATGAGTGACCATATACTAAAAGCTGTCTGTATGTGCTTGAGATCCGACCCAGACTGGTCCTTATAAGAACAGGATACATGCTCGATGGGATCGTCCTACTATAAGCACATGATCTGTACATCAGCGGGTCCGTGGCCTGATAATGGGGCTGGTGACATCATCATGAGTGACCATATACTAAAAGCTGTCTGTAGGCTCTCAGGATCCGACCCAGACTGGTCCTTATAATAACAGGATACATGCTCGATGGGATCGTCCTACTATAAGCACATGATCTGTACATCAGCGGGTCCGTGGCCTGATAATGGGGCCGGTGACATCATCATGAGTGACCATATACTAAAAGCTGTCTGTATGTGCTCGACATCCGACCCAGACTGGTCCTTATAAGAACAGGATACATGCTCGATGGGATCGTCCTACTATAAGCACATGATCTGTACATCAGCGGGTCCGTGGCCTGATAATGGGGCCAGTGACATCATCATGAGTGACCATATACTAAAAGCTGTCTGTATGTGCTTGAGATCCGACCCAGACTGGTCCTTATAAGAACAGGATACATGCTCGATGGGATCGTCCTACTATAAGCACATGATCTGTACATCAGCGGGTCCGTGGCCTGATAATGGGGCCGGTGACATCATCATGAGTGACCATATACTAAAAGCTGTCTGTATGTGCTCGACATCCGACCCAGACTGGTCCTTATAAGAACAGGATGCATGCTCAATGGGATCGTCCTACTATAAGCACATGATCTGTACATCAGCGGGTCCGTGGCCTGATAATGGGGCCGGTGACATCATCATGAGTGACCATATACTAAAAGCTGTCTGTATGTGTGTATGTGCTCGAGATCCGACCCACACTGGTCCTTATAATAACAGGGTACATGCTCGATGGGATTGTCCTACTATAAGCACATGATCTGTACATCAGCGGGTCCGTGGCCTGATAATGGGGCCGGTGACATCATCATGAGTGACCATATACTAAAAGCTGTCTGTATGTGCTCGAGATCCCACCCAGACTGGTCCTTATAAGAACAGGATACATGCTCAATGGGATCGTCCTACTATAAGCACATGATCTGTACATCAGCGGGTCCGTGGCCTGATAATGGGGCTGGTGACATCATCATGAGTGACCATATACTAAAAGCTGTCTGTATGTGCTCGAGATCCCACCCAGACTGGTCCTTATAAGAACAGGATACATGCTCGATGGGATCGTCCTACTATAAGCACATGATCTGTACATCAGCGGGTCCGTGGCCTGATAATGGGGCCGGTGACATCATCATGAGTGACCATATACTAAAAGCTGTCTGTAGGCTCTCAGGATCCGGCCCAGACTGGTCCTTATAATAACAGGGTACATGCTCGATGGGATCGTCCTACTATGAGCACATGATCTGTACATCAGCGGGTCCGTGGCCTGATAATGGGGCTGGTGACATCATCATGAGTGACCATATACTAAAAGCTGTCTGTATGTGCTCGAGATCCGACCTAGACTGGTCCTTATAAGAACAGGATACATGCTTGATGGGATCGTCCTACTATAAGCACATGATCTGTACATCAGCGGGTCCGTGGCCTGATAATGGGGCCAGTGATATCATCATGAGTGACCATATACTGTACTAAAAGCTGTCTGTATGTGCTCGAGATCCCACCCAGACTGGTCCTTATAATAACAGGATACATGCTCGATGGGATCGTCCTACTATAAGCACATGATCTGTACATCAGCGGGTCCGTGGCCTGATAATGGGGCCAGTGACATCATCATTAGTGACCATATACTAAAAGCTGTCTGTATGTGCTCGAGATCCGACCCAGACTGGTCCTTGTAAGAACAGGATACATGCTCGATGGGATCGTCCTACTATAAGCACATGATCTGTACATCAGCGGGTCCGTGGCCTGATAATGGGGCCAGTGACATCATCATGAGTGACCATATACTAAAAGCTGTCTGTATGTGCTCGAGATCCGACCCAGACTGGTCCTTATAAGAACAGGATACATGCTCGATGGGATCGTCCTACTATAAGCACATGATCTGTACATCAGCGGGTCCGTGGCCTGATAATGGGGCTGGTGACATCATCATGAGTGACCATATACTAAAAGCTGTCTGTATGTGCTCGGGATCCGACCTAGACTGGTCCTTATAAGAACAGGATACATGCTTGATGGGATCGTCCTACTATAAGCACATGATCTGTACATCAGCGGGTCCGTGGCCTGATAATGGGGCCAGTGATATCATCATGAGTGACCATATACTGTACTAAAAGCTGTCTGTATGTGCTCGAGATCCCACCCAGACTGGTCCTTATAATAACAGGATACATGCTCGATGGGATCGTCCTACTATAAGCACATGATCTGTACATCAGCGGGTCCGTGGCCTGATAATGGGGCCAGTGACATCATCATGAGTGACCATATACTAAAAGCTGTCTGTATGTGCTCGAGATCCGACCCAGACTGGTCCTTGTAAGAACAGGATACATGCTCGATGGGATCGTCCTACTATAAGCACATGATCTGTACATCAGCGGGTCCGTGGCCTGATAATGGGGCCAGTGACATCATCATGAGTGACCATATACTAAAAGCTGTCTGTATGTGCTCGAGATCCGCCCCAGACTGGTCCTTATAAGAACAGGATACATGCTCGATGGGATCGTCCTACTATAAGCACATGATCTGTACATCAGCGGGTCCGTGGCCTGATAATGGGGCCAGTGACATCATCATGAGTGACCATATACTAAAAGCTGTCTGTATGTGCTCGAGATCCCACCCAGACTGGTCCTTATAAGAACAGGATACATGCTCGATGGGATCGTCCTACTATAAGCACATGATCTGTACATCAGCGGGTCCGTGGCCTGATAATGGGGCCAGTGACATCATCATGAGTGACCATATACTAAAAGCTGTCTGTATGTGCTCGAGATCCGCCCCAGACTGGTCCTTATAAGAACAGGATACATGCTCGATGGGATCGTCCTACTATAAGCACATGATCTGTACATCAGCGGGTCCGTGGCCTGATAATGGGGCCAGTGATATCATCATGAGTGACCATATACTGTACTAAAAGCTGTCTGTATGTGCTCGAGATCCCACCCAGACTGGTCCTTATAAGAACAGGATACATGCTCGATGGGATCGTCCTACTATAAGCACATGATCTGTACATCAGCGGGTCCGTGGCATGATAATGGGGCCAGTGACGTCATCATGAGTGACCATATACTAAAAGCTGTCTGTATGTGCTCGAGATCCCACCCAGACTGGTCCTTATAAGAACAGGATACATGCTCGATGGGATCGTCCTACTATAAGCACATGATCTGTACATCAGCGGGTCCGTGGCCTGATAATGGGGCCAGTGACATCATCATGAGTGACCATATACTAAAAGCTGTCTGTATGTGCTCGAGATCCCACCCAGACTGGTCCTTATAAGAACAGGATGCATGCTCTATGGGATCGTCCTACTATAAGCACATGATCTGTACATCAGCGGGTCCGTGGCCTGATAATGGGGCCGGTGACATCATCGTGAGTGGCTGGACACCCAAAGCTGTCTGTAGGGTCTCATGATCCGGCCCAGACTGGTCTTTATAACAATCGGATACGTGCTCGATGGAATCATCCTATAAATGTGTACAGAGCATACAAACCTCTTTGTGGACTGATCTTGGGGCGCTGTGACATCATTGTGTGTGGCCAGACACTCAAAGATGGCTGTAGGTTCACAAGAGCCATGCGAGACTGGTCCCTATAAGAAAAGGATGCAAGTGATCTGTAGAGTTGGTCATTTTGTGGTGTAGGTTTACCATTCAATTGTATTTTACTAACAAAGGAAGATACACTAAAAGCATTCTATTGTTTCCTCTTTGCCAAAGAGGGTCACACTGTCACATCTGAGCACTCTCCAGTGGCACAATATAGAATGAAGGGGTCTTACCCTCAGACACATATGGCATAAATGCCTGACGGGTGCAAGTTCCATTTCCAGGACTTCCATATGTTGAAAAAGTGGGGTCCTCTTCCTGATCCCGCTTCAGAGAGGAAGCGGCCATGTGTGCAGGTGGCTCTTTCTATTGTACATCCTGGGTGCCCAGCGTTTCCCAACTCCCATAAACAATGATGCACAGAGCTCCATGTATAGGTGGGATTATTGGAGGAAGGGGGATGTCTAATGTGACAGCAAAGCATTATACAGGACAATGGTGTCCAAGCCACCCTTACTGAGGCGGGTGTGTACACGACGGCCGAGCTCTTTGTGCTGTGCCTCTAGTAGGACATGTATACTCAGAACCTTGAGGTGCTTTTCCGTCGGAGGTAATTGGCTTCTAAGAAATCCTGCACCAGAGGCATCTCTGTATAAAATCATTTGTGTCACTAATCAGGGAGATGGCGGCACTGGAGGGGCAGGGTAAGGATATTATCACTCTTGTTCTTATAGTCATTAAAGGTTTCATCAGGTTGTTCAGCCCTTTGTTTCGGCATAACCTTTGAAAACAAGCAAATGTCGAAATGTGTCTGCTGAATTCTGCTAGAAGACACGCACAGAAAGGACTGGTTAATATTTGCTATTATTCCTTATGTGCTCTTGTACTGGAACACAACCACCACCATTTGTAGTCAGTAATATTGTCGTCTCCTCAAGTAAATCTAGACAACCTGAACTTGAGATATGTTGGAGACTTCATTCGAGGTCAGCTATGAAATTGGGTAAAATTAAATAATCCTGGGAAGAGGTTTCTGTTCAATTAAGGCTAATCCTCGAGAGGCCTCTCGGTGGTTGAAGCTGCAAATCTGCAGAAGAAAAGCCAGGTATTATCCTTGGATTTCTCTTCTGGATCTTGTCTTTCATACATTTTGGATTTTTGTAAGGCAAATCAGATGCGTGTTATGTCAGCCTAAAGTTTCACATTCATGTCGATCTCCGCAAGGATAAACGATATGTAACAACTCTGCTGGCATCACAGCATGGCCTCACATCTCTCACTATCTTACCCACTGCTCCAGGCCATGATGTGGTTTCTGTTTCATGCCAGCTCCATGTTCTGTGTCTCTGCTCTGTGCATGCTTCATGGCTATGTGTATAGGGGGCCGGCGCCTGAACTCTCTGGTTCTTATAGGAATCAGGTGCATCTGTCTAATCAGTTCCTGACCAATTACCAAAAGGCCTCCTGTATATAGTGCAGCTCCACCCTGTGGTCGGGGCCTGTGCAACTTACTCCCTCAGTCAGTTCTTTGCTGCTGAGGTGCCAGGTCCTGTCTCGGTTACTCTCTCTTGTCTGCCACCCAGGGGGGCGTTGTACCCTGGTCTTGTCCTGTGTAGCCACCCAGTGGGGATTTGTACCCTGGTCTCTGTCTGCCACCCAGAGGGGCATCATACCCTGGCTTGTGTCTATGTCTCTGTGTCTTGTCTCGTTCCTGACTCTGTCTTAGTCTAGTCCTATTCCTCTGTCTGTTTATATCTGTCTTGGTTTGCCTTTTCTGCTCTGTTCGTCACTGTCTGTGGCTCTGCTTCTCTTTGCTCTGCACTCTGACCTTGCTTTACACTCTGTGGCTTTGCTCTCAGCTCTGCACTCAGACCTTGCTCCGCACTCTGTGGTTTTGCTCTGTGGCTCCGCTCTTTGCGGTTCTACCTAGCTCCGCTCTTTGCGGTTCTACCTGGCTCCGCTCTTTGCGGTTCTACCTGGCTCCGCCTCCTGCATTTCTGCACTTGGCTCCGTCTCCGCTCTTTGCTCCGCCTCCAGCGTCTCTGCTCTTGGCTCCGCCCCCAGCTACTCCGCTCTTGGCTCCGCCTCCAGCTACTCCGCTCTTGGCTCCGCCTCCAGCGTCTCTGCTCTTGGCTCCGCCTCCAGCGTCTCAGCTCTTGGCTCCGCCTCCAGCGTCTCAGCTCTTGGCTCCGCCTCCAGCGTCTCCGCTCTTGGCTCCACCTCCAGCGTCTCCGCTCTTGGCTCCGCCTCCAGCATCTCCGCTCTTGGCTCCGCCTCCAGCGTCTCTGCTCTTGGCTCCGCCTCCAGCGTCTCCGCTCTTGGCTACGCTCTTGGCTCTGCCTTCTCCTTCTCTTCTCTTAGTTCCACCTTCTACTCGTACTCAGCCTCCTGCATTTCTGTTCTTGGTTCTAGCTCTTGTGCTTTCGCTCTGCATCCGCTCTTACGGTCTTTCTCTACTTGTTATTTAGTCCTCCTGTCTGAACAGGTTCCTACCTGTTTCACATACGTGCCTGCAGACCGGTCCCTACCGGTTCTTCCTATGTTCCAGTGTCTCTGTTGTACCCGTCTGCCTGCCTGTGTCCCAGCCGTGCCCGCCTGTCAGCCAGAGTGCCAGCCGTGCCCACTCCGTTCCTTAGTGGGATCAGCAGCCACAGCCAGACATCACCCTGGAGTGGCATCTGGTAGCTTCCTATTTCACAAGTCTGACCTCACCATCAGAGGCTCCAGCGTACACATAGGAAGCTACTTAGTTACGCCCCTTCCAGGGAAGTTTGGTCTGTGGTCCAGTGGGGCCACACCCCCGTATGCCCGCGCCAACCAGTCTGGGCGCGTGCGTGACACGATACTTCTTGGATCCTGGTCTGACGCCTCTCACACAGCCAAACCAGATCTCCGCTTTGCACTGATGAGGGGCAGTACCCCGAAACAGTGTCTGCAAATTGAGATTCTAGTTTGGCTATTATCCTAAGTCATGTGACAATGCTCGTTAAAGGGTCAACATTGACTTGTAAGATTGCTACCTTCCAATAGGTGGCACTAGAGTTCTAGCTCTCTCTGAAGAGTCAATTTGCATAATTAGCATATTACCCAGAGGAGCATTGCGGCTTTAAGTCTCCTCATCTTGGCATGCTTGGCATGTCGATCTCTGCAAGGAGAAACAATACTTTTTGGATAACATTCATGTAATAGCACATTTCTACATTTGTATTGAGGCCGCAATACCCACTTGTGGATTCCGTGACCTTAAAGGGTTATTCCCATCTTCAGTGATGGACATAATTGGATAGTACTTGTGAAAGCAAGCAAGTTTCCAGTTTACTGCTTATTACAATTTACACAACCCCTGTTTCCTTTATCATTTCAGTTTTATTTGATTACTGCTCATTGCTTCGGATACCGGCTACCTTTGTGGACCAGCAGCAGTGGCCTAACTTACAAAGCGCTGACGAGAACTTTCCAATAGGGTCATTCCATGGTAAAACTGGCTCCAGACTGTTCTTTGAAGGCAGGCACAAAAAGGAGTGAATGTATATTGTACATTTAAACTATTCTCAATAGATTTCAACACAGTTTGATTTTTCAACAATCCAACTAAATACAAAATACAGTGTTATTACTTGGTAACTTACGTTCCAAAAAAAGGAAAGGCAATTGTCCTTCATGAGTCTGCCAAATTTTCTGTTCTGGCATTATTTTTATTGTATTAAAACATAGTCCCAGCAACTTTAAAAAATGTATTTTATCCTCTCAAGTTAAAAGCAACAGTTTTTATTACAAGAAATATAGATAACTTACGTTACCGCACAGTATAGTAACTTTCGTTACTAACCTGATGGTAACTTACTGTCACGCACGCGGCCAGACTGGTTGGCGCGGGCATACGGGGGTGTGGCCCCACTGGACCACAGACCAAACTTCCCTGGAAGGGGCGTAACTAAGTAGCTTCCTAGGTGTTCGCTGGAGCCTCTGATGGTGAGGTCAGACTTGTGCAATAGGAAGCTACCAGGTGCCACTCCAGGGTGATGTCTGGCTGTGGCTGCTGATCCCACTAAGGAACGGAGCGGGCACGGCTGGCACTCTGGCTGACAGGCGGGCACGGCTTGGACACAGGCAGGCAGACGGGTACAACAGAGATACTGGCGGGCAGGCGGACACGGCTGGCTCTCTGGTAGGCAGGCAGGTACGGCTGGAACATAGGAAGAACCGGTAGGGACTGGTCTGCAGGCAGGTATGTGAAACAGGTAGGAACCTGTTAACACAGGAGGACTAAGTAACAAGTAGAGAAAGACCGCAAGAGCGGATGCAGAGCGAAAGCACAAGAACTAGAACCAAGAACAGAAACGCAGGAGGCTGAGTACGAGTAGAAGGTGGAACTAAGAGAAGAGAAGGAGAAGGCAGAGCCAAGAGCGGAGACGCTGCAAGAGGCGGAGCCAAGAGCGGAGACGCTGCAAGAGGCGGAGCCAAGAGCGGAGACGCTGCAAGAGGCGGAGCCAAGAGCGGAGACGCTGCAAGAGGTGGAGCCAAGAGCGGAGACGCTGCAAGAGGTGGAGCCAAGAGCGGAGACGCTGCAAGAGGCGGAGCCAAGAGCGGAGACGCTGCAAGAGGCGGAGCCAAGAGCGGAGACGCTGCAAGAGGCGGAGCCAAGAGCGGAGACGCTGCAAGAGGCGGAGCCAAGAGCGGAGACGCTGCAAGAGGCGGAGCCAAGAGCGGAGACGCTGCAAGAGGCGGAGCCAAGAGCGGAGACGCTGCAAGAGGCGGAGCCAAGAGCGGAGACGCTGCAAGAGGCGGAGCCAAGAGCGGAGACGCTGCAAGAGGCGGAGCCAGGTAGAACCGCAAAGGGCGGAGCCAGGTAGAACCGCAAAGGGCGGAGCCAGGTAGAACCGCAAAGGGCGGAGCCAGGTAGAACCGCAAAGGGCGGAGCCAGGTAGAACCGCAAGGAGCGGAGCCACAGAGTGCGGAGCAAGGTCTGAGTGCAGAGCTGAGAGCAAAGCCAAAGAATGTAAAGCAAGGTCAGAGTGCAGAGCAAAGTTACAGAGAGCAGAGCTGAGGGAAAAGCTGAGAGACACAGAAGCACAGGTAGTGGTAGAACTGAGCAAAGAGAAGCAGAGCCACAGACAGTGGCGAACAGAGCAGAAAAGGCAAACCAAGACAGATATAAACAGACAGAGGAATAGGACTAGACTAAGACAGTCAGGAACGAGACAAGACACAGAGACATAGACACAAGCCAGGGTATGATGCCCCTCTGGGTGGCAGACAGAGACCAGGGTACAAATCCCCACTGGGTGGCTACACAGGACAAGACCAGGGTATAACGCCCCCCTGGGTGGCAGACGAGAGAGTAACCGAGACAGGACCTGGCACCTCAGCAGCAAAGAACTGACTGAGGGAGTAAGTTGCACAGGCCCCGACCACAGGGTGGAGCTGCACTATATACAGGAGGCCTCTTGGTAATTGGTCAGGAGCTGATTAGACAGATGCACCTGATTCCTATAAGAACCAGAGAGTTCAGGCGCCGGCCCCCTATACACATAGCCATGAGGCATGCACCGAGCAGAGACACAGAACATGGAGCTGGCATGAAACAGAAACCACATCATGGCCTGGAGCAGTGGGTAAGATAGTGTGAGAGATGTGAGGCCCTGCTGTGATGCCAGCAGAGTTGTTACACTTACGTTACAATATGTTTCCATTCATTGGATTAAACTTCTTGTCAGGTAAGTTACCATCATCTTTGTAACGTAAGTTACTATATTGTGTTGTAACGTAAGCTACCATGGAATGACCCAATGCAGCTCGTAAGCTGGCCGGGATTGTGAAGCGCACTTTTAGCTCCCGATGCAGACACTGCTCCGTCAGGGCATCAGAGAACGCATAGTCTTGTCCCGCGGTGCAGTGATGCCTTTGTTCCGAACTGATGATCAAGCTGGGGTGCACCATCCCCCAACAAGCTGGGAAGTGGTGAGCTCCTGCCAATGATGATGGGGCAACCCATTTAGCTTACATCTTCATTATTACCTATGACAAAGGATTTGGTTACACAGGGATTTTGGCCAAAGGTCAAACAGCCAAAGATCTCCATGTGCTGCTGCTGCTGCTCCATTGCAACGGCGCCTATGTTGCCGCAATAAGCATGTCACAATACAACTGCCATTTTGCTGCTTGTTTTTCCCCCAGTACCCTAGGGGCATCTGCGTTACACTGCAATGTAGCAGGGGAGCGTGGTTGTTTTCTACATGACATATATATGTATATATGTATATGTATATATATATGTATATATATATATATATATATATATATATATATATATATATATATATAGAATCTTTTTTGGAATAAGGCTTCATTAAAAATTTTGCACAGCTTGGCTTATACAGGCTTTTTTGTTATTTTGCACATTGCTGGTTGCAGAAAGAGTTGTCTGAGAATCCTCAGTGAACTGAGATCTTGTTGTGTTTTTTTTTACTGAGCTCCTCTCAGCTGATTTCTGACCTCTGACCTTCAGCTTAAAGGGAACCTGTCACCCCGTTTTTTCAGATTGAGCTATAAATACTGTTAAATAGGGCCTGCGCTGTGTGTTACTATAGTGTATGTAGTGTACCCCGATTCCCCACCTATGCTGAGAAATAACTTACCAAAGTCGCCGTTTTCGCCTGTCAATCAGGCTGGTCAGGTCGGGAGGGCGTGTTCACAGCGCTGGTTCTTCCTCAGCTTTACGTTGGTGGCGTAGTGGCGTAGTGGTGAACAAGCAGCGCGCGATCTGCGCTGTCATCCCTTTCGTCGGTGGGGGCGGCCATCTTCCTGGGGCCGCGCGTGCGCAGATCGAGTGCTCTGCTGCACGGGGCTTCAGGAAAATGGCCGCGGGATGCCGCCCGTGCGCATTAGAGATCGCGGCGGCCATTTTCCCAAAGCCGAGTTTGCATCTCGGCTTTGGGAAAATGGCCGCCGCGATCTCTAATGCGCACGCGCGGCATCCCGCGGCCATTTTCCTGAAGCCCCGTGCAGCAGAGCACTCGATCTGCGCACGCGTGGCCCCAGGAAGATGGCCGCCCCCACCGACGAAAGGGATGACAGCGCAGATCGCGCGCTGCTTGTTCACCACTACGCCACCAACGTAAAGCTGAGGAAGAACCAGCGATGTCACCACGCCCTCCCGACCTGACCAGCCTGATTGACAGGCGAAAACGGCGACTTTGGTAAGTTATTTCTCAGCATAGGTGGGGAATCGGGGTACACTACATACACTATAGTAACACACAGCGCAGGCCCTATTTAACAGTATTTATATCTCAATCTCAAAAAACGGGGTGACAGGTTCCCTTTAACTTGAATGTGGTGATTAATAACTGCCAATAAGAATGTTTACTGGGGATGCTTTAGGTCAGGAGCATCTGGCCCCTGGGCAGATTTCCAGGGACCGCAGTGTTCAGGGCGGCAGATACGTTTTGCCAGCCCATTCATTTCTTGCACAGCGCATGCAGTGAAGGATTACGTCTTGACGCTGGCCATTACAGTTTTGGTGGGCGCAGTTATCAAGCGATTCGCTCACCTACCACAGATGAAGACAGGAGCAGCACTTATGTCTCCTGTCATGTGTCTCCTGCTGCCATGTATACGGCAGTCTCGGTGTCTATGTGAAGTATACAGCAGACCTCACACTGCCCGAGTCTCAGGATACATGATCAGTGATGTTACTGTGAGGAGACCTGCAGTGAAATATACATTAGTTTGGTGCAACTTACTGCTGCGAGTTCTTTACAAATGAGTTGACTGCTCACTAGACCAATGCAAATGCGGAAAAGCAGTTGAGAATGGCAACTGTGGCCTTAGTGGGTGTGTACCCACTTCGCCATGGACCAGGCTTACTATGCAGGGCTAAGTGACTTTTCCTTAGAACCTCAGGTGGTGAGGATGGGCTTGGCCACAGGTATTCATCAGCTGTCACTCCAGGGCAGGCTCCACACCTGCAACAGCTGATTCAGGAGTCAAAACAGGAAAATGGAGCACAAAGGAGGCAAGGACAGAAGTGTAGTCAGACGGCCCAAGGTCGGGGCAGGCTGCATGGGTTCACAAAACAATGCCAAGGTCAGACAGAACTGGTATATAAGCCAGGTCAGCAACAGGAAAGACGAGACAAAAGAAACTAGACTGAACGCTGGAGATGGACAGGAACCTAAGTTCAGGCAGGGAACAGAAGGAGGAGCAGCCTAATGTATCCCTTGTTGGCTGGGAAAGACAAATCCTGCAGGACACAGCAGGGTTAAATTCCTGCAGAATCTGTCTGCACCTCTCTGGCCAGATGGAGACAGCAGGAATATGCAGCAGATTATTGAAGTGCTGCATGAGGTAAATCAACACGGTGGCCTGACACGGAGAGGAGCAAAGTGGTTAACGCAGTAAGTATCTCAACGCTGGGAAAACATGCGAATTACCGTCGTGACAGCAACATCATCAATACCACCTAACATCACATATCTTACCAAAGACAAGCAGTCCTAGCCTTTACATAAGGGTGACTTAAAGAAAACCTGTCAACTCATTTTGCCACTACAAGATGCGGCCACTGCCTTTCGGGGCTTATCTACAGCGTTCTATAATGCTGTAGATAAGCCCCCAGTCCGACCTGAAAGAGAATAAAAACAAGTTTTATTATACTCATCCGAGAGGTCGGTCCTGTGCGGTCTGGTCCGATGGGCGTCGCAGGTCCCGGGTCTGGCGCCTTCCTTCATGTGATGCCGCCCTCCTGCTTGCTTTGTGTTGCGCTCCTGCGCAGGCGTACTGATCTGCCATGTTGAGGGCAGAGCAAAGTACTGCAGTGCGCAGGTGCCGGGCTTCTCAGACCTTTCCCGGTGCCTGCGTACTGCAATACTTTACTCTGCCCTCAAACAGGGCAGATCCGTACGCCTGCGCAGGAGCGCGACAGAAGTAAGCAGGATGACGACATCACATGAAGATGGGAGGCGCCGGACTCGGGACCTGCGACACCCATCGGACCAGACCACACCCGGTTGAGTATAATCAAACTCGTTTTTATTCTCTTTCAGGTTGGACCGGGGGCTTATCTACAGCATTATAGAACGCTATAACAGAAACCAACACTAAGGACGTAATCATGAGTAAAGAAAGTAATTTATAGGTCTATAGCATTATAGAACGCTGTAGATAAGCCCCCAAGTGGCCGTATCTTATAGCGGCAAAATGAGTTGACCGGTTCCTTTTAATTAAATGTTTGACCAAATGTAGCAGGATTTTTTTTTTAAAGTTGATTATTTTAGACAGCCCCAGAATGATGTTATAGGTATTTGGAGGTTTGCCGTGCTTTAGTCTTTTTTTTCTGAAGAGCTCATTCTGCTGCAGTAATAGAGGAGTAGGTGCGTGATGCAACATTTTTATGAAATTGAGTAGCACAAACTCTTTTTATCCCAAATTTCATGCATTAAAAAAATGTATACCTCCAAAGTGTGCTTCGTAAGAGTGCGGAACCCCCAGTCAGCCTCCATGGACCACAATGCATTTAGGTCTCTATTAGTGATGAGCGAATATACTCGTTACTCGAGTTTTCCCGAGCATTCTCGGGGGTCCTCCGAGTATTTTTTAGTGCTCGGAGATTTAGTTTTCCTTTCAGCAGCTGAATGATTTACATCTGTTAGCCATCTTGATTACATGTGGGGATTCCCTAGCAACCAGGCAATTCCCACATCTACTTATGCTGGCTATCAGATGTAAATCATTCAGCTGTGGTGATGAAAAGTAAATCTCCGAGCACTTAGAAATAGTCGGAGGACCCCTGAGCGTGCTCGGGAAATCTCGAGTAACGAGTATATTCGCTCATCACTAGCCTCTATTAGTATTCTCTGTGCTGCATCTGGTGGGGGCTTTTTTGCTTTCTGCAGGGAACCTCCCTCATACACCTTTGCAGAATGTCCAGTCAGACCTTCAGTGACCCTCCCACTGTTTGAATTAAATGAACCAGATGTTTAAGGAGGTGAGGTGTGAGCACCTCTGCCCAACCAGCTGATCCCAAGAGACAGGATGAAAGGGAAAGACGTGTTTGGGGGTATATAATTCCACATGTGTTAATTCATAGTTTTGAGTGTGTGAATGTACAGTTTTCATAGTCATGAAAATACAGAAAAATCTTTAAATGAGGTGTGTCCAAACTTTTGCTCTGTACTGTGTATGTATATCTGTGTACATCTATATTAGCATTTGTCACCATTGACCTATTCATAGGTGTGTTAAATATGGAGATCAGAGGAAATCCTGTATGATGCATCACCAATGACTTCTACTGCGCAGGCATGGTTAGCGCCATTTTCATACGGATTTATTTTTTTTAAATGAATTTCAGGATACCCTCAAACAAATGAATTATATATGCCATCATGCTGCAGCGCAGGCGCCTGCCTGCAGAAGGGGATTTTTCCCCCCAGATTTATATATAATATTCACTTTGACCTGTCAGAAGCCATGCACATGAATACCTAATCAGAGCACCACATGAAGACCCCCCCACAGGCCTCCCTGGGGCACGAGCATATCATTAGCTGGAAATTAAGATTAAACAACAACCACAAGACGAATTTAACCACGCAGGTATCATTATAATCAGTATAACAGCTCTGACCTGACACTGTCTGTAGGTTACTGTGCACAATCCTGCTGACGGGTTCACTTTAATGAACCTTGTCATCAGGGCCGGACTGGGACTAAAATTCATCCCTGGCATTTGAAGTCACACAGGCCCACTTGTCACATGGTGACTGTATAATATCTTTGTACACTTGTAGGTTACAAGAAGTGAGGGGAGTGTAACACGACTATATAACATATAATTACAGCTGTATCCAGCATTACAGCTCAGCCCCCATAGAATGTAATGCACCCAGTCCCCATAGAATGCACACCACCGCACCTTGAGAAAGAGGTGAAACGCGCGTCGGTGGCGGCATGGACACTGATCCTGACACACTGAGATCATGGGTAAGCAACTAATTTAGTTTGGGGCCCAGTATTTGGAATGGTATAGCGCGCAGACTTACACTGGTAGCCAGATGACCAAGTATTCCGGACTTTTCGGTCTCTCTCTTTGTGGCACTTGGGCATCTTACCCATGTTTTATATTCAACATCTTTGATCAGGATATGTGTGACCTGTTATTACCTGATTCTAGTCTATTTACCTGTTGTATATTATTATTTTCTTAATAAATTGATTTGTATTACTCTTGGACTTTTTACTCCATTTTTTCATATGTTTCATAAAATACTTAATAAGTAACATTTCACATATGTCTACTTTACATCAGCACAATTTTGGAACCAAAAGTTTCTTTGTTATGGAGTTATAAGGGTTAAAAGTTGACCAGCAATTTCTCATTTTTACAACACCATTTTTTTTAGGGACTACATCACATTTGAAGTCACTTTGAGGGATCTATATGATAGAAAATACTCAAGGGTGACACCATTCTAAACACTGCATCCCTCAAGGTGCTCAAAACCACATTCAAGAAGTTTATTAACCCTTCAGGTGTTTTACAGGAATTTTTGGAATGTTAAAAAAAAATTAACATTTGAAATTTTTTTCAGAAAAAATTTACTTCAGCTCCAATTTTGTTTTATTTTACCAAGAGTAACAGGAGAAATTGGACCTCAAAAGATGTTGTGCAATTTGTCCTGGGTATGCTGATACCCAATATGTGGGGGTTAACCACTGTTTGGGTGCATGGCAGACCTCAGAAGGGAAGGAGCGCCATTTGACTTTTCATTGCAAAATTGACAGGAATTGAGATAGGACGCCATGTCGCTTTTGGAGAGCCCCTGATGTGCCTAAACATTGAAACCCCCCACAAGAGACACCATTTTGGAAAGTAGACCCCCTAAGGAGCTTGAGGGGGGGGGGGGAACCACCATTTGGGCGCATGGCAGAGCTCGGAAGGGAAGGAGCACTGTTTGGAATGCAGACTTAGATGGAATGGTCAGCAGGCGTCACATTGCGTTTGCAGAGCCCATGATGTACCTAAAAAGTAGAAAACCCCCACAAGTGACCCCATATTGGAAACTAGACCCCCCCCCCCCCCGAGGAACTTATCTAGATGTGTTGTGAGAACTTTGAACCCCCAAGTATTTCACTACAGTTTATAACGGAGAGCAGTGAAAATAAAAAATACCCCCTAAGAAACTTATCTAGATGTGTGGTGAGCACTTTGAACCCCCAAGTGTTTCACTGCAGTTTATAACGCAGAGCCATAAAAATGAAAAATTTTTTTTTCCACAAAAATTATTTTTTAGCCCCCAGTTTTGTATTTTCCCAAGTGTAACAGGATAAATTGGACCCCAAAAGTTGTTGTCCAATTTGTCCTGAGTACGCTGATACCCCATATGTCTGAGAAAACTTCTGTTTGGGCGCATGGCAAAGCTTGGAAGGGAAGGAGCGCCGTTTGGAATGCAGACTTAGATGGAATGGTCTCCAGGCGTCAAATTGCGTTTGCCGAGCCCCCTGATGCACCTAAACAGTAGAAAACCCCCACAAGTGACCCCATATTGGAAACTAGACCCCCCAAGGAACTTATATAGATGTGTTGTGAGAACTTTGAACCCCCAAGTGTTTCACTACAGTTTGTAATGCAGAGCCGTGAAAATAAGGAATCATTTTTTTCCCACAAAAATGATTTTTATAGCCCCCCAAATTTTTATTTTCCCAAGGGTAACCAGAGAAACTGGACCTGAAAAGTTGTTGCCCAATTTGTCCTGAGTACACTAATACCCCATATGTTGGGGTAAACCCCTGTTTTGGCGCACGGGAGAGCTTGGAAGGGAAGGAGCCTTGTTTTAGTTTTTCAACGCAGAATTGGCTGGAATTGAGATCAGACGCTATGTGGCGTTTGGAGAGCCCCTGATGTGCCTAAACAGTGTAAACTCCTCAATTCTAACTGAAACCATAACCCTAACCACACCCCTAACCCGTACATGCCCCTAATCCCAACCACATCTGTTATGATCTGGTGGCCTTGGAGCAGCATGAGACGTACTCTGGAGAAGGTGGTCCCTGTACTGACCGCAAACCCTGAACCTAGCAGCACAACTAAAAGTAGCCGTGGGGGGTACCTAACACTCCCTAGACCCCTCGGCACAGCCTAAGATCTAACTACCCCTAAAGACAGAAACAGGAAACCTATCTGGCCTCAGAGAAAATCCCCAAAGGATAGATAGCCCCCCACAAATATTGACTGTGAGAGGAGAGGGAAAAAACACGCAGATATGAAATCAGATTTTAGCATAGGAGGCCATACTAGCTAAAAAGAAAGAATAGAACAGAGTACTATGCGGTCAGTATAAAAAACACTAGAAAATATCCACCGCAGAAAATACGGATCACCACATCTGACTAAAGACATGGGGGGTACATCTGCATCTCCAGAGAAATAGCTAGGCTGCAAAAAATCCTTCACAGACCAAGCTGGACAAGACAAAAACATGAAAATGCACAGAACTATAAGGTCCACTGCAGGTGGACAGCAAAAACAAAGCCAGGACTTATCTTTGTAGAAAAACACAGCAAACTGGAGAGACCAGCAGGGAAGTGAATCCTTCAAGAACAATGGACAACTGGCACTGACTAAAGGATCCTGCAAAGCTATATACCCCAGTCAGTCCTGCAATTAGTAGATACACATGTCCACTCCTGCAATCCAGGCACAACTGCATTACTCTCTACAACCACCGGAGGGAGCCCAAAAGCTGAATTCACAACACACATCCCTAAACCCAACACACCCCTAATCGCAACCGTAAATGTAATACTAATCCTCACTTTTTGCCTTAACGGGAAATGGAAAATGGAAATAAATACATTTTTTATTATTTTTCCCTAACTAAAGGGGTGATGAAGAGGGGTTTGATTTACTTTTATAGCGGGTTTTTTAGCGGATTTTTATGATTGGCAGCTGTCACACACTAAAAGACGCTTTTTATTGCAAAAAATAGTTTTTGCATCTCCACATTGAGAGCTATAATTTTTCCATATTTTGGTCCACAGAGTCATGTGAGGTCTTGTTTTTTTGCGGGACGAGTTGACGTTTTTATTGGTACCATTTTCGGGAACGTGACATTTTTGATCGCTTTTTTTGAACAAAAACCAGCAATTCGTGAATTTCTTTGAGGGGGGGGGGCCTTTATACCGTTCCACGTTTGATAAAAATTGATAAAGCAGTTTTATTTTTCGGGTCCGTACGATTACAGCAATACATCATTTATATCATTTTTCTCTAGTCACCTTCCACGATGGCATACGGAGGTTGCTTCTTTGCCCTGATGGGGAACCGGAAATAAGGAGAGGTTTAAAGCCCCTCCCACTTACCAGTGTCTCTCCTGTTCCCCATGGGACAGAGGAAGGTTCCGTGTGCTGTGATGTCCGGCAACCACAGTACCTGTTTTCCAGGCTTTGCCTCTCCTAAGCCAGGCAGCATGTGGTTGCGTCTACCTCCCCTTCTTGCTGCTCTTGTCGTTCCGGTAACCTCAGGAACTCCTCCTGGCCTTCCCGCACCCCCTTGAGGGTAAAGCAGGCCAGTGATCACGATCGGAGTCCTCCCTGAGCTCTCCGGTCTCCTCTCCCTCCTCGCGCCCAGCCGGCGTCCCAGAAGTGGTCGCGCGTGTCACTTCCGGGTCAATCTGTTCCATGGAGCGCAACACTTCCGCCAGCGGCGCCTCGTGCAAGACGCCGTTCCTCTGCTCTCGGATCGGGAGGGGAGGAGGGAACATGATCGTCGCTGGGGGGCAGGGGCCTACTTTTTTAGTATAAAACCTGCCTGAAGACGTCGCAGGTAAAACTGTGCTTCAGTATGGAAGGCAATACCTGCCCTGCGCCTGCAGAGCCCAGCGCTTCAACTGCCACAGTAAGTGTACAGGGATGGGTCCTTAGATAGCCTAAAGGGTCTCCCTACTTTTTCTGACACTACTCTCCCTCGCCTTCCAGGGAGACAAGTCTACCCCTAAAACTGCTATAGAGAGGAAGTGTACCATCTGCAATATTAAATTGCCCTCGTTATGGGACAAAAAACTCTGCCAATCATGTACTGATAAAATAGTCTGAGCAGAGCAACCCTCCCTATTGGAAGAAATCCGCTCACTTGTTAAGCAAGAAGTGCAGTCTTCCCTGGCAGCTTTTACCCCTCCCCCTCCACCACCTTCTCCAGGGAAGAAAAGGAAGATACAGATTGAGGACTCTGAATCAGAATCAGACCTCTCCTATGCTTCATCCTCTGGTAGACGAGAAGAACCCATGTCACCTATAGCCTCTGAAACCAGGAAATATCTCTTTGGATTGAGGATCTAGCATCTTCAGTACGCAGCACTATTGGGTTGGAGGAGGAGTCAGAACCTCAGTCCATTCAGGACCAGATGTTTGGCGGGATAACAAAGGGTAAACTTGTGGGGTTCCCTATACTCGACATGATCTCTCAAGAGTGGGAATCTCCGGAGAAACGCCTTAGTATTCCCTCGGAGATGAAACACAGATTCCCCATAGAAGGTGATTCTGTTAAATGGGATGTTCCGAAGGTTGACTCACAGGTGGCGAGACTTGCGAAAAGAACCTTCCTTTCCATTTGAAGATTCTTTGCAGTTGAATGATCCGATGGACAGAAAAATTGAAAGTCTCTTGAAAAAATCCTGGGAGACTTCTACGGTAGCCTTAAAAGCTAATATTGCTTCAACCTGTGTAGCTAGATCTCTATCCCGCTGGTTAGGGGAACTAGAGTACCACATATCTCAGGGTACCTCCAGAGGTGAACTGCTGGGCTCTCTACCTAGCCTCTTTAGGGCTACTGGGTTTTTTGCTGATGCCTTACAAATTAAAAGTTTAGAATTTTTTTTCTTCATCAGTTAATTTTTTACAGACTTTTAAAGTTTTGAAAAAGTGCGGATTTTGGCCTGGTATGGCTTTACATGTTTTATCATATCTCGGGCTAGAATTAAGATAAATAGGTGGGAGAGGCATCATTGTTCTCACAACGGTGCCAGCTTTCATTTGATATGTCACAAGACTATGTGTCTTGATATTTTGTTTTGGAGAAATCAAATTCAAAATTTTGATGCGCAATTGTGAAAAAAACGTATGTTTTAAAATTGTGAAAACATGCATGTGTGTTACTTGTGTTCTTGTTTATATTTGCACAGGGATTCAACTTGGGATCTATCAAATTAGTATTTTTTTTTTTTTTTAAGCCTTGAATTATCTGATTTTATGTTTGTGCGAGTTTCTTCCCTTTTTCTTTTCAAATTACAACGTATTGAACTCAACATTTATATGTAACAATAAAGAAACACAAAAAACAAATCCCGAAGTGCCAGAATAAATACATTTTAATCATCATAACACAACTTGCTCAGCATTTTCAACCTGAATTCATTGAACAAGCCAAAAGAAAAAGGTGATCATATCCTCAAGTGTGATTTTCCAAATACAGTCTGATCCTAATTTAGGCTGGGTTCACATTGTGCTAGGTGTGTCCGTCTAACGGACTCGTTTTTAAGTAGTAAAAACGCAATGTAACGCACATACTAACGCGCCCATAGACTTGCATTGCCTGACGCATCGTGACGCATCCCTAAATTGGTATGCGTTTGTCACATAACGTTTTTTTTCTGACGGACCTTCAACGCGGCTTGCAGCGTTTTCGGGTCCGGCCAAGCTAACGCACTACTAACGGAAGCGTTCATTCTGCCATAGAAGGCTATGGCAAACGCAGTCAGACGCAAATCATGAAAAATTTCCAAATAGGACCACACGTTTTAATAGCGTTTGAGGGTGGTCACATGTGGTCATGTGACAGGAAATGTGATTTCGGCCATTAAAGGAGGAATATCCCACCCACACATTTCTCCTGAGGTCTACTGCACGTGACAGAGTGTTGCAAGAGATCACCGGAAATGTAAGTACATTTCTATATATATATATCTCTGTATACAACATGGAAGTTTGTAATGTCCGTCGGATGTGTGTGTACTAAACATGTATTGCTTTGTTGCACACAGATGTCGGATACAGATGTGAGCAGCAGCAGCGTGTCTGCGATTTTTTTCGTCTGTCGGTAGGCTTGCACTTTAAAAAACCACAATAATGTTGTGTGAAACTCCATTGTATTGAGCTAGGCACGTAATAAAAATCCTGTTTATTGTTTTTGTGAATAGGAGTCTTCTGAGCCCGAGGCTGCTAGACCTCCCCCCAAAAAACATGCAAAAACCACAAAGGTACATAGCACACATGTTGAATTTTTCAGGCATAAATTTATTGATCCAATGAATGTTAACATTATTTAATGTTAAAATAATTTTTTTTTACATTTTACATACACAATAGGTTGTGGCACACGGAGGACACAAAAGAAAGCAGGTCCCTAGCCGTCTGTCGTCGCCACAACTGCCAGTGGTAAATATAAAACTAGAAATATTCTATCCAATATTTACCAACAATCTATCTATTCACTTTCTATCTACTATACCTATAAACTATCAACTATCTATCGCTCCATCTATTTGTCTATCTATATCTATGTATCTATCTATCTATATCTATGTATCTATCTAAATCTATGTATCTATCTATCTATATCTATCTATCTATATCTATGTATCTATCTATATCTATCTATATCTATATCTATATCTATCTATATCTATCTATCTGTCTATCTATGTATCTATCTATGTATCTATCTATCTATATCTATGCATCTATCTAAATCTATGTATCTATCTATATCTATCTATCTATATCTATGTATCTATCTATATCTATCTATATCTATCTATATCTATCTATCTATATCTATGTATCTATCTATCGCTATATCTATGTATCTATCTATCTCTGTATATATGAATATGGCCATCCAGTGAAATTGACACTATCAACATAACGTTTTGTGTTTACATAGTCCAAGTCAGCGACCAAAAAAAAAAAGGATTGTCGTTGACGAAGAGCCATTGACTATTCACAGCGAGACACTGATCAACCTTGTGGAAGCCAACCCCTCCATATGGGACCAGAGCGACAGCTCCCACCATGACATCGTGAAGAACCGCAAGTTGTGGGATCAAATTATCTGTCACTTTGATCCCCGATACATGGAGAAGTCGACAACCTCAAAGAAAAAAATTGGTAAATATTGGTGACGTAACATCGGAAAATGTTAGAAATTTTTTTTTTCTTTATCCTATCAACCTATCCACTTGTTGTCTATCTCTCAATTATCAACTATCTGTACACTATATATCTATCTATCTATAAACTATTTCTAAACTATTTCTTATCTAACAACTATCTATCTACTATTTATATATCAACTATCGTAACAAACTATGAACAATTTTTCCTATATCTTAAAACTATCTATCTACTATTTTTATATATACCGTATATACTCGAGTATAAGCCGACCCCCCTAATTTTGCCACAAAAAACTGGGAAAACTTATTGACTCGAGTATAAGCCTAGGGTGGAAATGCAGCATTTACCGGTGAATTTCAAAAATAAAAATAGATCATTATTTCCCCATAGCTGTGCCATATAGTGCTCTGCACCGTTCATATTTCCCCATAGGTGTGAACCATATAGTGCTCTGCACCGTTCATTGTGCCCCCTAGCTGTGCCATATACGGTGCTCTGCACCGTTCATTGTGCCCCATAGATGTGCCATATACGGTGCTCTGCACCGTTCACTGTGCCCCATAGCTGTGCCATATACGGTGCTCTGCACCGTTCACTGTGCCCCATAGCTGTGCTGTGCCATATACGGTGCTCTGCACCGTTCACTGTGCCCCATACATAGCTGTGCTGTGCCATATACGGTGCTCTGCACCGTTCACTGTGCCCTATAGCTGTGCTGTGCCATATACGGTGCTCTGCACCGTTCACTGTGCCCCATAGCTGTGCTGTGCCATATACGGTGCTCTGCACCGTTCACTGTGCCCCATAGCTGTGCTGTGCCATATACGGTGCTCTGCACCGTTCACTGTGCCCCATACATAGCTGTGCTGTGCCATATACGGTGCTCTGCACCGTTCACTGTGCCCTATAGCTGTGCTGTGCCATATACGGTGCTCTGCACCGTTCACTGTGCCCCATAGCTGTGCTGTGCCATATACGGTGCTCTGCACCGTTCACTGTGCCCCATAGCTGTGCTGTGCCATATACGGTGCTCTGCACCGTTCACTGTGCCCCATAGCTGTGCTGTGCCATATACGGTGCTCTGCACCGTTCACTGTGCCCCATAGCTGTGCTGTGCCATATACGGTGCTCTGCACCGTTCACTGTGCCCCATAGCTGTGCTGTGCCATATACGGTGCTCTGCACCGTTCACTGTGCCCCATAGCTGTGCTGTGCCATATACGGTGCTCTGCACCGTTCACTGTGCCCCATAGCTGTGCTGTGCCATATACGGTGCTCTGCACCGTTCACTGTGCCCCATAGCTGTGCTGTGCCATATACGGTGCTCTGCACCGTTCACTGTGCCCCATAGCTGTGCTGTGCCATATACGGTGCTCTGCACCGTTCACTGTGCCCCATAGCTGTGCTGTGCCATATACGGTGCTCTGCACCGTTCACTGTGCCCCATAGCTGTGCTGTGCCATATACGGTGCTCTGCACCGTTCACTGTGCCCCATAGATGTTCCACATAAATTTGTGCCGCCGCTGCCGCAATAAAGAAAAAAAAACACACTCACCTCCCTTGATTGCAGCTCCCGGCGTCTCGTTCCGGCGCCTCCATCTTCCCGGCGTCTCTGCTCTGACTGATCAGGCAGAGGGCGCCGCGCACACTGTATGCGTCATCGCGCCCTCTGCCTGAACAGTCAGAGAGCAGAGACGCCGGGAAGATGGAGGCGCCGGCCGGGAAGATGGATCGGCGCCCGGCGGCTGGAACGAGGACAGGTGAATATAACATACTCACCTAGTCCTGGCGATCCTCGCGCTGTCCCCTCCTGTCTTCGGTGCCGCAGCTTCTTTCTCTATCAGCGGTCACCGGCACCGCTGATTAGAGAAATGAATAAGCGGCTCCGCCCCTATGGGAGGTGGAGCCGCTTATTCATTTCTGTAATGAGCGGTCCCACGTGACCGCTGAAGAGAGGAAGAAACTGCAGCGCCGAAGACAGGAGGGGACAGCGCGAGGATCGCCAGGACTAGGTAAGTATACCCCAGCGCCCTCAGCCCCTCACCTGCCGACCCCACCGCTACCGTGACTCGAGTATAAGCCGAGGGGGGCACTTTCAGCCCAAAAATTTGGGCTGAAAATCTCGGCTTATACTCGAGTATATACGGTATATATTTTTTAAATTTAAAGCCGATGCTGTCCATACCCGTTGGAGGTCCATCCGCGATCGCTTTGTCCGTGACTCCCGGAACAGTCAGAATGCACCAAGCGGATCAAGTGGCAAACGGGTGACCCCGTATGTGCATTACGACCAACTGCTCTTTCTTCAAAAAACAGTGTCTCAGCGCTCGTAAGTACAAATAGGTCTGTGTGCGAGACAAAATTGTTGAAAGGAAAATAATTAATTTTTTTTTTTGGGTTACAGCACGATATGCAGTACCGCTGTGCCTAGACCGGCAGAGGAACTAGAGCCTTCTCCAGTGGAACCAACCCAACCTGAAGATGTGTCTGGCATCAGCGAGCCACGATCTGTGGAGAGAAGCACTGTTGCTGCAGGTGTGAGTGCCCGGTTGCAATCACAGCGTGGACGCAAGCGAGCATCACAAAAAGATGAAGCTGATGCAATTATCGTGGATGGACTCCAACGGGTAGAGGACATGTGTCACAGTGAGCTCAAAGACCTGAGGCGGGAAATTACCGAGCTGCAAGCAATCGAGTCTGTATACTCTGCTAATGAGTGGAAGCTACTTTTCTTATCCTATGTGCCTGTAGCACAAAATATCCCGGCACATAGAAACCTTATGTTTAGACAAAGACTGAACGACCTTCTTGAGGAATTTGTGGGCCCCCAGGAACCCGCTCCATCGGGAACAAGAAGAATGGACATGCCGCCCTACAACCCTCAATATAGAGGCCGGGGTGAAACGAGCGTGGAACCTCATAGACAATGTAGCAGTCCATCATACAGTTGGGCAGACAATACTCCCGTGCAGTACCAAAGTCTTTAGTACCGTTCACTGTCCCCAGCCAGGTGCAATTACCGCGTTGCAAGTTTTTTTTTTTTTTTTATGGTTTTTGTTGTAAATTTCTATTTTACTTTTTTTTCATCCCTATGGGATATCATATGTTAATCCTGTGTACCAACAGTTTGTTGGAAAAATCCATAAACATTTAGTAAACTGTTTCAAATTTAAGATTCTTGTTTGACTTTAACTTTTAACACAGCATAACTTTTTACACGACATAAGGTAACTTTTTACACGACATCAGGTTAAACTACTTTTTACACGACATAAGGTAACTTTTTACACGACATCAGGTTAAACAACATAACTTTTTACACGACGTAACTTTTTACACAACATCAGATTAAACAACATAACTTTTTACACGACATCAGGAAGACTTTAAAATAATTTCACACGTATCTGTCTTGCCATGGAACCTGGCCTTCTTGTGTGAAGTAATGTGCAAATTGATCACAAATCCTCATTATTTGTGCTGTAGACCGAACTGCATTCGATTCAATGCTACTGAGGTTCGACTCACAATCATCGGGGTCTACCACCTGGGGTTCATGTCTCGCCACAAAATTATGCAGACAGATGCACGCCTTCACAACACGGTCCACATTTTCTGGTTGCAGTTGCATGCAGGTTAGTAAAATCCGCCATTTTAATGTCAAAATCCCAAAGGCACACTCCACATAACGTCTAGCCCGGCTCAAGCGATAATTAAAAATGCGCCTGCTGGAGTCTAGACTACGGCTTGAGTAGGGCTTGAGGAGATTTTGTCCTAGTTGGAAGGCCTCATCACCAACTAAAACATAGGGCAAACTTGGGCCTTCGGTCCCCGGAAGAGGTCGTGATGAGGGTATGTTTAAACTTTGGCTGTACAAACATCGGCCCATGTTGGAGTCTCTGAATACTCTGGAATCGTTAGTCCGGCCATAAGCACCAATATCCACAGCAAAAAAAACGGTACCTGGCATCCGCAATCGCCATCAATACTATAGAAAAGTATTTCTTATAGTTATAGTAGAGGGAACCACTATGCGCAGGTTTCTGAATACGAATGTGCTTTCCGTCCACGGCACCAATACAATTGGGGAAATTAGCCACATCCTCGAACTGTTGGGAAATCGCTAGCCACATTTCTGATGTTGGTGTTGGTAGCACAAGTGGTTGCAAGTTGTTCCAAATGGCATCACAAGTTTCCCGAACCAGTTGACAAATTGTTGACTTCCCAAGTCTAAACTGATAATGCAGTGATGCAAAAGTTTCTCCGGTAGCCAGATATCTGTCGACATTCAAAAACAAAAACAAAAAAATTAGGATTTTAATGATCATCTAAAGGCTAGTTACAATAGAATATACAATTGCTAAATGAACATTAGGCCACACGATACCGAGATTTAGTCTTTGTCAATAGAATGATAAAAAAAATGTATAATTACCTCACAGTCACTACTAAACGTTGCTCCGCACTGATGCTTTCACGAAAAGTGCTGCGATGATGATGTATCTCATCCTTCACATGTGAGAGCAGAACATCAAAGGTCTCAATGGACATCCGTAGATAGCGTTGGAATTTGAAGGGATGATCCCGAAGCTGCACATACAGGGTGTGAAAGGCACCATATATACTCCGCAAGAAATTAACTTCGTGGATCCAATATCTCCTTTGCGAACTACGCTTTCTCTGCCGAAGTCGCAACCGCATCAAGCGAAATCTGACGAGCTCAGACACAAACATCTTGCTAGCAGAAGTTCACTCAATGCTTTCAAAATGGAGAATGAGTCTGTGCCCACACCCGACAATGACAAAAGGGAAAAAACAAACAAAAAAAAAACAACTTTATTGACAGTGACAAACGCAGACAAACGGATACTTCGTAAACGGACATCAAAATGAAAAAACGCGATCACATGCGTTAACGCTAGCGTTACCGTGATGACGAATTTCACATATTTTGGCTCCTTTTCTGTACATGCGTTTAACGACTCCGTTTAACGCCATGTACTTGACGCAATGTGAACCTAGCCTATATGTTAAAAACAGGATTAAAAGAACCAATATTTTTACCACCTATTTATACATGGAACAATTTTTTTCTATTATATCACTAAACATGTCATTTATGAAGTGTTTAAGAAGAATAGTACAGTAGTTAAATCCTCGTTTTATAAAATATGAACTAATCAAACAATTAATAGTAGGTTTTTACATTGGCCTTTTATCATCAATGTGTCCCTTCTAGTGGGTGAAATGCCATCTTGTCCACAAGCGCTTTCTAGCAATGGCCGTTTCCTTTTGTGTCAGAGTATGTGCGGCCGGTCATGGTGCTTGGCTCCACCTGAGTTATATCTGATTTTTATAACTTTTATAATGTCTGGTTTTCTTGGATACACAAAGGACGGCGCTGGACCAGAAGCTGCAGAAAAGTCACTTCTACTTCTTCATTTTCACAATTATTGGAGAGTACAGTAGCCACACCAGCGCCGATCATATTCACAGGTCACATCACCAGTTATGTCATCCATTGCCGATCTTGTGCCGCCTTCTACGACATCATGGATGTCACTCTCTCTGCTGAATGATGAAACCCTTGTTTTTATTTCTGTTTCACTACATGGTATGACAGTGTGGTATTACTGAGTCCCCTTTCTGCTTCCTGTAACCGAGGTTTTCACAAACTCTCCTCCTCTTCGTAGTCCTGGTTTGTACAATACATGAACTGGATGTTAAGAATATTTTTCTCCCTCCATTTGCGGAGTTGCGTAGGTGATAAGATTTGGTGTGAATATGGCCTCTGGAGGCTGGAGCTGCTGGCCGGTCATCTGCTCTGCAGTCACTGTCTACCCCTGGTCATTCTCAGCCCTAACAAAGCTTTCTCCTCTGTCCTCTCCTGCTTCTAAGCTGTAACATAATAAAATAATACAGTAATCTCTAAAAATCATGGATTATTTGGTAAATATAGACCCCACACTGTTAGACCACAGGCTGAACAGATCTGAATGCGAGATTTTCGAATTGACACTGTAATAGTTTTATTTTTTTAAATATGATCCCAGCTTGTATTTTGGTACAGATGTGGCTAGGAGCATAGCAGGCACATGTGCAGTTTTTGAAATTTTTAAATTAAACGTTTTTTTCAGAAATGCGGTTTAAAGTTTTGCACTTGCGTTCGCATAGGTAAAATATTATCAAAGATGCTATTGTGACATATCTGGTGAAAGCCTGTACAGTTCTGAGTAGAATGGTGTTTATTTTGTTTCTCTATCTTTTTTTCTAGCCTGAGTTATGGGGAGAAAGGTGAAGGCAGGCAACACCAAAATTCACACTTTTTCTGGACTTTGAAAATTAATAATAATAAAAAAAAAAAATCTAGAATTTTTTTCTTCTTCACATTTTGCATTCTCTGACACACTATTACCAAATAACAAAATCTCAAAAGAATTAAAAATATAGTGGTAAAAATCATTGGTTCACTTGACATGGAATGACCCGAGACTTGGTTTTTGGACCTTGCCTAGATGAAATCTTGGAGAAGGCCATGGACAAGAAAAAAACTCTTCCAGAACAAAAACCACCTAAGAAAAGTTTTTTTCGTCCCTCACAGCCCCAAGCCTCTCAGAGAGGAAAAGGCAAGACTGGGAGGTGGAGCTATCCAAAAGGTGGAGGATCCTTATCCCCCAACAGCAGCAGTCTCAACAGGAGAAGCGGTGACTTCGACCCGGTAGGGGGAGCCTCAAAATTTTTCCTTCAGTGGCAAAATATCACCAGTTGCCACTGGGTCCTCAATGTCATCAGAGAGGGCCTGTTAATAGAGTTCATCTCCTCCCCTCCACGGAGTCTCAAGGTCCCCTCCCTTCCCTCCTCGAGAGACCAAACAACATTGCTAGTGGGTTTCAGAGACCTAACAAGATCAAATGTAATATCTCAAGTTCCAGAATCCGAAAGAGGTATAGGACATTACTCCCGACTATTTCTAGTACCCAAGCTTTCGGGCGAGTCTCGTATCATTATAAATTTGAAAGGACTCAGCCAGCATGTAAAATACCGCAGGTTCAAAATGGAGTCAGTAAAATCGGCCATTCCTTTGATAGGTCCTCACTCCTTTATGTCGACCATCGACTTAAAGGACGCATACTTTCATATTCCAATTCACCCGAGACACCGAAAATATTGTTGGTTTGCGGTACAGGGGAAACACCCGATAGAACATTATCAGTTCAACGTCCATTTGGAATCTCCTCTGCACCAAGAGTCTTTTCCAAGATAATGGCGGAGGTAGTGTCCTATATCCGGAACCAAGGCATCTGTATAGTGCATTACCTGCACGACTTGCTAATAGTGGCCTCCACCAAGACAACCCTAGAATCTCATGTATCAAAGACTCTCGATACTCTAACATCCCTGGGGTGGGTCCCAAATCTGAAGAAATCTCAGCTACAGCCCTCCAAATCCAGGAAATTCCTGGGAGCTCTTTTGGACTGCGCAAAACAAATGTCTTTTCTTCCAGAGGACCACCGTCTAACCTTGGTAACAAAGGTCAAGACATTCAGAGACACGAGATCTCCTACGCTCAGGGAGTGCATGTCGCTTCTGGGTTCCATGACGGCCTGCATCCAATCGGTACCCTGGGCTCAGGCCCATTCCAGGATCCTTCAAGCTCATATTCTAGAGAATTGGAATGGCCATCCCAGCTCTTTAAACAAAAGGATACACACACCGCGTCTAGTCAGAGCATCCCTAGCATGGTGGGTAAACCTAAGAAATCTCCACAAAGGTGTCAGCTGGACTCAGATCTCACTGACTACAATCACAACAGATGCCAGCAAGAGGGGCTGGGGAGCGATGGTAAACATCCCTTTCCAAGCACTCTGGGACCAGACAACAAGCAGGAAGTCGTCCAACTACAGAGAACTAAAAGCTGTAGAGGAGACCCTTCTAGCAGCAGGTCGACTTATCATGGGGCGACATGTTCGAGTATATTCGGACAATATGACTGCAGTTGCTCATATCCGACACCATGGCAGTACAAAGTTCAACAATTTAGAGCGTCTCCACCCGAATATGCTCCTGGGCAGAGAAATACCTACTGTCTCTGACAGCGGTCCACTTGAAAGGCTCGTCCAACACCCAGGCAGACTATCTGAGTCGCCAAGATATACAGACGGGAATGGAGCCTGAACAGTCGAAGCTTCAAGATGCTTGTGGACAGATGGAGTCTGCCGTAAATTGACCTCTTTGCATCTCGTCAAAACACTCAAGTCGAAGCCTTCTTCTCTCTAAATCCCAGGGACGGCTCCAGAGGAGTAGATGCTCTTGCCCAGAGTTGAAATTTTCACCTGGCCTATGCGTTTCCACCAGTCCCGATTTTAGCAAAGGTTTTACGGAAAATCCGAGAAGAACAAACTCTGACTATATTAGTAGCCCCATTGTGCCAAAAAGGAGTTGGTACAACCTGATCATCGATCTACAGGTAGACTGCCCGATCCAGTTACCAGTACAGAATGACCTACTCTTGCAAGGACCCATTTATCACCTGGATCCCAGAAATGGAATCTAGCGGCATGGTTACTGAAGCCCAGGTGCTGAGAGCTAAAGGGCTGTCGGACCCAGTAGTTGATACACTTCAGAGATCAAGAAAACCAGTAACCGATGCTATCTATAATAAGGTCTGGAAGAAATTTTCATCTTTCTGCTTTCCTAATCTATCAGAACCCCTCTGTCCAAATTTGTCGAAAATTCAAGATTTTCTACAGAAAGGCTTAGAGATAGGCCTCAAGCCTAGCACATTAAAAGTCCTGGTCTCCGCCCTCAGTTCTATCTTCGACCGGGATCTGGCAGGTCATCGCTGGATTAAGAGGTTCATGACATCAGCCTGCAGAATGAACCCTAAAACGCAGTCGGTGGTTCCCTTATGGGAACTTAATTTAGTTCTCCAGGGGCTTACAGGTCCACCATTTGAGCCCTTATCCTTTTGTTCTCTGCAAAATCTTATTTACAAAACCATCTTTCTGGTGGCTATAACCACGGCAAGAAGAGTAGGACAACTTCAAGCCCTATCAATAAGGGATCCCTACTTTTCTATTAGAGATGACTCCATAGTACTTCGTCTCGACCCTTCCTTTCTTCCAAAGGTAGTCTCCGAGTTCCACCGCTCTCAGGAAATTATTCTACCTTCTTTCTACCAAAATCCAGCAAATAAAAAAGAAGAAAGATTCCATACTCTTGATGTCAGACGTATTGTACTACATTACTTAGAGCAAACCAGCTCTTCCAGAATTGACCAAAATCTATTTGTCCGTCTCTCTGGACAGAATAAAGGGAAAAAAGTAGCGAAAAGCACTATTTCTAACTGGATCAAGAGAGCTATAGCAAAAGCATATCTCGCTCAAGACAAAACTCCCCCAGTGGGGATCAAGGCCCACTCAACTAGATCCACTTCAGTCTCCTGGGCATAAAGCAGGTGCATCAGCAGAACAGATCTGCAGGGCAGCTACATGGTCTTCGTTACATACTTTCTCCAAGCATTATAGATTGGACATCTTGATCAACCAAGACTTAGGGTACCGTCACACTATATGATTTACCTACGATCACGACCAGCGATACGACCTGGCCGTGATCGTAGGTAAATCGTAGTGTGGTCGCTGGGGAGCTGTCACACAGACAGCTCTCCAGCGACCAACGATGCCTAGGTCCCCGGGTAACCAGGGTAAACATCGGGTTACTAAGCGCAGGACCGCGCTTAGTAACCCGATGTTTACCCTGGTTACAAGCGTAAAACTAAAAAAAAACAAACAGCACATACTTACATTCTGGTGTCTGTCAGGTCCCTTGCCGTCTGCTTCCCGCACTCACTGACTGCCGGCCGTAAAGTGAAAGTGAAAGCACAGCCGCTGTGCTCTGCTTTCACTTTACGGCCGGCAGTCACAGTGCGGGAAGCAGACGGCAAGGGACCTGACGGACACCAGAATGTAAGTATGTGCTGTTTGTTTTTTTTTAGTTTTACGCTTGTAACCAGGGTAAACATCGGGTTACTAAGCGCGGCCCTGCGCTTAGTAATCCGATGTTTACCCTGGTTACAAGCAAACGCATCGCTGGATCGCATCGCTAGATCGGTGTCACACACACCGATCTAGCGATGACAGCGGGAGATCCAGCGATGAAACAAAGTTCCAAACGATCTGCTACGACGTACGATTCTCAGCAGGATCCCTGATCGCTGCTGCGTATCAGACACAGCGATATCGTAACGATATCGCTGGAACGTCACGAATCGTACCGTCGTAGCGATCGAAATGGCAGTGTGTGACGGTACCCTAAGTCTTTGGCCGGAAAGTTGTTCAGTCCGTTGTCCCTCCCTAGCACCAAATTAGTTGGTATTCCTCCGTATGCCGTCGCAGAAGGTGACTAGATAAAATAGAATTAGACTTACCGATAATTCTTTTTCTAGGAACCTTCCACGACGGCGCTAGTTCCCTCCCTATATTCCTGGATAAAAATCTGGGATTCAAAGGTAAACCAGTGCTATGGTTTTCAGTTATAAGTCACTGGTAAGTGGGAGGTGGGAGGACCTTTTAACCTCTCCTTATTTCCTATTCCCCATGAGGGCAAAGAGGCAACCTCCGTATGCCATCGTGGAAGGTTCCTAGAAACCGAATTACCGGTAAGTCTAATTCTATTTTTTATGTTTTGGCGCTTTTATACATAAAATCTATTTTATATAAAAAAATAATTATTTTTGCATTGCTTTATTCTGAGGACTATAACTCTTTTATTTTTTCGTTGATGATGCTGTATGGTGGCTCGTTTTTTGCGGGACAAGATGACGTTTTCAGTGGTACCATGGTTATTTATATCCATCATTTTGATCGCATGTTATTCCACTTTTTGTTTGGCGGTATGATAATAATGCGTTGTTTTTTTATCTTTTTTTTTTTTACGGTGATCACTGAAGGGGTTAACTAGTGGGACCGTTTTATAGGTCGGGTCGTTACGGATGCAGCGATACTAATTATGTGTACTTTTATTGTTTTGGTTTTTTATTTAGACAAATGTATTTATTGGAACAGTATTTTTTTTTCTTTATTTAGGTTTTTTTTTTTTTTTACACATAAATATATGTAAATATATATATATATTTCTCTTACCCCATGACGGCACTAACGAGAGAGGGATCCGCCCTCAGGGACAGGAAACCCACAGGTTAAAAAGGCGGGACCTCTCCTCCACCTCAGTTCGGTTTCCTGTCCCCGACGGGGATCCCACAGCTCACCATCCAGGAGTCCAGGGACCATCGGGCCGAGTTCAGGCAGCAGGGGGCCCTGCCACGGTCTCAGGTGGATTCCTCCCTGAAGGCGCGTTCCAGGGTCGGCGGGCCTCGTGGATATGCGCGGAGGGGAGGCAGTGAAGAGGACCGAGCCTGCCTCTTCTCTTTTCAGTGGAGGGGTCGGTAATAGGTAGCGGCGGCTACCTGGAGGTTTCCTCCGCCGGTCCATGAGGCGCACAGGGGGTGGTGACGCCGGTCACCGACAAGCGGCAGGATGCAGAGTGCAGCGGCGGCTGCAGAAGCTCCGTCCCTCCTGTGAGTCGGCAAGTAGTGAGCGCGCGCGCGAGGTCCGACGACTTACTGCGCAGGCGCGGGGGTCACTTCCGGGGTCGGCGCAGGGTACCTCTGGGTAAACCGGAAGTTACCTGGCGCCGCTCTGTCAGCATAAAACCGGAAGAAAAGGGGCATACCGCTGCTCAGTAATTACCACCATGAGTGGAATAGAGCAGTCGGTGGAAGAAATTTCACAGGCCCCTGTGACAAAGAATCCGAAGCAGCGCCATTCGTCACGGAAACCTACGCAGCGCAGCAGCTCAGGATCCCAGCGCAGCAGAGGCTCTGGTGGATCCAGGAGGGAGACGGTGGTTCAAGTGGAGGAGGCATCCTCAAAGCCACAACCGGTATCTTCACATTAGGAGGGTAAGTGACCTCCGTGAAAGTGTATATTCTAATAGGGGTTTATTGTTTCCTAGGGAAAGAAATGCCAAGGGAAAAGTAAACATAAAGTGTGCCCACTTTATTCAGCAGATTTGCCAGATTCGTGGGTTAAAAAACTGTGCGTCATGTATTAGGAACACCATTAATGAGGAGACGCCGAGTTTCACATCTGAATTAAAAGACTTAATTAAAACCCAAGTGGCAGACGCACTAAAAAGCGTAAAAAACCGTAAAAGAAAACGTAAAGAAAAAACTCCAGATTACAGCTCCAGCGAGGGAGATAGCACGAGTGAGGATTCAGATAGCTCTACAGCTTCAGCATCCTCCTCCGCATCTTCAGAAAGCGGCCGCAACTGTTTCCCAATAGATGAAACGGATGCGCTGGTAAATGGTTAGGGCGACAATGGGTCTGGCGGACACTCGTTCCAAAAAATCCGTACAAGATCTAATGTTTAGTGGCCTGGAACAAAAGAAGTACAGAGTATTCCCATTAAACGAAAAAATACAAACCCTAATAAAAAAGGAGTGGAAAAGACCAGACAAAAAAGTACTGTTGACACCCAAAAGGAAATACCCATTTGACGACCCAGCCTGCGCATCATGGGGAAAGGCGCCAAAATTAGACGTCGCCATTGCGAAAGCCTCCAAAAAATTCGCTCTGCCTTTTGAGGACATGGGAACCCTCAAGGATCCTATGGATAAAAAGGCCGATGTCTTTCTAAAGGGGTCCTGGGAGGCCGCCAGCGGGGGGCTAAAACCCGGTATAGCTGCTACTTGTACAGCGAGAGCTCTGATGGTCTGGCTAGATCATTTAGAAACTCAATTAAAAAATAAAACCCCGAGAGAGTCTATACTGGACTCAGTGTCAGCAATGAGAGGTGCCGCTGCGTATCTGGCAGATGCCTCAATAGACTCAGTTAGGCTGACGGCAAGATCAGCTTCTTTCTCAAATGCGGCTAGAAGAGCATTATGGCTGAAGTGCTGGCCGGGGGATCTGCAAACTAAAGCCAAGTTGTGTTCCATACCGTGTGAAGGGGAATATTTGTTCGGTCCCACCCTAGACGATGTCCTCGAAAAAGCGGTGGATAAAAAGAAAGACTTTCCAGGATTCCCAAATCAGTCTTACAGGCGGCCCTTTCGAGGGAGAAGGTTCACACAAAGACGCCCCCCAATAAACCAAAAGGAGGGGTGGGAAGACAGAAAATTCAAAAAAGGAGGGTTTATGTTTAACAAACCGGATAATAAAAAACAGCCACAATGAGGGTGCGCCCCAGGTAGGAGGGAGACTGACTCACTTTCTTCAAACCTGGGAAAAAATTTCTGGAAGTGCCTGGACTTTAAACATCATAAAGACGGGCCTAAAACCAGCCTTTCACACAATGCCACACAGTCAGTTTGTGGTTACACCACAAAGAAAGTCGGAGATCGAGCAACTGAGTATCCAGAGGGAAGTTCTCAGTCTTCTGGAAAAGAAAGTCTTACAGGAAGTTCCACGACAGGAAGAGACGAGGGGATTTTATTCTCCACTTTTTCTTCGAACGAAGCCGGACGGAACTTTCAGGGTGATAATAAATTTGAAACAACTAAACAAATACCTGGTGATAGAGAAATTCAAAATGGAAACAATAAAATCATGTGTCAGCTCCCTTATCCCGTCTTGTTTCATGACTGTAATAGACTTAAAAGACGCGTATTATCATGTGCCAATACATCCGGAGTTCCGAAAGTACCTCAGAGTGGCAGTGATGATACAAGGGAGTTTAAAACATTACCAATACAGAGCTCTTCCGTTTGGTCTAGCCATTGCCCCAAGGGTATTTACAAAATTAATGGCGGAAGTAATGGCCCATATAAGGGAACAAAACATATTGATTGTGCCTTATCTGGACGACCTACTAGTGATGGGAAGTTCCTCTCTTCATTGCAGCCAGCAACTAGACAGAGTGATGGTAGCCCTATCAAATCTAGGATGGTTTCTGAACCTGGAAAAGTCCAGGCTTATCCCGTCTCAAGTGCAGCTGTACTTAGGGATAGTAATAGACTCGACAAAGCAAGAGTGTCGTCTACCAGAAGAGAAAGTATCCAATATGATACATCTAGTGAATCAGTTGAGTGTTTCTCCTCTGATCACTCTAAGGAAAGCCATGTCCATACTGGGATCAATTACATCTTGTATCCCAGCGGTCCAGTGGGCTCAGAGCCACTCGAGAGATCTCCAGTGGGAAATACTAGAAGCAGTATCCCACGCAGGAGGAAATTTAGAGACGCAATTAAAAATATCCTCTCGAACAAAAACTTCCTTAAGCTGGTGGACAAATCCATCCAACCTCAGGAGGGGGGTTCCATGGGTGTGGCCGGTCTCGATAATCCTGACCACAGACGCAAGTCCTTGGGGGTGGGGGGCCCACCTAAACAGGCAAATTGCCCAAGGTCCTTGGTCAGGGGAAGAAAAAGACCTTACTTCGAACATGAAAGAGCTTTTAGCAGTTCAGTACGCCATCAATCATTTTTTAACATCCCTCCGTTCCCACCACGTGAGAGTACTGACGGACAACAAGGTGGTAGTAGCATATTTAAATCATCAGGGAGGGACGAGGTCTCAATCCCTAATGAAAGTGACAAATTTCATCATGTCGCTAGCAGAAGCCAACTTGTCCTCCCTGACAGCCCTTCACATAAAAGGGTCAGAAAATCAAACTGCAGATTTTCTAAGCAGAACCCAATTAAAACAGGGGGAATGGGAGTTAAATACAAAAATATTCAAACGCATAGTGGATCTTTGGGGGGCCCCGGATATAGATCTATTTGCAAACAATCAAAATCTGAAAACGGAGGCCTTCTGCTCGATAGATCCTCGGGGGAGTCCAGTGGCTATAGACGCGTTGTTAATTCCATGGAAATTCCATCTAGCTTATGTGTTTCCTCAGATAGCTCTAATTCCCTTAGTCTTGAAGAAAATCAGGGAAGACAGAGCCAAAGTGATATTGATAGCTCCGTTCTGGCCGAAAAGAGTATGGTTCCCATGGCTACGCCTAATGTCTATAGCAGATCCATGGGTACTCCCAGATATCCCAGACCTTCTGCATCAAGGGCCAGTGAATCACCCACAAATAAAAAGTTTGCACATGACGGCCTGGCTTTTGAAAGGGAACTGTTAACAAAAAAGGGATTTTCTTCAAATCTAATCTCTACCCTGCTGGCCAGTAGAAAACCTATAACTACCAGAGCCTATGGCAAAGTCTGGAAAAAGTTCCTTTCCACGTCAGGGGTTATCTTATCAAATCAGATGCCAATTCAGGAAATTTTAGAATTTCTCCAAAAAGGATTAGAGAAAGGCCTAGCAACAAACACTCTGAAAGTTCAGATTGCAGCATTGGGTGCCCTTTACAACCAGGATTTGGCGGGGAATCACTGGGTAAAAAGATTTATTAGAGCATCTACTAGGTCCAGACCAGTTATACATCTCACCGCTCCTCCCTGGGATCTGAACTTAGTCCTTTCAGCACTAACTAAGGCACCGTTCGAACCTTTATCTCAGGCTTCTCTGAAAATAATATCTTGGAAAACCTGTTTATTGGTGGCCCTAACCTCAGCTCGCAGGATTAGTGATCTGCAGGCCTTATCAGCTTACCCACCTCTAACCCAAATATTAGATGACAGAGTAATCCTTAAAACTGACCCTTCTTACCTTCCCAAAGTGGCGTCAAAATTCCACAGATCTCAAGAGATAGCGTTACCATCTTTTTGCCCCAATCCAAAAAACAAAAAAGAGGAGGCTCTACACACACTAGACGTAAAGAGATGTCTAACACACTATCTGTCAGCCACAAGGGAGTGTAGGAAAGGGAGGGCTCTGTTTGTCTGCTTTCAGGGACCAAATAAGGGTCACAAGGCATCGAAAGCCACGTTGGCAAGGTGGGTAAGAGATGCCATCAAGATGTCATATACCTCTTCCGGAGAACAAGCTCCGGACACAATTAAGGCCCATTCAACCAGGTCGGTGGCAACCTCTTGGGCTGAACGTGGTGGAGCATCAATAGATCAAATATGTAGAGCAGCCACTTGGTCTTCCCCCTCTACATTCTTCAAGCACTATCAGCTTAATCTATCTTCTCCCTCAGACTTAACTTTTGGTAGGAGAGTTCTTGAGGCAGTAGTCCCACCCTAAAACTTTCATTCTTTGAAATTCTCTCGTTAGTGCCGTCATGGGGTAAGAGAATATCGTAGTTACTTACCGATAACGGTATTTCTCTGATCCCATGACGGCACCTGTATATTCCCTCCCTTCACGTATGGGTGTCCACACTACTAATAATTTAAGTCACGAGGTGTGCAAATAAAAAAAAAATAATAAATATATATATATATATCTATAATATAACGCTGGGAGCGTCACTCTGTCCGAAGCCTCTATAGACTGCGCAAGCGCCGGCGCAGTCTGGGCCTCACAGAGCGACGCTCCCGGGAGATCGCGGTATGCGTAAGCACTGAACGCATACCGCGATCTCCACCGGAGAGTCAGGGACCGCCAGGAGGGAGGCTCCGTCTCCCGTGCTTACGGCTCCGTCTCCCGGCTCTTCTGCTCCCGGCTCCGGAGGGCGCGGACTGCGCAGGCGCCGATTCCTGCTGCCGGAATCGGCGCCTGCGCAGTCCGCGCTTTCCGGCGCCATTTTCTTGAAGACACACTCCGGCTCCACTGCAGGTGTGTCTTCAAGAAAATGGCGCCGGAAAGCGCGGACTGCGCAGGCGCCGATTCCTGCTGCCGGAATCGGCGCCTGCGCAGTCCCCGCTTTCCGGCGCCATTTTCTTGAAGACATACCTGCAGTGGAGCAGGACGATAGGTGAGTATGGTATTTTTTTTTTTTTTATATGGCAGCAGCATTCGGGGGCATACACACTGGAGCGGGGGGCATATAATACAATGGTGGCACAGGATGGGAGCAGCACATGACAGAACGGGCGCAGGATGGCCGCAGCACATGACAGAACGGGCGCAGGATGGCCGCAGCACATGACAGAACGGGCGCAGGATGGCAGCAGCACATGACAGAACAGGCGCAGGATGGCAGCAGCACATGACAGAACGGGCGCAGGATGGCAGCAGCACATGACAGAACGGGCGCAGGATGGCAGCAGCACATGACAGAACGGGCGCAGGATGGGAGCAGCACATGACAGAACGGGCGCAGGATGGCAGCAGCACATGACAGAACGGGCGCAGGATGGCAGCAGCACATGACAGAACGGGCGCAGGATGGCAGCAGCACATGACAGAACGGGCGCAGGATGGCAGCAGCACATGCCAGAACGGGCGCAGGATGGCAGCAGCACATGACAAAACGGGCGCAGGATGGCAGCAGCACATGACAGAACGGGCGCAGGATGGCAGCAGCACATGACAGAACGGGCGCAGGATGTCAGCAGCACATGACAGAACGGGCGCAGGATGGCAGCAGCACATGACAGAACGGGCGCAGGATGGCAGCAGCACATGACAGAACGAGCGCAGGATGGCAGCAGCAAATGACAGAACGGGGACGCAGGATGGGAGCAGCAAATGACAGAACGGGCGCAGGATGGGAGCAGCAAATGACAGAATGGAGGCGCAGGATGGGAGCAGCACATGACAGAACGGGGGCGCAGGATGGGAGCAGCACATGACAGGATGGGGGCGCAGGATGGAGCAGCACATACCAGGATGGAGACCATATACCAATATAAATGCTCGCCACCCGGGCGTAGAACGGGTTCAATAGCTAGTATATATATATATATATATATATATATATATATCTATATAGAGGAGCTTATATAAGTTTTATATAGTTATGATTTGTTGTGTAAAAATAACCAATTAGGTTACAGCAGAAATTCCCTGCAAGGCTCTGTAAACCAACTGAGGTGGAGGAGAGGTCCCGCCTTTTTAACCTGTGGGTTTCCTGTCCCTGAGGGCTGATCCCTCTCTCTCTCGTTAGTGCCGTCATGGGATCAGAGAAATACCGTTATCGGTAAGTAACTACGATATTTTTTACTTTGTAACATTGCCCCAAGGGGGGACATCATGTTACAGTGACAGATCGCTGATCTGACACTTTGCAGTGCACTGTATCAGATCCTCCCGCAGCCATTTTGGATCCTGGCCTGCAGGGAGGAGGAGGTAGGAGACCCTTGGAGCAACGCGATCACATCGCGTTGCTCTGAGTGTCTCAGGGAAGCACGCAGGGAGCCCCCTCCCTGCGCGATGCTTCCCTATGCCGCCGGAATGCTGCCATCATCTTTGATCGCAGTGTGCTGGGGGTTAATGTGCCAGGAGCGGTCCGTGACCATATGATGGTCTGGGGTTGCTTTGGTACTGCTAAAGTGGGAGATTTGTACAAGGTAAAAGGGATTTTGAATAAGAAAAGCCATGACTCCATTTTGCAACTCCGTGCCATACCCTGTGGACAGCACTTGATTGGAGCCAATTTCATCCTACAACAGGACAATGACCCAAAGCACATCTCCAAATTATGCAATAACTATTTAGGGAAGAAGCAGGCACATGGTATTCTATCTGTAATGGAGTGGCCAGCGCAGTCACCAGATCTCAACCCCATTGAGCTGTTGTGGGAGCAGCTTGACCGTATAGGAAAAAAAAAAGGAATGTAGTCAGCTTACTGGTCTTAGAAGGAATCCCCAGACCTGCCGCCCAGCACGGATCGAGGTGAGCGCCCACAGCAAATGGAGATAAGAGAAATGATCCAGCTGATCATGAGTAAGACTTCATAGTTGAAACGCGTTGACCCTCCATAGGCTACGTTTACATTTGCGTTGTTGGGCGCAGCATCGTAGACGCATACCGACGCATGCATCTTGCGCCCCTATCTTTTTTTTTTTTTCAGTAAATATATTTAATGAAATTTTAAACAGGAAAAACAATAAAAAGAATCATTACAATGTCCAGAGCTATACATTACGCCTCTGAGAACTCAGCACAAGTGTAGTTGAACAAGGACTCTGGCACATAAAGGGTACATACTTCTCATCTTGAGAATCACCTCGGGACATGGACCTTATATACAGAATACAGAACCTGTAAGAAAAGCAATTGTAGAGATAGGAGAAAAGGAAAGAAAGAGAAGAAGAAGAAAAAAAAAAAGGGGGGGGGAATGGGGGAGAAGGGGAGTAAGGAGGGGAGGGGGGGTTAAGGGGGACCCAGCAATGTACACGCCCACGTATTGAAAATTTTGAGTATGTACGCAGCCAAGTCAGGAACCCTGTGCTCTCCTTGAAGGATTGCCAGAGGAACCAGGTGCGTCCCTGGTCATATGCAGCATCATCATCACCCGCCACCATCGACTCCAGACAATGTAATCTATCCATTTCAGCTATCCATTCCTCCGTGGAGGGGACCTCAGTGGACCTCCAATGTCGCAGAATAACTGCCCTGGCAGCTATGAGGCAAAATCTCAGGATCCCCTTTTTAACGGAAGCTATTGAACAGGGTATCAGGGACAGTAGGATGCGCCCCTAACTTTAACTTGGGGGCGCATGGACATGCGCTGGTATGCGTTGTATTGCGTTTTACTACGCATGCGTCAATTTGACGCACCAGACAGGGCGCGGATGACGCTACTTGTAGCATTTTCCCTGCGCCAAAATTCATGAACATTACTAGTTTATGTCAACGCATGCGTCAAAAAACGCAGCGTTGTGTATATGCGTTGTTGGTTGCGTCGACGATGCTGCGCCCAACAACGCAAATGTGAACGTAGCCTTACTGGTGTGCCAGGTGTTTGCTATGCAAAGACTTTTTTGAAGAACGATATATCGTTTTAGTTGTCTAATAAAGTCTCACAAAGTTTCAACCACCTCCCCTTCAGCTGGATCATTTCTCTTCTTATCTCCTTCAGCTTGACTGTATGGTACACAAAAAGTGCCCATCAAGCCAAATCAACTTGTGGGAAGCATGCGGTGAAATTTCTCCAGATTACCTGAGCAAATTAACTGCTAGAATGCCAAAGGTCTGCTGTAATTGCTGCAAAGGGAGCATTCTTTGACGAAAGCAAAGTTTGAAGGAGAAATTTTTTATTTCAAATAAAAATCTTTTTTTCGAACCTTGTCAGTGTCTGGACTAGATTTTCAATTCATTTGACAACTCATATGATTAATAAAAGTATGAATTTTCATGGAAAACACAAAATTGTCTGGGTGACCCTAAACTTTGGAACGGCAGTGTAAATGTTTTGATTTTTTTTTTTTTTTTTTTTACAATTGAATACAGGCGCCGGATGATGAGACTATTCTCCCATCATCGGCTTATGGTGTCTCTGTTATATGTGACAAAAGACGTAGCTGGATGGGAGTAGTAGTCCCACCCACACAGACAGACACACGTACATATTTTCCGCCAACACACAAGAGACACACATTCTCCACCCACCCACACACACACACACACACATTCTCCACCCACACACAGACACACGCACATATTCTCCGCCCACACAGACACACGCACACATTCTCCGCCCACACACACACAGACACGCACATATTCTCCGCCCACACACAGACACATTCTCTGCCACACACAGACACACATATATTCTCCGCAGACACGGACGTATTCTCCACCCACTCGCAGACACACACATATATTCTCCGCCCACACGCAGACACACACGTATTCTCCACCCACTCGCAGACACACACATTCTCCGCCCACACGCAGACACGCACGTATTCTCCACCCACTCGCAGACACACACATATATTCTCCGCAGACACGCACGTATTCTCCACCCACTCGCAGACACACACATATTCTCCGCCCATACGCAGACACACACATATTCTCCACCCACACGCAGACTCACATATTCTCCACCCACACCCAGAAACGCACAAATATTCTCCGCCCACACACACACACACACACACACACACATATTCTCCGCCCACACAGACACACATTCTCTGCCCACATGCAGACACACACATATTCTCCGCCCACATGCAGACATATTCGCCTCCCACACGCAGACACACGCACATATTCTCCACCCACACGCACACACACATATTCTCAGCAGACACGCACATTCTCCACCAACACAGAGACACACATTCTCCGCCCACACAGACACGCACATTCTCCACCAACACAGAGACACACATTCTCCGCCCACACAGAGACACACACATTCTCCGCACATACACATATTCTCCACCCACACACACACATATTCTCCGCTCACACACACACACATTCTCTGCCTACACACAGACACACACATTCTCCACACAGACACAAACACATTCTCCACCCACACAGAGACACACACACATTCTCCACCCACACACCCGTATTTACCACACACACACACATATTCTCCGCCCACACAGACACACACATATTCTCCACCCACACACGCGTATTTTCCGCCGACACACACATTTTTCGCCAACACACACATATTTTCCACCCACACACACACTAATTCTCCGCCCACACAGACATATTCTCCGCCCATGCACAGACATACACACATTTTCCGCAAACACACGCACACATTCTCCACCCACACAGAGACACACATATTCTCCGCCCACATACAGACACACACATTCTCCGCCCACACACAGAGACACACATATTCTCCACACACATATTTTCCGCCCACACAGACACGCATATTCTCCACCCACACACAGACATACACACATTTTCCACACACACAGACACACATTCTCCGCCCACCCACAGACACACACATTCTCCACCCACACACAGAGGCACACACATTCTCTGCTGACACACATTCTCCGCCCATTCACAGACATACACACATTTTCCGCACACACAGACACATATTCTCCACCCACACACAGAGACATGTATATATTCTCCAACCACACAGAGACACACACACATATTCTCTGCCCACACACATACATACACACAGAGACACACTCTCCGCCCACCCACAGACACACATATTCTCCACCCACACACAGACATATACACATTCTCCGCCCAGACACAGAGACACGCATATTCTCCACACACACACACATTCTCCACCCACACACACGTATTTTACACACACGTATTTTACACACACACATTCTCCGCCCACACACACATTCTCTGCCCACATACACATTCTCCGCCCACACACACATTCTCCACCCACACACACGTATTTTCCGCCCACATCGACACACTTATTCTCCACCCACACAGACACACACACATTTTCCACCCGCTCAGACACACACACACATTCTCCGCCCACACAGACACACACACATTCTCCACCTACACATACAGACACACACATATTCTCCACCCTCACACACATATTCTCCGCCCATGCACAGACATACAAACATTTTCCGCACACAGACACACACATATTCTCCACCCACATACAGAGACATATATTCTCCACCCACACACAGACACACACACACACGTTCTCTGCCCAGACAGACATACACATATTCTCCGCCCACACAGACACACACACATTCTCCACCCTCACACACACATTCTCCGCCCATGCACAGACATACAAGCATTTTCCGCACACAGACACACACATATTCTCCACCCACATACAGAGACACACATATATTCTCCACCCACACACAGAGACACACACACACACACACGTTCTCCGCCCAGACACACATACACATTCTCCACCCACAAAGACACACACACATTCTCCACCCACACAGAGACACACATATTCTCCGCCCACACACACACATTCTCCACCCACACAGACACATATTCTCACACACAGACACATATTCTCCGCCCACTCAGACATACACACATTTTCTGCACACACAGAGACACATTCTCCGCCCACACACAAACACATATTCTCCACCCACACACATACACACATGTGTTCCGCACACACAGACACACATTCTCCACCCACCCGCAGAGGCACACACATTCTCTGCCGACACACACACATTCTCCACCCACACAGAGACACTGATATTCTCCACCCACACACAGACACACACACATTCTCCACCCACACACACACATTTTCTGCCCACACACAGACACACACACATTCTCCGCCCACCTGCAGACACACACAGACACGCACATTCTCCCCCACCCCACAGACACACACACATTCTCCGCCCACCCACAGACACACACACATTCTCCGCCCACCCACAGACACACACATAGTCTTCACCCACACACAGACACACACACATTCTCCGCCCCCCCACAGACACATATTCTCCACCCACACACAGACACACACACACACACATTCTCCACACACACACACATATTCTCCACCCACACACAGAGACACACATTCTCCACCCACATACACACACACACACACACATACACATTCCCATTCCCCACCCACGTGGTCTTCCTCCTTTTCCTTTGACAATTTGCAGCGTTTTTGGCAGCAAATTGGCAGCAAATAAGCTGCAAATCTGCAAACCTTTTTACACCTGCATTTTTGCTGTGGATTTGACTGACTCAAGTGAAGTCAATGAGTCAAAAATGCCGCAGAAGAGCAATAAGAATTAATATGCTGCAGAAAATAAAACACTGCATGGACGGAAATTTACAGCTCGTGCACAACACTTCAGGATTGTCATTGCATTACCTTGCATAAGGATTCCATAGCGTTTTTGGACCATTTACGCGCAGAAAACCCCCCATCAAAAATGCATCATGTGCACATAGCCTAATGGCTTGTTCTGACATTGATTTTCATAAACCGCATTTTGCAGTTACCCAAAAGTCTTCTTAAATGTGGTTTATCAGGTAATTTATGTTCAATTGTATTCAGCATTTTGAGGTTGGGCATGTAGAGTGGTGACGACTGTCATCCCGGTCTCCTGATCACTACAGGTTTTGAAAGTTCTTTTTTCTTCCCTGATTTCATTAGGTTTTGGCCATAAAAAGCATAGAAAAGCACATTTTAATAGTTGTTCAGGGGTCTATTGCCATTAATGCTTTTGTTCTGTAGCTTGATAACTCCTACGTGCCATCAGAAACTAAAATACCGTACTTGAGCAGCGCTTAGGAGACAGTGTGGGTGTGCAGTGCTGCACAGAAATCAAAGACCACCTTTTCCAGTTATTTTATTCCATTTAGTATAAGTTGCTATTTTTTTTTCAATGGGAATGGGGGCAGAAAACTTATGATTATTGGAAAACTACTCCGAAATCTCAAAGTAATTATATTAGTGGAATAAACCCTGTAATTTTAAGAAAATTATTGTAGTATACACAAAATAAATATATTTAACCGACATGACCTGCTAGACCACCATAGCTGTCTCAATCATGCAAGTTTCCTTAAACAAGCTGCACCTTGGGTTATAGTCATATTGAGGCAAAGCCTTTAACCGAAATCTGTCTCCCAACTTTTTGCTGCCCCATCTGAGCGCAGTTAATCAACCAATCCTAAATACAATTTATGCATACAACTTCAACCAAAGTATACATAGACCTAACTTGGACCTATATACAGTTATGTCCATAGATTATTATTATTTATTGTTATAGCGCCATTTATTCCATGGCGCTTTACATGTGAGGAGGGGTATACATAATAAAAACAAGTACAATAATCTTAAACAATACAAGTCATAACTGGTACAGGAGAAGTGAGTACCCTGCCCGCGAAGGCTCACAATCTACAAGGGATGGGTGAGAATACAGTAGGTGAAGATAGAGCTGGTCATGCAGCGGTTTGGTCGATCGGTGGTTACTGCAGGTTGTAGGCTTGTCGGAAGAGGTGGGTCCTCAGGTTCTTTTTGAAGGTTTCGATGGTAGGCGAGAGTTTGATGTGTTGTGGTAGAGGGTTCCAGAGTAGGGGTGATACGCGAGAGAAATCTTGTATACGATTGTGGGAAGAGGAGATAAGAGGGGAGTAGAGAAGGAGATCTTGTGAGGATCGGAGGTTACGTGTAGGTAAGTACCGGGAGACGAGGTCACAGATGTATGGAGGAGGCAGGTTGTGGATAGCTTTGTACGTCATGGTTAGAGTTATGTAGTGGAGTCTCTGGACAATGGGGAGCCAGTAAAGGGATTGACAGAGGGGAGAGGCCGGGGAATAGCGGGGGGACAGGTGGATTAGTCGGGCAGCAGAGTTTAGAATAGATTGGAGGGGTGCGAGAGTGTTAGAGGGGAGGCCACAGAGCAGGAGGTTGCAGTAGTCAAGGCGAGAGATGATGAGGGCATGGACTAGGGTTTTTGCAGATTCTTGGTTGAGGAATGAATGGATTTGTGAAATATTTTTGAGCTGAAGTCGGCAGGAAGTGGAAAGGGCTTGGATATGTGGTTTGAAGGAGAGATCAGTGTCAAGGATTACCCCGAGGCAGCGAGCTTGTGGGACTGGGGAGAGTGGGCAGCCATTTACTGTAATGGATAGGTTCGTTGGGGGGGGGGGGGGTCGCGTGAGATGGGGGGAAAGATGATGAATTCTGTTTTGTCCATGTCAAGTTTCAGAAATCTAGCGGAGAAGAAGGATGTAATAGTGATATATATATATATATATATATATCTATATATATATATCTATATATATATATATATACAGAGACAACATTTTTCTAATTTTGGTTATAGATATTAACACAATGAAAAAACAATTCAGATGCAGTTGAAGTTCAGACTTTCAGCTTTCATTTGAGGGTATCCACATTAAAATTGGATGAAGGGTTTAGGAGTTTCATCTCCTTAACATGTGCCATCCTGTTTTTAAAGGGACCAAAAGTAATTGGACAATTGACTCCAAGACTATTTCATGGACAGGTGTGGGCAATCCCTTCGTTATGTCATTCTCAATTAAGCAGATAAAAGGCCTGGAGTTGATTTGAGGTGTGGTGCTTGCATTTGGAAGGTTTTGCTGTGAAGTAAATATGCGGTCAAAGGAGCTCTCCATGCAGGTGAAACAAGCCATCCTTAAGCTGTGAGAACAGAAAAAAAAAACATCCAAGAAATTGCTACAGTATTAGGAGTGGCAAAATCTACAGTTTGGTACATCCTGAGAAAGAAAGAAAGCACTGGTGAACTCATCAATGCAAAAAGACCTGGGCGCCCACGGAAGACATCAGTGATGGATGATCGCAGAATAATCTCCATGGTGAAGAGAAACCCCTTCACAACAGCCAACCAAGTGAACAACACTCTCCAGGAGGTCGGCGTATCAATATCCAAATCTACCATAAAGCGAAGACTGCATGAAAGTAAATACAGAGGGTTCACTGCACGGTGCAAGCCACTCATAAGCATCAAGAATAAAAAGGCTAGACTGGACTTTGCTAAAAAAAAACATCTAAATAAGCCAGCACAGTTCTGGAAGAACATTCTTTGGACAGATGAAACCAAGATCAACCTCTACCACAACGATGGAAAGAGAAAAGTATGGCGAAGGCGTGGTACAGCTCATGATCCAAAGCATACCACATCATCTTTAAAACATGGCGGGGGCAGTGTGATGGCTTGGGCATGCATTGCTGCCAGTGGCACTGGGTCACTAGTGTTTATTGATGATGTGACACAGGACAGAAGCAGCCGAATGAATTCTGAGGTATTCAGAGACATACTGTGTGCTCAGATCCAGCCAAATGCAGCCAAACTGATTCTACAGATGAACAATGACCCAAAAGATAAAGCCAAAGCAACCCAGGAGTTTATTAAAGCAAAGAAGTGGCATATTCTTGAATGGCCAAGTCAGTCACCTGATCTCAACCCAATTGAGCATGCATTTCACTTGATAAAGACTAAACTTCAGACAGAAAGGCCCACAAACAAACAGCAACTGAAAACCACCGCAGTGAAGGCCTGGCAGAGCATCAAAAAGGAGGAAACGCAGCGTCTGATGATGTCCATGAGTTCAAGACTTCAGGCAGTCATTGCCAACAAAGGGTTTTCAACCAAGTACTAAAAATGAACATTTTATTTAAAATGATTGAATCTTTCCAATTACTTTTGGTCCCTTTAAAAACAGGGTGGTACATGTTAAGGAGCTGAAACTCCTAAACCCTTCATCCAATGTTAATGTGGATAAACTCACATGAAAGCTGAAAGTCTGAACTTCAACAGCATCTGAATTGTTTTGTTTAACCCCTTAAGCCCCGAGGGTGGTTTGCATGTTAATGACCGGGCCAATTTTTACAATTCTGACCACTGTCCCTTTATGAGGTTATAACTCTGGAATGCTTCAACAGATCTTGGCGATTCTGACATTGTTTTCTCGTGATATATTGTACTTCATGATAGATGTAAAATTTCTTCGATATAACGTGCGTTTATTTGTGAATAAAATGGAAATTTGGCGAAAATTTTGCAAATTTCCAACTTTGAATTTTTATGCCCTTAAATCACAGAGATATGTCACACAAAATAATAAATAAGTAACATTTCCCACATGTCTACTTTACATCAGCACAATTTTGGAACCACAATTTTTTTTTGTTAGGGAGTTATAAGGGTTAAAAGTTGACCAGCAATTTCTCATTTTTACAACACTAATATTTTTTAGGGACTACATGACATTTGAAGTCATTTTGAGGGGTCTATATGATAGAAAATAACCAAGTGTGACACCATTCTAAAAACTGCACCTCTCAAGGTGCTCAAAACCACATTACAGGAATTTCTGGAATGTTTAAATAAAAATGAACATTTAACTTTTTTTCATAAACAATTTACTTCAGCTCCAATTTGTTTTATTTTACCAAGGGTAACAGGAGAAAATGGACCCCAAAAGTTGTTGTACAATTTGTCCTGAGTACGCTGATACCCTATATGTGGGGGTAAACTACTGTTTGGGCGCATGGCAGAGCTCGGAAGGGAAGGAGCGCCATTTGACTTTTCAATGCAAAATTGACTGGAATTGAGATGGGACGCCATGTTGCGTTTGGAGAGCCCCTGATGTACCTAAACATTAAAACCCCCCACAAGTGACACCATTTTGGAAAGTAGACCCCCTAAGGAACTTATCTATATGTGTTTTGAGAGATTTGAACCCCCAAGTGTTTCTCTACAGTTTATAATGCAGAGCCGTGAAAATAAAAAAAAAAAATTTTTCTTCACAAAAATGATATTTTAGCCCCCAGTTTTGTATTTTAACAAGAGTAACAGGATAAATTGGACCCCATAAGTTGTTGTACAATTTGTCCTGAGTACGCTGATACCCCACATGTGGGGGGGAACCACTGTTTGGGCGCATGGCGGAACTCGGAAGGGAAGGAGCGCCATTTGGAATGCAGACTTAGATGGATTGGTCTGCAGGCGTCACGTTGCATTTGCAGAGCGCCTGATGTACCCAAACAGTAGAAACCCCCCACAAGTGACCCTATATTGGAAACTTATCTAGATGTGTTGTGAGACCTTTGAACCCCCAAGTGTTTCATTACAGTTTACAACGCAGAGCTGTGAAAATAAAAAAAATCTTTTTTTTGCCACAAAAATGATTTTTAGCCCCCCAAATTTTTATTTTCCCAAGGGTAAAAAGAGAACTTGGACCCCAAAAGTTGTTGTCCAATTTGTCCCGAGTACGCTGATACCCCATATGTGAGGGTAAACCCCTGTTTGGACACACGGGAGAGCTCGGAAGGGAAGGAGCACTGTTTTACTTTTTCAACGCAGAATTGGCTGGAATTGAGATCGGACGCCATGCCGCGTTTGGAGAGCCCCTGATGTGCCTAAACAGGGGAAACCCCCAATTCTAACTGAAACCCTAATCCAAACATACCCCTAACCCTAATCCCAACAGTAACCCTAACCACACTTCTAACCCTGACACACCCCTAACTGTAATCCAAACCCTAATCCTAACCGTAAATGTAATCCAAACCCTAACTTTAGCCCCAACCCTAACCCTAACTTTAGCCCCAACCCTAACCCTAACTTTAGCCCCAACCCTAACCCTAAGTTTAGCGCCAACCCTAGCCCTAGCCCTAACGGGAAAATTGAAATAAATACTTTTTTTTTAATTTTATTATTTTTCCCTAACTAAGGGGGTGATGAAGGGGGGTTTGATTTACTTTTATAGCGTTTTTTATACCAGATTTTTATGATTGGCAACTGTCACACACTAAAAGACGCTTTTTATAGCAAAAAAGTTTTTGCGTCTCCACATTTTGAGACCTATAATTTTTCCATATTTTGGTCCACAGAGTCATGTGAGGTCTTGTTTTTTGTGGGACGAGTTGACGTTTTTATTGGTAACATATTTTGACACGTGACATTTTTTGATCGCTTTTTATTCCGATTTTTGTGAGGCAGAATGACCAAAAACCAGCTATTCATGAATTTCTTTTGGGGGAGGCGTTTATACCTTTCCACGTTTGGTAAAATTGATAAAGCAGTTTAATTCTTCGGGTTCGTACGATTACAGCGATACCTCATTTGTATCATTTTTTTATATTTTGGCGCTTTTATACGATAAAAACTATTTTATAGAAAAAATAATTATTTTGGCATCGCTTTATTCTGAGGACTATAACTTTTTTTATTTTTTTGCTGATGATGCTGTATGGTGGTTCGTTTTTTGTGGGACAAGATGACGTTTTCAGCGGTACCATGGTTATTTATATCTGTCTTTTTGATCGTGTGTTGTTCCACTTTTTGTTCGGCGGTATGATAATAAAGCGTTGTTTTTTGCCTCGTTTTTTTTTTTTTTTTCTTGCGGTGTTCACTGAAAGGGTTAACTTGTGGGACTGTTTTATAGATTGGGTCGTTACGGACGCGGCGATACTAAATATGTGTACTTTTATTGTTTTCTTTTAATTTAGATAAAGAAATGTATTTATGGGAATAATATATATTTTTTTTTCTTTAGGAACTTTTTTTTTTTTTTTACTTTTTGACTTTGCCCCAGGGGGGAACATCACAGATCACTGATCTGACAGTTTTCACAGCTCTGAGCTGCACTTGGTAAGCCACCTCCCTCCCTGCAGGACCCGGATGCTGCGGCCATTTTGGATCCTGGCCTGCAGCAGGGAGGGAGGTAATGAGACCCTCGCAGCAACGCGATCACATCGCGTTGCTGCGGGGGTCTCAGGGAAACCCGCAGGGAGCCCCCTCCCTGCGGGATGCTTCCCTATACCGCCGGCACACCGCGATCATGTTTGATCGCGGTGTGCCGGGGGTTAATGTGCCGAGGGCGGTCCGTGACCGCTCCTGGCACATAGTGCCGGATGTCAGCTGCGATAGGCAGCTGACGCCCGGCCGCGATCGGCCGCCCTCCCCCCGTGAGCGCGGCCGATCACATATGACGTACTATCCCGTCACTGGGAATTAAGTCCCAGGGCACCTTGACGGGATAGTATGTCATATGGGATTAAGGGGTTAAAATTCATTGTGGTAATGTCTCTAACCAAAATTAGGACAATGTTGTCTTTTCATTTAAAGATTTTTCTGACTATGAAAATTGTACATTCACACTGAAGGCATCAAAACGATGAATTAACACATGTGGAATTATATACTTAACAAAAAAGTGTGAAACAACTGGAATTATGTCTTATATTCTAGGTTCTTCAAAGTAGCCACCTTTAGCTTTGATGACTGCTTTGCACACTCTTGGCATTCTCTTGATGGGCTTCAAGAGGTAGTCACCGGGAATGGTTTTCACTTCACAGGTGTGCCCTGTCAGGTTTAATAAGTGGTATTTCTTGCCTTCTAAATGGGGTTGGACCATCAGTTGTGTTGTGCAGAAGTCAGGTGGATACACAGCTGATAGTCCTACTAAATAGACTGTTAGAATTTGTATTATGGAAAGATAAAAGCAGCTAAGTAAAGAAAAATTAGTGGCCATCATCACTTTAAGAAATGAAGGTCAGTCAGTCTGAAAAATTGGGAAAACTTTGAAAGGGTCCCCAAGTGCAGTGGCAAAAACCATCAAGCGCTACAAAGATACTGGCTCACATGAGGACCGCCCCAGGAAAGGAAGACCAAGAGTCACCTCTGCTTCTGAGGATAAGTTTATCCGAGTCACCAGACTCAGAAATCGCAGGTTAACAGCAGCTCAGATTAGAGACCAGGTCAATGTCACACAGAGCTCTAGCAGCAGACAAATGTCTACAACAACTGTTAAGAGGAGACTTTGTGCAACAGGCCTTCATGGTAAAATAGATACTCTGAAACCGCTGCTAAGGACAGGCAACAAGCAGAAGAGACTTTTTGGGCTAAAGAACACAAGGAATGGACATTAGACCAGTGGAAATCTGCTTTGTCTGATGAGTCCAAATTTGAGATCTTTGGTTCCAACCACCGTGTCTTTGTGCGATGCAGAAAAGGTGAACGGATGGACACTACATGCCTGGTTCCCATTGTGAAGCATGGAGGAGGAGGTGTGGGGGTGCTTTGCTGGTGACACTGTTGGGGAGTTATTCAAAATTGAAGGCATTCTGAACCAGCATTTCTACCACAGCATCTTGCAGCGGCATGCTAATCCATCCGGTTTGTGTTCAGTTGGACCATCATTTATTTTTCCACAGGACAATGACCCCAAACACACCTCCAGGCTGTGTAAGGGCTATTTGACCAAGAAGGAGAGTGATGGGGTGCTACGCCAAATGACCTCGCCTCCACAGTCACCAGACCTGAACTCAATCGAGATGATTTGGGGTGAGCTGGACCACAGAGTGAAGGCAAAAGCAAGTGCTAAGCATCTCTGGGAACTCCTTGAAGATTGTTGGAAGACTATTCCCGGTGACTACCCCTTGAAGCTCATCAAGAGATTACCAAGAGTGTGGAAAGCAGTCATCAAAGGAAAGGTGGCTACTTTGAAGAATCTAAAATATAAGACATAACTTCAGTTGTTTCACACTTTTTTGTTAAATATATAATTCCACATGTGTTAATTCATAGTTTTGATGTTTTGATGCCTTCAGTGTGAATGTACAATTTTTATAGTCATGAAAATACAGAAAAATCTTTAAATGAGAAGGTGTGTCCAAACTTTGGGTCTGTACTGTATATATGTGTATATTGCCTAAGGGTCACTTCTGTCTGTGACTGGGCAATATACTACGTGACTGGGCAATATACTACGTGACTGGGCAATATACTATGTGGGTGGGCAATATACTACTTTGCTGGGCAATATACAGGTCCTTCTCAAAAAATTAGCATATAGTGTTAAATTTCATTATTTACCATAATGTAATGATTACAATTAAACTTTCATATATTATAGATTCATTATCCACCAACTGAAATTTGTCAGGTCTTTTATTGTTTTAATACTGATGATTTTGGCATACAACTCCTGATAACCCAAAAAACCTGTCTCAATAAATTAGCATATTTCACCCATCCAATCAAATAAAAGTGTTTTTTAATAACAAACAAAAAAACCATCAAATAATAATGTTCAGTTATGCACTCAATACTTGGTCGGGAATCCTTTGGCAGAAATGACTGCTTCAATGCGGCGTGGCATGGAGGCAATCAGCCTGTGACACTGCTGAGATGTTATGGAGGCCCAGGATGCTTCAATAGCGGCCTTAAGCTCATCCAGAGTGTTGGGTCTTGCGTCTCTCAACTTTCTCTTCACAATATCCCACAGATTCTCTATGGGGTTCAGGTCAGGAGAGTTGGCAGGCCAATTGAGCACAGTAATACCATGGTCAGTAAACCATTTACCAGTGGTTTTGGCACTGTGAGCAGGTGCCAGGTCGTGCTGAAAAATGAAATCTTCATCTCCATAAAGCATTTCAGCCGATGGAAGCATGAAGTGCTCCAAAATCTCCTGATAGCTAGCTGCATTGACCCTGCCTTTGATGAAACACAGTGGACCAACACCAGCAGTTGACATGGCACCCCACACCATCACTGACTGTGGGTACTTGACACTGGACTTCAGGCATTTTGGCATTTCCTTCTCCCCAGTCTTCCTCCAGACTCTGGCACCTTGATTTCCGAATGACATGCAAAATTTGCTTTCATCAGAAAAAAGTACTTGGGACCACTTAGCAACAGTCCAGTGCTGCTTCTCTGTAGCCCAGGTCAGGCGCCTCTGCCGCTGTTTATAGTTCAAAAGTGGCTTTACCTGGGGAATGCGGCACCTGTAGCCCATTTCCTGCACACGCCTGTGCACGGTGGCTCTGGATGTTTCCACTTCTCCACAATCTTCCTCAGGGTCCGGTCTCCTCTTCTCGTTGTACAGCGTTTTCTGCCACATTGTTTCCTTCCAACAGACTTACCATTGAGGTGCCTTGATACAGCACTCTGGGAACAGCCTATTTGTTGAGAAATTTCTTTCTGGGTCTTACCCTCTTGCTTGAGGGTGTCAATGATGGCCTTCTTGACATCTGTCAGGTCGCTAGTCTTACCCATGATGGGGGTTTTGAGTAATGAACCAGGCAGGGAGTTTATAAAAGCCTCAGGTATCTTTTGCATGTGTTTAGAGTTAATTAGTTGATTCAGAAGATTAGGGTAATAGGTCGTTTAGAGAACCTTTTCTTGATATGCTAATTTATTGAGACAGGTTTTTTGGGTTATCAGGAGTTGTATGCCAAAATCATCAGTATTAAAACAATAAAAGACCTGACAAATTTCAGTTGGTGGATAATGAATCTATAATATATGAAAGTTTAATTGTAATCATTACATTATGGTAAATAATGAAATTTAACACTATATGCTAATTTTTTGAGAAGGACCTGTACTACGTAGCTGGGCAATATACTACGTGGCTCTGCTGTACACTACATGGCTGGGCAATATACTACATGGCTGGGCAATATACTACGTGGCTGGGCAATATACTACGTGGCTGTGCAATATACTACGTGGCTGGGCAATATACTACGTGGCTGGGCAATATACTACGTGACTGGCCAATATACTATGTGGCTCGACAATATACTACGTCGCTGGGCAATATACTATGTAGCTGGGCAATATACTACGTGGCTCTGCTATATACTATGTGGCTGGGCAATATACTGTACTACGTGGGCTGTGTTATATACTATGTGGCTGGGCAATACGTCACTGGGCAATATACTACGTGGCTGGGCAATATACTACGTGGCTGGGCAATATATTACGTCACTGGGCAATATACTACGTGGCTGGGCAATATACTACGTGGCTGGGCAATATTCTACGTGGCTGGGCAATATACTGCTTAGCTGGAGAATATACTACGTAACTGGGCAATATACTACGTGGCTGGGCAATATACTACGTCGCTGGGCAATATACTACGTAGACATGCATATTCTAGACTACCCGATGCGTTAGAATCGGGCCACCATCTAGTATATGTATATGTGTATATATATGTGTGTGTGTATATATATATATATATATATATATATATATATATATATATATATACTGTAAATTTCCAGGATAAAGAAGAAATGTACAATTGAAATCAGAAGTTTTCACACTCTATATAAAGACACATTTGCATGTTTTTCTCAATATCTGCCATGAAATCAGAATAAACCTTCCCTGTGTTGGGTCAGTTAGGTTTACCATAATTAATACAGCTCTGGCAAAAATTGAGACCACTTCACAGTTTTATAAAAATCAGCTTCTCTACATGTCTGACAGGCATTCCGTTCCAGTGTCAGTTGAATTCCATCCAGAGTACACCTCATTCTATTTAATGTGCTTCTGACTAGGTGATCACCTGAACCAAATCTTATTTAACGAAGGAAAGTATAAAAAACCCTGCTTTGGTGTCCACAATCCTCTTGCAAGAGGACAAGCTGGATGGCAAAATAAGTGCTAGTAATATCCCAAAAATAATAGGAATGAAAAAATAACGTTTAACCATGCCAAAGGAGTTGAAAAGGAAAGTCTTGAGTGAGGAAAAGAAGGGCTCAATTCTGGCTTTACTAGCAGAGGGACACAGTGAGCGTCATGTTGCCTCCATCCTTAAAATTTCTAAGACGGCAGTCCATTACAACAAGGTGAAGCAGCAGACATTGGGGACAACAAAGCTACAGACCGTCAGAGGGCGAAAACTACTCTCCACTGACAGGCATGACAGTCATCTTATTCGAATGTCACTCAGCAACCGCAGGATGACATCCAGTGACCTAAAAAAAGAATGGAAAATCGCAACTGGGGTGACTTGCACGGCAAGAACAGTTCGTAACAGGCTCTTAGAGGCAGGACTCAAGTTATGTAAAGATATAAAAAATCCTTTCATCAATGAGAAGCAAAGGCTGAAGTTTGCCAAAGACCATAAGGATTGGACCATAGAGGACTGGAGTAAGGTAGTCTCTCATGAGTCTAATTTTCAGCTTTGCCCAACACCTGATCGCCTAATGGTTAGACGGAGACCTGGAGAGGCGTACAAGCCACAGTGTCTTGCACCCACGGTGAAATTTGGTGGAGGATCTTTTATCATCTGTAGAAGTCCTAGTGACTTTGAAACGCGTTGGGAATAAACCACCAATTGTATCTCCAATATGCCTGGACATTCCTTTATGCAGCAGTGCGGGTAATATCTATGAATCTCTCCAATTGAAAAATCAGTGTCAGAATGGCATTTTAAACATTGACTTGCCTGATACTAGAATGCTCATTTTAATAAGTAAAATTATATAAAAAAAATTGTGCTAATGGGTTTCCAAAGTATATACCAGCTTCATCAGGTCTACGTCTGAGCATACACATTAGGTGGCTGTTTGCCAGAATGATGATTTGGTCAAACGTTCGGCCAAAGGCCATCTCTGCCAACACTCCCATACACATGAGGTGATCGCTGCTGTTTCCCCTGGTCTTTTAACTCTTAACCCCTTACCGACCTCCGCCGTACTATTACGGCGGAGGTCTGATCCCCTGCTTTGATTTGGGCTCCGGCACTGAGCCCACCTCAAAGCCTGGACATCTCAGCTGTTTTGAACAGCTGACATGTGCCCCCAATAGCGGCGGGTGAAATCGCGATTCACCCGCCGCTATTAACTAGTTAAATGCTGCTGTCAAATGCTGACAGCGGCATTTAACCGGCGCTTCCGGCCGGAAATGAGCGCATCGCTGACCCCCGTCACATGATCAGGGGTCAGCGATGTGTCAGGATAGTAACCATAGAGGCCCTTGAGACCTCTATGGTTACTGATGCTGGCCTGCTGTGAGCGCCACTCTGTGGTCGGCGCTCATAGCAAGCCTGCAGTTTAGCTACATAGCAGCGATCTGATGATAATTTGTCCCTCATACCTCGAAATTGTTCGGTGGGGCAGGGCAGAGCGCCAAGAATAAATGAGGAAGTAACTGACGGCTGTGGTGCGTCTGTATAAGGGGGGAAAGCCCTCCCCCTCCCCCCCTTCCACCGGACAATTTCGAGGTATGAGGGACAAATTATCTAAACGATTATTTCAGCATTAGCAGGGACAAGAACTAAAAGAGCCACCTTGACAGAATGCAGCATTTGTGCTGCAAAAGATGGCTCTTTTAGTTACAAACTCCTGGGGGGATGACAGGTTCCCTTTAAGTGGAAGGGTTTCAGTTTTACTTTTATTTGTCTTATCTAATATATAATTGCCTAGAATACTACTTCCTGCAATTTGTGCCAACTTCCTGTCCGGAGCTAATGTCCGGAGATAAGTGACGTCAACAGTGTCCAGTGTCTGATTGGTTGCCGCCTGCTGCGAGCGACCAATCAGAAACGTGCCGTACTGTGACACACTCCGCCCGCCATTTTGGTGTGATTTTTGAATTTTTACCTCACAGCAAGTTTCTACTGCGTGGAGGCGGGCCCAGTGACGTTGCTCTTCAAGCTCCTGCCGAATTTCAAGTATATATGGATTCTAGACTCCCGATTCTTTAGAATCGGGCTGCCATCTAGTCTACTATATAATTGTCTAAGGGTCACTTCCGTCTTTCTTTCTGTCTGTCTGTCCTGTCACTGATATTTATTGGTCGCGGCCCCTGTCTGTCTTGGAATCCAAGTCGCTGATTGGTCTCGCCAGCTGTCTGTCATGCTGCCGCGACCAATCAGCGACGGCCACAGTCCGATTAGTCCCTCCCTACTCCCCTGCAGTCAGTGCCCGCCGCCCGCTCCGTACTCCCCTCCAGTCACCACTCACACAGGGTTAATGCCAGCGGTAACGGACCGCGTTATGCCGCGGGAAAACTCACTCCGTTACCGCCGCTATTAACCCTGTGTGACCAAGTTTTTACTATTGATGCTGCCTATGCAGCATCAATAGTAAAAAGATCTTATGTTAAAAATAATTTAAAAAAACCCAAAAAACCTGCTATTCTCACCTTCCGTAGTCCGATGATGCGCTCCTGCCAGTTTCCGGTCCCAGAGATGCATTGCAAAATTACCCAGAAGACTTAGCGGTCTCGCGAGAACGCAAGATGGCGGCAACCGCGCGCATCGCCAGAGGTTCGCTGGATCTACGCTGGATCCCGCCGGGTGAGTATATAACTATTTTTTTTATTTTAACTATTTTTTTTAACAGGGATATGGTGCCCACACTGCTAAATACTACGTGGGCTGTGTTAGATACCGCGTGGCTGCTATATACTACATGGCCAGTGTTAGATACTTTGTGGGCTGTGTTCTATACTGCGTGGGCTGTGCTATATATTACGTGGGCTGTGTAATATATTACGTGGCCAGTGTTACATATTACGTGGGCTGTGTTATATACTGCGTGGCTGCTATATACTGTGTGGGCTGTGTTATATACTACGTGGGACGTGTTATTTACTGCGTGGCCTATATTAACGCATCGGGTATTCTACAATATGTATGTATATAGCAGCCAAATGGGTATATACCACAGGCCACGTAGTACTCCTATATACTACGTGGCCTGTGCTATATACTATGTGGCTGCTATATACATACATACATATTCTAGAATACCCGATGCGTTAGAATCGGGCCACCATCTAGTACCCTGATAATTGGCCAAATTTTAAAAGCAATGAATGGAGGCTAGGGAGCGATGTGTGAGGCTTTCTGAGTGTTAGGAGGATATAGTCAGCAAAAGGGGATCATTTAATTTCTTCGCCTTTAAACTGAACTCCTTTAATGTCTGGTGATGCTCTAATGGCTGCATTCAAAGGCTCAATGCAAAGGGCAAAAAGTAGAGGGGAAAGCGGGCAACCCTGTCTGGTGCCATTTTTTATCTTAATTGGCTTAGAGGAGCTATGAGGAAGATATTGTAGTTGAGGGACTAGAGTATAATTTCTCTACAGCTTTTAAAAAAAGGGCGAGTCTGTTTCTGACAGTTTGAGCACACACATGCATATTAATGGCTTGCTGGAAGCCATTTTGCAGGGCTTTGGCACTGCTCCTGTTCCTCATTGCACAAAGGAGGAGGTAGCGGTCCTGGTTGTTACCCTCCTTCGGCCCTCTCCACATCTCTTGGTGTACTGGCTTTGTCTCCTTGTATGTTTTCCATGCTCTGGACACTGCTGACAGACACAGCTACCCTTTTTGCCACAGCTCGCATTGATGTGCCATCCTGGATGAGTTGCACTACCTGAGCAACTTCTGTGGGCTGTCAACACCGCCTCATGCTACTGTACCTTTAGAGGTGACTGCAATGACAAAGTGCAAAAGTGACCAAAACGGCCAAGAAAAGATGAGAACAGGGAAATGGTCTGTTGTGACCCCCTGCAGAACCACTCCTTTATAGGGGTTGTCTTGCTAATTTCCTATTGTTTCTACCTGTTGTCTGTTACATTTGCACAACACCAGGAGAAATTCAATCTCAATCTCCCTCCACATGTGCAGACCCCTTTACAAGATATTAATTCATGTCCTAACGTAATGCAGAAATGTATGTCCTAATGTAATCTTGTGAAATTTGCTGTAAATCGTTTTGTGAAGTAATTTTGTTTTGTAAATTTGTATTTATTTTAGGACCTCAGTTAAGCGCACAGTTGGAAAGTTGGCTGACCCAAGCACAGACTTCTAAAAGACCAGCTAGAGCCATTATTGCACCGTGAGTATCGAAGAGATTTGAGTATCAAGTGGCGATTTAAAGGGAACCTGTCACCCCCAAAATGGAAGTTGAGCTAAGCCCACCAGCATCAAGGGCTTATCTACAGCATTCTGTAATGCTGTAGATAAGCCCCCGATGTATCCTGAAAGATGAGAAAAAGAGGTTAGATTATACTCACCCAGGGGCGGTCCCGCTGCACTGAGCGCCGCGGTCCGGTCCAGGGCCTCCCATCTTCTTATGATCACGTCCTCTTCTTGTCTTCTTGCTTAGGGAAAGGTCAGAGAGGCCCGGCACCTGCGCACTGCAGTACTTTGCTCTGCCCTCAACAGGCCAGATAAAGTACGCCTGCGCCGGAGCCGCAGAGTGAAGACAAGAAGAGGACGTGATTGTAAGAAGATGGGAGGCCCTGGAGCAGACCGCGATGCTCACAGCAGCGGGGACCGCCCCTGGGTGAGTATAATCTAACCTCTTTTTCCCATCTTTCCGGATACATCGGTGGCTTATCTACAGCATTCCAGAATGTTGTAGATAAGCCCCTGATGCCGGTGGGCTTAGCTCAACTCCCATTTTGGGGGTGACAGGTTCCCTTTAAAGGAAACTGTCAGCACTTATTATATACCACTACTTCCATAAGTAATATAATACCTACATTTATATTTAACGACTTAGTGATTGAATTGAGGATAGGGTTATGTTTCTTTTATTTGTATATGCCTTTTTATCATTTCACTCTGCCCCTAAAAGATTGTTTTAAGAGTGAATTCAGATGCCAATGAGGCTCTGACTTGGGGTCAGGTCTCCTGACCTAAACTTGAAAGTCTCATAGGAATATACAGTATGAGGCTGTTGAGATTAGGTCAGGAGACCCACAGCCAGTCTGTACACTAATTCACCCTTTAAAGGGGTTATTCCCTTTCAATTAAAGTTAATCCCTAAACCTGGTACGCTCTCTTATTATGAATAGGGCAAAGAGTAATCTGGCATAATGTAAAAGATCTCATTGCGAATATGCTAATAAATGTACAAAATCCCTGGCATGAGCGCTTGGAATACAACAGACCACCTTTGTACTTTTGATACGACATACATAAGTCGCTCCCAGCAGACATGGCTTTCACATTGAGGTATTATTATGAAGCGCTATATACAGTAGATTGTTCTGATCCCAATACTAATTACCCTGAATTTCCAGTCCAGATACAGACATCAAGCAATGTAGTCTCCCTTCTCTTCACTTAAAAATCTTTGGATGTGAAATCATTCACAGCTTCGGATAAGAGCTTACCGTATAGCTATAGTGCTTACCAAATAGCGGCCTCGGTGCCCTGGAGCGCCCCCGATAATCAGCTGTTCAGTGCTGCAGCTGCATGTGTCGTGGCTTTGTGACAGTGACAGCACATGCATGGAGAGCCTGTTTGTTGTTGCTGTAACACAGCTGCGACACATGCAGCTGCGGCGCCGAACAGCCGATTATCGGGAGTGCTCCAGGTATCCGGAATCCTGATGCAGCTTCTTCGGTAAGCGCTAGAGCTATTCGGATAAGGAGGGAGCCGATGATGGGCTTAAAGGCAAGATACTCTCTTGGTTTGGTTCACTGTACTCTGCCCTATCCACACGGGTTTGTCCATTGGGGACTTTTAACATAAACAATGGTATACAACATGGGTGTCCTCTGTCGTCTTTACTTTTTGTTCTTAATCTTTTACCTTTTGTTAGACTGATTTGTCAAAACCCGGATATCTTAGGAATTTGTAATGTCTTCTGTAAGATTGCAGTTATGTGGATGTTGTGTGCACATGCTCCAGAGCAGCGGCAGTATCAGAGCGGCAGAGACACGGTCAGTGCGGCTGTGAGACAGCACACACCACATTTGTGCCATTTACAATTGCGCCATCACAAAGCAAGTGACTCACAACGGTTCACAGTAAATTAAGCTGAGAACGTACACCGAAATTACGTGCACTGTGCTTGTTACTGCGCAAGTGCGGGATTACAAAGAAGACTCCCGTGATGTTGTGCCAGTACTACAAATCAATCAAAGTGCGTGGGAATGGATAGGATGGCGAGACCATTACCCTTTTATCTGTTCCCGATCTTGGATGTATTCAGTACGTCATGGTTGAGAAGTACGTGTGCGTGCGCGATCGCCTCTGGGTGTTCAAGCTAATATCAGCTGATGCCAGAAGCGATGCCCACACTGCTCCCAGCAGTTTAACCCCCCTAAATTCTGCGATCAATAGCAATCCCAGCATTTAGAAGGCCGAGGGAGAGACCCCCTCTGCCCTCCGATCAGTGTCCTTATGAAGTCATTGCGGGGGCATGATCATTGCCATGGTGACCTAATGTCATCTTGATGACATCTGGGTTGCCACGCTACGACAAGACCCTCAGACCATGCGCAGAGCACAGTCTAAGGGACTTGTGCCAGTGCAACACTGACTGTTATAATCAGGCTGCTGAAAGTGTAAGGCTGTGTTCACACGTTGCGGTTTTTTCGCGTTTTTTCCCGATAAAAGCGCTATAAAACCGCAAAAAAACTGCATACAATAAGCATCCCATCATTTAGAATGAATTCCGCATGTTTTGTGCACATGATGCGTTTTTTTCCGCGAAAAAAACGCATCGCGGCAAAAAACGCAGCATGTTCATTAATTTTCCGTTTTTTTTGTGGATTTCCCACTCCAAAATGCATTGGGAAGTGTCCGGAAAAAACCGCGGCAAAAACGCGTCAAAACCGTGGCAAAATCGCGGCAAAAACGCATGCGATTTTCTTGCGGATTTCTTGCAGAAAATGTCCGGAATTCTCAGGAATTTTCTGCAAGAAATCCTGAACGTGTGCACATCGCCTTAGTCCCATAGTGGGACAAAGTATAAAAGTAAAACAAAATTGGAAAAATAATTAGAAAATAAAAATAAAAAATTGTACTGATTAAATTTCTATTTTTATGTAAAAAATAAAAAAATAAACAAATTACTCATTTGCTATCCTAGCGTCCATGATGACCTGCCCCATAAAACTTGGCCACTAGTTAACCCGTTCAGTGAACACCCTAATAAAAAAAGGCAAAAAACTATGTTTTTTCATCAGATCACCGAACAAGAAGTGAAATAAAACACAATCAAAAAGTTCGAATGTACCGGTAAATAAAAATGGTATCTCTGAAAACGTCATCTTATCCCACAAAAAAAAAATACACCATAACAGCTCCATCAGTGGAAAATAACGTCTTATAACTCATAATAAAGCGATGCAAAAAAAAAGAATAAGTTTACTGTGTAAAAGTGCCAAAACATGAAAAAATGAAAATGTAGTATTGCTGTCATTGTACTGACCCAAAGAATAAAGCTGTCTTATCAACTTTACTACATGGTGAACGGCATTAAAAACAATAAATAAAAAATTCCTGAATTGCTGTTTTTTGTTCATTCTGCCTTCCAAAAATCAAAATGAAAGGTGAACAAAAAACGCTATGTGACCGAAAACGGTACCAATAAAATTGGCAACTTGTCCCACAAAAAACAATCCCTCATACGACTGTCAGCCTAAATAAAAAAAAAAAAAATTAGTGTGTGAAAGCAGCAAAACATAAAAAAATATAAATCTGCTATCACTTTAATTGCACAGACCTGAAGAATAAAGTCGCCTAATCACTTCTACCGCACGAGGAACGGGGTTAAAAAATGAATAAAGCTAATTCTTCAACTGCTGTTGATTTGCTAAGGCTACGTTCACATTTGCGTTGTTGTGTGCTGCGTCAGCGACGCAACGCACGCAAAAACGCAACAAAACGCATGCTAAAACGCAGCATTTTGCGACGCATGCGTCCTTTTTTGCCGAAATTTGGACGCAAAAAAAAAATGCAACTTGTTGCGTTTTCTGCGCCCGATGCTTGCGGCAAAAAAAACGCATGCGTCGGACAACGCAGCACAACGCATGTTCATGCGCCCCCCAAGTTAAATATAGGGGCGCATGACGCATGCGTCGCCGCGGCTGCGCCCGACGCAAACACGCAAAACGCTAATGTGAACGTAGCCTAATTCTGCTTCCCAAAGATCGTGGAAAGGCTCGGCCCACATTCATCCTACGCTGAGCACTTACTGTGGGGTTTATGTGTGGATCTCTCAAACACTTAATTCAAATGGAACCCCCGGTGGATGATTCCCCATAATGAGGCGGATGGAGGCAACGTGTATGCTGTCTGGCCGGCGGTGTCTGTCTTTTTAGGTGTGCATAAAAGCTCCGTCCGCCACAGTTTTGTGCACTTCTGAAAATAAGGAAGCCGCTGAACTGTGGCCAGATGGAGTCCAGAGTAACTCTCCTGCCTCATTAGGCCGGCGTCACACTCAGCGTATAAAAATACGGTCCGTAATTTACGGCCGTAATACGCAGAAAAGTCCCCAAAATAGTGGTCCGTATCTCCTCTGTAGGCAGGGTGTGTCAGCGTATTTTGCGCATGGCATCCTCCGTATGTAATCCGTATGGCATCCATACTGCGAGATTTTCTCACAGGCTTGCAACACCGACATACAGACATACAATGGATCCATGAGCTCCCAAAAATATAAAAACATATGTACTGTATGTATGTATATATATATATAAATATATATATATATAATATATGTCAGTGAGAACTTATGAACTCGAGCGTGGGAGCTTTTCTGAATATTTTCCCAGCTTCGAGGTCATATGAGGACATCCAGCAGAGGGCGCATCACCGCAAATGAAGGTAACTACAGGTCATTGACCTACATTCCATTCATTCCCCGGGGTTTTACAGGCACGAGCACAGCTGCATTATAGCAGAGCTCCTGCCTGTAAAATAATTTAACCCCTTCAGATGGATTTACATCGTGGGACATATCGACGGAAGGTATGAGATATTGTTGGTTTATTATTTTTAATTTGTTACAGAGCGAGGGTCTTCAGGTGGATTGAGAGTGGAATAAAATATTACAACAACCTGTGTGTTTATTTCATTAAAATACTTTGCAATATTGTGTGTGTGTTTTTTTTTCTAAACATTTCATGCTATTGGATTAATAATGGATAGGTGTCATAATTGACGCCTCTCCATTATTAATCTGGCTTAATGTCACCTTACAATAGCAAGGTGACATTAACCCTTCATTACCCCATATCCCACCGCTACACGGGAATGGGAAGAGAGTGGCCAAGTGCCAGAATAGGCGCATCTTCCAGATGTGCCTTTTCTGAGGTGGCTGGGGGCAGATGTTTTTAGCCAGGCAGGAAGGGGGGGGGGGGTTTAATAACCATGGACCCTCTCCAGGCTATTAATATCTGCCCTCAGTCACTGGCTTTACTACTCTGGCGGAGAAAATTGCGCGGGAGCCCACGCCAATTTTTTCCGCCATTTAACCTTTTAATTTAATAGCTAGACAGCCCAAATTCTGCACATACACACTACTAAAATTAGTAGTGTGGAATATGCAAAAAAATGGGGATATGAGATGGTTTACTGTATGTAAACCATGTCTCATATCATGTCGGGTTTAGGAAGGAGATGGCAAAAGCCGGCAGTTGAATTACCGGCTTTTAATCTCACGCTGGATGAAATATTAATATATATATATACAATCTCAATTATATATATATATATATATATATATATATATATATATATATATATATATATATATATACACACTATGTGTACACATTTATTCTACCTATTCTATTGTAAGCTGTCAGTGTGATTTTACTGTACACCGCACTGAATTGCCGGCTTTTCTCTCTAACACCGCTGCGTATTTCTCGCAAGTCACACTGCTGGTCCGTGTGTAATCCGTATTTTTCTCGCCCCCATTGACTTTCATTGGCGTAATTTTTGCGCAATACGGTGACAAACGTAGTATGCTGCAATTTTCTACGGCCGTAGAAGACCGTATAATACGGATCAGTAAAATACGGCTGATAGGAGCTGGGGCATAGAGAAGCACTGTACCGTATGCAATCCGTATTTTCAGCACCTCTCTTACGTCCGTAAAATACGGTAGTGTGACGCCGGCCTTATAGTGAGTGGCTCCCTTGGGGGTTTCATCTGAATCGCTTCACCCAAAGTAAGTGCTCAGTGTAGTGTGCAGGTTGAGGCCATGTTCACACGTTCCTGATTTCCCTGCTGTTTTTTCTGCACTAAAAACCGCAGCTCTTGGCAGAAAACGCAGGTCCTTTTTTTGGTGCTTTTTTGGTGCGTTTTTTGATGCATTTTTTGATGCGTTTTTTGATGCGTTTTTTAGTGCAGTTTTTTATGCAGTTTTCTCTGCAGAGTCTGTGTGTTTTCTAGGAAGTTTTTTAGGGTTAAAATGGCTGAAAATACCCTAACCCTACCTCTAACCCTACCTCTAACCCTACCCCTAACCCTACCCCTAACCCTACCCCTAACCCTACCCCTAATCCTAGCCCTAACCCTACCCCTAACCCTACCCCTAACCCTATTCTAACCTTAGTGGAAAAAAAAAAAAATTCTTTATTTTTTTATTGTCCCTACCTATGGGGGTGACAAAGGGGGGGGGGGGTCATTTACTATTTTTTTTATTTTGATCACTGAGATAGGTTATATCTCAGTGATCAAAATGCACTTTGGAACGAAGCTGCCGGCCGGCAGATTCGGCGGGCGCACTGCGCATGCGCCCGCCATTTTGCAAGATGGCGGCGCCCAGGGAGAAGACGGCCGGACGGACGGACACCGGGAGGCCGGGTAAGTATAAGGGGGGGAGATGAGGGCACGGGGGGGGTGGCATCGGAGCATGGGGGGGTGGCATCGGAGCATGGGGGGGTGGGATTGGGGCACGGGGGGGCAGCCACACTGCAGCGGTTCTGCACCACAAACCGCAGAAAACCCGCAGATATTTTTTTCATCTGTGGGTTTTACTGCGGGTTTGACCTCACAATGGAGGTCTATGGGTGCAGAACCGCTGCAGTTCCGCAAAAATAAGTGACATGGTACTTCTTTTTTACCACGGCTATTCAGCGCGGCTTTTTTCGCGATTTTCCGCAATGTGGGCACAGCAGTTCCTGTTTTCCATTGGGTACATTGTAATGTACCCAGCATGGAAAACAGCTGCGGACCCGCAGCGGGAAAATCGCGGCGGTTCCGCATTAAAAAAAGGATGGTGTGAACATGGCCTAAATGTGATCCTCAGCATTATGTAAAAATGTATCCAATAAAAGCTTCAACTCAATCCACAAAAAAGCAAGTCCCTACTCAGGTCTGTCATCTGGCAATGGAAATATAGAGGGCTTCCATATTACTGGTAGTATAAAGGCTCTGAAAAGGCACTAGGGCTCCTCGTCCTCCCCCAAAAGAAATCAAGCAGATTCTGCTCTCCCGAATCCAAAAGCCCACCTCTCTTTTTGAACCCCACAGTGTGTCTAAACCACATTTAGCTTCCACATGTTTGGCATTTCTGTAGTGATTAGAGACCACCTAATTTAGTGGTGCATGTCTCCGGAAGCACAAGCTGGGCATAACGTACTGGTCACTACAACGTATTGGTCACTGCAACATACTGGTCGCTACAACAGCAGTTTAAAATTTACTCAGCAGCACACTGCTTTATGTTTTTGGGAAAAACACCTATGGAGTCAAAATTGTCATTACATCGGTATATAAATTTCCAAAGGGGTATAAGTTCCAATATGGGGTAACCTGAGGGTAAATTCTACTCTTCCAGCACTTAGTGGCTATGGAGTCCACAAATTGATGTAGGTAAATCTGCGATTCCAAGGGCAAATTGCCCACCGTCCCTCCCAAGTCTCGCTATATGGCTAAGCAGTACTGCACAGCCACCTATGGGTATTTCTACCGTCAGAATTTGGTGCCAGTTTTACCCATTTCCCAGTGTGAAAATGTAACATCTGGGGCTCCAACAACAGTTTTGCCTCAAAAAAAATATTTTGTCTTTAATTTTAACAGTTCAATGTAAAATTATTTGAATCACCTGAGGGTTCAGGGTGCTCACCACACGTCTAGATAAATTCCTTGATGGATCTCGTTTCCAAAATGGGGTCACTTGTGGAGGTTTTCAGCTGTTTAGGCACAACAGGGGATTTCCAAGTATGACATGACACCCGCACACAATTCCATCAAATTCTACTTTCCAAAAAGTCAATTCTTCCTTTTTGAGCCCTGCCGTGCGCCAAAACAGTAGTTTCCACCCACATATGGGCTATCTGCATACTCAGGTGCAATTACACAACAATTTGTATGGTGCAGTTTCTTCTGTTACTATTGTGAAAATAAGAAAAATGGGTCTAAACTAACTTTTTTGTGAGATTTTTTTTCTCTCCCATAGGTTAACATTATAAACCTGTGAGAAGCACCTTGGGGGTTCAAGGTGCTCACCACACTTCTAGCTACATTACTAGAGGGATCTAGGTTTCAAAACGTGGTCACCTATGGAAGGTTTCCACTGTTTAGGCACATCAGGACTTTCTAAACTTGATATTGCGTCCTCCAATGATTCCATCCAATTTTGCATTCAAAAAGTCAAACTACTCTTTCTTTCTGAGCCCTGTCATGTGCCCAAACAGTAGTTTTCCCCCACATATGGGGTATTGGAATACTAATAAAAAATGGCAAAACAAATGGTATGGTGCAATGTCTTTTGTTACCCTTGTGAAAATAAAGAAATTTGGGTCTAAAGTTTTTGTGAAAAAAGTACCGTAAATGACTTCTTGTGAAGCACCTGAAGGGTTAATAAACTTCTTGAATGTGGTTTTGAGCACGTTGAAGGGTGCAATTTTTAAATTGGTGTCACTTTTGGATATTTCCTGTCATATAGACCCCTTAGTCTTAGTGAATATTGTGGTCAACTTTTTTTTTAACCCTTATAACTTTCTAACAAAAAAAAATTGTTTAAACAATTGTGCTGATGTACAGTAAACATGTGGGAAACGTTATTTATTAACTATTTCTGTGACCTAAATTTCTGATTTAAGGGCATAAAAATTTAAGGTTGCAAAATTTTATCCGTGTCCAAATTTTTTTCACAAACGCTAGTCATATCGAGGAAATGTTACTACTATTCTGGAGTACAATGTCATGAAAAAACATTCTCAGAATCTCTGTGATGCGTTGAAGGGTTCCAGAGTTATTACCACATAAAGTGACAGTGGCTAGCATTGTAAAATTTGGCCTGGTCTTGAAGTTGAAAACAGGTTTGTTTTTTTTTGAGGGGGGGGGGAATTAGTGAAGTAGTGAAAATTCAATTGCGAGAAAAGGTTAAGCTTAATCTCTCCAAGTCAGAGGCCTTAAAGGGAATCTGGTGTTACCAGTGTGATACATGTAATTACTGACAGTCTGCTCTCCTGATCTACATGTCTCACACTGCTAGCGCGTAGTTGCATTTAAAATAAGAAGCAGATTCTCAGAGAGATCTGTGTCCAGCCCATAGATCTTAAGCTCATTTATATGCTAAGAAAAATATGAATGTCTCTGGAAGACATTGGATTGCTTCCAATTACGTATATGCCCACATAGATGGTTTAGGAGGTTTGATCCTACTGACAGATTTCCTTTAACCCCTTTCTGACCTCGGATGGGATAGTACGTCCGAGGTCAGATCCCCAGCTTTGATGCGGGCTCCGGCGGTGAGCCCGCATCAAAGACGGGACATGTCAGCTGTTTTGAACAGCTGACATGTGCCCGCTATAGCGGCGGGTGGAATCGCGATTCACCCGCCGTTATTAACTAGTTAAATGCCGCTGTCAATCGCTGACAGCGGCACTTAACTAGCGCTTCTGGCCAGAAATGCGCGCATCGCTGACCCCCGTCACGTGATCGGTGGTCAGCGATGCGTCGGCATAACAACCAGAGGTCTCCTTGAGACCTATGATTCTTGATGCCGGATTGCTATGAGCGCCACCCTGTGGTCGGCGCTCATAACAATGCAACAATTCCACTACGTAGGAGCGATCTGAGCTTCGCTCCTATGTAGCAGAGGTGATCGAGTTGTGCCAGCTTCTAGCCTCCCATAGAGGCTATTGAAGCATGGCAAAAGTAAAACAAAATGTTTTAAAAAAAAATATAAAAAAAATAAAAGTTAAAAGTTCAAATTACCCCCCTTTCAGCCCATTCAAAATAAAACAATAAAAAAAATCAAACCTGCACATAGTTGGTATCGCCGCATTAAGAATCGCCCGATCTATCAATAAAAAAAAGGATTAACCTGATCGCTAAACAGTGTAGTGAGAAAAAAATTAGAAACGCCAGAATTCCTGTTTTTGGTCGCCGCAACATTACATTAAAATGCAATAACGGGCGATCAATAGAACATATCTGCACCAAAATGGTATAATTAAAAACGCCAGCTCGGCACATAAAAAATAAGCCCTCACCCGACTCCAGATCACGAAAAATGGAGACGCTGCAGGTATCGGAAAAGTGCGCAATTTAAAAAAATTTTTTTTTAGCAAAGTTAGGAATTTTTTTTCACTACTTAGATAAAAAATAACCCAGCCATGTTTGGTGTCTATGAACTCATAATGACCTGGAGAATCATAATGTCAGGTCAGTTTTAGCATTTAGTGAACCTAGCAAAAAAGCCAAACAAAAAACAAGTGTGAGATTGCATTTTTTTTTTCAATTTCACCTCACGTGGAATATTTTTCTCGTTTTCTAATACACAACATGCTAAAACCAATGATGTCGTTGAAAAGTACAACTCGTCCCGCAAAAAATAAGCTCTCACATGGCCATATTGACGGAAAAATAAAAAAGTTATGGCTCTGGGAAGGAGGGGAGCGAAAAACAAAAACGAAAATACCCCAGGTCATGAAGGGGTTAAATGTGTCACTTCCATCTTCGTTATTATGTAACTGATAACACAATAAGTGCAGAGAAAATAGGAATCTGTTCACATGATGAAGTTACACCTTAGCAAGATGTTTAGCACATATCAGCCGCTGTAAGACGCAGGTCCATAAGGAGAGTGGTACAGGATCCTGGTGAAGTGTCAGTGGATGCGCTGCTGATGAATATATTCAGACAGTCCTGTGTAGGACTTAGAAACGCGCTGACCTGAAACCTGTCCAATAAAGCTTTTGAAGATCTCATCAGCGCATCCACTTACACTTCACCTGGATCCTGTGCTACTCTATCCTCATTATTAGATATTCTCAAAACTCATTGAACTTCTGATGGTCCATCTAATACCTGAGATATCAGGGTTTTCATCTTTCTGCGAAATTTGTCATTATTTTGTTTTAATTTCCTTCTATTCTAAGCTCTATTAAAGAAGACTTTACGAGGTAGAACAAAAGTTACTTTACCTAGTTGACAGATGTCAGATATTCAACATTAATGTCTTGCCTAGAGTGTGCCTTCCCATCTCCATCCCCCTTCTCCTTTAGAGCCCTTAATTCAATTCAGGTTTGTTTCATTTTGTCTGGGATACCAGCCAGAGTTGGTCATTATCTACAATTTAGACCCAAGGAGCAGGGTGGTATTTGCTTACTTGACCTTTTCTCATATTACTTATCTTTTACATATTACTTAGCTCGAGTCATTGGCTGGTACAGACATGAGTCCTAGAAATCTTGGATTCATATTGAGCAAAGCTTTATGCCTTTTCTTTTGGCAGCTGTACCATGGATTATGGATTAACAAATCCCTGTTAACCTCTCTGAGCTTTTATTCACCTATGGGCCCCACTTTGCACATGTAATACGTCATCAGTTTGCTCTCCTGATTCCTTCCCCGTTAAGCCTTACTCTTGGTAATCTCGCTTTCCAGCAAGGACTGCTTGATCATGTTTTCAAGAAATGGGTGGGTGCCAACTAATTTTCGGTCTATTATTTTGGGAGTATGACATCACAGCCCTCTCTTGAGGGGATTTCACATACTGTAGATCCACTACCTCAAACCCTTTTTGTCCTCACCACCCACTAGATCTAGCTTTTTACATGGTGGAAGTGCCCTGGAACAGGTGCATTTGGGATTGGCATATTCAGCATACATTATCCATATCATATTGCATTCTGTTGCCTCCCCCAGGTAGGATTTTTGCTCTTGGGTATCAATCCTCTATGTTCATGTTTCCAGAAAGCTGCTTTAAACTTTTCTCTCCAGTTGGTGCAGAATCCCAGCTAACCTTCATTGGTCAATGCCAGCAATAGACCTGGTCTGTTGGATATGTGGATCTGAGGAAGGGACCTTTGTACTGGTTCTGTACCATCCTCTTCCACTTCTGGGACAGTGTCAGGCGAATAATTCAAAAAGTTACTGATGCCCTGCCCTTTTTATTCCCCATCACTTCCACTCTTAGATCTCCTGCTATAAACTTCTCTTATGCGGTTTCTGAGTATAGCAGCTAGGGCTTACATCCATCTACTCTGGAAACCAACCACCTGTTCACCTTGGTCTCTCTGGGTCAGTAACGTTATTGATATCATTCATGTGGAGGACTTATCCTTTTCCATCCATGATACTTATGACAAGTTCATATGCCTATGGTTTTACTGGGTTGAATTTCAACAGTCTGCTGACTGTTGTGATCTCCCATCTGGTCTCTCTTGAGTGAGGGGCTTAGTTGTGTGTATGAGATCCTCTGTGTTGCTCCAAACTTAGAAATGGAGACCGAAGTGCTCTACTTCATTGTGAGTCTCTCATTACCTACTTTCATATTCGACCTTATCCATTTATTTTTACTTATTTCTTTCTCCTTCTCCCCTTCCCACCACCTCAGGTGTTTTTTTTCTTTCTACTTATTTCTTGTTTTGCTAATGCTTTGTTTCCTCTTCCTCTCCTTGTCCCAGTTAATTGACCTTCCATGGTTACTTCCATTATATATTACATTGACCAGATGCTGCACCATTGTTGCTTCTTCATTTTCTTTTTTATGCTCATGTTTCTGAGTTAGTAATTTGTATTGATTACACTTGTACTTCTTTTTGATGACTACTCGCCTATTGTTGACTCCCCCATTCTAATAAACAAGTAAGAAGCAAGTTATCCCTGACTGCAGGCTGCTATAAAACTGCACCGTACCCTCCTTCCCATAGTCCACTGGCGTATCTTGCTGCTGCTCCAGGTGTCTAATTTTGGCTTCTCATCAATCCATAATCTCAGCTGCTATGAGCTGGGTGTTTCTTCTACATGTGAACCCTTAGCTCCGAGCCAATGATCTCACCAATTGTCTGTTGTTTTGACGTGATGCTCCACCTAGCACCTCACCCAGACCGTGCCAGTGTAGTGGATGTCCTCCTCCGGCGCTGGGTGGAGTATTATGCATGGACGGGCATTTTCCCAGATTATTACCTTGGCTTTCACACTTAGACCCATCGGCTTATGGTTTTTTGATATGCTGTTTGGCACTTGCTATACCTTTTTTATGATAGGTGTTCTATGGTTGTGATTAAGCTCTATAGGTTTATAACTACATAATATGATGGGGCTTTGTCTGCTCTAAAGTGTTACCTTTCATTGCCTTTTGATATTGATATTTATTTATTGATCTATCTATACGTGCTATTTTCTAGTTGGATGTTCCCCTCTGATTTAGGGGTTACTGTTCGTGTTCTAATATTTGAGTGGTTTCTTGGATTTTTTACATGATATCAATAAATGTTTAATTTTAAATGATTTTGTGATTGGTTAGCTTCATTGAGTCAGCTACTTAATTGTGGCTGCTTTTGGTTGTGTTTGGGCTCAGTAGTAATTAGTCTATTGGTCTGCACGGTCATTCTTACGGACTGATAGACTTATTGAGCCCCTGTGCTGCTTAGTGCCCTAGCTCATACATGATCTGTGAACTGCAGGGTGGGATTTTGACTGACTGGTTGGGGCCTCAGGATGCAGACCACCATAGATCAGCAGCACTGTGCAGCCCCTGTTATATATATATATATATATATATATATATATATATATATATATATATATATATATATATATATATATATATATATATATAAAAACTTTTATATAGAGAAGATTACACTTTAAGCGAATTGTCAATGGAAGTGAAAAACTAAATAAGCAGAAGTGAGGGTGGCCAGTCAATATTAAACAAGTGGCCATTAGAAAAATGCTTAGTATTTAAAGATGGTTGATTAGAAACACTGTTGAATGTGTCGGACAACTGCTTTAAGGGGCTTTTATTACAATACAATTTTTTTTGTGTTTTTTTTAAACTAGTTTTTTCTATAAACCAATTACATGGCAAGTGGTGGCTTTGCTGGGACTAGTTTAAGGCTATGTGCACACGTTGCGGATTAGGCTTAGGAATTTCTGGTGCGGATTCTGCCTCTCCTGGCAGAAAACGCACCTGCGGATTTGTCGCGTTTTTTGTGCGGTTCCGCAGCGTTTTTTGTGCGTTTTTGCTGCGGTTTTCTTGCGGATTTGCTGCGTTTTTTACCCCTGCGGTTTTCTATAATGGAATGGGTACAAAAACTCTGCAGATTCACAAAAAAGAAGTGATATGCTACTGCTTTTAAACCGCAGCGTTTCCGCAGCGGATTTTCCACAAAGTGTGCACAGCATTTTTTTTTCTCATCGATTTACATTGTACTGTAGATCAATTGCGGATCTGCAGCGTTTCTGCACTGCAAAAAACGCTGCGGATCCGCGGAGAATCTGCAACGTGTGCACATTCCATCAATCTCAAGTGGCTACTTGGCAATCATGATCTCTTCCATTATCAGGGGACCTATAGTGGCTGCAGCCATCATAAGACAGTAGTGAATTACAGTGCCATTTGACCTCCTTGATGCACTAGCTAGCACTAAGCAGTGTGGTGCAAAAATATTCAGAATAGGTCCAAAGATCCTCACCACGAATAATTACTGTACTCCATTTTTTTTTACCTCTTTTTTTCCCTTTCACAAAGCCTTGGAATACTGATTATGCTGACAGCCGGAGCAGCTGTGTATGTGCCAACCTGTCCTAGGGTATGTAACCGATGTTCTGTCTGTCTTCTAGACATGCTGGGTACACCTACTGCGGATCCTGCGCTGCTCACGCATACAAGCAAGTAGACCCTTCTATAACGTAAGTGATCTTGGAAACAAAGAAAACCTAAGTTCATGTTGTACTAACCCTATTAGTCAGTAATAGAGAGGTAACATCTGTAAGCGGTTTTTCCTTTCTAGACCTTTGTTGTCCCATTGGCCAACACCATTTTTTGCAAATGTGAAATTCCATGAAAGCTGAAGATGACTACACCTATGTTTCATGGAAATATACGTAAATATCACTACACTAGCAGATCCCGCAGGAGGCATACAGTTTAAGAATGGGATTCTTCAACAAATTTAGCCTCTGCAATGGATTTTTTTATGTTTTAATAACCTTTTGTATTCTGTATGCACAATATTTATATCTCTTGTTTTTAGTGTTGCAGGGCGACTTCGATACTCATTATTTCATGTAAAGTCATTCTTTGTGTTCAAATATGATGTATAATAAATTATTGTGCTACCATGGAATCCAGAAAAATCTATGTAAATATTTTATGCCCAAAAAGACAAGTAATTGAAGAGTGAAACCTTTTTTTGGCTGACCAGAAACAATGTATTAACAGCTTTCATTGCACAGAGGCTCCTTTCTCAGCCAAGTTCACTAAGGAGTTAATGAAACAAGAGCACAACATTTAAGAAATGTTACAACATGTGTCTGGGGTAGTGTTCAGCGATACCTTCCGATATCGGAAAGTATCGGTATCGGATTGGATCGGCCGATATTCAAAAAATATCGGATATCGCCGATACCGATACCCGATCCCAATGCAAGTCAATGGGACCAAAATATCGGAATTAAAATAAACCCTTTCTTTCCTTGTAGGTTCATTCTACATGAAGGAAAACAACTAAGAATAATGCAGGATGTATTTGGGGAGGTGGTGGAGACATTAAAGGCATAGAGGTTTAGCCCAATCAAATAGAATAGCATGATTTTTTTTTTTTTAAAGACGTTCGGAGTGACAAAGATATTGACTATGTAAATTTTTTTTAATTTTGTCAGATATTGATGTTTCACTATTCCACGCCCTTCCCCTTCTTTTTTTTTTCCCTTTTCCCACACTTTCATCTTCATCATCATCAGCATCTTTGACATCAACTTCTTCTTCACCTTATTCATCTTCTTCTTCATCTTCTACCTATTTTTTTTTTAATTACATTCTTCATATTCATTTTATTCAACTATTATTATTCTTCCTATTCTACATATTCATTTTATTCAACTGTTATTATTCTTCCTAATCTACTTCTTCATCATATTCTCATTTGTGACAGGCATTCCCGTAGTTGTTATCTATAAAAGTTTTAAGATTACACCTTCCGTTCTGCCTGTCACAAAAGTTACATTTGTCCGCGTTCAGTTTGGCCTGCAGCATCAGGCTTTGTCCAGGGGCACCACGAGGAGGAACGGACTCACCCCCATACACTGCTTAGTCTTCTTCTGCATATAATTTAGATAATATCTTTTGCTCTGATATTAAGCGTTATGCTTAATGTGCTTCTGCTCTTTGTTCTGCAGCCTCTTGTTCTTCTGCTTCTCGGTCTTCCATGTCGTCGTCTCCAGGGTCGTCGTCTCCGCCGTCGTCGTCATCGGGGTGGTCTTCAGGGTCGTCATCTCCAGGGTCGTCGTCATCTCACTGGTTGTCATCTCTGGTGTCGTCGTCATCTTAGGGGTGGTCTTCCGGGTCGTCAACTTTAGGGTCTTCAACTTGGAAATGTAGCAGAAGGTACAAGAAGGCTGAGAAAATGCCAAGAACCAGCTGATGGAACTGGAACTCGGATGGCTACCCGAAGGTTCAAGAGCCTATGGAACTACCGAGGACCAGCTGACGTTACTGGAACCCGGTTACTAAGCAGGAGGTACCCGTGCTAAAAAGCACTACCAAGGACCGCCTGACGTTGGCGGAACTCGGATACCCAGAAGGAGGCACCTAAGCCAAAGGCTCTGCCCGGAACCAGCTGACGTTACTGGAACCAGGATGGGGAGCAGAAGGTACAAGAGCAAAAGACACTGCCGAGAACCAGCTGACGGTACTGGAACCCGGATGGGTAGCCGAAGGTCCAAGAGCCAATGGAACTACCGAGGACCAGCTGACGTTACTGGAACCCGGTTACTAAGCAGGAGGTACCCGTGCCTGAAAGCACTACCAAGGACCACCTGACGTTGGTGGAACTTGGATACCCAGAAGGAGGCACCTAAGCCAAAGGCTCTGCCCGGAACCAGCTGACGGTACTGGAACCAGGATGGGGAGCAGAAGGTACAAGAGCAAAAGACACTGCCGAGAACCAGCTGACAGTGCTGGAACCAGGATGTGGACCAGAAGGTCCACAGGAGAGGAGAGAACAGCTAGGCCGCGAGGCAGCCGCAGTTACTGAACCCCAACAGTCCTACAGGGGGAGCTTGGCTTACTGGCACTACAGAACCAGCCTTGACTGCCAATTCACGCAGCCCACATAGGAAGCTCCTAAACTGGAGGCACCCTGGAGTTGGCTAACCCGACCGCAACACGACGGGGCAAGCATAGGCGTCTCAGTGAGCTTGACACTACCCGGAAACAGCTGACGGTGCTGGAACCAGGCTGGGCACGAGGGAGTACCCGTGACAAAAACACTGCCGAGAACCAGCTGGCGGTGCTGGAACCCGGATGCGTTGCCCCAGTGTGCAAGAGCCAATGGCACGACCGAGGACCAGCTGACGGTGCTGGAACCCGGTTACTAAGCTGTAGGTGCCCGCGCTTAAAAGCACTACCAAGGACCGCCTGGCGTTGGCGGAACTCGGATACCCAGGAGGAGGCACCTAAGCCAAAGGCTCTGCCTGGAACCAGCTGACGGTGCTGGAACCAGGATGTGGACCAGAAGGTCCACAGGAGAGGAGAGAACAGCTAGGCCGCGAGGCAGCCGCAGTTACCGAACCCCAACAGTCCTACAGGGGGAGCTTGGCCTACTGGCACTACAGAACCAGCCTTGACTGCCAATTCACGCAGCCCACATAGGAAGCTCCTAAACTGGAGGCACCCTGGAGTTGGCTAACCCGACCGCAACACGACGGGGCAACGCATAGGCGTCTCAGTGAGCTTGACACTACCCGGAAACAGCTGACGGTGCTGGAACCAGGCTGGGCACGAGGGAGTACCCGTGACAAAAACACTGCCGAGAACCAGCTGGCGGTGCTGGAACCCGGATGTGTTGCCCCAGTGTGCAAGAGCCAATGGCACCGAGGACCAGCTGGCGGTGCTGGAACCCGGATGCGTTGCCCCAGTGTGCAAGAGCCAATGGCACCGAGGACCAGCTGACGTTACTGGAACCCGGTTACTAAGCAGGAGGTACCCGTGCTAAAAAGCACTACCAAGGACCGCCTGACGTTGGCGGAACTCAGATACCCAGAAGGAGGCACCTAAGTCAAAGGCTCTGCCCGGAACCAGCTGACGTTACTGGAACCAGGATGGGGAGCAGAAGGTACAAGAGCAAAAGACACTGCCGAGAACCAGCTGACGGTACTGGAACCCGGATGGGTAGCCGAAGGTCCAAGAGCCAATGGAACTACCGAGGACCAGCTGACGTTACTGGAACCCAGTTACTAAGAAGGAGGTACCCGTGCCTGAAAGCACTACCAAGGACCACCTGACGTTGGTGGAACTTGGATACCTAGAAGGAGGCACCTAAGCCAAAGGCTCTGCCCGGAACCAGCTGACGGTACTGGAACCAGGATGGGGAGCAGAAGGTACAAGAGCAAAAGACACTGCCGAGAACTAGCTGACGGTGCTGGAACCAGGATGTGGACCAGAAGGTCCACAGGAGAGGAGAGAACAGCTAGGCCGCGAGGCAGCCGCAGTTACTTAACCCCAACAGTCCTACAGGGGGAGCTTGGCCTACTGGCACTACAGAACCAGCCTTGACTGCCAATTCACGCAGCCCACATAGGAAGCTCCTAAACTGGAGGCACCCTGGAGTTGGCTAACCCGACCGCAACACGACGGGGCAACGCATAGGCGTCTCAGTGAGTTTGACACTACCCGGAAACAGCTGACGGTGCTGGAACCAGGCTGGGCACGAGGGAGTACCCATGACAAAAACACTGCCGAGAACCAGCTGGCGGTGCTGGAACCCGGATGCGTTGCCCATTCAAGATTGTCTTCCTAGAGCCCCAACTAGCGGTGTTGGAGCAAAGGGTAAGCAGGGGGAGCATAGTGTAGGCCGAAGCCTGCACTGGAGGCAGCTTTGTGTCTGCGTTACGTTTGCAGGACACGATGCCGGCTACACAGCGGGGGAACAGCTGGCGGTGCTGAACCCCACTGACACATTGGCTGGTGTTTTTCTCTGTGCAGCTAGCACTTCCGGGCAAAAGCTGGCGGTGTTAGAGCCCTGGGTCAGCAGGAGGAGGAGAGGAGCAGAGTGTAGGCCGATGCCTAATTGAACCAATTTCAAAGGTAACCTTTAACCCACCCTCAGGTGTTACAATGTAGAAGAGCCACACCTTGTGCAGCAGTAATGCTCCACAAGTGAAAGGTTGCTCTTTAAATTTTGCTCATTGCACACGCAGAATGAAAGACATACACAATTTTGCCCATTGTACAGTAGAACTGTATTGGAGGCGTGACTTGTCTTTTTAAGGAGACGCGGCACAGGTGTCCAAAAATAACGCCTTGGTGCTGGGCGCAGCCTCCTGAGCGTTGTTATTTGCTGTACAGGAGTCTGCGCTCTTGTTAGCCCTTGGCCATGCGCTGTGAGCGCTGACTGTCTTCTCACCTCATTTCATGTTGGCCGGTGCGGTTAGCGATGGTCATGAATCCCAGACCCACAGTGTCTTTTCATAAAGTCACACTGCGGGGCTGTGATTAGTGGCATTGCGCAGTAAATATGTTTGCCGCTCACACATGTCCTTACACCTGCTTCAGACTGGGCGGCCTCAGCTGATCCCTTATCGCATGCCACGGCCATGAGGCCGCACAGTCTGAAGAAGGCGGAAGGAGATGAGTGAAGACAGGCGAACATATGCACTGCATATGCCCATCAATCACACCCTCGCAGTCAAAATATATGAGACAACGAGGGGCGTTGTGTCGGGCAGGGCGGATGCACAAGCACAAGCAGCCAACCAATGATGTCAGAAGACGGGCAACGCTAACAAGGGTGGTGCTGCGTATCCTTAACAAGGAAAGTCACACCTCTGGGACAGTGTAATGGTCTCCAATGAGACACATTTTGTAGGTGTTGAGTTGCACGTGGGCAAGGAGAAAAAGTCAGCCACCTTGTACAAATGCAGCATTACTGCTGTACAAGGTGGCTGTTATACATAGAAACACCTGGGGGGGGGGGCAGGTTCCCTTTAATTTCAGTTCAGGTGCCTGCATGGCGTTTGCAGGACACGTTCCCAGCTACACAGCAGGGGAACAGCTGGCGGTGCTGAACCCCAATAACACATTGGCTGGTGTTTTTCTCTGTGCAGCTAGCACTTCCGGGCCCCAACTGGCGGTGTTAGAGCCCAGGGTCAGCAGGAGGAGGAGAGGAGCAGAGTGTAGGCCAAAGCCTGCACTGGTGGCAGCTTTTGTTCTGTTGTGCCAGCGTGGCTTGTGCTGGACACGTTGCCGACTACACAGCAGGGGAACAGCTGGCGGTGCTGAACCCCAATAACACATTGGCTGGTGTTTTTCTCTGTGCAGCTAGCACTTCCGGGCCCCAACTGGCGGTGTTAGAGCCCAGGGTCAGCAGGAGGAGGAGAGGAGCAGAGTGTAGGCCAAAGCCTGCACTGGTGGCAGCTTTTGTTCTGTTGTGCCAGCGTGGCTTGTGCTGGACACGTTGCCGACTACACAGCAGGGGAACAGCTGGCGGTGCTGAACCCCAATAACACATTGGCTGGTGTTTTTCTCTGTGCAGCTAGCACTTCCGGGCCCCAACTGGCGGTGTTAGAGCCCAGGGTCAGCAGGAGGAGGAGAGGAGCAGAGTGTAGGCCAAAGCCTGCACTGGTGGCAGCTTTTGTTCTGTTGTGCCAGCGTGGCTTGTGCTGGACACGTTGCCGACTACACAGCAGGGGAACAGCTGGCGGTGCTGAACCCCAATAACACATTGGCTGGTGTTTTTCTCTGTGCAGCTAGCACTTCCGGGCCCCAACTGGCGGTGTTAGAGCCCAGGGTCAGCAGGAGGAGGAGAGGAGCAAAGTGTAGGCCGAAGCCTAATTGAACCAATTTCAAAGGTAACCTTTAACCCACCCTCAGGTATTACAATGTAAAAGAGCCACACCTTGTGCAGCAGTAATGCTCCACAAGTGCAAGGTTGCTCTTTAAATTTGGCTCATTGCACACGCAGAATGAAAGACGTACACAATTTTGCCCATTGTACAGTAGAACTGTATTGGAGGCGTGACTTGTCTTTTTAAGGAGACGCGACACAGGTGTCCAAAAATAACGCCTTGGTGCTGGGCGCAGCCTCCTGAGCGTTATTTGCTGTACAGGAGTCTGCGGTCTTGTTATCCCTTGGCCATGCGCTGTGAGCGCTGCCTGTCTTATGACCTCATTTCATGTTGGCCGGTGCGGTTATCGATGGCCATGAATCCCAGACCCACAGTGTGTTTTCAATAATTCACACTGCGGGGCTGGGATTCATGGCCTTGTGCAGTAAATATGTTCGCCGCTCACAAATGTCCTTACACCTGCTTCAGACTGGGCAGCCTCACCTGATCCCTTATCGCATGCCGCGGCCATGAGGCCGCACAGTCTGAAGAAGGCGGAAGGAGATGAGTTAAGACAGGCGAACATATGCACTGCACATGCCCATCAATCACACCCTCGCAGTCAAAATAGATCAGACAACGAGGGGCGTTGTGTCGGGCAGGGCGGACGCACAGGCACAAGCAGCCAACCAATGATGTCAGAAGACGGGCAGCGCTACCAAGGGGGGTGCTGCTTGTCATTTAAAAAGGAGAATCACACCTCAGGGGCAGTGAAATGGTCTGTAGTGAGACACATTTTGTACGTGTTAAATTCAACGTGGGCAAGGAGAAAAAGTCAGCCACCTTGTACAAATGCAGCAGTACTGCTGTACAAGGTGGCTGTTATACATAGAAACACCTGGGGGGTGGGGGTCAGGGTCCCTTTAATTTCAGTTCAGGTGCCTGCGTGGCGTTTGCAGGTCACGTTGCCGGCTACACAGCAGGGGAACAACTGGTGGTGCTGAACCCCACTAACACATTGGCTGGTGTTTTTCTCTGTGCAGCTAGCACGTCCGGGCCCCAACTGGCGGTGTTAGAGCCCAGGGTCAGCAGGAGTAGGAGAGGAGCAGAGTGTAGGCCGAAGCCTGCACTGGTGGCAGCTTTTGGTCTGTTGTGCCAGCGTGGCTTGTGCTGGACACGATGCCGGCTACACAGCAGGGGAACAGCTGGCGGTGCTGAACCCCACTAACACATTGGCTGGTGTTTTTCTCTGTGCAGCTAGCACGTCCGGGCCCCAACTGGCAGTGTTAGAGCCCAGGGTCAGCAGGAGGAGGAGAGGAGCAGAGTGTAGGCCGAAGCCTAATTGAACCAATTTCAAAGGTAACCTTTAACCCACCCTCAGGTGTTACAATGTAGAAGAGCCACACCTTGTGCAGCAGTAATGCTACACAAGTGAAAGGTTGCTCTTTAAATTTGGCTCATTGCACACGCAGAATGAAAGACGTACACAATTTTGCCCATTATACAGTAAGACTGTATTGGAGGCGTGACTTGTGTTTTTAAGGAGACGCAGCACAGGTGCACAAAAATAACGCCTTGGTGCTGGACGCAGCCTCATGAGCGTTGTTATTTGGTGTACAGGAGTCTGCACTATTGTGATCCCTTGGCCATGCGCTGTGAGCGCTGCCTGTCTTCTCACCTCATTTCATGTGGGCCGGTGCGGTTAGCGATGGCCATGAATCCCAGACCCGCAGTGTCTTTTAATAAAGTCACACTGCAGAGCTGGGATTCATGGCCTTGCGCAGTAAATATGTTCGCCGCTCACTCATGTCCTTACACCTGCTTCAGACTGGGCGGCCTCCCCTGATCCCTTATCGCATGCCGCGGCCATGAGGCCGCACAGTCTGAAGAAGGCGGAAGGAGATGAGTTAAGACAGGCGAACATATGCACTGCACATGCCCATCAATCACACCCTCGCAGTCAAAATAGATCAGACAACGAGGGGCGTTGCGTCGGGCAGGGCAGACGCACAGGCACAGCCAGCCAACCAATGATGTCAGAAGACGGGCAGCGCTACCAAGGGGGGTGCTGCGTGTCATTTAAAAAGGAGAATCACACCTCAGGGGCAGTGAAATGGTCTGTAATGAGACACATTTTGTACGTGTTAAATTCAACGTGGGCAAGGAGAAAAAGTCAGCCACCTTGTACAAATGCAGCAGTACTGCTGTACAAGGTGGCTGCTATACATAGAAACACCTGGGGGGGGCAGGTTCTCTTTAATTTCAGTTCAGGTGCCTGCATGGCGTTTGCAGGACACGATGCCGGCTACACAGCAGGGGAACAGCTGGCGGTGCTGAACCCCATTGACACATTGGCTGGTGTTTTTCTCTGTGCAGCTAGCACGTCCGGGCCCCAACTGGCGGTGTTAGAGCCCAGGGACAGCAGGAGGAGGAGAGGAGCAGAGTGTAGGCCGAAGCCTGCACTGGAGGCAGCTTTTGTTCTGTTGTGCCAGCGTGGCTTGTGCTGGACACGTTGCCGACTACACAGCAGGGGAACAGCTGGTGGTGCTGAACCCCACTGACACATCAGCGAGTGTTTTTTCTGTGTAGACAACACTTCCAGGTGACAACTGACTGTGTTGAAACCCAGGGAATCAAAGAGGAGCAGAGTGTAGGCCGAAGCCTGCAGTGGAGCAAGTTGAAAGGGAACCTTTAACTCCCCCCCCCCCCCCCCCCAGGCATTTGTTGCTGAAAGAGCCATCTTGTACAGCAGTAATACTGCACATGGAAAATGGTGGCTCCTAAAATTATGCTCCTTGCAAACGCTGAAGTACACACTCATATAATGTGTCCCCTCACACCGTTAAACCGTCCCGGAGGTGGGACTTTCCTTTGTAATGTGACACAGCACAGCCGTCATTCCAACCCCCTTGGTGCCGTGCGCCACCTCCTCAACGTAGTTTGGTTCTGTCACGGAGCCCGCGCTGTAATGTTATCCCTTGGCCATGCACAGTTAGCGGTGCCCGTCTTCTGACGTCATTTAGGTGTCAGGCTGGCAGTGCCTGTGCGTCCAAGCTGCCCGAGATCCAACCTCGCAGTGTCATCTAATGTAATCCCACTGTGGGCCTGGGATCCATGGGCATGCGCAGTGCATATCATCGCCTCTCACTCCCCTCCTTCCTGCTTCTTCAGACTGTGCGGCGTCACGGCCGTGGCATGCTATTAGGGATCAGCTGACGCCGCCTAGTCTGAAGAAGCGTGAAGAAGGGGAGTGAGAGGCTAGTATATGCACTGGCCATGGCCATGGATACCAGGCCCACTGTGGGATCACATTAGACGACACTGCGAGGTGGGATTTCGGGCAGCGTGGACGCACAGGCGCAGCCAGGACGACAACAAATGATGTCAGAGGATGGGCAGCGCAAACTGTGCATGGCCAAGGGATAACATAACAGCGCAGGGTCCATGACAGAATCAAACAACGCTAAGGAGGCAGCGCACGGAGCCAAGGGGGTAGGAATGACAGCTGTGCTGCGTCACATTACAAAGGAAAGTGCCACCTCCGGGACGGTTTGACGGTGTGAGGGGACACATTACATGAGTGTGTAGTTCAGCGTTTCCAAGGAGCATAATTTCAAGAGCGACCTTTTCCTTGTGCAGTATTAGTGCTGCACAAGGTGGCTCTTTCAGTAACAAATGCCTGGGGGGGGGAGGGGGACAGGTTCCCTTACATTTTTGTTGTGCCAGCGTGGCGGTCGCATGACACGTTGCCAGATACAGAGCTGGGGATCAGCTGACGTTACTGAACCACGATAACAGAGGAGCGACTGTTGACTGTGCACACAGCACTTCCAGGCACCAACTGGCGGTGTTAGAGCCCAGGGACAGCAGGAGGAGCAGATTGGAGGTATTGCCGCACACACAGCTGAGGATCAGCTGACGTTACTGAACCCCAATAACAGAGGAGCGACTGTTGACTGTGCAGACAGCACTTCCAGGAACCAGCTGGCGGTGTTAGAGCCCAGGGACAGCAGGAGGAGCAGATTGGAGGTATTGCCGCACACACAGCTGGGGATCAGCTGACGTCACTGAACCCCAATAACAGAGGAGCGACTGTTGACTGTGCAGACAGCACTTCCAGGCACCAAGTGGCGGTGTTAGAGCCCAGGGACAGCAGGAGGAGCAGAGGAACAGAGTGTAGGCCGAAGTCAGATTGGAGCAAGTTGAAAGGGAACCTTTAACCCCCCCCCGCCCCCAAGACGTTTGTAGCTGAAAAAGCCATCTTGTGCAGCACTAAGGATGCAAAAGGAAAAGTTGCTCTTTTAATTATGCTCCTTGCAAACACAGAAGTAAACACTAAAAATGTGTCCCCTTATACCGTAAAACCGTCCCGGAGGTGGGAATTTCCCTCGTAATGGGACGCAGCACAGCTGTCATTCCTATCCCCTTGGTGCCGTGCGCTGCCTCCTCAGCGTTGTTTTAAGCTGTCACGGAGCCTGCGCTGTTCTGTTATCCCTTGGCCATGCCCAATTTGCGCTGCCTGTCTTCTGACATAATTTGGTGTCAGGCTGTGAGTGCCTGTGCGTCCACGCTGCTACAGATCCCACCTCGCAGTGTCGTCTAATGTAATCCCACTGCGGGCCTTGGATCCATGGGCATGCACAGTGCATATCCTCGACTCTCACTCCTTCCCTCTTCTTCAGACTGTGCGGCATCACGGCCGTGGCATGCTATTAGGGATCAGCTGACGGCGCACAGTCTAAAGAAGGCGGAGGGAGATGAGCGAGAGCCCGAGGGGAAGATATGCACTGCGCATGCCCATGGATCCCAGGCTCGCAGTGTGATTCAATCAGAAGACACTGCGAGGCGAGATCTCGGGCAGCGCGGGCGCACAGGCGCAGCCAGCCTGACACCAAATTATGTCAGAAGACAGGCAGCGCAAATTGGGCATGGCCAAGGGATAACAGAACAGCGCAGGCTCCGTGACAGCTTCAAACAACGCTGAGGAGGCAGCGCATGGCACCAAGGGGGTAGGAATGACGGCTGTGCTGCGTCACATTACGAAGGAAAGTCCCAGCTCCGGGACGGTATAACGGTATCAGTGAACACATTTTATAAGTGTTAAGTTCTGCGTGTGCAAGGAGCTAAACTAAAAGAGCTACCTTTTCCTTGTGCAGCATTACTGCTGCACAAGGTGGCTCTTTCAGTAACAAACGCCGGGGAAGGAGGGGGGGGGGGGGACAGGTTCCCTTACATTTAGGTTGTTGTGCCAGCGTGGCGGTCGCACGACACATTGCCGGCTACACAGCTGGGGATCAGCTGACGTTACTGAAACCCAATAACACTGGGTCATATGTTTTGACTGTGCAGCCTGCACTTCTGAGCCGCAACTGGCGGTGTTGGAGCCCAGGAATAGCAGTTCAGGTGGTAGAAAGATGAACACATCAGGAGACCTGGATGACACCCAATTACTTAATCAGGCAGAGGAGTGGCAAATTCCTGCAAGATCCAGGCCTGGTTCATTTTCAGGAAAGTAAGCCGGTCAACGTTATCGGAGGATAGTCGCATGCGACGGTCTGTTAGTACACCACCTGCGGCACTAAAGACACGTTCCGATAAGACACTAGCCGCAGGGCAAGCCAGCACCTCCAATGCATACTGGCTTAGCTCTTGCCATGTATCCAGCTTAGAGACCCAAAACTTGAACGGGGAAGAGCCGTCTGGGAGTACAGTAAGAGGGCAAGCCATGTAGTCTGTCACCATCTGACGGAACCGTTGCCTCCTGCTGACTGGAGCCACCGGTGATGGTGTAGACATTTGGGGCGGGCACACAAAAGTTTGCCACAGTTGTGCCATAATGGGCTTGCCTTGGGCAGAGGCACTGCTTCTGCTCCCTCTTTGTGCAGAGCCTCCCCCACTGCCTCGACGCACTGAGCTGCTTTGTAAAGCACTAGCAGCACTCCTCTCAGTTGGACTGGAGAAGATGATGGAATTCACCAGTGTGTCGTGGTACTCCCGCATTTTACGCTCCCGGGTCAACGCTGGGATGAGGTTTTGGACGTTGTCCCGGTAGCGAGGATCGAGGAGGGTGAACACCCAATAATCAGGCATGTTGAGAATGTGGTCGATGCGGCTGTCGTTTCTCAGGCACTGCAGCATGAAATCCACCATGTGCTGCAGACTGCCAACTGGCCCAGAAACGCTGTCCCCTGCTTGAGACATGATCTCTGCCCGCTCGTCATCACCCCACCCTCGCTTTACACACTGACCACTGGACAATTGTGTCACTCCCTCCTCTGGATGGAGCTCTTCCTCCTCCATTGACTCCTCCTCATCCTCCTCACAAAGTGGCCCCTGCGTACCCCTTTGTGAGGAACCACGTGGCGCTGACTCTCCAGAAGCTGATGGAAAAGGTGACTCCTCATCCTCCACCTCTTCCACAACATCATCCCTTAACGCTTGCAAAGTTTGTTGAAGCAGGCAGATAAGGGGGACAGTCATGCTGACTAGTGCATCATCTGCACTTGCCATCCGCGTGGAATAATCGAAAGGACGCAAAACCTGGCAGACGTCCTTCATAGTGACCCACTCTGTGGTTGTGAAGTCTGATCGGCGCTGACTGCGACTTTTTAGCGCCTGATGCAGCTGGTACTCCATTACTGCTTGCTGCTGCTCACACAACCGCTCCAACATATGTAACGTGGAATTCCACCTGGTAGGTAGGTCACATATGATGCGGTGTTCCGGAAGGCGGAATCGGCGCTGCAGAGCAGCAATGCGGGATCTTGCCAAGCTGGAACGCCGCAAGTGAGCACACTCTAGGCGGACCTTGTGCAGCAGTGCATCAAGATCCGGATAGTCCCTCAGAAAACTCTGCACAACCAAATTGAGCACATGTGCCAGACATGGGATGTGAGTGAGGTTGCCAATGGCCAAAGCTGCCACCAGATTTCGGCCATTGTCACACACTACCATGCCTGGCTGGAGATTCGCTGGCACTAACCACACATCGCTCTCCTGCTTGATGGCATTCCAGAGCTCCTGCGCTGTGTGGCTTCGATTCCCCAAAGAAACTAGTTTCAAGGCGGCCTGTTGACGTTTGGCCACGGCTGTGCTCATGTCGGTCATAACAGGTAAACGTTCACGGGCCCATGTGGAGGTGGACTGTGACGGCTCCTGCAGCGATGATTCCGAGGAACTTGTGTATGAGGAGGAGTCAACGCGTACAGACTGGATTCCTGCAATCCTTGGAGTGGGAAGGACACGTCCTGCGCCACTCGCACGATCTGTACCTGGCTCAACAACATTAACCCAATGGGCAGTGAGAGAAATGTATCGCCCCTGTCCATGTTGACTGGTCCACGCATCGGTGGTGAGGTGGACCTTGCTACTGACGGCGTTCAGTAGCGCGTGTTTTATGTGTCCCTCCACATGCTTGTGCAGGGCAGGGACAGCTTGCCTGCTGAAGTAAAAGCGGCTGGGCACCTTGTACTGTGGGACTGCCAATGCCATCAAGTCACGGAAGCTGTCAGTCTCCACCAGCCTGAATGAGAGCATTTCCAGTGACAGAAGTTTGGCAATGCCTGCATTCAGAGCCTGTGCTCGGGGGTGGTTGGCCGAGAATGCCCGCCTTTTCTCCCATGCCTGTACTACCGATGGCTGTAGAGTAGACTGGGAGTGTGAGGATGACTGGGAATGTGGTGCTGTGGGTGAAATTACACTAGGTCTCTGGACAACAGTGCCAGAGGTTCTTCCATGGCGATCCTGGGAGGAAGCCACACCAGCTGTGCGTGAGCTGGAGGAAGAGGCAACACGAGCTGAAGAGGTGGTAGCTGCCGCTGTTCGTTGGCCTAGGTCTTCAGTGTGTTTTTGTAACTCCACTGCGTGCCTGGTCCGCACATGTTTCCACATATTTGTGGTATTGAGGTTGCTGACACTTTTACCTCTTTTGACTTTCTGATGACACAGCTTGCATTTGACAAAACAAATGTCATCTGCAACTGTGTCAAAAAAGGACCAGGCACTGCAAGTCTTGGAAGCACCCTTTTTGGCTTTTGAAAGAGACAGGCTCCTAATGGGTGCCAAAGTGGAGGCTACAGGCTCCGCAGTTTTCCCCCTCCCTCTCCCTCTTTGGCCCGTTAGGGGAATCTCTTCCTCAGAGCTGCTCCCACCACCTTCCTGTTCCTCACGCCACGATGTGTCAAGGACCTCATCATCTCCACTACCCTCTGCCACCAACTGCTCCTCCTGGGTAGTCTCGGCAGCACAGTACGCACCAGAAAGCGGCACCTGAGTTTCATCATCAGATGCGTACTGCGCTGTGGTCACCGCAGGCACTGGCCCACCCGCCTCTTCAGAGTCAGAGAGACAAAGCTGTTGGGCATCACTGCACACTGCCTCTTCTTCCATTTCTCCAATGCTGCTTGGCTGGCCCCCTGTTTCCAAGCCAAGAGATTCAGAGAACAGAAGTAGAGACGGCTCCTGTCCTGGGCTCTCTGACTGCCTGGCCAATTTGGCCGGTGGTGAAGATACAGTTGGCTGCTCTCCAGTGGTCTGTGCCTGAGAGGATGTGGCACTAATTGAAGTCGATGCCGATGCGTTAGCTGCCATCCATCCGACAACGGCTTCAATTTGATCTTCACGCAGCAGAAGTGCACGGCGCTCTCCGACAAAGCTGCGCATGAAGGACTGTTCCCTGCTGAAACTGAGTGATGACGAGTAACCGGTGCCCGCAGCAGGCACAGAATCACCACGTCCTCTCCCTGCTCCTCTCCCTGCTCCACGCCCACGTGCCTTACTCCCTGCCCTCTTCATCTTGGTTGACAGATAAAGATAAGCAGAAAAGTACTAAGGCCTTAGTGTGCTTATTCCTGAAATGCTCCTCCTAACAGGTGTAAGAAACACTAATGTTGTAAAGTGTGGACTAGACTTTATTATTGATAAAATGTGGCCTACACAAGTGTTAAGTGGTGTTTGGTGAACTTTACTTTTTTTTCTCTGCAGATCGGGCTACAGAGCAACTTTAACTCACACGGGGACCGTGCAGACAGCCGTAAACAGCGCTGCAAGGCCCAAAAACCCTCCTCTAGGTTATCCTATGTAGTGTTTTTCCACTATTTAGCTGGAGACGGGTGGAAAGACACTAATAGGAAATTTAAAAAAATTTTTTCAACAGGCTGCACTATTTGAAAAAAAGGACAAGTTATTCAACGGTATGAGGCAGTGACGCACCCTGAGCTGAATACAACGGGCTGTGGCTGCACACAGACTACAGGGCGAGCTGCGCTCACACGGAGCCTGTGCAGACAGCCGTAAACGGCGCTGCAAGGCCCAAAAACCCTCCTCTAGGTTATCCTATGTAGTGTTTTTCCACTATTTAGCTGGATACGGGTGGAAAGACACTAATAGGAAATTTTTAAAAAAATTTTCAACTGGCTGCACTATTTAAAAAAAAAGGACAAGTTATTTAACGGTATGAGGCAGTAACGCACCCTGAGCTGAATACAACCGGCTGTGGCTGCACACAGACTACAGGGCGAGCTGCGCTCACACGGAGACCGTGCAGACAGCCGTAAACGGCGCTGCAAGGCCCAAAAACCCCCCTCTAGGTTATCCTATGTAGTGTTTTTCCACAATTTAGCTAGAGACGGGTGGAAAAACACTAATAGGAAATTTTAGAAAAAATGTGCAGCAGGCTGCACTATGAGCAAAAAAGGACAATGGATAGAACTGTATGAGGCAGTGTGAACCCCCCTGAGCTGAATACAACCGGGTATATGGCTGCACACAGACTACAGAGTGAGCTGCACACACACACACACACACACACACAGAGACCTTGCAGAACGCTGTTAAAACAGCGCTGCAAGGCAAGAGCAAGGTGAACAGTGAACAACACACAGCGTTTGCTAAATTAGCCTTGGGAAAGCAAAATAAAGCAATTAGCTATCTCTACTGGCCCTCAGTTAGAACACAGCGTCCTGTCCCTAACTGAAATCACAGCAGAGTGAGCGCAAAATGGCGGCAGCGTTTTTTATAGTCCAGAGTGACATCATTTCAGCAGCCAATCACAGCCTTGCCAGTACTTACATGCCCACCATGCTAAACAGGATGTGCCCACACTTCCATTCATTCCTCATTGGCTACTGCGTGCAGCTTGAATTCTGGGAACTTCCGATTCCGGTATCCGATACGCGGGAAGTATCGGAATTCGGTATCGGAATTCCGATACCGCAAATATCGGCCGATACCCGATACTTGTGGTATCGGAATACTTAACACTAGTCTGGGGTGATTCATCATCCCATCCACCCTATGCACAAATGTCCAATAGGTGGCACTAGAGAGCATGTCCTCTTCCAATTTGTAGAGGTAATTTGCATATTTAATATCCCAGAGGGAGCATGCATGGAGTATAAGTCTCCACACACTGGTATTCCAGGCCTAGCTTGTCACTCTCTACAAGAAGAAACATCACTGCAAAGGTCAAATGTCCTGTTATAACATCTCTTAAATGTTGTGCTCCTATTTCAGTAACTCAATTGTAAACTTGCCCAATGAAGGAGCCTCTGTGCACTGAAAGCTTGCAAATATAATTTTTCTTGTTGGCCAATAAATATACCACTTTTTGGGCATAAAAGTATTTACATAGTGTGTTCAAATTCAATTGTTACTTTGTCCAGTTTTTAGCTATATTGCAGTACTTCAGAACCACCAGTAGAGGTCAGCATTGCCCAGAAAATAGCTGACTTTCCTTCTACGCCATATGTTGCCTATGGTTTTGCTTTAGCCTGAACAGAGTAACCACAGTATTTCTATTATTTTTTTTCTCATTTAAGTGTTTTTGAAAATCGTTTACATATAGAAGTATAAGTCATAGACTATTGAGTAACTGTGCAAAAGGGCAGCACAGTGGCTCAGAGGTTAACACTGCAGCCTTGAAGTGCTGGTGTCCTGGATTCATATCCCACCACGGACAACATCTGCAAGGAGTTTGTATGTTCTCCGCATGTTGGCGTGGGTTTCCTCTGGGTACTCCGGTTTCCTCCCACATTCCAAACATATACTGATAAGGAACCTAGATTGTGCGCCGCATTGGGGACAGCGATAATGTATGTAAAGCACTGTGGAATATGATAGTGTTATATAAGCAAAGCATAATAAATAATAAAGTATGATTTCTTATTAGAATGTGACATATTTATCATGTCATTAGTGTTTAACCCCTTCACGACATGCGCCATACATGCACGGCGCATGCCGGGCCTCCTTTTGATGTGGGATCCGGCACGTAGCCCACTTCTTTTCTGGTACATGTTAACTAACATGTGCTCCTAACAGCCGCGGGTGGAATCGTGATCCACCCATGGATGTTAAACTCTTAAATGCCGCTGTCAATCTCACTGCAGCATTTAACACAATCGAGCCGTAAGTGCATCACTAATGCCACCCATAGGTGCCCGTATCACAAGACAGATGTCACCAGTTGGTTGGCATGACAACCCAGGGTCTAGGGCAGAACCCTATGGATGTCATTGCCAAATTGTTATGAGCACCGCCCAGCTGTTGCCACTTATAGCAAGTGAGCATTTCTGCTACACAGAGCGGGTCTGAAGCCCTGCTATGTGTAGCACAGGTGATCAGATGTCCCATAGAGCACTTGTTCTCTCTATATGGTGTTAACTTTTACTCTGAGCTAAATATAGAGGAAAAATATGTAATGTCAGTGAAAGGCAATGTGATTAGTACAGAATTGAGAATAAGAATAAGCCAATAATTAATATTTAACAAGATACAATCTTTTGATCACCTGTTATTGCATTTTAATACAATATCGCGGCGACCAAAAAAATGTAATTCTGGTGTTACTTTTTGTCTCGCTACGCCATTTAGTGATCAGGTTAATCCATTTTTTATTGATAGATGGGGCGATTCTGAACTCGGCGTTACCAAATATGTGTATGTTTGATTTTATTTTTATTGTTTTATTGTTTTATTTTGAATGGTGCAAAAGGGGCGGCGATTTGAACTTTTATATTTTTGTATTTTTTTATATTTTTAAACACTTTTTTTTTTTTTTACTTTTGGCAAGCTGGCACAACTTGATCGCCTCTGCTGCATAGAAGCGATGGTCAGATCGCTTCTATGTAGTACAATTGCTGAGTTGTTATGAGTGCCGACCACTGGGTGGCGCTCACAGCAATCTGGCAGTGACAACCATAGAGGTCTCAAGGAGACCTCGGGTTGTCATGCCAACACACTGGTGACCCGCGATTACGTGACTCGGGTCACCGGTGTGCGAATTTCCGGCGCGATTGTCGGAAGTGCCATTTAAATTCGCTGTCCGTGTTTGACAGCGACATTTAGCTAGTTAATAGCCGCGATTCCAAACGCGGCTATTGCGGGCACATGTCAGCTGTTTTGTGGGCTCATCGCTGGAGCCCACATCAGAGGGAGGATATCCGACATTGGTATTGCTACTTTCAGACTGTCTGTTTACGGCATAGCAAGAAAAAAAAGTAAAAGCGCCAGAATTACGTTTTTTCACCAACACGATATGGATAAATACGTCAGTTCGGTGCTCAAAATATAGGCCCTCACCCAGCCACAGGTCACAAAAAATGGAGATGCTATGGATCTCGGAAAATTACACAAATTTTATTTTTTCTTTTAACAAACTTTAGATTTTTTTTCACCACTTAAATAAAAAAAGAACCTATACACGTTGTTTGGTATCTACGAACTTATAATGACTGTGAGAATCATAATGGCAGGTCCGTTTTAATATTTGGTGAACATGGTATAAAAACAAAACAAAAAGCAATTGTGGAATTGCAGTTCTTTTGCAATTTCACCACACTTCAAATTTTTTCCCAGTTTTCCAGTACTCGCTATGATAAAGCAATGGTGTTCAAAAGTACAACTTGTCCCGCAAAAAACAAGCCCTCACATGGCCATATTGACGGAAAAATAAAAAAAAGTTATGGCTCTGGGAAGAAGGGGATCAAAAAACAGAAACACAAAAACGAAAATGGCCTGAGGCTTAAAGGGGTTAAACAACTTTGTTCACCTGAACCGATTTAAAAAAAAAAAATTGTACATTTGAGAGCCAATAGCTTCTTTATTTCAAAATTTGCATTGGCTTTCATTTGCTCTTTTGTGGGAGGTAAAACCCTGAAAAATTTCTAGTAAAATACTCTGGTAAATCCCCAGCAGTCAAAGGCACCATTATTATCCTTTTCCCCTGTAGCTGCACGTACAGTCCTTGGGATTCTCGTATTTCTCAGTAATCCATCCCACATTGTGTCGGCTCTTGTAGTGGAGCTTGGCTTTGTGCTAGCTGTGTATTCAGTTGGATTAGAAGGCTTTCTATAGTGCTATCAACCATACAAATATCTTTCATGTTTTGATGTTAGAACTAGTGATGGGCGAACCCAAACAGTAAAGTTCAGCGCCTGTACCGAACATCTACTGTTCGGGCACAGACTTCACCGGGATGTCCGTGTTACTCTTTGGGTTTGGCCCCCTGATTACTGTTTGGGTTCGGCCCCCTGAACACCGGGTGTTTGCTGTGCAGTCATGCATATGACAGCGCAACAAACACTGCTGCTGATCGGTGTTAAAATCACCACCGGTCAGACAGCCGCGGTTCTCACATTGTCAAATGGCAGCATGAGCCTGCAGCTATGATCGGAGGTATAAAGTTTACCTCCGGTCTTTGGTGTCATCTGATTCCATTACTGCTCCCATCAGCCGACGCCTGCTGGCACTAACAACAGTGAGAGCAGGAGCTGCTGATGGGTGTATTCATCAGCCGGCGCCTGCGCTGTAAGTGAATAATAAAAGAAAAAAAAACAACATGGGTTCCCCTGTATTTTTGATAACCAGCTAGGCAAAACTCACATCAATAATTAAAAAAAAAAAAAAAAAAGCATGGGGGTCCCCCCGTTTTTGACAAGAAGCCAAGCTATTTAAAGCAGACAGCTGGGGGTTGGTATTCTCAAGCTGGTAAGGGGCCATAGATATTGCCCCCCCAGCCTAAAAATAGCAGCCCGCAGCCTCCCAGAGAGGGCACATCTATTAGCTGCACCAATTTTGGTGCTTTGCCCGGTTCCTCCCACTTGAACTTTAGTGGTGGTAAGTGAGGTGCATGTCACCTTTATATTGTCATTTGACATCAAGCCCACGGCTTAGTAATGGGGAGGAGTCTAGAAGACATTTATTCATTACTAATGCTATAGTTATATGGTAAATAAAGACACAGCAAGAGTAAAGTCGTTTTTTTTTATAAAACAAAACAGTTTTACTTTTTTATTTAAAAATAACAAACAGATGAGTATAACGCCCATTCCATTGAACCCCTTGTCTCCTGTAATAAAATAATGAACAACATCCCTCACCTGTCCGTCGTTCTGTCCCACACCGTAATCCATGTCTGGGGATTAATAGTTTTCAATCTGGACGGTGCCAAGATGAGACCATCCAGGCTGACAACGACCGATGCATGAGCTGCTGCCATATCCCTCCGGTGAGATCCCCGCTAGCACAGTGAAAAAAAAAGTCTCCCAGTGCAGAGGCAAGTTCACCGCAGTTCATCAGGAGAATTTCACTGCGGAGAATTTGAACTCCACTGTGCACCCTGAGACTTTCTCACTGTGTTAGCATATCGAGCGTTATTCTAAAATGATTGCACCAATAATCAATGCATATGTATCATACAGCCACACACTAGGAAATATGATCTAGAATTGGAAAAAATATTTAGACAGGACTGAACCAGGGTAGTTCAAGGGGCCGGTAACCAGTGCACCTAGAAATTTGCTACTGACATTGAAGTGCACAGTGTGATTCTAATTATTATCTGATCACAATTCTACCGTCTAAATGTTCTATTTCTGCAATGTCTGCTGATTTCATTGTATTACTGTTATTACCATGTTTCCATATATGCTAACATATTGATCAGTTGTGTTCCCTTTTTTCAATGTATATAGGCGAAGAGTTTTCATTCTCGGCCCTTCCCACCATGTGGCTCTTTCTAGATGTGCACTTTCCACAGTGGATATATATAGAACGCCTCTATATGATCTCCATATTGATCAGAAAGGTATGTCCCAGAGGTGTCAGCTGAGCAAGTAATGCATATAGATCACTTCATTACATAAGTCTGACAAACCCACAAGTTTCAGCAGGGCTCGTTGACCATCTGATGTGTTGGGGATCATTACTATTCTCTATGTACAGATCTTGTGGAGGGAGAAAGGGATCAGCAGTTGGTGTTTCGATTTCCGAAGCTTTTGTTTTCATTGGATAGATGTCACTGCCCGAAGAGTCTGGTAGCCTCTCTCCCAATGAAAAACACATGAATCCTCAGCTGAACACCAAAATGTATGGGTGGGTCATGAGGGAGCACTGTCGGTCGCATATTGGTTCTGCAGATCTTTTTGTTCTGCCCGAGATAAGCCACAACCACAGATGTCTGCCAGCGGATCGTTTATAAAGAACGCAGGAGTGCTCATCAGAGCTAGCGCTCTTGTTTATGGAGGAGACAGCAGAGTTGGCTTCCTAACTATTGTTCTGCTGATGGCCATTTAAGGCTACGTTCACATTTGCGTTCTGCCGGGCTGCGTCGGGCGCAGCTGCGGCGACGCATGCGCCATGCGCCCCTATATTTAACATGGGGGCGCATGGACATGCGTTTGCATGCGTTTTGCGATGCATGCGTCTTTTTTGCCGCAAGTGTTAGGGCGCAGAGGACGAAGCAAGATGCATTTTTTTTGCGTCCAAAATCCGGCAAAAAAGGACGCATGCGTTGCAAAACTATGCGTTTTGCATGCGTTCTTGTTTGCGTTGTGCGTTGCGTCGCCGACGCAGCCCCGCACAACGCAAATGTGAACGTAGCCTTAGACACACACCCTCTCTATGAGAACAATGCAATCGGCAGACTGAAATTGGTCAGCATCTCTCTGGGCCATCAGTGAGCTGGGTCCCCCTTACACATTAGACTGTCTACCAATTGATATCCAGTGTGTTTGGGGGCCTCAATGTGTTCGGGGCCTCTCGACTCATCCCCCAATAGGTGATGTTGGGGAAGAGAAGGAACCAGCTTGTTAGATTTTGCACTGCTGATCCTTCAATTCTCTGAGATAAGCTACCACCAAAGCAGCCTGAAAACACATGGGCTACTTGCACATTGAACAAGTCTGTAGGAACCTGTTCACACACGACCAAAAAACTTGAAGACACAAAAAAGCACAGTGAGGTCAAAAATACTCTGTTGTAAAAAAAAAATCACAGTAATAAGCAAGTGCTTGTCAAAAGATGGAAAAAAACGGGTATTTAGTTGATACGTTTTTTTGCAAAAAAACATATCAACTAAATACCCTGTTTTTTCCATCTTTTGACAAGTACTTGCTTATTACTGTGATTTTTTTTTTTACAACAGATTGAGTATTTTTGACCTCACTGTGCTTTTTTGTGTCTTCACCAAAGCAGTCTGGTAGTCACTCTTTCACAGAGCACAAACTACAAACCAATATGAGATAAGATGCGACGCTAGCTGATGGTCATAGTAAAATGCAATGTAAAAAAAATCTTATGTATATGTATTTCACAACATGTTCTAAAAAAAATTAAAAGAGGAGCACATGATAGGGAAAACTGTTGTATATACCTTGATATTGTAGTAATCTTTGATGGTCGACTAGTCCTCAGGAGGTTAATATTGATGTTGAACTTTCCCGCAATTGTATATAACTTATGTGACTGAGGATTGGGGGGGTCCAAACTTTTTTTTTGGTAACCTTATCCGGCCCAATGAGCATTTTTTGACTCCTTTCAAAAGAGTCATTTGTTTGATTTTGGTTCTCTGTATCTACCATTAGTACTTGTGTCAACATCTGATGCATGTTTAGGGCAAATATAAGCAGAAATATGGAAAATTCTGAAGGGTTCGCAAACTTTTAAGCACCACTGTGTTATCTTTGTATACACTTATCTTAATTGTTGCTTCTGCACATTGCACTTTCTGTGATTTACCACCCTTGTATGCCATTTACATATACTGCCACCCTGGCTACATATACACTGCTCAAAAAAATAAAGGGAACACTTAAACAACAGAATATAACTCCAAGTAAATCAAACTTCTGTGAAATCATACTGTCCACTTAGGAAGCAACACTGTGGGACAATCAATTTCACATACTGTTGTGCAAATGGAATAGACAACAGATGGAAGTTATTGGCAATTATCAAGACACACTCAATAAAGGAGTGGTTCTGCAGGTGGGAACCACAGATCACATCTCAGTACCAATGCTTTCTGGCTGATGTTTTGGTCACTTTTCAATGTTGGTTTTGCTTTCACACTCGTGGTAGTATGAGACGGACTCTACAATCCACACAAGTGGCTCAGGTAGTGCAGCTCATCCAGGATGGCACATCAATGCGAGCTGTGGCAAGGTGGTTTGCTTTGTCTGTCAGTGTAGTGTCCAGAGGCTGGAGGCGCTACCAGTAGAGAGGCCAGTACACCAGGAGATGTGGAGGGGGCCGTAGGAGGGCAACAACCCAGCAGCAGGACAGCTACCTCAGCCTTTGTGCAATGAGGAACAGAAGGAGCACTGCCAGAACCCTGCAAAATTACCTCCAGCAGGCCACAAATGTGCATGTGTCTGCACAAACGGTTAGAAACCGACTTAATGATGATGGTCTGAGTGCCCGACGTCCACAGATGGGGTTGTGCTCACAGCCCAACACCGTGCAGGATGCTTGGCATTTGCCACAGAACACCAGGATTGGCAAATTCGCCACTGGCACCCTGTGCTCTTCACAGATGAAAGCAGGTTCACACTGAACACATGTGACAGACATGACAGAGTCTGGAGACGCAGTGGAGCGCAATCTGCTGCCTGCAACATCCTTCAGCATGACCGGTTTGGCAGTGGGTCAGTGATGGTGTGGGGTGGCATTTCTTTCTAGGGCCGCACAGCCCTCTATGTGCTCGCCAGAGGTAGCCTGACTGCCATTAGGTACCGAGATGAGATCCTCAGACCCTTTGTGAGACCATATTCTGGTGCGGTTGACCCTGGGTTCCTCCTAATGCAGGACAATGCCAGACCTCATGTGGCCGGAGTGTGTCAGCAGTTCCTGCAAGATGAAGGCATTGAAGCTATGGACTAGCCCGCCCGTTCCCCAGACCTGAATCCGATTGAACACATCTGGGACATCTTGTCTCGCACCATCCTCCAACGTCACGTTGCACCACAGACTGTCCTGGAGTTGGCGGATGCTTTAGTCCAGGTCTGGGAGGAGATCCCCCAGGAGACCATCTGCCGCCACATTAGGAGCATGCCCATGCGTTGTAGGGAGGTCATACTGGCACGTGGAGGCCACACACACTACTGAGCATCATTTCCTTGTTTTGAGGCATTTCCACTGAAGTTGGATCAGCCTGTAACTTCATTTTCCACTTTGATTTTGAGCATCATTCCAACTCCAGCCCTCCATGGGATATTAGTTGTGATTTACGTTGATAATTTTTAGGTTTTATTGTTCTCAACACATTCCACTATGTAATGAATAAAGATTTACTACTGGAATATTTCATTCAGTGATATCTAGGATGTGGGATTTTAGTGTCACCTTTGTTTTTTTGAGCAGTGTATATTGAATATGCCTGCATTTATATTTCTTTACTTGCTTGCATTCAAATAACATATTCTAATATTCTAAATCATTGATATATATTTTTAGTTTACGGAGAGCTGTGGAAGACTGGGATGTTCGAGCGAATGTCTTTACAGACCGATGAAGATGAGCACAGCATCGAAATGCATCTACCTTACACTGCTAAGACAATGGAAAGGTAAGCTACAGTGAAAGCAGAGTGACCTTTTTGTAGTATGTTGTAGTTTCAGTAAATTTGAAATGATATAAACTTGTGCATTTATTATATGTACCCTGTGGTTTTCTCGTTCTTTGGTGATTAGAAACAGTTTGACAATATTTTTTTTTCGTTTAACTCAAATGCTATACATGTACGTGATTGCGTGTGGAAAGGGATCAGTAGCTGAGGGATCTTGACACGTGGTTGATGCTGGTAATTTTACATAGCCAGTATCTGTGTCTAATTGCCGGGGCTGAAGCTGAGCTCAGATCGCAGGTATTAACCATTTAAATTTTGGAATGTGCCCTGGCTCCATTCAAACCTCCAGAAAGCCAGGGACCTGCCAAAGTCCCCCATCACTGCCATCTTGATACTACTGTATAGGTCGGCAACATAGTGAGTTCCACAGGAAACAAAGATTTTCAGTATTGTCGTGTAAACACCTTTCCTGGAAGGGCTAATTTGTGATGAGACTAAAAGGGTCTCCAGATCTGCCAGTGTTGGTCCAGTTAAGATCGATGCATTGGAGACAAGAACACACACAGCCAGTATCTGTCAGTGTACAAGGCTTGTCTGGACTCAGGTCCCATTCCACAAGTTTTTATTACACCTATAGGAAGGAAAGGGCTAAGTACATTTCCTATAGGATATGAAAGATTCAAGAACAAAGGCCATAAATCATGGATTCTGCTAAATTCCTTAAACTAGGTCTATCCAGCTCTGAATGCCTTCAGCAGTTTTTTAAACAAAAACAACGTTGTGCCTCATTTGCTTTCATGAATGAAATATATAAGCCAAACAAAAGCACTAAGTTATTAACCCCTTTACCCCCAAGGGTGGTTTGCACGTTAATGATCGGGCCAATTTTTACAATTCTGACCACTGTCCCTTTATGAGGTTATAACTCTGGAACGCTTCAACGGATCCCAGTGATTCTGACATTGTTTTCTCGTGACATATTGTACTTCATAACAATGGTAAAAATTCTTTGATAGTACCTGCGTTTATTTGTGAAAAAAACAAATTTGGCGAAAATTATGAAAATTTCGCAATTTTCCAACTTTGAATTTTTATGCAATTAAATCACAGAGATATGTCACACAAAATACTTAATAAGTAACATTTCCCACATGTCTACTTTACATCAGCACATTTTTGGAACCAAAATTTTTTTTTGTTAGGGAGTTATAAGGGTTAAAAGTTGACCAGCAATTTCTCATTTCTACAACACCATTTTTTTTTAGGGACCACATCTCATTTGAAGTCATTTTGAGGGGTCTATATGATAGAAAATACCCAAGTGTGACACCATTCTAAAAACTACACCCCTCAAGGTGCTCAAAACCATATTCAAGAAGTTTATTAACCCTTCTGGTGCTTCACAGGAATTTTTTGAATGTTTAAATAAAAATGAACATTTAACTTTTTTTCACAAAAAATTTAATTCAGCTCCAATTTGTTTTATTTTACCAAGGGTAACAGGAGAAAATGGACCCCAAACATTGTTGTACAATTTGTCCTGAGTACGCCGATACCCCACATGTGGGGGTAAACCACTGTTTGGGCGCATGGCAGAGCTCAGAAGCGAAGGAGCGCCATTGACTTTTCTTTCTTTCAATGTTCTTTTTATTGCATATTATTAAGATTTACAAACATTTTGAGAGAGTAAGATAAGTGACATAATGATCAAAAACGCAATCAAGAGATCATCAGGTTTTTACAAAGGAACAGCTCTAAAAGGTATTGTTTTAAATCTCTCAAAGGTGATCAAAACCGTAACATTTGACAAATGGCAAGCGGTTACCCTCTTATAAAGAGAAGTAGTATTAGTCAATTGTCAATACAAAAAGGAGATACAGATGAGAAAGAGAAAGAGAAACAAGTAGGTGGGACTAAGAGAAGAAAAAAAAAAAAAAGAAAAAGGAGTGAGGGAGGGTAGAGGGGGGGGGGGGGGTGGAGAGGGGGACACACTGGGATGAGTACTCTTATTTAATAGTTATATCGCAGAGTGGAATACATTCTGAGTCCTGAATCGGGCCCAAGGGTTCCAGATATTTTGAAATTTTGTGAACGAGTGGTTAGTTTTGGCTGCAAGTTCCTCTATGCGGTACAGTTGGTCTATTTTGAGATAAATTTGCTTAATTGAGGGTGTAATTTTAGTGTTCCAATTTGAAGGAATCAAGGATTTACCCGCAGCCAAAATGAATTGTGCTAATTTTGAAGCCTTCTCGTCTCCTGGCCACAGTGGTAGGTTCAGGAAGACGTTTTCCGGTTTTAAAGGAGTGCTTTCCTCCAGTACATCTTGGATGATTGAGGCCAATGCCTTCCATAGGGGGGAAAGGGATTGGCATGACCACCACATGTGCAAATAGTTGCCAACATCTGCCCCACATCTCCAACAGTCAGAGTTAGATGAGCGATACCATTTCTTGATTTGACTGGGAGTTAAGTACCATCTGGAAATAATTTTAAAGGAATTTTCTTGGATGCGCACACAGGCAGAGGGACCATGTGAATTTCTATATATATATTTGATTTGAGGCTCTGAGAAGGAAATAGCTAGATCTTTCTCCCATCTAGCTAGGTATGCCCTTTTCATTGAGGTGTCTAATTGAAGTAGGGATTGGTATATTGTCGATAGAGACTTAGTGGGTATTTTTGATCTGGCACATAGTGTTTCATAAGGGGTTAGTGATCTACTAAGGTCAATAGATTGGCGGTGGAGGCGAATGATATGAGAAAGTTTACCATATTGTAGAAAAGTTAGACCTGAGATTCCTGAGATTTGAAGTAAATCCTGTAGAGGAAGAAGAGTCCCATCCACAATCAATTGCTCAAGTGGAATATGGGCCGCACAACTGGGTAGCGAGTCTACGATGTCAGTGACCATAGTTAGTGGTGAGAGATGGGGTGCCAGCGATGGGCCAACTTTCTTCCATATTTTAAAAGTAGCAGAAGTGAATATATTTTGTAATTTAGGTGGGGTCATATCTTTAGCATGACCTAATAACATGGAGTGCAGAGGTATAGGGGACAATGCTTCTTCAATGTTTAACCATTGTTTATCTACTGATTTCCTGATCCAGTGGATCGTTCTTGTAATATGGGCTGCTTGATAGTATTTTAAAATATCTGGAGCTCCAATCCCACCTAAATCTTTTGGAAGGGAAAGCGTTTTGGCGTTAATGCGTGATTTACCCTTTTGCCAGATATAGCCAAAAAATAAAGAATGCACTTTAGCCAAATAGGAGCACGGTAATTGTATTGGGAGCATGTTGAGGATATAGATAAATTTTGGAAGAATTATGCTTTTTAGAATATTTTTCCTGCCTACCCAAGATAGATAAGTGTCTTTCCAGGAGCGAATGAGTGTGGTAGTGTTTTCCAATAGTCTGGAGTAGTTAAGAATGAAAAGGTCTTTATCCGAGAGGCATAACTGTATGCCTAGATATGTTAGACTTTTCGGTCTCCAAGGGAAGGGGAATGACGATTTAAGACTATTGACTATATTATTAGGTAGTCCAAGGTTTAGAAGCTCAGATTTAGATTCATTTATATTGAAATTGGATAGTATGCTGTACCTCTCCAAAGTGTTCATAATGGCTGGAATGCTTCTCAATGGTTTTGAGATAATTAATAATAGGTCATCCGCGAACGCCGCCACCTTAAAGTGGATGCCTTGAACATGAAGTCCTTCAATATCAATGCATTGTTGTATGGCCTGTAATAGAGGCTCATTTGAAAGTACAAAGAGTAGCGGCGATAGCGGACAGCCTTGTCTTGTGCCATTGAATATCTGAAATGAGTCTGTAAGCGACCCATTGATTCTGATTCTAGCTGAGGGCGCAGAATACATTCCCATAATAGCCGATATCGAGGGCGTGGGAAACCCAAATTTTAGTAATGTTTCCTGTAGGAAAGTCCAGTCAACCTATCGAAGGCCTTCTCAGCGTCTAAGCCCATTAGTGCAATTGGTATTTTCTTAAGTTTTGCATATTGCATAAGGTGCAATACTTTGTACGAATTATCCTTCCCCTCTCTACCTTTCACAAAACCAGATTGATTCAGAGAAATTAGTTGAGGCAGCACGACAGCCACCCTGTTGGCTTAGTCTCGCATATAGTTTTAGATCCGCGTTTAACAATGAGATCGGCCTATAGCTGCCACACTGTTCCGGATCTTTCCCTTCCTTATATATCAGTGAGATTCTGGCTTCCAGAAACTGGCGTGGGGCCGCCTCCCCTTTCTGAAGAGAGTTGCACATATTAAGCAGATGAGGGAGCAAAATTTCGGAATTGGATTTGTAGTAGTGTGCTGTAAATCCGTCCGGACCCGGGGCTCTCCCTTTGGGACACTTCGACAGGGCTGACCGGAGTTCCACAAGAGAAAATGGTTTGATTAATTGTTCTTGCCGAGATGTAGATGGGGCTGGGAGATTCAGGCTATTTAAGAAGGTTTGAATGTCCTGCTTTCTCTGTTTTTTTTCCCTTTCTCCTTCTTCAAGGCATAATTGGTATAGGGACTTGTAGTAGTTTAGAAATTCTTTCTCAATCTGAGAGTAGTTTGGGGTTTTTTGGCCAGTTTTAGTTTTGATAGAATGGATAAATGTGCGGGCTTGTTTCTTTTTAATAAGTGACATAGTTAGTTTAGAGGCTTTATCCCCATGTACAAATATGCGGTTTTTTCCAAGAAGCAAAAAATTTCGCTGACTGCTCTCTGAGGATGTCCCTTAGTCTTTGCCTTTTAGTTGAGAGTTCTAGAAGAGTTTGTGATAGCAAAGTCCTCTTATGTTGGGATTCTAGATTTTTTATCTCCTCATACAGAACATTCAGTTCCTTATTTTTGGTCTTGTTCAGGTAGGATGCTATGGATATAAGTTCTCCCCGCAGTACAGATTTGTGTGCCTCCCACAATATTAAGGGTGATATTTCATCATTATTGTTTAATTCAAAATATGTTTTAATGGCTTAAGCGATGCGTGATTTAGTGGAGGGGTTATCTAGGAGCGAATCATTTAGCTGCCAGGACCTGTTCGGGAAGAATTGTTTAGATAATATTAACTCTACCAATACATACGAGTGATCTGAAAACAAGGAGGGATTTATGTCTGCTTCTTGTATGTTGGGTAGTAAAGATCTAGGTGCAAATATGTAATCTATTCGATGGTAAGAGCCATGTGGGTGAGAAAAGAAAGTGAAATCTCGTTTGGTCGGATTCATATAACGCCAAACGTCTATTAGGTTCAATGAGTGTAGAGCTTGTTTCAGTCTAACCAAGTCCCTAAGGGAGATTGCACTTTTCTTTTTTGTTGTATCAATGGAGGGTTCAAGGGCTAAGTTGAGGTCTCCACCAAGGATGAGTGTACCCTCCCTAAAGTCCCTTATTTTTTTGAGTGTGGCTAGAATCCATTCTAATTGCTTCTTATTTGGGGCATAGACATTGCAGATGGTGACAGCCACCCCCGCCAAAATTCCCTTTATCATTAGATAACGGCCATTTGGGTCAGCCATCTGGTTATGAAGTTGAAATGGGATACCTTTAGCTATGGCTATTGATACTCCCTTAGATTTGGTCTGAGGTGAGGTAGCATGAAACCATCTATAATAATCTTTATTTTTTAATAATCTTTATTTTTATATAGCGCTAACATATTCCGCAGCGCTTTACAGTTTGCACACATTATCATCGCTGTCCCCGATGGGCTCACAATCTAAATTCCCTATCAGTATGTCTTTGGAATGTGGGAGGAAACCGGAGTACCCGGAGGAAACCCACGCAAACACGGAGAGAACATACAAACTCTTTGCAGATGTTGTCCAAGGTGGGATTAGAACCCAGGACCCCAGCGCTGCAAGGCTGCAGTGCTATCCACTGAGCCACCATGCTGCCCTAGCATAGTGGCCCTTACCAAAGGAGGGGATCTTGTTGCTAGAAAAGTGGGTTTCCTGTAAGAGTAGTAAGTCGATACCTTTTTTCTTGAAGTATGAAAGGGTTTGGCCTCTGGAAGACGGAGAGTTGAAACCATTAGTGTTGAAGGAGATTAATTTGAATTTCTTCTGGTTGTCAGCCATCTGGAAGGAAGTCTTGATGCTGGAGGACATCCCAATGTGTCTGAGGGGAGAGGGAGAGGAGGGGGGGTGGGGAGAAAATAGAGAGGGAAGAAACAGAAAGAGTGGGAAGGTGTAGAGAATTTAAAAAGACAATACATAATGAGAAGAGTCATAACATAACACTCAACCGAGTGCATCATCTCTGGAATGCAGCTGGAAATAATAATCATTGCCAGCTAGAAGAGGCAATTTAATAACAATAAACACAACGTATCTAATCTTAGAACTATTGTTCTGTGTATCAACGTGAACCTACACAATGGAGTGAGATCAAAACAGTGGGGTGTAAAAGGACGGTATTAGGGATATCTATCAGTGATCCCTAGACTGTTAACAACGGAGGCAGATCCGTCTCTTCAGGTTTCTTAGTCCTTGGTGTGAGTGGACCTGGATACTTTACGCTTAGTTTTCTGGGACCTGGGAGTGGAGACCGGCTGCCATGGGATGGGGCTAGGGAGGGGTTGTAGCATTGAGGCTGCATGGAAGGACTCAATGTCGGGATATTGGTCAAGGGAGATGTTCAGTTCTTTACAAATCTTCTGGATGTCTGCTGAAGATCTTGCTTGCAGTCTTTTGTCTTCAGTAATGATTTGTATTCCGAATGGGTACAGCCAGCGTTACTGAAGTTTTTTCTGGAGAATTGCCTCGGTGAATGGTTTGAGCAAAAATCGCTTCCTCAGGGTAATTGCAGAGAGATCTTGAAAAAGTTTGAGGCATGTGTCTTCAAATTTGATGTCTTGGGCCTCCCTTGCCCGTTTTAGTATCAGATCCTTAGTACGGAAGTCCAGGAACCTGCACAGTACATCTCGGGGTGGATCCCCCTGTTTAGGCTTAGGGCGAAGCGCCCTGTGTATTCTAACTATTTCAATGCCTTGGGGGTCATGATCTAGAAGCAGGGAGCGGAAGATCTCGGTAGCAGCCTTGGTAAGGGCTTCAGAAGCGACAGACTCCGGCAAACCTTTTATCCGGATATTATTTCTCCGCTCACGGTTTTCATGGTCTTCAAGTGTGCATTGGACCATATTATTATTATTATTATTATTTATTATTACAGCGCCATTTATTCCATGGCGCTTTACATGTGAGGAGGGGTATACATAATAAAACAAGTACAATAATCTTGAACAATACAAGTCACAACTGGTACAGGAGGAGAGAGGACCCTGCCTGCGAGTGCTCACAATCTACAAGGGATGGGTGAGGATACAGTAGGTGAGGGTAGAGCTGGCCGTGCAGCGGTTTGGTCAATCGGTGGTTACTGCAGGTTGTAGGCTTGTCGGAAGAGGTGGGTCTTCAGGTTCTTTTTGAAGGTTTCGATGGTAGGCGAGAGTCTGATATGTTGTGGTAGAGAATTCCAGAGTAGGGGGGATGCACGAGAGAAATCTTGTATGCGATTGTGGGAAGAGGAGATAATAGGGGAGTAGAGAAGGAGATCTTGTGAGGATCGGAGGTTGCGTGCAGGAAAGTACCGGGAGACGAGGTCGCAGATGTATGGAGGAGACAGGTTGTGGATGGCTTTGTATGTCATGGTTAGGCTTTTGTACTGGAGTCTCTGGGTGATGGGGAGCCAGTGCAGGGATTGACAGAGGGGAGAGGCCGGGGAATAGCGGGGGGACAGGTGGATTAGTCGGGCAGCAGAGTTTAGAATAAATTGGAGGGGTGTTAGAGGGGAGGCCACAGAGCAGGAGGTTACAGTAGTCAAGGCGGGAGATGATGAGGGCATGGACTAGGGTCTTTGCAGATTCTTGGTTTAGGAATGTGCGGATGGAGCTGATCCTCTTGAGCTTTAATGCAGGACAGAATAGCGTTAGAATATTCTATGGAGTTACTTTGTGAGCTCTCCAAGGCCTCAATTCCATGCCCCTGCTGTGTTATTTCTTGCTTAATATCTGTTAATTCTTTACCAATAGGTTCCAGGGCTTTGGATAGGATGCGTTTGATAAAGGAACGGGTTACCGGGTGTTCCTTGCCCCCAGAGCCCATATCAGAGTCACTTTCCATGTCGGAATCTGTTTCTCCTTCCGTGGCTAGGTTGGATGGGTAGTTTGTTTTAATCACACTGGGGATAGAGACTCGTTTTTTTAGATATTTGTCTAGATCCGATTGTGCGGCTAGCGAACTAGTTTTAGTTGGCTTGGGTGTTTTGATGTTAGATCTGACCATTGTGTGTAATGTGGCGTTATGGGCGAAGCTATAATTCCTCTTCCAGCGAGCAACGAGGACCTTAACTCCTCATCTTACTGGGGTGATCCCAGCACAGGTAGGTCGTTTGTCCAGAAGATGCAGTCACCACTATTATTAATGAAGAGAACCAATTCTTAGTGCGGCCACTAGGTGTCAGAAGAGGACCACTCTATTGCAAGCAGCTATTGCAGGATTCCACAGTGATAGAGACCTTTATTTTTAAGTTGGATCAAAGGAAATAGATCATCCCACAAGGATATTTAGGTGACCAGGTTTGTTTCAGCGGTCAGTAGTGGTCACTAGTGTGGTTTTGTGGTCGTGGTTCCCAGGCGACCTGTTTACAGTATAATGGGGTTGGTAGGGGCAGAGCCTGTTCACAGGGAGTTCAGAGAAGGAAGTCTAATGGGTTAATGTGCTCCTCTAGCACTAGATTTGTCTCAAGATGGCGCTTCTGTTATTGTGATGCACTGTCTGTGCTTCTTCCCTATACAGTTCCCCTCTGGCCAAACTATAAAGCAGCCACCCTCTCTCCCAGGTATCACTTAGAACTCCTCTGGCAAACAAAGGGTTAACTTCGGCCTCTGCAGTCAAAACCTCTCCCCCCCAACCCGAGGCAACAGATAAGGCTCCAGATAAGGTACCTCGTAAATCCTCTGTCTGCGCTCACTTATTCCTCCCCAGGGGGGAAGGGGAAACAGCAGCTGTGTACCAGCCTCGTGGAGCAGTCAGGCAGGAGGGTACGTTCCAGGGACCCAGGCAGAGTCTCTCACCACCAGGTGATCCCAGTTCAGGGGAGCGGTGACTACGGGCGTCCTCCTCCCGCCGTCCCCGCTGGCCAGATGGAGTCCCCTTCACCACTCACCGCCGGCAGCCGCGGCAGTGAATCACGCCGCAGGAGGCAGGCTGAGAGATCGGACACCGCCTCAGGGGGATCGCTCCGGAGCGCCGCTATGTGCGTGAGCGGTTCTAGCTCCCACCACGTCTCGCACTCACCGCAGGGTTATCTTGTCAGCGGCGGGAAACCTCCCTGAGAGCGGCGGGCGGAAGGTGCCGCAGGCGATCACGTCCTCCAGTCACCAGACTTCGGAGCCTCCCCGAGGTGCGACGCAGTACTGGCTGTCCCACGGGGGTCTCTCCTCTACCCCGCTTATGATCGCTTTCCTTCAGGGGGAGGAGGCGTCAGTCCCGGCGCGCCGGCCAGGGGGCAAGAGGGATCACCTCGTGCGGGCTTCAGGCCTTCTCTCAGGCCTCAGTTCTTCACGGCTGTCTCAGTTAGTGCTAATGGTTGGCCCAGCAAAAATCAGCCTCCCAGGTCTTTAAGGAGATATATATCCCTCTATATTAATGCGGATGGGCTTTGTGGACCTAGGGATTAGGCAGATTATAGCAGATATCTGAGGAGCTCTGGAGACATACGTCTTTCTCCTTCGGTTGCTGGCCACGCCCCCGCCATTTGACTTTTCAATGCAAAATTGACTGGAATTGAGATGGGACGCCATGTTTCGTTTGGAGAGCCCCTGATGTGCCTAAACATTGAAACCCCCCACAAGTGACACCATTTTGGAAAGTAGACCCCCTAAGGAACTTATCTAGAGGTGTGGTGAGCACTTTGACCCACCAAGTGCTTCACAGAAGTTTATAATGTAGAACCGTAAAAATAAAAAATTAAAAAATTATATTTTTTCACAAAAATTATCTTTTCGCCCCCAATTTTTTATTTTCCCAAGGGTAAGAGAAGAAATTGGACCCCAAAAGTTGTTGTACAATTTGTCCTGAGTACGCTGATACCCCATATGTGGGAGTAAACCACTGTTTGGGCGGATGGGAGAGCTCGGAAGGGAAGGAGCGCCGTTTGACTTTTCAATGCAAAATTGACAGGAATTGAGATGGGACGCCATGTTGCGTTTGGAGAGCTACTGATGTGCCTAAACATTGAAACCCCCCACAAGTGACACCATTTTGGAAAGTAGACCCCCTAAGGAACTTATCTAGAGGTGTAGTGAGCACTTTGACCCACCAAGTGCTTCACAGAAGTTTATAATGCAGAGCCGTAAAAATAAAACAAAAATCTTTTCCCACAAAAATTATTTTTTTAGCCCCCAGTTTTGTATTTTCCCGAGGGTAACAGGAGAAATTGGACCCCAAAATTTGTTGCCCAATTTGTCCTGAGTGCGATGATACACCATATGTGGGGGGAACCACTGTTTGGGCGCATGGGAGGGCTCGGAAGGGAAGGAGTGCCATTTGAATGCAGACTTAGATGGAATGGTCTGCAGGTGTCACATTGCGTTTGCAGAGCCCCTAATGTACCTAAACAGTAGAAACCCCCCACAAGTGACACCATTTTGGAAAGTAGACCCCCTAAGGAACTTATCTAGATGTGTGGTGAGCGCTTTGACCCACCAAGGGCTTCACAGAAGTTTATAATGGAGAGCCGTAAAAATAAAACAAAAATTTTTTTCCCACAAAAATTATTTTTTTGCCCCCAGTTTTGTATTTTCCCGAGGGTAAGAGGAGAAATTCGACCCCAAAAGTTGTTGTCCAATTTGTCCTGAGTACGCTGATACCCCATATGTTGGGGGAACCACCGTTTGGGCGCATGGGAGGGCTCGGAAGGGAAGGAGTGCCATTTGGAATGCAGACTTAGATGGAATGGTCTGCAGGTGTCACATTGCGTTTGCAGAACCCCTAATGTACCTAAACAGTAGAAACCCCCCACAAGTGACCTCATATTGGAAACTAGACCCCCATGGAACTTATCTAGATGTGTTGTGAGAACTTTGAACCCCCAAGTGTTTCATTACAGTTTATAACGCAGAGCCGTGAAAATAAAAAATCTTTTTTTTCCCCCACAAAAATAATTTTTTAGCCCCCAGTTTTGTATTTTCCCAAGGGTAACAGAAGAAATTGGACCCCAAAAGTTGTTTTCCTATTTGTCCTGAGTATGCTGATACCCCATATGTTGGGGTAAACCCCTGTTTGGGCACACGGGAGAGCTCGGAAGGGAAGAAGCACTGTTTTACTTTTTCAACGCAGAATTGGCTGGAATTGAGATCGGACGCCATGTCGCGTTTGGAGAGCCCCTGATGTGCCTAAACAGTGGAAACCCCCCAATTATAACTGAAACCCTAATCCAAACACACCCCTAACCCCAATTCCAACAGTAACCCTAACCACACCTCTAACCCTGACACACCCCTAACCCTAATCCCAACCCTATTCCCCACTGTAAATGTAATCTAAACCCTAACTGTAACTTTAGCCCCAACCCTAACCCTAACTTTAGCCCCAACCCAAACTGTAGCCCTAGCCCTAACCCTAGCCCTAACCCTAGCCCTAACCCTAGCCCTAACCCTAACCCTAGCCCTAACCCTAGCCCTAACCCTAGCCCTAACCCTAACCCTAGCCCTAACCCTAGCCCTAACCCTAACCTTAACCCTAACCCTAGCCCTAATGGGAAAATGGAAATAAATACATTTTTTAAATTTTTTCCTAACTAAAGGGGTGATGAAGGGGGGTTAGATTTACTTTTATAGTGGTTTTTTTAGCGGATTTTTATGATTGGCAGCCGTCACACACTGACAGACGCTTTTTATTGCAAAAAATATTTTTTGCGTTACCACATTTTGAGAGCTATAATTTTTCCATATTTTGGTCCACAGAGTCATGTGAGGTCTTGTTTTTTGCGGGACGAGTTGACGTTTTTATTGGTAACATTTTCGGGCACGTGACATTTTTTGATCGCTTTTTATTCCGATTTTTGTGAGGCAGAATGACCAAAAACCAGCTATTCATGAATTTCTTTTGGGGGAGGCGTTTATACCGTTCCGCATTTGGTAAAATGGATGAAGCAGTTTTATTCTTCGGGTCAGTACGATTACAGCGACACCTCATTTATATCATTTTTTTATGTTTTGGCGCTTTTATACGATAAAAACTATTTTATAGAAAAAATAATTATTTTTGCATCGCTTTATTCTCAGGACTATAACTTTTTTATTTTTTTGCTGATGATGCTGTATGGCGGCTCGTTTTTTGCGGGACAAGATGACGTTTTCAGCGGTACCATGGTTATTTATATCTGTCTTTTTGATCGCGTGTTATTCCACTTTTTGTTCGGCGGTATGATAATAAAGCTTTGTTTTTTGCCTCGTTTTTTTTTTTTTCCCTTACGGTGTTTACTGAAGGGGTTAACTAAGTGGGCCAGCTTTATAGGTCGGGCCGTTACGGACGCGGCGATACTAAATATATGTACTTTTATTGTTTTGTTTTTTTTATTTAGATAAAAAAATGTATTTATGGGAATAATATATATATATATTTTTTCATTATTTAGGAATATTTTAGGAATACAATAAGATCAACTAATTTCTTCTCATCTGATCATAATAGGGAGTATAAGATTACGCAGTATATTTCATGCAGTACCGATTATGTTGTATACTATGCAACATGTACTTGTGATTTGATTTATATAGGCCTCACATCACAGGAGTTACGGATTCGAATCCGCGAGCATGTTAGAGACATAGTGGCAGCAAAGGATGTTTTGGATATTACAACTTTAAAAACAATCCCACGTCACTTCAAATTATTTCATCATTGCAATTCTGCTGATTTGAAAGTGAGGGGAATTGATAGGATCAGAGGTGGGGTCCGAGGGGGAGACCTGAAGAAAAAATGGGGCAATTAGAATGTCTCTGGATCACGTTACTTGGTAATAATAATAATAATAATAATAATTTTTATTTATATAGCGCCAACATATTCCGCAGCGCTTTACAAATTATAGAGGGGACTTGTACATACAATAGACATTACAGCATAACAGAAATACAGTTCAAAACAGATACCAAGAGGAGTGAGGGCCCTGCTCGTAAGCTTACAAACTATGAGGAAAAGGGGAGACACGAGAGGTGGATGGTAACAATTGCTATAGTTATTCGGACCAGCCATAGTGTAAGGCTTGGGTGTTCATGTAAAGCTGCATGAACCAGTTAATTAATTTTTTTTTTTTTAATATAGGCCACACAGGGATCGTTAGGTTAATGCATTGAGGCGGTAGGCCAGTCTGAACAAATGAGTTTTTAGGGCACGCTTAAAACTGTGGGGATTGGGGATTAATCGTATTATCCTAGGTAGTGCATTCCAAAGAATCGGCGCAGCACGTGTAAAGTCTGGTACGATGACACCAGCTGGATTAAATGAACAACTTAGCTTCTCCTCTTTTTTGTAGTTTCTGTGCTTGAGCTGCTTGTGAGCTCCAATTTTCCCGGACCTTATTTTAATTGTGTGTCTTTTGTCTTTCACTGTTTTTTAGTTTTTTAACTTCAATTTTTTTGGAGCGTCTATTCATCAGAGGGAGGAGTATTGAGTAGCCTGCTTCTGCATTACCATACAAGAAAAGAAATATGTGCTTTTATGCCCTGCGCACCAGCAATTCAATTCTTCACTTACAACATTATTATTATTGTTCACCCAGTCATTCTTGTATATTTGGCTGTTATTTATGTTGATATTAGACAATATATATTATCTATATATGCACTGTCACTTTATTACATGCATATTGTCACTACACGAATTACGCAATATGTTATTGTCTTTTTATTCTTTATTTTTTATTTTTTTGCCATGGTTGCCTTTTGGCAACATGAGTTCACTTGCACTGTCACTTTATTCTGATCGCGCTTATTCTTACAGTTTTGGTCAGGAGTTTGTCGGCTTGATATTTGCCTTGTTGCTACGTTACCATATGATTTCGCCCCTACCTATTGACGGAGTACAGGCTGTACGCATGCGCTCTGTGGCCACACGCTGGTTGGCGCCACCGACGGCGCTCGATTGTGACGCTTGCGGGAAATGACGTCATTAGGGGATTTCCCCTACCCGCAGCGCCACTGTGAATGTTGCGATCGCCGGTAATTAACTGTTTACCGGCGACCGCAAAAAAAAAAGTAAAGTGTAATTCTCTGTCCTCTGATGTGATCGCACATCAGAGGACAGAGAAATAGGGGGATTTGGGGACCCTACAATACTCACCTGTGTCCCTGGATACTCTTGCTGCTCCTCCTGGCCGCCGGCAGAAGAACATGGCGGACGCATGCCCAGTGCGCCCGCCATCTGTCTCCATCTGCCGGCCGGCAGGAGAACAGCAGTTTGGGCTAAAATTAGGGTTAGGGGTAGGGTTATGGTTAGGGGTAGGGTTAGGGGTAGGGTTAGGTTAGGGGTAGGGCTAGGGTTAGGGCTAGGGTTGGGGCTAAATTTAGGGTTAGGGTTGGGGCTAAATTTAGGGTTAGGCTTCTTTCACACTTATGTCGGTACGGGGCCGTCGCAATGCGTCGGCCCGACATACCGACGCACGTTGTGAAAATTGTGCACAACGTGGGCAGCAGCTGTAGTTTTTCAACGCATCCGCTGCCCAATCTATGTCCTGGGGAGGAGGGGGCGGAGTTACGGCCACGCATACGCGGTCAGAAATGGCGGATGCGACGTACAAAAAAACCGTTTCATTGAACGTTTTTTTGTGCCGACGGTCCGCCAAAACACAACTGATCCAGTGCACGACGGACGCGACGTGTGGCCATCCGTCACGATCCGTCGGCAATACAAGTCTATGGGCAAAAAACGCATCCTGCGGGCACATTTGCAGGATCCGTTTCTTGTCCAAAACGACGGATTGTGACGGAATGCCAAACGACGCAAGTGTGAAAGTAGCCTTAGGGCTAGGGTTAGGGTTGGGGCTAAAGTTAGGGCTAGAGCTGGGATTAGGGTTAGGACTTGGATTAGGGTTGGTATTAGGGTTAGGGTTGGCATTAGGGTTACGCTTGGGATTAGGGTTAGGTTTGGGATTAGGGTTTAGGTTAGGGTTGTGATTAGGGGTGTATTGGGATTAGGGTTAGGTTTGAGGTTAGGGTTGAGATTAGGATTAGGGGTGTGTTGGATTTAGGGTTTTGATTAGGGTTATGGTTAGGGTTGACATTAGGGTTGTTTTGGGGTAAGGGTTGTGATTATGGTTAGGGTTAGTGATTAGGATTATGGATCAGGTTGGGATTAGGGTTAGGGGTGTGTTGGGGTTAGGGTTGGAGCTAGAATTGGGGGGTTTCCACTGTTTAGGTACATCAGGGGGTCTCCAAACACGACAGCCAATTTTGCGCTCAAAAAGTCAAATGGTGCTCCCTCCCTTCTGAGCTCTGCCGTGTGCCCAAACAGTGGGTTACCCCCACATATGGGGCATCAGCGTACTCGGGATAAATTGGACAACATCTTCTGGGGTCCAATTTCTCTTGTTACCCTTGTGAAAATAAAAACTTGGGGGCTACAATATCTTTTTTGTGAAAAAAAAAAACATTTTTTATTTTCACGACTCTGCATTCTAAACTTCTGTGAAGCACTTAGGCATTCAAAGTTCTCACCACACATCTAGATAAGTTCCTTGGGGGGTCTAGTTTCCAAAATGGGGTCACTTGTGGGGGGTTACTACAGTTTAGGTACATCAGGGGCTCTGCAATCGCAACATAATGCCCACAGACCATTCTATCAAAGTCTGCATTCCAAAAAGGCGCTCCTTCCCTTCCGAGCTCTGCCGTGCGCCCAAACAGTGGTTTACCCCCACATATGGCGCATCAGCGTACTCGGGATAAATTGGACAACAACTATTGCAGTCCAATTTCTCCTGTTACCCTTGTAAAAATAAAAACTTGGGGGCTACAATATCTTTTTTGTGGAAAAAAAAATATTTTTTATTTTCACGACTCTGCATTCTAAACTTCTGTGAAGCACTTGGGCATTCAAAGTTCTCACCACACATCTAGATAAGTTCCTTGGGGGGTCTAGTTTCCAAAATGGGGTCACTTGTGGGGGGTTACTACAGTTTAGGTACATCAGGGGCTCTGCAATCGCAACATAATGCCCACAGACCATTCTATCAAAGTCTGCATTCCAAAAAGGCGCTCCTTCCCTTCCGAGCTCTGTCGTGCGCCCAAACAGTGGTTTACCCCCACATATGGGGTACCAGCATACTCAGGACAAATTGGACAACAACTTTTGGGGTCCAATTTCTCTTGTTACCCTTGTGAAAATAAAAACTTTGGGGCTAAAAAATCTTTTTTGTGGAAAAAAAAATATTTTTTATTTTCACGGCTCTGCATTATAAACTTCTGTGAAGCACTTGGGCATTCAAGGTTCTCACCACACATCTAGATAAGTTCCATGGGGGGGGTCTAGTTTCCAAAATGGGGTCTCTTGTGGGGGATTTCTACTGTTTAGGCACATCAGGGGCTCTCCAAACGCGACATGGCGTCCGATCTCAATTCCAGCGAATTCTACATTGAAAAAGTAAAACGGCACTCTTTCTCTTCCAAGCTCTGCGGTGCGCCCAAACAGTGGTTTACCCCCACATATTGGGTATCGACGTACTCAGGAGAAATTGCACAACAACTTTAGTGGTCTAATTTCTCCTGTTACCCTTGTGAAAATAAAAATTTGTGGGCAAAAAGATCATTTTTGTAGAAAAAATGCAATTTTTTTTTTTTCACGGCTCTACGTTATAAACTTCTGTGAAGCACATGGGGGTTCAAAGTGCTCGCCACACATCTAGATAAGTTTCTTAAGGGGTCTAGTTTCCAAAATGGTGTCACTTGTGGGGGGTTTCCACTGTTTAGGCACATCAGAGGCTCTCCAAATGCGACATGGCGTCCAATCTCAATTCCAGCCAATTCTACATTGAAAAAGTAAAACGGCGCTCCTTCACTTCCAAGCTCTGCGGTGCGCCCAAACAGTTGTTTACCCTCACATATGGGGTATCGACGTATTCAGGAGAAATCGCACAACAACTTTTGTGGTCTAATTTCTCCTGTTATCCTTGTGAAAATAAGAATTTGTGGGCGAAAAGATCATTTTTGTGTAAACAAAAGCGATTTTTTATTTTCACGGCTCTACGTTATAAACTTCTGTGAAGCACTTGGGGGTTCAAAGTGCTCACCACACATCTAGATAAGTTCCTTAAGGGGTCTAGTTTCCAAAATGGTGTCACTTGTGGGGAGTTTCCACTGTTTAGGCACATCAGGGGCTCTCTAAATGTGACATGGCGTCCGATCTCAATTCCAGCCAATTCTGCATTGAAAAAGTCAAACGGCGCTCCTTCACTTCTAAGTTCTGCGGTGCGCCCAAAAAGTGGTTTACCCCCACATATGGGGTATTGGCGTATTCAGGAGAAATTGCATAACAAAATTTATGGTTACATTTCTGTTTTTACACTTGTGAAAATAAAAAAAATGGTTCTGAATTAAGATGTTTGCAAAAAAAAGTTAAATGTTCATTTTTTCCTTCCACATTGTTTCAGTTCCTGTGAAGCACGTAAAGGGTTAATAAACTTCTTGAATGTGGTTTTGAGAACCTTGAGGGGTGTAGTTTTTAGAATGGTGCCACACTTGGGTATTTTCTATCATATAGACCCCTCAAAATGACTTCAAAAGTGATGTGGTCCCTAAAAAAAAATGGTGTTGTAAAAATGAGAAATTGCTGGTCAACTTTTAACCCTTATAACTCCCTAACAAAAAAAAAATTTTGTTTCCAAAATTGTGCTGATGTAAAGTAGACATGTGGGAAATGTTATTTATTAACTATTTTTCGTGACATATCTCTCTGATTTAAGGGCATAAAAATACAAAGTTTGAAAATTGCAAAATTTTAAAAATTTTCGCCATATTTCCGTTTTTTTCATAAATAATCGCAAGTAATATCGAAGAAATGTTACCACTAACATGAAGTACAATATGTCACGAAAAAACAGTCTCAGAATCAGCGGGATCCGTTGAAGCGTTCCAGAGTTATAACCTCATAAAGTGACAGTGGTCAGAATTGCAAAAATTGGCTCGGTCATTAAGTACCAAATTGGCTCTGTCACTAAGGGGTTAAGCGTGACCACTGTTATGATAAGGTAATTCAGTACCACAATGGACATAGAGGTCAGAGCACATACAGTGACCTGACAATAACCCAAAAACATTGAACGAGCTCTGAGACGTGGGAACTCTGCTGACCGCAAACCCTAATCCTCTCCAACCACACTAGAGGCAGCCGTGGATTGCGCCTAACGCTCCCTATGCAACTCGGCACAGCCTGAGAAACTAGCTAGCCTGAAGATAGAAAATAAGCCTACCTTGCCTCAGAGAAATACCCCAAAGGAAAAGGCAGCCCCCACATATAATGACTGTGAGTTAAGATGAAAAGACAAACGTAGAGATGAAATAGATTTAGCAAAGTGAGGCCCGACTTTCTGAACAGAGCGAGGATAGGAAAGGTAACTTTGCGGTCAACACAAAACCCTACAAAAACCACGCAAAGGGGGCAAAAAGACCCTCCGTACCGAACTAACAGCACGGAGGTACACCCTCTGCGTCCCAGAGCTTCCAGCAAGCAGGAAAAAACAAATAGACAAGCTGGACAGAAAAAAACAGCAAACAAAATGGCAAAGCGGAACTTAGCTATGCAGAGCAGCAGGCCACAGGAACGATCCAGGAGGAAACAGGTCCAATACTAGAACATTGACTGGAGGCCAGGATCAAAGCACTAGGTGGAGTTAAATAGAGCAGCACCTAACGACTTCACCACATCACCTGAGGAAGGAGACTCAGAAGCCGCAGTACCACTTTCCTCCACCAACGGAAGCTCACAGAGAGAATCAGCCGAAGTACCACTTGTGACCACAGGAGGGAGCTCTGCCACAGAATTCACAACAGACCACACACAGGCTACCATGGGTGAGATTATCTCTTGTGCAGTTATATATATATTTTATTGAATTGATTCTTTTTCACAACAGATTTGTGAGACAGTGTCTTTATAATAATGTCTTGCTTACCCGTATGACTAATTGGGCATTAAAACCTTTTTTTTTGTCATATGTACATCTTTACTGGTGAATTTTTATGCAAGGAGGCCCATTTTAACAATGTTATACTGATGTTGGCAAGATGCTTTGATCTATCCCGTGCCTGTAATTTATATGTGTGGAACCGCACATTGGTTTCTTTTTGACACCGTGCGCCATCTATCTTAGGCTAGTTTCACACTAGCGTTTACCTGATCTGCGGCGGGCTGCAGACTTCTTCCGTGAAGCCCCGCCCTCAGCCGCACCTCTGCCGCTAGCTCCGCCTACTTCTGCATGCGGCCTGCATACCTATCTTTAACTTTAGGTACGCAGGTCGTGCGGCTGTATGCGGATGCTTCCTCATGCGTCGTTTTGACGATGCGGAGGGAAAAAAATTGCTACAGGCTGCGTCCTACGCTGGTCGCCGCATCGTCAAAACGACACATGCGGAAGCATCCGCATATATATTGGTGTAATAAAAATTTATATTTTTTACATATTGGGACTTTTGTACTCTATGGCTCTTGCAGGTTGAAGGTTTGATAGTGTCCGTTTTTTGTTTTTGGTCCAATTACCATCAGCATGACATTCGGTGTCATAAATGTTTTTTCTGTTTGGTTGATATTGATTATATCTTTTTATGTGCATGTTCCTTGGTATAGCTAGTCAAATATATTTATGGATTGCCCTCCCACTGCATAGCAGAAACACTGGAATTGTTTGTATGTGCATTTTGATATAACAATCCTGAGAGACGGCAATGTTCATCAGTCTTTTTATCCTATTATCAATATATTTGCACGGCTAACGGGCAGTAGCAATATGCCATTAAATTAATAATGGCTAATGATTACTTTTCAGCAATTTAACACCCCATGCATTTGCATTTTCACATAGATAATTTCCTGTGTATACATGTGTCCTGCTCAAGCTCTCGGTGTAATTTTTGGTTGATCTGAGTCACCTTGTCTATAAGTCTACTTATGTATTTGTATGCATTTTAACTATTTATAATAAAGAAATTTTGTTTTTAAAATATTTATGTGAACACTTCTTAATCTGACCATAGTCTGTATAACTGTGGGATTAGTATGTTGCAAAAGCCAAAAAGAGGTAGCCATGGAATTCTACTGCTGTCTTAGTCAAGTGTCACATATAATAAAGACAGAAAAAGAATGTTAGGAAACAGCTGACAAGCCTACAAGTGGACGACCATGGAAAACTTCCTCCAAAGTTCATCACATTATAAGAAAATGTCTGTTTGAGGTCTATAAAAGTTCTGTACAGATTTAGCACAAAATAAACAAAGAATATGGGGTCAAAGAGAGTCGTCAAACTGTGGTGCAAAGGCTAAGAGCAGTAGGGTTGAGTGCATGAGTTCCAGTCAAGAAGCCTTTCATCTCTGCTAAGAATCGGAAGGTCCGACTTGAGTTTGCTAAAGAACACAGCCAATGGAGAGTGGCAAATTGCTCTAAAGTGTTGTGGTTGGATGAATACAATTTCATTCTGTTTGATATTGATGGCAAGCACTATATATACCTCTCAATTGGAAAACGTAATGATGTAAGGTACCATACACCTATAGTGAAACATGTTGGTAGCAATGTCATGGTTTAGGGCGGCTTGGCCCTCAAAATAGAATTGATAGAAATATGAATGAATGCAAATGCTACCATGCACAAGGATATACTGGAGAATGTAATGAAGCCACATGGTAAACCAAAGCAGGCAGAGGTTGGAAATTATTACTGATAATAGATTTGTGCTGAAAGTGTGATAGGAAAAAGGTTTTTAATCATCGTAAACCAGTACTAATAGTGTGTTGATCTAGCTGATGGCAACAAAGGAATTAGTGCTGAAAAAAGATGGACAAAGAAGTAATCAGGGTTATTCAAAACCAAGATTAACCACATATGTTATGAATTATTGTAACTTGCCCAAGGAAAAGCTGAAAAGGAAAATGATTATCTTAAATCATAAACCAGAGCAATGCAATTTTGCTGAAAGAGAAAATGGTATTTGTATGAAAAGCTGGAATATTCTCAGGTGCTGTAGGGTAAAGCGGCAGAAAGTAAAGGATTAACACAATGCAATCAAATGTTAAGTCCCGGCACAGAAGATTAACCCACTGTAATCAATAGTCCATACAGTACATGTACCTTCGTTTGCTTAGATAGTTCAAAGTCTGTGTCCGTTGGGAGGGGTGCCCCGGCCGGTGGCTGCTGCTCAAAAAGGATTCTCCAGCAGTGGGTGAAGTGTTTGTGCCCAGTAAGTAGTGCGCGCTCAAGGCGCAGAGATGAATTACACAATTGTCATTAAATACGGTACCTCCGGTGGTCTGCGGAAAAAACTGGTGCTTCAGTAGGCAACTTCATCCTGGCGCTCAGCGGTAGGAGTAGGACCTTGCTGGTGCAACGATGAACCACAATACCCGCGCTCCAGCGGTCGGCAGGGATCCGATCCCTCTGGTCGGTAGTTTCGTCCTAGCAGTATGCAATTGGAGCAGGACCTGTTTGACGCAGTGGATCACGTGATGCCACGTGACCGCTGCTGGATGAGGTACGGATGACGCGTTTTGGAAAATTCTGTTTCCTTCTTCAGGGATGGTCTCTCTATCAGTCACAGTCCTTATATAGGTCCTATGTCAATTAGCCTGTGTCAATAAAAAGCAAATAATTCCATTTCGCTGTTTAACCTTCTAGGGATCAGGGTATCCAGGGTAAATATCTTAGCTTTCTGCACGGGACCTAGTTTTGATAAAATTACCCATGCTCCAATATTGAGGTATAATTTCAAGACCCGTTACTTCCATGGATTGTGCCACACTTCCATGGCATTCTACAAAATGTTTTAAGAGAGGGTGATTAAGAAATTTCTGTTTAACCCCTTTCTGCCATTAGTCGTACTATTCCATCCATGTGACCCGGGCCCTACTTCCCATGGATGGAATAGTACGTCATAGGCCCGTGAGCGCGGCCGATCGCCGCCCGGTGTCAGCTGACTATTACAGCTGACATCTGGCACTATGTGCCAGGAGTGGTCACGGACCGCTCCCGGCACATTAACCCCTCGGTACACTGCGATCAAGCATTATCGCAGCGTTCCGGTGGCATAGGGAAGCATCGCACAGGGAGGGGGCTCCCTGCGTGCTTCCCTGAGACTCTCGGAACAACGCGATGTGATAGCGTTGTTCAGAGGGTCTCCTACCTCGTCCTCCCTGCAGGCCCCGGATCCAAAATGGCCGCGGGGCTTTTTCCCGGTCCTGTAGGGAGGTGGCTTGCAAGCGCCTGCTCAGAGCAGGCGTTGGCAAGCCTGGAGCACTGCCTGTCAGATCGCTGATCTGACACAGTGCTTTGGAAAGTGTCAGATCAGCGATCTGACACTATAGCATGATATCCCACCCTGGGACAAAGTAAAAAACTAATAAATAATAAAAAAATAATTGCATGTGTAAAAAAAAAAAAAAATACACACACACACACACACACACACACACACACACACACACACACACACATATATATATTGTTCCAATAAATACATTTCTTTTTCTACCGTAATTAAAAAAAAATAAAAGTACACATTTAGTATCGCCACATCCGAAAGGACCCGACCTATAACACTGTCCCACTAGTTAACCCCATAAGTGATCACCGTAAAAAAAGAGGCAAAAAACAACGCTTTATTATCATACTGCCCAGCAAAAAGTGGAATAACACGCGATCAAAAAGACTGTTATAAATAAACATGGTACCGCTGAAAATGTCATCTTGTCCCGCAAAAAACTAGCCGCCATACAGCATTATCAGAAAAAAAAGTTATAGTCCCCAGAAGCAAAAATAATTATTTTTTATATAAAATAGATTTTATCGTATAAAAGCGCCAAAACATAAAAAAATATAAATGAGGTATCGCTGTAATCCTACTGACCCGAAGAATAAAACTGCTTTATCAATTTTATCAAACGTGGAATGGTATGAATGCCCCCCCCCAAAAGAAATTCACAAATTGCTGGTTTTTGTTCATTCTGCCTCGCAAAAATAGGAATAAAAAGTAATCAAAAAAAGTAACATGCCCGAAAATGGTACCAATAAAAAACATCAACTCGTCCCGCAAAAAACAAGACCTCACATATGACTCTGTGGACCAAGGTATGGAAAAATTATAGCTCTCAAAATGTGGAGATGCAAAAACTATTTTTTGCAATGAAAAGCGTCTTTTAGTGTGTGACAGCTGCCAATCATAAAAATCCCCAAAGAAACTCGCAATCAAAGTAAATCAAACCCCCCTTCATCACCCCCTTAGTTGGAGAAATATAATAAAATTGTAAAAATTTATTTATTTCCATTTATCCATTAGGGTTAGGGTTGGGGCTAAAGTTAGGGTTAGGGCTACAGTTATGGTTAGGGTTTGGATTACATTTACGGTTGGGATTAGGGTTAGGGGTGTGTTTGGGTTAGGGTTTCAGTTGGAATTGGGGGGTTTCCACTGTTTAGGCACATCAGGGGCTCTCCAAACGCGACATGGCGTCCGATCTCAATTCCAGCCAATTTTGCATTGAAAAGTCAAACGGCGCTCCTTCCCTTGCGAGCTCTCCCGTGCGCCCAAACAGGGGTTTACCCCAACTTATGGGGTATCAACGTACTCAGACCAAATTGGACAACAACGTTTGGGGTCCAATTTCTCTTGTTACGCATGGGAAAATAAAAACTTGGGGGGCTAAAAAATCATTTTTGTGGGAAAAAAATTATTTTCACGGCTCTCCGTTATAAACTGTAGTGAAACACTTGGGGGTTCAAAGTTCTCACAACACATCTAGATAAGTTCCTCAGGGGGTCTAGTTTCCAATATGGGGTCACTTGTGGGGGGTTTCTACTGTTTAGGTACATCAGGGGCTCTGCAAACGCAATGTGACGCCTGCAGACCATTCCATCTAAATCTGCATTCCAAACAGCGCTCCTTCCCTTCCGAGCTCTGCCATGCGCCCAAATGGTGGTTCCCCCCAAGTTCCCTAGGGGGTCTACTTTCCAAAATGGTCTCTCTTGTGGGGGTTTCAATGTTTAGGCACATCGGGGGCTCTCCAAACGCGACATGGCGTCCTATCTTAATTCCAGTCAATTTTGCATTGAAAAGTCAAATGACGCTCCTTCCCTTCCAATCCATGCGCCCAAACAGTGGTTTATCCCCACATATGGGGTATCAGTGTGCTCAGGACAAATTGCACAACATCGTTTGGGGTCCAATTTCTCCTGTTACCCTTAGTAAAATAAAACAAATTGGAGCTAAAGTAAATTTTTAGTGAAAAAAGTTAATGTTCATTTTTTTTCTTTTTTAAACATTCCAAAAATTCCTGTGAAACACCTGAAGGGTTAATAAACTTCTTGAATGTGGTTTTGAGCACTTTGAGTGGTGCAGTTTTTAGAATGGTGTCACACTTGGGTATTTTCTATCATATAGACCCCTCAAAGTGACTTCAAATGTGATGTGGTCCCTAAAAGAAAAATGGTGTTGTAAAAATGAGAAATTGCTGGTCAACTTTTAACCCTTATAACTGCCTAACAAAAAAAAAAATTTGGTTCCAAAATTGTGCTGAAGTAAGTAGACATGTGGGAAATGTTACTTATTAAGCTTTTTGTGTGACATAACTCTGTGATTTAAGGGCATAAAAATTCAAAGCTGGAAAATTGCAAAATTTTCAAAATTTCTGCCAAGTTTCTGTTTTTTCCCCACAAATAAACGCAGGTAATATCAAAGAAATTTTACCACTAACATGAAGCACAATATGTCATGAGAAAAGTGTCAGAATCACTGGGATCTGTTGAAGCGTTCCCGAGTTATAACCTCATAAAGGGACATTGGTCAGAATTTTAAAAATTGGCCCGGTTATTAACGTGCAAACCACCCTTGGGGGTAAAGGGGTTAATATTCCTGATAAGCTCACTAATTCTGACTTTCAGTGGGCTTTTTGTACAACCCACATACAGCTTGTCGCATGGGCATTTAATGAGATAGATAACACCCTCTGTAGAGCATGAAATAAAGTTTTTAATTTTATATTCTTTGCCATCCTTAGTAATTCCCAGTTTCTTGCGGGTTTTGGTCTGGTGGCACATTCTACAACTATGGCAGGGGGGAAAAAACCTTAAAGGGAACCTGTCACCCCCAAAATCGAAGATGAGCTAAGCCCACCAGCATCAGGGGCTTATATACAGTATTCTGGAATGCTGTAGATAAGCCCCCGATGTAACCTGAAAATGAGAAAAAGAGGTTAGATTATACTCACCTGGGGGGGTCCGATCCGATGGGCGTCGTGGTCCGGTCCGGGGCCTCCCATCTTCTTACGATGATGTCCTCTTCTTGTATTCAAGCTGCGGCTCCAGCACAGGCGTACTTTGTCTGCCCTGTTGAGGGCAGAGCAAAGTACTGCAGTGCGCCGGGTAAGGTAAGAGAGGCCCGGGAACCTGCGCACTGCAGTACTTAGCTCTACGCTGGAGCCTACACCTTTTCCAGGACATGACAGCGGGTCTGATCAGCTGTCATGTGCCCAGAACAGCCGCGGGTATCATTGCAATTCACTAGCGGCTGTGAACATGTTAAATGCCGCTGTCAAACTCTTGACAGCGGCATTTAACATGCACGTGCAGGGAGCGCGTCATGTCCCCATAAAACCCATACCCAAATAAATACACAGGACACAGATATCACAGTGGCATAAAATTGGCCGTGCGGTTTTATTCAGGGTTACATAAAATACCTTAAATATTTCCAATAAATAAACTTCCATAAAATAAATTCAAATTCTCCAAATTTCCAAATGTCCAAATCCACCCATACATGGGTGATTTTTCCCCACAATTAAAACCACACGACAGGATGAATGACGATATAGAGGGAGGGAGGGTGGGCTCTTCTTTAATCTTGCGTCAGCAACTGAGGCGCTCAGAACCGCCAGTCAGGTTAAATATTTGAAAAAAGACCGCCAAAAACGCTCTCCACCAATGAGAATTCAGCAAACTTGCCGCTCAAAAACTGATTGAAACCAGATTGTCACGAATCTACCACAGATTCTGACATTACAATAACATCATAAAAATGCATAAAATAGTTCCCAATAAAATGGACAGAGCAGGGTCTATGAGGACATGAGACCCCCGCTATACTGCTTTATGTCTTGAGCGGGGGGGCTTACATGTCCCCATAAAACCCATACCCAAATAAATACACAGGACACAGATATCACAGTGGCATATAATTGGCCGTGCGGTTTTATTCAGGGTTACATAAAATACCTTAAATATTTCCAATAAATAAACTTCCATAAAATAAATTCAAATTCTCCAAATTTCCAAATGTCCAAATCCACCCATACATGGGTGATTTTTCCCCACAAGGCCGAGACTAAACAAGTCGAGGCCCCCCCCCCCCCCCCCCCCCCCACCGCACAGCCATTTTTCAGTTATGCTGCCCATATTTAAATTAAAAATATCCAGACCAATATTGGATAAGTGAATCAAATCCTGTCTAAACATCCCGGGTAGAAACCCCTCCAAATCTTCGTGCCTAAAAGAAAAGCCACCCAACAAAGGAAAAAATTTCATCATGGCACGGTTCACCCTCTTACGAATTTTATCCAGAAATAAAAATTGCTGTTGTTGCCAAAAGAGTCTGGGAATGATCTCAGAAAAAACAAGGCTTGAAAAAGGAAAATTTTGCCTCAAAAATATAAGATCAGACCTCATGGTCGCTAACAGATCAAGCGTATTGATTTTACCCAGATCATTACCAGCAAGATGAATAATAATTAAATCCGGGTAAGGAAATTTCAACATGCAGTTGTTTAACTCAGGAACTAAGGAAGCCCACTTCAATCCTCGAATGCTATGCCAGAAGACCTGAGTAATAGAAGGGTTAAATGATAAATTCTCCGAATAGGACCGCTGACTAGCCCTCTTCTGGGCCCAGAAAACAAATGAGTGGCCAACAATCCAAACAATAGTTGGACCTAAAAGAGAATAAACGATTAGTCAGCATATAAATTATGACGAACATACAGTTTGAAACGGTTAGAGTTCCATCTACCCATTTTTTTGATTTTAGCATCGGACAAACCGGCCCTAGCGGCCTCCGTAGCTGCACCAATCCTAAAAGAATGGGAAGATATTTTGAGGTGACTTTTACCCAAAAAGGAAAGGCATTTCTTGAGGATAAAATTAAACTGAAATATCGTCACTGGTGACTTATCCCTGTGTATGAACAATGGGCCCTGCACCGCAGGCCTATTAACAATCCATTTTGAAAAATGAAGAACCTGGCAAATAGTAGGATCATAAAATGAATTCAAGCGAATTTCACTACCCCTTCCTAACTGATCGGTTTTAGATTTCCTTATAAACACTAAGAGGGATGAATCGCATAGCTTAACGTCCTCTAGTCTGAGCCCAGATGGTTCTGCTTTTTTAAAGGATACTATCTCGCTCACTCTAAGAGCTCCAAAAAAACAGATGGAAAAAATGGCATTAAATAATAAAGCTTCCTCCGAATTCGAACAAACACTAGTCAGCGCTGAGCAAATGCTTATCAATAACGAAAATGAGATAGGGCGTCTGGAATCTGGTAAAAAATTTTCATGTTTCAGGCCTTTCAAAAACTGTTTCACGAGAAAAAGGTCAGTTAGAGCAGTTCTCCCATGAACCTTAAAAAAAAAGGAAACTCCTGCGAAGCATTTCGCCACTGCAGAGTAAGATAAGTTCTTCTTGAGTAAGGACTCCGCAAATTGTAAGGCCACGAAAGGATCAGACACCAATACTTCAAAACCATGCAAAACACAAAAATCAGTCCACTTCTTCCATGCGGCTGAATAATCAGCCCATGATCGTTTGGACAATGAATTTTATATAAAATACGGTACTAAGCTGAGATCACATCCCAGACTGAGGGAGGACAAAACGTTGCTTCTTTGTCCGCTAATGGAACATGTTGGAAAAAATTAATCCACTGACTATTCAAAATTAGCTCCGTACAATTACTAATATTGCTAACACCCACTTTTGCCTTCAACCAAACGTTATTTTTTAAACATAATAAAACTAATTGCCTCAGAATTTTTGCGGCCCAAAGGTTCTTTGAAGAAAGGGTATTGATAGCAAAAACCACCGCCTGGTTTGAAGAATTTAACAAAATTCTTGAATTCTGCAATTCGTTGCCCCAAAGAAAAATGAGTGAAAAAATCGCGAAGAGCTCTATGAGCAGGGAGTTATTAATGACCTTAACAAAATTACAATCGTCAGGCCAACTCAAGTGAACCCAGTGTGAAGAAAATAAAAGACCGACGCCTAAGGAAACCTCCGCCGAAAAGGCCAGCGGAATGGAATCTGCATTGATAAAAGGAGACTGAATAACAGATCTGCCATTAAAGTCAGCCAAGAATAAGAGCCAAATTCTTGCATCCTCCTTAAGATCCGATCGGACCCTGATGTGGGACTTAGGTGAAGAAAACCCCTTAGTAGCTTCGTAAAGACTTCTAGAAAATACACGGCCCATTGGGATAACCCGAAGGGCGAAATTAAGAAGGCCCAACAAAGCTTGCAAATCCTTGAGGATAATGTTTTCCTTAGACAAAAATTCCGAAAGAGATGCTCGCAGTTTAGCAACCTTTGCCTCAGGCAAAATAGCTACCATTTTTTCTGAGTCAATTAAAATACCTAAAAATTCAATCTGACTACATGGGCCGACTGTCTTATCGTGGGCGATGGGAACTCCAAAGTGAGCACACAAACGTAAGAAGCTGTCCAAGGTATCCTTACATGCGCGAGAATGAGGAGGACCCACAAAAAGGAAATCATCCAGGTAGTGCAAAATACCAGCCTCTACACAGCTGGATTGCAATACCCAATGTAGAAAAACAGAAAAAGATTCAAAATAAAAGCAAGACAAAGAAAAGCCCATTGGAAGGCACCTATCAAAGAAAAAACAGTTATCAAACTGAAAACCCAAAGAATTGAAACCCATAGGGTGAACTGGTAAGAGCCTAAAAGCCGATTTAATATCGGATTTAGCCATCAAGGAAAAAGGGCCAAATTTTCTTAGAAGATCTAACGCGCCGTCAAAAGAAGAATAGGATACTGAACACAGATCCTTATCCACTTTGTCGTTTAGGGACTGACCCGGTGGATACGATAGATGGTGGATTAACCGAAACGAACCAAAATCTTTTTTAGGAACCACCCCTTGGGGCGAAATGCGACAATTCAAGAAAGGAGGGGACGAAAAAGGGCCAGCCACCCTACCAAATTCTAACTCGTTAGAAATTTTTTCCCTAACAACTTCGGGAAAAGCGAAAACAGATGATACATTTTTTTACTAAAGTGCAACCTTTCCCTTCAAAACGAGGAACAAAAAAACCGGAATAGAACCCATCATAAAGGAGACGACTAGTCTCCTTGTTTGGGAATTTGCTTAGCCAATAGACCATATTTTCCAGAATCACTGGCGTCCGAGCCTTTTGGGTTAGAATCCCTAATTGAAGATTGCTGAGCTGCTTGCTTCTTAAAACACTTGGACATGGGGTGGGGGTTACCGCAGAACGAGCACTCATGCCTAAACCTACAGTTGTTGTTCCACTTGCAAAAAGACTCGTTGAAGGCGAAGCAGACGCCTTTTTTAGGAAAGGAATTAACCGATTGCCTGCTAACCACATTTCTCGATGGCAGCATGAGGTTAATCCACAAGCCAATGTCCTTAGTACCCCACTTGACCTCCGGGTGAACTGAAAGTTTGTGTCTAAATGCCTCATCATAGTGAAGCCAAGCAGTACCTCCAAAATTCCTATAGGCTTCTAAAATGATGTCGACGTGCTGAAACAGGCTGCTGCAAAGATTAGGGGATTTTTCCCCCAAAACTGCAGCATATATAGCAAAAGCCTGTATCCAATTGTTAAAAGATCTAATGTTACGTTTACTGTCATCAGAGTCAGCCCTATCATCTTTTTTATCTGACTTGGGGGGCTGATCTCTGCGAGGCAGGAGAGAAAATAGATCAATATAATTATTGTTACAAATAAGCTCCTTCACCGAAGAGCTTAAGTGAAAACCAAGGGGCGACAGTTCGCACATAAGTGCCTCCTTAAAAGGATTCAAAGGGGTAAGACCAAGGGCAGGCGCTTCTGAAGGTAAAGAAATGCTAGCAGATACTAAAGGAGAAGGGAGACCCACATTACCCATGGTCTCACATATAACCGATTTAATAAGTTCCTTCAATTGATTGTGAGGAAAAGGGAAGTTAGTTAACTCACCCTTTGAATGCAGAACGTCTCGGCGTCGCTCTCCAGAGCCACTTGCGCTCAAGCCCACCATAATAGGTGAGCGCGGCTCTCTGAGAGAATTTGCTTGGGGATCATCTTTTCTTCGGAGGACTGTGTAGCAACAGCTGGAGCCGGCCTTCCTTGCTGTGCCGGAGCAAAGATGGCCGCTCTGGAGCGAGAAGAGGAGGGGACCGCGGCGCTTTTACGGCCCTGCCCCTCACCTGACCTTCCGGATCCTTCATATGACGGCGAAAGTTCACGCTGAGGGCACCGGCTGAGATCCCGCACCGGGCTGCGGGATTTGTCTGAGGTGCAGCGACGCGGCTTCTTACCGGCGTCCCGAGCGCTACGCCTGGGAGTCGCAGAACCCGCAGCTGCAGACGGCACAGACCTAGACTTCCTGGGACAAGTTCCGGAGCTTGAATCAGTCACAGCAGCAGGTACAGGGCTTGGCAACGGAGGAAGGGGCTCTGGAACCGGAGGGGGAGGAATGGCTTCGGAGGCTGATGGCAAGGGACTCATAGCCAGACAGCTTTTTAACCAATCCAGGCCGTTTTCACCCCCGGTCCTGGCTAGAAGCTCCTGCATAAGCTTCTCCATGACAGCGCGGTATCTCTTCTTTAATCTTGCGTCAGCAACTGAGGCGCTCAGAACCGCCAGTCAGGTTAAATATTTGAAAAAAGACCGCCAAAAACGCTCTCCACCAATGAGAATTCAGCAAACTTGCCGCTCAAAAACTGGTTGAAACCAGATTGTCACGAATCTACCACAGATTCTGACATTACAATAACATCATAAAAATGCATAAAATAGTTCCCAATAAAATGGACAGAGCAGGGTCTATGAGGACATGAGATCCCCGCTATACTGCTTTATGTCTTGAGCGGGGGGGCTTACATTACCTCCTCCCATCGGCACCCATGTCACATGACCGCGGGTCGCCGATGGGTTGGCATGACATCCCGGGGTCAGGAGAAAACCCTGTGGTTGTCATTGCTGGATCGCTTTGAGCGCCGCATGGTGGTTGGCGCTCATAGCGAGTGAGCATATCTGCTACATATAGAAGGGCTGCAGCCCTGCTCTGTAGCAGAGCCAATCAGACAAATAAAGCTTCTAGCCTCCCATGGAGACTATTGAAGCATTCAGAAGTTTTAAAAAAAAGTTTTTAAAAATCTTAAAAAATATATAAAAGTCTTAAGTCACCCCCCCATTTGCCCCATTCAAAATAAACCAATGAAAAAAAAAATCAAATATACACATATTTGGTATCGCCGCGTTCAGAATCTATCAACATAAAAAAATAATCCAATCGGTAAACGTTGTAGCAAGAAAAAGATTGAAATACCCGTAATTACGTTTTTTTTGGTTTTCAATAGATCATATCTGCACCAAAGTGGTATCCTTAAAAACGTCAGCTCGGCACACAAAACATAAGCCCTCACCTGGCCCCAGATCCCGAAAAATGGAGACGCTGCGGGTCTTGGAAAATGGCAATTTTTTTTTTTTATATACTAACTTTGGATTTTTTTTCACCACTTAGATAAAAAAGAACCTTGACATGTTTGGTGTCTATGAACTCGTAATGACCTGGAGAATCATAATCACAGGCCAGTTTTAGCATTTAGTGAACCTAGCAAAAATAGCCAAACAAAAAACAAGTGTGGGGACTGCACTTTTTTTTCAATTTCACCACACTTGGAATATTTTGCCCATTTTCTTTTACACGACATAGTAAAACCAATGTCATTCTAAAGTACAACTCGTCCTGCAAAAAATAAGCCTTCACATGGCCATTTTGACCAAAAAATAATCGTTATGGCTCTGTGAAGAAGGGGAGCAAAAAATGAAAATGGAAAACCAAAAATACCCCTGGTCGTTAAGGGGTTAATCAGCCTTAAAAATAGGCCATATTATACTTTGCCAAAAAACATCTAAAGAAGTCATCCAATTCTGGAAAAGCATTCTTTGGACAGATGAAACTAAGATAAACCTGTACCAGAATGGTGCGAAGAAGAAAGTATGGTGACTGTGTGGAGAAGCTCATGATGCAAAATGTACAACGTTTTCTGTAAAACTAGATCTCTACTGTTTATTGATGATTGGACTCAGAGGCGTAGCTAGTGGTTTGGTTCAGGGGATGGTGTGTGAAACTTCTGAGAGGGCCTCTAACCAGGTAACCCTGATTACAACTATGGTGGCGCACCCTAATAGCGAATGTAGGAGAACCTCAGCAGATGTTGGTACAAAAAAAAATCTCTATACAAAGACCATCGCTGATATTACCACCATATGGTGACCATGTAGTTAGTGGTAGAAACTAGTGCTGCAGAACATACAGTGAAGGAAATAAGTATTTGATCCCTTGCTTATTTTGTAAGTTTGCCCACTGACAAAAGTCATGAACAGACTAAAATTTTAAGGGTAGGTTAATTTTAACATTGAGAGATAGACTGTCAAAAGAAATCCAGAAAATCACAATGTATAAATTATATAAATTTATTTGCATTTTGCAGTGAGAAATAAGTACCGTGATTTTTGCTTTTTAAGACGCACCTGATTATAAGACGCACCTAGATTTTAGACAGGAAAATAAGGAAAAAATATTTTGATCCAAATAGTGTGCAAAAACCTTTCATAAAATACAAAAATATTATCTGTGGATGACGCTCTGTTATGGGGGATCTGTGAATTACAGTACTGTGCCTGCAGTACCGTATATTGTGATTATCGCCCCCTCATCCTCAGGTTACACCCACTTACTGTATACATGGATGTATTCTGAAAGATAAGGGAGGTGGTAGTCACATTTGCAATAAACACTTTGGACACTACATTACAGTGTATATACTAAATATGGCTAGAACCCCCATCATCCTACAGAATATACCCATTGATACAGTATATTCTGAAGGATGATGGGGGTTGTTTTCTCACCTTTGCTAAAAGGATCTCACTAGGGTTGAGCGAAACGGGTCGGCCAGATTCAGAAGTCGCCGACTTTTGGCAAAGTCGGGTTTCATGAAACCCGACCCCTGTGTGGGGTCGGCCATGAGGTCGGCGATCTTCTGAATCTGGTATCGGAATTCCGATACCGAGTTCCGATATGTTTGCGATATCGGAAATTGGTATCGGAATCCATATTTAAGTGTAAAATAAAGAATCAAAATAAAAAATATTGATATACTCACCCTCGGACGCGCCCTGGTACTAACCGGCAGCCTTCCTTCCTAAGAATGAGTGCCTGAAAGGCCTTCTGTGACGTCGCGGCTTGTGATTGGTCGCGTGACCAATCACAAGCCGCGACGTCATCGAAGGTCCTTCAGTCGCTCATTCTTAGGAAGGAAGGTTGCCGGTGAGAACCAGGGTGCGTCCGAGGGTAAGTATATCAATATTTTTTATTTTGATTCTTTATTTTACACTTAAATATGGATCTCAGGGCCTGAAGGAGAGTTTCCTCTCCTTCAGACCCTGGGAACCATTAGAAACCCAATGCACTGCATTGGGTTTCGGCCGACCCCCGACCCCGACTTTTCTATAGGATCGGCCGATTTCACTCGACCCGACTTTTGAAAAAGTCGGGTTTCGTGAAACCCGACCCGATCCTATAAAAAGAAAAGTCGCTCAACCCTAGATCTCACACTTGTGAGTACCGTAGTTGCAACATTAAATAGTGTGCAGAGACAGATATGTGATTGGTGGAGGCAGCTCAGCAACAGTTCCCTCCACCAATCACTATCCATCCCTGCAGAGGAAGAGGAGAATCACTCTTCTCAACCTCCTCAGGTTTAGGCCTCTTTGACACATCTGTGTCTCCAGTACATGTGGTGACAATTTTCACACGTACCGGAGACACTGACAAAGGTAGACCCATTCAAATGAATGGGTCTGTGCACATGTCAGTGTGTTCCAAAGCACCGTGTGCCCCACACGTAGACATGTCCATTTTTTACTGTCAACACAGGCGGCAAAACGTTCCACACACGTGCACACTGAGAACACTCATGGATGTCATCAGTGTGACACGCATCGGCACCGGTGAATAAGCGCTACAGTAAGCTCTTCTATGGTGCCGGGTGCTCTCATACTCCTGTGCTCTGCCGGCGATCGGCGCAAGCAGAGGAGAATGAGTTCTATTCAAGTCAGAACAATAACCGCAGGCGGGGGCTTTTTGGACTATTACTCCCATCAACATACACCTGCTGCCGCTAATGGCAGAAGCAGATGATGGGGGTATTCCTCACCCGCCGCCTGTGTTATAACTAAATGAATGAAAACCCTCAGCTGTCAGCTTCCGCAAGGTTGTTATCAAGAATAGAGGGGTTCCCACGCCTTATTTTTAATTAAATAATTTTAAAAAACTTGTGGGGTCCCCCCCATTTTTGACAACCAGCATTGCTAAAGCTCACATCTGGGAGCTGGTATTTTCAGGCTGGTAAGGGGCCATGGATATTGCCCCCTCCCCAGCTTAAAAATATCAGCCCACAGCTGCCCAGAAAAGGCGCATCTATTGGATGCGCCAATTCTGGCGCTTTGCCCGGCTTTTCCTACTTGCTCTGTAGCGGTGGCAAGTGGGGTTCATAATTGTGGGGTTGATGTCACCTGACAATACATAGATGCTTGATGCATGGGCTTGATGCCCACTGCTTAGTAATGGAGAGGCGTCGATGAGACACCTATCCATTACTAATCCTATAGCTATATGGTAAATAAAGACACAGCCAGAATAAAATCCTTTAATTGAAAAAATGACACATATTACTTTAATAATCTCAATAAAAGCATACTTACGCCCTCGCCTAATTCCACCAAAGCCCTGATCTCCTTTAATAAAAGTAAAATAAATAAACAACAATATACCATACCTGTCTGTTCTGTCCCTCGCCGCTGTACCACCACTGCAACTCCCGCAGCATAGGTAATAATAATGTTTGGTTTATAAGACTCATGCCCATTTCCCCCCTAATTTTGGGGATCATAAAAGTGCGTCTTATATAGCGAAAAATACGGTATTTGATCCCGTACCAACCATCAAGAGTTGTGGCTCCTACAGGCCAGTTAGACGCTCATAATCAACTTGTTACCTGCATTAAAGACAGCTGTCTTACATAGTCACCTTTATAAAAGACTCCTGTCTGCAGACTCCATTAATCAGTCAGAATCTAACCTCTACAACATGGGCAAGTCCAAAGCGCTTTCTAAGGATTCCGGGGACAAGATCATAGACCTGCACAAAGCTGGAATGGGCTGCAAAATCATAAGTAAGACACTGGGTGAGAAGGAGACAACTGTTGGTGCAATAGTAAGTAAATGGAAGAAATACAAAATGACTGTCAATCGACATCGATCTGGGGCACCATGCAAAATCTCCCCTTATGGGGTATCCTTGATCATGAGGAAGGTGAAAGATCATCCTAAAACTACACAGGGGGAACTTGTTAATGATCTCAAGGCAGCTGGGACCACAGTCACCAAGGAAACAATTGCTAACACATTATGCCGTAAAGGTTTAAAATCCTGCAGTGCCCACAAGGTCCCCCTGCTCAAGTAGGCACATGTGCAGGCCTGTCTGCAGTTTGCCAATGAACACCTGGATGATTCTGTGAGTGATTGGGAGAAGTTGCTGTGGTCAGACGAGACAAAAATTGAGGTCTTTGACATTAACTCTACTCACCGTGTTTGGAGGAAGAGAAATGCTGCTTATGACCCAAAGAACACCATCCCCACTGTCAAGCATGGAGGTGGAAACATGTTTTGGGGGCGTTTCTCTGCTAAGGGCACAGGACTATTTCACCGCATCATTGGGAGAATGGATGGAGTCATGTACCTTCTCTCCACCAGGACATTAAAAATTGGTCGTTGCTGCGTCTTCCAACAAGACAATGACTCAAAACATACAAAGGAGTGGCTCAAAAAGAAGCACATTAAGGTCATGGAGTGGCCTAGCCAGTCTCTAGACCTTAATACAATAGACAACTTATGGAGGGAATTGAAGCTCCGGATTGCCCAGCGACAGCCTCAAAATCTTAATGATTTAGAGATGATCTGCAAAGAGGAGTGGACCAAAATTTCTCCTGACATGTGCGCAAACCTCATCATCAACTACAAAAAAACATCTGACTGCTGTGCTTGCCAACAAAGGTTTTGCCACCAAGTGTTAAGTGTTGTTTGCCAGAGGGATCAATTGCTCATTTCTCACTGCAAAATGCAAACACATTTATATAATTTATACGATGTGATGATTTTCTGGATTTTATTTCTGATACTATAGATGGAGGCCCAATGCTATCACATCGGGAAGGTGGTGACGTGCCGATGGGGGCAAGCTGCAAAGCCTGCCCCCATCGGCACGTCACCACCCACTCGATGCGATAGCATCAGGCCTCCATCATAGTATACGGTATTTCGTCCTCTCCCTGGAGAACACGCTCTGTTACAGCCTGTTATTGCCGCCTCTCACCGTCTCCGCTCCGGGATCCATATGCCGGGCCTGCTGTCATCCATGTGAGCGCACTCTGTCCCGCCAACATGGCCGCCGCCAGTAGGATTGTTGGCGGGAGGAGTGAGGAGACGGGGGCTGCAGAGAGGAGCGAGGGGAGACTGAGAGCGACTGACAGAAGAGAGGGGAGACGGGCTCTCTACAAAGTATTAAAAATGAACATTTTATTTATGATGACATTAATTTATCTTCAATACTTTTGAGCTATTGAAATGAGGAGGCTTTATAGAACATTTGCAATTCCCAAATATTTCACAGAAAATTTTTGTTCAATCCCTTTATTAACCCTGAAAGTCAGCACTTCAATTGCATCTCAGTTGTTTCATTTTAAATCCAAAATAGTGGCATGTAGAGGCCAAATCATGAAGATTTGGTCACTGTACAAATACTTTTAAAACTAATCTAATATATAATGCTGAATGTGTGTGTGTGTCCGGGATTGGCATCTGCACCGTCGCAGCTACAGCCACAAAATTTTGCACAGTAACACGTCTGGACCCCGAGAGCGTCATACGCTATGCTGTGAGGCGAAATTTTAACCCCGCACATTCCAATTCACCAAACAATTTTGCCCCTATCTACATAATGAGGAAAAAGTGAAAGGAAAAGTGTTGGAGGCAAATTGACAGCTGCCAGATGTGAACAAGGGGGACTTAAAGGGAACCTGTCACCCCGTTTTTTCAGATTGAGCTATAAATACTGTTAAATAGGGCCTGCGCTGTGTGTTACTATAGTGTATGTAGTGTACCCCGATTCCCCACCTATGCTGAGAAATAACTTACCAAAGTCGCCGTTTTCGCCTGTCAATCAGGCTGGTCAGGTCGGGAGGGCGTGTTCACAGCGCTGGTTCTTCCTCAGCTTTACGTTGGTGGCGTAGTGGTGAACAAGCAGCGCGCGATCTGCGCTGTCATCCCTTTCGTCGGTGGGGGCGGCCATCTTCCTGGGGCCGAGTTTGCATCTCGGCTTTGGGAAAATGGCCGCCGCGATCTCTAATGCGCACGCGCGGCATCCCGCGGCCATTTTCCTGAAGCCCCGTGCAGCAGAGCACTCGATCTGCGCACGCGCGGCCCCAGGAAGATGGCCGCCCCCACCGACGAAAGGGATGACAGCGCAGATCGCGCGCTGCTTGTTCACCACTACGCCACTACGCCACCAACGTAAAGCTGAGGAAGAACCAGCGCTGTGAACACGCCCTCCCGACCTGACCAGCCTGATTGACAGGCGAAAACGGCGACTTTGGTAAGTTATTTCTCAGCATAGGTGGGGAATCGGGGTACACTACATACACTATAGTAACACACAGCGCAGGCCCTATTTAACAGTATTTATATCTCAATCTCAAAAAACGGGGTGACAGGTTCCCTTTAAAGAATGAGAGCGATGGCGCCAAGGAGTATATACCGTACAGTTGCTAAGGTAGGGCCCCGACATGGGATACTCACCACACACGGAGATATGAACACACACAAAATGCGCCACACACTACCACGTGCTTGAACACATATACCACCCTCAGCACACAGTTCACCACACATACACCAACCTTGCCACATAAATTGTCGAAACACAAAAGTCGACGCGCAAAACTCGCCACATGCAAAACTAGCCTCACGCAAAACTCGCCACACCTGCAAAACTCATCTCATGGAAAACACTCACATGCAAAACTTGCACACGTGGAAAAATTGCCACATGCACAAAAGTTGCAACACATGCAAAAGTTGCCTCACACAAAACTTGCACATACTCAAAAAGCACCACACATAAAACTCGCTAAGTGCAAAACTCGCCTTGCACAAAACTTGCTGCACACAACTTGCTACAGTAACCTGTCACATGCAACTCAACACACAAAAAGTTGCTACACGCATGTCGCCACACAAAACTCATCTCACAAAAGTCGCTACATGCATGTCGTCACATGCAACTCAACACACACAACTTGACACATGAAACTCGCCCTAAAACACACACAAGTCTGGTATTATCCTTCAAAAATAAAAATCTGATTAATAAGCAGACGAACTACAAGAGCAACAACTGTACCATATAGGAAATACGGCAGCTGTCAGTCACATGACCTGTCTATTATGTGTATGTGTGAGCTAATATAGACTGCCAGGGGGAGGGATTTCTGGTGGCTGGGGATTTATCAGGCTGCCAATTTAGCTTACAAATACTGAGGTAAAAATACTGACCAAATAACGTGTGGAAGGAAGTAGGTAATGATGAGGCATTAAATAAATACAGAAAATTAAATAAATTCTGTAAAAAGCAAGTCAAGGCAGCAAAAATTGAGACGGAGAGACTCATTGCCAGAGAGAGTAAAAATAATCCCCAAATATTCTTTGACTACGTAAATATTAAGAAACTAAAAAATGATAGTGTTGGCCCCCTTAAATATAGTCTGGGTGAAATGGTGGATGAGGATGAGGAAAAAGCCATCAGTATTTACACAAGAAAATTCCATGGCAGACAATATGATCAGTGATAACAAAAATTCCCCATTAAATGTCACCTGCTTAACCCAGCAGGAAGTACGTCGGCGTCTAAAATTCACTAAAATTGACAAATCTCCAGGCCCGGATGGGATACACCCTGGAGTACTGCAGGAAATAAGTACAGTCATTGATAGGCCATTATTTTTAATCTTTAACCCCTTTACCCCAAAGGTGGTTTGCACGTTATGGACCGGGCCAATTTTTACAATTCTGACCACTGTCCCTTTATGAGGTTATAACTCTGGAACGCTTCAACGGATCCAGGTGATTCTGACATTTTCTCGTGACATATTGTACTTCATGATAGTGGTAAAATTTCTTTGATATTACCTGCGTTTATTTGTGAAAAAAACGGAAATTTGGCGAAAATTTTGAAAATTTCGCAATTTTCCAAATTTGAATTTTTATGCAATTAAATCACAGAGATATGTCACACAAAATACTTAATAAGTAACATTTCCCACATGTCTACTTTACATCAGCACAATTTTGGAACCAAAATTTTTTTTTTGCTAGGGAGTTATAAGGGTTAAAAGTTGACCAGCAATTTCTCATTTTTACAACACCATTTTTTTTAGGGACCACATCTCATTTGAAGTAATTTTGAGGGGTCTATATGATAGAAAATACCCAAGTGTGACACCATTCTAAAAACTGCACCCCTCAAGGTGCTCAAACCACATTCAAGAAGTTTATTAACCCTTTAGGTGTTTCACAGGAATTTTTGGAATGTTTAAATAAAAATGAACATTTAACTTTTTTTCACAAAAATTTACTTCAGCTCCAATTTGTTTTATTTTACCAAGGGTAACAGGAGAAAATGGACCCCAAAAGTTGTTGTACAATTTGTCCTGAGTACGCTGATACCCCATATGTGGGAGTAAACCACTGTTTGGGCGCATAGGAGAGCTCGGAAGGGAAGGAGTGCCGTTTAACTTTTAAATGCAAAATTGACAGGAATTGAGATGGGACGCCATGTTGCGTTTGGAGAGCCACTGATGTGCCTAAACATTGAAACCCCCCCACAAGTGACACCATTTTAGAAAGTAGACCCCCTAAGGAACTTATCTAGATGTGTGATGAGCACTTTGACCAACCAAGGGCTTCACAGAACTTTATAATGCAGAGCCGTAAAAATAAAACAAACATTTTTTCCCACAAAAATTATTTTTTAGCCCCCAGTTTTGTATTTTTCCAAGGGTAACAGGAGATTTTGGACCCTAAATATTGTTGTCCAATTTGTCCTGAGCTACTCGATATGTGGGGGGAACCACCGTTTGAGCGCATGGCAGAGCTCGGAAGGGAAGAAGCATCATTTGGAATGCAGACTTAGATGGATTGGTCTGCATGCGTCACATTGCGTTTGCAGAGCCCCATATGTACCTAAACAGTAGAAACCCCCCACAAGTGACCTCATATTGGAAACTAGACCCCCCAAGGACCTTATCTAGATGTGTTGTGAGAACTTTGAACCCCCAAGTGTTTCACTACAGTTTATAACGCAGAGCCGTGAAAATAAAAATAAAAAAATTTTCCCCAAAAATTATTTTTTAGCCCCTAGTTTTGTATTTTCCCGAGGGTAACAGGAGAAATTGGACCCCGCAAGTTGTTGTCCAATTTGTCCTGAGTACGCTGATACTCCATATGTTGGGGTAAACCCCTGTTTGGGCACACGGGAGAGCTCGGAAGGGAAGGAGCACTGTTTTACTTTTTCAACGCAGAATTGGCTGGAATTGAGATCGGACGCCATGTCGCGTTTGGAGAGCCCCTGATGTGCCTAAACAGTGGAAACCCCCCCCAATTATAACTGAAAGCCTAATCCAAACACACCCCTAACCCTAATCCCAACAGTAACCCTAACTACACCTCTAACCCTGACACACCCCTAACCCTAATCCCAACCCTATTCCCAACCGTAAATGTAATCCAAACCCTAACCCTAACTTTAGCCCCAACCCTAACCCTAACTTTAGCCCCAACCCTAACTGTAGCCTTAACCCTAGCCCCAGCCCTAGCCCTAACCCTAACCCTAATGGGAAAATGGAAATAAATACATTTTTTTAATTTTTCCCTAACTAAGGGGGTGATGAAGGGGGGTTTGATTTACTTTTATAGCGTGTTTTTTAACGGATTTTTATGATTGGCAGCCGTCACACACTGAAAGACGCTTTTTATTGCAAAAAATTTTTTTTGCATTACCACATTTTGAGAGCTGTAGTTTTTCCATATTTTGGTCCACAGAGTCATGTGAGGTCTTGTTTTTTGCGGGACGAGTTGACGTTTTTATTGGTAACATTTTTGGGCATGTGACTTTTTTTATCGCTTTTTATTCCGATTTTTGTGAGGCAGAATGACCAAAAACCAGCTATTCATGAATTTCTTTTGGGGGAGGTGTTTACACCGTTCCGCGTTTGGTAAAATGGATAAAGCAGTTTTATTCTTCGGGTCAGTACGATTACAGCGTCACCTCATTTATATCTTTTTTTATGTTTTGGCGCTTTTATACGATAAAAACTATTTTATAGAAAAAACAATTATTTTGCATCGCTTTATTCTGAGGACTATAACTTTTTTATTTTGCTGATGATGCTGGATGGCGGCTCGTTTTTTGCGGGACAAGATGACGCTTCCAGCGGTACCATGGTTATTTATATCTGTCTTTTTGATCGCGTGTTATTACACTTTTTGTTCGGCGGTATGATAATAAAGGTTGTTTTTTGCCTCGTTTTTTTTTCTTACGGTGTTTACCGAAGGGGTTAACTAGTGGTCCAGTTTTATAGGTTGGGTCGTTACGGACGCGGCGATACTAAATATGTGTACTTTTATTGTTTTTTTTTATTTTATTTAGATAAAGAAATGTATTTATGGGAATAATATATATATATATTTTTTCATTATTTAGGGCACTTGGTAAGCCACCTCCCTCCCTGCAGGACCCGGATGCCGTGGCCATCTTGGATCCGGGCCTGGATCAGGGAGGGAGGTAAGGAGACCCTCACAGCAACCCTGCGCGATGCTTCCCTGTACCGCCGGCACACCGCGATCATGTTTGATCGCGGTGTGCCGGGGGCGGTCCATGACCGCTCCTGGTTCATTGCGCCGGATGTCAGCTGCGATAGGCAGCTGACACCCGGCCGCGATCGGCCGCGCTCCCCCCGTGAGCGCGGCCGATCGCGCTGGACGTACTATTCCGTCCTTGGGAAGTAGGGCCCACCCCACATGGACGGAATAGTACGTCCAGTGGCAGAAAGGGGTTAAAGACTCCATAATAACAGGGTCTGTACCACAGGACTGGCGTATAGCAAATGTAGTGCCAATATTCAAAAGGGGGCAAAAACTGAACTCGGAAATTATAGGCCAGTAAGCTTAACCTCTACTGTGGGTAAAATCCTGGAGGGCATTCTAAGAGATGCTATGCTGGAGTATCTGAAGAGGAATAACCTCATGACCCAATATCAACATGCGTTTACTAGGGACCGTTCCTGTCAGACAAATCTGATCAATTTCTATGAACAGGTAAGTTTCGGACTGGACCAAGGGAATGCAATGGACGTAGTGTATATGGACTTTTCAAAAGCTTTTGATACGGTGCCACACAAAAGGTTGATACATAAAATGAGTGTAATGGGGATAAGGGAAATTATGTGTAAGTGGGTTAAGAGCTGGCTCAGGGATAGGAAACAAAGGGTGGTTATTAATGGAGCACACTCGGACTGGGTCGCGGTTAGCAGTGGGGTACCACAGAGGTCAGTATTGGGCCCTCTTCTTTTTAACATATTTATTAATGACCTTGTAGCGGGCTTACAGTGCAGAATTTCAATTTTTGCAGATGACACTAAACTCTGCAGGATAATCAATACAGAGGAGGACAGTTTTATATTACAGGATGATTTATGTAAACTAGAAGCTTGGGCTGACGAATGGCAAATGAGCTTTAATGGGGATAAATGTAAGGTCATGCACTTGGGTAGAAGTAATAAGATGTATAACTGTGCTTAATTCTAAAACTCTGGGCAAAACCGTCAATGAAAAAGACCTGGGTGTATTGGTGGTTGACAAAATCACATTTAGTGGCCAGTGTCAGGCAGCTGCTACAAAGGCAAATAAAATAATGGGATACATTAAAAGAGGCATAGATGCTCATGAGGAGAACATAATTTTACCTCTATACAAGTCACTAGTTCGACCACACTTAAAATACTGTGTACAGTTCTGGTTTCCGGTGTATAAGAAAGACATAGCTGAACTAGAGCGGGTGCAGAGAAGAGCGGCCAAGGTTATTAGAGGACTGGGGGGTCTGCAATACCAAGATAGGTTATTACACTTGGGGCTATTTAGTTTGGAAAAACGAAGGCTAAGGGGTGATCTTATTTTAATGTATAAGTATAGGGGACAGTACAAAGACCTTTCTGATGATCTTTTTAATCATAGACCTAAGACAGGGACAAGGGGGCATCCTCTACGTCTGGAGGAAAGAAGGTTTACGCATAACAGACGCGGGATCTTTACTGTAAGAGCAGTGAGACTATGGAACTCTCTGCCGTATGATGTTGCAATGAGTGATTCATTACTTAAAGGGAACCTGTCACCTGAATTTGGCGAGACCGGTTTTCGGTCATATGGGCGGAGTTTTCGGGTGTTTGATTCACCCTTTCCTTACCCGCTGGCTGCATGCTGGCCGCAATATTGGATTGAAGTTAATTCTCTGCCCTCCGTAGTACACGTCTGCATGAATGAATATTATTAGCAGAATAAATTTCAGGCTAACACAAAAGGAAAAAAAAAAAAAAAATGGAGAGAAACCAGCTCACCTACTAGGCATTTGTTGTGGGGGAAGCCCGGATGCCGTGCAGTCTTCACGTGAAACAATAGAACAAAATAGAAGAGAAAATCCAGCTTCCAAAAATATCCAATTTATTAAAGTTAAAATCCAAGGTCCAAAAACATGGTTCACAGGAGAGGAGATAGCAGCATGCTACGCGTTTCGAACACTAGGTTCTTTTTCAAAGCTGCCTACTATGCACCAGAATGAGGTTTAAATAGCAACTGTGACCAATCACAGTGAATTAATCCACACCTGATACATCAGTAATTATATACAATAAAAACGCAATAATATTGCAAAAGAGAAAAACAAAGAAAATATATAATACAGACATATAAAAAACATATAATATAACTAAACAGCATTGATCTCTCAGTAATGAAACATGATTTCCTTGCGAGCATTTAAACCCATGGGATAGCAAGTGTTAAGGCAAAACATCCAGTAGGCTTCACGCGTCATTAAGCGTCTTTTCAGATCTCCTCCTCTGGCTGTTATCAGAAGCTTTTCAATGCCGACAACCCGAAGGAATGCAGTATCTCTTTGATGACTGATAATAAAATGCTTAGAGGCGTGAGACATAGAGCGATTATTATTAGTAGAAACAACAATGTCAGTGATATGTTCAGAAATACGCGTCTTTAACATGCGAGTAGTGCAACCTATATAACTTAAATTACATTTAATGCATGTTATCATATAAACTACATTCTTACTATTGCAGTTAATAAATTGCTGAATTTTGTGTTCATGTCTGTTACTACTATCAGTAAAGGAATGCATAACAATGGAATGCGCACATGTGCGACATTTAGAAGCACCACAATGATAAAAGCCTTTATGATGTAACCATGTGTGGGAGACCTTGCTAGATTTAAATAGGCTGGGTGAAAGAATATCAGACAAAGTGGTAGCCTTTTTTGCAATCACCTGACAGCCTGAAGACAGAATTTTGGAGAGAATCTCATCCTCATAAAGAATAGGAATGTTTTTCAAAATAAGAGATTTGATGTTATTGTATTGAGGACTGTATTTAATGGAGCAGAAATTTTTTTGGTTTTGATGCAATTTACTCTTATTTTTAGATAACAGCATGTCACTGCGTTTTTTATGTTGTACTATATTTTTGGCTCTATCCAGAGACCAATTAGAGTAGCCTCTTTTTTTCTAATTTTTTACAACACAAATCAGTCTCTTGCTTTAAAATGCTAGCATCACTACAATTTCTGGTTATTCTAGTCAGCTCACCCACTGGTATAGACTTTATTGTATGTCCAGGATGACTGCTGGACGCATGTAAAATACTATTACCAGATAAAGGTTTATGAAATGTGGAAGTGGCAATACCAGAGCCAACAGTACTATGCAGCATCAAGTCCAAAAAGGAAATCATGTGTGAATTATGGCTGCATGTAAAACAAAGATTAAATTCATTAGAATTGAGATAACTGAGGAACTCCGGTATGGTAGATTCATCGCCACTCCATATGAGGAGCAAATCATCGATATATCTACCATACCAGAATATGTCCATCAAAAATGGATTACGATCCGAATAAAGAAATAATTCCTCCCAATATGACATTACCAAATTAGCAACGGATGGTGAATGTTTGCCTCCCATAGAAACTCCTTTACATTGGAGAAAAAACTGCTATTTAAACCTCATTCTGGTGCATAGTAGGCAGCTTTGAAAAAGAACCTAGTGTTCGAAACGCGTAGCATGCTGCTATCTCCTCTCCTGTGAACCATGTTTTTGGACCTTGGATTTTAACTTTAATAAATTGGATATTTTTGGAAGCTGGATTTTCTCTTCTATCTTGTTCTAAATTTCAGGCTATTGGTTCAACCCTCCACAAAGTCAGTCTCTCATATTGTCTTTCGGGAAAAATAATTGCCCACTCATGTACTATGGTATTCTAGTATGGACAGTGAGGAAAAAAAATATTTAGTCAGCCACCAATTGTGCAACTTCTCCCACTTAAATAGATGAGAGAGGCCTGTAATTGCCATCATAGGTAGCCCACAACTATGAGAGTCAAAATTGAGAGAACAAATCCAGAAAATCACCTTGTCTGATTTGGCAAGTTTTATTTTTCAAATTATGGTGGAAAATAAGTATATGGTCACCTAAAAACATGCAAGATTTCTGTCTCTCACAGACCTGTATCTTCTATAAGAGGCTCCTCTGTCCTCCACTCATTACCTGTAGTAATGGCGCCTGTTTGAACTTATCAGTTTACCCCACAAATATGAACCCCACTTTCCACCGCTACAGGGCAAGTGGGAAGAGCCAGGCAAAGCACCAGAATTGGCAGTTTTCAGTGGCATTTAAATGGAATGCACACACAGTTTACATTTGGTTCCACATAGTGTGATCACAGGGGACCGATGGGTTAATATTACCTATGAGTTATTATGAAGACCTCCTGTCGCTGTTATCTCGATCTTCCTGTGAAGCTCAGCTGCAGGCTGAACTCTACAGGAGACTGAGATTTTTCTCTATACTGTAATACTACAGTAATAAGCGATCAAACGACCACAAGTTCTAGTCCCCCAATCGGTCTAAAACATAATTTAAAGAAAAAAGTTTTTACTAATATAAAAGTTCAAAAAAATAAACAATTGATATTGCCGCATTTGATAAAAGTCCGATCTATTAAATTTTTGAATTAATTACCATAACCTAAGCGGTGGGGCTAAAACAACATTTTTGTGGTAAAAATGTAATAATTTTTTCTCCACTGCCGAATGGAATAAAATTCTGTCATGTCAATATGATCACTGGACCCCTAGATAAAATCATTGAGAGGTGAAGTTTGTAAAATCGGGTCACTTATGGGGGCTTCTGCTTTTCTGGCACCTCAGGGGCTATCCCACTGGGTCATGGCACCCGCAAACCCTTTACAGTAAAATCTGCAATATATTATGGCAGCCCTTTCCTTCTGAGTTTTGCAGTGTGTCTCAAACGTAGTTCCCAATTACATGCAGGATATTGGCGTACTCGGGAGAAATTGCATAACAAACTGAGATGTCTATTTTTTCCTATTATCCCTTTTAAAAATTAAACATTTGGCGCTAAAAGAACTTTTAGCCGTAAAAATTTAATTATTCTTTCTTCACCACCATGGTGTAAATTTCTGTGAGGCACATGTGGTGTCAACATGCTCTCTGCACTCCTAGATGAATTAATTGAGAGGTATAGTTTGTAAAATGGCATGACTTATGGGGGGGGGGGGGGGGGTTCTGTTGTTCTGGCACCTCAGGGGCTCTGTCAATGTGACATGTTACCCTCAAATCATTCCAGCAAATTATGAACTCCAATATGGAGTTTCTTTCCTTCTGAGATTTTCACTGTGCCTCAAAAGTAGTTTTCGACCACCTATGGGGTATCTGTGTACTCAAAAGAAATCGCACAACAAATTGTATGGTGCAATTTTTGCTGTTACCCTTGTGGAAATAAAAAAAAATTTGGCTAAAAGAACACTTTTTGAGAAAATTAGATTTATTTGCATATCTCAACTTTATAAATGTCTGTGAAGCACCTGGGGGTTTCAAGGTGCTCGCCACACATTTAGATACATTTCTTGAGGGGTCTAGTTTCCAAAATGGGGTCACTTATGGAGGGTTTCCACTATTTAGGCAAATCATCTACTATATAATTGTCTATGGGTCACTTCCATCTGTCTGACACGGATATTCATTGGTCGCGGCCTCTGTCTGTCATGGAAATCCAAGTCGCTGATTGGTCGTGGCAAAACGCCCACGACCATTGCCACAACCAATCAGCGACGGCCATAGTCTAGCAGCGAAATGGCCGCTGCTTTACTGCCCTGCAGTCAGCGCTGAGCGCTCACACAGGGTTAATGCCAGTGTTAACGGACCGCGGTGTAACGCACTCCGTTAACGCAGCTATTAACCCTGTGTTACCAACTTTTTACTATTGATGCTGCGTATCAGCCCGATTCTAACGTATCGTGTATTCTAGAATATGTAGGTAGTATACAGCACAGGCTACGTACTATATTGCACAGTGACGTAGTATATAACACAACCGACGTAGTATCGAATATAGCTACGTAGTATTTAACAGAGCTACGTAGTATGTAACACAGCGTACGTAGTATATAGCAGAGCTACGTAGTATATAACACAGCTACGTAGTATATAACACAGTCACGTAATGTATTGCACAGCTACGTAGTGTATTGCACAGCCACGTAGTATATAGCAGAGCCACGTAGTATATAACATAGCCATGTAGTATATTGTAGAGGCACGTAGTATATTGCATAGCTATGTAGTATATTGCACAGCCACGTAGTATATAACAGAGCCACATAGTATATTGCACAGTCGACGTAGTATATAACAGAACCGACACAGCCACATAATATATTGCACAGCTACATAGTATATAACACAAAGCACGTAGTATATTGCACAGCCACATTGTATATTGCACAGTCATGTTGTATATTGCCCAGCTACATAGTATATAGCAGAGATGTAGTTTATAACAGAGCCCACGCAGTATGTAACACAGCCCACATAGTATATAGCAATGTGGGCACTATATGCGTTGTTAAAAAAGACTTAAAATAAAAAATAAACATATACTCACCTTCCGAAGGCCCCTTGAAGTCCTGGCGCCTGTGTGCGGTGCACGCGGCAGCTTTCGGTCCCAGGGTCGGTATGAGCGCAGGACCTATGATGACGTCGTGGTCACAAGATCGTAACATCATGGCAGGTCCTTCTCGCATAGCGTCCTTGGCACCGGAACCTGCCGTTTGCACTGCCGAGGACAGCGCGCGACGCGGAGGGTGAGAATAACCTTTTTTTTATTATTGTTATTTGTAACATTAGATCTTTTTGCTATTGATGCTGCATACGCAGCATCAATAGTAAAAAGTTGGTCACACAGGGTTAATAGCTGCGTTAACGGAGTGCGTACACCGCGGTCCATTAACACTGGCATTAACCCTGTGTGAGCGCTCAGCGCTGACTGCAGGGCAGTAAAGCAGCGGCCATTTCGCTGCCACACTATGGCCGTCGCTGATTGGTCGTGGCAATGGTCGTGGGTGTTTGGCCACGACCACTCAGCGACTTGGATTTCCATGACAGACAGAGGCCGCGACCAATGAATAATAATAATAATAATAATTTTTATTTATATAGCGCCAACATATTCCGCAGCGCTTTACAAATTATAGAGGGGACTTGTACAGACAATAGACATTACAGCATAACAGAAATACAGTTCAAAACAGATACCAGGAGGAGTGAGGGCCCTGCTCGCAAGCTTACAAACTATGGGGAAAAGGGGAGACACGAGAGGTGGATGGTAACAATTGCTTTAGTTATTCGGACCAGCTATAGTGTAAGGCTCAGGTGTTCATGTAAAGCTGCATGAACCAGTTACCTGCCTAAGTATGTAGCAGTACAGACACAGAGGGCTAATACTGCATAAAGTGTATGAGAACATGATGCGAGGAACCTTTGAATATCCGTAACACAGACAGACGAAAGTGACCCTTAGACAATTATATAGTAGATTATCAAGACACACTCAATAAAGGAGTGGTTGTGCAGGTGGGGACCACAGACCACATCTCAGTACCAATGCTTTTTGGCTGATGCTTTGGTCACTTTTGAATGTTGGTTGTGCTTTCACACTGGTGGTAGCATGAGATGGACTCTACAACCCACACAAGCGGCTCAGGTAGTGCAGCTCATCCAGGATGGCACATCAATGTGAGCTGTGGCAAGAAGGTTTGCTGTGTCTGTCAGCGTAGTGTCAAGAGACTGGAGGCGCTACCAGGAGACGTGGAGGGGGCCGTAGGAGGGCAACAACTCGGCAGCAGGCCTGCTACCTCAGCCTTTGTGCAAGGAGGAACAGGAGGACCACTGCCAGAGCACTGCAAAATGACCTTCCACAGGCCAAAAATGTGCATGTATCTGCACAAACGGTTAGAAACCGACTCCATGAGGATGGTTTGAGTGCCCGACGTCCACAGATGGGAGTTGTGCTCACAGCCCAACACAGTGCAGGATGCTTGGCATTTGCCACAGAACACTTGGATTGGCAAATTCACCACTGGTGCCCTGTGCTCTTCACAGATGAAAGGTTCACACTGAGCACATGTGACAGAGTCTGGAGATGCTGTGGAAAGCAGTCTGCTGCCTGCAACAACCTTCAGCATGACCAGTTTGGCAGTGGGTCAGTAATGGCGTGAGGTGGCATTTCTTTGAAGGGCCGCACAGCCCTCCATGTGCTCGCCAGAGGTAGCCTGACTGCCATTAGGTACCGAGATGAGATCCTCAGACCCCTTGTGAGACCATATGCTAGTGCGGTTGGCCCTGGGTTCTTCCTACTGCAGGACAATGCCAGATCTCATGTGGCTAGAGTGTGTCAGCAGTTCCTGCAAGATGAAGCCATTAAAGCTATGGACTGGCCCGCCCGTTCCCGACCTGAATCCGATTGAACACATCTGGGACATCATGTCTCGCACCATCCACTAACGTCACATTGCACCACAGACTGTCCAGGAGTTGGCGGATGCTTTAGTTCAGGTCTGGGAGAAGATCCCATGCCACCCCATCAGGTGGAGGCCACACACACTACTGAGCATCATTTCCTTGTCTTGAGGCATTTCCACTGAAGTTGGATCAGCCTGTAACTTCATTTTCCACTTTGATTTTGAGCATCATTCCAACTCCAGACCTCTGTGGGATATTAGTTGTGATTTACGTTGATCATTTTTAGGGTTTATTGTTCTCAACACATTCCACTATGTAATGAATAAAGATTTACTACTGGAATATTTCATTCAGTGATATCTAGGATGTGGGATTTTAGTGGTCCCTTTATTTTTTGGAGCAGTGTATATTCTTTTTTTTTTTTTAACACCTTTTAGTCCTTTCTTATAGTCTATATATGTCAAATGTTAATTTTGTTTTCACTTCCAATTCTTCTTTATTTCCCCTTTAGCCATAAAGATGAGTTTACCATTGTTCCTGTGTTGGTTGGAGCCCTTAGTGAATCAAAAGAACAAGAATTTGGGAAACTATTTAGCAAATATTTAGCAGATCCTGCTAATCTCTTTGTAATTTCATCAGATTTTTGTCACTGGGGTAAGTAAGAACAATTTTAATTTATTTTTTTATTATTTAAACTAAAATGACCAGAAAACTCTAATAATAATTATTCAAAACCGCTATAGGTGCTTATACACATTAGCTAGATGTTGGTTGAGTCTGCAGAACCTAATAAGATTTAGCAATTATGTGACTGGAGTTTTACAACTCTTCCATGAAGGGCCCATATCTGTGCAATGACACCTTTGGCTTGTTGAAATTTTAACAACCTATACTATGTTCCTGTGGGAGATAAGCCACTGCCAAGTTTAAAGTACAATTTGCATGCTTCTTTCAACAGAAAAAACTTGTCCCTACCCTCAGAAAATCCACTTTGTGGATTTTAAGAACCTGAGGTAGCTAAAGATGAAACGCTGCTGGATTAATGACAACGGTTATTTTATAGGGACCAATAAATCTAGGTCCCAACTTCCAGGAAGGAACCCTCAACCTCATATTCCTGGTCGATAACCACACAGTCATTCACATTCAGGTCTGATCCTGGTACATGTTTTCTATCAGCTATACGTTTGTACCTGTCTCCCTTTGTTTAGAAAAATATTTAGAATTGAGAGTCCTTCAGTGGTTGATACCTTTTAATGGCTAACTGAAAAGATGGTAACAAAGTGCAAGCTTTCGAGACTACTCAGTCCTCCTCATCAGGCATAGATAATACAACATCTGAAGAATCACATATTTATACACAACACAGCACAGAACTGTCATTATGGGAGAGTGATAAGTGATAAACAGTTGTGTCCATAAGTATTGGAACAGTTCCTAGATTAGGAGTGAATATTTTGTTGTCCTCTGATTGAGGTCTGGTTCTCTTATGATGACCCCACATGGTCTGAAGTGCAAATTCCTTAATTGATGTAAAAAGACAAATCCATGTGACATATTCATTCTTGCACTGTGTCAAAGGTTGTCATAAATGTATACTCCCAAATTCTTCTGTCTCTCTGAGATTTGAATTTACCTTTCAATACAAGTAATTTCAGGTCCTTGGTGCTATGATCAAGCATACAAAAATGTTTGGCCACAGGTAGATCCATTCTTTTTTCTCTTATTGTGTGGCTGTGAGAATTTATCCTTGTTCTCAGTTTCTGCCCTGTCTCCCCTACATACAGACCCCCAGTTGGACATTTAGTACAATTAATTAGGTACACCACATTAGAAGTGACGCAGCTGAAAGTACCTGGTATCTTGTAGTACTGATGTGAATTGGGGATCTTTATCTTGTCCATGGTCATTATAAATGGACAGATTTTACATTTTTTCAGGTTGCAAGGAAGGGTTCCTGCAGCTGTTGGAGAGGACAGGGAGCTTCTGACAATGATGCTTCTAAGATTTGAGGGCTACCTAAAACACAGTAGTTTGGGGTCTGGAAAAATGGATTGTAAGCGGGCATCTTTTTGTAGTAAAGGTTGTAATTTCCGTGCAGCTCCCCTTAGCACCTCCAGATTTGGATTGTAGGTGACTACTAGAGGCACCCGGTTATTTTCTTCTTTAGCTTTGTAATGTAGCAGGTGATTCATTGATATTCTGGTGGCTCTTGTAATCTGGTTTTCAATTGTTCTTGGATGGTAGCCCTGATTCAAAAAGGTCTTTCTGAGGTGACCAAGGTGTTCTTCTCTATCCATGGGGTTGGAACATATATGATTGTATCTGATGGCTTGGCTGTAGACAATAGAGGTTTTTTTATGTGTTTTGGATGGAAACTGTCCCATTTAAGGTATGTTGGGCGTTCAATTGGCTTTTGATACAGGGATGTCTCTATTTCATTGTTCTCCAGCTTAATGATGGTGTCCAAAAAGTTAATTTCAGTACAGGAGTAGGTGAGCGTCAAGTTGATGGTGGGATGAAATTGATTAAGCTGTTTATGGAACATCTTTAGCTGTTGCTCAGACTCCGTCCAGATGATTAAAATATCATCAATGTAGCTGTAGTAGGCCAGAGGCCTGATGGGACATAAGGACAAAAAGTCGTTTTCAAGCTTGGCCATGAAAATATTTGCATACTGTGGAGCCATTTTACTTCCCATTGCTGTGCCAGTCTCCTGTAGATAGATCTTGTTGTCAAATTCAAAGTAATTGTGGGTGAGGATGAATTTTATAAGTTTCACCACAGAATCCGCATCACTCCCTGTGTTTTCCATGAAGAATTTGCAGGCATTTAATCCATCCTGGTGTGGGATATTGGAGTACAAAGATTCCACATCCATGGTGGCCAGGATGGTTCCTTTTGGTAGAGGACCTATTGCTGCTAGTTTATTCAATAGGTCAGTTGTGTCCCGAATGAAGCTGGGTGTATCCTTTACCAGTGGTTTAAGAACACCCTCTACCCATCCAGATACCTGGTCAATAAGGGTGCCTCATACATGAGATAATTGGTCTTCCTGGATTTCCAGATTTGTGGATTTTGGGAAGCATGTAGAATGTCCCTGTTCTTGGACTTTCTTGTATCAGGTCATCGGCTCTTATGGATTCGTTGGGCAGACAAGATACTAACTTGTTTAGTTCCTTGTAATAGTCCTGTGTATGATCTGACTCCAATTTTTTGTAGTAGCGTGGGTCCATAAGTTGTCTGTTTGCTTCTTTCATATAGTCTGATGTGTTCATCATGACTATTGCACTTCCCTTGTCAGCAGGTTTAATGTTGATTTCTTTGTTGGTTTTCAAAGACTCTATGGCCTTTCTCTCCTGGGCACTGATGTTGGATGCTTGTCTCCTGTTAGTATCTATGATGGTGGATTTTATCAAATGTCTGAAGGAGTCTATATATTAATTCAAATGAGGGAACCGTCCAGGTGGAGGTGTCCAGTGTGACCTCTTCTTGGTTGTCAACCACTGAGGTCTCTCAATTCTAAATATTTTTCTATCTACTGGCCAACACAGTACCAAGATAGATATCTTTCCTGTCCCTTTGTTTAGGCATCAAAGGACAGACTCCGATAAAATGTCCCTTTTTTCTCACAAAAAACACACCTTTTTTTTTTTTTGCGCAACCTCCTGTGAAATGTTCGATGTAGAGACATCCCCTAACTGCATGGGCCACTCCACCCTCCCCAGTACAGGTTTACCGCTAGACTGTTCCCCTGAAAAAAGGGCAATACACTGAAAAAGAGGCTGCAGAGAAGGTGTTCTTACCCACCTATCCCGGAGGCATCTATCCACACGAATAGCCAAAGACATAGCGGCTTCCAAAGACTCTGGGGTTTCCTACACTGCTAAAGCATCCTTCCACCTTTCAGTGAGATCCAGGATGAATTGGCTTCTGAGAGCCGGATCATTGCTCAACTGAACAACTATCCTTGCTGAATGCAACACAGCCTGGATTCAGCCAAGGATACACGGTCAGGGTCGTCATAGATGAGGGCATGAGCCCTGAAAAACTCCTCCACAGACTGGAGACACATAGAATCCTATGGTAGAGAAAAAGCCCAGGACTGCGGTTACCACTGCAACAGTGAAATAACAATTCCTACTCGTTGCTCCTCATCTCCAGGGGAGTAAGGACGTAGTTTTAAGTACAATTTACATGCCTCTTTAAACACAAAAAACTTGTCCCTACACCAGAAAACCTGTCTGGGAAGGCAATTTTGGGTTCGAGCTGGACTACCTGCAGTGTCCCCCACAATAGGAGCATGCAGCCGTTGCTGCTGAACCTCAGAACGATGGTCAGTCACCTCCAGTGACCACCTCTGCAGCTGCTCTGCCAGCACAGAAACAGGATCCATGAACCCAGCAAAAGAAAAAAAAAACACAAAAAAAACTCCGTCAATTTTTTTTTTTCTTTTGCACACATGAACGGCGGGTGTTAATGTCACACACAGTTTAGAACTGACTAAGTGCAACACAAAGGTGCAACACTATGAAAGCATGGAGTGGAGGTCCCTAGGCAGATCTAACTTTTCCCTGTCTGCATATATGACCCTAAATGGATTCCACACCTATCTCCGAGCAGGATACCTAGTCCCTCTCAGACCTTAGCGGTAAGCCCTGCATAGGGAAGATGGGTGAACACTGGCTGATCCCCATTAACACTAAAGACAGCTAGGATAGACAAAAGGGGAAACTTAGCTGTGTAGAAAGAAACACCGTCGTCCTTCAAACTCCAAAGAGGACGCTAGCCAACTGCTGCAGCCCCAAGCCTCAACAGGGAAGTGCAAATAGAAAATAACACCCTCAACTCCCAACAGGAAGTTCAGAGTTATAAACACCCAGATCCAGGTGATACCATTAAGGCCGGGAGAGATGGCCACTATTCTGCAAGGCCAACCACTGAGACCTTCTGCAGCCAGATGCAGTGTGACTGTCTGCAGCCTCTAACACACCCGTGACACCAAGAGGGTATAGCAACAACTGAATCCATTACTCTTATATTACTCTTATAAAATAAAAATAACATGCAAATGGAAAATAATATATAGTTATGATGTGATTGGAACAATCTGGTTTAGCCAAAAACTGTCTTGTGTATGGCCAGCATTACTTACCTTCTTCCTACTGAAAAAATATAGGTTCTCAGCCAAGCCAAAAGTGCAGAGGAATAGTTTGAGGCCAACTGCTGTTCTAGCTGTACAGCAACCTTCAAGGTTTGTTTTACTGGGGCCCTGTGCAAAAGTTATAAAGGGGACACCAAATGTTAACATATTGCCCCATAACACAGAAACTTTCAGGTTGCCCTTTCAATAGCTGTTTTCCATGAAGTATTGGACCACAGTCAACTACATTGATGATGTTCGGCACTTGTTAATTAGCCTCTTCATGCTGATAAAGAGTAGATCATTCTGTCCCCAAACAGTATGGTGCAGTCAGCAGCACATCTCCTGTTTTCAATGGGCAATGTGCTGTCGAGAACAGTGATTTTTTTTTTTTTTCCATAAACAATCCAATCACCGGACGATTAGCAGCATTTTACTATATTTATTGGGTAATTGCTGACATATTTACACCTCTGAATGCTCTTTTACGCTGTTGGTCTTCTATAAATATGGATAAAACACACACACTAAATTTGACACACTGTATGTTACAAACATGTAATAGGGGGAATCCAGTTCATCATGAGTAATGTTTTCATGATATTTTGGTCACAAACAAAGCTGAAGATTTTATACCATGTGAGCTGGATTCCTTTCAACACTTTCTGATCGTCAGTCGCAGCGACTTTCATTCTGCATGCGTGCATACAAACATATGCATGTACAGTGGGTACAGAAAGTATTCAGACCCCTTTAAATTTTTCACTCTTTGTTTCATTGCAGCCATTTGGTAAATTCAAAAAAGTTCATTTGTTTTTTCATTAATGTACACTCTGCACCCCATCTTGACTGAAAAAAACAGAAATGAAGACATTTTTGCAAATTTGTTAAAAAAAGAAAAACCAAAATATCACAGTCATAAGTATTCAGACCCTTTACTCAGACACTCCTATTTAAGTCACATGATGTTCATTTCCTTGTGATCCTCCTTGAGATGCTTCTACTCCTTCATTGGAGGCCAGCTGTGTTTAATTAAACTGATAAGACTTGATTTGGAAAGGCACACACCTGTCTATATAAGACCTCACAGCTCACAGTGCATGTCAAACCAAATGAGAATCATTAGGTCAAAGGAACTTGCCAAGGAGCTCAGAGATGGAATTGTGGAAAGGCATAGATCTGGCCAAGGTTACAAAAGAATTTCTGCAGTACTCAAGGTTCCTAAGAGCATTGTGGCCTCCATAATCCTTAAATGGAAGAAGTTTGGTACCATCAGAAGTCTTCCTAGACCTGGCCGTCCAGCCAAAGTGAGCAATCATGGGAGAAAAGCCTTGGGGTGAGAGGTAAAGAAGAACCCCAAGATTCCTGTGGCTGAGCTCCAGAGATGCAGTAGGGAGATGGGAGAAAGTTCTACAAAGTCAACTATCTCTGCAGCCCTCCACCAGTTGGGCCTTTATGGCAGAGTGGCCTAACGAAAGCCTCTCTTCAGTGCAAGACATATGAAAGCCATCATAGAGTTTGATAAAAAAAACACACAAAAGACTCAGACTATGAGACATAAGATTCTCTAATCTGATGTGATGAAGATAGACCTTTTTGGTGATGATTCTAAGCGGTGCGTATGGAGAAAACCAGGCACTGCTCATCACCTGTCCAATACAATCCCAACAGTGAAACATGGTGGTGGCAGCATCATGCTATGGGGGTGTTTTTCAGCTGCAGGAACAAGAAGACTGGTTGCCATTGAAGGAAACATGAATGTGGCTAAGTACAGAGATATCCTGGATGAAAAGCTCTTCCACAGTGCTCTGGACCTCAGACTTGGCCGAAGGTTCACCTTCCAACAAGACAATGACGTTAAGCACGCAGCTAAAATAATAAAGGAGTGTCTGCAGAACAACCCCGTGACTATTCTTGACTGGCCCAGCCGGAGCCCTGACCTAAACCCAATTGAACATCTCTTGAGAGACCTGAAAATGGCTGTCCACCAATGTTCACCATCCAACCTGATGGAACTGGGGAGGATCTGCAAGGAAGAATGGCAGAGGATCCCCAAATCCAGGTGTGAAAAACTTGTTGCATCATTCCCAAGAAGACTCATGGCTGTACTAGCTCAAAAGGGTGCTTCTACTCATTACTGAGCAACGGGTCTGAATAATTACTGTATGACCATGTGATGTTTAGGTTTTTCTTTTTTATTATATTTGTAAAAATTTCTACATTTCTAATTGATTTCAGTCAACATGAGATGCAGAGTGTACATGAATGATAAAAGAACTTTTTGGAATTTCCAAAATGGCTGCAATGAAACAGAGTGAAAAATTTAAAGGGGTCTGAATACTTTCCAGACCCACTGTAGACAGAGAAAATCCTCATTTTTGCACTTGTATGTACAGAGCACAAACACACACGTACGTGTGTGTGTACATGTGCACACACACATACAGGTCCTTCTCAAAAAATTAGCATATAGTGTTAAATTTCATTATTTACCATAATGTAATGATTACAATTAAACTTTCATATATTATAGATTCATTATCCACCAACTGAAATTTGTCACGTCTTTTATTGTTTTAATACTGATGATTTTGGCATACAACTCCTGATAACCCAAAAAACCTGTCTCAATAAATTAGCATATTTCACCCATCCAATCAAATAAAAGTGTTTTTTAATAACAAACAAAAAAACCATCAAATAATAATGTTCAGTTATGCACTCAATACTTGGTCAGGAATCCTTTGGCAGAAATGACTGCTTCAATGCGGCGTGGCATGGAGGCAATCAGCCTGTGACACTGCTGAGATGTTATGGAGGCCCAGGATGCTTCAATAGCGGCCTTAAGCTCATCCAGTGTGTTGGGTCTTGCGTCTCTCAACTTTCTCTTCACAATATCCCACAGATTCTCTATGGGGTTCAGGTCAGGAGAGTTGGCAGGCCAATTGAGCACAGTAATACCATGGTCAGTAAACCATTTACCAGTGGTTTTGGCACTGTGAGCAGGTGCCAGGTCGTGCTGAAAAATGAAATCTTCATCTCCATAAAGCATTTCAGCCGATGGAAGCATGAAGTGCTCCAAAATCTCCTGATAGCTAGCTGCATTGACCCTGCCCTTGATGAAACACAGTGGACCAACACCAGCAGCTGACATGGCACCCCACACCATCACTGACTGTGGGTACTTGACACTGGACTTCAGGCATTTTGGCATTTCCTTCTCCCCAGTCTTCCTCCAGACTCTGGCACCTTGATTTCCGAATGACATGCAAAATTTGCTTTCATCAGAAAAAAGTACTTGGGACCACTTAGCAACAGTCCAGTGCTGCTTCTCTGTAGCCCATTTCGGCACCTGTAGCCCATTTCCTGCACACGCCTGTGCACGGTGGCTCTGGATGTTTCCACACCAGACTCAGTCCACTGCTTCCTCAGGTTCCCCAAGGTCTGGAATCGGTCCTTCTCCACAATCTTCCTCAGGGTCTGGTCTCCTCTTCTCGTTGTACAGCGTTTTCTGCCACATTGTTTCCTTCCAACAGACTTACCATTGAGGTGCCTTGATACAGCACTCTGGGAACAGCCTATTTGTTGAGAAATTTCTTTCTGGGTCTTACCCTCTTGCTTGAGGGTGTCAATGATGGCCTTCTTGACATCTGTCAGGTCGCTAGTCTTACCCATGATGGGGGTTTTGAGTAATGAACCAGGCAGGGAGTTTATAAAAGCCTCAGGTATCTTTTGCATGTGTTTAGAGTTAATTAGTTGATTCAGAAGATTAGGGTAATAGGTCGTTTAGAGAACCTTTTCTTGATATGCTAATTTATTGAGACAGGTTTTTTGGGTTATCAGGAGTTGTATGCCAAAATCATCAGTATTAAAACAATAAAAGACCTGACAAATTTCAGTTGGTGGATAATGAATCTATAATATATGAAAGTTTAATTGTAATCATTACATTATGGTAAATAATGAAATTTAACACTATATGCTAATTTTTTGAGAAGGACCTGTATATGTATATATATATATATATATATATATATATATATATATACTGTATATATATATATATATATATATATATATATATATATATATATAGATGTTACTGTAAAAGTCAGAAGGACGGTAAAACCTAGGATTTACCGGTCAATCTGGACATTCACCGAGGCCGTCGGTAAAAGCTCAAAATGAAAAGTAAAATTGGACTTTTACCTGTGAAGTCTTGGTAAATGTTAACATTTCTCAACAGCGTTGCTAAAAGTCAGAAATATCTGGTGTGAAGATGGAACATCTGACTTTAACCAAGCGCTGTTGGTAAATGTGCACATTTACATGTATATAAAGATCGTATACATGCAAACACATGTATGCAAAAAGTACAAGCCTACATACACTGGACACATGTATACATACAGGACGTGTATGTATTCAAACAAAGTCCACACACACATGCACACACATGTCTTTAAAGAGAGCACATCGACATGTCTATGCACTATATATACAGTACACACAGATTACCCGTGCATGCGTGTGTACGTATAATAAATATTTTGAAATAGTGTTTGCTCCCTTCCTCATTTCCTATTCTTTTTCATGTTTGTCACACTTAAATCTTTCAGATCTCCAAACCAATTTAAATATTAGATAAAGATGACTGAAGTAAACACAAAATGTAGTTTTTAAATTGAGGTCTTTATTTTTTCGGGAAAAAATTCCAAACCTACAGGGCCCTGTGTGGAAAAATTGTTTATCCCTGCCTTCACCACACCCTCCAAAAAAACAACCCAAAAACATAATTTAACTGTGGCTTATCACATCTTGGGAAGCGGAGTTTTTTATTTTTCCATCAATGTGGCCATGTGAGGGCTTACTTTTTGCGAAACAAGTAGTACTTTTGAAAGACATCATTGGTTTTAATATGTCGTGTACTAGAAAACGGGAAAAAAGTTCCAAGTGCGGTGAAATTGCAAAAAAAGTGCAATCCCACACTTGTTTTTTGATTGGCTTTTTTACTAGGTTCACTAAATGCTAAAACTGATCTGCCATTATGATTCTCCAGGTCATTACGAGTTCATAGACACCAAACATGTCCAGGTTATCTAAGTGGTGAAAAAAAATTCCAAACTTTGTTAGAAAAAAAATTAAAAAAAAAGCGCCATTTTCCGATACCCGTAGCGTTTCCATTTTTCATGATCTGGGGTTGGTTGAGGGCTTATTTTTTGCGTGCTGATCTGGCGTTTTTAATGATAGCATTTTGGTGCAGATAGGTTATTTTGATCGCCCGTTATTGCATTTTAATGCTATATTGCGGCGACCAAAAAAACGTAATTCTGGCGTTTCAAATTTCTTTCTCGCTACGCCATTTAGCGATCAGGTTAACCCTTTTTTTTTTTATTGATAGATCGGGCGATTCTGAACGCGGCAATACCAAATATTTGTAGGTTTGATTTTTTATTTTTTTTATTGATTTATTTTGAATGGGGCGAAAGGGGGGTGATTTAACCCCTTTACCCCCAAGGGTCGTTTGCACGTTAATGACCGGGCCAATTTTTACAATTCTGACCACTGTCCCTTTATGAGGTTATAACTCTGGAACGCTTCAACGGATCCCAGTGATTCTGACAATGTTTTCTTGTGACATATTGTACTTCATGATAGTGGTAAAATTTCTTTGATATTACCTAGGTTTATTTGTGAAAAAAACGGAAATTTGGTGAAAATTTTGAACATTTTGCAATTTTCCAACTTTGAATTTTTATGCAATTAAATCACAGAGATATGTCACACAAAATACTTAATAAGTAACATTTCCCACATGTCTACTTTACATCAGCACAATTTTGGAACCAAAATTTTTTTTTGTTAGGGAGTTATAAGGGTTAAAAGTTGACCAGCAATTTCTCATTTTTACAACACCATTTTTTTTAGGGACCACATCTCATTTGAAGTAATTTTGAGGGGTCTATATGATAGAAAATACCGAAGTGTGGCACCATTCTAAAAACTGCACCCCTCAAGGTGCTCAAAACCATATTCAAGAAGTTTATTAACTCTTCTGGTGCTTCACAGGAATTTTTGGAATGTTTAAATAAAAATGAACATTTAACTTTTTTTCACAAAAAATTTACTTCAGCTCCAATTTGTTTTATTTTACCAAGGGTAAATTGGACCCCAAAAGTTGTTGTACAATTTGTCCTGAGTACACCGATACCCCATATGTGGGGGTAAACCACTGTTTGGGCGCATGACAGAGCTCGGAAGCGAAGGAGCGCCATTTGACTTTTCAATGCAAAATTGACTGGAATTGAGATGAGACACCATGTTGCGTTTGGAGAGCCCCTGATGTGCCTAAACATTGAAACCCCACATAAGTGACACCATTTTGGAAAGTAGACCCCCTAAGGAACTTATCTAGAGGTGTGGTGAGCACTTTGACCCACCAAGTGCTTTACAGAAGTTTATAATGCAGAGCCGTAAAAATAAAACAAACATTTTTTCCCACAAAAATTATATTTTAGCCCCCAGTTTTGTATTTTCCCGAGGGTAACAGGAGAAATTGGACCCCAAAATTTGTTGTCCAATTTGTCCTGAGTGCGCTGATACCCCATATGTGGGGGGGGGGGGGGGGGGGAACCACTGTTTGGGTGCATGGGAGGGCTCGGAAGGGAAGGAGCGCCATTTGGAATGCAGACTTAGATGGAATGGTCTGCAGGTGTCACATTGCGTTTGCAGAGCCCCTAATGTACCTAAACAGTAGAAACCCCCCACAAGTGACACCATTTTGGACAGTAGACCCCCTAAGGAACTCATCTAGATGTGTTGTGAGAGCTTTGAACCCCCAAGTGTTTCACTACAGTTTATAATGCAGAGCCGTGAAAATAAAAAATCTTTTTTTTTCCCACAAAAATTATTTTTTAGCCCCCAGTTTTGTATTTTCCCAAGGATAACAGGAGAAATTGGACCGACCCCAAAAGTTGTTGTCCAATTTGTCCTGAGTACGCTGATACCCCATATGTTGGGGTAAACCCCTGTTTGGGCATACGGGAGAGCTCGGAAGGGAAGGAGCACTGTTTTACTTTTTCAACGCAGAATTGGCTGGAATTGAGATCGGACGCCATGTCGCATTTGGAGAGCCCCTGATGTGCCTAAACAGTGGAAACCCCCCAATTATAACTGAAAGCCTAATCCAAACACACCCCTAACCCTAATCCCAACCCTATTCCTAACCGTAAATGTAATCTAGACCCTAACCCTAACTTTAGCCCCAACCCTAACCCTAGCCCTAGCCCTAATGGGTAAATGGAAATAAATACATTTTTTGAATTTTTTCCCTAACTAAGGGGGTGATGAAGGGGAGTTTGATTTACTTTTATAGCGGGTTTTTTAGCGGATTTTTATGATTGGCAGCCGTCACAAACTGAAAGACGCTTTTTATTGCAAAAAATATTTTTTGCGTTACCACATTTTGAGAGCTATAATTTTTCCATATTTTAATCCACAGAGTCATGTGAGGTCTTGTTTTTTGCGGGACGAGCTTACGTTTTTATTGGTAACATTTTCGGGCACGTGACATTTTTTGATTGCTTTTTATTCTGATTTTTGTGAGGCAGAATGACCAAAAACCAGCTATTCATGAATTTCTTTTGGGGGAGGCGTTTATACCGTTCCGCGTTTGGTAAAATTGATGAAGCAGTTTTATTCTTCGGGTCAGTACGATTACAGCGATACCTCATTTATATCCTTTTTTTATGTTTTGGCGCTTTTATACGATAAAAACTATTTTATAGAAAAAATAATTATTTTTGCATCACTTTATTCTGAGGACTATAACTTTTTCATTTTTTTGCTGATGATGCTGTATGGCGGCTCGTTTTTTGCGGGACAAGATGATGTTTTCAGCGGTACCATGGTTATTTATATCCGTCTTTTTGATCGCGTGTTATTCCACTTTCCAGGTCACCACCTGACAGCACCATGGAGGACGTCCTTCTTATCCACAGTGGGACAGGAAACCACGAGAGTTTAAAAGGACCCTCCCCCTTCCACCCTTCAGTGTTTTTCCTGTCCCACGGTGGATAGGAACGACGAGAGATTCGTCTGTCCCGTGCAGAGAGTGTGGATCGGGGGGGCTCGGCCTCTTCCTTCCCACTATATGAGCTCTGTATAGCTGACACCCAAGTAACCGGGTCCCTCAGCAGCACGAGTGCAGCGCTGCTCCTGGTAGGAAAGGGTCGCTTCCCCCTTGGGGGGGCTCTCGACCCCGGATGAAACCCCTGATGTACCTGCAGATCGCACCTGCAAGGGCGCACCCTTCTCAGGCGATTCCGGTGTCAGGATGAACGATGGCATCTCAGGACGCTGACCGAGAACGCCGGGGATCTGTGGAGCTCGGTGGCAAGTAACTTCCGGTTTATCGCTCCCGCGCGTCACTTCCGGGTCGCGGCCGGCAGCAGAGGGCGGTCATCCTCTTCGCTCCTACGCGGTAGGAGTTTCGGGACAAATAGCAACGGAATAAAGGTATGTGGGGGCTAGGTAGTGCGCATCAGGCAGCGGCGGCAGCAGAGTTAGTATGGAGGATCCAAACCCTGTAGCCGCAGTCAGCGCGGAGGTCTCTGGAAAGCAGGATACCCAGGCACATGTGAGTCCCCACTTAGGGGTGGGCTCCCTACAGCCCCTATTAAAGATACCATCAGCGATCTTTTTATTTATTCTAGGGGCGTCCCTCATCAGGGGATAAGAAGACTGGCAGGACTAAGAGGTGCCCTATCTGTGCCACAAAGCTTAACGTCTCGTGGCAGAAGCCTCTCTGCGAGTCCTGCACTGCTCGTATTGTAGGAGAGGAAAATGCCTCCCTAATAACAAGCATGAGAGCCATGGTTAGAGAAGAAGTGCAAGCTTCAATATCTAACTTATCTGTTCCCCAGTCTGTCCAGTCTGACTTCCAGGATCCTTCCAGGTCCAGGAAGAGGCAGAGGGAGTCGGATCTGTCATCTGAAGACAGCTCCTTCGAATCTGATATGGACGAGGAGGAATTGTGCAGAGACCCTCCTCAAAAAGGGAAAAATTACTTGTTCTCTTCCAATGATATCGATGAGCTTCTGGGTGCGGTGAGACAGACTATTCAGGTTGAGGAGCCTTCAACCATTCAGTCGGTCCAGGATGAGATGTTCGGGGGGCTGCGTTCGCAAACATCAATGGTCTTCCCTGTTAATGCCCACATTCGCTCAATGATTTTAGAAGAGTGGGAAGAGGCAGAGAAAAGGATATCCATTCCAAGAGACTTTAGACTACGTCTTCCCTTTGACCGTGAGGAGGTCAAAGATTGGGAAGATATACCGAAAATCGACATCCCACTAGCGAAGGTGTCTAAGAGAACTGCCATACCATTTCAAGACTCCTCGAACTTGAAGGAGCCTATGGACAGGAAGGCAGATGGTCTCCTAAAGAGAGCTTGGGAGAGCTCTGCTGCAGTGATCCGCACAAATATAGCGGCAACATCTGTGGCGAGAGCAATGCATCTATGGGTTGACGATTTAAAGGATCAGTTGTCAGCCAAAGCCTCTAGAGAGTCTATTATAAAAGCTATCCCTTTACTCAAACTAGCAACGGGATTTCTTGCAGATGCTACTGCAGAATCAGTTAGGTTCACAGCTAGAGGCCAATCATTATCAAATGCAGCCCTAAGGGCTATATGGTTAAAGAGCTGGTCGAGAGATGTTCATTCCGAAAATAAATTATGTTCCATTCCATTCTCAGGGGGCAGAGTCATTGGCCCCATATTAGATGATATTCTGGAGAAGGCTTCTGATGAAAAGAAGGGGTTTCCAGACTAAAAACGGAAAAAATTCCAGCCCTTTCGTAGACCCTATTACAGTCAGAGATCAGACTATAGGGGTAAGGGTAAACAAGGGAGATGGAGCTACCAGAAAGGGGGAGAAAAGAGGAACCGAAATAGAGATCCGGGTCCCTCAAACCCTAGGTCAGAGTTCCGGCGAAAATGACGCCACCAGGATAGGGGGACGGTTGCTGAACTACCTGGGGGAATGGGGAAAAATTACCACAAGTCCTTGGGTCCTCCAGGTTATATCTCAGGGGTACAGGATAGAATTCGACTCCCTTCCCCCAGAAAAATATTTTGTTTCCAACGCCCGTCTCTCTTCAGTCTCACCAATGTGGTCAGACATACAGGATCTCCTCCGGATGGAGGCAATATCTCCTGTACCCCCTCACCAAATAGGAACAGGTCATTACTCGGGTCTCTTTTCTATAAAGAAACCTTCAGGAGAATCCCGAACCATAATAAATCTCAAGCCTCTAAACAAATGGCTGCAGTACAAAAGGTTCAAGATGGAGTCCATATGCTCCACAATTCCCCTATTAGGAAAAAATGTGGTAATGTGTACTTTGGACTTAAAAAGTGCATATTATCACGTGCCAATATTTCCACATCATCAAAGATACCTGAGATTTGCAATAGAAAAGGAAGGGTCAGTCTTCCATTATCAATTTCGTTGCCTTCCATTTGGACTGGCGTCGGCTCCAAGAGTTTTTACAAAACTCACCATAGAGATCGTGTCTTATCTAAGGAAGCGAGATATCACTATAATACCCTATCTGGACGATTTCCTGTTCGTGGCAGACTCTGTGGGGCAACTCAAGATCGATTCTCAGTTGGTGATCTCCACACTGCAGAAATTAGGATGGGTGTTGAACTGGCAAAAATCACACCTGACTCCAAAATCAAAGAGACAGTTTCTAGGTGTAGTACTAGATTCGAAAATCAGGAAATCGTTTCTTCCGGACAAAAGGCGGTCCGACCTGATAAAGAAGGTCCGTCAGTTTGCAAGAAGTCGAGTAACAATCAGGGATGCAATGAAGATCCTAGGTTTAATGACAGCCTGCATCCCATGCGTCAGCTGGAGCCAATTCCATTCCCGTCAATTACAAAGAGTGGTCCTAACAACATGGGACAGAAGACAGTCTTCGTTGGACAAGGAGTTTTGCCTATCCCACTGGGTCAGGCAATCCCTACGATGGTGGACTGTGTCAGAGAACCTCCAGGTGGGTGTCCCATGGATCCAGACTCCAGCAGTCACGGTAACGACGGACGCAAGTCAACAAGGTTGGGGCGGCCAGGTACTCGGAAGATACTACCAGGGACAATGGAATTTGAAAGACAGCAGCAATTCTTCAAACCACAGAGAGCTGCATGCGGTTTGGAAGGTTTTGTGTTCAGCCCGGATCCTATTAAAGAACAAACATCTAAAGATCCTATCGGACAATACGACGACGGTAGCTTTTCTTCGCCATCAGGGAGGTCCAAGGCATCCGAAGCTACAACATCTGGCAGATCAGATTTTCGCATGGGCAGAGAGATCGGTACTTTCGATTTCGGCGGTTCACTTAGAGGGCTCAAGAAACCAGATTGCGGATTTTCTGAGAAGAGAGAAGCTATCACCCACAGAGTGGGAACTAAACAGCAAGATTTTCGACACCCTGTGTCGTCGCTGGGGAACCCCGACGGTGGACCAGAAGGAACGCAAAAATAGGAACATTTTACTCACTAAACCCTCAAGAGGATCCGGCAGGGGTAGATGCCCTCTCTGTCATGGAGCAAGGGTCTGCTATATGCTTTTCCCCCTCTGGCATTAGTACCAAGGGTCCTCAGGAAAATATGCGAGGACAGAGCTCGAGTGAGTTTGGTGGTCCCTTTCTGGCCCGGGAGGAGCTGGTTCCCTCTCCTGAGGAAGATGGCAGTGGACAATCCTTACCATCTTCCAGAAATGAAGGACTTACTTTCACAAGGTCCGATTCTTCATCAGAACCCAGAGAATCTGCAGTTAGCAGTGTGGATCCTGAACGGCAGATCCTAAGAGCAAGAGGCCTACCGGAAGGGGTAATTTCCATCCTACAAGCAAGTAGGAAGCCGGTGACTTCGACAATATATCTTAAAATTTGGAAAAAATTTTGCAGTTTTTGTGGAGACACAACGATCAATGTTGATCACCCTAACATACCTAGAATTCTTGATTTCTTACAGCAAGGATTCAAGAAAGGGCTTAAACCAAGTACTTTGAGGGTCCAGATAGCAGCCCTCAGCGTGTTCTATGATTCTTCCCTTGCTGCCCACCCTTGGATCGCTCGGTTTTCTAGAGCAGTTATGAGGCTGAGACCCTAATAAGTAAGACTGTCCCACCTTGGGACCTTAACTTAGTCCTTAATGAATTATGTAAGGAGCCCTTTGATATAGAGAAAGATATAAACATTGCTAATCTTTCCCTTAAACAGTTTTTTTAGTAGCCATTACATCGGCCAAAAGATTGGGGGAAACTTCAGGCCCTGTCCATCCAGAACCCTTATCTACAAATATTTGACGATAGGTTGGTTTTAAGACTTGACCCAGGGTTTCTTCCCAAGGTGGCTTCAGTTTCAAATATAAACCAAGAAGTTGTACTTCCATCTTTTTGCCAGTTCCCTAGAAACCAAAAAGAGTCGTTCTTCCATAAGTTAGATGTCAGGGAAACGGTGCTTAAATACTAAAGGTACCGTCACATTTAGCGACGCTGCAGCGATCTAGACAACGATCCCGATTGCTGCAGCGTCGCTGTGTGGTCGCTGGAGAGCTGTCACACAGACAGCTCTCCAGCGACCAACTATGCGAAGTCCCCTGGTAACCAGGGTAAACATCGGGTTACTAAGCGCAGGGCCTAACCCGATGTTTACCCTGGTTACCAGTGCTAATGTAAAAAAAACCAAACACTACATACTTACATTCCGGTGTCTGTCCCCCGTCGCTGTGCTTTCCTGCACTGACTGTGAGTGCCGGCTGGCCGTAAAGCACAGCGATGACGTCACCGCTGTAATCTGCTTTACGGCTGGCCGGCGCTGACAGTGCAGGGAAGCAGAACGCCGAGGGACGCGACAGACACCGGAATGGATGTATGAAGTTTTTTTTACATTTACTCTGGTAACCAGGGTAAACATCGGGTTACTAAGCGCGGCCCTGCGCTTAGTAACCCGATGTTTACCCTGGTTACCAGTGAATACATTGCTGAATCGGCATCACACACGCCGATTCAGCGATGTCTGCGGGAGATCCAGCGACAAAATAAAGTTCTGGACTTTCTGCTCCAACCAACGATGTCACAGCAGGATCCAGATCGCTGCTGCGTGTCAAACACAACGATATCGCTATCCAGGACGCTGCAACTTCACGGATCGCTAGCGATATCGTTGTGAAGTTGGTCAGTGTGAATGTACCTTTAGACATGACTAGGGCCTGGAGGCAAGATAGTAATCTCTTTATCCTTTACAAGGTCCTAATAGAGAGAAGAAAGCATCAAAATCCACTATTGCCAGATGGATTCGATCCACTTTTAGCCTAGCTTATCAGGCACAGAGAAAGAATCCCCCAGATAGCCTTAAAGCTCACTCATCTAGGGCTATCGCCGCGTCTTGGGCAGAAAAAGGAGGGGCCTCGGTAGATCAGATTTGCAAAGCGGCATCTTGGTCTAATATTAGCACCTTTTCGAAACACTGCAAATTAGACGTAGTCTCTTCTCAATTAGCATTTGGCAAGAAGGTGCGTCAAGCGGTAGTCCCACCCTAGAACCAGGAAGTCTCCTTTGGTACTTCTCCATGGTGCTGTCAGGTGGTGACCTGGAAAACGGTAATTAGTCTTACCGATAATTGTATTTCCAGGAATCCATCCTGACAGCACGGATAGTTCCCTCCCTAATATAAATATGTGGTATACTTATATGAAGTAACGTTTGTATTAAATTTGTTATGTTCAAAATAAATTTTCTGTTTGCATCCATCCAGATGTGTAGGAGACCCTCGCAGCAACGCGATCACATCGCGTTGCTGCGGGGGTCTCAGGGAAGCCCGCAGTGAGCCCCCTCCCTGCGCGATGCTTCCCTGCACCGCCGGCACACCGCGATCATGTTTGATCGCGGTGTGCCGGGGATTAATGTGCCGGGGGCGGTCCGTGACCGCTCCTGGCACATAGTGCCGGATGTCAGCTGCGATAGGCAGCTGACACCCGGCCGCGATCGGCCGCGCTCCCCCCGTGAGTGCGGCCGATCGCGTATGACGTACCTTCCCATCGGTGGGCATACGGGCCCACCTCGACGGGATAGTAATAGGATAGCTGTAATGTGGGTGGGATTAGCTGTGGTATGGGCGGAGTTAGCTGTGGTGTGGCCAGGTTAGCTGTGATGTTGGTGGAATTAGCTGTGGTATGGGTGGGGTTATCTGTTGTGTTGCTGCGTTAGCTGTGCTGTAGCCGGGTTTAGCTGTAATGTGGGTGGGGTTAGCTGTGGTATGGGCGGAGTTAGCTGTTGTATGGGCGGGGTTAGCTGTTGTGTGGTTGTTTTAGCTTTTCAGCCCTGCTGCATTGCTAAATGTGACAGCTTTGCTTCTGTCAGATCCGCTTCACGCCATAAACGAAGTGATACATCGTAAAATTCAGGGTTTCTTTGTCTACATTATGCTGCTCTCGGATAAGGTAGCAAACACCTGCTGACAGATTTACTTTAACTTTGGGAACTGCACTGATAATGTGCAGTTTCGGCTTGTACTGCTGGGAGGCGCCTATGGGGATGGGGCCTTAGTCATTTCTCCAGTTTACCTCTCCTAATACCTGTCCTGGCCACCTTAATAGTGGTGTAATGCCTGCTGATTCAGAAACATTGGAACACATGAATAAATTCCATTATAAATCCTGGGGATTACTTTTGACAGTCATTCTTTTGTTTTTACTCAAATGTCATATTTTAACATCAGCTTGTCCAATAATTTCTGGCCAAAATTGGGCCAATTTCTCATGGTCAGAATTGTATAAACTGCGTAATGCAGGATCATGGTATGATACAATCACCTCTAGTTTTTAAAGATTGTATATCAATAAAATTTGTCAGATTTTAGGTTTCTGCATCAATATTGCATTTTTCTTTTCTGTGTTGTTTACTATTGATACATGATGGAGCATCCTGTGGTCATATATAGGCCGTGTGCCCATTTTCTATGTTATATTGTGGTGTGTGTCACATCTCCTCTCGGCTGAGCTGGGAGAAACTGGTGTGAAAATACTAAAACTCCCGAGTTGTGCCTAATTTTTTCGACTTTTCAAAGCTTTTATGCAATAATTCTGGTGTGAGCTTTTATGAATCGGGACCATTGTACATCACCATAGGAAAACAATTATGTAACATGAGAAATGTAACTTCCCTCCCAAAGATATGTCTTGAATAGGCTTCAAACTTGGACTTTAAAGGGGTTTTCTAATGAGGACATCTGCAAGAAACTAATTAGATCAATGTAATCTAACAAAATGAAATAAATGTAAAGGTGCAAGCTGCTATGACTTTATAATTCAGTATTGTATAAACATTTGCAAGAGTGTGCTAAGGTATATGAAAACAATGAATATATGATATTTATTAAGACTGGAGTGCTCAATGACTTTCAGAACTCCCATAGAAGTAAATGAAGAGTTGCTCCTGAGCGACCACCTCTTTAGTCACTGGGCCTGGGACTCAAGATAGGTATGGATCCCTACCTCTGGGTGATTTATCTCATGCAGTCGTCACCCAGAATAACAACCTTCATGACCAACAGTGAAAGTCAAGTTAATCTGAAGTCTCTACTGTATGGTGACCTAAAAGCTACATAGGCTATAAACCAAGGGACTCAACTAGATTATATAAAGGTCCAAGTACCTGGCTTTACAATCAAGTGAAGGTCTGAGCTGAACTCTGTTAGGAAACATGCTATCTTGTTAATATTTAAAAAAAAAATGGTAGAACGATCTATATCAAGATTTGTGTATAAATAAATTGAGTCTATATGTCTCTGCTCATAGACTCTTAAAGGGAACCTGTCACCCCGTTTTTTGAGATTGAGCTATAAATACTGTTAAATAGGGCCTGCGCTGTGTGTTCCTATAGTGTATGTAGTGTACCCCGATTCCCCACCTATGCTGAGAAATAACTTACCAAAGTCGCCGTTTTCGCCTGTCAATCAGGCTGGTCAGGTCGGGAGGGCGTGGTGACATCGCTGGTTCTTCCTCAGCTTTACGTTGGTGGCGTAGTGGCGTAGTGGTGAACAAGCAGCGCGCGATCTGCGCTGTCATCCCTTTCGTCGGTGGGGGCGGCCATCTTCCTGGGGCCGCGCGTGCGCAGATCGAGTGCTCTGCTGCACGGGGCTTCAGGAAAATGGCCGCGGGATGCCGCGCATGCGCATTAGAGATCGCGGCGGCCATTTTCCCAAAGCCGAGATGCAAACTCGGCTTTGGGAAAATGGCCGCCGCGATCTCTAATGCGCACGCGCGGCATCCCGCGGCCATTTTCCTGAAGCCCCGTGCAGCAGAGCACTCGATCTGCGCACGCGCGGCCCCAGGAAGATGGCCGCCCCCACCGATGCAAGGGATTACAGCGCAGATCGCGCGCTGCTTGTTCACCACTACGCCACTACGCCACCAACGTAAAGCTGAGGAAGAACCAGCGATGTCACCACGCCCTCCCGACCTGACCAGCCTGATTGACAGGCGAAAACGGCGACTTTGGTAAGTTATTTCTCAGCATAGGTGGGGAATCGGGGTACACTACATACACTATAGGAACACACAGCGCAGGCCCTATTTAACAGTATTTATAGCTCAATCTCAAAAAACGGGGTGACAGGTTCCCTTTAAGTAGAACCCTATAATTGACACACCAGGTGATATGCCTTAAAGAGAAGCGATCATCAGGATTTTATACCCCACACTATTGGCATTTATGTAAAGGCGATTTAATGCTAAGGCCTTCCACACACATCTGTTTTATGTCCGTTTGCAAATATGGATATGCACACACCCATTAAATTCATTGTGGTCCGTGTGAAAAACCCACAGACATGTCAGGTTTTTTTGCGCAGCACAGACAATATGTGTGCCGCTCACGTGCGCACTTGATGATACACGGATGACATTCTTGTGTCATCAGTGTGACACGTACCGGCGCATTGGAAGAAGCTGTACAGTTCACGCTGTGGCCAGGCTGCTGAAGGTACCTTTGACCATTGTGCCCTTGTCACGCTGAGATCAGTGCGACCAGGAGACACTGATGGGAGTTGTCATCAGCGTGACAAGTACCAGCACCTGGAAAGAAGCGGTACAGTTTGCGTTCCCAGGCATTGGCTGGCTGCTGAAGGCAGATCTCATCATTGTCTCCTGCTCGCAGTTGGATAACTCCTGTGTAAAATAAATAAATGAAAAGAACAGCGTGGCCTCCCAGCTGGCGTCTGATTTTAATAACCTGGAACAAGGGACATAAACCCATAAGGTTCCCAGGATATTTGCCTTGGCTGGTGAATTTACAGGGGACTCAAGAAAAAAAAATGATGTAAGGTCCCCCTATAAATTCAAACCAGCAAAGGCTAAACAGACAGTTGTGGGTAGATATTAATAGTCTGGGAAGGAGTCAGATATGGCGCACCACCCCAGAAATGGCACATCCATAAGATATTCCAAATCTGGCATCAACCCCACAAATATTACTCCAATTGCCACCACTACAGGGCAAGTGGGAAGAGCGAGGCTAAGCACTAGATTTGGGGTATTGTGCCTTGCCCCAGGTTATTAAAATTAACCCCCAGCCGTGGGTTCTGCCTCTGCTGGTTATGAAAATTGCGAGGAAGCCAACACTATTTTTTTTTTATTATTTTTTTATTTAATTATATGTTTTACACAGGAGTTACCCAGTTGCTGCTGAATACAACTCCCATCATTGTGTCCAGGTCATGCTGATCTCAGTGCGAGCAGGAGACAATGATGAGAGCTTCCTTCCGCAACTCTCCGGTGCCTGGGATCAGTGCGAATTGTACAGCGTCTTCTCAGGCAACGGTATCTGTCACGCTAATGGCAACTCCCATCATTGTCTCCTGGTCACGCTGATCTCCGCGCGACCAGGTGACAATGATGAAGGCTGCCTTCAGCAGCTGACGCCTGGGATCAGTCCGCACTGTACTGTTTTCCCCAGGCATCAGTGCATATCACACGGAAATACGGATGGTACGCGGATGTGAGATATGTACACACGGATGTCACATACGTACATATGGATGGCACACTGACACGGGCCATGAATATCACCAGGATGTGTGAAGGAGGCCTAACTCCATACCTTTCTTGTAGAAATGCTGTTTTAAAGATATCCATAGTTGAAATTATATGCTGTATTCTATGAATACCAATTTTACAGCTTTTCCCTATAAATTCACATTGAAAAAAATCAAAGCAGAAGATTCCTCTGATTAAAATATATTCTAAAACGTGCACTATTGATTTATGATTCAAATATTAAAACGGTTACACATTTGATTTAGATTCCAGACCCCTAAAATGAAAGTTCCCTGACCAGACCAGTTAAATTCAGATACCATGTGCCATTTAATGAATGTGGTGCATTTTTAGCTGCCATGCGCTGCCCCAAGAATTGTACTGATGGCAAGGAGTGGAGTACATTTCTTCCATAATTTATGCCTCTTTTGTTGCATAAGTTATGATAAATTTGATGGCCGTTCTCAGCCACATTCACTTTTCAAAAGGTTAGCTACAACTGGTGTAAAAATGTCAAGTCCCAAAATGTTTATGCAGTTACAAGCAGTACACCAGAAAACTATGGAAAACTACTCAGTGAATCAGGGCGCATGTCTTTTTACAATGGGTATGCAATGAAGCTCTTGGGGGCAACTGTGATGGATGGAAATTGGACCAAGCTAAGGGGTAATACGACCTGGCTGGTTGATAGCAACAGGAAAATAGGACTTTTTATACATTCATCCTATTTCCGTAGTAAGCCTCAGGGCAGATGGCAGGGATCTCTCATGTAATGACATATTGCTGTGGCTGCTCGGGGTGTGATGTCTGGACAGGTTCTCTGAAACAGTCAATAGTTCTAGAACTATAGAGTTGCTCTGAAATGGTTACATTTTAGACATGGGCAGGAAATTCGGTCAATAACTTATTCAGGATCTGAAATCTACTGTCCAGGTCCCCGATAAACAATAAGCCTTGTTCAGAAGAAGTCGTGGGAAAGACGTGTCGGTGCATTGTATGAAACGCTGCCCTCCTCCTATACATCCGTGACAGCATACCTACAGAATCCGGACAACTGGTGTTCCTTCCCTGAATTCGGGCCACCGTACACTACTTGACTGTACCCCTACCATAGAGAATAATGACGATTACTCCTTTTGTAGTATTGAAAAAGGAAGGTGATTTAAAAGCTGTACCAAAAGTATGGCCCTTAGCCATAGCGTAGTATTTTTCAATGGCACAATTGACTGAAACACATTAGCAATGCCACTTGTATATGTAAATTACCTATGTCAAGGTTCTAACCCAATGAAATAAAAGCAGAAGTATTTTTTCGCTTAGACTCAGACAACCATTCCACTTTTGAGGAGCTGATGAACTTTCCAACCTTTTATAATTGCTCCTAAGTAGTTTAAGAGGAAGAGATTTATAAGGAATGGCAAAACTGTGCTATAAAAGAATATACTCTGTCAAGTTAAAAAAGGAATAAATTCTAATCCAGGTATATCATAAAAATGTCGTGGCACCCAGCAAGGCAGAAAAATTTCTCTGGGATCTTAAAGGGACCCTGTCAGCAGAATTGTGCACAGTAACCTACAGACGGTATCAAGTCGGTACCGTTATACTGATTACAATGATACCTGGGTTGCTGAAATCCGTCTTGTGGTTGCTGTTTAATCTGTATTTTTAGTTTAGAGTTAATGATATGCTCGTGCTCTGGGGCGGCCTGTGGGGGAGGGGTCTCCATGTGGTGCTCGGATTAGGTATTCATATGTATGGCTTCTTACAGGTCACTGATCCCTCAGTAACCTGCCCCCTATTTTACATAATGAATATTATATATATCCTGGGAAGAAGAAAAAACCCTTCTACAGGTAGGCACCAGTGGTGGCACCTGGTCTGCAGCCTGATCTCATATGTACTGTGTTTATATTTCACTAGATGGTGGCCCGATTCTAACGCATCGGGTATTCTAGAATATGCATGTCCACGTAGTATATTGCACAGCCCATGTAGTATATTGCCCAGTCACGTAGTATATTGCCCAGCCACGTAGTATATTGCCCAGTGACGTAGTATATTGCCCAGCCCACGTAGTATATTGCCCAGCCACGTAGTATATTGCCCAGTTACGTAGTATATTGCCCAGCCGCGTAGTATATTGCCCAGCCACGTAGTATATTGCCCAGTAACGTATATTGCCCAGGACGTAGTATACAGCACAGAGCCACGTAGTATATTGCCCAGTGACGTAGTATACAGCACAGAGCCACGTAGTATATTGCACAGCGACGTAGTATATTGCCCAGTGACATAATCTATTGCCCAGCCCACGTAGTATATTGCCCAGTTACGTAGTATATTGCCCAGCCACGTAGTATATTGCCCAGCCACGTAGTATATTGCCCAGCCACGGAGTATTTTGCCCAGCCACGTAGTATATTGCCCAGTGACGTAGTATACAGCACAGAGCCACATAGTATATTGCCCAGCCACATAGTATATTGCCCAGTGACGTAGTATACAGCACAGAGCCACGTAGTATATTGCACAGCGACGTAGTATACAGCACAGAGCCACGTAGTATATTGCCCAGTCACGTATGTCACAGGTTAAAAAATAAACATATACTCACCTTCCGAGGGAGCCTTTGTAGTCATGTCACCTGAGTGTGGTGCACGCGGCAGCTTCCGGTCCCAGGGTTGGTAGCGCAGGACCAGTGATGACGTCGCGGTCACATGACCGTGACGTCATGGCAGGTCCTTGTCGCATTCCATCCTTGCCACCGGAACCTGTTGCTTGCATGGAGCGGTTACTGGAGCGTCAAGATTAGCGGGAAAGGCGGCGGAAGGTGAGTATATAATGATTTTTTTTTTCTTTCTTATTTTTAACATTAGATCCTTTTACTATTGACGCTGCATAGGCAGCATCAATAGTAAAAAGTTGGGGACACACAGGGTTAATAGCGGCAGTAACGGAGTGAGTTACCCGCGGCATAACGCGATCCGTTAATGCTGGCAATTAACCCTGTGTGAGCGGTGACTGCGAGGAGTATGGAGCGGGCGCCGGGCACTGACTGCAGGGGAGTAAGGAGGGACTAATCGGACCGTGGCCGTCGCTGATTGGTCGCGGCAGCCATTACAGGCAGCTGGAGAGACCAATCAGCGACTGAATATCCGTGACAGAAAGGACAGACAGACAGACGGAAGTGACCCTTAGACAATTATATAGTAGATTTTTTTTTTTGCTGTCCTCCAAGATGGTGCCGCTGGCACCTGTGCAGTAGCCGCTATCGGCCATTGCCGATAGCTGCTATTGTGCAAGCGCCGGCGCCATCTTGCTAGAGAATTTCCTACTCCAAGTTGGCGCCGGCTGCGCCTGTGCAGTAGCAACTATTGGAGTTCACCGACAGCTGCTACTGTGCAGGTGCGTTCGGGGCCATTTTCAAACATTATTTTCATTTTTTTTAGGAATTTCAGGAGAACAGGAAAGAAATTAAGTTTAAACACAGTACATATGCGATCAGGCTAAAGTCTGTCTGTAATCCGAGCACCCATAGTATCACACCAGGATGAGTCGGTCAACAGCCCCAATGAGCGTTTCGCTTGGGCTTCTTCAGAGGGTGTTTGGACTGTTGACTGACTCATCCTGGTGTGATACTATGGGTAAGAACTCGGTTTAAACGACAGACAATAGTACATTAGACCTATTAACTCTAAGGTATAGCACCTTTATTTTGATGGTCTGTATAACTCTGATATCTGTTCTAGTAACATTGTTTTCATATGCAATCATACTGCAGCGCAGGTGCCTGCAGAAGGTTTTTTTTTTCCAAGATGCATAGAATATTCATTATGTAAAATAGGGGGCAGGTGACTGAGGGACCAGTGACCTCTAAGAAGCCATACAGATGAATATCTAAGCCGAGCACCACATGAAGACCCCCCCCCCCCCCCCCCCCCCCGTCCCAGGCCAATCCGGAACACGAGCATGTCATTAACTCAAAACTGAAAATAAAGATTAAACAACAACCACAAAGATGGATTTCATCAACCAAGGTATCATTTTAATCAGTATAATGGCACCGACCTGACAGTATCTGTAGGATACTGTGCACAATCCTGCTAACAGGTTCCCTTTAATATCACAATTAGGTCATAAATGCTTTTAATATTTTAGCAGCTGCTAGAGACATAAGAAGAATCTCGATAAACTGTTAAAAAAAAAAAAAAAAAAATCCTACATCAACTTCCAAGCTGGAGCTATCCCACTGTATTTGACTGTTTACAGTGTTAGTAAAGATAGAAAATAAAGATAATGCTGAAATTAGTTGTTATCCATTTTTTTTTTTAACTGAAGTTGTACTGTATTTTGGGATCACGCTGACCCCTTTAGCCAGTACAATTCTACAAACACTTTTTTATTATATGTTGTGACTGACAGCAGGGTCAGTGTGACCCCAAAAATGATTGCAGTTTTTTTTTTTATCAATAAAATTGACTCAAACCAATATGTTGCAAAGAATGATTTCATTTTCTATCATTATCTACTTTATAAACTAAAATGAGACCTGCAGGACACCTTAGATATTTCTAGCATACACACAGAATGTTCCATAAGTGTCTATAAGATGCTGGTCCTACTTCTAGAGGCTGCCTCTCGAGAACACAAGGCAGCTCTGAATGCTGTTTTACAGCATCTGTAAACAGAATTGTGGCCCAGATACCCAACTCTCCATTCACTTTTATGGGAGTTCTGAACATAGACGGGCAAGCATGGGACATTCTGCAAGCAAGTGAAATGGTGCATGGTTTTGATCTGCTTATATTAGCATTTATCAAATTAACTTACTTTTACAGGACAACGTTTTCGTTATACATATTATGATGAATCTCAAGGAGAAATCTATAGGTCAATTGAAAACTTAGACAAAATGGTAAGAGTCAGTGTATTACTTGTTAATATTTATTTGTATTGTAACTTTAGATAGCTGAATTTTTAATGGGGATCTGTCAGTAAGATCAACCTTCCTAAGCCATCCATAAGGTCATAGAAAGATGAATAAAATGATACCTTCAGATCTGCAACCTAATGTTTTATTCTAGAGGAATTATTCTAGCGGAATCCACAATGTTCTTAATAAGTAAATACCGTATATACTCGAGTATAAGCCGACCCCCCCTAATTTTGCCACAAAAAACTGGGAAAACTTAATGACTCGAGTGTAAGCCTAGGGTGGGAAATTCAGCAGCTACCGGTAAATGTCAAAAGTAAAAATAGATACCAATAAAAGTAAAATTAAATGAGACATCAGTAGGTAAAGTGTTTTTGAATATCCATATTGAATCAGGAGCTCCATATAATGCTTGATACAGTTTATGATGGCCCCATAAGATGCTCCATATTAAAATATGCCCCATATAATCCTGCATAAAGGTTAATAATGGCCCCATAAGATGCTCCATAAAGATATTTGCCCCATATAGTGCTGCACAAACGTTGATTATGGCCCCATACAGACACTTTCCCCATATAGTGCTGCACAAACGTTATGGCCCTATACAGACACTTGCCCCATATAGTGCTGCACAAACGTTATGGCCCCATACAGACTCTTGCGCCATATAGTGCTGCACAAACGTTGTGGCCCCATACAGACACTTGCGCCATATAGTGCTGCACAAACGTTATGGCCCCATACAGACACTTGCGCCATATAGTGCTGCACAAACGTTATGGCCCCATACAGACACTTACCCCATATAGTGCTGCACAAACGTTATGGCCCCATACAGTCACTTACCCCATATAGTGCTGCACAAACGTTATGACCCCATACAGACACTTACCCCATATAGTGCTGCACAAACGTTATGACCCCATACAGACACTTGCGCCATATAGTGCTGCACAAACGTTATGGCCCCATACAGACACTTGCCCCATATAGTGCTGCACAAACGTTATGGCCCCATAAGATGCTCCATACAGACATTTGCCCCATTTGCTGTTGCTGCGATAAAAAAAAAAAAATCACACACTCACCTCTCCGACGCTCAGGCCCCCGGCACTTTCAATATATTTACCTGCTCCACGTTCCGGCACCACTCCATCTTCAGCGTCTTCTGCACTGACGTTCAGGCAGAGGGCGCGCACTAACCACGTCACCATGCCCTCTGACCTGAGCGTCACTGCAGAAGACGCTGAAGACGGAGCAGCGCCGGAATGAGGAGCAGCTGAATATTGCGCAGCGCTGCTCTCCCCCTCCCCCTTATACTCACCTGCTCCTGGCGTGGTGCAGTCCCTGCTTCCCCGCAGCTTCTTCCTGTATTGAGCGGACACCATTACCGCTCATTACAGTAATGAATATGTGGATCCACCTCTATGGGAGGTGGAACCGCATATTCATTACTGTAATGAGCGGTACCATGTGACCGCTCAGTACAGGAAGAAGCTGGGGCGCCGGGAAGCAGGGACGTGCAGGGACCGTGCCAGGAGCAGGTGATTATAATTAGACAGCTCCCCTGCCGACCCCTGGGTATGACTTGAGTATAAGCCGAGAGGGGGACTTTCAGCCCCAAAAAATGGGCTGAAAATCTCGGCTTATACTTGAGTATATACGGTAATTGGTTGAGATGTATAGGTCAGACATAGATCTCCCTGAAAATCTGCCTTCACAGCTTATTTTAAATTAAGCGGTGTGTTATCAGTGTGTAACATGTAATGTCTGACAATCTGCTCTCTTGATCTACATGTCTCACACTGGCAATGCCCCCTTTTATTAAAAAATAACCTCTGGAAGCAGATTGATAGATCTTAACTTAACCTTTACGTATAAGAAAAACGTGGATTTCTCTGAATTAAGACATTAGATTGCAGATATTAAGGTATCATTTTATTCAGCTTCCTATGACCAATCTGCCCATATAGATGGCTTAGCAGGGTTGATCCTTCTGACAGATTCCCTTTAAGACTATAAGATGGTACCATGCTCTCAGACAGATCCAGGAATAGAAGAAAAAAAATAAAAAAACGATGGTAGAGAAAACATTTTCCCATCTTAAAAAGGCATCCCACTAAAATATACTATCAGTAGTAAAAGTGCTTCTCACAAAATTAGAATATCATCTAAAGGTTAATTTATTTCAGTTCCGCAATACAAAAAGTGAAACTCATATATTCTATAGAGTCATTACAGAGTGAGCTATTTCAAGCATTTATTTCTGTTTTTCTTGATGATTATGGCTTACAGTCAAAGAAAACCCAAAAGTCATTATCTCAGTAAATTAGAATAATTAACAAAAACACCTGCAAAGGCTTCCTAAGTGTTTAAAAAGGTCACTTAGTCTGTTTCAGTAGGCTCCACAGTCATGGGGAAGACTGTTGGCTTGACAGATGTCCAGAAGGCAGACATTGACACATTCCACAAGGAGGGTAAGCAACAAGAGGCCATTGCTAAAGAAGCTGGTTGTTCAGAGTGATGTATCCAAGCATATTAATGGAAGATTGAGTGGAAGGAAAATGTGTGATAGAAACAGGTGCACAAGAAACCGAATAACAGCAGCCTTGAAAGTATTGTTAAGAAAAGGCCATTCAACAATTTGGCAGAGATTCACAAGAAGTGGTCTGCTGGAGTCATTGCTTCAAGAGCCACCACACACCCCACGTATCCAGGACATGGGCTACAAATGTTGCATTCCTTGTGTCAAGCCACTCATGACCAATAGACAACGCCAGAAGCGTCTTACCTGGGCTAAGGAGAAAAAGAACTGGACTTGTTGCTGAGTGGTCCAAGGTGGTGTTTTCAGATGAAAGTAAATTTTGCATTTCATTTGGAAATTGACGTCCCAGAGTCTGGAGGAAGAGTGGAGAGACCACAATTCAAGCTGCTCGAAGTCTAGTGTGAAGTTTCCACAATCAGTGATGGTTTGGGGAGCCATGTAATCTGCTGGTGTAGGTCCACTGTGTTTTATCAAGACCAATGTCAGCGCAGCCATCTACCAGGAAATTTTAGAGCACGTCATGCTTCCCTCTGCCGACAAGCTTTTTGGAGATGGAAATTTAATTCTCCTGCAGGAATTGGCACCTGTCCACACTGCCAAAAGTACCAATACCTGGTTTAATAACAACAGTATCACTGTGCTTGATTGGCCAGCAAGCTCGCCTGACCTTAACCCCATATAGAATCTGAGGTATTGTCAAGAGGAAGATGAGACACCAGACCCAACAATGCAGACGAGTTGAAGGCTGCTATCAAAGCAACCTGGGCTTCCATAACATGTCAGCAGTGGCACAGGCTGATTGCCTCCATGCCACGCCTCATTGATGCAGTAATTGATGCAAAAAGAGTTCCGACCAAGTATTGAGTGCATTTACTGGACATACATTTCAGTAGGCCAACATTTCAGATGTTAAAATAATTTATTCAAGCGGATGTTATAAGGTATTCTAATTTACTGAGATGACTTTTGAGTTTTCATTGGCTGTGAGCCATAATCATCAACATTAACAGAAATAAACACTTGAAATAGATCACTCTGTAATGACTCTATATACAGTGCCTACAAGTAGTATTCAACCCCCTGCAGATTTAGCAGGTTTACACATTTGGAATTAACTTGGCATTGTGACATTTGGACTGTAGATCAGCCTGGAAGTGTGAAATGCACTGCAGCAAAAAAGAATGTTATTTCTTTGTTTATTTTTTTAAAAAATTGTGAAAAGTCTTTTCAGAGGGTCATTTATTATTCAACCCCTCAACCCACCAGAATTCTGTTTGGTTCCCCTAAAGTATTAAGAAGTAGTTCAGGCACAAAGAACAATGAGCTTCACATGTTTGGATTAATTATCTCTTTTTCCAGCCTTTTCTGACTATTTAAGGCCCTCCCCAAACTTGTGAACAGCACTCATACATAGTCAACATGGGAAAGACAAAGGAGCATTCCAAGGCCATCAGAGACAAGATCGTGGAGGGTCACAAGGCTGGCAAGGGGTACAAAACCCTTTCCAAGGAGTTGGGCCTACCTGTCTCCACTGTTGGGAGCATCATCCGGAAGTGGAAGGCTTATGGAACTACTGTTAGCCTTCCACGGCCTGGACAGCCTTTGAAAGTTTCCTCCCGTGCCGAGGCCAGGCTTGTCCGAAGAGTCAAGGCTAACCCAAGGACAACAAGGAAGGAGCTCCGGGAAGATCTCATGGCAGTGGGGACATTGGTTTCAGTTAATACCATAAGTAACGTACTCCATTCTCCGTTCCAGACGAGCCCGTAAGGTACCTTTACTTTCAAAGCGTCATGTCAAGGCTCGTCTACAGTTTGCTCATGATCACTTGGAGGACTCTGAGACTGACTGGTTCAAGGTTCTCTGGTTTGATGAGACCAAGATAGAGATCTTTGGTGCCAACCACACACGTGACGTTTGGAGACTGGATGGCACTGCATACGACCCCAAGAATACCATCCCTACAGTCAAGCATGGTGGTGGCAGCATCATGCTGTGGGGCTGTTTCTCAGCCAAGGGGCCTGGCCATCTGGTCCGCATCCATGGGAATATGGATAGCACGGCCTACCTGGAGATTTTGGCCAAGAACCTCCGCTCCTCCATCAAGGATCTTAAGATGGGTCATCATTTCATCTTCCAACAAGACAACGACCCAAAGCACATAGCCAAGAAAACCAAGGCCTGGTTCAAGAGGCAAAAAATCAAGGTGTTGCAGTGGCCTAGTCAGTCTCCTGACCTTAACCCAATTGAAAACTTGTGGAAGGAGCTCAAGATTAAAGTCCACATGAGACACCCAAAGAACCTAGATAACTTGGAGAAGATCTGCATGGAGGAGTGGGCTAAGATAACTCCAGAGACCTGTGCCGGACTGATCAGGTCTTCTAAAAGACGATTATTAGCTGTAATTGCAAACAAAGGTTATTCCACAAAATATTAAACCTAGGGGTTGAATAATAATTGACCCACACTTTTATGTTTAAAATTTATAAAAATTTAACCGAGCAACAAAACTTTTTGGTTTGTAAGATGCATCTGTTAATAAATCCTGCTCTTGTTTGAAGTTTGAAGGATCTAACTTATTTGCATCTTATTAAACCTGCTAAATCTGCAGGGGGTTGAATACTACTTGTAGGCATTGTAATATGAGATTCACTTTTTGTATTGAAGAACTGAAATAAAATTTTTGATATTCTAATTTTGTGAGAATCACCGCTACATTGATCACTGTGACCAGTGTGAGTCTGACTTCTGGGAACACCACAGATTCTATGAACAAAGGGGTCATGGTTCACGTCCCTTCAATGTTTTACTCTGCACCCTTTTACTGCTGTGCAGATAACTGCGGTAGAATCCCAGTCACGTGAATAGACATGGCTGCAGTTCCCTGCACATCTGAGAGTGACAGGAGCTCTGCATTGTAGGGAAGGGATTACAGTGCTACACCCAAACTGCATCCTCTTCAGAATCCAGCCACTGCAAATCGGAGATATTCTGTTGATATATGCCTATACAAGATGGGAAAATTCCTTTAATTCATAATGGTCTTTGGCTTATTGTGCGTTAATATTTTGTTCCTTGGTGGGCTAAAATAAGGTGCTCATATCTGGGTGCCTTCTTCCTTGGCTGCAGAGATTTGTTGTCTTGGGAATCTGAACATGATATACACATCTTTAATGCCCTGCATTAATCGTACAGTAATGGTGAAGGAAATGGGAGGGGGTCTGGCGGTGAGGTCCCTGCTTCTGCAGACTGCACCGCCTACATTTTTATTTTCTCAAAATTAAATAACAACTTTTAATCTAAACTTGTTTGTAGCTTCAGGAATGATTTAGTTAATATGAGCAGATCAGAGGCAAATCCTTCCATTTATATCCAGCTAAGTGGAGGGAGGCAGTTTCATAAAATGTGTAACTAATAAAATATGTTATATATTATACATAGTTTTTTTATTTTTTGTTGCAAAAATCTCTTTAATTGGATATCAAAAAAGTTGCAATAAAGCATGCATAACACATGTCTACAAAAAAAAAAATCAGGTGCCAAGGTTCTTGGAATGGATTTAGGGTGTTTTGAGGGCACTGAATTAAACAAATCACATGACTTTTGCTGAATTGGTTCTAGTTTTTTAGCTGATTCGCCTATGAAAGTAACGCATTCCCCCAAGCGACTTGTGTTTGATAACAAGTGCAACAGCTTTTGGTCAGTCTTTTGACACTTGTAACAGTGTCTTAGGTAATGAAATACCCCACACAATTATTTTCTATTTCTAATTTATAGGCTTACAATGCTATAAAAGAGACTGAAGCCAGAATTCTACTGTAATTAACTATTAAATATCTCAGAAACTAGAGCCAATTTGGTAAAACCAAAGTTATATTTTTAATCAGCACCATAAACTTAATATAAAACCGTTCAGACATTGTTGGCACCAAAACCACTGAATACCAGTGTAATAGACCTGCAGTACCGAATTCACGCCGTCCAGAGATCGTGTGACACAAATATTGTTCTGACAGCCCTCCACCAAGCTTAGTATTAATTATGGTAGCCCACTTTGTGCATGTCATTGTTCTAATACGGATGTCCTCTATCATCCCTTTAAAATATGGACTAATTGAAGCACGGAAGAACATTTCACAATCCTATACTGGCCTAATAAGAATTCTATTTTCTCTTATTTCAGGGTATGAGTATTATAGAACAACTAGACCCTATGCCATTTAGTAATTACTTGAAGAAGTATCATAATACTATATGTGGAAGACACCCCATTGGGGTGCTATTAAACGTGAGTATCATTATTCCTACACTATTTTATGAGTCTTTAACCCTTTGAGGATAAAGTATTTTTTTCACTGTCTTATTGGAGACTTGGTCAGGATTAAAGAAGTCCTCGATGCTGGGAAATACAGGCAGATATTTCTCCATCATGCAGAACAATTATTGTGGCATCTGATTGCCTCCACACTAAAGGTACCGTTACACTAAACGACTTACCAACGATCACGACCAGCGATACGACCTGGCCGTGATCGTTGGTAAGTCGTTGTGTGGTCGCTGGGGAGCTGTCACACAGAAAGCTCTCTCCAGCGACCAACGATCAGGGGAACAACTTCGGCATCGTTGAAACTGTCTTCAACGATGCCGAAGTCCCCGGGTAACCAGGGTAAACATCGGGTTACTAAGTGCAGGGCTGCGCTTAGTAACCCGATATTTACCCTGGTTACCATTGTAAAAGTAAAAAAAAAAAAAAAAACTACATACTCACATTCCGATGTCTGTCACATCCCCCGCCGTCAGCTTCCCGCACTGACTGTGTCAGCGCCGGCTGTAAAGCAGAGCACAGCGGTGACGTGACCGCTGTGCTCTGCTTTACGGCCGGTGCTGACAGTCAGTGCAGGGAAGCTATCGGCAGCAGCGCGTGCATTAGCAGTGCTCCTGCCGAAAGCAGTTTTAACCCTGTGGACGCCGGGGGGACATGACAGACATCGGAATGTGAGTATGTAGTGTTTTTTTATTTTTAACTTTTACAATGGTAACCAGGGTAAATATCGGGTTACTAAGTGCGGCCCTGCGCTTAGTAACCCGATATTTACCCTGGTTACAAGTGAACACATCGCTGGATCGGCGTCACACACGCCGATCCAGCGATGACAGCAGGTGATCAGTGACCAAAAAAAGGTCCTGATCATTCCCCAACGACCAACGATCTCCCAGCAGGGGCCTGATCGTTGGTCGTTGTCACACATAACGAGATCGTTAGCGGGATCGTTGCTACGTCACAAAAAGCGTGACGTTGCAACGATATCGTTAACGAAATCGTTATGTGTGAAGGTACCTTTAGTCTGCTGCAGGCTTACTGCATACACACAGCAAGGAAGTGGCGATATGACCCCCACAGTGCCCTAATCTCAACAACATCAAGTATGTCTGGGATTGCAAGAAGAAATAGAAGGATTTGCGCAATCCTACATCCACCAAAGAATTGATAGCGTTTTGAAGGCAAAGGGTGGTGATGCCAAATATTTTTTTTTATTTAGATTTTGTCTTTGTTAATTCACTTTGTATTTTGTTAATTCGCAAAATTAAGTCTGCTGCTTTAATGATATATATTTTGCCCTTTTTATCTAACCATACTTCAAGACTAGAGGTTGGGTTGGTTTATTATATAATAGTGGGTCATAGTACAAAGCTTAACTTGCAGATATTTATAGTCCTTTTTTTGTAATTGCTACATCCTGATTTACATAGTCATTTACAATCTGTACCGCCTTGTTGTGTGGAAATTGTATAATTTTCAGTTCTTCTAACCTTGACATAGTTTGAGACATTCTACTTTTATTATTATATATAGTTGTATTTTCCATGCAGCCACACTTTTGCCCCTGTGTAAAGTTTTCCTGTGTTGCTTAGTCCTGCTTTTGAACATTTTGGCCTGGCCTGTATTCTCCTATTTATTTTGTTTGTCAATTTTCTACATAACTCTTCTTGTTTTTACTTACGGTAATAGAATGCATTGTAATTTTTATTGTGATTGTCTTTTTTTGCTTGTTTCTGAGTTTTGGCTGTTGTTGGGAGATTTCTTTTTCTCTCCAGAGTGGCTTACCACTTTTGCCCAGTACTGAATGTTGTTTTTCTTTTGTTGTTTAACCTTTCAGGATAGTTGATACACCATCTTTCTTCAGCTGGTCACTACAACTATGATACCATATACAGTGGAAACCAGAAGCTTACATACCCTATATAAAAAGATACATATGCATGTTTTTCTCAATATCTGACATGAAATCACAATAAACCTTTCCTGCGTTAGGTCAATTAGGATTACCATAATTATTAATATTTGCCATTTGCCAGAATAATGAGAGAGAGAATGTTTTAAGGCATTTTTATTACTTCCTGCAAAGTCAAAATTTACATACATTTCATTAGTATTTGGTACCATTGCCCTTTTAACCCCTTCATGACCGGAGGTATTTTCGGTTTTGCATTTTTGTTTTTTCGCTCCCCTTCTTCTCAGAGCCATGACTTTTTGTGTGATGCCTTGTTTTTTGCGGGTTGAGTTGTACTTTTGAACTACACCATTGGATTCACCATGTCATGTACTAGAAAGCGGGGAAAAAATTCCAGGTGCCGTGAAATTGCAAAAAAGGTGCAATCCCACACTGGTATTTTGTTTGGCTTTTTTACTATGTTCACTAAATGCTAAAACTGACCTGCCATTATGATTCTCCAGGTAATTACGAGTTCATAGGCATCAAACATGTCTAGGTTCTTTTTTATCTAAGTGGTGAAAAAAAATTCCAAACTATGTTAAATAAAATTGCGCCATATTTCAATACCCGTAGCGTCTCCATTTTTCGTGATCTAGGGTTAGGTGAGGGCTTATTTTTTGCGCTCCGAGCTGACGTTTTTAATGATACAATTTTGGTGCAGATGTGATGTTTGATCGCCCGTTATTGCATTGTCTCGGCAACCAAAAAAACCTATAATTCTGGCATTTTGACTTTTTTGTTTCTTAGCGAATCTACTATCGCTTGCACCTGGGACAAGTGGGTATGCCAGTCAGTACTAAAGATGATGTCATCCAAGTATGCTGATGCATACTTCCGATGGGGTTCTAGCACTATGTCCATCAGCCTCTGGAATGTGGCTGAGCCCCCATGTAGTCCAAAGGGCAGGACGACATAGTGGTACAGATCCTCTGGTGTTATGATGGCGGACCTTTCCCAGTCCTGGGTTTGCGGGGCCTGTTGTGAGAGCCAAAGTGGAGCATTGCCCCGTATAAAGTCCTGAGTGACTGTATACCACTCTACCAGTACATCAACTTGGTCCCCTTGCCCCACCCAAGACTGTATGGCTGCTAGAGAGCCCTCACCAGCCGGTCGACCACTACCCTCTCTACCATCTGGAAGGGAGTCAAGGTCTCAGGCTGGAGCCATTTTTTCACCAGCTGCAGCAAGTCATATGCCTGAGACCTGGCGACTCCACAACAGACCACTGGAATACCCGTTGTGCACGTACATATGTGTTAACCCTCAGTCGGGCAAGGATCTCAACTTTCAATTTCCCATAGTCCAAGGCATCGTCCCGACTGAGGTCCAGGTTGTCTTTCTGGGCATCTTCCGTGAGGAAGGGGGCCACCATTTCAGCCCACTGGGAACATGTCAAGCTCTCCCGCTCTGCAGTGCGCTCAAAGACGGTGAGAAAGGCCTCCATGTCATCCTCTGAACCCATCTTCCTCAGCGCTGACCGGACTTTGTACTGTGCCTCCAAACGGACCGCTGTCGCTGAGGAAGATGCCTCACAAAGAGCCACAATCTGTTGCAGAATCAAATTTTTGGTTTGCTGCTGCTGTAGCTGCTGCTGCTGCTGAAACTCCTGCAACCTCTGCTGTTGCACGAGAGATGGTCAACTGTCTTAGTATTTCCTCCATCTTATCAGCAGGGATGGGCTTCAGCGTTGCAGGCCTGATCACCGACTTGCAGCACGCTTTAGGGTATGCCTCAGATCACACTGCCCGCATTCTCCACCATATGTAGTGCAGTGAGGTTGGTTGGTGAAGTGTGACAGACGGGAAGTGCCCCAGGACAGTTCAAACCAAAGTTTCTTTTAATAGTCACATACTTAGAAAACAAAGTAAATAGGATCCTTCGGATCGCAGCCGGGAAACAAAATAGTCCGTAACCGGACCGGCTACCTTGGGTGACTGCACCGCCGCGTGTGCTGAGGGGTGCCAGGCCTTTTGGCTCCGTGTTGCTTCACACAGGCTGAAGCTATGGCAAAGGCTTCTCTTCTGCAGGTTTGTAAAACAAAACTGACACACTCAACCCTTTGCTGCAGGGGTTTTTACAAGGAACCTGTGGCCTTAGGCCACATGGAAAACCCGGGCCCATAGAGGGAAACTGACCGCCCCACTACCATCCTGTATTCCATTTAAAAAATAAAAGCTTATGGCAAGTTTTCCTAAATCTGCCTTGGAAAAATAGCTTGCCCAGGACAAACAAGAGAAGCCGGAGGCCGCTGCGGGTTTGACGCTGCGGATGAATGCAGCATCAAACCCGCAGCATTTACTGACCGTGGAAACATACCCTTTTATTTTGCACTAGCTGAAGAGCCCGGCGTTGCCTGGGCATAGTAAATATCTGTGGTTAGTTATAGCACCTCACTTCTCTTATTTTCCCATCAAGCCTCTCATTTTCCCCCTCACACCTCTCATTTCCCCCCTCACACCTCTCATTTTCCCCCTCACTCCTCTTATTTTCCCCCTAACACTTATCAGTTCGACCTCACATCTGTCATTTTCCGATCACTCCACTATTTTCCCTCACTCCTCTCATTTTGCACTCACACCTTTTCATTTTCACCCCTCATTTTCCCCTCAGTATATACATGTTTGTCATCTCCCTTATATATAGTATACACCTTGTATGTCATCTCCTGGATATAGTATATACCTGTATGTCATCTCCCCTGTAAATAGTATATACCTGCTGTATGTCATTTCCTCCTGTATATTGTATATACCTGTGTCATCTCCTACTGTATATAGTATATGCCTGTATGTCATCTCTTCTGTATATACTATATACCTGTATGTCATCTCCTCCTATATATGTGTCATCTCCTCTTTTATATAGTATATACCTGTGTCATCTGCTCCTGTATATAGTATATATGTGTGTCATCTACTCATGTATATAGTATGTACCTGTATGTCATCTCCTCCTGTATATAGTATATACCTGTGTCATCTCCTCCTGTATATAGTATATATCTGTGCCATCTCCCCTGTATATAGTATGTACCTGTATGTCATCTCCTCCTGTATATATTATGTACCTGTATGTCATCTCCTGTATATAGTATATACCTGTGTCATCTCCTGTATATAGTATATACCTGTGTGTCATCTTCTGTATATAGTATATACCTGTCATCTCCCCTGTATATATATATATATATATATATAAACCTGTGTGTCATCTCCACTGTATATAGTATATACGTGTGTCATCTCCCCTGTAAATAGTATGTACCTCTGTCATCTCCCCTGTATATAGTATATACCAGTGTGTCATCTCCTCCTGTATATAGTATATACCTGTGTCGTCTCCCCTGTATATAGTATATATGTGTATGTAATCTCCTGTATATAGTATATACCTGTGTCATCTCTCCTGTATATAGTATATATGTGTGTGTCATCTCCCCTGTATATAGTATATACCTGTCATCTGCTCCTGTATATAGTATATACGTGTGTCATCTTCTCCTGTGTATAGTATGTACCTGTATGTCATCTCCTCCTGTATATATTATGTACCTGTATGTCATCTGTATATAGTATATACCTGTGTCATCTCCTGTATATATATATACCTGTGTGTCATCTCCCCTGTATATAGTATATACGTGTGTCATCTCCCCTGTAAATAGTATGTACCTCTGTCATCTCCCCTGTATATAGTATATACCAGTGTGTCATCTCCTCCTGTATATAGTATATACCTGTCATCTCCCCTGTATATAGTATATATAAGTATGTCATCTCCTCCTGTATATAGTATATACCTGTGTCATCTCTCCTGTATATAGTATATATGTGTGTGTCTTCTCCCCTGTATATAGTATATACCTGTCATCTGCTCCTGTATATAGTATATACAGTTAGGTCCATATATATTTGGACAGAGACAACATTTTTCTAATTTTGATTATAGACATTACCACAATGAATTTTAAACAAAACAATTCAGATGCAGTTGAAGTTCAGACTTTCAGCTTTCATTTGAGGGTATCAACATTAAAATTGGTTGAAGGGTTTAGGAGTTTCAGCTCCTTAACATGTGCCACCCTGTTTTTAAAGAGACCAAAAGTAATTGGACAATTGACTCCAAGGCTATTTCATGGACAGGTGTGGACAATCCCTTCGTTATGTCATTCTCAATTAAGAAGATAAAAGGCCTGGAGTTAATTTGAGGTGTGGTGCTTGCATTTGGAAGGTTTTGCTGTGAAGTAAACATGCGGTCAAAGGAGCTCTCCATGCAGGTGAAACAAGCCATCCTTAAACTGCAAAAACAGAAAAAAAACCATCCAAGAAATTGCTACAATATTAGGAGTGGCAAAATCTACACTTTGGTACATCCTGAGAAAGAAAGAAAGCACTGGTGAACTCATCGATGCAGAAAGACCTGGGCGCCCACGGAAGACAACAGTGGTGGATGATTGCAGAATAATCTCCATGGTGAAGAGAAACACCTTCACAACAGCCAACCAAGTGAACAACACTCTCCAGGAGGTAGGCGTATCAATATCCAAATCTACCATAAAGAGAAGACTGCATGAAAGTAAATACAGAGGGTTCACTGCACGGTGCAAGCCACTCATAAGCATCAAGAATAAAAAGGCTAGACTGATTTTGCTAAAAAAACATCTAAAAAAGCAAACACAGTTTTGGAAGAACATTCTTTGGACAGATGAAACCAAGGTCAACCTCTACCAGAATGATGGGAAGAGAAAAGTATGGCGAAGGCGTGGTACAGCTCATGATCCAAAGCATACCACATCATCTGTAAAACAATGTGGAGGCAGTGTGATGGCTTGTGCATGCATGGCTGCCAGTGGCACTGGGTCACTAGTGTTTATTGATGATGTGACACAGGACAGAAGCAGTTGAATGAATTCTGAGGTACTCAGAGACATACTGTGTGCTCAGATCCAGCCAAATGCAGCAAAATTGATTGGTCGTCGTTTCATACTACAGATGGACAATGACCCAAAACATAAAGCCAAAGCAACCAGGAGGTTATTAAAGCAAAGAAGTGGAATATTCTAGAATGGCCAAGTCAGTCACCTGATCTCAACCCAATTGAGCATGCATTTCACTTATTAAAGACTAAACTTCAGACAGAAAGGCCCACAAACAAACAGCAACTGAAAACCACCACAGTGAAGGCCTGGCAGAGCATCAAAAAGGAGGAAAGACAGCATCTGGTGATGTCCATGAGTTCAAGACTTCAGGCAGTCATTGCCAACAAAGGGTTTTCAACCAAGTACTAAAAATGAACATTGTATTTAAAATTATTTAATCTGTCCAATTAATTTTGGTCCCTTTAAAAACAGGGTTGCACACGTTAAGTAGCTGAAACTCCTAAACCCTTCATCCAATTTTAATGTGGATACCCTCAAATGAAAGCTGAAAGTCTGAACTTCAACTGCATCTGAATTATTTTGTTTCAAATTCATTGTGGTAATGTCTATAACCGAAATTAGAAAAATGTTGCCTCTGTCCAAATATATATGGACCTAACTGTATCTGTGCCATCTCCCCTGTATATAGTATGTACCTGTATGTCATCTCCTCCTGTATATATTATGTACCTGTATGTCATCTGTATATAGTATATACCTGTGTCATCTTCTGTATATAGTATATACCTGTGTGTCATCTTCTGTATATAGTATATACCTGTGTCATCTCCCCTGTATATAGTATACGATACGATACACTTTATTGATCCCGTGGGAAATTATGGTATCACAGCAGCACAACTTAAATCATAAAAATCATAAAGGAATTACATAGTTGACATGACAGTGGAGATGACAGAAGAACATTATACATTAGAATAGGACATACACAACAAGTGAACTTAAATGTAGAGAAATAAGTAGACATTCACCTTGGTGGTTTAACCCTAATGTTATTGTTGTACATTCCCATAGCAGTTGGCACAAACGATTTCCTATATTTTTCCTTCTTACACCTCAGAAGTATTAGCCGGTTACTGAAGGTGCTCTTCTGTCTCATGAATAGCTCATATAATGGATGTGCATTATTGTTCATAATTGCCATACACTTTTTCAGAGTTCTTCTCTCCACTACCTCCCCAAAAGAGTCCAGCTTGCAGCCCACAGCAGAACTTGCCTTCTTAATAATCTTATTCAGCTTATTAGCATCAGAGGCCCGCACACTACTACCCCAGCACGTGATTGCAAAAAAGATGGCATCTGCCACTACAGATTGGTAGAACATTTCTAACATTTTGCTACACACATTAAAAGACCTCAGTTTCCTTAGGAAATACAATCTGCTCATCCCCTTCTTGTAGACAAACTCTGAGTGGCATCTCCAGTCCAGTTTGCTATCCAAATGGACCCCCAAATATTTGTAACTCTCCACCTGCTCTACCTCCTGACCAGCAATAGTAATCGGTAAGCATTCCATCTTTATCCTGCTATAGTTGGCCACCAACTCCTTAGTTTTCTTCACATTTAGTTGTAGATAGTTACCATTGCACCAATCCACGAAATTCGACACCACCCTTATGTATTCCTCATCCCCCTGATCTCCCCTAATGCATCCCACAACCACAGAGTCATCCAAAAATTTTTGAAGGTGGCAAAGTTCAGATTTATACTGAAAGTCTGAAGTATACAGTGTGAATAGAAAGGGCGCAAGCACCGTTCCCTGGGGGGCACCTACACTGCTCAATAATCTGCTTGACACCACTGCTCCCATCTGTACAAACTGTGGCCGATCAGATAGGTAGTCAGTTATCCAATTTCTCATCCCCTCCTCCACCTTCATATCAGTCATCCTTTTGTGTAGTAAAAGTGGCTGCAGGGAGTTAAATGCACTCGAGAAATCGAAGAACATCGCTCGCACCATGGTACCGTCAGTCTCCAGAAATGAATGTACCCTATGTAACAGAGAAAGAATAGCATCGTCCACCCCCAATCTATGTCGGTAAGCAAACTGAAGGGGATCGATAAAAGCATTGACCCTTGGTCTTAAGTGAGCAAGCACTAATCTTTCCAAGGCCTTCATAGCGTGAGATGTTAAGGCTACAGGACGATAGTAATTTAGGGTTGCAGGAGAAGAAGTCTTGGGTACCGGCACCAGACAGGAAGTTTTCCATAACACAGGTACCCCCTGTGTTTGTAGACTTCCATTAAATAGGCGTGTAAAGACAGTACACAGCTGGTCTGCACAAACTTTAAGGACACGTGAGCTGAGTCCATCTGGTCCTGCTGCTTTACCAATGTTAAGTGACTTAAACTGCCTCCTCACATCATTTTCGGATACTCTAAAATTAGTCTGCTCATCCTTACATAGTTACATAGTTATTAAGGTTGAAGGAAGACTATATGTCCATCTAGTTCAACCCATAGCCTAACCTAACATGCCCTAACATGTTGATCCAGAGGAAGGCAAAAAAAACCCATGTGGCAAAGAGTAAGCTCCACATTGGGGAAAAAAATTCCTTCCCGACTCCACATGCGGCAATCAGACTAGTTCTCTGGATCAACGCCCTATCAAGGAATCTAGTATATATACCCTGCAACATTATACTTTTCCAGCAAGGTATCGAGTCCCCTCTTAAATTTTAGTAATGAATCACTCATTACAACATCATACGGCAGAGCGTTCCATAGTCTCACTGCTCTTACAGTAAAGAACCCGCGTCTGTTATTATGCTTAAACCTTCTTTCCTCCAGACGTAGAGGATGCCCCCTTGTCCCTGTCTCAGGTCTATGATTAAAAAGATCATCAGAAAGGTCTTTGTATTGTCCCCTCATATATTTATACATTAACATAAGATCACCCCTTAGTCTTCGTTTTTCCAAACTAAATAGCCCCAAGTGTAATAACCTATCTTGGTATTGCAGACCCCCCAGTCCTCTAATAACCTTGGTCGCTCTTCTCTGCACCCGCTCCAGTTCAGCTATGTCTTTCTTATACACCGGAGACCAGAACTGTGCACAGTATTCTAAGTGTGGTCGAACTAATGACTTGTATAGAGGTAAAATGATGTTCTCCTCATGAGCATCTATGCCTCTTTTAATGCATCCCATTATTTTATTTGCCTTTGTAGCAGCTGCCTGACACTGGCCACTAAATGTGAGTTTGTCATCCACCCATACACGCAGGTCTTTTTCATTGACGGTTTTGCCCAGAGTTTTAGAATTAAGCACATAATTATACATCTTATTACTTCTACCCAAGTGCATGACCTTACATTTATCCCCATTAAAGCTCATTTGCCATTTATCAGCCCAAGCTTCTAGTTTACATAAATCATACTGTAATATAAAATTGTCCTCCTCTGTATTGATTACCCTGCAGAGTTTAGTGTCATCTGCAAATATTGAAATTCTGCTCTGTATGCCCCCTACAAGGTCATTAATAAATATGTTAAAAAGAAGCTCGGACATTACTGACAGCTCGGACATTACTGACAGCGCGGACATTACTGACAGCTCAGACATTACTGACAGCTCAGACATTACTGACAGCTCGGACATTACTGACAGCTCGGACATTATTGACAGCGCGGACATTACTGACAGCTCAGACATTACTGACAGCTCGGACATTACTGACAGCTCGGACATTACTGACAGCTCGGACATTAATGACAGCACGGACATTAATGACAGCTCGGACATTACTGACAGCTCAGACATTACTGACAGCTCGGACATTACTGACAGCTCGGACATTACTGACAGCTCGGACATTAATGACAGCACGGACATTAATGACAGCTCAGACATTACTGACAGCTCGGACATTACTGACAGCGTGGACATTACTGACAGAGCGGACATTACTGACAGCTCGGACATTACTGACAGATCAGACATTACTGACAGCGTGGACATTACTGACAGAGCGGACTTTACTGACAGCTCGGACATTACTGACAGCGCGGACATTACTGACAGCTCGGGCATTACTGACAGCTCGGACATTACTGACAGCTCGGACATTACTGACAGCGCAGACATTACTGACAGAGCGGACATTACTGACAGCTCGGACATTACTGACAGCTCGGACATTACTGACAGCTCGGACATTACTGACAGCTCGGACATTACTGACAGCGCGGACATTACTGACAGCGCGGACATTACTGACAGCTCGGACATTACTGACAGCGCGGACATTACTGACAAGCGCAGACATTACTGACAGCTCGGACATTACTGACAGATCGGAGATTACTGACAGCTCGGACATTACTGACAGCTCGGACATTACTGACAGCTCGGACATTACTGACAACACGGACATTACTGACAGCTCGGACATTACTGACAGCGCGGACATTACTGACAGCGCGGACATTACTGACAGCGCGGACATTACTGACAGCTCGGACATTACTGACAGCGCGGACATTACTGACAAGCGCAGACATTACTGACAGCGCGGACATTACTGACAGCTCGGACATTACTGACAGCACGGACATTACTGACAGCTCGGACATTACTGACAGCTCGGACATTACTGACAGCGCGGACATTACTGACAGCTCGGACATTACTGACAGCTCGGACATTACTGACAGCGCGGACATTACTGACAGCGCGGACATTACTGACAGCGCGGACATTACTGACAGCGCGGACATTACTGACAGCTCGGACATTACTGACAGCTCGGACATTACTGACAGTGCGGACATTACTGACAGAGCGGACATTACTGACAGCTCGGACATTACTGACAGCGCGGACATTACTGACAGCGCGGACATTACTGACAGCGCGGACATTACTGACAAGCGCGGACATTACTGACAGCTCGGACATTACTGACAGATCGGAGATTACTGACAGCGCGGACATTACTGACAGCTCGGACATTACTGACAGCTCGGACATTACTGACAGCTCGGACATTACTGACAGATCGGAGATTACTGACAGCTCGGACATTACTGACAGCTCGGACATTACTGACAAGCGCGGACATTACTGACAGCTCGGACATTACTGACAGATCGGAGATTACTGACAGCACGGACATTACTGACAGCTCGGACATTACTGACAGCTCGGACATTACTGACAGCGCGGACATTACTGACAGCGCGGACATTACTGACAGCGCGGACATTACTGACAGCTCGGACATTACTGACAGATCGGACATTACTGACAGCGTGGACATTACTGACAGAGCGGACTTTACTGACAGCTCGGACATTACTGACAGCTCGGACATTACTGACAGCGCAGACATTACTGACAGAGCGGACATTACTGACAGCTCGGACATTACTGACAGCTCGGACATTACTGACAGCTCGGACATTACTGACAACACGGACATTACTGACAGAGCGGACATTACTGACAGCTCAGACATTACTGACAGCGCGGACATTACTGACAGCGCGGACATTACTGACAGCTCGGACATTACTGACAGCTCGGACATTACTGACAGCTCGGACATTACTGACAGCTCGGACATTACTGACAGCTCGGACATTACTGACAACACGGACATTACTGACAGAGCGGACATTACTGACAGCTCAGACATTACTGACAGCGCGGACATTACTGACAGCTCGGACATTACTGACAGCGCAGACATTACTGACAGAGCGGACATTACTGACAGAGCGGACATTACTGACAGCTCGGACATTACTGACAGCTCGGACATTACTGACAGCTCGGACATTACTGACAACACGGACATTACTGACAGAGCGGACATTACTGACAGCTCAGACATTACTGACAGCTCAGACATTACTGACAGCTCGGACATTACTGACAGCTCGAACATTACTGACAGCTCGGACATTACTGACAGCGCGGACATTACTGACAGCGCGGACATTACTGACAGCGCGGACATTACTGACATCCTTCAATATCGTTGTTGCAGAATTTGCACCCAGTTCCCATCCACTATCAGTTGGCAGTGCACATGTACTGCTAAATCTATTGAAATACTCATTCATCTCATTAACCTTGTCCAGATTTCCATCATCATGTTCAGGCCTCACCTTAAGCCCAGTCAGTAATTTCATTCCTGACCAAACCTCCCTGGTATTATTGTGGGACAGTTTCTTTTCAAGTTTAATTCTGAAGGCTTCCTGGGCCTCCTTTATTTTATGCTTCAATTCATGCTGTATCATTTTAATTTCCTCTTTGTCACCTAATTTAAATGCCTTTTTTTTCCTGTTGAGCAAATGCTTCAATTCCTTTGTTATCCATGGCTTGTTGTTTGAAAAACACCTAATCTTTTTAGCCGGCACCAACATATCAGTGCAGAAGTTAATGTAGTCAGTCACTCTACCAACCACTTCATTAACATTTGTATACTCGTCCATTGTCCCAAGCAACACATCCCAGTCTGTAAGATGAAAGCAATCCTGCAGAGCCTGTTCATTTGTTGGATTCCACATTCTAACTGTTTTAATGGTAGCAGGCTGTTTACTAACAACAGGTTGGTAGACTGGTGACAATAGTATAAGATTGTGGTCAGACTTTCCCAAGGGCGGCAGGGTAGACGATGAATAAGCATTCTTGACATTCGCATAGAGTAAGTCCAAAGTAATTTTGTCACGTGTTGTACATTTAACAAATTGATAGAATTTAGGTAAGGCAGTAGAAATTTTAGCTCGGTTAAAATCCCCAGAGATTACAGTAAGCGAGTTGGGGTGTTTCAGCTGGAGCCGAGCAATAACTCCTGTTAGCACTTCACCTGCAGCCTCATGGTTTGCAGTTGGTGATATGTACAACACTATGACACTTGAGTCCGGGATCTCGCCACGTAACCATGTTTCAGTAAAACACATCAAACTGCATTCCTTGTATTCCCTCTGGGTCCTATTAATGCCAGCAGTTCATCCGACTTACTACCCAGTGATTGAACATTCCCCATGATGATGGACGGAACTACAGGTTTAAACCGTCTTCGCCTTGCCTTAAGTTTTTTGCTCGCTCTGCAGCCTCTGTAGGGTCGCCTTACCTCACACGGGACACGTGGTCTACCCACTGCAGGAGAAGGCATTAGCCTGCGCAGCTCCAGAAGTCGGCCCCTTGAGTAAGCAACGCGTTTATGAACAGACTTAGGGACATCAATCAAAACCTTGCCCATGTTAGTCGCACTAAACCTGTCCGTGTAGGGAGGCATACAGTGCACGCCTCCAGACATAGCTGTACCAATTCCTAGACAGGTAGTGGCCGCCTGGCAGTAGGTGCGTATAATACCAGTCCTAGGTTGCAAGGTGATTACAAATGCACTGTAAATCCAGATAGCTGCGGGTAGCAGCAAACATCCAAGGGAAACCATTCAGGGGAGCCAAGGATCAGAAGCATACATCCAGAAAGCTGTGGGTAGCAGTATGCATCCAGGGGAAACAAATCAGAGGTTCAGAAGCAACCAGCCAATGGGAAATCCAAGAGTTCAGCATAAATCCAAGGGAAGCATTCCAGCGGATCCAAGTTCAGAAGGAGAAGGTACTGGGGAAAAGAAAATTCCTTAGGAGTACCAAAAAAACTGAGGTTCAGAAAGAAAAAGGTTCACACATAACAAAAATAATTCCAAAATAAAACAAAACAAAACTATTGCTGCTGCAATGGGCTGCCACTAGCACGGCGCCTTATTGTCCTCATCCAGCAGACAGCAGACAGACACGTCTGCTCTCCTGGTGTGTCATCTCCCCTGTATATAGTATATACCTGTGTGTCATCTCCCCTGTAAATAGTATGTACCTCTGTCATCTCCCCTGTATATAGTATATACCAGTGTGTCATCTCCTCCTGTATATGGTATATACCTGTGTCATCTCCCCTGTATATAGTATATACCTGTGTGTCATCTCCTGTATTAGACCTCGTTCACACCTTATTTGCTCAGTGTTTTTACCTCAGTATTTATAAGCTAAATTGGCAGCCTGATAAATCCTCAGCCAACAGGAAGCCCTCCCCCCTGGCAGTATATATTAGCTCACACATACACATAATAGACAGGTCATGTGACTGACAGCTGCCGTATTTCCTATATGGTACAGTTGTTGCTCTTGTAGTTTTTGTCTGCTTATTAATCAGATTTTTATTTTTGAAGGATAATACCAGACTTGTGTGTGTTTTAGGGCGAGTTTCATGTGTCAAGTTGTGTGTGTTGAGTTTTGTGTGGCGACATGCGTGTAGCAACTTTTTGTGTTGAGTTGCATGTGACAGGTTAGTGTAGCAAGTTGTGTGCAGCAAGTTTTGCGCATGGCGAGTTTTGCACCTGGCGGTTTTATGTGTGGTGCGTTTTGAGTATTTGCAAGTTTTGTGTGAGGCAACTTTTGCATGTGTTGCAACTTTTGTGCATGCGGCAATTTTTCCGCGTGTGCAAGTTTTGCGTGTGGCGAGTTTTCCATGAGGTGAGTTTTGCACGTGTGGCGAGTTTTGCGTGAGCCTAGTTTTGCGCGTGGCGAGTTTTGAGCGGCGACTTTTGTGTTTCGACTTTTATGTGGCGAGGTTGGTGTATGTGTGGTGAAATGTGTGCTGAGGGTGATGTGTGTTCAATCAGGTGGTAGTGTATGGCGCATTTTGTGTGTGTTCATATCCCCGTGTGTGGTGAGTATCCCATGTTGGGGCCCTACCTTATCAACTGTACGGTATATACTCTTTGGCGCCATCGCTCTCACTCTTTAAGTCCCCCTTGTTCACATCTGGTAGCTGTCAATTTGCCTCCAACACTTTTCCTTTCACTTTTTCCCCATAATGTAGTTAGGGGCAAAATTGTTTGGTGAATTGGAACCCGCAGGGTTAAAATTTCACCTCACAACATAGCCTATGACGCTCTCAAGGTCCAGGCGTGTGACTGTGCAAAATTTTGTGGCTGTAGCTGCGATGGTGCAGATGCCAATCCCGGACATACACACATACACACACACATTCAGCTTTATATACTCTGATTGCAATCAGAGTATATATATACAGGTATAGACCTGTGACTGCAATGCACTCCCACAGCCTCAGTACATTGCTGTGCACATCCTGGGAGACACATATTGACACTCTCATATAACACCAGGCACTGCCTCACAAAATATATATTTTCTTTTCTTTTTTTTTAACCCCATACCGATTTTGCGCACACAGAAGATGTGCTTGTGCGATCGCCGCCAGGCGTTCAACTAACATAAATATTTCAAAAATATTGCACACAAAATTTTTTATTTTTATGTAAATAAAAAATAACCAAAAAAAAGTACACATTTGGTATCACCGCATCCAGAACTACCCATCCTATAAAACTTTTCCACTAGTTAACCCCTTCAGTGAAGACCATAAAAAGACAAAAAAACCTATGCTTTTTCATCATACCACCAAAAAAAAGTTAAATTCAATCAAAAAGACGAATGTAAATAAAAATGGTATCACTGAAAAAGTCATCTTGTCCCCCAAAAAAGTTAGCCACCACATGGCTCAATCAGTGGAAAAATAAAAAAGCTTTAGCTCTCAGAATACAGCAATGCAAAAATAATTATTTTTTTTCTATAAAATAGTTTGTGTAAAGTGCCAAAGCATAAAAAATGATATAATTATGGAATTGGTGTAATCATACTGACCCGAAGAGTAAAGCTGCCTTATCAAATTTACCACACATGGAACAGCAGAAAATCCCCCGAATAAAATACAACTCCGTGTTTTTGTTTATTCTGCTTACCAAAAATTGAAGTAAACAGCGATCAATAAACTTTGTACCCAAAAATGGAACCAATAAAAACACCAACTTATCTCACAAAAACCAAGCCCTAACATGACTATCGGCCGAAATATGGAAAAATTATACCTCTCAGAATCTCAAAAAGCTTTTTTTCAGTGTTCGACAACAGCTAAATATAAACAACATAAATCTGGTATTGCACCAACCCGAAAAATAAAGTAATCTAATCACTTACGGTGTAACGCACAATGATTAGTGTTAAAAATAAATAAAGCTAATTCTTGACCTACTACTGATTTGTTCATTCTGCCTCCCAAAGATTGCAGTAAGGATCGGCTCCCTGTCCTGAGCGCTTACACTGGGGTTTCCGTGTTAATCTCTAAAATACGTGATTCAGGTGGAACTTCCAGCATAAGATTCCCTATAATGAGGCAGATGGAGACACTGGACTCTGTTTGGCCTATGATTTGACAATTTGAGTCATTTTAGGCATGGATAAAAGTGTGGTCTGCCACAGTTTTGTGCACTTCTGAAAAGAACACCGCTGAACAGAGGCCAGACGGAGTCCACAGTAACTCTGCTGCCTCATTATAGTGAATGGATGTGTTTCATCTGAATCGCGTCACTCAAAGATTTAGATTGAAACACTGATGTAAGTGCTCAGTGTAGAGCCCTGGATAAATGTGAATCCAAATGTTATGTAAAATATCTATATATATATAATTGTCCAAGGGTTTGGCTGTCTGTCCTGGAAATCCCGATTCGCTGATTGGTCAAGGCCACCAGGCCTCGACCAATCAGCGACAGGCACAGTCTGCCGCAAATTCTGGAATCATCATTGTCCTCCACTGCTGTCAAGTGCCGCCATTGTGTTGTCTAAGGGTCTAATTGTCTGTCTGTCTCGGATATCAGCCAATCAGCTATATTAGTGCGGGATTTAAAAACCACTGACAGCGCAACATACATACATACAAACATATTCTAGAATACCTGATGCTTTTGAATCGGGCCAACATCTAGTTCCCTATAAAAGCTTCAATTCTGTCTACAAAAAAAAGTCCCCACTCAGCCTATTCATCTGTTAATGAAAATCGAGAGAGCTTCCACGTTACTGGTAGCACAAAGGCTCTGGAAAAGTGAAATTGCTTCTCGTCTTCCCAGAAGATATTCTGCAAGTTTTGCGCGCCCAAATCCAAATGCCCACCTCCCGTTTGAGTCCCAGTGTGCCTAAACTACATTTAGCGTTCACATGTTTGGCATTTCTTTCGCAATGATAGTCTGCCAAATTTACAGATTCGGGTCCCCAGAAGTACCAGATGCGCACTATCACATACTGGGGACTACAACATACTGGGCACTACAGTGGCACTTTGCAATTTTCACTCATCAACATTCAGTGCTGCTTGTTTCTGGAAAACATAGAGTCAAAATTGTCACTATACCTGTAGTTAAATTCTAAAAGGGATATAATTTTCAAAATTGGGCCACTTCTAGCAATATGAGCTTTGTATATGGAGTCCACAAGCTATTCTTGGAAAATCTGTGCTGCAGAAGGCTAATAGCGCTCTTTCCCTCCCGAGTTTCACCGTATGGTTAAGCAGTACTGTACAGCTACATATGGAGTATTTCTACGTTAAGCAATAATTGTGTGACAAGTTTTGATGCCATTTTTGCCCACTTCCCCTTGAGAAAATGTGGTGGTATTGTAATTATTTTTTTGTTCACTGTCCAGTGCTATAAAATTGAGTGACACACTGGTGTCGATATGATCACTACACCCATAGATGAATTCATTGAGAGCTGTGGATTACAAAATGGGATCTCTTATAGGGGTTCTAATGTTCTGGCAGCTCAGGGTCTCTCCCAGTGAGTCATGGCAACCGCAAACCATAGCATTAAAATCTGCACTATAATATGGCACTGCTTCCCTTCTGAGCTTTGCATTTTTTTCTGCGAGAAAAATTAAAAACTAATATATATATTAGCTATAAAGCTATATTTTAGTGGTAAAAATGTAATTATTCTTTACCACCCAATTGTAAAAATTATGTGGGGCAAATGTGGTGTCAATATGATTATTGTAACCCTAGAGGAATTCATTGGGGATGTAGTTTGTAAAATTAGGTCGCTTATGGGTTCTGCTGTTCTTTCTCACCACACATCTAGATAAATTCCTTGAGGGATCTAGTTTCCAAAATGTGGTCACTTGTGGGGGGGGGGGGGGTTTCCACTGTTTAGGTGCATCAGGGGCTCTCCAAACGCGACATGGTGTCTGCTAATGATTCCAGCCAATTTTACCCTCCAAATGGCGTTACTTCCATTCTGAGCCCTGCTGTGCTCCCAAACTGTAGCTTCCCATATGTAAAGCAATCTAGAGCAAAGCTGCCGCACAGCCCTTCCTTAACCAACAGCGATACAAACGGTGTGCGTGTCACTTCTATGGAACCGACTCTCCGGTCGAGGTGCACGCTGGAAAAAAGTTACGCCACTGGTACTATGTAAGAAGAAGCGGCAACACTCACCGGTCCTGTGTGGTCCAAGTTTTTATTGATAAAACACAAACATGGTATCTTCACGGCATCGGGGAACAGACGAACAAGGAGGTGAGCAGGATGTGACGACGGCCGTTTCGCGCCGACGATGGCGCTTCCACGGGTCTTCCACGGGTCTACCATGTTTGTGTTTTATCAATAAAAACTTGGACCACACAGGACCGGTGAGTGTTGCCGCTTCTTCTTACATAGTACAAACTGTAGCTTCCCACACATATGAGGTATCAACATACTCCGGAGAAATTGTACAGCAAATTTTGGGTTCCATGTTCTCCTGTTACCCTTGTGAAAATACACATTTTTTTTTGGTCTAAATGCAAATTTTTGTGGGAAAAAAGGTAAATGTTCTTTTTTTTTCTTTCCACATTGCCTCAGTTACTGTGAAGCACCGGAAGGGTTAATAAACTTCTCGGATGTGATTTTGAGCACCCTAAGGGCTTGTTTTCACTTGCGAGGAACACGTCCGTGTCTCGCATGTGGAAACGAAGCTCTGGCGCCGGCACTGTGGAGCAGAGCGTGCGGCTGCATAGCAACACATGCGGACGCACGCTCCGCTCCGGAGTGCCGGCACTAGAGCTTCGTTTCCACATGCGAGACACGGACGTGTTTCTCGCAAGTGAAAACAAGCCCTAAGGGGCACAGTTTTTAGAATAGTGTCACTTTTGGGTATTTTCTGTCATATATACCCTTCAAAGTCACTTCAAATGTGATGTGGTACCTAGACAAAAAATGGTTTTGTATATTTTCTTGTAAAAATTAGAAATTGCTGGTCAAGTTTTAATCCTCCTGCTCCATCCCCTTCTCCCGTCCCTCCTGCTCCATCCCCTTCTCGCAACCCTCCTGCTCTCTCTCCCCTCGTCCCCCCCACCTCCTGCTCCATCCCGCCCAGTAATAGTACGGCGGAGGTCGGTAAGGGGTTAATTACAGTGATCAAAAGCACATTGACTCACAAATCCTCCTTGAGTCATCCCCTTGGTCAGATTTTTTTTTTATTTTATATTTTTTATTTCTTTCATTCTTTGCCTTTGGGGTTAAGGTTGGGCGTAGGGTTAGGTGGTTAGGGTTGAGTCTAGGGTCACAGGGTTGTGGTTGGGTTGGACTTAAGGTTGAGGGTTACTTTTTTTTCAAAAGATAAAAAAAAAAAAATTATGATATAACGACTAGTGTTAAGCACAAATGCTCGTCACTCGAGTTTACATCAGTTGCTCTGGTATGCACCCAGTATCGAGTGCTCAAGTGCTTCTTATAATCCGAAAAATGTAGTATAATTATTTCTGTTAATATTAATTGTATCACTTCATATTGAGCAGGATTAAGTGTGCTGACAACCCCCTAAATAACGTATGAGCCAGCACACAGCCCCTATATACAGTATGAGCTCCCACATAGCCTCCTATATACAATGAGATTCAATATAGCCTCTATATAAAGTATGAGTTCCCACATAGCCTCTTTGTATACAATATGAGCCCCCACATAGCCTTCAAAATATGAACACCCATATAGCCTCCTATGTACAGTGTGAGCCCCCACATAGCATTCTATACACAGTGTGAACCCCCACATAGCGTTCTATATACAATATGAGCCCCCATATAGCCTCCTGTATACAGTATGAGTCTCCAAATAGGCTCTTGTATACAGTATGAGCCCCCACCTAGCCTCCTGTATACAGTGTGAGCCTCCCACATATCCTTCTATACACAGTGTGAACCCCCACATAGCTTCCTATACATAGCATGAGCCCCCACATAGCCTTCTATATACAATATGAGCCACATAGCCTCCTGTATACAGTATGAACCTCCAAATGGCCTCTTGTATGCAATGAGCCCAAACATAGCCTCCTATATACAGTATGAGCCCCTCACAGTCTCCTATATACACTATGAGCCCCCCACATTGCCTCCAATATAATCTGTTAGTAAAATTATTTATCACATACAAGACATTGAGGTTGTAACATAAAAATCACAGGAGACACTGGAACTTGAGTATATACATCACAGGAGACACTGGGGTTGGTGTATATAGCCTCGGAGACACTAGGTCTGATATATATACGTTACAGGATACATTGCGGCTGGAAAACATACATCACAGGAAACATTGGGGCTGGAGCATATATGTCACAAGAGACATTGACTATAAACAAGGATGAATGACTTCTGGGAGATCAAAACATTCAACCCCGCGGAGACACCATCACGTGTTTCTCAACGCAGTGATCCAGAACACTGCCCCCATCCCTTATGGGAATCATACATAGGAAACATTTGCACTTTTGGCTGGTGCATACTTCACATACAGTCATGGCCAAAAGTATTAACACCCCTGCAATTCTGTCAGATAATACTCCGTTTCTTCCTGAAAATTATTGCAATCACAAATTCTTTGGTATTATTATCTTCATTTAACTTGTCTTAAATGAAAAAACACAAAAAGAATTGTCCTAAAGCCAAATTGGATATAATTCCACACCAAACATAAAAAAGGGGGTGGACAAAAGTATTAGCACCATTCGAAAAATCATGTGATGCTTCTCTAATTTTTGTAATTAACAGCACCTGTAACTTACCTGTGGCACCTAACAGGTGTTGGCAATAACTAAATCACGCTTGCAGCCAGTTGACATGGATTAAAGTTGACTCAACCTCTGTCCTGTGTCCTTGTGTACCACATTGAGCATGGAGAAAAGAAAGAAGACCAAAGAACTGTCTGAGGACTTGGGAAACCAAATTGTGAGGAAGCATGAGCAATCTCAAGGCTACAAGTCCATCTCCAAAGACCTGAAAGTAAAATTGACAAGAGATTTCAGCGCAAGATTGTGCGGATGTTGGATAAAGAACCTAGACTAACATCCAAACAAGTTCAAGCTGCCCTGCAGTCCGAGGGTACAACAGTGTCAACTCGTACTATCCGTCGGCTTCTGAATGAAAAGGGACTGTATGGTAGGAGACCCAGGAAGACCCCACTTCTTACCCCGAGACATAAAAAATCCAGGCTGGAGTTTGCCAAAACTTACCTGAAAAAGCCTAAAACGTTTTGAAGAATGTTCTCTGGTCAGATGAGACAAAAGTAGAGCTTTTTGGGCAAAGGCATCAACATAGAGTTTACAAGAGAAAAAAAGAGGCATTCAAAGAAAAGAACACGGTCTCTACAGTCAAACATGGCGGAGGTTCCCTGATGTTTTGGGGTTGCTTTGCTGCCTCTGGCACTGGACTGCTTGTCCGTGTGCATGGCATTATGAAGTCTGAAGACTACCAATAAATTTTGCAGCATAATGTAGGGCCCAGTGTGAGAAAGCTGGGTCTCCCTCAGAGGTCATGGGTCTTCCAGCAGGACAATGACCCAAAACACACTTGAAAAAGCACTAGAAAATGGTTTGAGAGAAAGCACTGGAGACTTCTAAGGTGGCCAGCAATGAGTCCAGACCTGAATCCCTTAGAACACCTGTGGAGAGATCTAAAAATGGCAGTTTGGAGAAGGCACCCTTCAAATATCAGGGACCTGGAGCAGTTTGCCAAAGAAGAATGGTCTAAAATTCCAGCAGAGCATTGTAAGAAACTCATTGATGGTTACGGGAAGCGGTTGGTCGCAGTTATTTTGGCTAAAGGTTGTGCAACCAAGTATTAGGCTGAGGGTGCCAATTCTTTTGTCTGGCCCATTTGTGGAGTTTGGTGTGAAATGATCAATGTATTGCTTTTTGCTTCATTCTCTTTTGTGTTTTTTCATTTAAGACAAATTAAATGAAGATAATAATACCAAAGAATTTGTGATTGCAATCATTTTCAGGAAGAAACTGAGTATTATCTGAGAGAATTGCAGGGGTGTTCATACTTTTGGCCATGACTGTAGGAGAGATTGGCTGGAGTATATACATTTAGCAGATACTAGGGCTGGAGTGTATACATCACAGGAGACATTGGGACTGCCTCAGCAGTCTTTATCTGTGTGATGGGAGCACATGTCAGCTTCAGGACATAATCCTTCATTGCATGCGCATCATGGTTCAGTAGTGAATGCTGCATGCTTGCAGTGCAAGAAGAAATTTGCAATCTAGAAATTAGAAATCTACCTGGTAGCCAGATAAAAAAAGGTTATCGCAGGGTGGATATGCCAGGGGCATTTAAACGTTGGATACCCCTGGTCGAAATTACTGTTATAGTATAGTAGAAGATGAAACTATCTGTAAAAAGCCTAAAGTTAAAGATGACACATGTCCTTTGTGTTTTAGGCAAATAAATATACACTGCTCAGAAAAATAAAGGGAACACTAAAATACCACATCCTAGATATCACTGAATGAAATATTTCAGTTGCAAATCTTTATTCATTACATAGTGGAATGTGTTCAGAACAATAAAACATAAAAATGATCAATGTAAATCAAAATTAATATTCCATGGGGGTCTGGATTTGGAATGATACTCAAAATCAAAGTGGAAAATCAAATTACAGGCTGATCCAACTTCAGTGGAAATGACTCAAGACAAAGAAATGATGTTGTGTTGTGTGTGTGTGTGGCCTCCACGTGCCTGTATAACCTCCCTACAACACCTGGGCATGCTCCTGATGAGGCGTCTGATGGAATCCTGAGGCATCTCCTCCCAGACCTGGACTAAAGCATCCTCCAACTCCTGGACAGTCTGTGGTGCAATGTGACATTGGTGGATGGTGCGAGACATGATGTCCCAGATGTGTTCAGTCAGATTCAGGTCTGGGGAACAGGCGGGCCAGTCCATATCTTCAATGCCTTCATCTTACAGGAACTGCTGACACACTCCAGCCACATGAGGTCTGGCATTATCTTGCATTAGGAGGAACCCAGGGCCAACCGCACAAGCATATGGTCTCACAAGGGGTATGAGGATCTCATCTTGGTACCTAATGGCAGTCAGGATTCCTCTGGCGAGCACATGGAGGCTGTGCAGCCCACCAAAGAAATGCCACACCATTACTGATCCACTGCCAAACCATTCATGCTGTGGGATGTTGCAGGCAGCAGATCGTTCTCTATGGCGTCTCCAGATTCTGTCACGTCTGTCACATGTGCTCAGTATGAACCTGCTTTCATCTGGGAAGAGCACAGAGCACCAGTGGTGAATTTTCCAACCCTGGTGTTCTGTGTCAAATGCCAAGTGTACTGCAAGGTGTTGGGCTGTGAGCACAGCCCACATCTGTGGACGTCGGGCACTCAGACCATCCTCATGGAGTCGGTTGCAGACACATGCACATTTGTGGCCTGCTCGAAGTCATTTTGCAGGGCTCTGGCAGTGCTCCTCGTGTTCCTCCTTGCACAAAGGCAGAGGTAGCGGTCCTGCTGCTGGGTTGTTGCCCTCCTATGGCCCCCTCCACGTCTCCTGGTGTACTGGCCTGTCTCCTGGTAGCGCCTCCAGCCTCTCCAGCCACTACGCTGACAGACACAGCAAACCTTCCCACAGCTCGCATTGATGTGCCATCCTGGATGAGCTGCACTACCTGAGCCACTTGTGTGGGTTGTAGAGTCCGTCTCATGCTACCACAAGTGTGAAAGCACAACCAGCATTTAATAGTGACCAAAACATCGGCCAGAATGCATTGGTACTGAGATGTGATCTGTGGTCCCCACCTGCAGAACCACTCCTTTATTGAGTGTGTCTTGATAATTGCCAGTAATTTCTATCTGTTGTTTATTCTATTTGCATAACAGTATGTGAAATTGATTGTCAAACAGTGTTGCTTCTTAAGTGGACAGTTTGATTTCACAGAAGTTTGATTTACTTGGAGTTATATTCTGTTGTTCGTGTTCCCTTTATTTTTTGAGCAGTGTATAATAGTCATTTTTTTTATTTTAAAAATTACAAAAGTAAAATGGGCGTATGCAAAAGTTTGGGCACCCTGCATGGATAGTACTTAGTGGCACCGCCTTTTTCGAGTATCACAGCATGTAAATGCTTTTTGAAGCTGACAGAGAGCCTTTCAATTCTTGTTTGAGGGATTTAAATCCATTCTTCCTTGGAAATTTCTTCCAGTTCTGTGAAATTCCTGGGTTGTCTGGTATGCTCTACTATTTTGATATCTAGCCACAGAATTTCAATGCTGTTCAGATCAGGGGACTGTGAGGGCCGTTGTAAAACCTTCAGCTTGTGCCTTTTGAGATGGTCTATTGTGGATTTTGACTTGTTTAGGATCATTATCCATTTGAAGAAGCTATCCTCCTTTCAAGATCAGTGTTTTTTTGTTTTGTTTTTTACAGATGGTGTTATGTTTGCATCAGGAATTTGTTGAAATTTCATTGAGTCTATTGTTCTCTCTACCTCTGAAATGTTCCCCATGCCATTGGCTACAACACAACCCCAAAGTATAATTTATGATTAATGGTTGGCGAGATGTTCTTTTCCTTAAATTGTGTGCCTTTTTTTCTCCACACATACAGTACAGACCAAAAGTTTGGACACAACTTCTCATTTAAAGATTTTTCTGTATTTTCAGGACTATGAAAATTGTATATTCACACTGAAGGCATCAAAACTATGAATTAACACATGTGGAATTATATACTTAACAAACCTACCTCTTGAAGCTCATCAAGAGAATGCCAAGAGTGTGCAAAGCAGTCATCAAAGCAAAAGGTGGCTACTTTGAAGAACCTAGAATATAAGACATAATTTCAGTTGTTTCACATTTTTTTGTTAAGTATATAATTCCACATTTGTTAATTCATAGTTTTGATGCCTTCAGTGTGAATTTACAATTTTCATAGTCATGAAAACACAGAAAAATCTTTAAATGAGAAGGTGTGTCCAATCTTTTGGTCTGTACTGTGTATGTATATATATATATATATATATATATATATATGTAAATATATATGTTTGTATATATCCCCTCTAACACTCTTGCACCCCTCCAATCTATTCTGAACTCTGCTGCCCGACTAATACACCTGTCCCCCCGCTATTCCCCGGCCTCTCCCCTCTGTCAATCCCTGCACTGGCTCCCCATTACCCAGAGACTCCAGTACAAAAGCCTAACCATGACATACAAAGCCATCCACAACCTATCTCCTCCATACATCTGTGACCTCGTCTCCCGGTACTCTCCTGCACGCAACCTCCGATCCTCACAAGATCTCCTTCTCTACTCCCCTATTATCTCCTCTTCCCACAATCGCATACAAGATTTCTCTCGTGCATCCCCCCTACTCTGGAATTCTCTACCACAACATATCAGACTCTCGCCTACCATCGAAACCTTCAAAAAGAACCTGAAGACCCACCTCTTCCGACAAGCCTACAACCTGCAGTAACCACCGATTGACCAAACCGCTGCACGGCCAGCTCTACCCTCACCTACTGTATCCTCACCCATCCCTTGTAGATTGTGAGCCCTCGCGGGCAGGGTCCTCTCTCCTCCTGTACCAGTTGTGACTTGTATTCAAGATTATTGTACTTGTTTTATTATGTATACCCCTCCTCACATGTAAAGCGCCATGGAATAAATGGCGCTATAATAATAAATAATAATAATAATATATGTATGTATATACCTATACTATGTGTATATCTATTCTATCCTATTGTAACCTGTCAGTGTAATTTTACTGTACACCACACTGAATTGTCGGCTTTTCTATAGGACACCGGTGCGTATTTCTCGCAAGTCACACTGATGGTCCGTGTGGTGTGTGAGCTTTTCTCGCACCCATAGACTTTCATTGGCGATTCTCGGCCGATATATGGTGAAAATCACAGATGATAGGAGCTGCCCTATAGATTTACATTGGTCCGAGTGCTATGCGATTTTTTTATTGCATAGCACTCGTCCGTATAACGGTCTAGTGTGACTCCGGCCTAAGTGTTATACATGAAGATTGCTTGTTAGACTCGGTTGCAGACTGAGCCTAACAAGCCACCGTAGCTGACAGACCTGGAGGTCATCACATGACCTCCGGCTGCCGGGACAATGCGAGATCCCCCGTGAAGTGATCAGATCTTATCACGGGGGGCGTCTGAGAAGTGAGTATACAGCGGTCTCCCTCTGCTATCTTGTAAATGCCGCAATCGCGGCATCTAGAAGATATCAAAGGGTTAACATAATTGGGACCTGATCTAATCAGGTCCCGATGATGTCACATGTCAGAGCTATTGCTCTGCGCAGGAATCGCACTGCTTGCAGGACCCTGGGGTCCGGAGCGCAGCTAGACCACCCACCGTTGATAAACGTCGGAGCTGCACAAAGCCCAGCAAGCGCCGATGTATATCTACCGTGGGCGGTCATGAAGCTATTATCAGTAATTTCACCTATTTGTGGACTAGAGACAAACCATTTGGGGGGGGGGGGAATTGAAAAAGAGCGGCACAGACAAATAGTGCTGCTTTCTATTGTTTTTTCTCATCTCTGTGCTGGATTCTACAGTTACACAGCTGCTGTTTCTGAACATCAGGGTGCAGTCGACCCAATTAAAGATGGCGGCAACACAGGTGCAACAATACTGTTACAATAAGCATCTTATACACATGTATAAGCCGAGTTTTTCAGCGCATCTTTTATGCTGAAAATGTTGCCCTCGGCTTATACACTAGTCATTGTCCCAGAAAGGGGGAGGAGGAGTGGCAGAGCAGCAGGTCACGGAGGCAGGAGCCGGCGGCTGCAGCTAAAGCCTGTGCCGCTACTAAAGAGAAATGAATATTCATTGCGCTAGCATTGAATATTCGTTTCTTTTATAGCGCGCAGTTGCTGCCGCCGGCTTCCAGTACACATCCTACATACCTTCCCTGCGTGCCCTCGCTGTATCTCATTCCGGCTGAGGCCAGCAGCTCTTCCAGCTGAGCGACGTGTCCCTCGCTCATTAAGGTAATGAATGCTCACGTCTCTCCACTCCCATAGGCGTTGAGTGAATATTCATTACCTTAATGAGCGGGGACACGTGATCGCTCGGCAGGAAGAGCTGCTGGCGCCGGAATGAGATGCAGCGAGGACACGTAGGGAAGGTAAGTAGAATGTGTTTTTTTTGTTTTATAGGAACCATGCATACAGGGATAGGGATAAATAGCCATGCATACAAGGACAGGGATGAGAGAACAATGCATACCCTGCTTATACTCGAGTCAATACGTTTTCCCAATTTTTTGTGGCAAATTTAAGTGCCCCGGCTTATACTCGATTATATACGGTATAAGTATGTATGTATGTGTGTGTGTATATATAATATACAGTGGGTATGTAAAGTATTTAGACCCCTTTAAATTTTTCAGTCTTTGTTTCATTGCAGCCATTTGGTAAATTCAAAAAAGTTCATTTTTTTCTCATTACACTTTGCACCCCATCTTGACTGAAAAAAAAAACAGAAATGTAGAAATTTTTGCAAATTTATAAAAAATGAAAAACTGAAATATCACATGGTCATAAGTATTGAGACCCTTTGCTCAGTCACTCATATTTAAGTTACATGCTGTCCATTTCCTTGTGATCCTCCTAGAGATGATTCTACTCCTTCATTGGAGTCCAGCTGTGTTTAATTAAACTGATAGGACTTGATTTGGAAAGGCACACACCTCTCTATAAGGGTATGTTTCCACGTTCAGGAAACGCTGCGTTTTTTACGCTGCGTTGAGCCGCAGCGTCAAAAACGCAGCATCCAGATGTTACAGCATAGTGGAGGGGATTTCATGAAATCCCGTCTCCACTATGCATTAAAAGACGCATACGGCATACCCGCGAAAACGCACATGCGGCGCGTCTTTTAAGAACGCAGCATGTCTTTACATTGCAGAAAAAACGCAAGGACAGCGCAGGTGACCTGCCAGTGACCTCAGGTGCAGATTTGGTCAGGATTTTACCTGCATAAAATCCTGACCAAATCCTAATGCAATCCTGAACGTGGACACATACCCTAAAGGTACCTTCACATTCAACGATATCGCTAGCGATCCATGACGTTGCAGCGTCCTGGCTAGCGATATCGTTGAGTTTGACAGGCAGCAGCGATCAGGATCCTGCTGTGCCATCGTTGGTCGGAGCAGAAAGTCCAGAACTTTATTTCGTCGCTGGACCTCCTGCAGACATCGCTGAATCGGCGTGTGTGACGCCGATTCAGCGATGTCTTCACTGGTAACCAGGGTAAACATCGGGTTACTAAGCGCAGGGCCGCGCTTAATAACCCGATGTTTACCCTGGTTACCAGCGTAAACGTAAAAAAAAAAACACTACATACTTACCTTCCGCTGTCTGTCCTCCGGCGCTGTGCTTCTCTGCACTGTGAGCGCCGGCCAGCCGGAAAGCAGAGCACAGTGGTGACGTCACCGCTGTGCTTTCCGGCTGGCGCTCACAGTCAGTGCAGAGAAGTAGAGCGCCGGGGGACAGACAGCGGAAGGTAAGTATGTAGTGTTTGTTTTTTTTACGTTTACGCTGGTAACCAGGGTAAACATCGGGTTACTAAGCGCGGCCCTGCGCTTCGTAACCCGATGTTTACTCTGATTACCAGGGGCCCGGCATCGTTGGTCGCTGGAGAGCTGCCTGTGTGACAGCTCTCCAGCGACCAAACAGTGACGCTGCAGCGATCGGGATCGTTGTCTGGATCGCTGCAGCGTCGCTAAATGTGACGGTACCTTAAGACCTCACAGCTCACAGTGCATGTCAGACCAAATGCTCAATTTTTTAATCAAGATGGGGTGCAGAATGTACTTTAATGAGAAAAAATTTACTTTTTTGAATTTATCAAATGGCTGCAATGAAACAGAGTGAAAAATTTAATGGGGTCAGAATACTTTCCATACCCACTGTATATACACAAACGTGTGTGTATACATGTATATATACAGCTCTGGTAAAAATTAAGAGACCATTGCAAAATTTTCAGTTTGTATGATTTTTTTCTTTATAGGTATACTAGCTATTGAACCCGTTCTACGCCCGGGTGGCGAGCATTTATATTGGTATATGGTCTCCATCCTGGTATGTGCTGCTCCATCCTGCGCCCCCATCCTGTCATGTGCTGCTCCCATCCTGCGCCCCCGTTCTGTCATGTGCTGCTCCCATCCTGCGCCTCCATTCTGTCATTTGCTGCTCCCATCCTGTCATTTGCTGCTCCCATCCTGCGCCCGTTCTGTCATTTGCTGCTCCCATCCTGCGTCCCCGTTCTGTCATTTGCTGCTGCCATCCTGCGCCCGTTCTGTCATGTGCTGCTCCCATCCTGCGCCCGTTCTGTCATGTGCTGCTGCCATCCTGCGCCCGTTCTGTCATGTGCTGCTCCCATCCTGCGTCCCCGTTCTGTCATTTGCTGCTGCCATCCTGCGCCCGTTCTGTCATGTGCTGCTGCCATCCTGCGCCCGTTCTGTCATGTGCTGCTGCCATCCTGCGCCCGTTCTGTCATGTGTTGCGGCCATCCTGCGCCCGTTCTGACATGTGCTGCTGCCATCCTGCGCCCGTTCTGTCATGTGCTGCTGCCATCCTGCGCCCGTTCTGTCATGTGCTGCTGCCATCCTGCGCCCGTTCTGTCATGTGCTGCTGCCATCCTGCGCCCGTTCTGTCATGTGCTGCTGCCATCCTGCGCCCGTTTTGTCATGTGCTGCTGCCATCCTGCGCCCGTTCTGTCATGTGCTGCTGCCATCCTGCGCCCGTTCTGTCATGTGCTGCTGCCATCCTGCGCCCGTTCTGTCATGTGCTGCTGCCATCCTGCGCCACCATTGTATTATATGCCCCCCGCTCCAGTGTGTATGCCCCCGAATGCTGCTGCCATATAAAAAAAAAAAAAATACCATACTCACCTATCGTCCGGCTCCACTGCAGGTATGTCTTCAAGAAAATGGCGCCGGAAAGCGGGGACTGCGCAGGCGCCGATTCCGGCAGCAGGAATCGGCGCCTGCGCAGTCCGCGCTTTCCGGCGCCATTTTCTTGAAGACACACCTGCAGTGGAGCCGGAGTGTGTCTTCAAGAAAATGGCACCGGAAAGCGCGGACTGCGCAGGCGCCGATTCCCCTCCGGAGCCGGGAGCAGAGGAGCCGGGAGACGGAGCCGCAAGCAGCGCTGGAACCGGGAAAGGTGAGTATACTTACCCTCCCTCCTGGCGGTCCCTGACTCTCCGGTGGAGATCGCGGTATACGTTCAGTGCTTACGCATACCGCGATCTCCCGGGAGCGTCGCTCTGTGAGGCCCAGACTGCGCCGGCGCTTGCGCAGTCTATAGAGGCTTCGGACAGAGTGACGCTCCCAGCGTTATATTATAGATTTTGAGTAAAATGTAAATTGTTCTTTTTATTCTATAAACTTCTGACATGTCTCCGAATTTCCAAGCAATAAATTTTGTATTTTTTTTCTGACCAAGAAAAATGGTCAAAATATAAAAAAAAAACAGTGCTTGCAGACATCAAATAATCCAAAGAACACAAGTTCATAATCATTTAGAAACAACAATACTAATGTTTTAACCCAGGAAGAGTTCAGAAATCAATATTTTGTGGAAGAACCAAATGATTTTTAATCACAGCTTTCCTGCGTCTTGGCATGCTTTCCAACAGTCTTTCACACTGCTTCTGGCGCAAAAATGTAAGCAGTTCTTCTTTGTGTAATGGCTTGTGACTATTCATCATCCTCCTGATTACATTCCAGAGGTTTCCAATGGGGTTCAGGGCTGGAGATTGGGCTGCCCATGACAGGGTTTTGATGTGGTGGTCTCTTAATTTTTGCCAGAGCTGTATATATATAATTTAATTGTCGTATTTCAGTAGCCATAACATTTTATTTTTTTTGTCTAAGCTAGTTATTGGAGGGCTTGTTTTTTGTGTGATCGGTTGTGTTTGTCAGTGGCACCTTCTTGCGGTACATATAACTTATCTAAAGCTTAAGGAAAGAGCTTTTCTTTTGTTTTATTGCTGTTAAATATTAACCCCTTCATGACCTTGGGATTTTCCATTTTTCCGTGTTCGTTTTTTGCTCCCCTTCTTGCCAGAGCCATAACTTTTTTATTTTTCCGTCAATATGGCCATGTGAGGGCTTATTTTTTGCGAAACAAGTTGTACTTTTGAATGACATCGTTGGTTTTAGCATGTCGTGTACAACAAAACGGGAAAAAAATTCCAAGTGCGGTGAAATTGCAAAAAAAGTGCAATCTTACACTTGTTTTTATATTGGCTTTTTTTACTAGGTTAACTAAATGCTAAAACTGCCAAGCCATTATGATTCTACAGGTCATTACGAGTTCATAGACACCAAACATGTCTAGGTTCTCTTTTATATAAGTGGTGAAATTCCAAACTTTGCTACAAAAAAAAATTGCGCCATTTTCCGATACCCGTAGCGTCTCCATTTTTCTTGATCTGGGGTTGGATGAGGGCTTTTTTTTGCGTGCTGAGCTGGCGTTTTTAATGATAGCATTTTGGTGCAGATACGTTCTTTTGATCGCACGTTATTGCATTTTAATGCAATGTTGCGGCGACCAAAAAAACGTAATTCTGGCGTTTCTAATTTTTTCTCGCTACGCCGTTTAGCGATCAGGTTAATCCTTTTTTTTATTGATAGATCGAGCGATTCTGAATGCGGCGATACCAAATATGTGTAGGTTTGATTTTTTTTTTTTATTGATTTATTTTGAATGGGGCGAAAGAGGGGTGAATTAAACTTTTATATTTTTTTCACATTTTTTTAACTTTTTTTTTTATACTTTTGCCATGCTTCAATAGCCTCCATGGGAGGCTAGAAGCTGGCACCACTCGATCGGCTCTGCTACATAGCAGCGATCATCAGATCGCTGCTATGCAGCAGAAATGCACGTGTGCTATGAGCGCCGACCACAGGGGGGGCGCTCACAGCAGGCCGGCATCAGTAACCATAGAGGTCTCAAGGACCTCTATGGTTACCATTCTGACGCATCGCTGACCCCCGATCATGTGATGGGGGTCGGCGATGCGCTCATTTCCGGCCGGAAGCGCCGGTTAAATTCCGCTGTCAGCGTTTGACAGCGGCATTTAACTAGTTAATAGCGGCGGGTGAATCGCGATTGCAGGCACATGTCAGCTGTTCAAAACAGCTGACATGTCCCGGCTTTGATGCGGGCACACCGCCGGACCCCGGCATCATAGCGCGGTAATTGACCTCGGACGTACTATCCCGTCGAAGGTCAGAAAGCGGTTAAGCTAGACTAGTAGGGAATGGAATAGTGATGAGCGAATATACTCGGTTGCTCGGGTTTTCTCGAGCACGCTCGGGTGACCTCCGAGTATTTATGACTGCTCTGAGATTTAGTTTTCATCACGGCAGCTGGATGATTTACAGCTACTAGCCAGACTGAGTACATGTGGGAATTGCCTAGTTGCTAGGGAATTCTCACATGTAATCAAGCTGGCTAATAGCTGTAAATCATCCAGCTGCCGTGATGAAAACTAAATCTCTGAGCAGTCATAAATACTCGGAGGTCACCCGAGCGTGCTCGAGAAAACCTGAGCAAGGAGTACACTTGCTCATCACTAGAAGGTAATAAAGGGAAAAGGTGTGAAAAAAAATAAACTTTTATTGCATAATCATTAAAATGTAGTATGAATTGTAATTATAAAAGTTCATTTTTATTCACACCTTTTCCTTCTGGTCGTGTACATCTTTGTGAATAATATCCAATGAGGTATGACAATCTCATTATACTAAATATTATGCTATTTACATGCTGCTCAGATAGTGTTCACTTTGTTTCGTGAATCTGTACTGTTTGAAAAAAAAATTGTTTTTGGATCTCCATATTTTTTTTTTTAATTTTCCAACAATGGCGCTTGGTATCTTTCACTGTTCGCACTTATTGATGCATATGGTTTATTTTTATCACTTTTTTTAATGCTTTTTTAGAAGATGGAGTGTAGAAAAAAGACATTCAGTTTATTTTTTTATTTAAAAAAAATATGTATTAACATTATTTTCCAGGTTAATGCGATAATTACAGTGCCAAATTTTATATACCGTATATACTCGAGTCTAAGCCGATCCGAGTATAAGCCGACCCCCCTAATTTTGCCACAAAAAACTGGGAAAACTTATTGACTCGAGTATAAGCCTAGGGTGGAAAATGCAGCAGCTACTGGTGAATTTCAAAAATAAAAATAGATGCTCCATACCGTTCATTATTGCCCCATAGCTGTGCCATATAGTGCTCTGCACAGTTCATTATTGCCCCATAGCTGTGCCATATAGTGCTCTGCACCGTTCATTCCTGCCCCATAGCTGCCATATAGTGCTCTGCACCGTTCATTTTTGCCCCATAGCTGTGCCATATAGTGCTCTGCTCCGTACATTCTTGCCCCATAGCTGTGCCATACAGTGCTCTGCTCCGTTCATTATTGCCCCATAACTATGCCATATAGTGCTCTGCGCCGTTCATTATTGCCCCATAGCTGTGCCATATAGTGCTCTGCACCATTCATTATTGCCCCATAGCTGTGCCATATAGTGCTCTGCACTGTTCATTTTTGCCCAATAGCTGTGCCATACAGTGCCCTGCACCGTTCATTTTTGCCCCATAGCTGTGCCATATAGTGCTCTGCACCGTTCATTTTTGCCCCATAGCTGTGCCATATAGTGCTCTGCACCGTTCATTTTTGCCCCATAGATGCTCCATAAAGTGCTCTGCACCGTTCCTTATTGCCCCATAGCTGTGCCATATAGTGCTCTGCACCATTCATTATTGCCCCATAGCTGTGCCATATAGTGCTCTGCACCGTTCATTTTTGCCCCATAGATGCTCCATAAAGTGCTCTGCACCGTTCCTTCTTGCCCCATAGCTGTGCCAAATAGTGCTCTGCACCATTCATTATTGCCCCATAGCTGTGCCATATAGTGCTCTGCACCGTTCATTATTGCCCCATATATGCTCCTTATAAAGCTGTGCCATTGCTGCTGCTGCTGCAATAATAAAAAACAAAAAAGCCATTCTCACCTCTCTTGCTTGCAGCTCCCAGCGTCCCGTCCCGGCATCTCCCCGCACTGACTGTTCAGGCAGAGGGCGCCGCGCACACTATATGCGTCATTGCGCCCTCTGACCTGCACAGTCAGAGCGCAGAGACGCCGGGAAGATGGAGCGACGCCGGGAAGATGGAGCGGCGCCCGGCGTGTGGAACGGGGACAGGTAAATATAAAATACTCACCTAGTCCCGGCCCTCCTGACGCTGCCCCTGCCTGTCACACTGCTCCGGGTGCCGCAGCTCTTCCTGTCAGCGGTCACTGGCACCGCTCAGAGGAATGAATATGTGGCTCCACCCCTATGGGAGTGGAGTCCATATTTATTTCTCTAATGAGCGGTCCCACGTGACCGCTGACAGGAAGAGCTGCGGGACCCGGAGCAGTGTGACAGGCAGGGAAGCGTCAGGCGCGCCGAGACTAGGTGAGTATGCCTCAGCGCCCTCTCTCCCTCACCCGCTGACCCTGCCGCCCACCGTGACTCGAGTATAAGCCGAGAGGGGCACTTTCAGCCCAAAAATTTGGGCTGAAAATCTCGGCTTATACTCGAGTATATACGGTAGTTTGTTTTACATCTCTTCCACAAATACCTTCTCTTTTTCTCTCCTAATATTGGTGGGGGTTTGCCATTTTCCAACACCAATAACTTTTTTTTTTTTTTTTTTGTGAAGGCAGAGTTCTTGTGAGAGCTTTGTTTTTTGTGACAAGTTGTAGTTTTTAACAATGCCATTTATGGACTTCATGATCACCAATCTTTTTTTCTGTCATCATATTCTGATTCGCATAACTTTATTTATTTTTCTGTAGATGGAGTTTTACGTGTTTTTTTTGTTTGTTTTTTTTTTATGAAAAGCTGTAGCTTTAACAGGTACCATTTTTGGGTGCATGCAATTTTATTATCACTACTTTTATTATTTTTTACTTTTTTTTGTAGTCTGCATGAACAAAAAACACTTTTTTTAATTTACTTTTTTAATCAGATTTGAAAAGCTTAAATCACCAAATCTGGTGTAGTTCCTCATGTTTTTTTCTTGGTTTGATCACCATACAGGATAAATAGTTTTATGATACAGGTTGATACGATTAAAGTAATTTAATATTTATATATTTTTTAATGTTTTTACATTATTCTTTTGCAATATGTGTCGCCCTAGTGGGCTTAAACCTGCAATTATGATCCCATGTATGACTGATAGGTAGCCTGTTAGACCCCACCACCAGCTGGATCTGATAGACTGTGGTGTATGGCAGACTCAAAGACCATTATCAGAACTACAGTTGCTATAGCAACCCATCAGCACCCCAAAATTATGCTGTGGTGTTGTTGATTGGTTGTCAAAAGTAGCCAACTCCCTCTGTCATACTTTTCATGTGCCAATGTCACTAGTAGCAACATCATAGGAGAGGTCAACCTGCTAAATTCTGTGTTATCACTATTCATAAAAGTTGCATCAAGAGTTTGGCTTATATTTGGAGTATATCAGTCGGGATCCTGTAGTTGATCACATCTGTACAGGAGCTTTATCTTGCAATCAGCATGACTGATATACAAGTGTTTCGCACTAAATTAGAATAACATCAAAAAGTTACCGGAATTTCAGTTCTTCAATACAAAAAGTGAAACTCATATATTATATAGAGTCATTACAAACAGAGTGATGTATTTCAAGTGTTTATTTCTGAAAATGTTGATTATTATTGTTTATAGCCAATGAAAACCCAAAAGTCATTATCTCTGTAAATTCGAATACTTTATAACACCAGCTTGAAATACTATTTTAAAATCCAAAATGTTGGCCTACTGAAATGTATGTTCAGTAAATACACTCAATACTTGGTGGGGCTCTCTTTGCATCAATTACTGCATCAATGCAGCGTGGCATGGAGGTGATCAGCCTGTGGCACTGCTGAGGTGTTATGGAAGCCCAGGTTGCTTTGATAGCAGCCTTTAGCTTATCTGCATTGTTGGATCTGGTGTCCTCTCTTCCTCTTGACAATACTCCATGGATTCTCTATGGGGTTAAGGTTAGGCAAGTTTGCTGGCCAATCAAGCACAGTGATACTGTTGTTTTGAAACCAGGTATTGGTAGTTTTGGCAGTGTGGACAGGTGCTAAGTCCTGCTGGAGAATGAAATTTCCATCTCCAAAAAGCTTGTCGGCAGAGGGGAGCATGAAGTGCTCTAAAATTTCCTGGTAGACGGCTGTGCTGACTTTGGTCTTGATAAAATACAGCGGACCTACACCAGCAGATGACATAGCTACTCAAACCATCGCTGATTGTGGAAACTTCACACTAGACCTCATGCAGCTTGAAATGTGTGCCTCTCCACTCTTCCTCTAGACTCCGGGACCTCAATTTCCAAACGAAATGCAAAAATTTACTTTCCTCTGAAAACAACACCTTAGACCACTGAGCAACTGTCCAGTTCTTTTTCTCCTTGGCAAGGTAAGGTGCTTCTGGTGTTGTCTATTGGTGAGGAGTGACTTGACACAAGGAATACGACACTTATAGCCCATATCCTGGATACGTCTGTGTGTGATGGCTCTTGAAGCAATGACTAGCAGCAGCCATCTCCTTGTGAATCTCCCCAAAACTTTTGAATGGACTTTTCTTAACAATTCTTTCAAGGCTGCGGTTATTAGACACTTATTTCCACTCAACTTCCATACTTGGATACTTCCATCAGGTTGGATACAGCACTCTGTGAACAGCCAGCTTCTTTAGCAATGAACTTTTGTGGCTTACCCTCCTTGTGAAGTGTGTCAATGACTGCCTTCTGGATATCTGTCAAGTCAGCAAATTTTCCCTATGATTATGGAGCCTACTAAAACAGACTAAGAGACCTTTTTAAACACTTAGGAAGCCTTTGCAGGTGTTTTTTGCTAATTACTCTAAGTTACTGAGATAATGATTTGGGGGTTTTCATTGGCTGTAAGCCATAATCATCAACATTAACAGAAATAAACACTTGAAATAGATCACTCTGTTTGTAATGACTGTATATAATATATGACTTTCACTTTTTGTATTGAAGAACTGAAATAAATTAACTTTTTGAAATTCTAATTTAGTGATAAACACTTGTATTTGTCATGTAGCACTGACATACGATGGATGTATCCAAAAATGTGAACATCCTATATAATGTATTTTTAATATACCGTATATACTCGAGTATAAGCCGACCCCAGTATAAGCCGAGACCACTAATTTTGCCACAAAAAACTCAGAAAACTTAACAACTCGAGTATAAGCCTAGGGTGGAAAATGCAGCAGCTACTGGTAAATTTTAAAAATAAAATTAGATACCAATAAAAGTAAAATTAATTGAGTTATCAGTAGGTTAAGTGTTTTTGAATATCCATATTGAATCAGGAGCCCCATATAATGCTCCATACAGTTCATGATGGGCCCCATAAGATACTCCATATTAAAATATGCCCCATATAATGCTGCACAAATGTTGATTATGACCCCATAAGATGCTCCATACAGACATTTGCCCCATATAATTTTCCACAAATTCTGATTATGGCCCCATAAGATGCTCCATAGACACATTTGCCCCATACAATGCTCCACAGATGCTGATTATGGCCCCATAAGATGATCCATAGATATTTGCCCCATATAATGCTGCACATGGCCCCATAAGATGCTCCATACAGATATTTGCCCCATATAATGCTGCACATGGCCCCATACAGATATTTGCCCCATATAATGCTGCACATGGCCCCATACAGATATTTGCCCCATATAATGCTGCACATGGCCCCAAAAGATGCTCCATAGATATATTTGCCCCCTTGTAATGCTGCACATGGCCCCATAAGATGCTCCATACAGATATTTGCCCCATATAATGCTGCACATGGGCCCATAAGATGATCCATACAGATATTTGCCCAATATAATGCTGCACATGGCCACAGAAGATGCTCCATACAGACATTTGCCCCATATGCTGTTGCTGCGATTAAAAAAAAAAATTACATACTCACTGACTGATACAAAGTTGCTTATATTTGGAAGTAAATTTAAGAACTACCGTATATACTCGAGTATAAGCCGAGAATTTCAGCCCATTTTTTTAGGCTGAAATTGCCCCTCTCGGCTTATACTCGAGTCATACCCAGGGGTCAGCAGAGGAGGGGGAGCGGCAGCTGCCTAATAATACTCACCTGCTCCTGTTGTGGTGGAGTCCCTGGTTCTCAGGGCGCCGGCAGCTTTTTCCTTTATTGAGCGGTCACATGGTACCGCGCATTACAGTAATGAATATGCCTCTCCAACCCCCATGGGAGTGGAGTGGGGTCCATATTCATTACTGTAATGAGCAGTACCATGTGACCGCTCACTACAGGAAGAAGCTGCCGGCTCCTGGGAACCAGGGACCGCGCCAGGAGCAGGTGAGTATTATTAGACAGCTGCCGCTCCCCCTCCTCTGCCGACCCCTGGGTATGACTCGAGTATAAGCCGAGAGAGGCAATTTCAGCCTAAAAAAATGGGCTGAAATTCTCGGCTTATACTCGAGTAGATACGGTAGTTCTTAAATTTACTTCCAAATATAAGCAACTTTGTATCAGTCAGCGATGAGAAACAACTTTGTAATATATCTTATTATAAAAAAAATACTTTCCACACATACTAGACTCCTCTTTTCTGAGTTTTTTTTGTTGTAAGCATCAATTTACTTAAATAGACAAAAGCTCTAATTGAATAATATTGGTAACAAAGCTGTCCGTGTGGATATCAATTTTGTTCATGGATAGTACTTAAAGGGACACTGTCACCTGAATTTGGAGGGAACAATCTTCAGCCATGGAGGCGGGGTTTTTGGGTTTTCGATTCACCCTTTCCTTACCCGCTGGCTGCTTGCTGGCTGCAATATTGGATTGAAGTTCATTCTCTGTCCTCCGTAGTACATGCCTGCACAAGGTAATCTTGCCTTGCGCAGGCGTGTACTATGGAGGACAGAATGAACTTCAATCCAATATTGCAGCCAGCATGCAGCCAGCAGGTAAGGAAAGGGTGAATCAAACACCCCAAAACCCCGCCTCCATGGCTGAAGATTGTTCCCTCCAAATTCAGGTGACAGTGTCCCTTTAAGATTGAAAATACATCTGTGTGAACTTGGCCTGTATTTGAGAGGAGAGTGCAGCATTGAGAGTGATACACTGCAGTGCTTTACAGTTTCACTGTGAATCCAGCACTAGTAACATAGTTAACAAGGCAGAAAAAAGACATTTGTCCATCCAGTTCAGCCTATATTCCGTCAGAATAAATCCCCTGATTTACATCCTTCTGAAGAACCTAACAACTGTAAATCTACTATATAAAGCTGAATGTGTGTGTATGTGTGTGTGTATGTCCGGGATTGGCATCTGCACCGTCGCAGCTACAGCCACAAAATTTTGCACAGTCACACGTCTGGACCCCGAGAGCGTCATAGGCTATGTTGTGAGGCGAAATTTTAACCCCGCGCGTTCCAATTCACCAAACAATTTTGCCCCTATCTACATAATGGGGAAAAAAGTGAAAGGAAAAGTGTTGGAAGCGTCGCAGCTACAGCAACAAAATTTTGCACAGTCACACGTCTGGACCCCGAGAGCGTCATAGGCTATGTTGTGAGGTGAAATATTAACCCCGCGCTTTCCAATTCACCAAACAATTTTGCCCCTATCTACATAATGGGGAAAAAAGTGAAAGGAAAAGTGTTGGAGGCGTCGCAGCAACAGAAAAAAAATTTTGCACAGTCACACGTCGGGACCCTGAGAGCGTCATAGGCTATGTTGTGAGGTGAAATTTTAACCCCGCGCGTTCCAATTCACCAAACAATTTTGCCCCTATCTACATAATGGGGAAAAAGTGAAAGGAAAAGTGTTGGAAGCGTCGCAGCTACAGCAACAAAATTTTGCACAGTTACACGTCTGGACCCTGAGAGCGTCATAGGCTACGTTGTGAGGCGAAATTTTAACCCCGCGCTTTCCAATTCACCAAACAATTTTGCCCCTATCTACATAATGGGAAAAAATGAAAGGAAAAGTGTAGGAGGCAAATTGACAGCTGCCAGATGTGAACAAGGGGGACTTAAAGAATGAGAGCAATGGCGCCAAAGAGTATATACCGTACAGTTGCTAAGGTGGGGCCTCGACATGGGATACTCACCACACACGGGAATATGAACACACACAAAATGCGCCACACACTACCACGTGCTTGAACACATATTACCCTCAGCACACATTTCACCACAAATACACCAACCTCGCCACATAAAAGTCGCCACTCAAAACTCGCCACGCGCAGAACTCGCCACATGCAAAAACTAGGCTCTTGCAAAACTCGCCACAAGTGCAAAATTCTCCTCATGAAAAACTCGCCACACGCAAAACTTGCACACGCGGAAAAATTGCCACATGAACAAAAGATGCAACACATGCAAAAGTTGCCTCACACAAAACTTGCACATACTCAAAAGGCACCACACATAATACTCGCAACGCGCAAAACTCGCCATGCGCAAAACTTGCTGCACACAACTTGCTACACTAACCTGTCACATGCAACTCGACACACAAAAAGTTGCTACACGCATGTTGCTACACAAAACTCATCTCACAAAAGTCGCTACATGCATGTCGCCACAAGCAACTCAACACACACAACTTGACAAACGAAACTCGCCCTAAAACACACACAAGTCTGGTATTATCCTTCAAAAATAAAAATCTGATTAATAAGCAGACAAACTACAACAATTGCACCATATAGGAAATACGGCAGCTGTCAGTCACATGACCTGTCTATTATGTGTATGTGTGAGCTAATATATACTGCCAGGGGGAGGGCTTCCTGTTGGCTGGGGATTTATCAGGCTGCCAATTTAGCTTACAAATACTGAGGTAAAAATACTGAGCAAATAACGTGTGAACGAGGTCTAATACAGGAGGAGATGACACACAGGTATATACTATATACAGGGGAGATGACACACAGATATATACTATATACAGGAGAGATGACACACAGATATATACTATATACAGGAGAGATGACACACAGGTATATACTATATAGAGGAGGAGATGACATATAGGTACATGTATATACAGGAGGAGATGACATACAGGTATATACTATATACAGGAGGAGATGACATACAGGTATATGCTATATATTGAAGATGACATGCAGGTATATACTATATGCAGGAGGAGATGACACTCAGATATATACTATATACAGGGGTGATGACACACAGGTATATACTATATACAGGAGGAGATGACATACAGGTATATGCTATATATAGAAGATGACATACAGGTATATACTATATGCAGGAGGAGATGACACTCAGATATATACTATATACAGGGGAGATGACATACAGGTATATACTATATACAGGAGGAGATTACATACAGGTATATACTATATACAGGAGATGACAAACATGTATATACTGAGGTGATGAGGTGAAAATGAGAGGTGTGAGGTGAAAATGAAAAGGTGTGAGTGCAAAATGAGAGGAGTGAGGAAAAATAATGGAGTGATCAGAAAATGACAGATGTGAGGTTGAAATGACAAGTGTTAGGGGGGAATGAGAGGAGTGAGGGAGAAAATGAGAGGTGTGAGGGAGAAAATGAGAGATGTGAGGGAGAAAATGAGAGATGTGAGGGGGAAAATGAAAGATGTGATTGGGAAAATGAGAGGCTTTGATGGGAAAATAAGAGAAGTGAGGTGCTGTAACTAACCACAGATATTTACTATGCCCAGGCAACGCCGGGCTCTTCAGCTAGTCTACTATATAAAGCTGAATGTGTGTGTGTGTATGTATGTCCGGGATTGGCATCTGCACCGTCGCAGCTACAGCCACAAAATTTTGCACAGTCACACGTCTGGACCCCGAGAGCGTCATAGGCTATATTGTGAGGTGAAATTTTAACCCCGCGCGTTCCAATTCACCAAACAATTTTGCCCCTATCTACATAATGGGGAAAAAAGTGAAAGGAAAAGTGTTGGAGGCGTTGAAGCTACAGCCACAAAATTTTGCACAGTCACACGTCTGGACCCCGAGACCGTCATAGGCTATGTTGTGAGGTGAAATTTTAACCCCGCGCGTTCCAATTCACCAAACAATTTTGCCCCTATCTACATAATGGGGAAAAAAGTGAAAGGAAAAGTGTTGGAGGCGTCGAAGCTACTGCCACAAAATTTTGCACAGTCACATCTCTGGACCCCGAGAACATCATAGGCTATGTTGTGAGGTGAAATTTTAACCCCGTGCTTTCCAATTCAAACAATTTTGCCCCTATCTACATAATGGGAAAAAATGAAAGGAAAAGTGTTGGAGGCAAATTGACAGCTGCCAGATGTGAACAAGGGGGACGTAAACAGTGAGAGCGATGGCGCCAAAGAGTATATACCGTACAGTTGCTAAACTGGGGCCCCGACATGGGATACTCACCACACACGGGGATATGAATACACACACAAAATGCGCCACACACTACCACGTGCTTGAACACATATTACCCTCAGCACACATTTCACCACACATACACCAACCTTGCCTTATAAAAGTCGAAACGCAAAAGTCGCCGCTCAAAACTCGCCATGCGCAAAACTTGCCACAAGTGCAAAATTCACCTCATGGAAAACTTGCCACACGCAAAACTTGCACACGGGGAAAAATTGCCACATGCACAAAAGTTGCAACACATGCAAAAGTTGCCTCACACAAAACTTGAACATACTCAAAAGGCACCACACATAAAACTCGCGATGCGCAAAACTTGCTGCACACAACTTGCTACACTAACCTGTCACATGCAACTCGACACACAAAAAGTTGCTACACGCATGTTGCCACACAAAACTCATCTCACAAAAGTCGCTACATGCATGTCGCCACACGCAACTCAACACACACAACTTGAGAAACGAAACTCGCCCTAAAACACACACAAGTCTGGTATTATTCTTCAAAAATAAAAATCTGAATAATAAGCAGACAAACTACAAGAGCAACAAATGTACCATATAGGAAATACGGCAGCTGTCAGTCACATGACCTGTCTATTATGTGTATGTGTGAGCTAATATATACTGCCAGGGGGAGGGCTTCCTGTTGGCTGGGGATTTATCAGGCTGCCAATTTAGCTTACAAATACTGAAGTAAAAATACTGAGCAAATAACGTGTGAACGAGGTCTAATAAAGGAGGAGATGACACACAGGTATATACTATATACAGGGGAGATGACACACAGATATATTCTATATACAGGAGAGATGACACACAGGTATATACTATATACAGGAGGAGATGACATACAGGTACATACAGGAGGAGATGACATACAGGTATATACTATATACAGGAGGAGATGACACACAGGTATATACTATATACAGGAGGAGATGACATACAGGTATATGCTATATATAGAAGATTACATACAGGTATATACTATATTCAGGAGGAGATGACACACAGATATATACTATATACAGGGGAGATGACACACAGGTATATACTATATGCAGGAGCAGATGACATACACGTATATACTATATATAGAAGATGACATACAGGTATATACTATATATAGGAGGAGATGACGTACAGGTATATACTATATACAGGGGAGATGACACACAGCAGGTATATACTATATACAGGGGAGATGACATACAGGTATATACCATATACAGGAGATGACATACAGGTGTATACTATATATAAGGGTGATGACAAACATGTACAGTGGGGCAAAAAAGTATTTAGTCAGTCAGCAATAGTGCAAGTTCCACCACTTAAAAAGATGAGAGGCGTCTGTAATTTACATCATAGGTAGACCTCAACTATGGGAGACAAACTGAGAAAAAAAAATCCAGAAAATCAAATTGTCTTTTTTTTATCATTTTTTTTGCATATTATGGTGGAAAATAAGTATTTGATCAGAAACAAACAATCAAGATTTCTGTCTCTCACAGACCTGTAACTTCTTCTTTAAGAGTCTCCTCTTTCCTCCACTCATTACCTGTAGTAACGGCACCTGTTTAAACTTGTTATCAGTATAAAAAGACACCTGTGCACACCCTCAAACAGTCTGACTCCAAACTCCACTATGGTGAAGACCAAAGAGCTGTCAAAGGACACCAGAAACAAAATTGTAGCCCTGCACCAGGCTGGGAAGACTGAATCTGCAATAGCCAACCAGCTTGGAGTGAAGAAATCAACAGTGGGAGCAATAATTAGAAAATGGAAGACATACAAGACCACTGATAATCTCCCTCGATCTGGGGCTCCACGCAAAATCCCACCCCGTGGGGTCAGAATGATCACAAGAACGGTGAGCAAAAATCCCAAAACCACGCGGGGGGACCTAGTGAATGAACTGCAGAGAGCTGGGACCAATGTAACAAGGCCTACCATAAGTAACACACTACGCCACCATGGACTCAGATCCTGCAGTGCCAGACGTGTCCCAATGCTTAAGCCAGTACATGTCCGGGCCCGTCTGAAGTTTGCTAGAGAGCATTTGGATGATCCAGAGGAGTTTGGGGAGAATGTCCTATGGTCTGATGAAACCAAACTGGAACTGTTTGGTAGAAACACAACTTGTCGTGTTTGGAGGAAAAAGAATACTGAGTTGCATCCATCAAACACCATACCTACTGTAAAGCATGGTGGTGGAAACATCATGCTTTGGGGCTGTTTCTCTGCAAAGGGGCCAGGACGACTGATCTGGGTACATGAAAGAATGAATGGGGCCATGTATCGTGAGATTTTGAGTGCAAACCTCCTTCCATCAGCAAGGGCATTGAAGATGAAACGTGGCTGGGTCTTTCAACATGACAATGATCCAAAGCACACCGCCAAGGCAACGAAGGAGTGGCTTCGTAAGAAGCATTTCAAGGTCCTGGAGTGGCCTACCCAGTCTCCAGATCTCAACCCTATAGAAAACCTTTGGAGGGAGTTGAAAGTCCGTGTTGCCAAGTGAAAAGCCAAAAACATCACTGCTCTAGAGGAGATCTGCATGGAGGAATGGGCCAACATACCAACAACAGTGTGTGGCAACCTTGTGAAGACTTACAGAAAACGTTTGACCTCTGTCATTGCCAACAAAGGATATATTACAAAGTATTGAGATGAAATTTTGTTTCTGACCAAATACTTATTTTCCACCATAATATACAAATAAAATGTTAAAAAAACAGACAATGTGATTTTCTGGATTTTTTTTTCTCAGTTTGTCTCCCATAGTTGAGGTCTACCTATGATGTAAATTACAGACGCCTCTCATCTTTTTAAGTGGTGGAACTTGCACTATTGCTGACTGACAAAATACTTTTTTGCCCCACTGTATATACTGAGGTGAAAATGAGTGGTGTGAGGTGAAAATGAAAAGGTGTGAGTGCAAAATGAGAGGAGTGAGGGAAAATAGTGGAGTGATCGGAAAATGACAGATGTGAGGTCGAAATGACAAGTGTTAGGGGGGAATGAGAGGAGTGAGGGGGAAAATGAGAGATGTGATGGGAAAATGAGAGATATGAGGGGGAAAATGAGAGGCGTGATGGGAAAATGAGAGACATGAGGTGCTATAACTAACCACAGATATTTACTATGCCCAGGCAACGCCGGGCTCTTCAGCTAGTCTACTATATAAAGCTGAATGTGTGTATGTCCGGGATTGGCATCTGCACCGTCGCAGCTACAGCCACAAAATTTTGCACAGTCACACGTCTGGACCCCGAGAGCGTCATAGGCTACGTTGTGAGGTGAAATTTTAACCCCGCGCTTTCCAATTCACCAAACAATTTTGCCCCTATCTACATAATGGGGAAAAAAGTGAAAGGAAAAGTGTTGGAGGCGTCGCAGCTACAGAAACAAAATTTTGCACAGTCACACGTCTGGACCCTGAGAGCGTCATAGGCTACGTTGTGAGGTGAAATTTTAACCCCGCGCATTCCAATTCACCAAACAATTTTGCCCCTATCTACATAATGGGGAAAAAGTGAAAGGAAAAGTGTTGGAGGCGTCGCAGCTACAGCCACAAAATTTTGCACAGTCACACGTCTGGACCCTGAGAGCGTCATAGGCTATGTTGTGAGGTGAAATTTTAACCCCGCGCTTTCCAATTCACCAAACAATTTTGCCCCTATCTACATAATGGGAAAAAAATGAAAGGAAAAGTGTAGGAGGCAAATTGACAGCTGCCAGATGTGAACAAGGGGGACTTAAAGAATGAGAGCGATGGCGCGAAAGAGTATATACCGTACAGTTGCTAAGGTGGGGCCCCGACATGGGATACTCACCACACACGGGGATATGAACACACACACAAAATGCGCCACACACTACCACGTGCTTGAACACATATTACCCTCAGCACACATTTCACCACAAATACACCAACCTCGCCACATAAAAGTCGAAACACAAAAGTCGCCACTCAAAACTCGCCACGCGCATACTATATACAGGGGAGATGACACACAAGTATATACCATATACAGGAGGAGATGACATACAGATATATACTATATATAGAAGGAGATGACATACAGGTATATACTATATATAGGAGGAGATGACATACAGGTATATACTATATACAGGGGAGATGACATACAGGTATATACTATATACAGGAGATGACATACAGTTGTATACTATATATAAGGGAGATGACCAACATGTATATACTGAGGTGAAAATGAAAAGGTGTGAGTGCAAAATGAGAGGAGTGAGGGAAAATAGTGGAGTGATCGGAAAATGACAGATGTGAGGTCGAAATGACGAGTGTTAGGGGGCAATGAGAGGAGTGAGGGAGAAAATGAGAGGTGTAAGGGAGAAAATGAGAGATATGAGGGGGAAAATGAAAGATGTGATTGGGAAAATGAGAGGCGTGATGGGAAAATAAGAGAAGTGAGGTGCTATAACTAACCACAGATATTTACTATGCCCAGGCAACGCCGGGCTCTTCAGCTAGTCTAATATATAAAGCTGAATGTGTGTGTGTGTGTGTGTGTGTGTATGTGTGTATGTCCGGGATTGGCATCTGCACAGTCGCAGCTACAGCCACAAAATTTTGCACAGTCACACGTCTGGACCCCGAGAGCGTCATAGGCTATGTTGTGAGGCGAAATTTTAACCCCGCGCGTTCCAATTCACCAAACAATTTTGCCCCTATCTACATAATGGGGAAAAAGTGAAAGGAAAAGTGTTGGAGGCGTCGCAGCTACAGCCACAAAATTTTGCACAGTCACACGTCTGGACCCTGAGAGCGTCATAGGCTATGTTGTGAGGTGAAATTTTAACCCCGTGCTTTCCAATTCACCAAACAATTTTGCCCCTATCTACATAATGGGGAAAAAGTGAAAGGAAAAGTGTTGGAGGCGTCGCAGCTACAGCCACAAAATTTTGCACAGTCACACGTCTGGACCCCGAGAGCGTCATAGGCTATCTTGTGAGGTGAAATTTTAACCCCGCGCTTTCCAATTCACCAAACAATTTTGCTCCTATCTACATAATGCGAAAAAATGAAAGGAAAAGTGTAGTAGGCAAATTGACAGCTGCCAGATGTAAACAAGGGGGACTTAAAGAATGAGAGCGATGGCGCCAAAGAGTATATACCGTACAGTTGCTAAGGTGGGGCCCCGACATGGGATACTCACCACACACGGGGATATGAACACACACACAAAATGCGCCACACACTACCACATGCTTGAACACATATTACCCTCAGCACACATTTCACCACAAATACACCAACCTCGCCACATAAAAGTCGAAACACAAAAGTCGCCACTCAAAACTCGCCACGCGCAGAACTCGCCACATGCAAAAAATTGGCTCTTGCAAAACTCGCCACAAGTGCAAAACTCACCTCATGGAAAACTCGCCACACGCAAAACTTGCACACGCGGAAAAATTGTCACATGCACAAAAGTTGCAACACATGCAAAAGTTGCCTCACACAAAACTTTCACATACTCAAAAGGCACCACACATAAAACTCGCCACGCGCAAAACTCACCATGCGCAAAACTTGCTGCACACAACTTGCTACACTAACCTGTCACATGCAACTCGACACACAAAAAGTCGCTACATGCATGTCGCCACACGCAACTCAACACACACAACTTGACAAACGAAACTCGCCCTAAAACACACACAAGTCTGGTATTATCCTTCAAAAATAAAAATCTGTACAAAAAATGTACCATATAGGAAATACGGCAGCTGTCAGTCACATGACCTGTCTATTATGTGTATGTGTGAGCTAATATATACTGCCAGGGGGAGGGCTTCCTGTTGGCTGGGGATTTATCAGGCTGCTAATTTAGCTTACAAATACTGAGGTAAAAATACTGAGCAAATAACGTGGGAACGAGGTCTAATACAGGAGGAGATGACACACAGGTATATACTATATACAGGGGAGATGACACACAGATATATACTACATACAGGAGAGATGACACACAGGTATATACTATATAGAGGAGGAGATGACATACAGGTACATATATATACAGGAGGAGATGACATACAGGTATTACTCTATACAGGAGGAGATGACACACAGGTATATACTATATACAGGAGGAGATGACCTACAGGTATATACTATATACAGGAGGAGATGACATTCAGGTATATACTATATATAGAAGATGACATGCAGGTATATACTATATATAGGAGGAGATGACACACAGATATATACTATATACAGGGGAGATGACACACAGGTATATACTATATACAGGAAGAGATGACATACAGGTATATACTATATATAGAAGGAGATGACATTCAGGTATATACTATATACAGGAGGAGATGACATACAGGTATGTGCTATATATAGAAGATGACATGCAGGTATATACTATATATAGGAGGAGATGACACACAGATATATACTATATACAGGGGAGATGACACACAGGTATATACTATATACAGGAAGAGATGACATACAGGTATATACTATATATAGAAGGAGATGACATTCAGGTATATACTATATATAGGGGAGATGACACACAGCAGGTATATACTATATAAAGGGGAGATGACATACAGGTATATACTATATACAGGAGATGACATACAGATGTATACTATATATAAGGGAGATGAAAAACATGTATATACTGAGGTGATGAGGTGAAAATTAGAGGTGTGAGTGCAAAATGAGAGGAGTGAGGAAAAATAGTGGAGTGATCAGAAAATGACAGATGTGAGGTTGAAATGACAAGTGTTAGGGGGGAATGAGAGGTGTGAGGGGGAAAATGAAAGATGTGATTGGGAAAATGAGAGGCGTGATGGGAAAATAAGACAAGTGAGGTGCTATAACTAACCACAGATATTTACTATGCCCAGGCAACGCCGGGCTCTTCAGCTAGTCTCTTAATATATGCTAATCTTGTAACGTCTTCAAATTCTGTTCCGTCCAGAAATGTCCGGATCCCAGAATTCCAAGTGGTGGAAGTTCACTGACCGCTATATTGGGACACCCAAGTGATGGGTGTCTCAATATGGAAACTGCACACACACACTGTACACGCCGTACGCAACACATAAACACACACTGAATACGTTGTACGCACCACACACTGTATACGCCGTACGCAGCCTCTTGTGGGGTACCACCAGTGTAAGAACGTCGCGAACATGCTGCTGCCTGGATCAGCCAAATGATTCACTGACCACCACCATCTTTGTACAGGAGGAGCACATGTGCAGTTTTAATGTGACCGCCGCTATCTGTCTGCACAAAGATGGTGGCGGTCTGATTTACTGCGCCTGCTCGAATTCCGCGCAGGCGCAGTGAATCATTCGGCTGATCCCAGCGGCAATGTGTCACAGGCAGAGGAAGCCGGTCACGTTGAAGGGGATTTCCCACAAACGAAAGTTCATTTTAAAAATTGTCTGTGTCTGACCGTGTACGGAGCAATCCACATCTCCTTGGCAGGGGAGGAAACAAAAGACATTACTGACATTATAGCAGGGGATCACGGAGGATTCATTTTATCAGGTAACATATTTCACTGACTGTTTTTAAACACAATTTTACCTCACAAAATGTATCCTCTGCGATCTCCTGCTGTAATGTCAGTATTGTCTTTTCCTTCCTCCTCTGACCTTGTACAGAACATACCACTGCTCCTGGGCAGACACAGACCGTTTTTAACGCCTTAATGACAGCGAATACGTCTTTTAACTGACCTGAGATATAAGAGAATAGCCTCCCCATAAAGTTGACAATCCAGCAGCTGTCAGCTTTACGCTATAGCTGACAACATGCTGTATCAGCCACGATCAGTGTTGGCACCGTACATATCTGTTTAACCCCTTAGATGCTGCTGTCAATAGTGACTACATCATTATAAATGGTTAACAGAGTGTGGGGCTTCCTCTTTATCCCAATTGGTGCCCTCAGATCATGATTGTGTGGTCCTGATGTTTGCGCTGGCAATTAATGACCAAATAGCAGCCTTAGCGTCTGTCAGCTGTTGTAACCTGTTCAGAAGTTACCGACATTTACAGTAGGTGGTAAAAATACACCATTTTCATTTCTGTCATACCACTTTGCATTAATTCCTGTAGAGCACCTGAAGGGTTAATAAACTACCTGACAGCAGTTTTCGATATGTCAGGGGGTGCTGTTTTTAAAATAGTATCACGTTTGGGGCTTTCCCAATATGTGAGACCCCTAAAGTCACTTCAAACATGGATAAGTCCCTAAAAAAATAAATGTTGTAAATTTCCTTGAAAAAATGAAAAATTGCTGCTACAATTTTAAACCTCCTAAAATGCTAAGAAAATAAAAGAACATTTTATAAATGGTGCTGATGTAAAACCGACATGAGGGAAATGTTATTTATTAATGGTTTGCTGTGGTAGGACCATCTGTATTAAAGGGATAATCATTCAAACTTTGAAAATTGTTAATTTTTTAACATTTTTTCTCAAATTTTTGATATTTTCTATAAATAAACACAAAACATATTGACTTAAATTTACCATTATCATAAAGTATAATGTGTCACGAAAAAACAATCTCAAAATTACTGGGATTTGTTGAAGCGTTGCAGAGTTATTACCACATAAAGTGACACTGGTCAGATTTCAAAAATTTGGCTCCGTCACTAAGGGGTTAAAATGAACTTTCGTTCATGGGAAAACCCCTTTAAAAAGCAAATATCAACGCCAACTTGGCTCCTCCTAAAAAGTACACCAATGACTATGAAGGGAAAGCAGCAAAGGCACAACGTCGAAGACAACAAAGGGCAAATGAGACTCTTGAAGAGCAACAGCATCGCTGGGACAAAAACAATGCATATAGCACATGGAGTAGACAGGTCAAAGAAGAGAGCACAGACGGGAGAAGACAGCACATGGGGAAAGAGAGCGGATATGTGGGTGAGCACATGAGGGGGGAGAGATTCTCAATGCTGCAAAGCCTACCCCCATCGTGACATTACCGCCCTCCCATAGTTAGCAATGTGTGACATTGCAAAATTTACTAGATACTAACAATCAGTTTATAAGATGTTCAAATCTTCATAACTTGAAACGCTTTTTTTTCTTTTTTATATTGCATCAAAAAGTACACAATCACAATCTGCTATAAAAGTATCCCCTTATTAAACCTGTCTAGTGAACAGAGTTGAAAATATAAAGAAAAATGTATGCTAGAATTGCTGTTATTCCTTTTTTGGTAAGCAAACTAGAGAAAAAAAAACAATTTGCAATCAAAAAGGCAATATAAAAGTTGCTGATTGAATATCTTGACACACAAAAAATATTTTATTGCACACTGGTAGAGCATAACACTGTATGTATCTGGTATTGATGCATTTGTAACCATCTGGCTTATAAATCTATCTGCTGCTGTAATATACAGTACAGACCAAAAGTTTGGACACACCTTCTCATTTCAAGATTTTTTTGTATTTTTATGACTCTGAAAATTGTAAACTCACACTGAAGGCATCAAAACTATGAATTAATACATGTGGAATTATATACTGAACAAAAAAGTGTGAAACAACTAAAAATATGTCTTATATTCTAGGTTCTTCAAAGTAGCCACCTTTTGCTTTGATGACTGCTTTGCACCCTCTTTGCATTCTCTTGATGAGCTTCAAGAGCTGGTCACCGGAAATGGTCTTCCAACAATCTTTAAGGAGTTCCCAGAGATGCTTAGCACTTGTTGGCCCTTTTGCCTTCACTCTGCGGTCCAGTTCACCCCAAACCATCTCGATTGGATTCAGGACTGGTGACTGTGGAGGCGAGGTCATCTGGTGTAGCACCCCATCACTCTCCTTCTTGGTCATATAGCCCTTACACAGCCTGGACGTGTGTTTGGGGTCATTGTCCTGTTGAAAAATAAATGATGGTCCAACTAAACACAAACCGGATGGAATAGTATGCAGCTGCAAGATGCTGTGGTAGCATTCTGGTTCAGTATGCCTTCAATTTATAAAAAATCCCAAACAGTGTCACCAGCAAAGCACCCCCACGCCATCACACCTCCTCCTCCATGCTTCATGGTGGGAACCAGGCATGTAGAGTCCATCTGTTCAACTTTACTGCGTCGCACAAAGACACAGTGGTTGGAACCAAAGATCTCTTAACAGTTGTTGTAGAGATGTGTCTGCTGCTAGAACTCTGTGTGGCATTGACCTGGTCTCTAATCTGAGCTGCTGTTAACCTGCGATTTCTGAGGCTGGTGACTCGGATAAACTTATCCTCAGAAGCAGAGGTGACTCTTGGTCTTCCTTTCCTGGGTCGGTCCTCATGTGAGCCAGTTTCTTTGGAGCGCTTGATGGTTTTTGCAACTGAACTTGGGGACACTTTCAAAGTTTTCACAATTTTTCGGACTGACTAACCTTCATTTCTTAAAGTAATGATGGCCACTCGTTTTTCTTTACTTAGCTGCTATTTTCTTGCCATAGTACAAATTCTAACAGTCTATTCAGTAGGACTATCAGATGTGTATCCACCAGACTTCTGCTCAACACAACTGATGGTCCCAACCCCATTTATAAGGCAAGAAATCCCACTTATTAAACATGACAGGGCACACCTGTGAAGTGAAAACCATTCCCGGTGACATCTTCTTGAAGCTCATCAAGAGAATGCCAAGAGTGTACAAAAAGCAGTCATCAAAGCAAAAGGTGGCTACTTTGAAGAACTTAAAATATAAGACATATTTTCAGTTGTTTCACACTTTTTTGTTAAGTATATAATTCCACATATGCTAATTCATAGTTTTGATGCCTTCAGTGTGAGTTTACAATTTTCATAGTCATGAAAATACAGAAAAATCCTTAAATGAGAAGGTGTGTCCAAACTCTTGGTCTGTACTGTATATACAGAAGGTGAAATAAGAATTTTTAAAGATGCTGATGATATTAAATTCTCACCAGATATCGGTAACAACCCATCCAATCCACATTGGGAAAAATATTGGACACATAAAGAAAGGTGCAAAAAGCCATGGAAAGTCCTGACAACAGCTGAAATCTATCAGTAATAACAAAGCAATATTGCGACTTAGTGAAAAATATCAGGTGCCACACGAAAAATATCTCATGACGGGAAAAACCAGAGAGCTGTCTCAAGACCTCTCTCTCTCTCTCTAGCTATATCCCCTTAACCCCTTTACCCCCAAGGGTGGTTTGTCACATTAATGACCGGGACATATTGTACTTCATGATAGTGGTAAAATTTCTTTGATATTACTTTAAAAAAATGGAAATTTGGCAAAAGTTTTTAAAAAGTTGCAATTTTCCAACTTTGAATTTTCATGGCCTTAAATCACAGAGATATGTCACACAAAATATTTAAGTAACATTTCCCACATGTCTACTTTACATCAGCAGAATTTTGGAACCAAAATGTTTTTTATAAGGGTTAAAAATTGACCAGCAATTTCTCATTTTTACAACACCATTTTGTTTTAGGGACCACATCACATTTGAAGTCACTTTGAGGGGTCTATATGATAGAAAATACCAAAAACTGACACCATTCTAAAAACTGCAACCCTTAAAAACCACATTTAAGAAGTGCTTCACTTTTTTTTTAGTAATATTTTTTAAAAAATTAACATTTAACTTCTTTTTCTTAAAAAAAATTATTTCAGATCCAATTTGTTTTATTTTACAATGGGTAATAGGAGAAATTGGACCCCAAAAGTTGTTGTACAATTTGTCTTGAGTATGCCGATATCCCAAATGTGTTGGTAAACCACTGTTTGGGCGCATGGCAGAGGTCGGAAGGTAAGGAGCGCCGTTTGACTTTTCAACGCAAAATTTGCTGGAATTCAGATAGGGCGTCATGTCGCGTTTGGAGAGCCCCTGATGTGCCTAAACAGTGGAAACTCCCCACAAGTGACACCATTTTGGAAAGTAGACCCCATAAGGAACTTATCTAGATGTGTGGTGAGCACTTTGAACCCCCAAGTACTTCACAGAAGTTTATAATGTAGAGCCGTAAAAGTAAAAAATCATATTTTTTCACAATAATGATCTTTTCGCCCCCAATTTTTTATTTTCCCAAGGATATCAGGAGAAAGTGGACCCCAAAAGTTGTCCTGAGTATGCTGATACCTCATATGTGGGGGTAAACCACTGTTTGGGCGCATGGCAGAGTTCGGAAGGGAAGGAGCACCATTTGACTATTTCAACACAGAATTGGCTGGAATTGAGATTAGACGCCATGTCACGTTTGGAGAGCCCCTGATGTGCCTAAACAGTGGAAACCCCCACAATTGACCCCATTTTGGAAACTAGACCACCTAAGGAACTTGTCTAGATGTGTGGTGTGCACTTTGAACCCCCAAATGTTTCAGTAAAGTTTATAATATAGAGCCGTGAAAATTAAAAAATCAATTTTTTTCCACGAAAATGATCTTTTCACACCCAATTTTTTATTTTCCCACGGGTATCCGGAGAAATTGGACCCCAAAAGTTGTTGTGCAATTTGTCCTGAGTACGCTGATACCCCATTTGTGAGGGGGAACCACCATTTGTGTACATGGCAGAGCTCGGAAGGGAAAGAGCGCCGTTTTGGAATGCAGACTTTGATGGAATAGTCTGCGGGCGTCACGTTGCATTTGCAGAGCCCCTGATGTACCTAAACAGTAGAACCCCCCCAAGTGACCCCATATTGTAAATTAGACCCCCAAAGGAACTTATCTAGATGTGTTATGAGAACATTGAACCTCCAAGTGTTTCACTAAAGTTTATAATGCAGAGCCGTGAAAATTTTTTGCCCCATTTTAGCCCCCAAATTTTTATTTTCCCAAGTGTAACAGGAGAAATTAGACAGCAAAAGTTGTTGTCCAATTTGTTCTGAGTATGCCGATACCCCATATGTGGGGGTAAACCACTGTTTGGGCACACGTCGGTCCTCAGAAGGGAAGAAGTGGAGTTTTGGAATGCAAACTTTGATGAAATGGTCTGTGGGCGTCACGTTGCGTTTGCAGAGCCCCTGATGTGCCTAAACAGTGGAAACCCCCCAATTCTAACTTTAACCCTAATCCCAACCCTAACCACACCCCTAACCCTAATCTCAACCCCAACAACCCCTAACCACACCCCTAACCCTGACACACCTCTAACCCAACCGTAAACGTAATCCTAACTCTAGCCCCAACCCTAACTTTAGCTCCAACCCTAACTTTAGCCCCAACCCTAACCCTAACTTTAGCCCCAACCCTAATGGGAAAATAGAAATAAAATAAAAAAATTTATTTTATAATTTTTACCTAACTAAGACGGTGATAAAGGGGGGTTTGATTTACCATTTAAAGCGGGTTTTTATGTTTGGCAGCTGTCACACACTAAAAGACGCTTTTTATTGAAAAAAATAGTTTTTGCGTCACCACATTTTGAGAGCTATAATTTTTCCATATTTTGGCCCACAGAGTCATGTGAGGTATTGTTTTTTGCGGGACGAGTTGACGTTTTTATTGGTACCATTTTCGGGCACATGACTTTGTTGATCACTTTTTAATCTGATTTTTGTTAGGCAGAATGAACAAAAAACAGCAATTCGTGAATTTCTTTTGGGGGTGGGTTTATACCGTTCTGCATTTGGTAAAATTGATAAAGCAGTTTTATTCTTCGAGTTAGTACGATTACAGCGATATCTCATTTATATCATTTTTTATGTTTTGGCGCTTTTATACAATAAAAACTATTTTATATAAAAAAATAAATATTTTTGCATCGCTTTATTCTGAGGGCTATAACTTTTTTTTTTTTTCGCTGATGACGCTGTATGGCAGCTCATTTTTTGCGGGACGAGATGACGTTTTCAGTGGTACCATGTTTTTTTTATCCGTCTTTTTGATCGCATGTTATTCCACTTTTTGTTTGGCGGTATGATGATAAAGCATTGTTTTTCGCCTCGTTTTTTATTTATTTTTTATGGTGTTCATTAAGGGGGTTAACTAGTGGGACAGTTTTATAGGTCGGGTCGTTACGGACGCGGCGATAGTAAATCTTTTTGTTTTTTTATTTACATTAGTAATGTATTTATTGGAAAAATATTTATTTTTTTCTTTATTTAGGAATTTAAAAAAATATATTTTTACACTATTGTTTATTTATTTTTTTTACTTTTTTACATTGTCCCAGGGTGGGACATTACTATATATTATCAGATCGCAGAGCACTGTGTCAGATTCACGATCTGACAGTCAGAGCTGGAGGCTTGCCCACCTCCCTGCAGGACCTGGAAGGACCCCCGCGGCCATTTTGGATCCGGGGTCTGCAGGGAGGAGAACTGAGGAGACTCTCGGAACAACACAATCACATCGCGCTGTTCCGAGGGTCTCGGGGAAGCACGCAGGGAGCCCCCTCCCTGCACGATGCTTCCCTATGCCGCTGAAGAGCTGGGTCCATATTCATTACTGTAATGAGCGGTACCATGTGACCGTTCACTACAGGAAGAAGGTGCCGGCGCCAGGGAACAGACGTGCAGGGACCATGCCAGGAGCAGGTGAGTATAACGCAGTGCGCTATATTCACCTGTCCCCCGTTCCACCGTCGGCGCCTCTCCGTCTTCCGTGTCCTCTGAAGTGACGCTCAGGTCAGAGGGCACGATGACGCGATTAGTGCGCGCCGCCCTCTGCCTGAACGTGAGTGCAGAGGATGGGGAAGACACAGCGGCGGGCGGCGGTGGACCGGGGAGTAGGTGAATATAGCAAGTGCCGGGGGCCTGAGAGATGAGTATGTAATTTTTTATTTTTTTAATCACAGCAACAGCATATGGGGCAAATGTCTGTATGGAGCATCTTATGGGGCCATGTGCAGTGTTATATGTGGCAAATATCTGTATGGGGCCATGTGCAGCATTACAGTCATGGCCAAAAGTATTGACATCCCTGCAATTCTGTCAGATAATACTCAGTTTCTTCCTGAAAATAATTGTAATCACAAATTCTTTGGTATTATTATCTTCATTTAACTTGTCTTAAATGAAAAAACACAAAAAGAATTGTCCTAAAGCCAAATTGGATAGAATTCCACACCAAACATAAAAAGGGGGTGGACAAAAGTATTAGCACCATTCGAAAAATCATGTGATGCTTCTCTAATTTTTGTAATTAACAGCACCTGTAACTTATCTGTGGCACCTAACAGGTGTTGGCAATAACTAAATCACACTTGCAGCCAGTTGACATGGATTAAAGTTGACTCAACCTCTGTCCTGTGTCCTTGTGTACCACATTGAGCATGGAGAAAAGAAAGAAGACCAAAGAACTGTCTGACGACTTGGGAAACCAAATTGTGAGGAAGCATGAGCAATCTCAAGGTTACAAGTCCATCTCCAAAGACATGAATGTTCCTGTGTCTACTGTGCACAGTGTCATCAAGAACTTTAAAGCCCATGGCACTGTGGCTAACCTCCCTAGATGTTAATGGAAAAGTAAAATTGACAAAAGATTTCAGCGCAAGGTTGTGCGGATGTTGGATAAAGAACCTAGACTAACATCCAAACAAGTTCAAGCTGCCCTGCAGTCCAAGGGTACAACAGTTTCAACCCGTACTATCCATCGGCGTCTGAATGAAAAGGGACTGTATGGTAGGAGACCCAGGAAGACCCCACTTCTTACCCCGAGACATAAAAAAGCCAGGCTGGAGTTTGCCAAAACTTACCTGAAAAAGCCTAAAACGTTTTGGAAGAATGTTCTCTGGTCAGATGAGACAAAAGTAGAGCTTTTTGGGCAAAGGCATCAACATAGAGTTTACAGGAGAAAAAAAGAGGCATTCAAAGAAATGAACACGGTCCCTACAGTCAAACATGGCGGAGGTTCCCTGATGTTTTGGGGTTGCTTTGCTGCCTCTGGCACTGGACTGCTTGACCGTGTGCATGGCATTATGAAGTCTGAAGACTACCAATAAATTTTGCAGCATAATGTAGGGCCCAGTGTGAGAAAGCTGGGTCTCCCTCAGAGGTCATGGGTCTTCCAGCAGGACAATGACCCAAAACACATTTCAAAAAGCACTAGAAAATGGTTTGAGAGAAAACACTGGAGACTTCTAAGGTGGCCAGCAATGAGTCCAGACCTGAATCCCATAGAACACCTGTGGAGGGATCTAAAAATGGCAGTTTGGAGAAGGCACCCTTCAAATATCAGGGACCTGGAGCAGTTTGCCATAGAAGAATGGTCTAAAATTCCAGCAGATCATTGTAAGAAACTCATTGATGGTTACCGGAAGCGATTGGTCGCAGTTATTTTGGCTAAAGGTTGTGCAACCAAGTATTAGGCTGAGGGTGCCAATACTTTTGTCTGGCCCATTTGTGGAGTTTTGTGTGAAATGATCAATGTTTTGCTTTTTGCTTCATTCTCTTTTGTGTTTTTTCATTTAAGACAAATTAAATGAAGATAATAATACCAAAGAATTTGTGATTGCAATCATTTTCAGGAAGAAACTGAGTATTATCTGACAGAATTGCAGGGGTGTTAATACTTTTGGCCATGACTGTATATGGGGCAATTATCTGTATGGAGCATCTTATGGGGCCATGTGCAGCATTATATGGGGCAAATATCTGTATGGGGCCATGTGCAGCATTATATGGGGCAAATATCTGTGTGGAGCATCTTATGGGGCCATGTGCAGCATTATATGGGGCAAATATCTGTATGGAGCATCTTATGGGGCCATGTGCAGCATGATATGGGGCAAATATCTGTATGGGGCCATGTGCAGCATTATATGGGGCAACTATCTGTATGGGGCCATGTGCAGCATTATATGGGACAATTATCTGTATGGGGCCATGTGCAGCATTATATGGGGCAATTATCTGTATGGAGCCATGTGCAGCATTATATGGGGCAAATATCTGTATGGGGCCATGTGCAGCATTATATGGGGCAATTATCTGTATGGAGCATCTTATGTGGCCATGTGCAGCATTATATGGGGCAAATATCTGTATGGGGCCATGTGCAGCATTATATGGGGCAAATATCTGTATAGAGCATCTTATGGGGCCATGTGCAGCATTATATGGGGCAAATATCTGTATGGAGCATCTTATGGGGCCATAATCCACATTTGTGGAGCATTAAACGGGGCAAATGTGTCTATGGAGCATCTTATGTAAGTCTATGACAGCAAGAAAGAGGCTCTCATAGACTGTCATTGAGAGCATGAAATTTCCGGTCCGTGAGAAGTTGCGGCACAAGATGGCAGATCAGGATTGGAGATTTGGCAGGAAGAACTGAAAACAGCGGCTGGTAAGTAATTTTACAAAGAGCAGGGAACTTAAATTTTGGCACCAATCCAGCCCTACAATAAAATAAAAAAAACGAACAATGGAGGTTTTTATTGTTTGTCGGTGATGCATCCACTTATGAACAGATATCTGCTAATCATTGGCAAAGGAGACAGGGGAAAAACGGGCAATGTCAAAAGTAATCCGTATTACAAAAAAACAAAGTTAAAAGCACTAAAGGTACCTTCACACTGAACGATATCGCTAGCGATCCGTGACGTTGCAGCGTCCTGGCTAGCGATATCGTTCAGTTTGACAGGCAGCAGCAATCAGGACCCTGCTGTGCCATCGTTGGTCGGTGCAGAAAGTCCAGAACTTTGTTTCGTCGCTGGACCTCCTGCAGACATCGCTGAATCGGCGTGTGTGACGCCGATTCAGCGATGTCTTCACTGGTAACCAGGGTAAACAACATTGGGTTACTAAGCGCAGGGCCGCGCTTAGTAACCCGATGTTTACCCTGGTTACCAGAGTAAAAGTAAAAAACAACAAACACTATATACTTACCTTCCGCTGTCTGTCCTCCGGCGCTGTGCTTCTTTGCACTGTGAGCGCCGGCCAGCCGGAAAGCAGAGCACAGCGGTGACGTCACCGCTGTGCTTTCCCGCTGGCGCTCACAGTGCAGAGAAGCACAGCGCCAAGGGACAGATAGCGGAAGGTAAGTATGTAGTGTTTGTTTTTTTTTACTTTTACGCTGGTAACCAGGGTAAACATTGGGTTACTAAGCACGGCCCTGCGCTTAGTAACCCAATGTTTACCCTGGTTACCAGGGGACCGGCATCGTTGGTCGCTGGAGAGCTGTCTGTCTGATAGCTCTCCAGCGACCAAACAGCGACGCTGCAGCGATCGGAATCGTTGTCTGGATCGCTGCAGCGTCGCTTAATGTGATGGTACCATAATTGTCCATGTGCAGTTGTATTTACCTTTACGTGTAAAATGACCCTTCAACTACTGCTTTGACCTTTGATTTACTAGTGTGTGTCTGTTTCAATAGTTAACAACCTTTAATGTTTGTAAGCTAATGATTATTTTAAAGTCCTGATTCTTATCTTGTGTGATAAGTCCCATGATTATACAAGAACACAAAGGTTAATGTTGGCAATGTTGGTTAATGTGATGTGTAGTCTTGTTTCTCCCTGATTCTATGGTTCTCTGACATGCATGCACTAACTTCACCTATTTTTCTTTAAGGCTGCAACAGAGCTTCAGAAGAGCGGAGTTAACATGAGCTTCTCCTTCTTGAACTATGCTCAGTCTAGCCAATGCCGAAGCTGGCAGGACAGTTCAGTGAGTTATGCTGCTGGGGCACTTGTAGTGCATTGAGCCGCTGAACACTCAGGGATGCCACCTGGAAACGCAATGCTGACACAACCTTTTTCTTTCTGTCCACGGGGTCATAGCCAAGCAACAGCACAGCGCAGCTCTGCTCTGTGGGTTATAAGGAGCCTCAACCAAGTTCAGAACCCCCTTTTCTTTTAGGTGTAGTCCTATCTTGATTTTCTTCTATCTTTTTGACTCCAATAAAAACAGGATTTTCTGTCTTGGTTATGGTATCAGAAATAAAGTTGTGTCAAAGTGTTTGTGAACTTGAAGACTTTAAAGTGGTGGCAGATGATTACAAAACGTTAGTTACGTGGAATGAGTTAGCCTTTACCATAACCTAAATTTGCACTGTTTGCAGATATGTGCACATGTACTCAGCTTTCAGAATAGTTTTGCAAGTTGTAAAACAAAATTATAAAAATAAAGGGTGGAAGCTTTTTATTAAAAAAAAATGCATTTATAAATTCTCCTTTATCCTGTATTAGAATATAATACAATTCATGTATAGTCAGTTATTACCAGTGTTATACAACAAATACCTTCTATTTTAGTTGCTAATAAAGGGCTACACAAACCAAAACGTGTTCAATTTTCAGTTCTATCTAACTAAATGTGGTTATTTCTGTAGCATGTGCATGGATATCTGCAGCCCTCATTAATTTCCTGCAACTACTGGATGAATCTACCTCAACCCCTCAAGTGACAGCCAATTTTGAGCTCTATGGTGATGCCCCATTTTTCAAATCTCACTAGTGTCACTTTGTGGTAATAATAACTCTGGAATGCTTTAACTTACAGCAGGTGAAATAAGTATTGAACACATTACCTAAGTTTTAACCCCTTTCTGCCAGCTGACGGAATAGTATGTCAGCTGGCAGATCCCCTGCTTTGAGGTGGGCTCCGGCGGTGAGCCCAACTCAAAGCCGCGACATGTCAGCTGTTTTGTACAGCTGACATGTGTGCGCAATGAGCGCGAGCGGAATCGCGATCCGCCTGCGCCCATTAACTAGTTAAATACCGCCGTCAAGCGCTGACAGCGGCATTTAACTAGCGCTCCTGGCCGCGCGGCCAGAGGTGCTCGCACCGCTGACCCCGTCACATGATCGGGGGTCAGCGGTGCATTGCCATACCAACCAGAGGTCTCCTTGAGACCTCTATGGTTGTTGATGGCCGATTGCTTTGAGCGCCACCCTGTGGTCGGCGTTCAAAGTACACCTGCATTTCTGCTACATAGAGGTGATCTGTACTTCACCTCTATGTAGCAGAGGCGATCGTGTAGAGCATGCTTCTAGCCTCCTATGGAGGCTATTGAAGCATGCCAAAATTAAAAAAAAAAAAGTTTAAAAATATAAAAAAATTAAAAATATATAAAAGTTCAAATCACCCACCTTTCGCCCCAATCAAAATAAAACAATTAAAAAAAATAAAACATACACATATTTGGTATCGCCGCGTTCAGAATCGTCCAATCTATCAATAAAAACAAAGGATTAACCTGACCGCTAAATGGCGTAGTGAGGAAAAAAATCAAAACGCCAAAATTATGTTTTTTTGGTCGCCGCGACATTGCATTAAAATGCAATAACGGGCGATCAAAAGAACGTATCTACACCAAAATGGTATAATTAAAACGCCAGCTCGGCACGCAAAAAAAAAGCCTTCACCTGACGCCAGATCACGAAAATTGGAGACGCTACGAGTATTGGAAAATCGCGCAATTTTTTTTTTTTTTTAGCAAACTTTGGAATTTTTTTTCACCACTTAGATAAAAAATAACCTAGACATGTTAGGTGTCTATGAACTCGTAATGACCTGGAGAATCATAATGGCTTGTCAGTTTTAGCATTTGGTGAACCTAGCAAAAAAGTCAAACAAAAAACAAGTGTGAGATTGCACTTTTTTGCAATTTCATCACACTTGGAATGTTTTTCCTGTTTTCTGTTACACGGCATGGTAAAACCAATGGTGCAGTTCAAAAGTACATCTCGTCCCACAAAAAATAAGCCCTCACATGGCCAAATTGACGGAAAAATAAAAAAGTTATGGCTCTGGGAAGGAGGGGAGCGAAAAATGAAAATGAAAAAAACGGAAAAAGCTCTGGGAGTTTAAGTAAATAATTTCTAAAGGCCCTTATTGACATGAAATTTTTACCAGATATTGGTAATCGGTAACAACCCTTCCAATCCACACAGGCAAAAAAATCAAGACATAAATGCCCATAAATTAAGTAACAAAGAGAAATGACACAGGGAAAAAGTATGGTTCTGGCCCAGTCTTCCATACAAACACTTTTGCAATCCTTAAGGCTCTGTGGGCTCCTTCTATAAAGGGCTTGTTTTCACTTGCGAGGAACACGTCCGTGTCTCGCATGTGGAAACGAAGCTCTTGGGCCAGCACTGTGGAGCGGAGCGTGCGGCTCCATGTGTTGCTATGCGGCCGCACGCTCCGCTCCACAGTGCTGGCGCCAGAGCTTCGTTTCCACATGCGAGACACGGACGTGTTCCTCGCAAGTGAAAACAAGCCCAAACTCTGAGCTTAAGTTCCTTCAATAAATTTTCTATTGGATTCAGGTCAGGTGATTTTTTTTCTGGGCCATTCTAGCAGTTTTATTTTCTCACTCTGAAACCAGTAGAGCGTTTACTTGGATGTGTATTTGGGATCATTGTCTTCCTGAAATGTCCACCCTCGTTTTATCTTCATCATCCTGGTAGATAGCAGAAGGTTTTTATCAATAATGTTTCGATACATTTGTCCTTCAACTACAGTGGGGCAAAAAAGTATTTAGTCAGTCAGCAATAGTGCAAGTTCCACCACTTAAAAAGATGAGAGGCGTCTGTAATTTACATCATAGGTAGACCTCAACTATGGGAGACAAACTGAGAAAAAAAAATCCAGAAAATCACATTGTCTGTTTTTTTAACAATTTATTTGCATATTATGGTGGAAAATAAGTATTTGGTCAGAAACAAAATTTCATCTCAATACTTTGTAATATATCCTTTGTTGGCAATGACAGAGGTCAAACGTTTTCTGTAAGTCTTCACAAGGTTGCCACACACTGTTGTTGGTATGTTGGCCCATTCCTCCATGCAGATCTCTAGAGCAGTGATGTTTTTGGCTTTTCGCTTGGCAACACGGACTTTCAACATCCTCCAAAGGTTTTCTATAGGGTTGAGATCTGGAGACTGGCTAGGCCACTCCAGGACCTTGAAATGCTTCTTACGAAGCCACTCCTTCGTTGCCCTGGCGGTGTGCTTTGGATCATTGTCATGTTGAAAGACCCAGCCACGTTTCATCTTCAATGCCCTTGCTGATGGAAGGAGGTTTGCACTCAAAATCTCACGATACATGGCCTCATTCATTCTTTCATGTACCCGGATCAGTCGTCCTGGCCCCTTTGCAGAGAAACAGCCCCAAAGCATGATGTTTCCACCACCATGCTTTACAGTAGGTATGGTGTTTGATGGATGCAACTCAGTATTCTTTTTCCTCCAAACACGACAAGTTGTGTTTCTACCAAACAGTTCCAGTTTGGTTTCATCAGACCATAGGACATTCTCCCAAAACTCCTCTGGATCATCCAAATGCTCTCTAGCAAACTTCAGATGGGCCCGGACATGTACTGGCTTAAGCAGTGGGACACGTCTGGCACTGCAGGATCTGAGTCCATGGTGGCGTAGTGTGTTACTTATGGTAGGCCTTGTTACATTGGTCCCAGCTCTCTGCAGTTCATTCACTAGGTCCCCCCGCGTGGTTCTGGGATTTTCGCTCACCGTTCTTGTGATCATTCTAATCCCACGGGGTGGGATTTTGCGTGGAGCCCCAGATCGAGGGAGATTATCAGTGGTCTTGTATGTCTTCCATTTTCTAATTATTGCTCCCACTGTTGATTTCTTCACTCCAAGCTGGTTGGCTATTGCAGATTCAGTCTTCCCAGCCTGGTGCAGGGCTACAATTTTGTTTCTGGTGTCCTTTGACAGCTCTTTGGTCTTCACCATAGTGTAGTTTGGAGTCAGACTGTTTGAGGGTGTGCACAGGTGTCTTTTTATACTGATAACAAGTTTAAACAGGTGCCATTACTACAGGTAATGAGTGGAGGAAAGAGGAGACTCTTAAAGAAGAAGTTACAGGTCTGTGAGAGCCAGAAATCTTGATTGTTTGTTTCTGACCAAATACTTATTTTCCACCATAATATGCAAATAAATTGTTAAAAAAACAGACAATGTGATTTTCTGGATTTTTTTTTCTCAGTTTGTCTCCCATAGTTGAGGTCTACCTATGATGTAAATTACAGACGCCTCTCATCTTTTTAAGTGGTGGAACTTGCACTATTGCTGACTGACTAAATACTTTTTTGCCCCACTGTATATGAAGTTTGCCAGTGCCTTGTACTGAAAAACAGACCCACACCATGATGTTCCTACCTCCGAAACTTCAATGTTGGTATGGATCTTTTTTGGTTATACACAGTGCCTTTTGGCCTCGAAACATAGTGTGTATTGTGGCATCCAAAGCATTAAATTTTGTTCTTGTCTTACCAGACTGTATTCTCCCAGCATTTTACAGGCTTGTCTAAATGTTGTTGGGCAAACTGTAAACACGCTTGAACATGCTTTTTGTTCAGCAGTGGAGTATTGCATGGTGAGCGTTCATACAGGCCATTGAGGTTGAGTACATTGCTTATAATGTTCATTGAAACACTTGTACCAGCTGATTCCAGGTCTTTTGTAGCTGATATTATTTTTCACTAAGTGGCAGGATTGCTTTGTAACTACTGTTAGATTTCAGCTGGTGTCACGACTTTCCATGGCTTTTTGCACCTCTTTGTCTGTTCAACAATATTTCCCTGCTTCATTTTTCATTAATACACACAGCTTATTTTATGTACCGCAATGGTTTGATTTAATTTTTTTGCGTGCATGGATTGAATTGCATCGCAACCGACATCTGGTGAGAATTTCATGTCAATTGCACCCTTAGAAATATACAGTGCTGTGGGCGTGGCTATGTAACTGAGGAGGAAAGACGCACCTTCTGTGAGCTCCAGCAATCCTGTACCTATCCTGCCACTTGGACCCTTAACTTACACACTGTGCCGGCTGGTACTGGTACCGCACAGTCTCAGGAACCCGGTGAGCCCTCCGGATGGCTGCGGTGAAGGTCTGGGACGAAGGAGCTGCGGCCATTTTGTGAGTGCACGCGCTGAGGAGACCAGACACAGCGCCGGCTTCCCCTGGTGCCGGGCGTCCTCCCTCTTGGAATCGGTGATCCCCGGACGCAAGCGGTGATCGCTGGAGAGTACCGGTGAGCGGGAGCAGGAGGACCGGAGGTGGACGGCGGTGTCCGCGGGGGGTCACATCACTACAGCACGCGCCCTGACAGTGGGGAAGCGGCGCTTTCAGCCACATCTGCGGCGCAACTCAGGAGGTGAGAGATTAGCATGAAACAGCAAGGAGGTGGCACGGTGTGTGTGCCCTGAAAGATTGGGCCCCGTGCCCCCTGCCATACAAGCACTCCTCCTGCCAGCGCCATAACTTCAGAGGGGTTAACCCTCCCCCCCCCCTCGCTCTGCTGTTCCCCCTGTGGAGCCTGTGGATCTGCTCTAACATACAGAGCCTAGGTGCATATTAAAACTGCTGCCTATATCACTCTCAATATCCAAGCTGCCCATCTAGTGGTCTCTCTGGAATACAATCCTACATTTAACTCTGTTGTGACTGGAACTGGAGAGTGCACTATATACACATATAACTGTGGAGCCCTTCTAGCTGCCTGCCATGCATCACTCTAAGGGAACAGGGGCTGCTGACAAACTAAGGAAGTACGCCAGGGAGGATCCCTTCTGATAGTACACGCACTCTCAGAAATAACCCTGCACAGACCCAGCGTAAAAATCGTCTTTCTGATAGTAATGAGGAGGGAGAACAAGATGAACTGACTCTTAAACAGGCATCAGAGCAGCTAATGCAAGCTATATCCCTCACTAGATCATCTCTCACAGAAAAAATAGAGGACGTGCATACTGAGGTGGGTCGTCTGCGGCATGATATGCAAGCTATGAGAGGGCGTATTTCGGAGGTTGAAACAAGAGTGTCTCATATAGAGGATACCATCACCCCTATGGAGGCTAAGTTGACAAAAGCCACTGGCTCAGTAAACGCCTGGAAACAAAAGGCAGATGACTTGGAAAACAGACTGCGTCGCAATAATATCCGAATTATCGGTCTGCCGGAGCGTTCGGAGGGTCAGCAATCCGAACAATTTCTGGAGGACTGGCTTAAGGCCTCCCTGGGGGACGAATTTTCTTCAACATTTGCAGTGGAGAGGGCCCATAGGGTCCCAACAAGACCTCTTCCCCCTGGAACTCCACCCCGACCCTTCCTGGCACGTCTTCTCAACTGTAGAGACAGAGATGCTGTTCTTCGTCTGGCGCGACAGAAGGGCCCTATTAAATTCAACAATGCTACCATATCGATTTTTCCATGGAACTCCAAAAACAGCGAGCGCGGTTCATGGACATCAAGAAACAACTTAGAGATAAGAGTATCATCTACTCCATGCTTTATCCGGCTCGACTGCGCATTGTTCATGATGATTCCACCTTATTCTTCACGGATCCAGCGGAGGCGGCCGAATGGTTGCGGGCTCACGGGGTGTCTAATGTGAAAGACTCCTAATTTATGCTCCTTGTCTAATGGTAATATAAACGGAGCTCTCTAAGTGGGTGCTAAGGTTGTTAACAATACCGGACGCTGGATTCAGTGAGGGTATCCCCTTTTATATTTGACTGTAGGAGTACAGGATCTTACTCCTCTACTGTTCAGTTTTTGTTAAATTGTCGTTGTTTTTTTCTGTTAGATTTAATTAGTTTTAGTAGGTATTTGGGTAAGAGCCGCCTCCAAAGCCATTATGACTTCCCATGCGTAATCAGCGGACTTTTCTCACCATCAATGCATACCATGTTTTTTAATGGCTAGATATGGGGTCTGAGTTGATATGTATGACATGGAACATTCGGGGTATTAAATCACCCCGGAAGAAAATCAAGGTGTTCTCCCAAATTAGACGATATCATCCTCATATTGTGGCCCTGGTAGAGACGCATCTAACTAGAGATACAGCCAGAGGTGTACAGAAACCATGGGTACAGTGGTATGCTAACGCGTTTCACACTAGCTACTCGAGAGGGGTATCACTATTAGTACACAAAGACGTCCAATGGGAGGCCCAGACGACTCGGCGAGATCTAGAGGGACGTTTTGTTTTTGTCCATGCATTAATTAATTCCCGCGAATACGTCATACTATGCATATATAACCCCCCCCCCCCCCCCGGCTAATACTTCAGTACTTACTCAAATAATGGTAGAGTATGGAAATTGAATCCCTTTTGGCTTAAACTAATAGATTCGGACGATAGGACAGTTGACCAGCTGAACTGCTTCATTCAGTCCCACTCAGAACTTCAGAATATTAACTTATTTTGGGATACACTTAAGGCATATCTGAGGGGTTGTCTGTCTTCTACAATCTCATATATTAAAAGGGTAACATCGAGGGAGGACGATGAGATTGAACAACGTTTGAGAGATGCTGAGGCAACATATACAGCTGACCAGACTAATGATAATAGGGTCGAGTATTTGACTCTGCAAAGATTATACACCCAACACATAGACACCAAGTCTAAGCGTAAGTTATTTTTTACGCGACAATCGTACTTTGAAATGGGGAATCAGGCGGGGAAATTTCTGGCCTACTTGGTGCGTCAACATAATACATCTAACATGATATTGCAAATTCGTTCACCGGACGGCTCATTGAATTCCACTACTGAGGGAATACTTCAATGTTTTTATAACTATTATAAGGGGCTGTATGAATCTAAGAGCGGTTTTGATGTTTCCGATTGTCTGGGATATTTGTCCGATATAACACTCCCTGTGCTGAGTTCCGCCCAGCAGACCTTTATGGACGCTGAATTTACCCTGGAGGAAGTGGAGCAAGCTATAACAGATATGGCCTCTGGAAAGGCCCCTGGGCCAGATGGCTTCCCTGTAGAGTTGTATAGGAAATACCGGGGGATACTGGCTCCGCTTCTATTGAAAGTATTTAAAGAGATATGGAAGGGAGGGTGTCTACTAGATACTTTTTATGAGGCACATATTATTGTACTTAAGAAGGAGGGGAAAGATCCTTTGGAATGCGGATCCTATCGTCCTATATCCTTGGTAAATGTGGATTATAAGATCCTAGCCAAGATACTGGCTACCAGGTTGAACTCCATTATACTAAATATTATACATCCAGATCAAACGGGCTTTATGCCCGGTAAGAACACCTCTATAAACATTAGACGGGTCCAGTCGGTGATTCAGTACAGTTCTTTGTTACCAGACAATGCCTGGGCATGGCGTCACTGGACGCAGCCAAGGCGTTCGACTCACTTGAATGGCCCTTTTTGTCCGCTTGTCTGGAGAAATATGGCTTTGGGGAGAAATTTTTGAAATGGGTTGGTGTGCTATATCTGAAACCCAAGGCCCATATAGTTATCAACGGCTCTATGTCTGAACCTTTTTCACTATATAGGGGAACCCGTCAAGGGCCCTATTTGCTTTAGCAATAGAGGCATTAGCTGTGCGCTTGTGCTCAACCCCTGGTATTGATGGTATTAAGATAGCGGACCGCACTGACATCATTGGTTTGTATGCTGATGATATGATAATATTTATGGATAGGGCAGAAGAAACGTTGCCAAAAATAATTGCTACCATAGATAAATTTAGTGGGTTCTCGGGCCTATATATTAATTGGGATAAATCTGCCCTATTACCTTTATCTCAGCACCCAGTCTTAGTACTCTTTCTTTACTGCCCATAGTGTCCAAATTTAAGTACCTGGGTATCTACATGTCCCAATGCAGTGGGTTGGACCTACAGCTCAATGTTCTCCCCCTGTTGGAATACACTAAACTGAAATTTGCATCTTGGAGTAAGCTTCCATTGTCCGTAGCAGGCCGCATTAATCTCATAAAAATGATTTTGCTCCCTAAATTCAACTATTGCCTTCAACATAGTGCAGTAACTGTACCAAAATTCTTCTTTACCAGTTTAAATTCTCACGTTACGTCATTTGTGTGGGGGAAAGGCAGGCCCAAGCTCAAACTAACTACTCTGCAAAGACCTAAACAGGAGGGGGGAGCGGCACTGCCAGATTTTTGTTTTATATTATTTGGCGGGACAGGCTAAAGCATTATGTAAATGGATGCCTCATAACTATCTCCCTAATTCTGAAAATCACTTAGTTAGTTCTGTTGGTGCTAAGTGTCCGCTGGGTCTTTTGGAATCGGGGAAAATAAGTGCTCCTGGTTTGCTGCCCATGATTCGATTGGCGAGATCCACTTGGAAGAAAATTAGAAAAGTTACTGGATTTGGGGACATTGTAGCCGAGATGCCTCTGTGGGATAACAGTTATTTTCCGACGTTAGTGAATCACCCATCTACAAAATTTTGGGTTTCCTACGGGGTTCTTTTGATGGGAGATTTATATGACCAGGGGGTTTTTATGTCCTTTGAACAACTACAAGATAAATATGACCTTCCAAGATCTCAATTTTTTCGATACCTGCAACTCAGATCTGCCGTTCAGTCATTTGTCAGGAATGAGGGGATGAACCGTAACATCTCCTCTTTGCCTCTGATAGGTATTCTTAAGTCCCAGGGCCCTCAGGGTCTTATCTCGTCCCTATACACATACAGTTAGGGCCAGAAATATTTGGACAGTGACACAATTTTCGCGAGTTGGGCTCTGCATGCCACCACATTGGATTTGAAATGAAACCTCTACAACAGAATTCAAGTGCAGATTGTAACATTTAATTTGAAGGGTTGAACAAAAATATCTGATAGAAAATGTAGGAATTGTACACATTTCTTTACAAACACTCCACATTTTAGGAGGTCAAAAGTAATTGGACAAATAAACATAACCCAAACAAAATATTTTTATTTTCAATATTTTGTTGCAAATCCTTTGGAGGCAATCACTGCCTTAAGTCTGGAACCCATGGACATCACCAAACGCTGGGTTTCCTCCTTCTTAATGCTTTGCCAGGCCTTTACAGCCGCAGCCTTCAGGTCTTGCTTGTTTGTGGGTCTTTCCGTCTTAAGTCTGGATTTGAGCAAGTGAAATACATGCTCAATTGGGTTTAGATCTGGAGATTGACTTGGCCATTGCAGAATGTGCCACTTTTTGGCACTCATGAACTCCTGGGTAGCTTTGGCTGTATGCTTGGGGTCATTGTCCATCTGTACTATGAAGCGCCGTCCAATCAACTTTGCAGCATTTGGCTGAATCTGGGCTGAAAGTATATCCCGGTACACTTCAGAATTCATCCGGCTACTCTTGTCTGCTCTTATGTCATCAATAAACACAAGTGACCCAGTGCCATTGAAAGCCATGCATGCCCATGCCATCACGTTGCCTCCACCATGTTTTACAGAGGATGTGGTGTGCCTTGGATCATGTGCCGTTCCCTTTCTTCTCCAAACTTTTTTCTTCCCATCATTCTGGTACAGGTTGAGCTTTGTCTCATCTGTCCATAGAATACTTTTCCAGAACTGAGCTGGCTTCTTGAGGTGTTTTTCTGCAAATTTAACTCTGGCCTGTCTATTTTTGGTATTGATGAATGGTTTGCATCTAGATGTGAACCCTTTGTATTTACTGTCATGGAGTCTTCTCTTTACTGTTGACTTAGAGACAGATACACCTACTTCACTGAGAGTGTTCTGGACTTCAGTTGATGTTGTGAACGGGTTCTTCTTCACCAAATTAAGTATGCGGCGATCATCCACCACTGTTGTCATCCGTGGACGCCCAGGCCTTTTTGAGTTCCCAAGCTCACCAGTCAATTCCTTTTTTCTCAGAATGTACCCAACTGTTGATTTTGCTACTCCAAGCATGTCTGCTATCTCTCTGATGGATTTTTTCTTTTTTTTCAGCCTCAGGATGTTCTGCTTCACCTCAATTGAGAGTTCCTTTGACCGCATGTTGTCTGCTCACAGCAACAGCTTCCAAATGCAAAACCACACACCTGGAATCCACCCCTGACCTTTTAACTACTTCATTGATTACAGGTTAACGAGGGAGACGCCTTCAGAGTTAATTGCAGCCCTTAGAGTCCATTGTCCAATTACTTTTGGTCCCTTGAAAAAGAGGACGCTATGCATTACAGAGCTATGATTCCTAAACCCTTTCTCCGATTTGGATGTGGAAACTATCATATTGCAGCTGGGAGTGTGCACTTTCAGCCCATATTATATATATAATTGTATTTCTGAACATGTTTTTGTAAACAGCTAAAATAACAAAACTTGTGTCACTGTCCAAATATTTCTGGCCCTAACTGTATCTGTTATCAGCGGGAACGAACTCTGTTGTGGATTCGGTGAGAGGCAAATGGGAGGGGCTTTTTCCTGATATGCAAGGTGAGGAATGGGAGGATATTTTGGAATCACCCCTCAGAGTCTCCCCATCAGCCAATAATAAGATGACCCAATTATATATAATCCACCAGTCATATTTGACTCCGTTGAGACTTTGTCGGATGGGTCGATACTCGACGTCGGAATGTTTGCGTTGCCACTCACCTGACGCTGATTTTGTACACATGATATGGCAGTGCCCCATAGTCTCTCATTACTGGAGGGAGGTGACGTCATTATTAGCTTCAATACTATCAATTCCAATTCCTCTTGAACCCTTAATTTGCCTATTCGGAGTGTGGGACGAGGAGGCCTGGGAACACTATACGGGGATTTTTCTACGAGAAACACTTTTCTTGGCAAGGAAGTTGCTAGCTATGCGGTGGATGGGGAATTCACCCCCATCCGTTAGGTCCTGGATTGAACTGGTGAATGCAGTCGTCCCCTATGAGCGTACTCTTTATCAAAATAGGGGCTGCCCGTATAAGTTCAGCAAAATTTGGGATAGATGGAACGCCTCTCATCTCACTCTGTGACCTGATTAAATGGGAGAAATGTGGTTTACCTGGTCCTTTGATCTGCAAATATTGCGCAATGGGAAAAGAACAAGATAAATAATGTATTTGACTATGGTTAAGTGGCGGCTTAGTAGTTTTGGAGGTTTACTTGGGTTGTAGTTTAAGAACCCTATGTTCTGACTGTTTTTCTATAAGTGAAATGATTGACATATGTATGTTCTGTCCTTTTCAATCCCTGTAATGTAACCACGCAGATTAATGACAAGGACAAATATGTATGCTGTAATTTTATTCTATGTTTAATAAATTAACGAATTTAAAAAAAAGAAATATACAGTGCTCCAAGTAAACTTCTGTGAAATCAAACTGTCCATTTATGAAGCAACACTGTTTGACAATCAATTTCACATGCTGTTGTGCAAATGGAATAGACAACAGATGGAAATTATTGGCAATTATCAAGACACACTCAATAAAGGAGTGGTTCTGCAGGTGGCCACAGACAACATCTCAGTACCAATGCTTTCTGGCTGATGTTTTGGTCACTTTTGAATGTTGGTTACACTTTCACACTCGTAGTAGCATGAGACAAACTATACAACCCACACAAGTGACTCAGGTAGTGCAGCTCATCCAGGATGGCACATCAATGCGAGTTGTGGCAAGGTTTGCTGTGTCTGTCAGCGTAATGTCTAGAGGCTTGAGGCACTACCGGGAGACAGGCCAGTACACCAGGAGATGTGGAGTTGTCCGTATGAGGGCATCAACTCAGCAGCAGGACCGCTACCTCAGCCTTTGTGCAAGGAGGCACAGGAGGAGCCCTGCAAAATGCTCTCCAGCAAGCCACAAATGTGCATGTGTCTGCACAAACGGTTAGAAACCAACTCCATAACGATGGTCTAAGTGCCCAACGTCCACAGATGGGGACTGTGCTCACAGCCCAACACCTTGCAGGACGCTTGGCATTTGCCACAGAACACCAGGATTGGCAAATTCACCACTGGAGCCCAGTGCTCTTCACAGATGAAAGCAGGTTCACACAGAGCACATGTGACAGACATGACAGAGTCTGGAGACATCGTGGAGATCGATCTACCTGCAACAGTGGGTCAGTAATGGTGTTGGTGGCATTTCTATGGAGGAGTGTGTCAGCAGTTCCTGCAAGATGAAGGCATTGAATATATGGACTGGCCCACCTGTTCCCCAGACCTGAATCTGATTGAACACATCTGGGAAAACATGTCTCGCACCATCCACCAACATTACATTGCACCACAGACTGTCCAGGAGTTGGTGGATGCTTTAGTCCAGGTCTGGGAGGAGAAGCCCCTCACGAGACCATCCCCGCCACATCAGGAACATGCCCAGGCATTGTAGGGAGGTCATACAAGCACGTGGAGGCCACACACACTACTGAGCATCATTTCCTTGTCTTGAGGCTTTTCCACTGAAGTTGGATCAGCCTGTAACTTCATTTCCCATTTGAGCATCATTCCAGCTCCAAACCTCCGTGGGATATTAGTTGTGACTTACGTTGATCATTTTTAGGTTGTATTGTTCTCAACACATTCCATTATGTAGTGAATAAAGATTTACAACTGGAATATTTTATTCAGTGATATCTAGGATGTGGGATTTTAGTGTTCCCTTTATTTTTTTGAGCAGTGTACTTATGTAGAAAGTTGATGAGATTTAATACTCATTTCACCCGCTGTATCCCAGTGATTCTGAGATTTGTTTATTTGTGACCCGTTGTAATTTATTTTAGCTGTAAGTTTAGGGTCCATAAGTTTTTCGGGGTTTTGGGGAAATATATTTGAAATTTGATGAAATATAAAAAAAGTAGACATTTTTAAATTTGAATGCTTATATCCTTAAAGTAGATAGTCATACCACACAAAATAGTTAGTAAATAACATATTATACAGTGGTCACAGAAAGTATTCAAACCCCTTTAAATTATTAACTCTTTGTTTTATTGCAGCCGTTAGGTAAATTCAAAAGTTTCATTTTTTTTCCTCATTAATGTACACTCTTCACCCCATCCTGACTGAAAAAAAATCCAGAAATGTAGAAATTTTTACAAATTTGTTAAAAAAGAACTGAAATATCACATGGTCATAAATATTCAGACTCCTTGCTCAGACAGTCATATTTAAATCACATGCAGTCCATTTCCTTGTGATCCTCCTTGAGATGGTTCAAAGGGTCTGAATACTTATGGCCATGTGATATTTCGTTCTTTCTTTTTTAATACATTTTCAAAAATTTACTTTTTTTTCAGTGAAGATGAATAAGAAAAAATTACCTTTATTAATTTACCAAATGGCTGCAATGAAACTAAAATTTAAAGGGGTCTGAATACTTTCAGTACCCACTGTATGTCTACATTACATCAGCATAATTTTTCAAACGTCCTTTTATTTAGATATGATGTTAGAAGAGTTAAAATTTAGCAGCTATTTTTCATTTACATGGAAATTCTACAAACCAATTTTTTACGGATCTATTCAGTTTTGAAGTGACTTTTATGGGCCTATATATCAGAATAATTTGAGGGGTACAGTTTTTAAAATGGCATAACTTCTGGTATTTTCCAAGTTACTGTTATGAAATTTAACCCTTACCAAATTAATGCAAAGTGGAATGAAAAATTGCATTTTTTTACACTAAAATATTGCTTTAGCTGCAAAATTTTTATTTTTACAAGGGGTAATAGAAGAAAAATGAACCTTAAAATTTATTATGCAATTTCTTTCATATATGGCAACATATGTGGTCGAAAACTGCTGTTTAGGCATGCGGCCTGGCTCGGAAAGGGAACTGCGCCATTTGCAGCAGACATTTGGCTGAAATAGATTGCAGACACCTTGTCATATTTGCAGAGCCCCTGAGGTACCAAAACAGCAGAAACACACACAAGTGACCTCATTTTGAAAACTACAACTCTCAAGGATTTCATCTAGGGGTGTTATGAATATTTCTAACAAACAGGTGAGTCACAAAACTTTGTACAATTTAGATATGAAGACAAAAAAATCTTTTTTTTCCTGTAAAATACTGTTTCAGCACTAAATTTGACATTTTCATGATGGTTACTAACATAGGAGAAAATGGACCCTATAATTTGTCATGCAATTTCTCCCAATGAGAATTACCGTATATACTCCAGTGTAAGCCGAGACCCCTAATTTTGCCACAAAAAAATGGGAAAACTTAATGACTCGAGTATAAGCCTAGGGTGGAAAATGCAGCAGCTACCGGTAAATGTCAAAAATAAAAATAGATACCAATAAAGTAAAATTAATTGAGACATCAGTAGATTAAGTGTTATTGAATATCCATATTGAATCAGGAGCCCCATATAATGCTCCATACAGTTCATGATGGGCTCCATAAGATGCTCCATACAAAATACGCCCCATATAATTCTCCATAAAGCTTATGATGGGCCCCAAAAGATGCTCCATATTAAAATATGTCCCATATAATGCTGCACAAATGTTGATTATGACACCATAAGATGCTCCATACAGACATTTGCCCATATAATGCTGCACAAATGCTGATTATGGCCTCATAAGATGCTTCATAGAGACATTTGCCCCATACAGTGCTGCACAAATGCTGATTATGGCCCCATAAGATGCTCCATAGACTATTATGCCCCATATAATGCTGCACAAATGCTGATTATGGCCCCATAAGATGCTCCATACAGACATTTGCCCAATGTAATGCTGCACAAATGCTGATTATGACCCCATAAGATGCTCCATAGACACATTTGCCCCATATGCTGTTGCTGCGATTTAAAAAAAAAAAAAATTACATACTCACCTCTCGTCGCTCAGGCCCCCGGCACTTTCTATAGTCACATTTCCTCATTCCACCGTTGGGCGCTGCTGTGTCTTCCCCGTCCTCCGCACTGACGCTCAGTCAGAGGGCGCGCACTAACCACATCATCGCACCCTCTGATCTGAGCAGCACAGGCAGATGATGTGGAAGATGGCGCCCGGCGGTGGAACGAGGTGAATATCTCCGTGCTGCCCCTCCCCATTATACTCACCTGCTCCTGGCGCAGTCCCTGGCATCTTCTCTGATGAACTCTCCGGGCGCGGCAGCTCTTCCAGCTTTGAGCGGTCACTGGTACCGCTCATTACAGTAATGAATATGCGGCTCCACCCCTATGGGAGTGGAGTTGCGTCCATATGCATTAATGTAATGAGCGGTACCATGTGACAGCTGGAAGAAGCTGTCAGCGCCCGGAGATCATCGGAGATGCAGGGACCGCGCCAGGAGCAAGTGAGTATGTCACAGCCGCCGCTCCCCCTCACCCACTGACCCCCCAGGGACTATGACTCGAGTATGAGCCGAGGGGCACTTTCAGCCTAAAAAAATGGGCTGAAAATCTCGGCTTATACTCGAGTATATACAGTAATCGAATTGTCCTGGGTAGTGCATTTCAGAGAATTGGCAAAGCATGCAAGAAAACTTGAAAACGGAAGTGGGAGGTTTGGATTATTGAGAAATGAGGCCTTAGGTCATTAGCGGATCGGAGGGCGGCGCGGGTAGGGTTACGACTTGGAAGGAGCACTATTTGGCTTTTGGAGCGTATATTTTTCTGTAATGCTATATGTGCGCATTTTGCAGATTTGCTTGTGTATAATTCTGCATGGATTCTGTCTCTTGGCAGAAAACGTAGTTGAAATTCTGCACGGATTTGATGCTGATTTGTAAGCTAAATAAAGATATATTATTTTAAAAAATGTGATGTAATTTCCTTGCACAATATCTTCCGCCAAATACCCTCATTAATATTAAATAAAGACCCACGCACACACAGTCACCAGCCTATGTAGGAGCATTAACATAATTAACCTACATATGCTGTAGCAAAATATCAACTGTTCTTAGGTTACATCCACATGGTCAGTAATCGGCAGCTCTTTGGATGCAGCACATGTCCGCTGTGTCCAAAGTGCTGCTGTCTTTTGAACGCAGGTGTTCATTGAACTGTGCAGAATCACCGCATCCTATACATTGGACAGGTGATATTTATGTTGCGGAGACTGAATGTTTCCACAAGATAAATTGACATACAGCGGTCTGGAAAGACGCGCTGCATGGTCGTCTCCACAGGGAAGCCGCGGGTGCTAGTGCTCGCATAGTGGACATGGGATTTCTTGAAATCCCATCCACTATGCTGTAACATCTGGCCACTGCGGGTTGGACGATGTGGATGTACGCAGCGTCCAACCTGCAGTGTTTACTGACTGTGGGAACATACCCTAAGAAATTTGCATGACATGCAATATCTGGTTATTTTTCAAAAAAAAAAAATGTTAAAAAAATTGCTTGGGCTCCTGCATGATTTTAATAACCAGCAGAGGGAAAGCTGCCGGCTGATGTCAATATTTTGGGAAGGAGCCAATAGCTACAAACGTTCCTAGGCTATTAGTATCAGCTCACAGCTGTTTGCTTAGCCTTTACTGGTTTTTAATTGAGGTATTTAACTTATTTTGTGCACTTTCGCACTATGCACCAATCCGCTATATGGAGCATCTTTTGTGCTACTATAAGAACAATATGATTATTAACAGGTTGGCTTCAAATTTAGTCCAGGGTATTCTATGGGTTTGAGCATTTTAATAAGTGGCTATTAGCTAATATATTTCCCTTTGATTAGAGTGCAATACTCTGTGTGTGCAGCTATTTTGTATCTTTATCCCCTTTATTTTAAGTGTATTGTAATAATATATATGTCTAATAAAATAAGTTGAAGTTTTTCGGAATTTTGGCATGTGCTTCCGTTGCTTTGTAGGATCTTTTGAAAGATTAAGTTGTCAGAAAAAGAATATAAGAATTTTGTGGGCCCAGTGCTTTTGCCTGAGAGATTCCCAACAAATATCTAGATAGCTAAAATCTCCCATAATCACAGAACAGAGACAGCTTATGTAAATAGAGTTCATCCATATCTTCAATCTGTCCAGTTGGCCTATAGTAAACACCTACAAAAGTGTCCTTTTTGTTCTTCTCTCCTTAAATTTTTGCCCAACATTTTCTACAGAGCTACCAGTCCTTGAAGCTTGTATCTCTGTTAGATATACCTTTCCCTAACATACAATGCAAAACTTCCTCCATTCCTGTTTATAATAAATAAGTTATAGCTTTCAAGGTTTGTATCCCAAGCATGTGTATCATCTCACCAAGTTTCAGTGATGCCTTTAACATTATAGATCTCCTCCTTTTTTAGCAGTTCCAATTCTCCTTGTTTGTTTCCCATGCTCTGTGCATTTGTGTAGACACATTTTAGTTTGTAGTCGGCTTCTCTTGCTTGTCTATTTTCATTCAGAGTTTGTTGTTTTTGTTCTTTATTTCCACTTCTAATAGCAGGGTTCTCAAAAGAATTCATTAGATGCATATTTCTTGCTTGCCGTATATTTCCCATCCCATTTTGCTGTACTGTAAAGCTCTCCTAATGAGTATAGCAAGGCTTCCAATTTTCATATTTTCCAGGTACATTGAAAGGTGCTTCTCTTCGAATATTCTGAATAGATTTTTCTACTCTGTCATTATCTCCTGCAGGAACACGGAAAAATTCTTCTCCTGGAACATTTCTGTCAAGGAAATTCTCATCTTTAATGAGCTTCAGTGTAGCTATTCTCTCCAAAAGACTTTGCACTTTTTCCTCTAACAGAGTCACAAGCTTGCATTTCTGGCACATAAAGTTTGTCTCTTCCTATTTTTTCATTACAAATTGCTTAATATACCAACAGCTTTATCTTGTGGTACTACATACCGTATTGATTTAGTTGAATTAGCACAATTTGTATTTGTCTATAGGATCAACCTCAAATGTAATTCATGTGTATGCTTTTCCTGAACCATAGCGCCAATTTGTCACTTTTTAATTTTTTTTAATGTTTATAACCATCTACAAACAAGATAAGAATCAGTAACATACATAGCATATAAAGATAAAGGACATAACAATATTCAGAAAATGTAGCTTGAAAGATTCAAAAGTAGACAGGGTTATTCAGTATAACAGTCAGTCTCGACCCCAACTCCTCCCCTCCCCCAGGCACGTCTGAAACCCTGCAGGTTTAATTAGGTAAGCCTTAGTCCGGGATCACACATGCGAGAAATATGTCCAAGTCTCGCATGGTAATACCTGCCACCGTCTCTCTGGAGCAGAGCGTGCGGCTGCATGTATTGCTATGTGGCCGCACTCCCCGCTTCTGAGTGATGGCAGCAATGCTGGGTATTACCATGCAAGACTCGGACGTATTTGTCGCATGTGTGATCCCAGCCTAATAGGTGTGTTACCAGATATAAGCTCTCTCATATACCAATCGATGAATTGAAAGCAACCATGTAATGCTTGATGCACCGATAGTGGCTGCAGATCAATAAAGGAGGACCATGTGAGGAAAAAACGTTCCGTATGACTTTCTTTATGAAGTATGGACTCAATCCAATCCATTTTAAATAAATATGTTACCTTCGAAGAAATTAGATTCAGTGAAGGGGTTGCGTCCTGTGCCCATAAATATATAAATGCCGCCCATATAGTTAAAACACGTCGTTGCTGAGCAGAGAGTCCGAGTAGCTGATTCCGTGGGAGAATATTAAATAACGCCCATTCCAGAGATAATGTAAAGCGAATGTTGAAGGCGTTGGTGAGATGGCGAAGAAGCATATCCCAAACCTCCTGTATCTTCGCACAATCCCAGAGACAATGAAAGATGTCAGCTGGAGAGTGTAAACATTTGGGACCAGAGGGATTAGCCGATAGAGACATCCTAGATTTGACCTCTGGGGAAATGTAAGCCCTATGGAAAATCATGAGGGCCATAGTTGAGTAGCTGTCACATGGCTATAAAGAGTTTAAATGTAGAGTGGCTTTCAAAAGATCCGTTAGTCTATAATTAGATAGTTGTGATACCCATCTGCCCGTGCCTGGTGAAGAATCTGACCATGAAATAGAAGGTTTGATTGATTTATAGATAAGACTTAGCGAATAAACTTCTGCACTAGCGCCAAGGGAGATTAGATGGAGAGGACAGGTTCTGACACTGTCTGGTATGCCTCGGAAGACCGAGTCAACGTAATGCTTAATTTGAGTACAATGAAAATATTACCCACTAAGATTGGATGTTTGAAGAAAATACCCTCCAGAGAAAGAGGACATTGAGTAGTTGTCAGAAGATCGCGGACCAGTCTGCACCTTTTCTCCCCCAGCACTCTGCAAATTGGGGGTGGTCTGTCTTGTAAAAAGAAAGGCTTACCTTGAAAAGGAAGGAAAACTGAGGTATAAGGGTCTAGTCCACTGATCCTTCTAGCATGACGCCATGCCAATACCACGGACCATAGCACAGGATTATCCCTGAATGCAGCTGGAACTCTATTTTGTTTTAAATGGAGTAAGGCAGGAAGACTGATCGGTCCAGACATTGCTTCATCCAATGGGGTGTTGGTAAATTTAGTATGGGCCCAAATCCAATCAAGAGAATGTATGAAAATGGCTGCAAAGCTATACAATCTTAAATTTGGAAAATTGATACCCCCCAAAGATTTAGCCTGTTGCAATTTAAAAATACTGATCCTAGATCTCCCCCTCGAACTCTATATAAGTCGTCGAAAAATCTTAGGCGTTGATCATCAGCTTTAGCTAATAGAATAGTTAGCGTTTGTAAAGGGAAAAATATTTTAGGGAAGGAAACCATTTTAATAAGGTGAGCTTTACCCGCGAATGATAATTTAAAAGACGTCCAAGATTGTATTTCCCTAGTAATGGCAGATATTAAGGGTCGGATATTAAGTTGGTAAATAGTATGTGGGTTGGAGGGTAGAAGAATACCAAGATATTGTAAAGAACCATGCCCCCACTGAAATGGAAAAGGGAAGGGTTACCTTTGTCACATCCCTGAAGATCGCTAAAGCCTTGGATTTGTTAAAATTTATGCGGAATCCTGAGATTTCTCCAGCCTCCATTATGAAAGGAATGGACTCCTTAGCATTGGCTATCATGAGTAATATGTTGTCGGCGAATGCCAAGGACTTGAGTGTAAGGTGGCCTATCCCAATTCCCTCAAAGGAAGGAATCATTTCCAGATATCTAAGTAGAGGGTCTAGGGCAATATTGAAGAATAAGGGGGATAAAGGACATCCCTGCCTCGTACCTCTAAAAATTGAGAAAGGGGATGACTGAATACCATGGAGCCAAATTGAGGAGTGGTGTAAATCTTTCGGATAAAATTGAAAAGGGAAAATCCAAACATTCTGTATTTAAGAGTTGGGATGAGGTGGGACCAAGATATCAGGTCAAAAGTCTTATCGGCATCAAGGCTAATTAAGATGTTTCTTTTAGCTTTGGTTTGATGACTATGAATAACAGCGGCTAATGCCGTTCTAATACTGTAGGTGATGGATTGGCCATGGACAAAGCCCGTTTGGGATGTGGTGAGGATATTAGGAAGTATAGATTGTAATCAGTTGGCCATAATTTTGTTGAGCAATTTGAAATCTACGTTTAAAAGTGAGATTGGGCGGCATGAGGCAGGGAGAAAGAGGTCTTTACCCGGCTTTGGTAGTAATGAAAGGCTCGCTTCATTGAAGCGGTCAGGAAGGGAACTTGAATCTATAATATGATTAAAAAGAGAGGTAAGGTGGGGTATGAGTAATGGTTGCAATATTTTATAGAATTCTGCTGAGTAACCATCTGGGCCAGGGGCTTTAAGCAATTTAAGAGACTGGATAACCAATCCAACTTCCCCAGGAGAGATAGGCTTATTTAAAATTTCTCTTTGAGAGATGGAAAGTTTTGGTGAATCAACTGTTGTGAATTCTGCTTTTGGGTTCCCTCCAGTGGTTGTAGGTGGTAATGCAGTTGTCCCTGGCTTGCAGTCCTGGTCAGGTGTATCTGCTCATTGCAGTTCTGACTGAGATATTTAGGTGTGCAGGATTCATTAGTCCTTGCCAGTTGTCCATGGTTCAGGGAGGTTTTGGATCTTTGTCTGGTTCCACCTGCCTTGCTGCCATTTCAGCAAAGATAAGTGTCTGGTTTTCGTTTCTGTGGCACACATGCTGTGTGCTTAATAATTCTGTGCTATTCATTTGTTTTCTCTTGTCCAGCTTAGATTGTGTCAGTGTTTTCTCAGTCTTGTTGGATTCTCAGGAGTTGCAGATATACGCTTCACATCTTTAGTTAGATGGTGGAATTTTTTGTATCATCTGCTGTGGATATTTTTTGGAAGGGTTTTAATACTGACCGCTTAGTATTTTGTCCTATCCTTTCCTATTTAGCTAGAAGTGGCCTCTTTTGCTAATCCTGTTTCCTGCCTGCGTGTGTCTTTCCTCTACTACTCACAGTCAATATTTGTGGGTGGCTGCCTATCCTTTGGGGTTCTGCTCTGAGGCAAGGTAGAATTCCTACTTCCATCTGTAGGGGTATTTAGTCCTCCGGCTGTGTCGAGGTGTCTAGGATTTGTTAGGCACACCCCACGGCTACTTCTAGTTGCGGTGTTAAGTTCAGGATTTGCGGTCAGTACAGTTTCCACCAACTCCAGAGAAAGTTCCATGCGGCTCCAAGGCCACCAGATAATAACAGTACAACTGGCCTATAATGAGTTAAATGCATCTCAGAAGAAGGGAAGAAAGGTGTTGAGCCATTTTTTTTCTGCACTCTGCTTTGTATTCTCTTTCCTCTTTTTCTCTGGGTGGCTGAGGAGTCTTGTGCTAGCATGGATGTTCAGGAATTAGCTTCTCGTGTAGACCAGCTTGCTGTTAGGGTACAGGGAATTTCTGATTATATTGTTCAGACTCCTGTTTTAGAGCCGAAGATTCCTACTCCTGATTTGTTTTTTGGTGACAGGTCCAAATTTTTAAGTTTTAAAAGCAACTGTAAACTGTTTTTTGCTCTGAGACCTCGATCCTCCGGTGATTCCATTCAGCAGGTTAAAATCGTCATCTCCCTGCTGCGTGGCGATCCACAGGATTGGGCATTTTCCCTGGACTCTGGGAATCCGGCTTTGCTTAATGTAGACTCCTTTTTTCAGGCTTCATGATTATTATATGATGAACCTAATTCTGTGGATCAAGCGGAGAAGACCTTGTTGGCCCTGTCTCAGGGTCAAGAGGCGGCAGAATTGTATTGTCAGAAATTTAGAAAATGGTGTGTTGACTAAATGGAATGATGATGCTTTGGCGGCAATTTTCAGAAAGGGTCTTTCTGAATCCGTTAAAGATGTTATGGTGGTGTCCTAGCTGGCCATGTGAGCGGACGCAGGGAAGAGCGCTCCCGCTGCCTGAAGGACTAATAATCCTGTTTTAACCCCCACCTGCGGGGATACTTACATTCCTCCGGCTGGCTGAAGGTCCGGAGAGGGCAGCGGTGCAGAGCGGTGGGTCCGGAGCTGGCGGCGATGACCAGGAGGCGGCCAAGATGGCGCCGGTGTAAGGGAGGACGCCGAGAAGGAGAACGCCGCATGTCAGCGGCACATGGAGGTGGCCGCAAAGCTGCAGCAGTATGCCAGAGTGGAGGCTGCTGAGGAGGCAGGATCCGGAGCTGGAGCTGACCAGGAGGTGGAGGAAGCAAGCGCAGCCGAGCAGCATGAGGTACAGAGGGGGAAAGAAGGAGGCAGCATGGCGGGGGGCTAGTGGGGGATCTGGAGGCATACCACAGGGAGAGGAGCCAGCCCTTAGGGATATAATTACCCTGATCTCCTCGTGCCAGCAATCCCTGAATTCCTTGGCCCAGCAGATGCAGGAAGTTAAAGGGGACACGGCACAGATAAATGCGGCTCTGCAGAAAATGGACAAACGTATAGAAGTGGTGGAGGAGAGGGTGAGCACGGCAGAAGATCACATAGTTAAGCTACAAAAAGCTGAAAAGAAGTTCGCCCAAGCAATAGCCGAGCTCGCTGCCAAAAATGAGGATCGGGAAAATAGATCCAGAAGAAATAATATACGTATAGTGGGGCTGCCTGAAAAGACTGAGGGGAGAAATCCCACTGAGTTTGTGGAGAACTGGCTGCTGGAGAAGATTGGGAACACAGTGTTGACAAAAGTCTTTGCTGTTGAACGTGCTCATAGGGTCCCACCGCAGCCCCCTGCCCCAGGAGCAAATTCCCGTACCATGCTTGCTAAAATACTCAATTACAGGGACAGAGACATTATCCTTAGAAAGGCTAGAGAGATGGAGGATCTGACGGCTTGAGGTCAGAAAATTGCCATTTATCCGGATTATTCCGCTGCGGTTCAGAAGCAGCGGATGAAGTTTACTGGAGTCAAGCGGCGACTGAGGGAGCTAGGAGTGCAGTACTCAGTGATGTTTCCCGCCAAGCTGAGACTGGTGGCTTTTAATAAGACCCACTTTTTCCTAACACCGGAGGACGCTACCCAGTGGCTTGACACCAATGAGAAAAAGCTGAAAGGAGTAGGCGACTGACATGTCGACGAGATTTGGCTGGAAATTGTTTTCTCTGTTGTTGGCGGAGAGTTTTGCACTTGTTAGCGTCGGTTAAATAGTTGAGCAACTGCTGAGGGTTTTGCTGGGCCTTGTTGAGGACTGGCCGAAGCGGACAGTACCGTCTACTAAATGTGGGGGAGGAGGGCTATGGAGGGTACTGTAAACTGGTTTGGTACTTTTCTTATATGTTATATAAGTGCAATGTTAAGTTATAATAAAATGGAAAGTTGGGGGGAAATTATGTTTGATATGGCAGCGGGACGCGAATGGAGAGGGTTAAGTGGGCAGTGGGCAGTGGGCAGTGGAGTGTTGTGAGTTCTGTTTTTGGGCTCCCTCTGGTGGTTACTGATGGTACTGGGTGACTTGTCTTTCCTGGGTTTCTGGGTTCCACCTGTTCCATCAGCATATGGGAGTTTCCTATTTAACCTGGCTTTGCTGGCATTTCCTCGCCGGTTATCAATGTATCCAGTGTGTCTTGCTACCTCTGCTCCCTGCTCCTAGAACCTTCTGGACAAGCTAAGTTTGGATTTTCCTGTTTTGTGTTTTGCTTAATTTGGTTTTTAGTCCAGCCTGCAGATATGTGATTCTCTGCTGCTGGTTGCTCTAGTGGGCTGAAATTGCTTTTCATGTACCATGAGTTGGCACATGAGTTCAAGTAATTTCAGGATGGTTTTTTGAAGGGTTTTTCGCTGACCGCGCAGTTCACTTTTGTATCCTATGCTATCTAGCTTTAGCGGGCCTCATTTTGCTGAAACTGTTTTCATACTACGTATGTGCTTTCCTCTCATTTCACCGTCATTATATGTGGGGGGCTGCTATTTGCTGTGGGGTATTTCTCTGGAGGCAAGAGAGGTCTGTGTTTCTTCTGATAGGGGAAGTTAGATCTTCGGCTGGAGCGAGACGTCTAGGATCATCGTAGGCACGTTCCCCGGCTACTTTTATTTGTGTGTTAGGTTCAGGGTCGCGGTCAGCTCAGGTTCCATCGCCCTAGAGCTTGTTTGTATCTGTGCTTGTCCTTTTTGTGATCCCCTGCCATTGGGATCATGACAGTATAACCGGCCCACAAAGTGTTAATTGTATTGGCTGAAGTAGGAGGATAAGTAGTCTGAGGAAGTTTTTTTTTTTTTTTTTTTTTTCTTCCCCTCAGAGTTTGCTGCCTAGCCTTATTGCAGCCTGGCTACTTCCTCCTCCTCTTAATCTTTGAATGGCTCTGATCTCAGCTGTTTATCATGGACGTCCAGAGTTTGGCTTCCAGCCTGAATAATCTTGCCACTAAGGTTCAAAATATACAGGATTTTGTTGTACATGCTCCTATGTCTGAACCTAGAATTCCTGTCCCAGAGTTTTTTTCTGGAGATAGATCTCGTTTTCTGAATTTTAGGAACAATTGCAAGTTGTTTCTTTCTTTGAAATCTCGCTCTACTGGAGACCCTGCTCAGCAAGTCAAGATAATTATATCTTTCCTGCGGGGTGACCCTCAGGATTGGGCATTTGCATTGGCACCAGGGGACCCTGCGTTGCTTAATGCAGATGCGTTTTTTCTGGCATTGGGTTTGCTCTATGAGGAACCTAACCAAGAGATTCAGGCTGAAAAAGCTTTGTTGGCCCTCTCTCAGGGGCAAGATGAAGCAGAAATTTATTGTCAAAAATTTCGGAAGTGGTCGGTACTTACTCAGTGGAATGAGTGCGCTCTGGCTGCAAAGTTTAGAGATGGCCTTTCTGAGGCCATTAAAGATGTTATGGTGGGGTTCCCTGCGCCTGCTGGTCTGAATGAGTCTATGACTATGGCTGTTCAGATTGATCGGCGTTTACGGGAGCGCAAACCTGTGCATCATTTGGCGGTGTCGTCTGAACCGTCACCTGAGATAATGCAATGTGATAGAATTCAGTCCAGAAGTGAACGGCAAAAGTATAGGCGGAAAAAAGGGTTGTGCTTTTATTGTGGTGATTCAGCTCATGTTATATCAGCATGCTCTAAACGCACAAAAAAGGTTGATAAGTCTGTTGCCATTAGTACTTTACAGTCTAAGTTCATTCTGTCTGTGACTCTGATTTGTTCATTATCATCCATTTCCGTCGATGCCTATGTGGATTCAGGCGCTGCCCTGAGTCTTATGGATTGGTCATTTGCCAATCGCTGTGGGTTTAGTCTGGAGCCTCTGGAAGTCCCTATTCCTTTGAAGGGAATTGACTCTACACCTTTGGCTATGAATAAACCTCAGTACTGGACACAAGTGACCATGCGTATGACTCCCGTTCATCAGGAGGTGATTCGCTTCCTGGTACTGTATAATTTGCATGATGTTCTAGTACTTGGTCTGCCATGGTTACAAACTCATAATCCAGTCCTTGACTGGAAATCAGTGTCTGTGTTAAGCTGGGGTTGTCAGGGGGTTCATGATGATGCACCTCCGATTTCTATCGCTTCATCTACTCCTTCTGAGATTCCTGTGTTTTTGTCTGACTATCGGGATGTTTTTGAGGAGCCTAAGCTCAGTTCGCTTCCTCCTCACAGGGATTGCGATTGTGCTATAAATTTAATTCCGGGCAGTAAATTTCCTAAAGGTCATTTGTTCAATCTGTCAGTGCCAGAGCATACTGCTATGCGGGATTATGTTAAGGAGTCCTTGGAAAAGGGGCATATCCGTCCATCTTTGTCCCCTTTGGGAGCAGGTTTTTTTTTCGTGGCCAAGAAAGATGGTTCCTTGAGGCCTTGTATAGATTATCGTCTTTTGAATAAGATTACCGTAAAATATCAGTATCCTTTGCCATTGTTGACTGATTTGTTTGCTCGCATTAAGGGGGCTAAATGGTTCACTAAGATTGATCTTCGGGGTGCGTATAATCTTATAAGAATAAAGCAAGGTGATGAGTGGAAAACCGCATTTAATACGCCTGAGGGCCATTTTGAGTATTTGGTAATGCCTTTTGGACTTTCTAATGCTCCTTCAGTCTTCCAGTCCTTTATGCACGATATTTTCCGTGAATATCTGGATAAATTTATGATTGTGTATTTGGATGATATTTTGGTTTTTTCTGATGACTGGGAGTCTCATGTTCAGCAGGTCAAGAAGGTGTTTCAGGTCCTGCGGGCCAATTCCTTGTTTGTAAAAGGCTCAAAGTGTCTCTTTGGAGTCCAGAAGATTTCTTTCTTGGGGTATATTTTTTCCCCTTCTACTATTGAGATGGATCCCGTCAAGGTTCAGGCTATTTGTGACTGGACGCAGCCTACATCTCTTAAGAGTCTACAGAAGTTCTTGGGCTTTGCTAATTTCTATCGTCGTTTTATAACTAATTTTTCTAGTGTTGTTAAGCCTTTGACGGATTTGACTAAGAAGGGTGCTGATGTTGCTAATTGGTCTCCTGCGGCTGTGGAGGCCTTTCAGGAACTTAAGCGCCGGTTTTCTTCTGCTCCTGTGTTGCGTCAGCCAGATGTTTCGCTCCCTTTTCAGGTTGAGGTTGATGCTTCCGAGATTGGAGCGGAGGCGGTTTTGTCACAGAGAAGCTCCGATGGCTCAGTGATGAAGCCATGCGCGTTTTTTTTCTAGAAAGTTTTCGCCGGCTGAGCGGAATTATGATGTTGGTAATTGGGAACTTTTGGCCATGAAGTGGGCATTTGAGGAGTGGCGTCATTGGCTAGAGGGTGCTAGACATCGTGTGGTGGTCTTGACTGATCACAAAAATTTTGATTTACCTTGAGTCTGCCAGGCGTCTGAATCCTAGACAGGCTCGTTGGTCACTGTTTTTCTCTCGTTTCAATTTTGTGGTTTCATACCTGCCAGGTTCAAAGAATGTGAAGGCGGATGCTCTTTCTAGGAGTTTTGTGCCTGACTCCCTTGGAAATTCTGAGCCCTCTGGTATCCTTAGGGATGGGGTGATTTTGTCTGCTGTCTCCCCAGACTTGCGACGTGCTTTGCAGGAGTTTCAGGTGGCTAAACCTGATCGTTGTCCGCCTGAGAGACTGTTTGTTCCGGATAATTGGACCAGTAGAGTCATCTCCGAGGTCCATTCTTCTGCGTTGGCAGGTCATCCTGGAATATTTGGTACTAGAGACTTGGTGGCCAGGTCTTTTTGGTGGCCTTCCTTGTCGAGGGATGTGCGTTCTTTTGTGCAGTCTTGTGAGGTTTGTGCTCGGGCTAAGCCTTGCTGTTCTCGGGCCAGTGGATTGTTGTCACCTTTGCCTATCCCGAAGAGGCCTTGGACGCACATTTCCATGGACTTTATTTCGGATCTCCCGTCTCTCAAAAAATGTCCGTCATCTGGGTTGTGTGTGATCGCTTTTCTAAAATGGTTCATCTGGTACCCTTGCCTAAGTTGCCTTCCTCCTCTGAGTTGGTCCCTCTGTTTTTTCAGAATGTGGTTCGTTTGCATGGGATTCCTGAGAACATCGTTTCTGACAGGGGATCCCAGTTTGTGTCTAGATTTTGGCGGACTTTCTGTGCTAAGATGGGCATTGATTTGTCCTTTTCGTCTGCATTCCATCCTCAGACGAATGGCCAGACTGAACGAACTAATCAGACCTTGGAAACTTATTTAAGGTGTTTTGTTTCTGCTGATCAGGATGACTGGGTTACCTTTTTGCCGCTGGCCGAGTTTGCGCTTAATAATCGGGCTAGTTCTGCTACCTTGGTTTCTCCTTTCTTTTGTAATTCGGGGTTTCATCCTCGTTTTTCCTCTGGTCAGGTGGAACCTTCTGATTGTCCTGGAGTGGACATGGTGGTGGATAGGTTGCATCAGATTTGGAGTCATGTGGTGGACAATTTGAAGTTGTCCCAGGAGAAGGCTCAGCAGTTTGCTAATCGCCGTCGCCGCGTGGGTCCTCGACTTCTTGTTGGTGACTTGGTGTGGTTGTCTTCTCGTTTTGTTCCTATGAAGGTCTCTTCTCCTAAGTTCAAGCCTCGGTTCATCGGTCCCTATAGGATCTTGGAAATTCTTAACCCTGTGTCGTTTCGTTTGGATCTCCCGGCATCGTTTGCTATTTATAATGTGTTTCATCGGTCGTTGTTGCGGAAGTATGAGGTACCTGTTGTTCCCTCTCTTGAGCCTCCTGCTCCAGTGCTGGTGGAGGGAGAATTGGAGTATGTTGTGGAGAAGATCTTGGATTCTCGTGTTTCCAGACGGAAACTCCAGTATTTGGTCAAGTGGAAGGGTTATGGTCAGGAGGATAATTCTTGGGTGGTTGCCTCGAATGTTCATGCTGATGATTTGGTTCGCGCTTTTCATAGGGCTCATCCTGGTCGCCCTGGTGGTTCTCGTGAGGGTTCGGTGACCCCTCCTCAAGGGGGGGGTACTGTTGTGAGTTCTGTTTTTGGGCTCCCTCTGGTGGTTACTGATGGTACTGGGTGACTTGTCTTTCCTGGGTTTCTGGGTTCCACCTGTTCCATCAGCATATGGGAGTTTCCTATTTAACCTGGCTTTGCTGGCATTTCCTCGCCGGTTATCAATGTATCCAGTGTGTCTTGCTACCTCTGCTCCCTGCTCCTAGAACCTTCTGGACAAGCTAAGTTTGGATTTTCCTGTTTTGTGTTTTGCTTAATTTGGTTTTTAGTCCAGCCTGCAGATATGTGATTCTCTGCTGCTGGTTGCTCTAGTGGGCTGAAATTGCTTTTCATGTACCATGAGTTGGCACATGAGTTCAAGTAATTTCAGGATGGTTTTTTGAAGGGTTTTTCGCTGACCGCGCAGTTCACTTTTGTATCCTCTGCTATCTAGCTTTAGCGGGCCTCATTTTGCTGAAACTGTTTTCATACTACGTATGTGCTTTCCTCTCATTTCACCGTCATTATATGTGGGGGGCTGCTATTTGCTGTGGGGTATTTCTCTGGAGGCAAGAGAGGTCTGTGTTTCTTCTGATAGGGGAAGTTAGATCTTCGGCTGGAGCGAGACGTCTAGGATCATCGTAGGCACGTTCCCCGGCTACTTTTATTTGTGTGTTAGGTTCAGGGTCGCGGTCAGCTCAGGTTCCATCGCCCTAGAGCTTGTTTGTATCTGTGCTTGTCCTTTTTGTGATCCCCTGCCATTGGGATCATGACAGTGGAGCCCCACTCTTGCTGAGAGGAAGAATGCGTTACACCGGGGGGGATAGGGGGGAGGTTGGTAGGGGGGATGGGAGGGGTGGGGCAGCTCATACTTGGGAAATTGGATATTATGAGAAATGATGAGCCACAGGGGGGGAGAGTGTATTAAAATATTGAGTTGGAATGTGAGAGGTCTGGCGGATAAAACTCGGCGAGCAGCAAGTTTGCAGTATGTTCGGGAGCAGAGGGTCTCAATGATATGCCTGCTGGAGACGCATTTAGTGCGGGAGAGGGTAAACGTATTGAATAGGCGCTGGATACAGAGGGCGTATCATTCTACTTTCTCGACGTACTCTAGGGGTGTGTCTGTGTTGATTCCTACTGGGGTGCAATATGAGGAAGTAGCGGTAAAGGAAGATGTGGATGGTCAGTATGTGGTGGTGAAATGTAAAATGAATGGAGTATTGATGCGTATAGCGGCAATGTATATTCCGCCCCCATACTCAAGCAAGAAGATAAGAGAGGTGCTGGAGAGGGTAGAGCGTTGGGGACCGTTACCATTACTAATTATCGGTGACCTTAATAATATAGGTGATGACTTTTGGGATAAGAACAAAAACCCCCAGAATAGGACGGCGGGACATATCACTACGTTTGGGACTTATATCGGGGAAGTGGGCATGGTTGATTTATGGAGAGTTAGGCATATCGGGGAAAGGGCGTATTCATGCTACTCACCAGCTCATGGTACGTTGTCTAGGATTGATCTGGCACTGGGTAACCGATTACTAGATACGATGGTGAGGGATGTGAGATATTTGCCTAGGGCTCTCTCAGACCATAGTCCAGTTGAAGTGGAATTTCGACCAGTGGGGACGCAGACCGGGAGCAGGAGGGAGTGGAAATTTCACCCTAATTGGCTACACAGTATAGACTTGGAGAAGATTAAGAAGGAATTGGTGGAATTTTTTGAGATAAATGAGGGAAGTGTAGACGTGCTTACTGTGTGGGAAGCCATGAAAGCGTACTTGAGAGGGCTGTTGTTCAGGGATATTAGTAGGTGTAAGCGGAAATCGAGAGAGGCAGAGAGGTTGGCGATTGATGGGCTGAGGATGAGATGGTAATAATGGGTACTCTGGAGGCTGGGAGGAGGTTAAAGGCAGCTCAGAGTCAGTTGGAGGCAGTCTTGCTGAGTAAGGCTGAAAGGAAGAGGGAATTCATGAATCTGGCCTACTACCAGGAGGGTGAATCAGTGGGTCATTTGCTATCGCTGGTGGCGTCTGCCCAGAGAAATACTTCCTTTGTTCACTCTTTGGTGTCTGGGAGTGGTGTTGCTGTTTCTGAGACCTCAGAGATTTTGGAGATTTTTGCAGAATTTTATGCAGACTTATACTCCTCTCGGGTAGATGGGTCAATGGAGGGCACGGTGGCGTTCCTTGAGGGGTTGGAGCTCCCGAGGCTGAGTGACATAGCTAAGGAGGATTTGGAGGCTCCCATTACGGAGGAGGAATTGGGACGGGCATTGCAGTCGATGGCTAATGGGAAGGCGCCTGGCATAGACGGATTTCCTGCCGAAATTTATAAAAGCTTGGGGGAAGTGTTGATCCCTAAATTGAAGGCGGTCTTGGAGGAGGCTAGGAATGGTGGAAGGCTACCGGCATCTATGCGGGAGGCCACAATAGTGGTGATTCCAAAGGAGGGGAAAGACCCGACACAGCCGGACTCATATCGGCCAATTTCTTTGCTTACTATTGACGTTAAACTCCTGGCTAAGGTGTTGGCGATGAGGTTGACAAGTGTTATTTCTGGCCTGATACACTCAGACCAATCTGGCTTTATACCTGATAGGTCAACTGCAATCAACTTACGAAGGCTGTATATGAACTTGCAACTCAGAGCCGATAACTGTGGCCAGAGAGTTATTGCATCTTTAGACGCTCACAAGGCGTTCGATAGTGTGGAGTGGGGGTATCTCTGGCAGGTGTTGCGGAAAATGGGGTTTGGACCGCAGTTCATATCCTGGATTCAACTAATGTATTCGATGCCGATGGCCAGGGTTAGGGTAAACGGGGAGTTGTCATGGACCATACAATTGGCTAGAGGGACGAGACAGGGGTGTCCGCTCTCCCCCCTTTTGTTTGCTCTGGCTGTGGAACCGCTGGCCGCTACGCTTCGACGGTCTGATGAGATGACGGGGTTTAAATATGGGGTGATTGAAGAAAGGGTGGCGTTGTATGCGGATGACATTTTGTTGTTTCTGGCGGATCCAGTAGCATCCTTGGAGGTAGCCATTGGGATTATTGAACGATTCGGATCAGTGTCAGGGCTTAGGATAAATTGGAGTAAGTCTATCTTGTTTAAGGTGGACGATGAGGATGGGGAAACATTGGAGGATGGACGACTGGAGGTGACGAGTAAATTTAAGTATCTTGGAATATGGGTATCTATGCCGGTCACTGAGTATATACTTGAGAATCTGACTCCAATCTTGGGTGCCCTCAAGGCAAAGGCGGATGCTTGGCTTAAGCTGCATTTATCTGTGGTAGGTAGGATGAATCTTATCAAAATGATTCTGATGCCGAAAATACTGTATATTCTCCACAATGCACCGGTTTGGATACCACGCGGGAAATTTAGACAGATCAACTCTCTGTTTAAGAATTTGATATGGGGGAGGCAGCATCCGCGTATCAAACTGGAGACACTTCAGCGACCCAAGGATGATGGGGGTCTGGCATTGCCTAACCCTGAATTGTACTTTCTTGCAGCCCAGAGTCAGCATCTAAGGGGCTGGGCGCATGAAGGGTCATCTGGGGCGGTACAGCGGCTGATGGAGGTGGTGACAAAAAGAAGGCCAGTGGTGCAATGTTTGGAGGATGGATCCTTGGAGAGTCTGGGGAAGTTACATCCGACTGTGCTGTTGATACGCAAGCTGTGGAGTAGATTGAGGCACATACGTGGGATCACGGACTTGACTAGATACTCGCCGCTATGGCATAATAACAATCTGAAAGAATTTGAGGCATTGGGGGTACTGATAGAGTGGCTGGGCAAAGGGATTCAGTATGTATACCAAATAATTGAGCAAGGTGAACTGAAATCATTTTCCCAACTGCAGGCGGAATTTGGCCTCGGGACTGCAGGGGAGTATCAGTATTTGCGGATGAGGCATGCCTTTGGAGTTCAGAGTAGGAACGGAGGTATTAGGATTCAAAGGGATATAGTACTGGAGTATGTCAAAATTTACAAGAAAGAAAAAAGCACATGCCCACTAGGGTTGGAACTCCACACAAGAATTTTGTTTATAATAAAGTATCAAATTTTATTTCTACAAGGAAATACTACACACAATTAAAAACAGTTAAAATTACTCCAACGAGTAAAAAACTCCATTGTTACAACAACCACCATTACATGTGAAATACATTTATGTAGACATATATTCTGGCATTACAAAATATCTTTTTGCACCAATTTATGACTACCAATAGTGCTGCATTAAGGTAACATAAACCAATATTGTCTATATAACCTGGGGCCTCTAGACTGATGGTTCCAGATGTAACAAGAGGAGCTAGGTCCAGTATACTGCAGTGTATATTCACTTATACCCACTAGTGTTTAAACAAGGCAAATGTGCATACATAAATGATAAAGTCTCTAGCTATACCCAGGATTGGTTCTCCAGAGATGTTCATACAGGCACAGCCCCAATTTAGAACAATAGTATCTATATAGAGTGCACAATTGATTAGTCCAGAGCCACTTAGTGGGAGAAAAAAGCGTATACTTATCCCCAGACAGTCCTCTACAGTCACTTAGCGGTCGCCCCCTGGTCCCTTAGAACAGCGGTGCAGCCAGTATATGAAGGAGTGTGGAAGCCCACGCGTTCCGACACACAGAGGTGTCTTTCTCAAGGTGAGTATGTTCCTTGTATGCTATTCGCGCTATTTAAACCATTTCTATTTTGTTTACCTGGGTCTCATTTGTGAGAAGCAGGAAGCAGGAGCAGCCTCGGCGTGTGATGTCATACACCGGAAGCATTGGTACGGGGTTGAGTGCGCCTGTGCGATAGATCAATGCGCCTCGTCACTGCTTATGCGCAAGCGCGGACAAATCCGGCGGTAAAGTTGGATCATTGCGCCTCGTCGCTACATGTGCGCAAGCGCGGACAGATCCTGACGGTGGGAATATACCCTGCCACCTGGAGACACATAGGGAGAGCCCACGCCTGCGCACCAGGTACTTTCCGAAGTGCAGAAGCGGAACCTGCCCCATGATTGTGCTTTTACACAGGCAGAGCGTTCTGCTTAGTCTTTACGTATGCGCAGGCGCGAACGGGCTCAACAGCCAGCCCATGGCCTTACCCCTTGTGAGTGCATAATCACACTTGTGTTAGCGCACTGGGCGCCCGGGTTAGGCACCCAGTGCTCGCACAGCAGGACACCATATCATATCACTATTTAAACGCTGGCGCTTTTTGCGAGCACTGGGTGCCTAACCCGGGCGCCCAGTGCGCTAACACAAGTGTGATTATGCACTCACAAGGGGTAAAGCCATGGGCTGGCTGTTGAGCCCGTTCGCGCCTGCGCATACGTAAAGACTAAGCAGAACGCTCTGCCTGTGTAAAAGCACAATCATGGGGCAGGTTCCGCCTCTGCACTTCGGAAAGTACCTGGTGCGCAGGTGCGGGCTCTCCCTATGTGTCTCCAGGTGGCAGGGTATATTCCCACCGCCAGGATCTGTCCGCGCTTGCGCACATGTAGCGACGAGGCGCAATGATCCAACTTTACCGCCGGATTTGTCCGCACCTGCGCATAAGCAGTGACGAGGCGCATTGATCTATCGCACAGGCGCACTCAACCCCGTACCAATGCTTCCGGTGTATGACATCACACGCCGAGGCTGCTCCTGCTTCCTGCTTCTCACACCTGAGACCCAGGTAAACAAAATAGAAATGGTTTAAATAGCGCGAATAGCATACAAGGAACATACTCACCTTGAGAAAGACACCTCTGTGTGTCGGAACGCGTGGGCTTCCACACTCCTTCATATACTGGCTGCACCGCTGTTCTAAGGGACCAGGGGGCGACCGCTAAGTGACTGTAGAGTACTGTCTGGGGATAAGTATACGCTTTTTTCTCCCACTAAGTGGCTCTGGACTAATCAATTGTGCACTCTATATAGATACTATTGTTCTAAATTGGGGCTGTGCCTGTATGAACATCTCTGGAGAACCAATCCTGGGTATAGCTAGAGACTTTATCATTTATGTATGCACATTTGCCTTGTTTAAACACTAGTGGGTATAAGTGAATATACACTGCAGTATACTGGACCTAGCTCCTCTTGTTACATCTGGAACCATCAGTCTAGAGGCCCCAGGTTATATAGACAATATTGGTTTATGTTACCTTAATGCAGCACTATTGGTAGTCATAAATTGGTGCAAAAAGATATTTTGTAATGCCAGAATATATGTCTACATAAATGTATTTCACATGTAATGGTGGTTGTTGTAACAATGGAGTTTTTTACTCGTTGGAGTAATTTTAACTGTTTTTAATTGTGTGTAGTATTTCCTTGTAGAAATAAAATTTGATACTTTATTATAAACAAAATTCTTGTGTGGAGTTCCAACCCTAGTGGGCATGTGCTTTTTTCTTTCTTGTAAATTTTGAGGTACATTTTACATGCCCGGTAGTGAACCCACTTGATTCATAAGTGTTATTTTGGATGGTGCCCACTGAACCAGGCGTGGTTTTGCAAGTACTGGAGTATGTGTGTAATGATGGGACGACTGGAGGAGTCATATCCACGCTGTATAGGGATCTGTTGCACACTTTCCTATTGGGGTTTCCAATAATGGCGAGAGCTAAATGGGAAAGGGATCTGGGTCCAATGGATAATTAGACTTGGGAGTCGGTGTTGGAATGGGTCCCAAGATTGTCGCTGAGCGAACCGTATAGGCTGTCACAGCTTTATGTGATACACAGAGTTTATAAGTCTCCAATGGTGCTATATAAGGCAGGATTGCGTAATGACTCTGAATGTCCGAGGTGTAAATCTACGGATGCAGATATTTTCCATATGATGTGGACATGTCCGAGGTTGGCTGCCTTCTGGGTGGTAGTTTTGAGTCGTATGGAAGGTGCGTATGGGTGCACGGTGCCAAGGGATCCAGTTGTCTGTTTGTTGGGATGCGTGGATGAGATTGGAGTGGATAAACACCTAAAGATAGCTATAGCCAGATTGCTATACATGGCTAGGAAGGTGATAGCTCGAAATTGGATTAAGGAAGAGCCGCCGTCAACAGGAGAATTCCTCCAGTATGTGAAGCAGGGTCTGACACTGGAAAAGGGGATTTATAAGAATAGAGGGAAAACCGAAACATTCAATAAAATGTGGTCTTCATGGATAGCTATGGGATAGTAGTGTAAAGTGTGGCTTATACGATTGGTTGAGGGATTAGATAATCTATTGTCTTAATGATGGAAGTAATTAACAAGATGAGCTGCTTTGGGGGTGGGGGGCCTTGGGATTGAAGGGGGTTGTTTGAAGGGGGAGGGGGGGAAATACTCTGTATTGAAAATGTGAATGTAACATGTTAATTGTCTTGTTATTCTTAATAAAAATTTATTTGAACAAAAAAAAAAAAAGATGTTATGGTGGGGTTTCCCACGCCTTTCGGTCTGAGTGATTCTATGTCTCTGGCCATTCAGATTGACCGGCGCTTGCGGGAGCGCAGAACTGTGCGCGCTGTGGTGTTGTCCTCAGAGCAAATTCCTGAGCCAATGCAGTGTGATAGGATTCTGTCTAGAACAGAACGACAAGGTTTCAGACGTCAGAATAGGTTGTGTTATTATTGTGACGACGCTTCTCATGTCATTTCTGTCTGCCCTAAGCGGACAAAGAGGATCGCCAGTTCATTTACCATCAGTACTGTACAACCTAAATTTCTGTTATCTGTGTCCTTGATCTGCTCATTGTCATCATTTTCTGTCATGGCGTTTGTGGATTCAGGCGCCGCCTTGAACTTAATGGACTTTGAGTTTGCCAGGCGTTGTGGTTTTCCCTTGCAGCCTTTGCAGAACCCTATTCCTTTAAGGGGCATTGATGCTACACCTTTGGCTAAAAATAAGCCCCAGTTTTGGACACAGGTGACCATGCGCATGGCGCCAGCCCATCAGGAAGATTGTCGATTTCTGGTGTTGCATAATTTGCATGATGCTATCGTGCTGGGTTTTCCGTGGTTGCAGGTACATAATCCTGTGTTGGACTGGAAGTCTATGTCTCTGACTAGTTGGGGTTGTCAGGGGATTCATAATGATGTTCCTTTGATGTCAATCTCCTCTTCTTCCTCTTCTGAAATTCCTAAGTTTTTGTCTGATTTTCAGGATGTATTCGATGAGCCCAGGTCCAGTTCCCTTCCACCGCACAGGGACTGTGATTGTGCTATTGACTTGATTCCAGGCTGTAAGTTTCCTAAGGGCCGACTTTTCAACCTGTCTGTGCCCGAACATACCGCCATGCGGAATTATATTAAGGAGTCTTTGGCGAAAGGGCATATTCCGCCATCTTCTTCACTGCTGGGAGCAGGATTTTTTTTTGTTGCTAAGAAGGATGGCTCCTTGAGACCCTGTATTGATTATCGCCTCTTGAATAAGATCACGGTCAAGTTTCAATACCCTTTACCTTTGCTTTCTGATTTGTTTGCTAGGATTAAGGGAGCTAGTTGGTTTACTAAGATTGACCTTCGGGGGGCATATAATCTTGTTCGTATTAAGCAGGGTGATGAATGGAAAACTGCGTTTAATACGCCCGAAGGTCATTTTGAATTTCTTGTGATGCCATTCGGGCTCACTAATGCTCCATCTGTTTTTCAGTCCTTCATGCATGATATCTTCCGGACTTATCTTGATAAATTCTTGATTGTATATTTGGACGATATTTAGATTTTTTCCGATGATTGGGAGTCTCATGTGGAACAGGTCAGGATGGTATTTCAGATCCTTCATGACAATGCTTTGTTTGTGAAGGGGTCTAAGTGTCTTTTTGGGGTGCAGAAGGTTTCTTTTTTGGGCTTCATTTTTTCTCCCTCATCTATGGAGATGGATCCGGTTAAGGTTCAGGCCATTCATGATTGGATTCAACCCACATCCGTGAAGAGCCTTCAGAAATTTTTGGGTTTTGCAAATTTTTATCGCCGTTTCATTGCTAACTTCTCTAGCGTGGTTAAACCCTTAACCGATTTGACGAAGAAAGGTGCTGATGTGGCGAATTGGTCCTCTGCGGCTGTCTCTGCCTTTCAGGAGCTTAAACGCCGATTTACTTCTGCTCCGGTGTTGCGCCAACCGGATGTTTCTCTTCCGTTTCAGGTTGAGATTGACGCTTCTGAGATTTATACAGGGGCCGTTTTGTCTCAGAGGGATTGTGTTGGTTCCTTGATGAAACCGTGTGCCTTCTTTTCCCGTAAGTTTTCGACTGCTGAACGCAATTATGATGTCAGCAATCGGGAGTTGTTGGCTATGAAGTGGGCATTTGAGGAGTGGCGACATTGGCTTGAGGGAGCTAGGCACCATATTGTGGTCTTGACCGATCATAAGAATCTGATTTACCTCGAGTCTGCCAAACGGCTGAATCCTAGACAGGCTTGATGGTCCTTGTTTTTTTCCCGTTTTTATGTTGTGGGATCGTATCTTCCGGGTTCTAAGAATATTGAGGCTGATGCCCTCTCTAGGAGTTTTTTGCCTGATTCTCCTGAGGTCCTGGAACCGGTCGGCATTCTGAAAGAAGGGATGGTCCTTTCTGCCATTTCCCCTGATTTACGATGGGTTCTTCAGGAATTTCAGGCTGACAGACCTGACCGCTGTCAAGTGGGGAAACTGTTTGTTCCTGACAGATGGACTAGTAGAGTGATTTCTGAGGTTCACTGTTCTGTGTTGGCTGGTCATCCTGGTATTTTTGGTACCAGAGATTTGGTTGGTAGGTCCTTTTGGTGGCCTTCTTTGTCACGTGATGTGCGCTCTTTTGCGCAGTCCTGTGGGACTTGTGCGCGGGCCAAGCCTTGTTCCTGTGCTAGTGGGTTGCTTTTGCCATTGCCAGTCCCTGAGAGGCCCTGGATGCATATTTCTATGGATTTTATTTCTGATCTTCCGGTTTCCCAGAAGATGTCTGTTATCTGGGTTGTTTGTGACTGGTTCTCTAAGATGGTTCATTTGGTGCCTTTGCCTAAATTGCCTTCCTCTTCAGATTTGGTTCCATTGTTTTTTCAGCATGTGGTTCGTTTGCATGGTATTCCGGAGAATATTGTGTCCGACAGAGGTTCCCAGTTTGTTTCTAGGTTTTGGCGGGCCTTTTGTGCTAGGCTGGGCATTGATTTGTCTTTTTCTTCTGCATTTCATCCTCCGACAAATGGCCAGACCGAGTGAACTAATCAGACTTTGGAGACTTATTTGAGATGCTTTGTGTCTGCTGATCAGGATGATTGGGTGGCCTTCTTGCCATTGGCCGAGTTTGCCCTTAATAATCGGGCTAGTTCGGCTACTTTGGTTTCGCCTTTCTTTTGTAATTTTGGTTTTCATCCTCGTTTTTCTTCTGGGCAGGTTGAGCCTTCTGACTGTCCTGGTGTGGATTTTGTGGTTGACAGGTTGCAGCAGATTTGGGCTCATGTGGTGGACAATTTGGTGTTGTCTCAGGAGGAGGCTCAACGTTTTGCTAACCGTCGTCGGTGTGTTGGTTCCCGGCTTCGGGTTGGGGATCTGGTCTGGTTGTCTTCCCGTCATGTTCCTATGAAGGTTTCTTCCCCTAAGTTTAAGCCTCGGTTTATTGGTCCTTATAGGATTTCTGAGATTATTAATCCGGTGTCTTTTCGATTGGTGCTTCTGGCCTCTTTTGCTATTCATAATGTCTTCCATAGATCTTTATTGCGGAAATATGTGGTGCCCATTGTTCCCTCTGTTGATCCTCCAGCCCCTGTGTTGGTTGATGGTGAGTTGGAGTATGTGGTTGAGAAGATTTTGGATTCTCGTTTTTCGAGGCGGAGGCTTCAGTACCTTGTCAAATGGAAGGGTTATGGCCAGGAGCAGGGCCGGCTCCAGGATTTTGTGGGCCCCGGGCAAAAGAGTCTCAGTGGGCCCACATACCACGATTCATGATGCACAGATACGGAGGAGAAATATTGATATACTACATAGGGCCTAGCCTTCCCCCTCATCCTTCACATAGGCAGATATGCACACACACAATACGCAGACATACACACACATCTACAGTACGCAGACATGCGCACTCACACACACACACACACACAATACGTAGACATGCACACACACAAATATGAAGACATGCACACACACACACAAATACGCAGACATGCACACACAATACGCAGACATGCACACACACAATACGCAGACATGCACACACAATACGCAGACATGCGCACTCACACACAATACGCAGACATACACACACAATACGCAGACATACACATACAGTACGCAGACATGCTGCACACACATACAGTACTCAGACATGCACACACACACAGCACTCAGACATGCACACACACACAATACGCAGACATGCGCACACACACACAATACGCAGACATGCACACACACAATACGCAGACATGCGCACACACAATACGCAGACATGCACACACACACAATACGCAGACATACACATGCAATACGCAGACATGCACACAAATACAATACGCAGACATGCACACAAATACAATACACAGATATACACATACAATACGCAGATATTTACATACATATATTTGAAGACAAATTCACAAAAATACATAAATATGTACAGTCAAACACACTGATATACACAGATATGCACATCATACAGGCATACACAGACATACAGACAGACACAACACACAAGCCTCACTCACCTCCCCCAGGCTTGTCACCCATCAGGCTCCTCTGGCATGTGGCTATGGAGGGAGTGCTGCTTGATCGATGGCCGTCACTTAAACAGACATGGCCACCCACAGTGCACGCTGCAGCTGTGTCTGTTACTAATGATGCGGTCAGGCAGACACTGTGCCTTTAACTTTGCTTGTGTGTCCGCCCGGCTGCGTCATTACTAGCAGAAGCAGAGACATCGCTGCAGAGTGCACTGTGCGCGGCCATGTTTATTTAAGTGACGGCTGAGCTCAAGTAGTGGCGAAGCTGCTGGGGGAGCAACCCGGGCTCCCTGGTATCCCGGGCACGAGTGGCCCCCCCATTTGTTCAGGGCCCTGGCATTTGCCCCGGTACGCCGGGTGCTGACGCCGGCCCTGGCCAGGAGGATAATTCTTGGGTTTTTGCCTCTGATGTCCATGCTGCTGATTTGGTCCGTGCCTTTCATCTGGCTCATCCTGATCGTCCTGGGGGCTCTGGTGAGGGTTTGGTGACCCCTTCTCAAGGGGGGGGTACTGTAGTGAATTCTGCTTTTGGGTTCCCTCCAGTGGTTGTAGGTGGTAATGCAGTTGTCCCTGGCCTGCAGTCCTGGTCAGGTGTATCTGCTGATTGCAGTTCTGACTGGGATATTTAGGTGTGCAGGATTCATTAGTCCTTGCCAGTTGTCCATGGTTCAGGGAGGTTTTGGATCTTTGTCTGGTTCCTCCTGCCTTGCTGCCATTTCAGCAAAGATAAGTGTCTGGTTTTCGTTTCTGTGGCACACATGCTGTGTGCTTAATAATTCTGTGCTATTCATTTGTTTTCTCTTGTCCAGCTTAGATTGTGTCAGTGTTTTCTCAGTCTTGTTGGATTCTCAGGAGTTGCAGATATACGCTCCACATCTTTAGTTAGATGGTGGAATTTTTTGTATCATCTGCTGTGGATATTTTTTGGAAGGGTTTTAACCCCTTCATGACCCAGCCTATTTTGACCTTAAAGACCTTGCCGTTTTTTGCAATTCTGACCAGTGTCCCTTCATGAGGTAATAACTCAGGAACGCTTCAATGGATACTAGCGGTTCTGAGATTGTTTTTTCGTGACATATTGGGCTTCATGTTAGTGGCAAATTTAGGTCAATAAATTCTGTGTTTATTTGTGATAAAAACGGAAATTTGGCGAAAATTTCGCAATTTTCACATTTTGAATTTTTATTCTGTTAAACCATAGAGTTATGTGACACAAAATAGTTAATAAATAACATTTCCCACATGTCTACTTTACATCAGCACAATTTTGGAAACAAAATTTTTTTTGCTAGGAAGTTATAAGGGTTAAAATTTGACCAGCGATTTCTCATTTTTACAATGAAATTTACAAAACCATTTTTTTTAGGGACCACCTCACATTTGAAGTCAGTTTGAGAGGTCTATATGGCTGAAAATACCCAAAAGTGACAACATTCTAAAAACTGCACCCCTCAAGGTGCACAAAACCACATTCAAGAAGTTTATTAACCCTTCAGGTGCTTCACAGCAGCAGAAGCAACATGGAAGGAAAAAATGAACATTTAACTTTTTAGTCACAAAAATGATTTTTCAGCAACAATTTTTTTATTTTCCCAATGGTAAAAGGAGAAACTGAACCACGAAAGTTGTTGTCCAATTTGTCCTGAGTACGCTGATACCTCATATGTGGGGGTAAACCACTGTTTGGGCGCACGGCAGGGCTTGGAAGGGAAGGAGCGCCATTTGACTTTTTGAATGAAAAATTGGCTGCACTCTTTAGCGGACACCATGTCACGTTTGGAGAGCCCCCGTGTGCCTAAAAATTGGAGCTCCCCCACAAGTGACCCCATTTTGGAAACTAGACGCCCCAAGGAACTTATCTAGATGCATAGTGAGCCCTTTAAACCCCCAGGTGCTTCACAAATTGATCCGTAAAAATGAAAAAGTACTTTTTTTTCACAAAAAAATTCTTTTAGCCTCAATTTTTTCATTTTCACATGGACAACAGGATAAAATGGATCTAAAATTTGTTTGGCAATTTCTCCTGAGTACACCGATACCTCACATGTGGGGGTAAACCACTGTTTGGGCACATGGTGAGGCTCGGAAGGGAAGGAGCGCCATTTGACTTTTTGAATGAAAAATTATCTCCATCGTTAGCGGACACCATGTCGCGTTTGGAGAGACCCTGTGTGCCTAAACATTGGAGATCCCCCACAAATGACCCCATTTTGGAAACTAGACCCCCAAAGGAACTAATCTAGATGTGTGGTGAGCACTTTGAACCCTCAAGTGCTTCACAGAAGTTTATAACGCAGAGCCATGAAAATAAAAAAAAAACATTTCTTTTCTCAAAAATGATTTTTTTAGCCCGCAATTTTTTATTTTCCCAAGGGTAACAGGAGAAATTTGACCCCAAAAGTTGTTGTCCAGTTTCTCCTGAGTACGCTGATACCCCATATGTGGGGGTAAACCACTGTTTAGGCACATGCTGGGGCTCGGAAGTGAAGTAGTGACGTTTTGAAATGCAGACTTTGATGGAATGCTCTGCGGGCGTCACGTTGCGTTTGCAGAGCCCCTGATGTGGCTAAACAGTAGAAACCCCCCACAAGTGACCCCATTTTGGAAACTAGACCCCGAAAGGAACTTATCTAGATGTGAGGTGAGCACTTTAAACCCCCAAGTGCTTCACAGAAGTTCATAACACAGAGCAGTGAAAATAATAAATACGTTTTCTTTCCTCAAAAATAATTTTTTAGCCCAGAATTTTCCCAAGGGTAACAGGAGAAATTTGACCCCAATATTTGTTGTCCAGTTTCTCCTGAGTACGGTGATACCCCATATGTGGGGGTAAACTACTATTTGGGCACTTGCCGGGGCTCGGAAGTGAAGTAGTGACGTTTTGAAATACAGACTTTGATGGAATGGTCTGCGGGCGTCACGTTGCGTTTGCAGAGCCCCCGATGTGCCTAAACAGTAGAAACCCCCCACAAGTGACCCCATTTTGGAAACTAGACCCCCCAAGGAACTTATCTAGATATGTGGTGAGCACTTTGAACCCCCAAGTGCTTCACAGACGTTTACAACGCAGAGCCGTGAAAATAAAAAATCATTTTTCTTTCCTCAAAAATGATGTTTTAGCAAGCAATTTTTTATTTTCTCAAGGGTAACAGGAGAAATTGGACCCCAGTAATTGTTGCGCAGTTTGTTCCGAGTATGCTGGTACCCCATATGTGGGGGTAAACCACTGTTTGGGCACACGTCAGGGCTCGGAAGTGAGGGAGCACCATTTGACTTTTTGAATACAAGATTGGCTGGAATCAATGGTGGTGCCATGTTGCGTTTCGAGACCCCCTGATGTGCCTAAACAGTGGAAACCCCTCAATTCTAACTCCAACACACCCCTAAACCTTATCCCAACTGTAGCCGTAACCCTAATCACAACCCTAACCCCAACACACCCCTAACCCCAACACACCCCTAACTCTAACCCCAACACACCCCTAACCCTAACCACAACCCTAATTCCAACCCAACCCTAAGGCTATGTGCCAACGTTGCGGATTCGTATGAGATTTTTCAGCACCATTTTTTAAAAATCCGCGGGTAAAAGGCACTGCATTTTACCTGCGGATTTACCGCGGATTGCCAGTGTTTTTTGTGCGGATTTCACCTGCGGATTCCTATTGAGGAACAGGTGTAAAACGCTGCGGAATCCGCACAAAGAATTGACATGCTGCGGAAATTACAACGCAGCGTTCCCGCGCGGTATTTTCCGCACCATGGGCACAGCGGATTTGGTTTTCCATATGTTTACATGGTACTGTAAACCTGATGGAACACTGCTGCGGATCCGCAGCCAAATCCGCATCGTGTGCACATAGCCTAATTCTAAAGGTATGTGCACACGCTGGGAAAACGCTGCGGATCCGCAGCGGTTTCCCATGAGTTTACAGTTCAATGTAAACCTATGGGAAACAAAAATCGCTGTACACATGCTGCAGAAAAACTGCACGGAAATGCAGCGGTTTACATTCCGCAGCATGTCACTTCTTTCTGCTGATTCCGCAGCGGTTTTACAACTGCTCCAATAGAAAATCGCAGTTGTAAAACCGCAGTGAAATGCACAGAAAAACCGCGGTAAATCCGCAGCGGTTTAGCACTGCGGATTTATCAAATCCGCTGCGGAAAAATCCGCATAGGACCAGAATACGTGTGCACATCCTGAACCCTAACCCTACCTCTAACCCTAACCCTACCCCTAACCCTAGTTCTTACCCCAACCTTAGTGGAAAAAAAAATCTTTATTTTTTTTATTGTCCCTACCTATGGGGGTGACAAAGGAAGGGGGGGTCATTTACTATTTTTTTTATTTTGATCACTGAGATAGGTTATATCTCAGCGATCAAAATTCACTCTGGAACGAATCTGCTGGCCGGCAGATTCGGCGGGCGCATTGCAAATGCGCCCGCCATTTTGGAAGATGGCGGCGCCCAGGAAAGAAGACGGACGGACCCCGGGAGGCTAGGTAAGTATAAGGGGGGGGAGATCAGGGCGGGGGGGTGGATCGGAGCATGGGGGGTGGATCGGAGCACGGGGGGGGGTGGATTGGAGCACGGAGTGGGGGATCGCTGTGCGGGGGGGTGGATCGGAGCACGGGGGGGATCGGGGTGCGGGGGGTTTGATTGGAGCACGGGGGGTGTGATTGGAGCACGGGGGAGCGGACAGGAGGACGGGGGAGCGGAGCACAGGACGGAGGGGAGCGGACCACAGATCGGGGGGCTGGGGGGGCCATGGGTGTGGTGGGTGCACATAAGTGTTTCCAGCCATGGCCGATGATATTGCAGCATCGGCCATGGCTGGATTGTAATATTTCACCAGTTTTTTAGGTGAAATATTACAAATCGCTCTGATTGGCAGTTTCACTTTCAACAGCCAATCAGAGCGATCGTAGCCACGGGGGGGTGAAGCCACCCCCCCTGGGCTAAACTACCACTCCCCCTGTCCCTGCAGATCGGGTGAAATGGGAGTTAACCCTTTCACCCGATCTGCAGGGACGCGATCTTTCCATGACGCATATGCTGCGTCATGGGTCGGAATGGCACCGACTTTCATGACGCAGCGTATGCGTCAAAGGTCGGGAAGGGGTTAATACTGACCGCTTAGTATTCTGTCCTATCCTTTCCTATTTAGCTAGAAGTGGCCTCGTTTGCTAAATCCTGTTTCCTGCCTGCGTGTGTCTTTCCTCTACTACTCACAGTCAATATTTGTGGGGGGCTACCTATCCTTTGGGGTTCTGCTCTGAGGCAAGGTAGAATTCCTACTTCCATCTATAGGGGTATTTAGTCCTCCGGCTGTGTCGAGGTGTCTAGGATTTGTTAGGCACACCCCACGGCTACTTCTAGTTGCGGTGTTAAGTTCAGGATTTGCGGTCAGTACAGTTTCCACCAACTCCAGAGAAAGTTCCATGCGGCTCCAAGGCCACCAGATCATAACAATCAACCTTGTGAAGGAAAATATAGCCTTCCTGAGAATCGTTGGGTGGGCCATAGAGATATGCACAAAAATCTCTGAAAACCGCTCAAATTTGAACTTGATCACGGATAATGGGACCATTAAGATGTTTGATGTTGGTGATTTTAGTAGCCGGTTACGTTGGTAGGCAAGTTGCTTATGCGCTTGTTCATGCTGTAAGGTGTCTAGATTATGTTTAGCACAGAGGTAAGCCTCCTTGGATGAGGAGGTATTGTGTAGCCGGAAATCTCTTTAGGTTTGAGTGAGCTGGTGAAGAAGAGGCCGCAAGGAGGATAACAATTTCTTCTTTTTCTGAGACACATAAGAGATATGTCCTTTGAGCACTGTTTTAGCGGTAACCAAGAATAAACTGATGTCTTCGAAGTCTTAGAAGACATCAGTTTATTCTGGGTTACCACTAAAACAGTGCTCAAAGGACATATCTCTTATGTGTCCAAGTTATCCTCCATGTATGTATCCCACCAGACAGTCAAACATTTTTTGAAATCATCCAACGTATAAAGATATGAGGGAAAACGCCAACAAAAGGAGAGAGTTTTCCTTGTGGGAAGATCAAGGGTAAGTAGGACAGGAGAGTGATCTGAAATAACCATTGGAAGAATCTCAACCAATTTTAAAGATGAAAAAAGAAGGGTAGATGTTAGCCAGTAATCAATGCGAGTGTGTATGTCGTGAACCCTAGAGTAAAACGTATATTCTTTTTCCGTAGGATAGCAGCATCTCCAGGAATCCAATAAGTCAAGCCTATGTAATAAGATGGGAACCATTCCAAATGAGGAGAGGGATGCAGGTGTAGATCTATCTAAAAAAATAACATGAAGTGCTTATATTAGTAGGATGCCATCTTTGGATGACTTCTACAAGCTTAGAAAAAAAGAAAGGGCTAGCCGCATTAGGTGCGTAAACATTAATAAGGCAGTATTCCCTCTGCTCAGCAAGGATCCTAATCAGCAAATATTGTCCCGCCTTGTCTCTTACCACATCTTGAATTGAGTATTCTATGTCTCTACGGAACAGGACGGCAATCCCATGTTTCTTCCTTTCAGAAGAAGCCTCTATGCAGTCCGGGTAATGCTTGTTATGTAGTGGAGGATGTTTTCCACAAATCTAGTGAGTTTTCTGCAAAAACACAATGTGTGGGCGTATACTGGTAACATGGTCTAAAACTTTCCTCGGTTTCACCGGAGTATTGAGCCCAGCCACGTTCCAAGATAACAATTTGGAGAGAGTCTGCATTATGTGTGGACGTATACTGGTAACATGGTCTAAAACTTTCCTCCGTTTCACCGGAGTATTGAGCCCAGCCACGTTCCAAGATAACAATTTGGAGAGAGTCTGCATTAATGTGAGGAGCTACAGTACTAGAGTCATCTCAAAAACCTGACCGGCACATCCAAACATAGACTAAGTGTGAACAGGTGCTGAACCTAGAGTCGCCAACTCGTATATAGTTAAATAAATAAGGCAGCACACTGCAGCGCTAGAACATGCAAACTTGAAATATGAAATTTGAACTGCATTACTGCACTAGAAATATGAAAAATGAGAGAGTTTAGCGCATAAAAATGGCCAATTTTATATTCAGATGGAGACGTTTATTCTCAGCGAGGTAAGGCAAGTGTAGGACCTGGTATAAGAGAGATGCCGTAAAGGGGCTACCAGGTACACATAAAATTGGCCATTTTTATGCGCTAAACGCTCTCATTTTTCATATTTCTAGTGCAGTAATGCAGTTCAAATTTAATATTTCAAGTTTGCATGTTCTAGCGCTGCAGTGTGCTGCCTTATTTATTTAACTATATACGAGTTGGCGACTCTAGGTTCAGCACCTGTTCACACTTAGTCTATGTTTGGATGTGCCGGTCAGGTTTTTGAGATGTATTCTTTAGCCTTCTGATCGTACACTCCGCCTCCTAGCTTCAGGTGTTTTAATTACAGCAGGTCCAATACCCCTCCACAGAGAGAGAGAATTTTAGTCTAGGAAGAGGTTTCACATGTGTTGTGAGTTCTGTTTTTGGGCTCCCTCTGGTGGTTACTGATGGTACTGGGTGACTTTTGTTCTCTGCGGTCTCTGGTGTCCACCTGTTCCATCAGGTTATGGGAGTTTCCTATTTAACCTGGCTTTCTTGTCATTTCCTCGCCGGCTATCAATGTAATCAGTGTGTCTTTTTACCTCTGCTACCTGCGTCTGTAATCTTCAGGACAAGCTAAGTTTTGATTTTCCTGTTCTACGTTTTGCTTAATTTTTGTCTTAGTCCAGCTTGCAGATATGTGATTCTTTGCTGTTGGTTGCTCTAGTGGGCTGAAATTACTCCTCATGTTCCATGAGTTGGCACATGAGTTCAAGTAATTTCAGGATGGTTTTTTGAAGGGTTTTTCGCTGACCGCGCAGTTCACTTTTGTATCCTCTGCTATCTAGCTTTAGCGGGCCTCATTTTTGCTGATTCTGTTTTCATAACTACGTATGTGCTTTCCTCTCATTTCACCGTTACTACATGTGGGGGGCTGCTATTTCTGTGGGGTGTTTCTCTGGAGGCAAGTGAGGTCTGTGTTTCTTCTAATAGGGGAAGTTAATCCTTCGGCTGGCGCGAGACGTCTAGGAATCATCGTAGGCACGTTCCCCGGCTACTGCTAGTTGTGTGTTTAGGTTCAGGATCGCGGTCAGCTCAGGTTCCACACCCTAGAGCTTGTTTTGTTTCTGTGCTTGTCCTTTTGTGATTCCCTGCCATTGCGATCATGACAGTATAGCCGGCCACAAAAAAAAATTGGTCATCATTTTGGCTGAAGTAGGAGAATAAGTAGTCTGAGGAAGTTTTTTTTTTTTTTTGTTTTCCCCTCCTCAGTGTTTGCTGCCTAGCCTTAATTGCAGCCTGGCTGCTTCTTTCCTCCTCTTAATCCTTGAATGGCTCTGACCTCAGCTGTTTATCATGGACGTCCAGAGTTTGGCTTCCAGCCTGAATAATCTTGCTGCTAAGGTTCAAAATATACAAGATTTTGTTGTACATACTCCTATGTCTGAACCTAGAATTCCTATCCCAGAGTTTTTTTCTGGAGATAGATCTAGTTTTCTGAATTTTAGGAACAATTGCAAGTTGTTTCTTTCCTTGAAATCTCGCTCCTCTGGAGACCCTGCTCAGCAGGTCAAGATTGTTATATCTTTCCTGCGGGGTGACCCTCAAAATTGGGCATTTGCATTGGCACCAGGGGATCCTGCATTGCTCAATGTGGATGCTTTTTTTCTGGCATTGGGTTTGCTCTATGAGGAACCTAACCTAGAGATTCAGGCTGAAAAAGCTTTATTGGCTCTCTCTCAGGGGCAAGATGAAGCAGAAATATATTGTCAGAAATTTCGGAAATGGTCGGTGCTTACTCAGTGGAATGAGTGCGCTCTGGCTGCAAAATTCAGAGATGGCCTTTCTGAGGCCATTAAAGATGTTATGGTGGGGTTCCCGGCGCCTACAGGTCTGAATGAGTCCATGACTATGGCTATTCAGATTGATCGGCGTTTACGGGAGCGCAAACCTGTGCACCATTTGGCGGTGTCTTCTGAACAGGCACCTGAGATAATGCAATGTGATAGAATTCAGTCCAGAAGTGAACGGCAAAATTATAGGCGGAAAAATGGATTGTGTTTTTATTGTGGTGATTCAGCTCATGTTATATCAGCATGCTCTAAACGCACAAAAAAGGTTGATAAGTCTGTTGCCATTGGTACTTTACAGTCTAAGTTCATTCTGTCTGTGACTCTGATTTGTTCATTATCATCTATTTCCGTCGATGCCTATGTGGATTCAGGCGCTGCCCTGAGTCTTATGGATTGGTTATTTGCCAATCGCTGTGGGTTTAGTCTGGAACCTCTGGAAGTTCCTATTCCTTTGAAAGGAATTGATTCTACACCTTTGGCTATGAATAAACCTCAGTACTGGACACAAGTGACCATGCGTATGACTCCCGTTCATCAGGAGGTGATTCGCTTCCTGGTACTGTATAATTTACATGATGTTTTAGTGCTTGGTCTGCCATGGTTACAAACTCATAACCCAGTCCTGGACTGGAAAACAATGTCTGTGTTAAGCTGGGGTTGTCAGGGGGTTCATGATGATGCATCTCCGATTTCTATCGCTTCATCTACTCCTTCTGAGGTTCCGGTATTTTTGTCTGATTACCGGGAGGTTTTTGAGGAGCCTAAGCTCAGTTCGCTTCCTCCTCACAGGGATTGCGATTGTGCTATAGATTTGATTCCTGGCAGTAAATTCCCTAAGGGTCGTTTGTTCAATCTGTCAGTGCCAGAGCATACTGCTATGCGGAATTATGTTAAGGAGTCCTTGGAAAAGGGACATATCCGTCCATCTTCGTCCCCTTTGGGAGCAGGTTTTTTTTTCGTGGCCAAAAAAGATGGTTCCTTGAGGCCTTGCATAGATTATCGTCTTTTGAATAAGATTACAGTCAAATATCAGTATCCTTTGCCATTGTTGACTGATTTGTTCGCTCGCATTAAGGGGGCTAAATGGTTCACTAAGATTGATCTTCGGGGTGCGTATAATCTTGTGCGGATAAGGCAGGGTGATGAGTGGAAGACCGCATTTAATACGCCTGAGGGCCATTTCGAGTATTTGGTGATGCCTTTTGGACTTTCTAATGCTCCTTCTGTCTTCCAGTCTTTTATGCACAATATTTTCCGTGAATATCTGGATAAATTTATTATCGTGTATTTGGATGATGTTTTGGTTTTTTCTGATGACTGGGAGTCACATGTTCAGCAGGTCAGGAAGGTGTTTCAGGTCCTGCGGGCCAATTCTTTGTTTGTGAAGGGTTCTAAATGTCTCTTTGGAGTCCAGAAGATTTCTTTTTTGGGGTATATTTTTTCCCCTTCTACTATTGAGATGGATCCCGTCAAGGTTCAGGCTATTTGTGACTGGACGCAGCCTACATCTCTTAAGAGTCTGCAGAAGTTCTTGGGCTTTGCTAATTTTTATCGTCGCTTCATAACTAATTTTTCTAGTGTTGTTAAGCCTTTGACGGATTTGACTAAGAAGGGTGCTGATGTTGCTGATTGGTCTCCTGCGGCTGTGGAGGCCTTTCAGGAACTTAAGCGCCGGTTTTCTTCTGCTCCTGTGTTGCGTCAGCCAGATACGTCGCTTCCTTTTCAGGTTGAGGTTGATGCTTCCGAGATCGGAGCGGGGGCGGTTTTGTCACAGAGAAGCTCCGATGGCTCAGTGATGAAGCCATGTGCGTTCTTTTCTAGAAAGTTTTCGCCCGCTGAACGGAATTATGATGTTGGTAATCGGGAGCTTTTGGCCATGAAGTGGGCATTTGAGGAGTGGCGTCATTGGCTTGAGGGTGCTAGACATCGTGTGGTGGTCTTGACTGATCACAAAAATCTGATGTACCTTGAGTCTGCCAAGCGTCTGAATCCTAGACAGGCTCGTTGGTCACTGTTTTTCTCCCGTTTCAATTTTGTGGTTTCATACCTGCCAGGTTCAAAGAATGTGAAGGCGGATGCTCTTTCTAGGAGTTTTGTGCCTGACTCCCCTGGAAATTCTGAGCCCACTGGTATCCTTAGGGATGGGGTGATTTTGTGGGCTGTCTCCCCAGACTTGCGACGTGCTTTGCAGGAGTTTCAGGCGGATAAACCTGATCGTTGTCCGCCGGAAAGACTGTTTGTTCCGGATAATTGGACCAGTAGAGTCATCTCCGAGGTCCATTCTTCTGTGTTGGCAGGTCATCCTGGAATATTTGGTACTAGAGACTTGGTGGCCAGGTCTTTTTGGTGGCCTTCCTTGTCGAGGGATGTGCGTTCTTTCGTGCAGTCTTGTGGAGTTTGCGCTCGGGCTAAGCCTTGCTGTTCTCGGGCCAGTGGATTGTTGTTACCTTTGCCTATCCCGAAGAGGCCTTGGACGCACATTTCCATGGACTTTATTTCGGATCTCCCTGTCTCTCAAAAAATGTCCGTCATCTGGGTTGTGTGTGACCGCTTTTCTAAGATGGTTCATCTGGTACCCTTGCCTAAGTTACCTTCCTCCAATGAGTTGGTCCCTCTGTTTTTTCAAAACGTGGTCCGTTTGCATGGCATTCCGGAGAACATCGTTTCTGACAGGGGATCCCAGTTTGTGTCTAGATTTTGGCGGACGTTCTGTGCTAAGATGGGCATTGATTTGTCCTTTTCGTCTGCATTCCATCCTCAGACGAATGGCCAGACGGAACGAACTAATCAGACTTTGGAAACTTATTTGAGGTGTTTTGTTTCTGCTGATCAGGATGACTGGGTTACCTTTTTGCCGCTTGCCGAGTTTGCCCTTAATAATCGGGCTAGTTCTGCTACCTTGGTTTCTCCTTTCTTTTGTAATTCGGGGTTTCATCCTCGTTTTTCCTCTGGTCAGGTGGAGCCTTCTGATTGTCCTGGAGTGGACATGGTGGTGGATAGGTTGCATCAGATTTGGAGTCATGTGGTGGACAATTTGAAGTTGTCCCAGGAGAGGGCTCAGCAGTTTGCTAATCGTCGTCGCCGCGTGGGTCCTCGACTTCTTGTTGGGGACTTGGTGTGGTTGTCTTCTCGTTTTGTTCCTATGAAGGTCTCTTCTCCTAAGTTCAAGCCTCGGTTCATCGGTCCCTATAGGATCTTGGAAATTCTTAACCCTGTGTCATTTCGTTTGGATCTCCCGGCATCGTTTGCTATTCATAATGTGTTCCATCGGTCGTTGTTGCGGAAGTATGAGGTACATGTTGTTCCTTCGCTTGAGCCTCCTGCTCCGGTGCTGTTGGAGGGTGAATTGGAGTATGTTGTGGAGAAGATCTTGGATTCTCGTGTTTCCAGACGGAAACTCCAGTATTTGGTCAAGTGGAAAGGTTATGGTCAGGAGGATAATTCTTGGGTGGTTGCCTCTGATGTTCATGCTGCCGATTTGGTCCGTGCATTTCATAGGGCTCATCCTGGTCGCCCTGGTGGTTCTCGTGAGGGTTCGGTGACCCCTCCTCAAGGGGGGGGTACTGTTGTGAGTTCTGTTTTTGGGCTCCCTCTGGTGGTTACTGATGGTACTGGGTGACTTTTGTTCTCTGCGGTCTCTGGTGTCCACCTGTTCCATCAGGTTATGGGAGTTTCCTATTTAACCTGGCTTTCTTGTCATTTCCTCGCCGGCTATCAATGTAATCAGTGTGTCTTTTTACCTCTGCTACCTGCGTCTGTAATCTTCAGGACAAGCTAAGTTTTGATTTTCCTGTTCTACGTTTTGCTTAATTTTTGTCTTAGTCCAGCTTGCAGATATGTGATTCTTTGCTGCTGGTTGCTCTAGTGGGTTGAAATTACTCCTCATGTTCCATGAGTTGGCACATGAGTTCAAGTAATTTCAGGATGGTTTTTTGAAGGGTTTTTCGCTGACCGCGCAGTTCACTTTTGTATCCTCTGCTATCTAGCTTTAGCGGGCCTCATTTTTGCTGATTCTGTTTTCATAACTACGTATGTGCTTTCCTCTCATTTCACCGTTATTACATGTGGGGGGCTGCTATTTCTGTGGGGTGTTTCTCTGGAGGCAAGTGAGGTCTGTGTTTCTTCTAATAGGGGAAGTTAATCCTTCGGCTGGCGCGAGACGTCTAGGAATCATCGTAGGCACGTTCCCCGGCTACTGCTAGTTGTGTGTTTAGGTTCAGGATCGCGGTCAGCTCAGGTTCCATCACCCTAGAGCTTGTTTTGTTTTTGTGCTTGTCCTTTTGTGATTCCCTGCCATTGGGATCATGACACACATGTACCCATTCAGATGGAGACGTTTATTCTCAGCGAGGTAAGGCAAGTGTAGGACCTGGTATAAGAGAGATGCCGTAAAGCGGCTACCAGGTACACATAAAATTGGCCATTTTTATGCGCTAAACGCTCTCATTTTTCATATTTCTAGTGCAGTAATGCAGTTCAAATTCAATATTTCAAGTTTGCATGTTCTAGCGCTGCAGTGTGTTGCCTTATTTATTTAACTATATACGAGTTGGCGACTCTAGGTTCAGCACCTGTTCACACTTAGTCTATGTTTGGATGTGCCAGTCAGGTTTTTGAGATGTATTCTTTAGCCTTCTGATCGTGCACTCCGCCTCCTAGCTTCAGGTGTTTTAATTACAGCAGGTCCAATACCCCTCAACAGAGAGAGAGAATTTTAGTCTAGGAAGAGGTTTCACATGTACCCATTCAGATGGAGACGTTTATTCTCAGCGAGGTAAGGCAAGTGTAGGACCTGGTATAAGAGAGATGCCGTAAAGGGGCTACCAGGTACACATAAAATTGGCCATTTTTATGCACTAAACGCTCTCATTTTTCATATTTCTAGTGCAGTAATGCAGTTCAAATTTCATATTTCAAGTTTGCATGTTCTAGCGCTGCAGTGTGCTGCCTTATTTATTTAACCCCTTCATGACCCAGCCTATTTTGACCTTAACCCCTTTACCCCCAAGGGTGGTTTGCACGTTAATGACCGGGCCAATTTTTACAATTCTGACCACTGTCCCTTTATGAGGTTATAACTCTGGAACGCTTCAACGGATCCCAGTGAATCTGACATTGTTTTCTCGTGACATATTGTACTTCATGACAATGGTAAAAATTCTTTGATAGTACCTGCGTTTATTTGTGAAAAAAACGGAAATTTGGCGAAAATTATGAAAATTTCGCAATTTTCCAACTTTGAATTTTTATGCAATTAAATCACAGATATATGTCACACAAAATACTTAATAAGTAACATTTCCCACATGTCTACTTTACATCAGCACAATTTTGGAACCAAAATTTTTTTTTGTTAGGGAGTTATAAGGGTGAAAATTTGACCAGCAATTTCTCATTTCTACAACACCATTTTTTTTTAGGGACCACATCTCATTTGAAGTCATTTTGAGGGGTCTATATGATAGAAAATACCCAAGTGTGACACCATTCTAAAAACTACACCCCTCAAGGTGCTTAAAACCACATTCAAGAAGTTTATTAACCCTTCTGGTGCTTCACAGGAATTTTTTGAATGTTTAAATAAAAATGAACATTTAACTTTTTTTCACAAAAAATTTAATTCAGCTCCAATTTGTTTTATTTTACCAAGGGTAACAGGAGAAAATGGACTGCAATCATTGTTGTACAATTTGTCCTGAGTACGCCAATACCCCACATGTGGGGGTAAACCACTGTTTGGGCGCATGGCACAGCTCGGAAGCGAAGGAGCGCCATTTGACTTTTCAATGCAAAATTGACAGGAATTGAGATGGGACACCATGTTTCGTTTGGAGAGCCCCTGATGTGCCTAAACATTGAAACCCCCCACAAGTGACACCATTTTGGAAAGTAGACCCCCTAAGGAACTTATATAGAGGTGTGGTGAGCTCTTTCACCCACCAAGTGCTTCACAGAAGTTTATAATGTAGAACCGTAAAAATAAAAAATCATATTTTTTCACACAAATTATCTTTTCGCCCCCAATTTTTTATTTTTCCAAGGGTAAGAGAAGAAATTGGACCCCAATAGTTGTTGTACAATTTGTCCTGAGTAAGCTGATATCCCATATGTGGGGGTAAACCACTGTTTGGGCGGATGGGAGAGCTCGGAAGGGAAGGAGCGCCGTTTGACTTTTCAATGCAAAATTGACAGGAATTGAGATGGGATGCCATGTTGCGTTTGGAAAGCCACTGATGTGCCTAAACATTGAAACCCCCCACAAGTGACACCATTTTGGAAAGTAGACCCCCTAAGGAACTTATCTAGAGGTGTGGTGAGCACTTTGACCCACCCAGTGCTTCACAGAAGTTTATAATGCAGAACCGTAAAAATAAAAAAATCATATTTTTTCACAAAAATTATCTTTTCGCCCCCAATTTTTTATTTTTCCAAGGGTAAGAGAAGAAATTGGACCCCAATAGTTGTTGTACAATTTGTCCTGAGTGCGCTGATACCCAATATGTGGGGGTAAACCACTGTTTGGGCGGATGGGAGAGCTCGGAAAGGAAGGAGCGCCGTTTGACTTTTCAATGCAAAATTAACAGGAATTGAGATGAGACGCCATGTTGCGTTTGCAGAGCCCCTAATGTACCTAAATAGTAGAAACCACTCACAAGTGACACCATTTTGGAAAGTAGACCCCCTAAGGAACTTATCTAGATGTGTGGTGAGCGCTTTGACACAAAAATTATTTTTTAGCCCCCAGTTTTGTATTTTCCCGAGGGTAACAGGAGAAATTGGACCCAAAAATGTGTTGTCCAATTTGTCCTGAGTGCGCTGATACCCCATATGTGGGGGGAAACCACTGTTTGGGCGCATGGGAGGGCTCGGAAGGGAAGGAGTGCCATTTGAATGCAGACTTAGATGGAATGGTCTGCAGGCGTCACATTGCGTTTGCAGAGCCCCTAATGTACCTAAACAGTAGAAACCCCCCACAAGTGACCCCATATTGGAAACTAGACCCCCCCGGGAACTTATCTAGATGTGTTGTGAGAACTTTGAACCCCAAGTGTTTCACTACAGTTTATAACGCAGAGCCGTAAAAATAAAAAATCTTTTTTTTCCCACAAAAATTATTTTTTAGCCCCCAGTTTTGTATTTTCCCAAGGGTAACAGGAGAAATTGGACCCCAACAGTTGTTGTCCTATTTGTCCTGAGTACGCTGATACCCCATATGTTGGGGTAAACCCCTGTTTGGGCACACGGGTGAGCTCGGAAGGAAAGAAGCACTGTTTTACTTTTTCAACGCAGAATTGGCTGGAATTGAGATCGGACGCCATGTCGCTTTTGGAGAGCCCCTGATGTGCCTAAACAGTGGAAACCCCCCAATTATAACTGAAACCCTAATCCAAACACTCCCCTAACCCTAATTCCAACGGTAACCCTAACCACACCTCTAACCCTGACACACCCCTAACCCTAATCCCAACCCTATTCCCAACTGTAAATGTAATCTAAACCCTAACTGTAACTTTAGCCCCAACCCTAACTGTAGCCCTAACCCTAGCCCTAACCCTAGCCCTAACCCTAGCCCCAACCCTAACCCTAGCCCTAGCCCTAACCCTAGCCCTAACCCTAGCCCTAACCCTAGCCCTAACCCTAACCCTAGCCCTAACCCTAGCCCTAACCCTAACCCTAACCCTAGCCCTAACCCTAACCCTAGCCCTAACCCTAGCCCTAACCCTAGCCCTAACCCTAACCCTAGCCCTAACCCTAGCCCTAACCCTAACACTAGCCCTAACCCTAGCCCTAACCCTAGCCCTAACCCTAGCCCTAATGGGAAAATGGAAATAAATACATTTTTTTATTTTTCCCTAACTAAGGGGGTGATGAAGGGGGGTTTGATTTACTTTTATAGCGGGTTTTTTAGCGGATTTTTATGATTGGCAGCCGTCACACACTGAAAGACGCTTTTTATTGCAAAAAATATTTTTTGCGTTACCACATTTTGAGAGCTATAATTTTTCCATATTTTGGTCCACACAGTCATGTGAGGTCTTGTTTTTTACGCGACGAGTTGACGTTTTTATTGGTAACATTTTCGGGCACGTGACATTTTTTGATCGCTTTTTATTCCGATTTTTGTGAGACAGAATGACCAAAAACCAGCTATTCATGAATTTCTTTTGGGGGAGGCGTTTATACCGTTCCGCGTTTGGTAAAATTGATAAAGCAGTTTTATTCTTCGGGTCAGTACGATTACAGCGACATCTCATTTATATCATTTTTTTATGTTTTGGCGCTTTTATACGATAAAAACTATTTTATAGAAAAAATAATTATTTTGGCATCGCTTTATTCTCAGGACTATAACTTTTTCATTTTTTTGCTGATGATGCTGTATGGTGGCTCGTTTTTTGCGGGACAAGATGACGCTTTCAGCGGTACCATGGTTGTTTATATCTGTCTTTTTGATCACGTGTTATTCCACTTTTTGTTCGGCGGTATGATAATAAAGCGTCGTTTTTTGCCTCGTTTTTTTTTTTTTTTCTTACGGTGTTTACTGAAGGGATTAACTAGTGTGCCAGTTTTATAGGGCGAGTCGATACGGACGCGGCGATACTAAATATGTGTACTTTTATTGTTTTTTTTTTTTTTTATTTAGATGAAGAAATGTATTTATGGGAATATTTTTTTTTTTTTTTCATTATTTAGGAATATTTTTTTTAAATTTTTTTTACACATTTGGAAAATTTTTTTTTTACTTTTTTACTTTGTCCCAGGGGGGGACATCACAGATCAGTGATCTGACAGTTTGCACAGCACTCTGTCAGATCACTGATCTGACATGCAGCAGTGCAGGCTTCACAGTGCCTGCTCTGAGCAGGCTCTGTGAAGCCACCTCCCTCCCTGCAGGACCCGGATCCGCGGCCATCTTGGATCCGGGACCTGGAGCAGGGAGGGAGGGCGGCAAGACCCTCGCAGCAACGCGATTACATCGCGTTGCTGCGGGGGTCTCAGGGAAGCCCGCAGGGAGCCCCCCTCCCTGCGCGGTGCTTCCCTGCACCGCCGGCACATCGCGATCATCTTTGATCGCGGTGTGCCGGGGGTTAATGTGCCGGGGGCGGTCCGTGACCGCTCCTGGCACATAGTGCCGGATGTCAGCTGCGATAGGCAGCTGACACCCGGCCGCGATCGGCGCCGCTCCCCCCGTGAGCGCTGCCGATCGCATATGACGTACTATTGCGTCCTTGGGAAGTAGGGCCCACCCCCCATGGACGCAATAGTACGTCTGATGGCAGAAAGGGGTTAAAGACCTTGCCGTTTTTTGCAATTCTGACCAGTGTCCCTTTATGAGGTAATAACTCAGGAACGCTTCAACGGATCCTAGCGGTTCTGAGATTGTTTTTTCGTGACATATTGGGCTTCATGTTAGTGGTAAATTTAGGTCAATAAATTCTGCGTTTATTTGTGATAAAAACAGAAATTTGGCGAAAATTTTGAAAATTTCGCAATTTTCACATTTTGAATTTTTATTCTGTTAAACCAGAGAGATATGTGACACAAAATAGTTAATAAATAACATTTCCCACATGTTTACTTTACATCAGCACAATTTAGGAAACAAAATTTTTTTTTGTTAGGAAGTTATAAGGGTTAAAATTTGACCAGCGATTTGTCATTTTTACAACGAAATTTACAAAACCATTTTTTTTAGGGACCACCTCACATTTGAAGTCAGTTTGAGGGGTCTATATGGCTGAAAATACCCAAAAGTGACACCATTCTAAAAACTGCACCCCTCAAGGTACTCAAAACCACATTCAAGAAGTTTATTAACCCTTCAGGTGCTTCACAGCAGCAGAAGCAACATGGAAGGAAAAAATGAACATTTACCTTTTTAGTCACAAAAATTATCTTTTAGCAACAATTTTTTTATTTTCCCAATGGTAAAAGGAGAAACTGAACCACGAAAGTTGTTGTCCAATTTGTCTTGAGTACGCTGATACCTCATATGTGGGGGTAAACCACTGTTTGGGCGCACGGCAGGGCTTGGAAGGGAAGGAGCGCCATTTGACTTTTTGAATCAAAAATTGGCTCCACTCTTTAGCGGACACCATGTCACGTTTGGAGAGCCCCCTAAAAATTGGAGCTCCCCCACAAGTGACCCCATTTTGGAAACTAGACGCCCCAAGGAACTTATCTAGATGCATAGTGAGCACTTTGAACCCCCAGGTGCTTCACAAATTGATCCGTAAAAATGAAAAAGTACTTTTTTTTCACAAAAAAATTTTTTTAGCCTCAATTTTTTCATTTTCACATGGGCAACAGGATAAAATGGATCCTAAAATGTGTTGGGCAATTTCTCCTGAGTACGCCGATACCTCATATGTGGGGGTAAACCACTGTTTGGGCACATGGTAAGGCTCGGAAGGGAAGGAGCGCCATTTGACTTTTTGAATGAAAAATTATTTCCATCGTTAGCGGACACCATGTCGCGTTTGGAGAGCTCCTGTGTGCCTAAACATTGGCGCTCCCCCACAAGTGACCACATTTTGGAAACTAGACCCCCCAAGGAACTTATTTAGATGCCTAGTGAGCACTTTAAACCCTCAGGTGCTTCACAAATTGATCTGTAAAAATGAAAAAGTACTTTTTTTTCACACAAAAATTCTTTTCGCCTCAATTTTTTCATTTTCACATGGGCAGTAGGATAAAATGGATCATAAAATTTGTTGGGCAATTTCTCTCGAGTACGCCGATACCTCATATGTGGGGGTAAACCACTGTTTGGGCACACGGCAGGGCTCGGAAGGGAAGGCGCGCCATTTGACTTTTTGAATGGAAAATTAGCTCCAATTGTTAGCGGACACCATGTCGCGTTTGGAGAGCCCCTGTGTGCCTATGCATTGGAGCTCCCCCACAAGTGACCCCATTTTGGAAACTAGACCCCCCCAAGGAACTTATCTAGATGCATATTGAGCACTTTAAACCCCCAGGTGCTTCACAGAAGTTTATAACGCAGAGCCATGAAAATAAAAAATAATTTTTCTTTCCTCAAAAATGATTTTTTAGCCTGGAATTTCCTATTTTGCCAAGGATAATAGGAGAAATTGGACCCCAAATATTGTTGTCCAGTTTGTCCTGAGTACGCTGATACCCCATATGTGGGGGTAAACCACTGTTTGGGCGCACGGCAGGGCTCGGAAGGGATGGCACGCCATTTGGCTTTTTAAATGGAAAATTAGCTCCAATCATTAGCGGACACCATGTCACGTTTGGAGAGCCCCTGTGTGCCTAAACATTGGAGATCCCCCAGAAATGACCCCATTTTGGAAACTAGACCCCCAAAGGAACTAATCTAGATGTGTGGTGAGGACTTTGAACCCCCAAGTGCTTCACAGAAGTTTATAACGCAGAGCCATGAAAATAAAAAAAAAAAATTATTTTCTCAAAAATGATCTTTTAGCCTGCAATTTTTTATTTTACAAAGGGTAACAGGAGAAATTTGACCCCAAAAGTTGTTGTCCAGTTTCTCCTGAGTACGCTGATACCCCATATGTGGGGGTAAACCACTGTTTGGGCACATGCCGGGGCTCGGAAGTGAAGTAGTGACGTTTTGAAATGCAGACTTTGATGGAATGCTCTGTGGGCGTCACGTTGCGTTTGCAGAGCCCCTGATGTGGCTTAACAGTAGAAACCCCCCACAAGTGACCCCATTTTGGAAACTAGACCCCGAAAGGAACTTATCTAGATGTGTGGTGAGCACTTTGAACCCCCAAGTGCTTCATAGAAGTTTATAATGCAGAGCCGTGAAAATAATAAATACGTTTTCTTTCCTCAAAAATAATTATTTAGCCCAGAATTTTTTATTTTCCCAAGGGTTACAGGAGAAATTGGATCCCAAAAGTTGTTGTCCAGTTTCTCCTGAGTACGCTGATACCCCATATGTGGGGGTAAACCACTGTTTGGGCACATGCCGAGGCTCGGAAGTGAAGTAGTGACGTTTTGAAATGCAGACTTTGATGGAATGCTCTGTGGGCGTCACGTTGCGTTTGCAGAGCCCCTGATGTGCCCAAACAGTAGAAACCCCCCACAAGTGACCCCATTTTGGAAACTAGACCCCGAAAGGAACTTATCTAGATGTGTGGTGAGCACTTTGAACCCCCAAGTGCTTCATAGAAGTTTATAATGCAGAGCCGTGAAAATAATAAATATGTTTTCTGTCCTCAAAAATAATTATTTAGCCCAGAATTTTTTATTTTCCCAAGGGTTACAGGAGAAATTGGACCCCAAAAGTTGTTGTCCAGTTTCTCCTGAGTACGCTGATACCCCATGTGTGGGGGTAAACCACTGTTTGGGCACACGTCGGGGCTCAGAAGGGAAGTAGTGACTTTTGAAATGCAGACTTTGATGGAATGGTCTGCGGGCGTCACATTGCGTTTGCAGAGCCCCTGGTGTGCCTAAACAGTAGAAACCCCCCACAAGTGACCCCATTTTAGAAACTAGACCCCCCAAGGAACTTATCTAGATATGTGGTGAGCACTTTGATCCCCCAAGTGCTTCACAGACGTTTACAACGCAGAGCCGTGAAAATAAAAAATAATTTTTCTTTCCTCAAAAATGATGTTTTAGCAAGCATTTCTTTATTTTCACAAGGGTAACAGGAGAAACTGGACCCCAGTAATTGTTGCGCAGTTTATACTGAGTATGCTGGTACCCCATATGTGGGGGTATACCACTGTTTGGGCACACGTCGGGGCTCGGAATTGAGGGAGCACCATTTGACTTTTTGAATACGAGATTGGCTGGAATCAATGGTGGCGCCATGTTGCGTTTGGAGACCCCCTGATGTGCCTAAACAGTGGAAACCCCTCAATTCTAACTCCAACACTAACCCCCCCACACCCCTAACCCTAATCCCAACTGTAGCCATAACCCTAATCACAACCCTAACCCCAACACACCCCTAACCCTAATCCCAACTGTAGCCATAACCCTAATTCCAACCCTAACCCTAAGGCCATGTGCCCACGTTGCGGATTCGTGTGAGATTTTTTAGCATCATTTTTGAAAAATCCGCGGGTAAAAGGCACTGCGTTTTACCTGCGGATTTTCCGCGGATTTCCAGTGTTTTTTGTGCGGATTTCACTTGCGGATTCCTATTGAGGAACAGGTGTAAAACGCTGCGGAATCCGCACAAAGAATTGACATGCTGCGGAAAATACAACGCAGCGTTTCCGCGCGGTATTTTCCGCACCATGGGCACAGCGGATTTGGTTTTTCATATGTTTACATGGTACTGTAATCCTGATGGAACACTGCTGCGAATCCGCAGCGGCCAATCCGCACCGTGTGCACATAGCCTAATTCTAAAGGTATGTGCACACGCTGCGGAAAACGCTGCGGATCCGCAGCAGTTTCCCATGAGTTTACAGTTCAATGTAAACCTACGGGAAACAAAAATCGCTGTACACATGCTGCGGAAAAACTGCACGGAAACGCAGCGGTTTACATTCCGCAGCATGTCACTTCTTTGTGCGGATTCCGCAGCGGTTTTACAACTGCTCCAATAGAAAATCGCAATTGTAAAACCGCAGGGAAATGCGCAGAAAAAAACGCGGTAAATCCGCCATAAATCCGCAGCGGTTTAGCACTGCGGATTTATCAAATCCGCAGTGGAAAAATCCGCAGAGGACCAGAATACGTGTGCACATACCGAAACCCTAACCCTAGCCCTAACCCTACCCCTAACCCTAACCCTACCCCTAACCCTACCCCTAACCCTACCCCTAACCCTAACCCTAACCCTATTCTAACATTAGTGGAAAAAAAAATATTTCTTTATTTTTTTATTGTCCCTACCTATGGGGGTGACAAAGGGGGGGGGGTCATTTATTATTTTTTTTATTTTGATCACTGAGATATAATCTCTCTCAGTGATCAAAATGTACTTTGGAACGAATCTGCCCGCCGGCAGATTCGGCGGGCGCACTGCGAATGCGCCCGCCATTTTGGAAGATGGCGGCGCCCAGGGAGAAGACGGACGGAGCCCCGCAGGATCGGTAAGTATGATGGGGTGGGGGGGAGCACGGGGGGGGGGATCGGAGCGCGGCATGCGTGGAACGGAGCACGGGGGGAGTGGAACGGAGCACGGGGGGCTGGAACGGAGTATGGGGGGGTGGAACGGAGCACGGGGGGGGTGGATCGGAGTGCAGGGGGGGTGATTGGAGCACGGGGGGGTGATTGGAGCACGGGGGGAGCGGACAAGAGCACGGGGGGAGCGGAGCACTGGACGGAGGGGAGCCGGAGCAGTGTACCGGCCAGATCGGGGGGTTGGGGGGGCGATCGGTGGGGTGGGGTGGGGGCACATTAGTATTTCCAGCCATGGCCGATGATATTTCAGCATCGGCCATGGCTGGATTGTAATATTTTACCCGTTATAATAGGTGAAATATTACAAATCGCTCTGATTGGCAGTTTCACTTTCAACAGCCAATCAGAGCGATCGTAGCCACGAGGGGGTGAAGCCACCCCCCCTGGGCTAAACTACCACTCCCCCTGTCCCTGCAGATCGGGTGAAATGGGAGTTAACCCTTTCACCCGATCTGCAGGGACGCGATTAGGGTTGAGCGAAACGGGTCGAACATTTTCAAAAGTCGCCGACTTTTGGCGAAGTCGAGTTTCATGAAACCCGATCCGACCCCTGTGCGTGGTCGGCCATGCGGTACGCGACTTTCGCGCCAAAGTCGCGTTTCAATGACGCGAAAAGCGCCATTTCTCAGCCAATAAAGGTAAACGCAGAGTGTGGGCAGCGTGATGACATAGGTCCTGGTCCCCACCATCTTAGAGAAGGGCATTGCAGTGATTGGCTTGCTGTCTGCGGCGTCACAGGGGCTATAAAGGGGAGTTCCCGCCGACCGCCATGTTACTGCTGCTGATCTGAGCTTAGGGAGAGGTTGCTGCCGCTTCGTCAGAAGCAGGGATAGCGTTAGGCAGGGTCCATTAACCACAAAACCGCTTGTGCTGTAGCGATTTCCACTGCCCAACACCACCTTCGGTGTGCAGGAACAGTGGAAGCTCCTTTTTTTTTTTTTTTCCTCAGCGCTGTAGCTCATTGGGCTGCCCTAGAAGGCTCCCTGATAGCTGCATTGCTGTGTGTACGCCGCTGTGCAAACCAACTGCTTTTTTCAAAGCACAAATCCTCTTGTTCCTTCCTTTCTGCACAGCTATCTTGTTTGTTTGTCCACACTTTTTATTTAATTTGTGCATCAGTCCACTCCTTATTGCTGCCTGCCATACCTGGCTGAGATTACTGCAGGGAGATAGTAATTGAAGGACAGTTCCTTTTTTTTTTTTTTTTTTTTTTGTGGGAGATTAAGATTGACATTTCTGCTAGAGTGCCATCTCTGTCTGTGTCATCTCTCACTCAGTGGGCCATAGAAAGCCTATTTATTTTTTTGCTTGATTTGGGTTCCAAAATCTACCAGAAAAAATCACAACATCATTCAGTGGGAGAAAAATATTGGCCTCAGGGCTTGTGTGCCACTCCTTACTCCTGTGTGTGCCATCTCTCACTCAGTGGGCCATAGAAAGCCTATTAATTTTTTTGCTTGATTTGGGTTCTAAATTCTACCTGAAAAAATCAATAAATCAATCAGTGGGAGATTAATATTGGCCTTTGGGCTTGTGTGCCAGTCCTAAGCGTGCCATCTCTCTCTCTCTCAGATAGTGGGCCATAGAAAGCCTATTTTTTTATTATTTTATTGGGTTTATAAATTTTCCCTGGAAAAAAAAAAAAGTGGGAGATTAATATTGGCCTCTGGGCTTGTGTGCCAGTCCTGAGCGTGCCATCTCTCTCACAAATAGTGGGCCATAGAAAGCCTATTTATTTTTTTGGTTGATTTGGGTTCATAATTCTACCTGAAAAAATCAATCAATCAATCAGTGGGAGATTAATATTGGCCTTTGGGCTTGTGTGCCAGTCCTAAGCGTGCCATCTCTCTCTCTCAGATAGTGGGCCATAGAAAGCCTATTTATTATTATTTTTTTTATTGGGTTTATAAATTTTCCCTGGAAAAAAAAAAAAAGTGGGAGATTAATATTGGCCTCTGGGCTTGTGTGCCAGTCCTGAGCGTGCCATCTCTCTCACAAATAGTGGGCCATAGAAAGCCTATTAATTTTTTTGCTTGATTTGGGTTCCAAAATCTACCTGAAAAAAATCACTAAATCAATCAGTGGGAGATTAATATTGGCCTCTGGGCTTGTGTGCCACTCCTGACTCCTGTGTGCGTCATCTGTCACTCAGTGGGCCCTAGAAAGCCTATTTTTTGTTTTATTTGTTTTCTAAATTCTCCCTGAAACAATCATTTTATTTTCTTTGGTTTCTAAATTATTCCTGAAAAAAATCATTTTTTTGGTATTTTTTTTTCTCTCAAGTCTCCCTGAAAAAAAAAAAAAAAAATCTGTGGGAGATTCATATTGCCCCTTCTGCTTGTGTGCCAGTCTTGACTCCTGGGTGTGCCATCTCTCTCTCTCTCCCCAATTGTGGGCCATAGAAAGCCTATTAATTTTTTTGCTTGATTTGGGTTCCAAAATCTACCAAAAAAAATCACTAAATCAATCAGTGGGAGATTAATATTGGCCTCTGGGCTTGTGTGCCACTCCTGACTCCTGTGTGCGTCATCTGTCACTCAGTGGGCCCTAGAAAGCCTATTTTTTGTTTTATTTGTTTTCTAAATTCTCCCTGAAACAATCATTTTATTTTCTTTGGTTTCTAAATTATTCCTGAAAAAAATCATTTTTTTTGTATTTTTTTTTCTCTCAAGTCTCCCTGAAAAAAAAAAAAAAAAAAATCTGTGGGAGATTCATATTGCCCCTTCTGCTTGTGTGCCAGTCTTGACTCCTGGGTGTGCCATCTCTCTCTCTCTCCCCAATTGTGGGCCATAGAAAGCCTATAAATTTTTTTGCTTGATTTGGGTTCCAAAATCTACCAAAAAAAATCACTAAATCAATCAGTGGGAGATTAATATTGGCCTCTGGGCTTGTGTGCCACTCCTGACTCCTGTGTGCGTCATCTGTCACTCAGTGGGCCCTAGAAAGCCTATTTTTTGTTTTATTTGTTTTCTAAATTCTCCCTGAAACAATCATTTTATTTTCTTTGGTTTCTAAATTATTCCTGAAAAAAATCATTTTTTTTGTATTTTTTTTTCTCTCAAGTCTCCCTGAAAAAAAAAAAAAAAAAAAAAAAATCTGTGGGAGATTCATATTGCCCCTTCTGCTTGCGTGCCAGTCTTGACTCCTGGGTGTGCCATCTCTCTCTCTCTCCCCAATTGTGGGCCATAGAAAGCCTATAATTTTTTTTGCTTGATTTGGGTTCCAAAATCTACCAAAAAAAATCACTAAATCAATCAGTGGGAGATTAATATTGGCCTCTGGGCTTGTGTGCCACTCCTGACTCCTGTGTGCGTCATCTGTCACTCAGTGGGCCCTAGAAAGCCTATTTTTGTTTTATTTGTTTTCTAAATTCTCCCTGAAACAATCATTTTATTTTCTTTGGTTTCTAAATTATTCCTGAAAAAAATCAATTTTTTTGTATTTTTTTTTCTCTCAAGTCTCCCTGAAAAAAAAAAAAAAAAATCTGTGGGAGATTCATATTGCCCCTTCTGCTTGTGTGCCAGTCTTGACTCCTGGGTGTGCCATCTCTCTCTCTCTCCCCAATTGTGGGCCATAGAAAGCCTATTAATTTTTTTGCTTGATTTGGGTTCCAAAATCTACCAAAAAAAATAACTAAATCAATCGGTGGGAGATTAATATTGGCCTCTGGGCTTGTGTGCCACTCCTGACTCCTGTGTGCGTCCTCTCTCACTCAGTGGGCCCTACAAAGCCTTTTTTTTTTTTTTTTTTCCTAAATTCTCCCTGAAACAATCATTTCATTTTATTTGTTTTATAAATTCTTCTGTAAAAAATAATTTTTTTTTAATTTTTTTTTTTTCTGAAGTCTCCCTTTTAAAAAAAACAAACACAAATCAGTGGGAGATAAATATTTACATTTGCACTTCAGTGACAGTCCTGCGTGTGTGCCATCTCATTTGTTGCCAACAACAACAGAGTGTGTAACATTGTGGCTGATTTTCGTTGTGGTCTCACCCACCTGTAAAGGGGTAGCTAAATCATACTGAAGTTATAGCTCACCGTGTAAGTTGTGTGACAGCAACAAATACCGTTCGTTTGGTAACATTTTTAAAACAATGAGGAAGTCTGGTGGAAGAGGTCGTGGCCGGGGGCGTTCATTGTCAGCTGGTAATGAGGGTAGTGGTAGTGGTGGAGCATCAGCTGGTCGTGGGAAAAAAAATATTGCACCTAAGTCTGGAGCTGTGGAGCCAGGTTCGTCGTCTGGCTACACAAGGCCTCGAACGCTCCCTTTTCTGGGAGTAGGAAAACCGCTTTTAAAGCCGGAGCAGCAAGAGCAAGTTTTGGCTTATCTTGCTGACTCAGCCTCTAGCTCTTTTGCCTCCTCTCGTGAAACTGGTAAATGTCAAAGCAGCGCGTCGTTAGTGGATGTTCACGGTCAGGGACAAGTCGCTTCCTTGTCCTCTTCAGCAAAAACAACAACAGAGAAGAATGCAGCAGGCGACACAACGGGTTACTCCATGGAGCTCTTTACACATACCGTCCCTGGCTTAGAAAGTGAAGCAGTTAACAGTCCATGCCCATTACAAGTTGAATCTGACATGGAGTGCACTGATGCACAGCCACAGCCAGACTACTATCCTGGTCCTTTGACTCAGACCACAACATTGCCATCGCAGGGTGCTGATCAAGAATCAGACCCTGATGAGACTATGTTGCCCCATCACGAACGCTATACCACCGACCGACACGGTGACACAGACGAAGTTGCACACGAGCTACAAGAAGAGGTAATAGATGACCCAGTTCTTGACCCCGATTGGCAGCCATTGGGGGAACAGGGTGCAGGCGGCAGCAGTTCTGAAGCGGAGGAGGAGGGGCCGCAGCAGGCATCAACATCGCAACAGGTTCCATCTGCCGGGCCCGTATCTTGCCCAAAACGCGTGGCAAAGCTAAAACCTGTTGGAGGACAGCGTGGCCATCCGGTTAAAGCTCAGTCTGCAATGCCTGAAAAGGTATCCGATGCTAGAAAGAGTGCAGTCTGGCATTTTTTTAAACAACATCCAATTGATCAGCGCAAAGTCATCTGTCAAAAATGTTCAACTACCTTAAGCAGAGGACAGAATCTGAAAAGTCTCAATACAAGTTGCATGCATAGACATTTAACCACCATGCATTTGCAAGCCTGGACTAACTACCAAACGTCCCTTAAGGTTGTAGCACCCTCGGCCAATGAAGCTAGTCAGCAACGCAACATCCCTTCCGGCAGTGTAGGGCCACCATTTTCCGCACCACCTGCAGTATCTGTGCAGGTTTCTTTGCCAGGCCAAAGCCGTCAGGGTCAGGGAATCACCAGTTTCGTAGTAGGAAACACTGCATCTAGGGCACCGGTGGCAACAATACCATCTCCCACCGTCTCTCAGTCTGCCATGTCCACCGGCACACCCGCTAGTTCCACGATCTCCAGCTCTCCAGTCCAGCTCACCCTACATGAGACTATGGTTAGAAAAAGGAAGTACTTAGCCTCGCATCCGCGTACACAGGGTTTGAACGCACACATAGCTAGACTAATCTCGTTAGAGATGATGCCCTACCAGTTAGTTGAAAGCGAAGCTTTCAAAGCCCTGATGGACTACGCTGTACCACGCTACGAGCTACCCAGTCGACACTTTTTTTCCAGAAAAGCCATCCCAGCCCTCCACCAGCATGTTAAAGAGCGCATCGTCCATGCACTCAGGCAATCTGTGAGCACAAAGGTGCACCTGACAACAGATGCATGGACCAGTAGGCATGGCCAGGGACGTTACGTGTCCATCACGGCACACTGGGTAAATGTGGTGGATGCAGGGTCCACAGGGGACAGCAAGTTTGGGACAGTTCTGCCTAGCCCACGGTCTAGGAAACAATTGGCTGTAGCCGTTCGCACCCCCTCCTCCTCCTCTTCGTCCTCCTGCAGAAGCGAGAGCTCGTCCACAGACCGCAGTCGCACAACCACTCCATCCGCAGCTGCCACTGTTGCACACCAGGTCTCCCATTATGGGGCAGCTACTGGCAAACGTCAGCAGGCTGTATTGGCTATGAAGTGTTTGGGCGACAACAGACACACCGCGGAAGTTCTGTCCGAGTTCTTGCAGAAAGAAACGCAGTCGTGGCTGGGCACTGTAGATCTTGAGGCAGGCAAGGTAGTGAGTGATAACGGAAGGAATTTCATGGCTGCCATCTCCCTTTCCCAACTGAAACACATTCCTTGCCTGGCTCACACCTTAAACCTGGTGGTGCAGTGCTTCCTGAAAAGTTATCCGGGGTTACCCGACCTGCTCCTCAAAGTGCGTGGACTTTGCTCACATATCCGCCGTTCGCCCGTACACTCCAGCCGTATGCAGACCTATCAGCGTTCTTTGAACCTTCCCCAGCATCGCCTAATCATAGACGTTGCAACAAGGTGGAACTCAACACTGCACATGCTTCAGAGACTGTGTGAACAGAGGCGGGCTGTTATGTTTTTGTGGGAGGATACACATACACGGGCAGGCAGTAGGATGGCAGACATGGAGTTGTCAGGTGTGCAGTGGTCGAAGATTCAAGACATGTGTCAAGTCCTTCAGTGTTTTGAGGAATGCACACGGCTGGTTAGTGCAGACAACGCCATAATAAGCATGAGCATCCCCCTAATGCGTCTGCTGATGCAAAGTTTGACGCACATAAAGGATCAGGCGTCTGCAGCTGAGGAAGAGGAAAGCCTTGATGACAGTCAGCCATTGTCTGGCCAGGGCAGTGTACAGGACGAGGTAGCGGGCGAAGAGGAGGAGGAGGACGAGGAGGATGATGGGGATGATTATATTTTTAATGAGGAAGCTTTTCCGGGGCCACTGGAAATTGGTGGCGCGGCAAGGCCGGGTTCTGGTTTTTTGAGGGACACAAGTGACGTGGATTTGCCTGAAACTGCCCCTCAACCAAGCACAACCTCAGATTTGAGAACTGGAACTTTGGCCCACATGGCGGATTATGCCTTACGTATCCTCAAAAGGGACACACGCATAACTAAAATGATGAATGATGACGATTACTGGTTGGCCTGCCTCCTTGATCCTCGCTATAAAGGCAAATTGCAAAATATAATGCCACATGAGAACTTGGAACTAATATTAGCAACCAAACAATCAACTCTTGTTGACCGTTTGCTTCTGGCATTCCCTGCACACAGCGCCCGTGATCGTTCTCACACGAGCTGCAGGGGCCAGCAGACCAGAGGAGTTAGAGGGGCAGAAATCAGAAGTGGCGTTGGCCAGAGGGGTTTTCTGACCAGGTTGTGGAGTGATTTTGCTATGACCGCAGACAGGACAGGTACTGCAGCATCAATTCAAAGTGACAGGAGACAACATTTGTCCAGTATGGTTACAAACTATTTTTCATCCCTTATCGATGTTCTCCCTCAACCGTCATTCCCATTTGATTACTGGGCATCAAAATTAGACACCTGGCCAGAATTGGCAGAATATGCATTGCAGGAGCTTGCTTGCCCGGCAGCTAGTGTCCTATCAGAAAGAGTATTCAGTGCTGCAGGTTCAATACTAACAGAAAAAAGGACTCGTCTGGCTACCCAAAATGTAGATGATCTAACCTTCATTAAAATGAACCACAACTGGATTTCGAAATCTTTTGCCCCACCTTGCCCGGCTGACACCTAGCTTTCCTATGAAAAGGTCTTGCCTGTGGACTATTCTGAATGCCTTTTCCAATCTCGTAATTTTCAGCACCTGATTGTCCAGCATACGACATGTTTACACCTCACTAAATGGCCAAACTCCCCACACGGGGCCGTGGTATCGACACTTGGCGATAGCACCCGTGAGAGTGCAGTTTGTCTGAAGAGGTGGGTGAGCCCGCTTTTGGTCGACGGCACTGCCACTGGGTCCCTCCTAGTACAATAAAGTGTCTCTGGCGGTGGTGGTGCGCACCCAACGTCAGACACACCGTTGTAATATGAGGGGCCCTGGGCCTGTACCGCCGGCCACAAGACAGTTTCCCCCCACCCCAGCTCAAACAGTGCTCTACCACTTGCAAAATTATCTCACAGCTCCACCAATGTTTAGTCTATGCGCTGACATCCTTCAATGCCTGCCACTGACAATACCATTGTATTGACATTTTTGTTATGTTAGGCCTTCGATGCCTGTCTGTGGTCACTCCTTCCACTAGGCCTCCACTGACCACACCACTGCTGCCCGTGTACCCCTGGAACCAATTTAAAATTGCCTACAGCCATGTGTTATTATTTTAGGCCTTCGATGCCTGTCTGCGGTCACTCCTTCCACTAGGCCTCTACTGACCACACCACTGCTGCCAGTGTACCCCTGGAACCAATTTAAAATTGCCTACAGCCAGCCCAATTTTTTTATTTTAGGCCTTCGATGCCTGTCTGCGGTCCATTCTTTCAACTACTACTACACTGACCAGGGCACTGCTGCCCGTGTACCCCTGGAACCAATTTAAAATTGCCTACAGCCATGTGTTATTATTTTAGGCCTTCGATGCCTGTCTGCGGTCACTCCTTCCACTAGGCCTCCACTGACCACACCACTGCTGCCCGTGTACCCCTGGAACCAATTTAAATTTGCCTACAGCCAGCCCAATTTTTTTATTTTAGGCCTTCGATGCCTGTCTGCGGTCCATTCTTTCAACTACTACTACACTGACCAGGGCACTGCTGCCCGTGTACCCCTGGAACCAATTTAAAATTGCCTACAGCCATGTGTTATTATTTTAGGCCTTCGATGCCTGTCTGCGGTCACTCCTTCCACTAGGCCTCCACTGACCACACCACTGCTGCCCGTGTACCCCTGGAACCAATTTAAAATTGCCTACAGCCATGTGTTATTATTTTAGGCCTTCGATGCCTGTCTGCGGTCACTCCTTCCACTAGGCCTCCACTGACCACACCACTGCTGCCCGTGTACCCCTGGAACCAATTTAAAATTGCCTACAGCCAGCCCAATTTTTTTATTTTAGGCCTTCGATGCCTGTCTGCGGTCCATTCTTTCAACTACTACTACACTGACCAGGGCACTGCTGCCCGTGTACCCCTGGAACCAATTTAAAATTGCCTACAGCCATGTGTTATTATTTTAGGCCTTCGATGCCTGTCTGCGGTCACTCCTTCCACTAGGCCTCCACTGACCACACCACTGCTGCCCGTGTACCCCTGGAACCAATTTAAAATTGCCTACAGCCATGTGTTATTATTTTAGGCCTTCGATGCCTGTCTGCGGTCACTCCTTCCACTAGGCCTCCACTGACCACACCACTGCTGTCCGTGTACCCCTGGAACCAATTTAAAATTGCCTACAGCCATGTGTTATTATTTTAGGCCTTCGATGCCTGTCTGCGGTCCATTCTTTCAACTACTACTACACTGACCAGGGCACTGCTGCCCGTGTACCCCTGGAACCAATTTAAAATTGCCTACAGCCATGTGTTATTATTTTAGGCCTTCGATGCCTGTCTGCGGTCACTCCTTCCACTAGGCCTCCACTGACCACACCACTGCTGTCCGTGTACCCCTGGAACCAATTTAAAATTGCCTACAGCCATGTGTTATTATTTTAGGCCTTCGATGCCTGTCTGCGGTCCATTCTTTCAACTACTACTACACTGACCAGGGCACTGCTGCCCGTGTACCCCTGGAACCAATTTATAATTGCCTACAGCCATGTGTTATTATTTTAGGCCTTCGATGCCTGTCTGCGGTCACTCCTTCCACTAGGCCTCCACTGACCACACCACTGCTGCCCGTGTACCCCTGGAACCAATTTAAAATTGCCTACAGCCAGCCCAATTTTTTTTATTTTAGGCCTTCGATGCCTGTCTGCGGTCCATTCTTTCAACTACTACTACACTGACCAGGTCACTGCTGCCCGTGTACCCCTGGAACCAATTTAAAATTGCCTACAGCCATGTGTTATTATTTTAGGCCTTCGATGCCTGTCTGCGGTCACTCCTTCCACTAGGCCTTCACTGACCACACCACTGCTGCCCGTGTACCCCTGGAACCAATTTAAAATTGCCTACAGCCATGTGTTATTATTTTAGGCCTTCGATGCCTGTCTGCGGTCACTCCCTCTACTAGGCCTCCACTGACCACACCACTGCTGCCCCTGTACCCCTGGAACCAATTTAAAATTGCCTACAGCCAGCCCAATTTTTTTATTTTAGGCCTTCGATGCCTGTCTGCGGTCCATTCTTTCAACTACTACTACACTGACCAGGGCACTGCTGCCCGTGTACCCCTGGAACCAATTTAAAATTGCCTACAGCCATGTGTTATTATTTTAGGCCTTCGATGCCTGTCTGCGGTCACTCCTTCCACTAGGCCTCCACTGACCACACCACTGCTGTCCGTGTACCCCTGGAACCAATTTAAAATTGCCTACAGCCATGTGTTATTATTTTAGGCCTTCGATGCCTGTCTGCGGTCCATTCTTTCAACTACTACTACACTGACCAGGGCACTGCTGCCCGTGTACCCCTGGAACCAATTTAAAATTGCCTACAGCCATGTGTTATTATTTTAGGCCTTCGATGCCTGTCTGCGGTCACTCCTTCCACTAGGCCTCCACTGACCACACCACTGCTGCCCGTGTACCCCTGGAACCAATTTAAAATTGCCTACAGCCAGCCCAATTTTTTTATTTTAGGCCTTCGATGCCTGTCTGCGGTCCATTCTTTCAACTACTACTACACTGACCAGGGCACTGCTGCCCGTGTACCCCTGGAACCAACATCAGAAAATATAAAAATAAGTATTTTGCTTACAAAAAAGAAAATACTGGAGAGATATCAAATGCAGACATTTTAACATTAAAAACAAACACACAACTAAAATCTGGTACAGTACTAAAAATGGCCACCAGCTACAATTACTTTCTCCTGCAAGTAGTTAACTGAAAGGTTTTTTAAATTGAAAACACAGATATGGCATCCACCGAGTGTTGTCCTGTCGCGTCTTCTTTATATTATTGCCGAGAAGATGCAAAACAATGAAAATAATAAAATCATTAATTACCAAAATAATAGAGAAAGTCAACACCACATTGCAAATAAACATTCATTCCAAATAAAGAAGCAGGGCGCGTCCGAGGGTGAGTATATACCTAATAAGAATATAATCACCCTCGGACGCGCAATGCTTATTTCCAACAGCCTTCCTTCCTAAGAATCAGCCCTTCCGTGGTGTAGAGAGACGTTGTGTTACACTCCAAGGTGTTCCCCAGGTTGCCTTTCCTGAGCTTCGATCTTCCGGCTCTCGTTTAGTAGTTGTTGGAAACTACGCTGCATTAGGCCTTCAAATTGGGTATGGGGTGTAGAGAGATGGTGTGTTCCACTCCAAGGTGTTCCCCAGGTTGCCTTTCCTGAGCTTCGATCTTCCGGCTCTCGTTTAGTAGTTCTTGGAAACTACACTGCATTAGGCCTTCAAATTGGGTATGGGGTGTAGAGAGAGGGTGTGTTACACTCCAAGGTGTTCCCCAGGTTGCCTTTCCTGAGCTTCGATCTTCATGCTCTCGTTTAGTAGTTGTCGGAAACTACGCTGCATTAGGCCTACAAATTGGGTATGGGGTGTAGAGAGAGGGTTTGTTACACTCCAAGGTGTTCCCCAGGTTGCCTTTCCTGAGCTTCGATCTTCCGGCTCTCGTTTAGTAGTTGTTGGAAACTACGCTGCATTAGGCCTTCAAATTGGGTATGGGGTGTAGAGAGAGGGTGTGTTACACTCCAAGGTGTTCCCCAGGTTGCCTTTCCTGAGCTTCGATCTTCCGGCTCTCGTTTAGTAGTTCTTGGAAACTACACTGCATTAGGCCTTCAAATTGGGTATGGGGTGTAGAGAGAGGGTGTGTTACACTCCAAGGTGTTCCCCAGGTTGCCTTTCCTGAGCTTCGATATTCCGGCTCTCGTTTAGTAGTTGTTGGAAACTACACTGCATTAGGCCTACAAATTTGGTATGGGGGAAACATTGGCGCATCTGCGGTCCCTCCTTCCTCTAGGCCTCCACTGACCTGTCTACTGCTGCCCGTGTTCCCCTGGAACCAATTTTAAATTGCCTACAGGCAGCCCAATTTATTATGTTAGGGCTTCGAAGCCTGTCTGCGGTCCCTCCTTCCACTAGGCCTCCACTGACCTGTCTACTGCTGCCCGTGTACCCCTTGAACCAACATCATAAAATAAAAAAAAAAGTATTTTGCTTATAAAAAAGAAAATACTGGTGAGATATCAAATGCAGACATTTTAACATTAAAAACAAACACACAACTAAAATCTGGTACAGTACTAAAAATGGCCACCAGCTACAATTACTTTCTCCTGCAAGTAGTTAACTGAAAGGTTTTTTAAATTGAAAACACACATATGGCATCCACCGAGTGTTGTCCTGTCGCGTCTTCTTTATATTATTGCCGAGAAGATGCAAAACAATGAAAATAATAAAATCATTAATTACCAAAATAATAGAGAAAGTCAACACCACATTGCAAATAAACATTCATTCCAAATAAAGAAGCAGGGCGCGTCTGAGGGTGAGTATATACCTAATAAGAATATAATCACCCTCGGACGCGCAATGCTTATTTCCAACAGCCTTCCTTCCTAAGAATCAGCCCTTCCGTGGTGTAGAGAGACGTTGTGTTACACTCCAAGGTGTTCCCCAGGTTGCCTTTCCTGAGCTTCGATCTTCCGGCTCTCGTTTAGTAGTTCTTGGAAACTACACTGCATTAGGCCTTCAAATTGGGTATGGGGTGTAGAGAGAGGGTGTGTTACACTCCAAGGTGTTCCCCAGGTTGCCTTTCCTGAGCTTCGATCTTCATGCTCTCGTTTAGTAGTTGTCGGAAACTACGCTGCATTAGGCCTACAAATTGGGTATGGGGTGTAGAGAGAGGGTTTGTTACACTCCAAGGTGTTCCCCAGGTTGCCTTTCCTGAGCTTCGATCTTCCGGCTCTCGTTTAGTAGTTGTTGGAAACTACGCTGCATTAGGCCTTCAAATTGGGTATGGGGTGTAGAGAGAGGGTGTGTTACACTCCAAGGTGTTCCCCAGGTTGCCTTTCCTGAGCTTCGATCTTCCGGCTCTCGTTTAGTAGTTCTTGGAAACTACACTGCATTAGGCCTACAAATTGGGTATGGGGTGGAGAGAGATGGTGTGTTACACTCCAAGGTGTTCCCCAGGTTTCCTTGCCATTGCTTCGGTCTTCCGACTCTCGTTTAGTAGTTGTAGAAAAGTACACTGCATTAGGCCTACAAAATGGGTATGGGGTGGAGAGAGATGGTGTGTTACACTCCAAGGTGTTCCCCAGGTTGCCTTTCCTGAGCTTCTATCTTCAGGCTCTCATTAAATTGTGGTTAAATGGAACAACTGCATTTGGCGTACTAGTTGGTTTGGGGCCTACTATCGGTGTCTGCCACTGCTTGCTGTTCTCCTGGTTTCCTGTCCTGAAATTCCATTTTCAGGCTCTCGTTAAGTAGTTGTTAATGTTAGACTGCATTTGGCCTACTAGTTGGGTTGGGGCCTACTATCGGTGTCTGCCACTCCTTGCTGTTCTCCTCCACTGAACAAAGCTGTGCCGCCTGTTTACTACGGTTGCCAATTTTGAACTGCATTTCGACTACTTACTGATTTGGCCCTACTCTCTGTGTCAGCCTCTCATTCCAGTTGTCCTCCACTGCAATGCCCCCTGGTTATTCCTGTGTTACCAATTTTGAACTGCATTTAGCCCACTTTATTCTTTGGGCCTATATCTGTGTTTCCACTTCATCGTGCCCATTGCCCAGCCAGTGATAGATGAGTCTGCTGGTACATTGACCCATAACGCAACATTCCCCGTGCATGCTACACAACAACATTGTGACCCTGCTGAAAGTCAGGTTGCTCTTCCCGCATACCATACCACCTTACACGGGGACAAAGAGGAAGGTGCAGATGAAAGTGCAGGTTCCTTCATCAGGTGGGGGGAGGAATACTAGTTGGCGACGTCACTGGCACAGGGCCTCTCATAGTACGCAAAAGTGTTGCTGCCGGTGGGAGGCGCCCCCGCCGTGCAAACACACCGCTGTACTTTGAGGGGCCCTGTGCCAGTGCCAATGCCAACAAGTGGGCCCCCCCTGCTTGCTCAGGATCACAGCACTTGCAAAGTTGAAATACTTACCTCTCCCTGCTCCACTGCCGTGACGTGGTCCAGATTTCCTGGGCCCACTAATTACTTGAACCAGCCCTACCCCACACAACTTTAGCCAAATGACCCCCAATTTCAAATGCCTTCCAATTATTATAAGGTAAATTACGCTTGACAAGCTTCATTAAGAAGAATGGATGGTTTTGACATTAAAATGGGCACTCTAGGTGTTTTCCTGGCCCCCACTCACTGCCGACTATGCTGCCCCATTGACTTGCATTGGGTTTCGTGTTTCGGTCGATCCCGACTTTACGTCATAATCGGCCGATTTCACTCGACCCGACTTTTGAGATAGTCGGGTTTCGCGAAACCCGGCTCGACTCTAAAAAGGTCAAGGTCGCTCAACTCTAGACGCGATCTTTCCATGACGCCACATAGGCGTCATGGGTCGGATTGGCACCGACTTTCATGACGCCTACGTGGCGTCATGGGTCGGGAAGGGGTTAACAGTACTAGAGTCAGCCATATTAGCCTATGCCACATTGAGGCCATGAAAGAGTAATATCAGAGAAGAAACAACTGGGCAAAGGTCTGCCCCAACAAGCAAACCCTAACACCCAGAAAAAAAATCGTGCCTAGGGAGGAAGAGCACAAACCCACAAGAAATAGAGAAACTACAATAAACATTATATAACCGTATCTCGACTGAGAGCTCCCATAATCCTAATGCAGTAAAAAATAACCAACAAAGTGCATTAAGTAGAAATCGAAAGATTAGTCATGCAGGTACATCTAAACAGAGATGTAACATGGCTATCAACTAGAAAGTATTACAAAAACCATGAAAATGAAATCAAGTGGCTGAAGAAGAAGCTCGGGATGAGCGCTTCACCCCCTCCATGGCTTCTTTAGGGTCAACAAAAAACATCGTCTTTCCTCAGAGTTCCACCCTCAGACGTCCCAGGTAGAGTATTTGTCATTTTTTAACTTCAAGTTTGTAAGCATATAGCACAAAGAGAAACACACCATGTGGGTAATCTCCTCCATATTAAACAAAACAAATTTCTGTAGAATCAACATAAAGATTTGCGCACAATTTCCTCCAGCATGATCCAGCTACACCCAAAGATACTCAGACTTGCAGTGACTCTTCACTCTTCCCAGAATGCACCAGCAATATTCAAGTTATTCCCCATAGGCTTCAATTCCTGGTTTCTATTAATCTATGGCTTGCAGTGACAATTTTGGTCCTACAGGTGTTTTCTCTTTGTAACATCCACGCCATTATTCAGGAGAAATGCAAATATGAACTTTTAGTGGCCCATACATTGATCCTGGTTTGTTCTTGTGGAGACATGCACATCGTAAATTGTTAAATGGGTTCCCCTGGCTACAATAATACAAAACATATGGTCTCTTACTTCTCTGTAAGTACCCTGTGGGGCTCAGAAGAAGGGTGGCGTTTGCATTTGGGGACACAGATTTCACTGGATTTTTTTCTAGGTAATTGGGGGAGGGGTTGCATGTTGTGCTGTTACCAATAATTGTCAACATATTATCATGGTAATCAAACTGACCTAAGAAAAGATACATTTATAGTGTATGGGGTTCTTTAAAAAAAATAGTCAGTTTTCTGAGACACACAATTTTAATTTTTATGTTTATGGAGCTCTGTGACGGCTTATTTTTGAAAAATTACATTTGTATTGATACGGTCTTGGAGATTCATATGTGTGACGACACAGCATTTAATCTTAATTATCCATATGTAAATTCAGTAATCCAGGAGGCATAGACTGTTTTCTTTATGTTGACTCTTCTTGTATGTTGAATTGATATTTGTAAATTGATGAATGGTTATTTACCTCTTATATCAGCTACTGTACAATAAATCAGAGTTTGCAAAACAGGGATGCAAGGTCACTGAACAATGATGTTCACTATTGTGTTCATTATACCAGGCCATGCAGTTTTTGACTTGCAAACATTGAAGGATAAGCTATAAGTAAATTTGAGTTATCCTCATCACCCCGTCCCCTTGACCTGTGGGTGATTGCTTTAAGGGTAGCAGTTGTGAACTACATAAAGGGGATATGTAACAAGAGATCCAAAGAACCAGAGACTCTTTATAAAACCACAACCATGAACACTCTACATCATAGCTGCCAGATCATGGCTCCATCACGAGGGACACAAATTTGACATTCCATAGGATGCCTGCTTAGGGGAGGAACCACGGCTCCAGCTGAAAAAATACAGATCTGCTCCGTTGACCATCGCTGAACCCTCAGACGTCTTGAAGAATCCAGGTAGGAACAATCAGGTCACCTGGCCACATACCTCAATGCTCTCTGTCAGCTTCCTAAACTTGTCATTACCTTCACTCTGTGGGTGCCCGCCAAAAGCTCGGTGCCACTGGTGGACACAATGAAAGCGGTATTTATCACAGCGAGTCAGTGGAAAGATGAGACTCTGTATTCTGCACCATCTTGGGTATTTGCTCGGACTGTTCAATATGTGTTTGTTGTTTTTTCAATAAATTATTGCCACCTTGTTTTATCCTCAGCCTGTGTTGTCGGAGTAGTATTATGGCCACGGCAAAAGGAGAGCGGGCGGATGATCCCTGGTTCATAAGGTCTTGAGACAGCGCACTTGAGCATCTGCTGACCCTTCTGTCTCCACATCTTGGTAGCAGTAGTGGGATACTATTCAGCCCAGTGGATCCGGGGACGCTGCAGGGGACTGTTGTTCACAGACACTGTCCAAGGGCTCCACAGGGAGGCATACAGACAGACCCAGCAGACTGTAGGTGAGGCATACACAGCAGGTTTTGGACGCCACTATGTCCAACTCCACCAACTCTGCCTTGGAAAGTGGACCAGAGTGGATGAATAACCGCAACAAGAAAAGGCATCTACAGGAGCTGTGCCAACTTCGACAGATTGAATACCAGGCTAACGACACACTAGGGCATTCTAAGGGATGCTATACTGGAGTATCTGAAGAGAAATAACCTCATGACCCAGTATCAGCATGGGTTTACTAGGGACCGTTCATGTCAGACTAATTTGATCAGTTTCTATGAAGAGGTAAGTTCCGGACTGGACCAAAGGAACCCAGTAGATGTAGTGTATATGGACTTTTCAAAAGCTTTTGATACGGTGCCACACAAAAGGTTGATACATAAAATGAGAATAATGGGGATAGGGGAAAATATGTGTAAGTGGGTTGAGAGCTGGCTCAGGGATAGGAAACAAAGGGTGGTTATTAATGGAGCACACTCGGACTGGGTAGCGGTTAGCAGTGGGGTACCACAGGGGTCAGTATTGGGCCCTCTTCTTTTTAACATATTTATTAATGACCTTGTAGGGGGCATTCAGAGTAGAATTTCAATATTTGCAGATGACACTAAACTCTGCAGGGTAATCAATACAGAGGAGGACAATTTTATATTACAGGATGATTTATGTAAACTAGAAGCTTGGGCTGATAAATGGCAAATGAACTTTAATGGGGATAAATGTAAGGTCATGCACTTGGGTAGAAGTAATAAGATGTATAATTATGTGCTTAATTCTAAAACTCTGGGCAAAACCGTCAATGAAAAAGACCTGGGTGTATGGGTGGATGACAAACTCATATTCAATGGCCAGTGTCAGGCAGCTGCTACAAAGGCAAATAAAATAATGGGATGCATTAAAAGAGGCATAGATGCTCATGAGGAGAACATACAGTTAGGGCCAGAAATATTTGGACAGTGACACAAGTTTTGTTATTTTAGCTGTTTACAAAAACATGTTCAGAAATACAATTATATATATAATATGGGCTGAAAGTGCACACTCCCAGCTACAATATGATAGTTTCCACATCCAAATCGGAGAAAGGGTTTAGGAATCATAGCTCTGTAATGCATAGCGTCCTCTTTTTCAAGGGACCAAAAGTAATTGGACAATGGACTCTAAGGGCTGCAATTAACTCTGAAGGCGTCTCCCTCGTTAACCTGTAATCAATGAAGTAGTTAAAAGGTCAGGGGTGGATTCCAGGTGTGTGGTTTTGCATTTGGAAGCTGTTGCTGTGAGCAGACAACATGCGGTCAAAGGAACTCTCAATTGAGGTGAAGCAGAACATCCTGAGGCTGAAAAAAAAGAAAAAATCCATCAGAGAGATAGCAGACATGCTTGGAGTAGCAAAATCAACAGTTGGGTACATTCTGAGAAAAAAGGAATTGACTGGTGAGCTTGGGAACTCAAAAAGGCCTGGGCGTCCACGGATGACAACAGTGGTGGATGATCGCCGCATACTTAATTTGGTGAAGAAGAACCCGTTCACAACATCAACTGAAGTCCAGAACACTCTCAGTGAAGTAGGTGTATCTGTCTCTAAGTCAACAGTAAAGAGAAGACTCCATGACAGTAAATACAAAGGGTTCACATCTAGATGCAAACCATTCATCAATACCAAAAATAGACAGGCCAGAGTTAAATTTGCAGAAAAACACCTCAAGAAGCCAGCTCAGTTCTGGAAAAGTATTCTATGGACAGATGAGACAAAGATCAACCTGTACCAGAATGATGGGAAGAAAAAAGTTTGGAGAAGAAAGGGAACGGCACATGATCCAAGGCACACCACATCCTCTGTAAAACATGGTGGAGGCAACGTGATGGCATGGGCATGCATGGCTTTCAATGGCACTGGGTCACTTGTGTTTATTGATGACATAAGAGCAGACAAGAGTAGCCGGATGAATTCTGAAGTGTACCGGGATATACTTTCAGCCCAGATTCAGCCAAATGCTGCAAAGTTGATTGGACGGCGCTTCATAGTACAGATGGACAATGACCCCAAGCATACAGCCAAAGCTACCCAGGAGTTCATGAGTGCCAAAAAGTGGAACATTCTGCAATGGCCAAGTCAATCTCCAGATCTAAACCCAATTGAGCATGCATTTCACTTGCTCAAATCCAGACTTAAGACGGAAAGACCCACAAACAAGCAAGACCTGAAGGCTGCGGCTGTAAAGGCCTGGCAAAGCATTAAGAAGGAGGAAACCCAGCGTTTGGTGATGTCCATGGGTTCCAGACTTAAGGCAGTGATTGCCTCCAAAGGATTTGCAACAAAATATTGAAAATAAAAATATTTTGTTTGGGTTATGTTTATTTGTCCAATTACTTTTGACCTCCTAAAATGTGGAGTGTTTGTAAAGAAATGTGTACAATTCCTACATTTTCTATCAGATATTTTTGTTCAACCCTTCAAATTAAACGTTACAATCTGCACTTGAATTCTGTTGTAGAGGTTTCATTTCAAATCCAATGTGGTGGCATGCAGAGCCCAACTCGCGAAAATTGTGTCACTGTCCAAATATTTCTGGCCCTAACTGTATGTAACTATGTAACTATCCTATTTAATCCAGGAACCACTGGGTGCGGAGGATGCCATGTGGGGATGCAATGGCTACAAGTCAGTTCTCGCCAATTACATGTGGACTTTATTTGGAAGGAAATCATGGAATATGCTCTGAGTAAAGTGGATGATACAAAGTTTTGTTCATGACAAAGTTTTGTTCATGGACTTTATTTGGAAGGAAATCATGGAATATGCTCTGAGTAAAGTGGATGATACAAAGTTTTGTTCATGAAGATGAGACCTCTTACATTTGTGTCTGTGCTTAACCCCTTTCTGACATTAGACGTACTATCCCGTCAAGGTGGTATGGGCCCGTATGATCACCAACGGGATAGTACATCTAACACGATCAGCCGACCTCACGGGGGATCGCGTCCGGGTGTCAGCTGACTATAACAGCTGACATCTGGCACTATGCCAGGAGCGGTCACGGACCGCTCCTGGCACAAACAAGATCGCAGCGTTCCGGCAGCATAGGGAAGCATCGTGCAGAGATGGGGCTCCCTGCGTGCTTCCCTGAGGCCCTCGGAGGAACGCGATGTGATCGCGTTGCTCCGAGCATCTCCTCCATCCTCCTTGCATGCCTTGGATCCAAAATTGCCGCGGGGCTCCTTCCGGGTCCTGCAGGGAGGTGGCTTGCAAGCGCCTGCTCACAGCAGGCGCCGAAAAGCCTCCTGCAGTGTCTTTCAGATCGCTGATCTGACACAGTCTGACACTTTACTATGATGTCCCACTGGGACAAAGTAAAAAAGTAAAAAAAAAAATCCTAAATAAATCAAATAAATAAACAAAAAAATATTATTCCAATAAATACATTTCTTTATGTAAATAAAAAGTATCGCAGCGTCCGTAACGACCCGACCTATAAAATTGTCCATGCGATCGAAAAGACTGATATAAATAAACATACCACTGAAAACGTCAATTTGTCCCGCAAAAACGAGCCGCCATACAGCATCATCAGCGAAAAAATAAAAAAGTTATAGCCCTCAGAGTATAGCGATGCAAAAATAATTATTTCTTTCTATAAAAATAGTTTTTATTGTATAAAAGCGCTAAAACATAAAAAAATGATATAAATGAGGTATCGCTGTAATCGTACTGACCCGAAGAATAAAACAGCTTTATCAATTTTACCAAATGCGGAATGGTGGCTAAAGTTAGGATTGAGGCTAAAGTTAGGGTTAGGGTTGGGGCTAAAGATAGGATTGGGGCTAAAATTAGGGTTGGGGTAGTGTTTGGATTACGTTTACGGTTGGGTTAGCGGTGTGTTAGGGGTATGGTTAGGGTTAGGAGTGTGTTGAGGTTGGTATAGGGGTGTGTTCGGGATAGGGGTGTGGTTAGGTTAGGGATTAGGCTTAGGGGTGTGTTGTGGTTAGGGTTGGAGTTAGAATTGGGAGGTTTCCACTGTTTAGGCACACCAACGGCACTGCAAACGCAACATGACAGCCGATCTCAATCCATACAATTCTGCGTTAAAAAAGTAAAACGGTGGTCCTTCCCTTCCGAGCTCTGCCATGTGCCCAAACAGTGGTTTATCCCCACATATGGGGTATCAGCATACTCAGGGCAAATTGGACAACTTTTGGGGTCCAATTTCTCCTGTTACCCTTGAGAAAATACAAAACTGGGGGCTAAAAAATCATTTTTGTGGAAACTTTTTTTTTATTTTCACGGCTCTGCGTTATAAACTTCTGTGAAGCACTTTGGGGTTCAAAGTGCTCACCATACATCTAGAAAAGTTCCTTAGGGGGTCTACGTTCCAAAATGGAGTCATTTTGGGCGGGTTTCCTTTGTTTAGGTACATCAGGAGCTCTCCAAACGAGACATTGCGTCCTATCTCAATTCCAGACAATTTTGCATTGAAAAGTCAAATGGCGCTTCTTCCATTCTGAGCTCTGCCATGCACCCAAACACTGGTTTACCCCCACATATGGGGCATCAGCGTACTCAGGACAAATTGCACAACAACTTTTCTGGTCTAATTTCTCCTGTTACCCTTGGGAAAATAAAAAATTGGGGACGAACAATCATTTTTGTGAACAAAATAAGATTTTTTATTTTTACAGCTCTACATTATAAACTTCTGTGAAGCACTTGGGGGTTCAAAGTGCTCACCACACATCTAGATAAGTTCCTTAGGGGGTCTACTTTCCAAAATGGCAGCAGCGCCGCAAGAACGCCCCCGGAAGAAGCTACATAGCGAAACTGCACTCGACGGCCGAGGGGAACGCTCTGCAGCAGGTTAACTCCTCATATACCAGCCATTGGCCAGGGCATCTATTAAAAGTAGGTAAAAATTCTCACCTAACTGCATCATACATTAGTATGCCTCAAAGACTCTTTGGGATAAATCTGTTATGAATATTGACTCTGGTATTACTCACACACTGAATAATTTGAAGTATAATTATATACCTTCCCCCCTCTTTTTCTAGCAGCATTCAATATTGCCCTTGCACAACTTGGTAGCAGAAAACAATATACTATATTGTCCTACCAATTGGTCGCTCTTCCCCTCCCCTTCCCCCTCCTTTTATCCTTGGCTGCTCCTTAATATGTGGGGTATTTATATACAGTATATTGTTGTGAGTTCTGTTTTTGGGCTCCCTCTGGTGGTTACTGATGGTACTGGGTGACTGGTGTTCTCTGCGGTCTCTGGTGTCCACCTGTTCCATCAGGTTATGGGAGTTTCCTATTTAACCTGGCTTTTTTGTCATTTCCTCGCCGGCTATCAATGTAATCAGCGTTTCTTTTTACCTCTGCTCCCTGCGTCTGTTATCTTCAGGACAAGCTAAGTTTTGATTTTCCTGTTCCACGTTTTGCTTAATTTTTGTCTTAGTCCAGCTTGCAGATATGTGATTCCTTGCTGCTGGTTGCTCTAGTGGGCTGAAATTACTCCTCATGTTCCATGAGTTGGCACATGAGTTCAAGTAATTTCAGGATTTTTTTTTTGAAGGGTTTTTCGCTGACCGCGCAGTTCACTTTTGTATCCTCTGCTATCTAGCTTTAGCGGGCCTCATTTTTGCTGATTCTATTTTCATAACTACGTATGTGCTTTCCTCTCATTTCACCGTTATTACATGTGGGGGGCTGCTATTTCTGTGGGGTGTTTCTCTGGAGGCAAGTGAGGTCTGTGTTTCTTCTGATAGGGGAAGTTAATCCTTCGGCTGGCGCGAGACGGCTAGGAATCATCGTAGGCACGTTCCCCGGCTACTGCTAGTTGTGTGTTTAGGTTCAGGATCGCGGTCAGCTCAGGTTCCATCACCCTAGAGCTTGTTTTGTTTTTGTGCTTGTCCTTTTGTGATCCCCTGCCATTGGGATCATTACAGTATAGCCGGCCTTAAAAAAAAATTGGTCATCGTTTTGGCTGAAGTAGGAGGAAAAGTAGTCTGAGGAAGTTTTTTTTTTTTTTTTTTTTCCCCTCCTCAGTGTTTGCTGCCTAGCCTTAATTGCAGCTTTGCTGCTTCTTTCCTCCTCTTAATCCTTGAATGGCTCTGACCTCAGCTGTTTATCATGGACGTCCAGAGTTTGGCTTCCAGCCTGAATAATCTTGCTGCTAAGGTTCAAAATATACAAGATTTTGTTGTACATACGCCTATGTCTGAACCTAGAATTCCTATCCCAGAGTTTTTTTCTGGAGATAGATCTAGTTTTCTGAATTTTAGGAACAATTGCAAGTTGTTTCTTTCCTTGAAATCTCGCTCCTCTGGAGACCCTGCTCAGCAGGTCAAGATTGTTATATCTTTCCTGCGGGGTGACCCTCAGAATTGGGCATTTGCATTGGCACCAGGGGATCCTGCGTTGCTCAATGTGGATGCGTTTTTTCTGGCATTGGGTTTGCTCTATGAGGAACCTAACCTAGAGATTCAGGCTGAAAAAGCTTTATTGGCTCTCTCTCAGGGGCAAGATGAAGCAGAAATATATTGTCAGAAATTTCGGAAATGGTCGGTGCTTACTCAGTGGAATGAGTGCGCTCTGGCTGCAAAATTCAGAGATGGCCTTTCTGAGGCCATTAAAGATGTTATGGTGGGGTTCCCGGCGCCTACAGGTCTGAATGAGTCCATGACTATGGCTATTCAGATTGATCGGCGTTTACGGGAGCGCAAACCTGTGCACCATTTGGCGGTGTCTTCTGAACAGGCACCTGAGACAATGCAATGTGATAGAATTCAGTCCAGAAGTGAACGGCAAAATTATAGGCGGAAAAATGGATTGTGTTTTTATTGTGGTGATTCAGCTCATGTTATATCAGCATGCTCTAAACGCACAAAAAAGGTTGATAAGTCTGTTGCCATTGGTACTTTACAGTCTAAGTTCATTCTGTCTGTGACGCTGATTTGTTCATTATCATCCATTTCCGTCGATGCCTATGTGGATTCAGGTGCTGCCCTGAGTCTTATGGATTGGTCATTTGCCAATCGCTGTGGGTTTAGTCTGGAACCTCTGGAAGTTCCTATTCCTTTGAAAGGAATTGACTCTACACCTTTGGCTATGAACAAACCTCAGTACTGGACACAAGTGACCATGCGTATGACTCCCGTTCATCAGGAGGTGATTCGCTTCCTGGTACTGTATAATTTACATGATGTCTTAGTGCTTGGTCTGCCATGGTTACAAACTCATAACCCAGTCCTGGACTGGAAAACAATGTCTGTGTTAAGCTGGGGATGTCAGGGGGTTCATGATGATGCATCTTCGATTTCTATCGCTTCATCTACTCCTTCCGAGGTTCCGGTATTTCTGTCTGATTATCGGGAGGTTTTTGAGGAGCCTAAGCTCAGTTCGCTTCCTCCTCACAGGGATTGCGATTGTGCTATAGATTTGATTCCTGGCAGTAAATTCCCTAAAGGTCGTTTGTTCAATCTGTCAGTGCCAGAGCATACTGCTATGCGGAATTATGTTAAGGAGTCCTTGGAAAAGGGACATATCCGTCCATCTTCGTCCCCTTTGGGAGCAGGTTTTTTTTTTTGTGGCCAAAAAAGATGGTTCCTTGAGGCCTTGCATAGATTATCGTCTTTTGAATAAGATTACAGTCAAATATCAGTATCCTTTGCCATTGTTGACTGATTTGTTCGCTCGCATTAAGGGGGCTAAATGGTTCACTAAGATTGATCTTCGGGGTGCGTATAATCTTGTGCGGATAAGGCAGGGTGATGAGTGGAAAACCGCATTTAATACGCCTGAGGGCCATTTCGAGTATTTGGTGATGCCTTTTGGACTTTCTAATGCTCCTTCTGTCTTCCAGTCTTTTATGCACGATATTTTCCGTGAATATCTGGATAAATTTATTATCGTGTATTTGGATGATGTTTTGGTTTTTTCTGATGACTGGGAGTCTCATGTTCAGCAGGTCAGGAAGGTGTTTCGGGTCCTGCGGGCAAATTCTTTGTTTGTAAAAGGTTCTAAATGTCTCTTTGGAGTCCAGAAGATTTCTTTTTTGGGGTATATTTTTTCCCCTTCTACTATTGAGATGGATCCCGTCAAGGTTCAGGCTATTTGTGACTGGACGCAGCCTACATCTCTTAAGAGTCTACAGAAGTTCTTGGGCTTTGCTAATTTTTATCGTCGCTTCATAACTAATTTTTCTAGTGTTGTTAAGCCTTTGACGGATTTGACTAAAAAGGGTGCTGATGTTACTGATTGGTCTCCTGCGGCTGTGGAGGCCTTTCAGGAACTTAAGCGCCGGTTTTCTTCTACTCCTGTGTTGCGTCAGCCAGATACGTCGCTTCCTTTTCAGGTTGAGGTTGATGCTTCCGAGATCGGAGCGGGGGCGGTTTTGTCACAGAGAAGCTCCGATGGCTCAGTGATGAAGCCATGTGCGTTCTTTTCTAGAAAATTTTCGCCCGCTGAACGGAATTATGATGTTGGTAATCGGGAACTTTTGGCCATGAAGTGGGCATTTGAGGAGTGGCGTCATTGGCTTGAGGGTGCTAGACATCGTGTGGTGGTCTTGACTGATCACAAAAATCTGATGTACCTTGAGTCTGCCAAGCGTCTGAATCCTAGACAGGCTCGTTGGTCACTGTTTTTCTCCCGTTTCAATTTTGTGGTTTCATACCTGCCAGGTTCAAAGAATGTGAAGGCGGATGCTCTTTCTAGGAGTTTTGTGCCTGACTCCCCTGGAAATTCTGAGCCCACTGGTATCCTTAGGGATGGGGTGATTTTGTGGGCTGTCTCCCCAGACTTGCAACGTGCTTTGCAGGAGTTTCAGGCGGATAAACCTGATCGTTGTCCGCCGGAAAGACTGTTTGTTCCGGATAATTGGACCAGTAGAGTCATCTCCGAGGTCCATTCTTCTGTGTTGGCAGGTCATCCTGGAATATTTGGTACTAGAGACTTGGTGGCCAGGTCTTTTTGGTGGCCTTCCTTGTCGAGGGATGTGCGTTCTTTCGTGCAGTCTTGTGGAGTTTGCGCTCGGGCTAAGCCTTGCTGTTCTCGGGCCAGTGGATTGTTGTCACCTTTGCCTATCCCGAAGAGGCCTTGGACGCACATTTCCATGGACTTTATTTCGGATCTCCCTGTCTCTCAAAAAACGTCCGTCATATGGGTTGTGTGTGACCGCTTTTCTAAGATGGTTCATCTGGTACCCTTGCCTAAGTTACCTTCTTCCTCTGAGTTGGTCCCTCTGTTTTTTCAAAATGTGGTCCGTTTGCATGGCATTCCGGAGAACATCGTTTCTGACAGGGGATCCCAGTTTGTGTCTAGATTTTGGCGGACGTTCTGTGCTAAGATGGGCATTGATTTGTCCTTTTCGTCTGCATTCCATCCCCAGACGAATGGCCAGACGGAACGAACTAATCAGACTTTAGAAACTTATTTAAGGTGTTTTGTTTCTGCTGATCAAGATGACTGGGTTTCCTTTTTGCCGCTTGCCGAGTTTGCCCTTAATAATCGGGCTAGTTCTGCTACCTTGGTTTCTCCTTTCTTTTGTAATTCGGGGTTTCATCCTCGTTTTTCCTCTGGTCAGGTGGAGCCTTCTGATTGTCCTGGAGTGGACATGGTGGTGGATAGGTTGCATCGGATTTGGAGTCATGTAGTGGACAATTTGAAGTTGTCCCAGGAGAGGGCTCAGCAGTTTGCTAATCGCCGTCGCCGCGTGAGTCCTCGACTTCTTGTTGGGGACTTGGTGTGGTTGTCTTCTCGTTTTGTTCCTATGAAGGTCTCTTCTCCTAAGTTCAAGCCTCGGTTCATCGGTCCCTATAGGATCTTGGAAATTCTTAACCCTGTGTCGTTTCGTTTGGATCTCCCGGCATAGTTTGCTATTCATAATGTGTTCCATCGGTCGTTGTTGCGGAAGTATGAGGTACCTGTTGTTCCTTCGCTTGAGCCTCCTGCTCCGGTGCTGGTGGAGGGTGAATTGGAGTATGTTGTGGAGAAGATCTTGGATTCTCGTGTTTCCAGATGGAAACTCCAGTATTTGGTCAAGTGGAAGGGTTATGGTCAGGAGGATAATTCTTGGGTGATTGCCTCTGATGTTCATGCTGCCAATTTGGTCCGTGCATTTCATAGGGCTCATCCTGGTCGCCCTGGTGGTTCTCGTGAGGGTTCGGTGACCCCTCCTCAAGGGGGGGGTACTGTTGTGAGTTCTGTTTTTGGGCTCCCTCTGGTGGTTACTGATGGTACTGGGTGACTGGTGTTCTCTGCGGTCTCTGGTGTCCACCTGTTCCATCAGGTTATGGGAGTTTCCTATTTAACCTGGCTTTTTTGTCATTTCCTCGCCGGCTATCAATGTAATCAGCGTTTCTTTTTACCTCTGCTCCCTGCGTCTGTTATCTTCAGGACAAGCTAAGTTTTGATTTTCCTGTTCCACGTTTTGCTTTATTTTTGTCTTAGTCCAGCTTGCAGATATGTGATTCCTTGCTGCTGGTTGCTCTAGTGGGCTGAAATTACTCCTCATGTTCCATGAGTTGGCACATGAGTTCAAGTAATTTCAGGATGGTTTTTTTGAAGGGTTTTTCGCTGACCGCGCAGTTCACTTTTGTATCCTCTGCTATCTAGCTTTAGCGGGCCTCATTTTTGCTGATTCTATTTTCATAACTACGTATGTGCTTTCCTCTCATTTCACCGTTATTACATGTGGGGGGCTGCTATTTCTGTGGGGTGTTTCTCTGGAGGCAAGTGAGGTCTGTGTTTCTTCTGATAGGGGAAGTTAATCCTTCGGCTGGCGCGAGACGTCTAGGAATCATCGTAGGCACTTTCCCCGGCTACTGCTAGTTGTGTGTTTAGGTTCAGGATCGCGGTCAGCTCAGGTTCCATCACCCTAGAGCTTGTTTTGTTTTTGTGCTTGTCCTTTTGTGATCCCCTGCCATTGGGATCATTACAGTATATATATACATATATATATATATATACAAGCATAATTCAGCAAGGGTCACTAGCAATGCAATTGTAATATACAACATTGTTCTGCTGCGGACCATTCCCTTCCTATTTGGAGGCCTATTACCCTGTCTTTTTAAACTACCGTATATACTCGAGTATAAGCCGAGATTTTCAGCCCAAATTTTTGGGCTGAAAGTGCCCCCCTCGGCTTATACTCGAGTCACGGTAGCGGTGGGGTCGGCAGGTGAGGGGCTGAGGGCGCTGAGGCATACTTACCTAGTCCCAGCGATCCTCGCGCTGTCCCTGCCGTCCCACGGGCTTCGGCGCTGCAGCTTCTTCCTCTCTTCAGCGGTCACGTGGGACCGCTCATTACAGAAATGAATAAGCGGCTCCACCTCCCATAGGGGCGGAGCCGCTTATTCATTTCTCTAATCAGCGGTGCCGGTGACCGCTGATAGAGAAAGAAGCTGCGGCACCGAAGACAGGAGGGGACAGCGTGAGGATCGCCAGGACTAGGTGAGTATAGCATATTCACCTGTCCTCGTTCCAGCCGCCGGGCGCCGATCCATCTTCCCGGCCGGCGCCTCCATCTTCCCGGCGTCTCTGCTCTCTGACTGTTCAGGCAGAGGGCGCGATGACGCATATAGTGTGCGCGGCGCCCTCTGCCTGATCAGTCAGAGCAGAGACGCCGGGAAGATGGAGGCGCCGGAACGAGACGCCGGGAGCTGCAATCAAGGGAGGTAAGTATGTGTTTTTTTTTCTTTATTGCGGCAGCGGCGGCACAAATTTATGTGGAACATCTATGGGGCACAGTGAACGGTGCAGAGCACCGTATATGGCACATCTATGGGGAAATATGAACGGTGCAGAGCACCGTATATGGCACAGCACAGCTATGGGGCACAGTGAACGGTGCAGAGCACCGTATATGGCACAGCACAGCTATGGGGCACAGTGAACGGTGCAGAGCACCGTATATGGCACAGCACAGCTATGGGGCACAGTGAACGGTGCAGAGCACCGTATATGGCACAGCACAGCTATGGGGCACAGTGAACGGTGCAGAGCACCGTATATGGCACAGCACAGCTATGGGGCACAGTGAACGGTGCAGAGCACCGTATATGGCACAGCACAGCTATGGGGCACAGTGAACGGTGCAGAGCACCGTATATGGCACATCTATGGGGAAATATGAACGGTGCAGAGCACCGTATATGGCACAGCACAGCTATGGGGCACAGTGAACGGTGCAGAGCACCGTATATGGCACAGCACAGCTATGGGGCACAGTGAACGGTGCAGAGCACCGTATATGGCACAGCACAGCTATGGGGCACAGTGAACGGTGCAGAGCACCGTATATGGCACAGCACAGCTATGGGGCACAGTGAACGGTGCAGAGCACCGTATATGGCACAGCACAGCTATGGGGCACAGTGAACGGTGCAGAGCACCGTATATGGCACAGCACAGCTATGGGGCACAGTGAACGGTGCAGAGCACCGTATATGGCACAGCACAGCTATGGGGCACAGTGAACGGTGCAGAGCACCGTATATGGCACAGCACAGCTATGGGGCACAGTGAACGGTGCAGAGCACCGTATATGGCACAGCACAGCTATGGGGCACAGTGAACGGTGCAGAGCACCGTATATGGCACATCTATGGGGCACAGTGAACGGTGCAGAGCACCGTATATGGCACAGCACAGCTATGGGGCACAGTGAACGGTGCAGAGCACCGTATATGGCACATCTATGGGGCACAGTGAACGGTGCAGAGCACCGTATATGGCACAGCACAGCTATGGGGCACAGTGAACGGTGCAGAGCACCGTATATGGCACAGCACAGCTATGGGGCACAGTGAACGGTGCAGAGCACCGTATATGGCACAGCTATGGGGCACAGTGAACGGTGCAGAGCACCGTATATGGCACAGCACAGCTATGGGGCACAGTGAACGGTGCAGAGCACCGTATATGGCACAGCACAGCTATGTATGGGGCACAGTGAACGGTGCAGAGCACCGTATATGGCACAGCACAGCTATGGGGCACAGTGAACGGTGCAGAGCACCGTATATGGCACAGCTATGGGGCACAGTGAACGGTGCAGAGCACCGTATATGGCACAGCACAGCTATGGGGCACAGTGAACGGTGCAGAGCACCGTATATGGCACAGCTATGGGGCACAGTGAACGGTGCAGAGCACCGTATATGGCACATCTATGGGGCACAATGAACGGTGCAGAGCACCGTATATGGCACAGCTAGGGGGCACAATGAACGGTGCAGAGCACCGTATATGGCACAGCTAGGGGGCACAATGAACGGTGCAGAGCACTATATGGTTCACACCTATGGGGAAATATGAACGGTGCAGAGCACTATATGGCACAGCTATGGGGAAATAATGATCTATTTTTATTTTTGAAATTCACCGGTAAATGCTGCATTTCCACCCTAGGCTTATACTCGAGTCAATAAGTTTTCCCAGTTTTTTGTGGCAAAATTAGGGGGGTCGGCTTATACTCGGGTCGGCTTATACTCGAGTATATACGGTATTTTAGATGTTAACGTAAATAAAGATAATCATTTTTACCTTCCCAATTCTCCTTCACTTCTCTTTTGTATGGTATCTACCATTACGATATATGTTGAATTAAGTACCGAAGTGACCTGTCGCCTATAAAGCTAGGACCATGAGATTAACTTATCTTTATGTTGACTCGTCTTGTAGGTTAAATTGATAGTTGTAAATTGATGAATGGTTGTAATTTACCTCTTATATCAGCTCCTACAATTTATTGTACTTCAATCTTTGCAAAACATGTTGATTAAACATTATACCAGGCCATGCAGTTTGTTGACTTGCAAACATTAAAGGATAAACTATAAATCATCAAACAATGTCAGTTAACCTCATCACAAGGGTTCTCAACCTAGGACGTATGGTTATGTCCTGGCTGTTGTACAGGCGCCAAATCGCCACCGAGTCTTCAGCTAACATGAAAACAGACACCCGACTCTCACTGCTAGGAGCGGTGTCTGCACTGCCTCTGGGTCTTTAACCCCATAAATGCTGTGATCGAGCAATCACAGCATTTAGAAGGAAAGGAGAGGCTCCCTCTGCCCTCTGATCGGAGCATCCCTCGACGTCATCGTGAGGACCTGATAGTAGCCTGGTGTTATGATGACATCAAGGTCTCCAGGCTATGGAAAACCTGTTAAACCATTTTCACGGCATGGTCTAAGGGGCTTGTGTTAGTGCTGCGCTGACAGTTATAAAGCATTGCAATGCATTACATCAAACAGCCATGAAAATACATACAGTAAAAAAAATTGTAAAAATATATATTAAAAAATAAATTATATGCATAAATATGTATTATTAAATGTAAGAAAAATATAAACAAAGTATACGTTTGGTATCGCCACGTCCGTAATGACTAGACCTATAAAACTGTCACACTAATTAGCCCCTTCAGAGAATACCATAAAAAAATAAAGTGGGGTAGAATGTGATCAGAGAGATAAATGTAAATAAAAATTGTTGCTGAAAACATCATCTTGTCCCTTAAAAAAACAATTTATTCAGCTCAATCGACGGAAAAATAAGTTATAGCGCCTAGTATAAAGAGTTGCAAAAAATTATTATTTTTTGTTTAAAATTGTTTTTTTGTGTAAAAGCGCCAAAACATTACAAAAAAAATAGTATAAATGTGGTATCGCTGTAATCATACTAACTCGATGAATAAAGCTGCCTTATCAATTTTACTACACTTGGAATGTCATAAAAAAAAAAACAATTAATGAAAAAAAGCGTCTTTTAGTGTATGACAGCAGCCAAACATAAAAAAACTGATATAAATCTGGTGTCGCTGTAATCATACCGACCCAAAGAATAAAGTCTAGTCAATAAAGTCTAATCACTTATTCCGCACGAAGAATGACGTAAGAAAACCAATTCTTCACCTGCTGTTGACTTGTTCATGCGGTCTCCCAAAGATCACAGTAATTCTCGGCACACCTTTATCCTGCACTCTGCATTGAATGCTTAAATCAGGGTGCCCAAGTAAATTTCTGAAATATGTGATTCAGACGGAACCCCCGGCGGAAGATCCCCTAAAAAGAGGCAGATTGAGGCACTGTGCACCCTTTCTGCCCTGTGATCCGACAGTGTCCGTCTTTTTAAGCATGCACAAAAATGTGGTCAACCACAGTTTTGTGCACTTCTGAAAAGGACACCACTGAACAGATGCCAGACGGAGTCCAAATTAACTCTGTTGCCTCATTATAGTGAATGGATTCCTCTAGGGTTTCATCTGAATCACGTCACTCAAGATGGAAACCCCAATGTAAATGCTCAGCGTAGACCACAGGATAAATGTGATCCCAAAAGTTATGTAAAATGTACCCAATCAAAGCTTCAACTCAATCCACAAAAAAGGCAAGTTATAACTCAGGTCCGTCATCTGTTAACGTAAATATAGTGGGCTTCCATGGTTTTGATAGTACAAAGGCTCTGGAAAAGCATAATAGCTCCTTGTCCCCAAAAGAAATACATCAAATTCTTCGCTCCCAAATTGAAATGCCCTCCTCCCTTCTGAGCCCGTTTGCCTAAACCACATTTAGCATCCATATGTGTGGCATTTCTGTAGCGATGAGAGCCTGCCTAATTTACGGGTGAATGTCTCCAGAAGCAGGAACTGGGCATTACAATGTACTGGTCACAACAGTAGCAGATTTTACATTTTCACTCAGCAACATCCACTGCTGCTTGTTTATGGAGAACACCCATGGAGTCAAATAATCGCTACACCTGTAGATAAATTTCCAAAGGAGTATAATTTCCAAAATCTGTAATCCAGGAGGCAAATAGCGCTCTATCCCTCATGAGTCTCGCAGTCTGGCTAAGCAGTACTGTACAGCCACATATGGGGTATTTCTACATTCCGAAGAAATTAAGTGACAAATTTTGGTGCTATATATTGGTAATATTTATTTTCCTCTTGTGACCATGTAAATTCTTGGACGAAAACAAAATTTTGGTAGTTAAAATGTAATTATTTTTCTTCACTGCCCAATGATATAAAATTCTGTGACACATCGGTGGTGTCAGTATGATCACTGCACCCCTATATGAATTGAAAGCTGTGGTTTTGTAAAATGGGATCACTTAGGGGGGGTTCTGCTGTTCTGGCACCCCAGGGGTTCGGGTCACAGTCCTCGCAAACCATAATTGTAAAATCTGCACAATGACGCTCATTTACTTCTTTGCTTTGCACTGTGCCTGAAAAGTAGTTCCCTATTACATGTAGGCTATTGACGCACACAGGAGAAATTGCTCAACAAACTGAGGTCCATTTTTTCCTACTACTCCTTATAAAAGTTAAAATCTTGGGGCTAAAACAACATTTTTGTGGTAAAAATTTAATTATTCATTCTTCAACACCCAATGGTATAACATTCTGTGAGGCACATGTGGTGTGAACATGTTCACTGCACTCCTAGATGAATTCATTAGGGGGATGTAGTTTGTTAAATGATGTTGTTATTTATGGAGGGGTTTCTGCTGTTCTGATACATCAGGGGCTCTGCCAATGTGACATGGCACCCTTAAATTATTCCAGCAAAATCTAAACTCCAATGTGGCTCTTCTTCCCTTCTGAGCTTTGCACTGTGCCTCAAAAGTAGTTTTCAACCACATATGGGGTATCAGTGAACTCAGGAGAAATTGCACAACAAATTTTGTGGTGCGTGTTCTGCTATCCTTGTGAAAATGAAAACATTTTTGGCTAAAACAACATTTTTGCTGGAGAAATAAAATGTTTTCTTTTTCACAGTTCAATGTAAAATTATGTCAAGCATCTGTGGGATCAAGCTGCTCACTACACATCTAGGTAAATTCCTTGATGGGGCTAGTTTCCAAAATGGGGTCAGGTCACTTGTGGTGGGTTTCCACTGTTTAGACACTTCAGAGGCTCTCCAAATGCAACATGACGCCCACAGACCATTGCATCAAGGTCTGTGTTCCAAAATGTCCTTCCTTTCCGAGCCCTGCTGTGGACCCAAACAATAGTTTTCCCCAACATATTGTGTATCGGCATACTCAGGAGAAATTGTGGAACTAATTTTGGGTTCCATTTTCTCCTTTTACCATTGTGAAAATAAAAAAATGGGGCTAAAGTAACATTTTTGTGGGAAAAATTTGATTTTTTTATTTTCACGGCTCAACGTCATAAACTTCTGTGAAGCACCTTGGGGTTCAAGATGCTCACCACATGTCTAGGTAAATTCTTTGAGGAGTGTAGTTTACAATATGGGGGGTTTCTATTGTTTAGGCACATCATGGGCTCTCCAAACTTAACATGTCTATTGTAGCCAATTTTCCGTTCAAAAAGTCAAATGGTGCCTCCTCCCCTTCCGACCCCTGACATGCGCCTAAACAGTAGTATCCCCCACACATATTGGGCATTGACATACGCAGGAGAAATTTTACAACAAATTTTGGTTCCATTTTCTCCTGTTACCCTTGTGAAAGTTTAAAAAAAAAATGGAGCTAAAGTGACATTTTTGTGACAAAATGTAAAATCTTCATTTTTTCTTTCTACAGAGCTTAAATTCCTGTGAAGCACCTGAAGGGTTACTAAACTCCTTGAATGTGTTTTTGAGCACTTTTGAGGAGTGCAGTTTTTAAAATGGTGTCACTTTTGGATATTTTCTGTCATATAGTTCCCCCAAAGTCACTTCAAATATGATGTGTTCCCTAAAAAAAAAGGTTTTGTAAATTTTTGTTGGAATAATGAGCAATCACTGATCAACTTTTAACCCTTTTAACTTCCTAACAAAAAATGATGCTTTAAAGATGCAATGTAAAGTAGACATGTGGTAAATGTTATTAACTATTTTGTTTGACATAACACTCTGGTTTAAGGGCATAAGAATTAAAAGTTTGCTAATTGCTAAATTTTCAAATTTCCGATATTTTCACAAATAAACCCACGTCATATTGAAAAATGTTACCACTATCATGAAGTACCATGTCATGAAAAAACTTTCTCAAAATCAGTGAGATCTGTTGAAGTGTTCCAGAGTTATTACTTTATAAACTGACACTGATCAGAATTGTAAAATTTGGTCTGGTCATGAAGGTGAAAGCAAGATTGGGGGGGTGTTAAAAGGGAACCTGTCACCCCCCTATATAAAAAATAAAGATTATTACCCCCAAAATGGAAGGTGAGCTAAGCCCACCGACATCAGGGGCTTATCTACAGCATTCTGTAATGCTGTAGATAAGCCCCCGATGTATCCTGAAAGATGAGAAAAAGAGGTTAGATTATACTCACCCAGGGGCGGTCACCGCTGCGGCCCGGTCCGATGGGTGTCACGGTCTTATCCGGGGCCTCCCATCTTCACAGGATGACGTCCTCTTCTTGTCTTGACTCTGTGGCTCCGGTGCAGGCGTACTCTGCCTGCCCTGTTGAGGGCAGAGCAAAGTACTGCAGTGCACAGGCGCCGGGCCTCTCTGACCTTTCCCAGCACCTGCGCACTGCAGTATTTTGCTCTGCCCTCAACAGGGCAGACAAAGTACATCTGCGCCGGAGCTGCGGCGTGAAGACAAGAAGAGGACGTGATCGTAAGAAGATGGGAGGCCCCGCCTGGACCGCGATGCCCAGCTCAGCGGGACCACTCCTGGGTGAGTATAATCTAACCTTTTTTTCTTATCTTTCAGGTTACATCTGATGCTGGTTGGCTTAGCTCACCTTCCATTTTGGGGGTGGCAGGTTCCCTTTTACATTTTTAACCCCTTTCTGACATTGGACGTAATATTCAGTTTGTGTGACATGGGCCTATTTGACTATGGACGAAATATTACATCATCGCAATCGCTTGCACACACAGAGGGTCCAAAGGTAACCACCATCGGGTATCAGCTGATTCTGACAGCTGACACCCGGCACTAGGTACCAGGAGCAGTCACACACATTAACCACTGAAAATCTGCAATCTAACATGATCACATCATTCCGGAAGCCGGCAGAGGGCTGACTGCCCCTTTGCCTTTGGATCAGAGACCCTTTGGTATCCTGATTATTGCCATGGTGACCCGATGTTATCATGATGATTTCTGGGTCACCAGAGCTAGGAAGCTTGCTGCTCATGCGCAGTGCATGATCAGTAAATCTCTCTGTCAGTGCAGAGCTGACAGTTTCTATAGCATGCAGATGCTGCTTCATCTCCATGCTATAGAAGCGATCAGCCTGCAAAAAATGATAGTCGGATATGGGACTAAATAAGAGTTAGAAAAAAAGAAAATGTTTAACTGTAAAAATATATTTAAAAAAAAATAATTAAAAAAAAAAAATCAATATATATTCTATCTCTAAATAAATATTTGAAACAATAAAAGTACACATATTTGGTATCACCACGTCCACAATGATCCGACCTATAAAACTGTGCCACTAGGTAACACTAAAAACATTATCTTGTCCTGCAAAAACAAGCCACCATACAGCTCCATCAGCGGAAAAATAAAAAAGCAATAGCTCTCAGAATAAAGTGATGCAAAAATAATTATTTTTTTCTATAAAATAGTTTTTATTGTATGAAAGAGCCAAAACAAAAAAAAATATACTCCCCCCCCCTCAAAGAAATTCATGAATTGGGTGGGAAATGCAGCAGCTACTTGTAAATTTAAAAAATAAAAATAGATACCAATAAAAGGAAAATTAATTGAGACATCAGTAGGTTGTGTTTTTGAATATCCATTTTGAATCAGGAGCCCCATATAATGCTCCATACAGTTCATGATGGGCCCCGTAAGATGCTCCATAATAAAATACGCCCCATATATAATGCTGCACAAAGGTTGATTATGGCCCCATAAGATGCTCCATAGAAACATTTTCCCCATACAATGCTAAACAAAGGTTGATTATGACCCCATAAGATGCTCCAATATTCACCTGTCCCCGTTCCACTGCCGGGCTCCGTCTTCCACATCCTCTGCAGTGACTGCTCAGGCAGAGGGCGGCGCGCACACTAAACACGTCATCGCGCCCTCTGACCTGAACATCATAGCCAGAGGACACAGAAGACGGAGCCCGGTGGTAGAACGGAGACAGGTGAATATCGGAATGCTCACCCTCCCCCATTTATACTCACCTGCTCCCGGCGGAGTCCCTGGCAGATTCTCACTGACAGATGGTCTCCAGGCACCGGCAGCTTCTTCCTATGTTCAGCGGTCACATCATGCCGCTCATTAAAGTAATGAATATGCGCTCCACCCTTATGGGAGTGGAGTCGCGTCCATATTCATTACTTTAATGAGCGGCACCAAGTGACCGCTGAACACAGGAAGATCTGCGGGCGCCAGAGAAGCAGGGACATGCAGAGACACGTCGGGAGCAGGTGAGTATGATTTGACAGCTGCAGCTCCCCCACTGACCCCTGGGACAATGACTAGAGTATAAGCCGAGAGGGGCACTTTCAGTATAAAAAAATGGGCTTATACTCGAGTATATACGGTATGTCTTGTTCAGGGCCTGTTGGAAAGTTGCATAACTCAACAATAAATACTTTCATGGTACATTTCCGTAATGACCGCCGATACGCCTTTTAACGGAGGCAGTTAAGGGTACTTAAACCACAGCGCCGTTAATTAACGGCGCTGTGGAAAACGTGAATAGCACCCCCCAAAATTGGATTTTCTCTGGGGTCTCGGTTATTGGGGGTAGCCGAGACCCCAGAGAAAATGATTTGGGGGTTTTTTACCGACCCCCGGGTTGCGATCGCTGGTAATTAACAGTTTACCGGCGGTCGCAAAAAACCCGCGATTTCCCATTTAATTTCTCTGTCCTCCGATGTGATCGCACATCAGAGGACAGAGAAATGGGGTGCCCGGTCGCTCCCGATACTCACCTGTCTCCCCCGGTGCTCCTCGTGGCTCCCGATGGGCGCCACCATCTTGTTCCGGCCAAAAAATGGCGGGCGCATGCGCAGTGTGCCCGCCGGCCGGCACCCGGAAGATCTTTGGGGTCTCGGCTTCCGGGGGTAGCCAAGACCCCAAAGAACATGATTGGGGTCGGTTTTTACCGACCCCTGTTTTGCGATCGCCGGTAATTAACTGTTTACTGGCGACCGCAAAAAAAAAAAGCGGTGGGTTATTCTCTGTCCTCTGATGTGATTGCACATCAGAGGGCAGAGAAATAGGGGGATTCGGGGACCCTGTTATACTTACCGGTGTCCCTGGATCCTCCTTCGTCCCCTCCTGCCCGCCGGCTTCTTCATCCAGTAAGAAAATGGCGGGCGCATGCGCAGTGCGCCCGTCATGATCTTCCTGCCGGCAGCTAGAGGAGTTGGGGCTAAAATTAGGGTTAAAGTTAGGGTTAGGGTTGGGCTAAATTTAGGGTTGGGGCTAAATTTAGGGTTAGGGTTGGGGCTAAATTTAGGGTTAGGGTTGGGGCTAAATTTAGGGTTAGGCTTCTTTTACACTTGCGTCGGCCCGACGTACCGACGCACGTTGTGAAAATTGTGTACAACATGGGCAGCGGATGCAGTTTTTCAACGCATCCGCTGCCCAGTCTATGTCCTGGGGAGGAGGGGGCGAAGTTACAGCCGCGCATGCTCGGTCGGAAATGGCAGACGCGACGTACAAAAAAGTTACATTGAATGTTTTTTGTGACAATGGTCCGCCAAAACACATCAGATCCAGTGCATGACGGACACGATGTGTGGCCATCCGTCGCGATCTGTCGGCAATACAAGTCTATGGGAAAAAAATGCATCCTGCGGGCACATTTGCAGGATCCGTTTTTTGTCCAAAATGACGGATTGCGATGGATGCCACACGACGCAAGTGTGAAAGTAGCCTTAGGGTTAGGGTTGGGGCTAAAGTTAGGGTTGGGGCTAAATTTAGGGCTAGGGTTGGGGATAAAGTTAGGGCTAGGGTTGCGGCTTGAGTTGGGATAAGGGTTAGGGTTTGGATTATGGTTGGCATTAAGGTTACGCTTGGGATTAGGGTTAGGTTTGGGATTAGGGTTAAGGTTAGGGTTGAGATTAGGGTTAGGGGTGTATTGGGATTAGGGTTAGGTTTGAGGTTAGGGTTGAGATTAGGATTAGGGGTGTGTTGGATTTAGGGTTTTGATTAAGGTTATGGTTAGGGTTGACATTAGGGTTGTTTTGGAGTTAGGGTTGTGATTATCGTTAGGGTTGGGATTAGGGTTAGGGGTGTGTTGAGGTTAGGTTTGGAGTTAGAATAGGGGGGTTTCCAGTGTTTAGGTACATCAGGGGGTCTCCAAACACGACAGCCAATTTTTGCGCTCAAAAAGTCAAATGTGCTCCCTCCTTTCTGAGCTCTGCTGTGCGCCCAAACAGTGGTTTACCACCACATATGGGGCATCAGCGTACTCGGGATAAATTGGACAACAACTTTTGGGGTCCAATTTCTCCTGTTACCTTTGTGAAAATAAAAACTTGGGGGCTAAAAAATCTTTAACATTGAAAAGGTAAAATGGCACTCCTTAATTTCCAAGCTCTGCGGTCCGCCCAAACAGTGGTTGTGTAAGCGCCGGCCGTAAAGCAGAGCGGTGACGTCACCGCTGTGCTCTGCTTTACGGCCAGCCGGTGCTGACAGTGCAGGGAAGCAGAACGCCGGGGGACAGACACCGGAATGTAAGTATGTAGTGTTTTTTTTTTTACGTTTACGCTGGTAACCAGGGTAAACATCGGGTTACTAAGCGCGGCCCTGCGCTTAGTAACCCGATGTTTACCCTGGTTACCAGTAAAGACATCGCTGGATCGGCGTCACACACGCCAATTCAGCGATGTCTGCGGGAGATCCAGCGACAAAATAAAGTTCTGGACTTTCTGCTCCAACCAACGATGTCACAGCAGGATCCAGATCGCTGCTGCGTGTCAAACACAACGATATCGCTATCCAGGACGCTGCAACATCACGGATCGCTATCGTTATCGTTGTTAAATTGTTCAATGTGAAGGTACTTTAAGGGGTTAAAGTATAAGTCCCACAAATGCAACTTATATATATAAGCATATATTTATATATATAAGCATATATTTTGAGCACGGGGCCCCATCACAGAGAGATGTAAGTGGTGAGATAGACAAAATTGTGGTTACCACTCCACTAACAGTGAAACAGATGCCTGTTCCATTTGTGAGAACCACATCTACTATTGTGCCACATCCTTGAAGTATGGGAGTACCCATTAAAGTGTAATAACAAAAAATGAGTATTATTTACTAGATAAAAATAAATATTATATAAGACTGACTTAACTGAACAAAATATATAAGTGCCAAAGAAATAGTAATTTCACCTTTTCCAATTTAAAAAATTGGAAATCAAATTTGTCTACAAGTCATCTCATCATATTCTTTGCATCTACTTAGTAATGTAAATACACAAAATTAGCTCAAAGTATGTTGAGAATATGCTGTGATCATCCAGCAGCACCATTGAAGCAGCACATCAAGCCAGCCCCACCAACACTGTTAGGTTCCCTTCACACGTCCATGTAAAACACATACGTGTTACACCGATATCAGTGTCACCAGTGTACAAGGACATATATTAGGTATTCACACACAAACATTCAGTTTATATACAGTATGCCCACATACACATACTGTACACAATAAAGTGCACACATGCAGTATACAAATATAATATACACACACACATCCTATATATTGTATGTACATGCATGTATATATAAATATGCACACATGCACCACAGATATTCACAATCTTACTATATACTGTATATATGTACACATACTATATACACATATACAGACACGCACACTGTATACTGCACATATACACACACAGATACACATATATACTGTATGTATACTTACCGGGTCATGGTGCTTCACTTGTGCTGCAAACATCTTCCTGCCCCCTGTCTGACCTCTTCTGTACTGTGAGAACCCCCACTTTCAACTTAACCTGACACTTGCATGGAGTGAGAGAGGGGTGATGTAGGGGGGGTGGGGAAATACGAGCAAGGACTTCAGAAGATGCACAGTGTAATTCACTGTAAGAATGCTGTACACTGTCTGTGCACGTCATAAAGGGGCTGGAGATGCAGGGGACCCACTTTATGGGTGGCAGGAGCTGGGGATGGGCCCACCGGAGGATTCTCCGGTGTCCCGATGCTCCAGTCCGACCTTGGTTCAGATTACTCGTAATCCCATTTTCTAGGGAAAATACTTTTTTCTCGTTAGTTAGTGTTAGGCAATCAGCCTGAGTTTTTATCAGATTCTTTGCATATGCCCCTTGCACTAATTTTTTGGGATATTTTTTTCACAAGAAAGCTAGCCTTGAGAATCTTTGATTGTTCCACATAGTCAGCCTCACTACTGTAATTCTTTCAAATGCTCAGAAATTGGCTATGTGGAATATTTTTCTTCCATTTGCAATAGTGTGCAATACGGAAATCCAAAACACCGTTACTATCTACATTTTTAAAAACGGTTTTCGGCACTATGTGTCTGTCTTTGTGGCTTACTTCAAGATCTAGAAAAGTGATTTTATTTTTATCTAAATTTGTAGTAAAAGTAATCCCCTATACATTCATGTTTAGTTTATTAATTAATTCCCATGCTTGTTCTATGGACCCCTTCCAGAGGATCACCATATCATCTATACAGTGTTTATAAAGCAGATTTTTTTCTTTAAAAAAGGTTCGGATAGCGCAGATAGGGACTCAAATCACCCCATGAAGAGATTACTTGGGGCAACCCACGTCCCCATCACGGTCCCGAGCCTCTGTAGATAGAGTACATCCTGAAAATAAAAAAAATTATGTTTTGAAATAAATTGCAAACCTTTTAGTAAAAACTCCCTCTGTGAGGATGGTATTTGTTTGTTTTCTTGGAGACAAAAATCCACTGCTGCCAGTCCCAGTGTATGTTCAATGTTGGAATATTGACCTACTACATCAAGTGTAATAAAAAGATAACCCTCTTGCCATACTATATCTTTACATTTTTGGATGAACTGTGTGGAGTCCCGAAGATAAGAGTGTAAACCCAAAACAATGTCTTGTAAAAACAGGTCAATAAAGTGTGATAAATGTGATGTCAGGGAACCAATCCCCAAAATTATCTGGCGTCCCGGGGGGTTTTTTGAGTCCTTGTGGACTTTCGGGAGGTGGTAATAAAATGCTACAGTTGGATTTTTGTTGGTAAGAAATCTATGTTCTTTTTATTTTTTATTTAATATCCCTTTTTATAGGCATCATCTATAAGGGTGTGATAGTCTAATGAGAATTGAGTGGAAAGATCGGTATTTAGTTTCTCATAATATTTTGCATCAGACAAGATACAGAATGCTTTGTTTTAATAATCTTCCCTGTTTTGGATTACAACCCCGCCCCCTTGTCTGCTTCTCTAATCACCAAAATTGAGTTTTTCTTCAGTGATTACAAAGCCTTTTTCTCTGCATGTATTATGTTCGACCAATTTGTCTTCTTGTTAGCTTGACATTTATTTTTTCGGTTAATATTGAAACAATTGATGTTCCTAAATTCTTCTGCAACTAATGCAAAGAATGTGTCAATGTGGTTCCCTCGATGATGAATGGGATTAAACCTAGAAGTTGGGACTACATCTTTATGGACAAGCAGATGATTATCTGGTGGTACTGAAGGGGTTAAATGGACATTTGATCCACAGGTGCGTTCCTGTAGGACAAAATGTCGAGCAAGGGTTAACTTTCTGCTGAATGAGTTGAGGTCAAGAAAAAGTTCAAATGGATTGATGTTTTGTGTCGGACAGAAACTAAGGCCCTTGGAAAGGACCTCCATTTCAGTGGAGGACAGTACATACTTAGATAAATTAAATTTTTTTATAGTGGGCCCATTACATAATCCACCATGGGCGACAGTGTATGTTAATTGAGAAGGTGCATCTTCAATAAATAGTAAAGAAACAGAATGATGATTTAGTGTATTTTTAGATTTTTTTTGTTGCCCGATTTTCTACCCCTCCCTCTTGTTCCTCAGGACACCCTTTGCGTTTTCGAGTTGAGCCCACCTGTAACCGTGGGAAAAAGTTGGTGATGGCACTTAGCAATGGGTGGCGTGGTGGGATTGTATTTGGGGGAGGCTCTAGCGCGATTTGTGATCCTGTTAGTAAAAGGTATTATAGTAGTTTCTCCGGATCTTGTCCTGGTGGGACCAATCGCTTAAAAAGAGATATTAGACATTGTAGGTGATGGGGAGGCTTGTATTACCGTAGTAAAAATTGAGTCCGGTTCTGTCATTTCATGTACGGTAAGTGAGCTGATAATTATTGAACAATCTGGAGACTCCCCTTTATTTTCGTTATTGTTATTGATGCATATAATGTCAGCGTGAGGATGACACTTGCCGATGTTGTTTGCATCATCAGTTGTTTTAGAGAGGGGTAATAAACTGAGGTTGGGTGTTGGTAACAATCGAATCCCCTTTTATGTTTCCAATTTCCTCTCTAATAAGAGCAAAGAACCTCTGTTGATGGAAGAAGTGATGGAATCTAGATTTAAATCAATCAAATTATCAATATTGGAGTTCTTCGCTGCTTTATTAGGATTTTCTGGGGTGGAGGTACTGAGGTTACCATATTGTCTCAATGTCTTAATTTTGGGTTTTGCCCCAAGTTTTTCATGTATTTCATTATTTTATGTTATATGAGAATTCGAATTATAAAAGGTACGGGCATTTTTTTTATATATTGCCAAGGGAGCTAGCTCTCCCTTTTTGTTCCCTACTGGTTTTTGTGAAGTTGTGAAGCCTTGGAATCAACATTAATATTTTCTGTAACTGTACCTTTACTAGTAATAACCAATCTATTGTTAGGCTTAATTTTGACTCCTGATTTTGCTTTTGTAGGTTTTAGTGTGACCGCATGTCGTCTAAATTTCTTTGTTTTATTTTTCATCAGATCATTCTCAAAAGACTGCAAATTTCTTGTGGTATCCCTATTTAGCCCTTGATAGAACAGATTTGTTTAAAATTTTTCTAATTCCAATAGATCGATTTTGTACAATGCTGCCGCTTTATGTGCAAGCGTTGTGCGTTTTTTAATGAGTAGCTGCATTAAATTATAGGAACACGGTTTCAAAATTCTATTACATTCATCAGAAAACACTGCGTCGTTTGAAAACATGCTATTAAAGGGGATCAACAGCCCCTTTGGGACAATTTCCTGCTCTATACATATTTCTAAGAAGTCAGCATCTAGTTGATGGCAAAGAAAGAACCAAACAATAACAAATCCCTGGCGTTTTAATTTTGTAACTCAATTTAACCCCTTAGTGACAGAGCCAATTTGGTACTTAATGACCAGGCCAATTTTTGCAATTCTGACCACTGTCACTTTATGAGGTTATAACTCTGGAACACTTCAACGGATCCCGCTGATTCTGAGATTGTTTTTTCGTGACATATTGTACTTCATGTTAGTGGTAACATTTCTTCGATATTACTTGCGATTATTTATGAAAAAAACGGAAATATGGCGAAAATTTTGCAATTTTCAAACTTTGTATTTTTATGCCCTTAAATCAGAGAGATATGTCACGAAAAATAGTTAATAAATAACATTTCCCACATGTCTACTTTACATCAGCACAATTTTGGAAACAAAATTTTTTTTTGTTAGGGAGTTATAAGGGTTAAAAGTTGACCAGCAATTTCTCATTTTTACAACACCATTTTTTTTTAGGGACCACATCACATTTGAAGTCATTTTGAGGGGTCTATATGATAGAAAATAATGAAGTGTGACACCATTCTAAAAACTACACCCCTCAAGGTTCTCAAAACCACATTCAAGAAGTTTATTAACCCTTTATGTGCTTCACCGGAACTGAAACAATGTGGAAGGAAAAAATGAACATTTAACTTTTTTTTGCAAACATCTTAATTCAGAACCATTTTTTTTATTTTCACAAGTGTAAAAACAGAAATGTAACCATAAATTTTGTTATGCAATTTCTCCTGAATACGCCAATACCCCATATGTGGGGGTAAACCACTGTTAGGGCGCGCCGCAGAACTTAGAAGTGAAGGAGCGCCGTTTGACTTTTTCAATGCAGAATTGGCTGGAATTGAGATCGGACGCCATGTCACGTTTAGAGAGCCCCTGATGTGCCTAAACAGTGGAAACCCCCCACAAGTGACACCATTTTGGAAACTAGACCCCTTAAGGAACTTATCTAGATGTGTGGTGAGCACTTTGAACCCCCAAGTGCTTCACAGAAGTTTATAACGTAGAGCCGTGAAAATAAAAAAATCGCTTTTGTTAACAACACAAAAATGATCTTTTCACCCACAAATTCTTATTTTCACAAGGGTAACAGGAGAAATTAGACCACAAAAGTTGTTGTGCGATTTCTCCTGAATACGTCGATACCCCATATGTGAGGGTAAACCACTGTTTGGGCGCACCGCAGAGCTTGGAAGTGAAGGAGCGCCGTTTTACTTTTTCAATGTAGACTTGGCTGGAATTGAGATTGGACGCCATGTCGCGTTTGGAGAGCCTCTGATGTGCCTAAACAGTGGAAACCCCCAAGTGACCCCATTTTGGAAACTAGACCCCTTAAGGAACATATCTAGATGTGTGGTGAGCACTTTGAACCCCCATGTGCTTCACAGAAGTTTATAATGTAGAGCCGTGAAAAAAAAAAATCGCATTGTTCTACAAAAATGATCTTTTTGCCCACAAATTTTTATTTTCACAAGGGTAACAAGAGAAATTGGACCCCAAAAGTTGTTGTCCAATTTGTCCTGAGTATGCTGGTACCCCATATGTGGGGGTAAACCACTGTTTGGGCGCACGGCAGAGCTCAGAAGGAAGGAGCGCCGTTTTGGAATGCAGACTTTGATAGAATGGTCTGCGGGTATTATGTTGCGTTTGCAGAGCCCCTGATGTACCTAACCAGTAGAAAGCCTCCACAAGTGAGCCCATTTTGAAAATAGACCCCCCAAGGAACTTATCTAGATGTGTGTGAGAACTTTGAATGCCCAAGTGCTTCACAGAAGTTTAGAATGCAGAGTCGTGAAAATAAAAAATATTTTTTTTTCCACAAAAATGATATTGTAGCCCCCAAGTTTTTATTTTCACAAGGGTAACAGGAGAAATTGGACCCCAAAAGTTGTTGTCCAATTTGTCCTGAGTATGCTGGTACCCCATATGTGGGGGTAAACCACTGTTTGGGCGCACGGCAGAGCTCGGAAGGGAAGGAGCGCCTTTTTGGAATGCAGACTTTGATAGAATGGTCTGTGGGCATTATGTTGCGATTGCAGAGCCCCTGATATACCTAAACTGTAGTAACCCCCCACAAGTGACCCCATTTTGGAAACTAGACCCCCCAAGGAACTTATATAGATGTGTGGTGAGAACTTTGAATGCCCAAGTGCTTCACAGAAGTTTAGAATGCAGAGTCGTGAAAATAAAAAATATTTTTTTTTTTCACAAAAAAGATTTTGTAGCCCCCAAGTTTTTATTTTCACAAGGGTAACAAGAGAAATTGGACCCCAGAAGTTGTTGTCCAATTTAACCCGAGTACGCTGATGCCCCATATGTGGGGGTAACCCACTGTTTGGGCGCACGGCAGAGCTCAGAAAGGAGGGAGCACCATTTGACTTTTTGAGCGCAAAATTGGCTGTCGTGTTTGGAGACCCCCTGATGTACCTAAACAGTGGAAACCCCCCAATTCTAGCTCCAACCCTAACCCCAACACACCCCTAACCCTAATCCCAACCTGATCCATAATCCTAATCACTAACCCTAACCATAATCACAACCCTTACCCCAAAACAACCCTAATGTCAACCCTAACCATAACCCTAATCAAAACCCTAAATCCAACACACCCCTAATCCTAATCTCAACCCTAACCTCAAACCTAACCCTAATCCCAATACTGTCAAGATCCTGTCAGCACCGAAACACTGTCACGGCTGAACAGAGTGACTCACCCACACTACAGGAGGACCCGGGGTCAGATACCAAGGAAAACTCAGACAGACGGGACCTGCACAGCGTGCTGAGTATGGTAGAGAACAGGAGGACCTGCGATCATGTGACCACAGGAGGTGGAGCTTAGCGTCCTGCTGCTGGAGATGGGTGTAAGTCTTTACAGGGAAACTAAAGTAAAGGAGAGGGGAACTCAGGTCGGACAGGCGGGGGTCATACACAGAGAGGGCGGCGCAGTACACAGGGGTAATCAGAAGAATAGTCAGGACGTAGCAATAGATCAGAAAAACCAGAACGGGCAATAGACAGTACAAAAACAGCAGGCAGAAATCACAACAGCGACAGAACCAAATCAGAAACCAAACAGACAGACTAGTACTTGCACAAAGCAGAGGCACACCAGGGTCAAACACACTCAGCCAATGGTCAGAGTATAAACGACAAGGACTGACCTCAGAGTGAGGCTATAAAAAGCCTCCCAGGACCCAGAAAGAGGCCATAAGAGTTAACCCTGCAACTACCTGACCCGAGAGCACAGTAAACCATGACAGTACCCCCTACTTAATGGGGGGCCACTGGACCCCCAGGTTTCTCAGGATTCCGAGCATGGAATGCCTGAACCAGACGATCAGCATGTACCGACCTGGCTGGCACCCAAGACCGGTCCTCCGGCCCGTACCCCTTCCAATGCACCAAGTATTGTAGAGACCCACGAACCCACCGGGAATCTACAATATGTTGTACCTCGAATTCCAGATGCCCCTCGACCAAGACTGGGGAAGGAACAGCACCTGGATCTTCCACCACTGATCCTAAAGGTTTAAGCAAGGATCTATGGAATACATTATGAAGTTTCAACGAGGGAGGGAGGCGAAGACGATACGCCACCGGGTTTACAACCTCAATGATCTCGTAGGGACCGATGAACTTGGGTCCCAGTTTGGCGGAGGGCATACGGAGACTTATATTTCGCGTAGAGAGCCACACCTTGTCCCCACACTGCAAAACCTGAGCAGAGTTTCTTTTTTTATCCGCAAAACGCTTATAATTTTACTGAGCCCTGGAAATATTTAACCGGACTTTTGACCATAACTCCCTGATTCGGTTGACACAGTCCTCAGCTCCTGGACAGCCCGAATCTAATCGTGAGAATTCACCAAAATGGGGGTTCAGACCATAATTAATAAAAAATGGTGACTTACCGGTTGATTGATTGGTACGGTTGTTGAAAGCAAACTCTGCTAATGGTAGGGCATCACACCAGTCGCTTTGCAGAGCAGAAGTCAAACATCGAAGAATTTGTTCAAGCGACTGGTTGGTGCGCTCCGTCTGCCCGTTACTCTCTGGGTGATAAGCTGAGGAAAAAGACAAAGATATCCCCAACCTTTTGCAAAAAGCCCGCCAAAACTTAGCCACAAATTGTGCCCCTCTATCTGATACAATGTTCATAGGAACCCCATGTAACCGTACAATTTGAGCAAGGAAATGTTTAGCGAGGGTCTGTGCTGAAGGTAGACTTGCCATAGGTACAAAATGTGCTAACTTAGAAAACCTGTCTATGACTACCCAGATTACCGTGTTACCCCGGGACACAGGAAGGTTGGTAATGAAGTCCATGGACAAGTGAGTCCATGGTCTTCCTGGAATTGATAAAGGCATCAATTCCCCGGCCGGCCGGCAATGAGAGCTCTTAGAACGGGCGCATACCCCACAAGCAGCGACATACCTCTTAATATCTGAAATCATTAAAGGCCACCAAAAGACTCTAGCAACTGAGTCTCGTGTGGCAGAAATGCCTGGGTGAGCACTCAGTTTCGAATCATGGAACTCTCGCAGGAGCTTGGAACGTAATTGCTGAGGAACAAACAATTTGTTTTTCGGTTTGGACCTTGGAGCTAAAGATTGAGCCCCCACAATCTCCCGTTCCAATTCCGATGACACTTCGGCTATAATGATATTGGGTTGAAGAATGGGGGACGGCGGATCAGGGGCGGATAGCGGCTCAAAACTACGTGATAAAGCATCAGCTTTCACATTTTTAGACCCTGGATGAAACGTTATTGAGAATTGGAATCGAGAAAAAAAAAGTGACCAACGGGCCTGCCTGGGAGTCAGTCTTTTAGCAGATTTGATATACTTTTTGGTCAGTGATGACCGTGATGGGGTGAGCCGCCCCCTCCAAAAAATGCCTCCATTCCTCGAACGCCAACTTAATTGCTAAGAGTTCTCTATTACCAACGTCATAATTCCTCTCAGCCTGAGAAAATTTTTTCGAGAAATAGGCACAAGGTTTGAGATTAGTCAGAGAAGCAGGTCCCTGTGACAACACTGCCCCCACCCCTACCTCCGAAGCGTCAACTTCGACTACAAATGGCTTGGACGAGTCAGGTTGCACTAGAACAGGAGCAGTTGTGAAACAGTTTTTCAAAGATAGAAAAGATTGTTTGGCTGACAAGGACCAATTCCTGACATCTGCCCCTTTACATGTGAGGTCAGTAAGGGGTTTAACAATCTGAGAAAAACCTTTGATAAACCTGCGATAGTAATTAGCGAATCCCAAAAAGCGCTGGAGTCCCCTAAGGTCCCGAGGCTGGACCCACTCCATAATGGCTTGCACCTTCTTGGGATCCATACGAAACCCCTGTGGAGAGATTATGAGACCCAAAAATGATAGCTCCTGAACAAAAAACGAACATTTCTCTAGTTTAACAAATAATTGATTTTCCCTGAGTCTTTGAAACACTGTTCTAACATGTGATAAATGAGAATGTCTGTCAGAGGAATATATCAGGATATCATCCAAGTAGATAACAACAAAGTGACCAATGAGGTCTGAAAAAACAACATTAATGAAATTTTGAAACACAGCTGGGGCATTGGTGAGACCAAATGGCATCACCAGATTTTCGAATAACCCCTCTGATGTAAGAAATGCAGTTTTCCAATCATCACCTTCCCGTATTCTTATCAGATTATAAGCTCCTCTGAGGTCTAACTTCGAAAACCACGTGGCCCCAGAGAGCTGGTTACAGAGATCAGGAATCAGAGGCAGGGGGTATGTGTTCCTGACTGTGATTTTATTAAGTTCTCGAAAGTCGAGGCAGGGACGTAGGCCGCCATCCTTCTTTTTAACAAAGAAAAACCCCCGCAGCTACTGGGGACACAGAAGGTCTAATATGCCCTTTACGAAGACTTTCAGCAATGTATTGCTTCATAGCTAGGCGCTCTGGGCCTGACAAATTAAATAGACGGGCTTTGGGCAATTTGGCTCCAGGGATAAGATCAATAGCACAGTCAAATGGCCTATGCGGGGGCAGCGCCTCAGCCTCACTTTCAGAAAACACGTCCTCAAAGTCTTTTAGGTACTCCGGAATACCCTCCAGACTAACAGAAGACACCGAGACAGGTTTTGCAAGTTTCAAACAACAAACAGGTTTATGGCAACAATCAACACATTTGGATCCCCATTTAATAATCTCCCCTGTTTCCCAGTCAATAACCGGGTTGTGGCGTTGAAGCCATGGCATGCCCAGCACTAGCCCTGCGGGCAATTTGTCCATAACGAAACATTCCATCTCTTCCTTGTGGGAAGAACCTATCTGTAAAGAAAACCTTTTGGAAACATAAAGAATTCCTGTACGTGTAAGAGGGGAAGAGTCGATGGCCACAATTTTAAGTGGCGTTTCCAGCCTGACTGTCCCTATCTTGTGTTGGGAGATAACACAGGAACTGACCAGGTTGAGGGATGAACCACTGTCCACCAAAGCTGTAGAGAAAAAACAATTATGGTCTACCCATAGTTCCACCTTTAACAAGACTTTAGTACACGAGGAAGACAGTACCTGAAGGTCTGAGCAGTTTCCTCGACCGCTACCCAGACCTAGTCGTTTCCCGTCATCTGAGAGGATGATGGACATGAGGGGCAATCTTTTCTCCAGTGTCCGGGTTCTCCACAATAGAAACAGAGTTTTTTCTCCCGGCGGCGTCTTCTCTCCTTCTCTTTTAGCGAGGTGACACCGATTTCCATGGGCTCAGGAGCAGCGCCAGTCTCTTTGCTGCCAGCAAACAGGGAAGTTTCACACTGCATTACACCCCTGGCACGTAACCTGCGGTCGATTCGTACGGCCTGGGTTATGGCATCCTCCAGAGTGTCAGGTGGAGGATGAAGGGCCAAAGCGTCCTGGAGGTGTTCAGACAGGCCCCTGCGGAATAGCCCTCGAAGGGCGGCATCATTCCAGGACACCTCTGCAGCCCACCGTCGGAACTCAGAACAGAACCACTCAGCTGAATGTTTGCCCTGCCGAACACTCATTACCATGTCCTCAGCCATACGGACTCTGTCAGGCTCATCATAGATGCGGCCCAGGGCACCAAAAAAAGCATCAACAGTCATCCTCTCAGGAGCAGAAGTAGATAGAGAAAAGGCCCAGGCTTGAGGAGCCCCGCGAAGTAAAGAAATAATGACCCCCACCCTCTGGAACTCATCCCCAGAAGAACGAGGCCTCAGGGAAAAAAAAAGTTTACATCCCTCCCTGAAGGCTCTGAACTCCTTTTTATCCCCTGAGAAGGTGTCGGGTAGTTTAACTGGAGATTCAGGAGACACCACCGACACATCTGTACTACCAGTACCAAAAGACCCCGCAGCGACAGCCCCCTGTACAGTATCTACCAGCTGCTGCTGGGTCTGAGCCATCGTGCGCTGCTCCACATTCAATTTCTGGAACATTTGCGTTAGGTGTTTCACCTGATCCGCTAATGCCTGCATAGGATCCATTCAGATAACACTCTTAAACCTCCCCCTAACAAAGAGAGAGAAAAAAAAAAAAAAAAAACTGTGACGGTCGTTTATAATGTCAAGATCCTGTCAGCACCGAAACACTGTCACGGCTGAACAGAGTGACTCACCCACACTACAGGAGGACCCGGGGTCAGATACCAAGGAAAACTCAGACAGACGGAATCTGCACAGCGTGCTGAGTATGGTAGAGAACAGGAGGACCTGCGATCATGTGACCACAGGAGGTGGAGCTTAGCGTCCTGCTGCTGGAGATGTGTGTAAGTCTTTACAGGGAAACTAAAGTAAAGGAGAGGGGAACTCAGGTCGGACAGGCGGGGGTCATACACAGAGAGGGCGGCGCAGTACACAGGGGCAATCAGAAGAATAGTCAGGACGTAGCAATAGATCAGAAAAACCAGAACGGGCAATAGACAGTACAAAAACAGCAGGCAGAGATCACAACAGCGACAGAACCAAATCAGAAACCAAACAGACAGACTAGTACTTGCACAAAGCAGAGGCACACCAGGGTCAGACACACTCAGCTGTCAGGTCGCCATTATCACCGCCGCGGCCCCTGCTGTCCGCTTTTACTTACCACTCCTCGGCGTCCCGGCACGCTCCTGTTCCTGCGCCGCCTTCTCTGCTCGCTCTCCCGGCTCCTGCTTCCTGTCGGGCGCGCGCGCACTAGGGTGTCCTGCGCGTCCACAGCGCCCTCTACTGGGAGCACTTGTATGCACACTCTGCCTTTTTCTTTGGACACTCTTTCCCCTGCTCTCTGTGGTCCTGGAGGACCATGACCCGGAAGGTATGCTGCCACTCTGCATTTAAGGCCGCCTCTTCCTTTTGGCTGTGCCTGTCTGTCATTTGTTTTCTGGCAAATGCCTCTGGCTCCCTCGCTTCCTAGCATACCTTACGTTCTCCCTGCTGCTTGTCTCTGTCTTTTCGTTTCTGTGTATTATCATTAACTGTCTCCGTGCTTCCCTGGCAGCTCTAAGTTCTCCTGTACCTTCGTTTCTTCCCGGTGTTCCAGATCCTCTGCCTAGTCCTTCCGCCATCGGCTCCTGCGCTTCCGTGGTCTCGTGTCTCCATCCTGTCTTCCGGTTTGTCCTTCCATTCTCTGTCTGTCTTGTCAGTTCCCGTTACCCGTTCCGCTTCTCCTTCTTCGTTCTCTTTTCCGCCGTCCCTGCCCTGACCTTTTCCTTTCCTTGTACTTTGGTACCGGCTGCCGTTCAGTAGTCTCCCCTGGGCCTGCTCCTAACGCTCCCTGTATAGGGGGCGGTCCACCTGGTCCACTCGTCCTGGGGAGGTTCGCTGTTTCGGTCCAGTGGGTCCACTTATCTCGCTTTCCTGGTCCCTGAGCGTAACAGTACAGACAGGCCATGGATCCCGCTGGTACCTCTGCTTCCACCCAAAAGGAACTCTTGTTTTTACGGGAGAACCAAAGCCGGATTATAGGTTTTCTTAAATCTATGGAGTCCCGTTTAGCTGCTCTTCAACCCTCCGACCCGGGGAGCGCAACCCAGCTGGCCAGTCTCCAGCAAGAGCTCGCCCAGCAACGTGATACCCAGGGCCACATGCTGAGTTACATGGCTTCTGTGGATAATCGTCTGCTCGCCCTTCAAACTGCCACCTCAGCCCCTGCCCAGGCTCCAGCTTCGCACCCTCCTCGTCTGGCTAGGCCGCCACGATACGGGGGAGATCCTAAATTGTGTCGAGGTTTCCTAAACCAATGCCAGATGCACTTTGAACTTCTGCCACAACAATACCCCACTGACCGAGCTAAGGTGGCCTTTATTGTGTCTCACTTGGAGGGTGTGGCCCTGGCCTGGGTTAACCCCCTTTGGGAACGTGATGATCCTCTCGTCTCCCAACTCTCTTCTTTTCTAGAGACCTTTCGTAAGGTCTTCGATGAGCCGGGACGGTTGGCTTCTACTACCGAGTCTCTTTTCAGTCTCCGCCAGGGTACTCTTTCTGTCGGCCAGTACGCCATTCAATTTCGTACCTTGTCATCCGAGCTGGGCTGGAACAATGAGGCTTTGGTTGGGGCCTTCTGGCGCGGTCTGTCTGGTCGAATTAAGGACGAGTTGGCGGGTAGAGACACTCCTACAATTCTGGAGGATCTGATTTCCCTGGCGACCCGCATTGACTTGCGTTTTCAGGAACGTCTCCGTGAATCGGCCAGGGAGAGGAGACCGCCTCGTCCAGTCCTATCTTCTCGCAGTCCTCCTCGCTCTCCTCAAGTCTCTCCTTCTGTGGTATCTGCTCCTGAACCTATGCAGGTGGACCGTATCAAGCCGGCGGAGCAGCGTCGTAAGGAGAGACTGGAACAGGGTCTCTGCTTTTACTGTGGCAGTGCCTCCCATCTTCTGCGTTCCTGTTCGGTGAGGCCGGGAAACGCTTCCGCCTAGGTCAGGTAAGGGAGGCTTACCTGGGTGATAGTGATTCCTCTCTACCTTTTACTCTTTCAGTTCAGTTGCATATCGGTTCCGCTCGCTTTTCTGAAGTAGCGTATGTTGATTCTGGAGCGGCTGGAAATTTTATTCAACTCGAGGCGGTCAGTAGGTTTCAAATTCCTGTCAGATCCTTGGAGTCTCCTCGGCAGTTAGCTTCAGTTGACGGTCGGCCCTTGCAGGAGACCGTTACTTTGGTCACAGAAGAAGTGGAACTGCAAATTGGAGCTTTACATCGGGAGAGGATTGCCTTCTACGTGTTGCCATCTTTATCTCATACGTTTCTCCTGGGTCTTCCGTGGTTAAGTATACATGAGCCAGTTTTAGATTGGCGTTCTGGTGATGTCCTCCGTTGGGGTCATTCCTGTCAAACTAAATGTCTACGTCCTGTTCTTCCTTTAAGGTCATCCATGTCTACTTCTCCTCCGGCAGGTTTGCCTTCAGCCTATCACTCCTTTGCTGATGTCTTCGATAAGAAAGAAGCGGAGAACTTGCCCCCGCATCGCCCATATGACTGCCCGATCGACCTCGTTCCTGGTTCAACTCCACCCAGAGGACGAATCTATCCACTGAATCTTCTTGAGTCTCAAGCCATGTCCGAGTATGTTCAGGAGAATTTGGCCAAGGGTTTCATCCGGAAGTCCTCTTCACCCGCAGGTGCAGGTTTCTTTTTTGTTAAGAAGAAGGACGGAACCCTCCGTCCCTGCATCGACTACCGTGGTCTTAATTGTATTACTATTAAGAACAAGTATCCACTGCCTCTTATTCCTGAACTTTTTGATCGGCTACGGGGAGCTCGAATTTTTACTAAGCTGGATCTTCGCGGGGCCTACAATCTTATCCGAATTCGTTCCGGAGATGAGTGGAAGACCGCTTTCAACACCAGAGATGGTCACTACGAGTACCTCGTCATGCCCTTCGGCTTATGCAATTCCCCTGCGGTATTCCAAGAATTTGTGAATGACATTTTCCGTGATCTTTTGTATTCTTGCGTGGTGGTATACAGTGGGGCAAAAAAGTATTTAGTCAGTCAGCAATAGTGCAAGTTCCACCACTTAAAAAGATGAGAGGCGTCTGTAATTTACATCATAGGTAGACCTCAACTATGGGAGACAAACTGAGAAAAAAAAATCCAGAAAATCACATTGTCTGTTTTTTTAACATTTTATTTGCATATTATGGTGGAAAATAAGTACCGTATTTGGTCAGAAACAAAATTTCATCTCAATACTTTGTAATATATCCTTTGTTGGCAATGATAGAGGTCAAACGTTTTCTGTAAGTCTTCACAAGGTTGCCACACACTGTTGTTGGTATGTTGGCCCATTCCTCCATGCAGATCTCCTCTAGAGCAGTGATGTTTTTGGCTTTTCGCTTGGCAACACGGACTTTCAACTCCCTCCAAAGTTTTTCTATAGGGTTGAGATCTGGAGACTGGCTAGGCCACTCCAGGACCTTGAAATGCTTCTTACGAAGCCACTCCTTCGTTGCCCTGGCGGTGTGCTTTGGATCATTGTCATGTTGAAAGACCCAGCCACGTTTCATCTTCAATGCCCTTGCTGATGGAAGAGGTTTGCACTCAAAATCTCACGCTACATGGCCCCATTCATTCTTAAATGTACCCGGATCAGTCGTCCTGGCCCCTTTGCAGAGAAACAGCCCCAAAGCATGATGTTTCCACCACCATGCTTTACAGTAGGTATGGTTTTTGATGGATGCAACTCAGTATTCTTTTTCCTCCAAACACGACAAGTTGTGTTTCTACCAAACAGTTTCCAGTTTGGTTTCATCAGACCATAGGACATTCTCCCAAAACTCCTCTGGATCATCCAAATGCTCTCTAGCAAACTTCAGACGGGCCCGGACATGTACTGGCTTAAGCAGTGGGGCACGTCTGGCACTGCAGGATCTGAGTCCATGGTGGCGTAGTGTGTTACTTATGGTAGGCCTTGTTACATTGGTCCCAGCTCTCTGCAGTTCATTCACTAGGTCCCCCCGCGTGGTTCTGGGATTTTTTGCTCACCGTTCTTGTGATCATTCTGACCCCACGGGGTGGGATTTTGCGTGGAGCCCCAGATCGAGGGAGATTATCAGTGGTCTTGTATGTCTTCCATTTTCTAATTATTGCTCCCACTGTTGATTTCTTCACTCCAAGCTGGTTGGCTATTGCAGATTCAGTCTTCCCAGCCTGGTGCAGGGCTACAATTTTGTTTCTGGTGTCCTTTGACAGCTCTTTGGTCTTCACCTTAGTGGAGTTTGGAGCCAGACTGTTTGAGGGTGTGCACAGGTGTCTTTTTATACTGATAACAAGTTTAAACAGGTGCCATTACTACAGGTAGTGAGTGGAGGAAAGAGGAGACTCTTAAAGAAGAAGTTACAGGTCTGTGAGAGCCAGAAATCTTGATTGTTTGTTTCTGACCAAATACTTATTTTCCACCATAATATGCAAATAAATTGTTAAAAAAACAGACAATGTGATTTTCTGGATTTTTTTTTCTCAGTTTGTCTCCCATAGTTGAGGTCTACCTATGATGTAAATTCCAGACGCCTCTCATCTTTTAAGTGGTGGAATTTGCACTATTGCTGACTGACTAAATACTTTTTTGCCCCACTGTATCTGGACGATATTCTCGTTTATTCTCCTGACCTGTCTACTCACAGAAGGGACGTTCGTCTTGTTCTTCTGCGTCTGAGGGAGAATCGTCTATTCGCCAAGATCGAGAAATGCGCCTTTGAGCAGTCATCTCTTCCTTTCCTGGGATACATTATCTCCGACTCTGGTCTATGCATGGATCCGGAAAAGGTGTCCGCCGTGCTCAACTGGCCACGTCCTCTTGGTACCAAAGCTATCCAGCGATTCGTCGGTTTCGCAAATTACTACCGACAATTCATTCCTCACTTTTCTTCTCTAATCAAATCCATCATCTCCTTGATTCACAAGGGATCCGATCCTCACATCTGGACCCCTGAAGCTGAAGATGCCTTTCTTTCTTTGAAACAAGCCTTCTCCACAGCTCCCGTACTTCATCGTCCTGAAGTCAATAAACCTTTTATTCTCGAAGTGGATGCTTCTGCAGTAGGAGCAGGGGCAGTACTGTCTCAAGAATCCTCGTCTGGGCGATTTGTCACCTGCGGTTTCTTTTCCAAGACCTTCTCTCCTTCTGAGCGAAACTATTCTATTGGTGACAGGGAGTTATTGGCCATAAAGTTGGCTCTACAAGAGTGGAGATACCTTTTGGAGGGAGCTGTTCACCCGTTCAGGATCTATACGGACCACAAGAATCTAGCTTATATTCGTTCGGCTCAGAGACTTAATCCCCGGCAAGCTAGATGGTCCCTTTTCTTTGCTCGTTTTAATTTCGAGTTACATTTTCGTCCTGGCAATAAAAATCTTAAGGCCGATGCTCTCTCCAGATCCTTTTTGCCTATCGACTCAGAGGAAGAGGCTTCGCATATTCTGGATCCCTCCAAGGTCATCGTAGTAGCTCCCGTCAATCTGTCTTCGCTGCCTCCGGGCAAGACCTTCGTCTCTGAGCGCAACAGAAGGCGAGTTTTATGTTGGGGCCATGCCTCCAAGTTTGCTGGTCATGCCGGTCTTAAGAAGACACTCTTGCTTCTTTCCCGCTACTACTGGTGGCCGACTCTTTCCCAGGATGTTCAAGATTTTGTTGCTTCTTGTCCGTCTTGTGCCAAGAACAAGATTCCTAGACGATGGCCCTCAGGACTTTTTCATCCGCTGCCAGTTCCTTCAGCTCCGTGGCAACACATTGCAATGGATTTCATCACCGATTTGCCTCGCTCTTCCGGCTGCACTGTCATCCTTGTTGTTGTGGATAGGTTCTCCAAAATGGCTCATTTTTTATCCCTTCCTGGTTTACTCTCTGCACCTGAACTGGCAAAAATTTTTGTCTGCCATATTTTTCGTATTCATGGCTTTCCTCAACATATCGTTTCGGATAGAGGAGTTCAGTTTACATCTCGGTTCTGGAGAGCGCTCTGTAAATATATGAACATCTCACTTGACTTCTCTTCTGCCTACCACCCTCAGTCCAACGGTCAAGTGGAACGCACCAATCAGACTCTGGTAACTTATCTTCGTCATTTTTCCAATGCACATCACAGTGACTGGTCTGATGTTCTTCCTTGGGCAGAATTTGCATACAACAACCATCCCAGTGAATCTTCTTCCAAGTCGCCCTTCTTTATCGTCTACGGTCAACATCCTGGTGTACCTCTACCGGTTCCTCCTGTCTCGGGGGTGCCGGCGGCTGATCTTTTGTCCGGGGAGTTCTCCAGGATCTGGCAGGAGACCAAGACCGCTCTTGAATTTGCGCGAGACAGAATGAAGAGACATGCTGACAAGAGGCGCCTAGACCCTCCGTTATATCATCCCGGTGATAGGGTATGGTTATCCTCTAAATTTGTTCGCTTAAAGAATCCTTCTCGTAAATTGGGTCCTCGTTATATTGGGCCTTTTGAGATTCTGACCCGTATTAACCCCTTAGTGACAGAGCCAAATTTTTGAAATCTGACCATTGTCACTTTATGTGGTAATAACTCTGCAACGCTTCAACAAATCCCAGTGATTTTGAGAATGTTTTTTCGTGACACATTTTTTCGTGACATATTTAGTTCAATATGTTTTGTGTTTATTTATAAAAAATATCAAAAATTTGAGAAAAATGTTAAAAAATTTGCAATTTTCAAAATTTGAATGATTATCCCTTTAATCCAGATAGTCATACCACAGCAAAACATTAATAAATAACATTTCCCACATGTCGGCTTTACATCAGCACCATTTGTAAAATGATATTTTATTTTTTTAGCATTTTAGGAGGTTTAAAATTGTAGCAGCAATTTTTCATTTTTTCAAGGAAATTTACTAAATTTATTTTTTAGGGACTCATCCATGTTTGAAGTGACTTTAGGGGTCTCATATATTGGGAAACCCCCAAACGTGATACCATTTTAAAAACAGCACCCCCTGACATATAAAAAACTGCTGTCAGGTAATTTATTAACCCTTCAGGTGCTTTACAGGAATTAATGCAAAGTGGTATGACAAAAATGAAAATGTGCATTTTTACCACCTAAATGCCTCTAACTTCTGAACAGATTACTACACCCGGCAGACTCGAAGGCCGCTATTTGGTCATGAATTGCCATGGCAAACATCAGGACCACAAAATCATGATCTGAGGGCACCAATTGGGATAAAGAGGGAGCCCCCACACTCTGTTAACCATATATAATGATGTAGTCACTATTTACAGCAGCATCTAAGGGGTTAAACAGATTTGGATGGTGCAAACACTGATCGTGGCTGATGCAGAAAGTTGTCAGCTATAGTGCACAACCAACAGATGCCGGATTGATACCTGTATGGGGATGATATTCTCTTATATGTAAGGTCAGTTAAAAGGCGTATTGGCGGTCATTAAGGGGTTAATGATGTCTCCTACAAGTTAAAGCTGCCCTCCTCGCTACGCATTCCTAATTCCTTCCATGTTTCCCTTCTGAAGCCACTTGTTCTCAATCAGTTTCATGCCTCTACTGCGCCTTCTTCCCGGCCGGTCTCCGCTAATGATGTTTTTGAGATTAAGGACATCCTTGCCATGAAGAGAGTGAGGGGGAGGACCTTTTTTCTGGTAGACTGGAAGGGTTTTGGTCCAGAGGAGAGATCCTGGGAGCCTCGGGAGAACATCCAAGCTCCTCGAGCTTTGGCTAGATTTCTTTCTGGTCTTAGAAAGGGGGGAGGTAAGGAGGGGAGTACTGTCAGGTCGCCATTATCACCGCCGCGGCCCCTGCTGTCCGCTTTTACTTACCGCTCCTCGGCGTCCCGGCACGCTCCTGTTCCTGCGCCACCTTCTCTGCTCGCTCTCCCGGCTCCTGCTTCCTGTCGGGCGCGCGCGCACTAGGGTGTCCTGCGCGTCCACAGCGCCCTCTACTGGGAGCACTTGTATGCGCACTCTGCCTTTTTCTTTGGACACTCTTTCCCCTGCTGTGGTCCTGGAGGACCATGACCCGGAAGGTATGCTGCCACTCTGCATTTAAGGCCGCCTCTTCCTTTTGGCTGTGCCTGTCTGTCATTTGTTTTCTGGCAAATGCCTCTGGCTCCCTCGCTTCCTAGCATACCTTACGTTCTCCCTGCTGCTTGTCTCTGTCTTTTCGTTTCTGTGTATTATCATTAACTGTCTCCGTGCTTCCCTGGCAGCTCTAAGTTCTCCTGTACCTTCGTTTCTTCCCGGTGTTCCAGATCCTCTGCCTAGTCCTTCCGCCATCGGCTCCTGCGCTTCCGTGGTCTCATGTCTCCATCCTGTCTTCCGGTTTGTCCTTCCATTCTCTGTCTGTCTTGTCAGTTCCCGTTACCCGTTCCGCTTCTCCTTCTTCGTTCTCTTTTCCGCCGTCCCTGCCCTGACCTTTTCCTTTCCTTGTACTTTGGTACCGGCTGCCGTTCAGTAGTCTCCCCTGGGCCTGCTCCTAACGCTCCCTGTATAGGGGGCGGTCCACCTGGTCCACTCGTCCTGGGGAGGTTCGCTGTTTCGGTCCAGTGGGTCCACTTATCTCGCTTTCCTGGTCCCTGAGCGTAACATCAGCCAATGGTCAGAGTATAAACGACAAGGACTGACCTCAGAGTGAGGCTATAAAAAGCCTCCCAGGACCCAGAAAGAGGCCATAAGAGTTAACCCTGCAACTACCTGACCCGAGAGCACAGTAAACCATGACAAATACACCCCTAATCACAACCCTAACCTTAACCCTAATCCCAAACCTAACCCTAATCCCAAGCGTAACCCTAATGCCAACCCTAACCCTAATACCAACCCTAATCCAAACCCTAACCCTAATCCCAGCTCTAACCCTAACTTTAGCCCCAACCCTAACCCTAAGGCTACTTTCACACTTGCGTCGTTTGGCATTCCGTCGCAATCCGTCGTTTTGGACAAGAAACGGATCCTGCAAATGTGCCCGCAGGATGCGTTTTTTGCCCATAGACTTGTATTGCCGACGGATCGTGACGGATGGCCACACGTCGCGTCCGTCGTGCACTGGATCAGTTGTGTTTTGGCGGAGCGTCGGCACAAAAAAACGTTCAATGAAACGTTTTTTTGTACGTCGCATCCGCCATTTCTGACCGCGCATGCGTGGCCGTAACTCCGCCCCCTCCTCCCCAGGACATAGATTGGGCAGCGGATGCGTTGAAAAACTACAGCTGCTGCCCACGTTGTGCACAATTTTCACAACGCGCGTCGGTATGTCGGGCCGACGCATTGCGACGGCCCCGTACCGACGTAAGTGTGAAAGAAGCCTAACCCTAAATTTAGCCCCAACCCTAACCCTAAATTTAGCCCCAACCCTAACCCTAAATTTAGCCCCAACCCTAGCCCTAACCCTAGCCCTAACCCTAGCCCTACCCCTACCCCTAACCCTACCCCTACCCCTAACCCCTAACCCTACCCCTAACCCTACCCCTAACCCTACCCCTAACCCTACCCCTAACCCCAACTGCTGTTCTCCTGCCGGCCGGCAGATGGAGACAGATGGCGGGCGCACTGGGCATGCGTCCGCCATGTTCTTCTGCCGGCGGCCAGGAGGAGCAGCAAGAGGATCCAGGGACCTAGGTGAGTATGCTAGGGTCCCCGAATCCCCCTATTTCTCTGTCCTCTGATGTGCGATCACATCAGAGGACAGAGAATTACACTTTACTTTTTTTTTTTTTTGCGGTCGCCGGTAAACAGTTAATTACCAGCGATCGCAAAACAGGGGTCGGTAATACCGACCCCGATCATGCTCTTTGGGGTCTCGGCTACCCCCGGCAGCCGAGACCCCAAAGATTCTCCTGGTGCTGGCCGGCGGGCGCACTGCGCATGCGCCCGCCATTTTGAAGATGGCGGCGCCCACCGGGAGACACGAGGAGCATCGGGGGAGCTAGGTGAGTATTGGGGGGCCACCTGGGACCCCTTTTCTCTGTCCTCCGATGTGCGATCACATCGGAGGACAGAGAAATTACAAAGAGATCGCTTTTGTTTTTTTTTTGCGATCGCCGGTAAACGGTTAATTACCGGCGATCGCAAATGCGGGGTGGGTTAAAAACCCCCCGAATCATGTTCTCTGGGGTCTCGGCTACCCTCGGCAGCCGAGACCCCGGAGAAAATCGGCCTCTGGGGGGCGCTATGGACTTTTTCCACAGCGCCGTTAATTAACGGCGCTGTGGTTTAAGTACCCTTAGCGGCCGCCGTTAAAAGGAGTATCGGCGGTCGCTAAGGGGTTAATAATGGTAATCATAAAATAAGAGACATAGTTGAAAAATGTTGGTACCTTTTAATTAAAGATCCCATCTTAAAGAATTTTTTACCGAAAAAAACTGGTATCACCTTTAACCCCTTTACCCCCAAGGGTGGTTTGCATGTTAATGACTGGGCCAATTTTTACAATTCTGACCACTGTCCTTTTATGAGGTTATAACTCTGGAACACTTCAACGGATCCCGGTAAATCTGACAATGTTTTCTCATGACATACTATACTTATTGTTAGTGGTAACATTTCCTTGACATTACTTGAGTTGATTTGTTAAAAAATAGAAATTTGGCGAAAATTGTGAAAATTTTGCAATTTTCCAACTTTGAGTTTTCATGACCTTAAATCACAGAGATATGTCACACAAAATACTTAATAAGTAACATTTCCCACATGTCTACTTTACATCAGCACAATTTTGGAACCAGAATTTTTTTTGTTAGGGAGTTATAAGGGTTAAGAGTTGGCCAGCAATTTCTCATTTTTACAACACCAATTTTTTTTTTTTTTTTTTTTTTTTTAGGGACCACATATTTGAAGTCACTTTGAGGGGTCTATATGATAGAAAATACCCAAGTATGGCACCCTCAGAGTGCTCAAAACCACATTCAAGAAGTTTATTAACCCTTCAGGTGCTTCACAGGAATTTTTGAAATGTTTAAAAAAAAAATGAACATTTAACTTTTTTTCATAAAAAAATTACTTCTGATCCAATTTGTTTTATTTTACCAAGGGTAACAGGAGAAAATGGACCCCAAAAGTTGTTGTACATTTTGTCCTTAGTACGCTGATACCCCATATGTGGGGGTAAACCACTGTTTGGGTGCATGACAGAGCTCAGAAGCAAAGGAGGGCAATTTGACTTTTCAATGCAAAATTGACAGGAATTGAGATGGGACGCCATGTTGCGTTTGGAGAGCCCCTAATGTACCTAAACAGTAGAAACCCCCCACAAGTGACACCATTTTGGAAAGTAGACCCCCTAAGGAACTTATCTGGATGTGTGGTGAGCACGTTGACCCACCAAGGGCTTCACAGAAGTTTATAATGCAGAGCCATAAAAATAAAACAAAAATTTTTTCCCACAAAAATTATTTTTTAGCCCTCAGTTTTATATTTTCCCGAGGGTAACAGGAGAAATTGGACCCCAAAAGTTGTTGTCCAATTTGTCCTGAGTACGCTGATACCCCATTTGTGGGGGGAACCACCGTTTGAGCGCATGGCAGAGATCGGAAGGGAAGGAGCATCATTTGGAATGCAGACTTAGATGGATTGGTCTGCAGGCGTCACATTGCGTTTGCAGAGCCCCAATGTACCTAAACAGTAGAAACTCCCCACAAGTGACCCCATATTGGAAACTAGACCCCCAAGGAACTTATATAGATGTGTTGTGAGAACTTTGAACCCCCAAGTGTTTCACTACAGTTTATAACGCAGAGCCGTGAAAATAAAAAATCTTTTTTTTCCCACAAAAATTATTTTTAACCCTCAGTTTTGTATTTTCCTGAGGGTAACAGGAGAAATTGGACCCCAAAAGTTGTTGTCCAATTTGTCCTGAGTATGCTGATACCCCATATGTTGGGGTAAACCTGTTTGGGCACACGGGAGAGCTCGGAAGGGAAAGAGCACTGTTTTACTTTTTCAACGCAGAATTGGCTGGAATTGAGATCGGACGCCATGTCACGTTTGGAGAGCCCCTGATGTGCCTAAACAGTGGAAACCCCCCAATTATAACTGAGACCGTAATCCAAACACACCCCTAACCCTAATCTCAACGGTAACCCTAACCACACCTCTAACCCAGACACACCCCTAATCCCAACCGTAAATGTAATCCAAACCCTAACTTTAGCACCAACCCTAACTTTAGCCCCAACCCTAACTGTAGCCTTAACCCTAGCCCTAACCCTAATGGGAAAATGGAAATAAATACATTTTTTTAATTTTTTTATTTTTCCCTAACTAAGGGGGTGATGAAGGGGGGTTTGATTCACTTTTATAGCGGGTTTTTTAGTGGATTTTTATGATTGGCAGCCGTCATACACTGAAAGACGCTTTTTATTGCAAAAAATATTTTTTGCATTACCACATTTTGAGAGCTATAATTTTTCAATATTTGAGTCCACAGAGTCATGTGAGGTCTTGTTTTTTGCGGGACGAGTTGACGTTTTTATTGGTAACATTTTCGGGCACGTGACTTTTTTGATCGCTTTTTATTCCGATTTTTGTGAGGCAGAATGACCAAGAACCAGCTATTCATGAAGTTCTTTTGGGGGAGGCGTTTATACCGTTCTGCGTTTGGTAAGATTGATATGATTACAGCGATACCTCATTTATATCATTTTTTTATGTTTTGGCGCTTTTATACGATAAAAACTATTTCATAGAAAAAATAATTATTTTTGCTTTGCTTTATCCTGAGGACTATAACTTTTTTATTTTTTGCTGATGATGCTGTGTGGCGGCTCGTTTTTTGCGGGACAAGATGACGTTTTCAGCGGTACCATGGTTATTTATATCAGTCTTTTTGATCGCGTGTTATTCCACTTTTTGTTTGGCGGTATGAAAATAAAGCGTTTTTTTACGGTGTTCACTGAAGGAGTTAACTAGTGATATAGTTTTATAGGTGGGGTCGTTACGGACGCGGCAATACTAAATATGTGTACTTTTATTGTTTTGTTTTTTTATTTAGATAAAGAAATTTATTTATAGGAACAATATTTTTTTGCGGGGGAGAATTTTTTGGGAATTTTTTTTACACATTGGATTTTTTTTTTTACACTATAACATTGCCCCAGGGGGGGCATCATGTTATAGTGCAAGATCACTGATCTGACACCTTGCTGTGCAGTGTGTCAGATCAGCGATCTGACATGCACAGCTCCAGGCTTCACAGTGCCTGCTCTGAGCAGGCGCTGTGAAGCCACCTCCCTCCCTGCAGGACCCGGTACCGTGGCCATCTTGGATCCGGGCCTGCAAGGAGAAGGAGGAGGTAAGAGACCCTCGCAGCAACGCGATCACATTGCGTTGCTGTGGGGGCCTCAGGGAAGCCCGCAGGGAGCCCCCTCCCTGCGCGATGCTTCCCTATACCGCCGGCACACCGCGATCATGTTTGATCGTGGTGTGCCGGGGGTTAATGTGCCAGGGGCGGTCCGTGACCGCTCCTGGCACATAGCGCCGGATGTCAGCTGCGATAGGCTGACATCATGCCAAACCAACTTGTGGGAGGGGCTTCTGGAAGCATGGGGTGAAATTTCTCCAGATTACCTCAGTAAATTAACTGCTAGAACGCCAAAGGTCTGCAATGCTGTAATTGCTGCAAAGGGAGCATTCTTTGACGAAAGCAAAGTTTGAAGGAGAAAATTATTATTTCAAATAAAAATCTTTTTTTCGAACATGGTCAATGTCTACACTAGATTTTCCATTCATTTGGCAACTCATTTGATTAATAAAAGTATGAGTTTTCATGGAAAACATTAAATTGTCTGGCTGACCCTAAACTTTTGAACGGTATTGTACTTCAAGAAGCACCCAGAAATAAAGCACTGACAAGTTCAGAAGTAGTAATTCTAGCGTAAAGTCTCCCAGGACTACCACTTACGTACAGCTGCTACAGAGAAACTGTGATTGGGCACATTAAATTATTACATTTTGCCTGCATTGATGAATTTCTTAGTACATAACACCATAAACAATATGAATCGGTCAATGAGTGCATGGAATAAAACAGCAGCAAGGCTTGCAATTCATAAGGTAATAATCCCTGACTAGATGCCTGTCATACGCAATCCCTACTGCCACACCTCATTATTGACTAATTGAAAATAAGAGCGGTATTATTGTAGAATATAGATGGGATTTGAATCGACCTTGACATTTTTTCTTGTATGTTGCAGTAACAAAGTGGAGTAACACAAGGAACACTGCCAGCTTTGATAAATTTCTGAGTACAGATGAACGTAAAAAACATGAATCGGTCGATGAGTGGATGGAAAAACCCACAGCAAGGCTTATAATTTATATGGCATTAATCCCTGGCACTGGACCATTTACTAATAGAACCCATTGGCTATTTTGGTTTCAAAACATTTTCCCTCAACTTGAATATGGATCCACAGAAAAGCATTTTTTTTCCCATTAGTAAGGAATGGGTCTCCTATACTGGTAAAGCGTAAGTGCAAGCGATGACAGAAATTAGGAGGAATCCCAAGGATAAACAGTTGCACTCAGAATTCCTTTAAGTTACAAACAATTTAGAATTTTATTTTCAAAACACCAAAATTAAATGATTCACCGCAGTTGAGACAATAAGGTATTCCAAGGGTATAAGGATGCACTATATCTTTATGATATAGTACATCCTACACTTCGACATGTATCCAATGTATCTAACCACTTTATTAATAATCATAACAGGCAAACTATGCATCTTAAGACATTTGCCATTGAGCAAATACATAAAGATATGCGCGGTGGTGATCGGGGAAAAAAAACTGCGTGATAGGGAGGCTTTCTGGATTTTCAGACTCAATACCAGAGCCCCTTCGGGGTTAAATCTTAGAAAGGAGATTATGCTCCATTACTAACGAATCTTGTGTTTTTTTTTGTTTTGTTTTGTTTTTTTCTTTCCTTATTTTTATTTTCATTTTTTCTATGTAATCGCACGTTCTTTATTTACATATTTTTCTGTCAACCTTTTCGTCAAGCAGTTTTAATTTGTTCACTATGTTGAGTTTATCACGTTTGTATCTATATCACATGTCCATTTTAATTGTACTCACCTGCTGTGAACATACTTATTGCAACCTGTGTTTCTATTAGCATACTGAGGACTAAGGGCACATTTGTTGCTCGAAACGCGTCCAGTCGGGTGTTGGTTGCTCTCCTTTACCCACTATGCCGGTCATGTCTCAGCAGCATTTTAATGTGAACTAATAAAGTTTTTACATTTTATTCCTGGAGCTGGATCCATATTTCCTTTCTCTACACGTCGACCAGTGTTGTGGCAGCAACACTTTGTTTCCGTGCTCGGATGAATACTTACCACATCGGACAGATGAACTAAGGGTGAGCTGAAATATACTCTTTTTTTTCTGAGTACTGCAGTGCTACCAGCTTGTGACTTATGTTGATGTTTGTGAGCTGCTGTAGAAGGTGGGGGCAACCCTGATTGAATCTTTTGTGTCAGTAGCACATGTTCTGTCCCAGAGTCGGACTGAGTCCGGCTTCCACAATTTTCACCCAGTGTGCCATCAGAAAAAAGTAGCGTCCCTGGCCACAAGCACTTGTCCAGGTGTCTGTAATTAAATGGGCCTTGCCACTCATAGCGTTGGTCAAAGCACGGCTTATGCTAGGTGACACGTGCTTGTGTAAGGTGGGGACGGCACTCCCGGAAAAATAGTGGTGTCTGGGGACCAAGTACCGAGGGACAGCTGCCACCATGAGGTTGTGGAAAGCTTCCATCTCCACAAGCCTAAATGGCAACATCTCCAGGGCAAGCAGTCTGGAAATGTGGCCATTTAGCATTGTAGCCTGTGGGTGGGTGGCTGCGTATTTACGCTTGCATTCCAAAGACTGGGGTAGGCACAACTGAACACTGTGCTGGGACCAGGATGTGTTTGCTGACTGTAGTTGCAAGTGTGCAACGACAGGTGCAGGGTGGGAGGCATTTTTGCATACGTCATGGATAAGAGGAATTGGTTTACTTGTAGAACAGGGGAAGAGCCAGTGGTGTCACCCGCAGACTCTGTTTCTGGACCTTGGCTTTTGGCCCAAGTAGTCGGGTGCTTTGCTTGCAAGTGCTTAATCATGCTGGTGGTGGCCAGGCTGGTAATTGTACTACCCTTTCTGATGCTGGCATGGCAGATGTTGCAAATGACATTTTTTGGGTTAGCTGGACTGTCTTAAAAAAGCGCCAGACTCGGTAACACCTAACCCTTGGCTTGGCAGCTTCATGCGTGTTAGTGCTCTGGTGATCAGTTGCCTGCCATGTGTCTCTGTCCACCTCACTGTCTCTTCCTGCCTATTGTGGTGCTGCAGATCCCTCACTCTGCATATGACCTTCCCAGGTTGGGTCAATGACTTAATCGTCCACAACCTTGTCTTCCACTTCTGCACCTTGTCCCTTCTCCTGACTTGCTGACATGACAACACCACTTGGTGGCAATTGTGTCATCTCATCATCCAGCTCTTGCAACAGTAATTGTATTTTCCCACCATCGCCTTATTGTGAATATGGCTGCTCAAATATTTGAGCATATGCAATGTCATCATGTCTCGATTGGAACAAACAGGGAATGAGGCCAGAATCTATCAATGGAAATGTGTCCAAGTGTGGGATTACTTGTCTCCGGGCACTTGACAAGATGGGAGGAAGGAGGATCAAGGTGATGATTATGTGGTCTAGAATCACAGCTGCTGACACTGGACCTTTTGGTAGACAGGGTAGTGCTTGCAAAGTGACTGGAAGCATTATCTGCTATCCATTCTACTACCTTTTAACACTGGTCCAGTGTATTGTGCCCCCCCCCCCCCCAACAAAGTGGGACAGGAAGCTAGATCAACATTACATTGTGTGTTTGTTGTGCTCCCGCGGCAGGCACAGTTTCACCTTGCCCATGTCCTCTGCCTCTATACTCCCCATCAGCATTATGTCCACTTCCCCATCCCTTACCACGTGCCTTTCCCATTTTAAATATGCATGATATATCCCCATTGAAAAAACGTTGCGGACAGTATTACAATGCCAAAATTTGCATACTACAGATGGACCTATAATAATCAAGTATCAATATAGCAATGATATTTGAAACCTAAGGTTTTTTGTGTGTTTTGAGGCTCAACTATAGCACGATAAATGCCATAAAATGTCACTGCTGAAAAAAAATTGCAGTATTACAATGCCAGCAAAATGTACCGACTTCAGATGGACGTATAAGACTGCAGTATCAAAATAGCAATGTGACTTTTTAACAAACCATTTTGTTGGAGGGTTTGAGGCGCAACTCTAGCATGATAAATGCTGTATAAAATTTCACAGCTCAAAAGGGAGGCTGTATTACAATGTCAGGCAAATTTGCCCTACTGAGATGGGCATATGAGACTGCAGCATCAATATAGTAATGCTATTGAGATCCAGCCAAATCTGGCTGTATGCTTTTGATACACAACTACAGTACCACAGTAAAAATGATGTAGAATATTTTCCTGCTCAGAACAATTTGCATGAGAAAGAGCAAAAAGAATATTATTAGCCATGTAATTCACTTTATCTTGTTCTACACGATCCCTTCAGCATAATCTCTCCCTAAGTGCTAACAGCAGTATGAATATTGATTATCATTAGCCCTAAGAAGGGCTGTTGTTGTACTTTACAGAAATATAAATGTGGTTGAATCCCTGTCTAATACGCAGCTACAATTATTATGTCCCTCTCTCACCAGCACCTCTCCCTACGCTGCTTGTGTCCGGGGTACTGTGTGCCAAGCATAGTGTCACGGGTCTTATTTAGACCTGATGAAGCTATGCCGCCAGCCATTCACAGTAATACCACAACCAAGATGGCTACGGCATTACAGTGACTGGTAGGAAATCCCCACATGTTCATTGGCTGTCTACAAAGCGCCAAACATGCAAGGTGTAGACTCGAGCATTAAGAAAAAATATTCACCGAGTAACGAGCATCCCGAGCACACTGATGCTCGAGTAAGTAACGAGTAGTGACGAGCACGCTCGCTCATCACTGTTAGTTAACTATTTGTGTTATTTGATTCAATAAAATGCTCTTTTATTATAAAGTTATATTTTAATTGTTCTCTTGTTCATCTAAATCCTCCAACCATGAATGTGTTGAATACTGTAGGAATCTGCCTTGAAGAAGGGCTTAATGTAGAGAAATGCACATTATAACTTCTGATAATATCTTCTGTAAAATTGGCTGCAGTAGATCCATTACATGGAGACAGATAAAGGTTTGATCTATAAAACTGTATCTGGTTATGTCATCTCCATTTCATTTTGTTACTCCCCAGCATAGCGTTGAACTGCAGCCACAAGGAAAGCTCTGAAAATATTAACCCTGAAAAAACATTAATACAGATGTTACATTACATCTTTAAAATATTCACAATATTTAAAACAACAGATGTCCAGAAAAAAATAAGAAGGCTTTAAAAGGATTTTTCAGAAACCGCTTTTTATGTCATGTCAAACAGAAATGTGGAATTCTGGCAGAAGGGGCCTCCATCAATTTTAGAAGAGTTATTCCATGGACATGGTGTTAGGGGTCGTGTTCCCGCCTCTGCTCAGGGGGAATCTCGAACCATCTCAACTGCGGTCTCCCATTCTTCTCCAGCCGCAGTGGAGCCTGCTCAAACGTCGGTCCCAGAGTCTGGCTCAGCCTGATACTGTGCAGATGGTTCCTGCTGCCTTTCCAGGCTCAGCCATTGTAGCCAGTACTGGTCAGCGGCGAGCAGACGTCTCTGGGACTAAGTCCTGCTTTTCCCCTTCTGAGCATGCCCGGGGTAAGACCTCTCATTGGAGGTCAGGGGTCACATGCTCAGGTGCTGTGGCAGCTCCCATTGGTCCTCTAGGAAGGTCCTGAAGTTGCTCAGGTACTGTAGCAGCTCCCATTGGTCCTCTAGGAAGGTCCTGAAGTTGCTGCAGCTATAAAAGGTTTGCATGGCCGCACGGCCATGCGCTAGAATCAGCTTATGTTATGAGCTTTAGCTACTCAGTGGTCTTGTCTGCTTATGGTCAGGGTCTGGCTGAAATAAGCCACTAGAATACCGGCACCTCTGGAGAGGAGTTTGTATGGTGAATTCAGGGCTGGCATAAAGCCGTTAGAATTCAGGCTCCACTGGAGAGGAGGTGTTTGTGTGCTTGCTACTCCCTGATCACTGATTGCTTTTGCTCTGTTAGGCAGTGTAATACTATTGTAGGAACTTGAGGATTCTGATAGCGTGGGGCAATGAACAGACAGACGGGTTTCTTTAGTGCAAATAGCGTATTTGTACAACAGCAATGACTCCCAAAACAATATACTGATAACCCGCAGTGACCTGCAATGAAACAAGTCCTTGAAACATATACAGCAAATCGGCAGAGTTCTTAAGGCAGAGTCCTCAGCAAGGTGATCAAAAGGTGAGTGTGACAGGTGACGTGGTGCAGATCCAAAACACTGTCGGTGTAGAAAGAGTCAAATCCAGGTATGAAGTAAACACAGGGAAGTCCAGAACAAGTCCACAAGTTAATCCCAGGTGTGGCATGAACACTGGTAAGTCCAGAAACAGGTTCACATTAAAATATTATACTGGTGTTGTTTCCAATGGCTCCCACCAGGGGGGGGAGTAAATGAAGGATTAAGTAGCAACGCACAGTCCAGAAACATAGTCCAAAAACATAGTTCAAAAACATAGTTCTTACCAGGAGGAGTGAACCAAGGGTTAAGTTCCATATTCAACAGACTAATGATAACATGGAGAGTGTAGCTTACATATGCAGAGAATGTCCAGAGGTAGAGGTACAGGAACACTCAGAACAAGCAGCTGAGCTGAAGGGGAACAGAAGCAGAATACTCCAGCAAGGAAGCTGACACCTGAACCAGGTTTTAAACAAACGAACAGGAAGTAGGGCAGACAAAAACAGCAAACTCCATCTTAACAAAGGGCAAGATCATTTACAAGGTGATTTGGAAAATCCGGAATACTGACAGGCAGGTGTGTTCCCCTGTGACGCTAACAGGGCACAGCGTTTTCCCTTCTGTTCGACTCTGTGAAGTAATAGAGTTTGCTTCTACCGCCATATTGTGCCACCATTTGCTAGCAGCAGGTTGGTCTCCTGCACAGTGGACCCCGAGCTGCGAACGCACCAATAATAATATCTAAATATACTCGGTGTGTTCCGCCAGCCCTATCATAATACTAATGCCAGGGTCTGGCTAGCAATGGCGGACACAAAGCAATCCATGCGGTACATCCAGCAGCTGGAGGGTAGGTTGACGGCTCTCCAGCGCACAACCTCAGCTGTGGATATAACCGCAATTGCTGTTCAGGCTGCTAGCGTGGCTGCAGCAACCTTGTTCACTGCCACCCCTGTTCTATCTCGCCTCCCTATGCCAGAAAAATTTTCTGGTGATAGTAAATCTAGTAGGGGTTTCGTGAGCCAGTCCTCTATACATCTCGAGATTCTGGCCGCATGTTTCCCCACAGAGAGGGCTAAGGTGGGATTCATTGTGTGTCTCCTGTCAGACAGGGCGTTAGAGTGGGATTCGCTGCTGTGGGAGCGTGGCAATCATGTGGTGCAGAGTGCTCCGTTGTTCCTGAGCACTCTGAAACAGGTCTTTTTAGGACCTCGTGTCACCCATGATACGGCGTTCCAACTGTTGGCATTGACTCAGGGCTCGTCCTTGGTCAGCCATTTTGCCGTCCACTTTCGCACCCTAGGATCTGAGCTGAAGTGGTCGGATAAAGCACTTATTCCGATATTTTGGAGGGGGCTGGCTGACCACGTGAAGGATGCTCTGGCCACTAGGGAGATTCCCGACACACTGGAGAAGTTAATAGCTGTGTCCACTCGTATTGACCTCCGTTTTCACGAGCGGAGCTTAGAGCGAGCCCAGTGTAGGCAGAGATTTCAGCTGGCTCCCACCTTCGCTAAACCTTTGGAATCTCCAGTCCAGGCCCCTGAGTCACATGAGGCCATGGTAGTGTCACGAGCGGGATATAAGTCCCGGACCGCTCGTGCACTCCAGGTTTGTCATGTTTGCCAGCAGTCAGGACATCTTGCCACCAGATGTCCCCAGCGGTCGAGGAAACATCAGCGTCCAGTGGTAGTAGGTGGAGGTACACTAGACATGGTGATGTTTGCCTCCAAATTGTCCTTTAAGGGGACAATTACTATAGGCTCATTTACCCACTCGGTAGAGCTTTGCGTGGCTTCTGGGGCGGAGAGCAATTTTATGTCTTCTGCCTTTGCCCAATGTCATGCAATTCCCTTGGTAATGTTAGCTCAACCAGTAACCGTACGAATGGTAAATTGGTCGACACTGCCTTCACAGATAACACACCAGACCATCCCATTTTCTCTGTCCATGTCGCCATCTCATCAAGAAATTATATCTCTGCTTGTCATTCCTGAGGGAATTGATGAGGTCCTGTTAGGGATACCTTGGCTACAGTACCACTCTCCTCATATTGAGTGGTCCACAGGCAGATTTTTGGGATGGGGTGAATCTTGTGGGAGTAGATCTCAGAGGGAATGTGTTCAGGTTGCTACCACTGAGGTACCCGCAGATCTATCCTCTCTCCCCAAGCAATATTGGCCCTATGCAGACGTGTTCTCCAAAAGAACTGCGGAGACCCTTTCGCCTCACCGCCCCTATGACTGTCCTATTGACCTCTTGCCTGGTGCTGAGCCTCCGCGGGGTCGAGTCTATCTGTTATCTCTCCCGGAGACGGAGGCAATGTCACAGTACATCCAGGAAAATCTGGCAAGAGGATTCATTAGGAAGTCAGTTTCACCTGCAGGGGCTGGGTTCTTCTTCGTGCAGAAGAAGAACGGGGAACTACATCCATGCATAGATTACAGGGGTCTTAACGCCATCACCGTTAAGAATAAGTATCCTCTGCCCCTGATATCTGAGCTCTTTGATAGGCTTTGGGGAACAAGAGTATTTGTAAAATTAGATCTGTGGGGTGCTTGATTCGCATCCGTGACGAATGGAAGACGGCTTTTAACACCAGGGATGTGCACTATGAATATCTGGTGATGCCCTTCGGGCTCTGTAATGCCCCAGCCGTCTTCCAAGACTTTGTGAAAGACATCTTCTGGGATATGCTCTCCACCTCGGTCATAGTCTATCTGGATGATATTCTCATCTACTCTTCAGATATTGACTCCCACCGGAGAGATGTTTGCAGAGTCTTCGACCTCTTACGGGCAAATTCCCTCTGCGCAATGTTGGAGAAATGTGTGTTTGAGCAGGAGTCCTTACCTTTCCTGGGCTATATCATCTCCACCCAGGGATGGGCTATATCATCTCCACCCAGGGATTGGCTATGGATCCTGCCAAACTACAAGCTGTGATGGACTGGCAGGAACCCCATTCTCTTAAAGCGGTGCAGCGCTTTATGGGGTTCATTAATTACTATCTCCAGTTCATTCCACACTTCTCAACTTTGGTAGCTCCCTTAGTTGCCCTTACCAAGAAGGGAGCAAATCCCAAATTGTGGTCTGAGGAGGTCTCTAAGGTCTTTCACTCCATTAAGTCACACTTAGCTAACGCTCCCATCCTACATTGCCCAGATGTAGATAAGCCATTTATAATGGAAGTGGAAGCCTCATCCGTTGGTGCTGGAGCAGTCCTTTTCCAAAAGGATGCTCAAGGTCGGAAGCATCCTTGCTTCTTCTTTTCCAAGACCTTCTCACCAGCGGAGAGGAATTATTCCACTGGAGACAGGGAGTTGCTAGCCATGAAGTTGGCCTTCTCAGAGTGAAGCCTTCTCTTGGAGGGGGCTCGTTTTCCCTTCCAAGTCTTCACAGACCACAAGAATTTGGTGTACTTGCAGACAGCCCAGCGGTTAAATTCTCGCCAGGCCAGATGGTCTTTGTTCTTCTCCTGGTTTCATTTCACCCTCCATTTTCTTTCCAGGGAGAAGAACATTCGTGCCGACGCTCTCTCTCGCTCCGTTGTATCATCTGAGGAGGAGGAAGAAGAGCCTCGGCTTATTGTCCTCACCGAGAGCCTGAGAACTGTGGCCCCAATTTCGCTAGAGTCTGTGCCTCCAGGCAAGACTTTTGTACTATCCAGTCTGCGTCCAGAGGTTCTCTCTTGTGCTCAGCCATCCAGGGTGGGTGGAGATTTTTGGTCCAAAAGGACATCTGAGCTACTGGCGAGGACATACTGGTGGCCGTATATGGCTCGTGATGTTGCTGACTATGTTCAGACGTGTGTCTCTTGCGCCAAGAACAAGTCTCCTCAGCCACGGCCAGCTGGGTTGCTTTACCCCCTGCCTGTGGTGGACAGGCCCTGGGAGATGGTCGGGATGGATTTTGTGGTGGACTTACCCAAGTCTGGTAGCTGCACCATTATCTGGGTGATCACCGACCATTATTCCAAAATGGTGCACTTGGTGCCTCTTCCACGGCTACCTTCTGCACGGGCTCTGGCAGTATTGTTCATCAAGCATATCTTTCGCCTACATGGTATGCCGGACAAAATTGTCAGTGACCGGGGTCCCCAGTTTGCATCTCGATTCTGGAGAGAGCTTTGTCATCTACTCAGTATAGAGTTGAATCTCTCCTCGGCATATCATCCTGAGACGAATGGGTTGGTTGAGAGGGCCAACCAGACCCTGGTCACATATTTATGGCATTTTGTTTCTGCCAGGCAAGATGACTGGGCATCTTTGCTATCGTGGGCGGAGTTTGCGCTTAACAACGCCGTAGCCGACTCCACCGGTCAGACACCATTCCTCCTAAATTATGGCCAGCATCCGCGTGTCCCTGTGCTCATGCCCGTGTCTTCCGCCGATTCCAGGGTGGCAGACTGGGCTGTGGAGGCGTGGGACATTTGGGACCGCACTCAGGATGCCATTCGGGCCTCCAAGGAAAGAATGAGGTCCTCCGCCGATGCACATCGGCGCCCCGCTCTGACCTTTGCTCCTGGCGACTTAGTGTGGCTCTTTGCCCGTAACATCAGGCTGCGAGTTGAGTCCATTAAGTTTGCACCTCGCTACTTGGGTCCCTTCAATGTCCTCGAACAAGTTAAACGTGTGGTCTACCGTCTGGCCCTTCCTTCACGCCTAGGTATCACCGACACCGTTCATGTGTCCCTCTTGAAGCCCGTTTACATGTCCCGGTTTTCCGAGTCATCTGCCGGGACATCGGTTTCATCTATGGATGATTACGAGGAGAACGCTATTTTGGGGTGCAAGGTGGTACGTGGCAAAAATTCGATTTGGTTGTCTGGAAGGGTTATGGCCCAGAGGACAGGTCCTGGGAGCCTGCTGAGCATATTCGAGCTCCGCAGCTCATTGCTGCTTTTGAGCATAGCGAGGCCCAAGGAGGGGGGCCCTAGGAGTGGGGTAATGTTAGGGGTCGAGTTCCCGCCTCTGCACAGGGGGAATCTCAAACCATCATCCATTCTTCTCCAGCCGCAGTGAAGCCTGCTCAGCGGAGAGGTCGGTCCCAGCGTCAGGCTCAGCCATTGTAGCCAGTACTGGTCAGCGACGAGCAGACGTCTCGGGGACTAAGTCCTGCTTTTCCCCTTCTGAGCATGCCCGGGGTAAGACCTCTCATTGGAGGTCGGGGGTCACATGCTCAGGTACTGTGGCAGCTCCCATTGGTCCTCTAGGAAGGTCCTGAAGTTGCTGCAGCTATAAAAGGCCATGCACTAGTATCAGCTTATGTTATGAGCTTTAGCTACTCTGTGGTCTTGTCTGCTTGTGGTCAGGGTCCGGCTGAAATAAGCCACTTGAATACTGGCACCTCTGGAGAGGAGTTTGTATGGTGAATTCAGGGCTGGCGTAAAGCCATTAGAATTCCGGCTACACCGGAGAGGAGGTGTTTGTGTGTTTGCTACTTCCTGACCACTGATTGCTTTTGCTGTGTTAGGCATTTGTGTTCCCCTGTGATGCTAACAGGGCACAGCATTTTCCCGTCTGTTCGACTCGCTAACAGAGTTCACTTCTACCACCATATTGTGCCACCTATTGCTAGCAGCAGGTTGGTCTCCTGCACAGTGTACCCTGGGCTGCGAACGCACCAATAATAATATCTAAATAAATTCGGTGGGTTCCGCCAGCCCTAACACATGGTTTCTTTTCTTTAAAGTGAATAAGGCCACGTTCACACATTCACCAAACAAAAATAATACACCTGAAATGCAGTGTAAAAGGAGCTAATGCACTGGTTTGAGAAATGTGCTTTGAATTAAGGGTATGGTGGGACCATAATAATTAAAAAAAAAAAAACATTCTATAAGGAAATATCCCATGTAGTCTGAGACTTAAAGAGGTATTCTCATCTCCAAGATCCCATCCCGATATGTAGTCAGTGTGATAATATTATCAAATACCTCCAATTAGAAATGTATATGTATATTTTCTGATCGCCATGTCTCTATCCTCATGTGTAGACAGTGCAGGACCCTAGGTATTCATGGTTATGACCACTAGAAACTAGCTAACTGTCACTGCATCAGAGGTCGTAACCATGGACACTTAAAGGGAAGATGCCATAAAAAAAAAAACATTTTTTCCAGCAATTGAAAAATTGTAAAGAATTAGTGTTTACATTTTCTTAAAAAAATATTATCATTTGTTTATAATTTAGTAAAATATGAAAAATAATTTGAAAAGGTTTGGCATTTCCACTTTTAAACACTAGGGGGAGCAGCAACTAGCTCGCATTACTGCACTGCAGTAATTATGGGAGGAGTTTGCTGACGTGTGTGTGTGTGTGTGTGTGTGTGTGTGTGTGTGTGATGTCTCCTCTCCTCCCCTTCTGGTGTTTGCTAAGGGATGAGAGGATTCAGGAACACAGTGAGCAGCCATTTTGTTGGTGATTGCAAAGTTATACTGACAAGTAGACAGTCTCAGAGGATGGCAGGCAGCAAGGATTCTGGGAGACATGGTGGAGGGAGCAGGGTGACAGCAGTGCAGAGTATTTCAGGAGAGTAGTGTGCTGGTCTATGGGGGGCACCCTGTTTGGTGCGCGGAGCAGCCAGGGATTGTACATAGAGCGCTGTCTTTTATACACATGGATGGACAGTCTGCTTGTCTGCTCCACAGAAATCCAGGAAACATTTCTGCTGATTGATGGCATGTTCTGATCCAGACATTGCATGCAAAGACTCCATTCCCCTCCTCAGATCCTGTCCTGGCGATGTGTGAAAGTGAGGCGACAGGAGCAGTCGGGGTGACACTGGGGGGAAATGTAGCGATATAGTAACGATAAAAATGAGACCCCCTCTCTTCAGCTGCCTCTCCAGCCCTCCCCCTGACTGCACCTAACTGGAGGTCATGCTGCCCCCTCTACTACCCCAGACCCGTGTGCAGGTGCTCAGCCAGAACCACCATAGAATGGGTCCGCTTTCTGAATATAATACTGCCATACAGATCACACAATACCGCCATATAGATCACACATAAAACCACCATATAATTCTCACATACTACTGCCACATAGATAGATCACACAATCCCACAATATAGTTCTCATATAATCCCGTCATATAGTTCTTATATTATTGCACCATACTGATCAAATATAATACAACCATACATATCACATATAATACGGTCATATAAATCACACATAATGCCATCATACAGGTCACACATAATAATTAGTGGCATCAAGTGTGGTCTATATGGCAGCATTATGTAAAAAATATACATTATATGGTGGCATCACGTTTGATCTATATGGCAGCAGTATGTAAAAAATATATATGGCAACATTACGTGCGGTCCATATTACAGTATTATGTAATAGATATATCTGGCGACATTATGTATGACCTATATGGCAGTACTATGTAATAAATATATATGGAGGTATAATGTGTGGTCTTTATGAGTATTATGTGATAAAATATATATGGCGGCATTATGTATGACCTATATGGCAGTATATTTATTATGTAAAGGCAGGAAAGTTGTGAGCTATGCCCTTCTGTGACCCCCACAATTATTTTATTTTTTTTGGGGGGAGGGGGGGCAATTAGACCTTATGCTATGTCGCCCTATGATTTGTATGTACGCCCCTGGTGACGATCCTCACAGCTTATCCTGAAAGACACCAGGCTTGGGGTGTCGGTGAGATTGAGGTGGGTTTCAGGGAGCACGAGATGGGTGTCAGGGGGCATGGGGTGAGTCAGTGAGCTTAGGGTGGGTGTCAAGGCCCAGCCTCAGTCTTTCCGTTTCTACTCCCTGGATCACTAGTCTCAGACTGCTGCCACCTGCCCTCTGCTCTGCAATGTATAGTAGGAAGATCAGGCAGGAGACCTGAGGAGCTGCAGGACTACAGCACTTAGGAGCTCAGTCCTGGCATGCTGGGACTTGTAGTGACACAGCAGCTAGAGCTTGCTGAGTGTCATCACCCCCTGGGGTCTGCTTCCTTGTGCCAACCATAGCCCAAGTGTTAAAACAATATTATTGTGCCAACCATAGCCCACCTCTTTACACTGTGCAGCCCTCCCACCTGATCCATAGGTGAAGCTGCTGCCTGCCTGCACACTGATCCCCCTGTACCATGCACAGCAGGCAGGGGAGGGTTAACCATTACAGGCCAGCCTCATGCAGCCCCTTGTAACCAGGAGGGATCCCCTGCTGCAGAGAATTGCTCTATTTTTAGAAACATGGGGCTTCAGACTCCAGGCTGCAGTCTACAGGACAGTCACTGTGTGAGGGTGATGAAGTGCAACACGTCCAGGCTCCAGCCAGAAATCAGTGCGGCACAGAAAAGCAGCAGACATGGCGCTCCATGTACAGGGAGACACGCTGCTGCTGTTGGGTGATTTCCTGCCTCTGGACTGAGGGAGGAAGCTCTCAGCAAGACAGCGCAGGTCGGCAGTGATCGCAGCCTGTACTGTAATACTAAGTACAGGCTGCGATCACTGCTAGTGCTGCAGATACTTACCCCAAACCCTCGCTCCCAGCAGCTTCTCAACATCTTCGGTCATCGTAGCCCACAGCAAACAAAATGGCCGCAATCTCCTCTCACAGCTGTGACCTAGCAGCTCAGTGGGCGTGCCCAAGTCACAGCTGAGAGGCAGGAGGAGCATCAAAGAGAAATCAGAAAAAGAGAATCAGAAAAACTATACTACATTTCTATTTGGACATATTTGCTAATATTATTATTACACCTACTACATATTGGGATGATATCTTGGAGATGGAAATACCCGTTTAAGAAACTTTTCACATCTACAAGGTGAGCAGCATTTTGACCACATGATCATTTGAAAGGGAGAAGATAAAGATCTTAGAAAAAAGGTTTTGACAGTGAGGGCACAAGTCAGGATTTCTTGCAGAAATTTTCCTGACAAAAACCGGACATTTCTGCCAGAAATCCGCATGCGTTTTTTCTCGTTTTTTTACGCGTTTTTGATGCATTTTTTGTGCGTTTTTTCCCAAATGCACAGAATTGAAAGGCAAAACGCAGAAAATCCGCAAAGATAATGAACATGCTCATTTTTTTACCGCGATGCTTTTTTTTGCGGAAAAAAACACATCCATGTGCACAAAACATGCAGAATGCATTCTAAATGATAGAATGCATAATGTATGCGTTTTAATGAGTTTTTATAGCGTTTTTAGCGCGAAAAAGCCTGAACATGTGCACATAGCCTGAGGGTGAACAAAGAGTGGAACAGGCTGCTATGAGAGGAGGTGAGTTCTACTTAATGGAAGTGTTCAAACAGAGACTGGACAGACATTGTCAAAGATGATTTAGTGAATCCTGCATTGAGCAAGAGGTTGTCTGCGTTCTCTGTAGTCAGCCGTGTGCGTGTATCTGTGATAATCGCCCCAGCGGCACCAAAAACACGCTCTGACACCACACTAGCAGCAGGGCAGGCCAGCACCTCCAGGTCATATAAGGAGAGGTCTAGCCAACTGTGCAGCTTGAATACCCAGTAATTAAATGGAACCGAAGCGTCAGGAAGGACGCAGGTATGGTCACTTAGATACTAGTTGATCATGTTGTTCAACTTCTGCCTCCTTGACATTGTTACCGGTCCACATAGCCCTTGCTGATGAGCCGGTTTATTGAAGATGGCCCAGTTTGTGGACATTTTCCCCCCACCTCTTTTGGACCTGCTGGGCGTGTCTCTCCCCATTAATGCATGCTGTTGCAAAGAGCTGGTACCTCTGCTACCAGCGGTGTCTGAGTCTGATGTCATCAAATGATGGACAATGGCCCTCTTGATGGATTCAATTGTGAAACCCCTTGGTGACTGCAACAGTAGCGAAGGAAATTTGTCCTTGTACCGTGGGTCGAGAAAGGTGGCCAACCAGTATAGGTTGCTGTTGAAAATGTGGATCACGCGAGGGTCTTGGGGCAGACAATTAGACATGAACTGTGCCATGTGTGCCAAGTTGCAATGAGGCAAATATTCTGTGGCCCCCCTCACACTGACTCTCCTCTACCTCCTCCTCTCCAGCCCACCCATGCTGGACAGACCTGAAGCTGGGGTTGGGAGTCCCTTCAGTGCCACATAAAAATAAGTCCTCTCCCTCCTCATCTTCATCACCCAGTCTTGCCTCATCATGATATTGGCTGAGCTAGGTAGGCTCACCGAGTGTGAAATCTTGCTCCATACCCTGCTGATGGGCACTCAAAGATTCCATGTTTAGATTATGCAGCAATTCTTTCAACGAACATCTGGATGATAATGCTGATAATAGCCTGATCACCGCTCATGAGGTTGGTGCAGTACTCAAAGTTATCAAGCACCTCACAAATGTCAGCAATCCACACCCACTCGACAGTTGTTATCTGTTTTGGCTGAGTCACAGTCTGACGGGCATGTTTAAGCTGGTATTCAAAAAGTGCCCTCTGCTTCTCACTAATCATTGACAACATATGATATGCTGGGTTCCACCGTGTGAGCAGGTTGGTGATTTGGCAAATTATATTGCTTTTGAAGCGCTGCAAGATCAGCAACAGCGGTAGAGGAATGGCGGAAATGGGCACAAATACATCGCACCTTCTCAAGTAGGTATGGCAAGTCAGGGTATGTTTTGATAAATTTCTGATCCACTAGGTTCAGGACGTGAGCCATGCATGGCACGTGTACCAGCTTCCCGAGGTTTAATGCCGCCACCAGATTACGCCCATTATCGCAAACAACCAGACCGAGTTCGAGTTGCCATGGGGAGAGCCACTGATCGGTCTGTTGTTTTATTTCTTGCCACAGCTCTGCTGCAGTGCATGGTGTTTGACCTAAACAGATCAGCTTCAGCAGAGCGTGTTGCCGCTTTGCCGATGCGCTGCTGCACAGTTCGCAACTTGGGAGTGATGTGGAGGGTAATTCAGCATAGGATGAGGAGGCTGAGGAGGAAGAGGGGAGACTAGGCATATATGATGATGCGGAAACCATGACTGAGGTTGGGCCCACTATACGGGATGTGGCTAGGATAAGTGATGTTCCATTTTGAGACTTTGTCCCACCCTCCACCAGGTTCAGCAAGTGTGCCATGACAGAAATGTATCATCCCTGTCCACAACTACTTGCCCACGTGTCTGTTGTTAGGTGGACCTTCCCAGTTACAGCGTTGGTGAGAGCGCGCTTTAGATTATTTAACACGTGCTGGTGTAATGCAGGGATGGCACACTGGGAAAAATAGTGCTGGCTGGGAACAGAGTATCGTGGGGCAGCCACAGCCAAGAGATCACGGAAAGACTGTGTCCCCACAAGTCTAAACAGTGACATCTCCATGGCTAGCAACTTGGCAATGTGCGTGTTTAGTATTTGTGCTTGTGGTTGCGTTGGTTGGTATTTACGCTTCCTTTCATAGATCTGGGGCATGGACAACTGAACGCTTGGCTGGAACAATCAAGTGGATGGGATTGTTGTGTCCTGTGCACCTGCTTCCTGGTCAGCAGATTGGGAAGGATGGATCACAGGCGACATGGCAGTGGGTTGACCCGCAGACACTGATTTGGTACTCTGTTGTTCCACCCACCTTGGCTGCCATGTGTTTACGCATACTGGTGGTGCTCTGGTTGCCTTTGCCCTGGCCTCTGCTCAGCTTCGTATGGCAGATGCTACAGATGACAATGTTTGGTTCAGAAGGACTAGCTGAAAAAAATTCCATACAGAGGATGAATGCCCCCTTGCCTTGACTTGGGGCACAGAGGGATTGCTCTTGGCAACCATTGACACACTTCGCACTCTGCTCAAACCAGTAGTCCTTGGTGCCTTTGTTGGTGCTACGTATCCACCTTCTTCCTCTGTGCTGCTGTGTTGGCTATGCGCACCAATGATCCAGGTCGGATCAGTGGACTCATCATCGACCACCTCGTCGTCCATGTCATTCTCCTTCCGTGTTGATATTGTCGGCTGGCCAGATGACAACTGTGTCTCATCATCATCAGCCTCCACCTCTTGAGCCGGTATATCACGTGGCTGAAAGTGTCTTTCTTCTGTCCATGGGTTTTCAAATATTTGGCCATGACCAGACTATACTTCCTCACGTTCCTGATCAATGTTGCGCATTGAGAGACTAGAGGCAACCAAAGGATCATATGTACCAAACAGATCATCAGAGTGGCCAAGCATAAGGTCAAATGTTTCCTGTGACTGCTGAGGGGGAGGGAGTAGGAACAGGTTGAGGATTGGATGACCCAGTGTATCGACAGTAGACTGTGTGGTCGTGGAGGATTGGGTGCTACTAGAAAATTTAATTGACCGCTTATCTGCCATCCAAGACAGTATCTCCTCTTGCTCTTCTGGCTTCCAGACACACTTACGTTCCAGACCGGGAATTTTCGCCAGGAACATAGATGCATCAACCTTCTTCTGTCTCCCAGACTCAGTGCCTTGTCGGGCACCACTGACAACCCCACGTCCACGTCCCTGTCCCTTCACAACAGGCTTTTTGGGAATTTGTGGTTTTTGTGCCGATGTTCAGATGCAGATATTATGGAACAAGGAGCAGTTCGTGTTTTGTGGAAGGTAACACTACAACCTAGTACTGCTTTGTGTTTTACAAACAGGAGGACTGTCTGCAACGTAAAAAAAAATTGACCTGAGTTTAACGCCAAATATTTTGCTCGCCAGTCACCACAGAAGACAACAGAGCTGGATGCGTCTCAGTTGTGCAGTACTGTGCATGCTATTCGGTGTGCAAACAGCATCGCAAGAGCAAACAAATTGGCTTGCAGGGTTAAATGTGACCCCCAAAATAGCTGGGAATACTGTCACTACTCCCTGACCTTATACTGCACTTTCAGCAAGAGCAGAGATATTGAGGTACTATTTATGTACTGTAACTCTTCTGCCTGTCTCCCTGTACTACTACAGTAACCTACTGCTAGAATAGCTTTCACAAGGGCTTTTATGTTTTTTTTAGATGATTTCTGGACGATTTTCAAAAGCACAACTCTTCCTAGCAGCTGCTCACACTATCCATACGGTAGCACTAGCTGTGTTCTGGATGCAATGTGCAGAAAATGGCACTGGCAGGGCTTTAATAGAGCCTATGACACATAGCCTACTATGATGACTCATCTATGATGCTGCACAGCCAGCCAATCACAGTAATGCCGCCCACAACCAAGAAGGCTGTGGTATTACTGTGATTGGCTTATGCTGGGCTGGAGCTACGAATATTGCGAGGCGAGTAGTGAAATACTCGCTAGGATTTGAGTACCTCAAGTACCACATTACTCGCCGAGTACCGAATCCTAACACATATACTCGATCATCCCTAATTATGTCATGTAATCCCTGTGGACAATCAGCACTGGCTTTGCTCTCCTCTCCTGCGGACAAATCAGACATCCAGAGAAAGTGAGAGCTTTGGCTGCCCTTTCACTTCCTCCGAATGTCAATTATGTCCGTAGGAGAGAATATACTCAGAGCTGATTGGCCAGAGAGATCATATGACATAACAGTGTCACACGATGCCAGGGAGAGCCAGTGCCAACACCACAGGAAGGCGCCCGCACCAGAGGTGACTATAGGGGATAATATTGTACTCAGTTAAACATACGACTAAGAAGGGGTTGTCTGCATAGTGTTCAACCCCTTTAAGGCAAGACAGCAGTTACTATGGCCCTGATTCATCAAGACCATTGCTATTCATTCAGGGCTTGATGAGGAGATGTGCTGAGTGAGAGGTGCTGGACTCATTATGCCTCTTATGCATGCTGGACAAGTGTGTCCACACACACACACACACACACACACACACACACACACACACACTACAGATACCTTACAAACTACAGATACCACACACACACATTACAGATACCTCACACACAAGTAACACACACACATTAGATACTTCACACACAAGTAACACACATGAACACTACAGATACATCACACACAAGTAGCACACACTACAGATACTTCACACACAATTAACATACACAAACTACAGATACTTCACACACAAGTAACACACACTACAGATACTTCACACACCACTAACATACACACACTACAGATAATTCAGACTCAAGTAACGCACACTACACATACTTCACACACACACACACACACACACTACAGATACTTCACACACTACAGATACTTCACACACAAGTTAGGCTTGGTTCCCATTGCGTTAATGGGAACGCGCTAACGGACAGCGTTGCACGGCAAAATTAACGCCGTGCAACGCGTCCGTTAGCGCGCCCATTCACGGCAATGGGAACGTGCAGCACTAGCGCGTGCCATGTTCGGCACGCGCTAGCGACGCGCCGGTGTTCCCTGGCGCGCCGCTGACGCTGCTTGCAGCGTCCGAGGCGTGCCCGCGGTCCGTTCCCCACTCTCGCAGATCGGGGATCTGCGAGAGCGGGGACGTTACCGCGACCCCGGGACACGGCCCCATTAAATACATTGCGTTAGCGCAACCCTAGCCTAACACACACTACAGATACTTCACACACACACTTCACACACTACGGATACTTCACACACAACACACACTCCTCTGTGCCGCAGGGGAGGCTGATATACATGTGCAGCTCCTTCTCCTCACAGCAAGCACTTTCCCAGCACCTCCCTCACTCTCTCCTCAGTTGGGGCTGTGGACCAGAGCAGGAGATGTGACCATGGGGAATTGAGCTGCTTCTCTATCTGTCCTTCGGAGCACACACAGGTAGATATTCCTGACCTTGCAGCTTGGTTGCAGGCTCTCTCCCTCAGAGGTGCGCAGTGCAGGAGGACAAGAGCACTGGCCAATCAGCTCTTCTATCAATCTGATGCTCATTGGCCAGTGTTCTTCTCCAGCACGGCACGCCCCTTTTTTGAATGGCTGAACCCAGCACGGCAAAAAAAAAAAATCAGTGTATAGAAAAATGTTTGCACCCCCACCCAACCAGTGGCACCGTGAGTAGGCGGCTACCCATCCACCATCCCCGTACCCGATTACACAGAAACTTACTGCTTCGGTCTCCCTATGTTCTGTCACTGCCATCAGAGACATCTTCAGTGCTTTGTAAATACTTTCATGCCCTGCCGCCGCACTAGACAGGAGGAAGTGGGCGGTCTGATGGCACGATCACAAGCTCCAATGGCATGCATGGCTGGAGCAGCGCAGCACAACACAGCGCGGTCCCCATCTTGTTTCATTGTTACCTCACTGCAGTGCTAGTGATCAGGACATCAGACCGCCCACTTCCTCCTTTTTAGTGCGGCGTGATCAAGTGCGCAAGGTAAGCAAATGCTTCCTGACGTGCTGGCTGCTGAAGGGAACTCTGGAACGCCCGCTGACAATGTGGAGGGGGCGATACATCAAGTGGCACATTACAAGGACTGGCCCTTCTGGCATTTGCCAGAAATGCCTGATGGCCAGTCCGGCCCTGGTTAGGGTACGTTCAGACTAGCGTTGTGCTAGTGTGCGTCGGCGCCGCACGCGTCATGCGCCCCTATGTTTAACATGGGGGACGCATGCGTTTTTGCTTGTTGCGTTTTGCGACAAATGCGTCTTTTTTGCCGCAAGCGTCGGACCAAGAAAACGCAACAAGTTGCATTTTTCTTGCGTCCGATTTTCGGCAAAAAACGACGCACGCGTCGCAAAACGCAGCGTTTTTGCGTGCGTTTTGCCACGTTTTTCGGTGCGTTGTGCGTCGCGTCGCCGACGCAGCGGCGCACAACGCTAGTCTGAACGTAGCCTTAGGGCTAGGGTTAGGTTTGTGGTTATGGTTGGGATTACGGTTTTGGTTGGGATTAGGGTTAGGTGTGTGGTAGGGTTAGGTTTGTGGTTAGGGTTCGGATTAGGGTTAGCGGTGTGTTGGGGTTAAGTTTGTGGTTAGGGCTATGGTTAGGGTTGGGATTAAATTTAGGGGTGTGTTGGGGTTAGGGTTGTGGCTGGGGTTTTGGTTAGGGTTGGGATTAGGGTTAGGAGTGTGTTGGGGTTAGGGTTTGAGTTAGAATTGGGGGTTTCCACTGCTTAGGTACATCAGGGGGTCCCCAAACGCGACATGGTGCCACCATTGATTCCAGCCAATTTTGAGTTCAAAAAGTCAAACGGTGCTCCCTCTCTTCTGAGCCCTGTCATGCACCCAAACAGTGGCTTTTCCCCACATATGGGGTATCGGCGTACTCAGGAAAATTGCACAGCAAATTTTGTGGTTCATTTTCTCCTGATACACTTGTGAAAATAAAAAAAATTGGTTTCAAAGTAATTTTTTTGTGAAATAAGTAAAATGTTAATTTTTTCCTTCCACATTACTTTAGTTCTCGTGAAGCACCTGAAAGGTTAATAAACTTTTTGAATGTGGTTTTGCACACCTTGAGGGGGGGCAGTTTTTAAAAGGGTGTCACTTTTGGGTATTTTCTGTTATATTGACCACCAAAGTCACTTCAAATGTGAGGTGGTCCCTAAAAAAATGGTTTTGTAAATTTGGTTGGAAAAATGAGAAATCACTGCTCAAACTTTTAACCCTTATAACTTCCTAACAATAACCAAAATTATGTTTCCAAAATTGTGCTGATGTAAAGTAAACAGGTGGGAAATGTTATTAAGTATTTTGTGTGACATCACTGTCTGATTTAAGGGTATAACAATTCAAAGTTTGAAAATTGCAAAATTTTCAAAATTTTTACCATATTTCTGTTTTTTTTCATAAACGCAAGTCATATTGAAGAAATTTTACCACTAAGGCCAGAGTTAGACGCAACGTATGAAAAATCAGTCCGATTCTCTCACCCGAGAATCGCAGCAATGTTCTCCATATGGTGATCCGTATGTAATCCGTTTGCAACGCAATGATGTAATTTCCTCGCATCTAAGTATCCGTGTGACATCCGTATGGCATCCATATGGCATGTGCAACACTCGCTAGGACCGTGGGGTACTCGGAACTGGGTCACACAGCTCTTAAAGGGGTGGTCACAGCAGCGGTGACCCGGTCTGTGGCCCTGGGCGCGCAATAAAATAAGAAAGGGGAAATTCATAAGGGATTGTACATGACGCCACCTGTGGTGTTCGGCTATAAATGGCCAATGCTGCTTAAGGAGACTGCTGGGGCCGATGGTGATGCAGCTGGGATGGTGATGCAGCTGGGATGGTTCTGCTCCCCACAGGTGGAGCGGGGCCCCAGGGCTACCAGTGCAGTTTTGTAAGGGACTTGTGGACGTTGGGGTGCAGGACTGAAGGTCCAGGACTGAGGGTGCGGGAATAGCTACAGGACACAAGTGGCCCATGTTCCTGTTTCCATGATTGTTCTCTTGTGTCTACAAGACTGGGGAGTTCCACCACTCCTCTTGGGCTGGCTGCACAAAAGCTGTTCTGCCCTGTATGCACACATGGATTTTTCCTCTCTGAACCCTGTTCACACAGGTAATATACAGATGATCAGGTTTTTAAATACATCAGATAGGGATTGCATACATTAGTTAGGACTGCTCTGATATGGGTATACCGTGAAGATTGGTAGAGCAGCTTAGTATACATTTTTTGCAAAAAACGTATCAACCAAATACCCTGTTATTTACATCTTTTACTGGCACTTGCGGATTACTGCAAACATTTTTTCAAACTGAGTGTTTTTGGTTTTACCATTCTCTTTTGTGTCTTCAGGTTTCTTGGTGGTGTGTGAACATGTTCTTACAGACTTGTTCACTGTGCAAGTGGCCCATGTTCCTGTTTCCATGATTGTTCTCTTGTGTCTACAAGACTGGGGAGTTCCACCACTCCTCTTGGGCTGGCTGCACAAAAGCTGTTCTGCCCTGTATGCACACATGGATTTTTCCTCTCTGAACCCTTTTCACACAGGTAATATACAGATGATCAGGTTTTTAAATACATCAGATAGGGATTGCATACATTAGTTAGGACTGCTCTGATATGGGTATACCGTGAAGATTGGTAGAGCAGCTTAGTATACATTTTTTGCAAAAAACGTATCAACCAAATACCCTGTTATTTACATCTTTTACTGGCACTTGCGGATTACTGCAAACATTTTTTCAAACTGAGTGTTTTTGGTTTTACCATTCTCTTTTGTGTCTTCAGGTTTCTTGGTGGTGTGTGAACATGTTCTTACAGACTTGTTCACTGTGCAAGTGGCCCATGTTCCTGTTTCCATGATTGTTCTCTTGTGTCTACAAGACTGGGGAGTTCCACCACTCCTCTTGGGCTGGCTGCACAAAAGCTGTTCTGCCCTGTATGCACACATGGATTTTTCCTCTCTGAACCCTGTTCACACAGGTAATATACAGATGATCAGGTTTTTAAATACATCAGATAGGGATTGCATACATTAGTTAGGACTGCTCTGATATGGGTATACCGCCGTGAAGATTGGTAGAGCAGCTTAGTATACATTTTTTGCAAAAAACGTATCAACCAAATACCCTGTTATTTACATCTTTTACTGGCACTTGCGGATTACTGCAAACATTTTTTCAAACTGAGTGTTTTTGGTTTTACCATTCTCTTTTGTGTCTTCAGGTTTCTTGGTGGTGTGTGAACATGTTCTTACAGACTTGTTCACTGTGCAAGTGGCCCATGTTCCTGTTTCCATGATTGTTCTCTTGTGTCTACAAGACTGGGGAGTTCCACCACTCCTCTTGGGCTGGCTGCACAAAAGCTGTTCTGCCCTGTATGCACACATGGATTTTTCCTCTCTGAACCCTGTTCACACAGGTAATATACAGATGATCAGGTTTTTAAATACATCAGATAGGGATTGCATACATTAGTTAGGACTGCTCTGATATGGGTATACCGCCGTGAAGATTGGTAGAGCAGCTTAGTATACATTTTTTGCAAAAAACGTATCAACCAAATACCCTGTTATTTACATCTTTTACTGGCACTTGCGGATTACTGCAAACATTTTTTCAAACTGAGTGTTTTTGGTTTTACCATTCTCTTTTGTGTCTTCAGGTTTCTTGGTGGTGTGTGAACATGTTCTTACAGACTTGTTCACTGTGCAAGTGGCCCATGTTCCTGTTTCCATGATTGTTCTCTTGTGTCTACAAGACTGGGGAGTTCCACCACTCCTCTTGGGCTGGCTGCACAAAAGCTGTTCTGCCCTGTATGCACACATGGATTTTTCCTCTCTGAACCCTGTTCACACAGGTAATATACAGATGATCAGGTTTTTAAATACATCAGATAGGGATTGCATACATTAGTTAGGACTGCTCTGATATGGGTATACCGCCGTGAAGATTGGTAGAGCAGCTTAGTATACATTTTTTGCAAAAAACGTATCAACCAAATACCCTGTTATTTACATCTTTTACTGGCACTTGCGGATTACTGCAAACATTTTTTCAAACTGAGTGTTTTTGGTTTTACCATTCTCTTTTGTGTCTTCAGGTTTCTTGGTGGTGTGTGAACATGTTCTTACAGACTTGTTCACTGTGCAAGTGGCCCATGTTCCTGTTTCCATGATTGTTCTCTTGTGTCTACAAGACTGGGGAGTTCCACCACTCCTCTTGGGCTGGCTGCACAAAAGCTGTTCTGCCCTGTATGCACACATGGATTTTTCCTCTCTGAACCCTGTTCACACAGGTAATATACAGATGATCAGGTTTTTAAATACATCAGATAGGGATTGCATACATTAGTTAGGACTGCTCTGATATGGGTATACCGCCGTGAAGATTGGTAGAGCAGCTTAGTATACATTTTTTGCAAAAAACGTATCAACCAAATACCCTGTTATTTACATCTTTTACTGGCACTTGCGGATTACTGCAAACATTTTTTCAAACTGAGTGTTTTTGGTTTTACCATTCTCTTTTGTGTCTTCAGGTTTCTTGGTGGTGTGTGAACATGTTCTTACAGACTTGTTCACTGTGCAAGTGGCCCATGTTCCTGTTTCCATGATTGTTCTCTTGTGTCTACAAGACTGGGGAGTTCCACCACTCCTCTTGGGCTGGCTGCACAAAAGCTGTTCTGCCCTGTATGCACACATGGATTTTTCCTCTCTGAACCCTGTTCACACAGGTAATATACAGATGATCAGGTTTTTAAATACATCAGATAGGGATTGCATACATTAGTTAGGACTGCTCTGATATGGGTATACCGCCGTGAAGATTGGTAGAGCAGCTTAGTATACATTTTTTGCAAAAAACGTATCAACCAAATACCCTGTTATTTACATCTTTTACTGGCACTTGCGGATTACTGCAAACATTTTTTCAAACTGAGTGTTTTTGGTTTTACCATTCTCTTTTGTGTCTTCAGGTTTCTTGGTGGTGTGTGAACATGTTCTTACAGACTTGTTCACTGTGCAAGTGGCCCATGTTCCTGTTTCCATGATTGTTCTCTTGTGTCTACAAGACTGGGGAGTTCCACCACTCCTCTTGGGCTGGCTGCACAAAAGCTGTTCTGCCCTGTATGCACACATGGATTTTTCCTCTCTGAACCCTGTTCACACAGGTAATATACAGATGATCAGGTTTTTAAATACATCAGATAGGGATTGCATACATTAGTTAGGACTGCTCTGATATGGGTATACCGTGAAGATTGGTAGAGCAGCTTAGTATACATTTTTTGCAAAAAACGTATCAACCAAATACCCTGTTATTTACATCTTTTACTGGCACTTGCGGATTACTGCAAACATTTTTTCAAACTGAGTGTTTTTGGTTTTACCATTCTCTTTTGTGTCTTCAGGTTTCTTGGTGGTGTGTGAACATGTTCTTACAGACTTGTTCACTGTGCAAGTGGCCCATGTTCCTGTTTCCATGATTGTTCTCTTGTGTCTACAAGACTGGGGAGTTCCACCACTCCTCTTGGGCTGGCTGCACAAAAGCTGTTCTGCCCTGTATGCACACATGGATTTTTCCTCTCTGAACCCTGTTCACACAGGTAATATACAGATGATCAGGTTTTTAAATACATCAGATAGGGATTGCATACATTAGTTAGGACTGCTCTGATATGGGTATACCGCCGTGAAGATTGGTAGAGCAGCTTAGTATACATTTTTTGCAAAAAACGTATCAACCAAATACCCTGTTATTTACATCTTTTACTGGCACTTGCGGATTACTGCAAACATTTTTTCAAACTGAGTGTTTTTGGTTTTACCATTCTCTTTTGTGTCTTCAGGTTTCTTGGTGGTGTGTGAACATGTTCTTACAGACTTGTTCACTGTGCAAGTGGCCCATGTTCCTGTTTCCATGATTGTTCTCTTGTGTCTACAAGACTGGGGAGTTCCACCACTCCTCTTGGGCTGGCTGCACAAAAGCTGTTCTGCCCTGTATGCACACATGGATTTTTCCTCTCTGAACCCTGTTCACACAGGTAATATACAGATGATCAGGTTTTTAAATACATCAGATAGGGATTGCATACATTAGTTAGGACTGCTCTGATATGGGTATACCGCCGTGAAGATTGGTAGAGCAGCTTAGTATACATTTTTTGCAAAAAACGTATCAACCAAATACCCTGTTATTTACATCTTTTACTGGCACTTGCGGATTACTGCAAACATTTTTTCAAACTGAGTGTTTTTGGTTTTACCATTCTCTTTTGTGTCTTCAGGTTTCTTGGTGGTGTGTGAACATGTTCTTACAGACTTGTTCACTGTGCAAGTGGCCCATGTTCCTGTTTCCATGATTGTTCTCTTGTGTCTACAAGACTGGGGAGTTCCACCACTCCTCTTGGGCTGGCTGCACAAAAGCTGTTCTGCCCTGTATGCACACATGGATTTTTCCTCTCTGAACCCTGTTCACACAGGTAATATACAGATGATCAGGTTTTTAAATACATCAGATAGGGATTGCATACATTAGTTAGGACTGCTCTGATATGGGTATACCGCCGTGAAGATTGGTAGAGCAGCTTAGTATACATTTTTTGCAAAAAACGTATCAACCAAATACCCTGTTATTTACATCTTTTACTGGCACTTGCGGATTACTGCAAACATTTTTTCAAACTGAGTGTTTTTGGTTTTACCATTCTCTTTTGTGTCTTCAGGTTTCTTGGTGGTGTGTGAACATGTTCTTACAGACTTGTTCACTGTGCAAGTGGCCCATGTTCCTGTTTCCATGATTGTTCTCTTGTGTCTACAAGACTGGGGAGTTCCACCACTCCTCTTGGGCTGGCTGCACAAAAGCTGTTCTGCCCTGTATGCACACATGGATTTTTCCTCTCTGAACCCTGTTCACACAGGTAATATACAGATGATCAGGTTTTTAAATACATCAGATAGGGATTGCATACATTAGTTAGGACTGCTCTGATATGGGTATACCGTGAAGATTGGTAGAGCAGCTTAGTATACATTTTTTGCAAAAAACGTATCAACCAAATACCCTGTTATTTACATCTTTTACTGGCACTTGCGGATTACTGCAAACATTTTTTCAAACTGAGTGTTTTTGGTTTTACCATTCTCTTTTGTGTCTTCAGGTTTCTTGGTGGTGTGTGAACATGTTCTTACAGACTTGTTCACTGTGCAAGTGGCCCATGTTCCTGTTTCCATGATTGTTCTCTTGTGTCTACAAGACTGGGGAGTTCCACCACTCCTCTTGGGCTGGCTGCACAAAAGCTGTTCTGCCCTGTATGCACACATGGATTTTTCCTCTCTGAACCCTGTTCACACAGGTAATATACAGATGATCAGGTTTTTAAATACATCAGATAGGGATTGCATACATTAGTTAGGACTGCTCTGATATGGGTATACCGTGAAGATTGGTAGAGCAGCTTAGTATACATTTTTTGCAAAAAACGTATCAACCAAATACCCTGTTATTTACATCTTTTACTGGCACTTGCGGATTACTGCAAACATTTTTTCAAACTGAGTGTTTTTGGTTTTACCATTCTCTTTTGTGTCTTCAGGACACAAGAGTTGCAGTTTTCTTTACCTCTTGAGGTCCATGTGGTCAGACTCTACATCCCCTTCTCCATGCGAGTGGCGGTGGTGTATCGTCCTCCCGGCCCCTCTCATCAGTTCCTGGATCACTTTGCCACCTGGCTTCCACACTTTCTCTCCTGTGACACCCCCACCCTTATCATGGGTGATTTCAACATCCCCATTGCTTCTCCCCTCTCCCCATCTGCTTCTCACCTTTTATCTCTATCCTCCTCTTTCGGCCTCTCGCAGCATACTAACTCTCCAACGCATGAAGATGGAAACTCCCTTGACTTGGTCTTCTCCCGGCTTTGCTCAGTGGATGATTTCACAAACTCCCCTCTCCCACTCTCTGACCACAACCTTCTTTCATTCTCTATCAAGAACTGCCATCCTGCTCAGGTCACCCCCACTTTCCACACTTATAGAAACATACAGGCCATTAACACCCATAAACTTATGAAGAACTTGCAGTCCTCATTGGCCCCAATCTTCTCCATCTCATGTCCTGATTCTGCTCTGAAGCATTACAATGAAACCCTGCAAAGTGCTCTGGATGAAGCTGCTCCTCCTATGCATAAAACAACTCAGCACAGACTGCAACAACCGTGGCACACGCTGCAAACACATTTCCTGCAGCGGTGCTCCAGGTGCGCAGAACGTCTGTGGAGAAAATCTAATCTACCCGAAGATTTCATCCATTATAAGTTCATGCTAAAGACATACAATTCTGCCCTTCACCTCTCCAAACAAACCTATTTCAACACCCTCATCACCTCCCTGTCCAATAACCCTAAACGTCTCTTTGACACGTTCCAGTCCCTACTCAACCCAAGAGAGCAGGCCCCAACCACGGATCTCCATGCTGACGATCTGGCCAATTACTTCAAAGAAAAAATTGACCACATTCGACAGGAAATCATCTCCCAATCTCTTCATACCATGCACTGTCCTCCCTCCCTCACTGCATCTAGTTCACTCTCTGACTTTGAACCAGTTACAGAAGAAGAAGTAAGCAGGCTCCTTGCATCTTCTCTCCCGACCACTTGCACCAGTGACCCCATTCCGTCACATCTCCTCCAGTCCCTTTCCCCGGCTGTCACCTCTCACCTAACAAAAATATTCAACCTTTCCCCCACTTCCGGTATTTTTTCCTCCTCATTTAAGCATGCCATCATACATCCATTACTTAAAAAACCATCCCTCGACCAAAACTGTGCCGCTAATTATAGACCTGTCTCTAATCTTCCCTTCTAAACTCCTCGAACGCCTGGTCCACTCCCGTCTTACCCGCTATCTCTCAGCTAACTCTCTTCTCGACCCTCTTCAATCTGGCTTCCGCTCTTTACACTCTACTGAAACTGCCCTCACTAAAGTCTCTAATGACCTACTAACAGCTAAATCTAATAGTCACTACTCCATGCTAATTCTCTTGGATCTCTCTGCAGCATTCGATACTGTAAATCATCAGCTCCTCCTCACTATGCTCCGCTCCATCGGTCTCAAGGACACCGTTCTCTCTTGGTTCTCCTCCTATCTCTCTGGCCGATCCTTCACTGTATGTTTTGCTGGTTCCTCCTCCTCTCACCTTCCCCTTACTGTTGGGGTTCCTCAAGGATCAGTCCTAGGCCCCCTCCTCTTCTCGTTGTATACCGCCCCTATTGGACAATCAGTAGATTTGGTTTCCAGTACCATCTCTATGCTGATGACACCCAATTATACACTTCTGCTCCTGATATCTCGCCTGCCTTATTAGAAAACACCAGTGATTGTCTTACCGCTGTCTCTAACATCATATCCTCCCTCTATCTGAAACTAAACCTTTCAAAAACTGAACTCCTCGTGTTCTCTCCGTCTACTAACCTACCTTTGCCTGACATTGCCATCTCCGTGTGCGGTTCCACCATTACTCCAAAGCAACATGCCCGCTGCCTTGGGGTCATCCTTGATTCTGACCTTTCATTCACCCCCCACATCCGATCACTGGCTCGCTCTTCTTATCTGCATCTCAAAAACATTTCTAGAATTCGCCCTTTTCTTACTTTCGACTCTGCAAAAACTCTTACTGTTTCACTTATTCATTCTCGTTTGGACTATTGTAACTCTCTACTAATCGGCCTCCCTCTTACCAAACTCTCCCCGCTCCAATCTGTCCTGAATGCTGCTGCCAGGATCATATTCCTCACCATCCGTTACACCGATGCCTCTACCTTGTGCCAGTCATTACACTGGCTACCCATCCACTCCAGAATCCAGTACAAAACTACTACCCTCATCCACAAAGCACTCCATGGCTCAGCACCACCCTACATCTCCTCTCTGGTCTCTGTCTACCACCCTACCCGTGCCCTCCGCTCCGCTAATGACCTCAGGTTAGCATCCTCAATAATCAGAACCTCCCACTCCCGTCTCCAAGACTTTACACGTGCTGCGCCGATTCTTTGGAATGCACTACCTAGGTTAATACGATTAATCCCCAATCCCCACAGTTTTAAGTGTGCCCTAAAAACTCATTTGTTCAGACTGGCCTTCCGCCTCAATGCATTAACCTAACGATCCCTGTGTGGCCTATTTAAAAAAAAAAAAAAAACAACAACAAAAAAAAAACACAACATAATCAGGTTCCTCGCATTATGTTCTCATTCACTTTATGCAGTTAATAGCCCTCTGTGTCTGTACTGCTACATACTTAGGCAGTTATCTGGTTCATGCAGCTTTACATGAACACCCGAGCCTTACACTATGGCTGGTCCGAATAACTATAGCAATTGTTACCATCCACCTCTCGTGTCTCCCCTTTTCCTCATAGTTTGTAAGCTTGCGAGCAGGGCCCTCATTCCTCCTGGTATCTGTTTTGAACTGTATTTCTGTTATGCTGTAATGTCTATTGTCTGTGCAAGTCCCCTCTATAATTTGTAAAGCGCTGCGGAATATGTTGGCGCTATATAAATAAAAATTATTATTATTATTATTACCTTTAGGCTGAGGTCACACTTGCGAGAAACTTCCACGAGTCTTTCACCTCAATATCCCGCACTGCCACCGGCACTGGGACCGGAGCATTCAACTACATAGAGTGCCGGGAATTGAGGTGCAAGACTCATGCGAGTTCCTCACAAGTGTGACCCCGCCCTTAATCCCAGGTAGAAGGTGCAGTCGGGGGAACAAGTCACAGCTCCGGTTTTAGTTGCCGTGCCTGCAGTACCCATACAAGCATGGGCTCTGGTGTCTGGTCTTTGGCGCTTAGTCCTGGGGTAAGATCAGTCGCAGCTCCTATTCCCCAGATTCTCCTCATTTCTTGCCTCCTCTTCCTTCACTGTCTGCTCTCTGACTGAACTGACTAACTCTGCCTCCAGACCTTTATAGGGAAGTTCCCCTGAAAACTGGGTTAGAGTTCCCCCTTCTGGTCTAAAGTCAGGAAAGATGTTGGATGCTGATTGTATTACCCGCTATAGGGATTTCTCCTTGCTTCCAGGCATGGCATCACCCCTTGTGAGGGAGGCAATGCCACTGTGGCAACCGGACTCCTGGGGTGCCACATTCCCCCTAGTAAAATTCAGTACTCCTAGACTGAGGAAACATAAAAACATGTTAACAGTTGAACAATTAGAACTATTACAAGATTTCAATAAGATTCAAATTACAAAAACCTTAACAATGATAAAAATTTGCCAATTAAGTTCCTGAGAGCAACACTGGTCCATTTGCCTTACACTATGGACCTTTTTAGTTTCCTCGGTGGGAACCGCCCCAACCTATCTTTGCTTCATTCCCGGGCATGGCTAAGGGACTCTAGACCTGACTTGTTCTGGCTCTTCGGCCACGCCGACAGTTTATATTTACGTTAGGTCGGGGAACTATCTACAATGAAGGTCCTGACCACACATAGTCCTGTGGCCCAATTGTCCTTCAACAGGTTATAATGAATATTTTTATACGTTCTTACATAGTCTCTTTAGGCTCGTACACTTGGTGGTTGCAATCATATACATTTCAATTAATTTACATTATTAATAAATTGACATTTTAGTCCCAATACTGGGCTGGGATCTGACCTCTGGTATTACGGGTGGATCTACGCAGTAGAGGTATTGATAGTGACCTGACCGGATTCACTGTGCTTGCTACCACTGGTGTAGTGTACTCTCTATTGGCTATGCTATGGGTGACTCTATGTAGCATTGGTATACTTGATTTTCTAAGACTACTCCTGCTCACTGTGGGCATGACAGATTCACCGCTGGCAGGCGGTGGATTCTCTTGCTCCGCTGCCGGTGTGGCATCTGTTGCTTGAGCCCATTGGTCTTCAGGCTGGTCGTGAGTCACATCTCTTTCTGGCACTACTAGCTGGGGAAAGGTCAAAACGGATGAGACTATGGCTTTGTTCACTCTTGTCCAATTTGGAGGGAACTCGCCGAGTACTGTGCTGATCTCTTCTTCCCTTCTTCCATGGGCTGAGGAATGTTTTGATCTTCAATCCTCGCCTTCAGTTGGTCAGGCATGGTTTTAGATGATCCCTCTGGAACGCCCACCAAGGCTGTGGGTAACTCGGTACCAGATCCAGTACTTTGAGGGATAGGTCACAGCGGCGGCGACCCAGTCAGTGGGCCTGGGCGCCCATGTACAAGGGGTTTGAATAAAGTTTATGTCTGTGACGCCACCTGTGGTTCTCAGTCAGAGGTGACCGACACTCCTTAAAGGGGTCCACTGGGGTGATGTTATGGCAGCTAAGATGGAATATCTTCCCACAGGTGAAGCGGGGTCCCCAGGGCTCCCGATGTGTAGATGAAGATGGTGGGTAGTGTAGAAAGAAACGGAGGACACAGGTTTGCAGTCTCTTTACCTGGTTTACTGAAGACTTCAGGCAGCCACAGTCCGGGGCACCAGATTACAGGTACAGGCAGGGTCTGGCCGGCTTGGAAGCAAGTTCAGAGCCCCCTTTACCAGGTGGAGTTAGAAGCCTTCCAACTAGTGCTATGGTGTAGTCCCTTGCTGCCTGTGGCTTCTGTCAAGGTCCTCACTGTTCTCTCTGTCCTCCTTAAATGTGGGACACTAACCAATATGACAGGTGGCTCGAGCCTTTTTACAGTGTCTCTATCATGACCAGGGCTCTATGCGCCACTGTGTCTCCAGGTGTTAGGGTGGACAAGTGACGTGTAGTCCAGCTGTCCTGCTGGTTTCTGTGGGAAGTCTTGGAGTCCCTCACAACCTCGGTCTTTCGGCTACCGGTGTCTGCGCTCTGCAGGAAGGTAGCTCAATCGCAGCTATTCTCCCCAGGTCTCACTCTCCTGCGCTTCACTTCTCCAACACGCTGCCTACAAATTGTTTGTCTTTCTCTCTTTCTCTAGGAGCTGCAGCACCCTCGTGGCTGCACGGCCCCTCCAGTCCTTCTGACTGCTCTCTTCTCCGTCTCTCTGACAAACTGACTAACTTTCCCTCCAGCCCAGAATATATATATATAGGAGAGCCACCCATAAGCTGGATCAGAGCTCCCCCTTCTGGCCTGGAGTGTGAACATGTTGTATGTTTGTGGTTACCTGATAAAGATCATCCTTCGCTTCCAAATGTGACCTCACTCTCCCCGTGAGGAAAGCAATGCCACTATAGCAACCAGGACCCTGGGGTGTTAGACCTTGATACTGTCGCTGAGGTTTCTCCTCCATTTTTACTGATGAGGCATACCTTGGTATTATCAAAGTTTGAAGACAAAACAGTGTAAGGCTCAACCTCCCATTGATCATCTAGTTTGTGCATCCTCCTCTTTCTTTTGAGAACCTGTTCTCCAGGTGACAAAGGAACTGCAGTGGCGTGCTGATTATAGTTTCTCTCCTGCCTTTGTCTTGTCTGGGACAAACTCTTCTCCACACGTTCTTGCACTTTGCGGTATTGCTGCTGCCGCTCTGTATCCCAATCTGCATCTAGTGATGTTGTTTCAGATGTTAAGACTCCCATGTCGAAGTCAAACGTTAACTTGCCAGGTCTCGCTCTCATCAGGTAGGTGGGTGTACAGTTGGTGGAGTTCACTGGGATATGGTTGTATAGATCCACCAAATCTGGCAACTTCTCTGGCCACAGGTTTCTTTCTTCCAGGGGCAAGGTCTTCAACAGGTCAATTAACACCTGGTTCATTTTCTCGCACATGCCATTTGTCTGCGGATGGTATGGGATCGTCCTGATTTTCTTGCATCCGTACAGGTTACAGAACTCCTGGAACACTTCTGCCTCAACACGCTGCCTACAAATTGTTTGTCTTTCTCTCTTTCTCTAGGAGCTGCAGCACCCTCGTGGCTGCACGGCCCCTTCAGTCCTTCTGACTGCTCTCTCCTCCGTCTCTCTGACAAACTGACTAACTTTCCCTCCAGCCCAGAATATATATATAGGAGAGCCACCCATAAGCTGGATCTGAGCTCCCCCTTCTGGCCTGGAGTGTGAACATGTTGTATGTTTGTGGTTACCTGATAAAGATCATCCTTCGCTTCCAAATGTGACCTCACTCTCCCCGTGAGGAAAGCAATGCCACTATAGCAACCAGGACCCTGGGGTGTTAGACCTTGATACTGTCGCTGAGGTTTCTCCTCCATTTTTACTGATGAGGCATACCTTGGTATTATCAAAGTTTGAAGACAAAACAGTGTAAGGCTCAACCTCCCATTGATCATCTAGTTTGTGCATCCTCCTCTTTCTTTTGAGAACCTGTTCTCCAGGTGACAAAGGAACTGCAGCGGCGTGCTGATTATAGTTTCTCTCCTGCCTTTGTCTTGCCTGGGACAAACTCTTCTCCACACGTTCTTGCACTTTGCGGTATTGCTGCTGCCGCTCTGTATCCCAATCTGCATCTAGTGATGTTGTTTCAGATGTTAAGACTCCCATGTCGAAGTCAAACGTTAACTTGCCAGGTCTCGCTCTCATCAGGTAGGTGGGTGTACAGTTGGTGGAGTTCACTGGGATATGGTTGTATAGATCCACCAAATCTGGCAACTTCTCTGGCCACAGGTTTCTTTCTTCCAGGGGCAAGGTCTTCAACAGGTCAATTAACACCTGGTTCATTTTCTCGCACATGCCATTTGTCTGCGGATGGTATGGGATCGTCCTGATTTTCTTGCATCTGTACAGGTTACAGAACTCCTGGAACACTTCTGCCTCAAAGGCTGGGCCTTAGTCGGTGAGCACTTGTTCAGGGTAACCAGGCAGTCGACAAAAATGTTCTTGAAATGCTTTGGCTGCCGTCTTCGCTGTTTGGTCTTTGACAGGCACAACCACCAGGAACCTTGAGTAATGGTCCACTATGGTCAAAGCGTAGGTGCAGCCAGTCTTACTTGGGGTCAACTTCACATGATCCAAAGCTATCAGTTCAAGTGGTTGTTTGGTGACTATGGGCTGTAGGGGAGCCCGCTGGCTGTTACGGTCTTTCCTGCACAGGCTGCATGGGCCACATTCTCGGCACCTCTCAGTGGCTTTCCTCATGCCAATCCAGTAGAATCTCTCATGAAGTAGGACTTCCAGCTTCTTCCACCTGAAGTGTCCTGCTCCATCGTGGTATGCCTCCAAGACCATTGGTGCATCCCTCTTCAGGACTACCACCTGTCAGACCAGTTTGTGGGTTTGCGAGTTGATGTTCCTCCATGCCATGCGGCGTGAAAAACGGCGGTTATCACACAGTTTAATAAAGTCTATGGCACCCAGGACCCAGTTTGCTGGGTCAGTCCATCCTGTTCGTGATGCCAGAAATGCAATACCCGCTATGGCTGTGGGGTACTCTGAACCGGGTCACACGGCTCTTAAAGGGGTGGTCACGGCAGTGGTGACCCTGTCTGTGGCCCTGGGCACAAAATAAAAAAAAAAAAGGGGAAGTTCATAAGGGATTGTACGTGACGCCACCTGTGGTGTTCGGCTATAAATGGTAGACACTGCTTAAGGAGACTGCTGGGGCCGAAGGTGATGCAGCTGGGATGGTTCTGCTCCCCACAGGTGGAGCGGGGCCCCAGGGCTACCGTTGCAGTTTTGTAAGGGACTTATGGACGTTGGGGTGTGGGAATAACTAGAGGACACAAGGGTTGCAGTTTTCTTTAAAAAAAAGAAGAGAATGTCCAGCTCCACCGAATCTGTAAAAAAGAGTTTTCTTTATTCACAAACTTTAAACATATAGGATACAGACTTCAGCACGAACCATATGGGTAAGATTCTCAACGCGTTTCTGGAGACTAAGCTCCCTTAATCATGACAACATGATGTCATGATTAAGGGAGCTTAAGGTACCTTCACACTCAACGATATCGCTAGCGATCCGTGACGTTGCAGCGTCCTGGCTAGCGATATCGTTGCGTTTGACACGCAGCAGCGATCAGGATCCTACTGTGCCATCGTTAGTCGGTGCAGAAAGTCCAGAACTTTATTTCGTCGCTGGACTCCCTGCAGACATCGCTGAATCGGCGTGTGTGACACCGATCCAGCGATGTCTTCACTGGTAACCAGGGTAAACATCGGGTTACTAAGTGCAGGGCCGCGCTTAGTAACCCGATGTTTACCCTGGTTACCAGCGTAAACGTAAAAAAAAAAAAACACTACATACTTATCTTCCGCTGTCTGTCCTCCGGCGCTCTGCTTCTCAGCGGAAGGTAAGTATGTAGTGTGTGGGGTTTTTTACGTTTACGCTGGTAACCAGGGTAAACATCAGGTTACTAAGCGCGGCCCTGCGCTTAGTAACCTGATGTTTACCTTGGTTACCAGGGGATCGGCATCGTTGGTCGCTGGAGAGCTGTCTGTGTGACAGCTCTCCAGCGACCAAACAGCGACGCTGCAGCGATCGGGATCGTTGTCTAGATCGCTGCAGCGTCGCTAAATGTGACGGTACCTTTAGTCTCCAGAAATGCGTTGAGATTCTTACCCATTTGGTTCGTGCTGAAGTCTGTATCCTCTATGTTTAAAGTTTGTGAATAAAGAAAACTCTTTTTTACGGATTCGGTGGAGCTGGACATTCTCTTCTTTTTTGGACTTTATACGCTTGGACACAGCGGGTCCGTGCTCCCGAAGATTGGTTTATGCATCACGGGTGAGCTGGTTTATTTTCCTTCTTTGCAATTTTCTTTACCTTTAATCCCAGGTAGAAGGTGCAGCCCGGGGCACAAGTCACAGCTGGTGATGGAGATCCAGACAGCCTGGAAGCAATTCAGAGTCCACCTAGCCAGGTGGAGTTGGAGGCCTTCCTACTGCGCTGTTTTCTGGGTGCTTGGTGTTTTAGTTCCCCTCAAGTCCCTCTCTTGGCCTGTCCACTAAGTGAAACACTACATGGCAGGCAGCTTTGAGCCTATTCCAGGTGTCACTCCCTCGTGGTGACTCTGGGCTCTCGTATGCTGCTGTGGGGTTTGGGTGTCAGCAGGGGCCAGGAGACGTGCAATCTCCTGTCCTCTGATTTTAGTTGCCAGGCCTGCAGTTCCCATACAACCACGGACTCGGGTGTCCGGTCTTTGGCGCTTAGTCTTGGGGTGAGCTCAGTCGCAGCTCCTATTCCCCAGATTCTCCTCACTTCTAGCCTCCTCTTCCTTAACTGTCTGCTCTCTGACTGAAACTGACTAACTCCACCTCCAGACCAGAACTTATAGGGCAGTTCCCCTGAAAACTGGGTTAGAGCTCCCCCTTCTGGTCTGGAGTCAGGAAAGGTGTTGGATGCTGATTGTATTACCTGCTAAGGGGATCCCTCCTTGCTTCCAGGCATGGCATCAACCCCTGTGAGGGAGGCAATGCCACTGTGGCAACCAGACTCCTGGGGTGCCACACATGCATATGCCGTGATTTTGTGTACACTTACAAAATGAACATATTATAGATCCATGGCCTGAAATTAATTATAAACTAATCAGGAACCCTATTTATTGGCCCCACAGCAAGGCCCCTCCTCCTAGCTTTACATTACCTTCCTTGCTGTTGTTTTGCTATTGCTACTTTGTTTGCAACTTGTCAAATCGGCTTACCTTCAACAATACTGAGCGTATTCTTTTACACTGGGTTTTGTCCCATCGATTTGGGGAACCTTAATGTAGGTACATCCACTTATGAGGCGATGGGTGACTAAAGGGCATTTCCACCGTCTGTATGCCTCACTATGCAGCCATCCTGACAAGTTTTACCAGTATTGTAGGATGAGCGTGGCCACATTTGACCTTTTTATGGAGACTGTGCGCCTTGGGATCACCTACAAGGACACCGTGATGTGCAAGTCTATTTCCGCCGAGGAGCGCATTTAACTTACTTTACAGTATGTAAAAAACCTCTATGTTGCGTATGTTTTTTTATGTGGTTATTTGCTACATACACTGTTCCCTTCTTTTTGTGTTAATGGTTTGGTCCTTTTTTTAAATGTTTGTCAAACATTTTGCCTTTCACATTCCCTGCTGTTTGGAATTAAAATATGTTCCCTAGGCATTGTATACTGATGCCACTTGCTGAGCCTGGGCTTAGTTTGAACTATTCCAAAATTTTAGGGTGTACTAAACTTGTACGCTGATGCATGGATATGTCCTATTCTAATTTTAAATTGCTGTTTGTTTCTTCTAGATTCCTATCCACTGGGCTTGCCTATGCGGCACTGTATCTGGAGTTCTTAACAGGCAAATCCACCATCTCAGGCATTGTCCGTTCGACGTGCCCTGAAATCTGGCCCCGACTGTTTCAATCAGTAATGCCTGAGCCCAAAAAACAAGACTGGCTGCAGATAACCCATGGCTATGAGGAGACGTGCCAGTTTCCAAACTGCATTGGATGGAAAGCACATCCATATACGTAAGCTGCTGAACTCAGGCTCCCAATATTATAATTACAAACAATATTTTTCTGCAGTGCTGTTGGCCCTGGTCGACAGCACATACAGGTTTATAATTGCAGATATTGGGGCCTATGGAAGAACTACAGACTCCAGAGTCTTCAATTCTTCTATAATGGGTCATCAGCTGCTCAATAATCAGTTGGACCTCCCACCCCACGTCAGCTACCAGGGTCTACTCTGGAAGCTGTGCTTTATGTGATGGTTGCGGATGAGACCTTTCAATTAAACTGCAACTTCATGAGGCTCTATCCATGTAGAACCCTGGACCGCCATGACAGAATATTTAATATCCGCCTATCCCGCGCACGCCTGGTTGAGTATACGTTTGGCATTCTCTGTGCCAAGTGACAGGTTCTGCAGTCAGCCATTCAACTAAGCGAAGGAAATGTCAATGTGGTTGTAAAAGCGTGTGTAGTACTTCACAACTTCACCAGAATTCATTACTGTACTGCAGATGATGGTGATGGTATTGCGGATGGAAATTGTAATGACACCTAAGGTGTCACTGGCGCTGCCCAGGGGGCGCTATCAGGGGTGCTTAAATGAGTGCAGGTAGAAGGAAAGCAGTGCACAAGGACCTTAGACTAGTGTAGTGAGCACAAGACCTGGCACTGAGTGATCACGTGACCAGGGGACAGAGCCACTGCACGTTTGTGCAGGGAAGGACACTGAGCAAGCAGAGCACAGGGAAAAGACAGTAAACGTGATCAAGGAGAGCTGAGAGTCAGAAGCCAGATGAACGCATAGTACCCAGGGACAAGACAAAGAGTTAACGGGGACAAGCCAAGGGGGTCAGATAACCAGGAGAGACAGAGCAGCACAAAAGCAGAATACAGAGGTAGATGTCGTGACAAACCGAATCATACACAGCAAGACACACAAGCACAGAGGCACATGTTTAAGGACGAGTCACCTGGGTCAGCAACCACTAACCGAGTATACGGAAGTATCACCGACACTAAATGCAGGTACTGCCAACATTAAATAGCCGCCCCAAAACCAAAGAGAGGCGGACTGAATTAACCCTGACCTGACCAGGATGGAGGCAGAACCATCCTGTCCAGAATCATGACAGAAATAATGTCATGGCTACTACACATGTACATCATCCACGTCGTACACCCTCTGGCCTTAAAGTGAGGGATGTGTTTACTAATTATTTTGTTTCACTGGAGGGATACACTAAATGGCAAGACAATGCAGTGTCTACAATATGTTATATTTTTGTATGTGCTTAATATTAGTATTATTATTATTATTATTTATTGTTATAGCGCCATTTATTCCATGGCGCTTTACATGTGAATAAAATTATGTTAATGTTTGAAGTGTGTGATGTGTTGTGCTTATAATGTGAAAAACTTGACATGAAACACATCAACTATATAGTGTAAACACAAAAAAACACACACATTGAATTAACTTTGTTTTTTCAAACATTTTGTAAGTATACTAACAACAATATTAACACAGGAGGACTCTCAATTCTAAATATTTAACAATATTAACATCATTTGGCATTTTGGACCACTATTACAGGGCCTCCAACAAGTTTTAACCAAGACTAAAATTTAACTCATTACACTTACAGTCACAAATTATGGTAGATGTAGGGGATGGCAGGAGATTAGCCTGATTGGTTTGGCTACTTTGTGTGGCTAACTGAATGTGAGCCTGAGAGGTGGCTGAGGCTGCATGACGGAACAAGGAAGGGACCTGTTGTGTAACATGGCGGTGCTGAGCACTTGGGTACGGATTTACATAATCCTGGGTATTGGCAGGGCCCATTTGTCTATACTCCCCAGAATGGCCATGTCGAGCATACCCATGTAGTGACCACTCTCCTACACTGGGTGTGTCCAAGTGGAGATATTGGAGAGGTGCAGCTGTAGCCATAAAATGCCCATGTTGTGGCCGGTGTTGGATTGGGCCTTCATGTGGCTCTGATGAAGGACTCCGTGTGGGAGGGGGTTCACTGACTGATCTTGCCTACTCTTCGGGTATTCCAGGCATTTGGAGTTGGTTTTGTCTGGACAGTTGCCATCTTTCAAGGTATGCCAAGAACAGAGTTGGGTTATTGGGTGGGGTGCATGCATCAATTACAATTTGGATTGCACCTCTGGCCCGCAGCCTTACCTCACTGGGAATTGTTCGCAGATAGTGCGCCAGACTCCGTGCATAAGCCTCCTCACCATCATCATTGGCAGTGCGTGACAGGTAATCCAATACCCCAGTGTCCGCTTGTTGTTTTGTACTGGTGGTGGCAAGCTCCCTCCTGCGCCGGCCATGGCATGGGATTATTGCAGGCTGTGGTGATGTATCAAGCGGCAGTGTTGGACTGCTACTGTGCCCATGGTCCTCCTCTTCTTGAGTTGCCTCCTGTTCTGCAGAAGGCCTTGCTGGTGGTGGTGGTTGGTTGCTTGGTGATGGTTGTGAAGATGGTCAGCCACTTCTTCACCTTCACCAACAGGGTCGACATGGATCTCAGAGTCCGATGAAGTCTCCCGCTCAGTAAGGTTTGAGTCAGTTATGTTTTCCAGCACAAATCTAACAAGAAAAGCATATTAATATTGTGCTGCAAGGCCACGTGTCAAATGTGTAGTGATGCATGCACTTACAGACAGAGATCCAGAACAGGAGCAAGAAAATTTAAGCGATCATAGGACAGATATTTCCGCTTCTTCGTGCCCTCTGCCCCACTCCTGGCCCGCTGCTGCCGCTCATGACGGTACTCTTCCTGGCAGCTGCGCCACCGTCGAGTCACATCACACACTGCAAAGTAACACAAGAAATGTTTTACATTTGTATCACCGTGTTAGCATAGGAAAATGTAGGTTACTGGCTAATGTGGCATGCTACTTGACAAGTGTAAAATGGGAAATAGGCAGGATAGTAAACACAACATTACATATGTTAGGTTCATTTGTTGCTTCGTTTAAACTTTTTTACTCAAAATTTATTTTATGATTGTACTTACTAATTTCCTTCTGCAGCTCATGTGAACTTTCATCATATGTGGTAAATATTCGACTGCAGATCCGCTTCCATGCTGCATCCTTGCGACCACGGTCAGAATAATGTGTGTCACATTGATCCCAAATTTCTGGCCTCTCCTACACTAGAATGATCAGCATCTCCACATTAATGTCTTAAAAGGAGAAAATGAAGGCACTCACCAGTCTTCCAAAAGATTCCTTTATTAACACCAACTCCAGATAAAATTCATGGCCGGGGGAGAGGGAGCCGAAGCTCGTGTGAGCAGAAGGGGACGACGGCCGTTTCGCGCTGTGCCTGCGCTTCTACGGGACCCGTAGAAGCGCAGGCACAGCGCGAAACAGCCGTCGTCCCCCTCTGCTCACACGAGCTTCGGCTCCCTCTCCCCCGGCCATGAATTTTATCTGGAGTTGGTGTTAATAAAGGAATCTTTTGGAAGACTGGTGAGTGCCTTCATTTTCTCCTTTTAAGAATTTGTGGACTATAGACTGTCATTTCTGAGGAGCACCCGAAGTCCCATGTTATCACGGTCTGCGGAGAGTGACATCGAGCAATACATTGCGTTACCACCTGAAGTTGATCCAGAGTGGATCCGAGTTGTGAGGGCAGTGCCGCTCATTTATTTTCTTTCTCCACATTAATGTGTCTGGCCATCTTGATGGACTCCGTGGAGGTGTGTTGGTGGCTTTTTCTAGAGCTTGCCAGGGTAATTAGCATGCCAAAGCTTCCTGAATAATGGCTGGGGCAATTTCCTGCAACCTGGCAAATGCTTGCGTATTTCTCGCAAGTCACATTGATAAACCATATGGTGTGCAATTTTTTTCTTGCACCCTTAGACTTGCATTGGCGAGACACAGCTGACATACATGGAAAATTGGAGAATGCTGCGATTTCTCTCGCACGTACAATACGGCTGTGAAAAAAGACAGTGATGTGAGCTTCCCCATAGCTTAACATTGATCCTAGTGCTATGCGATGTTTTCTCGCATTGCACTCGTCTGTATTATACGCTAGTGTGACTCCAGCCTAACATGAAGTACAATATGTCACGAAAAAACAATCTCAGAATCAGCGGGATCCGTTAAAGCGTTCCAGAGCTATAACCTCATAAAGTGGCAGTGGTCAGAATTGTAAAAATTGGCTAGGTCATTAAGTACAAAATTGGCTCTGTCACTAGGGGGTTAAATGTAATATTCATAGTGAAGGCAAACAGTACACAACTCTGAACAGTGTCTGGGAAGTTGTGGTTGGTCCTGTACAAAATGTTCATTGTAGGGTTGAGCGAAACGGATCGGTCAATTTCAGAAATCGCCGACTTTTGGCAAAGTCGGATTTTGTGAAACCCTACCCGATCCCACAGTGGGATCGGCCATGAGGTCGGCGATCTGCGCGCCAAAGTAGCGTTTCGTATGACGCTTTAAGCGCCATTTCTCAGCCAATGAAGGTGCACGCAGCGTGATGGGCAGCGTGATGACATAGGTCTCGGTCCCCACCATCTTAGAGAAGGGCATTACAGTGATTGGCTTGCTTTCTGCGGCATCATAGGGGCTATAAAGGGGCGTGCACACCAACCGCCATCTTACTTCTGCCGATCTGAGCATAGGAAGAGGTTGCTGCAGCTTCGTCAGAAGCAGGGATATACTTAGGGACGGAAGATTAACCCCTTAACCGCTTGTGCTATAGCGATTTCCACTGTCCAACACCACCTTTTCTTTGCAGGGACAGTGGTTTGTTTTTTTTGGGTGCATCAGCGCTGTAGCTTCTTAGGCTGCATTCTAAGGCTCCCTGATAGCTGAATTGCTGTGTGTACGCCGCTGTGCAAACCAACTGCTTTTTTCAAAGCAAAAATCCTGTTGCTTCTTGCTGCACAGTTCTGTTGTTTCTTTGTCCACAGTCTTTTGTGTGCACTGTGCAGCAGTCCTTTTTATTGCTGCCATACTTGTCCTTTGATCATTGTAGGGCGATTGAAATTCTACTCCAGCCCTTGTATTTTTTGATATATCTGCCAGCCACGTTCTGCCTTGTCCATTGTGTGGTGTAATACACAGGGCCTGTTTTTTCCTGCAGTCTCCCCCCAGCAAAATAAAAAGGGAGCTTTAAATTGCCACTAAGTGGATCTACGTGAGTTCTGTTTGGCGTATATCTGCCAGCCACATTCTGCCTTGTCTATTGTGTAGTGTAATATACAGGGCCTGTTTTTTCCTGCCATCTCCCGTCCAAAAAAAAAGGGTGCTTTAAATAGCCACTCTAGTGGATCTACGTCAGTTCTGTTTGGTGTATATCTGCCAGCCACGTTCTGCCTTGTCCATTGTGTGGTGTAATACACAGGGCCTGTTTTTTCCTGCAGTCTCCCCCCAACAAAATAAAAAGGGAGATATAAATTCTCCAGTAGTTAATATACACCTTCTACCTTGTGTAACAGTATCATATAACGCTTGTTATTTTGGTAACATTTCTGCAAAAATGAGGAAGTCTGGTGGAAGAGGCCGTGGGCGGTCCTTGCCACCTGGTACTGATGGTGGTGGTGGTACTGGAGCATCAGGTGGTACTGGGAAAAGCAAGATAGCACCAAATGCTCGAGGTGTAGAGGCAGCGTCATCGTCTGGCTACACAAGGCCTCGAAGCAGGGCCGGACTGGCCATCGGGCAGTTCTGGCAAATGCCAGAAGGGCTGGTGGCAGTAGTGGGCCGCTCGAGTGTGCCGCTGTCGGCACCCTCCCCCCGCTGTCGGCACACTCCCGGCCCCGCATTCAACTATGCCGGTACAGATGAATGTAATGATGGAGGAGAGAGAGTGTCTGCTGTCGCTCTCTCTCCCATCATTCCCCGCTCTGCTTGCTGCTGACACTGCGGGTGCGCGATGACGTCATATCATCGCGCACCTGCTGTGTGATCTGACGGGCAGAATGCAGCTGCTGAGACCGGAGGCTGGAGCAGAGCGGGGCAAGAGGAAAGGTGAGTAGAGTGTTTTTTTTAATTATTATTATATATCAATGAGTGATAGGTAGATTGTGGGGCTATTGGGAGGGGGGCTGCATTACATTCTATGGGGCTGGGCTGCATTATATTGTATGGTGGCTGTGCTGCATTACATCCTATGGGAACTGGCTGCATTACATTCTATGGGGCTGTGCTGTATTACATTCTATAGGGCTGTGCTGTATTACATTCTATGGGGGCTGTGCTGCATTATATTCTATGGGGCTGGCTGCATTATATTGTATGGTGGCTGTGCTGCATTACATCCTATGGGAACAGGCTGCATTACATTCTATGGGGGCTGTGCTGCATTACATTCTATGGGGGCTGTGCTGCATTACATTCTATGGGGGCTGTGCTGCATTACATTCTATGGGGGCTGGCTGCATTACATTTTATGGGGACTGGCTGCATTACATTCTATGGGGCTGTGCTGTATTACATTCTATGGGGGCTGTGCTGCATTACGTTCTATGGGGGCTGGCTGCATTACATTCTATGGGGCAGGGCTGCATTACATTCTATGGGGCTGGGCTGCATTACATTCTATGGGGCGGTGCTGCATTACATTCTATGGGGGCTGTGCTGCATTACATTCTATGAGGCCTGTGCTGTATTACATTCTATGGGGCTGGGCTGCATTACATTCTATGCGGCTGTGCTGCATTACATTCTGTGGGGGCTGGCTGGATTACATTCTATGGGGCTGGGCTGTATTACATTCTATGGGGCTGGCCTGCATTACATTCTATGGGGCTGGGCTTTATTACATTCTATGGGGCTGGCCTGCATTACATTCTATGGGGGCTGGCTGCATTACATTCTATGGGAACTGGCTGCATTACATTCTATGGGGACTGAGCTGTAATGCTGGATACTGCTGTAATTATATGTTATATAGTCGTGTTACACTCCCCTCACTTCTTGCAACCTACAAGTGTACAAAGATATTATACAGTCACCATGTGACAAGTGGGCCTGTGTGACTTCAAATGCCAGGGCTGAATTTTAGTCCCAGTCCGGCCCTGCCTCGAAGGCTCCCTTATCTGGGAGTAGGAAAACAGCTTTTAAAGCCAGAGCAGCAGGAACAAGTTTTGGCTTTCCTTGCTGACTCAGCCTCCAGCTCTTTCACCTCCTCTTCAGAAGCTTCGAAATCTAAAACCAGCGAGTCGTCATTGGATGCTCCAGGTCCGGAAAAAGTTGCTTCCTTGTGTCCATCACCCAAAACAAAAGTGAAGGATGCGGCAGGCAACACTACACTTTACTCCATGGAGCTCTTTACACATACCGTGCCTGGGTTAGAGAGGGAAATTGTTAAAAGCCCATTACAGGAAGAATCGGACATGGAGTGCACAGATAAGCAGCCACAGCTTGATTATTATGCTGTTCCATTGACTCGGCTCACAACTTTGCCCTCGCAGTGTACTGAGCCCGAATCTGACCCTGATGAGACTATGGTGCCCAGTCCCGAATGCTATAGCACCTTACACGGTGACACAGAGGACGGTGCACATGACATTGAAGAGGAGGTGATAGATAATAATCTTTATTTTTATATAGCGCTAACCTATTCCGCAGCGCTTTACAGTTTTGCACACATTATCATCACTGTCCCTGATGGGGCTCACAATCTAGATTCCCTATCAGTATGTCTTTGGAATGTGGGAGGAAACCGGAGTGCCCGGAGGAAACCCACCCAAACACGGAGAGAACATACAAACTCTTTGCAGATGTTGTCCTGGGTGGGATTAGAACCCAGGACCCCAGCGCTGCAAGGCTGCTGTGCTAACCACTGCGCCACCGTGCTGCCCTAGATGACCCAGTTGTTGACCCAGATTGGCAGCCATTGGGGGAAGAGGGTGCCGCAGCCTGGAGCTCAGAAGCGGAGGAGGATGATCTGCAGCAGCCATCTACATCACAAAAGTTGTCATCTGGCAGGCCCACAACATGTGTCAAAAACCACAACAGGTGTAGGACAGCGTTGCAATCTGGTGGCAGTAGCACGGAGTGCAAAGCCTGAAAAGGTATTCCCTAGTAGGACGAGTGCAGTGTGGCAATTTTTTAACCAAGATCCGAATGATCAGTCCAAATTAATATGTAAGAAATGCTCCAAGACCTTTAGCAGAGGGAAGACTGTTCAAAATTTAAATACAACGTGCATGCGTAGACATCAAACCAGCAGGCACTTGGAAGCATGGACTAACTACCAAACGTCCCATACCGTTGGTGCACAAGTCGTGACAAACCGAATCATACACAGCAAGACACACAAGCACAGAGGCACATGTTTAAGGACGAGTCACCTGGGTCAGCAACCTCTAACCGAGTATACGGAAGTATCACCGACACTAAATGCAGGTACTGCCAACATTAAATAGCCGCCCCAAAACCAAAGAGAGGCGGACTGAATTAACCCTGACCTGACCAGGTTGGAGGCAGAACCATCCTGTCCAGAATCATGACAGAAATAATGTCATGGCTACTACACATGTACATCATCCACGTCGTACACCCTCTGGCCTTAAAGTGAGGGATGTGTTTACTAATTATTTTGTTTCACTGGAGGGATACACTAAATGGCAAGACAATGCAGTGTCTACAATATGTTATGTTTTTGTATGTGCTTAATATTATTATTATTATTTATTGTTATAGCGCCATTTATTCCATGGCGCTTTACATGTGAATAAAATTATGTTAATGTTTGAAGTGTGTGATGTGTTGTGCTTATAATGTGAAAAACTTGACATGAAACACATCAACTATATAGTGTAAACACAAAAAAACACACACATTGAATTAACTTTGTTTTTTCAAACATTTTGTAAGTAAACTAACAACAATATTAACACAGGAGGACTCTCAATTCTAAATATTAACATCATTTGGCATTTTGGACCACTATTACAGGGCGTACAACAAGTTTTAACCAAGACTAAAATTTAACTCATTACACTTACAGTCACAAATTATGGTAGATGTAGGGGATGGCAGGAGATTAGCCTGATTGGTTTGGCTACTTTGTGTGGCTAACTGAATGTGAACCTGAGAGGTGGCTGAGGCTGCATGACGGAGCAAGGAAGGGACCTGTTGTGTAACATGGCGGTGCTGAGCACTTGGGTACGGATTTACATAATCCTGGGTATTGGCAGGGCCCATTTGTGTATACTCCCCAGAATGGCCATGTCGAGCATACCCATGTAGTGACCACTCTCCTACACTGGGTGTGTCCAAGTGGAGATATTGGAGAGGTGCAGCTGTAGCCATAAAATGCCCATGTTGTGGCCGGTGTTGGATTGGGCCTTCATGTGGCTCTGATGAAGGACTCCGTGTGGGAGGGGGTTCACTGACTGATCTTGCCTACTCTTCGGGTATTCCAGGCATTTGGAGTTGGTTTTGTCTGGACAGTTGCCATCTTTCAAGGTATGCCAAGAACAGAGTTGGGTTATTGGGTGGGGTGCATGCATCAATTACAATTTGGATTGCACCTCTGGCCCGCAGCCTTACCTCACTGGGAATTGTTCGCAGATAGTGCGCCAGACTCCGTGCATAAGCCTCCTCACCATCATCATTGGCAGTGCGTGACAGGTAATCCAATACCCCAGTGTCCGCTTGTTGTTTTGTACTGGTGGTGGCAAGCTCCCTCCTGCGCCGGCCATGGCATGGGATTATTGCAGGCTGTGGTGATGTATCAAGCGGCAGTGTTGGACTGCTACTGTGCCCATGGTCCTCCTCTTCTTGAGTTGCCTCCTGTCCTGCAGAAGGCCTTGCTGGTGGTGGTGGTTGGTTGCTTGGTGATGGTTGTGAAGATGGTCAGCCACTTCTTCACCTTCACCAACAGGGTCGACATGGATCTCAGAGTCCGATGAAGTCTCCCGCTCAGTAAGGTTTGAGTCAGTTATGTTTTCCAGCACAAATCTAACAAGAAAAGCATATTAATATTGTGCTGCAAGGCCATGTGTCAAATGTGTAGTGATGCATGCACTTACAGACAGAGATCCAGAACAGGAGCAAGAAAATTTAAGCGATCATAGGACAGATATTTCCGCTTCTTTGTGCCCTCTGCCCCACTCCTGGCCCGCTGCTGCCGCTCATGCCGGTACTCTTCCTGGCAGCTGCGCCACCGTCGAGTCACATCACACACTGCAAAGTAACACAAGAAATGTTTTACATTTGTATCACCGTGTTAGCATAGGAAAATGTAGGTTACTGGCTAATGTGGCATGCTACTTGACAAGTGTAAAATGGGAAATAGGCAGGATAGTAAACACAACATTACATATGTTAGGTTCATTTGTTGCTTCGTTTAAACTTTTTTACTCAAAATTTATTTTATGATTGTACTTACTAATTTCCTTCTGCACCTCATGTGAACTTTCATCATATGTGGTAAATATTCGACTGCAGATCCGCTTCCATGCTGCATCCTTGCGACCACGGTCAGAATAATGTGTGTCACATTGATCCCAAATTTCTGGCCTCTCCTACACTAGAATGATCAGCATCTCCACATTAATGTCTTAAAAGGAGAAAATGAAGGCACTCACCAGTCTTCCAAAAGATTCCTTTATTAACACCAACTCCAGATAAAATTCATGGCCGGGGGAGAGGGAGCCGAAGCTCGTGTGAGCAGAGGGGGACGACGGCCGTTTCGCACTGTGCCTGCGCTTCTACGGGACCCGTAGAAGCGCAGGCACAGCGCGAAACAGCCGTCGTCCCCCTCTGCTCACACGAGCTTCGGCTCCCTCTCCCCCGGCCATGAATTTTATCTGGAGTTGGTGTTAATAAAGGAATCTTTTGGAAGACTGGTGAGTGCCTTCATTTTCTCCTTTTAAGAATTTGTGGACTATAGACTGTCATTTCTGAGGAGCACCCGAAGTCCCATGTTATCACGGTCTGCGGAGAGTGACATCGAGCAATACATTGCGTTACCACCTGAAGTTGATCCAGAGTGGATCCGAGTTGTGAGGGCAGTGCCGCTCATTTCTTTTCTTTCTCCACATTAATGTGTCTGGCCATCTTGATGGACTCCGTGGAGGTGTGTTGGTGGCTTTTTCTAGAGCTTGCCAGGGTAATTAGCATGCCAAAGCTTCCTGAATAATGGCTGGGGCAATTTCCTGCAACCTGGCAAATGCTTGCGTATTTCTCGCAAGTCACATTGATAAACCATATGGTGTGCAATTTTTTTCTTGCACCCATAGACTTGCATTGGCGAGACACAGCTGACATACACGGAAAATTGGAGAATGCTGCGATTTTCTCTCGCACGTACAATACGGCTGTGAAAAAAGACAGTGATGTGAGCTTCCCCATAGCTTAACATTGATCCTAGTTCTATGCGATGTTTTCTCGCATTGCACTCGTCTGTATTATACGCTAGTGTGACTCCAGCCTAACATGAAGTACAATATGTCACGAAAAAACAATCTCAGAATCAGCGGGATCCGTTAAAGCGTTCCAGAGCTATAACCTCATAAAGTGGCAGTGGTCAGAATTGTAAAAATTGGCTAGGTCATTAAGTACAAAATTGGCTCTGTCACTAAGGGGTTAAATGTAATATTCATAGTGAAGGCAAACAGTACACAACTCTAAACAGTGTCTGGGAAGTTGTGGTTGGTCCTGTACAAAATGTTCATTGTAGGGTTGAGCGAAACGGATCGGTCAATTTCAGAAATCGCCGACTTTTGGCAAAGTCGGATTTTGTGAAACCCGACCCGATCCCACAGTGGGATCGGCCATGAGGTCGGCGATCTGCGCGCCAAAGTCGCGTTTCGTATGACGCTTTAAGCACCATTTCTCAGCCAATGAAGGTGCACGCAGCGTGATGGGCAGCGTGATGACATAGGTCTCGGTCCCCACCATCTTAGAGAAGGGCATTACAGTGATTGGCTTGCTTTCTGCGGCATCATAGGGGCTATAAAGGGGCGTGCACACCAACCGCCATCTTACTTCTGCCGATCTGAGCATAGGGAGAGGTTGCTGCAGCTTCGTCAGAAGCAGGGATATACTTAGGGACGGAAGATTAACCCCTAAACCGCTTGTGCTATAGCGATTTCCACTGTCCAACACCACCTTTTCTTTGCAGGGACAGTGGTTTGTTTTTTTTTGGGTGCATCAGCTCTGTAGCTTCTTAGGCTGCATTCTAAGGCTCCCTGATAGCTGAATTGCTGTGTGTACGCCGCTGTGCAAACCAACTGCTTTTTTCAAAGCAAAAATCCTGTTGCTTCTTGCTGCACAGTTCTGTTGTTTCTTTGTCCACAGTCTTTTGTGTGCACTGTGCAGCAGTCCTTTTTATTGCTGCCATACTTGTCCTTTGATCATTGTAGGGCGATTGAAATTCTACTCCAGCCCTTGTATTTTTTGATATATCTGCCAGCCACGTTCTGCCTTGTCCATTGTGTGGTGTAATACACAGTGCCTTTTTTTTTCCTGCAGTCTCCCGTCCCCCCAAAAAAAGGGTGCTTTACATTGCCACTAAGTGGATCTACATGAGTTCTGTGTGGCGTATATCTGCCAGCCACGTTCTGCCTTGTCCATTGTGTGGTGTAATACACAGGGCCTGTTTTTTCCTGCAGTCTCCCCCCAACAAAATAAAAAGGGAGATATAAATTCTCCAGTAGTTAATATACACCTTCTACCTTGTGTAACAGTATCATATAACGCTTGTTATTTTGGTAACATTTCTGCAAAAATGAGGAAGTCTGGTGGAAGAGGCCGTGGGCGGTCGTTGCCACCTGGTACTGATGGTAGTGGTGGTAGTGGAGCATCAGGTGGTACTGGGAAAAGCAAGATAGCACCAAATGCTCGAGGTGTAGAGGCAGCGTCATCGTCTGGCTACACAAGGCCTCGAAGCAGGGCCGGACTGGCCATCGGGCAGTTCTGGCAAATGCCAGAAGGGCTGGTGGCAGTAGTGGGCCGCTCGAGTGTGCCGCTGTCGGCACCCTCCCATCGCTGTCGGCACACTCCCGGCCCCACATTCAACTATGCCGGTACAGATGAATGCAATGATGGAGGAGAGAGAGTGTCTGCTGTCGCTCTCTCTCCCATCATTCCCCGCTCTGCTTGCTGCTGACACTGCGGGTGCGCGATGACATCATATCATCGCGCACCTGCTGTGTGATCTGACGGGCAGAATGCAGCTGCTGAGACCGGAGGCTGGAGCAGAGCGGGGCAAGAGGAAAGGTGATTAGAGTGTTTTTTTTAATTATTATTATATATCAATGAGTGATAGGTAGATTGTGGGGCTATTGGGAGGGGGGCTGCATTACTTTCTATGGGGCTGGGCTGCATTATATTGTATGGTGGCTGTGCTGCATTACATCCTATGGGAACTGGCTGCATTACATTCTATGGGGCTGTGCTGTATTACATTCTATAGGGCTGTGCTGTATTACATTCTATGGGGGCTGTGCTGCATTATATTCTATGGGGCTGGCTGCATTATATTGTATGGTGGCTGTGCTGCATTACATCCTATGGGAACAGTCTGCATTACATTCTATGGGGGCTGTGCTGCATTACATTCTATGGGGGCTGTGCTGCATTACATTCTATGGGGGCTGGCTGCATTACATTCTATGGGGACTGGCTGCATTATATTGTATGGTGGCTGTGCTGCATTACATCCTATGGGAACTGGCTGCATTACATTCTATGGGGCTGTGCTGTATTGCATTCTATAGGGCTGTGCTGTATTACATTCTATGGGGGCTGTGCTGCATTACGTTCTATGGGGCTGGCTGCATTACATTCTATGGGGCAGGGCTGCATTACATTCTATGGGGCTGGGCTGCATTACATTCTATGGGGCTGTGCTGCATTACATTCTATGGGGGCTGTGCTGCATTACATTCTATGAGGCCTGTGCTGTATTACATTCTATGGGGCTGGGCTGCATTACATTCTATGCGGCTGTGCTGCATTACATTCTGTGGGGGCTGGCTGGATTACATTCTATGGGGCTGGGCTGCATTACATTCTATCGGGCTGTGCTGCATTACATTCTATGGGGTCTGTGCTGCATTACATTCTATAAGGCTGTGCTGTATTGCATTCTATGGGGGCTGTGCTGCATTACATTCTATGTGGCTGGGCTGGGCTGTATTACATTCTATGGGGCTGGCCTGCATTACATTCTATGGGGGCTGGCTGCATTACATTCTATGGGAACTGGCTGCATTACATTCTATGGGGACTGAGCTGTAATGCTGGATACTGCTGTAATTATATGTTATATAGTCGTGTTACACTCCCCTCACTTCTTGTAACCTACAAGTGTACAAAGATATTATACAGTCACCATGTGACAAGTGGGCCTGTGTGACTTCAAATGCCAGGGCTGAATTTTAGTCCCAGTCCGGCCCTGCCTCGAAGGCTCCCTTATCTGGGAGTAGGAAAACAGCTTTTAAAGCCAGAGCAGCAGGAACAAGTTTTGGCTTTCCTTGCTGACTCAGCCTCCAGCTCTTTCACCTCCTCTTCTAAAACCAGCGAGTCGTCATTGGATGCTCCAGGTCCGGAAAAAGTTGCTTCCTTGTGTCCTTCTCCCAAAACAAAAGTGCAGGATGCGGCAGGCAACACTACACTTTACTCCATGGAGCTCTTTACACATACCGTGCCTGGGTTAGAGAGGGAAATTGTTAAAAGCCCATTACAGGAAGAATCGGACATGGAGTGCACAAATAAGCAGCCACAGCTTGATTATTATGCGGTTCCATTGACTCGGCTCACAACTTTGCCCTCGCAGTGTACTGAGCCCGAATCTGACCCTGATGAGACTATGGTGCCCAGTCCCGAATGCTATAGCACCTTACACGGTGACACAGAGGACGGTGCACATGACATTGAAGAGGAGGTGATAGATAATAATCTTTATTTTTATATAGCGCTAACCTATTCCGCAGCGCTTTACAGTTTTGCACACATTATCATCACTGTCCCTGATGGGGCTCACAATCTAGATTCCCTATCAGTATGTCTTTGAAATGTGGGAGGAAACCGGATTGCCCGGAGGAAACCCACCCAAACAGGGAGAGAACATACAAACTCTTTGCAGATGTTGTCCTGGGTGGGATTAGAACCCAGGACCCCAGCGCTGCAAGGCTGCTGTGCTAACCACTGCGCCACCGTGCTGCCCTAGATGACCCAGTTGTTGACCCAGATTGGCAGCCATTGGGGGAAGAGGGTGCCGCAGCTTGGAGCTCAGAAGCGGAGGAGGATGATCTGCAGCAGCCATCTACATCGCAAAAGTTGTCATCTGGCAGGCCCACAACATGTGTCAAAAACCACAACAGGTGTAGTACAGCGTTGCAATCTGGTGGCAGTAGCACGAAGTGCAAAGCCTGAATAGGTATTCCCTAGTAGGACGAGTGCAGTGTGGCAATTTTTTAACCAAGATCCGAATGATCAGTCCAAATTAATATGTAAGAAATGCTCCAAGACCTTTAGCAGAGGGAAGACTGTTCAAAATTTAAATACAACGTGCATGCGTAGACATCAAACCAGCAGGCACTTGGAAGCATGGACTAACTACCAAACATCCCGTACCGTTGGTGCACCTGCTCATATTGAAGCTAGTCAGCAACGCAACATTGCTTCAATAACTGGAAGCACCACCGGTTAGGACACCACCAGTAGTAAATGTGGAGGTATTGTCGCAAGGCCAAAGCAGTCAGGGAATCGCAAGGTTCTTGGTTGGAAACACTGTAGGTAGGCCCACATCAAGAATACCATCGCCAAGCCTCTCTCAATCTTCCATGTCCAACACCACCCCCGCTAGTTCCACCATATGCAGCTCTCCAGTCCAGCTCAGCCTAAAAGAGACTCTCGATAGGAAAAGAAAGTACTCTTCCTCTCATCCACGTACGCAGGGTTTGAATGGCTACATTGCTCGACTAATCTCGTTAGAGATGATGCCCTACCATTTGGTTGAAAGCGAAGTTTTCAAAGCCCTGATGGCCTACGCAGTACGACGCTATGACCTATCCAGTCGACACTTCTTTGTGAGAAAAGCCATCCCAGCACTCCACCAACATGTCAAAGAACGCATTGTTCATGCACTCAGGCAATCGGTCAGTAGAAAGGCGCACCTCACAACAGATGCATGGACCAGTAGGCATGTTACGTTACGTGTCCATTACCGCACACTGGGTTAATGTGGTGGATGCAGGGTCCACAGGTGACAACAATACTGGCACAGTTCTGCCTAGCCCACGGTCTAGGAAACAGTTGGCTGTACGCGCTTGCTCCTCCTCCTCCTCCAGAAGCGAAAGCTCGTCCACAGAGTGCAGTCGCACGACCACTCCATCCGCAGCTGTCAGTCTTGCACCCGTGGTGTCCCATTATGGAACAGCTAGTGGGAAGCGTCAACAGGCTGTGCTGCAAATGAAGTGTTTGGGCGACAACAGACACACCACGGAAGTACTGGCCGAGTACTTGCAGCAAGAATTTCAGTCATGGCTGGGCAGTGTACATCTTGAGGCAGGCAAGGTAGTCAGTGATAATGGAAGGAATTTTATGGCTGCCATAGCCCTTTCACAACTGAAACACATACCTTGCCTGGCTCACACATTGAACCTGGTGGTGCAGTGCTTCCTCAAGAATTACCCAGATTTACCAGCCCTGCTCCTGATGGTGCACAGACTCTGCTCGCACATCCGCCAGTCGCCCGTACACTCCAGCCGTATGCTTAACCATCAGCGATTGCTGAATCTTCCCCAGCACCGCCTAATAATCGACATGGCAACAAGGTGGAACTCCACACTGCACATGCTTCAGTGGCTTTGCGAACAGAGGCGTGCTGTCATGTATTTGTGGGAGGATACACATACATGGGCAGGCAGTTGGATGGCAGACATGGAGTTGTCTGGTGTGCAGTGGTCAAAGCTCCAAGACCTCTGTCAAGTCCTTCAGTGTTTTGAGGAATGCACACGTTTGGTCAGTGCGGACGACGCCATCATAAGCATGAGCAACCCACTAATGTGTCTGCAGATGCAAAGTTTGACGCACATCAAGGAGCAGGCGTCTGCGGCCGAGGAGGAGGGAAGCCTTGATGACAGTCAGCCATTGTCGGCTCAGGGAACTTTCCTGGACGAGGTGGCGGACGAAGAGGAGGAGAAGGAGGAGGATGATGGGGCTGAATATTTATGGGAGGAGGATGCTTCACAGGGGGCAATAGAAACTGGTGGCATTGCAAGGTCAGGTACAGGGTTTTTGCGGGCCACAAGTGATGTAGATTTTCAAGAAAGTGCTCCTCAACCCAGCACAAGCAGTGAATTGACACCTGGAACTTTGGCCCACATGGCAGAGTATGCCTTGCGTATCCTAAAATGGGACCCCACGCATTATCAAAATGATGACCGATGATGATTACTGGTTAGCATGCCTCCTGGATCCACGATACAAAGGCAAATTACAAAGTATCATGCCACATGAGAACCTTGAGCAAATATCGGCTACCAAACAAGCAACTCTTTTAGACCGTTTGGTTCTGGCATTCCCAGCACACAGCGGCGCTGATGGTTCTCACACGAGCTGTAGGGGGAAACATGGCAGAGGTGTTAGAGGTGCACAAAGCCGAAGTGGCGTTGGGCAGAGGGGATTTATGACCAGGTTGTGGAGTGATTTTGCAATGACCGCAGACACGACGGGTACTGCTGCATCGATGCAAAGTGACAGGAGACAGTATTTGTCCAGTATGGTTACCAACTATTTTTCCGCCATTATCGATGTTCTCCCTCACAGGTCATTCCCCTTTGATTACTGGGCATCTAAACTAGACACCTGGCCCGAATTGGCAGAATATGCATTACAGGAGCTCGCTTGCCCAGCTGCTAGTGTGCTCTCAGAAAGAGTCTTCAGTGCTGCTGGTTCAATACTGACCGAAAAAAGGACACGTCTGGCTCCCCGAAATGATGATGATCTAACCTTCATTAAAATGAACCAATCATGGATTTCGAATTATTTTGCCCCACCTTCACCTGCAGACACATAGCTTGCCTGAAAAATTGCTTGTTTTTGGCCTCCTCTTACTGACTGCTCCAATTCCGTCATTTGCAGGTGCCAAATGTCCACCATAGGCCATTTTTATACCTCCCTAAATGGGCTGACTCCCCCCACAGGTCCGTGGTCACATCTTGGCGCAAGCACCCGTACGAGTGCCGTTTGCCTGGACAGGTGTGTGTGCCCACTCTTGGGCGACGGCACTGGCACAGGGTCCCACATAGTACAATGAAGTGTCTCTGACGGTGGTGGTGCACAACCAACGTCAGACACCCCGTCGTAATATAAGGGGCCCTGTGCCAGTACTGCCACCCACGAGAGAGTGTTCCCCCCCAGCTCGAACTGTGCTCTACAACTTGCAAAACTTACCTGCCCCACCACTGTGTAGTCTGTGCTGTTAAATCCTTAAATGGCACTGCCATTACAAATTTGTTGCAATGATAGATGATAGTTAAATATACAGGGGCCCTGGCCTCCATTTAGACCCCTTAATGTTTTGCGCCAACTACCACTGTCTGCAACTCTGCAGAGGAGCCCACCCGTGTACCTCGCTATGCTACCAGTTTATTTATGACCAATTCATTGGCTGACATTTAGCCAACTTTAGTATTTTGGCCTACTAACTGTGTCAGCCACTTATAACAGTTGTCCTCCGCTGAACAAAGCTATGCCACCTGAATAATCCTGTTACCAATTGTGAACTGCATTTAGCCACCTTTTTTTATTTTAGGCCTCTGTCTGTCTGCGTCACACATTACAACTGTCCCTCCCTGAAACAAGCTAGGCCACCTGGTTAGTCCTGGTAGCAGTTTTGAACTGCATTTTGCCACCTTTTTTTTATTTTAGGCCTCTGTCTGTCTGTCTGTCTGTGCCACACATTACAACTCTCCCCCCCTGAAACAAGCTAGGCCGCCTGGTTAGTCCTGGTAGCAGTTATGAACTGCATTTTGCCACCTTTTTTTATTTTAGGCCTCTGTCTGTCTGTCTGCGCCACACATTACAACTCTCCCCCCCTGAAACAAGTTAGGCCGCCTGGTTAGTCCTGGTAGCAGTTATGAACTGCATTTTGCCACCTTTCTTTGTTTTAGGCCTCTGTCTGTCTGTCTGCGCCACACATTACAACTCTCCCCCCCCTGAAACAAGCTAGGCGCCTGGTTAGTCCTGGTAGCAGTTTTGAACTGCATGAAGGCACCTTTTTTAATTTTAGGCCTCTGTCTGTCTGTATGTCTGTCTGTCTGTGCCACACATTACAACTGTCCTCCGCTTTACAAAGCTATGCAGCCTGTGTACTACTCAAACTAATTTTGAACAGACATTAGCCCACTTTTTTTTTATTTTAGGCCTACTCTGTCTGTCTGAGCCACTTATTACAGTTGTCCTCCGCTGAACCAAGCTATGCCGCCTGTGTACTCCTCTGACCAATTTAGAACAGCATTTAGCCTACTTACTTATTTTGTCCTAGTAACTGTGTCAGACTCTCACAACAGTTGTCCTCCACCGCTGAACCCAGCAATGCCGCCTCTGTAGTCCTCTTAGTAACTGTGAACAGAGTATAGCCTTATTTTTTATTTTAGGCCTACTCAGTGTGTCAAAGCCACTAATTACACTTGTCCTCCTCCGCTTAACCACGCTATGCCGCCTGTGTACTCTTCGTACCAACTCTGAAATGCAATTAGCCACCTTTTTTAATTGTGGGCCTACTCTGTCTATCTAAGCCACTTATTACAGTTGTCCTCCGCTGAACAAAGCTATGCCGCCTGTGTACTCCACTTACCAATTTTGAACTGCATTTTGCCTACTTACTTATTAAGGCCAACTAACTGTGTCTGCCTCCCATTACTGTTGTCCTCCACTGAACAAAGCTGATCCTCAATTTTCATCCGGTGTCAGATATTTAACTGCATTTGGCCTACTTCTTTGGTTGGGCCTACAAATGGTGTGTGCCGCAGCTTTGTGTTCTCCACAGAATAAAGGCGATCTTAAATTTACAGGCTTTCAGCCTATATCAAATATTAAACTGCATTTGGCCTACTTGTTTGGTTGGGCCTACTAGCGGTGTCTGCCGCTGCTTGGTGTTCTCCTCCACTTTTACAAAGCTGAGCTTCAATCTTCAGGCTTTCGGCCTACATCACATATTACACTGCATTTGGGCTACTGGTTTGGTTGGGCGTACTAACGTTGTCTGCCGCTGCTTGGTGTTCTCCTCCACTTTACAAAGCTGAGCTTTAATCTTCAGGCTTTCGCCTACATCACATATTACACTGAATTTGGGCTACTGGTTTGGTTGGGCGTACTAATGGTGTCTGCGGCAGCTTGGTGTTCTCCTCCACTTTACAAAGCTGAGCTTCAATCTTCTGGCTTTCGGGCTATATCAGATATTACACTGCATTTGGGCTACTGGTTTGGTTGGGCGTACTAACGGAGTCTGCCGCTGCTTGTTGTTCTCCTCCACTGAACAAAGCTGTGCCGCCTGTTTACTCCCGTTACCAATTTTGAACTTCATTTGGCCCACTTTATTACTTGGACCTACTAACTGTGTCTGCCACTCATTACAGTTTTCCGCCACTGAGCAAAGCTATGCTGCCTGTTTAGTCCTGTTACCAATTTTTAACTGCATTTAGACTACTTTATTCTTTGGGACTATATCTGTGTTTCCTCCTCATCCTGCCCATTGGCCAGCCACTGCTACATGAGTCTGCTGGTACATTGACCCAGACCACTACATTCCCCTTGCACTCTACACAGCCAGAATCTGACCCTGCTGAAAGTCAGGTTCCCCTTCCCGCATACTATACCACCTTACACGGGGACAAAGAGGAAGGTGCAGATGAAAGTGCATGTTCCTTCATCAGGTAGGGGGCATACTCATTGGCGACGTCACTGGCACAGGGCCCCTCATAGTACGCAAAAGTGTCTCTGCCGGTGGGAGGCGCCCCCGCCATCAAACACACCGCCATACTTTGAGGGGCCCTGTGCCAGTGCCAATACGAACGAGTGGGCCCCCTGCTTGCTCAGGGTCACAGCACTTGCAATGTTTAAATACTTACCTCTCCCTGCTCCACCGCCGTGACGTAGTCCGTGTTTCCTGGGCCCACTAAAATCTTGAGCCAGCCCTACCTCCCACAACTTTAGCCAAATGACCCCCTGTTTTCAATGCCTAACTATTATTATAAAGTAAATTAAGATTGACAAGCTTAAGAAATAAGAATTGATGTTTTTGGCATAAAAATGGGCACTGTAGGTGTTTTCCTGTCCTCCGCTCACTGCCAACTTTGATTCCCCATTGACTTGCATTGGGTTTCGTGTTTCGGTCGATCCACGACTTTTCACAATAATCAACCGATTTCATCCGACCTGACTTTTGAGAAAGTCAGGTTTCGCGAAACCCGACTCGATCCTAAAAAAGTAAAAGTCGCTCAACTCTAGTGAGGATGTAAACTAGGATTGGGTGCAATATATGGCCAGGCGACAAAACTTTTGTCTTGCCAAAATCTGACCATTCTGTGTCAATTAACTGATCAATATTTCTGCATTGATGCCAATTTATTTTTTTAACCGAAACCACATTTCGGAGGGTTTCAGCTTTCAAAAGAATAATTTATACAACCAATGGATGAATTTAACGTCAGGTTATAAGCTTTTATTTACATAACATGGAAATAAAAAAAAAATGTGTTTTGCATTGTTTTTCAATTGCCTGCAGGATAGGACACAAGACAAGCTCTCTGATCTGCTTTCAAAAGATGTAAGTATATAATTTCTCTGCGCATTTTTCTTTTTTATGTGTGTTTTATTTTTTCATTTTTTTAATGCAATTTGTGCAGGTTTAATTTAATGTTTGGTCTGTACTTTAAACCAGCTATGCCACTGTGGTTGTTTAATGGAAATTGGTGTTTTTTTATCTGGTTGTGATGTATTTCTGGCGTTATATGATGGCGTTTTCTTGTTTTTATTGTTAAAGTATGGTGGTTTATCCTGGATTGACTTTTCTTTTCCCTTTTTTTTTGGGGGGGGGTTCGTTTTTTTTTTTTTTTTTAAGAATTTATGGTGGTTTACTTAATTTATTTTGGGTTGTTCTGTAATTTCATGCAGTTGTTCCACTGTGTTTTTTTTTTAATAGGATTTTTTTTTAATTCTGGTTCTGGGGTTAAATGGTTTCTGGTTTCTGGGGTTTTGATTCTGGTTTCTAATCCTGGGGAACTTATATGTAACCGTATGGCGTTTTCTTGGCTCATGTCTTGTTGTTTTTTATTTGAAAGTATGGCGGTTTATAATGTATTGCCTTTTCTTTGCCCTTTTTTTTTTCTGTGTGCCTTTTTAATTTTTTTTTCTTTCAATTTATGGTGTTTTATTTAATTTTTATTGGGTTGTTCTGTAATTTCATGCAGCTGTGCCATTGTGTTTTTTTTTTTATAGAAATGTTTGTTTTTTTTAATCTGGTTCTGATGTATTTCTGGCGTTATATGTAACCGTATGGCGTTTTTTTTTCTCCGGCCTTGTTGATTTTTATTGTAAAGTATGGCGGTTTATAATGGACTAGCTGAAGAGCCCGGCATTGCCTGGGCATAGTAAATATCTGTGGTTAGTTATAGCACCTCACTTCTCTTATTTTCCCATCACGCCTCTCATTTTCCCAATCACATCTTTCATTTTCCCCCTCACATCTCTCATTTTCTCCCTCACTCCTCTTATTCCCCCCTAACACTTGTCATTTCAACCTCACATCTGTTATTTTGCGATCACTCCACTATTGTCCCTCACTCCTCTCATTTTGCACTCACACCTTTTCATTTTTACCTCACCCCTCTCATTTTCACCTCAGTATATACATGTTTGTCATCTCCCTTATATATAGTATACACATGTATGTCATCTCCTGTATATAGTATATACCTGTATGTCATCTCCCCTGTATATAGTATATACCTGCTGTGTGTCATCTCCCCTGTATATAGTATATACCTGTATGTCATCTCCTCCTATATATAGTATATACCTGTATGTCATCTCCTCCAGTATATATTACATACCTGTGTGTTATCTCCCCTGTATATAGTATATATCTGTGTGTCATCTCCTCCTGTATATAGTATATACCTGTATGTCATCTTCTATATATAACATATACCTGTATGTCATCTCCTCCTGTATATAGTATATACAGTGGGGCAAAAAAGTATTTAGTCAGTCAGCAATAGTGCAAGTTCCACCACTTAAAAAGATGAGAGGCGTCTGTAATTTACATCATAGGTAGACCTCAACTATGGGAGACAAACTGAGAAAAAAAAATCCAGAAAATCACATTGTCTGTTTTTTTAACATTTTATTTGCATATTATGGTGGAAAATAAGTATTTGGTCAGAAACAAACAATCAAGATTTCTGGCTCTCACAGACCTGTAACTTCTTCTTTAAGAGTCTCCTCTTTCCTCCACTCATTACCTGTAGTAATGGCACCCGTTTAAACTTGTTATCAGTATAAAAAGACACCTGTGCACACCCTCAAACAGTCTGACTCCAAACTCCACTATGGTGAAGACCAAAGAGCTGTCAAAGGACACCAGAAACAAAATTGTAGCCCTGCACCAGGCTGGGAAGACTGAATCTGCAATAGCCAACCAGCTTGGAGTGAAGAAATCAACAGTGGGAGCAATAATTAGAAAATGGAAGACATACAAGACCACTGATAATCTCCCTCGATCTGGGGCTCCACGCGGGGGGACCTAGTGAATGAACTGCAGAGAGCTGGGACCAATGTAACAAGGCCTACCATAAGTAACACACTACACCACCATGGACTCAGATCCTGCAGTGCCAGACGTGTCCCACTGCTTAAGCCAGTACATGTCCGGGCCCGTCTGAAGTTTGCTAGAGAGCATTTGGATGATCCAGAGGAGTTTTGGGAGAATGTCCTATGGTCTGATGAAACCAAACTGGAACTGTTTGGTAGAAACACAACTTGTCGTGTTTGGAGGAAAAAGAATACCGAGTTGCATCCATCAAACACCATACCTACTGTAAAGCATGGTGGTGGAAACATCATGCTTTGGGGCTGTTTCTCTGCAAAGGGGCCAGGGTACATGAAAGAATGAATGGGGCCATGTATCGTGAGATTTTGAGTGCAAACCTCCTTCCATCAGCAAGGGCATTGAAGATGAAACGTGGCTGGGTCTTTCAACATGACAATGATCCAAAGTACACCGCCAGGGCAACGAAGGAGTGGCTTCGTAAGAAGCATTTCAAGGTCCTGGAGTGGCCTAGCCAGTCTCCAGATCTCAACCCTATAGAAAACCTTTGGAGGGAGTTGAAAGTCCGTGTTGCCAAGCGAAAAGCCAAAAACATCACTGCTCTAGAGGGGATCTGCATAGAGGAATGGGCCAACATACCAACAACAGTGTGTAGCAACCTTGTGAAGACTTACAGAAAACGTTTGACCTCTGTCATTGCCAACAAAGGATATATTACAAAGTATTGAGATGAAATTTTGTTTCTGACCAAATACTTATTTTCCACCATAATATGCAAATAAAATGTTAAAAAAACAGACAATGTGATTTTCTGGATTTTTTTTCTCAGTTTGTCTCCCATAGTTGAGGTCTACCTATGATGTAAATTACAGACGCCTCTCATCTTTTTAAGTGGTGGAACTTGCACTATTGCTGACTGACTAAATACTTTTTTGCCCCACTGTACCTGTAGGTCATCTCCTCCTGTATAGGTATATACCTGTATGTCATCTCCTCTTCTATATAGTATGTACCTGTATGTCATCTCCTCCTCTATATAGTATATACCTGTGTGTCATCTCTCCTGTATATAGTATATATCAGTGTGTCATCTCCCCTGCATATAGTATATACCTGTGTGTCATCTCCTCTTGTATTAGACCTCGTTCACACGTTATTTGCTCAGTATTTTTACCTCAGTATTTGTAAGCTAAATTTGCAACCTGATAAATCCCCAGCCAACAGGAAGCCCTCCCCCCTGGCAGTATATATTAGCTCATACATACACATAATAGACAGGTCATGTGACTGACAGCTGCCGTATTTCCTATATGGTACATTTGTTGCTCTTGTAGTTTGTCTGCTTATTAATCAGATTTTTATTTTTGAAGGGTAATACCAGACTTGTGTGTGCTTTAGGGCGAGTTTCATGTGTCAAGTTGTGTGTGTTGAGTTGCATGTGGCGACATGCATGTAGCGACTTTTGTGAGATAAGTTTTGTGTGGCAAAATGCGTGTAGCAACTATTTGTGTGTCGAGTTGCATGTGACAGGTTAGTGTAGCAAGTTGTGTGCAGCAAGTTTTGCGCATGGCGAGTTTTATATGTGGTGCCTTTTGAGTATGTGCAAGTTTTGTGTGAGGCAACTTTTGCATGTGTTGGAACTTTTGTGCATGTGGCAATTTTTCCGCGTGTGCAAGTTTTGCATGTGGCGAGTTTTCCATGAGGTGAGTTTTGCACTTGTGGCAAGTTTTGCGTGAGCCTAGTTTTTGCATGTGGCGAGTTTTGCGCGTGGCGAGTTTTGAGCGGCGACTTTTGTGTTTCAACTTTTATGTGGCGAGGTTGGTGTATGTGTGGTGAAATGTGTGCTGAGGGTAATATGTGTTCAAGCACATGGTAGTGTGTGGCGAATTTTGTGTGTGTGTTCATATCCCCGTGTGTGGTGAGTATCCCATGCCGGGGCCCCACCTTAGCAACTGTACGGTATATACTCTTTGGCGCCATCGCTCTCATTCTTTAAGTCCCCCTTGTTCACATCTGGCAGCTGTCAATTTGCCTTCAACACTTTTCCTTTCACTTTTCCCCATTATGTAGATAGGGGCAAAATTGTTTGGTGAATTGGAAAGCGCGAGGTTAAAATTTCACCTCACAACATAGCCTATGACGCTCTCAGGGTCCAGACGTGTGACTGTGCAAAATTTTGTGGCTGTAGCTGCGACGCCTCCAACACTTTTCCTTTCACTTTTTCCCCATTATGTAGATAGGGGCAAAATTGTTTGGTGAATTGGAAAACGCGGGGTTAAAATTTCGCCTCACAACATAGCCTATGACGCTCTCGGGGTCCAGACGTGTGACTGTGCAAAATTTTGTGGCTGTAGCTGAGACGGTGCAGATGCCAATCCCGGACATACATACATACATACACACACACACACATACACACACACATTCAGCTTTATATATTAGACTAGCTGAAGAGCCCGGCGTTGCCTGGGCATAGTAAATATCTGTGGTTAGTTATAGCACCTCACTTCTCTTATTTTCCCATCACGCCTCTCATTTTCCCAATCACATCTTTCATTTTCCCCCTCACATCTCTCATTTTCTCCCTCACACCTCTCATTTTCTCCCTCACTCCTCTCATTCCCCCCTAACACTTGTCATTTCAACCTCACATCTGTCATTTTCCGATCACTCCACTATTTTCCCTCACTCCTCTCATTTTGCACTCACACCTTTTCATTTTCACCTCACACCCCTCATTTTCACCTCACACCCCTCATTTTCACCTCACACCTCTCATTTTCACCTCAGTATATACATGTTTGTCATCTCCTGTATATAGTATATACTTGTATGTCATCTCCCCTGTATATAGTATATACCTGCTGTGTGTCATCTCCCCTGTATATACCTGTATGTCATCTCCTCCTCTATATAGTATATACCTGTATGTCATCTCCTTCTATATATAGTATATACCTATATGTCATCTCCTCCTGTACATAGTATATACCTGTATGTCATCTCCCCTGTATATAGTATATACCTGTATGTCATCTTCTATATGTAGTATATACCTGTATGTCATCTTCTATATGTAGCATATACCTGTATGTCATCTCCTCCTGTATATAGTATATACCTGTAGGTCATCTGCTCCTGTATATAGTATATACCTGTGTGTCATCTCCATCTGTATATAGTATGTACCTGTATGTCATCTCCTCCTGTATATAGTATGTACCTGTATGTCATCTCCTCCTGTATATAGTATATACCTGTGTGTCATCTCTCCTGTATATAGTATATATCTGTGTGTCATCTCCCCTGTATATAATATATACCTGTGTGTCATCTCCTCCTGTATTAGACCTCGTTCACATGTTATTTGCTCAGTATTTTTACCTCAGTATTTGTAAGCTAAATTGGCAGCCTGATAAATCCCCAGCCAACAGGAAGCCCTCTGTTATGAACAGGTAATTCAGAACCACAATGGACCTTGAAGTTCAGAGCACACAAAGTGACCTGACAATTACCAAAAATATAGGACGAGCTCTGAGACGTGGGAACTCTGCTGACCGCAATCCCTAATCCTATCCAACCACACTAAAGGTAGCCGTGGAGCTCTCCTGACCAGACCTATGCGCCTCGAGCACAGCCTGAGAAACCAGCTAGCCCTAAGAAAGAAAAATAAGCCTACCTTGCCTCAGAGAAATACCCCAAAGGAAAAGGCAGCCCCCCACATATAATAACTGTGAGTTGAGATGAAAATACAGACGCAGAGATGAAATAGAATTAGCAAAGTGAGGCCCAACTTACTGAACAGACCGAAGATAGGAAAGATTGCTTTGCGGTCAACACAAAACCCTACAAACAACCACGCAGAGGGGGCAAAAAGACACTCTGCACCGACTAACGGTACAGAGGTGCTCCCTCTGCGTCCCAGAGCTTCCAGCAAGCAAGAAAAACCAATATAGCATGCTGGACAGAAAAAATAGCAAACAAAAATAACACAAGCAAAAACTTAGCTTATGCAGGATAGACAGGCCACAGGAACGATCTAGGAGGAAGCAAGACCAATACTAGAACATTGACTGGAGGCCAGGATCAAAGCACTAGGTGGAGTTAAATAGAGCAGCACCTAACGACTTAACCTCATCACCTGAGGAAGGAAACTCAGAAGCCGCAGTACCACTCTCATCCACCAAAGGAAGCTCATAGACAGAACCAGCCGAAGTACCACTCACGACCACAGGAGGGAGCTTGGCCACAGAATTCACAACAGCCCTCCCCCTGGCAGTATATATTAGATCACACATACACATAATTGACAGGTCTTGTGACTGACAGCTGCCGTATTTCCTATATGGTACATTTGTTGCTCTTGTAGTTTGTCTGCTTATTAATCAGATTTTTATTTTTGAAGGATACCAGACTTGTGTGTGTTTTAGGGCGAGTTTCGTTTGTCAAGTTGTGTGTGTTGAGTTGCGTGTGGCGACATGCATGTAGCGACTTTTGTGAGATGAGTTTTGTGTGGCAACATGTGTGTAGCAACTTTTTGTGTGTCAAGTTGCATGTGACAGGTTAGTGTAGCAAGTTGTGTGCAGCAAGTTTTGCGCATGGCGAGTTTTGCGCGTGGCGAGTTTTATGTGTGGTACCTTTTGAGTATGTGCAAGTTTTGTGTGAGGCAACTTGTGCATGTGTTGCAACTTTTGTGCATGTGGCAATTTTTCCGCGTGTGCAAGTTTTGCGTGTGGCGAGTTTTCCATGAGGTGAGTTTTGCACTTGTGGCGAGTTTTGCATGAGCCTAGTTTTTGCATGTGGCGAGTTTTGCGCGTGGCGAGTTTTGAGCGGCGACTTTTGTGTTTCAACTTTTATGTGGCGAGGTTGGTGTATGTGTGGTGAAATGTGTGCTGAGGGTAATATGTGTTCAAGCATGTGGTAGTGTGTGGCGCATTTTGTGTGTGTGTTCATATCCCCGTGTGTGGTGAGTATCCCATGTCGTGGCCCCACCTTAGCAATTGTACGGTATATACTCTTTGGCGCCATTGCTCTCATTCTTTAAGTCCCCCTTGTTCACATCTAGCAGCTGTCAATTTGCCTCCAACACTTTTCCCCATTATGTAGATAGGGGCAAAATTGTTTGGTGAATTGGAAAGCGCGGGGTTAAAATTTCACCTCACAACATAGCCTATGATGCTCTCGGGGTCCAGACGTGTGACTGTGCAAAATTTTGTGGCTGTAGCTGCGACGCCTCCAACACTTTTCCTTTCACTTTTTTCCCCATTATGTAGATAGGGGCAAAATTGTTTGGTGAATTGGAAAGCGCAGGGTTAAAATGTCACCTCACAACATAGCCTATGATGCTCTCAGGGTCCAGACGTGTGACTGTGCAAAATTTTGTGGCTGTAGCTGCGACGGTGCAGATGCCAATCCCGGACATACATACATACAGGGGTGGATTAAGGGTAGCCAGGGCCCCGGGCTGTTCAGACACTGTGGGCCTTCCCCCCCCCCGGTCATGTGACGGGGGGGTCATGATATACCCGAACCAGATTATTCCAGAAAAATGGCCGGGCCCTACTCTACTGTAACCTATTAAATATTTGTTAAAATCTGCAATACAACTTAGGTATATTTTGACCAATAATATCACATACAAGGAACAAATACCACCGCACCATGACCAGACCACAAATTACAACCACAGTGATCGAATAATATCACATACAAGGAACAAATACCACCGCACCATAACCAGACCACAAATTACAACCACAGTGATCGAATAATATCACATACAAGGAACAAATACCACCGCACCATGACCAGACCACAAATTACAACCACAGTGATCGAATAATATCACATACAAGGAACAAATACCACCGCACCATGTCAAGACCACATATTACCACCACTTGGTGACCAAATAGCACATACAAGGGACAAATACCACAACACCATTTCCAGACCACATATTACCACCACATAGTGACTGAATACTACAATACTGATCAGTAATAAAAAAAACACACAAAAAAACACAATACTATCACCATAAGTGCCAGTATTCACAGGAGATCTGTACTTAGTATGCAGTGTCTGTGTAGAGGTAATACAGAGATCGCTGGTGGTATTATACACAGGAGCTCTGTATATAATGTATAGGTAATACAGTGATCACTGGTGACATTGTACACAGGACCTCTGTATATAGTATACAGTTTATAGTGTCAGTGTATAGGTAACACTGACTCACCAGTGACGTCTCTAGGTGAAGTCCTTCATCTTTCATCCAGCACAGACCACCATCATTTCTTCCAGCCAGGACTCGTTTCTGCAGGAAATAACACAGTTATCTCGAGCTCCGCTTGCAGAACACATTACTTAATTTTTCACAACTTCTACATTACAACACGAAGAAAAAGGCGATATAGTGTCACTCTGCACAGTAACAGGACTCCAGCCATATGTTCTCCCATCCTGCACTCATGAGTATCCATTCTACACCATATGATCTCCCCATCCTGCCCCATCTGTCTCCATCGTATCCATCCTGCCCCATGATCCAATCCTGCCCCATGTCTTTCATTCTGCCCCGTGTCTCGAATCATGCCACGTGTCTACATTCTGCCCATGCCTCCAGTCCTGCCCCCAGTGTGTCCAGCAATCTGCCCCAGTGTGTCCAGCAATCTGCCCCAGTGTGTCCAGCAATCTGCCCCAGTGTGTCCAGCATTGCCCCCAGTGTGTCCTCCAGAAATCTGCCCCAGTGTCTCCAACATTGCCCCCAGTGTGTCCTCCAGCATTGTCCCAGTGTCTCCAGCATTGCCCCAGTGTGTCCTCCAGCATTGCCCCAGTGTGTCCAGCAATCTGCCCCAGTGTGTCCAGCAATCTGCCCCAGTGTGTCCAGCATATTACCCCCAGTGTGTCCAGCAATCTGCCCCAGTGTGTCCAGCAATCTGCCCCAGTGTGTCCAGCAATCTGCCCCAGTGTCTCCAGCAATCTGCCCCAGTGTCTCCAGCATTGCCCCCAGTGTGTCCTCCAGCATTGCCCCAGTGTCTCCAGCAATCTGCCCCAGTGTCTCCAGCATTGCCCCCAGTGTGTCCTCCAGCAATCTGCCCCAGTGTCTCCAGAATTGCCCCCAGTGTCTCCAGCATTGCCCCCAGTGTGTCCTCCAGCATTGCCCCAGTGTGTCCTCCAGCATTGCCCCCAGTGTCTCCAGCATTCTGCCCCAGTGTCTCCAGCAATCTGCCCCAGTGTGTCTTCCAGCATTGCCCCCGTGTGTTCTCCAGCATTGCCCCAGTGTCTCCAGCAATCTGCCCCAGTGTCTCCAGCATTGCCCCCAGTGTGTCCTCCAGCAATCTGCCCCAGTGTCTCCAGCATTGCCCCAGTGTGTCTCCAGCATTGCCCCAGTGTGTCCTCCAGCATTGCCCCCCAGTGTGTCCACCGTCCGTAACCGTTAGCTTATCAAAAAAGAAAAACAAACAAACAGTCTCTCCTCACCTGTCCGCGCTCCAGGCGGCGAGCTCCTTCCAGCAGCGCACACTCGCCGGCGACTGACAATGACGTCAGACGCCGGCGACGTGTGCGCTGCGGCCGACATCAGCCGCCAGCCTCCAATTGGCTGGCGGCTGTTGTTAACTATTGACTTGCGGGCTCGCGCCCGCACGTCAATAGGAAACCGCCGCAGCGCCGGAAGGGGCCCGGTGAGCAGATGAGAAGGGGCCCGATGCGGGCCCCCTCTCTCTGCCCACCGGGTACGGCGGGGGCACATAAATGCCAGCGGCGGCCGCCGGCATTCACAGATGATTATCAGAGGGTCAATCTGTGCGGTAGCCCAGGGCCCCCCCAGACCACTGGGCCCTGGGCTACTGCCCATATTGACTCTCTGATAATCCGCCCCTGCATACATACATACACACACACACACACACACACACACATTCAGCTTTATATATTAGACTAGCTGAAGAGCCCGGCGTTGCCTGGGCATAGTAAATATCTGTGGTTAGTTATAGCACCTCACTTCTCTTATTTTCCCATCACGCCTCTCATTTTCCCAATCACATCTTTCATTTTCCCCCTCACACCTCTCATTTTCTCCCTCACTCCTCTCATTCCCCCCTAACACTTGTCATTTCAACCTCACATCTGTCATTTTCTGATCACTCCACTATTTTTCCTCACTCCTCTCATTTTGCACTCACACCTTTTTATTTTCACCTCACACCTCTCATTTTCACCTCATCACCTCAGTATATACATGTTTGTCATCTCCCTTATATATTATACATCTGTATGTCATCTCCTGTATATAGTATATGCCTGTATGTCATCTCCCCTGTATATAGTATATACCTGCTGTGTGTCATCTCCCCTATATATAGTATATACCTGAATGTCATTCCTTCTATATATAGTATATACCTGTATGTCATCTCCTCCTGTATATAGTATATACCTGTGTGTCATCTCCCCTGTATATAGTATATATCTGTCATATCCTCCTGTATATAGTATATACCTGCATGTCATCTTCTATATATAGCATATACCTGTATGTCATCTCCTCCTGTATATAGTATATACCTGTATGTCATCTCCTCCTCTATATAGTATATACCTGTGTGTCATCTCTCCTGTATATAGTATATATCTGTGTGTCATCTCCCCTGTATATAGTATATACCTGTGTCATCTCCTCCTGTGTATAGTACAATCTGTGTGTCATCTCCTCCTGTATATAGTATATATCTGTGTGTCATCTCCTCCTGTATTAGACCGCGTTCACACGTTATTTGGTCAGTATTTTTACCTCAGTATTTGTAAGCTAAATTGGCAGCCTGATAAATCCCCAGCCAACAGGAAGCCCTCCCCCTGGCAGTATATATTAGCTCACACATACACATAATAGACAGGTCATGTGACTGACAGCTGCCGTATTTCCTATATGGTACATTTGTTGTAGTTTGTCTGCTTATTAATCAGATTTTTATTTTTGAAGGATAATACCAGACTTGTGTGTGTTTTAGGGCGAGTTTCGTTTGTCAAGTTGTGTGTGTTGAGTTTTGTGTGGCAACATGCGTGTAGCAACTTTTTGTGTGTCGAATTGCATGTGACAAGTTAGTGTAGCAAGTTGTGTGCAGCAAGTTTTGCGCATGGCGAGTTTTGCGCGTGGCGAGTTTTATGTGTGGTGCCTTTTGAGTATGTACAAGTTTTGTGTGAGGCAACTTTTGCATGTGTTGCAACTTTTGTGCATATGGCAATTTTTCCGCGTGTGCAAGTTTTGCGTGTGGCGAGTTTTCCATGAGGTGAGTTTTGCACTTGTGGCGAGTTTTGCAAGAGCCTAGTTTTTGCATGTGGTGAGTTCTGCGCGTGGCGAGTTTTGAGTAGCGACTTTTGTGTTTCGACTTTTATGTGGCGAGGTTGGTGTATTTGTGGTGAAATGTGTGCTGAGGGTAATATGTGTTCAAGCACGTGGTAGTGTGTGGCACATTTTGTGTGTGTTCATATCCCCGTGTTTGGTGAGTATCCCATGTCGGGGCCCCACCTTAGCAACTGTACGGTATATACTCTTTGGCGCCATCGCTCTCATTCTTTAAGTCCCCCTTGTTCACATCTAGCAGCTGTCAATTTGCCTCCTACACTTTTCCTTTCATTTTTTCCCATTATGTAGATAGGGGCAAAATTGTTTGGTGAATTGGAAAGCGCGGGGTTAAAATTTCACCTCACATCATAGCCTATGACGCTCTCGGGGTCCAGATGTGTGACTGTGCAAAATTTTGTGGCTGTAGCTGCGACGCCTCCAACACTTTTCCTTTCACTTTTTCCCCATTATGTAGATAGGGGCAAAATTGTTTGGTGAATTGGAAAGCACGGGGTTAACATTTCACCTCACAACATAGCCTATGACTCTCTCAGGGTCCAGACGTGTGACTGTGCAAAATTTTGTGGCTGTAGCTGCGACGGTGCAGATGCCAATCCCGGACATGCACACACATATACACACACACATTCAGCTTTATATATTAGATTGCCTTTTCTTTGCCCGTTTTTTTTATCAAGTGTGTGCCTTTTTTTATTTTTTTAATACAATTTATGGTGGTTTATTTAATTGTTATTGGGTTGTTCTGTAATTTCATGCGGCTGTGCCATTTTTTTATACCTAAACAGCAAGAGCACAAGAAGAAGATTCAGAGATCCTCCAAAAAATAGAAAAAAACAGCAAAACAAGGCAGAGCTTCTTACCTGCCTAGGCCTCTAAACAAATGCACTATCAGGATGCAGTGGACCCATGTGGTTAAGATGGAGACAACACAGGTGCAGCATAACCGATGAGGCAGCCACTCTCAACCTACCAAACTAATGGAGGGGGTGGCTGCTTGGCACAATGCTGCACATAAAAGACTTGTATGTGGCCCTGTTCACACAATGGAGATGCACAGCATCCAGGCAAGCCTAGTAGTGACACCCTTCTATTAGATCAGGCGGGCCTGCCCAGCGCTATCCAAATGCACCCCATGTGAACAGACACCACAGTTTACAAGACAAAAATGGGCCCAACTGCACCCCGAAAAAAAGTGCAAAAAACACAAAAAAATCTAAAAAAATTTTGTGAGGTATTAGTTTATACTTTGGCCAAAATACGCAAGCTCGTAACCCGCGTCAAGGGTCCCCACGCTTACGAGTCCTAATTCTAAACAGCAAGAGCACAAGAAGAGGATTCAGAGATCCTCCAAAAAATAGAAAAAAACAGCAAAACAAGGCAGAGCTTCTTACCTGCCTAGGCCTCTAAACAAATGCACTATCAGGATGCAGTGGACCCATGTGGTTAAGATGGAGACAACACAGGTGCAGCATAACCGATGAGGCAGCCACTCTCAACCTACCAAACTAATGGAGGGGGTGGCTGCTTGGCACAATGCTGCACATAAAAGACTTGTATGTGGCGCTGTTCACACAATGGAGATGCACAGCATCCAGGCAAGCCTAGTAGTGACACCCTTCTATTAGATCAGGCGGGCCTGCCCAGCGCTATCCAAATGCACCCCATGTGAACAGACACCACAGTTTACAAGACAAAAATGGGCCCAACTGCACCCCGAAAAAAAGTGCAAAAAACACAAAAAAATATTAAAAATTTTTTGTGAGGTATTAGTTTATACTTTGGCCAAAATACGCAAGCTCGTAACCCGCGTCAAGTGTTTTTTGCACTTTTTTTGCACCTGATCGGTTATGCTGCACCTGTGTTGTCTCCATCTTAACCACATGGGTCCACTGCATCCTGATAGTGCATTTGCCATTTTTTTATAGAATTTTTTTTTTTTTATCTGGTTCTGATGTATTTCTGGGGTTATATGTAACTGTATGGCGTTTTCTTGGCTCTGGTCTTGTTGTTTTTAATTGTAAAGTATGGCGGTTTATACTGGATTGCCTTTTCTTGGCGCTTTTTTTTTTTAAATTATTTATTTTTTAAAAAAAGGTATATGTGTCTTTTTTTATTTGTACATAGGGGGCTGTTGTTTATTAATTGTTTTTTTATCTTTTCTGGAACTGTTATTCTGCATTTGCTATACTCTGGCATTGTCGTCTCTGCTATTGATTTTTATTTCAATGTATGGCGGTGTGGTTTGATCAGCGCTTGTTCAGTTGGCATTGTCCTATGAGTGCACTGTCCGTTGTGGTCGTAATGTTATGTATGGTATTTTTGCTATTTTCTTCTATGTGGCTGTGTTTTGTGCATTCTGTTAATGTAATATTTTTTTCAACTTTTCCTTGCAGAATTATCTTGGTAAACCATGGCCACAGAGTCAAGCCACACGTCGCAGGGGAGTACAGTGAGTACATCATCTACTGTTGCTTACTATTCTGTGTCATTTGTACACGTGTCACTAATTTTTTTTTTAATTTAACAGGCTTCTTCAAGTGAGGAGGAAGCAACCCAGCAGGAGCAGCGACCACAAGCTATGGTGGCAAGACGGCGAGTAAGTATTTTTTCAAACAAAATTAGGAATGTTTTTTATTTTTATTTCAGTATTTTTTCTGGGGGTGGTGAGTGGTGGTGGTTAGCATATTTTATTTAGCTTGCAAACATTAATGTTTTTCTATTATTCTAGGTTTCACAACGGGACCAAGAGGAGGGGATCAACATAGATCTCCTCGTCACCTGTATCCAGGAGCGATGCCCGTTGTGGGACAGCCGTGACCCCCGGCACGCGGACCAGGTGGTGTTGAGCCGGATGTGGAATGAGGTGGCCAAATCGCTGTGGGATGGCTTTGACAGCGCTTCAGCTACGGACAAAGCAAACTTTGGTAAGTATTGCTGAAACGCCGTTCTGACCCATCAGGCCAGGATAACACAACCGTGTGTGATGTGATCAACTCCTGCAAGTTTGTTGCATCGCACACGGTTGTGTTATCATTGGAAAATGTACAATCTCTCACCTTTACTTGTTTGCTTTCACAGTCAAAAAATTGATGACAAGATGGCGTTCCATGAAAGATCGTTTCAATCGTGGCCTGCGGAAGGAGGAGGAACAGGCTCGAAGTGGTGCTGCTGCGGCAAGGTCAACAACCTATAAGTACACTAAGTACTTAATTATTGGTGTACCTATTCCAACGCATCGGGTATTGTACAATATGCATGTCCACGTAGTATATTGGCCAGCCACGTAGTATATTGCCCAGCCACATAGTATATTGCCAAGCCAACTAGTATATTGCCCAGTGACGTAGTATACAGCACAGAGCCGCATAGTATATTGCCCAGCCACGTACAATATTCCTTAGTGGCGTAGTATATTGCCCATCCAGGTTTGTCACAGTTTTTTTCAAAAAAACCTTTCCGCGGGAGACCTTGTAGTCCACGGCAGATTCCGTTCCCAGGGTTGGTCTGATCGCAGGACCTGTGATGACAGGTCCTGCGAACAGTGTAAAAGATGGCGGCGGTCGCAAACGCCTACGGAGGGCGAGTATAGCAGGGTATTTTTTGTAATCAAATTTGTTACATTACATTTTTTACTATTGATGAGGCATAGGCAGCGTCAATAGTAAAAAGTTGGTGACACCAAGGCAACGGATTGCGTTACCCACAGCATAACGTGGTGCGTTACCGCCGGCCTTAACCCTGTGTTTAGCGATGACAGAGGGGAGTATGCGGGCGAAAGGCATTGACTGTGGGGAGTAAGGAGCGGCCATTTTATTCTGGACTGTGCCCGTCGCTGATTGGTCGCGTCAGCCATGACAGGCAGCTGGCGAGAACAATCAGCGAATGAATAACCGTGAGTGAAGGACAGACAGACTGACAGACTGAAGTGACCCTTACAATTATATGTTAAATTATTTTATAGTGTTGTGTGATGTATTGTTAACTTTATATTACACAGGAGGTGGCGAATGTGAAATGTTATTTTTTGTATACTAATGTTTTCCTTATCTTTTCACAGAACACACAGCAGCACCCTCAAACCTGTTCGGCCATCAGGAGCGGTCCTTCATGAATCGCCATCGGACCCGTCACAGCCATCCCACAGCGAGAGCAGGCATGGACCACATTCTGGAGAACCGGCAGCCGGTCCATCTGGTGTTCCCCTGGCTGAGGCCTCAGGCGCTCCTTCTTTCGGGTATTCCCGCCAGTGTCAGCGGGCCTCGGACAGACCGCTAATGCCCGAATATTTTCATTTGGGCACGGTTTTCCAAAATTGTTTCAAGGTGCTGGGAGATAGGATGGACACTGCTCTGTCCAATATCGACCGGCGCCTTGAATCAATGGAATCCGAGCTCATGAGGCCGGCAAAACATTTTTTTAGTGCCATTGCTAAGGGCATGGTGGAACACCTTACACCGGAACTCCAGATTTCGGTGATGCAGGCCTGCAACAACGCCTATGTGAGTGCTCTGCGGCAGGCTAGGATCATGCAGTCAGCGACTACAATGCCAGTAGTACCAACGCTGGCAAGCATGACTCCTACTCCTGCTGCACAGCAACTCTACAGAGGTCCGCGTACTGAGGGACGTCGCCACCAACACCATTGCACCCAGCCGCCGAGTCCTGCTCCTGCCAGGCCCTCAAGCTCAAGAAGACGGCAATCAGAGGAACACCCAGAGGAAGAGGGGAAAAAGAGAAAAACACGGACAGCTGCGGCGACTCTGGCTGCTCCAATACCCACACCTAGCTCTCGGCCGGAGTCAAGCCGCAGCAGGAGTAGCCAGAGCCAGTCAACAAGCACACGTAGACTGGTGGTGCCTCCTCTCTCCCCTACAGAGGTGGCAATATCCTCACCATCAGCCACAGGGTGGTCTGAAATACCGTCCAGCATTCTGGACTACGGTTGAAAAAAAAAAAAAAAGAATTTACCAAAATAAATAAATAAATAAAAAATTGCAGAACATATGACAGGCGTTCACATTCTTCTTCTTCTTGTTCACATTGCAAAATAATGTACAGTAGAGTCACCAGCAGCCGTTCCTCTGCAGAAATTGATATCCGTAGCTGTGTGCCCTGCCTGGTAATGGCTCCTTCCACAAGACGCAGCAGATAGCGAAAGCTATCTTGAGACATCCTGGTAAATTCGAAATATTTTTCCAGACTGTCATTTAGCTCGCCAAACAAGCAATGGTAGGCTCCACGGCTCTCCCGGATTTCAACTATAGGGTGTAGCCAAAAGCGCCGATGACTCCTCCGTTTTTCTCTTTTCCTTTGTTCATAATAGGCAATAGCATAAGCATTAGCCAAGGCAAAATCCAACTCCATATTCATGTAGATACTCTCCATGGGACTCTCCATCATGATGCTGGAAACACAAGCAAAATGGGAGGAATTCATCTCTGCGAGTGTATATATACACAAATTCCATTACACCCACCCTCTTCTATCCATTGGTGGTCTTTATCTAGTGTCTAGACACTAATTGGGGCTTTTTTTTCTGCAATTGTGTAAAGAATGACATCATTCTAGGCCAACGCATGCGTCATAAAACGCAGCGTTTTTTGCAAAAAACGCAAGTTTTGTTTTAAAAACGCAGCGTTTTCCGACGCATGCGTAAAAAAATGCTGCGTTTTGTATGCGTTTTGAATGCGTTATGCATTGCGTCGACGACGCTGCGCCAAAAGGCGCAAATGTGAACGTAGCCTTAGGGACACAGCTAGAATGTGGAAGAAGGTGCTCTGGTCAGATGAGGTCAAAGTAGAACTTTTTGGGTTAAATGTACAGTGGGTATGGAAAGTATTAAGACCCCTTTAAATTTTTCACTCTTTGTTTCATTACAGCCACTTGGTAAATTCAGAAAAGTTCATTTTTTTCTCATTAATGTACACTCTGCACACCATCTTCACTGCAAAAAAAACAGAAATGTAGAAATTTTTGGAAATTTATTAAAAATGAAAAACTGAAATATCACATGGTCATAAGTATTCAGGCTCTTTGCTCAGATATTCATATTTAAGTCACATGCTGTCCATTTCCTTGTAATGATCCTTGAGATGGTTCTACTCCTTCATTGGAGTCCAGCTGTGTTTAATTAATCTGACAGGACTTGATTTGGAAAGGCACACACCGGTCTATATAAGACCTAACAGCTCACAGTGCATGTCAGACCAAATGAGAATCATGAGGTCAAAGGAACTGGCCAAGTAGTGCAGAGATAAAACTGTGGCAAGGCACAGATCTGGCTAAAGTTACAAAATAATTTCTGCAGTACTCAAGGTTCCTAAGAGCACAGTGGCCTCACTAAATCTTTAAATGGAAGAAGTTTGGGACCACCACAAGTGTTCCTAGACCTGGACGTCCAGCCAATCTGAGCAATCGTGGGAGAAGAGCCATGGTGAGAGAGGTAAAGAAAAACCCCAAGATCACTGTGGCTGAGCTCCAGAGAAGCAGAAGGCAGATGGGAGAAAGTTCCACAAAGTCAACTATCACTGCAGCCCTCCACCAGTCGGGCCTTTTTAGCAGAGTGGCCTGACAGAACCCTCTCCTGCAAGACATATGAAAGCTAGCATAGAGTTTGATAAAAAAAACACATGAAGGACTCCCAGACGATGAGAAATAAGATTCTCTAGTCTGATGAGACAAAGATAGACCTTTTTGGTGATAATTCTAAGCACCCAATACAATCCCAACAGTGAAACATTGTGGTGACAGCATCATGCTATGGGGTGTTTTTCAGCTGCAGGGAAAGGACGACAGGTTGCCATTGAAGGAAACATGAATGCTGCCAAGTACAGAGATATCCTTGATGAAGACCTCTTCCACAGTGCTCTGGACCTCAGACTTGGCCAAAGGTTCACCTTCTAACAAGACAATGACCCTAAGCACACAGCTAAAATAATAAAGGAGTGGCTTCAGAACAACTCTGTGACCATTCTTGACTGGCCCAGCCAGAGCCCTGACCTAAAACCAATTGAGCATCTCTGGAGAGACCTGAAAATAGCTGTCCACCAACGTTCACCATCTAACCTAACAGAACTGGAGAGGATCTGCAAGGAAGAATGGCAGAGGATCCCCAAATTCAGGTGTGAAAAAACATGTTGCATCATTCCCAAGAAGACTCATGGCTGTGTAACACCCCAGGTAACCGATTGTTACAGTGATGTTGCCTTCCTTTCGGGGAGGGCGATATCACTCATGGAGGCAAGGAGGATTCCCTTTACCAGGTAAAGCACCTACGTTCAACCAGGCCCGGATTTAGGGGGGCCCAAGGGGCCCGGGCCCTTGGCCACCCACCAAGCGGGGGCCTCCCACCAATATAGGGATAAATATCTCAAAACATGTAAAATACACGTCTCTTTGCTGTGAACCGTTTCTAATGATAAGGAATATTTAACAAAAGGGAAACTATTGAAAGTGTAGGGACCTGGCTACAGTCCTACATCTCAGTGGCTGGCGTAGAGCAGCAGAGTCATGGCACCTTACCTGCGTCAGCATCCACTGACCTGGCTAGCCTAGCTAGACTTCCTTAGTACCCTCCCTCTACCTAATGCTTAGCTTATGGCATGTGCAGGGCTGCCACTAGAAATTTCGGGGCCCCATACTGGCAAAATTTTCGGGGCCCCCTTGAAACTCCGCCCAGGCTCCACCCCAGCCCCGCCTCCAGGCTCCACCCCACGAACTGTCCACAGTCCCACCACTCTCTCTTGGAAAATCTCCACTTCTCACCTATCACACATTAACAGTTCCCATTACCAGATCACACATATAGCCGGCAGCTTTTGTTTTGGCCAAAAGATTTTTTAAGCTGCCACCACAACAAGGTAGACACTTTTGGCCGGGCCCTACTCTACTGTAACCTACTAAATATTTGTTAAAATATGCAATACAATTTAGGTATATTTGTATTTATTTTTCAATTTTTAAAATGACCTATAATACTACATACAAGGAACAAATACCACAGCACTATGACCAGATGACATATTACCACCACAGTGATCGAATAATATAAAATACAAGGAACAAATACCGCTACACCATGACCAGACCACATGTTACCTCCACATCATGACCAGACCACATATTACCAACAATGACTGAATACTACAATACTGATCAGTAATACAAAAAAAAACCACAATACTATCACCATCAGTGCCATTATGCACAGGAGATCTGTAATTAGTAAGCAGTGTCTGTGTACAGGTAATACAGTGATCACTGGTGACATTACACACAGGAGCTCTGTATATAATGTATAGATAATACAGTGATCACTGGTGACATTGTACACAGGACCTCTGTATATAGTATACAGTGTATAGTGTAAGTGTATAGGTAACACTGACTCACCAGTGACGTCTCTAGGTGAAGTCCTTCATCTTTCATCCAGCACAGACCGCCATCACTTTATCCAGCCAGGACTCGTCTCTGCAGGAAATAAAACAGTTATCTCGAGTTCCGCTTGTAGAACACATTACTTAATTTTCCCAACTTCTACATTACACCACATGAAGAAGGCAACATAGTATCACTCTACACAGTAACAGGACCGCCCCCCCATTTAAAACAGTATACTCAAAAAATAAAATAAATACATCACTGCAATAATAATATCCCTTAATTAGCCCCTATGGTAATATTCGCCATCCTGGCCACCGTGTGTCTCATTTCAGGCTCCAGCCATATGTTCTCTCATCCTGCCCTCATGAGTATCCATTCTACCCCATATGATCTCCCCATCCTGCCCCATCTGTCTCCATCGTATCCATCCTGCCCCATCTGTTTCCAATCCTGCACCATCTCTGTCCAGCACTCTGCCCCATCTCTGCCCAGCACTCTGCCCCATCTCTGTCCAGCACTCTGCCCCATCTCTGTCCAGCACTCTGCCCCATCTCTGTCCAGCACTCTGCCCCATCTCTGTCCAGCACTCTGCCCCATCTCTGTCCAGCACTCTGCCCCGTGTCCAGCTTTCTGCCCCCCATGTGTCCAGCTTTCTGCCCCCCATGTGTCCAGCTTTCTGCCCCCCCGTGTCCAGCTTTCTGCCCCGCCCCCCCCTGTCCAGCTTTCTGCCCCCCCCCCGTGTCCAGCTTTCTGCCCCCCCCGTGTCCAGCTTTCTGCCCCCCCCCCCGTGTCCAGCTTTACTGCCCCCTCTGTGTCCAGCTTTACTGCCCCCTCTGTGTCCAGATTTACTGCCCCCTCTGTGTCCAGATTTACTGCCCCCTCTGTGTCCAGATTTACTGCCCCCTCTGTGTCCAGATTTACTGCCCCCTCTGTGTCCAGATTTACTGCCCCGTGTCCAGCTTTACTGCCCCGTGTCCAGCTTTACTGCCCCCTCTGTGTCCAGCCTTCTGCCCCCCCTGTGTCCAGCTTTACTGCCCCCCTGTGTCCAGCCTTCTGCCCCCCGTGTCCAGCTGCCTTCTGCCCCCTCTGTGTCCAGCTGCCTTCTGCCCCCCTGTGTCCAGCTGCCTTCTGCCCCCTCTGTGTCCAGCTGCCTTCTGCCCCCCTGTGTCCAGCTGCCTTCTGCCCCCTCTGTGTCCAGCTGCCTTCTGCCCCCCTGTGTCCAGCTGCCTTCTGCCCCCTCTGTGTCCAGCTGCCTTCTGCCCCCCTGTGTCCAGCTGCCTTCTGCCCCCCTGTGTCCAGCTGCCTTCTGCCCCCTCTGTGTCCAGCTGCCTTCTGCCCCCTCTGTGTCCAGCTGCCTTCTGCCCCCTCTGTGTCCAGCTGCCTTCTGCCCCCTCTGTGTCCAGCTGCCTTCTGCCCCCCTGTGTCCAGCTGCCTTCTGCCCCCTCTGTGTCCAGCTGCCTTCTGCCCCCCTGTGTCCAGCTGCCTTCTGCCCCCTCTGTGTCCAGCTTTACTGCCCCCCTGTGTCCAGCTGCCTTCTGCCCCCTCTGTGTCCAGCTGCCTTCTGCCCCCCTGTGTCCAGCTGCCTTCTGCCCCCTCTGTGTCCAGCTTTACTGCCCCCCTGTGTCCAGCTGCCTTCTGCCCCCTCTGTGTCCAGCTTTACTGCCCCCGTGTCCAGCTGCCTTCTGCCCCCTCTGTGTCCAGCTGCCTTCTGCCCCCCTGTGTCCAGCTGCCTTCTGCCCCCCTGTGTCCAGCTGCCTTCTGCCCCCTCTGTGTCCAGCTGCCTTCTGCCCCCTCTGTGTCCAGCTGCCTTCTGCCCCCTCTGTGTCCAGCTGCCTTCTGCCCCCTCTGTGTCCAGCTGCCTTCTGCCCCCCTGTGTCCAGCTGCCTTCTGCCCCCTCTGTGTCCAGCTGCCTTCTGCCCCCCTGTGTCCAGCTGCCTTCTGCCCCCTCTGTGTCCAGCTTTACTGCCCCCCTGTGTCCAGCTGCCTTCTGCCCCCTCTGTGTCCAGCTGCCTTCTGCCCCCCTGTGTCCAGCTGCCTTCTGCCCCCTCTGTGTCCAGCTTTACTGCCCCCCTGTGTCCAGCTGCCTTCTGCCCCCTCTGTGTCCAGCTTTACTGCCCCCGTGTCCAGCTGCCTTCTGCCCCCTCTGTGTCCAGCTGCCTTCTGCCCCCGTGTCCAGCTGCCTTCTGCCCCCTCTGTGTCCAGCTGCCTTCTGCCCCCCTGTGTCCAGCTGCCTTCTGCCCCCCTGTGTCCAGCTGCCTTCTGCCCCCTCTGTGTCCAGCTGCCTTCTGCCCCCTCTGTGTCCAGCCTTCTGCCCAAACCTCCCCCCCCCCCGATCGCCGCTCTCCGCTCTTAATAGAAAAAAAAAACGTTCTACTTACCTACCGCGCTCCTGATCTCTCCACGCAGCTGCACTGTGCACTCGCCGGCGACTGACAATGACGTCAGACGCCGGCGACCTGCACGCTGCGGCTGGCGGCTGTTAACTATTGACGTGCGGGCGCGGGCCCGCATGTCAATAGCGTACAGCTGCAGCGCCGGCCGCCGCTAAGGGCCCGGTTCAGCCTGCGGCTGCCGGTAGGGGCCCGGTGAGCAGGTAAGAGGGGGCCCGATGCGGGCCCCCTCTGCTCACCGGGCCCCTTACGCCAGTCACGGCTGTAATGCCCTGATGGCGGCCCTGGGCATGTGGCTGCCTTCTCCGATCCCAACAGAAGCTTCTAGGCTCTACCCATTCAGCTATCGCTCCCTCGGATTATATCAGATGAGTTTGTTCAGCTACCTACGAGGAAGGAGGCGGATCAATGATGTCGGCGCGAGAAGAGCATTCTCCAGCGCGGGGCGCAGCAGGACTTCACTCTGGATCTTTAGTCACTGAAGATCCAGAAGTGAAGTGGTTAAGTTTTCACAGTGTTGCGGTGGGTATGATCTTTGTCTGTGTGTGTGTGTGTATGTGTGTCTGTCTGTCTGTGTATCTTTCTTGCAGCTCCTGTCCTACACAGTATCGTACTGTATATACAGGTCCACACTATATCCTGCATTACAGTGTGTCTGTGTATACTGTATGTATATAGTGTGGACTTGTTTACAGTATAGTGCTGTGTATACTCTTTATACAGCCCCTCAGCCTCTGTTCTATATACAGCCAGCACAGCAATAGCCTCTGATATATACAGGTAAACAGCCTCTGATATATACAGCCCGGCAGCAGCCCCTCGTATATATACAGCCCAGCTGCATCCCCTCATATATATATATATATACAGCCCAGCGGTGTGAAGCAGAAGGACTGTTAAGCCAAATGAATCAGCTTGAAATTGGTATTAACACCACCTTCTGGAATGATATCCTGCAAAGAACAGAAGCTACTAGTAAAAATCTACAACACGCAAAACTCGATCTAAACACTGCTGTGGCGTCACTGACCAGCTAAAAAAACTATGTTGCATCAAAGCGTGACTCCTTCAAAATTTATGAGAAGCAAGGCGAAGAGCTGTCTGGTTCATCTGAGTATGTTCAGACGATAACTCGACACAGATGCCGAAACTTGTGTCTCAATCAATTGGATTGTGGCCATAGGGAAGAAGTACAACTCAGACCTTCTGAAAAATACAGAACAGAAAGTTTGTTGCCTATCAGTGATCAGTTTATCGCTTCTCTTGACCAACGTCTTCAAGCATATAAAGATATATCAAGCAAATTTAGCTTTTTTAGTGATCTGAAAGAACTGTCTTGAGACTAGCTTAAATCCACAGCAGAGAAACTCGTCAGGTCTTATTCAGATGACTTGGACATTACATTTATCGATGATCTGTGTCAGTTTGTAAATTGAGCATCGAGTCAGATATACTGCGTGAATTGGACTTTAGTCACATCATTAGTGATTTTGCAGCACGAAAATCAAGGAAAGTGCCTGGATTGTAAAAAATGAATGATTTTACCTGAATTACTCTGCATAAATAATTTTTGTAAATAAACTTGCGTTCGTTTCATTTTGTGTTTTTGTATTACATATTGCAACACCTTGAAAAATGGGCCTCCCTCCAAAATGGGCCCCGGGCCACCCACCTCTTAAATCCGGCCCTGCATTCAACACATTGTGAATCCAGGCCAGAAGGGGGAGCTCTGAACCTGGATATATGTATTCTGGTCTGGAGGAGGAGTTAGCTAGTTGTGGAGAGTTAGTTGTTGAGAGGAGCTGGAGGAGAGCAGAGAGTGGAGCCGTGCAGCCAGGTGTGTGCTGCAGCTCCAGGAACAGAAGATAACCTGAGGGATTGGAATGTTAGTCAGCATCTAAGGAAAGGAGCAAAGGAGAAGGAAAGGGCTTAGAGGGGAACTGTGACCGGACACCTTCTGAGCTCAAGCACAGGAACTGGCCACCGGGAGCCCAAGGTTATATTGAACTCCAGGTCGTACAGCAGAACCAGAGGGCAAAGGACTTTAAGTAATTTGCCCGCACACACACCCGAATGTGAAGCAGTACACGAAGAGCCCTGGTCGTGATAGAGACCCTATAAAAAGGCTCGCACTGCCCACCATATGGGTAATTGTCCCAGGACAGAAGAGAGAGGACTTTGTCAGGGAGCCACAGGCAGCAAGGACCTCACAGATGAGCGTGAGCAGAAAGGCTTATGGACCTCACCTGGGAGAGGGATCCACCTCCAGGCCGGCCTGACCAGATCACCACCTGTTGCTGATACCCTGGACTATGGCCTGATTCAACCAGTAAACCAGGTAAAGATGTTACAACACTGTGTCCTCCGTTTATTACCGGCACCCCACCATCCCTGCCCAGCACACCGGGTGCGCTAGGGACCCAGCTTCACCTGTGGGAAGCGATACCATCTTGCTGCCGTACCATCACCCCCAGAGGACCCCTTTAAGCAGCATCGGTCACCCCTGACAGAGTACCACAGGTGGCGTCACAAACTTTTATTGTTTTACAACTCCCTTTAAAAAATTATCCCTTTTACTTTGGCGCTCAGGGCCACGAACCTGGTTGCTGCCATGTGACATCCCCTTTAAGTACCAGACCCAGTACCGAGTAACCCCTAGGCCCTGGCGGGCGACTCAGCTGTACTAGCTCAAAAGGGTGCTCCTACTCAATACTGAGCAAAGGGTCTGAATACTTATGACTAGTGATGAGCGAGTACTAAAATGGTCGGGTGCTTGTTGCGCGGGTCGAGCAGATTGGAATACTCGGGAACTCGGCCAGAACAACGAGCCCAATGTAACTCTATGTGAGACACGAGTATTTTTACCGTGATCCCCCGGGGGTCCTTTTAAGATCTAAAAACGTCTGAAAATGATGGAAACACTGCTCAAATGACACAGGGACATCATGGGGATCGCCCCTGGAAGCATTCCTGACTCCTAGTTCACAGCTGTAAACTTTTTTTTCCGAGATTCATGCCATTTTTCCCGATGCCACAAAAACACATTAAAACGAAACCAGAACAGATTTTGCTGGGAAATATGTCAAGGTACATCCTTTGCAGGTTAATGACTTGCCTGTAAGGCCAAATATTTAACCCCAGGCCGAAAATTTCCTCCACCACTTGGGCTTAGTTCAGACACAACGTTTTTGAAGCGTTTTTCAACTTTAGCATTGCTTTCAACCACTACAAATGCATTCACTGGGAAATGTCATTGTAACATTTAACAACCCTAGCTGGCCATGTAGTGTGTGACACATAAGCAGACCCATCTTGTTTCATTTATGAAGGAGCGACTCTTAAAGTTACAGAGCCTATTTTTACTGGTGCATCAGACGGCATTAATCTTCTTAAAGGGCCATTATTAAACAGTGGGTCTCTTAAGCTGTTGTAGCCTATGCTGTGAGTGGATGGGCTGCCAAGAATTACGACGCAGCACAATACCCCTTTCATAAGATGTCCAGGGGGGACTCCTGAAAAAGTGTTGCATTGAATTCAAGGCCTGCCCTGCTACTAATTCATATGCACCCCAATAAGCCTTTGAACCCACATACTGGATGGGACCCTGAAAATCCACTTCACAATATGCATTTTGTACTCCGTACTCCTTTGTTTTACACATTGGCAGCAAGGCCAGCCCTTCTGCATAGTCATATGCACCCCATTATGCCTTAGAATCCACATACTGGATGGGCCCATGAAAATCCACTCGTATTTTTAATGGTATGATGGTTCCCTCTTTGCACAATTATTTACAGGAGGATTTGGCAATTTTATTTGCCATGTTTTTAACACTAAGGTTCAGATATGGCTTTGAATAAGGCTAATAGCGTATATACTCAAGTATAAGCCGACCCCCCCCCAATTTTTCCACAAAAAACTGGGAAAACTTAATGACTCGAGTATAAGCCTAGGGTGGGAAATGCAGCAGCTACCGGTAAATGTCAAAAGTAAAAACAGATACCAATAAAAGTAAAATTAATTGAGACATCAGTAGGTTGTGTTTTTGAATATCCATATTGAATCAGGAGCCCATATAATGCTCCATAAAGTTCATAATGGCCCCATAAGATGCTTCATATTAAAATATGCCCAATATAATCCTGCATAAAGGTTAATAATGGCCCCATAAGATGCTCCATAGACATATTTGCCCAATATAATGCTGCGCAAATGCTGATTATGGCCCCATAAGATGCTCCATACAGACACTTGCCCCATATAGTGCTGCACAAACGTTATGGCCCCATATAGTGCTGCACAAATGTTATGGCCCCTTATAGTGCTGCGCAAACGTTATGGCCCCATATAATGCTGCACAAACGTTATGGCCCCATATAGTGCTGCACAAATGTTATGGCCCCTTATAGTGCTGCACAAACGTTATGGCCCCTTATAGTGCTGCACAAACGTTATGGCCCCATACAGACACTTGCCCCATATAGTGCTGCACAAATGTTATGGCCCCTTATAGTGCTGCACAAACATTATGGCCCCATATAATGCTGCACAAATGTTATGGCCTCATATATTGCTGCACAAATGTTATGGCCACATATAGGGCAGCACAAACATTATGACCCCATACAGTGCTGCACAAACATTATGGCCCCATATAATGCTGCACAAACGTTATGGCCCCATAGATGCTCCATACAGACACTTGCCCCATTTGCTGTGATAAAAAAAAAATCACATACTCACCTCTCCGTCTCTCAGGCCCCCAGCGCTTTCAATATTCACGTGCTGATCGTTCCGGCGCCGCTCCATCTTCAGCACTGGCGTTCAGGCTGAGGGCGCACACTAACTACGTCACCACGCCCTCTGACCTGAGCGCCACTGCTGAAGATGGAGCTGCGCCGAAACGAGGAGCAGGTGAGTATCGCGCAGCGCAACGCTCCCCCTCCCCGTTATACTTACCTGCCCCTGGCGCTGTGCAGTCCCTGCTTCCCCGGCACTGCAGCTTCTTTCTGTAGTGAGCCGTTAACGCTCATTAAAGTAATGAATATGCGGCTCCACCTCTACTGTAATGAGCGGTACCATGTGACCGCTCAGTACAGGAGGAAGCTGCCGGTGCCGGGGAAGCCAGGGACCTGCAGGGACCGCGCCAGGAGTAGGTGAGTATAATTAGACAGCCCCCGCTCCCCCTCACCTGCCGACCCCTGGGTATGACTCGAGTATAAGCCAAGAGGGGGACTTTCAGCCCAAAAAAGTGGGCTGAAAATCTCGGCTTATACTCGAGTATATACGGTACTTGCAATTCAACGCAATTTTATTGCAAACTACAAAATTCAAGGAATAGTATGATTGAATAGTGTGATTGCATACACTTTTGTATATGTTAACATACAAAGGTTAATAAGAACATATAAGTATTAAATACATATAGTGATTACGTATATATGAAGATTAATTACATACAGTATACTTACATCATCCACAAGAGGCTTTTAAACATCATCCATCTGGAATATCAGAAAAGCAACACCAAGACAGAGAACCCCTGAGAGATTACCTACACTGCATGGGTGTCCCTAATTATACAGGTATCAGCACACTATACATGTAGAGGTACCCTAGTTTTGGCATCTGTCTTAGTCATGTTTATCTGGTCTTATATAGTGATTTACACTATGTAGTAACTCTAGTTTCATCCAGACCTTCAAGTTGCCAGCTTTTAAGGTTGCATGAAACTGAGATATCATGGAGTCATAAGACGAGGGGCCATAAACCCCTAGAAAATAAAAGCCACAAGGATTTAGATCAAACCACCACAGGTAGAGTTTCAGTAAACCTTAATGTTTTACAATGACAAACAGCAACATATTGAGGCTTAGACCTGTTTGTGAAGTGAGTAAACAAACATTTCTCAAGATTTTGTCACTATGAGCATTGTCTGTCACATCTGTAAATGTTTTACAAGAAATGTAGCTATGTGATTGTCTGAATGCATTCGGTATACAGTATTTTAATCTGGATTCCAAATCGCCATTTGTATATTCGCCATTTGTACATTTTAGGCAGCCAAAGTTATCGCTCTCGAGGAGACAAACTAATATAGTCGACAAAGAAATATTTGTAATGATCTACTGAGCCAAATTAACAGCATTGCTTTATCAAATTTATATGAAGTGTATTGTGTCCAATGTGAGCAACCAGCCAACACAAAAAGGAACTTTTCAAGTGAGCCCTTTTAGGTACACAAATGTTATGAAGTCTTTGCCAACAAGGATGTGGTTTCACCAATGGGGGTACCTTTTTAAAAAATATACTATTGCCATCACAGCCCCCTTGCCCAAAATTCACTGTACAGAGCACGTTCACCCTGGTCATCTAGTGGCAGTTAAAGGACACATTGCAGGAGACAGAGTTAAGAAGTAGGCCCAATGTAATGTAATGCCCAATTCGCCAATGTGTGGTACTTTTTTTTACTAAATAAAATAGTGCCATCACAGCCCCCTTGCCCAAAATTCACCGTACAGAGCACGCTCACCCTGGTTATCTAGTGGCAGTTAAAGGACACATTGCAGGAGACAGAGCTAAGAAGTAGGCCCAATGTAATGTAATGCCCAATTCCCCAATGTGGGGTCCTTTTTTTACTAAATAAAATAGAGCCATCACAGCCCCCTTGCCCAAAATTCACCGGCCTATAACAGTACAGAGCATGTTCACCCTGGTCATCTAGTAGTTCTGGATGATGAGGATGAGGATAAGGAGGAGGATAAGAGCAATCAGACCAAATCTGGAAGCGTATACTCATGTGTGGTTGTGAAGAGGTGCATCAGTATACACCTCCCCAAAACAGAGAATGTATTTGAGGTTATATTTTGCTGTTTTCACTTGGTGGTGTACAGAAGTCTTTCCCAATTTTCTGCTCACAAATCCTTTCCACCTTATGCAACGTAGAGTTCCAGCGCGTGGGGACATCACACACGAGCCGATATGCTGCTGAAGCACGGCAAGGGCAACTGAAGTTGTTGCTGACTTTCTAAAATGGGCAGACAGAAGGCGTACTTTCACTAGCAGATCCAGCAGCTCCGGGTAGCTTTTCAGAAAACATTGAAGCAAGGTACGTGTGTGAGTTCACCTTGCCTCAGAGCCGCCACCAGCTTACGACCATTGTCACACACGACCATGCCTGGCTCTAGGTTTGTTGAGGGAGGATCTAAATTGATCCTTCACGGTTTACTCAGTGATTTCCAAATTAATCTACAGGGCGTTGCCGGCAACTGAAAATGACCAGACGGAGACACGTGCCTCTGTATGGGGGATCGAGCAGATCTCTGGCCCCTGTTTATTGTGTATGACTTTTCATAGTCATAGAAATTATACTTCAACCAATCAGCATAAGAACACGCTCACAGTTCTTAACCTATAAGAATGCAGGAAAAACTTAACCCATGAAGATACAGGAAAAAACGGAAACTACAGATACGGTCATGTCTTCTTGGCATAAAAAACACATACTAACAGATGCCTCAGTCTTGTATAGCGATACACCCCCGAGTCTCTTATCTGGCTCGAGTTAGAACACTCAAGGTCTTTATACCAATTATGAACCATAGCCTAGTTGAATAACAGGCTTGTGAAAAACAAGATAAAGTTCCTTCATGGCAGCTGTAACCTTTTACCTAATTAAACAACAGAATTTATCTTTAAACAACAATAAAATGGAGTCAAAGCACAAAATGGAGAATCTAGCACAAAATGGAGAATCTTTCTTAATTTGTCCCTTCACAGGTTCAGCAGTGTCATCCAAACATCTGACTGCTCTTTCAGCGCTGTCCACAACTCTTCTGCATGGCGCCGTTTTTCACCTATGCAGATTAGCTTCAGCACAGCCTGTTGCCGCTTGGCTGAGGCAGTGCTGCAGTGCTTCCAGCTTCTGACTGATGTGTTGATTTCAGAGATGGAGGATGAAGAGGAGGAGGTGGTGCAGGAGCTGTAGACTGTACTGGCAACCCTGATTGACGTAGGGCCAGCAATCCTCGGCGTGGGGAGGATGTCTTCCATCCCAAGGCCCGACTGGGTCCCAGCGTCCACTATGTTAACCCAGTGTGTAGTCAGTGAGATGTACCGTCCCTGCCCACAACCACTTGTCCATGTGTTGAGGTTAGGTGGGCTTTCCCTGTAACAGCATTGTTGAGGGCACAGGTAATGTTGTTGGACACATGTTGGTGTAATGCCGGTACAGCACACTGGGAGAAATAGTGGCGACTGGGGACCAAGTACCTTGGAATGGCCGCCGCCATCAGGTTGCGGAAAGCTTCCGTTTCAACGAGCCTAAAAGGTAGCATTTCTAGGGCAAGCAGAAGAGAAATATTAGAATTTAGGACTGTGGCCTGTGGGCAGTTGGCTGGGTATTTCCACTTGCATTCCCAAGACTGGGGTATAGGCAACTGAAGGCTGTGCTGGGACAAGGATGTGGATGGTGCTGCTTGACTGTGGGCCACAACAGGTGCAGGGCTAGAGGCATGTTCACATGCACGGTGTACTGGGGATTGGCTTCTCCGCAAAACAGTCGAAGAAGCAGTGGTGTCATCTGCATACAGTGGTCCTGGAGCATGGGGTTCAGCCCACAAATTTGAGTGCTTTGCTGCCATGTGCCTGATCACACTGGTGGTGGTCAGGCTGGTTGTTTTGCTACCTCTGCTGATGCGGGCATGGCAGGTGCTGCAAATGGCCTGTTTGGGGTTATCGTCAGAGTCTTTAAAAAATAACACAACATGAAGAGCAGACTCACCAAATCCTTGTCAGATGACAAATGCACTCGCAGGGTGCAGCAGGCCCCCCTTGACAAGGTTTTGGTGAGTCTGCTCTACATGTTGTGTGTTTTTGAGTTTTTCTATGTTAGCTGTTTTTGATATTAGAGTAGGACTTGCAATTTTATGAGGACCCTTGACGTTGGGTTGCAAGCCTATCCATTTTGGCCAAAATTGTAACTAATACCTCATCTAATGTATTATATACATTATTTAATTTTTCATCTTTTTTGCACTTTTTATCATCTTTTTGCAGGGTGCGGCAGGGACCCTTTATGTTGTTTCTTGTGTGTTTCATGTATATATATAGTGCTGGACAGCCCACCTGCTAATACTATGGGCGTGATCAATAGGTTGTCCAGACACTGTGCATCACATTTATCTGTGTGAATAGTGTCTTATGCAAGCCTTACCTGTGTGCATTTTTGCTACTAGGCAGCCAACCCCTCTAATGTTTGGGTGACTGGGTGGTTGCTCTCATCAGTAGCTTGCACCTGTGCTGCTTTAGCATTTATTATCGGGGGCTTGCTGCACCCTGCGAGTGCATTTGTCATCTGACAAGGTTTTGGTGAGTCTGCTCTTCATGTTGTGTTTTTTTGAGTTTTTCTATGTTAGTTGTCTTTAAAAAATAACCAGACTCGGGAAGATCCAACAGTTGGAATGGCAACTTCCCTCATGTTGGTGTTACGGGGAACGGATGCACGCCTTCTATCTGTGGCCACCACACTGCTTCTTCTTGACGGTTGGGGTGATATGCCTCCTTCCCCATGTGTGCTGCTGCCCTCGCTCTGCATGTCCTCCTGCCAGGTTGGGTCAGTCACATAGTCATCCACCACCTCATCTTCCACATCCACACCCTGCTCCTCCTCCTGACTTTCTGGCAATTGTGTCTCATCATCGTCCACCTCTTCTGACACTTTCCCACCATCGCCTTCGTGTGACCTGGGCTGGTCTTCAGAGTGTTCAAGTGTGGGATCATTTGTCTCAGGACACTCGGCATGGTGGGAGGAGGGAGGATCCAGGCCACACTCATGGCTACTCAGACTTGACCATGTGGAAGACATGGTGGTGGTGGTGGTGGTGGCTAAGTGACTGGAAGCATTATCCGATATCCAACCAACAACTGTTTCACACTGCTCTGGCTTCAATACTGTGTGCTGTGTGCTGCGGTCCCCTAGAAGCTGGGACAGGAAGGTCGAGCGAGAAGATGTGGGTCTTTGTTGTTGCCCACTTTCACCTTGGCCACGGCCTCGTCCTCTGCATGCATCATCAGAATCACGTCCACTTCCTCGTCCCTTGCCTCTTGCCTTGCCCATTTTAAATGGAATACTGCACTATTTCAAATGTTCAACACAAATGTATTTATTAGGAGCGAAATAATATCTGATCAGTATGCCTGCAAATCTACGATTTTTCAAACCCAAACACCAGGCAGGCCTCAGCCTGACATAACAGACTGTATTCAATTTTTGGGGGCTTTTTTGTGAAGTTAATTTATGCAAAATAGTGCTGTATATAAGTAGAGTATCAGACAGCAAAAAAAGTAGTCCACCGGCCTACAATGACCAAACTTGGAGCACGCAGATATATGAGGGCTGTCACGGAAATACCACACTGGCAAATATGTGGCCTTTTTATATGTTTTTATGCTAAATATTGCTGTATATAATTACAGTAACAGACATAAAAAAGTGGCACACCTGCCTACAATGCCCAAACTTGGAGCATGCAGATATATAAGGGCTGTCACGGAAACACTACACTGGCAAATATGTGGCCTTTTTATATTTTTTTATGTTAAATAGTGCTGTATATAATTACAGTAACAGACAGCAAAAAAAAGTGGTGCACCGGCCTACAATGCCCAAACTTGGAGCACGCAGATATATGAGGGCTGTCACGGAAATACCACACTGGCAATTATGTGGCCTTTTTATATTTTTTTATGCTAAATAGTGCTGTATATTATTAGAGTAACAGACAGCAAAAAAAGTGGTCCACCGGCCTACAATGCCCAAACTTGGAGCACTCAGATATATGAGGGCTGTCACGGAAATACTTCATTGGCAAATATGTGGCCTGTATTTTTTTTAATGCCAAATTGTGCTGTATATAATTAGAGTAACAGACAGCAAAAACAGTGGCAAAGCGGCCTAAAATGCCAAAACTTGGAGCATGCAGATATAAGGCCTTTTTTGGTGAATTTAAACAACCACCACAAAAAAAAAAAAAAGGCTAGCACACACAACTATGCTACGTATGCCTGACAAACTATGCTTTTTAAACAGGCCTCAGTCTGACAGGGCACACTGTATATTTTTTTTGGGGGGGGTAAATTTTTTGGGGAAAAAAATGCAACTAGGTATATAGTAAAGAAGCTGCATCAGCAGCAGACAGTTATGGAGCTTTGGGAGGGATGCAGTGGGAGCAATGGATGTACATACAGTGCCTGCAGGCCTTGCACTGATGTGGATATGCTGTGCCCTGCCTACCTAGTGCTGCAATATCGAGACGCACGAATTAGCCCTAAAAAGGACTGTTGGTTCCTCAGGAGTTGTGGATTTGAGTTGCAGACCTACACTAACTATAAAAACCACGATTCTGACCCTATATCGGCAGCAGCTCTCCCTACTCTCTGAATCCGGAGCAGAATGTGGCGAGTAGGGCGGCGCCAGGTCTCTTATACTCGGAATGATGCTGTGCTGCCAAGCCAATCACTGCACGACCACAACAAAGATGGCTGAGTGGTTTCATGGCCTGGCAGACAATCCCTGCGGCGTGATTGGGTCTCTATAGTCCGCCAAAAATGCTGGGTAGAGACACCAGTTACCGCCGAATAATCTCGGAAATGCTCAATGATCGCCGAGTACATCGAGCATAGTGATACTCGGGCGAGTAAGAAGCAGTGGCGAGCACATTCGCTCATCACTACTTATGACCATGTGATATTTCAGTTTTTCTTTTTTAATAAATTTCCAAAAATGTCTACATTTCTTTTCTTTTTTCAGTCAAGATGGGGTGCAGAGTGTACATTAATGAGAAAAATTTTTACTTTTTTGAATTTACCAAATAGCTGCAATGAAACAGAGTGAAAAATTTAAAGGGGTCTGAATACTTTCCGTACCCACTGTAAAACGTTATGTGTGGCAGAAAACTAACACTGCACATCACCCTGAAAACCTCATCCCCACTATCAAATATGGTTGTTGCAGCATCATGCCGTGGGGATGCTTTTCTTCAGCAGGGACAGGGAAGCTGGTGAGAGTTGATGAAAAGTTGGAGCTAAATACAGGGCAATCCTGGAGGAAAACCTGTTAGAGGCTGCAAAAGACTTGGGCATAGGTTCACCTGCCAGCAGAACAATTACAGTAAACATACTTTCAGAGCTACAATGGAAGAGTTTCATTCAAAGCATATTCCTCTGTGTGAATGGCCCAGTCACAGTCCATACCTAAATCCAATTGAGAATCTGTGGCGAGATTTGAAAATTGCTGCTCACAGACGCCTCCATCCAATCTCACTGAGGTAGAGCTGGTTTGTATAGAAGAATGTGCAAAAAATCTCAGCCTTCAGATGTGCAAAGCTGGTAGAGACTAGTGATGAGCGAGTGTACTCGTTGCTCGGGTTTTCCCGAGCACGCTCGGATGGTCTCCGAGTATTTATGACTGCTCAGAGATTACGTTTTCATCGCATCAGCGGCATGTATTACAGCTATTAGCCAGTTTGACTATATGTGGGGATTACCTAGCAACCTGGCAACCCCCACATGTACTCAGCCTGACTAATAGCTGTAAATCATTCAGCTGCCGTGATTTAAACTAAATCTCCGAACACTAACAAGTACTCGGAGGTCACCCGAGCGTGCTTGGGAAAACTCGAGCAACAAGTACATTCGCTCATCACTATAGTAGAGACATATCCCAAAAGACTTGAAGTAGTTACTGCAGCAAAAGGTGGTATTAGAAAATATTGACTCAGGGCGCCTGAATACAAATGCACGTCACAATTTACAGATTTATAATTTTTAAATAATTAAAAAGCCGTGTATCATTTCCTTTACACTGCCCAAATACTTGAGAATTAGTATTGGTATATCACATACCGTATATCACATACATCCATTAAAATACATTTAAGCTTGTGGGTGTAGCATTAAAAAAAATGTGAAAAAGTTCATTGGTTATGAATACTTTTTTAAGCCAATGTATATCACTAGGATATGCCATAACATTGTAACTCACAGAGACATCAATAATCCTAGGAATGAAGCTTTAGATTTTACCTTGCATGGCAGTGAAATGTAGCACAATTCAATTCAAACAAAGGAGTTCCTTTATTAATTCATAATCTTATTTTTTTTCTACCTTACATCTTTTCTATAACTTCAAATGTAATAGACATGCACTAATATCTGTATTAAGAATATCTCTGCATTACACATCCAAAAGCTGTAATTAATTCACGTTTCCCTATACTCCTTGAAAGTCTTAGAAAGGTCAAGATCAGAGGACCAGTCAGGAGATTGCTGAATACAATGCATTCTTCTAAAATATGTATCATTTATGTTTTGCAATTTAGAGATAAATGCCAGCTCAGGGAGCCATCAATTGTGTTCTTTGTTGGCTCAAATTGTTACATTAATACATTTCCCACAACATCTGCACATTCTGAGACTTTTTCTCTCTCTGTATCTCTAGCAATACAATATAAATGGTATTAACCCTTTCATGCTATTGGATGTACTTTTTGCAGTAACTCTAACTTTCACAATTTCCAACAGAAACTTAGCTTAATGGATAGCCAAGTTCCTGCGCTAACATCAAGGCCGATGCCCACACCGTCACTTGCTGTTTAGCCATCTAAATACCACCATGAGTAGCAATTATAAGTTTGTGAGAGCGCTCCTATCACCACTTAGGCACCCATGACTGACAGATCTGATGCATTGCAGACGAGTCTCTTGCATCAATACCCGGCACTCGGGACCGTAGTGTGCAGCTGTGTAGAAATACATACAGCCGGACACTCCGGTCCTGAGTGCCGGTGGCAGTGCCAGGTATTGATGCGAGAGACTCGTACGACTTTCTCGCATCACACTCGCAAGTGTGACACCGGCCTAAAGGCTTCAGTCACACATCCATGTTTAACATGAACGTGATAAAATTGTACCTGTGTCAATCAGTGTTGTACGTCCAGGTGTCCGCTATTACCATCAGTGTGGTTATCAGTGATTTTCTTGAATGGTTAAATAAATAAATTGCAAAGCTTATCCTATACTTTGCAATGTTAAAAATGGACAGCATGCAGATGACCCTTGAATGCCATCCGTGTGCTGTACGAGTTTTTCTCTGACCCTAGTCATCTGTGCTGCTGGGAAAAAATGGACATATCTCCATGTGTTTTGCACGGACAAATGATCAGTGAAAAAACATGGACATTTTAAAGGGAATCTGTCACCTCATTTTTCGCATATAAGCTGCGGCCACCGCCATTAGGGGCTTATCTACAGCATTCTGTAATGCTGTAGATAAGCCCCCGATGTAACCTGAAAGAGAAGAAAAACAAGTTATATTATACTCACCCAGGGGCGGTCCTGTGCGGTTGGGTCCAATGGGCGTCGCAGGTCTGGCGCCTCCCATCTTCATACGATGTCATCATCCTCCTTCCTTCTGTTGTGGCTCCTGCGCAAGCGTACTGACTTGCCCTGTTGAGGGCAGAGGAAAGTACTGCAGTGCGCAGGCACCGGGAAAGGTCAGAGAGGCCCGGTGCCTGCACACTGCAGTACTTTATGCTGCCCTCAACAGGGCAGAGAATTACGCCTGCGCAGGAGCCGCAACAGAAGCAAGGAAGAGGACGTCATCGTATGAAGATGGGAGGCGCAGGACCCATACCTGCGATGCCCCTGGGTGAGTATAGTCTAATTTGTTTATTTTATCTTTCAGGTTACATCGGGGGCTTATCTACAGCAATATAGAATGCTGTAGATAAGCCCCTAATGGTGATGGTCGCAGCTTATATGCTAAAAATGAGGTGACAGATTCTCTTTAATGGCATCATAGATTATAATGGCTACTTTTTGTATCTGAGAAAATAAAAGGATGGAACTATATGTACAACATGGACGAGTGAATGAGGCCTTAGATGGACTAATTAAAAAAAGTATAAAAAAAGTTTACAATTGTAAATGTATGTATAAAAATGAATTAAAAAAATTACAAAAAATATTACACCAAAAATACGCATTTAAGTAAAAACTAGATGGTGGCCCAATTCTAACGCATAGGGTATTCTAGAATATGCATGTCCACGTAGTATATTGCACAGCCCACGTAGTATATTGCCCAGCCACGTAGTATATTGCCCAACCACGTAGTATACTGTCCAGTCACGTAGTATACTGCCCAGTCATGTAGTATATTGGCCAGTCACGTAGTATATTGCCCAGCCACGTAGTATATGGCACAGCCCGCGTAGTATATTGCACAGCCCATGCAGTACCACGCACGCAGTATATAACACAGGCCACGTAGTGTATAACACAGGCCACGTAGTGTATAACACAGGCCATGTAGTGTATAACACAGGCTACGTAGTGTATAGCACATGCCACGTAGTGTATAGCACAGCTCACGCAGTATATTGCACAGCTCGCGTAGTATATTGCACAGCTCGCGTAGTATATTGCACAGCCCGCATACTATATTGCACAGCCCGAACAGTACATTGAACAGGCCGCGCAGTACATTGCACAGCCCGCGCAGTACATTGCACAGCCGCGCAGTACATTGCACAGCCCGCATAGTACATTGCACAGCCCGCACAGTACATTGCACAGCCCAAGTAGTATATAGCACAGCCCACGCAGTATATAGCACAGCCCACATAGTATATTGCCCAGCCCACGTAATATATTGCACAGCCCACGCAGTATATAGCAGTGTGGGCACCATATCCCTGTTAAAAAAAAAAGAATTAAAATAAAAAATAGTTATATACTCACCCTCCGTTGGCCCCTGGATCGAAGCGGTTACCGACGCTCATTGTGCGCTCCGGTCTGAAGAGTGCATTGCGGTCTCGCAGAATGATGACATAGCGGTTTCGCGAGACCGCACGTCATCATCTCGCGAGACCACAATGCATGGAGCGGTCAACGGGGCGTCACGAGGAGTGTCGGTAACCGCTTCGATCCAGGGGCCAACGGAGGGTGAGTATATAACTATTTTTTTTATTATTATTATTTTTAACATTAGATCTTTTTACTATTGATGCTGCATAGGCAGAATGGATAGTAAAAAGTTGGTCACACAGGGTTAATAGCAGCATTAACCAAGTGCGTTACACCGCGGTCAACGCTGCCATTAACCCTGTGTGAGTGCTGACTGGAGGGGAGTACGGAGCGGGCACTGACTGCGGGGAGGAAGGAGCAGCCATTTTTCCGCCGGACTGTGCCCGTCGCTGATTGGTCGTGGCTGTTTTGCCACGACCAATCAGCAACTTGGATTTCCATGACAGACAGAGGCCGCGACACAAAGACAGACAGAAAGACAGACAGACAGACGGAAGTGACACTTAGACAATTATATAGTAGATAAAAAAGTATAGGAAAAAAAAGGGAGGTGAAGACAGGCATGCGTCGGATGATATTGAAAGGTAAGATGAGAAGAGAGTTATGGAGTTGCTCACCTGAAAGGGTTGTGATTGTCACAACTCCAAAAAATGCCCACGAATATTAACAGCTGCTGTACTCCTGTCAGCAAGACACAAATGAGCACAGTGAGGTCAAAAATACTCTGTTGTAAAAAAAAAATCACAGTAATAAGCAAGTGCTAGTCAAAAGATGGAAAAATCAGGGTATTTAGTTGATACTTTTTTTGCAAAAAATGTATACTAAGCTGCTCCACCAATTGTCAAGGTATACCCATATAGAGCAGTCCTACCTAATGTATATAATCCCTATCTGATGTATTTAAAAACCTGATCATCTGTATAGTACCTGTATAAGCAGGGTTCAGAGAGGGAATTTTCATGTGGACATGCTGGATGGAACAGCTTTGATGCAAATGACCCATAAGGAGTGGTGGACTCCCTAGTCTTGTAGAAACAAGAGAACAATTACAGAACCAGAAACACATGGGCTACTTGCACAATGAACTTGGTGGTGTGTGAACAGGTTCCTACAGACTTGCATAAAAGCTGTCCCATCCAGCATGTCTACATGAAAATTCCCTCTCTGAACCCTACTTATACAGGTACTATACAGATGATCAGGTTTTTAAATACATCAGATAGGGATTATATACTTTAGGTAGGACTGCTCTATTTGGGTATACCTTGACGATTGGTGGAGCAGCTTAGTATACTTTTTTTGCAAAAAAAACCGTATCAACTAAATACCCTGTTTTTTCCATCTTTTGACTAGCACTTGCTTATTACTGTGATTTTTTTTTACAACAGAGTATTTTTGACCTCACTGTGCTCTTTTGTGTCTTCAAGTTTCTTGGTGGTGTGTGAACAGGTTCCTACAGACTTGTTCATTGTGCAAGTAGCCCATGTGTTTCTGGTTCTGTAACTGTTCTCTTGTTTCTACAAGACTAGGGAGTCCACCACTCCGTATGGGTCATTTGCATCAAAACTGTTCCATCCAGCATGTCCACATGAAAATTCCCTCTCTGAACCCTGCTTATACAGGTACTATACAGATGATCAGGTTTTTAAATACATCAGATAGGGATTATATACATTAGGTAGGACTGCTCTATATGGGTATACCTTGACGATTGGTGGAGCAGCTTAGTATACATTTTTTGCAAAAAAACGTATCAACTAGATATCGTGTTTTTTCCATCTTTTGACTAGCACTTGCTTATTACTGTGATTTTTTTTACAACAGAGTATTTTTGACCTCACTGCTCTTTTGTGTCTTCAAGTTTCTTGGTGGTGTGTGAACAGGTTCCTACAGACTTGTTCATTGTGCAAGTAGACCATGTGTTTCTGGTTCTGTAATTGTTCTCTTGTTCCTACAAGACTAGGGAGTCCACCACTCCTTATGGGTCATTTGCATCAAAGCTGTTCCATCCAGCATGTCCACATGAAAATTCCCTCTCTGAACCCTGCTTATACAGGTACTATACAGATGATCAGGTTTTTAAATACATCAGATAGGGATTATATACATTAGGTAGGACTGCTCTATATGGGTATACCTTGACGATTGGTGGAGCAGCCTAGTATACATTTTTTTTGCAAAAAACATATCAACTAAATACCCTGTTTTTTCCATCTTTTGATTAGCACTTGTGTTAGGTGTCGAGTTCCCACCTCTGCACAGGGGGAATCTCGAACCATCTCTGCTGCGGTCTCCCATTCTTCTCCAGCCGCAGTGGAGCCTGCTCAGCGGAGACGTCGTTCCCAGCGTCTTGCTCAGTCTCAGTCATAGGACTACTGCTGCTTTGCCTGCTTCTGCCATTGAAGCCAGTGCTGGGCAGCGGCGAGCAGACGCTTTTGGGATCTAAGTCCTGCTTTTTCCCTTCTGAGCATACCCAGGGTGAGATCTCCCTTTGGAGATTGAGGATCACATGCTCAGATGCTGCAGCGGTTCCCATTGGTCCTTTATTGGAAGGTCCTGAACGTGCTGCAGCTATATAAGCTGCGCATGACCGCACGGCCATGCGCTAGCGTACATTTGTTAACGTGTGTGTGTTGTAAGTGAAAGTCGTTCATTAAAATCCCCTCCCTATTGGATTACTGTTCGCAGAAGGTGGGTGATTGCTATCTAGCGCCCGACTTAGCTACCAGCACGTTACACACCATACAGCGTCTAATTGCTGTGACCGCCAGTGCGGCGCCGTGCGCTTTCACAGCGCTTTCCTGACCCAAGCCTGGGTGGTTAGTGGCGTCCGTCAGTGCGGCACCGCATGCACTCTCGTGCATCTTTTATTATTACTTTGGTTATGCTGACACCCCATTAGCGGTGTCGAGCGCAAGTACTCTAGTCGGACTCGGATCCCAAGTCTTGGGACCGAGCTTGGTGACTCCTTGCTTGCGCTCTTGTGTGCGGTACCGCGGCCCTGTGACTTAACAGGGATCACTTCATTCACACAGGGTGAAGTTAACCCGTGTGTGTTTTCACATTGTACCGCCATATAGTCCGACATTACATGGCAGCAGGTTCCATCTCTGCACGGTGGACCCCGGGCTGCGAACGCACCTTAATCTATCTTATCATTTGGTGCGTTCCGCTAGCCCTAACATTACACTAGCGCCAGGGTCTGGCTAGTAATGACGGACATACAGCAATCCTTGCGGTATATCCAGCAGCTGGAGGGTAGGTTGGCGGCTCTCGAGAGCTCAACCTTAGCTGTGGATGTTACCGCAGTTGCTGTACAGGCTGCTAGCGTGGCTGCAGCAACCTTGTCCACTGCCACCCCTGTTCCGACATTATCTCGCCTCCCGCTGCCAGAAAATTTTTCTGGAGGTAGCAAATCTTGTAGGGGATTCGTGAGTCAGTGCTCTATTCACCTCAAGCTCCTGGCTGCACGTTTTCCCACAGAGCGGGCTAAGGTGGGATTTATTGTGTCTCTCTTGTCGGACAGGGCGTTGGAATGGGCTACGCTGCTGTGGGATCATGTGGTGCAGAGTGCTCCGCTGTTTCTGAGCACTCTGAAACAGGTCTTTTTAGGACCTCAGGTCACCCATGATACTGTGCTCCAACTGCTGGCATTAACTCAGGGTGAGTCCTTGGTCAGCCATTTTGCCGTCCACTTCCGCACTTTAGCTTCTGAGCTGGAGTGGTCGGATAAAGCTCTTATCCCCATATTTTGGAAGGGGCTGGCTGATCACGTGAAGGACGCTCTGGCCACTAGGGAGATTCCTGCCACACTGGAGGAGTTAATAACTATCTCTACTCGTATTGACCTCCGTTTTAACGAGCGGAGGTTAGAACGAGCCCAGTGTAGGCAGAGGTTTCGGCTGGCTCCTACCTTCGCCAAACCTCTGGAATCTCCGATCCTGGTTCCTGAGTCACATGAGGCCATGGAAGTGTCACGAGCGGGATCTAAGTTCCGGACCGCTTGTGCACTCAAGGACTGTCATGTTTGCCAGCAGTCAGGACATCTTGCCACCAGATGTCCCCAGCGGTCGAGGAAACGTCAGCGTCTAGTGGTAGTTGTTGGATGTACACTAGACACGGCGACGTTTGCCTCCAAATTGTCCTTTAAGGGGACAATTACTATAGGCTCATCCTCCCACTCGGTAGAGCTCTGCGTGGATTCTGGGGCGGAGGGCAACTTTATGTCTTCTGCCTTTGCCCAACGTCACGCAATACCCCTGGTTATGCTAGCTCAACCAGTAACGGTACGAGTGGTGAATGGGTCGACACTGCCCTCACAGATAACACAGCAGACCATCCCTTTTACTCTGTCCATGTCGCCATACCATCAGGAGATTATATCTCTGCTCATCATTCCTGAGGGAATTGATGAGGTTCTGTTGGGAATACCTTGGCTAGGGCACCACTCTCCTCATATCGAGTGGTCCTCAGGCAGAATTCTGGGATGGGGTGAATCGTGTGGGGGTAGGTGTCAGAGGGAGTGCGTTCAGGTTGCTACTACAGAGGTACCCGCAGATCTTTCCTCTCTCCCCAAGCAATACTGGTCTTATGCAGACGTGTTCTCCAAAAAGGCGGCGGAGACCCTTCCGCCCCATCGCCCCTATGACTGTCCTATTGATCTCTTGCCTGGTTTTGAGCCTCCCCGGGGTCGAGTCTATCCGTTATCTCTCCTGGAGACGGAGGCAATGTCACAGTACATCCAGGAAAATCTGGCAAGAGGATTCATTAGGAAGTCAGTGTCACCTGCTGGGGCAGGGTTCTTCTTCGTGCAGAAGAAGAATGGGGAATTGCGTCCATGTATAGACTACAGGGGTCTTAATGCCATCACCGTTAAGAATAAGTATCCTTTACCCTTGATATCTGAGCTCTTCAATAGGCTTCGGGGAGCAAGGGTATTTACTAAATTAGATCTGCGGGGTGCTTACAACCTGATTCGTATCCGTGAGGGGGACGAATGGAAGACGGCTTTTAACACCAGGGATGGGCACTATGAATATCTGGTGATGCCCTTCGGGCTCTGTAATGCCCCAGCCGTCTTCCAAGACTTTGTAAATGACATCTTCCGGGATATGCTCTCCACCTCAGTCGTAGTCTATCTGGATGATATTCTCATCTACTCTCCAGATATTGACTCCCACCGGAGAGATGTTTGCAAAGTCTTCGACCTCCTACGGGCAAACTCCCTCTATGCCAAGTTGGAGAAGTGTATGTTCGAGCAGGAGTCCTTACCTTTCCTGGGCTATATCATCTCCGCCCAGGGATTAGCTATGGATCCTGCCAAACTACAGGCTGTGATGGACTGGCAGGAACCCCATTCACTTAAAGCGGTGCAGCGCTTTATGGGGTTCATTAACTACTATCGTCAGTTCATCCCACACTTCTCAACTTTGGTAGCTCCCTTGGTTGCCCTCACCAAGAAGGGAGCAAATCCCAAGTTGTGGTCAGAGGAGGTCTCCAAGGCCTTTCTCTCGATTATGTCACACTTCGCTAACGCTCCCATCCTACATCACCCCGATGTAGATAAGCCATTTGTCATGGAGGTGGATGCCTCTTCCGTTGGTGCTGGAGCAGTCCTTTTCCAAAAGGATGCTCAAGGTCGGAAGCATCCTTGCTTCTTCTTCTCTAAGACCTTCACATCAGCGGAGAGGAATTATTCCATCGGGGACAGGGAGTTGCTAGCCATGAAGTTAGCTTTTTCAGAGTGGAGACACCTCTTGGAGGGAGCTCGCTTTCCCTTCCAAGTGTTCACTGACCACAAGAACTTGGTGTACCTGCAGACAGCCCAGCGGTTAAATTCTCACCAGGCCAGATGGTCCTTGTTCTTCTCCCGGTTTCATTTCACCCTCCATTTTCTTTCTGGGCAGAAGAACATTTGGGCTGACACTCTCTCGCTCCGTTGTGTCATCTGTGGAAGAGGAAGAGGAGCCTCGGCTTATTGTCCCCACCGAGAGCTTGAGAACTGTGGCCCCGGTTTCGCTAGAGTCTGTGACTCTGGGCAAGACTTTTGTACCATCCAGTTTGCGACTGGAGGTTCTCTCTTGGGCACACTCGTTCAAGGTGGGTGGACATTTTGTTTCCAAAAGGACATCTGAGTTACTGGTGAGGACATACTGGTGGCCGCATATGGCTCGTGATGTCGCAGAATATGTTCGGGCGTGTGTCTCTTGCGCCAAGAACAAGTTCCCTCGGCAACGGCCAGCTGGTTTGCTTTAACCTCTGCTGGTGGCGGACAGGCCCTGGGAGATGGTCGGGATGGACTTTTTAGTGGGCTTACCCAAGTCTCGTAACTGCAACATTATCTGGGTGATCACCGACCATTTTTCCAAAATGGTGCACTTGGTGCCTCTTCAACGGCTACCTTCTGCACGGGCTCTGGCTGTGTTGTTCATCAAGCACATCTTTCGCCTACACGGTATGCCAGACAAAATTGTTAGTGACCGGGGTCCCCAGTTTGCATCTCGATTCTGGAGAGAGCTTTGTAGTCTACTCAGTATTGAGTTGAATCTCTCTTCGGCATATCATCCTAAGACTAGTGTTGAGCGATACCATCCGATATTTGAAAGTATCGGTATCGGATTGTATCAGCCGATATCCGAAAAATATCGGATATCGCCGATACCGATACCTGATACCAATACAAGTCAATGGGACACAAATATCGGAAGGTATCCTGGAATGGTTCCCAGGGTCTGAAGGAGAGGAAACTCTCCTTCCGGCCCTGGGATCCATATTCATGTAAAAAATAAAGAATAAAAATAAAAAATATGGGTATACTCACCCCTTCGGCGGACCCTGGACCTTAGTGGTGTAACCGGCAGCCTCCGTTCCTAAGAATGAGCGGGTGAAGGACCTTCGATGACATCGCGGCTTGTGATTGGTCGCGTGACCGCTCATGTGACCGCTCACGCGACCAATCACAAACCGCATCATCGCAGGTCCTTCACCCGCTCATTCTTAGGAACGGGGGCTGCCGGTTACACCGCTAAGGTCCAAGGTCCACCGGAGGGGTGAGTATACCCATATTTTTATTCTGTATTTTACACATGAATATTCATCCCAATCCCGATTCCTGATATCGCAAAAATATATCGGAACTCGGGATCGGAATTCCGATACCGCAAATATTGGCCGATACCCGATACTAGCGGTATCGGAATGCTCAACACTACCCGAGACGAATGGGTTGGTAGAGAGGGCCAACCAGACCTTGGTCACATATTTACGACATTTTGTCTCTGCCAGGCAGGATGACTGGGCATCCTTGCTACCGTGGGCATAGTTTGCGCTTAACAACGCCGTGGCCGACTCCACCGGTCAGACTCCATTCCTTCTAAATTACGGCCAGCATCCGCGTGTCCCTGTGCCCATGCTTGTGTCTTCCGCTGATTCCAGGGTGGCAGACTGGGCTGTGGAGGCACGGGACATTTGGGACCGCACTCAGGATGCTATTTGGGCCTCCAAGGAGAGAATGAGGTCATCCGCCGATGCTCATCGGCGCCCCGCTCCGACCTTTGCTCCTGGCGACTTAGTGTAGCTCTCCACCCGTAACATCAGGCTGCGTGTTGAGTCCACTAAGTTTGCACCTTGCTACTTTGGTCCCTTCAAGGTCCTCGAACAGGTTAACTCTGTGGTCTACCATCTGGCCCTTCCTCCACCTTTCGTTTGTCCCTTTTGCAACCCATATACATGTCCCGGTTTTCCGAGTCATCTGCCGGGACATCGGGTTCGTCTACGGACGATTACGAGGTGAATGCTATTTTGGGGTGCAAGGTGGTACGTGGCAAAAGATTCTATTTGGTGGATTGGAAGGGTTATGGCCCAGAGGACAGGTCCTGGGAGCCTGCTGAACACATTCAAGCTCCACAGCTCATTGCGGCCTTTGAGCGTAGCGAGGTCCAAGGGGGGGGGCCCTAGGAAGGGGGGTAATGTTAGGTGTCGAGTTCCCGCCTCTGCGCAGGGCGAATCTCGAACCATCTCTGCTGCAGTCTCCCATTCTTCTCCAGCTGCAGTGGAGTCTGCTCAGTGGAGACGTCGTTCCCAGCGTCTTGCTCAGTCTCCCTCATAGGACTACTGCTGCTTTGCCTGCTTCTGCCTTTGAAGCCAGTGCTGGGCAGCGGCGAGCAGACGCTTTTGGGATCTAAGTCCTGCTTTTTCCCTTCTGAGCATGCCCAGGGTGAGATCTCCCATTGGAGATCGAGGGTCACTGTTATGATCTGGTGGTTTAGGAGCAACATGGGACGAGCTCTGAAGGAAGTGGTACCTGTACTGACCGCAGTCCCTAAACTCAACACAACACTAGAAGTAGCCGTGGGATGCTCCTGACACTCCCTAGGCACCTCGTCACAGCCGGAGAACTAACTACCCCTAAAGATAGAAGCAGGAAAACTATCTTGCCTCAGAGAAAATCCCCAAAGGATAGATAGGCCCCCACAAGTAATGACTGTGAGTGGAGAGGGAAAAGACATACACAGAATGAAACCAGGATGAGCACAGGAGGCCAGTCTAGCTAGATATATAGGACAGGATGGAATACTGTGCGGTCAGTATAAAACACTACAAAAAATCCACACAGAGTTTACAAAATCTCCACACCTGACTAAAGGTGTGGAGGGTAAATCTGCTTCCCAGAGCTTCCAGCTACACAGAATTAATTCATACTGACAAGCTGGACAAAACATAGAAAGCACAGAACGGACAAGTCCACAACCTGTGGACAGAAAAGAGCAAGCAAGGACTTAACTTTGCTGAACTGGTCAGGATAACAGGGAAATCCAAAAGAGATGTGAATCCAACCAGGAACCATAGACAAGTGGCACAAGCTGAAGGAAAGAGCCAGGCTAAATAGCCGAGCAGAATAGACAATCAGTGGAAGCAGCTGCTAACTGCTAAATCCAAGGAGCAGCCATACCACTTAAAACCACCGGAGGGAGCCCAAGAGCAGAACTCACAAAAGTGCCACTTAGAACCACCGGAGGGAGCCCAAGAGCGGAATTCACAACAGGTCACATGCTCAGATGCTGCAGCGTTTCCCATTGGTCCTTTATTGGAAGGTCCTGAACGTGCTGCAGCTATATAAGCGGTCATGCGCTAGTGTACATTTGTTAACGTGTGTGTGTTGTGAGTGAAAGTCGTTCATTAAAATCCCCTCCCTATTGGATGACTGTTCGCGGAAGGTGGGTGATTGCTATCTAGCGCCCGACTTAGCTACCAGCACGTTACACACCATACAGCGACTAATTGCTGTGACCGCCAGTGCGGCACCGTGCGCTTTCACAGCGCTTTCCTGACCCAAGCCTGGGTGGTTAGTGGCGTTCGCCAGTGCGGCACCGCATGCACTCTCGTGCATCTTTTATTATTACTTTGTTTACGCTGACACCCCATTAGCGGTGTCGAGCGCAAGTACTCTAGTCGGACTCGGATCCCAAGTCTTGGGACCGAGCTTGGTGACTCCTTGCTTGCGCTCTTGTGTGCGGTACCGCGGCCCTGTGACTTAACAGGGTTCGCTTCCTTCACACAGGGTGAAGTTAACCCGTGTGTGTTTTCACATTGTACCGCCATATAGTTACTTGGCAGCAGGTTCCATCTCTGCACGGTGGACCCCGGGCTGCGAACGCACCTTAATCTATCTTATTATTTGGTGCTTTCCGCTAGCCCTAACAACTTGCTTATTACTGTGATTTTTTTTACAACAGAGTATTTTTGACCTCACTTGGCTCTTTTGTGTCTTCAAGTTTCTTGGTGGTGTGTGAACAGGTTCCTACAGACTTGTTCATTGTGCAAGTAGCCCATGTGTTTCTGGTTCTGTAATTGTTCTCTTGTTTCTACAAGACTAGGGAGTCCACCACTGCTTATGGGTCATTTGCATCAAAGCTGTTCCATCCAGCATGTCCACATGAAAATTCCCTCTCTGAACCCTGCTTATACAGGTACTATACAGATGATCAGGTTTTAAAATACATCAGATAGGGATTATATACATTAGGTAGGACTGCTCTATATGAGTATACCTTGACGATTGGTGGAGCAGCTGAGTATACATTTTTTTGCAAAAAAAGTATCAACTAAATACCCTGTTTTTTCCATCTTTTGACTAGCGCTTGCTTATTACTGTGATTTTTTTTTACAACAGAGTATTTTTGACCTCACTGTGCTCTTTTGTGTCTTCAAGTTTCTTGGTGGTGTGTGAACAGTTTCCTACAGACTTGTTCATTGTGCAAGTAGCCCATGTGTTTCTGGTCCTGTCCTGTCAGCAAGTGACGATTAACTCTTTTGCATATTGATTAGTAGAAAAAGGAGATTGACATTTCAGAGTAGACCGCACTGCTGTAGAGAGGAAGCAGTTCCAGAGTGGAATATAGTTTATAGGTGTTATGTAGATTGTTTTTTAAAAAGAGCTTGTTGCAAGCACAAAACGCGTAAGAATAAAAACTACAAAAGTGCAATTCAATCCTGGAACTGCTTCCTCTCTACAGCAGTGCGATCTACTCTGAAACGTCAATCTCCTTTTTCTACTAAAGTAAAAACGTAAACATATTTGATATCCCTGCGTCCAGCAACTAGATCTATAAAGCTAACATACAAAAGACAAAAAACTGACTGGCACATCCAGACTAGTGTAAATAGGTGCATACCAGGAGGAACTACCTCCATATACAATATACAAAAAAAGGTTGCACTCTATCATACTAAAGCATGTCAATGAGGAATATGTAAAATTTGAATAGAAATACGGCTTTGGAGTATTTGGAAAATATATGAGACACTTAGCATAAAATTTGACCAAATATTATCTGCCCATCAACCGTCAAGGTGGTCTCAGTCTGATGGGTCCCTGATCTATGTGAATACTTCTCTAAGGCTGATGTCTAAATTCCTGGGTGAATGGGGACACTTCTGTCAGCAATGCCTGGATTTATGGGTACGTAGGGACCTGCTGTAATTAAAATCACAACCTGGTGGAGGGAGGAGTGCTCGGTCAGTAAGCGATCATACAAAAGACATTTGTATGCAGGCATACAGATCTATAAAGCTATCATGCTATTTAACCTCTTCAGTGAGTTCTGTAAAAATAAAATAAAATAAAACCCCCCAAAACTATGCTTTTTTATCATACCTAAAGGGAAAAGGGTGGGGTGTTCAAGTCAGAAAAAATTGTACATAGCAAGTACCTTCCTATAAATGCAGGCTTTACCATGATATTAGCCAGAGGTAAGTGTTTACACTAGGCAGTCAGGTCAGGGACCCATCCGATCCATGAGATTACCTTGATGTTGGTGATGGGCTCACATTTTTTGACCAAATTTTGTGCTAAGCATCTCGTGTTTTTTTCATAGATTTCACAAGCCATTATGCTATTCACATTTCATGTATCACACATTCATTTGCTTTAGTACAATTGAGTGCAGCCATTTATCTATTTGCTATATAAGTTGTTTTTTGGTTATGCACCAGTTCAGACTAGTTCTCTGTTCAGTCAGTTTACCATTACTTGATAGTTGGTAGCAGACAGTGAAGGAGCACAGAAGGACTTAGGAGCGAGAGGAGGCCTGTGCCTGGGCCTCTCTAAGCTGAGCACAGAGACCGAGCACCGGGAGCCCGAGATCGTGAGGAACTACAGGTCCCACGGCAGAACCGGAGGGCAGGAAACTAAAAGTGACTTGCCCACATAATACCTGAGGTACAGCAGCAATCAGAGCCCTGAGTGACTGTGGACAGAGACCCCAAAGAGATGGCTCAAGCTGCCTACCGTGCAGGACAGGGAAGAAAGAGGACCTTGTTAGACAACTACAGGAAGCAAGGGACTACAGACCAGCGCATCGTGGGAGGCTCCCAAACTGACCTGTCAAAGGGATTTCCACTTGTCTTCAGGCTGCCTGGACTCCATTTACACCTGTTGCTGGTACCCTGGACTGAAGCTGCTTAACACCAGTAAACCAGGTAAAGACTGCAACCCTGTGTCCTTAATTTATTTGCCGGCATTCACCATCCCTGCCAAACACACCGGGAGCCCTGGGGACCCTGCTTCACATGTGGGAAGCGACACCATCTTTACTGCAGCACCATCGCCCCCAGAGGACCCCTTTATGCAGCGTCGGTCACCTCTGACCGAAAACCACAGGTGGCGTCACGAACTTTCATTATTTCCACAACCCCTTTAAAGACTGTCCCATTTACTTGGGCGCCCAGGGCCATGGACCAGGTCGCTGCCACCATGACCTCCCCTTTAATTGCGACCGGACCCAGTACCAAGTATCCCCACTGCCCTGATGAGCAACTCAACTTGGTATCACGAACAGGATAGACCAACCCATTGAAGAGGATCTTGTATGCCTAAGAGACTGTACTTAAGAGAGACTTTTTTAAATTGTGTGTCAGAGACTTTAATGAGCTTTTAAAACTTCGCCATCAAAACGTCGCCATAACTGCGTCACATGGTGCATGCGCTTTATTTTCAAAATAGCCACCAAAAAGGGCCGCCATAAAGAGCGCCATGAGGAGCACAGGAAAGGAGGGGTGCGACATTGTAGGCTGAGCCTGAAGAGAGCACGCAGAGGAACCGGGTGCTGTGCTGACAGGAGAGCCACAAGTGAGGATGCTGTGCAGGAGAGCCCAGGAAGGAGGACCAGGAAAAGCACTGCACCGAACTCAGGAGGTACCGCTGCAGCCTCCGGTGGTGAAATGTCAGGTCTGCTTAAAGGTTAGCAAAGGGGTAAAAGAAAATGTCCGATCTGGGAGGAGAACTAGCGGCGTTCGCAGCCGCAGGTCCCATGATGCCCCCAGGCCCAGCGGTGGACGCAGCTGCAGACCCCATGACACCTCCAGGCCCCGCAGTGCCCGCAGCTCCAGCAAACTGATCGGATCCCGCCACAATAACAGCTCCTATCATGCCGCTGTTCATGAAATATATACCTGGAGTGGCCTGGCTGCCACAATATTCAGGGGAGTCCCATACGCTAAGTGACTTTAACCCCTTAATCCCATATGACGTACTATCCCGTCGAGGTGCCCTGGGACTTAATTCCCAGTGACGGGATAGTACATCATATGCGATCGGCCGCGTTCACGGGGGGAGCCTGCAGACCATTCCATCTAAGTCTGCATTCCAAATGGCGCTCCTTCCCTTCCGAGCCCTTCCATGCGTCCAAACGGTGGTTCCCCCCCACATATGGGGTATCAGCGCACTCAGGACAAATTGGACAACAACTTTTGGGGTCCCGTTTCTCCTGTTACCCTCGGGAAAATACAAAACTGGGGGCAGAAAAATAATTTTTGTGGGAAAAAATTTTTGTTTTATTTTTACGGCTCTGCATTATAAACTTCTGTGAAGCCCTTGGTGGGTCAAAGCGCTCACCACACATCTAGATAAGTTCCTTAGGGGGTCTACTTTCCAACATGGTGTCACTTGTGGGGGGTTTCTACTGTTTAGGTACATTAGGGGCTCTGCAAACGCAATGTGACGCCTGCAGACCATTCCAACTAAGTCTGCATTCCAAATGGCGCTCCTTCCCTTCCGAGCCCTTCCATGCGTCCAAACGGTGGTTCCCCCCCACATATGGGGTATCAGCGCACTCAGGACAAATTGGACAACAACTTTTGGGGTCCAATTTCTCCTGCTACCCTCGGGAAAATACAAAACTGGGGGCTAAAAAAATAATTTTTGTGGGAAAAGATTTTTGTTTTATTTTTACGGCTCTGCATTATAAACTTCTGTGAAGCCCTTGGTGGGTCAAAGCGCTCAAAACACATCTAGATAAGTTCCTTAGGGGGTCTACTTTCCAAAATGGTGTCAATTGTGGGGGGTTTCAATGTTTAGGCACATCAGTGGCTCTCCAAATGCAACATGGGGTCCCATCTCAATTCCTGTCAATTTTGCATTGAAAAGTCAAACGGCGCTACTTCCCTTCCGAGCTCTCCCATGCGCCCAAACAGTGGTTTATCCCCACATATGGGGTATCACCGTACTCAGGACAAATTGTACAACTTTTGGGGTCCAATTTCTTCTCTTACCCTTGGGAAAATAAAACATTGGGGGTGAAAATATAATTTTTGTGAAAAAATATGATTTTTTATTTTTACGGTTCTGCATTATAAACTTCTGTGAAGCACTTGGTGGGTCAAAGTGCTCACCACACCTCTAGATAAGTTCCTTAGGGGGTCTACTTTCCAAAATGGTGTCACTTGTGGGGGGTTTCAATGTTTAGGCACATCAGTGGCTCTCCAAACGCAACATGGCGTCCCATCTCAATTCCTGTCAATTTTGCATTGAAAAGTCAAACGGCGCTCCTTCCCTTCCGAGGTCTCCCATGCGCCCAAACAGTGGTTTATCCCCACATATGGGGTATCAGCGTACTCAGGACAAATTGTACAACAACTTTTGGGGTCCATTTTCTCCTGTTACCCTTGGTAAAATAAAACAAATTGGAGCTGAAGTAAATTTTTTGTGAAAAAAAGTTAAATGTTCATTTTTATTTAAACATTCCAAAAATTCCTCTGAAGCACCAGAAGGGTTAATAAACTTCTTGAATATGGTTTTGAGCACCTTGATGGGTGCAGTTTTTAGAATGGTGTCACACTTGGGTATTTTCTATCATATAGACCCCTCAAAATGACTTCAAATGAGATGTGGTCGCTAAAAAAAAATGGTGTTGTAAAAATGAGAAATTGCTGGTCAACTTTTAACCCTTATAACTCCCTAACAAGAAAAAATTTTGGTTCCAAAATTGTGCTGATGTAAAGTAGACATGTGGGAAATGTTACTTATTAAGTATTTTGTGTGACATATCTCTGTGATTTAATTGCATAAAAATTCAAATTTGGAAAATTGCGAAATTTTCAAAATTTTCGCCAAATTTCCGTTTTTTTCACAAATAAACGCAGGTAATATCAAAGAAATTTTACCATTATCATGAAGTACAATATGTCTTGAGAAAACAGCGTCAGAATCACTGGGATCCGTTGAAGCGTTCCAGAGTTATAACCTCATAAAGGGACAGTGGTCAGAATTGTAAAAATTGGCCCGGTCATTAACGTGCAAACCACCCTTGGGGCTTAAGGGGTTAAAGAAAGGCTATGCTGCCTGTTTGAAGTATATCCCCTGACAGTACACCAAAAGGTCAACATTCTAACTGGCCAACGTATTGGCGCAGCCCTAAGAGAAGTAAAATCCTGGCTGGATATGGATAAAGGATCTGTTCAGCAGATATTTGCCAAACTTAAAAACACTTTTGACACCCGCACCGCTGCAGAAATGAAAATGAGGTTTATCGGGTGCAAACAAAGAGCACAATCTTAAAGGGACTCTGTCACCTGAATTTGGAGGGAACAATCTTCAGCCACAGGGGCGGGGTTTTCGGGTGTTTGATTCACCCTTTCCTTACCCGCCGGCTGCATGCTGGCTGCAATATTGGATTGAAGTTCATTCTCTGTCCTCCATAGTACACGCCTGCGCAAGGCAAGATTGCCTTGTGCAAGCATGTACTACGGAGGACAGAGAATGAATTTCAATCCAATATTGCAGCCAGCATGCAGCCAGCGGGTAAGGAAAGGGTGAATGAAACACCCGAAAACCCCGCCCCTATGGCGGAAGATTGTTCCCTCCAAATTCAGGTGACAGAGTCCCTTTAATCTTAACCTTAATCTCCAAGAGGCACTACAGCCATTAAACAAGTTAACCCTAACGGCATGCAGGATGGGGACAAGCTATTAAAGGAGCAGTTCATTGAGGGACTCCTGTCCTGCACTCATAGGACACAACTGCGCATCCTGGCCTTTGCAAAACCCTGACCTGGACTTTGCACAATTTAACCCCTTAATGACAGCCAATACGCCTTTTAACTGACCTTACAAATAAGAGAATAGCCTCCCCATACAGGTAACAATCCAGCATCTGTCGGTTGTGCACTATAGCTGACAACTTGCTGCATCAGCCACGATCAGTGTTTGCACCGTCCAAATCTGTTTAACCCCTTAGATGCTGCTGTAAATAGTGACTACATCATTATATATGGTTAATAGAGTGTGGGGGGCTTCCTCTTTATGCCAATTGGTGGCCTTAGATCTTGATTTTGTGATCCTGATGTTTGCCATGGCAATTCATGACCAGATAGCGGCCTTAGAGTCTGATGGCTGTAGTAATCTGTTCAGAAGTTAGAGGCATTTAGGTGGTAAAAATACACATTTTCATTTCTCTCATACCACTTTGCATTAATTCCTGTAAAGCATCTGAAGGGTTAATAAACTACCTGACAGCAGTTTTCAATATGTCAGGAGGTGCTGTTTTTAAAATTGTATCACGTTTGGGGGTTTCCCAATATATGAGACCCCTAAAGTCACTTCAAACATGGATAAAAATAAATTTAGTAAATTTCCTTGAAAAAATGAAAAATTGCTGCTACATTTTTAAACCTCCTAAAATGCTAACAAAATAAAATAACATTTTACAAATGGTGCTGATGTAAAGCCGACATGTGGGAAATGTTATTTATTAATATTTTGCTGTGGTATGACTATCTGGATTAAAGGGATAATCATTAAAATTTGAAAATTGCAAATTTTTTAACATTTTTCTAAAATTTTTGATGTTTTTTATAAATAAACACAAAACATATTGACCTAAATTTACCATTATCATAAAGTATAATGTGTCACAAAAAAACATTCTCAAAATCACTGGGATTTGTTAAAGCGTTGCAGAGTTATTACAACATAAAGTGACACTGGTCAGATTTCCAAAATTTGGCTGCGTCACTAAGGGGTTAAAGACAGGGCCATCCGGGTGCTGCATGAACCTCAGCCCAGCCACTCAGTGCCCCCTAGGCATCCAGCCCTCACGTACCACCAGGAGGTGGCACCCTTTCCTCAGGTCCCCATTGAGGCCGACACGCAGATCATGGATGATGATCGCTCAACAGAATTGGGCCTCCAGGTCCAGGACCTGCCTAAAAGTGTAGCTGCACTAGCCAAGACCGTGCAGTCCCTACAAGAGTCCCCAAAAGGAAAGATCCAGCTGGCTTCCAGTCCAGATGACGTCCCCTGGCGATGACAGAAGAGGATCCCACCAATCAGAGGAAGAGACAGCGACCGCCATCATCAGGATGGAAGACCCATTTGTCGTCGCTGTAACCAGGCGGGACACATCGCAAGGTTCTGCCATTTAAACGAGCGACCCCTGGGGCATAGGGCCCACCCCCAGGAGTAAAATGACCAGGTCCACAGAACTGGTGAGCCAAGTACATCGGAGGATGACCAATCCTCCCCATTGTGATCGACGGCATCCCGAAGAACGCCTTACTGGACACCGGCTCTCAGGTGATGACTATGTCTTACATTCTCTACAAACGGTATTGGGCTGATTCTGATATTACCTGTGGCCCAGACAGTGATTTGACAATACTAGCTAGTAATGGTCAGTCTTTGTCACAGGTGGGGTACAAAGAGGTAACCATTAAGGTGGGGCGGGTAGAATTGAAGGCCCAAAGACTGGTGATTGTTGATATTGACCGACGAGAATGTAACCCTATGATGACCTTAGGTACTAATGTCATAGAAAACTGTGTTGGCGAGGTTATTGTCTTGTTTCAACAGGTGGCCGAAACTACTGGTTCCAGTGAGCAGCGTGTCCTGCAAAAAGAAATCAGAGCCCTGATGCAGAGACAACAGGTAGAATTATCTGGTGGAGAAATTGGCCGCGTCGCAGTGAGTGATCTGATTCCCATCGCAATACCCCCCAGACGTGAAATTTTAATATGGTGTCAGACAACAATAGGCCTCAGAGGTAAAGGCTACCAGGCCCTGATAGAATCTGTGTATTCAGATGGTAGGCCCACAATCCTGACAGCCAGAGGGGTGGTTGATGTCCGCAAGGGGAGGGTACCAGTACACGTCCTTAACTGTGGAGAGAAAGAGGACCACTTACCCAGATAAGCCACACTTGCTAGACTGTTCACTGTTAATGATAATGCAATACAAGCAACAGAATAATTGGTCTCGTCCGACCAGGCGGAGGACAATGGCTCTGCAGGACAGTTGGAGGATTGGTGTCAGAAATGGCACGTGGGCACTGACTCTTCCCCATCACACCAAAAACAAGGGGCTTACCGGGTGGTCCATGAGTATGAGTGGGTATTCAGCAGACACCTACTAGATTTTGGGCAGGTAAAAGGGGTCCAACATCATATCTCCACTGAAGGTCATCCGCCTATTAAAGATAGGTACCGGCCTGTACCTCCAGCTCACTACCAAGGGGCCAAAAGTACAGTATGTTACGAGAGATGAAGGAGGCTGGGGTAATCAGAGATAGTTGTAGCCCCTGGGTAGCTCCATTAGTCCTCGTCAGAAAAAAGGATGGTACAATGCGGATGTGTGTTGATTACAGGCAGATAAACTGCATTACACACAAGGGTGCATACCCGTTGCCCAGAATCGAAGAGCCATTAGCTGCTTTAAAATCTACTAACTATTTCTCTACCTTAGATCTCACTAGTGGGTATTGGCAGGTTCCCATGGCAGAGGCGGATAAGGAAAAGACTGCCTTCACAACACCAATGGGCCTCTCTGAATTCAACTACATGCCGTTCGGACTGTGAAACCAGGGACATTCCAAAGGATGATGGAGTGCTGCCTCGGGCACAAGAATTTTGAAACTGTCCTGTTGTACCTGGATGATGTCATTGTCTTCTCCAAGACTTATGAAGACCACCTGAAGCACCTGGCTGTGGTGTTTGAAGCTCTGTCTAACTTTGGCCTGAAGGTAAAACCATCCAAGTGCCACCTGTTAAAGCCCAAAGTGCAGTACCTGGGCTATGTGATAAGCGCCGAAGGATTGGCACCAGACCCTGACAAGGTCACTGTGATCAGGGACTGGCTGAAACCCAGCAACATCCACGAAGTCCAGCAGTTCCTCTGGTTGGTAGGCTACTACCGGAGGTTCATTAAAGACTTCACTAAGATAGCCGCACCACTGCAAGACCTTTTAGTGAGCCAATCCAAGAAGACCAAGAGCAAGGGTCCTCCATTTGAGTGGAATGACAGGCTGGAAGGATCCTTCACTCAGTTGAAGTTGGTTCTCATGGGAGATGAGGTACTGGCCTACCCTGAATATGACCAACCGTTTGTGCTTCATACGGATACCAGCAACATGATACTGGGAGCAGTGTTGTCCCAGGTACAGAAAGGCAAAGAAAGAGTAATTGCCTACACCAGCAGGAAGCTTCGCCCCAATGAAAGGAACCCTGAAAACTACAGTTCCTTCAAGCTGGAGTTCCTCGCCATAGTCTGGGCGGTAACAGAGCGGTTCAAGCACTACCTGGCCTCAGCAAGATAGTCCATTTTCACGGACAACAACCCGCTGACACACCTGGAGATGGCAAAACTAGGTGCATTGGAGCAGCGATGGAAAGCCTAGTTGTCGAACTATGAGTTCACCATCAAGTACTGTGCAGGGCACAAGAATTCAAATGCCGATGCACAAGAATTCAAATGCCGATCCACTGTCCAGGATGCCCAACTTACCAGAGGTGGAAGAAGATCCGGAAGCACTTGTAGGGATTGAGTTACCATCTTTCCATCGCCCCGGGGCAACTCAGTATTCCCATCATGTGAGGAACAAGCGTAATGACAAGCGAAAAGCCATGCTGAACCCATTGCCCCACCATGGATGAGCAGAGATACAGGATAGTGACCCAGCAGTCCATCTGGTAAAAGAGCTGCTAACACAAGCAGATTCACACCCTGGTCCAGATGCTCCACAAGACACAATAGTAATAAGTTTTTTGGTGTACAGCTAATGACTCAATAAGCTAATGCAGGGGTGCACATCAGTGGTCATAAATAGTAATCAAAAAGAAGAGAGAAAGCAAGACCACTATATAAAGTGCACACCACCAATACATTATAAAAAGGAAAAAGCTTTATTGACAACATGAATAAAAACATTTAAAAAACAATCAAACAACCCGCATGAACACTGCTTCCACACCTTGTACAGGAAATCATATATATAAAAATATATAGATAGAAACCATGTTAATAGATCAATATATAATATGGTCACATGTAAACAATTATATGTAGCCTCGATTAATCCTGAAATAGTACTCAAAGTGGAGGACTACAAAACAGGCACACTCTGTGACAGAAGAATCCCCAAATATATGTATAGGGTGTGGAATTCACAGGATATATTCACTGGGAAAAAAAAAACACGAGAAGGTAACCTGTCACAGTGTGGCACACTGCACCCTATCCCAATCACATAGGCACCCTGATCACAATTATAATTATGTACAAGCCACTAGCTGATGAGAGGCAATCACGCTGTCATGAGTGGCGAAACGAATGCAAAATCAGTGCTTCAAATGGACAAACAATAAAGCCCCGGAGCAAGTTAGAAGTATAGCACTGGTGGCAAAAGCAAGGAAACTGCATGAAAATAGCAGCACACAGCTATCCCAATGAGCAATTGCCTGTATGTGGTGCTATATATCAGGAAGGGCATATGAAAATCCAGAGGCGTATCTAGGGTTTCAGGCACCCGGGGCAAGAATTCATTTTGGCGCCCCCCCCCCCTTCCCCAGGACATATGCGATTTGCACACTTCAGGTACCGACGAACTTCTCTCCCTAATGCTCTCAATATTCAGTGAAAAACTGAGAGAAGCAGAAGAGAAGCTCTTTGTCACAGGACAATAAGTATGAAAATCACATATGAGTGAAGTGTCCGTGTAACGACTACTGGAACCTACAGAGCTGAATCCTGACACCGCAGGCTTCTGAATTCTCACAACGAATACACTGCACACTTTTAGGATTTTCCCTTGCAGGTGGACAGTCATGTCAGCACAAGCATGTGATTTGTATACTTCTGACCACATTCCGACTAGACATGCCCAGCCTCGCTCAGTTCATTTTCATTGAGTGAGGCCACACATGTCTAGTCAGCATGTGACTGCATGTATGTAAATTGCCAGCACGAGAGAATCCTGACAGTGTGCAGAGCGCACTCTGAGAACTCATAAGTCTGCAGTCACAAAGAATGATTGCAGACTCATTACAAACATGAACATTCCCTTTAATGCTCCTAACATAAATAAAAACATGAGAGTTAGTATCACAAGTAACATTTACATCCAGGTACCCTATAGATGATGTCGTCTCTGGAGTCGTTCTCCTTTTCTTCATCTTGTCCAGACCCCATGATGAGCTTTCTCATCCACAGCCGTCTCTGCAGACTTCCATCTTCTCCGCTCTTTTGCAGAAAATCTCCACATGATGCCCTTAAAGATATGGTGTCATTATAATGCTCCTGAATAAAAAATTGCCCCTCACTATATTGTCTGCACAAAATATGACCCCCACACTGTCTGGTACATGTTCTTCACACTGATCTCTCCTTTCCATACTGGCCCCCTCTTCACACTGTCCTCTCATACTGTGTTCCCCTATAGGGCCCAATATTTATACTGTTCTCTCATCACACTCCCCCTCCTTGGTATACTGTCCCCTCCTGGCTGTGCCCTTACACTGTCCCCCCATGCTACGCCCCCACTACTCAGTTTCTATTTTGTGCCCATGTAATGACCAGAGGTCCGAATAAGATCCAGTGAGTCACAAACCAAGACCAAGGCAGAAATCTCCAACGGTATTTACTCAAAGGCAAAATAATCAAGGTAATATGGAGAATATTAAGACAGATGCACCCCAAAGATACACTAATTCAGCAGCAGCTGAAATCACTGTGCCACTCCAAGGTCTCCTGAGAACTGTGTACTACAACAGACTAGTAAGAAATTTACCTAACAGGCAACTAAAAACAGGAACAAGTGTAAATTGAATGTAGTGTTATTAAGGGAGCCCCTGGAATGGCACATTGAGTATAACTTACACAACTCTAATATAAGATACACCTCTAAAGTAACAATTTAACACTCTGAGCAGAGATACCCGGGTATCTATAACTATGGTACCGTATCCTGAGATGGATTTCCTCTCAGGCAGGAATCCGCACAGGCTGCAGCCATTTCATATCTTCAGCGCCAATAAGTTACAGCAAACTCCTCTTGTCTTGTCGGCTGATGCCGAGCCCAAACGCCGGGGACTTAGTTAGTGGTCTCACGATGTTGTCTCTGCTTCTGTAGCTCCTAGGAATGCTTCCACGACAATCCGTCCGTCTCTGTATCAGCAGTCTGTCCAGACTTGGTTCTCCACTCAATGTACAGGGAATCCACAGACTTCCAAATACGTACTGGGTTCTTAGTAAAGTCTCAGTCTTTTGTTAAATAAAGGGTTAACTCCTCTCCAGGAAACGTTAGCCTCACAAGTCTCTCACAGAGTTAAACAAAAGGTTAGTTCTTCTCCAGGGGAACGTTAGCAACAAAAAGTCTCTCAAAAGCTTCTTTTCCTCCAAAAACACTTGCAGTAAATCCACACACAGTCTCTCTTTAAGATATCACAGCAGCTTCTGCCTTTGCTTCCCGCCTTTTTCTCTCTCAGCTCTCACTTCCTAGTTTCACTTTACACCCGAGACACTAGACCCCACCCAGCAGCACACATTGTCTCTGGGAGTTTTGCACGGTCTGTTCTCTTCTGCAATAGTCAAAAACCACAGGGTCCTAGTGCCCTCTCAGTGGGACTACAGTTCACCCTCTTACATGCCACCCCACTAGAGGTTGGCGTCCTCGACATACCTTCCCACTCAAATTCATCTTGAGCATATCGCTGAGGCGGTATTCCTGCCGTAGATCGTGTAGTTCTCCTGAGTCCTACATCAACAGGTGCGACCTTAGAGGGAGCTAGAGTCTCTTCCATGGTCGTGTTAGTGGGCGTAAGTGGAATTGTCTCCTCCTGCGGCTCGATGTCCTGTGATACAGCGTCAGGACCAAGCAGTTGACCTGATGCACTCTCCTCAACAACATCCTCCATATCCCCAACATTCTCATCACCCGAGGCCAGATCGGTCACAGGGGGCAAATAAGCAGGCGCAGGAGTAAGCACACCATCAAACTCAAGATCATTCAGAGCTTCCGCCCCTTGAAACATGGCCTCTGGCTCTAGGGGGGTAGGCGCCGAATCTTCAAACCAGCACCGCTGTAACATGTTACGATGCAAATTACGGGTTGGCCCCCCTGTCCCCACCGGTTCGACCTCGTACACTGGAATCTCAGGGTTCACCTGTTTTTTTATCAGATACGGTATCGCCTCCCATCGGTCACTCAGCTTTCCTGACCGTCGTTTTGTCCTCACCAACACTCTGTCTCCCGGAGAGAACAGCTCTGTTTGTACAGGTCGCGTGTCCTTATGGACCACCTGGCGAAGGCGGTCACCCACCACCTGATGCACCACCCTCAACCGCCGCCGATGCTCTCGTAACCACTCGGATGCAGTCCGAAGGGGGGCGGAGGAGGGATCTGGCATGCTCAAATCCTCAATGTCTCGGCCAGGTCTACCAAACATCAACATGTGTGGTGAGTAACCAGTAGTACTGTGCACCCTGTTATTGTAAGCCCACATCAATTCGGGGAGATACTCAGGCCAGCATGTCTGTTGCTGACTCTCTAAGGACCTCAACATTTGCAACAGGGTCCGATTAAAACGCTCACACGCCCCGTTACCCTGAGGGTGGTAAGGCGTTGTTCTCGACTGCTCGATACCATAGAGCTGGTGCAACTCTTTCATCAGCGTTCCCTGAAAGCAGGCCCCTTGATCTGAATGTATTCTCTGCGGACACCCGAACACTTGGAAGAAATGTCGGCACACTGCCTCAGCCGCCGACTTGGCCGTCTGATCTCTTGTCGGCACCGCTACAGCATACTTGGTAAAGTGATCTGTCATCACCAGGCAGTAGGAGTACCCTGATGTAGAGTACCCTATCAACACGTAGTCAATCATGAGTAGTTCCAGTGGAGCTGAAGTCTTAATAGACTGTGTGGGAGCCCGCTGCTCAGGGCTTTTGTTGAGCCCACAAATTCGGCACTGCCGACACGCGTCGGCCACCATCCCTCCCAACTCAGGGCAGTAGAGGACTCGCTGCAACCACTGAAGTGTCTTTTCACTTCCAAAATGGGCCCCCTTCTCATGCGCCTCACGAGCGACCACCGGCCCCATCCCCACAGGAATTATCAGTTGGTACCGATGCTGCAGCTCCGATGGCAGGTACACCTTACGATACAAAAGACCTTGTTCCACACACAATTTATCCCATTGTCGAAGGAGTTTCATTCCTTCCATGGACAACTGAGCCTTGTCCTCTGCACTGGGCCAGGCCTTGTTTTGTACCCAACGGCGCACAAGTGCAACGTCCGGACACTCATCCTGGACTCTTGTCCAATCTGAGGGTGTTTTACCCAGGACACAGGGCATCCCGGTGGCCACCCCACTTGAGTGTACCACACTTTGGAAGATAGGTATTTGCCCCAAAGCTGGAGTTTCAGTATCCTCAAGTTGTTCATCAACATCTTCCCCGGATGACCCAAGGGGCACTCTTGACAATGCATCTGCATTGCCGTTCTCTCGACCAGAGCGAAATTTAATGCGGTAATTGAACTTGGCCAGTCTGGCGACCCACCGCTGCTCCAACGCCCCCAGTTTTGCATTCTCTAAGTGAGCTAGCGGGTTGTTATCTGTCATGACTAGCACCTCAGCTCCTGTTAGATACTCGGCGAAGCGTTCTGTCATTGCCCACACCAGGGCCAGCAATTCCAGCCGGAATGAGCTGTAGTTAGCCGGATTTCGCTCGGAGTCTCTTAAAGATCTGCTGCCATAAGAAATCACTCGCTCTCGGCCGTCCTGCACCTGTGCTAGTACTGCCCCCAACCCATGAAGACTACCATCGGTATACAACAAAAAAGGGGTGTCAAACCGGGCGTAGGCCAGCAATGGGGCACTCGTTAGGGCGGTTTTCACTCCATCAAATGCCTTTTTCTGTAGGGGCCCCCATGGAATGGGGCGATTTCGAGGACCCAGCGCTGTCCCTCTCAAAAGTTCATTCAAGGGACTCACCACTTGTGAGAATTTAGGCACAAACCGCCGATAGTATCCTGCTAGGCCCAGGAAGGCCCGCACTTCTCGCAGGTCACAAGGAGGTGGCCACTCTTGTACCGCCTTAATCTTACTGGCTAAAGGTAGTACCCCGTCCGGGGTCACCAGATGCCCCAAATATTCAATCTGGTTTCGTAACAGCTGTCATTTTTTTGGCTTTATTTTCAGGCCGTAGCTCTTGAGCCGCCGGAGAACTTGACGCAGCTTCTCCAGATGATCTTCAAATGAGGTTCCGAACACCACAATGTCGTCCAAATATATCAGGACTGATTCAAAATTTAGATCGCCCAAGCAATGTTCCATCAGGCGTTGGAAGGTTCCCGGGGCGGTAGCGAGGCCAAAGGGCATCCGGTTGAACTCAAAGAGCCCCATTGGCAATACAAACGCCGTCTTGGCCCGATCTTTTTCAGCCATTGGGACCTGCCAGTACCCGCTTGCCAAATCCAACGTTGAGAAATACTTGGCCCGACCCAGGGCCGACAGGGATTCTTCAATACGGGGTAAAGGATATGCGTCCCGTACGGTGTGGGCATTCAATTTCCGATAGTCCACACAAAATCGGAGTGTCCCATCCTTCTTGCGGACCAAGACTACAGGGGCCGCCCAGGGACTCCGGCTCTCTCGGATCACTTGGTTGTCCAGCATACTGGCCACCATGCTCTTCACCTCTTGATAGAGCGCCGGAGGAATTTGGCGATATCTTTCTCTAATGGGTGGAGTATCCCCCGTTGGAATCTCATGCTCAATCGTCTGGGTACACCCGAAGTCCTCTCCATGTCGGGAAAAGGTCTCTTGATGTTCCCACAAAACTCTCTCCAACTGCTCCAACTGCACGGGGGTCAGCTTCTCCCGATCCACTCCCATCTGCTCCATGATCACATGAACATTCCATTCCTCCGTAGGAGGTTCAGTCCAGCCTACCTCGACCGCGAATGTCCAGGATGACTGTTGGTCTGGTCGCAATTCGAACCCTGCATTTTCCGGCACCTTCTCTGCCGGTACGAACAGTTCAGCCAGTATGGTCCCAGCGGGAATTGCAACAGCTTCATCTAAAACATTGATGCATCGGACCGGTACTCGTCCATTCTTCACAATCGCCAAAGAACGGGCCACATGTACCTTGGCAAATGAGGAACCCTCTCGGGCGGGCTCAAGTAGCACTTCAAGCCCATTCAATCTCTGTGCAGCTCCCACAGGCAGCATTAAGAGTTCCTCTTGTCTGGGTCCCAGCAGGATCGGGGCCCTCGAAGTCACTCGGACCCGGCCCACCCGGCCACCTGGGACCGCACTTTTCAGCAAGTCGCAACTCAGCACTAGACGGTGTAGAATTCTCTGTGTGGGTCGGTGTCTTGTCGCACGGGCCCAGTATCGGGGTCCTTCACTGGCATACATCTGGTGATTCAAATCTCGCAGCACGTTCATTCCGAGCGTCACTTCCATCCCTCTTCTAGGGGGGTGATCCACCAGTACTACCCCTTTCTGCCCCAGCTCTTGACCAAACATTTTTAGTTGCATCCACACGATCCCTTTTACTGACAATTGACCATTATTTGCGGCGGTCAGTCGTATCACTCGGCCATCCTCTGGAATCACTAGTCGACTGAAGTATCTCTCATATACTTCTAGAGGCATTATAGTACATTCGGATCCCGTGTCAACCAAGCACCTCATCTTCCGCCCTTCAAACTCTGCTTCTATCACTGGACTACATGCAAACAAATCTTGTTCATTCCGTCGAGGGCTTTGTGTGGGTGGGGCCGCTGCTGCTTGCCCTCTCATGGCAGCGGCCGGAAGTTTAAAGCCGGCGACGGGGTTTCTGGGGCTGTAAGCGCCCGGCAGTAACGCGAGATGTGTCCCTGGCGGCCACACTTCCAGCAGGTGATTGTTCCTCGTGGGCGAGGGCTTGACTCATTCTGATAGGACGACCTGGCCATTTGCGGGGTCACCGTTCCAGGGGGTGAGGCAGGAGGTTCCCGCGAGGGGGTAGAGGCGGGATCAACTGTCAGTTGAGACAATTTCAGCTTCAACTCCTTCACCTCAGCATGCAGAGCTTGTACCACGCTTACCAGCCCCTCTCCCCCCGACCCTGATGAACCACCTTCCTCCAGCTGGGCACTGTTCACTGACCCCTCGGGAACATAGGCCGATTTCTCTTCCCTTTCCACTGCAGCTCGGTAAATCTGCCAGAAAGATAACTCTGGTGCAACCCGGGCCATTTCCAACAGTTTGTCCCGGAGAAGTCTATTGGCTACACCGGTGATGAATTGGTCCCGGAGCAAGCGGTCTACCTCCCGGAATGCCCCCATGGCCCCCGGGTCTAGTCGCTGCATCTCATTCAACATCTCTTGCAAAATATTAGAGTACTGCATCAGGGACTCACACTCTCTCTGGGGACGATTAAAGAATAGGGACCGAAGCTGGGCCACGCGCGCTCGGCCCCCCAAACTCCCCTCTAACAGTTCCAAAATCTTTTCTAATGTATCCCTCTCTGATTCTGGGCGCACCATCACCATACGCCTAATATCACCCTCCAGTGCATTTAATGCCAGCTCAGCGCGTAACGCGGGGGTCAAATTACACATGCGCAGAATACTCCGGATTCTCTCAGCCCAATCTTGCAACGCCATATTGCGCCCATCATATTTCGGCATGTGCTGAAGTAAAGCTCCTACAGGCACATACCCTCCCGAAGTCGCCGCGGCTGCCAGGGGAACCCCAACCCCCGAGGAGGATGCGGATACAGCGGGGTCATTTCCACCCTCGCCCTCGTCCATGACAAACACTGGATCCTGCCGACTACGCCAAAAATGTAATGACCAGAGGTCCGAATAAGATCCAGTGAGTCACAAACCAAGACCAAGGCAGAAATCTCCAACGGTATTTACTCAAAGGCAAAATAATCAAGGTAATATGGAGAATATTAAGACAGATGCACCCCAAAGATACACTAATTCAGCAGCAGCTGAAATCACTGTGCCACTCCAAGGTCTCCTGAGAACTGTGTACTACAACAGACTAGTAAGAAATTTACCTAACAGGCAACTAAAAACAGGAACAAGTGTAAATTGAATGTAGTGTTATTAAGGGAGCCCCTGGAATGGCACATTGAGTATAACTTACACAACTCTAATATAAGATACACCTCTAAAGTAACAATTTAACACTCTGAGCAGAGATACCCGGGTATCTATAACTATGGTACCGTATCCTGAGATGGATTTCCTCTCAGGCAGGAATCCGCACAGGCTGCAGCCATTTCATATCTTCAGCGCCAATAAGTTACAGCAAACTCCTCTTGTCTTGTCGGCTGATGCCGAGCCCAAACGCCGGGGACTTAGTTAGTGGTCTCACGATGTTGTCTCTGCTTCTGTAGCTCCTAGGAATGCTTCCACGACAATCCGTCCGTCTCTGTATCAGCAGTCTGTCCAGACTTGGTTCTCCACTCAATGTACAGGGAATCCACAGACTTCCAAATACGTACTGGGTTCTTAGTAAAGTCTCAGTCTTTTGTTAAATAAAGGGTTAACTCCTCTCCAGGAAACGTTAGCCTCACAAGTCTCTCACAGAGTTAAACAAAAGGTTAGTTCTTCTCCAGGGGAACGTTAGCAACAAAAAGTCTCTCAAAAGCTTCTTTTCCTCCAAAAACACTTGCAGTAAATCCACACACAGTCTCTCTTTAAGATATCACAGCAGCTTCTGCCTTTGCTTCCCGCCTTTTTCTCTCTCAGCTCTCACTTCCTAGTTTCACTTTACACCCGAGACACTAGACCCCACCCAGCAGCACACATTGTCTCTGGGAGTTTTGCACGGTCTGTTCTCTTCTGCAATAGGCAAAAACCACAGGGTCCTAGTGCCCTCTCAGTGGGACTACAGTTCACCCTCTTACACCCACTCACTTTTCTCCCCCCATACTGTCTCCTCACACTATTCCCCTCCCTCCTCATACTGTCTCCTCTCACATCCCTCCTGTTCACCATACTGTCTCCTCATATATTTACCCCCTCACTTTCTATACTGCCTGCTCACCTGACTCACCATACTGTGTCTGCACACATTCCATCACCCTCACTCCCCGTACTCTGCCACATACATTTTTCACATCGCTACTCATACTGTGTCCACATACATTCCCCCGTTCGCTCCTCATACTGTCTGCACCCATCCCCCATAGTGTTTTCTCAGATATGCCCCCATTCCCCAGTACTGTTTCCTCATACATGCCCCCTATTCCCCAGTACTGTTTCCTCATACATGCCCCCAATTCCCCCGTACTGTTTCCTCATACATGCTCCCCATTCTCCTGTACTGTTTCCTCATATATGCCCATTATTTTCCTCTACCCCACCCCATCATTGCTCTCTTCACCACCTCCAACTTTGCTTTCTCCACCACCACTATCATTGCTATCTCCCCCACCACCCCATAATTTCCCATTCCACAACCTCCATCATTTCCTCCTTCCCCAGCACTCCCATCATTGCCCATTCCACCACCTCCATCATTTCCTCCTTTGCCTTTTCCACCATACCCATAATTTTCTCTTCCCCCACCATCCCCATCATTGCCCATTCTACCACATCCATCATTTCCTCCTCCCCCTCCATCCCAATTATTGCCCTCTCCCCGTCAGCCCCATCATTGCCCTCGCCTCTCCACCCCGTGCACACACACAAACACAAAACCATTTACGTCTCTGCATATTCACCCACAGTGCTACGCATGCATGCACACACAACACACACACAGCACCTCTCACCTATATACACACGCACAACACACAGCACTTCTCACCTATATACACACACGCACAACACACACACAGCACCTCTCACCTATATATACACACACAACACACACACAGCACCTCTCACCTATATACACACACGCACAACACACACAGCACCTCTCACCTCTAAATATACACATGCACAACACACAGAGCACCTCTCACCTATATACACACACGCACGACACACACACAGCACCTCTCCCCTCTATATATACACATGCACAACACACACAGCACCTCTCACCTATATACACACACGCACGACACACACACAGCACCTCTCACCTCTATATATACACATGCACAACACACACAGCACCTCTCACCTATATACACACACGCACAACACACACACAGCACCTCTCACCTCTATATATACACACGCAGAACACACACAATTTACTACTGTTGCCCCTGGCCCCTGCTCCCTCACTATCCTGCATGCTCCATATAGCCGACCCCAACCAGCCCCCTTAAATTTCAAACATTATCTGATTTTTCGGTTGGTGTCTTCAGCCCCATTACCCCGCGGTCTGGAGCTGGAGCACTTACCACCAACCGCAATGCAGCCTGTGCCCTGCTGTGTGTCTGTGAAGAGTGACGTCAGTCGCTGCTGGCGCTTCACTGATGCGGAAGTGCCAGCGGTGGTCAACGCTTCAGCGGTCAGGGCTTATAAATGGATCACAAGGCAAGCCAAGGGTACTAGCGACAGTGTAGGTGGTGTCGCTGTACACTTGGGATTCGATGCGCAGCACTTTCTCTGAGCTGGCTGTCAATTTGACAGCCGGCTCAGAGAGCGGGATTATCTCAGTGTGGGGGTGGCAGAATGCAGCCAACGAGGAGCCTCCTTGGATCCCTGCATCATCAGGCGGCCCGCTGGCGCCCCCCGTCGGCTGCGCCAGGGGCACATGCCCCGACTGCCCCCCCTGGATACGCCACTGTGAAAATCACCCCACAAGAATGGAAAAAAGGCAAATGCCTATATGTAGTGCTGTAGGATGGTTGCTACATGAAAGAATCCGCTCTCATATCTACCAGGGAGTAGACGCCACCTGTGGTATTCGGTCAGGGTGACCGACGCTGCTTTAAGGGGTCCGCTGGGGTGATGTTATGGCAGCTAGATGGTATACCTTCCCACAGGTGAAGTATATCCCCAGGGCTTCCCGATGTGTAAATGGTGGATGGTGAGAGGCGCAGAGAAGAACGACAACACAAGGTTCCAGTCTTTTTACCTTTACTGAAGACTCCAGCATCCACAGTCAAGGGCACCGGATCACATGGCAGGCACAGTCCGGCCAGTTTGGAAGCAAGTCCAGAGTCCCCTTGTCCAGGTAGAAATCAGTAGCCTTCCCTTGCGCTGCAGTGTTGTAGTTCCTTACTGCCTAAGGCTTCAAATAAGGTCCTCACAGATGTAATGTCTCTCTCTCTGTCCCCATATAGGATAGGACAAACGTGTATGACTGGTGGCTTGAAGCAGGTTTATAGGGACTCTATCATGCCCCAGCCTCTAAGGGGTGCCACCGTGCCTCCTGGGAGTAGGGTGGACAGGTAACGTGAAATTAGCTGTCCTGCCGATCTCTGGAGCAAGGTATAAAGGTCATTACTCCCTGGGTGTTCCGGCTACTGGGCTTCTGCACCTCAGAAGGAGGCAGCCTGTGTAGGGCTGGTTCCCTTCTGGTATCCACTCCTTTGCTACAACTTCCTTGCACGCTCGCTGCAATATAGTTCTGCCTTCAATGTCTCTTTCTAGGAGCTACAGCTCTGAAGGCATGCACAGCTCCGTGTCCTTCTCCTTCCTTCTCTGACAGGATCCTACCCCTGCCAGGGACGAACTAACTGAGCGGAGCTCAGCCAGCAACTAACTAACTTTCCCTACAGGCAACCAGTTTTACCAATGTGGGGAGTGACCTAATAAATAGGAGCAAAAGCTCCCCCTGGTGGCCTGGAGTGTGAAATGTGTTGCATGTTTGTGATACCCGGATGCAGTTATCCTTCTTTGCCTCCAAACGTAGCATCACTCTCCCCGAGAGGAAACCAATATCACTGTGACGACCAGGACCCTGGGGCGCCGCACTTTCCCCCTTCCCCGTTAAATCCAGAACTCCCGGACTGGGAAAAGAAAACAACAGTTTACAGGTTAGCAAAAAACATACAAATTTTTGAAACGCAATAGAACAAATTAATATAACTGATGCTTCCCTTTATGGGAGGTGAGGACTCCTGAACGTTGCATAACAAAAACATATTTACATTGTGGGCACACTTTTAATAAGAGTGGAGAACAGTTATTAACTATGAAATACAAACAAACGTTCTACCTTTATTCAAGTGCAAATCAACATCTATTGATTACTTTTACTCTTCTTCAAGTGCAACGTTTCTGTCCTACCCTCGCGGGTTATTTTATTTTCCCTATTTTATTCAAGAGTATATCAGGATATCAATACTCATTATCGGTTATATCAAAACATCATTCTAACTAGATTCAAGTTTCAGCTTTCAACACTATCTACTATATTAACTTTTCAATATACTCTGTCAAAGTGCAACTAGCAAACATTCCCTTTAAGGATATAAACAATATTCAAGTCTTTCTTAATGAGGTAGTGCAAAGCATCAATACTCAAGTCAATAATGCTGTAACAGCAGGAACAATGCGAGGGACCCGTTATTAACACCCAACGTTGGTCTTGGGCGGGCTACAAGGCGTGTTTCCCGACCCAGAATTCTGCCACATGGGTTTTTCTTCAGGTCTCTGTAAAACAAAGCAGTTCTCACAACAATATTAGAAACAGTCTCTTAGAAGCAGTCTCTGTAAAAGCTTCTTTTGTAAAACCAGTAGGAAGCACCTTTAAGAAGGTGCAAACTATTTACAAGCAAGTCCAGCCCTACCCACGCCGGCAAGTGGGCAGAACCAGTGTGCACCTTGGAGGTGCCAACTATGTGCAATGGAAAGTTTGTGGACCATTCACTGTCCATGATTCCAATGTTCTTTAAGGCAAAAGAAAAGGCAACTTTGTAAACTTTGAAACAGACAGCGAGGCCTGACAGCCACGTGGGAGCTGCAGCCTCTGAAAAGAGCGATAACCTGAAGTGTTGAATGTGGTGGAGCTACAGAGGAAAGAAGCAGAGGAGAAATAAAGGGTTCAGAGGGGAACAGTGGGGAGGACACCCTCGGAGCCATAGCGCGAAAGCCGGGTACCGGGAGCCCGAGGCCTTAGTGGAACTGTAGGACACTTGGCAGAACTGTAGTGATCAAATCGATCAAATCCTGTGAATACAGACCAGACTTATTTAAATGAAATTCAAGAGCTCTCATAGCCAAATCGTGCGGTATGCACGTATAAAGGGACGCAATGTCACAACAAAGCCACGAGAAATTACTCTGCCAGGTTTTTTTAAAGAAAGTTTTTAATACTTCTCTTGAGTCTTTAAAACCCCTTACCGGCATCGGACGTACTATACCGTCCGATGCCGGCTCCCCTGCTTTGATGCAGGGCTCCGCGGTGAGCCCGCACCAAAGCCGGGACATGTCAGCTGTTTTGAACAGCTGACATGTGCCCGTAATAGGCGCGGGCAGAATCGCGATCTGCCCGCACCTATTAACTAGTTAAATGCCGCTGTCAAACGCAGACAGCGGCATTTAACTACCGCTTCCGGCCGGGCGGCCGGAAATGACGTCATCGCCGACCCCCGTCACATGATCGGGGGTCGGCGATGCTCGTGAATGGTAACCATAGAGGTCCTTGAGACCTCTATGGTTACTGATTGCCCGTCGCTGTGAGCGCCACCCTGTGGTCGGCGCTCACAGCACACGTGCAATTCTGCTACATAGCAGCGATCAGCAGATCGCTGCTATGTAGCAGAGCCGATCGGGTTGTGCCTGCTTCTAGCCTCTCATGGAGGCTATTGAAGCATGGCAAAAGTTAAAAAAAAAAGTTTAAAAAAATGTGAAAAAAATAAAAAAAACATAAAAGTTTAAATCACCCCCCTTTCGCCCCAATCAAAATAAATCAATAAAAAAAATATGAAATCTACGCATATTTGGTATCGCCGCGCTCAGAATCGCCCGATCTATCAAATAAAAAAAAGTATTAACCTGATCGCTAAACAGCGTAGCGGGAAAAAAACTCGAAACGCCAGAATTACGTTTTTTTGGTCGCCGCGACATTGCATTAAAATGCAATAACGGGCGATCAAAAGAACGTATCTGCACCGTAATGCTATCATTAAAAACGTCATCTCGGCACGCAAAAAATAAGCCCTCAACCGACCCCAGATGATGAAATATGGAGACGCTACGAGTATCGGAAAATGGCGCAATTTTTTTTTTTTTTTTTTTTAGCAAAGTTTGGAATTTTTTTTCACCACTTAGATAAAAAATAACCTAGTCATGTTTGGTGTCTATGAACTCGTAATGACCTGGAGAATCATAATGGCAGGTCATTTTTAGCATTTAGTGAACCTAGCAAAAAAGCCAAACAAAAAACCATTGTGGGATTGCACTTTTTTTGCAATTTCACCGCACTTGGAATTTTTTTCCCGTTTTCTAGTACACGACATGCTAAAACCAATGATGTCGTTCAAAAGTACAACTCGTCCCGCAAAAAATAAGCCCTCACATGGCCAAATTGACGGAAAAATAAAAAAGTCATGGCTCTGGGAAGGAGGGGAGCGAAAAATGAACACGGAAAAACGAAAAATCCCCCGGTCATGAAGGGGTTAATATAGCCCGGCATTCCTGTGACTATAGGTTGTAATAGCGAGTCTACCCATTCACATAAATGTTCAGTCATTGACCCCACACCCGGTACTATGGGCCTCATAGCTGGTAGTCCATTACCTTTGTGAACTTTAGGTAGTCCATACAATATTGGTAACATAGGTGATGGCACAAAAAGATATTCCGCTTGTTTTTTGTCCAAGACTCCTAAATTGAGACCTTCATCAATGATTTTACTGACTTTTAAATTATACTCCTTAGTGGGAATGCTTCTTAATTTTCATACGTTGTATTATCCGCAAGAAGTTCATATATTTTATCTCAATAATCATTTTTATTTAAGATGAATATCAGTCCACCCTTATCACTTTTTTTTATCACAATATTTTTCATTTCTTTCAATTCTCGGAGGGCTTTTCTTTGCTCAAATGTCAGATTATTGCTATTTCTTTTTGATGTATTTTGATTGAAGTCATCTTTTAACTTTTTCAAATCTTTTTTAATCAGCTCCTGAAATTTATCCATACACTCCACCCTATTCTGTATCGGGTAGAAGTATGTATTTTTTGTTTTAAACTTTTCTGATTGATTTCTCCTCACATTTCCTTCTATCTGCTCACTAGATAGGTTTTGCAGACAAATAAGCGCCACTTGTGCTTTAAAGTCTAAATCCTCATACTCATTCACAATATTGTCTCTTATTTCTATGTCTCTCTCATTATCGTATACCAAAAAGTGTTTTTTTATAGTCAAATTTCGCATGAATTTATTTATACTAAGAATAGTCATAAACAAATTAAAGTCTGTGTCAGGTACAAAATTCAATCCCAATGCCAGAACATCTAATTGATCTTTCGTTAGTGTTTGCGAGGAGAGATTAACAACATTATATTCTTCAGTTACTTGTGTTTTTTCTTGTAGCGGGTAACTACTCCAGATGGATTTCTTGTGTTTCCTCCCACCTCTTCTCTTGCGTTTTTTGACGACTTATAATTCCTCTTTCTATTTTCATTTGTGTTGCTCTCCATCTGATGCGCTGGCATTTGTATCTGATGAGTCAGGGTCTGATGAAAAAAAGCTCACCTGTGGTCTATTTGTCGGTTTTCTGTATGCCTGATTATTTTTCAAGATTGATCTCGGGGATCTATGCATTTTTTCCCACTGCCCCCATTGATACACTTTATCAGTGGAATAGTCATTCATATCCCTCTCAAATTTCCGCTTTTTGCGATTCATGATGTCATTTTCCAATACACCAATATTTTCTTTCATTTTAGACAGGGATGTTTCATAATATGAAAAAGTTTTGTATTCTTCAAGGGTATTATTTATTTCTTCTATATTTTTCTCTATCTCCACCAGTTTTGACTCATGCTTAATTAGAAGTCTCATTAAATTCAAGGAACAATTAGTAAGAATTTGATTCCATTCCTTTTTAAAGTCATCTGAGTATATAAATGTGGATACTTTTTTTTTATTCTTAAGCCTCTCGGAATAATTTCCTTTGCCAGGTAATTTTGTAATGTCGTATGATTCCACCAGATCTTTGTTTCTAATTTAGCCAATTTTTCAGCTTCCACCAATTGTGTTGTAACATCCACATTACCAATTGTATTAACTCCAGTGCTTCCAAACACCTGTGCTGCTTTTTCTGATCTATCATTAGATTGCAGCATGGTCTTTTAAGAAAAACAGAAATTCAAACCACAGTTCACATCCAATGCAAATAATAATTAAAGTGCAGGATATAAGTCAGGAGACCACTGCAAAGTCAATGTAAATAAATAATATAGGAGAAAAAAACAGGCTACAAGAGCCCTAGCCAGCTCACCGACAGACCACAGTAGCACAGAAACTTCATCCTGACCCAGCCGTGAAGCAACAGAAGAGGAGAAGAAAAAACGTGTGAATGCTCCAGCGTCTCAGGTGTGGTCCGGGATGATGACTACAGTTCTTAGCCCTCCGGTTCTGCCAAGTGTCCTACAGTTCCACTAAAGCCTCGGGCTTCCGGTACCTGGCTTCCACACTATGGCTCTGAGGGTTTCTTCCCCGCTGTTCCCCTCTGAGCCCTTTATTTCTCCTCTGCTTCTTTCCTCTGTAGCTCCACCACAATCAACCCTTCAGGTTATCACTCTTTCCAGAGGTTGCAGCTCCCACGTGATTGCCAGGCCTCTCTGTCTGTTTCAGACATCCTTCCGTCTCAGTGTCTCTCTCTAACTGACCTAAATCCTCCTCCAGACCAGGACACATAAAGCTCAGGGAAGCTCCCCTGAATCCGGGTCCTGAGCTCCCCCTCCTAGATTTGGAATGTGTTGTATGTGGGTGCCTTACCTGGTAACAAGGAAATCCCCATGGCCTCCAAGCATGATATCACCCTCCCCAAAAGGAAGGCAGCATCACTGTAACAACTGGCCCCCTGGGGTGTTACACTCCCCCCCCCCCCCCCCGGTAACACCAGTACTCCCGGACTGGGAAAAGAAAAACATAAACAACAGGTTGAAGACAATTTTTTAACCTGCATGTCAACAGGTTAAAACTTCAACATCCCTCTATGTTCCCTATAAAATTGGTAGGGCTGCTTTATTCTTTTCGGTCAGTACGATTACAGTGATACCTCATTTATATAGTTTTCTTATGCTTTGGTGCTTTTCCACAACAAAAACTATTTTATTGAAAAAATAATTATTTGTGCATCACGTTATCCTGAGAGGTATAACTTTTTTTATTTTTCTGCTGATAAGCTGCCATACAGCTCTGTTATTTGCGGGACAAGATGACTTTTTCAGCGGTACCATTTTTATTTCCATTAATTTTTTTAATCACGGTTAATTGCACTTTTTGTTCGGTGGTATGATTATAAAGCATTGTTTTTTGCCTCAACAGTTTTATAGATCAGGTCGTTACGGATATGGCAATACCAAATATGTGTACTTTTATTGTTTTTTTTGTTTGTTAATTTACATGTATTTATTGGAAAAATATTTTTTTTCTTTATTTGGGGATTTTAAAAAATATATATTTTTACACTTTTTAATTTTTTTGTTACTTTTTTACATTGCCCCATCCTTGGACATCACTGTATAGCATCAGATCGCTGCTCGGATGCTCTGCAATGCTTTACAGCAGAGTATCAGAGCAGCATCTGACAGGCAGGGAAGGAGGCATGTCAGTGCCTTCTCTCAGCAGGTGCTCACAAGCCACCTTCCCTGCTGGACCCCGAAGGACCCCGCGGCAATCTTTCAGCCGGGGGTTTCCACGGAGACCATAAGGACAACACAATCATATCAGAGCAGTATATGTATGACGCATGTCGGGAAGGGGTTAAAGATTAAATTCTTACTCTTGCATCTAGTCTTTTGTCCACCAAACTGCAGAGCAGTGAATGATGGGCACAGCATTTTTTGTGCTCATGGGTGCTCCTGTAAAATGACTGTGGGGTGTTTATGGATTGCCATGATGGGCAAGAGACTGCTGAAGACCCCTCTGCCTGCCATAACAGTACTCCTGTGAAATCCAGATCATTATTTTTTCTATACACAGCAATACTTAAGGGGTTGAAATAAATGTATTTAAACAGGAACCGATGACCAGATTTTACGGCTTGCTCATGGGGAGAAATACTTTCAGTTTCTTAATTTTTGAAAGGTTAATTTAAAGAGGACTTTCAACCTCTTAGGCCGGCGTCACACTACCGTGTTTTACGGACGTAAGAGAGGTGCTGAAAATACGGATTGCATATGGTACAATGCTTCTCTATGCCCCAGCTCCTATCAGCCGTATTTTACTGATCCGTATTATACGGTGTTCTACGGCCGTAGAAAATCGCAGCATGCTGCATTTGTCACCGTATTGCGCAAAAAATACACCAATGAAAATCTATGGGGGCCAGAAAAGTTCGGATTACACACGGACCAGCAGTGTGACTTGCGAGAAATACGCAGCGGTGTTCCATAGAAAAGCCGGCAATTCAGTGCGGTGTACAGTAAAATCACACTGACAGGTTAGAATAGAATAGCTAAAATAAATGTCTACGTATAGTATAGGGGTATATATGTATATATGTCAGTGAGACACACACATATATATATATTAATATTTCATACAGCGCTAGATAGCTTAAAAGCCGGTAATTCAATTGCCGGCTTTTGCCATCTCCTTCCCAAACCCGACATGATATGAGACATGGTTTACATAAAGTAAACCATCTCATATCCCTTTTTTTTTGCATATTCCACACTGCTAATGTTAGTAGTGTGTATGTGCAAAATTTGGATGCTGTAGCTATTAATTTAAAGGGTTAAATCGCGGAAAAAATTGGTGTGGGCTCCCGCGCAAATTTCTCCGCCAGAATGGTGAAGCCAGTGACTGAGGGCAGATATTAATAGCCTGGAGAGGGTCCATGGTTATTGGCCCCCCTGGCTAAAAACATCTGCCCCCAGCCACCCCAGAAAAGGCACATCTGGAAGATGGGCCTATTCTGGCACTTGGCCACTCTCTTCCCATTCCCGTGTAGCGGTGGGATATGGCGAGCGTGGGAAAATATTTAACCCTTTAAATTAATAGCTACAGCGCCCAAATTTTGCACATACACACTACTAACATTAGTAGTGTGCAATATGCAAAAAAAAAAGGGATATGAGATGGTTTACTGTATGTAAACCATGTCTCATATCATGTTGGGTTTGTGAAGGAGATAGCAGAAGCTGGCAAAATTGAATTATCGGCTTTTAAGCTATCTAGCGCTGTATGATATATTAATATATATATATATATGTGTCTCACTGACATATATATATATATATATATATATATATATATACAGACAATATTTATGTTTTTACGATTTTTTGAGAACATGGATCCATTGTATGTCCGTATGTCGGTTTTGCAAGCCTGCGAGAAAATCTCGCAGTACGGAAGCCATACGTATTACATACGGAGGATGCCATGCGCAAAATACGCTGACACACCCTGCCGACGGATGAGATACGGACCACTATTTTGGGGACTTTTCTGCGTATTACGGCCGTAAATTACGGACCATATTTTTATACGCTGAGTGTGACGCCGGCCTTAAACTGCACATTCCTGCACATAGTAGTATGAATGTATAAAACATTTTTTGCAGTTTTCATTTTCTCCTGTGGGGATACAGGACGCCTAAATTACTGCCTCCTACGTTCGGTGGCCCCCTTAAGGCTTATGTCCAAACCTACCACAAAGCGGAACTTGGACGTTTGCATCAATGAAGCCATTGACTATAACAGTGCAGACCAAGTCACCGTTTACTCTGTCGTGCATTATTTTCGACTGTATTTGCCTACTTGAGGAGGACACCAAGTCTACTTTATATAACTGTCATCCTTGAATAAGTGCATACAGCCGAATGGGTTTTCAACTTCCTTCTGACAGTTTTGAATTTGTTGGAATTCCAGAGGATGGATTTTATTCAGGAGAAGTCTTGGAGGTGATTGGGTGAGGAACGTATGAGTGTGGAAGAGAAAAGAAGGTCTTGTGAGAACTGGTGATTAAGTGTGAGAAGATATTGGGAGATTAGTTTGGAGGTACAGTGGCATGTAAAACTTTGTGCACCCCTGGTCAAAATTACTGTTATTGTGAACAGTTAAGCAAGTTGAAAATGAAATGATAGCTAAAAGACTTAAAAGTTAAAAATGTCATGTTTCCTTTGCATTTTAGGCAAAAAAATATATTGTTATATTGTTATAAATTACAAAAAGAAAAATGGTCTGATGCAAAAGCTTATGCACCCTGCAAGGTTAGTGAATACGGCCAAGTACAGAGATATCCTGGATGAAAACCTCTTCCAGAGTGCTCTGGACCTCAGACTTGGCTGAAGGCTCACTTTCCAACAAGACAATGACCCTATGCACACAGCTAAAATTACAAATGAGTGGGTTCAGAACAACCTCTGTGACCATTCTTGACTGTCCCTGCCAGAGCCCTGGCCTAAACCCAATTGAGCACCTCTGGAGAGACCTGAAAATGGCTGTCCACCAACGTTCACCATCCAAACTGACGGACCTGGAGAGGATCTGCGATGAAGAATGGCAGAGGATCCTCAAATCCAGGTGTGAAAAACTTGTTGCATCATTCCCAAGAAGACTCATGGCTGTACTAGCTCAAGTGGGTGCTTCTACTCAATACTGAGCAAAGGGTCTGAATACTTATGACCATGTAATATTTCAATTATTGTTTTTTAATAAATTTGCAAAAATTACTACATTTCTTTTTTTTTCAGTCAAGATGGGGTGCAGAGTGTACATTAATGTAAAAAAATTAACTTTTTTGAATTTACCAATTATTGTTAAATGTAAAGGGGTCTGAATACTTTCCATACCCACTGTATACCAGAAACTATAGCCTCTCCATCACAAGAAGTAACATCTGTAGTTCAATTGGGAAAAGCAAGCAAGCCAACAATATTGCACATATTGTTGGCTTGCTTGCTTTTCCCAATTGAACTACAGCCTCAAGTTGTTTTCCTACTACTTCACTTAATGTTCATCTTTCTATCGGCCAGGCCACATCCTCATGTGATTGGCAAATTTTCTGATGATTCTACTGCCTTATGATTTTTTCCTTTTTTCCTCTATCCTGGTTCTGACTCGGGGACCTGACCATTTCTGCTTCATTGGCCAGCGAATATTCTGAGGACTCAACACAGGGCCTCTGCGCAAAACATCAACATCCCTGTACAGGGGATAAAGAGTGAAGGCCAGGAGTCAAGTCACTTGGGACCTGATAGACAGGGCAAAGCCTGCCCGTGGTGCCCTATTTTGATCTGGCAGACAACAATTTTTGCATCACCTTTTGTGAAAAAGCCATGGCTTCTTCCGTTTGCCCCACCTGTGTATAAATATCAGCAAGGCAGGCATCTGCTCCTAAAAAGCGATAATTTTTGGACCGTTTTTACAATTTAAGTAGCATAATACGTCTGTTAGCGCAGTGTGTAATAACTGTGGGTTGTCGTTTACCAACTATTTTCTCCTAGCCAAGTTGAAGTCACTTTGACATTTCTAAAGCTGCACTTCCACTAAAGAGCTAGAAAGAGATTAAACCCCTTAACGAGCTCCCCCTGTTTGGTGTCGGCTCCAGCAATGAGCCCATACCTTTTCCGGCATATGACAGCCGATCTGTTCAGCTGACATGAGCCGTTAACAGCCACAGGAGAAATCGCGATCCTCACTGTTAACCCTTTAAATGCCGCTGTCAAACACTGACCGCAGCATTTAACATGCATCTCCGGCAATGACGCCAGAAATCCGCCCATTGGTGACCCCCAACACGTGATTCGCGGGTCACCAATGGGTTGGCATGACAACCAGAGGTCTCCTGGAGACTTCTATGGTTGTCACTGCCGGTTTGCTATGAGCGCCACTTAGTGGTCGGCGCTCATAGCAAGTGAGGTATTCTGCTACATGCAGGTGATCTTATTATCGCCTGCATGTAGCAGAGCTGATTGGTTATGGCAGCTTCTAGTCTCCCATGGAGACTATTGAAGCATACCAAAAGTGAAAAAAAAAAGTTTTTAAAAATATTTAAAAAATAAAAGTTCAAATCACCCCCCTTTTGCCCCATTCAAAATAAAACAATAAAAAACAAACATACACATATTTTGTATCAACGTGTTCAGAATCACTTGATCTATCTATAAAAATAGAATTAACCTGATCACTGAACAGCGTAGCGAGAAAAAGTAAAAACACCAGAATTACATTTTTTAGTTGCCGTGACATTGCATTAAAATGCAATAACTGGTGATCAAAAGAACATATCTGCACCCAAATGGTATCATTAAAAACGCCAGCTCGGCATGCAAAAAATAAGCTTGCACACGACCTGCGATCACAAGAAATGGAGACACTACAAGTATCGAAATAATGGTGCATTTTTTTTTTTACAAAGTTCGGAATTTTTTTTTCACCACTTAGATAGCAAAGAGCCTAGACATGTTATGTGTCTATGAACTCATAATGACCTGGAGAATCATAATGGCAGGTCAGTTTAGCATTTAGTGAACCTAGTAAAAAAGCAAAACAAAAAAACAACTGTGGGTTTCCATTTTCCAGGACATGATATGTTACAACCAATGGTGTCGTTAAAAAGTACAACTCATCCCGCAAAAAACAAGCCCTCGCATGGCCATATTGACAGAAAAATATAAAAGTTATGGCTCTGGGAAAAAGGGTAGCAAAAAACGAAAACGCAAAACCGAAAAATACCTCCAGTCATGAAGGGGTTAATACAATTCTATTAGACCTGAGAGTCTAATCTCTCCTGTTAAATTGTAGGCTTAACAGCACTTGAAAATCAAATTTTGGGGAAATGTTTGCCAAAGCTGACAAATTTGAATTTTGATTTTCTGTACTAGTTATATTTACTGAATATCCCATCAAAATGATGTCAGATTTATAATAAGAATTTATATACAGGAATATGCCATACGTTCCACACATCATGTGTAAATAAAAAAATAGATTTATTAATAAATAGATATATCTACAAAGTGTCACAAAAAGGTGTTGTCAGTGACACAATGTACATACTATACTTTTATTTGGCATTTATTATTTCCTCATTTAAGCATGCCATCATACATCCATTACTTAAAAAACCATCCCTCGATCAAAACTGTGCCGCAAATTATAGACCTGTCTCTAATCTTCCCTTCATCTCTAAACTCCTCGAACGCCTGGTCCACTCCCGTCTTACCCGCTATCTCTCAGATAACTCTCTTCTCGACCCTCTTCAATCTGGCTTCCGCTCTTTACACTCTACTGAAACTGCCCTCACTAAAGTCTCTAATGACCTACTAACAGCTAAATCTAATGGTCACTACTCCATGCTAATTCTCTTGGATCTCTCTGCAGCATTCGACACTGTGGATCATCAGCTCCTCCTCACTATGCTCCGCTCCATCGGCCTCAAGGACACCGTTCTCTCCTGGTTCTCCTCCTATCTCTCTGATCGATCCTTCACTGTATGTTTTGCTGGTTCCTCCTCCTCTCACCTTCCCCTTACTGTTGGGGTTCCTCAAGGATCAGTCCTAGGCCCCCTCCTCTTCTCGTTGTATACTGCCCCTATTGGACAAACACTCAGTAGATTTGGTTTCCAGTACCATCTCTATGCTGACGACACCCAATTATACACTTCTTCTCCTGATATCTCACCGACCTTTTTAGAAAACACCAGTGATTGTCTTACCGCTGTCTCTAACATCATGTCCTCCCTCTATCTGAAACTAAACCTGTCAAAAACTGAACTCCTCGTGTTCTCTCCCTCTACTAACCTACCTTTGCCTGACATTGCCATCTCCGTGTGCGGTTCCGCCATTACTCCAAAGCAACATGCCCGCTGCCTTGGGGTCATCCTTGATTCTGACCTTTCATTCACCCCCCACATCCGATCACTGGCTCGCTCTTCTTATCTGCATCTCAAAAACATTTCTAGAATTCGCTCTTTTCTTACTTTCGACTCTGCAAAAACTCTTACTGTTTCACTTATTCATTCTCGTCTGGACTATTGTAACTCTCTACTAATCGGCCTCCCTCTTGCAAAACTCTCCCCGCTCCAATCTGTCCTGAATGCTGCAGCCAGGATCATATTCCTCACCAACCGTTACACCGATGCCTCTACCCTGTGCCAGTCATTACACTGGCTACCCATCCACTCCAGAATCCAGTACAAAACTACTACCCTCATCCACAAAGCACTCCATGGCTCAGCACCACCCTACATCTCCTCCCTGGTATCAGTCTACCACCCTACCCGTGCCCTCCGCTCCGCTAATGACCTCAGGTTAGCATCCTCAATAATCAGAACCTCCCACTCCCGTCTCCAAGACTTTACACGTGCTGCGCCGATTCTTTGGAATGCACTACCTAGGTTAATACGATTAATCCCCAATCCCCACAGTTTTAAGCGTACCCTAAAAACTCATTTGTTCAGACTGGCCTACCGCCTCAATGCATTAACCTAACGATCCCTGTGTGGCCCATTTATAAAAAAAAAAAAAAGAGGTTCCTCGCATCATGTTCTCATACACTTTATGCAGTATTAGCCCTCTGTGTCTGTACTGCTACATACTTAGGCAGTTAACTGGTTCATGCAGCTTTACATGAACACCCGAGCCTTACACTATGGCCGGTCCAAATAACAAAAACAATTGTTATCATCCACCTCTCGTGTCTCCCCTTTTCCTCATAGTTTGTAAGCTTGCGAGCAGGGCCTTCACTCCTCCTGGTATCTGTTTTGAACTGTATTTCTGTTATGCTGTAATGTCTATTGTCTGTACAAGTCCCCTCTATAATTTGTAAATCGCTGCGGAATATGTTGGCGCTATATAAATAAAAATTATTATTATTATAATTATTATTTGGCCATGGTTTTTGATCTTGGCTAGGAAAGCCAAGGGTCAAATCTTCCAAGCAAACCATACTCATACTATTGTTAGATTATACCAGGTATGTAATCTCAATGTACTTAGAGTAACTACTACACAAGTTAATAAATAACTACTGGAACTTTGTATGCTTAAAAGGTGCAACAGATGACCTCAGATTTGCATGAAACAGTAGAGTTGAATTTGTGTGCGTGATAGAGAAACAGTGGCTTGTAAGTAGCAATATCTCTTTTCATAAAGTCTTGCTTAATTTTCTTGTCCTAGTCTTTTGTAAACATAATGGCATGTATTTCTAAGATTTGCTAATACTACGCTCATTGCATTGGCAGATTTCCTAGATACAAAACAAGATAAGGAAAAAGACAAATACGGAGCAGCAAATCTGTGATGGATAATCCATACGTTACCTTAATTAGTAAGCGTAGATGCACATTGCTTTTTATTTGAATTTGGCCTACAGAATTTATTGTCCTAATATATATAGAGTAACACCTCTTTGAGCCAAAAACCCAAAATTGCAAACACAAAGGTCCTCTCAAAGAGGAATTATAGAGAAGGCAGGTTAAAGTGTCTAATGCAGTCAGGAAAGAAGTAAGGCACACAAAAAACAACCCCAAATGCTCCTAGCAGAAACACAAATTGATACCGCATTATGCTTACTATAGACTATAGCAATTCACCTGCAGTGCTGGACAGTATTCTTGAGCTCTAACTTTGCAGTGCCGCAGGTACGATGGTAGGACAACAGCATGCAAGTCCTACCGTAACCAACTTTGACACAAGCGCAGGTGTTGAGGGCTTTCATAACAGCAGGCATTGTTGGACTGGGGTGTAAAGAGCCCACCAGTGACATTGATTCTGGGGATCCACTTTCCAGTTACATGCAATATTACCTGACCTTTGATCACAATTTAGTACAAATTATAAGCTAAGTAGTCGTTAAAATAATGGTGAAATGCTGATGTTGTATGTACACATATTAATAAGTGTATTGCGCCAAACACATGTATGGGACTGGGGGGCTAACTTCTGCACCTAGGCCCCTGGGGGGGATACACCTGTACCCCAATGGATCAGTCAGAGCCTGCCAGCAAGAATAAGGATTGACATTACATTTGCATATCAGACATAACCAAATTAGAATATTCACAAAGATGCATACTACAGTATTGAATACCACTATATAACAAGGAAAAATAAGGGGCATTGCACTACATCGGACCTACTTGTTCTTATGTGCTATTTCTTAATTCTAAAACTGTGCTTCAGTGAATGTTATCACAAAGCAGAGATCACGATATGGTTAGATAGGGCAGCTGCCCTCATTCAGTGATCTGTCATGTGTGTATTGGGTTGTATCCACAAATGATATTGTATCATGTTATTGTGCTTATTGGCCTTTGTATCATGCTTTATAGCAATAGCCTTTATTTTAGGGTGACCTCAAATGTGGAGGCTTTTTCAAGTCTCTGTGCTTGTTTTTTTGATAAGAATTAATAAAATGCGGTACATAACTTGTTTCATAGTGGTGTGTACCATATTCTATAGTGTATATATTTCTAAATGTACTAACCAGGCTCAGACTAGGACCAAGAAAACAGCTGCGGTCCACCTCACAGTCACAGTCGAGCCTACATTTGTAAGTTCCTTATATGGACCATAGTGCCCAGACAGACCTTGTTTCTTCTGACCCAAACTTACAACTTCATAGGGATACAGGTACCTCTCACAGAATTAGCATATCATCAAAAAGTTAATTTATTTCAGTTCTCCAATAAAAAAGGTGAAAGTCATATATTATATAGAGTCATTACAAACAGAGTGATGTATTTCAAGTGTTTATTTCTGTTAATGTTGATTATTATGGCTTACAGCCAATGAAAACCCAAAAGTAATGACTCTATATCATATATGAGTTTCATTTTTTGGATTGAAGAACTGAAATAAATAAACTTTTTGATGATACTCTAATTTTGTGAGATGCTCCTGTATATTATTATTATTATTATTATTTATTGTTATAGCGCCATTTATTCCATGGCGCTTTACATGTGAGGAGGGGTATACATAATAAAAACAAGTTCAATAATCTTAAACAATACAAGTCATAACTGGTACAAGAGGAGTGAGGACCCTGCCTGCAAAGGCTCACAATCTACAAGGGATGGGTGAGAATACAGTAGGCGAGGGTAGAGCTGGTCATGCAGCGGTTTGGTCGATCGGTGATTACTGCAGGTTGTAGGCTTGTCGGAAGAGACTGTTAGTTCAAATAATGGCACCCCCAGTAAGGCCGGGGTCACTCGAGCGAATATTCTCTTGTGCGAGTGTATTGGGCAGATTATGCTAATGACACTGGGATCAAGCTCTGTCACAGTTTGATCCGAGTGTCACCTTAGTGTGATCCGATTCTCTTCAACGAGAGAATCGCAGCACAAGTGCAGGGAATATAGAGAACAAAATTTCTCCATATTCTCCATTGACTCTGTGCGGAGTACTTTGGACTGCACTAGGACAGTGTCGGATTGGGGTTGCAAGGGCCCACCAACAACATTGATTTGGGGGTGGGGGGGGGGGCACTTTTCATTACACGATCCTCATTCACAAAATTACCTGTATCTCTATATAATAATAAACTGGGTAGTTTGATTACTGAATGATGAGATGATCCTTTTTTCCTGTACAGAGTGAGTCAAGTGAATTATGCCAAGTACTGCCCACACAGTGGGGTGGAAGTCCAGATCTACACTAGGGCCCACCAGGGGATTGCCCTGTTACACTATGGGCCAGTTTGAGCCTGCACTAGCATGACATGTGAGTGCAGTTGGATTTTTCACACGCACCCATAAACTTGAATGGGCAAAAGCGATCCAATCGTCTAATGCACTGCCAGCATGCTGCAAAAAAAAAATCTCAGATCTTCACTGCCCTATAGTTTTACATTGGTCTGAGTGCAATCCAAATTTTTAGGAAATTGCACTCATCCGATTTATTCGCTCGTGTGAGCGATCCCAAAGTCTGGACATCGCTGTTGTGAAGGCGTGTTAGACGTGTGAATGCAGCATACCTTTGTCACTACAGTAACTGTCTGCAGGCTCTCTGCTCAGCAATTACATGCACCATTTAGTACATCATGATATGAGCTTGAGTTGACCTTCAACAGTCTCCCTCCCCACGGCCTCTGTAGTCTTTAGTCGAATATAGAGGTGTATATTTCTAATTTCTTATAAATTGTGTCATATGCATCACTATCACAACAAGTTTGACATGTCATAAAGGCTCTAAAACACTCATCAAAAAGTGCTGCTGTCCTGTGAGAGCAAAGTCAGGCTCATGGACTGTTATATTTAGGCCGCAATCACACTATCAGTATTTGGTCAGTATTTTACCTCAGTATTTGTAAGCCAAAACCAGGAGTGGAACAATCAGAGGAAAAGTATAATAGAAACACGTCACCACTTCTGTATTTATCACCTGGTTTTGACTTAAAAATACTGATGTAAAATACTGAATGTGTGAACATGGCCCTCAGTATCACAAAAGATCAGTATTTGGCTGCATTCTCTATTCTGTGTTTTGTCCTTTGTCCTAGTGTAAAATCTCGTGGCTTTCAATACGACTTTTACTTCAATCACACCACACATGTTCCTTTCTGTCCCCTAGTGTTCTCAGTTCCAAACTCTATTATTCCCTAGAGTAACTAAGGAGGCAATAGCACAAGTAGAACTTGGCACCAGTTTTAAAACCATATATTATCAGAAATTATTATAAAGATTTGCCTTTTGTCTAAAATAAAAAATATAATTAAATCAAATTGTGTCAAGTTTATTAAAATACTCTCTACACAGTTTTAGACTGCCCTAAATTCATGAAATGAAATCTACATCTAATTTGAACAGGTGTAGATTTAAGCCACAATTTACAACATTTTCTGGCATGAAGCTTAATAAATCTGTCTAAACGTTGATGGCTATGCCCTCTTCTGTTACTCTATATCAGTGGTGCATTTTTATGTCCAAGGCTCACATTGTCATACTGAACTAATCCAACTGACATGAATTCATCACCAGGACCATCGTCATCATATCACCAGAACCAAGTTTGAGTATTTGAGGAGGATTTGAAGAGTTTCGGCTAGAGTTGAGCAACTTTTACTTTTTTCGGATCGAGTCGGATTTCGCGAAACCTGACTTTGTCAAAAGTTGGGTCGGGTGAAATTGGCCGATTATTGCGAAAAGTTGGGGGCCGACTGAAACACGAAACCCAATGCAAGTCAATGGGGAATCAAAGTCGGCAGTGAGTGGAGGACAGGAAAACACCTACAGTGCCCATTTTAATGCCAAAAACATCAATTCTTATTACTTAAGCTTGTCAATCTTAATTTACTTTATAATAATAGTTAGGCATTGAAAACTGGGGGTCATTTGGCTAAAGTTGTGGGGGGGTAGGGCTGGCTCAAGATTTTCGTGGGCCCAGGAAAGGCGGAATACGTCACGACGGTGGAGCAGGGAGAGGTAAGTATTTCAACTTTGCAAGTGCTGTGATCCTGAGCAAGCAGGGGGGGCCCACTCCTTGGCACTGGAACAGGGCCCCTCATAGTATGGCGGTGTGTTTGACGGCGGGAGGCGCCTCCCACTGGCAGAGACACTTTTGCGTACTATGAGGGGCCCTGTGCCAGTGAAGTCACCAACGAGTATGCCCCCCCCACCTGATGAAGGAACATGCACTTTCATCTGCACCTTCCTCTTTGTCCCCATGTAAGGTGGTTTAGTATGTGGAAAGGGGAACCTGACTTTCAGCAGGGTCAGATTCTGGCTGTGTAGAGTGCAAGGGGAATGTAGTTGTCTGGGTCAATGTACCAGCAGACTCATCTACCAGTGGCTGGGCAATGGGCAGGATGAGGAGGAAACACAGATATAGGTCCAAATAAGAAAGTAGGCTAAATGCAGTTCAAAATTGGTAACAGGACTAAACAGGCGGCATTGCTTTGTTCAGTGGAGGAAAACTGTAATGAGTGGCAGACACAGTTAGTAGGCCCAAATAATAAAGTAGGCTAAATGCAGTTCAAAATCGGTAACAGGACTAAACAGGCGGCATTGCTTTTGTTCAGTGAAGGAAAACTGTAATGAGTGGCAGACACAATTAATAGGCCCAAATAATAAAGTAGGCTAAATGCAGTTAAAAATTGGTAACAGGACTAAACAGGCGGCATTGCTTTGTTCAGTGGAGGAAAACTGTAATGAGTGGCAGACACAGTTAGTAGGCCCAAATAATAAAGCAGGCTAAATGCAGTTCAAAATTGGTAACAGGCCTAAACAGGCGGCATTGCTTTGTTCAGTGGAGGAAAACTGTAATGAGCTTTAAAAGCTGTTTTCCTACTCCCAGATAAGGGAGCCTTCGAGGCCTTGTGTAGCCAGACGATGATGCTTGGCTCAACACCTCCAGCCTTAGGTGCTATTGTGCTTTTGCCACTACCACCAGATGCACCACCACCACCATCAGTACCAGCTGGCAACCACCGCCCACGGGCTCTTCCACCAGACTTCCTAATTTTTGGGAAAATCTAACCAAAATAACAACCGTTATATGGTACTGTAAAACAAGGTGGAAGGTGTATATAAACTTGCTGAGAATTTGAATCTCCCTTTTTTTTTGGGAGACTGAACCAAAACTCAGGCCCAGTGTATATAATAACACAATCTAAGTGGCAGAAAGTGGCTGGCTGACATACGACAAACTAACAGGACTGCAGTATATCCACTTTGTGAGAATTTGAATCTCACTTTTTTGGGGGAGACGGAACCAAAACTCAGGCCCAGTCCATAAAACAATACAATGTAAGTGGCAGAAAGAGGCTGGAAGATATATGAAAAAATTCAAGGAATGTAGTACAATTTCAATCTCCCTACAATGATCTCAGGAAAAGTATGGCAGCAATAAAAATGACTGCTGCCCACAAAAGTGTGGACAAATAAACAAGATAACTGTGCAGAAAGGAGCAACAGGATTTTTGCTTTTAAAAAAGCAGTTGGTTTGCACAGCAGCGTGCAAACAGCAATGCAGCTATCAGGGAGCCTTATAAGGCAGCCTAATAAGCTACAGAGCTGATGCACAAAAATATAAACTCCACTGTCCCTGCAAAGAAATGGTGGTGTTGGACAGTGGAAATCGCTACAGCACAAGCAGTTTGGGGGTTAATCTTCCCTCCCTAACTATATCCCTTCTTCTGATGAAGCTGCAGCAACCTCTCCCTATGTGTTGTGAATTCTGCTCTTGGGTTCCCTCCAGTGGTTGTAGATGGGAATGCAGTTGTCTCTGAGTCACAGTCCTGGCCAGGTGTATCTGCTAATTGCTGTTCTGACTGGGATATTTAAGTGTGCAGGATTCATTAGCCCTTGCCAGTTGTCAATGTTTCTTTGGAAGTATTGGATCTCTGCCTGGCCTCTCCTGCTTAACTGCCAGTTCAGCAAAGATAAGTGTCTGTTTCTTTTTCTGAAGAACATAGGTTGTGTGCTTATTTTCAGTGCAGATCTTTTGTTTCTATTTGTCCAGCTTAGACTGTGTCAGTTGTTTTTCTCAGCCTGGTTGGATTCTCTGGAGTTGCAGATATACTCTCCACATTTTTAGTTAGGTGGTGGAGTTTTGTATTCTCTGCTGTGAATATTTTTGTAGTATTTTTATGCTGACCGCTTAGTATCCTGTCCTTTTCTATTTAGCTAGAATTGGCCTCCTTTGCTAAGCCTGTTTTCTGCCTGCGTGTGTCTTTTCCTCTCCAACTCACAGTCATTATTTGTGGGGGGCTGCCTATCCTTTGGGGGTCTACTCTGAGGCAAGATAGTTTTCCTATTTCCATCTTTAGGGGTATTTAGTCCTCCGGCTGTGTCGAGGTGTCTAGGTTTTGTTAGGCACACCCCACGGCTACTTCTAGTTGCAATGATAAGATCAGGGTTTGCGGTCAGTATAGTTACCACTTACTCCAGTGAAGGTTTTCATGCTGCTCCAAGGCCACCTAATCATAACAGTACAACTGGCCTATAATGAGTTAAATGCATCTCAGAAGAAGGGAAGAAAGGTCTTGAGCCATTTTTTTTTCTTCAGTCTACTTTGTCTACTCCCTTTTAATCCCTGGGTGGCTGAAGAGCCTCGTGCTAGCATGAATCTTCAGGAATTAGCTTCTCGTGTAGACCAGCTTGCTGCTAGAGTACAGGGTATTTCTGATTACATTGTTCAGACTCCTGTTTTAGAACCGAAGATTCCTACTCCTGATTTGTTTTTTTGGTGACAGGTCCAAATTTTTGAGTTTTAAAAACAACTGTAAACTGTTTTTTGCTTTGAGACCTCAATCCTCTGGTGATTCCATTCAACGGGTTAAAATCATCATCTCCCTGCTGCGTGGTGATCCACAGGATTGGGCATTTTCCCTGGAATCCGGGGATCCTGTTATGGACCTGGTGGTTAGGAGCACCCGAAATGACCTGATGGTTAAACCGATACAGGACAAGCTCTGGGAAGTGGGAACTCTGCTGACCGCAACCCTAATCCTATCACACACACTAAAAATAGCCGTGGAGCATACCTGACACTGCCTAGACGCCTCGTCACAGCCTAAGAACTAGCTAGCCCTAGAGAAAGAAAATAAAGCCTACCTTGCCTCAGAGAAATTCCCCAAAGGAAAAGGCAGCCCCCCACAAATATTAACTGTGAGTTAAGATGAAAGTCACAAACACAGAAATGAAACAGGTTTTAGCAAAGGGAGGCCAGACTAACTAAACAGACAGAGGATAGGAAAGGTATCTTTGCGGTCAGCACAAAAAACTACAAAAGACCATGCAGAGTGTGCAAAAAGATCCCTGCACCGACTCACGGTGCGGAGGTGCCACTCTGCATCCCAGAGCTTCCAGCTAGCAAGGCAAAATAATGAACGCAAGCTGGACAAGAAAAGCAATGAACAGAAAATAACAATCAGGGACTTAGCTTCTTGCTGGAATAGACAGGTCACCAGAAAGATCCAAGAGCGAACTGAACCAGTGCTAGAACATTGACAGCTGGCATGGAGTAACAATCTGAGTGGAGTTAAATAGAGAAGCCAGCCTAGGAATAAACTAGGTCACCTGTGGAAGGAACCTCAGAACCAGCAGCTTCACTCACAGCCACCAGAGGGAGTCCATGGACAGAACTCGCCGAAGTACCATTCATGACCACAGGAGGGAGTTCAATAACAGAATTCACAACAGGATCCTGCTTTGCTTAATGTAGACTCCTTCTTTCAGGCGTTAGGATTACTGTATGATGAACCTAATTTGGTGGATCAAGCTGAGAAGACCTTGTTGGCCCTGTCTCAGGGGCAAGAGGCGGCTGAATTGTATTGTCAGAAATTCAGAAAATGGTCTGTGTTGACTAAATGGAATAATGATGCTTTGGCGGCAATTTTCAGAAAGGGTCTTTCTGAATCCGTTAAAGATGTTATGGTGGGGTTTCCCACACCCTCCAATCTGAGTGATTCTATGTCTCTGGCCATTCAGATTGACCGGCGCTTGCGGGAGCGCAGAACTGTGCGCGCTATGGCGTTATCCTCAGAGCAAATTCCTGAGCCTATGCAGTGTGATAGGATTCTGTCTAAAACAGAACGACAAGGTTTCAGACGTCTCAATAGGTTGTGTTATTATTGTGGCGACGCTTCCCATGTCATTTCTGTCTGCCCTAAGCGGACAAAGAGGATCGCCAGTTCATTTACCATCAGTACTGTACAACCTAAATTTCTGTTATCTGTGTCCTTTATCTGTTCATTGTCATCATTTTCTGTCATGGCGTTTGTGGATTCAGGCGCTGCCTTGAACTTGATGGACTTTGACTTTGCTAGGCGTTGTTGTTTTCCCTTGCAGCCCTTGCAGAACCCTATTCCTTTAAGGGGCATTGATGCTACACCCTTGGCTAAAAATAAGCCCCAGTTTTGGACACAGGTGACCATGCGCATGGCGCCAGCCCATCAGGAAGATTGTCGATTTCTGGTGTTGCATAATTTGCTTGATGCTATCGTGCTGGGTTTTCCCTGGTTACAGGTACATAATCCTGTGTTGGATTGGAAGTCCATGTCTGTGACTAGTTGGGGTTGTCAGGGGGTTCATAATGATGTTCCTCTGATGTCTATCGCCCCTTCTCCCTCTTCTGAAATTCCGGAGTTTTTGTCTGATTTTCAGGATGTATTCGATGAGCCCAAGTCCAGTTTCCTTCCACCACACAGGGACTGCGATTGTGCTATTGACTTGATTCCAGGCTGTAAGTTTCCTAAGGGCCGACTTTTCAAACTGTCTGTACCTGAACATGCCGCCATGCGGAGCTATATTAAGGAGTCTTTGGAGAAAGGGCATATTCGGCCATCTTCTTCACCGTTGGGAGCGGGGTTCTTTTTTGTTGCTAAAAAAGATGGTTCCTTGAGACCCTGTATTGATTATCGCCTCTTGAATAAGATCACGGTCAAGTTTCAATATCTTTTACCTTTGCTTTCCGATTTGTTTGCTAGGATTAAGGGAGCTAGTTGGTTTACTAAGATTGACCTTCGGGGGGCTTATAATCTTGTTCGTATTAAACTGCGTTTAACACGCCCGAAGTCCATTTTGAATACCTTGTGATGCCATTCGAACTCTCTAATGCTCCATCTGTTTTTCAGTCCTTCATGCATGATATCTTCCGGGATTATCTTGATAAATTCTTGATTGTATATTTGGACGATATTTAGATTTTTTCCGATGATTGGGAGTCTCATGTGCAGCAGGTCAGGATGGTATTTCAGATCCTTCGTGACAATGCCTTGTTTGTGAAAGGGTCTAAGTGTCTTTTTGGGGTGCAGAAGGTTTCATTTTTGGGCTTTATTTTTTCTCCCTCGTCTATAGAGATGGATCCTGTTAAGGTTCAGGCCATTCATGATTGGATTCAGCCCACATCCGTGAAGAGCCTTCAGAAATTTTTGGGTTTTGCTAATTTTTATCGCCGTTTCATTGCTAATTTTTCCAGCGTGGTTAAACCCTTGACTGATTTGACAAAGAAGGGCGCTGATGTGGCGAATTGGTCCCCTGCGGCTGTCTCTGCCTTTCAGGAACTTAAACGTCGTTTTACTTCTGCTCCAGTGTTGCGTCAACCAGATGTTTCTCTTCCATTTCAGGTTGAGGTTGACGCTTCTGAGATTGGGGCAGGGGCTGTTTTGTCTCAGAGGGATCCTGTTGGTTCCTTAATGAAACCGTGTGCCTTCTTTTCCCGTAAGTTTACGACTGCTGAACTCAATTATGATGTCGGCAATCGGGAGTTGTTGGCTATGAAGTGGGCATTTGAGGAGTGGCGACATTGGCTTGAGGGAGCTAAGCACCGTATTGTGGTCTTGACCGATCATAAGAATCTGATTTACCTCGAGTCTGCCAAACGGTTGAATCCTAGACAGGCTCGATGGTCCTTGTTTTTTTCTCGTTTTGATTTTGTGGTCTCGTACCTTCCGGGTTCTAAGAATATTAAGGCTGATGCCCTCTCTAGGAGTTTTTTGCCTGATTCTCCTGAGGTCTTGGAACCGGTCGGTATTCTGAAAGAAGGGGTGGTCCTTTCTGCCATTTCTCCTGATTTACGACGGGTTCTTCAGGAATTTCAGGCTGACAAACCTGACCGTTGTCCTGTGGGGAAACTGTTTGTTCCTGACAGATGGACTAGTAGAGTGATTTCTGAGGTTCACTGTTCCGTGTTGGCTGGTCATCCTGGCATTTTTGGTACCAGAGACTTGGTTGGTAGGTCCTTTTGGTGGCCTTCTTTGTCGCGTGATGTGCGTTCTTTTGTGCAGTCCTGTGGGACTTGTGCGCGGGCCAAGCCTTGTTGCTCCCGTGCTAGTGGGTTGCTTTTGCCATTGCCGGTCCCTGAGAGGCCCTGGACGCATATTTCTATGGATTTTATTTCCGATCTTCCTGTTTCCCAGAGGATGTCGGTTATCTGGGTTGTGTGTGACCGATTCTCTAAGATGGTTCATTTGGTGCCTTTGCCTAAATTGCCTTCTTCTGATTTGGTTCCGTTGTTTTTTCAGCATGTGGTCCGTTTGCATGGTATTCCGGAGAATATTGTGTCCGACAGAGGTTCCCAGTTTGTTTCTAGGTTTTGGCGGGCCTTTTGTGCCAAGCTGGGCATTGATTTGTCTTTTTCTTCTGCATTTCATCCTCAGACAAACGGCCAGACCGAGCGAACTAATCAGACTTTGGAGACTTATTTGAGATGCTTTGTGTCTGCTGATCAGGATGATTGGGTGGTTTTTTTGCCATTGGCCGAGTTTGCCCTTAATAATCGGGCTAGTTCGGCTACTTTGGTTTCACCTTTCTTTTGTAATTTTGGTGTTCATCCTCGTTTTTCTTCTGGGCAGATTGAGCCTTCTGACTGTCCTGGTGTGGATTCTGTGGTTGACAGGTTGCAACAGATTTGGGCTCATGTGGTGGACAATTTGGTGTTGTCTCAGGAGGAGGCTCAGCGTTTTGCTAACCGTCGTCGGTGTGTTGGTTCCCGGCTTCGGGTTGGGGATCTGGTTTGGTTGTCTTTCCGTCATGTTCCTATGAAGGTTTCTTCTCCTAAGTTTAAGCCTCGGTTTATTGGTCCTTATAGGATTTCTGAGATTATTAATCCAGTGTCTTTTCGTCTGGCGCTTCCGGCCTCTTTTGCTATCCATAATGTCTTCCATAGATCTTTATTGCGGAAATATGTGGAGCCCGTTGTTCCCTCTGTTGATCCTCCGGCCCCTGTGTTGGTTGATGGGGAGTTGGAATATGTTGTTGAGAAGATTTTGGATTCCCATTTTTCGAGGCGGAAGCTTCAGTATCTTGTCAAATGGAAGGGTTATGGCCAGGAGGATAATTCTTGAGTTTTTGCCTCTGATGTCCATGCCGCTGATTTGGTTTGTGCCTTTCATCTGGCTCATCCTGATCGTCCTGGGGGCCCTGGTGAGGGTTCGGTGACCCCTCCTCAAGGGGGGGTACTGTTGTGAATTCTGCTCTTGGGTTCCCTCCAGTGGTTGTAGATGGGAATGCAGTTGTCTCTGAGTCACAGTCCTGGCCAGGTGTATCTGCTAATTGCTGTTCTGACTGGGATATTTAAGTGTGCAGGATTCATTAGCCCTTGCCAGTTGTCAATGTTTCTTTGGAAGTATTGGATCTCTGCCTGGCCTCTCCTGCTTAACTGCCAGTTCAGCAAAGATAAGTGTCTGTTTCTTTTTCTGAAGCACATAGGCTGTGTGCTTATTTTCAGTGCAGATCTTTTGTTTCTATTTGTCCAGCTTAGACTGTGTCAGTTGTTTTTCTCAGTCTGGTTGGATTCTCTGGAGTTGCAGATATACTCTCCACATCTTTAGTTAGGTGGTGGAGTTTTGTATTTTCTGCTGTGGATATTTTTGTAGTATTTTTATGCTGACCGCTTAGTATCCTGTCCTGTCCTTTTCTATTTAGCTAGAATTGGCCTCCTTTGCTAAGCCTGTTTTCTGCCTGTGTGTGTCTTTTCCTCTCCAACTCACAGTCATTATTTGTAGGGGGCTGCCTATCCTTTGGGGGTCTTCTCTGAGGCAAGATAGTTTTCCTATTTCCATCTTTAGGGGTATTTAGTCCTCTGGCTGTGTCGAGGTGTCTAGGTTTTGTTAGGCACACCCCACAGCTACTTCTAGCTGCGGTGATAAGATCAGGGTTTGCGGTCAGTATAGTTACCACTTACTCCAGTGAAGGTTTTCATGCTGCTCCAAGGCCACCTAATCATAACACCTATGCTAAGATCGGCAGAAGTAAGATGGCGGTCGGCGTGCATGCCCCTTTATAGCCCCTGTGAGGCCACAGAAAGCAAGCCAATCACTGTCATGCCCTTCTCTAAGATGATGGGGACCGAGACCTATGTCATCACGCTGCCCACACTCTGCGTCCTCCTTCATTGGCTGAAAAATGGTGCTGAAAGCGTCATATGAAACTCGACTTTTGCACGCTGATCGCTGACCTCATGGCCGATCCCACACTAGGATCAGGTCGGGTTTCTTGAAACCCGACTTTGCCGAAAGTCGGCGATTTTTGAATTTGTCCGATCCGTTTCGCTCAACCCTAGTTTCAGCTCCAAAATCTCAGTGTAGACATACACTAAGATACACTGAGTTTTTGAAGCAGAAATGGAGCCGAAAATGGCAAATCGAGGTTTGAGGATTTTTCATTTTTAACATAATCATGAGACACGCTATGGATTGCTACATGTGTACAAGATCAGAACCACTGACAGTAGATGAGTGCAGCGCTAGAACTACTGTCAGCAGATGATTGCAGTGCCAGAGCCACCTTCAGTACATGAATGCAGCACAAAGCTTAGTACAGCAATCAATTACAGTGTCAGGTCAGCCCCATACACAATTGTATCACATGAACCTGCATTTCCTAGTATGCTTTTAAGAAGATGCTGGGAGTTGTTGTTACCAACCATTATCAGACTACAAACCATACAAAAACTACAGTACTGATGTGACGTAGTCAGCATAGCAATTAAACATTTACACCCAGGTACCTTATAGTTGACATCTTTCCCATCTTTTTTGTCTCCACATATTACAAATGCCATGATGAGATTTCATGCCCAGAACTCATCTCTCCAATGTCCCTCTTCTTCGTCTTTAGCAGCACTTCCCACCAAGGTGTCCTTAAAAATAAAATGGCAACGTTTCGGATACAAAATACTTTTTCAAGCAGTGAACACATGAGTGAAACAGCCTTTTATATAAAACACATACATATCCAATTATAAAATTCATTATGTGTAATATTATAACTACTAATAAAATATACAGTATATACTAGCAAGACATAAAAAAGTGCATCAATGTGAATGACGGTGACCTCTCTAAATTCATCATCAGTGAACATAATATGTTACATATTCTGTGATTATCCCTAAAATATTCTTAATAGGTAATTTAATAATTTCAAAAAATCAGGTGTCCCTGTAAGAGGGTGGTGCTGTTATGGACAATAAGAAACACACTGTCACTTTAAGAGGCTGCATCCCCTTGTCTGGTGTGATGGTATGTTCTGCTTTCCCCCCTGCTCTTATGGTTGTTATGAACTGGTTGGTGCTGTGTGCAGGGGTGGAGCTGAAGCAGCGTGTGTGAGAAGAAGTTTCTAGAGAGAACTGTGTTTTGTTTTGGCTGCAAGAAAGAGTTTTGGCTGCAAGAAAGATTACACAGCTTGAGACGAACTGCGTTTGTGAAATAGACTTTCCCGGTTACAGCAAAGGTGGCTGTTCTGTGCTAGTTTGTGAAGCCACAAAGATACTGAGAAGGGGACTTACAGTTTCCAGGAGCATCCCTAGGATCCAGAAGCAAGGAGAAGACCACGCTTTGCAGAGCTGACAGGAATCCGTGCGCACCACCGTGTTGGACTTCGGGGGGCCCCCTGGGACTGGACCTGTGTCCCCAACATCACCGTGAGTTTGTTCCTGTATGGTGCACCAGTGAGGGCCTAGTGCAGGCTTCAGTAGTTAGAGCACGGTAGCCGTGTGGCCTGCGTAGTAAAGGCCAGGGAGGTTGTATGCAGAGTAGCATCGATATTTGTTTTATTGTTTAAAGTTGCTTGTGAGACAGATTCTGAATTTGTAATTGTTGAAGCACTGTGCTATTTTACAGACAATATAACTCATGTGCATTATCTTTTGCTATTGTAAACCCCTGTTTGCACCTTCCTTGTCCCTTCCATTCCCTGTCTCCCAATAAATCTATCCTTTGTTGTTTGCACCTTATCTTGTGTACAGTAGTCTTCCTGCACAGTGGTGGTGGTCTCCTGGCCATTGCTTCATCCCCATCCCAGAAATCACAGTTGCAAAGGACTTACACATAGATTATTTTCTCATGTGCGGCTCGGTCTTCGGCGTCCTAGCACGCTAACTGCGCATGTTCATGACGTCCATGTCAAAGACCCATAGTGCACAGGTTCGCGATTGCGCAGAATCGCCATGAAGACCGCTGCGCCATATTGCTAAAGGGAAAAATGCCACGTAGAGGGGCGTGGCCTGAGTGTCCATGTGAACGGACGTGCGGCAGAGAGCTCCCGCTGCTGTGCATAAAATAATCCTGCAGAGCCGCTGCTGATCGGTTCCTGAGGGGGCTTACCGGCTGCGGGGAGACTTGGAGAGTCCGGCGGTGCTGAGCGGTAGCGCTGGAACCGGAGACCATGACCAGGAGAAGGCAGAAGGACGCGGGAGCCGGAGATGCAGGCGCAATCCAAGATGGCGCCGATACAAGGGAGAAGGCGGATAAAGAGAACGCCGCATGTAGGAAGCGCATGGAGGTGGCGGCAAAGCTCCAGCAGTTTGCGAGAGCGGAGGCCGCAGAGGAGGGAGCCGGAGCTGATACCGAGGAGGAGGAGGAGGAGAGCCCAGCAGGAGAGCATGAGGTACAACAGGGGAGAAAGGAGAGCAATATGGCGGTGGCAGAAGGGGGACCTGAGGAAATGGCGCCAGAAGCTGAGCCTACCTTAAGAGACGTTTTTGCGTTGGTTTCTTCATGTAAACAGTCTCTGACCTTACAGATACAGGAGGTTAAGGGGGACACAGCCCAGATAAACGCAGCCATGCAGAAGATTGACAAACGTGTGGGGGAGGTAGAGGAGAGAGTGAGCACTGCAGAAGATCATATAGTGCAGCTGCAAAAAGCAGAGAAGAAGTTCACTCAAGCAATAGCTGAATTGGCGGCTAAAAATGAGGACCTTGAGAACAGGTCCAGAAGAAATAATATACGCATAGTGGGCATCCCTGAAAAAGCTGAAGGGAGGAATCCAACTGAGTATATTGAAAACTGGCTGTTAGAGACTTTTGGAGATATGGCGCTAACAAAAGTGTTCGCGGTAGAGAGAGAGCATAGGGTCCAACCGAAACCACCTGTCCCTGGAGCGAATCCCCGTACCATGCTTGCCAAAATTCTAAATTATAGAGACAGAGACATTATCCTGAGGAAGGCTAGAGACATGACGGATCTGACAGTTGAAGGCCAAAGGATTGCTATTTACCCAGACTATTCTGCTCTGGTGCAGAAACAACGGATGATGTTCACGGGTATCAAGAGACGGCTGAGGGAGCTGGGAGTGCAATACTCGATGATGTTTCCAGCAAGACTGAGGGTGGTGGCGTTTGATAAAATTCACTTTTTTCAGAAGCCGGAGGAAGCTACTCAGTGGATCGATATTAATGCTAAAAGGCTTAAAGGAAAAGGAGACTGAAACTGTGGGAAGAGTCTGAATGTGTTTACTTCTCTGTCAGTTGGAAAAGAGTCTTGTGATTGACAACTCAGGGGGTATGGGTGGTGAAGAAGGGAGCTGGATTGTAATCAGTTAAAGTTAAAGGGATGTTGTAATGGCTGTTGGGAAAGGGGGAGGAAGGGTAAGCGGCATATTATAAGTGTATGCAGGTTTCTTGCGTGTGTAGATAATTCTATGTTAAAATTTTGAGACATGTTGTTTTTCAAAATGTATGGAATCCTGTTATGTACAGTGGTGAGAGGAGGGTTGGGAAGGTAATGCCAACCGGAGTGTTCGCTATGGGCGATGATGCCCCACTCTTGAAAAGAGGTGGAATGGTTAGTTGTGAGGGGGGAAGGGTGGGAGGGGGAGTTGGGAGAGGGGGGGGGTGAGGGAAGTTAGACAGCTCATGCTCAAGAATGATGATACTCTTAGTGAAGATGAGTCAATTGATGGGGACCCGTTTTAAGATTTTGTGCTGGAATGTGAGAGGCCCAGGGGAAAAATCCAGACGGGCCGCGAGTTTGCAATATGCAAGAGATCAACGGGCCTCAATGATATGCTTGCTGGAGACGCATTTGGTAAGGGAAAAGGTGGATGTCTTAAATAGACGTTGGATTCAGAAGGGATATCACTCTACCTTCTCCACGTATGCAAGAGAAGTCTCAATCTTGGTTCCAGCAGGAGTTCAGTATGAGGAGGTGAAGGTATATGTGGATGTGGATGGGCAGTACGTACTAATACAGTGTATATTGTATGGAGTGATGATGTGTGTTGCTGCGGTGTATATTCCGCCTCCCTACTCTAGCAGAAAGATTAGAGAAGTAATGGAGCGAGTGGAAAGATGGGGGCCGACACCGTTGATGATTATCGGGGACCTAAATAACATCTGTGATGATTATCGGGGACCTAAATAACATCTGTGATGATTATTGGGACAAAAATAAAAACACTCAGAACAGGTCGGAGGGGCACACCACAACATTTGGCACCTATATACAGGAGATAGGTATGATTGATCTTTGGAGGGTCAGACATATTGGGGAGAGAGGGTACTCATGTTATTCACCAGCGCATGCCACGCTCTCTAGAATTGATATGGCTCTGGGTAACAGGATCTTAGACACACTGGTTGGGGAGGTGAGATATCTGCCAAGGGCCTTATCGGACCACAGTCCAATTGAGGTGGAGGTTAGATTGGAGGGGGCACGTTCGGTAAGTGGGAGAGAATGGAAGATTCATCCTAATTGGTTACAGAGTATTGAGTTGGAAAGTATAGGACGGGAGGTGGCGGAGTTCTTTGTCTTAAATGATGGAAGCACAGACGCTCTTACGATTTGGGATGCAATGAAGGCGTATCTGAGAGGACTACTCTTTAGGGACATTAGTAGGTGTAAGCGGAGGACGAGGGAGGCAGAAAAGGCGGCAGTTGAGGAGTTGAAGGAGGCAGAGGATGGGATGGCTACACTGGGAACTCCTGAGGCAGGGAAAAGGATGAAAAATGCACAAAATCATTTGGAAAAAATTCTGTTGGACAAAGCTGAGAGGAAGCGGGAATTTCAAAGAGTGCTGTTTTATCAGGAGGGAGAAACAGTGGGGCATATGCTGTCGTTGGTGGCTGCTGCTCAGAGAGGTTCTTCATATATACATTCATTGGAACCTGTAAGTGGAAGTAGAATAACGGAAACACCTGAGATTTTGAGGGCTTTTGCGGACTTTTATGCAGACTTATATTCCTCCCGGTTTGGTGAGTCGGTCGAGGATACATTGACTTTCTTGGAGGGTCTGGATCTGCCGAGACTGAATGAGGCAGATAGGGAGAGCCTTGAGGCCCCTATCACTGAGGAGGAACTGAGTCGGGCATTGATGTCCATGGCTAATGGGAAGGCGCCTGGGGTTGATGGGCTACCCAAGAGAAAAAGAGTTTGTAGCCAGCTCACCGGTAAATCACCGCAGGTGCACGGAACTCCGCTGCAGGGAGACGATCCAATCAACAGAGAAACAAAAAAGTTGAGTTCCAGCTCCTTAAAACATGACGTTTATTATATCCAAATATAAAATCCAAATGTCCATGGTGTGCAACCTCCCACCGGTAAGTGCCTGGGATGACAGAGATAAACGGCTACGCGTTTCGATCGGAGTGATCTTTATCAAAGCCATGGCCATGGCTTTGATAAAGATCACTCCGATCGAAACGCGTAGCCGTTTATCTCTGTCATCCCAGGCACTTACCGGTGGGAGGTTGCACACCATGGACATTTGGATTTTATATTTGGATATAATAAACGTCATGTTTTAAGGAGCTGGAACTCAACTTTTTTGTTTCTCTGTTGATGGGCTACCCGCTGAGATCTATAAAGGTTTGGCAGAAGTGTTGATTCCTAGATTAAAAATGGTACTGGAGGAAGCTAGGTCCCGAGGGTGCTTGCCAGCCTCTATGAGAGAGGCCATAATAGTGGTTATTCCAAAGGAGGATAAGGATTTGGGGAAACCGGAGTCATACCGCCCAATTTCCTTACTAACTATTGATGTCAAGCTTCTGGCCAAGGTGTTAGCTCTCCGTCTTTCTAGTGTCATTACGGGTCTGGTGCATCCGGACCAGTCTGGCTTTATGCCTGATAGGTCAACGGCGATTAATTTGCGGAGGTTATATGTAAATTTACAGGTGGAGTCTGACAACTGTGGTCGAAGAGTGATTGTGTCGTTAGATGCCCATAAGGCGTTTGACAGTGTTGAGTGGGGATATCTTTGGCAGGTGTTGGAATGTATGGGGTTTGGTCCGCAGTTTGTGGCCTGGATACAGCTGTTGTATTCATTACCGACGGCCAGAATTAGAGTGAACGGGGAACTGTCTCAACCTATAGAGCTGGCTAGAGGCACTAGGCAGGGATGCCCGCTTTCACCTCTCCTGTTTGCTTTGGCTGTAGAACCTCTTGCTGCTAAGATTCGGCAATCTGATAGGGTCCCTGGGTTTAGGTATGGGGAAGTTGAGGAAAAGATAGCGCTATACGCAGATGACGTTTTGCTGTTCCTGGCTGATCCGGATCATTCACTGAGAGGGGCCATTGAAATTGTTGAAAGATTTGGTACCGTATCGGGACTAACAATTAATTGGGGTAAATCGGTTCTCTTTAGGGTGGATGACGTAGGAGAGAATGTGAGTGAGGCTGTTGGGGATGAGAGGCTTAAGGTGGTATCTCAATTTAAATACCTTGGAATATGGATTTCGGTGCCAATTGCGGAGTTCCTACAGAGGAATTTGACTCCTGTTATGGGAGTACTCAAGGCGAAGGTAGATGCCTGGAATAAGCTACATCTATCGGTGGTCGGTAGGGTTAACCTTATTAAAATGGTCCCGATGCCTAAAATCCTATATGTTTTACATAATGCGCCAATTTGGATCCCTCGGGGGAAGTTTCGGCAGATTAATGCCCTCTTTAGAAGTTTGATATAGGGGAGACAATATCCACGTATTAGCCTGGAGACGCTTCAGCGACCCAAGGAAGATGGTGGTTTGGCTTTGCCCACCCCTGAAATATATTTTCTTGCAGCCCAGAGTCAACATTTGAAGGGCTGGGCGCGAGAGGCGTCATCCAGTGCAGTACAACACCTGATGGAAGGGGTGACAGGCCGACGACCGGTGGTTCAATGTTTGGAAGATGGCTCCTTGGGAGCTTTAGGGAAATTATATCCAACCCTGTTCCTGATTCGTAAATTATGGAACAGACTGAGGCAGATTCGGGGGGTTACAGGGCTGACTAAATTTACACCGATATGGTCTAACAATAATTTAAAGGAATTTGAGGCTCTGGGAGGACTGATGGAGTGGCAGACTAAAGGAATTTGCTTTGTACACCAGATAATCCAACAACGAGCATTAAAGCCCTTCTCCCAATTGCAGGTAGAGTTTGGTCTGAGATCCACAGGGGAATATCAGTATGCGCAGATGAGACATGCCTTTGGAGCTCAAAATAAGAAAGCTGACATCAGGATTCAAGAGGATATAGTATTGGAGTATGCGTGTGGCGACGGGACTACAAGGGGAGTTATTTCCACCCTATATAAGGACCTTATGCACACGTATCTGCTAGATTTCCCTATAAAGGCAAGAGCTAAATGGGAGAGGGATGTGGGGCCGATAGAGAATGAAACCTGGGAATCGGTGATGGAGTGGGTTCCGCGACTATCTTTGAGTGAACCATACAGGCTCTCGCAGCTATATATTTTGCACAGAGTATATAAATCTCCGGAAGTGCTACACAAAGCGGGGTTGCGTGCTAACTCTGAGTGCCCGAGGTGTGCGAGTGAGAATGCAGGAATATATCACATGATGTGGACGTGTCCTAGGCTGGCTGCTTTTTGGGTGGTGGTTTTGAGCCGGGTAGAAGGAGCGTATAAGTGTAGAGTTCTCAGAGATCCGATAATATGCTTGCTGGGATATGTGGAAGAAATTGGAGTAGACAACTCCTGGAAGATTGCAATCGCTAGGTTACTATATATGGCTCGGAAAGTGATAGCACGGAATTGGATAAAGGCAGAACCACCTGCGAGGAGGGAATTTCTCCAATATGTACAACATGGTCTAAAATTGGAAAAAGGGGTGTACAAAAAAAGGGGGAAAATAGAAATGTTTAATAAAATGTGGTCTCCATGGCTTGAGCTGGGTTGAGGAGTATAGAAGTCGGGAATCTTAAGACTTGGATAGGGGTAAACTACTTGAGGCAGGGATGGTCTCAGGGGAGTATAGATTGGGGATGAGCTGTCTTATGGGGGAAGGGGGCTGTTGTGGATATGTTGGGGTTTATTAAAATAAGAAAATGTGTATGTAACATATTGCAATGTAAATGGTAATCTGATGTTCTTCTTTTGTATATTGTTAATAAAAATCTATTTAAATCAAAAATGCCACGTAAGGCAACGGATCTCCACAACCATAAATATTGCACAAAAATACAAAGATATATATCTGTCCTGCATCTCCAGATTCCCCAGTACCCTAAAAATAGCAAAAAAATAAATAAAAAATAAAAAAAACACAAAAGAAGGGGGAACTACAGAATTAAGAAAGACACACGTCTCGTTCTTTTTCTGAAAAGAATTCAAGTGTGCCGCCAGATTTAAAGGGCCAGGGCATAAGCCCAAATGTCACTCAAGTGGGGCATCCCATTCCTCAATATGGATACAGAGACCTTTGGAGATAGATAACCCCCCGCATTTCTCCAATCCAAATAATGACATAATACGACCCATATCCTTGGCTAATTCCCACATAGCCCTATAGAAATATGCTTAAAATAAGAACAAGACCAAGATAAAGTACGGTTTCGTTTATATGAAAAAATTGGAAGTTTAGAGAATTCTTTCACCTGGGGTAAACATTTATGCAACATTCCCCAGTGTTTGCATATAACATGTTGCATAAATGTTTACCCCAGGTGAAAGAATTCTCTAAACTTCCAATTTTTTCATATAAACGAAACCGTACTATTGCCTCCACCCTAATTAAATCAGATATAGGTTCTTTCAAGAAACAGGGCCAAAGTACACTTACTGGCCTCAATAAAAGGGGTTGTTATTCATGTTTATCATGCATTAATTGTAGCCTGATGCTTAAGGGGTCTAATTTTTTTCATCCCATTACTAAAGAGGAATTCAAAATTCAACATTTTTAACATGTGACTCCGAGTTTGTCATCTATTTATTACAATGTCCTTGCTCCTTGTGGTATGTCGGTGAGACTACATGTAATTTTAAGACAAGAATTAATCAAAACCGACATACCATAAGGAAAAAGCGTATGAATTTACCTGTTTCCAAACATTTTGTGGAAAAATCTCACACTGAAAAGGCGTTACGGTTCCGTATTATTATTATGGTACCTATTCAGAGGAGAGGGGGTGACCGTCTGCGTTTATTGAAGAGAAAAGAATTGGAGTGGATAACAAGATTAATCACTCTGAAACCACATGGTCTCAATGTAGACTTTAAGCTTAGTCAACTTATGTAACATACAGTTTTGGTTTTATTCTTTTCCTGAATATATGATCTTATTAATTAAGAATCTATTGCATTTTGGATGAAAATAGTGATTTTTTTCTTTTCATTCTCTGTTTCAGGTGTCCCTTCCTGTGAAATGAATGTTGTTGCAAAGCTTTTTGTGCCCGTGAAGTGACTGATCTCTTCTTTTGTAGAAACCAATTCATGGACTTAGGCCGGGGTCACACTAGCGTATTGCATCCGATGCGAAAGCATCGGATGCAATATGCTAATGACACTCGGCTCCTGCTCGCAGTGTCATGCGTCTGTGCTCCGATTCTCTCGCACAGGGAGGATCGGAGCAGAGCTGCGGAGGAGGCGGAGAAATGAATTTCTCCATCTCCTCCATTGCTGGGGTCCGCTTATAGCTTATATAGCTTATAGCTTATAGGCTTATATGGGTGCGAGTGAGCCGAGAGTTTTCCTCGGTCCGAGACAATCGCAGCATGCTGCGATTGTCTCGGACCGAGGAAAACGGCCGACAAAAAGTAGGCTGGTGGGAGCGGCCCCATATGGTAACATTGGTCCGAGTGCAATGCGATTTTTTATCGCATTGCACTCGGCCGTATTACGGTGTAGTGTGACCCCGGCCTTAATATGTTTCTCCTATTTTTGCATCTCCTGATTCTTAGGTTACATACTTTATATGAATGTGGAAAGTAAATGAACATAATTATGTAAATGAAGGAATAATAAATGTTGAATACTGGGAGCAACTTTATCTTGGTCTTGTTCTTATTTTAAGCATATTTCTATAGGGCTATGTGTGAATTAGCCAAGGATATGGGTCGTATTATGTCATTATTTGGATTGGAGAAATGCGGGGGGTTATCCATCTCCAAAGGTCTCTGTATCCATATTGAGGAATGGGATGCCCCACTTGAGTGGGGGGTCTCCCAAACCTTATGACATTTGGGCTTATGCCCTGGCCCTTCAAATCTGGTGGCACACTTGAATCCTTTTCAGAAAAAGAATGAGACGTGTATCTTTCTTAATTCTGTAGTTCCCCCTTCTTTTGTGTTTTTTTATTTTTTATTTATTTTTTTGCTATCTTTAGGGTACTGGGGAATCTGGAGATGCAGGGCAGATATATATCTTTGTATTTTTGTGCAATATTTATGGTTGCGGAGATCCGTTGCCTTACGTGGCATTTTTCCCTTTAGCAATATGGCGCCGCGGTCTTCATGGCGATTCTGCGCAATCGTGAACCTGTGCACTATGGGTCTTTGACATGGACGTCATGGACATGCGCAGTTAGCGTGCTAGGACCCCGAAGACCGAGCCGCACATGAGAAAATAATGTATGTGTAAGTCCTTTGCAACTTTGATTTCTGGGATGGGGACACCTGATTTTTTGAAATTATTAAATTACCTATTAAGTATATTTTAGGAATAATCATGAAATATGTAATATATTATGTTCACTGATGATGAATTTAGAGAGGTCACCGTCATTCACATTGATGCACTTTTTTATGTCTAGTTAGTATATACTGTATATTTTATTAGTAGTTATAATATTACACATAATGAATTTTATAATTGGATGTGTACGGGCAGCACGGTGGCGCAGTGGTTAGCACCGCAGCCTTGCAGCGCTGGAGTCCTGGGTTCAAACCCCACCAAGGACAACATCTGCAAAGAGTTTGTATGTTCTCTCCGTGTTTGCGTGGGTTTCCTCCGGGTACTCTGGTTTCCTCCCACATTCCAAAGACATACTGATAGGGAATTTAGATTGTGAGCCCCAATGGGGACAGCGATGATAATGTGTGCAAAATGTAAAGCGCTGCGGAATATGTTAGCGCTATATAAAAATAAAGATTATTATTATTATGTATGTGTTTTATATAAAAGGCTGTTTCACTCATGTGCTCACCGCTTGAAAAAGGATTTTGTATCTGAAAAGTTGCCACGCAGTTCAGGCAATAAAGTCCACTTTTTTCTATTTATTTTTGTGCTGCTTTTCTTTTTTTGATACTATATATATATATATTCTATATATATATTCTATATATATATATATATATATATATATATATATATATATATATATATATATATACAGTATACTGTATATATATAATATAATGCAGGGAGTGTCACTCTGTCCGTCCCTTTTATAGACTGCGCAAGCGCAAACGCCTGAGCAGTCTGGACCCCACAGAGTGACGCAGCCCAGGGGATCGCGGTATGAGTAAGCACTGAACGCATACCGCGATCTCCGATGGAGAAGCCAGGAGGTTGAGTATGCTATATTCACCTGTCCCCGTTCTACCGCTGCGTGCCTCTCAGTCTTCCGCGTCCCCTGCCTGTGACACTCAGGTCAGAGGGCGCGATGATGTGATTAGTGTGCGCTGCCCTCTGCCTGAGCAGTCACAGCCAGAAGACCTGGAAGACAGAGCGGTGAGCAGCGGTGGAATGGGGACAGGTGAATATAGCATGTGCCGGGGGCCTGAGCCAGTGGCGACTCCGGCTCCTTACCCCCATAGCATGCTGGTGTCCCCGCCTGCTCAGGCCCCCAGCACTTGGCACCCAGCAATGATAGGTGAGAATGTAATTTATTTATTTTTAATCGCAGCAGCATACGGGGCATATTATACTATGGAGCATCTTATGGGGCCATCAACCTTTATAGAGCAGCATATGGGACATTTTATGCTATGGAGCATCTTATGGGGGCCATCAACCTTTATGGGGCCGCGTATGGGGCATATGGATGGGAATAAACCAAATCAAACTAATAATTAGCATATAATTAGCATATACACTAATATCAACCATAAAGAGACAAAAAATGCCCCTAAAATATAAGTTTTATTGAATTAGGTAAAAATTACCTATTAAGGGCCAGGAGACAGTAATTAATTAACCATATAACTTAACACTAAAAGGATAGAGGTATATAGGTGAGGGGGTGCTCTCTCCCTAACTCACCCTACCTTACCGCGGAGGTTGGCACTGTAAATTCGACATGGCGCCCCCATTCGACAACGGCTCTCCCTTAAGCCCTAAGGGGGACTAACAAAGAAAACACCACCACCAACATATTAAAGTGTTAATGTCTTTAAAGTGCTTGAATAACACCTGCATAGGTATATATCAATATTCTTATATACCAATCTTTTGTTTCAGGATTCTTGTTGATATGAGTCCTGATGCCTTATAACTAAGGTGCAATTGTGAGCAAAGATCAATAATGGTATAGTATGTGCCTTATATTGAGCAGTTCATAAAAAAGATATGGGCTGATATACCTTATCTCAAAATAGATACAGGCTGATATACCTTATCTCATTAGTTATAGATATTGAACAGTGTACCACACAGGGGGAGAGACAACCAATGAGGGACAGTAGCACTATTGCTGGTTGATTCAGTAGTAGGTTCCTAAATCAAAAAAATGTAGTATGTCCACAGATGTGAAAGCACCATCACGTTCACGGATGCTTATGAAATATTGGATACCACAAATAATCTTATACCGCAAAAAAAGTAACCAGCAAGTGATAATAACACTGCTTCTAATTAATTACATAATCAGGTTACCTGATATCATCAATCACAGTATACACACAACTATAAAGGCACAATCATGCTCACAGATGCTTAGTCAATAATAAATTCCTAGTTATATAGCACACTGCAGGGATATAGGTGATCCATAGTTAGATCGTGGTCATAGAAAAAACAGTACAGATAGTACTTATCAATTTGTTGCCCATCCCATGGGCAATAACCATGGTCCCTCTCTAGGCTATTATTATCTGCCCTCAGTCACTGGCTTTCCCTCTCTGGCAGAGAAAATTGTACGTCAGCCCACGCCAGTTTTTTTTTGTGAATTAATCCTTTGATTTAACATCTACAGCTCCAAAATTTAACACACACACTCTACTAACATTATTAGTGAGGGACATATAAAAATCTAGCTGATATGCAATGGTTTACTGTGTGTAAACCATGTCTCATATCCTGTCAGGTTCTGCAATGATTTTTACAAAACCCGACTACTGAATTATTGGCTATTCTGCCATCTAGCTCTGTATGAAATCTAAATATATATATATATATATATATGTGTGTGTGTGTCACTGACATATATATATAGTAGCGTTTCCCTTCCTTCGGGTCTTGGGGGACACTCGCTTTGCACGGGAATAACGCATACAAGAACGATTTTTCCACAAATTAAGTCTGTTCCGATTTATTAAAGCATCATAAACCGCACCGTAAGCCAGGTTACACACAGTCTGTTACTTTAACACATGTGGCTTTACAAAACATTCGGTAGTCACGTCTTTTCTCTTCATTACATTAAATGCATCAACGGAACATAATAAATCCCGACAGTCTGTTCCAATGGCAGATGCGTCTCTGCCGTATATTACAGGTTTTATCCCATAACAGGGATTACCTCAGGAGCTTCGGCTCTACACACCGACTCCTGCCAGTGTTAGTTCACAGGGAAACTGCCTCACTGGGATCACCGTCCTTGTGACCAGGGCACCTCGAATAGTCCAGACCCACAGTAGGAACTGTAGCTTCCCCAAACACAGAAACCATCTCAGGCTCTGTAGATGCAGCCTTTCCATGCACTTCCAGGAAGTCCAATCACAGGCACTTCCAACACACAGGCCATCAGTCCATGATCTTACCAAGTGCTTACAGGACTCCAGTCCATCCGCGGACAATCCAACACTCTGACCATTCCAGGACTCACACTCTTACCAGGTGCTTGCAGGACTCCAGCCCATCCCAGGACAATCCAACACCCTCGAGCATTCAGTCCATAGCCTCAGCAGTGCTTCCAGGACTCCAGCCCACTTCAGGACAATCCAACACACAGGCTATTGCAGGACTCACTCTACAGTGCTTCCAGGACTTCACTCCAATGCCAGGAGAATCCAACGCTGACCATCCATTAGGTCTACGGTCTCAGGTGCTTGCAGGACTTCTCCAATGCCAGGAGACTCCAACACCGACCGTCCAGGACCTTGCACATGGAACAAATGGATCCATACACAGGAACCTGTGACCCACACCCTGGTCACATTATCTACCTGTAACCACTCCCATGGGTGGGTGTGTGGGTGTGTGTGGCTAGTTTGACCCTCCCATCTCTCATAACTAGCTCTGCCAGTCTCCCATTAGAACTACACCATTACTTGTGGGAATACAGGTCCCAGAACACCAACCAAACTTCAGACTGACAGCGCAGAGTGTCTTTCTCTGCAACACACACACCGGCCATTTCCACTCCTGCCAGACTTTGTCTCATCACATTTATGCCTCAAAGTGCATCTTGAAGTGCACACACAGCGCCCCCTGGCTGTAATGTGGGTCACTGCACCACAATATATATATATACACATATATATATATATATATATATATATATATATATATATATATATATATATATATATATAAATAAATATAGTGCCTTACGAAAGTATTCGGCCCCTTGGAACTTTTCAACCTTTTCCCACATATCATGCTTCAAAAATAAAAATACCAAATGTAAATGTTTGGTGAAGAATAAACAACAAGTGGAACACAATTGTGAAGCTGAACAAAATTTATTGGTTATTTTAAATTTTTGTGGAAATTCAAAAACTGAAAAGTGGGGCGTGCAATATTATTCGGCCCCTTTACCTTAACCCCTTTCTGACATATGGCGTACTATCCCATCGAGGTGGGGTGGGCCCGTATGACCACCGACGGGTTAGTACGTCATACGCGATCGGCCGCGCTCACGGGGGGAGCGCGGCCGATCACGGCTGGGTGTCAGCTGACTATCGGACCGCTCCCGGCACATTAACCCCCGACACACCGCGATCAAACATGATCGCAGTGTGCCGGCGGTACAGGGAAGCATTGCGCAGGGACCGAGCTCCCTGCGGGCTTCCCTGAGACGATCGGTACAAGGCGATGTGCTCACTGTTGTGAATTCTGTGGCAGAGCTCCCTCTTGTGGTCACAAGTGGTACTTCGGCTGATTCTCTCTGTGAGCTTCCGTTGGTGGAGGAAAGTGGTACTGCGGCTTCTGAGTTTCCTTCCTCAGGTGATATGGTGAAGTCGTTAGGTGCTGCTCTATTTAACTCCACCTAGTGCTTTGATCCTGGCCTCCAGTCAATGTTCTAGTATTGGACCTGTCTCCTCCTGGATCGTTCCTGTGGCCTGCTGCTCTGCATAGCTAAGTTATTCTTTGCTATTTGTTTGCTGTTTTTTTCTGTCCAGCTTGTCTATTTGTGTTTTCCTGCTTGCTCGAAGCTCTGGGACGCAGAGGGTGTACCTTCGTGCCGTGGTTTTTGTAGGGTTTTGTGTTGACCGCAAAGTTACCTTTCCTATCCTCGCTCTGTTCAGAAAGTTGGGCCTCACTTTGCTAAATCTATTTCATCTCTACGTTTGTCTTTTCATCTTAACTCACAGTCATTATATGTGGGGGCTGCCTTTTCCTTTGGGGATATTTCTCTGAGGCAAGGTAGGCTTATTTTCTATCTTCAGGCTAGCTAGTTTCTCAGGCCGTGCCGAGTTGCATAGGGAGCGTTAGGCGCAATCCACGGCTGCCTTTAGTGTGGTTGGAGAGGATTAGGGATTGCGGTCAACAGAGTTCCCACGTCTCAGAGCTCGTTCTTGTTTTTTTGGGGGTTATTGCCAGGTCACTGTATGTGCGCTGACCTCTATGTCCATTGTGGTACTGAATTACCTTTCATAACAGCTCACCTTGTACCGTGTGTCTCCTCCCTGCAGGCCCTGGATCCAAAATGGCCACGGGGCTACTTCCGGGTCCTGCAGGGAGTACTTCCGGGTCCAGAGCAGGCGCCTGTAAGCCTGCAGCAGGGCACGTCAGATTGCTGATCTGACACAGTGCTCTGCAAAGTGTCAGATCAGCGATCTGTCACTATACAGTGATGTCCCCCCAGGGACAAAGTAAAAAATGTATAAAATATTTTTTTTAGATGTGTAAAAAAATTTTTTTTTTAACCCCTTCAAGACCCAGCCTATTTTGACCTTAAAGACCTTGCCGTTTTTTGCAATTCTGACCAGTGTCCCTTTATGAGGTAATAACTCAGGAACGCTTCAACGGATCCTAGCGGTTCTGAGATTGTTTTTTCGTGACATATTGGGCTTCATGTTAGTGGTAAATTTAGGTCAATAAATTCTGCATTTATTTGTGATAAACACGGAAATTTGGCGAAAATTTTGAAAATTTCGCAATTTTCACATTTTGAATTTTTATTCTGTTAAACCAGAGAGATATGTGACACAAAATAGTTAATAAATAACATTTCCCACATGTTTACTTTACATCAGCACAATTTTGGAAACAAAATTTTTTTTTGTTAGGAAGTTATAAGGGTTGAAATTCGACCAGCGATTTGTCATTTTTACAACGAAATTTACAAAACCATTTTTTTTAGGGACCACCTCACATTTGAAGTCAGTTTGAGGGGTCTATATGGCTGAAAATACCCAAAAGTGACACCATTCTAAAAACTGCACCCCTCAAGGTACTCAAAACCACATTCAAGAAGTTTATTAACTCTTCAGGTGCTTCACAGCAGCAGAAGCAACATGGAAGGAAAAAATGAACATTTAACTTTTTAGTCACAAAAATTATCTTTTAGCAACAATTTTTTTATTTTCCCAATGGTAAAAGGAGAAACTGAACCACGAAAGTTGTTGTCCAATTTGTCCTGAGTACGCTGATACCTCATATGTGGGGGTAAACCACTGTTTTGGCGCACGGCAGGGCTTGGAAGGGAAGGAGCGCCATTTGACTTTTTGAATCAAAAATTGGCTCCACTCTTTAGCGGACACCATGTCACGTTTGGAGAGCCCCCGTGTGCCTAAAAATTGGAGCTCCCCCACAAGTGACCCCATTTTGGAAACTAGACGCCCCAAAGAACTTATCTAGATGCATAGTGAGCACTTTGAACCCCCAGGTGCTTCACAAATTGATCCGTAAAAATGAAAAAGTACTTTTTTTTCACAAAAAAATTCTTTTAGCCTCAATTTTTTCATTTTCACATGGGCAACAGGATAAAATGGATCCTAAAATGTGTTGGGCAATTTCTCCTGAGTACACCGATACCTCACATGTGGGGGTAAACCACTGTTTGGGCACATGGTAAGGCTCGGAAGGGAAGGAGCGCCATTTGACTTTTTGAATGAAAAATTATTTCCATCGTTAGCGGACACCATGTCGCGTTTGGATAGCTCCTGTGTGCCTAAACATTGGCGCTCCCCCACAAGTGACCCCATTTTGGAAACTAGACCCCCCAAGGAACTAATTTAGATGCCTAGTGAGCACTTTAAACCCTCAGGTGCTTCACAAATTGATCTGTAAAAATGAAAAAGTAATTTTTTTTCACAAAAAAATTCTTTTCGCCTCAATTTTTTCATTTTCACATGGGCAGTAGGATAAAATGGATCATAAAATTTGTTGGGCAATTTCTCCCGAGTACGCCGATACCTCATATGTGGGGGTAAACCACTGTTTGGGCACTCGGCAGGGCTCGGAAGAGAAGGCGCGCCATTTGACTTTTTGAATGGAAAATTAGCTCCAATTGTTAGCGGACACCATGTCGCGTTTGGAGAGCCCCTGTGTGCCTAAACATTGGAGCTCCCGCACAAGTGACCCCATTTTGGAAACTAGACCCCCCAAGGAACTTATCTAGATGCATATTGAGCACTTTAAACCCCCAGGTGCTTCACAGAAGTTTATAACGCAGAGCCATGAAAATAAAAAATAATTTTTCTTTCCTCAAAAATGATTTTTTAGCCTGGAATTTCCTATTTTGCCAAGGATAATAGGAGAAATTGGACCCCAAATATTGTTGTCCAGTTTGTCCTGAGTACGCTGATACCCCATATGTGGGGGTAAACCACTGTTTGGGCGCACGGCAGGGCTCGGAAGGGATGGCACGCCATTTGGCTTTTTAAATGGAAAATTAGCTCCAATCATTAGCGGACACCATGTCACGTTTGGAGAGCCCCTGTGTGCCTAAACATTGGAGATCCCCCAGAAATGACACCATTTTAGAAACTAGACCCCCAAAGGAACTAATCTAGATGTGTGGTGAGGACTTTGAACCCCCAAGTGCTTCACAGAAGTTTATAACGCAGAGCCATGAAAATAAAAAAAAAAATTATTTTCTCAAAAATGATCTTTTAGCCTGCAATTTTTTATTTTCCCAAGGGTAACAGGAGAAATTTGACCCCAAAAGTTGTTGTCCAGTTTCTCCTGAGTACGCTGATACCCCATATGTGGGGGTAAACTACTGTTTGGGCACATGCCGGGGCTCGGAAGTGAAGTAGTGACGTTTTGAAATGCAGACTTTGATGGAATGCTCTGTGGGCGTCACGTTGCGTTTGCAGAGCCCCTGATGTGGCTTAACAGTAGAAACCCCCCACAAGTGACCCCATTTTGGAAACTAGACCCCCAAAGGAACTTATCTAGATGTGTGGTGAGCACTTTGAACCCCCAAGTGCTTCATAGAAGTTTATAATGCAGAGCCGTGAAAATAATAAATACGTTTTCTTTCCTCAAAAATAATTATTTAGCCCAGAATTTTTTAATTTTCCCAAGGGTAACAGGAGAAATTTGACCCCAATATTTGTTGTCCAGTTTCTCCTGAGTACGGTGATACCCCATATGTGGGGGTAAACTACTGTTTGGGCACATGCCGGGGCTTGGAATTGAAGTAGTGACGTTTTGAAATGCAGACTTTGATGGAATGCTCTGCGGGCGTCACGTTGCGTTTGCAGAGCCCCTGATGTGCCTAAACAGTAGAAACCCCCCACAAGTGACCCCATTTTGGAAACTAGACCCTGAAAGGAACTTATCTAGATGTGTGGTGAGCACTTTGAACCCCCAAGTGCTTCATAGAAGTTTATAATGCAGAGCCGTGAAAATAATAAATACGTTTTCTTTCCTCAAAAATAATTATTTAGCCCAGAATTTTTTATTTTCCCAAGGGTTACAGGAGAAATTGGACCCCAAAAGTTGTTGTCCAGTTTCTCCTGAGTACGCTGATACCCCATATGTGGGGGTAAACCACTGTTTGGGCACACGTCGGGGCTCAGAAGGGAAGTAGTGACTTTTGAAATGCAGACTTTGATGGAATGGTCTGCGGGTGTCACATTGCGTTTGCAGAGCCCCTGGTGTGCCTAAACAGTAGAAACCCCCCACAAGTGACCCCATTTTAGAAACTAGACCCCCCAAGGAACTTATCTAGATATGTGGTGAGCACTTTGAACCCCCAAGTGCTTCACAGACGTTTACAACGCAGAGCCGTGAAAATAAAAAATCATTTTTCTTTCCTCAAAAATTATGTTTTAGCAAGCATTTTTTTAGATTCACAAGGGTAACAGGAGAAATTGGACCCCAGTAATTGTTGCGCAGTTTGTCCTGAGTATGCTGGTACCCCATATGTGGGGGTAAACCACTGTTTGGGCACACGTCAGGGCTCGGAAGTGAGGGAGCACCATTTGACTTTTTGAATACGAGATTGGCTGGAATCAATGGTGGCGCCATGTTGCGTTTGGAGACCCCTGATGTGCCTAAACAGTGGTAACCCCTCAATTCTAACTCCAACACTAACTCCAACACACCCCTAACCCTAATCCCAACTGTAGCCATAACCCTAATCACAACCCTAACCCCAACACACCCCTAACCACAACACTAACCCCAACACACCCCTAACCCTAACCACAACCCTAATTCCAACCCTAACCCTAAGGCTATGTGCCCACGTTGCGGATTCGTGTGAGATATTTCCACACCATTTTTGAAAAATCCGCGGGTAAAAGGCACTGTGTTTTACCTGCGGATTTTCCGCGGATTTCCAGTGTTTTTTGTGCGGATTTCACCTGCGGATTCCTATTGAGGAACAGGTGTAAAACGCTGCGGAATCCGCACAAAGAATTGACATGCTGCGGAAAATACAACGCAGCGTTTCCGCACGGTATTTTCTGCACCATGGGCACAGCGGATTTGGTTTCCATATGTTTACATGGTACTGTAAACCTGATGGAACACTGCTGCGGATCCGCAGCCAAATCCGCACCGTGTGCACATAGCCTAATTCTAAAGGTATGTGCACACGCTGCGGAAAACGCTGCGGATCCGCAGCAGTTTCCCAAGAGTTTACAGTTCAATGTAAACCTACGGGAAACAAAAATCACTGTACACATGCTGCGGAAAAACTGCACGGAAACGCAGCGGTTTACATTCCGCAGCATGTCACTTCTTTGTGCGGATTCCGCAGCGGTTTTACAACTGCTCCAATAGAAAATCGTAATTGTAAAACCGCAGTGAAATGCGCATAAAAACGCGGTAAATCCGCCATAAATCCGCAGCGGTTTAGCACTGCGGATTTATCAAATCCGCAGCGGAAAAATCCGCAGAGGACCAGAATACGTGTGCACATTCCTAACCCTAACCCTACCCCTAACCCTAACCCTACCCCTAACCCTAGCCCTAACCCTACCCCTAACCCTAACCCTACCCCTAGCCCTACCCCTAACCCTAGCCCTAACCCTACCCCTAACCCTACCCCTAACCCTAACCCTAACCCTATTCTAACATTAGTGGAAAAAAAAAAATTTCTTTATTTTTTTATTGTCCCTACCTATGGGGGTGACAAAGGGGGGGGGGTCATTTATTATTTTTTTTATTTTGATCACTGAGATAGATTATATCTCAGTGATCAAAATGCACTTTGGAACGAATCTGCCGGCCGGCAGATTCGGCGGGCGCACTGCGCATGCGCCCGCCATTTTGGAAGATGGCGGCGCCCGGGAGAAGACGGACGGGACCACGGCTGGATCGGTAAGTATGATAGGGTGGGGGGGGACCACGGGGGGGGGGGGGATCGGAGCACGGGGGGGGAATCGGAGCGCGGGAGGGGTGGAACGGAGCGCGGGGGCGTGGAACGGAGCACGGGGGGGCTGGAATGGAGCACGGGGGGGTGGAACGGAGCACGGGGGGGGTGGATCGGAGTGCAGGGGGGGTGATTGGAGCACGGGGGGGTGATTGGAGCACGGGGGGAGCGGACACGAGCACGGGGGGGAGCGGAGCACAGGACGGAGGGGAGCCGGAGCAGTGTACCGGCCAGATCGGGGGGGTGGGGGGGCGATCGGAGGGGTGGGGTGGGGGCACACTAGTATTTCCAGCCATGGCCGATGATATTTCAGCATCGGCCATGGCTGGATTGTAATATTTCACCCGTTATAATGGGTGAAATATTACAAATCGCTCTGATTGGCAGTTTCACTTTCAACAGCCAATCAGAGCGATCGTAGCCACGAGGGGGTGAAGCCACCCCCCCTGGGCTAAACTACCACTCCCCCTGTCCCTGCAGATCGGGTGAAATGGGAGTTAACCCTTTCACCCGATCTGCAGGGACGCGATCTTTCCATGACGCCGCATAGGCGTCATGGGTCGGAATGGCACCGACTTTCATGACGCCTACGTGGCGTCATGGGTCGGGAAGGGGTTAAATTCCTAAATAAATAAAAATATATATATATATTGTTCCCATAAATACATTTCTTAGTCTAAATTAAAAAAAAACAATAAAAGTACACATATTTAGTATCGCCGCGTCCGTAACGACCCGACCTATAAAACTGTCCCACTAGTTAACCCCTTCACTGAACACCGTGAAGAAAAAAAAAAAAAAACGAGGCAAAAAACAACGCTTTATTATCATACAGCTGAACAAAAAGTGGAATAACACGCGATCAAAAAGACGGATATAAATAACCATGGGACCGCTGAAAACGTCATCTTGTCCCACAAAAACGAGCTGCCATACAGCATCATCAGCAAAAAAAAAAAAGTTACAGTCCTCAGAATAAAGCGATGCAAAAATAATTATTTTTTCTATAAAATAGTTTTTATCGTATAAAAAGCGCCAAAACATAAAAAAATGATGTAAATGAGGTATCGCTGTAATCGTACTGACCCAAAGAATAAAACTGCTTTATCCATTTCACCAAATGCGGAACAGTATAAACGCCCCCCCCCCCCCCTCCCCCCCCATCCCAAAAGAAATTCATGAATAGCTGGTTTTTGGTCATTCTGCCTCACAAAAATTGGAATAAAAAGCGATCAAAAAATGTCATGTGCCCGAAAATGTTACCAATAAAAGCGTCAACTCGTCCCGCAAAAAACAAGACCTCACATGACTCTGTGGACCAAAATATGGAAAAATTATAGCTCTCAAAATGTGGTAACGCAAAAAATATTTTTTGCAATATAAAGCGTCTTTTAGTGTGTGACGGCTGCCAATCATAACAATCCGCTAGAAAATCCGTAAATCAAACCCCCCTTCATCACCCCCTTAGTTTAGTTAGGGAAACATAAAAAAATTAAAAAAAATGTATTTATTTCCATTTTCCTATTAGGGTTAGGGCTAGGGCTAGGGTTAAGGGTTAGGGTTAGGGTTGGGCTTAGGGTTGGGCCTAGGGTTAGGGCTAGGGTTGGGGCTATGGTTGGGGCTAGGGTTGGGGTTAGGGCTGGGGCTAGGGTTGGGGCTAGGGTTGGGGCTAGGGTTAGGGTTGGGGCTAGGGTTGGGGCTAGGGTTAGGGCTACAGTTAGGGTTGGGGCTAAAGTTAGGGTTAGGGTTGGGGCTAAAGTTACGGTTGGGGCTAAAGTTAGGGTTAGGGTTGGGGCTAAAGTTAGGGTTAGGGTTGGGGCTAAAGTTAGGGTTGGGGCTAAAGTTAGGGTTAGGGTTGGGGCTAAAGTTAGGGTTGGGATTAGGGTTAGGGGTGTGTCAGGGTTAGGGGTGTGGTTAGGGCTATTGTTGGGATTAGGGGTGTGTTTGGGATAGGGTTTCAGTTAGAATTGGGGGTTTCCACTGTTTAGGCACATCAGGGCTCTCCAAACGCGACATGGCATCGATCTCAATTCCAGCCAATTCTGCGTTGAAAAAGTAAAACAGTGGTCCTTCCCTTCCAAGCTCTCCCGTGCGCCCAAACAGGGGTTTACCCCAACATATGGGGTATCAGCATATTCAGGACAAATTGGACAACAACTATTGGGGTCCAATTTCTCTTGTTACCCTTGGGAAAATAAAAACTTGGGGGGATAAAAAAACATTTTTGTGGGAAAAAAAATAATTTTTATTTTCACGACTCTGCGTTATAAACTGTAGTGAAACACTTGGGGGTTCAAAGCTGTCAATACACATCCAGATAAGTTCCTTAGGAGGTCTAGTTTCCAAAATGGTGTCACTTGTGGGGGGGTTTCTACTGTTTAGGTGCATCAGGGGCTCTGCAAATGCATCGTGACGCCTGCAGACCAATCCAGCTAAGTCTGCATTCCAAATGGCACTCCTTCCCTTCCGAGCTCTGCCATGCGCCCAAACGGTGGTTCCCCCCACATATGGGGTATCAGCGTACTCAGGACAAATTGGACAACAACTTTTGGGGTCGAATTTCTCCTGTTACCCTTGGGAAAATACAAAACTGGGGGCTAAAAAATAATTTTTGGGAATTTTTTTTTTATTTTCACGGCTCTGCATTACAAACTGTAGTGAAACACTTGGGCGTTCAAAGCTGTCAGAACACAGCTAGATAAGTTCCTTAGGGGGTTCTAATTTCCAAAATGGTGTCACTTGTGGGGGGTTTCAATGTTTAGGCCCATCAGGGGCTCTCCATATGGGACATGGTGTCCCATCTCAATTCTAGTCAATTTTGCATTGAAAAGTCCCTTCCCTTCCGAGCTCTGCCATGCGCTCAAACAGTGGTTTATCCCCACATGTGGGGTATCGGTGTACTCAGAACAAATGGCACAACTTTTGGGGTCCAATTTCTTCTCTTACCCTTGGGAAAATAAAATTGGGGGTGAAAAGATCATATTTGTGAAAAAATATGATTTTTTTATTTTTACGGCTCTGCATTATAAACTTCTGTGAAGCACTTGGTGGGTTAAAGTGCTCACCACACATCTAGATAAGTTCCTTGGGGGGACAAATGGCACAACAACTTTTGGGGTCTAAATTCTTCTCTTACCCTTGGGAAAATAAAACAAATTGGAGCTGAAGTAAATTTTTTGTGAAAACAAGTTAAATGTTAATTTTTTTTAAACATTCCAAAAATTCCTGTAAAACACCTGAAGGGTTAATAAACTTCTTGAATGTGATTTTGAGCACCATGAGGGGTGCAGTTTTTAGAATGGTGTCACACTGGTTATTTTTATTTTCTATCATATAGACCCCTCAAAATGACTTCAAATGTGATGTGGTCCCTAAAAAATATTGGTGTTGTAAAAATGAGAAATTGCTGGTCAACTTTTAACCCTTATAACTCCCTAACAAAAAAAAAATTTTGTTCCAAAATTGTGCTGATGTAAAGTAGACATGTGGGAAATGTTACTTAGTAATTATTTTACATGACATATCTCTGTGATTTAAGGGCATAAAAATTCAAAGTTGGAAAATTGCAAAATTTTCAAAATTTTTACCAAATTTCCGTTTTTTTTCACAAATAAACGCAAGTTATATCGAAGAAATTACCACTTTCATGAAGTACAATAAGTCACGAGAAAACAATGTCAGAATCGCCAAGATCCGTTGAAGCGTTCCAGAGTTATAATCTCATAAAAGGACAGTGGTCAGAATTGTAAAAATTGGCCCGGTCATTAACGTGCAAACCACCCTTGGGGGTAAAGGAGTTAATACTCTGTTGCACCACCTTTTGCTGCGATTACAGCTGCAAATTGCTTGGGATATGTCTCTATCAGTTTTGTATATCGATAGACTGAAATTCTTGCCCAGTCTTCCTTGGCAAACAGCTCGAGCTCAGTGAGGTTTGATGGAGATCGTTTGTGAACAGCAGTTTTCAGCTCTTTCCTCAGATTCTCAATTGGATTGAGGTCTGGACTTTGACTTGGCCATTCTAACACCTGGATACGTTTATTTGTGAACCATTCCTTTGTAGATTTTGCTTTATGTTTGGGATCGTTATCTTTTTGGAAGACAAATCTCCATCCCAGTCTCAGGTCTTTTGCAGACTCCAACAGGTTTTCTTCAGGAATGGTCCTGTATTTGGCTCCATCCATCTTCCCATCAATTTTAACCATCTTCCCTGTTCCTGCTGATGAAAAGCAGGCCCAAACCATGATGCTGCCACACCATGTTTGACAGTGAGGATGGTGTGTTCAGGGTGATGAGCCGTGTTGCCTTTACGCCAAGCATAACGTTTGGCATTGTTGCCAAAAAGTTCGATTTTGGTTTCATCTGACCAGAGCACCTTCTTCCACATGTTTGGTGTGTCTCCCAGGTGGCTTGTTGCAAACTTTAAACAACACTTTTCCTGCATATCTTTGAGAAATGGCTTTCTTCTTGGCACTCTTCCATAAAGGCCAGATTTGTGCAGTGTACGACTGATTGTTGTCCTTTGGACAGACTGTTCCACCTCAGCTGTAGATCTCTGCAGTTCATCAAGAGTGATCATGGGCCTCTTGGCTGCATCTCTGATCAGTTTTCTCCTTGTTTGAGAGAAGTTATATAGAAACAGGGGCGCACTATAGTATCCTGGAAAGATAATGATCATCAAGGGGTGCAATACCTAGTCTATGTATGAACATATGAAACCAAAGAGAAAAAAGTAGACTAGTATAGTATGCACAACCACAATCAATATAGAAAATATATATATAAACACCTTTATTGCACCTCAAGATATACACATAAAAACATTTAAAACATGGTACATGAATTAGTACGAAAAAACCACACTCCAAGAGATAGAAATTCCTCATAATAATGAGGTCATAACACCTATAAATATTGTCCTGCATATGCATTGGAAATTGTGTGCACATCAATCCATGTATATGACAACAACATCTCTATGTATATACCCACTATCCCAGGTATGAAGAGCAAATAGCCCAGGAGGGTGACCCATATATATAGTCCCCTGAAATAAAGGTGACGATGAAGTACATCAACCCTGTGGATACAACCTGTGCATGGATAAGATGGATCCTGAGATGTGCTGCAGAAAAATATGAGGCAGAAGTCCAAAAATAGCAAGTAAATAAACTCCCTATGAATTAACAGGGGAAACTTGTTTGAGATGAAAGTTTAGAGGGACGGCCGTGCATTGGTAGATTTGCAGTGGAATGATACTCCTTCCATTTCAATATGACGGCTTGCACAGTGCTCCTTGGGATGTTTAAAGTTTTGAAAATCATTTTGTATCCAAATCCAGCTTTAAACTTCTCCACAACAGTATCACGGACCTGCCTGTTGTGTTTCTTGGTCTTCATGATGCTCTCTGTGCTTCAAAGAGAACCCTGAGACTATCACAGAGCAGGTGCATTTATACGGAGACTTGATTACACACAGGTGGATTATATTTATCATCATTAGGCATTTAGGACAACATTGGATCATTCAGAGAGAGAATGAACTTCTGGAGTGTGTTTGCTGCACTGAAAGTAAAGGGGCCGAATAAGGCTACTTTCACACTTCCATCGGTACGGGCCGTCGCAAACCGTTGGCCCGACGTACCTAAATTTAGCACAACGTGGGCAGCGGATGCAGTTTTACAACGCATCCGCTACCCTTTGTGATGAGCGGGGAGGAGGGGGCGGAGTTTTTGCCGCGCATGTGCGGTCAAAAATGGTGGACACGTCGCACAAAAAAAGTTACACTGAACTCTTTTTGTGCGTCGCGGCCGCCAAAACACGACGCATCCATTGCACGACGGATGTGACGTGTGGCCATACGTCGCAATGCGTCGCTAATGCAAGTCTATGGAGAAAAAACGCATCCTGCGGGCAACTTTGCAAGATGCGTTTTTTCCCCAAAACGACACATTGAGACATAGCCCAAACGACGGAAGTGTGAAAGTAGCCAAATATTGCACGCCCCACTTTTCAGTTTTTGAATTTCCACAAAAATTTTAAATAACCAATAAATTTTGTTCAACTTTACAACTATGTTCCACTTGTTCTTGATTCTTCACCAAAAATTTATATTTCGTATCTTTATGTTTGAAAAGGAAAAGGTTGAAAAGTGGGAAAAGGTTGAAAAGTTCCAGGGGGCCGAATACTTTCGCAAGACACTGTATATCTACTATATAAAGCTGAATGTGTGTGTGTGTGTGTCTGTGTGTATGTGTGTATGTCCGGGATTGGCATCTGCACCGTCGCAGCCACAGCCACAAAATTTTGCACAGTCACACGTCTGGACCCCGAGAGCGTCATAGGCTAGTGATGCGAAATTTTAACCCCGCGCGTTCCAATTCACCAAACAATTTTGCCCCTATCTACATAATGGGGAAAAAAGTGAAAGGAAAAGTGTTGGAGGCGTCGCAGCTACAGAAACAAAATATTGCACAGTCACACGTCTGGACCCTGAGAGCGTCATAGGCTACGTTGTGAGGTGAAATTTTAACCCCGCGCTTTCCAATTCACCAAATTATTTTTCCCCTATCTACATAATGGGGAAAAGTGAAAGGAAAAGTGTTGGAGGCAAATTGACAGCTGCCAGATGTGAACAAGGGGGACTTAAAGAATGAGAGCGATGGCGCAAAAGAGTATATACCGATCAGTTGCTAAGGTAGGACCCCGACATGGGATACTCACCACACACGGGGATATAAACACACACACAAAATGCGCCACACACTACCACGTGCTTGAACACATATACCACCCTCAGCACACATTTCACCACACATACACCAACCTCGCCACATAAAAGTCGAAACACAAAAGTCACTGCTCAAAACTCACCACGCGCAAAATTCGCCACATGCAAAACTCACCACATGCAAAACTAGCCACACGTGCAAAACTCACCTCATGGAAAACTCGCCACACGCAACTTGCACACGCGGAAAAATTGCCACATGCACAAAAGTTGCAACACATGCAAAAGTTGCCTCACACAAAACTTGCACATACTCAAAACGCACCACACATAAAACTCGCCATGCGCAAAACTCGCCATGCGCAAAACTTGCTGCACACAACTTGCTACACTAACCTGTCACATGCAACTCGACACACAAAAAGTTGCTACACGCATGTCGCCACACAAAACTCAGCTCACAAAAGTCGCTACATGCATGTCGCCACATGCAACTCAACACACACAACTTGACACATGAAACTTGCCCTAAAACACACACAAGTCTGGTATTATCCTTCAAAAATAAAAATCTGATTAATAAGCAGACAAACTACAAGAGCAACAAATGTACCATATAGGAAATACGGCAGCTGTCAGTCACATGACCTGTCTATTATGTGTATGTGTGAGCTAATATATACTGCCAGGGGGGAGGGCTTCCTGTTGGATGGGGATTTATCAGGCTGCCAATTTAGCTTACAAACACTGAGGTAAAAATACTGACCAAATAACGTGTGAACGAGGTCTAATACAGGAGGAGATGACATACAGGTACATACTATTTACAGGGGAGATGACACACATATACAGTATACTATATACAGGAGGAGATTACATACAGATATATACTATATATAGGAGGAGATGACATACAGGTATATACTATATACAGGAGGAGATGACACACATATACAGTATACTATATACAGGAGGAGATGACATACAGGTATATACTATATAAAAGAGGAGATGACACATAGGTATATAGAGGAGGAGATGACATACATCAGGTATATACTATATACAGGGGAGATGACATACAGGTATATACTATATACAGGAGATGACATACAGGTATATACTATATATAGGAGAAGATGACATACAGGTATATACTATAGACAGAAGAGATGACATACAGGTATATACTATATACAGAAGATGACATACAGGTGTATACTATATATAAGAGAGATGACAAACATGTATATAGGAGGAGATGACACATAAGTATATACAATATACAGGAGGAGATGACATACAGCAGGTATATACTATTAACAGGGGAGATAGCATACAGGTATATACTATACACAGGGGAGATGACATACAGGTATATACTATATACAGAAGATGACATACAGGTGTATACTATATATAAGAGAGATGACAAACATGTATATACAGAGGGGAAAATGAGAGGTGTGAGGTGAAAATGAGAGGTGTGAGGTGAAAATGAAAAGGTATGAGTGCAAAATGAGAGGAGTGAGGGAAAATAGAGGAGTGATCGGAAAATGACAGATGTGCGGTCAAAATGACAAGTGTTAGGGGGTAATGAGAGGAGTGAGGGGGGAATGAGAGGTGTGAGGGAGAAAATGAAAGATGTGAGGGGGAAAATAAGGGAAGTGAGGTGCTATAACTAACCACAGATATTTACCATGCCCAGGCAACGCCGGGCTCTTTAGCTAGTGTATATATATATATATATATATATATATATATATATATATATATATATATATATATATATATATATATATATATATATATATATATATATGTATATATATATTTATAAGCCTTGAGAAAGGTTCCTGATGGGACCAAAGCTGATTAAATAGCTCCTTATCACTACAAACGGTGTGCTACCTCCAATTTTTCTGGATTTATATATATATATATATATATATATATATATATATATATATATATATATATATATATATATACATACATTATATATATATATATATATATATATATATATATATATATATATATATATATATATATATATATATCCACCTATACTATATGTAGGCATTTATTTTATCTATTCTATTCTAACATGTCAGTGTGATTTTACTGTACACCGCACTGAATTGACTGCTTTTCTAAAGGACACTGGCGCATATTTCTCGCAAGTTACACTGATGGTCCGTGTGGTGTGCGAGTTTTTCTTGCACCTATAGACTTTCATTGGTGAGTCTCAGACGATGCAAATAGCAGCATGCTGCGATTTCCCTCGCACATATAATATGGCTGAGAAAACAACGGATGATGGGAGCTGCCCATAGATTAGCATTGGTCCAAGTGCTATGCGACTTTTTATCGCATAGCACTCATCTGTAATACGCTCTAGTGTGACTCCGGCCTTATCCTTTATATGGCGTGGGTCTGCGATTATTCACAAGGGAATAGTCCATAAAAACAATGGACCAGACACATTATTGCATTCAAATCTGTTTTTCATCAAGTTTTTGGTATTTTTCACTTTTTTGTTTACATTAAATTCATCTTTCCTTTTGCGTTTTCTTTTGTCTTTTTTTTTTTCTTTAAGTTCAGCACTGTGGGTAAGGTTTAGGTTTTCCTGATGATTTCGCCTGATTCATCATTTGCAACTTTTCAAAAAGCCACAAGATTTGCGGGAAATGTACTCTAGTCACCTCAAAAGTGATTTTATATACGCAATTAATTTTTTGCAACATTTCGAAATGCATGCGACTTGTTATAAAAAGTCACAAAAAACAGACAATTTTTTTAACTTTATACAAGCTTCTGTCTGTCTGTCTTTCTGTCTGTCTGTGACACATATTCATTGGTCGCTGCCTCTGTCCGTCATGGAAATCCAAGTCGCTGATTGGTCGTGGCAAAACGCCCATGACCATTGCCACGACCAATCAGCAACGGGCACAGTCCGGCGGCAACATGGCCGCTCCTTTTTCCCCGCAGTCAGTGCCCGCTCCATACTCCCCTCCAGTCAGCCCTCACACAGGGATAATAGCAGCGTTAATGGACCGCGTTATGCCGCGGTGTAACGCACTCCATTAACGCAGCTATTAACCCTGTGTGACCAACTTTTTACTATTGATGCTGCGTATGCAGCAATAGTAAAACGATCGAATGCTAAAAATAATAATAATTAAAAAAAAAAAGGTTATTCTCACCCTTCGATGTGGTGCTGTCCTCCGCAGTGCAAGCGGCAGGTTTCGGTGCTAAGGATGCTATGCGAGAAGGACCTTCCATGACGTCACGGTCATGTGACCGCGACGTCATCATAGGTCCTGCGCTCATACCAACCCTGGGATCGGAAGCTGCCGCGTGCACCGCACACAGGTGCCAGGATTTCAAGGGGCCTACGGAAGGTGAGTATATGTTTATTTTTTATTTTAAGTCTTTTTTAACCATGCATATAGTGCCCACATTGCTATATACTACGTGGGCTATGTTACATACTGCGTGGGCTGCGTTATATACTAAATGGCTGTTATATACTATGTGGCCAGTGTTATATACTATGTGGGCAATGTTATATACTGCGTGGGCTGTGTTATATACTCTATGGCTGCTATATACTATGTGGCCAGTGTTATATACTATGTGGGCAATGTTATATACTGCGTGGGCTGTGTTATATACTACATGGCTGCTATATACTACGTGGGCAGTGTTATATACTATGTGGGCAGTGTTATATACTATGTGGGCTGCGTTATATACTGTATGGCTGATATATACTACGTGGCCAGTGTTATATACTATGTGGGCAATGTTATATACTGCGTGGGCTGTTATATACTATTTGGGCTATGTTATATACTGCGTGGCCACTTTTATATACTGCGTGGCCTGTATTAACGCATTAGGTATTCAAGAATATGTCATGGCCTGTGCTATATACTATGTGGCTGCTATATACAGACATGTTCAAGAATACCCGATGCGTTAGAATCGGGCCACCATCTAGTTATGTAATAAATCACTTTAAAAAGTCACAACATATTTATATTATGCGGAATGTGAAAATTTTTTGTCACTTTATGTTTTTACTGTAGTTTTGCCCACCTCAGAAAAAATGTCCGGAACTGGGGAGGATGAGGTCCAAACAGTGCCGTGATGCCACAGTTCATCTAATCCATGATGAGCTGTAGTATGCCTTACTCCAGAAATTTTCTCTCTGAAGTAAGATTTGCAGTGATGTGCAGGTTTTTGCTATGTAATTGGAATACATCATGAGGTCAAGGTTAAAATATACATTTCAACGATGCTTCTTTTATCAAGCTCTCTCGTGTTGTTTATTTTCAACTAGATGGTGGCCCGATTCTAACGCATCGGGTATTCTTGAATATGCATGTCCACGTAGTATATTGTCTAGTCACATAGTATATTGCCCAGCCATGTAGTATATTGCCCAGTTACGTAGTATATTGCCCAGCCACGTAGTATATTGCCCAGTTACGTAGTATATTGTCCAGCTACGTAGTATATTGCCAAGTTACATAGTATACAGCACAGAGCCACGTAGTATATTGCCCAGTGACGTAGTATATTGCCCAGCCACGTAGTATATTGCCCAGTGATATAGTATATTGCCCAGCCACATAGTATATTGTCCAGTCACGTAGTATACAGCACAGAGCCACGTAGTATATTGCACAGCGACATAGTATACAGCACAGAGCCACGTAGTATATTGACCAGCGACATAGTATATTGCCCAGTGGCGTAGTATATTCGCCAGTTACGTAGTATATTGCCCAGCCACGTAGTAAATTGACCAGTGACGTAGTATATTGCCCAGTGATGTAGTATATTGCCCAGTTACGTAGTATACAGCACAGAGCCATGTAGTATACAGCACAGAGCCACGTAGTATATTGCCCAGCGACATAGTATATTGCCCAGTGACGTAGTATATTGCCCAGTGACGTAGTATATTGCCCAGTGACGTAGTATATTGCCCAGTCACGTAGTATATTGTCCAGTCACGTAGTATATTGCCCAGCTACATAGTATATTGCCCAGTGATGTAGTATATTGCCCAGCCATGTAGTATATTGCCCAGTGACGTAGTATATTTCCCAGTCACGTAGTATATTGCCCAGCTACGTAGTATATTGCCCAGTCACGTAGTATATTGCCCAGTTACGTAGTATATTGCCCAGCCACGTAGTATATTGCCCAGTGGCATAGTATATTGCCCAGTCACGTAGTATATTGCCAGCTACGTAGTATATTGCCCAGTCACGTAGTATATTGCCCAGTTACGTAGCATATTGCCCAGTCACGTAGTATATTGCCCAGTGACGTAGTATATTGCCCAGTCACATAGTATATTGCCCAGCTACGTAGTATATTGCCCAGTCAAGTGGTATATTGCCCAGTTACATAGTATATTGCCCAGCCACGTAGTATATTGCCCAGTGACGTAGTATATTGCCTAGTCACGTAGTATACAGCACAGAGCCATGTAGTATATTGCACAGCGACATAGTATACAGCACAGAGCCACGTAGTATATTGCCCAGCCACGTAGTATATTGCACAGCCACGTATGTCACAGGTTAAAAAATAAAAAATAAACATACTCACCTAACGATCCGAGGGCCCCTTGTAGTTTAACATACTCACCATTCTCGTCGCTGCTCCTCAGTGTCCTGTCTCTCCGCTTCCTGGGATCCAACGGCGCTGTGCCGATGGGCGCGTGGCTGCCGCCATCTTGCATTCCCAGGATGCATTGCGAAATTACCCAGAAGACTTAGCGGTCTTGCGAGACCGGTAGGTCTTCTGGGTAATTTCGCAATGCATCGCAGGGAAAGGAAGATGGCGGCAGGCGCGAGCGGCTCAGCGGACAACGGACGGTGAGTATAGCAGGTTTTTTGTTTTTTTATTATTTTTAACATTACTTTTTTTTACTATTGATGCGGGGAGTAAGGAGCGGCCATTTTCTTCCGGACTGTGCCCGTCGCTGATTGGTCGCGGCAGCCATGACAGGCAGCTGGCGAGACCAATCAGCGAATGAATAACCGTGACAGACAGAAGGACAGATGGAAGTGACCCTTAGACAATTATATAGTAGATGATTGTTTTAGCACCTTATCATTGCTCGGACACAGCATTATGGGAGCCCAAGTCCAACTCCAACCCCTCATATGATAAGCAGCTCACTGTCTATAGACATTGTACAGATGCTTCTCACAAAATTAGCATATCATCAAAAAGTTAATTTGTTTCTCTTCTTCAATACAAAAAGTGAAACTGATATATTATATAGAGTCATTATAATCAGAGTTATCTACCGTACTTCCAAGTGTTTATTTCTGTTAATGTTGATGATTATGGCATACAGCCAATGAAAACCTGAAAGTCATTATCTCAGTAAATTAGAATACTTTATAACACCAGCTTGAAAAATTATTTTAAAATCCGAAATGTTGGCCTACTGAAATGTATGTTCAGTAAATGCACTCAATACTTGGCGTGGCATGGAGGCGTGTGGCACTGCTGAGGTATTATGGAAGCCCAGGTTGCTTTGATTGCATCCTTCAACTCGTCTGCATTGTTGGGTCTGGTGTCTCTCATCTTCCTTTTGACGATACCCCATAGATTCTCTATGGTGTTAATGTCAGACACAGAGGCTAGCTAGGGTTTTGGTTGCGTGGGGTGAAACTTCTGAGTGGGTCCCTAACAAAGTAACCTTAATTACAACTGGGTGACGCACCCTAATAGTGGATGTAGGACAGTGTTGGACTGGGGTACCAAGGGCCCACCAGTAACATTGACGTGGGGGGGGCCCCACTTTTTACCTGTATGCAAATATTACGCTTCCATCATTCACAAATTTACCTATGCTTCTATATAATGATGAGTATTGAGATGCTGCTTTTTCTGTACAGAGTAAATCAAGTGATTTATGCCAATTATTGCTCATACAGTGGGGTTGGGGCCTATATCTACACAAGGGCCCACCGGAGGATTCCCCTGTTCCCCTATGGGCCAGTCCGAGCCTGTGTAGGAGAACCTCAGCAGATGACCACGCTGTTACGGAAAATAATTTCTATTTAAAGACCAACATGGATATTACCACCATATAGTCACTGTTAGATACCAGTCCTAAAGAACATATAAGTGATTACAATACAGTTATAGACAGTGACTTACAGGTGACATTCTTTCTGATGGAATCGTTCACTTTTCCCATCTTTTCCATCTGGCCCAGACCGATATGACAACTTCCAGCCAGGACACGGCTGCAGAAATCACAACAAAGACACATTTCACTTCTCATATTTTCAGCACTGTCCCATCTATTCCCAACCTGCACAAACTCCTTATCCTGCTGATACCCCAATGCTGAGCTGCTGCTGCTGTATGTATCCCTATTACTACACCTGCTGTGTGGTTCTCTGTGCCTTCTAACTTCTAAAGCAATCCTCTAGAATAGGGGTCATCAATAGGGGCCACATGCGGCCCACCGAGGACATTTATCCGGCCCGCCTGTCCTGCTTAGCAGCTAACTTGTTACGAACCCGCAGTGTGCATGTTTGGAATGTGGGTCGCACTCTCCAACTCCCCTCCTTCTCTCTGTCTCTCAACCAGAAGCAGAACTACCTGGGAAGCAGATGTATCAGCTGCTTCAGGGCCCGTGGTCTCAAGGGACCCCGAGCAGCTGTTCCTCCTACCTCTGCTACACTGGTAGTTAACTTCTGCGGCCGCCCGTGGGCCCGGCTGGCATTGAACTTCACTATAGTTCAATACCGGCAGGCCCTGTAATCGCGGTCGGAATGATGAGTTGGCTAGGAAAGGCGATGAGCTGCCACTCTGGAAGACTTGTGGCCCTCCGTATGCAGCACAGACGACGTGATTGTCATCACGCTGCCTGTGCAGCCTGATGATGTCCCGCTGCCAGTGCCAGAAGAAGACGAAGTTGAACGGGTGCCTATTCAGAGCAGCGGGGGGGGGGGGGGGTGTTTTACTAATAGCAATTTGGAATCCCCGGGAAACACTGATATCAAGAAGGAAAAATTGACTTGGAGTGTTGGATATTTAAAGAACAGGACATATGATTACTTTTCATGCAGTACAAGGAAAGAGCTGTGTGTTTTATATGCCAGAATATAGTGTCTGTGTTCAAATAATACAATTTGCGTCGACACTATCAAACTCAACATAAAGATAAATATGATGTTTTGGTCGGAGAAGTGAGAAAAGATAAAACATTAAAACTGAAAAATACATTGACAACTCAGCAAAATACTTTTGTGAAGCAGAAGTAGCTAAATATTTAATTACTGCAAACAAGTTTTCAAGTTGCCAAGCTAATAGTGTGCACTGGCAGACCATTCGTGAAAGGATAATTTGTTAAAGTGGGACTCTTATGAAAATTGTGGTATTTTGTGTTAACTTAATTAGAGCTAATGCATTAAACCAAAGACAATTTCAGGAATTTCTGTCTGAGCTAAATGTTGCCTATGAAGATGTTCTGTTCCACACAGAAGTCTGTTGACTGAGTTGACAGAGTTTTGAAACATTTCTATGACTTAATTTCACAGATTATAGAGTTACTTAACAGTTTCAATGTGCAACTTCAAGGAAAGAGGGGAAGCTCATCTGTGATATGCAATCACATGTGAAAGCATTTGAAGTAAAATTAGGCCTCCTCATCAAACAAGTGAAGGAGGAAAATTTCTACGATCTCCCCACAACTCAAAATCTGTTAGCAGAAAAAACATTGGTTGCATTCCCAAACAAAACGTTTGGATTCACTGGAAAACTTACAAAAGCAGTTCAAATTTAGATTTAAAGAGCTTCATCTCCAGGAACAGGACATACAGCTTTTCCGTAACCCATTTTCTATCGACATTGAAAATGTGGATACTATTTACCAAATGGAACTGGCTGAACTGCAGAATTGTGACTCTCTGAAAGACGCATTCAAGTCAAGCAGCCTTCCTAATTTCTATGCATCTCTCCCCTCTGAGACATATCCTATTCTCAGGAACCATGCACTCAAAATGGCAACCATCTTTGACAGCACTTACGTATGTCTGTGAACAGACTTTTTCAAGAATGAAACATCTGAAATCTCCAACCAGACCTAAACTAACTGATGCACTCTTGCATCACTTGTTACAACTAGCAGTGACAAATATGGAACCAGACACTGACCATCTCATTAGCCAAAAGCAGGCCCATAGTTCCCATTGAAATACTGGTAAGTTTGGTGATTTAACTTTACTTGTTCTTCAATTTAAATATTGTGTTTGTTTTTGTTTGTTTGTTTTTTACTCCAAAATAAGATATGTGCAGTGTGCATAGGAATTTGTTCATAGTTTTTTTTAAACTATATTCCAGCCCTCTAATGGTCTGTGGGACAGTGAACTGGCCCCCTGTTTAAAAAGTTTGAGGACCCCTGCTCTAGAATATAGTAATACCGGGTGCAAGTGCTCTAGAAAACAGTTCCCACATTTTGTCCTCTAGAAAGTAATAATGCTCTGTGTGCCCCTTTGACAGTCACAGTAACCCGAGTTCCCCTATAACAATAAGTGCCCACATTATATTTAATGATGTCCCGTGTCTCCCCCCTGTACAACTCCCTTATATACAGTATGATGCTCTCTTATACACAGTATAATGCCCCCTCACTATATAGTACCACTCACACAGTATACTGACCTCTTAGTCCCCCGCAAACTGATGGCTACAACATTGTATGATGGCCCCCTCACTGTAATCTCCACACTGTATGATGGCCCCTTAAGCTACGTTCACATTTGCGTTGTTTGGCGCAGCGTCGGCGACGCAACCAACAATGCATGTACACAACGCAGCGTTTTGCGACGCATGCGTTGTCATAAGATCCTACAGATCAGGAATTTTGGCGCAGGGAAAACGCTACACGCTACAAGTAGCGTCCTCTGCGCCCTGTCTTGTGCGTCTATATGACGCATGCGTCGTAAAATGCAGTACAACGCATACCGACGCATGTCCATGCGTCCCCCATGTTAAAGATAGGGGCACATGACGCATGCGTCGGTATGCGTGGACGACGCTGCGCCCAACAACGCAAATGTGAACGTAGCCTTAGATAGCCTCCATATAGTATAATGCACCAGATAGTCCTCAATATAGTATAATGCACTCGCCATCGGCCTCCACATAGTATAATGCACCAAATAGTCCTCAATATAGTATAATGCACTCCCCATAGGCCTCTATAGTATAATGCACCAGATAGTCCTCAATAAGGTATAATGCCCTCCACATAGGCCTCCATATAGTATAATGCACTCCTCATAGGCCTCCGTATTGTATAATGCACTCCTTATAGGCCTCCATATTGTATAATGCGCTCCCCATAGGCAGACTCTATATATTATAAAGCACTCCCCATAGGCACACTCTATATAGCATAATACACTCCCCATAGTCCAACTCTATATAGTATAATACACCCCCATAGGCAGATTCTATATAGTATAATGCACCTCCCAAAGTCAGCCTCCATAGTATAATGCCACCCCTCATAAGCAGACTCTAATATAATGCAGCCACCCATAGGCTGACTCTAATATACTGCAGCCCCATCAGCAGACTAACATATTGCAGCCCCCCATAGGTAGACTCTAATATAATGCAGCCCCCCATAGCCAGATACTAATATAATGCAGACGCCCGTAGACAGACTGTAATATAATGTAGCCCCCATAGGAAGAATGTAATATAATACAGCCCCCCATAAGCAGACTCTACAGTCTAATGCAGGCACACACCAGCAGGCTCTAATATAATGCAGCCCCCATAAGCAGACTCTAATATAATGCAGCCTGTTGTGAATTCTGCTTTTGGGCTCCCTCCGGTGGCTGTAGGTGGTAATGCAGTTGTCCCTGGCCTGCAGTTCTGGACAGGTGTATCTGCTGATTGCAAATCTGATTGGGGTATTTAGGTTTGCAGGACTCATTAGTCCTTGCCAGTTGTCAATGTTTCTTGTGAAGTGTTGGATCACTTTCTGGCTCTCCTGCTTAGCTGCCAATTCAGCAAAAGATAAGTGTCTGTTTCCTTTTTCTGTGGCACACATGCGGTGTGCTAGTATTCTGTGCTATTCATTTGTTTTTCTCTTGTCCAGCTTAGACTGTGTCAGTGTTTTCTCAGTCTTGTTGGATTCTCTGGAGTTGCAGATATACGCTTCACATCTTTAGTTAGATGGTGGAGTTTTTGTATTTTCTGCTGTGGATTTTTTAGAAGGATTTTAATACTGACCGCTTAGTATCCTGTCCTATTCTTTCCTATTTAGCTAGTGTGGCCTCATTTGCTAAATCCTGTTTCCTGCCTGCGTGTGTCTTTTCCTCTACTACTCACAGTCATTATTTGTGGGGGGCTGCCTATTCTTTGGGGTTCTGCTCTGAGGCAAGATAGTATTCCTATTTCCATCTATAGGGGTATTTAGTCCTCCGGCTGTGTCGAGGTGTCTAGGTTTTGTTAGGCACACCCCACGGCTACTTCTAGTTGCGGTGTTAAGATCAGGGTTTGCGGTCTGTATAGTTACCACCTACTCCAGGGAAAGTTTTCATGCTGCTCCAAGGTCACCTGATCATAACAGCAGCCCCCCTAATCACTCTATCGTATAATGCAGTCCCCATCAGCAGACTCTAATATAATGCAGCCCCCATAGGCAGACTCTAATATAATGCAGCCCCTCATAGGCAAACTGTAATATAATGCACCCCCTTAGGCTTGTATAGCCAATACAGTTACAGTATTCTAGCTCCAGGTGGACCCCTTCAGAGCGTGAGGCCCAGGGCGATGGTTTCCTCTGCCTCCTAAGTAGCTACACTACTGGTCAGGCAAGTTTGCTGGTCAATCAAGCACAGTGATTCTTTTTAAAATGTTTTAAATCAGGAATTGGTACTTTAAGCAGTGTGGACAGGTAACAAGTCCTGCTGGAGAATGAAATTTCCATCTCCAAAATGCTTGTCGTCAGAGGGTAGCATAAATTGCTCTAAAATATCCTGATAGATGGCTTGCTGCCTTTGGTCTTTATAAAACACATTGGATTTACACCAGCAGATGACATGGCTCCCCAAACCATCACTAGTTTTGAAAACCTCACACTAGACCTCAAGCAGCTTGGATTGTGTGCCTCTTGTTAGCACTGTGCCGGATCCCTGCTCTGACAGGCAAGATCTCCGGCGTGTCACTTCACTCACCCACACTGTGGTCGGTTCTTCCCTTCCAGTAGAGCTTCTAGCCTGGCCTCCAGCCATGTCCTTAGAGCATGCTCGCTTGCACTCCAGCCCTCTTAAGAAGTCAGTGCATGCACTTGCTATTTTCTCTCCAGCCAATAGCTGTGGGGCATTATGTATATATTGCTTCCTCCTCAATGGGGAGGTGCCTGAGCAACCTTCCTGTTCTGCAGTCTAAATTGTGTAAGGTCGCGTACCAGTCTTTGCTGCACTCTGGTGCAGATCCTACCTGCTGCACTCTGGTGTAGATTCTGTCTGCTGCCCTCTGGTGCAGATCCTACCTGATGCACTCTGGTGCAGATCCTGCCTGCTGCACTCTGGTGCAGATTCTGTCTGCTGCCCTCTGGTGCAGATCCTACCTGATGCACTCAGTGCAGATCCTGCGTGATGCACTCTGGTGCAGATCCTGCCTGCTGCACTCTGACAAGTTCAAGTACACTGCCTGCTGCACTCTGATTCAAACTCTGCCTGCTGCACCATCCAGTCTGTACTTCTGGGTCCAGCTGCCGATCGTCCATTGGTCTTTTTTGGAGTGGCACCTGGAGTCAAGTCTAACCTCAGTATCAGAGGCTCTAGTGAACAGTTCAGTGCTCGCTTAGTCACGCCCCTCCAGGCTCTCTGCGGTCCAAGGCACAGTGGTTCTACAAACCACATCCATGTGACACCTCTCCACTCTTCCTCCAGACTCTGGGACCTTGATTTTCTAATGAAATGCAAAATTTACTTTCCTTGTGGAGTATGTCAATGACTGTCTTCTGGACATCTGTCAGGTCAGCAGTCTTCTCCATGTTTTTCGCACTGTATTTTGGGTAACAGTAGAAAGGTCAATACAGTATGTTATGACACTCTTGGAACACAATGATGCGACTAAGTATAATATCTATGCAACCTTCTATTATAAACACTATTCTTAATGTTCTTTTTATCTAGCCTTTTATCTAGCCTTTTATCTAATGCCTTTATGTCTCAGCTTAACGGGCTTTACTCTCAGTACTAGGCCCATCCCCATTGTAGTCTCTGTAAACTCCTCTGATTGTTACACTGACCCTAGCGGCAGTCACTGGTATTTCCCGCTGGGCCACAAGTTTAAGATATGCGAATCACTGGGTATAAAGTTTACTTGTCTCACTGTCAGTCTCCATTCCGTGAAGCACAGCCTCAACCTACACCCTTTACCTTACGTCTATACTAGAAGTAACAGCTCACAAGAATGGTCCTATACTACAGCCAAATCATCTCCAGAGCCTGTGTTAGAACTAGTCCTCGTCTTCTACTGGCGCTGCCTTCTGTCTTGTACTGGTGCTGCTTGGGATTTTCTTCTGGTGCTGGTCAAGGACTGATACCAGCACAGGTTACAGATCTTCCTCACAGCTCAGGCCTTCTCCGACTTCTGAACAATCTCAGACCCTTCTGCTTTGAATGGCTGTAAGCCATCTTCGCGACCACACAACCTGCCTGGTACAATTCCTACTCCCTTCTCGGCCTGGCCAGGCTGTTTATATTTTGTAATTGCGACATAACTGTCACCTGACCTTGTGTCTTCGTTTCGCAATCCCTTTCCTGGGGGAACATAGGTTCCCCCTAATAGTTTTTTTGCTTTCACTTTCTTTTTCTTCCTTGATTAGCAGGTGGCGGTGTTCGTCCACAGATACTCGGCTTTAAACACTATTATTTGTCCCTTTGCTTTTTCATCCTCTTACAAATGTTTAAGAATTTTGAAATGGCATTTTGATATTTAGCCATAAAAGATCTGTGTTTGGCCACAGGCTAGATGGCCTAGGATTTATTTTTGTACCATGCTGTACTTGCTTTGCATTGAGTCTATAGATATTAAAGCTGGTTGCAGCCTGAGTCAGACCTGAATCACAGCTAGCCATCATTCTTGGATTTACCTCAACTTACATAAAATCGCTAAGAGATTAAGTAAATAACACCATTTACCTGATCACAACACTACTTATGAATGAATGTGATATATCAGACAGCATTTCAGCAGTCAGTTCTTGAAGTTGATAATGCCTGCCAAAAGTGGTGAAAAGGAAGAACATTGAGAACAACAAAAGCCCATTGGGCATAAAGAGCAGCGCTTACCAGTATGTATAACAGGCGACAGACACCAGGTTAGATCCAAAATAGCTATTTTAGCTGCTCTTTATGTGGTGATATTTTTGTCTGTTTGTGGTGATATTTACTTGTTTGATTGGCACTAACAAGTGCATGGGCTCCAAAGCCTTATAATAGGGTGCAGGGTTGAGTATGTCACCACGGAATAGACAGACCAACTGTTGGGGGGGGAATTTATTAACAGGGACAATATTCTCCTTGCAGGGAGAAAACAGTAGAATATGAACTGAAAAGATAACAGTGCAAAATATGGGAGTCAAACAGTGTAACCGAATTAAGCGGGATTTCTTGAGAAAAAGATCACTTATCAGTCTGATGAGGACTTGCTTGAAGAGTCATCTCCTCCAACGTAGGCGCCGAGAAACAGCGGCACTTGTCATCCCTCTGTAGTGCGTGGACTGAGTAGTCTCTAGGAGCCCGCTGGCTGGGGTTTCGGGAATTAATGTGATATGCACAGGCTCTGAGTCCTTAGCTTTTGCACAGCCTATCCCGGGAAAACGATGCTCAGTCTATTATTAAATCTCTTAACAGGAATCAGGGGCTCTGCACTGTTACCGTGGGTACCAGGAGTCACAATCTCTGCACGGGCCACTGTCTCTGCACGGGTGTCAAGGCACCCCTCTCCAGTCACAGCAGAGTCCGCTTTCATGTACTCACAAGATGCAGTCTTTCTGGGCAATCTCCCTGCATTTGTCCTCTGAGCGGGAGCCCTCTCTCCTCCCCAGAGCATCCTGCCCTGACCGCTGCACTGCCACTTGCGCACACGCCTTTCCTGCTCTCTGCTCGGCTTCCTTCCTGTCCCAGTCTCCAAGTCTGCCCCCCGGGGAACCTGTAGCACAGCTTAATGGTTCTAGGCACAGAGCAGAGAAAGTAACTGTCCCCGTACTCTTCTTGTGTTCCACCTCCTTACAGCCTCATGGACACAAACTAACATAGATAGCTAGCTTGTTTGGTTTATTTCCACAGAAAACAATTGGAAATGGATAATGGACAGGTCTGCTCACATGCACCTTCATAAGATGCCATTTTGTGGGCAGAAAAGCTGTGTGGTCTGTAGAAGGCTGCTATAACAAGTGCAAGAGGAGAATCTGTAATACACATACATTTTGTATACTTTTTGCTGGATATGATGTGCACAAGGCTTTTCGGTCCATCCGAAATATTGTCATTTTACAAGCCAGTCTTAATGGAGGGGCATTTTAGAGTAGGATGCACCAAATCTTTAAGAGCACTTAATGTATTCATTGCAAGTAGAGTTGAGCGACTTTTACTTTTTTAGGATCAAGTCGGGTTTCGCGAAATCGGTGAAATCGGCCGATTATTGTGAAAAGTCGGGGGCCGACCGAAACACGAAACCCAATGCAAGTCAATGGGGAAACAAAGTCGGCAGTGAGTGGAGGACAGGAAAACACCTACAGTGTCCATTTTAATGCCAAAAACATCAATTCTTATTTCTAAAGCTTGTCAATCTTAATTTACTTTATAATAATAGTTAGGCATTGAAAACAGGGGGTCATTTGGCTAAAGTTGTGGGGGGGCAGGGCTGGCTCAAGATTTTCGTGAGCCCAGGAAACGCAGAATACGTCACGGCGGTGGAGCAGGGAGAGGTAAGTATTTCAACTTTGCAAGTGCTGCGATCCTGAGCAAGCAGGTGGCCCACTCGTTGGTGCTTGGCACTGGCACAGGGCCCCTCATAGTACAGCGGTGTGTTTGATGGCGGGTGGCGCCTCCCACTGCCAGAGACACTTGTGTACTATGAGGGGCCCTGTGCCAGTGATGTCGCCAATGAGTATGCCCCCCCACCTGATGAAGGAACCTGCACTTTCATCTGCACCTTCCTCTTTGTCGCCGTGTAAGGTGTTATGGTATGCGGGAAGGGGAACCTGACTTTCAGCAGGGTCAGATTCAGGCTGTGTAGAGTGCAAGGGGAATGTAGTGGTCTGGGTCAATGTACCAGCAGACTCATCTAGCAGTGGCTGGGCAATGGGCAGGATGAGGAGGAAACACAGATATAGGCCCAAATAATAAAGTAGGCTAAATGCAGTTCAAAATTGGTAACAGGACTAAACAGGCGGCATAGCTTTGATCAGTGGAAGACAACTGTAATGAGTGGTGCAGACACAGTTAGTAGACCCAAAATAATAAAGTAGGCTAAATGCAGTTCAAAATTGGTAACAGGACTAAACAGGCGGCATAGCTTTGTTCAGTGGAAGACAACTGTAATGAGTGGCGCAGACACGGTTAGTAGGCCCAAATACTAAAGTAGGCTAAAAGCAGTTCAAAATTGGTAACAGGACTAAACAGGCAGCATAGCTAGGTACTGGGGTGTGCTCCTCTGCTGAGTAGCAGACAGTGGTAATAGGCGCAAAGTATTAACTGGTCTAAATGGAGGCCAGGGCCCCTGTATATTTTAATTATCATCTATCATTTCAACAAATTTGTATTGGCAGTGCCATTGAAGGATTTAACAGCACAGACTACACAGTGGTGGAGCAGGGAGAGGTAAGTATTGCAAGTGGTAGAGCACTGTTCGAGCTGGGGTGAACACTCTCTCATGGGCGGCGGTACTGGCACAGGGCCCCTCATATTACGACGGTGTGTCTGACGTTGGTTGTGCACCACCACCGTCAGAGACGCTTCATTGTACTATGAGGGACCCTGTGCCAGTGCCGTCACCCAAGAGTGGGCGCACCCACCTATACAGGCAAACGGCACTCGCACGGGTGCTTGCGCCAGGTGGTGACCACGGCCCTGTGAGGGGAGTCAGCCCATTTAGGAAGGTACAAAAATGGCCTATGGTGGACATTCAGCAGCTGCAAATGGCGGAATTGGAGAAGTCAGTAAGAGGAGGCCAAAAGCAAGACATTTTTCAGGCAAGCTACGTGTCAGCAGAAGGTGGGGCAAAATAATCTGAAATCCATGATTACTTCATTTTAATGAAAGTTAGAGGCAGGCCAACCAGTAATCGTCATCAGTCATCATTTTGATAATGCGGGGGTCCCTTTTTAGGATACGCAAGGCATACTCAGCCATGTGGGCCAATGTTCCAGGTGTCAATTCCCTGCTTGTGCTGGGTAGAGGAGCACTTTCTTGCAAATCAACATCACTTGTGTCCTGCAAAAACCCTGTACCTGACCTTGCAATGCCACCAGTTTCTATTGCCCCCTGTGAAGCATCCTCCTCCCATAAATATTCATGCCCATCATCCTCCTCCTCTTCGTCTGCCACCTCGTCCAGGAGAGTTCCCTGAGCAGACAATGGCTGATTGTCATCAAGGCTTCCCTCCTCCTCGGCTGCAGACACCAGCTCCTTAATGTGCATCAAACTTTGCATCAGCAGACGCATTAGTGGGATGCTCATGCTTATGATGGCGTCTTCTGCACTTACCAGCCATGTGCATTCCTCAAAACACTGAGGGACTTGACAGAGGTCTTGGAGCTTTGACCACTGCACACCAGACAACTCCATGTCTGCCATCCAACTGCCTGCCCGTGTATGTGTATCCTCCCACAAATTACAGCACGCCTCTGTTTGCACAGCCTCTGAACCATGTGCAGTGTGGAGTTCCACCTTGTTGCAACGTCGATTATTAGGCAGTGCTGGGGAAGATTCAGCGATTGCTGATGGTTCAGCATACGGCTGGAGTGTACAGGCGACCGGCGGATGTGCGAGCAAAGTCTTCGCACCTTCAGGAGCAGGGCTGGTAACTCCAGATAATTTTTGAGGAAGCACTGCACCACCAAGTTCAAGGTGAGAGCCAGGCAAGGTATGTGTTTAAGTTCTGAAAGGGCTATGGCAGCCATAAAATTCCTTCCGTTATCACTGACTACCTTGCCTGCCTCGAGATGTACACTGAACAGCCATGACTGAGTTTGTTGCTGCAAGTACTCAGCCAGTACTTCCGCGGTGTGTCTGTTGTCGCCCAAACACGTCATTTGTAACACAGCCTGCTGACGCTTACCACTAGCTGTTCGATAATGGGACACCTCGTGTGCAACACTGGCAGCTGCGGATGAAGTGGTCGTGCAACTGCGCTCTGTGGACGACCTTTCGCTTCTGGAGGAGGAGGAGGAGGAGGAGGGGTGGCGAACGCCTACAGCCAACTGTTTCCTAGACCGTGGGCTAGGCAGAACTGTCCCACTATGGCTGTCCCCTGTGGACCCTGCATCCACCACATTAACCCAGTGTGCCGTGATGGACACGTAACGTCCCTAGCCATGCCTACTGGTCCATGCATCTGTTGTGAGGTGCACCTTTCTACTGACTGATTGCCTCAGTGCATGGACAATGTGGTCTTTGACATGCTGGTGGAGGGCTGGGATGGCTTTTCTCGCAAAGAAGTGCTGACTGGGTAGGTCATAGCGTGGTACTGCGTAGGCCATCAGGGCTTTGAAAACTTCGCTTTCAACCAACCGGTAGGGCATCATCTCTAACAAGATTAGTCTAGCAATGTGGGCGTTCAAACCCTGTGTATGCGGATGAGTACTTTCTTTTCCTAACGAGAGTCTCTTGTAGGGTGAGCTGGACTGGAGAGGTGCATATGGTGGAACTAGCGGTGGTGGTGGTGGACATGGCAGATTGAGAGACGGTTGGTGATGGTATTCTCGATGTTGGCCTACATACAGTGCTTCCTACCAATAACCTTGTGATTCCCTGACTGCTTTGGCCTTGCGACGATACCTCCACATTTGCTGCTGGTGGTGTCTTAACCGGAGGGCTTACAGTGGGGGAAGCAATGTAGCGTTGCTAACTACCTTCATTCTGAGCAGGTGCACCAACGGTAGGGGACGTTTAGTAGTTAGTCCAGGCTTGCAAGTGCATGCTGGTTAAATGTCTAAGCATGCATGTTGTATTTAAATTTTGAAGATTCTTCCCTCTGCTTAAGGTCTTTGAGCATTTCTTACAGATAACTTTTGACTGATCATTCGGATCTTGGTTAAAAAATTGCCACACTGCACTCTTCCTACTATGGAATACCTTTTCAAGTATTGCACGCTGTGCTACTTTCACCGGATGGCCACGCTGTCCTAAAACTGTTTTTGTTTTTGACAAACGTTTTTGGCCTGATACGGGCCTGCCAGATGACAGCTGTTGCGATGTAGATGGCTGCTGCGGATTATCCTCTCCTCCACTGCCGGGACAGGAACATCCATCAGAGATCTAGGAATGATGCTCGGATGATAACTTAGATTAGTGAAGAAGGGCGTTACCATAGTGGAGGCATTCTGAGAATTGTTGTAGGAGAATTCCGCTAGAGGAAGTAGCTCCAACCAATCATCCTGAAGATGGCAGATGTAGCATCGAAGATATTGTTCCAAAGTCTGATTGGTTCGCTCTGTCTGACCATTCCGTCCCAACCATTTTACCATGAGGTCAAGCTCCTGCTCCGCAGATAGGTTAAGATCAGCAATGGCGGCCTTGAAAGTTGCTTTCCAGGCTCTGTAGTTCTCTGCACGGTCGTCGAATTTTGAGAGGCTAGTGCTGATTAGCTCTCTGCTCACCATGAACCTGGCAAACTCGGACATGTCCGATCTTTCACTCCTTGTTACCGTATTAGCTTGTGGTGCCCCTCGGGCATATAAGCTGTGTGGCGTGGAAGGGTGAATTGTTCCCGGGTAGAATGATGTTGCAGCAGGGTTGAGCTGTGGTTTGACCTCTGGAGATTCTGATGACTGTCGCTTGAACTGTGGAGGTGGGCTGGAGTGTGCCTTGCGGTCGTCTTGCGGTGATGACTGCTCCTGAGGGGGTACATCACGGCATTGGTCTTGGGTCTTTGTAGGGGCTGTGGGCAATAATGGCACCATAGGATGGGCTGACTTGGACGTTTCCGCAATGATGGGTTGAACGTCGCTGTTTCTGCACGTAGTCTCTGGTACGAACAGCTGGGTTGTCTTCTTCCTGTGGTGGCAGGCAAATCGGGTCGAAGTTTTGCTTCAATGCTTGCTCGAGTATTTTTACTTCGGCTAATGCGATTTCTTCCTCCATTTCTGTTTGAAGAATCTTTGCTCGAGCCTCCGCTTCTGCTTTCTTTGCTTCTGCCTCTGCCTTCTGCTTCTGTATCTACTTTCTTTTCTGTGTAGGAACGTCTTAGTTTGGACCACTCTGCGTTTAAACGGGCTTCTAGAATTCTGTCGCTGAGAGCTGAAGTTCTTGAACAGGACTATTTGTATGACCGAACAGAGTGTTTAGACGAGGCTGACCTGTGCGATCTAGTTTCTTGCAGATGGGCGATACGAAGCTCCGCTTTATCTTTGGCGTCTTGCACGGCGGCGTCCCTTTGTCTGTGGAATCTGCCTTGCTTAACTCTTATAGGGCTTCGTCGATTTTAGAGTCTTTTAGGAAGGCGGCATACTTTGCAGACAGTCTCTTGTATCTGCCGTGGGCCGCGTCTAGCTGTCTTATAGTGTCCTGTAAACCCGCTGCATCATTTTTGTGGTGTTGGATGCTTGACATAAGGAAGGTGACTCGTTCCCATAGGTCATCCAGGTTGTCATTGAACTCGTCCCTTGTGGAACAGTAATTCTCGAGGACCTTTAATTTTGGCTTGATGGAGCGTACTGGTCGTGCATCTGGGTCTGCTGCAGAAGCCGGGTCTGCTGCAGAAGCCGGCTCTGCTTCCCGGTCTTCATAATGGACAGTATTGGGTTGTATTTGCTCTGTTTCAGCATTGGGGAACTGCGTAAGGTCCTTTTCGGCCATTTTGATTTAAGGTGCGCTGTCCCTTTAAGAAACTGAACTTTTTAATTGGGGGCTGGGAATCGTGGTGCAGCTTAGTTGCGACCCCCTGATAAGATTCCCAAGGTGTTTTTGAAGAATTGTGGGGTTCTGCAGCGATGTGGTATAATACACAGAGAGTCTTTACGTACAATGCAGTCTGAGGTGATGCTGCAGGAGATTTCTTAGCAGAGCAGAGCTGCAGTATGTGAGCAGGCAGAGCGTGGGCACGTGGATAGTGATATAAGGAGTTTTCTGGCCGGGCTTCAAGGCAGTCTTTCGACTGTTCTGTCCCCACATGAGGCGAATGGAGGTGTAGTTGATTAATAAGCGTTGTGAGAGAAACGTACCTTCCGTATTTTCCTCCACGTGAGGCAGACAGGACCAATGCTGCTCAGCGTCCGAAGAGATGATGCACTCCAGGGATTGTGTAATCCAGACTTGTTTATTTGGAAATCTGGACATACAGCCGATAACTGGTAATACAGTATTTTCTCCAGAAATGCAGGGTAGACACCAAGTATATCTGCAAGTGTGAGCAACAAAGAGCAGCAAGAGAGAGTGATCGAAAGACTGATGCCTTCCTAAGCCGGTTCAAGTGTCCTCTCACAACAACATAAAACCGAAACCGAGATGGCTGCCAGAGGAAGAGAAAACATGACCCTTTGAACCGGAAGTAAGACATTCTCATCGATATACTCCTTCAAAGCTTGGAGTTCAGGAGCTGCTAATGGACATACATTATTGAAAGGAATGGCAGCCCCTGGAAGCAGTTCAATAGGACAATCATAAGACCTATGTGGTGGAAGCTGATCTGCCTTCTTCGTATCACAGATATCAGAGAATTCCTTATACACAGAAGGTAAAGTGAATACCGGTTCCAGAGGTTCCGAATCAAGGGACTTCGGTACAGTTTCCAGTAATTTTGAATCACTCCTTGTTGGAAATGTAATCTCTCTGGTCTCCCAGTTGATCGCTGGATTCTGTGAACGCAGCCAGGGAATGCCTAGAATCACAGGAAAATGAGGAGAAGAGATTAATAAGAAGGAGAGCTGCTCCTGATGATCTGACTCCAATACAATGGTAAGAGGTACAGTCTCCTGATCGACAGGCCCAGAGATTAATGGTGAGCCATCTACAGTCTCCACGGCAATTGGGGAAGCTCTATGCAGAATCTCTATACCGTGTTCCTTGGCAAAAGCAATGTCCATGAAATTACCCCCTGTGCCAGAGTCGATCATGGCTGCGCTAGAGATCCACTGTCCAGAGCATAAAACCTTTATAGGGAGTGAACAGTGAGAACTCCTCTCCTTCTGCTTAGTGGAAGAAGTAGTCATTGAGAGTGCATGGAAAACAGCATTCACTGGTAGACTAAATTCAGAGACATCTGACTCAGCCTCACAGTCATCATATTCCCCTACCGCTGCTAACACCTTGTTAGGCCGCTTGGGACAGTTGATCAGGAAGTGGTCAGATTGGCCGCAATAGAAGCATAGACTCTCCCGTTCATTACTCTCACGCCTCTGTACTGCGTCAATTTGCATAGGCACCACCTCAGTCTCCCGAGTGGCTTTACTTGCAGATTCCTTGGGAGAAAGGGAATAGTTAGACATGCGATTAAATATTGCCATTTTCTCCTGTCTACGCTCAGTAAGGCGAATATCAAAGCGTACACAATGTTGGATAAATGTTTCTAGCTCTTGTGGTGACTCAGAGTGGGCTAGTAGATCCTTTATAACACTAGACAGACCTCTCCTGAAAATAGGCAATTGTGCAAAACAATCCCAATTAGTATCCACAGCTAGGAAGAAGAAAACCTTCGGCACTCAACAAGTCCACAACTCTTTACTCTCAAATAGGAATAAATTTATTTAGCGAGATGGCCATGACCGTGGCCCAAAGCATCTCGCTTTGGGCCACGGGACGCGCGCCAGCATTTCATTTACTGCAGTTATGCTTCCTTTCCTCATGCCACGTTGGCAAATAATACAATAGGAACACTGTTTGCTATATATAGACTTCCTTGAAAAAGGCAATGTATACCGAAACGTTGGAATTTTGATGTCTGTTATCTTTCTGCTGGCTGCTAAATACATTTATTCCTATTTGAGAGTAAAGATTTGTGGACTTGTTGAGTGCCGAAGGTTTTCTTCTTCATATTTGAGTCTTTCTTCCTTTGAGCACCACATAATTTGATGAGTGCACCACTCTTGACCTGACTATTTGTAGTATCCACAGCTAGCCTTCTAAAATCAGTGGTATATTCAATAACTGAACGTTTACCCTGACGCAAGGACAGTAAGGCGGTCTCAGCAGAGGCGCGGCGGTTACGGTCATCAAACATTAATGCCATGGCAGCCAAAAAATCATCCAATACATTTAAACGTGGATCACGAGACTCGATCATCGGATTCGCCCAGGCGAGTGCTCGTGATGTCAATAGCATAATGATACATAACACCTTAGATCGATCAGTGTGAAAGCGGTCAGCATGCACATCAAAATATAAGAAACATTGATTTACAAAACCACGAAATTTATCACGATCACCATTGTATCGAAATGGCGGCTGCTTAGGAGGACTGGCTGCCTGCGGCTGTCCAAGGGGTAAGACCACTTGTGTGGCCATCTGAGCACTTATGTCCTGAAAAGCCTGCCCATACTGGGACTACATGCTTTTAAATTTATTCTCCTGAGCATCCATTCGAGAGCTCAGATCCTGCAGAGTCTGTCCAAACACCTGCTGATTATGTTCCAAGCCTCCAACCTTAGGCCATGTGCACACGTTCAGTATTTTTCTTCGTGTTTTTCGCTATAAAAACGCGAAAAAAAAACGCTTACATATGCCTCCTATTATTTACAGTGTATTCCGCATTTCTTGTGCAAATGTTGCATTTTTTTCCGCGAAAAAAAATCGCATTGCGGAAAAAAAAGCAACATGTTCATTAAATTTGCGGAATTGCGGGGATTCCACACACCTAGGAATGCATTGATCTGCTTACTTTCCACATGGGGCTGTGCACACCATGCGGGAAGTAAGCAGATTATGTGCGGTTGGTACCCAGGGTGGAGGAGAGGAGACTCTCCTCCACGGACTGGGCACCATATAAAAAAAAAAAGAATTAAAATAAAAAATAGTGATATACTCACCTTCGATGGCCCCGGAGTCTTCCCGCCTCTCAGCGGTGCATGCTGCCGCTTCCGTTCCTATAGATGGTGTGTGTGAAGGACCTGCGATGACGTCGCCGTCTTGTGATTGGTCGCGTGACCGCGACGTCATCGAAGGTCCTGCACACACACACACACACACACACACACACACACACCATCTATAGGAACGGACGCCGCTGAGGAGATCGGCTGTCTGCAGGGTGAGTATAACCATTTTTTTAAATTATTTTTAAACATTCTATCTTTTACTATAGATGCTGCATAGGCAGCATCTATAGTAAAAAGTTTTTACAAGTGTGACCAACTTGTCAGTCAGTTACAGATCACTTGGAAAACTTTAGCATTCTGCAAGCTAATTTCGCTTGCAAAATGCTAAAAAAAAAAAAACGCGAAAAAAAAACGCCCCCCAAAAAATGTGGATTTCTTGCAGAAAATTTCCGGTTTTCTTCAGGAATTTTCTGCAAGAAATCCTGACGTGTGCACATACCCTTACTCTGCAGACTGCCAATTTCTTTTTGCAGAGATCTCATCATAGACAACAGTTGCTCAATCTTAGTTCAGTAGCCATTGTCTCAGCAGATTCCTTATTTGGCCTGTGTATCCTGTAACAATTATAGCGGTACACTCAGGAATCTCTTAGCTTGAGACAAATAAGGCAGCAGAACCAAGTAAAGTGTAAAGTCTGTATAATTCAATAAACACAGGTGCAAGGCATGAGCAAATACAATACACAGCAATCAAGGTGATATCAGGAGAAGATACTTTGCACAAACGTGGGTGCCGCATGTGCACATAAGTTCAAGTGAATGACAAACAAGGTCCTTCTTAGGAGTAGTTCATTTGCAGCTCTACTGCGGGCAAAGTCTTATGGGCGTAGGACTCTCTGGAGTAAAGCAGATCATAGAACACAGCTCATACCAGGGCTTGCAGTCACTAGAAAAGAGTCCTGACGCAGAGCAGAGCTTCGAGTCCAGAAACAGTCAAATAAACTGGCAACCGATACCAAAATAGACAGCTGCAGCAGGCAGAGCTTACATGTACACGCAGGCAGGAGGAGGATGCAGAGAAACACAGGCAAAACAGCTTGCAGCACAAACACCTCTGAGAGCTGGAAAGGTTTGCTGAGGAGCCGGAGTATCTGAAGCAGGGAAATCTCTTGCAGCACAAGCCTAGAGTACTAGCAGAGTACACAAGCAAGGAGTGGGATGTGAACCAGGGTTATAAAGACAGGGAAGGCGGATCACATGGGCAGAAGCGAAGCAGCAGACGCCATCTTGGAAAATGGCAAACAGTACCACAAATAAAACAGGGAATCCAGAGTCCTGACACCGACTTTGCCGAAAGTCGGCGATTTTTGAATTTGTCCTATCCGTTTCGCTCAACCCTAGTTGCAAGTTTTCAGTGGCTTTGCGTCTCTGTAAACAGGTGCTTGTGATGCAACTGTGCAGAAGATGAGGACACAGTGGTAACTTAAAGGGAACCTGTCACCCCGTTTTTTCAGATTGAGCTATAAATACTGTTAAATAGGGCCTGCGCTGTGCGTTGCTATAGTGTATGTAGTGTACCCTGATTCCCCATGTATGCTGAGAAATGCATTACCAAAGTCGCCGTTTTCGCCTGTCAATCAGGCTGGTCTGGTCAGGTGGGCGTGTTCACAGCGCTCTTTTCTTCTCCAGCTTTCCGTTGGTGGCGTAGTGGTGTGCGCATGTCCAAGGTCCGAATTCCCTGCGCCCACGTGAAGACACAGCGCGCGATCTGCGCTGTAATCCCTTGCATCGGTGGGGGCGGCCATCTTCCTGGGGCCGCACGTGCGCAGATGGAGTGCTCTGCTGCACGGGGCTTCAGGAAAATGGCCGCGGGATGCCGCGCGTGCGCACAAGAGATCGCGGCGGCCATTTTCCCAAAGCCGAGTTTGCATCTCGGCTTTGGAAAAATGGCCGCCGCGATCTCTAATGCGCACGCGCGGCATCCCGCGGCCATTTTCCTGAAGCCCCGTGCAGCAGAGCACTCCATCTGCGCACGCGCGGCCCCAGGAAGATGGCCGCCCCCACCGATGCAAGGGATAACAGCGCAGATCGCGCGCTGTGTCTTCACGTGGGCGCAGGGAATTCGGACCTTGGACATGCGCACACCACTACGCCACCAACGGAAAGCTGGAGAAGAAAAGAGCGCTGTGAACACGCCCACCTGACCAGACCAGCCTGATTGACAGGCGAAAACGGCGACTTTGGTAATGTATTTCTCAGCATACATGGGGAATCAGGGTACACTACATACACTATAGTAACGCACAGCGCAGGCCCTATTTAACAGTACTTATAGCTCAATCTGAAAAAACGGGGTGACAGGTTCCCTTTAACCAAAGATTACTTATTACTAACACAACAATTTGAATAATTCAGATACAGAATTAAACAGGATTAGCAGGTTATTATAGAACAAACAAATGCTTTACAACTTGAATGTAAGTCCCTTCTTCTGATTGAAGTAGCAGTAACAAATATAACAATTAAACCCTATCATACAAGGAACTAAACATTTACAATAGATACAAGCATCTCTATTTTATTACTTCGTCCTAAAGTGCATCACAGTCAGTTGTGTATCCATTACTGTCATTATCCTGTCACTCTGGTGGTAATGGCGCACGCCATAAAGCCCTAACATCAGTCTACATTACTACACCTTTAGGTTTCAAGTCCCTTCTTGGTGAGTTGCTTCTAGTACACGTTATGCTGGCGGCTTCTGTTTCCTGAAGCATGTCCTGTCCCCTGCGTAATGTACTTCTGCATTTCACTTTGCGGATCTCAAAAATGTCCCTCTAACATGACCGCCTTGCTTCTCGTGGCTCTGGTCCCATTCGCTTGCTTCTGGCTCCGTTCACTTAGCTCCGCTCAGCTCACTCAGTTCTTCTCTCAGTTCTGCTCACTCGATTCTTCTCTCATATCTGATTTCTTGATTCTTTACTTTGGCCTACTCACTCGGCTCTGTGCTTGGATCTGGTTCTTGATTCTTCAATTAGGTCTGGTCACTTGGTTCTCCACTTGAATTTGGTTACTCTCATAATGGCAGCTATGAGCCAACCTCAGTGCACCACACGTCTGTTCTGTTAACCCCTTAAGCCCCGAGGGTGGTTTGCACGTTAATGACCGGGCCAATTTTTACAATTCTGACCACTGTCCCTTTATGAGATTATAACTCTGGAACGCTTCAACGGATCTTAGCGATTCTGACATTGTTTTCTAATGACGTATTGTACTTCATGCTAGTGGTAAAATTTATTCGATATAACTTGCGTTTATTTGAGAAAAAAATGGAAATTTGGCGAAAATTTTGAAAATTTCGCAATTTTCCAACTTTGAATTTTTATACCCTTAAATCACAGAGATATGTCATGCAAAATACTTAATAAGTAACATTTCCCACATGTCTACTTTACATCAGCACAATTTTGGAACCAAAATTTTTTTTTTTGTTAGGGAGCTATAAGGGTTAAAAGTTGACCAGCAATTTCTCATTTTTACAACACCATTTTTTTTTTAGGGACCACATCTCATTTGAAGTCATTTTGAGGGGTCTATATGATAGAAAATACCCAAGTGTGACACCATTCTAAAAACTGCACCCCTCAAGGTGCTCAAAACCACATTCAAGAAGTTTATTAACCCTTCAGGTGTTTTACAGGAATTTTTGGAATGTTTAAATAAAAATGAACATTTAACTTTTTTCACATAAAATGTATTTCAGCTCCAATTTGTTTTATTTTACCAAGGGTAACAGGAGAAAATGGACCCCAAAAGTTGTTGTACAATTTGTCCTGAGTACGTTGATACCCCATATGTGGGGATAAACCACTGTTTGGGCGCATGGCAGAGCTCGGAAGGAAAGGAGCGCCATTTGACTTTTCAATGCAAAATTGACTGGAATTGAGATGGGACGCCATATTGCGTTTGGAGAGCCCCTGATGTGCCTAAACATTGAAACCCCCCACAAGTGACACCATTTTGGAAAGTAGACCCCTTAAGGAACTTATCTAGATGTGTGGTGAGCACTTTGACCCACCAAGTGCTTCATAGAAGTTTATAATGCAGAGCCGTAAAAATAAAAAATCATATTTTTTCACAAAAATTATATTTTTGCCCCCAATTTTTTATTTTCCCAAGGGTAAGAGAAGAAATTAGACTACAAAAGTTGTTGTGCAATTTGTCCTGAGTACGCCGATACCCCATATGTGGGTGTAAACCATTGTTTGGGCGCGTGGGAGAGCTCGGAAGGGAAGGAGCGCCATTTGACTTTTCAATGCAAAATTGACTGGAATTAAGATGGGACGCCATGTTGCATTTGGAGAGCCCCTGATGTGCCTAAACAATGAAACCACCCACAAGTGACACCATTTTGGAAAGTAGACCCCCTAAGGAACTTATCTAGATGTGTTTTGAGAGCTTTGAGCCCCCAAGTGTTTCACTACAGTTTATAACGCAGAGCCGTGAAAATAAAAATTCTTTTTTTTTCCACAAAAATGATTTTTTAGTCCCCAGTTTTGTATTTTCACAAGGGTAACAGGATAAATTGGACCCCAAAAGTTGTTGTCCAATTTGTCCTGAGTACGCTGATACCCCATATGTGGGGGGGGGGAAGCACTGTTTGGGCGCATGGCAGAGCTCGGAAGGGAAGGAGCGCCATTTGGAATACAGACTTAGATGGATTGGTCTGCAGGCGTCACGTTGCATTTGCAGAGCCCCTGATGTACCCAAACAGTAGAAACCCCCCACAAGTGACCCCATATTGGAAACTAGACCCCCCCAAGGAACTTATCTAGATGTGTTGTGAGAACTTTGAACCCCCAAGTGTTTCACTGCAGTTTACAACGCAGAGCCGCGAAAATAAAAAAATCTTATTTTTCCCACAAAAATGATTTTTAGCCCCCCCACATTTTTATTTTCCCAAGGATAACAAGAGAACTTGGACCCCAAAAGTTGTTGTCCAATTTATCCTGAGTACGCTGATACCCCATATGTTGGGGTAAACCCCTGTTTGGGCGCACCGGAGAGCTCGGAAGGGAAGGAGCACTGTTTTAATTTTTCAACGCAGAATTGGCTGGAATTGAGATCGGATGCCATGTCGCGTTTGGAGAGCCCCTGATGTGCCTGAACAGTGGAAACTCCCCAATTCTACCTCAAACCCTAATCCAACAACACCCCTAACCATAATCCCAACGGTAACCCTAACCACACCCCTAACCCTGACACACCCCTAACTCTAATCCCAACTCTAATCCCAACCGTAAATATAATCCAAACCCTAACCCTAACTTTAGCCCCAACCCTAACCCTAACTTTAGCCCCAACCCTAACCCTAACTTTAGTCCCAACCCTAACCCTAACTTTAGCTCCGAACCCTAACCCCAACCCTAACCCTAGCCCTAATCCTAGCCCCAACCCTAGCCCCAACCCTAACCCCAACCCTAGCCCCAACCCTAAACCTAGCCTTCACCCCAGCCCCAACCCTAGCCCCAACCCTAGCCCTAACCCTAGCCCCAACCCTAGCCCTAACCCTAACCCCAACACTAGCCCTAACCCTAGCCCTAACCCTAGCCCTAACCCTAGCCCTAACCCTAACCCTAGCCCTGATGGGAAAATGGAAATAAATACATTTTTTTAATTTTATTATTTTTCCCTAACTAAGGGGGTGATGAAGGGGGGTTTGATTTACTTTTATAGCGTTTTTTATATCAGATTTTTATGATTGGCAGCTGTCACACACTAAAAGACGCTTTTTTATAGCAAAAAAGTTTTTGCGTCTCCACATTTTGAGACCTATAATTTTTGCATATTTGAGTCCACAGAGTCATCTGAGGTCTTGTTTTTTGCGGGACGAGTTGACGTTTTTATTACTAACATTTTTGGACACGTGACAATTTTTGATCACTTTTTATTCCGATTTTTGTGAGGCAGAATGACCAAAAACCAGCTATTCATGAATTTCATTTGGGGGAGGCGTTTATACCGTTCCGCGTTTGGTAAAATTGATAAAGCAGTTTTATTCATCAGGTCAGTACGATTACAGCGATATCTCATTTATATCATTTTTTTTATGTTTTGGCGCTTTTATACGATAAAAGCTATTTTATAGAAAAAATAATTATTTTGGCATTGCTTTATTCTCAGGACTATAACTTTTTTATTTTTTTCCTTATTATGCTTTGTGGTGGCTCGTTTTTTGCGGGACATAAGTCTTTTTGATCGCGTGTTATTCCACTTTTTGTTCGGCGGTATGATAATAAAGCGTTGTTTTTTGGCTCGTTTTTTTTTTTCTTACGGTGTTCACTGAAGGGGTTAACTAGTGGGACAGTTTTATAGGATGGGTCGTTACGGACGCGGCGATACTAAATATGTGTACTTTTATTGTTTTGGGGTTTTTTTAGATAAAGAAATGTATTTATGGGAATAATATATTTTTTTTTTATTTATTTAGTAATTTTTTTTTTTACACATGTGGAAATTTTTTTTTTCTTTTTTACTTTGTCCCGGGGGGGGGGGCACATCACAGATCGCCCATCTCACAGTTTGCACAGCACTCTGTGAGATCGGCGATCTCACTCATCGCTGCAGGCTTACAGAGCTGCAGCCTGCTCCTGACCCGGAAGTACTCCCTGCAGGACCCGGATGCAGCCCTGCGGCCATTTTGGATCTGGGGACTGCAGGGAGAAGACCTCGGTACAAGGTGAGCACATCACCTTGTACCGATCGTCTCAGGAAAGCCCGCAGGGAGCCCCCTCCCTGCGCGATGCTTCCCTGTACCGCCGGCACATCGCGATCATGTTTGATCACGGTGTGCCGGGGGTTAATGTGCCGGGAACGGTCCGTGACCGCTCATGGTACATAGTGCCGGATGTCAGCTGCGATAGTCAGCTGACACCCGGCCGCGATCGGCCGCGCTCCCCCCGTGAGAGCGGCTGATCGCCTATGACGTACTATCCCGTCGGTGGGAATTAAGGCCCACCCCACCTCGACGGGATAGTACGTCATATGGGATTAAGGGGTTAAAGGTTCAGGGGCCAACTCCGCTCCTTCTCTTCCATCTTGGGCATTTTATAATTCCTAACTGAAATACACCTGGTGTCTACTCCGATCTCTTTCCCCAGAGACCATGCATTTCACTTTTCAGTTCCTGCTAATGCAATTCTCTCTGCTTTCATTTTTCCTATGATCATTGACCAGCAGATGGCCTTGTTCACTAGCAGACACTCTGGAAGGCATTAACTGTGAGTCTACCCACTTGTCCACCTGCTTACACCTTCTTGCCAGAAATGCTACTCCAGTCAGTGACTGAAGCTTCCAGTGTAATTTCCAGTGTAAGGCCAGGTCACACTTGCGTGTGCAATGCGAGACACTTGCGCATCAATACCTGGCACTGCCACCGGCACTCGGGACCGGAGTGTGCGGCTACATAGACATACATGCAACTGAACACTCCGGTTCCGAGTGCTGGTGGCAGTGCCAGGTATTGATGTGAGTTTCCCGCTTTGCACACGCAAGTGTGACCCCGGCCTAAGAAACAGTATGACTATTGATGAATTTGTTGGACGGTAGTGATACATCCTTCTCCTACCCATTTTGGTAGAGCTGCTAGGAAAACTCCTAAAGATGTATAGTCCAGTCAAAATGTGAAAAAAAAATACTTTACCCTGAATAAATTCCAAGAACGTGTTTTATAGTTTTTTTTGGTAGTATTACATGTAGGGAAAACATACTAAAAGTTTACCAAGATAGGGCTACCACAAAGGGTCCAAATGTGACGTCAAAGAATATGGCCGCCAAAGCTGTAAAATGTTAAATGCGACTCGCCTTGCAGTGTCTATCAAAATGTCCACCTCTTGTCCACCAAAAGAAACGGATTATCCGCTCACTCTCGTACCAGTAAACTATGGCTGAATTACCAACAGATGGTTGGAATAGCAAGGGAGCTTATTGAGGCCGATCGTACAGGATCCTGGCTGATGCACCTTCATGCTGTAGCCGAATGTTTGCCCATTCTTGCAGCTGCTGGGCATGGGAACTATGTGAAGGCCGCCTACCTTTACCTCCAGTCTATGATCACTCTGGAAGATGATATGCCACCAGGCTTCCATAGATTTATGAATGGCTTGCATGTTGTAAAGCGGACTGATCAGTACTGGGCAGGCCTGGGTGGCAACCTAGTCATCGAGCAAGCTCTGATGTACTCCCTAAAAACTGCAGGAGGACTCACCAGAGGAAGTGGAATGTCTGAACATCAGAGGGCCTTGTGGACTCGGTCTGTGCCAGTGTCCTCTTCCTACAGTGATGCAATGCAGGGTTTCACTCGCCAGAGCTTTGTCACCAGTGAACAACACAAGGAGGCAAGAACGTCAAGGACGAGAAGAGATTGTGAAGACCTGGAGAAAATTGTAGATAAACTCAAGACCTTTTCACCTTTCTCTGATGAAGTGTCTCTTCGCAACATTATCACCGGTGTCAATGCAAATAAGGATGTGAATGTTCATAACCTGTTCACCATTGGCAGAGAAATAGTGGCAACAATGGAGGGTCAATCACTGTTTTTAGTTAAGTACAAGCGGTCAATGAAAGCCAAGACCCTGGCATCCAGTGAGGCTATTGACATTGATAAGGACAAAACAATAGACCCCGCTCTTTTGTTCCAAAGGTTTCTTGTGGTGTCTCAAACTGCTGATCTTTCCCTTGATGAGGTGATGGCCTATGAACTTTCACCATACCCACCATCCCTCTTTGAGGCAAAACATCTCTTACGCAAACCAAGCAAAGCACAACTGATGGCTGCTATAAAAGAACAGAGTTCACATGACGCAGTACTCAAGGATGTACCGGAAGTGGAACATTATGTTCTTGACGGAGGTTCTCTTCTCCATCGACTGAAGTGGTCAGAAGGAAAGACATATTGTTCAATCGCTGAAGACTATGCATCTTTCACACTAAAGCACTATGGTAAGGCTACGATAGTATTTGATGGTTACATTGGAGGACCAAAGACTAAGGACATTACCCATCAGCGACAGCGCAAAAAACAAACAAGTAACAAAGTGAACATTGCTGAAGGAACGAAATTTGTCGGGAAAAAGGAAAACTTCCTTTCGAAAGTGGAGAACAAACCATGTCTCGTATCAATCTCGTTTCACAGCGCATGAATGACAGAGGTTGCCACATAATACAATCAGAGGGGGATGCAGATGTGGAGATTGCTAAGGCAGCAGTGTCAATGTCATCCTACAAAAGTACTAGTCTCATTGGCGAAGATACAGATCTTTTGGTGTTGATACTTCATCACGCGTCAACCAGCGATGGCAGCAAGCTTTATTTCTACTCAGATAAAGGGAGTCCTGCAACAGTATACGACATTAAGGTTATGAAGAAGTTCCTGGGAAACCATGCCTGCAGCAGTCTTCTGTTCCTTCATGCATTCACGGGTCGCGATACCACTTCCGCGGTTTTGAAGGGAGACTCAGTCTTAAATAGCTGTGTTAAAATCTTTTCCACACCTAACAAAAACAGAGCTGAGATTGAAGACGCTGGGTGTAAAGCGATGGTGGCATTGTTTGGGGGCAAACCTGGAGACAGTCTGTCTGCAATCAGGTATTCTACTCTCTGCAAAAAAAGTTGGTTCAGCCAAAATCTTTGTTACACCTGAACGACTGCCACCGACCTCCTCTGTAACGAAGTATCATGCCCTTTGGAGTTACCTCCAAGTCATGCTTTGGATGGACAATGGTGAGGCCATGGACACTACTGAATGGGGATGGGAATTGCAGAACAACAGTCTAGTTCCAGTGATGATGGATACTTCACCCGCGCCAGAAACACTTCTGAAAATAATTCACTGCAATTGTTCTCATGGTTGTAGTACACTTCGGTGCACTTGCAAAAGACACAGACTTACCTGTTCACGGGTATGCGGACCATGTCAAGAAGGGCATTGTGACAATATGAGTGAGGAAGTAGTGTCTGATGATGAAAATAGTGACTATTGACCTGACACGCTTATTCAGTGATGAAGTAGATCTTAAAATGCACTGTGTATTAATTCTATAATTTGTAGAAATGTACAGGTATGTCATGACGTCATGGATGACGTCATGACCTCGCCTGTCCATGTACAGTACAGACTAAAAGTTTGGACACACCTTCTCATTTAAAGATTTTTCTGTATTTTCATGACTATGAAATTTGTACATTCACACTGAAGACATCAAAACTATGAATTAACACATGTGGAATTATAAACTTAACAAAAAAGTGTGAAACAACTGAAATTATGTCTTATATTCTAGGTTCTTCAAAGTAGCCACCTTTTGCTTTGATGACTGCTTTGCACACTCTTGGCATTATCTTGATGAGGTTCAAGAGGTAGTCACCGGGAATGGTTTTCACTTCACAGGTGTGCCCTGTCAGTTTTAATAAGTGGGATTTCATGCCTTATAAATGGGGTTGGGACCATCAGTTGTGTTGTGCAGAAGTCTGGTGGATACACAGCTGATAGTCCTACTGAATAGACTGATAGAATTTGTTTTATGGCAAGAAAAAAGCAGCAAAGTAAAGAAAAACGAGTAGCCATCATTACTTTAAGAAATGAAGGTCAGTCAGTCCGAAAAATTGGGAAAACTTTGAAAGTGTCACCAAGTGCGATGGCAAAAACCATCAAGCGCTACAAAAAAACTGGCTCACATGAGGACCAACCCAGGAAAGGAAGACCAAGAGCCACCTCTGCTTCTGAGGATAAGTTTATCCGAGTCACCAGCCTCAGAAATCGCAGGTTAGCAGCAGCTCAGATTAGAGACCAGGTCAATGCAACACAGAGTTCTAGCTGCAGACACATCTCTACAACAACTGTTAAGAGGAGACTTTGTGCAGCAGGCCTTCTTGGTATAATAGCTGCTGGGAAATCACTGCTAAGGTCAGGCAACAAGCAGAAGAGACTTGTTTGGGCTAAAGATCAGAAGGAATGGACATTAGACCAGTGGAAATCTGTGCTTTGGTCTGATGAGTCCACATTTGAGATCTTTGGTTCCAACCTCCGTGTATTTGTGCGATGCAGAAGGGGTGAACGGATGGACTCTACATGCCTGGTTCCCACCGTGAAGCATGGAGGAGGAGGTGTGATGGTGCAGCATTCTATTCCATCCGGTTTGTGTTTAGTTGGACCATCATTTATTTTTCAACAGGACCATGACCCCAAACACAACTCCAGGCTGTGTAAGGGCTATTTGACCAAGAAGGAGAGTGATGGGGTGCTACACTAGATGACCTGGCAAGATGATGGTTTGGGGCAAGCTGGACCGCACAAAGTGAAGGCAAAAATGCCAACAAGTGCTAAGCATCTCGGGGAACTCCTTCAAGATTGTTGGAAGAACATTTCCAGTGACTACCTCTTGAAGCTCATCAAGAGAATGCCAAGAGTGTGCAAAGCAGTCATCAAAGCAAAAGGTGGCTACTTTGAAGAACCTGAAATATAAGACATATTTTCAGTTGTTTCACACTTTTTTGTTAAGTATATAATTCCACATTTGTTAATTCATAGTTTTGATGCCTTCAGTGTGAATGTACAATTTTCATAGTCATGAAAATACAGAAAAATCTTTAAATGAGAAGGTGTGTCCAAACTTTTGGTCTGTACTGTAGCTAGTATAAAACTTTGTATAAAAATTGTTATATGAAAATATATAGTATACAAAATGCAAACTCGTCTGTAACCTAAAGCTACAGCTTTGAAATATGGAAATATTCGTTATTTTTAGTGCGATGGCTGTCATCGTCTTATGACATCATAGTTAGGACCTTTGTGGTGATCAATTTTTGGAAAACTGTTAATATGTTGTTCCCCACATATAATAGTAATAAAAAAAAATCATAAAACGCTTTCTTGGAATTTGTTCCGGGTCAAACCTTATTTTGACTGGACTAGTAATATGTTTGTGCAACTTGACATTGAAAAGTCACATTATTTTTGTGCAAAGGGTTTTACCCCAGTTTTCAGACATAAAATACTTTGATGAATTGATCCCACAGTCTTCAGAAAAACATTAGCGAACAAGTTCAGTCACGTGTGCTGAGTTGTTCAACAGATGTACAACACTACTAAGAAAGGAGAATGAAGGAGTATATAGGTATAAAATGTCATATTTTATTAACAATACATTATACAGTAAAATACAAAAGTACAAAACTAATAAAGTGCACAAGGATGGAATAAGAAAGGAACCTCGGGAGTGAGTGGCCGGCTCAATCAATACATGTCAGGGCAGAGCTTCTCAATGTAATGTTAGTGCCAATCAAGCAAGTAAATATCACCACAAAAGCCCATTGGGCATAAAGAGCAGCGCTTACCAGTATGTATAACAGGCGACAGACACCAGGTTGGACCCAGAATAGCTATTTTAGCTGCTCTTTATGCCCAGTGGGCTTTTGTGGTGATATTTACGTGCTTGATTGGCACTAGCATTACATTGAGCAGCTCTCTGCCCTGACATGTATTGATTGAGCCGGCCACTCACTCCGGAGGTTCCTTCCTTATTCCATTCTTGTGCACTTTATTGGTTTTGTACTTTTGTATTTTACAGTAAAAAGTATTGTTAATAAAATATAATCTTTTATTTGTATATACTCCTTCATTCTCCTTTCTTGGCATATAATATTCAGTAGGTGTTTTTTCAGGTTTTGGGTTCTTTTGCACTATTTAGTGCTAATTTTACTATTTGACCAATTTGTTACCTGGTTCTGCTGCTCTCAGATGTACAACACTAGTATCATATGTAATATCAGTAAATGCGCCCAATCTCTCAGTTGTGTATCCTCATAAATAGTTTGAGACTTGTTTTATATGTTGTCAGAGCTGCCACCAGGAATTTCAGGGTCCCATACTGGCAAAAATGCCGTGCTCCCTTGAGACTCCACCCAAGCTCCACCTCCAACCCTTGAACCTTCCAGAGTTCCACCACACACTCTTGGTAAAACTCCACTTCTACACTACGTTCTCACAAATCACATATTAATAGTTCCCATTGAACACCATATCACATACATAGCTATCAGCTTTTGTTTTTGCCAAAAGATTTTTTAAGATGCTACCACGGCAAAGTAGACTCTTTTGGCACTGCCCTACTCTACTCTAACCTATTAATCATTTCTTAAAAATATCCAATACTCTTTTTAGGTATGTTTTATTTATTTTCTTTAAGAGAATGTGTCACATACATTTTTTAAAATGACGAATAAAACCATATACAAGGGACAAATACCGTCACACCATGACCAGACCACACATTACCATCACATAATAACCAAATGAAACCACATACAATGAACAAATACCACCACTCCATGACCAGACCACTAATCTAAGGTTGGGGGTTGTAATTATCACCTAGGCAGGTTAATGATGCAGTTATCTTTGTTTCCTCCATCCACGGTCATACAACAACTCCAGGAAGATGGTCAAAGTACAATCGTCAGTCCACAAGTTCCCAACCCAGAATCGGTAGTTTCAAGGTTCTCGTTCCAGGCGATACCCCCTGTGTCTCAACTTTTGGTTCGCCCACAGCTTTTGGTATCTCCTGCCAGTATAGTATGCAGTCATGCATACTATACTGAACCCATTTGATTAATTCTGCCCCATGTCATTTTCATTCTGCCCCATAGGTCTAAATTCTGCCCCATGTCTCTCTATTGTGCCCCATATGATCTCTCATCCTGCCTCCATAGGGCGGCTTTACAAAAAAGTTTTAAAAGTTTCTCCTTACCTGACCGCGGTCCAGCCGGCGATGTGTGCTCCAACGTCAGCTCCCAGCCTGTGATTGGTTGGCAGCTGTTAACCATTAATGTGCGGAAGCCACCGAGGACGCACGTTCAGTTACTGAACAGGCAGAATCCTGCCGCTAAGGCCCAGTGAGTAGAAGCAGAAGGACCCCATATGCCATTAATGGTAGAAATGCCCTGATGGCAGCCCTGTATGTAGTTAAAGCCAATAGCATTCTAAACATTTTACATGGCATTTCCACTTTTAGTCTAAAAGGTAGTCTTCTTTTATAACATTATTAGGCTCCGCTCTCTCGTGAACAGTTGAATTCTGTATTTTTCATGAATTAAAGAAATTCGGTAGCGTTTCCTCTTACTTACATTTCCACTGAGGTTTGGAGAGAAACATAGGATGGAAAAAAAATAGATAAATCCTTGGATGTTCTCTGAATAACTTGTTAACAAGATTACAAAATAATCAATGGCTGCCAACCAATGTTTTCTGGTAGACCTAATGGAAAGGAACATTTCAAGGGAAAAAAATAACTTCTAATCTCACTCTATAGTTAATTCATACTGGCTTAAAATATGTTTATGATATCGTAATGTTTAATGGAACCTGTCAGCTGATTAACGCAGCATGAACTAAAAGCAGCATGAATCGGAGACTGGCTCCAGAATTCTAAATATCTATGATTTACTCTAAAACACCAGCATTTCAGAGAAAAGCATACTTGAGAGTGCACCCAGGAGTGAGGTGACTTATCCAAGAGCCAGGTTCCCGCTGGCTCCTTCCTGTCCACTTGGTAATGTTGACAGGTCTGTCCATATGTGTCTATATGGAGAGATTTGTCACAGGAGGGAGCAGAAGCTCTATTGGGCTAGTCACTTTATTTCTGGCCACATTTTCAACTTTGTTTTTCTCTGAAATTGCAACAATGTTTCACAGTAAAATGTAGAAATTTAGAATACAAAAAAAGAAAAAAAAATTTTCAGCCCACCCAACAGGGATCCACAAGCGATACAGACATCCGAGCAGGGAAAAACGTCCAGCCCAGGACGTGGTAGAAGCACAAAGAGTTCGGTAATCCAGCTCCAGGAAAAATGGAAAATTCTGATGTATTAAAATCCAATAAACTTTTTATTGAAACAAATCCATAAAATAGTTGATCCCAATAGGTGGCTAGGCATAGGATCACATATCAGCCCTCGCTATATGCGTTTCGAACACAAACGTGTTCTTAGTCTTCGAAACGCATATAGCGAGGGCTGATATGTGATCCTATGCCTAGCCACCTATTGGGATCGACTATTTCATGGATTTGTTTCAATAAAGTTTATTGGATTTTAATACATCAGAATTTTCCCTTTTTCCTGGAACTGGATTACAGAAATTTAGAAATCAGAGCTGATCTCTAAAGGTTTGGGCAGCATGAATCAGCTAATATGCTCCCTTTTATTAAAGGGGCTGTCCAGTCTTAAACTACAAGTCTGCAGCCAGACAGACGCTGACAGGGGGATGATGGGAGAAGGAGTGTAATGATCCTTCCCTCATCAATGCGGTGAGCTGTATCAGCTAGATGGCGATACAGCTCACCTTGCGATGACAGGCGGGGGGCCCACTGTTGGCACCGGGTGGGCCGCCTCAGAGCTCCGGGCCCGGGGCGCTCTCACCCTCTGCCCCCCGGTACCAATGCTACTGCCTCAACTTAATACTTTAAGCTATCTCAGCCGATTCTACCATACACAGGTGCACTTGTTTGACCAAGTGCTTCGGTGTTCTCTATGAGAAAGTCACTGGCTGATTTGTCGGCTGCTGGCTTACCTCACGCAAAACAATACTATCAGCAATCCAAAATTGGATATGTGAAATCGACATTTCTCCCAATTATCAGTTGGTCGGCAAGCTCATATACATAAGACTATCAGCTGAATCTAAGCTAGTAGTAAAGCCGCACCCTACAATGGCAATGTCTCTATGGACAACATGGCGCACGTCCTTACCAGGGGATCCATCCCAGTAAATAAAGTCCAATATATATGTAGAAAAGGACAGCACCACAGCAATTGTGAAAAAACAGCTCTCGTGTTTATTCTGCCATCTGCGATGTTTCGGTCCGTGGACCTTTTTCAAGCATGCTTGAAAAAGGTCCACGGACCGAAACGTCGCAGATGGCAGAATAAACACGAGAGCTGTTTTTTCACAATTGCTGTGGTGCTGTCCTTTTCTACATACTGTATATATCAGCTGAATCTGTCTATAATGGTAGGCATGGCCAACATTAGTCTAATATGTATAGAGGCATTTAGGTGTGTCTGGCCATATCTCCTAGGCTTTGGATGGGTCAGTTATTTAGCATATTCACCTAACATAGCATAATAGTGGGTAAACAGGGGGCCTGTCACATATTTTGCATTTCTGCCCATGAGCTTCAGGTACACCTCCGAATACGCAATTACTGGTTTGGCATCCATAACAACTGCCAAGCAGGGGCATAATGAACATGGTCACAGAGAGTGTGATCGTAACCATGCCCATGAAGAAGCTAGCTGTGCATCTTAGCACATCAGTTTTTGCAGCTCCTCTTGCTCTATAACAAGCCACCTGCAAACACAGCATTTTCAGCTGGACAGGTTCCCCTTAAAGGGACTCTGTCAACACAAAATGACTATTCAAACTAAGTCCCGCCACTCAGTGCCTCACGGCATGGCCAGTCATTTTAATACACCTTCCCGTCTGCTTGCTTTCCCTATATCTCCTCCCTTCTCTGGCTCTATGAAGCCAGAGCTGTCAATCAAAGAAAGGGGGGGGGGGGGTGGAAATACAGGAAAAAGAAGCAGGTAGAATGTGTACTTAAAGGTGTTGCCAGAAGAGTCGAGAATTGGCTTATTCTTCTCTCCCAGTTTCCCATTTGGTTAGCAAACACCTATACACACCTCCAGTGTCGGCGCCATTTCAGTCATATCGGCAATGTCTCTCCTAACAGGCTCGCATAACATTGTTACATCACACGAACCCTGCAGCCCCTCAGTGCCCCCTTCACTCTCCTCACTTTCGGGCAATGATATATTCAGAGGAAGTGAGCGAAGGTGGGGAGAGTGAAGCAGGCGTTGATTTGCCCCAGGCTCAATAGTACGCGAGCCCCATGAAAGACAGTGCCAACACCGCTGGAGCGACGCTGGCACAGGAGGTGAGTATTTTACTGGGGCAAACATAAAGACAACCCCTTTAGGGCTCTGCTTTATGCCACAAACATAATTTCACAAAAGGCTATGCTATGCAGTGAATTTACATTAAAGTGACCAGAAATGCAAAGTACTGATTTTAACTAATACTATATGTTCAATGTACTACTTCTGGAAGATTTTATTTAAAATTGGAAATGGCAATATATTACATATGTCCCTACATTAGAGATTTTACATGAAGCACGCATTATACTAAGGAAGCTTGTTACCATGCATGAATGAATGCAGCCCCCTTCCTCACCCACCAAAAAATGTACTTTTAAGTTGAAACAAGAGTAAATTTTCTACTATTAATTGTATGGTGTGCATGTGGTATGTAGTGTTGACAATCAGTTGTAAACGTTTTTTTATTCTGCTTCCACTCTCTCTTTGTGCATTTTTTCTCAGGAAGGAAACTTGAGCAGCTCAGTAGTGGTGTTTCCACAAGTATTCATAGTGATTGAGGAGCTGGATATAACAACACTCCTGTGTTTCTGAGACGTGCTACACAGCTTGTGATCCAGAGTCAACGTTGAACTGAAGAATGTACTGTACCCAAGATTTAGACTTTTACATGAGTATATTATTACTCATTGTAGGACTCTTATTTTTTTTAAGTCAACTGAGAGAGCCTGCACTTTATGGGAAGCATATTGAAAAAACGCATACCCAAACTGGTATTCCAGCAAAGTGGGGCTGGTTGATCCAGGAGCTACCTTCCTTCCTAATTCCTTTTGTGGCTTTACTGTATAATCAGTCCTTGGATACTGTTGGAAGTAAGCTGCTCTTCATGTTTTGCGGACACTATTTTCAAAGGTAAGAAGTAACAATGTACTTATTTTTAAACGGTTTTTGAATATTTTAAAGTTCTAAGATAAATTTGGAGAACGCAAGTTTTCTACATCAATAATAAACACGGAGGGTTCTATATACAGACTGTGCTCATATAATGCAAATAATGCCCTTAATAACATTTGCACATAGTTTATAAGCATGTATCACATTTTTATAATATTATAGTTTTGCTTTTTAAATAGAGGCAAAATATGTCAAAATAAATGTAAAAATTAAAGATTGTAGACAGGTCTGACATTTTGTTCATGATTGCTAAGTCAACAATGAACAATAGTATATATATATATATATATATATATGTATATATATATATATATATATATATATATATATATATATATATATTCCCAGAACAGAGACTTGATGATAGTACATAATGTTTGTTTATTTGGGAGTATCTGTAACAGTATTTCAGTGAATGCATTATACCAAGCAACAGCACACTTAAATTTATTGATTTTTGTTCCTAGTTAAAGGAGGTCAAGCACCCCCCAACATGCATTTTAATTGGGCTATACAGTGTTGTAGGGAAATTAGCCCCTATAAAACCATATTAGCGCTGTACCTGTTACTGGTACTGCTACAGAGCCTTAGATCATAACTTTTAGTTTGTTATGCCACCTCATTTGAATATTGAAGCCGCATCGTGGTGTATTAGTGTAGTGAGCGACATCACCAGAAAGAAGATGGGAAGGAGAATGCTCCCGGCTCCCGACCTATGGCTGGGCACAAGCAGTGCACATTCACACACACACGCACGCACGCTTACAGCAATAAGACACACATACACACACACAGTCAGCAATCAGACATGGCCCCCAACATGCAAAATAGGAGGTGTAACAGTGCATCAGACTCTTAGCCAGGCTAAGGGTGTACCAAGGGTCTTATTTTCCATACAAATTAAAGTTACTTCCTCAGGCACTATGCCAGCAACAGGTACAGCGCTTATATGGTTTTTATAGGGGCTAAGTGCCCTACAACAAGGTATAGTCCTATTAAAATGTATTTTGGGGATGATGGACTCCCTTTAAGTTTTTGTAGAAGAGGAATCACTAAGGGCTCATTGAGATGTCAGTGATTTTTCTCATACACAAAAATTGAAATCAGTTGATGATGGGATCTTTATATCTGCAAAGAGTTTGTATGTTCTCTCCGTGTTTGCGTGGGTTTCCTCTGGGCACTCCGGTTTCCTCCCACATTCCAAAGACATACTGATAGGGAATTTAGATTGTGAGCCTCAACAGGGACAGTGATGATAATGTGTGCAAAAAATGTAAAGCGCTGCGGAATATGTTAGCGCTATATAAAAATAAAGATTATTATTATTATACTGGCATAAAAAATGAGGGATATGCTGTAGACAACATGATGTTATACTAGGAAAGATTTAGAGACAAAAATAAAATATCAACCATTGATATGTCAAAATTTTAGTCACTCATTAATTATTCATAACCCAGTCATTACCCTTTACCCCCAAGGGTGGTTTGCACGTTATGGACCGGGCCAATTTTTACAATTCTGACCACTGTCCCTTTATTAGGTTATAACTCTGGAACGCTTCAACGGATCCCGGTGATTCTGACATTGTTTTCTCATGACATATTGTACTTCATGATAGTGGTAAAATTTCTTTGATATTACCTGCGTTTATTTGTGAAAAAAATGGAAATTTGGCAAAAATTTTGAAAATTTCGCAATTTTCCAACTTTGAATTTTTATGCAATTAAATCACAGAGATATGTCACACAAAATACTTAATAAGTAACATTTCCCACATGTCTACTTTACATCAGCACAATTTTGGAACCAAAATTTTTTTTGTTAGTGAGTTATAAGGGTTAAAAGTTGACCAGCAATTTCTCATTTTTACAACACCATTTTATTTTAGGGACCACATCTCATTTGAAGTCATTTTGAGGGGTTTATATGATAGAAAATAGCCAAGTGTGACACCATTCTAAAAACTGCACCCCTCAAGGTTCTCAAAACCACATTCAAGAAGTTTATTAACCCTTCAGGTGTTTCACAGGAATTTTTGGAATGTTTAAATAAAAATTAACATTTAACTTTTTTTCACAAAAAAATTACTTCAGCTCCAATTTGTTTTATTTTACCAAGGGTTACAGGAGAAAATGGACCCCAAACGTTGTTGTACAATTTGTCCTGAGTACGCCGATACCCCATATGTGGGGGTTCACCACTGTTTGTGCGCATGGGAGAGCTCGGAAGGGAAGGAGCGCCGTTTGACTTTTCAATGCAAAATTGACAGGAATTGAGATGGGATGCCATGTTGCGTTTGGAGAGCCACTGATGTGCCTAAACATTGAAACCCCCCACAAGTGACACCATTTTGAAAAGTAGACCCCCTAAGGAACTTATCTAGAGGTGTGGTGAGCATTTTGACCCACCAAGTGCTTCACAGAAGTTTATAATGCAGAACCGTAAAAATAAAAAATCATTTTTTTTTCACAAAAATTATCTTTTCGACCCCAATTTTTTATTTTCCCAATGGTAAGAGAAGAAATTGGAACAAAAAAGTTGTTGTGCAATTTGTCCTGAGTACGCTGATACCCCACAAGTGACACCATTTTGAAAAGTAGACCCCCTAAGGAACTTATCTAGATGTGTGGTGAGCACTTTGACCCACCAAGAGCTTCACAGAAGTTTATAATGCAGAGCCGTAAAAATAAAACAAAAATTTTTCCCACAAAAATTATTTTTTAGCCCCCAGTTTTGTATTTTCCTGAGGGTAACAGGAGAAATTGGACCCCAAAAGTTGTTGTGCAATTTGTCCTGAGTGCGCTGATACCCTATATGTGGGGGGAACCACCGTTTGGACGCATGGAAGGGCTCGGAAGGGAAGGAGCGCCATTTGGAACGCAGACTTAGATGGAATGGTCTGCAGGCGTCACATTGCGTTTGCAGAGCCCCTAATATACCTAAACAGTAGAAACCTCCCACAAGTGACCCCATATTGGAAACTAGACCCCCCCACGAACTTATCTAGATGTGTTGTGAGAACTTTGAGCCCCCAAGTGTTTCACTACAGTTTATATCGCAGAGCTGTGAAAATAAAAAATCATTTTTTTTCCCACAAAAATTATTTTTTAGCCCCCAGTTTTGTATTTTCCCAAGGGTAACAGGAGAAATTGGACCCCAAAAGTTGTTGTCCAATTTGTCCTGAGTACGCTGATACCCCATATGTTGGGGTAAACTCCTGTTTGGGCACACGGGAGAGCTTGGAAGGGAAGGAGCACTGTTTTACTTTTTCAACGCAGAATTGGCGGGAATTGAGATCAGACGCCATGTCGCGTTTGGAGAGCCCCTGATGTGTCTAAACAGTGGAAACCCCCCAATTATAACTGAAACCCTAATCCAAACACACCCCTAACCCTAATCCCAACGGTAACCCTAACTGTTGTGAATTCCGTTCTTGGGCTCCCTCCTGTGGTTTTGAGTGGTATGGCTGCTTCTTGGATTTAGCTTCAGCAGCTGTTTTCACTGATCGTCTTTCTGGCTCGGCTATATTAGTCTGGCCTTTTCCCTCATTCAATGCCAGTTGTCATTGTTCCTGCCTGGAGTCTTTGCTCTTAGGATTTTCCTGACACTCTGACCAATTCAGCAAAAGCTAAGTCCTTGCTTGTTATTTTGCAGTTCTCTTGTTTTTGTCTTGTGGTTTTCCACTTTCTATGTTTTGTTCATTTGTCCAGCTTATCAGTATGGATCTATTCAGCTAGGCTGGAAGCTCTGGGCAGCAGAGTTTGCCCTCCACACCTTTAGTCAGGTGTGGAGATTTTTGCATTTCTCTGCGGTGGACTTTTTCTAGTTTTTATTACTGACCACACAGCTCTCTGTCCTGTACTTTTTCCTATCTAGCTAGAAGTGGCCTCCTGTGCTAAATCTTGTTTCATACTACGTATGTCATTTCCTTCTCCTCTCACAGTCATTATTTGTGGGGGGGCTTATCTATCCTTTGGGTATTTTCTCTGAGGCAAGATAGTTTTCCTGCTTCTATCTTTAGGGTTAGTTAGTTCTCCGGCTGTGACGAGATGCATAGGCAGTGTTAGGAGCATTCCACGGCTGCTTCTAGTGTTGTGTTGAGCTTAGGGACTGCGGTCAGTATAGTTGCCACCTGCTCTGAGCTAGACGCATGTCGCTCCTTAATCACCAGACCATAACAGTACAACTGGCCAACAATGAGCTGATTGCCTCTCAAAAGAAGGAAGAGAAAAAGAGTTCTGAGCCATTTTTTTTTTCTCTTTAGTTTGTTTGGTCATTTTTCTTCCTCTTGATCTCTGGGTGATTCGGGATTTGGATGCAGGCATGGATGTTCAGAGTTTATGTTCTCGTGTGGAGCACCTTGCTGCACGAGTACAGAGTATTCAAGATTATGTGGTTCAGACTCCGGCCTTAGAGCCTAAAATTCCTACTCCAGATTTGTTTTACGGGGATAGATCTAAGTTTTTGAACTTTAAAAATAACTGCAAATTGTTTTTTGCTCTTAAACCCCGTTCCTCTGGTGACCCCATTCAGCAAGTAAAAATAGTTATTTCTCTACTGCCTGGCGACCCTAAAGACTGGGCATTCTCACTTGAGTCAGGGAATCCGGCATTGGTTAATGTAGATGCATTTTTTCAATCCCTCGGATTATTGTATGACGAACCTAACTCTGTAGAGCATGCTGAGAAAACACTGTTGGCCTTGTGTCAGGGTCAGGAAGCGGCAGAATTATACTGCCAGAAATTTAGAAAATGGTCTGTGCTCACTAAATGGAATGAGGACGCTCTGGCAGCAATTTTCCGAAAGGGTCTTTCTGAAGCCCTTAACCCCTTTACCCCCAAGGGTGGTTTGCACGTTAATGACCGGGCCAATTTTTACAATTCTGACCACTGTCCCTTTATGAGGTTATAACTCTGGAACGCTTCAATGGATCCTGGTGATTCTGACATTGTTTTCTCATGACATATTGTACTTCATGACAATGGTAAAAATTCTTTGATAGTACCTGCGTTTATTTGTGAAAAAAACGGAAATTTGGCGAAAATTATGAAAATTTCGCAATTTTCCAACTTTGAATTTTTATGCAATTAAATCACAGAGATATGTCACACAAAATACTTAATAAGTCACACTTCCCACATGTCTACTTTACATCAGCACAATTTTGGAACCAAAATTTTTTTTTGTTAGGGAGTTATAAGGGTTAAAAGTTGACCAGCAATTTCTCATTTCTACAACACCATTTTATTTTAGGGACCACATCTCATTTGAAGTCATTTTGAGGGGTCTATATGATAGAAAATACCCAAGTGTGACACCATTCTAAAAACTACACCCCTCAAGGTGCTCAAAACCATATTCAAGAAGTTTATTAACCCTTCTGGTGCTTCACAGGAATTTTTTGAATGTTTAAATAAAAATGAACATTTAACTTTTTTTCACAAAAAATTTAATTCAGCTCCAATTTGTTTTATATTACCAAGGGTAACAGGACAAAATGGACCCCAAACATTGTTGTACAATTTGTCCTGAGTATGCCAATACCCCACATGTGGGGGTAAACCACTGTTTGGGCGCATGGCAGAGCTCGGAAGCGAAGGAGTGCCATTTGACTTTTCAATGCAAAATTGACTGGAATTGAGATGGGACGCCATGTTTCGTTTGGAGAGCCCCTGATGTGGCTAAACATTGAAACCCCCCACAAGTGACACCATTTTGGAAAGTAGACCCCCTAAGGAACTTATCTAGAGGTGTGGTGAGCACTTTGACCCACCAAGTGCTTCACAGAAGTTTATAATGTAGAACCGTAAAAATAAAAAATCATATTTTTTCACAAAAATTATCTTTTCGCCCCCAATTTTTTATTTTCCCAAGGGTAAGAGAAGAAATTGGACCCCAAAAGTTGTTGTACAATTTGTCCTGAGTACGCTGATAGCCCATATGTGGGGGTAAACCACTGTTTGGGCGGATGGGAGAGCTCGGAAAGGAAGGAGCGCCGTTTGACTTTTCAATGCAAAATTGACAGGAATTGAGATGGGACGCCATGTTGCGTTTGAAGAGCCACTGATGTGCCTAAACATTGAAACCCCCCACAAGTGACACCATTTTGGAAAGTAGACCCCCTAAGGAACTTATCTAGAGGTGTGCTGAGCACTTTGACCCACCAAGTGCTTCACAGAAGTTTATAATGTAGTAACCGTAAAAATAAAAAATCATATTTTTTCACAAAAATTATCTTTTCGCCCCCAATTTTTTATTTTCCCAATGGTAAGAGAAGAAATTGGACCCCAAAAGTTGTTGTACAATTTGTCCTGAGTACGCTGATACCCCATATGTGGGGGTAAACCACTGTTTGGGCGGATGGGAGAGCTCGGAAGGGAAGGAGCGCCGTTTGACTTTTAAAAGCAAAATTGACAGGAATTGAGATAGAACGCCATGTTGCGTTTGAAGAGCCACTGATGTGCCTAAACATTGAAACCCCCCACAAATGACACCATTTTGGAAAGTAGACCCCCTAAGGAACTTATCTAGAGGTGTGGTGAGCACTTTGACCCACCAAGTGCTTCACAGAAGTTTATAATGCAGATCCGTAAAAATAAAACAAAATTTTTTTCCCACAAAAATTATTTTTTTAGCCCCCAGTTTTGTATTTTCCTGAGGGTAACAGGAGAAATTGGACCCTAAAATTTGTTGCCCAATTTGTCCTGAGTGCGATGATACACCATATGTGGGGGGAACCACTGTTTGGGCACATGGGAGGGCTCAGAAGGGAAGGAGTGCCATTTGAATGCAGACTTAGATGGAATGGTCTGCAGGTGTCACATTGCGTTTGCAGAGCCCCTAATGTACCTAAACAGTAGAAACCCCCCACAAGTGACACCATTTTGGAAAGTAGACCCCCTTAGGAACTTATCTAGATGTGTGCTGAGCGCTTTGACCCACTAAAGGCTTCACAGAAGTTTATAATGGAGAGCCGTAAAAATAAAACAAAAATTTTTTCCCACAAAAATTATTTTTTAGCCCCCAGTTTTGTATTTTCCCGAGGGTAACAGGAGAAATTCGACCCCACAATTTGTTGTCCAATTTGTCCTGAGTGCACTGATACCCCATATGTGGGGGGGAACCACTGTTTGGGCGCATGGGAGGGCTCGGAAGGGAAGGAGCTCCATTTGGAATGAGGACTTAGATGGAATGGTCTGCAGGTGTCACATTGCATTTGCAGAGCCCCTAATGTACCTAAACAGTAGAAACCTCCCACAAGTGACACCATTTTGGAAACTAGACCCCCTAAGGAACTCATCTAGATGTGTTGTGATAGCTTTGAACCCCCAAGTGTTTCACTACAGTTTGTAACGCAGAGCCGTGAAAATTAAAAAAAAAAATCTTTCCCCCCCAAATTATTTTTTAGCCCCCAGTTTTGTATTTTCCCGAGGGTAAGAGGAGAAATTCGACCCCAAAAGTTGTTGTCCAATTTGTCCTGAGTACGCTGATACCCCGTATGTTGGGGGAAACCACCGTTTGAGCGCATGGCAGAGCTTGGAAGGGAAGGAGCGCCATTTGGAATGCAGACTTAGATGGAATGGTATGCAGACGTCACATTGCGTTTGCAGAACCCCTAATGTACCTAAACAGTAGAAACCTCCCACAAGTGACCCCATATTGGAAACTAGACCCCCCAGGGAACTAATCTAGATGTGTTGTGAGAACTTTGAACCCCCAAGTGTTTCACTACAGTTTATAACGCAGAGCCGTGAAAATAAAAAATCTTTTTTTTTCCCACAAAAAATATGTTTTAGCCCCGAGTTTTGTATTTTCCCAAGGGTAACAGGAGAAATTGGACCCCAAAAGTTGTTGTCCTATTTGTCCTGAGTACGCTGATACCCCATATGTTGGGGTAAACCCCTGTTTGGGCACACGGGAGAGCTCGGAAGGGAAGAAGCACTGTTTTACTTTTTCAACGCAGAATTGGCTGGAATTGAGATCGGACGCCATGTCGCGTTTGGAGAGCCCCTGATGTGCCTAAACAGTGGAAACCCCACAATTATAACTGAAACCCTAATCCAAACACATCCCTAACCCTAATCCCAACAGTAACCCTAACCACACCTCTAACCCAGACACACCCCTAACCCTAACCCCAACCCTATTCCCAACCGTAAATGTAATCTAAACCCTAACTGTAACTTTAGCCCCAACCCAAACTGTAGCCCTAGCCCTAACCCTAGCCCTAACCCTAGCCCTAACCCTAGCCCTAACCGTAACCCTAGCCCTAACCCTAGCCCTAACCCTAGCCCTAACCCTAACCCTAGCCCTAACCCTAACCCTAGCCCTAACCCTAACCCTAGCCCTAACCCTAACCCTAGCCCTAACCCTAGCCCTAACCCTAGCCCTAACCCTAGCCCTAACCCTAACCCTAGCCCTAACCCTAGCCCTAACCCTAGCCCTACCCCTAGCCCTACCCCTAACCCTAGCCCTAACCCTAGCCCTAACCCTAGCCCTAACTCTAACCCTAGCCCTAATGGGAAAATGGAAATAAATACATTTTTTTAATTTTTCCCTAACTAAGGGGGTGATGAAGGGGGGTTTGATTTACTTTTATAGCGGGTTTTTTAGCGGATTTTTATGATTGGCAGCCGTCAAACACTGAAAGACGCTTTTTATTGCAAAAAATATTTTTTGCATTACCACATTTTGAGAGCTATAATTTTTCTATATTTTGGTCCACAGAGTCATGTGAGGTCTTGTTTTTTGCGGGACGAGTTGACGTTTTATTGGTATCATTTTCGGGCACGTGACATTTTTTGATCGCTTTTTATTCCGATTTTTGTGAGGCAGAATGACCAAAAACCAGCTATTCATGAATTTCTTTTGGGGGAGGCGTTTATACCGTTCCGCGTTTGGTAAAATTGATAAAGCAGTTTTATTCTTCGGGTCAGTACGATTACAGCGTCACCTCATTTATATCATTTTTTTATGTTTTGGCGCTTTTATACGATAAAAACTATTTTATAGAAAAAATAATTATTTTGGCATCGCTTTATTCTCAGGACTATAACTTTTTTATTTTTTTGCTGATGATGCTGTATGGCGGCTCGTTTTTTGCGGGACAAGATGATGTTTTCAGCGGTACCATGGTTATTTATATCTGTCTTTTTGATCGCGTGTTATTCCACTTTTTGTTCGGCGGTATGATAATAAAGCGTTGTTTTTTGCCTCGTTTTTTTTTTTTTTTTCTTACGGTGTTTACTGAAGGGGTTAACTAGTGGGCCAGTTTTATAGGTCGGGCCGTTACGGACGCGGCGATACTAAATATGTGTACTTTTATTGTTTTTTTTTTTTATTTAGATAAAGAAATGTAGTTATGGGAATAATATTTTTTTTTTTTTTCATTATTTTGGAATATTTTTTTAAATTTTTTTTTACACATTTGAAATTTTTTTTTTACTTTTTTACTTTGTCCCAGGGGGGGACATCACAGATCAGTGATCTGACAGTTTGCACAGCACTCTGTCAGATCACTGATCTGACATGCAGCGCTGCAGCCTTCATAGTGCCTGCTCTGAGCAGGCTCTGTGAAGCCACCTCCCTCCCTGCAGGACCTGGATCCGCGGCCATCTTGGATCCGGGGCTCGAGCAGGGAGGGAGGGAGGTAAGACCCTCGCAGCAACGCGATCACATCGCGTTGCTGCGGGGGGCTCAGGGAAGCCCGCAGGGAGCCCCCTCCCTGCGCGGTGCTTCCCTGCGCCACCGGCACATCGCGATCATCTTTGATCGCGGTGTGCCAGGGGTTAATGTGCCGGGGGCGGTCCGTGACCGCTCCTGGCACATAGTGCCGGATGTCAGCTGCGATAAACAGCTGACACCCGGCCACGATCGGCCGCGCTCCCCCCGTGAGCGCCGCCGATCGCGCTGGACGTACTATCCCGTCCATGGTCATAGGGGCCCACCCCACATGGACGGGATAGTACGTCCGATGTCAGAAAGGGGTTAAAGATGTTATGGTGGGGTTTCCCACGCCTGTTGGTTTGAGCGAATTTATGTCTTTGGCCATTCAGATTGATCGGCGCCTGCGCGAACGCAAAGTGGTGCACCATATGGCAGTATCCTCTGAGCAGAGTCCTGAGGCCATGCAATGTGATAGGATTTTGACTAGAGCGGAACAGAGGGGATACAGACGTCAGAATGGGCTGTGTTTTTACTGTGGTGATTCTACTCATGCTATTTCTGATTGCCCTAAGCGTATTAAGAGGGTCGCTAGATCTGTTACCATTAGAACTGTGCAGCCTAAGTTTCTCCTGTCTGTGACCCTGATTTGCTCATTGTCATCTTTTTCCGTCATAGCATTTGTGGATTCGGGCGCTGCTCTGAACTTAATGGACTTAGAGTTCGCTAGGCGCTGTGGTTTTTCTTTGCAGCCTTTGCAGAGTCCCATACCCTTGAGGGGTATTGATGCTATACCATTGGCCAAGAATAAACCTCAGTATTGGACTCAGCTGACTATGTGCATGACTCCTGCACATCAGGAAGATTGCCGTTTTCTGGTGTTGCATAATTTACATGATGTTGTTGTGCTGGGTTTCCCATGGTTACAGGTACACAATCCAGTGCTGGATTGGAAATCAATGTCTGTGACTAGTTGGGGTTGTCAAGGGGTACATAGTGGCGTTCCTTTAGTGTCAATTTCCTCTTCCCCCTCTTCTGATGTTCCTGAATTTTTGTCAGATTTCCAGGATGTATTCGATGAGCCCAAGTCCAGTTCCCTTCCTCCACATAGGGACTGTGATTGTGCTATTGACTTGATTCCTGGCTGTAAGTTCCCTAAGGGCCGACTTTTCAATCTGTCTGTGCCAGAGCATGCCGCCATGCGGAGCTATGTTAAGGAGTCTTTGGAGAAGGCGTATATTCGGCCGTCTTCGTCACCATTGGGAGCGGGATTCTTTTTTGTTGCCAAGAAGGATGGCTCCTTAAGACCCTGTATTGATTATCGCCTTCTTAATAAGATCACGGTCAAGTTCCAATACCCTTTACCTCTGCTCTCTGATTTGTTTGCTAGGATTAAGGGGGCTTGTTGGTTTACCAAGATTGACCTTCGAGGGGCATATAATCTTATTCGTATCAAGCAGGGTGACGAATGGAAAACTGCATTTAATACGCCCGAAGGCCATTTTGAATACCTGGTGATGCCTTTCGGGCTTTCTAATGCTCCTTCTGTATTTCAGTCCTTTATGCATGATATTTTCCGCAATTATCTTGACAAATTCTTGATTGTGTATTTGGATGATATTTTGATTTTTTCCAATGATTGGGAGTCTCATGTGAAGCAGGTCAGGATGGTATTCCAGATCCTTCGTGATAATGCTCTATTTGTGAAGGAGTCTAAGTGCCTATTTGGAGTTCAGAAGGTCTCTTTTTTGGGGTTTATTTTTTCCCCTTCGTCTATAGAAATGGATCCTGTTAAGGTCCAACCATTTATGACTGGATTCAACCCACAAGGGATGGGGGCAGTGTTCTGGAATCACTGCGTTGAGAAACACGTGATGGTGTCTCCGCAGTGTTGGATGTTTTGGTCTCCCCGAGGCCAATCATCTGTGCCTTTATAGCCTTTTTACTAGGCACTGCTCCTAATAGCCAGATTCCTACTCCACACTGATGAGGGGCAAAAACCCCGAAACAGCTGTCTGTGGATGGATACCATGCTTGGCATAGGTGGCTTTCTTCATAGGATGCTGCCCTTCCCGTGGTTGTTCCTTCCCGGGGAAAGGCCTGGCTATTCACTGCTTGCGTCGAGAAACACGTGATGGTGTCTCCGCAGCTTCTTTACATGCATCTGCATATTTCCCATAAGGGATGGGGGCAGTGTTCTGGAATCACTGCGTTGAGAAACACGTGATGGTGTCTCCGCAGTGTTGGATGTTTTGGTCTCCCCGAGGCCAATCATCTGTGCCTTTATAGCCTTTTTACTAGGCACTGCTCCTAATAGCCAGATTCCTACTCCACACTGATGAGGGGCAAAAACCCCGAAACAGCTGTCTGTGGATGGATACCATGCTTGGCATAGGTGGCTTTCTTCATAGGATGCTGCCCTTCCCGTGGTTGTTCCTTCCCGGGGAAAGGCCTGGCTATTCACTGCTTGCGTCGAGAAACACGTGATGGTGTCTCCGCAGCTTCTTTACATGCATCTGCATATTTCCCATAAGGGATGGGGGCAGTGTTCTGGAATCACTGCGTTGAGAAACACGTGATGGTGTCTCCGCAGTGTTGGATGTTTTGGTCTCCCCGAGGCCAATCATCTGTGCCTTTATAGCCTTTTTACTAGGCACTGCTCCTAATAGCCAGATTCCTACTCCACACTGATGAGGGGCAAAAACCCCGAAACAGCTGTCTGTGGATGGATACCATGCTTGGCATAGGTGGCTTTCTTCATAGGATGCTGCCCTTCCCGTGGTTGTTCCTTCCCGGGGAAAGGCCTGGCTATTCACTGCTTGCGTCGAGAAACACGTGATGGTGTCTCCGCAGCTTCTTTACATGCATCTGCATATTTCCCATAAGGGATGGGGGCAGTGTTCTGGAATCACTGCGTTGAGAAACACGTGATGGTGTCTCCGCAGTGTTGGATGTTTTGGTCTCCCCGAGGCCAATCATCTGTGCCTTTATGGATTCAACCCACATCTGTGAAGTGCCTACAGAAGTTTTTGGGCTTTGCTAATTTTTATCGCCGTTTCATTGCCAACTTCTCTAGTGTGGTTAAACCCCTGACCGATTTGACGAAGAAAGGCGCTGATGTCACTAATTGGTCCTCGGAGGCTGTTGAGGCCTTTCGGGAGCTTAAACGCCAATTTACTTCTGCCCCTGTCTTGCGTCAGCCGGATGTTTCTCTTCCCTTTCAGGTTGAGGTTGACGCTTCTGAGATTGGGGCAGGGGCCGTTTTGTCGCAGAGGAATTCTGATAGTTCCTTGATGAAGCCATGTGCCTTCTTTTCCCGAAAGTTTTCGCCTGCGGAACACAATTATGATGTTGGCAATCGGGAGTTGTTGGCTATGAAGTGGGCATTTGAGGAGTGGCGACATTGGCTTGAGGGAGCCAAGCACCGCATTGTGGTCTTGACCGATCATAAGAATCTGATTTACCTTGAGTCGGCCAAGCGGCTGAACCCTAGACAGGCTCGGTGGTCCCTGTTTTTCTCCCATTTTGATTTTGTGGTCTCATATCTTCCAGGATCTAAGAATGTTAAAGCGGAAGCCCTCTCTAGGTGTTTTTTGCCGGATTCTCCTGGAGTCCTTGAGCCGGTTGGCATTCTTAGAGAAGGGGTGATTCTGTCTGCCATCTCCCCTGATTTGCGGTGGGCGCTTCGGGAGTTTCAGGCTGATAAACTTGACCGCTGTCCTGTGGGGAAGTTGTTTGTTCCTGATAGATGGACAAGTAAAGTAATTTCTGAGGTCCATTGTTCTGTGTTGGCCGGTCATCCTGGGATTTTTGGTACCAGAGATTTGGTTGCTAGGTCCTTTTCGTGGCCTTCCTTGTCGCGGGATGTACGTTCTTTTGTGCAGTCCTGTGGGACTTGTGCCCGGGCTAAGCCTTGCTGTTCCCGTGCTAGTGGGTTGCTTTTGCCTTTGCCCGTCCCGGAGAGGCCTTGGACGCATATTTCCATGGATTTTATTTCGGAGCTTCCTGTGTCCCAGAGGATGTCTGTTATCTGGGTGGTTTGTGACCGGTTCTCTAAAATGGTCCATTTGGTACCTTTGCCTAAATTGCCTTCCTCCTCTGATTTGGTTCCATTGTTTTTCAAACATGTGGTTCGTTTGCATGGCATTCTGGAGAATATTGTGTCTGACAGAGGTTCCCAGTTTGTTTCCAGGTTTTGGCGGGCCTTTTGTGCTAGGATGGGTATTGATTTGTCTTTTTCTTCGGCGTTCCATCCTCAGACAAATGGTCAAACTGAGCAAACTAATCAAACCTTAGAGACCTATTTGAGATGCTTTGTGTCTGCTGATCAGGATGATTGGGTGACCTTCTTGCCGTTGGCTGAGTTTGCCCTTAATAATCGGGCCAGTTCGGCTACTTTGGTTTCACCTTTCTTTTGTAATTTTGGTTTCCATCCTCGTTTTTCTTCAGGGCAGGTTGAGCCTTCTGATTGTCCTGGTGTAGATTCTGTGATGGACAGGTTACAGCAGATTTGGACTCATGTGGTGGACAATTTGACGTTGTCCCAGGAAAAGGCTCAGCGTTTTGCTAACCGTCGTCGGTGTGTTGGTCCTCGGCTTCGTGTGGGGGATTTGGTCTGGTTGTCCTCTCGTCATGTTCCTATGAAGGTTTCTTCCCCTAAGTTCAAGCCTCGATTTATTGGTCCTTATAACATTTCTGAGATTATCAATCCTGTGTCTTTTCGTTTGGCCCTTCCAGCCTCTTTTGCCATCCATAATGTTTTCCATAGATCTTTGTTGCGGAGATATGTGGTGCCTGTTTTTCCATCTGTTGATCCTCCTGCTCCGGTGTTGGTTGAGGGGGAGTTGGAATATGTGGTTGAGAAAATTTTGGATTCTCGTTTTTCGAGGCGGAAGCTTCAGTATCTTGTCAAGTGGAAGGGTTATGGCCAGGAAGATAATTCTTGGGTTGTTGCCTCCGATGTTCATGCCGCCGATTTGGTTCGTGCTTTTCATTTGGCTCGTCCTGATCGGCCTGGGGGCTCTGGTGAGGGTTCGGTGACCCCTCCTCAAGGGGGGGGGGGTACTGTTGTGAATTCCATTCTTGGGCTCCCTCCTGTGGTTTTGAGTGGTATGGCTGCTTCTTGGATTTAGCTTCAGCAGCTGTTTTCACTGATTGTCTTTCTGGCTCGGCTATATTAGTCTGGCCTTTTCCCTCATTCAATGCCAGTTGTCATTGTTCCTGCCTGGAGTCTTTGCTCTTAGGATTTTCCTGACACTCTGACCAATTCAGCAAAAGCTAAGTCCTTGCTTGTTATTTTGCAGTTCTCTTGTTTTTGTCTTGTGGTTCTCCACTTTCTATGTTTTGTTCATTTGTCCAGCTTATCAGTATGGATCTATTCAGCTAGGCTGGAAGCTCTGGGCAGCAGAGTTTGCCCTCCACACCTTTAGTCAGGTGTGGAGATTTTTGCATTTCTCTGCGGTGGACTTTTTCTAGTTTTTATTACTGACCGCACAGCTCTCTGTCCTGTACTTTTTCCTATCTAGCTAGAAGTGGCCTCCTGTGCTAAATCTTGTTTCATACTACGTATGTCTTTTCCTTCTCCTCTCACAGTCATTATTTGTGGGAGGCTAATCTATCCTTTGGGGATTTTCTCTGAGGCAAGATAGGTTTCCTGCTTCTATCTTTAGGGTTAGTTAGTTCTCCGGCTGTGACGAGATGCATAGGCAGTGTTAGGAGCATTCCACGGCTGCTTCTAGTGTTGTGTTGAGCTTAGGGACTGCGGTCAGTATAGTTGCCACCTGCTCTGAGCTAGATGCATGTCGCTCCTTAATCACCAGACCATAACACCTAACCACACCTCTAACCCAGACACACCCCTAATCCTAATCCCAACCCTATTCCCAACCGCAAATGTAATCCAAACCCTAACCCTAACTTTAGCCCCAACCCTAACTGTAGCCTTAACCCTAACTGTAGCCTTAACCCTAACCCTAGCCCCAACCCTAACCCTAGCCCTAACCCTAGCCCTAACCCTAACCCTAGCCCTAATCCTAACCCTAGCCCTAACCCTAACCCTAATGGGAAAATGGAAATAAATACATTTTTTTAATTTTTCCCTAACTAAGGGGGTGATGAAGGGGGGTTTGATTTACTTTTATAGCGGGTTTTTTAGCGGATTTTTATGATTGGCAGCCGTCACACACTGAAAGACACTTTTTCTTGCAAAAAATATTTTTTGCGTCACCAAATTTTGAGAGCTATAATTTTTCCATATTTGAGTCCACAGAGTCATGTGGGTCTTGTTTTTTGCGGGACGAGTTGACGTTTTTATTGGTAACATTTTCGGGCACGTGACATTTTTTGATCGCTTTTTTTATTCCGATTTTTGTGAGGCAGAATGACCAAAAACCAGCTATTCATGAATTTCTTTTGGGGGAGGCGTTTATACCGTTCCGCGTTTGGTAATATTGATAAAGCAGTTTTATTCTTCGGGTCAGTACGATTACAGCGACACCTCATTTATATCATTTTTTTTGTTTTGGCGCTTTTATATGATAATAAAGCGTTGTTTTTTGCCTCGTTTTTTTTTTTCTTACGGTGTTTACTGAAGGGGTTAACTAGTGGGACAGCTTTATAGGTCGGGTCGTTACGGATGCGGCGATACTAAATATGTGTACTTTTATTGTTTTTTTTATTTAGATAAAGAAATGTATTTATGGGAATAATATTTTTTTTTCATTATTTAGGATTTTTTTTTTTTTTTTACACACTTGGAATTTTTTTTTTTAACTTTTTTACTTTTACTTTGCACAGCACTCTGTCAGATCACCGATCTGTCAAAGAGTGCTTGGTAAGCCACCTCCCTCCCTGCAGGACCCGGATGCCGCGGCCATATTGGATCCGGGCCTTGCTGCAGGGAGGAAGGTAGGAGACCCTCGCAGCAACGCGATCACATCGCGTTGCTGCGGGGGTGTCAGAGAAGCCCGCAGGGAGCCCCCTCCCTGCACGATGCTTCCCTGCACCGCCGGCACATCGCGATCATGTTTGATCGCGGTGTGCCGGGGTTTAATGTGCCGGGGGCGGTCCGTGACCGCTCCTGGCACATAGTGCCGGGTGTCAGCTGCGATAGTCAGCTGACACCCGGCCGCGATCGGCCGCGCTCCCCCCGTGAGCGCGGCCGATCGCGCTGGACGTACTATTCCGTCCTTGGGAAGTAGGGCCCACCCCCATGGACGGAATACTACGTCCAATGGCAGAAAGGGGTTAAACCAAGATCCACACCAGAACTAAATTATTACATTCCAGACCAGATCCTTAAATCACACAGGTCTACAAAAAATATTGTTTGTAATCATCGCAGCCCTTCAGTTTGACAAAACAAAAGTAGCAGTCATCACTGATTTTTGGGTTCTCTCCAAATCATGGGAACAGCAAATGGCATGGCCACTTTCCTCATATTCAACCAGTCACAAAGACCATTTGAACAACTTGAGCATATCACATGAGGGGCCACCCAGCTTTTATGTTGATCACCAAGTGGACACTTACAGTACATCTAGTAAATCTTTTTAATATCATGAGTGATTGAACGTACTTGGCCTTTTGATGTAAAAGAACCACGCAGCAGAATCTGTTCGGATGATTGAGGCATTTTTCTCCTTTAAATCAGATCAAACAGTAGAGTAAATTCAGTTCAATGGTGGTGACAAACTTTAAAAAAAAAAATGCGATGAGCCGACCAACTATAAGTAGATATTTCCCCAAACGTTCCTGTTGGGACTGAAACATCGCCTTCTGGGCTGATTAAATAGATTCTTTTCAGTACCAACGGTGTGCTGCCTCCAATTTTTCTGTTTTTTTATAATTGAGGTTTGGTATTTGCCTGGGGGGCTCTGCACCCGAACTCTTTCTTTGTGCTGCTCTAATTTTCTTTCTCTTAGATATTTCCCCAGAGATGTCAGAGGCAGCTTGTATTTAGAACTGATTTTACTGGAGGTAATCTGGTAGATAACTATATACAGTTGTGAGGTAAACGGGTCAGCCTATTCCTTACAGATGAATATTTGCAGTCAGGCAGCTTCTCAGTGTGATATTGGCTGCTTTCAGGTTCTCTCTCTGTGGAGACCCTCACTCAGTTACACCTCAGGGGCTGAGCTGTTTTCTTCCATCTGAGGCTACTTGCCCTCCCAGAAATGCAGTGAAAATCCTCTCACAATGGCGGCTGTCCCCTGCCTTCCCTTCAATGTCTTTGTGGCAGGGCTCAGATCCCTGTAGAGGCCTGTCTACTGTCAGAGTCTCACATACCGGTACATGCTGCCATCACCATCCATTTTTGACTGACTCAAATCTTAACGCCTCATAACATAGTATCATAGTTTTTTAAGGTTGAAGGAAGACTTTACGTCCATCCGTCTTCAACCCAAAGTCTAACGTAACATGCCCTAACATGTTGATCCAGAGGAAGGCAAAAAACAGCTCCTTGCCATAACATGTGACTTTCCGAGAAGCAGTCATTGGTTGACTGCACTGTCAATACTCCTTCCCATAAGACTCACTAAAACCTTTACTGATGTTGTCCCTGTAAGAAAATTCACAATTAAGTAAGACAATCAAAGAAATGGAAATAACATAGGAAAAACCACATACATTGAAAATGCAGAAATAACGTAATAACAAAAATACATCAAACTCTATAAAACAGACATATTACCTTTGCTGATGTTTTTTTGTGTTGACCAGTGTTATCAGACCCTAATGTGTTAAATGATCAGAATCCTTACTAGACCTTAATGGAACCATATTTTAGATAAATAAATAGTACAGGCAAATATAAGAAACCTTGTAATATAAGGTATCAGAGAAATCTGATTCCTTCCGCACTACCTCCAGTCACTTCTTCCTCTCCCCATTACCTCCCAAACTTGTGATTCACTCTGAAGAAGCAGCTGAACTTCCTCTTTCTCAGACAAGATGGACTTTCAGCTCATTGTGGTGTCATGTTACATAGGCCATTATTGTCTGTAGAGATGAGCAGATGAAGGAGGAGTATGGAGCAGAATGAGGAAACAGGCAGAGGAAGACACAGAAAAACAGTGCTGAACTATCTAATAAGTCTTTTACCTCACTCCAGTCCTGCATTTATATCTTTACTAATCACTACTGCCGTACAGGGCCGCCATCAGGGCATTACAGCCATTACTGCTGTATGGGGCCCGGTCAGCAGCAGTACACAGAGGGGCCCGCAGATCCGGGGCCCCACTGTTGTGCTTCTACTGATCGGGCCCCATCATGCACTAAAATACTGTGCACTGCGGCGCACACATCAGCGCTGGGGCCCGGGAGCCTTCTTGGAGCTGTGCACGGCCGTCTCACCTAGTCGGCTGTGCAGCTCCTGCTCGGCTGTAGCTAGAATGTATGGGCTCCCTGCAGGTCCTGACTACAGCCCATACATTCTAGCCGTCTCAGTAGTGAATGTGCTAGAATGTAGGGGCTCCTGTCAGGTCCTCTCAGCAGCCCATACATTCTAGCTGCTGCTTCACTGCTGGAAACACTAGCCAGCCCGGGAACGACTGAGGTAAGTATAAAAAACATTTTTGTTTTTTTAAATAGGTGAGGTGAGGTGGGGGGGAGTGAGACTGCAGATGATGGAGTGTGTTTTAGGGAGTACTGCACATGAAATGATAGGGGGCTGCAAATGATGAAGTAAGGGGGACTGCTGATGAAGTGAAGTGGGATAGGGGACTGCAAATGATGATGTGGGGGTGATGGGAACTGCAAATGATGTGGGGGTGATGTGGACTTCAAATGATGATGTGGGGGTGATGGGAACTGCAAATGATGATGTGGGGATGATGTGGACTGCAAATGATGTGGGGGACTGCAAATGATGTGGGGGGACTGCAAATGATGATGTGGGGGTGATGGGGACTGCAAATGATGTGGGTGTGATGGGGACTGCAAATGATGATGTGGGGGTGATGGGGACTGCAAATGATGTGGGGGGATTGCAAATGATGATGTGGGGGTGATGGGGACTGCAAATGATGTGGGGGTGATGGGGACTGCAAATGATGTGGGGGTGATGGGGACTGCAAATGATGATGAGGGGGTGATGGGGACTGCAAATGATGATGAGGGGGTGATGGGGACTGCAAATGATGATGTGGGGGTGATGGGGACTGCAAATGATGTGGGGGTGATGGGGACTGCAAATGATGTGGGGGGACTGCAAATGATGATGTGGGGGTGATGGGGACTGCAAATGATGTGGGGGGACTGCAAATGATGATGTGGGGGGTGATGGGGGACTGCAAATGATGTGGGGGTGATGGGGACTGCAAATGATGATGTGGGGGTGATGGGGACTGCAAATGATGTGGGGGTGATGTGGACTGCAAATGATGATGTGGGAGTGATGGGGACTGCAAATGATGTGAGGGTGATGGAGATTGCAAATGATGTGGGGGGACTGCAAATGATAATGTGGGGTGATGGGGACTGCAAATGATGTGGGGGTGATTGAGACTGCAAATGATGATGTGGGGGTGATGGGGACTGCAAATAATGTGGGGGTGATGGGGACTGCAAATGATGATGTGGGGTGATGGGGACTGCAAATGATGATGTGGGGGTGATGGGGACAGGAAATGATGTGGGAGTGATAGGGACTGCAGATGATGAAGTGTGTTTGAGGGGGTTCTGCACATGATGAAATGATAGGGGGCTGCAAATGATGAAGTAAGGGGGACTGCAGATGAAGTGACGGGGGAAAGGGGACTAAATGATGATAGGGGACTAAATGATGAAGTGGGGGTGATGGGGACTGCACATGAAGTGAGTGTGAGGGACGTGGACAGCAATTGAATTGAAGGTGGGGGTGGGAAGAGCAAATGGTGTATTGAAGGTGGGGAGAGCAAATAATGAATTTTGAGGGTGGGGAAGAGCAATTGATAATGAATAGAGGGTGGGAGAGAGAGAAGACATGGCAATGAATTGAGGCAGAAGGGGCATGTAACTATAATGAATTGGGGTAAGGGTTAGAGCGGGAGGTAAATAGTGGGGGTCGTTGAGGATAAAGTGACTGGTAATAAATTGGGAGAAAGAATACAGGTGCCAATTAATTTATATATTAAATGGGGAAAGTGGCTATATACAGATAGTGGGGGCACAGTGGCGGATTATAATTTATATTTGGAATGGTGGGTTGTATAATAACCAATTATATATTAATGGTGGGTGAACGTCTGTAGTCAGATGTGTAGTGTAGAAGAAAGGGAAAAAATGGGGAATGTGCTCTGGAAGCGGTGCTCAAGATAACTGTGTTATTTTATGCAGAGACGAGTCCTGGCAGAAAGAAGTGATAGCGGTCTGCACTGGATTAAAAAGAAACGCAAAGATGAAGGACTTTAGCTAGAGACGTCACTGGTGAGTATGTTACCTGTACACTGACACCATACACTGTATACTGTATACAGAGCTCCTGTGTATAATGTCACTGGTGATCACTATATTATCTGTACACTATACACTATATACAGAGCTCCTGTGTATAATGTCACTAGTGATCGCTGTATTACATGTACACTGTACCCTATATACAGAGCTCCTGTGTATAATGTCACTATTGATCCTTGTATTACCTGTACACCGACACTATATAAAGAGCTCCTGTGTATAATGGCATCGGTGACCACTGTATTACCTGTACACACTGCATACTAAGTACAGATCTCCTGTGTATAATGGCACTTATTTTGATAGTATTTTTTTTAAATTAATGATCAGTATTGTACTATTCAGTCACAATGTGGTGGTAATATGTTGTCCGGCCATGGTTTAGCGGTATTTGTTCCTTGTATGTGCTATTATTCGGTCACTGTGTGGTGGTAATATGTGGTCTGTTCATGTTGTGTTGGTATTTGTTCCTTGTATGTAGTTGGTCACCATGTGATGCTAATATGTGGTCTGGACATGCTGCGGTGGTATTTGTCCCTTGTATGTGATATTGTTCAGTCACTGTGGTGGTAATATGTTGTCTGCACATGGTGTGGCGGTATTTGTTCCTTGTAGATAGTATTATAGGTCACTATGTGGTGATAATATGGTGTCTGGTCATTGTGTTGTGGTATTTGTCCCTTGTATGTGGTATTATTGGTCATTTGAAAAATTGAAAAATAAATAAAAATACACCTAAATTGTATTGCATATTTTAACAAATGTTTAATAGGTTAGAGTAGAGTAGGGCCCGGCCAAAAGAGTCTACCTTGTTGTCGTCTCAGATTAAAAAAAACATTTTGGCCAAAACAAAATCTGCTGGTTATGTGTTTGATCTGGTGATGGGAACTGTTAATGTGTGATTTGTGAGAAGTGGAGTTTTGCCAAGAGACAGCAGTGGGACTGTGGACAGTTCGAGGGGTGGAGGCTGGGCTGGGGTGGAGCCTGGGTGGAGTCTTAAGGGGGCCCTGAAAATTTTGCCGGTATGGGGCCCTGAAATTCCTAGTGGCAGCCCTGCTGCCGTGTAATTTGCTCCATGTTGCTGTTTGTTCCTATGTGATTAAAAACGTAGGAAGAGCAGGAATCCCCCTCTGTGCACTATGATGCATATGATAGAGATCATAGCAGCTAGTCTCCTTCCCCAATTCCCAGTCGATTGTAACTTAAAAGGGTATTCCAATCTCCAAGATCCTATCCCAATATGCAGTAGGTGTAATAATAATAATAATAATAATATCAAATACCTCCAATTAGAAATGAGGTATAGTTCTTCTGATTCGCTATGTCGCTCACCTCATATTTGGCATTGAAGTAGCTTAGGTATCCATGGTTATGACCACTCATATAGTGACAGTTAACTAGTTAGCTAGTGGTCTTAAACATGGATACCTAAGCTATTGCAATGTCTACACATGAGGAAAGAGATATAGTGAATCAGAAGAACCATATTTCTAATTGGAGGCATTTGCTAATTTTACTCTTATTTCACCTACCACATATTGGGATAAGATCTTTGAGATGGGAATACTCCTTTAAAGACTGAAAATAAAAAAAGGTTGTATCCAGCTCACCAGTTAGATGAATACAATTCCTCAGGCAGTGCATGGAAATGAAGCCTGTGTTGGCAACTAAGAACGCATAGTTCGACACGAGTCAGCTTTTGCACTTCCCAGAGACACTGCACCTTTATTATATGGATAATTTTTAATATTTTTTCAATAATTTAATTTGTTTTTAACTTAATTTATCTCCGATCCTGTTGCTGGATATATCTCCCTAAGTCTGCATAGGAGAAAACTGGTGGAAATGCACAATAAATGTAATGCAATGGGCAGAAATAATGTTATTCCTCAAATACACACAGAGGACATCTTATTGTGAAAAATTACCTGAAAAGACATATACCATTTAAAATATATGACTCCAGGTAAGACTCTGGACTAGGGAAGCACACATTTTTTTGGTCCAAGGGCCACTTTGTTAAATTGAACCAGTGCCAAGGACTGAAATAAAACTTGGTAATCAAACAAAAATGTTCCAGCAACAGACATCCAAAATCAGGTCATTGAGCGGATGGTAAAAACTTCATTTTATTACAATGCCTTTAAAAACATGGTGTTAAAAAGGTGAGTGATGGATTACGTGTTTTGAATGAAAGTTCTTAATCATAACCATGGTTCGTAATGCGTAATCCATCAGTCACTATTTCAGTCACTATTTTAACACCATGTTTTTAAAGGCATTGTAATAAAATGAAGTTTTTACCATCCACTCAATAACCTGATTTTGGATGTCTGTTGCTGGAACTTTTTTGTTTCATTACCACAGCTGCTTTTTCGGAGCACCATCCTGGAGTCCACACCAAAAGCCAGAGAAATTCATCTAATGGTGAGCTGAATAACTTTTTTTTTTCTATATTGAAATTAAACTTGGGTATTACCTCCTATAACAGGATTATGGAACTAACTCATATAATATCCGCCTCCTGAGCTTAAAGGGCATTTCAGGCACAGTTCACAACAGGCAGGTTTGGTACAACTGACAGCAACCACTACTGGTTCAGTACAACAGCAAAGCAAAGAATAAACTCTTTACTCATAGCAACTTTCCAAGAACACAGAAATCCCTCAGTTGTGAACTCTGTGCACTTTTATAGCATACCTGAGCTTTGAAGGTGATTAGCCAGTCATCACAGTTCCCTGCTACCAAACTGGCTGGCTGGCTTATTTACACCGTATATAAGACAAAATCTTAGGGAAAATGTACACCATCTACTACTGTTCCCCTGGTCCTGTTACATAACCGTACCCTCATTTTGATCTTAGGGGGCGGATCATTCTTAGCTACTAAACTATAGACCATGGATATGTCATCTACATTACCAAGATGACATCCGAGTAGTGTTGAGCGATACCGTCCGATACTTGAAAGTATCGGTATCGGATAGTATCGGCCGATACCCGAAAAATATCGGATATCGCCGATACCGATATCCGATACCAATACAAGTCAATGGGACATCAAGTATCGGAATGTATCCTCATGGATCCCAGGGTCTGAAGGAGAGGAAACTCTCCTTCAGGCCCTGGGATCCATATTAAAGTGTAAAATAAAGAATTAAAATAAAAAATATTGTTATATTCACCTCTCCGGCGGCCCCTGGACATCAGCGGGAGGATCCGGCGTCCGGCACGGCTTCTTTCTTCAAAATGCGCGCCTTCAGGACCTGTGGAATGACGTCCCGGCTTCTGATTGGTCGCGTGCCGCCCATGTGACCGCCACGCGACCAATCAGAAGCCGCGACGTCATTCCTCAGGTCCTAGAAGGCGCTCATTCTAGGACTTTAGCTGAGGAATGACGTCGCGGCTTCTGATTGGTCGCGTGGCGGTCACATGGGCGGCACGCGACCAATCAGAAGCCGGGACGTCATTCCACAGGTCCTGAAGGCGCGCATTTTGAAGAAAGAAGCCGTGCCGGACGCCGGATCCTCCCGCTGATGTCCAGGGGCCGCCGGAGAGGTGAATATAACAATATTTTTTATTTTAATTCTTTATTTTACACTTCCGATACCGATACCCGATATCACAAAAATATCGGATCTCGGTATCGGAATTCCGATACCGCAAGTATCGGCCGATACCCGATACTTGCGGTATCGGAATGCTCAACACTACATCCGAGTCTATGCTTTACAAAAAATTATGATGTATTATCACGTTTGTATGACCTAGGAGCTCAAAAACAGATCCCAGTGTAAAAATTCTCCTAAAATACTGCCAATAGTTCATACCCACTACTCTAATCCCTTTATTATTCCCCTTTTTATTTGATGGTTTACTTATCCATCTTACCAGCTTTCAAATTATATTGTAAGTATCATGCCTATAACATTCATCCTCTTCTTATGTACATCCACACCTGTCCTCTTGTTTATTGATATATTTTCTTTATTCACCTTGTTCCCATATTGAGACACAGAATTAGGGCTCATACTCACCTGCGAGAAACTCGGATGAGTCTCGCATGTTAATACCCGGCACTCAGATTGGAGCATGCGGCCGCATAGGAATACATGCAGCCGCACGCTCAGCTCCTGAGTGCCGGCAGCAGCGCCGGGTGTTAACATGCGAGACTCATCCGAGTTTCTCGCAGGTGAGTATCAGCCCTTAGGTATTCCCTTTGTGATGCTGCACTCAATGTCTCAAGTACCTTCCTTAAATCAATAATTCCCTAAATAAAAAATAAAGAATTTACAAAAAAAGAAAATACTTTCCTATTGTTCTGCAGAAACGTCTTTACCCCTTATACCTGAGCACCTGATAACATACAGTGTGGAAAATAAGTAATTGACACACTGCCGATTTTGCAAGTTTCCCCATAAGTTTTCCCATCTACAAAGAATGGAGAGGTCTGCAATTTTTTATCATAGGTACCCTTCAACTGTGAGGGACAGAATCCAACAATAAAAAACAGAATATCACATTTTATGATTTTTAAATACTTAAATTGCATTTTATTGCATGAAATAAGTATTTGATCACCAACCAATCAGCAAGATTTCTGGCTGATAAAAACCTGTTAGTTTTTCTTGCAGGGTGCGTGTCCACTGTCCGGATTGACGGCTCTTTGGACAGAGCGGAAAACCCGCTCCGCCCAAAGCGCCGCCCCCTTCTGTACGCACGGTGATTCAGGATGTGTTCATTGCACACATCTGAAATCGCCACACCCTATACATAGGACGCTGTTATTTACCTTGCGGCGATGGTTGTACGCAGCGTTCAATCCACAGCTAATCCAGATGTCGGCACGCTCCCGACTCTGTCCCTCGCAGCTCCTCCTCTGTCTTCTCTAGGTCTCGGCGCGTCGTATCCTCGTGCATGCGCAGTCGCGCCTCCTCCACTGCTGGGTTCCCTGGGAGGTCGCGATCTGGTGGCTCCTCCCCAATATGGTGGCGCCCATCAGGTATTTCTTCCCGGCGTCTTCCTATGTAAGATGTCTGTGCTTCTTAGGGCATTTTGTTGCATTTCTTGCCAGCACCCTCTTTATCCTCAGGCCCCTCTTTGTCTCTTCCGTTCTAGCCCTGTGACCCTGCCGTTCTAGTCCTGTGTCTCTCCCATGCCAGCCCAGAGTCTCTGCTGTGCCTGCCTCGTGTCACTACTGTGCCAGCCTTGTGCCATAGCCGCACTCGCCCTGTGTCTCCGCCATATCTGTACTGTGTCTCTGCTGTGCCATACCTGTGCCTCAACCGTACCAGTCAAGCATCAAGTCTTGTCTCCCAGTTTTTCCTGCTTCTATCCATTTCCTTCGGTCCTCTGCCTCTTTTACTCTCCTCCTTGTAGTCACCTCTTTGGCTCTAGCAGTTGTGTCTCCATCCCCCTTGGGCCTGCTCCTAACGCTCCCTATATAGGGGTGGTTCCATCTGGTCCACTTGCCCTCGGGGGGCTCTAGAGCCACGACCCAAAGGGTCCACTCTCGGGTTCTTCGTGAATCCTAATACCTGCACAATCCTCAAGGTCACGCAAGGTCCCCTTGCTCACGCCAGCACATGTTCAGGCTCATTTAAAGTTCGCCAATGACCATCTGGATGATCCAGAGGAGGCATGGGTGGAAGAAGAAGGAGGAGTACAACCCCAAGAACACCGTCCCAACCATGAAGCATGGTGGGGGAAACATCATACTTTGGTGATGCTTTCTGCAAAGAGGACAGGACAACTACACCGTATTGAAGGAAGGATGGATGGGGTCATGTATCGTGAGATTTTGGCCAACAACCTTCTTCCCTCACTAAGAGCATTGAAGATGGGTTGTCGCTGGGTCTTCCAGCATGACAATCACCTGTAACACACAGCCAGGGCATCTAAGGAGTGGCTCTGTAAGAAGCGTTTCAAGGTCCTGGAGTGGTTTAGACAGTCTTTAGACCTGAACCCAATAGAAAATTTATGGAGGGAGATGAAACTCAATGTTGCTCAGTGACAGCCCCAAAACCTGAAAGATCTGGAGACGATATGTATGGAGGAGTGGGCCAAAATCCCTGCTGCAGTGTGTGCAAACTTGGTCAAGAAATGCAGGAAATGTCTGACCTCTGTAATTACAAACAAAGGTTTCTGTACAAAATGTTAAGTTCTATTTTTCTAATATATCATATACTTATTTCATGCAACAAATTAATTATGTTAAAGGGACTCTGTCACCTGAATTTGGAGGGAACAATTTTCAGCCATAGAGGCGGGGTTTTCGGGTGTTTGATTCACCCTTTCCTTACCCGCTGGCTGCATGCTGGCTGCAATATTGGATTGAAGTTCATTCTCTGTCCTCCATTGTACACGCCTGCGCAAGGCAAGATTGCCTTGTGCAGGCATGTACTACGGAGGACAGAGAATGAACTTCAATGCAATATTGCAGCCAGCAAGCAGCCAGCGGGTAAGGAAATGGTGAATCAAACACCCGAAAACCCCGCCTCTATGGCTGAAAATTGTTCCCTCCAAATTCAGGTGACAGAGTCCCTTTAAAATCATTCAATGTGATTTTCTGGATTTAATTTAGGATACTGTCTCTCACAGTTGAAGTGTACCTACGATAAAAATTATAGACCTCTCCATTCTTTGTAGGTTAGAAAACTTGCAAAATCATCAGTGTATCAAATACTTATTTTTCATCACTGTGGGTCACACGTCCATTCATGATGATATATATTTGCTCATGAAAGTAGTGTAGCTAATGGATGGGCAGAAGGTGCGGTTGTCCCCAGACCCACCCTCATGGGGCCCATCTGAAGCTATCATAATCCCTTCATGACCTTGGGATTTTTCGTTTTTCCGTGTTCGTTTTTCACTCCCCTCCTTCCCAGAGCCATAACTTTTTTATTTTTCCGTCAATTTGGCCATGTGAGGGCTTATTTTTTGTGGGACGAGTTGTACTTTTGAATGACATCATTGGTTTTAGCATGTCGTGTACTAGAAAACAGGAAAAAAATTCCAAGTGCGGTGAAATTGCAAAAAAAGTGCAATCCCACACTTGTTTTTTGTTTGGCTTTTTTGCTAGGTTCACTAAATGCTAAAACTGACCTGCCATTATGATTCTCCAGGTCATTATGAGTTCATAGACAACTAACATGACTAGGTTATTTTTTATCTAAGTGGTGAAAAAAAATTCCAAACTTTGCTAAAAAAAAAAATTGCGCCATTTTCCGATACCCGTAGCGTCTCCATTTTTCATGATCTGGGGTCGGTTGAGGGCTTATTTTTTGCGTGCCGAGATGACGTTTTTAATGATAGCATTTTGGTGCTGATACGTTCTTTTGATCGCCCGTTATTGCATTTTAATGCAATGTCGCGGCGACCAAAAAAACGTAATTTTGGCGTTTTGCATTTTTTTCTCGCTACGCCATTTAGCGATCAGGTTAATGCTTTTTTTTAATTGATAGATCGGGCGATTCTGAGCGCGGCGATACCAAATATGTGTAGATTTGATTTTTTTTTTATTCATTTATTTTGATTGGGGCGAAAGGGGGGTGATTTAAACTTTTATATTTTTTTTATTTTTTTCACATTTTTTTTAACTTTTTTTTAACTTTTGCCATGCTTCAATAGCCTCCATGGGAGGCTAGAAGCAGGCACAACGCGATCGGCTCTGCTAAATAGCAGCGATCTGCTGATCGCTGCTATGTAGCAGAAATGGAGGTGTGCTGTGAGCGCCGACCACAAGGTGGCGCTCACAGCTGCCGAGGATCAGTAACCATAGAGGTCTCAAGGACCTCTATGGTTACTATTCTGAAGCATCGCCGACCCCCGATCATGTGACGGGGGGCGGCGATGACGTCATTTCCGGCCGCCCGGCCGGAAATGGTGGTTAAATGCCGCTGTCTGCGATTGACAGCGGCATTTAACTAGTTAATAGGTGCGGGCAGATCGCGATTCTGCCCGCGCCTATTACGGGCACATGTCAGCTGTTCAAAACAGCTGACATGTCCCGGCTTTGATGCGGGCTCACCGCGGAGCCCTGCATCAAAGCAGGGGATCTGACCTCGAACATACTATCCCGTCCGAGGTCAGATAGGGGTTACAGTACAGCAAGGAAGGATACATGATCTCCCTACACTATTGCTACAAGAAAGATATACATATATATATATATATATATATATATATATACAGTATATATATTTATATATATATATATATATAGAAGAACACAGCAGCACATGTACATGAATCTAGGCCACGTGAAAACACAGACAAATATCCAATATGAATTATATGTCTCAAAAATATTTTTCATAAAAAAATTTTCAAAAAATTTTTTTTCATAAAACTTACAGTTATAGATAAAATGAAGATTCTTAGCGCATAAATTGGCCAATTCATGTGTGCTCATCAACCACGGCAAGGGAGATCACCTTGCCGTGGTTGATGGGCACACATGAATTGGCCAATTTATGCGCTAAGAATCTTCATTTTGTCTATAACTGTAAGTTTTAAGAAAAAACATTTTTGGAAAAAAATTTTATGAAAAATATTTTTGAGAAGTATAATTCATATTGGATATTTGTCTGTGTTTTCACATGGCCTAGATTCATGTACATGTGCTGCTGTGTTCTTTATCTATATGATGCAGCTTGCAGCTTGCACGTGTACACATTAGGAGTGCTGGTTGGTTTTTCTCTCTCTCTCTCTCTTTCTCTCTCTATATATATATCTTGGTACCTTGTTAGCCAGTGGATAGAAAAATATTTAGAATTGAGAGTACTCAGTGATTGATAACTTTTAATGGCTAACTGAAAAGATGGTAACAAATTGCAAGCTTTCGAGACTACTCCGGTCTCTTCATCAGGCATAGAATAATAGAAAATCTGAAGAATCACATATTTATGCACAACACAGCACAGAAAAATGCCATAGATAAGACAGGTGATGTGAAGCAGAATTACCATTATGTGAGTGATAAACAGTTATGTCCATAAATATTGGAACAGTTCATAGATAAGGAGTGTGAATGTTTTATTGTCCTCTGATTCGGGTCTGGTTCTATGTTATGATGTCCCCACACGATCTGAGGAGCAAATTCTTTAATTGATATAAAAAGACATAAATCCATGCAACACATTCATTCCTGCACTGAGAGTGTCAAAGGTCATCATCAGCTTATATTCCCAGACTCTTCTGTCTTTCTGAGATTTTAAGTTATCTTTTAATACAAGTAATTTCATGTCCATAATGCTATGAACAGGGAGACAAAAATGTATTGCCACAGGTAGATCCATTCTTTTTTCTCTTATTGTATGGCGATGAGAGTTCATTCTTGTTCTCAGTTTCTGCACTGTCTCCCCTATATACAGACCCCCAGTTGGACATTTAGTACAAATAATTAAGTACACCACATTAGTAGTGATGCAGCTGAAAGTACCTGGTATCTTGTAGTCCTGATGTGAATTGGGGATCTTTATCTTGTCCGTGTTCATTATAAATGGAAAGGTTTTACATTTTTTCTGGTTGCAAGGAAAGGTTCCTGCAGCTGTTGGAGAGGACAGGGAGCTTCTGACAATGATACTTCTTAGATTTGGGGATTTCCTAAAATACAGTAGTGGGGGGTCTGGAAAAATGGATTGTAAGCAGACATCTTTTTGTAGTAAAGGTTGCAATTTCCATGCAGCTCACCTTAGCACTAGACTACTAGAGGCACCTGATTATTTTCTTCTTTAGCTTTGTAATATAGCAGGTGATTCCTTGATATTCTAGTTGCTCGTGTAATTTGGTATTGAATTGTTCTTGGATGGTAGCCCTGATTCAAAAAGGTCTTTCTGAGGTGACCAAGGTGTTCATCTCTATCCATGGGGTTGAAACATATACGCTTGTATCTGATGGCTTGGCTGTAGACAATAGAGTTTTTTATGTGTTTTTGATGGAAACTGTCCCATTTAAGGTATGTTGGATGGTCAATTCGCTTCTGATACAGGGATACATCCCTGTATCAATCAGGCTACCATCCAAGAGCAATTCAAAATCAAATTACACGAGCAACTGTAATTGCCAGATTGGCCTCATCATACGCGGGGCCAAGAAGCGATCCCTGCAGCTCTACAGGAGAAAATGGCAGTAGAGCGGTGTTGTAGGGATCCGTCCTCTGCTTCCTGCCCAGAGCTTTCTGTCTGATACAGGTGCGCAGCTGGATGTCGTCAGCATGACACACGCTTGTGTCACAACTCAGAGAAATTTGCTGGTGACGACAATGCTGCGGGGGAACAGTCGGAGAGGTGAGTTGTGTTGTGTTGTGTGGTTTTTTATTCATTTATCCAATGGGGAAAGAACACTGTGGTGTGGTGGGGGAGAACAATGATGAAGGTGGGGGATAGGGCACTGAGGTGTGGTCAGGAAAACAATGATGGGGCTGGTGGAGAGGACACTGACGTGGTGGGGGAGATCAATGATGAGGGTGGGGGAGAGGACACTGAGGTGTAGTGTGGGAGAACAATGATGGGGTGAGAGAGATGACACTGAGGTGTGGTGGGGAGAAAAATGATGGGGATGGCATAGAGGACACTGAGGTGTGGTCTGGAGAACAATCATGGGGGTGGTGGAGATGACCCTGAGGTGTGTTGGGGGAGAGCAATAATGGGGATGGTGGAGAAGACACTAAAGGGTGGTGGGGAGAACAATGATGGGGATGGTGGAGAAGAAACTGAGGGGTGGTGGGGAGAACAATGATGGGAATGGAGGAGAGGATACTGAGGTGTGGTCTGGAGAACAATCATGGGGGTGATGGAGATGACCCTGAGGTGTGGTTGGGGAGAACAATAATGGGGATGGTGGGGAAGACACTAAAGAGTGGTGGGGAGAACAATGATGGGGATGGTGGAGAGGACACTGAAGTGTGGTGGGGAAAACAATGATGGGGACTGTAGAGCGGACACTAAGGTGTGGTGGGGAGAACAATGATGGGGATGGTGGAGAGGACACTGAAGTGTGGTGGGGAAAACAATGATGGGGACTGTAGAGAGGGCACTAAGGGGTGGTGGGGAGAACAATGATGGGGATGGTGGAAAAGACACTGAGGTATGGTGGGGGAGAACAATATTAGGGATGGTGAAGAGGACACTGAGGTTTGGTGGGGAGAAAAATAATGGGGATAGTGGACAGGACACTGAGGTGTGGTTGGGGAGAACAATAATGGGGATGGTGGCGAAGACATTAAAGGGTGGTGGGGAGAACAATGATGGGGATGGTGGAGAGGACACTGAAGTGTGGTGGGGGGAAAACAATGATGGGGACTGTAGAGAGGACACTAAGGGGTAGTGGGGAGAACAATGATGGGGATGGTGGAAAGGACACTGAGGTGTGGTGAGGGAGAACAATCATAGGGATGGTGAAGAGGACACTGAGGTTTGGTGGGGAGAAAAATAATGGGGATGGTGGACAGGACACTGAGGTGTGGTTGGGGAGAACAATAATGGGGATGGTGGCTAAGACTCTAAAGGGTGGTGGGGAGAACAATTATGGGGATGGTGGAGAGGACACTGAAGTGTGGTGGGGAGAACAATGATGAGGACTGTGGAGAGGACACTAAATGGTGGTGGGGAGAACAATAATGGGGATGGTGGAGAGGACACTGAGGTGTGGTGGGGAGAACAATGATGGGGTTGGTGGACAGGACACTGAGGTGTGGTGGGGAGAACAATGATGGTGATGGTGGAGAGGACACTAAGGGGTGAGGGGAGAACAGTGGTGGGGATGATGGAGAGGACACTGAGGTGTGGTGGGGAGAAGAATCATGGGGATGGTGGGGGAGAACAATGATGGGGGAGGTAGAGAAGACCCTGAGGTGTGGTGGGGAGAGAAATGATGAGGGTGGGAGAGAGGACACTGAGGTGCGGTTGGGAGAACAATGATGGGGTGGTGGAGAGGACACTGAGGTGCGGTTGGGAGAACAATGATGGGGTGGTGGAGAGGACACTGAGTTGTGGTGGGGGAGAACAATGATGGGGTGGGAGAGAGGACACTAAGGTGTAATGGGGAGAACAATGATGAGGTTGGGGGAGAGGATACTGAGGGGTGGTGGTGAGAACAATGATGAGTATGGGGGAGAGGACACTGAGGTGTAGTGGGGAAGCACAAAGATGGATTGGTAGAGAGAACAATGATGAGGCTGGGGGAGATAACAATGAGTGATGTTGGGGAGAGAACAATGGAGTGGAAGGGGAAATGAGGGGGTGGGGAATTGAGATGGGAGTAAGGGGGACTTATAATGGACTTTTAAACGGTGAGCAGGAGGATTACGTTAGATATGAATGTAACATGAATTACGTGGTGGAGAAAGGTGTTAAGCCCCTGATAGTGTCATAATGAATTGTAAGATCGGGGTGGATGCTATCACGGAGTGAAAGAGGAGGGTGGAAGATGCATAGGACACTTTATAATGAATTGAAAGGTGGGAGAAGATGCAACCAGGGACTTGTAATGAATTGGGAGGTGATGGAGGATGGTAAGTACTTGATGTCTTCTCCCATGCCCAAATTCATTATAATGATATCAAGGACTTATAATGAATGGTGGAGCACAGGACAGGGACTAAGGCTATGTGCCCACGTTCAGGATTTGCAGGAGAAAGTTCTGCTGCATAATCCTAATGTGTTAGCAGGCAGAAAGCTTGCCACTTTTTGCCATACTATTATTTTGTATTTTCCCCACTCATTAGTATGGGTGAAATACGTTGCAAGAATTGAACTGCAGATTTTAATTTGCTGCAAATCTGAAAAAAAGCAATGTGTGCATGAGACTTCAGGGATCTCACTCACTTTGCTTGTACTTAAACCTTGCATATTTTCCATGTGCACATAGCCTTACAGTTACCTGGGGAGAGTCACAGACTGAATAGCTTATATTTATTGGGTGACAGAGATTATAGTTAATGGCAGGCACAGTGCTACTTATCTTTTTATATTTTGATTGGTGCATGGTGTAGTGCAGGGCTCAATGAATGTGTTGGGGACACTTACTTGTATCTTACCGAGTCACAAATGAAGAGGCGTTACGCCTTACTTATGGAGCGCTCACTAATATACTAATTAGGCATAGACAAGAGTCTTTTTCGGTAAAACAAGATTATAAAATTTATTTATCTATGGTTACAATGGAGACGCATCGCCGACCCCCGATCATGTGACGGGGGTCGGTGATGACGTCATTTCCGGCCGCCCGGCCGGAAGCGGTGGTTAAATGCCGCTGTGTGCGCTTGACAGCGGCATTTAACTAGTTAATAGGTGCGGGCAGATCGCGATTCTGCCCGCGCCTATTGCGGGCACATGTCAGCTGTTCAAAACAGCTGACATGTCCCGGCTTTGGTGCGGGCTCACCGCGGAGCCCTGCATCAAAGCAGGGGATCTGACCTCGGACGGTATAGTACGTCCGAGGTCAGATAGGGGTTAAAAAGATTTATATTGACCTTTGGCACAAGATTAGTTCAAAAGTTCTGACATGCAATAATCAACATCTTTATTATACAACTATATATATATAGAGATAGTAAGCATCAATACATTACCGGAAATTGTAGCATCACTTCTCCTGACGGGGGACCTCGGCAGGGGGAGGAAAAATTCCGGCGTGCATCACAGACCAAAGTGCGTCCACTTGAAGAGTCTGGAAAAGTCCCTACTCCCACCGAGGTGCTGTCCTGTGTTATACACTTAAAACTGGATCTAGTTTGATCATGCTTACTGGCATTTTTCTTATATAACTTATTATTGTACAGATCTCGAGTTGTTATTGTGCAAATTCCATGCTTATCTTGTTATTCGCTCTGAGAATATTTTTTCTCATACTGCAAGCATGCTGCGTGTGCGTACATAGTTGTTTATGCCACATCTCATGCAATATGAATAGGTCACTCGGAGGGCACTTCCCCGCTTCCATTTTGTCTTTGTTTTACTCAGTTTATGGCAATAGATACATGAAATCACTATCTACACATACATTCAGACATTCTTGTCTCATTTGTATCACAAACGGTCCTTGATATCATGTAACTATTTGCCATTACCATTGGTGACCATTAGGACCTTAGGTCTCCTACAGAACACTTTGTAAGCCATATAACAGTTCCATATTACCATGACCACTAGGAGTGGGTGGATTACCCAGTCCAACATTTTCTTAGCGGATGGCGAGTACCCAAGAAAAATATCATACCAATGATGAGAAGTGGCATCTGCTATTACTGAACCCATTTTAACCATTTTATTACTTATAATTGTAGTAGTGATTATATGATTTTGCAAACTTTGATTTAATTGCCTAATTATTTCTTTTCCCTCTGCGGATTGCTCAATTATTTGCTTTAGCCTAGTTAAATTCAAATCCCAAGTCTGTATTTCTAAACTTTTTGGTTTCCATATAACATTATTACTTGTTTGTTGATTTGGAGTCAGTAGAAATGTGTCATTGTCCCAGATAAGGGTGGTTACATTTTGCAAACATCCTACAAAAGAACTGTCATTTTAGGAATTATAGCTTCATTTGTAACTACACATACTTCTTGAGGAGCTATTTCTACTAACATTTTATAAGATATGGGCAAAATAGTGAATTCACATATATTTATACTATTTTGTAGCAGACATGGTTCATAAACTGCTGAGTGTAATCTACAAATTTTGCCTTCCAGAGTATCTTCACAGATAGATAAATCATGAGTTTTGTTATTGTTATCAACATAAGGTCCATTGAATTTTGGCATCCAGAAAAATATATTCCCCGGAAGTCCCAACATCAATGGCAATGCTATATACCTACACATTACCTGTATATCGTCAACATTATACATTTGAATTATTCCTGAACAAGTTGTATCACTGCAGACCATTTTAGGAGCTTCAATTTTAATCCAACTAGATATAGGAATAGTTTTGTTAAAAACAGTTCTCCAAATTTGTTCATTTCCTGTCATTAGCTGTGTTTGCATATTATTCTTTTGCTGTATTTGATATATAGTCTGCATAGTACATATCGTCCATTTTACAATCCTAGTTATATTATTATTAGCTTCCCAAGCAAAATGATTTGATTTATTTTGCATATTTAACAAAAATTTATCAGCTTTCAGTTGTTGCTTCCAAGGGTGCCATATAGTAGGCATCCATTGTCCCTGGATAGTTAAAGCATCTTGAATATTTTTACCAGCATTATGCATTCTATTAGCTAATGTCTCTATGTCAAAACCATTTAATGTTCCTGTTACTGCTCCATAACCCCCCAATAGGGCGTCATACCATGCTCTTCTTTTTCTTGAAGGACAAACAGGAGTGGGAGGAAACCGAATATTGGCAATTATTATAGTCTTTTGAGCCTGACGGCCTACTTTGACACATGATGATGGTAATCTTTTGATATGTCCAGGATCAATTTTTGATGCATTAACCTGTATTATTCTAAGATAATCTCTCCAATTTGGATAATACCTCTTAAGATCAGTGAAATATACTTTATCTGTCATATTGGAACACACTATCAATTTTGTTCGATTTAAACAAAATATAAAGCTGGTATCATTTAACCTTCTAGAAGTATAATTAGCGTATACTCGAGATTCGATTAGTCCAGTCGTTAAATTTAATTCCGTCATTTCAGCTTCCCAACATGCTATATTTTCTTCATGTGTTATCTTTACAGTTCCAGTTCCGTTGGTCAAAACAGTACTTGGCCAATACTTCCTTCCTGGATAATTATATGGAGCCGGTTCTTCAATTACAGGTCCATACATCCATACAGAACTGGTGTTAGATAAAGTTATATTTACAGTAGCCAGTATATAACTAAAGTTTTTTCTTTTTCCATCCTTCGTGTAATTGTAGACATTCCAATCACCGGGTGACCTCAAAGATGGCACTCGCTCACTTGTTAATTGAACACCTGGAATCCATGCTTTAACGATGTCCAAAAATACGCCTCCAAGGGTTCCACATACGATTAGGAAGAAAATCTGCAGAAATCAGAACATAACACTTTTATTCCCGCAAATAACATTTTTCCTGTGGGATATACTCCCATTTTTCTACACCTGGCCTCATGATCAGCAAGGTGCGGTCCCTGCCTACTGCAATTACCTCAGCTTCTGAATGCGGTCCCTGAGCATTTTGTACCCAAATTTTAGCTCCAACATTAGTTACGTCAGAGGAGCCAAAACCTTTATCTCCTCTTACAGTTAATTCAGTAGAGGCATGACCTTCTTCCCCCAGAGATAAGTTTACAGGTATTAATAGCATCTGAGCCATTTTCTGTTTCTTCTCAATGATCAATGGCTCTGTTCCCAAATTTAACATCAATACTTTAATCTCTCCTTGATAATCTGCATCAATAATTCCTCCCACCACTATGGCCCCTTTTAATGCAAAACTGGAACGAGTAGCAATCTGACCATAGTGACCTTTAGGGATCTGACAACCCAATCCAGTGGAAATTGGAACCACCTTACCTGAAGGAATGACTGTTACATCTAGTGCACTCAAATCCAGTCCAGCTGACAGGGGCGTTGCCCTTTCAGGGATCCTGGCCTCTTCATGTATTTTCCAGTAGATAATAGTCTCTACTACGTGTGCTTCATGTATGGTGAGATTGGGTGTCAGCATCCTCATCAGAGGAGTCATGGAATCAGTTATGGACCTATTGTTTATTATCTGGAGGGCATCACTCAGATTATCCCTCCATTGCCCAAATGAAGTATCAGATTGGTTCAACTTTTTTAGGGTGACCTTTAGTAACCCATTCATTCTCTCTACTAACTCTGCTGCTTATGGGTAATAAGGCATGTGATATACCCATTGAATGTTATGTTCCATAGCATGGTCTTTGACTTGTTATCCGGTAAAATGTGACCCATTATCTGTCTGTACTTGTAGTGGGACCCCCATAATACTGTGTTATGATTTCTAAAGTTCTCAGTGTACTCCATTGTGTGGCTGCCTTGCATGGGAAACCTACCATCAGACCTGAGTATGTATCTACTGCGGTACAGATATATTTTCACCCTCTGCTTTCTGATAGTGGCCCTATAAAATCCATTTGCCAAATTTGTGCAGGTAATTGTCCCCTCCCTATGTGCCCCATTACTGTGTGTGGCACCTCTCTCCTTTGGGAATGTTGACAAACAGGACACTGTGCAATAATTTGTTTTATTATGTCCATGGTGAGGGGAACTCCTCTTTCCTGGGCCCACCTGTAAGTGGCTTTTTCTTCCAGGTGTCCACTTTTCTGATGTTCCCAAACGGCTGTACTGTGAAGCCATGTTTCTTTTGCTTTATCGGTTTCCGCTGTTGTTTGTCGAATGGCAGCTGCTCTATCTGCTTCGGAATTAAACAAACGTTCAAGTGAATCAGCAGGTAAATGTGCATCAACATGAAAAACAGTGGTAGGCGTGGTTTGTATTATTTCTTCAATACTCTCCCACACCTCTTTCCCCCAAACTTCTTTTCTATGGATAAGCCACCCATATTTTTTCCACCCCATCATCCAGGTGGCTAGCCCATTTGCTACTGACCAAGAGTCTGTATACAAGTGACATTCACGTCCTTGCTCAAAACTCAGAGCTAAGAAAATTGCATATAATTCCGCATATTGACTGCTCTTACCATGACCTTCCATTTTTATATGTTTTTCCAATTTGGGATTATATGCCACACTTTTCCATTGTCTTTTGCCATTGACATATCTGGCAGAACCATCCGTAAACCAGGCATGCTGTTGTTGTTGAGCAGTAAGATCTTCATATGATTTTCCCCATTTCACTGGGGATTCCTCCAGAATAGTGGGTTTTATGGGAGACGATTCATTTTCCCCCACATCAGCTATTTTCTCATGGAGAACAGCGATCCCACTTTCTCCTTTCTTAGCTCTCTCTGAAATGTACCATTTCCACTTAATAATACTTTGTTCTTGAGCATGTCCTACTCTGTTGGTTTTTGGGTTGGACAAAACCCATTGCATTATAGGTATTGCCGGTCTTAATAACACTTCATGGCCTAGTGTTAGCTGTTCTGTTTCCACTAGTGCCCAGTAGCAGGCTAGCAATTGTTGTTCAAAGGGAGTGTATTTCTCCCCTGCATCAGGTAACTTGCGATTCCAGAATCCCAAAGGGACTCTCTTCCCTTGTTGTTTCTGCCACAAAGACCAATTTGCATACATATTTTGTACTGACACATGTAGTTCCACCCCTCCGGGTGTCATTGGCCATAAGTCTACGGCCTGTTGAATAGCTTCTTTTGCCATCTCAAAAGCAACTTGTTGCTCCTCTCCCCAATGGAACTCATATTTTTTCCGAGTTACCTTGTACAATGGGGACAACATTTGTCCCAAATGGGGAATGTGCTCCCTCCAGAATCCAAATAATCCAATATATGATTGAGTTTCCTGTTTAGATTTAGGAACTGGGAAATTGATTATATTCTGTCTAGCTTTAGGCAAGATTTCCCTATGTCCTTTGTTCCATTGAATTCCTAAAAATGTCACCACTTGGGCCAGTCCTTGGACCTTTGCTTCGTTAATCTCCCATCCTCGAGCTCTCATGTGAGATAATAATTGATGTAATTGCGCTTTGACAGATTCTTCATCTTGTCCTTGTATCATTATATCATCGATATAATGTGAAATTTGCATGTCGGATGGTAATTGGAACTGATCCAAATGCTCTGCCACCGTCCGATGACAGATAGTTGGACTATGCAACCATCCTTGTGGTAACCTAGTAAATGTGTACTGCCTTCCCAACCAGGTGAAGGCAAATTGGTCCTGCACCTTTTCTTCGATGGGGATTGTGAAGAACGCATTTGCTAGATCGATAACCGCATACCATGTGCCATTATGACTTTGAATATTCTCTACTATAGTAATAGTATCTGGTACTGCAGCTGTCAAAGGTGGAGTATTCTTATTTAATTCTCGATAATCCACTGTCATATGCCAGGAGCCATCGCTCTTTTTCACTGGCTACACGGGATTGTTCCATGCAGTGGTAGTGGGACGCATTACCCCTACATCCACCAATTCTTTAATTGTTTCAGTTATTTCTTTGTGTCTTCCTGGTATACAATATTGTTTTATCGCCACCATTTTGGTAGCCGGAGGCACATGTACTGGCGGCATTTTGACTTTTCCTACTACTACCGGCCTCATCTGTATTGCATTTGATTTTATTCCGAAGGAGAATTTTCCTTCGTGCAAGTTCAACGTCATACCTTTAAGGATATCAACCCCCAAGATATATTCTGGAATGGGTACCACCAGCACCCTATATTTTCTAATAGGTAAATTACCTATTTTTAGAGCTACATGTGTCTGTACCCCTGTAATAACTTGACCTCCTAATCCAGCTATTTTTATTTTAGGGCCCTTGAATTTGTTGGGATTTCCATATATTAAGGTAGCCTCTGCCCCGTATCTATTAGAGCGGGGACTCTTTGCATATTTCCCCCTTTCCAATGAATACTCAAATTTACATAGGGATGTGCGTCCCTTCGGACCCATACGGAGGTTTGGCTGGCTACCTATGCTGAATCTTCCTCATCCGAGTAACTCCTTCTGCCATGAAAATCTCTGGGACTGTCATCCTTATTTATTCTGGTGGCGACTGCTGCCGCCAGTTCTTCCCATGGGTAGATATTTTGAAAATCTTCCCATGACACTTTCTTTGGAGGTTCAGACCTTTTATTCTTCTCCTCCTTCTTCTCTGTTTCTACTGCCGGGGCTGTTGGGGCAGTGCTTACTTTCTTAGCTGACAACACCTTTTGTTTGTACAGCTTCCATGGTTCACCTGTCTGCTTACCATCAATAGATTCCTTACTCACTCCTGCTTTCAACAATGCTTGAAACATTTCTCTTCGGGACACCCGCTCCGTTGAATTTGACGGAGTTCCTTCTTTTTTCCATTCCGGATTATAAGGTTTGCTGTTACCGGGATGCTTTTGGGAGGTATTTTGAGGAGAGGATGTCTGGGCTGCAGCTTTCCAGTCACCCATATCCTGCAATTCCCTCATTCAAGAAATTACTCTACTCACTGGCTCTCCTGTCATAGCTACTGTTAGGGTTAATATCACAGCCTTGTATGCGGGAGGGGCGGTCTTCACCAACCTACTCCTCATACTAGCCGTCATTGGATAGTCAATATATTCTTCTTCCACAGCAAACACTGAAAGTGCACTCCGCATAGCTTCCTCTTTTAACCTTTCAATGCCATCACGGAGAGTATACCATGGTTTATCATTAATTGGAATATCAGTCTCCGTAGGATACTTATCCAGTACAGCCCGTGCTACAATCATTACAATATTTTGTAGTTGGTCGTGTTAATTTTCTCTAAAATAATATTTAAAATATCTTTGAATCACAGGATCTTGAGATAAAGGAACAAATTTAGAGACATCCTGAGAATCCAATCTTATTCCTGTTCCTCCATAATCATGCATCCTAACCAACCATGCAATTTCTGTTTCTTCGGGTTTTTGTTTAAACTGGGTTAAGATGCTATCTACTTCATTTTGAGTATAATCCTCAGTCGAGATCCTGGTTCGAGTATGGGGAACACCTCGTTCCACCATAATGGGCTGTCCGTCATCTCCAAATTGAAGGTGACCAGCTGCATCACGGGCTTGCTCCCGGATTATTTCATTTTCCGTACGTTCCATACGCCTTTGAATAGGATTAGCTTTTAATTTTGATGAACCTTTTGGAGGATCAACAACAGGAGCTGGTGGGTCCTCCCAATCGTCTGATGATGAGGTATCCCACACATCCCCGTCCCATTTATCCGGGTCCCAATTTACAGATGCAGCGGCTATACTTTTATATACTTTTTCCATATTGATTTTTCCTTTTCGTTTACGGTATTTATTTTGAGCAACTTTGATGGCAGCTTTTTCTGCTACACCCTGATAGTGTTCCAACTTATCTTTGAGAAGGCGGGTATTGCAATCCAACACCACTTTCTGCCCTCCTAATTCTACCACCTTTTGTTCCAACTGGGAACACTTTTTCTGCATTTACAAATTCCTCTCATGCATAATACGATATGCACTAAGTAGGATCCACGTACGTCGCCCAAGCGACACTGCATCACCCGCCTTTGCGGGGACCCCCCTGAGTACTTCAACAACATCAGTGGGTTCACTTCCCTTGAGCTTACTTGACCATTGCTCCGCCAGACCCGAATTTACCAACTCCTGTACCAAAATGTTGTACGGGGCTGCGGTCCAGCCGGGAACCTCGACAACTTCTTCAGCTTTTTCCTTACGCTTTTTAAACATTTTTTTTTTTTGCACACAGAATGTGTATACTATAATCACTATATGGTATACAATTATTTTAAAATATACCTTACAGAAAAAGAAATATAACAAAACTTCAAAACTACAAAATGATCCTGCCGACTACGCCAATTTATGTCTTACCGAGTCACAAATGAAGAGGCGTTACGCCTTACTTACGGAGCGCTCACTAATATACTAATTATAGTATATAAAGAAAGGGTGCACTCTAGCTGTAAAGAGAATCCAAAGTGTGCAGAGCCAAGTCCAATGTAATGGATAACAAACTAAACAAGAAAACAGAATGGACTATAGAAAGGCTCGCACAACAAAATATAGAAAAGTAACAAAATAATGTTTATTCAAACACCACAACAACAAACATGATAAAAACATCTAAAATACAGAACCATACAATGACACCCCTATACAGTAGAAACTGAGGTATAGGATACCTGTGGCCATAGAGTATATGGATACATGAAAATGGTTTAACAGTAGGTGTAGGATAACAAAGCTAGACACTGCTAAAGAAATAATATACAGTGACTGTATCACGTAAGGCCAGAGTCTCCTAAATAGGAGCCCTGGTCAAAAGATAGAATACCTACTGACATCCAATACAAAAACAGCTATATAAATAACCAGCTGTATCAATCTAGGTCGAGCAGAAGCCCATACCTGGTCCGGCCATAGGATACCAATCCAGGTCCTTGCCTAAGAATCCGGCATCAGGACACACGATGGGGTGAGCAGAGAAAACCCCACGCGTATCGCCGCCGCTGCGGCTTCGTCAGGGGAAGTGTGTGCAGTGGTGACAAGTCTACATATATATACAGACCGTGATTGGCAGGTGTGTAGGCAGCTGGAAACGCCTGGGCGCCGATGGCGGGAGTGCAGAGGACGCGCACCGGCTGTGTAAGGTAAGCGCTAAGCCGGAAGTGTAAGCGATCTCCATGGAGATGTACGGCGGCTGCGCAAAGACGACTCACAACTGAGTCGCATTGCGCAAGCGCCAAAAACAGAGCTACGGCGCGCCAGCCTGATAGTCAGGAGATGAATACAAGAGGACGAGGGAGGAGGGGGAGAGAAGGGGAGGGAAGTTGTGGAAAGGGGGATAGATGGAGCTGGCCAAATAGAAAGAAGTGTATCGCACAGCTCATAATCGTGACAAGGTACTTCCCTCCCCTTCTCTCCCCCTCCTCCCTCGTCCTCTTGTATTCATCTCCTGACTATCAGGCTGGCGCGCCGTAGCTCTGTTTTTGGCGCTTGCGCAATGCGACTCAGTTGTGAGTCGTCTTTGCGCAGCCGCCGTAACCAGAACAAGGACACAAGGTTGCAGTCTCTTTACTGAAGGCTTCAGCGTCCACAGTCCAGAGCACCGGATCACAGGGTAGGCAGAGTCTGGCAGGTCTGAAGGCAAATGCAGAGTCCCCTTTTCCAGGTGGAAATCAGTAGCCTTCCTCTAGCGCCTGGATGTTGTAGTACCTTACTGCTGAGCCTCTCGTAAGGTCCTCACAACTGTTGTTGGTGTTCTAGATGTTATGTCTTTCTCTCTGTCCCCCAGATGGATAGGAACAACCCGTATGACTGATGGCCCGAGGCTTTTTACAGGGACTCTAGCACGCTCCAGCCCCCACAAGTTGCCACCATGCCTCCTGGGTATAGGTCGGGCAGGTAACGTGGAATTATCTGTCCTGCCGGTCTCTGGAGCAAGGCATGCACTAGCAGCCATCTTCAGAAGAAAAAAGGAGATTCCAAAGTCAACGGTTAAATGTGATTTAAAGTGATTGCACTCTGATACTGAATTTACACAGCATCGCAATAATTTTTCTGACTACCAGTTTGGGGCTGTGATGGAGCTAAAGAACAATCCTAATATTACAATCCATCAATTTGACAAGAGTGGCTGCATGCTGTCCTCGATACTGCATTATATTGCAATATGGTTTTTTGATTCTAGATGATGCAGCCACATATGTCAGGCTGAGATCGCATCCTACTGATTCCTTCAAGTTGGAATTGTCTAGATATTTGAATGATGGCTTAAGAATGGACATTATTACCAACAAGAAACATAGATGGCTATTGCCAGACTTTCCTATTATTCTGATTTTCCATGGGTTACCGAAATTGCATAAGGAAATTTTTCCACCTCCTCTTCATTCATAGGCTCACTTAATGAGAAAAAAAAGAGCGTGAACCACACCTCCAAAAATCATACGTTAATCTAAAATTTTATATAACTGAACATGAGGTTCTTAGTTTAATATTCTGATCAGACTTTATGAAGCCCACTGCCATGTCACGGCAAACCTCGTAGTGGGTCCTAACACAGCGGAACCGTGCGGCGACCACCGCCACAGCGGCAATACACCAGCAGGGCAGACGGCCTGGTGCCCCACAGTCCCCATGACTCCAGACCGCACAGTCCCACCAGCGCAAAGCCACAGCAACAATGGCCGCCACACAGCACCCACACCAAAATGAAAGGAGCACTGAAACTCCCCTTCCTCCAGCTCTTCAGCTGGGCTAGACCCCTTATTTTGCAGTCTCCTGCTAATTAAAATCACCTGTGCCAACTGGGAGGAGTGCTGGCCCAAGAAAGAAACAAGAACATGCTTTGCACACAAAGAAAAAAAAAGAGCATGAACCGCACCTCCAAAAATCATATGTTGAAAATTTATATAAGGACGGTAGGACCCACTGCGAGGTTTGCCATGACATGGCAGTGGGCTTCATACAGTCTGATCAGAATGTTAAACTAAGAACCTCATGCTCAGTTATATAAATTTTTGCTTAGCGGCTTTAGATCAACGTATGATTTTTGGAGGTGCTGTCCATTCTCTTTTATTCAGCAAATCACTTAATGAGAATCTCAGCGAGTGGCTTGATGGCCACCTCCAGCCTTTTATAGCCAGGACCTCAGGTTTTCTCAGGGAAACATCTGCAGTATTGCGGGTTTTTGATAAATTTGCATAGAAGTCTACCTTCAAATTTGCTACTACGGTGATGTTGTAAATTTATATTTCTCAATTCCCCGTTCTCTACACTGATGGTGATTAAATATCATCTTGACAAATACAGTGTATATGGAGTGCCCGCTAGGGCCTAGAGGATACTCGGTACCGGGTCCAGTGGTCGTTAAAGGGGTGGTCCCGGTCCGTGGCCCTGGGCATCCAAGTTAAAGGGAAGGTCTTTAAAGAGGTTATGGTGAATAAAGAATAAAGTTTGCTTGTGACACCACCTGTGGTATTTGGTCAGGGATGACAGACGCTGCTGGGGATGATGATACTGCAGGAATGATGGTGTGGCTTCCTACAGGTGAAGCTTAGTCCCCAGGGGTCCCGGTGTAGTAGGCAAAGAACTAGAGTACACAAGGTTGCAGTCTCTTTACCTTTACTGGTAGTATGCAGCCACAGTCCAGGGTACGGATCACAGGGGATGGTGAGGTATCGCCAGCTTGGAAGTGGTTCGGAATCCCCTTTGCCAGGTGGGGTTGGAGACCTTCCTTACTGTGCTGTGTTGTAGTACCTTGCTGCCTAAGGCTTCACACAAGGTCCTCACTCGCTCTGTCCCTTTAAGTAGGACACTACCCGCATGGTAGGCAACTCAAGCCTTTTTACAGGTGTCTCTGGTTGCGACTCTGGGCTCTATATGCTGCTGTGCCTTCGGGTGTTAATGGTGGACAGGCAACTTGAAATCTGCTGCCTGCCATTTTCTGCTGTGGGGCATACAGTTACCCCCACAACCTCGGACTTCCGGCCTCTGGTATTCTTGTGCTTCAGCGTGGAGAGAGCTCAGCCACAGCTCTTTACTTCTCCTGTGCTCCTTCCTTCTTCACACTTTCCTACAGACTGCTTGTCTTTCTCTTTCCTTCCCAGGAGCTGCAGAACCTCGTGTCTGCGTGACCCCAGCTTTCCTCTCAATTCTCTCTCAGGAGCTGCAGAACCTTGTGTCTGCATGACTCCAGCTCTCCTCACAGACTCACTAACTCCTCCTCCAACCAGAATATGTAGGGAAGCCGCCCACAAACTGGATCTCCCCCTTCTAGCCTGGAGTCAGAATAGTGTTGTGTGTACGTGCTACCTGTTAAAGGGATCTTCCTCACTTCCAGCATAGCATCACCCTCCCCGTGAGGAAGGCAATACACCTGTGACAACCGAACTCCTGGGGTGTCACATATATTCATCATCATCACAGTTAAAACTATTTATTTTGTTGTCCCTGGAATAGCTGTTAAAACATATTTTTTTTGTTTCATTCACATTTTCTTTCTCCAGATCCTTGGTGCCCCGATGGGCTCTAAGTTTTCCTTCACTAGCTATTTTATTCATTTCCTGACAAAAACCCTTTCCGTATGTCTGTAGTTTGGAATGGTAGATATGTGGACGATGTGTTCATGGTATGGCAGGGGGATGTGTCCATATATCTTGCCTTCTTATCTCAATTCAAATGAATGTAATTTACGCTTCACTACTAGTCATCTGTCTGTTGACATTGCTTTTCTTGACAAGGTGGACTGCCCGGTTAGAGAAAGAAACTGTCAAAGACAATGTGTGTTACACGAAGTGTATTGGAATTTGCAGCTAAATTCAAAATTTCCTTCTGGCATGAATTATAGAAATGATTTATTTTATATTTATTGAATTTATTTAGTGTTGCATGTATATTAGTGTAATTGTATTTTACTTAGCACTGTTGCTTTGCAGCGATGAGATCTTGGTTTCAAATCCCACCAAGTACAACATCTGCAAGGAGTTTATATGTTCTACCCTTGTTTGCGTGGGTTTCCTCCGGGTTCTCCGGTTTTCTCCCACACGCCAAAGACATACTGATAGGGAATTTAGATCCCATCGATGATAATGTATATAAAGCACTGTGGAATAAGATAGCTCTATATAAGCAAAGCATAATAATGATTTATTTGTTACATTATTTTGCTTCAGTATGCAATATCCAGTGATCCTCGCTCTTGTATTTCTTCATGGCATGTAGATGTGTGGTGATTAGTTCAGCCTTTTCCTTTTTAGTCTCACAGCAGTCTGTTTTTCAATTAATTGGTTCAACTGCTTCTATTTTGCTTTATACAGTGGGGGAAATAAGATAAGTATTTGATCCCTTGCTGATTTTGTAAGTTTGCCCACTGACAAAGACATGAACAGTCTATAAATTTAAGGGTAGGTTAATTTTAATATTAAGAGATAGACTATCAAAAATAAAATCCAGAAACTCATATTGTATAAATTATATAAATTTATTTGCATTTTGCAGTGAGAAATAAGTATTTGATCCCCTACCAACCATTAAGAGTTCTAGCTCCTATAGACCAGTTAGACGCTCCTAATCAACTCGTTACCTACATTAAAGACAGCTGAATTACATAGTTCCCTATATAAAAGACTCCTGTCCACAGTCTCAATTAATCAGTCAGACTCTAACCTCTACAACATGGGCAAGACCAAAATAAGGATGTCAGGGACAAGATCATAGACCTGCACAAAGCTGGAATGGGCTACAAAACCAGTAAGTAAGACACTGGATGAGCAGGAGACAACTGTTGGTATAATAGGAAGAAAATGGAAGAAATACAAAATGACTGTCAATCGACATCAATCTGGGGCACCATGCAACATCTTACCTCGTGGGGTATCCTTGATCATTAGGAAGGTGAGAGATTAGCCCAAAACTATACAGGGGAACTTTGATCATTGATCATTAGATCTCAACACAGCTGGGACCACAGTCACCAAAAAATGCATTGGTAACACATTACGCCGTAAATGTTTAAAATGCTGCAGTGCCAGCAAGGTCCCCCTGCTCAAGAAGGGACATATGCAGGCATGTCTGAAGTTTGCCAATTAACACCTGGATGATTCTGTGAGTGATTGAGAAAAGGTGCTGTGGTCAGATGACACAAAAATTGAGGTCTTTGGCATTAACTCAACTCGCCATGTTTGGAGGAAGAAAAATGCTGCCTATGAGCCAAAGAACACCGTCCCCACTGTCAAGCATGGAGGCAGAAACATTATGTTTTGGGGGTGTTTCTCTGCTAAGGGCACAGGACTACTTCACCGCATCAATGGGAGAATGGATGGAGTCATCTACCTGAGTGACAACCTCCTTGCCTCCACCAGGACACTAAAAATGAGTCATGGCTGGGTCTTACAGCAAGACAATGACCCAAAACATACAGCGAAGGCAACAAAGGAGTGGCTCAAAAAGAAGCACGTTAAGGTCATGGAGTGGCCTAGCCAGTCTCCAGACCTTAATCCCATAGAAAACTTATGGAGGGAGTTGAAGCTCCAAGTTGCCAAGCGACAACCTCAAAATCTTAATGATTTAGAGATGATCTGCAAAGAGGAGTGGACCAAAATTCCTCCTGACATATGCGCTAACCTCATCATCATCTACAAAAAAAAGTCTGACTGCTGTGCTTACCAACAAGGGTTTTGCCACAAAGTATTAAGTCTTGTTTGCCAGAGTGATCAAATACTTATTTCTCACTGCAAAATGCAAATCAATTTATATAATTTATACAATGTGATTTTCTGGATTTTATTTTTGATATTCTATCTCTCAATGTTAAACTTAACCTACCCTTAAAATTATATACTGTTCATGTCTTTGTCAGTTGGCAAACTTACAAAATCAGCAAGTGATCAAATACTTATTTCCCTCACTGTATGTTCTTTGTTCAGTCTACCTCTCATGTCCTATAAATAAGGGTGTCTGTGTACACCAGAAACGCATCAGACTGTCTGGTATTTTTAAAAATTTTAAACTGCTCCTATAAAGAATAGTTCTATTACCGGATTGGATTGTGCAGATGGAATCTCCTTTTTTCTTTAGCCTGATTTTTTTTTTATCAGACAACACACGGACTTATAGAGTCTTATAGGTCCATTCACACATCCATGAAAATCACGGATCTGAGAATGAGATCCGTGAGGGTAACAGAATGTCTTATTCTGATCTGACTTTGAGGATCAAAATTGAACTTGTTCCATGTGTCTGTAAAAGCGTGCAGCACACTGACATTACACACGGATGCAGGAATGTAGCCTTATTATGTATAGCACAGTCCCTTAGTATATAGTGTACTCATTATGTATAGCGCCATCATTAGTTACATAGTTTCCTGTCTTATTATAACATCGTCCTGTATTATCTACCATCCTCTCTAGTTATATATGGTGCCATCCATTATTTTATAGCTTCCTCTGCTGTAATGTATGGTGCGGTGCCTTACACAGCACATTCTTGTTATTTTTCTTAATCACAGTGACCTCTTTTATTAAATAGTTATCTCTTGTAAGATATAAAATGAGTGCTGATGGATGAGCTGATGGAGCAGTAAGTGACCAGAAGACCAGTCCATCAGCCTCCTCCATTAGTAACTAAGCTTTCCCATGCTTCATCATGCTGCAACAAGAGAGGACGGTATGTAAAAAAAAAAAGAGTCAGGGTTCTATGTAATCCCATATGTAAGGGACGGTGCTGTACATAACAAGAGGGCACTGTATAATAAAGGATGGCGATATCCATAATAAAGGAGAATATGTAAAGGAGACTCCTCTGTGGCCTCCCCGCTAACTCTTGCACCACTCCAGTCTGTCCTCAACTCTGCTGCCCGGCTAATCCACCTCTCTCCCCGCTACTCCCCTGCTTCTCCCCTCTGCAAATCCCTCCACTGGCTCCCAATTCCCCAACGAATGCAGTTCAAACTACTAACACTGATCTCAAAGCCATCCACAACCTGTCCCCTCCCTATATCTCTGAACTAATCTCCCAATATCTTCCCTCACGTAATCTCCGATCCTCCCAATGCCTCCTAACTTCCTCCACACTTATTCATTGCTCACACAACCGCCTCCAAGATTTCTCCGAATCTCCCCCATCCTCTGGAATTCCATGCCTCAACATGTCCGACTATCGACCACCCTCGGCTCCTTCAGACGGAACCTGAAAACCCATCTCTTCAAGAAAGCCTACAGCCTGCAATAACCATTCTGCCGCATCGCCATCACCAGAGCTGCTGCCTCGCCCCTACCTTATGCCTCTTCCCCACTATCCCATAGAATATAAGTCCGCAAGGACAGGGTCCTCTCCCCTCTGTACCAGTCTGTCAATGTAAATTTGTTTACTGTAAACGATATTTATAACCCTGTATGTAACCCCTTTCTCATGTACAGCACCATGGAATTAATGGTGCTATATAAATAAATAATAATAATAATATGTAAGAGATATACATGTGGCTATATACATATACGATATGATATGATACACTTTATTGATCCTGGAGGAAATTACGGTATTACAGCAGCAATACAAACAGCAGTATATAAAATATTAGGACACAAATCTTGCACAAGTATACCAACATTACATAACAAATAATGTGGGTAGTTCAGGTATATAAGTCACTGTTAATTGACACTAGTACACCTGCAATCAGTCATTGTTGTCTACCACCCTCAGGAAATTTTTATACATCCCCATTGCAGTAGGTACAAACGATTTCCTGAATTTCTCCTTCTTACACCTTAGCAGGATTAGTCGGCTGCGGAATGTGCTCTTCTGCTTCAAGAACAGCTCGTATAGTGGGTGTGTATTATTGATCATTATAGCCCTACACTTCTTCTAAATCCTATCTTCTACTACCTCCTCAAAAGAGTCCAGATGGAGGCCAACAGCCGCGCTTGCCTTCTTGATAAGTTTATTGAGCTTATTAGCATCAGATACTCGCACACTACTGCACCAGAATATGCATAAACACTTTATGGAATACAGTCCAGTCACCAATAATTATTCTCCCAATAGGGGATTAAGTATCAAAAAGTAATGGGACTGAATCGGATCATAGCGGACCAACTGCCTATTCATACCGAATAATCCATACATACAAATGCAGTCCAAAGTCCAAATATATGCAAAATACAAAAATCTTTATTGATCACAATAGGTTAAAAAAACAGCAGGTAGGAAAGATCCCCGTGCTGACCTCAGCACGCACAGAAAAGGAACAGGGGTGGGTGCAGAAAAATCATTCTAATAGTATCAGCATACGTACATGCCCATATAAAATCCCAATCACTAGGTCAGTACCACCATTACATATAATGACCGTAACAAGTATCAGCAAATAGGGCAAATGTATAACAATACATACCAATCAACGTGAGAGCACCAGTGTGCAAGCACCTCACACCCGTCCACCCCGACGCGCATTTCGGCGAATGCCTTCCCCAGACCCCTTGAGGCTTTTATCCTCTTTCTGAACTGTATTCAGGTTCTGGACTATTTTATCCTTTGTGTGGTGGATTGTATATGGACCTTTCGTATTTTTGCCTAAATAAAGGTCTAGGGATTGTTCACTCTTCTCTTGCTCTGTTGATTGTGTGATACCAGAGAAGGACCCCGTGACACCGGGTCTTTTTCAAACATTGCTAAAAGTCAAATGAGGACATAAGTCAGGGTAATTCATTATAGAGAATAACATGCATAGAACTATAAAAGTACTAACATAAACCCATAAATGGAAACATAACACAGTAATGACAAACATTAAAAGGGGGGGGGGAGAAAAGAGCTCGCAGGACAGGCCTATGATGGAGAAATAATCCCATGGGGATTAGAGTATGTGTTTTGAAGATAGGCAGGCTTAAAGCCAGAGGAATAATGAGTACAAGGCTGGGGTCAGACTAGCGTATGGCATCAGATGCGATATGCTAATGACCCTCGGCTCCTGCTCTGCTGTGAGCGAGAGCCGGGTGTCATGCATCTGTACTCCGAGCCTCTCGCACAGAGAGGATCGGAGCATAGCTGTGGAGGAGGCGGATAAATGAATTTCTCCATCTCCTCCATTGCCAGGGTCAGGGTATATCACACATCACTTGTATGATATCCGAGTGATGTGCATTGTCTCATTCGCACCCATAGGCTTATATGGGTGCAAGTGAGCCGAGACTCGGCCGATTGTCAGTGACAATTGCAGCATGCTACGATTTCACTAGCACGAGAAAAAAAACGCTAATGTGAGCTTCCCCATAGATGAATACTGGTCCGAGTGCTATGCGATGTTTTATAGTGTTCCCAAGTCAGGGGGAAAGAGGCTTTGGAGAGCAAAATTAAGGGAGGATTAAGGAAGGCCCATAGCGGTCATTGGGACCTGTGCTAAAGAGTGCCAGTATACAATGAAAAAGCATAGGATAAAAATGACAGACCTATACTTAGCTGTTGGTTGGGAAGATGCCACAGTGCTCACAAGGCAAGGGAAGAGAGGCTATGGAGAGCAAAAGGGGGGAGAATTAGGGAGGGCCCATAGCGTTAATAGAGACCCATACTGAGGTATTTAGCTGACCTTGGATGAGAATCCTGGTGGCTTAGAGGTGTTGCGCCGCAGTGCGAGTGAGTGGTGGTGGTGTAGGGGCATTGGTGGAAGTGGATCTGTTTATGTGTGTGCGTTGTGCCAAACTTCCGGTATCGAAGCACATGACGTGACCGCTGCCTAACCTGAACAAACTCTGGAGCGCATGACATGGTGAGCATGCGCAGAACTGACCTGGCGAGTACATAACAAGGAGGAGATCAAAATGCAGGGGCTGAAGAGCATTGGGAGCAGAACTACAGAACTACCGCTATGGGCCTTCCCTAATCTGCCCTCAATTTTGCTCTCCACAGCCTCTTTCCCCCTAACTTGGGAACACTATTAGATCATCCCAGCCAACAGGTAAGTATAGATCGGTCACTATTTATCTTATGCCATTACATTGTATACAGACACTCTCTAGTACTCATTATTCCTCTGGCTTTAAGCCTGACTATCTTCAAAACTCATACTCTAATCCCCATGGTATTATTTCTCCATCATAGACTTTTCCTGCGGACTCTTATCTCCCCTTTCCCCATCCTTTCTTTCCAACTTACCTCTATTTTTTACCTTCTATTTTTCTTCATTTTATGATATACTTGTTCCAACACAGTCTTGTGGACTCTAAGACGGTTTATGCTTCTTAGCAGCTTTTGTATGTTTACCATTACTGTGTTTCCATTTATGGGTTTATGTTAGCACTTTTATTGTTCTATGTATGTTATTCTCTTTAATGAATCACCCTGACTTATTTCCTCATTTGTCTTTTAGCGATGTTTGAAAAAGACTCAGACGGGGTCGAAACGTCACTACTTGCTACTTAACTGTTTATTGTTCACCAAACAAGCATTACTTTTATTGTGGTGTATTAAATTAATCACCTTACATTTGTCTGAGTGCAGCTTATTCATTCTTTCACACTGTTATCTGACAGCGTGAGAGCCACAGCAGTTACGATCCATTTTTGGATTTGTGGCCGTTCTGGTTCCACTTTGTTTAAATGTAGTTTTTTTTCTTTTCAGTCCATCGGGGGTTAATGTCAGTTTTCCCCTCCCCTGCTGGCAATCTGGTGCAACTGCAGTGTTGCTGGGTCAGCTGATGTGGTGGTGACCACTCCCTTCATACTTTAAATGGTCACCTGATACATCAGCTGACTGCTGGTGATAGAGCAATCTTCAGTGACCAAGCCTGAGTGAGGAGCTCTCTTGGTGCAGTGGTGCTTCTGCTGGGTTCATTATCCTTGTGCTTTTATTCTGCTGTGCGGTGCTTTGCAGCAGAGAAAGCGAAGTGTTTATTTCCTCGTTCCTTTTGTTTTTGTCACTATCCCCCATGTGGTAATATCTGCAGTGGTGTGGCTAGTGCCCGTCGCCGGCCAGTACACTAGCCAGGGCAGAGTTAGGTGACAGGGACGAGGTATCCTGATGGCGGTGGAAATAAGGACCCACTTAAGGAGTGTAGGGACAGGCTCAGGCTTGAGTTCAGGGGTGTCCCTTCCTTCATTTCCCTATTGATAGGTCCTTCCTCCCTCCCTTTTCCATCCTGTTGTGAATTTGTTGTGCTGTCCATTTACTGACCCACCCCCCCCCCCCCGTAGGGGTTGCTTTAGATACCGTGACAACAGCGCTCTGACCGGCGGTAATGATCTTACCGACAATCAGAGCCAGTGTCTGCCGTGCTGTCATGCAGATGAATGCGTTCCACGTTTGGGTTCTGTTCTGGTACCCGAACCAAACTTTCTGTAACTATTCGGCTGAACCTGCCCAACCCGAACATCAATGGGTTCGCTGTTGTGAGTTCTGTTTTTGGGCTCCCTCTGGTGGTTACTGATGGTACTGGGTGACTTGTCTTTCCTGGGTTTCTGGGTTCCACCTGTTCCATCAGCATATGGGAGTTTCCTATTTAACCTGGCTTTGCTGGCATTTCCTCGCCGGTTATCAATGTATCCAGTGTGTCTTGTTACCTCTGCTCCCTGCTCCTAGAACCTTCTGGACAAGCTAAGTTTGGATTTTCCTGTTTTGTGTTTTGCTTAATTTGGTTTTTAGTCCAGCCTGCAGATATGTGATTCTCTGCTGCTGGTTGCTCTAGTGGGCTGAAATTGCTTTTCATGTACCATGAGTTGGCACATGAGTTCAAGTAATTTCAGGATGGTTTTTTGAAGGGTTTTTCGCTGACCGCGCAGTTCACTTTTGTATCCTCTGCTATCTAGCTTTAGCGGGCCTCATTTTGCTGACACTGTTTTCATACTACGTATGTGCTTTCCTCTCATTTCACCGTCGTTATATGTGGGGGGCTGCTATTTGCTGTGGGGTATTTCTCTGGAGGCAAGAGAGGTCTGTGTTTCTTCTGATAGGGGAAGTTAGATCTTCGGCTGGAGCGAGACGTCTAGGATCATCGTAGGCACGTTCCCCGGCTACTTTTATTTGTGTGTTGGGTTCAGGGTCGCGGTCAGCTCAGGTTCCATCGCCCTAGAGCTTGTTTGTATCTGTGCTTGTCATTTTTGTGATCCCCTGCCATTGGGATCATGACAGTATAACCGGCCCACAAAGTGTTAATTGTATTGGCTGAAGTAGGAGGATAAGTAGTCTGAGGAAGTTTTTTTTTTTTTTTTTTTCTTTCCCCTTTCCCTCAGAGTTTGCTGCCTAGCCTTATTGCAGCCTGGCTACTTCCTCCTCCTCTTAATCTTTGAATGGCTCTGATCTCAGCTGTTTATCATGGACGTCCAGAGTTTGGCTTCCAGCCTGAATAATCTTGCCGCTAAGGTTCAAAATATACAGGATTTTGTTGTACATGCTCCTATGTCTGAACCTAGAATTCCTGTCCCAGAGTTTTTTTCTGGAGATAGATCTCGTTTTCTGAATTTTAGGAACAATTGCAAGTTGTTTCTTTCTTTGAAATCTCGCTCCTCTGGAGACCCTGCTCAGCAAGTCAAGATAATTATATCTTTCCTGCGGGGTGACCCTCAGGATTGGGCATTTGCATTGGCACCAGGGGACCCTGCGTTGCTTAATGCGGATGCATTTTTTCTGGCATTGGGTTTGCTCTATGAGGAACCTAACCAAGAGATTCAGGCTGAAAAAGCTTTGTTGGCCCTCTCTCAGGGGCAAGATGAAGCAGAAATTTATTGTCAAAAATTTCGGAAGTCGTCGGTGCTTACTCAGTGGAATGAGTGCGCTCTGGCTGCAAAGTTTAGAGATGGCCTTTCTGAGGCCATTAAAGATGTTATGGTGGGGTTCCCTGCGCCTGCTGGTCTGAATGAGTCTATGACTATGGCTGTTCAGATTGATCGGCGTTTACGGGAGCGCAAACCTGTGCATCATTTGGCGGTGTCGTCTGAACCGTCACCTGAGATAATGCAATGTGATAGAATTCAGTCCAGAAGTGAACGGCAAAAGTATAGGCGGAAAAAAGGGTTGTGCTTTTATTGTGGTGATTCAGCTCATGTTATATCAGCATGCTCTAAACGCACAAAAAAGGTTGATAAGTCTGTTGCCATTAGTACTTTACAGTCTAAGTTCATTCTGTCTGTGACTCTGATTTGTTCATTATCATCCATTTCCGTCGATGCCTATGTGGATTCAGGCGCTGCCCTGAGTCTTATGGATTGGTCATTTGCCAATCGCTGTGGGTTTAGTCTGGAGCCTCTGGAAGTCCCTATTCCTTTGAAGGGAATTGACTCTACACCTTTGGCTATGAATAAACCTCAGTACTGGACACAAGTGACCATGCGTATGACTCCCGTTCATCAGGAGGTGATTCGCTTCCTGGTACTGTATAATTTGCATGATGTTCTAGTACTTGGTCTGCCATGGTTACAAACTCATAATCCAGTCCTTGACTGGAAATCAATGTCTGTGTTAAGCTGGGGTTGTCAGGGGGTTCATGATGATGCACCTCCGATTTCTATCGCTTCATCTACTCCTTCTGAGATTCCTGTGTTTTTGTCTGATTATCAGGATGTTTTTGAGGAGCCTAAGCTCAGTTCGCTTCCTCCTCACAGGGATTGCGATTGTGCTATAAATTTAATTCCAGGCAGTAAATTTCCTAAAGGTCGTTTGTTCAATCTGTCAGTGCCAGAGCATACTGCTATGCGGGATTATGTTAAGGAGTCCTTGGAAAAGGGACATATCCGTCCATCTTTGTCCCCTTTGGGAGCAGGTTTTTTTTTTCGTGGCCAAAAAAGATGGTTCCTTGAGGCCTTGTATAGATTATCGTCTTTTGAATAAGATTACCGTAAAATATCAGTATCCTTTGCCATTGTTGACTGATTTGTTTGCTCGCATTAAGGGGGCTAAATGGTTCACTAAGATTGATCTTCGGGGTGCGTATAATCTTATATGAATAAAGCAAGGTGATGAGTGGAAAACCGCATTTAATACGCCTGAGGGCCATTTTGAGTATTTGGTAATGCCTTTTGGACTTTCTAATGCTCCTTCAGTCTTCCAGTCCTTTATGCACGATATTTTCCGTGAATATCTGGATAAATTTATGATTGTGTATTTGGATGATATTTTGGTTTTTTCTGATGACTGGGAGTCTCATGTTCAGCAGGTCAGGAAGGTGTTTCAGGTCCTGCGGGCCAATTCCTTGTTTGTAAAAGGCTCAAAGTGTCTCTTTGGAGTCCAGAAGATTTCTTTCTTGGGGTATATTTTTTCCCCTTCTACTATTGAGATGGATCCCGTCAAGGTTCAGGCTATTTGTGACTGGACGCAGCCTACATCTCTTAAGAGTCTACAGAAGTTCTTGGGCTTTGCTAATTTCTATCGTCGTTTTATAACTAATTTTTCTAGTGTTGTTAAGCCTTTGACGGATTTGACTAAGAAGGGTGCTGATGTTGCTAATTGGTCTCCTGCGGCTGTGGAGGCCTTTCGGGAACTTAAGCGCCGGTTTTCTTCTGCTCCTGTGTTGCGTCAGCCAGATGTTTCGCTCCCTTTTCAGGTTGAGGTTGATGCTTCCGAGATTGGAGCGGGGGCGGTTTTGTCACAGAGAAGCTCTGATGGCTCAGTGATGAAGCCATGCGCGTTTTTTTCTAGAAAGTTTTCGCCGGCTGAGCGGAATTATGATGTTGGTAATCGGGAACTTTTGGCCATGAAGTGGGCATTTGAGGAGTGGCGTCATTGGCTAGAGGGTGCTAGACATCGTGTGGTGGTCTTGACTGATCACAAAAATTTGATTTACCTTGAGTCTGCCAGGCGTCTGAATCCTAGACAGGCTCGTTGGTCACTGTTTTTCTCTCGTTTCAATTTTGTGGTTTCATACCTGCCAGGTTCAAAGAATGTGAAGGCGGATGCTCTTTCTAGGAGTTTTGTGCCTGACTCCCTTGGAAATTCTGAGCCCTCTGGTATCCTTAGGGATGGGGTGATTTTGTCTGCTGTCTCCCCAGACTTGCGACGTGCTTTGCAGGAGTTTCAGGCGGGTAAACCTTATCGTTGTCCGCCTGAGAGACTGTTTGTTCCGGATAATTGGACCAGTAGAGTCATCTCCGAGGTCCATTCTTCTGCGTTGGCAGGTCATCCTGGAATATTTGGTACTAGAGACTTGGTGGCCAGGTCTTTTTGGTGGCCTTCCTTGTCGAGGGATGTGCGTTCTTTTGTGCAGTCTTGTGAGGTTTGCGCTCGGGCTAAGCCTTGCTGTTCTCGGGCCAGTGGATTGTTGTCACCTTTGCCTATCCCGAAGAGGCCTTGGACGCACATTTCCATGGACTTTATTTCGGATCTCCCTGTCTCTCAAAAAATGTCCGTCATCTGGGTTGTGTGTGATCGCTTTTCTAAAATGGTTCATCTGGTACCCTTGCCTAAGTTGCCTTCCTCCTCTGAGTTGGTCCCTCTGTTTTTTCAGAATGTGGTTCGTTTGCATGGGATTCCTGAGAACATCGTTTCTGACAGGGGATCCCAGTTTGTGTCTAGATTTTGGCGGACGTTCTGTGCTAAGATGGGCATTGATTTGTCCTTTTCGTCTGCATTCCATCCTCAGACGAATGGCCAGACTGAACGAACTAATCAGACCTTGGAAACTTATTTAAGGTGTTTTGTTTCTGCTGATCAGGATGACTGGGTTACCTTTTTGCCGCTGGCCGAGTTTGCCCTTAATAATCGGGCTAGTTCTGCTACCTTGGTTTCTCCTTTCTTTTGTAATTCGGGGTTTCATCCTCGTTTTTCCTCTGGTCAGGTGGAACCTTCTGATTGTCCTGGAGTGGACATGGTGGTGGATAGGTTGCATCGGATTTGGAGTCATGTGGTGGACAATTTGAAGTTGTCCCAGGAGAAGGCTCAGCAGTTTGCTAATCGCCGTCGCCGCGTGGGTCCTCGACTTCTTGTTGGTGACTTGGTGTGGTTGTCTTCTCGTTTTGTTCCTATGAAGGTCTCTTCTCCTAAGTTCAAGCCTCAGTTCATCGGTCCCTATAGGATCTTGGAAATTCTTAACCCTGTGTCATTTCGTTTGGATCTCCCGGCATCGTTTGCTATTCATAATGTGTTCCATCGGTCGTTGTTGCGGAAGTATGAGGTACCTGTTGTTCCTTCGCTTGAGCCTCCTGCTCCAGTGCTGGTGGAGGGAGAATTGGAGTATGTTGTGGAGAAGATCTTGGATTCTCGTGTTTCCAGACGGAAACTCCAGTATTTGGTCAAGTGGAAGGGTTATGGTCAGGAGGATAATTCTTGGGTGGTTGCCTCGGATGTTCATGCTGATGATTTGGTTCGCGCTTTTCATAGGGCTCATCCTGGTCGCCCTGGTGGTTCTCGTGAGGGTTCGGTGACCCCTCCTCAAGGGGGGGTACTGTTGTGAGTTCTGTTTTTGGGCTCCCTCTGGTGGTTACTGATGGTACTGGGTGACTTGTCTTTCCTGGGTTTCTGGGTTCCACCTGTTCCATCAGCATATGGGAGTTTCCTATTTAACCTGGCTTTGCTGGCATTTCCTCGCCGGTTATCAATGTATCCAGTGTGTCTTGTTACCTCTGCTCCCTGCTCCTAGAACCTTCTGGACAAGCTAAGTTTGGATTTTCCTGTTTTGTGTTTTGCTTAATTTGGTTTTTAGTCCAGCCTGCAGATATGTGATTCTCTGCTGCTGGTTGCTCTAGTGGGCTGAAATTGCTTTTCATGTACCATGAGTTGGCACATGAGTTCAAGTAATTTCAGGATGGGTTTTTGAAGGGTTTTTCGCTGACCGCGCAGTTCACTTTTGTATCCTCTGCTATCTAGCTTTAGCGGGCCTCATTTTGCTGACACTGTTTTCATACTACGTATGTGCTTTCCTCTCATTTCACCGTCGTTATATGTGGGGGGCTGCTATTTGCTGTGGGGTATTTCTCTGGAGGCAAGAGAGGTCTGTGTTTCTTCTGATAGGGGAAGTTAGATCTTCGGCTGGAGCGAGACGTCTAGGATCATCGTAGGCACGTTCCCCGGCTACTTTTATTTGTGTGTTGGGTTCAGGGTCGCGGTCAGCTCAGGTTCCATCGCCCTAGAGCTTGTTTGTATCTGTGCTTGTCATTTTTGTGATCCCCTGCCATTGGGATCATGACAGTTCGCCCATCACTACCCACCGTATGTGCCATCTGGCACTATTTGATACTTACATTGTGTTGTCCGCATAACAAAAGAGACTAGTGCAGGATGCTATTTTTTCCACACATTGACTTATGGTGATACGCTGTCATTGAACTGTCCACTTTTCACAAGGACAGCACACTGACTAAACTTACTAGAAACCATGAACTGTCTTTGCAAAATTTTCTGTCCAAACATCTTCAATCCTTCAATTATGAAGCACATTCTGAAGCACATCCTCATCTAATATAGTAACAAACTGAAAAGATAGGGCAATGTAAAAAAAAAAGTGCTATTACTGAACACTATAGTAATAGCACCTTTTTACATTAGTATATCATTTGAAATATTCTCTAACAATGAAGAGACTATAAAGGTATTAAAATTGTTAAATACCCTAGATCACATGTGCAGATAGATGCAGCCATTACAGTTACGGTGTAGCCTATGCTACAAATATATGGCATGCATTTATTCAACAATGTCATTGTTAATGAAGCGCAACTTCAAAAACCTCACTCTAACTATTTGTTCAAGTCTTGCAAGAGTGATCACTGGTGTTGTGGCGGCACCTCAACAAGAACGATAGAAAAACAATTCAGTGTAGATCAAAAAGAACACCTGAGTCAAAGGCCAGGCTTAGACGTGACATAGACTATCACCATGGTTTTATGGGTCTGCCTTATTGTTATTAAAGGTTACAACCATCAAACTATGAAAGAAGTGACCTTTGAATAGAGTTCAACCAAAACATGGCTGCAAACAATTGTACACATCATTCTGCCATCTTAACAAAAGCATGGTGCACAGTAGGGCTATATACAATGAGAGACAAGAAATTTCAAAGAAAATGCTTTAAAGGGGTTGTCCCATTTCAGAAAATCTTGATCCCCAGGTAGTTTGTTAGAATAAAACAAACCACAATTTACTTGCGTTCCCACTTCCCAGAATCCAGGGCTGAGTCTCCTCCGCTGCTCCCGTTGTCTAAAATTGACAGCAGCTCTGAAGTCACGTCGGCAATCAGAAAGCTCAGCAGCTCTGGAAAGCTCAGCAGCTCTGAAAGGGCATTTCATCCACATGGGCAGAGTCACTAAGTTCACTGATCTGCTGCAGCACTGTCTATGTCAGCACCGCTGCCACTACTAGACACCAGTAAGAACAGCAGAGACACACCCCTGGACCTGGGGACACTGAACAGGGAGTAAATCTTGTTGTTTTTTTTATACAATGGCATGTAACAGTTTGGGCCCCCTTGTAAAAACTGTTGTACTGTTATTGCGAACAGTTAAGCAAGTTGAAAATTAAATGATCTCTAAAAGGCCTAAAGTTAATGATGACACATTTACTTTGTATATTAGTCTATATATACTAGCTATTGAAACCGTTCTACGCCCGGGTGGCGAGCATTTATATTTGTCTATGGTCTCCATCCTGTCATGTGCTGCTCCCATCTTGCTCCCCCATCCTGTCATGTGCTGCTCCATCCTGCGTCCCCATCCTGTCATGTGCTGCTCCATCCTGTGCCCCCATCCTGCCATGTGCTGCTCCATCCTGCGTCCCCATCCTGTCATGTGCTGCTCCACCCTGCGCCCCCATCCTGTCATGTGCTGTTCCAACCTGCATTCCCATCCTGTCATGTGCTGCTCCATCCTGTGCCCCCATCCTGCCATGTGCTGCTCCATCTTGTGCCCCATCCTGTCATGTGCTGCTCCAGCCTGCGCCCCCATCCTGTCATGTGCTGTTCCAACCTGCATTCCCATCCTGTCATGTGCTGCTCCATCCTGAGTCCCCATCCTGTCATGTGGAACAAGAAAAAGACGTCACACTATATATAATGGGGACCACCAAGCAAATAGTATATAAGTCAAATTTAAATTCTTTATTTTGTCAGCCAAGAAAAACACAAAACAGCACACCATACTTAAATGCATTTAAAAATAAAATAAGATATCAAAGGTTCCTAATAAGGAGCCTCCCCCTGGACATGTAGTATAATAGGCATCATGAAGTATTGCTATTAGTAGAGTTGCCAAAGATACACTATTCAATTTATAATAGGGTCAAGAATAGTTTTGCTGGCCTATTATAACAATAAATTATTAATAGTCTAAGAAATCAACTTTATATCTGGCCCAGCTCACAGTACTTGAGGGGAGTATATCTAAGTGGGCATGCACACACCTGCTATATTGATGAATAGAAACCTAAGGTTATACAACCGGTATGGTGGTAGTAAAAATAACAGGATACAGAAAATGTCACATATCAACTGTTCATAATAAGTCCCCCAAATCATCAGAATCAGTGATAAACCGAAGGTGATCAGCCTCCAGTACTTGAAATATATCAATATAACAGATAAAGTGTACAAACCCTCAAGCTGTTAGGCTCAATCATAGAGAGAACATATATAAATCGAGATAATCGTACTGCGCAGGCGCCGAGCAAACTCCATCCCCTCCAGGGGGAGGGTAGTAAGCAAGACGTCATAATACTTACTCATAAACACAACCATACATTGGGGAACGACGACTCAACTAGAGATAAGTAGACCTTAAGTAAAGCAAGAAAAACACCTAATGAACATACGCGTATGTTCATTAGGTGTTTTTCTTGCTCATTTTAGCACCTTCGGTGGCGGCACCGTCTCTTGTGCCCTTCGTGTACCTATGGCTTTACTTAAGGTCTACTTATCTCTAGTTGAGTCGTCGTTCCCCAGTATATGGGTGTGTTTATCCCACGGTATTAGCCCGTAAAATATGCGGGCCATTGTAGTAAGTATTATGACGTCTTGCTTACTACCCTCCCCCTGGAGGGGATGGAGTTTGCTCGGCGCCTGCGCAGTACGATTTTCCTGTGGCCATCTTTGTACTCATGGACGCTGGGTCCGCGCATGCGCATTGGGAGCCTACTCGGCCATCTTGGTACTCCCGGATTTACGGGTGTGTTTGCGACCATATCCGGCATGGGGAACGCCGCTCTCCTGTTCCACTATAGTAAGTTTATGACGCCGTCTCACAGCTGCAGTGGATCCATTAATTGGGGTATGCGTTAGATGTGTATATAAATAGTGGTCGGCCGCACATTGCGGGACCTGCTCCTGACGAAGCCACTTCAGTGGCGATACGCGTTGGGCTCTGGCCCCTCGGACCGCTGTAGGGATAGGTATCCTGGTCATGTTTTATTTGCAGTACTATTTTCATCTATAAGAGTGTGGTAGCATTTCGCTCTGCACAGCTGAGGGGGCTCTTTTTTGCTGCATCCATTCAGCCTCACACACAGGCATGCACCTGGCTGTGAGGGGGCTCTGCACACTCTCTTTGTGCTCGGATACATCTCTGGGACACCCATTGAGCATAATCTCTACCTAGAGTAACCTGTATTGTTTTGGGTTTGTCCTCACTATTTATATATGTTCTCTCTATGATTGAGCCTAACAGCTTGAGGGTTTGTACACTTTATCTGTTATATTGATATATTTCAAGTACTGGAGGCTGATCACCTTCGGTTTATCACTGTATATTCTGATGATTTGGGGGACTTATTATGAACAGTTGAAATGTGACATTTTCTGTATCCTGTTATTTTTACTACCACCATACCGGTTGGTATGGTGGGGATCTGGGTTGATCCCTTTATTATTGCTATTTTGCTTGATGGTGCCCTCCACTTTTTCATTATACACCCATCCTGTCATGTGCTGCTCCATCCTGCGCCCCCATCCTGTCATGTGCTGCTCCATCATGCGTCCCCATCCTGTCATGTGCTCCCATCCTGCGCCCCATCTTGTCATGTGCTGCTCCCATCCTGTCATGTGGTGCTCCCATAGTGCGTAACCATTCTGTCATGTGCTGTTCCCATCCTGCGTCCCCATTTTGTCATGTGGTGCTCCCATCCTGCGCAACCATTCTGTCATGTGCTGTTCCAACCTGCATTCCCATCCTGTCATGTGCTGCTCCATCCTGTGCCCCCATCCTGCCATGTGCTGCTCCATCCTGTGCCCCATCCTGTCATGTGCTGCTCCACCCTGCGCCCCCATCCTGTCATGTGCTGTTCCAACCTGCATTCCCATCCTGTCATGTGCTGCTCCATCCTGAGTCCCCATCCTGTCATGTGGAACAAGAAAAAGACGTCACACTATATATAATGGGGACCACCAAGCAAATAGTATATAAGTCAAATTTAAATTCTTTATTTTGTCAGCCAAGAAAAACACAAAACAGCACACCATACTTAAAAGCATTTAAAAACAAAATAAGATATCAAAGGTTCCTAATAAGGAGCCTCCCCCTGGACATGTAGTATAATAGGCATCATGAAGTATTGCTATTAGTAGAGTTGCCAAAGATACACTATTCAATTTATAATAGGGTCAAGAATAGTTTTGCTGGCCTATTAGAACAATAAATTATTAATAGTCTAAGAAATCAACTTTATATCTGGCCCAGCTCACAGTACTTGAGGGGAGTATATCTAAGTGGGCATGCACACACCCGCTATATTGATGAATAGAAACCTAAGGTTATACAACCGGTATGGTGGTAGTAAAAATAACAGGATACAGAAAATGTCACATATCAACTGTTCATAATAAGTCCCCCAAATCATCAGAATCAGTGATAAACCGAAGGTGATCAGCATCCAGTACTTGAAATATATCAATATAACAGATAAAGTGTACAAACCCTCAAGCTGTTAGGCTCAATCATAGAGAGAACATATATAAATAGTGAGGACAACCCCAAACAATACAGGTTACTCTAGGTAGAGATTATGCTCAATGGGTGTCCCAGAGATGTATCCGAGCACAAAGAGAGTGTGCAGAGCCCCCTCACAGCCAGGTGCATGCCTGTGTGTGAGGCTGAATGGATGCAGCAAAAAAGAGCCCCCTCAGCTGTGCAGAGCGAAATGCTACCACACTCTTATAGATGAAAATAGTACTGCAAATAAAACATGACCAGGATACCTATCCCTACAGCGGTCCAAGGGGCCAAAGCCCAACGCGTATCGCCACTGAAGTGGCTTCGTCAGGAGCAGGTGCCGCAATGTGCGGCCGACCACTATTTATATACACATCTAACGCATACCCCAATTAATGGATCCACTGCAGCTGTGAGACGGCGTCATAAACTTACTATAGTGGAACAGGAGAGCGGCGTTCCCCATGCCGGATATGGTCGCAAACACACCCGTAAATCCGGGAGCACCAAGATGGCCGAGTAGACTCCCAATGCGCATGCGCGGACCCAGCGTCCATGAGTACAAAGATGGCCACAGGAAAATCGTACTGCGCAGGCGCCGAGCAAACTCCATCCCCTCCAGGGGGAGGGTAGTTAGCAAGACGTCATAATACTTACTCATAAACACAACCATACACTGGGGAACGACGACTCAACTAGAGATAAGTAGACCTTAAGTAAAGCAAGAAAAACACCTAATGAACATACGCGTATGTTCATTAGGTGTTTTTCTTGCTCATTTTAGCACCTTCGGTGGCGGCACCGTCTCTTGTGCCCTTCGTGTACCTATGGCTTTACTTAAGGTCTACTTATCTCTAGTTGAGTCGTCGTTCCCCAGTATATGGGTGTGTTTATCCCACGGTATTAGCCCGTAAAATATGCGGGCCATTGTAGTAAGTATTATGACGTCTTGCTTACTACCCTCCCCCTGGAGGGGATGGAGTTTGCTCGGCGCCTGCGCAGTACGATTTTCCTGTGGCCATCTTTGTACTCATGGACGCTGGGTCCGCGCATGCGCATTGGGAGCCTACTCGGCCATCTTGGTACTCCCGGATTTACGGGTGTGTTTGCGACCATATCCGGCATGGGGAACGCCGCTCTCCTGTTCCACTATAGTAAGTTTATGACGCCGTCTCACAGCTGCAGTGGATCCATTAATTGGGGTATGCGTTAGATGTGTATATAAATAGTGGTCGGCCGCACATTGCGGGACCTGCTCCTGACGAAGCCACTTCAGTGGCGATACGCGTTGGGCTCTGGCCCCTCGGACCGCTGTAGGGAAAGGTATCCTGGTCATGTTTTATTTGCAGTACTATTTTCATCTATAAGAGTGTGGTAGCATTTCGCTCTGCACAGCTGAGGGGGCTCTTTTTTGCTGCATCCATTCAGCCTCACACACAGGCATGCACCTGGCTGTGAGGGGGCTCTGCACACTCTCTTTGTGCTCGGATACATCTCTGGGACACCCATTGAGCATAATCTCTACCTAGAGTAACCTGTATTGTTTTGGGTTTGTCCTCACTATTTATATATGTTCTCTCTATGATTGAGCCTAACAGCTTGAGGGTTTGTACACTTTATCTGTTATATTGATATATTTCAAGAACTGGAGGCTGATCACCTTCGGTTTATCACTGTATATTCTGATGATTTGGGGGACTTATTATGAACAGTTGAAATGTGACATTTTCTGTATCCTGTTATTTTTACTACCACCATACCGGTTGTATAACTTTAGGTTTCTATTCATCAATATACAGTAGCAGGTGTATGCATGCCCACTTACGGTAGATATACTCCCCTCAAGTACTGCGAGCTGGGCCAGATATAAAGTTGATTTCTTAGACTAATAATGATTTATTGTTATAATAGGCCAGCAAAACTATTCTTGACCCTATTATAAATTGAATAGTGTATCTTTGGCAACTCTACTAATAGCAATACTTCATGATGCCTATTATACTACATGTCCAGGGGGAGGCTCCTTATTAGGAAACTTTAATGTCTTATTTTGTTTTTAAATGCTTTTAAGTGTGGTGTGCTGTTTTGTGTTTTTCTTGGCTGACAAAATAAAGAATTTAAATGTGACTTATATACTATTTGCTTGGTGGTCCCCATTATATATAGTGTGACGTCTTTTTCTTGTTCTTGTTGAAGCTATTACAGGTCACACTCTGGGTTGATCCCTTTATTATTACTATTTTGCTTGATGGTGCCCTCCACTTTTTCATTATACACCCATCCTGTCATGTGCTGCTCCATCCTGCGCCCCCATCCTGTCATGTGCTGCTCCATCCTGCGTCCCCATCCTGTCATGTGCTCCCATCCTGCGCCCCGTCTTGTCATGTGCTGCTCCCATCCTGTCATGTGGTGCTCCCATCGTGCGTAACCATTCTGTCATGTGCTGTTCCCATCCTGCGTCCCCATTTTGTCATGTGGTGCTCCCATCCTGCGCAACCATTCTGTCATGTTCTGCTCCCATCCTGTGCCCCCATTCTGTTGTAATGTGCTGCACCCATTCTGCCTGTTCCTGTTTCCATTCTGCCATATGTTGCTCCCATCTTTCTCTCTCCGGCTGTGCTGCCCGAGTGCGGCTGTGCTGAGTGCGGCTGTGCTGCCTGAGTGCGGCTATACTGAGCGCGGCTGTACTGTCTGAGTGCAGCTATACTGAGCATGGCTGTACTGTCTGAGTGCAGCTATACTGAGCGCGGCTGTACTGCGTGAGTGTGGCTGTACTGCGTGAGTGTGGCTGTATGGTGAGTGTGGCTGTACTGTGTGAGTGTGGCTGTACTGTGTGAGTGTGGCTGAGTGTGGCTGTACTGTGTGAGTGTGGCTGAGTGTGGCTGTACTGTGTGAGTGCGGCTGAGTGTGGCTGTACTGCATGAGTGCGGCGCTGGCTATAATGGATACAGCACCCCTGCAGCCAGCACAGCGAGGGCTGACTCCACCCACTCGCGTCACTGGTCACATGCTGGTGACATCATCGAAGGTCCTGGAGCTCCGCTGGGTTCTACATCTACCCTGACCGGAGATGCAGAGCACGGAACCCCCATGGCCGCTATATTATGGGGGATACACGGGTGTGTGGAGCCCCCATGGCCGGTATATTGGGGGGGGGATAAGTAAGTTCGGCTGCGTCACTCTTGTCCAGACTGCACAGGCTATAAAGGCTTCGGACAGAGTGACGCTCCCACCGTTATATTATAGACATATATATATATATATATATATATATATATACACACATATATATACAGTACAGACCAAAAGATTGGACACACCTCATTTAAAGGTTTTTCTGTATTTTTATGAGTGTGAAAATTGTAAATTCACACTGAAGGCATCAAAACTATGAATTACACGTGGAATTATATACTTAACAAAAAAGTGTGAAACAACTGAAAATATGTCTTATATTCTAGGTGCTTCAAAGTAGCCACCTTTTGCTTTGATGACTGCTTTGCACACTCTTGGAATTCTCTTGATGAGCTTCAAGAGGTAGTCACTGGAAATGGTCTTCCAACAATCTTGAAGGAGTTCCCAGAGATGCTTAGCACTTGTTGGCCCTTATGCCTTCACTCTGCGGTCTAGCTCACCCCAAACCATCTCGATTGGGTTCAAGTCTGGTGACTGTGGAGGCTAGGTCATCTGGCGTAGCACTCCATCACTCTCCTTCTTGGTCAAATAGCCTTTACCTAGCCTGGAGGTCATTGTCCTGTTGAAAAATAAATGATGGTCCAACTAAACGCAAACCGGATGGAATAGCATGCCACTGCAATATGATGTGGTAGCCATGCTGGTTCAGTATGCCTTCAATTTTGAATAAATCCCCAGCAGTGTCACCAGCAAAGCACCCCCACACCATCACACCTCTTCCTCCATGCTTCACGGTGGGAACAAGGCATGTAGAGTCCATCCGTTCACCTTTTCTGCCTCGCACAAAGGCACGGTGGTTGGAACCAAAGATCTCAAATTTGGACTCATCAGACCAAAGCACAGATTTCCACTGGTCTAATGTCCATTCCTTGTGTTCTTTAGCCCAAACAAGTCTCTTCTGCTTGTTGCCTGTCCTTAGCAGTGGTTTCTTAGCAGCTATTTTACCATGAAGGCCTGCTGCACAAAATCTCCTCTTAACAGTTGTTCTAGAGATGTGTCTGCTGCTAGAACTCTGTGTGGCATTGACCTGGTCTCTAATCTGAGCTGCTGTTAACCTGCGATTTCTGAGGCTGGTGACTCGGATAAACTTATACTCAGAAGCAGAGGTGACTCTTGGTCTTCCTTTCCTGGGGCGGTCCTCATGTGAGCCAGCTTCTTTTTAGCGCTTGATGGTTTTTGCCACTGCACTTGGGGACACTTTCAAGGTTTTCCCAATTTTTCAGACTGACCTTCATTTCTTAAAGTAATGATGGCCACTCATTTTTCTTTACTTAGCTGCTTTTTTCTTGCCATAATACAAATTCTAACAGTCTATTCAGTAGGACTATCAGCTGTGTATCCACCAGCTCAACACAACTGATGGTCCCAACCCCATTTATAAGGCAAGAAATCCCACTTATTAAACCTGAGTGGGCACACCTGTGAAGTGAAAACCTTTCCCGGTGACTACCTCTTGAAGCTTATCAAGAGAATACCAAGAGTGTGCAAAGCAATCATCAAAGCAAAAGGTGGCTACTTTGAAGAACCTAAAATATAAGACATATTTTCAGTTGCTTCACACTTTTTTGTTAAGTATATAATTCCACATGTGTTAATTCATAGTTTTGAGGCCTTCAGTGTGAATTTACAATTGTTATAGTCATGAAAATTCAGGAAAATCTTTAAATGAGAAGGTGTGTCCAAACTTTTGGTCTGTACTGTATATATATAGATATATATATATATATATATATACATATATATATATATATATACTGTGTATATATATATATATATATATATATATATATATATTGTGATGTTACAGCCAGGGGGCGTTGTTTGTCCTCCTCAGGATATGCATGGAGGCGTATCTGCAATGGTGATAATTAAACAGTGTCCGGCATGATTGTAAATGGCCGGTATGTGGCACAGAGGGAGTCTGCGCTGTAAGCCTTTAGTATTGTTGTTTTGGGACCTGTAGTGTTATGGTCTGGTGATTAAGGAGCGACATGCAGTCCCTAAGCTCAACACAACAATAGAAGCAGCCATGGAATGCTCCTAACACTGCCTATGCATCTCGTCACAGCCGGAGAACTAACTAACCCTAAAGATAGAAGCAGGAAAACTATCTTGCCTCAGAGAAAATACCCAAAGGATAGATAAGCCCCCCCACAAATAATGACTGTGAGAGGAGAAGGAAATGACATACGTAGTATGAAACAAGATTTAGCACAGGAGGCCACTTCTAGCTAGATAGGAAAAAGTACAGGACAGAGCGCTGTGCGGTCAGTAATAAAAACTAGAAAAAGTCCACCGCAGAGAAATGCAAAAATCTCCACACCTGACTAAAGGTGTGGAGGGCAAACTCTGCTGCCCAGAGCTTCCATCCTAGCTGAATAGATCCATACTGATAAGCTGGACAAACGAACAAAACATAGGAAGTGGAGAACCACCAGACAACAACAAGAGAATTGCAAAAGAACAAGCAAGGACTTAGCTTTTGCTGAATTGGTCAGAATGTCAGGAAAATCCTAAGAGCAAAGACTCCAGGCAGGAACAATGACAACTGGCATTGAATGAGGTAAAAGGCCAGACTAATATAGCAGAGCCAGAAAGACGATCAGTGAAAACAGCTGCTGAAGCTAAATCCAAGAAGCAGCCATACCACTCAAAACCACCACAGGAGGGAGCCCAAGAACGGAATTCACAACAGTACCCCCTTCCTTGAGGAGGGGTCACCGAACCCTCACCAGAGCCCCCAGGCCGATCAGGACGAGCCAAATGAAAAGCACGAACCAAATTGGCGGCATGAACATCGGAGGCAACAACCCAAGAATTATCTTCCTGGCCATAACCCTTCCACTTGACAAGATACTGAAGCTTCCGCCTCGAAAAACGAGAATCCAAAATTTTCTCAACCACATATTCCAACTCCCCCTCAACCAACACCGGAGCAGGAGGATCAACAGATGGAACAACGGGCACCACATATCTCCGCAACAAAGATCTATGGAAAACATTGTGGATGGCAAAAGAGGCTGGAAGGGCCAAACGAAAAGACACAGGATTGATAATCTCAGAAATCTTATAAGGACCAATAAACCGAGGCTTGAACTTAGGGGAAGAAACCTTCATAGGAACATGATGAGAGGACAACCAGACCAAATCCCCCACACGAAGCCGAGGACCAACACACCGACGGCGGTTAGCAAAACGCTGAGCCTTTTCCTGGGACAACGTCAAATTGTCCACCACATGAGTCCAAATCTGCTGTAACCTGTCCATCACAGAATCTACACCAGGACAATCAGAAGGCTCAACCTGCCCTGAAGAAAAACGAGGATGGAAACCAAAATTACAAAAGAAAGGTGAAACCAAAGTAGCCGAACTGGCCCGATTATTAAGGGCAAACTCGGCCCACGGCAAGAAGGTCACCCAATCATCCTGATCAGCAGACACAAAGCATCTCAAATAGGTCTCCAAGGATTGATTAGTTCGCTCAGTTTGACCATTTGTCTGAGGATGGAACGCCGAAGAAAAAGACAAATCAATACCCATCCTAGCACAAAAGGCCCGCCAAAACCTGGAAACAAACTGGGAACCTCTGTCAGACACAATATTCTCCGGAATGCCATGCAAATGAACCACATGTTGAAAAAACAATGGAACCAAATCAGAGGAGGAAGGCAATTTAGGCAAAGGTACCAAATGGACCATTTTAGAGAACCGGTCACAAACCACCCAGATAACAGACATCCTCTGGGACACAGGAAGCTCCGAAATAAAATCCATGGAAATATGCATCCAAGGCCTCTCCGGGACGGGCAAAGGCAAAAGCAACCCACTAGCGCGGGAACAGCAAGGCTTAGCCCGGGCACAAGTCCCACAGGACTGCACAAAAGAACGTACATCCCGCGACAAGGAAGGCCACCAAAAGGACCTAGCAACCAAATCACTGGTACCAAAAATCCCAGGATGACCGGCCAACACAGAACAATGGACCTCAGAAATTATCTTACTTGTCCATCTATCAGGGACAAACAACTTCCCCACAGGACAGCGGTCAGGTTTATCAGCCTGAAACTCCCGAAGTGCCCGCCGCAAATCAGGGGAGATGGCAGACAGAATCACCCCTTCCCTAAGAATGCCAACCGGCTCAAGGACTCCAGGAGAATCCGGCAAAAAACTCCTAGAGAGGGCATCCGCTTTAACATTCTTAGATCCAGGAAGATATGAGACCACAAAATCAAAACGGGAGAAAAACAGGGACCACCGAGCCTGTCTAGGGTTCAGCCGCTTGGCCGACTCAAGGTAAATCAGATTCTTATGATTGGTCAAGACCACAATGCGGTGCTTGGCTCCCTCAAGCCAATGTCGCCACTCCTCAAATGCCCACTTCATAGCCAACAACTTCCGATTGCCAACATCATAATTGCGTTCCGCAGGCGAAAACTTCCGGGAAAAGAATGCACATGGCTTCATCAAGGAACCATCAGAATTCCTCTGCGACAAAACGGCCCCTGCCCCAATCTCAGAAGCGTCAACCTCAACCTGAAAGGGAAGAGAAACATCCGGCTGACGCAAGACAGGGGCAGAAGTAAATTGGCGTTTAAGCTCCCGAAAGGCCTCAACAGCCTCCGAGGACCAATTAATGACATCAGCACCTTTCTTCGTCAAATCGGTCAGGGGTTTAACCACACTAGAGAAGTTGGCAATAAAACGGCTATAAAAATTAGCAAAGCCCAAAAACTTCTGTAGGCACTTCACAGATGTGGGTTGAATCCAGTCATGAATGGCTTGGACCTTAACAGAATCCATTTCTATAGACGAAGGGGAAAAAATAAACCACAAAAAAGAGACCTTCTGAACTCCAAATAGGCACTTAGACCCTTTCACAAATAGAGCATTATCACGAAGGATCTGGAATACCATCCTGACCTGCTTCACATGAGACTCCCAATCATTGGAAAAAATCAAAATATCATCCAAATACACAATCAAGAATTTGTCAAGATAATTGCGGAAAATATCATGCATAAATGACTGAAATACAGAAGGAGCATTAGAAAGCCCGAAAGGCATCACCAGGTATTCAAAATGGCCTTCGGGCGTATTAAATGCAGTTTTCCATTCGTCACCCTGCTTGATACGAATAAGATTATATGCCCCTCGAAGGTCAATCTTGGTAAACCAACAAGCCCCCTTAATCCTAGCAAACAAATCAGAGAGCAGAAGTAAAGGGTATTGGAACTTGACCGTGATCTTATTAAGGAGGCGATAATCAATACAGGGTCTTAAGGAGCCATCCTTCTTGACAACAAAAAAGAATCCCGCTCCCAATGGTGATGAAGACGGCCGAATATGCCCCTTCTCCAAAGACTCCTTAACATAGCTCCGCATCGCGGCATGCTCTGGCACAGACAGATTGAAAAGTCGGCCCTTAGGGAACTTACAGCCAGGAATCAAGTCAATAGCACAATCACAGTCCCTATGTGGAGGAAGGGAACTGGACTTGGGCTCATCGAATACATCCTGGAAATCTGACAAAAATTCAGGAACATCAGAAGAGGGGGAAGAGGAAATTGACATTAAAGGAACGTCACTATGTACCCCTTGACAACCCCAACTAGTTACAGACATCGATTTCCAATCCAGCACTGGATTGTGTACTTGTAACCATGGGAAACCTAGCACAACAACATCATGTAAATTATGCAACACCAGAAAACGGCAATCTTCCTGATGTGCAGGAGTCATGCACATAGTCAGCTGAGTCCAATACTGAGGTTTATTCTTGGCCAATGGTGTAGCATCAATACCCCTCAAGGGTATGGGACTCTGCAAAGGCTGCAAAGAAAAACCACAGCGCCTAGCGAACTCTAAGTCCATTAAGTTCAGAGCAGCGCCCGAATCCACAAATGCCATGACGGAAAAAGATGACAATGAGCAAATCAGGGTCACAGACAGGAGAAACTTAGGCTGCACAGTACTAATGGTAACAGATCTAGCGACCCTCTTAATACGCTTAGGGCAATCAGAAATAGCATGAGTAGAATCACCACAGTAAAAACACAGCCCATTCTGACGTCTGTATCCCCTCTGTTCCGCTCTAGTCAAAATCCTATCACATTGCATGGCCTTAGGACTCTGCTCAGAGGATACTGCCATATGGTGCACCACTTTGCGTTAGCGCAGGCGCCGATCAATCTGAATGGCCAGAGACATAGATTCACTCAAACCAACAGGCGTGGGAAACCCCACCATAACATCTTTAAGGGCTTCAGAAAGACCCTTTCTGAAAATTGCTGCCAGAGCGTCCTCATTCCATTTAGTGAGCACAGACCATTTTCTAAATTTCTGGCAGTATAATTCTGCCGCTTCCTGACCCTGACACAAGGCCAACAGTGTTTTCTCAGTATGCTCTACAAAGTTAGGTTCGTCATACAATAATCCGAGCGATTGAAAAAAATGCATCTACATTAAGCAATGCCGGATTCCCTGACTCAAGTGAGAATGCCCAGTCTTGAGGGTCGCCACACAGTAGAGAAATAACTATCTTTACTTGCTGAATGGGATCACCAGAGGAACGGGGTTTAAGAGCAAAAAACAATTTGCAGTTATTTTTAAAGTTCAAAAACTTAGATCTATCCCCGTAAAACAAATCTGGAGTAGGAATTCTAGGCTCTAAGGCCGGAGTCTGAACCACATAATCTTGAATACTCTGTACTTGTGCAGCAAGGTGCTCCACACGAGAACATAAACTCTGAACATCCATGCCTGCATCCAAATCCTGAATCACCCAGAGATCAAGAGTAAGAAAAATGACCAAACAAACTAAAGAGAAAAAAAAATGGCTCAGAACTCTTTTTCTCTTCCTTCTTTTGAGAGGCAATCAGCTCATTTTTGGCCAGTTGTACTGTTATGCTCTGGTGATTAAGGAGCGACATGCGTCTAGCTCTGAGCAGGTGACAACTATATTGACCGCAGTCCCTAAGCTCAACACAACACTTGAAGCAGCCGTGGAATGCTTCTAACACTGCCTATGCATCTCGTCACAGCCGGAGAACTAACTAACCCTAAAGATAGAAGCAGGAAAACTATCTTGCCTCAGAGAAAATACCCAAAGGATAGATAAGCCCCCCACAAATAATGACTGTGAGAGGAGAAGGAAATGACATACGTAGTATGAAACAAGATTTAGCACAGGAGGCCACTTCTAGCTAGATAGGAAAAAGTACAGGACAGAGCGCTGTGCGGTCAGTAATAAAAACTAGAAAAAGTCTACCGCAGAGAAATGCAAAAATCTTCACACCTGACTAAAGGTGTGGAGGGCAAACTCTGCTGCCCAGAGCTCCCAGCCTAGCTGAATAGATCCATACTGATAAGCTGGACAAACGAACAAAACATAGGAAGTGGAGAACCACCAGACAACAACAAGAGAATTGCAAAAGAACAAGCAAGGACTTAGCTTTTGCTGAATTGGTCAGAATGTCAGGAAAATCCTAAGAGCAAAGACTCCAGGCAGGAACAATGACAACTGACATTGAATGAGGGAAAAGGCCAGACTAATATAGCCGAGCCAGAAAGACGATCAGTGAAAACAGCTGCTGAAGCTAAATCCAAGAAGCAGCCATACCACTCAAAACCACAGGAGGGAGCCCAAGAACGGAATTCACAACACTGTAGTCCCACAAGTATTTGTATAGTTAAAAGGGAGGCTTGCAGGGTTAGTCAGAGAGCTGGGTGGGACTGACTAACCACACACACCTTCCACCTATGGGGGTGGTTACAGCTGCATAATGTGACCAGGGTTTGGTCACATGGTTCAGAGTGTATGGACCTGAATGGTCAGAGTGTGAGTTCCTGGAATGGTCAGTGTCTTGGAATGTCCTGGAGTTGATTGGATTCCTGGAAGCACATGGTGAGGCCATGGACTAATGGCCTGTGTGTTGGAAGTGCCTGTTGAGAGGACTCCCTGACTAGCATATGGAGAGGCCGTATCTGCAGATCTGGAGAGCCTGGGATGGCTACTGTGTTGGGGAAGCTACAGTTCCTTCTGTGGGTCCGGACTATCTGAAGTGACCTGGTCACAAGCACGCTGATCCCATAAAAGAAGCTTTTTCCTGGGAACCAGGACTCACAGGAATCAATGTGTGGAGCAGGTGCTCCTATAAGGTAACTCCAGATAAAGGGGGTTATGGGCAGATGAGTATCTGCCATTGGAACAGACTGTTGGGGCTTGTTGTGTTCAGTGGACATTAATGAACTGTTCGGTGAGTTAAAGTGCTATGGACTATGTGTAGGCCTTTTAATTGCAACATGGCCTACGGTGGGGTTTATGATGCCTAAATAAACCAAATAGACTTATTTTGTGAGAAACCGTGCCTGAGCACTTTAATCCCGTTGCCAAGCGAGTGTCCCCCAACCCACTCAGGTAGTGCTATCTCACTATATATATATATATATATATATATATATATATATATACACTGCTCAAAAAGATAAAGGGAGCACTAATAAAATCCCAGATCCTAGATATCACTGAATGAAATATTCCAGTTGTAAATCTGTATTCATTACATAGTGGAATGTGTTGAGAACAATAAAACCTAAAAAAGATCAATGTAAATCACAACTAATATCCCACGGAGGTCTGGAGTTGGAATGATGCTCAAAATCAAAGTGGAAAATGAAGTTACAGGCCACTTCAGTGGAAATGCCTCAAGACAAGGAAATGATGCTCAGTAGTTTGTGTGGCCTCCACATGCCTGTATGACCTCCCTACAACACCTGGGCATGCTCCTGATGAGGCTGCGGATGGTCACCTGAGGGATTTCCTCCCAGACCTAGACTAAAGCATCCGCCAACTCCTGGACAGTCTGTGGTGCAACGTGACTTTGGCAGATTGTGTGAGACATGATGTCCCAGATGTGTTCAATCGGATTCAGGTCTGGGGAACGGGCGGGCCAGTCCATAGCTTCTATGCCTGCATTTTGCAGGAACTGCTGACACAATCCAGCCACATGAGGTCTGGAATTGTCCAGCATTAGGATGAACCAAGGGCCAACCGCACCAGCATATGGTCTCACAAGGGGTCTGAGGATCTCATCTCGGTACCTAATGGCAGTCAGGCTACCTCTCGTGAGCACATGGGGGGCTGTGTGGCCCTCCAAAGAAATGTCACCCCACACCATTACTGACCCACTGCCAAACTGTTCATGCTGAAGGATGTTGTAGGCAGCAGATCGCTCTCCACGGCGTCTCTAGATTCTGTCATGTCTGTCACATGTGCTCAATGTAAACCTGCTTTCATCTGTGAAGAGCACAGGGCGTCAGTGATGAATTTGCCAATCCTGGGTGTTCGGCTTTGAGCACAACCCCCATCTGTGGATGTCGAGCACTCAGACTATCCCCATGGAGTCGGTTTCTAACCGTTTGTGCAGACACATGCACATTTTTGGCCTGCTGGAGGTCATTTTGCAGGGCTCTGGCAGTGCTCCTCCTGTTCCTGCTTGCACAAAGGCTGAGGTAGTGGTCCTGCTGCTGGGTTGTTGCCCTCCTACTGCCCCCACCACGTCTCCTGGTGTACTGGCCTGTCTCCTCATAGCACCTCCTGCCTCTGGACACTACGCTGACAGACACAGCAAACCTTCTTGCCACAGCTCGCATTGATGTGCCATCCTGTATGAGCTGCACTACATGAGCCACTTGTGTGGATTGTAGAGTCTGTCTCATGCTACCACGAGTGTGAAAGCACAACCAACATTCAAAAATGACCAAAACGTCAGTCAGAAAGCATTGGTACTGAGATGTGGTCCCCACCTACAGAACCACTCCTTTATTGAGTGTGTCTTGATAATTGCCACTAATTTCCATCTGTTGTCTATTCCATTTGCACAACAGCATGTGAAATTGATTGTCAAACAGTGTTGCTTCCTAAGTGGACAGTTTAATTTCACAGAGTTATATTCTGTTGTTTAAAGATACCGTCACGCTAAGCGACGCTGCAGCGATCCAGACAACGATCCGGATCGCTGCAGCGTCGCTGTTTGGTCGCTGGAGAGCTGTCACACAGACAGCTCTCCAGCGACCAACGATGTCGGTAACCAGGGTAAACATCGGGTTACTAAGCGCAGGGCCGCGCTTAGTAACCCGATGTTTACCCTGGTTACCAGCGTTAAAGTAAAAAAAAAAAACACTTCACACTTACCTTCCGCTGTCTGTCCCTCGGCGCTCTGCTTCTCTGCCCTGTGTAAGCACAGCGGCCGGAAAGCAGAGCGGTGACGGTCACACACACCGATTCAGCGATGTCAGCAGGAAGTCCAGCGACGAAATAAAGTGCTGGACTTTCTGCAGCGACCAACGATGGCACAGCAGGATTCTGATCGCTGCTGTGTGTCAAACTGAACAATATCGCTAGCCAGGATGCTGCAACGTCACGGATCGCTAGCGATATCGTTCAGTGTGACGGTACCTTAAGTGTTCCCTTTATTTTTTTTAGAGGTGTACATTGAATCTGGCAACGCTAGTATGGTAACATAACAGTAGTGGCAAACATAGCTGGTATAGGTCAATATTTGCACAAATGTATATATGATCCATAGCCATAGAATAAAGTGCTAAGTGCCTTATTACAATTTAAAGAAAATGTGAAAAATCACATAAAAAATGAAAACAAAAATAAAAACAAATATTCTTACTAAAACCTAATCAATATTACAGTGTCATAACAAAAATCTAACAAATCCAATTAATATATAATAAAGTTGTGCAATAATTTACATAATATTAAAAAATATGCCTAGTTATACAATGAATATATATGTGAAAGTGAAATAAATAGTGCAATTAAATATAAACATTTCTACTTAGATCATATAATTTAGTAGATATGCGGATCCATATAATTGTCATGATCAATGTTTTCTACAGCTTCTTAAGACATATGCATTCTCCCAGGGATACATCTCCTACCAGAACCCTCAGTAAATGATTAGTTACTAAAGAAAGACAGACAAATAAGTAAATAACATAACACACACAACTGAAAATGTTAAAAAACAAATTACCCAACCCAAATAGTTATAAAATTCGTGCTACTCTAAAAAAGGTTTGAAACTCAAAAATTCATTTAGACCCTTGGGGGCAACAGTATCCATAACCACCATCCATTTAGTTTCTTTTTTCAACAATTCTCTTTTATAATCACCTCCCCTAGTGCCCAATTGTACCCGATCTATACCACTCACTTTGAAATAATTTGGATTGCTGTTATGGTAAGTCCTAAAGTGTTTAGGGATAGTTTTCAAGCTCTCAATGTCTTTTTCCAGTTTTGAATTTTTGATGTCACGAACATGTTCCAGAATGTGTGTTCGCAGCTGGCGGATAGTCAGGTTGCAACGACAGCGTGCATAATATATAATATTTCTGTTTTGCAATTTATATTGTGAGTGATGGGAAAAAGTCCTATTACCACAACTATTCTCAAAATCAGTTGTCCGCTCCACATACTTGCACGCCGAACAGTCCCCACATTGAAAAGAACCCCATCTTGGACCAACACTATCTGAAAAGAAAGATTATTGAGGTGCCACATAGTGGCTATGTGTAATCAGATCTTTTATGCTTCCAAATTGTCTCCACGTTACTGCCAGATAGTTAGGGATATGCTGCTTCAAGTCATCATCAGCCAGTAACACTGACCAATATTTGCCAAGAATCGCCATAATTGCCTTCCATTCAGAATTCAAGTCAGTAATCAGCCTTACAGGTTGTTTATATATGGAGGCCCTATTTTTTGATTGATGTAACAGCAGTGTTCTTGGTGGGAATTTAGCCCTTCTATAACCTGCTCTGATAACTTTGTGATTATAACCTCTCATTTTGAGATTGTCTTTTAGAATATTGGCCTGCTGTTCGAAAAGCAAATCACTGGAACAGATGCGCTTAAATCTGTAAAACTGATTAATTGGTACAGACTTGAAAGTTTGGGGGTGGTGTGATGACTCGGTGTGCAATAACGTGTTTGTGGCAGTGGACTTGCGAAACACATCGGTTTTAATAAAGCCTCTTATGTCTTTTTCCACACTCACATTAAGAAAATCCACTCTGTCCTTGTTGTATTTCCACGTCAGGCGAATAATGAGATGTTGTTATTGAGCCTATTAAGAAAAGATTTGAGAGAGGATTCAGAACCCTGCCAGATAAAAAGTATATCATCGATATACCTAGACCATGAGATCACAGCATCAATGCCCTCCAAATTTTGTACGACCTTCCTTTCCCACAGCCCCAGGAAAAGATTGGCATACGAGGATGCACAGGTAGCCCCATAGCCGTTCCCTGGAGCTGTAGGAAGTATCGGTCCTTAAAAACAAAAAATTATGCATCAGAGTAAATCGCAAAAGGTCAATTATAAATTGAATTAGATCTTCATCCAAATTTGTCATTCGTAAACAGGACATCGATGCTGCGATCCCATGGTCATGCCGTATAGACGTATACAACACCTCCACATCACAGACAACCAAAACCTTGTTAAACACCTACTTCTCCATGGTATTCACGGTGGAAAATGAAATGCTAGGTGAAATCCCAAGAAACAATGAAAACCCTATATTAAGGGTCACCAATCTAACCCAAGAAGAGGTGCGAAACCGGCTAAATAAGATTAAAATAGATAAATCTCCGGGTCCGGATGGCATACACCCACGAGTACTAAGAGAACTAAGTAATGTAGTAGATAAACCATTATTTCTTATTTTTAGTGACTCTATAGCGACAGGGTCTGTTCCGCAGGACTGGCGCATAGCAAATGTGGTGCCAATATTCAAAAAGGGCTCTAAAAGTGAACCTGGAAATTATAGGCCAGTAAGTCTAACCTCTATTGTTGGTAAAATATTTGAAGGGTTTCTGAGGGATGTTATTCTGGATTATCTCAATGAGAATAACTGTTTAACTCCATATCAGCATGGGTTTATGAGAAATCGCTCCTGTCAAACCAATCTAATCAGTTTTTATGAAGAGGTAAGCTATAGACTGGACCACGGTGAGTCATTGGACGTGGTATATCTCGATTTTTCCAAAGCGTTTGATACCGTGCCGCACAAGAGGTTGGTACACAAAATGAGAATGCTTGGTCTGGGGGAAAATGTGTGTAAATGGGTTAGTAACTGGCTTAGTGATAGAAAGCAGAGGGTGGTTATAAATGGTATAGTCTCTAACTGGGTCGCTGTGACCAGTGGGGTACCGCAGGGGTCAGTATTGGGACCTGTTCTCTTCAACATATTCATTAATGATCTGGTAGAAGGTTTACACAGTAAAATATCGATATTTGCAGATGATACAAAACTATGTAAAGCAGTTAATACAAGAGAAGATAGTATTCTGCTACAGATGGATCTGGATAAGTTGGAAACTTGGGCTGAAAGGTGGCAGATGAGGTTTAACAATGATAAATGTAAGGTTATACACATGGGAAGAGGGAATCAATATCACCATTACACACTGAACGGGAAACCACTGGGTAAATCTGACAGGGAGAAGGACTTGGGGATCCTAGTTAATGATAAACTTACCTGGAGCAGCCAGTGCCAGGCAGCAGCTGCCAAGGCAAACAGGATCATGGGGTGCATTAAAAGAGGTCTGGATACACATGATGAGAGCATTATACTGCCTCTGTACAAATCTCTAGTTAGACCGCACATGGAGTACTGTGTCCAGTTTTGGGCACCGGTGCTCAGGAAGGATATAATGGAACTAGAGAGAGTACAAAGGAGGGCAACAAAATTAATAAAGGGGATGGGAGAACTACAATACCCAGATAGATTAGCGAAATTAGGATTATTTAGTCTAGAAAAAAGACGACTGAGGGGCGATCTAATAACCATGTATAAGTATATAAGGGGACAATACAAATATCTCGCTGAGGATCTGTTTATACCAAGGAAGGTGACGGGCACAAGGGGGCATTCTTTGCGTCTGGAGGAGAGAAGGTTTTTCCACCAACATAGAAGAGGATTCTTTACTGTTAGGGCAGTGAGAATCTGGAATTGCTTGCCTGAGGAGGTGGTGATGGCGAACTCAGTCGAGGGGTTCAAGAGAGGCCTGGATGTCTTCCTGGAGCAGAACAATATTGTATCATACAATTATTAGGTTCTGTAGAAGGACGTAGATCTGGGTATTTATTATGATGGAATATAGGCTGAACTGGATGGACAAATGTCTTTTTTCGGCCTTACTAACTATGTTACTATGTTACTATGTTACTATGTCCTCCATTTGTATGTCGTTAAGTCTATTGAGTATGTCAGTCATATCTTTGATAAAAGATGGAAGTGTTTCTACATATTTTTTAAGGTAATAGTCTATGAATCTGCACACTTGCTCAAACTCCCTACACAATAGGTCTCCCAGGTGGATTATTCGCATTTTTGTGGATTTTTGTATTAAATAAAAGGTAGGGATCACTGGGTGATGCACAGTCAATGCTTCAAACGTTTTTGAAGTAATCACTCCTCTATATCTACCTGTCAACAGTATAGAATCTAGTTCAAGTTTGAATCGATGTAGAGGGTTACTGTCCAACTTCCTATAACAGTCTGTCATATTAAGCTGTCTAAAGACTTCATGCTCATACATATCTACAGTCCAGAGCATAACATTTCCCCCCTCTTATCAGCTGGTTCGATCACCACATTTTTCATGTTTTTCAATTCCATAATTGCTCTATTCTGAGTTGATGACAGATTAAATGTAGATATTTGTTCAGGAATTTGGGCCATATCTTCCCTGTTGTGAATTCTGTGGCAGAGCTCCCTCCTGTGGTCACAAGTGGTACTTCGGCTGATTCTCTCTGGGAGCTTCCGTTTGGGGAGGAAACTGGTACTGCTGCTTCTGAGTTTCCTCCCTCAGGTGATCTGGTGAGGTCGTTAGGTGCTTCTCTACTTAACCCCACCTAATGCTTTGATTCATGCTTCCTGTCAATGTTCCAGTGTTGGACTTGTGTTTCTCTGGATCATTCCTGTGGCCTGCTGCTCTGCATAGCTAAGTGCTTTTTTGCTATTTGTTGCTATTTTTTCTGTCCAGCTTGTCTATTTGTTTTGCTGGTAGCTCTGGGACGCAAAGGGTGTACCTCCGTGCCGTTAGTTCGGTACGGAGGGTCTTTTTGCCCCTTTGCGTGGTTTTCTTTAGGGTTTTGTGTAGACCGCAAAGTTATCTTTCCTATCCTCGTTCTGTCTAGAATATCGGGCCTCACTTTGCTGAATCTATTTCATCCCTACGTTTGTCTTTTCATCTTACTCACAGTCATTATATGTGGAGGGCTGCCTTTTCCTTTGGGGTATTTCTCTGAGGCAAGGTAGGCTTATTTTTTCTATCTTCAGGCTAGTTAGTTTCTCAGGCTGTGCCGAGTTGCATAGGTAGCGTTAGGCGCAATCCACGGCTGCCTCTAGTTGTGTTTGGAGAGGATCAGGGATTGCGGTCTGCAGAGTTCCCACGTCTCAGAGCTCATTCTATTATTTTGGGTTATTGTCAGATCACTGTATGTGCTCTGACCTCCATGTCCATTGTGATACTGAATTGCCTTTCATAACAGTACAGGAAGCCAAAAGTACTAATGATTCTCAATAGAGGGAAAAAAGAAGTTCTGAGACCATTTTTTTTTCTTGGCTTTGTGTTTTGTCTTTTTTTTTTCCCTGGACATTTGGGTGGTTCAGTACACAGGTGTAGCGATGGACATTAGAAGTCTGTCTTCATTTGTGGATCAGCTCTCGGCAAGAGTACAAAAGATTCAAGACACTATTGATCAGAAATCTATGTTAGAACCAAGAATTCCTATTCCTGATTTGTTTTTTGGAGATAGAACTAAGTTTCTGAGTTTCAAAAATAATTGTAAGTTATTTCTGGCCTTGAAACCTCGTTCCTCTGGTGATCCAGTTCAACAGGTTTTGATTATTATTTCTTTTTTGCGCGGCGACCCTCAGGACTGGGCATTTTCTCTTGCGCCAGGAGATCCTGCATTGAGTAATATCAATGCGTTTTTCCTGGCACTCGGATTGCTGTATGATGAGCCTAATTCAGTGGATCAGGCAGAAAAGAATTTGCTGGCTCTTTGTCAGGGTCAGGATGAGATAGAGTAATATTGCCAGAAATTTAGAAAATGGTCAGTGCTCACTCAATGGAATGAATCTGCGCTGGCAGCTATGTTCAGAAAGGGTCTCTCTGAAGCCCTTAAGGATGTCATGGTGGGATTTCCTAAGCCTGCTGGCTTGAATGAGTCTATGTCTTTGGCTATTCAGATCGGTCGACGCTTGCGTGAGCGTAAATCTGTGCACCATTTGGCGGTATTACCTGAGCTTAAACCTGAGCCTATGCAGTGCGATAGGACTTTGACCAGAGTTGAACGGCAAGAACACAGACGTCTGAAGGGTCTGTGTTTCTACTGTGGTGATTCCACTCATGCCATCTCTGATTGTCCTAAGCGCACTAAGCGGTTCGCTAGGTCTGCCACCATTGGCATCAGGAGGATATTCGCTTTCTGGTGTTGCATAATCTGCATGATGTGGTCGTGTTGGGGTTGCCATGGCTCTAAGCCCATAATCCAGTATTGGATTGGAAATTCATGTCGGTGTCCAGCTGGGGTTGTCAGGGGGTACATGGTGATGTTCCATTTTTGTCAATTTCGTCATCCACCCCTTCTGAGGTTCCAGAGTTCTTGTCTGATTACCGGGATTTATTTGATGAGCCCAAGTCCGATGCCCTACCTCCGCATAGGGATTGTGATTCCTGGTGGTAAATTCCCAAAAGGTCGACTGTTTAATTTATCCGTGCCTGAGCACACCGCTATGCGCAGTTATGTGAAGGAATCCCTGGAGAAGGGGCATATTCGCCCGTCATCGTCGCCATTAGGAGCAGGGTTCTTTTTTGTAGCCAAAAAAAGATGGTTCGCTGAGACCTTGTATAGATTATCGCCTTCTTAATAAGATCACTGTTAAATTTCAGTACCCCTTGCCTTTGTTATCTGATTTGTTTGCTCGGATTAAGGGGGCTAGTTGGTTCACCAAGATTGATCTTCGTGGTGCATATTATTTGGTGCGAATCAGGCGAGGCGATGAATGGAAAACTGCATTTAATACGCCCGAGGGTCATTTTGAGTATCTAGTGATGCCATTCGGACTTGCCAATGCTCCATCAGTGTTTCAGTCCTTTATGCATGACATCTTCCGAGAGTACCTGAATAAATTCCTGATTGTGTACTTGGATGACATTTTGATCTTCTCGGATGATTGGGAGTCTCATGTGAAACAGGTCAGAACGGTTTTTCAGGTCCTGCGTGCTAACTCTTTGTTTGTGAAGGGATCAAAGTGTCTCTTTGGTGTGCAGAAGGTTTCATTTTTGGGGTTCATCTTTTCCCCTTCTACTATCGAGATGGATCCTGTTAAGGTCCAAGCCATCCATGATTGGACTCAGCCGACATCTCTGAAAAGTCTGCAAAAGTTCCTGGGCTTTGCTAATTTTTATCGTCGCTTCATCTGCAATTTTTCTAGTATTGCCAAACCATTGACCGATTTGACCAAGAAGGGTGCTGATTTGGTCAATTGGTCTTCTGCTGCTGTGGAAGCTTTTCAAGAGTTGAAGCGTTGTTTTTCTTCTGCCCCTGTGTTGTGTCAACCTGATGTTTCTCTTCCGTTCCAGGTCGAGGTTGATGCTTCTGAGATTGGAGCAGGGGCTGTTTTGTCGCAGAGAGGTTCTGATTGTTCAGTGATGAAACCATGCGCTTTTTTTTCCAGGAAGTTTTCGCCTGCTGAGCGGAATTATGATGTGGGCAACCGAGAGTTGCTGGCCATGAAGTGGGCATTCGAGGAGTGGCGTCATTGGCTTGAAGGAGCTAAGCATCGCGTGGTGGTATTGACTGATCATAAGAACCTGACTTATCTCGAGTCTGCTAAGCGTTTGAATCCTAGACAGGCTCGTTGGTCGCTGTTTTTCGCCCGTTTTGACTTTGTGATTTCGTACCTTCCGGGCTCTAAAAATGTGAAGGCGGATGCTCTGTCTAGGAGTTTTGTGCCCGACTCTCCGGGTTTATCTAAGCCGGCCGGTATCCTCAAGGAAGGAGTATTGTGTCTGCCATCTCCCCTGATTTGCGGCGGGTGCTGCAAAAATTTCAGGCTAATAAACCTGATCGTTGTCCAGCGGAGAAACTGTTTGTCCCGGACAGGTGGACAAATAAAGTGATCTCTGAGGTTCATTGTTCGGTGTTGGCTGGTCATCCTGGAATCTTTGGTACCAGAGAGTTAGTGGCTAGATCCTTTTGGTGGCCGTCGCGGGATGTGCGTTCTTTTGTGCAGTCCTGTGGGATTTGTGCTCGGGCTAAGCCCTGCTGTTCTCGTGCCAGTGGGTTGCTTTTGCCCTTGCCGGTCCCGAAGAGACCTTGGACACATATCTCTATGGATTTTATTTCAGATCTTCCCGTCTCTCAAAAGATGTCAGTCATTTGGGTGGTCTGTGATCGCTTTTCTAAGATGGTCCATCTGGTACCCTTGTCCAAGTTGCCTTCCTCCTCTGATTTGGTGCCATTGTTCTTCCAGCATGTGGTTCGTTTGCATGGCATTCCAGAGAATATCGTTTCTGACAGAGGTTCCCAGTTTGTTTCGAGGTTTTGGCGAGCCTTTTGTGGTAGGATGGGCATTGACTTGTCTTTTTCCTCGGCTTTTCATCCTCAGACTAATGGCCAGACCGAACGAACCAATCAGACCTTGGAAACCTATCTGAGATGCTTTGTTTCTGCCGATCAGGATGACTGGGTGTCCTTTTTGCCTTTGGCTGAGTTCGCCCTTAATAATCGGGCCAGCTCGGCTACCTTGGTTTCGCCATTTTTCTGCAATTCTGGGTTCCATCCTCGTTTCTCTTCAGGACAGGTTGAGTCTTCGGACTGTCCTGGTGTGGATACTGTGGTGGACAGGTTGCAGCAGATTTGGACTCATGTAGTGGACAATTTGACCTTGTCCCAGGAGAAGGCTCAACGTTTCGCTAATCGCAGACGCCGTGTGGGTCCCCGACTTCGTGTTGGGGATCTGGTTTGGTTATCTTCTCGTCATATTCCTATGAAGGTTTCCTCTCCGAAGTTTAAACCTCGTTTCATTGGTCCTTATAGGATTTCTGAGGTTATTAATCCTGTGTCTTTTCGTTTGACCCTCCCAGATTCTTTTTTCATACATAACGTCTTCCATAGGTCATTGTTGCGGAGATACGTGGCACCTATGGTTCCATCTGTTGACCCTCCTGCCCCGGTTTTGGTGGAGGGGGAATTGGAGTATATTGTGGAGAAGATTTTGGATTCTCGTGTTTCAAGACGGAAACTCCAGTATCTGGTTAAATGGAAGGGTTATGCTCAGGAGGATAATTCCTGGGTTTTTGCCTCTGATGTCCATGCTCCCGATCTTGTTCGTGCCTTTCATGTGGCTCATCCTGGTCGGCCTGGGGGCTCTGGTGAGGGTTCGGTGACCCCTCCTCAAGGGGGGGTACTGTTGTGAATTCTGTGGCAGAGCTCCCTCCTGTGGTCACAAGTGGTACTTCGGCTGATTCTCTCTGGGAGCTTCCGTTTGTGGAGGAAACTGGTACTGCTGCTTCTGAGTTTCCTCCCTCAGGTGATCTGGTGAGGTCGTTAGGTGCTTCTCTACTTAACCCCACCTAATGCTTTGATTCATGCTTCCTGTCAATGTTCCAGTGTTGGACTTGTGTTTCTCTGGATCATTCCTGTGGCCTGCTGCTCTGCATAGCTAAGTGCTTCTTTGCTATTTGTTGCTATTTTTTCTGTCCAGCTTGTCTATTTGTTTTGCTGGTAGCTCTGGGATGCAAAGGGTGTACCTCCGTGCCGTTAGTTCGGTACGGAGGGTCTTTTTGCCCCTTTGCGTGGTTTTCTTTAGGGTTTTGTGTAGACCGCAAAGTTATCTTTCCTATCCTCGTTCTGTCTAGAATATCGGGCCTCACTTTGCTGAATCTATTTCATCCCTACGTTTGTCTTTTCATCTTACTCACAGTCATTATATGTGGGGGGCTGCCTTTTCCTTTGGGGTATTTCTCTGAGGCAAGGTAGGCTTATTTTTTCTATCTTCAGGCTAGTTAGTTTCTCAGGCTGTGCCGAGTTGCATAGGTAGCGTTAGGCGCAATCCACGGCTGCCTCTAGTTGTGTTTGGAGAGGATCAGGGATTGCGGTCTGCAGAGTTCCCACGTCTCAGAGCTCGTTCTATTATTTTGGGTTATTGTCAGATCACTGTATGTGCTCTGACCTCCATGTCCATTGTGATACTGAATTGCCTTTCATAACACTTCCCTAACCAATTTTACAAATATATCTACATTACGGCATAATCCCAAAGGGGGAAAATGTTGCAATCGTGCATGCAGATATGTAGGCCCATGTTCAGTATCTGATGGTTCCTGCTCGGCTAAGAGATCTTCAAGATCAGCCAGTGCTTGTTGTTCAATATTTGTAGGGAAAATTTGCTTAGATTGATTGGCAAAGTATTTTTTGAAAGACAACTTTCTGGCGAAGAGATCAAGATCCTTAGTCATATTAAATGAATTAAAGGCAGCTGAAGGTGCAAATGTCAACCCCTTCTCTAATATCCGTATCTGTGCTATGGTGTAGGTAATGTTTGACAAATTAATTACCTTTAATTTCTCCGATACTGCCTTTCGCATTTCACATAAATCCTTGTTCTTGGTGGAGGAAGGGGTGTGACGGATTTGTGGGTTGGCCGATCTGAACTGTTGTCCTCTCCTAACCCACTCCACTCTCCTATAAAACATTTTCCACATGATTCCTCTCATTGGCTAGAGGTTATAGAGGATGAGCGTAAATATGGCTTATGGCCAATTTGGCTATATTGACATCTATAGACTTTCTTCTGTGAATAATCCTGTAAATCATGTTGGAATTTATGAGTTTTTTTACTCTGTATGTCTTGTTCCCATTTAATCAATTCACTTTCTACTTCCTTATCAAATTTGGTGCATTCATCAGTAGATAGTATAGACTGTATCTTTACTCTTAGGATATCAATTTCACCTTCAATCCCCTCCAATTTCTTTCTATCCAACCCAATCAGCAGTTCCAACAACATATGTGAGCATTTAGAAATGGTATCTTCCCTCTTATTGGTAAAGGAACTGTCCCCTTTGTGAATGGTTGGATAGATCCGGATTCTTAGCCCCCTTGGGATAATATCTTTTTGGAGATAATTCTTCAGTGCCACCTTGTTCCACCAGATTTTAGTGCGTTTCTTGAAAAGGTCCTTAATTTTGAGTTTCAAATCTCTAGCATCATTGGTCTCTGTTGTAGTCCCTGTTTTCTCACCAAATAGGAGCCCTGATTGGTTAATCCATGTTTTATCGCGTTTGCGAAAGTCCATGTACTCAGTTTTTGAGGCATCTGTAATCACAGACAATAAATAGTATGAAGCAAAAAAAACTTCCTCACTATAAATAATATTGAACCCTTAAAAAATACAACTTACATCAATTGAGAACAACTGAAGGATCAGTAAATAGAGTATATAAAAATATATCAAATTTTATTAGAACAATAAAGCATAGTATAAACACAGAAAATAATTAAAAATAGGGCTATACAAGTGTACTTCGAGACAGCCAACTATGACCAACTACAACAGGCATGCCATAGCACATATCAATAACATAACAGTATTAGTTCATTGGAGTAACATTAGATATGTCTATAGAATATCCCATTCCAATGAACACTGTGACAAAAAATATAAAGTGGCTGTAGTGCATAGAGGACCACAGATGAATAGCACATTAATTCAATAAATGGTATGGTCCCATTAAAGGAGATGCCTCAGAAACAGCAATTAGCTATAATTTGTAATACAAAAGTAGTCAGTATTTAAACAATCCTATGCTGAATATTCAAGCGCAACCCCCCCCTTCGCCCCCCACAACAACAACCCTGTGTTTATGCTATGCATTATTGTTCTAATAAAATTTGATATATTTTTCAAAAAATGGCAGCAGAGCGGAAGCAGGAGCAGGTCTGCACCTAGCAGAGCTTACCTGTAGTGAGAGAACACAGGTGGCAGCAGAATAGTCAAAGCAAGCAAGGTCAGATCCTAGACAGTAGCGCAATACAAAAGGAATAAGCAAACTCGCAGTCAGAGACAAGCCAGTGGGTCAGTAACAGTCAAGAGCGGATAAGCCAAAAGATAAATGACAAAAACAGGTCAGGACACACACCATGTCAAACCGGGGAGTCTGCACACTAAATGGGAACCCTGAGTCAAGACGGAAACAGGGAAAAACAGAGACACGGGTTCAGACAGCAAACGCAGTAGGTCAAAACGGACCAATCAGAGTCAGCTTACAGCAGCACTAGGCAGAAACTATAACTGACATGATCTGCAGGACACAGCGGGGCTAAATAGCAAACCTGAGACCAGACTGGGGATGAGAAAAGTTAACCGCAGACATGATCAGACCAGAAAAAGGGAAGACAGGACTCAAAACCTGGTCTGGGTCATGACAGTACCCTCCTCTCAAGGGGGGCCACCGGACCCCAGGTATCCCAGGATAACTTATATGAAACGCCCAAATCAATTGATCAGCATGTGACAATCCACAATTCGTTCAACTTCATACTCAGTCTGGCCATCCACAGAGAAAGGAAATGGAGGGGATGGAGACACAGCAGAGGAAGGTACAAATGTCTTAAGAATGGACTTATGGAACACATTGGGGATCCGAAGTGACCGATGTAGGTGTAAGCGAAAGGCAACTGGATTGACAACCTCAATGATCTCGTAAGGACCAATAAACCTGGGCCCTAGCTTAGTAGAAGGAACTTTCAGATGAATGTTATTGGTATATAACCACACTTTATCTCCTACCAGGAATGTAGGTCCTACTGACCGTCGCTTGTCAGCAAAATGTTTATGTTTGTCCTGAGCCTCCCCAATGTTCTTCTGGACCTCCCTACACACCTCCCCAACTGTTGACATGCTGTCTCAGCCCCTGGACATCCTCAATCCAGCCTGGAAAATTCACCAAAATGGGTGTGAAAGCCGTAATTACAAATGAACGGAGAGGTGCCAGTGGACTGGTTAAGGTACCTTCACACATAACGATATCGTTAACGATATCGTTGCTTTTTGTGACGTAGCAACGATATCGTTAAGGAAATCGTTATGTGTGTCAGCGACCAACGATCAGGCCCCTGCTGGGAGATCGTTGGTCGCTGAACAAAGTCCAGAACTTTATTTCGTGGCTGGATCTCCCGTGGACATCGCTGGATCGGCGTGTGTGACACCGATCCAGCGATGTCTTCACTGGTAACCAGGGTAAACATCGGGTAACTAAGCGCAGGGCCGCGCTTAGTAACCCGATGTTTACCCTGGTTACCAGCGTAAAAGTAAAAAAAAAAAACACTACATACTTACCTACCGCTGTCTGTCCCCGGCGCTGTGCTCTGCACTCCTCCTGCACTGGCTGTGAGCGTCGGTCAGCCGGAAAGCAGAGCGGTGACGTCACCGCTCTGCTTTCCGGCCGCTGTGCTCAGTCAGTGCAGGAGGAGTGCAGAGAAGTAGAGCGCCGGGGACAGACAGCGGTAGGTAAGTATGTAGTGTTTTTTTTTTTTTACTTTTACGCTGGTAACCAGGGTAAACATCAGGTTACTAAGCGTGGCCCTGCGCTTAGTTACCCGATGTTTACCCTGGTTACCCGGGGACTTCGGGATCGTTGGTCGCTGGAGAGCGGTCTGTGTGACAGCTCTCCAGCGACCAAACAGCGACGCTGCAGTGATCCGGATCGTTGTCGGTATCGCTGCAGCGTCGCTAAATGTGAAGGGGCCTTTAATTCGAGTATTAAATGCAAACTCAGCCACTGGCAAAGAAGAACACCAAGCATCCTGCTGAGACGTAGCAATACACCGCAAAATCTGTTCAAGTGACTGATTGGTCTTGTACGTTTGACCTTTGGTCTTGGGATGGTAGTTAGAGGAGAAGATCAAGCAAATACCAAATTTTTTTATCAGAAACCACACTCAATGGCACGTCATGCAACTGCACAATGTGCTCAACAAACAAATTAGATAGTGTCTCTGCAATAGGCAATCCAGACAGAGGTACAAAATGCACCTGTTTACTGAATCTGTCAACCACTGCCCAGATTACAGTTTTGCCATTGGAAGGAGGGAGATCAGTGATAAAATCCATGGACAAATGAGTCCAAGGTCTATCTGGAATTGACAATGGCACGAATTCCCCTGCCAGCCGGTTATGGGAGCTCTTAGCACGGGCACAGGTATAACAAGCAGACACAAACACAGCAACATCAGAGGTCAAGGAGGACCACCAAAACAGCCTAGAAATGGCTTTCCAGGTGGCTGAGATCCCTTGGTGTCCACTGAGAGCAGAATAGTGGAACTCCTAGAGAACTCTCAACCGGTACTGAACTGGGACAAAGAGCTTATTATCAGGCAAAGAGGGAGGAACGAGAGACTGAGCCTTCCGAATTTCATGCTCCAATTCAGAGGATACCTCTGCAACAACCACCCCGTGCAGAAGAATGGAGGAAGGAGGTTCGGGGGTGATATCGGATCAAAACTGGAAGACAAGGCATCCGCTTGAGAGAAAAATGAAAACAAAAAAAAAGCGACCACCATGCCTGCCTAGGAGTTAACCGCTTGGCAGACTCAATGTTAGACAGGTTCTTGTGATCCATAATCACTGTGATCCGATGAACCGCCTCTGGCAAAAAGTGCCTCCATTCTTCAAAAGCCAATTTTATGGCCAAAAACTCACGATTACCAACATAATAATTCCTCTCTGCAAAAGAAAACCTCCTGGAGAAAAAGGCGCATGGTCTTAAATTGACCAAAGTAACGGGTCCCTGAGACAACACCGACCCCACTCCCACCTCCAATGCGTCCACCCCTACAATGAATGGTTCTGACAGATCGGGCTGAACCAATACAGGAGCAGACATATAACACTTATTTAATGTAGAAAATGCTTCAACCGCCAAGGGTGACAAGACTTTGAGATCAGCCCCATTGCGAGTGAGATTTGGGACTTGACCATCTGAAAAAACCCCTTGATGAATTTTCGATAAAAATTGATGAAACCCAGAAAACACTGCAGACCCTTGAGGTCTCTGGGTTGCACCCAATCAACAATGGCTTGTACCTTCCTGGGATCCATCCGAAACCCATTGGCAGAAAGGATAATTCCTAGAAATGAAAGCTCCTGGACACAAAACAAACATTTCTCGGGTTTAGCGAACAGTGAATTTCCCCGTAACCTATGAAGAACAGCACGTACATGACCAATGTGGGATTCTTTGTCAGGGAGGAAACAAGGATATCATCCAGGTATACAACCATAAAGTGCCCAATAAAATCAGAAAAAACATCATTCATAAATTTGTGAAACACTGCGGACGCATTCATGATACCGAAGGGCATGGCCAAATTTTCAAACAGACCCTCGGAGGTGAGAAATGCCACTTTCCACTCATCCCTTTCCCAAATGCGGATAAGGTTATATGCTCCCCTGAGATCGAGTTTGAAAAACTATTTAGCCCCAGACAATAGGATAGGTATTTATCACCATAATTTTATTTAGTTCTCGGAAATCAAGGTACGGGCGTAAACCACCATCTTTTTTCTTAACAAAAAAGAATCCAGCAGCTACAGATGAAACAGAAGTATGGATGTGACCTTTATGTAGACTATCAGATATACTGTATAGTTTTTCATAGCGTTGCTTTCCAGGCCAGAAAGATTATACAAATGGGCTTCGGGCAATTTAGAACCCGGAATAAAATTAATTGTACAATTATACGGACGATGTGGTGGCAAGACCTCAGCTTCTTTTTCGGAGAACACGTCCCCCAAATCCTTCAGGTACTCTGGAATACCCTCCAGATTAATCGCAGACACAAAAACAGCAGAAATATAAACACTGGAACAATTAGGACCCCATTTAACAATTTCACAAGATCCCCAGTCTATAACAGGATTATGCCTTTGTAACCAGGGGAACCCAACACTAGTCCGACAGGAAGATTCATAACATAACATGAGATTTGTTCCTGGTGTAAGGAACCCACCTTAAGGAGGAACTCCTCAGAGACAAACTTAATAACATTTTGAGCCAATGGTGTCTTATCAATGGCAATGGTATGGATGGGAGTGTCTAGCCTAAGTGTCCCTAACTTTAACTTGGACACCAGACTAGAGTTAATGAAGTTCATGGATCCACAGTCCACAAAAGCTGAAGTGGATACATAACCTCCATAACACAGTTCCACCTCTAACAAAACTTTTTGAAATTATAAAAATGGTACATGAGAGTCTGGGTTACTTCCTCAACAATCACCCAGACTCGGAAGCTTGTTAATTGATGGACAAGAGGGGCAGTCCTTCTTCCAGTGTCCCAAATCTCCACAATAAAACCATAATCTCCCATCACGTCATCGCTTCCTCTCCTTCTCCTTGGAGTTGGTGGCCTCCACCTCCATAGGTTCAGATGATGGCAAAACAACAGGATTAGCAGGGAGCAACGGAACCTCTCGCTGTGTGACACCTCTTACCGCAGCCTCCGATCCATACGGATAGCCTGAGTCATAGCCTCCTCCAATGAGTTGGGTGGTGAATGGAGAGCCAGAGCGTCCTTCAGGTAATCCGACAGTCCTTTCCTGAACTGACATCTCAGTGCAGAATCATCCCAGGACACCTCAGTGGACCAGCTACGGAACTCGGAACTATACCATTCAGCCGATAGCTTACCCTGAAAAAGAGTCATGATTGTGTCTTCTGCCACTCTGACCCGGTCAGGCTCGTCAAAAATAAGTCCTAAGGCCTCAAAGAATTTATCCATAGACATACGTTCAGGGGCAGTAGCAGGTAAAGAGAAAGCCTATGATTGAGGTCCCTCCCGATGTAAAGAAATGATTATCCCCACTCGCTATCTCTGATCTCCAGAAGATCGGGGTCTAAGGGAAAACAACAACTTGCAATTCTCCTTGAACGTATGGAACTTTTCCTTTTCCCCCGAAGGTATCTGGGAGTCTGACCGAAGGGTTCAGGAGCGTGCAATGAGACATCAACAGTGTCAGAGTGCTTACAGCCAGACTGGGAAGAAGATCCCTGAAAAGATCTTATTGTGTCAGAAAACTCTCTTTGCAGGTGGTTATGAGACGTGGCCAAGGCCCTATGTTCAGGGCCGGCGTCAGCACCCTATGTACCCGGGCAAGTGCCGGGGCCCTGGCGAGACAGGGGGGCCCATTCAAGTCCGGCGTTAGGGGCAGGCAGCTGCCAGTGCCTAGGACCACCGTTCCCCCAGGGGCCCTCAGCTAGCGACACATCACAGAGCTGACTCAGCAGGGGAGGGGGAGCGGCCGGGGGCTGTCTAATTATACTCACCTATTCCTGGTGGCTGGCGCGGTCCCTGCAGGTCCCCGGCTCCCCAGCTTCTTCCTGTACTGAGCGGTCACATGGTACCGCTCATTACAGTAATGAATATGCGGCTCCACCTCCCATAAGGGTGGAACCGCATATTCATTACTGTAATGAGCGGTAACGGTGACCGCTCAATACAGGAAGAAGCTGCCAGCACCGGGAAGCAGGGACTGCACAGTGCCAGGAGCAGGTGAGTATAACGGGGAGGGGAGCGCTGCGCTGTCTTCAGCATCTTCTGCAGTCACGCTGAGGTCAGAGGGCGCGGTGACGTGGTTAGTGCGAGCCCTTTGCCTGAGCGTCAGTGCAGAAGATGCTGAAGAAGATGGAGCGGCGGACAGGTGAATATTGAAAGTGCTGGGGGCCTGAGCGACGGAGAGGTGAGTATGTGATTTTTTTTTATCACAGCAACAGCAAATGGGGCAAGTGTCTGTATGGAGCATCTTATGGGGCCATAATTAATGCTTGTGCAGCACTATATGGGGCAAGTGTCTGTATGGAGCATCTATGGGGCCATAACGTTTGTGCAGCACTATATGGGGCAAGTGTCTCTATATACTACATGGCTGTTCTATATACTACGTGGCCATGTTATATACTACGTGGGCTGTTATATGCTACGTGGGCTGTGCTATATACTAGATGGCTGTTCTATAAACTACGTGGGCTGTGTTATATACTATGTGGCTGTGCTATATACTATATGGGCTGTGCTATATACTACGTGGCTGTGTTATATGCTACGTGGGCTGTTATATACTACATGGCTGTGTTATATGCTACGTGGCAGTGCTATATACTACGTGGGCTGTGTTATATACTACATGGCTGTGTTTATATGCGATCATGAATCGTGGTATGTGTTAAAGGGGGGCCCACTGAGACTCTTTTGCCTGGGGCCCTCAAAAACCTGGAGCCGGCCCTGCCTATGTTCCACAGACAGATCCTACATAATTTGTGTCAAGCTAGCCATTTGATCTGCCAAGGTACGGAGCGTATCCATAGAAAACAGAGCAGAGAAAAAAACTTTCAGGTCAGTTATAATGTCATGCTGCTGCAATGCAGGTAGGTGCAGGCTTCACTAGATGGCAGTAGAGAGGAAGCAGGTCTGCACCTAACAGAGCTTACCTGTAGTGCAACAGTGAGGCTACCACAGGTGGCAGCAGAATAGTCAAAACAAGCAGGGTCAAATCCTAGACTGTAGCGCAGGGCTTAAAAGGAATAAGCAAACTCGCAGTCAGAGACAAGCCAGGGAGTCAGTAACACTCAAGAGTGAATAAGCCAAAAGACAAATGACAAGAACAGGTCAGGACACACGCCAAGTCAAACCTGGGAGTCTGCACACTAAAGGGGAACACTGAGTCAAGATGGGAACAGGGGAAAACAGAGACACGGGTTCAGACAGCAAACACAGCAGGACAAAACGGAGCAATCAGAGTCAGCTTACAGCAGCACTAGATAGAAACTATAACGGACATGATCTGCAGGACACAGCGGGGCTAAATAGCAAACCTGAGACCAGAATGGGGATGAGAAAAGTTAACCCCAGACATGATCAGACCAGGAAAAGGGAAGACAGGACTCAAAACCTGGTCCGGATCATGACAATCACAACATGTCATGAATTAGGGTTGCGCCTTTTAAGGAATCACTAGGGTGTGATTCCAACAACTATAGTCTCTGGTCAAATAGTGACCTGAATAAAGCAAAACACAACTAGAAGGGCAACTTGAATATTAAAATAATACAGGTGCGGACATTCAAGAAGAACTGTTATCAAGGCAAACTACTTCCCAAATATTTCCTACATAGTGATTAGAAGTTTTCAGTAAAGATTCTTCCCATTACGCTAAATATTTCATTTTAATAGTTTATCAAGTGGAATATTGATTCTTCTGTCAGCTCCTTACTTTGTAACTTTCATTTTTTTCAGGACATTTATCTTTTCAGCCCTTACAAGAGGACGCCATATACCATTATTTATAGTAGCTTTGGCATTTATATTTTGTTCTTACAATGGTTTCTTACAAAGTCACTGCATGATATATGTTGCTGCATACCCCAATGACTGGCACATGGATATTCGATTTCAATTAGGTAAATGAATAAAGTCAATACTTTATAGCTATGCTTCTCTCTGTCTACAGTGGGGAAAATAAGTTTTTGAAATACTGCCGCTTTTGCAAGTTTTCCCACCTACAAAGAATAGAGAGGTCTGTAATTTTTATTCTAGGTACACTTCAACTGTGAAAGACAGAATCTTAAAAAAATCCCAAAGATCACATTATATGATCTCTAAATAATTAAATTACATTTTATTGCATTAAATAAGTATTTTCTCATCTACCAACCAGCAAGAATTCTGGCTCTCACAGACCTGTTAGTTTTTCTCAAGAAGCCCTCCTACTCTGCACTCATTACCTGTATTAATTCCACCTGTTTGAACTCATTACCTGTACAAAAGACACCTATCCACACAATTCCACTCCAACCTCTCCATCATGGCCAAGACCTTAACGCTGTCTAAGGACACCAGGGGCAAAATTGTAGATCTGCACAAGGCTGGGATGGGTTACAGGACAACAGGAAAGCACTTTGGTGAGAAGGCAACAACTGTTTGCAGAATTAATAAAAATGGAAAAACCACAAGATGACTGTGGTTTACTCGGCCTGGTGCTCCATGCAAGATCTCACATTGTTGGTTAGGGATAATTCTGAGAAAGGTCAGAAATCAGCACAGAACTACATGGGAGGACTTGGTCAATGACCTGAAAAAAATGGGACCAGTGTCAAAAATTACCATTACTACCACACCAGACTGTCATGGATTAAAGTATTGCAGGTCATGCAAGGCCCACCTTCTCACCCCAGCACATGTCCAGACCCGTTTGAAGTTCGCCAATGACCATCTGGATGATACAGAGGAGGCATGGGAAAAGGTTATGTGGTCAGATGAGACCAAAATAGAACTTTTGGCATCAACTCCACTCGATGTGTTTGGAGGAAAAAGAAGGATGAGTACAACCCCAAGAACACTGTCCCAACTGTGAAGCATGGTGGGGGAAACATACTTTGGTGATGTTTTCTGTAATAGAGACAGGACAACTACACCGTATTGAAGGGAGGATGGATAGAATCATGTATCATGAGATTTTGCCAACAACCTTCCCTCACTAAGAGCACTGAAGATGGGTCTTCTAGCATGACAATGCCAGGGCAATTAAAGAGTGGCTCCGTAAGAAGCATTTCAAGGTCCTGGAGTGGTAAGTCAGTCTCCATACCTGAACCCAATAGAAAATCTTTGGAGGGAGCAGAAACTCAATGTTGCCCAGCGACAGCCCCAGAACCTGAAAAATCTGAAGAAAATCTGTATGGAGGAATGAGACAAAATCCCTGCTGCAGTGTGTGCAAATTTGGTCAAGAACTGTCTGACCTCTGTGATTGCAAACAAATGTTTCTGTATCAAATATTAAGTTCTGTTTTTGTTTTGTGTCAAATACTTATTTCATGCAATAAAATGCAAATTAATTACATAGAAATCATAGAATGTGATGTTCTGAATTTTTTTTTAAGTTTCTGTTTCTCACAGTTGAAGTGTACCTTTGATAAAAATTGCAGACCTCTCCATTCTTTGTACGTGGGAAAAGTTGCAAAGTCGGTAGTGCATCAAATACTTATCTATCTATCTATCTATCTATCTATCTATCTATCTATCTATCTATCTATCTATCTATCTATCGTAATTCCCTATTGTATATTGTTAACCCCTTCATTACGGAGCCCTTTTTCATTTTTGCATTTCTGTTTTTTGCTCCCCCACTTCCTAGATCCATAACTTCTTTATTTATCGGTCAATATGGCCATGTGAGGGCTTTTCTTTGCAGGATAGGTTGTACTTTTGAACAACACCATTGCTTTTATCATATAGCGTACTCAAAAACAGGGAAAAAATTCCAAGTGCGGTGTGATTGCAAAAAAGTGCAATTCCACAACTGTTTTTTGGATTTTTTACGATTTTCACCAAATGCTAAAAATCACTTGCCATTATGATTCTGCAGGTCATTACAAGTTCATAGACACCAAATATGTATAGATTCTTTTTTATCTAAGTGGTAAAAAAAAAATCCAAAGTTTGCTAAAGAAAAAAATTGCATAATTTTCCTATACCCGTAGCGTCTTATTTTTCGTGATCTCGGGTTGGGTAACGTCTTATTTTTTGCGTGCCGAGCTGGTGTTTTTAATGATACCATTTTGGTGTGGATACGATCTTTTGATGGCCCGTTATTGCGTTTTAATGCAATATTGCGGCGACCTAAAAATCATAATTCTGGCGATTTTACTTTTTATTTTGCTATTCCGTTTACCAATCGGATGAATTCTTTATATAGCTTGATAGATCGGGCGATTCTGAACACGGTGATACCAAATATGTGTATGCTTGATTTTTTTATTGTTTGATTTTGAATGGGGGAAAGGGGGGTGATTTAAACTTTTATATTGTTTTTATTTTTTTTAAACTTTTTTTTTACTTTTTGCATGCTTCAATAATAGTCTCCATGAGAGACTAGATGCTGCCATACCCCGATCTGCTCTGCTACATACAGGCGATGATCTGATCGCCTGTATGAAGCAGAATTGCTCACTTGCTATGAGAGCTGACCACTGAGCAGCGCTCATAGCAATCTGACAGTGACAACCATAGAGGTCTGCTGGAGACCTCTGGTTGTCATACCAACCCATCGGTGACTCACGATCATGTGACAGGGTCACCGATCGGCGGGATTTCCGGCATGCTTGTCGGAAGCACCCGCTAAATGCCGCTGTCAGAGATTGACAGCGGCATTTAACAGGTTAACAGTCGCAGGTGGATCGCGATTCCATTCACAGCTGTTAGAGGCACATGTCAGCTGTTCAAAAAGCTGACATGTGCCAAGAAAGATGTGGGCTCAGCGCCAGAGCCCACATCAAAGGGGGAGACACAACATGTGCAGTACTAGTACCGCATATGTCGTGAAGGGGTTTAAATGCAGTTAAAAAGTTCACAATGACAATAAAATGCATGACTCTACAGTATTACATATCTTATATTAACTTTATTCATATTTCAGGGCTTGCCATATTCCTTTTTGGAATGGGTATTAATATACACAGTGACCATATTCTGCGCAATTTAAGAAAACCAAGTGAAGTCTCTTACAAGATTCCACAAGGTAAGACATCAGATTATTTAGATCCTATGTACATATTGGCAAATAATATTTACAAATCGTTTTGCCCCTTTGAAAGGTTATTCCCAAAATAGCAAGATATCCTCTATCCATATGACACGGGATATTGGATAACTGGCTAATTGCTGGGGACCACTGGGACTTTGAGTAACTTTCAGAACTTTGCTAGGCCCTGTCTTGAATAGAACAGAGGTCCGCATGTCTGCTTTTTTGGTAGTTTAACATAGTGTTTATCAAACATGATATACATGTGTTCAGATGAGGTTTGTTAATATAATTTTTTTTTTACAGGAGGAATGTTTAACTTTGTATCTGGAGCAAATTTCTTTGGTGAAATTGTGGAGTGGTATGGTTATGCTATAGCAACATGGTCTTTGCCAGCATTTGCCTTTGCAGTGTTTACGACAGTTAGCATTGGGCCAAGGGCTTATCATCATCACAAGTAAGACACAACTTTTTCTCTCTTTGTTAGAATTTATTTTACTTCATGTGAAAATAATAAAGCAAACACCGAGCTCCTAACAGAGCTGTATCTACATTTAGTTTTTAGACGTTGCATGGTGCCATCAGTCAGCAGAGGTAATATTTTCTATATTAATAACAGCAATTTACCAAATTCTGGAAATTTTAGAAAGCGAAAAAAATAGTTGACCACATTTTTTTATTTAGCTGCTATGTACATACCAATGTAGTTAATGTAATTAGGATTTTCTACAGGATGAGTACTAAACTCTGACCTTTCTCCTGGCCTCTCAATTCATTAAATGTTACTCCATTACTTTTGCCAGAAGTCCCTGACTAAGAGTATGTGCCAAATCCGTTAAGTAGCATGCACCTCCTAATAAATTCTGTGTTTCCTACTCCAACACACAACTTAAAAAGACTGACATGTACAACGCTAGTCTCAATTAATCTGTCCCAATTTTTTTCTTGCCTTGTTATACACTGACGTACAAACTTTGCTGTATACCAAATAGTACTCTTCTTAATAACGATCCCATAAAATGGCCTCTTTCACACATTTTCCCTGATGTATATTCCCTGCAGCTTCTCTCTCTTTAAGTTGAAATTCAAACCGCTACTACCAATCCCCTAGTTTCTGCTCCCGGCCCAACACTTGTCATGTGGGGTCTCAACTTAATTTCCTCAGTCCCACCCCCAATCTTTAAAAGGAATTTAAATCTATTTTCAGCATACTTAGCACTAAATGAACGCTATTCAGAGAATAGATGAACGAGCGATTTCCTTGCTTTCGTTCTTACATGACCGCTGGTGCCTATTTTTCCTTTTTATGTCTCCCAGACGTATGTAATGTATATTATGTAACATATTTGTATCAAGCATTATCAAACATGAAATAAATGTTTCAAGTGGTAGAAAAAATGTAATAATGGAAAATGCTATTAAAGGGGGTATTGTGGTGTGAGGAAATTATCACTTGCATGCTAGGTTCATTTTCTTCTAGAAATAGTATTGTGCCTAGGAAAGAGGCAGGGGAGATGCACAACAGTTTTAGTGATCGGTGTGTTTCCAGAAGATCTAAAATGATCTAACAGACACTGGTCCATTGTCCTGCCCCCCATATATATGCATCCTGGCTCCACACTATACAGTATATCCATCCTGGCTCCCCCATATACATCCATCCTTGTCCTGCCCCCCATATATCCTCCTGGCCCCCCATATATATGCATCCTGTTATCTTGTCCTGCACCCCCCATAAATCCACCCTGGCCCCCCATATATCGATCCTGGCCCCCCATATATATGCATCCTGGCTCTACCATATATCCATCCTAGCTCCCCATATATATGCATACTGGCTCCCCCATAAATCTGCATCCTGACCCCCCATATACACTGCTCAAAAAAATAAAGGGAACACTTAAACAACAAAACATAACTCCAAGTAAATCAAACTTCTTTGAAATCAAACTGTCCACTTAGGAACCAACACTGTTTGACAATCAATTTCACATGCTGTTGTGCAAATGGAATAGACAACAGATAAAAATTATTGGCAATTATCAAGACACACTCAATAAAGAAGTGGTTCTGCAGGTGGGGACCACAGACCACATCTCAGTACCAATGCTTTCTGGCTGATGTTTTGGTCGCTTTTGAATATTGTTTGTCCTTTCACACTAGTGGTAGCATGAGACGGACTCTACAACTCACACAAGTGGCTCATGTACTGCAGCTCATCCAGGATGGCACATCAATGCGAGCTGTGGCAAGAAGGTTTGCTGTGTCTGTCAGCGTAGTATCCAGAGGCAGGAGGCGCTACCAGGAGACAGGCCAGGACACTAGGAGACGTGGAGGGGCCACAGGAGGGCAACAAACCAGCAGCAGAATCGCTACACAGCCTTTGTGCAAGAAGAAACAGGAGGAGCACTGCCAGAGCCCTGCAAAATGACCTCCAGCAGGCCACAAATGTGCATGTGTCTGCACAAACAGTTAGAAACCAACTCCATGAGGATGGTCTGAGTGCAAGATGTCCACTGATGGGGTTTGTGCTCACAGTCCAACACCATGCAGGAAGCTTGGCATTTGCCACAGAACACCAGGATTGGCAAATTCGCCACTGGCGCCCTGTGCTCTTCACAGATGAAAGCAAGTTCACACTGAGCACATGTGACAGACATGACAGAGTCTGGAGATGCCATGGAGAGCGATCTGCTGTCTGCAACATCCTTCAGCATGACCGGTTTGGCAGTGGGTCAGTAATGGTGTGAGGTGGCATTTCTTTGGAGGGCCTCACAGCCCTCCATGTGCTCGCCAGAGGTAGCCTGACTGCCATTAGGTACCGAGATGAGATCCTCAGACCGCTTGTGAAACCATATGCTGATGCGGTTGGCCCTGGGTTCCTCCTAATGCAGGACAAATCCAGACCTCATGTGGCTGGAGTGTGTCAGCAGTTCCAGCATGATGAAGGCATTGAAGATATGGACTGGCCCATCCGTTCCCCAGATCTGAATCCGATTGAACACATCTGGGACATCATGTCTCGCACCATCCACCAATGTCACATTGCACCACAGACTGTCCAGGAGTTGGCAGATGCTTTAATCCAGGTCTGAGAGGAGATCCCTGAGGAGACCATCAAACGCCTCATCAGGAGCTTTTTTCCTGCTCCGCATATATCCATTCTGCCGCCCCCTTATATCCATTCTGGTCCTTTTTTCCTGCCCCCATATATCCATCATGCTGCCCCCTTATATCAATCATGGTCCTTTTTCCTGCTCCCCATATACCCATCTGACTGCCCCCCTTATATCCATCCTGGTCCTTTTTTCCTGCCCCTCATATATCCATCCTGCCGCCCCCCTTATATCCATCCTGGTCCTTTTTTCCTGCCCCTCATATATCCATCCTGCCGCCCCCATATATCCATCCTGGCCCCTTATCCTGGCCTCATGGGGAGACAGAGACAGACAGAGAGAGACAGATAGAGACAGAGAGAGGCAGAGACAGATGGTCGCCAACCTAGCAGAGGCCGGCAGCTGATGTGCGCCTATCACATGTGGCTCATGACACTGACATCATACGCTGGTCACAACCAGCTGGCGCACATTTGACATATACGATCGGGACGTGTGCCGCAGCGGTTCAGATAATGAACGCTGCGTGCACGCGCCCCTGCACATTCTCTGTGTGATTTTAAAGGACCCGTGCCCCTAAAAACTGTAGACTTTTTTTTTCTTCTTCTCCTCTTCTCCTTCACACAGCCAAGGGCCCAATGTGGTTTTCTTCAATACCCCACCAGGCCAGTCCGACCCTGAACAGATATCATCCATCTAGTGGAGAAGAACATTTCTTTAGACCTGAATGCTTCTTTAAAATATATTTTCTTTCATAGTGATTACAGTAAAAAAATACTATACTTTTTAGGTTTACCGTAATAACCTGAAAAATTAATTCAACTAATTAGAGGAGTAGGAGATGGAGTAGGAGTAGGAGTAGTAGTAGTAGTACTTTGCTAATAATATTATTACTTGTTTTTCAGGTTTTACCTGCAAAAGTTTAAAGACTATCCCAAAAATAGGAAAGCTGTGATTCCTTTCATTTTTTAAGCATGATTTTTTAACTCCATTATATGCAAGGCCATGGACCGACTGTTTTGCAGTTATACAATATATGAATTAAAAAAAAGTCTTCCAAAATGTGTGTGATTAATTTACAGCTAGTATGATCATATTAATTATTCCATGCTGATTTGTAACAATTAGTTTATGGTATTGCACTTACTCACTGTTCCAAAATATTCTCTTTTGTGTTTTTTGTGCAAAAATAAGAGAAAACAAAGAAAATGGAGAATAGAAAATTATTTTTCTGAATTCATTGTAGATGATCTGCAAAGATCTGGAAGTTAGAAGTTTATGAAACAACTTTTTTTTAATGTAACGATAAACCTAATATTTGCCTATTGTACCATGCTGATAAGATTTGCAAAGACACAAAATATAATATCACTTCATTTAAGAAAATTGTGGAATTTATAAATGTTCTTTACTTAATGCACATAGGTCACACAGAGAGTACAAACAAGCTGCATATGATTATGTTCTCTATCCAATCTATATGCTTTAAAAAAGAATTCTATTTTTCTACATGGTGAGGGCCACAACTGTGCACTTCTCAAGTTGCCTATATATTGCTGAATACCATCAAAGATATTTATGTGATCATCTGTTGTGAATTATTGCTGCAATATGAGTATGGTAGAAATCTCCACTTTGCTCTAGTATTAACAAAGTACAATAGGTCAAAACAAATTCATAAAACAATCCCATATGCCTGATGAAGAGGCCTGAGTAGCCTCAAAAGCTTGCAATTTGTTACCATCTTTTCAGTTGGCCATTAAAAGGAATCAACCACTGAGGATTCTCAATTCTAAATATATTTTTAAAACAATCCCAGACATCCACACCAGCAGCGGACATATCATTTGTGCAAAGGGACCCAAGAGGTAAGAGGGCCACATCCGCCTATAAAGCAGGTAGAATTGTGCATTATGATGAGTTATTGGACTGCAAAGGGCCTGTATTTAGTTCTTGCACAGGGATCCCCTTCTGTCTGTACCCACCAGTGATCCGGACACATTCATTACTACTAATTTTGTAATGTGTGAGTTCTTCTCTTTTTCACATGTATGTCTTTTACCCCACTGAAACCAATAAGAAGTTTATTCTAATGTTTTCTTTTTAGTTTACAGCTGAATCTTTAGGTTACATAGCAATTAGTTTGAGCATTTTTTGCATTGTTTTCTATTTTTTTTAGTGTACAGACTTTGCTTTATTATTCAGACCAAAACAGTACCAAAATTAGAAAAAAACACATCAGGACAAAGCCAATGTCCCAGTATACAAACAATATACAATATCGTTCACAAAAATTGTGGGTCCCTATAGAAAGCTCATCGTCATATTTTGCACCTCGTATTACCATCAGTAACATTTTAAGCCATCACACAATCATATGAAATACATAGTCTCTCCTCAAGCATTGTTAATGGGGTCTTTCTTGGCTACTGCTTTTCAGCCCCTATTGAAGTGAATGGAAGCTAAACTGCAGAACCCAAAAATGGCATGCAGAGCTTTTGTGTTCTGGTTTTGTGCACAGGGTAGTTTCAGAGTGGAGGCTGCAGGCCCTGGTAACAGTTTACTGGTGGAGATGTTAAGTGTCGGGGTGACAACCAATCTGATCTTAATAGGTTGATATGTAAACTTAATTACATTCCTTAAGGGGAACCTGTCATATTGAATATGATTTGTAATCTGTGGATATCATGTTATAGAGCTGGAGTTGCTGAGAAGATTAATATACAGTTTTATGGAAAAAGATTGACATTAATTTGTCATTCATTAACATTTTACTGTATCTGGGCTTATACACTCACTCTTTCATTGAAAACTATCAATTATTGACTGAGACTGCCCACTGGACTCACAAGTGTAGAATAAGCAGAGATTTAATTCTGAAATTAAAAAAAGAAAAGAAAAGGTCAATGGGGGGCGCTGATGTAACAATAACTAAAGAACCTTTGCTTTGATGCTGGACTGATGGGACAAAGTCACATGTTTAAACAGAAGGTGATTGCTTCAGCCAAGTACACAAATAGGTTAGTTTAATATTTTCTAACATTTCTTCCTTTGGCTAATTTTTTGCAAATGTTTTTTGCCGATAAAATAATGTAAGTTGCAAATAATCATTTACTGCAAAAATACAAATCTGGATTTCCTGCACTGTAACGAGCAATATTGTAAAGGTGAAGGTTTACATTTAAAAACATCAGCACTGAAAATAAAACCTCACTAACAACAATTAAGAAAAAGAGAGCATAGAAGAAGAGTTCTCCCACTAATATCCTAACCTGGAACAAATGGGAAATTGGAAAAATTCATCACGTCATTTCTGTTTTGTTGACAATTGTATTTACATAATAAAAGCAACCCCAATATAAATAGTGTGATTTTGTTTAATTTGCATGGAAAAATTCCATTCCAAAAATGTAATATACCCAAAAGTAACAGTAGTTTATCTATGGTGCTTTACATTATATCTGTATGTAATAATGTAAGAGGGCAGTGACTGAGCATCTGTCAGCATAAGGGAAGGTGCAGATGACCCTATTTTCGGTCTGAGGGCAATCATATCGCACTAAAACCAATGTTATTCTATGGGGTCGGGCACATTAGATTTTTTTCTTGGACAAAATCTGTCCAAGGAAAAAAATTGCAGCATGCCCAATTTGCATCTGATACTGGGATCACACTCAGCAATGCAAATCAATAAGTTAATGGAAACATTGGAACACATCCGCATGTGGTGCGATTTTCACGGACTGACAGAATGGAGAAGATTGAGAAATGTTTTCCACATTCCACTCTGATCAAACTCTGATCAAAGTGTGATTAGCATAATAGACCCAATTTTCTGGGATGTGGGAAAATACAGTGGTGTTAACCTAGGCCTAAGAACGCCAAAGAACTGCCAATCACATGTCAGCTGTGACCTAAAAGACACTTACTGCAAATTTTTGTTTTCATTTCTGAAACACATGAGTAGGCCATATAATTACGGTACATTTATTTTTGTTTTTAATTCGTGGGCAGTACATTTATTTTATATCACTTTTAAATTACCGTACTCCATGTAGACTTGCTCCAGGCCCTTTAACAACTTCTCTGTGTGCGCTAACACGACCTAGGCCACATTCGCATGTTCAGTTTTTGATCAGTATTTGACATCGTTATTTGTAAACCAAAATCAGGATTGAGTAAAAAATGCAGAAGTGGTGACGTGTTTCTATAATACTTTTCCTCTGATTGTTTCACTCCTGGATTTCGCTTGCAAATACTGATGTAAAATACTGACTAAATTCTGAACATGTGAACGTGGCTTTTGAAGCTTACTCAAGTTTTTCTGTTTGCTTTACACATTATGAGTATAGTGCATTACTTTCCACTACTTTATAAAAACTCTGCAAATTGCGGCAATGAATGACCGATGATTTTTAAGTATGATTGTAGCCTGATACTGTACACAGTGCCTTGGGGAGATTAGGAATAGGGTCACTGGTAAACGTTATATTGCTGGACAAAGATTAACATAACAAAGCGTTATGTTATGTTGAGGGAATGAATGGATCAGTGATCTAGTCGGACATGCCACGCCAGTCTAATGGGGATAAAAAGTTCCACATTTTGCTGAATGGGTCCAAGCAGTCAGACCCCCCTCCCACCAATCAATACGTTATCACTTATCCTGTGGAGAGGTGATTATTACTTTTTTCCACAGGAAACCCCCTGTAAGTGCATCTCCACCGCTGTGTACAAAGCATTAAAACTCTAATGGAAATAAAGAATCTTCTCGTAATGAATATCAGAGAGATCAAATGACCGCCATACACAACACAATCCACTATACCAAGACCAATATTATCACATACAGGAAGAAATACCACCAAACCATGACCAGACCACATAGTGACCGAATAATACTGCATACAAGGGACAAATACCGCCACACCATGAACAGATCACATATTACCACCACACAGTGACTGTATAATATGACATATTAGGGCAGCACGGTTCAGAGGTTAGCACTGCAGCCTTGCAGCGCTGGGGTCCTGGGTTCACATCCTACCAAGGACAACATCTGCAATGTATGTTCTCCCCATGTTTGCGTGGGTTTCCTCTGGTACTCTGGTTTCCTCCCACATTTACAGAGACATACTGCTAGGGAATCTAGATTGTGAGCACCATCGGGGACAGTGGCAATAATGTCTGTAAAGTGCTGTGAAATTAATAGCGCTATATATATGACTAAAAATAAATAAAAATAAATATTACCAGCATATAGGGACCACAAGATACCACATACAAGGAGAAATACTGCCACGCCGTGACCAGACCACAAATTACCAACACATAGTGCCCGAATACTACAATATTGATTATGAATACAAACCACAATACTAACAACACTGTTATTACCACCAGTAACAATGTACACAGTTCCTCTGTATATAGTGTCAGTGTACAGGTAATACAGTGATCACCAGTGACATTATACACAGGAGCTCTGTATATATTGCATAGTGTACGGGTAATACAGTGATCACCAGTGACATTATACACAGGAGCTCTGTATATAGTGTCAGTGTACAGGTAATACAGTGACCACCAGTGACATTACACACAGGATCTCTGTATATAGTGTCAGTGTACACATAATACAGTGATCACCAGTGACATTATACAAAGGAGCTCTGTACACAGTATATAGTGTAAGTGTACAAGCAACACACTGACTCACCGGTGACATCTATAGTTGAGGTCTTTTTTGTTCATCTAGTGCAGACCGCCATTACTTCTTCCAGCAAAGACTCATCTCTGCAGAAAATAACACAGCCATAGCTGATCGCTTCCAGAGCACATTTCCCACTATTTTCCTCGACTTCTATACTATGTCAGATGAAGAAAAAAAAGACATAGTGCCACCCTGCTCAGTAGCAGGACCCTTTTGTTCTCCCCATGGAAGACAGTAAGATCAAAAGTAAATTACAGCAGTAATAATATCCCCTGATTGGCCCCTGCAGCAATTATGTCCCCATTTGCCACCATAAACCAATAATGTATGTTCCTCATCCTGACCTCAATACAGTAATTATGTCACCCCTTTATTTAATAAGGTGCCAGATCCTTGCTCCCTTTATTTAATGTCTCCATCTTGGACCCCAATGTCCACCTTAATAAGGTCCCTATCCTGGGGCCCTTCCAGTAATAATGTCCTCATCTTGGGCCCCTTTATTTAATGTACCCTCCCTGGGCCCCTATGTCCGTCCCTATGGCCACTACCTTGCCCAACTACAAATGGGTGGGGGGGATTCTTCTCACCTTCTTGCGCTCCCCAGCATCCTCTTTTGGCTTCATATTCGGCGTGGTCGTTACAATGGCTGCCGACTGCAGCTGTGACAGGGTGCTCTGCTCTGTGACAGGCCGCGCACTGACGTCACATAGCAGTAACATTGAAAGGCCGCCGGCCTATCAAAGGCTGCAGGAGTCATTTAACAAGACTGCCATGTGACTTCAACACATGGCTTGTCACAGAGCAGAGCGCCCTGTCACAGTAGCAGTCGGTATTCATCTTGATGTGCGTTGTCACCAGGTTCGGCTCCAGGCGTTAACACATGCCACGATTCTTGATGCACAGATAAAAAAACAGATATAGTACAAAATATAGGCACCACACAGTGCACCATACAGTATTATGGGCACCTCCTAGTCCTCCATACAGTATTATGGTCAACCACATAGTCCTCTATACAGTATTACGGGCACCTCATAGTCCGCCATACAGTATTATGGTCAACACATAGTGCTCCATACAGTATTACGGGCACCTCACAGTCCTCCATACAGTATTATGGGCAACCACATAGTCCTCCATACAGTATTATGGGCACCTCATAGTCCGCCATACAGTATTATGGTCAACACATAGTGCTCCATACAGTATTACGGGCACCTCATAGTCTTCCATACAGTATTATGGGCAACCACATAGTCCTCCATACAGTATTATTGGCCCCATATAATGCTCCTCCATACAGTATTATTGGCACCTCATAGTCCTCCATATAGTATTATGGGCCCCATGTAATGCTTCTCCATACAGCACATCATGGGCCTCCTGCTCCTACATAGAGTATTGTGGGCCCTGTGCTTCTCCACACAGTATTATGCCCCCCAGCTCCACCACACAGTATTATGGAACCCCCGCTCCTCTACACAGTATTATGCCCCAGCTCCTCCATACAGTATTATGGGCTCCCCGCTCCTCCACACAGTATTATGCACCCCGCACAGTATTATGCCCCCCGCACAGTATTATGCCCCCCAGCTCCTCCACACAGTATTATGCCCCCCGCACAGTATTATGCCCACCCCCTGCACAGTATTATTGCCCCCGCACAGTATTATTGCCCCCCTGCACAGTATTGTGCCCCGCACAGTATTTCCCCCCCCAGTATCTCCACAGTATTATGCCCCCGCACAGTATTTCCCCCCCAGCTCCTCCACACAGTATTATGCCCCCGCACAGTATTCCCCCCAGCTCCTCCACACAGTATTATGCCCCCCGCACAGTATTATGCCCACCCCCTGCACAGTATTATTGTCCCTGCACAGTATTATTGCCCCCCTGCACAGTATTATGCCCCGCACAGTATTCCCCCCCAGCTCCTCCACACAGTATTATGCCCCTGCACAGTATTTCCCCCCCCCCTCCAGCTCCTCCACACAGTATTATGCCCCGGGGCCCGCACAGAATTTCCCCCCCAGCTCCTCCACACAGTATTATGCCCTGCACAGTATTTCCCCCCCAGATCCTCCACACAGTATTATGCCCCAGGCCCCACATAGTATTCCCCCCAGCTCCTCCACACAGTATTATGCCCCGGGCCCCGCACAGTATCCCCCCCCTGCTCCTCCACGCAGTATTATGCCCCGGGCCCCGCACAGTATTCCCCCCCAGCTCCTCCACACAGTATTATGCCCCCGCACAGTATTCCCCCCAGCTCCTCCACACAGTATTATGCCCCCACACAGTATTATGCCCACCCCCTGCACAGTATTATTGCCCCTGCACAGTATTATTGCCCCCCTGCACAGTATTATGCCCCACACAGTATTTTCCCCCCCCCAGCTCCTCCACACAGTATTATGCCCAGCACAGTATTTCCCCCCCAGCTCCTCCACACAGTATTATGCTCCTGCACAGTATTTCCCCCCCCCCAGCTCCTCCACACAGTATTATGCCCTGGGTCCCGCACATTATTTCCCCCCAGCTCTTCCACACAGTATTATGCCCCCGCACAGTATTTCCCCCCCAGCCCCTCCACACAGTATTATGCCCCGCACAGTATTTCCCCTCCCAGATCTTCCACACAGTATTATGCCCCAGGCCCCGCACAGTATTTTTCCCCCCAGCTCCTCCACACAGTATTATGCCCAGCACAGTATTTCCCCCCCAGCTCCTCCACACAGTATTATGCTCCTGCACAGTATTTCCCCCCCCCCAGCTCCTCCACACAGTATTATGCCCTGGGTCCAGCACATTATTTCCCCCCAGCTCCTCCACACAGTATTATGCCCTGCATATTATTCCCCCCAGCTTCTCCACACAGTATTATGCCCCGCACAGTATTCCTCCCCCCCCCCAGCTCCTCCATACAGTATTATGCCCCGGGCCCCGCACAGTATTCCCCCCCGCTCCTCCACACAGTATTATGCCCCGGGCCCCGCACAGTATTCCCCCCCAGCTCCTCCACACAGTATTATGCCCCGCATAGTATTTCCCCCCAGCTCCTCCACACAGTATTATGCCCCCGAACAGTATTTCCCCCCCAGCTCCTCCACACAGTACTATGCCCCCGCACAGTATTTCCCCCCAGCTCCTCCACACATTATTATGCCCCCACACACTATTATGACCCCTCCCCCTGCACAGTATTATGCCCCCCCCCCCGCTCCTTCATAAATTATTATGGGACCCAGTCAGACATAATGAAAAAAAAATCCTCACCTCTCCCGTTCCCAGTGCAGGTCCGGTGCATTGAGCGTCTCTCCGGCTCTGCAATGCTCAGGACAGAGAGGCTGAGCGCACAGTGATGATGTCATCGCATTCTCTGCCCTGAGACGTCGCAGAGTCAGAGGGCGCTGAAGACACTGCAGCTGCCGCAGGAACCAGGAGAGGTGAGTATTAGAAGGGGGGCCTGATGCCAGCGCTGGCACCGGGGGGCGGCCCTGATCGTGGCGGCGGTCGGCGCTGCCCGAAGATTTAAAGGGCCCGCATCTCTTTTTTTTTTTCGGGGCCCCATACCGGCAAAATTTTCAGGCCACCTTGAGACTCTGCCCAGGCTCCACCCCCATCTCCACCTCCACCCTTCGAACCTTCCACAGTCCCATAGCTCACTCTTGGAAAAACTCCACCACATCCTCATCAATCAGATATTAACAGTTTCCATAAAACACCAGATTACATTCATAATCAGCAGCTTTTTTCTGGCTAAAAGAATTTTTAAGCCACCAAAACGACACGCTAGACTCTTTTGGCTGGACCCTGCTCTACTCTAACCTATTAAATATAAATATATTTTTATGTATTTTTCTTTAAGAGAATGAGTCACATACATTTTTTAAGTGACCATTAATACAACATACAATGGACAAATACCGTCACACCATGACCACACCACATATTACCACCACATAGTGACCTATAATACCAAATACAAGCGACAAATGCTGTCACACCATGACCAGACCACATATTACCACCACATAGTGACCAAATACCACATACAAGGAACAAATACCACCAAACCATGACCGGACCTCATATTACCACAACATAGTGACTGAATACTACAATACTGATCATTAATTTAAAAAAACACAAATCTAAGTGACATTATACACAGAAGCTCTGTACATAGTATACAGTGTTAGTGTACAAGTAATACAGTGATCACTGGTGACATTATACACAGAAGCTCTGTACAGAGTATAAAGTGTACAGTGTCAGTGTACAGGTAACACACTGACTCACCAGTGATGTCTCTAGCTTAAGTCCTTCATCTTTGCTTTTCTTTTCCATGCAGCACAGACAGTCATCTCTGCATAAAATAGCACAGTTACATAGAGCACTGCTTCCAGAGCACATTGCCCTCTTTTTTCCCTTTCTTCTACAATGTACATCTGAATATAGATATGCACCCACCATTAATACATAATTGGTTATTATGCAACCCACCATTCCAAATATAAATTACAACACGCCACTGAGTCCCTTCTAGCTATACATAGCCACTTTCCCCACCTAATAAACATATAAATTCATTAGCACCTGTACTCTTTCCCAATTCATTAACAGTCACTGCATACTCAATGCCCTCCTATGTACCTACAGCTCCCCCGACTCATTATATTTACATGCCCCTACCCCCCAATTCATTGTCTTCTCTCTCCCACCCTCTATTCAGCTCTACCCCACATTCAATAGATCATTTACTCCCTCATCCTCAAATTAATTATTATTTGCCCTCTCCCGATCATCATTTGCTCTCCCACTCCCCACCTTCAATTCAACTGCTGTCCCTCTTCCCTCACTCTAAATTCATCATTTGCAGTCTCCCGTCCCCTCCCCAACTTCATCATGTGCAGTCCCCTTTACCCCACTTCATCATGTGCAGTCCCCCTTTAACACCCCCACATCATCATGTGCAGTCCCCTTTACCCCCATGTCATCCTTTGCAGTTCCTTTTAACCCCATGTCCTTTTACCTCATGTCATCCTTTGCAGTTCCTTCATGTGCAGTCCCCCTTTAACCTCTCCCCACATCATGTGCAGTCCCCTTTTAACCCCCACATTATCATGTGCAGTGCCCCTTTAACCCCTCCTCCCCACATCATCATGTGCAGCCCCCTTTAACCTCCCATCATGTGCAGTCCCCCTTTAACCCCCTCCCCACATAATCATGTGCAGTCCCCCTTTAACATACCCACATCATAATTTGCAGTCCCCTTTACCCTCTGTCATCCTTTGCAGTTCCTTTTAACCCCCACTTCATGTGCAGTCCCCCTTTAACCCCCTCCCCACATCATGTGCAGTCCCCCTTTAACCCCCACATCATCATGTGCAGACCCACTTTAACCTCCACATCATGATGTGCAGTCCCCTTTACTCCATGTTATCCTTTGCAGTTCCTTTTAACTCCCCACTTCATGTGCAGTCCCCCTTTAACCCCCCTCCTCACATCATCATGTGCAGTCCCCCTTTAACCTCCCATCATGTGCAGTCCCCCTTTAACCCCCTCCGAACATCATCATATGCAGTCCCCTTTACCCCATGTCATCCTTTGCAGTCCCCCTTTAACTCCCACTTCATTTGCAGTCCTCCTTTAGCCCCCCATATCATCATGTGCAGACCCCCTTTAACCCCCCTCCCCACACCATCATGTGCAGTCCTACTTACTCGTTCCCCCGTCATCATGTGCAATTCCTCCTTTTCCTCCCCTCACCCATTTAATTCATTTTGTACATTCATTTTTGCATACTTACCTCACAGTCGTTCCCCAGCAGCGTGGCTCTGCCTCCAGCGTCCGGAACATGTCGGGCGTCATCGTGCATGCATCGTCACCTGATACAGAAGACGGAGGGGTCAGGACCTACACAACCATCAAGGTAAGATGGCCCTGCACAGCTCCGGGAAAGCTCCCTGGCCCTAGTGCCGACGTGTGTGCCGCAGCACGAACCACTTTACTGCACGATTGGGCCCCATGAAAAGTAGCACATAAGCGGGACCCCGGACCTGCGGGCCCCTCTGTGTTCTGCTGTTCACCGGGTCCTATACAGCAGTAAGGGCAGTAATGCCCTGATGGCGGCCCTGCCTGTAATGCAACACGCAACCTCCACCAGGGGGCACAGGTAAGTGAAAAAAGGTAGCCCTCACCATGTAGCACCACAGTGCAGAGTGCGGACTGCCACTAGGAGGCCGCAGAGTATTCAGACAGGCCGGTCAGCAACAAACAGAAAGACGAAGTACCAGAGGTCACAGCAATGCACGTGGTCAGAGAGAAGCCAGAAATCGGAACCAGATGGGAGCGCGGGATCCAAAACGTGAGACAGAAGACATAGTCGGGGAATGAGCCAAAGAGTTAAAGAGTCAAAGCCAGACGGGAAACGTAGTGACAGAGATGGAAAGCAGGAGGCAGGGTTCAGAATTGAAGTCAAGTCTTACACTGTAGGGAACCACCAAACACACAGAGAAGTCAGGAAAAGGGAACAGCTAGATCAGCCCCAGGACACCCTGAATCCAGTCGGGAAAATTCCCCAAAATGAGGGTGAAACCCATAATTACAGAAGAAAGGGGAGGTGCCCGTGGACTGATTAATGCGATTATTAAAAGCAAATTCAGCCACAGGCAAAGAGGAACACCAATCATCCTGCCAAGCTGCGGTCAGACATTGCAAGATTTGTTCCAGGGAATGATTGGTCCTCTCTGTCTGACTATTAGTCTCAGGATGATATGCTGAAGAAAAGGTCAAACAGATACCCAACCTTTTACAAAAGGCCCTCCAAAACTTGGACACAAACTGCACTCCCCTGTCTGAAACCACACTCACAGGCCCACCATGCAATCACACCACATGTTCAATTTAGCTAGCGTCTCTGCATTAGGCAGGTCTGTTAAAGGTACAAAAAGAGCCTGCTTGGTAAATCTGTCCACCACCCAAATGACCGTTTTACCACTAGGAGGAAGATCGATGATAAAATCTAAGGACAGATGTATCCATGGTCTATCAGGAATTGGCAATGGCACCAGTTCCCTGACCGGCCAACTATGGGCGTTCTTAGCATGAGCACATACATCACAGGATGACACAAACTTCACCACATCCGAGGCCAACGAGGACCACCAAAACAACCTAGAAACAGCGCAACGGGTAGCCAAGATTCCAGGATGCCCACTCAGGGCTGAATCACGAAACTCCCAGAGTATATTGAGATGAAATTGAATGGGCACAAAGAGCTTATTACTCGGCAATGACGGAGGGGCAAGAGATTGGGCCTCACAAACCTCCTGCTCCAATATCGAAGATACCCCAGCCACCACTACACTGTGATGAATAATGGAGGAAGGAAGTTCAGGAGGTGATTTCGGGTCCAGACTATGAGACAATGCATCAACATTGACATTTTTAGAGCCGGGTCAAAAGGTAATAGAGTATTGAAACCGTGGGAAGAAAAGTGACCATTTCGCCTGTCTCGGTGTCAACCTTTTAGCAGACTCGATGTATGCCAAATTCTTATGATAATAATAATTTTTATTTATATAGCGCCAATATATTCCGCAGCACTTTACAATTAAGCGGGGACATGTACAGACAATAAGTTCAGTACAAGTTAAGACAATTTAAACAGTGACATTAGGGGTGAGGTCAGTGGCGTAGGAAGGGGGGTGCGGGGGGGGCGGTCCGCCCCGGGCGGCACAATGCTGGGGGCGGCCGGCGCTGCAGAAGAAGATAAAAAAAAAAAAAAAAAAGACGCCCCTTTAAATCTTCGGGCGGCGCCGTCCGCCGCCACGACCAGGGCCAGCTCCCCCCACCCCCGGGTCCCGCCCCCGCCCCCGCCACCCGCTCTATACTCACCTCTCCTGGTTCCTGCGGCGCCGGCAGCTACAGCGTCCTCTGACTCTGCGACGTCTCAGAGCAGAGGGCGCGATGACGTCACTACTGTGCGCGCCGCTCTGCCTCTCTGTCCTGAGCGTCGCAGAGCCGGAGAGACGCTGACTGCACCGGACCTGCGCTGGGAACGGGAGAGGTGAGGATTTTACTTTTTTTTTTTTTTCTTTATTTCTGACTGTCTGGGGCTGGGGCAATGCTGGAGACCATGGGGCAGAATGCTGGACACACTGGGGCAATACAGGAGACTATGGGGCAGATTGCTGGACACACTGGGGCAATACAGGAGACTATGGGGCAGATTGCTGGACACACTGGGGCAATACAGGAGACCATGGGGCAGATTGCTGGACACACTGGGGCAATACAGGAGACCATGGGGCAGATTGCTGGACACACTGGGGCAATACAGGAGACTATGGGGCAGATTGCTGGACACACTGGGGCAATACAGGAGACCATGGGGCAGATTGCTGGACACACTGGGGCAATACAGGAGACTATGGGGCAGATTGCTGGACACACTGGGGCAATACAGGAGACCATGGGGCAGATTGCTGGACACACTGGGGCAATACAGGAGACCATGGGGCAGATTGCTGGACACACTGGGGCAATACAGGAGACTATGGGGCAGATTGCTGGACACACTGGGGCAATACAGGAGACCATGGGGCAGATTGCTGGACACACTGGGGCAATACAGGAGACTATGGGGCAGATTGCTGGACACACTGGGGCAATACAGGAGACCATGGGGCAGATTGCTGGACACACTGGGGCAATACAGGAGACCATGGGGCAGATTGCTGGACACACTGGGGCAATACAGGAGACTATGGGGCAGATTGCTGGACACACTGGGGCAATACTGGAGACCATGGGGCAGAATGCTGGACACACTGGGGCAATACTGGAGACCTAGGGGCAGAATGCTGGACACACTGGGGCAATACTGGAGACCATGGGGCAGAATGCTGGACACACTGGGGCAATACTGGAGACCATGGGGCAGAATGCTGGACACACTGGGGCAGATTGCTGGACAACATGGGGGTAATATGCTGGACACACTGGGGCAGATTGCTGGACAACATGGGGGTAATATGCTGGACACACTGGGGGCAGGACTTGAGGCATGGGCAGAATGTAGATACGGGGCATGATTGGAGACACGGGGCAGGATTGGATCATGGGGCAGGACGGATACGATGGAGGCTGGTGGGGCAGGATGGGGAGATCATATGGGGTAGAATGGATACTCATGAGGGCAGGATACGACAACATATGGCTGGAGCCAGGAATGAGATAAACGGGGCCAGGGTGGGGAATATTATTACCATAGGGGATAATTAAGGGATATTGTTACTGCAGTGATGTATTTATTTTATTTTTTGAGTATACTGTTTTAAATGGGGGGGCGGTCCTGTTACTGTGCAGAGTGACACTATATCACCTTTTTTTCTTCATGTGGTGTAATGTAGAAGTTGTGAAAAATTAAGTAATGTGTTCTGCAAGCGGAGCTCGAGATAACTGTGTTATTTCCTGCAGAAACGAGTCCTGGCTGGAAGGAATGATGGCGGTCTGTGCTGGATAAAAGATGAAGGACTTCACCTAGAGACGTCACTGGTGAGTCAGTGTTACCTATACACTGACACTATACACTGTATACTATATAGAGGTCCTGTGTATAATGTCACCAGTGATCTCTGTATTACCTCTACACAGACACTGCATACTAAGTACAGATCTCCTGTGAATACTGGCACTTATGGTGATAGTATTGTGGTTTTTTTTTTTATTACTGATCAGTATTGTAGTATTCAGTCACTATGTGGTGGTAATATGTGGTCTGGAAATGGTGCGGTGGTATTTGTCCCTTGTATGTAGTATTATTCGGTCACTATGTGGCCTGGTCATGGTGTGGTGGTATTAAGTCACAGGTGTGGCATGTGGGGGTGACACCATTAGGCCCAGTTTAAGTTCTACAAAACAGGAAAACCATTTTTGGTAACCTTTGTGTGTATTGAGCTGGGGGGGGGGGGCGCCAAACTCGGTAACAGCCCCGGGCGGCAAAAGTTCTAGCTACGCCTCTGGGTGAGGTCCCTGCTCGCAAGCTTACAATCTACAAGGAAATGGGGGGGACACAATAGGTGAAAAGTGCTTGTTATTTCAGGTCTGGCAATTATAATAAATAGGGATTTTCATATAAGGCTTGGTTCCCATTGCGTTAATGGGAACGCGCTAACGGACAGCGTTGCACGGCAAAATTAACGCCGTGCAACGCGTCCGTTAGCGCGCCCATTCACGGCAATGGGAACGCGCAGCACTAGCTCGTGCCATGTTCGGCACGCGCTAGCGACGCGCCGGTGTTTCCTGGCGCGCCGCGGACGCTGCTTGTGTTAAAGGGCAGGCGAGTTGTGAGAAAGCAGAAGTTAAAACAAATAAGAAGCAGATTGATATGATCAATGCATAATGTAGTATGACTGACCAAGAAGCATGATTGTTTAAAAAACATGCACCTTACCAGTCTACAGGGCATGTCCAACTGCCATTTTCTAACTGCCAAGCACTTTAAACTGTTGCACTTAAAATCTGTTGCACACGCGAACCTGCATGCGTCCTATCCCAGCCAGACTATATATATATGAAATGAAATGACTGCTAGTTTCAGGAACCAAATGGCCACAATCAGCAATTAACCAAATAGCATAATGCCCTAGTAGGCGTTATTATGCAGGGTAACCAACCAATGCTGAACAAGGCCATAAAACAGTGGGAAAGAGGAAGAAAGAAAAAAAAATAGCTTTAATAATAATAATCTTTATTTTTATATAGCGCTAACATATTCCGCAGCGCTTTACAGTTTGCACACATTATCATCACTGTCCCCGATGGGGCTCACAATCTAGAATCCCTATCAGTATGTCTTTGGAAAGTGGGAGGAAACCGGAGTGCCCGGAGGAAACCCAAGCAAACACGGAGAGAACATACAAACTCTTTGCAGATGTTGTCCTGGGTGGGATTACGCAGCTATCCACTGCGCCACCGTGCTGCCCAATTGGTTTCTAGTGTATCAATACCCCTAATTTTTAGAAGGGTGGCATCACAATTATGATGAAGGGAAAAATGACGGGGAATGGTTTTTAATCCAGAGGGATCAGTGATCCCAACTGCACTGGTAATTAGGGGTATTGATACACTAGAAACCAATATCCGTGGTGGCAAAATATCGCAACGTCTTGCCCAGCTCGAGTCCCGCTGGATATGGAGGCTAGGCACTCTACATCCCAAGGGACTTAATGAGCAAATTAGTTTTGTCCCATTTTTGTGATACCGTCCTGCTGCATTGTTGGTCTTTTCCATCTGTGCTGTAACAATATGTGTGTTTTTATTTCATTTTTTGTGTGTTGCCATGTTTTTAATTTTTTGTTATTTTTCCATTCTTAGTCGGTGGTCCCGCCCTCCCATTTCGGTGCTTGACTGCTCACCTGATTCGTCTGTTGGAGCATCTATCTGAAAATTATTTGATGTTTACATTGTTCACTATAGTCTTTAATATACAATATATGTAACCGCTTTACCCAGCATTGGTATTATTTCTGTTTACATTGTTCATTATAATTTTCTAATATACAATATATGTAACTGCTCTATCCAGCATAGGTATTGGTCTTGTGGTTTGCTTACGTGTTTTGACGTACGTGCCACATTTAATGTTCTTTTTGAGTTATGATTACTTACTCCTTCGTTGGGCTGTTCGTGTACGCATGCTCGCTCTGCCCGCCGCGTTCCTCGGCTTTCTGCGTCTCCATAGTGACGCGGTCCTTGCCGTGCTCCTTCTGCACTGCAGCTCCGCCTCCCTTTGACGTGGACGCCGACGTGCGGAGTTCGGGAGTTGAGTACGCATGCGCCGCCTCTACAACAGCCCGCTTCGCTTATTTTTTTTATCTTGTTGACGCCGTCCATATTAGTTCTTAGGACATCTATCTTATTATAAACAATTAGTATTATTATATTATCTTTATGATATCCTTCCTGTATGGACACGCCGCATCACTTCCGGTTTCTGGTGATTGGCCGGGATCCTATTTTTAAACTGCACACTTTGTAGCATTATCATGCCCCCTGACGAAGGCTCCGCCGAAACGCGCGTCGGGGTGATGTGGTGATCGCCGGCTTCTCTCCTGCACCCCTTTATAGCCTCTCCGGGTGACCGTTTTTGGGTCCGATTGAGGTATGCGTTATTAGGCTACTATTATCCTGCCTGCACCTTCATTCCAGCTATTGTGTGTGGCAGATATATATATATATATATATATATATATATATATATATATATATATATATATATTTTGATCATACTATCCATTGGGGTAACGGAGTTATTGATATTCCTGTATTATAAGTGTAGAGCATGACTATCATGTATGATATATACGATTCCATTTAATGTATGTCATGACCCACATAAACAATATGTATTATCCTTAGCCGCTGATCACCCATCCCATCCATCTTGTTTATATGCACTATGGTCTTATCCACCGTTCTAATCTGGTTTTAAATAAAAAATATCATGTGTTTCAATAAAGTTATATATTTTTACATTTAATTGTTGGTCTTTTGATCATCCTTTGTTCTTTTGGGTTCTGTTTGATATTTGATGATTGGCCACCTACTGGTCCCATTGGTAGTGACAATATGACACATTATTACTCGCTTACCTCCTGATTTTCGTTATGTCACTCAGATTTTTGTTGGTTTTTACTTATGTTAAACGCTAGTTTAATGGCTAGTAACTATCTGTTACCTACATCCTAATTCTTTTCTACAAAAGAGAATTTCTTCGAGAAGAAAGCACAAGGTCTTAAATAGGTCAAAGTGGTAGGTCCCAGGGACAATAGCGCTCCCACCCCCACCTCCGAGGCGTCCACCTCCACAATAAACGGTTCAGATGGATCTGCTTGAATCAATACAGGGGCAGACATAAAACATTTCTTTAATGCCAAAAATGCAGCTGTGCCTGGAGCAGGCCAACTCTTGATATCAGGCCCCTATCGGGTCAAATCAGTGAGGGGTTTGACAATTTGAGGAAACCCCCTTATACATTTCCTATAATACTTAGCGAACCCCAAGAGCCACTGAAGGATTTTAAGACCTCTGGGGTCCATACGAAACCCCCCAGCAGACAAGATGAACCCCAGAAAGGACAATTCCTGAACCAAAACAAAACATTTCTCTGGTTTAGCAAAAAGACAGTTCTCCCGAAGCCTCTGGAGAACAGCCCGAAGATGAATTATGTGGGCCTGCTTCTCCGCAGAGTACACCAGAATGTCATCTAGATAAACTTCCATGAAACGCCCAAGGAAGTCAGAAAAGACATGCTTAATAAAATTCTGGAAAACTGCTCGTGCATTAGCCAGACCGAAATGCATAACCAAATTTTCAAACCCTTCAGAGGTGAGAAATGCAGCTTTCCACTCATCCCTCTCCCATACACGGAAAAGATTGCCCCTCGGAGATCCAATTTAGGAAACCACTTGGCCCCAGAAAATTGGTTATATAAATCAGGGATAAGTGGGAGAGGGTAAGTATTCCTAACAGTAATTTTACTTAACTCTCGGAAATCGAGCCATGGACGCAAACCACCATTTTCTTTTTACAAAAAAAAACCCAGCCGCCACAGGAGACACTGAGGGGTGAATATGCCCTTTATGGAGACTCTTAGAGATGTATTCTTTCATGGCGGCTCGCTCAGGACCAGGCAGATTATACAAACAGGCCTTGGGCAATTTAGCATTGACATAGACATAGTAGTAAGACAATTTTCAGAACAATAAGTTCCCCACTTAACAATATCCCGGGACACCCAGTCAATAAACGGGTTATGTAGTAGTAACCAAGGAAACCCCAACACGAGACCAGCAGGGAGAGTATCCAAGACAAAACATAACATACGCTCCTGGTGAAGGGCCCCCACATTGAGGATGAATTTTTCAGAAATAAAATGGACACTGTCCTTCGTGAGGGGTGTAGATTCAATGGCCACAATGTTTATGGGAGTCCCCAACCTAACTGTCCCTAACTTACAGATTGCCACCAGTTTAGAGTCAATCAGGTTCAGGGATGACCCACAGTCCACAAAAGCAGAAGTAGGAGTAAAACAGTTCTCAACACCAAGTTCCACTTTTAACAGTACTTTAAGGAATGAGCAAAAAAGGTACCTGTGAGTCTGGGCAACCTCCTCGGTAGTTACCCAGACTTAGGCGTTTCCCAACACCTTGGGAGTAGGAGGACAGGAGGGACAGTCCTCCAATGTCCAATGTCTTCCAATGTCCTGGGGCACCGCAGTAAAAACAAAGTTTGCTCTCCCGTCGACGTCTCCTCTCCTTGATGGTGATGGTCCTACTTCCATGGGCTCAGAAGGTTGCGAGGGTTCCGGCTTAACTGGAAGGAAAGGGGTCTCCCGATTGTAACAACTCTGCTGGCATCACGGCACGGCCTCTCATCTCTCACACTATCTTACCCACTGCTCCAGGTCATGATGTATTTTCTGTTTATTGCCAGCTCCATAATCTGTGCCTCTGCTCTCTGCATGCTCCCTGGCTGTGTGCATAGGGGCGGCTGTTATGGCCTGGTGGTCAGGACAACAATGGACCTGGTGGTTAAGAGCACACGGAATGACCTGATAGTTACTGATAATATAGGATGAGCTCTGGGACGTGGGAACTCTGCTGACCGCAATCCCTAATCCTATCAACCACACTAGAAATAGCCGTGGATTGCTCCTAACGCTCCCTATGCAACTCGGCACAGCCTAAGAAACTAGCTAGCCCTAAAGATAGAAAAATAAAGCCTACCTTGCCTCAGAGAAATTCCCCAAAGGAAAAGGCAGCCCCCCACATATAATGACTGTGAGTAAAGATGAAAATACAAACACAGAGATGAAATAGATTTAGCAAAGTGATGCCCGACTTACTGAACAGACAGAGGATAGGAAAGGTAGCTTTGCGGTCAGCACAAAAACCTACAAAAAGACCACACAGAGGGTGCAAAAAGACCCTCCGCACCGACTCATGGTGCGGAGGCGCTCCCTCTGCGTCCCAGAGCTTCCAGCAAGCAAAACAACAATCAAAATAGCAAGCTGGACAGAAAAATAGCAAACCAGAGAAAAACAAGCAGTCACTTAGCTTCTGCTGGGAAGACAGGTCACAAGAACAATCCAGGAGTGAACTAGACCAATACTGGAACATTGACAGGTGGCATGGAGAAAAGATCTAAGTGGAGTTAAATAGAGCAGCAGCTAACGAATTAACCTCGTCACCTGTGGAAGCAAACTCAGAAACACCCACAGCCACCAGAGAAAGTCCATGGACAGAACCAGCCGAAGTACCATTCATGACCACAGGAGGGAGCCCGACAACAGAATTCACAACAGGCGGTGCCTGAACTCTCTGGTTCTTATAGGAATCAGGTGCACCTGTCTAATCTGTTCCTGACCAATTACCAAGAGGCCACCAGTATTTAGTGCCGCTCCACCCAGTGGACTGGGCCTGTGCAATGTGTTAGCTCAGTTTGTGTTTCGTTTCTGAGCTGCCAGGCCTTGCTTTGTGCCTTGCCTTCTCTGAAGGCTGTTCTTGCTTTGCCTTGTATCTAGTTTGTCTGCCCTCCAGAAGGCTGAATATCCTGGTCCCTGTGTCTTTGTTCTTGTACCTTGTCTTGTTCCATTACCTTGTCTGAACTTTGTCCTATCTCTGTCTCCTTGTCTGTGGTTTCTTTCCCTGCAGTGCCTCTCTCCTCTGCTCTTGGCTCCGCACACTGCGACCTTGCTTTGCTCTTGTCTCTGCACTCTGTGCCTTTGCTTTGCACTTGGCTCTGTACTCTGTGCCTCTCTGCTCTGCTCTTGGCTCTGGACTCTGTGCTTTCACTCTGCTCTTGGCTCTGCACTTTGTGGTTCTACCATTGTCTCTCTTGCAGATTTACCTCTGCTCCGCACTCCTGCGGTTCTGCTCTGTTCTACTTTGCTCCGCTCCTGTTGCTGCAGTAATCTCTTGCTGCAGCTCCTCTCCGCATTCCTTGCGGTTCCGCTCTGCTTAGCTTCTGCTGCTGCGCTATCTCTTGCTGCTCTACCGCTCCTATCTGCAGCCTAGCAGTTCTCTTCCTGTGTGAACAGGTCTCAATCTGTTCCTTCATACTCTTTTCCTTCCAGCTTGTTTCCATACCTGCATCTCCTGTGTGAACAGGTCCCAACCTGTTCCATCATACTTCATTCCTTTCTGCTTGTTTTCTTACCTGCACCTCCTGTGTGAACAGGTCCCTACCTGTTCCTTCGTACACCATACCAACCAGCCCTGTGTCTCTGCCATACCTGCCAGCCCTGTGTCTCTGCCGTACCTGCCAGCCCTGTGTCTCTTCCGTACCTGCCAGCCCTGTGTCTCTGCCATTCCTGCCAGTCCTGTGTCTCTGCCAGCTCTGTGCCTCAGCCGTGCCAGCCTACTCATCTGAGTTTCAGCCGTGCTCTTCTGCCAGTCCTGCCTGATGCCCGCACCTGTCCTAGTGTTCCTGTTCTCCAAGTGGGATCAGCAGCCACAGCCAGACACCACCCTGGAGTAGCACCTGGCAGCTGCCTGCCGCATAAGCCTGACCTCACCATCAGAGGCTCCAGTGAAGACCAAGGCAGCTGTCATAGTCACGCCTTTCCCAGGGTAGTCTGGTTTGTGGCACAGTGGGGCCACAAACCCCCCGAGCTCACGCCCACCAGTCAGGGCGCGAGCGTGACACTGATGCACGACTCCCCTCTATCTTAACCTCCGATCCATGCAAATGGCCTGAGTAATGGCCTCTTCCAGAGAGCTAGGAGGAGGATGGAGAGCCAGAGCATCCTTTAAATGATCAGACAGTCCCCTCTAGAACTGACACCTGAGTGCTGAGTCATTCCAGGACACCTCTGGGGACCATCCAAAACTCCAAACAGTACCATTCGGCAGAGAGCTTTCCTTGAGAAAGAAACATAATAGAGTCCTCTGCCAATCTGACTCAGTGTGGTTCATCAAAGATGAGGCCCAGAACCTCAAAGAACATGTCAACAGACATTCTCTCAGGGGCGGTCGGGGGGTAAGGAAAAAGCCCAAGACTGTGGACACTCCCTCAATAAAGATATAATTATCCCCACCCACTGACTCTCATCCCCTGAAGATCGGGGTCTAAGGGAAAATAGTAGTTTACAACCCTCCCTGAGCATGCGGAACTTATCTTTCTCACCAAAGAAAGTGTCAGGGAGTTTCACCAAAGGTTCAAGAGAGTGCAGAGACACGTCAGTCCCCTCACCAGACTTACTGACAGAGGGAGTCCCCTGAGCTTCCTTAACTGTCTCAGCCATTTCTCTCTGCACCTGTTTTTTTGGAATTAACTAAAGCCCTGTGCTCCACAGATAACTCGTGCATCATCTCAGTTCGGTTAGCCACTTGGTCCATCAGAGTACGAAGCTGATCCATACCAGAGGAAGGAAAAATAAAAGCAAAATCCACTTTAAATGCTTGGGTCAGTGATAATGTAATACAACTGCAAGGCAGTTGCATGCAACCTCCACCAGGGGGTGCAGGTAAGGGAAAAAAGGTAGCACTCACCGTGTAGCACCACAGTGCTGAGTGCGGAGCGCCACTAGGAGGCGGCAGAGTAGTCAGACAGGCCGGTCAGCAACAAACAGGAAGACGAAGTATCAGAGGTCACAGCAATGCACGTGGTCAGAGACAAACCGGAAATCGGAACCAGGTAGAAATGTGGGATCCAAAACGTGAGACAGAAGACGTAGTCAGGGTACGAGAGTCAAAGCCAGACGGGAAACGTAGACAGGAAGCAGGGTTCAGAATTCAAGTCATACACTGTAGGGAACCACCAAACACACACTAAGTCAGGGAAAGGGAATGGGTCAGGCACAAATACGGGTAGTCAGAGGTAGAAGGATCATTAGGGTATACGGGTCAGCGGCTCAAGCCAGAGACTGGAACTATCACTGACAAAAGCTACCAGAAACGGCACCAATAAATAGCCACCCACGAACCAAAGAGAAGCAGGAAAGGTTAAACCCAGCATAACCAGGCCAGGAAAGAAAAGCAAGAAGCAAACCCTGACCTGGATCATGACAATACCTCTCTTAGGCTGATGTCTAAATTCCTGGGTGAAAATGGACACCTTTCTCATTAAAGCCTGCACTAATGGGTAGCTACTAACCTGCTGTAATTAAAATCACCACATGGTGAAGGGCAGAGGGCTCAGTCAGTAAGCTAACACAGAAACAGCAAAAAACTGACTGGCACATCCAAACTAGTCTGAATAGGTGCATACCGGGAGCAGCTACCTCCATATACAATATACAAAAAAGGTTGCGCTCTATCGTGCTACAGCATGTCAATGTGAAATATATGAAATATGAATAGCAATATGGTTTGTGAATATTAGGAGAATATAAATGAGACGCTTTGCACAAAATTTGGCCTAATAATGTCTGCACATCAACCATCGTCAACGTGGTCTCATAAGACTGATGAGTCCCTAACCAATGTGAATACCTCTCTTTGGCTGATGTCTGAATTCCTGGGTGAATGTGGATACCTCTCTCAGTAAAGCCTGCATTTATGGGTAGCTAGGAACCTGCTGTAATTAAAATCACCACATGATGAAGGGCGGATTGCTCAGTCAATAAGCTATTATGCCTATCAACCATCATCAAGGTGGTCTCATAAGACTGATAAGACTTGTGAACTAGTACTTGAGCTGCTTTATTTCATCTTCACATCATTTTTTTGTGCTTAAGAATTAATTTTATTTACAGAAATGCGGCACTGCCATTGGTGCTGGCTGTGCCCCTTCATATTCCATCCTCTCTTTGGGTTTCTGGGAGAGGTCACTTAGCCACCATCACCACCACCATGTCTTCCACATGGTCAAGTCTGAGTAGCTGTGAGTGTGTACCGCATATTACTCACCCTGATCCTCCTTCCTCCCACTATGCCGCGTGCCCTGAGACAACTGATCCCACACTTGGACACTCTAAAGAGCTGTTGAGTTTTCCCTTTCAAGAGTCCCGACTCTCGGCCGGTTAACTTGACGTGGGGCCAGATGAGATCGCATGTAGCAATGCCCAAAGTTTTGACCAGCCACTGTCACACGAAGGCGATGGTGGGAAAGTGTCACAAAAGGTGGATGATGATGAGACACAATTGCCAGAAAGTCAGGAGGAGGAGCAGGGTGCCGGTGTGGAAGACAAGGTGGTGGATAATATAGTGACTGACCCAACCTGGCAGGAGGACATGCAGAGCGAGGACAGCAGCACACATGGGGAAGGAGGCATATCACCCCAACAGGCAGGAAGAAGCACTGTGGTGGCCACAGATAGAAGGCGTGCATCCGTTCCCCGTAACACCAACATGAGGGTAGTTGCCATTCCAACTGTTAGATCTTCCCGAGTCTGGTTACTTTTTAAAGACTCTGCCAATAACCCCAAACAGGCCATTTGCAGCACCTGCCATCCGGAGGAAGCTAGATAAAGCGAAACGTGCGTCGGGGCTAACGGATTCAGCTGACACCGCACCCACATGGGTAAGCACTTGGAGTAGCGATTTTGCCATGCACTTTTTTGCACTTTATAATGCTCTCTCTTTTTTATATTGGTTTAACCATGACATTGGGCTATAATTAGGTGTTCCCGTACCTCCTATTTTGGAGGGGTATTGGCTGTACAAACATATTGCATAGGTGTTTGTACCGTATGGGGTGTCATACACACTCAGCACCCCTTATGTGCTATGTAGTGCTGCTATTTTGTATACATGGTGTCACTGTCTCTGTATTTTTGTGTCATCACCATTTCCGGTCATTTCTACTAGATATATTGTTTATACAGTATGTATGTCGTTTTAATGTGTAATAAAGTTTATAATTGTTGCATTAGCTATGGTATTCCTATTTATTACTTAGGGGCATAATGCTCCAGTTCTCTATAGGTTTCAGTAACACATAATAGTATATTTTTAAAAAATGTATCCCCCTTGGAGAAATGTTTGTCAGCCCATGCACTGCGTGTATGGGCATTACAAGTCTAGGAGACACACTCCTTTACATTGTGCCTATTTTTTCATGAGGCCTTCAGCAATTTCTCTTCATTCTTCACCACTAGATCACCACGCTTAACGTGTTCTGTGCTGCTATAGGCAATTTTTGCCAAGCCTGTCTATGATGTCCATAAAATATTTTTTAAAAAGGTACCCCCATGGGGAAATGTTTCTCAGCCCATGTGAGTCACCCGCCAGGGCCGTGGGGTACCCGATACCGGGTCTGGTGTTCACAGGGGGATGTCACGGTGGCCCTGGGTGCCCATGTAAAAGGGATAATTTGAATAAAGTTTATGTTTGTGATGCCACCTGTGGTATTCAGTCAGTGGGGACCGATGGTGCTTTAAGGGGTCCTCTGGGTTGATGTTATGGAAGCTAGATGGTGTAACTTCCCACAGGTGAAGTATATCCCCAGGGCTCCCAATGTGTAGATGTAAGATGGTGAATGGTGCAGTAAAGAACGAGGACACAGGTTTGCAGTCTCTTTACCTGGTTTACTGAAGACTTCAGGCAGCTACAGTCCAGGGTACCAGATCACAGGGCAGGCAGGGTCCAGCTGGCTTGGAAGCAAATCCAGAGACCCCTTTACCAGGTGGAGTTAAAAGCCTTCCTCTAGCGCGGTGGTGTTGTGGTCCCTTACTGCCTATGGCTTCAGATAAGGTCCTCACAGTTCTTCTCTCTGTCCCCCATATAGGATAGGACAATACCTGTATGACATGTAACTCGAGCCTTTTTACAGGGACTTTATCACGCCCTGGGCTCTATGTGTTACTGTGTCTTCAGGTGTGTGTGGCGACAGGTAACTTGCAATTCAGCTGTCCTGCCGGTTTCTGATGTAAGTCGTAGAGTACCTTACAACCTCAATGGTCCGGCTACCAGTTATCTGCGCTTTGCCAGGGAGACAGTCTGTTCGCTGCTGTCCTTCTGCTGGTGTCACTCTCCTGTGCTTTGCTCTCCTGCACGCTCACTGAACAATGTTCCGCTTTCTCTATGTCCCTTTCTTTAGGAGCTGTAGTACTTCAGACTACACGGCCCCTTCAGACCTTCTTCCTGCCTCAGACTGTTCCAGTCTGCTTCCTGGCACTTTCTGACTGAACTCTCCTTCCCTCCAAACCACAATATCTCTCAATATGCAGGAGAGTCACCTAGAAATAGGATCAAAAGCTCCCCCTTGTGGCCTGGAGTGTGAACATGTTGTGTGTATTGTGATTACCTCATAAAAGACATCCTTCATCGCTTCCAAACGTAACATCACTCTCCCCGTGAGGAAAGCAATGCTACTGTGATGACCAGGTCCCTGGGGCGCCACAAATGCACTTTGTGTTTTGGCGTTACAAGCCTAGTAGACCCGCTCCTTATCATTGGGCCTAGTTTTTAATTGTGCAAGTTGGGAGGGGAGTCTATGTGCACATATACACATAACTGCAAGGCTTGCAGGCACTGTATGTGTGTCTATAGATCTCACTGTATACATCAGAAGGCTCCATTACTGTCTGCCGTTGCGTATTTTATATATACCTAGCTGCAGTTTTCCGTGGCAATTTTTTTTTTTTAAGATTCGATCTGCTCATTTTCTTATAAAGCAATCCATAGCCCCCTTTTTTGACATTTATTTGTATGGTCATACTGCAGAATACAGCCAGGTCGTTGCAATACAAGAGCGTGAAAATATAATTTTTTACCTATTTTTGGAGGGGTCCAGGCATCAGATGTGAGTGGGCCTAACAATCTGTCCTTTTTTGGGGGGTACTATCTAATATTTTGCGATGTCATGTTGGATCGCCCCCAGACACAGGGCCACAAGTCACTCGGTACCGGTCCTTTCTGCTCGGTTATGCGGTTGTCACGGTGGCTGGACCCGGTCGTGACCCTGCTAAGGGGCGTCCAATAAAGGTGATAGTACAGTCTGTCAGGGGTTCGTGACGCCACCTGTGGTGTTCGGTCAGGGTGACCGACGCTGCGGTGGGGTCTGCTGGGATGATGGAATGGCAGCTAGATGGTATACCTTCCCACAGGTGAAGTATGTCCCCAGGGCTTCCCAGTAAGGTAGATGGTGATGGTGTGAGGTGCAGGCAATAACGAGGACACAAGGTTGCAGTCTCTTTACCTCTTTACTGAAGGCTTCAATATCCTCAGTCCAGAGCACGTTCAACCGGGCTATCAGAGACCGGCCGGTCCAATGGGCACATCCAGAGTTTCCTTCGCAGATGTAAATCGTTGCCTACCAATAGCGCCTGTGTGTTGTAGTCCTACCCTGCTGAGCATTCGGAATAGTCCTCACAACTGCTGCTCTTGTTCGTTCGTTCTCTACAGCTTTCTTTCTCTCTCTCGTTCTTTGGTTCCAGATGTTACTAGTTTCTAACGTCCCCCAGATATGTTATGGCTAGGACGCTGTTATGAACTGGTGGTTTAGGAGCAACATGGGACGAGCTCTGAAGGAGTTGGTACCTGTACTGACCGCAGTCCCTAAGCTCAACACAACACTAGAAGTAGCCGTGGGATGCTCCTGTCACTCCCTAGGCACCTCGTTACAGCCTGAGAATTAACTACCCCTAAAGATAGAAACAGGAAAACTATCTTGCCTCAGAGAAAATCCCCAAAGGATAGATAGCCCCCCGCAAGTAATGACGGTGAGTGGAGAGGGAAGAGACATACACAGAATGAAACCAGGATGTAGCACAGGAGGCCAGTCTAGCTAGATAGATAGGACAGGATAAAATACTGTGCGGTCAGTATTAAAAACTACAAAAATCCACACAAAGTTTACAAAAATCTCCACACCTGACTAAAGGTGTGGAGGGTAAATCTGCTTCCCAGAGCTTCCAGCTAAACTGAATTAATCCATACTGACAAGCTGGACAAAACATAGAATGCACAGAACGAATAAGTCCACAACATGTGGACAGAAAAGAGCAAATCAAGGACTTATCTTTGCTGAACTGGTCAGGATATCAGGGAAGTCCAAGCAAAGATGTGAATCCAACCAGGAACCATAGACAAGTGTCACTGGCTGAAGGTAAGAGCCAGGCATAAATAGCCGAGCAGAAAGACAATCAGTGGAAGCAGCTGCAGACTGTTAAATCCAAGGAGCAGCCATTCCACTTAAAACCACCGGAGGGAGCCCAAGAGCAGAACTCACAAAAGTGCCACTTACAACCACCGGAGGAAGCCCAAGAGCGGAATTCAATACAGTACCCCCCCCTTGAGGAGGGGTCACCGAACCCTCACCAGAGCCCCCAGGCCGATCAGGACGAGCCAAGTGAAAAGCACGAACCAAATCGGCGGCATGGACATCGGAGGCAACCACCCAAGAATTATCCTCCTGGCCATAACCCTTCCACTTGACAAGATACTGAAGCCTCCACCTCGAAAAACGAGAATCCAAAATTTTCTCAACCTCATATTCCAACTCTCTTTCAACCAACACTGGGGCAGGAGGATCAACCGAGGGAACAACAGGCACCACATATCTCCGCAACAAAGATCTATGGAAAACATTATGAATGGCAAAAGAGGCTGGAAGAGCCAAACGAAAAGACACCGGATTGATAATTTCAGAAATCTTATAAGGACCAATAAACCGAGGCTTAAACTTAGGGGAAGAAACCTTCATAGGAACATGACGAGAAGACAACCAAACCAAATCCCCCACAAGAAGCCGGGGAGCAACACACCGACGGCGGTTAGCAAAACGTTGAGCCTTTTCCTGAGACAACGTCAAATTGTCCACCACATGAGTCCAAATCTGCTGCAGCCTGTCCACCACAGAATCCACACCAGGACAATCAGAAGGCTCAACCTGCCCCGAAGAAAAACGAGGATGAAAACCAAAATTACAAAAGAAAGGTGAAACCAAAGTAGCTGAACTAGCCCTATTATTAAGGGCAAACTCGGCCAACGGCAAGAAAGCCACCCAATCATCCTGATCAGCAGACACAAAGCATCTCAAATAGGTTTCCAAGGTCTGATTAGTTCGCTCAGTTTGGCCATTAAGGCCCGCCAAAACCTAGAGACAAACTGAGAACCTCTGTCAGACACAATATTCTTCGGAATGCCATGCAAACGAACCACATGCTGAAAAAACAATGGAACCAAATCTGAGGAGGAAGGCAACTTAGGCAAAGGTACCAGAAGGACCATTTTAGAGAACCAGTCACAAACATCTCAGATAACAGTCATCTTCTGGGAAACAGGAAGATCCAAAATAAAATCCGTGGAAATATGCGTCCAGGGCCTCTCAGGGACCGGCAAAAGGCAAAAGCAACCCACTAGCGCGGGAACAGCAAGGCTTGGCCCGGGCGCAAGTCCCACAGGACTGCACAAAAGCACACACATCGCGCGACAAGGAAGGCCACCAAAAGGACCTAGCAACCAAATCTCTGGTACCAAAAATCCCAGGATGACCAGCCAACACTGAACAATGAACCTCAGAAATTACCTTACTTGTCCATCTATCAGGAACAAAAAGCTTCCCCACTAGACAGCGGTCAGGCTTATCAGCCTGAAATTCCTGAAACACCCGCCACAAATCAGGAGAGATGGCAGAAAAAATTACCCCTTCCTTAAGAATGCCAACCGGCTCAAGGACTCCAGGAGAATCAGGCAAAAAACTCCTAGAGAGGGCATCAGCCTTAACATTCTTAGATCCCGGAAGATACGAGACCACAAAATCAAAACGGGACAAAAACAGGGACCATCGAGCCTGTCTAGGATTCAGCCGCTTGGCCGACTCGAGGTAAATCAGATTCTTATGATCAGTCAAGACCACAACGCGGTGCTTAGCTCCCTCAAGCCAATGTCGCCACTCCTCAAACGCCCACTTCATAGCCAACAACTCCCGATTGCCGATATCATAATTGCGTTCCGCAGGCGAAAACTTTCTGGAAAAAAAAGCACACGGTTTCATCAAAGAACCATCAGAATCCCTCTGAGACAAAACGGCCCCTGCCCCAATCTCAGAAGCGTCAACCTCAACCTGAGAAGGAAGAGAGACATCCGGCTGACGCAACACAGGGGCAGAAGTAAATCGGCGTTTAAGCTCCCGAAAGGCCTCAACGGCCGTAGAGGACCAATTCGTTACATCAGCGCCTTTCTTCGTTAAATCAGTAAGGGGCTTTACCACACTGGAAAAGTTGGCAATGAAACGGCGATAGAAATTAGCAAAGCCCAAAAATTTTTGAAGGCTCTTCACAGATGTGGGTTGAATGCAGTCATGAATAGCTTGGACCTTAACAGGATCCGTTTCCATAGACGAGGGAGAAAAAATAAAACCCCAAAAAGAGACCTTCTGAACTCCGAATAGGCACTTAGACCCCTTCACAAATAAAGCATTATCTGTATTTGTCTATATTTGCCCCGTATTCACATGTAAAGCGCCATGGAATAAATGGCGCTATAAAAATGTATAATAATAATAAAAAAATAATAAAATCATGAAGGATCTGGAATACCATCCTGACCTGCTTCACATGAGACTCCCAATCATCGGAAAAAAACAAAATATCATCCAAATATACAACCATGAATTTATCAAGATAATTGCGGAAAATATCATGCATGAAAGATTGGAACACAGATGGAGCATTAGAGAGCCCGAATGGCATCACGAGGTATTCAAAACGGCCTTCGGGCGTATTAAATGCAGTTTTCCATTCGTCACCCTGTTTAATACGAACAAGATTATATGCCCCTCGGAGGTCATTCTTAGTAAACCAACTAGCCCCCTTAATCTGAGCAAACAAATCAGAAACCAAAGGCAAGGGGTATTGGAATTTGACCGTGATCTTATTAAGAAGACGATAATCTACGAGTATACAGGGTCTCAAGGAGCCATCCTTCTTAGCAACAAAAAAGAAACCCACTCCCAATGGTGACGAAGACGGCTGAATATGCCCCTTCTCCACAGATTCCTTAACTTAACTCCGCATGGCGGCATGCTCTGGCACAGACAGATTGAAAAGTCGGCCCTTAGGGAACTTACAACCTGGAATCAAGTTAATAGCACAATCACAGTCCCTATGTGGAGGAAGGGAACTGGACTTGGGCTCATCAAATACATCCTGGAAATCCGACAAAAACTCAGGGACCCCAGAAGAGGGGGAAGAGGAAATTGACATCAAAGGAACGTTACTATGTACCCCTTGACAACCCCAACTAGTTGTTGGCATATGCAACAGATTGGGACTTATTATAAGTGAAAGGAGGACTTTATACTAACCAGACAGCAGATGGCGATAGTGTGTAAAGTCATATACTTGCTGTAATGTGGGCAGGGCCGTATTTGCAACTAGGCAATTGAGGGCACGTGCCTAGGGCGGCAGGATGCGGGGGGCGGCACCCAAACAAGGTATGTTTGTTTTTTGTTTTGTTTTTGTTTGTTTTTTTTAAAGTCCTTTTTGCAATGGAAAGAGCAGTCCCGGAAGCAGGACGCTCCGCCCTCATCTCAGATTGCTGGAGGACTGGGCGCCTCTCGCTGGTGGCTGCAGGGATAGTGCGGCTGTGCCAGGGGCGGCGCTCTCTGCTGCTTGGAGGACTGCCATAACGAGAGGAGCGGGCAGAGGAGGAAGAGAAAATGGTGGTGTGCCAGCATCTGCCGCCTCTCCCACTGCTAGTAAGTACCTTGGATCAGTACTTGCTCCTTCCATCCCTCCGGGTTGCTAGAGAAACGCCCCCTCCATGGCCGCCACTTACTTGTTGCAACTTGCTATGGCAACATCACAGTTTCTCCTTCTCACGAATGGCTCAAGTACAGAAATGTGCAGCTCTTGTGGTATCTCCCTGTCAGCTCTGGTCACCGGCCGTACAAAGGAACCAGACACTGAGGAGGGGGAGGCGGCACCTTTAGTATCGAGCGTCCTGCTCTGATCTGTGTAGTAACCAGGGGGCAAGTGCTACTGTACCTTGTGCTGCTGTGCCCCCTACATAACTGTACTCTGCTAATATGCCCCATGTGCTGCTGTGCCCTGCTACACTACTGTACTCTGTGCCCCTACTGTACTGTACTCTGCTAATATGCCCCATGTGCTGCTGTGCCCTGCTACACTACTGTACCCTGTGCCCCCTACATAACTGTACTCTGCTAATATGCCCCATGTTCTGCTGTGCCCTCTGCAATACTGTACTTTGTGCCCCATGTGCTGCTTGGCCCCCTACACTACTGTACCCTGTGCCCCCCTACATTACTCTACCCTTTGCAGCTGTGCCCCTATAGTACTGAGCTCCATGTGCTGCTGTATCCTCTCCCCCATGCACCTTTTTGCCTTCTGCTTCATGCACTACTGTGTCCCATTATTGTTGTGCCCTGTGTATTATGGTGCCTTGTGCCTCCTGTACTGCTATGCCCCACGTGTTGTGGTGCTCTGTGCCTCCTGTACTCCATGTGTTGTGGTGCCCTGTGCCTCCTGTACTGCTCTGCACCATGTATTTTGGTGCCCTGTGCCTCCTGCACTGGTGTGCCCCGTGTGTTGTGCCCTGTGAAACCTGCACTGCTGTGCCCAGTGTGTTGTGGGGCCCAGTGCCTCCTGCACTGCTGTGCCCAGTGTATTGTGGCTGGAGGGTCCAATGTTACTTGTCCCTGCCCCAATGGTCAAGCAACCCATTGCTCCCAGGGGTCTGTGGCCCTCTAAGCGCCACATACTTACCCCCAACCCACTGTCTCCTTCCCCATAATCCTGTAGAATTTAAGCCCGCAAGGGCAGGGTCCTCGCCCTTCTGTATCAGTCCGTCATTGTTAGTTTGTTTACTGTATGTGATATTTGTAACTTGTATGTAACCTCATCTCATGTACAGCACCATGGAATTAATGGTGCTATATAAATAAATAAATAAATAATAATAATAATAATAATAATAATACTTGCTGAGTGTAACCTGGCAGCAGTGCCGTATTTGTCTCTAGTCTGTTGAGGGCACCAGGATGCGGGGGAGAAGGGGGGCACCTGAGCAAGGTTTTTTTTTTCTTTTTATGTGGATGTGGAAAAGATGCCGGATCTGCCGCGAATAGCAAAAATCGCTGATGTGAAAGTAGCCTAAGGCTAGGGTCACAATGCGTTAGTGCAATCCGTTTAGCGCTAGCGGATTGCGCTAACGCAATTTTTTTTAAGGGGCCGCGTTTCGGGGTCGTGGTAACGTCCCCGCTCTCGCAGATCCCCGATCTGCGAGAGCGGAGAACGGACCTCGGGCGCGCCACGGACGCTGCAAACAGCGTCCGCGGCGTGCCACAAAACACCGGTGCGTCGCTAGCGCGTGCCGAAAATGGCACACGCTACTGATGCGCGTTCCCATTGCCGTGAATGGGCGCACTAACGGACGCGTTGCACGGCGTTAATTTCGCTGTGCAACGCTGTCCGTTAGCGTGGTCCCATTAACGCAATGGGAACCTAGCCTTAGTCACTGCCGATAGTGTCATACTCACCAATGGGGGAGGCAGCACAAAAAGTGCCTAGGGCAGCAGAAACTCTAAATACGGCCCTGAATGTGGGGAGGGAAGCTCTCGGTGGTTTGTTGTTTTCTTACTTTCGGTTTTGCTTTTCTTCATGAATGTGTTGTCTTCAGTGCACGGACTGTGTGACACTGAATTGTATCTCATGTTTATCCAGTATGAAGTAAATACTGTTTACTCAAGATATCTTGCTGATTGAAGCTTTCCTAAAGGTACCTTCACACATAACGATATTGTTAACGATATCGTTGCTATTTGTGACGTAGCAACGATATCGTTAATGAAATCGTTATGTGTGACAGCGACCAACGATCAGGCCCCTGCTGGGAGATCGTTGGTCGCTGAATAAAGTCCAGAACTTTATTTCGTCGCTGGACTCCCTGGAGACATCGCTGGATCGGCGTGTGTGACACCGATCCAGCGATGTCTTCACTGGTAACCAGGGTAAACATCGGGTAACTAAGCGCAGGGTCGCGCTTAGTAACCCGATGTTTACCCTGGTTACCATGCTAAAAGTAAAAAAAAACAAACACTAGATACTTACCTAACGCTGTCTGTCCTCCAGCGCTGTGCTCTGCACTCCTCCTGTACTGGCTGTGAGCCGGAATGCAGAGCGGTGACGTCACCGCTGTGCTTTCCGGCTCCCAGCCAGTACAGGAGGAGAGCAGAGAAGCAGAGAAGCAGAGCGCAGCGCTGGAGGACAGACAGCGGTAGGTAAGTATCTAGTGTTTGTTTTTTTTTACTTTTAGGATGGTAACCAGGGTAAACATCGGGTTACTAAGCGCGGCCCTGCGCTTAGTTACCCGATGTTTACCCTGGTTACCGGCATCGTTGGTCGCTGGAGAGCGGTCTGTGTGACAGCTCTACAGCGACCAAACAGCGACGCTGCAGCGATCCGGATCGTTGTCGGTATCGCTGCAGCGTCGCTTAATGTGAAGGGGCCATAAGTACAGCGGTGACTGCAAGAAGACGCACTCTGCAACAGGTTATGGGCCCAGGCACCCCAGATAACCCCAGGCACCCCAGATAACCCCAGGCATCCCAGATAACCCCAGATAACTCCAGGCAACCCAGGCACCCCAGACACTACAGGTCTGCACTACAAGCTCAGGCAGAAGGATCCTGGTTTATAGCCCAGATAACGGAGCACACAGATAAGCTCTGTAAACAGAAGGAACTAAATCCAGATACAGAGTGACAGAGGAATTCAGCATCCCAGGAGCTGGATATAATTGCAGAGAATTCACAGGACATACAGGAGAATATCTTCAGTACAACTCTCTAAACAAGTAAGACTATATAAAGATGATGAGTAACACAGAACTGAAATTTACAGTAGCTAAACTGAATAGTGAAAATTATCAGTTATGGAAATTCAAAGTAGAGATGTTGTTATCTAAGGATGATCTATGGGAAGTAATTGTTACAGCAAGACCAGATCAAGATAATCAGACATGGGATAAGAAGGATATACAAGCGAGAGCCACCATTAGCTTATTAGTGGATGATGCTCAATTAATACATATAAGAAATGAAGAAACAGCTAAGGGAATGTGGGAAGCATTAAGAAAACTGTATGAAAGACCTAGCTTGAATCACAAGTTGTTTTTATTAAGAAAGCTGTACAGTATGAGATTGAGTGCAAATGACGATATGCAGAAGCACATATTCTCAATGATGGAATTGATATCACAGCTAAGATCTATTGGTGAAGATATTAAAGAAAGTCATGTAGCAGCTATATTGTTGTGCAGTTTACCAGATTCATATACAGCCTTGATAAATGCCCTTGAGACGAGACCAGAAACTGACATTACATTAGATTTTGTGAAAACAAGACTAATAGATGAATATCAGAGAAGAAAAGAACAAAGAAATGATTCTTCTACTGAAAAGGACAGTGAAAACGCTCTTAAAGCTACAGAATTCCAAAAACCCTATAATAAAGAGACAAGAGAATGCTTCAGATGTAAGAAAAAAGGTCATTTAAAGAAAGACTGTACCATATGGAAAGCAGAACAACAAAAATTACAACATAAAAAGCATACAGAGAAAGTAAAAAACACAATTTCCGATTCATGTGAGAATAATTGCAATGGCACATTTAAAGTAACAGACAAGAAATCATCACTTGGTTGGTTTATTGATTTAGGAGCAGCGAGTCATATGACAAGTGACAAGAATTTCTTTACTGATCTTGATTTAGATAAGAAAGAAGCCATTTATCTCGCAGATGGAAGCAAAATAACCGCAGAAGGTATCGGACAAGGTATGCTAAATTGTTCAAACAAGTTCGGGCAAGATTCAAAGATACTTGTACAAGATGTGTTGTATGTTCCAAAATTGGAAGGCGGATTATTATCTGTGAAACATTTAACAGCAAAAGGACTTACAGTGAAATTCAAAGACAATGAGTGTGCAATTATTGCAGGAAACAAGGTGATAACCAAAGTCAAGGCAGATGAACAATTATATCATTTTGACACACCAAAGGAACAGATGAAGGTATGTACACATGATCACAAAAACTGTATTCACATGTGGCATAGACGTCTAGGACATAGACACCCTGACAGTATAAGGGAACTACAGAGAAAAGAATTGACAAAAGATTTAAAGATATCAGATTGCTCAATTACCATAAGATGTGATTGTTGTATAAAATCCAAAGCCACAAGGATATCTATTCCAAAAGAAAGTGAGATGAAAAGCGAAAGACCACTTGATTTGGTGCATATTGACTTATGTGGACCCATGAAAGTGACTACATCAGGAGGCAATAGATACATGTTGACTTTTATAGACGATTACTCAAGATACACAGTCACATACTTAATTAAGAACAAAAGTGAAGTTTTTGATAAACTTGTAGACTATGTAACAAGATCAAGTAACAAATTTCAAAGGAAGCCAATTGTCATCAGAAGTGATAATGGAGGTGAATTTACAAGTCACAGAATAGAAGACTACTTAAGACAAAATGGGATAGAACACCAAAAAACGGTTCCATACACACCTGAACAAAATGGAGTAGCAGAAAGGAAAAACAGAACTCTAACAGAGATGATAAGATGTATGCTGACGGATTCCAAACTACCAGAGAAATATTGGGGTGAGGCAGCAATGACAGCTACTTATCTACAGAACCGACTTTTTTCTAGAAAACTGACGAAAACTCCATATGAACTGTGGCAAGGTATGAAACCAAGTGTCAATCATTTAAAAGTTTTTGGATGTAAAGTTTTCATATTCATTCCAACAGAAAAATGTTCCAAACTTCAAAACAGATCCATGGAAGGAATATTTGTTGGATATAGTGAAAATTGCAAAGGATACAGAATCCTAGATCCCAAAATAGACAGAGTTACGGTGAGTAACAGTGTGACATTCATTGAAGATTTAAATGAAGACATTATGATTTCAGTTGAAACAAAAAATGAGAAAATCAATAATGACACAACTGAAGAAATATCTGATGAGGAAGAAGCAGAAGTTAATGAAGAACAAAATACTGAAAATGAAGAATCACAACTACAAACAGACACAGAACCAAGACGTTCAATGAGAGAGAACAAAGGAAAACCACCAAAACGTCTCTCATACAAGACAAGCACAAGAAAAATCTATGAGCCTACTTCTTGGGAAGAAATATCTAAACTGCCTGTTGGAGAAGACTATGATGAGACATTTGCTCCAGTTGTCAAACACACTACAATAAGAACTTTACTTACAGTTGCAGCAATGAAACAGATGCAACTGAGACATCTAGATGTAAAGACAGCTTTTCTGAATGGAGATTTAACAGAAGACATTTATATGGAACAACCTCCAGGATTCAAAGATGAAAGAAATCCAAACAAAGTTTGTAAACTACAGAAAAGCATATATGGTTTAAAGCAAGCAGCTAAAGGGTGGAATGACAAAATCACGGAAGTACTTACAAATGAAAAATTTCAAAGAAGCAAAGCTGATCCATGCTTATACACAAAAAGGCTGATTAATAGATGGATTTACATACTCATATATGTAGACGACATTTTGATTTGTTTTGAACAAGAAAGGGATAACGAAAACATTCTAAAAATCCTGAAGCAACATTTTGAAATCAAAGACTTGGGAAATGTAAAACAATACCTAGGAATACAAGTAGAAAGAGAAGAAGATGGAAGTTTCCTACTGAATCAAAATCACATGATTCAAGACATAACAGAAAAATTTGGATTAAAAGATGCAAAAACAGTAAAGTCTCCAATGGAAACTAATTATCTCAAAGAGATGAACAGTGAACAAAATATGCTACCAAATAATGAAGAATACAGAACAGCAATAGGAAAACTACTGTATCTAGCGACCGTTACAAGACCAGACATCGCAGCAGCAGTAGGAATCCTGAGTAGAAAGGTATCAAAACCAAATAAAGCTGATTGGAATGCCGTGAAGAGAGTAATACGTTATTTGAAAGGAACTAGCAATGTTAAGCTGAAATTACCCACAAGCAATGATTGCATTTTAACAGGATATGTTGATGCAGATTTGGCTGGAGATCCAACTGACAGAAGATCTACCAGTGGACATATTTTTTTCCTCTCAGGTGGACCAATAAGTTGGACAAGTAAGAAACAGTCAATTGTGACACTATCTTCAACAGAAGCAGAATATGTTGCAGCAGCACATGCGAGTCAAGAAGTACTGTGGTTAAGACAATTGTTGACAGAATTAGGACAACCACAGTTGGCACCAACAAAACTAAAAGAGGACAATCAAGGATGTCTTGTTCTTGCTCAGATGGAAAGAGTCAATCCAAGAACCAAGCATATTGATGTGAAATATCATTTCTTGAGAGATCATCAGGAACAAGGAGTCTTGAAGTTAGAGTACTGTCCTACTGAAGAAATGACAGCAGACATTTTCACGAAGGCGTTGAATGCTGATAAACATCAGAGACTAATAAAAAAGTTGGGTTTGATTGAATAAGTCCTTACTGTTGAGAAAGGGTGTTGGCATATGCAACAGATTGGGACTTATTATAAGTGAAAGGAGGACTTTATACTAACCAGACAGCAGATGGCGATAGTGTGTAAAGTCATATACTTGCTGTAATGTGGGGAGGGAAGCTCTCAGTGGTTTGTTATTTTCTTACTTTCGGTTTTGCTTTTCTTCATGTTGTCTTCAGTGCACGGACTGTGTGACACTGAATTGTATCTCATGTTTATCCAGTATGAAGTAAATACTGTTTACTCAAGATATCTTGCTGATTGAAGCTTTCCTAAGTACAGCGATGACTGCAAGAAGACGCACTCTGCAACACTAGTCACAGACATAGTTTTGCAATCCAGCACCGGATTATGTTCCTGTAACCATGGAAAACCCAGTACAACAACATCATGCAGGTTATGCAACACCAGAAAGCGGCAATCTTCCTGATGTGCTGGAGCCATGTACATGGTCATCTGCGTCCAGTACTGAGGTTTATCCTTGGCCAATGGTGTAGCATCAATGCCCCTCAAAGGAATAGGGCTCTGCAAAGGCTGCAAGGAAAAACCACAGCGCCTGGCGAATTCTAAGTCCATTAAGTTCAGGGCAGCACCTGAATCCACCTGAATCCACAAATGCCATGACAGAAAAGGAAGACAATGAGCAAATCAGGGTCACAGATAAAAGAAATTTAGGCTGTACAGTACTGATGGTAACAGACCTAGCGACCCTCCTAGTACGCTTAGGGCAATCAGAAATAACATGAGCAGAATCAACACAGTAAAAACACAGCCTATTCTGACGTCTGAATTCCTGCCGTTCTGTTCTAGTCAAAATCCTATCACATTGCATAGGCTCAGGACTCTGCTCAGAGGACACTGCCATATGGTGCACAGCTTTGCGCTCGCGCAAACGCCGATCAATCTGAATGGCTAGAGACATAGATTCGCTCAAACCAGAAGGCGTAGGGAAGCCCACCATAACATCTTTAAGGGCTTCAGAAAGACCTTTTCTGAAAATAGCAGCCAGAGCATCCTCATTCCATTTAGTGAGCACAGACCATTTCCTAAATTTCTGGCAGTATAATTCTGCCGCTTCCTGACCTTGACACAAGGCCAACAGGGTTTTTTCTGCATGATCCACAGAATTAGGTTCGTCATACAATAATCCGAGCGCTTGAAAAAATGCATCTACATTCAGCAATGCCGGATCCCCTGATTCAAGGGAGAATGCCCAGTCCTGAGGGTCACCACGCAGCAAGGATATGATGATTTTAACTTGCTGAATGGGATCACCAGAAGAACGGGGTTTCAAAGCAAAAAACAATTTGCAGTTATTTTTAAAGTTCAAAAACTTGGATCTGTCCCCAAAAAACAAATCAGGAGTAGGAATTTTAGGCTCCAAAGCCGGAGTCTGGACAACATAATCTTGGATACTCTGTACTCTTGCAGCAAGTTGATCCACACGAGAAAACAAACCCTGAACATCCATGCCAGAGCATAAATCCTGAACCACCCAGAGATCAAAAGGAAAAAAAAGACAAAACAGAGCACAGAAAAAAAAATGGCTCAGATTTTTTTTTTCCTTCTTTTGAGATGCATTTAATTCATTTTTGGCCACTTGTACTGTTATGAACTGGTGGTTTAGGAGCAACATGGGACGAGCTCTGAAGGAGGTGGTACCTGTACTGACCGCAGTCCCTAAGCTCAACACAACACTAGAAGTAGCCATGGGATGCTCCTGTCACTCCCTAGGCACCTCGTCACAACCTGAGAATTAACTACCCCTAAAGATAGAAACAGGAAAACTATCTTGCCTCAGAGAAAATCCCCAAAGGATAGATAGCCCCCCACAAGTAATGACTGTGAGTGGAGAGGGAAAAGACATACACAGAATGAAACCAGGATGTAGCACAGGAGGCCAGTCTAGCTAGATAGATAGGACAGGATAAAATACTGTGCGGTCAGTATTAAAAACTACAAAAATCCACACAGAGTTTACAAAAATCTCCACACCTGACTAAAGGTGTGGAGGGTAAATCTGCTTCCCAGAGCTTCCAGCTAAACTGAATTAATCCATACTGACAAGCTGGACAAAACATAGAATGCACAGAACGAATAAGTCCACAACATGTGGACAGAAAAGAGCAAAGCAAGGACTTATCTTTGCTGAACTGGTCAGGATATCAGGGAAATCCAAGCAAAGATGTGAATCCAACCAGGAACCATAGACAAGTGGCACTGGCTGAAGGTAAGAGCCAGGCATAAATAGCCGAGCAGAAAGACAATCAGTGGAAGCAGCTGCAAGGAGCAGCCATTCCACTTAAAACCACCGGAGGGAGCCCAAGAGCAGAACTCACAAAAGTGCCACTTAGAACCACCGGAGGGAGCCCAAGAGCGGAATTCACAACAGGACACCACCCGTTTGACGGGAAGGCTTGGAGGTCTTCCGGTACCCTAGAGACGCCCCTCTCCCAATGTTGCCCCCTATGTCTTCGTAGGTGTAGAAGGTAGACAGGAAACCTATGATTAACTGTCCAGCGGAATTTGAAGTAAGGCCTGAAGTCAGTTACTCCTACGGTGATCCGGCCACCGACTACGAGCCTCAGTAAGATGTTGCCTCTCTCTCTCGGCACGACTCTTACTGGCTCTCCTTTGTGCTGTTATCGTTTACACTGTTCCACAATATCCTTCCCTTCGTGTCTCTCTCCTGGATACCGCCGCAGGGTGTGCAGGCGCGGTTCCGTTACGTTCTGTTCTGTTCGCTAGGCACCTGCCAGGTTCCCACGCCTGACAGGGACTCCCCTGTGCCTTCTCCCTGCAACACCCCCTGCCACGGGATGCTGCCTGGTTCCAACCCAGTCAGCTTCTAACTAACTTCCTCCCCAGCCCCATGTTTTGCCAGTGTGAGGAGTGGCCCAATAAATAAAGCCTTTTTCTCCCCCTAGTGGCCGGAGTGTGAAGTGTAATGTGTTCTGGTGATACCTGGTCAGGAGAACTCCTTAGTGCCATCAGACGTACCGCTGCTCCCCCTAGCGGCAGAGCGCCATACTGCAACGACCAGGTCTCTGGGGCGCTGCACTCCCCCCCGGTTAAATCCAGTACTCCTGGACTGGGAAGAAGAACAACAATATAATGCAGTGAAAGACATACAAAATTTTTGAATGCTAAGAACAAGTAAATAGAAAAGGTGCTTCCCTTTATGGGAGGTGAGGACGCTTAAACGTTACAAACAATAACAAGATTAAATATTTTTAAATAACATTTAGAGTGTAAATAACTTTCAGTACCCAGCCGGGTATTCTACTAAGTGCAAATTTTTGAACAATAAACTAACTCTTCCTTTAAGGGCGTATTCGCTGAACCCACTAAAGGCCTACCATAGAATGCTACATAACTCAACTTTTCTTTCTGTTCCAACTTCCCCAATGCAGGACCGCCTAGCTCCTTGGCTGGGCCTACTGTCATTGTACCGACCATCTTTCTACATATCTCAGGAGGACTCTCTCTCTAACCCCTACGGGTTCACTTCCAAATTTTCCTGTCCTCAATCTTTGTCAACATTATTAAACTATCTAAATCCTTCAACATTATTAATGTTTCAACCTTTATCAAAGTAATCATCAAACATTCCCTTTAAGAGGGACCCAAGTCTCTGGTGCAGATTCTCTTTCAGCAAGCAAGTTCACAGCAAGCAAGTCCTTCTGCATCATGTCTTCGCAAAGTCTTCTTTGGCTTATAAAACCAGTAGGGAGCACCTTTAAGAAGGTGCAAACTATATACAAAAACAGTTTTGGATCATTCACCGTCCATGATCCGGCAGTCTTTTAAACAGTGATGAACTTGTGCAAAAGTAGAAAAAGAAATACAAAACAATAGGGATCCCGGGTAAACAAAGGGACCCCTTTAAGAAATAACCCTGGTCGGGTTTAAAGTAGCAGCAACAGCAGGAAACAGGTAACTATTTACATCTTAGGGTTTTCGAGGTTTGTTACTGTAAGTCAGGGGGTAGCACCGGTCGGAGTAGCCCAGGTGGATACTGGCGGCTACCAGGTGCCACATAAGGGGCTCCCTCACTCCAGATGGGGGCCTTATGGCTTTGCGTATCTCTTTTCTCATCCGATACGGTATCAATGTCACTAATCGGTTTTTCAGGTATAATCTGGGTTCGAATGTCACTTTTGGTAGTAGGTTCAGTAGTGGCAATAATGCCCACTGTGGTAGTAGTATCACGATCTGTCAGTTCAGAGTTAGTCTTAGTCATGGCAGCAGGTGGCGCTGCTATGGAGCTTATCAGTAGGTCTTCTGTCACTGGGGCCGGGTCAGCGTTCTTACCTGCCACCACGGTGTCCTCGGGGTCAGCCTGCTCCGTCTCCGCTGGGATCTGGAACGCTGACTGCGGGGCCTTGCGCTGCGGCGTTGCCATCTCTGTTTGCAGTAGCTCGCTTTCCGGCAGGGCCTTGCTTTCTGGCTTCGGAGCGCTGGAACTTCTTTCTCGCTCCGGACCACACGAGGCTGCCGACAGGCGTCTGGTGAGGCCCCCGGTGACGATCTCCTTCCACCCGGCCTCAGTGCTCAGCTGCGTCCGCCGGAGTCGATCGCTGAGCTCGTCCACTCCAGCCTGCAGGAAGTCGGGGCCAACAGGTGACGCCTGGCCGCGGTATCTCTCTGGGTAGCTGGGGGAGTCCTCTGCTCCGACCCCACGATCCGATCCCGATCCCGGTCGGCTGGCCATGGCGTCTCCCACGTGGTTCAGTTCTTCTCCCTCCTTGTCTTTTTCCCGCTCTCTCCTTCGTGGGCGGGTTTATTTTCTTTGTCTCCGCCCTCCACTGAGGATCAGGAGGCGGATCTCGGCTGCTGACGGACACGTCCTCAAAGTACAGAAATATTTAGACTGGGCGGCCATTACTTTTCGCGCTCTTCAGCTTGCTCACGCCCACTTCCACGCCCTTCTTCTTCTCATGCGCTCCTCATGGCGCGGCAATGGCGGCGGTTTTGGCGGGAATCTTGTGGCAATAGCAGTACAGTCTTTGCAATAAATCACAGTCCAACACGTTTCAATCACAGTTCCAAGGCACACATGACCCAATTCTTCAGGCTTAAGTACGATCCTGTTTGTGACGCCAAGTTGGATCGCCTCCAGACACAGGGCCACAAGTCACTCGGTACCGGTCCTTTCTGCTCGGTTATGCGGTTGTCACGGTGGCTGGACCCCGTCATGACCTTGCTAAGGGGCGTCCAATAAAGGTGATAGTACAGTCTGTCAGGGGTTCGTGACGCCACCTGTGGTGTTCGGTCAGCGTGAACGACGCTGCGGTGGGGTCCGCTGGGGTGATGGAATGGCAGCTGGATGGTATACCTTCCCACAGGTGAAGTATGTCCCCAGGGCTTCCCAGTAAGGTAGATGGTGATGGTGTGAGGTGCAGGCAAAAACGAGGACACAAGGTTGCAGTCTCTTTACCTCTTTACTGAAGGCTTCAATATCCTCAGTCCAGAGCACGTTCAACCGGGCTATCAGAGACCGGCCGGTCCGATGGGCACATCCAGAGTTTCCTTCGCAGATGGAAATCGTTGCCTACCAATAGCGCCTGTGTGTTGTAGTCCTACCCTTCTGAGCATTTGGAATAGTCCTCACAACTGCTGCTCTCGTTCGTTCGTTCTCTACAGCTTTCTTTCTCTCTCTCGTTCTTTGGTTCCAGATGTTACTAGTTTTTAACGTCCCCCAGATATGTTATGGCTAGGACGCCACCCGTTTGACGGGAAGGCTTGGAGGTCTTCCGGGACCCTAGAGACGCCCCTCTCCCAATGTTGCCCCCTATGTCTTCATAGGTGTAGAAGGTAGACAGCCAACCTATGATTAACTGTCCAGCGGAATTTGAAGTAAGGCCTGAAGTCAGTTACTCCTACGGTGATCCGGCCACCGACTACGCGCCTCCGTAAGATGTTGCCTCTCTCTCTCGGCACGACTCTTACTGGCTCTCCTTTGTGCTGATCTCGTTTACACTGTTCCACAATATCCTTCCCTTCGTGTCTCTCTCCTGGATACCGCCGCAGGGTGTGCAGGCGTGGTTCCGTTACGTTCTGTTCTGTTCGCTAGGCACCTGCCAGGTTCCCACGCCTGACAGGGACCCCCTGTGCCTTCTCCCTGCAACACCCCCTGCCACGGGATGTTGCCTGGTTCCAACCCAGTCAGCTTCTAATTAACTTCCTCCCCAGCCCCTAGTTTTACCAGTGTGAGGAGTGGCCCAATAAATAAAGCCTTTTTCTCCCCCTAGTGGCCGGAGTGTGAAGTGTAATGTGTTCTGGTGATACCTGGTCAGGAGAACTCCTTAGTGCCATCAGACGTACTGCTGCTCCCCCTAGCGGCAGAGCGCCATACTGCAACGACCAGGTCTCTGGGGCGCTGCAATAACATTTTTGGACATCATTTTGCTGCCCCAAAAAACTTTAGCTGGCCCCCAAAAAATTAGCTACAGTTGTTATATTTATCACTGTGTGTTGTACGCCTCACGCATCGCATATTATTGCGCTAAATATCTTAAATTTTAGAACTCCAATTTTATTTTTGGGTGTCATATCCAACTTTTTGACAAAATTTTGGAGTGCCAAAAAAAGGCCACATTTTGATCAGTCTGTTATCTCTGGCTGATGCCTGGGGTATCAGTGGTGTCAAAATCCGTGCTTTGCAGGCATAGGTTGCATTCTTCTGTCTGCTACCTTTGGTCTACTCAGTATTTATTGTTTTAAAATTAAAAAAAAAAATTAAAAAAATTATACAGTCTGTTATATCCGTCACACGCCTGGTGTATCTGTGGTGTAAAAATCTTCTATTTGCAGGCATATGTTGCATTGCGCTGTTTGCTTTCCGGCCGGCCGGCGCTCACAGTGCAGAGAAGCACAGCGCCGGTGGACAGACACCGGGATGTAAGTATGTAGTGGGTTTTTTTTTTACGTTTACGCTGGTAACCAGGGTAAACATCGGGTTACTAAGCGCGGCCCTGCGCTTAGTAACCCGATGTTTACCCTGGTTACCAGTGAAGACATCGCTGAATCGGCGTCACACACGCCGATTCAGTCGATGTCTGCGGGAGTCCAGCGACGAAATAAAGTTCTGGACTTTCTGCTCCGACCAACGATGGCACAGCAGGATCCTGATCGCTGCTGCCTGTCAAACTCAATGATATCGCTAGCCAGGACGCTGCAACGTCACGGATCGCTAGCGATATCGTTCAGTGTGACGGTACTCTCTAAGGGGCCCAATGATACTCTTTCGCCCGAGGCCCATGAAAACCTGGAGCCGACCCTGGCGACAACGCACATCAAGAAAATGCCAGCTGCAGCTGTGACAGGGCGCTCTGCTCTGTGACAGTCCATGTGTTGAAGTAACATAGCAGTTTTGTTAAATGATGCATGTAAAGAAGCTGCGGAGACACCATCACGTGTTTCTCGACGCAAGCAGTGAATAGCCAGGCCTTTCCCCGGGAAGGAACAACCACGGGAAGGGCAGCATCCTATGAAGGAAAGCCATCTATGCCAAGCATGGTATCCATCCACAGACAGCTGTTTCCGGGTTTTTGCCCCTCATCATTGTGGAGTAGGAATCTGGCTATTAGGAGCAGTGCCTAGTAAAAAGGCTATGAAGGCACAGATGATTGGCCTCGGGGAGACCAAAACATCCAACACCGCGGAGACACCATCACGTGTTTCTCAACGCAGTGATTCCAGAACACTGCCCCCATCCCTTATGGGAAATATGCAGATGCATGTAAAGAAGCTGCGGAGACACCATCACGTGTTTCTCGGCACAAGCAGTGAATAGCTAGGCCTTTCCCTGGGAAGGAACAACCATGGGAAGGGCAGCATCCTATGAAGGAAAGCCACCTATGCCAAGCATGGTATCCATCCACAGACAGCTGTTTCGGGGTTTTTGCCCCTCATCAGTGTGGAGTAGGAATCTGGCTATTAGGAGCAGTGCCTAGTAAAAAGGCAATGAAGGCACAGATGAGGGGCAAAAACCCCGAAACAGCTGTCTGTGGATGGATACCATGCTTGGCATAAGTGGCTTTCCTTCATAGGATGCTGCCCTTCCCGTGGTTGTTCCTTCCCCTCGACCAACACCGGGGCAGGAGGATCAACGGAGGGAACCATAGGCGCCACGTATCTCCGCAATAACAACCTATGGAACACATTATGGATGGCAAAAGAAGCTGGAAGGGTCAAACGAAATGACACAGGATTGAGACCTTCAGAAATCTTATACGGACCAATGAAACGAGGCTTAAACTTAGGAGAGGAAACCTTCATAGGAACATGACGAGATGACAACCAAACCAAATCCCCAACACGAAGTCGGGGACCAACACAGCGCCGGTGGTTAGCGAAATGTTGAGCCTTCTCCTGGGACAATGTCAAATTGTCCACCACATGAGTCCAAATCTGCTGCAACCTGTCCACCACCGTATCCACACCAGGACAGTCCGAAGGCTCAACCTGCCCTGAAGAGAAACGAGGATGGAAACCAGAATTACAGAAAAAAGGCGAAACCAAAGTAGCCGAGCTGGGGCGAACTCAGCCAAAGGCAAGAAGGACACCCAATCATCCTGATCAGCAGAAACAAAGCATCTCAGATATGTTTCCAAAGCCTGATTAGTTTGTTCGGTTTGGTCATTTGTCTGAGGATGGAAAGCCGAAGAAAAAGACAAATCAATGCCCATCTTAGCACAAAAGGACCGCCAAAACCTTGAAACAAACTGGGAACCTCTGTCCGAGACGATGTTGTCCGGAATGCCATGCAAACGAACCACATGCTGGAAAAACAATGGCACCAAATCAGAGGAGGAAGGCAATTTAGACAAGGGTACCAAATGGACCATCTTAGAGAAGCGATCACAAACCACCCAAATGACCGACATCTTTTGAGAGACAGGGAGATCTGAAATAAAATCCATGGAAATATGCGTCCAGGGCCTCTTCGGGACCGGCAAGGGCAAAAGCAACCCACTGGCACGAGAACAGCAGGGCTTAGCCCGAGCACAAGTCCCACAGGCCTGCACAAAAAAAACGCACATCCCGTGACAAAGAAGGCCACCAAAAGGATCTAGCCACCAAATCTCTGGTACCAAAGATTCCAGGATGACCCGCCAACACCGAACAATGAACCTCAGAGATAACTCTACTAGTCCATCTATCAGGGACAAACAGTTTCTCCGCTGGACAACGGTCAGGTCTATCAGCCTGAAACTTCTGCAGCACGCGCCGCAAATCAGGGGAGATGGCAGACAAAATTACCCCCTCCTTGAGAATACCCGCCGGCTCAGGAACACCCGGAGAGTCAGGCACAAAACTCCTTGACAGGGCATCAGCCTTCACATTCTTAGAGCCCGGAAGGTACGAAACCACAAAATCAAAACGGGAGAAAAACAGCGACCATCGAGCCTGTCTAGGATTCAACCGTTTGGCAGACTCGAGATAAGTCAAATTCTTGTGATCCGTCAAGACCACCACACGATGCTTGGCTCCTTCAAGCCAATGTTGCCACTCCTCGAATACCCACTTCATGGCCAACAACTCTTGATTGCCAACATCATAATTGCGCTCAGCAGGCGAGAATTTTCTAGAAAAGAAGGCACATGGTTTCATCACCGAGCCATCAGAACTTCTTTGCGACAAAACAGCCCCTGCTCCAATCTCAGAAGCATCAACCTCGACCTGAAACGGGAGCGAAACATCTGGCTGGCACAACACAGGGGCAGAAGAAAAACGACGCTTCAACTCCTGAAAAGCCTCTACAGCCGCAGAGGACCAATTGACCACATCAGCGCCTTTCTTGGTCAAATCAGTCAACGGTTTAGCAACACTAGAAAAATTAGCGTTGAAGCGACGGTAAAAATTAGCAAAGCCCAGGAACTTCTGCAGGCTCTTCACAGATGTCGGCTGAGTCCAATCATAAATAGCCTGAACTTTAACAGGGTCCATCTCGATAGTAGAAGGGGAAAAAATGAAACCCAAAAATGAAACCTTCTGAACCCCAAAGAGACATTTCGACCCCTTCACAAACAAGGAATTCGCACGAAGGACCTGCAACACCATTCTGACCTGCTTCACATGAGACTCCCAATCATCCAAAAAGACCAAAATATCATCCAAATATACAATCATGAATCTATCTAGGTACTTTCGGAAGATGTCATGCATAAAGGACTGAAACACAGATGGAGCATTAGAAAGCCCGAATGGCATAACCAGGTACTCAAAATGGCCCTCGGGCGTATTAAATGCTGTTTTCCATTCATCGCCCTGTTTAATTCGCACAAGATTATACGCCCCTCAAAGATCTATCTTGGTGAACCAACTAGCCCCCTTAATCCGAGCAAACAAATCAGACAGCAGCGGCAAAGGGTACTGAAATTTGACTGTGATCTTATTAAGAAGGCAGTAATCAATACAAGGTCTCAAAGAGCCATCCTTCTTGGCCACAAAAAAGAACCCTGCTCCCAACGGTGATGACGACGGGCGAATATGACCTTTCTCCAAGGATTCCTTTATATAACTCCGCATAGTGGCGTGCTCTGGCACAGATAAATTAAACAGTCGGCCCTTAGGAAACTTACTACCAGGAATCAAATTAATAGCACAATCGCAATCCCTATGAGGAGGTAAGGCACCGGATTTGGGCTCTTCAAATACATCCCGGTAATCTGACAAAAACTCAGGGACTTCAGAAGGAGTGGAAGGCAAAATTGACAGCAATGGAACATCACCATGTACCCCCTGACAACCCCAGCCGGACACAGACATAGATTTCCAATCCAATACTGGATTATGGACCTGCAGCCATGGCAACCCCAAAATGACCACATCATGCAGATTATGCAACACCAAAAAGCGAATATCCTCCTGATGTGCAGGAGCCATGCACATGGTCAATTGAGTCCAGTACTGAGGCTTATTCTTGGCCAAAGGCGTAGCATCAATTCCTCTCAATGGAATAGGATACTGCAAGGGCTCCAAGAAAAAACCACAGCGCCTGGCAAACTCCAAGTCCATCAAATTCAGGGCAGCGCCTGAATCCACAAATGCCATAACAGAATAGGACAACAAAGAGCAAATCAGAGTAACGGACAAAAGAAATTTAGACTGTACCGTACCAATGGTGGCAGACCTAGCGAACCGCTTAGTGTGCCTAGGACAATCGGAGATAGCATGAGTGGAATCACCACAGTAAAAACACAGCCCATTCCGACGTCTGTGTTCTTGCCGTTCAGCTCTGGTCAAAGTCCTATCACAATGCATAGGCTCAGGCCTATGCTCAGAGAATACCGCCAAATGGTGCACAGCTTTGCGCTCACGCAAGCGCCGATCGATCTGAATGGCCAAGGACATAGACTCATTCAGACCAGCAGGCGTGGGAAATCTCACCATGACATCCTTAAGGGCTTCAGAAAGACCCTTTCTGAAAATTGCCGCCAGGGCACACTCATTCCACTGAGTAAGCACAGACCACTTCCTAAACTTCTGACAGTACACCTCCGCTTCATCCTGACCCTGACACAAAGCCAGCAAGATTTTCTCTGCCTGATCCACTGAATTAGGTTCATCATAAAGCAATCCAAGCGCCAGAAAAAACGCATCTACATCACGCAATGCAGGATCTCCTGGCGCAAGGGAAAATGCCCAGTCTTGAGGGTCACCACGCAACAAAGAAATAATGATTTTTACTTGTTGAATGGGGTCACCAGAGGAGCGGAGTTTAAAAGCTAGAAACAGTTTACAATTATTTTTGAAATTAAGGAACTTAGATCTATCCTCAGAAAACAAATCAGGAATAGGAATTCTAGGCTCTAACATCGGATTCTGAACCACAAAATCTTGAATGTTTTGTACCCTTGCAGATGATCCACACAAGAGGACAGACCTTGAATGTCCATATCTACACCTGTGTCCTGAACCACCCAGAGGTTTAGGGGAAAAGAAAGACAAAAAACACTGCAGAGAAAAAAAAATGGTCTCAGAACTTCTCTTATCCCTCTATTGAGATGCATTAATACTTTGGGCCAGCTGTACTGTTATGGACCTGGTGGTTAGGAGCACCCGGAACGACCTGATGGTTAAACTCGCACAGGACAAGCTCTGGGAAGTGGGACCTCTGCTGACCGCAACCCCTAATCCTATCACACAACTAGAAATAGCCGTGGAGCGTACCTAACACGACCTAGATGCCTCTTCACAGCCTAAGAGCTAACTAGCCCTAAAGATAGAAAATAAAGCCTACCTTGCCTCAGAGAAATTCCCCAAAGGAAAAGGCAGCCCCCCACATATATTGACTGTGAGTTAAGATGAAAGTCACAAACACAGAAATGAAACAGGTTTCAGCAAAGGGAGGCCAGACTTACTAAACAGACTGAGGATAGGAAAGGTATCTTTGCGGTCAGCACAAAACACTACAAAAAGACCACGCAGAGTGTGCAAAAAGACCTCCGCACCGACTCACGGTGCGGAGGTGCCACTCTGCATCCCAGAGCTTCCAGCTAGCAAGGCTAGATCATGATAGCCAGCTGGACAAGGAAACAATGAACAAATAATTAACTAGCAGGGACTTAGCTTCTGCTGGAGTAGACAGGTCACCAGAAAGATACAAGAGCGAACTGAACCAGTACAAGAACATTGACAGCTGGCATGGAGTAACGATCTGAGTGGAGTTAAATAGAGCAGCCAGCCAAAGACTAAACCACGTCACCTGTGGAAGGAACCTCAGAAGCAGCAGCTCCACTCACAGCCACCAGAGGGAGTCCATGGACAGAACTCGCTGAAGTACCATTCATGACCACAGGAGGGAGTTCGATAACAGAATTCACAACAAGCCCCCCCGCAGCACCGGAGACGCAAGCATCACCCTGGGCAGCAGCGGCGGCGGACACCTCCTCATCCCAGCCTGCAACGATACCGGTAAGCGGTATATCCGCTTTGTAAGACGCACCCCTATTTCCCCCCCAAATTTGGGGGAAATAAAGTGCATCTTACAAAGCGAAAAATACGGTAATTTGCTTTAACCAAAGAACCCCATTAATGTAAACTACCGTAATTATACATCCCAGTTATTGAGGCGCACAGTAGATGTGCAGCAGCTGCCTGTGCTTTACAGCTGATGCTCCGCTATAATGACAGATATTTGCATATAGCTGTAGGGTGGGCCCCTAGAGTACATTCCCCTGGTGGGCCCCAGAAACCCCAGTCCGACCCTGCTCACACTCCTCGCCCCAACGCTGGTGGAGGAGTTGGCTTGCTCCTGTCCAACACCTGCTCCTTTGCTCCAATCCCGCTACCACCCTCCTCTACTCTTCCCTTGTTTGAGGTGCACTCCGTCCGCATCTATTCCCCCTCCAAACTCCAGCTGGCTATCATTTACCGCCCCCCAGAACTAGCCATCTCCACATTTCTTGACCACCACCGGGCTACTTAATTTCCTCTCTGCTGACATCCCCACTATCATCATGGGTGACTTCAATATCCCCATTGACGCTTCCACCTCAGCTGCCTCTAAACTTTTATTGCTCACTGCCATCTTCGGCCTAACTCAATGGTCTTCTGTGGCCACTCACAAAGATGGTCACACACTAGACCTTATCTTTACTCGCTTCTATTCCCTTACAAATCTCATTAACTCACCCCTCCCCCATCTGTCCACAACCTACTGACATTCTCTTCCCTCTCCTCTCCTAGTGCGCAATCCCCACTCCACAAACTCACTCACCCTCGCAGAAATATCAAACACCTCAATTTACAATCACTCTCTGAGTCCCTTCTCCATCTTACAGACATAGCTTCCTTTCATGACACAGATATTGCTGCCACTTTTTATAACACCACAACAGCAATGACACTCAATTCGACCACCCCCCCATGCATAGCAAAACTTGTACAATCAACTGACAGCCCAGGCTCACCAGCCTGACTAAAGAACTGAGACGGGCTTCCTGGGTCGCTGAGCGGAGATGAAAGAGATCCCACTCTGCCGAGCACTTCATCGCATACAAGCAGTCCTTCGCCAGCTTCAAGTCCATGCTCAGTGCCACAAAACAAACTTACTGCTCATCTCTCATATCCTCCCTGTCTCACAACCCTAAAGAGCTTTTCAACACTTTCAATTCGCTACTCCGTCCCCCCGCACTTACTGTCTTCCCTCTCATTTCTCCTGAAGACTTTGCTTCTCTCTTTAAACAGAAGATCAATACGATCAGAGAAAGCTTTGGCCCACATCGCCCAATGCCTCTCTTAGCTGCTCAACCCTGCTCCTCCAAAATCAGCTTCTCCACCGTGATAGAAGATCAGCTCTCCACCCTCCTGTCAAGATCACACCTCATCACTTGCACGCTTGATCGGCTCCTGTCCCACCTCATCCCTAACCTCGCCACAGTCTTCATCCCAACCCTAACACACCTCTTCTACCTCTCACTCACAATTGGTGTCTTCCCCTCATCCTTCAAACATGCAAAGATAACACCCATCCTCAAAAAGTCGTCCCTTGACCCATCTTGTGTCTAGCTATCGCCCGATATCTCCTCTCCATTTTACCTCAAAACTACTGGAACAGCATGTCCATCTTGAACTATCCTCCCACCCCTTTTCCTGCTCCCTCTTTGACTGGTTACAATCTGGCTTCTGAACCCATCATTCAACTGAAACTGCCCTAACTAAAGTCACCAATGACCTACTAACCTGGACCTATCTTCTGCCTTTGACACTGTAGACCACTCCCTCCTGCTATGGATTATCTCATCTCTTGGCATCACACACTTGGCCCTATCCTGGATCTCCTCATATCTAACAGACCGAACATTCAGTGTCTCCCTCTCCCACACCACCTCCTCACCTCGCTCCTTGTCTGTCGGTGTTCCTCAAGGCTCAGATCTAGGACCCCTACTCTTCTCCATCTATACCTTTTGGCCTGGGACAGCTCATAGAATCCCACGGTTTGCAGTATCATCTCTACGCCAATTGAAAACTCCCACCTGAAGAAGACGGTGTTTACCGTTGAAACGCGTTGTGGCAAACGACATATGTTGTCTGAGTTTCCTTCAGCGCTCCTGAGACTGATTTCTGTTTGACACACATTCTTATCCTCCTTTGGAGGTATTCAGCTGCAGCTGCGGTGGTGCTCGACAACTCCCTTTCATCTCCCCTTCCCTGGGTCAATTCCTCTGCGCTCCCCTCTGACTGCTTTCACTTATCTTATCTCTACGCCAATGACACGCAGATCTACCTATCCAGACCTGACCTCACCTCCTTACTCACCAAAATCCCACACTGTCTGTCTGCTATCTCAGCCTTCTTTTCTGCTCGCTTTCTAAAAATGAACATGGACAAAACAGAATTCATCATCTTTCCCCCATCTCACACTACCCCTCCACCAGACCTATCCATCAATGTCAATGGCTGCTAACTTTCCCCAGTCCCGCATGCTCGGTGCCTCGGGGTGATCCTCGACTCTGCTCTCTCTTTCAAGCCACATACCCAAGCCCTTGACTCCTCCTGCAGTCTAAAACGCAAAAATATTTCCCAGACCCGTGCATTCCTTGACCACGAAACCACAGGAACACTAGTGCACGCCCTTATCAACTACCTCTCTGGCCTCCCCTCTAGCACTCTGGCACCACTACAATCCATCCTACACTCTGCTGTCCGACTAATCTACCTGTCTCCCCGCTATTCCCCAGCCTCTCCCCTATGCCAAGCCCTCCATACATCTGTGACATGGTATCTCGGTACTTACCTACACGCAACCTTCGATCCTCACAAGATCTCCTTCTCTACTTCCCTCTTATCTCTTCTTCCCACAACCGCATCCAAGACTTCTCCCGTACTTCCCCCATACTCTGGAACTCTCTATCCCAATACATCAGACTCTCGCCTACCATAGAAACCTTCAAAAAGAACCTGAAGACTCACCTCTTCTGACAAGCCTACAGCCTGCAGTGATCCTCAACCTACTGAACCGCCGCACAACAAGCTCTACCCTCTCCTAGTGTATCCTCACCCATACCCTGCTGACTGTGAGCCCTCGTGGGCAGGGTCCTCCCTACCTGTTAGTGCCTTGTTTTTTGCTCATGTTTATTGTATTTGTCTATATTTGCCCCTTTTTCACATGTAAAGAGCCATGGAATAAATGGCGCTATAAAAAATATATCATAATAATCTTATAGCTGGGGTTGGATCCTACCAGTCAAATGTCTGTATGAATCTCATATAAGCAAGACCGGTCAGTGCTGTGCACTGATAGATTTGACCCTGGCTGCAGGTCCCCGCATATGATGGATATATGTCTCTTTTATTTATATATATATGTGTATATATATATATATATATATATATATATATATATATACACTAGCTGAAGAGCCCAGCGTTGTCTGGGCATAGTAAATATCTGTGGTTAGTTATAGCACCTCACTTTTCTTATTTTCCCATCACGCCTCTCTGTTTCCCCCTTCACATCTCTCATTTTCTCCCTTACACCTCTCATTTTCCCCCTCACTCCTCTTATTTTCCCCCTCACTCTTGTCATTTCGACCTCACATCTGTCATTTTCCGATCACTCCACTATTTTCCCTCACTCCTCTCATTTTGCACTCACACCTTTTCATTTTCACCTCACACCCCTCATTTTCACCTCACACCTCTCATTTTCCCCTCAGTATACTCATGTTTGTCTTCTCCCTTATATATAGTATACACCTGTATGTCATTTCCTGTATATAGTATATACCTGTATGTCGTCTCCCCTGTAAATAGTATATACCTGCTGTATGTCATCTCCTCCTGTATATTGTATATACCTATGTGTCATCTCGTCCTGTATATAGTATATACCTGTATGTCATCTCTTCTGTATATACTATATACCTGTATGTTATCTCCTCCTATATATAGTATATACCTGAATGTCATCTCCTGTATATAGTATATACCTGTATGTCATCTCCCCTGTATATAGTACAGTATATACCTGCTGTATGTAATCTCCTCCTCTATATACCTATGTGTCATCTCCTCTTTTATATAGTATACTAGATGGTGGCCCGATTCTAACGCATCGGGTATTCTTGAATACACTATATACAGTACATATACCAGAACTGATAATATGTAAGGACCATATTAGGGGAAAACTCTAAAGAGCAATGCAGTAACCATAAGAAAAAGAGTTACAATTCCCAACTGCAAATCAAATAAATGATAACAAATATCAAAAGGATAAACTGATTTAGAAAAAAGTACAAAACTTTATTACCACATAATACATAAATATAGAAACACACAATAAGGAGCAGTCTCCCTGAAGAAGCGGAAGCGAAACACGTGTTGGGGTGTGTGCGGTGTTCAGTGCTGTCCTATGGGTGAGAAATTCCTTATCCAGCATCTGCTTCTGACTTACTTTTGATCTGTATAGATAATGGGGACATAATGTGCGGTTACTATACCTATTTACTTAGATTGTCCTGAGAGCAGGCTGGTGGTTATATATTCCTCTCACCCATTTATGTACTCTTACAGTTGGAGTTACTTATATATGTATTGTGAGACACTGTTATCAGAAGATGATGTTACGGTTAGAGTACCTCTGTACTTTGGATAGCCTGTCACTGCCTATATGCATCATTGCTTAGATTACCAGTGTCCAGTCATTTTGGATTTTATTGTGTGTTTCTATATTTATGTATTATGTGGTAATAAAGTTTTGTACTTTTTTCTAAATCAGTTTATCCTTTTGGCATTCTAGAATACACGTAGTATATTGCACAGCCCATGTAGTATATTGCCCAGCCACGTAGTATATTGCCCAGCCACGTAGTATATTGCCCAGCCACGTAATATATTGCCTAGCCACGTAGTATGTTGCACAGTCATGTAGTATATTGCCCAACCACGTAGTATATTGCCCAGCCACGTAGTATATTGCAGTCATGTAGTATATTGCCCAGTCACATAGTATATTGCCCAGCCACATAGTATATTGCCCAACCACGTAGTATATTGCCCAGCCACGCAGTATATTGCCCAGTTACGTAGTATATTGCCTAGTGACGTAGTATATTGCACAGCCACGTAGTATATTGCCCAGTGACGTAGTATACAGCACAGAGCCACGTAGTATATTGCCCAGTTACGTAGTATATTGCCCAGTGATGTAGTATACAGCACAGAGCCACGTAGTATATTGCACAGCGACGTAGTATACAGCACAGAGCCATGTAGTATATTGGCCAGTTATGTAGTATATTGCCCAGTTATGTAGTATATTGCCCACGTAGTATATTTCACAGCAAAGTAGTATACAGCACAGAGCCACGTAGTATATTGGCCATTCACGTAGTATATTGCCCACCTACGTAGTATATTGCCCAGCCAGGTTTGTCACAGGTTAAAAAATAAACATATATTCACCTTTCCGAGGGCCCCTTGTAGTCCACGGCAGCTTCCGGTTCCAGGGTTGGTATGAGCGCAGGGCCTGTGATGACGTCGTGGTCACATGACCGTGACGTCATGGCAGGTCCTTCTCCCATACCATCTTTGCCACCGGAACCTGCAACGGAAGATGGCGGCTGGCGCGAGCGACTACAGAGGGTGAGTATAGCAGGTTTTTTTTTATTATTATTTTTAACATTACATTTTTTACTATTGATGCCGCATAGTAAAAAGTTGGGGACACACAGGGTTAATAGCGGCGGTAACGGAGTGCGTTACCCGTGGCATAACGCGGTCCATTACCACCGGCATTAACCCTGCGTTAGCGGTGACCGTAGGGGAGTATGCGGACTACAGGCACTGACTGCGGGGAGTAAGGAGCGGCCATTTTCTTCTGGACTGTGCCCGTCGCTGATTGGTCGGGGCAGCCATGACAGACAGCTGGCAAGACCAATCAGTGGATGAATAACCGTTACAGACAGAAAGACAGACAGACAGACGGAAGTGACCCTTCGACAAGTATATAGTAGATACCTGTAAGTCATCTGTGCCTGTATATAGTATATACCTGTGTGTCATCTCCTCCTCTATATAGTATGTACCTGTATGTCATCTCCTCCTGTATATAGTATATACCTGTGTGTCATCTCCTCCTGTATATACCTGTGTGTCATCTGCTCCTGTATATAGTACATATCTGTGTGTCATCTCCTCCTGTATATAGTATATACGTGTGTCATCTCCCATGTATATAGTACATAACTGTGTGTCATCTCCTCCTGTATATAGTATATACGTGTGTCATCTCCTCCTGTATATAGTATACATCTGTAAGTCATCTCCTCCTGTATATAGCATATACCTGTGTGTCATCTGTTCCTGTATATAGTATATACCTGTGTGTCATCTTCTCCTGTACATAGTATGTACCTGTATGTCATCTCCTCCTGTTGTGAATTCTGTTTTCAAGCTGGCTGCTCCATTTAACTCCACTTAGATCATTGCTCCATGCCACCTGTCAATGTTCCAGTATTGGTCTAGTTCACTCCTGGATCATTCTTGTGACCTGTCTTCCCAGCAGAAGCTAAGTTCCTGCTTGTTTTTCTTTAGTTTGCTATTTTTCTGTCCAGCTTGCTATTTTGATTTTTGTCTTGCTTGCTGGAAGCTCTGGGACGCAGAGTGAGCGCCTCCGCACCGTGAGTCGGTGCGGAGGGTCTTTTGCGCCCTCTGCGTGGTTTTTTTGTAGTTTTTGTGCTGACCGCAAACTCACCTTTCCTATCCTCTGTCTGTTCAGTAAGTCAGGCCTCACTTTGCTAAATCTATTTCATCTCTGTGTTTGTGATTTTCATCTTAACTCACAGTGAGGCCCGACTTTCTGAACAGAGCGAGGATAGGAAAGGTAACTTTGCGGTCAACACAAAACCCTACAAACAACCAAACTAACTGTACTAACTGTTCAGTGTACCTCCGAACTAACGGCACGGAGGTACACCCTCTGCGTCCCAGAGCTTCCAGCAAGCAAGAAAAAACAAATAAGCAATGCTGGACAGAAAAAACAGCAAACAAAATAGCAAAAGCGGAACTAGCTATGCAGAGCAGCAGGCCACAGGAACGATCCAGGAGGAGACAGGTCCAATACTAGAACATTGACTGGAAACCAGGATCAAAGCACTAGGTGGAGTTAAATAGAGCAGCACCTAACGACTTCACCACATCACCTGAGGAAGGAAACTGAGAAGCCGCAGTACCACTCTCCTCCACCAACGGAAGCTCACAGAGAGAATCAGCCGAAGTACCACTTGTGACCACAGGAGGGAGCTCTGCCACAGAATTCACAACACATGGCTACAGGTCCATAATCCAGTATTGGATTGGAAATCTATGTCTGTGTCCAGCTGGGGTTGTCAGGGGGTACATGGTGATGTTCCATTTTTGTCTATTTCGTCATCCACCCCTTCTGAAGTCCCGGAGTTTTTGTCGGATTACCGGGATGTATTTGATGAGCCCAAATCCAGTGCCCTACCTCCTCATAGGGATTGCGATTGTGCTATTAATTTGATTCCTGGTAGTAAGTTTCCTAAGGGCCGACTGTTCAATTTATCTGTGGCAGAACACGCCGCTATGCGGAGTTATATAAAGGAAGCCTTGGAGAAAGGTCATATTCGCCCGTCGTCATCACGGTTAGGAGCAGGGTTCTTTTTTGTGGCCAAGAAGGATGGTTCTTTGAGACCTTGTATAGATTACCGCCTTCTTAATAAAATTACAGTCAGGTTTCAGTATCCTTTGCCGCTGCTGTCTGATTTGTTTGCTCGTATTAAAGGGGCTAGTTGGTTCACCAAGATAGATCTTCGAGGGGCGTATAATCTTGTGCGTATTAAACAGGGCAATGAATGGAAAACAGCATTTAATACGCCCGAGGGCCATTTTGAGTACCTGGTTATGCCATTCGGGCTTTCCAATGCTCCATCAGTATTTCAGTCCTTTATGCATGACATCTTCCGAGAGTACCTGGATAAATTCCTGATTGTATATTTGGATGGTATTTTGGTCTTCTCGGATGATTGGGAGTCTCACGTGAAGCAGGTCAGAATGGTGTTCCAGGTCCTTCGTGCTAATTCTTTGTTTGTGAAGGGGTCAAAGTGTCTCTTTGGAGTTCAGAAGGTTTCATTTTTGGGTTTCATTTTTTCCCCTTCTACTATCGAGATGGATCCTGTTAAAGTCCAGGCCATTTATGATTGGACTCAGCCGACATCTGTGAAGAGTCTGCAAAAGTTCCTGGGCTTTGCTAATTTTTATCGTCGCTTCATCAGTAATTTTTCTAGTGTTGCTAAACCGTTGACTGATTTGACCAAGAAGGGTGCTGATGTGGTCAATTGGTCTTCTGCGGCTGTGGAAGCTTTTCAGGAGTTGAAGCGTCGTTTTTCTTCTGCCCCTGTGTTGTGCCAGCCAGATGTTTCGCTCCCGTTTCAGGTCGAGGTTGATGCTTCTGAGATTGGTGCAGGGGCTGTTTTGTCGCAAAGAAGTTCTGATGGCTCGGTGATGAAACCATGTGCCTTCTTTTCTAGAAAGTTTTCGCCTGCTGAGCGCAATTATGATGTTGGCAATCGAGAGTTGTTGGCCATGAAGTGGGCATTCGAGGAGTGGCGTCATTGGCTTGAAGGAGCCAAGTATCGCGCGGTGGTCTTGACGGATCACAAGAATTTGACTTATCTCGAGTCTGCCAAACGGTTGAATCCTAGACAGGCTCATTGGTCGCTATTTTTCTCCCGTTTTGATTTTGTGGTTTCGTACCTTCCGGGCTCTAAGAATGTGAAGGCTGATGCCCTGTCAAGGAGTTTTGTGCCCGACTCTCCGGGTGTTCCTGAGCCGGCAGGTATTCTCAGAGAAGGGGTAATTTTGTCTGCCATCTCCCCTGATTTGCGGCGGATGCTGCAATAATTTCAGGCTGATAGACCTGACCGTTGCCCAGCGGAGAAACTGATTGTCCCTGATAAATGGACTAGTAGAGTTATCTCTGAGGTTCATTGTTCGGTGTTGGCTGGTCATCCTGGAATCTTTGGTGCCAGAGATTTGGTGGCTAGATCCTTTTGGTGGCCGTCTTTGTCACGGGATGTGCGTTCTTTTGTGCAGTCCTGTGGGACTTGTGCTCGGGCTAAGCCCTGCTGTTCTCGTGCCAGTGGGTTGCTTTTGCCCTTGCCGGTCCCGAAGAGGCCCTGGACGCATAAATCTATGGATTTTATTTCGGATCTCCCTGTCTCTCAAAAGATGTCGGTCATTTGGGTGGTTTGTGATCGCTTCTCTAAGATGGTCCATTTGGTACCCTTGTCTAAATTGCCTTCCTCCTCTGATTTGGTGCCATTGTTTTTCCAGCATGTGGTTCGTTTACATGGCATTCCGGAGAACATCGTTTCGGACAGAGGTTCCCAGTTTGTTTCGAGGTTTTGGCGATCCTTTTGTGCTAGGATGGGCATTGATTTGTCTTTTTCCTCAGCTTTCCATCCTCAGACAAATGGCCAAACCGAACGAACTAATCAGACTTTGGAAACATATCTGAGATGCTTTGTTTCTGCTGATCAGGATGATTGGGTGTCCTTTTTGCCTTTGGCTGAGTTCGCCCTTAATAATCGGGCCAGCTCGGCTACTTTGGTTTTGCCGTTTTTCTGCAATTCTGGTTTCCATCCTCGTTTCTCTTCAGGGCAGGTTGAGTCTTCGGACTGTCCTGGTGTGGATACTGTGGTGGATAGGTTGCAGCAGATCTGGACTCATGTGGTGGACAATTTGACATTGTCCCAGGAGAAGGCTCAACGTTTTGCTAACCGCCAGCGCTGTGTGGGTCCCCGACTTCGTGTTGGGGATTTGGTTTGGTTGTCGTCTCGTTATGTTCCTATGAAGGTTTCCTCTCCTAAGTTTAAGCCTCGTTTCATTGGTCTGTATAAGATTTCTGAGGTTCTCAATCCTGTGTCATTTCGTTTGACCCTTCCAGCTTCTTTTGCCATCCATAATGTATTCCATAGGTCGTTGTTGCGGAGATACGTGGCGCCTGTTGTTCCATCCGTTGATCCTCCTGCCCCGGTGTTGGTTGAGGGGGAGTTGGAGTATGTGGTGGAGAAGATTTTGGATTCTCGTATTTCGAGACGGAAACTCCAGTACCTGGTCAAGTGGAAGGGTTATGGTCAGGAAGATAATTCCTGGGTCTTTGCCTCTGATGTTCATGCTGCCGATCTGGTTCGTGCCTTTCATTTGGCTCGTCCTGGTCGGCCTGGGGGCTCTGGTGAGGGTTCGGTGACCCCTCCTCAAGGGGGGGTACTGTTGTGAATTCTGTTGTCAAGCTCCCTCCTGTGGTCATGAATGGTACTTCGGCTGGTTCTGTCCATGGGCTTCCTCTGGTGGTTGTGAGTGGGGCTGCGGCTTCTGAGTTTCCTTCCACAGGTGACGAGGTTAATTCGTTAGCTGGCTGCTCTATTTAACTCCACTTAGATCATTGCTCCTTGCCACCTGTCAATGTTCCAGTATTGGTCTGTTCGCTCCTGGATCGTTCTTGTGACCTGTCTTCTCCAGCAGAAGCTAAGTTCCTGCTTGTTTTTCTCTTGTTTGCTATTTTTCTGTCCAGCTTGCTATTTTGATTTTTGTCTTGCTTGCTGGAAGCTCTGGGACGCAGAGGGATCGCCTCCGCACCGTGAGTCGGTGCAGAGGGTCTTTTGCGCCCTCTGTGTGGTTTTTTTGTAGTTTTTGTGCTGACCGCAAAGTCACCTTTCCTATCCTCTGTCTGTTCAGTAAGTCAGGCCTCACTTTGCTAAATCTATTTCATCTCTGCGTTTGTGATTTTCATCTTAACTCACAGTCATTATATGTGGGGGGCTGCCTTTTCCTTTGGGGAATTTCTCTGAGGCAAGGTAGGCTTATTTTTCTATCTTTAGGGCTAGCTAGTTCCTTAGGCTGTGACGAGTTGCATAGGGAGCGTTAGGAGCAATCCACAGCTATTTCTATTGTGTGTGATAGGATTAGGGATTGCGGTCAGCAGAGTTCCCACGTTCCAGAGCTTGTGCTGTATTTTTATTAACTATCAGGTCTTTCCGTGTGCTCTTTACCACCTGGTCCATTATTGTCCTAACCACCAGGTCATAACATCCTCCTGTATATAGTATATACCTGTGTGTCATCTGCTACTGTATATAGTATATATCTGTGTGTCATCTCCTCCTGTATATAGTATATAAGTGTGTCATCTCCCCTGTATATAGTATATACCTGTGTGTCATCTCCTCCTGTATATAGTATACACCTGTGTGTCATCTCCTCCTGTATATCGTATATATCTGTGTGTCATCTGCTCCTGTATATAGTATATACCTGTGTGTCATCTCCTCCTGTATATAGTATATACCTGTGTGTCATCTCCTCCTGTATATATTATATACCTTTATGTCATCTCCCCTGTATATGGTATATACCTGTGTGTCATCTCCCCTGTATATAGTATATACCTGTGTCATCTCCCCTGTATATAGCATGTACCTGTATGTCATCTCCCCTGTATATAGTATATACCAGTGTGTCATCTCCTCATGTATATAGTATATACCTGTATGTCATCTCCTCCTGTATATTGTATATACCTGTGTGTCATCTCCTCCTGTATATAGTATATACCTGTGTGTCATCTCCTCCTGTATATAGTATATACCTGTGTGTCATCTCTCCTGTATATAGTATATATCTGTGTGTCATCTCCCCTATATATAGTATATATCTGTATGTCATCTCCTCCTGTATTAGACCGCGTTCACACGTTATTTGGTCAGTATTTTTACCTAAGTATTTGTAAGCTAAATTGGCAGCCTGATAAATCCCCAGCCAACAGGAAGCCCTCCCCCCAGGCAGTATATATTAGCTCACACATACACATAATAGACAGGTCATGTGACTGACAGCTGTTATGATCTGGTGATTAAGGAGCGACATGTGACTAGCTCTGAGCAGGTGGTAGCTATACTGACCGCAGTCTCTAAGCTCAACACAACACTAGAAGTAGCCGTGGGGGGTACCTGACACTCCCTAGACCCCTCAACACAGCCTAAGAGCTAACTACCCCTAAAGACAGAAGCAGGAAAACTATCTTGCCTCAGAGAAAATCCCCAAAGGATAGATAGCCCCCCACATATAATGACTGTGAGAGGAGAAGGAAATGACATACGTAGTATGAAACAAGATTTAGCACAGGAGGCCACTTCTAGCTAGATAGAAAAAATACAGAAAAGAGCACTGTGTGGTCAGTAAAACAAAAACTAGAAAAAGTCCACCGCAGAGAAATGCAAAAAGTCTCCACACCTAACTAAAGGTGTGGAGGGCAAACTCTGCTGCCCAGAGCTTCCAGCTAGCTGAATAGATCCATATTGATAAGCTGGACAAAAGAGCAAAAACTACAAAATGCAGATCAACAAAGTCCACAAGTGAACTGCAAAAAGACAAGCAAGGACTTAGCTTTGCAGAGCTGGTCAGAGTGTCAGGAAATCCTAAGAGCAATGACTCCAGGCAGGAACAATTGACAACTGGAAATGAATGAGAGAAAAGGCCAGACTAATATAGCCGAGCCAAGATGACGATCAGTGAAAACAGCTGCAGAAGCTAAATCCAAGAAGCAGCCATACCACTCAGAACCACAGGAGGGAGCCCAAGAGCAGAACTCACAAAAATGCTACTTACAACCACCAGAGGGAGCCCAAGAGCGGAATTCACAACAGTACCCCCCCTTGAGGAGGGGTCACCGAACCCTCACCAGAGCCCCCAGGCCGATCAGGACGAGTCAAATGAAAAGCACGAACCAAATCGGCGGCATGAACATCGGAGGCAACAACCCAAGAATTATCCTCCTGGTCATAACCCTTCCACTTGACAAGATACTGAAGCTTCTGCCTCGAAAAACGAGACTCCAAAATTTTCTCAACCACATATTCCAACTCCCACTCAACCAACATCGGGGCAGGAGGATCAACAGATGGAACAACGGGCACCACATATCTCCGCAACAAAGATCTATGGAAAACATTGTGGATGGCAAAAGAGGCTGGAAGGGCCAAACGAAAAGACACAGGATTGATAATCTCAGAAATCTTATAAGGACCAATAAACCGAGGCTTGAACTTAGGGGAAGGACCAAATCCCCTACACGAAGCCGAGGACCAACACACCGACGGCGGTTAGCAAAACGCTGAGCCTTTTCCTGGGACAACGTCAAATTGTCCACCACATGAGTCCAAATCTGCTGTAACCTGTCCATCACAGAATCCACACCAGGACAATCAGAAGGCTCAACCTGCCCTGAAGAAAAACGAGGATGGAAACCAAAATTACAAAAGAAAGGCGAAACCAAAGTAGCCGAACTGGCCCGATTATTAAGGGCAAACTCGGCCAACGGCAAAAAAGTCACCCAATCATCCTGATCAGCAGACACAAAGCATCTCAAATAGGTTTCCAAGGTTTGATTCGTTCGCTCAGTTTGGCCATTTGTCTGAGGATGGAACGCAGAAGAAAAAGACAAATCAATACCCATCCTAGCACAAAAGGCCCGCCAAAACCTGGAAACAAACTGGGAACCTCTGTCAGACACAATATTCTCCGGAATGCCATGCAAACGAACCACATGTTGAAAAAACAATGGAACCAAATCAGAGGAGGAAGGCAATTTAGGCAAAGGTACCAAATGGACCATTTTAGAGAACCGGTCACAAACCACCCAGATAACAGACATCCTCTGGGACACAGGAAGATCCGAAATAAAATCCATGGAAATATGCGTCCAAGGCCTCTCTGGAATGGGCAAAGGCAAAAGCAACCCACTAGCGTGGGAACAGCAAGGCTAAGCCCGGGCACAAGTCCCACAGGACTGCACAAAAGATCGCACATCCCGCGACAAGGAAGGCCATCAAAAGGACCTAGCAACCAAATCTCTGGTACCAAAAATCCCAGGATGACCGGCCAACACAGAACAATGGACCTCAGAAATTACCTTACTTGTCCATCTATCAGGAACAAATAGCTTCCCTACAAGACAGCGGTCAGGTTTATTAGCCTGAAATTCCTGAAGCGCCCGCCGCAAATCAGGGGAGATGGCAGACAGAATCACCCCTTCCTTAAGAATACCAACCGGCTCAAGGACTCCAGGGGAATCAGGCAAAAAACTCTGAGAGAGGGCATCCGCTTTAACATTCTTAGATCCTGGAAGATATGAGACTACAAAATCAAAACGGGAGAAAAACACTGACCACCGAGCCTGTCTAGGGTTCAGCCGCTTGGCCGACTCAAGGTAAATCAGATTCTTATGATCGGTCAAGACCACAATGCGGTGCTTGGCTCCCTCAAGCCAATGTCACCACTCCTCAAATGCCCACTTCATAGCCAACAACTCCCGATTGCCGACATCATAATTGCGTTCTGCAGGCGAAAACTTTCGGGAAAAGAAGGCACATGGCTTCATCAAGGAACCATCAGAATTCCTCTGTGACAAAACGGCCCCTGCCCCAATCTCAGAAGCGTCAACCTCAACCTGAAAAGGAAGAGAAACATCCGGCTGACGCAAGACAGGGGCAGAAGTAAATCGGCGTTTAAGCTCCTGAGAGGCCTCAACAGCCTCAGAGGACCAATTAGTCACATCAGCGCCTTTCTTCGTCAAATCGGTCAGGGGTTTAACCACACTAGAGAAGTTGGCAATGAAACGGCGATAAAAAATAGCAAAGCCCAAAAATTTCTGAAGGCTCTTCACAGATGTGGGTTGAATCCAGTCATGAATGGCTTGGACCTTAACAGGATCCATTTCTATAGACGAAGGAGAAAAAATAAACCCCAAAAAAGAGACCTTCTGAACTCCAAATAGGCACTTAGACCCCTTCACAAATAGAGCATTATCACGAAGGATCTGGAATACCATCCTGACCTGCTTCACATGAGACTCCCAATCATCGGAAAAAATCAAAATATCATCCAAATACACAATCAAGAATTTGTCAAGATAATTGCGGAAAATATCATGCATAAAGGACTGAAATACAGAAGGGGCATTAGAAAGCCCGAAAGGCATCACTAGGTATTCAAAATGGCCTTCGGGCGTATTAAATGCAGTTTTCCATTCGTCACCCTGTTTAATACGAACAAGATTATATGCCCCTCGAAGGTCAATCTTGGTAAACCAACTAGCCCCCTTAATCCTAGCAAACAAATCGGAGAGCAAAGGTAAAGGGTATTGGAATTTGACCGTGATTTTATTAAGAAGGCGATAATCAATACAGGGTCTTAAGGAACCATCCTTCTTGGCAACAAAGAAGAATCCTGCTCCCAATGGTGACGAAGACGGCCGAATATGCCCCTTCTCTAAAGACTCCTTGACATAGCTCCGCATGGCGGCATGCTCTGGCACAGACAGATTGAAAAGTCGGCCCTTAGGGAACTTACAGCCAGGAATCAAGTCAATAGCACAATCACAGTCCCTATGTGGAGGAAGGGAACTGGACTTGGGCTCATCGAATACATCCTGGAAGTCTGACAAAAATTCAGGAACATCAGAAGAGGGGGAAGAGGAAATTGACATTAAAGGAACGTCACTATGTACCCCTTGACAACCCCAACTAGTCACAGACATTGATTTCCAATCCAGCACTGGATTGTGCACTTGTAACAATGGAAAGCCCAGTACAACAACATCATGTAAATTATGCAACACCAGAAAACGGCAATCTTCCTGATGTGCAGGAGCCATGCACATAGTCAGCTGAGTCCAATACTGAGGTTTATTCTTGGCCAATGGTGTAGCATCAATACCCCTCAAGGGTATGGGACTCTGCAAAGGCTGCAAAGAAAAATCACAGTGCCTAGCGAATTTTAAGTCCATCAAGTTCAGAGCAGCGCCTGGATCCACAAATGCCATGACAGAAAAAGATGACAATGAGCAAATCAGGGTCACAGACAGGAGAAACTTAGGCTGCACAGTACTAATGGTAACAGATCTAGCGACCCTCTTAATACGCTTAGGGCAATCAGAAATAGCATGAGCAGAATCACCACAGTAAAAACACAGCTCATTCTGACGTCTGTATCCCCTCTGTTCCGCTCTAGTCAAAATCCTATCACATTGCATGGGCTCAGGGCTCTGCTCAGAGGACACTGCCATATGGTGCACCACTTTGCGCTCGCGCAGGCGCCGATCAATCTGAATGGCCAGAGACATAGATTCGCTCAAACCGACAGGCGTGGGAAACCCCACCATAACATCTTTAAGGGCTTCAGAAAGACCCTTTCTGAAAATTGCTGCCAGAGCATCCTCATTCCATTTAGTGAGCACAGACCATTTTCTAAATTTCTGGCAGTATAATTCTGCCACTTCCTGACCCTGACACAGGGCCAACAGTGTTTTCTCAGCATGCTCTACAGAGTTAGGTTCATCATACAATAATCCGAGCGATTGAAAAAATGCATCCACATTAAGCAATGCTGGATTCCCTGACTCAAGAGAGAATGCCCAGTCCTGAGGGTCACCACGCAGCAGAGAAATAACTATCTTTACTTGATGAATAGGGTCACCAGAGGAACGGGGTTTCAGAGCAAAAAACTATTTGCAGTTATTTTTAAAGTTCAAAAACTTAGATCTATCCCCGTAAAACAAATCCGGAGTAGGAATTCTAGGCTCTAAGGCCGGAGTCTGAACAACATAATCTTGAATACTCTGTACTCTTGCAGCAAGCTGATCCACACGAGAAAATAACCCCTGCACATCCATGCCTGCATCCAAATCCTGAATCACCCAGAAATTAAGAGGAAGAAAAAAGACAAAACAAACCAAAGAAAAAAAAAATGGCTCAGAACTCCTTTTCTTTTCCTTCTTTTGAGATGCATTCAGCTCATTTTTGGCCAGTTGTACTGTTATGATCTGGTGATTAAGGAGCGACATGTGACTAGCTCTGAGCAGGTGGTAGCTATACTGACCGCAGTCCCTAAGCTCAACACAACACTAGAAGTAGCCGTGGGGGGTACCTGACACTCCCTAGACCCCTCAACACAGCCTAAGAGCTAACTACCCCTAAAGACAGAAGCAGGAAAACTATCTTGCCTCAGAGAAAATCTCCAAAGGATAGATAGCCCCCCACATGTACTGACTGTGAGAGGAGAAGGAAATGACATACGTAGTATGAAACAAGATTTAGCACAGGAGGCCACTTCTAGCTAGATAGAAAAAGTACAGAAAAGAGCACTGTGCGGTCAGTAAAACAAAAACTAGAAAAAGTCCACCACAGAAAAATGCAAAAAGTCTCCACACCTAACTAAAGGTGTGGAGGGCAAACTCTGCTGCCCAGAGCTTCCAGCTAGCTGAATAGATCCATATTGATAAGCTGGACAAAAGAGCAAAAACTACAAAATGCAGATCAACAAAGTCCACAACAAGTGAACTGCAAAAAGACAAGCAAGGACTTAGCTTTGCAGAGCTGGTCAGAGTGTCAGGAAATCCTAAGAGCAATGACTCCAGGCAGGAACAATTGACAACTGGCAATGAATGAGAGAAAAGGCCAGACTAATATAGCCGAGCCAAGAAGACGATCAGTGAAAACAGCTGCAGAAGCTAAATCCAAGAAGCAGCCATACCACTCAAAACCACAGGAGGGAGCCCAAGAGCAGAACTCACAAAAATGCTACTTACAACCACCGGAGGGAGCCCAAGAGCGGAATTCACAACAGACAGCTGCCGTATTTCCTATATGGTACATTTGTTGCTCTTTTAGTTTGTCTGCTTATTAATCAGATTTTAATTTTTGAAGGATAATACCATACTTGTGTGTGTTTTAGGGCGTGTTTCATGTGTCAAGTTGTGTGTGTTGAGTTGCATATGGCAACATGCATGTAGCGACTTTTGTGAGATGAGTTTTGTGTGGCGACATGCGTGTAGCAACTTTTTGTGTGTCGAGTTGCATGTGACAGGTTAGTGTAGCAAGTTGTATGCAGCAAGTTTTACGCATGGTGAGTTTTGCGCATGGCGAGTTTTATGTGTGGTGCGTTTTGAGTATGTGCAAGTTTTGTGTGAGGCAACTTTTGCATGTGTTGCAACTTTTGTGCATGTGGCAATTTTTCCGCGTGTGCAAGTTTTGCGTGTGACGAGTTTTCCATAAGGTGAGTTTTGCGCGTGGCGAGTTTTGAGCGGCGACTTTCGTGTTTCGACTTTTATGTGGCGAGGTTGGTGTATGTGTGGTGAAATGTGTGCTGAGGGTGGTATATGTGTTCAAGCACGTGGTAGTGTGTCGTGCATTTTGTGTGTGTGTTCATATCCCCGTGTGTGGTGAGTATCCCATGTTGGGGCCCCACCTTAGCAACTGTACGGTATATACTCTTTGACGCCATCGCTCTCACTCTTTAAGTCCCCCTTGTTCATATCTGGCAGCAGTCAATTTGCCTCCAACACTTTTCCTTTCACTTTTTCCCCATTATGTAGATAGGGGCAAAATTGTTTGGTGAATTGGAACACGCGCGGTTAAAATTTCGCCTCACAACATAGCCTATGACACTCTCGGGGTCCAGACGTGTGACTGTGCAAAATTTTGTGGCTGTAGCTGCGACGGTGCAGATGCCAATCCCAGACATGCACACATACACACACACATTCAGCTTTATATATTACATAGTAACATAGTAACATAGTTAGTAAGGCCGAAAAAAGACATTTGTCCATCCAGTTCAGCCTATATTCCATCATAATAAATCCCCAGATCTACGTCCTTCTACAGAACCTAATAATTGTATGATACAATATTGTTCTGCTCCAGGAAGACATCCAGGCCTCTCTTGAACCCCTCGACTGAGTTCGCCATCACCACCTCCTATTAGATATATATATATATATATATATATATATATATATAGGAAAGAGACATATCCTCATATGAAGGGGGGGGGGAGTTCTGGGTTCTCCTGCAGCCAGAGTCAAGTCTATCAGTGCACATTACTGACCAGTCTTGTCTCTCTATCTAAGGAACCATTAGATTTATGGCTGCTGCTCTGAAGTTTTTTTTACAGATCGGGTGATGATCGGGGGCGATTTGCACAGACAGTGACCCGATCTGTTTAAAAGTTCAAGCTGCCGGGGCGCATGCGCGGACTCTGGCAGCGGCGGACATGTCGCGCTAAGCTCCGCTGTCCGATGGTCCCGAAATAACCCCTTCCAGCAACCAGGACACAGCGGAAACACCGCCTTCGGATCGCCTACACCCCCGGGAGTGCGGCGGACGGTAATGCCTAAAAAAGGCAGTGCAACTCAGCCAGCAGGCCGCTCCATATCGGAGCTCCTATTAAGCGGCAACGCATCCAAAATGGCAGCCGCGGCCGCCCCATCTCCGGCTGCAGCCCTGATGGCCGAGGGAGATGGAGAGCAGGGAGAAGCAGCCGCAAACGCAGAGACCACGGTCTCCACAGCGGCGCTTATAAAATCATTACAGGAGACCTTCCGGACAGAGCTGTCCTCTGCCATGCAAGGTATAGCGACACAGCTACAGGACGTTCTGCAGCGCACAACCTGCCTAGAGGAGAAGGTGGAGGCTATATCTGATGCATTGGAGGAGGACCATGACACACTTAAGCGCCACACCGACCGCATCACTGAATTGGAGCTTCGGTGTGAAGATTACGAAAACAGGTCACGCAGGGGCAACCTGAGAATAAGAGGCCTCCCTGAACATATAGTCGCCCTTGAGGATACAGCGACCGCTCTCTTTAAAGCACTCCTGCCTGACTTAGATCCGACTCTCCTTCATATCACTAGAATTCACAGTGCCCTGGGTAGGCCTCGTTCGAGTGAAATACCTAGAGACGTAATATTAAAACTACGCTACGAGGAAACGCGAGACCTAATCCTAATGGCAGCCAGAAACCAGCCTGTTTTGCCCGGCTTACCGGATACTGTCCATATTTACGCGGACATTGCGGCAGCCACGCTGGCCAGAAGGAGGTCACTCAGACCCATCACAGCCTCCCTCCAGGGAGCTCAGATTAAATACCGATGGGGGTTCCCTTTCGCCCTAAATTTTACAGCTAACTCACAATTGTATGTCTGCCGGTCATTGGAGGAGGGAAAACAGGCGCTAACCAAAGCGGGAATACCGATTTCCACCGACATCCCCCCTCTACCTCAAAGAAGATCCAGACCGATAAGGGAATGGAAGGACTCCCCCAGAACAAGAAGCCAAAATGCAAGGGTCACCTGACTAGATGGGACATCAACATGAAAGGAAGTTGTGACTCGTTTGACAATTGCGGTCTCTACAATACCTGAATTTGTCCTATCTATTATATAACGGATCCAGATGAGTATATTAACAATCTGTGCCTGGTTTACATACCACAAGTTTATTATAGTTACCCAAATTCCACCTACCCTCCCCAACCCACCATCTTTCCCTACCCCACTATCCTTCCTCGCTTTTCCCATTCCCCCCCCCCTTTTTTTTTTTTTTTTTGGGGGGGGGGGGTCTGTTGTTGTTGTTGTTTTACTAACCTCCCACAGGGGTTGGGACCCTCGGAGTCATCACATGCTGCCTGAAATTGGTGACCACTGGTTTACTACTTATTATGGGAACCCAGATCACCATAATACTTGGACTTAGTGTCCTTTTGACTGTACTATCTGTTTTGTTTGTTGCTGTCTTCCCCATGTCTGTCTTCTTCCTTATGTCTCTCTTTAGAAATAGTCGTTATAATTTCAAAATAACCAAACGCAGTGATGGGATAGAGGCTACTGTGACCTTAGTTTACTGCCTCACATTCATTAGCAATAGACACACATTTAAACATGTGTAGAGTCCTTTCTCACAATGTCCTGGGATTCAATTCGCCTACAAAGCGCAAGAAGGCTTTTCTAGATTATCAGAAACAGAAACCTGATATAATATGTTTGCAGGAGACTCATTTCACTAACTCCTCATTCCCAAAGTACTTTGACTCACACTTCTCACAACATTATTTGTCGTCCTGGGACCGCAAGAGGAGAGGTGTAGCCATCTTTATCAGAAATAACTTCCCATTTCACTGCACTAACACATACTCTGACCCAGAGGGTAGATTTGTCATCCTCCTTGGAACTTCCCAGGGCCTCAATATATGCATCGTCAATAGTTACTCTCCTGCTGAGGCTCAGACCCGCACCTTTCAACTAATCTTATCAAAACTCACCTCATTCACATACCAACACCTTATCTGGTGTGGCGATTTCAACCTTACTATAAACCCATCACTAGATAGCAGCTCCTTAAGACGTACGGACATAACAAAAGCTGATAGGAAAAAGATTCTCCAACTGATGAGGGAAAATCATATTGCGGATGCTTGGAGGGAACTAAATGGGTCCACACGGGGATATACCTACTACTCACCAGCGCAAAAATCCTACTCAAGAATAGACCTTCACCTAACCTCTGCTGCAACCCTCCCCTCGATCCTCTTTTCTCGGCATATCCCTTCATCATGGTCAGACCACGACGTTGTCCTATCAATGTTCAAATTTGACATTGTAACCTCTAGACTATTCAAATGGAGGTTGAATGAGTCCCTACTTACTGACCCTACCATTTTAGCAGACATTAAAAAAGACCTAAATATCTATTTTGAGGCCAATAACACTGGGGATGTTTCACCTGGCTCTGTGTGGATGGCACACAAAAAATTCATAACCGGATCTCTAATTAAAATTGCCTCTACTAAAAAGAAACAAAGATCGGAACAACAGTTACAATTGGAAAACAAACTTTCTAAGTTGGAACAGGCAAACCAAACTAATACGTCGCTCTACTTAATCAAACAGATCCATGATGTTAAACTACAATTAAATACGCTATTAACAAACAGAACTGAAAAAACATTGACATGGATTAAATCATCTTTCTACAGATACGCCAACAAGCCCAGCAGCATGCTGGCCCGTATGCTCAGGAAAAGGGAACTTTTAAATAATATTCCCTCCATCAAAGACCCGAATGGTCATATTACGGCCCACCCAGAAGTAATTTATAATACATTTCACAAATACTACCAAACACTATATACTGCCCCCCAACCCCTCCTCCACGACATCTTCATTCTTTTCTAGAAAAATTGGCACTTCCTAAAATATCTACCCCAGCTGCTGCTTCCCTCCAGACCCCTGTCACTGTAGAGGAGGTAACACTAGCAATTAAAAATCTAAAAAAAAATAAAGCCCCCGGGCCCGATGGCCTTACTGCGATCTATTATAAAAAATTAGGGGACGTACTTACATCCCACATCCAACAATATTGTAATGCTCTACTAAATGGAAAGCAAATGCCATCTGAATTCTATACAGCTCACGTGACACTTATCCCTAAACCAAAGAAAGACCACTTATACCCCAAAAATTTCAGACCCATCTCCCTATTGAATGTAGACTTAAAAATTTTCACGTCCATCATTACTACCAGGCTTAATACCATCCTACCTGGGCTAATACACCGCGACCAAGTAGGATTTATACCCAAAAGGCAAGGCCCAGATAATATTAGATGAAATCTTAACCTCATACATTCAGCTAATCACCTCAAACAATCCCTTTTGGTGTTGGCTCTCGATATAGAGAAGGCCTTCGATTCAATCTCCTGGTCCTATCTATTCGAAGTCTTGGCAAAATTCGGCATTCCACCAAACATTATATCAAGCCTTAAATTATTATACGATAGCCCTACGGCCTATTTAAAACTACCCTCTAATAAACCTACTCCTATCAATATACAGCGAGGCACGAGACAAGGTTGCCCGCTGTCCCCCGCCCTGTTTGCATTAGCTATGGAGCCCCTGGCAGAGGCAATCCGAGTTAACCCCAATATACATGGACCGCGAGACCTGGGCAAGCAGTATAAAACAAGTCTTTTTGCGGATGACCTACTTCTGACGCTCACCAACCCAATTACCACACTCCCGAACCTATTCACAGTCCTACTTGATTTTGAGATGATTTCAGGCCTTAAAATTAACATAGATAAGTCGGAGGCCTTATTCATCAATACCCCAGGAGAAGTGCAGAATAACATAGTTTCCCAATTTAAATTCACTAAAAAAGATCATTACCTAACCTATTTGGGAGTAAACTTGACCCCGCACAAGTCGTCCCTATTCAAATGGAACTACCTCCCGTTAATAAAGAGTCTCCAATCAGATCTTACTAGATGGTCCTCCATGACGCTCTCTTGGCTCGGCAGGTTACATGCCATTAAGATGGTCTCCCTCCCAAAATTTTTATACCTCTTCCGGTCCCTACCCATTTCGATACCGTCTAGAACAATACATGAGATCCATATCATGATCTCAAAATTCCTTTGGCAGGGAAAGAGACCCCGGATCAGACAAAAAACCCTATTTAGACACAGGAGGTTGGGTGGATTGTCTCTGCCCAACTTTATGCTGTATTACAAATCGGCTCAACTAGCCCAGCTAGCATCGTCCTGCACTGATAAAAACACTCAACCTAGATGGATTGAGTTGGAATCCTTCTTGTTGGCACCTTTTTCCCTTCCGGGCCTTCTTTGGACTATGCAAAAACTCCCAAAGGGTATACACATAGCAGCCCCATTCACTTTCCATTCCTTAATCATTTGGCGAAAAGAGAGATTTAAGCATAATCTCCAATCTAAATCCTCCCTGATGACACACCTCTTCCATAATCCTGACTTTTTGCCAGGGCTGGACCCCCGCCCGTTCTCATGGTGGATCTCGAATGGCATTTTCACTTTAGGGCAGCTTTGCACCCCTTTCCACACGTTACTTACCCGACAAGAGTTTACTCAGAAATTCACCCCACCAGCAAGAGAGGCACTACGCATATGTCAAATATTCCATTTTGCTAGCCAGATATTACAACATAGGGTTCCCCCGCGCCCGACTAACTATGAACAAAGATGTATGATAGACCCCTTGGGAAGAGGAACCATTTCACTCATTTACTCATCCTTAAATGACACCCAGGGAGATGAAAAACTAAAATTCATTCAGCAGTGGGAGGCTGATCTGAATATATCGATGTCCTTAGAGGAATGGCGTAGAAGTTGTATTACACTTACCAGGGGAAGTTGTCAAACTTCGTTAATTGAGACATCTATAAAGCTCTTGCACAGAACCTATCTAGTTCCAAGTAAATTGCACGCCATATACCCTAACACATCAGATCGTTGTTTCCAGGGATGTGGGGCGCGGGGCGACCTAGAACATGTCTGGTGGGGATGCCCGGTGGTCTCGGCACTGTGGAGAGGAGTGCGATCTGTGGTGGAGAGAATGTCCGGCAAGAGAGTTTTATTAAACCCTACAGTGTTTCTTCTAGGGACTAAGATACCGGGTTCTTCCAATAAATTTCACAATTTGGTTGCCCAGCTCTGCATGGCAGCAAGACTACACATTGCATCGAAATGGAAGACTCCCTCGCTTTCGATGACGGCGGTAATGAACAAGATGAACACCATACTTCTCTATGAGCGTATCCAGGCCACGAGAAACGACACATGGGACATTTTCTATCAGACTTGGCGACCTTGGATAGACCTGGATGTTAATAGTAACCTGGAGCAGACCTTATTATTATCCTTGTGATGGTTTTGACTCTGTTTGCACCCATTCCTGTTGCAAAATGCTCAATGGCTATTCAACCCCCCCTCCCCTATCCTTACGTGTTTTCCTTTTTTGTCTATGTCTTACTGTTTTAATGTTTACTTTGAATAAGTTTAGTCGTTCTTATTATACGACTCATGTCCTTATGTTACATGATTTACAATTGAATGATAATCCCTTGCAAGGGAAAATTACTGTTAAATTTTATTGAGAAAATAAAAATCTATTGAAACTAAAAGTTCAAGCTGCCGCCATAAATCTACTGTGCCTCAGATAGAGACTGCAGGCACAGCACAAGAATCCTGCTGGCCTCCAGGTCTTATCAAGAGAGGAGCAGGGTCCTGCCACCTGCTCCCTGCACAGTGCAGTGGAGTTACCCGGCAGGTCCGTGGGGTACCCGGTACCGGGTCCGGTGTTCACAGGGAAATGTCTCAGTGGTGACCCAGTTTGTGGCCCTGGGCGCCCATGTAAAAGGGAAATTGAATAAAGTTTATGTTCGTGACGCCACCTGTGGTATTTGGTCAGTGAGGACCGACACTGCTTTAAGGGGTCCTCTGGGGTGATGTTATGGCAGCTAGATGGTGTAAGTTCCCACAGGTGAAGTATATCCCCAGGGTGCCTGATGTGTAGATGGAAGATGGTGAATAGTGCAGTAAAGAACGAGGAGGGGAGTCACCTAGAAATAGTATCAAAAGCTCCCCCTTGTGGCCTGGAGTGTGAACATGTTGCATGTTTGTGTTACCTGGTGAGAGTTATCCTTCATCGCTTCCAAGCGTGACATCACTCTCCCCGTGAGGAAAGCAATGCCACTGTGATGACCAGGGCCCTGGGGCGTCACACAGACACCTCCAGCCAGTACAGGCAGAAGTGTGAGCACCATGTGTGCGTGCAATGTGGGCGTGTCTGCTGTATACTGTATACAGGTACAGTGTCCTCTGCCCGAGGTAGTGAACGGAGCTTACCTATATGGGTGGGTGCACACTGATATACTTAAGGGTAGTGTAGCTCTGGGTGGGCCCCTGTGAGTGGTGAGCCTGGGGCGACCGCACCCTCTACACCCCTGGTAGCTACGCTACTGGAGGAAAGACACTGCCTCACCAGACTCAAAAATGTACAAGATGTAATATTCAAACCGGCAAACAAGGGTGGGAATTTTGTGGCTTGTCCGAAGGTGATATACGAGCATTTCGTCAACTTAAAGACAAAAACTGTTACCAAAAAACTAACGTTTAAGCCTCTGTCTAAATTTAATTTAGAACTTAGAGCATTTCTACAAAACAGCAAGAAATGACAACATTATTTCTAAGAAACTATTTTCAGCACTTCAGGTCATTGAACCATCCATTCCCACCCTCTATCTTCTACCTAAGATCCATAAGAATATGGATGTACTGCCCAGAAGACCCATCATATCAGGCAGAGGAATTATTTAGAAAAAGTAAATACATTTATTGAGGCAAAATTATAACTACTGGTGGTAGGTCTCCCCTCCTATACCAAGGATACGAGTGATATTCTTGCCTTGCACAGGCGTGTACTACGGAGGACAGAGAATTAACTTCAATCCAATATTTCGGCCAGCATGCAGCCAGTGGGTAAGGAAAGGGTGAATCAAACACCCGAAAACTCTGCCCATATGACCCAAAACCGGTCCTGCCAAATTCAGGTGACAGGTTCCCTTTAAGGTTTAAGGTTTTTGAATGGGCCACACAGGGATAGTTAGGTTAATGCGTTTAGGTGGTAGGCCAGTCTGAACAAATGCGTTTTTAGGGCACGCTTAAAACATCATATATCTTGGATATTTTACACTCATTGCTTTTTCTCTAATCATGCCTTGCGGTTTATATTTTATCTTTTATTACATATTACTGTACTTTTGGTGACAGTTGTTTTCCTAATTCACTTTTAACCCCATAATGACCGTCAATACATCTTTTCACTGACCTGAGATAGAAGAGAATAGCATCCCCATACAGAAGACAATCCAGCAGCTGTCGGCTGTATACTATAGCTGACAACTTGGTGCATCCATGCTGCTTGAGATCTAGTGTGATGTTTCCACAATCAGTGATGGTTTGGGGAGCCATGTCATCTGCTGGTGTAGGTCCACTGTGTTTTATCAAGACCAAAGTCAGTGCAGCCGTCTACCAGGAAATTTTAGAGCACTTCATGCTTCCCTCTGCCAACAAGCTTTTTGGAGATGGAAATTTCATTCTCCAGCAGGACTTAGCACCTGTCCACACTGCCAAAAGTACCAATAGCTCGTTTACACACAACAGTATCACTGTGCTTGATTGGCCAGCAAACTCTTCTGACCTGATTCACCTAGAGAATCTATAGGGTATTGTCAAGAGGAAGATGAGACACTAGACCCAACAATGCAGATGAGCTGAAGACTGCTATCAAAGCAACCTAGGCTTCCATAACACCTCAGCAGTGCCATTGATGGAAATGGAACCAGGACCAAGTATTGAGTGTATTTACTGAACATACATTTCAGTAGGCCAACATTTCGGATGTTAAAATCATTTTTTCAAGCTAGTGTTATAAAGTATCCTAATTTACTGAGATAATGACTTTGTGGTTTTGATTGGTTGTAAGCCATAATCATCAACATTCACAGAACTAAACACTTTAAATAGATCACTCTGTTGATAATGACTCTATATATGAGTTTCACTTTTTGTATTGAAGAACTGAAATAAATTAACTTTTTGATGATATTCTAATTTTGTGAGATGCACCTGTATATCTCAGGTCAGTAAAAAGACGTATTGGTGGTCACTAAGGGGTTAAGAAAGGGTGGCAATCACCTTTGCACACAGGGCCCCTATAGTTTGGATTTCTTTTTCCCTTAACCCCTTCCCGACCTGTGACACAGCATATGCGTCATGAAAGTCGGTGCCAATCCGACCTGTGACGCATATGCTGTGTCACAGAATGATCGCGACCCTACAGATTGGGTGAAAGGGTTAACTCCAATTTCACCTGATCTGCAGGGACAGGGGGAGTGGTACTTTAGCCCAGGGGGGTGGCTTTGCCCCCACGTGGCTACGATCGCTCTGATTGGCTGTTTAAAGTGCAACAGCCAATCAGAGCAATTTGTAATATTTTACCTATGAAAAGTGGTGAAATATTACAATCCAGCCATGGTCGATGCTGCAATATCATCGGCCATGGCTGGAAACACTGATCTGTCCCCCCCACCGATCTCCTCCACAGTCCTCCGTTCTGTCCTGTACACTGCTTCGCTCCCCTCCGTCCTACTGTCTGCTCCCCCATCCTCCTGTCCTCTCCCCCGTGCTCTGATCCACCCCCCATGCTCCGATCCAACCCCCCTGTGCTCCGATCCACCCACCGTGCTCCGATCTCACCCCCGTGCTCCGATCCCACCCCCGTGCTCCGATCCACCCCCGTGCTCCGATCCACCCCCGTGCTCCGATCCATTCCCGTGCTCCGATCCACCCTCCGTGCACCAATCCAACCCCCCTGTGCTCCGATCCACCCCCCTGTGCTCCGATCCACCTCCCCCGGGCGCCGATCCACCCCCCGGGCTCCGATCCACCCTTCCGTGCGCTCCCCCACCCCCTCATACTTACCGAGCCTCCCGGTGTCTCTCCGTCTTCTCCATGGGCGCCGCCATCTTCCAAAATGGTGGGCGCATGCCCAGTGCGCCCGCCGAATCTGCCAGCCGGCAGATTTGTTCCAGGTACATTTTGATCACTGTGATAAAACCTATCACAGTGATCAAAATAAAAAAAATAGTAAATGAACCCCCCCTTTATCACCCCCATAGGTAGGGACAATAACAAAATAAAGAAAATATTTTTTTTTCCACTAGGATTAGGGTTAGAACTAGGGTTAGGGTTAGGGTTACGGTTAGGGTTAGAACTAGGGGTAGGGTAAGGCTATGTGCACACGTATTCTGGTCCTCTGCGGATTTTTCTGCAGCGGATTTAATAAATCTGCAGTGCAAAACCGGTGCGGATTTATCGTGGATTTACCGCGGTTTTTCTGTGGATTTCACTGCGGTTTTACAACTGCAGTTTTCTATTGCAGTAGTTGTAAAACCGCTGCGGAATGCGCAGAAAGAAGTGGCATGCGGCGGAATGTAAACCACTGCGTTTCCGCGCAGTTTTTCTGCAGCATGTGCGCAGCGTTTTTTGTTTCCCATAGGTTTACATTGAACTGTAAACTCATGGGAAACTGCTGCGGACCCGCAGCTGCGGAAACGTTGTGGATCTGCAGCGTGTTCCGCAGCGTGTGCACATACCCTTAGAATTAGGCTATGTGCACACAGTGCGGATTTGTCTGCGGATTGGCCGCTGCGGATTCGTAGCAGTTTTCCATCAGCTTTACAGTACCATGTAAACCTATGGAAAACCAAATCCGCTGTGCCCATTGTGCGGAAAATACCACACAGGAAACGCTGCGTTGTATTTTCTGCAGCATGTCAATTCTTTGTGTGGATTCTGCAGCGGTTTACACCTGTTCCTCAATAGGAATCCGCAGGTGAAATCCCCACAAAAAAACACTGGAAATCCGCGGTAAATCCGCAGGTAAAACGCAGTGCCTTTTACCTGCGGATTTTTCAAAAATGGTGTGGAAAAATCTCACACGAATCCGCAACGTGGGCACATAGCCTTAGGGTTAGGGTTGGAATTAGAGTTAGGGTTGGAATTAGGGCCAGGGTTGGAAATAGGGTTAAGATTAGGCTTGTGGTTAGGGTTATGGTTAGGGGTTTGTTGGGGTTAGGGTTGTGGTTAGGGTTGGGATTAGGGTTAGGGTTGGGATTAGGGTTAGGGGTGTGTTGGGGTTAGGGCTGTGGTTAGGGGTGTGTTGGGGTTAGGGTCGTGATTAGAGTTATGGCTAGAGTTGCGATTAGGATTAGGGGTGTGTTGGGGTTAGTGTTGGAGTTAGAATTGAGGGGTTTTCACTGTTTAGGCACATCAGGGGTCTCCAAATGCAACATGGCGCCACCATTGATTCCAGCCAATCTTGCGTTCAAAAACTCAAATGGTGCTCCCTCCCTTCCAAGCCCTGACGTGCGCCCAAACAGTGGTTTACCCCCACATATGGGGTACCAGCATACTCGGAACAAACTGGGCAACAACTATTGGGGTCCAATTTCTCCTGTTACCCTTGTGAAAATAAAAAATTGCTTGCTAAATATCATTTTTGAGGAAAGAAAAATGATTTTTTATTTTCACAGCTCTGCGTTATAAACTTCTGTGAAGCACTTGGAGGTTCAAAGTGCTCACCACATATCTAGATAAGTTCCTTTGGGGGTCTAGTTTCCAAAATGGGGTCACTTGTGGGGGGTTTCTACTGTTTAGGCACATCAGGAGCTCTGCAAATGCAACGTGATGCCCACAGAGCATTCCATCAAAGTCTGCATTCCAAAATGTCACTACTTCGCTTTCTGAGCCCTGACGTGGGCCCAAACAGTGGTTCCACCCCATATATGGGGTATCAGCGGACTCAGGACAAACTGGACATCAACTTTTGGGGTCAAATTTCTCCTGTTACTCTTGTGAAAATAAAAAATTGCGGGCTAAAAAATAATTTTTGAGGAAAGAAAAATGATTTTTTATTTTCACGGCTCTGCGTTATAAACTTCTGTGAAGCACTTGGGGGTTTAAAGTGGTCACCACACATCTAGATTAGTTTCATGGGAGGTCTAGTTTCCAAAATGGGGTCACATGTGGGGGAGCTCCAATGTTTAGGCACACAGGGGCTCTCCAAACGTGACATTAGCTTGTCCGCTAATGATTGGAGCTAATTTTTCATTCAAAAAGTCAAATGGCGTTCCTTCCCTTCCGAGCCCTGCCGTATGCCCAAACAGTGGTTTACCCCCACATGTGAGGTATCAGTGTACTCAGGAGAAATTGCCCAATAAATTTTAGGATCCATCTTATCGTGTTTCCCAAGTGGAAAAGAACAAATTGAGGCTAAAAGAAAATTGTTGTGAAAAAAAGTACTTTTTCATTTTTACGGATCAATTTGTGAAGCACCTGGGGGTTCAAAGTGCTCACTATGCATCTAGATAAGTTCCTTGGGGGGTCTAGTGTCCAAAATGGGGTCACATGTGGAGGAGCTCCAATGTTTAGGCACACAGGGGCTCTTTAAAGGCGACATGGTGTCCGCTAACGATTGGAGCAAATTTTTCACTCAAAAGTCAAATGGCGCTCCTTCCCTTCCGAGCCTTGAAGTGTGCACAAACAGTGGTTTGTGACCACATGTGAGGTATCAGTGTACTCAGGAGAATTTGCGCAACACATTTTAAGATCCATTTTATCCTGTTGCCCATGTGGAAATGAACAAATTGAGGCTAAAAGAAATTTTTTGTGAAAAAAAAAGTACTTTTTCATTTTTACAGATCAATTTGTGAAACATCTGGGGGTTCAAAGTGCTCACTATGCATCTAGATAAGTTCATTGGGGGGTCTAGTTTCCAAAATGGGGTCACTTGTGGGGGAGCTCCAATGCTTAGGCACACAGGAGCTCTCCAAACGCGACATGGTGTCCGCTAAAGATTGGAGCCAATTTTTCATTGAAAAAGTCAAGTGGCGCTCCTTCCCTTCCGAGCCCTGTCGTGCGCCCAAACAGTGGTTCCCCCCCACATATGGGGTATCGGCGTACTCAGGACAAATTGTACAATAACTTTTGAGGTCCAGTTTCTCTTTTTACCCTTGGGAAAATAAAAAAATTGTTGCTAAAAGATCATTTTTGTGACTAAAAAGTTAAATGTTCATTTTTTCCTTCCATGTTGCTTCTGCTGCTGTGAAGCACCTGAAGGGTTAAAAAACTTCTTGAATGTGGTTTTGAGCACCTTGAGGGGTGCAGTTTTTAGAATGGTGTCACTTTTGGGAATTTTCAGCCATATAGACCCCTCAAACTGACTTCAAATGTGAGGTGGTCCCTAAAAAAATGGTTTTGTAAATTTTGCTGTAAAAATGAGAAATTGCTGGTCATATTTTAACCCTTATAACTTCCTAGCAAAAAAAAATTTTGTTTCCAAAATTGTGCTGATGTAAAGTAGATATGTGGGTAATGCTATTTTGTGTCACATAGCTCTCTTGTTTAACAGAAAAAAAATTCAAAAATTTGAAAATTGCGAAATTTTCAAAATTTTAGCCAAATTTCCATTTTTTTCACAAATAATCGCAAAAGTTATCGACCTAAATTTAGCACTAACATGAAGCCCAATATGTCACGAAAAAAAAAAACAATCTCAGAATCGCTAGGATTCGTTGAAGCGTTCCTGAGTTATTACCTCATAAAGGGACATTGGTCAGAATTGCAAAAAACGGCCAGGTCATTAAGGTCAAAATAAGCTGGGTCATGAAGGGGTTAATAATAAATCCCTTCATTTAAAAACTACATTTTGTGATTACTTGTGTTATATTTGTCTAACATTTCAATTGTTTGGTGATCTGAAACATTTAAGTGTGACAAACATGCAAAAGAATAGGAAATCAGGAAGGGGCAAACACTTTTTCACATAACTGTATATGGCTATCCATTTAAATATACCATTTGTATGTACTATTTAGATGATGTACAATAACAGATTGTATTGTGGTACCGTGTTAACCAGAAAATAATATGTTTGCAAGCTTTCAGAGCACAGTGGCTCCTTAGATTACCTTGGTTTATCTATGGACTCATCACACTTCCCACCCCCTAACAAACGTCCTGCTGTAGTATGTTTTAAATGTTGTGCTTGTTTCTTATTAATCTATTTATAATCCTGCCTGAAGAAGGAGCCGCTGTGCTCAGAAAGCTTGCAAACATATTATTTTCTGGTTAGCCAATAAAGGTATCACTCCTAGAATACTTCTGTCATCATTGGGCAGAAAAGTATTCACATTGATATGTACTATTTATAAATACATTTTATATTAATTTTACAAACTTGGATAACATGATTTCTTTTTGGACTCAGTAGGCTGTATATAGTTTTTATGGTGTTTACGGTGTAGTAAAAATTACATGACAACCTTTCTTCTGAAGGTTAGCATTGTTATTGTGTTACAAAATATAAATTATTCTTTGTTGTGTTACTGCTTTTTTCACCTGAATATTCAATTTCTTTGTTTTATTTTCAAATCTATCATACAGTTCCAGAGATGTAGGTCTTTTTACTTAGTGATAATTTTTAAATGGTCTTTATGACGGGATGTTGCTTTCAGATTAATGCTAAACAGCTGAAAGAAACCCCCAGCACCTTGTAAAGGTCATCAAAATAAATCCTTTAAAGGGAACCTGTCACCACCCCTGGCGTTTTTAAAGGGAACCTGTCACCCCCAAAATTGAAGATGAGCTAAGCCCACCAGCATCAGGGGCTTATCTACAGAATTCTGGAATGCTGTAGATAAGCCCCCGATGTATGCTGAAAGATGAGAAAAAGAGGTTAGATTATACTCACCCAGGGGTGGTCCCGCTGCGGTCCGTTCCTATGGGCGTTGTGGTCTGGGGTCTCCCATCTTCATACGATGACGTCCTCTTCCTGTCATCATGCTGAGGCTCCGGCGCAGGCATACTTTGTCTGCCCTGTTGAGGGCAGAGCAAAGTACTGCAGTGCGCAGGCGCCGGGAAAGGTCAGAGTCCCGGCGCCTGTGCACTGCAGCACTTTGCTCTGCCCTCAAAAGGGCAAAGTACGCCGGCACCGGAGTGTGAAGCCAAGAAGAGGACTTCATCCTATTAGGATGGGAGGCCCCAGACCGCAACACACATCGGATCGGACCCCAGCGGGACTGCTGTTGTGAATTCTGTGGTCAAGCTCCCTCCTGTGGTCATGAGTGGTACTTTGGCTGGTTCTGTCTATGAGCTTCCTCTGGTGGATGTGAGTGGGGCTGCGGCTTCTGAGTTTCCTTCCTCAGGTGACGAGGTTAAGTCGTTAGGTGCTGCTCTATTTAACTCCACCTAGTTCTTTGTTCCTTGCCTCCAGTCAATGTTCCAGTATTGGTCTTGCTCTCTCCTGGATCGTCCTTGTGGCCAGTCTTCACTGCATAAGCTAAGTTCTGCTTGTGTTTCTTGGTTTGCTATTTTTTCTGTCCAGCTTGCTATTTTGGTTTGTCTTGCTTGCTGGAAGCTCTGGGACGCAGAGGAAGCACCTCAGTACCGTTAGTCGGTGCGGAGGGTCTTTTTGCGCCCTCTGCGTGGTTGTTTGTAGGTTTTTGTGCTGACCGCAAAGCTATCTTTACTATCCTCGGTCTGTTCAGTAAGTCGGGCCTCACTTTGCTAAAATCTATTTCATCTCTGTGTTTGTATTTTCATCTTTACTCACAGTCATAACAGACTGCCCCTGGGTGAGTATAATCTAACCTCTTTTTCTCCTATTTCAGGATACATCGGGGGCTTATCTACAGCATCCCAGAATGCTGTGGATAAGCCCCTGATGCTGGTGGGCGTACCTCATCTTCGATTTTGGGGGTGACAGGTTCCCTTTAACTAAAAGAGCCACCTTGTGCAGCACTAATGCTGCATTCTGTGAAGGTGGCTCTTTTATTTGGGGTCCCTTCCAACGCTGCAATATTCGTTTTTTAATTTGCCCGCCATACCTGTAGTCTGTCTGGGGGGGAAGGCATGTCTTTTCCCCCGGACACAAATGCCTCCCAGCCATAACTCAGCCCCTCCATGCGCCGGGCACCGCCTCCTCTGCCTTCATTAACGTCCCCGATGCTTGCGATGTAAGTTCCCATCATGTGATAGAAATATATATATCATGTAGATCTCACTTGCTTGTATACTCCTCTATAATCATATATATTCATATATCCACAGCTAATATATACATTATAATCAATGGCTTAAAATGGCTGACATAAACTGATATAAGCCAGACAAACTGTATGGGGTTTTCCAAGCAAAAACAGGAACTTAGGCCAGATGTCCTGAAGTAATGTCTAGAATATTGCTAAATCTTGCTGAAATAGCAGGATAAGGGTGACAGCTACGTCCAGGAGTGCTAAATCAGCTTGTTGCCAGGTAGACTTCAGTCAGAATATGCCATGTACTCAGTTAAATACATTATGTACTCAGTCAGCCAATGAAGTAATAGCTAAATTGTATGGTAACTAACTACCCACCCCCAACCACTCCTTTCTATATGCAATTATAAATCCATGTATGTACAATAAATCATCAGTATTGATGGAATGTTATTGTCACAATGTTGTGCAGTCTCATTCTTGAGCGCTCAAAATACTCAGTCTTATTGGGAATGGCCGCAGCACACACAGGGATAGATTTATCTAAACCAAATTTCCATAACATCTGGCGCCTACCGCGAGGCGTGAATGAAACACACAGGGGACCCTGCGGGACCCTGCTGTCCAGAGAGACGGAGGTGTTGGCCATGGTCTTGGTTCACGGGACGGAGACTGCGCAGCTCCATAAGTAAGGTAAGAAAATGTTATCATCTTACCTGAAAGTCCCATGTGCCCAGTCCGGGTCTATACCTCTTGCCGGTCAGGTGTGGTCACCACTGCATTCCCAGGTAGTGTAAAAAGTCCAAGCCCGTATCCAACAAACCCTGGGATATAAGTCAAAGTGTCTGCTGTGTGCCGTGTATGTGTTCTGTGTTTGTGTAAGATCCAGGAGACAGTTGGAACGGTGACTGTTTTGCTTGTGGTTGCTGGGTAACAGACCGCAGGAGGTCAAATCGCTTGATAAGTTATTGCAGGATTCCTGTACATAGGAGGGACAGGTAGTCCTGGGGCAGGTAGTCCCATGTTCCAGGCTCGGGTAGTGATAACTTAGAGGGCTACTGCAGATTCCCGTAGTGCTGCAAGCAAGCTAGGATGACCGGACCGGGGTGGTAGATTTCCCACTTGTGTTTCTCACTCAGGCGGCCCGGGCACAGGTGTGCCCAGTGCGATTGGCAGTAGTCTGTTCCCAGTGCAACCTGCACGTGTCACAAAATAATAAAAAGGGCATCTCCCGGATGTCTGTATCTGTTTCCGTTCATGTCGCGTATTGCTGCTTTAAGAGCATAATTGTATAGAGAAGTTTTTTTTCCTTTCCCCTTTCTGCTGTAGCAAAGATATATGCATTGTAAATCACACTGTCACAATTGTTTTTTTTTCTTTTTTTTGCTAAGTTTCCTGTTTCTAAAGTGCTGGCTATGGTGTAGCTATTTTTGAAGAGGTGAAACTAAATGGTATCTATCATTTTTGCTGTGACATACTTGTTTTCAGATACGTGATTTTAGCGGCTTTAGATACAGCAGCATAAGGGGAAGTGTGTGTGTCTGACTGTGTTTGAGCACAGAGGAAAAAAAAAAACGTTTTAACTTTTTACACTTTCGAAGGTTTTCTGTTATGATCTGGTGGTTTAGGAGCAACATGGGACGAGCTCTGAAGGAAGTGGTATCTGTACTGACCGCAGTCCCTAAGCTCAACACAACACTAGAAGTAGCCGTGGGATGCTCCTAACACTCCCTAGGCACCTCGTCACAGCCTGAGAACTAACTACCCCTAAAGATAGAAACAGGAAAACTATCTTGCCTCAGAGAAAATTCCCAAAGGATAGATAGCCCCCCACAAATAATGACTGTGAGTGGAGAGGGAAAAGACATACACAAAATGAAACCAGGATGAGCACAGGAGGCCAATCTAGCTTGATAGATAGGACAGGATGGAATACTGTGCGGTCAGTATAAAACACTACAAAAATCCATACAGAGTTTACAAAAAAAGGGTAAATCTGCTTCCCAGAGCTTCCAGCAAGACAGAATTAATTCATACTGATAACGCTGGACAAACATAGAAAACACTGAACGGATAAGTCCACAATCTGTGAACAAAAAAGCGCAAGCAAAAACTTAGCTTTGCAGAACTGGTCAGGATAACAGGGAAATCCAAAGAGATGTGAATCCAACCAGGAACCATTTACAAGTGGCACTGACTGAAGAAAGAGCCAGGCTTAAATAGTCGATCAGAAGAGACGATAAGTGGAGGCAGCTGATGACAGCTAACTCCAAGGAGCAGCCATACCACTTGAAACCACAAGAGGGAGCCCAAGAGCAGAACTCACAAAAGTGCCACTTACAACCACCGGAGGGAGCCCAAGAGCGGATTTCACAACAGTACCCCCCATTGAGGAGGGGTCACCGAACCCTCACCAGAGCCCCCAGGCCGATCAGGACGAGCCAAATGAAAAGCACGAACCAAATCGGTGGCATGGACATCGGAGGCAACATCCCAAGAATTATCCTCCTGGCCATAACCCTTCCACTTGACAAGATACTGAAGCCTCCGCCTCGAAAAACGAGAATCCAAAATCTTCTCAACCTCATATTCCAACTCTCCCTCAACCAACACCGGGGCAGGAGGGTCAACCGAGGGAACAACGGGCACCACATATCTCCGCAACAAAGATCTATGGAAAACATTATGAATGGCAAAAGAGGCTGGAAGAGCCAACCGAAAAGACACCGGATTAATAATTTCAGAAATTTTATAAGGACCAATAAACCGAGGCTTAAACTTAGGGGAAGAAAACTTCATAGGAACATGACGAGAAGACAACGAAACCAAATCCCCCACACGAAGCCGGGGACCAACACACCGATGGCGGTTAGCAAAACGTTGAGCCCTTTCCTGAGACAACGTCAAATTGTCCACCACATGAGTCCAAATCTGCTGCAGCCTGTCCACCACAGAATCAACACCAGGACAATCAGAAGGCTCAACCTGCCCAGAAGAAAAACGAGGATGAAAACCAAAATTACAAAAGAAAGGTGAAACCAAAGTAGCCGAACTAGCCAGATTATTAAGGGCAAACTCGGCCAACGGCAAGAAAGACACCCAATCATCCTGATCAGCAGACACAAAGCATCTCAAATAGGTCTCCAAGGTCTGATTAGTTCGCTCAGTTTGGCCATTAGTCTGAGGATGAAACGCCGAAGAAAAAGACAAATCAATGCCCATCCTAGCACAAAAGGCCCGCCAAAATCTAGAGACAAACTGAGAACCTCTGTCAGACACAATATTCTCCGGAATGCCATGCAAACGAACCACATGCTGAAAAAATAATGGAACCAGACCTGAGGAGGAAGGCAACTTAGGCAAAGGTACCACATGGACCATTTTAGAGAACCGGTCACAAACAACCCAGATAACAGACATCTTCTGGGAAACCGGAAGATCCGAAATAAAATCCATGGAAATATGCGTCCAGGGCCTCTCAGGGACCGGCAAAGGCAAAAGCAACCCACTAGCGCGGGAACAGCAAGGCTTGGCCCGGGCGCAAGTCCCACAGGACTGCACAAAAGCACGCACATCGCGCGACAAGGAAGGCCACCAAAAGGACCTGGCAACCAAGTCTCTGGTACCAAAAATCCCAGGATGACCAGCCAACACTGAACAATGAACCTCAGAAATTACCTTACTTGTCCATCTATCAGGAACAAACAGCTTCCCCACTGGACAGCGGTCAGGCCTATCAGCCTGAAATTCCTGAAGCACCCGCCGCAAATCAGGGGAGATAGCAGAAAGAATCACCCCCTCCTTAAGAATGCCAACCGGCTCAAGGACTCCAGGAGAATCAGGCGAAAAACTCCTAGAGAGAGCATCAGCCTTAACATTCTTAGATCCCGGAAGATACGAGACCACAAAATCAAAACGGGAGAAAAACAGGGACCATCGAGCCTGTCTAGGATTCAGCTGCTTGGCCGACTCGAGGTAAATCAGATTCTTATGATCGGTCAGGACCACAACGCGGTGTTTAGCTCCCTCAAGCCAATGTCGCCACTCCTCAGACGCCCACTTCATAGCCAACAACTCCCGATTGCCGACATCATAACTGCGTTCCGCAGGCGAAAACTTTCTGGGAAAAAAAGCACACGGTTTCATCAAAGAACCATCAGACTCCCTCTGAGACAAAACGGCCCCTGCCCCAATCTCAGAAGCGTCGACCTCAACCTGAAAAGGAAGAGAAACATCCGGCTGACGCAACACAGGGGCAGAAGTAAATCGGCGTTTAAGCTCCTGAAAGGCCTCAACAGCCTCAGAGGACCAATTCATCACATCAGCGCCTTTCTTCGTCAAATCAGTAAGGGGCTTAACCACACTGGAAAAGTTGGCAATGAAACGGCGATAGAAATTAGCAAAGCCCAAAAATTTTTGAAGGCCCTTCACAGATGTGGGTTGGATCCAGTCATGAATAGCTTGGACCTTAACAGGATCCATTTCTATAGACGAGGGAGAAAAAATAAAACCCAAAAAAGAGACCTTCTGAACTCCGAACAGGCACTTAGACTCCTTCACAAACAAAGCATTATCACGAAGGATCTGGAACACCATCCTGACCTGCTTCACATGAGACTCCCAATCATCGGAAAAAATCAAAATATCATCCAAATATACGACCATGAATTTATCAAGATAATTGCGGAAAATATCATGCATGAAAGACTGGAACACAGATGGAGCATTAGAGAGCCCACATGGCATCACAAGGTATTCAAAATGGCCTTCGGGCTTATTAAATGCAGTTTTCCATTTGTCACCCTGTTTAATACGAACAAGATTATATGCCCCTCGGAGGTCAATCTTAGTAAACCAACTAGCCCCCTTAATCTGAGCAAACAAATCAGTAAGCAAAGGCAAGGGGTATTGGAATTTGACCGTGATCTTATTAAGAAGACGATAATCAATACAGGGTCTCAAGGAGCCATCCTTCTTAGCAACAAAAAAGAAACCCGCTCCCAATGGTGACGAAGAGGGCCGAATATGCCCCTTCTTCAAAGACTCCTTGACATAACTCCTCATGGCGGCATGCTCTGGCACAGACAGATTGAAAAGTCGGCCCTTAGGGAACTTGCAACCAGGAATCAAGTTAATAGCACAATCACAGTCCCTGTGCGGAGGAAGGGAACTGGACTTGGGCTCATCAAATACATCATGGAAATCCGACAAAAACTCAGGGACCTCAGAAGAGGGGGAGGAGGAAATTGACATCACAGGAACGTCACTATGTACCCCTTGACAACCCCAACTAGTCACCAACATAGTTTTCCAATCCAGCACCGGATTATGTTCCTGTAACCATGGAAAACCCAGTACAACAACATCATGCAGGTTATGCAACACCAGAAAACGGCAATCTTCCTGATGTGCTGGAGCCATGTACATAGTCATCTGTGTCCAGTACTGAGGTTTATCCTTGGCCAAGGGTGTAGCATCAATACCCCTCAAAGGAATAGGGCTCTGCAAAGGCTGCAAGGAAAAACCACAGCGCCTGGCGAATTCTAAGTCCATTAAGTTCAGGGCAGCACCTGAATCCACAAATGCCATGACAGAAAAGGACGACAATGAGCAAATCAGGGTCACAGATAAGAGAAATTTAGGCTGTATAGTACTAATGGTAACAGACCTAGCGACTCTCTTAGTACGCTTAGGGCAATCAGAGATAACATGAACAGAATCACCACAGTAAAAACACAGCCTATTCTGACGTCTGAATTCCTGCCGTTCTGTTCTAGACAAAATCCTATCACATTGCATAGGTTCTGGACTCTGCTCAGAGGATACTGCCATATCGTGCACAGCTTTGCGCTCGCGCAGACGCCGATCAGTCTGAATGGCTAGAGACATAGATTCGCTCAAACCGGCAGGCGTAGGAAAGCCCACCATAACATCTTTAAGGCCTTCAGAAAGACCTTTTCTGAAAATAGCAGCCAGAGCCTCTTCATTCCATTTAGTGAGCACAGACCATTTTCTAAATTTCTGGCAGTATAACTCTGCCGCTTCCTGACCTTGACACAAGGCCAACAGGGTTTTTTCTGCATGATCCACAGAACTAGGTTCGTCATACAATAATCCGAGCCCTTGAAAAAATGCATCAACATTCAATAATGCCGGATCCCCTGTTTCAAGAGAAAAAGCCCAGTCTTGAGGGTCACCACGCAGCAAGGATATGATGATTTTTACTTGCTGAATGGGATCACCAGAAGAACGGGGTTTCAAAGCAAAAAACAATCTGTAGTTATTTTTAAAGTTCAAAAACTTGGATCTGTCTCCAAAAAACAAATCAGGAGTAGGAATTCTAGGCTCTAAAGCCGGAGTCTGGACAACATAGTCCTGGATACTCTGTATTCTTACAGCAAGTTGATCCACACGAGAAAACAAACCATGAACATCCATGCCAAAGCATACAGTGGGGCAAAAAAGTATTTAGTATTTAGTCAGTCAGCAATAGTGCAAGTTCCACCACTTAAAAAGATGAGAGGCGTCTGTAATTTACATCATAGGTAGACCTCAACAATGGGAGACAAACTGAGAAAAAAAAATCCAGAAAATCACATTGTCTGTTTTTTTAACATTTTATTTGCATATTATGGTGGAAAATAAGTATTTGGTCAGAAACAAAATTTCATCTCAATACTTCTTCACAAGGTTGCCACACACTGTTGTTGGTATGTTGGCCCATTCCTCCATGCAGATCTCCTCTAGAGCAGTGATGTTTTTGGCTTTTCGCTTGGCAACACAGACTTTCAACTCCCTCCAAAGGTTTTCTATAGGGTTGAGATCTGGAGACTGGCTAGGCCACTCCAGGACCTTGAAATGCTTCTTACGAAGCCACTCCTTCGTTGCCCTGGCGGTGTGCTTTGGATCATTGTCATGTTGAAAGACCCAGCCACGTTTCATCTTCAATGCCCTTGCTGATGGAAGGAGGTTTGCACTCAAAATCTCACGATACATGGCCCCATTCATTCTTTCATGTACCCGGATCAGTCGTCCTGGCCCCTTTGCAGAGAAACAGCCCCAAAGCATGATGTTTCCACCACCATGCTTTACAGTAGGTATGGTGTTTGATGGATGCAACTCAGTATTTTTTTTCCTCCAAACACGACAAGTTGTGTTTCTAACAAACAGTTCCAGTTTGGTTTCATCAGACCATAGGACATTCTCCCAAAACTCCTCTGGATCATCCAAATGCTCTCTAGCAAACTTCAGACGGGCCCGGACATGTACTGGCTTAAGCAGTGGGACACGTCTGGCACTGCAGGATCTGAGTCCATGGTGGCGTAGTGTGTTACATATGGTAGGCCTTGTTACATTGGTCCCAGCTCTCTGCAGTTCATTCACTAGGTCCCCCCGCGTGGTTCTGGGATTTTTGCTCACCGTTCTTGTGATCATTCTGCCCCCATGGGGTGGGATTTTGCGTGGAGCCCCAGATCGAGGGAGATTATCAGTGGTCTTGTATGTCTTCCATTTTCTAATTATTGCTCCCACTGTTGATTTCTTCACTCCAAGCTGGTTGGCTATTGCAGATTCAGTCTTCCCAGTCTAGTGCAGGGCTACAATTTTGTTTCTGGTGTCCTTTGACAGCTCTTTGGTCTTCACCATAGTGGAGTTTGGAGTCAGACTGTTTGAGGGTGTGCACTGGTGTCTTTTTATACTGATAACAAGTTTAAACAGGTGCCATTACTACAGGTAATGAGTGGAGGAAAGAGGAAACTCTTAAAGAAGAAGTTACAGGTCTGTGAGAGCCAGAAATCTTGATTGTTTGTTTCTGACCAAATACTTATTTTCCACCATAATATGCAAATAAATTGTTAAAAAAACAGACAATGTGATTTTCTGGATTTTTTTTTCTCAGTTTGTCTCCCATAGTTGAGGTCTACCTATGATGTAAATTACAGACGCCTCTCATCTTTTTAAGTGGTGGAACTTGCACTATTGCTGACTGACTAAATACTTTTTTGCCCCACTGTATATCCTGAACCACCCAGATATCAAGAGGAAAAAAAAAAGACAAACCAAAGCACAGAATAAAAATGGTTCAGAACTTTCTTTTCCTTCTTTTGAGATGCATTTAATTCATTTTAGGCCACTTGTACTGTTATGATGCGGTGGTCTAGGAGCAACATGGAACGAGCTCTGAAGGAAGTGGTAACTGTACTGACCGCAGTCCCTAAGCTCAACACAACACTAGAAGTAGCCGTGGAATGCTCCTAACTCTCCCTAGGCATCTCGTCACAGCCTAAGAGCTAACTACCCCTAAAGACAGAAGCAGGAAAACTATCTTGCCTCAGAGAAAATCCCCAAAGGATAGATTAGCCCCCCAGAAATAATGACTGTGAGTGGAGAGGGAAAAGACATACACAGAATGAAACCAGGATGAGCACAGGAGGCCAGTCTAGCTTGATAGATAGGACAGGATGGAATACTGTGCGGTCAGTATAAAACACTACAAAAAATCCACGCAGAGTTTACAAAAAAATCTCCACACCTGACTAAAGGTGTGGGGGGTAAATCTGCTTCCCAGAGCTTCCAGCAAGACAGAATTAATTCATACTGATAACGCTGGACAAACATAGAAAACACTGAACGGATAAGTCCACAATCTGTGAACAAAAAAGCGCAAGCAAAAACTTAGCTTTGCAGAACTGGTCAGGATAACAGGGAAATCCAAAGAGATGTGAATCCAACCAGGAACCATTTACAAGTGGCACTGGCTGAAGAAAGAGCCAGGCTTAAATAGCCGATCAGAAGAGACGATAAGTGGAGGCAGCTGATGACAGCTAACTCCAAGGAGCAGCCATACCACTTGAAACCACAAGAGGGAGCCCAAGAGCAGAACTCACAAAAGTGCCACTTACAACCACCGGAGGGAGCCCAAGAGCGGAATTCACAACACTAGAAGTAGCCGTGAGATGCTCCTAACACTCCCTAGGCACCTCGTCACAGACTGAGAACTAACTACCCCTAAAGATAGAAACAGGAAAACTATCTTGCCTCAGAGAAAATTCCCAAAGGATAGATAGCCCCCCACAAATAATGACTGTGAGTGGAGAGGGAAAAGACATACACAGAATGAAACCAGGATGAGCACAGGAGGCCAGTCTAGCTTGATAGATAGGACAGGATGGGATACTGTGCGGTCAGTATAAAACACTACAAAAAATCCACGCAGAGTTTACAAAAATCTCCACACCTGACTAAAGGTGTGGAGGGTAAATCTGCTTCCCAGAGCTTCCAGCAAGACAGAATTAATTCATACTGACAAGCTGGACAAACATAGAAAGCACAGAACGGATAAGTCCACAACCTGTGGACAGAAAAGAGCAAGCAAGGACTTAGCTTAGCAGAACTGGTCAGGATAACAAGGAAATCCAAAGAGATGTGAATCCAACCAGGAACCATTGACAAGTGGCACCAGCTGAAGGAAAGAGCCAGGCTAAATAGCCGAGCAGAATAGACAATCAGTGGAAGCAGCTGCAGACAGCTAAATCCAAGGAGCAGCCATACCACTTAAAACCACCGGAGGGAGCCCAAGAGCAGAACTCACAAAAGTGCCACTTACAACCACCGGAGGGAGCCCAAGAGCGGAATTCACAACAGTTTTCCTTCTGTCTTTTTTCATTTGAAAGTTTTATTTAAAGTTTTTTAAAAGTTTTTTTTTAAGTTTTCCAACGTTTTCTTTCTGTCTCTTTACTTTTTTTTTAAAAGTTTTTCCTTTTGTATCAAAATTTTAAGGTTTTGGTTGTTTTTGATGGTTTTCTTTTCTTCTGGTTTCAACTTTTTGTACCAATTTTTTGAAGGTTTTCTTTCCTTTTTGGTTTCTGTGTTTTAATATACCAATTTTTTTGAAGTTTTTTGTTGTTGCCTTTTTTCTTTTTGCAATGGGAAATAAGGTGGCCAAGCAACAGGAGGGTCTTTTACTTCCTGATGAGAAAACGGCCCCCCAGATAGTGGCAAAACACGAAGGTGTTAAGTATGTGAATAATTTTAGAAGGTATAAAGTATGTGAAATTCATCAGAATGGCAGACTTCAAGCTGCGGAATGGCATGACATAGAAAGGAAAATAAGGGAAGTTAGCTGATGTTAAATTGCTGAATGCTAATACATGGTATAAAGTAGCAGCAGAGCGTACATTGTTTAGGTGGTACAGAAAGATATGCGAGCAAACCAGGAAGTGATTTTTATGTGTATAAAATGGGGAAAGGTATTAAGCCATCAGCACCTCCCCATACATTAGACATGTGCAGTCTGCTCTCAACAGAATAAATGCTATAGGGAGTTTTTTTGGGCAGTATGTGGCACGCCCCGTCCCTCCCTACAGGGAGAGGGCATTTTTTATTCCAACCAAGCCATCTCAGACTGCACAGAGGGGGGAGGAATCCTATCCTCCTTTTTCTCTGTCATTCTTTCTCTCCTCCTTCTTCTCTCTCTCCTTTCCTCTCCTCTTTCTCGACACTTTTCTCTCTCTCTCCTCTACACCTCTGCTCCTCCTTCTCCTCACCTCTTTTCTTTTTCACACACCCTTCTTCTCTCCTCCTTCTTCACTCCCCCACCACACCTATCTCCTCCTACTCTTCTTTCTCCACACCCATCTCCACGCCTCTCTTCTCCTCCCCTTCTCTCTCCTCCACACCTCCCATCTTCTCCTCCATCTGTTCCTTTTTCCTCACTCCTCACCTCCTCCTCCTATATACCTTTCATCAACTCCTCCTTCTTCATCTCCTCCTTCTTCTCTGCCCCATACATCTCCTCCTGTTTCAGACTCTTCTTCTTCTGTGTTGCCGGCTGGGCCAACGCCCAATTCAAACAATGTAGTGCTTGCAGGTAACCCTTCTAAGTCCCTGGCACAGTCCAGCCATTGCCAGTTGTGATATCGGGGAAAGAAGGTGAAAACCGCCCTACATACAATGCAGTGGGCAGCCCCCAGACACATCAGGCAGCAGACAGCTCAGCCCTGGGTGCAGAGGGGGGAGGACTGACGTCACCATCTGTTGATAATGTGCAACTTCAGCATCGGTCAGAGCTGCCTACATTCACACCAACATAGAACTATAAGCCTATGCTTCAGCAAGGGGGGAGACATCCTCACACAAAAAGGCAACTTCTAAGTCCAAAATCAGCCAGTGTATGACCCCAGCACACGCTATCACAACTATTCCTCTGATGAAGATGAAGAGGGAACATCATACATGCTGCCTAGTACTAGGAAAAGAAACCCACAGGCACCAAGAATGCAGGGGCAGATAGAGACACCGCCATTACACTATGTGCACTTCACCCCAAGTCAGGTGACCAGCATTCCAACAATCTTCCAGACCTAGGGATGCATCCTACGCCATTTTACCGAAGAATGTAGCAGAACTAGCGGACATATATAGCCACCTGGAATGATCTCTGGGCCATAAATGGAAATAAAAGCAGGTGATCCATTCTGGCCAATCACGAAGGAACAATTCAAACTTCTAGCAGAATTAGATGTACAGGCTTGGGAGTCAGGGCCACAGCTAATTGAACAGCTCAGAGAGTGAGCCAAAGGCAGATTGGCAGGACAAGCCCTTAGTTTACATGACATGAGCCAAGACAAGACAGAGTCTGTAAAGAAGTTTCATGGCAGATTAATGCAAGTATTCCAAGACTTGGGCTTCACCATTCATGACCAGATGCACACGCAAATGTTGGCACAGGCCTTTGTGCATGGACTGAGACAGCCAATCAGGAAACCACTGATAGTGGCTAGGCCCGGGAACAGGTCAATAGCAGTGGACTGACCCAGCAAAACGGGTCATGTGCGCCTAAGAGACTGTTTATTGCCAATTGTCGCCAAAACTGCCGCCATCATAGCACCACAAAGAGCGCGAAGAAGGAAACGGGTGCTGCGCTGCTGAGAATGCTGGAAGGGGAGCCAGAAGCGAAGACGCTGCAAAGTGTCGAGTGACACACCGGAAGAACCACTGCAGACTCTGGAGAGGAGACACCAACCTCAATAAGGGTAGCAAAGGGGAGAAGCTATGTCAAACCAGGGGGAAGAAGTGGTGGCAGATGCAGCCACAGCCCCTGTAATGCCCCAAGACCTCGGATTGGATGCAGCTGCCGGTCTCATGGCACCCCCGAGCCTCACCACGGACGCACCTGCAGGCCCCGTAGCCGCTACAGTGCCCATCATGCCGTTGTCCACAGTAGCCAAAGGGATTGAGTCCCAACCAGGAGTGCAGAAGACGGCCCCTCTCATGGTTACCACTGACCTGGAAGCTGTTATGATCTGGTGGTTTAGGAACAACATGAGACAAGCTCTGAAGGAGGTGGTATCTGTACTGACCGCAAACCCTGAACCTAGCAGCGCAACTAAAAATAGCCGTGGGGGGTACCTGACGCTCCCTAGACCCCTCGGCACAGCCTAAGATCTAACTTCCCCTAAAGATGGAAACATGAAACCTATCTTGCCTCAGAGAAAATCCCCAAAGGAAAGATAGCCCCCCACAAATATTGACAGTGAGAGGAGGGGAAAATAACATACGCAGAAATGAAATCAGATTTTAGCATAGGAGGCCAGTCTAGCTTGATAGATAGGACAGGAAAGAATACTGTGCGGTCAGTATAAAAACTACAAAACAATCCACACAGTTTACAAAATCTCCACACCTGACTAAAGGTGTGGAGGGTAAATCTGCTTCCCAGAGCTTCCAGCTAACAGAAAAAATCCATACTGACAACTGGACAAATATAGAATGCACAGAACAATAAGTCCACAACATGTGGACTGAAATGAGCAAAGCCAGAACTTATCTTTGCAGAACTGGTCAGGAAACCATGAGAATCCAAGCAGAGATGTGAATCCAGCTAGGAACATTGACAAGTGGCACAGGCTGAATAAAGAGCCAGACTTAAATAGCGAACAATAAGTGGAGGCAGCTGATGACAGCTAACTCCAAGGAGCAGCCATACCACTAGAAACCACAAGAGGGAGCCCAAGAGCAGAACTCACAAAAGTGCCACTTACAACCACCGGAGGGAGCCCAAGAGCGGAATTCACAACAGGAAGCGCAACCACCCTACAAAGACAGAAGAAGTGTCAAGTGTTGCAACTGTGGCAAGTTTGGCCATTTCCGGAACCAGTGCAGAGCACCCATGCAACCCAAGAGTTGGTCCAGAGAAACAGGTCAAGGAAGAAGTACTTAGAAGGCAGTGAAGTACCCCGTCCATGGGACAGGGGTAAGCAAGCCAGGTCTGCAAGACACTACGCTCCTGACATGTAAAACCCCGTCTGCAGGACCAATACCTCAAATTACCCTGAAAGTGGATGGTGTTGTCAGATCTTTTCTTCTACACACTGGTGCAGCCAGAAGTGTGATGAGACCTGTGGAACTCCCCGATCCCACCTGCCTGTCAGAATCCTCTGTGTCTCGCATGGGTATTGATGGTCAAGTCAGACTTTCTCAGCTTACAAAATTTCTGAGCGTGTGCACTCAGCCAGGACACTCTATCCTGTCCCAGTTTGTGGTGTCAGGGACCTGCCACTCAACCTGCTGGGAGCGGACCTACTGCAGAAGCTGAAGGCAACCACAGTGTTCCAGGAATGCTGGCAGCCCTACAAGAACCTCAAACAACCGACGGAGGACTACCCAAGGAGGTACTGGAAGTAGTACCAGAAAGTTTATGGTCTAAGGGACCTCAGGATGTGGGAAAACCTCAAGTTGCCCAGTACAGGTGTCACTCAAGCCAGGTACTCCATATCCTCGTAAGGCCCAGTATCCCCTGCTCATCGCCCAGAGTTAACCTGCTTCTGACCAACTGAAGGTCTACCTGGAAATAGGAATCATTGTTCCTTGCACATCACCTTGCAATACCCCGCTTTTCCCAGTCAAGAAAAAGACTGAAAAAGGAGAGCCAGCCAAGTTCAGAATGGTACATGACTTGACAGATGTGAATGACGCCACGGTGTATGAAACTCCAATTGTGCCGAATCCGCACACTCTGCTCTCAAATGTGCCTTCCACAGCAAAAGTGTTCACAGTGACCGACCTGGTTAATGCTTTCTCCAGTGTTCACTTCATCCAGAAGACGAGTACCTGTTTGCCTTAACGCACCAAGGGGGACAGCACACATGGACAGTGATGCCACAGCAGGCCCAGAACAGCCCTTCACAGTTCAGCAAAGCAATGTGCAAAGTCCTCACCAACTGGGTCACAGAACATGCAGAAGTAACCCTGCTACAATACGTGGACAATCTACTCCTTTGTGCATGTGTAAAGCCCATTCCTTGTCACTCCTACTCTACCTGGCAGTGCAGAACTGCAAGGTGTCAAAGAACCAAGTCCAGTGGTGTCTGAAGCGAGTTACGTTCCAGAGACACTGTATTGCTCACCAGACGAAACATCTGACAGATAACCGGAAGACCACAGTGGAGAAGACGGTTCCTCCAACAACTCCAAGGGTGCTACAGGCCTTCCTTGGTCTAATTTCATATTGCAGAGCCTGGATCCCTGATGCCTCAGTCCTAATGCAGCATTCAGCTCGTTCATGAAGTTAAAAGGCTCTGTAGTCCCAGCGCCAGCAATAGGCCTACCTGACTACGAGAAGCCATTCCGTCTCTGCCTGATGGAAAAAGAAGGCCTTGCTACTGGAGTCCTGACGCAGCTTCAGGTGGGAAAGCAGAGACCTTTGGGCTACTTTTCAGCTTGCTTGGATCCAGTTGCAAGGGGGGCCCTCTCCTGCATGAGAGCAGCATTTGCAGCACACGCCCTCCTGGACAAGACTGCTGACATCATTCTTGGATATCCATTGGAAATCCTGGCTCCGCATGACATCTCAGAAATCCTCAACCAAACCCAGCCAAAACATCTCTCCACCGCCAGGCATCTTCGCCTCCAGTGCTCTCTACTCCTGCCTGACAATGTCACCATCTCCAGACGCACAGTCCTCAACCCGTCCACTCTACTCCCACTCCCAAGGGGAATACAGATATGGACCCTCAGATCAAAATTCTGATCAAAATCTGCATGATACCTTCCGCAGGGATCTGGATTTGCTCCAGACGGATGACCATGATTGCTTCAGCATCATGCAACAGGAAACAGCAGGACTACCCAAGGTGGCAGAAGAGCCACTGACCAACCCAGAGTTGATCCTCTATGTGGATGGCTCCAGATTTGCAGATGATGAAGGAAGATTCCAGACAGGATGTGCAGTGACCAGCAATCAAGAGATCCTGTGGTCCAGAAGTCTGCCGCCCAGTCTGTCAGCTCAGGAAGCAGAACTGATAGCGCTGACGAAGGCCTGCCAGACTGCAGAAGGCAAAACTGCGAACATATACACCGATTCAAGGTACTCGCATGGCATAGCACACGACTTTGGACCCGTCTGGGCTGCAAGAGAATTCATCACAACAAGCGGAACAGCCGTGAAGCATCATGGAGCCATCAAGGACCTGCTGGACGCACTCCAACTTCCAAAAAATGGTGGCAGTACTAAAAGTCAAAGCACATAGAAAATTGAACCCAGTAGAGGCACGGGGTAATAACATGGTGGATATGGCAGCCAAAGAAGCCGCCAAAGGAAGACAATATGGAGAAGTGGGAGAGGTCGTAGAGCCGGACGGCTACAACGTGGCAACTGAGGACAAGACACCAGACAAGATGACATCTTGGGATCTGTTTAAGAAGTTGCAGGAGCAAGCCCCAAAAGGACAAGAAGGAATGCTGGATGCGGATGGGAGCAACACATGAAGAAGGAAGGGTATACGCAATGGACTACAAACCATGTTTACCCTGCCCTGTTTACCCCAAAGCATGTACCCTATGGTGGCCCAGTGGGCACATGGGCCCACACACAGATCGAAGACACAGATGAATGATCTGATTGGTGCTTACTGGTTCGCTCCAGGGATCTCCACCCTAACAGCCAAGTTCACTAGCAGCTGTTTGACCTGCGGCAAATGCAACCCTGGAAGAATGGAGAAAGTTCCCACACATCATCTTGCCAGACCACTGTACCTCTTCCAGAGGGTCCAGATAGACATCCAGACGGCGCGAAGTGGAGGATTCGAATATGCCCTTGTGGTCGTGGACGTGTTCTCAGGATGGCCAGAAGCTTTCCCAGTGAGGAACCAGTTAGCAAAGACTATTGCAAAAAAAGCTACTCTCAGAGATGAGATATGCAGATATGGGGTCCCAGAAGTGATAGAGAGTGACCAAGGACCCGCATTCACAGCAAATATCACACGGGAGATCTGGCCAGCAGTAGGGTCAGATTTAGGCCTATGCACTCCCTACAATCCCGAGAGTAGCAAGAAAGTGGAAAGACTGAATGGGACAGGATGTTGAAAGTTGCCCAAGAGACAAACAAACCATGGCATGGCCCAGAAAAGCTGTCACCATATGACATTTTGTTTGGGTCTAGTCCCAGGTTAGGGGTATTCTTTCCCTCAGCAGCTGATTATGCAATATGATAATATGATACTTTGCTGCTTATGTAATTGAACTCACCAAGAACATAGTAACATAGTTATTAAGGTTGAAGGAAGACTTTAAGTCCATCTAATTCAACCCATAGCCTAACCTAACATGCCCTAACATGTTGATCCAGAGGAAGGCAAAAAAAACCCATGTGGCAAATAGTAAGCTACACTTTGGGGAAAAAATTCCTTCCCGACTCCACATACAGCAATCAGACTAGTTCCCTGGATCAACGCGCTCAAGGAATCTAGTATATATACCCTGCAACATTATACTTTTTAAGAAAGGTATCCAATCCCCTCTTAAATTTTAGTAATGAATCACTCATTACAACATCATATGGCAGAGAGTTTCATAGTCTCACTGCTCTTACAGTAAAGAACTCGCGTCTGTTATTATGCCTAAACCTTCTTTCCTCCAGACGTAGAGGATGCCCCCTTGTCCCTGTCTTAGGTCTATGATTAAAAAGATAATCAGAAAGGTCTTTGTACTGTCCCCTCGTATATTTATACATTAAAATAAGATCACCCCTTAGTCTTCGTTTTTCCAAACTAAATAGCCCCAAGTGTAATAACCTATCTTGGTATTGCAGACCCCCCAGTCCTCTAATAACCTTAGTCCCTCTTCTCTGCACCCACTCTAGTTCAGCTACGTCTTTCTTATACACCGGAGACCAGAACTGTGCACAGTATTCTAAGTGTGGTCGAACTAATGACTTGTATAGAGGTAAAATGATGTTCTCCTCATGAGCATCTATGCCTCTTTTAATGCATCCCATTATTTTATTTGCCTTTGTAGCAGCTGCCTGACACTGGCCACTGAACATGAGTTTGTCATACACCCATACTCCCAGGTCTTTTTCATTGACGGTTTTGCCCAGAGATTTAGAATTAAGCGCATAGTTATACATCTTATTACTTCTACCCAAGTGCATGACCTTACATTTATCCCCATTAAAGCTCATTTGCCATTTATCAGCCCAAGCTTCTAGTTTACATAAATCATCCTGTAATATAAAATTGTCCTCCTCTGTATTGATTACCCTGCAGAGTTTAGTGTCATCTGCAAATATTGAAATTCTGCTCTGAATGCCCCTTACAAGGTCATAAATAAATATGTTAAAAAAAAGAGGGCCCAATACTGACTCCTGTGGTACCCCACTGCTAATCGCGACCCAGTCTGCGATTTAACCCTTTATTTTACCAGCTAGAGCGCCTAAATTTTGCACATACACACTACTAACATTAGTAGTGAGGAATATGCAAAAAAAAAAGGGATATGAAAAGGTTTATTGTAAGTAAACCATGTCTCATATCATGTCGGGTTTGGGAAGGACATAGCAAAAGCCGGCAATTGAATTACCGGCTTTTCTGCTATCTCTGTATGAAATATAAATACATATATATGTGTCTCACTGACATATATATACCCCTATACTATGTGTAGACATTTATTTTAGCTATTCTAGTCTAACCTGTCAGTGTGATTTTACTGTACATCGCACTGAATTGCTGGCTTTTATATAGAACACCACTGCGTATTTCTCGCCAGTCACACTGTTGGTCCGTGTGTAATCTGTATTTTTCTCGCCCCCATTGACTTTCATTGGCGAATTTTTTGCGCAATACGCTGACAAATGCAGCATGCTGCGGTTTTCTACGCCCGTACAATACGGATACGTAAAATACGGCAGATAGGAGCTGGGCCATAGAGAATCATTGTACCGTGTGCAATACGTATTTTCTGCGCCTCTCATATGTCCGTAAAACTCGCTAGTGTGATGCCGGCCTTAGGCCGGGGTCACACTCAGCGTATGGAAATACGGTCCGTATTTTACATGCGTAATACGCAGAAATGTTTCCAAAATAGTGATCCGTATGTCATCCGTAGGCAGGGTGTGGCAGCGTATTTTACGCATGTTTACCTCCGTATGTAATCCGTATGCCATCTGTAATGCGTTTTTTTTTACGCAAACTCACAAATTGGACATGTTAACGGTTTTGAGGCCTGAAAATAATTTATATCATCAGCCTAATTCTATTAAGGCCTCAACAAAAGATGAAACCCTCCCATATGGCCATTTTGTTGCTGTGCTTGGGTAGGTGTTGTGTTTTGTGCAACATGTCTGACCTCCTGCAATTCACACCAACTCAGCGGGTGTTATTTAATTGGGTCTTGTCACACCGCTTTGGCCAGCCATACCCTGTGATAGTTGATCCGCGAAGGAGACGAAGAATGTGGGTGCATCCACTTTTGCAGCAACGCACCACTAAAGGGCATTTTCACAGGCTATATTCAGCTCTGCGGACCCATCCTGGGAAATTCTACAACTACTGTTGGATGACAATATCCACCTTTGATATATTGCTGGAGATTGTACGTCCAGGAATCACGTATCGGGATACTAGGATGCGGAAATGCATATCCGCAGAGGAGCGTCTTCTCCTTACCTTACGGTATGTAATCACCATCCTCACATACTGTATGTTGATGATATTTTTTTGGTAATGTTAACAACCTAGCCTATTTTGTTATCTTACAAAATGTTTTACCAATCCTAGACAAATATGTCTTAAAGGTTAAATGTTGTTATCCGGGGTAAATTTATGAAGGTACACTGTTCTCCTGCTTTTTTTAAAACTATGGTTTAGTCTAAGCATTGTAACGCATATATTTTTTGTCTTGTGCTTTCAGATTACAGTCAACTGGCTTATCTTATGCAGGATTACATCTAGAATTTCTCATAGGGCGGTCAACAATTTCAGGCATTGTACGTAACACATGTATGGAAATTTGGACCAGACTGCATGGACTTGTGATGCCGAAAATGGATGATTGGCTCAATCTTGTCAATTTCCGCACTGTATTGGAGCCCTGGATGGGAAACATATCAGAGTGCGTAAGCCACCGAACTCGGGCACCCAATTCTATAATTATAAGCAGTTTTTCTCTGTAGTTCTGTTAGCTGTAGTTGACAGTAACTACAGGTTTATAATTGTAGATATTGGGGCCTATGGGCGAACTGGAGACTCTAGAGTCTTCAACGCGTCCATTATGGGTTGACGGCTATGTGAAAACCTGTTGGACCTCCCACCACAACTCCCAGGCTCCAATGCTGAACCAGTGCCATATGTACTTGTGGCAGATGAGGCCTTCCAATTGACCAGGCATGTCATGAGGCCTTATCCCCGGCGCAACCTGGATCACTGGCGCCGTGTATTTAATGTCAGACTTTCACGCAGGGCTGTGGAGTCGGTAAGCCACAGTTGCGACTCCGACTTCTGGATTTTATCAGGTTCCGACTCCTTCATAAATGGCCAATTCGTAACAACAAATTTACTGTTGTCAAATATTAACATCGTGCTTATTCAGTTTCTCATCATGATATAAGTAATTAGACCACGTAGTGCAAAAACTATATTTATTAGAATACAATTAGAATATAGCAAATGACTTTTATAAACTTTTCTAAACTCTTGTAAGTAAATATGCAATAAACACTTATGCATCTAATAAGAAATCTATAAATTTGTTCTCAGAAAAAACTATTGCCTCTGTCAGATCCTCCTTCATGGATGCCCTCAAATCTGATCTAATTATTTTGAGAGCAGAGAACAACCTCTCTACACTAACTTGGGTTGGTGGCAAAGCAGTAACCACTCGGGCAACATCTCTGACAATGTCAGGATACAGAGGAATCGCTTGTTGCACTGTTATTATGATGAACGGTCAAATTTCTTAATTTCTTTTAGTGCACATGAAAAATTCTGCTGAAATGTACTGGCTGTGTTCTTTGATGGGGATGACTCGTCTATGCGGGAACGCTTTGCACGGTCCTTGTGATCCAAATATTTTTTTTAATTAAATTCCTCATCAGTTGATGAGGGTGAAGATGTGGCAGGACAACCAAATTCTTCTTGTTCCTCCTGACTGTTCTGCAACCCTTTCATCCTGCTATTTCAAACATAGCTTCTTTTCCTTTAGTTAGCTGTTGATCATCTAGAAGAATCCGATGCATTGGGTCTACATAAACAGCTGCCAAAAGAATGTTATTTTGTAATAGTAGCTCCTCTCTCCGTTTCATTGATGTAGCAATGCCACTTGCAATTAACCCTCCTCTTTGGGACAGGCGAAACATCAGGTTCTTCCACTCCTTTAAGAAAATACCTGGAGTTAAGTCCTCTGCTTGTAATTGTTTAGTCACTGTAAATGGGTGCTCTAGCAATTTTTCCAGCTCAGTCACCTGATTACACTGACTTTCATTTAGCGTCAGTTGAGGGTTAGCCATGTCTACAAGAAAGGTTTTCAGTTCAACCAAGCGCTGAATCATTAAAGGGAAACTGTCACCCCGTTTTTTGAGATTGAGATATAAATACTGTTAAATAGGGCCTGCGCTGTGCGTTACTATAGTGTACCCTGATTCCCCACCTACGCTGCGCAATACATTACCAAAGTCACCGTTTTCGCCTGTTAATCAGGCTGGTCAGGTCGGGTGGGCGTGTTCACAGCGCTGTTTCTTCCTCAGCTTTACGTTGGTGGCGTAGTGGTGTCCGCACGTTGAGGTGACTAATCCACTGTGGGCACGTGAACAAGGAGCGCGCGATCTGCGCTATCACCCCCTGTCATCGGTGGGGGCGGCCATCTTCCTGGGGCCGCGCGTGCGCAGATGGAGTGCTCTGCTGCACGGGGCTTCAGGAAAATGGCCGCGGGATGCCGCGAGTGCGCACAAGAGATCGCGGCGGCCATTTTCCCAAAGCCGAGATGCAAATTAGTCACCTCAACGTGCGGACACTACTACGCCACCAACGTAAAGCTGAGGAAGAAACAGCGCTGTGAACACGCCCACCCGACCAGCCTGATTGACAGGCGAAAACGGCGACTTTGGTAATGTATTGCGCAGCGTAGGTGGGGAATCAGGGTACACTACATACACTATAGTAACGCACAGCGCAGGCCCTATTTAACAGTATTTATATCTCAATCTCAAAAAACGGGGTGACAGGTTCCCTTTAAGTACTGCCCCATAGTGTGGCTTGATCAATAATTGCCCCTTTTCCAGCACGTCTCTTCAAAATTGAGTCAACTTTAGGGGTTCTGGCAACAGTAGCCAATTTTCTCACCTTGCCAATCAGTGCAGCAGCATGTCCTTCTTGCAGACTGTCTCTTATAGTCAGCTGTAGCGTATGCACAACACAGCGCATGTGATGAATAAAGGAACGTATTGACAGTTTCAACAAGATCATCTAAACTATCATGTTGCTGTTCATCTGAAGCAACTTCAGTTTGCTCCTCAGTTACAATACTGTGTTCCTCTATTTCAAACATTTCTTTGTCTGTGGACCCAGAATGTTCTTTTAGCTGCTGGTCACCATCATTACTCTCATTCATTAGCTTAATAGTACTTATCATATTTGAAGCATTGCCAGTTACAACAGAAAGAACTTGCTCTTTTTTAAGTTCATAGTCTTACAGAACCTTTTCCACCAAGACCTGGAGAAACTCACTGGTGTGATGAGCTTTGGTGTCTTTTACTGCCAATGTCTTGGTAACTATTTCATTTTTGTCACAAACAAATCGGACATTGATGGCAAAATAGTTCACTCTGCGACATGTGCAGGCATCCATTTTAAGAAACAGAAAGCTTGAGAGTTTTTTTTAAGTTCTTCCTTTTGTTTAAAAGCTTCTTTGATTACTAATTTTCTAATACTCTCTCCAGAGAAACACCAAGCTTGCAGGCCATTTCCCCATTCAGACACATAAAAGCTGGTGAAAATAATGAAATAGGCCCACTATCCTTTACAACAAGCTCTATGATCTGTTTTTTTTTAATGTATCTACTGTCATTGTCACAGTAACTTTTTCACTGACAAAATATCTTGCAACTGATGGCTGCAAAGTTCTCTGCTCCTTTGTTTGGCTGGAAGTGCTGGGCACTGGTTCATTGGTTTGGATACAGTCTTTTTCATCCACTGCTTTCAGTACTTCTGGATGAAAGCGCTGTAAATGTCTCTTTAGATTAGAAGCTCTGGTAGGAGCATTTTTATCTTTACCTGAATATGCACTGTTCTTGGCTTCACAGCATTTGTTTTCGCCTGGATCATTTGTCATACACTGACAGACATAATGTTTTCTATCTTGAGTGATGGTGAAATGTTCAAATACAGCTGATTTAATGTGACGCTTCTTTGACATTCTCAGGTTTTTAATTCTGCATTCACAATCCAAATGACAATTGGTTTTTCCTAAAAACAATTGTACAAAATTATTGCCAGGTCGTACAACTGATATAGTGGTCAGTAATACTGTTATTCTTCATGTACTCACAGTTAACTGATGCAAAGTTTGTTGAAAGGATAATGCTTCTTAACCTTTAGTCACACTAAACGACTTACCAACGATCATGACCAGCGATACGACCTGGCCGTGATCGTTGGTAAGTCGTTGTGTGGTCGCTGGGGAGCTGTCACACAGACAGCTCTCTCCAGCGACCAATGATCAGGGGAATGACTTCGGCATAGTTGAAACTGTCTTCAACGATGCCGAAGTCCCCTGCAGCACCCGGGTAAACATCGGGTTACTAAGTGCAGGGCCGCGCTTAGTAACCCTATATTTACCCTGGTTACCATTGTAAAAGTAAAAAAAACAACACTACATACTCACATTCTGATGTCTGTCACGTCCCCCGTCGGCGTCCACAGGGTTAAAACTGCTTTCGGCAAGAGCGCTGCTAATGTACGCGCTGCTGCCGAGAGCTTCCCTGCACTGACTGTGTCAGCGCTGGCAGTAACAGCGGTGACGTCACTGCTGTGCTCTGCTTTACGGCCGACGATGACACATTAGCAGCGCTCCTGCCGAAAGCAGTTTTAACCCTGTGGACACCGGGGGATGTGACAGACATCAGAATGTGAGTATGTACTGTTTTTTTTTTACTTTTACAATGGTATCCAGGGTAAATATCGGGTTACTAAGCGCAGCCCTGCGCTTAGTAACCCGATATTTACTCTGGTTACAAGTGAACACATTGCTGGATCGGCGTCACACACGCCGATCCAGCGATGACAGCGGGTGATCAGCGACCAAAAAATGGTCCTGATTATTCCCCAATGACCAACGATCTCCCAGCAGGGGCCTGATCGTTGGTCGCTGTCACACATAACGAGATCGTTAGCGGGATCGTTGCTACGTCACTAAAAGCGTGACGTTGCAATGATATCGTTATGTGTGACTCCCCCTTTACAGTCTTCCTCACGGAGTAGCAGCTGGGAGATGCTTGGAAGACGCACACCAAACATCTAGTCTAGAGGAGGAGCTTTACTACTAAGAATTTGCAACACATTTTCACTTTCAGTTTCATATATTGTAAGTAGGGGGTTGGGTAGCATGAGATTAACCAAGTATAAGATTAGATAAGGGCAGTAGAGAACAGTGACACACAAGAAGTAAAGGTACCGTCACATTTAGCGACGCTGCAGCGATATAGACAACGATGCCGATCGCTGCAGCGTCGCTGGAGAGCTGTCACACAGACAGCTCTCCAGCGACCAATGATGCAGAAGTCCCCGGGTAACCAGGGTAAACATCGGGTTACTAAGCGCAGGGCCGCGCTTAGTAACCCGATGTTTACCCTGGTTACCATTGTAAAAGTAAAAAAAAAACATTACATACTTACATTCCTGTCACGTCCCCCAGCGTCAGCGGCCTTGCGCTTAGTAACCCGATGTTTACCCTGGTTACCAGTGAAGACATCGCTGGATCGGCGTCACACACGCCGATTCAGCGATGTCAGCGGGTGATCCAGCGACGAAATAAAGTTCTGGACTTTCAGCAACGACCAGCGATGTCACAATCGCTGCTGCGTGTCAAACACAACGATATCGCTATCCAGGACGCTGCAACGTCACGGATCGCTCTAAAGTCGCTAAATGTGACGGTACCTTAAGAAATGTCTCTATCTCCAGCAGAACTGCTAATCACTGTTGTTCATAGTTTGATAGAACATATATATTTGAGTAACATTTATAAAATTCATATGAAAGTTCAATTATGAAATATTAATACATTTTTTTTAAAGCTGGAGTCAGAGTCAGTACATTTCTACCGACTCCAACCAAAACTAACTCCAACTCCACAGCCCTGCTTTCACGGGCAAGGCGACTGGTTGAGTGCGCCTTTGGCATTATGGCAGCAAAATGGGGTGTTCTCCAGTCTGCCATTCAGTTGAGTGAGGCAAATGTAAATTAAGTAATAAAAGCTTGTGTTGTTCTACACAAGTTCACACGAATTCATGAGTGCTGCTCAACTGACAGTGGTGAAGGCATGTCGCCTAATGTGGGTAGGCCTACAATACAAGTCCTTCCTCCGCGGCGTCCCCTTTCTGGCCTTAAAGTTAGGGATATATTTACCAATTATTTTGTGTCAACTCATGGAGCTACTCCCTGGCAAGATAATGCTGTTTCTATGTTGTAATGTTGAAATATATATCTATATATGTTTTTGCAAGTTAAAATCTTTAAAAACACCAAAAAATAACTATGTGTGTTTCTTTGACTAATGTAGCAGATGTTCAACAACCGAGTAATTGTGTCTGATGTTTGAATGATTTGTCAAACAAACTGAAAATTATTTTGGACTCTATTTTTTATTTTGAGCCCAAGCCACTTTTTGTGTTTAAACGCCATATTATATGTTTTTTTTATAAAAGTAATAAAAAAACAAAACAAATAAAATATAACCAAGTGCTATCACAGCAGATTAACCTCTTTACCCCCAAGGGTGCTTTGCACGTTAATGACCGGGCCAATTTTTACAATTCTGACCACTGTCCCTTTATGAGGTTATAACTCTGGAACGCTTCAACGGATCTTGGCGATTCTGAGATTGTTTTCTTGTAACATATTGTACTTCATGATAGTGGTAAAATTTCTTCGATATAACTTGTGTTTATTTGTGAAAAAAACGGAAATTTTGAAAATGTAGCAATTTTCCAACTTTGAATTTTTATTCTGTTAAACCAGAGAGTTAAGTGACACAATATAGTTAATAAATAACATTACCCACATGTCTACTTTACATCAGCACAATTTTGGAAACAAAATTTTTTTTTCTAGGAAGTTAGAAGGGTTAAAATTTGACCAGCAATTTCTCATTTTTACAACAAATTTTACAAAACCATTTTTTTAGGGACCACCTCACATTTGAAGTCATTTTGAGGGGTCTATATGGCAGAAAATACCCAAAAGTGACACCATTCTAAAAACTGCACCCCTCAAGCTGCTCAAAACCACATTCAAGAAGTTTATTAACCCATCAGGTGTTTCACAGCAGCAGAAGCAACATGGAAGGAAAAAATTAACATTTTACTTTTTAGTCACAAACATGTTCTTTCAGCAATAATTTTTTTAATTTCCCAAGGGTAAAAAGAGAAAATGGACCTCAAGAGTTGTTGTCCAATTTGTCCTGAATACGCTGATACCCCACATATGAGGGGGAACCACTTTTTGGGCGCATGGCAGGGCTTAGAAGGAAAGGAGCGCCGTTTGACATTTTCAAGCTAAAATTGGCTGGAATTGAGATCGGACGCCATGTCGCGTTTGGAGAGCCCCTGATGTGCCTAAACAGTGGAAACCCCCCACAGGTGACCCCATTTTGGAAACTAGACCCCCTAAGGAACTTATCTAGGTGTGTGTTGAGCACTTTTATCCCCAAGTGCTTCACGAAAGTTTATAACGCCCGGGCGTGAAAATAAAAAATCCTATTTTTTCCACAAACATGATGGTTTAGTCCCCAATTTTTTATTTTCTCAAAGGTAAAAGGAGAAATTGGACCCCAAAAGCTGTTGTCCAATTTGTCCTGAGTACGCTGATACCCCATATGTGGGGGGGAACCAATGTTTGGGCGCATGGCAGGGCTCAGAAGGAAAGGAGCGCCGTTTGACATTTTCAAGCTAAAATTGGCTGGAATTGAGATCGGACGCCATGTCGCGTTTGGACAGCCCCTGATGTGCCTAAACAGTGGAAACCCCCCACAAGTGACCCCATTTTGGAAACTAGACCCTCTAAGGAACTTATCTAGGTGTGTGGTGAGCACTTTTATCCCCCAAGTGCTTCACGAAAGTTTATAACGCCCGGGCGTGAAAATAAAAAATCCTATTTTTTCCACAAACATGATGGTTTAGTCACCAATTTTTTATTTTCTCAAAGGTAACAGGAGAAATTGGACCCCAAAAGTTGTTGTCCAATTTGTCCTGAGTACGCTGGTACCCCATATGTCGGAGAAAACTACTGTTTGGGCACACTTCGGGGCTCGGAAGGGAAGTAGTGACGTTTTGGAATGCAGACTTTGATGGAATTGTCTGCAGGCATCATGTGCCATTTGGTGAGCCCCTGATGTGCCTAAACAGTAGAAACTCCCCACAAGTGACCCCATTTTGGAAACTTGACCCCCTAAGGAACTTATCTAGGTGTGTTGTGAGAATTTTGAACCTACAAGTGCTTCACTAAAGTCTATGATGCCCGGCGTGAAAATAAAAAATTCTATTTTTTTCCCCACAAAAATGATCTTTCAGCCCCCAATTTTTTATTTTCCCAAGGGTAACAGGAGAAATTGGACCCCAAAAGTTGTTGTCCAATTTGTCCTGAGTACGCTGGTACCCCATATGTGGGAAAAAACTGTTTGGGCACTTCGGGACACAGAAGGGAAGCAGTGACGATTTGGAATGCAGACTTTGATGGACTAGTTCTGAGGGCGTCATGTTCCGTTTGCAGAGCCCCTGATGTGCCTAAACAGTAAAAAAAAACCCACAAGTGACATCATTTTGGAACCTAGACCCCCAAGGAACTTACTTAGATGTGCCCCCTCTTTGGAACTAATCTACTGGTTCCTGTTAAGTAAATTAGTAGTGCATGGAGGTGTGGTACAATTTGAAGCAGTCCTTCATACACAGGCCAGGTTTGTCAGGGCAGGTGTCGCATTGATAGATGGTGTCCTTGCGTACTCCTCTTTTGTAGCACACTCGGCACCTTTTTTGCGGCTTACTTTTTCTATCAGTTGGCGGACCACCCCCGGAAAATGCTGACCTGGTACGATACGAGCACCCTCAGTTCCGGAAGTACTGGGGCCTGCTCCTTCCCTCGTGCCAAATATCAGGGCCTTAACCACTACCTCCTGGAACTGAAGGTACGACGTATCAGTGCGTCGTGCACATCGTGACAGCAGGAAAGCGTTGAGCATTGCCATTTGTACGATGTACATGGACAGCTTTTTGTACCACACCTTGGCCTTCCTCAAAGCACTGTACGGTTGGAGGAGTTGATCGGAGAGATCAACGCCCCCCATGTTTTTGTTGCACCCCAGTACACAGTCCGGTTTGCAGACCTGTGTTGAGGTACCCCGTACACTGCTGAGGGCACTGCCATCACCGTGTATGGTGGTCAAGAGAAGGACATCCCTCTTGTCCTTGTACTTGACCACCAGCAGGTGGTCGCTACATTGGGCTTTGCTCTCACCTTTTCTGAGCATCTGCCCAAGTAGCGTCTTCGGGAGGCCTCTCTGATTTTTGCGGACAGTACTGCAGGCTCCGGTACCTCGCGCAGAGAGGGATTTGTAGAGTGGGATGCTGGAATAAAAGTTATCGGTGTAGAGGTGATAACCTTTATCCAGCAGTGGGTGCACCAAATCCCACACAATTTTCCCACTCACTCCCAGGATGGAAGGACACTCAGGCGGTTCAATCCTGCTGTCCTTCCCTTCGTACACTCTAAAGCTGTAGGTGTACCCTGAGGTACTCTCACACAGCTTGTAGAGTTTGATTCCGTACCTAGCCCTTTTGCTGGGCAGGTATTGACGGAATCTGAGCCGCCCCTTAAAATGAACCAAGGACTCATCCACACAGATGTCCCTTTTGGGCACGTACACTTCAGCAAACTTTTTGCTGAAGTGTTCGATGACCGGCCGAACTTTGAACAGACGGTCAAAATTGGGGTCATCTCGAGCGGGACACCGTGCATTATCGTTGTAATGCAGGAACTTATGGATGGCCTCAAAACGCGTCCGAACCATGACCATTCGGAACACTGGAGTGTTATATAAAATATCTACACTCCAATATTGCCGAATTTCTGGCTTCTTCACGATCCCCATATGGAGGACCAGGCCCCAAAACTGCGTCATTTCAACGGTGTCTACAGGAGACCAGTTAGAAAATGATGAACGGGGGTTTTGCTCCAAAAATTGCCGAGCATACAAATTAGTTTGCTCCACCATGAGGTTAACGAAAGCCTCAGAGAAAAAGACTTTGAAAAAGTCTATTTCTGTGAGGCCGGTGGTGTCAAACTTGATTCCTGATTCTGCCACAAAATCAGGAATCAGTGGCTCGTAATTTTCGGGGGGCGAGGTCCATATGGGGTCCGAAGAGGGTCGCGCTGGTTCATTTTCAGGAGTGGGCGCTGCCTGATCTTCTCTCCTGGGGCGTCTGCGTGGCGGTTCCGCAGGACCCGAGGAGGAAGATGAGGAGGAGGAGGAGGATGAAGAATCTGAAGAGTAAAGGAATGTGGGATCCTCTCCCTCGCTATCAGTGTCGGAGGCAAGGAAAGCATATGCCTCCTCCAATGAATAGCGCTGCTGGGACGAACGGGACATTTTTTGTGTGAGTATGGTGCTTGGGTGTAATATTTATTGGTAACTGTGTACGTGTGTGGGGGGGATAGTGTTTGGTGCAAACTATTCTGAAAGGAAAAAGCTAAAGGGAAAAAAAATACCTGTAAAAGGAAAAGTCTAAAACAGCAGGCCCTAGCTCTGATAAGTGAACTGCGTCACTTATCAAAGTTCGGCGGCTGCTGGGTGTGTGAACGGGGATGTGTAAAAAAAAAAAAAAGAAATGAAAGGCACGGGTTCAGACGCAGCGGCGGGGTGCGTGGATGGGGATGTGGAAAAAAAAAAAGAAATGAAAGGCACGGGTTCAGACGCAGCGGCGGGGTGCGTGGAGGGGGATGTGAAAAAAAAAAAAAAGGAATGAAAGGCACGGGTTCAGACGCAGCGGCGGGGTGCGTGGACGGGGATGTGAAAAAAAAGAAATGAAAGGCACGGGTTCAGACGCAGCGGCGGGGTGCGTGGATGGGGATGTGAAAAAAAAAAAAAGGAATGAAAGGCACGGGTTCAGACGCAGCGGCGGGGTGCCTGGATGGGGATGTGAAAAAAAAAAAAAGGAATGAAAGGCACGGGTTCAGACGCAGTGGCGGGGTGCGTGAACGGGGATGTGGAAAAAAAAAAAGAAATGAAAGGCACGGATTCAGACGCAGCGGCGGGGTGGGTGGACGGGGATGTGGAAAAAAAAAAAAGAAATGAAAGGCACGGGTTCAGACGCAGCGGCGGAGTGCGTGGACGGGGATGTGGAAAAAAAAAAAAGAAATGAAAGGCACGGGTTCAGACGCAGCGGCGGGGTGCGTGGACGGGGATGTGAAAAAAAAAGAAAAGAAATGAAAGGCACGGGTTCAGACGCAGCGGCGGGGTGCGTGGACGGGGATGTGGAAAAAAAAAAAAAGAAATGAAAGGCACGGGTTCAGACGCAGCGGCGGGGTGCGTGGACGGGGATGTGAAAAAAAAAAAAAAAGAAATGAAAGGCACGGGTTCAGACGCAGCGACGGGGTGCGTGGACGGGGATGTGGAGAAAAAAAAAGGAATGAAAGGCACGGGTTCAGACGCAGCGGCGGGGTGCGTGGACGGGGATGTGAAAAAAAAAAAAGGAATGAAAGGCACGGGTTCAGACGCAGCGGCGGGGTGCGTGGACGGGGATGTGTAAAAAAAAAAAGGAATGAAAGGCACGGGTTCAGACGCAGCGGCGGGGTGCGTGGACAGGGATGTGAAAAAAAAAAGAAATGAAAGGCACGGGTTCAGACGCAGCGGCGGGGTGCGTGGACGGGGATGTGGAAAAAAAAAAAAGAAATGAAAGGCACGGGTTCAGACGCAGCGGCGGGGTGCGTGGACGGGGATGTGGAAAAAAAAAAAAGGAATGAAAGGCACGGGTTCAGACGCAGCGGCGGGGTGCGTGGACGGGGATGTGGAAAAAAAAAGAAAAGAAATGAAAGGCACGGGTTCAGACGCAGCGGCAGGGTGCGTGGACGGGGATGTGGGAAAAAAAAAAAAAAAAGAAATGAAAGGCACGGGTTCAGACGCAGCGGCGGGGTGCGTGGACGGGGATGTGAAAAAAAAAAAAAAAGAAATGAAAGGCACGGGTTCAGACGCAGCGGCGGGGTGCGTGGACGGGGATGTGGAAAAAAAAAAAAAGAAATGAAAGGCACGGGTTCAGACGCAGCGGCGGGGTGCGTGGACGGGGATGTGGAAAAAAAAAAAGGAATTAAAGGCACGGGTTCAGACGCTTCGGTGGGGTGCGTGGACGGGGATGTGGAAAAAAAAAAGAAATGAAAGGCACGGGTTCAGACGCAGCGGCGGGGGGCGTGGACGGGGATGTGAAAAAAAAAGAAAAGAAATGAAAGGCACGGGTTCAGACGCAGCGGCGGGGTGCGTGGACCGGGATGTGGAAAAAAAAAAAAAAGAAATGAAAGGCACGGGTTCAGACGCAGCGGCGGGGTGCGTGGACGGGGATGTGGAAAAAAAAAAAAAAGAAATGAAAGGCACGGGTTCAGACGCAGCGGCGGGGTGCGTGGACGGGGATGAGAAAAAAAAAAAAAAAGAAATGAAAGGCACAGGTTCAGACGCAGCGACGGGGTGCGTGGACGGGGATGTGTAGAAAAAAAAGGAATGAAAGGCACGGGTTCAGACGCAGCGGCGGGGTGCGTGGACGGGGATGTGAAAAAAAAAAAAAGGAATGAAAGGCACGGGTTCAGACGCAGCGGCGGGGTGCGTGGACGGGGATGTGTAAAAAAAAAAAAGGAATGAAAGGCACGGGTTCAGACGCAGCGGCGGGGTGCGTGGACAGGGATGTGAAAAAAAAAAAAGAAATGAAAGGCACGGGTTCAGACGCAGCGGCGGGGTGCGTGGACGGGGATGTGGAAAAAAAAAAAAGAAATGAAAGGCACGGGTTCAGACGCAGCGGCGGGGTGCGTGGACGGGGATGTGGAAAAAAAAAAAAGGAATGAAAGGCACGGGTTCAGACGCAGCGGCGGGGTGCGTGGACGGGGATGTGGAAAAAAAAAGAAAAGAAATGAAAGGCACGGGTTCAGACGCAGCGGCAGGGTGCGTGGACGGGGATGTGGGAAAAAAAAAAAAAAGAAATGAAAGGCACGGGTTCAGACGCAGCGGCGGGGTGCGTGGACGGGGATGTGGAAAAAAAAAAAAGAAATGAAAGGCACGGGTTCAGACGCAGTGGCGGGGTGCGTGGACGGGGATGTGGAAAAAAAAAAAGGAATGAAAGGCATGGGTTCAGACGCAGCGGCGGGGTGCGTGGATGGGGATGTGGAAAAAAAAAAAAGAAATGAAAGGCACGGGTTGAGACGCAGCGGCGGGGTGCGTGGACGGGGATGTGGAAAAAAAAAAAAGAAATGAAAGGCACGGGTTCAGACGCAGCGGCGGGGTGCGTGGACGGGGATGTGGAAAAAGAAAAATGAAAGGCAGGGGTTTGGACGCAGCGTTTGGGTGCGTGGACGGGGATGTGGGAAAGAAAAGCGAGCACGAGTGTTGATCGGTGAACTGCGTCACCAATCAACGCTCGGCGGCGCTAAGGGGGGTGAAAAAGAAAAGCGAGCACGAGTGTTGATCGGTGAACTGCGTCACCAATCAACGCTCGGCGGCTACTAAATTTGGGCACGGACGGACGCGGCGCAAAGTGGGGGTGGAGGGGGAAGGGGGGGGTGAAGTAAGATCGGGCCGGGATCGGGGATGAACACTTACGGTTGTAGTCTCTCTTCTTTCTTCTGTCTTCTTTCTTTAGCAAGAATTGTGGTGTCACAGGCTACTGTGGCACCACAAGTCTCAGCACAGGAGAGGATCTGTCAGCGTGACCGCTCTTCAGGAATCCTCACCAAGTGTGAGGATTCCTGAAGAGCAGTCGGACAGGTCAGGGACAGGTGAGACAGGTCACAGAGCGGTCACACCGCTGCTGTGACCTGTCATTGGTGGGATCGAATGATCACATCGATCCCACCAATCAGAGGTGGCCCTGGTGACGCCGGTGTCACTAGGCACCAGCCTATGATCGGAGCTCACAGCTCCGATCATAGGCAGGTCACCAGCAAGTGACTGGCAGGTCACCATCAGGGCACAGTGCGGGCACACCGCTGCTGTGCCCTGATTGGCAGAGCTGCAGGAGGTGGCAGGAAGATGCAGGGCCCTCCGCATGTATTTCCAAGCAGGGCACAGCGCGGTAACACCGCCGCTGTGCCCTGCGATCGGCGCGATCGATGTGATCGTCAATTGCGCCGATCCGGCGGGTCTGTTCCTGATTGGCGCGATCGACGATCACATCGATCGTGCCAATCACAGCTGCAGGATCCGGAGCCGCAGGGCAGCTGAGGAAGGCTCCGGATCAGGTACTTTCAGGCAGGGCACAGCGCGGTAACACCGCCGCTGTGCCCTGCGATTGGCGCGATCGATGTGATCGTCGATCGCGCCAATCCGGGGGGTTTTGGCCGGTGCCTGGGTTGCCAGGCACTGGCCCCAGGATCGAGTACATCGGTACTCGATCCTAGCCTGGAACCTCACTGTTTCAGCCAAGCTGATTGGCTGAAACAATGAGGTAGGCTGTGATTGGCTGTTCAGAATTTAACAGCCAATCACAGCGATCGGGAGGCGGGGGAGGGGACGCCATACCCCAGGATGCCGAGGCCATCTTCCCTGAGGTAAGATGGCGTCGGAATTTTAATGCGATCACCGCGACTTAAGTCGCAGTGTTGCATTAAAGGGCATGACGTACTATCCCGTCCCTGGTCATAGGGGCCCACCCCACCTCGACGGGATAGTATGCCTGATGTCAGAAAGGGGTTAAAACATTAAATTTTAAGAAAATTAAATATAAAAAAATTAGCAAAATTAAAAAATAAAAAAATTACAGATTTCTGTACGTTGGTGGAGGAGATGGTGGAAGCTCTGGGTTCTGGTCATGTGGCCTTTGTTGGGCCAATTGTACATCATCCTGTGTGTTGGATGTTTGACCATGCTCAAAATGATGCCCTTGATCATATTGGCCAGTTGGGTATTGGCTAGAAAGATACGTGCTTTGAGTCTGGCCCTCATGAGGTTGCAAAAAAGGCCTTGGCTCATAACCCCACCCAACATGGCCATGTCGTCCAAAACCAGGTTGGGACCAGCCTCCAGCACTGGGTCTGGACAAGTGGCCATATTGGGAAGCTTGCTGGAATGTTGGATTATTGTAATGTGATGGCCTTGGTTGGTTTTGGGTGGGAAGGGGTAGAGGTGTAGGCTCACGTGGAGGGGGTGCTTCAAATACTTGTTGATCATGCACCTGCTGAGATGGAATGCGCAGGAGGTTACGTGATGAGAGCTGCCACCTCTCAATGATCTCAAACAATTCATATGGGGAATTTGGGGTGGTGCATGAATCAATAAGTATTTGAATACACCCTCACACGTAGCCTTGCCTCACGGGGTATGGGACGGAGGTACCGGGCCAGGCTCCTCGCAAAGGCCTCCTCACCATCATCCTGTGCAGCCCTGGCCAAATAATTTAGGACCCCAGTGTCAACATTCCTGCGACTTTCTTGCAGCTCTCTCCTCCTGCGGCCACGGCAGGAAATGACAGCAGGCTGTGGTAATGTCTCCAAAGGAACTGTAGGGCTGCTACTGTTTCCTGCTTCCTCCTGGCTTCCTGAATGTGGTGCTGCTGTGGGTGGTTCTGCAGTTTCTTGTCCACTTGTTGCCGGATCTTGAGTTGGAAATGAAGATGTTGCAGGAGGGAGGACACTGGAAGGATGTGAAGATGGACCAGCCACCTCTTCTCCGAAGATGTTGCAGGAGGGAGGACACTGGAAGGATGTGAAGATGGACCAGCCACCTCTTCTCCGAAGATGTTGCAGGAGGGAGGACACTGGAAGGATGTGAAGATGGACCAGCCACCTCTTCCCCTTCCCCAACCAGATCTATGATGGCCTCCGAGTCCGAGCCAGTCTCCCTCTCAGTGAGGTTGGACTGTGTTCTGTTAGTAAAGTATGAGAATAAGTAATTTAATTGTTTACTTTGACAATAAAAAAATATATGTGTAATGTGTTTTGATGTTTTTACTTACGCTCTCAGATCGATACTGGGATCCAAAAAGGAGAGTCGGTCGTAATATATATATTTCCGCTTTTTGGCAGGCGCTGCAGACCAACTCCTGGCCCTCTGCTGTCTTTCTCTCCTATACTGGTCGCGTATGCTGCGCCATCGTCTCACAACATCTTCCACTGCAATGAAACATAAAAAAAAAAAAAAAAAAATCGATAAGGTCATTGTGCACAGTGATAACACAAGGCGACAGTGATTTTTCAGATTTTAATGTGGCCTAGTAACCTGCTTTTCCCCCCCAAAAAATCATCAATATAAATATTGTCAACACAAACAGCACAATATGATGTAATGCAAAAGAACAAGAATTTCTGGACATAAGGACAGGGTCCTCTTCCCTCTGTCAAAAAATTTGTAAAGACAAACTAATGAATATGTTTAAGGTTACTTTCACACTAGCGTTTTTCTGTCGGCACGACGCATCGACGGATGCGTCAAAAATAGTGAAAAACATATGCAACACATACAGTATTTCGACGGATCAGTCGTAGATCCGCTAGACGGTTCCATCGAAAAACATGATCCGTTGTGTGCGTTTTTACCTTCCGTTTCATCCGTTTTTATGAAGGATCCGTTTTTCCCCCCTGCCTAAAAATGGGAGTCTCCTATGTGATTGGCTACTGGAAAATAGGGAAAACTATATATTGAATGTTTTTACAGGTCATCTTTGAAAGGGTGTAGAGAAAGTGGCAGAGATGGAAGGAGTACTTGTGAGGATTGCGAACGTAGTTACTGATGTGATTTTTGAGACCAATCGGCTGGATATAATGGTCCGGGAGAAGGAGGCGGCAGCAGCAACACGGAGGATGCTTCCACCTCGACATCGCAGACTATGGATTCAGCCCATGGATTCATTCCATCGACCATGAGGACTCAAAGACCACAGCAGCTCTGTACGTTCCGCCGGTTCTGTTTCCAGAATGAGGGACCACTTTGCAGAATATTTTGTTTCACCTGTGGGCAGGGTGCCATGGCAAGAGAACATTGTGACATCTTTTTCTTTCATGTCTTGGTGATTAATGTTTGTGTACTAAGTGTTTTTATTGACACCAACTTTTAATAATTAGTTTCCAAAACTTTGGGTAATTTTGGGTAATAAACCAAATGTTTTACCTTCTAAGGTGTGGTGTGTAATGTTTTTTATATTTATTATCATACTTAAATGAAGGCACTACACAAAAAAAATTGATTTTAAACCAAACAAAATTTTATTTTACATATTACAACAAACTTTTGTAATACTTTTTTTAATAAATATTGTTGATAAAACTTATTACATTTTTTTTTGGTTGGTAAACCATTTTGTGGTCAACCTTTTTTTTTAAAACTTTTTTTGCGTAAACTTTTTTGGTTGGTAAACCATTTTTTGGTCAACCTTTTTTAAAATTTTTTTTTTCATAACAATGTAACAGTATGAAAGAAACAAAACATCAAAACATTTTACAAATCTGTAAAGTTTGGGGTGGAGATACCAGCGGAGGGGCTGGAAGGTTGGACCACGTCGATAGAGGGGGAAAGTCTACTGGGTTGTGGTGTACTGGAAGGGGGAGGAAACAGGAGGCTGACCAGGGGAGGGTGTTGTTGAAATACCAAAAGGGGAAGGTAAGCTGGACAAGGAAGAAAACATTGGGGAAGACACTGGGATTTGTGGCCGGGATGGGAATTGGGACTGGGTTGGGTATTGCGCCTGTGTTTGGTATTGGGCCTGGGGTGGGTATTGGGCCTGGGGTGGGAATTGGGACTGGGCTGGGAAAGTTGTAGAGGCTGTGTGGGGAGGTGTGGGAGTTTGGGCTTTGGACATAGCCTGCAGTAGAGCAGCATGGCAGTCGTGCATTACCTGCATCTGCTGGTCAAGACTAAGCTTTTCCATGCTCCTGAGCATGGATTGAAAGAAAAGGTTTGGTGGAGATTGACTTGCATCTGAATGCAGCCTATCCAAGCGACTGTTGGTTTCACTGATGCGTGCTTGCACCATGTTGAAACCAGCAGTCACTTGCTCTCCCAAAATTTTGAAAGCTCTTTGGAAAGATGCATTCAGATGCAAGAATTCAGGAGCATAGCTCCTTTCCGGACCCCTCTGTCGCTGCCGCCAAGAACCTAATGGTGGTCTTGAGGTGGCAGGATCAGAGGGGTGTGGCAAAGGGAACGCCAAGTCTTGACCAGCAGCTTCAAGTAACGAAGGCTGCGATACTGCTCCAGTGCTGTCGGCGGTGGAAGTGGATGGGGCAGAGGTACCAGAAGGGCCAGACGAGGGGTCAGGTCTACCAACGTGGCCCTCGGTGGCGGACTCCTGAGAGATCGCTCCAGAGGGTTGCAAGGCAGATACAGGCGCCCAATGACTAGAGAAGATGCTGTGAAATAGAGAAAAAAACAATTAATATATTGATAGGGGAAAAGCCCGGACTGAAACCAAACAAGTTATACAGGTAAATTGGTCATTCAATGGGCTGTTGAATACTTACACTCGACTCAGCATACTTTGCCGGAGGAAGGACAGGGCAGGGCCGTATTTGTATCGAATCCTCCTTCGTCCTGCTGAGCCATTCGGGGCCTGCATCTCCTCGTTAAACTCTCTCTTGAAGCGATCCCTGAGTGACCGCCACCGCTTCCTAACCCTTTCACCTGTAAAGACAAGAATAAAAGAAAGTGTTAATTAAAACACACTCCATTCAGTTCAAAACATAACCGAAAAGTGAATGCTTACATTCTTGACTCTGCTGCCTTGGGTCAAGGTCCTCCCACCTCGGCAAAACGTTGTGGCATACTTCCTCCCATAGCCGACGGGTCACATGGGTATCCGAATGCCAGCGGTGAGCCATATTCCACAGCGGCTCCCGCTCGCGGACCTCCTCGATGAGGCGTTCCACATAAATACCAAATAGGTCCTCACCATCTGATTCGGGAGCACGCTGTAGATTCTTCGAGAAGAAAAATAAAAAAAAAATTAATACACAGAAACACCAAACTATCAAGAGAGAAGAAAAAAAAAAAAAACTCACTGCTCGGCGACCGCGGCCACGATTACGTCGGCTCTGGGAGCGGCTGGGAGGATCTTGTTGTGCAGCGGACTTTAAAAAAAAAAAAGAATTATGTTTGAGGTAGGCATATGTTGTATGTGTACTGTGATGTATGATGAAGTGTTTTGTATGTGTTGGGTGCTCTGTGATGTGTGAAGCGAGTGTTTCGGCACAACTTACACTCTGTGCGCCCGCTCCAGGCATTTCTCCACTCATCTCGTCCCCTTCTGAGAGGCCCTCGGCAGCTTCAGATTCCTGTGAAAACATAATTAATGCATATAGTGATTATAACCGACATTTTAAGTATAACACGAAAAACTTAAAGAAATGTAAAATTACCTCAACAAGCTGTCGCTGTGGAGAAGGGCTCTCAGAAGAAGACGGCATCTTTTCCGGCCCGGCGGCTGTGGTCCCTGGTGGCTCTATCAGTATAAAATCCCTTTTAATCGACTATACACATTGAAATGTCAGGTTCATAGAATACAAGTTTTTATACTTACATCAGCAAAGCGGATTGCTCCGTGGGGCCTTCCGGGCTGGCTGTGTTCCCTGGCTGGACCAATTTCTTTTCCGGCACGGCGGCTGTGGTCTCTGGTGGCTCTGCAAGTATAATGAATGTATCGTTATAACCACCCCATAACTTGCTAATATAAAATATTTAATATCCATCCTGCTCCAATGATGTGAGCAATGTTCATGTAGGTGTACACCAAAAGTTTTTAAGAAAAAACAAAACAAAAACCAAATTAAACCCAAAGCACACCAGTCTGAGCTGGATTACCTACTTCATTAGTATGTTTTAAAACATTTTCCCCCTCCACAAAAAAGAAAAAAAAAACCCTCTTGTAAAATTGAAATGCCTACACACCCCTTTAAAATATATTGAGAACATATCTGGATTTAAAATCTCCCTTTTCAAAACAATTTTGAAAATGTAACCCTTTAAAAATTTTAGATTACACATTTTTAACCCCTTTCTGACATCAGATGTACTATCCCGTCGAGGTGGGGTGGGCCCCTATGACCACCGACGGGATAGTACGTCATATGCGATCGGCAGCGCTCACGGGGGGAGCGCCGCCGATCGCGGCTGGGTGTCAGCTGCTTATCACGGACCGCCCCCGGCACATTAACCCCCGGCACACCGCGATCAAAGATGATTGCGATGTGCCGGCGGTACAGGGAAGCTTCCCGCAGGGAGGGGGCTCCCTGCGGGCTTCCCTGAGCCCCCCGCAGCAACGCGATGTGATCGCGTTGCTGCTAGGGTCTTACCTCCCTCCCTGCCTGCTCCAGCCCGGATCCAAGATGGCCGCGCATCCGGGTCCTGCAGGGAGGGAGGTGTAAAAAAAAAAAAAATATTCCTAAATAATGTGTAAAAAAAAAATAAATAAAAAAAAAATATTCCTAAATAATGAAAAAAAAAAATATTATTCCCATAAATACATTTATTTATCTAAATAAAAAAAACAAAACAATAAAAGTACACATATTTAGTATCGCCGCGTCCGTAACGACCCGACCTATAAAACTGGCCCACTAGTTAACTCCTTCACTAAACACCGTAAGAAAAAAAAAAAAGCGAGGAAAAAAACGCTTTATTATCATACCGCCGAACTAAAAGTGGAATAACACGCGATCAAAAAGACAGATATAAATAACCATGGTACCGCTGAAAGCGACATCTTGTCCCGCAAAAAACGAGCCGCCATACAGCATCATCAGCAAAAAAATAAAGAAGTTATAGTCCTGAGAATAAAGCGATGCAAAAATAATTATTTTTTCTGTAAAATAGTTTTTATCGTATAAAAGCGCCAAAACATAAAAAAATGATATAAATGAGGTGTCACTGTAATCGTACTGACCCGAAGAATAAAACTGCTTTATCAATTTTACCAAACGCGGAACGGTATAAACGCCTCCTTCAAAAGAAATTCATGAATAGCTGGTTTTTGGTCATTCTTCCTCACAAAAATCGGAATAAAAAGCGATCAAAAAATGTCACGTGCCCGAAAATGTTACCAATAAAAACGTCAACTCGTCACGCAAAAAACAAGACCTCACATGACTCTGTGGACCAAAATATGGAAAAATTATAGCTCTCAAAATGTGGTAACGCAAAAAATATTTTTTGCAATAAAAAGCGTCTTTCAGTGTGTGACGGCTGCCAATCATAAAAATCCGCTAAAAAACTCGCTATAAAAGTAAATCAAACCCCCCTTCATCACCCCTTAGTTAGGGAAAAATTAAAAAAATGTATTTATTTCCATTTTCCCATTAGGGCTAGGGTTAGGGCTAAGGTTAGGGCTAGGGTTAGGGCTAGGGTTAGGACTAGGGTTAGGGCTAGGGTTAGGGCTAGGGTTAGGGTTGGGGCTACAGTTAGGGTTGGGGCTAAAGTTAGGGTTAGGGTTTAGATTACATTTACAGTTGGGAATAGGGTTGGGATTAGGGTTAGGGGTGTGTCAGGGTTAGAGGTGTGGTTAGGGTTACCGTTGGAATTAGGGTTAGGGGTGTGTTTGGATTAGGGTTTCAGTTATAATTGGGGGGTTTCCACTGTTTAGGCACATCAGGGGCTCTCCTAACACGACATGGCGTCCGATCTCAATTCCAGCCAATTCTGCGTTGAAAAAGTAAAACAGTGCTCCTTCCCTTCCGAGCTCTCCCGTGTGCCCAAACAGGGGTTTACCTCAACATATGGGGTATCAGCGTACTCAGGACAAATAGGACAACAACTTTTGGGGTCCAATTTTTCCTGTTACCCTTGGGAAAATACAAAACTGGGGGCTAAAAAATAATTTTTGTGGGGAAAAAAAAAGATTTTTTACTTTCACGGCTCTGCGTTATGAACTGTAGTGAAACACTTGGGGGTTCAAAGTTCTCACAACACATCTAGATGAGTTCCCTGGGGGGTCTAGTTTCCAATATGGGGTCACTTGTGGGGGGTTTCTACTGTTTAGGTACATTAGGGGCTCTGCAAACGCAATGTGACGCCTGCAGACCATTCCATCTAAGTCTGCATTCCAAATGGCACTCCTTCCCTTCCGAGCCCTCCCATGCGCCCAAACGGTGGTTCCCCCCACATATGGGGTATCAGCGTACTCAGGACAAATTGGACAACAAATTTTGGGGTCCAATTTCTCCTGTTACCCTCGGGAAAATACAAAACTGGGGGCTAAAAAATAATTTTTGTGGGAAAAAAATTTTTGTTTTATTTTTATGGCTCTGCATTATAAACTTCTGTGAAGCCCTTGGTGGGTCAAAGCGCTCACCACACATCTAGATAAGTTCCTTAGGGGGTCTACTTTCCAAAATGGTGTCATTTGTGGGGGGTTTCTACTGTTTAGGTACATTAGGGGCTCTGCAAACGCAATGTGACACCTGCAGACCATTCCATCTAAGTCTGCATTCCAAATGGCACTCCTTCCCTTCCGAGCCCTCCCATGCGCCCAAACAGTGGTTCCCCCCCACTTATGGGGTATCAGCGCACTCAGGACAAATTGGACAACAAATTTTGGGGTCCAATTTCTCCTGTTACCCTCGGGAAAATACAAAACTGGGGGCTAAAAAATAATTTTTGTGGGAAAAAATGTTTGTTTTATTTTTATGGCTCTGCATTATAAACTTCTGTGAAGCCCTTGGTGGGTCAAAGTGCTCACCACACATCTAGATAAGTTCCTTAGGGGGTCTACTTTCCAAAATGGTGTCACTTGTGGGGGGTTTCAATGTTTAGGCACATCAGTGGCTCTCCAAACGCAACATGGCGTCCCATCTCAATTCCTGTCAATTTTGCATTGAAAAGTCAAACGGCGCTCCTTCCCTTCCGAGCTCTCCCATGCGCCCAAACAGTGGTTTACCCCCACATATGGGGTATCAGCGTACTCAGGACAAATTGTACAACAACTTTTGGGGTCCAATTTCTTCTCTTACCCGTGGGAAAATAAAACATTGGGGGCGAAAAGATAATTTTTCTGTGAAGCCCTTGGTGGGTCAAAGTGCTCACCACACATCTAGATAAGTTCCTTAGGGGGTCTACTTTCCAAAATGGTGTCACTTGTGGGGGGTTTCAATGTTTAGGCACATCAGGGGCTCTCCAAACGCAACATGGTGTCCCATCTCAATTCCAGTCAATTTTGCATTGAAAAGTCAAATGGCGCTCCTTCGCTTCCGAGCTCTGTCATGCGCCCAAACAGTGGTTTACCCCCACATATGGGGTATCGGTGTACTCAGGACAAATTGTACAACAACTTTTGGGGTCCATTTTCTCCTGTTACCCTTGGTAAAATAAAACAAATTGGAGCTGAAGTAAATTTTTTGTAAAAAAAGTTAAATGTTCATTTTTATTTAAATATTCCAAAAATTCCTGTGAAGCACCAGAAGGGTTAATAAACTTCTTGAATATGGTTTTGAGCACCATGAGGGGTGCAGTTTGTAGAATGGTGTCACACTTGGGTATTTTCTATCATATAGACCCCTCAAAATTACTTCAAATGAGATGTGGTCCCTAAAAAAAAATGGTGTTGTAAAAATGAGAAATTGCTGGTCAACTTTTAACCCTTATAACTCCCTAACAAAAAAAAATTTTGGTTCCAAAATTGTGCTGATGTAAAGTAGACATGTGGGAAATGTTACTTATTAAGTATTTTGTGTGACATATCTCTGTGATTTAATTGCATAAAAATTCAAAGTTGGAAAATTGCGAAATTTTCATAATTTTCGCCAAATTTCCGCTTTTTTCACAAATAAACGCAGGTAATATCAAAGAAATGTTACCACTGTCATGAAGTACAATATGTCACGAGAAAACAATGTCAGAATCGCTGGGATCCGTTGAAGCGTTCCAGAGTTATAACCTCATAAAGGGACAGTGGTCAGAATTGTAAAAATTGACCCGGTCATTAAAGTGCAAACCACCCTTGGGGGTAAAGGGGTTAAAAATACACCCTAAAAGCAACTCAGTGTTGCATGTGTGGCCATTTATACATACACCATTTTAAAATTTAACATTGTGAAATGATACTACGGACATATTTGCTCCAAAAAGTTTTATTAATACTTTTTTAGTTTTCTTTTTTTTTTTTTTACGATCACAGGAGCTACAATGCTCTTTATTTTAAATACATCAAGTGGAAATGTTTTCAACAATAACACACACACAAAAAAAAAAAACACACACACAGAAGACACACGCTCACACAAACCACATACTGCACAGACCACACTACTTGGTAAATACATCACATAAATAAAAAAAAAATGCACGTGCACTCACCCAGTCGCACGGACGCATACACCCGCTATCACCCACATACACACGCACAAAAGCACACAGCCGTACGCAAACACACACACAGATGCACGCTCACAGGCTTATGCCTACACACAGACGCACAAAAGCACACAGGCAGACCAAAACACAAAGACGCAGACACGCACACACACGCAAAAATGGTAGGACTCCGGCTGTCTGGATGATGGCAGGCCTCAGGCTGGAGCTGGACGCTGGCTGTCTTCACAGTGGCAGGCCTCATGCTGGAGCTGGACTCTGGCTGTTGCAGGACGATGGCAGGCCTCTGGCTGTATTCTGGTTTAGCTCTGGCTGTATTCAGGTTTAGCTCTGGCTGCATTCAATACGTCACACAGACACAAACACATGCAAACGCAAACACAGACATGCACACAGACGCACGCAAAAATGGCAGTACTCACACTGGCCTCTGGACGCTGGCAGGCTGGGCAGATGCCGGCAGGCTGGGCAGATGCCGGCAGGCTGGGCAGATGCCGGCAGGCTAGGCAGATGCTGGCAGGCTAGGCAGATGCTTGTTGGATGCTGGCTGGGGTTGAAGGCCTGGGCCAGGTTTATATAGATTTGGGGCTGTCTGGTGAATTGGCTACAAAATCCTGGTTCTGAGCATGCTCAGTGTAAAAAAACGCATTGCAGCGCTGCATTCCGTCATACGACGTATCACGACACATCCTGCGCCCATAGGCTTCCATTCTAGCCAACGACGCATTGCGCAGGATGCGTCGCGACACGTTTTTCAGGCGCAGACAAAAAAACGTTACAATCAACGTTTTTTCCAGACGACGTGTCACCAAATTTCGACGCATTCGTCGCACACAACGCATGTCAATCCGTCGCGATGCGTCGCCAATACAAGTCTATGGGAAAAAAACGCATCTTGCGGGAGATTTTGCAGGATGCGTTTTTACACAAAACGACGCTTTGAGACGTCTGCAGAAAAACGCTAGTGTGAAAGTAGCCTTAAATTCGTTAACACTAGGACTCACTTTAAAACCGGGATTTATGAGTCACTACATGGATACAATTCACACCTTCACCAGATGGACTCCAGATAACTTAAGGTACCGTTACACTAAACGATTTACCAACGATCACGACCAGCGATACGACCTGGCCGTGATCGTTGGTAAGTCGTTGTGTGGTCGCTGGGGAGCTGTTACACAGACAGCTCTCTCCAGCGACCATCGATCAGGGGAAAGACTTCGGCATCATTGAAACTGTCTTCAACGATGCCGAAGTCCCCGGGTAACCAGGGTAAACATCGGGTTACTAAGTGCAGGGCCGATAACTCACATTCTGACGTCACCACTGTGCTCTGCTTTACAGCCGGCACTGACAGTCAGTGCAGGGAAGCTGTCGGCCGGAGCGCTTGCATTAGCAGCACTCTTGCCGAAAGCAGTTTTAACCCTGTGGACGCCGGGGGATGTGACAGACATCAGAATGTGAGTATGTTCTGTTTTTTTTTTTTTTTTTTTTACTTTTACAATGGTAACCAGGGTAAATATCGGGTTACTAAGCGCGGCCCTGCGCTTAGTAACCCGATATTTACCCTGGTTACAAGTGAACACATCGCTGGATCGGCGTCACACACGCCTGAAGAAGGGGACGGACTAAACTGCATATTGGGATGATGGGCTGCAATACTAGACTCCACCACTAGATGGCAGCACATTTTACAAATGCAGCCCAGGAAATGACTTGTAATATAGCAAGAAGGGATTTCAATGGAAATACTTAAATGAATCAGAACATCCACAGGGCTGGATTAAATTGTAATAATAGAACCAGGGAAAAAAGATTGTAACTATATGGGATTATGTGTAGAATATCGGGTTACACACGCCTGGTGATATATCTCATCAACATCTCATAGAAATATGGGTATAACTATTGTTCTGTATGGGGATTATTGGTGAAATATCACAAATACACATGCCCAGGAACATACTTCATCTACTTCTGATAGGAATATGGGTATATCTATTGATCTGTATGGGGATTATGGGTGAAATATCACAAATACACATGCCCAGGAACATACTCCATCTACTTCTGATAGGAATATGGGTATATCTATTGATCTGTATGGGGATTATGGGTGAAATATCACAAATACACATGCCCAGGAACATACTTCATCTACTTCTGATAGGAATATGGGTATATCTATTGATCTGTATGGGGATTATGGGTGAAATATCACAAATACACATGCCCAGGAACATAATTCATCTACTTCTGATAGGAATATGGGTATATCTATTGATCTGTATGGGGATTATGGGTGAAATATCACAAATACACATGCTCAGGAACATACTTCATCTACTTCTGATAGGAATATGGGTATATCTATTGATCTGTATGGGGATTATGGGTGAAATATCACAAATACACATGCCCAGGAACATATTTCATCTACTTCTGATAGGAATATTGGTATATCTATTGATCTGTATGGGGATTATGGGTGAAATATCACAAATACACATGCCCAGGAACATACTTCATCTACTTCTGATAGGAATATGGGTATATCTATTGATCTGTATGGGGATTATGGGTGAAATATCACAAATACACATGCCCAGGAACATAATTCATCTACTTCTGATAGGAATATGGGTATATCTATTGATCTGTATGGGGATTATGGGTGAAATATCACAAATACACATGCTCAGGAACATACTTCATCTACTTCTGATAGAAATATGGGTATAATTATTGTTCTGTATGGGGATTATGGGTGAAATATCACAAATACACATGTCCAGGAACATATTTCATCTACTTCTGATAGGAATATGGGTATATCTATTGATCTGTATGGGGATTATGGGTGAAATATCACAAATACACATGCTCAGGAACATATTTCATCTACTTCTGATAGGAATATGGGTATAATTATTGTTCTGTATGGGGATTATGGGTGAAATATCACAAATACACATGCCCAGGAACATATTTCATCTACTTCTGATAGGAATATGGGTATATCTATTGATCTGTATGGGGATTATGGGTGAAATATCACAAATACACATGGTCAGGAACATATTTCATCTACTTCTGATAGGAATATGGGTATATCTATTGTTCTGTATGGGGATTATGGGTGAAATATCACAAATACACATGCCCAGGAACATACTTCATCTACTTCTGATAGGAATATGGGTATATCTATTGTTCTGTATGGGGATTATGGGTGAAATATCTCAAATACACATGCTCAGGAACATAATTCATCTACTTCTGATAGGAATATGGGTATATCTATTGATCTGTATGGGGATTATGGGTGAAATATCACAAATACACATGGTCAGGAACATATTTCATCTACTTCTGATAGGAATATGGGTATATCTATTGATCTGTATGGGGATTATTGGTGAAATATCACAAATACACATGCCCAGGAACATACTGTATCTACTTCTGATAGGAATATGGGTATATCTATTGTTCTGTATGGGGATTATGGGTGAAATATCACAAATACACATGCTCAGGAACATACTTCATCTACTTCTGATAGGAATATGGGTATATCTATTGATCTGTATGGGGATTATGGGTGAAATATCACAAATACACATGCTCAGGAACATACTTCATCTACTTCTGATAGGAATATGGGTATATCTATTGATCTGTATGGGGATTATGGGTGAAATATCACAAATACACATGCTCAGGAACATACTTCATCTACTTCTGATAGGAATATGGGTATAATTATTGTTCTGTATGGGGATTATGGGTGAAATATCACAAATACACATGCCCAGGAACATATTTCATCTACTTCTGATAGGAATATGGGTGTAATTATTGTTCTGTATGGGGATTATGGGTGAAATATCACAAATACACATGCTCAGGAACATACTTCATCTACTTCTGATAGGAATATGGGTATATCTATTGATCTGTATGGGGATTATGGGTGAAATATCACAAATACACATGGTCAGGAACATATTTCATCTACTTCTGATAGGAATATGGGTATATCTATTGTTCTGTATGGGGATTATGGGTGAAATATCACAAATACACATGCCCAGGAACATACTTCATCTACTTCTGATAGGAATATGGGTATATCTATTGTTCTGTATGGGGATAATGGGTGAAATATCACAAATACACATGCTCAGGAACATACTTCATCTACTTCTGATAGGAATATGGGTATATCTATTGATCTGTATGGGGATTATGGGTGAAATATCACAAATACACATGCCCAGGAACATACTTCATCTACTTCTGATAGGAATATGGGTATATCTATTGATCTGTATGGGGATTATGGGTGAAATATCACAAATACACATGGTCAGGAACATATTTCATCTACTTCTGATAGGAATATGGGTATATCTATTGATCTGTATGGGGATTATGGGTGAAATATCACAAATACACATGCCCAGGAACATACTGTATCTACTTCTGATAGGAATATGGGTATATCTATTGTTCTGTATGGGGATTATGGGTGAAATATCACAAATACACATGCTCAGGAACATACTTCATCTACTTCTGATAGGAATATGGGTATATCTATTGATCTGTATGGGGATTATGGGTGAAATATCACAAATACACATGCTCAGGAACATACTTCATCTACTTCTGATAGGAATATGGGTATATCTATTGATCTGTATGGGGATTATGGGTGAAATATCACAAATACACATGCTCAGGAACATACTTCATCTACTTCTGATAGGAATATGGGTATAATTATTGTTCTGTATGGGGATTATGGGTGAAATATCACAAATACACATGCCCAGGAACATATTTCATCTACTTCTGATAGGAATATGGGTGTAATTATTGTTCTGTATGGGGATTATGGGTGAAATATCACAAATACACATGCTCAGGAACATACTTCATCTACTTCTGATAGGAATATGGGTATATCTATTGATCTGTATGGGGATTATGGGTGAAATATCACAAATACACATGCCCAGGAACATATTTCATCTACTTCTGATAGGAATATGGGTATATCTATTGATCTGTATGGGGATTATGGGTGAAATATCACAAATACACATGCCCAGGAACATACTTCATCTACTTCTGATAGGAATATGGGTATAATTATTGTTCTGTATGGGGATTATGGGTGAAATATCACAAATACACATGCCCAGGAACATACTTCATCTACTTCTGATAGGAATATGGGTATATCTATTGATCTGTATGGGGATTATGGGTGAAATATCACAAATACACATGGTCAGGAACATATTTCATCTACTTCTGATAGGAATATGGGTATATCTATTGTTCTGTATGGGGATTATGGGTGAAATATCACAAATACACATGCCCAGGAACATACTTCATCTACTTCTGATAGGAATATGGGTATAATTATTGTTCTGTATGGGGATTATGGGTGAAATATCACAAATACACATGCTCAGGAACATACTTCATCTACTTCTGATAGGAATATGGGTATATCTATTGATCTGTATGGGGATTATGGGTGAAATATCACAAATACACATGCCCAGGAATATACTTCATCTACTTCTGATAGGAATATGGGTATATCTATTGATCTGTATGGGGATTATGGGTGAAATATCACAAATACACATGTCCAGGAACATACTTCATCTACTTCTGATAGGAATATGGGTATATCTATTGATCTGTATGGGGATTATGGGTGAAATATCACAAATACACATGGTCAGGAACATACTTCATCTACTTCTGATAGGAATATGGGTATATCTATTGATCTGTATGGGGATTATGGGTGAAATATCACAAATACACATGCCCAGGAACATATTTCATCTACTTCTGCTAGGAATATGGGTATAATGGTTCTTTGTGGGTATTATAGGTGATATATCATGAATACACATGCCCAGTGTCATATTCGATTAATTCCTGGTAAGAACACGTATGTGTACAATTATTGTTTTATATGTTGATTATTGGTAAAATATGATGAAACATTTCATTAACTTCCGGTAAGAATATGGGTATATTTATTATTCTCATGGGGTTATGGTCAGAATGCTATGGATATACAGATCCTGTAACCTATTTGCATCTGACAGGATTACATGTCCATTGACTTCTCCCACCCCTGGGAGATGTGAGCCCTGGCATCATAGGTCTTTGACCCAGGGTTCCCACCTCCTTATTAGGCCGGCCATGTCATAGAGATGAGCAGTCTTGCACCATACTTCTTGCTTATATACCTATATTATTCTCAATACATTGTTCTTTATAGGATGTTGGATCTTTTGCAGGATTTTATTGGTAACTTAGGTTTGTTGACATCAATAACTTTTAATGGAGATATATAGAATTTTTTTTAAATAACTTTTAATAAAATAATAGGTTTTATCTTAACAAAAATATTTGGAAATGGAACATGTATTTTAGTGTATACTGGTCTCTAGGTTAATACGAAGGCCATCATAACAAATCCAACAAAATAGCTTTCATGGAACAATAAATGATCCTGCTTACGTTTACATGTCTGATATAGGACTCGGTATTGCTTCTTCGTCAGTAGGCAAGGCATAATTGAATCTTATGTGCCTGTTTTCCATCCAGGTTCACTTGAATGGGAATGGAAACTTTCATATTGTTCCCTGCTATACATGGCAGATTTTTTTTTGTGTGTCTGTTTCTGTGCTGCCACTATCATCCTCTGCTGTGCTTCGGAAACCCAGGTCCAGTGCGTGGCATATTTCCTTCTACTTCTTCAAGAGAATTCTGACCTCTGCCGGAACACTCATGTGGAGGGGTGGACATCAGAGGAGGATGATGTCTGCCTGACATAGGTCACAGACATCATCCTCCCTCTCCACTGCAATAGGGATTGGCGGTGGGCAGACCTACCCACCCCTCTCCCTCTGCCCTCACTGCCTCCCTGATTGCACAGTTTAGCTGTGCCACCATCAAAAAGTCCTATGTTCAGCACATTCGTTCCTGATGTACAGAACACACATTATGCCAATTCAGAGCCTTTATATACTCTTTACTGTATTTTATGGGCACTTTTGGAAAATAATGAAAGTCTAAAGCGCCCATAAAATACAAATTACTTGTAAAATTCTGGATTCCAAGCTAAAAATATCAATCTTCCTTGTTTTTGATCTGTTTAAAGAGTCAGTGTACTTTTTACTTGTCATTTTCAGCACCGTGCTGTCCTCCAGATGCTTTTTGGACCCACGATGCCGGGTCTCCTCATGCTCCTTCACCGCTTCTGACCCGCCGCAGCTCCGGAGTCCGGTCTCAGCACTGCGCTCCAACAATTGAGAAAAATCAGAGCGCAGCACTGAGACCGTGTGCCTGATTGGCTGGCTGCTCGTAGGAGTTTGCAGCTAGCCAATCAGGATCGCTGTATTAGCGCTGGCACTTCCGTGTCATGTGACACAGCTTGCTCAGCGCTGATACAGGATCCGGGATCTTCAGCGGGTCAGAAGCGGGTGAAGGAGCGCGAGGAGACCTGGCACCGCTGGACTGAGGAGGATCTGGAGGACAGCGCGGACCTGAAAATGAAAAGTTAGTAAAAAGGACAGTAACTCTTTAAAAAGTAAGTCCACATTAAAATATAAAGGTTTTTTTTTTAAATATCAAGTCTCTCACCGTAAACAAAATGGCAATAACATTTTGCACTAGTTTCTTTTACATTGTAAACATAGGAAATATTTTGGTGGTCGGCCCATCGGTCCCGCACACTTCTGGTGATACCAATTTCGACACATTACACACAGGATCTGTTTTTCTTCATGATAAATGTCACCTGTGCAATAGCAAGAGCTGCAAAATGTCCACCCTTCTGAATTGCTGTAGCGGGATGCAAGAGTACTTATTTCCTGCTCTGTTTCCTTTTCAATTATTTTGATCATTGATGGGCTGTAGGTCTTCATTTTCTCAGCCACAATTTTTTGTTGTGGTGTTTGTTTGTAGCTGAAATGTGAGTAATTAACTTCCCTAATCTTGGTCTGTATCCACCTTCTAACATTATTGCTGTCAAACCAATGAACATAGTTAATACCATTACATATCACATATGAATTTAGTATGACCTGCACTCCACAGTCATATGAATTATTCTGTTTTGGGCAGTCGGCGCTCACAATAAAAGTCCATTCATCTTCAAAAAACTCCACTGAGGAGCATAGAGAGTGGATGCCATAGAGAATTTTTTTGAGAACAGCACAGTGTATGTTGTATTCGGAGATCATAGAGTCCATTATTGTCACGGTTTTAGATTTTAGGTCTGCTAAAGCCAAAAACCAGTGGCAACCTCGTCCGTATAAAGTGAGGTCACTGTTTATTGGAAATAGCAAAATGTCATAGTTTAACATTGCTAAGGAATCAGCAAATCTTAAAAAAGATGCGTGTCCTCCATTACTAATAGCATTGAAAAAATGTGGAGGAACAGTCAAACAACCACTGGAAATTCCAGATTCCTTAACCAACTGTATTATGGCAGTGTCTATTACTTCTCCTTTAAGCCAGGCTTTTGGTTTTAGACATAGTGTCAGACTGTCAATTAGGTCTACTGGTTGATCCCAAGGCTTTCTGTCTATAAAGCTATCAGACTTTCTTGGTGTGCTTTCATACTTTGGAGATTGTACTGCAATATTCTCATCAGTTAATTCTTTAAACGTGAGACTTTCACAGGAAAACGGTGACACTGGTTGGTTATCAATTTGTTTGTGTGAACTGGCAGACTGGTCTTGAGTATTCTCTATTAACTGCATAACTGTAGGTATCAAGATTGCATGAGATTCATTTGCTACATTCTCCTCTAGGTTGTTTTGGTTAAGATTTGGCTGTGAAGAGTTTGGCTGAGTTGCCCTCTCGGAATCTGGTGCAGCCTCTGTTTCATAGTCATAATCTCTCTTTCTTGCCTTTTTACGTCCTGATTTTCCATCTTTATGAAATTGTCGTTTCCTCAAAGTGGAAAGATTATAAGTGAAATTATCTGGGATAAAAATTCCACATGCCTTTTGGACTGCTATTAAATGGAAACACAGTCCAGAGCTATTACAGGAACATTGAGGTTTTCGTGACAAGCACACTGAATGGACATCATTTTTAAATGGACTCTTAACAACAAACACCTGTAGTTGCCCATTTAAAGAAACTAAATTGTTCTCAATGCATAAGTTTGCAATAGCTGTCTGTGTCATTCTGTTAGTGGATTCTTTTTTAAGGCTGGGAACAATTGTGGAATTTTCTGATTTCATCTTCTCAACAATTTTCTCAACTGGTATATATAATGGGAATTGTGTGTACTCATTGGGGACTTTCTGCAATTTCTTGAATGTTGCTTTCAAGTGATACATTCCTAGACTATAGTAAGCCCTTTGGAACTCATAAACATAAAACAATTGTAAATGGAGTAAGCACAATAGAAGGCAGTCCAAAGACAATTCTTTCCAATCTGTTGCATTTTTCAATATTTTGTTCATGCTTTCACTTACATTATTTGTTGACCCTTTATCTTGAAATGCAGCAAACTTCTTAGTATAGAACCTGCTTGCAAATTTGAATATGTGTTCATGCAAATTATGCTCAAAATATTCAGCGAACGAGTGCGACCACAGTATTTTGAACTCTTCATATTTGTTCCTCGATTCTTCTTCACTTTCAGAATCTTTAAGCTGTTCTACATGATCCTTCAATACCTTTATGTCATCGTTTTTTCCTCTAGCAGACTTCACCCAATATTCAATATCTCTCAAAATGTGATTTTCACATAACACAAGTGAAATAGATTGTGCCACTTTCTTCACAGCATTAAGAATCCCTTTTTCACGATCAGTCACAAATGGAATAGTTTTGATGTCTTTTAGATTTAACTGATTAACAAGTTCTCTAATGAAGAGTTCATGGTATTTTTGAAACTTCCTTTCATGAACCATAAAAGCTACTGGAAATATTGGATTTTTCTCCAACATTGTATTTCTCATAACAAAAGTTGACATGTAGAAATCACCAAGGTTAAAGGTGGTGTCATAGGCAAACATTTGTTCTATTTCAATGTCTTGTAAGGCACTTTTTATTAACTCTTTTCCAAAATCCAATAACTCTTTTGACCACGGAAACACCACAAGATCTGGATATATTAGTTACATAGTTACATAGTTATTAAGGTTGAAGGAAGACTATATGTCCAGAGGAAGGCAAAAAAAACCCATGTGGCAAAGAGTAAGCTGCACATTGGGGAAAAAAATTCCTTCCCGACTCCACATACGGCAATCAGACTAGTTCCCTGGATCAACGCCCTATCAAGGAATCTAGTGTATATACCCTGTAACATTATACTTTTCCAGAAAGGTATCCAGTCCCCTCTTAAATTTAAGTAATGAATCACTCATTACAACATCATACGGCAGAGAGTTCCATAGTCTCACTGCTCTTACAGTAAAGAATGCTATTGTGACATGTCTTACAAAATCTGTTTGTTCTGCCAGCTGTATTGTACTAAAAATTTCATCTTTACCAATTTTGCGTCTGATAATTTCTGAATAGCGAACATTCTGTACTTGTTTTAGATTTCTTGGGCGATTTACGGCTGCTCTTCCATCATCTCCTCCTGCAGATGCCTCACTATGCAATTTTGAGTATGTGTTTTTTGGAGCACTGGAGTAATGTTGTCTACATTTTAGTAATAGCGATGGAGTGGACGGTATGAACATACGGTTAGATTTTGAATTTCCATGAGGGGTTGGAAGATTTACAGAATGATCTCCAAGATATTGTATAACTTTTATATGTTTGTGTGGCCCAGTCATGTATTGCCATACCTGGGAAAAAATGAAATCTAATGTTAAACAAACATCTTTTTGAGATGAGAACTAAAGAGACATAGTAAAACATTGTCTGTCATAAGTTATTTTGCACATTCAAAATGCTATGCATGTTGTGTTGATCAAATGATAACAGTCCGTTTAAAGGGTTTGGCCCAACTATTGGGACTTTTGGGGAGGGCTGCCCAGTCGCCCCAGCAGCCTAATGATGCGTGTTGCACTGTGGTGAGTAGTGTAGCATCGGGTGGTTTCGTCAAACTCAATCTGACAGGTGCCCCGCCCCTATCAAAGTGTATCAAAGTGTGTAACCCCTCCCCTCCTCCTGTCAGCCAGCTGTCCCTGAGGCTGGCTGATTTCCCCTTTTGATATCGTTTGATATACTTTAATTTGTTGCAGTTTGATATTATTCACGTATTTGTTTTATATTTTTATACGTAGCTCGAGTTTGATTCTGTAAGCTGTATTTTATTCACAGTGTATCCATATAGTTCAGAACTTAAAGCTGTTTATTTGTGGCTCTACTGAACACTAGTACTAAATGGTGAACATTAACTAAATGTTTATTTTCACAAACAGAAAATCTGCTGTGGGTCAGAGGTTTATAACACCTAGGCCAATTGTTGTTGTATTTGCTTTCCCAATAAATGCTTATTTACACAAACCGAAAAGACAGATTTTCTGTTTGTACCTGTATTGTACCTGAAGGTTATGTAGGAGTATCTGCGGGTCATGTGCCCAGGCATTGTGTATTATTTATGTTTTTATAACGCAGAATGTTTGATATTTGCTTTCTCTTTTTTGTGTCTGTAGATGTCATCTGAGAAGTTATTTGTGTTTCTACTGAGCATTAACTAAATTGGGGTCAGCTGTGTTATCTGAGGGTCAGATATTTTTGTACAAATTCATGCTGTTTGGTGATCTTTGTGAAGCAGAACTTTGTTTTATAACACATTTGTGCCTGTAGATGTTATCTGTGGGTCATCGGTGTTATCTGCGGGGCAGCTGCCTGGAGGTGTTATGGTATATAATTATATCCTAGGATCTGTACGACTACATACAGCGTGTTATGTTCATTAAAATGTTTTATTGTCAGAACTAATTGGAAATAAAGAACACATTTTAAGCTAACCGCACTCACTTTACACAAACAGAAAAAAGGAAACACACTTTAAGTTAGCTAACAGCATAATGCTGACAAATGCATCTTTGCGGAATCTGATAACGACACGATGAACAAAGGACTGCGCCTGAAAATCTTGATGTCACAAAACCTGATACGGTTCGATCATTATTCTGCAAGTCAGACGTGAAATTTTGTAAAACCTTCTTAAATGGAAAGCCTCGAGCTAAATCGTATAATACATATATGCAATAATGATCGCATACACGGCTATACAAAAAATAGCCATTTTATATTGAATTACTAACATTTTTCTATTTAGCGATGCCACATCCACATATATTATTACAGCTTTCTTTAATTCTGCATTATTTTATCATATGATGAAAATAGCCATTTTATATTGAATTACTGCAGATCGCTGAGCGTTACCACCGGCCTCGTTTCTCAATTAATTTCCCAGCTGACTGCGCTATCTATAATTATGCTTATACCTTAGGCGTGTATTTACATGGCACTGTAATTCGCACTTTTACAGACTATATGTGGATTACAGCCGGTATACAGTAACAGCCGGCATGACTGAGTGTAATATTGTACTCAATACTGTGCAAAGGGTCTCAATACTTATGTCCGTGTGATATTTCAGTTTTTCTTTTTAATAAATTCGCAAAAAATCTACATTTCTGTTTTGTTCAGGCATGATGGCGTGCAGGGTGTACATTAATATATATATATATATATATATATATATATATCTCATAATGCAGCTGAATAGTATTGCTAATTAGTCCATATAAATAGAAAATTATGTAGAAACCCAAAGTTTTGATAAGTGTATGAAAATAAACCAATATTAACTATTTGTGCTATTTTAGGCGTAAATTTGGCCTATATGTATAGCAGACAGGAGTTGGGGCGATGAAATATGTGTTACAAGCGTAGTGAATTGCAGATATATTCTACAGTGTATGGCATTTTGAGAAATGTGTGGCATAACCAATTACTTATCACGGCCACTAGATGGCATAATATATTAATTATACATTGGGGTATACTTTTGGAAACTTACAAATTCATTGGAAATTTTTAAACCATTATTGCTTAGGCAAATACAGAATATAAAAAGTAAAAACATTAAATAGTACAAAAATGTTTTATTGTCAGAACTAATTGGAAATAAAGAACACATTTTAAGCTAACCGCACTCACTTTACACAATCAGAAAAAAGGAAACACACTTTAAGTTAGCTAACAGCATGATGCTGACAAATGCATCTTTGCGGAATCTGAACACAACACATACAACACACACGACAAGCATACACACACAACATACACAGCACATACAACACATGCGACACACACAACAGACACACATAACATACAAAACACACACATCACATACAACACACACGACAAGCATACACACACACAACAAATACACATGATTTTTGCACTTTATTAATATGGTGTCCACATATAGTATTTTTGATATCTCTTATTTCCCTGGTGTTACTTTTGTACATGTATTATTGTTTTTCTTGTTTTTGTGTAAAATCTCGGTCAGACAGGCACGAACACACACACACACACACACACACACACACACACACACAACACAGAACCCACACACAACAAACACACATAGCATACAAAACACACACACAACACATACAACACACACGCCAAGCATACACACACAACATACAGAACACATACAACACATGCGACACACACAACACACACAACAAATACACATGATTTTTGCACTTTATTAATATGCTGGCCACATATAGTACTTTTGATATCTTAAAAGGGTGTGACACATTCCCATATATTATTCCAGTTTTCTTTAATTCTACATTATTTTAGCACATATTAATTTTACAGGTGCCTGTGTTGTCTATAATTTGACTCCTTTTTATTCAAAGACATCTAACATATACAGACTTTTAAAGCTTTTTTTACATTTCTACTGGCGTCAATGAACATACATCATTACACTTCTTACAAAATAATTAATATAGCGTTAATTTACATTTCTATTGGTGTTACATTTCTGTTGGCGGTACTTTTGCACATGTATTACTGGCGTCTTTAAAAATATGAATATTATCTAGTTTACTTATGGTGCAGATTATGTTACAGTATTTTATTTACCTGGTGTTACTTTTGTACATGTATTACTGTTTTTCTTGTTTTTTTGTGTAAAATCTCGTTGATGGCTTACAAAGACATTTCAATACTATAAAAATTCTTACAGAATATAAAAATGGTTTACTGGCAGTACTATACTGCGACTGGCTTATTTTTGTACAAATTCAGGCTGTTTGCTGATCCCCTTTCTGTATTTGCAAACCGTGCAATATATCTTTATAGAAATAACACTTCTGCACCCACGGGCGCTTCTCAGCCAACCAGGCATCCGGTACTCATCAGGCACTGTGAAATAATGCAAAAATACATCTGTGTGCGGCTGGCTGCATCAACATTTTGCTATTATAAGTTTATGGTTTGTAAAGAACACGCATCACATACAGAACTCACACACACACACACACACAACACACAACACGCACATATGAAAAATGACAATCATTGTATGTGATTTAAAAGACTTTAGTTAGATTTATCAGGTGTGATTTAGTTTGAAAGCCCGCAGTTCCGCGGTAATGTCAGGTGTTGGACATGCATTTAACAGTCTTTCATATGTATCGCAGAAAGATTTTAGTTCCATCTGTGCGAGTTTGCTTTGAGCGTACTGCGCAGACATGTCAGTAAACATTTTGACATGGGCAGCATCCCACGAAGGACGACCTGTGTAAGGTGTATGTACAGCAACTTTCTGCTTTCTACCTACACGGCGCCGGGATACGGCGCGTTTCTTTAGAGGTAATACAGGAGCAAAAACGCTAGAAGAGCCTGCAAGAGCAGTATCTGCAGATTGCACAGTCTGGCACACAGGTATATTGAGGGGCTCTATGGGTGACCACATACCCTCGGAGAGCTGTTCAATTTCTATGTTTTCAGGAGTAACTTGTGGTATGGCGTCTGGGCTATTGGAGGGCCGTGTTATGCGGGGCCTAGCGTTCTGCGCTGCCCGTTTCTCTCTTGAAACGCTCGTATATTTCTGATGTGAAATCTTGGGGCTTGGATTCCCGGGTTGTTTTGGTGCCGCATAGCATTCATCACGATCCACAACACAGATGGGCGAAAGAGATGTTGCGCGCACCGCCGTATTAGCTCTTTGTGGTTGATTCTCTGCAGCGCCGTAATTACGCCGTTGCAAAACTCGTTGCTGAAGAGGCGACGTATCTAAAAGAAAAGATACAAGTGGCGGTTAGCCGCGAAACGGAGCAAAATTGGAAAAGCTAAACGGCGACGCATAGCTATGATCCTGCGTAATATTTGAAAAGTTAACGGGGACAGCTACCCATGAAACCATTGTAACAATATTTACATAAACCTGTATAGAGCAGTCCAGATATATACTTACAAGTATGAAGCGGGAATTGTTCCACAACAGCTCCTGATTTAACGGGCGGCGCAATGCTCAAACTCGCAGAGGCGGGAATATTCTCTTTTTCAAGCTGTATTTTCCGGGCAACTAGATTAGCGGGTGTAAGTAAAAATATAACGATTAGCGAACACAGAATTGATTTTCTACACAAAACTGCAGCATTGAGACGGTTATATATATATATATATATATATATTTATATATATATATATATTTTCAAAAATGAATTTTCTGACAGTTAGCTAGCAGCTGTAAGTAAATAAGAGCATTACACAAAAGTGAGAATCGCCTGTATTCCAGGTGAACAGATACCTTTTCTATTCTTGAAACACCTGCGTAACGAGCTGCCGCGTCTTTTAGGCGCATCGGGTGGCGATGAAATTGCAGGGTTCTTGACATCTATGATCTCCACGTCGGAACCCAGCGTATCGCATGGTTCGGGAACACACCAGTTTTCAGGCATATCGTGCGATGTCTCCGTGTCAGTATCTGTATGCGAAATTGCGCGTAGTTCGTGTTTACATACAAAGGATTAAAGCAACTGACATAGTATAATATAGTTTTACGGCGGCTACCGCTATTATTTGTTTTATTAATTTAAGCATATATTTATTATGACATAATTTGTGTAATACAATAGATAATAGCAGCTATAGTTTTACGTCATAAACAGTATATATTAACATAGATAATATATATATATATATATATATATATATATATATATATATATATATGCTACGCGGCACCAAAACAACCCGGGAATCCAAGCCCCAAGATTTCACATCAGAAATATACGAGCGTTTCAAGAGAGAAACGGGCAGCGCAGAACGCTAGGCCCCGCATAACACGGCCCTCCAACAGCCCAGACGCCATACTACAAGTTACTCCTGAAAACATAGAAATTGAACAGCTCTCTGAGGGTATGTGGTTACCCATAGAGCCCCTCAATATACCTGTGTGCCAGACTGTGCAATCTGCAGATACTGCTCTTGCAGGCTCTTCTAGCGTTTTTGCTCCTGTATTACCTCTAAAGAAACGCGCCGTATCCCGGCGCCGTGTAGGTAGAAAGCAGAAAGTTGCTGTACATACACCTTACACAGGTCGTCCTTCGTGGGATGCTGCCCATGTCAAAATGTTTACTGACATGTCTGCGCAGTACGCTCAAAGCAAACTCGCACAGATGGAACTAAAATCTTTCTGCGATACATATGAAAGACTGTTAAATGCATGTCCAACACCTGACATTACCGCGGAACTGCGGGCTTTCAAACTAAATCACACCTGATAAATCTAACTAAAGTCTTTTAAATCACATACAATGATTGTCATTTTTCGTATGTGCGTGTTGTGTGTTGTGTGTGTGTGTGTGTGTGTGAGTTCTGTATGTGATGCGTGTTCTTTACAAACCATAAACTTATAATAGCAAAATGTTGATGCAGCCAGCCGCACACAGATGTATTTTTGCATTATTTCACAGTGCCTGATGAGTACCGGATGCCTGGTTGGCTGAGAAGCGCCCGTGGGTGCAGAAGTGTTATTTCTATAAAGATATATTGCACGGTTTGCAAATACAGAAAGGGGATCAGCAAACAGCCTGAATTTGTACAAAAATAAGCCAGTCGCAGTATAGTACTGCCAGTAAACCATTTTTATATTCTGTAAGAATTTTTATAGTATTGAAATGTCTTTGTAAGCCATCAACGAGATTTTACACAAAAAAACAAGAAAAACAGTAATACATGTACAAAAGTAACACCAGGTAAATAAAATACTGTAACATAATCTGCACCATAAGTAAACTAGATAATATTCATATTTTTAAAGACGCCAGTAATACATGTGCAAAAGTACCGCCAATAGAAATGTAACACCAATAGAAATGTAAATTAACGCTATATTAATTATTTTGTAAGAAGTGTAATGATGTATGTTCATTGACGCCAGTAGAAATGTAAAAAAAGCTTTAAAAGTCTGTATAAGTTAGATGTCTTTGAATAAAAAGGAGTCAAATTATAGACAACACAGGCACCTGTAAAATTAATATGTGCTAAAATAATGTAGAATTAAAGAAAACTGGAATAATATATGGGAATGTGTCACACCCTTTTGAGATATCAAAAATACTATATGTGGACAGCATATTAATAAAGTGCAAAAATCATGTGTATTTGTTGTGTGTGTGTCGCATGTGTTGTATGTGTTCTGTATGTTGTGTGTGTATGCTTGTCGTGTGTGTTGTATGTGTTGTGTGTGTGTTTTGTATGTTATGTGTGTTTGTTGTGTGTGGGTTCTGTGTTGTGTGTGTGTGTGTGTGTGTGTGTTCGTGCCTGTCTGACCGAGATTTTACACAAAAACAAGAAAAACAGTAATACATGTACAAAAGTAACACCAGGGAAATAAGAGATATCAAAAATACTATATGTGGACAGCATATTAATAAAGTGCAAAAATCATGTGTATTTGTTGTGTGTGTTGTGTGTGTGTCGCATGTGTTGTATGTGTTCTGTATGTTGTGTGTGTGTATGCTTGTCGTGTGTGTTGTATGTGATGTGTGTGTTTTGTATGTTATGTGTGTTTGTTGTGTGTGTCGCATGTGTTGTATGTGCTCTGTATGTTGTGTGTGTATGCTTGTCGTGTGTGTTGTATGTGTTGTGTTCAGATTCCGCAAAGATGCATTTGTCAGCATCATGCTGTTAGCTAACTTAAAGTGTGTTTCCTTTTTTCTGATTGTGTAAAGTGAGTGCGGTTAGCTTAAAATGTGTTCTTTATTTCCAATTAGTTCTGACAATAAAACATTTTTGTACTATTTAATGTTTTTACTTTTTATATTCTGTATTTGCCTAAGCAATAATGGTTTAAAAATTTCCAATGAATTTGTAAGTTTCCAAAAGTATACCCCAATGTATAATTAATATATTATGCCATCTAGTGGCCGTGATAAGTAATTGGTTATGCCACACATTTCTCAAAATGCCATACACTGTAGAATATATCTGCAATTCACTACGCTTGTAACACATATTTCATCGCCCCAACTCCTGTCTGCTATACATATAGGCCAAATTTACGCCTAAAATAGCACAAATAGTTAATATTGGTGTATTTTCATACACTTATCAAAACTTTGGGTTTCTACATACCGTAATTTTCTATTTATATGGACTAATTAGCAATACTATTCAGCTGCATTATGATATATATATATATATATATATATATATATATATATATATATATATATATATATTAATGTACACCCTGCACGCCATCATGCCTGAACAAAACAGAAATGTAGATTTTTTGCGAATTTATTAAAAAGAAAAACTGAAATATCACACGGACATAAGTATTGAGACCCTTTGCACAGTATTGAGTACAATATTACACTCAGTCATGCCGGCTGTTACTGTATACCGGCTGTAATCCACATATAGTCTGTAAAAGTGCGAATTACAGTGCCATGTAAATACACGCCTAAGGTATAAGCATAATTATAGATAGCGCAGTCAGCTGGGAAATTAATTGAGAAACGAGGCCGGTGGTAACGCTCAGCGATCTGCAGTAATTCAATATAAAATGGCTATTTTCATCATATGATAAAATAATGCAGAATTAAAGAAAGCTGTAATAATATATGTGGATGTGGCATCGCTAAATAGAAAAATGTTAGTAATTCAATATAAAATGGCTATTTTTTGTATAGCCGTGTATGCGATCATTATTGCATATATGTATTATACCATTTAGCTCGAGGCTTTCCATTTAAGAAGGTTTTACAAAATTTCACGTCTGACTTGCAGAATAATGATCGAACCGTATCAGGTTTTGTGACATCAAGATTTTCAGGCGCAGTCCTTTGTTCATCGTGTCGTTATCAGATTCCGCAAAGATGCATTTGTCAGCATTATGCTGTTAGCTAACTTAAAGTGTGTTTCCTTTTTTCTGTTTGTGTAAAGTGAGTGCGGTTAGCTTAAAATGTGTTCTTTATTTCCAATTAGTTCTGACAATAAAACATTTTAATGAACATAACACGCTGTATGTAGTCGTACAGATCCTAGGATATAATTATATACCATAACACCTCCAGGCAGCTGCCCCGCAGATAACACCGATGACCCACAGATAACATCTACAGGCACAAATGTGTTATAAAACAAAGTTCTGCTTCACAAAGATCACCAAACAGCATGAATTTGTACAAAAATATCTGACCCTCAGATAACACAGCTGACCCCAATTTAGTTAATGCTCAGTAGAAACACAAATAACTTCTCAGATGACATCTACAGACACAAAAAAGAGAAAGCAAATATCAAACATTCTGCGTTATAAAAACATAAATAATACACAATGCCTGGGCACATGACCCGCAGATACCCCTACATAACCTTCAGGTACAATACAGGTACAAACAGAAAATCTGTCTTTTCGGTTTGTGTAAATAAGCATTTATTGGGAAAGCAAATACAACAACAATTGGCCTAGGTGTTATAAACCTCTGACCCACAGCAGATTTTCTGTTTGTGAAAATAAACATTTAGTTAATGTTCACCATTTAGTACTAGTGTTCAGTAGAGCCACAAATAAACAGCTTTAAGTTCTGAACTATATGGATACACTGTGAATAAAATACAGCTTACAGAATCAAACTCGAGCTACGTATAAAAATATAAAACAAATACGTGAATAATATCAAACTGCAACAAATTAAAGTATATCAAACGATATCAAAAGGGGAAATCAGCCAGCCTCAGGGACAGCTGGCTGACAGGAGGAGGGGAGGGGTTACACACTTTGATACACTTTGATAGGGGCGGGGCACCTGTCAGATTGAGTTTGACGAAACCACCCGATGCTACACTACTGTGGTGCCAGCTCCCGCCACCGCAGCGTGAACCACAAAAGTCCCGGCGCGCGCTCCCGCTGAACGTGGTGGATGGATGACCACCGCTAGGGGGAACGCGACTGTGTACCTGAGCTCATGGGAGACTAAATCTCCCATAAATGCTCGTGGTCATGGCACACATGGCGCATGTGTGGCTATAGCCATGGCTATAGACACACATGCGCTGCAGCGAGCTATAGCCAAGAATGCTGGCCAGGGTATGCGCTAGTGCTCATGTCTGGCCAGCCCAGTTATAGAACTACAGGACATATACCTGGGTGATGCAAATAGCATTGCTCTAGGGGTGTCCAGCTTCAGCCCCCCCAGCGGCCACAGGGACATAGGAAGCATATTACAAAAAGTAATATGCTGCTGTGTTCTGTATAATGAGGGGGGGATCTTTAAGTTGGTCCTACCCTGTTGTGAATTCTGTGGCCAAGTTCCCTCCTGTGGTCGTGAGTGGTACTTCGGCTGGTTCTGTCTATGAGCTTCCTTTGGTGGATGAGAATGGTACTGCGGCTTCTGAGTTTCCTTCCTCAGGTGATGAGGTTAAGTCGTTAGGTGCTGCTCTATTTAACTCCACCTAGTGCTTTGATCCTGGCCTCCAGTCAATGTTCTAGTATTGGTCTTGCTTTCTCCTGGATCGTTCCTGTGGCCTGTCTATCCTGCATTGTTTTTCCAGCATGTGGTTCGTTTACATGGCATTCCAGAGAACATAGTTTCTGACAGAGTTTCCCAGTTTGTTTCGAGGTTTTGGCGAGCCTTTTGTGCTAGGATGGGCATTGATTTGTCTTTTTCCTCGGCTTTCCATCCTCAGACAAATGGCCAGACTGAACGAACCAATCAGACCTTGGAAACATATCTGAGATGTTTTGTTTCTGCTGATCAGGATGATTGGGTGTCCTTTTTGTCTTTGGCTGAGTTCGCCCTTAATAATCGGGCCAGCTCGGCTACTTTGGTTTCGCCGTTTTTCTGCAATTCTGGGTTCCACCCTCGTTTCTCTTCAGGGCAGGTTGAGTCTTCGGACTGTCCTGGTGTGGATACGGTGGTGGATAGGTTGCAGCAGATTTGGACTCATGTAGTGGACAATTTGACTTTGTCCCAGGAGAAGGCTCAACGTTTCGCTAACCGCAGGCGCTGTGTGGGTCCCCGACTTCGTGTTGGGGATTTAGTTTGGTTGTCATCTCGTTATATTCCTATGAAGGTTTCCTCTCCTAAGTTTAAGCCTCGTTTCATTGGTCCGTATAGGATTTCTGAGGTTCTTAATCCTGTGTCTTTTCGTTTGACTCTTCCTGCTTCTTTTTCCATCCATAACGTGTTCCATAGGTCATTGTTGTGGAGATACGTGGCACCTGTGGTTCCATCTATTGATCCTCCTGCTCCGGTTTTGGTTGAAGGGGAGTTGGAGTATATAGTGGAGAAGATTTTGGATTCTCGTGTTTCGAGACGGAAACTCCAGTATCTGGTTAAGTGGAAAGGTTATGGTCAGGAAGATAATTCCTGGGTCTTTGCCTCTGATGTCCATGCTGCCGATCTGGTTCGTGCCTTTCATGTGGCTCATCCGGGTCGGCCTGGGGGCTCTGGTGAGGGTTCTCAGTTTCATGGACGGTTATGAATTTAATTGCGGGTGTATGTGTTTCTGCAAGACCATGTAAATGGCACTTTCAGTGTTCACAGTATGTTAAACAGCCACAATCAGTTATCTGTGGTCATAGCCGTTTGCAGGTGTGTCAGCTTTCACAGTAGACAAGCACCATGCATGTACACAGCATATACCGACACCAGACAAAAGATGTGTGTATATATACAGCTGATGTCAGGAAGGTGTTAAATATGAAAACATAAAAATACTGTATCGTTTGACAGTAAACTACAATTGCTCTTATTGCTGTACCTGCTTTCTGAATGTCAGTAGGTACTGTTTACCTTTGCCATTTGGATCCTTTAAAGCAGGGATCCCCAACTCCAGTCCTCAAGGCCCACCAACAGGTCATGTTTTCAGGATTTCCTTTGCATTGCACAGGTGATGCAATTATTACCTGGGCAAGACTAAGGAAATCCTGAAAACATGACATGTTGGTGGGCCTTGAGGACTGGAGTTGGGGACCCCTGCTTTAAAGCAAAATACCTATAAAAGGAGTATTTACAAAATTAGTTGTAGTACACAATATAAACTTTTGACATTCACAGTATAAATGGAAAGAGAACATAAATTTACTTCAGGTCAAAATTGTACTGTCTTGTATTCATTTACTTTTTCATTTACCTGCAGCGCATGTCACATATGCACTCTGCAGCCGGCCTAAAGGTGTCGGCTCCTCCGAGGCAGCAGCGCTGAGAGGGTGCTCGCTATTGTCTGGCTGATAAGTCATGCTTGATTGACACAGCAATCAGCCAATAGCCTTCTCAGCGCTGCTCCCATGCATGAAACCATGTCGGGTCAGCTGCAGAGCATCGCACCGGGACCCAAAGCTGCAGATAAGAGGGGAGAAAACAGTGTATTCTCCTATACTAAGGAGAATACACTGTTTCCAGGGGTCGGGGAACAGTTGCAGCACATTGCTGCAATAAAAATTTTGCATTCAGTTGCTCTTTAACCCCTTCCCGACATCCGCCGTACATGTACGGCGTATTTTGTCCAGACCAATGGACAGCCGCCGTACATGTACGGCGGAGTGCTTCTCCGGTCCCCGCACGCGATCGCTCAGGGACCGGAGGGGGGCGACGGGGTCCTCGCCTGCCGAGAAGCACAGTCTCTGTGCTTCCCTGCAGCTACAAGCGCTGCTATTGGCTGGGGCTGCTCAGGCGTACTTTCACGAGCAGATCTGGCAACTCGGGGTACGATTTAAGAAACCGCTGAACCACGAGGTTAAGCACATGAGCCAGGCATGGTACGTGTGTGATCTCACCTAGCCTTAGAGCCGCCACCAGGTTACGGCCATTGTCACACACGACCATGCCGGGATGTAGGTTCAGCGGTCTCAGCCAGATCTACCTGCTCTTTCACAGCTGTCCACAACTCACAAGCAGTGTGAGGATTATCACCTAAGCTTATGAGTTTCAGCACAGCCTGTTGCCGCTTGGCGGAGGCAGTACTGCAGTGCTTCCAGCTTGTAACTGATGTGGTGAGATCTGAGATGGAGGCTGAACATGAGGAGGAGGAGGATGATGCGCAGGAGCTATACACTGTGGGGGCTACTATGACTGGCATAGGGCCCGCAATCCTCGGTGTGGGGAGGACGTGTTCTGTCCCAAGGTCCGACTGGGTCCCGGCTTCCACTATGTTTACCCAGTGTGCCGTCAGAGAGATGTACCGTCCCTGGCCACAAGCACTTGTCCACGTGTCCGTTGTCAGGTGGACTCTCCCAGTAACTGCGTTGTTGAGGGCATGGCAGATGCTTTGGGACACGTGCTTGTGTAGTGCGGGGATGGCACACCGGGCAAAATTGTGTCGGCTGGGGACCGAGTACCGAGGGACGGCCACCGCCATAAGATTGCGGAAGGATTCCGTCTCAACCAGCCTAAAAGGCTGCATTTCCAACGCAGGCAGTAGTGAAATGTGCAAATTTAGGACTGTGGCCTGTGGGGCGTTAGCTGCGAATTTCCGCTTTCGTTCAAAGGTCTGGGATATGGACAATTGAACGCTGCGGTGGGACGTGGACGTTGATGCTGTTTCTTGAGAAACTGCCATAACAAGTGAAGACTGAGAGGAGGGGGCATCTTTACATGCAGTATGGACAGGGGATTGCCTTGCACAGACAACAGGGGGTTCTATTGCACGCACAACAGTGGAAGAAGCAGGGGTTACACCCGATGGAAAAAGGGTAAGAAAAAGGAGATTAGAACTGTGGAAGAGGAAAACCACAGTTCTATTTCTCTGGCCTACACCCGACTCTTTTACACAATCAGAACAATCAGGGAGAAACTATTACTGTTTTTCTTTACGTAAAAAATACCAAAACCTGAATAATAGAGATTTTTTACCGTTGGATGGCAAAACCACAGTTATAATTTACTGGTGTATACCAGACTTTTTTATCTAGATATTTTTTGGCTGAACAGTGAGCAACACACTGAAACGTTTTTTTTTTTTTTTTTAGATAAAAAAGGCCCAAAAGTGGATAACACAGAGGTTTGAACCGTGGAACTGCAAAACCACACTTCTGTTTCTGTGGCCTTTTCCTGTCTCCCGAGACCTGGAGCTAAGTCCAGAAACTTCAGCAACAGGAGCACACAGGACTGTAATGCATCGTTTGCTGGTATAACCACTACGTCTCCTATACAGCCTGCCTGCCTGATATCTGGGATGGATATTAGTCCTGAGAAGGACTGCTTGTTTGATCTGGCAGCCTTTAGAGACCCTACACTAACTATTTCGCAGTATAAATCTCTCCCTAGCTCAGCAGCGCTGTCCCTACACTGTCTAATCCGGAGTGACTGTTTCCAAGATGGCGGCGCCCGGTTTTAAATACTCGAGGTGACGCTGTGCGGCCAGCCAATCACTGTAATGCCCACAAACAACATGGATGCGGCATTCCAGTGACTGGCTGGCAATCTCTGCATGTTCATTGGCTCTGTAAAGAGCGCCAAACATGCAGGGCGGAGACCTGAGCTACTGCCCGAGTAACCCGTAAATGCTCGGTGATCGCCGAACATTCCGAGTAGCGTGATGCTCGGGCGAGTAACGAGCAGTGTCGAGCATGTTCGCTCAACACTAGTTACGGTATGTATGCAAATCTATGGAAATTTTTAACGTTTGGATACCATAATCGTCACTTGGCCGCTGCCGAATAACGACCGAAACTTCAGTCCTGATGCGTCCGTTGTCCGGTGACCATTATTATAACTGTGTACATTCGTGTCACTTGTGTTGTCAATCCAAGTCGATGGAGATTAGTAACGCTCCGCTACTTCACCGTAAAGAATGGAGTTGTTACCCTCTGGTCTTAAGAGTGAACTAAAGCAGGTGCGAACCTAACCTAACAATACTGACGTACGATGTGGACCAGAAGCTGCCTTCTAGTAGCTGTGGGTGTGAAACGGCAATTTCAGCATTGACAATAGCCACCTGTGTTGAGCCAATGCTAATCAGGAGGGCTGCGCCGCATTGCATTACTCAGGTCTCGCTATGGCTGGCGCCCGCACTGAGTTTATGCTTCAGCTCAGTGCGGGCGCTATTGCAAGACCTGTGTGAAGCAGCCTGATGCTAATTTTGTGGCCGATGCTGCATCGGCATAATGCGATGCAGTGCCACCCATGAAATTAGAATCAGGCTGCCTCACACAGGTTTCGCGGTTGGGCCTGCACTGAGTTGATGCTAATGCATCAGCTCAGTGCGGGTGTCATAGCAAGACATGAGTAATGCAATGCAGCGCAGCCCTCCTGATTAGCATTGGCCCAACACAGGTGGCTATTGTCAATGCTGAAATTGCCGTTTGGAGCCTGTGTCGAGGCTGAAATTCTGGCTCATGGTCACACTTGTCACTGACATGCGATGCAGTACAGAAGCCTTAATATGTGGAACTGTAGGTGCAAAATACAAGGTCAACCACTGTAGTAACATAAAAAAAATAATTGGTCACAGTTGCTCTTTCCAGATAAACTGAAGCAACACATGACAAAAAAAAAAAGACAAACTGATCTATTTTTACAGTCAGCTTTGTTTTGCACAGATTTTTGCAAATTCCCTTTCACAATGGAAAAATGATTTAGAGCCCACCTTTTTTGGAGTTGTGTTTCCACATACCACTTGCGCTGCTTGTTGTTTCCTCTTGAAATCCATCTGTATTGATCTTTTGAATAATCATTTTCTTGAAGACTATTTAGAGGCACAAAGATGTAAATTTCTCCTCCTTTGGGAGTCACTGGTGGACAATGCATCATTAGTTCTTCTGCAATTTCTTCTCTAGCTACCTTTTCAATCAGGTCAATCACCTGTTGATTTGTAAGGTCATCCTTCTTGTCTCTTAACCCCTTCCCGACCTTTGACGCATACGCTGCGTCATGAAAGTCGGTGCCATTCCGACCCATGACGCAGCATATGCGTCATGGAAAGATCGCGTCCCTGCAGATCGGGTGAAAGGGTTAACTCCCATTTCACCCGATCTGCAGGGACAGGGGGAGTGGTAGTTTAGCCCAGGGGGGGGTGGCTTCACCCCACCGTGGCTACGATCGCTCTGATTGACTGTTGAAAGTGAAACTGCCAATCAGAGCGATTTGTAATATTTCACCTAAAAAACTGGTGAAATATTACAATCCAGCCATGGCCGATGCTGCAATATCATCGGCCATGGCTGGAAACACTAATGTGCCCCCACCCCACCCCACCGATCGCCCCCCCAGCCCTCCGATCTGTGCTCCGCTCCCCTCAGTACTGTGCTCCGCTCCCCCGTCCTCCTGTCTGCTCCCCCCGTGCTCCAATCACACCCCCCGTGCTCCAATCAACCCCCCCGGCACTCCGATCCCCCCCCCGCACAGCGATCCCCCCCGTGCTCCGATCCACCCCCCGCACAGCGATCCTCCACCCCATGCTCCAATCCACCCCCCCGTGTTCCGATCCACCCCCCCATGCTCCGATCCACCCCCCCAGTGTTCCGACACCCCCCATGCCCTGATCTCCCCCCCCTTATACTTACCCGGCCTCCCGGGGTCCGTCCGTCTTCTTTCCTGGGCGCCGCCATCTTCCAAAATGGCGGGCGCATGTGCCAGCCGGCAGATTCGTTCCAGAGTGCATTTTGATCACTGAGATATAACCTATCTCAGTGATCAAAATAAAAAAAATAGTAAATGACCCCCCCCCCCTTTGTCACCCCCATAGGTAGGGACAATAAAAAAAAAGAATTTTTTTTTTCCCCACTAAGGTTGGGGTAAGAACTAGGGTTAGGGGTAGGGTTAGGGGTAGGGTTAGGGGTAGGGTTAGGGTTACGGTTAGGGTTTCGGTATGTGCACACGTATTCTGGGCCTCTGCGGATTTTTCCGCAGAGGATTTGATAAATCCGCAGTGCTAAACCGCTGTGGATTTATCGCGGATTTACCGCGGTTTTTCTGCGCATTTCATTGCGGTTTTACAACTGCGATTTTCTATTGGAGCAGTTGTAAAACCGCTGCGGAATCCGCACAAAGAAGTGACATGCTGCGGAATGTAAACCGCTGCGTTTCCGTGCAGTTTTTCTGCAGCATGTGTACAGCGATTTTTGGTTCCCATAGGTTTACATTGAACTGTAAACTCATGGGAAACTGCTGCGTTTTCCGCAGCGTGTGCACATACCTTTAGAATTAGGCTATGTGCACACGGTGCGGATTTGGCTGCGGATCCGCAGCAGTGTCCCATCAGGTTTACAGTACCATGTAAACATATGGAAAACCAAATCCGCTGTGCCCATGGTGCGGAAAATACCGTGCGGAAACGCTGTGTTGTATTTTCCGCAGCATGTCAATTCTTTGTGCGGATTCCGCAGCGTTTTACACCTGTTCCTCAATAGGAATCCGCAGGTGAAATCCGCACAAAAAACACTGGCAATCTGCGGTAAATCCGCAGGTAAAACGCAGTGCCTTTTACCCGCAGATTTTTCAAAAATGGTGCTGAAAAATCTCATACGAATCCGCAACGTTGGCACATAGCCTTAGGGTTAGGGTTGTGGTTAGGGATGTGTTGGGGTTAGGGGTGTGTTGGGGTTAGGGGTGTGTTGGGGTTACGGTTGTGATTAGGGTTACGGCTACAGTTGGGATAAGGTTTAGGGGTGTGTTGGAATTAGAATTGAGGGATTTCCACTGTTTAGGCACATCAGGGGGTCTCCAAACGCAACATGGCGCCACCATTGATTCCAGCCAATCTTGTATTCAAAAAGTCAAATGGTGCTCCCTCACTTCCGAGCCCCGACGTGTGCCCAAACAGTGGTTTACCCCCACATATGGGGTACCAGCATACTCAGGACAAACTGCACAACAATTACTGGGGTCCAATTTCTCCTGTGACCCTTGAGAAAATAAAAAATTGCTTGCTAAAACATCATTTTTGAGGAAAGAAAAATGATTTTTTATTTTCACGGCTCTGCGTTGTAAACATCTGTGAAGCACTTGGGGGTTCAAAGTGCTCACCACATATCTAGATAAGTTCCTTTGGGGGTCTAGTTTCCAAAATGGGGTCACTTGTTGGGGGTTTCTACTGTTTAGGCACACCAGGGGCTCTGCAAACGCAACGTGACGTCCGCAGACCATTCCATCAAAGTCTGCATTTCAAAAGTCACTACTTCCCTTCTGAGCCCCGACGTGTGCCCAAACAGTGGTTTACCCCCACACATGGGGTATCAGCGTACTCAGGAGAAACTGGACAACAACTTTTGGGGTCCAATTTCTCCTGTAACCCTTGGGAAAATAAAAAATTCTGGGCTAAAAAATTATTTTTGAGGAAAGAAAACGTATTTATTATTTTCACAGCTCTGCGTTATAAACTTCTGTGAAGCATTTGGGGGTTGAAAGTGCTCACCACATATCTAGATAATTTCATTTCGGGGTCTAGTTTCCGAAATGGGGTCACTTGTGGGGGGTTTCTACTGTTTAGCCACATCAGGGGCTCTGCAAACGCAACGTGACGCCCGTAGAGCATTCCATCAAAGTCTGTATTTCAAAACGTCACTACTTCACTTCCGAGCCCCGGCAAGTGCCCAAATAATAGTTTACCCCCACATATGGGGTATCACCGTACTCAGGAGAAACTGGACAACAAATATTGGGGTCAAATTTCTCCTGTTACCCTTGGGAAAATTAAAAAATTCTGGGCTAAAAAATTATTTTTGAGGAAAGAAAACGTATTTATTATTTTCCCTGCTCTGTGTTATGAACTTCTGTGAAGTACTTGGGGGTTCAAAGTGCTCACCACACATCTAGATAAGTTCCTTTCGGGGTCTAGTTTCCAAAATTGGGTCACTTGTGGGGGGTTTCTACTGTTTAGCCACATCAGGGGCTCTGCAAACGCAACGTGACGCCCGCAGAGCATTCCATCAAAGTCTGCATTTCAAAACGTCACTACTTCACTTCCGGGCCCCAGCATGTGCCTAAACAGTGGTTTACCCCCACATATGGGGTATCAGCGTACTCAGGAGAAACTGGACAACAACTTTTGGGGTCAAATTTCTCCTGTTACCCTTGGGAAAATAAAAAATTGCGGGCTAAAAAATCATTTTTGAGAAAAGAAATTTTTTATTTTTATTTTCATGGCTCTGCGTTATAAACTTCTGTGAAGCACTTGAGGGTTCAAAGTGCTCACCACACATCTAGATTAGTTCCTTTGGGGGTCTAGTTTCCAAAATGGGGTCATTTGTGGGGGATCTCCAATGTTTAGGCACACAGGGGCTCTCCAAACGCGACATGGTGTCCGCTAATGATTGGAGCTAATTTTCCATTTAAAAAGCCAAATGGCGTGCCTTCCCTTCTGAGCCCTGCCGTGCGCCCAAACAGTGGTTTACCCCCACATATGGGGTATCTGCGTACTCAGGACAAACTGGACAACAACATTTGTGGTCCAATTTCTCCTATTACCATTGGCAAAATAGGAAATTCCAGGCTAAAAAATCATTTTTGAGAAAAGAAAAATTATTTTTTATTTTCATGGCTCTGCATTATAAACTTCTGTGAAGCACCTGGGGGTTTAAAGTGCTCAGTATGCATCTAGATAAGTTCCTTGGGGGGTCTAGTTTCCAAAATGGGGTCACTTGTGGGGGAGCTCCATTGCATAGGCACACAGGGGCGCTCCAAATGCGACATGGTGTCCGCTAACAATTGGAGCTAATTTTCCATTCAAAAAGTCAAAAGGCGCGCCTTCCCTTCCGAGCCCTGCCTTGTGCCCAAACAGTGGTTTACCCCCACATATGAGGTATCGGCGTACTCGGGAGAAATTGCTCAACAAATTTTAGGATCCATTTTATCATATTGCCCATGTGAAAATGAAAAAATTGAGGCGAAAAGAATTTTTTTGTGAAAAAAAGTACTTTTTCATTTTTACGGATCAATTTGTGAAGCATCTGAGGGTTTAAAGTGCTCACTAGGCATCTAGATAAGTTCCTTGGGGCGTCTAGTTTCCAAAATGGGGTCACTTGTGGGGGAGCTCCAATGTTTAAGCACACAGGGTCTCTCCAAACGTGACATGGTGTCCGCTAAAGAGTGCAGCCAATTTTTCATTCAAAAAGTCAAATGGCGCTCCTTCCCTTCCAAGCCCTGCCGTGCGCCCAAACAGTGGTTTACCCCCACATATGAGGTATCAGCGTACTCAGGACAAATTGGACAACCTTCGTGGTTCAGTTTCTCTTTTTACCATTGGGAAAATAAAAAAATTGTTGCTGAAAGATCATTTTTGTGACTAAAGTTAAATGCTCATTTTTTCCTTCCATGTTGCTTCTGCTGCTGTGAAGCACCTGAAGGGTTAATAAACTTCTGGAATGTGGTTTTGTGTACCTTGAGGGGTGCAGTTTTTAGAATGGTGTAACTTTTGGGTATTTTCAGCCATATAGACCCCTCAAACTGACTTCAAATGTGAGGTGGTCCCTAAAAAAAAATGGTTTTGTAAATTTCATTGTAAAAATGAGAAATCGCTGGTCAAATTTTAACCCTTATAATTTCCTAGCAAAAAAAAATTTTGTTTCCAAAATTGTGCTGATGTAAAGTAGACGTGTGGGAAATGTTATTTATTAACTATTTTGTGTCACATAACTCTCTGGTTTAACAGAATAAAAATTCAAAATGTGAAAATTGCGAAATTTTCAAAATTTTCGCCAAATTTCCGTTTTTATCACAAATAAACACAGAATTTATTGACCTAAATTTACCACTAACATGAGGCCCAATATGTCACGAAAAAACAATCTCAGAACCGCTAGGATCCGTTGAAGCGTTCCTGAGTTATTACCTCATAAAGGGACACTGGTCAGAATTGCAAAAAATGGCAAGGTCTTTTATCTTTGCTTCTGATCTGCATTGACCTGCTGACACAGAGCATAATGAGACCAGAGGCGCTCCGCTCCAATGTACAGTAAGGGTGCTATGGCCCCTGGAATGGAGCATGTGCTGGATGTCAGAGCGCTGGGACTAGTCCCATGATGCAGCTCCTCCATTCCATTCCACTCAATGGAGGAAGCCATGTGACCGGACTAAACCCGGCTCTGACAGGCAGCGTGCGCTCCGTTCCAGGGGCCGTAGCACCCTTACTGTACATCGGATCGGAGCGCCGCTGGTCTCACTATGCTCTGCGTCAGCAGGCCAATACAGGCCTGCTGAGCACAGCACAGTGATCACAGCCACGCTCTGATCCGATGAGCTGTTCGGGTGCTACGGCCCCTGGAATGGAGCACATGCTGGCTGTCAGAGCCGAGATTAGTCCCGGGGTCTCCTCCCATTGACTTGAATGGGGGAGCTACATCACAGGACTAGTCCCAGCGCTGTGACAGCCCAGCACCCGCTCCGTTTCGGGGGCCGTAGCGCCCGAACGGCTCATCGGATCGGAGCGCGGCTGGGATCACTGTGCTGCTGTGCTGTGCGGCAGCAGGTCAATGCAGGCCTGCAGAGCACAACACATGTGATTTGGCACTGGCAGTCCCTTTAACAAAAAAGACATTATATTCATTTTTTTTTTTTTGGTGTGTCTGTGGGAAAAAGATGAGGGTAACGTATACAGTCATGGCCAAAAGTTTTGAGAATGACACCAAAATTATATTTTCACATGATCTGCTGGCCTCTGGTTTTTATTAGTGTTTGTCTGATGTTTATATCACATACAGAAATATAATTGCAATCATATTATAAGTACCAATAGGTTATATTGACAGTTAGAATGAGTTAATGCAGCAAGTCAATATTTGCAGTGTTGCCCCTTCTTCTTCAAGACCTCTGTAATTCTCCCTGGCATGCTCTCAATCAACTTCTGGACCAAATCCTGACTGATAGCAGTCCATTCTTGCATAATCAGTGCTTGCATTTTGCCAGAATTTGTTGTTTTTTGTTTGTCCACCCGTCTCTTGATGACTGACCACAAGTTCTCAATGGGATTAAGATCTGGGGAGTTTCAAGGCCATGGACCCAAAATCTCTATGTTTTGTTCCATAAGCCATTTAGTTATCACCTTTGCTTTATGGCAAGGTGCTCCATCATGCTGGAAAAGGCATTGTTGGGCGCCAAACTGCTCTTGGACGGTTGGGAGAAGTTGCTCTTGGAGGACATTCTGGTACTATTCTTTATTCATGGCTATGTTTTTAGGCAAGACTGTGAGTGAGCCGATTCCCTTGGCTGAGAAGCAACCCCACACATGAATGGTTTCAGGATGCTTTACAGTTGGCATGAGACAAGACTGGTGGTAGCGTTCACCTCTTCTCCGAATAAGCTGTTTTCCAGATGTCCCAAACAATCGAAAAGGGGATTCATCAGAGAAAATGACTTTGCCCCAGTCCTCAGCAGTCCACTCCCTGTACCTTTTGCAGAATATCAGTCGGTCCCTGATGTTTTTTCTGGAGAGAAGTGGCTCACACCAGCCTGCTGCCATTCCTGAGCAAGCTCGGCACTGCTGGTAGTCCGATCCCGCAGCTGAAACAGTTTTAAGATACGGTCCTGGCGCTTGCTGGTCTTTCTTGGGCGCCCTGGAGCCTTTTTGACAACAATGGAAGCTCTCTCCTTGAAGTTCTTGATGATGCGATAGGTTGTTGACTGAGGTGCAATCTTTGTAGCTGCAATACTCTTCCCTGTTAGGCCATTTTTGTGCAGTGCAATGATGGCTGCACGTGTTTCTTTAGAGATAACCATGGTTAACTGAAGAGAAACAATGATACCAAGAACCAGCCTCCTTTTAAAGAGTCCAGTGATGTCATTCTTACTTTATCATGACTGATTGATCGCCAGCCCTGTCCTCATCAACACCCACACCTGTGTTAATGGATCAAGCACTAAAACGATGTTAGCTGCTCCTTTTAAGGCAGGACTGCAATGATGTTGAAATGTGTTTTGGGGGTTAAAGTTCATTTTCTGGGCAAATATTGACTTTGCAAGTACAGTAATTGCTGTTAAGCTGATCACTGTTTGACATTCAGGAGTATATGCAAATTGCCATTACAAAAATGAAGCAGTAAACTTTGGAAAAATTACTATTTGTCTCATTCTCAATAGTTTTGGCCATGACTGTACAGCACTTTGCCAGCCAATTTACTGCTTTATCCAAGCATCCAGGTGGCTGCCCAGGGCTCCCCTTTTAGACACAAAAAAGGGACAAAAGCGGACAGTAGAACATAAAAGAGAGGTAGGATGACACAAAAGGAGTATACTCAGAGGGACAGAAGGATACAAGAGGGACAGGAAGACCCAAAGCGGGACAGCAGGATACAAAGGGGGGCATTTTATTCAGTTGTTTGAGTTATCCCAGTTTTTCACAAATCCAAGCACCCTCTGCTCCCGTTTAGCTTGGATAAAAGAGACTCTACTGGATATTTTTATCAGGTAAAGGATAAATATGGGAGTTGGGATTTGTAGCCATGTTATCCAAATCATAATCCCCATATAAATGAATATTGATAATAATCAATAATATAATCATCCACATCTGATGATCATATCACATTACATTTTATGTGAAATTAGTGGGGTAAGGTGTTTGTTGGTTGACAGCACACGCTATGCACGATTGAGCAGCTAAGTATTAAATTTCACAAGGAAAACACAGGCTATTTTCAAATCGACGCTTTAAAGTGGACCTATCATCACATTCAATGCCACCAAGCCGCAGCTATGGTGGCATAGTTGACAGGTCCAGCTGTGTGGAGAGACCTTTGTCCACCTCCCTGGGTGCCTCCTCATTGAAATACTAAACTTTATTGCCCCCTTGGCGCGCGTAACGGGAATCAAGAAGTGGTCCTGTTGGTGTTTTGGAGTGTGAACCAATCAGTGCTTGAGCCCTGCGCTGTGCCGCGTCATCAGTCGCTGGGCAGTAAAAAAATTCCTGCCCAGCAACTGATGACGCAGTGCATTGTAGATAGCGCAGATTTGTTCACACTCCATCGGACGGATACAGACACTTCATGCTTCCAGTGGTGCCCGTCGAGAGGAATAAAGTGTAATATTTTAGTGCGGAGGCACCAGGGAGGCAGATAGAGGGCTGTCCACACTGCTGGACCTGTCAGCTATGCCACCATAGCTGCGGCTTGGTGGCATTGAATGTGATGACAGGTCAGCTTTAAGCCTTTTTTTCAGTACTGAAGATAAGCAGTTAAAAGTCCCTTAAATCAGCCTTTGTTTACTTATTTCAGCAACCTTGACCTCCAACCACAAAATATATCAATTAAGTCACAAAAGCTATTTTCTAGTCAATGCTTCAGACAGTTTTCACAATCTTGAAGAAAAAAAAAAGCAAAAACTTTGTTAAACCCGTCTTTCCAGGCCTGTTTCAGCATCTTTGAGCATATAAACACTGCATATGTCCAGGAAATCAATGCAGATATTTTCAAATTAATAGTTCAAACTGTTATCGCTATATTAATGAAAAGCCGTCATATAGAGACAATTAACAGCCTATACTGACTTATTACAGCGCTATTGAATGCAGAATTACCAAGCTGTAAAAGGAAATTACTTAGCCTATTTGACGCTGTAATATAAATGTACATATAGGTATTCATTTATTATGGAGCTTAGGTGCCCACAAGTTTTTAAAGATATTTTTTCAAACAAAGCTGCAAAATTATTTGGCCTCTGTAAATATAATATTTCACATTGAATTACCATGGAGGTGAATAATTCTATTCATATTATTATGGGAAATTCATCAAATGTGGTACTGGGCATGACTATTTGGGATAAATATATATGTTCTTAAAATAATGATAAAATATGTTCCTGGGCATGTGTATTTGTGATATTTCACCCATAATCCCCATATAGAACAATAATTATACCCATATTCCTATCAGAAGTAGATGAAATATGTTCCTGAGCATGTGTATTTGTGATATTTCACCCATAATCCCCATACAGAACAATAGATATACCCATATTCCTATCAGAAGTAGATGAAATATGTTCCTGGGCATGTGTATTTGTGATATTTCACCCATAATCCCCATACAGAACAATAGATATACCCATATTCCTATCAGAAGTAGATGAAATATGTTCCTGGGCAAGTGTATTTGTGATATTTCACCCATAATCCCCATACAGAACAATAGATATACCCATATTCCTATCAGAAGTAGATGAAATATGTTCCTGGGCATGTGTATTTGTGATATTTCACCCATAATCCCCATACAGAACAATAGATATACCCATATTCCTATCAGAAGTAGATGAAATATGTTCCTGACCATGTGTATTTGTGATAATTCACCCATAATCCCCATACAGAACAATAGATATACCCATATTCCTATCAGAAGTAGATGAAGTATGTTCCTGGGCATGTGTATTTGTGATATTTCACCCATAATTCCCATACAGAACAATAATTATACCCATATTCCTATCAGAAATAGATGAAATATGTTCCTGGGCATGTGTATTTGTGATATTTCACCCATAATCCCCATACAGAACAATAGATATACCCATATTCCTATCAGAAGTAGATGAAGTATGTTCCTGGGCATGTGTATTTGTGATATTTCACCCATAATCCCCATACAGAACAATAGATATACCCATATTCCTATCAGAAGTAGATGAAGTATGTTCCTGGGCATGTGTATTTGTGATATTTCACCCATAATCCCCATACAGAACAATAATTATACCCATATTCCTATCAGAAGTAGATGAAATATGTTCCTGGGCATGTGTATTTGTGATATTTCACCCATAATCCCCATACAGACCAATAGATATACCCATATTCCTATCAGAAGTAGATGAAGTATGTTCCTGGGCATGTGTATTTGTGATATTTCACCCATAATCCCCATACAGAACAATAATTATACCCATATTCCTATCAGAAGTAGATGAAATATGTTCCTGGGCATGTGTATTTGTGATATTTCACCCATAATCCCCATACAGAACAATATATATACCCATATTCCTATCAGAAGTAGATGAAATATGTTCCTGGGCATGTGTATTTGTGATATTTCACCCATAATCCCCATACAGAACAATAGATATACCTATATTCCTATCAGAAGTAGATGAAGTATGTTCCTGGGCATCTGTATTTGTGATATTTCACCCATAATCCCCATACAGATCAATAGATATACCCATATTCCTGAAAATACTAAAACCCTATGTGACATATTTGTCTATGCCTATGGTAGATTTTACCTATGCCTATGGTAGATTTTTACCTATGCCTATGGTAGATTTTTACCTATGCCTATGGTAGATTTTTACCTATGCCTATGGTAGATTTTTTTTAGTCATATTTGTCTATACCAATGGTATATTTTTTACAGTGTGCGGGAAATCAGCGATTTGCGGAAAAAAATCACAACATTTGCACAAGTTTTGCGGATTACATTGAAATGATTGGGAATCATATGGAAGCGTTTTTTTCACGCTTTTACTGAACGTGTGCACATAGCCTTACAACTCCCTTCTCTGTGTACCTGAACTCAGAGAGGGAGGGGGATGTTTTGAATGAGATAATATTAAGGCTAGGTTCTCATTTCGTTTTCGGGTGAGCGCTGACAGTGTTGCACGGTGAAATTTACGCCGTGCAACGCGTCCATTAGCGCTCCCATTGCTAGCAATGTTAAAGCGCATTGCTAGTGCGTGCCATTTTCGGCACGCGCTAGCGATGTGCCGTTCTTTTGTGGCGCGCCTCGGACGCTGCTTGCAGCTAGCGCTAGCGGGGACGTTTAACGCGACCCCTAAAAAGACATTGCGTTAGCGCAATCCGCTAGCGCTTAGCGCTAAACGGATTGCCGTAACGCAATGAGAACCTAGCCTAATATTGTCTACCATGAGATAGTTTATAAACCTGTTATGAAAGGTAATTCAGTACCACAATGGACATAGAGGTCAGCGCACATACAGTGACCTGGCAATAACCCAAAAAACAAGAACGAGCTCTGAGACGTGGGAACTCTGTTGACCGCAATCTCTAATCCTCTCCAACCACACTAAAGGCAGCCGTGGATTGCGCCTAACGCTCCCTATGCAACTCGGCACGGCCTGAGAAACTAGCTAGCCTGAAGATAGAAAATAAGCCTACCTTGCCTCAGAGAAATATCCCCAAAGGAAAAGGCAGCCCCCCACATATAATGACTGTGAGTTAAGGTGAAAAGACAAACGTAGAGATGAAATAGATTTAGCAAAGCGAGGCCCAACTTTCTGAACAGAGCGAGGATAGGAAAGGTAACTTTGCGGTCAACACAAAACCCTACAAAAACCACGCAAAGGGGGCAAAAAGACCCTCCGTACCGAACTAACGGCACGGAGGTACACCCTCTGTGTCCCAGAGCTTCCAGCAAGCAGGAAAAAACAAATGGACAGAAAAAAACAGCAAACAAATAGCAAAGAATAACTTAGCTATGCAGAGCAGCAGGCCACAGGAACGATCCAGGAGGAGACAGGTCCAATACTAGAACATTGACTGGAGGCCAGGATCAAAGCACTAGGTGGAGTTAAATAGAGCAGCACCTAACGACTTCACCATATCACCTGAGGAAGGAAACTCAGAAGCCGCAGTACCACTTTCCTCCACCAACGGAAGCTCACAGAGAGAATCAGCCGAAGTACCACTTGTGACCACAAGAGGGAGCTCTGCCACAGAATTCACAACATAAACCCTCCTCTCACACATCCAGTAACCTAGCAACCACAGAATGCAGAGTAAGTGGACATGCTAGCTGGGGCATATCTGAAGTCAAGCTGCAACACCAGGCTCTCCCATCATCACTTTGGTAAGTATTACGAATAACGGTTTTGAGCTCCGTTTTTTTTTATTGGAATATGTTCATATTAGTACAACAACATTATCTTCCAAGATTCATTAGGATCTTTTTTGGGATTCAGTCCTTATGCGCCATATTCTTCCATACCTATGCCTAGTGTTATCACGGTTGGGAACGGAAAAACGGTTTTGAGCTCCGTTTTTTTTATTGGAATATGTTCATATTAGTACAACAACGTTATCTTCAAAGTTTCATTAGGATCTTTTTTGGGATTCAGTCTTTATGCGCCATATTCTGCCATACCTATGCCTAGTGTGTTATCACGGTAGGAAACGGAAAAACGGTTTTGAGCTCCGTTTTTTTTATTGGAATATGTTCATATTAGTACAACAACGTTATCTTCCAAGTTTCATTAGGATCTTTTTAGGGATTCAGTCTTTATGCGCCATATTTTTCCATACCTATGCCTAGTGTGTTATCACGGTTGGAAACGGAAAAACCGTTTTGAGCTCCGTTTTTTTTATTGGAATAAGTTCATATTTGTACAACAACGTTATCTTCCAAGTTTCATTAGGATCTTTTTTGGGATTCAGTCTTTATGCGCCATATTCTGCCATACCTATGCCTAGTGTGTTATCACGGTTGGAAACGGAAAAACGGTTTTGAGCTCCGTTTTTTTTATTGGAATATGTTCATATTAGTACAACAACGTTATCTTCCAAGTATCATTAGGATCTTTTTAGGGATTCAGTCTTTATGCGCCATATTTTTCCATACCTATGCCTAGTGTGTTATCACGGTTGGAAACGGAAAAACGGTTTTGAGCTCCGTTTTTTTAATTGGAATATGTTCATATTAGTACAACAACGTTATCTTCCAAGTTTCATTAGGATCTTTTTAGGGATTCAGTCTTTATGCGCCATATTTTTCCATACCTATGCCTAGTGTGTTATCACGGTTGGAAACGGAAAAACCGTTTTGAGCTCCGTTTTTTTTATTGGAATAAGTTCATATTTGTACAACAACGTTATCTTCCAAGTTTCATTAGGATCTTTTTTGGGATTCAGTCTTTATGCGCCATATTCTGCCATACCTATGCCTAGTGTGTTATCACGGTTGGAAACGGAAAAACGGTTTTGAGCTCCGTTTTTTTTATTGGAATATGTTCATATTAGTACAACAACGTTATCTTCCAAGTATCATTAGGATCTTTTTAGGGATTCAGTCTTTATGCGCCATATTTTTCCATACCTATGCCTAGTGTGTTATCACGGTTGGAAACGGAAAAACGGTTTTGAGCTCCGTTTTTTTAATTGGAATATGTTCATATTAGTACAACAATGTTATCTTCCAAGTTTCATTAGGATCTTTTTAGGGATTCAGTCTTTATGCGCCATATTCTTCCATACCTATGCCTACAGTGTTATCACGGTTGGAAACGGAATAACGGTTTTGAGCTCCGTTTTTTTTATTGGAATTAGTTCATATTAGTACAACAATGTTATCTTCCAAGTTTCATTAGGATCTTTTTAGGGATTCAGTCTTTATGCGCCATATTCTTCCATACCTATGCCTAGTGTGTTATCACGGTTGGAAACGGAAAAACCGTTTTGAGCTCCTTTTTTTTTATTGGAATTAGTTCATATTAGTACAACAATGTTATCTTCCAAGTTCCATTAGGATCTTTTTAGGGATTCAGTCTTTATGCGCCATATTTTTCCATACCTATGCCTAGTGTGTTATCACGTTTGGAAACGGAAAAACGGTTTTGAGCTCCGTTTTTTTTATTGGAATTAGTTCATATTAGTACAACAACGTTATCTTCCAAGTTTCATTATGATCTTTTTAGGGATTCAGTCTTTATGTGCCATATTCTGCCATACCTATGCATATGGTAGTTTTTTTTCTAAAGTTGAATTTTTTGAATCTATTTTTCCTTTCCACTTCACTCTATTTAAAAATAAATTAGCGGAGGTTAAACTTTAATTGCGTTTTCAACAAGGCAAACCCATACATTTCTATATATACTGGACCCGTTGAAGCACATACCGTGCGAAACGGCCGTCGTCCACACTCCACCTCCGCACCCTCCTGCAGACCTGAAGTCCTAACGGATGTTTTATATATTTTTCTCCAATAAAGAGCACGATTACACAGCTTCAAAAGGGTGAGTGCCGCACTGTGTTCTTTTCTTGTTTCATTTAATTTACTGTGGATTGCTTATCAGTGCAGAGCACCGCACACCCAGAGCAGTCGTGCCACCTGTGTGTTTTTCGGATATCCTTCAAAGAGTCAAGGTCCATACTGATTTGTGCTTCTCTAGTGCCGTCCACTGTTCATTCTGTGTCTTGGTTGTAAAATTTCTATATAGTAACTTTAAATTTGAAATAAACACTGAATCCCTAAGAAGAACTTGATGCAACTCTGAAAATAAGTTTGTCATTAATATGAACTTTTTCCAGCAAGAAAAACAAAGCTTAAAAATGTAATTCTGTTTTCAACAATGTTAATTCATACATTCCTATATAATAACTTTACATTTCAAATAAACAGTGAATCCCTAAGTTTATCTTTCTCGAAAATGTTTGCCTTAGACCGGCGTCACACTAGTGTGTTTTACGGACATATGAGCGGTGCAGAAAATACGGATTGCATACGGTACAATGATTCTCTGTGGCCCAGCTCCTATCTGCCGTATTTTACTGATCCGTATTATACGGTCTTCTACGGCCGTAGAAAATCGCAGCATGCTGCGTTTGTCACCGTATTGCGCAAAAAATACGCCAATGAAAGTCTATGGGGGCCAGAAAAATACGGATTACACACGGACCAACAGTGTGACTTGCGAGAAATACGCAGCAGTGTAAGGCCGGCGTCACACTAGCGAGTTTTACGGACGTATGAGCGCATAAAATACGTCCGTAAAACACGCCTAACAAACGTCCCAATTATTCTCTATGCCCCTGCTCCTATCTGCCGTATTTTACTGATCAGTATAAGGCTGCTTTCACACATCAGGTTTTTTGTTTCAGGCGAATTCTGGCTCTTCCGATAAAAAACGGAATAGAAAACCGGATCCGGCCAGCATTCCTTCCGGTCTGATGCCAGATCCGGCGTCAAGTCGATTCCGGCGTCTGGAAAAAACGTCTACTGTAACGTTTTTTGTCTCCGGCGAAAAAGCTGGAAAGGCCGGATCCGGCCTTTCCGGCTTTTTACAACAATGCATGTCTATGGACGCCGGAAAGCGCCGGATCCGGAAAAAGTCGGATCCGGCAGCCGGATCCGGCTTTTTACACTGAGCATGCTCAAAAAACTTTGATCAGCCCCCTGGACTATATATAAAGCAGGGCCATGAGGCCTTCAGCCATTTCCAGCCCAAAAGCAGAAGAGCCAACACCCTGCCACGACGGAAGGAGCCAGAAACCTGCCAGAGAGCCAGCCACAGAGCCGAGAGCCTGCCACAGAGCCCAGAGCCTGCCACAGAGCCCAGAGCCTGCCACAGAGCCCAGAGCCTGCCACAGAGCCCAGAGCCTGCCACAGAGCCCAGAGCCTGCCGCAGAGCCCAGAGCCTGCCACAGAGCCCAGAGCCTGCCACAGAGCCCAGAGCCATGTCTTCGGGGAGCCCTCCTCCTCCTCGCCGTCAACGCACAGAGGTAAGTATGAACCTAAGGTGTGTGTGTGTATCATGTATTTCTTTATCTTTCATCGTAGGAAGCTGATGAGGCTGACTCCCCAGGAGAAGAGGTGGTCCCCGAAGATGAGGGAAGGGGTGGAGAAACACACGGAGAGGGCTCACAATTGGTATGTATCTGTGATGTATTGCGGAAACACACCCTACACTACACACAAAGCATAACACTAGATTCTTACAAAAAACATAGAAACTGATACTTTCAAACCTCACACAACACATACAAAACATATATATCACATGGCACACAACACATAGAATGGCTACCAACAAGCACATCATTTTTTATTTTTCTCTTCTAGAGTTCTGAATCTGGTACCCAAGCAATAGGTCCTTCCAGTGGCTCCCAGGGTCGTCGGCGACATTCACGTGGTGGCGGCCGCCGTCGTGTAGGTTTTTTGTTATTTTTTGGGTGGAGGTTAGCAATGTTTCAAATTTGTTGTTCATTTTTTTTCCCCTTTTCGAACAGGTTTCACAGCGTGCTCCAGATTCAGACGGTGAGGAGGTCGGCCTTGATATTGACCTCCTCATCGATCTTGTCAGAGACAGGGAGCCGTTGTGGAATATGGGTGACCGCCGCCATGCTGATCTCTCAGTGACCCGTCGACTCTGGGAGCAAATCTGCTGTGAACTGATACCGAGGTGGGAGGACCTAGATGTTCAGGCCCAGATTCAAGAACGTAAGTATCCTCAGTTCAGTTTTGGTGATGCATTCTAAAATGCTGTTTCTTTTTTTAATCAGATAAATTTTTATTAAGGAAAATCAATGATAAGAAATGACATCAAGCTGTTATTCACAGATAATCATATATTTTATGAACATAACTCCTCCCCCTTTCCCCCCCTTCGAGACCCCTTTAATGCTTTCCCAAATTCCCATCCGATATTCCTTCCCCAATTCAAATACAATTGTATAGTATGAACATCATCTATACCATTATGCATCCTCCCCACAATTCTAATTCCATTTTATCCATGGCTGCCAAATCTTTTGAAATACATCTAGTTTATTTCTCTTAGTATAGATACTTTTTTCCAATAAAATTATATGGTCCACCTGCGTAAGAGTCTCGTCTAGTCGGAGGGTCCTACCTGATCCAGAACCGAGCTATCAATTTCCTTGCTATGAATAACAGTCTAGCAATCGTCAGTTTAACCATAGATACCGCTGCTATTTCTTCCACATAACCTAATATACAGACCAAAGGGTCTCTGGGAATGACGCACCTATATACCAATTCAATCCGATTCAATACAACTGTCCAGAAGGCAGACAATCTAGGGCAGTGCCACAGCATGTGTAACATGTCTGCCTGTTCCTGCGAACATCGTGGACACTCGGAATCAGACCTCAAACCCATCTTGAACAGTCTATCGGGAGTTCTGTAAGCTCTATGAATCACATATAATTGAGACATCCACCCAGGTTCGCTCATAGAGATCTTAGTCACATATTCTAAAATAGATTCCCATCTATCATCATTTATCTCTCCCAATTCAGCTTCCCATTTCACTCTAGACTTGATGGGATGTTTGGCTAGAAAGGTGAATAATAAATCTCTATACACTTCTGAAATTGCCCCCCTTGTCCCGCTGTTCTCCAAAATGGAAGCCAGCGTGATATCAATCTGGATCTCAATAAGTTTTCTCCGACATTGCGACCGATACGCATGCTGAATTCTTTTATAATGATATAAATTTAAATGTGATAACTGGAATTCTGTTTGTAACTCCATGAATGACTTAAGTCTCCCTTGACCCATTAGCTGACCCATCTTTCTAATTCCTGCCTCTCTCCATGGCCCATATCCTTCCATTTGCTTAAATTCTTGTAAGTTTATATTATCCCATATAGGTGAGTATTTGGTAAGGCCTGTGACACCCCTAATCTGTTTAACTTTTTACCATACCTTATGAATTAGGAGAACAGTAGGAAACCGAGAACCCAGTTTCAAAAATTGCCCCCCTTCCAAACGCTCACCCAGAGGCCATTTTCCCATCAAATAACTCAAACTACTGGGCAATTGCCCCTTTCCCATCTCCTCCCCCCATCCTCCAATATGCTGGCATTGTGCTGATAAAAAAACAACCCAAGGGTTAGGGAGCGCCAAGCCCCCTTCCGCCTTTGGCCTCTGCAAAGTTTCTTGTTTAAACCTTGGGTTTCCCCCCCCCCATATTAGTTCGTCAAACAGCGATTTCTAAAATGCTGTTTCTAACCAAGTTGTCTTTCTCCATTTTTAACAGGTGAGCGGATTGTGAAAAGGTGGCGGTCGATCAGGGATCGCTTTAAGAAGGAGTTCAATAAAGAGATGCGGGCCCCCGAGTGGATCTGGAGGACGCAGGAGCACGTACAAATACGCAATGGCCCTGTCGTTCCTCAGGTCAACGATGGTCACCCGAAGGTAAATATTGCCCACCACATGCACTAATGTTTTACATGTCTAACCTCTTTTGCTCTTTCAGCCAGGGCCATGCAATGACAGTATATTAATTGTTTGTTTCTCTTTTTCCACAGTACCGTTGGGAGCACTCGGGAGCCTGCAGCACAATTGAACACTTCTGGGGCAATCCCTCAGGAGGCCGCCACCGAGGGACACTTTGACAGTGAGGAACCCTCTGCACCTTCCCACTCTGCACCTTCCCACTCTACTGATCCCTCTTTCCCATCCACGAGCGCTGGAGCATCCTGGCCAGTTCCATTGCATGTAGCTGCTGGTGAGAACATAGCGTTTCCTGTACCCCACCCCTCTGCTGCAGCCACCTCTAGTACACCTGTAGCATCGGGGCGGTTTCACCAGAGGGGTCAGGTACATAGTTATGCTCCCGAGTTCTTGCACCTGAACGCATCGTTCCAGAATTGTCTGAAAGTTTTGTCTGAGCAAATGGCTGCAGGATTCAATTTCATAAATAAAAGTATGCTCGAGATGCATACACTTCTGGTAACGATGCGTTCAGAGGCAAAACAGTCACCGAACAACACTTTTTTTCAGTCGGTGCTTGAGCAAATGGAGACGCTATCTGTTATGATTAGGTAATTCAGAACCACAATGGACCTTGAAGTTCAGAGCACACAAAGTGACCTGACAATAACCAAAAGACATAGGACGAGCTCTGAGACGTGGGAACTCTGCTGACCGCAATCCCTAATCCTATCCAACCACACTAGAGGCAGCCGTGGATTGCGCCTAACGCTCCCTATGCAACTCGGCACAGCCTGAGAAACTAGCTAGGCCTAAGAAGGAAAAATAAGCCTACCTTGCCTCAGAGAAATACCCCAAAGGAAAAGGCAGCCCCCCACATATAATGACTGTGAGTAGAGATGAAAATACAAACGCAGAGATGAAATAGATTTAGCAAAGTGAGGCCCAACTTACTGAACAGATCGAAGATAGGAAAGATAACTTTGCGGTCAACACAAAACCCTACAAACAACCACGCAGAGGGGCAAAAAGACCCTCCGCACCGACTAACGGTATGGAGGTGCTCCCTCTGCGTCCCAGAGCTTCCAGCAAGCAAGAAAAACCAATTAAGCAAGCTGGACAGAAAAAATAGCAAACAAAAATAACACAAGCAAAACTTAGCTTATGCAGAGCAGACAGGCCACAGGAACGATCCAGGAGGAAGCAAGACCAATACTAGAACATTGACTGGAGGAGTTAAATAGAGCAGCACCTAACGACTTCACCACATCACCTGAGGAAGGAAACTCAGAAGCCGCAGTACCACTTGTGACCACAGGAGGGAGCTCTGCCACAGAATTCACAACTGTACCCCCCCTTGAGGAGGGGTCACCGAACCCTCACCAGAGCCCCCAGGCCGACCAGGATGAGCCATATGAAAGGCACGAACAAGATCGGCAGCATGGACATCAGAGGCAAAGACCCAGGAATTATCTTCCTGACCATAACCCTTCCACTTAACCAGATACTGGAGTTTCCGGCTCGAAACACGAGAATCCAAAATCTTCTCCACAATATACTCCAACTCCCCCTCCACCAAAACCGGGGCAGGAGGATTAACAGATGGAACCATAGGTGCCACGTATCTCCGCAACAATGACCTATGGAATACGTTATGGATGGAAAAAGAATCTGGAAGGGTCAAACGAAAAGACACAGGATTAAGAACCTCAGAAATCCTATATGGACCAATGAAACGAGGCTTAAACTTAGGAGAGGAAACCTTCATAGGAATATGACGAGATGACAACCAAACCAAATCCCCAACACGAAGTCGGGGACCCACACAGCGTCCGCGATCAGCAAAACGTTGAGCCTTCTCCTGGGACAAGGTCAAATTGTCCACTACATGAGTCCAAATCTGCTGTAACCTGTCCACCACCGTATCCACACCAGGACAGTCCGAAGACTCAACCTGCCCTGAAGAGAAACGAGGATGGAACCCAGAGTTGCAGAAAAACGGCGAAACCAAGGTAGCCGAGCTGGCCCGATTAATAAGGGCGAACTCAGCCAAAGGCAAGAAGGACACCCAATCATCCTGATCAGCAGAAACAAAGCATCTCAGATATGTTTCCAAGGTCTGATTGGTTCGTTCGGTCTGGCCATTAGTCTGAGGATGGAAAGCCGAGGAAAAAGACAAATCAATGCCCATCCTAGCACAAAAAGCTCGCCAAAACCTCGAAACAAACTGGGAACCTCTGTCAGAAACGATGTTCTCTGGAATGCCATGTAAACGAACCACATGCTGGAAGAACAATGGCACCAAATCAGAGGAGGAAGGTAATTTAGACAAGGGTACCAAATGGATCATCTTAGAGTAGCGATCACAAACCACCCAAATGACCGACATTTTTTGAGAGACGGGGAGATCCGAAATAAAATCCATAGAGATATGTGTCCAAGGCCTCTTCGGGACCGGCAAGGGCAAAAGCAACCCACTGGCACGAGAACAGCAGGGCTTAGCCTGAGCACAAATCCCACAGGACTGCACAAAAGAACGCACATCCCGCGACAGAGACGGCCACCAAAAGGATCTAGCCACTAAATCTCTGGTACCAAAGATTCCAGGATGACCAGCCAACACCGAACAATGAACCTCAGAGATAACTTTATTCGTCCACCTATCAGGGACAAACAGTTTCTCCGCTGGGCAACGATCAGGTTTATTAGTCTGAAATTTTTGCAGCACCCGCCGCAAATCAGGGGAGATGGCAGACAAAATTACTCCCTCTTTGAGAATACCCGCCGGCTCAGACAACCCCGGAGAGTCGGGCACAAAACTCCTAGACAGGGCATCCGCCTTCACATTTTTAGAGCCCGGAAGGTACGAAACCACAAAGTCAAAACGGGAGAAAAACAGCGACCAACGAGCCTGTCTAGGATTCAACCGTTTGGCAGACTCGAGATAAGTCAAGTTCTTGTGATCAGTCAAGACCACCACGCGATGCTTAGCTCCTTCAAGCCAATGACGCCACTCCTCGAATGCCCACTTCATGGCCAGCAACTCTCGATTGCCAACATCATAATTTCGCTCAGCAGGCGAAAACTTCCTGGAAAAGAAGGCGCATGGTTTCATCACCGAGCAATCAGAACTTCTCTGCGACAAAACAGCCCCCGCTCCAATTTCAGAAGCATCAACCTCGACCTGGAACGGAAGCGAAACATCTGGTTGACACAACACAGGGGCAGAAGAAAAACGACGCTTTAACTCTTGAAAAGCTTCCACAGCAGCAGAAGACCAATTGACCACATCAGCACCCTTCTTGGTCAAATCGGTCAATGGTTTAGCAATACTAGAAAAATTGCAGATGAAGCGACGATAAAAATTAGCAAAGCCCAGGAACTTTTGCAGACTCTTCAGAGATGTCGGCTGAGTCCAATCATAGATGGCCTGGACCTTAACAGGGTCCATCTCGATAGTAGAAGGGGAAAAAATGAACCCCAAAAATGAAACGTTCTGAACACCAAAGAGACACTTTGATCCCTTCACAAACAAAGAATTAGCACGCAGGACCTGCAACACCATTCTGACCTGCTTCACATGAGACTCCCAATCATCCGAGAAGACCAAAATATCATCCAAGTATACAATCAGGAATTTATCCAGGTACTCTCGGAAGATGTCATGCATAAAGGACTGAAACACCGATGGAGCATTGGCAAGTCCGAAAGGCATAACTAGGTACTCAAAATGGCCCTCGGGCGTATTAAATGCAGTTTTCCATTCATCGCCCCGCTTAATACGCACAAGATTATACGCACCACGAAGATCTATCTTGGTGAACCAACTAGCCCCCTTGATCCGAGCAAACAAATCAGATAGCAGCGGCAAGGGGTACGGAAATTTGACCGTGATTTTATTTAGAAGGCGGTAATCTATACAAGGTCTCAGCGAACCATCCTTCTTGGCCACAAAAAAGAACCCCGCTCCCAATGGCGACGATGACGGGCGAATATGACCCTTCTCCAAGGACTCCTTCACGTAACTCCGCATAGCGGCGTGCTCAGGTACAGATAAATTAAACAGTCGACCTTTAGGAAACTTACTCCCAGGAATCAAATTGATAGCACAATCACAATCCCTATGCAGAGGTAGGGCATTGGACTTGGGCTCATCAAATACATCCCGGTAATCAGGGAAGAACTCTGGGACCTCAGAAGGGGTGGATGACGAAATAGACAGAAATGGGACATCACCATGTACCCCCTGACAACCCCAGCTGGACACAGACATTGATTTCCAATCTAATACTGGGTTATGGACTTGTAGCCATGGCAACCCCAACACGACCACATCATGCAGATTATGCAACACCAGAAAGCGAATATCCTCCTGATGTGCAGGAGCCATGCACATGGTCAGCTGGGTCCAGTACTGAGGCTTATTCTTGGCCAAAGGCGTAGCATCAATTCCTCTCAATGGAATAGGACACTGCAAAGGCTCCAAGAAAAACCCACAACGCCTAGCATACTCCAAGTCCATCAAATTCAGGGCAGCGCCTGAATCCACAAATGCCATGACAGAATAAGATGACAAAGAGCAGATCAAAGTAACGGACAAAAGAAATTTTGACTGTACCGTACCAATGGTGGCAGACCTAGCGAACCGCTTAGTGCGCTTAGGACAATCGGAGATAGCATGAGTGGAATCACCACAGTAGAAACACAGCCCATTCTGACGTCTGTGTTCTTGCCGTTCAACTCTGGTCAAAGTCCTATCGCACTGCATAGGCTCAGGTTTATGCTCGGATAATACCGCCAAATGGTGCACAGATTTACGCTCACGCAAGCGTCGACCGATCTGAATGGCCAAAGACATAGACTCATTCAGACCAGCAGGCATGGGAAATCCCACCATGACATCCTTAAGGGCTTCAGAGAGACCCTTTCTGAAAATAGCTGCCAGCGCACCTTCATTCCATTGAGTGAGCACGGACCACTTTCTAAACTTCTGACAATAAATCTCTATCTCATCCTGACCCTGACACAGAGCCAGCAAATTTTTCTCTGCCTGATCCACCGAATTAGGTTCATCGTACAGCAATCCGAGCGCCAAGAAAAATGCATCAATATTACATAATGCAGGATCTCCTGGCGCAAGGGAAAATGCCCAGTCTTGAGGGTCGCCACGTAATAAAGAAATAATGATCCTAACTTGTTGAACTGGGTCACCAGAGGAGCGAGGTTTCAAAGCCAGAAACAGTTTACAATTATTTTTGAAACTCAGAAATTTTGCTCTATCTCCAGAAAACAAATCAGGAATAGGAATTCTTGGTTCTAACATAGAATTCTGAACCACAAAGTCTTGAATATTTTGTACTTTTGCAGTGAGATGATCCACACATGAGGACAGACCTTTAATGTCCATCACTACACCTGTGTCCTGAACCACCCAAATGTCTAGGGGAAAAAAAAAAGTTAAAACACAGTGCAAAGAAAAAAAAATGGTCTCAGAACTTCTTTTTTTCCCTCTATTGAGAAGCATTAGTACTTTGGGCCTCCAGTACTGTTATGATTAGGTAATTCAGAACCACAATGGACCTTGAAGTTCAGAGCACACAAAGTGACCTGACAATAACCAAAAGACATAGGACGAGCTCTGAGACGTGGGAACTCTGCTGACCGCAATCCCTAATCCTATCCAACCACACTAGAGGCAGCCGTGGATTGCGCCTAACGCTCCCTATGCAACTTGGCACAGCCTGAGAAACTAGCTAGGCCTAAGAAGGAAAAATAAGCCTACCTTGCCTCAGAGAAATACCCCAAAGGAAAAGGCAGCCCCCCACATATAATGACTGTGAGTAGAGATGAAAATACAAACGCAGAGATGAAATAGATTTAGCAAAGTGAGGCCCAACTTACTGAACAGATCGAAGATAGGAAAGATAACTTTGCGGTCAACACAAAACCCTACAAACAACCACGCAGAGGGGCAAAAAGACCCTCCGCACCGACTAACGGTACGGAGGTGCTCCCTCTGCGTCCCAGAGCTTCCAGCAAGCAAGAAAAACCAATTAAGCAAGCTGGACAGAAAAAATAGCAAACAAAAATAACACAAGCAAAACTTAGCTTATGCAGAGCAGACAGGCCACAGGAACGATCCAGGAGGAAGCAAGACCAATACTAGAACATTGACTGGAGGAGTTAAATAGAGCAGCACCTAACGACTTCACCACATCACCTGAGGAAGGAAACTCAGAAGCCGCAGTACCACTTGTGACCACAGGAGGGAGCTCTGCCACAGAATTCACAACAGTTATCTACTTCTCAGCAGATGCAAGTAATGGAATCCTGCCAGTCTACTCTAGCGCTAATTGCCTCTAGAGCAGATAGTCTTTCCAACCATCCTCCAACTGGCCCCCCTTCCTCCACTGTCCACCACTACAGCCAGTACCATCCTCCTGACCCGTATCGCCAAACTGACCTTGCCCCATCCCGCCCAACTCGCCATCATCCACATCGTGCCCCATCCCAACAGCCACAACACTTTCAGCGTTCCCGTGCCCCTTCCCACCAGCCACACCACCAGCCCTGTGCCCCTTCCCACCATCCACACTACCAGCCTCCCACCCGTGCCACTTCCCACCCATATGATGATCCCGACCCATACAACTTCACATCTACTTCATCCTCGCCTCCTCTCCCTGTCCACTCCAAACAGACTCTATCACCCTCTTCCCAAACATCTTCTACACACATCACTCATTCTGCCACCCAATCCTCACAAAACATTTCCTACACCCCTCCATCCTACCAAATTTCTAACCCCAATCCCACTTTCTTGTCCACCCGCTCAATAGCTTTCTCCACTTTTTCACCCCTAACCGTTGAACATTCTCCACCACCATCACATTCCTCTCTCCACACTCCCACTGTCGAAGTGTCCCTATCAGACAGTGCCTCCGATAGTATCTCCACCCCGACGTATTATTATTATTTATTATTATAGCGCCATTTATTCCATGGCGCTTTACATGTGAGGAGGGGTATACATAATAAAACAAGTACAATAATCTTGAACAATACAAGTCACAACTGGTACAGGACCCTGCCCGCGAGGGCTCACAATCTATAAGGGATGGGTGAGGATACAGTAGTATGTAATATTTAGTATGAAAACATTTAGTTACCCCTTTTTTTAGCGTGTTGTTTAATTATGTTAATAAAACTTTTTGGTTGAAAACTCTCTTGTATTTATTTATTAGGGACAAATAACACTTTTGTTAAACAAGGTTTATTGGTAACAGTAGTACTTTGGGTAAAACCCAAACAGATGCACATCTTGGTTTAAAAATAAACTCAAACAGGTACGCAACATGGGTTAAAGGTAAACCCAAACAGGTACGCAACATGGGTAAAAGGTAAACCCAAACAGGTACGCAACATGGGTAAAAGGTAAACCCAAACAGGTACGCAACATGAGGGTAAAAACCAAACTGGTACACAACATGGGTAAGGTAAAAACAACAGGTACACAACATGGGTAAAGGTTAAAGTTATTACTAGGTACATACAAAGTGTTTAAACTCTATCATCCTGCCAGTGTATTCTTCCTTGGGGTGAAATAAAATATTCTGCAAAGTGATCCCGTATTCTGGAAACTGTGGCAGAACTTCTGTATGTCTGGTTGCTATAATCCATCAAGGTGGTTTCGGCAGAGTGGTCCTCAATGGAAAGCTGTTCCTCGGATATAACATAACTGTGTAGGACAACACACGCTTTCACTACCTCATCCACATTGTCTGTCTTCAAGTTTATGGATGTCAAGAGAACTCTCCATTTGGCGGTTAGGATCCCAAGCGCACACTCCACCATTCTCCTTGCACGTGTGAGTCTGTAGTTGAAAATTCTTTTAGTATTGGTTAAACCACGGCTGGAGTAGGGTTTCAAAAGATGCTCTGAAAGCTGAAAAGCTTCATCCCCAACACATACAAATGGCATTGGTGGCACAGAGGTTTGAGGCAGTGGTCTTGGGGGGGAATTGAAAGGTTTGTCCATATAAATGCCGCCCCATAGAAGACAGTTTGAAAACTTGCGAAGCATTAGAACGGCCATACGCCCCAATGTCCACCGCTACAAATTTGTAATCCGCATCGGCGATGGCCAGCAGCACGATGGAAAAGTACTTCTTGTAGTTGAAATACGGAGATCCAGAACCAGCCGGTTTCACGATACAGATGTGTTTCCCGTCCACCGCACCCAAGCAATTGGGAAACTGGCACACTTCCAGGAATCTGTCAGCTACTTCCAACCATGTCTGCATTGTGGGATGTGGAATGTATTCTTCATGCAGACAGTCCCACAGTGCACGGCAAGTGTGCCTCACTATTCCTGATATTGTGGAAATGCCCTGTCTAAATTGAAAATGTAGGGAAGACAGGGATTCACCGGTTGCTAGGAATCTGTGAAGAAAAGGAAGGCTGAAATTACTACAAATTCAAAATATCAAATAAAGAGTCTACAACAAAAGTTGATTCAAAAGAATGCTTACCGAAAAGTGACCATCAGACGCTCAGCCGGGGTAATGGAGAATCGGCAATAGGTATCACTCCTTCTTATCAGATGTTGAACCCGCTCCACCAATATATCAAAGTTCTCCGATTTCATCCGAACATAGCTGAAAAACTTTTCAGGGTCACCTCGAAGCTCCATATACAACGTTGAAAAGACTCCCCGGGTCATTCTCTGTGCCGTGATGGGGTGGATCCACAAACGGCTTCGTCGCAGACGCATGACACGCTGTCTCTCTTCCTCAATCACAATAGCTTTTAATCGATTCGCCTCTGTGATGAAGTCCACGTTGTTCTGAAGAATCTTTGCAATAATGCCATCCATCTTGCTCTGTATCTTGCTCTTCTCCAACCCGTCACAGATGTTAAGAACACTGTATATATAGTTTTCAGCCAGCCAATCACCTTTTTAGCCTTTCAGGGGGCGTTTTTTAAAGCCGGATCCGTAAAAAAACGGAAAAACCGGAGGCAACCGGATGAGCCGGATCCGTTTTTTCGCCGGATCCGGACACCTGATCCGGCTAAAAAAAACGGATCTGGCTCATCCGGTTGCCTCCGGTTTCTTTTAAAAAAACGGATCCGGTGATGCGGCGCGACGCCGCATCCGTCATCCAGCAAAAAACCTGATGTGTGAAAGCAGCCTTATACGGCTTTCTACGGCCGTAGAAAATTGCAGCATGCTGCGTTTGTCACCGTATTGCGCAAAAAAAACACCAATGAAAGTCTATGGAAGCCCGAAAAATACGGATTACACACGGACCAGCAGTGTGACTTGCGAGAAATACATAGTGGTGTTAGAGAGAAAAGCCGGTAATTCAGTGCGGTGTACAGTAAAATCACACTGACAGCTTACAGTAGAATAGGTAGAATAAATGTGTACACATAGAATAGGTGTGTGTATATATATATATATATATATATATATATATATATATATATATATATATACCTATTCTGTCAGTGAGACACATATATGTATATATATTATTATTTCAGCTTTAAAGCCGGTAATTCAATTGCCGGCTTTTGCCATCTCCTTCCCAAACCCGACATGATATGAGACATGGTTTACATACAGTAAACCATCTCATATCCCCCTTTTTTTTGCATATTCCACACTACTAATGTTAGTAGTGTGTATATGCAAAATTTGGGCTTTCTAGCTATTAAAGGGTTACATGGCGGAAAAAATTGGCGTGGGCTCCCGCGCAATTTTCTCCGGCAGAGTAGTAAAGCCAGTGACTGAGGGCAGATATTAATAGCCTGGAGAGGGTCCATGGTTATTGCCCCCCCCCTGGCTAAAACCATCTGCCCCCAGCCACCCCAGAAAAGGCACATCTGGAAGATGCGCCTATTCTGGCACTTGGCCACTCGCTTCCCATTCCTGTGTAGCGGTGGGATATGGGGTAATGAAGGGTTAATGCCACCTTGCTATTGTAAGGTGACATTAAGCCAAATTAATAATGGAGAGGCGTCAATTATGACACCTATCCATTATTAATCCAATACTAGTAAAGGGTTAAAAAAAAAACACAAACACATTATTAAAAAGTATTTTAATAAAATAAAAACAAAGGTTGTTGTAATATTTTATTCTACGCTCAATCCTTCTGAAGATCCTCGCTCTTTAACAAATAAAAAATAATAAACCAACAATATACATACCTTCCGAAGATCTGTAACGTCCCACGATGTAAATCCATCTGAAGGGGTTAAAATATTTTACAGCCAGGAGCTCTACTAATGCAGCGGTGCTCTTGGCTGCAAAACCCCGGGGAATGAAGGTAAAGTAGATCAATGACCTATATTTACCTTCATTTGCGGTGAGGCGCCCTCTGCTGGTTGTTCCTTGAGAGTGGGAACTTTCCTAGAAAGCTCCCAGGCTCGAGTTCATATGAGGGCGCCCTCTGCTGGTTGTCCTCATATGAACTCGAGCCTGGGAGCTTTCTAGGAAAGTTCCCACGCTCGAGGAACAACCAGCAGAGGGCGCCTCACCGCAAATTAAGGTAAATATAGGTCATTGACCTACTTTACCTTCATTCCCCGGGGTTTTGCAGCCAAGAGCACCGCTGCATTAGCAGAGCTCCTGGCTGTAAAATATTTTAACCCCTTCAGATGGATTTACATCGTGGGACGTTACAGATCTTCGGAAGGTATGTATATTGTTGGTTTATTTTTTTTTCTTTGTTACAGAGCGAGGGTCTTCAGATGGATTGAGCGTAGAATAAAATATTACAACAACCTTTGTTTTTATTTCATTAAAATACTTTTTAATAATGCGTTTTTTTTAACCCTTTACTAATATTGGATTAATAATGGATAGGTGTCATAATTGACGCCTCTCCATTATTAATTTGGCTTAATGTCACCTTACAATAGCAAGGTGACATTAACCCTTCATTACCCCATATCCCACCGCTACATGGGAATGGGAAGAGAGTGGCCAAGTGCCAGAATAGGCGCATCTTCCAGATGTGCCTTTTCTGGGGTGGCTGGGGGCAGATGGTTTTAGCCAGGGGGGGCCAATAACCATGGACCCTCTCCAGGCTATTAATATCTGCCCTCAGTCACTGGCTTTACTACTCTGCCGGAGAAAATTGCGCGGGAGCCCACACCAATTTTTTCCGCCATTAAACCCTTTAATAGCTAGAACGCCCAAATTTTGCATATACACACTACTAACATTAGTAGTGTGGAATATGCAAAAAAAATGGGGATATGAAATGGTTTACTGTATGTCTCATATCATGTCGGGTTTGGGAAGGAGATAGCAAAAGCCGGCAATTGAATTACCGGCTTTAAAGCTAACTTGCGCTGTATGAAATATTAATATATATACATATATGTGTCTACTGACATTATATATATATATATATATATATATATATATATATATATATATACAGTATATATGTTTTTTTTTTAACACATGGATCCCTTGTATATCCTTGTATGTTGGTTTTGCAAGCCTGCGAGAAAAACACGCAGTATGGATGCCATACGGATTACGGTACATACGGAGGATGCCATGCGCAAAACACGCTGACACACCCTGCCTACGGAGGAGCTACGGACCACTATTTTGGGGACTTTTCAGCGTATTACGGCCGTAATATACGGACCGTATTATCTTAAGCTGAGTGTGACGCCGGCCTAAAGCTCTGTTTTTCTTGCTGGAAAAAGTTCATATTAATGACAAAATTATTTTCAAAGTTTCATCAAGATCTTCTTAGGGATTCAGTGTTTATTTCAAATTTAAAGTTACTATATAGAAATGTATGGGTTTGCCTTGTTGAAAACGCAATTAAAGTTTAACCTCCGCTAATTTATTTTTAAATAGAGTGAAGTGGAAAGGAAAAATAGATTAAAAAAATTCAACTTTAGAAAAAAAAACTACCATAGATATAGGTATGGCAAAATATGGCACATAAAGACTGAATCCCTAAAAAGATCATAATGAAACTTGGATGATAACGTTGTTGAACTAATATGAACATATTCCAATAAAAAAAACGGAGCTCAAAACCGTTTTTCCGTTTCCAAACGTGATAACACACTAGGCATAGGTATGGAAAAATATGGCGCATAAAGACTGAATCCCTAAAAAGATCCTAATGAAACTTGGAAGATAACCTTGTTGTACTAATATGAACTAATTGCAATAAAAAAGACGGAGCTCAAAACCGTTTTTCCGTTTCCAACCATGATAACACTGGAGGCATAGGTATGGCAGAATATGGCGCATAAAGACTGAATCCCTAAAAAGATCCTAATGAAACTTGGAAGATAACGTTGTTGTACTAATATGAACTTATTCCAATAAAAAAAAACGGAGCTCAAAACCGTTTTTCCGTTTCCAACCATGATAACACACTAGGCATAGGTATGGAAGAATATGGCGCATCAAGACTGAATCCCAAAAAAGATCCTAATGAAACTTGGAAGATAACGTTGTACTAATATGAACATATTCCAATAAAAAAAACGGAGCTCAAAACCGTTTTTCCGTTTCCAACCGTGATAACACACTGGGCATAGGTATGGCAGAATATGACGCATAAAGACTGAATCCCTAAAAAGATCTTAATGAAACTTGGAAGATAACGTTGTTGTACTAATATGAACATATTCCAATAAAAAAAACGGAGCTCAAAACCGTTTTTCCGTTTCCAACCGTGATAACACACTAGGCATAGGTATGGCAGAATATGGCGCATAAAGACTGAATCCCTAAAAAGATCCTAATGAAACTTGGAAGATAACGTTGTTGTACTAATATGAACATATTCCAATAAAAAAAACGGAGCTAAAAACCATTTTTCCGTTTCCAAAAAATGTAACCCCTACATTCATGTATTGCAACTTTATGTCAAATAAATACATATGTAAATAAATGGTAAAAAAAAAAATCTAAAATAGGCATAGATGAATACGACTAAAATATCTACCATAGGTATAGGTTAATTTGGCACATAGGGTTTTAGTATGCACCCCATATTCCTATCAGAAGTAGATGAAGTATGTTCCTGAGCATGTGTATTTGTGATATTTCACCCATAATCCCCATACAGATCAATAATTATACCCATATTCCTATCAGAAGTAGATGGAGTATGTTCCTGGGCATGTGTATTTGTGATATTTCACCCATAATCCCCATACAGAACAATAATTATACTCATATTCCTATCAGAAGTAGATGAAGTATGTTCCTGAGCATGTGTATTTGTGATATTTCACCCATAATCCCCATACAGAACAATAGATATACCCATATTCCTATCAGAAGTAGATGAAGTATGTTCCTGAGCATGTGTATTTGTGATATTTCACCCATAATCCCCATACAGAACAATAGATATACCCATATTCCTATCAGAAGTAGATGAAATATGTTCCTGGGCATGTGTATTTGTGATATTTCACCCATAATCCCCATACAGAACAATAATTATACTCATATTCCTATCAGAAGTAGATGAAGTATGTTCCTGAGCATGTGTATTTGTGATATTTCACCCATAATCCCCATACAGAACAATAATTATACTCATATTCCCTTCTTGCTATATTACAAGAAGTCATTTCCTGGGCTGCATTTGTAAAATGTGCTGCCATCTAGTGGTGGAGTCTAGTATTGCAGCCCATCATCCCAATATGCAGTTTAGTCCGACCCCTGAAGAAGGAGCCTCTGTGCTCTGAAAGTTTGCAAATATACTATTTTCTGGTTAGCCAATAAAGGTACCACTCCTAGAAAACTTCTATCATCATTGTGAAGAAAAGTATTCAAATCGATTTCTCTGTAGCAGTATGTAATTGAAATTTTTTAGAATGTAACCGACATTTTAAAAAATCTGAATGTAACCCCTTTCTCATGTCCAGCACCATGTAATTAATGGTGCTAGATAAATAAATGATAAGAATTTTAATGTAACATACAATAGGTAGGAAATCATGTAGGTAATCCATTTTCACATATTAATGGATAAACATGAGGGTACTTACTCATTTGATTCTGGACCTCACGTGGCCGCTGGTCATATTCTGGGAAAAGGATCCCACAAATGCTCCTCCAAGCAGCCGCTTTCCGAGCCCTGTTGGCATAATTGGCATCCCGTTGGTCCCAAATTGCGGGCCTTTCCTGGACCAGGAGCATATCAACATTTATGATGTTTGCCACGCTGCTTGGAACTCCGTGGAGGCGTGCGGCAGACTTCCGGGATGTCTGTCTGGCTTTTTCAGCTAATTAGCATGTCTGAGCTTCCTGATTGAGGGCTTGGCACATTTCCTGGCACCTGGAGATGTTTGGCGTATTTCTCGCAAGTCACACTGCTGGTCCGTGTGTAATCCGTATCTTTCTCGCCCCCATAGACTTTCATTGGCGTATTTTTTGTGCAATACGGTGACAAACACAGCATGCTGCGATTTTCTATGGCCGTAGAAAGCCGTATAATACAGATCAGTAAAATACGGCAGACAAGAGCTGGGCAATAATCATTGTACCGTGTGCAATCCGTATTTTTTGCGCCTCTCATACGTCCGTAAAACTCGCTAGTGTGACCCCGATCTTATGCTGTAAGAAATATTTTGAGTATCATAAGAGTTTTGTTTTTTTTCCAACAGACTATTAATAACAGCAATTTGGATTGAGCACTTTTTTGTTTATGTACAACGCTACCCCTGAGGAAGCTACAAAGCCAGTGGGGACACAGGGTGCAGACATTTAGGCCAGGCCTCCCACCGCACTCATGTGGTGCTGTCCCCCCTTTTCTTACTATGCCGGGATGGCACTACTCTGCTTGATCGCATGTGTCACGTGACTCGATGTATACTAGTCTCTCATGGCCATGGCTGGCTGTGTGAGGGTTACACGCCGTACGTGGGTCACCACAGCTGCCCCTCTGAGGTATTTCCACTCGAGCCGCTGACAGCTCACGTACGTGCATAGTTTGAAACACATAATCCCGCCATTACTGAGATTTAGTGACGTAACGTGGCGGGCGCACGCACTCTGTGACGTCCCCATGTTAGACCCGCCCCCTAAAACAAACAAACCAATGGCAGAACTGCTTTGAACTCACGCCTCTATCTTCCGGCGCACGCACGGCTCTATAGACAAGTTTACCGTGACGTGAACAGGGGAAGAGGAAGGGGCGGCGCTTGGTAATCAGAGATGGTGGCTGTGATGATCCCGTGTGTGTAACAGGCCTCTCGCAGTGTGACGCCGGTGAGACAAGTTGGCTGAGGGCGGCTGCTACATAGTGTTCACGGTAAGCAGACGGAACGTCGTGCGCGGTTTATCGTGCGTGTCACTGCCTGGAATAGAAGAAGAGCCGGACTTGTCGGTAGGCAGTGTGCACGCTGCTGGCCTCGGGTACCGTGCCCTGGGTCGGTCATGGCAGACTCCTCACCGCGAGATTTGCTCTCTAGGCGGGAAAGACCACAGGGAAAGCTGTCACATCTCTCCAGCCACGTGGCTCCCGGGCTCTGCACACGAACACTGCATTCTATATCCTCCCTGGAGGGGGATTGTCACTGCGGTGCTGACAGCTGGTGCGGCTGACTGGCCTGTAAGTGTGACCATCGCCCTGACAGCACCACGTACTCCGCTGACTGGCCTGTAAGTGTGACCATCGCCCTGACAGCACCACGTACTCCGCTGACTGGCCTGTAAGTGTGACCATCGCCCTGACAGCACCACGTACTCCGCTGACTGGCCTGTAAGTGTGACCATCGCCCTGACAGCACCACGTACTCCGCTGACTGGCCTGTAAGTGTGACCATCGCCCTGACAGCACCACGTACTCCGCTGACTGGCCTGTAAGTGTGACCATCGCCCTGACAGCCCCACGTACTCCGCTGACTGGCCTGTAAGTGTGACCATCGCCCTGACAGCACCACGTACTCCGCTGACTGTCCTGTAAGTGTGACCATCGCCCTGACAGCCCCACGTACTCCGCTGACTGGCCTGTAAGTGTGACCATCGCCCTGACAGCACCATGTACTCCGCTGACTGGCCTGTAAGTGTGACCATCGCCCTGACAGCATCATGTACTCCGCTGACTGGCCTGTAAGTGTGACCATCGCCCTGACAGCATCATGTACTCCGCTGACTGGCCTGTAAGTGTGACCATTGCCCTGACAGCACCATGTACTCCGCTGACTGGCCTGTAAGTGTGACCATCGCCCTGACAGCACCACGTACTCCGCTGACTGGCCTGTAAGTGTGACCATCGCCCTGACAGCACCACGTACTCCGCTGACTGGCCTGTAAGTGTGACCATCGCCCTGACAGCACCACGTACTCCGCTGACTGGCCTGTAAGTGTGACCATCGCCCTGACAGCCCCACGTACTCCGCTGATTGGCCTGTAAGTGTGACCATCGCCCTGACAGCACCACGTACTCCGCTGATTGGCCTGTAAGTGTGACCATCGCCCTGACAGCCCCACGTACTCCGCTGATTGGCCTGTAAGTGTGACCATCGCCCTGACAGCCCCACGTACTCCGCTGATTGGCCTGTAAGTGTGACCATCGCCCTGACAGCCCCACGTACTCCGCTGATTGGCCTGTAAGTGTGACCATCGCCCTGACAGTCCCACGTTCTGACTGGCCGTAAGTGTGACAATCCTAAGAGATGGTTGTAACAGGCTCCTGCCTGGACATTACCTCCCTCACTTAGAGAGCCTGTTAGCAGGATTTATCCCTGTAAACTAAAGGCTTGGCCATAATGGCACTGTCATGCTGATTAATATGCTACCTGATGTGAAGGGATCCGCTCAGTGGCTTATGAATACTCACTGTATGAAGTTTTCATAACCGGAAGGAGTACAGGGATTGCGCCAAGGCTGTTCTGTTCTATGCAGTATGTAAAATAGAGGGGAGGTTAGTGAAGGAGCAATGACCTATCATAAGCCATACAGATGAATATATAAGCAGAGCACCTGTCATAAGCCATACAGATGAATATGTAATCGGAGCACCACATAAAGACCTCCCTCACAGCCCCATCCTGAGCACGAGAATCTCATTAAAGGGACTCTGTCACCTGAATTTGGAGGGAACAATCTTCAGCCATAGGGGCAGGGTTTTCAGGTGTTTGATTCACCCTTTCCTTACCCGCCGGCTGCATGCTGGCTGCAATATTGGATTGAAGTTCATTCTATGTCCTCCTTAGTACATGCCTGCACAAGGCAATCTTGCCTTGCGCAGGCGTGTACTACGAAGGACAGAGAATGAACATCAATCCAATATTGCAGCCAGCATGCAGCCGGCGGGTAAGGAAAGGGTGAATCAATCACCTGAAAACCCCGCCCCTATGGCTGAAGATTGTTCCCTCCAAATTCAGGTGACAGAGTCCCTTTAAGTGAAATCTACAAATAAAGATTAAAGGGAACCTGTCACCCCCAAAATCGAGGGTGAGCTTAGCCCACCGGCATCAGGGGCTTATCTACAGCATTCTGGAATGCTGTAGATAAGCCCCTGATGTATCCTAAAATATAAGAAAAAGAGGTTAGATTATACTCACCCAGGGGCGGTCCTGCTGTGGTCCAGTCCGATGGGTGTCGCGGTCCGGCGCCACCAATCTTCATCAGATGACGTCCTCTTCTGGTCTTCACGCTGTGGGCCTCTCTGACCTTTCCTGGCGCCTGCGCACTGCAGCACTTTGCTCTGCTCTCAACAGGGCAGACAAAATACACCTGCGCTGGAGCCGCAGCGTGAAAACAAGAGGAAGACGTCATCCTATGAAGATGGGAGGCCCCAGACCGCGACACCCACCGGATCGGTCCGCCCCTCACCCAGGTGGGAATAATCTAACCTCTTTTTCTCATCTTTTAGGATACAGTGGGGGCTTATCTACAGCATTACAGAATGCTGTAGATAAGCCCCTGATGCCGGTGGGCTTAGCTCACCCTCGATTTTGGGGGTGACAGGTCCCCTTTAAACTACAAGATGGATTTCATCAACCCAGGTATCAGTTTTAATCAGTATAACGCCGCCAACCTGACAGTGTCTGTAGTTTACTGAGCAAAATCCTGCTGACCGTTTCGCTTTAATCAATTTGCCTAGTTTGTCCACCTTTTTTGCAGGTTAACAAAGTAGCTGGCCTGGTACAATGTGTAATCAACAAATTAGCAATTATTGATAGGGTAATTGAACAATATCCCTGTGCCTCAAAAATAGCAGACAATGAGTTGCAGCAAACAGCAACTCAAAAGTCAACATCCTGCTTTTACCAACAATAGTCTGTATTTCTTGACCTGCCAAAGAAAAACTTAAATTCACATGTCGACAAGGATAGAAGCCTATGTCTCCTGGCCTACTGAAAATAGTTGTCTGGGTAATTAAAATTAAATGCTGTGTTGTTACAGGTGCATATGACTGGAGTGTTCTTTCTGTGCAAATGTAATGTGTGAATAAAGCCATTTTCTATGTTTAATTTCTGATTCTTATTTGTTTTGTTTTTCTTCTGAAAGAAAACGAAGATGCAAAAACTTGAGGCACAAGTAACTAGCAGCTTGCTTCAATTTCCGGAGACCACAATAGAAGCTCTTCAGGAGGATGAAATTAACCTGGAATCTGTCTTGTGTGCAAAGTTTACCACAGGTAAGATATACAGTATTACACAGCTAATAATGTTTGTTCATTAGTTTACCAAATGAATGGTAAAGTTTTTTTTTTTTTTTCTAGTTTTCAAAAATATTTCCTGTTAAGTGGCGATTGTTCGATTTGTAGGGGTCAAGTAGGACTTAAGGCCGTGTTTACGCGAGCAAATGTTATGGTCTGTATTCGGGCTGCAATGCCTGACCTAGTGGCAGGCTTCCTAACCTTGGCTTACAGCCTCATGTCTTCAGCTCTAAGTTTGGGTCAGTCAGTCTGGACATTAAGTTTCGTATACAGACTGTAAATTACAGTTGTGACTTACACAAATCTAACAATTATCCCCTTTACTATGCAGTTAAATCTCTCTTGTGTGGGAATATGCTGAGTGTTTCTTGTAAACATTTTAATCTGTTTTTTTTTTTTTTCAACAACTATGAAGTGTTACATGCTCACAATAGGTTGGCAGTGCATGTCTAATTTATTTATTTTTTTTCTGCAAAGGGAGAGCTGGGCTAGCTTGGCTCGCATGTGGACCCCAGCTTGAAGTTACCAATTCTGTAACGGGTGAAAGACTTTCTGCATACCGTTTTAGCACAGTGACTGAAAGACCTCCCTCTGTTGTCGCAGTCAAAGAGTTTTCATGGCAGAAGAAGACAGGACTTCTTGTGGGTCTGGTTGAAGCAGAAGGAAGTATTCTTTGCTTGTATGATGTTGGCATTTCAAAAGTTGTTAAATCCGTCGTGCTCCCTGGCTCGGTACGCACTTGTAAACTTGTTAAATTTGCTTAGTCCTTATTGGGAAAAGGTGATTATTACGGGTATATTTTCTTTTTTCAGGTAACTGCTGTTGAACCCTTAGTAAATGATGGTGGAGCCAGTGCAAGTACTCAGCATTTACACCAGAGTCTAAGATGGTTCTTTGGCGTTGCAGCTGTGGTTACAGATGTTGGACATGTTCTTCTTATTGATCTATGTTTAGATGATATCTCTTGCAATCAAGATGAGTTGGAAGCATCAGGTATTTTTCTTTCGTAATGAGGATTTTTAAAATGTATTTTAACAATACTAAATCTGTAATGTAATGTAGCATCTTGTAGGTTCAAGGTGTGTTAAGGGGTGATCACATATATGTGATTGCATATTACTATGATTTGCCAGCACTAAATAATCATTAGAGGTCGCACCTCTGGAGCACCCAACAATCCCAGGAATAACATTTTCTCTCTGAACATTGGTGTGGAGCCACCTGCTGTGGCACATCTCAATTCGAGTGAATGCAGCTCTTTACCTTTCCTAGGACAGTTGAGATACCAGGACTACCTTTGTGCAGGAAATAAAATACTGAAAAGGACACAGCCCCAACTGCATACTCCTGAGAATTGGGTAGGGTCCAAGAGATTAACTGATGGCATATCAGCAATGTCATTTACTTGGTTTGGAATTCCCTTTTGTGATTTTAAGAAACAGCTTAACATAAATCCATTAACTCCTTCAAGACCTTGCCCTTTTTCGTTTTTGCGTTCTCGTTTTTCGCTCCCCTCCTTCCAGAGTCATAACTTTTTAATTTTTCCGTCAATATGGCCATGTGAGGGCTTGTTTTTTTGCTGGACAAGTTGCACTTTTGAACGACATCATTGGTTTTAACATGTTGTGTACTAGAAAACGGGAAAAAAATTCCAAGTGTGGTGAAATTGCAAAAAAAAGTTCAATCCCACACTTGTTTTTTGTTTGGCTTTTTTGCTAGATACACTAAATGCTAAAACTGACCTGTCATTCTGATTCTCCAGGTCATTATGAGTTCATAGACATCAAACATGTCTAGGTTACGTTTTATCTTAAGTGGTAAAAAAAATAATTCCAAGCTTTGTTAAACAAAAAAAGCGCAATTTTCCGATACCCGTAGCGTCTCCATTTTTTTTGTGATCTGGGGCGGGGGAGGGCTTATTTTTTGCGTGCCGACCTGACGTTTTTAATGATACCATTTTAGTCCAGATAACGTTCTTTTGATTGCCCATTATTCACTTTTTTTTTCCCTTTCATATTCCATTTAATCCTGTGAAGCACCTGAAGGGTAAATAAATAAGGCTTTGTAAATTGTTGGAAAACTGAGTAATTGCTGATCAGCTTTAATAGATTATAACTTCTAACAAAAAATGCTTAAAGTGTTTTGATGTAAAGTAGACATGTGGGAAATGTTATCTATTTTATTTTGTGTGGTATAACTATACGATTTTAGGCATAAAAATTTAAAGTTTAAAAATTGCGAAACTTTCTAATTTTTGGTGAAAGTTTTGATATTTTCATAAATATGAGATAATCTAACACTAAACATGGCCGATTAACCCCTCCCAGCACTTAGTGTGCTGGAGCCCTCTTCTAGGTTTATATTACTGGAGCTTACAACCTTAGTGCTACATATCTCCCCTCAAGTACTTTGCCAGTGACTTTGTCACATATCCCTCCCCACTCCCTGCCCCAAATCGGGGGTTTTGGCACATTCAATCAATAAACCGGGAAGTCTAGACCTGTGTTCCACATGAAATTTGAAGTCTTGAAACCCTGAGTTTTAACTCTTTGAACGCCATCTCTGCTTCAAGAGACGACTTGTCAATCAACGTCTTCGTGTCCTTAAAGGGACTCTGTCACCTGAATTTGGAGGGAACAATCTTCAGCCATAGGGGTGGGGTTTTCGGGTGTTAGATTCACCCTTTCCTTACCCGCTGGCTGCATGCTGGCTGCAATATTGGATTGAAGTTCATTATCTGTCCTCCATAATACACGCCTGCGCAAGGCAAGATTGCCTTGTGCAGGCATGTACTGCTGTGGTATAGTCTTTGGGCCCATCCTTGATGATATTCTGGAAAAAGCTTCAGATGGAAAAAAAAGGGGTTTCCAGAAGAAAAACGTAGAAAGTACCAGCCCTTTCGCAGACCCTATTATAGTCAGAGATCAGACTATAGGGGTAAGGGAAAGCAGGGGAGGTGGAGCTATCAAAAAGGGGGAGAAAATAGGAACAAAAATAGAGATTTGGGTTCCTCAACCTCTAGGTCAGGGTTCTGAAGAAAATGACGCCATCAGGCTAGGCAGGCGGCTGTCGAACTTCCTGGTAGAGTGGGAAAAGATTTCCAGAAGACCTTGGGTTCTCCAGATTATCTCCCAGGGGTGCAGAATAGAATTCAACACACTTCTCCCAGAAAAATGTTTGTGTCCAACGTCCATCTCTCTTCAGTCTCCCTTATGTGGTTGGACATCCAGGATCTCCAGCAGGTAGCAGCGATATCTCCAGTTCCTCCTCGGGAAGTAGGAAGAGGGTATTACTCGCGCCTCTTCTCTCTATCTATCTATCTATGCATGCATGCATACATACATGCATACATACATACATACATACATACATACATACATACATACATACATACATACATACATACACGTTACGGGTAATCCAGAACTATAATAATCCTCAAGCCCCTAAACAGTTGGCTAGGATATGAGGTTCAAAATGGAATCTGTAAGATCTACAATTCCCCTGTTAAGGAAAGATGTGGTAATGTGTACTTTAGACTTACAAAGTGCATATTATCACGTTCCAATCTTCACAGATCACCAAAAATACCTCAGATTTGCAGTTGAAAAAGAAGGAAAGGTCTACCACTATCAATTTCGTTGCTTCCCATTCGGTCTAGCAACAGCCCAGAGTTTTCACAAAACTTATGGTAGAGGTAGTGGTTTATTTGAGAAATCGAGACATCACGATAGTACCCTATTTAGACTATTTCCTAATAGTGGTAGACTCTGTAAGTCAGCTCAAAATTGACTGTCAGTTGGTGGTCTCCACGCTTCAGAAATTGGGATGGGTAGTGAACTGGTCAAAATCTGACCTCACACCCAAACCAAGAATAAAGTTTCTAAGAGTCATCCTGGACTCATACATCAGAAAGTCTTTTCTTCCAGGTGGGAAACTGACCGATTTTAATAAAAAGGATTCGCCATTTTTCAAGAAGTCGGGTCTCAATCAGGGATGCAATGAAGATCCTCGGATTGACAGCCTGCATTCCCTGTGTCAGCTGGAGCCAGTTTCATTCCCATCAACTACAGAGGGCAGTTCTCGCTTCCTGGGACAGAAGACAGACCTCACTGGACAAGGGAGTTCAGTCTATCCCATCAGGTCAGACGATCTCTATACTGGTGGACCGATCCCAGAAATCTCCAGGTCTGGGTCCCATGGATTGTCTCCAGCAGTCACGGTGTTCACGGACGCAAGCCAACAAGGTTGAGGTGAACAAGTCCTCGTAAGATACTATCAGGGGCATTGGAGTTTGGAAGACAGCAAGAATTCCTCGAATCACAGAGAACTACACGCGGTTTGGAAGGTCCTTTGTTCAGCACAAGCCTTACCAAAGGGCAAACGCCTAAAGATTCTGTCAGACAACACGACGGCGGTAGCTTTCCTTCGGCATCAAGGTGATCCAAGACATCCAAAATTACAGCATCTGGCAGATCGGATCTTCAGATGGGCAGAAAGATCTGTGCTTTCAATTTCAGCGGTGCACCTGAAGGGTATGAAGAACCAGGTTGCAGACTTTCTAAGGAGAGGAGAGAAAAACTATCAGCTAAGTAATGGGAACTAAACAACGAAGTATTCAGCTAACTATGCCAACGCTGGGGAACAACGGAGGAGGACTTATTCACGGTCAGATGGAACGCAAAGGTCAGAACTTTTCACTCGCTGAACCCTCGGGAAAACCCTGCGGGAGTAGATGCTCTCTCTGTCATGGAGCAGGGGTCTGTTATATGCTTTCCCCCCTCTTGCATTAATCCCAAGAATCCTGAAGAAAATATACGAGGACAGAGCTCAGATCATTCTAGTGGTCCCTTCCTGGCCCAAAAGGAGCTGGTTCCCCTTACTAAAAAAGTTGTCGGTAGAAGAACCCTTTCTCCTTCTAAAAAGAAAAGACTTACTCCACCAGGGTCCAGTTCTACATCAGAGACACCCAGAGAGCCTACAATTAGCAGCTTGGAACCTGAACACCAGATCCTGAAAGCGAAAGGGCTCTCAGAAGGGGTCATCTCCATTCCTCAAGCAAGTAGGAAGCAGGTAACTTCTGCAATTTATTTAAAAATATGGAGAAAATTCTGCAGTTTCTGTGGAGACACGACAGTTGATGTTGACCATCCTGACATTCCCAAATTACTTGATTTTTTTACAACAGGGATTTAAGAAAGGTCTTAAACCGAGTACTCTGAGGGTCCAGGTGGCAGCCCTCAGCGTATTCTATGATTCTTCCTTGGCTTCCCACCCTTGGATAGGCCGTTTCTCCAGAGCAGTTCAAAGGTTAAGACCCTTAATTGGGAAAACTGTCCCACCTTGGGATCTTAACTTGGTCCTTAACGAGTTGTGCAAAGGTCCGTTTGATCTAGCAGAAGATGTAGAGATTGCTAATCTTTTAATCTTTCTCTCAAAACAGCCGTCCTAGTAGCCATCATGTCGGCTAAAAGATTGGGGGAACTTCAGGCCCTATCAACTCAAAACCCCTATTTACAGATATTTGATGATAGACTGATCTTAAGACTTGATCCAGGGTTTCTTCCTAAAGTGGTCTCACATTCAAATATAAATCAGGAGGTAGTGCTTCCGTCATTTTGCCAGCTTCCTAAAAGCCAGAAAGAGAAGTTTTACCATAACTTGGATGTTAGGGAGACCGTACTTAAGTACTTGGAGGCAACTAGGGCCTGGAGACAGGTTAGTAATCTGTTTGTCCTTTATAGGGGTCCAGATAAAGGGGAAAAAGGCATCAAAATCTACCATTGTGAGATGGAATAGGCCCACCATTAGCCTAACTTAGAGGGCACAGGGAAAGGGTCCCCCAGTCAGTCTTAAATCTCATTCATACAGAGCTATGGTGCTTCATGGGCAGAGAAAGGGGGTGCTTCGGCAGAACAGATCTGCAGAGCTGCATCATGGTCCTGTCTCAGTACCTTCTCTAAACATTACAAACTAGATGTAGCGTCATCTGTTAGCTTTTGGCAGGAAGGTGCTTCAGGCAAGTAGTCCCACCCTAGGACCAAAAATCTCCTTTGGTACTTCTCCATGGTGGTGTCAGGTGGTGACCTGGAAAATGTTAATTAGACATACCGGTAATTGTATTTCCAGGATTCCATCCTGACAGCACTGTTTGTTTCCTACCTATTACAAAGACACTGCATACTTATGTGAAGTAACATTTGTATAATGATATTGTGTGTTCAAATAAAATTCTCTTTTTGCATCCATCCAGATGTGTTACTTTGGAAAATCACTGAAGGGTGGTAGGGGGAGTGTCCTTTAAAACTCTTGTGGTTTCCTGTCCGACTATGGATAAGAAGGACGTCCTCCATGGTGCTGTCAGGATGGATTCCTGGAAATACAATTACCGGTAGGTCTCATTACAGTTTTAAAAAATTGTCTGTCTGACCATGTACGGAGCATACCACATCTCCTTCGAAGGGGAGGAAGCAAAAGACAATACTGACATTACAGCAGGGGATCACAGAGGATTCATTTATCAGGTAAAATATTTCACTGACTGTTTCTAAACAATATTTTACCTCACAAAATGTATCCTCTGTGATCTCCTGCTGTAATGTCAGTAGTGTCTTTTTCTTCCTCCCCTGCCCAGGAGTTGTGGTATGTTCTGTACACGGTCAGATAGACAATTTTTAAAATAAACTTTAGTTCGTGGGAAAACCCCTTTAAAAAGCAAATATCAACGCCAACATGGCTCCTCCTAAAAAGTACATCAATGACAATGAAAGGAAAGCAGCAAAAGGCACAATGTCGAAGACAACAATTTGCAAATGACTCTTGAAGAGCAACAGCATGGCTGGGACAAAAACAATGCATATAAGTGTAGGTGTCAAGCACATGAGTCCCCTGATGCAAAAGTCATTAGATTATAACAGGATGCCATTGGGCAACAGCGCCGCAAACAGAAATCTGCAGTCTTAACAGCAATTCCATGCTCACAAGATCACCCATTGGAACCAGCACACCACACTGCCGAGTCTACAACTTCAAATTGACAAGGGGTATAGCACATGGAGTAGACAGGTCAAAAGAGAGAAGAAAGAGGGAGTGCATCTCTCTCTCTCTCTCTCTCTCTCTCTCTCTCTATATTCTGTCTCTGTGTCTGTCTCTGTCTCTCTCTGTCTGTCTCTCTCTCTCTGTCTGTCTCTCTCTCTGTCTGTCTCTCTCTCTCTCTCTCTCTCTCTGTCTGTCTGTCTGTCTGTCTGTCTGTCTCTGTCTGTCTCTCTCTCTCTCTCTCTCTCTCTCTGTCTGTCTCTCTCGCTTTATTGGCAGGACTAAGTACATGTTAGCATTGCCAAAGCATATGGTAAAAATACGGGGGTGGGGGAGGGGGGGCATATAGAGGTCCAGGGAATATCAAATTCCTTTTAGAGGATAGGGGATGTTTCCAGGGTGGGGTATAGGAGTCCATGACATATCGGGATCTTTAGTCGGGGGATAGGGATATGTCCAGTGTTGGGGTACGGGAGTCCATGACATATCAGGCTCCTCTTAGTCTGTGGCAGGCACTGACATATTCCGCTGCTATGGCCACTGCACGTTCCTCTTCCCCCAGTATTATCGGCAGTTTCTCTTCCTCCTCCTTGGAGGTGAAATCTGGGAGGAGATCAGACAGCCTTTTGAAGTGAGTGTCCCTCACTGCGGAGTATTTGGGGCACCTCAGCAGGAAGTGGGCCTCATCCTCCACGGCCTCCTGGGGGCACTGCTGGCAGAGTCTGTTCTCTCGAGGCTTGTAGTTCTGTCGGTGCCGCCCGGATTCGATGAGTAGGCTCAGGATCTGTCGATCTTTGGGGTTTTCTAGTTTCTCTAGATATGGGGCCAGTTTGTACTCCCTCTGTAGATTCCGGTATATTGTCAGTTTCTGGGATTTGTTTATGTCGTTCCTCCAGATGCTGAGATATTCCTCTTTGACTTTGTGTACCATTTTCTGGATTTCACCTTTTGTCAGGCCTTGGAGGTTGATGGCTTGGTCAGACTGGCTTTGGGTACTTTTACTTGGGAGGCTTCCTGAGGCTTCCTGGTGTAGGAAGGCTTTGTGATGGTAGGAGCTGGGACTGCTACTTTGTAGATGAGCCTTGAATGACAGCGCCTTCTTCTTTATTGCGATGTGTAGTGGGAATCTGCCCAGCTCTGCTCGGCAGGCGCTATTTGATGTGCTCCGATGGACTTGGAGAAGATGCTTGCAGAACTCTAGGTGGAATATTTCTGTCGGCCCAGCGTCCCACTTTGACCAGTTTGGGTATGAGACTGGGCCCCAGACCTCACTACCATATAGAAGAATTGGGGCAATGATGGAGTCAAAAATTTTTAGCCATACGGTTACTGGTGCCTTGAGGTGGTACAGACGCCTTCTGATGGCATAGAAGGCTTTGGATGCCTTGTCTTTTAGTGACTCTATGGCTTGCTTGAAGCTCCCTGACTGGCTGAGTTCTAGGCCCAGGTAGGTGTACCTGTTGGTTTCAGTAAGTGGACGGTTGTCTATCATAAAGCTAGGATTGCCAGTGGGTTTCTGCTTTCTTTTCTGGAACACCATGATATTAGTTTTTTTCTCGTTGATTGGCAGTGCCCATGTGCTGCTGAAGGTCTCTAGGATTTTCAGATGATCTTGGAGGCCTTTCTCAGTTGGTGATAACAGCACGAGGTCATCTGCATACAGCAGAAATTTCACCTGGGTGTCATGGAGGGTGAGTCCTGGTGCTGAGGA